>NC_059167.1:88627364-93637364 GCF_019923935.1 Bubalus bubalis
ATTTACTTTTCACACATGCATGAATGGAAGCATGTCACTGTTTTCTTGTTCATAAATTACCCACCAATCCCGAAAAATAGAATGAAGCCTTTCTTTGCAGTTTATGCAACACCTTCAGATAAGCCCATCAAAGCTGTCCTGTCTGTTCTGAACTTTTCTAACAGATCAGCGCTTTCCAGCATTTTGGAGTTCTTCTGTCACCTTCTCCGAATATCCAGGAGTTAGTTTTATAAAAAGCATTATGTTGTATTTTATCACCCTTGCCACTTTCAGGTTTATCTTCACATGTTCTTGTATTCTTAAATCTGGACACTTCTTAGGGACATATCTGGAGCTGTCCCCAGGCAGACAGAATCTGAAATTTCACAATTAAAACCAAAAAATATTTGCTTTTCATTTTGTTCCCATCGGTACTGATTGAGTTTTAAGTCATGAAAACATATTACTTTTATTTTTAAATGTCAAGAGGCATTCTCTAAGAATGAGATTATTGGGCAGTTTTTTATTCTTTACACTTTTCTGCATAAAAAAACTGAGCAAATGCTATTTTAAAAATAAAATAAGAAGAGATTTGGATGACAACAAGCAATATATGTCACACATACATTGCTTTAAACAACAGAAAAAAGGAAAAGGAAATTTGTGTCACTGTCTTCTATGAAACTACTTACATTTCATTATTTAAACCCATGGTACTAGAAGAATAGACATTCTGCCCCATGGTCTAAATGAGTCCTATGGCCTGAGGTGTGAGGGGTGTAGGTGATTCAGGTCCTGCCTTCTTGTTAGTCAACGAGGTATCAACTTAACTGTGCTGACTGCTTCTCGCTAAGGGATTTAAGGAACAGACTGTCTTCAATATGTCAACATTATCAGGTGCATAAACTCCATCTCTACCAGATTATAGATTATATTGCTCTCTGCACTTTGAAGAATTTTCACAAAACACAAAGGAAAAAAAGACCCAGTTAATTTATCAATGACTATTATTCCACAGCACTGTGCTGAGTATTACTACGTTAAATTGTTCATGCTTTGTCTTTACTAAACAAATGTTAACTGATATTAACTAACAAATTCAAAGCAGAAAGGTAAGAGAAAAGCAAGCCAAGAGATACATTTACAATAAAACCACAATAAGGAAACACAAGGGGAAAAAAATCACCTTTCAATTCTTTTTCTTTTCTTAGATTCCAGGCAGTGGAATAATTAATTGGGCTGCCATCTCAAGTAAAAATGCTGAAAAGCAAGTGTTAAGTTTGAAAGGGGGTACTTTCCTTGAATTTTGAAGCAGACTTTTATAGCAACAAACTTTTGTATACTTTCTGAGTCATTATAGGCATAAGAACAATGGAGAAAGCATTTTACCAAGACTCTAGCCCTTTCTGAGCTAATCAAGGCTCTAAAAGAGAATACAAACTATTTGGTAGATGGAAACAAATTCCTTTTTCTTGGACGGGCAAGAGGGAGTTAGAGAAGCAATGCCTCCTTCGGCAGACATCAGCCCTGGCAGGAAGAGCTCAGCTCCTGGTAAAAGACAAGGGGCAAATGTTCCAAAAGCAGGATCACTTGGTTACATTTCTGCCTTCCTTCAAGAAAGAAGATGGTGGGAAGGTTAGAATTCAAAGAAGAATGGCAGTACTTCATCACTGAGGAACAGACATGCAGAATAATCACAGATGTATAGAACTGGCTGGTCCTGCCAGTTACGTGGTTGATTTTGTGAACAAGACCCTGAGATTCCTATAAGAAGCACAACTATGAACGAAAGATTCACCAGAAAGTCTTGTCTCCTTGGTAACGTTAAACTAGTTTTGAAATTTCTTTTCTTTACAATGAGTCGTGTGGAATTGGAGCAACCTTGGGAGAAGTTTAGAAAGGTGTGGACTCTTAAGCCTCTATTGGACAGTGCCCTTCCAGGGAGTAGGTCTAGGGCATTGACATACAGCAGCAAATGCATCTAAGACCTTTTGAAAGAATAGCTGTGCAGTGGGAATGGAGTGACCGAATTGCACAGGGGCTGTTTTAGAACAAAGGGATTACACCTCCCTACCTTCTTGGATGATATTCCAGTAAAGACATGCTCTCAAAGGAAACACACTCTTGGACATCAAATAGACCACTCAGGCACAAGGAAGCTATGGGTTTAGAGTCAGCTAAAGCATAACTGTAGTACATCTGTCACGGAGAATGCCACACTTGGGAACACTTTAGACTTAGAGCAAGAAAAGACATGTCTCTCAAGAGAAAGGCTTCCCAAATTAAAGCAGTGCATCAGCATTGTGAGATCCATTGAGCAGGTAAAGACAAAGCTGCTTCACAGCCTGCTAGGAATAAGAGCCCTGATTAAAGGTCACGCCATGCTTCAGGTTCTGGTTCCTTCTGCTATTCTTCCCTTACTATTTATCTCCATGAACTTGTCGACAATTATTTGTTGCTTTCTTTCCTCCTTCCTTCCTCATTCTCTCCCTCCTTCCCTCCCCCACTCTCCCCTTCCTTTCTTCTTTTCCTTCTCTCTCTCCCTTTCTTTTTCCTCTCCTTACTCTTCTCCTCCCAGACTCTTTCTCTCTCCTCTCTTTTGTTTAAGATGTGCTACTGACTCAATAGCCACACTGCTCCCTTCTAGCAGGGATGGCTGTCTATTGCGCCATCTGCATACTCACCTAGTTCTTTTCAGGACACCAGTCACACCTTTGTGAGATGCCTGCCCTTACTAATCGGCCCACGTAGAGTCCAAATCTGTGGCTGTGGCCTAACATTTAGCATCCCGTTCTAACTGAGTCAACTAGCTTGGAAATTCTCTTCTTCATTTGCAAAGTGGAATTACTAACTAGGTGACTTTGAGAGTTTTTGGAGCAGTTATTTAGATAAAAAAATTCAAAATCTAAAACAAGCAGAAAGGCAGGATGTTGTTGTTCAGTCACTGAGTCAGGTCTGACTCTTTGCAACCCCATAGACTGTAGCATGCCAGGCTTCCCTGTCCTTCGCCATTACCTGGAGCTTGCTCAAACCCATGTCCATTGAGTCGGTGATGCCATCCAACCATCTCATCCTTTGTCATCCCCTTCTCCTCCTGGCTTCAATCTTTCCCAGCATCAGGGTCTTTTCCAATGAGTCGGCTCCTTGCATCAGATGGGCAAAGTATTGGAGCTTCAGCTTCGGCATCAGTCCTTCCAATGAATATTCAAGGTTGATTTTCATTAGGATTGACTGGTTTGATCTCCTCACTGTCCAAGGGACTCTCAAGAGTCTTCTCCAACACCACCGTTCAAAGGCATCAATTCTTTGGCACTCAGCCTTTTTTATTGTCCAGCTTTCACATCCATACATGACCACTGGAAAAGTCATAGCTTTGACTATACGGACTTTTGTCAGCAAAGTAATGTCTCTGTTCTTTAATATACTGTCCGGGTTTGTCATAGCTTTTCTTCCAAGGAGCAAGCATCTTTTAATTTTATGGCTGGAGTCATCTTCCACAGTAATTTAGAGCCCAAGAAAATAAAATCTCTCACTGTTTCCATTGTGTCCCCATTTTTAGCCATGAAGTGATGGGACCAGATGCCATGATCTTAGTTTTTAGAATGTTGAGTTTTATGCCAGCTTTTTCACTCTCCTTTTTCACCTTCATAAAGAGGCTCTTTAGTTTCTCTTTGCTTTCTGCCATAAGGGTGGTGTCATCTGCATTATTGATATTTCTCCCGGAAATCTTGATTCCAGCTTGTGCTTCTTCCAGCCCTGCATTTCTCATGATGTACTCTGCCTACAAGTTAAATAAGCAGGGTGACAATATACAGCCTTAATGTACTCCTTTTCCTATTTGGAACCAGTCTGTTTTTTCCATATCCAGTTCTAACTATTGCTTTTTGACCTGTATACAGGTTTCTCAGGAGGCAGGTAAGGTGGTCTGGTATTCCCATCACTTTAAGAATTTTCCACAGTTTATTGTGATCCACACAGTCAAATGTTTTAGCATAGTCAATGAAGCAGGAGTAGATGTTTTTCTGTAACTCTCTTGCTTTTTCTAACTAATACAATTATGTAAAGTTTAAAAATAAAATAAAATTAAAAAAAATCCAACAGATATTGGCAATTTGACCTCTAGTTCCTCTGCCTTTTCTAAATCCATCTTGAATATCTAGAAGTTCTTGGTTCATACACTGTTGAAACCTAGCTTGAAGGATTTTGAGCATTACTTTGCTAGCATGTGAAATGAGTCCAATGGTGTGGTAGTCTGAACATTCTTTGGCACTGCTCTTCTTTGGGATTGGAATGAAAACTGACCTTTTCCAGTCCTGTGGCCACCACTGAGTTTCCAAATTTGCTGGCATATTGAGTGCAGCACTTTCACAGCATTATCTTTTAGGATTTGAAATAGCTCAGCTGAAATTCCATCACCTCCACTAGCTTTGTTCGTAGTGATGCTTCCCAAGGCCCACTTGACTTCATGCTACAGGATGTCTGACTCTAGGTGAGTGATCACACCATTCTGGTTACCCAGGTCATAAAGATATTTCTGTATAGTTCTTATGTGCATTCTTGCCACATCTTCTTAATATCTTCTGCTTTTGTTAGGTCCATACCGTTTCTGTCCTTTATTGTGCCCATCTTTGCATGAAATGTTCCCTTGATATCTCTAATTTCCTTGAATAAAGCTCTAGTCTTTCCCATTCTATTGTTTTCCTCTGTGTCTTTGCATTGTTCACCTAAAAAGGGCTTTTTATCTCTCCTTGCTATTCTTTGGAATTCTCCATTCAGATGGGTGTATGTTTCCTTTTCTCCTTTGCCTTTTGCTTCTTCTTTTCTCAGCTATTTGTAATGCCTCCTCAGACAACCATTTTCCCTTTTTGTATTTCTTTTTCTTGGGGGTGGTTTTGATCACTGCCTCCTGTATAATGTTATGAACCTCCATCCATCGTTCTTCAGGCACTCTGCCTATCACATCTAATCCTTTGAATCTATTAATCACTTCTACTCTATAATCATAAGGGATGTGATTTAGGTCATACCTGAATGGCCAAATGGTTTTCCCTATGTTCTTCAATTTAAGTCTGAATTTTGCAATCAGGAGTTCATGATCTGAGCCACAGTCAGCTCCCAGTCTTGTTTTTGCTGACTATACAGAGCTTCTCCATCTTCAGCTACAAAGAATATAATCAATCTGATTTTGGTATTGACTATCTGGTGATATCAGTCCATGTGTAGAGTCGTCTGTTGTCAGAGGGTGCTTGCTATGACCAGTGCGGATGATGATTACCTATATCAGTAAGTCACCAGATGTGAAGCAAAACAGACAGGCCCAGTATTAGCTTCTAAAATTCAGACATAACTGCCTCAAAGAAAAAATCCAGGAAAAAAAAAGGCATGTGTTTAAGTCTAATCTGAATGTTTTCATCAAAAATGTTCTTTTCAAACATGCGGATAACATGCGGATATAGGATTAAACTGTAGCCAAGGATCTCTAAATTGGCTTTAAACAAGATCTCCTGGTGATAAATGGTCCAGTTTTGGGGATAATCCAACATGGATATCACCTTTAGAGAATGATTTGCCTAGAATGATAGACTGGACCACTTTTGAATCTATTAACCAATGTTCAGTTTCTCAAACAATCAGACATACCCACTAGTAATTAACCTAACCAGCTCCACTGTGTGAAAAAGATTAAGTTCTTCCTGCCATTATGGCTCTAACGGAGAGCTTAGTTCAGAGTATGAATGGAGTAACCTCCAGAGATGGAGAATTCATTACTCCCTGATGACCAGGGATGCCATTTGTCTGGCCTGTTTTTTAATATTCACTAAGGGTTTACAGTGTGTTAAGGTTTGTACAGAACAGACACCAAGACTGTTATGCTATGTGCCTGCTAGACTTGTTTGAAAGATACATACAATATTCAGAGACAACAGCTGACCTCATCAAGGTTCAGGAATTGAGCCCAGTCACAGACCTGAACTTTAGAGCATGAGGAGTCTTGAATGTTACTGGCCTCACCTTTAACCCAAATAAGATATTGTGGGTCCAGGGAAATGAGCCTTGGCCTTGAAGTCTGACCAGCCTGGGATCAAGTCCAAGTCCAAGTCAAGTCTGCTACTATGTACTATGTATTCTTACTTACCATCTGCTATAGACTAAATGTTTGTGTCCTCACAAATTTCATATGTTGAAGCCTTAGTCCCCAGAGATAGGGCCTTTGAGAGGTAATTAGGACATGAGAGTGGAGTCTTCATGATGAGGTTAGTGCCCTTATGAGAAGAGACAAAAGAGATCTCTTTTTCTACCATGTGAAGATACAAGAAGGCGGCCATTGTCAAACCAGAAAGAAGCCTCTCAGAACCCAGCCAGACTGGCACCCTGACCTTGGACTGCCAGCCTCCAGAACTGTGAGAATTTATGTTTGCTGTTTAACCCACACATTCTAGATATTTCATTATAGCAGCTTGAGTGGACTATGACAACATCCTTCCTGACACGTTTCTTATCTGTAAAAATGAGAGGTTCCTATGAAGTTGTTGTGAAGATTAGAATATATGTAAAGACTTTTTCACTGTCTGTTAAACCAACCCTGATGAACATGCCAGAGAACCATGGTATAGTGGAAAAGTGATGGATCTGAAGAAGACCAAGGATCTAGGTTGTCACCACCTTCCTCTGTGGCCTCTGTAGGAAGTCACTTCTCCCATGGCATTTCAATTTACAACAGGGCACTTCTAATTTTGACACTCTATGTCTCTCTGACTTACAGTGTTACCTCTCCAGTACTATCTGTGTTTAATACACTCCTGGAGCTAGTCAGGCCATCAAATCAAAGGCAAACATCTCCAATAGCTTTACTTCATGTCCATGAAAGATACCCAGGTTTGGTTTTTTTCCCCCTTTTTCTAGCTTTTATACAGGAAACTCTAGAAACATACAAACTATAATAGCGAAATAGCTACCTGCACCAACTCTGTGTAAAGATGGTCATGGGGAGAGAATCCCAAAAGGAGATAGTCCAATATTTTAGGGTCAGCAAATCAACAGAACCGCTCTCAGTTTGTAGGACATAGAAACTGCATACGCCTTAAGGGTCAGTTAAAAGTGAGAGTCAGAGCCCTTCACCTTTACAAACAGACTAAACAACAAAAATAGAGAACTCATTGAGTTGAGTGTAAAGGCCACTCAGATCAGCAGCAATCCTCCAGGGATAATTTCTGTAATTGTTTTCAAATCTATCTTTATTTAAATGATTTTTCCTGAACTCTGAAACACTTCCTGAGGAGAAAAAAAAGTCCTCATCTCTGGTTGTATTCTTTTGGAACAGAACCACTCAATGGATCCAGTTCTGACTGAAGATCAAACAACAAAATCAAGAAGATTTTTTAAATAGATGGAATCTATATTTAGTCAAATGTAAAGTCTCCTTTTCCAGAGATATTTTGTTTTACTGCTGCATTGATTTCATCTTTCTTGCTGTCCTTCTACTACTCTCTGAGAGAATGTGACATAGTTCAAGGCCTCTTGGACAATTATGATGGATGGGTAGAACCTGCTAGGGATATGTACCAAATAGGATGGGAATCCAGAGCAGCCTGGAGTTCTAGTTTCCTGAGAAAAAAACCACATTATCATTTTCTCTGTAGGTAAAGGAAAAAGAGCAAGCCTTGAGAAGGCCCTCTATCATCACCAAAGTAAAGTCTGACATGACAATTTTCATGAGAAAAATGTGTGTACAGCAAGTCCGTTGATCACAGATCACTAAAACTTGCAGAATTCTTATAATACCTCATCTTGTCACGCTCTCTATACCGACATATATTGGACAGTCTAAATGGTTCGTTCAGTTTTTTTCCGTAAGATGGCTCTAGTAGAACTTAGTTGCCCTTAACTTCATTTGAAACAATTTTGTTAGAATGTATTGTGACAGCTGTCTTATCAGGTGCATTAAAAAAAAATCAAAATTGGTGAATTTTCTTTTTTCATTTTTAAAAAAATGAAATTTGGCTATGTTGGGTCTCCGTTGCTGTGAGTGGGGGCTATTCTCTAGTTGCGAGGTGTGCGGGCTTCTGGTTGCGGGGGCTCCCCTTGTTGCAGAGCACAGGGTCTAGGCACGTGGGCTCAGCAGTTGTGACTTGAGTGCTGTCGAGTGCGGGCCCAGTGGTTGTGGTGCATGCGCTTCGTTGTTCTGCAGCATATAGGATCTTCCCAGACCAGGGACTGCACCGGTGTCCCCTGCATTGCAAGGTGGATTCTTAACCTCTGGACCACCAGGGAAGCCCCCAAATTGGTGAATTTTTTGTATAGCCATTTTAATATTGAAGATGGAAGAAAAAAGACATTGTGGTATATTATGCTTTATTATTTCAAGAAAGGTAAAAATGCATCTGAAGTGCAAAAAAAGATTTGTGCAGTGAATGAAGAAGGTGCTGTGACTATGGATTGTGTCAAAAGTGGTTTGTGAAGTTCCATGCTAGAGATTTCTCACTGGCCAATGCTCCACAATTGGTCAGATGAGTTGAAGTTGATAGTGATCAAATTGAACATTAATTGAGAACAATCAACATTATACCAGGCAGGAGATGGCTGACATACTCAAAATATCCAAATCAAGCATTGAGAATCATTGGCACCAGCTTGCATATGTTAATTGCTTTGATGTTTGGGTTCCACACAAGGGGAAAAAAAAACTTTCTTGACTGTATTTCCAAATGCAATTCTCTACTTAAATGTAACAAAAACATTCCATTTTTAAACAAATTGTGATGGGCAATGAAAAAAATGTATGCTGTACAATAATGGGGAACAGAGGAGATCATGGGGCAAGCAAAATGAACCAACATCAACCATACTGAAGAAGGTGATGTTGTGTATGTGGTGGAATTGGAAGGGAGTCAGTCCTCTATTATAAGCTCCTTCTGGAAAACCAAATGGTTAATTCCAACAAGAACTGCTCCCAAGTAGTCCAAGTGAAAGCAGCACTCAGTGAAAAGCATCCGGAATTAGTCAACAGAAAACATATAACCTTCCGTCAGGATAATGTAAAACCACGTTTCTTTGATGACCAGGCAAAAACTGTTACAGCTTAGCTGGGAAGTTCTGAACATCCACCGTATTCACCAGACATTGCACCTTTGGATTTCCATTTATTTTGGTCTTTACAGAATTCTCTTAATGGAAAAAATGTCAAATCCCTGGAAGACTGTAAAAGGCACCTGGAACAGTTCTTTGCTCAAATAGAAGAAACTATTGGGAAGATGGAATTATGAAGTTGCCTGGAAAATGGCAGAAGGTAGTGGAACAAAAGAGCAAATATATTGTTCAATAAAGTTTTGGGTGAAAATTAAAGATGTGTCTTTTACTTAAAAATCAAAGGAAATTTTTGGCCAATCCAATATATTCTACTTTATTTTAATTCATAGCATTCGCCACTACCTCACATATTAAAGTAAACAACGTTCCTCTTCCCTTATTAGAATATAAATTCCAAAAAGGCAAAAACTTGATTTGTTTTTTTCACTGCTATATTCCTAGTGCCTAGTACCCTGCCTGACCCACTGTGAAAGGTCAATAGAGAATCTCTGAATGAATGAATAAGTGAATAGTAAAATTTAAACTCAACACCACTTGGGCTAGGTTTATAGCTCAATGCTGTTCTATGATCACACAAATTATTTGTAAACTCATAGCTTCAGGTTTGGAGCACTAATAGAAAGTTTGGTTATTTGTATCTGAAAATGTTTATATCCTTTGACCAAGGAGTTCTATTATTGGAGAAGACTCTTGAGAGTCCCTTGGACTGCAAGGAGATCCAACCAGTCCATCCTAAATGAAATCAGTCCTGAAGATTCATTGGAAGGACTGACACTGAAGCTGAAGCTCCAGTACTTTGACCATCTGATGCGAAGAACTGACTCATTGGAAAAGACCCTGATACTGGGAAAGACTGAAGGTAGGAGGAGAAGGGGATGACAGAGGATGAGATGGCTGGATGGCATCACCGACTTGATGGACAGGAGTTTGAGTAAACTCCAGGAGTTGGTGATGGACAGGGAAGCCTGCCGTGCTCCAGTCCATGGGGTCGCAAAGAGTTGAACACGACTGAGCGACTGAACTGACTGACTGACAAAGATTTATGCACAAATTTGAAAGACGTTCATGGCAGTTTTATTTATAACAAAGAAAACTGGAAGCTTTTTATTTATTAATAACTTTAATACTTATCAATAATTTGACATTTATAATTTAATGTCAAACAATCAGGTAACGGTTTCTGCCTTTCTCCTTTTCCTAGGGCTGTCAGGGTGAGCGTCATAGGGGACGTGGAAACTGCTTAAAAACAATGACCTGGTCTAATATCCTCTTTATACAGATAGGGGAAAGGAGACTGCAGGGCAGTCATATGCTCAACGTCACATATGTTGCTTGATTAAAATAGTTCAGCTATAGTATAACATATAGTTTTCTAACAAGAGGATTAAGAATATATGATGGGAAAATACTAAAGACAGTAACAATATTGACTAAGATAAGTAAGACCCCGCATTTGATATTACCGTGTTACCACTCAAACCTAATCTTCCTACACCAAAGGATATTTTACAATAGAGTGTATGGCTTAAGAAATAGGATTTTCTTTTTCTATTTGTTTTCCTTTAGTTTGGAAAAAGTCTCTAGATTACAGAAAAGTATGGAGAATAATAAAAACATCTATTGTGGACATACATTAATCTTTTGTCTTCTTTGACATATAAATATTACATATTTTGTCACACATATATGTTATATATATATATATATATATATATATATCCATGACTGATAAACTCGTGAGAGTAAACTAAGAAAATCCAGTATTTTTAAATCAGGAGGACCTCCATGAGGATGAATTACATTGTTCTGTGAAGTCCTACTGTTAGATAATACAGATTATATATAATAGAGATACATGAAATATATATATATATACACACAAATATATATATATGAAGCAAAGAAGACAAAAATATTTATATTTAAATTTTTAATATTTAAAATGCAGTACATTTAATACATTTATAATTTTATCATACATTAAAATATATTTATTTATATATTTATATATGTTTAAATAAAGGAAACAAAACATTAGGTACAATCAAAGTCCTCTCTATATTTCATTTTAGCTCATTCCTCTCCCTCCACCATTCTCAGAAGCAAACACACTCATGAATTCAACCTGGACTCTTATGTCCCATAAATGTATTTCTTTGCTTGTTTTATCTATACAGGTAGATTTTTTAAATCAAAATATTATTCCCATTATACTGGGAGGACCTACATACAGGGAAGTGAAGGTCATCCAACAAGTGGATTAAGATCCACTTAATTAAGTGGATCTTAACATAGTTGTTAAAATAATAAAAAGATTTATTTGTTGAGAGAGGCAATTTTAGGAACTTCAAACCTTTGAACTAGATTCCTTTTTTTTTTTTTTTTTTTTTTGATTTCTTGAAATAACTACTATGAACTCTACTATGGTCTATTATTGTATTCCTTGGATCCTTACACTAAACTTGATTGACTCAAACTTATCATTCAACCAAATGTATTGATACTTAGTTAAATGATCTAGGAGATAGAAAAGGCTGCTGAATTCAGAGCCAATAAAAGCAGACCTGAGAGCAGAGGTGACAACCATTGTCCTGATACCGAAGGAAATAAAACAACACCAGAAACTGGATATATACATGTATGATACTGAATAGAGAAAAATTTTAAATTACATTAGGGAGGCAGAGATATATCTTTTAGAAAGATTTCCATCAAAAATTATTGAGATTTTTAAAAAATATCTAATGTCTGGGGCTCTAAGCAGTCATGCAGTTCATTCTGGCTCTGCCACTTGTTGGATGACCTTCACTTCCCTGTATGTAGGTCCTCCCAGTATAATGGGAATAATAATAGTACCTACTGCATAGAGTTGTTGTAAAAACGAAGTGAGATGTTCCTTGTAAAAAAGTTCAGTGCTTGGCACAGATAAGGTACACGTGCATGTTAGCTGCCGGTAGTGAAAGTAGTAGCAATAATATCTGGAAACCAGCCCGTGAGGAAAAGTTCATGACCTGGTATGTGGACAGGGCACAAACTCTGGAGCCTCTGCACCTCTTTACCAGCTCTGTGGGCCTGGGGGCAATGACAGTACAGAGGTTCTTCCGGGTTGCTACGAGCATTCAGTCAGTATGGAAAATATGTTGTGCATGTTTTAAGAACACAATCAATATGAGCTGTTAGAAACATCCCAGATAGAGAATGCCTTAAAGCACATCCTAATTTTCAGGTGCAGAAGCAAGCTCACAGTTTCCTCACAGCAAGAAGTGAAGGCAAGTTAGGGCATTGAACTGAACTGATTAATCCGTCCTGGAGCACCCTCTGTCTAGGTTCAGAACCACGGTAATGCTGTCACTGCTGTAAATACAGCCCTGTCTGCTCTCGGCTCTGCAGGAGTATGAAGAGACCCAAAACGTGAACTCTTTTTCCTTGAGAAGGGGTGACTAAACTCCCTCTGAAATTCTGATAAGGTCACCAAGAGAAGGAGGCCTAGAAGATACTCTTAAAAATAGAGTAGTGAATAGTGAAATAAGTACTTTATCCTTCCAAAGTACTTCCACACATGATAACACCTCTAATCCTCAGAGCCACCCTAGAGAAAGGAGGTATCATCCCCATTTCTCAGAGGAGGAAAGTGGGATATGGAGAACTGAAGTGACTTGCTCAAAGTTCCTCTATTAGTAAGAGGAAAATCTGGTTCTCTCTTGCTCTGCTCCTTACTAAGTTAATGTTCGGAACTTCTCTTACCCACACATGACCCTATGGAATGTTCCTTGCCGGCATGTACTTTTCTTTGTGGGGACTATTTTATTTTTCCAACTTTTTGGTTTCCTTGTTTCTTTTGGTCAGCTTAACTCTAAATCCCACACTCTTACCTGTTACATCAGAGATGCAGAGTGCAGTGCACACGCATATGAACACACACGCACATCCCTGTACGCATGTGTAAGCACGTGCTGGAGAACAACTGGAGTCTGCTTTTCATATTTTATCATTTTTAAGTGTATTTTTAAAAGACGAAAATCTTTGATAGAGGTCAAAGACTGATGTCATTCAGAAAAATTTGAGTATGCTAAATCACTTTTTGGGACTGCAGCCTGAGAAATAATTCAGTCTCAAAAGGGAAGGGGTGGTGTTTTTCATTTTAAACGAACCATATTTTCTGAAAACACGATTTAATTTCTTTTATAAAAGAAGAGGGAAAGAACTTTTGTTGGTCTCCAGCTGTCAAACCCGCCTCCCATACTTCTGCCCTGAAGCAAAAGGAAGGGACATCAGGTGACAGACCCCAAATTTCAACTAGTCACACAAATTACAGACCTTCTTATCATGATATCCTCTTGACTTTCTGCCTTTCCACTACAATGAAGAACAGACACAGTTTAAATCAAAATGACTCTCATGGGTAATTTTACAAAACAAATAGAAGGCACAGGGTCTCCCCCTCCCCCACTTCCCCAGCTTCCCCTGCTGGGCCAGCCTGTTCCCTCTTTCCAGGCAGGCAGGAGCTAATAATTAGAAAGACCTTCCCCACCCCAGAGTGATGCGCTGCTTGCCAACAGCCCTGTTTGCTTTGAAGAAAGAGTCTGACAAAATAAATACTAAAAATGACCAACTGTAATCAGATGCCAAGTTCCATTTTCAAGAAAGGGCTTCTGTATGTGGCACCTCACTGCCCGGTGGTGGGGATGGATCCAAGCTCTGTTCTGGGTTTATCACGAGGCCAGGCCTATCACAGTCTTTCTCTTAGCCTTTCAACTTCCATGCTAGGACACTTTTCACAGAGACTATGAATAATTTCATTTACCATTAAAGAGTCAATTCAAAAATGTAGCAACTCGGGACTATTAGGAAAGTCTTTAGATATTACTGCTTTTAGCACTAGGGGAAAGCTTGGTGAAGTCAGTAGACAGGAAATTAAAGGCAGGGTTAATCAGCACTCAGGAAATGTCATTATTTAAAAAAAATTTTTTTTTTGAGGTATTCCACTCACTGGATAAGACTTAGTCATATTTACATTACCTGTAGCTCTGTTACGTATAAACTGTGGAGCCTGAGAGTGCCAACACGGTGAGAAGCAAAACAGGTGTGCCTGCCTGTTCCCATTATGCACGTTAGCCCATGGCCTTGCACACACAGCCTGTTAAACAGCTGAGATGGAAACAATGATGGTGCAGGCCAAACACTAGCCTGAAGGCCTGTCTGTCTTGGGATTTGGCCATTTACAATGATTTTTTTTTTTTTATAACCCACGTTTTTCACGAAACACAAATATTTGCCATGGCAACTGTGGTGGCACATGACATACTGCTACATAAACAGCTTGGAAATCTCTTAAGGAGAGACAGCCCACCCGTGCTGCAAATACAGTGAAAACATCTTGAGGAAGACGTGGATGTTAGAAGACAAGGTCTACAAAGAACAGGTAACAGTTGACTATGCAGACACAGTTGGATTAATTTCTTCTGTGTCACTCTTCAATTCCGCTTTCATTTTCTTTTTTTTTTTAATGGGAGCAGCTGTAAACATGACCCCATAGGGTAAGCCCAGAAAAAAAAAAAAAAAAGAAAAACACTGCCAGCTGTCTCCTTCTATGTTGAAAAGTTTCAATTATCACAAGTCTGTCTGTGGCTCATAAACATAAGAAAGCAAGCTATAAAAGTCCAGCACCTTTAAACCAGGAGAATCTCCATAGGGATGAGCATTGTACTCTGAGGTCCTAAGGTCAGAGAATAGAGCCCCTTTCCCTTCCGCATTAAGGTATCTGTCCAAAACTGGGGAACTTGCTTTATTATCCTATGCTTAACGATAAAGGAAACCTCACAATAACATGCTTCCCTGGTGGCTCAGACGGTAAAGAATCTGCTTGCAATGCAGGAGACCTGGGTTCAATCTCTGGGTTGGGAAGATCCCCTGGAGGAGGGCATGGCAACAGACTCCAGTATTCTTGCTTGGAGAATCTTCATGGACAGAGGAGCCTGGTGGGCTACAATCCATGGGGTCTCAGAGTCGGACATGACTGAGTGACTAAGCACAGTACCTACAGCACACAGCACACAATAATATACCCCATGTAACACAAATTTGTATATAAAGCCTTGTATTCCGGACTCCTGGGCCCTTGACCAGATAGCAGTAGAGATTAACTGAATCAGTTAGTCTAGAAATAATGGAACATGATTGAATTTTTTAGATCCTACTGATACTGTCATGGTAGAGTTTACTTGCAGAACAATCTTCCCTTTTAAAATCAAATGCATCCCAGCAGCAGCAGAAATAATATTTAGTTCTGTGTGAAACATACAACTCTATAACATGCACATATTACCAAAAATCTCACTGAGGATATTGTAAATTAGAACAATTTTCTTTTATTAGTTAGGAATATGAATACCTTTGATCTCTGTCTCTTGAGAGAGACAGTCTTCATCTCCTCTGGAATCGACTCTGTTCTCTGGGGTGCAGCAAATGGGGCTGTGGACAGAGGTGAAGAAGGGTTACCTCTTCCAAAAAGAGAGACTGATTCATTGGGTTGATGCTGTTGGGTTTGCACCTTAAAAGTCAGGTGGCTCTGTCACCCATTCTCTGTTCACTCCCAGTCATTCTTGTATCAATTCAATGAAACATTTGTGATCATTGACTTCAAAAGGAAAGCAAAGAGCTTGGAAGAGCAACAGTTCCATCAGAATATGAGGTCAACTCCCCTATGTAAACTTCATAGAGAAAGAGGCAAATTTTTAAAGAAAGCAACTTAGAAAGTTATCTTTGTCTTATAAAATGTTTCACTCTAAGATTTCTTTTAATAGCTGTATTCCCAAATTCGGTCTAAAGGGACATGATGGTTGGGTTAGTCGCTAAGTCGTGTCCGACTCTTGCGACCCCATGCCCTGCCAGTTTCCTCTGTCCATGGGATTCTCCAGGCAAGAATACTGGAGTGGGTTGCCATTTCCTTCTCCAGTAACTATATATAGGATGGACTATTCTAATGTATAATCATTTAAAAAGGCAATTCTAAAGAATTTAAGAGGCTTGGGGTAAATAAAGCAAGTGAAAAACACAAGTAAATATTGTTTTGGGAATAAATCTATAAGCAACAACTTTTGGAGAACACAGCTAGTCCATAGTGGAGGTAAGCCTACAAGCTAGATAATGCTTGTAAGAGAAATCGAATCTCTACTGTTGCCTGGCAGCAAACACAGCTGCCTTTACAAAACAGCTCAAATCTGACATTCTCAGGAGAGAAAAATCCTTATACTGCTCTTTTTAAGAAAGAGAACAAATAATTTATTTACATAGTTAATTGAGTCAAAGAAGTGAGGCTTCTTTCTACTCATTTCCTCAGTCCACCCCTTTTCTGTCAGTTCTCTAACAACAAATCTTAGAAAGAATTAACAGATACTCTTCAAATATCAGCACCCTTCAATAGCTCAGCTGGTAGAGCTGCTGCTGCTAAGTTGCTTCAGTCGTGTCCAACTCTGTGTGACCCCCATAGACGGCAGCCCACCAGGCTCCCCCGTCCCTGGGATTCTCCAAGCAAGAACACTGGAGTGGGCTGCCATTTCCTTCTCCAATGGATGAAAGTGAAAAGTGAAAGGGAAGTTGCTCAGTTGTGTCCGACTCTTTGCGACCCCATGGACTGCAGCCCACCAGGCTCCTCCGTCCATGGGCTTTTCCAGGCAAGAGTACTGGAGTGGGCTGCCATTTCCTTCTCCAATGGATGAAAGTGAAAAGTGAAAGGGAAGTCGCTCAGTCGTGTCCAACTCTTCGCAACCCCATGGACTGCAGCCCACCAGGCTCCTCCATCCATGGGATTTTCCAGGCAAGAGTACTGGAGTGGGGTGCCACTGCCTTCTCCATCCTAATACTAATCCTAACCTTATCCTTGCACATTCACTTGCAGCCTTTCTTGTCTTTAACAGTGGCCATGTGACCACTGAGAAGTGAAGGAAGGCCCATCCAAGGGCTTCCGGGAAGAGACTGGTGCTACTATTTCCCCCTCTTCCTGCCTGGAATGAGCATGTTAAGGCACAAATCTGCAGGAGTCATCTTAGAGCTGTGAGGTGGATGAACGAAACATGCTAAAGAAGGAAAAGCAGAAAGAGAGTTGTTACAACGCTGTGTATAAGCACCACCGTCGCTCGTTTCCCTACTTCCTGATTCCTTCCGAGACAAATGAACTCACTGTTTAAGCCCTGCTAGTTAGGGTTTCTGATAGTCGCAGTCACATACATGCCTGACGGGTACCCTTCCTTCCCGCTCCTTCTTTCTATACCATGCTTCCTCTCATTGCACGGGCTAGGGTCTCAGGGGCAGTGTCCAACAGGGACGGCAGTAAGAGTGAGGGCAGCAGTGGTCATCCTTGAACTGTCTCTGCTTTTAATGAGGAAATATTAACAGAATACTTCTAAAGCCTCCCTACTAAGAAAACTGTTTGCTTTGGGGTTTTGGTTGAAGACAACCATCAGGTTCAGAAAATTCTCTTCTACTTCTATTCTGCCCAGAAGATTTTCTCTTATTATTAATGTTGAATTGTGTTTTATGATTTTTAAATTTTGATGTGTATTAAGATGATCATAGAGTTTTTCTTTATTAATCTGTTAATGTGGTGAATTGTATTGTTCGATTTTTCTAATGTTGAATCCGCCACATATCCTTCCTTGATTATGATGAATGTAAAAACATACTGCTAACTTTTTATTTTTGGATGATACTTGCTTTACAGTGTTGTGGTGGTCTCTACCATACATCAGTATGAATCGGTCTTTTATACTGGTTGTACATACCCCCTCCCTCTTGAGTCTCTCTCCCCCCACATGTCACTCTTCTAGGCTGTCACGGAGCACCAGGCTGGGCTCCCTGTTACCCAGCAGTTTCCTGCTAGTTATATATTTCACACATTATAGTCATACTGCTAACTTGTATGTAGAATGCTATTTTTTATGTTCCTGAGATTGACTTATATATTTTTTCTTGCAGTCCTCATCTAGTTTTGGTACCAAAGTTTTAGTAGCTTCATAAAACCAGCTGGCAAGCTCGCCTTCTTTTGTTTCCCTATGGCATTTAATATACGAATTACCTGATCTTTAAAATTGGTAAAGCTTGCCTATAAAAGACCTGAGGCCTTTTTTGTTTGGTATATTTGTGTGTGTGTGTAAGTATGCACATGTCCGTTCTGTAAGACAGATATTTTTACCTACCAAGTCAAATTTTCTAATGTTATTGTTTTAAGTTTCCTATTTTTTCTTGAATTAACTTAAGTAATTTAGATTTTTCTAGGAAAATTTTCATTTTGTTTTTTAAAATATATTGACATCATTATCATATTTTTTTTTAAATTCTATCTGCAGTTTCTGCATTTTTTCATTTTCATATTATTTATTTGTTCCTTCTATTTTTAAAAATTATAGCCTTATTGAAGTATAACTGACAAAATAAATTATAAGATATTTAAAGTGTACATTGTAATAATAAATATATATATATAATACATACCAGAAACTCATGCAACTTAATAGCAAAAAAACCAAATAACCCTAATTTTTAAATGAGTAAAGGACCTGAATAGACATTTTCCCACTCACTGAGGCAAAACTCACCAGGCTACTAAATCCAAAGGAAAACATAGGAAAGGAAAAATTTAGGACAACCTTTCTCCTGAACAATGGTAAACAAAATATTAGCAAATGAAATCCAGCAATGCATACACAGGATGATATATTGTAGCTAATTTGGCTTATTTCTCAAGGGCATAGAGAATTAACAGGGGTATCAGGGGAACCAGCTAAAACAGATTTAAATAAGAACCAGAGTCTTATAATATAATACCCACAATGTCAAAGTTTCTGTTGAGGATCACTCACCATACCAAGAACCAGGAACTGAATGAAAAAAGACAAGGAGTAGATACCAACCCTGAGATGACAGAAAGCTTAAAATTACCTGACAAAAATTTTAAAGCAACCATCATAAAAATGTTCAAGCAATTACAAGCAATTACAGAAACACAAGAAACAAATGAAATAATATGAAATCTCAGCAAAGAAACAGAAAGTCTCCACAGAGAAAACAGAATGTGTAAGGAGGAACCCAACTGAATTTTTAATTGTGTTAAAATACACATAACAAGGAATTCCCTGGTGTTTCAGTGGTTAGGATTCGGTGGTTTCACTGCCATGGCCTGGGTTCAATCCATGGTCCAGGAACTAAAATCCCACAGCTGTGCAGGGCAGCCAAAAAAAAAAAAAAAATACACACATTTATCATCTTAACCATTTTTAAGTGTACATTTTTTTAAACAAATTGAAATTCTGGAACAGAAAAATACAGTAATCTAAATACAAAATTCAGTGGATGGCTCAACAGCAGAATGTAGAGGACGGGTAAATCAGTGAACTAGAAGACAGAAAAATAGAAATTACCCAATCTGAACAATGGAGAGAAAAGACATGGGCGGGGGTGGGGTGCGGGGAAATGAACAGAGCCTCAAGGACCTGTGGGAGTCTACCAAGAGATCTAACATTTGTATCATGTAGCCTATAAAGAGAGGCAATACAGGGCAAAGCTGAAAAAAAAATGTACTCAAAGAAATAATGGCTGAAAACCCCCCAAATTTGGCAAAACATACAACGCTATAGAAGGTGAGCCAATCCCAAACAAGATGCTGCTGCTGCTGCTGCTGAGTCGCTTCAGTCGTGTCCGACCCTGTGCGACCCCATAGACGGCAGCCCACCAGGCTCCCCCGTCCCTGGGATTCTCCAGGCAAGAACACTGGAGTGGGCTGCCATTTCCTTCTCCAATGCATGAAAGTGAAAAGTGAAAGTGAAGTCGCTCAGTCGTGTCCGACTCCTAGCGACCCCATGGACTGCAGCCCACCAGGCCCCTCCATCCATGGGCTTTTCCAGGCAAGAGTACTGGAGTGGGGTGCCATTGCCTTCTCCGCCCAAACAAGATAAAACCAAAGAAATTCACGTTAAGATATGGTCAAGACTTCCTAAAAACTAAAGACAGAGAAAAATCTTGGAAGCAGGAGAAAAAAGCAACACCTTACCTACAGCAGAAAAAAAAAAAGGGACAGTGGATTTCTCATCAGAAACCATGAAAGAGAAAGGAAGTGGCAAAAGGTTTTTTTAAATACTGTAAGAAAACCACTGTCAATCCAGAATCCTAAAGCTAGTGAAAATATCCTTTAGGAAATAAAGGAGAAATCAAGACAGTCTAAGATGAAGAAAAATGAAGATAATTCGTCACTAGTACTCTGACCCTCAGTTCAGTTCAGTCGCTCAGTCCTGGCCGATTCTTTGTGACCCCATGGACTGCAGCACGCCAGGCCACCCTGTCCATCACCAACCCTGGAGCTTGCTCAAACTCATGTCTGTCAAGTCAGTGATGCCATCCAACCATCTCATACTCTGTCGTCCCCTTCTCCTTCTGCCTACAATCTTTCCAAACATCAGGGTCTTTTCAAATGAGTCCGTTCTTCGCATCATCTGGCCAAAGTATTGGAGTTTCAGCTTCAACATCAGTCCTTCCAATGAACATTCAGGAGTGATTTCCTTTTGGATGGACTGGTTGGATCTCCTTGCAGTTCAAGGGACTCTCAAGAGTCTTCTCCAACATCACAGTTCAAAAGTGTCAACTCTTAGGTGCTCAGCGTTCTTATAGTCCAACTCTCACACCCACACATGACTACTGGAAAAACCACAGCTTTGACTAGTTGGACTTTTGCCAGCAAAGTAATGTCTCTGTGTTTTAATATGTTGTCTAGGTTGGTCATAACTTTTCTTCCAAGGAGTAAGCATCTTTTAATTTCATGGGTGCAGTAACCATCTGCAGTGATTTTGGAACACACACACAAAAAAGTATGTCACTGTTTACACTGTTTCCCCATCTATTTGCCATGAAGTGATGGGACCAGATACCATGATCTTAGTTTTCTGAATGTTGAGCTTTAAGCCAACTTTTTCACTCTCCTCTTTCACTTTCATCAAGAGGCTCTTTAGTTCTTCTTCACTTTCTGCCATAAGGGTGGTGTCATCTGTACATCTGAAGTTATTGATATTTCTCCTGGCAATCTTGATTCCAGCTTGTGCTTCATCCAGCCTGGCATTTCTCATGATGTACTCTGCATATAAGTTAAATAAGCAGGGTGACAATATACAGCCTTGACATACTCCTTTCCCTATTTGGAACCAGTCTGTTGTTCCATGTCCAGTTCTAACTGTTGCTTCCTGGCCTGCATACAGATTTCTCAAGAGGCAGGTCAGGTGGTCTGGTATTCCTTTCTCTATAAGAATTTTCCAGAGTTTGTTGTGGTCCACACAAAGGCTTTGACATAGTCAATAAAGCAAAAATAGATGTTTTTCTGGAACTCTCTTGCTTTTTCATTGATCCAACAGATGTTGGCCATTGGATCTCTGGTTCCTCTGCCTTACTAAATCCAGCTTGATCTGAAGTTCACTGTTCATGTACTGTTGAAGCCTGGCTTCAACAATCTGGGTTGTGAAGATCTTTTTTGTATAGTCTTCTGTGTATTCTTGCCACCTCTTCTTAATATCTTCTGCTTCTGTTAGGTCCATACCATTTCTGTCCTTTATTGTGCCCATCTTTGCATGAAATGTTCCCTTAGTAACTCTAATTTTCTTGAAGATATCTTTAGACTTTCCCATTCTATTGTTTTCCTCTATTTCTTTACCGTGCTTGCTCAGGAAGGCTTTCTTATCTCTCCTTGCTATTCTTTGGAACTCTGCATTCAAATGGGTATATCTTTCCCTTTCTCCTTTGCTTTTTGCTTCTCTTCTTTTCACAGCTATTTGTAAGGCCTCCTCAGACAACCATTTTGCCTTTTTGCATTTCTTTTCCATGGGGATGGTCTTGCTCCCTGTCTCCTGTACAATATCACGAACCTCTGTCCATAGTTCATCAAGCACTCTATCAGATCTAATCCCTTGAATCTATTTCTCACTTCCACTGTATAATCGTAAGGGATCTGATTTAGGTCATACCTGAATGGTCTAGTGCTAATTTAAGTCTGAATTTGGCAATAAGGAGTTCATGATCTGAGCTACAGTCAGCTCCCAGTCTTGTTTTTGCTGACTGTATAGGACTTTGCCATCTTTAGCTGCAAAGAATATAATCAATCTGATTTTGGTGTTGACCATCTGGTGATGTCCATGTGTAGAGTCTTCTCTTGTGTTGTTGGAAGAGGGTGTTTGCTATCACCAGTGCGTTCTCTTGGGAAAACTCTACTAGCCTTTGCCCTGCTTCATTCTGTACTCCAAGGCCAAATTTGCCTTTTACTCCAGGTGTTTCTTGACTTCCTACTTTTGCATTTCAGTCCCCTATAACTGATAAAAGATTAGTATCCAGGATACCTACATAATACTATAAATAGCCAAGAAAAACAACCCATTTAAAAAAATGTTGAAGTTTTAAGTCAGTTTACAAAAGAAGATACTCTAATGAACAACAGACATATCAAAAAAAAACCCCCACAAACTCTTTAACTTTATTGGTCATCAGGGAAATAGAAATTAAATCCACAAAGATATACCACAACAATCTTCAGGGTGGCAAAGCAATAAACAAAGAAAAGAAAATATCAAATGTCGACAAAGATATATATCATCTGGAATTTTCATATACTGCTAGTAAGAAAATAAATCAGTATAAACACCTTGCAAAGCCATTTGGTGTTATCTGCTAAATCTGAGCATATGTTTACCCCATGCCTCAGCAATTCTTTTTAATATGTATCCAAGAGCAGGGTATATATATATATATATTTACATTAAAAGACATATGCAAGAATGTTCATAGTGGTATTACCCCTAACAGCTCTATGGTATAAACCACTGAAATTCCCATCAACAGTAGAATGGATACAAAATTGGGATATGTTCATACATATTAATTCATACATATTTATCCCTGATGCCTCTCTTTTCCTCAGTCCTATCTGTGAGCCATTCTTCATTTCTTTCTTTCAGTCATTCTTCATGGCTCTACCTCTAAAATAAAATATAAGGTGAATTTGTTTACTTCTCTTCATATCCACTGATACCATCCTCCTTAAATTCACCATCATTTCTCACCTGGTTTACCAAACAGTCTTTAACTAGTCTTCTTGGTTCCACTCATGTTCCTGTATGACTCATTATCTGTAAAGCAGTCACCATGGTCTTATTAAAATATAAATCAGATCACCTCATCCTCCTCTTAAACTTTTCAGTGATTTTTCACTGTAATTAGGATTAAATCCAATTCCTCATCATGATTTGAAAGGATGCCTTGCTGGTTCTGCTACAATGTAAGGCTTTTAAAAAGAAAGATCCTAAGATATAAATGGCTTAAACAAATTAAGAGTTTATTTCTCTTTCACACAAAGGTTGAAAGGAAAAGAGTCCTGGGTAGGCAGGGTATCTTGGCCAGACTCAACCTGGAGTTCCATTTTTTACTTCAAAGTGCTTGCCCATCATATATATCTTCATCCCAGCTAGTCAGAGATAGAAAAATGAAAAGAAGAAGCCATGCCCAGAAGTTTCCCTTTCCCCTTCTGCTTACATTCTCATTGTCCAGAACCTGGAAGGAAGTTCCCAAGTTCAACTAGCTGAAAGGAAGACTAGAAATGTCTTTGGTCAAGCTGACATGTGCCCACCCATGACTCAATTACTGTGGAAGTAGAGAAGAATCAACTTTGAAGACAACTCGTGGTTTCTGTTCTACCCTACATCATTCCAGTCTTCTCTACCTCTCCAACATTTTCTCTTCCTTCTCTTGGCCTTCCAGCCCCATTTGCATTCTTGCTTGCTGCTGCTGCTGCTGCTAAGTCGTATCCGACTCTGTATGACCCCATAGACAGCAGCCCACCAGGCTTCCCCGTCCCTGGGATTCTCCAGGCAAGAACACTGGAGTGGGTTGCCATTTTCTTCTTAAGCATTCTTGCTTACTCCCTCCTTAATCCCCTGGGCCATTACGCCAATGCTGTCCTACATCTGAAATACTCTTCTCTAGATCTTTACATGACTGGGTCCTTCTCATCATTTGGATCTCAACATCTTCCAAGATACATTCCCTGACCCTTCCCTCCCAAGCAAAGTAATCACTTCCTTTTATCATTCTCAGTCTATGTTATTTTATTTCTAGCACTTGTCCTTAGCTTAAATTCTCATTTACTTACCTGATTATTATCTATATCCTCTACTAGAATGTAAGCACCACAAGAATACATATGATTGACTTATTTTCTCTGTCAGATCCCCAACTACCTTGGATAAAGCAAGCATTCAACAAATACTTGTTGAGCAGATGAATTTATTAGCCAAAACCCTTCATTTTATAACTGACAAAGCTGAGGCCCTGAGAAAGTAAATGACTTGCCTGAGGTTCTGCAACCACTTAGTAGATACCTAGGTGGGTGCTTTTCTCCTATTTTAGCCAGCCTCCTCTTTGAAGTCTTCTATTGTTTCACCTCTAAGCAATCATTCTGCATACTCATAGTACTAGATTTTAACATCCATTTGGTTTTTAGTTTGTAATGCTATGTATTGTTATTTATTTTTTATATATCTGTCTTATTTTCCCAACCAAGCTGCAAATCCCTTAAAAATACCAACTTTCTCACACATAGAAAACACGGGCCCTAAGTAGGTATTTCACAAAAAGACTAAAGTTGCTTTATTCAGTAAACTGCAACTCAGAACAATTACAAGTTTAAGTCTGTCCTATTACTGAAGATAAAAGTTGGATACTAGAAGAGTAGCTTTTGGTAATTTCTGTCTATCCCCAACTAAGAAGACTGTCTTACCGGTAGCCCAAATCTTACGTCCTTCATCAAAATGATGCAGAGGAGCTGCTCTGGGTACAATAGGTGGATTCTGAAAGGTAATTCTTGCTGTTGGTGGAATCAATCCTCGTTCTATCATACTTAAAACCCCTAAAAAGGAAGGTTAGAAGAATATGAGTTTAACTTCAAGCACTTCCACAAAATCTGAACTCTATAACTTTCACAAACGTAACTTTCTCTATTCATTAGTTTATTTGTGAGAGTACATTTAGTGCCTTAATCCTTTGCATGAAAAAATAGCCATAGTATGTGTCCTATCTATTTTTATAACAACTGCAGAAAAAAAGATGGCATTTCTAATAGTGGTATTTTGAAATAAACTTGTACTATGGTAATTTCAAGATAGAAATATACTTCCAATGCAAACAAAAACTTCTTTATACATCATGGCATTTTCAATTATTACTAATATTGGTATTCTTTTTAAAATTCAGAGAAATCAGGTACACAGTCCATAACTAAGGAGATCTTTGGTTCTGAAAGAAAGAACATCTGTGTGCTTGAAATCATATTTCTGTTGTTATAATGAGTTACATTTTATTTTTTTAAAAAAGAGTTCCTTTTAGACATTTCTCATATTACCAGAAGATGTGAATGCCCAAATAGATTGTTTTAGTGTAACTGGGCAACATGGTTAGTATTACTGCAACTAATTTACAATTCCTAGATCTCATACTGTGTCCATATGACCAGTGCCAAGGTTTTTCAAGGACAGGAGACATCATTTTTAAAAACTTCAATGAGTAAATGAATATCTGAGTAAAGCCTGCTGTTAGGGGCAAAACTCACATTCAGGGGCAACTATCATAGGTGGTGCTAGTGTTAAAGTGGTCCCAACACAAGGAACCAAAGAGACACAGGCTTGACCCCTGAGTCGGGAAGATCCCCCAGCAGAGGGCACGGCAGCCCACTCCAGTATTCTTGCCTGGAGAATCCCATGGACTTCTAGAAGGGCCTGGCAGGCTATAGTCCAGTCTACAAACAGTTGAACACGACTGAAGAGACTTTGTACTCATGCATCATATTGAAGCCAGAAAGTCAGGGAGTACTTGACATAGATGTGTGATAGGGCTTCAGCTTCTTGTTGCTGTCAGGTAATAGGAAGAAAAATAAAGAACTCTGGGTCTCAATGAAATCTAAGTTAAAAAACTGTGTTCTAAACTGGACTAGGCTGAAGAAGTTGGCACACATCCTAAGAGGGATAAATACTGTTTTCATTTGCCTTATCACCTCTAAAGACTATATTATGTCACATTCAGGATATTAAAGTCTAGTGTTAAAGGAATTCAGAAGAATGATGGGGGAGCTGAAGAGTTCACTAAGAACAGTGATTCCAAAACAATGTTGTAAGTGATTCTAAAACAATGATTCCAAGAGAAGTCTTCAGTTTATTTGTGTGTGTGTGTGTGTGTGTGTGTGTGTGTGTGTGAGCGGCCATGCTCACTCAGTTGTGTCTGACTCTTTGTGACCCCACGGATTGTAAACCACCAGGCTCCTCTGTCCGTGGAATTTTCCAGGCAAGAATAATGGAGTGGGTTGCCATTTTGTCCTCCAGGAGATCTTCCCGACCCAGGGATGGAACCCACATCACCTGCATTGGCTGGCAGGTTCTTTACCACTGAGCTACCTGGTAAGTTTACTTACCACAGGATTATTTGGAGTGAGAACTTTTTATTAAAAATGGATATTCCTGGGCCCTATCCCAATTTCTGAGGCGAAGCCCTGCTAATCTGCATTATTGAAGGCTCCAGGAGATACTTATGTGCACTGAAGTTTGAGAACCACTAAAACTGGGGCCCAGAAATCTACATTTTAAATAAGCACTCCAGGTTAATCTTTTTCACTATTAAAACTTAAGATCTACTGATCCCAAGTACAACTCTTCAAGCCCTTTTCAACATTAGTATTTTGGGTTTTTATTATAATAACACCAGAATTCAATTACTTTGAAATATAAAAACTAATTCTTTGTCCTCACAAATATTTTCCACCTATAAATATCATACCCCATGTCCAAGAACTATGCCCATTTTGTAGATGTGAAAAACAGAGCTCCTTCTAATTCAGTGTATTTTCATCACTGGAGTGAGCTTCATTCTCTGAGAATCCCAAAGAATATGAGTGTGATTTTAACCTTTGCTTTAGTATTGGTTAAAGCAATTCACTTAATTTTAGACAAACACATGCATGCATTTACCACTGAAAGGAAGAAGTTGAGACTTTGGAATAAGCTAAAGAGAGTACTGGTTATCTTTTCATGGCAATACTGGAGACTTTTATTTCTGACCCTATAATCACCTTTGTTTTTGATTAGTCTATTTTACAATTCTGCAGTGATTAAGGTTAGTTGATAGAAAACTGAAAGCAATGCAAATAATTCTTGTGTATATATATGCAAATAAATTTTGTCACATAGAGGGAATGTACTTCTTTCACCCCCAAAATTCAGTTTTACCTGCATTTGCAAATTTATTTTTAAATGTTTGATTGATAAATTTGTCTGCTGTTTGAATTCTTATTTGAATCAATTGTTACATTTTATTGGTTCCCTCCTTTTTAATTAATCAGTTAAACAGAATCTTTGATGTGTTCATTTTATATTTGTATAAGAGTCATGGTTTCACTTTAAAATATATATCCTTTTAACGATTTTGGAGCTCCCACCAAGATGACCAAAAGATTCACCTGAAATTGCCAGAAATGGTACCTACATCTCACAGGGAGCCAAGCCAAGCCACGTATTTTCTTGGCATCCATAAGTTAATTCAGAGAGGCAACAGAACTTTGCTGGCTCTTGTTTTTCTGATTTTTCTAATTTTTATTTTATTATTTATTCGGTTGTTCTGGGTCTTAGTTGTGGCATGTAGGATCTTTTAATTGCAGCATCTGAACTCTTGCAGCATGTGGGATCTAGTTCCCTGACCAGGGATTCAATGTGGACCCCCTGCATTGAGAGCGCGGAGACTTAGCCCCTGGACCACCAGGGAAGTTCCTTGCTTTTCTAATTTTGATATTACTCCCTATTAATTTTGTGTCTTGGTTCATTTGTGGCTGACAAGTTAGTCCTTGTTGGTGACTACAATGACTGGGAATTTGGTGATCTCTGTAAACGGATCTCACAGAGATTTATTCCTTATTGAATGAGAGACAATGGAGAATATAGTTAGTAGTCTTCCATTTGTCTATGTATATTTTGAGCTGAATTCAACTAGGTATTTCATACCCACAAGGAAGAAGACTAACTCTTTGATATCTAGACCATTACACTTCTGTGTTTATTTTTCATCTGTGGCTGAAACTAGAATGGAAGCTATAAACTCTATTGAATGCCTCAGTTCAGTTCAGTTCAGGGGCTCAGTTATGTCTGATTCTTTGCGACCCCATGAATCGCAGCACGCCCAGCCTCCCTGTCCATCACCAACTCCCGGAGTTCACCCATGCTCATGTGCATTGAGTCAGTGATGCCATCCAGCCATCTCATCCTCTTTCGTCCCCTTCTCCTCCTGCCCCCAATCCCTCCCAGCATCAGAGTCTTTTCCAATGAGTCAACTCTTCACATGAGGTGGCCAAAGTACTGGAGTTTCAGCCTCAGCTTCAGTCCTTGCAATGAACACCCAGGACTGATTTCCTTTAGGATGGACTGGTTGGATCTTCTTGCAGTCCAAGGGACTCTCAAGAGTCTTCTCCAACACCACAGTTCAAAAGCATCAATTCTTCGGCGCTCAGCTATCTTCACAGTCCAACTCTCACATCCATACATGACTACTAGAAAAACCATAGCCTTGACTAGATGGACCTTTGTTGGCAAAGTAATATCTCTGCTTTTGAATATGCTATCTAGGTTGGTCATAACTTTCCTTCCAAGGAGTAAGCGTCTTTTAATTTCATGGCTGCAATCACTATCTGCAGTGATTTTGGAGCCCAGAAAAATAAGGTCTGACACTGTTTCCACTGTTTCCCCATCTATTTCCCATGAAGTAATGGGACCAGATGCCATGATCTTAATTTTCTGAATGTTGAGCTTTAAGCCAACTTTTTTACTTTCCTCTTTCACTTTCATCATTGAATGCCTATGTATCTGTAATTCAGAAAGGTCTTTATTTCTCATTATGAATGTAGAATGTTTATTGTCTCCAGGTGGTATTAATAAATTAGATGGTAAAATCTCTAAGGAACTCTGTTCTGATTAACTTACATAGAGAAATGAGCACTTACAGGAACTGACTGAATATTCCTAAAATCCCCAGAAAATAAGGAAATTGAACTTCTACTACTTTAGATGAGCTCCCTCTCACCTCCCAAATTCAAAAGCTCATTGAGCCTCTTTACTTTTCATGGCAATATGGGCTATTTGCATAGATGCAATAAGAATCTTTTCTTCTTTTACTAAGATAGAATTGGAAAATTGCTTATGCAACCAAGAACTTGCCTGGAATTTCATATTTAACAATGATGCTATTAATCAGGTATAACAAATTACATTTAAAGGACTAAGCTTGATTTTATGGAACCAAAACCTAAAAAGCCCTCCTAGAAAAACTGGCCTGGCTTACAGGATTTCCATCCTTACAGTTGCAAAGTAATGTCACTTCCCAGCAGGCCCAAGAACCTTAGGATATGGGGAGCATCTCTAGAGGAGAGGAATGTATCCAAATTTATAGGTCCTACAGTTGAAATCTGGTGGACAGATTTTCTAGCCTCAGGATAGCAAGTAATAGAGGATTTTAAAAGTTCAATCTGAGATTCCTTCCAACAGAGCAAACTTAAGATGGCCTATGTGGTGATTAACCTTCTTGCTGCACCTGTGTAAATAATCAGCCCAAACCTAATGAAATGACTTACTTTGTGAATAATTTTTTTAACATCATTTTGCATCAAACTGGGGCACAATTGTAGGAAATTTTTTTTTATGTTTTAGAATGAGCAAAAGAGATTACTGAATACTTTTCAATGGAATGCCTCCAGGAATTATCTGAATCTAGTCTTTGACTGTTGTACAACTCTGCAGAGATTAAAGTTAACTTGTGGGGGAAAAACCTGATAATAATGCAAATAATTCATATCTATAGACATGAAAAAAATTGGTAAAGGTTCATTCCTTCCTCCCATGCAAATGCCAATTTTCCTTGTGTTTACAAATTTATTTCAATATTCCTGATCTACAAAGATATGTCCTTTGGATTCTTCTTTAGACTAGTTGTGACATCTTACAAATTCTCTTTCAAACTGATGAGTTAAACAACTAAAATCTTTGACTTGTGTTCATTTGTAAAAGAGTAGGGACTTTACCTGTTTTTGAAAATTATCCCTTATCACCATCGTCTCATTAAATTTTCATAGCACTCTCACATTCCTGTTGACTAGATTAGGAATTAGAATTCATCTATTCATTCATTCATTAAAAACTCATTCATTCATTCAACCAATATGTAAATTCCTTTTATATGTCAGGAGCTATTCTGGGGACTGGGGATTCAATGGTGAACCAGACAGACCTCATGGAGCCTTTAGTGATGGAGAAGACAAAATAAATTCACAAATTAATATATAATTACAAATTGTGATCATCTATAAAGGAAAAAGGCGGATGCTTGAGGAAATGACTTTTACAGGCAGAGGTAAGAGGACTGGTGAAGGCCTGATGTGAAAAGGTGCTTGGCCTGCTAAGGAAAAGAGAGAAGTCCCCTGTGGCTGGAGCACGGAGAAAGCTGAGTGAGATGAGAGTGGAGGTGAGGCCAGATCCAGCATGTCTCGTTTATAGAGTTTATTCTAAAACTGGAGCACAACTTGCCTGAGATTTCACAGAGCCTGAACTGAAAATTTGGTTTCTTATTAGAAGACTTAAATTCTTAATCATTTACTAGGGGTGGGGATAGGGGTGGAGACATTATTCTTTGGATTTAGCAAGATAATTCCAGAAAAAGTAGGGAAGTTTGTCTTGCATTTTCCAAAACTATCCTCTCTTCTGGAAGTTGGTCATCTTTAACCACATGCTGGACTAGTATAGATCTGGGGTGTCTCAAATGACAGTTCAGAGCATCAGGACAGGTAAACATTTAGGCACCGTATCAGCATTTGTGTGGCTTGTGCTTTCCTGGCATTCGTATTACCTTGCACAGTACCTGACATATGGCAAGTAGTCAATAAATGTGTTGATTAATTGGTTGATTAACTACAAATATTATGGTAGGCCATGTGTTCTCTGGCAGATAACTGAGGGATGAAAATGTGATGCTTTTCTGGAACAAGTTGCTATGGTTCTAGATTTACCTTTGTTTTGCAGCAATTTTTTACTGTATCTATTGCTAAAGCAAGGATAAATAGATTGGTTGACCCATTCATTCATCTTAATTTGACCCCAGGAAGAATATAAGTTTTTCTAAAGCAAGAAATAAAAACTCTACTGGAGTTTTCCCAGGGAGTAAATATAATGTAAACTAACTAAAACCATGTGTCACCAATATTTCTAAACACCTAGGGTTCGTAACTAAGAAAGTAATTGTTTCAGTTGTGGGAGGTTTAATCAACTAAGAGGCTTATAATGATGCAGTCCTTCTTGAGTTTTTCTGTACCACCACTAGTGGGTCAGCAGGCAGGATACAGGAGCTGTAAAATGGAGAACCTATACATCTTCAGGTACCAGAGGAACCCTGAGGAACCAACTTCAGATCTAAAACACTCCAGACATCAGTTAGAAAGTGAGATAGAAATAAATTAAAGATCATCTCACTTGCTCATATTTGAGATACAAAAGGGGATCCACTTAAGCATTCTTTAACATGTCAGCCAATTATGTAGCAGGGAGAAGTAAAGAGGGTTACATTTATGACACTCAGTCTTTAGTCATTCGCTTACACTTTCATTTGCTTATCCATTCAACCAACTATTTAGTATCTACAAAATGCTAGATGTGGTTCTAAGCACTGGGGATATTGAGATAAAGATGACGTGACCTTTTGCTTAAAAAAATGAGAAATCTACTGGTTTCACAAACCAGTATTAGACTAAGTATTTAGACTGGTATAAGTCAAAGTATTAGTATAAGTATTTAGACTAAGACCTGCATAGTTCACTTAATAATTACATTCATCTCTGGCTTCATATTTTTATATAGTAATATATTGAAATAAAATTTTAAGTATTATCAGAAAAGGATCAGAAACTATCTGCTCAGAAGCTTGAAAAATTATAACATCACTTAAATACAATAATAATTTTAACATGTAAATATACCAAAATCTAAATCAATAGAAAATCTATAGAATAATGGATCTTAGAAGTGGAAAGGGACTCTGGTGGTCATCTAGTTCAACCTTCTATTTTACAGAGAAGGAAACTCAAGCCACAGTGAGGACTTGACTTGTCCAAAGTCACCTTGGAGAATCAGCGTCTGAGTCTGAATTCAAACTCAGGCCCCTAATCCCACCTCAAAGCTCTTCCCCTTATGTTCCTAAACATATAAAATGCTTATCTGAATCACTAACCTTTGTTAGCATCTGCTTGTAAGACTGGCACTGGGGTGAAATAGGGATCCGTGCGATGAGAAGCTGGCAGAACCGTGAGGCTGGATATAGTGGAGCCTTTTATTAACTTCTGAGCCTGCACCTAAATGATCAAAAATTTGTTTTCAGCAGACATTTTTGCCTTCAAAATGAACACAGTTTTCTTCTTGTAAACAATAAATAAGGTTATGAATATGAATAGTTTCATTAAGTTTTAATAAAGTAGAAATATCAGCTCCAATTTTATTGCTCACGGGTACCCTGTGCTATTGTCTACTGTCAGGAGTTTGTGTAATTTTAAATAGTTAATTAAATCCAATTAACATGTTGTGATTTCCACTATGCAAAGTCAGTATAGTAGTTAATAAAGGAACTATTAAGATTTTGTTCAATTTTAATGACTACAATATAAAAGTGCTAAATCTTGACAGAGGAGGTTTTGAATACAGCAAAGTTTTGTACGGGCAAATTTTCTAGGAAATACACATTAGAGTTTTGAGGATAAATAAAAACTGGGAAAATGTAAAAATAAACATATCAGTCAACATTAACAGGTTAAGGATAAACTCGGAGCAGACTCTAGCAGATCTTAGAAATAGTTAAAGATGTGATGTATAGATCACTCAGAGTAGATGGTTACTCTTCCTAAAGCCATTAAGTGCTTTTATTATAGTCACCAAATATGAATTGTTTCTACTAAATGCTTTCTAGATTTCACAGATTATATGTATTGCAAATAAATCACATGTAATTATATAGGCCAAGCACAGTATTTTTACCTTTATTATAGGAGGTTATGAATTACCTAGGCCCTCTCATCAGGGAAGATGCAACTGTTTGGTATTTAGAGATGATTTTAAAATTTCCCAGTCATTTTCCACACATTAATTAATTTGCATAACTTCCAAGGGAACTAGGTAATGGTTTGCTATTTAACTACTGATTTTAATAAAGAACCAAGTCAGAAAGGTTAGATTTGTCTCAGGTTACAGTAGAGCACTAGATATGCAAAGATTATTCAATTTGAAGATTGATCTGATTCTGCATTAGTGAAATTTGCCATTGGGTTCCACGGTAGCACATCTAGTTCATCAAGGTCATGGTGACCTTAAGGAAGAAGAAAGGGAAAGTTTCATCAAGACTCCAGGGAGAAAATCACTTTGAAAAATAATATTTAGTGGCTGAGAAATGTCTGTGAACAAAGTTATTTTAGAACTCCACTGCCAGGATGTGGTACTTAAGGGAAACTATTAATATAAGCAACACCATCTTATGGACACCAAACCCTTTGGCGATGTTTGGAGAGGTCGGTTTAAAATGACTACAAATAGGGTTTTTAACAGGAAAGAGTAGACTGTTAATGCAGTCAGTTTCCTTCCAGGCAAGCGGGAAGAAGCAAGGGTAGATAGAGCTCCGAGTTGTGCGGATGAGAGTGCGCATGCGCATTGTGCGATTGTGGAACTTAAGCATTGCTGGGGCTCCTTGGTCTCTTTTCCTCATCCTCAGCTCTCCTCCCCCCACTTCACTTCCAGATAGGAGTAACTTCCAGGAGCTCCTCCTAACCAGGGCAGCTGAGATAATCACACAGTGTACTGTGATCCAGACATGGCGCAGACATAGACGAGGATGCTCAGTATCAAAAACAGAAGTGTCTCCAGTTGTCTGATCTCAGGGTCAGGGAGGCAAAGGTAAATCGAAGGAAGATAGAAAGATTCCACTTAAATAAAATTGTCAAACACTGTGAAGGTGTAAAATATAGATTTGGCAGTATCGGGGCTCACAGCATCGTTCATCTGGATTTTCTGAAAGCCTTTGACAAAGTACACCTGACAATGCGCTCTTGAAAGCTAAAGTAGCAGATGTGACAGTAAATACGACGTAAAGTGCAACACGAAGGAGATGGGGGAAGGCAGATGACGGTCAGATTCTCTCAGGCTGTCAGCACTTTCATAACGCTGGTTTCTTTCATTCTTTACATGGCGTCAATCTCAACAATGTAAAAGCTGGACCCGAGTGCTAAGGCTGTGCTGAAAAGGCAGTGAAGGGTGTGTGTGTGTAGGAGGCAGAGAGGGGTGACATCCTGGTGAGTTTACAGAAGTAAATCCTTCAGACAGGATCTCTGGATGGGAAACATCAGCCCCCTCTGCTGTCGGGTTCCCATGGTAAGGATAACCGCTCCTGCATGTGCCCGGTTGGAAGAACAAGGTCAGTAACAACCTCAGCATTTACTGAGCACTTACTATATAACACTAACTTTAATACAATAAGCATTAAATTTCATGAGCAATGGAAAATCTAAGAGCTATGAGAACGCAGAAGAGGGAGTAATTAACTCTGCCTGCTGGTATCACAGAAGGCTTTGCAATGACTCTCAACACTGGCTGTATATTAGCATTACTCAGGGAGCTTTTTAAAAATACTGCTGCCTGGGCTCCAACCCTGGGCAGTTAAACCAGAATAGCTGTGCTGGAGCCTGGGCGTCGGTATTTTTACAAAGGTCCCCAGGTGATTCTGATGTGCAGCCAAGGTTGAGATGTACTGCAGTAAGTGATATTTAAATTGCGTCTTAAAAGAAGCATTGAATTATATCACGTGGAGAACAGGATGCAATTATAGGTAAAAAGAATGGTGGCAAGAAAGCAAAAGAGCACACAAATGCATGAAAATTTCACTGAAGGTGAAGGGCTCTATGTGGCTTGAGTATATTGTGTGTATCAGGAGGATAAGGTGTGGATGAGACGGGAAAGGTAGATAAATGCAAATTAAAGAAACTATGTGAATGTGCTGATTGCCTAACAGAAGCTGAACATCATCTGATTCCGGCTTCTCTTTTATGTCGTGTTTGATACTTATACTGAACTGTGCTTTGTGGTTTGTATGCTGCTAATAAAAGAATCATACTATAAATAGAACAATGTCTCTCATATCTGGTACTTCTCATTACCATTTCCAAAACTGTAATTCAGAATTCTTATCACTTTATGCGGAAATCTTCCATAATAGCTTAAAATTTTTTCAATATTTAAAAAATATAGAAAAGCTTAAAGAAGAAAACAGCAATCATATTCCTGTCAGCCAGAATTAATCATTGTTAGTATCTTGGTATATTTGCTTCCAGGGATTTCAAATAGAAAAAATGTTCTATTTTATTATTCTGGTAACAATGATATATGCTCATTAAAAAGATTCCAAATAAAAACAGAGGTGAAAACTGAAGAAACCATATCAAATATCACTAGGCGATTCATTATCCCTGATATCTTTGGGATGATTTACTTATTGTTTTATAAAAATAGAATTTATACTACATTATTAAACTTAATTTGACATGAATTTAATAGGAAGGGAAAAGGCTGAATTAAACCCAACCAGTTATTAAGCCTCAAATAAATATGTCTTTACCACAAGAGTCCTGTGAGTTAAAAAAGATTCTTGTGCATGGGCTGGCAAAGTTCTTAAAGGGCCAGAGAGTAAATGTTTCAGGCTGTCTGGGGTCTATTTTTATAGCTGGAAAGTAGCATAAGCAATATGGAAACAAAGGGGTGAAGCTGTGTTCCACTGAAATTTAATTTACAAAAACAGGCAGTCTGCCCTCAGGCAGTGATTTGTGGACTCCTGCTACATGTTCAATAAAGGTGATTATGAAAAGATATTTAGGTTATTTTTTTTACCTACTTATATATATATATATATTTTTTAACCACATGTTTTTATTTTGGATAATATATCCTAGCTTCAGAAGATGAGAACATGAGAAGTTTCTTGCTACTTCCATCTCCTCTCCCTCACCTCCCAATTTTGAATTGTATTATTTTTACAGTGTCCAGATTTATAATATTCACATTCTGTTTTGAAACCATCATTGCTATGATTGTTTAGCATCAGTTCTATGTGTGAATGGATTCAGTGATCATCAACAGTTCTTCTGGCATGGCTTCACTATGCTTGCGTTCTTTATTTTGTGGATTTTTAGGTTGCCTAGCTTTGGTTATCAAGCAGTTCTTTCCAACAAGTGTGCATGGATATTTTGCTTCCCTGAGCCTTTATACTTGAATTGCACCTGGGGCCATCCTCTCTTCTCTCAAAACTGCACTGCCGTCTTCCACAATGAATATAATGAAATCTGATAGCAGCCTGATTTTTTTTTACCCTTTGTAGGTGATTTTTCCCTTCTGTGTAGATGTCTGAAGCATTCTTCCTCTTTCAAGTTCAGGTGTTTAATTAGGAAATACCTTAATATTAAATATTCAAAATCAGACTTTCTTGGGCTTCAGTGTTTTCCTTCAGATTGCAGATTCAGTTCTTGTTTCACTTCTGGAACATCTTCTTACACTGCAGCACCAGGTACGTCCTCTCTTTCATTTGCTGGGTTCTCTTTGTGAGGGATGTCACGTGTCCTTAAATGTTGGCTCATCTTTATCTTTCATATTATGGTTCCTAACTATTTGTTCTCTCCCAGCTCCTTTTAGAATAGAACATTGAGTTTTAGCTGAGCACATGGCTATCCAGTTAAAGACCACATTTTCCCAGTGTCCTCTGTGACTAAATGTCGCCAGTAAAACTGTGGCAGAAGTGATATGTATAACGTCTATGGCATCCCTTTAGAGTGCCTTCCCTGGACTATTTTGATCTTTCCTATGGACTGAAACATGGGTATGGAAAGGAGCCAGCTTCAGCCACTGAAATGAGAATTTCCTATAACCACAGGAATGAGGAGGTGATGGAGCATCAGGACAGAAGGAACCGTATCTTGGATGACCTCCTGGAGGAGATCCTGCCAGCCTTGGATTTCTCATCTGTGGATTGTTTTGTGAGTGAGAAAGAAACTAATTTATTTAAGGTATTATTTCTTTGGATTTCTTTGTTACAGCAGCTTAGCTGGTAACAAACTAATATGCATATCTATTAACTTCAAATTAATTTCCTTTATCAGATGAGAGTGCATGTACTGTGCTTACAGTTTTTTCTCCCTGTCAATATTTCAGTATTCAGCAGTGTCTGTTCTGTTCTTTCTATTTATAGTGTATTTATTAGTTCCATAAAGTATTTTGGTATTCAATTTATTTCCTTATGTCTGCAACCTCTTTTTTTAGTCTCATTCAGCTATTTTATCATCACATGGTTGAGCTCTAGTTTTATTTATGTCCCTATCAACTGTGTCCCTATCATTTCTTCATCAGACTTTCTTGGGCTTCAGTGTTTTCCTTCAGATTGCAGATTCAGTTCTTTTTTCACTTCTGGAACATCTTCTTACACTGCAGCACCAGATATGTCCTCTCTTTCATTTGCTGGGTTCTCTTTGTGAGGGATGTCTGCTGAATTTTCTCCCAGCTCCTTTTAGAATAGAACACTGAGTTTTAGCTGAGCACATGGCTATCCAGTTAAAGACCACATTTTCCCAGTGTCCTCTGTGACTAAATGTCTCCAGTAAAACTGTGGCAGAAGTGATATGTATAACGTCTAGGGCATCCCTTTAGAGTACCTTCCCTGGACTATTTTTATCTTTCCTATGGACTGAAACATGGGTATGGAAAGGAGCCAGCTTCAACCACTGAAATGAGAATTTTCTATAACCACAGGAATGAGGAGGTGAAGAAATGGTGAGAAAATTCCTCCTCACAAAATTCCTTGAGTTATGTTTTCCTTAAATTAGGCTTTGTCTTTCGAAGCCCAGGATTCTCCCTCCCTCCCCACCTTCCTTTCTTTTGTTAGCTGTGGGTAAAATACTGACACATATATAATAGATCGGTAGTGACCATGTTGTTTCTTTTCGCCTTGCACATATTTGTGCAGCTGTGTCCAGACATTCTTCTTGCTCTGATACAGTATCTCGTCCCCCATTTTCTGGCACTAGTGTGACTTCACTTTCACTTTTCACTTTCATGCATTGGAGAAGGAAATGGCAACCCACTCCAGTGTTCTTGCCTGGAGAATCCCAGGGACGGGGGAGCCTGGTGGGCTGCCGTCTATGGGGTTGCACAGAGTCGGACACGACTGAAGTGACTTAGCAGCAGCAGTGTGTTTTCTCTCCCAGCAACATGTGCTAACTGGGTATTCTGGGTTTTTTCCACCTTTCTATTACCTGACAGCTTCTCTCCAGATTTTGTAGTATTTCTGAGGATCTCAAGATTTTGAGGATTCTCAAAATACCAGTAGTATTTCTAAGGGCTGAGGCGGGGTGAGGCAAGGAGCTATGGGGCACCCTCTACTCTGCTCCGGAATCTCCTGCTTAGTAAATTTAAGAAATTATGTACAACCTTCATGACCATATTCAGCAACCCTGGCCCAACCCTCATCCTCATCTGACGTATGGGGAAACTAAAAATCAGAAAGGGAAAATACTTGGAACACGTGTATAATCTGCCTTGTAGTTCAGAGGCACAACTGAAATGCATGTCACTGTTCATGCCCCAGTGCTTCATGCTGTATTTTCTTGATTCCTGAGTTCTTGAACCTTTAAGCAAACACATCTCAGGTTGTCAGTTCCTAGTAAAGTCCTACCACTTTGTGCCCTATCTCACTCCTTTCCAAGTGCCATTTAATTTAGAGACAGCAGGAGTCTCACCTTCTCTCAGACTAAGTGAAACAGGAGGGGAGAGCAGGGCACATTTAAAAGAATGACATAGATATAGGACATGACAAGAAATGGTTAGAACCAAGTAGGTCCAAGATGGCCGAAGATTCGACTTCCAGTGGGCCTTGACCTTCATTATACACTTGTTGTAACACACTAGCACACTAAAGAACGTGCCCACCAGCACCATGGCAGTTCTGAGGCTAACCATGGTTGTGGTTCAATTGCTCAGTCATGTCTTACTCTTCGATACCCCATGGACTGCAGCACGCCAGGCTTCTCTGTCCTTTACTGTCTCCAAGAGTTTGCTCAAACTCATGTCCACCCTTTTGCTACCACACCGCAGCCATCATGGGTCACATGCACGCTCCTGGGAAGGGCCTGTCCCAGTCGGCTCTGCCCTACCGCTGCAGCGTCCCCACCTGGCTGAAGCTCACTTCTGATGACGTGAAAGAGCAGATCTACAAACTGGCCAAGAAGGGCCTGACTCCCTCACAGATCGGTGTGATCCTGAGAGAGTCTCATGGTGTTGCACAAGTACATTTTGTGACAGGCAACAAAATCTTGAGAATTCTTAAATCCAAAGGCCTTGCTCCGGATCTCCCTGAGGATCTCTATCATTTAATTAAGAAAGCTGTTTCTGTTCAAAAGCATCTTGAGAGGAACAGAAAGGATAAAGATGCTAAATTTCGTCTGATTCTGATTGAGAGCTGTATTCACTGGTTGGCTCGATACTACAAAACCAAACGAGTCCTACCCCCCAATTGGAAATACGAGTCATCCACAGCCTCTGCCCTGGTTGCATAAATTTGTGTATTGTACTAAAGCAATAAAATCATTGTTTAACAGAAAACAAAACAAAACAAAACTCATGTCCACTGAATCATGATGCCATCCAACCATCTCATCCTCTGTCATCCACTTCTCTTCATCCCTTCAATCTTTCCCAGCATCAGGGTCTTTTCCAATGAGTCGTCTTTTCAGTGACCAAAGTATCAGAGTTTCACCATCAGTCCTTTCAATGAATATTCAGGGTTGATTTCCTTTAGGATGGACTGGTTTGATCTCCTTGCTGACCAAGGGACTCTCAAGAGTCTTCTCCAGCACCACTTGGACAGCATCAATTCTTCAGGACTTTGCCTTATTTATGGTCCAACTCTCACATTCATACATGACTACTGGGAAAACAATAGCTTTGACTATATGGACCTTCGTCAGCAAAATGAAGTCTCTGCTTTTTAATACACTGTATAGGTTTGTAATAGTTTATCTTCCAAGGAGTAAGCATCTTTTAATTTCATGGCTGCAGTCACTGTCCACAGTGATGTTGGAGCCTGAGAAAATAAGGTCTGTTACTGTTTCCATTGTTTCCCCATCTATTTGCCAGGAAGTGATGGGATCAAATGCCACAATCTTAGTTTTTTGAATGTTGAGTTTTAAGCCAGCTTTTTCACACTCCTCTTTCACCTTCATCAAGAAGCTCTTTGGTTCTTCTTTGTTTTCTGCCATTAGGTGGTATTATCTGCATATCTGGGGTTGGCTGGGGTCCAGCCCCAGCAGGATCCAGGGGTACCCTCAGGATGACGGCCTAGGCGATAAGGATAGCAAAGCGGAGAGCAGGGCTTGATCTTCCTTGATTAACACAGAAAGCCAATAAAGCTCCCGTGTTCCAAGGAGTCATCCTGAAAGAAGAACAGAGAGAGAAAAGGAGGGAAAAGGAAAAAAAAGAACAACATGGCGAGACTAAGCTTTGGTGAGCGAGGCCCATAACTTTATTTTCAAAAGGAACTTTTATACCTTGACTTGTACATAGAGGGAAATGAAAGATGCAAAGTCATACAGAGTCAGCCCAAACATTACATCTGTTTTGTCTTTATCAAAACCAGTATTTTTTCTGCATACCTTTCCCATAAACAATATTGTGTACAATATCTTCTGGCCTTGGAGGCCTGTGGACATTTTATGACCCTTTTTTGACGAAGGCTGATCAGCCAGAAAACTTGTTTCCCTTAAAGTGTTTCTTCTTTATTTCTCCCAGCCTCAGAAAGTACTAAACAGAGTTACATTTTCATGGAGCAAAGGTGCAGTGGGTCACAACAAAGAAAGAACCAATTAGCTCAAAGGTCTAATGTGGTTAATTCCAAGGCTGCTACTTGTTTTTCTTACATTCCAAGTATGTTAACCAATGCACTCCCAGGTGCACAATCGATAAGGGATATGGGAACTTGGCAGCAAGCACTGGCCCAATAATGAAGCCCTTTACCAGTACTATCTATTCTAATAAGTTTTCATCTCTTAAAGGGCTCTATGCTCATTAGGACTTTTAGAATGTTTTGGCTTCCCATGCCTTTCAAGGTTGGGGAGTTGTGAACAATCATGTGTGTTAATTGCAAGAGTATGGATAAATCTGTCAGGCAAGCTAGAATGCCAACAGAGGGGTTAAAATAGAAATATTCCTTTTATGTCCAAGAGACTTGTTAACTAAAGCCCTAAGTTGATTTTTTCCAGAGAAAGGTGGTTGGGGATAGCCCCCTGTTAATGACAGAAGAGTTGGTGAAAGGCACAAAATAGTAAGACAGATTTTGGTTTTGGGGTGGATGCTCAAGCAGATTCAGGGGGTCTCTTGAGGCCTGATCCGCCTTTGCCTGTCAGGTCTCTTCCGCATGACCTTTGTCATGGTGGGATCTCCCGTGGTGGCTCCCGGCAGGGGTTATTGATATTTCTCCCAGCAATCTTGGTTCTAGCTTGTGCTTCATATAGCCTGGCATTTTGCATGATGTACTCTGCATATATGTTAAATAAGCAGGGTGACAGTATACAGACTTGACGTACTCCTTTCCCAGTTTTGAACCAGTCCATTGTTCCATGTCTGGTTCTAACTGTGGCTTCTTGACCTACATACAGGTTTCTCAGAAGGCGGGTAAGGTGGTCTGGTATTCCCATCTCTTTAAGAATTTTCCAGTTTGCCATGATCCACACAGTCAAAAGCTTTAGCGTAGTCAATGAAGCAGAAGGAGATGTTTTTCTGGAATTCTCTTGCTTTTTCTATGATCCAGTGGATGTGAATCTAACCATAAAGTCCCAAAGTGGGCATGGCCCAATTCCTAGAAATCTCCACCCCTTTCCTGAAATAATGGGAGTAATCCTTCCACTCATGAGTCTAGGAAATTATCCATCCCATAAAAACCAACCATGCCACACTTTGAGGCTCTCTCACCTTCTGAGATGGCCTGCACTCTGTCTGTGAAGTGTGTTTCTCTCTAAATAAATCCACTTCTTACCTGTCACTTTGTCTCTCACTGAATTCTTCCCCAATGAGACATCGATAACTTGAAATTCACTGGGAACATAAGGATTACCAGTATTCTTGGAACTAGTACAAAAACTCTCTGGAGAAGCTTCTGTAGCACAAAAGCAAGAATCCTGAGTTTGAGAACTGTGTTTGAGTCCCAGCTTTGCCATTTACTTAGCAATGTACAGGGTAGGCATAAGTCATTTACTGTCTCTGAGTTTCAGTTTTATGTTCTGTAAAATAGGAATATTCTTATCTACAGAGCAGCTGAATTTTATGTAAAGGATCTATTCCTGGAGACATTTTATAATTGTAAACTCACATAATTCAAAACAACCAGACAAAGAATGGCAAGTATGGCAAAGACGTCTGCTGAACCATCAATGTACTGCTCAACCAGAAACTGCATTTCCCAGGCCCTCTTGTGGCTTCCCATGTCTTTGTGGCAAGTTCTGGCTGGCAGTGTAGAAACTGCAGTGATTCTCCTGGTTGGACTAAGGAAAGATGGTGGGAGAGTCACAGTCATCTTAGATCACAAGATAGAAAATTGCCTGTTCAGTAGGACAGAGCAGTAAAATGGAAAGTGTGTGGTACCTGGCATTGTAGAGCTGCTGTGTCAGCCAACACTGCTCTGCTGAAACTGTGACACCAAAAAGCATTAACTAGTGTTGCGTCTGTTATTTGTTAAACTATTATCCTGAATTCCACAGGATATTTTTATCTACTCAAGTGGTACCTCCCTTAAGCTTAAACAGATCTTAAATTTGCTCAGATTGATCCAGCTTTGTAAGAAAATGAAATTTTATTTTTTTAACTTGGGGAGATTTGAATCATTTCAAATTTTGTGTATAAAGCCAGAATTTATTATTTTACATCATGGTATTTCAAGTTCATATAATTCAATTTCACATAAAATTCAGCATAACTGGACTTCCATAAGGTCATTGTGAGGGATTAACATGTTAATATATGGAAATACACATGATAAACTTTTCTTGATACCAGAAACTGGGTTTCATTTTTGTTTCACATAAACATTTTATTGAAGTGTGATATTTTTTAAGGGCACAAATCATAAAGTCATCAATTGATAAATTTTTACAAAGTGAACTCTGTAGGTAACCAGCCTTCAGAAAAAGAGGTACAACATTGCAAGCACCCAAGGGACTTCACTCAGGTTCCCTCCCAGTTGCTTCCATAACCCAAAGGTAACCACTAGTCTGAATTCTATTACCACCTATAAGTTTTCTGTTTTTGAACTTAAATGGATTGTTACAGTATGTATTCTTTTGTATCTGACTTTCTTCTTGATTCATTTTGATATTTGGCAAAACTAATACAATTATGTAAAGTTTAAAAATAAAATAAAATTAAATAATAAAAAAAAAATTCAAATGAGAAAGCAGACAACACTGTGAATGAACTATACTCCAATAAATCTTTTAAAATAAAAAAAAAATAAAATAAAATAAAATTGGTGTAAGATTTACCCATATTTTTATATATAGCAGTGTGTTCATACCATAGTATTGATTTTGAGTATATTAAAAATTATATTTATAGCTATAACCAGTAAGACTTGAGCCTCCAAACCTCCCACTTTTTGCATTGTTTATGAGATTTCTTCTGGAACACTCTCTCTCTTTCTGTCTCTCAGCTCTGACTATTATCTATCACTTTTTAACTACTGCCTTAAAGGTAATATCCTCTAGGAAATCACCTCTGATCTCTTCTTCCTCTGAGTTCATATAGCTTTTCTTTGTACTTTGCTTATTTCATTTACAAATATGTTTTAGGTATTCGTGTACCCCTGAAGGCATTACATAATTCAGAATTCATCTAAATCTGTCTTTTAATCTCACTTGAAGAAATAGAGCAAAAAAGTTTTTTAAAATATAATCACTTAAGACATTGGAAAGCCGCAATTAACATAATCATATTAATAGAAAATATTTTCCTTTCAGATAAAGATAGTACAATAGTGAGACTAAAAAATGGGCTAGTCATCATTGTGGTAATGACAGCTTATAACAGACTAATCCTCCTGAACATAACAATGATAAATTCTGGATAAAATATTAAAAAGGGAAAAAGTATTTGAAGGTACACAGGTAAATTGAAAAAGGCAGAAGCTAGAAGGGAGTTGATGAGGAAATAAGGAAACTATTGGCAGAGATCAAATTGCCAACATCCACTGGATCATCAAAAAAGCAAGAGAGTTGCAGAAAAATACCTACTTCTGCTTTATTGACTATGCCAAAGCGTTTGACTGCGTGCATTACAACAAACCATGGAAAATTCTTAAAGAGATGGGAATACCAGACCACCTGACCTGCCACCTGAGAAATATGTATGCAGGTCAAGAAGCAACAGTTAGAACTGGACATGGAACAACAGACTGGTTCCAAATTGGGAAAGGAGAATGTCAAGGCTGCTTATTTAAATTATATGCAGAGTACATCATGCAAAATGCTGCGCTGGATGAAGCACAAACTGGAATCAAGATTGCTGGGAGAAATATCAATAACCTCAGATATGCAGATGACACCACCCTTATGGCAGAAAATGAAGAACTAAAGAGCCTCTTGATGAAAGTGAAAGAGAGTGAAAAAGTTGGCTTAAAACTCAACATTCAGAAAACTAAGATCATGACATACGGTCCAATCACTTCACGGTAAATAGATGGGGAAACAATGGAAACTTTAAAAGTAAGAAACTTTATATTGGGGGGGGCCCAAAATCACTGTAGATGGTGACTGCAGCCATGAAATTAAAAGATGCTTGTTCCTTGGAAGGAAAGCTCTGACCAACCTAGACAGCATATTAAAAGCAGAGACATTACTTTGTCAACAGAGGTCTGTCTACTCAAAGCTATGGTTTTTCCAGTGGTCATGTATGGATGTTACAGTTGGACTATAAAGAAAGCTGAATGCCAAAGAATTGATGCTTTTGAACTGTGGTGTTGGAGAAGACTCTTGAGAGTCCCTTGGACTGCAAGGAGATCCAACCAGTGCATCCTAAAGGAAATCAGTCCTGAATATTCATTGGAAGGACTGATGTTGAAGCTCAAACTTCAATACTTTGGCCACCTGATGCGATGAGCTGACTCACTGGAAAGAGATCCTGGTGCTGGGAAAGATTAAAGGCAGAAGGAGAAGGGGACGACAGAGGATGAGATGGTTGGATGGCATCACCAACTCAATGGGCACGCGGTTGAATAAACTCCGGGAGTTGGTGATGGACAGGGAGGCCTGGCATGCTGCAGTCCATGGGGTTGCAAAGAGTCGGACAAGACTGAGCGACTGAACTGAACTGAACTGAACTGATATTATAAAAAATTTTTTCTACTCTGTGGCTTGGCGTTTCATTATCTTACTGGTGTTTTTGTTTTTAAATAAAATTTTAAATTTATTAATTAAAAAAATTTTTTTTGGCCGTGCAGAGTCTTTTCTGCTGTGTGAGGGCTTTCTTTAGTTGCGGTGCACTGGCTTCTCACTGTGGTGGCTTCTCTTGAGGCAGAGCAAAGTTTCTGGAAGGCACGGGCTTTAGTAGTTGTGAACACAGGCTCAATAGTTGTGGCACACGGGCTTAGTTGCCCTGCAGTATGTGGAATCTTCCCAGATTAGGGATCAAACTGGTGTCCTTTGTATTGGTGGGCAGATTCTTTACCACTGGACCACCAGGAAAGTCCTGTTTTTAACTAAACTTTTGATTTTGAGATAATTGTAGATTCACATGCAATTGTAAGTAATAATACAGGCAGATCCTTTGCACTCTTAACTCAGTTTTTCCCAGAATAGCATATTGCCAAACTACAATACAATACAACAATTGAAATATTGATGCAGCTAAGATATAGAACATTTCCTCTAGCTCATGGATTCCTCGTGTTATCCGCTAAGAGCCACAGGCACGCCCCTCCCACCCCCCATTCCTTTAAACCCTGGCAACAACTAATCTGTTCTCTATTTCTGGAATTTTATCATTTCAAATATGTTAGATAAATGGACTCGTACAGTATGTAACCTTTTGGAATTGTTTTTTTCACTCAACATAATTTTTTGAAGATTTAATCCAGGTTGTTGCTTTTATCAGTAGTTTATTCCTTTTTGTTGCTGACTAGTAACCCACAGTATGAGACTACCACAACTGTTAAACCATTCACCTGTTAAAGGATGTATGGGTTGTTTCCAGCTTTTGGTGACTATGAATAAAGTTGCTGTAAACCTTTGTGTACAGCTTTTTATATGAACCTGCATTGTCATTTCTTTAAGACAAATTCTCAGGAGCATAATTGCTGGATCTCATGGTAGTTGCATGCTTATTTCCTCCACATATATTTAGAGCTATATCAGACAGTGTTATGATTTTTATTTCAAACATCAAATATAATTTAGAAAACTCAAGAAGAAAAAGTAAGTCTATTGTTTTTACCCATATTTTTGCTTTACTGTGTTTTCTTCTTTTCGAATGTTCCAAAATTCTCTTTTATCATTTTTAATCTATTTAGAATATTTTGTATAGCCATTGTTTAGTGTCAGAGTAAACAGTATTTCTCTATAAAGAGCAATATTGCATAGGAACCTGGAATGTTAGGTCCATGAATCAAGGCAAATTGGAAGTGGTCGAACAGGAGATGACAAGAGTGAACATCAACATTTTAGCAATCAGCAAACTAAAATGGACTGGAATTGGTGAATTTAACTCAGATGACCATTACATCTACTACTGTGGGAAAGAATCCCTTAGAAGTAATGGAGTAGCCATCATATTCAACAAAAGAGTCTGAAATGCAACACTTGGATGCAGTCTCAAAAACGACACAATGATCTCTGTTCATTTCTAAGGCTAACCATTCAATATCACAGTAATCCAAGTCTATGCCCCGACCAGTAACGCTGAAGAAGCTGAAGTTGAATGGTTCTATGAAGACCTACAAGACCTTCTAGAACTAACACCCAAAAAAGATGTCCTTTTCATTATAGGGGACTACAACGCCAAAGTAGGGAGTCAAGAAATACCCGGAGTAACAGGCAAATTTGGCCTTGAAGTATAAAATGAAGTAGGGCAAAGGCTAATAGAGTTTTACCAAGAGAACGCACTGGTCATAGCAAACACCGTTTTCCAACAACATATGAGAAGACTCTACACATGGACATCACTAGATGGTCAATACTGAAATCAGATTGATTATATTCTTTGCAGCCAAAGATAGAGAAGTTCTATACAGTCAGCAAAAACAAGACTGGGACCTGACTATGGCACAGACCATGAACTCCTTATTGCCAAATTCAGACTTAAATTGAAGAAAGTAGGGAAAATCACTAGACCATTCAGGTATGACCTAAATCAGATCCCTTATGATTGTACAATAGAAGTGACAAATAGATTCAAGGGAATTTTAGATGGAGTGCCTGATTAACTATGGACAGAGAGGTGTGTGACATTGTACAGGAGACAGGGAGCAAGACCATCCCCATGGAAAAGAAATGCAAAAGGGCAAAATGGTTGTCTGAGCAGACCTTACAAATAGCTGTGAAAAGAAGAGAAGCGAAAAGCAAAGGAGAAAAGGAAAGATATAAGCATCTGAATGCAGAGCTCCAAAGAAAAGCAAGGAGAGATAAGAAAGGCTTCCTCAGCGATCAGTGCAAAGAAATAGAGGAAAAGAATAGAATGGGAAAGTCTAGAGATCTCTTCAAGAAAATTAGAGATACCAAGGGGACATTTCATGCAAAGATGGACACAATAAAGGATAGAAATGGTATCTAGAAGGATAGAAATGCTTCTTCTAAGAGAAGCAGAAGATATTAAGAAGAGGTGGCAAGAATACACAGAAGAACTATCCAAAAAAGATCTTCACGACCCAGATAATCACAATGATGTGAAATCCAACCTAGAGCCAGACATCCCTGAATGTGAAGTCAAGTGGGCCTTAGGAAGCATCACTACGAGCAAAGCTAGTGGAGGTGATGGATTTGCAGTTGAGCTATTTCAAATCCTAGAAGATGATGCTGTAAAAGTGCTGCACTCAATATGCCAGCAAATTTGGAAAACTCAGCAGTGGCCACAGGACTGGAAAAGGTCAGTTTTCATTCCAATCCCAAAGAAAGGCAATGCCAAAGAATGCTCAAACTACCACACAATTGCACTCATCTCACATGCTAGTAAAGTAATGCTCAAAATTCTCCAAGCCAGGCTTCAACAATATGTGAACCATGAACTTCCAGATCAAGCTGGATTTAGAAAAGGCAGAGGAACCAGAGATCAAATTGCCAACATCTGTTGAATCATCAAAAAAGCAAGAGAGTTCCAGAAAAATATCTACTTCTGTTTTAATGACTATGTCAAAGCCTTTGTGTGGACCCCAACAAACTGTGGAAAATTCTGAAAGAGATGGAAATACCAGACCGCCTGACCTGCCTCTTGAGAAATCTGTATGCAGGTCAGGAAGCAAGAGTTAGAACTGGACATGGAACAACAGACTGGTTCCAAACAGGGAAAGGAGAACATCAAGGCTGAATATTGTCACCCTGCTTATTTAACTTATATGCAGAGCACATCATGAGAAATGCTGGGCTGGATGAAGCATGGCTGGAATCAAGATTGCTGGGAGAAATATCAGTAACTTCAGATATGTAGATGACACCACCCTTATGGCAGAAAGTGAAGAAGAACTAAAGAGCCTCTTGATGAAAGTGAAAGAGGAGAGTGAAAAAGTTGGCTTCAAACTCAACATTCAGAAAACTAAGATCATGGCATCTATTCTTTCACTTCATGGCAAATGAATAGGGAAACAGTAGAAACAGTGACAGACTTTATTTTGGGGGCCTCCAAAGTCATTCAGATGGTCACTGCACCCATGGAATTAAAAGACACTTACTCCTTGGAAGAAAAGTTATGACCACCGTAGACAGCATATTAAAAAGCAGAGACATTAGTTTGCCAACAAAAGTCTGACTAGTCAAAGGTATGGTTTTTCTAGTAGTCACGTATGGATGTGAGAGTTGGATTGTAAAGAAAGCTGAGCACTGAAGATTTGATGCTTTTGAACTGTGGTGTTGGAGAAGAGTCTTGAGAGTCCCTTGGACTGCAAGGAGATCCAACCAGTACATCCTAAAGGAAATCAGTCCAGAATATTCATTGGAAGGACTGATGCTGAAGCTAAAACTCCAATACTTTGGCCACCTGATGTGAAGAACTGACTCACTAGAAAAGACCCTGATGCTGAGAAAGATTGAAGGTGGGAGGAGAAGTGGCAGACACAGGAGGAGATGGTTGGATGGCATCACCAACTCAATGGACATGAGTCTGAGTAAGCTCCAGGAGTTGGTGATGGATAGGGAGGACTGGCATGCTGGAGTGTATGGGGTCTCAAAAAGTCAGAAACGACTGAGCTATTGAACTGAACTGAACATTTGAGATTTATGTATGTGATTCAAAAGTACTTCTCAGTCGATAAGATGCAAAGTGACTATAATTTAAGAAGAAAGGCACAGTTTCACTTGCTAAAGAAGTAAAAGGATGGACTTTAAGGGTATCATAAAGGCTGAAAATGAAGGGGAATCCCAAAAAGGAGAAAGTTACATGGCAGGGATTCAAAATTGGCAAATAAATGACATGCAAATACTTGGATGACCCTTGAGCTACACATATATGGAAGTGATTCTAAGAACCCCAGCAAAGATGCAATAGTTAGCAATTTGAAAAGCTGAGCACTGAGAAAACTGAGCAGAGATTTCAGCGTCTACCCACGCAGGCCAGCATTTGGAATTTGAGTCTCACCAAATTAATTGCCTGCTTGAGTAAGAATTAACACATGGTCACGGAATTCACAGTTCGTGTAACACATTTATAATGTCCTTAATGATAAAATGGTACTGTATTTGCTAAGAAATAGAGGAAAGTATTATCCATGCAAGAGAAATTGTCATCAATAGAAACAGACCCTGGAAGTGATTAACCGGTTTACAGCACCGATTGTGGTGATGGTTCTCCACACGCATGGGGTATGGGACGGGTTCTCCACACCCATCAAGCTGTATACACTAAATATGTACAGATTTTTTATGTCAATCATACTTAATACATTAGTTTTTTACAATAGAAAGATGTCAAGATAATCCAGAGCATAGACTTAGCAAAAAAGAACTTTAAAGCTGTTATACATATTTTTAATAGTTAAAAGAAAACTGTCATCATAATTAATTAACAAATGGAAAATCTTGGTTGAAAACTGAAAACTATAAAAAAAGAACTAAATGGAAATTTTAGAACTGAAAAGTAAAATGTCTGAGATAACAGGTTCATTGGATAGGCTTGATGGCAGGTTGAAGGGGGCATAAGAAGCAAGAGAGATTAATAAATGTTATTTAATCTCAAGAGCAAAAAGAAAAAAAATAATAAGAAAAAGAATAGATCCTCTGTGACCCATGAAATTTCATGTTGTGCATTTAATATGTAATTGAAATCCCAGAAAGAGGAGAAAGAGAAATGTGGAGAAAAAATTAAAGAAATAATGGCCAAAATGTTCCCCAATTTTCTGGAAAACATAAACTTACAGATCCTAGAAGCTCAATGAATCTGAAGGGGGATAAAGACAAAGAAAGTCACACATGGACACATCATGATCAAATCCCTGGAAGACAAAGACAGAGGAAACTTGAAAGTAGACAGGAAAGAAAAAAAAAATTATATACAGGGAATCAATGATCCAGATGATGGCTAACTTCTCATCAGAAACAATGGAACTTAAAAATGTTAATATTAAAAACCCAAAACCTGGCAACTTAAAACTCTCTATAAAGGGAAATACTTTTTTTTGATAAAAGCAGACAGCATTACAGTAAGTCTTACATAAGCAGTATGAGTTATAAGAAATGCTTAAAGGAAGTTCTTCAGGCTGACAGAAAATGATCCAAGATGGAAACTTAGAACTCTACAGTAAATATAAGACTATATATTTTATATTTCTGTCTTAATTTCTCTTAAAGATATTTGAGTATTTAAGGCAAAAATTATAACATATGCAGTTTATTACATGATAACAACAGCACAAGGAATTGGGAGGTAAATGGAATTCTATAGTTGCAAGTTCCTTACATCGTATGTGAACTGGTGCAATATTAACTCCAAGGAAACACGAATAAGTTAAGGATGCATATTGTAATTCCTAAAGCAACCACTAAAAGTAATACAAAGAGGTACAGCTTAAAAACCAATAAAATGGAATATTTTTTAAAAAATTTAAAAAGTAAAGCAGGAAACAAAGGGACAGAAAAAGAGTTGGAAAAAAATAGAAAGCGAGTAGAAAAATGGTTGTTCTAAATCAAATCATGTCAACAACCACATTAAATAGAAACTGATTAAATGTTAATTAAAAATGAGAGATTATCAGGCTGGATTTTAAAAACAAGATAAAACTGTATGCTATCTTTAAGAGATGGACTTTAGTTTTAAAGACACAGGATTGAGTAATAACAACAAAAAAAAAACATTAAAATGCCATGTAAACAGTAAGCAAAGAAAAGAGTGGCTTTTTAAATACCAGACAAAGTAGATTTTTAAGACACAGAATATAATCAAAGAGAAAGAGGAATAAAAAGTTTAGTTGGTTGAGAAAACATAAAAATTATAAACACATATGTCTCTAATAACATTAATACAAAATATATGTAATAAAAATGATCAAAACTAAAGAAAGAGACAAATCTTTGATTAGAGTTGAAGATTTTAAAATTCCTCCCTCAGTAATTTGTAGAACAAATAGACTTTAAGAATCATTAAGAGTATAGAAGATCGTGGGATTCCCTGCTGGTCCGATGGTTAGGACTCTGCACTCTAAATGCAGAGTGCCCAGGTTCAATCCCTGGTTGGGGAACTAAGACCTCACAAGCCGTGTGGCATGCCCTCCCCCAAAAGTAAGGTTTTATCAACATGGGTTTCATTACAGAATCTAAATAGTCTCTAAATTATGAGGAAAAAAAGAACATAGATAATCTGAATATCACCAACAGCCATCCTGACCTAATTGATATTGATAGACCCCCTACAACCAACAGCAGTGAAACAGACATTCTTTTCAAATGTACATGAAAATTAACCAAACTAAATTATATCTTGGGCCACAAAATAAGTCTCAATCAATTTCAAAAGATTTAAATCTTATAAAATATATTCTTTGCCCCTAGTGGAATTAAATTAGAATTCAGTAAGAAAGAGAAAACTAAAAAAAAAAAAAAAACACCAAATATTTAGAAATTAACACGCTTCTAAATAACTCACAAGTCAAAGAAAAAATCATTAAAGGAACTTTGAACTGAATGATATTGAAAATGTGACATATCAAAATGTGTGAGATGCAGTTAAAAAACTGCTTAGAGAAAAACTTATCAAGTTTAAATGCTTATTTTAGAAAATAAGAAAGGTCTAAAGTCAGTGATCTAATGTTCTACCTTAAGAAGCTTTAAAAAAAAAAGAGTAAAATAAACTCAAGTGAAAAGAAGAGAATTAAAAAAAGAGAGAAACAAATGAAATAGAAAACAATTAACAGAGAAAATCAACAAAGCCCAAAGTGATTCTTAGAAAAGACTAATAAAATAGATAAATCCCAGGGAGAATGATCAAAAAAAAGAGAACTCATAAATTACCCATATTAGAAATAGGAAAGAGAGAAACAGAACAGGAGAGAAAGATAGAAGTGGGGAGGGAGGGAGGAAAAGAAAGGGTACACAGAAGGTCACCGTTCTCAGAATTGAGAAGGGTCTCAGGACGATAAAAGGGTGGTTAGTAGTAGAAATCACCCTGGGATTCTGAACAGACTCAAAGAATGTGGTGAGCAGAGGTGACCATGGAAGAGATGCCAAAAGAAATATTATATGAAACACAGAGAAGTCTGAGGTGTAAGTATCTGCGCACCTCACAAGCCCTGAACAGTAGTACATCACATTAAAAAAAAAAAAGAAAGTGGAGTTTGTTTTGATGCCCCAAAATCCCCAAGAAAATATTAAATTTCAGTAAAATGTGACTAAAGAAGGAAAATATGTAATATCGTCTAAAAATTTTTCCATTAAAAATAGTTACAATAAAATCCAGCCCTTAAGCAAAATTTTTCAAAGTTTGTTCCTTTGAATATGGTCTATAGCTATTCTGCAAAAAAAAAGAATTCTGAGGAAATTTTGGAAACATTGCTAATGCATTGGCTACCCTCCTTCTAAAGATTCATACTGGACATCAGTGTGTTAGTGACTCCAGCTGGCCTAATAGTATGAAAGTCAGTCTGTCTCTCTTTAACGTCGTGGTCCCCAATTTTATGGGACCACAAAACTTTTCTTTCATGGAATACCTATTAACATTCCAAGGAACCAGTATTCTTTGGAATACATTTTGGAAAAAACCGATCAAAGGATTAAAACGTAGCTAACAACGGTACTTGCTGTAATTTGTTACTATTAGACCATTCTGCACAGTTAAAAGATGAGTGGTAACTTGATTTTACATGAAAATTTTCTTTGAAGGAACGTGAAACATAATGGACTCAGGATTTGCGGATAGACTCAGACTGACAGATAAAACTCTATTTCTTGTTTCTATTTTGTCTCTCTGTATTTAATAGCATTAATTTGTAGCCTTCCAATAGAAATTTCTAAAATCTGGGAAAGTAATCTCTCCAGATTTAAAAAATCTAGAAAAGTAAGAGAGAATAATGAAGTACTGGCCTTTCACCTGAATGTTTATTACATCTCATACTAGAGAAAAAAAAAACAACTGGTTCACTTATGTTTGTGATTTTTGCATATTGGTGAATATTGTCAAAGACACGGAAAGGAAAGTAACTGGAGTACTTCTACTATCTATATAATTTTTCCTCTGTAACCTTAGGGCTATATATTACAGTATATATAATGCTTATAATCTACAATCTTAACCTTTGCTAGGGACCACAGGAGAGGCAATGAGTTTAAATGTTAATCCTTTCAGTTAAGATCTAAGAAAGTCTTGGCGAGTAGTTTATTGTTGTTTATAATTATTTTTGCTACTGATATTTATTCCCTTATTATAGAACAGTGTGTCAGTCTCTAGGCATTTTTGTTTAAATACCGGCTAGGGTCACAAGTGAAATGAAGTTTGGTCCTCATTTACTTCATACCAGCAGTTGGGTTGGCACGCAGCTGCAGAACTGCTGGGGCTCTTTTTATTTAATTTGGCATCCCTTCCTGAGCAGTACTGAGACTTTTACTTCAATGACTCCACTGGGCTTTGCCATAATTTCTATGTTGTATCAGTGAAGTCTCCAGAAGAGATGCCTAAGCAAACCTGAAAGCAGGTTAGGAATGCTTCAAGTTCAGGTATTTTTAACTCAATGAAGGACTCCCAAATATAAATTAAGCCCATGAAGAATTACATTGTTTATTTAATTAAGAAGCTGATTTTTAAAGTATATTGTGTGTGTGATAGTCGCTTAGTCATGTCCGACTCTTTGCGACCCCATGGACTATACAGTCCGTGGAATTCTCCAGGCCAGCATACTGGAGTGGTTATCCTTTCCCTTCTCCAGGGGATCTTCCCAACTCAGGGATTGAACTCAGGTCTTCTGCATTGCAGGCGGATTCTTAACCAGCTCATCTTAATACCATCAGTGAGTGCGTGCGTGCATGCGTGCGTGTGTGTGTGTGTCTGTGTGTGTGTGTCTGTGTGTGTGTGTCTGTGTAAGTGTTTGTCTTTTTTGCACAGATTCTCTGGGAATAATTTTCCTAGACTGAATCAGACTGTCAAGAAAATATATGTCTAAATTCTGAGTTAACCATGTGTTAATTACATGACTTGGTTGTATATCTTAACCTGTACAATCCTGAGATTATTAGGGGAGTAATAATCTCTCTGACATGTTCTGAGTATGCAGGGATAACATATAAAAGTCACTAGGACAGGGTCAGGTACCTAACAGGTTGTTAATAAATGCTTTGTTAAATGCATTTATGGAAAAATGAAAATATTAACGCCTTCTGTGAATTTTACATCCGCAGTCAGAAGAGAAAACAGCTTCACCTGGTCTACCTTTCTGTTTTACATGTCCTGTGTTGGTGGATATAAATGGGAAAAGAACGGAACCAAAGGAAAGAGATTTTGATCAGATTCTGAAAATCAGGATTGTCAGAACTGGATAATATCTTAGAGATGATCTGATCCAGTGCCCTCAGTTTACAAGTGAGCAAACTAAGTTCCAAAGAGTGTAAGTCATTTGCCCCCAAATCACAGAGAAGTTAGTGACAAATCCAGGATTGGAGCCCAATGTAAATGTGGACTTTTCTTGTAATGAGGATTATTAATATTGTATGAGGTTAACAGTGTGGGAAAAAATCTTCCTTTTCATCAAAATGTCTACAAATAATAAACGCTGGAGAGATTGTGGATAAAAGGGAACCCTTCTACACTGTTGGGGGAATGTAAACTGGTGCAGTCACTTTGGAGAACACTATGGAGGCTCATTAAAAAACTAAAACTGCAGCTACCACAGGATGCAGCAATCCCACTTCCGGGCATATATCCAGAGGAAACTCTAATTCAAAAAGATAAAGGTACCCCAGTGTTCATAGCAGCACTATTTATAAATACAATAGCCAAGCCACAAAAACAACCCAAGTGTCCATCAACAGATGAATGGATAAAGAAGATGCAGTGCAGACATACACACACACTCACTCACACACCCTGGAATATTACTCAGCCATGACAAAAAAGAGTGAAGCAATGCCATGTGCAGCAACATGGATGGACCCAGAGATGATCATATTAAATGAAGTAAGTCAGAAAAAGACAAGTATCATATGATAACACTTATATGTGAAGTCTAAAAAAATAGCACAAATGAACTTATCTGCAAACCAGAAACAGACTCAGACATGGAAAACAAATTAATGGTTACCAAGAGAAGAAGGCATGGGGAGAGACAGATTAGGAGTTTAACAGAAACATGCTACTTTATATAAAATAGATAACCAACAAGGACCTACTTTATAGCACAGGGAACTCAGTATTTTGTAACAACCTGTCAGGGAAAAGAATCTGAAAAAGAATATATATATATGCACACACATACACACATATATACATATGTTTGTGCCTATGTGCTCAGTCGCTCAGTCACGTCTGACTCTGTGTGACCCCATGGACTGCAGTCCGCCAGGCTCCTCTGTTCATGGGATCCTCCAGGCAAGAATACTAGAGCGGGTTGCCATTTCCTCCTCCAGGGGATCTTCCCAACCCAGGGATCAAACCCACATCTCCTGCATTTCTTGCATTGGCAGGCGGATTCTTTACCATTGACTCACCTGGAAAGTATATATATGTACACACACATGTATATGTATGTATGTATAACTGAATCACTTTTCTGTACACTAGAAACTAATACAATATTATAAATCAACTATGCTTCAATTTAAAAAAAATCTTCCTTTAACTAACTTGAAAAATAGTTCTCTTTTATTGTTTTCTTTTTTCCTCTTTGTTAACTTTTAATTTAATCCATTTGGAGTTTTCTTTTGTTTAGATTATAAGGTTAGGATTAGCTTAATGCTTTTTTCCCAAATATTTAGCCAAATGACTCAGCACTATTTATCTAACAGGCCCTCCCTTTCCTACTGACTTACAGTGTGACTTTTATATTAATGCCAATATCTATGCTCATTTCTTTTATTCCATCAATCTGTTAATTTTTGTGCCCAGAGGATGCTGTTATAATTGTTTTAATTTTTAAAAATTGTTGTTTCTCAAATTTTTATTTTATATTGAAGGATAGTGATTAACAATGTTGTGTTAGTTTCAGGTGTAAAGCAAAGTGATTCAGTTACACATATACATGTATCTCTTCTCTTTCAAGTTGTTTTCCCATTAGATCATTACAGTTCCCTCTGCTATACAGTAGGTCCTTGTTGGTTATCTATTTTAAATATAAGTGTGTATATGTCAATTCCAAACTCCCAATCTATAATTGTTGTAATTATATCATATGTTTTAATAAGAAGTATAAAAAGTCCACCTTCATTAATATTCTTTAGGGAAAAAAAGTGAAGTCTTTGCCCAATTATTTTTTAAGATGATGAACACTGGCAAATTGAAAAGATTAATATTCCATGCAAACCAAATAAAACCCATAAGAATTTTGATTGGAATTACATTAGATATAAAGATTAACTTGGAGAGAACTGGCATCTTTATTATAATCATTTTTCCTTTTCAGGAGTATGATATATCTTTTTATTTATTCAACTGTTCTTCGACATTGCTCAGTAAATTCATGTAAAGACTTTAAAAGCATGCAGCCGTGATCTAGGAGGAGAAAATTAATTCTACCTGAAGAGATCTGGAAGTACATTTTTATGACCCGAAAGAGGAGAGCTCTACAAATGTAGTCAAATGAGGTACATGGTATTTCATTACTTAAGTCAACACAGACTATCTTAATTACACAGTTTCCTAACAATTTGCTATTCAAAATCCTTAACCACATACACATATCAAGAGTTAATTTTCACTGGATTCAGGCCAGATAGGGCACTCTGCTTGATGTTGGAAATATGGTCCCTGCTCTCAAACGGGTTTACAATCTAGCTGGGGAAAATTTTCACGCTAAAAGTACCAACTCTAGAGAATAGATCTTACATGTTCTCAGCACACACACACTCACTCACACCAAAGGTAATTATGTGAGATGACAGATGTGCTAACCAATCTTATTCTCATAGTCATTTCATAAGGAATATATGTATCTAATCATGACATCGTACACCTTAAATTTACACAATATTACATGTCAATTATATCTCAATACAACTAGGGGGGAAAAGTACCAGCTTCTCTTATTATTCTAATCCTTAAGTTAATGTAGCTTATCACTAAGTGGTTTGATTTTTTACTTTTATTTCCAGACCAAGGTAGAGACATTTCTCCACAAATTTCTTGGTCATCAAGGAATTAATTTTGGGCAGGGTCCCAGGTCTGTTCCTTGGATGCGGGTCAGTATCACCATCCGCAAAGCTACCAGAGGTGGTATATTAAGAATGCTAACTTGGAAGTCAGACTGACTGAGTTTGAATTATGACCCTTTGACCTTTAGCTATGTGACTTTGGGTGAGTTATTTAACCACCTTTGCCTCAGTTTCCCCAAATACAAAATGAAAGTAGTAATAGTACTTGTAGGATTAAAGGATTGCATGAGATAGTCCATGTATATTGTACTTAACACCATGCCCAACACAGAGAAGGACTCAGGCGTGTTACTTAACGTGCATTTTCCCGAGCAGGTGATACATTTCAGCATAGAGGGCAGCTCTGCTTGGAAGCACAGCTATGTGTCCTGTAAATGCTCCAGACTAGAACAGAGTTCTACTTCCCCACAAGGTTGTGGGGGAATTATCCTCTCCTCTAGTAAAATCTAGGTCCTACTCTTGAAACTACTGGTAAATGGAATAATAAACCCAAAACTATGGAAAGATGGCGACAGGTACTTCCCCTGAGATTTCAGTGTTTTCCATTAAATGATAATTCCAAGCCAAGGTAACCGCTTTGAAAATCCTTCACTGAAAGTCAATCCTCTTTTCCCCTAAATTGTGTTTATATTGAATGACTCCAATATTAGGTATCAAGTGCATCTTTTAATGGGTGGAGAAGAGGACTTTTTGGGTATCAACTACCTCTCTGGGGGTGACTGCCTGTTTTCAGTTCACAGCTTCTCCTGACAACCTTCTGTAAGAATAGGACCGTTTACGTTAGAATTGGAAATGAGTACTTTGAAACTCAGAGAAGTTTTCTTAGAAACATCGTAAGCTGGTAGGATCCTTAGGCAAACTCATGTGAGAGATTAGTACAACTGAACCTAATGACTGGACATTTCTGGACATCTCACCAGCAAGGCATGGGAAAAGGAGAATTCTTGCTCTTATGGCTCTGGTGGCTTGGGAAATATGGGAAGACAAGGGAAGCAGGGTATCTCACCAGGAAATCCCCCAAGACTACTTCTCTTTATGGACTGGTTCCTTCTCACCTTTCTTATCTTTCTCTTTTTCTCCCATATGCATCCTATTTCTTCCCGCTAGAGACTCTTTCCTCTTCTGGGTAATACAGTTACTTGGGGAAGAAATTTATAGTAGTGACAAGAAGATATATTCCCTCACCCCATCCCCAACTCTGAATGTGAAACCAGAAAAATAATTAATTATCAGTGTGGCCAGCTCCATGTAGAGGTTTAATGTGAAAGACTCAGGCCCCAAGTTGGAATGTAGTCTAATTAGTCTCATCAAAGAAACCAGAGTCAGCTGAAGGTGAGTGGTCTTTTTACCAGGAACTTAGTAAAGAGGGCTTCCCTGATAGTTCAGTTGGTAAAGAATCTGCTTGCAATGCTGAAGACCCCAGTTTGATTCCTGGGTTGGGAAGATCCCTTGGAGAAGGGATAGGCTACCCACTCCAGTGTTCTTGGGCTTCCCCTGTGGCTCAGCTGGTAAAGAATCTTCCTGCAATGTGGGAGACTAGGGTTCGATCCCTGGGTTGGGAAGATCCCCTGGAGAAGGGAAAGGATAACCACTCCAGTATTCTGGCCTGGAGAATTCCATGGACTGTATAGTCCATGGGGTCACAAAGAGTCGGACACAACTGAGCAACGTTCCCTTTCTTAGTAAAGAGGAAGGCATTGGTTAAGAACATAGGCTCTAGGGACTTCCACAGTGGTCCAGTGGCAAAGACTCTGTGCTGCCTAATGCAAGGGGTCTGGTTTCCATCCCTGCTCAGGGAACTAGATCCCATATGCCACAACTAGAGAGCCCGCATGCGGCAAATAAGACCTGGCATAGCCAAATAAGCAAAGAGAGAAATGTTTTAAAAAAAGAAAGAAAGAAAGAAAATAAAGCTCTAACATCAGGTAGGCCTAGATTTGAATCTGGATTCTATCATTTATTGATTGTAAGACTGGAGCAAGTAACTTAATTTCCCTTAGCCACAGTTTGTTTGTTTAATCAGTAAAATGGGGGTAATATCATTTATTTCAAGGGGATAAATGTGGTTGTCGGTTTAAGAAGCTCATCACAGTGCAATGGAATTCACATAATCAAGTCCAAGCAGACAGTAGCTATTTATTATAAAAAGTTAAATCAGAGAATCAAATTTGCTCAGTGCCATAAAGCACTTACTTCACAGGGATGTACTCATATCCCTCTGGCAGGAGTTTCTTCACAGATGGATGCATCAGACTATAAATGTGTGGTGCTGTTCACCGTGAAGATCGTCCTGCTAATTACCCTTAGTCAGTTTCTCTGTTCACCAAGCAGGCTTCTAGCAGGGCTTTCTGTGTAGCTTTGTAATAAGGGCACAATATGCTCATCAAATCAGCTGACTTGAACATTCAGGTGTGTTTGGCCACGATAGCCCTCCTTAGAATAAATAAAGCAGAATTCCAGTTTATACATCAGCCTCTTGTGAGTCCAGCTGCACCCAAGAGATTGATCAACTTTGACAAAAGCAACCTCTAATCCTATAGAGTGCTGTACCCTGTGCTGCACCCAAGTACTAGCCCTCCAGGGGGCTCTCAACTGCCAACTGCTGACCTGCCAGACAGATATAGCTATGTAGTCAAAGAGTTTTTTAAATTATCTGAGCAAATATTTGAAAATCAGGAGATTTCAGCAAAAATGTGAATACAAGTTTCCAGCTTCTTTTGAAACCCCAGCCAAAGAGTTGGAGCTGAGGCAGCTGTTTCCTGTCAGAAGGGCCAGTCTCCTCAGTTCAGCACCCCAGCTCTTAGACCTGGTCATTTCAGTCAGTTATCACCTGGCGGGCCTAAGAGGATTTACTTCTGTGATTCCTGTTCTAAACAAGAACACTTGGAAGATTTCCTTAGGGTTTTTACTCCTTGCAAAAGAAGGGGAAACTCAGGAAGGAAAAAGCCAATCAAATGGACACCATTTAGTATAAACAGATGATAAGTTTGGAAACACACCCATGTTTTAGGAAACACTTGAACTGTGATAGTCTCCTGGGCGCTTCTTTGCATGAGCAGACGGGACCACAGGGAGCTGGTAAGAGGCTGAATGTGGGGGAGGAGTACTGATGCTGATAACTGACCAGGAGGAAGTACGTGACTTGGGGGCAGAAGACAGAGAGAAGGGCAGCAAGCACTGGCGAGGCATCAACCACTCCTATTCTTTAACCTTCTCTCTCCACAACTCCTGTCCCAAACAAGACCTGCTTTGACCAGCACTGGAGGAAGAGGTAAGACAGGACAGGGGTCAGGGTTGTGGCAGAGTCCTAGGCGGCAGTGGGGTATTCAGCATCAGCACCAACAGAGAGGTTAGGAGGAAGTCTCAGCCATCCTTCTAGACCAGCCAGCTCTCAGTGGCCATTCATAGGAAAGAGACAGAGGGTAAGTAGAAGGTTAAGTGCTGCCTGTAGAACTCTGATCAGGCATTTTCATGAACTTCTCTCAAGTTCAGCAGATAGTGCTATTCAAGAAATCTTTATACCCAACAGGATAGGAAATAAAGTTTAATAACCAATGAGGACATCAAGGGAGAGAGATTGTCTAGGAGAATTCTCAAGCTGCCCTTCAGTTAGAGCATCTGGAGAAGTGATCTAATTTCAGAAACTGTCTGCCTTAAGCCCTTCTCTTTATGATCTAGATGGAGGTCACACAATTAGATTTCAGTGGCCCATTCCAGGGCATCCATCAATTGGCTCTACACATCGAACCACATCTTTTGGCTCCTTGCTTTACAAAAAGTCAACATGACTGGGCAAATCTCTAAGCCATCCTCCATTACCTTCATTATCTCCACCTTTGCCTTTGTTTCTGTTGCTTCCAGTGCTTAAAATACACACCAGGTCTGCTTTCAGCCATGTCCATCAGTTTCACAAAGGCCTGTCTTGAAGCTTGCCTCCATCTGTCAGTTACACTGATCACAACTTGCCTCCCCTGAGAGAGTGGTGGTCCCACAAGGCACCAAAGGAGGCATGTTAATCTGGGAGTTGCATCCTTGGGGCTGTGGCTGTAATGATGACTCTGAACAAGTCAATTTGGCATCTCAGCATACAATCTTTAGAGGCTAAGTGATGTAGTCTCTGAAGGCTTATAGCAGCAGCAGAGGCAGGATGAGCACCCTAGTGCTCTGACTTTTGTCTCAATCTGTGGCTCTTTCCACTAAGAGTGTGCATGGTTGCACACTTTCAGATCTCTTAGTTACCAATTGTAAACAGATCTGTTCAGATTACCACCGAAGGTAGAAATGGGAATTAAATCAGGTGTTTTGCTGACATATTATCCCAACTCCACGGCCTAATGAGAGGTATCGTCTCCAAGTAGATACCTCCTGGGCTTACATTACATTCTGATTCAGAAACTGTGCTTTTAAAGAAAGTATAGGGTGAACCACTGTGGATTGTGGATACTTGCTTTTTTTCTACCAAAGAGGTTTTAAAAAGCAAGAATGTATACTTGAATTCAAATACAGTTTAAGGTACAATGGGCTAGAATATTGGAGAACACAGCAATAGTATTTTTTCATCTCAAGTACCCCTCAGTAGATAATTAACCTGGGCTATGATTAAAAAACACCAATTCTACGAGGCCTATTTCTCTTGTGGCTAATGCTGTTGTGCTACTTGCTGTGGTATTTTTTCTTTGCTTCGTTTTAAGCAGACCACTCACCGTAATACTGCAAGCATTACCATTTTTGTAACTATTCCACTTTCCTCCTTGCAATAAAAAAGCCACAGTAGATAAAAACATGAAGTTTTATATTTTCACTCATGAAGACACAACTCTTAGGAAAATCCGAGTGGCAATTGGTGGGTTTCCTGTGCAATCAACTAAGAGAAGTAGCTCTTTCATCCATATAGAATACAGAGTTTTCAAGATACTCCTCTGTTTTGATGCATACTTTGCCCCATACTTGAAGTCTGTGTGAAAGGAAAGTTTGATCTATCACAAAGAGTTCTAACTTTTGTGGATGGGTGTCATGAACCTCTTTGGCAAACTGGTGAAGGCTACGTATACTTTCTTAGAATAATGGTTTTATAATTGCATAATAACTTACATTGGAAACCAATTACACTGAAGTACAGTTTTATCCATGAACCCCTTGTGTCAAACTTATCACAGTGCTGACTCAGGCCCCTCCATCTGCCTAATTTTTAGCTTTACAAAGCTTTTCAAATTTTTAGCTTTTCAAACTATGAGGTTAGAAATACAACCTCTTACTACAGAGTCAAACAAATATGGAAAGTCGAGTCCAAAGCCCAAGTCACAAAGTGCCAAGACACTGGATCACATCAGGGAGCAGGGCTAGCTAGTTAGCAGGTGGCTGCTGACCTGGGATGAATCCAGGGCAATGCAAAGGCTCTCTTCCCGCACCCCCCAAATCCCTCTTCTCCTTGTCCACTCATGCTTGAAATCCCTTAATAGAGTCTAACTCCTTTGGTTTAATTAAATAGAGGATTTACTCTTGTTGAAAAGCAGAAACCCCTGGGAGAGGTAATTCTCTGTGCCAAAGACTTTCAAATTTATATTCAGTAGTAGAATCTATTTTTCAGATGTAACTTTAAATAAAATGCTGATAGGTAAATAGATGCAAGTTTTATACAAATTTAGTATAATGTTATATGCTGTATTGTACGTAAATAAGAATATATATGTATTTACAACATTGGAAACAGGCTATTTTGATAAAGACAAATTATGACATCAAGATTTATGGATAATAGTGCAGTCTAACATTTATCAGAGTATACACCTTATTTCTATATTTTATTTTGCCTGCACAAGATGGAGAAAATCCTGATGTAAATAGATAAGTAATTTCTAGCTAATGATTTGCTATGGCATTTATTATCCCAGGATTTTCTTCAATTAAAATAATCCAGAAGTTTACAGACTAGTAGGAATTTTTTGTTTCAAACTACTAATGATATTTAACAACTGTTCATATTCCTTAGTAATTAAAAATTAGTTGGTAAGTACTTAATTTGGGGATATTTGACAAGTAGATTAATAAATAATTTGAATCCTGAATTCCTGACTTCATAACCTTAGGCAAGTAGCTTAATCTTAATCTCAGCTTCCTCATGTGTAAATGATTAGCATTTATTTTATAGGTGAAAAAGTTAAGTAAGACAGTGTACATAAAGCACTTAACACAGTGTCTGGCATACTTCATGAGGGCTGTTATTATTGAAGAACTGAATGACCAAAAGTACTTTTCAAATGTGCCATAGACCATTTCAAGATGTTCATCATGTCCAATTTAAATTTATATTCAGATATCTCAGCACCCTTCTTTTTCAGATATTCATTCAGTTTCAAAACAATCTAATCTTGTTTTGCACCTGAGTCCAAAATTTCAAGATGATGTTTTATTGCTGACTTTTTATCTGCAGATGTAAACAAAGTAACACTGCAATCCTGTAATGTCCAATTCACATTGCATAGCACATTTTGAATCAAGTAAGGCCCAACCCAAACTTAAAATGAGCAATGAAACAGTTTATGATACTATATCATCAAGATGCAATATGCATTATTGTAATTGTACAGTTCACTATTATTCTGTGCCAAACGTGCACCAGAGAGCTTGCCTGGCTTTTAAGGGATGGGAGCACACAAGTGTTGTATGTAATACTAATGCCAGTTAATGTTAATAGAATGCTTACCTGGGGCTAGGAGCTGCTTTAAGAACTTGACAAGTATTAGCTCACTTAATCTTCACTTATTTATCTCGTATGATTATTATAGGAGTGTACATGAGTGGATGTGCACTTCAAAATATGACTGGTACACAGATAAACCATATCTAATTTTAAAAACACCCTTAAAAGAAATTCAAATGTGCGCACGCACATACATCGACATGCACGCATCTATGCTCATGGAGTTAACCAAATAGCACAAACTAACCCATTGATGGTATCGAATGCATTAAAATTTGGTGTTTAACTTATATATGTATGTTTTGTTCTTTATTATGCTTCAAAATAGCTTAAATATCAGAAAAATGAAATATGAATTAAATGCTTGCAGGTTCCCTGAAGCTCACTGGAGCTCTCTGTAACAGTTTGAAAACCAGGGCATTAAACCCTATTACTCACTTATAATGGAGCATGAAAAGAACCAAATCAGATCCTTTTTTGGACACAAGGGTGTGAAAAAGAGAGAAGTATGAGGTTTTTAATATTCATTAATTTTCCAGAAAGACAGGAACATTATTAAGCACCTATTATGTTCCAGCAATGCTAATATATTATCGATTATTATAATTATCAATAATATATTATCTATATTATCCCCATAACACCCGTGCCTAGTAGACACCATTATTCTGATTTTACAAAGAAGGAAACAGAGGATCAGAGATGTAATTTGCTTACCTAGGGTTACACAATTGGAAAATGGAGATAGGACCCAACTCTGATCCATTCAACTCCAAGCCCTTCCTCCCACCCGACTGCCTCCCATCTGCTGCTGCTGCTAAGTCGCTTCAGTCATGTCCGACTCTGTGCGACTCCGTAGACGGCAGCCCACCAGGCTCCCCCGTCCCTGGGATTCTCCAGGCAAGAATACTGGAGTGGGTTGCCATTTCCTTCTCCAATGCATGAAAGTGAAAAGTGAAAGTCAAGTCGCTCAGTCGTGCCTGACTCTTAGCAACCCCACGGACTGCAGCCTACCAGGCTCCTCCATCCATGGGATTTTCCAGGCAAGAGTACTGGAGTGGGTTGCCATTGCCTTCTCCAGCCTCCCATCTAGCGTCCCCATTTTATAAACTAGGAAAATAAGAATAACTGAACTAGAGTGACTGGCTCCTAGAAACAGTTAGTCAGTGGCAAGGCTGTTACAAGAATCCAGGAACAAGAGGGTTTCACCAGATAAACTTCATCAGATGGCTAAGTGGGAGGATGCCCTGCGCCTACTAAGAGTCAGCAAAACCATTACTTCACTTCCAGATTTGGCAAGAAGTAACACAGCTTCAGTGTGGGGACTGGCTGGATGAGACCAATTAATCCTCTCCTATTATGTGCAAAACACTGCTTGGTGCAGTGGAGGATGTGAAAACAGACAAAGGGACCAGACAGCTGTCTCCATAGCCGTATGGGAAAGAAGGCATCATCATGTGAAATGTTAAATAGAATCTCTGGAAGGAACCTCAGTAATACTTTGGTTCTCCCCCTTGACCCCCTACAGTAATGTAAGCTTTAAACGACCGTATAAAACATGGCATAAGACAATATGTGAAGATTGCCAACAGTCATAACTAAAACTTTCAGAGCACTTATTTGTACCAGGACCTTTGCGAAGTGCTTTGAATTATTTCATTTAAATCTTAATACAATCCTGGGACTTCCTTGGTAGTCCAGTAGTTAAGAATCTGCCTTCTAATGCAGGGGACACAGGTTCGATCCCTGGCCAGGGAACTAAGATCCCACTTGCTGTGGGGCAGCTAAGCCTGTGTGCTGCAGCTAGAGAGCCCATGCCGCAACTGCTGAGCCTGTGCTCTCTGGAGTCCGAATGCCACAAGGAAAGCCCGTGCGTGTCACAACTAAGGCCCAACACAGCCAAAAAAGCCCAAAAAACTCAATAGAATCCTATGAGATTCTTTTATCATGGACATTTTACCCATAAGGAAATGGAGGCCATTTCTGTGAGGTTCTCCTTCTATTAATAAGAGTCCACAGCAGGCAGTCTAACCCAGACATGTGATGCTCCCAGCTAAAAAGTGGTTGGAGTTTGGTGTGGGGTTGGTTTGGGAACGCATGCAAGATCTCAGCCCAGAAATTCAAGAAATAACAGCGTTCACAAGAACTTAGAGAATGTGCGTTACCTGATGAGGACATGGCCTCCAATTACCTCTCCCCACTTCCAGATGGGCTTTTGTGAGAGAAGCAGACGTGAGCCAGTGGCCTTTGCCACATCACTTTCTCCACATTTGTCGGCACTCCAAACCAAAGCAGAACTAACTTTCTCAATCACCTCGGCCTCCAAAGCCAATACACCACTCTACCACCACCATGCTGGTGGAGTAGGCTTGGAGTCAAGAAGAACATGAAAAGTCATTGTTTTCTTGGAAACTCTCTCAAGACAACCTGAAGAGGAACCTCTCTTTAGTGACAGGAATGGGGGTGTTGAACATGCCATTGCAGCTCTTGGGTAATGACTGTGTGTCATAAATAGGATGTGGCATTTCTAAATGTCTTTAAAGCTATTTCCTTTTGTTCAACTAATTTAATTTACCAAATGCTCCTGGGGAAGGGGAGGGGGACAAGATGCTGACTCCACATTTCCTGAAAATTCAACATTTTCTTTTGAAACTGTTCTCACAGAAATCACGTCTGATTGTTGTCTGCTGGCTCCCTCTGTCAAAATTCTGCCCTGGCAGGTGTGGGAAAGAATAGAGATGCAGAACTTGAGTGAATATCCACATCTGTTTTTGGAAAAAAGGAACAGAAGCAGCACAGAAGGAAGTAAAAGAGATAATTGCTGGCTTGAACTACAATACATTTTACTTGTGGGCAGAGGGCCAGCTTACAGCAGGCGGAATATGCAGGCCCATCTTATTGGAATTCAGGGGTGGGCCTCCATTCTTGTCCGGAGACAGCTGTAAACCAGCAGCCCATAGCATCACAATCAGGCACCGGGTTTTGTCAAGGAATGCTGATATGTACAGAAGCAGCTTTGTCTGCTTCAACTGCACCCCTGCCTAGTGAAATGACAGTCAATCTCTGATTCCAGATGACAAGAACTGGATAAAAACTTAAAACAAATGGCGACCTTTCAAAAGATTAATTTGTTTACCAACAAAATGTTCCCTCTTTGTCATCTGAGATGGGGGTGACCTTCACTTTCCCATATCTAGGCTGAAAGGATGCTGACTATAGTCATCTGTTAAGTTAACTCCATCTCAGCAATTATTCCCTTTTTTATTTTTAGTGACAAGAAGGGTTTATTAATTCACTCTGCTTCTTGTTATGGTTTATAAATGCAACAAGCTCATTCTGAATTACTGCAGTGTAACATCAATTTGTTTAAATCTAATTCTGCTACCGTTGCCAAATTATGTTGAGACTGTAATTGTGGCCATATGCATGGGCTTAAAACACAATCATGTTGTGAAATAGTCCTTCTTTCTGCCCCCACCCCTCCTACTTACCCCCACCTTACTTCTGGTGCTTCTAATCATTTGACATTAACACAATTGCCTCACTTCCATTACTTTATCACTTCAGAAATGAATGCGCTTTCAGTGAGAGATTACTACGCACACCCTAAGTGAAACAGTAAAGAATGAAACTATGATTTGTGAAGTGTGGTTGCTACCCAACTAAGTTAGTGCAAAACACTGCATAACATATGACTCATAAAATCTAGAAATCATAATAGTATTAAATTCAACCTCATGAATAAATAAAAGATTCTAAGTTTACATTGCATTATATATTTATTTATTTGGAAAGTGGGACCAAAGAACTGGTATAATTCTACAGCAACTCATACGTTGCCAAAAAGAAAAATGTTTTTATGATTCTTTTCTAGGTCATAACAGTTATAATCAGAGTTATTTGTGCAGCAATTCAAAGCAATGTTTTGTTTGGCTATTTTGTTATGCATTCATAATCGTTCTTTTAAAATTCATGGTAACAGATACATGTTTCAAGCCTTTTAAGAAACGCTTATTTTTAAAAAAATAAATCAAAGTCAAATTTTCTGTAGATCTTTTAATGTGTTGCATTATAAAGTCTAACTGGAACTAAATGTCAGTGAGTAAGTATGAACAGAATCAGAGATTTCTTCTTATCTATGCAAACCTGTACGGCTCTACTCAAGAATGTATTAGAGGATTTTTGTTTTAATTTGGCAAATTTAATATATTGAAAAAAATCAGTGACTTTTACTTTTAATGCTTTTTTTGTGAATTGCTTTTACACAAGAGAGTTACAGGATATATAATTCTGAAGGCAGTTTTGTGGGGGCGGGTATATGTGTATGTAGAGTGTATGTGTTTTAAATGCACTAAAATCTTTTCATCAGCCTATGATTATCAGAAAGTATATACCTCTTCATAAAATGGAGAAAACACTGGTTTCTGGGAACTGGTAATGTAAATTAGCAACAAATTCAAATTTGCTCTGTCAAAAGTATCTAAGATTACTTATAGGCTTTTGACAAGCTGTTCAAGTTTCATAAGAAGCAAGGAAACACATGGCCCTCAGCAGCCAAATAATAATCCCCTTTGAGTGTTTAGAGTGGTTATAAAAAGCAATTAGCTCTGATGCTGTTTTTCTAATTAACTATACATCATAATGCTAGACACATTGCTTCAGTTTGGGTATGTGCTTTCAAAAACATTTTCATAAGTGGTAAATCACAACTGTATTTATTCCCAAGTATTCCACATGATTGTTTAAAGCCAACACTGGAATATTTCTTTCATAGGACCTTTTGCACAATGCTTGTTTTACAAATCTAAAATGAGAATATGCTTTTCACTTAGTACCATCGTCTATACATATATCAACATAAAATGATAGGGTCAACTATTTTGATTGAAATGCCAATAGTTTGAGCAAGAGGGACATAATGTACCTACATTTTAAAGTGATCTGGTGTAGATTTTTATGGAGTCAAGTTTTACAGGGGGAAAAAAGGATCTTAAATACAATCAATGAGTATACAATGAGTATATTAGGTAATGTATACTCATTGACTGTATCCTTGTGTCTTACAAGGCCAAGTGCTTTCCCAAGTCCTCTGTGTTCTAAGACAAGGGTACACTATCCAAGGCACATATCCTACTTGGGAAATTTTGGACATAGTTTTGAATTCCCTGTTTATGTCAGAATTTTTGTTCCGATTCATTAAAGCGAAGCTTGATCCCCTCTAAATGTAGAGGTATGCCTTTTTAAACTTCAATACTCATCAGAAAAAGTTTGCATGACATGCTGCAATTGCCTTGGGCTACAAAGCCGCAGCGCTCCACCAGCTAAGCCAATATTAATTCTAGACTGATGGGGAAAACCAACAACAACAAAAGCGAAATCTGCTTCTGTCTGTACAGCCAGAGAAATAATATTTTTATTTCAAGGGCTTTGGGCTCACGGGAAGCAGATAAAAACCCTTTCACATTATTCACAGTGACATTTTAAATAAAGTTTCAGCAGGAATAAAAATATCTAACTTTCTAGGTATTTCTTAGGCTATAAAAGGATTTCTATGATAAAATGCTCTTAAACCAACCCTGTTAGAATAACATAAAGCACATATAAAGAAACTAAAAATATATTTCAGGGTTACATGAGTGAAGTAGGCAGTTGAAAATGTCTACGTAGGAAATTTGAAAGATTAAGAGACTATTATGCTGGTTAGAAATGGCTTTGCAATTTAATTCTAAAATTAATCTTGTTTTTAGTTTTGATTTCACTGAAAGATACATTTAAGAGATTTGGAGAGAAGCCAAAGGTTAAAAAAATGTATTTAAAAATTATAGATATCACTTTGGTAATTATTTTCAATATTAGAAATGATCACAAATAAAATAATTTTTCTAATTAAAATCAAGCACTACTCTTGATTCTTCTAAGAAAACCCTGAAACACAGAAAGAGTGCAATCCTTGCTTTGGGACACTCAGCAGCAAGTCAATGGCAAAAATAGGAACAGACTCGGAGATTCCTTAATGACAGTCTCCTTATTATTTTTCCTTCTCATCATTTTGCTGACATAAAAGATCAACCCCTACTTTCTTCAGATTTAGAATAAATATCCTTAAATTTTTGCCTATTATATGAGCATATATAATTGAAGCTCATGCCTTGCTGTTGTTTTTTTTTTTTTTCTTTTTCTAGGAGAAGCCTGTACACAAAAAAAAATATTCAACAGCTCTGTATTCTTTTTGTTGTTAAATTACTTCCTCTTGTTAAATTTTGGTACTAGTTAAAATTATGGTACTAGTTTATTTAGGGATATCAGATAAAATAGAAAAATTTGAATGATCTATACATAGATCTTTTAAAAAGAAGTTTACACTTTCTTCATCATTTCTAATTACAAACAGAATGAATGCCACTCCATTTCATCTCCAAAAAATTCTAAGGACAAAAGGATCCAATTCTTAAAATCTACCTTATGTCTTATAGCACCAATGAATGAATTTTAATTCTAAAAAATAAGAGCTCATTAAAACCACTCATTACTTACACTTGCTTTTCTCTGGTTAATGTATGGCAAACTGATCCCATAGGTCGCATTTACAGCAGCTCTGTGGTGGATGCTTTCAGGGTCCTGCATGATTTTTATATTCAACCCTGTCTTTCGCTGAAACAAAGAAACAATGAAAGTTTCATGCTGGATGAACAAAACTGCTTGTTAACATTTTATATCCTCAAAGGAGTATAAAGTTCTTTGAGAATAATCATTTTAATGTAATTCTCACTGGAAAAAAAAATATATATATATATATCTGTAGGTCTTTTATTTAGGTAACCAATTTTGTCTTTTATTCACAGAAGAGGAATTTTCTGCAGATTTTCCTCTCCGAATCCCTGTTACTCATGAAAAACCACCATTCATTTTCTCCAAAATAGTGCTAGAAGCCAACCAAGGTGGACAAAGGGTAGAACACCTGGTCTCGATTTAGTTTTAGCTTTCCAGGTCAAGAATTTTGCCAATGAAATCTATACTACAACTATGCAGGTAGAGGGCTCCCTTGGTCTGTTAATGTGGCCACTTTTCTCAAGGGACATTTACAGGTAAATCTCAGTTAGGACTTGGTAAATTTACCACAACAAATGTATCTCCTCCTTCACAGAGATTTTGCTATTTTATAGGGGAAATGTATGCTTTCATTAGAAAAAAATAAAACCCACGCATCTCATTTGAACCATGTGTTCCTCATTTAAAATAATTCAAGTGAGTTACTGCTGAGATAGACTACCAGGGTAGGCAGCATAGAGGTGGTGGGCAGGGGCACCGGACAGGTGCCTGGAGACCTGCGGTCCAGTCTTGCTCTACCCTGGACTGTCTGCGCGTGACCTTGGGTAAGTCACTTTCCTTCTCTGGAAGTCAGTTTCTTTATTTGCAAAATGTGGCACTAGACTTGACAGTCTCCCATCGAATTATCAACCCCAACACCTCCCTCCCGTGTTTTGCATTCTATGCTAAAAGGTAGCATTCTATACGTTGATGCCAAAAGGGAAGCTGACACTTACGGAGTATGGTAGTACCGAGACTTTCTGAGGTCTTTTGGGAGTTTTAAATTTAGTGAACTTTAGCATATTCGCAAAGTTGTACCACCATCACCCCTACCTTGATTCCAGAACGTTTTCATTACCCCAATAAGAAACCTCACACTCATTAACAATCCCTGCTCATCTCCTCCTCCTCCCAGAGCCTGGCAACTGCTAATCAGCTTTCTTTCTCTTGGATGTGCCCATTCTGGATATTTCCTATAAATGAAATCATACAATGTGTGGCCTTTGTGACTTTTTTAAAAAGGTGTTGCGAGCAATTAAAAACACTGATTTCCTTTCAATACAGTGCTAGTTCTGAGGGTGATCTGATGCAATTGGTTAAAACGGTTATAGGAACCAGACAGATTAGCTCATGCTGCAGTAATTTCTTTGATCCTAAGCATTCATACATGGCCTGTGCCTGAGGTCAAAGTGAAGGGGAAGGCTACAAAAACACCTTTGGAATGCATGCTGTCTAGATAAGTTATTTCTTAATACAGCCTCCAAACCTTCCTTTTATTTTTTAAAACATAGTTTTTAGACAAAATCTCCAAGTAACTGCACTCAATTGTGCACTTTTAACTCATGAAGGAACACAGGTTACAAATAAGGCACAGCTTTTCTCTCTAAAGTCCATGTGGTGACAAAAATAATGTAGTGCCTAATTACAAATGGCTTTCCTTGTGTGGGTAACCCACATGTACAGCACAACTCCGGGGTTTTTGCATGAAAGCTGAGCGCCTCTTTTATTGAAATTAATACCTGAACATAATTTTTTCCTTCTTAATTAAACTTTCAGAATAATTTCCATCCTACTAAGGATGGGGAAATTGCTAATATGTATTATATTGACTGGATGTGGTTTCTGTAATTAGGGTGTTTTTTAAATGTGTATTCTGGATACAATTGATGGTAATAGCTTCATCTATCATGTCTAAGCTTTGTTAGAACTTTTTAATTCTGGGATCATTGGCTCAGTGGACTATAGCCATTTTCTTAGTTTTATTATGCTCCATCAACTTTGCATGGCTATAGGACTGGTGTAGAAACAAAATGATCAAATTTAGAATCATTGTTAAAACTGGCATTAAAATCTAGTTGTTCCCTTCCATTTTTACATTTCTATGGCACTGGACACAGATATTTCTGGAAAGAAATCGAAATGTAAGCAGAAATTCAACAGAAATGCCAGGTTGTAATAGCAATTCTTTATTAGTTTCTAAAGCAATAAAAAGATCCTTTAAATATTAATATTCTATTATTTACCCTTTTGACACCAAAGGATGGATATATCAAAATTATATGTAGCACATATGATTTAATTCCCCTTTTAAAAAATATTAAGAGTCTACATTTAAATGATATAAAAATGTCAAATGGTCTCACTGAAAATCACTGCCATATACATGCATAACCTAAATTTATTTTACAATCTACAGAGAGGTATAGGAAAATATTTATGGGCATAAATTATCAGACCCAGTAATAAGGTTTTTCAAGGAAAACAATTATAGATTTTAAAAAACAAAATTAATCATTCCATTAAGCATAAAAACAATGTTCTGGAAGATGATCATTTTTTGCCAACAGTAAGATAAATATCGGAAATAATTTAAGAAAATTTTCTTAAATTGTTCAAGAAAAGACAGCAATTTATTTAATCTATCTTGAGTCACTAAACAATCTAAACTTTGTATTCTCTCCTTTTGATAGTAATTACAAGCAGATATATCAAATGTGACTCTCATTTAGACTTCGGTTTGTAAGAACAAAAGTTATTATCAGAGCCAATTACTGTTTTACCTACATGGCTGCACAGAAGCAGGGAGCTCAATTTTCATCTCATCAGTGATTTTGTGGTATTTATTTTATTACTATGCCCACAAAGCGATATAAGAAGGAAATAGCTTATGCTATTAAAACTAGGGCTTGAACATAAGAGGCTAAGGTTCCTTTCAAAAGAAGTTCTGAATTAAAAACACTAGGCAGCACATAATACCAGCTCCCCAGACATGAGCAGACCATAAAATGACATACATCTGAGCAGTAGATCCCACACAGAGTAATCAAAATTGAAATGCTTCACAAACAAAGTTGAGACAAGCTATTTACTAAGTTACAGTATTATCAGCATAACATTATTCTCAACAGTGTTTGCCACAAGTAATGCCTTCTAAAGTGTACACTGGTTAGTCCCACTGGTTAAAGGTATCTGCTATTTAATCTCAAAAGAAAAAGAATCCAGTCACCTTTAATGGTCTGATTCTTTCTACCAATATCATATTTAATTGAAAGAACAGTAGACACCAAATCCTACTTCAAGCTATATGATCTAGATTTTTTCATTTGTAAAACTGGGTAGTATTAATAATACTTTACCTTCAGGGGGTTGTTTGTGAAGTTTAAGTGACTGATGTGTGTTAAGTATCTCACAAATGATAAAGTACTATTCAGTATCCTACAAGTAATACTTTATGCACTGAAACATCTCAAATATATAAAAATCCATAGTTATTAATATTTCCTCCTTCCCCAAAACCTAATTGATAAAACAGATCAATTAATATGAAAGTAGATAGATAAAAGAAAGAATCATGTATTTTTTCTGCTTTTCCTGAAAAATCTGTTTTTCAGATTCACCAAAGAGTTGCTAAGGTAAAGTTCTTCAGAGAAGCTAATAAATGCAGAAGGAATGATAGAATTATAAAATCATCACTTTGCAATCCCTAATGAAATAATTAGATAAATATCAGTTTTTGCTAATATCACTGGGTGAAAGCTTGTGGGGAACTTTATATAAGACTAGATCAAGCTGGTAATACATAGACTTACAGATCAATCTTAACATCACTAAAAGAAAAAAGAAACTGCCTCCTGATAAACAGTAAAAGCAAGTGCACAGTACCACCTGTGAAGTATTGCCACCAAAAAGATGTTACCTGCGTCCAATCAAGCTTCTAGATAGAACTGCTGCTGTGCTGTGCTCAGCTGTGTCCGACTCCTTGTGACCCCATGGATTGTAGCCCTCCAGGCTGCTCTGTCCGTGGGGATTCTCCAGGCAAGAATACTGGAGCGGGTTGCCATGCCCTCCTCCAGGGGATCTTCCCAACCCAGGGATCGAACCCAGGTCTCCCACATTGCAGGTGGACTCTACCACCTGAGCCACCAGGGAAGCCCAGATAGGACTGCTAGTTTACAAGAAATACTAGAGACAGGGGCACATGTAAAATGACACCATGAGATTGTAAGACACGAGATTCAGACAAATCCACACTAAGCGGGTGGTGAACCTATTTGAGAAATGACCTGATTTCTTAAATAAGTGACCTTTTTAAAACTGAAGTATAGTTGACCTACAATGGTGACTTTTTTCATGAAGCAAACTGTTACAGATAAAATGAGATACAAATGCAACACAGGATATTGTACAACATAGGGAATATAGTCAATATTCTATAATAACTAGAACCTTAAAAACTGAGAATCATTTTATTGTACACCTGTAACTTATACTGTACAACTATGCTTCAGTTTTTCAAAATGAATAAATAAAACAACAACAAAAAAAAACAAATGTGATGTGCAGACATTTTTTACATCCTGATTCAAACAAACAATAGAAAAATAGTTCTAAGACAACTGGGGAAGACTGAATGTGGACTGAGAATTATATAGTATTGTGCTCACTCAGTCATGTCCGACTCTTTGCAACCTTTTGGACTGTAGCCTGCCAGGCTCCTCTGTCTTTGGGGTTTTTCAGGCAAGAATACTGAAGTGGGTTACCGTTTCCTTCTCCAGGGGATCTTCCCAATCCAGGGACTAAACCCGAGTCTTTTGTGTCTCCTGTCTTACAGGCAAATGTAATATTAAGTGTTAGGTGTGATAATACATCTGTGCCTTATGACATCCCCTCTTATATCCCTGCTAGGCTAGGGGACCAACAATCACAGCATCACTTAACCCCAAGCTGCTTCTAAAAGCCCAGGTGCCTCAAGTTCACAAAACCTTAAGATTTGAATTCCATTCAGATGTGCCCATACTGTTTTTTGATTCTGGTAGGAGTTGAATTGTAGAACAAGAGGAAGGTTAGGGGAGAGAGCTAACATTTATTTAGCTCCCATTTTGTGCCAGGCACCATAATATGTTGGGGGTTGTCATAACCCAAATGACGTACTTTAGTCCTTAAAATGGCAAGAGGGAGTATATGAAATTATCCTCTTTACCAGTGAGGATAAATGGCTAAGTGATACTACCCCAAAGTGAAGAGACAGGATTTTGCTTATGTCTCTGTCTTCAAAAACCTCTTTCCATCATAACATGCTGCCACATCACAAAGAAATGTTGATTGATACACTCTTGATTCAGCTTCCTATCTGTCAGATCCTTTACTTCCTCTTGAATATCCACAGGCACTGCTCCGATCTGTGCCCTCATTGATTATTACACGGACCTCTATAATGGGCCCTAAGATGGGTCTCCTTGAGTCTGCATGACCTCCAGTATGACTGAACCTCTGGTTACTAATTGAAACATGTATCTCGCCTCTAGTGGTTTCCTTTAGAGGGACCCTTCCTACTTTCCAGCCCTGTATTCTGCCACTTCCTCACGACTGCTCAGTGACCAGCCAGCCTCCACATATAAAATGTTCTCTCCACCTCTCCAGGTGAGCAGGCTCTTCCATTTTCTGGGAATGTCCTCTTTTCCCCCCGACCTTCAGCTGTTCTCTGCACACTGTTACTAACACTGAAACTTGGATCAGGTGCAACTTCCTCTGGGAGATCTCCCCTAACCTCCATCTCTCCTTCTCTACTCCCCACAAAATTCATTCATTCATTCCAACATTTATGGAAGCCTCATTGAGGTGTTGGTGAATAAAAACAAGTTTTTGTCCACATGGATCTTACATTCTTGAAGGAATGAGAGGAATCAGTTAATAACCATGTAAACAGATGTAGACTTAATTTCACATTTCTATAAGTGCTCTAAATACCCTAGAGAATGGGGGGCTGCCTTAAACGTGGTGGTCAAGGAGAGCCTCTCTGAGGAGGTGACAAGTCTACTGAGGCCTGAATGGAATAGTCACGCAAAGATCTGGGATGATGGAGAAGTCAGAAATCGATTAATGAGAGGAGAATAACTGGAAGAGCTAAGCTAAATAAGAGGCTGGCTTTAACCAGAGAAGGGACATTTCTTCCACTCTGACAAGGCAGAAGACATGAAACATAAATCTAGAGATAGAGAAATTAAATATGATTATAAAAGGATAATGGCAATGGGAATAGGGCTGTTTGTCTATGTGACTGAAAATTGGAAGAATATTACTTCAATAAGACCAAATTTATTGTCCTCATGTATATGAAGTCCAGAGATAGGCTGTTCAGGGTTGGTCTGGAAGTCCAGGAAGTTGCCAGGGACCAGGCCCCTTTCAATTTAGTATTCTGCTTATCCCTAATGTATAGGCCTCCTCCTCCTGGCCTAAGATGGCTGCAAGAGTCCCAGAGAACACAGCTCCATTCCAGGCAGCAGAATAGAGAAAGGAGAAGAAAAGGATTGAAGAGCAAAAGTTGGATATCATTTAAGGAGGTTTCCAGAAAATTTCCCAAAATACTCACCCCCTAATATTTCACTGGATAAGGAAATGGCAACCTCTTCAGTATTCTTGCTTGGAAAATCCCATGGACAGAGGAAACTGGCAGGCTACAGTCCACAGGGTCATAAAAAAGTCAGACACGACTTAGTGATTAAACAATAACAACATTTCATTAGCCAATACTTGATCATATGGTTATGTCCAACAGCAAGGGACACTGAAAAATGGGATCTTTATATTGGGCAGTTATATATTTAGCTAAAAATCCGCAGCTCAGGAAAACCTTTGGGGCCCAGTCCCTTTCCTCCTTTATGTCCTAACCATCTTCACAGTGTTGCCTTTTGTTCCTGTGCTTGTCACCTCATGGTTGCAAGATGCTTGCTGAAACTCCAGATGTCATGGCTGTGTTCAGGGGAGAGAAAGAGAGGAAGGGGAGAAGGGACACGCCAGTTGTTACTATACCCTCTCATCAGGAAAGCAAAACATCCCCTAGAACCAAGCCCAGGAGACTGCCACTCAGAATCCACTGGACAGAACTGGGACACGTAGTCAAACTTGACTGCAAAGAAGGCTCAGAAATGAGGACACTTATTCCTCTTGGCATGATGCCATCCTGAACAAAATCACAGTTTATAGTAATGCAGATGTCGGATGAATATTGGATAGGGAATTAACAATTTCTGCCACAGCCATCAATCTAATCTAGCTAAGAAATCAAGTACAAAAGTGATAAATAGTGAAATAATGAGGGGTCAGTGGATTGAATGTCCTCACGGTAATGAAAAACTGTTGGGAGAGCATATTATATGAACTGGAAGGCCAGGACATGGAGGTCAGAGATTGCTGTGCTTGAAACAGATTTTAGAGATGATGTACTTACTGGGTACAAGCCCAGGCATTCAGCATATCCCCCTAGCCAGAGTACTTTTGCCAAACCTCTAATATCACACTTGCCACTCTGTCTGTAGAATGCCTGACTACAGGCTGTGAACACCGACAGCGGTAAAATCTGCATTCTAGCACCTAACCCATAGTAGCATTAACATCAAAACATTTGAAGAAATGAAATAGCACACCCGTGAGGAAAGGCATTTTTTGGTTTTACTATGTTTCTGTTATTCTTACAAGATGCCATGGTGACACAGTCATCAGCTTATAGCAGTAGTATGTGCCAAAGGTGACATCCTGTCCAATTTTTATGGCACAGGGGCCAGTTGCTAATTCCACAACCTCCCTATCTTTGCTACAAGCAACTCTCATGAGTTGGTGGCCAGGGAATGAGGTCCCCCCTACATGCCCAGAAGTTAGCATCCCCTGGTAAGCCAGGGAGAGAGGCAGGAGAAATTTGGGATGCCATCTTTGAAATGTCATTGACCCATGGGATACCATATATTAATAATAAATTTTGAGTATGCTTTTCAGTTGTAATAAATAGCTTATGATTCTGGAAAAGATGCTCTGAGTCATAAATATGTATCTACTTGAATCTTCTCATAGAAATCTTTTGTAAAAAAAAAAAAAAAACAACCAACAATTTATTCAGCTTCTCTCTTTATTTTCCCCAAGTTTCAAGTTGTAAATTTTCCTGTGGCACGGTGTTATTAGAATATATAGACCTAAGGGCCTACTTTTGCCCATTTTTAATAGAAATAACCCCAAATACCATGTTTAATTACCTGTGCCATTAGCCACAACTTATGTACACTGTAAAGTATAAACCTCTTTATACATGTAAACCACCTGGATGGTAACTAATTACAGAAAAACAGCATTATTGTTGAGTATAATAATGTAGTATGAATAATTCTAATGTGGCTTCACCACTGCCATATTGGTGTTGCTGCAACAAGTCAGAAAGTAAAAAGGTCACTTTTATCAGGAGCATTACACTAAGAAGTTCCTTTGTGAAATTTTATTTATTCATTTTTAAATATTTATTTGACTGCACAGGTCTTAGCTGCAGCATGTGGGATCTAGTTTTCTGACCAGTGATCAAATCCCCTTCATTGGGAGTGCGGAGTCTTAGCCACTCAACCACCAGGGAGGTCCCTTTTTGGGAGAGTGTAGAGGGACATATCTGAGGATAATTCTGGGGATGGTTAGGACCTTTTGTTTAAAAAAAAAAAAAATCAACAATTTATTCAGCTGCTTTCTTTATTTTCCCCAAGTTTCAAGTTGTAAATTTTCCTGTGGCAAACACAGGGATGGAGGTCAGGGTTTTGTCTTTTTAACGCTAGTGAGGAAAAGCCAGCACTCTGAGGTTACACAGAGCTGAGTCTGAATGCTAGTTCTCCTGTTTCTTAGTTTTAAATTACTATCATCTCTCATCCTTGGTATGCTCATCTGTCAAATGGGGATAACAGTAAGTCCTTCCTTCAGAAATGTCGTGAGGATGAGATATGACTTCATCATCATGGCTAACACAGGCTCCTGCATGGTCTCCCTGCCTCCGCCCTTGTCCTTCTACATCACAGTCTCCACATGACAGTCAGGGACTGTCCACATGACAAGAGGGACTCTTGTCAATTGTAAATCATACCCAATCGGTCCCCTGGTGAAAAGCCTCCCATCTAACTCATGATCTCTGCAGTCCTCACAATGGTCTGTGAGATCTGACCTCTACCCCTGTCCCTACCTCTCTCCTCCTTGTACATTCCTCTCCATCTTCCTTGCTGTTCACACTCCTAATTCAGGGTCTTTAGCGGTTCTGTCTTCTCTGCCTGGGATACTCTTCCTCCAGGTATTTGCACAATGCCTTGCTCCCTCACATCCATCAGATTTCTGCTCAAGAGTCACCTTACAACTGAGACTATCCCAACACTCCCTATGTTCCTACCCTAACTGTTCTCTCACAAACTAACATATTAATGTTTACTTTTCAAACGGTTTTCTGTTTTTCTAACGACTGCTGCTACTGCTGCTGCTAGGTCGCTTCAGTCGCGTCCAACTCTGTGCAACCCCATAGATGGCAGCCCACCAGGCTCCCCCGTCCCTGGGATTCTCCAGGCAAGAACACTGGAGTGGGTTGCCATTTCCTTCTCCAATGCGTGAAAGTGAAAAGTGAAAGTGAAGTCGCTCAGTCGTGTTCAACTCTGCGACCCCATGGACTGCAGCCTACCAGGCTCCTCCATCCATGGGATTTTCCAGACTACCTTACCCTAACTAGAATGTAAGCCCCCTGAGAATAGAGAAGTTCGGTTGATGCCTGAAACAGTGCCTGGCATATATAAGGTACAGTGCCCCATACCTAGTGAATGCTATGTAAGTGTTCATTCTTCTGATTATTTGTTGACCAGAAGAATGAACACATACATAGCACTCACCAGGTATGGGCCACTGTTATAAACATGTACATATGTTACTTCATTTATCCTTACAACAGAGTATCACAGAGTCCGTTTTACAGATGAGGAACTGAGGCATGGAGAGGTTAAGTGACTTGCTGAGGTACAGATAGTAAGTGGTGGAGAGCTAGTATGGGACAGAAACCCATACTTCTAACCATCGTGTTGCCATCTATTGAGAGCCTATTCCAGGCTGGGCACTGTCTAGTAACTGGTTATAGCAATGAACTAAACAGAGTCTCTCTGCTTTAGATTAACAAAGACTTAAGAAATAAAATAACAAAACAGAAATAGACTCATAGAGAACAGACTTTTGGTTGCCAAAGGGGTGGGGGGCAGGAGAGGGATGGACTGGGAGTCTGGGGCTGGTATATAAAAACTATTATATTTAGAATGAATAAACAACAAAGCCCTAATGTATAGCACAGGGAACTATATTCAATACCCTTTGATAAACCATAATGGAAAAAGAATATTTTTAAAAAGAATGTATTAAAAAAAAGAAATAAACAATATATAAACCTTAACAGGTCCAAGTTTGTATAAAGAACAGTAAAAGTCATTTGGAGGATAACTGGGGAAATCTGAATATAAACTGGATATCTATTATATTCAGAAATTATTGTTAATTTCATTAGATGGGATAATGGTATTGTGGGTAAGGAGGAATGTGTTCATTTTTAAAGATGTATGTAAAAGCATTAAGGGATGAAATGTCATTAGATCTATATTTTAAAACATTTCAATAAAAAATAGGTGAAGCAAAACTGGTAAAGGTTAACACTTACTAAATCCAGGTGAAAGAAAAATAGTTATTAATACACTATTTTTGGTTTACTTGAATAGTTTCATACTAAGAAGGTCTTAAGAAGTCACAGAAAGGGAAAAGTAGTTTTTAAAGGTTTTTGCTCTCATGGAGTTTATATTCTAATGAGAAGGCAGAGTTCATAACGCTTGTTGGTTTCTTGTAGGCATTCACTTTTCCCCACTTGATTCTAAAAAATCCACCTGGTATTTCATTAGCAAAATTTTCCCACCCAATATTAAGTGAGCTATAACCCACAGTGAAAATCTGTAAAGCAATCCTTTCTTGATCTCTCATCACATTATTCCTCATAATGACAAAAATCCTCAAAACTTTAGTTTTGATCAAATTTTGAAAATCATTCTCAATGAGATCCATATTCACAAAATTAAAGATCCTTCCCATCTTATACACAGATCTTATATATTGCTGTATCGAAATAGATCACAGTCTATATTTTTACATTCTTTTGATAGAGTATCCATTTTATGGAATTCATTTGGAGAATAACTCTCAAGCAATGAGATCCATTTATTTTCCCTGCTCTGTAAACATACGATTTGTATCATGCTTCTAAGTAGTTCCTTGGATTTAAACAATTTCAATTCAGTTCAGTTCAGTTGCTCAGTCGTGTCCAACTCTTTGCGACCCTGTGGACTGCAGCACGCCAGGCTTCCCTGTCCATCACCAACTCCTAGAGCCTACTCAAACTCATATCCATCGCGTCGGTGATGCCATCCAATCATCTCATCCTCTGTCATCCCATTCTCCTCCTGCCCTCAATCTTTCCCAGCATCAGGGCCTTTTCCAATGAGTCGGTTCTTCACATCAGGTGGCCAAAGTATTGGAGTTTCAGCTTCAGCATCAGTCCTTCCAATGAATATTTACACAGTAGGAAACCCTCTCACAGGTGGGTCTGTGGGAAGTTTTGGAATCACAGAAGGCAACATAACTGGGAAAAAAAATTAAAAATCCACAGAATACACGCCTAACCGCCACTGCCGAAAAGAGAACTTCCCCACGAGAGGCTCTAACCTAACAACCTAACATGCAGCCTGGCCCACTCACAGAACAAAGGATTGAGTGAATACCAAAGGAGAGCTAGCCGGTTAAACAGCTTAGGAACTTCTGTTTTGAAATTTGCCTTCAGACAGCTCACCAGACACAACAAGAAAATCAAATACTCTTTTGGCCTATAAAGTTTTTCTCCTTCTTGTCCTTCCTCCTTCTTTTGTGTTTGCTATTTCAAACCCTTTCCTTGACTGCCATGAGTATATGTGTGCTCAAAGTGCCTAAAAGAAGGGTTGGGCTCACTTGATTTGAAGCTAAGATATACTTAAAGAAAAGGCACCAGAATATGGCTTTTTAAATGTTACAGACGAGTGATAATTCTTTATTGTGATTCTTAATTACAACTGAGAAACTCCAAGTGATTTGTAATTTTAGTTTTTTCGTGTGAAATGGAATTCCAAAAACAATTTCTTCACTTCGGAGAAAGAGCTTAAAGTAACAACTGGGGTTTACCTAGTTTAAAAGGTTGGCAGCGGGCAATTAAAGGTGGTGATATCCCAGTTGGATTTCACAACTACTCAATAATACAAGGTTTTAAGTTGGTGCAGTAGGCTTACAGAACAGCTGGCAAAACAGCACTGTTTGTCATTGACTTTACAATGCAAAATTAGGGCTATCTTTGTGTCAGCAGTTATGCATTTTTAAGCAGATGTCACTGATATTAGATATAAAACAACAATAGGGATCCAGGCCCTGGAGGTAAAGTCAGGGTAGGAAGCAGTCCGTGCCTCTTTCTAAATGAAGCTCACCCCTGCTTGCAGTATTTAAAAGAACACGGGGCATATAAGATCCCTTATCTTTATAATCATTTGCCAGGATTCAAAACTCTTTGGGGAAAATAAATTTCTGGCCATAGTTTTTTTTCTTTTTTTCCTGGAAAAATATTAGTAACAGCAACTATGTGTTCTAAAATAGTCCTAATTTCATATATTTTATTTCATTGTCTTTATAACCTAGAGATCTCCAATTTTGTGTTTATGAACCATTCTGGCTCCCCTGAGACTCCTGGCAAAATAAAAATTTAATGAAAGCAGAGACTTAATAGTAACAAAGATGAGAAGTTTAAGTTCCATTTATGATAGCACTTTTTTTTTTTTCCCATGAGAGTCTTTATTATTACCTGGTATTTTCTTACTGATGGTGTATCTCCGTCACCCAAGAACGGGGACCTGGTCTGAACTGTTCCTCCCAATGTGCCTCTAATAGTCCTTGGCACATAGTCAGCACTCCACAGATGGTAACTGAAGAAACCCAACGTGACAAGTCCAATTACAAAGATAGGAGTGAGCTGCTTTGAGAGTGCAAAGTGGAAGTCATACAAGAGTATCAGGATGTTAATTATAGTGTATTAGTTCAGGCTGTTGTATCTGAATGCCATAGACTGGAGGCTTATGAACAACAGAAATTCCCCCACTCTTACCTCTTCCTCCTTCCAGCCTCTGGCAACCACTAATCTACTTTCTGTCTCTATGGATTTCTCTGTTCCTATCTCTACTCCTATATTCACTGGAATACTCATTGGAAGGATTGATGCTGAAGCTGAACCTCCAATACTTTGGCCACCTGATGGGAACAGCTGACTCATTAGATAAGACCCTGATGCTGGGAAAGATTGGAGGTGGTGGTTTCCAAATACTCGGGTGTGTTTGCACCTGAGTTTTATGTTGCACTGTGAAAACTGGTACACTGTGGTATACCTTGGCATATTTGTCACATGGAGGAGGAAATGGCAACCCACTCCAGTATGCTTGCCTGTAAAATTCCACAGACAGAGATGCCTGGTGGCCTACAGTCCATGGGGTCCAAAGAGTCAGACACAACTGAGAGACTGAGCATGCACACATCCCTCTTAATGAAGGGAAAAAATATTAGTAAAAATGAAAAAGTGTGATGCCATCCATACAAGGAGCCGAGTCAACAAACAAACAAAATATATATAAAATACTATGAATGAAAGACTTGAAAGACGAGTGCTAAGGTATAACCCACAAAATTAAATCGGTCATTTGCAAAGTATTGCCATGATCTACACGTATTAATTCAAGTATTCCGTATTTTGCAAAAAAAGTCATTTAAATTTTGTCATTCACTTCTCATATTTCTTTATGTCTTTGTTAATGTCCCTCTTTTTTTTTTTTTATAGCAAAACTGCCTTATGGCCAATGAGTTCTGCAGCAAAAATGCTTGAGGTGAAAATAGTTGCAGCAAAGATGTCCATAGCAAAGATGTTTATGGACAGAGTACCTGGAACTGATGCAAGCCATTGTAAAAAGGGTGCCACATGATGCTGCCCAACTCTGTGAATATACTAAAAGTCACTTTTAAAAGGGAGAATTTTATGGGGTATAAATTAAATCTCAATAAAGCTATTGTTTTAAAAGGGGTATCACAGTGGTTACGAGCACAGTCTGGATTCCTACATTTCTGGATTCGTGATCCTTGCTCTGATACCAGCTGTGTTCTCTTTGCCCATCCAATAGTTAACATTTCTGAATCTTGGTTTCTTCATCAACAAGATGAAGATAATAATAATATCTCCTTCTAGGATTATTCTGAAAATTAAACAATTTAGCATCCCCAAAGCACTGAAAATAACCCCTGGTACCCAGAAGAAGTGAGTTGTTATCACTCTGGGGGAGTCGGGGAGGGAACAGGAGTTCAACTGTGAGCACACCCCAAAGTCAGAAACCCCTTGGGCTCTATTCCTTGCCACCTGGAAACTTAACTACAAAGAAAGATCTTTTGTCATAGAAATTGACTATGCCATGAACATATCTGAAACACCAATGGCATGTTTTTCCATTTGGAATACAATTTCCTACCTTCACTCTTGGGGGAAAAAAAAAAGGCTTCCAACAGCTTTATGGAGATATAATTCATAAACCTTAAATTCACCCTTTCAAGGTATACAATTCAACGTTTAGTAGATTCCCAGAATTGTGCAGCCATCACCACTGTTTAACTCCAGGACTCTTCATCATCCCCAAAGACACCTGACAACCATTACAAGTCATTCCCCACTCTCCCTGCCTCCTCCTTCCAGCCTCTGGGAACCAGCAATCCACTTTCTGTCTCTACGGATTTCTCTTGTCCTACCTTTATTCTTGGAAAGGCATGTGGAAATGAACTGTGCTCCTTCTGGGGTCGCCAAAGTTTCCCCTCAGATTCCAGAGGGAAAATAAATGTTTTCTGATCAAGTACAGCTGGGAACATCCTAAGTTTAAAAAAAATATTAAAATCAAATTTGCTATCCTTAAAGCTTCAAAATTGTAATTTAAAACAATGCTTCCTAGTTAAATTACATTTTATAGGAAATATTCTATTGGTAATTACAACAGATTTGACCAACTTTAGTATTTTTACCACGATAAAACTGCAGTTGTTTATTAAGCATAAGAACTTCCAAGTCTGATAAGGGCCATTATAGCATGAATAAAAAGCTGTATCTCTGGATGAGTTTATATGATTTACAATTGACAGAATTACTGTACTATAAAACATTTCTTGGTTAAAAAAAATATGCTGTATTTTATTAAATTAAGTCACAAGATAGCCAATGTTAAATATATTAAAAATGCTGTTCCCAAGCAGTTCATCCTTATATCTTTAAACTTCTAGTGTTCTATGTAATTGCAAAGACTTAAGGATCAACGTCTTTGCAATTACAACTGGCTTCCCAGGTGGCACTAGCAGTAAAGAACCCGCCTGCCAATGCAGGAGACCTGAGTCGCAGGTTTGATCCCTGCATTGAAAAGATCCCCTGGAGAAGGAAATGGCAACCCACTCCAGTATTCTTGCCTGGAGAGTCCCATGGACAGAGCAGCCTGGCGGGCTACAGTCTACGGGGTCTCAATGGTTGGACATGCCTGAAGCGACTTAGCACTGAGGATAAAAAGTGTTAAAGGTCTTCCTTGTTAAGCAGTCAGGAGTTCCATGGGATAGCAATGCACAAAAAAAATAAAGTTATAAGAATGTGCATATGCGTGTAACATAGGTCTTAATTTAAAGCAGGTTCCAGTTCTTTAAAATGGTTAACATAATTCAGGTCAATTGATTCTATTGTCCACTTCTGTAAAATTATCACTAAAAAGCAATTTATAGACTTCTGGTTTCATTTCAACATGGAAAGAGCTTGGAAGTTATCACTCCAACCCTCACAATAAGAAACAGCTGAAGAAACAGAAAAGCAACTCTTCTTAGATACATCAAAGAACTGAGGAAACTGCAGGGAAAGCTGCTGCCTTCAAAACTGGAAAAAGCAGTGGATAAAACCCAAGAGCAGAAACCTGCTGCTAGAGCCAGTACTGGAAGAACACTTAAATTCTAATGAACAAAGCTTTGGAGGTTCAGAATAGATTCACTTGGAGAGTTAAAATCTCTGAGGGGCCAAGTCTTAGCACAGCCTACAATTTCATGAGTTTTACTTCTAGGAGCCCCACCTTATTTTCTCTGTGAACATCAGAGGAAAAACCCCTCCTGCTTCTAGCAGGGCAAAGAACAGGAAGAGAGGCCATTTCAAAACACTCCAAGCTCTGTTCTTTGTTCTGTTCTCTGCAATGAAGGCTGTGTCTCACGGAGAACTATTCTACCAGAGCCTTATCTGATCTGAAGGAGGGCAATTCGCCAACTCCAGCCCTCTTTGGTCTTCCTATCTCACCAAAGAGGGGAAAAACACTGAGAAAAATTTGTTAAGAGTCCAGGGGCACAGACTTTCCAAAAGATTGAGACCTAATCACAGGATTATTGAATGCTTCCCCCCAACACACACTACATGCACTTCTGCAGACACAAGATTACAAATGGAAGAACTGCAAGGCTCAGATTCTACATAGGAAGGAGATTCTAGGGAAACACAAACACAATAGAGAGGCTAAAAACAAAGATAATTGGTGAAATGAAACCTCAGATACTTACAGTTATAGCAGATGGCGTAACTCCTAGCCAGAAAAATGCCTACTTACACTAAACGCCTACTTACCTGCCTGGTATTCTCTGTGTGGGTTTTCATCTGTCATTAATTTTGGAAAATTCTTAATATCTTATAGAAAAACCTGCCCATTTTTTCTACCCCCTCAGCAGCACTGAGTACTAGGGTGGCTTTATATGTTTTTCTAATTTGTTAGTTTTCTGTAACAAATTAGATCACAAACTAATGGACCACAGCCCTGTCTAACTCAATGAAACTATGAGCCATGCCATGTGGGGCCACCCAAGACGGGCAGGTCATGGTGGAGAGGGCTGACAGAATGTGGTCCACTGGAGAAGGGAATGGCAAACCACTTCAGTATTCTTGCCTTGAGAACCCCATGAACAGTACGAAAAGGCAAAAATGATAGGATACTGAAAGGGGAACTCCCCAGGTCAGTAGGTGCCCAATATGCTACAGGAGATCAGTGGAGAAATAGCTCCAGCAAGAATGAAGAGGCTGAGTCAAAGCAAAAACAACACTCAGTTGTGGATGTGACTGATGATGGAAGTACAGTGTGATGCTGTAAAGAACAATACTGCATAGGAACCTAGAATGTTAAGTCCATGAATCAAGGCAAATTGGAAGTGGTCAAACAGGAGATAGCAAGAGTGAACATTGACATTTTAGGGATCAGTGAACTAAAATGGGCTGGAATGGGTGAATTTAACTCAGATGACCATTATATCTACTACTGTGGATAAGAATCCCTTAGAAGAAATGGAGTAGCCCTCAGAATCAACAAAAGAGACCAAAATGCAGTACTTGGGTGCAATCTGAAAAACAACAGAATGATCTCCATTCGTTTCCAAGGCAAACCATTCAATATCACAGTAATCCAAGTCTATGCCCCAAGCACTAATGCTGAAGAAGCTGAGGTGGAATGGTTCTATGAAGACCTACAAGACCTTCTATAACTAACACCCCAAAATGATGTCCTTTTCATTATAGGGGACTGGAATGCAAAACTAGGAAGTCAAGAGATACCTGGAATAAGAGGCAAATTTGGCCTTGGACTACAAAATGAAGCAGGGCAAAGGCTAACACAGTTTTGCCAAGAGAACGCACTGGTTATAGCAAACACCCTCTTCCAACAACACAAGACACAACTCTACACATGGATATCACCAGATCCAACACCAAAATCAAACTGGTTATATTCTTTGCAGCCAAAGATAGAGAAGCTCTATACAGTCAGCAAAACAAGACGGGGAACTGACCGTGGCTCAGACTAAATTGAAAAAAGTAGGAAAAACCACTAGACCATTCAGGTATGACCTAAATAAAATCCCTTACAATGGAAGTGACAAATAGATTCAAGACATTAGATCTAATAGAAAGAGTGCCTGAAGAACTATGGATGGAGTTTTATAACATTGTATAGGAGGTAGTGATTAAAACCATCCCCAAGAAAAAGAAATGCAAAAAAGCAAAATGATTGTCTGAGGAGGCCTTAGAAATAGCTGAGGAAAGAAGAGAAGCTAAAGGCAAAAGGAGAAAAGGAAAGATAAATCCATCTGAATGCGGAGTTCCAAAGAATAGCAAGGAGAGATAAGAAAGCCTTCCTCAGTGATCAATGCAAAGAAATAGAATGGGAAAACAGTAGAACAGGAAAGACTAGAGATCTCTTCAAGAAAATTAGAAATACCAAGGCAACATTTTGTGCAAAGATGGGCACAATAAAGGACAGAAATTTTATGGACCTAACAAGCAGAAAATATTAAGAAGACGTGGCAAGAATACACAGAAGAAATATACAAAAAAGATCTTAATGACTCAGATAATCATGATGGCGTGATCACTCACCTACAGCCAGACATCCTAGAGTGTGAAGTCAAGTGGGTCTTTGGAAGCCTCACTATGAACAAAGCTAGTGGAAGTGAAGGAATTCCAGCTGAGCTATTTCAAATCCTAAAAGAAGATGCTGTGAAAGTGCTGCACTCAATATGCCAGCAAATTTGGAAAACTCTGCAGTGGCCACAGGACTGGAAAAGGTCAATTTTCATTCCAATCCCAAAGAAAGGCAATGCCAAAGAATGTCCAAACTAGTGCACAATTGCACTCATCTCACATGCTAGCAAAGTAATGCTCAAAATTCTCCAAGTAAGGCTTTAACAGGACATGAACCGAGAACTTCCAGATGTTCAAACTGGATTTAGAAAAGGCAGAGGAACCAGAGATCAAATTGCCAACATCCATTGGCTCATACAAAAAGCAAGAGAATTCCAGAAAAAACATCTACTTCTGCTTTATTGACTATGCCAAAGCCTTTGAATGTGTGGATAACAACAAACTGTGGAAAATTCTTCAAGAGATGGGAATACCAGACCACCTTACCTGCCTCATGAGAAATCTGTATGCAGATCAAGAAGCAACTCTTAGAACTGGACATGGAAAAACGGACTGGCTCCAAATTGGGAAAAGAGTGAGCTTCAAGGCTGTATATTGTCACCTTGCTTATTTAATTTACATGCAGAGTACATCATGTGAAGTGCCAGACTGGATGAAGCACAAGCTGGAATCAAGATTGCTGGGAGAAATATCCACAACCTGAGATGGGCAGATGGCACCACCCTTATGGCAGAAGCCAAAGAGGAACTAAAGAGCCTCTTGATGAAAGTGAAAGAGGAGAGTGAAAAAGCTGGCTTAAAACTCAAAATTCAAAAACAAAGATCTGGTCCAATTACTTCATTGTAAATAAATGGGGAAACAATGGAAACAGTGACAGACTTTTTTCCTAGGCCTCCAAAATCACTCAGATGGTGACTGCAGCCATGAAATTAACAGATGCTTGCTCCTTGGAAGAAAAGTTATGACCAACCTAGACAGCATATTAAAAAGCAGAGACATTACTTTGGCAACAAAGGTCCATCTAGCCAAAGCCATGGTTTTTCCAGTAGTCATGTATGGATGTGAGAATTGGACTATAAAGAAAGATGAGCGCTGAAGAATTGGTGCTTTTGAACTGTGGTGTTGGAGAAGACTTTTGAGAATTCCTTGGACTGCAAGGAGATCCAACCAGTCCATCCTAAAGGAAATGAGTCCTGAATATTCATTGGAAGGACTGATGCTGAAGCTGAAGCTCCAATACTTTGGCCACCTGATGCAAAGACCTGACTCACTGGAAAAGACCCTGAGGCTGGGAGAGACTGAAGGCAGGAGAAGGGGACAATGGAGAACGAGATGGTTGGATGGCATCACCGATGCGATGGAAGTGAGTTTAAGTAGTCTCCAAGAGTTGGTGATGGACAGGAAAGCCTGACGTGCTGCAGTCCACGGGGTCACAAAGAGTTGGACACGACTGAGTGACTGAACTGAACTGAATTGCTAATTTGTTAGGCAAAATAGTAATATCGGTTTGGCCAAAAAATTTATTCAGGTTTCTATGTAAGATGTTATAGATGACCCTAAATGAACTTTTTAGCCAACCCATTATATAGTTCAATTTGTATTCCTATGGTTCAACAGTGCTATTAAACATTTTTCACATACTTACTGGTTATTTGCATTTCTAGCTCTGTGAGTAGTCTACTGATGTCATTTTGTCTATCTCAAGGTTTTTTATTATGATTATGGCAAGAAAACACTTTGTATTTAAGAGTATTAGTAATTTTTGTATCACGTATGTTGGAACTGTTTTTCCTATTTGTTATTTTATGATGCTTCTTAAATTTTTTATTTTTTGTTTCAAAAAACTTCAAAGCCACAAAGAAACTGAAAGGATAGTGAGCATGCAAATACCCTTCACCTAGATGACCAAGTGTAAACAGCTCGTCCCCTGTGCTTGTCTGCCTTTGTCACTAGGGTGTAGTCATATTCTGAATAAGTGGGATTTCTGTACTGCCTTGTAACAACACAGAAGAGGATGGCTCTAAGGGGGTCCAATAACTAAGTGAGAATTACCTTCTAATCTATGCTTATCATTTAACAGAAACCTCTTATTTCCTTCTCATTGTTTCTCACTATTATTTATTTGCTTTGTTCTTTTTCCCCCCTCAAACGCTAGTGTAACCGAATATAAAATGAAGATTTCTGTGCAGTTCTGATGGTGTTGGTACAGATGGTAGTCACCCTCCTAGTGTCAATAAGCAAAGGGTGGTCGTTAAGAACAGTGTGAGCAGATATCTCATGCAATAAAATCTGTGCAAGCCAGCAATGATAAGAGGAAGAACCACACTTTGACACAGAAGAAGAATCATTGCCAAAGTGGGAATAATAATGAAGCCTATTTTGAAAACGATACAAAAGCACTTTGGGCTCTTTGGAGAAAATGTACCACTTTGATAATATCCTTATCATTGTTTTCTGAAGGACTGCTGGGGAAATCTTCCATTTGCTGGAATCCATTGTCATCACGTCGTGTACCTGCTGGGTTTTGTCTCTGCTAGACAAAAAAACCACCAGATTTTTTCTTGAGCAATACTGGCGAAAAAGGAAAACCATCCTTTGTCAAAATTAGACTTCTTGGCTTTTATAGCTATGGTGTAGGAGAGGACACTTGCAGACAGTTGACTGGACTCTAATCTGGGCCTCCTTGTTTTTTTTTAAGTTTTAAAAATTGAAGGATAGTTGGATTATAGTGTTGTATTAATTACTGCTATACAGCAAAGCAATTCAGTTATACATATATATGCATTCTTTTTTAAAATATTATTTTCCATTATGGTTTATCATAAGATACTGACTATAGCACTTTGTGCTATACAGTAGGACCTTGTTGTTTATCCATCCTATATATAAAAGGTCACATCTTCCACTCCCAGGGACTGCCTTGGACCTGCTTACTTTTAAGACCCACTTTGGACTCTCTCCAGTTTTTGACCATAGCTCACTTCATTTCATTTTCAAACTTGAGGCCACTTTAGCCTCCCAAATCCACAGCAATGACTGAGATGCTCCCCCAGGCTTGTAGGGCTCCTACGAACTTGCCAGGCTCCCGTCTTCCTGATAAGACAGCCAGAGGTTGTATTACTTTATTGAACAGGAAAGGAAGGATGCAAAGGCCCTTTCTGGTTCCAGCTCCACGCCCGTTCACATCTTTCTCCACTCTTCCAGACCCTAACAGGGGCAAGGGCGCTCCGTGGCCTTGGAGAACTGTGCAAGCAAAGTGCTCTGCCAGAATCTTTGTATTTGGTTCTCTGCTACCTAGTCTGTTCTCTTCAGCTATCATAGCGTGCAAAACTGGAGCTCAGAAACTCTGTGCTCTGTCGAGACGAGAAGACAAAGAGGAACTGGAGACAGGACAGGAGAACTTTCTTTAGAGCTGGTGACAGACAGCTCGTCTCCGTCCTACTTCCCCTACCTTCTCCACACTGGAGCTTTTTTATTGCTGTGTGTACACTCCGCCTCTTGGATGCACACTCCCCACCTACTACACATCTCCTGGCTGCCATCTAAATAGTCCTCCCACTTTGCCTTGTGCGGCTCTCTTGATTTATTATTATTTTTAATATTTGTTTATTTGGCTGTGCTGAGTCTTAGTTGTTGCATGTAGGGTCTGGTTCCCTGACTTGGGATCAAACCCAGGCCCCCTGCACTGGGAGTGTGGAGTCTTAACTGCTGGACATGAGGGAAGTCCCTGTTGTTTTCATTTAGAACTGAGTCAATATGAGGTAGTAAAATAACCTCCAATATTTTCTTCTCCAAGAATCCCTTTTGTTATTTTCCCTACAGATTCCTTGTTTCAAACGATGATTTATATAAACCTATTTGAAAATCATATTTTTATTCTCAAATTAAAAAATCTAAGATAGGGCAATTCCCTGACGGTCCAGTAGTTAAGACTTTATGCTTTCATTGCCAAGGGCATGGGTTTGATATCTGATGGGGGAACTGACATCCCACAAGCTGCATGGTATGGCCAAAACAAACAAACAAAACCCTAAGATATAAATGACTTCAAACTAGACAGACTAGTGAAGGGTTGCCTCTGCCAAGGGTGATGGCTGCCTGTGGCACTACCTTCATGGCGGGGAAAGGGAAACGGGTGCACTGAACACCCGAGGCTCTTGCCCACTGCAAGAGCTGGGACCTGGTTGTATCTCTGGGTTTCTCTCTGAAACTTGACCTCCCTGTCTGATGTGATTCATTTACCCTTGATATATATTTATGATGCAAAAAGGACCACAGGGTTTTAAGCTTCATACAAAACCCTGATCTACGTTCACTTCAATTCAGAACGCCTGGACTGAAGAAGGTCCAAACTAAGAAAAGGTTATTTCTCTTTTTATTTTTTAATTTTTTTTTTGACTATGGTTGGCTTACAATCAGTTATACATATATACTCACCTAGAGTATATACACTCATCTAGAGTCAGACATCCTGGAATGTGAAGTCAAGTGGGCCTTAGGAAGCATCACTACGAACAAAGCTAGTAGAGATGATGGAATTCCAATTGAGCTATTTCAAATCCTGAAAGATGATGCTGTGAAAGTGCTGCACTCAATATGCCAGTAAATTTGGAAAACTCAGCAGTGGCCACAGGACTGGAAAAGGTCAGTTTTCATTCCAATCCCAAAGAAAGGCAATGCCAAAGAATGCTCAAACTACCGCACAATTGCACTCATCTCACATGCTAGTAAAGTAATGCTCAAAAGTCTCCAAGTCAGGCTTCAGCAATACGTGAACTGTGAACTTCCTGATGTTCAAGCTGGTTTTAGAAAAGGCAAAGGAACCAGAGATCAAATTGCCAATATCTGCTGGATCATCCAAAAAGCAAGAGAGTTCCAGAATAACATCTATTTCTGCTTTATTGACTATGCCAAAGCCTTTGACTGCATGGATCACAATAAACTGTGGAAAATTCTGAAAGAGATGGGAATACCAGGCCACCTGACTTGCCTCTTGAGAAACCTGTATGCAGTTCAGGAAGCAATGGTTAAAACTGGACATGGAACAAGACTGGTTCAAAATAGGAAAAGGAGTACGTCAAGGCCATATATTGTCACCCTGCTTATTTATATATGCAGAGTACATCATGAGAAATACTGGGCTGGAAGAAGCACAAGCTGGAATCAAGACTGCCAGGAGAAATATCAATAATCTCAGATATGCAGATGACACCACCCTTATGGCAGAAAGTGAAGAAGAACTAAAGAGCCTTTTGATTAAAGTGAAAAAGGAGAGTGAAAAAGTTGGCTTAAAGCTCAAGATTAGGAAAACTAAGATCATGGCATCTGGTCCCATCATTTCATGGCAAATAGATGGAGAAACAGTACAAACAGTGTCAGACTTTATTTTTGGGGGCTCCAAAATCAATGCAGATGGTGATTACAGCCATGAAATTAAAAGACTCTTACTCCTTGGAAGAAAAGTTATGAACAACCTAGACAGCATATTAAAAAGCAGACACATTACTTTGCCAACAAAGGTCCATCTAGTTGAGGCCATGGTTTTTCCAGTAGTCATGTATGGATGTGAGAGTTGGACTATAAAGAAAGCTGAGCACTGAAGAATTGATGCTTTTGAACTGTGGTGTTGGAGAAGACTCTTGAGAGTCCCTTGGACTGCAAGTCTGATCCAACCAGACTAAAGGAGATCAGTTCTGGGTGTTCATTGGAGGAAGTGATGTTGAAGCTGAAACTCCAATACTTTGCCCACCTGATGCGAAGAGGTGACTCTTTGGAAAAGACCCTGATGCTGGGAAAGATTGAAGGCAGGAGGAGAAGGGGACGACAGAGGATGAGATGGTTGGATGGCATCACCAACTCAATGGACATGAGTTTGGGTGAACTCCAGGAGTTGGTGATGGTCAGGGAGGCCTGGTGTTCTATGGTTTATGGGGTTGCAAAGAGTCGGACACGACTGAGCAACTGAACTGATACTAATGCTGATACATATTCTACTCTTCTTTAGATTCTTTTACTATATAAATCATTACAGGGTATTGAGTTCCCTGTGCCATACAGTAGTTCCTTATTAGTTATCTATTTTATACATAGTTATGTGTGAAAAGGTCATTTCTCTTTAACTCAATACTAATTTTAATAAATCATCTCTTAGGCTGTATTATTAATGTATATGTTAGTTGCTCAGTCGTGTCTGACTCTTTGTGACCCGATGGACTGTAGCCCACCAGGCTCCTCTGTCCATGGAATTCCCCAGGCAAGAGTACTAGAGTGGGTAGCCATTCCCTTCTCCAGGAGATCTTCCTGACTCAGGGACTGAACCTGGGTCTCCTACATTGCAGACAGATCCTTTACCATCTGAGTCACCATTTCAAGCAAGTTTATTACTTTTGTTTTGTTTACCCTGGATACCAAAATCATCTTTACAGTAAAGCACATATGACAGGCTAAAAACTATAAAGAAAGCTCCAGATGATCTAAATAGCATAAAAATGGATTTGCTTTAAAATATTTCCTATAGGAATTGAATTTGGCACGTTGTTGTTATTGTCTAGTTACTAAGTTGTGTCCGATTCTTTTGTGACCCAATAGACTGTAGCCCACCAGGCTCCTCTGTCCATGGGATTTACCAGGCAAGAATACTGGTGTGGGTTGCCATTTCCTTCTGCAAGGGATCTTCCTGACCCAGGGATTGAATATGCATCTCCTGCATTGATAGGCAGATTCTTTCCCATTGAGCAACCAGCGAAGCTGTTGAATTTGGGATATGCTTTACTAAAAATACAAAAGATGTAACACCAAAACTAGGACCCTGAAATAACTGTCATGATGTCAAGCATTAAAATGCAATGAAAATAACACAGAATAACTTTATTAAAGTCTAAATTCTGCCATTAACGTCATATGCAAAACTTGTATGGAAATTAGAATGCATATAAACAAAGCATAGGAAATTTTATCTTTACAGTCATCTCACTGAGTGAGAAAAGTTGTTTGTTTGTTTTGTACTTATTTTAGACCCTAAAATGGTTATTTTACTTACCATTTGGAAGCATGAGAAGAATATAAGTTATAATCAATAGGAGTTGTTAACACATGTTGGTGTACAACGTTTAAATACTTCTCGATGTGTATCTGTTACAGAAAAGTTAAAGTTTAGGCCATTAGAGTGGACTGGAAATCCTCACCTAATTTTCTCCATTGCATTAGGTTAACCCTCTGACTGATGTAATTAAGCCAAAAGACATAACATGCTATGTGTTTATTACAAGCCTAAGGTATCATTAGGCATCTCAAGGCCAAATTACTTTATCCCCAAAAACATCATAAACAGTTGAGACTCAAAGCTGAAGTGACCTGCAGCATTTTTCACAAATGAAACTGCACAGTAGTCAGTTTGCTACTTGGTCGGGGAGACTTGCTAGGTACCATGGACACAGAGTAATGTCTTTCTCTTACCAGGACTTCAAGCAAGCATCTGAGGAAAGAGTTTGGCCTTTAGGTAACAGATGATTTTAAATGGCCAAACCCAAAGACTCCAGTTGGGTCCAGCCCTCTCACCATCACATTATATAGGACAACAGCATGCTAACCTGATGAGGCAACAACATATTACTCCATCTCTCAGCCTCAGGAGCTGAGCTAGGAGGCCAGTAAGATGGAACAGTGAAGGCTGGAAGCAAGAGTAGAGATGCTGATAGAGGTCTAGACGATGGAGGTGGTCTTTATCGGAGCCACGTGCTAATGGATCCTGGTTTTGTATATGAGTGTTAACCTAGTCTGAAGATTGGATTCTCCTGTGCCCTTAGGTCCATCTATAATGATGAAGTTCCTATCTACTTTATTTTTAAAAATATTTATTTATTTATTTGGCTGTGCCAGGTCTTCATTGCAACATGTGGGATCTTTAGTTGGGGCATGTGAACTCTTAGTTACAGCATGTGGGATCTCGTACCCTGGCCAGAAATCGAACCCAGGCCCCCCTGCATTAGAAGCTTGGGGTCTTAGCCACTGGACCACCACAGGAAAGTCCTCCTATCTACTTGATTTCTATTTCCAGTGTTATGTACTAGGTTATAATATTTAAAAATTACTTAATCTTAAAATACTTAAGCTATTAAGGAAGAGTGAACTCTTATTTTTTAGAATCCCAGTGATTCTGATAGAAACTCTCTGCAATGTATTGGTATGAATCCTTTTCTGTCAGGCATACTGTTGGACTAAGAGTAGTTATTTTTAAAATTATAAATTCTTTTTATCGAGCCACATTTTAGGGGTCATAAATTACTGCATAATCATATATTATCCATGTCTCACATTCTTTGTGGCATGTGACAGGATGTAAATCAATCAATCAGCTAATAATCACCATTCTTAAAAAAGGAACAGGATGGGAAAGCTGATGACCAACCAAAGCCCCCTCTGTTCCAGAATTACACAGAGCCTGTGAGAAGCACAGTTCTTCTGGAGGAATCTTTGTCTCCTTCCAGGATTTTATTTAATATCTAAAGCTCTACTTACTTTTAACCCCATTTCAGTCCTTTTGATGGCTGTTTCAAGATTCTGAATGTCTAGAGCCCCGCCTTTTTCCTCAAGCGGGAATTTTGTTAATTTCTCCCTTAATTCATAAAGATCTTCATGGACCTAGGGAGAGAAAAATGTAAAAGAAAACATAAATATTACACCTAAAACAGTTACTTAGCTTAAAGGTTTGCAATCTGCTTGAATTGCTTAAGACAATAAAGTTGATTTAAAGGTGGTGTTCATTGAAAAGACTGTCCTTATAGTTCTAGGATGTGCTTTATTAGAAGCACATTATGGCTCCAGTTACTGTCTTTCAGATTTTTAAAAATTAAGATTTCATACAATTTTCTATTTGTCCTTCCCCCATTAGAAATAGATCCAAGATAAAATTGCAACCCAAATACCTTATGCTTTCTCTGGTGGAAAAGAAGGTGAGTCAGATATAATAAAAAGTTCATTCCAAACTCTGATTTCTACTAATTGATTGAGAGGTTAAAAAGAAAAAAGAAAACTTCCAGGAAAGAGAGGTTCTAGTGAAAACAGTGCCTGTCAAAAGAGAATTATAAATATGTTGACAGGGTCTGTTGGTTTTCCATTCTAGCTAGATCTTCCCCACTTAGTGCGCTGAAGCAGCAGCTCTGTAGGTATGGCCTTAATTTTGTTTTATGTACTCAGAAATGAAAACAATCCATGAAGAAAAAGCAACATGTCATTACTTGAACATTTTCCTTCAGTTCATATTTTCCTTAGAAATGATGAATATTTCTCCAAAGTCAAGCACCCTCAGAGTAACGTGAGCATTATGAAATTAGACAGCATAAGATTCTCTGCCTTCATATTAGAAACCAAACTTCCAGAGACAAATACAGATGGCACCAATTATGGCATGGGCTACTGCCACAAGAGAAACATTTTGCTATGCAAATTTATGAACCCAACACCTGTTTCAGCAATAGTCACACCAATAACAATCTGCAGATTGGGTTGCTAAAGGCATTTTGAAACAGTTACCTTTTTCTCTGTTGGTATAACTGGACCTATACATTGATCCAGCCTATGTTATCAGTTACTCTCAAACATTCCCAAGGAGCCAAGTATTTGAAAGATCAAAAGATTTGCATCTTTTCACTGATGAGCAGCACAATCTGGCAGACAGATCAGGGCATTTGTACCCTGCACAAATTATTATGTTGAGCCTCCAGGGCTCACAGATTGAAATTTGAACATACCTACTGTTTGCTGATAGGCACTAAGGATGAAGATGTATTAATATTTTTTTGATTTTTTTGTCCAAATTACTCTGCAAGCTATTTACAGTCTATTGTCTAAAGACATTTGGAAAGTACAAAAAGGCAGTTCAAGGGCAAGCCCACTTCCAGGCCCATAATTTTGTGGTTTCACTTTTTCTTTTTTAAGATTTGTTTATTTATGGTTGCACTGGGTCTTCATTTTTCCCTAGCTGTGGTGCATTGACTTCTCATTGTGGTGACCCGTTGCAGGGAACAGGCTCTAGGCACACAGGCTTCAGCAGTTGTGGCTCTAGAGAGCTGGCTCCGTAGTTGTAGCTCACAGGCTTAGCTGCCACAAGGCATTTGGGATCTTCCGAGAGCAGGGATTGAACCTGTGTTCCCCACATTGGCAGGAGGATCCTTAACCACTGGCCCACCAGGGAAGCCCCTGGCTCAACTTTTGAATGCACCGAATTTCCTTCTTGTGGATCTAGTGTCTGTAGCTTCATGTATCCTTCTATAATTATACCTGTCAACTGCTGGAGGGAGTGAAAACAACACTGGATTATTTATCAGGGAACTGAAAATCTGGCTACTTCATCTGTTTTATAGGAACCATTATGTCTTCATAGAGTTGTGAGATAATATGTAACAGTCTAATAGTAATAACTTGGTAAAAGGCAGATGAACATGATTCCTTGTTCTATTACTAGTCACACAATGTCCATGCACACCATCCACATTTCCTCTAGTGTCCTCACCAAAGGGGGAAAAGAGAATTACTCTTCTTATGGAATGAAAATGAGACAATACATGTGTAAATGAACTAATATAGGCTTTGGAATCAGACAGCTATGAACTAGAATTCTATTTCCTTCTTTACTAAACTGAGATAGGCAAATTTACTTTTTTTTAGAGCCTTAGTGTTCTTATCTGTAAAATGGGGATAAATAGCATCTTTCAACATAGTGGCAAGAATAAAATGAGTTAAAAAGATGTAAAGTGCTTTGTCCGGGGACAGCCACAGAGGAGGACACTGAGCCAATGTTAATTCTCTTCTCCTGATTGGTAAAACCTAGTGAAACACTTTGTATGTAACTGGCACTTAGTAAATACTCATTGACTTGAATTACTCTCTTAATCTTTCTCAAGAGCTTTTTACTTTCCTAGCCAGGTATTGTCTTCTTCCCTCTTAGTAACTGCACAGCTGTTTGTATAGCTGCAACAGAGACAACTACTATAGGAAATGTTTCACCAGACCTGGGTAGAAAAAGATTAGGTTCTAAGGATTCATTTTTATATTTGGCAAAACTAATACAATTATGTAAAGTTTAAAAATAAAATAAAATTAAAAAAAATAAATCTTTCTTTCTTCAAATAGATTCACTCTCCCATACTGAAATTTTATGTGTCACCAATCATTTTTGTGATTATCAAATACATTGTGTTCCATACATTTCCCACTTGGAGAAAGATTTTGACAGTTTGGGGACAGGGCTACTTACTAAGAAGCTCTCAAAAGATTTAATGCAGACAAAAATTGCTCTACAATTTAAATTATTTTTTAGGCTTTTGCCATATCACGTGGCTTGTTGGATCTTAGTTCCCCAACCAGGGATTCAACATGGGCTCTTTGCATGAGGAGTCTTAACCACTGGACCACCAGGGAATTTCCTAGAATTTAAGAGCCATGCAACAAGACTCAGTTTTGTCAAAAGCAATCTTATAATTCCCTTTCTTAGCTAGTCCTAGGATCACACTTTGAGATAAGAGCTAAAGATAAGAGTTTAAATGAGTCATCCTCATTTTATTGTTGTATGGTGTACACTCCTGGCAAATCAGACAGAAGAGGTTGAAAAAGAATTCAGTCGGTGCAGTTCAGTTGCTCAGTCGTGTCCAACTCTTTGCAACCCCATGGACTGCAGCACACCAGGCCTCCTTGTCCATCACCAACTCCTGGAGTTTATTCAAACTCATTCTATCGAGTCGGTGATGCCATCCAACCATCTCATCCTCTGTCATCCCCTCTCCTCCCGCCTTCAACCTTTCTCAGCATCAGGGTCTTTTCTAATGAGTCAGTTCTTCACATCAAGTGGCCAAAGTATTGGAGTTTCAGCTTCAGCATCAGTCCTTCCAATGAATATTCAGGGCTGATCTCCTTTAGGATGGACTGGTTGGATCTCCTTGCAGTCCAAGGGACTCTCGAGTCTTCTCCAACATCACAGTTCAAAAGCATCAAATCTTCAGTGCTCAGCTTTCTTTATAGTCCATCATTCACATCCATTCATGACTACATATAATATTAATTTTTTCCCTCATTATACATATTCTACATTGTATCAGGGAGAATTTTACACTGTATATACAGATCAGACTCAATAATTAGGTTAAGGGGTGGCCTCTCTTTCTCTACATAGCCCTCCACTTAAGTGTATACAAAGTAACCCTTTCAAGCAAGTAGGGGTGTTGATCAACATAGATATGATTATTCCTAGTTCTTCCCAAAGAGAGATCTGGCCTCTGCCCTTAGACCCTGGGATGTGATCACTAGGCCCCCAGAGCATCCTGTTTGATGGGAATGGGGTTTATGATGGGGACTTTGAGCTATGCTGTATCAGTTCTAATCTCGAGAGGAATTAGACTGAAATCATTGGTCTGCTCTCTGGGAAGGGCTGAAGACGAAAGTCAGCCAAATGGGCATTGTGATTGAGCTCCAATAAACCTCTGGACATTAAAGTCTTGGGAAAGCTTCCCTAGTTGGCAATAATCTGTATATGTTGTCACATATCATGACTGAAAGGAGGTAATGCTATGACTCCACTGGGAGAAAATGGCTGGAAGCTCCATTTGAACCCCTTCTGGACTCTCTGCCTTGAGCCTCTCTTCCCTCGGTTGATTTTAATTTCTATTCTTTTGCTATAAAAACACTGTAATTATAAACATAGTGCTTTTCTGAGTTTTGTGAGTGCTCTAGCAAATTAGCCAATGTGACATAGTTGGGGCTTCCAAAAGTGTAGACAGCTGGTCTGAATTAAGGATAGTTCTAGGGACCCCTGAACTTGTGCCTGGTGTCTAAGCGAGGGCAGTCTTGTGGAGACTCTTCCCTCACACTTGGCAGTTTGGCTAAACTCATTCTAGGGTGCTGGTGAAAGCAAGGATAAGAAAAGGTAAGGTAAGAAGATCTGGGTATGATTCATATTGGGGAAGTCTATAAAATTGGTGAGTTTAGGGGTTTAAAGAAGTCTCCCAGAGGGGAGGACCAAATCATGGCAGGAAGAAAAATTAGACCAAGTGCAGATCTGAGTAGAGTTCTGATAGTCCTTAGGGAAAGTACTTCAAACTTTTAGTCAAGTAGAGCTATATATGAGTTGAAGGTGATGATATGTCAAAAATGTTTCAAAACCATCACATATAAATGTGGGGGGGCGGAAAGTAGTGCTTTTAACATTCTGGAAAAATCTGAGTGTAACGGTCACAAACTGAGTTGTACTGAGAAATCAAAACTTTCCTGATGTTCCCCCCTCAGATTAGAGAAAGTTACTTTCCTGTGCTTTTCGTCACCTTTCCACATTCAAAGTTTAACCTGATTAGCAAGCTTTTATCTTGTTCCCAAGTAAGGAATTTTTATTATTTTTTATTGGTATATAATTGACATAAACATTATATTAGTTTCACATAGACAACATCAGTCAATACTTGTACATATTGCTAAATGATTGCCACAGTAAGGCTAGTTAACATACATCACCATATATAGTTATAATACAACTTTTTTCTTGTGATGAGAACTTGTAAGATTTACTCAGCCACTTTCAAATATACAGTATTATTACTGTAATCACCATGGTGTGCATTACATCCCCAGAACTCCATTATATGCAAGGGACTTTTAGAGTGAAAAAATTGGAGTACTTCCATTACTTCATGGGAAATAGATGGGGAAACAGTGGAAACAGTGTCAGACTTTAATTTTTTGGGCTCCAAAATCACTGCAGATGGTGATTGCAGCCATGAAATTAAAAGATGCTTACTCCTTGGAAGCAAAGTTATGACCAACCTAGATAGCATATTCAAAAGCAGAGACATTACTTTGCCAACAAAGGTCTGTCTAGTCAAGGCTATGGTTTTTCCAGTAGTCATGTATGGATGCTAGAGTTGAACTATAAAGAAAGCTGAGCCCAAAGAATTGATGCTTTTGAACTTGGAGAAGACTCTTGAGAGTCCCTTGGACTGCAAGGAGATCCAACCAGTCCATTCTAAAGGAGATCAGTCCTGGGTGTTCTTTGGAAGGAATGATGCTAAAGCTGAAACTCCAGTATTTTGGCCACCTCATGCGAAGAGTTGACTCATTGGAAAAGACTGATGCTGGGAGGGATTGGGGGCAGGAGGAGAAGGGGACGACAAAGGATGAGATGGCTGGATGGCATCACCGACTCCATGGACTTGCGTTTGAGTGAACTCCGGGAGTTGGTGATGGAAAGGGAGGCCTGGCGGGGTCGGTCGCAGAGTCCGACGCGACTGAGCGACTGAACTGAACTGAACTGAAGAAAAGCAGCTACTTCCCTTGTAGCTCAGCTGGTAAAGAATCCACCTGCAATGTAGGAGATCAAAAGCAGTTCATCTATTTCAACTTTCGCCCAGATACGTGTCTGATTTGTATCTCCTCCATTTCCTTACATCATAGGATTAAACTTTTCAGAATATAATATTTAAAAATGGTGCCTCAGTGGAACATGGATTTTTCCAAAGTAAAGGTCCCAGTGGGGTGTATCGTCCTGGAGTTTTACCAGAGGCGGATTGGTCGTGCTTCGGCCGCGCAACCTCCATCGTCAGGCTCAAGAGGTGTGTGAGGCTGGCGAGAGAGGTCTAGGTTGGCACACTTGGGAGTTCTTTAAACCGTGGTGTTGGAGGCAATCTGAGAAGCAGCGCTTTAAGTGGGTAAGCGTGAATGGATGGGCTCTGCTGGGCCTCGCTCGCTCAAAGTGTTCTAGCTGGACAGGGTTAGGAGAGGCCCATTTCCCACCTGGATTAAGATAGATCCGACGGGGTCTTGGTTTTCCTTCTCCTGGGCCATGCCTACGGCCGGGCGGGGATCCCTCCTCAGGAAGGCGCGGTCTCCAGAGTCCGGTACTAGCCGCGGAGGGAGCTCGTCCCCATGGCAACGCCACGCGCAGCCCAGCCTGGTCCACGCCAGGAGCGGAAGAGGGGGCAAAGGAGGAGGCAGGGCCGGCCGTGCCTGTGAGAACGCGCCTTTCTCACGCGTCTCCCCCGCGCGCCGGCGGCCGTGGTATCGCCCAAGGCGGAAGTGGCTCCGGGAAGGAACCTGTTCGCGGGCGCAGTTATGGCTGCGGGTGTCCCCTGCGCGCTCGTTACCAGCTGCTCCTCCACCTTCTCCGCAGACCGGCTAGTGCAACGTGAGTAACGAGGCTCCTGGGCCGACCTCCAAGCCCCAGTACGAGCCTCGGCAGGCGGCAGTCCCAGCACCGCGGCCTCTCTCGGGGCCTCGGTCCTCGCCGCGAGCCCTGGACTCTTCCTCCCTTCGGTGGTGGCCCGAGGCCCCTCGGGTGCTCCTCAGATGTGGTCATAGTGCCTAGTCCCCCAGGTGTCCACTGTTAGCTACAATACTCGTTGCTTCTCTGTCTCTGCTTGGCCCACCATGGGGTTTGTTCCACCGTTTTCTGTTAAGTAGAACCTCAACCCTACTGTCGGCGGGCAGCCGTTGAGGTGAACAGAAAAGGCTCTCTGGGAATTGAACCTAGGAACGCGAGCGTCAGGTGCAGGATTCGTGATTTATGTTGTCATCCCTGCTCTTGAGGTAGAGTGGTTCCTCTGCACCCCCCGCCCCATGTGCATATGTTAAGACTTGTTAAACTTGCCCCCTCCACTCTGAGTTATTCACTGTCTTGCCTTCCTCCTGAAACGAGGCCCTCCGCCAGCAAGCATTAGTTTTTGATTATTACTGGACCTAGTATTTTTCCCTCTAGACCCTCATAGTGGTTGTCAACCTAAGTCACTCTTCAAAGAATCGTAGGCGAGGACGGGGGACCAGTGGAGTAGAGAGAGCATAGGGTTTGGGGCTCGACTCCTCCACTGAGACTCCCAAAGTTGATTATAACTCCAGACTCCGTTTCAAATTGTGGCTTCGAGTCAGAACGATGATTCTCAGCTGTAACCTATGCTTTTCAGTTTTCTGATCTGTAAAGTGGTGATAATTTTCACATGACTGTTGTGCTTAACACTTTGAGTGATCAGTAGGTAAATGGTAAATACTGTTAATAGAGTACATTATCTCTCTAGCCCTCGGTTTCCTGATCCTGAAAGTGGGGCGTGCTAAGTCGCTTCAGTCGTGTCCCACTCTTTACGACCCTATGGACTGATGCTCGCCAGGCTCTTCTGTCCATGGGATTCTCCAGGCAAGAATACTGAAGTGAGTTGCGAAGATCTAGGGGATCTTCCCGACCCAAGGATCGAACCCGCCTCTCTCATGTCTCCTGCATTGGCAGACAGGTTCTTTACCACTAGCGCCACTTGGGAAGCCCTGAAATGGGACATATGAATCTACCTCACGGGATTCTTTGAAGGATAGATGATGTGACATTTTGAAAGCATTTAGTAAACTATAAAGCATTATATAAACGTAACTTTTCCTTGTACTGGTCAAATGACAGAATTAGGCAGGGTGTCTCTCCAGCACAAATACAACTTAGTTATCATTTGTGATCACCTAAAAAGTTCCTTGCCAGAGTAAAAGTTTAATTATACACTAAATGGTAACCAGCTGCTTTAATTATGCCATTTCCTTACCTCTCAGCAGTGCTCCTTCTCATTTATTTCCTTTCTTTTTAAAAATTGTTTTATTGTGAAAGTAGTGCATAGTCCATTAAATAAGATTTAGCATAATGGAGAAAAGAAAATGTCAGCCAGGGTCTCATCACCCAAACGTAAATACTGTGTTAACATTCTTGTGCATTTACTTCCAGTTTTTTTCCCCCCAATGCACAGATTTTAAAAAATTGGTAATTGCGTTTCCAATATATATACAATTTTTATCCTGATATTTTATAATAGTTTTAACATTTTATATATAGCATGTTTTATTTTTATTTTACATATAAAAATGCAAATATTGTATCTGAAATATTAAATATATTTATATAAATGTATGAAGTTAGGTATTTATGACATTTAAGGCATATGATTTTTATAAATACATTTATATAAATATACTTTTATTTTCACATAATATTTCATATTTTTCATTTGTAAAAATTTACCATTACATTGTAAGTTAATTTTCATTATATAATTTGCTCAGAATTCTTAAGCTTCTTGGTGTATTTAACTTCCCAAAAGAATTATATGCATTTTGATTTCCATTACTGATATATAAAAGTCCTTTCAAAGTCAGTCTTCAAAGTATTAAGTTTTCTCGTGGCTGTCACGTGCTTTTGTTGCAGGAAGGGGTCCCCTTCCAGGGCCCGAGAGTGGACTCTAGTCTAACACTCAGAAAAATGAATTGTCAGAGGAGACACACATGCTGACAATCAACAGACTTTATTGGGAAGGGGCACCTGGGCAGAGAGCCGCAGGGTAAGGGGACCCAGCAGAGCTGCTTTGCCACGTGGCTCATAGTCTTGTGTTTCATGGTACTGGAATTAGTTTCCAGGTTGTCTCTGGCCAGTCTTTCTGACTCAGTGTCCTTCCTGGTGGTGAGTGCATGGCTGAGTGAAGATGGCTTCCAGCGAGGAGGATTCTGGGTGGTTGGTAGGCCATATGGACTGGAGTCTCCTCTCTTCTTTTGGCCTTGCCTCAATTCGTCCAGTTGGTGATATTTTGCTAGTTATGCATTGCTTATCAGGACCTCCTGTCCTAAGATAAGCGTGCAAGTAGCACTATCGTGCCTGCCCAGGGCAGGCAGCTTCAGTCGGTGTTTCCCCTAACAGTTGAAGAATTTGCAGACACAGTCATTTCTTGAAGGAGCTGATTACCTGTAGTTGGTGAATGGTAATACTGTACTTTAAAATACATTAGCATCGTTGGAAATGAAATAAATCCTATAAAACAGTCCACTTTATTTCTGTATATAAAATGTTTCTTGGATAGCTTCTATGTTGGTTAAAAGTAGATAACCTTTCCTTTGTGGTTCCATTAATGTTTTATAGTGAAAAATAAGAACAATTAATGAAGAGATTAGTTGAGTAAGGAAAAGTGAACCATAAAAGAGATTTTACCCAGGTTAATGATTTGGGTAACTTTAGAATGTAGTATTTGCTGAGTTTTGATTCTGTTTTATCATAATTAAAAATGGAGTCATCACAGTTTGAATCTAAGTTTGGCATAAAAGATGAAGACTGAGTTTTGTTAAGTGTTCAGTGACATTAAGCCATAGTATGGTTTTTGGACTGAATCTTAATTTACCTTTTTGGGACTATTTGGTTTCCTTCCATGCATTAGGAAGAAGAACATTTAGGGTTTCTCCGGTTTCTTTCCTTCAACATTTGATCTATTTCATTGCTTTTAACCAACGATGGGAAATATTTCTTAACCAAATAACCAAGAAATAACCAAGTTTATTATAAGTAGTCATGAAGTAAAAATCAGTATGCCGCCACTATGGGTAAGTTATGGACTTTGTGAGAAGCTTTTTTCATTTTGTCACTCAGGGGCCTTATGTGCAGTTTTCTGGGTAGGTATCTGACAGCAGATAAAAGGGGCATTACCCTTTTAGATTTTTAAAGGGGAATGAATGTTCCTGATGCTTGTACAAGGCTATATGTGGTGTGAGAGCAAGTGTCTGTACCCCAGGCCAGACCTCACATACGTTTATACGAACATTTTACTTTTATTCTGGAAAAGTGTATTCTGATACTAAGAACAGAGCTAGTCTTTGTGCCAGTTTGTTGTTTAGTCACTAAACCGTGTCCGACCTTTTTGCGACCCCATGGACTGTAGCCCGCCAGGCTCCTCTGTTCATGGCATTTCTCAAGGAAGAATACCGGAGTGGGTTGCCATTTCCTTATCCAGGGAATCTTTCCGATCTAGGGATCCAACCAGTGTCTCCTACACTGGCAGGTAGATTCTTTACCACTAAACCACCAGGGAAGCCAGTTACTGTAGCTAAAATGATGGCTAAGAGACTATTCCTGTCTTCAGGGAGGATGTGGTCAAAGTGCGTGCTCCATCTGTGCAAACATTAAAACGTATTAGTAGATACTGAAGTCTTAACATCTTATTCTACTTTCCTAGAAGAAACTTTTGATAGAAAAATCCCATTTGGTTTTAATATATGTAATGCATATTTAGCAACTGTAAGCCATTTAGGTTCTACACCTAAACATTTGGAGCAAAATTTTTTTCTTCCTGTGAAATGTGGGAATTTTGAAATCTTAAAATCAAGCATTTTTATGTATATAAGTACTCTTCCCAAACATGTTTTCACATAATTCAGTTTGGTTCTTGTATCCCCGTGAATTAACAAAGTCAGAGAATTTGAATTTTACAAATGAAGAAACCGTGGCTCAGAAGCACTTGGTGAGTTGCCTAGATTGCTGAAGTACCAAGTGTGGAGGATATGTTCTCTTTCGGGATTTGTGTGCATGGGCTGTGCAAATGAAATATGTTGAAATTCCTCAGCAATCAGAACTATTTAAATTTAAGGTGTTGGCATTGAAGAGAGAAGATTAACTCTAAAAGAAGGTTTTAAAATATGCTGGCATTTCCATTTAGAATGGTTGAAGTCTTAATTCTGAGTGAAGGGAAAAAAAAAAAATCATTGCCCAAAGCATCTGTATTTTAAATAGAGTATGTGCATGCCTAATAGTCTTTAAGAGTGTCTGGATTTTTTTCCCCTCAATTGAGGGAACCCATAGTACACACGTTGTATATATTAGTCAGTTCTGATACATAAAATTAACATTAAAATTAAAGGGTTGTTCCAGATCATGTCTAACAGCATCCCTTCTAAATGTGAAATTCTAAGTATTGGTTATTTTTACGTTAGATTATATAATTCAGTTCAGTCGCTCAGTCATCGTCAACTCCTTGTGACCCCATGGACTGCAGCACGCCAGGCTTCCCTGTCCATCACCAACTGCTGGAGCTTGCTTGAACTCATGTCTATTGAGTCAGTGATGCCATCCAACCATCTCATCCTCTGTTGTCCCTTTCTCCTCCTGCCTTCAACCTTTCCCAGCATCAGGGTCTTTTCCAGGGAGTCAGTTCTTTGCATCAGGTGGCCAAAGTATTGGAGTTTCAGCTTCAGCCTCAGTCCTTCCAGTAAATATTCAGGACTGATCTCCTTGATGATTGACTGGTTGGATCTCTTTGCAGTCCAAGGGACTCTGAAGAGTCTTCTCCAGCACCACAGTTCAAAAACATCAAAGTTTATATACTACTTTTTCTTCGTGTTTATCTTTTGAAAACTGAAAAATCAAGCCCCATTTTCAAGTCACAGTAGACACTTAACTTGTAGTAAAGAATCTAACATTTTGTATTTGGAATTCAGATGCATTTTTACCCATAGAAACAATCTGCTGATCCTCAGGTTTCTGCAGCTGTGGAACCAGGTGCTCAATTATAAGATGGATAAACTAGACTTTGGGGAATTATACAGGCAAAGCTGGCCATCAGGCTGCCCACTGCTGCATTGGGAAGCACTCATTCTGTGAAACTGGGAGTTTGTTCTAGGTCAGACTCCTACAGTTTACAAAAGATCTTAAAGTAATTGACTAAAGAGAACATTCCTAATTCCGGGTAGGGGCTATTATACAACTTAACCAACCTTATCTAGCAACAGAATAGCGATAGGAACTTGTGACTTCTAATTTGGGGTTTTCTGTAGCAGCTTGAGGTATTCTGAATGGAGCCTTTTAGTTTACTCTGGGAATAAGTAATAATTTTTACTTAAACAAAGTTGCTTATTTTGTTGTGGTAGGAGAACTCTGCCTTTGATTGGATTGTGTACTTCTAAGTCTGTATTTTCCTCAAAGGAAGAAAGATTGGGCCAGGAAGATTTACCATGAGGATGATTTCAAATGGTAGTGGAAGAACTTTGATTTGTTTTCAACTATAATACTTAATATACTTAATTTTCAAATAACATTAAAAGAAGGCTCAAGATTTTTATCTTTATTAAATGAGGAATATTAAGTCATCAACCTTAAATACAAGTTCACATCCTCTCCAGACCTCAAAGGGACTTAAAACACGTTCATATTATCTTTCTGTGTGTCTGTGCATGTGTATGCTGCTGCTGCTGCTAAGTCGCTTCAGTTGTGTCCGACTCTGCGTGACCCCATAGACTGCACCCCACCAGGCTCCCCCATCCCTGGGATTCTCCAGGCAAGAACACTGGAGTGGGTTGCCATTTCCTTCTCCAGTGCATGAAAGTGAAAAGTGAAAGTGAAGTTGCTCTGTCGTGCCCGACTCTTCGTGACCCCATGGACTGCAGCCCACCAGGCTCCTCCACCCATGGGATTTTCCAGGCCAGAGTACTGGAGTGGAGTGCCATCGCCTTCTCCGGTGTGTGTGTATATGTGTATGTAAAATTAAAGCTCAAAGAGATTGTGATTTTCTAAGTTTGTTTAGGTCATAAAAATTGGGGAGCCAAGATTCAATTCTATCTTTTGTGTGTATGAAATATGAACTTCCTGGTGACCAGAGCTGATGTCTTCAAGGTCAATTGAGGGACAGGAGAAATTACAGAATATTTTACTACTACATTGAGAACTTTTATGGTTCAAAATAGTTTATACCTTTTCTTTTGTGGTAGTTGGAGCCTTAGTAGATGAGCTATGGTAAGTTAAATAATAAATGAAAATGCCTCTATTGGTTCCCAATTTGTTTTTTTAATCCATTGAGTAGAGAATTTGTATGAAGTGTTCGACTAATCCTTTAGCCATTGTCAATGAGTTAAATGATTATAAGGTGTTTGTCTTCCCAGCAACGGAGGTTGGGGAGCAGGAGCAGAGCAGCAATGGGGAAGTGTTGCACATCAGACCATGGTGCACAAAACTGTTCATGATACTGAGAGTACCGCATCATCCTGGAGAACCGAGTGTGTCAAAACTCAGACCTTTCTTTCTGGGCCACTCAGTGGCTTAGTTTTGTGCAGCAAAAGGTCCAGAAGATATGCAGTGGTCATTTGGTGTAAACAACTTGCTGCCTTTTTCCCTGAATAATTTTTTAGCAAATAGTGACACTCAGTAAATAATGAAATCTGATATGAAACCATTTTTTTTTAAGCTATAAGTATGAAAATTGTTTTAAATATGTCTGGCAAGAATGAGAATCCTGGACATGACATTGTATTTATGTTGGAGCCAGTGCACAAACACTTCCCTGATAATTACTTATCCAGGAAGCAAGACTAAGGTGTATTCAGACAGAGAGGACAGTTGTGAAACTCTTAAAGAGCCTTTGTGATGTTTCAGGTTCAGTAACAAATGACCTGTTTAGGGTTTAATTTTGTACATAGACCTGAAAGCTGGTTCTACACAGGGGTAAAGTAGTATCATACCTGAATCAAAATCAGTATGCTCAGAGCAGAAAAATGAGCAGGATCATTTGGTAATACACAACACTGTTATGCTGACATAAGAGAATTACCATTCTACCTGAATTCTGCTGGGGTTTTTAGGACTTTTGTGGGGAAGACATTTGTGAATTGAGCACTGAGTTCTACCCACTTCCTAGCTACCTGACTTGAAGCAAGTTAATCTCTCACCCCAGGTACTTTCTTTGCACGTGCTGTCACTGTTCTCAGCGTCTAAATCCTGTGCCTCAGTCACCTACCTTATCCGTAAAGTGTGAGCGCTATCTCCCAGTTTCCATGATTTTTTTCCAAGCCCCTTTATTGGGGTGTAATTTAAATGCCGTAAAATCCACCTGTTTTTAAGTGCAGGCCCATTCCTGTCATCCTGGAAGAAAACCGAGCTGTTAGCAGTCATTCCTCACTCCTAGCCCCAGCCCTGGGCAGCCACTCATGTACCTCCCACCACTATACAGTTGCCTTTTCTGGACATTTTATATAAAAGGACTCACACACTATGTGGTCTTTTGTGCCTGGCTTCTTTGACTTAGAAGTCTAAGTCAAAAAACTTTGATGTTTTTGAGATTCGTCCCTGTTGTAGCATGTACTTGGCATTCCATTGTATGGCTAGGTCACTTTTTGTTTACCTGTTCATCAGTTGATAGACTGATGCTTCCACTTTTTGGCTATTATGAACAAATGCCATGAATAATAATAATATGAATGCCATTGTGGACTTTCTGAGAAACTTGTATTCTTTTATGAAACTGCTGGACTTTTCTGGAGTGGAGGTATCATTTTGCCTTTCCCATCAGCAGTGTGTGCTGTTGTTTAATCTCTCAGTCATGTTCGACTCTCTCGCGACCCCAGGGATTGCAGCTGCTGGTTTCTCAGTCTATAGGACTTCCCGGGCAAGATGACTGGAGTGGGTTGCCATTTCCTTCTGCAGGAATCTTCCTGGCCTAGGGATCAACCCGCTTCTCCTGCATTACAGGCGGATTCTTTACCTCTGAGCCCTTGGGGAAAATGTATGAGAGTTTCAGTTTCTGCACATTTTTGACAACAGTTGTGTTTGTTTGTATTTTCAATTAGTATTTTCAACTGTATTTTCAATTTCATTCTAGTGGGAGTGAGGTAGTGTCTCATTGTGGTTTTAATTTGCATTTTCTTAGTAAGTAAGGACATTGAGAATCTTTTCATGTGTATATAGTCCATTCATATATCTTTGGTCAAAAGTTTATTCAGATCTTTTGCTCATTAAAAAAAATTGAAGTATAGTTGGATTACAATACAGTGTTGTGTTAAACAACAGCAAAGTGATTCAGTTATATATATATTTCAGATAATTTTCCATTATAGGTTATTATAAGATATTGACTATAATTCCCTGTGCTATCTTGTTGCTTATCTGTTTTATGTGTAGTAGTTTGTATCTGTTAATCCTGTACTCCTAATTTCTCTCCCTTCTCCCTGATTTGGTAACCACCTTTGTTTTCTATGTCTATGAGTCTATTTCTGTTTTGTATATAGGTTCGTTATTATTTTTATGAGTCCACATATAAGTTATATTGTATAATATTTGTCTTCCTCTGGTTTCACTGAGTATAATATTCTCTAGGCCCGTCTATGTTGCTGCAAATGGCAATATTTCATTCTTTTTTATGGCTGAGTAATATTCCATTATATATGTATACTACACCTTTGTAAGCCAGTTTTCTGTTGATGGGCACTTGGGTTGTTTCCATATCTTGCTTTTTTCCCCATTAAAAAAGCCTTTATCTTCTTATTAGTGAGTTTGTAAGTGTTTTATGTATCCTAGATACAGATTCCTTATCATGTGTGTAATTTGTGAATATCTTCTCCCATTCTGTGGCTTATCATTGGTTTTCTGGATGGTATCTTGAAATGCAGCACTTTTAAGTTTTGATGAAGTCCAGTTTACTGATGTCTTAGTTTTCTTTTTCTGTGGCCCTCTGACTGTGTGTTGTCCAGTTATGATTTTAACCTGTTCTGCAGAACCTTTTGGGGCCTGGGATGTTGGGTCTGTTACCTTTGTAATGTCTTTCATTGGACCAGGCTTATTTTCAATGCATGCATACCGGGACTACAGAATAGATGTTCTTCATTGAATTTATTCTGTTTGGGGAGGTTCATCTCAAATATGTTTACCTTCTTTCAGAATAAGTTAACATCTGCTGCAGATTCTATTGTCAACTTGAGCTGACATCAGTATTTTTGGTGTGAAGTTTTATTACTTGATGCTGATTTGTTTATGAAAATTACCATTTGAGTATAGAAATTATTTTCATCTCATAATTGTCCTGTTCAGGCTTATGTGTTCTTCAGAAAACCACCATTTATAAATTATTTTCAAAACATCTAAGATTAATTGCCAGATAATTTTTACGGTTAAAAGAATTAAAGGATACTTTTAAGATAGGTTTTTGATCAGATGCAAGTGAATGGCATTTATGTCTGTGGTGGGAGGTTATTGTGCCTGGCTGTAAAAGGGCTAGCTTCAGTTCTGTAAGAAAGAATAAAACCAGCTGTGCATTCCACAACTTCTATTTTGTTTCATGAATACAGTTAAGTCAGTGCCACAAGTTCTTTTGCTTTAAATTAGGGTTTCTGAACATTAGCATTGTTGACATTTTGGACCGAGTAATTCTGTTGTGTGGGGCTGTCCTGCGCATTGTATTCCTGGCCTCTGCCCACTAGGTGCCAGTAGCATCTCCCTAGTTGTGACAACCAAAAATGTCTCCAGATGTTGATACGGCCCCTGGGAGACAAGATCATCTCCCAGTAAAGAATCACTGCTTAGATATGTATCTCAAACTATGAGAATAGTAATGGAATTCAAAGAGGTCCCCTCCTTTCCCCAAATACAAGTAGGAATTGTCTGTCAGCTGTGCCACTGGGATTGATAAAGTGGTCTTTGAGAGAAGCCCATGAAACTTAGAGGCTGATGGTTCTTCCTTGGTCCTCCTAAGGCACTTCTCCATAATCTCTCTCCCCTCCCTGCCAGCTTCTTTATGTTCTTTTGTGCATATTGCTCTTTCCTGGGCAAGCAGAGACACCCCCACCCCTAGTTATTTTTTTTTGAACTTTTAAATTTTGTATTGGGGTGTAGCTGATAAACGATGTTGTGATGGTTTCTGTTGGACAGCAAAGGGTCTCAGCCATACATATGTGTCCATTCTCCCCCAAGCTGCTGTCCCATCCAGGCTGCAGCATAACATTGGGCAGAGTTCCCTGTGTTATAGAATAGGTCCTTGTTAGTTATCCATTTTAAATATAGCAGTGTGGACATGTCCATCCCAAACTCGCTAACTGTCCTGGTTATTTTAACCTGAAGATGTGGTAACCATTTCCAGATGGGTATTGGAAGAAAGTGAACTTGAGGAAAAGGAGGAGGACTGAGTTGGATTTCCTCTGCTTCAACTTTTAAAACTTCCACTATGATACAGAAAGCCCCAAAGCATATGGAAATGGGACTTTAGAGAGTGACCAGAGAGGAGTGTGTGAGGAAGAGGTAATTAAGTGTTGTGAGCAAACCAGAATTGCTGTGCTCTTGTTAAAGCAGGCATATATTGCTGTAACTCCGTCCAGTTCCTCTTCTCAGTCACTTAATACTGCTCCACTGATGGAGCTGTCATCCACACGCAGACAGATGTTGCGTTATGTGCACCAGGAGGCTGCAGGATGATTACTCAGAGAATCACAGATAAGAATTTCCCGACATTTGTCTCTGTAAAGTCCCAGCCCTAACCTTGCAGTTTTAACCTTTAAATGGCACACAGGCTCCAAAGGCCCTTTCCACTGCAGCAGTATGAGCCACTTCTAGTGAATAGGGAATAATCTGGTAGTTAATAACAGCTACAGAGTTTTTGACAGAGCAGCACACACCTTATACAACGTTCTCATGAAATTGTGGTTATGAAATGGCCACTGCCTGCAACAGCACGGAGCCATTATGGTTTTTAAAGATTTCTGGCTTTCCTTCTCGCTGGTTAAGGAAAACCCTGGCTGTCATATATTTTCCCGAATCACATTTTGCTCAATTCTTTTCTTTCATAATGGTTGCTTTCCCCTTCAGCTGACGTCAGACTCCGCTGCCTCCTATAATTTTCCTAATTGCTTTCTCTTCTGTCTCAGTCTGCACAGTAACAATGGAAAAGAAAAATTAAAGAAGGCTGACTTTGGGGAGGGAGGGCTGGGCGGCTTAAGGGCGGTGGTTATTTCGTAATTGAATGTCTCGCACCCGCTCTGCTCAGTGCGGCGTCCTCTTAGAGTCAGGAGTGCTCCCTCTCACACTCCTCTCAGTGCAGGAGCTGAGCTGAGGAGGGGGACGTGGACTTGACTGAGGGCCTGCTCTGTGCCCGGCGCCCGCCTGGGCTTCTCGTGCATCGTTTTATTTAATCTTCAAGGTGCTCTTTGAGGAGTGTGTTTGTCTCCCGTTGCAGGTGAGGCCCTGACACACAGAGAGGTTAATCTGTCGTTCTCACCCAGGGCTGGTGTTCAGGTACAGGTCCCTCTGACCCTGGGTCTGTGCCGTCTCCTTTTCCTGGCCTTTTCAGGTTAGCGGTACTGTCATCTCAAAAGGAAAGGGAAGCAGCTGTGGGTCCCCAGAGTAGTGTGTGCCATGAAAGACGCTGGTGTTGGGGGTGGAGGTTACAGTCCTCAGCTGCAAAGGCAGTTTCAGGTCTATGAGAAAGAATACAACTAACTGTATTCTCAGAAGAGTACTGCTTTCTGGAAGGATCATCTTGGCTTGAAATGACAGCTGTCACTTCCCTCAAGGTGTAGAAAATATGATTTAACTACTGGACAACTCTTCGCAAAGAATATCATGATTAATTAAGTGCCCGTTTATTCTATTGGTATTAAAAGTGTCTTTAATTGTCCGACTGAAGGAGATAGAAATAATCTAAAAGAGTATCAGTTGCTTGAGTGCACTGATTTGGTCTTTTTTGGCTGGAGTAGATAGAAGAAAAGGAGTAAGGTAAAGGTTATATTTATATATATATATATATATGTATGTATGAAGTTGGATATTTGTGCTGTTTGAGAAATTTGCCTTGGATCTTCAGTCTGCTTCTTAGTTCACAATAAAGAGAATATTAACCTCTTATTGATTCTAAATCACAGAAAGCTACGTGCCTCCTTTCTTTCATGATTCCTTTTCAAATTTATACTCTTTTCTGAGGGAAGGAAGGTCAGAAAGGACGGAAAGTAGTACAAAGAGGGGCAAGAAGAAGGAGTCTTTGAGTTGCTGACCTAAAACTTCTTTGGCTTACAGTTCTCTTCAACTCTTGAATCTCTTCATTGACTTCCTGTGTGGGAGGGACTGTAGGGGAAATAAATTCCCCCCAAAGGGAGAAATAAGTAGGAGCTTCTGGAGAAATGATGGCTGCGTAAGTTTCTCAACCAGGGAGGGAGATTTATACTGTGCTTAAAGCTGGGGGAAAGGTTTATACCTGCTACTGGAACCGATTTGACATTTAACTTCTCATCTAAAAGCATTACGAATTAACTGTTTTAAGCTGTGAAGCCATTTGTAGTAACAGACCCAGCAATTAATCACCTAGTATTTGTCTCTTAAAAAATGATGTATTACAGCTCCACCAGGTGGCTGCCGGCAGACTGAATGAGACAGGCCACCACCCTCCAGGAGGAGGGAAAAGCTGCTCCTGATAGCGTGTGTGCATCTTTTTGACTCCATCAAAATCCAGTTGAGTGCAGGGCTTCCCAGGGTGCAGGGCTTCCCAGGTGGCGCTAGTGGTAAAGAAGCCTCCTGACAATGCAGGAGGTGTTAAGAGACACGGGTTTGATCCCTAGGTTGGGATGATCCCCTGGACGAGGGCATGGTAACTCTGTCTAGCGTTCTTGCCTGGAGAATCCCTTGGACGGAGGAGCCTGGGGGGCTACAGTCCATGGGGTCACACAGAGTCAGACACGACTGAAGCAACCCAGCATGCACGTAGGGCAAAGAAGAGAGACCATGGCAGGTTTTTCTAGGAAGTCTGTCTGGGAAAAAACTCCCACAAGATCACTATGACTCATTTTTGACATATAAATACTCAGACCCGTATACAGTTTTCTGATGGGTTAGTTGTACCTCTCATGTCTTTGGGTATCCTCATTCTGGCTATTCTTGGTTTTCATGAAAAGGCAGAGGATACTTAGGCCCACAGTTGATTTTAGCTTGTGACCGTTAGACACCTGAATGTGCCTTAGCTCAGACGCTAAATATTGTGGTGTGTAATGACCACAGTGGAGTAGGGGAGATGCTGGTGACCTGGATTCTGTTTTAGACTCTGCTCCTATTAGGCAGGTGGCCTTTTTTTTTTTTTTTTTGGTTGTCAGTTTTCTTATCTGGAAATGAGTGAATTATACTGACCATCTCCATAAACTCTTAGTGCATTTGAGTGGTTTTTGCTTTAATTTGGAAAAGAATAAACTCGTTAAACACTTGAAACCAAATATAAAAGATGAAGGAGAAAAGCTATACTTAATGTAGACATTTACATTTTTTAAATTAAACTCTGCATTATGATATTGATGATAAGAACTAGAATGAGCCAATCTTCACTTTTCTCTCTCTAGTTCTAATATGGCACAGATGTGATAATAAAGCCCATATGCAGCCTTGCTGAAAGTATCTGATTAGACATAAAATGTTGAAAAAAAATCTGATAAGTAAATTGAGCCATCAAGTTGTTTTAGGCAGCACAAAGAATGAAAACAAAACAAAAAACCCACTCAGCTCCTAAACCTTTGAAAGGTGAAACTCATTTTTCCAACTTATTGGTGCTGTTGCTGCTGCTGCTAAGTCGCTTCAGTCGTGTCCAACTCTGTGCGACCCCACAGACGGCAGCCCACCAGGCTCCCCCATCTCTGGGATTCTCCAGGCGAGAATACTGGAGTGGGTTGCCATTTCCTTCTCCAGTGCGTGAAAGTGAAAAGTGAAAGTGAACTCGCTCAGTCGTGTCCGACTCTTTGCAACTCCATGGACTGCAGCCCACCAGGCTCCTCCGTCCGTGGGATTTTCCAGGCAAGAGTACTGGAGTGGGGTGCCATTGCCTTCTCCAATGTAGAGAAAAGAGAAAGAAATGACTTCTTTCTACGTGTTCAGTAAATGCTTTCTTGTTTGAAAATCAGTGACAGCATGATTTTAGGAGCTCTGAGGAACACACTGTTTGTCCTCTTGTGTTCTAGACATTTATTAACAAAATGAACCATCCTTAAATGGATCCAGATATTCTATATTACAGTTTGTGAAGTATATGACATCCTCATTGATTTAATTGTTTCATGTTCGTTGAAGACACTGATTTGAAAAAAAATGTAATCCACATTGTATCCCAGTGTCCGACACTACAGCCAGTCTAGGAAATATCAAGAACTGGCTGTGGTGCTGGTAGGAATACTGGTCCCCGGCTCCTTCTCCTTCCCCTTAACAGCAGTAAGTTCATCACTGTACTCCTTTAGCTTCCCCAGTTTAAAAAAAACAAGTCAATTCATTATTTTAAAAAAGTATCCATGAATGAAGACTGATTCCATATGGTGGCTTGTCCTACCCTTAAAAAAAATCAGTTTATACTTTTTTTGCTACACCCCTTGGTTCAGTTTGTGTTCTTCCATATGTGCTTTTATTGGCATATTGCTATACCACCTGCTTGAAGTTTGAAATGTTAGTTTTGGATGCAACATTGACTTTGATCTAAGAGTTCTTTGTTTTTTTTTTCTGCAAGACATTTATATGAAAGCAGAATCTTTGATTTTAGTAACTGATGTGTTCTTCCTGCTGCTTATTTCTTAATTGTGCTTGTCGTAGTGTCCATTACGGGACCACTATGGCATTATTGATAATTAATAAAAGATTATAACTTGAGATAGAAATTAAGCAGAAAGAACTACTGATTTCTTAAAGACACAAGGTAAACTCTGATTTTCAAATAGTAGCACAGACCTTCTGTTAATATGAGAATAACAATTCTAGTTTTGGTGAAAAATTTTAGAAAGTTAGTTTCAAAATGTGCCTTATGGCAAAGATAAATTCCTAAATTTATTTGAAATTTAATTTTTTATAATTAAAAAGTTTTATCTTCAGCAGGCCAGTTCTTAACCACATGATGAAGTTTACTAATGAAAGAAAGCATGTTCGCACATACATGCTTTATATATTATATGTTATTTCTAGCAGTTTGGGAACTAATTTCTACATATCTTTGTTGAGCAAAAACTATGGCAGTGTCCCAAATATATAATCCTAGGTCTGGAATTTTAAATTTAACTTCTAGTTTCTTGTGTCCTGCTAATTGTCAGTTTGAGGAATATTTTTTCAATTTATTTTGTTGAAGTATAGATGATTTATGATGTTAGTTTCTGCTGTACAGCAGCGTCATTCAGTTATACATATATATTATTTTTTATAATCTTTTCCATTATGGTTTATCAGAGAATATGGAATATAGTTCCTTGTGCTATGAGTAGAACCTTGTTTATCCACCTTATATGTAATAGTTTGCATCTGCTAATCCTAAACTCCCAGTCCCTCTCTTTCCCACCCCCCCGTTTGTGCCATATTTTAGAATCTACATATGAGTGATATCATATGGTATTGGTCAAATTTCATGAATTACTTTCTATATGATAATTTCTAGTTCATCGATATTACTGAAAATGGCATCATTTCATTTTTTTTAATGGTAGAATTCCGTTGTATTATGCACCACGTCTTCTTTATCCATTCATTTGTCCATGGGCATTTAGATTGTTTCCATGTCTTGGTTGTCGTCAATAGTGCAGCTGTGCGCATAGGGGTGCATGTATCTTTTCAATTATAGTTTTGTCTGGGTAGATATCTAAGAGTGGGACTGCTGAATCATATGGTAATTCTATTTTTATTTTTCTGAGGAACTCCATACTGTTTTCCATAGTAGCTGCACCAACTTACATTCCTCCCAACAGTGTAGGAGGGTTCCTTTTTCTTCATACCCTCTCTAGCATTTATAATATATAGCCTTTTTAATGGTGGTCATTGTAGTTTTGATTTGCATTTTTCTTAATGATTAATGATGTTGAGTGTCATTTTATGTGTTTGCAATCTGTGTGTCTTCTTTGGACAAATATCTCTTTAGGTCCTGTGCCCATTTTTTGATTGGGTTGTTTTTTTGTTGTTGATTTATATGAACTGTTTTTATATTTTGGAAATCAAGCCCTTGTCAGTTGCATAATTTGCAAATATTTTCTCTTAAGTCCATAGACTGTCTTTTGGTTTATTTATGGTTTCCATTGCTGTACAAAAGCTTGTAAGTTTGATTAGGTCCTATTTGTTTATTTTTGCTTTTATTTCTATTGCCTTGGTAGACTGATCTAAGAAATGCAAAAAAAGCAAAATGGCTGTCTGAGGAGGCCTTACAAATAGCTGTGAAAAGAAGAGAAGCAAAAAGCAAAGGAGAAAAGGAAAGATATACCCATTTGAGTGCAAAGTTCCAAAGAATAGTAAGGAGAGATAAGAAAGCCTTCTTCAGTGATCAGTGCAAAGAAATAAAGGAAAACAATAGAATGGGAAAGACTAGAGATCTCTTCAAGAAAATTAGAGATACCAAGGCAACGTTTCATGCAAAGATGGGCTCAATAAAGGACAAAAATGCTATGGACCTAACAGAAGCAGAAGATATTAAGAAGAGGTGACAAGAATACACAGAAGAAGTGTACAAAAAAGATCTTCATAACCCAGATAATCACGATGGTGTGGTCACTGACCTAGAGCCAGACATCCTGGAATGTGAAGTCAAGTGGGCCTTAGAAAGCATCACCATGAACAAAGCTAGTGGAGGTGATGGAATTCCAGCTGAGCTATTTCAAATCCTAAAAGAAGATGCTATGAAAGTGCTGCATGCAATATGTCAGCAAATTTGGAAAACTCAGCAGTGGCCACAGGACTGGAAATGGTCAGTTTTCATTCCAATCCCAAAGAAAGGCAATGCCAAAGAATGCTCAAACTACCACACATTTGCACTCATCTCACATGTTAGTAAAATAATGCTCAAAATTCTCCAAGCCAGGCTTCAGCAATACGTGAACTGTGAACTTCCAGATGTTCAAGCTGGTTTTAGAAAAGGCAGAGGAACCAGAGATCAAATTGCCAACATCCGCTGGATTGTTGAAAGAGCAAGAGAGTTCCAGAAAAACATCTATTTCTGCTTTATTGACTATGCCAAAGCCTTTGACTGTGTGGATCACAATAAACTGTGGGAAATTCTTCAAGAGATGGGAATACCAGACCACCTGACCTGCCTCTTGAGAAACCTGTATGCAGGTCAGGAAGCAACAGTTAGAACTGGACATGGAACAACAGACTGGTTCCAAATAGGAAAAGGAGTACGTCAAGGCTGTATACTGTCACCCTGCTTATTTAACGTCTATGCAGAGTACATCATGAGAAACGCTGGGCTGGATGAAGCACAAGCTGGAATCGAGATTGCTGGGAGAAATATCAATAACCTCAAATATGCAGATGACACCACCCTTATGGCAGAAAGTGAAGAGGAACTAAAGAGCCTCTTGATGAAAATGAAGAAGACAGTGAAAAAGTTGGCTTAAAGCTCAACATTCAGAAAACTATGATCGTAGCATCCAGTCCCATCACTTCATGGCAAATAGATGGAGAAACAATGGAAACAGTGGCAGACTTTATTTTTGGGGGCTCCATAATCACTGCAGATGGTGACTGCAGCCATGAAATTAAAAGACGTTTACTCCTTGAAAGGAAAGTTATGACCAACCTAGACAGCATATTGAAAAGCAGAGACATTACTTTGCCAACAAAGGTCCATCTAGTCAAGGCTATGATTTTTCCAGTAGTCATGTATGGATGTGAGAGTTGAACTATAAAGAAAGCTGAGTGCCGAAGAATTGATGTTTTTGAACTGTGTGTTGGAGAGGACTCTTGAGAATTCCTTGGACTGCAAGGAGATCCAATTAGTCTATCCTAAAGGGAATCAGTCCTGAATGTTGATTGATAGGACTGATGTTGAAGCTGAAACTCCCATACTTTGGCCACCTGATTCACAGAGCTGACTCATTGGAAAAGACCCTGATGCTGGGAAAGATTGAAGGCGGGAGGAGAAGGGGAGGACAGAGGATGAGATGGTTGGATGGCATCACTGACTCCATGGACATGAGTTTGGGTAAACTCGGGGAGGTGATGGACAGGGAGGCCTGGCGTGCTGCAGTCCATGGGGTCACAAAGAGTCAGACACGACAGAGCAACTGAACTGAACCAAGACTGATCTAAGAAAACATTGTTATGATTTATGTCAGAGAGTGTTTTGCTTTTGTTCTCTTCTACGAGTTTTATGGTGTCTTATATTTGCACCTGTAAGTCATTGAGTTTATTTTTGTGAATGGTGTTGGGTGTGCTTTAACTTCATTGATTTACATGTGACTGTCCAGCTTTCCTAGTGCCACTTGCTGAAGAGACTGTCTTTTCTCCATTGTACATTCTTGCCTTCTGTCAAAGATTAATTAAGTGTAGTTGTGTGGATTTATTTCTGGGCTCTTTATTCTATTCCATTGATCCATATGCCTATTTCTATGCCAGTACCTTGCCATTTTGGTTACTGTAGCTTTTTAATATTGTTTGAAGTCTAGGAGAGTTATGCCTCCTGCTTTTTTCTTTTCCTTGAGGAATATTTTATATCTTCATCTTGTTGTTGTTTTAGTCATTAAGTCATATCCGACTCTTTTTGCAACTCCATGGACTATATAGCATGCCAGGCTCCTCTGTCCTTGAAATTTTCCAGGCACGAATACTACAGTGGGTTGCCATTTCTTTCTCCAGGGGATATTCCTGACCCAAGGATCAAAGCTCCATCTCCTGCGTTTCATGCAGATTCTTTACCACTGAGCCACCTGGAGGCCCATATATATGTTCATCTTAGTATGTATTAAAAAGGAGTTTGTGGCCATTTTGCTGTATATTCTTATAATCACTCAGTTAGTGGCATGTCATTTTAGATCTCTAAGTTCATTTTCTACATATGTGTAGAATGAAGATTGTGGATTTGGGTATGAGAGATAGGAGTTTGGGTTAGAACAATTTCTGATGTCTCTTCCAGTTCTAAATATGACTTTATAGAAGCAGAATGCTCTGATGGTCCCATGACCACAACTGTATTTGTTCATCTTTGACTTGGCTTTTACTCTAAGAATTTTAAAAGTTATACCCTTACTATAAATGGATTTCTGAAAGATTTGGTTCTCTCCTAAATCACTTAATTTTCTTGGCTCTTTTATATTAAATTTGCCCAAAGTGTCTTTGTCAACAAGAATTTGAATTGGCTTTCAAAGAATCGAACAAGGCTGAATATAAATGGAAAGGGGTCATTGATCAGTATCCATTCTTTTATTAGTTGAATTAACGTGTCAGTGTTTGGCGTAGGGACTGTGTGTAGCCCTTCCATTTTGTTAATGGTTAGCCTTGCTGCCATCTTCCTTTTAGCTTGCAGTAAGTACAGAATAGTTAAGTATGCTTGACTTTCCTTAGTCTTTCAGCTGCCATGAAGTATGTAAGCAGTAAAATAAATGTAACTCTTAGATTTTCTCTTCCACACGCTCTTTCGTGGGTGTTTGGTTAGATGACTGTTTTGTGCTCTAGTATTGTCTAATCTAGTCTCAGTAGTTTTCATATTCTCTTTTTGGCTGCGCCAGGTGGCATGTAGTATCTTAACTCCCTGACCAGGGATTGAACCCGTGCCCCCTGCATTGGAAGCATAGGGTCCTAACCAGTGGACCTTCAGGGAATTCCCTAGTTTTTATATTCTTAAAGAAAAATTATGTCACTATTACAGTCAAATTATCCAAGAAGAAAATAGCGTATGGCATCCCCTTTGAAAACTTCGAAATCCTTGTGTAAAGAGAAGCAGCGGAAGTAAATGCCTTTTTAATATGGTATTTTACTGAGAAGCTTGACCAGTGTATATTGATTTTGCACTTTCCATGGTAATGTTGTGTCATTTATTTAGATATTCTTGGAACAGAAGATGTTGTTGTGGAAGTGACTGCCAATGATGCTGTGAGGTTTTATCCCTGGACTATCGATAATAAATACTACTCGGCAGATATCAATCTGTGCGTGGTGCCAAACAAATTTCTAGTCACCGCAGAGATTGCAGAGTCTGTCCAAGCATTTGTGGTTTACTTTGACAGCACACAAGTAAGATTTTGTTCTCCTTGGACCTTGAATAAAAAATTATTTTGTGCTTTTTCTTTCCCCTTTGCATTTTCTGTGAGTTCTCTTAATGTCTCTTTTTCTGTTTTTGTTTGTATGTTTTTTATCCCTCTAGAAATCTGGTCTTGATGGTGTTTCCTCCTGGCTTCCTCTGGCAGAGTCGTGGTTGCCTGAGGTGATGCTCTTGGTCTGCGATAGAGCGTCCGAGAGTGGTAAGCGCAGCAGCACGTGGCACATGCGTTTGCCATTCCTTGGTAAACAAAACATTGGTTTCCTTAGCTCAGAGCCGTATGTCTTGTATGATTTTACTACCTTACAAAAATATCTTCAGCTTTTTCTCTTGCAGTATTTAATTTTTTAAGAATGGACACTTGGGGTTTGAAAAATCATCTTCTTTTTATTGATTTATTTTGGATGCCTTTAGAATAACATTGACATTAAAGATTAACACTTTGTGGAGAGTGTTGCAGCAATATTCGTGTTTTATTTTATTTTCTTTTGCTTATGAAGAATCTTTTGCATGTTATTTTAGGTGTAAACCGACAGAAAGCTCAAGAGTGGTGTATCAAACATGGCTTTGAATTGGTAGAACTTAGTCCGGAAGAGTTGCCTGAGGAAGATGGTAAGTATTTTTATGTCTGGAGAAAACATAGATTTTGGATTAAGAGATGAGAGATTATTTTAATTCAAGGAAGAAGAATCAAAGTGATATTCAAAACACATAATTTTTCCCTAGCTTTTTGAAAAGATTTATGCAGAATCCATTGATGCAGTCTGCCTATTAATCGAATAATCCATTTATTTGGTTTTACCACCCACTTTAGGACTTTTGACATGTTTGTTTTTCTTATGGATAGAGATTTCTACCTTAAATCTTAGTCATTTCCCCAATCTCTTATCCTTTCTTTGCTGCCAAAAAAGGAGGGTTTGGCCTAATTCATAAATAGTTATAAAGTTTATGTTTCTTATTTTGCATTTCTAGTAACCTGAGGCTGAATTCCTAGGGACCGTAGGGGGCCTGTCAGTACTATTTGTGTGTCTTTTGGACATTTGAAACCACAAACAGACGCAGAATGTCCCCCCCGCCCTGGGGGGGTACCTCTGTACTTACCTTCCTTCTGCTATATTTTGGACCTTCTATTTCTTTCCCCTCTTTTTTCTCCTTCCCCCATTCTTCTTCTCATATTTTTCCTTCCAAGTACAACTGTGCTAGCTACTGTGGAGTCTACCAAGATAAGACAGTTTGGCCTCCAAAACCTTATAATCTGGTACAAGAGATGAAACTTGTATACAAATTACGGAATACATGGAACTTCCTAAGTATTATAAAAAATATAAATCATGGTGCTATGGTGTTTCAGAGATCAAAGAGATTATTTCCCTTCAGAAGTTCAAAGAATGCATTGGCACTGTGAACTCGTACTTGTAAGCTGCTCCATGGGAAAGAAATAGGGAAGGTACTGGATTTAGAGCTAGAGGACTGGTGGGAAGATGCTGGTTGTTGCAAAAGACATACTAAGTAGGGCAGCCAACTTGAATTAAAGTGCATAGAGAGGCTAAAAGTAATCATTATTTGAAACCTATTTTTTTAAAAAAAGAAATTAAGAAACATTTTTCTATATTCTGACTTAGAATTTTTTCCAATAAGTGTTGTTACCTTTAAAGCCCCACCAGAGAAAAAGAGGACAAAAATGAAATAAAAAAAGCTGATTTTTCTCCCTGTACATATTTTAGAATATTCAAAATTATTAAGTACAATTTCTCTTCCATGTTTTTCTAGAATTCTTGAAATTTGTGCCCTGTTTTGCACGCTAGCATGCGTGTGATTGCTTACTTCTGGCACAAGAATGTTCTCTTTTTCCGATTGTCGTTGAGAATCAACATTTGAGTCATTTTCTTTATCTGTTTTCATTTTGGAATCTCTGCTCCTTTATCTTGCTATGCTGCTCCCTTACCCCTTGTCTGGATAATGTTCCTTTTTTAAAAAACATTTATTCATTTTTAATTGGAGGATAATTGCTTTACAATATTGTGTTGGTTTCTGCTATGCATGCGTGCGTGTGTGCATGCGTAGTCGCTTAGTCGTGTCCAGCTCTTTGCAACCCCGTGGACTGTAGCCTGCCAGGCTCCCCTGTCCATGGGGATTCTCCAGGCAAGAATACTGGAGTGGTTTGCCATGCCTTCCTCCAGGAGATCTTTCCAATCCAGGGACTGAACCCAGGTCTCCTGCATTGCAGGTGGATTCTTTACCATCTGAGCCACCAGGGAAGCCTGGTTTCTGCTATACATCAACATAAATTAACCATAATGAATAATGTTCTTGTATTCAGCATAAGCTTTTTTTTTAATTATTCAATTTTGTTCCTTTATTATGATTTTGTGTCTTGTATATAAGACTCTTTTTTTCTTTCTTTTAATGGTGTGCCGCGTGGCTTGCAGGATCTTAGTTCCCTGACCAGGGATCGAACCCTGGCCTATGGCACTGAGAATGTGGAGTCCTAACCACTGGAGTGCCAGGGAATTCCCTAACTGAGCTTAAAAGTAGATTTCAACATATTGTCTTTAGGTAAATTAACTAAAACCTTCCTAGAATGTTTCAATGCCAATTGTTTGCATATACCCTCATCATTTATTGGCATGTATTATTCTATATACTCTCATTGTTTATTGGCATGTATTGTTGCCATATACCTTCGTTGTTTTTTCCCATGTATCCTCATCCCATATACCCTCATCATTTCCCTCATATACCCTCTCGTTTATTGGCATGTATTATTCAAACATCAATATGAGACTTTATCTTTGTTTGTATTAAATTAATCTTATCGATTCTAATTCTTTATTTATGATCATATTTTTGGCTCCTGGTTATATATCATCTGAAGTATTAGTTATTCTTTCAAGACTTGAATCACTGAAAATTAAGATAAACATAGCTTTTATTTCTTCATTTAAACACTAATGATGATAAACTTGTCTTTGTTGAGTATTTCTGGTTTAATCCTTCCTATATTTCTGTTAGGTTGGTAGGATGGTATTTAAACGATTCATTATTTCATCATTTACTAAAAGCCTCTTGTCTTTCAGGCACTATGTTAGTGTAAGTAGTGAAAATGATGAATTCAGTAAGACATGACTCCTGCCTTCAAGGAGTTTCCACTTTAGAGGGAAAGGTCACACCAGTGAATCACCAGTTCCAGTGCATCTTCTCCATGGGAAAGGCACACAGGGTGATGTCATCTCTACTTTTCTTTGAGAATAGCATGAGTGATTTGCCTTTAATCAAATAGCTAATAAGTTACAGAGCCTCGCTTCACATTCAGATCTTATGACTTCTAATTCTGTGCTGTTCCCGTTAAACCACACAGGACTGGGCCAGGCCACTAGAGAAAGGTTCTGTACGGACTGTGCTCTGTACACTCTAAAAAACTTTTTAAACCACATGAAAACTTTTAGATTCTGCTGCTATTTTCCACTTGAGTATTGTAAGACTCAACTGAAGCATTTTCATTTCCTTTGTGCACACTCATATCTACATTGTAGCTAAGAATACTGCCTTATTATTGGTATGCGAACTAGGATTACTGCCCCGTTACTTTTAGTGTCAAATTCCGGAAGCAAGATAGTACTGATACTGAACTAATTAAGTTGTCAGTGTTTGTGGTTTATTCTTTCTTTTTTTAAATGACCCCTTGCCTATCTCTTATGGTTATAGTAATTTCACTTCTCACTCTTAAGCTGTCTATTTCCCATCAAGAAATTGTTATCTAGATATCTATTATAAATAGTAATTATCACTGTATGGTTCCCAATGACGAAAAGTTGGGGCATTTACTGGATTTTATAGCATACCAAGAGGACCTTTCCTGCCCTTGAGAAACTCATTGTTTATGAAAAGCCAAGTTTGGTATTTCTAGTACAATCCCAGGATTGTGTAATTGATGGAAACTAACATTTTCAGAGGAGTATGAGTGGATTCCATTGGTGAGGTAATGAGGTTGACTTTACTATATAATCCTTTGTACTATGTGTTTATTTAATTTAGTTTCTAGAATATATTTTTAATTAAAGTCATGGCTCAGACAGTAAGGAATCTACCTGCAATGCAGAAGACCCAGGTTTGAGCCCTGAGTTGGGAAGATCCCCTGGAGAAGGAAATGGCAACCCACTCCAGTATTCTTGCCTGGAGAATCCCATGGACAGGGGCTACAGTCCATGGGGTAACAAAGAGTCAGACACAAATGAGCAACTACACTTTTCATAGGTGATTTACAATGTTGTATTAATTTATGCTGTACAACAGAGTGATTCAGTTGTGTGTGTATATGTATGTGCTGTGCTTAGTTGCTCAGTTGTGTCTGACCCTCTGCAACCTCATGGACTATAGCCTGCCAGCTCTTCTGTCCATAGGGATTCTCCAGACAAGAATACTGGAGTGGTTTGCCATGCCCTCCTCGAGGGGATCTGTCCAACCCAGGGATCAAACCCAGGTCTCCCAGATTGCAGGTGTATTCTTTACTGTCTGAGCCACCAGGGAAGCCCAAGAATACTGGAGTGGGTAACCTATCCCTTCTCCAGGGGAACTTCCCAACCCACAAATTGAACCCAGGGTCTCCTGCATTGCAGGCAGATTCTTTACCAGCTGAGCTACCAGGAAAGTTCTGTGTGTATGTATATTTTACATATATATATATATATATATATATATATAAATAATATATACATATACATGTGTGTGTATATATAAAACTATAAAAAAGATATATTTTTTATTTTCCATCATGGTGGAAAATATCCCAGGATATTGAATATAGTTCCCTGTGCTATACAGTAGGACTTTGTGGTTTCTTCATTCTATATGTAATGGTTTGCTTCTACTAACCCCAACCTCCTACTCCATCTCTTCCCCCACCCCCACCCCCTTGGCAACCACAAGACTGTTTTTGTTATGTAGGTATTTTGACTTGCGTCATATTTTAGATTGCACATAAAAGTGATATTATATGGTATCTGTCTTTTTCTTTCTGACTTACTTTGCTTAGTATGATAATCTTTGGGTCCATCCATGTTGCTGCAAATGGCATTCTTTCCTTCTTTTTGGTGGCTGAGTAATATTCCATTGTGTGTACAGACCACATCTTCTTTATCCATTCATCTCTCCATGGACATTTAGTTTGTTTCCATTCTTTGCTGTTGAATATATAGTGCTGCTGTGAACATATATTTACATGTGTCTTTTTGAATTATAATTTTGTCTGAGTATATGCCCAGGAGTGGGATTGATGGATCATAAGATGAGTCTATTTTTAGTTTTTGGAGGAACCTTCATTCTGTTTTTCACAGTGGCTGTACCAATTTGCATTCCCAGCAACAGTGTAGGAGGGTTCCCTTCTCTCCACACCCTCTAATAGCAGTAATTGCTATTTGAAGACTTTTTAATGATGGCCATTCTGATTTGTGTGAGGTACTACTTCACTGTAGTTTTGATTTGCATTTCTCTAATAATGAATGACATTGAGCATCTTTTCATGTGCCTGTTAGCTATCTGAATGTTTTCTTTGGAGAAAGTCTTTTTAGGTCTTCTGCCCATTTTTTGATTGGGTTTTTGTTTTTTTTGTTGCTGTTGAGTTGTATGAACTGTATATGTATTTTGTAAATGAAGCCCTTGTCAGTTACATCGTATGCAAATATTTTCTCCCATTCTGTAGGTTGTCTTTTTGTTTTGTTTCCTTTGCTTTGGAAAAGCTTACAAGTTTAATTAGGTCCCATTTGTTTATTTTTGCTTTTATTTCTATTGCCTTGGGAGACTGACCTAAGAAAACATTGGTTTTATGTCAGAGATTTATGACATAAAATGATTTATCTCAGAGAATGTTTTGCCTATGGTCTCTTCTAGGAGTTTTACGGGGTCTTATCTTATATTTAGATCTTTAAGCCATTTTGAATTTATTTTTGTGTATGGTGAGAGGGTTTATTTTAGCTTTATTGTTTTACGTGTGGCTGTCCAACTTTCCCAGCACCACTTGCTGAAGAGACTGTCTTTCCCCATTGTATATTCTTGCCTCTTTTGTTGACGGTTAATTGATCATAGGTGTGTGGGTTTATTTCTGGTCTTTCTATTCTATTCCACTGATCCATATTTCTGTTTCTGTGCCAATACATGCTGTTTTATATTCTTCTAAATTGTGGAAAATATCTCAGGATATTGAATTTAGTTCCCTGTGCTCTACAGTAGGGCCTTGATGTTTTTCCATTCTGTATGCAGTGGTTTGCTTCTACTGGCCCCAGCCTCCCACTGCACGCCTCCTCCCACCCCACTGGCAACCACAGGTCTGTTCTCTGTGTTTTTGTTTTGTAGATACGTTATGCCTCCTGCTTTGTTCTTTTCCTTCAGGGTTGCTTCGGCAATCCTGGTCTTTTATGGTTTCATATAAATTTTAGGATTATTCTGGTTCTGTGAAAAATGCCATGGGTAATTTAATAGGAATGGCATTAAATTTGTAGATTGCTTTGGGTAGTATGGCCTTTATTTTGGGGTATGGAGATTGCTTTGGGTAGTATGGCCTTTATTTTGGGGTATGGTTGCTCTATAATGTTGTGTTAATTTCTGCTGTACAATGGAGTGAATCAGCTCTATGTATATATGTCTTCTTCCTCTTGGACCTCTCTTCCACCCCCACCTTTCCCCATTCCATCTAGATCATCACAGAACATTGAGCTGAAGTCGCACTAGCTATCTCTTTTACACATGGCAGTGCTTATACATCAGTCCCAGTCTCCCAATTTAGTATGGCTATTTTAGCAATATTAAATCTTCCAATCCAAGAGCATGGGATATCTTTCCATTTCTTTGAATCATCATTAAAGAACATTTAAAAAGGATGTGTGTATCACACATAACCCTCCCAGACTTCAAACAGTACAACACGCTAAGCAAAGTCAGTCATAAACAGAAAGACATATCATATGATGTCACTTACATGTGGAATCTAAAATACAATACAAATCAGCCTGGGTCCATCATGTTGCTGCAAATGGCATTATTGCATTCCTTTTGGTGGCGGAGTAATACTCCATTGTGTATGCAGGCCACATCTTCTTTATCCATTCTTCTGTCTGTGGATATTTAGGTTGCCTCTTTAATTTTCTTTATTAATATTTTGTAGTTTCTAGCATATAAGTACATCTTTTACCTCCTTGGTGAGATTTATTCCTAAGTAATTTTTTGGATGTAATTTTAAATGGGATGGTTTGTTTACATTCCCTTGCTCATCTTTCATTGTTAGTGTAAAGAAATGCAACTGATTTCTGTATGTTAATCTTGTATCTTGCTAAGTTGCTGAATTTATCAGTTCTAGTAATTTTTGTGTGGAATCTTTAGGATTTTCTGATATGATACCATGTCATCTACAAATAATGACATTTTTACCTCTTCCTTTGTAATTTGATACCTTTTATTTCTTGTCTGGTTGCTGTGGCCAGGACTTTCAATACTGTGTTGAATAGAAATGATGATAGTGGGCCTCCTTGTTCCAGATCAGCCTTTCACTGTTGAGCATTATATTGACTGTGGGTTTGCCATAAATAACTTTTATAATATTGAGATATGTTCCTTTTATACCCACTTTGGTAAGACTTTTTATCATGAATGGATGTTGTATTTGGTTAGGTGATTTTTCTGCATCTGTTGAGATGATCATGTGGTTTTTATCGTTTGTTGAGATGGTATAGCACATTGACTGATTTGCATATGTTGAACCATCCTTGTGAACTTAGGATGAATCCTACTTGGTCATGGTATATGATCTTTTTTATGTGTTGTTGGATTCAGTTCAGTTCAGTTCAGTCGCTCAGTCGTATCTGACTCTTTGTGACCCCATGAACCGCAGCATGCCAAGCCTCCCTGTCCATCATCAACTCCTGGAGTCCACCCAAACCCATGTCCATTGAGTCGGTGATGCCATCCAACCACCTTATCCTCTGTTGTCCCCTTCTCCTCCTGCCCTCAATCTTTCCCAGCATCAGGGTCTTTTCCAATGAGTCAGCTCTTTGCATCAGGTGGCCAAAGTATTGGAGTTTCAGCTTCAACATCAGTCCTTCCAGTGAACACCCAGGACTGATCTCCTTTAGAATGGACTGGTTGGATCTCCTTGCAGTCCAAGGACTCTCAAGAGTCTTCTCCAACACCACAGTTAAAAAGCATCAATTCTTCGGCTTTCTTTATAGTCCAACTCTCACATCCATACATGACCACTGGAAAAACCATAGCCTTGACTAGATGGACCTTTGTTGGCAAAGTAATGTCTCTGCTTTTTAATATGCTGTCTAGGTTGGTCATAACTTTCCTTTCAAGGAGTAAGCGTTTTTTAATTTCATGGCTGCAATCACCATCTGCAGTGATTTTGGAGCCCAGAAAAATAAAGTCAGCCACTGTTTCCACTGTTTCCCCATCTGTTTGCCAGGAAGTGATGTTGGATTCAGTTTGCTAATATTTTTTGAAAATTTTTACATCTGTGTTCATAAAAGATTATTGTTGTTGTTCAGTCGCTAAGTTGAGTTTGACTCTTTGTGACCCCATACACTGCAGCATGCCAGGCTTCCCTGTCCTTCAGTATCTCCCAGAGTTTACTTAAACTCATGTCCATTGAATTGGTAATGCCATCCAACCATCTCATCCTGTTGCCCGCTTCTCCTCTTGCCCTCAATCTTTCCCAGCATCAGAGTCTTTTCCAATAAGTAGTCTCTTCACATCAGGTGGCCAAAGTATTAGAGCTTCAGTATCAGTCCTTCCAGTGAGTATTCAGGGTTAATTTCCTTTAGGATTGATGGACTAGTTTGATCTCTTTGCTGTCCTTGGGAATCTCAAGAGTCTTTTCCAGCACCACAAGTCAAAACCATCAGTCCTTAAGCTCTCTGCCTTCTTTATGGTCCAGCTCTCACATCTGTATGTGATTACTGAAAAAACCATACCTTTGACTATATGGACCTTTCTCAGCAAAGTGATGTCTCTACTTTTTAATACACTGTCTAGGTTTGTCATAGCTTTTCTTCCAAGGAGCAACCAACTGTCTTTTCATTTCATGGCTGCAGTCACCATCCACAGTGATTTTGGAATCAGAGATTGTAAAATCTGTCCCTCTTTCCACTTTTGCCCCTTCTGTTTGCCATGATGGGACCAGGTGCCATAATCTTAGTTTTTTGAATGTTGAGTTTTAAGCTATCTTCTTCACTCTCCTCTTTCACCCTCATCACGAGGCTCCTTAGTTCCTCTTCACTTCTCCCATTAGAATGGTATCATCTGCATATCAGAGGTTGTTGATATTGTTCCTGGCAATCTTGATTCCAGCTTGTGACTCATCCAGCCCGGCATTTCGCATGATATACTCTGCATATAAGTTAAATAATCAAGGTGATAATATACAGCCTTGACGTACTTCTTTCCCAATTTTGATCTAGTCCATTGTTCCATGTCTGGTTCTAACTATTGCTTCTTGACCTGCATACGGGTTTCTCAGGAGGCAGGTAGGGTGGTCTGTATTCCCATCTAAGAGTTTTCCAGTTTGTCATGATCTACACAGTCAAAAGCTTTAGCATAGTCAATGAAGCAAAAGTAGATGTTTTTCTGTAATTCCCTTGCTTTTTCTGTGATCCAGCAGATGTTGGCAATTTGTTCCGTTTCCTCTGCCTTTTCTAAATCTAGCTTGTACATATGGAAGATCTTGGTTCACCTACTGCTGAAGCCTAGCTTGAAGGATTTTTGAGCATTCTTGCCAGCATGTGAAATGAGTGCAATTGTGCGATAGTTTCAACATTCTTTGGCATTGTCCTTCTTTTGAATTGGAATGAAAACTGACCTTTTTCAGTCCTGTGGCCATTGCTGAGTTTTCCAAATTTGCTGGCATATTGAATGCAGCACTTTATCAGCATCATCTTTTAGAATTTGAAATAGCTCAATTAGAATTCTGTAACCTCCGCTAGCTTTGTTTGTAGTAATGCTTCCTAAGGCCCACTTGACTTCACACTCCAGGATGTCTGACTCTGGGTAAATGAACACATCATCGTGGTTGTCTGAGTTATTAAGATCCTTTTTGTATAGTTCTTCTCTGTATTTTTGCCACCTCTTCTTAATCTCTTCTGTTTCTGTTAAGTCTTTAAGTCTTCTGTTAAGTCTTTCCATTTCTCTTAAGCCATTTTTGTCCTTTATTGTGCTCATCTTTGCATAAAATGTTCCCTCCGTAACCCAGGTTTTTTGAAGAGCTCTCGTCTTTCACATTCTGTTGTTTTCCTGTATTTCTTCGCATTATTCACTTAAGAAGGCTTTCTTATCTCTCCTAGCTATTCTCTGGAACTCTGCATTCAGTTGGGTATATTGTTCCCTTTCTCCTTTTCCTTTCACTTCTTTTCTCAGCTATTTGTAAGGCCTCCTCAGACAACCATTTTGCCTTTTTGCATTTCTTTTCCTTGGAAATGGTTTGATCACTTCCTCCTGTACAATGTTACAAACCTCTCTCCATAGTTCTTCAGGCATTCTGTCTACCAGATCAAATCCCTTGAATCTATTCATCACCTCCACTGCATAATCATAAGGAATTTGATTTAGGTCATACCTGAATGGCCTAATGGTTTTCCCTACTGTCTTCATTTTAAGCCTGAATTTTGCAATAAGTTGCTGATTATCTAAGCCACAGTCAGCTCCTGATCTTGTTTTTGCTGACTGTATAGAGCTTCTCCATCTTAGGCTGCAAATATTATAATCAATCTCATTTCGCTATTGACTGTCTGGTGATGTCCATTTGTAGAGTTATCTGTTGTGTTTTTGGAAGAGGGTGTTTGCTATGACCAGTGCATTCTCTTGGGAAAACTGTGTATTAGCCTTTGCCCTGCTTCATTTTGTACTTCATAATATCATCAAAGATACTGGCCCATAATTTTCTTTTTGGTGGTGTCTTTGTTTAGTTTGGTATCAGGGTGATGGTGGCTTCATAGTATGTCTTTGGTAGTGTTCCCTTCTCTTCAGTCTTTTGGAAGAGTTTGAGAAGGATCAGTAAAAGTTCTTTGTATGTTTGGTAGAATTCGCCTGTGAAGCCATCTGGACCTAGACTTGTTTGTAGGGAATTTTTTGTTTTTTCAACTACAGATTCTCTTTCACTACCAGTAGTCCATCTTTTCAAATTATCTTCTTCTTGATTCAGTTTTAATGGGAAGTATTTTTCTGGAAACTTGTTCATTTCTTCTCCGTTGTTGAATTTGTTGGCATAAAATTGTTCATTGTATTCTCTTATGGTTTTCATGTTTGGGTTCCACATAAGTGAAAAAAACATCGCTCATATTTTCACATGTGACTCTGCTTAAACATAATGAAAACGTTCCATTTTAAAAACAATTTGTGACAAGCAATGAAAGGTAGATACTGTACAATAATGTGGAATGGAAGAGAACAGAGAGCAAGAGGTCGTGGAACCACCACCAACCACACCAAAGGCTGGTCTTCATCCAAGGAAGGTGATGTTGTGTATATGTGGGTTGGAAGTGAGTCCTCTACTAGGAGCTCCTTTTGGAGCTCAATTAATTCCAATAAGTACCGCCCCCACGTAGACCAGGTGAAAGCAGCACTAGACGAAAAGTGTCTGGAATTAGTCAACAGAAAATGCATAATCTTCCGTCAGGATAACTCAAGACCACATGTTTCTTTGATGACTAGGCAAAAAGTGTTACAGCTTGACTGGGAAGTTCTGATTCATTGTCATATTCACCAAATATTGCACCTTTGGATGTCCATTTATTTCAGTCTTTATAAAATTCTCTTAATGGAAAAAGTGTCAATTCCCTAGATGATTGTAAAAGACACCTGGAAGAGTTCTTTGCTCAGAAAGATACAAAGTTTTGGGGAGGTGGGGTTATGAGGGTGCCTGAAAAATGGCAGAAGATAGTAGAACAAAATAGCGAATACATTGTTCAGTAAAGTTCTTGGTGAAAATGAAAAATGGGTCTGTTATTTTAACTTTAAAACCGAAGAAACTTTTTGGCCAGCCTAGTGTTAACCGTGTTCCCATCACTTTCTCACTCTATGTCTGTCATTATTTGTTTTACGTATTGGGGCGTTCCTGTATTGGTGCATATAGTGTCCTCCTTTATTTTTCTTTATGCTTTTTGCTTTAAAATCTATTTTATCTGACAAGAGTATTGCCAACTCTTGCTTTCCTGTGATCTTCATTTGCAGGATATGCCTTTTTCCATCCCCTCGCTTCCGATCTGTGTGTTCTTTGCCCTAAAGTGCAAAGTGTCTTGCGGTGCCTACAAGGGTGCCTTGTCGGTGGCTTAGTCACTTGTTTTTTTAATCCAGTCCGCCACCCCGTGTCCTTTGATTGGAACAGTCTGTTTACATTTGAGGAAATTATTGGTAAATATGTATTTAATATCATTTTAAACCTTGTTTTCCAGTTGATGCTGTGTTTCTCCTTTGTCTCTTTGTTTTTCATTTTGTGGTTTGATGATTTCCCTTTATTTTATACATGTGTTTTCTGTTTGTTTTTTTGTGAATCTGTTGTATGTTTTTGATTTGTGGTTACCCTGTTTTTCAAGTATGTTAACCCCTTCCTATATCTGCTTGCTTTTAGACTGGTAGTCATATAGGCTCAAATAAACGAATCTGTATTTTCCTACTCTCCTCCCCTGCATTTTATCATTTTGATGTCCTCAGTTACCTCTTCATGTTTATCCTTTTGCCATTCCTTATGTTTATCATCGCTTTCATAAAAAGATTTAAAGCCTTTTTTTTTCTTTTTGGTCTGTATATTGGCTTATTTAAATGATTTACTTTACAATTGTGATTTTCTCTTTCCTATCTTCTTGATTCTTTTATAATAAGAGAAGACCTTAATATTTCTTTTAGAATAGGTCTAGTATTGCTCTTTTCTTTTAGTTTTTCCTTATTTGAGAAATTCTTTATCTCTCTTTCTCTTCTAAATGTTATTCTTGCTGGGTAGAGCATTCTAGGTTGCAGATTTTTCCCTTTTAAGACTTTAAATATGTGTATCCACTCACTTCTAGCCTGCATGATTTCTGTAGAGAAATCAGCTTATACCCTTATGGGTGTTCCCTTATAATTAACTCTTTGTTTTTCTTTTAGTGCATTTGGGATCTTCTCTTTGTCTTTCGCTTTTGCCATTTTGATTATAATATGTCTTCATGTTGGTCTCTTTGGGTTCATCTTGTTCAGGAACTTCTGTGCTTTCTGTATCTGGATATCTGTTTCCTTCTTTAGGTTTGGAAAGTTTTCAGCCATAATTTCTTCAAACACATTTTCAATCCCCTTTTCTCTCTCTTCTCCTTCTGAAGTCCCTGTCATCATAGAAGCGCACCCTTTATGTTATCCCATGCATGCATGCTCAGTTGCTTTAGTTGTGGTCCAGCTCTTTGCAACCCAGTGAACCATAGCATGCCAGGCACCTCTGTCCATGGGATTTCCCTGCAGGAGTACTGGAGTGTGTTGCAGTGCCCTTCTTCAGGGAATTTTCCCAACCCAGGGATTGAACCCATGTTTTCAGTGTCTCCTGCATTGCAGGAGAATTTACTGCTGAGCCACCAGGGAAGACCATGTTATCCCATAGGTATTTTATATTATTTTCACTTTTTTTTTTTTATTTGACTTTCTGTCTACTGTGTTCTTGGAGAAGGCAATGGCACCCCACTCCAGTACTCTTGCCTGGAAAATCCCATGGACGGAGGAGCCTGGTAGGCTGCAGTCCATGGGGTCGCTAAGAGTTGGACACGACTGAGCGACTTCACTTTCACTTTTCACTTTCATGTGTTGGAGAAGGAAATGGCAACCGACTCCAGTGTTCTTGCCTGGAGAATCCCAGGGACGGGAGCCTGGTGGGCTGCCGTCTGTGGGGTTGCACAGTCAGACATGACTGACGTGCCTTAGCAGCAGCAGCAGCTACTGTGTTCTGAAGGGTGATTTTCATTATTCTATTTTCCAGATCACTTTTTCATTTTGCTAGTCATTGCCTTTATCTTAGTTTTAATCTTGGCAAATGAATTTTCTAATTTTCTTGCCTCCTCATAGTTTCTAGTTATTTGTTTGTTTTACAGTAATATGCATTTCTGTCGATAGCCTTTCTTAATTCCTCTGGTATCTTTATTACCTCTTTTTTGAACTTGGAGTCTATTATACTGGAGAGGTCTGTTTAATTGTTCTTTTAGGGGAATTCTCTTGGTCTTTTAACTGGAATTGGCTCCTCTGCATCTTCATTTTACATATATTTCTCTTACTCTGAGTTTAGGAGAAACTTATATACTGTGGTCTTGGAAGGCTATTTATTTGTGGGAGTGTCTCTGTGTAGCTTGTTGTAGGTTTAATGTTTTCGGTGCAAGGGCTGCTTTTATGTGGATGCCTTCCTTCTCTCCTCAGCATGTGCCAGCTGTTACCCCTTGATAGGGGGTGCACAGATGCTGTAACTCATGTGTTCTCCCAGGCCAATGGCGGCATTGGCTGATACCACTCCCAGGGCCCATGGCGGCAGCTTCTGTGCGCTCGTAGGTTCCACAACAGCAGGGGCAGTGATTGGCACCATTTCTTGGATCTCTCTGTGCCTGTGGTGGTTTGTGTTGCCCCCAGAGCTTGCATAGGCAGTGTCCTGAAGTCTGAGACCGTGTGTGTAGGGAAAGAGGCTCTTAAAGCAGTCCTGCCTTTCCCCTTGCGTGACCCCTACAGTGGCACCTTGCCTCTGTGGCAGGTCCAGGCTTCTTCCTCATGCACCTTTGGTTGTGGATGTACCATACTCCAACCCTTCAGGCCATCTCTGCACAGCCAACCCCAGCACTCCCCCTGAGTTTGACCTCCAAAGCCTGAGGTGCAGCACCCAGCCCCCACCTGCACTGGCAGGCACATGTCTCAGACTGGGCAGTGCAGGGCGGCCGCACCTACTGTCTGTGTAGGTCTGCGTTTTGCCTTCTCCAGCCAGTTGCTGCACTCTCCTTTGAGGCTCCAGAGCTCCCACTCTGTCCTGGCTGATCTCTCTGCTGGTGCGGGGACTTCCCAGGATATTGGAACCTTTGCTCTTTCATGGCTCCCTTCCAGGGTTGCAGGTCCTGTCCTGATTCCTTTCTCTTTCTTTTTTCCTTTTGTTTTGTCCTACCTGGTTATGTGGAAATTTTCTTCCCCTTTCAGAAGTCTTGAGTTCTTCTGCCGGTGTTCAGTAGGTGTTCTGTGAGAATTGTTCCACGTGTAGACGTATTTTTGACGTATTTGTTGAAGGAGGTGAGCTCCACATCCTTCTCCTTTCCCATCTTCTTCACTGTCCAGTTTCTAGAATATTCTTCTCAGGAGCTCTAAGCTTTGTATTTTCTTAGTTTTTTTTTCCTTTTTACATAAGTTATAGAGTGAAACAACAACTAAATAGGCAAGATAATTGTCAGTTATTTTAAAGTGTGGACTGCGGCCCACAGTCCTAGATATGCACATGTAGTCAGCCCTCTGTATCTAAGTGTTTTGCATCCGTGGATTCAACCAACAACATGTTGAAAATGTTCAGGAAAAAAAATCCAGAGGGTTCCAAAAAGTTTACATAGTATTAGGTATTATAAGTAGTCAAGGGATGATTGAAAGTATACGGGAGGAAAAAAAGATGTATGGGATGATAATGCAGGTAGATTATGTGCTAGGTCACTTCAGTCATGTCCAACTCTCTGCAGCCCTATGGACTGCAGCCTGCCAGGCTCCTCTGTCCATGGAATTTTCCAGGCAGGAATATTGGAGTGGGTTGCCATGCCCTTCTCCAGGGGTTCTTCTGGACCCAGGGATCGATCAGTGGGTAGATTATATGTAAACACTAAGCCATTTTATATAAGGAACTTGAGCATCTGCAGATTTTGGTATCCATGGTGGGGAGAGAATCCTGGAGCCAGTCCTCCATGAATACTGAGGGATGAATATATATAAAGATTTATGTGTGTGTGTGTATATATATAATTTTTTTTTTTTGCCCTCCCTGATTAGATGACTTCCCAGAATCTACAGGAGTAAAGCGAATTGTTCAAGCCTTGAATGCCAACGTCTGGTCCAATGTAGTGATGAAGAATGGTAAGTAACTTGGGACTAAACGTCCTAAGGACTTTTTTCCTCCATTCTAAGTTTTAAATTATTCAGATATATGTGGAAGCATTAGGATTATATGAAATCTGTATATTTGTTCCATTTTAAAGTCCCCAGTTGAAGAGAAGGCCAAAATAAACATTTCTAAGAATTTAAAGTATATGTTTACTCGTTAACAAGAATTTGTAACTTACGTTTAATATGCTTGGCCTTGTCTTTGGCTTTGAGAAATAGCCCCAAAGTTGTAGAGCATGAATTCTATCCTTAGAGAGCTCATAGTCCAGCAGAGGAATCAAAGTGTATCCTTTTAAAATGCTAGGTAACTGTGCAAGGCAGTCTTTGATGAGTACAGAATGCCTGATACAAGCAGCAGAGGCAGAGGGGCCAGAGGTGTGGCCTTTATTTATTGTGGGCCTGAGTATAGAGAGTTTCAAGACGAAAGCAGGTCCTAACAGTTGTCTTCACGGGATGGTCAGGATTTGGGTTGGTGAAGCGAGAGTGGCAAACAGTGGAGGGAGCATGTCTTCAAGAATAATGGTTGTATCTTTTAGGGTTTCTCAGAAACTCTTGCCTACCAGTTGGACCTAGCTTAGGGGAGAGAGGCCTGTATTTGAGGCAGGACAATCTGAGCTTTTTCCTATAGGAAGTGATAAGTCATTATGAGACTTCTTAACAAGTGGTGCAAAGAAGTTGACACCTTTGAAAGGTTGATGTTGTGGTGGGTTTGGCAGCTGAAGCACGTAGAGGTAGAGCCTGAAGTCAGGAGACCAGGCCCCTGTGGCCGCAGCTCAGTAGCCACAGGGCGAGAAGCTGAACCTGAAGTGCGATTTGAAGCCAACAGGCTAGTTGGTACATTAGCCTCTTATTGTCTGTATTAGTTTGCTCGAGGCTGCAGTAACAAAGTACAGCCAGCTGGAGTCTTAGAACAACAGGTATTTATTGTCTCACAGTTCTAGATGCCAGAGGTCCAAAATCAAGGTGTCAGCAGGGGCTGTGTTCCCTTTGAAGGTGTCAGGGAGGTATCTGCCCCGGCTGTCTCTTCTGGCTTCTGGTAGCGTAATTCCAGTCTTCACATGTATTCTCCCTGTTTGCTGGTCTCTGTCCCTGTCTTCTTTATATAAGGATAATAGTCATAATGAATTAAGAGCCCACCCTACCCCAACATGACTTCATCTTTACTAATTATATTTGCAAATAAGGTAACAATCGGAGGTATGAGAGGTTAGAACTTCACCATATAATTTGTAGGGGGGTGTAGTTCAACCTATAACATATTTCTTTAGGGAATCACTGCCTGTGTAGCGTTTTTCTTTTTTGTAGCTCTTGGCTGCCCCAACAAGTATGTTATGCTAGGTGAAACACTGCAGAAAAGAATGAGAAAAATCATGTTTAAGTGACCTTATCCCATATTCCCTGAGATAAAGGAAAATTGGTTTTATAAAAACAGAGATATTTCATCTCAATTTTCTGTTGACACTTGAGAGTAAAGTGAAGTGGGGGCTTTTGAGCTTGCCTGAGATCTAATTTAAGCCATACATCATGAGAGAATTTGCTTCTGGCATAGAAAGGTATTCCTTCCTCCCCTTTCCTTCTCCTTCCTCCGTTTTACTTAATTTTTTTCTGGGGGAAAATCTAATGGGTCTGTTATGTTGAATTCCAAAGATATTAGACTTTATTCTGTTGCAGAAGCAATTAAGTTAAGGCCATCATAGTTCTAAAAAAAATAGATTTCAGCCTATGTTGTCATCTCCCTGTTACCAAAACAGACTCCAGTCAAGGCTTGGTTCTCATTCATTCATTCAGCAAATCCTTGTTGAAAATTTATCATGGTGAACCATTGCTATAGACAATCATCACTATGAAAATACACTTAAGGTATGGGACATAAACTGGATCAGTGTGGAATACAGTTACATTCAGTGGTGCTTTTTATAGTCATGAGGAATATTTTCAGGAGAGCTTATTCAGTTTCAATCACTTTTTGAAAAATCTGTCCCCCAAGTTTGCACATTAAGTAAGTACTGTGGGCTTCCCAGGTGGTGCTAGTGGTAAAGAACCCAGCTACCAATGCAGGAGACTTAAAAGACACAGGTTTGATCCCTGGATCAGGAAGATCCCCTGGAGAAGGTCACGGCAACCCATTCCAGTCTTCTTGCCTGGTGAATCCCATGGATAGAGGAGCCTGGCAGGCTACAGTTCATGGGGTTGCAAAGAGTCGGATATGACAGAAGTAACTTAGCACGCATTCACATCTTATAATTGACATTTATAGCTATAAATTTAGAAGCTGGACTGAACACACTTTATTACTTTGGAATTATGGTCAAAGGTATTTTCTGGAAAACAAAATATGCTTTTCAAACACTAAACAATACTTATGAGAACTGCAAAGCCAAGAGGCACACTGGATTTCTCACGGTCTTTGCCTTGAAGCGTCATTTATTTGTTTTCTCTGCAGTAAGTGATATATTGGTTTGCTGTTAAACAAATCTCAAATATTGCTGTTAGCTTAATTCCATTTTTAAGAGGATCTTGACCTACATGGTATGAAGGAGACTTAATTCTCTTCCTTCTTGAAGGAGCCCGAGGTGTGGAAATACAGTGACATTTAGAGGCAGCCCACATTTTAGGAGGCGTGGAGGACGTCCTTGTGTAACCCACATCTTAGATTAGAGACAGAACTCTGTGTGAGTGTATGGTGGGGGTCACGTTCCTGTTCCAGGGTTGCCCTACCTCCCGTGCTCCCTGCAGGTCCTTGCTTTGCTGGTGGGCTGAGTGAACCGAGCCTGCCTCCCAGCAGGCTGTTCTTGAATCCTGCCAGCAGGTGCTCAGGCTGCTTTGTTTATTTGCAGGTGTCCATCTTTTCTACTTCTTTTTTCTCTTTCATTTCCCCCTTTTTCTCTTTCTCTCCTTTTATTTTTCTCTTTTCTTTAAAAATTGTGGTTAAATACACATAGCATGAGAGTTATCATTTGAACCATTTTTAAGTATGTGGTTCAGAGGCATTAAATACGTTCGCATTGTTGTCCAGCCATCACTACTCAAAGCTTTTTAAACCCCCCAAAATTTTACATCAGGAAGTTAGTTGACAAAATAAAGAAAGGTATTGGAAGTGTTCTTTTTTGTTTGTCTTTCTGCTGGAAATTCAACCAAGGTTTTTTACACAGGGTTTTATTATTTATTTAAAATTTATGAATTTTAATTGGAGGCTAATTACTTTACAGTATTGTAGTGGTTTTTGCCATACATTGACATGAATCAGCCACAGGTATACATGTGTTCCCCATTCCTGAACCCCCCTCCCACCTCCCTCCCCATCCCATCCCTCTGGGTCATCCCAGTGCACCAGCCCTGAGCGCCCTGTCTCATGCACTGAACCTGGACTGGCGATCTGTTTCACATATGATAATATACATGTTTCAGTGTTATTCTCTCAGATCATCCCACCCTCGCCTTCTCCCACAGAGTCCAAAATACTGTTCTATACATCTTTTACACAGGATTTTAGAGAACAGTAGGAGAGGTAGCATACCTAATTCATTCTAAGGCCAGGTTAAAATGATCCAAATCCCTAAAAATAGTACCAGTAAAGAAAGTCATTAGAGGCCATCTCCTCTATGAACATAGATGCCATGATTTTAACCAAAATGCTAGCAACCCTAGCCCTGAAATACATAAAAAGAATATAACATGACCTAGTTGAGTTATTCCAAGGACCTAAGATTCTTTAATATAAGAAAGAGCTACTTAAATCATCACATGAACAGGTTATGGGGGTATCATATCATTATGGCAGTTAATGAAAAATGCATTTAAAATTTTCAACATTTGTACAGAGGGAGGAAATAAAGAAACTGTGAACAAATCAGAAGTGGACTCTTGTGGCAGAAATTGACAATATGTAATATAGTAATATAGTATATACCACACTGAATGTAAAACAGGGAGAGGTGGAGTGGTGCCACTTCTCACTTTCAGGACACTAATGACTAGTTTTTATGTTGTTGTTTTCATTAGAAAAATTACTGTAATCACAGTTGATTCTTTGGGATTATTGCATTGCCAGTTATATAATCTCAGTTAATTATTTTGAAATATGTATTATCTATTTATTTGTCAAGCAATAATGGATCATTGAGGTTATGTCATATTGGTCTTTAATTTCAATTCAGAAAAGTATCAGTTTGAAAACCTTTTAAAAATGCATTTTAAATGTGCTCAGCTTGGGAAAAACATTTCCAATTCTAATAAGGACTGTGAAAATTTAGCTGTTCCGGCAAATATCCCTGAAAACATACAGATCTGACTAGGGTTTCATTTCTTTGCAGTTTATTGGCCATTAGGCATTCAAAAGTCAAACACTCAATCTGAAAATCCACTTAATTAAAAACTTAGACATGAATAACTGTCTTCCTGCCTTCTACCAAAATAAAGTGAATGTGTTTTCCTCAGTGGGACTTCCTGATTGAAATGAATGGCAAGCTCAATTCTTTGCTTATTGCAAGTCTGAATAACTTACCCTGCTATAGTAGGTAGCCTCGTTAAGTTTTTGCCCCTAGTCTTTTCCTTAAAAGTTAATAATATAGAAGATGGTTCCTTGGGACTCTAGTTTCACCACCTTTGTGGCCTGCTGGTTTTGCAAATAAGGTTGTTATTCCTTGCCTCAACAACTTGTCTCTCGATTTATTAATCTGTCATGCCATGAGCATTATGAGCTTGGACTTGGTAAAAAGTTTTGGCCTGCCAGCCTGGAATCTTGGGGCTCATAGACAGCTGGCATGGGTTGAGGAATTTTTCAGGTAAGGCCCTAACAGCTTCCAGGACCACTTGTCTTGAGAATCTTCCCTTCAGAATTCCCCAAAGCAACACTGTCTGCCACAGGGTTTGGCAGTTGAAGCAAGAAACTGACATCTGGTCTGTACAATAGGGTAAATAGAAAATATAAAGTTAATGATAACTTAGAAGTATGAGATTAACAGATATAAACCACATAAAACAATAAGGATTTACTGTATAGCAAAGGGAGCTATATTCACTATATTATAATAGTCTATAATGGAAAATAATCTGAATATTTATATATGTAAAACTGAATCACTTTGCTGTACACTTGAAACTAACATAGTATTGTAAATCAGTTATGTGAAGTGAAAGTTGCTCAGTCATGTCCAGCTGTTTGTGACCCATGGACTGTATAGTCCATGGAATTCTCCAGGCCAGAATACTGACGTGGGTAGCCTTTCTGTTCTCCAGGGGATCTTCCCAACCCAGGGATCGGACCCAGGTCTCCCACATTGCAGGCGAATTCTTTACCAGCTGAGCCACAAGGGAAGCCCAAGAATACTGGAGTGGGTAACCTGTCCCTTCTGCAGCAGATCTTCCCAACCCAGGAATCGAACCGGGGTCTCCTGCATTGCAGGCAGATTCTTTACCAACTGAGCTATCAGGGAAATCAACTATACTTGAACTACTAAAAAAAAAATGAGGGATATATTGTGCAGCTGGAAACACACACACACATTAGTGATACAGAAACAACCAAAGAAAAGATAAATTGAACTTCATCAAAATTAAAAAACTTTTGTAATTCAAAGTACACTTAGGAAAGTGTCCTCTGAATGGTGGAAAGTATCTGTAAACCATACATTTATCTGATAAGGATCTAGTTGTTCAGTCAGTCAGTCATGTCTGACTCTGTGACTCCATGGACCGCAGCACTCCAGGCTTCCCTGCCCTTCACTATCTCCTGGAGTTTGATCAAACTCATGTCTATTAAGTTGATGATGCCACCTAACTTATCTCATCCTCTGTTGCCCCGTTCTCTTCCTGCCCTCAATCTTTCCCAACATCAGTGTCTTTTCCAGTGAGTTAGCTCTTTGCATCAGGTGACCAAAGATTTGGAGCTTCAGTATCAGTTCTTCCAGTGAATATTTACGGTTAATTTTCCTTTAGGATTGATTGGTTTAATCTCCTTCCTGTCCAAGGGACTCTCAAGAGCCTTCTCCAGCACCACAGTTTAAAAGCATCAATTCTTTGGTGCTCAGCCATCTTTATGGTTCAGCTCTCACATCTCTACATGATTTTTGGAAAGACCATAGCTTTGACTATATGGACCTTTGTTGGCAAAATAATGTCTTTGCTTTTAATATGTTGTCTAGGTTTGTCATAGGTTTTCTTCCAAGGAGCAAGCACCTTTAATTTCATGGCTGCAGTCACCATCTGCAGTGATTTTGGAGCCCAAGATTCTGCCACTGTTTCCATTTTTTCCTCATCTATTTGCCATGAAGTGATGGGACCAGATGCCATGATCTTAGTTTTTTGAATGTTGAGTTTTAAGCCAGCTTTTTTACCCTCCTTCACCTTCATCAAGAGGCTCTTTAGTTCCCCTTCGCTTTCTGCCATTGGGGTGGTGTCATCTGCATATCTCGAGGTTATTGATATTTCTACCAGCAGTCTTGATTCCAGCTTATGATTCATCCAGCCCGGCATTTTGCGTAATGTACTCTGCATATAAGTTAAATAAACAGGTGACAGTATACAGCCTTGACATACTCCTTTCCCAATTTTGAACCAGTCCATTGTTCCATGTCTGGTTCTGACTTTTGCTTCTTGGCCTGCATACAGGTTTCTCAGGAGGCAGGTAAGGTGGTCTGGTGTTCTAATCTCTTTAACAGCTAATGCTGCTGCTGCTGCTGCTGCTGCTGCTGCTAAGTCGCTTCAGTCGTGTCCAACTCTGTGCGACCTCATAGACGGCAGCCCACCAGGCTCCCCCATCCCTGGGATTCTCCAGGCAAGAACACTGGAGTGGGTTGCCATTTCCTTCTCCAATGCATGAAAGTGAAAAGTGAAAGTGAAGTCGCTCAGTCGTGTCCGACTCTAGCGACCCCATGGACTGCAGCCTACCAGGCTCCTCCGTCCATGGGATTTTCTAGGCAAAAGTACTGGAGTGGGGTGCCATTGCCTTCTCCAAACAGCTAATGTTAGTAGTTCTCAAAATTTGCTGCATATTATAATTACCTGGGGATAATCACCTGGAGAAGATGTTTTAAATCTCTATGCCTAGGCCTCACCCCACAACAGTTAATGCAGAATCTCCAAAAATTTTCCACAATTTGTTGTGATCCACACAGTCAAAGGCTTCAGTGTAGTCAATGAAGAATATGTTTTTCTGGAATTCCCTTGTTTTTTCTATTTTTTTTTTTTTTTTTTTTTTTAAATATCCCTTGTTTTTTCTATGGTCCAACGGATGTTAGCAATTTGACCTCTGGTTCCTCTGCCTTTTCTAAATCCACCGTGTACATCTGAAGGTTCTTGGTTCATGTACTGTTGAAGCCTGTCATGAAGGATTTTGAGCACTACCTTGCTTGCATGGTGAAATAAGTGGAACTGTGCCCTAGTATGAACATTCTTTGGCATTTCCCTTCTTTGGAATTAGAATGAAAACTGACCTTTTCCAGTCTTGTAGCCACTGCTAAGTTTTCCAAATCCAATTTTCCTATTGAATTCAGCAGTTTAACAGCATCATCTTTTAGGATTTGAAATAGCTGGGATTTGATCACCTCCACTAGCTTTGTTCATAGTAATGCTTCCTAAGGCCCACTTGACTTCACACTGCAAGATGTCTGGCTCTAGGTGAGTGACCACACCATCGTGGTTATCTGGGTCACTAAGACCTTTTTTGTACAGTTCTTCTGTGTATTCTTGCCACTTCTTCTTAATATCTTCTGCTTCTGTTAGGTCCATGGCATTTCTGTCTTTATTATGCCCATCTTTGCATGGAATGTAGTACTTAGAATGTATAAAGAAATCATATAGCTTAATATAATGAAAAGACAGTGCAATTTTTTAAATGGTGAAGGAGTTGAATAGACATTTTTCCAAAGAAGGTACACAAATGGTCAGTAAGCATATGAAAAGATGCTTAACATTATTAATCATCAGGGAAGTCACAGCCACATGAGATGCAACTTCATTCCCACCAGGTTAGCTATAATCTAAAGAGACATTAAGAAGCATTAGTGAGGATGTGAAGAAATTAGAACCCTTATACACTGATGATGAGAATGTAAAATGGTGCTGTAGCCACTTTGAAACAGTAGTAGTTTCTCAGAAAAGTAAGCCATATGACCCAGCAGTTCCACTCATAGGTATTTTACCCAAGAGAATTGAAAACATATGTCCACAAAAAAACTTGTACACAGATGTTTCTAGCAGCAATATTCATAATTGCAAAAAAAAGTGGAAACAAATGCTGAATTGGAAATAACTGCTGAAAACAACATCCATATGATAGAATATTATTCAACCATAAAAAGAAATGAAGCATGGATGCATGCTACAACGTGGATGAACCTCAAAAACATTATGCTAAATGAAAAAAGCCAGACACAAAGGCCACGTATTTTAACAATTCCACTTAAGTGAAGTGTTCAGAAGAGTTAAATTCATAGAGATAGAAAGTAGGTTAGTGGCTCCCAGGGGCAGGGAGGGGTGGTTCGGGGTGTGAGATTTCTTTTTTGGAGTGATGAAAGTGTTTTAGAATTATGTAGTGATGGTGGCTACCCAGCTTTGTAAACACCAAAACCCACCAACTTCCACACACGAGAGAAGTCGAATGTTGTGTATACGCAAGTGATACCTCAGTAAGGAGGAGGAAAGGGAAGGCTGGAAGGAGAAAGGAAACAAGGAGGGAAGTCAGGAAGGAAAGAGGACTGATAATGATGATGGTACTGTTAGAAGGATGTTGGTCGGAGAAGGCAGTGCGATGGTAACCATACTAATGAGCTGCTGATATACATACATTATCTTATTTAATCACAGTATTCAAAAGAGTTAGGCTTAAAGAGGTCAAGTAATTTCCCCAAGGTCATATAAGTCATCAGTTCTCAAATTTGTGTGCACACTGGAATCACTTGGGGAACTTTAAAAAGTACTGATGCCTGAATCTCATTCTTGGAGATTCTGCATTAACTGTTGTGGCCTACGCATAGAGATTTAAAACATCTTCTCCAGGTAATTATCCCCAGGTAATTATAACATGCAGTAAAGTTTGAGAACCACTAATATTAGCTGTGAAATAGCAAAACCTCTGATTTGAACTTAGATCTTTATAATTTTGAAGTCTCATGCATGTAACTACTGTAACGTATAGCCTTATAAATTACTATATTTTAATGACATTTTTCCAAAGAGTCTGGTGACAGTGTCCTGTCCGAACATTTCTACGTAGCTGTGTTACCTTATGTGGCTCTCATTCTGTCTAGGCTTTATTTTTAATCTGGAAAAGGAGGTTGGTCTCCATCCATGGCTCTGGCTGTACAGTGAGATCACCTGGGAAGCTTTTACGACCTGTGCTGTCTGGGTTTCACCCAGACCATTTATCTTAGAAGGGAGGGGTGGCTACAGTATTTTTTAAGTGCCTCAGGAATTCAGATAGGCAATTTGGTTCAGAACCACTGTCGTAGATGATAGTCCTCTAATTCTAACTTGTAAGAGTCTGTGCTTAATCCACAGGAGTAAACTCGGCATTTTGAAAGCTATTAGCCCCTTGACTGATTTGCTTTCTCCCATTCATGAGTTGTGCAATACTCACAGGTCACTCCTCTGACTTACAAAGCCAGAGGACAGAGATAGGACTCTGCCCAGGGTAGAGTCACCTAGAGGCAAGATGAACATAGTGGGCCCTGTCCTCTGTACGTCCTTGGTACCTATTTCTAGTATGACAAGATCTTCTTGAGACCAGGGAGAAATAACACAGCCTTTATAAGTAGCTACCTGTCTGGGGCACAGTTGAGACCTTAGGTGTGGCTAGATCATATGAGTTTGTCTTCTGTCGACCTCAGATTTCTCACTGCTTCCTAATTTTAAGACCCAGTTTCAAGTGTCTGTTCATTCATTCAGAAAAATCCTTTTTTTTTTTTTTCTGGCTGGGCTGGGTCTTCATTGCTTTGCGCAGACTCTCTCTCGTTGTGGCCATAAGGGCTACGCTTCATTGCAGTGCACAAGCTTCTCACTGTAGTGGCTTCTCTTGTTGTAGAGCACAGTCTCTAGGCAGGTGGGCTTCAGTAGTTGCTGCTCATGGACTCAAGACCTCGGGCTCAGTATCATGGTACATGGGTTTAGTTGCTCCCGGCATGTGGAATCTTCCTGGACCAGAGATCAAACCCATGTCCCCGTTATTGGCAGGCAGATTCTTATCCACTGCACCACCAGGCAAGTCCAAATAATATTTATCAAGTGGTTACTATGTGCCAGGCATTGATCTCTGTGGTTGGGATACATCAGTGAACAAAACAGACCCAAGTTTCTGTCCTTGTGGAGTTTTCATTCTAGTGGGACACAGCCAGTAGACAATACACCTAATTAGTAAGTTGTACAATATACTAGAAGATGATAAGTGATAATGAAAGAAAAATACAGCAGGTTTTAAGGATATTGAGATAGTTGGGTAGATTGCAGTATTAAATAGGTGTAGGTCTTAAGGTTGATCTTCAGAGCTTGAGATCTGATGATGGAGATGAGGTATTTGCCATGTGATATCTGGGAGAATAGCTTAGCAGGCAGAGTGGATAGCTACAGCAGAGGCCCTGAAGAGAATCCACACCTGATGTGTTTGAAGAATATCGAGGACTGCACTGTGGCTGAGGAGGGAGCACAGTCAGGGGATAATGAAGGGTCTCACAGGCCATCATAGTAACTTTTGTATTTGCTCAGAGGCAGCCAGGGACTTTGGCAGGTCTTTTGCTGAGTAGAAGAGTAACATGACTGACGTGAGGTCTGAAAAGAGCACTCGGGCTGCTTTGTGAAGAGATGGTAGAGGGGAGGAGGAACCAAGGTGATCTCATAGGAGGTGATTGTAGTATTCCAGGTGAGAGAGAGCGGTGACACAGACCAGAGTTGTAGCAATGGAAGGAGTGAGGAAAGGTCAAATTCTGGATCTGTTTTGTGGTCGTGCCAGCTTGATTTCCTGATGGTTTGGATGTGAGGGATGAGCGAGAGAGGACAGTCAAGGAGGACCCCAGGATGCAGGCCTGAGCAGTCAGAGGAAGAGGATGCCATCAGCAGCAGTAAGGAAGCTGCAGGTGAAGCCGACTTTGAGGGGCAAAGGGGCATATCAGTGGTTTCCTTTTGGACATGTTAACTTTTGAAATGGACGCTAGACTTCCAAGTGGAGATATCAAGTAGCCCGTTGGCTAGATGCATGGAGAGGCACATGCATAGCATTTAAAACCTTGAGTCTACATGAGATCGCCAGGTGAGTAAATGTAGTGAATAAAGAGGACCAAGGACTCAGCACAGGGACATTCCAACAGGAGGAGGATGGGGAGAAGAGAAAGAACCAGCCAGGGACACAGAGAGTGACAGGGGCCTGGAAGCACATTGGAGGGCTGTCAAGGTGGAGGGGGTGGTCAGCCGCGCCAGAGGCCGCTCACGGGTCAAGGAAGATGAGAACTGGTCTTCAGATTTAGCAATGTGGAGATCATCAGTGGCCTTGAGAACAGTTTTGGTGAAGTAGTCTTAGAAGAGATAGGGAGGAGAGGAATTGGAAATGGTGACTGAAAACCGCTCTTGAAAATTTTTTTTTTGCAGGAAAAAGGAACAAAGAAATAGGTGGGTGCTAGTGAGAAGGGTGTGGTTTTCTTTTATTATTTTTCTTGAGAATGAGATCAAGAGCAGCATGTTCATAGGCTGAAGGGAACGAGCTTGTAAAAAGTGAGAAAACTGTTGAAGGAGGAGGAGAAGGGAGGAGTGCTAGAGGCTGTCCTTGAGTAGGTGAGAGAGGGCGGGCTCTAGTGGGGGAGTGAAGAGGTTGGCCGTGGATGGGAGGGGAAAGTAGATCTGTGCAGAGGCAGAATGGAGTATGTGGGCACAGATGTTGCCGGGTGGGGAGATGTGGCATGGAGATCTGTGGAAATTTCTTCTGATGGCCTCTGTTTTCTCAGTGAAGTAAGAAGCCAGGTTATCATCTGAGGACAGAAGGAGGTTGCATTAGGATTTGAGGAGAGAGAAGAAAATGTGAAAGTTATCTAGGAGAATGAGACAGTAGATGATCCTAGGGATGTAAGATATGATGCTAAAAATAAATGACTGCCAGACAGCACGAAGGGGCCCGCTTGAAATTTGGTGTGATACGTTTAAAGTGAAGACAGGCACAGGCGGCATGAGTGTGTGTGTGTGCCTGTGGGAGTGGAGTCGAAGGGTGGGTCTTTTCCCTGGCTGCCTTCAGGTACACGGGTACAGCCATGGAATCGGCCGTTGAGCTATTACCAAGCAAGGATAATCATGGTAAGAGAGAAGAAAGGGCTTCCCTGGTAGCTCAGAGGTTAAAGCGTCTGCCTGCAATGCTGGAGACCAGGGTTCAATTCCTGAGTTGGGAAGATCCCCTGGAGAAGGAAATGGCAACCTACTCCAGTACTCTTGCCTAGAACATCCCATGGATGGAGGAGCCTGGTAGGCCCCAGTCCATGGGGTCACAAAGAGTCGGACACTACTGAGCGACTTCACTTTACTTCACTTCATAAGAGAATGAGTATAATGATTGATCATGGAATTTAAGCTGAGTAAGAAAGGGAGAGAAAAATCAGGGTGGAGAGGATCAGGGAAAAGGTGATAGTTTTGAGGTCCTAGTGAAGCTGAAGGATAATTGGCTTGGGCTACTATAAGGGAGTGGGGATAATAAGCTGGGAAAATAAGCAGTGACCAGCGAATGAGATGCATGAAATTGAGATGACAGAGGGGTTGTAATTGATAATAATAAGATCTTAGGCTATGACCATGGGACTCTTTTACTGAAATAGGTTGAGGACAACATCTGTGAAACGAAACTTTAATGAATCAAGAGCCAAGTTCTTAGAAGGACTATCAGTATGTATATTGAACTTTCTGAGAATCAGACAGAAATAGTATTGGAGAAAAGGACAGTGAGCCAGTAATTAAAATTGTGATGAAATAAGGGGAATGGTTGGATAATATGTTAGATGATGGTAGCAAAGTATCAGATGCTTAGCCTTCAAATATAGACTGTGTGAGAGTATTGGTAAGGTTTTATATTCAGAGGCAGTTTTAGAAGTAATTTAATCCAGTGGGAGTGGGGGAATGTATACTAGATATGACACACATCTTCTCCAGGTGTTTGCCTGGCTCCCGTTGATAATCATTTTAACTAGTAAGCCCGTATTACCCAGTTGATGGATAGGTGACATATCTCTCGAATGCATTTAGATAGAAAACTGATAGGAACGCCTGAGCTAGTCTGTTCTATCCAGTACAGGTATGGTTTCTATAGCATCCCTGCCAGATGATTGTCCACCGTTTTTGGTTGAATGCTTCTAATAATAGTTACTTCAGTCTTTTATGAAGCAGTATTCCTAGAAGCAGTAAATTGCATAGAAAAGTCAGAGAACAGGCCTGTTAATTCTCAGAAGATATAATATCTTAGTCTGGTAGTTTGAGGAAAGGATATTTTACTTTGTGATATAGAGCTGAGAACAGTGGTGAAAATTTTCTCTGTAATGTATTTTCCCCACATCTCCCTATTTACTGGCTTTCATTTTGATCACTCTTCTTCCTTGTCCTCCTTGGAGGTGAAGAAAGTTCCAGTGGAAATGATTTAGCTCAGAGCTGTTGAAATGATCAAGGGGATGGGAAGAATGGAGATTGTCTCAAGTAATGAGTTTGGAAAAACCAAAACTGAGAAGGGATTTAATTGGAATATGTAGTGTAGGGTATGCCTAGGGTACATACGGACTTGATTTCCCAAAGCCTAGGAGGTAATTTGTGGAGTATATTCCACTAAGAGATGATTCAGGCAGAAAAGAGAAATGATTCTAAAAGGACTGCAGTGAATTCTTTTGAATGACAGTTGTGCCTGATTCAAGTTAGGAAGGCACTTGGCCTAAACTTTTAAGACTTTTCCTTTGGAGAACAATCATTTACTTCCCAATATTTTTCTATGCAGTATTTTTTTCTATCAAGTCTTGTACTGGCTGTACAGATTGCATATTGTTGAACTTTATAAAATTTAATAAGGGACATTGTTTTGTTTGGTATGCTAGTGTATATGAATTAGCCAGGGGAAGCATTTAGAACATAGAATCGCTATGCATGCCTCTGGCATGATGTGTTCCTTTCATAGATGCGGAAAAACGAGGCCCCAGGGAAGAGAGGTGACTTGCCCACATCCCCACAGTGAATCAGTAGCTAAGGTGAGACAAGAGGGCAGGTCTCCTGACCCAGGAGCGTTGTGTGTTTTTGCATTACTGTGTGTGTGTGTGTATCTCTGTGTGTGTGTTATTTGCTCAGTCATGTCCGACTAGGTTGGGAATTCTCCAGCAAGAGTACTGGAATGGGTTTCCATTCCCTTCTCCAGGGGATCACAGTGTGTGGATCTACAGTATTGGCTGGTGAGAGAAATGAACACAGAGGAGTTAAATAATTTACCCAGGCTGCATGGGAAATTATTGGCAGAGTCAGATGAGCTCATTCCCCACAGAACTCTCTCAAGCCGAGGCGTTCTGCTGCCATGAGTAAGATTTTTAATGAGACAGGCAGGAAGTAATGATCATACCTGAGTTTTTGGACCATTTTTACTGACTGCATTTTAAATAAATCCTTTTAAAAAGGTTGATGTGGTGTTGATACTAAGTTTATCCCATTGTTCTGCACTTAATCCAAAACACCGGTAAGGCTTCTGGATAGTTACTGTAATAACTATCTTGTTATGCCTAATGAAAGATAGTTTATTTTAAATTTTTAAATAATAATTTTAAAATTATTTCTCTTCAGAGTCACCATGGATTATTCTCTTTAGTTTGAGTTAAGGTTTATTTGTACATAATAGGTGCTCACTTATTGTAATTTGTTACTTAATTTCACATTGTAAAAGGAAACAGGTTAAATTATAGTACTGCAGTTCAGTTCAGTTCAGTCGCTCAGTTGTGTCCGACTCTTTGCAACCCCATGAATTGCAGCACGCCAGGCCTGCCTGTCCATCACCAACTCCCGGAGTTCACTCAGACTCACGTCTATTGAGTCAGTGATGCCATCCAGCCATCTCATCCTCTCGTCCCCTTCTCCTCCTGCCCCCAATCCCTCCCAGCATCAGGGTCTTTTCCAATGAGTCAGCCCTTCACATGAGTTGTAGACAAATTGTTATTCTAGAGAGAGATCTATAAATCTTCTTGATATAGAGGTGAAATTTCTGGGCTAACTTATAATAACCTGGTTTCATATTCTTGGCCCTACCAATGTCTTGTTTCATAAGTGAAAGCTTCATTTTAAAGAAATTTTTATTCGTTTTAAATTTAAGGATAATTGCTTTACAACTGGTTGATTGTGTTGACTTCTGCCGTACATCAACATGAATCAGCCATAGGGATACATATGTCCCCTCTCTCTTGAACCTCACTCCCACCCCTCCATCCCCGACCCCCCGCCATGTTGTTACAGAGCCCCAGTTTGAGTTTTCTGAGTCATACGACAGATTCCCATTGGCTATCTGTTTTACATGGGGTAGTATATATAATTTATTTTTTATGTATAAAGCACAGATATGCAGATAATGTATAAGCATAGATATAGTGCATCTGTGATATTAATAGTTCAGTAAGGAGGGTATATCATAATTAGGAAACAAATGTCTAGAAAGGCCCTGAGGGGGCGTGTCTTTGTACCCAGTTCCTGGCACAGAGCTCCAAATAATACAATAAATTAATATTTGGGTTTTGTCCTGGCTCCTGAAACAATTCCAGAGCAGTCAAGGTGAAAATAGTATCTTCTGTGAATTCAATAACAGACCCCTTTAAACCACACTGGAGTTTATGTTAATAGAATGACTTTTGGAAAGCCCCTGAGAATGGGAGACTGGTTATCAGGGGAACCAGCCACATGATTAGATGGTTGGAACTTTCGACCCCACCCCCAACCTCTGAGTTGGGGAGGATGGCTAGAGGTTGTTAATCACCAATGGTCAATGATTTAATCAGTCATTTACTTCCAGTTAAATTGTAAGCAGTGGAATTTGGAGTTTCCAGATTGGTTAACACATTGAGGTGCTGGGAGGGAGGCATGCCTGGATACCTTGCTCTATGCATCTCTTCCATCTGGGTGTTCCTGAGCTATATTCTTTTATAATGAATTGGTGATCTAGTAGGTAAACTGTTTTTCTGAGTTCTGTGAGGCATTCTAGCAAATTATCAACGCTGAGGAGGGGTTCATGAGGAACCAAGCCCTTGGAGCAGGCAGTTCTACACTGTCTATGGAGAGTAGTGTCAGAATTGCATTAAATTGTAGGATATGTAGTTGGTGTCCTCCAAGAACTGGAGAATTGCTTGGTGTGGGAAAAAAAACCACACATCTGATGTCAGAAGTGTTGGTTATAAGTAGAGAAGGAAACAAGTTTTTCCTTCAGGGGCCATGATGAAAACAGCTGAGAAACAGTGAGCTGAAGGGTCAGGTGGTACATACTAAGCTCTTAGTTCAGTTCAGTCACTCAGTCGTGCCCAACTCTTTGTGACCCTATGGACTGCAGCACGCCAGGCCTCCCTGTCCGTCACCAACTCCCGGAGTTCACTCAAACCCATGTCCGTTGAGTCAGTGATGCCATCCAACCATCTCATCCTCTGTTGTCCCCTTTTCCTCCCACCTTCTATCTTTCCCAGCATTGGGGTCTTTTCCAATGAGTCAGTTCTTTGCATCAGGTGGCCAAAGTATTGTAGTTTTAGCATCAGCATCAGTCCTTCCAACGAATATTCAGGACTGATCTCCTTTAGGATTGGCAGATGGGATCACCTTGCAGTCCAAGGGACTCGCAAGAGTCTTCTCCAACACCACGGTTCAAAACAATCAATTCTTCGGCGCTCAGCTTTCTTTATATTTCAACTCTCAAACCCATACATGACTACTGGAAAAACCATAGCTTTGACTAGACAGACCTTTGTTGACAAAATAATGTCTCTGCTTTTTAATATGCTGTCCTTGGAGGAAATTCCCAAATGTCGCTGTGTTTACTGTAGAGAGGTCAGAGTTTCCACTGTATGCATCAAAGCCTTCAAATGGTCTGCAAATGAAATGGATAGAAATGCCTGTACACCTCAGTAGGTTTTTTAGATGTCTGTATCCACATTAATTTGCTCACCTTGTATAATCTTCCCTGTACTGTCTTCCCTTCCATTTACTCTACCTGAAAATTGATTTAAGAAGAGGGATGTCAATAAAATCTCAGCTGCCTACTTGAGTTACCCTCAGCTCCTGTGAGAGCCAGCTTGTGGCTATGGAGACTTAGCATTTGGGGTTTTTTATAATTGGATAATGTCCTCTTGTTATGAAAGAGAAACTGACGGGGGCCAATGCTTTATGCCAAATGTGACAGGTTTTTAAAGTTGATTCCCCCCACTCCCACCTCCCTTTTTGGTCTCCGGTGTAGCTGTCTTCGCTCTCCATTTGCCTGGTGTACAAGGAGACCTAGTGACAGACTCCTTTGTTATCTTTGGATGATCAAGGCATCTTGCAACATGAAGTGTTAGTCACTCAGTCATGTCCGACTCTGCAACCCCGTGGACTATAGCCCATCAGGCTCCTCTGTCCATAGAATTCTCCAGGCAAGAATACTGAAGTGGGTTGCCATTTCCTTCTCCAGAGGATCTTCCTGACCCAAGGACTGAACCTGGGTCTCCTGCATCACAGGCAGATTATTTACTGTTAAGACTTGGTTCTAAAATCCAGGAAAAGAAGATGGCTAGTAGAGGCCTGATGAGCTGTGATTTGCTTCAGGTGAAGGCGTCGCTTGTTGTTTTGCGTAGGATTGCAGCGTTGTGTGTAGTGTCCTTGGTTAGTGTCAGGTTAATGTTACCCCCGTCACCTGACCACTGGTACCACAGAGGATTTAGTTGGCTCTTGGGTGTTCAGTGGGTTTTTGTTTGTTTGTTTTGTTTTTTACAAATACCACCACTGAGGGATGGGCTAGGAAGGGAAATTCTGTGATCTTTTACTGTTCCTAATCAGTGAAGGAGGGATTAGACTAAATAAATACTACAGGGTTGTAACAGTGATCTCCCAGTGGTAAGCAGTAATTGTGGAGATTGGATTTCAGAAGCTCTGAAAATTTACCTCCAGTTTATTATAATTAATATATATATATTAATTATATATATAATTATATATATAATTATATATATATAATTAATATATATAAATAAAAAATATATATTGACTATCCAGTGATACAAGTAGGTAAAGATTAAGTGGAATTTTAATATTAGAAACAATTCTTTCATATGGTTTTCTGTGTTTTCCCATTATAAATGAAAAGATTGGTCGCCTATTAATGTATGTTCTCCAGAATGTACTTGGTAACAAGATACCATGGCAGAAATCCCAGTCCATTTTTAAGGCATCCTTTGCAGCTGATGTAGAGCAGTATCAATAATGGAGTACCAAAAGATAAGGTCTCTCTGGCTACCTGATACCTGGATTACTCTCCTGAGAAAGCAGACGGCTAGTACCTTTAATATAATTTTTTTCTAAAAGTTGAAAAAAATGATGATTAAATAAAAAATTGAATTTAATGTTACAGAAAACAAAATAACATCAAAGTAGTGAATGGAAGAATGGTTAATGAAGAGGATTCTAATGGGGTCTGTCTCTGCCTGGGTGGTTTTGGGAAAATGGCATCATGGACTCCACTTTCCTAACCTCTAGCATAGAGTAGAATTATATCAACATAATATTCTATGAAACTAAGTTCCTTGAGACAGAATGAGTTGTTCCTCTTTTTTTATTCCAGCACCTAATATTGTGGAACTGAAAAAAAAATGATTTGAGTAATCTGTCAGTACTCTCACTGTGAATGTTGTGGTCAAAAATGTGTTATATTAATACATTGATTTTTAGGTAGAATGCATAATTTGGTGGAGAAGATTGTGTTGTAAGAGCAAAACGGGAAGGAAGAATTGTGACAAAATAGAGAAGATAGAAGGCAGTAAATGTATGAGTAAAATAATGAGATTTTGTTTTTAAAAAATCACCCCCAAAATTGTCCATAGGCAAATAAATGGTGGGAAATCTCTTCAGATTAGTCACCGTGAAGGCACTGCAGGCTTCCTTCTGTGGCCCCCTTGCAAAATATTTTTGTAGTCATTCTTTGGAATTATTTTTAGAGCTGGTTATGAGCCACATAAGAAAAGTCGTCTTTTTGTTTGTTTCATTTGCTCTCATTAATCCCCACACTTGGTTTTGAATATTTTTTTGTTTCTACTTGATTCTAAATATTCCTTTGAGGAATTTCAAGAGTGTGCTTTAGGCTCTGGAGAAGGGACTCACGGTAGAACCACTTTTGGAATTAGTTTAAAGCTTTCCTTTACAACCTTGGAAAAAACAGTACTCATTCTGATATTTAATTTGGTTGATTAATAATTTGTGTGTATACATAAACAGGAAAAAAAGAACAGGAGGGCATATGCTGAAGTTAACTGGCATCTTTGGTTATTTAGTTTTCTTCCTATGATTTTCTCTATTTTACAAATTTTCTACAAAGAACATATTTACAATCAGGAAAAAAGGCAAAAACATATAGTGTGGTTACTTTCTGGTCACGTTTATTGCATGTTCAAGTTTTGGCAGAGACACTTCTTCACTTGTGAGATGTGTCACAAGTGCCAGAGATCGGCTTTTCTGAATTCAAAGCTGGTGATGGAGCCAGATTTAGTGCTTAAGCCTATTTTTCTGAAGATGTGCTGTCTTTAATAATATACTTTATAATTTTACCTTTTTTAAGCAGTAGCTTAGAAAAAGAGAATAAGTCAATTCTGATTCTTTTGTGATTTTAAGAACATGTCATTTCCATTTTTCAAAGCAGAAGTGGAATGTGAGATAAAAGTATAGGCTTACTTTCCTAATACTAGTGAAATCATTTTGGATGAAGTACTACTGTATTTGCATAACAGTTTTTATGCAAATAATATGGTATGTTTAAAAAAATTATTAAAAAACATACCTCGTCTCTGTATAAATTGAGATATCTTAGTTGTGGTTATGGTAAATTTGATCATCTTGTCACACAGGTAGGAAAAAAAATACTTTGTGGGGAGAGAAAGGGGATGTAAAGAAGACTTAAAATACAGGAAAACTTGAACTTTGTATGACAAGATGATGCCAAATAATTGGTGCTTTAGAGAAATAAAAGCTGGGGATTTCCCTGGTGGTCCAGTGGTTAAGACTGTGCTTCCAGTGCAGGAGGTGCAGGCTGGATCCCTGGGCAAGGAACTAAGAGCCCACATGCCACGTGATGCAGCCAAAAAATAAAGGAATAAAAGCTAAAATATGCACACAGAAAATATATAACATATCATCTAAGACATTTTGGGGGTGCAGTCATGGAAATTCAAAAATTGTGAGCAATACATATAAATTTGAAGTAAAACCTTCTGTCATACTTGCAGCCTCTGTCTAACAGCATGTCAGGCTGTCAGCGGATTTCTCCACATCCCCCCTGTAGGCTTAGCACTGCGCTTTGGGCTATGCAAGGTGGAAGAACTCTGAACTCCTGTCTCTTGTCTGCACGGAGTTTCTAATATAGTTTAGAACAGCAAGTAGACTCAAGGTAGGTGTTTATGCTATCACAGTAAGGACAACAAGGCAGATGGGACTGAGGAGCAGAAACCATTTAGAGAAGTTTCCCAGAGCAGGGAGAGGTGGTTTGTGATGCTGACAGGATATAAAGATTGACTCCAAAGTGCTTTTATTACTTTTCCACTGAAAAATCCTTACAAGAAATGACTTAAAACCTGAGCATTTTAGGCCCAAATTTCCTGTCCTAATTAGATTTATATCAGTGGTTCTTAATTCAAGGTAGTTTTGCCCCCACCCTGGGGACATTTGGTAGTGCCATAGGTATTTGGTGGTATAGGTGGGGATGTACGGGATGCCCCCATACACGATCAAATGTCAAAAGTGGTGAGTTTGAGAAACCCTTGTCTACATATTCTTGAAGGCACAGTGAGGGGACCCTGGGGCTAACCACCTGTCTGCCACGGGTTTTATGTGACCAGTGCCTCCAGGAGTTACAGGGGCTGGGCTAGGATAAGTTAGTGACAGGCACTGAAGCGGCATGTAATTAATTATTCAGTTCTCAGCTGTTCGTCTTATTTCAGTTGAAATCAGCCTAAACCAGGGATATAATAAAGGATTACAGACAAAAGAGAACTAGATGTGAATAAAAGGATATCTTTTTGCACTTGATCCAAGTTTCTGTCATCGTATTCAATGTTTGTATTGTCATATTCAGTATTTGTATGTTAAGCATTTAATGTCTCTTTGCTCTTTATTTGATACCTTTGGGCTTAATGGAAATTAATTAGGATGGAGATTTTTAAAAATAGTTTTATTAATTTATGTTTGGCTGTGCTGGATCTTCGTTGCTGTGTGGGCTTTCTTTAGTTGCAGCGAGCAGGGGCTACTCTCTAGTTGCAGTGCATGGGCTTCCCATTGCGGTGGCTTCTCTTGTTGTGGAGCAGTGGGTGTAGGGCATACAGGCTTTCACTAGTTGGGGTACATGGGCTCAGTAGTTGCAGGCCCCCGGGCTCCAGAGCACAGGCTCAGTAGTTGTGGTGCTGGGGCTTAGTCTTCCCCTTTATATGGGATCTTCATGGATCAAAGATCGAACTGTGCCTTCCGCTGAGCCACCAGGGAAGCCCTAGAATTGGGATTAATTAGAATCAAAGAGTTCTGAATTTCACGTTCAGGTTCTAGTTATGTGACTTTGAAGAAGTTACCTAATCTCTATGAATTATAGTTTACTCTGTTTAAAAAAAAAAGAGAAAACTTCGATTCATGTTGATATTTGACAGAAACCAACGCAATACTGTAAAGCAGTTATCCTTCAATTAAAGATAAATAAATTTTAAAAATTAAAAAAAAATTTGTAGAAGAAGATAAATAACAGTGTTCCTTTAGCTTTATAAAGAGATATCCAAATAATTTCATATATTTCCACAAGGCTTGAATTTTCCATTTCTCATCTTTATTCTAGATGCTGTGGCTTTGTTTCTGACATTTCCTTGAGGAATTCTATGCAGATGATCAGTACTGAATTCGTGTTTTTAGGACCAGAGTTTAGTATACTTACTATTCCTTCTAGAAGAATTTAATTTACATCACTTAACAACTTCCCCTTTCTGTAGCTCTGAAGTTCCAGAAGAATCCATCGAGCAGACAGATTTATTCCTTCTTAGTCTGGTATTTTGTGGTGTCAGTAAAACCAGAGATGCTAAAGTCAGTTTCAACAGCTATCAGCTAAAAGAATAAATTCTTAACAGGGATGACATTTCCATGCCCTGAATCCTGGGGAGAAAAATCTGGCAAACAAGACAAGATTTAGGTGATTTCTTACCTGTTAGAACAGTTTACAGTGGGTGCACATGGGTAGAGTTTTCCTAAACATTGAACTCGGGGAAAATGGAAAGTTTCTTTAAAACCATGGGTGTTTAAAACATTTCCAGGTTTTTTGAGCAACATTAATGTGCTTTTCTAATTGTGAAAATTTTTGTCTCTAACTTCCTTAAAATATAAGCAGTGGAACATAGTGAACTCATGTTAGTTGGCCAAATTCTCCATTGTTTATAAGAAAATACTGAGCCAGAGTTCTTCCAGCTTTCATTAGCCTGAAATCTGATTATAAATTCATAACCATCTATAGATCTTAAAAGGATTTTGGAATTTTTTGTTCTTATTTTTCTATGAAGTAACTTAAAATACTTAATTCAGAGTTGACTGTCAAGAGAAGCTGAAGAATGCCACTTTACTTCTTAAAATCACAAACCTCTAGAGCAGAAAGGGCCTTAACAACCATTCTACCATTCTAGCAAGGCTCTTTTAAAAAAAAAAAAAAAAAGATCAGAAAATTGAGACACACAATGATTGACTTGTCCAAGGTCACACTGGTAGGTCAGGCCTATTTGACCACTAGTCCTGTCCTCTTCCCACCTATTTGGACTCTTTTCATAATTTTATTCATTATTAGAATGAGACAATCAGGGTTTTTTTGTTGTGATGGTGGTTAAACACACATAGCATTTAATCATTAAAAGTTTTATCTTTATGATAAAATTCAACATCCATTTATGATAAAAACTCTCCAGAAAGCAGGAATAGAAGGAACATACCTCAACATAATAAAAGCTATATATGACAAACCCACAGCAAACATTATCCTCAATGGGTGAAAAATTGAAAGCATTTCCCCTAAAGTCAGGAACAAGACAAGGGTGCCCACTCTCACCACTACTATTCAACATAGTTTTGGAAGTTTTGGTCACAGCAGTCAGAGGAGAAAAAGAAATAAAAGGAATCCAAATTGGAAAAGAAGAAGTAAAAATCTCACTGTTTGCAGATGACATGATCCTCTACATAGAAAACCCTAAAGACTCCACCAGAAAATTACTAGAGCTAATCAATGAATATAGTAGTAAAGTTACAGGATATAAAATCAACACACAGAAATCCCTTGCATTCCTATACACTAATAATGAGAAAATAGAGAAATTAAGGAAACAATTCCATTCACCATTGCAACGAAAAGAATAAAATACTTAGGAATATATCTACCTAAAGAAACAAAAGACCTATATATAGAAAACTATAAAACACTGATGAAAGAAATCAAAGAGGACGCTAATAGATGGAGAAATATACCATGTTCATGGATCAGAAGAATCAATATAGTGAAAATGAGTATACTACCCAAAGAAATCTGTAGATTCAATGCAATCCCTATCAAGCTACCAACGGTATTTTTCACAGAGCTAGAACAAATAATTTCACAATTTGTATGGAAATACAAAAAACCTCGAATAGCCAAAGCAATCTTGAGAAAGAAGAATGGAACTGGAGGAATCAACCTGCCTGACTTCAGGCTCTACTACAAAGCTACAGTCATCAAGACAGTATGGTATTGGCACAAAGACAGAAATATGGATCAATGGAACAAAATAGAAAGCCCAGAGATAAAGCCATGCACATATGGACACCTTATCTTTGACAAAGGAGGCAAGGATATACAATGGAGAAAAGACAATCTCTTTAACAAGTGGTGCTGGGAAAACTGGTCAACCACTTGTAAAAGAATGAAACTAGAACACTTTCTAACACCATACACAAAAATAAACTCAAAATGGATTAAAGATCTAAACATAAGACCAGAAACTATTAAATTCTTAGAGGAGAACATAGGCAAAACACTCTCCGACATACATCACAGCAGGATCCTCTATGACCCACCTCCCAGAATATTGGAAATAAAAGCAAAAATAAACAAATGGGATCTAATTAAAATTAAAAGCTTCTGCACAACAAAAGAAACTATAAGCAAGGTGAAAAGACAGCTTTTAGAATGGGAGAAAATAATAGCAAATGAAGCAACTGACAAACAACTAATCTCAAAAATACACAAGCAACTCCTGCAGCTCAATTCCAGAAAAATAAACGACCCAATCAAAAAATGGGCCAAAGAACTAAATAGACATTTCTCCAAAGAAGACATACAGATGGCTAACAAACACATGAAAAGATGCTCAACATCACTCATTATCAGAGAAATGCAAATCAAAACCACAATGAGGTACTATTTCACGCCAGTCAGAATGACTGCGATCCAAAAGTCTACAAGCAATAAATGCTGGAGAGGATGTGGAAAAAAGGGAACCCTCTTACACTGTTGGTGGGAATGCAAACTAGTACAGCCACTATGGAGAACAGTGTGGAGATTCCTTAAAAAACTGGAAATAGAACTGCCATACGACCCAGCAATCCCACTGCTGGGCATACACACTGAGGAAACCAGAATTGAAAGAGACACATGTACCCCAATGTTCATCGCAGCACTGTTTATAATAGCCAGGACATGGAAGCAACCTAGATGTTCATCAGCAGATGAATGGATAAGAAAGCTGTGGTACATATACACAATGGAGTATTACTCAGCCATTAAAAAGAATACATTTGAATCAGTTCTAATGAGGTGGATGAAACTGGAGCCTATTATACAGAGTGAAGTAAGCCAGAAAGAAAAACACCAATACAGTATACTAACGCATATATATGGGATTTAGAATGATAGTAACGACAACCCTGTATACGAGACAGCAGAAGAGACACAGATGTATAGAACAGTCTTTTGGACTGTGGGAGAGAGAAGGGGGGATGATTTGGGAGAATGGCATTAAAACATGTGTAATATCATATAAGAAATGAATTGCCCATCCAGGTTCGATGCAGGATACAGGAAGCTTGGGGCTGGTGCACTGGGATGACCCAGAGGGATGGTATGGGGAGGGATGTGGGAGGGGGGTTCAGGATGGGGAACATGTGTACACCCATGGCAGATACATGTTGATGTATGGCAAAACCAATACAATATTGTAAAGTAAATAATAATAATAATTTAAAAAATAGAAAAAAAAGTTTTATCTTTAAATAGGCAAACACATGAATATGGAACAAACGTTAAAAGGTACACAGAGGTTTATAGAATGCAGTGATGAGGCCAACTCCCTTGCTCTCCTGTCCATCCCAGATCCCTTCCTTGGAGGCAGCCACTGTAAAGAATGAGGGATTTTAAATAGACCGTTTGGGTCTAAATAGCACATCTAAACTGACATTGTATTGCATTATTCTTCACGGGTTGCAGTTTGGCCTGCCAAGTTTAGGTAATGCCCAACAAAGGAAAAACATAAGCCGTGGAATTGTAATATGGAGAGAATTGTGTACTGATTTGAAAATTACCCAAAGTCCAAGTGATTTGCAGTAATGGAAGTGATGGCTCCCTTACATCAGTACTCTGTTACTCAGATAATGCCTTTTGTGCAAAGAGCCTGAAGTATTTTTTTAGAACTCTCATGTATCCTCATGACATGTAAAATCCCTGAGTAGTACATAACTACTTTCAACTGCTTTAGAGTCGATAGCACATTAGCCACAAAAAAGAATTATGTTGATGTTTGAACAAACACCCCCAGGCTCTGTGAAACCATCAGTGTGGGACATCACACGGATCTGCTTTCTCAGCCTCTGAGCCTCCATGGCCTGCCTTGATGAAACCTTAGTGTCTGGTCCTTGGATGGGGCATACCCAAGCATTGGGCCTGGAGAATTACTCACTGAGTGGGCAGTTTGGCTGAGGGGTGAGGGGGGCTCCAGGAATACATGTGCACCTTTGGTTGTGGAGCAGGGAAGGCAGCAGGGCAGCAGCAGACACTTGGTACCGCCTAGTGCCTTTGTAGCCTTAAAGCATGGGTGCTGACTCGGGTAGATAACTGCCTGCAGTAAGTAGGTGACTGCCCACGTGGTAAGAGTTCAGCCTGGAAAAAGCTGCAGGTCTAGACTCCACATGCCCCAGTTGGGCCTCATCCCAGTTTCCAAGGCAGACCTCCCCAAGTGAAAAGGGGGACAAGTAGACTGCAAGTGCTTACCTTTCTGTGGTGCTCTGTGTGACTTATGACGGTTTCACCCAGTAGGGGAGAAGACCTTGAAAGTTTGTAGGTTGAAGAGAGGTGAGAATGGAGCCAGGGAAGCCACAGGGAGAGGAAAAGTGAAGTAGGAGGAAATTATCTTTTTGAGAGTGCAGTTCTGTGACTTCTGTGCTGCTAGCCTCTTAAATTACGGGTTTCATATTCTGCTCTCAGGCAGTGGTTTTTTGTTTTGGGGGCTTTTTATTGTTGTTGTTGTTTGGTTTTCCCTCCAGTTTTCCTGATCCTAAGGATATTCCTGGGCTTCCCTGATGGCTCAGTGATAAAGAACATGCCTGCCAATGCAGGAGATGATGCTGGTTTGATCTCTGGGTCGGGAAGATCCTCTGGAGAAGAGAATGGCTATCCTCTCCAGTATTCTTGCCTGGAGAATTCCGTGGACAGAGGAGCCTGGTGGGCTACAGTCCATGGGGTCGCAAAGAGTCAGACACCACTGAGTGACTAACGCTACCTAATAAATATAAATACTGAAAGTATTGGGAACCTTAACTGAATTAAACAGAGCTTAATTTCAAGAAAGCATGAATGTTCATTTTCATCTGGTAATGATTCCTTGACTTTGATTCTTTTTAATGTTTTTTAATTGTTTAGACACTGAAATATTAGTTCATCGGTTCAGTTCAGTCACTCAGTCGTGTCCGACTCTTTGCAACCCCATGAATCGCAGCATGCCGGGCCTCCCTATCCATCACCATCTCCCAGAGTTCACTCAAACTCACGTCCATCGAGTTGGTGATGCCATCCAGCCATCTCATCCTTTGTCGTCCCCTTTTCCTCCTGCCCCCAATCCCTCCCAGCATCAGAGTCTTTTCCAATGAGTCAACTCTTTGCATGAGGTGGCCAAAATACTGGAGTTCCAGCTTTAGCATCATTCCTTCCAAAGAACACCCAGGACTGATTTCTTTTAGAATGGACTGGTTGGATCTCCTTGCAGTCCAAGGGACTCTCAAGAGTCTTCTCCAACATACACAGTTCAAAAGCATCAATTCTTTGGCACTCAGCTCTTCACAGTCCAACTCTCACATCCATACATGACCACTGGAAAAACCATAGCCTTGACTAGAAGGACCTTTGTTGGCAAAGTAATGTATCTGCTTTTCAATATACTATCTAGGTTGGTCATAACTTTTCTTCCAAGGAGTAAGCGTCTTTTAATTTCATGGCTGCAGTCACCATCTGCAGTGATTTTGGAGCCCAAAAAAAGAAAGTCTGACAGTGTTTCCACTGTTTCCCCATCTATTTCCCATGAAGTGATGGGACCAGATGCCATGATCTTAGTTTTCTGAATGTTGAGTTTTAAGGCAACTTTTTCACTCTCCTCTTTCACTTTCAGCAAGAGGCTCTTTAGTTCCTCTTTGCTTTCTGCCATAAGGGTGGTGTCATCTGCATATCTGAGGTTATTGATATTTCTCCCGGCAATCTTGATTCCAGCTTGTGCTTCTTCCAGCCTAGCGTTTCTCATGATGTACTCTGCATATAAGTTAAATACGCAGGGTGACAATATACAGCCTTGATGTACTCCTTTTCCTATTTGGAACAGTAGCTATTAAAACATCAGTGCTGTTAATCTTTGCAAACAGAACTACTGAGCAGCCTTTGTTATAATGGCCCTGCCATATATTTGTCCCAGGGATGGGAAGCCTGGTGGGCTGCCGTCTATGGGGTCACACAGAGTTGGACACGACTAAAGCGATGCAGCAGCAGCAGCAGCCGTATATTTGATCTGGACTAATATGCCTTGATTTCAAAGTTATCCAGAATTTCGAGGGTTTTGTAATTAATTTTTTATAGGTAAAACTTTTATAATGAGGAAGTAGCTATTACATCATCATCACAGTCATTTTAACAGCTTTAAATGTAAATAAAACATTTCACTGATTGTACTTTTTCTCTTCAGAGAGGAACCAAGGCCTTAACCTTCTCAGTTCATTGACTGGAGCAAACCATAGCATTGGTTCAGCAGAGAGCTGCCACTCAGAGGTAAAGATTGTTCCTGGATCTTGTCTCTGCTTCGGCTTTTCTTTCTACTCATCATTATGAATCTGTACCCCATTCATCATTTTTTCCTTTCCACTTAAGAAGTGGCAGAGAATATCAGGAATAGATACAAGGAGCCTGCTGCCTGTTAAGAGCAGGCTAGATTGGTATTAAAGCAGTAAGCCCTTTCAAGATGTTTACAATTTGGGCTGTTCCGTGTGTTTTTGCTCGAGTGCTTTTAAAAACATGCTAGAATTTCCTTGAGGCTGAAGTTTCCCCCCAGATCTTCAAATATAAAATAAAATTAATGGTTCTTTTCAGTACTTCCTGTGTGCTCTACAGTCTGAGGAAGGTCTTTGTCCTTAATGAGTGTAACAGGCTGACTTCAGCCCTCTGTCCTCAAGGACTTTGGTCCGTGTCTGCCTTGGTCGGCATGCTGGAATCGTGAGCACATTGTGTAGTGCCACGTTGTCTGCCCAGGACCTCCTTCTTCCATCTCTGAGCTGTTTTGTGATAGGATTGTGTACATTTTCAGGTTTTGAGTAAAACGTGATTTGAAACAAAACAAACAATATGTTTTTAATAGTCAAAGGCAAAATCATAACACTTTTCTATCCCTGAGGAAAATCAGCCCCAAGTTAGTGAATCTCTGGCCTTTTTTTAAATAATGTGACCTTGATCCTTCTTCCATCCCTCCTTGTGTCTAGCTCCTGTTACTGCCTCTCTAAAGCTGAGCAGTGAGTGGAACTGTGAGCCGTTTTGGAGTTAGTTGGGAAGCAGCCTCCTATTAGGTTGTGACCCGTGTGTTTCTCCACAGCAGCCCTGTGTGCCAGCAGCAGAGAGGACCGAATCCCTCTTGGATCATCGAGGGGCTGCTTCTAACACAGCAGACGTGCAGGTCGATAGCACTGTGGGTAAGTGCTGTGTGGCTGCCAAGTGACAGCTCTGTGGAACTTGCCAAAGCCCATGCATTGGGGCATAAATCATCCAAAGGCAAATTGAATTTAAACGAGGATGAGGGAAGGACATTGATCATGGTTATTGTTTAGTTGCTAAGTCGTGTCCGACTCTTTTGTGACCCAGTGGACTGTAACCCGCCAGGCTCCTTTGCCCATGGGATTTTCCAGGTAAGAATACTGGAGTGGGTTGCCATTTCCTTCTCTAGGGGATCTTCTGCACCTGGGGATCGAACCTTTGTCACCTGCAATGGATCCTTTACCACTGAGCCACAGGGAAGTCCAAGGACATCAGTAGTGACCCCCAAATGAATGTGAGCCTTGTGGATGGCTGCAGAAAAAGCAGGGAGAGTAAATACATTACAGTACAAATCTGTGGGCACCACTGGTTCTCTCAGCAGGATCTTGATTAAGATTATCTTAAAGTAGATAGAACCAGGTGGTGAAACAGCTTTATATCTCCATATTCCACCATTTTTTCATGGTATTTTACAGTAGTCAGAATTATTAACAAGAAGAATATAGTTTTATAAGCCCTCTCATATCCTTTTAAAGTTCTTTTATGTCCACATTCTCATTTGGTAATGAAGTTTGGCAGAGAAGTTGTTTTACAAAGATGAAGGTGTGGCCCAGAGCAGTTTAATAACTTGTCCAAGGGCATCGAACAAGAAAGTCTTGGAGCTGAAACTGAAATGCAGTTTGCTGTCCAAAAAGCTAAAAGGCCAGGGCGCTTAGTTGACAATAACTATAAATGTTCTATTGTTGGGAAACTGCTCACATCAGTACTACTTTTAATGCCACGGAGGGCCCATGTGCAATAATAAGTCTTAAAATTTTTTTTTTCTGTTTGTAAAATAATCCATAAAGAAAATTCAACTAATTGGTTATAGAAACATATTAAGAAGAAAAAATTGTGTATAACTTCATTTCTCTCCAGTTTATTTAGTCTTGTCCTCTCAGTTGAACCCTTCACATTGGCTTTGAAACCTACTAAAGTCTCTGCCGTGAAAGCAAACCAGTGACCACACTGAAGAAGATGGGAGGATAAGAACAAACCTACAGAACTTGGGGAAATGGTGTCCTGACTTGATGCCGTGAGCCAGAAACAAAAAGAACTGAACAGAAATCCTACACTCTGCTTAATAAATGTGATTCTTACAGGGATCTGGGTTTGAAATTCTAAAAGTAAATATATTTTACATATATTATGGTTGAAAGAATAAGAAAATATAGCCTAGAGAAAGAGAGCTAGGTTTCTCACTGTCAGAGAAAGAAGTTAAGGAAAGGTGAAGGCTAGGTTGAATCCTTTGGTACTGAACTAGAATTGAAGGTATCAATATGAACTCTTAGTTTGTTAAAATATAGTTTGAGCAGTGGAGAAATAAGTATAGATATGTGTATGCATGTGTGGGCTTCCCTCGTGGCCGTAGTGGGAAAGAACTTTCTTGCCAATGCAGAAGACATAAGACATCTGAGTTCTGTCCCTGGGTCAGGAAGATCCCCTGGAGAAGGGAACAGCAACCCACTCCAGTATTCTTGCCTGGGAAAGAGGAGCCTGGCTGACTGCAGTCCATAGCGTCACAAAGTGTCGGACACAACTGAAGTGACAGCACACACTCAGGTATGCATGTGTAAGTACACACACACACACACACACACACACACACACACACTTCCTAGCTCAGTCCACTAGGAGGGTCTAGAAGCAATAATACTCTTAATAGTGGTGGAGACACTTAACACTTAGATCTTGGTTTCTAAATACCATTCTCCAAGAAAAGATACCAGGGCTACTTGGAAAAGTGTGTGATTCAGGGCTGGGGCAGGAAAACTGAAGGATGAACCTGAAGCATCTCGTGGGGCCAGAAAGTAAAGTGAAAGTGAAAGTCACTCAGTCGTGTCCGACTCTTTGCATCCCCGTGGACTATACAGTCCATGGAATTCTCCAGGCCAGAATACTGGAGTAGGTAGCCTTTCTTTTCTCCAGGGGGTCTTCCCAACCCAAGGATCGAACCCAGGTTTCCCCCATTGCAGGCAGATTCTTTACCAGCTGAGCCATCAGGGAAGCCCTAGAATTCTGGAGTGGTTAGCCTATCCCTTCTCTAGCGGATCTTCCCAACCCAGGAATCAAACCAGGATCTCCTGCATTGCAGGTGGATTCTTTACCAACTGAGCTATGTGGGAAGCCAGAAAGTAAGGAAGTGCTCAAAAAAGGATGAGGGCATGTTGAAAGGTCACAGGAACCAACCTGAAAGCATTTCCAATGGCTAACGCTGGAAGATTTTGACAAGTAACATAAATTAACAGTAGTATTAGGTTGTAATCTATAAAATAAAATGTATATCCATGAATCCATACTAATTTAAATAAATAATTGAATAAATACATACCTGGAAAAGAAAGGGCTGCTCCTCCTCCTAGAGGAGTTCCAATTGATAAATGTAGACATTATGAGGGAGATAGAAAATCACCCTTAGCCACACTCTACAGTAATAGTTGTTGCAGGCAAGATCCACTGATGGTGAAATTAGTAGATGAACATTTGAGAAGAAACACAACATTTCCATAGTCAAAAAATATCTTTTCCAAATTACTTATTACAAAGGGAGAATAGTAGCTTTATCCTGGAAAAACCTGGCAAGTAACCCTTTAAGGGATGAAGGTTACGTCACCAGTAACGGCATGTTGATATCTCCTCTCAATATGATGCGCTGAAAGGGTACTCACGCCTGTGGTATTCCCGCCAAAGGTCCATAACCTCAGTCGTAAGAAAACATCAGACAAACCCAAATTAAGGGGCATTACACAAAATAACTGGCCAGTACTCTTTAGAAGTGTCAAAATCATGAAAGACAAAGAAAGACTTAGGAACTGTCACAAATGGGAGAAGACTAAGCAGATTTGACAGCTTAGTTCTGTGTAGAATCCTGAATTGAATCCTGAAACAGAAAAAAGATATTAGTGGAAAAACTGATAAAGGTTGAATGAAGAATGTAGTTATAGCACTGTTCCATTATTAACTTCTTGATGTTTATAGTTGTACCTTAGTTACGTAAGATGTTACCACTAAGGGAGGGTGGGGAAACGGCTTATTGGAATGCTCTATACTATTTTTGCAACTTTTTTTGTAAGAGTAAAATTATTTCAGATTTCGTTTAAAAAGGAAAAACCAAACCGGCGAAAGTGAAACACTTGCCCTACCTCACATCTTCCTCCTCTCTCTACTTATTTCCATTCCTCAACTCATTCTCATCTAGCTCTTGTTCCCATTTTCCGCTACAACAGCTCACCAACAACTTCTGTGCCACTCGATCTAATTGGTGTCCTCCTGTCCCCATCTTGACCTCTTGGCAGCATTTGGTGTTATGAATCAATCCCTTTCTGAAGCATTAGCTTCTCTTCACTCAACCAACACATCTCCTGGTCTTCTTCCTACCTCTCTGATGATTCCTTCTCTTCCTTTGGAAGAGTACTCTCCTTTACCCAGCCTTTAAATATCTCCATTCCTCAATGTTCCATCTAAGCTCCTCTTCCAAACCTATATTTGAGCATGAAGTGATTTTAGCATATCCATAGTTCAGTTAACATGTATACAGATAAATCACAAATTTTTTGTCCCTAGCCCTGTATAGCAACTGCCACCATGACATACCCATTGAACAAAAACAAATGTATTAACCAAAATATTTTTAACATCAAATAATCTGTATAGCATTGTAGTAGATGCAAAGAACTATGTTATCATCCTTGTCTTCAAGGAGCTTATAGTCTACAAAATGCAGAGACAGGCCTTGTAATGTAATGGGTAAAGTCATGGACTTGGAGTCCTGGACGACTGGGTGTGAACCACGACTCTGCCACTAGTAGTGAACTGGCCTTGCGTCAGTTATTCAGCTTCCCTTAGTTCCCCTTCTATAAGGTGAGGCAAGAAATCCTTCTCACAGTGCTGTTGGAAAAACGAAATGGAATTGTGTCAGTTAAAGCACTCGGCAGTGGAGACAAAGCTGTCTTTCTCTCTTACCTTGGTATATATTACAGAAGTGGTGGACAGATGTGAGAATACAGAGTAGTGTGTGTCAGTGCCAAGACAGCTCTGTGAACACCAATTGTGGAATGAATCTTAAGGAAGGAGACGTGTGAGTTGGGATGGTCAGGGAAGACATCCTACAAGTGGCCAGCCTGGAGTGGAGGCTGAGTGAAAATTCTGACTAAAAACAAAGTTTGATAAAGAAACCACATGCTGAAGCAGAAATAGTAAAGGATTTGTGATAAGAAAATAGGAATTTAGATTGGCTCTGCCTTTGAATAGCTCTAATTGTAGAAGAGTTCATTTTTAAACCCAGGTTGCTTCATGTGTAAATTGTGGACAGTGGTATCTGTCCTAACCACCTCATATGGTTGTCAGTAACAGATGTGCAAATAGTTGTTGTCCAGTAAAGTATAGTATAAATTTCAAGCATTTATTGAATCTGCGTATCTTAGTTCAGGGTGTGGGCTTTAGAAACTGGAAACGCCTACGTCTGAGTCCTGGCTTCCCGGTGGCTCACTGGTAAAGAATCTGCCTGCCAGTGCAGGAGCTGCAGGAGGGGCGGGTTTGATCCTTAGGTTGGGAAGATCCCCTGGAAGAGAAAATGGCAACCCACTCCAGTATTCTTGCCTGGAAAATCCCATGCACAGAGGAGCCTGGCAGGCTGCAGTCCATAGGATCACAAAGAGTCAGGACCGAGCATACATACATGCATAAGTCTGAAGCCAAGGTCACACTTACTAGCAGTGACCCAGAGTAAGATCACTTCTCTTTGTACTCTAGTTTTCTTAAAAAAGGTAGAAACAGAATTCTTTGCCTCATTGCAGTTATTTCAAGGATAAAATGAGTCCCTGTTCATTTGTGAGGGCCCCCTAGCAGCCAAGCAGGCTACAGCACCAGAGCTGTACAGCTGGTCCATGCTGGGCCCTCGTTCAGTGGTAACTTGCATCCAAGCCAGATTGATTGCTTTAGGATTCTGTGTATTTAGCACATACGTAATACTGTGTGCAAATCCTCATTGCAGATCCCATGTTAGACCTGGACATTCAAGAACTTGCCAGTCTTACTACAGGCGGAGGAGATTTGGAGAATTTTGAAAGACTGTTTTCAAAGTTAAAAGAAATGAAAGGTAATTGGATCCATTGGGTCTTACAGGTTTCCACAGTGATGCTCCTCTGTTTTATCTAGTAGGATTTTACTTTGTAACTGCTAATAGCATTCCATGCTTTGGGCTCATCTGAGAAATGTAGATACTGTGGGACTGTGCCATCCTCTGTTGGTAAAAATTTCTTTAGGAAAATTCTCCCCTTTTTTTCATTCTTTTTCTTTTTCCTTTCCCTTCTTCTCTTGCCTGTCTGTTTCTTTCAGTCTGTCTCACTAACATGGAATCAGTAAGATCCCTACCAATTTACTTACATCATTCCCATCTGGAAGATTTGGAAGACTTAAACTATCTAACAGCTGTAATAACTCCACCATAAACATGTGTTTTTGCAACCCATCTCCCATCTTCTAGTGTTAGAACATCTATGCGCTCCAGATTCTCCTGTGCGATTAGATGAATTTCTTAAGATATATTTTCCCCCTAGACAAGGCTGCGACGCTTCCTCACGAGCAAAGAAAGATGCATGCAGAAAAGGTGAGAAAATTAGTCAGGTATTTGCTTACTTACTGCAGGTCCAGTGCTGTGAGAATTACATGTCACACTTGTTTACTTGTAAAGTGTCTTACTGTGAACTTTCTGTTGGATATTCACTTACAGTTATTTGAATATTTAGTTGCTGCCACCAAGCCAGGATTTTCCAGTGTATGTTGAGTGATGTGGAACACTGAGGCTCAGAATGTTTGCCTTCCTAGCTGTTAGGCTGGAAAACTCTTAGTTATTTTGTTTGGGTTGGCAAGAAATGTATATGGTTTATGTATTCCATTGTATGACTGTGTCATAACTTACTTATCCACTTCCCCATTGGACATTTCAGTCATGCACCGTTTTTTTTCCTGTAGTGAAGCTGTTCATATCCCTATACGTCACCTATGTATACAGTTCTGATAATATCCTCAGTATAAAGTCTAGGAGTAGAAGTCCTGGATCAGGGTGTTCAGGGGTTTTGACAGATGTTGTCAGAGCACTAAAGGGCAAGGTATAGAATTTTAAGTCTTAATCAGTTCTGTGTGTGACATGAAATGAGCTGAAGATTAGGTGTTGCCTAAACTCTGTTGCTTGCTTCTCTCCACAGGTGGCCAAAGCCTTCTGGATGGCAATTGGGGGAGACAGAGATGAGATTGAAGGCCTTTCATCTGATGAAGAGCACTAAACTATTCATGCTAGGACTTGCCTAACTAGGACCCTAGCGCTTTCTCCCTGAGATTCTTCTCTCCTCAACCCCATCATCTTTTGCTGAGCTTACCAGCACATGTTGGCTGCCTGACTTATTTATAGGATCCCGTTAATTTTAGTTTTTAGTAGAGGGTAAAGCAGAAATCTCTTCTCCCTCAGTATATTGTAAGGGAGTGAGAAGTTTTCAAATAACATTTTTTGTTGTAGGAATGGGAGTGGGGTGAGCCTCAAAGGCCTGTGTGACTTGCCCAAGTTAAAGAAGAAAAACCATCACCAAGCTTTCCTGGTCAGTCTTTTGAGGAGCATTCCCTGTGTTCATGTTGATCACTGAAGATCAAGAGTTTTCTGGTTTTCTCTTTCAAGGAGCTTGCTGCTCAAGGTTTGATGCTTTTGGTGGGAGAAAAGGAAGAAACTGCAGATTTAATCTGTGCTGCAGCACAGATTATAGGTCAGCCACTGGCCTTCGGGTTAGTCTCTAGCTAAAAAAAAAAGCATCTGAGTATTTCATTTGAAATACAGTATCTGACCTCCTGGTAGAAAGTATTGAGAAACCAGTGTGAATTTTTAGACTATAATAAATGATGCAAAGGTTTTCTACTCTGGTGGGGATAAAAATAAACCCTTCTCTCCCAAGTTGTGGGCGGGCGTGGGGATGGGGGTGGGGCATGGGTAAGAGAAGGAATTCCCTGTATAGGCCATTGAATCAGTATGATCCTAGCCTGAGATTTTTGCATTAGTATTACCACGTAGAAACTTTTCTTTCTTAGAGTTTGCCACTTGAGATGGCCGAGATGTGTTGTCACAGTTGATACCCTCAGAACAAGGGGAGCTTCCTCTTCTCTCTCTGAACTCAGAGATCACTGCCAAACTAGTGAGACTTAAGTGGGACTTGGTGAGAAAGCACGCGAAATGTTAAGCAGTGAATCCCTCAGCACCTGTGTTACTTCCAGAGCTGAGGAGTTAGGTTCCAGGGACACTGACCTCCAAGGGGGAAAGTTCCCAGAAGAGTGGGAAATACAGCAAATGAAATCCTTATTTCTGTTTGTTTAGGGACTGCGTAATGCATGTCATGAGCCTTCAGTCTGCCATGGCTCTCAGCTGGCTCAGGACACATGGGCTAAGAACTGCTGCTGGCCTGGTGTGGGTGTGAACCCCATAGGTCACCAGCAGAAATGAATTTCAGACCTGCCTGTGCAACACCTTTTCAGCCCTGCAGAACCTGCTACAGATAGCAGAAGGAATGGAGTGCTCCAGGGTCCTGGCCAGAGCGGCCACAGGATGGAAGGTTTCAGTGAGTGGGAGAGCCATTCCAGGGAACACTGGAGGCTGTCTTCCTTGATACCTTTTTTCTTTTTCTTTAACTATTCTGAGGGTCTTTGAGACTGTAGTTTACCACCATTCCACCACTGTTTCTTTGAGGTGACTGCATTGGCTATTGATGGGGAATGTAAGGAAAGTCAGTTCTGGGATTGCAAAATGAAAGGCGGAACAAGTTTTTCTTAAAATATGAAAGGTTTCAGAGAACACATTAGGTCACGTGGTTTGGGAAAACAGACTATAAAAAGCTGTGAACTTGATCTTGTGGATTAAACAAAGCCAGGTATTAAAATGTGGTTTATTTATAAAGCCTGCTTATGTATATTTTTATGATTTTGTTGTTTTTTAGTAGAGGATGTGGGCGGGGTGGGGGGCAGCCTTTCTTCATTGGATTAGGCATAAACAGCAGTAATCTGTTCGTCAAACTCACTGTTTTAAATCTGCCCTTCATGTGTATAATACCATGCTTTCAAGGTCTCAGCTATCTAGGTATTGGCCCCTCCTGGGTGACATGTGAGATTAAAGTACACAGTAGTAACTACTAAAGGCCCTTTTAAGAAGCGTGATCATGAGCCAATAGTGCAATAGAAATTGCAGACTAGCCGAAGTGACCTATGTACATGCCACCACAAGTTGTTATGGACTGTCCATCTGGGATTTAAAACAAGAGCCTCGACTTTTTTCCCCCTTAAACATTTTTCTATTTGTGTAACACAGCGTCTGGCATAAACTGGGCCCTTAAGTTTGGTTTGGATTTTCATTTGATATTTTGATGGCTATGATTGCAAAGTTTTAAGGTCCATGAGTGTTGGGAGAGACAAGAATAAACTTTTTTTTTCCTGAGAAAATCGTATATTATGTAATAATTTTAGAGTGATGAAGACATAGATATTTTTATAATTTTAAAATATGTTATCCTGCCAGAATATGAGATTGACAGAACCACGTCTGCTTGCTGTCTTTTTATAGAACTTGGCCACATCTAGTTCAGAGAAGCAAGAGATTCAGGGAAGCTAGACTTAGATGGCTGAGTAATACGGGATGTGGTTCAAGGACCATAGAGCATGTCAGGCCATTGCTGCAAACTGCTTGTGACACAGGAAATGTGACCTACAACTAACTTCGTGTTCCCGCCATGGAGAGCTGGGGATAAATGGTTTTGCTGTGGCCCATCAGATTCTCTCAACCTTGGGCCAGTCTCTTAACAATGGACATTAAAAGAACATGTGGAGTGCCCCTTGCCCTGCCTTGGCCTGCCATAGAAAAACAGTCTTAGAAGAATCACTGTCTAAGGGTAAGATGAGAGCTCCCTGAGCTATTCTGAGCTGGAATGTTTGCTGATGCAAAGCTAAATTTAGCCAACATCTGTCCAGTGTGGTCAGAAGTTTGATTCATTGAACGTTCTGATTGATGGAGACAGTGCCAGGGAATGCTGGATGAGTTAAGAGTCGCCCTTCACCTCACCCCCCCCCCCCCAAAAAAAAACCCTTTTAAAACAGACGAGATAATTTAGCTACAGCCTTCTATCATCAAATACCCATCTTATAGAGGACTGTAGGCAGAGAAAGTGTAAAAAATCAGGTCAGGTGTAATCCTGCATCCCTTAGTGCAGGATTGGTTTAAAAACAACACCCTAACAATTAACTTGCCCATAATTTGTGTGTTCCTGAAAGCATCCTGCTGACCATGCAGGACAAAGTTCTAGTTTTGATTTAGATTCCACTTGGGGTTTAGATTAGTGATTTATCCTTGCACCTTTGGAATGTGAGCTCTTGCAGAAGGGGTCCTAGAAATATTCTACGTTATATTTTATGATGTGATTAACGTCACCAGTCTTGCTCTTAATCTGGGTGTCTTTGTTCAGGGTTAATGTGTGTTACAGTTCTTCTAGTGTAGGAAGTATCTTTCTTGATTCTGAGGTGTCTCTCTGATTTGCAGAATGAAGAATTGAAAAGAGGTAACAGCAACAGTGTGATCTTTTTGTTGGAACACTGATGAGCCCTGGTCCGGTTCTTAAATATGTGCTGTTCTACTGTGTTTCCTGTTGGAAAAGTATTGATTCAAAAACAGGACCTAATGGTTATAACTAACTGCATCTTTGGAAAACAGGTTTGGGAAGAAAAAAATTTCTTTTTCCTCTAAGCTCCTTTTTCATATGTGTGTGTGTTGATAGGCTTAAATAGTTGAGCCTCACAGCTGCAAATCTGGGAAGAATACCCGGGCCACAGAAAGCCTCCCGGGTTCTCTCCTGTGAAGCATGTGGCCTCCCCTTGCCTCTCCCTTTTCTGTCATTGACCAGGTGGCTTTGATGGTACAAAGTATGGGCTGAATGAGGCCTGAGGTAGGAGCTTTAGTGGAAAGAGCAGCATAATTTAGGAGAGATGAGTCTCTTCTTCTCAAGCCCAAAGACATGGTCTGCATCAATCCTGTTGCTCCAGGAAAGTCTCAGGAAGTCATTTAATGGCTTTAGAAGGCCTCAGACCTGATGTTAAGGATGAGCAACTGCAACCTGTTCCTTTATCCTGATGAGAGCTGAAACGAGGCCTCAGTGCAGCCAGCCCTGCCTGGGACCCTTCTCGGTGCCAAGACTGCTCTGGCCGGGCTCTCCTCTCTAACAGCTGTCTGACTCAGGAGGGAGACGGGGGTGAGCAAATTGAGGCCACAGAAGGCCGAACGCTGGGCAGGACGTGAAGTGCGCTGTACCCGGCCTTGACTGCTGTGGGAAGGAGTGCGCCCAGTTGGAGTGGGAAGGGCATAATGTACACCTTGGAGCAGCGGGTCTGTCTTGAGCCCACGTCAGAATCACCTGGAGGGCCCCACTCCAGGATTTCTGATTCATTAGGTCTGGGGTGGGATCTGGGAATGGGGATTTCTAACATCCCAGATGATACTGATGTTGCTGGCCAGGTGCTGCACTTTGAGACCCGTTGACTCTGAGGAAGCTTGAATTGAGCTATTGGGCTAAGAATCGGGGTAGATATATGGGTGAGGTTGTGGAATTCTCAGCGGAAGTGACAGCATGAATAAAGGTATAGAGATGAGCAAGGGGTGATGTTGGGGAAACCCCTGTCGTACAGCTAGAGAAGTGGTGGTAGATGAGGATGAAGTGATGTCGAGAACCTCGGAGTACCACTCAGTGCCTGCTCGGGAGATCATCAGGGAGCCGACGGGCTTAGGGCAGAAAAGACAGGTAACTGTAATTCCAGGAACATCTGGCAGCAGTACTAGCCAACACCAGTTGATTACCAGTCTTCCTAGAGAGCTGTGTTGAAGATTCTGAAACGGAGAATGGACTCCGCACTGTGATGAGTGCTCTGCATGGATAGAAAAATAGCAAGTGGTGGTGGTTTTGCCCTGTATTTGCCATCCCTGGACTAAAGGGTGGCAGATTAGGGTACTGGAATAACTGATGAAAGGTAATCAGAACTTTGGGTGGCATTCCTTCAGCCATATATAAGGACTTGTAGGGGACAGTAGGACTTCCCAGCTGGGGCTAGTGGTAAAGAACCCGCCTGCCAGTTTAGGAGATACAAGAGTCAAGGCTTTGATCCCTGGGTCAGGAAGATGCCCTGCAGAAGAGAATGGCAACTCACTGGAGCGTTCTTGCCTGGAGACCCATGGACAGAGGAGCCTGGCTGGTTACAGTCTGCATGGGGTACAGCTGGAACGACTTAGCACACACGCACATATAGGATAATGTGAAAATGGATGGAAAAGGTACTGCTAAGGTAGAGTCTACTATAATATGGGCACCAGTTCATAGTTCAGCAAAAATATGTGATTGCCAAAAGAACCTGAGGATACGAGAATAAGATGTAGACCCTACTTTCAAGGAACTCAGCTTAGACGGGTAGACAGTTAATTCAAGTTGACTCCACGGTGATAGGCAGATTAACAAAAGGCTTCCTTTCTGAAGTGAGTCTTGGAGCATTAGGGGAGGTTAGCCAGGTGAACTGCTGCTGTGTCAGGTGGGGTGGGGAGCAGGGTGTAGACTGGGGAGGTGTTGCCATTGTGAGTGGTCACAGATCCTGGTGTGATAAGTGAGGAACGGTGTCACCAGGCTGCTGGGTTGCAGGGGCGAGGTGGCGAGCTGGATGGGGCCCAGCTGCCAGGGGTCATGAGGTTCATGTCAAAGGCCTTAGAATTTTGTGCTGTGGACTGTGGGGCCGTCTGAGGTCAGGGAGGTGCCTGGGTCACTGTGGATGATGCAGTTACAGGAACGCAGGCTAGAGGCTGGGGGAGTGGTTAGGAAGCCAGGCAGTTGTCCAGGTACTGGAGAGCCTGGGGCACAGGACTGTGAGTGGAGGGCCAGGACTGGTCAGACATGGGGCACAAGGGAGTGGTGGACAACTGTGACTTCATGGCCGTGGGTTGGGTAGAGGGCTGTGACGAAAGAGGGTTGAAGGCAGGAGAGGGTGATGGCTCAGTGAGGGCAAGGATAAATTCTGTTCTTTTAAACTGAGTTCTGAGGTATTGAATTTCAGGAAAAGGAGTCCGTCAAGGCTGTATATTGTCACCCTGTTTATTTAACTTATATGCAGAGTACATCATGAGGGACGCTGGACTGGAAGAAACAGAAACTGGAATCAAGATTGCTGGGAGAAATATCAATAACCTCAGATATGCAGATGACACCACCCTTATGGCAGAAAGTGAAGAGGAACTCAAAAGCCTCTTGATGAAAGTGAAAGCGGAGAGTGAAAAAGTTGGCTTAAAGCTCAACATTCAGAAAACTAAGATCATGGCATCTGGTCCCACCACTTCATGGGAAATAGATGGGGAAACAGTGGCAGACTTTATTTTTCTGGGCTCCAAAATCACTGCAGATGGTGACTGCAGCCATGAAATTAAAAGACGCTTACTCCTTGGAAGGAAAGTTATGACCAACCTAGATAGCATATTCAAAAGCAGAGACATTACTTTGCCAACAAAGGTCCATCTAGTCAAGGCTATGGTTTTTCCTGTGGTCATGTATGGATGTGAGAGTTGGACTGTGAAGAAGGCTGAGCGCCAAAGAATTGATGCTTTTGAACTGTGGTGTTGGAGAAGACTCTTGAGAGTCCCTTGGACTGCAAGGAGATCCAACCAGTCCATTCTGAAGGAGATCAGCCCTGGGATTTCTTTGGAAGGAATGATGCTAAAGCTGAAACTCCAGTATTTTGGCCACCTCATGCGAAGACTTGACTCATTGGAAAAGACTGATGCTGGGAGGGATTGGGGGCAGGAGAAGGGGACGACAGAGGATGAGATGGCTGGATGGCCTCGCTGACTCGATGGATGTGAGTCTGAGTGAACTCCCAGAGTTGGTGATGGACAGGGAGGCCTGGTGTGCTGCGATTCATGGGGTCGCAAAGAGTTGGATCGACTGAGCGACTGATCTGATCTGGTGGCTCAGACAGTGAAGAATCTGCCTGCAATGCACAAGTCATGAGTTCAATCCCTGGGTCAGAAAGATCCCATGGAGAAGAGAATGGCAACTCACTGCAGTAGTCTTGCCTTGAGAATTCCATGGACAGAGGAGCCTGGCAGGCCACAGTCCATGGTCCTCAAAGAGTCGGACACGACTGAGCAACTAACACCCTGAGGCACCGGTGGCACCTCCGTGTAACAAGGCTGTTGGATGTGAGTCTGAAGCTCGGGGTTGATGTCTGGGCTAGAAGTACTGATCTGGGAGTCTTGAATGTATATGTGGCTTGCAATCACATGGGTAGGCAAGCTCTGTCAGGGATATCCAGGGTACCTACCATGGTCTGGGTGCACCGCCATGGAGCGGGGAGGTGTAGGCCTGAGAAGAGCTTGTGCAAGAGGGTCCAGGGGAACCCGAATGCTCAGGGCCTTTCCAAAAGGGAGGTTTGGTCCACAGGGATGGCTGCAGAGGTACGTGGGGAGCAAGGAAAAGAAACGCTCGGGACTTGGGTGTGGGGAGGAGGCCTGGAAGTGAGGCTCCAATAAACACTGGGAGTCAGGAAAGGGAGTTTGGGCAAGGTGGAAGATGATTCAGTTGGGGTGTTGTCTGGCTCATGTTTAACAGACGGCTGGAGTTAAAGTTGTGGGGCTCAGGGACAGGCTGGTTAGAGGAATGGATCTAAGAGTCATTTGCTGAGAAATCGACTAGATAAAACCTTGAGGAAAGTTGTTTACGGGCAGGAGGCTGGAACTGGCCAGGTAACGATGAAGGTAGGTAGGAATGTGATGTCATTCATGGAGGGGAAACCTACAGGCTCACAGGTGCGGTTCCTGTGAAGCCCGAGCCCGCCTCCCTCCTGGGATAGCAAGTACTTGGACTCTGGTGATGTCCTTAGAAGGAAGTGACCCAGCTGGAGAATGATTCCAGCTCCCTTCTGCCTTCCCCAAATGGTTTACTCATTCTAGTCATCCTTTTTCTTAATCCACATCATCTCAGGTCAATGTACCACTCAGCCAGGGGAGAGATTTTTGAAGTCTCTTTCTCCTTGGGGGTTTGAAATTTAAAATGAATTTCCACAGGAGCTAAGTCCATCAGAGCTGGAAAGATGCAGAAACCGACTTCTTTAGGAGTCTGAAACTTAACTTACCTCCAGGCCTTTGGGGAGACTTATCTGGTGACCTGCAGTCACTGGCCGGAGGCTTTCAGATACAGTGGACGTGAGCACAGACTAACCGCTGGGAGCTGTGCCAGAGCCGGGGCCCCCGCTCTCCCTGCACGTCGCGCTCGGTGAGTGAATGCGGGCGGTGGCAGAATGGGACCTGGCACTCCTGGGCTCAGCGACTCTCTTCTCTGAGGGCCCCAGGCCCTTTAAACTCTCCAGCCAGACATGGCAGCAAGAATGAATGCGCACTTCCAGCCCAACTGCTTTTCAATGAAGAGTTTTATTAGAAGGGCACTTACAGGAGGAAGAGAGGAGAGAGGACACATTTAACAATAGGGGTACAATGCTTAAACAGGTGCTCAGCTCTTAAGATACAAAAGTTAGAAAAATCTAAAACACTATAAATACATACATGCTTTTTACAAAGGGTATTAAAAGGTCAGGCTGGCTGAGAAGGGAAGGTAATCAGCATCCTCCGTTCTCGTCCCACCCAAGCAGGAGTCCCGCCCAGGACAGCCTAGTTGCAACAGCAGCACTGAAGGTGGATGAAGGCTTCCTGGGGCAGGTGGCTCCAGCCCTCTGTACAGTTCTCGCCCCTGGGAAGGGAGGGGCTGGGTTCAGAGGCCCCTGTGGACGGGCCTGCGTTGGCCTGAGCTAGCTGCCTGTGTTCACATGCTGCCACACAGGGAGCCAGCCTGGGTTGGTGGCTCTGGGGGCCAAGCCACTGTCCTCGGGAGGAGAGCCATTTCCAACTTTCTTCCAAAATTAAATAGTTATCTGTCTTGGTTTTAAGAAATTATTACATAAATATAAAAACACCAGAATGCTCGAGTGTACATTACTTCAGCATAAAAAAAAATTACAGGATCACTTGAGAGAATTTCTCAATCCAGTTTACACAATACATGAGTTTTTCTTTGTGATAGCCGTGTTTCTGAAAGGTTGCTTGTATAGCAAGTCATCTCCCCTCTCTCCCATCAGAGAGGGCTCTTCAGTTTTGATCCATACATTTTTCTGCTTTCCTACCCACTTGAGAAGTGGCTGATACTCCTCAAAGACTGTTAGTTGAGGAAGGTTCTAGAAGGGAACATCTATACCACACCAGAGTGACACAACTTGACTGTGTTGAGGTTTTCTAGCAAAGATGTAGATTAGGGAGAAAACTCCCAACTCTGCCACTTGAAGTCACAGTGAGATACAGGGTTCAGAACCAAACATGCGCCCTCTCGCTACTGGTAACCCCCTTGATAAACAGTCCTAGGAGCGCATGCCAATTCCTGTCCCTCCCTTCTCTTACAGACTACAGAGAGTGGCCTAATGGGAGCTCTGGCCCCGCAGAGGTCCTCAGAGCCTCAGAAATGGCAGCTTGGGGCTGCAAATGAAATCAGATCTCTGCCTTCTCCCCAAATGACTCGCATGCATGCATGACATGCACACATTACTTCAAGAAAACTTTTTTCTGCGGTTTGAGTAAAAGCATTTAGCCCTGGAATATGTCCAAACTCCAGGAAGCCAGAGGGAGATGGAGAAAAACAAACTGAAGCACAAGATATGTGCTACAGCTCATTCCAATACGTTAACAATGATTTAAAAAAATAATCACCACGGACGATTCAAAAAAAAAACCTCACCGACAACATAAGGACAGTGGAAGAGTCTGCCAGCAGCCTTGCCCTCCTGTCTGTTCCTCCTAAGAGTCCAAGTCCCCGCTCCTGACTCTAGGTTTGTCTCAAAATGTCAGGTCTGCAGCCTGCCAGGAAGGTGGCCAGCGGAGATGACGCGCCAGCACAGGCCTGTAACCCGAACTGCCAGGGCGGCTACCTACTTGTGCTGGAAGGCTCCCAGTACTAAATAAAGTTAGGAGTGGGGAGGGTGTGGGAGGAGAGGAAAGGGAACAGAAGCTGGCTCCCAGGGGAGGTGCCGAGGCCAGGATCTAGGGCCCCTGCGCCGTAGCTACACCCGGGTCAGCATCGCCACAAGCCGCAAGGTGAAGGTGGCCTGGCGGGGAGCCGGGCCGGGAGCAGGCGTGTCCTGCAGCCTGGACAGTGGCACCAAAAGCACCTCCAGCAGCTGCCATCAGCCCGAGAGCCGCCCTCCTCCTGCCCCTTCACCTGGCCTGTCTTTCAGTGTATAAATGCCTTTATGCAATAGGGTTTTAAAACTACTTTTTATGACTTGTAGGACACTAATATTACACATGCCTCAAAGCCACTTACGCAGCCTCTATGATGGGAATGAAACCAGATCCTAACCTCTAGGTACAACCAAATTTTCTTTTGAAGGGTGCTGAACGTGGTTTTACCCACTTTTTCCTCACCCATCTTCCTTCAGCAGTATAGTTATAAAGAAAAAAGGCCAAGTAAGTAGCTTTAGGGAAAAAACACAAAAACTCCATGCCTCCTACAAGGATTCTTTAGCTTTCAGCATTGTGGGTTCTAAGATGCCATCCAGATGCAGCCAGACATGACCAACCAGATCACCCAAATTGGGCTGTACCTGAAGCCAGCTCCCAAGTACCTGGAGGACAGCTCTGTGCCGTAGGGAGTGCTCACAGGAGAGGACGGGCCCCTGGAGACGGCTCCCCGTGGCTTTTAGTAGGCGCACCACGACGGCTCCAGCCTAGGCCAAACTGAAGTTGGAAGCCATACCACCAGTCTCAGGCCTGACCGGGAGCAGAAACACACATCCAGGAGGTTCAGATGATTTCTTTTATCTGTAAGAAGCAGTCCACGATCATTTCACACCAGGCAGAAACTTCAGACCCACAGCCTCTGGCCTCAGGTGGAGTGAGGGGCTATGTGGTGTCTCTGGACTCTGACAACAGCCCTGTATGAAGACTAGTCCAGGTCTGGCAAGGCACTCCTGTCTGCTGCTGTGTCCTCTGGAGGCATGGTGAGCAGCCCTCCTACCTGGACTTCGGGGCTGGAGCTTCTGAGGCCTAGGGTCCTGCGAGCAAGGCACCAGGAAGCACCCAGTGTCTCCACACAGCATCACAAAATGTCATCACATTTGAGGTTTATACCTGCCAAAAGTACACAACTTTCTTCCCTTCACCTGGAATAATACAGGACTTCCATAGGAAATCCCTTTATTTTTCCTGGTAGAAAACCATGCAAAAAATATGGGATAACTCATTTCATACAAAAAACAGCAGCAAAGAATAAAGTACCAATTGCAAGTGACAATTCCATCTGCTGCATTCTGCAAAAGGTCAGTATAAGGGGGCTCTTTTTTTTTCCAGTTGAAATACTCTATAGTCGTTTCCTCACTAATGGCCCCCGGAGCAACACTTACTACACACTCTAACTGCTAGGGTTGTCACTGCCGGTCCTCTGCCGTGAGCTAGATAATCTCATACCTCAGGGAAAGATGACAGGCCTCTTGGCACCAATTCTGCAGTTTTCAAAGGGGTAAAAATAATTTTTTTTTTAATAGCCCTTTTATTTCTTTGTTGGCCTGAGATCTTTCCCTCTTGGTGAATTTGCTTTTGTCAATTTCAGCTTCCAAAAGTACTGGCAGGTGTCTTCTTAACAAAACCTGGGAAAAGCTTCACTTCGGGAGAGAAGTCGCTGGGCCCCACTCTGGTTTCCAGTCAGTGTGTCAACCAGGGTGTTTGTTTTTTTTTTAAAAAATCACATGTTTAAAAGAGCATACGATACCGTTCATTTAATGAACGCAACTGACTATACCAACCAATATAGCCAAATGCATGAGAGAGCGGAGCGAGCTCTTACAGGTGACCGGACACCCTTGCACACCTCGTGGACAACTACCTCCTGGGAACACTTCCCCTGATTCGGATCTCTCTTGAGATTAGCATGATGATACAAACTGTATGTCGCATATGTGCTGAGCCTCAACAGATCCTGCCAACTGCTGAAAATGAGGGCAAATTGAAGATCATTTTTAAAGAAGAGGTGTCTCACCACCTCTTGCCACCGGTCCCTATGTGCTCGATTCTAGACACAATCAGTAGGCTCAGAGAGGTGGAGACAGACGAGCCCCTTCCCCGCCGCAAGTCAATTCAGCACCCAGGTACATGGTCTGCTCCTGCTGGGGTTTGGGAATATTCAGTGGAAGGGGAGGGCTGGGCCCGTGGTGTGCTCAGACCCCTGCAGGCTTCTCCCTGCCCAGAGCACCCAAGGCAAAGTCCACACTCCAGTCCTAACCAGGGGGCCAGTTCCTGTTGGGCACTGACATCTCAGTTTGCTGTCTTTAAGAAAGAAGGGGACCCGGGGAGGGGCAGGTGGTGAAACACTACCTGTTTGCTCACGCCACCAGAGCAGAAGCCATTTCTTACCCTTCATACCAGGGCCGAAGGGCCACCGTGTTCAGACAGCTGTTCACAGAAATCCACCTCTGGGTTTGCTTTTGTGTTTTGGAAAACAGGCTGATGCCACTTTAGTTGAGGGAGAAAAATTTCTTCTTTTGACACCAGTGAGTTGAGTTCTGATTTCTCCACCTCCTACATGGCCCTCTTCCCCAAATCCACCCTCCCTACCCTCCCCCTTCGCTCGCAGTGTCCCTAAGACACGCTGGAGCAGCGGATGCTAGGGGAGCCCATCTGGGTGAGGACCTTGTCAAGCCACTGCAAGGGTCCATTCAGGTGCAGCTCAATCCAGCAGGGGGTGCTGGTCACAGTTTGTCTCCTGCAAGACATTTGAGAAAAGGGTGGGTGGGGGCCATTTAGAAGATCCAGTAGCACACACAGATGCATCAGAGTGGCTTCTCCTGATCTGGTGTCAGTCTTCTTCCCAGAACCAGAGCTACAGCCTGCCCTGCCAGACCCAGTCCTGGAGAAGGTGCCACCAACTTGCTGAAACTGCCTGCCAAACTCCTCCAAGCAGGAAGGGAAAGGAGGTGGCCCCCTTAAACATGTAAGGCAAATTCCAGGGTGCCCCAGAGGCCCACCGGTTGCCGTGACGGGCCGCTAATGGAGAACCTCCAGCCAGAGCAAAGGTCTTCCCAGCCCCCCGTCCTAAATGGGCACCCACAGCTCCCCCGCCTCCAGTCCTGGCAGGCCACGGTGACGGGCGTCTGTCTGGTTGAGGGGTGTTTTTTTACAAAGCGCCGACAGAGTCCGCATGCCGTTGGTCCCCAATGTGCTGATATAATTCCCATCTATGGCCTTATTTTGGAAAATCTTACGAGCAGAGCGAGCCATGGAACAATTACTGGAAAAAACTAAGGCACACCACACGTTTCTTTTCCCCAAAGCCCTCTGTCTAAATTCGGGCTGGTTGATGACGCAGCTTGCAGGCGAGCTCCCAAAGGCCTCCGCTGAGCAAAAGGCTATCTGCTGAGGCCGGAGGTGCGGGTGCCAGCTGGAGGTGAGAGGCCCGGCTCTCGGCCACCTCACAGGAAGGGATGAAACCTTCCTCTCCTTGGCCCAGGAGGCAGAGGAGGGCGAGACTGTTCTGGGAAGGGGCCGCGCCGCCGGTCAGGCTGCTCCACAGTGCTGCCAGGCAGCAGTGACGTGGTGGGCTGCACAGGCCGGGCTGTGCTGGCAGCGTGTCCTGCGCGGTGACACAGTGGCCCCAGGGAAAGGCTCCGGCCAACAAAGGGCCTCTTCCCCCAGCACTTAAAGCTGGGCGGCCGCGTGCCGCGCCAGGTTGAGAGCCGCCAACCCCAGGGCACCACCCTCCTCGCCTGGCCTGCGCATCGTCTGAGCGGAAGGTTAGAAACGGGCTCACAGACTCGGCCCCGGGCGCCTGCCTGACCCGGGTGCCTGTGTGCGACCCTCAAAACGGCAGTCTGAGTGTTAGGAGGGACAGACCTCCCTCTGGCTCCTTCCCACTGGGTCCATCTTTAAATATTTCCCTTCCCCAACAAAAAGCAAGACTAGTTTTCTAAACTTTCTTGTTGCCTAATGATTCCAGCCAAGGCTAAGAGGTGAGCTACAATGTCCCTCGGGCTGGGCCCGTGGGCCTGGGCTGATCTCAGGCTGTTATCATCCTGAAGGCTGACCACTCGGACCGCCCAATTGGTCACACCTCCCAGATTTGAGAGAGACCCCACAGACCAACGGCTGTGTTCCCCAGCACTGTGGGGCAGACACGGAGAACAGCAGCTAAAATACGGTAAATGACAGACGAGGATTTTACGGACCGAAATCCTCTAATGAGAATCTGACTTTCCATAAGTCACGCTCATCTGGATTTCATTATAAATGGTGGCCCAGAGCCAATACTGAAATGGGTTTGGCCCGGGTGCAGAATGACTGCAAAACAAAATGGATTCCAAACATCTGGGAAAATGAAGAGAAGGGGGGAATAACTTGCGAGGTGCTGGCTTGGGCTGACGTGTGGGTGCCCCTGCCTCTGCCGTGGAGTGGGGGCTGGGTGCACAGACCCGCCTCTCGAGGAAGCTCCTGTGCAGGTGTGGAAAGAAAAGGAATGGGCAGCTTAGGCCCACACCCGAGAGGTCTGAGAGCTTCGACAGAGCAGACCAGGGACGTCCCCTGACCAGTGCTGCGTTTAAACCAGTACGTGAAATTCTGAAAGAAAATCATTTCTGAGCAAGTGAATTATTGTTCCTTTGACTGCTGGCATCTCCTCCTCTCTTCCCTGCTTTCTCGGTTTTAAAACCCTAGATCCTCAGGATTACCAGGTCAGAGAAGGAGCCACAGAGGAGGGAAGGAACCCTGAGGGGGAGACTTAACTCCTTGGAGAGGGTCGTCCTAAAACCATCTGCCCAGAAGAAACGAGGAGGACGCAAAGAGGGTGCAGTAGTAGGCTCAGCGTTTCCACCAGTGATGTGACTTCAGGCAAGTCAGTTCCCTCCCTGGGCCTCCACTCCCTCATCTGTACAACAGGGATGATACCAACATCCCCACCCAGGGTTGTGACGATGAGATGCTGCCCGTGCCTGAGACGCTGAAACGCTGGGCAAGCACTGCTCGCTCTCCCTCGTCTGGGACTCGGCCCCGCTCTGATCCCCGGTCCTTCTGCTCTTCAGGGAGAGGGCCAGCCTAGCTCATCTCTGAGGAGCCCCTGCTCGGCTGTTCTGAGTCACCTGTGGCCCCCGCGCCCCTAGGACAGGCACCCCAGCACCCACCTGTACTCGGCTCCCCAGCCTTTGACAAAGCTCATGCGAATGGTGCACATGCGGGTCAGCTGGTACACGGCCTCGAAGCCCTGGTTGACAGACTGAGCCAAGAGGGCGGCAAACTCCTGGTTGTTGAAGATCTTCAGGTTGCATCCTGCCAACAGGACAGACGCAGAGCTCACGGGGACGAAGACTGTACTTGGCCTGAGCACCCCTCCTGGTTAAAGCCACCCCCCAGGTCACCCCCCAGACCAGCATTTCCGCATTAGCCACAGACTCCACACTCAGCCGCCTGCTGGGGGTGGCCCATGTGGTCTCCACCCTGAAGCCACCGCCGCTTCAATAGGGAGGTGCAGCCGACACAGCTGTAGGGGGTTGCTCAACCCTGGTCCATAAGTTCTAGTTCGCAGAGCGAAGGGAAGGCTGAGGGAGACAGTCAGGTGGGGGGCTCTGCCCTGGGTGAAGGGGCCAGGCGGAACTCCAGGGAACAGAGAGACAGGGCTGTGACCCGAAGGTGCCCTTGGCGTGGGGCATGGTCAGCCACCTGGGGAACAGAAGCCCGTGCCCTTCGATGGAGGGGGCGCCAGACAGGGCAGCTGAGAGGCTGCCCAGCCTGCCATGCCAACAGGAAGTTCAGCAGAGGGTCCTGGGCACCTTCCACCCAAGGTTCTCCGATGAATCCACCTCCGCTGGGACCGGGGGTAGCGAGAGATCTGGGCACAAAGGTGGGTTAGGGTGACATTCACAGGAAAGAGAAGGTGTGTGCCTGACTCCCAGCAGTTCAACCAGAGAGAGGCACACGTGAAACGTACAATAAATCTCCTGTTTGAAGTCCTACAGCCCAAGTGCCAGGAATGTGTCAACGAGAAAAATAAAAAGACAAAAGCACATGCCGGAAATGCCCCAAAGGTGAGCTGAGGTGACGCTCACTAGCGGGCCAGCACTGACTGGGCCCCTCGGCTGGCTGTGCGACTCTGGGCTGGTCCCTTTCTCTTCTAAGCCCATAGCTCCCTTGTGAAAGGAGAGGCTGGCCTCAGGAGCCCCCAGCTCCGACATTCCAAGAACTGACAGCCAGCACCACAGCCAGCTCTGCCCGAACCAGAGAGGCTGGGAGGGCCAAGGGGTGGGCAGGAAGCCAAAAGTGCAGCTGGGCTTCCTCTCCTCGTCTTCTCTGAGGGGACAGGAGGTGGAGCAGGGCCCACAGTGGGCTCCAGCCCCCTGCCCAGCGAGCAGCAGAGGAGCGCACAGCCCGAGGCTCGTCCTGGCTCGGCCGCTTACTAGCTGTGCGTCCTGTGCAGGTGACTCAGCCTCTCTGAGCTTATTTCAACATGCCTCCTTGCCTGGAAAGCTAGAGTAACTGGAGAGGACCAAGTGAGCCCCAAGATAGACACGTGCTCTGTAAACGCAACCGCACGACCTTCTGGGAACAGAGAGCACCGCTAGCATCTCAAACCGCATTCTTCAATTGACCTTGCCCATGACCCGCCACACCACCACCATCTGCCTCTTGGCAGGCAGGGAGACATGCCACACTCGTGCCGTAGGCAATGGCCTGAGCCACACGTTCCACCCGCCAGGCGCAGTCCACACTCTGCGGCTGCATGTCCTGGGAGGAGGGGGCCTCGGGGGCTTTCTGCCTCTGCTTTCTATGCAAGGTTCTAGGTAAGACCAGCCTCTTGCCTGGTTTTCTACCCAGGGCTGGCCCTGTCCACACCACCCTCTGAGGTGAGCCAGGTCAGTCCTCCACCCCCTGGAATACATAGTCCTACTCAGAAAACCCTCAACAGTCCCCTTGAGTAAACGTGATCTCGTGTCCTTCCATGGCCCGGTCCCATCATATTTTCTAAACATGTCCCTGACTGTCTTAAACAGCCTCCACCACAGCCAGAGTGCAGCCCACACGTGTCTTGCCCTCCTTCACCTCTAGGCCTTTGCCCATGTCATCCCCTCTGCCTGGAATGCCCTCGTCCCTGCCCCCATCACCCTGTGGCTACTTCTTCCACACGGATGCAGGCCCATGGCTCCTTGCAAGCCCAAATGCCTTATCCTCCATGAAGCCGCCTCTGAACCATCCTAACAAATGCTTTTCCCCCTTGGGTCCAACAGCATGTGACCTGTGCTGCTTGCTTTGTGCTTAGCACCACCCTCCCTTGTATTAAGCACATTTGGGTCTTTGCCTTGTACACTCAGCTGATGGGTACACTCTGAGAGGGCAGTAGTAGGGCTTCCTGTACCCTCCCATCCCCCTGCAGCTTCCAGCATGGCTGTAGGAAGGAAGGAGGAAGGGAAGAAGGAAGCAAACAAGCATACTACCTCAGCATCTGTGCACAGAGGCAGGAAACAGGTACCCACAGATCAAAGGCAGACCTGTCAGATGCTGCGTCTGTTCTGCGGAGGTTCCAGGAGGTCACAGTGAGACAGCAAGGCACAGAGAAAACGCAAGTGAAGCATCTCCAGATTGTCAGTGCAAACACCAATGAGAAGAAAAGGAAGAAGGCGGCTTTCCGGCATCCCAGGCACTCGCAGCAGAGGAGAGGCCCAAGGGGTGGGGTGGGTGTGTAGATGGTGGTACCTGGTGGAATCTTGCAGACGGTGGCTGGGTGCCAGCCATAGCGCTGGTTACAGTTGGGAGACTGCACAAAGATGGCACTGTCACTGAGGCATTCTGCGAAGACTTCCCCTCCAATGTAGTACAGCCGCACGCCCCGCCCTAGAGAGATTCAGGTTAGCCTGGACCAGCTCTCTGGCCCCCACAGTGGTCCTGGCACCCACCGCAGCGACCACAGGAGGCAGAGCTGCAGTCAATGTTCCAGGTGACTGGTCTCTAGCAGCATCACCAGGCAAACGGGACCCAGAGTCCAGGCCTAATCCCACCAGGAGGTGATGGGTGATGCTGGGCTGCTAAACTAGGGAGGCAGACAATGAGAGGAAAGAGCACAGGGTAAGTCTTAATGGTAGCCTCCACCAGTGATCTGCCACAGGCCTCAGCCAAGTTACCCAGCCTCAGTTTCTTCATCTGCAAGAAGGGGATCATGATAATACCTACCTCATGGGTGCCTGGTGGGCAGTAGCTGTTGCTGCTACTCTTAGGTCCCTTCCCCTTCCAACATTCAGAAACTCGTAGTCAACCTGCAGAGCTCCTCAGGCAGCAGACACCCCAGGAGCCCTTCACTGCAGGCGTGGCTTAATTAACGCCACCCCATGTACCTTTCTCCTCTTGATGCGTTTTTCTAAACCATTCCATAGGTCTACATCATTTCGTTTTCCTTCATCTCTTAAATCTACTCCAGATGGACAGAAATTATTTTTAAACTGGCCCTGCAATTCAAGCGGTTACATAAACCCTCCAACAATGAGTCTCTGCTCGGCCAGGGGATGTACTCTTCTGCCTGGAAGGCCTCTGTTCCCACTCCAGGAGGGGAGAGGCCCTGAGGGCCGAGAAATGGAGCCAGATTTCACAGGCGCGACGTGGAGCGGGATGGAAAGCAGGTGATCTGCTACAGGCCTGCCACCTCGTCCCACAGCTGTCCCCTGCCCCCACTCCCCTGCTCCACCTGGCTCAGGGCTACAGGACTTGGCATCTCGAAGACCCCAGGGTGCTGGCAGACCCAGGGGGGCCCCAGTATTACGTCAGTCAAGAGCAGGAGGCAGAGGTGGAGGTGGGAAGACAAGATCCAAGGAACAAAAATGTTTGTTTGGGTAACTTTTAAAATACTATTTTTAGATATACAGAAGTATGGAGTGAGTAAACACACCACTGTGTATACCACTGCGGGTCTTTCTAAACCAAGTGGGAGGCTGTCTGGGAAGGGTACAGGCTTGGAGCAGGGGGCTCTATGTCGCCCACTGTGTCACACAACTGCTGTGTGCCCTCTGCCCCTCCCTGGGCATCAGGTTATTCCCTGGAAAACGATCCCACTGGCGCAGGCCCATGGCTTCCCAACTTTTAACTGGAAAACCCTCTCTCTACATGAGATCTTCTGTGAAGGCCCACGATACAAGCAAGAGCAGAGGTGCTCTGGTTCACATGGGCCCGGACGCCTGCTTCCCCGCTCAGCTCTTGAGTTTGCTCTAGAGCCCCTCGGCCACCGTGGATGCACTGAACAATGTCTGAGAATACCCACCCTCTCTACTCCATCTCTACGACCCTTCTAGGTGACTGGATCGCAAAGTTGTGAACATCCTCAGCATGATAATTTTGTGAACAAACCGAGGGACACACATCAAGGCTTCACCTTCCCTATACTAAGTGATCTTTCGCCACGGGCTGGGGCTCAGAAGACCGTGTTAGCAGCCGTGCTGTCCCGGCCGCAGGCAATGAAAGTGAAAGAAAGTGAAAGTCGCTCAGTCGTGTCCGACTCTTTGTGACCCCATGGACTATACAGTCCATGGAATTCTCTAGGCCAGAATACTGGAGTGGGTAGCCTTTCCCTTCTCCAGGAGATCTTCCCAACCCAGGGTTCAAACCCAGGTCTCCCGCATTGCAGGCAGATTCTTTACCAGCTGAGCCACAAGGGAAGCCCAAGAATCCTGGAGTGGGCAGTACCTATCGTCTTTTCACCTTTTCTAAGTTCCTAGGACAATAATATATGAAATGAACAAATGGAAGATCACTCCTCCAAGACAGACTATCTACCTGTCTGCGCTCCGTACTTTAAGGGTATTTTTATTAAGAGAATGGCACAGTTGCCTTTCTTGAGAAATCCAAGGGTCTTCCTCTACTGCTTTCAAATTTTCAGAGACAGTCTCTGCCCAAGGAGGGATGAACAGGCGACCTGGATTGTACCCATCTTACCCTAAGCAAGGTGACAAGGCCTGAGGGGCAGGTGAGGGAGGCGCGGCACAGCGGTGGCAGGAGGGTCCCAGCGGGGGCTGGGGTGGGTGAGGGAGGCGCGGCACAGCGGTGGCAGGAGGGTCCCCGCGGGGGCTGGGGTGGGCTGGGGTGTCAGGGGTGCGTAGTGTGGCCGCCCCTTACCGATATGCCTCCGTGTCAGCTCCACAGCCGCGTTCCGGTTGACGTTGGAGAGCAGCCCCAGGCAGAAGCGCTCCGAGTTGGAGGGGTCGGTGAAGCCATCCACCGTCATGGACGGCTGGGAGGCATGGAATGTCTCCCCAACGCGCTGGTTGAGCTCGTAGTAGGAGATGGAGCACCAGAAGGCCGGCTCGCAGTAGGTGACGGGCTGCAGGTCTGAGGAGACAGGCCAGGCAGCTGGGTCAGGGAGTACCCCCAGGCTCTGGACCCCTGGATGGGGTCCCTTGGATGCCCAGGAAGACTGTTTCCTCGCCTCTCAGAGGGCATTATGATCTCCCCATCCTTTTCCTGTGTAAAACTCGCAGGATCTAGGGGGGCAGAACCGTTAGGTTTTGGGAGACGCGTTCCACCGGCCCTGGCACTGTTTAGCTTGAGCTCATAAAGGCTCTGCCCCGCCTGGCCTTAGGTCAGAGCCATCTTCAAGGAGGTGCCAGGCCAAATCTGGAAGGCCCTGGGACCAACCAAGAGACACCTGGGCAGATGCACCAGACAGGCCAGGAGCGGCCAGTGCAGTCTCGTCCCGCCACCGGCCTTTCTTTCAAGGTCCCCATAGTAACCCTTGCTGATCTCTGCCCCCCAAAAGGGCCTGCAGCTGCTGGTTCTGCCTGATCATGGGCCAACTCCTAGCCCATCTCGTGGCAGCGTCCAGGCCTGTGAAACGGCCAGATGACGAGGCTAGTGCGACCCCGGGTGTCACCCGGGCTCAGCGGTTGCAACCACATAGGCACCGGGTGCCATCTGCAGCGTGAGCTGGGTCCCTGCCACCGACCACGGAAGCTATCCTCCACGCGTATCCAGATGCCATCCACTGGGCGGCTGAGACACACACTCTCACCTAAGAGAAACTCGGCATTTATCCCAGTTGCCAGCCTGTCTCAGTCAAGGGCACCTTAGAGCAGACTGCCATCCTGTGAGAGGGTGGTTCTCAGAAGAGGTAGGCACCCCGGAAACAGAGGTTTCCCCTCACGTGGCACCACATCGCCTTTCCCGTGACTCGTGCCACCTCCAGCCATTCCAGGCTCCACACCTGCCCAGGAGCCCTCCTCCTGCCCATCTCTCCGTCATAGCTCATCTCAGGGTCCAACCTCCTGGCCAGGGGCCAGGCCCTCATCATTCCTCATTTGCACCACTGCCTGCCCACTGACATGACCCCCTGCCACCCCCTCCGCACCCCAGTCACCCCTTCCAGCCGGGCACTGCTCCTGGGACCACATCCTGCACTCTGCCCCCTCGAATCCTGTGTGCTGGACAATCAGGGAGATTGCTGCTCTCAATGCTCCATCACGGGTCACTCACTGTGGCTCTTATTAATACATATATACATATACATGGACGGTCATTCAGGGTGCGTCTCTGGGCAGCTGGTGAGAGAGTCCAGGAGGGCTCACTGGACCAAGTCTCAGCCCTGGCCTGAGACCCCTGCTCACTGCCTGGCAGTGAGAACCCACGAGAACCTCTGCTTAGCTCCCCAGGCCGCTGACAGTGTGTAAAGCCCAGGAGAGAAAAACCCAGAAGGTGGGGCCAGGTCTCCCTGCTGGGCAACGTGGCCCTGACCTCCTTCCAGGGTCAATGTCCACGATCCCATCTAAGGGTGAAAAGAAGGTCAGCACACACAGGAGGAGCTGCAGACAGGTGACAACCTTGCCCTTGCCACACCCAGGAAGAGTCGGCCGGAGGGTCAGGACATCTGACCAGGTTTCTCCGCCTCAGCACTATTGAGATTCGGGGCCGGGTAATTCTGTTTGGGGAGAGAGGGTTCTGTGGGCTCCAGGATGTGTGCGGCACCCTTGGCCTCTAGATGCCGGCAGACCACATCCATCTCGCCCTCCCAGCTGTGACAGCCAGAAGGACCTTCAGACATTGAGAGAGGTCTTCCAGGGAGCAAAATAGCCCCCAGACGACAGTCACTGCCCTGAATGTTTGACCAGGTCATGGAGCCCAAGCTTCAGGCCAGACACAGAGCAGCTGTGTGCTGCTGAGCAAAGCAGTTTAGCTCGGAGTTCCAGTGTCCACATCTCCCCGGGGCCACCCGAGTAGAGAACCTCCTTTCTCACCCGGCGCTGTTTTTCGATGGACTGAGAGAATTCAAGTGGAGAGCAGGGCACACATCAGACACTCAATAAATGGTGTCTACAGAAATTAGAATAATTTTGGTTGTTCAAACTTGAGAACATCCTGTTCTTGGCCTGACCTCCAACCAAAGGGGGCAAAGTGTCCTTGCTCCTCCCCCTCCTGCCAGGGTGGAGCAAGGGAAGAGGAGGGAAGGCAGGGTGTCCAGGCTACTTAATGGCGAAGTGGGTGTGATGGGGGCAGAAGCAACCACAGCCCGCGGCCAGTACCCTGGAGGCTGGACTGAGCCATGTCAGCCACATCTGGCTCTGGTGTTGCTCGATGTTTGACATTCCAGTGAGATAAGTTATATTCTAAACAATGTGCTCACTAAAATGTGAGCTATGTTGCTTTGGAAATCTTAAGAAAAACAACCACCACCACCTAAGAAATCCAAGTGCACTCCAAGCCTTCAAAGTGGCCCGGCAGCGTGTCAGATCCAGAAGGTACTGGGGAAGCGCTGCGGGCCCCACTCCCCAGAGGCAGGCTCTGCTGACTTTGCTGCGCAACCTCAGGGACATGACGTCCCTCTCTGGCCTCAGTGGCCCAGTCTGAACAGTGACTGCAGTGGACTGGAAGCCACCGAGAGCAGACTCTGAAGGTCACGGGTCACCCTGAAGAGGCAGCCGTGACTGATCTGGGCTGGCCTTGGCCTCCCTAGCCAAGTACAGAACAGCATCCTCGTCCTCAAATGATAAAGCCAAGTCCAAGTCCTGGGCTTAGTGCAGGCAGAAGGCAGTGAGCCAGGATCCCAGGAACACTGACCCAGTCCACTTGTCAAAAGAAGGGAAGTCAGCAGGCCACCCGCTGGGTAACGTGGGGCCAGAACGCCATTCTGGTGATGTGTAGGCTTTGAGGTGTCTCAGAATCAGAGAGACTCGGAGTCCTCGCCAGAGGCTCTCCCAAGCAGATCTGAGCCCTTATCTAAACATCCCTGCAACTCACAGACGCGCACTAAACAGTGTTGTGGAAAACACAGGATGCAGGAGCCTGACACATAATTAAGCAGATGGTAGTTTGGGGACTGGAGCAGTCAGGCCAAGGCCAAGTCTGAAGGCTGCCATTTCAGAGAGGGCTGTCTGGACGAGCTGACCCACGTTCAGAAGCAGCACCCCAGCCGTGCACTTACTGTGGTCTGCAAACAGCTGCCAGTCGGCCCGGCCTTTCCCCTCTCCCCTCCCATCATCGCTCAGGCCTTCCTGCAGGCACTTACGCCAGGGGAGCTGCACGCTCAAGTACGACCCGCTCCGGGGCTCTACCTTGAATGGCGCTTTATTTTCAAACTGCATGTCCGCCCTCATTTCTTTTTCTAGTAAAGGACTTATCCACACCATGGTTTGGAACAAGACCAAGTCAGGACCCTGGGAAAGAGAGACTATAAACAGGCTAACCATCAAATTAGATAGCTACTTAAAGAGCACTCAGCTTGGCTCTGAGCTTCCTAGCAGACAAGGCAAAAAGGGGGCATGACATGCGACCTGGCTCTGGTTGGCAAAAAGACAAGGCAAAAAGGGGGCATGACATGCGACCTGGCTCTGGTTGGCAAAAAGAAAATTCTTACCAGTTCTGTAGGGAAAATAAAGCTTGTCCTGGGCACTAAATCTTAAAATAACTCTTCAGTGAGGCCACTTCTCCCCCACAACAGTCAATACAGTCAGCCAAGCCACCCTGGATTCAAGAGGGTCCCAATAAATGCAGAAGCAATTTTACATAAGGCTGCTTCTGGGGGAAAAAACTCTGAACATATACGGCTCACAGGCTCCTCTGGGTGGACAGGGCAGGGTGACCTGCCCCAGAGAAAGCGGTTTCGCTTCCCCAGACCAAGGACTCCACACACCTGGTATGGCAGCTGACGGCACGCGCCCAAGGCCTTCCCTCCACACGGCTCTGCTCCCAGTCAGACTGCTGAGTTTGTGCTAATCCCTCTTCCTGTGGCAGAGGTGTTGCAGACGCAGGAACCTCCCGCTCCAGCCACTCTCGGCCCCCAGCCCCCGCCGCTGCGGTGAGGGCCAGATTCCTCGAGGGGCAGGGGGCACTTAATTCTCGACTGGCCCCCTGCCAGCCTAACGCACTGGCTGGCTCTGGTTCTGAGCCCAATTCCAAGCTGGCATGGACTTTCTGTTTTGTTTAAGGGAAAGAAAACAGAATAAAACCCAGAAGGCAACACTTGGATTAAGGGATGCCTATTAAAAACACGTGCAAGAGATCCAAATCCGGGAAAGGAGAAGGGGGAGGCCCGAGCGGGGCAATTAACTTTCCGCTATACGTCGAGTGCAGGGAGCGGGTGAAGAGCGGGCGCGCTGATGCGGCGGAGCTAAGATCAGAGCGCCAGCGCCCGCCTCCATCTGGGCCCTATGGAAGGAGACTCCACACCCTAGGCCCCATCTGCCTTCCCACTGCCTGCACTGCTCGCCCCCCTCATCTGCTTGGACACAACCTTCACGGCCCAGCTCAGGTGGCTGTGAAAACATTCTCTCACCCCTGGTGTCTGAGCCACCTGCCTACCTAAAAGTCAGGTCCCTGCCAGCCCAGGACAGTCATCCCAGCAGCTGGGCACCAATTCCAACTGATCTCACGAAGGACTAGGCAACAAGCCCACTTTTACCCAGAAAGGACCCCTGCTCTATCAACCTAGGACCAGTCTACTGAGACCAAGAACAACGGAAAGTCTCAGAGTTGGACAGATGCCCGGGAGTCTGACGGTCCAGCCAGCAGTTGACTTCCTGCCATGAAGACGTTCGCCTGTGGTATCCCGAGCTTATGGAAGACGAGAGCTCAATGGGGCCTTGGAAAAGACACCTGAGATCGGGTTTGGGCTATAGGGGGTCCCCTGCCCTCTCTTGAGGGGTCAGGGGTCTTCCTGCAACCTTGGCCACCTGGGCCCCCTTCTCTCAGCAGGAGGAGAAGGCAGCCTCAGTCCAGGGCCCTCGGGGAAACCATCACCTCCTTCAACTCCAGCTCAGTTCCTGCCCCTGGACACTCCCTGGTACCTCACTTCCCCCAGTCAAAGCCTCTCCAGAGATGTCTCACTCTAAAGCAAAAAACAACTTACTCACAGGCAGGATCTGGCTCGTTATCTCTCTCCACCTCCCTCCTCACCCTTGCATTTGCTCCAATCCTTGACCTAAATCCTTAGGAAATTCCAGGTGACTCATCCAACACAATGTGTAATAACAGGAACTTCACCTGCTCACATCCCTTCCCTGCACAACAAAGCCCTGGGATCTCCCCAGAGCCTGCCGCTGGCCAGAGGCTGAGTTGGCTCTCAGTCACTCCTGGGGCTCCCCCATGAGGCACCCCAAGTGGCTTCACTGTGGCCAGAGGCTCAAGCTTTTGCCTGGAGCAGGAAAGAAATGAAGATAGTAGCCAGATGTCCTATGCCTGCTTTCTGTTTGTATAGTAACTTCTTTATGAGAACTAATAGGTGTCCTGAGATGCCCAGATGTCTCCGGGGAGAACTCTCCATGTGCCCATCAGCATGCTGCGGTTTGGGACATGTGGCCGTGAAAGAGGAATGCAGGGCTGGTAGCTGTGTGCTGCCCCACCCCCGCCTTTATCTGCCTGCAGCCCACTGCCGAGGACTGGAGCCCCCTCTCCTGCCCACACCTGCTCTCCAAAGGATGCCCTTGAACCTCCGAGGAGCTCTCTCCTTACACCTCACTTGGCATCTCCACAGAACTGCCCACCCCCTGCCCTCAGCACCTCTCTCCCCTCTGACTGTTGGGCCCCATCCTCCACCTGACCCCCAAGCCTCTTCCCGAGGCACATCTCGTGAGTCCATCCTTAGGTCTCCCTCTCCATCCACTCCCAGGACTTCAGCCGAACCTTTGTCAGTGTTTCCCAAGTGAGGTCTATAGAATAGTCCATGGGATCCTAAGAAAGAGGTGTTCCAACAGTGGTCGGATCCTGGGGAGAAACGCTGGACCAGCCAGGCCTCCTTTCTGCAGGACTCTCAGAGGCTTTACGCTGCAAGTGCCCTGGGGGGCCTCAGGAGCGAGCACGGGACAGGCTTTCCAAACTCATCTGATGACAAAATCATGTCTCTAACCCCACGATGGGCAAGGCTATCACACATGCTAATGGCTCTGAAGCTGCGCCTCCAGCCGTGGCCTCTCTCCTGGCCGTCCCGCTGCTTCCTGGACTCAGGTGAGCAGAGGCGCCTCCCTGTCACCCTCCACGCCAAACCCCGTCCCCCATCTCCTGGGGTCCGGCCGCAGTGACACGGAAGCCTCCTGGTCTTCCCAGTTAAAGCTGGTCAATAAACGCTGCTGATTCAGGCCCATGGTGCTCACAGATGCCTTCTCCTGTTCCGCTTCCTTTCTCTAAAGCATTCATCTCAGCCTCCTCCAGTGCTACAGCTTCCTAAGTGGGTTTTTTGGGAGGGAGGGGTGGGGCAGAGGTGGTAGCCCCAGCAATTTCTCCTAAAATTTAAATTCCACATAATGGCCAGATTAATCATTACGAAGCCACCATCAGATAAGCGCCCAAAATTCGAAACCCACCATCTTGCCTTATCCTGTAGGCAAGACGGGGCTACGGAAGTGTGGCCTTCTGCGCTCTTTTCTCAGGCCTGCCAGCCCCCTCAGCCTCGTCTCCACTGTGCCTCCCACAGGCCAACCCACCACACTGCCAGCCGTCCGCAGAGCTCGCCCACCCTTGCCCCGGCAGTGCCCCGCCCTCCGATTCTGCCTGTCCCTCAGGGCCCAGCTCACACGGGCCACCACAGCTCTGAGGCCTCCCCACCCTGCCGGGCACATGCAGTTCCCCTGTCGTGTGCGCTGGGCACAGGACAGCACCGGTGACTAGACACCTCCAGCCACTCCACCAGACAGTGAACGTTTCAGGGTCTTCAGCTCTGGACCCCCAGCATCGGTACATACTAGGAACTCAGGGAATGAGTGAGTAAATACGGAGAAGACACTGACCACCCAGCATGATGTCCCCACTGGAATGCCACCATTCCCTTCTATAAGCCCTCAGGGAATTTCATCTGCACCTACCTCTTGTTTTATATAAAAAGTTATTTACAGTCCTGCTTATTTATCCCAACAAGGCCGACAACACTTTGATGTCAGGGTCTGGGACTCCTCTTTGAATTCCCCTACCTGGGCTGGCATACAGAGACAGAGCAGGAAGTGCCAGCAAATGGTTGAGTGAGGAAGAGACAGGCAAGCAGGCAGAGGTCCCGCCAGGGACGACATGGGACACCAGGACCCTCAGTTCCCTCCCTGAGCCGAGTTCTACTGAGTGAGAAAGGGGAGAGCTGGTCCAAGTGGCCGAGCATGGCAGGGTCCCGCTGCATGTGGGGGCACAAGCGCTGGATCCCCGAGGCCTGAGGTCCCCATTTCCCAGCTGTGTGAATGGGACAAGTCCATTAACCAGCCTGCCCCTTGGCTTCCTGTTCCACAAGATGAAAACTGGAACACTACCACCTTATTCAGTTGTCATGAAGATGCAGCGAGCACGCACGAAGTGCTCTGAACAACACTCAGTAACAGCGAGTTCTCAAGAAATGCCAGCCATTATCATCACCATCCTCTCATCTCCATCCAGCCCTGATGCCAAGGCGATGAGACTGTAGGGTCCTATCGATGGTTTTGAGTGGGCGAAGGCTGGGGTTCGAGGGCTCATCAAGCAGAAAGGAAGCCAGGCCTGTCCGCACCCGAGTCTCACCATGAGTCCTTCGTGACTCGTCAGATGACTCGTGCCCCCATTCACATCTTCCCAGCAGAGGGGCACCCCTCTCTGTCCACCAGGCTTGGAGGCTGTTCCTTCATTTGGAAAAGATGGCCTCAGAATTCCTGACTCTCAGACAAGAGGCCAAGGGACAGGGCCGCAGCCCGGGAGGATCATGCCAGTCGGGCACTCTGCCTTGGGGCCAAGTTCAAGGACATGCTCTCATCCTGGTCTACGCAACCTCGAGGGGAATGCAGAGTGAGCACCCACCCAGGACAACTTTCAGTCCGAACCACAGAGTCAGGCAGTGGGGTTGTCAGGTCAAGCACCAGCTCATGTCTGTGGACTGAAAGGGCTGCCAAGGTGGGGTCAGAGGGGTCATCCTTCAAAGCAGAAAGCCCAGAGTGAAGTTCACAGTTATGGCCTTCAAGTTAACATGAGCTTCCAGCCTTCAGCGTTTATGTTTAATAACTCCATCAGTCCTTTCACATTGGGAACATACACCGTGGTATTATTTTACAAAGATGCTAAAACAGATCCCCCAGTCACATTTCACATTGCCCACTTGTCAGCCTGTATTAAAGGGTTTTCAAGCAGCTCCCACATTCCAAATGATGACTCTTCATCTGATGCTATCAGTCAAGGACTGGGAACAACTGGGAAAAGAAGCCAGGCCAATCCACTCTGATTCACCAAGTTTGGATATTAGCTCCTCCTTTCCCTGAGCCCCAAGTCAAGTCCCAGCAATACAGGCCAGAACAAAACCAAACTCACATTTTTCTAAAGCTACCAGACCAACTCAGGAAAAAAATTCCTCTAAATGAGAACTGAACAAATATTTCATTTGTTTTGAGCCCTCTGGCAGGCCCCACACTGAAGCCAAAAGATGCTCCTGGACTAGAAAAGCAAATCTCACAAAAATGACCCAGAAATCAAACATCTGAGGGAAGGTTGTGGAAATGATGGCCCAGCCGCTCCAAAACATCATGAGATAATGCAAGATGATCAATGAGACATCTAAGCATGGAAATGTGTTTACAAAACAATAGAAGATAGAAGGAAAAACTGAATATGAAGTATTCTCTCAAAGGCAAAGCACAAATATATGTGCTTGATTCAAAAACATCAGAGGACCAAGATAAAGGGAACGCATTTGTGTTAGGGTAGAGGGATTATGGGTAACTTTGCATTTTTTTAAAAATTCCTTATATGGTACTCTTTTAAATAAAAATGACATCACTGTCAGATGAGGTGCTCAGATGAAATCCAAGTAAGTGTATCTGAAACAAGTCCCCGACAGCTGGGGGTTGTAGTCTGCAGCACTGCCCGTGGCTTTGCATCAAACCACACACGGATGCTCGCCGACCACAGACCCTCATGTTTCTACAGCACAAGATTCAGGGGATTTTCATTCACTCGTGTCTAACCGCCTCCCCGGGGAAATACAAACCTGGCCCCCCGGCTGCCTTTCCTGCCACCGCTGTTCTCAGGTTTCCCATCCTGTGGGTGACCCCAGAAGCTATGTAAGCAGAAACCTGATGGGTTGTGCTGGGCAGATGGTGGGGGCCGGGGGCGGGGGAGGAGCCTCACCTTCAGGGCTTCCTCCCCACACTGAGCACCAGCCAGGGCTACAGCTAAAGGGGGTTCAAATCATACAGACAAGGAGCTACTTACCCAAGTTATTGTGTGTTGGGGACATCGGATTCGGGGAGAGGTTTGGAGAACCTGCGAGGTAAGACACTGCTGTGAGACGTCAGAAAAGACTGTTGGCCTGGGAGCCAGATGACAGAACGTGTACTTCACAGTGGGGCGGGGAGAAATCCCGCTGAGCCTCCACGGCCCAGGAGAGGGCCGCACCTCCTGTCCCCTTGCCTGTGCGCTCCCTTCCCTGGGTCCCAGCTTCTTTATCTGTGCAACCAATAGATGAGCGGATGACCTTGGAGTCTCTTCCACAACTCGAGGGTCTGATGCGTCTAATCAAGCCCGCAGCATGCGGTTGCTGCGGTCCCAGCCTGCGCGCACAGACCCCACACTGACATGCCCTGTTAACTGAAGGACAAAAGGAGCAGGGAAGACCCTCTCCCCAGCCGCCCAGATCCCTCTCTGCTCTCAGAGCTCAGGGTCTGCAAATACCAATGCAGGCATTCCCAGGTTTCAGGAAACGCACCCAGCTGCCTCAGACACCCCACAGCTCAGCAACCAGACTGATGTTTTATGCAAAACATGATGCTACACACGGGGAAAAGTCCTAACTACCCAGTTCTTCCTACTCTATTATCTTTACTCATTGCTCCTGGTGGGTGGGTGGGTGTGTGCGGACCCACACAGCATCAGCCTTCAGAAAACCAAGCTATTGCTTTCCCAGAAAGCAACACTGGGCTGGTCCCTCCATTGTCCCTGCACCCACGGGGCTCCAGCTCCAGAGAGTTGCTTGTTTACTGACAGTCCTTTGCACCTGGCTCCACTCCCTGAAATCTCCAGTCCTCACCACTGGGCCTTCAGCTTAGGCTGCCTTGAGCTGTGAGCGGGGGTCTGCTCCTACCCCTCAACTCAGCTGTGACCTCCTTGAGGACCAAGGGGGAACCATGGGTTTCACCCCTCGCACCCAATTTTATGGGGGATGTGGAAAAGTCACAGAAAAAGTAGAGCTTTCAAATCTTCCATGGTATCTGGACATGGCACCACGTAGCCATAGGTCTTTGGCAAAGTGGTTCAAACACTCTGAGCCTTGATTTTTTTTCCCCTCAGGTATAAAATGGGAATGATACCATATACTGTGTGATGTGTAGAAATGAAGCAGAACGGTGCACACAAATAAGCCTACACCATGGCTTGTACTCAGGAGGTGGTTAGTAAGTGTTGGTCTCCTATTTCAGGCTGGTCCAAATCATGGAGACCCAGGAAGTGGGACCTTCTCTCTGGTCTGAACAGACATGCGCATATATCTGGGGAGACATAGGGCTGGACAGGGAGAGCCTTGGGCCCCAACTGAGATGCTCCTCCCGTCTGCTGTCAGGAAGTCAAGCCCATGAGCAACTGGACTGGTCTGAGTGAAGAGCAGAGAACAAATGGGAGACCCCACCCACCCACCCACAGGCTGGCTGGGCTCCACAAAGCCCAGGACTCATATTCAATAAACATTCATGTCCACAACAGGGTCCTACAGGTACACGACGGGAGGAGATGAGAAAGGGAGGACAGAGAAAGGAAGGGGAAGACAGAAGAGTTGAGAGGGTGAAAAGGTGGGCTTGTCCCATGTAAGACCTTCTTCTCCTTTGGTCTGTTTGCACAGGCAGACCTTGTGTTACTGTGCTTTGCAGATGCAACGCTGCATCCAGCCAACATACTGGCACCATTTTTCCAACAGCATTCAATGATTTCATGTCTTTTGTCCCCTTCTGAAAATTCTCACAATGTTTCTAATTTTTTAATTATTATATTTTTGATGGCAATCTGTGATCTTTGATAGTTACTACTGCAAAAAAGATTTTGACTCATTGAAGGTTCAAATCATGGTTAACACTGTTGAGCTACCAAGTATTTTTTAATTAAGGTGTGTACACTACTTTTTTGGACATAATGCTATTGCACACTTAACAGACCAGGACAGTATAAACATAACTTTTACACGTACTAGGGAACAAAAGATTTGTGTCACTTGCTTTATGGTGATTATCTGGATGTAAACCACAGTATATCAAAGGTTTGCCTGTAATCCTTCCATAAACCTGAAGAGTAGCGAGGAGGGAAGCAGGCAGGAGAAGAAGAAACACAGCATCTGCAGAGATGCTGCTCAGGGGGCTGGTTTCCCATGCCAGCATTTAAAGATGTGGGCTTACGGCAGGCACTTGGCATCAAATACAGGTCTCCGATGCATTCTGACTGGGTTCACACTATCATCCACTCATCAGTGGTATGTGGAGGTATGTGGCACGATGCCCAGGCTATATATCAAGTGACCACATTTACAATAAACAGGCACGTCCCCTGCATCCTTCTTTCAGGAACTGCACTCTCTTCTGGGCTATGTGCAGGGCAGGTGGCCCGACCACATTGGATGGCTCTGTGTACCCAAGGCATGCCTCCCATCATCGGAAGGGAACATCTGCTTGGCTCCCTCCTCCTCACCCAACCACGTGCAACGCCATGCACATGCGATATGGCAGCTGGGGTTCAATTCAAGAAGCCGCTGGTCTGAGGCCAATTTGGTCCCAGAACAAATGATGTGGGAACATCTGGAGATGTGGCTGGAGATGACTGGGCTGGGTCCCTCATGGCAGGAACACATAGATCACATTTGGGCATCACACAAAAATAGATGCTTCGGGGCCTTGCAAAGATCTTGCCTCTGTTCCAATGCTCCTGAGCTGTTTCAGGTGATGAAGCCCACCCTCCATCACACTGCCAGCAGCATCTCATCTGCTTTCAGCCTGCAGGGGCTCCACGTCAGCCTCTGGCTACACCTGAAGCTTTGAATGACTGGCCCTCCTGTCTCTGGAGGAGGATGCTCTAGCCACACAGAGCTCTCACCCACCCCAGAACTCACCAGCTCTCCTCCCCACGGCCCCTCATGACTCTGCCTGGCATGCTGCTCTGCCTGTCCTGGCAGCCTGGCCAAACGCTATATACTTCCAAGACTCAATGCAGGAAAAGCCTACACCGCAAGTTACTGCTCAGTCCCCCAGCACTTTGTCCCAGGCTGGGTGGCACGGCCCTGTTCCATGCCACATAGCATCTTCCATCAGGGCACACAGGAGACAGCACGGTAACTGCGGGCTGTCTTGCTGGTCTCCCCCACACACCATAAGCCACTCAGGCTCCTCCTCTATCCCAGATCTGGGCCCATAGTGATTGCTCAGTAAATATTGGATGGAGGGACAGAGAGAAGGATGGAGAGAGAAAGTGGGGAGAAGGGAATAGAGAGAGCGAGATGGAGGGACAGAGGGAAGGATGGGAAAGGGCAGGCACTCAGGACGAGATGCAGAGACTCCACAAGACTCTGACCTGCATCCATGCTGTGGTTCATCTGGTGGTCACTGGTCTCTCCATCTTCACTCAGGTAGCCTGGGGGTGGGGTTTCTGGGAATTGGAAGGAAGGTGGTTCATTACATGGCCTCCGGTTTGGCTCTTAAGCCGCCCTTTGCAAAATCATAGCTTCAGGCCACTACGCCGGGGGCGGGAGCTGAAGGCTGGGCCTCGGACTCCTGGCTCTCGCTGTCCTGGCACACTCATCCTCCCGTGTTCCCACCTGAATCGCTCTGAACTGCATTCACACTGTCTGACTTCCAGTCTGAAGTGCCTATTCCTACAGTCTCTGTGGGCCTAAACTTCTCCCCATCCCTCAAGACCAGGTTTAAGCCCCCCGCCCCGTTCCCCCCCTCTCCCCGCCACCTGGCAGTGGACTCACCTATCTCTGAGGGCAACTGCCTCAAACCACCCTCTGGCTCCACCACCCACCCCCTTACCATGATCTGCCGGCTGTTGAGGGGATGTCTCAAGTGGGATGCAAGCTGCATGAGAGCAGACTGCCATGCATTCCTCTCATTGAGCTCAGGCCCTGACTGACTTCTCTGCTTTGCTGAACAAAGAGAGTAGGCAACCCACCCCCTGGGGACCAGAGCCACCTGTGACATGAAAGGCCAGAGCTGTAAAGCAGGTCCTCCCTTAATGCTCTGACCCACGCAAACAGCCTGCGGTCAACCTCAGCACAGTGAGCTCATTCGGGACCAAAGGCTAGTCCAAAGTAGACGGCTCCGAAAGGAACACGGCCCATCTCTGCCCCAGCTACCCTAGTGCAGGGTCTGGCCAAGCACTGCCAAGCAGTTTTCCTGGACTCCTGGAGTTCTGGTGATTCACACATTATTTGCATGTAAATGATGGGCTTCTAAAAACATTTACACTCTGACAGCAGAGCCCACTTCTCCCTTTAGAGTAAAACCTCCCACCCAGGCTGGAACCCTCCCAGGGCTTACTTACAGGGCCGGTTCTCCACACGCTGCCCGGCCCTTGGCCCCGGCTCGGCCCACTGCCTCCGCAGCCCCCAGACCTTCGGGGATCCTGCCTGAACTCGAGCCCCGGGGCCCGGAGGGTGGTGAGAGAAACACAGCCTTGCTATTTCCGCTTCCAAAATAAATGACTGCACCGAGGCCGGGCGGAAGGGTCACGCCGCCGCTCCTCCATGCCAAGAAAAGCATCATTAGTGAGCGGGGAGCCAAGGCCATGGATCCTCTCCCCACAGGGACGCGGGTCTGAGTCAGGGGACGCGGGCCAGTGGGTGTGCAGAGATGGGGTGACGGGGCCGTCCCGCGCCCGCCTCTGGGGCTGGCCTCACTGCTCGTGGGTGCCTACCTGGAATATTGCTCTGGGGCTCGATGCCGGCAGGGAAGTTAGTGTTTTCGGGGATGGAATGGCTGTAGTCATCCAGCGGGGGGAACTCGGCCGGGATCTCTGTGTGGCGGGGCACCAACACAGGAGGTAGAACTGTGCAGAGGAGACAGAGGGAAGGAGGGTCAGGGTGGATGCCAGGCTGCACTGAAGCCCCGGCACCCCCAGATGCACCAGAGGCCCGCCCTCAGGAAGAAGAGAGGAAGGTAGGGGACGGGGAGAGGAAGAGGGGGAGGAGAAGGATGCCCGGTAGACACCTGCAGACCCCACAGAGGAGGCCGTACCTGGGGTCTCTACCCTCTGATAGTGGTAGGGATTCACGCAGACCTCGTCCTTCTTCATGTTGAAGGCGAACTCACACAGCTCCATGGCGCGCAGCTCGTGGTGGCTGTGCAGGTCGGGCCACCGCCACAGGCGGCAGTAGATGACATGAGGGAGCCCCTTCCGGTGGGACACCTGCAGCCGGCCATCCAGGGACCTGCCAGGATGGACAGGAGGAGCAGAAACGGACAGTGAGGGGGATCCGGCCTGCCCCCTCCCCAAGTCCAGCCCGCCGAGCTCCTGGCAGAGACTCAGAAAGCTCCCCCCACCGCCAGCACTTGTCCAGCTCGCAGACAGAGGGCCTGCAGATCAGAGAAGTTCCGGGCATGCTGGAAGGGGTCCAGGAGAAGAACAGAAGCCCACCAGGCAGGCCGAGGGCTCCTGGGCCGGCAGAGCAGACCCCGGAGCCACCAGGCCACGGGATGACTACCCTCCTTGACCTTGAAGGGAACAGCACTGAACTGTGCTCTGCAAAGGCCAGGCCAGGCGGAGGTGGGCAGAGGGACCAGGGCTGAGCTAGAAGACGGGAGCTCTTCAGGAGCCAACATGAGGACACGGTGATGCCGCAAGGAGGATGACGGCGCGCAGCCCGTCTCCAGCGTCTCTCCATGCTCACCCAGTTCCCTCCTCATACACAAGAAAACAAGGGGGAAAATCCCCCGTTTCAGCTGGGGTCTGTGATAAGGGGGGGAGCGAGGGAGGGACGTGAAAGGGAACTGTAACTGGTCAGGGCCTACACAGCAGGCCTCCCAGGAGCCCCTTTCTGTGTGTGGGCTTCTTGCCGGTGGCCCAGGCGCCCATCCACAGTGCTCCCCTAGCTCAGAGCTCAGGCCTACATGGTTGTGCGTGAGCAGAGCTGCGACCCCACTCCAGGCCTGGTTCTGCCTCGGTCCCCAGCCCAGCTCGGCCCAACCCGCCACCCATGGCAGTGTCCTGTCCCTGTGCAAGCTTTGTTTTCTGTGGTGACTTGACCTCTGAACAGTTGACCTAGTGCCCATCACATCCCCTCCCTAGGGTAAAACGTGGTCCTTGATGGACCAGTGGCGTGTGTCCACGGGAGCTCTTCTAAAAGGCAAAACCAGAAAGCCTACTCCAACCCATTACATCAGAATCTTCCTCTAAAATCTCCAGGTCATTGGCCCAAAGGAAAGTTGGAGCAGTGCCATAGGCCGTGACGACTGGGAAGCTCGAGCAGCAGGAGCACCATCAGCCAAGAGTCAGGCGGGAGACAGGGGGCTTCTGAAAAGATGCGAGACTTCGGGGACAACCAGGATTAGACGGGTGAGGCGAGTCCTTACACAAAGAATTCTTTATCAAGGGATTTCCCTGGTGGTCCAGGGGCTAAGACTCCATGCTCGCGATGCAGGGGCCCCGAGTTCAATCCCTGGTTGGGGAACTAGATCCCGCACGCCATCAACTAAAAGGTCCTGCCACGACTAAGACTTGGCACAGCCAAATTACAAAGAAGACGAAGGAAAAAAAGGGAATGCTTTATCTAACAAGTATTTCAGGAGCTCCTACTCTGTGTGGCACAAGGGATACAGCGGTGAGGGAAAGAGGCCACAAAGCGGTCCCGGCTTCCATGGAGCTTCCATGGGCAAGGCCAATGTTAATCTACTAATCAGGTCAGCAAAAATGACAAGCGAAGAGCAGGGAGCTGCGAGCACATACGACCCTGGGGATGATGCTTCACTGAAGGGCGAGACAGGGCATCTCTGAGGGGACAGTGGTTGACCAGAAAGTCTAAAAGGCAAGTAAGCAGACAAAGGGGGCTGAGAGGAGGACATTCCAGGTAGAGAGATGAGCGTGTGCTCAAGTTCCAAGAAGGTGGAAAGCATAATGAGGAGGGAGACCAGAATGGAGGCCAGAGTGGCCAGAGAGGACGGAGGCTGGGGCAGCAGGGAGGGGTGCCTCTGCAGGGCCTCAGACTCTGGTTCTGCCTTCTTTCTAAGAGCCACAGGAACCCTCTGAGATGCGTGTGTGCATGTGTGTATGAAATTCTGGCTGTGGGGACAAGCGGACTAGAGGCAGTGGTGGTGGAAGAGTCAAGAGTGGATGAGACGGGGAATTCTCTGGTGGTCCAGTGGTTAGACGACTCCCTGCTTTCCCTGCTGAGAGCCCAGGTTCAATACCTGGTTGGGGAACTAAGATCCCACAAGCCAAGTTGCATGCCCCCCACCACAAAAAAAGAGTGGATGCGATGGGTGCTCTTGTATATAGAGAGAGGCCCCCAAAGGCAGTACTGCCCTTCCTATAAGAAGGCTCATCCTTGGACCCCCTGGTCAGTGGGCAGGACGTTTCTGATTGCTGGGCAGGGCTGGTGGAGAGGCATTTGAAGCTCTCTCTCCCTGCCCCGATTCAACTGAGGGTACCTGTTTTCCTGAATAAATGGAATTTATGGACACTGTAAGGGAGGGGCCTGTCAGATGCCATCAGAAGTACCAACCAAAGAGACAGAAACAGGAATCCAGGCAAACTCTCTGAGTCACTGGCCTGGGCAGGGGGAAGGATGGACAGAGGTCAGAGTCGGGCTATGGCGCAGGGGCTGCCGGGAGCTGCTGACCAAGGGCAACTCCAAGGGTGTAATTACCTCCCTCCTGTGGGGCCCCACACCAAGGAACCCCAACAGCCCCAAAACAGTAATTAGCAGGCAGAACGAGAGAAGACAGCCTGGGACTCACCCCTGAGACACGGAAGGCAGACGGCCAGATGTGGAGTCATGAGACCCGGGGTCAAGACGAGGTTCTACTCTTCCGCCTGTGAGACCCTGGGCAAGTCTTGAGGTCTCTGGGCCCCTCAGTTACCTCATCTGTAAAATGGGAACATTCTCCCCCCACTGCTGCACTTGACCTCATGCAATTTTCAGTATCCACTCAAAAGTGCTTTCTGGGGGCTTCCCTGGTGGCTCAATGGTGAAGAATCTGCCTGCCAATGCAGGAGACACAGGTTGACCCCTGGTCTGGGAGGATCCCACGTGCCACGGAGAAACTAAATCTGTGTACCACCACTGTTGACCCTGTGCTCTAGAGCCCGGGAACCACAACTGCTGAGCCTGTCCACCCCAACAACTGAAGCCTACACACCCTAGAGCCCATACTCTGCAACAAGAGAAACCACTGGAATGTGAAGCCCCTGCTCACCATAACCAGCAAAAGCCCACATCCAGCAACGAAGATCTAGCACAGCCAAAAATAAATAAATAAAATTATTAAAAAAAAAAGTCCTTAGTGAAGTACCAACCAATGAGCATTATTCTTCCACACCACAACGGACCGTCTCCGAAGTCAGCCCTGGATAAGTGAGGTGAGCTGTGGGGCTGAGGGGGAGAAAAGGGGGGAGTGGAAGGTGACTAGTGGGGACAGAGAAGGACTTAGCTGTTCCTATTGTCTTGAAAAGCCACTGTGTGCCCACAGAGAGGGATGTGGCCACACTCCCTCTTCAGTGTTTGCCAAAATCCCCCGAAAAGAGACAGCTGAACGCCTGGAGTGGCCTCCAAATGGAGAGTCCTTGGCGAGATGCTCAGCCTAGCAGGAAGGAGTGACTGTGCGGGGAGTCCCCCTTCCCTACCCAGTTGATGGAAGGCTTTTTTTTTTTTAATGCAGCACTATTTACAATTGCCGGGACATGGAAGCAACCAAAATGTCCATTGACGGAGGAGGACTGGATAAAGAAGATATGGTGTATATATACAAGAGAATATTACTCAGCCATAAAAAAAAGAAAAAATAATGCCATTTACAGTAACATGGACGGACCTAGAGATTGTCATATTGAATGAAGTAAGTCAGACAAAGAAAGACAAATATTATATGATACCACTTATACACGGAATCTTAAAAAATGATATAAAAAAACCTATTTACAAAACAGAAATAAGAGTCATAGATGTAAAAAAATAAAATAGTAATACAGGGCAGGAAGAGGGTGATGGTGGACAAAAGGAGAGAAGGGTCCCCCTTTCCACAGGACAGACAGACTGAGTGAGTGAGCAGAAGGCCACGTTCCCGTCAGCCGTGCACGGGGCCTGGGCCTCAGCAGGGAAGGCGGACAGGAAACTCTGGGCACTCCTGGTGCAGAGGGGTGCCCACACGCCGCCCTAACAGCCTAACCCCGGACCCTTAATGCCGAACCAGAGACCCAGAGTGAGCCAGGGCCCCACACCTGCTTGGGGGCCTGCAAGGGAGAGACGGGCGCAGAGTGGGCAGAAATGGGAGGCTGTGGACAACACAAGGCCTGCACGTGCTATATGGGGATGCAGCCCTTATGGGTTTGGGTAGTTGATGGAGGGGAAGGAGAGGCAAGGAGGGCAGAAGGCAGATCACACTGGCAGGCAGAGGCCTCAGTGTCCTGACTGCTCATCCAACCCCTTCTGGGTTACATGGGTTGTTTTTTCTCAGGGCCTAAAGATCCTGGCTGTCTACCTGCAGTATTACAGCAGACAAAGCTCCAAACATAAAGGAAGGAGCAAGGAGAAGGGGTGGTGATAAATGGGAGGGTGTATGAGACTGGGAAGGTGAGGCGGGGGAGGGAGAGGGGACAAGGGATAGAGGATGGGAGGGAGGTGGAGGAGAGAGAGGAGGCAAGTGGCGGATGGTGGGAAGGAGATGGATGGAGGAAGAGGAGGGGAAGGAAGAGAAAGGGGGGAGAGGAGCAGGGGGAGGGGAGGAGGGGGAGGGGAGGGGTAGGGGTGGGAGAGACTAGGAAAGTCTTTGGTCAAATACAACAAACCGGATGGATGCATTTCTCCCTGTCCTGCCCAAGACAATGAGTAGAAGAGCAGATCAGACAAAACTGGAAAGCAGCTGGCCAAATGGGAACAGACTTAGCAGAGTGATGTGAGCTGAGACCAAGCATCATCAGAGGAAGCCAACAGAAGTGATTCCCATTGGGCCTCAAAACCTGGGAAGACTCAGGAGTTGGAGGCACCACTCAAGTGTCAAGACTCGGCTGAGAATAGGAAGATGGAGCTAAAGTCTGCAGAAGAGGCCGGCAGGTCCCAGCTCCTTCCCTGTCAGCCTCCCCACAAACAGGACCTCCCCAGGCCTGCCAGAGACAGGTCTGCTCTCTGTGGAAAATGATCCGGAGAGCAGGGCTCTGGATGGGGTCACAGGGCACAGCTGGGGGTGAAGTCAGACAAGGGTTAGAAACAGGATTTCGTGAAGGCTCCCTTGTTCATCAGGCACCAGGACACTAACAGTCAGGCCCATGCCCCCACTCCCACCTGTAGAGGAATTAAACAGCTCAGCCCAGGAGAAAAGACCTGCAACACTGACATCTGGGGATCACCCAACAAAACAACCCAGTTCCTGCAGGCCTGCCCTACAGGGAAGCCCATTTGCCAACAGGCCCCTCCCATCGCCATACGCCGAGCAGGCACTCATCTGTTCACTGCCACACTCTCTAATAGAGACACACATCCAGAATCCCCACAGACAGACATAGTGGGGAAGAAAAAAAGAAGTCTGAGGCAATGTAGGGAGCAGAAAAAAACTTGCAAACAAAATGAAACAAAACAAAAACTACTCTCAGGGAGACAAGTCACTGGAATCCTAAAACAGGAACAGTTGCAAACTATTGAAAAACATTCCTGGAAATAAAAAATAAGAATAGTAATGAAAAAATCAAGAGAGACTGAGTTTTTCATGGACTTCTTGAGTTTTTAAACTACATACATGAATTATTTTAATAGCATAATTTTTTTTAAACCAAGGAAGGTACAATAATCAAGGTACAGATCAATGGACACTCACAGAGTCCAGAAATAGCCACACAGATATGATCCACTGGTTTCTGAAAAAGGTCCAAAGATAATTTAGTAGAGAAATAAGGGACCATTTTCAACAAATGGTGCTAGAACAACTGGATGGCCATATGCGAGGAAAATAAGATGCAATCTACACGTGTACCTTACACTGAAATTAACTAAGGTGGGTCATAATACAAAGCTTTAAACTATACAACTTCTAGAAGAAAACAGAGGAGAGCATCTTTGTGACCTTGGGACGGGCAAAGATACTACATCAGAAACATATTCCACGTTTTTTTAAAGTTGATGAATTGGACATCATCAAAGCCTAAGCCTCTGGTCTTTGAAAAGACCCTGTTAAGAGAATAAAAAAGACAATCCACAAATTAGGAGAAAATATTTGCAAAGAATATATTTGATGGGGCTTCCTTTGTAGCTCAGTCGGTGAAGAATCTGCTTGCAATGCAGGAGACCCCAGTTCAATTCCTGGAAGATCCCCTGGAGAAGGAAATGGCAACACATTCCAGTACTCTTGCCTGGGAAATCCCATGGACAGAGGAACCTGGTGGGCTACAGTCCATGAGGTTGCAAGAGTCAGACACAACTTAGTAACTAAACCACCAACATATTTGATAAAAGACCTATTTCCAGAATACATAAAGAACTCTGAAAACTAATAAGAAAACAAACAACCCAACTATTAAAAAACAAAACAGGTAAGTGACTTGAACAGACACTACACAAAAAGATATAAATATGGCGAAAAAAGGAGGATGAAAAGATGCGTGACATCACTAGTTATTAGAGAAGTGCAAACTAAAACAATGAGATGCCACTCCATCATTACGAAAACAGCTGCTACTGAGAAGACTGCCACGTCCTGGCAGGGATGGAGAGCAACTACAACTTCTTACGTTGCTGGTGGGAATGTAAAATGGTACAACTACTGTGAAAAACAGCTTAGAAATTTCACAAAAGTTCAAAATATAAACCCACCATATGATCCACCCGGTCTGCTCCTAAGTCTTACCCGAGAGCAACGAAGGCATCTGTCCACACAAACACGTGTGCATGAATGTTCATCCCAGCTGTATTCATCAAAGCCCCAAATTGGAGATGACCCAATGCTTCTCAACAAGTGAATGAACAAACAAACTGAAACAGCCATACAAAGTCTAGCAACAAAAAAGGATGAACCATTGATACAAACAACGTGGATGAATAGAAAAACAATCATTCTCAGCGAAAGAAGCCAGGTGTGATTCTGTTTGTACAACATCATATAAAGTCAAGGGACAATGCAACCTTACGTTTGCATGACAGCAAGCAGATCCGTGGATGCCTCAGGATGGCAGTTGGAGGCGGATGGGATAGGGAGCTTATCAAGGAATAAAGGTGATGGTTGGTACCTTGACTCTTGTTGGTGGTTTTTTTTTTAATTGAAGGATAATTGCTTTACAGAATTTTATTGTTTTCTGTCAAACCTCAACCTGAATCAGCCATAGGTATACATATATCCCCTCCCTTTTGAACTTCCCTCCCATCTCCCTCCCCAGCCCACCTCTCCAGGTTGATACAGAGCCCCTGTTTCAGTTTCCTGAGCCATACAGCAAATTCCCGTTGGCTATTTTACATACGGTAATGTAAGTTTCCATGATACTCTTTCCATACATCTCACCCTCTCCTCCCCTCTCCCCATGTCCATAAGTCTGTTCTCTATGTCTGTTTCTCCTTTGCTGCCCTGTAAATAAATTCTTTGGTACCATTTTTCTAGATTCCGTATATGTGTGTTAGCATACAATATTTATCTTTCTCTTTCTGACTCACTTCACTCTGTATAATAGGTTCTAGGTTCAGCACCTCATCAGAATGGACTCAAATGCGCTCCGTTTTATGGCTGAGTAATATCCATCGTGTATATGTACCACAACTTCTCTATCCACTCATCTGTCGATGGACATCTAGGTTGCTTCCATGTTCTAGCTATTTGTAAACAGTGCTGCAGTGAACCACGGGATACGTGTGTCTTTTTCAATTTTGGTTTCCTCAGCGTATATGCCTAGGAGTGGGATTGCTGGGTCATATGATGGTTTTATCCTTGGTGGTGGTTCTGCAGGTATATACACAGGTCACAATTGACCAAACTGTACAGTGGAAAAACATGCAGTTTGTTGTATGTCAAATATACCACAATTTTTTTAAAAAAAAGGACTTTGGGGCTTTGTACTTGGATAAACCTGGATTCAAATACGGACTCTCTGGTCAATAGCTGTGTAAACTTGATCAGATTGCTTAATGTCTTGGTCTTAATTATCTGTCATCTTAAATAAGTCCCTTTGCTGGATTGTTGGGAGGACTAAATGACATTCCAGGGAAAGCTTTTGGTGAATAGTTAGGACACAATATATGGCATCAACCCACTATCGTTTCTGTAGCATCACCATTACTACCCCCATCACTATGATCAGTGCCTGGAGGAGAAAGGTCCCCAGGAGGAGCTCGAGACAGCAGGCCCCGCCCCTGCCTGGGCCATCTGGGTCCACAGCCCTGGAGCCACAGCGAGGCCTTGGGTAGCCTGGTGCTTCTAGTCTTCACAAGACTCTCGTGCTCCTTATCTCAGAGCAGCCTCACCGAGATGCAGTTGGGTCATAAGGCAAGTCTTGTAATGGTCCCGCCTCACTCCATCGAGAGGAAAGGCACCCCCCTCCTAGGACCACACAGCTGTCTGCACCCAGGTTATAGCTACAGAGCAGGTCTCCTGGCTGCCAGGTCAGGCCTGATGGTGGGGAGACATCACCACTCTCTCCAGCTCCTGAGCACTTGACCACCGGTCTGGCTTGGCAGTATCCTCAAGAAGTCACCTGGGACTTCCCTGGTGGTCCAGTGGTTAAGAATCTGCCATCCAGTGCAGGGGATGCGGGTTCAATCCTTGGTCAGGGAACTAAGACCCCACATGCCATGGGGCAAGTAAGCCAGTGTGCCACAACTTCCGAGCCCATGTGCCTCAACTAGAGAGAAGCCCACATACTGCAACGAAAATCCCATGTGCCACAGATAAGAGCCATGGAGCCAAATACATAAATAATAAAATATTCAAAAGAAGAAGTCATCTAGTTCATGCCCCTGCTTCTGGGCTGTACGATTTGCAACCTCACGATGAGGAGGGCATCTCATTCATGTCCTTCTATGCATCACCGACTACTCCTTTGGGCTCAAGGCTGCACAGAGCTAGCCCTGGTAGTGTTCCTTTTCTCCCTCCCTCTCAAAACACCCAGTAATGCTTACCAAAGGATTAATAGTGAACTGGGAGTTTCAGCTGCTGGATCTAATTTAGTCCATGTGTCCAGTACACACCCTCCCAGTCTCACGGGGCGCCGGGCCCATTTTAAGCAAATCCAATAAATAAGTCTTAATTCTGAGCTGATGTTACCATAAACACGCTCCACTGCAGAAAAGGGTCTATTTCCGACCTGCCCCTCTCCCTGACCCAGTCCTTTCTCAACATGGCCCAAGACCAGCTGCTGGGGCTAAGAGCACAGTTCGCCTCTGGGCTGAGGTCCTGTCCCACATCCAGCAGCTTCCTGATGAGAGACCCTCAAGAGTTTCTCCAGCAACGCTCTCAAGCTCCTCTGACAGAGGTTTTATTCCTTAAATATATTCTTCACCAGCTGAACCATTTCCTGTGGCAGGAAATTAGGTTTCCTCCCATTGGCTCCAAGTGGGGCCCATAAAGTGTCCCAAAATGGTGGTGGGAGCCACAGCCAAGGAAACAGACATGCCGAAGTCCAGAGCTGATGGTGAAGCAGAGCCCACCAGTGCATTCGGGCAGAGAGGCAGGCCCGGGGCCCACATATCCCTGTGACCAGAGATCTGTGACCCACAGCCATCTGGGGGCCGACATGAAACCGGCAGACTTGGACACGGGGCTGGGAGATCAGGAGCAGAGCACAGAGCTCCAGAAACACACCAGGACCCAGTCACAGCATGGACTATATGCGGGGCACGTTGCTGCATATGCATGCGTGTGCACTCAGTCATGTCCAGGTCTTTCTGGCCCCATGGACTGTAGCCCACCAGGCTCCTCTGTCCATGGGATTTTCCAGGCAAGCATACCGGACTAAGTTGCCATTTCCTTTTCCAGGGTATTTTTCCCAACTCAGGGGTCTAACCTGCATCTTTTGCATCTCCTGCATTGGCAGGCAGGTTCTTTGCCAGCTGAACCACTGAGGAAGCCCGGGCACACTGCTACTATGTGAGAATACAAAGACGGCTCAACCCCAGGGCATCCTGCCTTCCCCGAGTTTAGAGAACTAAAGGGGCTTGACCAAGGTCATGTAACTTGTACAGGAGCAGGGCCAGAACTCAGAGCCAGACCCGGGTGGAGAAACGGAGGGTGGGGTAAACAGTGCTTTTTCCCATGCTGTCCCATGCTGCCTCCCTACCAGGGAAACTGACTTCTTGCTGCTGCTCCTGCTAAGTCACTTCAGTCGTGTCCAACTCTGCAACCCCATAGACGGCAGCCCACCAGGCTCCCCCGTCCCTGGGATTCTCCAGGCAAGAACACTGGAGTGGGTTGCCATTTCCTTTTCCAATGCATGAAAGTGAAAAATGAAAGTGAAGTCGCTCAGTTGTGCCCTACTCTTAGCGACCCCATGGACTGCAGCCTACCAGGCTCCTCCGTCCATGGGATTTTCCAGGCAAGAGTACTGGAGTGGGCTGCCATTGCCTTCTCTGAACTGACTTCTTATCCATCATCAAAGAGTTACTGAATACCCACCAAATCTCAGGCACCAGAGCAGAAGAAGTGAACAAAAAGCAAATTTGTTAATACTTCAGGTGAAGCCTATTTTACTTAAAACACATACATACAACTAAACTTTCTAGATTCTTCCAGAGACCAGCTTTTTTTTTTTTTTCAATTTGCTCACTGAGTAGTAACAGTTCCTTTGGTTCCACCTGGTCTTTGAGCACCAGTGGTCTGCTCTGAGATCTGCTGCTCTGCCTCTCCTTCATATGTATCAGAATGTTCTCTTCCATCTTCCATGCCAAGGATGGCCCAGGACAACTGCTTGATAGAGCATCAAATATGCTGCTGCTAAGTCACTTCAGTTGTGTCCAACTCTGTGCGACCCCACAGACGGCAGCCCACCAGGCTCCTCTGTCCCTGGGATTTTCCAGGCAAGAATACTGGAGTGGGTTGCCATTTCCTTCTCCCCAGCAAATTTGAAAGCCCTGCAAATAGCCCTGCTGAGAGGGCCAGTGGATTTAGTGGTGCACCCAGGATCCTCTCCCTTTGGTCAACACAGCCAAAACCAGGACTTCCCTGGTGCTCCAGTGGTTAAGACTCTGCCTGCCAATGCAAGGAACACAGGTTCGATCCCTGGTGCAGGAAGATCCCACCTACCAGGAGCAACAAATCTTGAGCACCACGACTACTGAAGCCCAAGTGCCTAGAGACCACGCTCTGCAATAAGGCACTGCAATGAGAAGCCCTCACTCACCGCAACTAGAAAGCCCACGAGCAGCAACAAAGATCCAGTACAGCTACACACACACACACACACACACACCCACAGACAAAACCAAAGCATCTTCTGTTCCAGGCAGAAATGCCACACAGGGGTCACATGTCGAGTCAAGGGCTCCAGGTGACAAATCACAGAGGTCCAGCATTTAAAGAACGAAGCATTCCTGGTCAGCTAAGCCCCGGCTAACTGTCTACCTGAAAACCCACTCTGCAGAACTGCAGACTGGGACTTGAGGACCTTGAGAGCATCCTGACCAATTCCTTCCTTCTGTGGCTGAGGAAACAGACTCATAGATTAAGCCCTTCAAGTTCACCCAGCAAGTGAGCACAGAGCAAGAAGGTGGTCGCCCAGCTGCTATTTCACAGCAGCCAGAACTCGCTGCTGAAGTCTGAAAAACATGAGTCCACATTTGCCCTCAGTAAGCTGAGTGCAACAAAACATATTAATAATTTTTCTTTATTGTATTGGATCTTAAGTTGCCCGAGTTCTCAATCTTCAGGATGACAAATATTTTTTAAAAACTGGGTCTGAGCACCTGGTCTAGGTGAAGGATGCGTGCTATAATTTCTGTCCCATCAGTGTGACCTTCTGAAAGTTACATTAAAAGAACCTGTTACAAACAAAAAGAAATTTAGCTGTATATTGAATGTGCTGCTGCTGCTAAGGCACATCAGTCGTGTCCGACTCTGTGCGACCCCATAGACGGCAGCCCACCAGGCTCCCCTGTCCCTGGGATTCTCCAGGCAAGAACACTGGAGTGGGTTGCCATTTCCTTCTCCAATGCATGAAAGTGAAAGTGAAGTCGCTCAGTCGTGTCCGACTCTTCGCGACCCCATGGCCTGCAGCCCCCCAGGCTCCTCCGTCCATGGGATTTTCCAGGCAAGAGGACTGGAGGGGGGTGCCAGTGCCTTCTCCGGTATATTGAATCTATTATTCCCCAAATCTTTTCAAAGTTTACTTTGGTTGTTAGAGTTTAAATAAAAAGCAACATTTCCAGTATCAGCGCCTTCTTATCATCTGGTGCCACAAAGGAAGAATCTGGCACAGGGGAGTGGGGGGTGGTCCCCCAAGTTCCAGATAACTGAGGTTTCCCTGTAACCCCACCTCAGCAACCACATGCTCCAGCCCGTTTCATAAGTGTCCTCAGCAAGTTCTGTTAAGTACACTAAGCACGTTTTTTTTTTTTTTTAATGTTCCAGTTTAGATTGGCCTGTGAAGAGCTGAAAACAGAATTTCACAAGCCCTGATACCAGTCACTGAACCACTTCACCAAGAACAACCCAATTCCCATCTGAACTTGCCAACAGGTAATAGCTGGTGCTTTAGGCTGCCACACTGGAGAACAACCCATCCCATGTCAGGCTGAAGCCCCCTGTGCTGTGCTCTGGACCAGAAACCAGCTCTCACTCCTTCCCCACTGGACTGATGTCTCCCCTCCCCGCTGAGAGCTTTCCAGAGTGGCTGGCTCAGATCTGCGACAAGTGCTCCAAGCAGATGGGGCCCGAGTGTGAGCCCCAGAGGTGGGAGGACTCCCTGGGCAAACCCTGGAAGGAAGAACCAAGGAACACCTCGTCCTGCCCACTGCGGGGGGTGGATCCCACAGGAAACACATCTGGACGTGAGGGCCTCCCTCCTCCCAAGGGCCCCGGGATGCACTCAGGGTGTGCACTTTCTACAGCAGGAGGAGGCTGATCTGGAGAAAGTTCACTTAATTACAATCATCTGTAAAGCACACGTACACCAAGAATCTTTCAACATCGGGCCATGAGGGGAGCCCAGTCCCCTCCTCACCCCAGCTGCTCAACCTCAGCTTTCCCGCCACAGCTGGCCTGTGTGTGGCAGGACATTTAGCAGCATCCCTGGCCTGTACCCAGTAGATGCCAGTAGCACCTCACCTCCCAGCTGCAAGAACCAAAATCATCTCCAGGTATCGCCAAAGGTCCCCTAGGGGGCAAAGTCACTCCCCTAGGTTCCCTGAGAACCTGTGGGCTATGAGAATACTCTGGGCACAGGCACAGGTTGGGGAAACAGAAGCAATCTCCACCTCAGGGCAGGTGTCAGCCTGGCACTTCTCACTCATCATCTCCCTGGATACAGGGATTCTGTGGGGTGGGTCCCCTCAATCCCATTTTACAGGTGAAAGATTCACATGACATTGAGTGACTCGCTCAAAGTTGCCCAGATGGGCAAGAAGTGGTGCCCGACTTTGTAAGCTGGGATCACACCCCAAACCCAGCTCCCATGCCTGTGATCCTTCTGTTTGAACCAGAGGTTCTCCATGGGACTGGTGAGACCATCCATGGTCATGGTACCCTCCCATCCCCCTCACCCATGCAAAGAAAGTAGTTATGTCTTGGAGGGAGAGAGGGAGAAGGAAGACAAGGAGGAAAAGGAGTGTTTCATGTGGAATCTTTCTATTTCACAGCTTTGGTGTTCAGAAACTTTTTTTTTCCTCCAAAAACCAACTTGATGGGGATTCCTTTTTTCTCCGCAGGATCACAGAGGTTTCACACTGGAAAGGGAAGATGTGACAGAAGTCTGGGTTGGTCTCTGGTTACCGAAATAAGGGGGAAAGAATTGTTGCCAGGCTTCACGGAACTTTCTGGATGGCCATTTTGCTCTGCCAGTTAATATTCACTAAGAATGGAATTAAGCCTGAAGATCATGTATTTGTTTATTTTTAAAGAGATCACTCGCAGAATGTTCAGGATCCTCATAGCCCTTGGCCCTGTTCTGATGGGCTTAAGGCAAAAAGAACACTTCAGCCCAGCTTTTATTACAACCCCCACCCCGAAAGCTCACTTCGTAAAACACAGGGAGTTTGAAATGGAACTGTGAGTTCAGGTGTGTTTAGATACTTCTCATTCAACTGGGGGACTCTGGCCTCCTGTGGCCCTGGCCCTGCATGCAGCATGGCTATTCACACAGCCCACACTTCAAGGGTCCCTGCTTCCAAACTGCTCTGGAGAAATGGATTCATTTGTATTTTCAGTATGGGGGAAAAGAAGAGAAAATGGCAGTCTGAAGCCCAGAGGACAGACTCACACAAGAAGACAAAAGGGTTCCTTCTCTCTCTGACATGGCACTCCGGGAGCAGCTGGGGAAAGAGACTCACTAGGCTCCACAGTCTAACTTTGGAGGGAAAAGTTAAAAAAAAAAGAAAAAAAGAGGCCGGTGGGGGGTAGGGGGGCGTGGGGAGCAGCTTTTGGAGACTGTTAGATCATTATCTAGGCTTAGACCCTTTTTTCTGAAGAAGAGAAAACCAGGGCTTGAACTGCAGATCAGCCTTCCACTAATAAATGCCTGAAGACTGAGAAATGTCTTTGATCTCTTACAAAATAAAAAGGCAGGGCTCCAAAGAGTCACCTCCCCTGACAACTGCTATTTCTCTTGTCTTATCTGCCAGTGAACTTCAATATTAGCTCACTTCGCTAAACAAACAACTCTTATTACAGGACTCTTAGTCATTCTGTTTTTTCACTTTCTTCCAGCAGAAACCATTAAGGTCTGAGTAGCCTCTCCGGGGCTGTCTTTTCCCAGACCCAGTTCCCAGCCTTCCACCTCCTGCCCCACCAGGTTTGCAAGAACTGAGCCCCATGAATCACTTCCTGTGGGCAGACTGCACGTTTGGGGATGGGATTTTCTTTGTCTTTTTTTTTCTTTTTTGGAGAAGATTCTCACAGACAGTTGGGCCTCAAGGAGTGGAACCACGCAATGATGATGATCACTCACTGCCTTGTCCTATTAAAACAAATCAAAGTTTCCAAAGACATATAGAAAATGTCAGGCGGTGTTCGTGACTAGGGGAGTTGGGGGGGAGAGGTTAAGAGGACAAATGAAGAGTTTTTCTGTTAATTGCTCAGTTTTGACTTCCTTCATTATGAGTCACTGGCCAGGGAGATAAAACAATGTTATAAGCACTATAGAGTATGCAGGGTAAACCTGGCAACTTTCTGTGACATTTGAACTGAAGAGTAGGGCTTCTAGAAAATGTTCACTCAAGCTCCAAGTTTACAACCATTTCTGGTGAAATACCATACAATACGGGTTGGGAAAGGAACATTCTCACATTTCAGTCTTAATCACATTTACCACTCTTTCCCTTATTTTTAAGAGAGGCCCACAAATGGGAAGGAAATCTAAAAAACAGGGGCTTTATGTATAACTGATTCACTTTGCACAGAAACTAACACGACATTGTAAAGCAACCATACTCCAATAAAAATTCACTTTAAAAAAGTAAATAGGCCCCAAAGCCTTAAGTAAGAATCCTCAAACCTTTCAGGGCAGCCACTGTAGGGGAGCTGGAAGCAAGGGAGGGGTGGGAAATGACCACATTTCTAGAAAAAGTGAATTTAAGGCCCATGAAGTTAAACAGCTACCTTTGTAAGCAGAAAAGACAGCATTTGCAGGACACCAGTCTCTAACATTCCACAGACACTCTGCCTCTCTGGTCCAAAGCTTTACAAGCTTACATAAGCAGTTTCCATCTATCTGGTAACAAAGAATGGGTGTCCTGTATATTCTGGGCATCACTATCCTGAGGACAATTTAAGCAGCCAATTAGCATTCCTTTCAGACTAAGGGGACAGACTTCCTATTGTCTCTCAACAAAAGGTTCTGGTTCATTGGGGGTAATTGCACCTAAGACAGCAAAGAACCCCTATGGCAGGAAGATGGGAATTCCCAGTAAACAAGAAGGGAGGACTTCAGAACTTAAAATGTCAGGGTGGCAATCACCTGCCGCTTAAGCTGGCCTCAAGGACTAAACAGCTCTAGGCTAAAAGCTGCATCACCAACCACTGCCCCCACCGACTCCCCAGCAGCTCCACACGGGAGCACAGAAAGGCTTCCAGGTGAAGCTCCCTCCCCTCGGGTCCAGCACCCTCACAACTCTCTTCCACACCCAATGCACCCAGTCCCAGCCAAGTACCCAGAGTACCTGCCCACCCACCGCCTCATCAGACGCCCACTTCCCAAACAGCACACAGGTATTTAGAGGCCTGTGTTGCTGTTGCTGCTGCTGCTGCTAAGTCACTTCAGTCGTGTCCGACTCTGTGCTACCCCATAGACGGCAGCCCACCAGGCTCCCCCGTCCCTGGGATTCTCCAGGCAAGAACACTGGAGTGGGTTGCCATTTCCTTCTCCAATGCATGAAAGTGAAAAGTGAAAGTGAAGTTGCGCAGTTGTGTCCCACTCTTTGCGACCCCATGGACTGCAGCCTACCAGGCTCTTCCATCCATGGGATTTTCCAGGCAAGAGTACTGGAGTGGGGTGCCATTGCCTTCTCCGAGAGGCCTGTGTTACAGGTATGGAAATTCACGGTGCTTCGCTGGCTCAAGTTGTTGAGGTAACATGTTGCGGCCATAGTGCCTGAGTGTGGGGCTCTTACATCCACAGCCACAGATCTTCAGTCCTTGGTGGTATGCTGACATGGTCTAGGGGTCCAGAGGCTCCCTTCGGCCCAATTATGCCTCCAGCTTAAAGATTACCCCCATTCTGTGGCTCTTCCTGCAGAAAGATCTCTCTCTGTCCTCCCCTCTTCAAAGACTTACAGACCTTACTGTCCAACACTCACCAAACTCACCATCACCATCACCTGGGATGATAAAGTAACTTCCATGTGTACTTGGCTTCCCCTCCCAGCGAAGACAGGAGCTCCTTAAGGACAAGGAGACCCAGCTTAAAATAACTCCCCCGTCCCCTGGATGGAGCATGGGGCTTGTATGTTGCATTTGTTCACAAGTAGGTCAGGGCAAGGGAATTACTCCTCTGGGCAGCAACTATCAGAAGATTGAGGCGACAAATGCAAACCTCAGGCTGCATCCCAGCCTTATGAACCCAATCAAGACACGAAGCCTTGTAGTAAAGGGACCCACAGATGAACGTTACCACCAGAAACCCAATGCCAGGAATGTTCTCGAAGCAATCAGCTGGTATCAAGAGGTGCCATTAAAAACAGCGGGGGAATGACAGCCACAGGTGCCAGTTCATTCTGCTGAAGCAGCCAGCGACGGGGTGCAGGGAGCTGAAAGGCTTCTGAGTGAGGAAGTCCTGCCTACTTCACTCATCATACCAGAGAGAGACAAAGTCATATGTGGCTAAGGTTGTAGGCAGACACAGGCTAGAAGGTTTTTTGATGAATTTACTCAACAAATATTTGTTGAGTGGAGATTTTATCAGTGTTGAAGTTACTGGCAGAGAAGACATATGCACAACAAATGTGGGTCTATGCCAGGGAGTGGACTAGAGCGTCTGCACTCCCGCACTGGCTGTGCTGCTCAGAGGTGAGGGGTCTCTAGGTATGGCGCATCCCATCTATACAACAATGGGTTCAGGGACTTCCTTGGTGGTCCAGTGGTTAAGACTTCGCCTTACAATGCAGAGGGTGTAGGTTCGATTCCTGGTCAGGGAACTAAGATCCCATATGCCTCATGACCCCCTCTTCAAAAAAGAACTAGAACATAAATAACAAAAGCAATATTGTAACAAATTCAATAAAGACTTTAAAAATAGCCACGTTAAAAAAAAAAAATCCTTAAAAAAAATGATGGGTTCTGCCAGTCTCTCGTGTCTGCTTGCTTTCCAGCACTGACGGTTCACCTACCTGAGAAACACACTAATTTGCCGGGAAAAGGATCTTAGAATGGTTGTGTTTACACCTGCCAGCTCCCTGACTGCCTTTACGCACGTAGGGCCTTGGAAGAAACAAATCTGAATCATCAACAGCAGCAGAGCAAATACATGATCAAGAAGAGGGACTACCATCTCAGAAATGAAATCACACACAGCAAGGGGAAAAGAGAAAACCTCAGGACCTCCACTCTTTCTGCAGGTTAGAAGAAAACAAACCCCCAAAGCCCAAACCTAACAGCAGTAGCAGCAAGGCTCTGGCAGTCACAGCTGTGAGGCGATAGTAAAGGATAAACTGGTATCAAACAAGTTCCTGAGAAGTTGGCTTCAAACCAGAAAGGTGGGGCTTCCCTGATGGTTTAGTGGCTAGGACTGCACTCCCAGTACAGGGGGCCCAGGCTTGATCCCTGGTCAGGGAACTAGATTCTACATGGTGCAACCAAGACCCGGTGCAGCCAAATAAATAGAAATAAACATTTAAAAAGAAACCCGGAAAGGTAACAGGCTGCAGAATTGCTGACCTCAAAGGTCAGAGGTCAGGAAACGGGTGCTCTGGCTCACAGACGTGGCCACACTCGTGGCTAGCTTCGGTGGGATTCGCCCAAGACACAGGAATGAAAGCAGATGACCTCGTGTGGTTTGTTCCAGATTCAGGAATCAGAGGACTTCAGAGCTGGGGGTGAGGGCGGGGGCTCTAAAATGAACCATTGCACTTCCTCTCCCTCTTTCTCTCCACTGCAGAGACAGCATCACCCCAGGGCCCCTTCCGTTCTTTTTTTTTTTTTTTCTACTCCAGAAATCCATGATCCTAAAACTATCTGTGGCCCGAAATGGAAAGCTCAGCTGTCAGGGAACAAAAAAGCTAAGCCCACAACAAACGGCAGGGCTCCCCTCCAGGGCAGGAAGACCAGAGGGTGTCTGGGCAGGAGGACCGCCTTCTGGCGCTTCCCACCCTCCGCACAGCCAGCTGTCGGCCCCAGCGCCCTCCCGGCCCATTTTCCAAGGAGGCCGGGCCCATCTCCCCGGCTCTGTAAACAGCTCTGCCCTCCCCTCCCTCTGCCGCCAGAGTGCAGACACCCCCTGCCACCGGGGCCTGGACTGTTTGGTAACAATGGAGGGAACGTTAAACAAGGGTGGAAGACGGGAAGTGAATCACTGAATTCTCAAGCAGACTCCTTGGAAGGGGCAGGGTGGCGGGAGGGGAGGCCGGGGCCACTCGGGGAGGCCTGGCAGACGGTGGGGAAAGTTTCCCGGATGCTCTCTTCTTGCCCCACAATAGGGTGCCCCCCGGCTCTGCCTGCCTTCCGGCAACAGGCAAGCTCAAGTTCCTGAGTCATCTCGGCTGCTTTGAGAAGTATCTCGGATGTTCTCTGCTCGGGCACCAGGTGGAAGCGGGTGGAGATGCAGAAGAAGAGCCACTTCTCCACAAAAGGACCCAATTCTGTCCCCACGGCCCTTCAACAGTCAGATCCTGGTCTCCCCAGTAAAAGGAATGGCTTTGTCTCCTCTTTCCCCTGCTCATAGCATCGATTATTTATATGGAGATTTTCCATGGGACAATGGCAGGGCATGACTTGAAGTGGCATCTAAGTGAGACACACACTGTCCCCTATCCCCGCCCCTTCCCCCCGACCAGTCTGTACTGATTCCCACTCAGCCCAGGTGCCACGCCAAGCCACCTCCAGCACCATCGCTCACCTTCACTGACGACCACCTCTACTGGGAGAGGCAGGGAGACGCTCCAGCAGCCCCAGTCTGCAGTTACTGAGGGCCTACTATGTGCCAGGCACTTAGCGAGCACCTCAGTTTGCTCAACTTTGCAAAGGATCAAGGACTAAAGGACCACACCATGAACCACTGAAGTCAGTGCGCAGGAGCAGGGCCACGGGCGACCCACAGTTGGTGCAAACCTGACCTAATTTTTGCTTTCCAGGCTCTCTCTTCACAACTAGCTTTTCCCATACCTGCCTCATCTTCATTCCAGAGGTAACATCAATCAGTTGTTTCCTAAAGCAAGTTCTTTGCTAAGCACTTTATGCTTATATACTTTTATCCTGCTGGACAGGGCCGTTTTGTAAAAGAAGGCCATGAAGTTCAAAAAGGTTAAGATTCTTCCACAAGGTCACACAGAGAGCAGGAGAGCGGAGTCAAGCTCTGAACTCCAAACACAAGGGCCTAGGGTCTTTCCATTGCATCAGGCTGTTGCCCGGCATACTCACCTGCCGTGAAGGAGACACGGTGGGAACAGGTGAGACCAGGGACCAGGAACCAGATTCCAGCTCTGGCTCCTCTCTCTGCCACCTGGGTGACCTTAGGGAAGGTGTTTCATCTCCCAGGGCCAGTTTAAATGTTAGAACATGATAGAAACTTCATCTGAGGACAATTTATGTTGTTGTCCATGCTGGTGGTGTTTTACATGGTACCAGCAGCTTTGAGCAGAGACTAAGGAGATGAACAATTTCCTCCTTCCTAAGTCCACTCAAGTTTGCCAAGTTTTTCTTGACACTCCCATCCTCAGAGATCATGAAAGTGAAGGTCTGAAGCAGTTGCCTGGGTTCCTCAAGTCCCAGTCCTGCTTTAGTGACTATTTATGAGTTATTCCCGTTCCCCAAACCTTAGTTTTCATCTGTAAAACGGGCAGGTTGGACCAGATATGCCCAAGGTCCCTTCTCCGACAATGTGACTATTAATCAGCAGCTCACTGTTTTGTTTTTTTTCTCACACAGAGAAGACTTCCTCCAGGCAAATTTCTCTGAACAATGCAAAAAGGAACACAATTCCAACACCCCAGCAATACCATTCTGTTCTAGCTCCCGCTGGGGACTGCCCAAGTGCCAGGAACTCAACTCCCATGGTCAACTCCGACCCTGGCCTTGTGTGTGTGGCTTTGCCAGGATGAGGGAATCCACAAGGTTAACTTCCTGCCTGCGCTCCGCACGAATGCTCTGAGCAGGAATCACAGAGCTGCGGAAGCTGCAGCGGAAACGGCAGAGTCTGTCCCCATGCCTGGTCACGGAAGAATCGCAGGCAGGGAAGGCGTAGCTGCTCCAACATTCAGCATCGGCCACTGAGAAGATTATAGAAGGCAAGCTGGTGCCATCCTGTGTCTAAAAGCACCGCAGTTCTACCCCAGGTAGGATGTCAGAACCTCATGAGCAAATCCATTGCTGGTTGTGATGTGCAGTCCTTTTGTGCTCCCGAGTCCCAATAGGAAACACTAAATAATTACTGATTTAATTAAGTGAAAATTGAGGGCCAAATGCATTCTACACCAATATTTGCTCTTTCAAAGGGCATTTTCAAAAGGAAAAAAAAAACTACTCCTCCATAAGAAATGTTTAAAACAAAAAGTAAATGAGAGAAAACCCACGTGTACATATTCCCCTCGGACATAATATTTTATACGGAACATGTACTTTTGACAGCCTCAGCTAAAATTCTTTGCTTTTAAACACAAAGAGCAAAACTCCTGTTTATATCCATCCAGTGAAACATTACCCAGTTATAAAAAGGAATTCATGACTGCAACATGCAAAAACATGGAAGAATCTGAAAATAATTACGCTATGCGAATGAAAGTATCCCCCCACCAAATAAAAAGAGTACACCCTGTACAATTTCATTAGTGTAAAATTTTAGGCAGTTTAAACTAATGAACAGTGACAGAAAGCAGACCAGTGGCTGCCTGGAGACCGAGGGGCAGCAGGCAAACAGGAAGGCAAAGGTACAAACGGGCAGAAGGGATGTTTTGAAGGACATGTTCATTATCTTGATCATGCCGATAGTTTCACGTGTGTACATATGTCAAACTCATCAAGCTGCACACTCTCAATAAGTGTCATTTACTGTATGTCAATTATATCTCATCAATTGCTCCAACAGTGTCAGAGCTAACTTCCTATTTACTGCATGACACGCTGAAAAAAGCCAGTGTTGACACAGGAAAGCATAATGACTACATTATGACGTTCTAAAAAGGCGTGACATATACACACACTAATGAGTTTGCTGCAAAAGTAGTTACGCCCTCTCTGGTACATGAACGTCTAACTATCTAGTTATTCTCATAAAACTGCGCAGATCCATGACTTGAGACACTGCTCGTAACAATGCTGATCAATGAAAAGCCTCAGAGCATCACAGAGCGGGTCTCAGAACTTCAAGTTGGCACTGGAGAATAAGTTGTACACAAAGACTCCAACCCCTGCCGCAGGAGTGCGGGGACTGGGGTGCGTGCGGGGTGTGGTCTGGCCAGGAATGATCCACGGAGCAAAGGGACATGCCAGGGAAATGATGGTGGGGGGATGTTTAAACCCAGGAGCAAACTTCCGGGTGTGCTGTGCTCCGAGCGAGCTCTCTCTTGCACACAGCCTCACATCCCTGTGTTCATGTTCAACATGGTGGGCCCAGATGGTGAAGTGCAGGGGTCCTTTCAAGCATCACAAGACTATTCTGTCAGCTTTTTTTTTTTAAATCTTTAAATGTTGAGGTCACTATAGCTTCACCATAATTTAGCACGGTGGTTTGCCAATGTCTTAAGACATCGGCAGCCTCTACAATCACTCAGGCCTCCAGACTCCCCTATATTAACCTCCTATTCCCAAACAAACCAGATATAAACACTCTGTTCCCCTCAAGAAGCCTAAGATTTGGGGATGGGAAGGCTGTATATCAGGGCACATCACTTGGAAACCTCTTATCTAGGATACTCGTGGCTCAGGCAGTAAAGAATCTGCCTGCAATGTAGGAGACCCGGGTTCGATTCCTGGGTTGGTAAGATTCCCCTAGAGAAGGGAATGCAAACCCATTCCAGTATCCTTGCCTGGAGAATTCCATGGACAGAGAAACCTGGCTGGCTACAGTCCACGGGGTCTCAAAGCGTTGGACATGCCTAAGCGACTAACACTATCTAGAACATGCCAAGAGGCAAGAGCACTCGGCACACTTAAGACTGACACTGGGGGCAAGAAGGGAGGGGCACATTAATGAAGTGAGAGACAGAGGGTCGCCATGCCCGGAGGACAGACCTTCCAACCTGGGGGTGATACGTCCCCAGAAGTTCTGCAGAAAGACCGACTTCATTGCCAGCCCAGCCCCGGGGTTGAGTATTTCTAGTATAACTCCACACAAACCATGGAGGCTCTGCAAATGTTCACAGATGGTGATGAATTCCTATTTCTGGCCAAGTGCATAGGGAAAAACCCCAGTTCTTAAACATTTGAATGCTGATAGTCCTGAAACAATGCGGGGGGCGGGGGGAGATACGAAGAAGAATGAACACACACACACACACACACACACACAGGAAATTAAAAATGGAATAGTTAAGCATCATGGATAAGAGAACAGTGAAAGTCAACTGTCCGGTCCAGGACTGGGTTCCTCCTAGCCCAGGTGTGTGTCTGCGAGCAAGTTACTTAAGCTCTCTGGGCCTTAGTTGCCTCAAACCATCCTGGAAGCAGGTAGTATCATCCCCAATTTAAAACTCAAGGTGCAGGAGACCAGAATATGTGAGCAACATTTCACAGCATCAAGAACTGACCCTCCCAGAGCTTGCCCCCACCTGCGCCTCCCCTCAGCCCCAGGTGAACCGCATGTGTTTTCATCACAGTTGAACTGGCTTTTCTGGGGCACCTGGCCCCTTGTTCAGCTGCCAGAGTACAAATAAGCTAGTACCTGCTGGAAGCCCATCAGAAATAAGAATCACAAACCAGAAAAAAAGCATTAAGTAGAGACTGTCAAACAGAGTGAAGTTAACTCAAAGGGAAAAACAAATATCACATATTCACGCATATATGTATGAGACCTAGAAAATGGTATAGATGATCTTATTTGCAAAACAGAAATAGAGACACAGATGTAGAGAACGAACGTATGGACGCCAAGCAGGGAAAGGAGGTGGAGGGGTTGAACTGGGAGATTGGGATTGACATACGTACACTATTAAAACTATGTATAAAATGGATAACAAGTGAGAGTCTCCTGCATGCTCAGGGAACTCAACTCAGTGCTCTGTGGTGACCTAAATGGAGAGGAAATCCAAAAAAGTGGGGATATATGTACACATAGAGCTGATTCACTCTGCTGTAGAGCAGAAACTAACGCAAGATGGTAAAGAAACTACACTCCAATAAAAATTAAAAAAACAAAAAAAGAGTTTAAGGTCCAGGAATCTGGTGGGTAAGCAGGAGGCAGCCGCAAGGTATTAGATTTTTTGGATAATCAAAGACAAACTTAGGGGTCCTCTAACCCAGTTCAGTTCACTCGCTCAGTCGTGTCCGACTCTTTGAGACACCATGGACTGCAGCACACCAGGCTTCCCTGTCCATCATCAACTCCCAGAGCTCACCCAAACTCATGTCCATCAAGTCGGTAATGCCATTCAACCATCTCATCCTCTGTTGTCCCCTTCTTCTCCCGCCTTCAATCTTTCCCAGCATTAGGGTCTTTTCAAATGAGTCAGTTCTTCTCATCAAGTGGCCAAAGTATTGGAGTTTCAGCTTCAGCATCAGTCCTTCCAATGAATATTCAGGACTGATTTCCTTTAGGATGGACTGGTTGGATCTCCTTGCAGTCCAAGGGACTCTCAAGGGTCTTCTCCAACACCACAGTTCAAAAGCATCAGTCTTTGGCACTCAGCTTTCTAGTCCAACTCTCATGTCCATACATGACTACTGGAAAAACCATAGCTTTGACTAGACTTTTATTACTTTGTTGGCAAAGTAATGTCTCTGCTTTTCAATGTGCTGTCTAGGTTGGTCATAGCTTTTCTTCCAAGAAGTAATCATCTTTTAATTTCATGGCTGCAGTCACCATCTGCAGTGATTCTGGAGCCCCCAAAATAAAGTCTCTCAGTGTTTTCATTATTTCCCCATCTATTTGCCATGAAGTGATGGGACCAGATGCCATGATCTTAGTTTTCTGAATGTTGAGCTTTAAGCCAACTTTTTCACTCTCCTCTTCACTTTCATCAAGAGGCTCTTTAATTCTTCTTTGCTTTCTGCCATAAGGGTGGTGTCATCTGCATATCTGAGGTTATTGATATTTTTTCTGGCAATCTTGATTTCAGCTTGTGCTTCATCCAGCCTGGCATTTCTCATGATGTACTCTGCATATAAGTTACATACGCTGGGTGACAATATACAACCTTGACATACTCCTTTTCCGATTTAGAACCAGTCTGTTGTTCATGCCCAGTTCTCCTCTAACCCAACAGCCTCAGATACAGCACTACATTCAAAAGTTCTGCCAAACACAGGGCTGAATGCAGCCTGTTCCTCTGTGATTTCTGCCTCCTGCTCTTAGAACAAAATTCAGGGACCCTGCAGAACAAGTGTCCTTGGCTGGGCACTCTCTGCTCCAGGTCATCATGCCCACGTCTTTCCTCAGATGAAGACAATCTCCTAGGGACTTTTGCGTTAAGCTGACATCCAATGAGCTGTCCAGGGCCTGAGAGTTGGGCCCCAGGTTCTCCATCCACATCCCTTCTTGTATTTCCCCCATTGCATCCATCCTGGTTATAATCTCAGGGGAGAGGCAGGGACGCGTAACAGTGCACGATATAAAGAACTTATCAGCATGAGTAGGACAGCTGTCTCAAAACATTAAACCCAAAACACAGCATAACAGAGAAAGCGCTTTGAACATAACAGGTGCTCAATAAATATTTATTGTGCAAATGAATGCTCCATTGAAGTCAAGGCAAGTGCCTCTCTCCCCTTCACCACTTCATTCGTGGTCAATTTGGGCAACTTCCTGAGAAACTTCCCGCTGCCGGAATCCAGAGACACAGAAGAAAGCCACCAATTAATTGGTCTGGGCCGGAGGTTGAAAACAGGCAGCAGCCCACAGATGTTGTGCTTGGCCTACACAGAGATTTTTAAATTTTTAAGTTAGTTGCCAACTTTTCAAAGCTGGGAGATTTCATATGTAAATCTAGATTTTTGGCCTCTCTTGGAAAAAAAAATCAGAAGATCTGGCAACCCCTGGCTGATGCCATGTCACCGATGCCTCTTTAGATGAGAAATGAATCCTCAAGTGCCACTCTGTCTTGACACCAGGCCCCAGCCTCCCACCTTCTGCCTGTCCCCGGGAGCATCTGAGCCTGCAACTCTTGCCTGTTCTTCCAATGTGGGAAGCACTGCTTCATATAAAACAAAATGGAGCCTGAAGGGCCAAGGGACATTTGTAGGACACCACACAACGTTCGCTTGGGACAGTCTAATTCACACTGCCCTCGTGTCATTAGTAAATGCATCTCCTTTCACTCGCAGAGTCCCAGTTTGAGTAGCAAATTGTATGGCTACCCGGAGCCTCTGCCAGCTCTAGACCTGCCTGGATCAACCCACGAATTCAATAGCCAAAGCCTGAGATGGAGAGTCCCTTGATCTCTCTACAGTTTCCCATCCTGAAGATGTCAGACTTCTAGAGGGGTTCACTCCACAAAGAAGGCCTTCCAACAGCCTGAAGAGCCTCGTGGTGGCCTTCTCGAAGCTGTGGCAGTGGCCAGCAGCAGTGGCCAGCCTTGGAGGATCCGCAACACTGAATGCCAGGGAAGGCTGGGGAGGCGTGGCCTGGACTACACTTGGGGCAGGCAGAGACAGAGAGAAAAGAGAACAGAGAAGGGAGTTTAATAACAACCCCACCTCCTGGTACCATTTCTCTTGCTTGAAATCACAGGGAGAACTAAGGCTACCTTATTTTCAGTGGAGACTAGGGAAGAAGAGAAAATGGCAGCCTTGATGGTGAGACAAGTCATCAAAGGTCATCAATTTGTATTTATTGTCTCTTCTGTAATCTTCTACCCTCTTGGATCAAACATGTTGACTTGTTGGGGCCAGGAGCCTGGCTTCCACCCACGCTGACAGACAGACAGACTTACTGAACCTTTAATTGGGTGAGGCTGGGTCAGGGTTTAAAAAAAAAAAATCTAGTTATCCAACATTTGGGGGGCCTTTAGTATAGCCAAGGGAGGTACCTTGCTTCAGACGGGATGCTTTGCGAAGACACAGCGATAGGAAGGCAAGCAGGTGAGCCTCTTTTCATACTGAACAGCAACACCCAGCCAGCCCCAGGCCCCAGGCTGCAACATTCTTAAGTATTTCCTAATACCCCTCCAATCCAGCCTCGGTGGAGAGGGAAGCTTTGCATTTAACCCTGAAATCAAAGTATTCCCTTTCCAATCTTTAAAGGGTTAAAGGCCAGGGAGGGAATGATTTCCCTGAGGGAGGAGGGCAGCAGAACGGCTCCCTCTCCCTAATACAAATTCTGGCAACAGCAGACAGTGCGCAAAGGGGAAAGGCAAGGCCGGAAATCAAGCACTGCTGTCTTGACATTTTATCCGAAAACCTGACGTAACTGGATCTCACAAGGCATCTGAGGCTTATTTTTTTCCCTCCCTAATGTGAGCAAACAGAAGAAAATCGGGTTCTGAAAATCCTTAAGGTCCATGTGAACTTAAGTCCCTCACCCTCTTCTTTTCCAAAGTGGGCGCATTACAGAGGAATCATGGCCGCCAAAATCTGTTTTTAAGTTTTCTTAGGTCACTTGCCTCGGAGATACCCAAGCACATTTCATTGAGCAACACAGAGCTAACAGAATGCGCAATCTACGTGGAAATGGGTTCCCAGGATTTCAGTCTCTAAAATTTTGTAAACATACACAGGGAAGGGCCTTGGCTTTGGCGTGGGCAGGGAATCAGCTACAGTTGCTTAAACACTGATCAAATTCTACAAAGAGGACAAAGAAAACATCCAAAGAAATGGTATTTTGTTTTCCCTGATCAAGTTAGCCAGCAGCCTGGGTTGGGAGGGTTAACGGGATGGAGTTGTAACATCTTGTAGGGCGGGGAAGAGTTGAAGGGTATTTATAAATTCTCCGCTGGCCTTTCGCCAGGGCTGCTTTTATTGATCTAATCAAACACAAATGATGATGCCTGACATGACTTGTATATACAAATGGCCATCTGAAAACAGTCACAGACCTAATTGAAGGAGACGGCAGGAAATCAAAGGAGGGCTGGATGGAGGAAGAGAAATACCCAGACCCACAGAGCAGCATTCCAGCTGCCCAGAGAGGCAGAGCAGGGGCTTTTCCTTTGAGGGGAGGGAGATGTTTACTCTCACTGAGGAGTTCGGCTCCCCTGCCTGCCACTGTCCCAGGGAGCAACTCAGAGCAGCCATGGCTGGAAAGAACGAATAGCTACCCTCGCCAGCAGGCTCCCCGCAAGCTCCGCCACAATGGCAGCTCAGCCCTGATGTCATGTGGCGGAGCCAGGGCTCAGGGACTGGAACCCAGCCGAGGGTCATGAGCAATGCTGCTGTTTCTGTCATGCAGGGGGTTTCCTGCAGGAACTGTGGCTTCCTGACAGTTGGAGCATCTACAACCCCACCCAGAGAAGGATAAAGCTGGAAGACTTCTAACAGCCTTCCAGCAAGCAACCCTGTGGACGGACAGGGAGACCAGCCCACAGAGGGGGCTTAGAGGGGACTTGTCCCGGGGTGCGGTGCCTGACCCCCATCTACTGTGCTTCCCAGCATACCAGCCTGGAGCTGCCCCATCCGAGCAGGCAATAGGCGCTGGTGAACTTGGGAGGTCACAGAGCAGAAGGTGAGGAACGTGGAGAGAAAGACAACACTGCCCTTCCTAGGAGAAGTCTGATCCCTAAGAGCTTGCATGTTCTCTGCTGCCAAGAGGAAAGCTTTAGTGATATCCAGAAAGGAGAAACCAAGAGCGAGAGTCATAGTTTGTAAGTTTGTTTCAAACTCTTCAAGAAAGAAGACTTTTGGACCCATCACTCCAATTCCCACAGGCACTCTGACCAAATGACCACGAAAAATTAGACAGAAATAATAAATCCCAAAGAGCTGACTCACTGGAAAAGACCCTGATGCTGGGAAAGACTGAAGGCAGAAGGAGAAGGGGGTGACAGAGGATGAGATGGTTGGATGGCATCACCGACTCAATGGACACGAGTTTGGACAAACTCTGAGAGATATGAAGGACAGAGAAGCCTAGTGGGCTGCAGTCCATGGGTTTGCAAAGAGTTGGACATGACTTAGCAACTGAACAACATAATCAATCCCAAATAAAACTGGTAATGGCTATCATCACAAACACGTTAATTTGCTGAAGATAAAAAGTAAATTGGCAACATCGAAAAACTGCAAAAATCAACCCAGGAGAAAAAATAGGCTCCAGAGTAAAAAGTTCAGCACAAAATAAAACTGGAATCAGTGAAAACTATAGGCAATGAAAGTCATTGATAAAAACTGATGGACAAAAAATCTAATAATTCAGATATGCAAAGGAAAACTGGACTTGGTGGCAATAATGGCACAAAAGAAAATTCCAAAATGGCAGAAGCTAAAATCAGTACCAAACAAAGGGAAGCAAGCAAACAAAACTGAAGCAAGTTTTGTTATAAATTGCACAAAGAGCAGCAGATGCTAATGAAAGTAATTTGTTTAAAAACACAAACAAGGAAGAAGTCAAGAACAGTTTATAACACACAGAAAACGGCCGAGGTATTAAAACGACTCACGTCCAGTTTAAAGTGCTAAAATGAAAAACGTCCAAGACGTTTTCAGGAAAGGTGGTCAAAGGTCCAGCCATTGTCTGTGGCTACCTCCCCATTTCCCTGAAGAGAAAGAGGGACCTCTCCCCTTTGCTGGATGCTTTGTCATCGTGCCTGGATCAGGGCCAGGATCCGTGAAGGATCAGACTTCAGCATAAAGAGCAGATATGATAGAAAGACATCTTCAGCCACCAGGAGATGGCTCTCCATTCCCAATCAGGTCACTGACCTGACCTAGGGCAGGTGACTGCTTCTCTCACCTTGGGACACAGACCCTATTGTAAGTGGAGGATGGACCATTACTCACTAGGAAACCCTGAGTCCATGGTGCTGGCCCTACTTGGGGGACCCAGTGACTTCCAATTTTCTACCCTTGTAGGGGTGGGTAAAAGACAGAGAAGGACACAATTCTATGGGTGGGGGGTGGTCAAATGAGCAGAGCAATGGGCAATTTTCATCTTTCCTTCTCTGTATGTTCTGAATTCTCTACAATAAGTATACATTACAGTTGTGATGGGGGGGGGGGGTGGTTGGTGAGAGGAAGCATTAAAGAAAAAAGTCAAAAAAACCTACTCTAATAATAGACTCCAGAATGTATTTACTCACATGAAAGGTCCAGATGACCCTGGGAGCTCCAGATGGCACAAGTTCGAATTTATTTGCAATTAAGCATGGAGGCAGGGTCAAGTTTTAAATCCAAGGCAAAGGATTTGTAATTTTGGAATTTAATATAAATAACGATTCGGGGGCGGGCAGACTTGCTCTCTCTGTGAAGCTGTTTCCCTCGCCTTAGGTATTCAGTCTTCTTCTTCCAAATGCTGATCTTTTGGTGGTTCAAACACATTCCAACCGAGTTACTCGGCTTTACAAACAAAACACTACAAAGTCCTGGCTGGGAAGGACACACACCAAATTCACCAGAGTAAACACCTGTGAGAAGGAGAAGGGAGAATAGGAGCGGGGTGGGCTAACAGGAAGCCTTTAGCAGAGTAGCTTTAGGGTTTTGTTTTTGTTTTTTAATAAAGAAATAAGACATTACAGGTATCTGAAGTAAACATGGAAAAATATCAACACTCGTTATATCCAGTGGAAGGTTCATAAGCAAGATATAGTATATCTGTAGCTTGTATGTTTCCAATTTTTGTATCATGAAAACACACTCACAAAACCCCAACAACAATAGACCACGGCAAGGAATCACCTCTGGTCACTTGGAGAAGATGTCTGGATCAGCACAGAGCCAGCTGAAAAAATCAAAGTCCTCTGGTATGTAAATACTTAGCAAATTCTTGGCCTGAGAGTATATACACAACATATTAACTTGTCTCTGCCTTCTAAAATTTTTGTTATCATAGGAGAAAAAAATTTTTGTTTTCTTTTTTAAACAAATGGGTGTAAGGGAAAATGAAAACTATTATTGAGAGATGGTCTACTTGGTGTCTGGTACTTTGCAAGAAGTCTGGGGTATCAGCTCATCTAAGGTTTAACAACAAAGAAAGCTATTATGACCCCTTCCTTTCAAGAGGAGGAAACTGAACTTCTGAGGGGCCAATCACTGGTCCAAGGTCAGGCATTCAGCAAGGAGAGTGGAGAAAGGCAGGCTGGGCTCAGGGGTAAGAGATATTCACAGGGCCCCATCTTTCTTACCCTAAGTTGGGGTTATTCTCTGTGGAGTCCCCCTCTCTCCCCTACCAACCTACGTGTCACCCTCACAGGGTCAGAGCCCAGATCACCAAGCCATGGGACAAGGAACCTTTCCCAAACACAGCCCTTCCCTGCTGTCTTGTCTCTGCAGCTCCACAACGGTGCCAGCTCCATCCCTGGCATCTCCCCACACTCACGCTCCTAGGACAGCGCCACCTTCTGGGGACACATCTTCCCCAGGGCGACACTGGGAGGTTCTAAAGGGCAGATGGCTCGGAAGGCTCATCTACCATCAACTCTTTAAACCTCAGGGTCCTCCTCTGTAAAATAAAGAATCATGGCTCCATCTCACATGATCACTCTGATGGCTGGGTGCAAGAACACACCTACGGCTCTTAGAACGGGACCTGGCAAGGTCACGGGCAAATATTTATCATCAACACAATGGTCCTTAACAACTCCAGGTAAATACAGTTTCTCTTGGCACCTAGATTTGAGATTCTTTGAGAGCAGGAGTCGTGCCTTTTGTGTTCTCACAACCCCCACAGTACCCTACAGGTGTCAGGGGAGGAGAGGAAGCCCGAGAGGCTGGGGCGGGGTTGAGCGCCCGCCCAGGAAAGAGCTGGGCACCTTGAAGGAAGGGTCCCTTCCACCCTTTAAGACATCCAGTTAGTAAGGGAAACAACAAAGAGACAGGGAACTCTCACAAGTGGCTTTTCTTAGAGCTGCTCTGTCGATTCGGGGTCTGCATGTGTAAGGAACACACACATGTGAGGGAGTGGGACCAGGGGAGGTGACATCACAGGGCTTCACTTCAAACAGGTCAGGGGGACAGCATTCACAAAGTCTCTGGTGACTCAGGGACATCTCAAAGCCCCAGTTCAGGGACTTCCCTGGTGCTCCAGCAGCCAAGACTCCATGCTCCAGATGCAGGGGGCCCGGGTTCGACCCCTGGTTGGGAAACAAGATCCTACATGCTACAAATAAAGAGTTTGAATGCTGCAACTAAAGAAGTAAAAAGGTCCCACGTGTCACAATGAAGGCAGAAGATCCCATGTGCCATAACTAAGAACAGGCACAGCCGAAAAAAAAGCCCCAGTTCATCCAAGCTTAGGGAGGCGCAGGAAGAGGTCCTGCTACAAACTTCGAAACCCTGACACACATTCCCTGCTAATTAAACCACAGGCTGACTTCACTCCCAGAGCAGCAGATTCTAACGTGTAGGGCTGGGACTTGGCCTGGGGTGAGCTCGGGGGAATAACCAGGCTCCTTCAAGGGAGGGAGAAACCACTGTGTTCCCCCTTGAAGCAGCATGGCATGCAGTATGCAGCAGCAATCTGACCCAAGTGCACGAACAGGGTGGCCCTGGATGGAGGGTTCCCTTCCCTCTACTCTAACAAGGTGCCGCGTTAGATGAGAGCCCAGATCAGGTGCACAGGAGGCTGAAGCACACGCTCCCAGGAGGCGGAGGCAGCGGCGGCCAGAGCACTGGTGTCCAGGCTCTAGTCTCAGCGCTGGCGTTCCCGGCTGTGTGACCTCAAGCAAGTCTCTCACCATCCCTGAGTCTCTCAGTTGCCTCATTCAGAAAATAGAAGGTTAGAACAGATCATCCCAATGATCCCTGCCAGTTTTAAAGTTGTTGGAAACGGCTCTCTTCTGGGGAATATGTTTTGCTCTCCCAAATTCAGACTTGAGTGAAAACCAGAGCAAGTCCTGGTTGTCACACCCATCCCTCCCAACACCACTCCCCACCCCCCCACCCCGCCCCAAAACACACACACCCATCTGCTTCTGCTAGTTTTGTATGTTTGTCCCTGAAAGTCCTTCTAACTCTCTTCTAATTTTCTAATTTGTACTTAATCACAAGGAACTGCACTTACATTTGGTATGGGGTTCACAAATGGAAAATACTAATGACTTTGTAAATTAATTTCAGATTTGGCTCCATAATTTCTGGCTGTAAGATTCCACTTTGTTTTCCTTCTCATTGTTTTTAGAGGCAAATGGAAATGCAGCCCACCCCTCCAAAAGTACATTAAAATTCCAATTAAGTTTTCATGGGGAAAAAAAAAAAACTAACAGCAACATAATATTGGCATCTGGGGCAAACAAGCTGGAGTGTGGAAGATGGCAGCTATAAGCCTGGAAGCGTTCAAATGGGCTGAATGTGACATGGGATTTCTCCTGCAAGAAGATAAGAGGTCTGGGAGGGCTGTCCCTAATCCCACCAGCAGCTCAGCAAAGGCCACTTCATTCACCCTTCCATGAAGTCAGACTGTCGCAGGGCCTGCCTGGAGGGAGGCAAAGACCTTAGGGCAGGGTAGCTATGATCTCTGCTACTTGGGCTGGGCTGTTAAGTCTTGTCCTGGGTGTGACACTGGACTGGGCCATCAACAAGCTGCACAGCATTTAAATGGGAGGGACCAGAGGGTGAAGAAGTTTAAAACATAGGTCAGAGAAGGAACAGACGAGGAAGCTGATGATACTCTGCAGAGAGAAGTCCCAGGGGACACAGCAGAAGGTCCCCCAGGCCAGAAGACTCACTGATAGGCTATTCTCAGGTGCGGTGAAAGTTACAGGGAGGCTGACTTTTGCCCAAATCAAGGTGGACTTCATTGGAAGGAGAGAAAATAAAAGGGCTGTCTTGGAGTAATGATTTTGGAAAAGGAAATGGCAACCCACAAGTATTCTTGCCTGAAGAATCCTAGGGACAGAGGAGCCTGGTGGGCTGCCATCTATGGGGTTGCACAGAGTCAGACACGACTGAAGCAACTTAGCATGCATGCATGCATTGGAGAAGGAAATGGCAACCCACTCCAGTGTTCTTGCCTGGAGAATCCCAGGGACAGAGGAGCCTGGTGGGCTGCTATCTATGGGGTCGCACAGAGTCGGACACAACTGAAGTGACTTAGCAGCAGCAGAGTAATGACTGGAGGGGGTCAGCAGCTGGTTAAGGATTTTTAAAAAGCCCGTCTGACATTGAAGGCACATGCTTCCGGGTTACTCTATACTGTTACTTTATTCACACAGACCTTCTGCAAGGGCCACCACTCAGGCCTCTTGGTGTAACCACCAACCTCCATATAGTCACTGGGGCTTTGCCCCGTGTTCACACAGCAGGTAAATGCAGGTGCAGGGACCTGAGCTGGGCTCTCCCCTGGCTTCTTCCCCCCTGCATCCCTCCTGCTCCAGCACTGATCCCCTCTGCATTGCCTGTGGGGGGGCATGCAGATTCCTGGGGGCTAAACGCCATGCCATGCGGTGTAAATGTTCCTTGACTGTCTATCTCAGGAAAGGGTAGATGGTGAGGTGGTTCCTCTCCAAGCCCCCTGGCAGGGGCAGTGAGGAGACAGACATTCACATATCAAGTGGTTTAATCCTCAGGATTCACTTGCCGAGAGGTACTGTGAGGCTCACGCTGGGGCTCCTAGCCTGGGAATGTGCTGCTCAGACAGGGAAGGAGACCCATGCTCAAGTGTCTCTGATGTAAAGTCTTTATGGCTGGTGTCTCTAGGACTCGGCTCCTCCAGCCCTTCCCTACAAAGTGAACAGTTGGCTCAACACCTTCCAGTCTTCCACATCTCTAAAGTATGGAACCTCTCAGACGGCCAGCAGTGTGGACCAGGCTCCCTGCAGCTCGGTGGTGCTCCAGGAGGACCACACTCTGAAGTTGCCGGTCATCAGGAGGGAAGAGGGCAGACAGGAGGGACAAAGGCCTGCTCTGGTGGGGCTCTCACACACTGCACCTCTCGTGTAATACAGCTTTCTTAGCCAGGCAGACTCTGAAAGCAGCAGCATCTCCTTCTGCAGAGGATGGACTGGCTGTTTCTGCCCCAACTTTACAGCTGGTAAAACAGAAGACCAGACAAGGTGGCACAAGAAGGGACAGGGGAAGCTGGGCTTCACTTTGGGATCAGTCCTGGACCCTGGTCACAGAGAGGCAGTGAGGTGTAGGGGCTGAATCGGGGCTCCGGAGAGACCAGCCGGGATTGAAATCCCAGCTCCTCCCGAGGTGTAGGACCTCAGAAAGTGCCGTGTCTCTGCGTCTCAGTGGCCTTCTCTTCCCATCAGCACTGGGAGGAATCCCTGAGAATGATGGTGACCACGCCTGGCACACAGCAGACATCGGCCACTACTCAACATCTGGTAGCTTCGTGATTGCTCTCAGATAGAAAACAAGACACTGCACACCAGACCCAAGAAATCTGGAAACACAGCTCAATGCCCAGCATATAGGAGCTCAATGACTGCCTGCTGGCTAGACAGACGGGCAGACAGAAAGTCAAACACACAAAACCCAAACCCCTCAGTTCTGAGGGCCTGTGTCCTCCATTCAGTAGCCATCCCGCACGCGATCTCTCCTCTTGGATCCTCAGCTCACCGCACTGTGAAATGGGATAACTCAGTACTTCAGAGGATCGCCGTGGGGTCTAAACAGGCTGATGGGCTGGATCTTCCAGGGAAAAGGTAACACATAGTAATTCCAGCTTAGAGCATGTACTCAATAAATATTTGCTGAGTGAGTGAGGGCATGAAGGCACACATGCATTCAAGAACTTGCCCAATCCCAGCCTCCCCAAATTCTTGGGGTTTCTCCAAGCAGAAAGTCTCAGCTGCTCGGAGCCTCTTGAAGTGCCCGACATTCCCAGGTGGCAGCGGGAGCAAGGCCCAGCATGCTGGCCTCTACAGTGACTGCCCATCACAGGCTCCCCACCCCCAGCCTCCACTATCACCAGCCCCATCCCCCACTGGTTTAAGAACCTGGGATTAGAAGAAATGTGTTTTACACACACATCACCTAACAAAGCAGCCCCAGACCTTCTGAACCTTGTCCCGAAGCCCTCGTTGAACAGGTCAGCCATGGCGCCCCTTTTGTGCCCTGTAGATTTCTTTGAGCACTTGGCCTGACTGCTATGCCGTGTGCAGATTTTCTTTCTCTATACAGAGGGAAACAGACAGGTGAATGGATGGCTCTGGAATCAGCAAGCCCTGGTCCAAATTCCAACTCCAGCTCTGACTGAGCAGCCTTGAGTAAGTTGCTTGGCCTCTCTGGGCCTCTGCTACTTCCTGTGTAAAAATACATGCTATCCATCTACCACTCAAAGTCCAACAGAACTACAAGGGTTGAGTGTCTAGGACAGCGCCGGGGCACAGCAGACGCTCACCAAATTCAAGTGTCTCCTGCTCCCAGTGGAGAGGAGACCCGAGCGCTAGCTCCACTCTGCTCCTCACTGGCTGTCACAGTGAGTCCCAGGCCCTGTAAGCACAAATCTCCCCTCCAATATGCAGATGCTGGGACTTCCCTGGGGGTCCAGCGGCTAAGACTCCACACTCCCAATGCAGGGGACCCGGGTTCAATTGCTGGTCGGGGAACTAAATCCTGCATGCTGCAACCAAAGAATCCGTGTGCCACAACAAAGACCATAATTAAATAAATTAAGTAAATATTCCTTTTTCTAAGTGCAGATTCTATTAGTTGACCAAACAAATCCCTGAGCTGTGCTGTCCAGTATGGCAACCACCAGCCATACATACCTATATACACTAGCCATGTGGCCAGCCAGGAGTGACAGGTAATGTGAGTGGAGAAAACAAGCTAACTTCAAACATTTAGTATGATCTTTTTAAAGGATGTAAAATGTCTCATTAAAAATGTTTATATTGAGTACATATTGAAATGTTAATGCTTCTGGATACACTGTATTAAATAAAATATATTATTTAAATGAATTTCACCTTTTCTCCTTTCGTGTCTTAACATGTCTAATAGATTTCAAACCCCATCTGTGGCGTGTACTCTACTGCTATCAGAGCACTGCCCCAGGGTTCTAAGCAATCAGGAGTTAGTGCTGTGGGCACTAGTCTCCCCCTACATAGCCTCCAATTTCTTCTGGACCCCCGTTAGTGCTTTCTTTTCCCCAGAGCACTTAACACTGTAGGGTTCAAGGTGCGGACCGAAATGCTCTTAGGGACCTGATGAATAAAGTCTTAAGATTTCAGACAAGATCAGTCACTGTGCACCAGGAACCATGTCGGTGGGTAAAAATACACACCAGCTCATTTAATCCTTACAGGAACTCCATTTCACAGACAACAAAACTGAAGCTCAAAAACATTGAGCGCTTTGCCCAGGGCTACTAGATGGTCAAGGACAACAGCCGGGACCCAAGGCCAGGCAGGCCCCACTAGTTGTCCCAGTGGCATCCCTCTCCACACACATCCTGGAAAAGCTCCAGCCTCACAGTGCTCCGCCTTCCACCCCGTGCTCTGCCTCCCATCCCCACCACCTAAGGATTTCCCAGCAAGTCAGAAATGACACACCACCGAGTGAGTCCACGTACAACCCTACCTGCATTTGGCCTGGGCGGGGTTAGCTCAGAATGAATCACCTTCTAAAAGGGGTGAGTGATAGGCAAGGTAGATTCTAGCTTATTGCCTCTGAACTTCCTGGCCAGGGTGCAGGTGGGAGCCTGGGAACAAGGAACTGGTGAGCAGTACAGGGCCTGATGAAGTTGTTTTGCTTTTTCAGAGGAACTCATTAGCAAGGCTGAACAGCCCCAAGTTTCATAAACTCAACCCCATTAAAAATCGCCTCCCCGGGACTTCCCTGGTGGTCTGGTGGTTAAGACTTCACCTTCAAAGGCAGGGGGTGTAGGTTTGATCCCTGGTCACAGAACTAAAATTCCACATGCCGCCTGGCCAAAAAACAAAAACAGAAGCGATGCTGTAACAAATTCAGGGCTTCCCTGGGGGCTCACTCGGTGGTGGAGAATACATCTGCCAACATAGGAGACCCAGGCTCGATCCCTGGTCCGGGAGGATTCCACATTCCTCGGAGCAACTAGAGCCACGCACCACAGCTGCTGCCCCTGTGCTCTAGAGCTTGGGAGCCATAACTACTGAGCCCACGTGCCGCAACCACTGACGCCCTCACGCCACAGAGCCTGTGCTCTGCAACAAGTCCGCACACCACAACGAGAGAGGACCCCCACGTGCTGCAACTAGACAAAGGCCCGAGCAGCACTGAAGACCCAGCACAGTCAAAAATAAAATAAATGAATAAAAATTTTTAAATCGTAACGAATTCAACAAAGACTTTAAAAAAAAAAAAATCACCTCCCTGCCACTCCCAGGTCACCTGTCCTCTGGGCTCTGGCTGTCCACCTCAGCCCTACATATGATGTTTCTTTGGCATCAGGGATCAGGGGGAAGGCTCAGGCTGATCATAAGCATGGTTTGTTAGATGTGTATGTGAGGAGATGGAGGCAGAAACAAGGCAAAGGGACAGCTTTAAAGGTGCAGAAGCTACAGTCCTGTCTCTGAATGAACTCACGCAACAGGGTACAAAGAACCTGAAAAATAAAGGACAATGCAAGAAATACCCAGCAAGCAAGTACTGTTGGCAAAGGGGACGAAGCAGACGGAGGATGAGCCAACAGGCCGCTCCATGTCTAAACCATCCGAGCTCAAGGGCAGAAGTGGTTTGCAGGTGGCAGGGAAAGATCAGGGTGGGCCTGGCAGTTTGGGAGGGCTTCATAGAGGAGGACGTGCCTGCAGGAGGAGCAGGGCTCAGACAGGCCTGGAGGACATGCCAATGGTTGGCTGTGTCAAACCTGACACTTAGCCTTTCAACCTCTCGGTTTCCTTTTTTTTAAAGGGGGAAGGGGTAACAGGCAGAGAGGGAGGAGACAGAGAAAAAACAAAACGCCTGGGAGACAGTTCATATCCGACCTCAGACAGGGCAAATATTTACTCACCCATTCACGAACCTGGCTCTGGGGAGCACCCTCAGGGGTGCTCTGGGTTTATGCTGGTGTCTGGTCTTGATGTGAGGCCTGAGGCGGCCAGTGTTTAGCCAATGGCACAGAGTCCAGCCCTGCACCTTGTCTGTCTGCGAGCTCAACGGACAGCATTCGATGGCAGCGGAAAAACTGACCGCCACAATGACCCCACTGCTCACGCCAAGACACACAGGAGCCACAGGGCAAGCTGCCCTCTGTTGAATGCCCACCTCCCACAGGGCCGTCCTGAGTGTGTGGGCCTGTGTGGGGAGGGCTTGTCTTACTCTCACCAGGGAGCTGGAGGGGAGGCTGATGGCCCCTCATTCCAAGGATGAAGATGCCAAGGCTCGGCAAGGCCACATGATTTCCACTGAAGGCAAACCTGAACCCGTCCAGTCAGACCATCGCCTGAGCTCTCCCACGCCGGCCCTGCAGCTGAGAAAAACTGTCAAATACTTACTGAGAACCTACTGTGTGCCATGCACTGTCCAGGACAAACAGGGAAGGAGCCTGTTCCCTGGGAGCTGGTGTACCATGAGAGGAGACTGGCGCAAACACAGAACACAAAATTAAGATGAGTTCAGTAGTGATAGCAGAGAAGGCAATGGCAAGCCACTCTAGTACTCTTGCCTGGAAAATCCCATGGACGGAGGAGCCTGGTAGGCTGCAGTCCATGGGGTTGCTAGAGTTGGATACGACTGAGCGACTTCACTTTGACTCTTTACTTTCACACATTGGAGAAGGAAATGGCACCCCACTCCAGTGTTCTTGCCTGGAGAATCCCAGGGACAGGGGAGCCTGGTGGGCTGCCGTCTATGGGGTCGCACAGAGTCGGACACGACTGAAGCGACTTAGCAGCAGCAGCAGCAGCAGCGGTGATAGAGGCTCATTGTCTGAGGAGGTGCGAGGTTAAGTGGGCTGAGCCCCTGGACCACGTTAGAGCAAAGATTCGTAAGAATCACCAGGAAGCATGTTTCAGTACAAGTTCCCAGAGCACACCCCAGGGCTTTCACTACAAGTCTAGGAAGCGACCAGCAAATCCACATCTTTAGGAGCTGGCCAGGAGCCTGGAGGCCCCGGATTCCCAGCAGCCTGGGGCCTGGGCACAGTGCTCTGGCCGTATTCCACTCTCCATGACGGGTTACAACTCCCCCCTCAGTCCGTCATCCATAAAGTGAGCATCATTCTTTTCCATGATGGTTTCTCACTGGATATTGAATCCAGTTCACCGTGCTATACAGTAGAGCCTTGTTGCTTACGCATTCTATATACAATGGATTGCACCTACGAACCCCAAATAATGGAAAACAATGTGAAAAATTTATATATGTATTGCTATAACTGAATGACTTTGCTATCCAGCATAACTAATTCATCATGGTAAATCAACTATAGTCCCAACACATAATATTTTTTTTAAAAATAAGCATAAAAACAGCAGACCTGACCTCCCTCTCAGAGTATGCTGAGATGCAAAGAAGACTGAAGATAAAGAGCTGGACAGGTGGGAGTTATGTACATTTTTAAACCACACTGTTGGGGATTCTCTGGTGGTCCAGTGGCTTAAGACTTCACACTCCCAATGCAGGGGACCTGGGTTCAATCCTTGGTCAGGGAAATAAAATCCTACATGCTGTGCAGCATGGCCAAGACATAAAATAATATTAACAGCAACAACCACACTGCTGGTGAGAGTGGACCCACCAAAATGAAAAAAAGAAAACCACACAAGCCCGGGAAACCCGGGGCTGCCTGTCCAAAGCACACTGCTCAGTGACAGATGCCCCTACACATAACCCACCCTGCCACATATAATCATTCTGACACAAGCGCAGTTGCTCAACAGGGGCCCATGTGTCGGTTTCCATGCAGTGGCCCCATCCTGTGGGAACCCAGCGTGTGGGGTTCCTGGTTAGGCAAGCGGCTGCAATAAATTACCCCGCCGCCAGTGGCTCTAGCCCACATGTTGCTCTTATGGTCAGCGCACTTCATCCGAGCAATGACCTAACCCCAGCGCCAGTCAAGTTAGCAGCAGGCTCTCCTGTTATCCCCCTCCAGCAAGCACCGGCTCACATTTCAGGCCGTTTGCTCCCCTGGGCATGACTCAGAGAGTCAGTTGTCTTTAAAAAATGCTTTTCATATTTCAAATCAAAAATAAATACCACGCACTCTGGACACAAGCCATCACAGATGTCTCTGTTGAGTTATTCAAGTAAGAAGACCCGAGGAAGTAGAAAAAGTTAGAAAAGGTGGTTAATTCTTATCATCCTGTCCCTACTCACTTAACACAGTGGGCTGGTAGAGTGGGCCTGAGGCCAGGTCACAGGACTGATTTCTGGCTAGGGCAGGAACAGAGAGGTCAGGGGTTCATACATTCATTAGGACCGGGAAGTGGAAAAACAAATGCCCTGCAGGCTAATCCCACTAGGAGACATCGTGAATCCTGGCAGCGTCACCTTGAAGGGGCTCTCTGTACACAGACTGGAGTAGCTCTTAATCCCTAAAGAAGAACGGCGGGTGGTGGGCAAAAGCAGCTGCAAGGGCTGCCCAGGCAAGCACCATCCAGCAGGGAGGGGCCTGCCCAGCACACAGAGATGCACCCGGCCCCCAGGGCCCTAGGCCATTCAACCAATCTGCTTCCCATGACTCCCTCCTTCCCTTATCCTGACCCACCCATGCCTTGACCATTTGGCTTCCTGGGTGGAGTGCCCACAAGGAGAGAACGCCCTGCTTAGAATCTCATAGTGGTTCCAACAAATAAACTAGTGGCTTGATTTGTGCTTTAGCTTCTTACTAGTTAGTGGGAGCCCACAGTCTTGACTTCAGGCTGACCACATGAAGTTTCTGAATGGGTCAGGCCAGGCCCAGCTCCCAGGTAAATGACCAAGGTCAGGGCCATCTTCTGTCCACCAGCTCTTCCCCGGCTGGCACATCTTTGCTCCCAGGCCCTCCAGATGCACCTCCACTGGGCACAGAGCTGTGCATTTTTTCAAGGTGCTCCTAGGTCACACCTGCAAGCATATCTTTGAAAGCGGAAATCAAAAGTGAAAACTTCCCCTTTAGCCACGGATTAATTTCCAGTCAGACATGGTCACAGGTGAGGCCATGATCAACTGTGATACTGTGTAATGGGACGTTCTGATTCACAAATATTCTCATTAATCAAGGATAACCAGAAACCTTTCTTTTTCCAATTCCCTGTGAAAATATTTCCAGAGTATCTATCCACTCTTCTTCCTCAACAACTCTGTTTTCTCTGAAGACATTTTTAAGACTAAGGATCCCTTAGCCACTCAGGCCCAGACCATGAAGGGAATCCTCACTAGACAGATCAACAAGCGTGGTGACGTGCAGAGGTGGCCGGTCAGCCAGGTCACCTCACCACCCCAGGACAGCCGCTGGCAATGCTTCTTTCCCAGGAACAAAAGCCTGATGATAAAATTGACTACAACCTATTTTCCAGTGATTGGTTTCAGTCTTATTCCATAGGGTATCCAAAAAGTTAGAAAACAGGGTATACTATTTCCCCTCTGTTTCTAGACTTTCTGGGCTCCCTGGGATATTGATACTAAACCTTTCCAGGTGAGAAGTTGGACTTATCACTTTCAATTTAGAGATCTGTGACCTAAAAAGAAGTCCAAGGGTTGCAAAAAAACACTGAGTATCTTATTTGAAAATGTAACTAAAAGACTGTTTCAGAATAAGTCTATCCCATTCCCCAACTCTGTGGCATGTATCTGAGCACCTTATGTGCTGGCCACGAAGCTATAAAATTTAAATGCTAGAAGGAGGTGATGACATCATCATGCTATTAATGGCTACCATTTAATGAGCAGTTGTAATATGTCACGGATTGGCATTACATCTTGTCAACTTCATTTTTTAAAACAATTCTGGCGAGCTATTTTATCCCAAATTTACAGATGAAGAAACAGAGGCTCAGGAAGTTCAAGTCCTTCTATATGGAATCTAAAATATGACACAAATGAGCCTATCTATGAGACAGAAACGGACTCATAGACATAGAGAACAGATGTGTGGCTGCTGAGGGGATTGGTGGAGGGATGGACTGGGAGTTTGAGATCAGCAGATGCAAACTAGTATATATAGAATGGATAAACAACAACATCCTACTGTATAGCACAGGGAACTATATTCAATATCCTGTGATCAATCATAATGGAAAAGAATATGAAAAACAGATATATGCGCAACAGAATCACTTTGCTGTACAGCAGAAATTAACAGAACACTGCAAATCAACTATACTTCAACAAAATTGATTTAAAAGCAAAAAACACCCAAAAACAAACAAACAAGGAAAGTTGAAGTCCTTGCCTAAAGTCCCATAACTTCTGAGTGGCATGGCCAGGATTTGAACCCTGGTCTGTGCACCTCGAAAGCCCTGTTATTCTCTACCTCATCATTGCTGTGTATCTCAGACCTCAGGAAAGTCACTGCAGTATGTTCCTCTTCATGAAAAAACAATTCTTGCCCATGAAGTGATAACTTTAAGATTATCCGATAAATCCTGGCTTGAAAACACAAGTTTGAGAAGCAGTTCCACTCAACTCCCAGCTGGCTGCATAACCCACGAACTGCCCTCACCTCTTTGGACCTTAGAAATGAGTCTATATTTCCCGAGACGTCTTTCAGAGCTAACAAAAGGCAAAAATTCCCAAGAGGTCACCAACAGCCATAAATCCTCACATAGGAAATAGACCTAAGGATTACTGTGAGGAAAGCAGACCTAACTTGCTCACTCCCAAACTCTGGGGAGAAAACCAGTAGAAGCTGGATGGTGTCCAGGGAAGGACAGACCCTCACAGCACCCCTTCAGGGCTACCTGAAGAGTCCCTGAAGCTGCACGTCAGTTTCTCTTTCCTAAGAAGGAAAAAAATAACATTCAGTTTCCTGGTTTGTAAAATGGAAATGTTTCATGTGTTCATTCAACAAAGGACTGCCATGCGACTGCACTGAAATATTAACCATAAACACACTTTTAAAGAAAAATAAAAAAAGTGCAGAGCTCCTGGGATAGGCAGATTTGGATTAAAACTCCAGCTCTGACTATAAGTGAACGAGTCAACTTAACCTTGAATGAGACTCAGTCTTCTCATCTATAAATCAGACCCCAGATTAGGGCTAGAATTTTCTGTAAGGATGAAAAAGTCTTGCTCTGGGCTGTTCAATGTGGTAGCCCCTAGCCACCCATGGCTACTGAGGCCCAGAAATGTGGCCACTGTGACTGAGGAACTGGATTCTAAATTTTAATTAATTACCTGATATTTTGCAAATGCAGGAGGCATATGAGACCTGGGTTTGGTCCCTGGATCGGGAAGATTTCCTGGAGGAGGGCACGGCAACCCACCTCCAGTATCCCTGGGGAATCCCAAAGACAGAGGAGCCTGGTGGGCTACAATCTATAGGGTTCCAAAGAGTTGGACACTGAAGCAACTTAGTACAAATGCAGATATTTAAATAGCAACCCGTGGGTGGTGGCTACCCTATTATATAACATAGCCTTTGTAGCGATAAGAATGAAATCAGATAACGTCTATAAACTGCCTAGCACAGTACACAGGAAGCAGTAGGTTCGGGAGGAAAAATGCATGAATATATAGAGGTCCCATCAGTGGAATTTTTTTTTAAGCAGAATATTCTTACATCAAGAAATGGAGGCACCGGAAGCTGACATCTGGACAGAGAGACACATGGATAGTTTAGAAAAACCCCAAAAGAAAAATCAGATACACTATTGGAACCATTCCCTTAAGTGTGTAAATGCCTGGCTTGAACGTTTTGTTTTCTTCACCAATGTGCTTGTCAGCAGATAGAGAGGGCGTTTTAGGCCAAGCTGGGTTTTTATAACCCTCAACGCCCAGTACAAACTGCCCCATGAGCAAGCTCTCTCAGCAAAACCTTCCATCCTGATGGGCAGCCGCCCCCAGCCCACGTGCAGCCTCCCTGGGGCCCTCGAGGGAGCTGCCCACCCAGCCCCGGGCACACCCTGCTGGGGCCACAGGCCCCAGGGAGGGAGGGAGGGAGAGCCGCCCACAGGGCCCGGGGAAGGTGAGGGGAAGGCGGGGGCCAGGGGGGGTCACGGCGCGGGCGGGAGTACCCCCGCACCCACTGGCAGGCAGCCTGCGTCAGAGCCCGACAGGAAACAGGAGAAGACAACACGGGCCGCGTGGAAATCCCCGCCGGGCCCCACGCCAGAGTGTGACTCAGTGGGGCCGGCCGGCCAGCTGCCCTCCCACCCCGCGGCCAGGACCCAGGGGGCCGGGCTGCAGGAAGCCGCGCAGCCTCTGCACAGACGCGGCCACTCGAGTCCTCCAACGTTATTCACTACATGACAGATGCCATCTGAAAGCAGGCGAGACAGGAGGCCCAGCCCATTGGGTGGGCGTTCAAGGCTGTCTAACTACAGCAAAATGCAGTTTCCCTAAGGGCAGGTTGGCGTTCAAGTCCCAAAGCTGCCACCAAGCCTAAGAAAGCCCCTGTACCTTCCTTGGCCTGCACGATCCAGGCCCCATCCCACCTTCGGCCCCCTCCCACCCACCCTGCGGCAGGTCCTAGTCTCGCCCCAGGATGTCAATTATCCGAAATGCGGACGTTCCAACAGGCCTCCCCTTCAGACACTTATGTCACCAGGACACAGGCCGTGCCTGATACGGTCAAGGTGAGTTGGATACATACAGGGAGCTCCAAAATCACTCTTGTATCCAAAGAGGTAGCATGGAATATACCTCTAAGACTGATATCCCACAACTTTGCTGGTGGCCCAGCAGTTGAGGGTCCACCTGCCAATGCAGGGGATGTGGACTCGATCCCTGGTCTGGGAACTAAGACCCCACATGCCACGGGGCAACTGAGCCTGGGTGCCACAACTGCTGAGCCAGTGTGCCCTAGAGTCCACCCTCCCTACGAGCGGAGCCGCTGCAACGAGAAGCCCAGAAGCCCGAGCACTAAAGTTAGAGAATAGCCCCCACTCGCTGCAACTAGAAAATCCCACATGCAACAAAAAGACTCAGCACAGCAGGGAAAAAAAAAAAAGACTGTATCCTTGACAACCCCTGGCCAGCTCCAAGTCACCACAGGTCCACCTGGGCTGCCAGGGGCTCTATCTCATGCCTCCCTCAGGGCAAGGTCTATCCTATACATTTTTCTTTCCCCCATAAAGTACCCTGTGTACTTGAGAGCACGTTAGCTGGTACTGACAAAAAGAAGCAACAGCAGCAACAACAACCAATTCCTGGTGCGACAGACACAAGAGGCTCACTAATCCAAATTCTTGACCCTTTGAAATAACTAGAAAAGTCCAACTTGCCTTGACTTTTTACTTTCAGAAGTAATCTTGGGCCATTTTGCCTTTGGACTACACACTTCTTACAAAACAATCCATTTGCTCCACTCCCTTAAGTGTGCGCTGGTTTGAGCTTTAAGGCTGCTTTTGGCAAGTCTGAGTACAGCTCGGACTGCCTTCTGTGTACCTCCCTAACCACGGGAACGTACTCAAGGCTCTCCCCTCCCGTGGGGCACCCCAGGGCCCCACCCAGCTCCCACCTGGTGGCTGTCCTGCCAGCACCGGTGAGCGGTAGCAGCAGTGACCCACGCCCTCTGTTTCCCCTTCCTCACCTCCATTCACTCGACAACTTACTGTGTGGGCCTGGCCCCCAGCTACCACCACGACTGCCCTTACCAAGGCCACTAGTGACCGCTGAGTCACCAACTCCAAAACACGAGCTTTGCACCCCTTCGCATCCTGGCTCCGCCGCTGCATCCAACCGCGCTGCTCCCTTCCTCTCGCTGCAGGGCCTCACCACTCGCACCTCCCGCGTCCCCGGTGTCTTGCTTTGCCTCGCTCTCCCTGTGCCCTGAAGGTAGCTGTCCCTCAGGTGCTGGCCCCCTTCTCGACCCACCCTCGCACCCTCCCCAACCTGGCTTCATCCATACCATAATGCCTCACAAACACGCATCTCAGCCCAGCCCTCGCCCCAACTCCACACGCATCCACCCAGCTGCCCGCTTTATGGGGCCCATGACAGGAGCTCCATCAGCAGTCACTGGTGCTCACTGCTCATCAGCCCAGGCCTCCTCTGTGCGTGGCGTGATGGGAGATGCATGGCCCTGGGTTCAAGGGGTACCCAGTGAAGAAATGCTGTGCATCTCAGAGAAAGGGCAGACCTCAGCAGATCGGGGCTCCTGAGGAAGGCACCACTGAGCAGGTGGCATGTGGGGTGGTATTTTAAAAGACAGCTTAGGAAACCAGCATTTTTATCCCATGAGGTATTCTGCACTCAGCACCCCCACATCACAGGGAGAGAGCACATAGTCTTACCTGGCTGTTTGAAACTGCTCTTTTACATCCTAGGTTGGATGAAAAATCTCCTAGAGAAAGGCACTGTCTAAGCAGATCTCTTTTATTTTTTTCTTTGCAGCAAGGGGTGGGTTCTTTGTGACAAATTGACTCCCCCTTCCTAACTCTGCTGCTGCTGCTGCTAAGTCGCTTCAGTCGTGTCCAACTCTGTGCGACCCCATAGACGGCAGCCCACCAGGCTCCCCTGTCCCTGGGATTCTCCAGGCAAGAACACTGGAGTGGGTTGCCATTTCCTTCTCCAATGCATGAAAGTGAAAAGTGAAAGTGAAGACGCTCAGTCGTGTCCGACTCTTAGTGACCCCATGGACTTCAGGTCCTAATTCTAGTGTAGTCTAAAAGTAAGATATCTTTGGACCAAAGTTCACTGGTCCCAGCCCTCCCTCACTCAAAACTGCCATTTATTTACAGAAAACATCTGGGATTTGCTTTATTCTAATTCCGGTAAGGAATGCGCTCTAAAGAGGGACACTCCATCTATATTTTTCACTCTTGCCCCTGGTCCTCTCAGCCAGGCTGGACAGCCCCTCCCTGGGTCCCCACGGCAATCCCTATGTGGGGTGGTGTGTTACGTGTCCCTCTCCCCTTGCTGGGGGGTAGCGGGCACCCTGCACTGTGCCAGGCGCATGGTCAGCACCCACCACAAGCATGTGAAATAATGCATTTCAGACTCTTAATAAGGAGTTCTTGCAATAAATGATCTCTGGGTTGTGCTTGGCATTATATGCCTTCTGTGCTATCACTAAAACATCATTACATGATCATGTCTCTAGGCATTTTAAAGCAAACAAGAGTCTCTAAAGAAGGTTTGAGGAACTTCCCTGGTGGTCCAGTGGCTGAGACTCCACGCTCCCAATGCAGGAGGGCCTGGGTTCAATCCCTGGTCTAGGAACTAGATTCTGCATGCTGCAACTAAGAGTTCACATGCCACAGTGAAGATCAAAGATCTTGAGTGCCACAACTAAGACACAGGAGAGCCAAATAAATAAAGATAAATGTTTAAAATGATCATTATTAAAATGTGAAATGCCAGGCTTCAACTCACAAGCTGAAATCAAGACTGTAGGGAAAAATATCAACAACCTCTGATATGCAGATGATACCACTTTAATGGCAGAAGGCAAAGAGGAACTGAAGAACCTCTTGATGAAGCTGACAGGGGAGAGTGAAAAAACTGGTCTAAAACTCAACATTCCAAAAATGAAGATTATGGCATCTGGTCCCATCACTTCACGGGAAACACATGGAGAAAAAGTGGAAACAGTGACAGATTTTATTTTCTTGGGCTCCAAAATCACTGCGGATGGTGCCTGCTGCCACGAAATTAAAGGACTCTCGCTCCTTGGAAGGAAAGCTATGACAAACCTAGACAGAGTATTAAAAAGCAGAGACATTACTTGGTCAACAAAGGTCCGTCTGGTCAAAGCTATGGTTTTTCCAGTGGTCAGGTACAGATGTGAGAGTTGGACCATAAAGAAGGCTGAGTGCTGAAGAAATGATACTTTCAATCTGTGGTGCTGGAGAAGACTCTTGAGAGTCCCACGGACAGCAAGGAGATCAAACCAATCAATCCTAAAAGAAATCAACCCAGAATATTCATTGGAAGGACTGATGCTAATGCTTAAGGTCCAAAATTTTGGCCACATGATGCAAAGAGCTGACTCATTGGAAAAGACCCTGATGCTGAGAAAGATTGAGAGCAAGAGGATAAGGGAGTGACAGAGGACGAGATGGTTGGATGGCATCACCGACTCAATGGACATGAGTTTGAGCAAACTCTAGGAGATAGTGAAGGACAGGGAAGCCTGGCGTGCTGCAGTCCATGGGGTCACAAAGAGTCAGACATGACTTAGTGAATGAACAACAATAAAGAAATAAAGCAATCACAACTGAAAAAAAAAAAGAAGGCTTGAAAATCTGTGCTAAATAAACCCATCTCTTTCACATGAGCTTGGAGGGCTTCCCAGAAGGAAGGGAAACATCCCCACACCCACCAGAGTCTCACACCCAGCACCACCTGCTCTAACCCACTTGGGGACCTGGTGACTTCCTAATGATCAGAAGGGGACAGCCACTCTGTGCAGTGAGGGCTGCACGGGGCTGGGGCTCAGGGAACCATGGCCTGAACCTGAGGGTAGCCCCACTACCACTTCTGCTTTGGGGCACATGGCTTCCTCCTCTGTGAAATGAAGGAGCTGAGCTGACAAGGTCTGAGGGCCCTGCTGGGTCTGCCAGGGGCTCTTTCCTGACTTTCAGGTCTGACCAAAAAAAAAAAAAAACAAACCCTGCCCATTAGCTCCTTCTGCCAGAACCCAGGGTCACCACCTGAGTGAGGCTGGGGTGGCAAGACAGAGTCTGGATTTTAGATCAAAAGACCCTAATTGGTCTCCTAATCAGTGTTTTCAGCCTGTGAGGCCTCCAGAAACCTTATGCATCCAAAAAGGATTATGACTCACCCTAATGGCTCTATAAGACAGACCAGTCATGGCCCTAGACCTCAAGAAGCCAACCCTCCAGGTGGAGAGGCAAAGACACTTTCACACAGGGTGTATCTGGGGGTTGAGGACGTGGAGGGCCCAGGAGGACTGGGTGGGGGAGCCCAGAACAGCTTCCTGGAGGAAGTGAGCATGGGGATTTCCGAGCAGTTTACAAGTTTTTTTGAGATAAACATTGCATTTATCTGCTTTCTTACCTCCTGACCTTTGCCTTCCAAATTGGACATGCCATCATATCTAGTCATAAGATGCTTCTCCAACCATGAAGTAAAAAGCTAGCTGCCTGGGTCACTTCCCCATGGGTGAGAAGCCATCTGCTCAGCTCACTGAACATGTGTCCATTTCCTCCATGTCAAATGGATAACACCAGAGGTCTTCCTCATTTCTTGCTCCTTGGCTCTCCTGTCTCAGCTTGTGAGCGCCTACCTAGAACTCCCTCCTCTCTGGCCTTCCCGCTGCCTCGGGTTCTGAAGAGCACTCCCAGCATCAGTGACTTCTTCTCTTCTGATTTCCTATGGCACCTACTTTGAAGACTACTCACAGGACTGCTAGGAATAACCAGCATCTTCATCACAGCAGCCCCCTTTTCCTGCATCTCCCGCAGCCCGGTGCGTGCACGACCCACTTGTGATCACAGGAGTAGCCACACAACCCCATAAGATGGGTGCTACGTTTATCCCCACCATGCCAGGATGGGTCTGATATTCAAAGCATATGTCCCTGGCCTGGTCACCTGGTACTCTGTGGGTAAGATTTCCCCTTGCCTGGCAAGGGATGAATCGGTATCCTAGGGCAGGATGTCCCGGAAGTGCCTTCCAGGCCCTCACATCAACTATCATGCCCTGATGGCGCCAGCACCTGTGATGAACTTAGCCCCTAGCAGCTGCTCCATAAAGATCCCCTGAAGGAAATCAAATAGGAGATGCTCGAGATCCACGTCCACAGCCCTCCAGGCAAACTTCTCTCTGTTGTTAAACGCTCCTCCTTCCTCAAGGCTTCTGCACTTGCTCTTCCCTCTGTCCAGGCTGCTCATAAATCACCTCTTCCCGTGGTGACCCTTACTCACCCTTTACACTTCAGATCAAATGTCACTTCCTCCAGGAAGCCTTCCCTGACCACCACTCCTTCCACAAACAGAATCAGGTCTCCTTGCCTACAGTGCTCAGGCCCTCTCCCTGTCCTCATTCACGGCCCCCAAGGTCTACAATGTGACATCTGTGATTGCTGGGTTCCCCAGACTGCAGGTGCCTTGTCTCAAGGCAAGGACTCTCTTTGTTCACCACAGAATTCAGAGCCTGGCTGAGGGGAAGCGATCAATAAGATATGCTGAATGAATGAACGAGTGAGTCCATGTCATTAAACCTTATCTCAGCCTCAACGTCACTCTTGAACACAGACTGCCAGACATCTTCATCCCCACTACACTGATGAGAAAATTGTGACTCAGAGGACACATGTCTGTCACCTGGGGTCAGAGGCTTGGTAAAGACTAGGACAAAAATGCCCCCAAAGGGTAAATGCCCCCAAAGGGTCACAGAGTTTTCCTGTTGGATTTGCTGGTGACTGGCACGGCTCACAGCACACAGGAGGTTTGGAGACCTAAGGAGATGGACACGGGAGCCAAATGACCTCCCAGGTGGGCCAAAACAACTTGTTTTGGTGGTTGTTGGCCAGCATCATGTTCCCATCCTAACAGATTCTGGAGCAAGGCCACATTCTGTCTGCAACCTGATTCCACTCTGCTTGCTCTCTTCTGAGAATATCGTGAGGGGCTGGAAGGATACAGAGAAATCCACGAGTGTAAGTGAGACTTTACTTCTGAGAGAGAAGAGACTTTCCTTTTGTCTCATCATGTGAGTAAAGTGCCAAGGCACTCCTGGAGGTGCCCACAGCCTCCAGACCAACATAAATTCTCAGCTTGCTGGTTCGACCCGACACACATTTGAGAGCACTGGGTCAGGAGTCAGACACGGGTTTCTCAGCCCACCTCTGTCCATGACCACCTGGTGACCCCAGGCAACTCAGCATCCGCACATGCACAGTGGGGGAGACAGCGCCCACCCTGTCTCCCTCGCTGTGGTCAGGCTCAGACAAGACGGCAGGAGCGAAACAGTCTCTGTAAGTCCCAGGCAGTAATCAGATGTCTACATTCTTACATTATTACAAGGCCACTGCTGGCCAAGGGCCCAGAGGTGCAGAGGGTGATCCCTGGGGGGCTGCTTTTTGACACCCAACCCCATGGAGGCAAATGTAACTTTAAAGGAAACTGCTCTTACCTGTTCAAAGATACCCAAAGCAGAAAGAGTGCTGGCCTCTTACACTCCCTAAATTAGATCAAGAATGGGGGCCAGCAAGTAGAAAAGGAAGAACAGGTGAAATCAAAGCCAGGATGCCCTGGGCTGGAGTCATCTCTTGACACGTTACTAGCTGTGTGACTTAGAACAAGTAGCTTACACACGCCGAGCCTCCATTTCCCCATCTGTAAACGGTGAAACAGTAACCTCCCCTAGAGGCTGGTGTTCAAATCTCTCTTTTTTTAAAAAAAAAGAATGTTACCAACAAATAGTAAAGCCCTTTATTAGGGATGAGATGGAGCGGGCCACCCAACACGACACATGTAGTGAGTTAAAGGCAGTTTGCTTCTTTGCCCCGTGAGGGAGCCTGTCTGGGTGGGCCTCTTTGTAGAGTGACCAGGCCTGTGCCAAGCACAACCACAGGTGGTGGTGGCCCCAATTCTAGGAGAAGCTGTCCAGTTTGGGCCAGGACCTCCCTCACACATGCTGGATTTTTCCATTAGGCAGGGAAGCAGGAAGGCATGTCAGAGTGAACAGAAAGGATGCTCCAGCACGGAGGAGGTGGAAAGGCGGGTGGGCTCCAAGGTGGGTGAAGCAATGCTGCCTCCCTTCTAGGTCACTGCCGTCTCTCAGAGCAAAGCCACCCAGCACTCATCACTACTTGGCCAGCTCTCAAGGAGCTAATGGCAGGAAATAACTCCTAAAACACAGCCAGAAGGGCGAGCAAGCACTTCACTTCTCTACCTCCAAATGAGCCTCAAAATCCTAACCTGATCGCAGAAATGTCACTGAAGGAGGGAATAAACATTCAGAATTTTAGAAAGCATTCAATCAACATTTTTTTAAAGTACCCCCCACCCCATGTCCCTTCCTAGGCATGATGGGGGGATGTGAGGGAAGTAAGACACAGTTCCTGCCTTCAAGAAGCTATCAGGGGAATTCCCTGGTCGTCCAGTGGTTAGGACACCACACTTTCACTGCAGGGGCCTTGGGTTCGAACCCTGGTCAGGGAACTAAGATCCGCCAGGCTGCCTAGTGCAGTCAGAAAAAAAAAAAAAAGATGGATTATTAAAAAAAGAAATGTTATCAGTCCAAAGAGACAGAACACAACTGAAACAATTATATGCTCAAGAATCTCTGGTCCTAGGACCCACAGGGAAAGGTCTCTCATGTTGAAGCCCCTGAAAATATTGGATAACTCCCTTAGGGCAGAAAAAAAAATTTTTCTTTAAATCCCATGGAACATATGTTACTCTGTTCAGAGGTCACATTTCCATTTTACCTTCAGCTGATAGGAGGCTCAGAGCCAAATTTGCAGGCTACATCTAACAATCCCACAAAACTTTATAATATACAATACTGTGTACTAACATTACCTTTGATCTCATCTTATTTTCCAATCCTTTTCTCCTCTTCCCCTGATTTCCCTATCTCAATCCTTTTTTGTTCACTGTACTTGAGACTTATCTCAAAATCTTTTTTGGAACAAGGTAAATGATTAAAAAAAATTTTTTTTAACTTGATTAGTATTACAAAGCTGCAGTAATCAAGGCTGGCATGAGGATGAACACATAGATCAATGGAATAGAACTGACAGTCCAAAAATAAACCTTTACATTTATGATCACTGATTTTTTAAATTTAATTTTACTTTTAATTGGAGGAAAATTACTTTACAATAGTGTGATGATTTCTGCCATACATCAACATGAATCAGCCATAGGTATACATATGTATTCTTAATCACTGATTTTTGATAAAGATGCCAAGACCACAGGAAATAGTAGGGAAATAATAGTCTTTTCAAATAGTGCTTGAACAACTGTATATCCATATACAAAAGAAGGAAGTTGGACACCTATCTCATATCATAAACAAAAATTAAATTAAAATAAATCAGAGACCTAAATATATAAGCTAAAATTACAGAGCTCTTAGAAGAAAACAAGGGAGTAAATCTTTGTGACCTTAGGGTGAGATAATGGTTTCTTAGATATGACACCAAAAGCAAGAGCAACAAAAGAATAAATACATTTAACGTCATCAAAATTAGAACCTTTTTGTTTCAAAGGACACCATCAGGAAAGTGAGACAATTCAAGGAATGGGAGAAAATATTTGCTAACCATCTATCTGAAAAGGGAATTTGTATCCAGAATACATGAAGAATCCTTAAAGCTCAACAAGAGAAAGACGACCTAAATTAAAAAGAGGGCAAAGGATCTGAACAGATATTTCTCTAAAGCAGACAGACAAATGGCCAATGAGCATGTGAAATGATGCTCAGTGTCGTTAGTCATCAGAGAAATGCAAACCAAAACCACAGGGTGATACCACTGCACCCCCAGTAGAATATCGAAAATAAAACAGACAACAACAAGTGTTGGAGAAACTGGAACCCTCGAACACTGCTGGTGGGATTTGTAATATACCCACACTTTGGAATAGAAGCCAGTTCCTCAAAGAGTTAAAGGTAAAGTAATAAATGACCCAGTAATTCTACACCTAGAGATATACCCAAGAGAAATCAAAACACAACCATACAAAAACTTGTACATCAATGTTCACAGCAGTAATATTTGTAATAGCCAAAAAGGAGAAACAACCCAAATGTTTATCAACTGACAAATGGACAAACAAAATGTGGATACAGCCATATCATCTAATATCATTTGACCATAAAAAGGAATGAAGTACTGATACATGCCACGACATGAGCCTTGCCAACACTATGCTCAGTGAAAGACACCAGTCACGAAAGACCAATACCGTACGTCTCCATTGTATGCAATGTCCCAGAGAGGCAAATCCAGAGAGACAGAAAGTAGATCAGGTTTCCAGAGCAAGGGGGTGCAGTGGTAAAGAATCTGCCTGCCAATGCAGGAGATGCAGGAAACATGGGTTCAATCCCTGATCAGGAAGATCCCCTGGAGTAGGAACTGGCAACCCGCTCCAATATCCTTGCCTGTAAAAATCCCATGGACAGAGGAGCCTGGTGGGCTATAGTCCATGGGGTCACAGAGTCGGATGTGATTGAGCACACACACACACACACACAATGGTTACAGAAGTGTTAATCCACTAAAACCAATGAATTGTATATCTTAAAAGAGTAAATTTCATGATATATGAATTATATGCTAATAAAACTTTTTAAAAGTTCTTTTTTAAGGTTGGTTAAATAAAGTCGGGAGTTGTATTAACAGTAACTCACTGATGCTGGTTTCTTAATTTTGACAGAAGTACTGTGATAACGTAAGCTGTCAACACCAGGAAAATCTGGGTGCCAAGTACATGGGGACTCCCATGTTATCTCTGCAATTTTTCTGTAAGTCTACAATTATTCCAAAATAAAAAGTGTACTTCACAAAAAGGTGGCTCCTATAGAGTTAACTATTATGTAATTAATGAATGAGGCTACACAACTGTAGTGTACCTCCCTGCTAGAAGGCAGCTGCTCAAGGGCAGACAGAGCTCACAGGTCTAGTCCACAGACTCTCAATGCACGTCAGCAGGGGGGCTGTATGTGTAACAACAAATGTGGTCCTTTTCCCTCCTGCAAGAGCAGGGAAAGATCCCTGAAGCTTCTCGACCATACCAGAAGGGAAACACTGTCACCCAGGAAGCCATCAGCCCGAGGTACTCTTAGTTTTCCACCACTGTTTATATACACATGCACTTGTGTTTGGCCAAACCCACTGTCCACTTAAGCCAAACCCTCTGACACAGCCTGCAGTGGGCTGGGGTCCTGGGACACCTAGCCGGGCATTGCTGACCCTCCCTCCTCCAGCAGAGGAGGTAACTCTCTTGATGTCCCATTGCATACACATTGCATATAACCTGATTAGGGCCCCACAGACCTCTGCATGTTTACAAGTCTCCTCCCCTAACTGAATCTAAGTCCAAGGGCAGAGACAATCCTTTATTTATTCTTATTCCCCCAAGGTCTTACAGATATACACCCAAGCAATGATCAAGTTCATTCATTAATGGGTAAACTAGGAGAGTTCAGGAAGCATAGGGTAACATCATTCCTACAGGAAATCTGGTCTCAGCAGAGAAGGACTAAAAAGCAGAAATCCTTCCTGGTCTTCTCTTTCTTGCAGGGACATCACTAGTGGGTTGAGGTTTTGGTTTTGCGAGCACAGGGTGGGTATCTCAGTCCGACCAACCTGGGAGCCGCAGCTGCTTGTTTTCTAGAGACACGGGTGGGTGGCAACCGGGCTGTGGGGGTTGGGGTAGGGGGGCAGGCTTCACATGCTCTGCCAGGCTGATGGTAGCGCTGCTTCCCGTGGGGCCACTGACATCAAAGGCCAGCTGCGCGCAGGGGGCACGCGGGTGTCCCAACAGCAGGCAGCAAGCAGGGTCATGTGAAGTTCAGCACTGGGGCTTTCTCAGTCCATTGGGTTTTACTCATCCCCTGTCCATGAGACGTGTTTCTCCCCCTCCTGCTCCTCTTTGTGTGCGTGTGTGTTTTAATTATTTGAGGGCTCTTGGCTTGCTTTCCTAACCCCACATAACATTTCCCTCCGCTACTGAGAAAGGAGGCATTCCACCCGCTGGAAAGCAGTCAAAGAGGCCAGGGAGAATTCCAGCTCTGTGCACGAACCCTTGGGGACACGGTCTGTGTCCTCGTGCCAAAGAGGAGGATGGGAGGATGACATGAGCAGGGCAGCAGGAAGCTCTTGGAAGCCACGTGGCCCACTGCCCCCTTGCACCCATTTTACAGATGAGGGTCACGAGTCCCAGAGGGTTCCAGCAACTTGCACAGGGTCACCCAGCTTCCATCAGAGCAAAAGGACTCAATTTTTCACAACTGCTACCATAAAGCATTTTCAGTCCAGGCAAGTACTCTGCATAAAAAACATTCCCCCACACAAAGAATTTACAGTGGAAATCATGTCTTACAAACCAGCAAGCCATGAGAATTTTCTAATCACCAAGCATCAAAAAAAACCCAATGTGCAGATTCACCCCGTGCCTTCATTTGACAAGCTTTATTAAGTGACTACTCTCCACCTGGCATGGTGTTAGGCTGAGAGGACTCGAGGGTGAATTTGAACTGATCCCCTTGCCTTCGAGAAGAACCCAAAGGTTGTCCGTGAGACAAAGACCAATCCGTGGAAAATAAGTTTGGGACCTTTAGCACAAGCTCACCTCCTCTTACGAAAACATCCAAATCAAAACTAACTGCTGAAAAAACCATCGCCAAAAAGATGCTGGAACCTACCAAAAATGATACCCTACAATCATACAAGTCTGACTTTAGGTAATAGTCATAAGAAGTAATACCTTCTATGATCTTCATAATTTTTATCTCAACCTCCAGATCATTGAAACCTCTAGATTTTCACTGTTTTTCCTTCTTCTCAAATGAAAAAAAGAAGCACAACAATCTGTTTCAATATATTAAGTCATAAGCCACAAGGCATAAGCAAGGGCCAAAAGCTCTGTTTAGAACCAGTGCAGTCCAGGGAACAGAGCTCACACAAGGCAAGACCGCCCTGCAGTCCTGAGCAGTGATGTGCAGAGTGACCCGAATGCCAGCACCCTGCCAGCCTCGGCGACCCAGAGACCAGCCCCACAGAGCCTTTGCCCTCAAGGGGCTCACTGTTCAGGCTAAAAATAAAATAAAAACCTAGAAACATGATTTTCTACTAAGATTTAGGTGTGCTCGGCAGCTGTGGCGGTAGGGGGGGTGAGAGGGCAGGCGGAGGACACTTAGCAATGGCTAGGAGGGGACACCTGTAGGCTGCTTCCTGGAGGAGACCAAGATGGAATTACATTGTCAAGGAAGCTAGCTGAATAGGTTTGGGACATTCCATGTGCATGAGGCGAGGTAAAGAGGCAAGAAATAGCCTGGGGAAGGGTGGGGCAGGCATGCAGTACTCAAGTCAGAGTGAGAATTCTCAGCCTTGATGGGCAAAGAGTGATCACTGGGAATTCCAATGATCTTCACAGGTCTCTCCCAGGATCGCGGTTGTACTTGATATGAGTCACCTGAGTGTCCATGTGAATATCTGACATTTGTGGCAAATATGGAACCTCAGAGTGATTTCAGCTGCCAAGTGGGAAAGCTCCTTACCAGAGCCACCAAAGGCAAGGCTGAGTGAGGAGACATAGGAGGTGCCGTGCAGACCCTGAGGGACAAGCTGAAGCATCCTAAGGCTCTGGGTGCTAGGATGGCTTCTAAGCAGGGAGTGCCAGGGCAAGACTTGTCCCATAGAAAGACTACCCTGGGGGAGCAGGAGAGCAGATCCAAGGGTGTGGGAGGGGAGGCTACAGGGGGAGTGCTGTGCAGAGCTTCATCATCCAGGTAAGGGAGAAGCTTCATCCACCCTGGAGTCAGTGTTGAAGAAGCCTCAGGCCAGATCCTCCTCCCTTCCCAAAACTAATCACTCACTCATTTTAAACAACAGTTTCCACTCTCTTTGCACCCAGCCCTGAAACAAATCAAAAAGGAGGATTTTCTTACAACAAAACCCAATGGCTCCTCCCTTCTTCCTGTTTTCACAGGCCACATCCACATGACACGTGGAAAAGGCGACCATGGGGCGGGACTGGAGCGGAGGGAAGGAGGCCTGTCTTGCAGTAACCACGGCAGCCAGATGGTCAGTGACTGGGCTACACAAACCAACGTGACCTTGGCGGGGCTCAGAGGGGCAGGAAGGGCCAGGGGAGAAATTATCTCACATCAGGGATGATTTCTAGCCCTTGGTTGCCTCATTGGCCTCAACCTACAGATGATCACAAACGGCATCAGATGAGCAGGTGGATATGATCACACGACTTCCACCTCCTCTGGCACCTTGGGAAGCCAAGAGTAGATAAACCTCATTCTGGGGAGAAGGACACGCTGCTAAAGTGACGTGGCTGGTGTGGCAGGAGGAGAGATGTGGATTTAAGGGCTTTGAAAGGCCACCTGCTTTCTACTCAGATAAAGCTGCCTCTTTCCTGGTCTGGCACAGTCATGGTCATCGTGCTTGAAATTCCCACCATTTTTCATTCCTCTGGCATCCAGGGCCTAAAGACTGACTAATGACACCAAAAGCCTTGGTTAAAGTGTGAGTCATGAAAATCAACTTCTTTTAAATTCACGTAGTAAATATTTCTGCAGGATCTGCCCCTGACAGGTACTGTGCCAGGTACCTGGGAGGAAGGAAGCGAGATGACTAAGGTGTGGGGACCTGCAGAAGCAGACAGAAGCCAGATGCACACATGGGGCCTTGTCAACCTGGCTGAAGACGGGAGCCTCTACTTGGACTCCCAGGAGCTTTTTAAACCACCAGGGAATGATATGTTTTGATACCATCATTTTGCATCCCCTGGGGTAATAAACACTATGTCATTAGCGCCATTAACACCTTAGTGTGAATTAGGTAATCAGATGAAGTGTCACCTTGCAAAAGACTGAGACGTGGGACTGATAAGTTTTGATGCCAGAGGAGCAAAGCCAGGGAAAGCCCAGTGCTCACAGGCCACTCAGTGGGGACCAGAGAGTAGGGGACAGATGCCAAGAGAATCAGGGTGCTGAGGCAATGGAAGCACAAGCAGACATGTCCTCCACCTACCATGCATATATTTACTGGGCTCTGCAAATATTTACAGGGCTCTTTGGTCCTGGGCCCTGGGCATAGTGGAGAATAAAAGAGTTGGCCCCTGCCCTTGAGGGGAAGACAGACAGTAAACAAATAAGCACACAGAATTAAAGCTACAAACCAAGGGACGGTCTCTGAGTGACAAGAACCACAGGCCATGGGACAGCATGGCAGGAGGTATAAGGAAATGGGGGGTGGGGTGGAGGTGGAGGGACTAGCGAGGGCTCTCTTAGGAGAGGATAGATAAGCTGAGATCTGATTCACATTTGCCAGCTGAAAATGGTGGGGAAGAGTACTCCATGCAGAAGGCACAGCCCTTACAAAGGCCCTAAGGAAGGAAATTTAAGAAGGCCAGAGTGGGGATGCGAGCCCAACTGTAAATAGTGGTTGGACAGGCAGGCCTGGGCCAGACCCCACAGCCTCATTAGGGATTCGCACCCTCACCCGCAAGGCCACAGGAGGCCCCTGAGTGATTTTCAGCAGATTTACCAGGTGACAGGATGCACGTTTTTTAGAGTTCACTCTGGCTGCATGGAGAATGGCCCTGGGGGAGAGGTGGGTGTAGGCAGAGGGACCAGCTGGGAGGAAGGCTAGGCCAGAGAGACCCTGATTCAGATGAGGAAGCCACAGTCGAGATGGGAGATCAGACAGATGTTGACATTTTAGAGGCAGGACTGGTAGGCCTTGGTGATTTACTGGGGAGGGGAGTGGCGGGGGGAGCGGCAAGGATGACTCCTCTTGGGGTCTGGTTCAGGCAACTCACGGGATGGTGGTCCTTTCATGAGAAAGGAGGCTGAGCAGATGGCAGAGAGGGTGCGGGGAAGGAGGGCAAAGCAAGGCTCGGATTTGGGGTGTGCTCAAGCAAGGCCCCAAGAGGCCCAGGAGAGATCTCAAGGGACATTCACAAGCCCTATGCAGCTTCAGGCAGAGGCGGCTCACCATGGGTGGAAAATCCCATGGCATCTCCAGCCAGAGCATCAGAATCAGGGAGTTTCTTGGCACCTGAGCCCAGAGACGCATGTCCGTTCCTCCCTCCCATGCCCTGTCAGAGAGGAAGGCTTCCCTTTTCTGGAAGTGTCAAAAACGCTGCACAGGAAACTCCTTCAGCTGCCAGGGTGACTAATATTTATCACTGGTATATACAGTAGCCATTCTCCAAGGCCATGAAATTCTGCCCACAGTTACCACCACCAGGCTCTCGGCAGCCCTGCCCGAGCCCAGCCATGCCTCGGCATTCCACAGGGCTGAATAATACCACTCGCTTGCCGGAGAGGCTCCGCTCACCCCACACCTCAGCAGCGTCTCAGCATCCTGGACTTCCTGCCTGCAGGTCAAGGTCCAGAGTCTCCGCTGTGCTCACGGACATGAACCACGGCTTTGCCCAACCTGCCCCTCCAACCTCAAGACACAAGCAGCACCTCCCTCCCCAGGGGAAGAACAGGGAGGGTAGGGACTTTGGAGGGCATCCTGACCAAACTTTTCATCTTCAGAGGAGCAAACTGAGAGTCAGAGAAATCTAATCACTTGCCCAAGGTCACAGAGCAGAACTGAGACGACAACTCTGGGCCCGGGGCTCACTCTTTGGGGTCCCAGCCATAGGATCGAGGCAGCAGGGCGCAGGTGGGTGGGAGCGAGCTGCGGCCAGTGATACAGAGACCCCTCTGGGAGAAAACAGGAAGCGGATCAGGAAAAGCATCCACTGGGATATCCCAGAGGATCTAACTCTCAAAGTCTGCACGTGGGACCCCACACACCCTGTCCTCTCCAACAAGACCTTCAAACAAGAAGCAGGCATCTGTGCCAAAAGTGGGGGAAGAGTTGGGCCTTAGGAGCCCATTGAAAGGTTCCTGGGAACAGTAGGCTATTCTCCAAGAAGACTTTCAGCAAGACCCCAGCTCTTAACAGAAATGGCCTCACTCATGCAATGCAGTTTACAAATTTATCTACGCCCACAGGTCTCTGTGAAGGGAAGCCCACAGAGGAAGTACTTTCTCATGTGACAATGACCATCGAGGAAAGGTACTAACAAGATAGCACAGATACAGCAATCCGGTGTAAACTATGCCGTTCTGCCAAGTCCCCTGCCAAGGTTATCTGCCTGCAGCACCTGCCAGAACAGAGGGGAAATCAACTGAGAAAAAGGCACTGCTCACAACTGCTATGGATTTTTTATCACTGCATGTGCAAGACACATTACAGTCCCCTCTGGGAACCGAGGAAAACAGGGCCTTTACTCCTTTCTAGTCAGAGATGTTCCTGAATTCAAGAATACTGAAGGGTGGCCACAAAATGCAGAAGGACAGGGACAAGGAGGACAGCGTCAGAGGGCAATTCTTTCTTCCTAGAAGCTCCATCTTCTTTTATAATCAGACATGTTGCTTAGTATTTCTGAACCCATCAGATCTGCTAACAACCATGGCTTTATATATTCACTGACACTGCTGTGAAGATGAGACGTGGAAAGTCATTCATTCAAACTATTCACTGAATATGCTGAAACACCAAGTACTGTGCCAGGCACATGGGATAGAAAAGTTGAAAAGTACTCAGTCCCTGCCCTGGAAAAGCTCACAGCCATCAAAAGTTGGGGGAGGGTGAAAATCCTGAAATCTGATCTTATCTATCTTCCTGCTTTTCAATGCCACCCCCACAAAACCAGCTGAAGCAGGCACTTCTGCAAGTCTGGACCCGTTACACACACGTTCTCAGCAACTAGCCTCTTCCTCTCCTCCAGGGTTCTTGTCACTCCTTCTGTACCATCACCCCCCACCATCTTTAAATGTCAACACGACTAGAAAGGGTGAAATAATTCAGCCACCTTAAATAGTGCAAAGGGCCTCTCCTAACAGTTAAAGCGAGTGCTTATGGCATGTCCGACCCTGCAACCCCATGGACTATAGCCCACCAGGCTCCTCTGGCCATGGAATTCTCCAGGCAAGAATACTGGAGTGGGGAGCTGTTCCCTTCTCCAGGGGATCTTCCCAACCCAGGAATCGAACCCAGGTCTCCCGCATTGTGGGCAGATTCTTTACCATCTGAGCCACCAGGGAAGCCCAAGAGAACAAAGAAAGAGGTTCAGGGTGGGCCCTCAAGGTGACATCAGAGCGGACATGGCCAACACACAAGCGCTAATGGTTGGAGGGAACCCTCCTGATTCTCTCAGCCAAGTTCCCACCAAACATGAGTGGGGAGCTGGCGCCTGCTGCCCCTCCCTGACACAGTGCCATGACCAGCAGGGCCAGGGCTGGAAAGAGTCATGGAGCTGAGAAACATGGAGCCCAGGGAGGGTGAGTGAAACTCAGTATTCCTAGACTCCGGGGAAGTGGCATATACCAGCTCTCTTGGGGCCCTTGCTTGTCAGGTCACAGCAGCTAAGAGCCCATCCACAGGCCATTAACAGCTCCTGTCTGCATAGTGCTCTACAGTTTTGAAAAACTCTCCCATCCCTTGCTCTCTCCTGATGACCATGGTCCCCTTCAGTGTAGGCAGGTGGCTCTCACTAACCACACTGTGTGTGTGTGTATGTGTGTGTGTGTGCTATAAAGGAAGTCCCAGGACTTCCCTGGTAGTCCAGGGGCTAAGACTCTGCACTCCCAATGCACGGGGCACGGGTTTGATCCCTGGTCAGGGAAGTAGATCCCACGTGTCACAACTAAGGATCCCACATGCTAAACTAAGACCTGGCCCAACCAAATAAATAAAAATAAATAACATTTTAAAAATAATAAAATGAATCCCATGGAGGCTGTGTGCTTGGACCGAAGCCCCGTCGAACAGGGAGAAGTGTCCAGGCATGTCCACTCCTCTTTCACAGGGCGGCAGGAAGTGGGCAAAGTGTAAAACATGAGCCCAAGACAATGGCCCCTGCACAAAGGAAGGTGGCAACCACGTTTGGGAGGATGAAGGGCACACAGAGAGGGCACCTACCCCAAAGAAGGGCCCAGCTCATACATTCGAAAATAATGATTATGTACAAGGAGTGAGTCAGGAGACCATTTAAAGAGGAGATGGTCACAGCAAACTGGGACAGTCAAGGAAAATGCAACAGAGGGGAATGTAAACTGGGCGCGCAGACAGCAGGCTGGTCAGGGGCATGCTCCGAAGAGACTCATCTTGGTGGGGGTAGAGAGACAGACACAAGGTCAACCCATGAAACGGCGGTCCCTGGAGGACTTTAAATATCAAGCAACAGGCCCCAAGTACCCTGTCTACAGAAATGCAGGGCATCTGGCCAGCCCAGTCCTAGGTCACCTCCTGCTACAGACCAACCAGGACCACCAACAGGGTCAGAACTCACCTGTCTAATAGATCTGCCCAGGGCCTTGCCCCCGTCCACATGGCCCCCGTCTATATCCCACCCGCAGTCGGCCTGGGCGGGCCTGGAGCTGGCAGCTGGGGCAGACACAAAGTTCCTGAGTATGAGGAAAGAGCTGAACCTTTACAAATCCATCCTGGCTCCAGAGAAGGTGGGTGGTGGGCAAACTTTCAAAAGAGCCACATTTTGCACATTTTATGTGGTTTTTGCACATTTCTGAGCAAGTGGATGACTGCTGTGTGTGTGTGAGCATAAAGAGTTTCAAAAGGGAAAAAACAGTGGGCAAATCTGACTCATCTTACACACACACAAACACACACGCATTTCCCGCCCCCCCTCCCCCCGGCCCCGCCCCAAGACTTTGACTTGAATAGCACAGCTGGGGTGGGGGGGGGGGGGCGGCCTGGGGGCTGCATTGGGTCACCTGCACTCCCTTCTCAAGTGCTCGCCTTCCAGGTGACCCATGAAAACACAATTAAACTGTGGACTCCTGGAGGGCAGGAACTGGGTTTTCCTCATACTGCCTTTGACAGAGCAGGGGCCTCAAGAGCCCTGCTGATCTGATGGCAGAAATAAATAACCGTGCATGCCAAGTGCTGCTTCCCTGAAAGTGAAAGCCAATTCTACTCCTCAGCTCCCAACACAAACCAGTCTGCATTGGTGCTTTATTCCTTTGGTCTTTCTACCCGCTGGCTTCATAAAGCGCTTCAGTAAGCACCTCGACAGCTAACGAAGCACTTTCACATCCATCACCTCACTCAGATGCTCACAGCAACCCCAGGACGTGGAAGAAGCTAGGATATTATTCACGTTCCAAGAGGAGGAAGCCCCAACTTAGAAACGTTAGATCATTTTGCTAAGGTCACGTGACTAATAAAACTCGGGTCCCATCATTCCTTGTCCATGGATCTTCCTAACAGTCTAACTGTCAAGATTCTGGAACCTGATTCACCTTCTCCCAAGGATCAAATATATATTTACTTTCATTAAAGCTCAGTCTCTTTTAAATGGCATCACCTTCATTGCTGTCTTGCCACCAACCAGGACAGGAGGCTACAGCCTGACCTACGAGAGTAGGCAGGCCTGTCTACTGCATAACCAGAGGGTGGGAGAGCTAGGGGGCTTGCTAAATTTGAAATCTTTTCTGACATCCAAGCATTTAAACAGCTCATTGACTCCCATACGTAAATATTACTATAAGCTACAGTTTCATTTACCCTGTGCTGCGGCCAAGAGGGTTTGAAAGTAGAGTGAGCACAAATTAGGTACTGGAAAGTTTCTTATTTCCTGTAGTGTCAGATGTTCACAGTCAAAAAGAAAAGAAAAGAAGAAGCAATGTCACGCGGTAAGTCTCCTATCAAACAGCAAACGTCTTGTGTTCACACTTAATTGGTTCCTTTTGCTCAATGCCAGCACTGAGCAGCACAACTGGAATTGTTCTAGACAACCCAGGTCTTTGACTGAGGCTCTCCTGACAGCTGAGTCAGTCCAGAGGCTGCTCCACCAGCGTGAGACACAGTTTTCCCAGATATTACCTAAGGCACGTGCAAAACAGCAAGTGGATCAGAGGCGAACCTCTGTAGCTGGGCATTTATCCAGTGACACAAAGAAGCTTTAAAAAAAAAAAGCACATTTCCATTGCGATTTTCCTAACGGAGAGTGAGAAGGCCAGAATCCATACCCCAGCTCTGAGCCCTTCGGCAACTTAGTATCCCTCTCTGGGTCTCTTATTTCTCCTAAAGGTGAAGCCTGGTTCAGAAAGCCTCAAGTCTGCTTCAGTCGCAATGCACACACCAATGACTCCTCCCTTTCTCTCTCACTCAACACAGCATACCTGAACCCAAGTTGGTGACAGGGCCACCATAAGGAAAATATACTTATTAAAATACATATTGTGATCTACTGGACATATAGCCAGAGAAAATCATAATTCAAAATGCCACCTGCACCCCAATGTTCATTGCAGTCGTATTCACGATGGCCAGGACATGGAAGCAACCTAAATGCCCATCAACAGAGGAATGGACGAAGAAGATGGGCTGTGTATATGCAATGGAATATTACTCAGTGGTAAAAAGGAACCAAACTGGGTCATTTGTAGAGATGTGGATAGAACCAGAGATTGTAATGCAGAGTGAAGTAAGTCAGAAAAAGAAAAATAAATATCATATATTAGTATATATATGTGGAATCTAGAAAAGTGGTATAGATGATTTTATTTGCAAAACAAAAATAGAGACATAGAGAGAACAAATATATGGACACAAAGGGGGAAGGATGGGTTGGGATAAATTCGGAGATTAGTACTGACATATATACACCGTTGACGCTATACATAACATGGATAACTAATGAGAAGCTACTCTACAGCACACGGAACCCTATTCTGTGCTCTGTGGTGAAGTAAATGGAAAGAAATCCAAAAAAGAGGATAGAGACATCCAGCTGATTTACTTTGCTGTACAGTGTCCAATACTTTGGCCATCTGACATGAAGAGCTGACTCATGGGAAAAGACACTGATGCTGGGAAAGATTGAGGGCAAAAGGAGAAGGCAGCAGAGGATGAGATGGTTGGATGGCATCACTGACTCAATGGACATGAGTTTGAGCAAGCTCCAGGGGATAGTGCAGGACAGGGAAGCCTGGCGTGCTGAGTCCATGGGGTCACAAAGAGGTGGACATGACTGAGCAACTGAACAACAACAACAGTCCAAACTAGCACAACATTGTAAAGCAGCTATACTCCAATAAGAATTAATTTTAAAAGAAAAATAAAATATACACTGTGATAAAATGCACAGAACCAAAAAGTTGCCACTTTAACCATTTTAAGGGGCACAATCCAATGGCATTTAATTCATACAGAATGTTGTGCAACCACCACTTTTATTTAGTTCTAGAACATTTTGATCACCCCTAAAGGAAAGCCTGTACCCATTAGACAGTCACTATACCCCATTCCACCCCATCTCAACCCTCTGGCAACCATTAATCTGCTTTCAGTCTCTATAAATTGACCTATTCTGGACAGTTCATGTCAATGGAATCATACAACACATGGCCTTTTGTGTCTGGCTTCTTGCCCTCAGTATAATGTTTTCAAGGTTCATCCCTGGTGCAGTATGTACTTCATTGCTTGGCTGAAAAAATATTCCATTGTATAAAGGAATATGTTTTGAATTAATGGCCAAGGAAACTATTCATGAACTTCAGCAGTGTTAGCAGTAATAATTAAATAAGATGATCTAGATAAGGTCCCAGGCACATATTAAATGCTCAATTAACAGAAGCTTCATTATCTTCAGCCTTCCCGAAGGCTAAAGTTTCTCACAGCAGGGCTCGCTTGAGAATCTCTGACCTGGATGCCTCCCGAGGCACCACCCAGGCCCCAACTTCTTTGAATAAGCGAAGCAAAACACTGCACCCATGTGCTGCAACTTCCCCCAGTTCTCCAGGACATGTGAACCACTCCTCTGAGCAACTGAGGAGTAAACCATCCTTAGGCGCCAACAACACAACCTTGCAAAACAGCGGGGGCCTCTTCTAAGCCGTCTTGCTCCTTGAATGTACCAAAATAAAACATTGCTGGGGACGTAGTGTAATTCTTCATTTTTCGAAATGACTCACAACAGGATTCCTTGAAATGGTTTCCCTGGTATGCTTGAAACATAATTCAATTGACAGCATCACTGTTTCGGCAATAGACCTTCTCCATAAAACAGCGTGTGGCTATTAGGAGTCGGCTCTCATCCTGGAGGACAGGGTTTGTTCCAAGTCAGTGGGACTGATGTTTGCCTTTCCCTCCTCGTAATCAGTGTGCTGCGTCTGGAGACAGAAGCCCTGAGCCCTCACCCTACTTCCCAGCCCTGCAACTTTGAACAGCCACCTCCTGGACTGTCACTTCACTTCAGGAATATAGAAGTCGCCCCCACTTTCCCTAGTGCTGGTACCAGAACCAAAAGTGCCACAGAGATGTGAATTACTGTTACTCACAGACCCAGCCACGTGTTGTATGATTCCATTCACATGAACTGTCCAGAAGAGGGCAATTCACAGAGAGAGAAAGCAGACTGGGACTTCCTGGGTGGTGCAGCGGCTAAGAATCTGCCTGTCAGCTGAGGAAATGGGTTTGATCCCTGGTCCAGGAAGATTCCACATGCTGCAGGGCAACTAAGCCCATGCACCACAACTACTCAGCCCATATTCTAGGGCTCGTAGGCTGCAACTACCGAAGCCTGCATGCCTAGAGCCCATGCTCTGCAAAAAAAGATCCCATGACAAACAGTAGCGTAGACCCCGCTCGCCACAACTAGAGAAGGCCTGTGCAAAGCAATGAAGACCCAGTGCAGCCAAAAATAAATTAATTAATTAGGAGAAAAGAGATTAATGGCTGTTAGGGAAGTGAGATGGGATGGAATGAAGCACAATGACTGCCTAATAGTCCTAGAACTAACTTGTTCTAGGCACAAGTTTTGGGGCACAAGTGCACACTTGTAAGCATTTCAGAACCCTGTCCCACCTTCATGGGTAGCTTGACCTTCTCCCAGCTGGTAACCTCACAGACCAAGGTCACTCTCCCATCCCACACAAGCCCCCCACCAGCCTCCCAGTGGGTCCTCGGAGCTCCCTTAGGGACACGCAGGGGCCTGGATGCCTGCTTCACCTGTCTTCCAGGGGCTGTAGAGGCCTCTACAACCCAAGCAACCCTCCCCAAGTGCTCTGTGGCCAGTCCTCTCCCAGCTCCCATAGCTTGTTTTCTTTAATTAGCTCGCTGTGGCAGGAGAAAAATGCGGCCCCACCCTCGAAATGAGCAGATCTGGGCCTCAAATGTACTCTGTGGTTCGCCTCTGTGCTGCCAAGCTGTTAGCCGGGAGTGACAAGCTACCGGAGCTTAATAGGCAGGGGCTGGTGAGAAACCCTGCTCCAGTAAGAGAGGCCTTTCTCGTCCCAGCATCTGACGTTTCTCGCCAACAAAGCTGGGCTGCACCCCTTCTCAAGTCCCTGAAACCTGCCATTGTGGTTCAGGGGACAATTCCAAATTCTGCTGGTTTGCTTTCTTTTCCCTCCCTCCTTCCTTCTTTTTTAATCTGCTTCTGGGACAGTTCATCGTCCATCTCTGATCTCAGAGATCAAGGACTTTGCCCACACAAAGTAGCTGATGCTCATCTCCTGATACTAGTGAGCCACGTTTCAACCAAGACTGAGAATTCACCAGGGAGTTCACACAGCACCCCGAGTCTAAGCTAAAGGAAGATTTCTACCCATGTCATCTCAAACGCTGTGGAAGGCAGGCAGACCCATTTCACAGATGAATGAAGGGAGGCTTGGTGGGGAAAGGACTGTCAAAAGTCAAGTGACTCAGGATGACAGAGGGTGGAAGGACAAGGACCCAGATCTTCCAACTCCAAGCACGACAATGTTTCTCTCATTCTGATAAACTTCTAAAACAGTCTGCAGAGCTACTTAGGAGTCAGGCTTCCCAGGCACTCCTCCTCCCAGGCCCTCTCCAGGTAGACCTTGAAGACTGGGGTCCCAAATGCTACTCCTCTGGCCCTAGAACCTCGAAGGATTGATTATTTTTCACCATCATGACCATTGCTATCATTTATTCAACACAATGTACCAGTCCTGATGTTAGTTCCTTCCCCTGAGTTCATTTCATACCATTTTACAGATGGGGAAATTGAGGGTCCAGGGGGCTTGAACAACCTGCCCAAGGTCCTGCAGCTAGTTAAGACATGGAGACACGATTTGACCCAAGAATTCCGCCTCCAGGTAGCTCACACTCTTCACAACTACATTGTAACTGAGAGACTAAGGATTGTCCAATGAGGAGACTGACACAGGAAGAAACAACTTGCCCTAGGAGACCAAGCCAGAGGTGGAATCTTAACTGGGGCCTCTCTCTCAGCCATTGCTGGCTCAAGCCCCTGCACTGGGATGCTTAATAATTCACAAGAGTGAATGCACAGCACACTCCCAAAACACCTCCAACAAGGGTATCTTTGTAGCCTCTGAGAATTCTCAGCTGTGAGGTCCATCAACGGCAGACCCACCATCACCTGGAACAGCCTGGAATCTTTAGCGCAAGTGCCAGTGTTCACTTATCCATAAGTTGTTTCTTGGTTCTACAACCTGGAACAGAGTGAATCTAGCAAAGGACCTGTGTGTATAAGATCAGTCTGAGGCCCCCAGCCCCAGGAGTCATCCAGTGTCAGCCACATAATTTGTGGGACTCTAAGCAAAATGAAAATGTAGAGACCTCAGAGCAAAAAGCAGGAAGAAATGTCATTAATGGTACTAAATGTAAAATATTTCCCCTTTCTTCCAGTGTCTCTCTCTGGACTTGTGATAATGGGTTTTGGCTTGTTTTTGCTATTTAATACCATCCTAAGTCAAGAAAAATTACAATTTTAAATTATTGGCATGAATTTTGCCATTCATGTTTACATTGTGCAATGCCAAGTTTTGAATACAAACAAAAGAACACTTAACTAGTATGTGAAATCATCAAAATCACACTATTTGTATTTCGTAGCTTGGTGCTGTATGCTCATTCGTGTCTGACTCTTCGCAACCCCCATGAACTATAGCCCACCAGGCTCCTCTGTCCATGGAATTTTCCAGGCAAGAACACTGAGTGGGTCACCATTTCCTCCTCCAGGGGATCTTCCCAACCCAGGGATCCAGTCCACATCTCTTGAGTCTCCTGCATTGGCAGGCAGACTTTGCCACTAACCATACATACATACCCACCACACATCGTATGACCAACCAGAGCAAGAGCACCACTGTATAAACTAACTCAGCTGTTTTCACTTCACTTCTTGATATGTGCACATTCTACCAACACTCCCCCTGGCTGCTTACTGATGCACAGGGAAAAGGCACCGTGGGCTGCCTGATCTTTCCTTGTATGTCATCATTTTCAGGGTAAGTGATTGGCTAGCACAGAGAAGTCACATGAGTAAGAAAGTATATGATGAGATTCTTTGGTGGTTGATGTTTCTTAGAATGACATCACTTTCTGTATCTCAAACAAGCTCTGGTTCAAACTCAGGACTATCATGGGCTTCCCAGTTCTTGGAATAGCTTCAGAACAATAAAGATGAAACAGGTATCTTCCAGTTATTCATAACAAGCTCCTTTCTACAACACCTGAGTTTATGGAAAGCCTCTATGAATGAGGGGCTTGTTGCCAGGGAAACCAACCTTATGATTAGAAGGTAGGAACTTTCAGCCTCAGCCCCTCAACTCTGCCCCCAACCCCAATCACCAATGGTCAATAATTTAATCAATCAAGTCTTCATAATGAAACCTCCATAAAAACCCACAAGGACTGGGTTCAGAAAGCTTGCAGGTTGGTGAACACATGGAAATGAGCAGACAGCTGTGCATCCAAGAGCATGGATGCTCCGAGCACCTTCCCACATACTTGCCCTGTGCATCTCTTCCATGCGCTTGTTCTCGAGTTATACCCTCTTACAATAAACCAGAAGATGTTTTCCTGTGAGCCGCTCCAGCAAATTAACTGAACCCTAGGAGGGTGTGGGGGAAAGCTCTGATCAATAGCTGGTAGGTGAGAAGCACAGGTGTCAACCTGGACTTGTAACTGTTGTCTGAGGTGGGGGAGGCTGAGACTGAGCTGTTATCTGTGGGATCTGACGCTTCCTGCAGGTAGAGAGGGTCAGAATTGCCTGAAACTGCTCCTATCTAGCTGGGTGTGGGGAGATCGCCATACAGCACCCCAACACACACACATACATACACACAGTGATCAGAAGCATCAGAAATGAAGTTTTCTGTGAGTAGGGTGTGAAGAGTAGACAAGTGGAAGCATTTTCCAGACACCCCTCTAGGCAGCCCTGATGTCCTCCTCGAGACTGGTAGCAGAGCTGGGTAAAAACTCAAGTGCACTGAAGTCCAGAAAAAGTAAGAAAAAAAGAGTGACTGACTCCAAAGGTTCTAGAACATCAAGTCAGTTGCAACCTGCAACTTTAAATAAAGGATTTATTTAAAGAGTTTTAAATAAACTCTTTTTAAAGAGATTTAAATAACGAGTTACTGGAAAGGCTTCTCTGAGACACCTGTTATAAAGGTATTGGGCAGCATCCTTGCCTAGATGAGTGCAGCCCACCTGCTTCCCTAAATGCCTGTGAAGCAGACCTGAGGTAATTACGATCCTCAGACTATCTGGGCTATATTACAAATGATGTGTATCATTGTGTTAAAAGCTCAGGTCCTGCCTCCAGCACAGTTATTTAGTGTCCTCAGGACCTGCCCAAGCAGGCCCGGTTCTGTGTTATCACACCCTGCCCTGGCACAGCCTTGTCCTCAGGGCAGCGATTCTGAGCAGAGCTGGAAGAGTAAGATTGTTTAGTGCTGAGTCTATCTTAGGAGGAGGCTAGGCAGATGCCCTCAACCCTGCCCGGGGGGAATCACCAGGTGGGAAGACAGCCCCGGCTGACCCCCAAGTGTGGGATGAACGGAAGCAGTGGGTGCTCCCCTCTTAGAGCCTTCACATCCCAACCTGATGTCACTTCTAGCTACAACCCAAACAAGAGGATAATGTTTGCTGGTTGGAGGAGGACGCGTCTTCTGACCTGCCCCAGCCTTAGGCTGATTCGCTGGACCTGTCACATACAGATCACCCCACGCTGGTCATCTCACATAGACCCACTGACCACCTGTGGACCCCCCACAGAACGGCTGGAAAAGGATCTGGAAAACTGCCAAGTGGTGGCTATGCCTGGATCTGGAAACACCCTGGAACCATGCAAAGAGCCCTGGACCAGAAAGGATGCAAACGGGGCTCAGATACCCACCCTCAGACAAACCATTCGACTGCTCGGAGCCCCAGCTTCTTCGGCCGTCCAGTGCGGAAGGCGTCCGAGTGTGCAGAAGGACGGCGGCTGGTCCTTCCACTGGCCCAAGAGGCCTCTCACAGGTGCTGCCAGGAGTAGTGAAGTGGGAACCTGGCTGCCTGGGTTTCTGTTGGGCAGCCAGCCTCCCCACCGGTCCTGATTGGCTCCTCAACTGCACCCACAACACTTGTGGGTGTGAAACATCATCAGAAGCCAGCAGGAGCCCTTACCCAGTTCCTCTTTCCCTTCTTAGCAACAGCAACGCTGCGGATGGCTCTGGGGCCAAGTGGGCCTCCATCTGTGCCCTCAGGACCAGTTTTGTTTACATCCTTCCTCTTAAGCTATCTGGGCCTCAGCTACTTCTTGGAAGTCTCAGTCCTTGGTAGGGCTGCTGGGAGGACCGAAAGACTAAAATGTGCGGAAGACCCTGGCCTGGTACCTTCCTACAGGTCACGGTTAGAATGAGGATCCACCCAGATTGCCTGCCTTCGCTAAAGGAAGCCCCTCCTGCGTTGGGAACAGAGTATGAGGCTTATGGAGATAGCAAGGCGGACGAAGGGCCCAGTGGAGATGTGAACCCTAAAGCGTCATACTCAAGGGGCCCACTAAGGTTCAAGCCAGATTCCACATCCATCACTCCACCTGATCTGCACCACGGTCAGCAAGCATAGAGGCTTTACAGACAAGAAAAGCGCGGCTCAGAAAGGTTAAGTGACATGCCCAAGAAGACACAGCCAGCTCAGGAAGCCGGGGTCCTGAGGCTCCTTTCCATGACACCAAGTGGTGAACAAGAAAAGAGGGACAAAACAGTGGTAATCACAGGGTCAGAGCAGCACCTCTAATAAAAAGGGCAAGGAAGGGAAGCTTGACTACAGATACGGAACTCTCAGTCCAAGATTCCTACTGCCTTAAAGCTCCCTTTCAGCCTCCCAGTGCTCATCACTGACTTTCGGACCACAACCCTCAGGTAGTAGGGCCAGGGCCAACTTCCTATGGCCCAGATGCCGGCTGCTATTGCCACATTTCCTTCCCTAAAGCTCTAGAAGACCCAACATATAGGAAACATCATGCCCGTTATTGAATCCTCAGAACACTGCCAATGATAAGATTTCATATTTTTAGCTGTTGAACAAATGAGAAATGAATCAGCCAGGAGCTTAAGGGCAAGAGAAGGCTTGACCCTAGAGGTGAACAGCCCTGGAGTCTGGGGCCTTTTCTGTCACACCACACAGCTCTGGATAAAGACCCTGGACCAACAGTACCCTCGGTATCCTGTCCCCACCTTTAATGGGGTGCAGCATCACCTGTAACAGAGGCTCTCCAGTTTTAACGTGCGTCAGCATCTTTCAGAGGAAACAGACTTCTGGGCCACACCCCAGGGGTTCCGAGTTGGGAGGTCTTGCTTGGTAAAGCCTGATACTCTTCATCCCCAACAAGATGTGGAGACTTGCTGGCTGGTGACCACACTTTGAGAACTGCTGATTTATCATGCATTTAAGCTCTCTCCGAACAGCTGAGGAATGGTTAACTCTGGCATATCCACTTGAGATAATGTGTAATTATGAAGACCATGGGGAAATGCTTAAGACAACATCAAATCAGGACAGGAGGCTGGCTCCCTAGGCTGGTCCAGATGCTGTGTGTCCTCTGATCCCTTTTCATCCTCCAGTCCTCTGCTGTGTATCCCCAGGGCTGATCCCTAACAACAGGGGGCAACTGGGGAGTTTGGACAACAGCACAACTCATGGGAGGGTGGAGGGCAGGAGGCAGGGAGCAGCCGGGGTGTTTCTCCCCTCTCCCCGTTTCTGCCTTGGGTGGGCATTTCTAGAAGCAGCTGCATCTGTTCTAGATAGGTGGCCCACCAGTGACCCTTGACCTTGGGCTCTGGGCAGAACACGTCTTCCCTTTGTCCCTCCAGCCTAGAAGCAGCTTTCCTGCCACTGAGCTCTAGGTCGCCTCCCCTTCCCACATTTGGCTTCTTGGCTTCTTTATCACCTGCATAATGAAGGCCCATATTAAATTCCCTTTGAGGTAAGTACTTGATGGTGTTCCTGCTTTCCTGGTTAGACTGACTAATGTACTCTGATTACAGCTACACAAAAACGCTTATGCCGACGGACAACTCTAGAAGGTAGTAGGGAAAAATTAAGAGAGGTTAACAAGGTGAAGCTTGTCTTCCAAAAATGTAAGAATGTCAGTTATTTATTATCAATGACTAATATTTAAAAACTGGTCCTAAGCACATGGTTTAAGAGAAAACAAGGAAAAGAAAGAAAGAAAGAAAAAGAGAAACAACTCTTTCTTTCATAAGGAAAAGGTTGGGGAGCCAGGAGTCCATGACAACAATCTAAGGAGAACAAACCCTTTACCTTCATTTCTAAAAACACCTTCTCTTAGAGAAACCATGGCCACAGCCACAATGATACTAGCAGTTCCCCCTGAAAGTACCGGTGGTTATCTGGGGGTGAGTGACTCACTTGTTAAAGAGGTCACATATCATCACAAAGCTGGTCTCCGGGGCAGAGCGGGTCACACTGGACAACTGCCCAAACCACCTTCAACCCTCATTACCATGGAGGCAGCTCCCACCTCAGGTCAGAAACCTGGGACCCATTCGAGAAATCCCTTTAGAGGAGACCAGGGTCCAGAGACTGCTGGGATTCTGTTCAAGCCACATCCACCAAACACAAAGGCAGCAATGTGTGTGTGCCTGGGGAACGGGGCGGGGGGCGGGTATCTTATTTTCCCAGCATTTGTAGGGCTTTTCTCTCCCAAAGAGCACAATTAAAATCAAAAGCAAGGCTCCACAAAACCAGATGGTAACAATATAAGAAATTATGCTGGATTCCTGCATTGAACTCAAGGCTGAACACTGCGGCAGACAATCAAATGCTCAAGTGGGGAGGGAGGTTCTTGGCCTTGGACCAAACACAGTTTGGTGGTCTGTTTATAATATTTTAGCCTGACAGCACTGCAGAGAATGGACCACGAGGCTCACCGCTATAATGGGTTACTTTCAACCCCAAGCCAAAGATGATTTAAAGCCCTAGGGAAATGGGGGTGGGGTGGGGAACGCAACAGAGAGAAGCATCAAGGGCTTTACGAGAAATGTACATCTACTCTTGAAAACTCTGAGTGGAACATCTCAGCGTCAGAACCATGCTTACCATCAAGAATACTTGGAAAACCAGGACTAAGCTTACAACAGCTCACGTGGAGCAAGCATCAGCAAGTCTTTACTGCCCTGCCCTAGCCTCCTATCCATTCTCCTCGTCCCAAGAAACGGACATCAGAGACCTCACATCTTCATCCCTGGGAGCTGGCTGACTCTACGTCATAAGGCAAGTAACTCCTCAGGGACAGGGCTGTTTGGCCAGGGTGTAAACTAACAAGAAAAGCTACCCCAAGTTCAGGCAAAGCACAAGCAAACAAAACACCCACACAGGATCAAGAGATTCGGCACCATCTCCAGCTTTGCCCCTCATCCACTGTGAGCTGGGGCAAGTCCCCGTGCCTCTCGGAGCCTCAGTTTCCATCTGTGAAAGGGGCTGGACTAGATACCTATCAAGTCAATTCACCAGGGGAGTCACTCCTGTGTAGACCCAGTCGATGGCCCATGCTTCTGAAGGACAGACAGAGTACCCCCAAAGTGTGGGTCAAAGTGCTAAAGTGACTATCCTAAGAGCCTAAGTTGGGACCGTCAGCAAACCTGCCAGGCTCTAGACTCCGGGTCTTCCTACCACCCGAGGGGAGGTGCCCCACTCTCAAGTGCTGCCTTCCTGCACATGCCCTGCAGAGTCAGCCTCTCTCAGTCTGACCCAAGCAGCCTGTCCCCACTCCCTCGGGGTGGCCCTTCCTCAGTCTGAGTGTGCCTCCTCCTCACACGTGGGTCCAGGCTTCCACACAGGGCAGGTCAGGAACCACGACCCTGTGTGGCTTCAGAGGCAAGAACAGCAAAACCCAATGCCTCCAACTGTTGGTTTCACCACCCACCACCCCCGCGGGACTCTCACTTCCCCATCCACTGCTGCTACCCGCTTCCCACTGGCCTGATGACCAGATGCGGGGCCCTGCGCCAAGTCACTCAGCATCTCCAGGCCTCCATTTGTTCATCTGGACCAGCATCGACTTCCACAGATTGTCACAGAGATGAAATAAAATCAGGTATGTGACACAGAGATAAAATGAGATCAGGTCTATGAGAGCTCTGTGTAAACTGTAAAATACAGTACATCAAAGGCCATGGGGGGCTTCCCTGGTGCTCCAGTGGTGAGGAGTCTGCCTTGCAAGGTGGAGGATGCCACTTCCATCCCTCATCTGGGCAAATCCCACAGGCTGTGGGGGAACCAAGCCCATGCACCACAACTGCTGAAGCCTGCACACCCTAGGGCTTATGTTCCGCAACAAGAGAAGCCGCTGCAACGAGAAGCCCAAGTACTGAAACTAGCGAGTAGCTCCTGCTTGCCGCAACTAGTGAAAGCCTGCGTGCAGCAATGAAGACCCAGCACATCCATAAATAAATAGTTGTGTTTTTTTTAATGTGCTGGTGGTGGTGTCTCCCCTTCCCAGTGACAGCAGCTGGAAAGAGAGTCCATTGTCGTTGGAGGGATGCACTGAGAAACCTCGTGAGCACACACACCTGTGCACTGACGTTTGCGGCCACGCGGTGCAGCAAAAGAACGACCCTGTCAAAGCAGAGGAGGAAGGGCCACATGAACACTCAGATGGTCCCTGTCACCTAGAAGACGGGTGAGACCACGTCTCTGCCGCCCCCCGTCCCAGGGCTGCTGTGAAGGAAGACAGTGGGAAAGTGCAAACTCTCCGTCCTCCCCGCAGGAACGGGGAGATGAAGGTAACAGCTAGAGGATGCTTGGCTGCCTTTCTTGCTCTTCAGAATCACCAAGGAGCTCACAGAAAGGAAAAAGCGGGAGAAAGGATAGCGCATTGAAAAAACAGCTGGGGAGCATGGCTGGGCAGGCAGAGCTGACCAGGAAGGAGGAGGGTATGGGTTTTTGGGGTGTTTCTCTTATCTTTCGGGGGCTTCTAATCTGGTGTCTTTAGAAACACAAAAACAAGAGCAGCCATTTCCCCAAGGAAAACAAAAACAAAAACACCTACCTTGCGAGAGAAAGTTGTTGGCTTGTTCACGCTCAGGACCATGCTGGGGGTCATAGAGTTTCCTGGGGTCTCCTGGGAGCTCTGTGGGGCCGGGTGCTGAGGGTCCCTGGGGAAGGGCTCGCCCTTCTCAGTTCACTGAGCTCTCTCTGTTCACACAAGGATGCCCAACAGAGGTTTGAGCGACCCCGTCCATACCATGTGCTTCTGGGTGCTGATAGACCCCAGGTGTGAGCCGCGGTGGGCGCCAGTCCCCTCCACCCTCCCCAGAACAGCTGCTCCCTGGTTCGTGGAGGTGGGGCAGGTTCTAAAACAGCCTTCCTAAAGCTGTGCCCAACTACAACGTGTGAAAAAGCAGCAAAATACCGCGTGTGTTTCCTTCAAGCCCGCCCCCACCACGCAGCCCCATAGCTCTGCTGCTCTTGTGGGTTTCTCCCCAGCTCTGCCCCCTCCGCTCCTGCACGGATGCTCACTCACACTCATCGATGCATTCCACCTGGCCTCTACCCCGGGGTTTCCCTGGTGGGCTTCCCCAGCCCCTGCCTGCCCCACTGCCCTAACCCCAGCTGACAGGTAAACCAAAGAACACGAGATCCACCAAGCAGTTCCCACTTAACAAGAGCTGACCCTCATGTGTGCCCCGCCTCCAAGCCATAGTCTCAGAGAATTAGTTCTAGGCTGGGGCTTCCCTGATGGCTCAGTGGTGAAGAATCTACCTGCAATGCAGGAGACCCAGGTTCGACCCCTGGGTCGGGAAGATCCACTGGAGAAGGAAATAGCAGCCCATTCCGTTATTCGAGACTGGGGAATCACATGGACAGAGGAGCCTGGTGGGTTACAGTCCACAGGGTGGTAAGAGTCAGACCGGACTGAGGCAACTGAGCACCACTGGGTCACTGGACGCCTCTGACCACCCGAGCAGAACTCCACACAGGCAAAGGGGCAACAAAGAAAACAGACCCCGGACCAGAATGACACTGCATGAAGCCTCCTGCGATAAAGGGAGAGAAACAAATAAACGCATAGCCACTCCCACCTTGAGCTCCAGGTCTCTGTTTTTATTCTTCTAGATGAGCTCCAGGAATCACTGCTGAGCTGTCAATCAGCTGGGCCAGAGGAACTCTAAGAACTCGGATCGAAAGCATGGCTTCCCAAGGGCCTGGCTTGCTCCGCCCCAACCCCCTCTCCCAGCAGAGCTGGTATCATAGCAAAACAATTTCAAAGCACAGAGACCATAAACACCAAATTAAAAGGTAAAGTAAAAAAGGGAGGAGATGTTTACTGGAAACTTAAGTTCTACTGCCCAGAAAAAAAAATATAGGTCTTTTTTTAAACACACATACACCAACACACACACATATATATAAAGCCTCTGCCACCCACCTTAAGAAATATGTACTTTGCTCTATATATGGCTTTCTTATCTGCCCTTGATTATGCTCAGTTCATAACCGTGAAGCCTGAAATAATTACCCACAGAGAAATAATAGCCTTGGCCCCAGTCAGGGCCTAACAAAGCCAGTCCTGTATTTACCAATGATCATACAACTCACTCGCAGGACACACTTGAGTTTGCTGATGCACAGATAATCATTCCCATCCATACCTGAAATGCAGCCACTGCTGAGAGGGTGCCAGGTGGCTACTGGAACCAAGAACAATCATCTTACATGGTATTTCTGGGATAGAAAGGAAAGGAGTTCCAGCTGAAACTAGGCAGGAAATCAAGGTGGGCAGATGGTAATCATCAAAGCAGGGGGCTGGCAAAGACCACCCCTCTCTTGCAGGAGAAGGAAAAAGCTAAAGGAAAATTGACTCCTGAAAGCAGAGAATTTTGAGGGGGGCAAGAGCATACAGTCCTTCTTACTAGCAAGGGGGTGCCCCTCGGGGTTGCTCCCCAAAGACAATCAACATGTTAGAAGCAGGGAGACAGGCCCAGGAGTTTCCTTTTCGCTAGCTCACATCCTTGACTGGACCTGATCTGCCCTACCGCACCTCCACTGCCCCTCCCTCTGAACCTCTGCGTCCTCACCATGTTCTTGAAACACAGAAGGCCTTCAGATTGGTTGCCCAAATGTTCCTTCAAGTTCCCCTGTAAGATACTATGGAAAAACCTCAATGAACATTTTGGCCCACCCAATACTATCCCACACTTGTGCAATCAAACCCCAAGTCAGATGGTAAGCTGTCTGAGGGCAGTGGCCATATTTGCCATTTCTCTGAGCACCTTGCTCCATAAATATTAAGTGACTGATGGACTCTTGCCTGAGAAACAGCAACCTCCATCTGGCATCTGTGTCTACACCCACAACTCAAACCCTGTCACTGAAAAAGCTCTTGAACCCCACTCCCCTCTTTGCAAGACCCTTTGGGGTGCATCAGTACTGACCAGGTCTCCTCCCTCCTGAAGCTCATTTCACACCCAATAAGTCATCACCTTTGCAATCCCACCACCATCACAAAATGCCCTCTTCTCTGCCTGAAAAAATATTAGAACTGAGCTGTGCTTTCCCATTAAAGTCTGACCTGGACAGCCCCTCGGATTCCTTCGGCAGTAGAGATGGAGTCCCCGCAAGGAACTATGAATGACTGGGCATAAACAGGAGTGTTTTATGCTGCAGCTGAAGGGAAAGAACACTCACCAAGGCACAGGGACCACCACAGGACATATTCTCACAGCCCCTAGCACCCACCAGGGCACTGCCAAGGTAACACTAAGGTATGCCAGCATTGGCTGAGGCCTCTGACTTAGCTTCACGACAGAAGTGTGGGTGTGTGTAATAGTATGTTTAATCCATTCCTGCTCCGCCTCTGCCCTTGCCACCACCCTCCGCCCCACCTTAGTACTCTGAGTTTCCCAAGCAGAAATAACCAACTACAGATGGTTCCACTCCTTCAGAGATGTTTGAGAAACCACTGACCCAGAGATAGGAGAAAACTGAGGCTCCAAACCTCAGGGCAACTATCCACCATCGGCAGCTGTGATTACCCAATCAACATGCTTCTAGAACTTTTTTCTGTGTACATGCGCTTTTTCTTTTTAAACCAACCACTATCACTTTTCCCCAAGAAGAGATGCCCGAAACACTGAACCACAGCTTTACTTAAGCTCTAGAGCTGGGGTTTCCCTGGTGGTTCAGTGGTTAGGAATCTGCCTTCCAATGCAGGGTGTGTGGGTTTGATCCCTGGTCAGGGAACTAGATCCCACATGCCACAGGGCAACTAAGCCCGCATGCCTGAACTACCGAGCTCACACTCCACAAGTAAGATCCAGTGTAGCCAAAAAATAAATGTTAAAAAAAAAAATCTAGGACTGTTGATTCTCAATCGTGGCTACACACCAGAGAACTTTAAAAATCCTAATTCCCAGGGCCCACCTGTAGAAATTCTGAATTGGTTTGAGGCATGGTCTAGGTATTGGAATTTTTATAAGCGAGCGAGGTTGAGAATCTTGCGTGTTGAGCCCAAGCACCAAATGTGAATCATGAGGAAGCAGGAGTCCCAGCTGCCACAGCTTACTCCTGCACCTCAAACCTCTTTTCATCCTGTCTTCAACGGCAGGCCCCCATCTCCAGCTCCCGGAGCGATGGTACAGTGATCTTGAAACTCCCCAAATGAGTAACAGAGTTGGTCATTTCTTTGAATGCAAGCTTCAGAATTAGAACGTTTAAGGTACAGAAACTTTAAAAATCCTGCTAAGCCAATGCCTTTGGTTTGTCAAGGAGGAAACCAGGGGCCCAGGTAGCAAAGTGACTCACCCAAGGTCATGAAGCTGGTTCACAATGGGACAGGCCTAGAACCCGGGTCTTCCACCTCTAGTTCTCTCTCCGGGACACCAACCAGGAGGTCCTGGGGTGACAGACCCCCAACAAAAGCGAGGTCACAGGAATGGCCACTGTTTACTTCTTGTGTGCTTTTAGTGGCCAGCCCCTCAACACTGCATCTCTGGGAGCCTCTGTCTCTTCGCTGGCCTTAAAACAGCTGAGAGCAAAGATGGTTCTTCTCTTTAAAGATTCCTGAGCATGCCGGTCAAATCATAATCCTCAAAGAATATATTTGCTGGCTGGCTGGAATTTGTGAAAAAAGCCTTTAGAAAAAAGAGTCTACCCAAGTTTTGAAAGAGCGCTCTGTTGAGCTGCGGGTCTGAGAGCCTGAAAAGCAGCAGTGGATTCTGGTTTCTTGTGGATAAGAGAGAGTTGATTGTTAGTTTCAAAATCTCTAACCAACCTGTGAACACGTTTCCCTTCCTTCCTGTATTTTTACGGCACCACGCCTGCAACGCATGCAGCCGGTGGCTAGAAGCACAGGAAGCCTGTGCTTTGGGTTAAATGAGAATTCCTCTCTGCCTACAAGCTGACTTCCCCTAGCCTGGGCATAGGGAACAGATCTTCATCAGGTGAGCCTTGTTTCAACACAAGCCTGGCAGCTCCAGGCAGCAGGAGTATACGCAACCATCCAAATCTACAGACCAGTTACAGCCCCTGGACCATAGTGTCTGACAGCACCGCCACCAACTGAAGATACTCAGTAACTATCTGACGGGTTAAGTCACCACTGTAACAATTAATATAAGGAGTAGGCCACCTCTGAAGGTAAAGCATTGGACAAAAAATTAGATTTATCCCCCCGGAAAATATGTGCATCAAGAAAAGAGTGAGGGGACTTCCCTGGTAGTCCAGTGACTAAGACTCCATGCTCTCAACGCAGGGGGCCCAGGTTCCATCGCCGGTCAGGGGGCTAGATCCCACATGCCGAAAGTAAGACCTGGCAGCAATTAAGTGAAAAGCAAGAAGTCAAGGGAGAGAGGGCAAAGAAGTGTGTCATGAAATATTAGAACTGATATAGGCCTTTGAGATTCTCTCTTGGACTTGTCATTTTCTAGATGCAAAGACCGATACTCAGAGAAGCCAAGTGAACTTTCCTGAAGTCAGAAAGCCAAGTTGCATCAAAGAGTGGCCGAGGGCCCTCAACCTCACTGGAGAAACAGGATGACGAGACTGCGGTTCCCTCCTGTGCATGCGTGTCTGTTCTCAGGCTCATTCAGCACTTCATTGACCCTGGAGCTTCAGCAATGACGACGGTGAAGACCTGTGGAGGTCGTGGAAGGAGTATAGACAGCAATAGTCATTGTTCAATTCCAGGCATTTCTGGGATGTTCAGATACAGATGTCCAGTGAACAGCTGAAGCTGAGGGTCTCTAGCTGTGCAGAACTACAGATCTGGAAGTCAGCTCCCCAGGGAAACCCAGGCAGAAGACAAGTACTGCAATTCTGAACTGTGATACCCAGCAGGGTAGAACGAGGTCCAGCCTGTGGTTTGATTTTCTCATAAACGAAGTTAAGGCTGATAGGCAAAAACTAAAAAAACAGAGTGGCCAAAAGGTGACATTCAAAAAGATTCTGGGATCAAAGTCCCTTTGTGAGCACTGTTATTTCACCCTCCTCTGAACGGTAACCACTTCCCACATGAGCCTCAGTAAGGCAACCGTGTAGCCCACAAAAGAGATAGAAATATGACCACACTTCCCTCTTATAAACAGGCGATGGTAAACATCTGAGACCACTGGTCCACAGTCGTGGTTAAACAAAGGGTCAGGGGGCCCCCTGGAATGGCTGTCAGGGCGTCCATCTCCCCACATGCTGACCCTCCTTCTGAGTGGGGACCTTGGACCATTAACTTCAGGGCTCCAGCTGGTCAAACAGAGCCAGCCTCACCCTGGAACCACTTTGTTGGCTTTCACGGCCAGGCTCCCCTGGCCACTACTCCTAAAGACTCAAGAATTTTCAAGGAGAGTAGCTGCCTTGGTGCCTGCCCTGTGCTCAAAAATGCCACTCTGGGGTGGTGGGGGTGGGGGGAGGTTCTCGCAAAGCAGGCAGGAGGGCAACACGTCATGCATGTGCTGAACCATGCAATCCCCCCACCCCCACCTCCTGGAGGGGTAGTGGCGGTAGATTCTCCTTTAAAAAAAAAAAAAAAGTCAAAACTGCAACTCGTTCAATCAAGCAAGAAAAAGAGGCAAAACCCTATCTTTAATTAGCTTTAAGATGTTCCCTGGGCGGGGGTCCCGGCTCCTAGATCAACAGGAAAATAAACTTTGAGGCCTTGGGACAGACTCTGTTTTCTCTGAATTGGAATGAAAAAGGCTTTGCAGACCTGAAGCCAGTTGTTAGCTGACTGAGACAGAACTCCTCCTGGGTATGCTGTGTCTGCCGAATGTTCCATCAGAAGACGACCCTCAGATTCTATAAATTGGCCAGCACTTTGTTTTTAACCACTGAACATTTATAGAATTCTTATTTCTTCGTCTACATGCTTTCAGAGAAAGTTTCCAGCAACTTCAAAGCCAGTTAGACGCACAAAGACGCTAAACATGCAATTAAATTTCACAGGGTTTTGAAGCTAGAATACCGCAAGAACCTTTAGAAAATTTCCCCTGGGGGCAGGAGGCTCTTAACTCTCTACCCCACCCCCACTCCATACTCAAGGGCAAATTTTTAATCTTCATTTCGTCAACAGGAAAACACGACTGGTAAAGGGGCGGAGATAGAAATCTGAACTGCTTGAAAGACCTGACTTAAGTCAGAAAGTATATAGTCCTCAGATACAGTGTTCAGAGGCTCTGCTGGTCCCCTCAGTGAGTCTCACTTCCATTTGCCCCCCTGAACCCCAATTTCACACCCATTCCTAAGCTGTCCCACAGCAGACTGCTACAACCCACACAGGTGGATGTTCTGAACACAGATAATGGTCTCTCCATCTCGACTGTAAGCTCCATGAGGGCAAGATCTAGCCCTCTGATTGGGTTACCAATGGGACCTCTAAACTCAGCAAGACATCGTTCAAGACATCAACAAGACAAGTGTTCAGGAGTCTCAGAGAAGAAGGAAAACACCAATCAAGTATTAATTGACTTTTACCAAATGCCCAGCAGGTATTACTGTTCATAGAATTCAGCTAGGAAATCAACCCTGAATATTCATTGGAAGGACTGATACTGAAGCTCCAATACTTTTTCCACCTGATGTGAAGAGCCAACTCATCGGAAAAGACCCTGGTGCTGGGAAAGATTGAGGGCAGGAGGAGAACGGGGCAACAGAGGATGAGATGGTTTGATGGCATCACCAACTCAATAGGCATGAGTTTGAGCAAGCTCCAGGAGTTGGTGATGGACAGGGAAGCCTGGCATGCTGCAGTCCGTGGGGTCAAAAAGTCAGACACAACTGAGTTACTAAACAAGAGCAGGTACTGAGTACCACAATGAGCCAAGGAAACAGCCTGGGTCTTTGACTTTGAGGGACTTGTTACAGTCTAATTTTTGCCACTGGCTGCATGGGACACAATACTGGCCAGTGAGATCCAAGAGGGGTTCTGGGAAAGGTTTCCTTCCTGGCTAAAGAGACCCCCAAGGAGAAGCAGCCTTTCCTGCTGCTGGATGCAACCGTGTAAAGAGGGGAACACCTGGAACAGCTGTGATCGTCAGTGGATCATGAAAGCTGGAGATGGCAGAGCAGAAAGATGGAAGGCTCCCAAGTCCTGCTGGTGCCTGACACCACCCTGCCTCCAGACGTCTTAGAGGCGGTAATAAGCCCCCTCCTCTAAGTGGTGAAGCTGTTTGCTGAGTTTCAGGTTACTTGCAGCCCAAGCATCCTCAGACAGTGAGTATGGGGTAGATCGGAGAGCAAAGGAGCTGGCTGGCTTACTGCAGAATCCAGGCATGAGAAACCGGGGGCCTCGGCTGAGGAGAGGGTGGCGATGGTGAGGACAGCTTGAATTCAGGAAACACAAAAGCGGATTCCAGTCTTACCCACACGATGGCCTAGTCATCTCCATGAAGCCCAGGGCCTAGTTCCCACGCTGACTCTCCAATGAACTGGAACATAAATAATTAATATTCCCGGCCCATCCTCACCCACACACATGCCTGCTTGTGTCTGTGGGGTAAAAAAGAAAAAAAAGGGAAATGCATGTTGTTCTATTTATAAGAAACAGCACAGCCACAAAGGGTGATGACTAGAGCGGCACAGTATCAGCTGAAGTTCTCCAAGCAACTGCTAAGTTCGGTTTGAATTTACACTTGGCTTCTCTCAGCCTGTAACTGGTCCTCTTCAACACTCCAGCTGCTCTCCTTGGAGCTCATCAGACAGGGCCTTGCCCACAGCAAACAGTTTGGTTGGAGGGTATAGAGAACTCAAGCCCCCTCTCTAGGCTTCCAACAGATTATCTGGGGCAAGAGAGGAAGAATGAGGCTTGGATGATCACAGAAACGAAGCCTGTGAACACGAGGCAGGAGTGAAACATGCAAAGTCTTCCCATGTTCTCCATGGGATTCCACTGGCAGACAGGGTTACTTAGGGCCACGCACCCTGGTACATTCCATGCATTTACCACCATCAAAGAGAAAGAAAAGGCATGCTTGCTGTTATTTTTAATTCCTTCCCCAAAGCCTTCCAAAACTCTTCAGCAGAAGACTGATCCACTAAACCCCCACAGCTCCCAGCCAGTAGTATCTTGGAAACCTTAATGAAAATGGAGCAGGAAGCAGGAGAAGTCAGCTCACAGAAGACTTCACTCCTGGACATGAAATCCCATCTCAGCTGTACTGGACCTGGGGGCATCTCCTGCTTTCCAAAGGGACATGTCTTGATGAGGATGCATATGTTCTAGAGCCAAGTGAACACCCTACCACCCCCTCACTGCCACCCCGACATCCCCCATACACACCCCCATCTCCACCTCCTGCTTCTTGTCCTTCCCTTCAGAGTGGCCATCAGTGAAGCCAAAGGTTCCCCAGCTCCCACTGCAGCTAAGTAAGCGCTAGTGTTAATTTGACTATTGTAGATTATCTCTAAGGTCTCATCCAGTTTTAAGTTATGTTACATTGCCAACTTACTGAATGATCTTAGACAAGTCACCTCACTCAGAACAGCAGTAAACGATCTAGACAGTCCCTGCCTGACACTTTAGCAGCGGCAGAGAAAGCAACTGATGGACCCTCCCAGTTACTCTGGCCAGGTATTGTGATCACTGGCACAGAGGCAGGGTGGCTTAGAGTGACTACCTCTCCAGGTTTGCCTCGATAGTCCAGGTTGACGTCAGTTTCTGGCCATCACTGATAACAGCACTGTCCCCTTTTCACTCTTAGAAGTGTCCTTAGAATTTAACGAATTCTTTGGTCACCCTAGATTCTAAAAGGGACAGAGCTTCAGAGGCAAATCCAGCTCCATCTCTTATCATGAGACCTACAGCAACTTTGCTAAGCAATTTCATGGGTTTTCTTATAAAAAGGAGAACAGTAGCCCTTTCTTGGGGAGCCCTGGGGCAGACAGCTGGGAATGAGAGACCTGAACTCAGACTGCCAAGCTGCTGCTGACTCCTCAAAGCCTGAGCCTCCTCTTCTACAAACATTGGGAACTTATCCTTCCCAGAAGATGGGTAAAGAAGATCAACCAACTGATGAATGGCCCACCTTGGTGTCTGGCACATAGTCAGCACCCAGTCCACGTTGCATGTACCAGAATCACTCCCAGTGAGACAGCTCAGGTGATCCGCCACATTTCAGCACAACTGACCCAAATCTTCAGACAAGACCATAAGCACCAACTCACCTAAGCTTCTGGAACCAGACCCATGCCCCTCCTCCCCCCCAACCCCCCACTGATGGTACGCATGCCCTAAGATCATACTCCTGTTGAATTCTGTGTATCATTAAGGTTTTTCTCTAAGGTCTCTGTGAAAATGTAGGTGTGAACTTGGAAGCCTTAAGTCCATCTCTGTGAGGAAGGGTTTTTAACAATACTATAGACCTGCGCTTCATAAAGAAATAATGAGTGGGGCCTTCCTGGTGGTCCAGTGGTTAAGACTCCACGCTCCCAATGCAGGCAGCCTGGGTTTGATCCCTGGTCAGGCAGCTAGATCCGACACGCCACAAGTAAGAGTTCGCATGCCACAGCTAAGACCTGGTGCAGCCAATCAATCAATCAATAAATTTTTTAAAAAAAAAAAGAAAGAAAGAATGAGTGACACTGCATAATATTTTATAGTCTGCAAAGATCTTTCAATACGTATGCTATGCTATGCTAAGTTGCTTCAGTTGTATCCGACTCTTTATGACCCCATGGACTACAGCCCGCCAGGCTCCTCCACCCACAGGATTCTCCTGGCAAGAATACTGGAGTGGGTTGCCATTTCCTTCTCCAGGGGATTTTCCCGACCCAGGGATCAAACCCAGGTCTCTTATGTCTCCTGCACTGGCAGGCGAGTTCTTTACCACTAGCACCATTCATTAATACATAGCTCATCTACATAAACAACCACCATCCTATCAAGGGAGGCATCGTTTTTCTCATTTTACTGATGAGGAAAGGGAGGCTCAAAAAAAATCAAGTGACTGGTCTAGAGTCACCAAAGCAGGAAGGGGGAAGGCAGGGATTTGAACCTGGGTCTCCTGAATGCAAGCCCAGAAAGCTCCATCGCAGCAGGCTGCCATTTCAGCAACAGGTCTCTATCAGGGTTCTCAAAAATGGTCCATGAACTAAGAACCTGTCCATGGATACAAAACTTTTAACTTCTAAAAACCTATAAACTTCAATTAACAGCAACAACAACAAAAAAGCTGACCCTGAACAGATGAGGTAAACTGTATGCATGGTTACCAAGATTTCTGCTTGCCCTTGTGATGAAATATATGAACTTACCCCATTTTACTCTCTTACTAAGGAATGTAATCTGTTTTTAATACATGAGAGCATCTGATGAGTCTGAAGTAGAGAACTTAGGCATTTTTACTGATTGCAGTGTGGTCTGGAACTGGAAAGCCCGACCTAGACGATCGTCAATGAAGAAATTTAAAACACTGACCAGAGACATTCCACACAAAGACACCACGCCAGGCACAGGGAAAACCCAAAGAGAGGCTGGGATTTGACGTCGGGGCCGTTGCTTGGGGAGAACAGGCCTCTGCATGGAGCCCAGCGACACTCTGCTTAATTTCCCAAGGAATCCATGTCAAGAGGCTGGCATGACTCACTGGCTAATTACCTGAACACTTGGGCTCCCAGAGCCCTCCTGGCTGTACAACCCGTCTTCTCTCCTGCCGGCGAACAAAACACTATTTTCACCCTGGTCCAGACATAGCCTAAAGCTGTCCACATGGTGGTGTAAGGGATTATGACTCTGACCTGGATAACTCAGGCAGAAAACTTGCTCTTACCAGCCACGGGCTGGGGGAGGCGAGGAAACGCGAATAGAACGGTGGCTTCAGCCATGCCACTCCCGTACTTTAAAATCTCCTGGGTGCTTTACGGAGCAAGGTCCAAACGCCAAGCTTGGCCGAATGAAACCCTTGGCAACCTCCTTCTCAGACTCCTCTCTGGCCACGCCCTCTTCCACGTTCTGGCCGCCCCGCCCCAGACGCCAGGCTCTTCCACGCTCTGTCTGGCCAGTGTTGCACTCAGCCTTCCCTTCACTCCCACACGCCTATCCACCCTTCAAAGTCTCACTGGAGCATCATCTCTTCTGTGAAGCCTTCTGAGTCCCTCAGAAACAAGCTGCTCTTTCTCTGGGATCCCCAACACTGCTTTATTCAACCTGGAAGTGTCTTTCCCATGAGCCCACTGTAGCTGCAGTAAGGTCCCTTTTAGCCTCTGCACGGTTCAGAGACAGGGCTTTATCTCCGCATCTCTCTCTCTCCTGAGGCCCAGCACCAAGTCAGTGCCCAATAAATGAAGCCAACAACAAATGGCACTAGCGGGGGTTGGGCTCTTCACTCGGCCTTTCAGATAGGCAGCTGCCATATGCACCACCCATCCCTGACCTGCACTTAATTCACTGTGATCTGAGTTCAAGGTGAGGGAAATCAATCCTGCCTATAGAAACACCCACAATCTTCCATATAATGGTGCCACCTGAGTGGGGCCTCAGTTGTGGCTATATAACAGAGAAAAAGTATTAGAAAAAGTCGTTCCGTCACGTCTGATTCTTTGCAAAGCCATGGATTATAGCCCACCAGGGTCCTCTGTTCATGGGATTCTGGAATGGCAAGAATACTGGAGTGGGTTGCCATTCCTTTCTCCAGGGGATCTTCCCAACCCAGAGATTGAACCCGGGTCTCCCACATTGCACGCAGATTCTTTACCATTTGAGCCACCAGGGAAGCCCACTGAGAGGATGGCCAGAAAAACAGGACTGCCTCCACCATCAAATGGTCTGAGAGCGGGAGGAACTATGCAGTTGCACATATAATATGTCATATATAAAAGAGAGAATCAAGGTAACAGACTGATAAACAGAATATGTTCTATCATATTGACAAGGACCTTAACACAACCTGGGAGGCCAGGTTTGAATGTAGAGTTCTCTGACGCCTTGGGTTTCACAATGGAACTGGTGAGAGAATTCCAGGAGAACTGATCCTGAATCCCAGCCCATTCCTGTCATCACCCCCCACTTAGAGGGGCTTCCTGTACACTCGTGCAGACACCCCAAAGCTGAATTTCATCCAATTTCTCCATCTCCCAGCCCGACCCACGTCATCGGCCCAGGGTCAACACAGTCTCCCTTCCTTAGGCAGATGGACCTGGGGAAGAGCCCACCTGGGACCTGGAAGCAGGCTCAAGATCACGGGGGCTGGGAACGGAAGGGTTGAGACCCAGTGTACCATCTGAAAGAAGGAAGTGTAGGCTCTACACGGGCCATCCCTGGGCCCACAGCTCTACCCCGTGGAAAGGACCACATCCAGAAGGATGTGCAAAGGATGGTGCACTAAGTGTGAGCCCCCTGACACACCTAGAGGGCAGCCAAAGGTACCACCGTCCATGTCTGGGTCATTTTGGAGCCATGAGCTTCCGGGACTGAACATTCTCACCTAACAACCAAGCAACTGGTGAGGGGGTGCCTGGAGCCAGAACTGCCTTCCAACCAGGCCTCAAAAACACCCCAGCAAGAGTAAACATCAGACACTTCCACACATGGATGGGCAGGCTATCGGTGACAGGCCCGTGAGTCACGGCGTTTCTTCTTCAGGATCTTACACCCACCCCCCCACCCCAGGAGCACTGATTCATCAAAGTTTGTTTTCAATACTATTATTTTTAGTCAGCCAAACAGTTTTTAAAATGATGATGGAGGACAGGAGTGGGGAGGGGAGAACCACCTAAGAATACGAATTGTTTCTCTTTGAATAGCCTGCCAAGCCCTGCATCAGCAAGCAGTGAGACTGTGGCCTCTTGGTGAATATGTGCTGGAGGCAGATTCTTTTACTGCATCCATAGGGGGTCTCCAAACAGTGAGCCCCGAGAACGAGTGGAGGGGCCAGGATCCCTTACTGGAATCTGCCAACACCATCAGTCAACCCCACCTCCGTCCTTGAAAGGGGAAAAGTGAATGTTTAGAAAGCACCTACTACGTGCTGTGAGCCACAAATACCAGCCAAGTGCGTGCTCTCTCTTATATCCTGTGTTGATTTACAAGAGGCAGGCAGCCCCATGCCCATTACACAGATGAGGAAAGTGGAGCTTCATCAATGGAAGCAGATGTCCCCAAGGCTGCCACATGGTCAGTAACTGGCCAACTGAAACCCAGGTTTGTCAGACTCCAGAGCCCTTTGTTCATCCTTGATGACTGTGGTCTTCCAGCCTACTCACGCCCTGAACCCCTGCTCCGCAGGCAATATTTTAAGAATCTTTGGGTAGAGATAAAAGGCTACACACAACATCTAAAGGGGGAGCAAAACAAAGTCACTCACCCTGCCTTTCCAGGCACACAGAGAAACAAGACTCACCTTGAGCCTGAATTCAACGAGGGTGTGAGAGAATTTACAATGTGGAGCATTTGAAACAAAAGGAAAAACCCAGCTTCCATCACCAGGGCCTGCCTTCAGCCACTTGTAACTATTCAAAAAGTCCTTTCTGGATCCATTACTCCACATTTGGGCTTAGCCCAGAGGTGATTTTTTAAGGAAAAAATGCCTTTTGGCATTTTTGAGCTGTGACAGCGTAAAAACAGACCTTTAAAAAACACACACCCAAAAAGCATTACTATTTTCAAAAGCCCAGTCTCAAAGAAAAAGAAAAAAAAAAAAAAAAAAGGAGGTGACACCCCAGAGCTACAACTAGGCCTGGCGGTCTGTGATGCAAGCGTTAGTGGGGAAAGCCAACAGATTGATAATGCCATAGATTTCAAAGGCAAACCTTGACCCAAGGTTTCTTAAACAACACCCCAGTCCTAAACTCCCAACAAAGCTGTCAGGAGAAAAACTTGCCAGATGTAAGCAGGGAAAGCCGGTGTGATACAGAAAAAGTACTATTATTTCGGGGGAAACTCACTTTTCATTTCTTAGCTGGGGTTTCAACTTGTAACCTCCATGCCCCCCCCCCCCCCAACAAGAGGCGCATGCTTACGCAATCAAGTATAGCCTTTCTTTATATAGATGCTTGAAAATAAATAAAGAAAGCTTCCTGGGTAAACTCTGACATATGAGCAAACATTTTCCACAGGTATCCTCTATAATGCCTACCTCTCACATTTAACCATTTTTAGGCAATTGTGGTCATTAGTTTAAGTAAACTTCCTGCTCTGAGGATAGCCAAAAATAGCAACAAAAGAAAAACTGCTCACTGCATCTCAAAACATTCAGCCTTCATGGTGTTATCCTTGTATTCAGTTATTTTTATATTCCTTTGTAGTTAAATTTCACTGATTTAGACTCACAGGGCAAAGGAGAGGCAGGGAAGACAGAGAGGGGGAAACAACTAAAATTAAAAGCTGAATTGTAGTTTTCTTACTTTCAACTAGGGAAATTCATTGGCACCAGACTAACAGGGACTTAGGACATTAATAATTAAGAAAGATCTGTGGTTTAGTGATCAAGCGGATGCATGCAAAGGGATGCTTCTAAGATGCTTGCATAGAAACCACTTTAGAATTAGAAAGAATCTCTGATAGAGCTCAGGTAGCCCATTTCCCAGTTGCAAACATCTGAGGCCCAGAGACGGTCAGTGACTTGGCCAGGTGACACAGCTAATTAGAAACAGAGTTAAAATCTAGAACTTACCCAGGTCTGTTGACTCCTGCCTCCAAAATGACTCCCAAAAGTTTGTTCATGACTAATTTTTCTTGACAGCATTTATGGGGAGAAAAGGCCTGCTAAACAAACTTCAGCCTAGTCCAGAATTAGACAAACTTCTTAATTAATAGGCTTCTACTGTGTTTTCATTTTAAGCCGAGTCTCTCTGTCAAAACACCCTGCAGCAGTGTGCCACGGTGGCAGGCTGCTGTTTACAGCAGAGGCCTCAGATAATCACAATGGATAGTGTGACTTGTGCTCTAGATTTGTTATTTCTAAAACTGTTAATTAAGTCAAAACAAAGAGTAACGTTACACACACTCTCTCTCTCTCATCAGGACTCAATAAACTGCAGGGCTTGGGGAATTTGGTTCTCTGGCATTAAGAAAACAGTATTTACAAGTTAAGCAGAGTGAACACACACATGATTCTTACAACTCCAAAGGACCAGTGTTCAGCAGCCAGTGGACCAGAGGCTACAATAGGGCAGAATAAGGCATCTGCCTCGTTCACTGGTGTGTTCCTGCTACTGGAAACAGGTTTTGGCACCTGTTAGGTGCACTAAGGCAGCACACACATGAACTGGACAAGTTCTCTTGGATCTTTGTTTTAAAATCTGGAATTTGGTAAAATTAGAAACCAAACTTCTGCAAGGTAGGTTTACTATGGCAACTTCCAACTGTTTCCAGAAACCACGGCACCTGAAGATTGAAGGCTCCGTGGCCCAGGAACCTGTCAATGGTCAATAGATGATGCCCAGCCCTCCTGGGGAAGAACTAGTCCCATCCACCACTGCAGGGGACATTCGTGTCTGCAAAAGGCTGCTAAACCTCCCAGGCCCTGCATCAGCAGCCTTTCTGGGCAGACTGTAAAACCAGATGTGGATCTGGGAAGGGGGCAGGGCGAATTCTTTTTTTTTTAAATAGGTCAATACATCAAAGGAGACAAGGACAAAAGTTAATTAGAACTATTCATGAGCTTTGTTGATTGAAAAAGCGGCATTCCACTTTCAAGAACTTAACTGCGCTTACCAGAGGCTGGGGGAGGGGTAAATAAGGTGGGAAAATAGATGAGGGAATAAAGTCAGACTTCAAGTCTTAAAGCAAGCATCGCTTGCAACGTTGATAGACCTAGAGGTTACCGGACTAACTGAAGTAAGCCAGAGAAAGACAAATATCATATGATATCACTTATGCATGTGGTCTAAAAGCACGATACAAATGAACTTACACAGAAAACAAAAATAGACCCACAGACTTAGACAACAAACCTGTGCCTACCAAAGGGGGAAGGGGAGGGAGTGATAAATGAGGAATCGGGGATTAACAGATACACATTACAATATATAAAACAGATAAGCAACAAGGACCTACTGTCTTGCACAGGGAACTGTATGCAATATTTTGTAATAAACTATAAGGGAAAAGAGTCTGAAGAAGGATAGACATATATAAGACTGAATCACTTTGCTGTACACTTGAAATTAACACAACACTGTAAATCAACTATACTTCAATAAATAAAGCAGGCACTTCTTGGTCCTATTTATTTCCTAAAGGAGTTCATACAGAGACACGGCTGCATTGTGCAAACAATGGCATTTAGAAATCTCCCAATAAGTTAACAAGTGAAAATTAATGGTCGCTCAGTCCATTAAATCGTGTTAATTTTATTTCCATTAGAATAACATAGCAATTACAAATTTACATTATTGAACCAATATTTATTTTTCAAAAACTCATTTTAATTGGATTCCTGATGTGATAAGCTCAAGCCAGTCTCTCTATGCCATCAGCTGCTTCCATTTCTCATCAGAAGGAAACGACTACTGTATTCATTGGCTTTTTCTATTATTAGAATTGTCATTTAAACCTGTATATCCTTGCAAAGACTTTTAAAAATACATTATTAAAAGCTCTTATGTCTCTGTAGAAATTCAGGTTTACAGGATTTCTTTTTTGGCAAGTGTTAACCAGAGAAATGAAAAGTTACGGCACACCAAAACTCAAAAATTCTGAGCATCCACCATCACCTCCAAGTTGCCCACTTCTTATCGACGCAGTCTGTTATATTCTGAGCTAATACATCCTAAGTCACCGTTTCCACCAAGGAAACTTGAATTTCAGGGTTGCCATACTAACTCCTTTTTTATTTCAAAGTGAGAACACTTTACAGTGGCGTAAAATACTGAACACAAGTCGCTGGTCTTCCGGTGCAGACTAGGAGGGAACATATCATAGCAGCACTCCATTTAGGAACAAGAGGAAGATAAAGACATTCTCAGTCCTGTAGGCAACAAACACCATGAACCCAAAAGTTCCCATGATTGTACTACGGTCCAGAAACTTCCTCCTTTGGATAATAACTCCTGTCCTCTTGGTTTTCCACCTTGCATTGACCCCTCCCCTCCTCTCCCCACCTCTTCCCAGAGAGTAATGGTCTGTCCCCCACATCCCTGGGCATTTTGTACATCCTTTGGCTGCAGCTCATGGCCTATATTTTGGGCAAGTCTGTCTCCCACTCTAGACAGGGGAGCCCTTGAGAACAGGTGCCCTGCCCTGCTCATCATAGTAGGTATTTCATAAATGACTGAATAATTTAGTAATGAATGAATGATACACAGAGACATCTAAATATAAAACACATCTGTCAAACTTTCTGGTTTACAAAACACTTCCACAGGCTTTACCTCATCCTGATTTTACAGGTGCCGACAAGAAGGCTCTGAGACATCAAGTCAACTGCTAAATCCATCCAGGTATTAAAACAACAAGATTCAGGACCTGAATTCTGTGCTTTTTTTCTGGGGAAAACAGATGGCCATGCTTACTTTGTTATCTAACATAGTGACCTCTAAATATTTAAAAAACATATCATAATCCCCCTCGCTCCCCAAAAATATCACTCCATACTACAGCTCATATTCTTCCTGATGGCTGGGAGTAAGAAAGAAATAGACACAAATAATGTCCTGTTGATGTTTTCCTTACTCAAGTGTAAGCTTGTCATAGGCAGGGACCATCTCAAGTTTATCTCCACATCCTCCCCCACTTCCCGGAATACTGACTCAGACATGGGAGCGGCCAATACCTACGAATCCACAAAATCCCATCCTGTAATATTTGATTAGGAACTGTGAGCAAGGGGCTGTCTTCAACACGTACTGAGCCCAATCATTCAACTCCTGGGTGCAAGGAGCAAGTTCGAAGGTTCCAAATGGCTCCTAAGTTCGAAGGTCAAGTGGCTCCTTGGTTCCTAACGTTCAGCCATAGCCCTAAGCCAGCCCCACGTCCACTACCCAGTGTCCTGCAGACTCCTTCTCTTTCCTGCCTTTGTGCAGAACTCCTCTAATCGAGGTTAACAAGAGAAAGGAGAGGATGGGTGCTTGCAAGTGAGTTGGGTTCCAATGGGCCACACAAGAATGGTGCTCTGAGCTGCAACTGAGAGAAAAGAGGACAGGAGATGCTGAAATGGAGAGGATGTTAAAGCTACCACTCTTGCACCCCTGGTCTGTCCCCAGAAGCCTGAGAAAGAAATGTTACGGTGAGACCAGCCTGGCAAAGTCCAGGCAGATAGCAGGAGGAGGCCACACCAAAAGAACAGATGCACAGAAAGGTATGTGTCAGACCTTATGTTTGGTTCGAGTCCGCCACTTTCCTCTGGACTTGGTGCTCTAACAGAAGAAAGCCTGAATTTCCTTCCAAACAAATAAGGTCTTAAGCTTGGTCCAGCCCTCAACAAGTGGGCCACAGCATGGGTCCCATTGGTAGAAATACAAATTATCAGTGTCCATCAGAAGAGTCATTTTTAAGTGTGCCTGGGTCCTTCTCCCTGATAGAACATACACACACCTTCTCTGCCTCTCGTTGGCAAATGCTATCACTCCATTCTTATAAACTGGCCAGGAAGATACCTGCAGCTGGACTCAGGTACTTAAGAAGGATAGTAGATGACAGGGAGGATGCTATTACACAACTCATCGAAGTTCTGACCATCCTGCCAGACCTCAGAGAATCCTGATAGCCCCTCTACTGGTGTATCTAAATCAGGCTCTTACCACTGCTTTGGCACCAGTCTCTTTGACATTCTTGAAACCAGTAAGCCTGTATCACTCCAGCTCTCTTGATCACTGAGACAAGTTAGAGCCGGAGTAACAGAAGAACGCGTGCAGTCTGGTGGGCTCCAATACACAGCTCTAACTGCTAAACAGTCCTGCTGCGGCTCACGACCTTGTATTAGCCAAAACAAGCTGGAGAAAATCTCCTTAGACAAAGGGTTCCTTACACTGTGAAGTCCAGATCTTGTAGGGTACTTTTAAGCACCCAGGGCCCCACCGCACACCCACAGTGGGACAGCTAGGTGAAACATTTCCCTTTGTCAGTTTTCCAAAGACCTCATTATAAAAAGCTGTGAGGAGAGAGCAGACAATTTGACAAGCAACCCCACAACCTATGGGACTCAGAGACACACCGCTATCACCCGTGTGAGGCCAGCTAGCCACCTCCCCAAGACGTGGCCTTTAGTTTTCTGCCCACGAGCAAAACAGCAGCCGCTGTTGCCAAGGGAGACAAGGTGACCCAGAGGCGTGGGCACAAAATCCAAGGATGGAAATCCACTTTGTCTGGATCCACCCAAGTAACGGGGTTTCCCTAACTGAAAAAGATGGAAAAAAATGTGCCTCAGCATTAGGTCCTTGCCAGGCAGGTAGAAGATGGCTCAGTCCTCACAGAGCCATGGGAAGGCTGAGTTAACTTGAACTCTCAGGAACATCAAAAGTGTCCATATGCCCCAGGCTGCGGAAAACACTGGAAGAGGAAAAGGCAGGCCACGGCTATGCTTTCCCAGAGGGCAAACTCCTACCAAGGCAAGGGGGAGCCAGGCCTCTCCTCCAGGCTGTCACCAGCCCAAAGAATGCTGGCAACCTTACTACCAAAGGTCCCAGGGCCCACCCCTGTAGCCATCAGCAAAGAATGTATTCAGAGCCTTCAAAATGAAGAGGAGCCATGGTAAGCAGAAGGGGCACACTTGGTCAGAATGGCATGTTTTGCTATGCCAAGCCTTTTCACCTCTCTCCTCCAGAGTTTTCTCAACTTTGAAAATGGGATCAGTCTTAGGCCTAATTAATTGCCTTATCTATTTTCCAGGAGTTTCTTTTTCTTGATCTCCTAAAAGCATATGAAAGTCCTTTGTAAATTGTGCAACAATTCATGCAGCTGTTCGTTTTATACTGGATACTGATTTTTTTTTCTGTCTCAAAACATAAAAAAGCACTTGTCCTCAGCACCCTCAGGCAGGTAAGAAGGCAGGTTCTCCCCAGGAGGGAGAAGTATGACATTCATACACCCTACTCCCTACCCCTCACCTAAAGTAATAAAGAAGGAAGAACCGTGGCTGAGACCAGGACCTAGGGCTCCCTGACCATCACATCACACCACCTCCTCTGAAGTCAATTCTGGCTCCCCATCATACCCCAGAACACACTTCCCAGACAGCACACCACCTTCCTTCCCGCTTTATTGACTGGATCCACCCAGTTTTGAAAAAAAAAAAAAAATTATTATTTTTCAAGTCAGCACTCCCACCATATGTGGCATTTATTTCCAGAGGAGGCCGGCTCTGGGTTTCCGTGGACAGATGTTGCTTTGTGCCTGCCTGACACGGCCAGTGTACAGCTGCCCCGAGCAGGTGGCCAAGGACGGAGTCCACTTCTGGCCCGGCATCAAGAGGGACAATTTACGTGGAGCTCTGGCCCCGGGGACCCTCTGCTCATTCCTCCGCAGCCAGGGACCCCTACTCACACACACAAACTCAGTACACAAGACGTTCAAAGGAGGCTAAGAGGGAGACACAGAAAGCTAAGATACCTCCCCCCTCAACACATCCCAATTTCCAGCCAGGCGCAGCTAAGCTAAGAGAAGGCCGTGGGGAGTGGAGAGAAGTCACTGACCCCTTCTATCAGCCATCTGTGAGCTCCTGCCAGACCTAGCTAGCGCGAAGTGGAGGATAAAGGAGGTCCAGACAGATGGCAAAGCGCTTTGGGAAGGAGGGCTCCGTAGGAATGCGAGGGCCGATGCGAGGCCCACTTTGGGGTGCGTTTTGTTATCTCCTCGGCTCCAAACCCCCCTCCTTTCGGCACCCACCCGCAATCTCAGACTGAAAGAAGGGCAAAAAACAGTCGGGGGAGGCGGGGGAGAAGACCCCACTCTCCGCCACTTATCTCTCTCATTTGAAAGTCAGAGCACTGCACTGCAACTAAAGTGCGTGTGTGCGGAGGGGGCGGGAGACTGGCACAACCGAATCTAAAAATACTCGATAAAAATGCTAATCCCGAAGGCAAAGAGAGAACGAAGAAGGAATCTGTCAATCACGAGGCTCCCGCTCCTCACCCACAGCCCCAGCTGTACGGACTGCATTCCTGTCGAGAAGGAAAGAAGTGGGGGGACAGGAATGAAGAAAAGAAAGGGAGAGACACCACCACCTCTACGAGCGCGGGCCGCGGGGGCGGGAGGCGGCGGCGGAGGAGGGGCTCGGGCCCGCGGAGCTGAACAAAGCGGGCCTCAAGTTCTATCCCGCAGCTCCCCGGGGTGTGGGGGGGCCATCCTGCAGCACCCCCTTTCCCGGAGGTGAAAAGCCAATGCGGGGTCTGGGAGAGCGAGTGCCGCGTGGAAGTCCCAGGCTCTGAATCTTTGCAATTCTAGAAAAGGTTTTGTTTGGGGTCCCCCTCACCCGCTTCCTGCCTGCGTTCCCACCCCTCGTATACACACACACACACAATCCCTCCGGCTCCAATCCCACCAGGCCGGCCCCGCCACGCTATGGGGCTGGGCGGGCGCGCCCCAAGGTCCCTCCAGCCCCCACCTGGGGATGGTGATGCACTTGGTGTTGACGTTCTGCGTGGTGATGGCTTTCTCCAGCTCGTCCAGCTGCCCCGTCTTCTTGAGCTTCTTGACCAAACTCTTGACTGCCTTCTCGCACCACTTCTCCTCCTGCCCGTTCTGCTCGCCCTTTTTCCAGCCCAGCAGGCGCTTCACGATCGGGGGAGTGAAAGGCAGGATGGACGACATGGTTGGGGAGGGCGCGCGAGCTGCGAGGAGCGCCCCCGGCGGGGCTGGGCGCGGCGGGACGCCGGGGGCGCAGCGAGGAGCTCAGCCCGGGCCGGCCGCGGCCGCCCAAACTTCGCTTCAACTCTCGGCGAACTTGCTGGTTCTCCGGGCCCGGCCGCGGCGCGGCAGCCGGCGGGGCTCGGCGCGCGGCCCTGCGCCCCGGGCGTCTCCCACGGCGGGGAGAAGGACGGCGGGGCTGCGGGCAGGCAGTAGCGAAGCGGGATCGGGAAGGCCGGGGACGCGGGGCGGAGGCGGCGGCCGCGGGGACCAGAGTGGCAGAAGAAAGTTTGGGTTTCCGCACGGGGTGGCTGTTTGGGTGCCGCCTCCAGGAAGGAAAGTCCAACCCCCAGCCAAACTTTGCTCGCCTCGCTCGCTTTGATGCGCAGATCCCTCCGCCTCGGCAGCCTCGCCTCCCCGCTGCCCTCCTCCTTCCCAGCTCGCTCGCTAGCTGGGCCGGGCCGGGGCGTGCGCCGCGCTCCTGCTCCCGCCCGCTCCCAGTCTGTGTTTCATGCAAATCCGCGTGCAGCCTCCTTTCCAAGCGCTGTCACCGCCCCCTTGCCGCTGGGGCTCCCCGCCTCCTCCCCAGCGCCCTGCCGCCTCCTCCTGCGGGCGCCTTGCCCGCGCCCCCCCACTCCGCCTCCGGGAGGGCTCCTGGCCTTCCCCCCGCCCGGCGCGGAGCACTCCCACGTGGGCGACCTGGGACAGCGGCCGCCGGGGCTGGAGCGCGCAGGACCCCGCGCGGCCCCGACCTGAAGTCCAGCGGACGCCAGGAGGAAGTCGTGGGAACGAAGCGGCGAGAAGGGCCCCTGGCGGGAGGGCCGGGCTCGGGTCGTGGCGTCCGCTCTCGGAACCCACACTCAGGAAACTCAGCTGGAGTGGCGGGCCCGAGGGTTAGACTCGCATGAACGAACGAGAGCGGGCTGGCCACAGGCAGGCGGTGCGCTCCTGGGAGGACCCCGGCTAGAGGGAGGACTCGCGGAAGGTTGAGGCCCAGGAAGTCGGGGCGCGCACCAGGACGCTGGCGCGCCGATCCCGGTCAGGGGCCGTGGCGGCGCCCGGGGACTCGGGGGGCTGTTTTTATTCTCGCACCTGTGAGACCGTTCCAGTTTAGAGCCCCAGGGCCGGATTAGGGAGAGGCTCTCAGAAGTGCCGATTTGGGGACCCCAGTGACTCCCCGGATAATAGCTGGAGTCAGGGGTCCCTTGGGCCTTTGGGCATCAAGTGCCCCGCAGAAAATGGGCCTCAGAGTCATTCGTTTAAGCTCAGGAAGAAATGAATGGGGGAGCCTTAGAACTTATCTGTAGAGGAAAAGTTTCATTACAGGATGCTGGAATCCTATGGGAAACAAAGTATCCGAAATTCAACAGCCAGTAAATAGGAGAGAGAGTTTTGTTTTCAAAGCTGTGAACTCGCAAGAAGTGGAGCAAAAGGGCAGTCTTTGGGGACCTTATATATTCCAAATTAGCTTCGGTGGGAAGCAAAGGAACACCAGGATATCGGGCGTGCTCTGGAGCTTTTCTTTCCGCCAACGCAATTCAGGGGCGTCTACCCACAGACCGCTCACTCTGCGGTAGTCCGGAGTTACCCCAGGCCCCCAGGGCCTTTCTCCTGCAGCCCCTCCCCTACCAGACCTCTTAGCCTTTGTTTGTTTTTAACAGCAGGAAACTCCCTTGGTGAGAAAGAAGTGATCCGCAAACCCTCGAGCGGGTGGGGAGTTACAGAGCCCTGTGAGGTGTGGCCTAATCCACAAGTCAGCCCAGAAGCTGCAGGGGTCCCCGACTGGAAGGAGAGAAAGAGCTTTGGCAAGCCTGTCAGCTGCTGGGGCTGAGCCCAGGGCTCCCCTCCTAATTCCCTGCCTGCTTGGACCTTAAAGGAGAGTCCCCTGAACCCCAAATGGGGCTTAATGACCTGCTCCCCACTCCTGGCCAGTCCTCGGAACTAACCAGCAGCCACTATAATCTGGTTTCATTCCCTTCCTGTGGCTCTCATGGAAAAAGAGAAGGGAGGAAGGCAATAGACTTTTATTGATGGCTTTCTTCATTCCAGGTAGAATGAAGAAAGTGCTGCCCTCTTCACAGTGACTCTTGAACTAGATGTCCCTGATCTCCCATTTACAGCTGAAGTACCTGAGGCCCAGAGCTTATAATACTGGAGAGCTCTAGCTGCAGAGTTAGGATACAAACCAGTGATTTCTGAGGCCTCAGCCCACACTGCACCCAGCTAGCTGCCTTCTAGAGTTGCAGAGGTAGAAGGTGACATCACAGATGGAGCTCTGCAAAACCAAAGTTCTTTACACAGGTGCACTATTGTGATACTAGAAGAAATGTTTGCTCACCTGGAAAACGGGCTAGAGATAGCTTTCCTCGCAATCTGTTAGGGTGGTTGTGGGAGTCTGATGTAAAAAGCTTCGCCAACCATCAATACTCTAAAGGAATAGAGCCACACCTTGGGGCCGCTGTTAGTGCCATGGAGAAGGCTGCAAAGTGGGGAGCAGGGTTCAGTTAGACATGCACATCTACAGAGCACCTCCGTGTGCCGTCCTACTCATTTCTGAAAGTGCTGAAATGAAAGACTAAGCGCCCTAGCCTCACAACCTAAAGAAGCACCAAGGGGTAGGAGGTGTGTGCTTGTGAGAAACGGGCCCTTGTGTAAACCGTTCATATTAACCTGAACATTGCATCAGGTAGGTCCCACTGTTGAGAGGCATCCAGCAAAAAGACCTCAAGCTTCATCAATGACTGACCTGGCTTTTAATCTTGGCTCTCTCTACCCTTTCACCCCACCAAGCATCTATTCTCTCGGCTGTAAGAATGAAGCACACAGTTCTTATTATGAATCTAGAAAAGGTGTTAGAAAATCTCCCTCAGTGCAGAAGCCATGTGTGGTGAAGTGTAATGTACACTATGAAGGTGAGGAGCCTAAGAAAGATCTGAGTTTTGCAGGTAGTGGAAGGGCCTGGCATGTCCCCGAGCCTCTGAATCATGACATGTGAAGGGCCCCCTGGTCAGCCTTCTCGTTTTCCTGAAAGGAGGCAGTGACTAGTCAGCAGTCAGTGTGGCTGAAGCTTGCTGTCCTGCGTTTTCTTTGCTGGTCTCGGTAGTACAGCTGGTGCATGCAGAAAACAGGGCTGGCTCCACGTGTGAGGCCAACAAGTGCCTTGTCTGGGCGTTTCTTTGTCCTCTGGCCTCAGTTTCTCCACTAGAAGAGTTAGAGAAATCAGTCCAGTTTCATAAAACAGTGAGGAGGGCTAAGGAGCAGATTCCTCTGGGTGCCCGAGAACCCCACGTACTCCCTGACTTTGGCAGGTGAGTGGGTGGGCGGCTCTGGGTGGAGAGGAACTCTGCTCTAGTGCCTGTGCTCCTGGGGCCCAGCCAGGCCGGCTTCTGCAGAGGCTGTCCTTGGAAAGGAAACATCAGCCCAGTTAATTTTTCATCGGGGTAAGCACAAAGTTCAAGAGAGGTGGGATGGGGCCGGAGGCAGCGCCTCTGTTTTTCTGGGAATAGTTAGTCCTATGGGGGAGGAGCCTCACAAGCAGATTCGCCAAAAGATTTTCATGTGTTTGGCATGGCTCCCGGGTGAAACACTGGAAAGAAACAAACACCTGCCTTCAATTCTGATGATTTTTCTGTTAGCTAAAGGGTGTTTAATCAATAAGTGGTAAATCTCGAAAGAGCAAGAAAATTGTTCCTGTGTTCATTTTACACAGACATAAAGTGACATCTGGTGAAGGCAGGTGATTCACAACCTGGAGATGAGTCAGGATCTAGTGAGGACTAGAACTTTCAGCAGAATGCCCTCACCTGAGAGGGAGCCTCTGTGTGCAGCTAGCCCTCTTTCTTTAGCACTTAACACATGTGAGTTCTCTTTGTGGTACCAAATGGACCTGAGTTAAAATGTCTAGTCTCCTCTTTCCAGCTGTGTGACTTCAGGCGAGTCCCTTAACTCTGTGCATCAGTTTCCTTATAGAATGGGAATAATAATAATCTACCTGTTAAGATTACTGTAAGGAATCAAATAACACATGCAGAGAGCTTTCTACAAGCACTCAGAACATTTTCAATACACTTGGATATAGTTGGTGCTCAGTGTAGAGTACTATGCACAAATGAGAAGCAATGAGTTCTGTGTACAGGAGAAAAAATGGCTGTATCTTAAAAACAGTTCAAGGTGAAGATAGCAACACAGATGCTATGTTACTTGTGTAAAAAGTTACATAGGCACAAAACAACTATGTATTTTGAAAGAAGTCATATAAACAAAAAGATACACACTGAATCACTTCACACCCTTTAGGATGGCTACTCTTAAAAAAGGAGAAAATAGTAAGTGCAGGTGAGGATATGGAGAAATTAGGACCCTTGGGCAATGCTAGTGGTAAGGTAAAATGGATGCAGTGTTGTGGAAAACGGTATGGTGGTTCCTCACAAAAGTTAACATGGAATTACCACATCATCCAGCGATTTCGCTTCTGAGTGTATACGCCAAAAGAAGTGAAAGCAGAGATTCCACAGATATTTGTACAGCCATGTCCATAGCAGCATTATGTGATAGTCAAGAGGTGGATATAACTTTAGTGTCTATTGATGGATGAATGCATTAACAAAATATGGTCTATACGTACAATAGAATATTATTCAGCCTTAAAAATGAAAGAAACCCTGTCACATGCTACAATGAGCATGAACCTTGAAGACCCTGTGCTAATTGAAATAAGCCAGTCACAAAAGGACAAACACCATATGATTCCATTTACACTAAGTATGTAGAACTGTCAAATTCTTTGAGACAGAAAATAGAATGGTGGTTGCCAGGGCCTAGGGGGAGGAAGGGAATTAATGGGTACAGCATTTGAGATGGGAGATGAAAAAGTTTTGGAGATGGATGGTAATGATGATTGTACAACCATGTCACAGAACTGTATACTTCAAAATGGTTAAAATGATAAATTTTGTTACCTATATTTTATCATAATTAAAAAATAGAAAAAATACACATTGAACACAATAGAATAGGTGTTTGAGGGTAAACGTATAGGAATTGGAGGGGAGACTAGAGGGGGAAAATAAATACATCCATGGGTGTGTAATGATGAAGTACTGCGTGGTGCTGAGGAATCTGTTAACCTCACTCTACACGTAAGCTGCAATAGTACAATGTACTCAGCACAGGGTAGTCAGTAGCCTGACTATTCTCTAGTTCGCTCGACAGTCAGTCTTTGGGACTTCCCTGGTGGTCCAGTGGTTAAGACTCCACAATCCAGAGGGCACCAATTCTGTCCCTGGTCAGGGAGCTAAGATCTTGCATGGCACATCCAGTCAGTCAATCAGTAAAAAGACAAAACATCTAAACCACTACAAAATAAACCAGGACAGAGCCTTTGCTTCCCAGCACCTTCCCACCAATGATGGTGATCTCTCATATTTGGAGAACCCAGTCAAAATTATTTAAAATGCCTGCCCCAGGGCCACCCCCAGGAACCTGCAGCCTCGGATGCTGCCCCCACCTGACAGCTGAGAGTGTGGGGACCAATACCCTTTGCAGGTCTGTTCTAGGCCAGCCTCTGGGCAGAGACTTCCAGGATAGGATCTTGTTTGAAATTCTCGGTCCCCAAAAATGATTTCTATTGTTGCTTAGGATGGACCACAGACTGAAGAATTTAAGTTGCTATTGTCCAAACTGGATGGCTGACCCCTGACTGCCAGCCCAGGATGGACCCTCTGTCTCCAGAACCCCCAGACTAAGGTTCCTAGGGTTGATTACAGACAGTCCCTGGGGAAAGGGAGCTGGAACAGAAGGAGTTGGGTGTAGAGAAGTTGGAGTGTAGGATTTGAGTGTTGGGTCTAAGGAAGGTAAGGTGAGAGGCCAGGTCTGACAGGAGGAGATTTGGGGGTGGGGACTGGACTCGGGGGTGGGCATTGCTATCTTCCGCTGGGTACAGACTGAGGCACGGGGCCAGGGCTTCGAGGGAGGACAAGGATGGGCCTGTGGGCAGGCGGCTGGAGCCCAGGGCAGGGTTCACAGAGCTATTTTCCTGAAGAAGCTCCTTCCCAGTGTCCAGAAATTGTAGGCCTGGGAGTCAGGGGCCAGGAGAAGATCCTGGTAGGAGTACAGTTGTGTGTGTGACTGTGTGTGTACTTGATTATACCACCTGTGTACGTGCTGGTGTGTTGATCACTGTGTTTACACAGATGTTGTTGAGATTCAGATGTGTGTGTGCTAAATGTCTCTGTCCACCCATGCCTCTGAGATCTGTCTTGTTCAGATCACATTATTTCACAGCGCCCAGCCCCATATGTTTAAGTGAAATGGGTATGTGTGGTGTGACTTTTCCCCCTGGGTTCATGTGTTTCTGTGTCTTTGTCTTTGTGCCGAGTATGAGTGTATATTTGCAGAGGTCACTGTGTTTTCTCTTTCCTATTTTCTGGGATAATAAGAGTCACAAATGTGGCCTTGGCTCAGGCCCAGGATTTCCCTCGGTCCAGAGTTCAGTTTACAATGTGGCCCTAAAGCAGCGATTGTTGGCCCATATAATTGCATTTATTTTTAAAAGCACATGTGCATATAAACAACCAGCAAGGAGTGGTGTGCTGAAATAAAAATTCAGTTCTAGAAGAGCAGTGAGACTGTATGCCCTTAAATTACTTTTTAATATATTGGCGAGCTATTTTTACACTATAAGTGAATGGAAGATACTATATCAAAGTTACACCTCAATTTAAACAAAGATTTTAAAGAAAGACAGCAATGTGCAGGGTGAAAGCACAGTTGGGTTTATCCAGGGCAGGGAATGTGGACCCTGGAGGGAATGAGGCAGGGGTGGTTTGGACTGTCTGCTCGGGTCTAAGAGGGTGACTGATGCTTGGGGCAGTGGGTAGGGTGGTTTGTTAGTGCTTTTGTGTAGTCAAACATGGGCCATGTTAAAAGAGAAACAGAGTCCTCATTTCTCAAAACAACACACATATATCTAGAATCTTCTGTCCCTTAGATACACCCCAGCATCTGGAAACAAACCTCCTGGGGTTGACTCAGACCTTGAAGGAATAAAACGGGAAAAGCTGTCCCTCTCCCAAGCAATTCAGTCTGACCAGAGGGAGGGACACCAGCTTCAAGACATGAGTTAGGCTGCTGTTGCTGTTTTAAAGCCCACATACTCTAGGATTCCATTTCTCTGAACTGCCCAGAATAGGCCAATCTACAGTGGCAGAGGTAGATCACAGGTTGCTGGGGGCCTGGTAGAGGGTGGGCTGGGAGTGCCTTCCAAGGGGTCCAGAGTTTCTTTCTGGGGGAATGAAAATATTCTGAAGTTGACTATTGTGATGGCTGCACAGCTCTTTGAATATATTAAACCCCACTGGCTTGTTCATTTCTAAGTGGGTGAATGGTATAAGTGAATTACAGCTCAATAAAGACGTCTTTAAACGTAATAATAAAGGCTAACACATACTGACGTCTCACGAATGCTAGGCCTTGCTCTCAGTGCTTCAGATGAATGAGATTAACTCATTTAGTTTCTGCAGCTGCCTGTGGCTGGTGTCATTACCCTGCCCTTTCCAGAAGAGGACACTGAGACATGATGAGGTGACATTCAGAGACTGGCCTTGCTCGGACAAGCCAAGATACCGGCTGGACAGTCCTTGTTCTTAACCATGATGAGGACAAACAATGACCACAGACTAGAGATAATCACACTGCAACCCCCTGATTTGTCACTAAATATATCATGAACATCTTTTTCTATTACTCCACTATTTTGAATGCCTTTTGAGCAGCCTGTCACATGGGTCTATCATAATGTATGAAGCCAGTTTTCCACAAGTGGACATTTAAGTAGCTCCCAGTTTTATTCAGCATTATAAAAGTGATGCTGTAAACACTTTTGTACATATGCATTTGTGTGTCTGATTATTTTCTTACAGTAAGTCCCTAGAAGGAGAATGGCTACTTATGGAGTCATTACCAAATGGCCCCCTGAAAAGCTACTGTACCAGCTTATCCTCATCCTAACAGCTTTATAAAGTGAGACTGAATCTGGGGCAGAATTTTTCTTGTCATCTGACTTAGTCATCAATAGCTCCACTCAAGGGAGCTTCAGCTTTTGCTGTGACATTTTTTGTTTTCTTCTGAAATCAAAAAGTGAAAAAGGGTCTCTAGTGAAAGATCTCTGAGTACAGGGCAGAGGAATCACAGGGCGGTGTTATTGGCAGGCAATACGAGGAAACACTTTTCAATCTTTTCCACCTGCCCTCTCATAGGTGCTGGTGTTCCCCGGGGCCAGGCACTTGCTTCTTTCCTTTGACTTCTCTCCCTGTGTAACCCTGATGTTGGAAAAGACCCTGATTCTGGGAAAGACTGAAGGCAAAAGGAGAAGGGGACAGGAAGAGATGAGATGGTAGATAGCATCACTCACTCAATGGACATGAGTTTGAGCAAATTCTGGGAAGTAGTGGAGGACAGGAGTGGTGTCCTGCAGTCCATGGGGTCTCAAAGAGAGGGACATGACTTAGCAACTAAACAAAAACAACAACCCTGGGTGATCTTATTCTGCTTGAGTCTTGCCTGATCTTTAAAAACTGGCCCCAAAATCTAAATATCCAACCCAACCCCTCTCCTGAGCTCAAGTCTCAAACTGTCACCTGGAATTAGAGGCCCACAGTCATCTCAAGTTCATGTTCAGAACTGAGCTCGTCAGCTTTCTTCGTGAACCTGCTTCTCAGCCCTCCATCCTCAGGGGCATCACCATTGTCTCCAATAATCCAGTAACCTGGGAACTCCTCCCCTCTTTCACCCCTATATCCAATCTGCCACCAAACCCTTTAGGATCTGCCTCCCATCACCCAGCCTCCATCTTAATTCAGGCCCCTATCACTGCCCACCACCAATTATTACAATTATTTTCTAATTGTCTTCCTTCTCTACTTGCAGCCAGAGTGAGCATTCCAGAAGTGTAAATTGCATCTACATTTCCCTGCTTTGTAAAAAAATGCTTTCGGTAATTTATAAAGAATGCTTTCAATTGTCTACAGCGGTGCTGTCCAGTAGAAATATATGCGAGTGACCCATGTAATTTTAAATGTTATTGAGGCTACGTTATTTTTTAAAAAGGAAAAATAAACAGGTGAAGTTAATATATTTGATGTAACCCAACATAGGACTCAGTGGTAAAGAATCTACCTTAAATGCAGGAGACACAGAAGATGGGGGTTCGATCCCTGGGTCAGGAAGATCCCCTGGAGGAGGAAATGACAATCCACTCTAGTATTCTTGCCTGGGAAATCCCATGGACAAAGGAGCCCCGGTGGGCTATGGTGGGCAAAGAGTTTAACATGACTGAAGCAACGTAGCATGCACGCAACCCAACATATCCAGTATATCATTTTAACATGTAAACACTATAAAAATTATCTCTGTATTCTTTTTTTGTGCAGTCTTTGAAATCTGTTGTGTGCTTTCTGCTTGCATCTCAGTTTGGACTGGTCACATTTCAAGTGCTCAGTAGCCATGTGTGGCTGCCCTGTTGGACAGCACGCTTCTAGAGAACAGAATCCATAGTGTTTCATATGGAGTGAAGGCGCTGAGTGATGGGGCCAGTCTTCTGCAGCCTCAACTCTCTTGCTTCACCCGCATCGCATCCTTTCTCCAGGCACATCACAAACATCCCTGGGCCTTTCCACCACAGTGTCTTTGCTCACACCACTCCTTCTTGACTTTGGTGTCCTCTCCATCCCTCCCATCTCCACATCCCACCCCTTCAACTAGCTGAACACTCCTTCCATCCAAGTCTAGGTTGGAGCAGCACCCACTTCACGAAGCCTTTCCTCCTCTATCCTGTTCAGACCTCTAAGCTCATACTTAGGGCTTATTCATGCATTTATCTGTTTATTTATTAAAGGTTATTGTTAAAAGATTGTGGAACAGTTATTGTGGTTTTGGACCATGAGTTTTAAGTCATTATGGGTGAGACACATCTTTATGAATCAAAACAGAAACCATTACAAGCAACACATTTTCGCCAATGAGAAATAAGTTGATTTATTCCTGTCGTATAAAAATCCCTGCTTCGGAGTTCAGTGAACTCTTGGAGAGCATTTTCTGCCTCCTGCTGTTTGTGGAAGCGTTTTCCCTGCAGAAAGTTACTGAGATACTTGAAGAAGTGGTAGTCGGTTGGCAAGAGGTCAGGTGAATATGGTGGATGAGGCAAAGCTTCATAGCCCATTTCATTCAACTTCGAAGCGTTGGTTGTGTGACATGCCATTGGACGTCGTTGTGGAGAAGAATTGGGCCATTTTTGTTGACCAGTGCTGGCTTCAGGCATTGCAGTTTTTGGTACATCTCATCGATTTGCTGAGCATACGTCTCAGAAGTAATGGTTTCACTGGGATTCAGAAAGCTGTAGTGGATCAGACCAGCAGCAGACCACCATACAGTGACCATCACCTTTTTTCAGTGCAAGTTTGGCCTTGGAAAGTGCTTTGGAGCTTCTTCTTGGTCCAACTACTGAGCTGGTCATTGCCAGTTGTCATATAAAATCCACTTTTTGCCTCGCATCACAATCCATCAAGAAATGGTTTGTTGTTGTGTAGAATAAGAGAAGATGACGCTTCAAAATGACAATTTTTTTTTTTTTGATTTGTGGTCAGCTCGTGAGGCACCCACTCATCAAGTTTTTTTACCTTTCTAATTTGGACAGGGAGGCCTGGCGTGCTGCAGTCCATGGGGCTGCAAAGAGTTGGACATGACTGAGCGACTGAACTGAAATGAATTTGCTTCAAATGCTGAACAACCAGAGAATGGTCGATGTTGTCACCTTCTGATGGCCAGCCACTGTGCTCATCTTCAAGACTCTTGTCTCCTTTGCAAAACTTCTTGAACCACCACTGCGCTGTACATCCATTAGCAGTTCCTGAGCCAAATGCATTGTTGATGTTGTGAGTTGTCTCTGCTGCTTTACAAAACATTTTGAACTCAAATAAGAAAACTGCTCAAATTTGCTTTTTGTCTAATATCATTTACCTAATCTAAAATAAACAGAAAATAATAAGTCATTAGCAAAAAAAAATGAAAGAAATGTGCATTAAAATGATGTATAACATAATCACATTTATTTAAGAAAGTATCCCAATATCAAGCAGCAAATTTCAACAATTACTTTTGCACCAATCTTAATAATTCATTATAGTAGATTTTAAATGCCTTGAAGATCAAAGACCTTGTCATATTTTTCTCACCCCAACACCTGTGCTTGAGCCCACTGAAAGTACTCAATAAAAGTTTGGTGATGGATTGAATTAATAGTCAGGCAATTGAGGCCCAGAAAGATTAAATGATGTGCCCATGGTCTCATAACTAAAATGTAGAATCCTGACTTACACTGCAGACTCTCAGCCCCATGCTCGTTTGGCCACTGGATTAGGGGATGTCAGAAAGCCAATCTGTAGGAAATGCGTGGGAGGATTTACGTGAAGATTGGCTTGAGGTGCCAATTGCTAAAATCCAGGCAACCTGGACCCCAATCCTGTAGTTCCTGGTATGGATTCATCTTCCATTGCACTGTATTTTACTGCCTCCAAACAATTACTAGGAAATGTCAGGGGCCAAAAGGAACATAGGGACAGTATGCTTTATGATGGTGAACTCCTGATCTGGACCAGCCCCACCCACAGAGGAAAAGACTGGTTGTGACTTGGGGAGGAATTCTCTATGAAGGGCTTGAAACCTGGTTAAGTGGCAGAAGAACTGACTGACTGGAGTGCTGGGGTTGGGAATGGTGGAGAGTTTGGTTCTATCAATGGACCTGCTCTAGCTTGTATTGTATTATTATTTACATCCCCACTCTCAGTTTCCTCGTCTGTGAAAGGAAGGGATTGGAGTGGCCTTGGGTTTAAATACAAGACTCAAACACCCTTGTTTGCACGCATGGCAGACGTCATGGCAGAATGGCTTTCTGAGTTCTTTTCTGCCTTGGGATCCTTCTTTAAACTCTGCCACGGAGCTGCCATTCCTCCAGTTGGAGCCTGTTTGCCTCTGTGCCTCTTGTAGCTCTGACCTTCTAATTCACTGATAAAGACGCATCCTCTGGTCTCTGGGAATCCCCTAACTCGATGCAAATGACTGTGGGAGGAAAACACCTCGACTCCTTGTCAGCTTCAATCAACAGCTAAACTCTCGGGGCCCCTTCCTGCCAAGGCCGCCCAGGAGGCCCAGGAGAGAAGCCAAGGAGAGGGGGTGAAAGATGGAAGGGGCGTGCATTTGTCAGCCTGCTGGGCCCCATGCCTCAGCTTCCATCGTAGGCACCTTTGTTCAGGACGATGGGTGGAAAAAACGCCTCCAGGAGAGCCTGGCCTCCTGCCCTTGGGTAGCAGGTAGGTTAATTCAAGAGCCAGAAAAGACAAGTGCTGTTCCCACTGACTTGAATACACAGATCAGAACTCATCTGTCTAATTAACAGGTATGTCACCAAGTGTCTAGGATACTGCCTGACACAAAGCAGTCTTCCCATAAATATTTGATGGAATGAAGGAAAATAATGAGCGTACACAAACACTAACTATCCTACAGTTTAGCTAGCAAGGGTGGAGGTAAAGTCCCAACCAGCATGGACTCATATTTTTACAGGTCGCTCTCTACTCCCCTCAGATTTTTCCAAGTGAGGCCACATTACCTTAATGTCTAAAACACACACAATTATACACTCCCTCTCAAACTCAAACCCCACTGGCCGTGGTTTTGTGGTGTGTCACACCTTCATTAAGTGTATTTTTGCCTCCAATGTTATTTTTTAAGCAGAGCTGGTTTTAAGTAGGAAAGCATACCCATATCATGCATCTGCCTGGGGCTGTATCAGGAAACTCTAAAACCCCTTTATGGAACTGCGTCTTCTGTGAAGCCGTGGGTTCCAGGCCCAGCATTCTAGCCATTCACTTCAGGGCTAGCAGTTGATCCTTCTGTGAGAAACTTGTCCGTAAAGGACAGTCAGCATCAGGGCTCAGTTAGCACCTGGGTAAGTGTGGGGATCCCAAACTTGGATATTTTTTTGAAGTCTTTATTGAACTTGTTACAATATTGCTTCTGATTTATGTTTTGGATTTTTGGCGGCAAGGCATATGGGATCTTAGTTCTCTGACTAGGGATTGAACCCTTACCCACTGGAAGGCAAAGTCTTAACCATTGGACTCCAAAGAAGACCCCTGGACTCAGATATTAATTAGGAGAGGGAACAACACGTTTTAATTTTGCTGTCCCTTTAAGCTGGAGCTAAGGAGGGTGGATGAGTCCACACACATTGTCCTCCTATGCCTCCTCCCCGTGCATGTGTGTGTAGGTGTGTGTGTGCACATGTATGCCCCAGCTAGGCTGGCACAGACTCTCTGCCCACACCTCACACAGTACAGCTTAGACTTAGTTCTCTTTAGGAAGCGAGCACACATCATTCAATTCAGAATATGGGGCTTGAGCACCCACTATGTGTAAGACCCTCCTGGCAGATAGGGGAACCCAGGAGGCAGAGCAAGAAGGGGCTTAAGACCACTGCAAAGCACCCTCCCCCTCCTGCCCCTCTTGCAGCTAAGGAGAAAAATTCAACTTTCTTGCATTCACGCAGGATTTTAAAAGCAGAATTTCTAGAAAAAGCTACTTTTGAGTTCAGCACACATGGATGGGAGGCACATTATCAAGTCTAGACTATTTTTGCCCGAATGTGGTATGTGGAGACTGAATCTCTCAGGGTGTCTCAGGGTCTTGTCCCAGCCCTGTCCTCATGCAAGGCGATGAGAAAAGGCCCCCAGGACAAGGACTGCACCATGCAATAGCCACAGCCTCTCCAACCTAGGGCCCATCATTCTGAAGCTGGTAAAGAGGACAAAGGGGTCCCTGTGACCACACAGCCCGGGTACCACAGTCCAGAGTCCTGGAGAGAAGTCAAATGTAGTTCCCATGTTCCATGGGACCAATATACTCCAGTCTGGGACTAGAAGCAGCACCTGAGAAACATTCTGCTGAAACCAGGATTTCTTGAACTAGGAGTCAAGGACTAAGGTTCCTTTCCCAGCATCTCCAGGAATTCTATTAAGACCTTATGTCCAAGGGTCCTCTGCAAATGCAAACCCCACTTCCGAGGTTTATGATCCACTCCCCATCTACCTTGAGCACATCACAGAGCTCCTCTGCGATTCAGGCCTTCACTACAAGATGAGGTAATGAACTCACCTGACAGAGTAGATGTGAAGGCCTTCCCAGGTGGCAGTAGTAGTAAAGAACCTGCCTGCAAATGCAAGCGATATAAGAGATGCAGGTTCAATCCCTGGGTCAGGAAGATCCCCTGGAGGAAGGCATGGCAACCCACTCCAGTCTTCTTGCCTGGAGAATCCCATGGGCAGGGAAGCCTGGCAGGCTACAGTCCATAGGGTGGCAAACAGTCAGACACGACTGAACCGACTTAGCACACACACAGCACACACTTGGTGGTGGGCCAACAGAAGCCAACTTTTAGCATCTTCTCTCTTTCCCACACTTGAGTACCTGGGACAGTCATAACAACAAAGGTGATTTGCCAGACACTGTATCTTCTTTTACATAACAGCTCCTGAGCCCCTCCCTCCCCTGATCCCAGGGTCTTCCTGTGAAAGAACCAGCTCCAGAAGCTGAAGGAGTTTAGTTAAACCAGATGTTGTGGCTCAGATCACGAATTTCTTACAGCAAAAATCAGATTTAAATTGAAGAAAGTAGGGAAAACCACTAGACCATTCAGGTATGACCTAAATCAAATCCCTTACGATTTTACAGTGGAAGCAACAAATATTCAAGGGATAAGATTTGATAGACAATGTGCCTGAAGAACTATAGACGGAGGATTGCGACATTGTACAGGAGGTGCTGATCAAGACCATCCCCAAGAAAAAGAAATGCATTAATGCAAAATGGTTGTCTGAGGAGGCCTTACAAATAGCTGAGAAAAGAAGAGAAGCTAAAGGCAAAGGAGATAAGGAAAGATATACCTTTTATGTCAAAGATATATATTTGAATGCAGAGTTCCAAAGAATAAAAAGGAGAGATAAGAAAGTCTTCCTCAGTGATCAATGCAAAGAAATAGAGGAAACAATAGAATGGGAAAGACTAGAGATCTCTCCAATAAAATTAGAGATACCAAGGGAACATTTCATGCAAAGATGGGCACAATAAAGGACAGAAATGGTATGGACCTAACAGAAGCAGAAGATATTAAGAAGAGGTGGCATGAATAATCAGAACTATGCAAAAAAGATCTTCCTGACCCAGATAACCATGATCACTCACCTAGAGACAGACATCCTGGAGTGCAAAGTCAAGTGGGCCTTAGTAAGCATCACTACAAACAAATCTAGTGGAGATGATGGAGTTCCAGTTGAGCTATTTCAAACCCTAAAAGATGATGCTGTGAAAGTGCTGTACTTAATATGTCAACAAATTTGGAAAACTCAGCAGTGGCCACAGGACTGGAAAAGGTCAGTTTTCATTTCAATCCCAAAGAAAGGCAATGCCAAAGAATGTTCATCTACCACACAATTACACACATCTCACATGCTAACAAAGTAATGCTCAAAATTCTCCAAGCAAGGCTTCAACAGTACGTGAACCTCCAGATGTTCAAGCTGGATTTAGAAAAGGCAGAGAAACTGGAGATCCAATTGCCAACATCCATTGGATCATAGAAAAAGCAAGAGAGTTCCAGAAAAACATGTACTTCTGCTTTATTGACTATGACAAAGCCTTTGACTGTGTGGAGCACAACAAATGGTGGAAAATTCTTAAAGAGATGGGACTACCAGGCCACCTTACCTGCCTCCTGAGAAATCTGTGTGCAGGTCAAGAAGTAACAGTTAGAACTGGACACGGAACAGCGGACTGGTTCCAAATTGGGAAAGGAGTACATCAAGGCTGTATATTGTCACTCTGCTTATTTAACTTATATGCAGAGTACATCATGACAAATGCTGAGCTGGATGAAGCACAAGCTAGAATCAAGATTGTCGGGAGAAACATCAATAACCTCAGACATGCAGATGACACCACCCTTATGGCAGAAAGTGAAGAGGAACTAAAGAGCCTCTTGATGATGTTGAAAGAGGAGAGTGAAAAAGTTGGCTTAAAAGTCAACATTCAAAAAACGAAGATCATGGAATCTGGTCCCACCACTTCATGGCAAATAGATAGGGAAACAATGGAAAAAGTGACATACTGTATTTTCCTGGGCTCCAAAATCACTTCAGATGGTGACTGCTTGCTCCTTGGAGGAAAACCTATGACCAACCTAGACAGCATATTAAAAAGCAGAGATATTACTTTGCCAACAAAGGTCTATCTAGTTAAAGCTATGATTTTTCCAGTAGTCATGTATGGATGTGAAAGTTGGACTAGAAAGAAAGCTGAGCACCAAAGAATTGATGCTTTTGAACTGTGGTGTTGGAGAAGATTCTTGAGAGTCTCCCTTGGACTGCAAGGAGATCAAACCAGTCAATGGTAAAGGAAATCAGTCCTGAATATTCATTGGAAGGACTGATGCTGAAGCTGAAACTCCAAAACTTTGGCCACCTGATGAGAAGAACTGACTCACTGGAAAAGACCCTGATGCTGGGAAAGATTGAAGGCAAGAGGAAAAGGGGACAACAGAGGATGAGATGGTTGGATGGCATCACCGACTCGATGAACATGAGTTTGAGCTGGCTCCAGGAGTTGGTGATGGACAGGGAGGCCTGGCCTGCTGCAGTCCATGGGGTCTCGAAGAGTTGGACATGACTGAGTGATGGAACTGAACTGATTTCAGCACCCATTTCACAAAAGGCCTGAGGATAAAGCAAAGCTTTCCTACCCTCTTCCCTTAAAAAGCTGGTGGGACTTCCCTGGCAGTCCAGTGGTTAAGATTCTGTGCTTCCAATGCAGGGGGGCATGGGTTTGATTCCTGGTGGGGGAACAAAGATCCCACATGCTGCATGGCACAGCCAAAAAAAAAATGAATAAAATAACAATAAGAATAATAAAATTTTTTTTAAAGAAATACTTGAAAAAAAGAAGAAGCTGGCAGGAAAAGGTGGACACGACGGGAGACAGGGTCCTGGGCCCTTGGAGCTCACTGGCCCTCTGCCCTGGGCACAGATTAGTGCTGCCCATCCTTCATGGGGCCCACAGGGTGTAGGACCAGGTGCAAAAGTGTTCCCCAGGCTTGAGGTGGAGGGGGCACGCTCAAAAGAGTAGGTTTTGAATTCCACTGCTGCTGCTGCTGCAACCTGGGTCTAAAACTCCTTCCTCTTGCCCATTCATTTCCCAGGTTAAGACGTGGTTCCAGTGTGAACTAATTTCCCCATCTGTGGAACACGCTATTGCAAATAACTTACTCATGAGTAATGCGGCCATGTTTGTGCAGAGTTTATTTAGATAAGAAAAACAACTCCAGGCCTCACGGGAGGGGCTGCTCAGCCGCTCAGAGCCAACCCGTTTCCTGGGCCTGCCAGGGAGGGTGAGGCCTTCAGGCTGCAGGAGGCTGGACTTGGAGGGCTTCCGAGAAGCCGGCCTGTCCCCAGATGCCTCCGGGCCCTGCACCAGGAGTGAAGGTGAGGGAAGGAGCAGAGCGGGTCGGGGAAGCAGAGCTGGGCGGCGAACACAGCTTAGTTGCTCTACAGTGTTTGGCCTTGGGTGAGATACTTCCACCCTCTTACCACTAGTCTCCCCGTCTTTGAAAAAAGGTGGGGTGCATCCACCCACAGAAGGATGTGGAGAGTACTCAGAAACTGCGGAGGGTAACGCACAGGTTACTTATTAACTGATGTCTGGATTAAGGCCGTGTTTTCAGGCCACACATGCTCGTGGAACGGGCCCAATGCCAGGATTCAAAGGCCTGGGTCCAAGTTTCAAATCTGCCACCTACCAATCATGTGACCTCAGGTTTCTTCACCTCCCTAAGCCTCAGTATTCACCTCTGTGAAGCTGGTAACCCTGAAAGCTCCAGGTTGATTTGAAGGGAAAGACAGATATTTTTGTCCTATATGAACAAAGAATCTGAAAAAGAATGGATATATGTGTATAAGTAACTGAATCACTTTGCTATACACTTGAAACACACAACATCGTAAATCAACTATACTCCAATATAAAATAAGAATGTTTAATTTTTTTAAACAAATTTCTTTTTTTTTTTAATAGTCCTTATTGAATTTGTTATAATATTGTTTCAGTTTTTTGGCCATGAGGCATGTGGGATTTTAGCTCCACAGTCAGGGATTGAACCCACACCTCCTGTACTGGAAGGTGAAGTCTTAACCACTAGACCACCAGGAAAGTTCCCCAAATAACAATTTTTTTTAAAAATAAGAAAATAAAAATGTTTTGTTTGTGTACTGTAAAATGTACTAGTATGAGATGACCACGGTGGTAAGTTATTCAAAAGTTTATCCATGAGTCGATCCATCACCAAACGCTTACCGCACTAGACACTGAAGATACAGAAATGGAGTCCAGCTGCAGAGAAGAAAAGGGGGGCTGCATGAGAAGAGTCTATGGACAGTGCAGAGCAAGGCAGCAGAGGGGCAGACTGGCTTGGGCTGGAGGGGGAACCCACTACCGCCTCTCAGTTCACACAGCCCAGTGGCGCCTGTAACACTTTGTGAACGATACTTTCACTTGGTTTTCATGCTGTTTTTGTTTTTTAAAGCAGAATTCATTTTTCGAACAAAAAGTTTTAACAGAACTGCAAATTCTAACGCATGAAAGCAAATCTGTTCTGGCTGAAACAGGTAGGGGCCCAGAGCCGGGACTACCTGGCCCCACCCCGCAGCCCCCGCATCCACTCACCCATCTCTCTCCTCAGTCCTGTTCCTCAGCAGCCCTGAGCGCTGAGTCTCCCTAGATCTAAAACCACAGCTTCATCGGGGAGGCAAGCACCCTACAGACACTCTCATGCAAGGAGGCACCTGCATGTGGATTCACAGGAGCATGACTTGTGGTGATGAATGCTGGAGGGAACCAAACATCCATAAGTAGAAGAAAGGGTAAACAGATGGCATTATATGTATAAAGTGTAATTAAGTTTGCTCCAGTGAAAGGCAATGAGTGAAAGCTACACATAGCAACGAAGATTAATCTCCTAAATGTACTATTGAGTGCAAAGAGGAAATTGTAGAATATTATCGTATTTGCTGTTATTGTTTAGTCACCAAGTCATGTCCGACTCTTTTGTGACCTCATGGACTGTAGCCCGCTAGGCTCCTGTGTCTATAGGATTTCCCAGGCAAGAATACTAGAGTGTGTTGCCATTTCCTTCTCCAAGGGATCTTTCCAATCCAGGGATCGAATCTGTGTCTCCTGCATTGGCAGGCAGATTCTTTACCACTGAGCCACCAGGGTTATTATATTACTATGTTATAATATGTTATTATATATTATTTATATAAAACTAACTAGACTCTGATGCTGGGAGGGATTGGGGGCAGGAGGAGAAGGGGATGACAGAGGATGAGATGGTTGGATGGCATCACCGACTCAATGGATGTGAGTCTGAGTGAACTCCAAGAGTTGGTGATGGACAGGGAGGCCTGGCATGCTGCGATTCATGGGGTCGCAAAGAGTCAGACACAACTGAGCGACTGAAATGAACTGAACTGAATTGAAAAATATACAAAAGAATATCATATTTGCTTATGATATATATACAAAAATTGGAGTGTGAAGATGTGCATGAGAAATAATAAGGCTTCTAGTGGAAAATCTAGGAGAATATCTTCAGGACCTGGCAGTAGGCAAAGAATTCTTAGGACACAAAAAGGACTAACTATAAACAAATTGACAATTTGGACTGCGTTAAAATTGAGAAGTGCGTGAAGAGACAAGAAATGAAAAAGCAACACAATTAAAAAGCAATTTAAAAGCAACACAGAGAGTAGGAAAAAATATTTGTGATACATATATCTAAGGACCAAATTCAAAATTCATAATAAGCTGCTACAAATCTATAAAAGACAATTCAATTATTACAAATTCTAACTTGAAAAAATAGGTTCTTTAGAAAAGAGGCTATCTAAAGGCCACTAGACATATAAAAAGATGTTCAACATTCATTTTTAGGAAAATGCAAATTAAAATAGAATGCCATACGTCTACACACTCATCAGGATGAATATAATTTTAAAGACTGATGACACCATGTATTATCAAGAATGTGAATCAACCAGAACACCCATACATTGCTGGTGGGAATGTAAACTGGTGTAACCACTTTAGAAAACTGTTTGACACTATTTAGTACTGAATGAAGATAAACATCCTCCAGAAATCCTATCCCTGATCATATACCAAGCAGAAATGAATGATTAAGTCCATCAAAAGTCATGTACAAGAATGTTATATATTCACAGTATTCTCAATAGCCTAAATGTCCATCATCAGTAGAATGGATAAATTATGGTAGAGCCCACAATGAAATACTATACAATAGGAAACGAAAGAAGTCCTGCTATACATGACAATCTTACAGGTGAAGCAAATCAGGTATAAGACAGGATATATTGCATGCCATTCATATGAAGATCAAAATCAAGCAAAACGAATTTATGTGATAGAGTCCAGACTAGTGGTACTCTGGGCAGAGGCCAACTATGACATGGTTTGAGGAGATTTCTTGAGTTTCCTCTATCCCAATGATGATGACCCAGGCATGTTCACTTTTAAAATGCATCAAGGTGTACATTTAAGACATGTGCACTTACATGAAAAGATGCTTAGCATTGCTAATTATTAGAGGCATGCAAATCAAAACTACAATGAGGCACCAACTCATGCTGGTCAGAAACTCCATTGTTACAAAGTCTACAAGTAACAAATGTTGGAGAGGGTGTGAGAAAAGGGAGCCCTCTTACACTGTTGGTGGGAATGTAAGTTGGTATAGTCACTATGGAAAACAGTATGTAGGTTCCTCAGAAAACTAGAGTTACCATATGATCCAGCAATATTACCCCTGGGCATACATCCAGACAAAACCATGGTTCAAAAATATATATGCCCTCTTATACTTATAGCACTGTTCACAATAGCCAGGACATGGAAACAACCCATAGGCCCATCAACCAATGAATGGAAAAAGAAAATATGGTGTATATATATATAATTAAATATTACTCAGCCATAAGAAAGAATGAAATAATGTTATTTGCAGCAACATGGATACAACTAGAGATTATCATGCTAAGTGAAGTAAGTCAGAAAGAGAAAGACAAATACTATATGATATCACTTATATGTAGAATCTAAAATATGACACAGATGAACCTATCTATGAAACAGAAAGAGAATCATGGACATAAAGAATAGAAGGGTGGCTGCCAAGGTGGATAGGGGTGGAAGAGGGTTGAATTGGGAGCTTGAGATTAGCAGATGCAAACTGGTATGTATAGAATGGATAAACAACAAGGTCCTACTGTATACCACAGGTAGCTATATTCAGTATCCTGTGATAAGCCTAAGTGGAAAAGAGCATGAAAAAAGAATGTATATATACACATAACTGAGTCACTTTGCTGTACAGAAGAAATTGGCACAACATGGTAATTCAACTACACTTCAATAAAAATACATTTAAAAAAGACTTGTGCACTTAATGCAGGTGATTCATGGATTAAACCCTCTGGACTATAGCCCACCAGGCTCCTCTCTACATGGGATTTTTCAGGGAAGAACACTAGAGTGTGTTGCCACTTCCTTCTCCAGGGGATCTTCCCAACCCAGGGATTGAACTTGCATCTCCTGCATTGGCAGGAGGATTATTTACCACTGAACCACCTGGGAAGCCCCAAATGGGAATCACTATGAAATACTGCTGCTTCGTACTGTGCTGGCCCATGGTACTCAAGAAACAGGCACACTTCCATCATTATCTTTATACCAGGAGACTCTCCTAACAAGAGCTACAATGGGCACTTGCTGTCTTTATCTCAGTCATCATCCCAGAGGCCTGAGATAACACAGTAGGTGCCAAGAACCCTCACATCATAAAGCAAGGGCTGGGCCATGTGTCTGGGACAAGCTAAGAGATTGTAGAACGTTCTGCCAGCACCCCCAGGGTAATAGGAGGATTTCCTTCTTTCTCATGGCTGAGTAATATTCCACTCTACATAGATACACTACATCTTTTTAAAATTAATATATAGTTAACATACAATATTATATAAGTTTCAAGTGTATAACATAGTAATTCACAATTCTTAAGAGCTATACTCCATTTACAGTTATTTTAAAATATTGGCTACATTCCCTGTGTTGTATAATATATCCTTGTAGGTTATTTATCTTATACACGCTAGTTTACACCTCTTAATCCACTACCCCATCTTGTCCCTCCCACATTCCCTCTCCCCACTGAAAATGACTAGCTTGTTGTCTGTATCTGTGATCCTGTTTCTGTTTTCTTATATGCATTCATTTATTTTTTTTTTTTAGATTCCACATACAAGTGATAATAGAGTATTTGTCTTTCACTGTCTGACTTAATTCACTAAGCATAATACTTTTCTTATGATCCATCCACATTGTTGCAAAGGGCAGAATTTCATTCTTTTTATGGTTGAATAGTATTCCATTGTATATATGTACCACATCTTTATCCACTGATCTTTGATGGATAATTAGATTGCTGTCATATCTTGGCTACTATAAATAATGCTGTGATGAATGGTAGGGTGCATATATCTTTTCAAGTTAGTGCTTTCATTTTCTTTGGATACGTACTCAGCAGTTGCATTCCTGGATCATATGGTACTTTTATTTTCAGTTTTTTGAGGAACTGGAGCTTGGAGTTTTGATATTATACTAGACCAGATTTTCAATTTACTGAAATGAAACTCTCTTGGAGACTAAAAAGGGCCCAGAAAAAGCTATAAGACCTAAGGTTTTATTTAGGGATGGAAAGAAAGAGAATAGTTTAAAAAGGACAGGGGGGAAAAAAAGTGAAGTTGACTTCTGTTTGCATATTGAATCCAGCTGGAACCATAAAGCGGCCACATGTGTATAAAGTGCCCAGCACATGAAGTGCACCTCCGGTTTCCCCTGGACCTGGGAGAAGCTGCCTCCCAGGCCCCCTTGGCCCTGTTCCAATCCAAGAGGTGCCTCCCCCTCCCACTCCCAGGAAGGCCCTGCTGGAGGCTGGAGGCTGACAGCGGGGAAACTCCTTAGCAAAGTGTTAACCTCAGCCTCTGGAATTTACACTTGCCCCACCACTGTCTGCTAAACATTCCTGCCTGAAATTCCAGCCGAACCAAGATACTGCTCTGTGAAGGCCCCTCGACTGGTAGGGCCTGGCAGTCCTCTCCCAACTTCCGAATTGCTGTCAGAGGCTGTGACCTCACTTCCTCAGCCTGCTCCAGCACGGGCCTCCTCCCTGGCCTGCCGGGATGCTGTGTGGATGCCTGGCTCAGATGCGGCTCAGATCCCTGCAGGCTGCTGAGTGGGCTTGGGGAGCCACTGCCGCCCGTCACTCCCTGCTCTAGTGTCCCATAGCGTGCCATCATTCAAAGGCAAATGCACAGAGGAAATGCCCACATTCCAGGAGAGCTGGGGTAGAGGGGGCTTCTCTTGGCTCAGCTTTCGGATTAAGAAGGGAGGAAAGGAGCTGCCATGTATTGAGCGCTTACTGTATATTAAGCCCGGTGCCAGGTCCCTTCTGTGAGCCATCCTACACTCCTGAGAACAGCCACCTGGTGTGGATATGGTCATTCCCATTTCACAGAAGAGGAGGAGAGATGCCCCGGGAATTAGAAAACTAGCAAGCGGCGGAGATACATTTTTCACTTGTTCTTGCCATAGCATTATGCTAGTCTGGATATGGTAACCTTCTCGCGTGACTATGGCCCTCAGCCATTGTAAATTCAAATTATTTTTTGCTGGTGTAGAATACTGAATGGAGTAGTACGGTGTTAAAAGACAAGGCTGGCGTCAGCCTGCCTGAATTCTACCACTTTATGGGTGTGTGCCCATAAAAGTGTTACTTTTCTGAACCTCAATTTCCGTGTCTCTAAGGAAGAACAGTCAGAGAAAGCAATGGCACCCCACTCCAGTACTTTTGCCTAGAAAATCCCATGGACAGAGGAGCCTGGTAGGCTGCAGTCCATGGGGTCGCAAAGAGTCGGACATGACTGAGTGACTTCACTTTCACTTTTCACTTTCATGCATTGGAGAAGGAAATGGCAACCCACTCCAGTGTTCTTGCCTGGAGAATCCCAGGGACGGGGAAGCCTGGTGGGCTGCCGTCTATGGGGTCATAGAGAGTCAGACATGACTGAAGCAACTTAGCAGTAGCAGCAAGGAAGAACAGTAATAATAGCACCTTCCGCATCGCACTATACAGACAACATGTGATGGTGTGTGGAAGAGTGAGTCCAGAGCTCGGGATGTTTTTATGTGCTCAGTAATTATCACTTGTGATTACTCACATCACAGACTAGTGAGGGGATGGGACAGACTATGGTTACACTGTGTGGATGGATGGCTAGGACTCTGAAATTCAAAGGCGAGATAATATCCAAGGCCACTTGGTGACTGAAATGGCCCTACTTCATGGCAGGTACCAGCTCCTTCAAGGGTCCCCTCTCACCCTGGAGACCTCCCATGGTTTTCTGAGCATTTGCCAGCCCACAGGGGGAGGCCCTGAGCTGTGTGCAAAAATAGAGAAGGCTGTGTAGGTGGCTGGTGCTGCAGTCTACCGGGGAATGCTGCTTCTCTGTACTCTGTGCAGCCGTTTGCAGAGGTGGGAAGGGGTGGCTGTTTGAAACAGACAAAAAGTACAGAAAGCTCCAGAAGCAAAAAGTGGTCCCCTTCTCCTCCACCCTCACGATGGAGTCTTTAACATAGACGCATGTCACTTTCCATTTTTCCTAGATCCCTCCATTTGATGCCTTGAAGCATCACACTGAGCTTCTCTACCCATTTCTTTCTCGGGAAACCCCCTAAAAACTCTCACACTTGTACACTGGGAGTTCAATTCCCCCCAGGTTTAGCTGGGGAATCCCCCTACCCATCCTCAAGGGGAAAGCAGGCCACATCTGCACATCTGGGCATCTGGACCCTTGCCACCCTGGACTTTGAGAACAACAGCAAATCTGCTAGCCAGCAGAGGAACCCAGCTCGTTCTCAGTAAAAATAACCTGTCAAATCAATTACTGTGGCAAACCCAATTAGGGTGACCGCAGGGGAATAAATATGCCGTGTTTAACTTAATCATCTTTCTGTTCCAACAGCACTCTGGCAGGGCTGCATGACTAAGGCAAATGACTATTATATAACTGATATTTTTATTCTTTGCCCCTTCTCTTCAGAAAGAGAAGCCGTTAAATTCCATTTTTCTTCAAAGTTGGGGGGGGGAGGAAGGCAAAGAAAAGTAAGATTGTCTGAACTCACACAAATGATAAAAAGAAAGTCTAGGACCCCCTGTGGTGAATAAACACATGTAAAACTACTCATCAGCTATGTGACTTGAGGCAAGTCAACTTCCTTCTATGATTCCCTATCTGTGAAGGGAGAGGATGGGACTTGGTGATCTCCAAGGGCCATCCTTGCACAGTCACATGACATATTTTTTGAGTCACCCCACTGCTCCATGACGGTGACTGCATCCATGAAATTAAAAGATACTTCCCCCTTGGAAGGAAAGCTATGACAATGTAGACAGCATATTAAAAAGCAGAGACATCAGTTTGCCAACAAGGGTCCATATAGTCAAAACTATGGTTTTTCCAGTAGTCATGTATAGATGTGCGAGTTGGACCATAAACAAGGCTGAGCACTGAAGAACTGATGCTTTCAAACTGTGGTGCTAGAGAAGATTCTTCAGGGTCCCTTGGACTTCAAAAGAGATCAAACCAGTCAATCGTAAATGAAATCAACCCTGAGTATTTATTGGGAGGACTGATGCTGAAGCTGAAACTCCAATACTTTGGCCATCTGCTAGGAAGAGCCGACTCATTGGAAAAGACCGCGATGCTGGGAAAGATTGACAGCAGGAGGAGAAGAGCCAACAGAGGATGAGATGGTTGGATGGCATCACTGACTCAGTGGACATGAGTTCAAGTAAACTCCAGGAGATGGTGAAGGACAGGGAAGCCTGGAGTGCTGCAGTCCATGGGGCCACAAAGAGTCAGACACGCTGAGCAAACGAACAACAACATCGCACCTTTGACAGCATCTGTATACTGAAATTCCCAGTCGATACTTGTTGAACTGAACTGATTGACTCACTCTTTATTTCAATTATTTCCTGTCTCTCAAACACTAGCCAGGTACTGGCAGATAGACAGCTAAATGGTGCAAAGAAGAATGTTCTTTTGAAGACGGTTAGATGTGTCACTGTGAAATGCCAGAGTCCTGTGTGATCAGATTAGATGATGTCAGAGACAACAGATTTTCAAAGAAGAGGGAGCCCTGGGATGGTCAAGCACTTCCTGGATGAGGTGAAGTTTGGGTTGGGCCTCAAATTCAATTCAGGGAAAGGTACTCTCAGGGTATCTGTAGGAATGGCCTGTGTAGAGACAGAAGGGGAGAAAACCTGACAGCACCTGAGGGCCTGTGTTGGAAGATAAGGTATTTTAATAGACCATGAAAAGCTCTGGAGAATGGGATGGGGATGAGGGTTAGGAAGAAGGGGGGATGGAGACTGCTAGACCATCACCTCCTCCTCTGGCCAGTGGATAAGCTCACCATTCTGACCAGTTAGAGATGAACTCTGGTCTCAGCTTCTGAGAACCGTCCAGAGGTCCTAGAATCATGGGGGAGGGGTGTCACTGAGTGCAAAGATGCAGTCCTTGCACTCTGCACAACACACCAAGGCCTTAAATTCCCCTACTTTGCCCATGTGTATGCCTACAACTTTTTAGGGCTGAGGGAAGAGTTGCAGGTCAATTATTACAGAGATGTTATCAGTGTCTTCCCTCTGCCTTCTCAGGCACTATCCCTGACACTCAAGGCTGCTTCCTTCCAGTATGTGCAAGCATGGTGGGCCAGTGTGGGGCAAAGTCCGAGGTGGCCATGAACAAACATTTCTGGAAACAGCCCTCTATAAAGAGAGATGCAGATGTGGTGGGTTAATCCCCAGCTTGGGCAGGAGAACTCTGTGGTCTGCTCCAATTCTGTCTCCCAGAACTGCCCAACTGGATGGAGGCCCAGTTGCCATGGTGATGGCCAGCTCAACAGCACACCGTGTATTGGCTCCCTTCCCTCGGTCTCATTTCCACACCCCTCAGTCTGAGTTTCCAGGAACTACTTACGTTTGAATCTTTGACCCAAGTTCAGCTTCTGGGGCAAACCAAGTCAAGACAGGTAATGAACCTCCCTCAGTTTATAGCTGGAGAAACTGAGGCTCGGAAAGGAGAAGGGGACTTGTTTATGGTCACCAAACAGCTGGTTGAGTTGGCGTTTGAACCTGGGCCTGCATGCCCCCAGCCTAGGGCCCTACCCACTAGGCTAGACATGTCTTATGTTAGCTCTTCCCCCTCTCTGCTCACCTCTGAGACCCACCCCCACAAAGTCAGAAGTAGAAGCTATTCTTTCTTCATTTCTATTTGAACAGAAAGCAAGAGGCCTCAGTAAGGGGGAAGGGGCAAGGGTCTGAGGCTCCCAGATATGGCCCTCATTATCCTAGGAAGTGGGCTTTTGTCTCCATGGCAACCAGGGCAGCCACCCCATTTATCTGTTTCAGCGAAGCAGCTGTATTCCTGGGTTCCAACTGCTGGGGCTTAAATGGCATGTTTGCAAAATGGAGTTATTAGCCCTAAAAAAGTAGGAGGAGGTAGAGGACAGGAAGTTTGGGGTCCTTTATATCAACATTAAAGAAGTGTGATATCCAGAGAGATGACTTTAAAGCGACCAGAGCAACTCCACATAAAGACAGCAACCAGAAAAATGGAGTGGAGGTGGATAGAGTGGTGTCCTTTTAAAAGCAAGCAGAGACATCTTATAATAGTGAAGCTGTTTATCGTCAGTGAAAGGAATCCAAAGGGAATATCACTGAGGAACAAAGACGTTTTCTGTCTCTTTAAATAACTCAAGGCAGCTTGACATCTTAGTCAACAGAAGGAACAAAGATATTGTGTGTTCAGGGAAAGGAAACTATTTTTCTCCTGAAAATAAAGCAGATGTTATCACCTACCTTGAGAGAGGTTTGCGGAACCAGAGCACAATTTGACACTTCTCCAGGTTCAATAAACACTGCTTTGATGTGCTAACAACCCCTAATGGAGTTGCTCAGTTAAATGAGCTAACCCCTAGGCTACTAATAGATTCTTATGACAGTTTCCTTTTCTGTGTATGGAACATTATACTGCAGATGCCTTGAGCAAATCATTCTGTTCCCGCCTTGCCAGGCAATGTGTGTGAAGGGCTAATTGCAAATTCTTTCATTCGTTTACACAGAAAATTCAGTATTTTTACTGTATGGTTGAAGAAATGATACATACAGATGATACTAATAGATTAGATTAACTATGCTGCTGCTACTGCTGCTAAGTCACTTCAGTCATGTCTGACTCTGTGCGACCCCATAGATGGCAGCCCACCAGGCTCTGCCATCCCTGGGATTCTCCAGGCAAGAACACTGGAGTGGGTTGCCATTTCCTTCTCCAGTGCATGAAAGTGAAAAGTGAAAGGGAAGTCGCTCAGTCGTGTCTGACTCTTTGCGACCCCATGGACTGAAGCCTACCAGGCTCCTCCGTCCATGGAATTTTCCAGGCAAGAGTACTGGAGTGGGTTGCCATTGCCTTCTCCAGATTAACTATACTTATAATTATATATCATCAAAAAAGTACCCCAGAGGGACTTTCCTGGTAGTCCAGTAGCTAAGACTCTGTGCTCCCAATGCAGGGGGTCCAGGTTCCATCCCTGGTCAGGAAACTGGATCCCACATGCCAAAACAAAGATTGAAGATTCCGCAAGCTGAAACTAAGACCCAGCACAGCCAAAAAAAAAAAAAAGAAGTACCCCAGAGAATCGTGTTGCAGGCCCAGCAGGAACATATCACTATGTTCAGGGGAAAGAACAGGATTTCATTGAGGCTGATATCTTTTTGCCTAGCCCTCATATGTTTAGGGGAGAATTTGAACAAATAGGTGGGAAAGTAGGCAAGGCTAATGCCAAGGTAGTTTGGCTGGGGCTGATGGTATAAGATGTGAAGTTAATAGAGATAAAGATGGAGAGATAACTTGGGTCCCCATTAGCTTTTTCTTAAAGGCAACAGGGAGTCACGTCAGTGGTCATGTTGAGGAGGAAGATTGGGCTGAAGATGGTTGCCTACTTACTCCAAAGGACTCGAGCTCATATCCCTCATACAGCATTGACATGATGAATTGGTTATGAAGGCCGTTCACACATGTGGCTACCTTGGGGGATGGGAGGCAGAGAGGAAGGAAGAGGTGAATTATTAAGATTTCAAATTACAAAGTGGAAGAGGAATTTCTCAACTGGGTTAGACAGCAAGGACATCCTCTCCTGCTGGGACCCAAGACCCACCTGGCACATAACTGTGGAATTAAAGCAGCACCCATTTGAGTTACTGGTTAAAATTCTGCTGTGTTTTTCTTGATAAACTCTTAGACACTTAACATTTATTTATATGGCTCATCCACAGAATTTTTGCTTCAGGATGGACCTCTCAGCCTGTTACTTAATTCCTCCCCTCCCCGCCCCCCGCCTCCCACCCCCGCATCCTTCCCAAATCTATCCTGGGGAAGTTAAACTTCAGTAAGACCTCTTGCATTTCTCTGAAAGAGGTCTCTTGCATTTCTAATTATTTGGGGTTTTCCCCTTCTACTCCTTTCAGGCCAGACTTCAGAAATGTATGCTTCAGCCAATATGCTCTTTAGCAGAAAGCTCAGGGAGTGGGAGGTACAGGGTAATGAAATTTTCTGGGTAATGGAGGGATCTATTGATAAAACTCAATTTGTTTTACCCTTCTTTCTGGCTCCTAGTTTTTTTTTTTTTTTTTTAATGTCTGAGTCACTTTTTCTGCCCTGCGATTGTAATTAAGTGGATTCTTGCTGAAGAGGGTTCTTGCAGCCACGGAGGAGTGGTGCGGTCATCAATAACCACAGGCCAGGGCTAGAGAAGGGGATGAAAAAGGAGAACACGGGGTAGCCACACCCCCGACCACGGGGCCGCAGGGCATCATGGGAACTGAAGGTCAGCTGCGGCCACATCCCTCACGGTTCCCTCCAGCAGCCTCCTCCCCTCCTGTCACCCTCAGGAGAAGCAGGGTCAGAATCATGGCACAATCTTGTTTCTTGCCTCATCTTGCCCGGACCTTCACAAGAGAAAGACAGATGTTGGGGGAAACGCTGTGCAGGAGTTTGTTTTTAGAGGCAACTTCTAGGGGAGGTCCGGGGGGTTCTGGACATCCTGGGTATTAGGAAGAAGAATGCCACCCATGAGCTAGAAGAGTTTATTTCTTGTCCTGCTCTGCGGTTCATAAGCTGTGTGGCCCTGGGTAAGTGGCTTCTTCTCTGTGGGCCTCATTATCTGTCTTTAAAAAGGGCTGCGGTCTGCAGGGTCTCTATCCATGCAGCTGAAAGTTGGGATAGTAAAGCCTTTCCCGCTCACCTCAGGGAGGTATGGCGAGATCAAGATAAAAAGTGCGGGGAAATCCTTGGTAAGCTGTAAAGCCCTATGTCACCGGGAGAGGTGAGTTCTCCACAAGAGGCTCCCTCTTGATGCAAACCAGGTGTCAAGTGTGATCAGATCTGAAGGAAGGGGGTCTGGGGAGACTGTGGCCTGAGGGAGTTGGAAGGGAAGTTAAGTGGACAGCCAGGCCTTCCAGAATCTCCCGTCAGACAGGGCTCCCCAACCCTCCTCAGTCTCAGCACTGACAGGAGCCCCTCCCCGCCCCCATTCGTGTTCACACCTTGTGATGCTGCGAGCACTCCCCTTGCTTCTGGGTCCTCTGCACCTCCCTGGGGGGTATGCAAGGCAGGTAGCTTCATCATGCTTCTGTCCAGATGGGAAAATAAGCCACTTCCAGAGAGAGGTTAGGTGGTGGGCTCCAATCGTCCTGGCAAGTCAGAGCCCTAACTGAACCCTCCAGAGTACTATGGGAAAAGCCCAGGCACTGAAAACAGAGGGTTTTAATCCCTGTTGGGCAGACTCCCCAACCAGCTGTGTGCCCTTAGGCAAGCTGTTTAACTTCTCTGAACTTTACTTTCAGACAAATCTGGGAGGTTTTCCTTAGGCTTCTCGGGAGGTTCCAACTGAGCTGAGCCCCTCTTGTGTCCGTAGCAGCGAGCTTAACAGTACCCCTTATACTGGACAATGCCCAGCACTGGAGAGGCGCTGACAAGCATCAGATGCAGGCAAAGCTGTGAAGTGCACTGTTTTTCAGATGGCTTCCATCCAAAGCTCTGAAAACCTATTCCCCTCCCACTGCCCCCCCGCCCCTGTCACCATGCAGACCCCGCCTTTAGAACCGGACCACACTCAGGTCCACTCTGACTCCCACACCTTCTCTTCACTCCCTCCAGCTCTGACGTTGAGGCTCAGCTGTTCTCATGAAGGCTGTTGGGACAGATCCATAATTCAGGGACATCATTGGTCCTCAAAGGTACAGGGAAGTTTTTGGGAAATAGAACTTGGAGGGAGCTTGACTTTGGCCGAGAGGGTTGCGGTTTGATCCCTAGAGCTTGGAGTTCAACAGAACCTTAAGACACATTTGGCATGTGTGTAAAATCTCTGCTCTGTGCCCCCAGCTGCAGGACAATGGGGGCCATTTATAACTTTGCACATGGAATGAGAACATCTGGTTCAAATAACACACACACACATACCCCAACAGGAACACATTACAGTAGAGACGAGCGCTCTTAAACTGAATGTACTCTCCTGCTGTCAGTTCAGGGACCATGGGAACCAATAAAGAAGATACAAGCCCTGTCCTGGGGGAACTGACAGGGCTTGTTTTATCTAACACTGCTCACTCTGAGTCCCTTGGACAGCAAGGAGATCAAAGCAGTCAATCCTAAAGGAAATCAACACTGAATATTCATTGGAGGGACTGACACTAAAGCTCCAGTACTTGGGCCAACTGATGGGAAGAGCTGATTCATTGGAAAAGACCCTGATGCTGGGAAAGACTGAGGGCAGGAGGAGAAGGGGTGACAGAGAATAAGATGGTTGGATGGCATCATCCACTCAGTGGACATGAGTTTGAGCAAACTCAGGGAGAAATGGTGAAGGACAGGGAAGCCTGGAGTGCTGTAGTCCATGGGGTCGCAGAGAGCTGGACATGACTTAGCGACTGAACAACAGTAACATCTGAGATGGTGGGTAACCTGTCTGAGGTCACACAGCAAGTGAGAGACAGTGGACCGGTGGCCCAGCCTCCTTCCAGGCTGCCGCTCTCCCCCAGCTCTGCGCACATGTACTTCACCCAGGGGAGAAGCAAGCAGACCCTCTGCCCTTTGGAGTCTGGAGGATGGAGAGAGGCACCCTCTCCCCCCAAGAAGTCAGAGGTCCCCAGGTCCTGGGCAGCAGATAGCTTTCTGTCACGTGGAGCACGGCCATCTGTGATGCCAGTGCTGGTGCTGCAGACAGAGACCCCAGGGTCATGGAATCTGCAGGGAGGTGGGGTGCTCCGCAGCCAGTCAGGCGGGGGTCACAAGCACCAGGGTCGCACAAGTGAACATGGGTGCAGGTGCCCCTGGGCAGTGGGCCCAGCTGCACATGCCTGTTGGAGAGTAGATGGTTGTGCCCAGTGGCGCATTGAGCGTGCACTTCCTCCACGGAAAACATCTGCAGAGCTGGGCTGTCTTTTCTTGCCCTATTTTGTTTTAACTCCTTGATTTCTCTGGTTCTCCCTCTTTCCACAGTCCCTCCATGAGGTTTCTCTGCCCCAGATTCCCTCAAAGGTTGGGAGACCCCAGCCTCACTTCACCTTTCTTCCTCATTGGGGGTCCTTCATTCTGAGGTCCCGAGGGAAGTGAAACATCCCTTCACAGTTTCCCCTTCCCTGTCTTCCCAGAAGACTGTCACCCAACCCCTGTGACCTCATAAGTGGCGCATTGAAACGAGGCACAGCCCATGTGGGCTGAATGCATGTGGGGCCTGAGAGCTACAGAGGAATTAAAGATGATGCTTACTTTTTTTTTTTTAACCTAAATAACTAGAAGGATGGAGTTGCTGTTAACTGAGATGACGAAGATGTGGGTGACACAGGTTGGGGCAGTGAACATCAAGAGTTTCACTTTAGACCTATTTTGTGAGACTTCTCAGAAGACAGTTGAATGTATGAGCCTGGATTTCAGAAGACAGATCCGATTGATGAGAGAAATTTGGAAGTTCTCAATATAGATGATATATAAAGCCATGGGCTGGATGGGGTGACCTAGGCTGTGAGTGTGGCACTTTACCCCATTCTCTTAAGTGGGCTAACAGGAGAATCTTTCTTGTATTGTGCGGATGAGAAGGGATGATGAATGTGAGATGCTTAGCCTGACAGCTTGAGGTGCCTGGGGCTTGATACTTAGCTGTTACAGATTGGTACAGGAAGGCTCAGGGAGAGAGGGTCACTCTGGGCAGCAGCAGAGACCTTGGGAAAGGTAAACTACATGCAGATTATTAATGGTGGGCCCTAAACCCCCACCCCTGGGAGAATGGGTTGCCGTCTCTGCAGAGATCAGATTCCCAGGAGCCCTCTGGACCCTGATCCTTTAATCCAGGCTGTCTGACCGATGACTCCTCCATGCAGCCAGCACCCAGCTAGAAGGAAGCCTAGACATCGCAGCCCCGTTGAGACAAAACCCAGACCCTGCCTGCCTCGTGTTCATTTGACTCCAGCTCCTGTCTGGTGGCCCCCTTGCTTCTGCTGGAGGCTTACTGTTTCCCTGCCTGACATGCTCCCACTGGAACTGGACACTGATCAGATGTTTCCCACCCCTGTGTCATCCATTCTACCCCCACAACAACCTTATGAGGAAGATTTGCTCGTCGCCCCTCTTCAGAGGATGGGTAAAGTGACATACTCACTCCCTAGGTCATCTCGCCAGTCTCCTGGCCTCAAACCTCATCTATGCCAAGGCTCCCAAACTCTCCTCTTCGACCAGACCGCTGTCCTAAACAAACTCTTATCTCTGCCTAAATCCATTTCCTCTTTCTCTGCTTGGCTAACTCTTACTCACCCTTCGTTTCATCTTAGACGTTCCATCCTTTCAGACAGCTCTAAAATCTTCCCCTCAATCTGGATCAGGTACCTTCTCAGAGTCCCCATAACACCCTGTCAACACATGCTATTGAATTCATCTATTTTTTGGCTTCTCTGTGTCTCTAGATTTGGTCAAGTTTGTTGCTTAAAAGACAAAAGTATAAAATAGGTTAACAATAAGGACCTCCTGAATAGCACAGGGAACTATAATCACTATAATAACCTATAATGAAAAATAATCTGAAAAAGAATATATAATATATGCACACACATATATAAATATATATAAAACTGAGTTGCTTTACACCTGAAACTAACACTGTAGCCTTGTAAATTAACTATGCTTCAATTTTAAAAAGTACAAGAACTTCCCCGGGGGTCCAGTGGTTAAGAATTTGCCTTCCAATGCAGGGGATGTGAGTTTAATTCCTGGTCAGGGAACTAAGATCCCACATGCGGCAGGGCAAATAAGCCTGAGCGTCTCAACTGCTGAGTGTGCGTGTCACAACTAGAGAGGCCCCATGCCACAACTAAGACATGACACAGACAATAAATGAATAAATAAATATTGTTTAAAAGTACAAAGGGAATGATGGGGTAAATCACAACTGCATGTATTTAGGGATGAAGCCAGTAAAGACGATACCTCACCTTATACCCCACACAACCCCCAGGGAGGACTCTGGAGCAACAGATTTGGAGTCAAGCGGGCCTGGGTTCAAATCCCAGCTTGGCCAGTTATTAGCTGTGTGACCCAAGATTCTTTAAAATGTGTTAATAATCATATCTAGTTCATGAAATTGCTGTCAGAAGGAGCTGAAGCCAGCCTTAGAACAGAGTTATGCTCAAAAAGTTGTAAAAGTACTTGCTGGTATTCATGGTCAATCCTCTTCCTTTTGGAAAATAAACACACAGGGCCAGCTGTAGAGCTAGCAGAATGTGGGCCCAATGAGTGGCCCCTAGAAAAGACAGAGGGGACAGCATGTGGGCAGGCCAGGCTTTGTTCTGCAGGGATTCGAGTTACCAAGCAGTTCCTCAGAAGGGCGGCTACATCTCTTTCCAGCCTACAACCTGAACAAAACCAGCAAAGCTTTGACAAGCAGGGCCTGGAGGAGTGCCTTTCAGAAGAGATAACACTGACTTCCCAGGAGGCCTCCATTGTAAACAAACAGCTGCTTCCAAAGTGCCTCTCCCCAAGCGTGTTCTGGACTCTGCCTAAATTGTCCCCTCTGTCTGCATCTTTCAGTCTCTCTCTATTGCACAGTTGCTCACCTCTCAGCTCTGGAATGCCTCTTTTTATCCCATGCTGTTGGAGAGCTCAGTCATAAAGGCTGGCAGAGGGGCATGCCAGGGGTGGGGGCTGACTTTCAGGAAAGAAGCCTTGTGATGTCAAGAGGGAGGCGCCTTGAGAGTCTCATATGGGATCCTCCCATGGTCCCCCTGTCCCCACACCTGGCCACCTGGTCAGATGCCTGCTAGGTGTACACCTGGTTCCAGACCCTAGGGTCCCCCTCACTCTAATTTGGTGTCTCCTGAATGGAGCTCATCTTTACTACTGGCCATCTCCAGTGGGACACTGGCCTTCAGCCTCCTCTCTCAGGTAGGAGACCCAGGCCCAGACCCCATTTTCACTTCACAAGTCTTAACTGGGAGCTGACTAGTTACAAGGACCACAGCCTCACTATGGACCCGAGGTAGGACAGGCCCTCCACTACCAGCCTTTATGGCTCAGCACCATCCCCCTCTTCTGTGAAGGCTTCTGCACATTCTTAAGTCCTCACTGAACCCCCTTTTTTGAACTCTTGAAGCCTGAGTAAAATTTGCACCCCCTCATCTTAGTACTGAGTTGTATACTTTAGAAATCGATCATCTTTGCATAATGTGGTGAAAAAGAAGGCATTATTTATAGTCACTAAATCCTGACTTGCTGAGGGATTCAGACAAATGACACCACCTTTCTGGGCCTCAGTTTCTGCATCTGTAAAGTGGGATAATAGCAACTTTTCTCATGAGACTAGTTGTAAGGATTCAGCAGGTTATTATATCAGGTGCCTAGCATAGAGCCTGCCACATAATATGTGATCAATAAATGGCAGTGTTATTATTTAGGGAAGCAGACTCAGTGTATGTACTCTAGGGCTTTAAATGCACTCTACCACTTACGAGCTTTGAGATCCTGGGTAAACTTGTTAACCTTTATAAGCTTTGATTTTCTCATCTGTGAAATGGGACTAATGTCTATTTTTAAAGGTGAGGAAAGCAAGGCATGGATAGGTTAAGTGACTTGCCCTAGATTACACAGCTGGCAGTGTCAAATATAGGATATGAAGGCTCTAGAGCCTGTTCGCTTGGCCACTGCCGCGAATGACATGAGGGGCACACAGAGGTCCCTGCAATGAGGAAGTGGAGAGGAGGGAGCGTCTTTTCTGCAGGCAGCGTCGGGGGAGATGGGGAGAGCTTTAAATGCAAGGTGAGCATTGCTCTAGCCTGGAGAAAGAGCACGTGTGGCTGAGAAAGAAGTTAGAAAGTCATTCCAGATGGGAGACCTCTTACAGTGTTGGTGGGGTGTAAATTAGTGCAGCCGCTACGGAAAACAGTTAACAGTTCCTCCAAAAAACTAAAAATAGAGTTGCCATATGATCATTGGAAGGACTGATGCTAAAGCTGAAACTCCAATACTTTGGCCACCTCATGCGAAGAGTTGACTCATTGGAAAAGACCCTGATGCTGGGAGGGATTGGGGGCAGGAGGAGAAGGGGACGACGGAGGATGAGATGGCTGGATGGCATCACCGACTTGATGGACATGAGTTTGAGTGAACTCCGGGAGTTGGTGATGGACAGGGAGGCCTGGCGTGCTGTGATTCATGGGGTCACAAAGAGTTGGACACGACTGAGCTGAACTGAACTGATGATCCAGCAATCTCTCTTCTGGGCCTATACCCAGACAAAATTGTAATTCAAAAAGATACATGCCCCTCTCTGTTCATAAAAACACTATTTACAATAGTTAGGACATGGAAGCAACCTAGATGTCTATCAACAGATGAATAGATAAAGGTGATGTGCTACATATATATCTATATATACAATGCAACATTACTCAGTCGTAAAAAAGAATGAAATAATGCCATTTGCAGCAACATGGATGGACCTAGAGATGATCATACTAAGCAAAGTAAGTCAGAAAGAGAAAGACAATGCCATGTGATATCACTTATATGTGGAATCTAAAATACATGGATGAACATATTTACGAAACAAAAACAATTATAGAGAACAGATTTGTGGCTTCCAAGGGGGAGGGGAGGGGGGAGGGAAGTTGGGAGTTTGGGATTAGCAGATGCAAACTATTATATATGTGCCATATAAACAACAAGGCCCTACCGTATAGCACAGGGAACTATATTCAACATTCTATGATGAACCAAAATGGAATGGAAAAAGATACATGAGATAGATATATATATATCTGAATCACTCTGCTATACAACAGAAATTAAACATAACATTGTAAATAAAATCCACTTGCGAGCTTTAAATGCTTTTAATATATATGTTAAAAGCAAAAAAAAAAAAGTCATCCCAGACAGTTGAACAATGTGAGTGTGCTTAATGCCATAGAACTGTACACTTAAAATTCATTGAAATGCTAATTAAGACTTTTAAAAAATAAAAATGTACAATTTTCTTAAAAGTCACAACTTTAGTGATATATGTATTTTCTGTGACCATTCAGAAGATAGAGATCATCAAGCAAAAATATAAAATAATTTGTTGTTCCCCTATTCAGATATGTCATTTTAATGCATAGCTCTCTGGGGTTGTTTTCATACATATGTTCTGATGGTTATTTACTAAAGATTGGAACCTACTGTATTTCTATACATGTAGATTTGTAACTTACTCTTTTCACTCACTAAATTATAAAACTTCCACGTCATTAAAAATAAAAACAGAGTGAGAGAAAGTCATTCTAAGTAGGAGGACTGGCATGAACAGAGGCATGGAGGAACGACAGTGCGAAAAGCAAGCCTGAAAAAAGTGAGGAGTCCAGAGTAGCAGGAGCACAAATTACAAAGAAGAATGTAATAAGAAAACCTGGATAGGTCACTTGGACCTGGAGACTAGAGAGCCTCAAAGGAAAAAAAAATAATTATGCAGGAAACTCTGGCCTAAAGAAGATACTACACTTTATCACAAAACTTAGCTGAGGCTCCTGGTAGCCAATGCAACAAGAGAAATACAAGGGACTTCACTGGTGGTCCAGTGGTTAAGAATCAGGCTTGCAAGGCAGGGGACACAGGTTCCCTTAGATCCCTGGTCAGGGAACTAAGATCCCACAAGCTGCGGAGCAACTAAGCCTACCCTAACTAGAGAGGCCCTGCGTCACAATGAAAGATCCCGTACGACGCAGCTAAGACCCATCAGAGCCAAATAAATATTTTTTAGAGAAAGAGAGAGAAATGCAAAAAGGAAAAGAGGTTTCCATATACAAAGGAGTGAGGAGCACAAGGTCTGGTAGTAATAGTTGTGTTGCTTTGGCAAATTAGTTTACTTCTTTGTGAGTCATCCTTCTACTTACAAAACAGGCCAAATAGCAGTGCCTACCTCATATGATCATTGTGAGAAATTAAATGAACTAATTTACACCTGTGAAGGGCTCAGAGCCTGCCACGTTGTCAACTCCCAATACAAGTTAGAAATCATTTTCATCAATACTTTTTCCTGGCTGAATTATAAGATGAATGTATCTTGAGATTTCCTCGTGCAAAGAGCTACAAACGACATAAGGGCTAGTATTTGCAATGAAAATGGGACAGTAACCCTGGCTGCCTTCTCAGTGAGCCTGTGTCTGACATCTCCTGGAAAGATGCCAAGGGCTCTGAGCGAGCCGGTGCTCCCATCCAGGCACAAGCTTCCTGACCGCCTGACCTGAGCCAGGAAAGGAAGGATTTTCACTCCCTTCCCGCCTGCCCTCTCTCCCCCTGTTGAGGTCATCCTCTTAGCCTGGCTTTCTGCCCAAGTCATTTCCTGTTTCCTAAACATTTATCTCCTGCACATTCATGCTTTTTTCTCATATCATCCCTCTGCCTGGAATACTTCTTCCTTCCAGAATCCTCCTGGCAAATGCCTGCCTGTCCTTTAAAACTCACTTCCTGTCTCTGGCATTCCCTGACTCTGCGAGTCTCCCTCTGCTCCTGGAGGACTGTGCACCACACTCTCTTTTGGGATGACTGATGGTGACGAAGGCGGCAGTAGCTTTCCGTTATCACCCTCTTCTTACGGTCTAGGCACCACGTTAAGTGCTTTCCAAGCATTGTTTCAGTTTAATTTTCACAACCCTATAAAGGAGTTGCTATTTGCATCCCCATTTGATAGAAAAGGGCTTCCCTGGTGGCTCAGATGGTAAAGCGTCTGCCTGCAGTGCGGAAGACCTAGGTTCGATCCCTGGATTGGGAAGATCCCCTGGAGAAGGAAATGACAACCCACTCCAGTACTCTTGCCTGGAAAATTCCATGGACTGAGGAGCCTGGGGGGCTACAGTCCATGGGGTCACAAAGAGTCGGACACGACTGAGCGACTTCACTTTCACTTTGATAGAAAAGGAAACTGAGGCAGAGAATAACTCGCTTGAGCCACACAACTGGAAGCGAAAGAGCTGAGATATGTACACAGGGAATCTGTTTTCAGAACCCACACCCACAGTTGTTATGCCAAACCACTTCCCTGTATTATTATTTCCATTTTTATTACATTTAATTTATTGTTACAGTTATTAAAAATTGATGATAGATGTGTTCCTTTGTCCTTGTACCCTCAGGGCCTGGCACCAGGGTGGACACCCAGGGAGCACTGAAGGAAAAAACCTGCCACTGTTCACTCTGGCAGTTCAGTTCAGTTTAAACGAATCAAAGCTCAGTTCAAAGGCCTCGTCCTCACTGCTGGACCCCCTGACCAACCCCAACCAGATTTGAGAGCTCCTTTCATTGAGCCCCTTTTATGTCTTTATGCTTCTCCAGTGGCAGACACTTTTAGTACTGCAGTGCACACATGTGTATACACACACACACACACACACACAAACACACTGAGGATTCTTCCAGAGGGTACAAGAGCACCTGCCATATGGTGAAGCCCTACTGCTCATCAGCACGCTGGTGACTTACATACCTCAACTCACTGATGCCTCACTCAATTTAATGAGACTGTATCCCACTTCAAAGACAAGGAAAGCAAGGTTTGGAGCTGGTAAGGGACCAAGGAACCATGCCAGGGTTTGACTCCATCACCCTCTGGCTCCAAAACCCATTTATTCCTCCTTTACATTCTCCTCATCCAGTCTCCCACATCCCTGGATTTCCCACCCCTACAACCTTTGGCGGGCTTCCCTGGTGGCTCAGAGGTTAAAGCGTCTGCCTGCAATGTGGGAGACCTGGGTTCAGTCCCTGGGTTGGGAAGATTCCCTGGAGAAGGGAATGGCAACCCACTCCAGTATTCTTGCCTGGAGAATCCCATGGACGGAGGAGCCTGGTGGGCTACAGTCCATGGGGTTGCAAAGAGTCAGACACAACTGAGCAACTTTACTTACAACCTTTGGCACACAGTAGGCCTGCAATAAATATTTGCTCAATTGAACTGGATTATGGTGTGGGTGGTCCAAGAAAAATGTGCCACAACTCAGGCATTTCAAGTGAAATGCATAGTTTCCAAACCCAAGCATGGAGGAGCCGCTATTTTTGGATGGCCTTGCACAAATGTTGTGTGGGCTTCCTTTCTGCTACTAAATGTCACTGCGTTAGTCTCCTAGTTTCATTCTCCTGCCTGGGCTGGGGAGGATTATGCAACCAGAGTCTAGGAATGAGTCATTGCTGGCTCAGCTGCCAAACTGTCCACAATTGCCATGATATGGTACAGTCGTTCTTTTTCTTTCTTTCCAGGCTATTTGTGGGTGGTTTTGTTTAACTTTTACAGTCTTTTCTTTCTTTCTTTTCTTCTAATCTTGCATCTCTATGTCTTTTGCTTTGAGGGTATGAGTGAGGGGATACTGAAGGTCTTCAAAACGATGACCACCCTGTGTCTGCCATTATAAGTTCATCTACTTTCTGTAAAATCTACATGGGGAAGAAAAATCCCTCTGGGGATGATATTATGAGGAGCTTACCTGTGAGAAAGATGGGCACTCTTTTCCGGGTTCACAGGGCTTTCCTTCCACTGGGTCAGCTGCCACCACCATCCCCTCCCCTGCAAGCCGGCTGGGAGACAAGCAGAATCAGAGATGAGCCTCCCAAACTACAGCTGTGCCCTTCACATTCCTTACACAAGCCTGTTTCCTGGATGTGTTGAGGCTGGTTGTTTACTTACAGTAAGGACCCAGTGGCCTTGAGCCAGGGAAGGCCTGGGGGCAGCCCCCAGCCCTCATTGGGTGAACAGGGCAGACCCAGATGCAGTGGGATACGCAGGAGGGCAAGGCCCAATGGTCAAGATGACTGGGTCATCTTGGGTCAAGATGGGTATGTGGCACCTTCTGTGTGCCAGACACAGTGCTGGGATATCTGATAGCATGGGTGATCTGATACCCAGCTGTATCAGTTCAGTCCAGTTGCTCAGTCGTGTCCGACTCTTTGCAACCCCATGAACCTCAGCACGCCAGGCCTCCCTGTCCATCACCAACTCCCGGAGTCCACCCAAACTCAATGTCCATCGAGTCGGTGATGCCATCCAACCATCTCATCCTCTGTCATCCCCTTCTCCTCCTGCCCTCAATCTTTCCCAGCATCAGGGTTTTTTCAAATGAGTCAGCTCTTCTCATCAAGTGGTCGAAGTATTGGAGTTTCAGCTTCAACATCAGTCCTTCCAAAGAACACCCAGGACTGATCTCCTTTAGGATGGACTGGTTGGATCTCCTTGCAGTCCAAGAGACTCTCAAGAGTCTTCTCCAACACCACAGTTCAAAAGCATCAATTCTTCAGTGCTCAGCTTTCTTTATAGTCCAACTCTTACATCCATACATGACCACTGGTAAAACCATAGCCTTGACTAGATGGAACTTTGCTGACAAAATAAGGTCTCTGCTTTTGAATATGCTATCTAGGTTGGCCATAACTTTCCTTCCAAGGAGTGTGCTTCCTTATATAGGCTGATGGGTCTGCGAACCAAGGCAAGGTTGAACCTGGAGGTGAAACCAGCAGATCCACATATGAGTGGTGGGAAAGATGGAAACAGGAGCTGGAACTTGCCTAGGTGAATAACAGCTACCAGCAGTGCTCAGCCCAATGCTGAAATGAAGACCATCCGGCATTAGGAACATAGGGTCAAGAAGACTCATCAGGAACTTCTTAGTTACTACAGTGCTCGTCATATGTGCAATACTTGATTGTTTCCAGAGCACTCTCTGTACATGCTCTCAAATGATGCCATAGCGCGGGTCCAGATCCCCCCAGCAATCCACATGCAGGAAGAGTCAGCCCTGTCTGCCCCTTTCCCAGCTCGCAGGCAGGAGCAGAGGTTTACACACGAGAGAGAAAAGAGCCCTGGCTGAGAAGGAAGAGTTCACCCAGACTTAGAGAATGAACTTATGGTTGTTAGCGGGGAAGAATGGAGAGAGTTAGGGATTAACATGTACACACTGAAATATTTAAAATGAAAAACCAATGAGGTCCTCCAGTATAGCACAGGGAACTCTGCTCAATGTTATGTGGCAACCTGGATGGGAGGGGAGTATGGGGGGGGGCGGGGTGGATACATGGTATATAGTCAAGGCTATGGGTTTTCCAGTAGTCATGTATGGATATGAGAGTTGGACCATAAAGAAGGCTGAGTGCCGAAGAACTGATGCTTTCAAATTGTGGTGTTGGAGAAGACTCTTGACAGTCCCTTGGACAGCAAGAAGATCAAACCAGTCAATCCTAAAGGAAATCAACCTTGACTATTCATTGGAAGGACTGATGCTGAAGCTGTAATCCTATGGTCACCTGATGTGAAGAGCCAGCTCATTGGAAAAGACCCTGATGTTGGCAAAGATTGAAGGCAAGAGGAGAAGGGGGTGACAGAGGATGAGATGGTTGGATGGTATCACTGAATCAATGGACATGAGTTTGAGAAAACTCTGGGAGGTAGTAAGGGACAGGAAAGCCTGGCGTGCTGCAGTCCATGGGGTACAAAGAGGCGGACGTGACTTAGCGCCTGAACAACAGCAGCAATATGTATGACCGAGTCCTTTTGCTGTCCACCTGAAACGATCATAACTCTTAATCAGCTATACTCCAATATAAAATAAGTTAAGAATAAAAAAAAGAAGGAAGAAGAGTCCAGCTTAGAATCCTGGCTGCTCATGCTATGCACATGTGGGCAATTTTCTTAACCTTTCAGTCTCATTTTCTTAACCTTTCAGTCGCCTCACCTTTAAGATGAGACTTAATATGGCAACCCACTCCAGTATTCCTGCCTGGAAAATTCCATGGACAGAGGAGCCTGGCAGGCTACAATCCATGGGGTCGCAAGGAGTCAGCCACCACTGAGTAACTGAGAACATCAGCATATTCTATGATCTAAAATGGTTGCTTCCTTTCATATTCCTACTGGAAGAGTTTGGGACTTCCAATTCTTCTATATCCTTGTCAATATGTTTAGTCTTCTTAAACTTTTGACCTTTCAAATAAATGTGTAGCATTAAGAAGAAAAGATGGGACTAATAACACAACTGAGAAAAGATCACCCAATGAGGCGGCTCATAAAGTGGGTGGTGTTGTGCCTCTCCTTGACACTCTCCAGGGGCTTCTCCTCTCAGTTGGAGAAAAATCCCAAGGGCTCACACTGCCCAGGAGGTCCTGTGTGGTCTGCCCCACCCTCCCACTGCTCCTTGGCCCTGACCTTCCACCCTGCCCTGCTCCAACCCTGGTTTTCCAAACACATCTGGCTTCACTCCCCACCCCCACCTCAGGGGGGCTTCCCTGATAGCTCAGTTGGTAAAGAATCTGCCTCAAAGCAGGAGACTCTGGTTCAACTCCTGAGTCAGGAAAATCCCCTGGAGAAGGGATAGGCTACCCACTTCAGTATTCTTGGGTTTCCCTTGTGGCTTAGCTGGTAAAAAAATCCGCCTTTAATGTGGGAGACCTGGGTTGGGAAGATCCCCTGGAGAAGGGACAGGCTACCCGCTCCAGTATTCTGGCCTGGAGAATTCCATGGACTGTGTATAGCCCATGGGCTCGCAAAGCCCACGGACATGACTGAGCGACTTTCACTTTCACTTTCCCAGCTCAGGGCCTTTGCACTGGCTGTTTGCATTGCCTGGAGCACTCTTTGCCCAGTTATCTATCTGTAGAGAATCCTCTCACCGATCAGGTCTTTGTTCAAACATCAGCATCTCAGTGAGGCCTTTCAAGATCTCCCCAAAAGGTATCATCTCTTCCCAACACACTCTGTCTCCTCTCTCCACTAAAATATTAGCTCCATGAGGGCAGAACTTCTATTTTGTTCTCTGCTGTAACCCCAGTGCCTGTAGAATGCTTAGGAGCACAGAGAAGATGCTCCATAAATATTCTCTGAATGAATGAAGTAGTAAATGAATAAAGTGGTCTTTAGTACTGTTATCCTACAGTTTAAAGAGCCAGCCTCAGTTCTAGCAATCCTGACCCCACTAAGGCCAAGGTCTTGGGACCTTCAAAACCATGATCTCATGGAGGAAACTGTAACCACTTCTCTCTCCCAGCTAGTCTGAAACCCCAGTCTGATAAAACAGAGCATCAGTTTATCATGTAGCGGATGACTGCATCTTTAACATCACACTAATGGTTTGCTTGTGAGAAAATGGGCACTTAGCCTGTTATCAGAATCAGATGAGGTGAGAGAAGCTTCTTCAAATGCCCATTTCCCTAAAAAGAAGAATCAGTTTGCAAGAAAAACATCAGTTTTTTTATGACCAGTCCTGCGCCCTCCTGTCTGTCTGTCCAACAGAGGAGCAGGTTTGGAGAAGGACTGTGTGTCAGTCCCTGAACTTGACTGGCAAGCACTTGAGAGCTGCAGCCGGCAGGGAGAATGCTGGCTGACCCTCCGACCATGAGCGTCCCAGGAGTTGGTTCCTCTGGGGATCCTTTTTAAAGCTGATTGTTCCCAAAGCAATAGCGCATTTTAATCTCTTCCTTTTGAAGACAGATCCTTTTCCTTAAAAGGAAAGTCTAGCTAATCTTTCCAAGAAAGTATTGGTTTGCCTTTTATATAAATTCTAGATTTTTTAAATATTCTTTTTTTCTCCTTGCCTCCGCTACCAACACTTCTTCTTGAATAATTAAGGCCTGTTGTGTGGGGGAGGGAGAGAATTATATTTAACCAATATACTTCACCACAATTTTATATACATAAAAATAAGCTGGATATATTTCTAATTCACAGATTTGGGAATCTCTTTTCATTCTCACATCTTCCACCACTGCTACCATTGTTTTTTCAGTGTTTAGAAGAGTCCAAGAATAGGTCAGGTATACCTGCAATCTAGTACGACAGGAAGGTACTACTCCCCAGTGTTTGCTAGTGCCTCGCTGGACAGAAAGTCAACTGAGGCCCCTCAGACAGCCAGCAGCAATCCTGGGGTGAGCAGAGGCCAGAGTGCCAGCCAGAGAGTGGGCAGGGAGCCCAGATCTGGGCCCCCAGCAAAGGCAGAGTCGGAGCAGCCTGGGACTCTGCCAGGTGGGGACCGGCAGCTTTGGGATCTGAGTCTGCAGAGGCTGACAGGGAAGCAAGCCCAGGAAGGTGAGGCGCTAAGTCCATGCAGGTGGATGACCTGGCTCCTTGCCCCTCCAAGTCTCAGAGACATGTCTCAGCAAGCTGACCCCAGGAAGGGCACTGTGCCTTTGTCAAAGGCCAAAGTGACATGGGAATTCCTGATTCCATCACATGTGATAACAAGATGCAAATGTTACTATATCTGAATGGACTAGCATCCACACTGGTTTGAAAAGCTACGAAATTAAAGCCCAGATCATCCCCCAAATATCAACAGTAACAATCAACCTTTCCTGAATGTTTTACTGTGCAACAAGCATGGTTCTAAGTGCTTTATGCAAGTTAGATCATTTAGTTTTTACAACAACCCTACTGGTAAATATGGATATTATACCCATTTTATTTTTATTCTTTTGGCTGCCCTTCACAGCTTGCAGGATCTTAGTTCCCAGACCAATGGTTGAACCGGGGCCATGGCAACCGAAGTGCCAAGTCCTAACCCCTGGACCGCCAGTGAGCTCCCTATTATACTCATTTTAAAGGTGAGGAAACTGAGACAGCCAGAAGGCAGGTAGGTTGCTCCAGGTAGAGCCGGCAGTTGAGCCAAGCAGTCTGACTTGAAGCTTTCTCAGCCTTGGCACCATTGACGTGTTGCGACAGAGACTTCTGGTAACTCTCTGTCAAGGGGGGCTGTCCTGTGCATTGGAGGAGGTTTAGCAGCAACCCAGGCCCCTCGATATAAGGGGCACCTCCACCCTCACCCAAGGTGTGACCATCCTAAGTGTCTTCAGGCATTGTGAGACTTCCCTCCCCGTTAAGAACCACTGCTCCATAGCCAGGGCCATTCACCGCAAAGCACCGCCTACCAGAGCAAACTGGATGGTTCCGGATGTGAAATCAGAGATTCATCTAGGAGGGACTCTGGAGGTGGTTACTCACTCCAGGGCTCCCAGGGGAATCCTCACAAGGGTCTTTGGCTTTCAGTTTTAAAAATCGCATTTATCAGGTCATCTAGAATAGGTTGGTCTCAGGGAAACAATCCCCGAGCAGCTTGCAAGCCAGCTGGACAAACCAATTCTTACTTGTGTATCACGGGGGAGGGGGCAGATGGGGACGCTGGCTGGCAGATCACACAGGACAGTCACTTGGGCAGGGGACTGAGTTCTAGAGCAGCAGGGGAGCGTGCAGGAGGGGCTGGGTTTCCTCGCTGCGCTCTGGTTCTTCACTCTGTGCTAGCTTTCCTCTGCGGAATGCATCACGGAGGGCTTACCTGCTTCCTGCCTTGTGAGACAGGTGAGTCTCCTGGCCAGGCTGGCCCAAGACAGAGCAGGACTGTCTGTCCCTACTTCCAGTCTGTTCCCCCACCACACACTGCCCTGTGAGCTCCCTGCAGGCCTCCCCTCATAGATAGAACAACACAGGTAATTAGTGACAGACAGAGCAAGGACAAACATCCCAGGTCTCTGCATCTCTCTTTCCCATGCCCACTGGTGGGTCTTCCCAGAATGTTGAAGAAAGGCGTCTCCAGAAGCTGGGCTTCACCTCCCTTCAGAATCTAATCATACACATTGATTGTTTGTTTTTGTTTTGATGTGGACCATTTTTAAAGTCTTGATTGAATTTGTTACAATATTGCTTCTGTTTGATGTTTTGGATTTTTTGACCACGAGGCATGTGGGATCTTAGCTCCCTGACCAGGGATTGTACCCGCTCCCCCTGCTTTGGAAGAAGCCTTAACCACTGGACTGCTGAGGAAGTTTCAGATCACACATATTTACTGAGGACCCAACTCTGCCCCACCCTATGACAGATGCTGAGGGGTACAATTAGCAAACCCTGGCCTCAGGGAGATGAATGTGGTTATGAGCTGAACAGAAGCCAAGCAGTTCATCTACAGATAAAATGAGAAAAGGAAGGCAGAGAAGGAGGTACCATGGGTAGCCTCCCAGGTGGTTTTGGAGCTTGGAACACAGGTGGAAGGACAGGGTGCAGGAGGAGGTGATGACTCAGTTTGAGCCCTGCTGATGTGCAGGCCCCAGGGGATACCCGGGGGATACCCAGGTGGCCAGGTCAGAAGCTTCAGAAGAATTCCAGACCTGAGATGAAGAGTTTAGAGATGGAGGAGGACTGAGCTGCAGGAGTAGATGAGGAGGCACAGGGAGGGTGTATAGAAGAAGGCAGGCTCTGAGAGAGACAATGCTGCAGGGATGATGGAGAAGGGGTAGCTGGAGACGAAGGGAAAAAGCCCAGGGCGGGCAGTGACCCCAAAGCTGGAGTGTCCTGCCAGGAGGCCGGTGAGGTGAGGATGGAAGAGGGCAAACTGTCATTAGCGACCAGGAGGCACTCAGGACCTCATCAAGAGCAAGTGTAGGTGGAGCTGGGGCAGAAGCCAGAATATAGCAGACGGAGGAGGGAGTGGGAGGTGAGTGCAGAGTCCCCCGTCAAGAAGCTTCACTGTGTGGATCTATTCAATATACAGTCGTATGCATCTATTAATCTCAAACTCCGCATTTATCCCTCTACAATCATTTTCCCTTCGGTAACCGTAAGTTTGCTTTTCAGGTCTGTTTTCTATTTCTGTTTTGTAAATAAGTTCACTTCTATCATTTTTTTAGATTCCACATACAAGTGATGGCATGTGGTATTTGTCTTTCTGTACCTGACTTATTTCACTTAGTATGATAAACTTTAGGCCCATGCATGTTGCAGCAAATGGCAGTATTTCATTCTTTTTAATGGCTAAGTGATATCCCATTGTATATATACCATATCTTCTTTAGCCATTCATCTGTTGATGGACATTTAGGTTGCTTCCATGTCTTGGGTACTGTAGATAGCGCTGCCATGAACACTGAGGGGTGTATGTATCTTTTTGAATTAGAGTTTTCATCTTTTTCAGATATATGCCTGGGAGTGGGCCTGCTGGATCATATGGTAGCTCCATCTTTAGGAGTTCAAGATTAACAGATACACACTACTATACATAAAATAGATAAATGAACTATTACATAGCACAGGGAACTAGAATCAATATCTTGTAATAACCTATAATGGAAAAGAATCTGAAAAATTATATGTATGTATTTTTATATATATAACTGAATCACTTTACTGTATACCAGAAACAAATACAACATTGTAAATCAACTAAACTTCAATTTTTCTTAAACTTCAATTTTTAAAAATTAAAAAAAAAATTTTTTTTAAAGAAGCTTTGTTGTAAAAGAGAGTTGAGAGGGCGAAGCTTGAGGGAAAGGCGGACTCTCACTTTCAAATTCCTGCCACTTGACCATCAGAGGAACTTGAAGACGGGGAAGCCCCGAGATAGTTCCCCACACAGCTGCCAGAGGCTGCTTCCTCCAGCGGTTAATTCCACTTCCTCTGCTACCAGATCCACTGCTACTGCACCTCTTCCTCCAGCCACGGCTTTTCTGACTTGGCATAGACCTCTCACCCTGGCCTGGCCTTCAAGCGCACAGTGGAGAGGCAGCTCAAATAGGCCATGAACGAAAGATGCCCTGGGGTTCTCCGCGTGCTCGCATGAGTTCAGACCCAAAAACACATGGACTCTAAGTTGGAACATTTTTGCCAACACCTTGTGCAAAGAATCTCAAATTTTTCCCATGAAGGACCCCTATTGGCACATGGGAAAGAGCTCCTACCCCAGGTGTTAGGGGTCAAAGTGGAACACAGAAAAACAGTCACAAGCCAAGAGTTTCTCTAGTTTTTCTAAAGCCTCATAGTTAAAAATCCACATGGCTTTGCATGCTCCTCTGTGATACACTTGTGTGTTCTGGAGTTTTAAAGTCACAGTCTATGTTAAACTGACGCTCAAGGAAGACGTGCCAGCTTTGTCCCACAGCAGCCCCAGTTACGACGGTATCCCATAGCTAAGTCGGGCTTCCCTGGTGGCTCAGATGGTAAAGCATCTGCCCGCAATGCGGGAGACCCGGGTTTGACCCCTGGGTTGGGAAGATCCCCTGGAGAAGGAAATGGCAACCCACTCCAGTATTCTTGCCTGGGAAATCCCATGGACAGAGGAGCCTGGTGGGCTACAGTCCATGGGGCCGCAGAGAGCAACTTCACTTTCACTTAGTCCCGTTCACAGTCGCAGTCTGACCCCTCTGCCTCCAGCTGCCTATATCTGCATGAACACACACACAATTTCACAGCTGAGGAGAGTGGGGCTCAGAGAGGGGAGGTCACATGCCCAAGGTCACACCGCAAGCACATAAACTAGAATCGAGGTCCATCGACTCCCTAGTCAGTGTTCCTTTTACCCAACTCTATTGCCAAGGGAAGTGAGGATGGCAGAGCTTTCTTGGATGGCAGAGCGAATATTGGATTCCACACTGAATTTTGGCAGATGAAATTCGGAATGGAGAGCAGGAAGTTTAGAGTAGAAAATAAGTAACTTAATCATCTGGGCTCCACAACAAGGTTCTGATGCTATTAAGGCTTGACACTACTAGAATTAATAGCCATGTCCCAGGGAGGGTTTGACAGACTTCAAGAAGGCCTTTCTGCTCCAAATTCTCTCATCCCTTCTGGTGTGGAAAGATATGAAAACCACCTTTCAGTTAAGCATCATGTTTTCCCCCTAGGTCATTCTTTGGGGTTGAACTGTACACCCCCAAAATCCATATGCTGAAGTCCAAATCCCCAGTACCTCAGAATGTGACCCTATCCAGAGATGGAGACCTTGCAGAGGTAATCATTAAAATGAGGTCTTTGAGGGTGGGCAGTAGTCTGATATGACTGGTGTCCTAATAAAAGGAGATCTGGACATAGATACACACAGAGAGAAGACTAGGTGAAGAGATACAGAGGAAAGACAGCCAACCACACACCAAGCAAAGAGGCCTGGGACAATCCTTCCCTCCCAGCCCCCAGAACCAACTCTGCTGACACTTGGGTTTCGGACTTCTAGCCTCTAGAACTATGGGACAATTCACTTTTGTTGTGAAAATGAATGCAGTCACCTTTGCAGAGGCTTGAGATGCTGGGAAGGAACGCCACAACTGGATTCACACAGCAGAAAAGCCTGTTGCTCTTTTAGCAAAGGGAGCCTCTGTTTTTGAACTGGCCCCTTTACTAGGTGCCCCCACATGGCATCTCCTTTCCTCTCCACTGGAGAGATAATAATAAAAATTGTCGCTCATCTTTACTGAGCATTTATTTTTAAATGCTTTACATTTAATACCCACTACCAGGGGGTCTTCGCTGGTGGCTCAGATGATAATGTGTCTGCCTACAATGCAGGAGACCTGGGTTCGATTCCTGTGTCTGGAACATCCTCTGGAGAAGGAAATGGCAACCCACTCCAGTACTCTTGCCTGGAAAATCCCATGGACAGAGGGACTTGGTAAGCTACAGTCCATGGGGTCACAGAGTTGGACACAACTGAGCGATTTTCTTCTTTCTTCTTTACCAGGGGGTCTGAGGGAGTATTATTCCCATTTTATAGATGAGGCAGTTGAGTGCCAATGAAGTCAAGTGTCTAGTCCAAGGCACTGAGCTAGCAGTAAGCAGTTGGACCAGAAATAGAATCTACTGTTCACCCACCTTTCTATCTACTCTCAGGGTGAATGAGCTTTCCTAGGCTTTCCTCCTGAGTGATGGATGGGGAGCCAACCCCAGTCAATGCTTCTGAAGAGAGGAGGGAGGCCTCCTGGTGCCTGAAGCTCTGCACCTTCTGACCTGCCCACGGCCCCTCCTCAGGCCCCCTGCAGGTCTGAGGGGCTTGGCCAGAGCCTGGGCTGACGTCAGCCGGCTGGAAATTCCTCTGCCCAGCGATCAAGGCTAGTAGAACAAAAGCTCCCACAGCAGGAAAAAAACTTCCTGCTCAGCTCCTAGCGAGAGGGCTCGGGTTTCAGCCACACAGCCGGTGAAGTCATCCGTCATGGGCCAGCGGCTGAGGTGCTCCTGAGGGCACGGAGCAGCTGGGAGGAAGGCGTCTCCAATCTTCCCTTCCAGGCTGGCTTCAGGGAAGCCATTTCTCATCTCCAACCTCAGCCAGTCCTTACATCCCCAACCATACATTTTGCCCCTGGGGAAACTGAGGCCCAATGAGAGGTGAAGTCAGTAACAAGAGGTAATGCTTTCAGTAACGAGAGGTGAAGTCAGGGGTTCCATGTAATTCCACAAATTAGACTTGGGGGGCAAGACCTGAACCCAGCCCTTGATCCCTCCTAGAATTCCTAAGAGGAGCTGAACTCCTGGTCCTAAGGATACTACTAAGCATAGGGAGAAAGAAAGGTCCTCCAACAAAGACTGGGTGGAAAGGAGACAAATTCCAAAGACACCTCCCCCATCCCCCGCACTGCCCACTTGCCTCAGCCATCCATCTGCCCCTCCTGGACCACTGAGGGCTGGGTGGGAGAACAGTCACTTACTCACTCATTCATTCATTTAGCATCTCAGGTACCCACCAGGTGTGTGGGCCAAATGTTGAGCTGTGGGTAGGGTCAGCCTGGGCCCCATGTGTGACCAGCTAACTTATGAGCCAGCTCAGTCAGGTGGGGTCTGAGATCAAAGCAAAGGGAAGCAGTCACCAAGAAAATGAACACAAAGCAGCCAGAGACATGAAAGATATTATCATTATCAGTAATTCCTCGCAGTTAAGCACCAGCTATGACCAGGGCCAGGTGTCGCAGCGCTGTGTCCATGCCCTGGCTGTACACAGGCCACTTTCCATGGAATTTCATTTAATTTCACAACCACCCTTTGAGGCTGTGGAGTAGACTCCAGGATCCACAAGCCCCTCTTTCTTTGGGACTTGGACCCCTCCCCCATCCGTATGAGCGAGTCCCTGAGGCTATGTTTGTATTGACTGGCCCAGCCCCACTGTCACAGAAGATCGGACTGAGAGTGGACACATGACCCAAGCTGTGATGATCAGATTCTTCGAGAGGTTTGGAATTGGAATGTCATATTAACTGAGGCTTACAGGAATCAGGTCTTGGAGGAGACAGAGGACCAATAATGCAGCAGGTATGCTGGGAGCAATAGTGTGGTTGGTGGTGCTTCCTACCCTCTGGTCCCCAGACTCTCCTACATCCTTATAACATATTCTGGCTTTGCATAAGCTGGCTTGAGTTGGTTTCTGTCACTTGCATCCAAGGAGCCTTAAGCAGACAGTGAGTTTCATGATGGCAAAGACCAGGTCTTGTTCACCAGAGTGTCCTCACAATGGGGTACAGAAAAAGTGCTCAGTAAATACTGGTTGAATTAATGAAAAGTGAAGGTTCAGAAAATTTCATTGATTTTGACCCAGGTCACATAGTAAGTAACAGCTGGGATTTGAACTGGGTTTTTCAGCCTCAGAGCATCCGTTTTTCTCTATTATACCACGGCCTTTTACAAATTGGTTTTGAAATCAAGGCCATCAGAGGGGAGTGGATCAGAAAGGTTAGAAAGTCTGACTTTGAGACTTTCCTCGTGGTCCAGAGGTTCAGAATCCACCTTCCAAGGCTGGAGATGTGGATTCAATCCTTGGGTGGGGAACTAAGATCCCATTTGCCTCAGGGCAACTAAGCCTGTGCTCTGCAAGTACTGAGCCCACGTGCTCTAGAGCCCACAAGCTGCAAGGAAAGGTCATTCATGCCACAGTGAAGATCCCAAGTGCCACAGCTAGGACCCAATGCAGCCAGATAAATAAATGTGACAAAAAGTCTGACTTTTCTTTTATAGATGGGAAACGGGGGCCCACGGAAGTGGGTGGCTGAAGTCTCTTGATTACTATACAGCCTTCTACATGAGCCTGGGTTCTATCCATGTGTGTGTGATACAGCGTGTTGGTTATTGGGACACTGAAGTACTTTTATTTGCTGTTTAATCGCTAAGTTGTGTCCTACTCTTTTGCAAACCCATGGACTATCGCCCACCAGGCTCTTCTGTCCATGGGACTTTCCAGGCAAGAATACTGAAGTGGGTTACCATTTCATCCACCAGGGGATCTTCCCAACCTAGGGAATGAACCCATGTCTCCTGCATTGGCAGGTGGATTCTGTACCACTGAGCCACCTGGGAAGCCCAAAGTACTTTTATACCTGTTGGTGAATACCAGCTGCTGGAAGGCCCTAGACCTCCCACCCTCTCCTCAGCCCTTCCCTTTGGAAGCCCGGGGCCTCTAGTAGCCCACAAGCAGAGAGGTGATGCTTAACCCCAGCAGGGGTCTGCCGGTGCATGGTCAGTACTTACGCTGCTCTGTGTGTTAAACATTTTCAGCATCGACCCTCTACCCACATAGGGCAATCTGAGGAATTCTGGTCACTGTCTCTGCATTAAAGACAGCCCTCTCTCCCGTCTCCCATCACAGCTGAAATTCTATCATGCAGAGTTTTCATGTATCCATTCATTCTTGCATTCCACAAATATTTACTGAGTGCCGTTTCGGTGCCAGCTTTCAGTCTCCAGGAGTTCTTGCTCCCCAAGTGGGGAGGGGGGGAATGTAAATAGTCCTGAGGAGGGAGAAATCTGAAGTCTTTATGGCCCCTGTGTCATGGGGAAGGTTTGGCAGTGGTCTGAGATCACCCACCAGGCTGGCTAAACTACTGGAAAAAGGCCAGTAGTAAACGGGGGAACCAAAAAAGCAAGCAAGAATGGGAGAGTAAATACAGAAACAACCGATTGCATTTGCAGCATACAAGGAGGCTTTGTGGCACATCAAAACACCAAATTTTATGGCTTGGTGCTGTTATTCTGATTCATGTATTTGGGGCCATCTGAAGATCTTAATCTAGTCTAACTGGCAGGTAGCTGAGAGCAAACTCCATGACCATAGATAGGGGCTGGACTGAAGTTCTAGGGGGAGAAGTGAGGAATTAAGGATGGATTAAGGAATTCTACATGCCAAGCCCCATCTTATTTACTTTCTTATGCAATATGTCATTCCCCTAAAGCCAGACTAAGCAGCAGATTTTGTTACTCCATTTTACAGATGGAAGAAACTGAGATTCAATATTCCTAAGTGATTTTCACAATGTGACATCACTAATAATTAATGGAGAACTTTCCTAGTGGTCTAGTGGTTAAGAATCTGCCTGCCAATTCAGGGGCCACTGGTTTGATCCCTGATCCTGGAACCAAGATTCCACATGCCATGGGGGCAATTAAGGCCATACACCACAATGACCAAGCCCGCGTTCCTCTATAAGAGAAACTGCCCCAGCTAGAGAATAGCCCGTTTGCTTCAACTAGAGAAAGCTGGCGTACAACAAAGAGCCTGTGTGCCACAGTGAAGACCCGGTAAAGCCAAAATTAATCCATCAATACTCATAATTAACGGAACTGAGATTTGCACCTGGATCTGGCATTTAGTAAATAGCTGTTGAATGAATGATCTTTTTGGCTCCAGAGTCCATGCCCTTTCTACCACAACTGAGAGAACTTGCTGGGAAAGGCACCCTATCTATAGATAATAATTGTAACCTGTATACAATTCTTACCATGTGCCAGGCGCTGTTCCAAGCTCCTTATACATACATTGGCTTCTCTGGTGGCTCAGTGTTAAAGAATCCACTTGCCAATGCAGAAGACTTGGGTTCGATCCCTGGGTGGGGAAGATCCCCTAGAGAAGGAAATGGCAACCCACTGCAGTATTCTTGCCTGGGAAATCCCATGGACAGAGGAGCCTGGTGGGCTACTGTTCGTGGGGTCACAAGAGAGTCAGACATGACTTAGTGACTAAACGACGACAAAATCTCATTTGACAGATGAGGAAACCAAGGCACAGAGAGGTGAAGTCACTCGTGGAAGGTCTCAGAAGTGGCCCATGGAGGAGTTGGTGTTACAGCAACGTGGCTGCAGAGTCCCTGCCCTGAAGGTCTCTACACTATCTGGCCTGTTTCCTGGCTCTACCAACACAGAGTTTTGCCACTGTATTTTGATTAGTTTGATAAGCATGTGCTGATAGCTCATAGCTGATTGCTTGCATTTCTCTCATTTCTGGTAGAGTTATGTACTTTTTCATGTTTTGATTTACCATCTGTACTTCCTGTGTAAACTGTGTGCTCATCTCTTTCGTTGCTTACTGATTAGAATCTGGGCACGATTTTAACTTTTTGTGAAAAAGCAAAAATTAATATATTTTAGATGTATCAGTGGTTTATCTTTTCCAGGCTATTTTCCTCTTGCAATTAATTGTCTATATTTTCTTTAATAAAACGTTTCTATTTTTTAACTTGAAAATCTTTGTTGTCTTCAGTGATGGGTTCTCTTCCAATATGATAAATGTGGAATTATACCTTCTTGTCTTTATGGACTATTTTTCAGATGTGCACAAAATGTAGTCTGCACTTTATTTCAGAAAATAGTATAAGGTATAACTTTACTCTGTATTAATTATAGTTCTTTCCCACACATTTATTATATGGCAAATACTTTCTTCACTGTTGGATTATTTCTAGTTTTACTATATACTGAATTAATTTTGGATCGTTTAATCCCTTCCACTGATCTTTTTTTTCCCATTGTTACCATATGGTTCGGATAATTGTCTCTTTGTAATATGTTATGAAATCTGGTAAGTTAAATTTACTACCATACCCTTTAAAAAGAGGCTTCAGTCCTTTTAACCATTTAATCTCAGTAACTGAACATCACTATTCATTTCTCAGTTCAGTTGCTCAGTCATGTCTGACTCTGCGACCCCATGGACTGCAGCACACCAGGCCTCCCTGTCCATCACCAATCCCCAGAGTTTACCCAAACTCATGTCCATTGAGTCGGTGATGCCATCCAACCATCTCATCCTCTGTCATCCCCCTCTCCTCCCACCTTCAATCTTTCCCAGCATCAGGGTCTTTTCCAATGAGTCGGCTCTTCGTATCAGGTGGCCAAAGTATTGGAGTTTCAACTTCAACTTCTTCCAGTGAACACTCAGGACTGACCTCCTTTAGGATGGACTGGTTGGATCTCCTTGCAGTCCAAGGGACTCTCAACAGTCTTCTCCAACACCACAGTTCAAAAGCATCAATTCTTCGGTGCTCAGCCTTCTTCACAGTCCAACTCTCACATCCATACATGACTACTGGAAAAACCATAGCCTTGACTAGACGGACCTTTGTTGGCAAAGTAATGTCTCTTCTTTTTAATATGTTGTCTAGGTCTCAAGCTCTTGTAAATTATCCTTTGGGAGCGTTAATAGGTAGTGCACTAAATCTATATAGAAATTCAAGGAAAAGTGTCGCCTTCCTATTTTTAATCTTCTAACCTGGTATGGGTGGGCTTGCCATTGATCTTGCTCTATTTCTCCCAACAAGGTTCTATAACTTTCTTTGAAAAAAATCGTATGACTTGAAGTAAATTAATGTTCAAGCACTGAATATTTGATGTTAAATGAAGGGAACACCCTTTCCTGTGTAGGCCTGATATGTGGGCCAGAATGGGAGCTCTCGGCTCAGGGGAAGCTATTAGTGACTAGGAAACTGGGCACACACGCTGGAGTGTGACAAGGGCCTGGACAGCTGCTGGCAGCATGAGGAAGGCTCCCTGGGGCTGGGGACGGGGGAGATCCTGTGGGAGTCCTCAAAGTGGGAAGCGTCCACAGGAGAGTGTGAGCACGTGAGCGGGCATGGCCTGTCACAGAGGACCCATGCAGGAGGCAGGAGTGGGGAGCAGGAGGGCTCTTTGATCCAGGCCTCAGATGTAGACTCTTCTTTAATTAAAAATTTCTTTTTTCAAAGTTACTTTTTTATTTTGGGTTGTACTGGGTCTCTGTTGCTGTGGACGGGTTTTCTCCAGCTACAGCAAGCAGGGGCTACTCTGTGCTGCGGTGCCCAGGCTTCTCCCTGTGGTGGCTTCTCTTGTTGTGGAGCACAGGTATGAAGTAGTTATGGCACATGGGCTTAGGATCTTCCCAGACCAGGGATTGAACCTGTGTCCCATGCACTGGCAGGCGAATTCTTAACCACTGTACCACCAGAAAAGTCCAGTTGTAGGCTCCTAACATTAGCTCCAAATGAGATTATTTAGATTATCAGTGGGTGTTTTTGAGACACCACTGGCTAAGGGAATGACATCCTCGGAATCTCTGTTAGGTGGGCTGCCGTCTATGGGGTCGCACAGGGTCGGACATGACTGAAGCGACTTAGCAGCAGCAGCATGGTCTTTGGTATTTCAAAGCTTCCTTTGGGGGAGGCAGGAGTCTGAAACCTCTGTTGAGTGCCAATTATATGTACCAAAACCTGTGCTCGAAGCCCTAATCTTGCTGTCTTATTTAATCCTCTCAACAGCCTGATGAGGTAATAATCATTATACCCATTTTGAGATGAAGAAACTAAAGCTATAAGAGGTTAAGGATGAAGCCCAAAGGCACACAACTAGTAAGTTTCAATCTGCCATTAAACTTGGTGTTGCCTTCAAAGCCCACGTTCTTTCCATTCACCATTTTGCTTTTCCAGTGCAAGGTCTCCGTGAGTTACTCTGTCACCTGGGAAGGAGTGAAACATGAGTAGATCCCAAGACACAGCCAGCTCATTCATTTCTCCAACAAATGTTTGTCAAGCATCAGTTATGCACTCCACTTCCCCCAGGGTGAAATCATCCTCTCCATGGTTTGAACCACCAACATGCTGAAGTACCTCCCTCAGACTTCTCTTCTAAACTTTACACTTGAACAGCCAGCTTCCTGTTGGTAAACCCAGCAGGATGTCTCCCATCTCAGCAAGTCATTTCTGACCATTTCTCCTTCATCTCCCCAAACTATGTTCTCCTATGTTCTGGCTCAGTGACTGATGCTACCATCTGTCTACCCTCTTGTTTGTTCCCGATACCCAATTTTTCACCAACACTTATTCATTTTCTTCCAAATTATGTCTGAATCTGTGTCTTCCTTTCTGTCTCAGCAACCACCCTCTTGGGTTAAATCCTGACCATTTGGTGTGAGTCCTCCCCTGGCTACATCTCCCAGAGCCAGAATGCTCTGGAGTCCCTAGTATGTTTCAGGTGGACCTTCCCATTCCATGACTCCAAAACCTTTCTAAGTGGAGAATTGCAAATTCAACTTTGGTGTGAAATCTCCAAACTGGACTTCATGCCAGCCATATCAATCATTAAACCTACTCTTTAAGCCCTTTTCAAGGGGAACTGGCCTACTATTGCTACCTGCTCAAAGAGCAATTGTGTTTTGGGCCATGCCAGCTGATTGAACCAGTGTTAGCCATCTGGCCCAAAGGCCAGACATGGTCTGGTGTAAAAGAAGCATGAAGTTAATCAGATTCTCTCTAGAAACTGTGAGCAAAGAAATATTGAGAGGACGAGGCAGTGAGCAGTGGAGACTGAAGTCATGAAGCAGAGATGGGACTGGAAAAGCCATGATGAGCGCCTGTGGGATGCAGGGTACACACAAGAGGAGGCAGCCAGTAAGTGCAGAGAAATGGATAAAGTTGCAGAGTACAAGAGCCACAAAAAGAATGCTGAGCAGCATACATAGGGTTCTGCAACTTGATGACTTCTAGCTTTAGGAAAAATTCTCCATATTGTCCTGACTTTTTTATTTTGCTCTAGGTCAGTAAGGATCACAATGGAATGTGGAGGGGTCCCCCAGCCTGGCTTACATCAAACAGGCCCTCTTTCAGACTGGGGTCTCTAGAGAGGCAGCAGAAGTCTTGCAGAGCTAGAGAAACAGCTTCAGATCTTCCCCCTGGGGAATCCAAGACAATAGGAACTGCCAACTTTTTTCCACTAAAAAATCACCACACGTGGCAAGGCACGGATGCTCCACTTCAATATTTAGACTTCGATGCTGTGGAAGTCAGCCGTGTTTGTTATTCTGGGGGTTGGTGTTTGGAGAAGCACATTGTCTCCACGGTGACGCCTGGTGCTGAAAGTTGTTCCATTGTCTCAAAACCCTGCCGGCATGAGATCACAAGGCTGGGCCAGCGTGTGCTTTTTCTGAATAGGCCCCAGGAGGTTGGGCTGATTTAATTCCCCAAGGGAAGCTTGTTTCCTAACTCCAGGGGGTCAGGGTAGGGCCCAGGTGCCCGACCAGCCCCCTGAGACTGTGGGCACATTCATATTGGTGTCTGGAAAAGGGGTTCACAGCATGGGCTCTGAAATCAGGCCTCCTGAAATTGTAAACTGGCTCCCTCACTTACCAGCTGTGTGACCTTGGATAAGTCAATCTCTCTGTGCCTCTGTCTCATCTATAAAATCAGGCTAATAATAGTAAACACTTTATAGTGTTTCATCATAATTAACTAATGTATTAGGTTGATAAATAATGTATTAGGTTGATCTATATGAAACTGTAAAAATTTTTCTTGGTCAAAAATGGTTTCTCCTCAGGCAGTTGTGATTAGCATGTAGCAAGTGTTTAATAGATGATAGTTAAAAGTGTAAAAAATAGAATTAACATTTATTTTTATTTCAGCCCTTCTCTTACAATGAGTACCAGTCATTTTTGACTAGGCCCTGCCCAGACTGGTACAGAGAGGGTGGTGGTCCTGATGCCCACTCTGTATTGGAGGCACCAGGAAACTGTGGGTTTCTCAGCGCTGGGTCGAATTCTGCCATTAGTAGCTGTGTGGTTTCCTCTCCGAGCGTCTTCCTCTGACAAAATCTATACTATTGGACAAATTCATAAAGATCTCTTCTAGCTCTGATTATCTGATGCTAAGTGTTCTTAGACCATAGCAAATCTCTCTCTCTCTCCTTTCCACTTTTTACCTCTTTGTGTCACTGGTTTGCCACTTGCAAATTAACAGCTCAAGGACCCACTCTCACATTGCCCCTGGGTCTTTGCCATGTCTAAACACCTTGGGAGAGCCTCTATAGCCTCTGACAATATATTAAGGCTATAGTTTCTTTTGTCCCAAATTATAATTTAGGCCACATTCAGCTTTGCTGTAAGAAGTACAGCTTTTCACTTCTCCTTCCCTAAATATTGGGCAGGCCAAAAAGTTCAGGTTTTTCCATTACATCTTACAATAACTCACTCACTTGTCACAGTCTCTATGGACAGAGGAGCCTAGGGGACTATAGCCATAGGGTGACAGAGAGTCAGACCTGCCTGAAGTGACTTAGCCTGCACTCCCACATGTATCAGGCATGCGTCTCGGTGCCTACATGTGTTAAGCCAATTAAACCCCACAGCAAGTCTCTGCTGGATGTACCATGATCCCCATCTTACTGCTGAGGAAAATCAAGGGGCAAAGACAAATATCATGTCCCAGTTTCGCGTAGCCAGTAAGTGGCAGGACTAGGATTTAAACAGCAGTCCATGTTCTCAGCCACAAGCTCTACTCTCTTGGCAGTTCCTGTAAATTCTTAGCATTCCATACATCCCTCTTGGCGTCACCTGTCACCTCTTCCAGAATCTTGTCCCACTCGTGACATTTCTGGTGAGTCACACCCTTTAAGTCTTTAGAGGTACAGTGTGACAGAATAGTACTTTCAGGCACCACCTTTGACCTTCCTGAAGTGTTAACAAAGGGTTTCATGGTCATACCTCCCTTCAGCTTCAGACTTTAAAATTTATTTATTTTATTTTATTTTATTTTTATGTAGCTGCACCAGGTCTTAGTTGCAGTATGTAGGATCTAATTCCCTGACCAGGGTTTAAACCCAGGCATCCTGCACTGGGAGTGTGGAGTCTTGACTGTTGGGCCACCAGGGAAATCCCTCAGCTTCATCTTTAGACCGTGATTTCCCGAGAGATTCCTGGATCTTTGCTCAGAATTTATTTCTTAAAAAATTTTAACATTATTTCCTATCTGGAGAGGTGGGGATCTTCATAAACAGCAAGTCCTATCTCTCCTGTTTAAAAAGTCTTTCCTTTAGCTTATCTCTCTCCTCTAGCATTTTGCTAAAAGCAGCAAGAAACCAGGGGGCACCTTCAACAATCTGGGTGGAAATCTCCTTAGCCCAAATACCCAGTTCACTACGATCATTTTCTACTTTTTCCAAATAAACTTCAGGTGAAAGTGTTGCCACACTTTCTCCAACTAGATGTCAAGAATCTACCCTTCCTGACCCCTCTACACTGTTGGTGGGAATGTAAGCTGGTACAGCCACTATGGAAAACAGGATAGAGTTTGTTCAGAAAACTAAAAATAGAATTACACTATGAGCCAGCAATCTTACTTCTGGGCATATATCCAAACTAAACTATAACTCAAAAAGATACATGCAGCCCAATGTTCACAGCAGCACTGTTCACAATAGCCAAGACATGGAAGCGATCTAAATGTCCATCAACAGATGAATGGATAAAGATGTAAGATATACACACAGTGGAATACTACTCAGCCGTAAGAAAGAACAAAACAATGCTATATGCGGCAACATTGATGCAACTAGAGATTATGATACTATACTAAGTGAAGTAAGTCAGAGAAACAAATACCATGTCACCTATGTGTGGAATCTAAAATATAACAAAAATGAACCTATTTATGAAACAGCAACAGACTCACGGACATAGCGAACAGACTTGTGGTTGCCAAGAGGGAGGGGTGGAGTGGGAGGTTGGGGTTAGCAGATGTAAGCTATTACATATAGGATGGATAAACAGCAAGGTACTGCTGTATAGTACAGAGATCTATATTCACTATCCCATGATAAACCATAATATAAAAGAACATATTAAAAGAATGTGTATATACACATATATGTGTATATATGTGTGTCTGTATGTATAATTGAATCACTTTGCTGTACATCAGAAATTAACACAACATTGTAAATTCAACTATACTTCAATAAAAAAAATTGGTCAATTATAAAATATTAGTCAACTATAAAAATATTAGTCAAAATAATGAAAGGAAGCACATATTTGTGCTGAGCCGTTTTATCAGCCTGCTCCCTACCAGCAGAATTCTAGGAGTGCAAAAACTTCTTTTCATTTTTTTACTGTCTCTGTCCCTTTCAGCCTGAACTGGCAGTATTTTTGCTGATATAATTCTTTTAAAATGGTGTGTTATCAAAAATAAGAAATACTTAGGGATAAATTTGACAAAAGCTGTGCAAGACTTGATGCCAAAAACTGAGAGAAATTAAAGACAACTAAAATAAGTGGAGATACATACAGCTCCTCAGAGATCAGAAGACTCAGCATCATTAGGTGTGAATTTCCTGAAGCTGATCTATAGGTTCAATGCCATTCTAGTTAAAACCTCAGTTGGACAATGGAGAAACAGACATCGAGAATAGACTGATGGACATGAGGAGAGGGGAGGAGAGCATGAGATGTATGGAGAGACTAACATGGAAACTTACATTACCATATGCAAAATGGATAGCCAGAGAGCCAACGGGAATTTGCTGTATGGCTCAGGAAACTCAAACAGGGGCTCTGTATCAACCTAGAGGGGTGGGATGGGGAGGGAGATGGGAGGGAGCTGTAAAAGGGAGGGGATATATGTATACCTATGTGATTCATGTTGAGGCTTGACAGAAAACAGCAAAATTCTGTAAAGCAATTATCCTTCAATAAAAAATAAATAAAATTTTAAAAATTACTAATCAATTAAGACAGAAAATGAGAAAGAAGGAAAATTCTACTATAAAAAGATACAAACCTTCAATTAATCACACTAGAAAATATGGTTTAAATAGAAATAACTTCTGCTTTCAGGTATTAAATGGGGTTAGACCAATATTTGAAAACTGTATTTAAAATTTACTCTCTCTTAATGAGAATTCCACTATTGGAAATGAATTCAATGAAAATAAGCCAAAAAAGGGAAACATTTTCTATTCAAAGTTGCTCAGAGAATGGGAATTTATAATTTAAAGCGGAAATTTAAAATGTGTTCATGTAGTAGAATGGGAAAAATTATAAGAAAGCTACTGTGTATTTATTAAGAATATAAAAACATATTTCTGTGGCATATTTACTAATATATAGACAATAAATAATATTTGTTCCATTTATGTATTAAGGGAGGAAAATGGCAGGATGAGAAACTTCAAAACACTGAAAGTGAAAGTCATATCCGACTCTTTGTGACCCCATGGACTATACAGTCCTTGGAATTCTCCAGGCCAGAACACTGGAGTGGGTAGCCTTTCCCTTCTCTAGGGGATCTTCCCACCCCAGGGATCAAACCCAGGTCTCCTGCATTGCAGGCAGATTCTTTACCAGCTGAGCTATGGGGCAAGCCCAAAGCACTGACACCTCACTAAATCAATGACAAAGCTGGCAAAGATTTTCCAGCTCAATTTCTTTCAGAACTCTGGAATCTAATAAAATACAAAAGTAGGGAACCATTTCATGAAGAAAGAAGTTGCTAAATTTTGGTAAGAAACATTTGTTTCATTCTAAGTGGGCAGAAATTAGGTGCAAAATTTTTTTTTTAATTTTATTGAAGTATAGTTGATTTACAATGTGTTAGTTTCAGGCATACAGCATAGTGATTTGTTTTGGGTTTTTTTTTTTTTTTTGCAGTTTATATTCTATCATAGGTTATTACAAGATATTAGGTATAATTCCCTATGCTATGCAGTGAATTCTTGTTGCTTACTTATTTTATATAGTTTGTATCTGTTAACTACATACTCCTAAATTGTTCTTCCTCACCTCCCTTTCCCCTTTGGTAACCAAAGTTTGTTTGTCTATGAATCTGTTTTTGTTTTGTATATAGATTCATTTGTATTATTTTTTTAGAATCCACATATAAGAAATATCATACAGCAAAAAAAAAAAAACAACTCAGTTGGCTTTTTTGTAGGAAATGATAAACTGATTCTAAGAAATACCTATGATAGCCTGAACAAGTTCATAAAAGAAAAAGTTGTTGAAATTATATTAGTTAATTTCCAAATACATAAAGTTACAGTACTCAAGACAGTGTGGTACTGGTCAAGACAAATAGCTCAATGTGACAGAACAGAGAATCCCAAAATAGACTCACACGTATATGTGGTACATTGATTTTTCAAACAGTCTTCTGAAGACATAATTCACACATCATATAATTTACCCACTTAAAGTGTATAATTCAATAGTTTTCAGTGTATTCACAGTTGTGTAACCATTACCGCAATCTATTTATAGAGTATTTTCATTCCCCCCTAGAAGAAATTCCATACCCATTAGCTGTCATTCCCTATTCTCCTCCACAAACACTCAATGCCACTAAGCAACCACGAATCTATTTCCCATCTCCATAGATTTGCCTGTTCCGGCATCTGATATACGCAAATCATATAATATGTGATCTTTTGTGACTGACTTCTTTCATTTAATGCTTTCAAGGCTCATCCATATTGCTGCATGTATCAGCACTTCATTTTTTATTGCCCAATAATATTACATTGCATGGATATACCCATTTTACTTATCTCTTCATCACTGGTGGACATGTGGACGGTTTCCACTTTGAAGGATATTATGAATAATGCTATTAACATTCATGTACAACATTTCATGCTTTCATTTCTCTTGGGTCTAAACCTAGAATAGAATTCCTGTGTCATATGATAACTCTGTGTTTAACCTGTTGAGAAACTGCCAAACCGTTTTTGAAAGCAGTTGCCCCTTTGACATTTCCACCAGGAATGCACAAGAGCTCTTTCTCCACTTCACCAGCGCTTGTTATTGTCCATCTTTTTCTACTGTGGTCATTCTAGTGGGTGTGAAGCGGTATCTTATTGCATCTTGACTTTCATTTCCTTAATGACTAATGATACTATTGCCTAGCCAAAAGTAATGAGGATTTATTGCTATGTTGTCTTCTAGGAGATTTAAAGTTTTAATTTTTCCATATAAGTGTATGTTCCAATTTCAGTTGTTGTATATGTATGAAGTAGAGTTCCAACTTTATTCTTTTGCTCCTGTATATTTACTTGTCCCAGTACCATATTTAAAAAAAAAAAAACAACCCTATTCTTTCCCCAGGTCAATTGATTTTTGACAACAATGTCAAAGCAATTCAATGAGGAAAGGATATTTTCAACAGGTAGTGCTGGAACAACTGAATATCCATCAAAAAAAAAAAAAAGGATCCTTGACCCTTACTTCATACCAAATACAAAACCTGACTCTAAATGGGTCATAAACCTAAATGTAAGAGCTAGAACTATAGAACTTCTATAAAACAGAGGAAAAAAATCTTGGTGACTGACCGTGGGCTAAAAAAGCACAGATGATAAAAGTAAAAATTGATCAATCTCATTAAAAATTTTAAAATTTCTCTCCAAATGATCATGTTATAAAGTTACAAAAGGTAAACTATAGACTGGGAGAAAATATTTGCAAAATATATCTGATAAAGGACTATTCAGAATATACAAATATCTCTTATAATTCAATATAAAAAAGCTCAATTTTTAAAGTGACAAAAATCTGAACAGACACATAGTTACACAGAGATATCAAATAAGTATCATTATCAGTAGAGAAATGTATATCCAAATTACAGTGATATACTACTACAAATCCTTTCAGTTCAGTTCAATTGCTCAGTCATGTCTGAGTCTTTTCAGCTCCATGGACTACAGCACGCCAGGCCTCCCTGTCCATTACCAACTTCTGTAGTTTACTCAAACTCATGTCCATTGAGTTGGTGATGCCATCCAACCATCTCATCCTCTGTTGTCCCCTTCTCCACCCACCCTCAATCTTTCCCAGCATTAGGGTCTTTTCCAATGAGTCAGCTCTTCACATCAGGTGGCCAAAGTATTGGAGTTTCAGCTTCAGCATCAGTCCTTCCAATGAATATTCAGGACTGATCTCCTTTAGGATGGACTGGTTGGATCTCCTTGCAGTCCAAGGGACTCTCAAGAGTCTTCTCCAACACCACAGTTCCAAAGCATCAATTCTTGGGCGCTCAGCTTTCTTCACAGTCCAACTCTCACATCCATGCATGACTACTGGAAAAAACCATAGCCTTGACTAGATGGACCTTTGTTGGCAAAGTAATGTCTCTGCTTTTGAATATGCTGTCTAGGTTGGTCATAACTTTTCTTCCAAGGAGTAAGCGTCTTTTAATTTCATGGCTGAAGTCACCATCTGCAGTGATTTTGGAACCCATAAAAATAAAGTCTGCCACTGTTTCCCCATCTATTTGCCATGAAGCAATGGGAACAGATGCCATGATCTTTGTTTTCTGAATGTTGAACTTTAAGGCAACTTTTTCACTCTCCTCTTTCACTTTCATCAAGAGGCTTTTTAGTTCCTCTTCACTTTCTGCCATAAGGGTGGTGTCATCTGCATATTTGAGGTTATTGATATTTCTCCCAGCAATCTTGATTCCAGCTTGTGCTTCTTTCAGCCCAGCGTTTCTCATGATGTACTCTGCATATAAGTTAAATAAGCAGGGTGACAGTATACAGCCTGACATACTCCTTTTCCTGTTTGGAACCAGTCTGTTGTTCCATGTCCAGTTCTAACTGTTGCTTCCTGACCTGCATATAGGTTTCTCAAGAGGCAGGTCAGGTGGTCTGGTATTCCCATCTCTTTCAGAATTTTCCACAGTTTATTGTGATCCACACAGTCAAAGGCTTTGGCATAGTCAATAAAACACACCCTTTAGATTGGCTAAAATTAAAAGACTGACCACACCACATGTTGGCAAAAATGTGGAACATCTACATTCCACTAACACTCATACACTGTTGGTAGGAAGGTAATATGGTAAAGCACTCTAGAAGTTTAACAGTTCCTCAAAGAGTAAATACAACTATAAACATTTATACACCAATAATTTACATAACCCAGAAGAAATGGATAAATTCCTAGAAACATACAACCTACCATGACTGAATCATGAAGAAACAGAAAATTTGAACAGACCAATAATGAGTAAGGAGGTTGAATCAGTAGTCAAAAACCTCCCAACAGAGAAAAATTCAGGACCAGACAACTTCTTTGGTGAATTCTACCAAACATTTAAAGAAGAGTTAATGCCAATTTCCAAACTGTCAAAAAATTTAAAATGTGGAAGAACTTTCTTTTTATAAGATCAGCATTACTATTACACCCAAACCAGACAAGGACACTATAAGGAAAGAAAATTACAGGCCGATATCCCTTATGAACATAGATGCAAAAATCCTCAACAAAATACTAACAAAAGAAACTAAATATCACATTAAAAAATAATATACCATGATCAAATGGGATTTATCCCTGAGATGCAGGGATGGTTCAACAGATACAAATCAATAGATGTGATAAATCATATTAATAGAATAAAGAATAAAAATCAAGATCATTGCAATAGATAGAGAAAAAGGATTTGACAAATTCAACATTCTTTTATAAAAAAAATTCTCAAGAAATTAGGTATAGAAGGAATGTACCTCAACATATTAAATGACATAATATGACATAAATGACATAATATGACAAGCCCATGATGAACATCATAGTGGTGAAAAGCTAAAAGCTTTTCTTATAAGATCAGGAACAAGACAAGGAAGGTCATTCTCGCCACTTCTATTTAACACAATGTTGGAAGTCCTAGTCAGAGCAATTTGGCAAGAGAAAGAAAGAAAAGACATCCAAACTGGAAAAGAAGAAGTAAATTTTTCTCTTTTTGCAGATGACATATTATATATATATAGAAAACCCTGAAGACTCCACCAAGAAAAATGTTGTGCTTAGTCACTTCGCCATTCTCGACTCTTTGCAACCCCATGGACTGTAGCCCACCAGGCTCCTCTGCCCATGGGACTCTCCAGGCAAGAATACTGGAATGGGTTGCCATGCCCTCCTCCAGGGAATCTTCCCAATCCAGGGATCGAACCCAAGTCTCCTACATTGCAGGTGGATTCTTTACCATCTGAGCCTCCAGGGAGGCCCAATAATTTAATAATGAAATCAGTAAAGTTACAATAAGTGAATTCAGTAAAGTTACAGGATATAAACTTATTGCCAAATTCAGACATAAATTGAAGAAAGTAGGGAAAAGCGCTAGACCACTCAGGTATGACCTAAATTAAATCCCTTACGCTTATACAGTGGAAGTGACAAACAGAGTCAGGGGATTAGATCTGATAGACACAGCACATGAAGAGCTCTGGACGGAGGTTCGTGACACTGTACAGGAGGCGGTGATCAAGACCATCCCCAAGAAAAAGAAATGCAATAAGGCAAAATGGTTGTCTGAGGAGGCCTTACAAATAGTTGAGAAAAGAAGAGAAGTGAAAGGCAAAGGAGAAAAGGAAAGATATACCCATTTCAATGCAGAGTTCCCAAGAATAGAAAGGAGAGATAAGAAAGCCTTCCTCAGTGATCAATTCAAAAAAATAGAGGAAGACAGTAAAATGGGAAAGACTAGATATCTCTTCAAGAAAATTAGAGATACCAAGGGAACATTTCATGCAAAGATGGGCACAATAAAGGACAGAAAAGGTATGGACCTAACAGAAGCAGAAGACATTAAGAAGAGGTGGCAAGAATACACAGAAGAACTATACAAAAAAGATCATAATGACCCAGATAACCATGATGGTGTGTTCACTCACCTAGAGACAGACATCGTGGAATGTGAAGTCAAGTGGGCCTTAGGAAGCAAACAAAGCTAGTGGAGGTGATGGAATTCCACTTGAGCTATTTCAAATCCTAAAAGATGATGCTGCAAAACTGCTGCACTCAATATGCCAGCAAATTTGGAAAACTCAGCAGTGGCCACAGGACTGGAAAAGGTCAGTTTTCATTCCAATTCCAAAGAAAGGCAATGCCAAAGAATGTTCAAACTACTGCACAATTGCACTCATCTCACATGCTAGCAAAGTAATGCTCAAAATTCTCCAAGTGAGGCTCCAACAGTACATGAACCGAGAAATTCCAGATGTCCAAGCTGGATTTAGAAAATCCAGAGGAACCAGAGATCAAATTGCCAACATCTGCTGGATCATTGAAAAAGCAAGAGTTCCAGAAAAACATCTATTTCTGCTTTATTGACTATGCCAAAGCCTTTGACTGTGTGGATCACAATAAACTGTGGAAAATTCTGAAAGAGATGGGAATACCAGACCATCTGACCTGCCTCTTGAGAAACCTATATGCAGGTCAGGAAGCAACAGTTAGAACTGGACATGGAACAACAGACTGGTTCCAAATAGGAAAAGGAGTATTTTCAAGGCTATATATTGTCACCCTGCTTATTCAACTTATATGCAGAGTACATCATGAGAAACGCTGGCTGAAAGAAGCACAAGCTGGAATCAAGATTGCTAGGAGAAATATCAATAACCTCAAATATGCAGATGACACCACCCTTATGGCAGAAAGTGAAGAAGAACTAAAAAGCCTCTTGATGAAAGTGAAAGAAGAGAGTGAAAAAGTTGGCTTAAAGCTCGACATTCAGAAAACGAAGATCATGGCATCCAGTCGCACCACTTCATGGGAAATAGATGGGGAAACAGTGGCTGATTTTATTTTTCTGGGCTCCAAAATCACTGCAGATGGTCATTGCAGCCATGAAATTAAAAGATGCTTACTCCTTGGAAGGAAAGTTATGACCAACCTAGATAGCATATTCAAAAGCAGGGACATTACTTTGCCAACAAAGGTCAGTCTAGTCAAGGCTATGGTTTTTCCAGTGGTCATGTAAGGATGTGAGAGTTGGACTGTGAAGAAAGCTGAGTGCTGAAGAATTGATGCTTTTGAACTGTGATGTTGGAGAAGACTCTTGAGAGTCCCTCGGACTGCAAAGAGATCCAACTAGTCCATCCTAAAGGAGATCAGCCCTGGATGTTCATTGGAAGGACTGATGTTGAAGTTGAAACTCCAATACTTTGGCCACCTGATGCAAAGAGCTGACTCATTGGAAAAGACCCTGATGCTGGGAAAGGTTGATGTCAGGAGAAGGGGACTACAGAGGATGAGATGGTTGGATGGCATCACCAACTCGATGGACGTGAGTTCGGGTGGACTCCGGGAGTTGGTGATGGACAGGGAGGCCTGGCGTGCTGCAGGTCATGGAGTCGCAAAGAGTCAGACACGACTGAGTGACTGAACTGAACTAAACAGGGAAGTTTATAGCAATACAATCCTATCTCAAGAAACAAGAAAAGCATCAAATAGCCTAACTTTACACCTAAAGCAACTGGAAAAAGAAGAACAAAAAAAAATCTCAAAATTAGAAGGAAATAAATCATAAAGATCTGAGTAGAAATAAATGAAAAAGAAATGAAAGAAACAATAGTAAACAGTAATAAAACTAAAAGCTGCTTCTTTGAGAAGATAAACAAAATTGACAAACATTTGGCCTGACTCATCAAGAGAATACAATGGGGCAAAGACAGCCTCTTCAATAAATGGTGCTGGGAAAACTAGACAGCTACATGTAAAAGAATGAAACTAGAACACTTCCTGACACCATACACAAAGATAAACTCAAAATGGACTAAAGACCTGAATGTAAGTCCAGAAACTATAAAACTCTTAGAGAAAAACATAGGCAAAGCACTCAGTGACATAAACCAAAGCAAGATCCTCTATGATCCACCTCGTAGAATAATGGAAATAAAAACAAAAGTGAACAAGTGGGACCTGATTAAACTCAAAAGCTTTTGCACAGCAAAGGAAACTATAGGCAAGGTGAAAAGACAACCCTCGGAATGGGAGAAATTAATAGGAAATGAAACAACTGACAAAGGATTAATTTCCAAAATATACAAGCAGCTCATACAACTCAATATCAGAAAAACAAACAACCCAATCAAAAAGTGGGGAAAGACCTAAACAGACATTTCTCCAAAGAAGACATACAGATGGCTAACAAACACATGAAAAGATGCTCAACATCACTCATTGTTAGAGAAATGCAAATCAAAACTACAATGAGCTATCACCTCACACTGGTCAGAATGGCCCTCATCAAAAAGTCTACAAACAATAAATGCTGAAGAGGGTGTGGAGAAAAGGGAACACTCTTGCGCTGTTGGTGGGAATGTAAATTGATACAGCCACTATGGAAGACGGTATGGAGATTCCTTAAAAAACTAGAAATAAAACCACCATATGACCCAGCAACCCCACTCCTAGGCATATACACTGAGGAAACCAAAATTGAAAAAGACACATGTATCCCATTGTTCACGGCAGCACTATTTACAATGGCTAGAACATGGAAGCAACCTAGATGTCCATCGACAGATGAATGGATAAAGAAGCTGTGGTACGTATACACAATGGAATATTACTCAGCCATAAAAAGGAACACCTTTGAGTCAGTTCTAATAAGATGGATTAACCTAGAACCTATTATACAGAGTGAAGCGAGTCAGAAAGAGAAAGATAAATATCGCATTCTAACGCATATATACAGGATCTGGAAAAATGGCACTGAAGAATTTACTTAAAAGGCAGCAATGGAGAAACAGACAGAGAATAGACTGATGGACATGGGAAGAGGGGAGGAGAGGGTGAGATGTATGGAGAGACTAACATGGAAACTTACATTACCATATGTAAAATAGATAGCCAATGGGAATTTGCTGTATGGCTCAGGAAACTCAAACAAGGGCTCCGTATCAACCTAGGAGACTAGGGTGGGGAGGGAGATGCGAGGGAAGTTCAAAAGGGAGCTGATATATGTATACTTATGGCTGATTCAGGTTGAGGTTTGACAGAAAACAACAAAATTCTGTAAAGCAATTATCCTTCAATAGAAAAATAAATGTAAAAAGAAATATTGAAAAAAAAAAAAAAAGCAGAGACATTACTTTGCCAACAAAGGTCTGTCTAGTCAAAGCTATGGTTTTTCCAGAAGTCATGTATGGATGTGAGAGTTGGACCATAAGGAAAGCTGAGCATAAGGAAAATTGATGCTCTTGAACTGTGGTGTTGGAGAAGACTCTTGAGAATCCCTTGGAGTGCAAGGAGATCAAACCAGTCAATCCTCAAGGAAATCAGTCCTGAATATTCGCTGAAACTCCAGTACTTTGGCCACCTGATGCAAAGAGCTGACTCACTGGAAAAGACTCTAATGCCGGCAAAGATTGAAGGCAGGAGGAGAAGGGGACTACAGAGGATGAGATGGTTGGATGGCATCACTGACTCAATGACATGAGTTTGAGCAAGCTCCAGGAGTTGGTGATGGACAGGGAAGCCTGGCATGCTGCAGTCCATGGGGTCACAAAGAGTTGAACATGACTGAGCGACTGAACTGAACTAACAGGATATAAAATCAAAATTCATTTTTATATACTAATTAAAGTGAAAGTGAAATTCACTCAGTCGTGTCTGACTCTTTGCGACTCCATGAACTAAACAGTCCATGCAGTTCTCCAGGCCAGAATACTGGAGTGGTTAGCCTTTTTCTTCTCTAGAGGATCTTCCCAACCCAGGGATCAAACCCCAGTCTCCCGCATTGCAGATTCTTGACCAGCTGAGCCACAAGGGAAGGCCATATACTAATTAAGGAACAATACAAAAAAGAAATTAGGAAAACAGAAACAGAAAACAATCCTGTTGACAATAGCATCAACAATACTTTACAATAAATTGAACCAAGGAGGTAAGGTATCTATACCTGAAAACCATAGAACTTTTAAAAAAGAAACTAAAGACAAAAATAAATTATAAGATTCCCATGTTCATGGATTAGAAAAATGAATATAGTTAGAATGTTCATATTACCCAAAGCAATCTATAGAATCAATGTAATACAAACATAATTCTAATGGCATTTTCCCACAAAAATAGAAAAAAAAATCTTAAAATTGATATGGAACCACCAAAGACTGTGAATAGCCATAGCAATCTTGAGCAAAAAGAACAAAGTCAAAGGCATCACACTACCTGATTTCAAAATATAACACAACACGATAGTAATCAAAACACATGAAAAGAGATACATAGACCAGTGGAACATACTACAGACCCCAGAAATAAATCTATGGTCAACTGGCATTGACAAAGATGCCAAGAACACACAATGAGGAAAGGACAGTTCTTTAATAAAGAACTGTAGGGTGTTGGGAAAGCTGGCTATCCATGTGCAAAAGAATAAAATCGTTCCCTATTTTATCCCATCTTACTCCATATACAAAAATCAACTCAAAATGTAATAAATACTTAAATGTAAGTCCTGAAATGTTAAAACTACTAGAAGGAAACATAGGAAAAGCTTTTTGATATTGGCCTGGGCAGATTTTTGGGGGGATATGACCCCAAAATACAGGCAACAAAAGCAAAAATAGAGAAGTGTGATCTCATCAACTAAAAACCTGCAGTACAGAAAATGAAACAACCAATAAAGTGAAAAGACAGCCTACAGAAGGGGAGAAAACATTTGCAAACCATATGTCAGATAAGAGGTTAATATTTAAAATATATAAGGAACTCAATCAACTCAACGGCAAGAAATAAATGTCCTGATTTTAAAATGGGCAAAGAACCTGAATAGACATTTCTCAATAGAAGGTATACAAATATCCAGCTGGTATATGAAAAGATGTTAAACATCACTAATCATTAGTGAAATGAAAACCAAAACTATAGTGAGATACCACCTCACTACTATTAGAATGGCCATTATCAAAAAAATAAATGTTTGTGAGGGTGTGGAGAAAAGTGAACACTCATACATTGTTGATGGGAATTTAAATGATGAAAAACACTATGGAGGTCTCCCCCCAAAAATTAAAAATAGAACTAATATTATGATCCAGCAATCCCACCTCTGAGTACATACCAAAAAAAGTGAAGCCAGAAACTTGAAGCACTATGCATTCTCATGTTCATTGTAGCATTACTCACAATATCCAAGATATGGAATCAACCTAAGTGTGAACCAACAGATGAATGGATAAAGATTACACACACACACACACGCTCACACCCACACTCACACACAGGAATATCATTCAGCTTTTTCGGTCATTTGTGACAACATGGATGAACCTGGGAGACATTATACTAAGTGAAACATAAGCATAGAAAGACAAACATTGCAAGATCTCACTTATATACTGAATCTAAGAGTCAAACTCATAGACACAGATGGTAGAATAGTGGGCAGGGAGGTAGGGGAAATGGGGATATGCTGGTCAAAGTATACAAAGTTACAGTTATGTCAGATGAAAAATTCAAGAGAGCTAATGTACAGCATGACGATGACTATAGTTAATAATAATGTCTTGAATACTGGAAATTTGCCAAAAAAGTAGGTTTTAGGTACTCTGCTGCTGCTGCTGCTAAGTCGCTTCAGTCGTGTCCGACTCTGTGCGACCCCATAGACAGCAGCCCACCAGGCTCCCCTGTCCCTGGGATTCTCCAGGCAAGAACACTGGCGTGGGTTGCCATTTCCTTCTCCAATGCAGGAAAGTGAAAAGTGAAAGTGAAGTCGCTCAGTCGTGTCCGACTCTAGTGACCCCATGGACTGCAGCCCACCAGGCTCCTCTGTCCATGGGATTTTCTAGGCAAAAGTACTGGAGTGGGGTGCCATTGCTTTCTCCGTTAGGTACTCTAGTCACAACAAAAAAAAGGTAATTATGTAATGAGATGATATGTTAACTAGCTTGACTGCAGTAATCATTTTGGTATGTACATATGTACCATCCTGTGTTCACAGCAGCACCATTCACATGGAAGCAACCTAAATGTTTACAGACAGATGAATGGATAAAAAAGATGAGGTATATATGCACAATGGAATAGCACTAAGCCATAAAAAGAACAAAATAATGTCATTTGCAGCGACATGGATTTAGAGATTATCATACTAAGGGAAGTAAGTCAGAAAGAGAAAGACAAATATCATATGATATCACTTATATGTGCTGGAGGAGGGCACGGCAATCCACTCCAGTATTCTGGCCTGGAGAATCCCATGGGCAGAGGAGGCTGGCAGGCTACAGTCCATTGGTCACACAGAGTTGGTCACGACTGAAACAACTTAGCATGCCTGCATGCACTTATATGTGGAATCTAAAATATGGCACAAATGAATTTATCTACAAAACAAAAGCAGACTCACAGACATAAAGAACAGACATGTGGTTGCCCAGGGGGAGAGGATTGGGGTGGGAGAAAGACTGGGAGTTTGGGATTAGCAGATGCAAGCTATTATCCATAGGATGGATAGATAACAAGGTCCTACTGTATAGCATGGGCAACTATATTCTATATCTTGTGATAAACCATAATGGAAAAGAACACGAAAAGAATATATATATATATATATACACACACACACACACACATATGTGTGTATAACGGAGAAGGCAATGGCACCCCACTCCAGTACTTTTGCCTAGAAAATCCCATGGATGGAGGGGCCTGGTGGGCTGCAGTCCATGGGGTTGCCAGAGTAGGACACGACTGAGTGACTTCACTTTCACTTTTCACTTTCATGCATTGGAGGAGGAAATGGCAACCCACTCCAGTGTTCTTGCCTGGAGAATCCCAGGGACGAGGAAGCCTGGTGGGCTGCAGTCCATGGGGTCGCACAGAGTCGGACACGACTGAAGCGACTTAGCAGCAGCAGCAGCATGTATGTATAACCAAATCACTTTGCTGTACAGCAAAAATTAACACAGCATTGGAAATCAGCTATAATTCAATAGTTTTAAAAATATGTATATGTTTATCAAGTCATCATGCTATACACCTTAAATATATACAAATGTTATTTTTAAATAAAATAACAACAACTGGTTCACAGTGAACTGGGGAAAATAAACATTAAACACACACCTGGGCTTCCCTGGTGGCTCAGCGGTAAAGAATCCACCTGCCAGTGCAGGAGATACGGGTTTGATCCCTGGTTCAGGAAGATCCCACATGCCACAGAGCAATTAAGCCAGTGGGCCAAAACCACTAAGCCTGCTAAAGCCAGGGAGCCGCAGCTAACTGAGCCCTTGTGCCGTGCCCGCGTGTTGCAACTAGTGAAAGCCTGCATGCCCTGCAGGCCATGCTCCCCAACAACAGAAGCCCGAGAACTGCAACCAGAGGGTAGCCCCCTGCTCACCACAACTAGAGAAACCCCAAGCAGCAGCAAAGACCCAGCACAGCCAGAAATAAACAGGTAACATTAAGAGTTAGACACACACCTGCCGTACAGTACATCTCACCTACTCCTATGTACTTACCCAAGGGAAACAGAACACATGTCCACACACAAAATATTACGAACATTAGGTATAATCATGGGATCTATTTTAATAGTAGTTAATAGGCTGTTCTAAAGCAACGCTATTTATTAGGCTTTTGTGCTTTGATGGATCCTCAGCTTAACATGGCTATTTCATTCAGCCTATGATTGTAGATGAAACTCACAGAATACATTAAAGTATTATTTGAGCAAAAACAATATAACTACACTAAGAGGAATCAAAATGAAATGGAAAATTCAATCATGATCCACTTTTTCTGACAAATCAACTCATTTATTTTCCCTTGTTCCCATCTGGTACTTGTCTGCATGCATAAAACATTTTTACATAGTTGTAAAACTGCAATTTTGCATTCAGCTTTTGAAAAGCAATTGTAATATTGAAAACTGTTTTCCATATTGCTACTTAGTCTTCACAATTGTTTTTAAATGACCGTGTTGTTTATTTTGTGGGTCTACTATTCTATGACATTTCTCATGTAGATGGACATCTACATGTGTTTTAAAAATGTTCTACTAAGAAAGAATGTGGTAATATCTTCATGTATAAAAAGTGTTCTCTCTGTTTGATTACTTCTTTGGGATAAATTCCTACAAGTGACATTATTGGATCAAAACATGAACATTTCCATAGTTCTTAAAATATACTGTTAAATGGATTTCCATTCATTCACCAAATATTTATTGAGCACTTTCTTCTGATCAGACACTGATTAATCACTGGGGATGCAATAGTGAAGAAGAACATACAATCTACACTCATGAGTCCTACCCTCTAGTTAGGGAGACAGACTTGATCAGATTATCACAAATGGATAAAATTATAACTATGCTAAGCATTACTAACGGAGAAGGCAATGGCACCCCACTCCAGTACTCGTGCCTGGAAAATCCCATGGATTGGAGGAGCCTGGTAGGCTGTAGTCCATGGGGTCGCTAAGAGTCGGACATGACTGAGCGACTTCACTTTCACTTTCATGCACTGGAGAAGGAAATGGCAACCCACTCCAGTGTTCTTGCCTGGAGAATCCCAGGGATGGGGGAGCCTGGTGGGCTGCCGTCTATGGGGTCACACAGAGTCGGACACGACTGAAGCGACTTAGCAGCAGCAGCAGCAAGAATCACTAAAGAGAGAGACATGAAGCTATAAAAGTATTTTATGGTAGAATCCTACTTTGCTTGGTGGTTAATGGAAGGATTTCCTAAGGAAAAAGTGATTGATTTGGGGAGTAAGGATGACTAGGAGCTAATCTGAATGAAAGAGAAGAAAGAACATTCTAGACAGAGAGAGTAGCAAGTACAAATGCCTTTTGGCAGACCTAAGGAAACCACAAAGGCTCGAGCTCAAATAACTGGGAGAGCCTAAGGCAAGACCAGGCAGGGCCTGTGAACCATCAGAAAGGTGTTGGTATTTATCCTGAGAGCCTGGGACCCCTGAACTGGGTGTGGACTTTGAAACACTCACGTTGGGTGTAGTACATAGGGGGAAGGACTTTGAGAAGGGATGGTGGTACCAACAAGCAGCTGTTGTGGTGGTCAAGCTGAAGGATGATAATTGCTTAGATAATGTAAATAGGGAGAGAAATGGAGTTTAAGTGGACACATTTAGGAAATATTGTGGAGGTAGGATTGACAAGACTTGGTAGTTGATTTAAGATGTGCGGGGAAGAGGAAGGAGAAGGGTATCTGAGGGGCAACTGCTTGACTTCTGGTGTTAGGAATAGGATGAACTGCAGTGTGGTGCCCTTCACAGATCCAGAAAAAAATGAAAGAGGACCAGTATTAGGTGACATTATACATAAGGAGTTCAAGGTGTTTTTGAGATAAGAGGATCTGTCAAGTGAGCAGCTGGACCGTGGGTCTGAGACTCAGAACAGAGTTTGGTTTACAGCCATGAACTTACGAGTCATCCACATACAGATGGTGACTAAAGCCACAGGTATGGATGAGCTTGCCCAAAGAGAAAGGTTGAGGGTGAGCAAAGTCTAGACCAGGTAAGTGGGGAACTTTCACTTTCAGATGGAGGGAGACAGCTGGCTAAGGAGACTGAAGGGAACGTGGGTGGAAAGCCAGGAGGACATGATGTCATGGAAGCCAAGGGAAGAGGGGTAGAGGAAGGAGAGAGTGGTCGCCAGTGTCCAACGATGCTGAAAGGTCCTAGCAAATGACTCACAATCAATGGCGACCTTGGCAAGACCTGTCATGATGGAGGGAAAAACAGCCTGGATAAATGAATGGGAAATAAGGACACAGAGAGAGCATGTCCACACAGACCTTTCTAGAAGTATGGCTGAAACAAGGGCCTAGGTAGCTGGAGGAAGCGGGGTGGAAGCCTGAGGTATGGTTTTTATTTCTGTGTTTTATTTTCATAAGGAGGGCTTGTGTGTATGTTGAACACTGGTGAGAAAACTTGGTCACTAGCAAGAGAATGAATTTCAAGGGAGAAGTGACAAGAGACAATAAGGTCCCTGAGCAGATGGGAGAGGATGAGGTTGGAAACACAGGTAAGGGGACTGACACTGGGCAGGAGAAGGGACAGCTCTCCTCCCATAAGAGGGCTGTACTCATTCATACAACATCCAACAAGGACTTGGTAGGGTCCAGCATTTGGTTTAATGATCTGCTACTGCTGTCTTAAAACTATTAATAATTTTTGAACCAGAGACCCTGCATTTTCAGTTTGTTCTGAGCCCTGAAGATCTTGCAGCTGGTCATGCCTCCCACAACGTGGGAGGCACTCCTTTCCCCCAGAACTCACCAGGATGAAGCATAACCATCTGAACCTTTTGGCCATGACTGTTCATTTAATCAGTGGAAATGTGCACCTCAGTGGTTTCAATTTGCATTTCTTTGATTACTGGCCAGGTTGACTGTGTTTCCTCATGTTTGTTTACTAACCATACTTCCTTTTGTGTGAACTGCCTGTGTCCTTGGCCCATTTATGATGTTTTTAAATGCCAAAACCCAGTTTCCTCTGTGGGAATAAATCTCCAATTTATCAAAATGCACAGAGAGAGTTTCCTGCAGAAGCAGTATGGGCTTTCAAGAAGGCAGGCCCAGGCCAGGAGTAAAACTCCTTCGTATTGTTAGAATCCCACTGGTTTATGTACACAGTGGTCTTTCAACCAAGTACTTTCCCATCTAGGGTCTCCCTTCACCTTCTGAGGCAGGAACTCACCATCCTGTGCTTTGCCTAGGCTCCTCCTCCTGCCTGGAGGGCGCCTTTCCCCTTGACTTCCCATGACCAGAGCCATAGCGTTCTATCCATGCTGATCCAGTCAAGTATGTATATATCACATTTTATTGTAATTGTTGATTTCACATCTGTTTCCCATTCTAGGCCATGAGCTCCTTCCTGCTATAGACCATATCTTCTCTCTCACTTTCCCTCTCTCTTTTTTCACTTTTTCTGTCCTCATCCTCCATGCCTCACAGGGTGTGTACATACACCAGGCACTCAGCTTCTGTTGACAAGTGAATGGAATCAACCAATGAATGGTTTGTATATGAAGCTCTCTGGACTACTTGCACCTCCTCCTCTGCAACTCTTTCACCCTTGACCACATCTGAGCCCCGTGTTCTGCCTGGGATACCAGCTTTAAGGAGCGAGAGTCCCTGAAAACAAGGTCCTGAGAGAACAAGGGAACTGCAACACTGCCATCAAGTATGTGAAAGGCTGTAGGTTCCTCATCCTCATGGAGGGGCAGGTGGGTGGGACACCAGGGCTAAGTTTCCTCTGGGCACACCAGGGCTAAGGTGTGAGCAAATCCAGCTAGGCCACTAGCTGTGTGATCAGGGCAAGGGGCTTAAGTTGCAAGTTTCTGTATCCACCAGAAAGGACTAGCTTTCCAGGGTGTTGGGAGGATGAAATGAGATGAAATGCGAAAACTCACAGCCAAGTTCATGGTGCATACTAGGTACTCACTCACTCCAAGTTGGTTAGAAAATTGCCCTTTAGGGCTTCCCGGGTGGTTCAGTGGTAAACAATCTGCCTGTTAATGCAGGAGATGTGGGGTCGATCCATGGTTCAGAAAGATTTCACATGCTGCAGAGCAACTAAGTCCCTGAGCCACAACTACTGAGCCTGTCCTCTAGAGCCCAGGAACCGTAACTACTGAGCCCATGTGCTGCAAGTACTGAAGCCCACACACCCAAGAGCCCATGCTCCCCAACAACAGAAGGCCCTGCAATGAGAAGCCTGAGCGCTGCAATGAAGAGTAGCTTGTGGTCTCGGCAAGAGAAAAGCCTGCAAAGCAATGAAGACCCAGCACAGTCAAAAGAAAAAGAAAATTGTCCTGTAAATACCTTTAGTTAGCACTGAAATCAATGAATGGAAGATGCAAGAAAAGAAAGATTTCAGCTAGAACTTTCCAACAGGCAAGGCTGTTGATGGAAGGAGCTCCATGGGGGAAAGTGAGTTCCCTGTCAATAGAGATATGAACATAAAGACTAGGATATTGTGGGGGGTTTCAGGCATCACAACACAGGTTGGACTAAGTGATCTGTAGGCTCCCATCCAAACTTGAGGAATTTGGATTCTGTGACTGATAAGTCCAATGTAGCAGACATCTGTTGGGTGCCACCAAAACATCTGTTTTCCTCTTCTTTCCCAAAAGATCTCTGGCCTCCTCACTAAGCCCATCAGTTTATCTTATTCCCCAGCCACAGAAAAGAAACTGGTTCAGAAACAGGCATTTCAGGCCAAGAAGATACAAGGAGGTGTTTGCTTAAGGCTCTGGAAAAGAACAGTCCCCTCTTATTTATAGGAGCTACCAAACAAAGCTGGGGCGGGGGGTGGGAGACAGAGAGACAAGGCTTAGGATAGGGTTGTCTGATAAAATATAAGACACCCTGAGGAATTTGAATTTCAGATAAACAACAAATAATTTTTAGTATAAATAGGTCCCAAATGTTGCATGAGACATATTTATACTAAAAAAAAAAATTCATTGTTAATCTGAAATTCAAATTTCAGTAGACAGCCTGTAGTTCTTTCTTGCTAATTCAGACAACCCAATGATTCCATGGAAGGCAGAGAAGAGAGACAGAAAGAAACTGGATTCTTAGTGCCATATTTGAACCACTGGATGAAGCTTTGTCTGAACCTCACACTTCTAAAATTTCCAGGTACAAAAATCAATATGTTCTTTCTGTTGTTTAACTAGATTTGCATCTAGTTGTTGGTTCCTCAGAACCTTCCTTAACCTAATAGATTGATCAGAAGCTGAAAGCTTTGATCTTATTGGCAAGCAGATTTCCTTAGGAGAAGGCTTGCTTTGCACCCTTTGGTTAGTCTGGTTACCCTAGTCAGGAACCTCTGTGTGGTTCCATCCCTTCTTATGATGTTAATTTTATGTCTCAGCTTGACCAGGCCACGGGGTGTCAGATATTTGGTTAAACATTATTCTGGGAGGGTATTTCCAGATGCGATTACCATTTGAATGAGTACAACTAGTAAAGCCGTCCTCAACGTGTGTGGACCTCATCCAATCCCTGGGAGACCTGAATAGAACAAAAAGGCAGACTAAGGGAGAATTTGCTCTCTCTGCCTGTATGTAAGTAGGACTATACAATGGAATGTTATTTAGCCATTAACAGGAATGCATTTGAGTCCATTCTATTAAGATGGATGAACCTAGAGCATATTATACAGAGTGAAGTAAGTCAGAAAGAGAAAAACAAATACCATATATTAATGCATATATATGGAATCTAGAAAAATGGTACTGATGAACCTATCTGCAGGGCAGCAATGGAGATGCAGACACAAAGAACAAACTTGTAGACACAGTGAGGGAAGGAGAGGCTGGGACGAATGGAGAGAGTAGCATGGAAACCGAAGGGGCCGACAGAGGATGAGATGGTTGGCTGGCATCACCGACTCTATGGACATGAGTCTGAGTAAGCTCCAGGAGTCGGTGATGGACAGGGAAACCTGGCGTGCTGCAGTCCATGGGGTTGCAAAGACGGAGCGACTGAACTGAATGTAGAATAGACAGCCAGTGGGAATTTGTTGTATGACTCAGGCAACTCAAACTGGTGCTCTTTCATACAGACGGCTAACAAACACATGAAAAGATGCTCAACATCACTCATTATCAGAGAAATGCAACTCAAAACCACAATGAGGTACCATCTCACGCTGATCAGAATGGCTGCTATCAAAAAGTCTACAAACAATAAATGCTGGAGAGGGTGTGGAGAAAAGGGAACCCTCTCCACTTTTACACTGTTGGTGCAAATGAAAACTAGTACAGCCGCTATGGAGAACAGTGTGGAGATTCCTTAAAAAACTGGAAACAGAACTGCCATACAACCCAGCAATCCCACTGGTGGGCATATACACCGAAGAAACCAAAATTGAAAGAGACACCAATGTTCATCACAGCACTGTTTACAATAGTCAGGACATGGAAGCAACCCAGATGTTCATCAGCAGATGAATGGATAAGAAAGCTGTGGTACATATACACAATGGAATATTGCTCAGCTATTAAAAAGAACACATTTAAATCAGTTCTAATGAGGTGGATGAAACTGGAGCCTATTATACAGAGTGAAGTAAGCCAGAAAGAAAAGTACCAATATAGTATATTAACGTATATATATGGAATTTAGAAAGATGGTAATGATGACCCTATATGTGAGACAGCGAAAGAAACACAGATATAAAGAACAGACTTTTGGACTCCATGGGAGAAGGCAAGGGTGGGATGATTTGAGAGAACAGCATTGAAACATGTATATTACCATATATGAAATAGATTACCAGTCCAAGTTTGATGCATGAACCAGGACACTCAAAGCCAGTGCGCTGGACAACCAAGAGGGATGGGATGGGGAGGGAGGTGGGAGGGGGGTTCAGGATGGGGGACACATGTACACCCATGGCTGATTCATGTCAATGTGTGGCAAAAACCACAATATGGTAAAGTAATTAGCCTCCAATTAAAATAAATAAGTTCATTTAAAAAAACAAAACTGGTGCTCTGTGATAACCTAGAGGGGCGAGATGGGGTGAGCGGTAGGAGGAAGGTTCAAGTGGTGGGGTACATAGGCTCATTCATATAGATGTATGGCAGGAACCAACATAATATCGTAAAGCAATTATCTTCTTCAAAATTTATTTTTAATCCTCTTAAAAATGTATTTTTAATTGGAGGATAATTGCTTTACAATATTGTGATTGGCTTCTACTATATATATATATATATATATTTTTTTTTTTTTTTAAGTGGGACATTGATCTTCTCCTGCCTTTGAACTCAAACCCATGCTTATACCACTGGCTATCTTTCAGTTCTCAAACCTTTTAGACTGGAATTATACCATGGGATTTCCAGGGTCTCCAGCTTGCTGACTGCAGATCACGGGATTTCTCAGCTTCCATACCGCATGAACCAATTCCTTATTATACATATGTATAGCTGTATATGTATATCAGTGTGTATATATCTATGTATGCTATATGTTTATGAAGTGAGTGAAGTGAAAGTGAAAGTTGCTCAGCCGTGTCTGACTCTTTGTAACCCCCATGGACTATACAGTTCAGAATATTGGAGTGGGTAGCTGTTCCCTTCTCTAGGGGATCTTGCCAACCCAGGGATCCAACCCAGGTCTCCCGCATTGCAGGCAGATTCTTTACCAGCTGAGCCACCAGGGAAGCCCAAGAATACTGGAGTGGGTAGCCTATCCCTTTTCCAGCGGGTCTTCCCAACTTAGGAATCAAACCAGGGTCTCCTTCACTGCAGGCAGATCCTTTACCAGCTGAGCTACCAGGCATACAGATGGATGTTCTATATCTACATGTAACTACGTAGTGCTAAGTTGCTTCAGTCGTGTCTGACGCTTTATGATCCCATGGACTATAGCCCGCCAGACTCCTCTGTCCATGGGATTCCCTAGGCAAGAATACTAGAGTGGGTTGCCATTTCCTTCTCCAGGGGATGTTCCCAACCCAGGAACCTGCGTGTCCTACATTGGCAGGCAGGTTCTTTACCACTAGCGCCACCTGGGAAGCCCAGGTATATTACATAGTCAAAGTATATGCTATATATATCTACATGAATATGTTGAATAAACATATGTATGTAGGGACTTCCCTGGTGCTACAGTGGCTGAGACTCCAAGCTCCCAATGCAGGAGGCCCCAGGTTCGATCCCTGGTTAGGGAACTAGATCCTGGGTGCTTCAAATATAAGATTCCACATGCCACACCAAGATTGGAGATCCCAAGTGCTGCAACTAAGACCCATAACAGCCAAAGAAATAAGAAACAAGAAGACCATTTGCATATAGATATCTATAATATATATATTCTATTAGCTCTGTTTAACCAGAGAATTCAGACTAATCCACTTCTCTACTCAGACCAACATCCCTGCAGACCCTCACTAGGTTAACTCTGTCTTTATTTTTAGGACAGACCTTTACGAGAAGCACAGTTCTGTCTTCAGCATCCTCTCCTCCCTCCCGAGCGGTCTGAGTGGATGCCAGCTCCCTCCGAGAAGTTGCGAAGCCGTTACAAGCCGGTGGGTGCTGCAGCCTCGGCTCTGCACACAGACTGCCCAGTGTCTGCCTGGCTCCAGGGCAGGAGAGAGCTGCCTTGGGACCGACAGAAAACTGACCAGCTTGTTTATCTTTGGGACCAGAAGAAACCAGCTCCTTTTCATTCTCAATGGCCAGGCTTGGAAATCCAGCTTGCCAGAAGCCGTCCTTTGGGGAGACTCTGGCCAGGGCATTAAAGAGGCAGGACTTTGCTGGAAATTGTGCTCGCTGGCCAAGGCCAGGTGGAAAGATCAATCTGGGCTTTATGAATTAGTCCCTTCATTTTTCTGGGTCTGCTTTTCCTCATCTGGAAAACAGATTGGACCATGAGGCTGCACACTGGGTACCAGTCAGGGCCCAGGGGGATAACAGGGGATCCCAGTGACCAAGCCCTGGGCTTGAGGCAGGGGTTGGGGCCAGGGCAGGAGGTATAAGCCAGGGGTGAGGCAGACCCAACTACAAGAGCAACGGCTGCAACCTTCAAATCAGCTCAACTCATGGGAACAAGCTAGGCCCAACTGCACTGCTTTCAATAGCCCCTGTGACCCACCCCCCTTTATGTCTGACCTTACTATGCCCGACTCCTAACCCTCAACTCCATTTACACCCCACAGAGGTTGCACTTCATATGCAGGCACCACGGTCACAACATCCTGCCTTCTTCAAGGACGTCGATGGAAAGCTGCTCCTTCAGCCCTTCCTGCTTTGGTCCTCCTCAGGTAGGAGAGACCCTATGCTGGTGTATTAGTAAGGCATAGCTGCTGTCGAAAACAGGCCCCGACGTATAATGGATAAATAGGAAGTTTATTTCATGTCTCATCTAACAGTTCAGGGCGGTCCTAATTGGAGTTCAAGGGTGGCGAGTGGGGACGGGGCCATCCTCCAGGCAGTCAGAGACTTCGGCTGGTGGCAGCTGTGTCATCTTTAAAGCAGCTTCCAAATTCATGCTGGGGGATCACCGTCAGATGACCCAGGGAAAGAGTATAGAAGGGTTTTACTGGTCAGATCTGGAAAGAAGACACATGTATCACCTGGCATTGATTACTACTATGCTGCACGGCCTCACCCAGCTACAAGGATGGAGTCTGCTGTGAGCCCAGGAAGACGAGGAAACAGTTTGGGTGAAGAGCCGGCTGGTTTCTGCCATGTCCGACTTCAGCCCTTTGGGATCTTCGCAACCTGGGCTCGTGGCTCAAGCTGGCTTGGATGCTGGGCCCAGCCCAGAGTTCCTGAAAGGCCTCCCTATGGGAATGGGAGTGGGTTGGGATTTCGGGAAGTGCTGTTTCTATCTCAGGTGGATTAAGTGGCAGGATGTGGCACCCACCGCCATCACCTTCTCCAAACATCATCACTGACCACATGCCTTCCAGGCCTAAGGAATTGAGTGTCCCCTGCAGGGAGGAGAGCAGTGAGGACGAGCTCACTGGTGAACTCATCGGAACCTCGGGAGGTGTTTCTCAGCCCCATGGCTCTGACGTCGCTATGGAAACCAGTGTGTGGGTGTATGTGAAGATGATCACACAAAACAATCACAATAATGTGGAAGTATTATCCCCATTTCACAGATGAGAAAACTGAGGGTCAGGGAAACCAACTCTTGTAGGTGCAAATTGTAAGCCAGGGTTTGAAAACAGGTCATCTGACTTCATGTTCTGTATTTCTCTCCCTGTATCATGCTTCTTCCTTCCTTCTCTCACTCATGTGTCTTTAAGTCTATTCAAATGCCAAACTCCCCATGAAGCCTATTGCTTCTGTCTGAATCTCCATTGGCCTTCCTCTGTGTCTCTTCTAAGTCAACCTTGTATTAGGATATTTTGTGCATATCATGTTCCTCTGTAAGCCTCTTGAGGGCAAAGACTACATCAATTTCACCTCTGAATCTCTCCCTCCTGAATTTATATACATAGGTACACACACACACAAATATCCATTCAGTGAATGAATACTTTAGTCACAGAATTCTTGAATTCGGTTAAATGGAAAATCTAAGCCAACTATGAAAGAAAGATCAAAGGACGATTTATAGTAAACCACACACTCGCTCCTGTATTTTTTCTTCACACCCTGTTCCCTTCTCTCATATCCTGGTTTTCCCAGGCAGGCTTCCATGGGGCTTGGCTCATTCACTCTGGCTAGAGAATTTCCTAACATTCTGTTTATTAGTAGTAATAGCAGTAGGACTATTACTATGAATAGCTGAGATTTACAGAACCTCTAAATGGCATCTTCCTTGAGTGCAGAGACTGTGGAGACCCTTGGCCCTGGCTCAGGTCTGGCCCACTCAATATTTTCTTTTGTTTTAATTGAAGTATAGTTGATTTACAATGTTTCAGTTATATAGCAAAGTAATTCAGTTTCATATACATATATATATATTCTTTTTCAGATTCTTGTCTATTATTACAAGATATTGAATACAGTTCCCTGTGCTATACAGTAGGCCCTTGCTGTCTACCTATTTATATATACATATGCTTTTAATATGGCTGCCCAGGGGGCTCAGTAGGTAAAGAATCTGCCTGCAAATGCAGGTGATTCCAGTTCAGTCCCTGGGCGGAGAAAATCCCCTGGAAGAGGGCATGGCAAACCACTCCACTATTCTTGCCTAGAAAATCCCATGGAGAGAGGAGCCTGGCAGGCCACAATCCATAGGATCTCAAAGAGTCAGACACAACTGAAGTGACTGACCATTCATGCACACATACTTTCAATATGTGGGGTCTTTTGGATAAATAGGCCTGTTTATTGCCAGGCATGTGCATCAGACTCTCTAAATACATTAACTTTCAAAACTACCCAGCAAAGAAACTATATGCAAATAAAATGGACAACTTGGAAGAAATGGACAAATTCTTAGAAAAGTACAACTTTCCAAAACTCAACCAGGAAGAAATAGAAAATCTTAACAGACCCATCACAAGCATGGAAATTGAAACTGTAATCAGAACTCTTCCAGCAAACAAAAGCCCAGGACCAGACGGCTTCACAGCTGAATTCTACCAAAAATTTAGAGAAGAGCTAACACCTATCCTGCTCAAACTCTTCCAGAAAATTGCAAAGGAAGGTAAACTTCCAAACTCATTCTATGAGGCCACCATCACCCTAATACCAAAACCTGACAAAGATGCCATAAAAAAAAAGAAAACTACAGGCCAATATCACTGATGAACATAGATGTAAAAATCCTTAACAAAATTCTAGCAAACAGAATCCAACAACATATTAAAAAGATCATACATCATGACCAAGTGGGCTTTATCCCAGGGATGCAAGGATTCTTCAATATACGCAAATCAACCAATGTAATACTCCACATTAACAAATTGAAAGATAAAAACCATATGATTATCTCAATCAATGCAGAGAAAGCCTTTGACAAAATTCAACATCTATTTATGATAAAAATCCTCCAGAAAGCAGGAATAGAAGGAACATACCTCAACATAATAAAAGCTATATATGACAAACCCTCAGCAGACATTATCCTCAATGGTGAAAAATTGAAAGCATTTCCCCTAAAGTCAGGAACAAGACAAGGGTGCCCACTCTCACCACTACTATTCAACATAGTTTTGGAAGTTTTGGCCACAGCAATCAGAGCAGAAAAAGAAATAAAAGGAATCCAGATTGGAAAAGAAGAAGTAAAACTCTCTTTGCAGATGACATGATCCTCTACATAGAAAACCCTAAAGACTCCACCAGAAAATTACTAGAGCTAATCAATGAATATAGTAAAGTTGCAGGATATAAAATTAACACACAGAAATCCCTTGCATTCCTATACACTAACAATGAGAAATCAGAAAGAGAAATTAAGCAAACAATTCCATTCACCATTGCAATGAAAATAATAAAATACTTAGGAATATATCTACCTAAAGAAACAAAAGACCTATATATAGAAAACTATAAAACACTGGTGAAAGAATCAAAGAGGACACAAATAGATGGAGAAATATACCATGTTCATGGATCAGAAGAATCAATATAGTGAAAATGAGGATACTACCCAAAGCAATCTATAGATTCAATGCAATCCCTATCAAGCTACCAACGGTATTCTTCACAGAGCTAGAACAAATAATTTCACAATTTGTATGGAAATACAAAAAACCTCGAATAGCCAAAGCAATCTTGAGAAAGAAGAATGGAACTAGAGGAATCAACCCTCTTGACTTCAGTCTCTACTACAAAGCCACAGTCATCAAGACAGTACGGTACTGGCACAAAGACAGAAATATAGATCAATGGAACAAAATAGAAAGCCCAGAGATAAATCCACACACCTATGGACACCTTATCTTTGATAAAGGAGGCAAGAATATACAAGGACAAAAGACAATCTCTTTAACAAGTGATGCTGGGAAAACTGGTCAACCACTTTAAAAGAATGAAACTAGAATACTTTCTAACACCATACACAAAAATAAACTCAAAATGGATTAAATATCTAAACATAAGACCAGAAACTATTAAACCCCTAGAGGAAAACATAGGCAAAACACTCTCGGACATAAACCACAGCAGGATCCTCTATGACCCACCTCCCAGAATATTGGAAATAAAAGCAAAAATAAACAAGTAGGATCTAGTTAAAATTAAAGCTTCTGCACAACAAAGGAAACTATAAGCAAGGTGAAAAGACAGCCTTCAGAATGGGAGAAAACAATAGCAAACAAAGCAATGGACAAAGAATTCATCTCAAAAATATATAAACAACTCCTGCAGCTCAATTCCAGAAAAATAAAAGACCCAGTCAAAAAGTGGGCCAAAGAACTAAATAGACATTTCTCCAAAGAAGACATACAGATGGCTAACAAATACATGAAAAGATGCTCAACATCACTCATTATCAGAGAAATGCAAATCAAAACCACAATGAGGTACCATTTCACGCCAGTCAGAATGGCTGCGATCCAAAAGTCTACAAGCAATAAATGCTGGAGAGGATGTGGAGAAAAGGGAACCCTCTTACACTGTTGGTGGGAATACAAACTAGTACAGCCACTATGGAGAACAGTGTGGAGATTCCTTAAAAAATTGGAAATAGAACTGCCATACGACCCAGCAATCCCACTGCTGGGCGTACACACTGAGGAAACCAGAATCGAAAGAGACATGTGTACCCTAATGTTCATCACAGCACTGTTTATAATAGCCAGGACATGGAAGCAACCTAGATGTCCATCAGCAGATGAATGGATAAGAAAGCTGTGGTACATATACACAATGGAATATTACTCAATCATTATAAAGAATACATTTGAATCAGTTCTAATGAGGTGGATGAAACTGGAGCCGATTATACAGAGTGAAGTAAGCCAGAAAGAAAAACACCAATACAGTATATTAATACATATATATGGAATTTAGAAAGAAGGTAATGATAACCCTGTATGTGAGACAGCAAAAGAGACACAGATATATTGAATAGTCTTTTGGACTCTGTGGGAGAGGGCGAGGGTGGGATGATATGGGGAAATGGCATTGAAACATGTAAAATATCATATGTGAAACAAATCCCCAGTCCAGGTTTGATGCATGATACAGGGTGCTCAGGGCTGGTGCACTGGGATGACCCAGAGGGATGGGATGGGGAGGGAGGGGGGAGGGGGGTTCAGGATGGGGAACACGTGTATACTCAATGGCAGATTCAAGTCAATGTATGGCAAAACCAATATCATAAAGTAAAATAAATAAATTGATTTTTTAAAAAAACCTACCCAGCAAGGAAATGATTATAATCATTATTTTACAGATGAGGAAACTGAGGTTCAGTGAGGTTAAGTCCTTTTTGCCCCACATCACACAGTTAGGACGCCAGTCAAGGACCATCCGACTCCAGGGACACCCTTTGTTATTGAATCACACTGCCTCCTGGGCCCCTTTGCTGACTATGTCCCGGTCTCTCTCTTTCCTTTACTTACTCACTCACTCAGAAATATTTCTGAGAGTCTATTACACGGGAGATACCAGACCGGGATGAATAGTGCAGACATAGTTTTTGCCCTAAAGGAACACATGGTCCAGTGGTCAAGGTAGACATTCAGCAAGTGAAGGCACATAGACCCACTGTCAAGGACAGCAAGTGCCACAGGGGAAGAGGAGAATGCCGTGAGGGGCTTCATCGGCTCGGATGGTCAGAGAAAGCCTAAGATCCAGACTTGATGAAAGAGCCTAGTGAGGAGGTGTTCCAGGCAATGAGAACAGTGCCGGGGTAGCCCCGAAACAGGAAAGTTGTGGGTTCAGAGAGAAGGCCAGTGCGGCACACCGTGGCGCAGAGGACTCGGGGTGAAGACGAGCTGTGAGCAAGGACAGAGGTCAGGGTCATTGGCTGGGGATCCTGGCTGGTTTTCTGAGGAGCCAGAGTGCAGGGGAGGACCAGGGAAGAGCTTTAAGCTGGGGAACTGTGTGCAGTGAGGAGGCTGGATGAGACCAGAGTGGAAAGAGGAAGGAGGCTATCGTAGTAATCCAGTAGAGAGAAAGGTGATTTGACCAGGGAGAGGTAATGAAGGTGGAGAGGAAGTGGCAGACAGACAATGGAATCAAGAGGGCTCCAGGATTGGAGTCTTGGCAGAGGAGTCAGAATTTCCATATAAGCCTGGGGGTTGGGGGGTGGGGTGGCTGAATCCAGCCTATACAACCAGGGAAGCCCTGTACTAGATTTTCCAAAAACTCCTGATGAGGTGGCTCAAGTTTATACAATCAAATCAAGGCAGCTGAGCCCTCAGTTTGAGCCTCTGTGATAGAAGCGTACTCCAGTGAGTGCTGGTCCTCCCTGTAAAGGTGTGATTGTTACCGAGTAAAGGCCTGACTCTGAGATGGGTAGGGTCTCCATGTCTCATCAGAGGAAAAGGCAGATCAGTGGGTCTGCCCCACAGACTGCCTGCTGGCTCAGGATGAGCTGGACCAGGATGAAGGGTTGGAAGGAGGTATTTTTATCCTGGCCCCAGGGAGGGGTTCAGATATCCAGGCAAAGTGACCCTGGGTCAGGAAGCAGGCTGTGCCTGTGATGTGGAGATAAGCAGTGAGTTAGGGGAGAGAAAGCCCAGCCCAGGGGTCACTGGCTAAACAGAGTTAAGAGTTTGCTCGACAGAACCCAAGGAGTTGAGACTGTTTTCGTGATTCATTTTCCAGCTTGAGAAATGTTTAAGTGTTTTCTCTCTACCTTCTTTCCCATAAATTCCCCACTGGATACCCCAAATGCCGGTCATATTTGGGGGAAGACTTGTTAGGAATGTCTTCATTTAGTTTCTGAGTTTAGCCAAGTCCACTGCATTTGCCCAGCTGCTGGGTGAGATTGGCTTTCTGTGGCTGGGTCGTCCCTGGGTTCCAGTTCAGTGAACACGATGGGAGGTCTTCAGCTAATGTCTGTCCTCAATCTCCCTCTCTTCTCCTGACCACTACACAGCCCCCCGACTCCGGCTGCACCCATGGCCCAGCTCTGGGTGGGACACATTCCCTGCCAGACCCCTCCCCAGCCCTGCCCTGTCCTGCCCTAGCCTCCTGCCAGGGAAGGGGCTTGGACACCCACCACCCTCTCTGAATCCTCCCCGGTCAAGAAGGCAGGTCCTGCCAGCCCACGCCTTCGCTCCTGAGGAAGCCAGGCCCTCTGAGCAAACCTGTGACGAGCCACATGGTTCCCTCTCCTTTAAAAATAAGCATTCCCTGTGGCTCGAGTTGGCCTTCACCCTAGCAAGGTGAGTCGCTTCCAAAAACCTATGTCAGAGCATCCTTTGTAACACTTGGGGAAGAGTGAAGGTGGAAAAAAAGGCTTCTATTTATCCGGATGTTTGACATCCAGAGAAGGAATATTATTGTTTCTCCCATCAAATACTGGGGCTCCATTGAAAAATATTTCCAATCTGCCAGACTGAAGTCCTGCGCCTTTGTGAACCTCAGCCAACACACGCAGTCCAGGTGTTGGACCCAGGCCCATTTCTCCCAGCAGCCACATTCCTGTCTGGTGTCCTGAACAGGGCACATCTGGTCTTGGTCCCAGAGGCAACTGCTGTGACCTTCTCCTATCCTATCAGTGGACAGAGTTAAGAAAATTCTCTCCCAGTCACTATGGGGAGCCAGGGGCTGCCAGAGAAAGGATGGAGTCATGCCAAAGCAGGGCTGTGCCCTGGAGGTTACAGAAATGATGTGGCTGAAGTCTCCTTCCGACCAGTCAGCCAGCATCCTCTCAGATGTAGGAGAAGCCTGTCTAGGATGGAGCATGCAAAGTTCACCTGGTCTCTTCCTCTGCTGCTCTACATTCAGAACACTGGTTTTTTTGAGGGGGTGAGGGTGGGAGGGTTCTTTTTTCTACACTATAAATGCAATGCATAGTCCCGAAAACAAATTTAGAAAATATAGACAAGAAAAAGGGGGAAATGAAATTCAACCAACTTTTCATTTCCTAGAGATAAGAATAAATAAATCTATTATACTTTATATAATTCAAGCATTACTTGTATGCATGATATATAGCTTTTAAAAAATACTCAAATGAAATCATTCAGCATATATTATTTTATAACTTGCCTTTTTCACTTAATAGTGTATCATGAATATCTATTTAATAAGTACACCTCTAACCATGTGGGTTCAATCCCTGGGTCAGGAAGATCCCCTAGAGAAGGAAAGGGTAACCCACACCAATATTCTTGTCTGAGAAATCCCATGGACAGAGGAGCCTGGTGGGCCACAGTCCAGGGGGGTTGCAAAGTGTCAGACACAACTTAGTGACTGAACAATAGCAACAGAAGATTAATAGCTATAGAGTATTTTATTCAACTGATGCATAGTAATTTTGTAAACAATTCTCAATGGATATTTAGGTAGTCTCTAATTCCTTATTACTATGCGCTTACTCCTTGGAAGGAAAGTTATGACCAACCTAGATAGCATATTCAAAAGCAGAGACATTACTTTGCCAACAAAGGTCCGTCTAGTCAAGGCTATGGTTTTTCCTGTAGTCATGTAAGGATGTGAGAGTTGGACTGTGAAGAAGGCTGAGCACCGAAGAACTGATGCTTTTGAACTGTGGTGTTGGAGAAGACTTTTGAGAGTCCCTTGGACTGCAAGGAGATCCAACCAGTCCATTCTGAAGGAGATCAGCCCTGGGATTTCTTTGGAGGGAATGATGCTGAAGCTGAAACTCCAGTACTTTGGCCACCTTATGCGAAGAGCTGACTCATTGGAAAAGACTCTGATGCTGGGAGGGATTGGGGGCAGGAGGAGAAGGGGATGACAGAGGCTGGATGGCATCACTGACTCGATGGACGTGAGTCTCAGTGAACTCCGGGAGTTGGTGATGGACAGGGAGACCTGGCGTGCTGCGATTCATGGGGTTGCAAACAGTCGGACATGACTGAGCAACTGAACTGAACTGAACTGATGAGCATCACTGTGATTAACATCCACACAGCTGAATCTTTGGGAGGACCTATAACTATTAAGAGTGATGACAATATACTATAGCAGTGAGAACAAGCCAAGAAGAGAGTGATAATCATAGCTACCAAATTTTTAGTGTTCACTCTATCTGAAAACAGACATGTAGCTTACCCAATCTACACAACTGTACATGTCAAAGGCAAAATGCGGACCCAGGTTTGTCTGACTCCAGGTCCAGATTTCCAAATAGTATCCCCCCTGTCTTGCCAGTTTGATGCTTTAGAATGATGGAGAACATGGTAAGACCAGCTACTTCTCTGAGCAAAAGCCTATGGATGCACTTCATTAGCTGTGAAATGAGTTTCCTGGTCAGAAGCAGTGCTCTGTGAAATACCATGATAGTAAATAAGATATTTGGTAAGTCTGCAGATATGGGCAGAAATATTGCAGGCAGGGAAGACAAACCCATATCCAGAATGTTCATATCTCCCTAGAAGAAGAAAAAGAAGTACTCCCCAAATGGAAGCATTTCAGCATAACTGATCTGCCACTGGGCATTTGGCTGGTCTCTCCAAATAGTGGTACCATATTCAGAGCTGTGTTGGTCTCTGCTCTTGTAGGTAGTGTGGGTATTCAGAAGTGACTACAACCAGATTGGTCTTGGAGAGTGAAAGCCCATTTGCTAGGTCAATGCAAAATCTCCATCTATGCTGTCATGGCTATTTTGTTTATGAGCTGTTGACATACACAGAATGGGTCAACCTGATAATTAAGATTATTCTGTGCTAAGATTGCTCTTTGATGAGCACTCACTTGGCATTCAGATATCTTCACTTCTGAGCCCACTTGGAGAGGCCCACTCAAATGTCTCTTTCTCAGACATTCTTGTCATCAAATTTTCAGCTGTATTCTTTCCAAGTCCTTGACCAAACCATTAGCCATGTCCATGAAAGAACATAGATCCAAATCCCTAGCCATCTTTCCCTCCAGGCAAGATAAACATCCAGGTGTCCTGCTCAAGGGGCTTTCCTGATGGCTTGCTGCTGCTGCTGCTAAGTCGCTTCAGTCGTGTCCGACTCTATGTGACCCCATAGACGGCAGCCCACCAGGCTCCCCCATCCCTGGGATTCTCCAGGCAAGAATACTGGAGTGGGTTGCCATTTCCTTCTCCAATGCATGAAAGTGAAAAGTGAAAGTGAAGTCGCTCAGTCATGTCCAACTCCTAGCAACCCCATGGACTGCAGCCTACCAGGCTCCTCCATCCATGGGATTTTCCAGGCAAGAGTACTGGAGTGGGGTGCCATTGTCTTCTCCATCCTATTGGTTTAGTGGTAAAGAATTCACCTGCCAATAAAGGAGACGTGGGTTTGATCCCTGGGTTGGGAAGATCCCCTGGAGAAGGGAATGGCAACCCACTCCAGTTTTCTTGCCTGGAGACTCTCAGGGACAGAGGACAGAAGATGTCCCTTCATCACTGTCCTTCAGGGAATCCCTGAGTGGAGCTATAGCACTAGAGAGCTGCCACCAGGAAGCTGAGAACAGCTCTTCCATCTCTTACCCATGGACCTCTCTCCACATGCCCTCACATCGCAATTCCTAATGAGCTCCCTAATGGCAACTATAATACAAGAGAAGAATGTGTCCAAACCCCTCAGATTTGTACCTGGGAACAGCCGCTCAATGACCCAGACCTTGGGCTGCTCTCTCAGCTTCATCTTGGTGGACTTAAGGCAGAGACCCTGTCTACTGACCTCTTTTATCTGAGAGTGAGCTCTTTTCATTACAGATGTTCCCCGAGGGTGGCAGGGACAAATCTAGCCCCCAGTCCTGATAGCATGCAGTTTCCAGCACCCAGAGCGCTCAGCAGAAAGCCCAGGTCCCTGTTCACATATTTTTGTCACTAGGTCACAGAGCTTTATGTAAATCAAGCCAATCAAGAGGAAGAGTCACAACTAAGATGTCCCTAAGTTCCAGGGTAGAGTTGTTTTAGTTAGTGTAGCTTAGGAAGTTGTTAGAATATTTCTTATTCTCTCAGTTCTATGCACAAATCCCACCCATCCGCCTCTTTATCAATTCTGAAACTGAGGTATGTCTTAGTCAGTGCTTGCATTTATTGTAGGTTCCCTGAATCCCCAAGGAAAAAAACAAGGCTATTATATCAAAGCTGACTATTTTCAGTCAAGTTAGTTCTTGGCATTGAGGTATTAGGGAACATGATAGCCAAAGCCATGGGAATGGGTGACATTACACAAGGTTAAGATGTGGCAGTAGGAAAGAAACAGAACTAGTAGATAAAACAAAATAAAAAATTAGTGGTATTCTTATATCAGTTAACGATTACTTGCTTACTGTGTGCTTGGTATTGTTTTAAAGGCTTTGCAAACATTAAGTACTTTAATTCTGATTATAACCTTGTGAGCTAGACTTTGCTATCAGCAGCAGCATCCCATTTTACGGATGATGGAATTGAGGAAACCTGCTCAGATCATAGAGACAGGACCTCAACTCGGACAGTTCTGGCTCCAAAGTCCTCTCCCAGCTTCCCACCTCAGGGTTAGGCACTTAATCAGGCATTTTCCAGCACCAAACTGGGTACTTTGGACTTATCTATCAGAGTTCTTGGTTGCAAGTAATAGAAACTAACCTCTTTCTTTAAGAAGGAAAGGGATGTATGTCGAGGCTATTTGTTCAGGCATTAACCACAAGCAGCTCTAAGCCCATGAGGAGAAACGTTGACAACACACCAACCCCTGATCACTCTCAGCTCCAAGAAAAGAGGGCTATCTGGACATTTATGTGTCCTGGTCAGATGCACCACCTCTGATATGTTCTTGCCAAAATAATGAGCCCAAATCTGATCAAACTTCTGACACAACGACAGATTCCCCAGAAGTGCAGAGGCCAGAGGACATGTCAAATAAAACTATGAAACAGCAATCAGCCAAGACCAGAACGCAGAAAATTCTCTAGGAAAACCGACCCTAACTCTTCAGGAAATAAGAGGCACAACCCCCCGCCCCCAACACACACACACCCAAAAAAATGAGGGAAAACCTTTACAGATGGAAATCCATTGAACAGCATGTTAGCCAAATACAATGGGTGAATATTGTTTGGATCCTGATTTGAATAAACCAACCATAGAAATACTTTTTAGACAATTAGGGAAGACTAAATATGGCCCAGGTATTAAATGATACTGAAGAATCACTATTAGTGGTATAGATTGGCATAGTGGTAATATAGCTATTTGTGTGGTTTTCAAGGCTGTGTCTGTTAGAGACATGTACTGAAGTATTTATGATTGAAATGATAGGATGTCTGGAAGTTGCTTTAAAATAAATTACGTAGGTCCTCCACTCTAAAGAAGAGGGCTCACAGCTCCCCACTGTTTACGTGTGTGCTGCACGTACAGACTTTCTTCCAAAGAGTACACTGTGGAAGGGGTGGGTGGGGAGATGAATGACTCTCCAGTGGAGAAACCCCCCCAGCACTGCCTCAGCCAGGTGGTCAAGGCCAACATCAACTATAGTAAATCATGTTGAAGGTATGGAGCAACGAAAACAGCACTTTACCTATGCCACCTTCCTGAAACCCATCACCCCAGTCTAATCGTGAGAAAAACAGTAGACAAATCCCAGCAAGGGGACCTCCTGCAGTCTGCCTGACCAGTACCCCTCAAAACTGTCACGGTCATCACAAACAAGGGCACTCTGTGAAAGAAAAACAGTTTCTCTACTCACAATACTCTGGACACAAAGTGTGGATTTTCCACACGGAGAAATTCTCCAATTTTCTGTGGACACCGACTGTGTGTACTACAATTTAACTCAATTCTGACATTAACTACCTGGAGTTAATACAGGCCCTGCATTTTAAGGGCTCAGTCCCACAAGACTGCCCCTACTTCCAACGTTAACCACAAGTGATGGGTGTCCAGGTGACCTGCAGTTCTGTCTGACTTGGCTACAAATCAGGGGTTCCCATGATCCTCTCCCCAGCATCAATAATTTGCTATAACAGCTCACAGAATTGGAGGAAACACTTAAATTTACTGGTGCCATTTCAAGGAACAGCAGGTACATAGGATAAAGTCCAGAAGGATCCCCAAAGCAGGTATTTCTATCCCTCCCCGTGCAGACATCCAAGTCCAGGGGTGTGTTTACCAACCTGGAAGCTCTTTGAACACCAAACCTGGCTCTTGGGAGGCATTCATTCAAGACTGAAGGGATGAGAGGCTGTGACTGTAAATGATCTTGCCTCTTAGGGTGAAGGTGATGAAATCCTGGAGTTGTAAAACCAGGGTCCCAGCACTGACTTTCCCACTGGCTGTGTGCCTTTCCGGAAATCATTGTCCTTCTCTGAGCCTGCCCTCCCCTCCCGTTGCAATAAAGGAGGTGGCGGCCCAAATGGGTTCTTATCTTACCATTCCTCAGTCAAAGTCAACGTCACTGCCTGGGCAAAGAGTCCAGTGAAGCGGGTCCTGCTGCCAGGAAGAATGGCTCACAGCTGGCCTGGTGACTCCCCACGCCAACCCTGCCCTCGCCACCGCTAGAGGGAAGGCAGGTGCCTGCCACACACACTGGCGATGGGACCTTCAGAAGGGCCTTGAGGGAAGATGGAAAGGTTGCTCACCTAACTCCCAAGGACTGTCCCTGCTCTGGAGTCTTTGATCATAACTGAGGCCACCTGTGAAGGTCTCAGTCACAGACGTCCTAGGTCGGGGACCCCTGGAGAGAAAGTCCAGAAGGAAGCGCCAGGTCACAGCACTGCTCACTCAGGACCTAGGGTCTGCCCCAGCCTGGCCCCTCCTGACCCAGGCGCTGGCTCTGTGGGAGTGCAGGAGAGCCGGGTTGGATGACGTACACTTCTTTCCAGGGGAAGGGAGCCTCAGAGAGGAGCGAATCCCAGAACATAAATCAAATGGGGTGTAAAATTGTTCTGAGCCACGCTTCGTAAAGCTGCTGCAACATGTCTTTAGTAGCAGCCCCAGAGCCAGGGAGACACACAGGCAGGCACCTGGTGGGGGGGTAGGGTGGCAATTAGTCCAAAAGTGATGATGCAGGGGCTCACAGCTCTTCTTGGGGGGCACTGTTGACCCACTCCTGACCCCCTCTGGTGGGACAGGAGGAAGGGAGCTGAGGGGCAGGTGCTGAAGGTTGGCTTGTCCTTACCAGCCCTTCCTCTTAAAATTCTCTGAGAATTTCATTGTGGGCACACCCACCTACAGCTTAATCTACAGAGGGGCCAAGGGCCCAGGAAGGGCCATCAGCAAGCCATCAGCTATTTCAGGCATGGCCAGGGCCCAGGGAGCCCAGTATGCTGCTAGGCTGAGGTCAGCAGTCAGCTAACTCCCCTGTGATCTGGCATCTTGGCCAGAGGCACAGGCAGGAGCACGCTTGAGTGATTTGGGACCTGTCGGTGACCCCAGACTTGGATTTTGAAGATGCGTAGCTTCTTTTGTTTGCTCTTTTGCCAAGTAAATATACTTTTTTAAACCCTACAATCTGATATCAGTACTATGTAGTCATGTTAATAGCAAGGGAAAAAATTACAATCAGCATAATCACTTTCCTAAATTTGCTATATCATCTCAATTTTTCTCATTTCATTGTGAGTAGCAGAGGTCAGTGTTATGCAAGATGTTATAAAGACCATTAACAAAATGAAAGATGGCCTACTGAATGGGAGAAAATATTTGCAAATGATATGACCAATAAGGGGTTAATATTCAAAATATGTACATAGTTCATACAACCCATCATCAAAAAAAACAAACAACTTCATTAAGAAAATGGGCAGAAGACCTGAACATTTTTCCAAAGAGAACATGCAGAAGGCCAATAGGCACATGAAAAGATGCTCAACATTGATAATCATCAGCGAAATGCAAATCAAAACCACAATGAGTTATCATCTCACCTCTGTCAGAATGCTGACCATCAAAAAGAACACAAACAACAAACAGTGAGGATGTGGGGCAGAGGGAAGCCTTGCACATGGTTGGTGGGAATGAAAACTGGTGCAGCTACTGCGGAACACAGTATGGAGGTTCCTCAAAAACTAAAGAGAGAACTACCATATAGCCCAGCGATTCCACTCCAGGGTATATATTTAAAAAAAAACAAACCTGAAAACACTAATTTGAAAAGATACATGCACCCCAATGTCCATAGCAGTATTGCTTAAAATTGCCAAGATACTGAAACAACCCGTGTTATCAACAAATGAATGAATAAAGATGTGACATATATATATTTTATATATATATACACACACACAATGGAATACTACTCAACCATAAAAATGAAAAAATGTTGCCATTTGCAGCAACATAGGTAGACTTGGAGGGTATTATGCAAAGTTAAATAAACTGGACAAAAATAAACACTTACATATCACCTATGCATGGAATTTAAAAAATATGACAAACCAGTGAATATAACTAAAGAGAAAGACTTAGATATAGAGAAAAAACTAGGGGTTACCAGTGGGTGGAGGAAAGAAGGGAGGGAAAAATAAAAGGGTAGGGGACTAAGAGACAAAATATTTTGTATAGAGGAAGCTACAAGAATATATTGCACAACATAGGGAATATACCCAGTATTTTAGAATAACTATAAATGGAATATAACTTAAAAATTGTGAATTACTATGTTGTACACCTGTAACTTCTATTGTATATCAGCTACACTTCAGATTAAAAAAAAAAAAAAGATGTTATGAAGGCTCAACATGTGAGAGAGAAAACGGAAGGAGAGCAGGCAGAGAGCAGGTAACCGCAGTACAGGTCTGATGATGAAGGCTCGGCCAGTGCCCATCAGACTGCCCCAGGTGGACCCATATGGCTGGTCTTTATGCCCCCAGCTTGCTCCGCCCCTGGCTGCAACCTGCCCCTGAGGAGGATGTGACCTTGAACCGGGCAAGTCTCTGCAGCTGAGACCAGTTGAAGGCGCTGACAGTTGGAGACCATCTGACCACTGGCCCTACTCCTGGCAGCAACCTGGACGGGGAAGTGGATGGTCACCTCTGAGTCTACCAGAATAGTTAGTTTTCAGCACTTAGACATCTCTTGAATTCTGCAACCACCTTGGAAACACAGGCAGAGTGGAGGTACTTACCTGACTTCACAGATGGGTAAACTGAGGCCGCACATCAAGTGAGACAGTGCTGGGCAGGTCCTCTAAGCCAGGCCTTCAGAGTCCTCCTCCAGTGCCTCTGTGACCAAGAGCAAGGACTCAATGAAAAGAATTACTGTAAATGCTAACAATTAGTATTACCAATCTGCCACTGGGTAAATGGCCAGGCGCTGTGCCATAAATTTTGTGTATTAGTTTGTTTCAGTCAGTTCAGTTCAGTTGAGTCGCTCAGTCTTGTCCGACTCTTTGAGACTCCATGAATTGCAGCACGCCAGGCCTCCCTGTCCATCACCAACTCCCGGAGTTCACTCAGACTCATGTCCATCGAGTCGGTGATGCCATCCAGCCATCTCATCCTCTGTCGTCCCCTTCTCCTCCTGCCCCCAATCCCTCCCAGCGTCACAGTCTTTTCCAATGAGTCAACTCTTCGCATGAGGTAGCCAAAGTATTGGAGTTTCAGCTTCAGCATCAGTCCTTTCAATAAACACCCAGAACTGATCTCCTTTAGAATGGACTTGTTGGATCTCCTTGCAGTCCAAGGGACTCTCAAGAGTCTTCTCCAACACCACAGTTTAAAAGCATCAATTCTTCAGCACTCAGGTTTCTTCACAGTCCAACTCTCACATCCATACATGACCACTGGAAAAACCATAGCCTTGACTAGACGGACCTTTGTTGGCAAAGTAATGTCTCTGCTTTTCAATATACTGTCTAGGTTGGACATAACTTTCCTTCCAAGGAGTAAGCGTGTTTTAATTTAATGGCTGCGGTCACCATCTGCAATGATTTTGGAGCCCAAAAAAATAAAGTCTGACACTATTTCCACTGGTTCCCCATCTATTTCCCATGAAGTGATGGGACCGGATGCCATGATCTTAGTTTTCTGAATGTTGAGCTTTAAGCCAACTTTTTCACTTTCCTCTTTCACTTTCATCAAGAGGCTTTTTAGTTCCTCTTCACTTTCTGCCATAAGGGTGGTGTCATCTGCATATCTGAGGTTATTGATATTTCTCCTGGCAATCTTGATTCCAGCTTGTGCTTCTTCCAGCCCAGCGTTTCTCATGATGTACTCTGCATAGAAGTTAAATAAGCAGGGTGACAACATACAGCCTTGACGTACTCCTTTTTAGTTCGTTTAAACGTCCCCAAATCCCATGAGCTGACTTCTAGTATTATCTTCTTTTGTAGACAAGTAAACTGAGTTTCAGAGAGGTGAGGACTCTTGCCCAAGGTCACTCAGCTAGTAAAGCAGGGTCCGAGACTCAGACCCAGGTCCATCAGCTTCCAGAGCCTACAGAGTTTGGTGCTCCCAAACCAGGGTGATCTGATCCCATTGCCCACCAGGTAGGGGTTGAGAGCTGCATGTTCGTGCTCCAGGTGTGGGCAGGCCAGATGGAAGAGCCCTAGAGACAGACATCACTTAATGCGGGAGGCCTGCTCCGACTGGGGGATGGAGCAGCCTCTGGTCCCAGTGATGTGGCCTGATGCAAGTTCCTCCTACTTAAGGCCTCTGGGGAAAATAAGGGTCTAGCCCATGTGCATTCTTTTTTTTTTAAGGAATAAACTCTTTTTTTTAAATTTTATTTTGTATATGAGTATAGCTGATTAATAAACAATGTTGTGATGGTTTTAGATGAACAGCAAAGGGACTCATCTGTACATATAAATGTATCCATTTTCCCCCAAGCTCCACTCCCATGCAGGCTGCCACACACACTGAGCAGAGTTCCATGTACTACACAGTAGGTCTTTGTTGGTTATCCATTTTAAATACAGCAGTGTGTACATGTCCATCCCAAACTCCCTCACTACCCCTTCCCTCTATCCTTCCCCCCGACAACTATAAGCTCATTCTCAAAGTCTGTGAATCTGTTTCTGATAAACTCTTTCCTTAAGAAATAATCTTACTTATTTATGGTTTGCGTCTTCACTGCTGTGTGGGCTTTTCCCTATTTGTGGTACACAGGCTTCCCCCTGTGGTGGTGTCTCTCGTTGGGGAGCACAGGCTCTATAGTGCGTGGGCTCAGTGGTTGCGGCTCCACTCGAGAGCACAGGCTCAATATCAATTGTCGTGGCACACAGACTTAGAGGCTCTGCAGCATGTGGGATCTTCCCGGGCCAGGGATCAAACTCATGTCTCCTGCATTGGCAGGCAGATTCTTCACCACTGAGCCACCAGGGACACCCCCCGCCCCCATGTGCATTCTGGAAGATCTTCCCTAGATCTCCTGACCATCTGGGTTTCTACTTGGGACTCATTTCTGGAGCCGCCCATGGCTTTGTAGGCTTCTTAGGAAAACCCTTGTATGGCCCAGCCCCTCCCTGTCCTTAGGCTGACCTGGACTATGAGCATCATGTCTGGTTTGGGGCGGCAAGTGAGGCTCTCAGCTCTACCATCTCCATCACACTTGTTTACAAAGCACAACTGGTCCTGGGCCTTGTGAACCCTGCCTCCCCCAGACCCCCTTACTCTTGGGCTCTGATGAGCCCTTAGGTCTGGGACGATACAAGGAGGGGGTGGGGGAGAGGAAGCAGGGAGCCGGATGTGCGCGTGTTAAGGAGGAAGGGAGGGCCCTACAGGGGCTCCGCGTTCCTCAGGGAACCTCCTCCAAGAAATTCCATGCTCCAGCAAGAACCCATAAAAATCAAAGATGTGCTTCCATATGCAATAATTTATCCACAACAAGTGATGAAAACTTCCCTCCCATTAATCACTGGGCAAGAGGCTAACTGATTTACAGGCGTGTGCAGCGCTCTGGAGGGTTACGTGTGGCGTGACTGTGGATGCGACATCGTCCGCTCTCCAGCTCAGCCTTCCAGGCCCTCCCACCTCCACCTGCCTGCCCATGTCCCCACAACTCCTCCCACTGCACCTCAACTTCTGATATGTTCCTAAAGCTGCTTGTGTTGTTGAAAATCCAGGGCCAGAGGTTATGACCATGACAGACAGTCATGGTCTGCTACTTCAGACCCGTCACAACAGACTTAAACCACCTCTAACCAATCCAAGCAGGTTCTAGCTAATTCTACCTCTGACATGATCAGGATGAAAACTGGTTCTAATATGATCTCATGGGAATCACACCAATGGAGACCTTTTAAAGTAGGTTCTGGCTAAATCTGGGGCTTCCCAGGTGGCGCTAGTGGTAAAGAACCCACCTGCCAATGCAGGAAATGTAAGCGACTTGGGTTCAATTCCTGGGTCAGAAAGATCCCCTGGAGGAGGGCATAGCAACCCACTCCAGTATTCTTGCCTGGAGAATCCCATGGACAGAGGAACTTGGCTGACTATAGTCTATAGGGTTACAAAGAGCACCCACTGGCTAAATCTAACTAGATCAAATCACTGCTGTCCAGATCAAAGCAATGCTGACTGGTCTCCCTGAGTCCAGACAGGGTTCAGCTCTGCCTGCTTCTTCTGCTTTAAAGCTGCTCTCAATGCAACAGCCTCTCCCTTGGCCTCCTCTAGGAAGGTGTGACCCTGCTCACTGTCCTTGAATGAAAAGAGGGTTGGCTTTGTCTTCTGAGATCATTTAGCGAGGGAGGCTGTTATTTTATTAATAACCCTATTTAGGGACTTCCCTGGTGGTCCAGTGGTTAAGAATTCACCTTGCCATGCAGGGGATGCAGGTACAATCCCTGGACAGGGAACTAAGATCCCGAATGCCACGCCATGGGGTCACTAAGCCCAGGCACCACAGTTTGCTGAGCCCATTCACAAAAACTAGCAAGTCCATGTACCACAACAAAAGATTCTGCATGCTGCAACTAAGACCCGAAGCAACCAGATAAATTATATTTTTTAAAAGAACACTGTTTATCGTTTGCTGGGTGCCTTTGCACACACTGGTTACATGATCCCCACGAGCAGTGCCCCAGCCAGAGTGTCATATTCTGTGCCCACTGGGTCTTTAGAAGGGCTGAGATGTAGACTTGAATCTCAACCTCCCCCCACTTGGCTTTGTGGCTTCAATTTCCCTTCTTTGAACCTCAGTCTCGCCCTCTATAAAATGGCATAATTACAATGCCTACTATTGTGATGATAAAGATTGAAAAAGGTAATCAAGGTCTAAGCACTTTGAACAATGTTGCAACCCACAGCAAGTGCACAGTAATTATTAGCTCTTTTTAAAAATTATGATGATTCTTATTGTTACTGTATAATTACTATGGTCATCACGCAAACAGAAAACCATCTGGATTCCTCCCACCTTCAGTCTCACTGGAACCCTAACCCCATCAGGGCCACGGCCTCCGGCCTCCTTTCTTGGAGGGCTCACATGAAGTTAAGAGAATTGATTTCCACGATGTTCTTCCCTCTGCCCTGCCAGGTGAAACCCCAGGCTGTCCTGGGATGTGTTTTCCAATACCGCTCCCAGGAATTCATCACTTCTAAATTGCCTGCTGACAACTGGCGAGGTTTCCTCTTTACTGAGCACTTCCTATGGTTGGGTGAACTCCCTTAGAGCCCGGGAAATGGAGTGAGCTGGAAGAGTGCGCAGAGACAAAGACCCCGCATGGGGAATGGGCTTTGAGGGGCCTCTCCTTGGGCTGAGGGCCCTGAGCTGAAGACCCGGGTCCTGGGTGCCCCTGCCTCTCTCCAGACCTCTGTGTGGGGACGGAGGACTGGCTGAGGGCGTAGGGTCCTTTGGGGACCCCGGAGAGCTGGTCTTTGCGCCTCTTGACCCTGCTTTGATGGTGGTGGTGGGTGGGGGTGTAGGGGGTAAGAGGAATAGAGAGTAGAAGGCACCTCAGCCCAGGAAGATGGCAGCAGGCACCCCCCACCTTTGTGCACAGTTACTAAACACTCAAAAACTAACAATTTATATAAATTAGTCTTTGTTGAGGCTTCACTATGTCCCAAGCATTTCATGCATCTGCCACTTACTCTCACCCTGACCCCACGGAAGAGGTGCTGTTCTCACAGCCTCTCACACAGCAAGACAGGGCTCAGGGAAGGGAGGTCTAACCCACCCCCCACCATCCTGGGACTTCAGGCCCATGGTAAAGTGATAAAGGCAGCAGCTGGTCGCTCTGTTGCTCACCTGAACCCACCTGACACTCCTGCAGGGTGGGGACCTTGCCCAGGGAGGCCTGTGGCCTGTGCTCGGGACCTGGTCTGGACAGGATGTAGCTGTTGGGGAAGAGTGATCAGGATGTGAGCGCAGCCACTGAAGATGGTGGTGGGACACGGCTCAGACTCTATTCAAATCCCTGGTAGAGAAGGAGCTCAGAGGCCACCCCAACAGCAGCACTGGACCACTGACCTTCACTTGCATGCCGCCTCTGCTGGAAAGCTCACCACCTCCCATCGCAGCCCTGACCCCACGGGCAGTTCCAGCCCCTATAGCTACATCTAACAGCCACTGCGGCTACAGGCCCAAAGCCCGGCCCTCTCAGGAAAAGGGATAGGAAGGAGGAGCAGGATTTATTAAGCGTCCCTTTCACTTCACACATGGTGCACAGCGATGGGGGCGACCATCTCAGTTAATTCTCACAGCAACCCCAGGAAGTAAGAGCTCTTGCTGGCCCCGTTTTGTTTTTTCTCCTAGATTAAAAACTTTAGGTACACTAGTTTACCATCTTAAACATTTTAAAATGTACAGTTCTGTGATGTCCTGAGCATTCACATTGCTGTGCATCAGATTTCTAAAATTCTTTAATCTCGCAAAACTGAAACTCTGTAACCATTAAACACCCACCCCCTGTCCCCTCCCCGAGCCCCTGGAAACCACGGCTCTACTCTGACTCTGCACGTGCCGCTTCCAGGCACCTCATGTAAGTAGAATCATACTTTGTCTTCTGTGATTCCCTAGCACCATTTTAAAACAGAGATGGAAGCCAGGGAGACTAAGCCACTTACCTACAGCCACCAGCTTTTCTGAGACACAGCCAGGGCCTGGGCGCAGGCCGCCTCTGTCCGTCCACATAGGCCCATGCCGCCCTTCTGACTGAACCAGGCCTCTTGAGCTGCCCCTGCTCATCTGAAGCAGCTTCACAGGTGTGAGCACTTCAGCCTCACAGGTGAGGTCAGTTGCGGGGAAGCCTGGGTCCAGGCCTAGGCACACCTCAAGAAGAGTTTGATTTTTATTATCACTCCCTTGGATTTGGCATGCAGGTATTGAGTCCGTGGAGGCTGGGGGAGGGTCCTAACCTTCGTCAGCTGTGCCTTGAGGCCTGACCTGCTCTCCAGGCCCTTTTCCTCAGGAGACGGCACCAGGGTTAGACAGCCTCTCAGAAAAGAGCATCAAGACACTTATACTCCTGAATCTCCACTAATTGTCAGATGCTTGTTGTTCATTCTGAGGGACAGATCTTTGTGAGTACCCATCTGTCAGCATGTCTAGGTCCAGAACAGTCAGATTCAGAAAGAGATCCTGGCTTCAAAGACCTCCCTGAACTAGGAGGGGCAGGTGTCACCCGAGCAGGCAAGGTGAGGGGGCTGGATGAACACTCCAGGAGAGGCATGGTTATAAAGGACTAAGGGAGTCTGTGGGCAGAGATCATTTCCAAGGCAGAGGGGAGGGGGGAGGCAATCAGGGAGGCCTTCCTGGAGGAGGTGGTGCTGCACTGAGAGAATCCAGACAGGGGCAGGGGGAGGGAATGGAAGGGTAGTCCAAATGGTGAAATAGCCTGAGCATAAGCACAGAGGCCTGTGAGTGTCTCATCCCCTCAATTAGGGCAGAGATGAGGTCCACAATGTGTGCCAGGAAGTGTTCAGTAAGTAAGCACAGAGAATGAGTTCCTGGAGAAGGGGAAGAAGAGGGGAGACCCTTATCCCTGCTTGGCCTGTCTTCCTCTTCTCCCTGCCCACCCCATCAGGGTGCAAAGGCAATCTCCCTTCAGAACCAAAGCTGCCCCTCACATGCCGGTAGCCCTCCCTAGGGGGAAGGAACAACCAAGGACACCAAGCGCCCCAGTGCCCCCCTCCCCAAGCACTCTGCACATAACAGGTCTTAGAAAACATCTTCTGGGACTTCCCTGGTGGTACAGTGGATAGGAATCCACCTGCCAATGCAGCGGACACAGGGTCAATCCCTGGTTTGGGAAGATTCCACATGCCATGGGGCGACAAAGCCCGTGCACCCAAACTACTGAGCCTGCACTCTCGAGCCCGTGTTCCCCCTGCAGTGAGAAGCCCACGCACTGCAACTCCTGAGCTCACGTGTCACATCTCCTGAAGCCCGCATGCCTAGAGCCCATGTTCTGCAACAAGAGAAGCCACCATGATGAGAAGCCCCTGCACCGCATCGAAGAGTAGCCCCCACTTGCCCCAACTAGAGAAAGTTCACGAGTACCAGTGATGGCCCAGCACAGCCATAAATAAATAAATAATTTTTTTAAAAAAAAGAAAGAAAATGCCTTCTGCATGACTTCTGTTTGGACGGAAGGGGGACAGACCAGGTGCTACTCCTGTTTGTTGCACAGAGTGCTGGCTGTGAGTCACCTGGAATTTCCTACGTGAGTCAGAAGGTGGAGGCAGGGGCAGGGATAGGCCTTTGGAAAGAGAATAAGGGAAAAAACAAACACACGATGCACTAGAGTATAGAGGAGGCAGAGAGCACCCCCTATTGTGGGGAATCATGATGTCAGCAAAGAGGCCGAAGCATAAACTAAGGTGACCTTAGTTAAGACAGAAAAGGCTTTGAGAAGTTGATATGGAGAGAAGGTGAAGGAAGGCACCCCAGGTGGAGGGAGCCACATGGGCAAAGGCTCAGGTGGGATAGTGTGGGCCACGTGGGGAAAACATATGTTCACCTTGGCTGAGACCTAAGGGGAGTGCAGAGCAGTCTGGGAACCAAGTTTAGAGATGATTAGAAGGGCCAGATCATGGACCCTCTGGAGGGGACTGTCTTGGGAAGGTTGCAGAAGACTTTCAGAAGTCCTCGAGCTGAGAAATTCAGGAAGAGCATGCTGGCAAGTTGCCACAACATACTGGAGCCCAGAGAGAAGACCTGTAAAGGGACTCCCTACAGAGGCAACAAGAGACAGAGCTCCCTCATGTTGCAGGGAGCAGAGAAGGAAGAGAGATCAATGAACAGAAACACAGGACTTCTAGTCTATCTTCCTGTTCTTCAGATGGGAAAACTGACAAGAATTGCCCCAGGTCACCCAGCTGTGTAGGTAATTGACCTGCCTCCACTACATCAGGAGTGGCGATCATCAATTGATTTGTAGCGACTACTTGAAGAGCTGTGTAGAGAAAGATTCTGAACTGCAAAGAGTGATGTGATTGATTAATGATGTCTGCCATGAGCAAGGGAATAGCGGAGTGAGACCTAAGAGCAGGGGGTCTGTTATCTATGTACTCTTTAAGTCTCAGAGTGAATAGTTCTGCCCTCCCAGCAGCAGGCATCAGCAAGATCATGTGTACAAAAACATTCTGAAGATTGTCGAGACCAAGGAAGTAGGAGGGGTTGTTCCTATGGTTATGCATGCCTCTTTTAGTCACCCTGATGCTGGTGCCAGAAAAAACACACAGCCCCCCGATATCCTCGACAGCTTTCACCCACCAAATGTCCCCAGCATGTTGACTTGCTTGTTGACTAAGGCAGGCTTAGTCACAGGTGGCTGCACAGGGGCTGAGTTTGGGGAGCATATGGAGAGATGACATATTCAATAACCACAGGCCAAGGGCACCATGAGTCACCCAGCTCCCTGGCACATGGAACTGAGGGCAGAGTCCCTTTTGTGATCGGCAAGGGCCTGACCCTGTTAGGATGTGCAGCCAAGTTAACTGTTTATGCCACACCTTGTCAGATTCCAGCTTCAGCTCATTATGGGCTTCACTCTGTCCCTAAATTCCAGTGTCAGGATGATTAGAGGCGCATCCTCCTGTGTGTTCATCTGATAAGGTGTGATGTCAGATTACCTGCTCATTTGCTCCCAGAACAGTGGACCCTGAGGCCTAGAGAAGTCTGTTCCTGTTGGGTGCACTCCAGAGGGATTTTCTCTTCATGGGGGTTTTGTAGCGAAAGCCTGGTGAAGCATAGACTAGATTCAGACTCACAGGATTGTGACCCTGGCTCTGCCACTCACTGCTTGTAGCACTGTGGGTACATCACTTAATCTCTCTGTGCCTCAGTTTCCTCATCTATGAAATGGGGATAAAATCATCTGCTCTGCCTAGTTTCCTCGGAAGAGCAAGATTTAACTCTGAAATAAACTTATGTTCTTAAAGGATTGCCACATTTGGAAAGGACTTTCATATTTCAGCTTGCTAGGGCTCCTGTGGGGTAGGCAGGGTGAGTGCTTGTACTACCCCCATTTTACAGATGAAGAAACTGAGGCCCAAGTCACATGGCCAGTTAGTGGTGAAGCCTGCACCTAACTCCAGGTCCTATTCTCTGTTCATGATGATACCAGAAGGAGGAGAGACATCAAGGTGTTTGAAAGGGGCACTGCAGAAAAAACAGGGCCACAAGAATGAGATATAGAACAAAATGCAAGCTCCTGGCCACAGCCCTGGCTGGGGGAGCAGTGGGGAGGCCCTATCTGAGCCCTCCAGGCCAGATGCTAGGACTGCTGCACACTCTGGCCTCTGCAGCCACCACCCTCCTGCTGGGGGCCCTGCCCATCTTCCACCACCCAGCGGTCCCTGCAATCTGCCCTGTGTCCTCACATGCCCTCTCTTGCCCACACGTGGCCCATCTCTGTGCTCTCACTTCTGGTTCTCCGGCCACAAACATCTTCCCTTGGCCCATCTTTGATTCCGTGGGAGCCTCCCTTCCTCCCAGAGGGACTACCGTGGGGGGTTCGGGGCTGGAAGCAGGAACCCTCTCATTCCTAGCTCCACACTCATCCCTCTTATCAATTTACCACTTACATGTCTGGTCTGGTGATGCTCAGACATCTGGCGCCTGCCACAGGGCTAGTCAGGGAAGGTTTGTCCAATTGAACTGAATTGAGTATATTGCTCCCCTCCCTGGGCCTCGGCCTCTACCCCTGTGGAGTGCGGTTCTTGGCAGTTGCTGTGCATCCCCAGCCAGCATCTAACTGAGCATATGGAGACTCAAGAGCTTTCAGATTGACAAGTAATAAGTAAAGTCGGGTGATGCTTCCCCATGCACTGGCCCCGCTTAGTTCTCACCTTTCAGTTCAGTTCAGTCGCTCAGTTGTGTCTGACTCTTTGCGACCCCATGAATTGCAGCACGCCAGGCCTCCCTGTCCATCACCAACTCCCGGAGTTCACTCAGACTCATGTCCATTGAGTCAGTGATGCCATCCAGCCATCTCATCCTCTGTCGTCCCCTTCTCCTCCTGCCCCCAATCCCTCCCAGCATCAGAGTCTTTTCCAATGAGTCAACTCTTCACATGAGGTGGCCAAAGTATTGGAGTTTCAGCTTTAGCATCAGTCCTTCCAAAGAACACCCAGGGCTGATCTTTAGAATGGACTGGTTGGATCTCCTTGCAGTCCAAGGGACTCTCAAGAGTCTTCTCCAACACCACAGTTCAAAAGCATCAATTCTTCAGCACTCAGCTTTATTCACAGTCTAACTCTCACATCCATACATGACCACAGGAAAAACCATAGCCTTGACTAGACGGACCTTTGTTGGCAAAGTAATGTCTCTGCTTTTGAATATGCTATCTAGGTTGGTCATAACTTTCCTTCCAAGGAGTAAGTGTCTTTTAATTTCATGGCTGCAATCACCATCTGCAGTGATTTTGGAGCCCAAAAAAATGAAGTCTGACACTGTTTCCACTGTTTCCCCATCTATTTGCCATGAAGTGATGGGACCAGATGCCATGATCTTAGTTTTCTGAATGTTGAGTTTTAAGGCAACTTTTTCACTCTCCTCTTTCACTTTCATCAAGAGGCTCTTTAGTTCCTCTTCACTTTCTGCCATAAGGGTGGTGTCATCTGCATATCTGAGGTTGTTGATATTTCTCCCGGCAATCTTGATTCCAGTTTGTGCTTCTTCCAGCCCAGCGTTTCTCATGATGTACTCTGCATAGTAAGTTAAATAAGCAGGGTGACAATATACAGCCTTGACATACTCCTTTTCCTATTTGGAACCAGTCTGTTGTTCCATGTCCAGTTCTAACTGTTGCTTCCTGACCTGTATACAGGTTTCTCAAGAGGCAGGTCAGGTGGTCTGGTATTCCCATCTCTTTCAGAATTTTCCACAGTTTATTGTGATCCACACAGTCAAAGACTTTGGTGTAGTCAATAAAGCAGAAATAGATGTTTTTCTGGAACTCTCTTGCTTTTTCCATGATCCAGCAGATGTTGGCAATTTGATTTCTGGTTCCTCTGCCTTTTCTGAAACCAGCTTGAACATCTGGAAGTTCACGGTTCACATATTGCTGAAGCCTGCCTTGGAGAATTTTGAGCATTACTTTCCTAGCATGTGAGATGAGTGCAATTGTGCAGTAGTTTGAGCATTCTTTGGCATTGCCCTTCTTTGGGATTGGAATGAAAACTGACCTTTTCCAGTCCTCTCACCTTTTAATTCTCCCCAAAACCCAATGTCCCCAGAGGGCACCGCTCTTTAACTGGGTGGTAGGTTTTCTCCCCCATGGCTAGTCTGAGAGTTTCTGGGGACAGAGACCTGGGGTCTTAGCCTCAGTGGCTCCTGCATAAAGAGCCTTCCCGAGGTCACATGTGGTCAGATGCCCATTAGCTGCACAAGCCTCTGGGCTTCCCTGTGTAGGCATTTTGACCTGGGCCTGGAACCCTCCAGAAAGTATATGCAAAATGTGGGGAGGGGGCGGTGTACAGAGGCTCATGACTTCCCAGAATGGAGGCCCACAGAACTCGCTGGAGTATCCAAGGAGGCCAGCACCCTCAAAGTGCCAGAACTACTTCTATGACCTCATGTCACTGTCATATGAGCCGGTTCCCTGTGCCTAAGACCCCGTCCAGACTCCCTGTCTTCATATGGGCCCCAGGCCCGCCCCACAGTACTGGCTCAATACACTGAACTGCCGTATCAACCCCCTAGGAACTTTGCTTCTTATATCTGGATATGGAATAGGCTGCCTGAGTCATATGCTCCCCCTTAGCTCTCCTTGAGTCAGCAACGAGATCACATTTTTGAGTACTTGCTGAGTGCCAGGCAGAGCCTGTGCACGCTCACATACATTGCTAAACAATCCTCATAACTCTGCGAGGTGTATCAGTAGGGAAGCTAGGTTATGCGGCAATAACAAGGAGCCCCTCGCCCGTCCACGGCCTACACCAGGTTTGTTGCTCACTTTCGACTCTGCAGTTTGGCAGGTTGCTCCAGTTCACTCTCGCTCTCACTCTGCGGCCCAGACCGACACAGCAACCACTATTGGAAATACCACTAACCGTGGAAGCAGAGGCAGAAGGCTCTGGAAGGCCTTGTATCAGTGGTCGTACAATCAAGCTCGGAAGGCACACACATCATTTTAGCTGACAAATCATCATCAAGGAGGAGGAGAGACGTCAAGGCGGTTGAAAGGGGCACTGCAGAAAAAACAGGGCCACAGGAATGAGACTCTTACATTAGATACATGGCCCCACTCAAGCTCACAGGTGCTGAAAAACATCTGGAAGTGGGAGAAAAGCTCTCATCACCCCCATCTTACATTTGTAGGCATGGCAATTAGAAGACTCAAGGGTATGCGAGGGAACCTCGGGGCTGGAAGCTAATGCACTCAGGCCACTGCAAAGCCGGGCCTGTTCTTTGGCATCATCCTGCCCTTGAGAGGGGTTGCCCAGGGTTCAGGAACAGTCTGAAACTGGTTGAAGGATCTTTAGGGCATAGGATGGGATCAACAGGTCCTTGGGGTTGACACCCTCGTACGGATACTCTAATTTGTGGAGTGCTGAATGGATGATGGGTGGCAAGATGTCACAGGCCCCCTCTTGGCCAAATCCTTTGCAGGAAGGACAAATCTGTCTATCAGAGGTGTACTGAGCTTCTCCTGGATGTCCAGCTAAAGTCTCACAGAACAGTAGGGGAGCTGAGGTGGAGACAGATGATGACCTAAATGTCAGTCCATTGTAGGGGCGAGGAAGGGGAGCAAGTCATCATGGCAGGTTAGACACTCATGTCTCTTTTTGCTGCCCCTTCAGTCCTCACCACAAAAACCAGAAAGGATGACTTTTATTAAAAAAAAAAAAAATACAAAGATTGGAAGGACAGGAGAAAAAAAACAGTGGCCACAAAACACTGGAAGATAGAAATCCAGGAAAATGCAACGGTAACAGAAGTGGGGAAAGCCAGGGGCCAACACAGCTTGCAGGGCAGAATCTCTAGGAGGCTCAGGACCTGGAGCCTCCAGAAGCCCTGGAGAGACAGAGAAGAGAGGGGCCAACATAGGAGAACTGAGGGCAAGTCTGAGAAAAAGACGGATCCGGCTTCTCTCTCTCCACATTGCAACAGCTGGGTTATTTTCTTGAAGGGGTAACATCAGAGGGTCTCAGTGCATGCTAAGTTGCTTCAGTTGTGGATGACTGTTTGTGACCCCATGGATGGTAGCCTGCCAGGCTTCTCTGCCCATGGGATTCTCCAGGCAAGAATATTAGAGTGGGTTGCCATTTCCTGCTCCAGGGGATCTTCCCCACCCAGGGATCCAGCCCACCTCTTATTTCCTGCATGGCAGGTGGGTTCTTTACCTCTAGCGCCACCTGGTGATCACCAGCAAGAGTGGAGGGCAGGGTACTCACCACCTGCTATAGAACTGAGAGAGTGCATCCTATGATGCCGACATCCTCCACCCCAGCCCTCAGCTCCCCTTAGCCCTGCAGCCCTGGCAGCCAGGCTTCCCCTTCCAGGAAGAGACTGCAAAAGTCTTTTCTGCAGAACCTAAGCTGCTGAAGAAGAGTGGCTTAAAGGTCCAGACATCAGGAGTTCCCCAACCAAATGACCCAGTGGCTCACCCACAGGGATTCTCATATTTGATGAGCTCTCAGAGCCTCCAGTAAGCTGGTTAAGTCCTCACCATGACACGTGAGTCTGTGGCCAGGGATTCTCAGACACTAAAGAGAGTCCCTGACTTGAAAGACCTCTCTCTACTAAACAAACAAAAATTGAAGGAATCAGACTCTGCGGTTAGAAGAAACTGCAAAGCAAGCAAAAGCTATCATTACTACCCTCTGAAATAAAATATACAAGATGCGATTACAATCATGAAACAAAAACAGGATATTGTAAAAGAGAACAGCCAATTAGATATCAAAGGAGCTCTTCCTCCTTACCCCTCTCCTCTGCCCCTCCTCAGTAGTTCAAAGGCCATCAGGTGGAGCTGCGGAACGGTGTCTCCTTGGGGTCGGGGACGGGGGTAGCCCAGAGAGAGAGGTGAGCCTGTGTGGTGTGAGTGCCGAAGACCACGTGAGGTGAGAGGGGTGCCCCCACGGAGGGGCAGCCTGGTGAGCAGGGGGGGACGGCATACTGTGGAGGAAGGTGGCTGCAGGGGCCTGCAGAGGGGTGCCAAGGCCTGGGAGGGATGAGGGGGCAATGGTGGTAGGCGGTGGCAGAGGGGGGAGACTGGTTACATAGAGAAGAATATTAAAGATAATGGGAGTAGTTTCCTCACCATCAGAAAAGGGAGTTACAACTATGAAAAGGGAGAGCACTAGATGAAATTGTGCTGGTGAGTAGAATGGGAAGTTTCAGATTAAACTCACAGATGGATGGGTGGATGGATGGATAGATGGATGGATGAATGTACGCAGGTGTATATTGACATAATGTGTAGAAATACATACATATTCCCTACCATGGTATAGGACAGCTGTTCCCTACCATAGCTCCAGCCATGGAAAGGGCCTGGGAGCAGCAGCATTCCAATGGCCACAAGTACACCCAGCACCCAGGTCTTGGCTTCTGAATACCATTCTCCACTTTGGGACCCAGGGCTCCTGGAGAAATGAACTGGGTCAGAGAAAATACCAGATGAGCCTGAACTATCTTGTGGTGCTAGAGAGCAAGGAAGTGCTCTGAGAATGATGGGGACCTGCCGGAAGGACACACGGGCCACCCTGCAGGGATTCCCACTAGGCCAATCTGTGACAATTTCAGTACCAATTTATATAATGTTGGTAACAGATTATAACCCACTGAGCAGAATAACAAACACTGACTCCATACTCACGTAAATAAATGAATAGGGCTTCCCCAGTGGCTCAGTGGTGGAGAGTTCCCTGCCAAAGCAGGAGACATGGGTTTGATCCCTGATCTGGGAGGAAACCACATGCTGTGGAGCAACTAAGCCCCTGCACCACAACTGCTGAGCCTGCGCTCTAGAGTCTGGGAGCAGCAGCTATGGAAGCCCGCGCACCCTAGAGCCCGTGAGCCCGTGTCTGCAACCAGAGAAGCCTCTGCAAGGAGAAGCCCTCTCACTGCAACTAGGGAGTAGCCCCCAGTCTCCACAACTGGAGAAAAGCCTGAACAGCAACAAAGACCCAGCACAGCCAAAAATAAATAAATACAATTATTTAAAATAATAATAGAATTGAACAGTCCAGTTACAAGATATCAAAGTATCTCCCCCAAAATACTTACCAATTACAGATGGCATAAGAATAATATTGCAGTGAAGTCTCGCAGACACCATCCTAATCAAGGAATCAAAGTGAATGTCATCATGAATTAGACAAATTGAATCCTGTCCCCTCCTCCTACCTGGTAGGAGGCAATGAGAAGATAGCATCGTAGAAGAGTGCTATGGAATTCCTGCCAAAGACGCAGGACCTGAATCTAGTCACAGGAAACATTAGACAACCCCCGATGGAGGGACGTCCTCTAGAAGCCTGGCAGTCCTAAAAGTCAAAGAAATAGGAGAGACTTGACAACTAATTGCAAGCATGCTTCTGTTCTGAATATTTTGCTATGAAGAACGCCATGGCAAAACATGAAAGGCGGCTGCAGATTAGGTGGTAGCGATGTTTCTATGTTAATTTTCTGATTTTGATGGCTATAGTGTGGTTAGAGTATGTCTTTGTTTGTAGGAAATACACACTCAGACTTCCCTGGCAGTCCTGCGGTTAAGACTTCACCTTCCAAGGCAGGGGGTGCATGTTTGATCCCTGGCTCGGGAACTAAGATCCCACATGCCTCAGCAGCCAAAAACTCAAAACATAAAACAGAAGCAGTATTGTAATGAATTCAATAGACTTTAAAATGCGGCCCACATCAAAAAAAAAAAAAATCTTTAAAAAGAATTTGATGGACTTAGGGAATCATTTCAGCAACTTATTCTTAATGGTTCAGGGGGGAAAACGACTTTTTTAAAAAAAGTATTTGCAACTTTGGTTTATGTAGGACATTGCTTCAAAATGAAAAATACTAAAAGCGAAAACAAACAAGTAACAAAAAGTGATAGGCCTTTCTTGGCTCAGTAGCTGTGGGAGAACGGTTTAAGGCAGCTCTTCGTTGGTGCGAGGGCGCCCTCTTGTGGTTTTTGTAGTACAATGCAGCACCCGAGCGCCAGGTTGGGTCTGGGATTTTGCTACTGTTTCCCAGGTATAGATGTCCTCAAAGTTCGTCTTATTCGGTCCCCTGTCTCAGGCCATTGTTTCTCTTTATTTAAACCATAAAAATACCTGTGTCCTCTGTCTTCAAAGTTCCAGAAGTGTCCTTTTCTGGCCCTAATGCTGGAAACTGCCCTTAGGATTGGACTCCTTGAAGGTTCTCTGGACAGATAGGGAGCGGAAAACTGGTATGATGAGGTGCTGGACAAGTAACAAAGGCTGTAGAGGCTGGAGCCTAGATGGAAGGCCTGAAGCTGCCCCTAATGGTCTGCTTGGCCTTGGGGTCATCACTTCCCTACTCCCAAGTTCATTTTGTTTCTGCATTGGAGACCAGAAACTTGCCCAGACTTTCACAGGAGCTAATGAGATAAAAAAAATAGATCCCAGTTTCCACTTAATGGGTAACCCACATGTCCAAGGCTGTCTAGAAAAAGCCTGATTTACACCTGATGCCTGGCATTGTCACTAATGACCTTTCTCTCTCTCTGTCTCACACACACACACACACTCAAGCATCTCAGTCTGAATGATAAATCATTTGGTCACTACCAAGTATAGATAATCTATCAAGTGGATGATAAATTTTATGGCCACAAGCCACCTGTGGGCTCACTTTTAGTGGGTTTTCCAAAGCCTTCAGGTTTCTGAACCTTTGTGGTTTCTTCTCACCCCTTCCCCTGGGTGTGATGTTTATAGGAATAACAGGTGCACACTCACTCTTACCAGTCACAGAAAGCAAATCCTGGTCTGAGCTAAGCCCGTCTTAAGTGGCTGGGCACTGGCTAGCTGGGAACTGGCTCCTTTGCCAGAAAGCAGGAGTCAGGGCAGGTAGCTGGGCCCCAGGGGCCTTGGAAGTTTAGGTTATATGTCATCTATTGAAAAAAGTTAGTATCGTACTTTTGTGACGGAAGAAAGTGACAGCATCTCTCGCCATCTCCCCAGGAAGGAGAGTTCACGACTTTGAGTCCCAGGGTCGGGAAAAGGCAGGCAGAGTTACAGCCTCTGTATGTTTCAGGGGCTGTCATCAGGCTTGGTCCATCCAGGGGGTGGACCTGGCTTTTCCCAGGGGGAGCGGGGAGAGAGCCTTGGGGCTACACTGCCTTGAGGATCAGAGAGGCAGTAACTCAGTACATTTGTAAGGCCTCCTCAGACAACCATTTTGCCTTTTTGCATTTCTTTTTCTTGGGGACGGTCTTGGTCACTGCCTAGTGTACAATGTCGCAAACCTCCATCCATAGTTCTTCAGGCACTCTGTCCCATCACTTCTGGTCCCATCACTTCACGGCAAATAGATGGGGAAACAATGGAGACAGTGAGAGACTTTATTTTGGGGGCTCCAAAATCACTGCAGATGGTGACTGCAGCCATGAAATTAAAAGATGCTTGCTCCTTGGAAGAAAAGCTATGACCAACCTAGACAGCATATTAAAAAAAACAGAGACATTATTTTGCCAACAAAGGTCCATCTGGTCAAAGCTATGGTTTTTACAGTAGTCATGTATGAATGTGAGTTGGACCATAAAGAAAGCTGAGCATTGAAGAATTGATGCTTTTGAACTGTGATGTTGGAGAAGACTCTTGAGAGTCCCTTGATCAGAGAAACGCAGATCAAAACCACAATGAGGTACCATCTCGCGCTGGTCAGAATGGCTGCGATCCAAAAGTCTACAAGCAATAAATGCTGGAGAGGGTGTGGAGAAAAGGGAACCCTCTTACACTGTTGGTGGGAATGCAAACTAGTACAGCCACTATGGAGAACAGTGTGGAGATTCCTTAAAAAACTGGAAATAGAACTGCCTTATGATCCAGCAATCCCACTGCTGGGCATACACACTGAGGAAACCAGAAGGGAAAGAGGCACGTGTACCCCAATGTTCATCGCAGCACTGTTTATAATAGCCAGGACATGGAAGCAACCTAGATGTCCATCAGCAGACGAATGGATAAGAAAGCTGTGGTACATTTACACAATGGAGTATTACTCAGCCATTAAAAAGAATACATTTGAATCAGTTCTAATGAGGTGGATGAAACTGGAGCCAATTATACAGAGTGAAGTAAGCCAGAAAGAAAAACACCAATACAGTATGCTGCTGCCGCTGCTGCTGCTTCTAAGTCGCTTCAGTCGTGTCCGACTCTGTGCAACCCCATAGACGGAAGCCCACCATGCTCCCCCGTCCCTGGGATTCTCCAGGCAAAAACATGGAGTGGGTTGCCATTTCCTTCTTCAATGCATGAAAGTGAAAATTGAAAGGGAAGTCACTCAGTCATGTCTGACTCTTAGCGACCCCATGGACTGCAGCCTACCAGGCTCCTCCATCCATGGGATTTTCCAGGCAAGAGTACTGGAGTGGGGTGCCATTGCCTTCTCTGCCAATACAGTATACTAATGCATATATATGGAATTTAGAAAGATGGTAACGATAACCCTGTATGTGAGACAGCAAAAGAGACACAGATGTTTAGAACAGTCTTTTGGACTCTGAGGGAGAGGGAGAGGGTGGGATGATATGGGAGAATGGCATTGAAACGTGTATAATATCATATGTGAAACAGATCGCCAGTCCAGGTTTGATGCATGATACAGGATGCTTGGGGCTGGTGCACTGGGATGACCCAGAGGGATGGGATGGGGAGGGAGGCAGGAGGGGGCTTCAGGATGGGAAACACGTGTACACCTGTGGTGGATTCATGTTGATGTATGGCAAAACCAATACAATATTGTAAAGTAATTAGCCTCCAATTAAAATAAACAAATTTATATTAAAAATAAAATAAAAATAAAATTCTATAATTTTCTGAAACAGAAAAAAAAAAAAAGGTCCCTTGGACTGCAAGGAAACCAAACCAGTCCATCCTAAAGGAAATCAGTCCTGAATATTCATTGGAAAGGACTGATGCTGAAGAGGAAGCTCCAATACTTGGGCCACCTGATGCGAAGAGCCGACTCATTGGAAAAGACCTTGATGCTGGGAAAGATTGAAGGAGAAGGGGACGACAGAGGATGAGATGGTTGGATGGCATCACCGACTTGATGGACATGAGTTTGAGCAAGGAGTTGGTGATGAACAGGGAGGCCTGGAGTGCTGCAGTCCATGGGGTCGCAAAGAGTCAGACATGACTGAGCGACTGAATTGAACTGAACCCAGTACATAGAGAATGGTGGGTGCCTCTCCATGGAAGAGGTGGGTGCCTCTTCCACCGGGAAAGGAGAGGAGGGGTTTGTAAAAGGTGGTGTCCTATGCCTGCTCCGCATGTGGGCAGGGCCTTGATGGGCTGGTGGTGGGAGTCAGGGGGCTGGACAGGGTCTTCAGCGGCTGTGAGTGCCGCCAGCCCCCATGCATCAGGGGACAGAGAAGAAAGACCACAGAGTCATCTGCAGAGCAGGGGCAGAGACAACGTCAACAGCCAGAGCCCAGACGACAGGCCAGACCCTACCCTCCATCCCCACACACCATATGATCAGACATCCTATAGCATCTACAAAAGGGGTGGAAAATAGGGTGCTACAGAAATACACAAAACTGGCCTTTATAAACAGGTTTAGGAGGCATGTGGATTCAGGTTGAGCTTCATTTAGAACTGAGAGGTTTCTGGACCCCAAGTGTAGAGGAGGCCTCAGAGCAGCCAAGACACCAAATGGGCTCCTCTGAGAGGGGCCAGGCCCTAGGAGCTGGGGGGGAGGTGCAGCAGATATTTGAAGTTAAAGCTTCATTTTTCTTTATTTTTTTAAATGTACATTCAGGATGTAGATTTTAAGAATGTACATTCAAATGTACATTCAGGTGAAAAGGGCATAAGTTTTAGAAAAACAAGTAATATGAATGCTCACACGAGAGGCAATGTCACTGATCACTTAAGGGGCACCTTCCACGACCAGGAGCTTTAGAACACGCTCTCAAACCCTCACAGACACCCTGTAGAAAATCACCACCATCCAAAACATCGACACGGCAACAGTGGCACGGGAGGGGGGACTCGGCTGAGCTCCCACAGGCGGGTCAGTGATGGGCTGTGATAGCCTGTTTGCATTCTGGCCACTACACCCCACGTTCTCTCTGGGAGGAGCCACAGGCCAGCTCTGCCCCTCAGTCTCCCTGTACACCCTTAGGACTTGGGCTCAAGCCTGCGGGGAGATTGGCGAAGTGGGGCCATGGAGAGAGAGCGCGGGGAGAGGTCTGAGGAGGCTGCTGCCCTGCCACGGTGCCAGGTGGTGGCCTGGGGACCGCTGGAGGCTGCAGCGATCAGGAAGACAGGCTGGATGTGGGACAGGAGGGGAGCCAGGACACGCTGGGGCCAGTGGCGGACTTCCACGTGTCTGGCATGACCCCAACTCTGGACTTCACTTCCACCTTGCAAATCTTACTATTCAAACCCGGCAGGGAAGCATCTTCTGGGAAGGGCAGTTCTGAGCTTTAGAGGGAAGCGGAGGTGCCAGGTTGACACCCCAACCCCAAGCAGTGACTTGAGGGCCTCGCCTCGGGGGTTGCTGATGTGGAGAAGTTGGTCTGGCAGCTGAGGGTCTTTGGGAACCATCTCTCCCTGCCCACCCCTCACGCATGAGACACGGATGCATGGGCAGCCTGAAGGCCCCTCCTTCCCAGGGTCTGGGGCCAAAGCAGATGGCCCAGGGTGAATGGTGACGGTGGCTGGGTCTCTGGCTCTAACATCCAGAGGGAAGAGAGGCTGGGTCGGGGCTCTGGAGAAGGTCCTTCTCCCACCGGTTCCCTGTTTTCTCTGCTGTTGGCCTTCCTGAAGTGCCCTCCATGCTGCACAGGAGGTCACAGAGCCTCCCTTCCTGGGTGGGGCTGTGGGACACAGCAGGGGAGACCCCGGGAGAGCTGGCCGTGCCTGGGGACAGGCTGCGGGGGCCTAATTGTTGTTGTTCAGTGGCTCAGTCGTGTCGGACTCTTTGCGACCCCATGCACTGCAGCATGCCAGGCCTCCCTGTTCATCACCAGCTCCCAGAGCCTGCTCAAACTCATGTCCATCGAGTCAGTGATGACATCCAACCATCTTGTCCTCTGTCATCCCCTTCTCCTCCTGCCTTCAATCTTTCCCAGCATCAGGGATTTTCCAATGAGTTGGCTCTTTGTACCAGGCGGCCAAAGTATCAAAGCTTCATCTACAGCATCAGTCAGTCCTTCCAATGAATAATCAGGGTTGATTTCCTTTAGGATTCACTGGGTGTCTGCTTCCTCAGAGCCGGGTCTGCTCCCTCGGCCTCCTTCATTTCTTCCTGGGAAGAAAACAAAATCCATTACCCCTCTCCCCTGTCAATCCCTCCCTGCCCCAAACACGAGACTTCCCATGACAATAACCAACTGGGAAACGTACCTTTATCACGAGGCCCGAGTGGACAGCCCTGAGCAGCAAGTGCTGGGGCAAGACTCACGATGGAGGGTGAGCCCAGCCCCCACTGCTGGGTGGTCAGGAACCTGCAGGTGTTTCTTCCCAAGGCTCCGACTTGGGTTTCCACCTGTGATGAGTGAGAGGGCGGCTGCCTCAGCCGGCTGCGGGCAGAACGGGGGCAACAGGGAGAGCCCAGCCCCCAGCAGTGTTGAGCATGTGGTACACACACCATAGAGCACCAGGGAGCATTACAGAGAGAAAACACACGCAGGGCTGGCTGGGGGCCTGGCGAAGATGGTGAGAATGGAAAGACCTCCCGTGGGAAGAGTGCAGCCGGGTCTCTGTGCAGGCCCTGCAGGGGTGAAGACACAGAGCCATGGGAAGATGCTCTGGGCGGGTGGAGGCGCGGGTCTGGGGGCCTTGGGGTTGTGAGTGAAGGGGAAGCAGCTGTTAGCAGTTAGCACACTGTAAATGTTCAAGAGAGAGCAAAGTTCTGGGCTCTGGAGCGGGGAGAGGGCGCCTAAAGACAAGGAAAGGTCTCAAGAGAGAAGCAGGATGACAAAGGGCAGTGGGAGTGGCTCACCAGTATCGCGCAAGCCATCAATTTCACACACTCACGGTTTGCTTCCCGGTCTTCCTTACAGCCCGGTGAAGCAAATCTTAACAGCTCCTCACCTTCATTTTCAAGCCCATACATTGCAAAGCCCTCTTTTTTCAGAGGAGGAAACTGAGGTTCTGAGGGGCAGTGATTTCCCCAAGGCTCCCCAAGACATCTGTGGCTCATACCTTGTGAGCCAGGGAACCCAGCTGGACAAAGGCTGGGAGCTGCAGCGAGCCCTGCAGGCTTGGGTGACAAGGTGTCCGAGTGGCCTGGAGCAGAGGTCTGCCCCAGAGAGCCCCTGGGGGCCCAGTGGTGACCCTGGAGGAAGATGGAGAGGTGAGCTGGGAGGTGAGGCAGACCCCCGGCAGAATGAAACTGCCAAAGCCACCCTGCCTGACTTACTGCCCCAGGGTGCTCAGTGTATGTAGCCTTCTGGAGTCGGGGTGGCGACAGAGGTCCACGGGGCCTGGTGGACAGAGCTCAGCTCAGACATGCCTCTGACACTGGGTGAGGCTTCTCTGCACCAGACCTTTTCACACACCTCCATTTCCCCAAGAGGACATTATATTCTCTACTTAATAGTTCAGAACACAGAGGCCCTGAGAAGTGAAGTCACTTGCCCAGGACCTCAAAAGAAAATGGTAGAACTATTCCACAAGCCAGGTTCTTCTGTCTCTAATGCCAGTTTCTTTCCAAAATATGATCCACTGTTAATGAGAACTGCTGATGACGGAGCAGGAACCAAGAACAGTGCAGGCGCTTTACCTGGATTACCTTTAATCTATATGGCCCTCCCTCATCTTATGGAGTAGGAATCTCTGGCTCAGAGAGGGTGAGTGACATGTCTGACGCCACACAGCATTCAACCCAGATCCTCCTCAACTCCAAAGCCCAAATTATTTTCTCTATAGCTTGTTTCCCGAAGTGTATTCCATGGGGCGTTCATTGGTGTCCCAGAAAGGGTGGGGACAGGGGATGTTGGTGAACAGATATTTTGGGAAGCATTGAGTTAGACAACCACCTTTAAGACTTCTTGGAGGTTTAATAATCTATTGTTTTTAATCTCTGAAAGTGGAAACTGGTGTGCTCACACTTAATTGGCCCACAGTCTCCTTTTACCGTAAAACAATGCATTAGTTAAGAATGTGCAGAACTGCAGGCAGAGAAACGGCCCCTCAGTAGCAGCCAGGAACCAGCAGAGATGGGCAGTCCAGAGCTGATGTAGTGGCTCAGACGTGGCCCTGGGATCCAGGCTCCTTCTAGCCTCCCGCTCTGCCATCCCCCACAGGTATCTTCCACCTCCATGGCGGCAAAACGGCTGCAGCCCTTTCAGACAGCACAGTTACGTTCCAGGCAGGAAGACGCAAAGAGAAGAGAGGAGCAGAACCTTTATATCCCAGAAGCTCCCTCAGCAGACTTCTGCTACATCTCATCTGCCAGAAGCATGTCACACGAGCACCCTAGCTGCAAGGGAGCCTGGAAGGTTGAGTAATTTTAAGGGCCCATTATCACCCAGAAGGAATTGGAGGTCTCTGGGTAAGGAGGAACGGAAGAGCGGATACAATAAAACTCCTGGAGTTGGTGTCCCACGGAAATGCTTTGGAAAATGATGCTCTCCCTTCATGCCATCGCCTCTTATTTTTCTGCCTGATGACAGACAACTCATTCTTCAAAGCCTACAATGGCCCCTCTGCAACCAAGGCTCTCAGATTCCTCCATCTCCCACCCCTGCCCCTCGCTCCCTGGCAGATGAGGTGGCCCTGATCAGTCTGCTGTGGGCTGTGCTAGGGTGAGGAGCAGGAATGTCCTCTGGATGGACTGCCTACCCATCCGCTGCTAGAGGGCAAGGACATGACCCATTCCTATCTGTGTCTACCAAGGCCTGGCACAAATGTCCAAAACGAGCCTGAATGGCTTTCAGAAGGAGAAAGTGGTTCAGGATGCTTTGCTTGGTTAGGAGAAGCAGGTACTGATCTAAGCTGCCAAACTCAGAAAGGCAGGCATCATGATAAGGATCCAGGCGGGCTGCTGGGAACTGAGGGCAGGGGTGTGGTCAGGGCTCAGGAAGGCATGCTGTCCATCCGGAAGGGCAGCAGCACCCCAGGCAGCCTGCTCCACGTGCGCTGCTTCATCCACATGCCCGGAGCCCAGCCTTTTCTCCTTTTCCGTCCAGGGAACAGACATGAGATGCTACACTTCCACTCCAATGAGATCAGCTCCAGAGGCAAGCTGACCCTGTCAGCCTCATAGCTAAATTGGGGGAGAGACTCTGATTGGTCCAGCCTGGGTCAGGTGTCACCCTGGTCCAATCGATTGTGCCCCTCAGCAACTGGGGAGAAGGAGGTGGGGCTCATGTAATGCATGGATGGAAGGGACAATAATGGCAGATATCTCAAGATGTGACTACCTGACTTTAGGGTATAGCAGGGGTCAGCAAATTATGACCCAAGCGCTAAATCCAGCCTGCCAGCATTTGTATAAATCAAATGTTATTAGAACATAGCTATGCTCATTCACAGGGCTTCCCAGGCGGCACTAGTGGTAAAGAAACCGCCTGCCAATGCAGGAGATGTAAGAGACTCAGGTTCGATCCCTGGGTGGGGAAGATCCCCTGGAGGAGGGCACGGCAACCCACTCCAGTATTCTTGCCTGGAGAATCCCATGGACAGAGGAGCCTGGCGGGCTACAGTCCATGGGATCACAAAGAGTCGGACACGACTGAAGCGACTTAGCACACATGTATGCATGCTCGTTCACTGATGTACTGTCCATGGCTGTTTTTGTGATAGGCCACAGAATAGAAGAGTTGTACCATGGACTGTGTGGCCTGCAAAGCCAAATATTGACTATCTGGTCCTGCACAAAACAAGTTTGTCAACAACCACCCAGCACCCCGATTACAGGGAGGAGCTTGTCTGTCTAGGAGCTTGAGGGCAAATTGAGGGCAAGGATGTGCCATTCGGATCTGCATCCCCAAAGGCCACAGCACAGGTAGCTGGTTGAGTGAAAGAAGGAAGGAAGGGAAGGAAGAAGGAAGGGAGGGAGGGAGAGGGGGAAGAGCGAAGGCAGAGGTGGTGCCCTTGCTGGTTCCCAGGCCTCTCCCCGGGCTTTTGAGCAGAGCGGCGGCGGGATGCTGGGGAAGGGGTTTCTCCCTCTCCGTTCACTCAGCCTGCATCTGCTCCTAATTGAGGCGCAGTGGTACAAGCCTGATTGGGAATAGCAGGTGCCAGGACGTGGTGAACATTAGGGAATAGTCACTTGGCGGGCTCTGGAGCTGCCAAAACGAAAGTGTGCCGATGGGCCAGATGTGCGCTCATTACCATCCGCTCTTCCTCAGCAGCGTTTTAAGGGAACATTTGTTTGTGGAGGAAACACAGCTGTTCCCTGGGAAATGGGTTTCCCTCTTTAGGCAGAGGAGTCGGGGAGGGGCTGCGGGGGTGGGAGGACACTGGAGCCATCTAGGGGACCTGGCAGCTGCAGACTCTCGGTCTGGTCAAGGGCAGGGGTTCGAGAGGACAGTGCCCACTCTGACCTCCACGCTCATGTGAAAGGGAATGTTAGCCCCATTTCTCAGAGGAGGAAGCAGAGGCCGAGGGAGGCCACATGACCTCCACCAAGGCCACAGAGCCCATGAGTGATGGTCCCCGAACGCAGGCTCTGTCCCCCAGGACCACTGCCCTCACACGGGCCCGGCTCCATCTTCTCAGCAACATCTGCAGCAAAGCATCTCTAGCCTCAGCCTCAGAATCTCCATTTCCCAGCCTGTGTGTGTTTCTGCCCCCAGCAACACGTTGCCAATATCCTGTCTCTCTGTCTCCAACTCCCTGTCCCTGGACCTCTGTGTTTTCCACTTGATTTCACCTGTCTCTTTCTCCACCCTTCCCTGGCGTCTGCGGGTGAGTGGCTCTTGTCTGCTTGGTCCTTCCTGTCCATCTCTCTCCCTGCTTCTCCCTCTCCATCACCTTCTTGATGCCTGAGCTACCTCGATAACATCTGCAACATCTCGGGCCTGAGGCCAGGTCTGTGTGATGTGGCCTCCTTGCGGTTGTTTGACTATAACTCTGTCTCTGTCTCTCTCTTTCTGGCACCTGTTTCTGTGTGTTTTCAGAATAGCGTTTTTCAAGTTGTGTATCATGACTGTTGGTCACAAAATCAATGAATTAGACTGTGACCAGCAATTAAATAAGCAGACAAAAAAAAAGAATAGCTGAATGTGTTCACATAGTATCCTATGAATTGTTTCAGTTTTCTACATGACTGGGTTCCAATGTAAAATGTTTTCACTATGAGATTTGACAAAACATTTGAAAACTGTTTGTACTGAGTGGAGATACTTTGGCTGCAAGTGCAAAAATCTCTGACTCAAACAAGCTCAACAAGATTTATTAGCACCACTCCAAGAAGTCCAAGGGCAAGACCAGGCCCAGTTCATCACTGCCAGACGACAGCATCGGGAGTCAGGTGCTCTCCTTCCTCCCTTTGCCCTAGGCCATCCTCAGTGAGCCATCTCACTGTCATCGTGGTCACAAGGTGGCTACTTGGCCCCCATCCACTCCTGACAGATTCATAAGAGAATGAGGGACTGTCCGCTCCCATTGTTGTTGTTTGGTTGCTAAGTCACGTCCAACTCTTTGCAACCCTATGGACTGTAGCCCTCCAGGGTCCTCTGTCCATGGGATTTCTCAGGTGAGAATACCAGAGTGGGTTGCCATTCCCTTCTCCAGGGGATCTTCCTGGATCAGGGAACCTGCACCTCCCGCAGTGGCAGGCAGATTCTTTACTGCTGAGCCCACCAGGGAAGCCCTGGCTAGTCCCATACATCTCTTTTATAGAAGTCAAGAAACCTTTCACATCTCATTGGTCAGGACAGGGTCACATGCCCACCTCTTAACCAATCACAGGCAAAAGAGACAAGGCTCACGGTGAGTGGCTTAGATGACTCAAGAGGGAGTCTCTTCCCTTTACAGAGGAGGGTAGACACCAGAGGCCTTGGGCCTTCTCCCACCAGCAAGAAGTGGGAGAAGCCTATGGGCTGGGCTGTCATGAACATCTGCCTCAGCCTCTCCCTGTCCCCTCTGCCTGGGTGCCAGCCTCAGTTTCCCTCCTGGTCCTGAGGGGAGGCCATGGGAAGCACAGGGTACCATTCAGAATCTCTGCATTTGTTTTCTGGGCCTGCTAAAACAAACCTGCTGGCTTAACACAACAGAAATGGATTCTCCCACAGTTCTGGAGGCCAGAAGCCCAAAGCCAAGGTGTCTCCCAGGGCACACTCCCCCTGAGGAATCTAGGGGAGAAGCTTTCTTCACTCTCCCTCCTTCTGGTGGCTCCAGCTGTTCCTTGACTTGCGGCCACACCCTCCTGTCTCTGTCTGCACATGGCCTTCTCCTCTCCATCCCCTCCCCGCCACCCCACCCTCTCTGCTGTGTCTCTTACAAGGACGCTTGGCTTGTGTTTAGGACCCACCTGGGTAGTCCAGGTTACTCAGCTTACTCCGGGGTGATCCTTAATTACATGTGCAAAGATCATTTTTCTCAAATCAAGTCCATTGACAGTTCCTGGATGTGGGCATATCTTTGGGGGGGCCACTCTTCAGGCCACTACAGGGGCTCTGCTCACCTCACCCCAGCCCAGCCCCAGGTTCAGGACCCAGAGTCATGGACACCCTCTTACAGATCCCTATGGGGCCTGACCTCTGAACTGCAGCATCCTTATCTGCCAAACAGAGACCTGAAGGGGTAATGGCACAAAAAAAAAAAAAAAAAAAAAAAAACCTAGAAAATATCAGGAAATAACACAATTTCCTAATCCTTCTTGTCCCTTAAGAGAAAACGCAGGTTGATGTTCCCACCCATTTTCCAGGGAACTAAGGCCTTTTTGGAAGCTAGGCTGAGGCAGAGGGGCCTGGTGAGCTGTTAAAAAAACACCCCCATGTCCTCTGTGAAGGTCACAGGACCCCATTCCCTCCCTTGCACTTCCTTGAGTCCATCTCAAAAATGAGATTTCTAGAAAGCCCCTCTGATAGGACTGCACCTGTTACCTGGGGTGGGCTATTCTGGCCCCCCATAGCTATGGTAATCTAAGAGTAACTGCCCCTCCACCTTGCCTGAGGCCTCACAGCTCCCCAAAGACCCTCCTACATTGGACTCTGGCAACAGTCCTCATGGTTCAAGTAAAGTGACTGAAGTATATTCACTCGTTCATTCAACAGACATTGACTGAGCACTAACTTTGTACCCATCAGACACTGTTGCAGGCAGCCCTGGGGATTCATCAGTGAACAAGACAAACACCTCTGCCCTCACAGAGCTGACGTGTTGCAGAGAGATTAGGTAATTCACCCAAGGCCACGTGGAGCTAAACGACTAGACTGGACCCAGAACTGGGTCCCCGGGCTGTTCACACTGAACCCATCGGCCAGCGGTCTTCTGGGAAAACCTCTGGGAACAATGGGATAAAAACTGCAATGTTGGGATGATGTGTCACAAAGAATTTGGCTGCCCTCTGACCCCTGTCCCTGGGAGGTAATCCTAACCCCCTTGGAGTTTCCCCAGTGACGGGGTCTCTCCTCCCCAGTGACGGAATGTCTCCATTACTCAGAGGGGCCCTCAGACCACACTTGCTTAGTTTATGCTAATGAGATGATTCACGATTGTTCTCCCCTTATTTATGCCAATGAGATGGCTCAGGGTTGGGGCTGACTAGATCAGAACAACCAAGCCTGTGATTGGAGGATTGAGGCTTTGCGTCTGTGATGTCAGCCTGATCTGGTGGGGTGGTGCGGCATGGAGATGGAGCTCAATCACATAGCCAGTGGTTTGACCAATAGTGAAGCCTCGATAAAAACTCTGGACACGAAGCTCAGTGAACTGCCCTGGTTGGTAGTACGCTCTGAGTTTGTGGCCCTTCCACGCACAGGGTAACGCATCCCTGAAGAGCACAGCAGTTCTGCATCTGGAACCCTCCCAGACCTCACCTGTGTGTCTCTCCCTTTGGCTTGCTCAGATTTGTAAACTTTTGCTATAATAAAATTAAAATCATCAAAAAAAAAAAAGAAAACCACTTAACAATTCCATGAGGTATCTAGGGTAATCAAATGCATAGAGGCAGAGCTGACCAGGGCCTGGGTCAAGGGAGGAATGGGGAGTTAGTTTTTATTTTATTTTATTTTATTTATTTATTTTTTTAATTTTATTTTATTTTTAAACTTTACATAACTGTATTAGTTTTGCCAAATATCAAAATGTTTTAATGGGTACCGAGTTTCAGTCTTGCAACATGAAAAGAATTCTAGAGATGGACTGCATAACAATGCAAATGTACTTTACTACACTGTACATTTAAAAAGAGTTACAGGGACTTCCCTGGTGGTACAGTAGTTAAGAATATACCTTCCCACGCAGGGGACTTTTGTTCGATCTCTGGTCAAGGAACTAAGCTCCCACACGCCACAGTGCTCCAACTACCGCATGACAACTAGAGAAAAGCCTGTGCATCACAACGGCAAGACCCAGCACGCTGCAACTGAGACCTGACACATCCAAAAATAATAATTAATTTTTAAAATCTGGTTATGATGCTAACTTCTAGGGTATGTATGTTAGTCGCTCAGTTGTGTTCAACTCTTTGTGACCCCATGGACTATAGCTCACCAGGCTCCTCTGTCCATGGAATTCTCCAGGCAAGAATACTGGAGTGGGTTGCCATGCCCTTCTCCAGGGGATCTATCCAACCCAGGGATGGAACCCAGGTCTCCCGCATTGCAGGCAGATTCTTTATCATTCTTTACCATTCTTATCATTCTTTACCAGGGAAGCTCCTGGGTATGTGTATCTTACCACAAAACAACAACAACAACAACAAAAACCTGTAATCATAAATACAGCACTTTTCTGAGCTCTTTCTATGTGAGTCTTCCTATCAAATTATCAACCTGAGGGTGGTCATAGGAACTCCTGAATTTGTAGCCAGCTGGTCGGAGTAAGGGGGGCCCTGGGAACACTTGAACTTCCGCTGGTGTCTGGAGTGAGAGCCCTGTCAAGGACTGTGCTCTCATCTGTGAACTGTGGCCCAACTCCAGGCGCATGGCGAAGGGAGGTAGAGAGCGGGAGCCGGCTGGTGGATCAAGTGGCTTTTGGAGTCCTGTCTGGCCCTGAGTCTCTGCGATTCCTCCATAAAGACCCCCAGCCCCCAAGCACCTGCCCCCTACACTGTCTGTTCCATTCACTCATCCCTTGACTCTCTGTGTCCTTTTCAGAGTGTGTGTGTGTCTGTCCATTCCCCATCAAAGCTGTGAGCTCCTCTGGGCCTGGAACTATCTACTCTTCTGTTGGTTCCAACACCAAACAGTTTCTCTGTGGGTGAACTGAATAGCCTTCCTCTTTCCGGTCTGAAGCTCTGGTTCACGGGGCCTCTGTGGTGGGGGTGGGGCACTCACTGCTGCGGTTCCATCTTAAGCGTTTGCTTCCTTGACTTGGCGCTGGATTGTTTTTCAGAGGCACCTCTAGTGGTTGAGCTTCTCTGGTCGCTCAGATGGTAAAGAATCTGCCTGCAATGCAGGAGACCCCAGTTTGATCCCTGGATCGGGAAGATCCACTGGAGAAGGGAATGACTACCCACTCTAGTATTCTTGCCTGGAGAATCCCATGCACAGAGGACCCTGGTGGGCTACAGTCTATGGGGGTTACAAAGAGTCAGACACGACTAAGCAACTAACACTTTTACTTCACCGCTAGTGGTGAGCACAGGAAGAGGAGGAGAGTTTTTGGCTGTAATACACTTGCACCCCAAGCTCACCACCCCTACCTCCAGTCCTGAGGTCACTGGAAGAGAGCAGATCCTTCTTCCAGAGGATGACCTCGTTCCCCTGGGGATGTGGACTGTTTAATCAGAACACCTTCAGTCGAAACGCTCATTCATTTATGGGGAATACAGGCACAGGCTTTTAAAGACATGCCATAAGTTTAACAGTTATTGGATTTTTCAACTTGTTTACAAAAGCAATATTGTTAAATGGCCAACGGCCAGGCCCAGTTGTTTTTCCTCCTGTGCCTTCTGACGACAGGAAAGCGTATTATCCCCCCCAGCTGGCTCCCGGGAGGTATGGGGAACAGCATTCCATTTTGCTGTCTGTTTAATTATCCATTCAGCCGGGCTTACACTAAAGCACTTCCTCATTTGTTCACAGCCAGATCCGCTCTGGAATCGCAAAGAGCTCCTTCCCCATTCCACAGCCCCTGCAGCAGCTCCTGCAAGCAGCTTCACTCAGAGAAAATGTCAGCCTCCTAAGAACCTGTCCCTTTGGAACAATGGATCCAAAAGGGGATGCAGGTAGTCTGGGTGACCTTGACACTTGACTTCACATCCCTGGGTCAAAGGCTCCTCCTTGCTCAGAGAAAGAATATTGCTTTGGAAAAGTCTTTTTAAAGCAGGCTGCTGGGCACCACAAGCTGTTGGAGAGGTTTTAAAAATAAAGCTTGCCATGACTTGTCTTTCCAGATTCTGATTTAGAGGGCCTGGGTCTTCAAATTTTGGATTTTAAAAGCCTCTCAGATGATTCTGATAAACTAAGCCAGATTTAGAGGCTTTTGGACTGGAAAATCTCAGCCTGCCTTTGACCCTGAGGTTCTGTGATGTTCTGTCCCAGTGGAGGGGAGGCTGGGAGACTGGGCCTTCCTTCTGCTCTTCACATCAGACCAAGTAGGAGCTCCATGGTCATTTAGCTGGCTGAGCTGGATGAAGCTCACACCTGGTGAAAAGTCATCTTGGGGAAACAGCCAGGTAGACGGGGCTCCACAATCCTCAAGTAGCTAGAAATAAACTGAGTAGTGCCTGTAAGCTGATGCGAGAGTTCTGTGAATGATCTTATAGTGGAATACCTTCACTAGCCCAACAGGTGTCTGAAGGGCCTGGGAAAATGTATCCCTGTCCAACTTGCATTGGGAAAGTGTCTCCTGATAGGTGGATTCCACACCCAAGGCTGACTTGGCTACAGATGCAGAGAGGAGTTCGAGGGGCAGAGAGCTGGAGGTGGGGGCCCACCCCCACTCCAAGTCCCCATCCACCCACTCCCCTCCTCCTAGCAGTGCCAATTTGTCCCCAGAGAAGTCTCAGATTCAAACTTCCCCATCCATCCCATCTAGAGTGGTCAGAGTGCAAACAACCTCAATGGCAGTCACACTCAAACTAAGGCTCAACCTCTCTATGGCACTTAATGTATAACACACTTGCCATCCATCATCTCCCTCCATCCTCGCAACACCTCTGTAAGGGCAGGGCCATTTGACAGTCCAGGGGCTGGACGGTCGAAGACAGGACTGAATGATGTGAAAAAGGTCAGAGGGATGCCAAGTGGAGGAGCCAGAATCTACCTACCCTCAGACCTTCTAATTTGAAGTCCAGAGCCCACAGGCCTCCTTAGCAGCATACACTTTCTTGGCTTTCATCTTTCTCAGGGTGCTTCCATACATGTGACTCTGTTTGACTAATTATAGTAAGCTTCGAAGGTTTCAGATCCTCAACTGCCAACCGAGGAAACTGAAGGTCCAAGAAGTTAAAGGGACCACACAGCTGTACCCTTGTAATCCAGGAGTTGTAAGAAGGAAAGGTGGGGGACTTACTTGACAATCCAGTGATTGTCATGTGCTCAGTGAAGAGGGTCCAGCTTTGATCCCTGGGCAGGTAACTAGATCTCGCCTGCCGCAACTTAAGATCTGAGTGCCTACCTGAGACCCAGTGCAGCCAAATAATTTTTTTTTAAAGAAGAAGGAGAGGTGTAAAGCTGGCTGTGGGAGATGGGTAGCAGAAGTAAGGTTTTGAATTGCACTGTAGCTCTTAAAGCTGTGACCCTGGGCAAGTTACTTACATTTTGTCATCAATGTTCAGGGATAATTCTTAAAACATAAAATAACCACTTTAATATAAATGTAAACATGGACAAACGTCAAAAAGATTTTATTTACCTAATTAATGAGGGAAGCAGTACGGTGTTAAATACTGGTTCAAAGGAGAATTCGAAGACCTTACAAACCTAAGGCAATCTGAAATGAATTTATAAGCAGTTGCAAAACTGGTCAATATCCTCGGGGCAATAGTCATTTGCATTCCAACAGGCAAAATTTATTTGCATCCCTGGACAAGAATTATTTGCGTTATTATCAGTTTGCTACAACTTCTAGAGTTGTAAAAAATGCCCAAAGACAATAAAATGAACAGATCACCCAGAAAGGAGCCTTGCAAGGCATCAAGCAATCTTTTTTGGCTCATTACAAAGACTTTCACGATTTCTTCCTAACCTTGTTAAATGCAGATGATCCATAGGGCTGTTGGGAGGATTACGTGAGGTGGTGTGTTTCCTGCCTGATGCATGGTGGGTTTCCCTTCCCTGCCCATGGCAAGGATCTTCCTTCTAGGGTGGCTTCCTGATTACCCAAGTCTAGGGGCTTTCTCGCTCTACTGAGTCTGGCAGAGGAAAGGGACTGGGACTTAACGTCACCCCGACTCAAGATCTGGTCCTGGCCCTACCACATCCTAGGGCAAGTCATTTCTTTGCTCCTTCCATCTCAGTTAACCAGCACTAAGAACAAGGAGTTGGACAAGATGACCTCAAAATTTAGCTCAATAAATCTTGGTTTCACACTGACTCATACAGCATAGCCAGAAATGTAGATTTCCTGAGACCAATTCACAGAATGGTTGACAGACACAGACTTTGGAAGCACACAGATAGATGTCTGAATCCCAGTTCAGCTCCTACTACCTGTGTGACCTTCAGTAAGCAGTGTAACATCTCTGAGCCTACATTGCTCATCTGTCAGATGAGGTTATAACAAAGGCTCCAGAGTTTACTCTGAAGATGAAGATGGATAACATGTTATGTGCTCCCACATAGTCAATGCTAGATGTCAGTTTCCATTCTCCACTTCCCTATACCAAGTGGGCTCTGCTTTGGGTCACAGAGTCAGAGATCCCTTGTCTCTGCCTGTGGTCACTCAGTAGGTCCGTGAACAAACCCTCACTGGGTTTGCCTCTAGCCAAGCATTGCAAGATCGATTACACTTGACTCCTGTACTCAGGCATTTTTCTCTTGCCATGGATCTGGGCTGAGGACATGGCTAACAACAGAAAACTCAGTCCTTAAATGGGGTGGGCAATGGGCTGGGAGAGGTCTCAGGAGGTAGAGCTCACTTTGGCAGTGGTGGGCTTCCAGGAGGAGGTGAACCTTGAGTGGGCACTGCAAGATTTAGACGCAAGAAGGAGCTTCAAGGCACAGGGGCCACTCAGACAAAGACTCTTTGGCCATCACCTCCCCAGGTGCCTCTCCTGCTGTACCATGAACTGCATGAGAAGCATTGTAAAGAACCCCCTTTTTACCCACAGTGCCTGGCACAGGGGAGCTGCTCCACAGTATCTGAAAAATGAATGAGGCAGTACCTAGAGCCCACATCCTTGTATAGATTGGTGGTTCTCAACAGGGTGATACTGCCCCAGGGCCACCAAGCAATGTCTGGAGACATTTTTGGTTGTCACATCTGGGGTAGAAGGCTAAGAAGAGGCTACTGGCATCTGAAAGCCAGGGATGCTGCTAATTTACCTCTGGTTCACAGGACAGCCCCCACACAAAGGTTTGTTCAGCCCCAAAATGCTAAGAGTGTCAAGGCTGAGAAACCTTGGTACAGAGGAACAGTAAGTAGATAGGATCACAATACTTCCAAGGGATGTTTGGGGCCAGGGAGCACTCACAGTGTTTACTAAAGAAATCGAGACCCAACGGGGATGAAGTGTCTTTCTCTGGATCACACCACAAGTTAGCAATAGCCTGAAAATATGAGGGGAACCACTGACTGAAACCGCCCTCCCTGGCCAGACTCTACAGTAACCACCTGCATGAGTTATCTTACAACAGGAGCTCCTGGTAAGAAACGTAGAACTAACAAGCCATCACCGAGCAGAAGAAATCGGGAAAGGTCAAAAGGAGAGAGGAGACTCCAGTCCATATGTCCTACCAACCTCCCAGAATCCTCCTCTCTGGAAGCCATCTTGGCTGAGTGACGCTCTTGCCACCGGGAAGGACCCTGAGTCAGAGTGCTTGGCCAGAGACAACCTGGAAACTAACTCCATTACCATGAAACACAAGACTATGAGCCACATGGCAAAGCAGCTCTGCTGGATCCCCTTACCCTGTGGCTCTCCACCCAGGTGCCCCTTCCCAATAAAGTCCCTTGCTTTATCAGCATGTGTGTCTCCTCAGATAATCCATTTCCAAGTGTTAGACAAGAGCCACTCTTGGGCCCTGGAAGGTGTCCCTCTTCCTGCAGCAAAAAGAGAGGCCAATCTTTGGACGCATCCCCTGGGGCTCTTTCTGTCAGCACACCCCTCACAGCCCCTTCACCCCTTTGTCATGTCTCAAAGTCCTCTTTGCCCCACCTCCCCTACACAGCTTAAAAAGACTGCTTCAGTAGCAGTGTCTTGAAATATACCGAATGGTTCGGGTCTTGGAGGCTTTGAACATTTCACTAACAGCACAACTCTGAATCCTTGTCCAGGCCTGCGTTCATGGCATCATTCCCACACAAGAATTAACTTTATAAAAATTTAAATGTTAATAAATGTTGAGTCATGTATGAATCTGAGAGTTGGACTATAAAGAAAGCTGATCACAGAAGAATTGATGCTTTTGAACTGTGGTGTTGGAGAAGACCCCTGAGAGTCCCTTGGACTGCAAGGAGATCAAACCAGTCAATCCTAAAGAAGATCAGTCCTGAATATTCACTGGAAGGACTGATGCTGAAGCTGAAACTCCAATCCTTTGGCCACCTGATGTGAAGAACCGACTCATTTGAAAAGATCCTGATGCTGGGAAAGATTGAAGGAGGGAGGAAAAGGGGACGACAGAGGATGAGATGGTTGGATGGCATCACCGACTCAATGGACATGAGTTTGAGCAAGCTCCAGGAGTTGGTGATGGACAGGGAAGCCTGGCACGCTGCAGTCCATGGGGTCGCAACGAGTTGGACATGACTGAGTGACTGAACTGAATTGAAAGCAAGCCACAGTGAGCTAGTAATAAGACACCTTGGGATGTCCATCATGCTGGATTTCCAGACAGTTAAATTGGTTAACGCATTTCCCTTTGACCTGTGGGTCAATCTTGGTGACTATCGGGGACAGGGTGGCCACATTGTTATACGTTACAGCTTAAATGCCTCACTGAATGCCACTGAGGTCCTGCTCTCCAGGTGAGAGCCTGATTCATAGACTGTGGAGTGAAGGAAACAGATGACTCTGTGCCCACCATCTGAGCTGCCTGGCAGGCCTCACTCTCTCTTACACCCTCTCCCTCGCATGCAGAGCCCCCCAAACAAGTAGTCACAGACATGCAAGTGAAAGTAATTCACTTAGATATCTTCTACTGTCATTGTTTAGTCCCTCAGTTGTTTCCAACTCTTTGCAACCCCATGGAATGTAGCCCTCCAGGCTCTTCTGTCCACGGGATTTCCCAGGCAAGAATACTGGAGTGGGTTGCCATTTCCTTCTCTAGTACCTCCTATTATTAATGCATATTAATGCATTAATTCCCATAATCAATTATTTCCTGTAATTTGTGGGCATGAGGAAAATCCTCGCCTCCTCTGTCTGTGGGGAGTTTCATTTGAGAAGCCACAAGCAGTTGGCCTGGCCCAATGAGGGAGTGCTCAGAGTGGGAGAGTGGGATGGTCACTATGCAGGATGCAGCAGATATCTGACGCAGGTGGTTCCCTCCCTCAGGCGCAGGGATGAGGGGCAGAGCTCACGAGCATCATGAAAGCCCGGCCTGGGCAGCACTTCTGTGAAATGAGATCTAGCTCCCCTTTCAGTGTCCTTGTCTGTTCAGTAGGGCTAATAACTAGCCTTTCACCCATCATCTCTTCCTTCCTGATGTGTGCAGACTCCAGACAGGGCCTAGGGAATATCACTGCAGAAGAGGAATGGAGAAGGGACCAAGGACAGCAAGGCCACAGAGAACGGCTGTGAGCTGGGTAAAATCAGGTGGGAATATCATTCAATAGGGACAGAAGCCCAGGTCCAGGCCCCACTGGGGAATTCATGGCCTTCTCCTGTGGCCCCCGACACCCACGACTGGCCATCCCCCCACCCGGCAGTAACCGAGGCCAGACTTCCCCCTGAGGTCCCTGCCTCCTGGATGTCATGTCCTCCTGTGAAGCATCCTTCACACCTCACACACTCCTCTGCCATCTGCACGTTCCCTGCTTCCTCCTTATGGCTGTTCATGGAAAACGAAAAGATTTCCCACAGTGCTGCAACTAAAGATCCTGTATGCCACAACTAAAACCCAGAGCAGCCAAGTACATGAAATAAGTTTAAAGGAAAAGAAGTGAAAGCAGGAGCTCAGACATTTACGCACCCACACTCACTGCAGCATTACTCACATTAGCCAAAGGGTGGAAATGAATGGATACACAAAATGTAGTATATATACACAACAGAATATCGTTCCGCCTTGTATGTGCTACAACATGAATGGAACTTGAAGACGTAAGTGAAATACGACACAAAAAGGCAAATCCCTATAGATATGAGGTATATAGAATAGTCAAATACATAGAGACAAAAGTATAATGTGGGCTTCGCTGGTGGTCCAGCGGTTAAGAATCCGCCTGCCAATGCCGAGAACATGGGTTCAGTCCCTGGTCTGGAAAGATCCCACATGCCGAGAGGCAACTAAGTCCATGCCCCTCAACTACTGAGCCTGCTTACCTAGACCTGGGCTCTGCAACAAGAGAAACCACCGCGATGAGAAGCCTGTGGGTGGCAACTAGGGAGCAGCCGCTACCCACTGCAACTAAAGGAACACCCTGTGCAGCAACAAAGACCAAAAAAAAATGTAATGTAGGATACCAGGGGCTAGAAGGGGACAGGGATGGGAGTTACTGTTTGGTGGGCACAGAGCTTCAATCTGGGAAGATGAAAAGAATTCTGAAGACAGATGGTGGTTACGGTTGGGCAATGGGACTATACGTCACTGAACTGTATACTTAAAAGTGGTTAAAACGATAAATTGTATGTTATGCACATTTTACCACAGTTAAAAAAAAAAAAACTGAAGAAAAAAAACAAACCTAAGCTTTGAACTCCTTGTGGTCAGGGCCTGCCTTTTTTACTTCTTTGGACTCTGTTCAGTTATAACAACAAAGGCCATGCCTGTGTGGAGAAAAGGGGAAGAGAAGAGAAGGGCCTCTCTGGGTCAGTGGCCCACCAGGCTTGGAGACAGGAGCTGTGGGTCCATTTGGTTCCCTGCCCCCACAGCACGCATCTCCCACAGACCCTTTTTCCAGACCTGCAGCCCTGGCTCCACCCTCTCCTGGCCTGAAGCAGGTACTGTAGCCACACACCTCATGCCGCCAGGTATCCTACCAGACCTTGCCCACTCCATTCCTGCTGACCTGGAAGGCCACATCACTCACCATTCCCCTTTGTCCCCTTGTGCTCAAATCACATGCAAAAACATTGTTCCCATTAAATCGCACCCAAAAATACTGTTCCCAGTTGTGCTATATTCTCCCCATCTCCATGTGCCTTTGCAAGGACCGTAACTTTTGTCTGGAATGTTCTTACTTGCTACCTGATAAAGCCCACCTCATCCTTCATGTCTCAGTTCATACCCCACCTGCTCTCTGAGCCCAGCACCCTGCTCAGCACCTAACATCCAGACCTGTGATTGCCAGCATCTCCCACTGCATGGTGGGATGATGGAGCAGTCTGTGCTGATTGTACCCATCTCCCTCTTCCCCCACTCCCCGTTTTCTTTCTTGCTTAGAGCCCAACTTTTGCTCAGCTGCTCCTTTTCTGCCTGGCCACCTCAGTGAGAGCAAATGGCATCACAGTGCAGCTCCAGGGAGATGAAGCCTGATTGGCTTACACCAATCACAGAATTCTATCCCTCTCTCTGGTATTGGCTGAGAAGGGGTCATGTGATCTAATTCTGGCCAAAGAAATATGAGGGGAAGTTTGCCTCTGCTTAAAAACATTTGGGAAGGGGACAAAAGGAAAAAGGTACTTTTCTGCCTCTGGGACTGCTCATCAGTACTTGTCAACTGGCATTGCTTCAGCCACCCTGTCACCCTGAGGAGTGATATCACCTACATATTGGGGGTGGGAAGGCAGAAAGATTTGTTATCAGGCAGGGTCCTGGCAGGAGGTAGGAATCATACCAGTTATGTTAGGGTAAATAATTGCTCACTAGGTGTAGATGTTAATCAGGTAACAGAAAGGGTAAAAAGGAAGGTAGCCAGATCCTACATTTAGGGTTGAGAGAACACAGGAAAGAGGCTGGAATCAGTAACACTTAGAGGAGGGGTGCGTGGAGCTGAAATGCCGACCTCTGGGAAGGGGCTGCTGCGTGGCTGGTGCAGGTGTCTCTGAGCTCAAAGGACAAGTCCACTGGGACCTGGACCCAGCTTCTGAAGAGAAGATGCAACGACGCTGTGTCTGTGAGAGTGGGAAGAACAGCAAATTCATTCAGCCTTCCGAGGAATGGCGTCTGTGTGATGAAGAGACCAAGACGGAGGGAGCCGGCAGGAGCAGGAAGCCCTCGGGAAGGTATTAACAGCCCCAAGGGCTCCCTCTAGTGTCCCCTATTGACCGACACTGGCAGGGAGCAGCTGGCAAAGCAGAAACGGGGATGGTGGCCTTCAATTTGTGTCATAAAGCGGAAGGTGGGTTAGGAGCTGAGACAACAGCCTAAGAACGGATACAAATGGAGAGTGCCTGCATCCTGGACAACAGCGCTACAACACTGCCATGAAAAACCAGGGTGCTGCCCTTCCTCAGATTTCCTGTCATGAGAGAAAATAACATCCTCTCCAGGTCCTATAACTGACCCGACATCTGTACAGCCACGGTCCTGTCTTAGCTGTGTTCCCCCACGGGGCCTGGTGTGGGGCCCCACTGTTTGGAGACTGATGAGGTTGACCTAAAGCACCCTCCTGTCCCTGGACCCTCTGTGGCCTCCATGAGATGGGTCGGGGTGCTGACTTCCATGGAGTTGCTCTTCAGCGGTGTATTGATTTCCTAGGGTTGTTATAAGAAATAACCACAAACCTAGTGGCTTAAGACACCAGACACTTACTCTCTCACAGTTGCGGAGGCCAGTCTGAGATCAAGGAGTCAGCAGGGCCACGGTCCCTCTGAAGGTCCTAGGGGAGAACCTGCCTTGTCTCTTCCAGCCCTGGTGCCCAGTGGTTTCTTGGCTTGTGGCAGCATGCCTCCGGTCTGCCGTGTCTTCTCCTGGCCTTCTCCTCTGTGTCTCTGGTGTCTGTTCTGTCTCTCTTTGGATCTAGGGCCCACCTCCATCTCAACCCCCACCTTAATCACACTTCTGACGGTATTCTAGTAGCTAAGTCTCCCGACTCTTTGCGACCCCATGGCCTCTAGCCCCCCAGGCTCCTCTGTCCTTGACATTTCCCAGGCAAGGATACTAGAGTGGGTTGCCATTTCCTCCTCCAGGGGCTCTTCCTGATCCAGGGATCAAATCCCTGTCTCCTGCATGGTAGGTGGATTCTTTATCACTAAGTCACCTGGAAAGCCCAATTACACTTCTACAAAGACCCTATTTCTGAATAGGTCACATTCTAGGTCCCAGGTGGACACGAATTTGGGGAGGACACCATTTAACACTCTAAGTAGCAAGATCCAGATCCAGAGAGGAAAGCTGGAGTTGGAACAGCAGCTGCCTTGCCCGGCACAAGGAGCCCTTGTGACACCAACTATCACCTGTGAGGCAATCTCAACACTTCAGCCCCTGGAACCACCCAGGCCCTGAAGGTCAGCAGTCACTGATAGACCCTCTCAGGAGGTTACCTGATGGCCCCTTGCATTCCCCCTACGGGTTGCTGGTAAGGTCTGTCTGTCAAAGCACACGCTGTAAATAAAGCCTTTTCCATCTGGGGACTGGTGGTAAAGCAAAGGGGAAAGGAAAAAAAAAATTAAACAAATAAAGGCAAAGTCTTCATCATCCACAAAACAATACGCAAAAACCAGGGCATTCCTCTGGACCATCGATAAATAATCCAGACCACAAAAATAATACATGAGATGGCTTGTGTAATGGTAGCATGTGAAAGACTGTGGAACTTTCTAAAATTAATTTTCTTCATTTTGGTTTATTAAAATTGCACTCATCTATCTCCCCTGTTAAATATTTTATTTTTTCATATTAATGGCTGCAATTTCAGCTTGTGCCTGTTTCTGTCATTAACACTGTACAAACTTAATATCATTAGTAGTTTTTCGCTTAATTATGTGACTAGAGAAGAAAAACATCAAAGTTTCCGTGAAATTGGAATAGTATATCTAAATTGCCTCATGTTTATTTTAACATTAACAGTAAATGAAGCTAATGGGCTTTTATATTATTAAAAGCACTCATTTGTGTCCTGCCTGTTCTAATATATAACAAAGCTTTAAAAGATGTTAAATAATTAGTTATTTAATAGGGATGGGTGGAATAGATCAAGCGAAAGGAAAAGTTGAGGGTAACCGACGCACACAGTTGAGGGGTCTCTCCCTTTTAGGTCTTTCGGATGGGATTCCCTCTCCACAGGTTCCCTGTCCCCGCTGTTAATGTGAGAGCTCTAATTTATATCAAGCCTGGAGAGTTGAAGCAACAAAATCTATTGTTGCAGCCTTGCAGAGGACACATGTGTGGGGGGCAATAACGTTCTCAATTACTTCTGGGCAACCTCCATTCATAATTCAATACCTGCAAAGGCCCACGTTATGCTGGGGCTCGGGAGGCCCTCTGCAGGAGGGAGACACGTAGCTGCTGCTGCAGGCCACCTCCTCTCTCACTGCCTCCTGGAAGCAGGGTCTCCTTGGCTTTAGAGGACGCTGATGGATGGAGGCACTGCTCTGTGTCAAGAGCCCAGTGAGACCTGGCCTGTGGGTCTAAAAGAGGGGATAGACTGTTGTCACTCTCCTGCTCAAAAACCTGCAAGGACTGCCTTGGCCTGCTCGGTCAAGGCCAAGCTCCTCGCTTGGCACTTGAGGCCCCACCTGCCCGACCCAAGCCCCTGCTCTTTCCAACATCTGTACTCTGTTCTGTCCAGCTCTTCCCCTGACCCTGTGCCCAGAACATCCCAAGTTGTCCCATCTCCTTGCCTTTGGTCATGCCATTTGCCCTTGCCTGAACCCACGTTTGTCCTTCCACCTCTATTCAAATACTAATCATTCCTAAGGATTCAAATTCAGATCTGGGCTTTCCTGGTGGTCCAGTGATTAAGAATCCACCTTGCAATGTAGGGGACATCAGTCAGATCCCTGGTCTGGGAAGATCCCATGTGCCTCAGGGGAACTAAACCCATATGCCTAGAGCCCATGCTCTAGAGAAGCCATGGCAATGAGAAGCCCACCACAGCTACAGACCAGGCCCACCCGCCACAACTAGAGACACCTGCAAGCAACCATGAAGACCCAGCACAGCCAGTAAACAAAAAATGAATGAATAAAATTCAAATTCCAGATCCTCCATTAGTCCTCTCCTGGTCCCTCTGTCTCATGAACCCCTAGAGCAGGGGTTTTCAAACTTGAGTATGTATCAGAATAACCAAGGGGGCTTGTTACAACACAGATTGACAGATCGCTGGGCCCCACCCCTAGGGTGTTTGATTCCATAGGTCTGAGTGGGTCTGAGAATCTGAATTTCTAATAAGTTCCCAGGTGATGCTGACAGTCTGGGGACCACACTTTGAGAACTACTAGAACATATGCAGCAATTCCAGACCATGAGACACTGTGCTTGCCCTGGCTTGGAAGGTTCTCTCATAGTAGCTCGTGGCCAAGACTCCTCTCCTCAAGCAGACAGCAGGTTCTTTGAAGGCAGGGACTCTGAGCTGCTCCTCTATATCCCTGGAGACAGCAGTAGCTCAAGGATGGGCTCGTGGTGTGTGAGCCAATGACTCAGATGAACAGACTGACTAGCTGCCATGAATTTCATTCAATCCTTGATAAAATCTCCATTTTATAGGTGAGGAAGCTGGGGCTTAGAGAGATGAATTAAGTCACTAAAGGTCATATAACTATTAAGTGACAGATAAGATTTGATCTCAGGTTCATTTCCAGAGTCCTGGCCAGTGCTTCTTACTCAAGTGATTTCAGACACAGGACTTGGGAGGATAGGAAACTGGCTGCTTTTGTCACTTCTACGCTAAGGACTGTAGGTTTTAGAGATCCTTTAGTCTAGGGCGGAGTACACATGGCAAACCAGCTGCTACTCTCCTCCAGCCAACTAATGTACTCAGTCACCCTGACACAAATGCGAGTCTCAGCATCCTTCACACTGCACCAAGTGACTGACATTTCTATGGCAGGATGAAATATATTTGCCATTCATAACCTAGTCCAATTTCTCCACCATGCTGGTGAGACCCAGAGAAGAAATGCAGCTTGGCTACCCTGCATATCAGTGGTGTGTGTTAGTTATCTCTTGTTGTGTAACAAATCATCCTCAAACTCAACAGCAGACATTTATTGACTCATAGTTTCTGTGTGACATGAATTTGAGAACAACTCAGATGGTTAGTTCTGGCTCAGGGTCTCCCATGTGCTTGCAATCAGGATATTGGCAAAATATGAGGTTTGGAATGAAAAGATCTGTGCTTACTTCTGTCAGGTACCATAAAGGCATTACTGATCCAAGACAGTGAATTAAGTTCATGGCTATAGTTATCCTGACAGGAGAAGGCAATGGCAACCCACAGAGTTGGACACAACTGAAGCGACTTAGCAGCAGCAGCATAGTTATTCTGACCATTCAGGTAATACAAACCTGGGCTGCAAATCTACTTTTCAAGAATGGCTCTTTCCCCTCCTGCCCTGCCCAGAATCAAGGCAACTTTTCTTACTGTCCCTGGGTGTGCAAGGGGTGAGGCAGTCTTCCTCTGGTTCACACTTCCCCTGAGGGTTTCCTGTTGGAGTCCAATCTCAATGAGGAAGGACATCCTATCAGATTCACCACCTTTGCTGGCCCTGGGCTTTACCTTCTTTCCCCAAATACCCTCGGTCATGTCAAGACTGAAACTCAAGTTTGCTTGTTGGGCAAATACCCACAGGGTACAAGGAGCTTCGGTGTTCTCACAGTTTTTGGCCTTGTAGCTTCTTACCATCTTGTCAGCCTTTAATGCTGTTAAGAAAATAGTTTTCATTTTATTCAACATTTCTAGTTGTTTCTACCATGAACGTTGGTCTAAATAACCCAGCCTGCTGCATTACTAGCAATAGAATCTGCTAGGTGCTTTTCCCACAACTCTAGATTAGTTTTCTCAATTAAAGTGACCAAAACAAGGAGTGGAATGGTTCAGTCCAGTGGGTGGTGAGGTGATGGGGTGGTGGTTGTTGTGCAAAAAGTCGTCCTAAAGATGGTGAGGGTTCCTTACCCACTGAACGTGAGCCCGGTCCAGGCGCCTGAGCAATTGGCCTGTGTTCCCAAGGTAGGACGGTCTTGATCATCCAAACCTCCCAAGGTCTTTGGAAGCTTTTAAGCAGGATGATAACACAATCGCATGTCACTCCAGGAAAGATGGCTGTGGCTGTTCTTTGCTGACAAAAGTCCATATAGTCGAAGCTATGATTTTTCCAGTAGTCACGTACAGATGTGAGAGTTGGACCATAAAGAAGGCTGAGTGCTGAAGAATTGATATTTTGGAGTTGTGGTGCTAAAGAAGACTCTTGAGAGTCCTTTGGACAGCAAAGAGACCAATCCAGTAAATCATAAAGGAGATCAACCCTGAATATTCATTGGAAGGACTGATGCTGAAGTTGAAGCTCCAATACTTTGGCCACCTGATGCGAAGAGCTGACTCATTTGAAAAGCCCCTGATGCTGGGAAAGATTGAGGGTGGGAGGAGAAGGGGGCGATAGAGGATGAGATGGTTGGATGGCATCACCAGTTCAATGAACATGAGTCTAAGCAAACTCTGGTGAGATACTGAAGGACAGGGAAGACTGGCGTGCTGCAGTCTATGGGGTCACAAAGAGTCAGAGATGACTTGGTGACTAAACAACAACAATTGTTTGAAGAAGGGTTAGAGACAGAATAGCTTTGGATGGAGAGGTCTTGAGGCTGTTATGGTGGTCAAGGTGAAATATAGTGACAGGTTGGACTGGGGTCAAGAAGGGAGAAAGAAGTAAAAGACTGACTGATATCAGGAGGTACCATCAACAAGCATCACACTGTTGACATGTGATCCTGGACTCGACATAATTGAAAATCGCAGGGGTAAGAGGCACAGCTCTTCTTAAGGCTCAGCGGACATGAATGGCGACTTGATTCCAATGAACCAGCCCTGTCACCACATTGAGAACTGTGGCCTGGGGAGAGTTGATTGTGAGACTCCCTGGATAAAGGATCTGAAGTGTCTTCCTTAAGTGGCCATGCCAGATGGACACAAAGACAGTGGTGGGGTGGGGGTTGGGGGGTGCTGGTGCAAGGCATCCAACCATCTCTAAGTGTGGGTTGGACCCTTCAAACTCATCATCTATTCATCTTGCTTCCTGGTGTAAACACCTATCCTCAGGCAAAGAGGATTGCAAAAAGAGAGTATGAGGAGCGAAAATGAAGAATAGAGTCACATAATAAAGGAAGGATAAGAGAATCATCAAAGGTCAAAGTTGAGAATAAGACGACAAATATTCTTAAAAACAAATAATAAGAGAAATCAGGATCTGAAAATATTGAGTTTATGCATAATAAAGTCAACTGGATTAAAAAGCAATATTAGAACCTCAGATATAAAATGCCAAAAATCTAAAAGTGAGAGTGATTCACTAGGAGCAACTGAAAGAGTGGCTCCAACTCAAAAAGTTAAAAGCGATAATAAATTAATTGTTTAAAGTGCAGGAAATGGGAGGATTGATAAATGGGGTCCAAATGGGAATGCGGGATAAGGAAAAATGAGATAATAAAATAGGAAAATCCCGTTAATGTCGGGCCTTCGAGCTCCTGGGGACAGTGAGTGTGCCTGGTCAGGAGGGCGCCTGCTCCTCTGCCCTCAAACCCTCCCAGTGCAGCAGGCAGAGGGGAACAGGGGGTGCTGTGAGCTGGTGGAAGGAGCCCCAGTCTGGGAGTCAGGGGACTGGGTCCCAATGGGGTCTGATGGCGTCCCTGCAGGGCCCGAGCTAATTTCCCGACCAGTCCTCAGTCTCCGCAGCTACAGGAGAAGAGCACCGACTTGATAGGCACGGGGTTCCTTCTGTTGCGCTGTCTGGGCTGGCAAATGGGTGCAGCAGCAAGAAGGAGACTGAGAAGCTTGGTTTCCTGGCTTCTTAGGGGAAGCACTGAATCTGGAGGCTGAAGACCTGGGTGTGAGTCCCTAGGGTTCTAGAGCACAGCAGAAAGCAGAAAACAAGGGCTGGGGACTTCCCTGGTGAACCAGTGGCTAAGACTCCGCACTCCCAGTGGAGGGTGCCAGGTTCAACCCCTGGTCAGGAAACTAGATCCCACATGCCACAACTAAGAGTTCTCAGGGCACAACCAGAAGCTTTCCCACAATGCTGCAGCTAAGATCCCGCGTGCCGCAACTCAGACCCAGTGAGCCAAATGAAGAAATAAATAACATATTTTAGAAGACAGCAAGCAAGCGCTGTTCAACAGGCAGCAGGGGGAGGCGGGGGTTGCCACCTCCCAAGTCCCCAAACCACAACCATCCATGTAAGTCACCCCGCCCATGAGGAAACCCAGCCACACCCTGCAGCCACGTGAGCAGTATCCCAGAGCAGGGCTTCTTCAGCTTTTCACCATCTCTCTGGTTCCCTGGCACTCAGCTGCTTGAAGGCAGGTGCTTGCCTTATGTAGGACTTTATCTCAGCCCCAACTCCAGGCCCCAGCATGAATCTTACTGAGACCCTCGTCACTGCACATGGGAGGGATGAAGAAAATAAAAATGGGAATTCTACCTCTTGTCAGTGCTTGGTAGGTGCCATTGCTTCATCTGCACGGGGTCATTTAATCCTCACAACAGCCCTGTAGGGTAAGTTCAGTTCAGTTCAGTCGCTCAGTCGTGTCCGACTCTTTGCGACCCCATGAATCGCAGCACGCCAGGCCTCACTGTCCATCACCAACTCCCGGAGTTCACTCAGACTCATGTCCATCGAGTCAGTGATGCCATCCAGCCATCTCATCCTCTGTCATCCCCTTCTCCTCCTGCCCCCAATACCTCCCAGCATCAGAGTTTTTTCCAATGAGTCAGCTCTTCGCATGAGGTGGCCAAAGTACTGGAGTTTCAGCTTTAGCATCATTCCTTCAAAAGGAAGGTAAGGACTATTATTATCCCAAGGTGGATAAACTAAGGTTCAGAGGCTGAAATCATTCTCCCAATGTTGCCCAACCAGGAAAGAGCTGAGGTGGGATTTAGATTCAGGTATTCTGACTTCAAAATGGTGAGATTCATCATTCTGCTATGAGGCGAATGAGAGGAAACGACCCTGGACCCCAAAGTCCACTGGTATAGGTTTGTTTCAGGTGGCTCAGTGGTTAAGAATCCACCTGCCAGTGCAGGAGACTCAAGTTCAATCCCTGGGTCAGGAAGATCCTCTGGAGAAGGAAATGGCGGCCCACTCCAGTGTTCTTGCCTGGAGGATCCCCATGGACAGAGGAGCCTGGTGGGCTACAGTCCATGGGGTCACAGAGTCAGACATGACTGAGCGACTGAGCATGCTGCATAGGTATGTTTGAGACCTCGGAATGAGGCAGCCATGGTGTGGTGAGGGTACAGATGGGGTGCTCTTACCCTATTGTTGGGGTAGGAACCCAGCTCTCCAACGTTCTGGCTTATCCTTCTGGGTCTCCTCTGCTTTGGTGCTGGGGCAAAGGGAATCTGCAACAGAACAGAACAGCCTCTTCAGGATAAAACCCAAGGAAGAAACAGACAAGGGACTAGTGTCCCCTGGCAAAGGGAGGTGGAAATTTCCCTCTGGGGAAGGAGCCTTGGGCCCGGAGGCCTGGATAGCCCCTTAGGAGGCCTTGACCTCTCGCAGTTCATTCTCACCATCTTCTTCCCAGGGGCTGTGAGACATGGCTCTGATGCATCTGCCCCCCGCCCTTAGCTGACTCCCAGCACTTAGGACACACTTCTGCCGCCCACTCCCCACTCCACCCCCTCCCCTGGGCCTCCACCAGACCCAGACAATGTCTGCATCTTTATGATTCCACGGCTCAGTCTCAATCCTGGCTGGTGGAGTCAATGGGCAGACCAAGTTCCCTCGGTGTTTAAGGGCAAACATCCAGTGGAGGCTGCTGCTCCTGCCTTGGAACTGTCCCCTCAGAAGCGGATGAGGCCTCTTCAGCCTCCATCCTATAATGATGTGGACCTGACCCCTCCTCCCCATGGGCTCCTGGAGACAACTGAGTTCTCTGCTCTTCCATGAACTTTCCTGTCTGCCTCCTCTGAAGGGTCATACCTTGCTCCTCCACTAGGGAGGCTCCCACCACTCCTCACGGGCCCCCAGGTGGTGGGCTGCAACAGCCCCCTGCGAGGGCCCAGCTCTCTTCTCTCCCTCAAAGTGTTTCCAGTTCTCTTAGCTGCAACCTCTGACCTGGAGAGGCCTCTGAGGTCAAGCCAGTTCTGCTTCTGGGGAGACACAGGAAGCCCCTCCTCAAGGAGGGAAGCTAAGCCCCCAAGGGAAATGGTGCCCTGGCCCCACCACCCATCCATTTATGCAATGAACAGTCACTGGGGGCTGCTCGGTGTCAGGCGCCGGGTGGGCTCTCGGAGGGAGCCAGGAGCCAGGGCTCTTCCCCTGTGGACGTGTGGTACGGGGACAGCCAACACACGGAGCAATCATAGGCTGCGTGGTCAGGGCTGGGACTAAATCACCCCTCCTTCCTCAGCCTCAGGTCCTCATCTGTAAAATGGGCACACCACCATCACTCCCAGGGTGGGTGGGATGGTTGAATCAGACAACACGTAGAAAGTCTCCCCCATGGTAATAGGCGTGTGCAGCATTTTCCGCACTGCAGGTTGAGTTCTAAGTGTGGGCTGCCAAGAATTTAGTGCCATGAACAATTTCTTTTACAAAGGAAATAGAATAAAAACATTACGTGCATCCTCTGAATTAAGAGTATTATTTTGTAAAAATTCTACTTTAGTTATTAGCATGTGTATACATACTGGGTCATTTTTTTCAAAGAAGGTTGAAAGCCACTGACCTAGTAATCAGAGCAGGGCTTTGGGTCATCTCCTTCCACCACTTAGGACACCATGTGACACAGCTGCATATTTCTTCACCTCCAAGCCTCCCTGCAGTTGAGAAGAACGATGAGACAGCACGTGAACACGCTGCTCAGAACAGGCATCCAGGACATCACAGGGCCTCCGAACGTGGCTGCCTCTTCTGTATGTTAGCATTGTGTAGATCACATATCAAGACCCCCAGGTCAGGGGCTGATTATCTCTGACTAAAAACATGACAAGTTAAAAAGGAAGCTGTGGTGAGGTGGTGGTGGTTTAGTTGCTAAGTCATATCTGACTCTTGCAATCCCATGAACTGTAGCCCACCAGGCTCCTCTGTCCATGGGATTCTCCAGGCAAGAATACTGGAGTTGGTTGCCATGCCCTCCTCCAGGGGATCTTCCTGACCAGGGATCAAACCCAGGTCTCCTGCACTGCAGGTAGATTCTTTACCATCTGAGCCACTAGGGAAGTTGGAGTGGTTTGCTATTTCCTTCTCCAGGGGATCTTCCTGACCAGGGATCAAACCCAGGTGTCCTGCACTGCAGACAGATTCTTTACAGACTGAGCTACCAGGGAAGCCCTAAGAAGGAAGCTAGTATTGTTATTGTTGTTTTTTCTATATCAATGACTAACATTTTCAGGCATTTGTGTGCCAGGTACCAACCTCATTTAACCCTCACAGCAGCTGGGTGAGGTAAATTGTATCATCCCCATTTTACAGCTGACAAAACTGAGGTAATGGGAGGTTGAGACTTACAGACCTTGTCTAGCCAACTCTCACTCCTGCCCCCACACCAGCCACGCTCCCTACCTTGATTCAGAGTCTCCTCTGCCCCCAAGGTCCCCAGTGGCTCCAGTTTTGAGCCTCCTGGGCCCCAGCTGCCCTGTCTGCAGGTGCCCTGCCTGGCCTCCTGGCCCGGTAATTTCACGCACTTGCCCAACCTCATGCTACCACACTCCAGCTGTTTCTTATTTCAAAGCCCCACTCCTCAGCACCTTCTGCACTTGGTAGCACCCAGGCAGCTGGTTACAGGAGTGGGGAGTGGGGAGCGGGATGCAACCTGGTCTTCAGGGCCAGAGCCAGGCCTGGAGGCTATGACCCTGCAGCTCTCAGCTCCAGTCCGGAGTGGCCAGGAGAACAGGACTCTACCAAAGTCTGAGAAAGCACCTGCAAAGGAAGTCCTCCCCACAGGAGCCCCAGCTCAGGAGCTGAGCCCTGAGCCGGAAGTGGAGAACCAGCACCCAACCTGAGGGTGGGCCCGAGTGCCACTGCTGCTGAAGCAGGCAGCACGGGCTGGGTACCAGCATGGTGTCAGCCGCCAGCTCTTACCACATCGATCATCCAGTCCTTAAGACATATTAAAATGGATTTAAAAAGACATTTTGCATTTTCTCTCCTTAACACCCACATTATTGCCACACATCGGCTTTTGTTTTAATTAAAATCGGTTTTGAAATCCTCCATGAAACTTCAGTGGGATTGTTAAAGGCAGCAATTTCCTTATCGGCAGCGCATCCCCACAACATACTGTAATAGTTATTTTGCAACAAAGCACAAGTCTTATTAATTTAGCTCAATCAAATCAGCACCACGTTAATTTATGGGGCTGTAAAAATCTGGCAGTGCCACTCTAGATCAAGGAACTTAGAGCAGGCAACACACCAAGTGGGATGTTTATTTTGTACAATGGTCCCTAACTGCATTTCTGTGATTTAAAAGCTTTCCGAGGCGTGCGATGATAATATTACATGCATATAGAATTGTGTGTTTGCTACGCCTCATTACTCCCCGCAGAGACCCAAAATCATTTGGTATTCAACTCCTACCTAAAATATTTCCTTTTACATACAAATATTTTTTCTGCTTTAAATGGCTTCTCTATGTTAAAAAAGTTTTTTTTCCGGGGCCGTGAAGCAAGATCGTTTCCTACATGGGATTCTATTTTGGTCCAGTGTTGATCTTTAGTGGTGATTACTAAGTGAGTAGCTGGTTTTTCCTCCTTCTTCCCCTCTGGCCATGCCCTCCAAATTCGAAGCAGGTGAAGGTCTCCCTGGGATTGATTTTGCATTTTCTGCCAGCCCCCGCCCCCACCCCATCTTGTTTTCCGATTCCTGTTTCCTGGTTTACTTTTATTGATGTCTACTTCAGCAACTAGGAATGTTTCTTTCTAACTCACATCTTAATAGCAAAGCCCACAGTAACAATTATGATTTGCCAGGAGATGCAGTGTAGCAGCCAGTGGGGGATTTGCAAGGCTGTGTGGGATGGGGAATTGCAGCAGCTGTGGGCTAGAAATGGGGCGATGGAGGCTCAGAGAAGGCAAGTGACCTGTCCAAAGTCACACAGCAAGTAAGGAAGAGCACTGGACTCTGGGACTCAACCCAAAACCTCTGAGTTTCAATTTTCCCATTAGAATAAAGACGTACAAATTGGAAGGAGGTCACTCATGTGAAGGGCATAGCACAGGGCCTGGGAACAGAGCGGGGCCTTAGCAATATTAGGATATAACTGTATTGTCCTTCCTCCACAAGGGCTGGTCCTGTCTTTCAAGTGCCCGACTCTGGATTGCAGAGCTGGGCGATGCTCAGGTGCAAGCTAAGGGCAACTGACATCTCACATACTTATATCTACAGAGCTTCTCCTGTGTACAAAGATGCTTCCACCTGCTCCAGGGGGAGCACACACCTGCTCTGAGGATACAGACTAAGTGCTAAAATACACTGTTAACTGATGGACTCAAAACAACCTGTCAAAAGACAGACAGCTGTGAAACCTTATTTAATGGAGGAGAAAACCAAGACTGGCAGAGAGTTTGGATGACCACTCTCAGGTAAGGCAACTGATGGCCAAGAAGAGAGTCCAACCCAGGGCTGCCGACTCCAAGGTCAGTGCCCTTTCTTGCACACTGACTGCCTTGGGCTCCCTGGCTGGCCCATAGTGGCTGAGGCTTGGGCAGGAAACATGCTTTCTATCTGTGGTATAAACAGCTGCTGATATGGCAGGATTTGAAAGGCACCCCTGGTTCCCCTTCTGACTGTGGCCAAGGCTTAGAGAGAATCATCCTCTAGGTTAAGTCTGGCCTTTTCACCACATAGGTATTCATTTACTTTAACTATATGGGCCACATCATCCACCAAGTTTCTTTCTCTGTCCCGTTAGTGAGCATGAGTTTCTGGTTAGTCTAGACAGCAGGGGAGCTCTTAGTCCCTGGCGGGGGCCTTTGTGTTGGGGGTGGAGACTCTGTCATATGACTCCCACATGCAATCGTATCTTTAGTGACAATGACATGGGGAACTCACTGCCTTCAGAGACAGTCCACACATTGACTGGACAAAGCTCTGATTTGAAACTGACCTTTCCTGGTAGAACCCAAACCAACATTGTCAGTAAAGCATCAACAAAGTGAAAAAAGTGAATGTGTTAGTCGCTCAGTCGTATCTGATCCTATGCGACCCTATGCCAGGCTCCTCTGTCCATGGAATTCTCCAGGCAAGAATACTGGGGTGGGTTGCCAATTGCCTTCTTCAGGGGATCTTCCCAACGCAGAGATTGAATCCAAGTCTCCCATGTTGCAGGCAGATTTTTTACCATCTGAGCCACCAGGGAAGCCCAAGAATACTGGAGTGGGTTGCCATTGCCATCTTCAGGGGATCTTCCCAACGCAGAGATTGAATCCAAGTCTCCCATGTTGCAGGCAGCTTCTTTACCATCTGAGCCACCAGGGAAGCTCCCACTTACAAGTGGCCAGGCATGCTCTCTGATCTGCCCAATTCTAAGAGCTTCCAGGGTCACCTGGAGAGGGAGGACGTGATAGCCATGCCAAGTACTAACCTATTAATACGTAAGCTGGTGAAGGCCAAGAGAGCTATCTCTGTGGACCTGGGCAGGCGAGGCCCCAGGTCCCAGAGGGCCAGATAGCGGAGGTGAAGTTACAGGACAGGAAAAGATGGGGCCGCATGTGCTGTGTGCGTGGCCCCATGGCCTCCGGCAAGTAATGAAGCCAGAAAAGTCACAGCCAAGGGGCAGGGTTCTGGGCTAATCCAAACCCTTTGGTTACGTTCCAGGAAAAGACCATTAAGAAGGCGAGATGTGAGCCGAGAGGGCCTGTGGGATGAAGCTTCAGAGCAGGCATCATGATTGGGCGGTGACGTCAAGACAGATAGCCTCACTGTTGGCTTAACTCAACAAGTACTTCGGAAAACCTGCTACATGCCCAGCTCCAGGCGGGCTCAGGAGAGCAGCGGAAGGTGTTCTCCATTCAGACCCTGTCCTCCTGGGGCAGCCGCGGGTTGAGAGTCTGCAGACTCCAGGGCCCACTTCATCCTGCTGAGCGAGTCGGTTCCCATTTCCTGCCCAGTTTGGTTTCTCTGTCTGTGCTGCTCTGTCGGGGGTGGGCCCTGGAGGAAACAGAAATGCTCATAGAGTAGGCTGCTCTTTGGACATCCTAGCTCAGCCTCTGCAAACAAGTGCTAAGCAGGTCCTGTGCTTGAACCAGTCTGCGAGGCACCGCACAAAAGAGGCAGCAACTTGGTTGCTTTCAAAATGGCTTCTCTTGGGACTTCCCTGGTGACCCAGTGGTTAAGACTCTACCCTTCCAATTAAGGGGGCACAGGTTCAATCCCTGGTCAGGGAACTAAGATCCCACATGCTACATAGCCAAAATAAATAAATTTAAATTAAAAAGAAAAGTTAAAAAAAAAAGGCTTCTCTCAGATGAAGCGCAGTGAGATCATAGTGTCTTTGTGTGAATTTGAAGAAGGCACCCCCTTGGCATGTATATGGCTCCATAGGTCCCCAGATTGGCACAGGGACCACAGGAGGGACGTCAGCCTTTACAGCCTCATGGGCTGAGCACACTTGTGCAATAAACTACTTGAACAACTATAGTTAGTGGCTTTGCCCCAGACCCCAATCAAGTGGCCAAAACCCCCAGACCTTAGGACTTTCCTGGTGGTCCAGTGATTAGGATTCTGTGCTTCCAAAGCAGGGGCCACAGATGTGATCCCTGGCTGGGGAACTAAGATCCCACATGCTGTACGGCTTAGCCAAAAAAAACCCAGATCTTTGCAGTCATTATTGGTGAAAAGTTCCAGGCTTAGGCTCCCCCTAGACATATGAATTGCCCCAGATCTAAGCCAGGACTCCCCCCAAAAGAGGAAGAAAGCTGTGCTCTAGTAGAGTCCCACCACCCAGACCAACTCGCTCAGAAACTCAGCATCACTACACTACCTCCCCCGTCATTCCTTCATTCCTTTCACGGAGGGACAGGTGGACATGGCCAGGAGGAGAAGACAAACCCCCAAAGCCCCTTCCTGCAGTCAGGGCCAAACCTTCGCCTTCTTCTTGCTGCTCTTTAAGAAGCTTTCTAAAGAAGAGGAACCTCCCGCGGTAGCAGATGGCGGATAAGTAGGAATGGTAAATAGTTTTAATTACTGCATAATGTAAGTGAGACAATAAAGGGGAGACAGTGGAAGCAAGCTGCTGCCGCCGAGGCCCTGAAACTGTTGTGGGGCCCAATTTGTCTGGCATGTGCTGTTCCTAGTCTTGGGAGGGCTTTAAAGAGAACGCCGAAAATATTAATTGCCCGCCTCACTGGCCCATCCATCTTCACAACCGAGTAACACGCTTTTTTAATTTCAGGGGAATCGTTTTCAAATGGGAATCATGCAAATGAGTATTTTAGCTATTCATTTGTTTTACTGCGAGCGCTTTGTGAGCAAATGGCCTACAGCTTGCAATGAATTAAAGACATGGGCACTGGAGACCGATTTTTAATACAAAGTCTTGACTCGGAGACGACCCCGACCAGCAGCACAGAAAATGTTGGCATAGCAACTTTGGGCATTTTCATGCAAATTGGCTTCTATATAGATGATACGAATGCAATGTTTTCCTTCAACTAATCATCATAAAATTAGTTTCACTATATTTAAATGCCTCCACTTAATGCATTATATCCATATGCATGAAATTGCCTCCGCTAATGCAGTACATAAAATGCCAAAGATACAATGAATAGCCAAATTGCAAGCAGTTATGTTATCTCCCATAAAAACAACTCCCCTCCCCCTTCTTTTTTTTTTTTTGTGAGTGTGGGTGTTATTGAGTATGTGGGTGCCAAAGGCATCTATCACAAATTGCTATTAACCCACAGACTCATACACACACACACATCCCAAAGTCCTCTACAGTTAAGTAACGTTAAGGCTGTAACACAATTTAACAAAAGCCAGACAAGGTCGGGACTGGGCAACCTCCCGTCATTCAGAGCCGGTGTTCAGATGAGATAGTGACAAGCACTTGCCCTATTTTGGCATTAGCTCCAGGACGGGGTGGTGCCCCTCCCACTCCTTCCCCATATGTATTGAATTGCGGGCCTGAGAGGTATGTGTCTGAGCTCATCTGGAGAAGACCAGTTGGACCAAGAATTCAACTGGAAATAATCAAAGATGGAGCCCTTCTTGGTGAGAACAGTCCCAGAAGGCTGGCCCTGGTAGATAAGAGAGATGAAAACTCAGGAGGAACATGATCAAAGTCAGTAACTGAGACAAGATCGGTGCGGAAGGCAAGTAGGGAATGTCCGGGGAACCCTTGCGCTCTGGGTGCTGTGCTTGGCACTCGACACGCGCCATGCCATGCCATCTTTACTACAGTGCAGGCACTGAAGATGCCAATGTGCTCATCGCTGGCCCTGGCAACCCTGAAATGTGTCTCTATAAAACTGAGGAACACATCTGAGGTTATATGACCGGTACGCGCCAGAAGGATTCAAACTCAGGTTTCTCCAATCCCAAAGCTGCCTTTTCTCCATGTCAGGCTGCCCCCTGCATGACACGTGGAGTAACGGCGGGACTGGGCTCTCTTGTTTGCATTTTTGCTCCAAGGGGAGCTGTCCTCAGCAGCAGGGCAGGCGCTGGGAGGGAAGATGATAGTCTTGTGAGTCTTCCCTTCAACACTGAGGCTTGATTCTCCTTCTGTTTCTGATGAGACCTCAGCCTGGACCCCAAATTCCCCAAGGTCAAGAGGATAAGGCTTCACATGGACAGCAGGCATCACCCTCCAACTCACTAACTGGGCCCCTACCCCTTTCAATCCACTGAGAAAGTCAGGGTTCTTCTCCATTCCAGCCTTGGTGGATTTGAAATTTGGCTTAAATATGTTGGTGCTAGGCAAGTCCAGGGTAGGGGTTACCAGGGAGAGAAGCAAGAGGTGAATTTGGAAAAACACAAGCCCTTCCTTCCCACCTGGTGATAAAGTTCCACCTCAGGAATTCTCCAATTCTCATTCATTGGGGGACTCTGTGTTTGGCTTAAGTAGGGGTGGCATTTCTTCACAAAAAAAAACATGAGGTGTGGTAGAAACAGTATGATGGTTTCTGAAAAATTTGAAAACAGAACTGCCACACGATGCAGCAGTTTCACTTCTCGTTATATTAATATCTGAAAGAACTGAACGCAGATACTTGCACGCCCATGTTCACAGCACACTGCTCACAACAGCCAAGAGGCGGAAGCAACCCGAGCGCCCATCAAGCGATGAGTGCGTAAACAAGATGGGGTGTATCCATGCACCTCCTCAAAAAGGGAGGAAACTCGGGCACAAATCATAACATAAATGCACCTTGGAGACATTGTGACTGTAAGCCAGTCACCCAAACACACACACAAAAACACTGTATGATTCCACTTATATGATGTACCTAGAACAGTCAAAATCATGGAGACATAAAGGAGAATGGTGGTCACCAGGGGCGGGGAAGAAGGGGGAATGGGGAATTAGCATTTAATAGTTATTGAAGTTCACTCTGGGAAGATGAGTAAAGTTCTGAAGTGATAATGGTTGCGCACAATGTAAATGTGCTTAAAATTACTGACTATACACTCAAAAATGGTTAAAGGAGTAAATTTTATGCCATATGTGTTTTACTCAATTAAAAACTTTTTTTTTTAATGTATGAAGTAGGAAGACATCTTCCCCAAAACCCTAAGCATGTCACAGAATTCAGGGGCTAAACTCTTTTGAGCTGCTTAAGAAGTGAGGACAGCTCTTCCTGATCACTCAGGATTGCCCACATCTTGTGAAGCACTTCTGTGTTCAATACAGGCTTGTTGAATTAAATTAAGTTAAATTAAATTAAATGGTAAAGTGAGGGAGATCCTTAAGAGTAAAAGGATTAACTGAGGTCTAAGGCATACGTCAGGAACTCCTCCAATCTCATTAAGTTGGTCCACTTTCCTTTCCTTCTAATTCTCTCCCTCTTGTCTTCTGTCTTGTCTGGACAACCCCCTCCATCTATCCCCAACACACATAAATATGCCTATTATGCGTCTTTCCATTGGTCTTTTCTGTTTCCCCTCCACAAGCGATTTCTCACCACCTGGAATTGTTCATAGCTACTGTGACTTTACAAACACTAAAGTAAGTCGGCACGCTTGCTTGTAAATGGAATCTTTTATCCTTTGCATTTATCCTTACCAACGCTTACCCAAAACACTGGTTCTAACCTGAAACACAGGTCTTGTGATTCCAATAGCAGCCACCAGATGGCATGTTTTGGAAAAACCCAGTTCAGTTCAGTTCAGTTCAGTCGCTCAGTCGTGTCCGACTCTGCGACCCCATGAATCGCAGCATGCCAGGCCTCCTGGAGTTCACTCAGACTCATGTCCATTGAGTCAGTGATGCCATCCAGCCATCTCATCCTCTATCGTCCCCTCCCAACCTCTTATCAATAACGTAAATACCGCCTCTGGTGGCTGTAGTGAGATTTGCAAGCAAGGTGGCTAGGTGGCAATCAATCAGAACTTGAGGAGGCATGTCTGTACTTGAAAGCCAGCTCCTTTCCGTGACTGCAAAGGGAACTGCTCCTGAAGATGACCCCACATCGGGTTGCTATCACGTTCCCTCTGGTACCATTAGCTCCCAGGTAACGGGAGCTCCAGCTCAACAGGGCTGCATGAGGTCTTCTTGTGTGTACCCTGCACACAAGAGTTCTAGCAGTCCTGGAGGGGCGGGATTCCGAGTTGAAATCAAATGTTCCAGCTCATTCTGTTTCTACTATCTTTTCCCAGTTTCGGTTTTTAAATCCTGCTCCCATGGAAAACCTCTTGTGGTTCTGTTCTTTGGAAATTTCACCTTGATGTAGCTTCCTTTGCTAGTATCTTCCATGTCTTCACTTCCTCCTGCTGCCCGTGGGGGAAGCTGGGTTTCAGCTGCACTAGAATCCTGTCATCCCTGATCTGCAAAGCTGTTGCTTCCCTTTATAGAACTTCCTTTTACAACTGATAGCATTCCTCTAGTTTACAAGCAGTTAGGAAAAAAAAAAAAAAGAAAAAGAACTGGCAACCACTAGGAATTAGTGCACATTCACTAGGAAAAGCCCTGCCAACCTCACCTGATTTCCCTTCTGATGGGATGCTTTGCAAATAACGCATTTTGATTTCTACAAAACATTTTGTAAGTCTCTCTTGTTAGGCTTTGAACAAAATGGAAAGAGGGAGCAAGATGAAGATTTAGATATGCAGATTCACAGCTGGTTAATCAACCCCACACAAAGAATATGGAGCAACTGATTGGAAGGAGGTCTCTAGTGAAATCTTTATCTCTGCTCTATTCTGCATTTTACTGCCTTGAATGAAGACTCTTCAAAGCAGACTTTCCACATTTCCAAGGCATTGCAGAAGCGGTGACAAATATAGTTTGGAAAAAATATTTAATAGGCTATGAAAAATAGACTGGATGCATTATGGTGACATTTAACAGACAAAAATATAAAGTCTCCCATTTAAGTTTAACCTGTCAGTTGGAGAAGCATAAGATGGGAAATACTTAGTCTGACAACAGGGGCTTTCCTGGTGGCTCAGTCAGTAAAGAATCCGCCTGCAATGCGGGAGACCTGGGTTCCATCCCTGGGTTGGGAAGATGCCCTGGAGGAGGGCACACACCACAGTATTCTTGCCTGCAGAATCCCTATGGACAGAGGAGCCTGGCAGGTTACAGTCCATGGGGTCTCAAAGAGTCGGACACAACTGAGCAACTTTCACTTTCACTTCACTTTTCCTGTTGATGTTCTCCGTGGTTTCAATAATACACAAACTGATTCTTTACTAAAGATGGGGTATAGCTGCTAAGAGAACTAGTGCCAACTTAGGTGGGATCAGTGCAAGTGTGGTTAACACGGTGACGGTGCCGGGCCCACTAAGGACTCCGGGGTGAGTGACCAGACGGTCGGGATGCTCCAGTCATTTGACACGAGTAAGCTTCTAGACTGAGCTTCAGAAGGAAACCAGGACAGAGCTAGTCCCTGATGGGCAACTGTGAGGGGAAAGACCACATCCGTTTTACGTTCACACCTGTAGTATCTGGGCTTCCCAGGTGGCACAGAGGTAAAGAATCTGCCTGCCAATGCAGGAGAAGCAAGAGACATGGATTCCATCCCTGGGCTGGGAAGATGCCCTGGAGAAGGCAATGGCAACCCACTCTGGTACTCCAGCCTGGAGAATCCCATGGACAGAGGAGCCTGGTGGGCTACAGTCTACGGGGTCGCAATGAGTCAGACACGACTGAGCACATAACCTAATAACTAACGATATCCACTATGGCCTCCTTCACAAGGTCATTGTGAGGATTTTAAAAAATGGCAAAAGTAAAAAACCTGGCACATAATAAAGGCTCCCCCCCAAACTGTACAGAAAGAATGAATTTTCCCTGAACACCTGTCATGCACCCACTGCTTTCCATGGATAATGAACACCCCTCTGTCCATAAGTTCTGCTCTTTCTTCACAGGCAGAGCCTACCCTCCTCTTTGAGAAACCCAGCCTGACTACACCAAGCCATCATTGTCCTTGCTTCTTCTGGTTCCCCCACTCACTGATCCATACCCTGTTCCCTGACTCCCCTAGGAACTGGGGGGCACCCACAGGGACGGCCATCTGGTCTGACTCTCACTGATTGATACCCTGGTGCCATGAACTGGCAGAGAAGGCAATGGCAACCCACTCCAGTGTTCTTGCCTGGAGAATCCCACGGACAGGGGAGCCTGGTGGGCTGCCGTCTATGGGGTCACACAGGGTCAGACACGATTGAAGTGACTTAGCAGCAGCTATGAGCTGGACTGGGCAGAGTGGGGTCAGGAAGAGTATCCTGACTGGGGACTCGGGAGACCAGGACTCCAGCCCTGGCTGCTAGAGAACTGGGCAATTCCAGTCTCCCCTCCAGGGTTCATGGAAGGTTCTCCAGATTGTCCTTCACACACGGGGATTCTCTGTAAAACTTTGACTCCATGGTGTTCTCGGTAACTAGAGGTAAAGATGGATCCTTGACGGAAGAGGGTGCCTACGTGGGTGCCACTTTACCTTCCAAGGAAGACTCAGGTGCTTGGAGAGAGTGACATGCTTGCCCCTTCCGCCATATTTGTCCACAAGCTTCCTTAACTAATGAAGAGATTCAGCTCTTTACACCCTTTCAGGGTGCACTGATGGTCCGTGTCAGAAGCACGTCCTCTGACACTCCTTGAATCTCCTGCTGGTTTTCTCAGAAGCACCGAGGCATTAAGTCTCTAATCTCTGGGGACCTTGGGAAGTTCCTTCCCCCCTCATTTTCTTCATCTATAAAATGAAAGGAGGTGCTCCAAGGCTTCGATCAAAAACAATGTCAGAACTACTCTTTCAGAGCGGGCCTACCCCCAGTAACTGAGGCAGGGATATCAAAACAGGATCTGAGGGTTAGTAAACAAAGCTTATTAAATGGAACCCTCAAACAATTATTCTTCCGATCTCAATCAAGAGACCCAAATAATCTGGTGTCTCAATTTGCTCTAGCAATTTCCTTGAATTTCTGTCGTTGATTAGTTCAGGCAGCCAGTTAATGGGGTCTGGCACACCAAACCCATTCATTTTGTTTTCTTTGAGGCAGGCTCCATCTTGGAAATCTGAACCAGGAGGCAATGGCTTTTGATGTACTGTCAACAGGAAAGCCAGTCTTCACACAATGTCGACACTGCCTGGGATCCCACAAGGACTGACATGGAGAGTGAGGATGAAGAAGGACGCGAGAGAGGGTGCCCAGCCACCACTGGGTATGGATGGGGTGAGTATCCCATGAGGCAGGTCTGGCAGCTGCAGAGTCCAGGAGCAAGATGGTTGGGATCCAGGGTGTCCAGCGGTTGATAATAGGAATTCACACCGGGTTCTAAGAGGCTGAGCCCGAGAAGAAGCAGAAATCCTAATTCCAGAGACCAAGTTCACTTGCTTTCACAGAGAGCTGGTAAAAGGTCACAGCCTGACTGGCTCAGAGTAGGTCCATTCACTCAACAATGTTTTTAAAATATTTATTCACTTTATTTATTTGGCTGCACCAGGTCTCGGTTGCCACATATGGGATCTAGTTCCCCGACCAGAGATCGAACCCCAGGCTCCCTGCACTGGGAGTCTGGCGTCTTAGCAGCTGGATCACCGAGGAAGGCCCCATTCAACAATATTGACTGAGGACCTACTATGTACCAATCACTGTTGTAGGCACTGGGGATAGTGCCATGACACAAGGCAGAAGAACCTGGCCTGCACAGAACTAATGCCAATGGGGGAGGCAAAAACAAATAATTACATAATATAATGTCAGGTAATGATTGATAAGGGCCATAAAAAAATAGTGCAGGACAAAGGAAAAGAGAGTGATGGGAGATCGGGTGGTCGGGGAAGGCTTCTCTGAGGAGGCTACAGGAAGCAAGGACATAAATGAAGCAGGGAGTGAGCCACGTGAATATCAAATGAATTTCACCAAAAGCTTCTCTCTTCGCTGTGGGTGATGGAGCTGCATTCAAGACTGAGCATCGGGTTTCCCTGGTGGCTCAGTGGTAAAGAATCTGCCTGCCAATGCAGAGAACATGAGTTCGATCCCTGGTCTGGGAAGATCCCACATGCCATGGAGCAATGAAGCCTGTGAATCACAACTACTCAGGCTGTGCTCCAGAGCCTGGGAACTGCAACTACTGAAGCCTGCATGCCCTGGAGCCCATCCTCTGCAAAACAGAAGTCACCGCAATGAGAAGTCCGCACACAACTAGAGAGAAGCCCCCGCTCATTGCAATCGGAAAAAAGCCCATGCAGCAACGAAGACCCAGCACAGCCAAAAATTTAAGAAGAAAAAGAGTGACCGTCAGGAAGTCTCGCTAATCCTGGCTTGGGCAGAGAGCATTAATTTCAACTCATCAGAAAAGGGATGTAGCAGGCAGCCCAGGACTGGAACGGAGGGTTAAAGTGGCCTAGGGACCCAGACTCCTCTTGTCTTTCTGCTCTGCCATTGTTAACACGCGGCTCTTGTCCTCAAGGTCATGGAGCAGCTGTTCACCTCCAGACACAGAAAGCCAGTTCAAGACATGAAAGGGGAAGGGAAACAGGCAAAGAAAAGGCCAAAGGGCCATCAGCTGGTCCTGTCCCCTTTAGCCCCACCCAAAGACTTCTGGGTCTTGATGGCCAGAACTGGATCATGTGGTCACCTCTGCACTAGTCGCTGGGGGAGGGAAGGGGTTGTGTGTGGGGACTGGGTCAGCCAGTCAACACCATCCACCCTGGGTCACGTTATTCAGTTCAGTTCAGTTCAGTCTCTCAGTAGTGTCCAACTCTTCACAACCCCATGAATCGCAGCACGCCAGGCCTCCCTGTCCATCACCAACTCCCGGAGCTCACCCAGACTCACGTCCATCGAGTCAGTGATGCCATCCAGCCATCTCATCCTCTTCTCCTCATCTCATCTCATCCAGCCATCTCATCCCCTTCTCCTCCTGCCCCCAATCCCTCCCAGCCTCAGAGTCTTTTCCAATGAGTCAACTCTTCGCATGAGGTGGCCAAAGTACTGGAGTTTCAGCTTTAGCATCATTCCTTCCAAAGAAATCCCAGGGCTGATCTCCTTCAGAATGGACTGGTTGGATCTCCTTGCAGTCCAAGGGACTCTCCAGAGTCTTCTCCAATACCACAGTTCAAAAGCATTAATTCTTCGGCGCTCAGCCTTCTTCACAGTCCAACTCTCACATCCATACATGACCACAGGAAAAACCATAGCCTTGAATAGACGGACCTTTGTTGGCAAAGTAATGTCTCTGCTTTTGAATATGCTATCTAGGTTGGTCATAACTTTCCTTCCAAGGAGTAAGCGTCTTTTAATTTCATGGCTGCAGTCACCATCTGTAGTGATTTTGGAGCCCAGAAAAATAAAGTCTGACACTGTTTCCACTGGTTCCCCATCTATTTCCCATAAAGTGGTGGAACCGGATGCCATGATCTTTATTTTCTGAATGTTGAGCTTTAAACCAACTTTTTCACTCTCCACTTTCACTTTCATCAAGAGGCTTTTGAGTTCCTCTTCACTTTCTGCCATAAGGGTGGTGTCATCTGCATATCTGAGGTTATTGATATTTCTCCCTGCAATCTTGATTCCAGCTTGTGCTTCTTCCAGCCCAGCGTTTCTCATGAGGTACTCTGCATATAAGTTAAATAAGCAGGGTGACAATATACAGCCTTGACGTACTCCTTTCCCTATTTGGAACCAGTCTGTTATTCCATGTCCAGTTCTAACTGTTGCTTCCTGACCTGCATACAAATTTCTCAAGAGGCAGATCAGGTGGTCTGGTATTCCCATCTCTTTCAGAATTTTCCACAGTTTATTGTGATCCACACAGTAAAAGGCTTTGGCATAGTCAATAAAGCAGAAATAGATGTTTTTCTGGAACTCTCTTGCTTTTTCCATGATCCAGCGGATGTTGGCAATTTGATCTCTGGTTCCTCTGCCTTTTCTAAAACCAGCTTGAACATCAGGAAGTTCACGGTTCACGTATTGCTGAAGCCTGGCTTGGAGAATTTTGAGCATTACTTTACTAGCGTGTGAGATGAGTGCAATTGTGCGGTAGTTTGAGCATTCTTTGGCATTGCCTTTCTTTGGGATTGGAATGAAAACCGACCTTTTCCAGTCCTGTGGCCTGCTGAGTTGTCCAAATTTGCTGGCATATTGAGTGCAGCACTTTCACAGCATCATCTTTCAGGATTTGGAATAGCTCAACTGGAATTCCATCACCTCCATTAGCTTTGTTCATAGTGATGCTTTCTAAGGCCCACTTGACTTCACATTCCAGGATGTCTGGCTCTAGGTCAGTGATCACACCATCGTGATTATCTTGGTCGTGAAGATCTTTTTTGTACAGTTCTTCTGTGTATTCTTGCCATCTCTTCTTAATATCTTCTGCTTCTGTTAGGTCCATACCATTTCTGTCCTTTATCAAGCCCATCTTTGCATGAAATGTTCCCTTGGTATCTCTAATTTTCTTGAAGAGATCTCTAGTCTTTCCCATTCTGTTGTTTTCCTCTATTTCTTTGCAATGATCACTGAAGAAAGCTTTCTTATCTTTCCTTGATATTCTTTGGAACTCTGCATTCAGATGCTTGTATCTTTCCTTTTCTCCTTTGCTTTTCGCTTCTCTTCTTTTCACAGCTATTTGTAAGGCCTCCCCAGACAGCCATTTTGCTTTTGGGCCTCCCATTGTGGAGGATGGCTTTGCAATGGCTTTCACCCTGGATCATCCTTTTTTTTTTTTTTTTTTTTTAATGTGGACCATTTGCAAAGTCTTTATTCAATTTGTTACCGTATTGCTTCTGTTTTACGTTTTGACTTTCTGGCCATGAGGCATGTGGTATCTTAGCTCCCTGACCAGGAATCAAACCCATACCCCCCTGCATTGGAAGGCAAAGTCCTAACCACTGGACTGCCAGGGAAGTCCCAACCTGGGTCATCTTAAAGGCTCTCCTCTCCTCTGATGAGTAGAAAAGCCCTGGAGGGAATCAGGAAACTGAGTTCCAGCTCTGCCACTAAGCGGCTGGGTGACCTCAGGCCAGTTGCTTCTGGTCTCTGGGTCTGTAGCCATCATGAGGCTGCTCTTGGCTTTAATGGTCTAGGGTGCCAAGTGATACCCGTGTCTCAGACACCTATAAAGTCTGCCACTTAGAGGTCCTGAGAACCCAGCTGGGACCTGGAATAGCACACAGAATGACCATTTTACCAAATAAAACTCAAACTCTGAGGAACAACCCAGCTGACAGGGCCGGGAAGGAGACTGAGACCCTAGCCTCTGGGAATACAATTTAAGGAGGCATCGAAAACCATAATAAACATGATATATAATATTTTAAGGAAATATTTAAAAAATTCAAAATCAATGCAAAGAAAGTCCATTAATGAACAAAATCTCAACTTTTCTTCTTTTTTTTTTTGCTGTCCCATATGGCATACAGGATCTTAGTTCCCCAGCCAGGGATGGAACAAATGCCCCCGCTGCAGTGTAAACATGGAATCTTAACCACTGACCCACCAGGAAAGTCCCCCAAATCTCAAACTTTTAAAGAAAGACAACAGTATTATTGATTGTCTCCTTGGCTCCAGACTCTGAAATGGCTCAGGATGGCACAGCATTGATATTAACCCCATCTTTATTTAAACTGTGTAATTTTGTTTATCCTTTTTTTGTTTTTTTGCATTCTTTTTGATTATTTAAAAAATACACTGCATTAAAATGATTGAGTACTTGGACACCCATTTAAATTTTCTACCCAATGAAAAGGCCTCATCCGCCCTACCCTGGTCCCAGCCCTGCCCCTGGAGGCCTTAAGCAAGACTTGCTGGACAACAGCCAGCCTGTCCAGCCAGGCATTTACCACGTCTGGGGACTTGGGGGTCATAAGGCACACATGTGTAATTTTTAGCCTTTTGCCATGAGGTGTTTGGATTAAAGGCCCTGCTATTTCTTTAATAAGAAAAACCGGCTGTAGCCATTAAAAATTTAGTCCCACAAATTAGTAGCTCCTCTCTGAGGTGCTGTATTTATTTAATCATAGTAAATTTGGGCCAAATCCTCTCCTGGGGCTTCCAACACCTGCCTCCATACCCCTAAGGAGTTTGTCTCTAAGACCACGCTATTCGCGCAAAATCCCCCTGCCTTCTAGCTCCCCTGGCCCGCTGGCGCACAGGGAGATAAAACACCTTAGCTTCATTACTCAGATGGCTAATTGCAAACTGATTTAATTAAAGTATACAGATATTTCCCCAAGTTAGTTACATTTCATATCACTCCATTAGGAGTAATTGGCTGGAATGAGGCGCTGCAGAGATGGAGGCTGGCCAGGTGGGTGGGGAACCAGAACCCCCTTGGTTAGTGGGAGTCTTGCTGCTGCGTCATTTCAATCACACACACTGAATTGCTCACGGTCAGGGTCAGGAACCTGAGATTCAAGCCCACTCCAACACTTAGGAATTCTGGGACCTGGAGCAGTCACCTCACTTAGCTGAGCCTCAGGTTCTTCCTCTGTAAAATGCGAATAACAGAAATGCCCACCTCAACGATTGATAGCAGACTTCATGGAACCAGCCTGGAAAGCCTTCAGCATAGTGCCTTGCACATAGTTAATGCTCAATAAATAATAATAACCTTAGTATTCATGAACAGGTGTGGCTACAGAGTGAAGCAGCAGAGACAGTGGAAGAGGCATCTGTTGCCAAGTCTGGTTTCAGGCATGCCCCTAGCTTTCTGTGCAATATTGGGCAACTTCCTTCCATCCCTGGGCCTTAGTTTATTTAGATGGCAAATAGGGGAAGGAGGCAAAGACTGAGGTTTACCACCTTAAATCCATTCTCCCCTTCTTCCTGGCTAGCACAGCCCTGATTGGAGCAGCAAAGTACTATACCCACCCTTTCCCTTATAGCTAGGGCTAGTCCGTGACAAATTCTGGTTAATGAGATGAAAGCCAAAGTTGCTTTCTTCTTGGATGGCAGTCTTCCTCTCCCCAGGATATCTCCTTTAAAATGGAGTTGACTCAGCTGGCAAGCACCCTTTCCACCCATCTCCTCCCTACCTAGAATGTGCCCTGGATGGCTGGAACTCCAGCAGCCATCTTGCAACCATGAGGTGACCTTAAGAGGAGAAGCCACTTGCAGAGCAGAAAGATAGAAGACGCAACTTCTAGATAATGCAACTAAAGATAAAGCAACTCCATTGTGGAGTTGCTGCCCCAGCCCTATCCACCCTGGTGGTTCATAGCACATGAGAAAAAAAAAACAAGCCTTATCTTTTGTTTTGCTTTTATTTTTGCTAACTCTTAGCTTTGAGGGATCATGGTTACTTGCTGCCAAATTCTCTTCCTCACCTAATACAGGGTTTCTTTGGCTCTCAGAATGTTAGAAGCTTGATCTCTAGCAGGTAAGAACTGCCTGCTCACCCCCTTTCTGCACCAAGAGGGGCCCCTCAGACTGAAACAGTGACTCCAGTCCCAGTCTGCTTACCCAGTTCAGGATCTCCACTACAGAGCCAAGAACCCCATATTTCTAGCCTGTAAGTCTCAAAATCTGAGGAGATAAGTAATAACCCCTTCTCACAGAGAGATAGGCCCTAGTCTACACACTTCTCAAGCTCCTGTGCAGCCAGTCCATTTGCTGATTGCCCACGGCAGGGGGAGGTAGCCTGGGGAGGTTTATTAAGACAGCTCTGGTGTAGTGGAAAATGCAAGGATTTGCTGCCGAAATACCTGGTTTGAATCCCTGTTCTTGTCCCTCACTTGTTTGACTGTTATAGACTGAATCTTTGGGTCTCCCCAAAATTCATATGTTGAAGCCTAACGGTCAATGTTTTGGTGTTAGAAGGTGGGGCCTTTGGGAGGTGTTTAGGGCAGAGTTCTCATAAACGAGATGAGTGGCCTTAGGCAAGAGGCCTCCAGCCCCTTCTGCCGTGTGAGGTTAGTGAAAAGACAGCCTCCTGTGAGGAAGTGGGCTCTTATCAAACGCCTAATCTGCTAGCACCTTGATCTTGAACTTTCCATCCTCCAGAACTGTAAGACACGAATTTCTGTTGTTTATAAGCCACCCAGTCTACGGCATTTTGTTATGGCATCCCAAATGGACCTTTGGAAAGTCTCTAAGTCTCTCTGGACCCTGGTTTCTTTCATCTGTAAAGTGAGTATAATACTACTACTATATCCATTCTATAGGAGGGGAGGGGAGGAAATGAGATGGACGTGAAATGCACTGTGAGTCAAAAGTGCAGTACAGTAAATCCCCTACATACGAATGAGTTTCGTTCCAAGAGTGCGTTCCTAAGTCCAAAAAGTTAGCCTAGATACCCAACACAAATGGCTATATAGTACTGTACTATAATAGATTTATAATACTTTGCACACAAATAATACATATAAAACACAAAAAATAAAGGAAACATTTTTAATCTTATAGTATAGTACCCTAAAAAATATAGTAGTACAGTAATAACAGCTGGTGCTTCTTAGCAATACCAGCTATATCACTGCTGCTTTTATTCCTGTTTCTGGACATTCTGGGCTTGAAAAATGGATGCTGTACTCTATACAGTGCATGCACGCACACTACGTCTCTTCAGTCGTGTCTGACGCTTTGCGACCCCATGGACCCTAGCTCACCAGACTCCTCTATCCATGGGATTCTCCAGGCAAGAATACTGCAGTGGGTTGCCATGCCCACCTTCAGGGGATCTTCCCGACCCAGGGATCAAACCCAAGTCTCTTGTGTCTCCTGCATTGGCAGGTGGGTTCTTTGCCACCAGCAAAGAACTCTATACAGTACTGTAAAGTACACAAATCACAAACAGTTGTTAAGGATGCACTCACAGGCCAAATGTATGTCAGACATGTGAACTAATATACCTGATTGGACATGCAAATGCACATTTGCATCTTTGAAAGTTTGCAACTTGAAGCTTTGTATGTAGGGGACTTACTATACACTTATCAGGAGTTGTGATGATTTTCAGAGACCATTTTTTTTAGCCATCCTGCAAGTCTTTCTTGAGCTCCTTCTCTGAAGCCAGCCCTAGTAGGCACACCGAGGGGAATACCGAAAAAGCACAAGCCAGTGTCCTCCATTTCACAGAGGAGGAAACGGAGGCTCAGAGAGGGTAAGTCACTTGCCTAAGGCCACACAGCTAAAGAGTAGAGGTGCCAGGAGTTGAGCCCAGCTGAGTCCAAAGACCATGGCCTCACAACCCAGAGGTCAAGACTGTGGCCAAATCCAGCCAGCACCTGACTTTATAAATAAAGTCTTATTGGACAACAGACACACTCATTTGTTTGTACCTTGTATAATGCTGCTTTTGCATTATAGAGACGGAGTCGGGTAGTTGCAATAGAGCTTGCATGACTTGCAAACCTTAAAATATTTACTACCTGGCCCTTTACAGAAAGTTTTCTGGAACCTGATTTTAGCATCCAGTCTATTTGTCCATCATCTCGTCATCACTGAACAACTCTTGCATGCCTGACACTGCTGAGTGCTGGTGATTCAGAGACAAATTACTTGTGGACTCAGCTGCTTCCCAGGTTAGCAGTGATGCTGGCCGCATTTCGCAGATGAGGAGACTGAGGTCTAGAACCACTGAGCTTCCCCAGAGAGCCAGGAGATTTGAGGCTGAAATGGATCAAACTCTAGTCTGGCTCTTCGTGCTGACCCACTCCACCATGTGGGCACTCCGCAGGCTCCATGGGAAGGGCTCACACGCGCACATTAGAACCCAACGAGAGGAAAGGGGTGGGGAGTGTGGGGAAAATTGATCTCACTCTCCCTATCTCTTTCAATCCCCTCCACCAATCCTCACGTGTTGGAAGTCCACAGTAGGTGACAGCACCTGGTTTGGGAAGGAAAATAACGATACTAATGCCCACTAGTTCACTGACAGTTACCAAGTGTACTGTGTGCTAAGCACAGCGGACACTTTTCTTCGTTTATCTTACAGCGACACTGATGAGTATTATAATCCCCCTGCCCCATTTTCTAGCTGGGGAAATGGAGACCACAGGGATCAAAGGACTCATCCAAGGTCACAATGGTCACAGAACTAGGAAGAGGTAGGACCAGAATTAGAAGCCAGCTCTGTCCGCTTCTGAGGTCCAGACAGGACGTCCTGCCTCTCCCCTCTTTATGTTCAGGGTTTAGAGAGAATGGCTTTGCTTACTTGGAAAATTTTTATGTAAGTGAAGTTTGTTCCTGGGGCTCTCAGTCATGCTGTTTGGGGGCTTTGGGCCTCAACCATGCACCCTCCTGTCTCCCTCTGTCTCTCCTAAGTCACTTCTGTACCCCGGGAGGCAATGACCAATAACAAGACCCCTCCCAATCCCCCAGGAACAACTGCTCTTTAAAGTGATTTAAACTACAAAGGTACCTGGTTTCCAGGGTGGAAATTGAGGCCTCTGCTGGCCAGGCACAGAGGACAAAGCTTTCCTGGGTCCACGAAGAAACACCCCAGAGAATACACTCTCTGCGCCTTCTTACAAGAGAGGGAGCAGCCTTAAAGGCACAGGAAGGCAGCGGTGGTGTTGGGAGCAAGGCTCCTGGTTTCGCTCTGCCTCTAAGGCCTTGGCCAAGTCCTTCCAAGTTCTCTGAAACAAGAGGAGGGACTTCCGTAGTGGTCCAGAGGTTAAGACTCTGTGCTTCCAATGCAGGGGACACAGGTTCAACTCCTGGCCGGGGAACTAAGATCCCACATGCCCAGGTGGTGTGGCCAAAAGCTTAAAAAATAAAACAAGAGGGTTTTGGAGTTACTGAGTGCTTGCATCTCAGATTGTGTGGACTATCAGCAACGAGGGGTGGGGACAGAAGTTGGGATTCAAAGCTGTCACAGGTGGATGTGTTTGGAGGGGAGCAGACTCCCAGGAGATAACTTGGCCTCTTGAGACCTATCATCACTCACCTGGGTCTTCATCATCCTAGCCAAGCATACTCTCTCCCCTCCCTGAGTCCCCCCACTTGGGCCTTCCTTCTCACTCCTGCATCAAGACAATCAGGGGTAGCTCAGGATTTCCCTGGTGGCCCAGTGGTTAAGAATCTGCCTGCCAATGCAGGGGACACAAGTTAGATTCCTGCTCAGGAAGATCCCACATGCCACAGGGCAACTAAGCCCATGCACCACAGCTACTGAGCCTGTGCCCTAGAGACTGTGCTCTGCAGCAAGAGAAGCCACCACCATGAGAAGCCCACAGACCACAACTAGAGAGTGGCCCTCGCTCTCCACGACTAGAGAAACCCTGCAGACAGCAATGAAGACCCAGTGCAGCCAAAACTAAAAAATAAAATATTTTTTTAAAAAAGAGGTAGCTCGGGAGAATCCCCAGGAATTCTCACGATCCTGGTCCTCTGCCTTTCTCTTCCTTCTCCATCCTGAGAAATCACCCCCACTGGGCAGCCAGGCTGGGTGCCAGCCCTGTGCACCACACAGGATACTTGAACCCACTGCCCCCCATCCCTCGAGTACCAGATGCTCCACCGTGCTCACCGCCCAAACCCCCAAAGCCCTCCCCAGTCCTCTGCCTCCACCCACCCCGCTGGTGTGTTTACTTAAGGCTGAATTCTATATCTGGAAGTTCATTAATTTTTTTGTGGGTGCCAAAATGCGGATCATTTGTGCTTATCCTCAACTAAATAAGTCAGGTCATAAGAGGTAATGCCATGGGTAGTGGAATGTAAACAAACACATTCTACCTCAATAAACATGCTAATTTCCAGCTATAATATTCACAAGTAAAAGATCCATCACGCCGACCCTATTTGGCAAAGGCAGCGGGCCTCATCCGTCAACGAGGGAGGCCCCCGCCAGTTCTCCGCGGGAGGGAAATAGTACAACTTAACTTGCTTGATGACGCCCTCGGGGAGAAACATGAGCCTCATAAATGAGCCTGGAAATGTGATAAAAGGATAATCTTGCATAAATGAGCCTATATCATCATTACCTGCACCGACCAAGGCCAGACACGGGCTTTGAGGGATGGAGTCAGATGGCACATAAATGAAGGCCGAGGAGGCTGTATGCCAGGCCAGCAGGGACGCCCCATCCTCACCATGTCCCACAGGCCACCCTCGCCCAAGGCTGCCACCCAGCACGCGGGCGGGGCCGAGCGGAGACTGAAGCCCTGGCTGGGGCTCAGGGTGCAGCCGTGGGAAGAGCAAGGACAGCCCAGGCCTCTCACCTGAACACGAGAGCATCCTTGGCCAAAACTGCCATTGGAAGGGGTCCAGGCCCTTTCACTGCCTCATAGAAACACCAAGGCATCGACCTAGGTTATTTACTCAATAATACTGATCGGTCACCTAGTAAATGCTAGGGCACTGAGACAGACACTTGGAAAATCAAAATAAGATGAAGCCTTTGCTTTTAAGAATTCACACCAACTTCCCTGGTGTGAATTGCAAAGTGGCTAAGAATCCACTTTGCAATGCAGGGGACTCCCTGGTTGGGGGAAATAAGATCCCATATGTGGGCAACTAAGCCCACGCGGTACAACTTCTGAGCTTGTGCGCCCTGTGGACCACGCGCTGCAGCTAGAGAGTCCGTGCATCGCCGTTAAGACCTGACGCAGCCAATAAATAAATAATTTTTTTAAAAAAGAATTTACTGTGGGCTCAGGGAGACGAAGCAATTCCTCACAGCCTGCTTGGTCTGAGGTCAGGTGCAGAGGTCACACTGAGGATGGGAAGACCCCCGTGGGCCTGGGTCTGCAGGGGAAGGTCAGGGCCACCGGTGCATAAAGGGAAGTGGGGCACCGGGCGAGGTGAGTGGTGATGAGCCAGGATCCATCATCTCCCTGCGGCCCCCCTCAGGCCCCACCCCATGCCCAGAACTCCCAGGGATGCTGGCCCTACCCCCATCCAGGGGTGTGCATCTGTGTCCTTGCCTGTGAGTCCTTTTAACAAATGACAAAGATGGGGGACAGGTGCACAGAACCTGTACATCATTTTGGGAAAGCTCTGGTGGAGATCTTGATGCTCCCTCCTGATCCTTTCCCTCCCTTCCCCCACCCAGAACCCTGCGGGTGCCCCACCCACCCCCCACTGCTAGGGGTGTATCCAAACAACCCAATCAAAACACGGACAGAAGAGCCAACTAGACAATCCTCCAAAGAAGACATACAGGTGGCCAAAAAGCACACGAAGAGATGCTTAACATCACTAATTACCAGAGAAAAGCAAATCAAAACTACAATGAGGTACCACCTCACACCAGTCAGAATAGCCGTCAGCAAAAAGTCTACACACAATAAATGCTGGCAAGGGTGTGGAGAGAAGCGAGCCTCTCTACACTGCTGGTGGGAATGCGTATTGGTACAGCCACTATGGAAAACAGCATGCAAGTAAAAAACACTAAAAACAGAGCTACCAGCAAGCCCACTCCTGGGCATATATCTGAAGAAAACTCAATTCAAAAAGATACACGCACCCCAGTGTTCATACCACCACTATTTACAATAGCCAAGACGTGGAAGTAACCTAACTGTCCGTTGACAGGTGAATGGATAAGGAAGATGTGGTGTGTGTACACACACACATACACAATGGAATATTCCTCAGCCATAAAAAGAACAAAATAATGCCACTTGCTGCAACATGGATAAGCCAACAGTTTATCACACTATGTGCAGTAAATCAGGCAGGGAAAGACAAATATATGATATCACTCATATGTAATCTGATTTTTGAATATTGATACAAATGAACTTATTTACAAAACAGAAACAGACTTAAACAGATATCAAAAACAAACATGATTACCAACGGGGAAACACAAAGGGGAGTGATAAATCAGGAATATGTGTATGAACATATACACACTACTATACATAGGATCAATAACCAACAAGGACTTACTGTGTAGCCCAAGGAACGCTGCTCAGTATTCTATGATAACCTATATAAGAAAAGGATCTAAAAAAGAATGAATGTACGTACGTGCTATGCTCAGTCGTGTCTGCCTCTTTGCAGCCCCATGGACTGTAGCCTGCCAGGCTTGTCTGCCCATACATGTATAACTAAATCACTTAGCTGTATATCTGAAACTAACATGACATTGTAAATGAACTATACTCCAATAAAACTAAAAAAAGACTTGAAATGATTGCCCTAAGTGGATAAAAATATCTGTGTATTGTGGGCAATGCATTTTCCTACACCCACACAGATGTATACAACGTATTTCCTATAGTCATTTACCAACATTTTTTCTAGCTATGAAAATAAAATGATGATAAATAACAAAAGCTCTTTCTTAAGGATGTAAAAAAAAAAAAAGCTGTGTGTGTCCAAATCCCCATCTCAGGCTCTGCTTTTAGGGAGCCCAACCTCGGCACCCCGTTTTCCCTTTCAGTACCTGGTGCTGGCGTGCTATCGTCTCAAAAGCAGACTCGGAAACAGGCCCTCAAAGCACAGTGTGGAGGGGGCGATACCCCTGTTATGACTAAAGGGCTGGGGGTCGGGGCTCAAAGACAGCGGATAAACATGCCTCAGGGAGTCAGGGAGGGCTTCTCAGGACGGGGTGGGTGAGCTGGGAAGGGTGTTCTCGGCAGAGGGAACAGTATGCCCTTGGATTTCCAGAGCACTTTCAAGTATCCCATCACAGCAAATAGAACCAGGCAGGTAGAGTGGGAAGAGCTTGCTTTAGAAGCCCTTAGAACCACCACCAGGGTTGAGGGTGGCCAGCCCTCTTCCTATAGCAAATGCTTGTTGCAGGAATGGGTGAATATATGTAAACAAGTGAGCAAAATCACTGAGACTATTTCTCCTGTAGACAGCATTTTATCTACCTGCCATTTCCCAAGTGGTGCCAGCTCCCTCCCTAGACCAGAAATTCCTTTATAACAGGGACTGGGCTTAGGTATTGGGGTGTCACCACAAGGCCCAGTTCTGCTCTTTGTACAGAACTGATGCTCAAGAAATACTTGTTCCATGGCCTTGAGGGAAGAAGGGGGTGTTTAGATGGATCAAGACCTTCATTCATTCACCAAACAACTTCATGATGAGATTGTAAAATCAGTGACCAAGAACAAGGAAGAGAGGAAAGTGCTGTGCACCCACTGTGTGCAAGAATTACACTAGGTGCTTTCCTGTGCTGCCCTTTAAACCTCATGATAGGGACTTCCCTGGTGGTCCAGTGGTTAAGAATCCGCCTTCCAATGCAGGGGCCTGGGGTTTGATCCCTGATCTGGGAACTAAGATCCCACACCCCGAGGGGCAACTAAGGCTGTGCGTCCTACCTAGAGATCCCACATGCCACAACGAAGACCCAGCACAGCCAAAATCTATAAATTTTAAAAATAAACCTCACAATAACCTGAGATGGTTATTATTACTGCCATTTTACAGATGATGAAACTCCAAAGGGAGAAGATGTGCCGTTGACACGTAGGTGGATCTAGGTCCACAGTCTGTGATCTTTCCATCATCTCTTCCTTCCTTCAACCCCAGGGGAGGATATTTTAAAATCAAAGTTACAGAGGCCTGGAATAGGTTAACCAGATCTCTCTGGAGGCAGAAAATCTGGAAGTCCTCCAGGGATCCCTTTCAGCAGAGAATCTTCTGATTCACGCTGTCCAGGCCCAAGCAGCCCTGGTGGGCAGGAGATTCCCCTCCCAGGCTGAGGCCAGCTCTCCTGCGGCCCATCCACAACCACGCCTCTAACAGAGAGCCATGCTTCCAGGGATTGAGGATCCAGAACCTACTTTAGGGTTAATGTGCTGAAGGAGGGAGAAAAAAAAAGGTATAAATGTTGAAAAACTGAGCTGAGGAGCTCCTGGGAAACCTGAGCCGTTCAAGTCTTAGTCAAAAGTGCTGGCTGAGAAATTGTTGGTCCTTGCCAAGCCCAGCGAATGGAAGCTTGCACATTCCCGGGGCTGCGTGTTTCAAATACTTTCCGTGGTTTCACCAGTGGAGGGCCAGGAGAGAAGAATCTGTCATTACCAACTTGGGTCTGCAAAACAGCTTGGCCGGCAGGGAGCTGTGAAATCGCAGGAGGCGGGAAACCTGACTCAGAGCTTCAGGGATGCGAGAATGTGCAGCTGGGAGGGGGCAACCTGACCCATGACCTCAGACTTGCAGTTGGGCCAGTGTGGGGAGGCGGGGGTGTCCTGCAGGGGTGGGGGGGGGCATGAAACATGATCCTTGGGCTCATGATGGTCCTACTCAGGATGTTTCTGGCCGGCTCGCACAGTGACCACCCCTTCCTTTGGGGTAACAGCTTATGTGATTTTCTATCTGTTCTTCAGCAGTCCAGACTGCTGTTGAGCCCCTAGGTGCCACGCATCCTGCTGAACATCTAATACGAATAGCCTAGGATGTTAGCATGCTGGCATCCCATGACTATTTTTCAAACTGGGAACTGAGGGTCATAAAGACATAAGCATCACCCTGTTCTACACAAATGACCCAAACTTCAGCTCATCCTTTGTGTACAAAGGACCTACCACGTGTAGAGCCGGGGATGCAAAGATGGAGAGAAGGTCTTTTTCTGAGAGGGGCTTTTTCAGAGACGGGCTCCAAAGTTTCATAGATTTAAACCAATCAATGTTTTTCAAGGTACTGCTGTATCTGCCACCAAAGTCTTCTTATTAAACCATGTGAAGGAGGAGGGGCAAGGATGAGTCACAGACCTGACCACAGGGAGGTGGTGGAGGGAGGGATGTGTGGCAGAAAGCACCCTCGGTCCAGCCTAACTCACAGTGGGATCCAGGAGGTCACTTCAGTCCCTTTAGGTCTTGGTTTCTGCAGAACACACTGTCCACACGTGTGTTGTCCTGCTGTGCACCATGGCCATCATGTCAGTGGCTTCTTATTGCAGCCTCTGCCACTCTCTGCCTGAAGGCCCCCTCTGGCTGCAGAAGGATGCAGCACCCACGGGTGGGGCAGGTCAGAAGTGCCAGGAGTGCAGGAGCAGCCCTCTACAAGAGACAGGAATGGGGGATAAAGAGCCCACGTCCCATCCCCTTCACCAGGACAACTCTGCAGGTGTGCGTTACTGGAGCCCTGGCTACCCACAGGATCCTCTGCTCATCAAGCACCCCGTGTTCTCTCCTTTCCTTCCCCCTCTTACGACCCCACTGGTGCTTCCTGAGATCACCTCCCAAATAACCTGTGTGCATGTGTGTGCTCAGTCGTGCCCAACTCTGTGCGACCCATGGACTGCAGCCCGCCAGGCTCCTCTGTCCACGGAATTCTCCAGGCACGAATACTGGAGTGGGTAACCGTGCCCTCCTCCCACTACCTGCACTCAAATCCCATTTGGTGCTCCAGTTCTTGGGGGGAGCCAAACTGAACACTTTTCCTTGTCTGAAAGGAGGAATCCAGGCCAGAAGGGGCTTTGGCCATTATTCGTGACAACCCCATTATTGCATAGAAGGAGGGATGGAGGCCCACAAAGGGGAGCCGCTGTCTCCCTAGCGATGACCTTCCTGCTTTGTCCCCAGGTCTCAGGAGAGCAGCCGTGACACATCCCACTGGCCCCACCTCTAGCCGGGAGCAAGGCCCAGGAGGTCAGGCCCAGGGCCCAGGGGCAGTCGGGCACCAAGGTGGGGAGCCCCTGGGTTACGAGTTCCCTGGTGGCCACGGCCCTAAGTGGCCCCTTGGAAGCCCTGAGCACAGGGGTCCTGCAGAACTACAGAAGCGAGTGGGCCACAGCCTGAGGGCCTCGGCCCCTCCCTCGGCACCTTGACCAGGTGGCCCCCTCATCGCCCCAGGCCCCTCTCCTCCACTCCGCATCACACACAGAGGTGAAACCATACAAGAGGCCCTCAGTTTGCCTGCCTTGAGCCCCAACACGTGCCGCCCCCTCTAGTGAGACGGTGCTCCCCTCCCTCCCCCACAGCCAACTCCTCCTCCACCTTCAAAGAGCTCAGGCTTCTCCAGGCTTCTTCTTCCTCGACATCCGCCACGCTCTCCCACCAGAAGTCACCCCCTCCACGGGGGTCCGGGACACTCTCCAGTACTGCACCTCTCCAGTGCGTTGTCCCTGGGGAACCACTATGACAAGTCTGTACTGTGTCTTCCCCATAGCTCTCTGAGGGCCAGATTTGGGCTTTCGTACCTTTTTAAAAAATTTATTGGGCTGCCCTGGGTCTTAGTTGCAATGTGCAGGCTAAGTTCCCTGACCAGGGATCAAACCCAGGCCCCCTACATTGGGAGCGTGGAGTCTCAACTACTGGGCCACGAGGGAAGTCCCCTCATGTACCTTTTTTTATCCTCAGATGCTGGCTTTCATGGCTCTAGAATGTTTGCTGAGTGACAAGTGTAGGAAAATCATTTGAAACAGGTAGAAACCCCAGAACCATTGTCCTTCCCCATCTTTGATGTCTCTTTCCTTGGTTAGCCATAGACACATTGAAGCCAAAGAGAAGCTCTTATAGAGCAGGGAGAAGGTTGCTGGGGGTCGGGGGTTGGTGAGAGAGGCCAGTCAGGCCGGGTGGGAGGAGGAGGGAGCATGAGGGGCTGGGCAGGCAGTGGGTCCTGGGCTTAACCTGCAGGAGAGACCAGGACCAGGAGTCTGGGGCCCCACACCAGAACCTCAGAGAGCCATTCTGCCACATCACACAGCTCCATGGCAAGAGGTGTTCAAGAGAGTGGCCCTGTGATAGGTGCCTTCCTGGGACAATTTTCTAGAAGTGCGGTGGTTTTCAAAGCTTTTCTAGCTGTGGAATCCAAACAAAATCCCATCTAGATGTCCAACATGTAAATATTGTCCCAGTTGAACTGGGGGAACACATGGGTAGAGTTGCCAGTCCTCCCAGCGACCCCTTATCCTGAGGCAAACCATTCTGAGAGTCCTCCAGGGCTCCACAGAGTTGTTTTGAAACCACTGGCCAAGTTGCAGGAGCTGGATTATGTCTGAGGACCCAGGTTCTCATCCCACTCTGCTATTTCAGGCTGTGTGACTCTGGACAAGTTACCTCACCTCTCTGGGCATAGGTGTCTTCATCTCCACAATGGAGAAGATAACATCTGCCTCACAGGGTTGCTGAGAGGCTCAAAGGGTAACCAGGGAAGTTTTGCACCTTGCTGTGGTCACACATAAAATTTGTTGTCAGGAGGCCCAGAAGGACATGAGAAATTTTGTGTCATCTTGAAAGAGGAGCTCTGAGAGGGGTTAGGTCCTGGGCTGCAGAGCAGACACATGGCTAGGAGACTTGTGGTTGCCTTTCTTTCTGGGGTTTCAGGCCCTACGTGCTCACGAGGCATCCCTTCGCCCCAGACCTCATTACCCAGCCAGCTGGGGCTCTTGCACCATCATTGTTCCTCTTCCCTGGGCGTGGAGCTGAGACACGTGAGCATGGAAAATTCTTCCCCTCACCGCTCCACCAGTCAAACCCCAGCAAACCTTAGTCCCAGCCCGGGACCATGGACCCCTAAAGGGAAATGGAGGCAGAGCGTTCTGGCTCCAGGAATCAGCTAATGGAACCTTGTTAATTACTATGTAAATTACTTTAATAGCTTGGATCCCCTTCAGACAATTGTTTGGGGGCTTAAGGCTCTGGACTGGGAAGATGGGGTCTCCGTTGAGGGGAAGGAGCAGTCTTTCCTTGGCCCAAGACCCTCTTGTATGGTTTCCCAGAGGGCAGAACAGATGCACAGATGGGGAACTGGAGGAAAAGATGGGTTCACATCTGCCCCTGGACGGTGGGATCCTGAACGTGACACTGAGATGGAGGAACCGACGCCATCCTTGAAGGCGGGAACTGGAAAGGACCTCAGATGGTCTCTAGTGTACCCTCACCCCCTTATTGCATCCAGGAAAAACAGAAGCCCAGAACAGGTGAGTGACTTGTCCAAAGTCACACAGCAAGGCGACTGGACAGGCGCGGACTAGTCTCCCATCTCCAGCTCATGCAAGCATGCTCAGTCAGTCGTGTCCGACTCTGCGACGCTGTGGACGGTAGCCCCCCAGGCTCCTTTATCCATGGGATTTCCCAGCCAAAAACACTGGAGTGGGTTGCCATTTCCTCCTCCAGAGGATCTTCCTGACCCAGGGATCGAACTCGCATCTTCTGAATTGGCAGGCAGATTCTTTACCACTGTGCCACCTGGGAACTCCAATATTTTTATTTATTTATTTGACTGCACCAGACCTTAGTCGCAACACACGAGATCGAGTTCCCTGACCAGGGATTAAACCCCAGATCCCTGCACTGGAAGCACAGAGTCTTAGATAATGGATCACCAGGGAAGTCCCCATCTACCCCAGTGGTTCTCAAACAGGCACCTGTGGGATGAGCTGGACCCAGGGGTCCTGTCTAAAACATCATATAGTGAGACTTTCCCAGGGCACAAGAAAATAATTCAAAGGTAGGCATTTTACTACTGCCAGGCTTATAATAAATAGCTAATGAGAGCCTGCTGATGGCACAGGGAGCTCAGATCAGGGCTCTGTGGTGACCTGGACGGGTGGGATGGGGTGGTGGGAGGGAAGTCCAAGATGCAGGAGTGTATGTATACATACGGTCGACTCACTTCAATATACAACAGAAACTAACACAGCCGTGTAAGGCAACTATACTAATTTAAAAAGAGAGAAACGGTTTCTTGATTTTAAGTTCAATGTCTCTTTTTAAAAAGATATACTATCCTGCAGACATGATATATAGTTATATTTTCTTCCACAGATGTGCCTTTGTATTATGGAATTGAGCATGTAAAAATGTCCTGTAAAGGATGCCACGACCTTTATGATCCTCTAACCGGAGGGAAAACCTCAGTGCTAAAGCAATATTTTTATCTCAATTTTCCAGATGCGGGAAGAGAGGCAGAGAGATGCTAACAGACTTGCCTTAAGACTTCTGACTGATCTCTGCTCTTTCCGCCACTCCATTACTAGAAGTATGTGTAAACAAAGAGTGAACAGGGTCTGGGAAAGGAGTGGGGAATCGTGAGGATAATAATACTATGGGGCTGGAGCCAGGATGCTGAGCTCATAAAGAAGGTGTGTAAGTATTTAACAGGCTTCTCCTGGCTGCTCGGGGCACAGGCTCCTCTCTGCAGCACAGGCTGAGTTTCAGCAGGTTTGCTGGCAAGATGAGGGTGGGACTGGAATGGTTTTACTATAACTTTGAAACTTTGATTAATCTCTCCATCCAAAACTTTATTCTCTTTCTTTTCCTACCCCTTCAGGATTGAAGAATATCAAAGAGAAGAGGGGACTGAAACCTGAGCAGCACCCTTCAGGGCCCTCCTGGGTTCAAAAGCCCCCTCCGTGTCCCACTTCATGTTTGTAGAATTAGACTTTAGTCTCTCAGGCTTTCCTGAGTTCCAAAGAGCAGACTCAAGGAGTTAACTATTAGGACAACAGAATCACAGGCCCCCTAGCTCCTCCTGAAGCGATATAGACAAAAATCTGATGCATATCTGTGTTCTATAGAAACTAAGACCCCCACCCAGGTGGAGGATGGTAACTTCATGCTGACCACAAGCCCTGGACCCTAGACTGGTTGGAACCAGTAGGCTGTGATTCCTGTAACCTCAGCCCAACCAATCAGAAGAAGGCCCACGTGCTGATCATGCATCCTAAGACCCCCACCCCTCACACCGTCTTTAAAAACCCTAGCCTGGAAGCCATGGAGGAGTTTGGGTCTTCAGAGCATGAGCAGCCCATTCTCCTGGCTTGGCGCCCTGCAAATAAACCACTTCGCTGCAAGCACCTGCGGTCAGAGTTCAGCTTTCCGCAGCTCAGGCACGCGAGCCCCTGCTCAGTAAGAACACGGCAGCTCTGTGGTCACTAACTGTGACCTCAGCAGGTGGCATCACCTGCCTGAGTCTTGGTCCTTCATCTGAAAAATGAGGACAAGCATACTTACCTCACAGGATGGCTGAAAGAATGAAAGGAGATGGTGCTACGCACTTGGTACACAAAGCCATCACTCACCTTCTCCCTCTTTCTGTCTAAGACACAGATATACATATTTTTGGTGGCTCAGACAGTAAAGAATCTGCCTGTAATGTGGGAGACCCAGGTTGGGTCCCTGGGTCAGGAAGATGCCCTGGAGAAGGGAATGGCAACCCACTACAGAATTCTTGCCTGGGAAATCCCATGAACAGAGGAGCCTGGCGGGCTACAGTCCATGGGGTTGCAAAGAGTAGGACACGACTGAGCGATTAACAATTTTAAATTAGGGTCAGGCGTGCCGCCTTGGGGTGGGTCACCGTGTTCATGCAGGAGACCACCACAGCTCCCCCAGGCCAAGTGCCATCCTCGCGTCCTCACTAGAGGCCCTCAGTGCCCAGAAGGGCTCTCCCAGAGCCTCCCTCTCGTGTACTGCAGTTCCAGCTCCCTCTGCCAGCTCCAGTCCTCCCCTCCGTGCTTTCGCCACCCCACTCCCATTTGGGAAGCCTTCGGTTGCCTCCAGAGCCAGCTGACCTTGTCCTCATCACCTCTGAGAGGACACAGGTGGCCCCTCCTCCCCTCTCTCCACAGCCTCAGACGGCTGCTTCAGCATCACCTCAGCCAGGTTCTGTGTACTCCAGGAATCTACTGGAAGGAACAGCAGGGCTGTCTTAACCTTGGGCTCTGCCCCTAGAAATGAGACAACATCACTGTTTCCACCACAAACACGGGAGGGGAGAGGCAGCAGGGACTATTAATGTTTGTGATCCAGATAAAGACACAGATATGATGTTCTGTATAGACGGTGCCGGGCTCCCTTTCGGGTATCTGACGAGCTGTGTCCCCTACTATGACTGCCATCTCCTCCTCCCTTGCTCACGTCAGAGGACATTTCTATGGAGAAACCCCTTCCCACCCCATCCCCAGCCAAGCAAGGCTCCAAGTCCCTCACCCCAGCACTTCCAGAAGGGCAGCTGTTTCTTGCTCACCTCCTATCTCTGCACACTGGGTTGCGCTGTGAGAAGGGAGGAGCCACGTCTTTTGGCTACAGGTCAGTCAGTTCAGTTGCTCAGTCGTGTCTGACTCTTTGTAACCCCATGGTCCGCAGCATGCCAGGCCTCTCTGTCCATCACCAACTCCCAGAGCTTACTCAAACTCATGTCCATCGAGTCGGTGATGCCATCCAACCATCTCATCCTCTGTTATCCCCTTCTCCTGCCTTCAATCTTTCCCAGCATCAGGATCTTTTCAAATAAGTTAGTTCTTAGCATCAGGTGGCCAAAGTATTGGAGTTTCAGCATCAGTATCAGTCCTTCCAATGAATATTCAGGACTGATACTGGTTGGATCTCCTTGCAGTCCAAGGGACTCTCAAGAATCTTCTCCAATACCACAGTTCAGAAGCACCAATTCTTCAGCACTTAGCTTTCTTTATGGTCCAACTCTCACATCCATACATGACCACTGGAAAAACCATAGCTTTGACTAGAGGCTACAGGTAACAGAATCCAACTAAAGCTACTTAATCAGGAAATGGAATCTGCTGGAAGGCCATGAACACAGTTTAAGAGGGGCCCATGGAGCTGCAGCTGGCCTTAGGATGGGCTGCAACCAGTCGCGGCCCCCCCCACTGGGCTTCCCCTTCATCTTTCAGCCCTGCTTCCTTCTCCTCTCTCTGTAGGATTTTATAATGAAAGTTTATTCTCACCCCCCTAACATGAGAGATCTACTATTTCCAAAGTGAGAAACTGACAGTCTACTGTGCACAGTTTAAAAGTAAGTGGTCAAGTGGATAGGAATCTGCCCGCCAACGCAGGGAACACGGGTTCAGTCCCCGGTCTGAGAAAATCCCACATGCCGTGGAGCAACTAGCCTGTGTGCCACAACTACTGAGCCTGTGGGCCTAGAGCCTGTGCTCTGCAAAAACAGAAGCCACTGCAATGAGAAGCCCGTGCACTGCAACCAGGGAAAGCTCAGCAAAGGAGCAATGAAGACCCAGCACAGCCAAAAACAAATAAATAATTTTTCAAAGTAATATTTTTTAAAAGGTGATCAAAAGCTGCTAAGATAACCACAGGTCCTCCCATTAAGTCCTTCCCCAGGCAGAGGTTATAAAAGTGTAGGAGTCCTCACCAGCATAATGAGAAATGCTAACAGTTGCCACCGATGGCACACGTATCATGGGCCAGGCACCATGCTTAACGCTGTACGTGGATAACCCCCTCAAACCTTGTAGCAGATATCTGTGCATGCGTGGGTGCTAAGTAGCTTCAGTCGTGTCTGACTCTTTGCAACCCCACGGACTGTAGCCCACCAGGCTCCTCTGTCCATGGGATTCTCCAGGCAAGAATACTGGAGTGGGTTACCATTTCCTGCTCCAGGGGATCTTCCCAACCCAGGGATCAAACCGGAGTCCCTTATGTCTCCTACATTAGCAGGTAGGTTCTTTACCACTAGCACCCCCTGGGAAGCCCCACCAGATATCTGAGAGAGGCTCTACTTTTATCTCCATTTTACAGATGAGAAAATTGAGGCTTGGGAAGATTAATAACTCCCTGGTAAGTTTCAGGCTCTGAAGCCGAGATGCGCTGGGTCATGTCAGCCTGTGGGTGTGGTGCACAGTATTTCTATGTGTGTTACACACTTAGAATCAATCCATCTGCCAGTGTTGACAGGTGTGCACATACATATGTGCCCTCAGGGGTGCTATGCACACATGCACACGTGTGGCCAGCGCACACCTGCAGTGGGAGACTGTGGAGGGAAGCACCCCCACTGGGTTTGGCTGGTTCGCACCCCAAGGAGTGCTGGTGAAACTTCACTCACCCGCCACTCTTCGGTGACCATTTTTCTTAATGAAAAATTCAGCAAACACGAATGACTGTCAAGCTCCGGGGAGGTCTGCATGCTTGGCGGCTTTAGCAGATGAAGCCCCAGGGAGACAAGCAGGCTCACGGCATTCATTGATCCCACCCTCGTCAGGGGGCTCCCGGAAGCCACCATTCCAGGGAAAAATATGAGGCTTCGAAAGACACAGGAGACCTCAGCAGCTGCCTTCCCTCGGCCTTTCCCTCCCACTAAGCAGGCTCCTCGACCCTTGTCTCCAGCCCCCCTCCTCCATGCTACCGCCTTCAGAAATGCTATTTCTGAATCCTATTCAGAAATGCTATACCTTCAGAAAATGCATTTCATCCCCATCATGGGCCCGCTCCACAAACCTCCATAGTTCCCTATCACCCTGAACATAAAACTCATCTGCAAACCCAGCTTTCCTCCACCACCTGGCCTCAACCAGCTTTTCCAGAAAACCCTTCCAGGTAGGTGCCATGGCCAGTACCAGGTTGAGGGGCGAGATGTCCAGAGCACAAAATTTATGGAGGCCCTCACTCTTGGGGTCCAGCTCATCCCTCTCGCTGGCTATCCTCGGCCACCCCAGCACAAGAGCAGGCATACCCATGGGCTGCTCAGGCTGAACTAACAGTATGACAGGAAAATCCAACAAAGCCTTGCAGTGCCAGCTCAGTGCAGGGCTTCCCTGGGCATCTTGTCACCTGGCCTCAGAGAAGCCCCACTGTGAAAGCAGGTACCTCCCTGCCCTGAGTCTGAGGCGCTAAAGCCACAGGACCAGTGCGCAACAAACAACAAGCTTTAAGATTCCCTGGGTGAGGACCCACCATGCGGAAGCTGCTGGAGGCCTGTCACCTTGTTAACACTCGTGATGATCCAGGGCAGGTGGTGCTGCCCTCCATCCTCTTTGCTCATGGATCATGAATTTGCCAAAGCTCCTGCTCAATGAAATGTACTTTGTAGTGTGGAGAAAAGGGACCACTCCCGCACTGTTGGTGGGAATGTAAATTGATACAGCTACAATGGAAAACAGTATGGAGATTCCTTAAAAAACTAGGAATAAAAGCACCATATGACCCAGCAACCACACTCCTAGGCATATATGCTGAGGAAACCAAAATTGAAAAGACAAATGTATCCCATTATTCATTGCAGCACTATTTACAATAGCTAGAACATGGAAGCAACCTAGATCTCCATCAACAGAGAATGGATAAAGAAGCTGTGGTACATATACACAATGGAATATTACGCAGCCATAAAAAAGGAACACGTTTGAGTCAATTCTAATGAGGTGGATGAACCTAGAGCCTATTATACAGAGTGAAGTAAGTCAGAAAGAGAAAGATAAATATCATATACTAGTGCGCATACATGGTACTGAAGAATTTATTTGCAGGACCCACTCCAGTGTTCTTGCCTGGAGAATCCCAGGGACGGCAGAGCCTGGTGGGCTGCCATCTATGGGGTCGCACAGAGTCGGACACGACTGAAGTGACTTAGCAGCAGCAGCAGTGGAGAAACAGACATAGAGAATAGACACAGGGAGAGGGGAGGAGAGGGTGAGATGTATGGAGAGACTAACATGGAAACTTACATTCCCATATGTAAAATAGATAGCCAACAGGAATTTGCCGTATGTCTCCAGAAACCCAAACAAGAGCTCTGTATCAACCTAGAGGGGTGGGATGGGGAGGGAAATGCGAGGGAGGTTCAAAAGGGAGGCAATATATGTATACCTATGGCTGATTCATGTTGAGGTTTGACAGAAAAAAACAAAATTGTATAAGCAATTATCCCTCAATTAAAAAATAAAAATAAATATTTACAAAATAAAAGAGGGGGAAAAAAGAAATGTATAACCCCCATCAATGCTTACCATGCCTTCAAGGTTGCTGGTGGACATTCAAAGAGTGGGCCCACATGCAAATTCCCAGCTGAAGTCCAGCAAGCCGACCGATGCTCCACCCTCCTGTTTCAGCTCACACTGTTAACATGTCCTTTCCGTGATCCATCTAGTGCAGGGCTCTTCACAATTTTGTGCTTTTTGTGAGTGATTTTGCTCTTTCAAATGGCCCCAAACATCGTGCTCAAGTGCTCTCTAACTGCAAGAAAGTTGTGATGTGCATTACAGAGAAAACAGGTGTGTTAGAGCAGCTGCGTCCATTTTGAATGAACAATATATATCAAGCAATGTATCTGAGCAGAAATACACATAAAACAAGGTTAAGTTTGATCAATTGCAAAAAATGTGATCAGAGGCTCACAAAAGGCTTCCCAGGTGACTCAGTGGTAAAGAATCCATCTCCCAATGCAGGAGATGCAGGTTCAATCCCTGGGTCAGGAAGATCCCCTGGAGAAGGGAATTGGCAACCTGCTCCAGTATTTTTGCCTGGAAAATCTCATGGACAGAGGAGCCCGGCAGCCTACGGTCCAAGGGTTGCAAAGAGTCAGATACAACTAAGCAACTGAGCACACACACACACACACACACACACACACACACACACACACACACACACTAACTCAGTGTTCCAAGCTACTTTACAGAACATGACTACCCCGAATAACAAGAATCAGCTGTGTTTTCACTCTTTGCTGGTAAAGAAACTAGGGCCTAGACAAGCTAAGTCACTCACCTGGGCTTGCACAGCCAGTGAGTTGCAGGTCACTTTGAGAGGAGTCAGAAACAAGCCCTCTGCTCTTTTATGAGGTGGAGGTAAATGCTGGTGACCTGGGACATAAGTGAGGGAGCAGACGCAGACTTGTCATTAAATGGTATTAGCTAGTTTCTTTCAATCTTTATGACTAGATATAAGTGAAAGCCTGGGCTTGGTGTGCATCAGTTCTCAACACCTCTCAAATTCTCCTGATAAACCACTGTTTTTAACACAGAGGGAGCAGCCATCGGGTCCAGAGCCTCCAGCAGGTAGAAGGGTCTAGCTGGAAGTGGGTAACAATTATTTTTATACTGGCTTTCAAATAAAATTCTTGCCATAAATACTGGGTCATTATAATAGTTTTAACACTCCACAAAGCGATAGAAAGTTTCTTTTCAGATAGATTTCATTAAGTAAATATTTAAATATTTAAGGAGTGTAAATATTTAAAGAAAAATGTTAACAATTGTAAGGAAAACTCCAGAGGTGGCATGTAGTGGTATGTGGATGAGTCAAAAATCAGGAAGGTGATTTGTGAATGACTGATGTTCTGGGGGAGCTGGCAAAATTCTGTTTCCTGATCTGGATGCTGACTATAAAAGGTTTATTAAAACAGTTAATGGTTTATACCCCAGTGGCTTAAACCACTAACAAACTACTTATTCTATAGTCTTGGAGGTCAGAAATCCATGATGGGTTGTTAGGGCTCTGTCCTTTGAAGAATGCTAGAAGAGAATCTGCTTCCTTGTCCTTCCCATTTTCCAGAATGGAAATGCCTGCCCTCTTTGGCTTGCAGCCTCTTCCTCCATCTCCAAAGCCAACCGAAAAACCTCTCTCCTGCCTCCTTCTTTCCTCTATAAGGACCCTGTGGCTATGTTAGGTCCATTTGGGTAACGTAGGACCACCTTCCCATCTCAAGATCCCTAACCACATATCCAGAGTCCCTTTCTGCCAGGTAAGTAAGGTACTCACAGGTTCTGCAGTGGGGATGCGGACATCATTGGGGGCTGTTATTCTTCCTACCACGCGTGGAAGCACGTTTAGGGAGGAGGGGTGTGCATGTGTGGGTGTGTGCAGAGCCTGTGGAGCTGGGCACTTGGTAACTGAGGCTCCTCTGTGCACACAGCGCTCCAGCACAGTCAAGGATGCAGCTGCCACCTGCCACTGTCCCCTCAAAGCCTCCCTCTGCAGCCTAGCTGCAGCCAGCAAGGTCACCTTTCCCTCCCAGCTGAGGCCAGGGAAGACTGGAGGGTTGGGGAGCCCCGTGCTGGGGAGCTGGGCAGTGGATGGCCCGGGTGGGAGGGTGGCCCCAGCCCACCCTCAGCAGTCACTCTGTTCAATTGTTCCTTGAAGGGTTCCTGCAGCAAACCAACGGCAGGTTCATTGTCTGAATTCACGGGGAATCATTCGGTCACAATTCTGGATACCACGAGTCTCCCCCATCCTAGTTTAGCTGGGTTTGGGGTTTTACAAAGTGCTGATCCATCTGCCCTCCTGATCACATCATGTACTTTCAAAACTGGGATTCCCTGGGACTTCCCTGATGGTCCAGTGGTTAAGAACTGTAAAAAAAGAAGTTGTTAACACACTTCATGGCCTCTTTTCTCTATAAATTACAATATTCTTAATAAGAATATGGTTGGTTGGTTGTTTTTTTTTTTTCGGCAGAGGTACCTGATAAGCTTAGAGAAGATTCTGCTAAATGGAGGATATTTTCAATTCTAATTTATTTAGGTGGGAATGATTAACTATTTCAGCCCCAACATTTTCACAGATAGTGTATTTCCATTTAGAATACATTTAACGAATGTTATGCAAAGATAAAACTCTCATATAAGTTGACTTTATAATTCTTACTATTTTGCCAGTTATAAATGCTGCAAAACCATAAACTTCTGTCTTCTCTTCAATCCAAGTACAAAATATAAATTTTCTCAATTTAAGTAGGAAATCCATCAAAAGAGTCTTCCCACAAATGAAGGCATTCTAAAGAAAAATTTGAGAATCTCTAAATTAAATCTTGGCCACCATTCATGCTCTAGTTACTTAATTTGTTCAGCAACTCCCTTGCTTTTGAGAGAGATGTGAAAATGTTTTCCAGTGTGAAATAACTGAAATTTGATGAAAGTTTTGCTTACAGTACCTTAAATTTGATAAAAGTTAAAGTTTATTTTGGCAGGCTTGTTGAACACTCTGACTAAAGGTTTTCAATTGCTTTTGAACAAAATTTAGAGGATTCATTTACAAAATGTGCAATTCCATTGTAAACACTTAAAATGATTTACAAAGTAATTCTTCAAAGGCTCAAACAGTTGAAAAATTTGACTGATGACAGGCAGCAAATGAGAAAACAAACTGCTTTGCAAGGCTCTGCCAAGTAATGCGGGAACCTGAGGCAGAAAGAAAATTGATAATACAGATCCTATCTGTAAAATTTGGATATTTTGCTTATCATGGTTTTTGCATTAATTTTTATTTGTAAAATACATGTAGAAAAGTGCTATTTGTCTCGATTATTGAGTTTTTTGCTACCCCTTAAACTTTGTTCTGTGCTTCAGTCACTTCAGTCGTGTCCAACTCTTTGTTGGTAACCCTGTGGACCGTAACCCGCCAGGCTCTTCTGTCCATGGGATTCTCCAGGCAAGAATACTGGAGTGGGTTGCCATGCCCTCCTCCTGGGGATCTTCCTGACCCAGGGGTTGAAGCCGCCTCTCTTATGTCTCTTATGCACTGGCAGGCAGGTTCTTCACCGCTAGAGGCACCTGGGAAGCCCCCCTTAAACTTTGTACCTCTCCTTTCCTAGTCCTGGCCCTGTGATCAGATTGAAATATGTCTTATATTAAACACCCATGCCAAAAAAGTATTGTAGTGTAATTACTCTTTATGTATGCATATGTACATACAAATGACTACAGTTTCCACTTCAATTGATATTCCATCACAGCTTGTTTTATCCCAATTTTCAATTATATTTGCACCACACCGATTCCAAGTTCATTTCTGCTCCATGAATTTCCTAATTGGATATGAATATTGTTTTTACCATGCTGCTGTGTTCTACTAAAATTTATATTCATCCTTGCAAGCACAAAGAATTCTGTCTTTGATGCTGAACTTTTTAAATGAATGTGCAAGAATATTTACAACAAAGTCAGATATTTCACGCTCCCCAGAACCAACTCTCAAAAGCTCGACTTTGATTCTATTATTGAAATCTACTGAATTTCTATAGGAAGTGCTTGAGGACCTTGATTTAAAACAACTGAGGGCTGGTATGTTTGTTGCAAGCAGCTGAGGCCCTCCAGCTCTGAAGGAGAGGGTTGGTGGTGGGGATGACTGTACCAGGAGCCGGGAGGGAAGTTCATGAAGATCTGAGTTGGAGTGCCCCGGTCCAAACTGCTGAGAGACCACAGGGATCCAGGACAAGACCTGGCCCCCAGTGCCCCAGCGTCTATGTCTTTGTTCTGCTCCCACCTGCAAGTTCTTTCCGTTCAGTTGAACCAGGGAATCTGAATGGCTCGACAATTTTTTGAGCAAGACATGGATGGTTGACCCTCCTGTGAACTGGCTGCTCCTGGGTTAGGTGCCAAGCTTGAGTCCAATCAGCTGAGACCAGGGCAAAGGGTGGCACAAGGTAACCCAGGACAGAACGAGGTTACCTGGGGGCACAGGACATTTTCCTTAGGAGGGGTTGTGACGATGGACTTAGTGGGCGCTGATTGGGGGCCCTGGCCCAGCCAGCACTTACTGCTGTGAGGCCTCAGTGACTCCTCCTCCAGGCAGCTCTTTCTTCTCTCCCCTGATTGCCCATCTGACATTCATGCTCTCAGCTCTGTTACTGGAAGCTGCTCTCCATGTCCATTCAGCCAGATATCTAAAAAATGTCCTTCCTAGGGATGGCTCTTATCTACTCTGAGACAGACAACATTCCCAAAAGAACCCAGAGGAAGCTGCCAGCCTCTGCCTATGTGGTCTTGGAACCCCCTCAGGATCCTAACATTGAAAATTAATGAAGTCCTTGTGGAGCATTTCCCAGCTTCCCTTGCACCCTTGCCATGGGTACCCGTGTGACAGTCAATGTCACGTGAGGGCAGATGTTGCACAAGACTTCCAGGAAAGTCCCTTAAAAGGGGGCAGTCTCAACACAGACCCTGCAAGTATTTTGTAAGATTTATACCTAATTATTTCATTTTGGGGGTACTGTTGTAAGTATGGTTTTTTTAAATGTCAGTTTCCAATTGTTCACTGCTGGTATGTAAAAATATGATTGATTTTTTGTGGGCTGATCTTGTATCCTGCAGCACTGCTAAAATCTCTTACAAGCACTAGATGTTTTTGTAGATTCCTTGGGATTTTCTGCATAGAAATGTCATCTGCCAATATAATAGCTTTATTTCTTCCTTTCCAACCTGTATGCCTTCTGTTTGCTTGTTTTGACTTAAGGTACTGACTAGGAGTTTCAGGACAAGGTTAAATAGGAATGATGAGAACGAATATTCTTGTCTTGCTCCTGATGCTAGAGGGTAAGCATTCAGTCTTTACCACTGGGTATGATACAGGTTGTGTTGTATATGCCCTTTATCAGTTTAAGGAAGTCCCCTGTGCCTAGTTTATGAGAGCTTTTGTGGATGTTATAAAAGTACTTTATGGATGTCCATGACTGGATGTTGAATTTAATTAAATGTTTTTTCTGAATGACAGGCTCATGTGGTTTTTCATCTTTGGACTGTCAATATAGTAAATTACATTGATTGATCTTCAATGCCTTGCATTCCTGAGATAAGACCCACTTATTTTTTACATATTGCTGGATTCAATTAGGAAACATTTTGTCGAGGATTTCTGTATCTATGTTCATGAGGGACACTGATCTGTAGTTTTCTTTTTCTTGTATTGTCTTTGTCTGGTTTTGGCATCAAAATAAAGTTAGTCTCAAAAATTGAGTTTGGGGCTTCCCTTGTGGCTCAGTGGTAAAGCATCTGCCTGCCAGTGCAGGAAACATGGGTTCAATCCTTGGTCTGGGAAGATCCCACATGCCACGGGCAACTAAGCTCATACTGCACAACTACTGAGCCTGTGCTCGAGAGCCCTGGAGCCGCAGCTACTGAAGCCTGCATGCTCTGGAGCCTGTCTCGGCAAGAGAAGCCACTCCAATAAGTAGCCCGTACACTGTAACTAGAGAGCAGCCCGTGCCCTTTGCAGCTAGAGAAAAGGTTGTGCAGCAATGAAGACCCAGCACAGCCAAAAATTAGTTAATTACTAATAATAAAGAACATAGCATATTGGTTGTTTAAAAAATGAGTTGGGAAGTATTCCCCTTTCATATGTTTTCTAGAAGAGAGCATATGTGAAAAGATCAGTTCAATGTCTTCTTTAAACACGTGGTAGAATTTGCCAGTGAAATCTGGTTCTGGAGTTTATTTTTCAGATGGCATTCAACTATAAATTCAGTTTCTTTAATAAATATAGGACTATTCATGTTACCTCTTTCTTCTTGGATGAGTTTTTCATAGTGTGTGACTTTCATGGATTTCATTCATTTCATCTAAGTTGTCTATTCTGTAGAATTGTTTGTATTATTATTACCTTATTACCATTTTAATGCATGTGAGGTCTATTGTGATAATTCGTCTTTCATTCCTCATACTGGTAATACATGTTTTCCTAGTCAGTCTACCTAAAGTTTGATCAATTTTATTCATTTTTTCAAAGAGCAAGTTTTTGTTACACTGATCTTTCTCTATTCTGTTTACCATTTCACTAAATTCTGCTCTTCATTATTTCCTTCCTTCTGCTTGCTTTAGGTTTATATTTCTCTTATTTTAGTTTCTGAAGGTGAACACTTAGATATTTGAGATTTTAAAAAATATAATCATTTAATACTATCAATTTTCCTCTAAGCAATGCTTAAACTGCATTTCACAAATTTTGGTATGTTTTATTTTCGTTCAGCTCAGAATATTTTCTAATTTCCCACGAGACTTTCTTTTTGACCCACGAGTTATTTAAAAGTGTGTTAAGTTCCAAGTTTTAGAGATTTTCCAGTTATTGTTCTGCTATAAATTTCTAGTTTAATTTCATTTTAATCAAATAACATACTTGGTATGATTTCAATATACATTTGTTAAGACTTGTTTTATGACCCAAGATACAGTCTTTCTTAGTGGAGATTCTTTGCACACTTGGAAAGACTATTTTCAGCTGGATTTTGATGGAATGGTCTATAAACCTCAATTAAATCCAGCTGATTTATGGCTCAGTTCTTCTATATCTTTGCCATTTTCTATTTATCTGCTCTATTAATTACTGAGAGAGGAAAGCTGAAGTTTCCAAATTTCCGTTTGGAGTTTCCATTTCTCCTTTCAGTTTGATCAATTTTTCCTTCATGCATTTTGGAGTCCTGTTATCATATGCATGCACATTTAGGATTTCTGTGTCCTCCTGGTGAACTGGCCTCTTTATTGTCATGTAATGTTGTCTCTTTATCCCTAGTAATTTGCTTTGCTTTGAAGCCCATTTTGATATTAATATAGCCACTCCAGCTTTCTTTTGATTGGTGTTTCCATGGTATATCTCAATATTTTTAAGAGCTTTATTGAAATATATTTCACATATCATATAGTTACCCATTTAAAGAATATTGTTCAGTGGTTTTTAGTACACATATTTCAATCTTTTAACCTATCTATATCATAATTATATACAGCATATTGTTGTATCTTTTTAAATCCATTTTGATCATTTCACTAATTGGTATGTTTAGCCCATTTCGATTTAATGTTATTATTGATATGTTTGGACCTAGTTCTGTTGTTTAATTATTTTATTTTTTGTTTGCTCTGTTTTTGTGTTCATCTGTCTCCCCTTTCCTTCTTTCCTTGGTTAAACTGTTTTTTGTATTTCATTTTAGTTTATTTCTTGTATTTTTACTGTATTCTTAGATAAATTTTTTTGTGATTGCAATATACATACTTAACTTTTTATTGTTTACTTAGAAGACAATAAGAAGAAATACTTTATTTACCACCTTAAATCGAATGTAGAAATCTCACCACCATAGAAGTCTCTTAAGCCAGAAAGAAAAACACCAATACAGTATACTAACGCATATATATGGAATTTAGAAAGATGGTAACAATAACCCTGTGTACGAGACAGCAAAAGAGACACTGATGTATAGAACAGTTTTATGGACTCTGTGGGAGAGGGAGAGGGTGGGAAGATTTGGGAGAATGGCATTGAAACATGTAAAATATCATGTATGAAATGAGCTGCCAGTCCAGGTTCGATGCACGATACTGGATACTTGGGGCTGGTGCACTGGGACGACCCAGAGGGATGGAATGGGGAGGGAGGAGGGAGGAGGGTTCAGGATGGGGAACACATGTATACCTGTGGTGGATTCATTTTGATATTTGGCAAAACTAATACAGTTATGTAAAGTTTAAAAATAAAATAAAATTAAAAAAAAAAAAAGAAGTCTCTTTACCCTCCTTCCTTTATAACTCATATAATAGATCTACGCTGAAAACTTCCTCTACCAATTCCATGGTTTTTGCTTTCAACTGTCAATCATATTTCAGATAACTCAAGAGAAGGTGAACAGTCTATTTACCCAGATAATTCTCATTTCTGTCATTCATCCTTCACTCCTGACGCTCCAAGTTTCCCTGTGGCATCACCTCCCTTCCACCTGAAGAACTGCCTTTAGTGTCTATTTCAGAACAGGTGTGATGGCAACAAAGACTCAATTTTTCTTCATCTCAGGATATTTTTATGTTCATTCCTAAAAGATGTTTTCACTGGATAATCTGGGTTAGTGGTTCATCTCTTTCAGCACTTCAAAAATGATACAAATGAACTTATTTACAAAACTGAAATAGACTCACAGACATAGAAAACAAATTTATGGCTACCAAAGGGGATAGAGGGGTAGGGGGAAAGAGATAAATTAGGAATTTGGGATTAACATATACACACTACAATATATAAAATAGGCAAACAGCAAGGACCTACTGTATAGCACAGGGAACTATACTTAATATCTTATGATAACCTATTACGGAAAAGTATCTGAAAAATAATACACACACACATACAATTGAATCGCTTTGCTACACACTTGAAAGTACTACATTGTAAATTAACTATGCCTCAATTTTTAAAAACAGTTGTTTTACTTCCTTTTTGTCCCTATAGTTTCTGATGAGATATCAACAGTCAAATAAATGTTCTGCTACAGATAAGGTGCTTTTCTCTCTAATTTCAAGGTCTTTTTCTTTGTTTTTAAAGAACTTTGATTCTCATATATCTAGGAGGTGATTTCTTTGAGTTTATCCTGTTTGAGATTTGTTGAGTTTCTTAAACCTAAACATTTGCAAAATATTCAGCAAGTATTTTTCAATTATTACTTCCTGAACTGCACTCTTCCTCCACTCTTTCTAGGACTGAAAAATGACATGAATGTTTAACTCTTTGGTATTGTCCCACAGGTTCTTGTGGTCCATGCATCTTGGAGAAGACTCTTGAGAGTTCCTTGGATTGCAAGGAGATCAAACCAGTCCATCCTAAAGGAAATCACTCCTGAATATTCACTGGAAGGACTGATGCTGAAGCTCCAACACCTTGGCCTCCTGATGAGCAGAACTGACTCATTGGGAAAGATGCTGATGCGGGGAAAGACTAAGGGCGGGAGGAGAAGGGGACAACAGAGGATGAGATGGTTGGATGGCATCACGGACTCAATGGACATGAGTTTGAGTGAGCTCCGGGAGTTGGTGATGGACAGGGAAGCCTGGCATGCTGCAGTCCACGGGGTCGCAAAGAGTCGGACACGACTGAGCGACTAAACTGAACTGAACATAGGTTCCTGAGACTTTGTTCAATTTTTTCAATCTTTTTTCTCTTCGTTGTTCAGATTGAACAATTTCTATTGATATATCTTCAAGATCACTAACTTTTTTGTCATCTCTATTCTGCTGCTATCAAGCCCATCTAGTTATTTTATTTTTTAAATTTTACTGAAGTATAGTTGACTTATAATGTTAATTCATGCTGTATAGCAAAGTGACCTAGTTATACATATATTTTTTTCACATTCTTTTCCATTATGGTTTATCACAAGATATTGAATATAGTTTCCAGTGCTGTAGAGCAAGACCTTGTTGCTTATCTATACGTAGCAGTTTGAATCCGCTAACCCCAAATCCCATTCTTACCCTCTCCTCTCCCCCTCCCCCTCGGCAACTGCAAGTCTGTGAGTCAGCTTCTGTTTGGTAGCTAGGTTCGTTCGTTTGTGTCGCATTTTAGATTTCATGTATAAGTGATATCACAATGGTATTTCTCTTTCTCTTTCTCACTCACTTCGCTTAGGATGATAGTCTTTAGGCCCATCCATCCAGTTATTTAAAATTTTTGGTCATTGAATTTTTCAGTCCTGTAATTTCCATTTGGCTCCTCTTCATATCTTCTATTTCTTTGTTGAGACAGTCTATCTTTTCACTCAAGAGCGCTCGCCCTTCCTTCTGTAATTTTTATTATTTTTGGTTGTGCCCAGTTTTCATTGCTGCATGTGGGCTTTCTCTATTTGTGGTGAGCAGGGGCCACTCCTCGTTGTGGACACAGGCTCTAGGAGCACGGGCTTCAGTTGTTGCAGCACTGGGGCTCAGCAGTTGCTGCACACAGGCCCAGTTGCTCCTCTACGGGCTTGTAGACTCTTTCCAGACCAGGGATCGAACCTGTGTCCCCTGCATTGGCAGGCAGATTCATATCCACTGTACCACCAAGGACGTCCCCCTTACTTCTTATAGTAGATACTTTAAAGTCTTTGTGTGATCATTTCAACATCCGTGTTTTCTCAGGGTTCATATTTATTGATTGCCTTTTAACTGAGAATTGAAATTTTTCTCATTCTTTATATCCTAAGTCATTTTAGATTGTATTCTGGACATTTTACATACCATGTTATGTGACTCTGGGTTTTGTTTATCAAGGAGAATGTTGATACACACACACATATATATATGTATGTGTATATATATTATATAAAATATATAATATTTATAACATATATAAATCTATATTGTAATATTATATACATATAATTGATCTAGACTAGATTCAGGCCATACATTTCAACCCCCTTTCTGGGCTCTGGTTCCAATATCGGTTGAGTTTCCAAAGCCTTTTGCAGTGTTGCTCAAGTGTGTCCTACACGTGCAACATCAGTGACCCGTCTGGCACCTGGGTGGCAGTCTGCCCCATGGTTCAGTTCTCAAAACCTTTCACATTCTGTTTAGGATCATTTCCATGCATCCACAGTTTGCAGGTGATCCCAGAAGTTCATACACAAAGTTATAGGATCACTTACTTGTGCTCTCTTCTCTCAATCACCCAACACTTTCTAAATCCATGGGGGCTTCCTTCCTCATCCTCCGGCCAGAAATCTGGGACTGTAGGTTCCCAGTTCTGCTATGTACTTCCTATGATGGCATCTGCATCTGGGGCGAAGCAATGGGAGGACAGAGAGTAGGGGTGGCGGGAAGCAAAAACAGTTTGCCCAAGGTCTTCCCTGATGGCTCAGTTGGTAAAGAATCCACCTGCAATGCAGGAGACCCCGGTTCGATTCCTGGGTCGGGAAGATCCCCTGGAGAAGGGAAGGGCTACCCACTCCAGCATTCTTGGGCTTCCCTGGCAGCTCAGCTGGTAAAGAACCTGTCTGCAGTGCGGGAGACCTGGGTTGGATCCCTGGGTGGGAAGATCCTCTGGAGCAGGGAAGGGCTACCCACTCCAGTATTCTGGCCTGGAGAATTCCATGGACTGTATAGTCCATGGGGTCACAAAGAGTCGGACACAACTGAGCGGCTTTCACTTTCACTCCTTTCACTTGTGTTCACAGGTCTTCTGGTAGAGAGAGGGTTTTCCTTCTCTCAGAATTTTGGGTGCCCTCTTGACTGATGATGTCATCACCATTGCCATTACCACCACCGCAAGACTGCCTGGAGGCTAGGATGGCAGACCTTGGGAGAAAAACGAAAAGGAACAAACAGGAAAACTCTCCTTCATATCCTTAGGAGGCCCTTTCCTACTCCTCAGGCCAGAAAGAGAGCTCTATCTTGAAGCTCTTCTGTCTGTACCTGGTACACCCTTCCAGTCTGCCTCTGAGTGCAGGCCAGGCAACACTGGAGGGAAGAAAAATGAGATACTCACCCCAGTTCACTTGTACTTCAAACTCTTGTTTCCTTCTCTAATCTATTGGATATCAATTACCTTGGGACTTCCCTTTGGTCCAGTGGCTAAGACTCCGCATTCCCAATGCCTGGGGCCCGGGGATTGATCCCTGGTCAGGAAACTAGATCCCACATGCTGCAACTAAGACCTGGTATGGCCCAATAAAATAAATATTTGGGGCTTTCCTGGTGGCTCAGATGGTAAAGAATCTGCCTACAATGCGGGAGACCTGAGTTTGATCTCTGGGTTGGGAAGATCCCCTGGAGAAGGAAATGGCAACCCACTCCAGTATTCTTGCCTGGAGAACCCCCAAGGACAGAGGAGCCTGGCGGGCTACAGTCCATGGGGTCGCAGAGTCGGGCACGACTGAGTGACTTTCACTTTTTTCACTTACCTTTTAAGTTCTCAAATAGTTGGTCCATACATTCTATCCAGGGCTTATAACTGCATTCCATAGGAGACAGGTAGAGTATATTTACTCCATCTTTCCCAGGACTAGTCTGCCATCCATTGGGTTTCTTTTAAAAATATATTTTATCCAATTATAGTTGATTTACAATGTTGTATTAACCATTGGGTTTTAATTTCAATTATATCTGTCACTTCTAGAGGTTCTATTTGGTTCTTTTTCAGATTCATCTGATCACTTTTGCTACTCCCATTCTTTGGTCATAGATTCAATCATCTCTAATTTCTTAAGCAAACTCCACATAATTACTTCATACTTTGTAACAGATAATTCTAATATCTTCAGTTGTTGTTGGTCTGATTCAGCAGTGTTGTTTCTGCTGACTCTCATTTCATGTAGCTTCTATTTAATGGTTTTAGTATGATCTTCTGTTCCTCAGAAGTTTATCTGTGTGAATTCTTTGAAGCCTAGATTTAAAGTGTGTTTCTCCAGGGAGCATTTGCAATTACTTTGTCAGGCATCTGGGGAACACTTTAAAATGCATGTATTTAGTTTTTTCGGAGGAGGGGAGCACAGGAAGCAATATGGGCAGCGCGATGCTGGCGCCATACACCCCTGAAACTGGTCTTGTCCTGGAGATTCTCAGGGAAGACTCTTCTCTCCTCTGCTCCAACCCCAGTGAAGACAGAGGCAGACAAATCTCTGTAGATAATATTTTTCCTAGTTTTCTAGCCCTTTGGGATCCTAGGTTTATGCAGGAGCTTACTTTCTCACTTTGGTTGGGTCCCAAGAATTATCTTCTCTTCCCTAAGCTGTGTAGCCTGTTGAAGCCAGACTTTGGGTCACCAGAGATAGGCAGATACATTGGCTCCAAAACCTCTGTGGATTCAAGATTTCCTGATGCTTCTGAACTTTGACATTTCCCTTATTTTCTGTCATCTAAGGAGATCAGTCCTGGGTGTTCTTTGGAAGGACTGATGCTGAAGCTGAAACTCCAATACTTTGGCCACCTCATGTGAAGAGTTGACTCATTGGAAAAGACTCTGATGCTGGGAGGGATTGGGGGCAGGAGGCAAGGGGACAACAGAGGATGAGATGTCTGGATGGCATCACCGACTCAATGGACATGAGTTTGGGTGAACTCCGGGAGTTGGTGATGGACAGGGAGGCCTGGCGTGCTGTGAATCATGGGGTCACAAAGAGTTGGACACGACTGAGTGACTGAACTGAAGCTATGTCTTTGAAAAGTATTTTTAAAAATTTATTCAGCATTTTAGGTGTAATATCCCAGGGAATTTCTCTATATATAGCTATTGGAAATGACATCTTTGGCTTCTGATAGGGGAATTCCCCCAGATCACAGCTATTGTAATAGTTAATGACCTTGGTTTTATTTCTCCCAGCTAGTTTCATATTTGCTACTGATTATATTTTTCTCCCTCTCCCTGGCTTGGTCAACTTTCTCTTTATTCCTTATGTCAAATTGCTTCACCACTGTCATCATTTGCTTATTCAGAACTTCTACTCTGCTTTTCAGTTTTGCTGCTGGTTTTGCCCATTTACTTCTCCCCTGGCCTTTTAAAAGAGCTCTTTTATACACGGCTGCACTGGGTCTCCATTGCTAAGCCCAGGCCTTTCTCTAGTTGATGCTGGGGGAGGGGAGGGGGCTACTCTCCACTTGCAGTGCATGGGCTTCTCATGCAGTGGCTCCTCTTGTCGTGGAGCACAGGCTCTCAGGCTCATGGGCTTCAGTCGTTATGGCGCACGGGCTTAGCTGCCCTGTGACATGTGGAACTGTCCCAGAGCAGGGATCAAACCTGTGTCCCTTGCATTGGCAAGTGGACTCTTAACCACTGGACCACCAGCGAAGTCCTAGAGGATCTTTAGAACACTTTTATTCTCTATTCTCCAAAACATCCTCTCCTTTCCAAGGATTTGCTAATAGTTTAGACCAACGATGTCCAAAAGAATTTTCTGCAATATTGGAAATGTTCTATACCCAATGTCCAGTCCAGCAGCCACTACCCATGTGGCCATGAAACACGTGAAAAGTGGCTAGTGCAACTGGAGAACTGAATATTTGATTGTATTTAATTTTAATGAATTTAAATGTAAAAAGCCACCTATGACTAGTGGCTACCCCACTGAATACTGCAGACTATTTCATTTCTGACTTAGTAAGTTTTCCCTTATAGAATGGCTTTGTTTCAAGAATTCCTACTTTACAAATTACAAATTATTATCACATCATCATCCATTTCGATTTAGCTACATGTAGTCATTTCTTCTTATACATCAAATATTCCTTATATATCTTTTCATCCTGTATCTTGAAATCTGTCTTCTAACCCCAGTTTCATTTGGTATGAGTATTTTGTTCAGTCTTTTTTTTTTTTTCAGATTTTTTTTTAATGTGGCCATTTTTAACGTCTTTATTGAATTTGATACAATATTGCTACTGTTTTTTTTTTGTTATTTTGGCCATGAAGCATGCGGGATCTGAGCTCCCTGACCAGGGATTGAACCCACACTCTCTTCATTGGAAGGCAAAGTCCTAACCACTGGACCATCAGGGGAGTCCTTGTTCAGTCTTCATGCGCCCCCAGAATTAATGGCATCTTGACTGGGGCAAAGACATGAATCACAAATCTTTACCCTGGTAATCTGCGGGAGTTTTGTGGCCCAGCCTTACAGATGTAAAGACTGATGTTGGTTTATCTTTGAAAGCTACCTCTTCTCACCTGTTCAAACCTGTATCACGCCCCCTTTATCCTTGGGCGGCAGGTACAAAGACTACAAACCAAGGTACATGATAAACAGAACTTTCCTTATCTAACTGAATTGTATTTCTATTTTGAGCCCTCATGTCACTTGGATGGAGGACAGGTCATCTTAGTCAAGACTACGTCTCAGTTCTTGAGTTGGGGTGGTGATTATGCGGTGCTGAGGCAGGGGAGGGGGAACATGAGGCAGATTCAGTTCTTGGGGATCTGCCTTGCTGTCCTCCCCCAAGAGGTCTGGACATCAGGCACTGGTGTCCACGGACCATACATGGCCTCCCTCTGGGCCTCCCTCAGCCTCTCGGGGTCCTCCCGCCTTCTGTACCTCACCTATACCACACTCCTGTGCCTATCAGATGCATGCTGCTAGGTCCACACCTCTCCAGGCTGTGGAAATATTCGTGGGCACACAGAGGCCTTCTGCTGCTCCTGGGAGCTCTGTGAGGACACATCAGGCCCACCTGCCTGGGCATACCCACCGGGTGACTTCTGCTTCCACTCCAGCACCTGTCATGGCACAAGGAGGTCCAGGCCCCTCCCAGCTCATCTGCCCCAGAGGCCAAGGCCTTTTCATGCTTGGACTCCCCAGACCTAACTGGGATATCTGTCTTCTCTTCTCACTTCTCCTATGAGTCTCCTCCCTCCCCAGCTCATGGAATCTTTATTTAGTGTGGGGGGCCACACAGGGATTGAGCAGCAAAGACTGGATTGATATCCAGATGTCCAGACATCCAAGACAGGCTCTTCTCAAGCCTGCAGTGAGCCTGCACAAAGAAGGATGCAGCCTGCCCTGTGCAGGAGTGCCTGAGAACCCCTCAGGGACAGGACTTAGCTGCCAGGAAGGAAGTACTCCATAAACACTGGACAAGGTTGAGGCCACCCAGGCAAGAGGTCTGCAGCACAACATCACTCTTCTTGTATGGTTGAACCCCCACTGTGGGCCTGACTCCATCACTGCTTGACTCATTAGCCAGGGAGCTGTGAGGACTGGAGCCAGGAAAGAGGAGAGGATAAGAGATGAGTGAGTGTACCCCAGCTGGTACACAGCACATTGCCTTTTCAAAAACTTTTTATTTTGTATTGGGGTATAGCTGGTTAACAATGTTGTGATGGTTTCAGGTGAACAGTGAAGGGATTCAACCATACACATATATACATGTATCCACTCTCCCCCAGACCCCTCTCCCAACCAGGCTGCCACATAACACTGAGCAGAGTTTCATATGCTATACATTAGGTTCTTGTTGCCTATCCATTTAAAATATAGCAGTCTCACATTACCATTTGAAGAATCAAAGAGAGAGATTCTTCTTCATCCCCATTTTATAGATGGGAAAATTGAGGCTTCACGAGATTGAGTAACTTTCCCAAGGTCATAGAGCAAGTAACTGGAGAAACTGGATTCAAGTCAGCTTGAACACTGAGCCCCAAACCTCCATACCACACAGTCTCTTCCCCACCAGCTCATGATGACACCCATTGGGCAGATGAGGGAACTGAGGCCAGAGGAGAGAAGCGACTTGCTCAAGAGAGTAGAAGAGCTGGACCCAAACCCAAGACTACATGCAGGGCTGTTGAACCTCAGTGCTCCCTGCCTACTTGGGGTCCCAAGCTAACGGGAAGACAGATCCCCAAGTTCCTGTCCTGGGGATTGGCCATCGGGTAGGCATAGAGCCTTTCAAGTCCAGCTCCTGGCCCCATGGGGCCACCAGCTGTGTCACACTGACACCGTCAGCAAGAGAATGCCACCAACACCCTGCACTCCCTCACCTGCCCTGCCAGTGCGCTTGAACCACGATGGGCACCTGCAGTTCAGAAAGCAGGCTCCAAGGCCCTGCTGAATAGACAGCATGTGGCTCCACCCCCTGGCCATAGCTGATTGGACCAGAAGAAGACACCCGACCCGGGTTGGGCCAATCAGCTTCTCTCCTGGGTTTCCAGCGGCCCCAATTCTCCTTCCCTCCAGCTGTGGCCCCTGGGGCCATCCTCCAGGCCAGGTTGGGGACAGGAGTATCAGGGAGGCCAGTACAGTGGCCATGACAAGGGTCCTTTCAGATTTATACCTGGGGAACATAACTGACCGATGCCTTCAGCAGCTCCACTCTGGGCCTTAAAGACCATTTTACACGTAGGAAAACTGAGGCTCAGAGAAGAGGATGATGTGGTCAAGGGGAGGGAAGACCACCTCAACAGCTGGACATGAGCAGACAGCTCTCAAACTTCAGTTTGATAGTCAGTAGTATTTAAAACTGAGAGAGAGGGACCCCCTGCAGCCCAGCACACACAGCTTTCCAGCACACCCAGTGGGCCAGCAGGTGCCAATGTGTGCCAAGCCCAGGACCTATTCCCCCTAAAACCCAGATGCAGGGAATTCACTTCTCCTGGGACCCAGGCATCACTATCCCTTCAGCCCCAGAGCCATGCCCCTGTTGGACAATCCCAGTTCTGGGGCTCTTCCCACACACAGAGGCCTGAGGCAGAGTGGAATACTACCAGAAAGGGATAGTTATACAGACATTATGTCCGTGTTTTATTATCCAGGAATTCATCAGGCACCTACTATGTGCAAGACACAGTGACAGCAGAACATTCCAGGAACTGCCAGGATTTGGAGATACCTGGAAATCAGAGACTGAGCATTCATACTCAGAGTTCTGTGACCTTGAGCAAGTTACTCAGCCTCTCTGATCCTCTGTTTCCTCATCTACAAATGGATTATATGAGAATTTCATGTTAGAGAGCACAACAAACCGACAAAAGCAGACTTCACAATTAATCAGGAATATTAGTGCCAGGGGGCTTCCCTGATGGCTCAGTCAGTAATGAATCTGCCTGCAATGTGGGAGACCCAGCTTTAATCCCTGGGTGGAGAAGATCCTCCAGAGAAGGGAATGGCTACCATTCCAGTATTCTTGCCTGGAGAATTCCGTGGAGAGAGGAGCCTAGTAGACTACAGTCCAGTGTCACAAAGAGTCAGACACGACTGAGGAACGAACACCGTGGGCTTCCCTGGTGGTTCAGACAGTAAAGAATCTGCCTGCAATGGCTCCAGGTATGACTTCTGTCCTTGAAGGAAAGAGCCGGGCACTGACATGGATCTGATGCTTTATTCTGGGCACCCAGAGACGAGCCTCCCACACACAGCTCAGCAGCTAGAGCCTGTGCACTGGGCAGCCATCTGCCTTCTGAAGGGCAGGGTCCAACAGGAGTCTGGCCCAAGGCTTGCATCTTTCTCCTCTACCACCAAACCTCCTTCCACAAGAGAAGACTCTTCCGGCTAAAGCCAAGAGCTCAGAGGAGATGCAAGACAGGATGGGAGTCAGGGCTTTGCAGCTTGTATGCCAATGGGGAAGTTTCCGTGTTTAGAAAGACTCAGATAAGGAGCAGACATGGAATCAATCCTACAGGAGGGGCTACTCAACTGGACATCTTCAACCCGAGTTACCTAGATAAACACTAATTGTCTGTATATCAGGAGACAGATGTAGTTACTGGGGAGTTCAGTGGAAAGAAAGCTCAGACCCAAATGGAAAAACCCAGGAGGTCTTCCTAGAGGAGGTTGCATTTAGCCAAGTTTTGAAAGATGGTGTGGTGACTAAGGGAGAAGTCAGGACACTCTGGGGGGAAGAAGCAGCATGAGAAGAGACTAGGAGATGGGAATGGGGTAGGTAGCTTGCCTGGAGTGGGGCAGGAAAGAAGGACAAGAGTGGAAAATGGGGCCATAGGTAACAAGTAGGGATCAGCTTCTGAAGGCCCTAAATGCCCTTGGTCAGGAGTTTGATATCTACCTTGTTCTGCAGAGGAACCAGGATGAGATTTTGAGCACAGGAGTAATGTTCTCAATGTGTAAGAGTGAGATAGATGCCCCAAGGCATTCTGCAATCATAGGTGTCCCCAGCAGATGCCAGAAAGTTTTTGCCAGCTTTTGCATTTCCTTTAAATGGTCTCACCTCTCTCTCTGCATTTTCATCAGAGATCTAGTAAAGCTCTGAACTGTATGTATCATGAGCCTGTCACACATCTCCTGTGTATCATTCCAATACAAAGGGGCACTTAAACACACACAAACAAACCCACTCAGAGGGCCATGCAGGTTGCCAAGTCCATTTCTGGGCTGCATGGCCAATATTGGCCACCAGAGGGCGCCTCCAGCATCCCAGTAAAGAAAGCTCCCAGATGGGCTTAAGAACCCACCCCAGGCAGAAGGGTCGTAGAAGCCAAGTTCACCTTCCTCATCTTCCATGTAAGGAAACGGAGGCTTAGAGAGCAGGGTGATGTGGTCAAGGGGAGGGAGGAGGGAGTGGGTACCTCAGCAGCTGGACCTGAGCAGATGGCTCATAAACTTCCATTTGAAAGTCAACAGGAGGACTTCCCTGATGGTCCAGGGGCTACGACTCCTGTTCCCAATTCAGGGGGCCCAGGATGGATCTTTGGTCAGGGAACTAGACCCGACATGCTGCAACTAAGAGTTTGCACGCCACAGCTAAGGATCCTGTGTGGCACAAATAAGACCTGGTGCAGCCAAACAAATATTAACAGGAAGCAAAGCAAGAAAGTCAACAGGATTAAGACTGAGAAAGAGATATCCTCCGGGCCAGTACACACCACCACTACTCCAGGAAGGAGTAAAATAGGGACAAGAACTGCAGCCAAACCAAGCTCTTGGCTTCCTGGATTGAGTCTATGTCATTCTCCTAAGAGTCATTCACTGACTTGTTCTTTCTTCACTCACTCCCTCATCAGGTATCAGACATGTCAGGGGAGACAGAGAGATGATCGACTCCATTTCTGACTCCCACTGAGTGCAGATTGGGAGGGGCTGAGGGCCTGAGCATGCAGGACTCGGGAAGGGTGGTCACTGTGTGGCAGGAGAAAGGTCAGGAGGCAGAAGGGACAGCCCGGGAAAGGACTGGCTGGGATGAGCCCAAGGTTCTGGCTCGGGTGTCACAAGGACCCACTCAGGGCCACTCTGTTCACAACACATCCCCAGCGTCTGGTGGCTTGAGACTGATGGATGAATGAATGAGCAAATGAGGCCAGTGACCAAGTGAAGAAAATACTTGAACCCTTACCACAGACAAGGGATTGCTGTTCAGTCACTCTGTCACATCTAGCTCTTTGTGACCCCACGGACTGCAGCATGCCAGGCTCTCCTGCCTTTCACTATCTCCAGAGTTTGCTCAAACTCATGTCCATTGAGTCGATGATGCCATCCAACCATCTCATCCTCTGTTGCTCCCTTCTCCTCCTGCCCTCAGTGTTTCCCAGCATCAGGGTCTTTTCAAGGGATTGTGTGTGTTAGTTGCTCAGTCCAGCTCTTTGTGACCTCATGGACTGTAGCCCACCAGGCTTCTCTGTCCATGGAATTCACCAGGCAATAATACTGGAGTGGATTGCCGTTCCCTTCTCCAGGGGATCTTCCCAACCTAGGGATCAAACTCTGGTCTCCTGCATTGCAGGCAGATTCTTTACCATTTGAGCTACAGGGAAGTCCTATAATTAATTTATATTAATTTATAAATTTCAAGGGATTAATGTCTATTATTTATAAAGAGCCTCTAAAAGTAGAGAAAGAATAAACCAACAACCTCCTAGAAAAATGGGCTAAAAATATTGCCAGATAGTTCACAGAAAAAGAAATCCAAATGGCCCTTAGTCATATGAAACGATGATCAACCTCAATCAAGTAAAAGAAATGCAAATCAAAATGACTCAGAGATACCATTTCCTACCTATCCGACTGGCAAAAATCTGAAAGTTTGGCAACACATTCTGCTCCGGAAGCTATGGGGAAACAAGCCCTGTGCAGCTGATGGGAACGCAAAATGGTACAATCTGTTTGCAGGGGAACTGGGCGACAGCTAGCAAAATCACCATCTATGTTCAAGCTGTGACTTGGGAATTCCACTGCTAGGAATGCACTCCAACTGGTACGCCAAAAGATGGAAGTACAGGGTTTTTTACTACAACTCTATTTGTAACAGCAAAGGGCTGGAAAGAAGGAAAATGTCCATAAGCAGGGGACTGTGGTTATCAACACAAAGGAGGCCTCTGATGATAAAGAACAGAGGAGCTCTCAACAGACCACTGTGGGGGATATTGCAGGGCAAGATGTAATGTGAATCAAACAAGGTAGGGGAGAGTGTGGCTGTGTACTCACACTTAACTAACAAAAGAAGGGAGGGATGTGAATATATGTGTATATCGACATATTTTATATACATACACACACATATGGGTGTACACGTATATAAATCAATGGAAGGATAAAGCTCAGATATGCAGATGACACCACCCTTACGGCACAAAGCGAAGGGGAACTAAAGAGCCTTTTGATGAAAGTGAAAGAGGAGAGTGAAAAAGCTGGTTTAAAATGCAACATCCAAAAAACGAAGATCGTGGCATCCGGTCCCACCACTTCATGGCAAATAGATGGAGAAACAATGGAAACAGTGAGAAACTGTATTTTCTTGGGCTCCAAAATCACTGCAGATGGTGACTGCAGCCATGAAATTAAAAGACCCTTGCTCCTGGGAAGAAAAACTATGACAAACCTAGATAGCATATTAAAAAGCAGAGATATTACTTTGTTGACAAAGGTCCATCTAGTCAAAGCTATAGTTTTTCCAGGAGTCATGTATGAATGTGAGAGTTGGACCATAAAGAAAGCTGAGTGCTGAAGAATTGATGCTTTTGAACTGTGGTGTTGGAGAAGACTCTTGAGAGTCCCGTGGACTGCAAGGAGATCAAACCAGTCAATCCTAAAGGAAATCAGTCCTGAATATTCATTAGAAGGACTGATGCTGAAGCTGAAGCTCCAATACTTTGGCCATCTGATGCAAAGAGGTGATGTATTGGAAAAGATCCTGATGATGGAAAAGATTGAAGGCAGGAGAAGAAGGAGATGACAGAGGATGAGATGGTTGGATGGCATCACTGACGTGATGGACGTAAGTTTGAGCAAGCTCTGGGACTGAGTAATGGACAGGGAAGCCTGGCGTGCTGCAGTCCATGGGTCACAAAGAGTCAGATACGACTGAGCAACTGAACTGAACCTAACTGAAGGATAAAGCATAATTTTTTTCAAATTAATAATTAGAGGAAGGGGGAATGGGATGAGGAGGGCACAAATGGAAGTTATACCTTTGTAAATATATTCTGTATCATAGACTTTGTAACTATAGATAAAATTTTAAATAAATTCATAAAAGATGAAAGTAAAATGAAGCAAATAAATACATACATTGAATTAGTGACATAACCACAAAGAGAAGAACTATCCCAAGTGACTTCCTAGCAAAGTAATTTAAAGACATGTGAACCAAACACAATGTGAAGACCTTATTTGCATTCTGATTCAAACACCCAAGTTGCAAAAAAAAAAAAACAAATTAAGTTATGACATTCAGGAGACAATCAGGAAGTGAGCCCTGACTGGATATATATTAACTGGGATAATGGCATGTTTTAGATGTGATAACAGTACCATGGAAAGGTAACATTGAATATTTATGAATAAAATGGTATGACATCTGGGATTTGCTTCAAAAATAATTGGGTCGTGGTGGGTGGGGTGAGGAAACACGATCCAAGGCTGATAAGGAGGTAGTTGCTGAAGGCTGCTGATGAGTAAGTGGAGGTTCAGTAAAGTACTGTTCTTTCTACTTTCTTAGATGTTGGAAATTTTCATAATGAAACATTAAAAAAAACAAAACCTGGCACTTGGTCAGGGTGTGGAACAATTGAAACTTGAACATTACTAGCGGTAGTGTAGTCTGGAAGCTTCTTATGACAAACTTAATCCACACACGATCCAACAGGCCCACTTCTGGATACTTACCTAGAGAAATGGAAACTTCAGTTCAGTCAGCTCAGCTCAGTTCAGTCGCTCAGTCGTGTCCAACTCTCTGTGACTTACATTTGCCCAAAAGAGAGATGCTTTCAGTTAGGAGCAGAATTCCTGCTGGCATTTGTCAAGATGTTCAAGTTAGAGTTTAGACTTTAGAAGGTTATTATTATTTTGAAAATAGTACAGCCATTCCAGATAACACTTTGGCAGATTCCTATAACGCTAAACATACACTTATGACTCAGTACTCCCACTTCGAGGTATCGTCCCCAGAAAAATGAAAATTCCTTTTTGCACAAAAACCTACACATGAACGTTTGCAGCGGCATTATTCATAATTGCCAAGCACGAGACACGATCCAAATGTTCATTAACCGATGAGGAGACGCATAAATCGCCTGTGTGCTCTGTTGCTTCAGTCATGTCCGATTCTTTATTGACTCTGTGGACTGTAGCCTGCCAGGCTCCTCTGTCCATGGGATTTTCCAGGCAGGAATACTGGAGTGCGTTGTCATTTCCTTCTCCAAAGGATCTTCCCAATCCAGGGATCAAACCTGAACCTTCTGCATCTCTTGCATCTCAGGCTGATTCTTTACTGCCAGGCCACTGAGGAAGCCCCAATAAATTACCTACACCTATACAACTCAGAATCTATACAATTCATACGGAAATAAAACTCACTGGGCAATAAAAAAGGAACCAAGTACAAATACACGGAAGAACTCAAATGACTCTCATATGCTGTTATGCTGAGTAAAAGATGCCAGATTCAAAAGGTTGCCTGCTGCGTGATTCCATTTACATGGCATTCTGGAAAAGGCAAAACTATAGGGACAAAAAATAGATCAGGGGCTGGGAGGAGGAGGAAGTGCTGGCGACAAAGGAGCAGGAAGGAAATACTGATGGAAATATTCAATAGCTTGATTATGGTGGTGTTTACACCACTGTTGAACATTTGTCAAACCTCACACAATAAAAGGGATGAGCTTACAATATGTAAATTGTACCTCAGTGAATTCTACCCCCAACAAACAAAAACCTGGCACCTGGTAGATGATCAGTTGAATGTTGATTGAAAGTCAGATGGATGAGTGGGCAAAGAGAGTCCAGAAAGAAGAGTAGGTGAGAGCAGGAACGTGCCTGTGTGAGGGGCTGGGGGGCCTATGGGAGCCCTGAGCGGGGTGACCAGGGGCAGCGGGACATCCCAGGTGGAGGCCCCAAGACCACAGGGACTTGGACATCAGCTGACCTCTACTCTCCCTCTCTCTCTGGACCCTGCCCGTCCCCACAGTGAATGCCGAGTCCCCAGCTACTGCCTCCAGGAACAGTAGTTTCAACCCAAACACGCTCACTCTTGGGAGGACTCAGTCTCGCTGAGGCCTAAGTCCAAGTTCCTCTGGGTTCTCAGATAGGCGGGTACACAGAACGAACCCAAAGCTGCCTCCCCACCGGGGCTTTCCTGTCCTCCCTGTGTCCTGCCTGAACCTCAGGAAACAGAGGCTCCATCCTTCTACTAGACATGGAGTGCTCCCCACAGGCTTGGTGGTGAGCAGAGCCCAGAGCCACCTCTCCCCACTCACTGCCATCATCATTGCTCCACAGGGGCCTTGACCCAGGGCTTGGGGACTCTGGGGGAGACAACGTCCCTTCCCTGAAAGACTGTTAGTGTAATCTGATTGGAGAACACAGATCTCTCCCACAAAGAGCTCTCAGGTTGATGGAAACCCAGACACGCTTTTGTGATTCTCACGCTTGACAGCCTCCCTAGTTTAAGCCTGTACCAAATCCTAGTTTCTTGAAGATGGAGTTACAAAAGGCAAAAGTGCTTTGACTATTGTTGAACATGGGGAGCAAGGAGGGACAACGTGGGTCCAAACCTGTGAGGAGAAGGTCCAGATGTGGTAACCGTGGGAGGTGTTGACTTAAAGGGGAAAGAAAACTTTGCAGCAAGTTTTGCAGGATGAGTCGATGTTGTTGAAAGGCTGTAGGGGGAGCTAGAAGAACGTAAGCATCCGTGGGCAGCTCTAGGGAGTAACTCAAGCTTTGGGGAACTTTCAGGAAGTTTCTAAACACAATGTCCCTGGAGGCATGTGTGGCACTTCACCTATAAAGACCAATCATCATACCTTCTCCCACAATTATTAGAAAGATCAAGTGTTCCTACCTAGGTGAAACTAAGACAAAGGAGTTGTTTGGGGAAGAAAACAAAAGGCTGCCAGAAACCAGGACAGCCAAACGGCACTGGGTTGTGTTTTGAGCCAGTTTCTTGCAGTGTAGTGGACGGAGTGCAGGGAGTCAGAGAACTCTGGTCTCAGTCCTGTCTCCACCAGAGTGGGGCTGTGTGGCTTCGGGCAGGTCACTGCTCCTCTCTGGGCATCAGTTTCCACATCTGTAAAATGGGCATAATACCTCGCTCAGTTGCTGTGAGGATGAAATGAGAGAAACATGTTGGTGTATCCGGTGTCCATGAAGCCCAGCCCTCGACAGGGCTTGGGGAATGAAGGTGATTGCAATAGGAAGGTCAGTCGGCCTCCCAGCGTCACCGTGAGGAGGCTAAGAGGAGCACAGGCTTCAGGAGGTTCTGAGGTGGCAGAGTGGCTAGAATCTGGGTCGCACTGGTGAAACTCGGCCTACTGAGGAGGGCCCTGCCTGGGGGTGGGACCTCAAAAACCATGGGGGCAGCTGGGCAGCATGCTGAGCATTTGGCCTTGGACTCAAGTCCTGGTTGTATTGCCCACAAACCAGGGGATCCTAGTTGGGTGTCTATTTCTCTGCCCCTCACTTTCCTCTTCTGGAAAGTGGGGATACTATGCCTGCATCACAGAGTTCAAAGTGTGGGTGGCTGGGTCCAAGGTTAGCATGTTCCCAGCAGCCTGTGCCCAAGTCCGCCTTTGCCCCTCAACTCCCCCCATCTGGGGGACTTAGAGGAAGCAGAATCTGAGAGGAGGGGAGAAGGCAGAAGCCCTGCATGACCAGACCCAGAGAGGGGAAGGAACCCCTGCAAAGTCTCCCAGCACATTAGAGGTACGCCCGGGTGCTTCCTGGAGGGGGTGGACTTCTGAGAGCAAAAAGCCTCCCTGAACTTTCAAGGGGTTCTGATGTCTGAATCTGTGTCCCTGTCTGTCTCTCACCCTGTGACTTTCCGGCGCTTCCCTCACATTCACCAGGGGTGCCTGCCTTTCCTCAGTTTGCGGGGAGTGACCATCTGTGAGGGCCTCAGGAACCTCAGCTGCAGACACAGCACCGTCCTGTTCTCAAGAGATCAGAGAGAGGGGAGGCTTCGAGCTGCTGTGAGGTCTGGGGAGAAGGCAGGAACTTCCAAAAGTGAGTCCATGCCAGCGTCCCCAGGCCCCAGCCTGAGGAGCATTGCTCTAGGAATGCACGCAGACGGGAGGGCAGGAGACAGGAGGCCTGAGGAGGAAAGCACGAGAAAGCACAAGAGGCCTGAGGAGGAAAGCACGAGAAGGCTGAGCCATGAGTTTCATGAGGTCAGGGGCCTCCTCTCTCTTAATAGCTTGAGGTCTGGGGGCAAATTCCTAGTAGTTCCTGCTTCAAAATATACCCAGGCCTTATCTTTCAGTGATATATACTGACATATTTATGGATGAAATAACATGATATCTGGGATTTGTTTCAAAATAATCCAGTTGTCAAGAGGGGTGAAAAGTCTGTATGAAACAAAATTGGCTGTGAGCTGATGATGGTTAAAGTGGGTGATGGGGCCATGGGAGCTCCTTGCATAATCCTTGCTACTTCTGTATGTGTTTGACATTTTCCATGACCAAAAGTTCCTACATCCACAATCAGCCATTTTTCTCTAGCTCCAAAATCACTGCTCCACAGCCAGCCCTTGCATGGATGCAACCTCCTCACAGGCCAGCCTGCTTCGGTCAGGCCCCTCCAGCCTATTCTCAACACCACCAGCAGAGGGAGCCTGTTACAATGTGAGGTCCCCGCTCAAACCCTCCTGTGGCCCCATCTCACTCAGAGAACCCCGGCCTCCGAGTCCACACTCCATCTCACCTCTGCTGCCTCTCCGGCTCCTCTCCAGCCACACTGGCCTCTCTTCAGCCTCCCACAGTCTCCTTCATGACCCCAAGGGCCCTATGTGCTAAGGGAGATTGGAGGGAAGGTCTGACTTAACGAGACTTCAGAGAGGATCCTAGGTGGCACAGTGGTGAAGAATCTGCCTGCCAATGCAGGAGATGCAAGTTTGATCCCTGGGTTGGGAAGATCCTCTGGAAGAGGAAATGGCAACCCACTCCATTACTCTTGCCTGGGAAATTCCATGGACAGAGAAGCCTGGTGGGCTACAGTCAGTCCACGGGGTTACAAAGAGTCAGGGACGACGGAGCACAGGGCCAGTACATGCAGACACGCAGAGAGCATTCACCCATGACACTCAAACATTATAAAATTGCATAGGACACAACTATACATTTAAAAAAGTATTTGTTGTTATCTGAAATTCAAATCCAACTGGGCATCCTGTATTATATCAGGCAACCCTATCTGTAACAGACTATGAGCTAGTCCTACCAAGAGAATCATGTTGTCTTCTTAATGTCTCCAATGCTCAGCACACAAAGGTGCCCCCTCCTAGCAGACAGTTGCAGAAAAGCACCCTCTGGGCTGATGCAGCTCATGGCCAGTTGCAAGGTTTCAGGTCCATTTACTTCAGTGGCAAGGTGTCCTTTTGCAGTGCCCAACCTGCCCAACCATACATGGCAGCCCTGCAGGAAGCCAGAGCAACAGATGCTTCCAGAAGGAAAGCAATTGAAACTGGCCTCCCAGCAATTTCTCTCCCTCAAAATGGGTAGGGACCAGGAGGGAGTGACAATGCCAAGGCCTATTCTGGCAGCCCCCTCTGAGCGCTTTTGGATTCGAGCCCATCTGGGATGGATCTGAACTCTTGTCTTGCCCCGTGGTGGTGGGTAGAGGAGGGCCCAATGCCAGACGCCAGCTGCCCCCGTGGCTGGAGGGTGCCCACTTGGAACCATTCCAAGTAAACATTTGACCAGCTCAGCCCCGGCCATCATCCCACGCCAACACTTGGCCCTTGTTCCTGGACAGGCCGCCCTGTGTCCTGTCCTTTGTGGCTGACATTTTCAGCCGGGCCCTGCAGGGGCTGGGGTGACCTGGTGCCCCATCCCCATTCTGCAGACAGGCTCCAGGGAGGTGGTCCCTGCGGCAGTGGGGACTTGGCGGAGGAGTCCCAGCAGACGGGCCGTCGCCAGGCCAGCCAGCCACCCCCCCCGAAATACCCCACGTGGGCCCCAGGGCTGCACAGTCCACGGTCTAACAGTGGAGCCATGGGGCCGCCAGCTGACTCGGCTGCTTTGTTCCAGCCCTGGAGTGGTCTGAGGGTGGCTGAGGACCGTGGCTCTTTCTCTGCTGAGAAGCCACAGATAACGCCGGCGACAGAGCCTGATAAAGCGTCTGTCAGAGGCTCCCTCCCAGACAGGCCCTGCTGTTCCCGCCAGCCCCAAGGGCCCCTGTAGCTCAAGCCTGTCTCCAGAGGTCCACCCCTCCCTGGGATCTCAGCTTTTCTCTTCTAGAGGCTGAAGAACAGGCTAGCAGACCTCTCCCCACCCATATCTTCAGTCTGGCTCTCAGAAGCTCCTGAGGCCTCTGGGCCCAAGAGCAGAATAAACCAATCCTGTGATTTACTCTCATGAAGAGAATGTCAAGGCATGTGCCTCTGTCGGTGGAATTCTAGACTGTGACTCCCGGGGAGTTAGGGGGATGGTGGAGTGGAGGGCCTGGGATCTCTTCCTAGAGCCTCTCAAATGGCATACCAAGTTACCTTTTTCAATATCACAATACCCCACTCTACGCTGGGGTCTAGGATGACACAGCAACAAGTAAGACATGACCACAGAAGCTTCCAGGAAGAGGGTGCTGGAAGATCTACCCCAGCCAGACCTGACCCAGGCCGGCACCCCAGGTCTACAGAGGGCCTGGCCTGCAATAGGAGGTATGTGAGCGGTCCTAGCCAGCCCTGGGCTCCCTTGGGTGAGCTTCAGTGCCCAAGGGCTAGAGAACTGAGACCTAAGTCTTGGATCTGGTGCAGGAGACACAGGCCCTGCCCTGGGGATCAGAAGACACCGTAACCAAGGCCCTGAGAACAGGCTTCTCTGAAGGCAGCCCTCGCCTCGTCCTGAGCCTGGCAGGTGGGCAGGTACAGGCTGCAAGCACTGTCAGAGAAGAGGCCCCCACAGGAGGGGCCCTGCTCCTGCACGGGGACACTGGGCTCCCAGTTTAACTGAAGAGAGTGCGGGGTTCTGGGTGGGGCTACCTGCCCTGTGCTGACTGAGCTGAATAAGGCCCTTACACATGGTAGACAGTGGAGGCTGGAGACCCCAGGCTGGAAGCCAGTCTCTGCTCTGCTCCTCCTCTCTGAGTGACCCAGGGCAGACCTTTGGCTCTCTCCAAGGGGTGGGCTACAGGTCCTCCTGGGCCTCCCAGGGAAAGGAGTCCCAAGGGAGAGTCCCTGTCCAAGGGCCAGCGTGCCCAGAGGGAGAGGCCTGGGCTGCTTCCGCTCCCCCGGAGGAGGACTGCCTCTCCAGTTTTGCCTGCTGGGCGTGCAATGGAGGGTGGGAACCCAGGTTTCCTGCATCTTGGACCAAGGTGCTGCCTTTTCTGGATGCAGGGACCTCCCCCGCCCCAGCCCCAACAGCTTCACAGGGGCCTCTGGCTCATAAGGGAAGGACCTGAGTTTAGGGGTGTTCAGATTGCAAGAGAGTTCTCCTGCCCTTCCCCACCCTTCAGCAGCTCCCTCTGAAACCCCTGCAACCACACAGGCTCAGCCCAGGTGACCCTCTACACACACACACACACACACACACACACCCCTTCCCTGCATCACCCCCTCCCCCCACCCACACACACACCTTCCCTGCATCAGCCGCCCCCACACACACACACCCTCCCTGCATCACCCCCTACACACATACACACACACCGTCCCTGCATCACCCCCTCCCTATACACACACACACTCACACCCCTGCGCACCAGAACGAGCCCTTCCCTCCCTGGCATCGACATGCCTGCTATGGCAGCCTTTCCTCATGCATTCATTTATTCTTCCCTCAAACATTTACTGTCTCACTACTGTGTGTGCCAGGCACCGGCGCCCAGCAGTGAACGAGACAGCCCTAGCTCCTGTCCTGGAGGAGCTTAGAGAGCTCCTTAGAGAGCTGGGTTCACCCTCCACAGTACCTGGCAGAGAAGCCCCTGTCATGTCGGGTATTTCCCTGGTTACAACTATGGCTGCCCTCCCTCTTCAGATCAAGGGGAACACAACCCCCAGCCGTGCCCCCATGGGCATAAGGGGAAAGCTTGGCTGGCAACGCAAGCCCTGAGCCTCTCATTCTCCCACCCACCCACGGCCTTGATTGCTCTGCTGCAAACTTCCTGTGCGGCTTTGGAGATGCCACTTCCCTCTCTGGGATTGGGACAGTGACTTTGGAACAGGGTTGAAGTGGTACAGTGGTCTCCAGCCAGTTGATCCTGGGGGCATTTTGGATGCAGGTCAATGAGAGGTGGGAGTGGGGCTCTGCCCCTCCATTGCACGGTGGGCCTGGGGTCCTCAAGGCTCTTTCTGAGGAACCTTGCCCATCTACAAATAGAAGCATCACTCTCAATGCCATCTCATTGGCCCCCCACCAGGAAAGCCGAGTGCTCCCCACTTCAGGGTCCTCGTTGCACACCAGCCTGGGGATCTGAGCACCACAGTGAGTTACCACATTTAATGATGAAGCAAATCAATGAGAAAAGAAGACCCAGTCCCCTTTCATCCCTCGTTTCTAACAGCATCACCTGATCCTAGCTAAGGCTTGGTCTGTGGCAGGACATCAGGCTTCCCCGGTGCCTCAGCCATAAAGAATCCACCTGCCAATGCAGAAGATGTGGGTTCAATCCCTAGGCCAGGAAGATCCCCTAGAGGAGGGCATGGCAACCTACTCCGGTGTCCTTGCTGGGGAAATCCCATAAACAGAGAAGCCTGGCTGGCTATGGTCCATAGGGTTGCAAAGAGTTGGACACAAGCAACTGACCACCACCTCCACCACAGCAGAACATCAGTGCTGGAAGGCAGTCCTTGCCTGTCAGAGTGGTGCTGGGAAGCAGAGAATGTCCCCAGGTGCCAGTTCTGAGACAGGCACAACTACATTCTCCATCTCCTCTACTCTTCACCAGCTTTCCAGGTAGTGTACTTTTTACCTTTTAATTGAAATATACATAGGACGACACCCATGAATCTCCAGTCATTCATGGAGCTCAAGTTCAATGAACTTTGACATGCGTATAAACCCACATGATGGGACTTCCCTGGTAGTCCAATGGTTAAGAATCTACCTGCCAACGCACAGGACACCGGTTCAATCCCTGGGCCGCAAAGATCCCACATGCCACAGGGCAACGAAGCCTGTACGCCACAACTACAGAAGCCGGGGCTCCCAGAACCCATGCTCTGCCCCAACCATAGGGAGAAGCCCTGGCGCCACAACCAGCGAGTAGCCTCTGCTGGCTGCAACTAGAGAAAGCCTGCACCCGGTCATGGAGACCCAAGGCGGCCCCAAAAACAAAAACCTATGTGACAACCAGATCAAGACAAACAAGTTCCAACACACTGGAGGTTCCCCTCAAGCCCCCTTTCAGTCCACAACCCCCAAAGATAACCACTATGACAGCCTCTCTCACCATAGATCAGCTTTACCTGTCCTTGAACTTCTTACTAATGGAATAACATAGACTTACTCTTTACACCTGGCTTCTTTCACTCAACAGCGTGTCAGTATCGTTCACATTGCTGCATCTGTCTGTCCATGGTTTCTTTATGTTGCTGTCCTTCCTTCTGCTGATGGACGCCAGGGTTGATTCCATTTCAGGGCTATTGTAACCAGCTCCCAGGATCACCCTGCCCTGTGCCTTTTGGGCATGCGCATTCACCTCTCTTGGTGGCACAGTACCGAGGAGCACCCCCACTGGGTCAGAGGGTGGGTGTACACTTAGCTTTCATCGCTATTTAGGCAGTGTGTATGTTTAGGACCATTTTACAGACACAGAAGCCAAGGTTCAGAGAGTTTAACTCACTCACCAGGCTCACGCAATCACTAAGTCATGGAGCCTAGTCTGGAATCCAGAGATTTCAGACTCCAAACTCCTTTTAATCCTGCTTTGTAGAACAGGTGAAGGGGCTGCAAGGGTGGAGAGAGCCAAAAGAGAGGGGAAGCAAAGGGGCAGCTCAGACAGCCCGCTCTGTAATCAGCTCCTGGGATGTCCGGGCTGCATTGGGAGGGCACAGCTGCAATTCCAGACAGACACAGAAGAAATGCGGCAACTCAGAGCCAAAAAGAATGCAGTCCGGTCCCTCACCCTTCCCCAACCCCACTCACTCCAGCCACACTGCCTTCCTTGATGTGCCCTGAGAATGCCAGCTGGGCTCCTGCCTCACTGGCCTTCCCGCCTTCAGCTCCCACCTTCAGAACTGCTCCTGCCTCAGACAGCCACGTGGCACCTCCCCCACGTCTTTGGGGCCTCTGCTTCATTTCCCAATCAAAAAGAGCACCCCATCCCTCACTGACCCCTCACCTTTCACCTCCATCTGCCCTAATATTTTTGTGCACATTTGTGTATTGCCTGTCCCCTACCCTAGAATGTGACCTCCAGAGGCCCAAGAGTCACAGTCTACTGTTCTACCTTGACTATGCGGAGCAGAGGCCGGCACCTGATAGGCCCTGAGCGAATGAACGAAGGAATGAAAAGCAAGCACTTGGAGCAGCTGGTGGCAAAACCACAGGCCAGGAGGGGCTTGTTGTCAGAGGCAGCCGCCGTGTTGACGTTCTGAGATAAAGCTCCCACAGGCCACAACGGCAGTCAAGAGCCCCTGGGCAGGGTGCGGTGATGCCCACGCTGACCATGGTTGCCTCCAGGCACTGCGGGACTCAGCCATCACAGCTGGCTCTCGGTGGAGCCAGAAGGACAAGGGTACCAGTGTGCACCTGGGTACCTGCTGGACTGACCCTTCAAGATAGGGAATTTAGGACCTGGGTAAGAAGAGGAAGCAATGGCCACAGATCTCCCCAAATGACTTTTCCCTTAGGGAGTCTGAAAGATTATCTTCAAAACAGATGGGCCTGGCAATGATGTGATGGGTCCAGGAAAATTCCCACCTCCTTCCACCCCTCCCTGGAATACATTCTCCATTCCTCACTGCCTCTTGCTGGTCTGGGAAGCCTCTGCTGATGCATATCACCACCCTGGGCCTCAGTTTCTTCCTTCTGTAAAAGGGGTGGAATTTGTCCATGATGTACAGTGAAGAAAACAACTCTGGATCAAACGTCTGCTGGTATGAGTTCTCATACCTCAGGACTGCTGTGTTCTCTAGCCAGCTCTTGCCCCCTCTGGGCTTCAGATTCCCACATGTCAAATGAGAGAATGTAGCAGAACGATCTCCAAAGACTGAGATCTTCCCTCAGGTATGACTGAGCTTCTGTTCTTCCCAAAGGAAGGACAAATTTATACAGGGATATAGGGAGAGGGAGCCACAGGAAGAGGGTGATGACATCAAATACAAACTTTGCCAATGCCATAGCTTTGCTCTGACCTAGACTTGTTGGAGGTTTTCTCTCTGAACCCCACTGAATATCCAAAGCCTGGGTAGGCTTTGGATAATATGGGTGGGGGAGCTGTGGTTGGCTTCTCCCCCTGCAAATAAGGCTCTGAGTCTCAGAAGGTGACCAACACCAGACCACAGCTAGGCACTGTCCCCAAGAGTTTGCCCACGTCGCTCACAGTTTTACCACATCTCCCCATTACCACCAAGACCAAGAAAAGACCAGCCCAAGTCAGAGAAAGACCCAATTTTCAGATGAAGAAAACTGAGGTTTTTCTAGGGATCCCACAGATCATTCATTCAAGCACATAGGTACGCCCAAGTCTAGGCTTGCCACATGTCAGGGTTACCTCACTGACCCCGCACACAAACCTGTAAAGAAGGCCATCATTTTTCTCCTCATTTGACAGATGGAAGAACTACCGCTCAGAGAGGTTAAATGACTTATGTAAAGTCACACAGCTGTGAGTAGTGGGGCCAGGATCTAAAACTAGGTCTGTCGGACTCCAGATCTGTTCTTTATGCTTCCTGCCTGCGGACTGAGGGACAAAAGGGAGTGATTTTATGCTTCGGCAGCCCAGGAACCTGAGAGGTGGATTCTGCCAACAAGGAGCGAGTAGGGGAGTCTGGGCCTTTGCACCTGCTGTTTGCTTTATCCAAAAAGCCTTCCCCTAGATAAGTGCCTCCCTCTTCACTCAGATCTCAGCTCAAAGGGCACTTGCACACGAAGACATTCGTTCTAGGACCACTGAGCCTAAACAGAACCATTCTTCTTCCTCTCTGAAGCCCATTATAGTAGCACCTGTCACCACCTGAAGGATTACCTTATCTGATGTGAATATCCATGTATTATTTACTTGCTGTTTGTCTCCTCTGAGAATGTAAGGTTTTGTCGCTCTTACTCATCACTATAACCCCAAAGCCTAAGACACACTTGGCACAGGGTAGGAGTTCAATTCCTATTAGTTGAGGGAAGGCTCCGAGAGACCGAGTGCCTTGTCCCCTAATAATCGAAAGACAGTGGCGCAGCTCTTATCTGCCACGCGGAGAGAAGAGGGTGGAACCGCGCACCTCGCAGCCATCCCTAGTTGTTAACCCATTTCACAGATGGGGGAACTGAGGCTCCCTCCAGCATCAAGGACCCACAGATGACACACGGCAAATGAAGCAGTCCATCGGGGTGGGAATGCACGACCCCATGAGTCTGGCCGCGAGCCCAGTGTTCCTTGTAAGAGTGGGGGTTAGCGACCAGAAAGGGAAGGGGTGGTAACACCCCGCCCCCACACACAAGCTCACACTCTGGGTTGCGCTGTGCGCCACGGGGCCCTGGCCTCGCGCCGGGGCCGCACCCAGGGCCTAGCCGCCCGAATTCCTCCCCTCCCGCCCCCGCGCTGGCGCCTCCCGCCACCCCCTGGGGCCCGAGCGCGGCCCCTGCGATCCCCATCCTTCCCCTTCCCGGGGCCGGCCGGGTGGCGGACGGTGAGGATGCGCCAGCCCAGCCGGGATGCTCACTCGTGCCCCCCAGGCTCCCCCTGCCTGCCCGCCCCGGGCCCCCAGACTCCGGGCGCCCGCAGGCCCCGCGGGTCAGCGGGAACCGGCAATTTCCCGGCCGCCCGCCCCGCCGCCCGCTCTGTACTTAGGCTGATGACGGGTTCCCGCGGCCCTGGTGGCGGGGCGGGCGGCGGGTTCAGGGCGGGCGAAGCCGGCCCAGCCGGTCCCGTGCTCGGCTCTCAGGCGGCCGCCGGGCCTGTGTCATCCACCAGGAATTTCTGTTTTCCCCTCCGCGGGGCTGGAAGAAAAAACAATAATTAGGTCACTGGGCAGGCGGCAGAGAGGGTGTGGGACAGGCCAGTGGCGCCCTGTTGGGCAGGGAAAGGGTCTGGGAGGACGACGGGGCGGAGAGGCCCCCGCAGCGCTCCCTGCCCCCTTCCTGCCCTCCCCAGGATGCTGGCGGATGCAGGCAAAGGAATCCCTCACCACGGCCACAGTTCCCTCATGGGCCAGCTCATTCCATGAGCGCGTAGTGGGCACCGCTTGTCCGCCAAATTCTGTGCTAGGCGCCGGGGAACTAGCATTAAACAGAAGAGAAGGAAGAACTTGGTAGGAAAGACCCACAAGCCGTCATGCAGAAATGTACAATCATCGCACCCTTGGGGAGGCTGGGGGCATGGGTTCCAGAATCCCCGCTGTTACAGAAATCCAGAGGTGCTTAAGTGCCTTATTTAAGGTAGGATAGTATTTACATGTAACAAACCGGCATCTTCCGGTATTGTTGTTTAGTCATTAAGTCGTGTCTCACTCTTTTGCCACCCCATGGACTGTAGCCAGACAGGCTCCTCTGTCCATGGGATTTCCCAGGCAAGAATACTGGAGCCGGTTGCCATTTCCTCCTCAATTCTCCTGTATAACTTTAAGTCATGTCTAGATTACTTATAGTACCTAATACAATGCTGAGTAAATGACATGTAAATAGTTGTAAATATAATGTAAATGCTATGTAAATAGTTGCCCAGCCAGCAGCAAATTCAAGTTTTGCTTTTTAGAACTTTCTGGATTTTTCTTCCCAAATACTTTCCATCCAGGGTTGATTGAATTGCAGATGGAGACGCCACAGATAGGGGGAGGGCTGACTGTATAGTGGGAGGCGTGCTGCACAGAACAGAGGAGTTTCAGGGTACTCTGCTTGCCCAGAGAGGAGGGGGGTGGGTAGTTAGGGAAAGCTTCCCCGAGGGAGTGGTACTTGCACAGAGGTTTGAAAGAGGAATGAGGATTGGCCAGGCCAAGTGGAGCTGGTGACAGCAAGGGTAGGGTGGTGGAAGGAACAGCATGTCCAAAGGCTTGGAGGTAAGAGGCAGTGCATGTTATAAGAACTGGGAGCACAGAAGGAGAATCAATGAATGTTTCATTTTGAATGTGAAACTAATGAAAGACACATATTTTGGGTCTCATGAGGCCCATAAACATAAGCCAGCTATGTTATCTGATGCTCAACTAAAGATAAAGCCACCTTTCCCTACACTGGAGGAAATCTGTTTCGGGCTTTTCTCACTAAGAAGTTCTAGGTCTGGATACTGTTCAGTTCAGTTCAGTCGCTCAGTCGTGTCCGACGCTTCGCGACCCCATGAATCGCAGCACACCAGGCCTCCCTGTCCATCACCAACTCCCGGAATTCACCCAGACTCACGTCCATCGAGTCAGTGATGCCATTCAGCCATCTCATCCTCTGTCGTCCCCTTCTCCTCCTGCCCCCAATCCCTCCCAGCATCAGAGTCTTTTCCAATGCGTCAACCCTTCACATGAGGTGGCCAAAGTACTGGAGTTTCAGCTTCAGCATCATTCCTTCCAAAGAAATCCCAGGGCTGATCTCCTTCAGAATGGACTGGTTGGATCTCCTTGCAGTCCAAGGGACTCTCAAGAGTCTTCTCCAACACCACAGTTCAAAAGCATCAATTCTTCGGCGCTCAGCCTTCTTCACAATCCAACTCTCACATCCGTACATGACCACAGGAAAAACCATAGCCTTGACTAGACGAACCTTTGTTGGCAAAGTAATGTCTCTGCTTTTGAATATGCTATCTAGGTTGGTCATAACTTTCCTTCCAAGGAGTAAGTGTCTTTTAATTTCATGGCTGCAGTCACCATCTGCAGTGATTTTGGAGCCCAAAAAAATAAAGTCTGACACTGTTTCCACTGTTTCCCCATCTGTTTCCCATGAAGTGATGGGACCGGATGACTGTACCTATGGGCATTTAAGGAATTTTCCAGGGTCATTTGGACTTAGCACATCTCACACCTTTCACTCTGACCTTTAGGACAAGTCCCTGGAAAAGACAGGATTCCAGAGCAACTCTGTCTGGCTGTAGAGTTCACAATATGTGTGAGAAGACTAGAGAGGTGGTCAGGATTAGATCATAAAGGGTCTTAGGGGTCATGGTAGGGGGGTTAGATATTACCTTAAGGGACGTTGGGAGCAATGGTTTGGGAGGGGAGCAAAGAAGGGTGGGAGGGGACTTCCCTGGTGGACCAATGGCTAAGACTCCATGTTCCCAAAGCCAGGGGCCAGGGACCAATCCCTGGTCAGGGAACTAGACCCTACATGCTGCAACTAAGACTGAGCACAGCCAAATAAAGAAATAAAAATTAATATTTTTTAAAAACAGGGTGGGAGGGGATGATCTGATTTCTGAACACTTATAGCTGATAATATCCACCATTTATTTATCTCCTATTAGGTGTACAGGGCTAAGTGTTTCACGCACATCATCTCACTAAGCTTGATGAGAATCTTATGAGAATGTTATTTAGCCATTTTGTAGAAGAGGAAGGAGGCCAGGGAAGTCATTTGCCCTGCGTCACCTGCTACTAAGGGGCAGAACCAGAGCCAAAATGTGTTAGGCCCTGTTCTGGGAGCTGTGGGACAAAAGAGGGAATCTCTGGCCCTACTCTTAAGGAGCTTGTAGTCTGCTGGGGGACATGCGCTTGTGATGGATGAGAGCCATGGCAGAATAGTTTACTTCTCTCTCCTGTGATGACCTAGGGGTAGATTGTCTAGGACTGGAATGGTGATACTAGTCCATGAGCTTGCCCAGGCACCCAGGCCCCTTCCACCTTGCTGCTCTGATGTGTCCAAGTTGGCTCCCCCCCCAACTTGGGTGGAGGGGGAAGGAGGGAGGGAGCATGTCCTTTCCCCTTAGGGAACATCACTGCTACATCTTCATCTGTATCTATATCTCTGCAGCTGTATCTGTATTTGAATCCACATCCACATATGAATGTATATCTATACAAACAGATCCACCAATTAGCTAATATTCAAGGCATCAGCTTTCAAGACAGACATTCTAGGGACTTCCCTGGTGGTCCAGTGGCTAAGACTCTGCACTCTAAATGCACGGGACCCAAGTTTGATCCCTGATCAGGGATAAGATAGATCCCTGATCCCACATACCACAACAAAGGTCTGGTGCAGCCAAATAAATAAGTATTTTAAAATCAAATAAAGATGATAGATAGATAGAAACTTTAGTGCCCCAAAGATAAAATACAGTAATAGATAAAATCAGCCCCTAGTGGCAAAACATGGAAACAGAAAACATTACAGCTGAGAGAACGATCTCACTTCCTATAGACATCCTATTGGTAGTTTCCTTAACACAACTATTCCTGAACAAAATAAAATACTTTTGGTATGGTTTTTATAAAAAGAAATTATTTTTTTCCAAAAATGTTACCTTATAAAATCCTGGAATGTCATATGCATCTATGGGTGTTACGGGTCAGAAATAGCTGCAAAGATGAACAAGAGAGGGCACAGCCCTCTGTGGTTCTTTCAACCCACACCCCACTCCCTCAGAAGAAATGGTGCCCAGATGGGCACTCAGGATGTGGCAAACTGCCCTTGGTCTATGCTTATGGAGACCCATCAGGAGAGTGATGTGGGAGACACGCTAGAGCACTGGTTCTCAAAGTGTGGCCCTCCGCCAGCTATATCAGCACCACTTGAAACTTGTCAGAAATTCACATTCTCGGCCCCACCCAGGCCTACAGAACCAGAAACTCTGAGAGTAGGGTCCAGCTGTCTGGGTTTTCACAAGCCCTCCAGATGATTCTGAGGCAAACTAAAGTTTGAGAACCACTGGCCTAGGGCCCAGCACACAGGGCTGAGAGTTGGAAAACCTTGGTTCTAATCCTGGACCTGGCAGTCCCAAGGCTCTGTGACCTTGGGCAAGCCAGTTTCTGTGGGTCAGGAGCCTGGGCCGGGTCTAGCTGGCCCTCTGCCTCCTGGTTCCTCACAGGCTGCAGTCAAGCTGTCAGCCAGGCCTGCAGTCATCTGAGCTCACCTGGGGAATGCATCTGCAGCCAAGCTCACTGATGGGCTTGTTGGCAGGAGTTGGCGCCTCATGTGTAGCTGGACTGCAGACCTCAGTTCCTTGCTGGCCTTGCTGGTCCCGCTGGCTGTTGACCAGAGCCCAGCTGCATGGGCCTCTCTGTTGGGCAGCTCACAACACGGCAACTGGCTTCCCACAGAGAGAGCAAAAGTGTGTCTCAGATGAAAGGCGTGATCCTTTTGTAACCTCATATCAGAAGTGACGTTCCATCACTTTGCCGCCTTTGGTTTGTCAGAAGCCTTCCCTGTGGCTAGCCCACATGGAAGGAGAGGAGATTATACAGGGGCATTAGTACCAGGAGGCAGGGGTCATCTTAGAAGCCCCTACCACATCTAAGAGTCCCTTGGACAGCAAGGAGATCAAACCAGTCAATCCAAATAAATCAACCCTGAATATTCATTGCAAGGACTGACGCTGAAGCTCCAATACTTTGGCCACCTGATGCGAAGAGCTGACTCACTAGAAAAGATCCTGATGCTGGGAAAGATTGAGGGAAGGAGAAGGGGATGACAGAGGATGAGACGGCTGGATGGCATCACCAGCTTGATGGACATGAGTTTGAGCAAACTCCGAGAGATAGTGAAAAGAAGGTGTGCTGCAGTCTACGGGATCTCAAAGAGTCGGACACAACTGAATGACTGAACAACAACACATCTGCAAAAACTTGTTCCAAGCAAGCCCCAAGATAGAGGGAACCCCAACCCTGGGAGAAGCCTGAGAAGTGTGCCTGGTGGTAGTAGGGTGGTGTCTTAAGACAGCATCCCTATGCCTGCCGACCCTGATTTTTATCTTCACTATGGGGCCTATCTGATGGTGGGGGGTATTTGCAGCCGGCAGGAGCTGCATTCCAGGGCTGGGTACTTAACATTCCAGAGGAGCTCTCAGCTAATTACTGCCTTGCCCAGCCCAGGCCTGGACCACCCGGCTCCCCTGAGCTCCCAGGGCTTGGCCAGAAGACTCTGGTGGCTTTGTTCTTGGGTCACACTGAGAGGCCCAGAGATGGGCCAGACTAAACCAGGGTTACACAGCACTGAGTCAGCAGTCACAGTGGGGCTGGAGCTCAGGCCCTTTCACCCACAGCGTGCGGGCCAGGGGCAGAGGCAGCAGGAGTCTCGGGGCTGAGCCTCTGGCGGGGCGGGGGAAGGTAAACTAAAGCAGAATGCCCAAATGACTGCTCTGAGCCTCCTCCGTTTTCTCACTATAAAAGGGGGAATTTTCCCAAGACCTTATAACATGTGACAAACACTCTCTCCTTGATCAAACTTCAGACAGGCTCCTCTTTTCAACTAGGTCTTGTCTTTGGGTCTTGTCTTTGGCTTGCCCCGCCCAGGGGGAGGGTGGAGAATCCCCACCCTCGGTAGCTGACCACCTTGCCTGCTTTAAACAGGTGTCCTGTTAAGTTGGTTTAGTAAGAATCGCCCCTACCCTTGATGGCTCCTCTTAGTCATTTTCCATCCACTGGCCCCTCATCCGCTTGTTGGCTCTAAGCCTCGCTGTGTTTGCTGTATCTAGAGTTGAGCCTGATCTCTCCCTGCTATTGTGAAGTCTTAACATCTATCGCAATAGTCCTGAATAAAGCCTTCCTTCCTTATTGTTTTAACCATTTAACAAATGGTAGGATAACTTTCTTTTAAACATGTGCTTGCACGATAAGTCACTTCAGTCATATCCGACTCTTAGCAACCCCATGGACTGTAGCCCACCAGGCTCCTCTGTCCATGGAATTCTCCAGGCAAGGATACTGGAGTGGGTAGCCATTCTCTTCTCCAAGGGATCTTCCAGATCCAGATATCGAACCAGTGTCTCCTGCAGCTCCTGCATTGCAGGTGGATTCTTTACCACTGAGCCACCAAGGAAGCGCATTCCTTTAACCATGCATCCTGTGATATCCAAGTTCCAATCCCTTCCCTGTGCAAAGGGGTCCCAGGAGGCATGACATTCTCACTGCTCCTCAAGTAATGAAAGGGGAGCGTGGGCTTGGAGTGGGCAGTCCTTTGCCCAACACAGGAACGAGCAAAGGGCTTGGGCAGCAGGTGGCCTTGGGCCCGAGAAAGGCCAGTGGGGCCAGAATCCTCTAAACGCCCTCCCCTCCTTCTCCTGCTCTCGTACTTGGGCCCACTCAGCCCTGAGGCCTTTGGAGCAAAGGGGCCTTGGTGAGCAAGATGGCAAGGAGGAGGCCTCTGATAAGGGAGTAAGGGGATCACTGGCACAGAGACAGGCACTGAGTAGGGCCCTGAGGGCTGAGTATGACTCTACATGTGAAAAGTGGAGGCAGGACATTTCTGTGGAAGAGGGTGGCACGAGATGCTGCAGGGCCCAGAGGACGGGACTCCAATATGTGAGAGATGCCTGCGGTGCTGAGGATTCTGGGAGGCTACTGCCCTTCTCTGCTGCCATGCGGCTCACAGTCTGGGTCCTCTAGCAAGAGCCACAGGCAAGAGACCAGATGCCTCCTCCACCCAGGGGCAACGCTCACCTGCTTCTCTTTTTCCTCAGCACCCAACTCCTAGGATTTCCTCAGTCTCCCTCAGAGAGAGCGTGCTCTACTATAAATATAAATCATGTAATTTGTTACACCTAGGTTCACATATGCAAGGCACAAACTCAAGAACTCTCACTCCCTCCCCGTCCTCCCAGCCCCGCTTCCCCTCTTCCTGAGGCAATCTTTGCTACTACAAGGACACACGCTTTTATTCTTACACTAATAAGAAGTAGCTCACTGCATTCACTTCCTGTTACATCTGGGATTATTCCATACCAATCCAAGTCATTCTTTTGATAGCTGCATAAGTATTCTATTACTTGAACATACCAATGTGTATTTTTAACTAGTCTTCAAGGGGGCTTCCCTGGTCATCCAGTGACTAAGACTCCACACTCCCAATGCAGAGGGCCGAGGTTTGGTCTTTGACCAGGGAACTAGATCCCACAAGCTGCAATTAAGAGTTCACGTGTCACAACAAAGATCAAAGTTCCCACATGCCGCAACTAAAAAATATCCTGCATGCCACAACTAAAGATCCCATGTGCTCTAAGACCCCATGCAGCATATATATATATATATATATATGGCTCCAAATAGCCATATATAAAGATCCCATGTGCTCTAAGACCCCATGCAGCATATATATATCTCTCTCCAAATAGCACCCGATTCGTAGATTCATACTGGCACCTAACCCTTGGGCAATAAACACATGCAGATTGTCTACTATGGCTCAGGATATGTTACAGACACGGGTGATTGCAACCTGTTCCCTGTGAATTGGAGCTCCCAGGCTCATGAAGGTGACCAACCAACCTTAGCATCACAGAGTGGGATAACAGCCCAAGAGCCATTCCAAGAAAGCATGCTTCTTCCTTGGGCTGGGAGAGAGGTAGGCCTTTGAGCACATGTGTGGGCATTCTTTAAAGGATAAGTGGGATTTTATTGACAGGAAAGGGAAGGATGGCTTTCTAAGCCAAGAGAACTATGCAAGCAAATTGGAGGAGGAAGATAACCCATGTGTGTCTGTAATAAGGAAGGCCCAGGGCGAGTGGGCAGAGGTGGAATGAGGCTGTTAGGAGCGTGAGTCTGGAGAAGCCTTGAATCTCAGGGAGATGGCTGTTTCCTGACTCCTGTTGTTCTCCCAGAGCCTCCCCTATGGGGAGGGGTAGGAGAAAGGGGGCTCAGGGGAGGGGGTAGAAGGGCAAGGGGCATCTCAAGGAAATAGGGCAGAGGCAACCCTAGGCAAGATGGAGTAGTGGCTTGTCAGGACTGAGATCCACCCAGTGCCGAGCATTATATTTAATTCAGTTTTGCTACACAGACTTTATCTCTGAACCATTGAAGAGTTAGTTACAGACAGCATGGTATATTCATCATGGTATTCTTCCCCTAAGTATTTCAACAAATATCTCTTTAGAATAAGGATATTTCCCTGTAACATCCTTACACAGTGATGACACTCAGGAAATTTAACATTGTTATACTATCGTCTGGAGAAGGCAATGGCACCCCACTCCAGTACTCTTGCCTGGAAAATCCCGTGGACAGAGGAGCCTGGTAGGCTGCAGTCTTCGACTTAGAGACTTCACTTTCACTTTTCACTTTCATACATTGGAGAAGGAAATGGCAACCCACTCCAGTGTTCTTGCCTGGAGAATCCCAGGGAAGGTGGAGCCTGATGGGCTGTCGTCTTTGGGGTCGCACAGAGTCGGACACGACTGAAGTGACTTAGCAGCAGCAGCAGCATACTATCATCTAATGTCCTCTCTATATGCAAATGTGTTCAACTGTCTCAATAATGCCCTTCGTAGCGTCCCTATCCTACTCACAACCCAATCAAGGATCACCTTTCTCATCCCCTTTGATCTAGAATAGTTTTCCAGACTTTTTCTTTCTTCCCTTCTTTCATCCAATTGGCATGTTTTGAAAATCCAGTTCAGGTGCCTTGCTGCATGTCACACAATTTGATGTGTCTGAAGTTTCCTCAAGACTGGATCCAGGAACCTCGATGCTGTGTGCTTCTCAGGTGGGTTTGCCCCATTACTGGTGGTATTAAATTCTATCACTGCTGGGGTCCACCAGGTTTTTCCACTGTAATAAGTCAAGCGCTTAATGTTCAATTCCACTTAATCGTGTAGATGAATAGCCTAAAGCTCAAGATGTCAAGTGACCTGCCTCCCTCTCTCCCTCACACACACACACACACACAGCTAAAAATGAGCGAGGGCTAGGATGCAAGCCCTATTTGACTCTTAAACGCTGCACTATGCTGCCTCTCCACAAGTAATACCTGATGATGACAGAAAAATTAGAAACCCCAGAAAAGCTAAAATTCAGAAGAAACCCACTAGGATTCTGTTACCTGGAGATCACTTTTGTTAACTTTTTGGGTGTTTTTCTAGACTTGCCCTCACGTGAATACACACATATCAATATGGACTTATTTTCCCCAGAAGGGGATCATCTTGTTGTCTAAGCTGCTGTTTTCATTCAACACCATACAACCTGAGTAGGGAACGCACGTGGCTATGTTTATCATCTGTTCGGCCTGTCACCACCCCCCTCAAGGCTGCCCCAGAAGTGACATAAACTCAACATGGCTTTTAGGACCTGGAGAGGAAGAGGACTCGGGGGATGGGCTTGCCCAGAGGGTGGCTCTCAGGATGCTTGGCTACAAGGACCCTAAGAGGACAGCAGGCAGAGAGTCAGGAACACAGATACCAGCCTTGCAGCTCCATGCACTGGGCAGCCTGGGTGTCTTCCCTCAGCTGGGTCTCCTTCCAGTTACTCAAGGTCACAGCATAACCCTGTTTATGCTCCCAGCACCTCCTGGATGTCATGAGGGCAAAACTCAGGCCAAGGTGTCACCTGGTGAGGTGGGCAGGGCCCTGCACATGGGGAGTAGAGACCCGGGCTCTGGTCTCAGCTCTGTTACTGACCTCAGAGTGACCTTGGACAAGTTCCGTTCCTCTGCTTTCCTCATTCATTCACTCCACAACCTGTTCTGCATGATTGGCCAGGAGCAGGCTGGGTGCTGGGGACTCAAGGTGACTAAAATCCATGGGGAAAGAGCTGAGCTGGAGTCGAGAGGGTTCAGATGTGAGGGCCTGAGGCTTCTACAGCTCAAGGGCTGTTTGAAGAATAAGAATACCAAATTAGGAATATAGTATTGGTTACAGAGGGCTTTCCCGATGGCTCCGTGGTAAAGAATCTGCCTGCAATGCTGGAGACACAGGAGGCCTGGGTTCGATCCCTGGGTGGGGAGGATCCCCTGGAGGAGGAAATGGCTCCAGTATTCCATTCCAGTCTTCTTGCCTGGGAAATCCCATGAAAAGAGGAGCCTGGCAGGCTACAGTCCATGGTGTCACAAAAGAGTCAGACCTGACTGAGTGACTTGAGCATTGGTTAGAGAGTCTTGGAAGGGCTGCTGTGAGTGAGGGGCTCTGAGGCTGATATTGCTTTAGCTCTGGGTAAATTCACCTCCGGCAAAGGGACTCCAGACAGAGGAAAGCCCAGAGGCCACAGGCACTAGCTCCTCCACCACTGCCCTTGGGCTCCACTCTACCTAGGCAAACATGGAAAACAGTCATGGGCTGGACCATGAGCCTTTTCTGCTCTGGACTTAAGTGAGAATGCCTTTCATTTTATTTAGAATTCTTATGTCTAGGGACTTCCCTGGTGGTCCAGTGATTGTTCATTTGGAAGGATATCTATTACCTACGGATAGATAGATATAGATAGATGGATATAAAACACATCATATGATCTCACTTAACTTTGAAAACTATACATACATAGAATTCAAATGAGCAAATTTTCAAGATTTTTTTAAGGGAGGGGGCAGCTGGTCTCTGTGTCTCTCTCCGCCTGTCTGCACCCAGCCAGGCCCATCCCTGAGAGTGCTCCCTGTGTCTCCTGAAGGAGCTGCCAGGTGCTATTTCTTCCAGAATTTACTGGGTTCTCACAGCCCAGGCAGTGCTGGGTCTTCTCTCTCTGTCTCCAAGGACAAGCACCGCCCCCTTCCCCACCTGGGGTGAGGGCAGGGGCCGAGCTTATCCCAGGTGTCAGCTTTGTCCTGCATGAGTCTTCAGCAGAGGAACCCAGCCAAGGGTTCTGAGTTGGGGCCATGACAAAATGAGTATCAGGGAGAACAGAAGAAAGACGATTAGAGCCACAGGAAAAGGCCTCCTAGAGGGGGTGACTTAGGTCTTGGGGGGCGGGGGACCATCTGCCCGAGGCTGGTCAGCCCATGACTCAGAGGTGGGGCTCAAAGCCGTGGCAGGACATAATGGCAGCATCCTCATCCAGTCTAGACCGGGGGCTCGGCCAGGCCCTGGCTGAGTTCCCTCAGGAGGCCACCTCTAGCCCAGTACTAAAAATTTAAACCTCCACCAGCTTGACTCTTTTTCAAGACATACAAACCTACTTAGTGGAACAGAGACTCACAGGCTCTGTACAAGGCTCAACAGAACCCCCAGGCCAGTGGCTTTTCATTGCAACCCCTTCTAGCAGGGAAGGGAAGTGCACAGGAAGACTCCTACTCAGCCTCTAGAATCAGCCAGCCCAGATTCATTCCTGTCAGCTGTGTGACCCTGGACACATTGCTGAGCCTCTCTGGGCCTCAATGTTCTCATCTGCCAAATGGAAATAATACATTACCTACCATCTAAAGTCATCATAAGGACACAGTGAAACAACACAGCTGGCTCAGTAAGTGGCAGTCATGGAAAAATGGGTCTGATTGTGCTTTTCTTCATATCAGTTGGGATTATTTTAGTAGCAGCACAAACTTGCCTAAACTAGCTACAGCAAGGACTTCCCTGGTGGGTCCAGTGGTTAGAATCCACCTGCCAATGGAGAGGACACGGGTTCAATCCCTGGTCTGGGAAGATTCCACATACTACAGGGCAACTAAGCCCATGAGCTGCAACTCACACCATGGGTTCTGAGCTTTAGAACCCATGCTCCGCAACAAAAGAGGCCACCACAGCGAGAAGCCGGCGCACAGCAACTGCAGAGTAGCCCCCACTTGCTGCAACTAGAGAAAGGCCCGCATGCAGCAACAAAGACCCAAAGCAGCCAGAATTAAAATAAATATTAAAAAAATACAACTAGCTACAACAAGAAAAGGAAGATATTGGGGGAGGGGCGTGGAAATTACAGAAAGGTGCCTGGGGTACCTTCTAGAATCCTCGACCAGGACCCAGTGGGTCTCAGGAAAGGGTGCCATCAGGGCTAAAAGCCCTGTGGATGCCCAGCAGGGCTCCCCTCCTCTTACCTTGCTGCTTTCCTCTGTCTCTTCATCTTCCTTGCAGCCCCTGGCTCTGTCCACCACTCCAACCAGTAGCAGAAAGCCCAGCAGTCAACAGCTCCTGGCCTCTAGATGCGAAGACAGCCAGCCTCAGCTAAAGTCTTTTGGTTCTGATTCCAAATTCTCTGCACAAATTAGAGATTGGCTCAGCCTGGGTCAGGTGATTCCCCACCTGGGGAGCATCAATATGGCCAATCCTGTAGGAAACCTGTGGCCAATGATGATGGGGAACAGCTTCCCGCAAGGGGACAACATCGGACAAAGAGAACAACAGTCATCCCTTGCCTGTTCTGGGTTCCGCCCCCCTGTTCAGACCCAGGACTCTCACCCCACCTCCATCACAGAAGCAAAGCAGATGGGCACTGCTCTCTTCCACGCTGGGCTGATTTTATTGGTTTGTAAAAAAAATAAAAGCCTCCCTATCCCCTAATACATTACAGAGCAGACACTGGTGATTGGGAATCCAGATCACAAAGTCGCCAGTCTTCAGTCCTGCCTTTCAGGGCTAGTGCTTTGAGTAGGGGGGTGTATAAAAACACTTCCTTTGAGCTGGTTAGGCACACGCTCCCCAGTATGAAAGAGGCTGCATGCCACCCCCTGAGCCACTGTCCTAGTCCCTGTGGGTGTGTGAGTGGTGAGTCCTCGCTGGGTGAGTATTCCCTCTAGCACTGGGGTTTTCTAGCCACCAGGTCCCCTCTGCCTGAGTCTCCAGGCTCATGGAATATGGCCAGGTAGTGAGGCCTGGGCTGCGGCTCACATTTACATTCCAGACTTTGACCCAAGGCTTTCTGGAGCCAGAGGCTATGAAAGGCTGGGAGTTGAGGGCACGGGTGCAGAGGAGGTCCAAGGTGGCTGCCTGAGAAGCTAAGGTTCCAAATGGGTCCTGGAGACCAGGAAATCCTGCTTTGTTGAAAGCCTGTGCCTGTGGGAGGGCCTTCGTTCAGAAATCTCCATGGTAACAGGCACTGTGTGCAGCACCTGAGCTCTCACACCGGTCCTTCCATCATCTGGAACCCTCAGCATGCCCTTGAGAAGCAGCCAGCCAGCCACTTTACAGATGGGGAAACAGAGGCTTCCAGCAACCCAGTATGTCCAGGGCACAACTGGAGTTCCACACCAAGGCTTGTGCTGGGTACATCTCCCACTCTTTGCCTCCAGGCCCAGAGGGGGCTCAGGGTGGGGCCCGTGCTTCCCTTTCCCCACTCCCAGATCCCATCCTCTCTGGCGTCCAGTCTTCTTCCACAGCACGGACCCCATGGCCCCAGTCCACCGCGACCAGCACTTCTGTGAGACATGACCAGGGGGTCCACAGGCTCTCCTCCCTCAAGCATCCAGCCCATTAGGCCTCAGCCCCTAGGACCAGCACGGACAGCTCTCCTCAACGGCCCCCTAAGTGCCTTAAGAGCCACCTCCTGGCCTTGGTTTACAGCATTCCCTGGCCTGGGGCCCCTTTCAGCCACCCGGCCCAGCTGTCTGGGCCCAGGTCCTTCTCCCTGAGGCCCCACCACTCACAACTCTGTCTCTTCAGTGACCACAAGCTCCTCTGGGCATCGCAGTTTCTCCCGTGGAGGCACTGGGTAGGAGGGAGCCTCCAGAGCAACAGGAGAGCTGGGAGTGAGACGTGTCTGCCTGGCGAGAAGCTGGTATAAAGGCAAGTCCATGGAAGCAGCCAGGTTGAAGCAGTGAAAGCCTCAGGAGAGAAGGAGGAAGATCCTGGAAGATCTTGTGGCGGCAGAACCAGCCATGTGTTTCATGTACACAGACCTCTGCATATGCTGTTCCTTCTAGTGGGAGTCCTTTCCTATCATCTGTCCTCTATGTGTCAAACTTGGCCAGTTGTGATCTCCAGTGTCTATTCCTCAAGTCCTCCTTAGAAATGGAACCCCCAAGTGTTAGCTAGCTGGGCATATGGCCACCCAAAATAAAGAATATGTTTCTCAGCCTCCCTTGCAGTTAGCTGGGCCATGGGATTGAGCCTTGACAATGGCTTCTAAGTGCACTGTACAACTTCCAGGAGTGTCCTTAAAAACACGGCTGCTGGAGCTCTGGCAGCCACCTTGTACCAGGAGGCACGCGCAGGCTCGAGGTCAAGCATGTGGAACAAGAAAATAGGAAGAACCTGGGTGCCTGTCACCATGGAGAAACTTATGAGCCCTGGGCTTCCCACCACCAGATTTCAACTTGAGTCAGACACAAGCTTCTATCATGTTTAAGTCACTGTTATTTTTGTGTTTGTTTTCATTTAGGGCCAAGTGTAAACTTAATCGATACAGCCAGAAAACTCCTTTAAAACTTTTTAAAACCCAGCTCAATTGTCACCTTCCTCAGGAAGACTTCCTAAATCCCAGATAAAATAAACCCCTCCCAGATATGACCATATTCTTATTTTTACTTTTATCCTTTCCTGTTTAGGTGTCAGCTATACATCTCCAGAACACTGAAATATCCAGCTCAGAGCCCTGCAACCTAGTAATACTAATAGTACTGAAACAATAGATGATATTTATTGAGGGCTTACAATGAGTCAAGCACTATTTTAAGAGTTTATATATATTATCTCATTTAATCCTCACAGGAACTCTATGGGATAGGCACGAGTATTAACCTCACTATAAAATGAAGATGAAAAAACCAAGGCACAGAGAGGATAAGTAAATTGCCCAAGGTCACACAGCTAGAAATTGGACTTAAATCCAGGAGTCTGACTGCAGAGTTCAAGTTCTTAGCTTATCATTCTTATCATAGGAACTCTGTTAGCTTGTGATAGGCATGCCTTGAAGTGGGATGTGGGGGAACCATACAACTCCCCTCACCTTCATTAAAATGAGGAAAACAGGAGGAGCCCTCGCCATCTGCCTGGGAACCATGGCAACCAGGGCTCAGGGCTCTGGAGGGGGTTAGAGGTCCCAGGGACTTATGGAACCCAAGCATCCACAAGGCCACCTGTTTCAGTTATCTCTGCCGTGTAACAAACCAGCCCAGAGCTTAGTGGCTTGAAATAACTGATTTACGAGTTCTAACTGTCCGTAGGTTGGTTGGGTGTATCTCCTGCTTCCTGTGGCATCGGCGTGGTGATTTCAGCCGGGAGCTCAGCCACGAGGCCTCCCTCTCAGGCCTGTGCTGGGGCACCTCAGCTCCGCTCCACGTGGCCTCTCTTCCCACATGGCTCCTGACACTCTTGTCTGCTCAGGTTGCCATGCAAGGCCGCTGGACTCCAAAACACAGAGAGAGGGGCTTCCCTGGCTGTTCAGCGGTTAGAACTTCACCTTCCAATGCAGCGAGTGCAGGTTCGATCCCTGGTAGGGAAGCTAAGATCCCACATGCTTCACAGCCAAAACACCAAAACATAAAACAGAAGCAATATAGTTTAAAAATTCAATAAAGACTTTTAAAAAATGGTCCATAACAAAATATTCTTTAAAAAAATTTTTTAAAAAGAGAGAGAAAGCATAAGGCCTAGGCCATTGAAGGCTAGAGCTGGAACTGGAGAGTTACTTCTGCTGTGTTCTCTTTCCAAAGAAAGTCACAGGGCCAGTCGAGGGGAGGGAAAACAGGCCCTCCTCCTTCTGGGAGAAGCACAGTATGTATTCAGTAGGGAGAGAAGGTACCATCCTACCTCACAAAATTTCAGGAAGGAGTCCCAGAAGGACATGGCACTTGGACAGAAAGCCTGGGTCCCATGCTGCCTGGCCCCCATCTTGCTCTGCGACCCTGGGAAGGTCACTACACTTCTCTGAGCCTCTATGGCTCAGGGATACCAGCATCCCAAGGTGCAGTGAGGATCCAAGGCAGCGAGGGCTAGGGAAGCTCTGGGAGGGGACGGGGCTCCTCAGCATCATGCCCTCAGTCCATGGTGACGCAGTTTGGCCCACAGGTAGTCTCAGACTCCAGAGGTCATGGCCTCCCCAGCTACAAAGGCCTGTCCTAGAGGAGCCTCAGAACCGAGTCCCTTGACTTTAATGCTGGGAAAGGCTCTGGAGCGATGCAGTTCTGATTATCCTTTCTCTAGGGAGGGACTGTTGGGGGTCGGTCCCGGGTTCCATGTAGAGAATGAGCAAGAGCCCCACTGAGAAGGTCAGGATCAGGGCAGGGAGGTGGGGGACACAAAGGATGGACCAAATACAGAGGACCTGGCAATAGAGGGGCAGAACAGGTGTCCAGCTCCCTGTCTGAGTTTGAGCTGCTGTAACAAAGTATCATAGACGGCGTGCCTTCAAAACAACAGAAATAGACTATGTCTCAGGGTTCTGGAGGGTGGAAGATCAGGGTGCTGGCGAGACTGGGTTCCAGTGACAGCTTTCTTCAGGGCTACAGATGGCCAGCTTCCTGTCATGTCCCCACACGGCAGAAAGAGAGCGAGAGAATTCTCTGGGGTCTCTTTTAAAAGGCACCAATCGCATTCGTGAGGGCTCACCCCGCCTGACCTAATCACCTCCCAAGGCTCCACCTCCTGATACGATCACATTGTGGGGTGAGGATTTCCACGTATGACTTTTAGGGGGCGCTGCATCAGGTCTCAGTTGCAGTACACAGTATCTTCACTGTGTCCTGCAGGGTCTTTCACTGAGATTGCACGAACTCTCCAGTTGTGATGCGTGGTCTCAGTAGTTGCAGACAGGGCTTAGTTGCCCTACGGCATGTGGGATCTTAGTTCCCCAACCAGGGATCGAACTGGCATCCCCTGCATTGTAAGGCAGATTAACCCACTGGACCATCATGGAAGTCCCTCAACATGTGAATTTCGAGGGGACACAAACATTCAATCCACTGTACTCCCTCACAATTTGTCAACCTTCCATGGCTCCCTGTTGCCCACTTAGAGACCGTGGCACTCAGGATTTGCCACCATTGGGTTCCTTGATGGAGCAGTCCAGGCTCACTTCCCACATTGCCCAACATGTACTGGCCACACTGGGTGGCTGACTTGCCCTTCCCCAAACACACCTTATAATTGTCCACCTCGTGCCTATGCCTGCTTTATCTGCCTATGACACTGTCTTACTTCTTGGAGATTCACTCATACTCTTCTATGACTCATGCCCTGACCTCTAGGCTCAGAATTAACTATTCTTCTCCTGCTTTGTGCAGACTCCAGCAGAGCCCTTAGCTCCAGCATCTACAGCCAACTGGCTGCACACACATCTACATCTGTCACGGACTGCCTCAGTAATGCCACGTAACAAACAACCCGGAACCTCAGTGGCAAACATTCTCTTACCTCATGAGTTGGTTCATTCAGTTAGCTCAGCTGATTCTGGCTGGGGTCAGCTGCTGACCTACCATGGCCTTAGTCACTCAGCAAGCTAGCTGGCATGTTCTCATGACCACGGCAGAAGAGGAAACTGTGAGTGCTTTGTCAAGCCTCTGCACCACGTGGGCTAACATCCTATCAGCCAAAGCAAGTCACAGAACTGAGCTCAGCATCAAAGACTGGGCAGAACATTCCATCCTGGGGTGGAGGGCATTGCAGACTTACTGTGTAGAAGAGGTGGATACAGGGAGGGGTGAAGAACTGTGGGACTATGAATACAATTAATCTTCCATAATGTCTGTCTCTACAACTAGATCACGTGTTCATTCCTTGAGGGATGATTTCTCTTCACTGGGCTAAATTTTCTGTCCTAGGTTGATTGGACATTGGCAGGAAAAGGACCAGAGAACTCAGCCATTCCTATCTGTGACCTTGAAAAAAACTTTTTTCTCTGGCCAAAGTCTCAGTCTCCTCATTTGCAGAAAAAGGAAGAAGGAAGCCTGCCCTCCTAGGGCACAGAATCAGAGGAACAATTGAGATTTGGGCTCTGCTCAGTTTCCCCTTCTGTAAATGGAGGTAGTGATGGTTCCCACCCCATAGGGATGTGGCAAGGATCCCGTGAGTCAATATCAAGGGCTTAGGGCCCTGCCAGGCTTGCAGCAAGTCCTGGCCTTCAGGGGGAGTTGGTCTTTGCTGTGAACTTGGCAATAGCTCATCTCTTTCTTCCTGGTTCCTGGTAAGTGTTGTAATCTTTGTACTGATGCATCCAGCTATTTGATCTCTTTTTAAGGATTTTATTGATGTGGATCATTTTTAAAAGTCTTTACTGAATTTGTTAAAATATTGCTTCTGTTTTATGTTTTTTTGGTTTTGTGGCCACAAGGCGTGTGGGATCTTAACTCCCCAACCAGGGATCGAACCTGTACCCTCTGCATTGGAAGGTGAAGTCTTAATGACTGGACCACCAGGGAAGCCCCCCAGCTATCTGTTTAGGGTCTTTTCCCCCAGGTATAGTGGGCGCTCCACAAGGGCCAGCACCACACTGTGCTGTATCCCAGCGCAGGACACAGAGAGAGTGCCCGAGAAGTGTTTGTGGGATAAGTAGCTGCATGAATGAAGAGGTGGATGAGAATGAGAATGAGGAAGGGCACGGTTGGGCAAGGGTAGAAACATCTGCCTTATTGGGCCCAGGTGGCCTATTTCAAAGTCCATTAACAAATCCAATCTCTTTCCCTCCACAAATCTTAGATTTACTGAGAACCTGCCCCACCCACTTCCAGACCCCATGCCAGGGGTTGTACCTTCTCCTAGGAGTTGAGCCCTGAGGAGAGCTGACTGCTCTGCATTCCTGCTCCTTGGTTTCCTGAAGCCTGAGGTCCCTCCACCCAACCAGACCCACTGACCGCCCTCCCTGTCCTTCACAACACCCGGCCAGGGAAGTGATGTGCCTGCTGCTCCCATTTCATAGAGGAGGAAACTGAGGTTACTAAGGGATTTAGCAGGTCAACTCTGCACCACACAGAAAAAGCCAGACTAAAGCAGCCCAGATGAGTGGACCCTGAGCAGAACCAAAGCTGAGGGACCCAGGGCCCTGCCTGAGCTTCCACCCCTGGAGAGAAAGAACCTGAGGAAGGGCCAGCAGAGATGGCCTCAGCCCTGGTTTCTGCCCATAAGAGTCATGACTGCAGAGCATCAGCAGCATTCAAAGTGCCCGCCCTTGACCATCACTCCAGCCGGGAGGTGCAACACTCAGGCCAGCCGACTGGATGCCTCAGCCTGACCACTCCACCCCCAAGGGGTGTCTCCATTATTTTTGTTGACCACATTGCTGATGGACAGTTATGATGATCTTGGATTATTAGATATGGGATATGAGGATTTAATCTATGTCATCTGAGGGTAACACCAACCTGCCTCTGTGAGCCTCTGCTAGGACCTTTCATGCATATTTAAGAGCCTCCCACCCCCACTCCAAGGTGAGGCTCAGTATTTCTACTGGGAAATGAGAATCTGAGGCTGGAGATACTAAATTATTAGCCAAGGACTTCCCTGGTGGTCCAGTGATTTAGACTCTGTGCTTCCACTGCAGGGGGCGCAGGTTCTATCTCTGGTTGGGGAACTAATATCCTACATGCCTTGAGGCTAAAAAGAGAAAAAGGAAAAAAGAAAACAAAAGTATTGGTCCAAAGTTACCCAGCTAGGCAGTGGCAGAAGCTGGAATATCTTAACTGGCAGTGACTTTGAAATCATCTCTCACTAATCTGTGCAGACATAGTTGCTTGTTCTGCCCTGGGGGAGGGGATGGGGAGGTCATTCCCTTTCAGTGGAATTTTTCTCTCCTCAGTGATTTGTGTGGCAAACACAAAGCTTTCAAAATGTGCAATCCACTGGGGCGGGGGAGATAGAATGGTTCCTTGGTGGACGTCCAGCTCTCATTCGGGGCTCAAGGCTCCGCTCTAAGGGGCCCTGGCCTTTGCTCCATCCCCTGGTATCAGGTAGCCCGCCACTCTGAGGTCACACCAGGATCTGCCCCAAGTGCCCTGGACTTCACCTCCCTGGGGTCCCAGACACCGTCCTAAGTGTCCTCTGAGGCTAGCAACCTCCAACTCTTCTCTCATGCTCTGAGGCCGGTTGCCTCTCTTCTCCCAGGGAGATCATATGTGCTCACGTAATGGAGCTGTGGTTTCCACTCCAGACTCTGATGCCAAACTCCACGGGGTTTCAAATATCCCCAAGGCCTTGGAGGAGGAAGGCCGCTGAGCATGGCCGAGGAAAGGGCTGCATCTGGTCCGCGTTACCCAGTAGCCGCCACTGCCTCGAACCCTGTCTGGGAGCTGGGCCGGACGGGGCGGGAGCCAACAAGAGAAGGCTCAGCTCCCTGCCAGCCTCCCTCCAGCTGCCCCAGCCCTTCCCTTGAGACTGCAGAGCTAAGAAGGTCCCTCCCGACATTTAGGCTAGATGTCCCATCCGGGAGGGTGGCGGCTGAGGTCCGAGGTGGTAAGGGCAGCTTCGTGGCAGGACTGTGAGACATTCATGGCTTCTGATCAAATCAAGAGTTCTTTCCACTGCCCTGCAGTCTCTTCATCTGACCCTCATGCTGCCTCAGAATAGCATAGACAGGACTTCCCTGGTGGTCCAGTGGTTGGGAATCCATCTGCCAATCCAAGAGACATGGGTTTGATCCCTGGTCCCGGAGGATTCCATATGCCACAGGGCAACTAAGCCCGTGCACCACAACTACTGAGCCAAAAAGAAATTAAATAATAAGCAAATAAATTAAAAAAAAAAAAAGATGGCATAGACAGGCAGCTACTGGTGGCCAACCCAGGGGGAAGCAGAAAGGGGTGCTAGGGCTTCATGTGACTGCAACACAAGATGAGGAGAACACCAGTGCTGCAAGAAGTGATTCACAGGGGTGTGAGAGCCCTAAGCCAAGAACAGGATGAAGGGTTCTCAAAACACATGCCTTTTGACTTGCAAAAGCTACCCCCACCCAGGCTGTGGACTGCGTTCAGCCCACACTGCCCGAGCTCCTGGCCCAGCCTGGTCCTCTCTCCCACTGGGCCCCCGCGTCCTCCCACTGGGTTCTCACAACAGCCCCATCTCATGGAGGCGGGGACTGGGGCCTCCCCTCTCTGAGCACAGACTCTCTGCTGGGCTGGAGCGGGGGGAGCCTGGCTACTCAGTCCAGCGGCTTCTCTCCTCCTCTGAGCCTGAGCAGGGCGGCGGGGCCTCCCTCCTGGGATGGGCTGGATCTGCTGCCCGGAGCCCCCCAGAGCTTTGTCCTGGGGCTCCACCCAGGGTCCAGCTGGGCGAGGGGCAGAGAACAGAATGGTTATGACCTGATCTTGTTTGTGCGCTCGTGCTTGGGCCCCTGAGAAGACTTCAGCACAAAGTTTCATGTAAATAAGGAAGAAAGGAGGTGGATTTTTGGAACTGAGTTTCCTCCTATCTCCCTATCCACATGCCAATGACCTAATGACTTAACCTTTTCTAAGTAGGAAAAATGTAAGTTGTGCTAGAAAAATGCAAACACTGCTTATTCTTTATCCTCACTTTCTGTCAAAAAAAAAAAAAAAGAGGAAGGAAGGAAGAAAAAGAGAAAGGAAGAAGCAGGGGAGGGAGGGAGGGAAGGAGGAAAAAAACAAATAAAAAGTCCCCCAATTCATGAGAGTACAGATTAGAAAACAGGGGATCAGGAAATCTTGATACTGCACGGTTCAGATCGCATCTCAGGAACACAGAATGATGTGGGTTTCCTGCTCCACCACAGAATCTTTAAGAAAATGAAGTCCTCCAGGCACACAGCCCAGCCTAAAGGTAATTCTCTAAACCTTTGGTTATATATTTTAAAAATTTCCCCCATTATGCTTCTGAAACAAAATTAAAAATATTGGGAAAACTGGAAGTCAATGGCCCATATTCATACTATCCTAAGGCAATTAAACACACACACATATACTCAATCACACACACTCAATGCTCCCATACACAATCATACATGGGTAATTCTATGTATACCTTTTTTCACTTTGCTGAAAACTCACATTTAAATCCCGGCTCTGAACACATCACTTAAGCCCTCTGTGCTTCAGTTTCCTTATCTGTAAAAGAAGACTGGCAGTCCCACAAAGAGCATAGGAGACAATGTGTATGGAACATCTGGCGACGCATTGCCGATCACTGTTCATATTGCTGATGTCTGCAGGCCCCCTCAGGAGCTCTGGGATACCCAGAGAGCTCCCACACCCTTATTTATCCCACAGCCACTTAGAGGGTATGTGTGTTAGGCCGGGCCCTGTGACAAGGGCCCAGAAACAGACACGGCCAGGGCTTGCCCTCAGTCCAGAGCTCAGTCCAGGAAAATGGGCAGATACATAAACTGATGCAGGAAAACTTGGGTGGTGAGAGCGGTGCTCATCATCACCACACAGGCCGGAGCTGTGGGACTCTGCACAGAGGGTGCTAGAGCCGCCGGTTCAGGAGAGAAGAGGGAGTGTGTAAAACTGGCACGTGGGAGGGCACCACAGCAGAGGAAACAGAAAATACAAAGACCCCAAGGTCCCAGAGAGCACGGCCCATCCTGGGATTAGCCAGCCTTCAACTCCGGCTAGAGGAGCAGATGCTGACAAGAAACAGGATGCCAGGAGGCTGAGTCTTGAATGACATTTGAGGAGATCTGGGGTTCATCCTTCCACCAACAAGAATGCTTTCAGCTATAAGGAACAGAAAACAGTGATGCAACTGGCTTAGCAAATAGGAGATGTGAGCTCCCCTGTGTCAAGAAAATGGGAGGAAGCCCATCTTGGGTTAGTAAATTCAGCAGCTCATCCACATCTTCAGGGTCTCCATTAATTCCTGCCTTTGCTCTGCCATCTTCTGTGTCAGAATTGTCTCCTCATGGACCTAAAGTGCTTGCCATCATTCCAACATCACATGCAGACACCACAATGTTCAGAAGTGGAAGAGGGGCCACGGTATATTCCATGGGTCTCTCTCTCTCTTCTGTCTTTCTCTCCCTCCTTCTCTCCTTTTTACAATCAAGGAACTCCTTGCAGAATTCCCCAAACTTCCCTCCACCTCTAACAGGCCAGAAGACATCTTATGTGTAACCCTGAAACAATCTCTTGCAGGAGGGGCGGGCCATCATGGGTGGCTCCCCTGGAGCTGGCCTCTCCTGAAGCTGCAGTGGTGGAACAGGTGGACAGAGGAACAGGGCAGCTGCTGAGAGAGCAAGGGAGAAATGCCAGGGTGGATGTGGACGAGGCAGCGGGAGGTATCTGCTGAAGTCCTGAAAGCACTGAGGACTCATTAATGACCACTCTGTGCCTCAGTTTCCTCAACTCTAAAATGGAGATAATAGTTTCTAACTCACAGGTTTACTTGCGAAGATAAAATTGCATATCCCCTGTTAAGCCCGCACAGCAGTGCCTGACGCACATTCATCAATCAGTAAGAATCTGTCCCTTATCGTCGCTACATTATCCTTCTTTCTAATCAAAACTCTCATTCTCCAAGTTCAGTGAGGTCCCAGGATGGAAGTAAATCTAGCAGTGTGACAACTGGGAAGTTTCCTGGGCCTCAGTTTCCTCATCTCTATGTCAAGATGACTGGGCTAAGTAACCTCTGCTCCCTGACCATCTCTGGGGTCCATGATCCATTCCAGCCTGCTCACCATGCCTCAAGCACACTGCTTTAGCCACCCTCCAAGCCTCGCTCAGGCTGTGTTCTCAGCTTGGAACGGACCCCCATCTTTGGGACATCTCCAAACGCTCCATCTGGGGAAATCTTCCCACCCTGTGTTCCAGATTTCAGCTGAGCTGAATCAGCCTCACACTGTACCCCCACCAGCCAGAAGCCCACGCACCTGCTCCCTGAGGGGGTGTGGAATGAATTAGGAGATTGGGACTGACAAAAACACATAACTATGTATAAAAAGACAGCTAAGAAGAACCTATTGCATAGCACAGGGAACTCTACTCAATGCTCTCAGTTCCGTCAGTTCAGTCGCTCAGTCGTGTCCGACTCTTTGAGACCCCATGCGCTGCAGCACACCAGGCTTCCATGTCCACAAAAACTCCCAGAGCTTGCTCAAACTCATGTCCATCGAGTTGGTGATGCCATCCAACCATCTAATCCTCTGTCATCCCCTTCTCCTCCTGACTTCAATCTTGCCCAGCATCAGGGTCTCTTCCAGTGAGTCAGTCCTTCACATCAGGTGGCCAAAATATTGGAGCTTCAGCATCAGTCCTTCCAATGAATATTCAGGACTGATTTCCTTTAGGATTGACTGGTTTGATCTCCTTGCAGTCCAAGGGACTCTCAAGAGTCTTCTCCAACACCACAGCTCAAAAGCATCAATTCTTCGGTGCTCAGTTTTCTTTATGGTCCAACTCTCACATCCATACATGACCACTGGAAAAACCATAGCTTTAACTAGACTCACCTTTGTCAGCAAAGTAATGTCTCCGATTTTAATATGCTGTCTAGGTTGGTCACAGTGTTTCTTCCAAGAAGTAAGCATCTTTTAATTTCAAAGCTAGAGTCACCATCTGCAGTGATTTTGGAGCCCCCAAAAATAAAGTCTGTCACTGTTTCCATTGTTTCCCCATCTATTTGCCATGAAGTGATGCGATCAGATGCCATGATCTTAGTTTTTTGAATGTTGAGTTTTAAGCCAGGTTTTTCACTCTCTTTCACTTTCATCAAGAGGCTCTTTAGTTCTTCTTCACTTTCTGCCATAAGGGTGGTATCATCTGCATATCTGAGGCCATTGATATTTCTCCCAGCAATCTTGATTCCAGCTTGTACTTCTTCCAGCCCAGCGTTTCTCATGATGTACTCTGCATATAAGTTAAATAAGCAGTGTGACAATATACAGCCTTGACGCACTCCTTTTCTTATTTGGAACCAGTCTGTCATTCCATGTCCAGTTCTAACTGTTGCTTCTTGACATGCATACAGATTTCTCAGGGGCAGGTAAGGTGGTCTGGTATTCCCATCTCTTGAAGAATTTTCCACAGTTTGTTGTGATCCACACAGTCTCCTGAAAGATGAACTCCCCAGGTTGGTAGGTGCCCAATATGCTACTGGAGATCAGTGGAGAAATAACCCCAGAAAAAATGAAGAGACGGAGCCAAAACAAAAACAACCCCAGTTGTGGATGTGACTGGTGATGGAAGCAAAGTCCGATGCTGTAAAGAACAATATTGCATAGGAACCTGGAATGTTAGGTCCATGAATCAAGGTAAATTGGAAGTGGTCAAACAGGAGATGGCAAGAGTGAACATCAACATTTTAGGAATTAGTGAACTAAAATGGACTGGAATGGGAGAATTTAATTCAGATGACCATTATATCTACTACTGTGGGCAAGAATTCCTTAGAAGAAATGGAGTAGCCCTCCTAGTTAAGAGTCCAAAATGCAGTACTTGGGTGCAATTTCAAAAACAACAGAATGATCTCTGTTTCCAAGGCAAGAGCACAGTAATCCAAGCCTATGCCCCAACCAGTAATGCTGAGGAAGCTGAAGTTGAACGATTCTATGAAGATCTACAAGACCTTCTAGAACTAACACCCAAAAAAGATGTCCTTTTCATCATAGGGGACTGGAATGCAAAAGTAGGAAGTCAAGAGATACCTGGAGTAACAGGTAAATTTGGCCTTGGAGTACAGAATGAAGCAGGGCAAAGGCTAACAGAGTTTTGCCAAGAGAATGCACTGGTCAGAGAAAACACCCTCTTCCAACCACACAAGAAAAGACTCTACACATGGATATCACCAGATGGTCAATACCGAAATCAGATTGATTACATTCTTTGCAGCCAAAGATGGAGAAGCTCCATATAGTCAGCAAAAACAAGACCGGGAGTTGACTATGGCTCAGATCATGAACTCCTTATTGAAAATTCAGACTTATATTGAGGAAAGTAGGGAAAACCACTAGACCATTCAGGTATGACTTAAATCAAATCCCTTATGATATACAGTGGGAGTAACAAATATATTCAAGGGATTAGATCTGATAGACAGAGTGCCTGAAGAACTATGGACAGAGGTTCGTGACATTGTACAGGAGGCAGCGATCAAGACCATCCCCAAGAAAAAGAAGTGCAAAAAGGCAAAATGGTTGTCTGGGGAGGCCTTACAAATAGCTGAGAAAAGAGGAGAAGCTAAAGGCAAAAGAGAAAAGGAAAGACAGTCCCATTTGAATGCAGAGTTCCAAATCAAGGAGAGATAAGAAAGCCTTTCTCAGTGATCAACGCAAAGAAATAGAGGAAAACAACAGAATGAGAAAGATTAGAGATCTCCTCAAGAAAATTAGAGTTACCAAGGGAACATTTCATGCAAAGATGGGCACAATAAATGACAGAAATGGTATGGACCTAACAGAAGCAGAAGATATTAAGAAGAGGTGGCAAGAATACACAGAAGAACTGTACAAAAAAGATCTTCATGACCCAGATAATCACAATGGTGTGATCACTCACCTAGAGCCAGACATCCTGGAAAGTGAAGTCAGGTGGGCCTTAGGAAGCATCACTATGAACAATGCTAGTGGAGGTGATGGAATCCCAGTTGAGCTATTTCAAATCCTGAAAGATGATGCTGCAAAAGTGCTGTACTCAGTATGCCAGCAAATTTGGAAAACTCAGCAGTGGCCAAGGACTGGAAAAGGTCAGTTTTCATTCCAACCCCAAAGAAAGGCAATGCCAGAGAATGTTCAAACTCAATGCACTATGGTGACCTAAATAGGAAGGAAATCGAAAAAAGAGTGGATGTATGTACACCTATGACTGATTCACTTTGCTGTACAGCAAGAGACTAACACAGCACTCTAAAGTAATATACTCCAGTGGGAATTAATAAAAACAAAATGGGCTTCTTATAGACAACAGATAGTTGAGTCCCATTTAGTTATGCCTCTGATAGTCTCTGTGTTTTATTGGTATATTTATACCATTCATATTTAAGGTAATTACTAATGGAATTGGATTAATATGTACCATGTTTATAATTGTTTTCTATTTGTTACACTTGTTTATTTTTTTAATCTTCCTCTTCTTCTCTTGCTTCATCTGGTTTTGTATGGTTCCATTTCTCCCTGCTCTTAGCACATCAGTTAAAATTTCTTTTAAAAAACCCTTTTAGTTGTTGCCCTAGAGTTTACAATATACATTTACAACTAATCTATAGTTATAATCTATAGTCTATATAATCTATAGATTATAATTTATAGTCTACTTTCAATAACTATATTGCTTCATGATCCCTTATAGTAGGGTATTTCCAATTTTTTTCCCATCCCTTATAACATTGCTGGTATTTATTTCACTTATCCATATACTATAATCACCCAATACTTATATTGCTCGGTTTTTGCTATTATTTTTGCTATTTTTACTTTGAACAGTTGTCTATTAGATCAATTGAGAATAAGAAAATGAAAGATTTTTACCTTCATTATTCCTTCTCTGATATTCTTCCTTTGCTTATGCAGATCTGAGTTTCTTACCTACTTTCCTCCTCTCTGAAGAACTTCTTTTCACATACCTTGGAGGGCGGGCCTGTTGGTGACAAATTCCCTCAGTTTTTGTTTCTCTGAGAAATTTTACTTTCCTCTCTTGAAGTATAATTTTTCTGAATACCGAATTCCAGGTTGATGCCTTTTTTTCTCTCAATACTTTAAAATCTCCACTCCATTCCCTTCTTGTTTGCATGGTTTCCTGATGTAATTCTTACCTTTACCCACCTGTGGATAAAGTGTATTTTCCCTCTGGTTTCTTTTGGGATTTTATCTTTCTCTTTGGTTTTCTGCAGTTTGAACAAGATTTGCTTAGGTATAGATACTTTTATCGGAGAAGGCGATGGCACCCCACTCCAGTACTCTTGCCTGGAAAATCCCATGGATGGAGGAGCCTGGTGGGCTGCAGTCCATGGGGTCGCTAAGAGTCGGACACGACTGAATGACTTCACTTTCACTTTTCACTTTCATGCATTGGAGAAGGAAATGGAAACCCACTCCAGTATTCTTGCCTGGAGAATCCCAGGGACGGGGGAGCCTGGTGGGCTGCCGTCTATGGGGTCGCACAAAGTCAGACACGACTGAAGTGACTTAGCAGCAGATACTTTTATATTTTGCTTACTCGGTATTCACCAAGCTTCCTAGATCTATGATTTCATGTCTGACATTAATTTTGGAAAATTCCCAACCATTACTACTTCAAAAATTTCTCTTCTTTTCTTTCTTCTCCTTCTGGTATTCCCTTTATGCATAAGTGAGTGAGTGAAGTCGCTCAGTCGTGTCTGACTCTTTGCAAACCCATGGACTGTAGCCTACCAGGTTCCTCCCTCCATGGGATTCTCCAGGCAAGAGTACTGGAGTGGGTTGCCATTTCCTTCTCCAGGGGATCTTCCCGACCCAGGGATCGAACCCGGGTCTCCCACATTCCAGGCAGAGGCTTTAACCTCTGAGCCACCAGGGAAGTTATATGCATATGTTACACCTTTTGTAATTGTCCCACAGTTCTTGTATTTTTCCATTCTTTTTTCTGTTTGCATTTCAGTTTGGGGAGTTTATAAGGACATATCTTCATGTTCAGTGATTCTTGCCTTGGCCATGTCCAGTCTACTGATGAGCCCATTAAAGACTTTCTTTATTTTGGTACAATGGTTTTGATTTCTCAGATTTCCTTTGGATATTTTCTTAGAATTTCCACCTCTTTGTTTACATTCTCCATGTAGTCTTGCATGTTATTTACTTTTTTCCATTGGAATACTAACCAAAGTTATCAATATTTTAAAACCTCTATCTGATTACTTCCATAACTTTGTGATATCTGAGTCTGGTTCTAACACTTGCCTGTCTCTTTAGACTGTTTTCTCTTGTCTTCTTGTATGCCATTTAATTTTTTGTTGAAAACCAGATATGATATATCAGGTTATAGGAACTTAGGTAATGAGGCTTTTAGTGTGGGGCTTTATGTTAATTTGGTTAGGAGCTGACCTGTGTGTGTTTTCCTCCCCTGTTATCTTTGAGCTTCCCTAAGAACTCCTTCTTAAAAAGAAGCTGTGTCTTGCAGCTCTTTCAGTTGTAATCAATTATAATACTGATGATCTGTTATATTAGCAGTAAGATGTTGGGAAGGGGAAACAGACTATATTCTTATCACTAAATCTCTGATTTTCAGTCGATCTGAGTCCCTGGCTGCGACCTTTTTAAGTATATCTTAGCCTTTATTTCTTCTCTTAAATGAGACAGTATGGCTAAAGACGGCTGCAGTTATTTAACTGCCCTTCCTCTAGGTCAGACAAGGCTCTGGTAATGTATGTTTCTCCTGAGGGGTAGGCCTTTGTCATGGCATATTTTAAAGTGTTTATTTCTGCTGCCCAAAAGAGGGTACTTTTCTCTGATCTTTTCCACGTGAACCTGGAAGGGTGTGGGGTGGGACAAACTGGGAAACTAGGATAGGCACTATACATATACACTGCTGCTGCTGCTGAGTCGCTTCAGTCATGACCGACTCTGTGCGACCCAATGCACGGCAGCCCACCAGGCTCCCCCGTCCCTGGGATTCTCCAGGCAAGAACACTGGAGTGGGTTGCCATTTCCTTCTCCAATGCATGAAAGTGAAAAGTGAAAGTGAAGTCTCTCAGTCGTATCCAACTCTTTGTGACCCCATGGACTGCAGCCTACCAGGCTCCTCTGTCCATGGGATTTTCCAGGCAAGAGTACTGGAGTGGGGTGCCCTTGCCTTCTCCGTACATATACACTACTATGTATAAAATAGGTAACTAATGAGAACCTACTGGTTAGCACAGGGAACCCTGCTCAATGATCTGTGCTAACCTAAATGGGAAGGAAATCTGAAAAAGAATGGAGATAAGTATATGTATAACTGATTCACTTTGCTGTACAGCAGAAACTAACACAACACTGTAAACCAACTATATTCCAATAAAAATTTTAAAAAAGGAAAAAAATATGGCCAGATGATCTAAATAGACATTTCTCCAAAGAAGATGTATAGATGGTCAAACAATCATGAAAAGATACTCAACGTTGGTAATTATTAGAGAAATGCAAATGAAAACTTCAATGAGATACCCCTTCACACAGATGAGAAAGGCCATCATTAAAAAGTCTACAAATGGAGAAAAAGGGAACCCTCCTACACTGTTGGTGGGATGTAAGTTGGTGCCGCCACTGTGGGAAACAGTATGTAGGTTCCTCAGAAACTAAAAAAAAGAATCACCATATGACCCAGCAATCCCACACCTAGGCATATATCCAGACAAATTTATAATTCAGAAAGATATATGCATCCCAATGCTCAGAGCAGCACTATTCACAATAGCCAAGATATGGAACCAACCTAAAATGCCCATCAACCAATGAAGGGATAAAGAAGATGTGGCACATATACACAAATGGAATACTATTCAGCCACAAAAAGAAGGAAATAATGCCATTTGCAGCAACATGGATGAATCCAGAGATTATCATACTAAGTGAAGTAAGTTAGAGAAAGACAAATACCATATAATATCACTTAAGGTAGAATATAAAATACATGCAAATGCACTTATCTACAAAGAAACAGACTCACAAACAGAAAACAACGTATGGTTGCCGGGGGGAGGAGCTCGGGGAGGGGTGGAGTGGAAGGTTGGAGCTGGCAGATGCAGACCATTAAACATAGAATGGATAAACAGTAAGGTCCTACCGTAAGCACAGGGAACTGCAATATATTCAATATCTTGTGATAAACCATAAATGAGAAGGGTATTAAAAAGGATATACATATGTATATGTATGTATAACTGAATCACTTTGCTACACAGTAGAACTTAAACTTGTAAATTAGCTATATTTCAATAAAATTTTAAAAATAAAAAATCTTGAAAAAGGGATATGAAAAAGAATATATATACATATATACGTAACGGAATCACTTTGCCATATACTACCAACTAACACAACATTGTAAATCAACTATACTTCAATTTACATTTTTTTAATTAAAAAAAATTACCATTCACGTGTTCGTAATAGTTATTAGCTTTGGCGGCTTCTGCTTAGGTAAGCTGATCTTAGCTGTGATCCTCTATATTCACCTGTCTCTCCAGATTTTAAAGCCGCAGTCTGCCCTGGGACCTTAATTCTCTGATGGATCTAAAAGTTGTTGACTTTCAGTTTGTTCAGCTTTTTCCTGCTGTGAGGATGACAGGGACATCTTCCAACTCCTTTTATACATGGGTGTTGAAACCAGAAGTCCCCCTATTGGGGTCTTAACACATCTGCCAAAGGCCTGCCTTCCAGTCAAGGCACACAGGGACGGGCAACTGTGGTGGGATGGGGTGCAAAGCCAGGAGCAGCTAACCTCCGTGCAGGTCCACTCAGAAGACCCACTCTGGGACTTGCCTGGTGGTCTAGTGTTTAAGAATCCGCCTGCCAATGCAGGGGACACAGGCCCCATCCCTGGACTGAGAAGATTCCACATGCCACGGGGCAATTGGGCCCATGTGCCACAGCTACTGAGCCTGCACTCTAGAGCCTGTGCTCTGCAACAGGAGAAGCCACTGCAGTGGGAAGCCCGCACACGGCAGATAGAAAGTAGCCTTGGCTTGCCACTACTAGAGAAAGCTGGCATACAGCAACGAAGTCCCAGAGCAGTCAAAAATTCATTAATTTAAGAAAAAAAAAAAAGAAGACTCTCCCTGCTCCTTGCAAGAGTGAGGTACCACCAGGGAAACTGAGGTTCTCGTGAAAGAGCCTAGAACCACATCCCTAGGACCCATCTGCTTCCCAATCCTCTGCCAGTTCTGACCTTCTGGATCCCTCTATCTCCTCCAGGGACTGGCTTGAGCTGTAGTAGAGGCAGAAGCGTGGGGTTATGAGGGCAGGCTGGCCAAGAACACCCCCTCCAGCTCTAGCTCCATCCTTCACTAACTGTGGCCTTGGGTTGGTCACTGCACTTCTGCGGCCTCACAAGTCAGTCCTGCCTTCTCTACATCCCACCCCAGCCCAAGGGCCTGCCAAAGGAGGGAGGGAAGGCAGGCTGAAAGCAAGTAGCTAATGTTCCTGTAGTTATGTGCCAGGCACCGTTCCTAGTACCTGGTGTGTATTCATAGATTTAACCTGCACAACAAAAATGTATGATCCAGGAAATATTGTTAGCCTATTCCCTGGTGGCTCAGACGGTAAAAGCACCTGTTTGCAATGCAGGAGACCCAGGTTAGATTCCTGGGTCGGGAAGATCCCCTGGAGGAGGAAATGGCAACCCACTCCAGTACTCTTGCCTGGAAAATTCCACGGATGGAGGAACCTTGTAGGCTATAGTCCATGGGGTCGCAAAGAGTCGGACACGACTGAGTGATTTCACTTTCACTTTATTTCATGGAAAAGGAAAACCAAGGAACTAGAAGTTTGCAACAATAATCAGAGTAAGTGGTGAAGTCTGGGTTTGAACGCAGAGTGCATATTCTTCCTGGGTGGCTCAGCGGTAAAGAATCCACCAGCCAATACAGGAGACATGGGAGACGTGGGTTTGATTCCTGGGTCAGGAAGATCCCCCAGAAGAGGAAATGGCAACCCGCTTTAGTATTCTTGCCTGGAAAATTTCATGGACAGAGGAGCTTGGGGGTCTACAGTCCTTGGGGTTGCAAAGAGTCATACAGCGCTGACCACACACACATGCATGTTCTAGGAGGAAAGGGTGAAGGAGTTAAGACCCTCAACTCTGGGAAGAGGGCTCATCAGAGGGAGAGTCCCTCCCACTGTATTAGTTTGCCTGTGGGTTTTAAGGGCTGGAGGCTCCCTCCAGGGTCTTCTGGGGATGCTTGTGCTAACAGGGGAGCCAAGACAATGGGAGCTGGGCTGAGGCTGGTGCAGATCCCAGATCCTGTTATCCTGTCCCTCTATGTGGCAGGACAAGGCTGGGGGACACGTCTGTGTGCCTCACCCTGCTTCTCCAACCTGAATGTGCACACGAACCAGAGGATCTTATTAAAATGCAGATTTGGATTCAGCAGGTCTGGGGCAAGGCCCTAGATTTCGAATTTCTAACTGTCTCCTGGGTAATGTTGATCCCTGCTGGCCCAGGGACCACATTTGGAGAAACAAGACACTACAGGACCCTGCCTCTCAGGCTCCACCTGCCTGATCCCTCCCAGTCCTGGAATGAGAGCTCTCTCCACCACCACCTTTCAGGAGGCAGCATAGTCTCTGAAGGGCATTTAAGAAAAGTTACACAGGGAAAGGTCAGCCTCGTAAACCCACTCCAGTCTTCTTACCTGGAAAATCCCATGGACAGAGGAGCCTGGGGGGCTACATCCATGGGGTCACAAAGAGTTGGATACGACTCTGTAAACCAGTTAATCAATATGGGCCAAATCTGAGTTGAGCCCAGGATCTCCCATCACTTACAAGGTCCCAGAACACTGGCTTCTGGCTAAAAAGCAGTGCTTATGGCACCTGTAAGATGGAGAAATGATCACAGAAGATGATGTCACGGGGTTGACGTGGGGAGTGAATGAGCAAGCATGCATCAAGCGGTTAGCCTGGGGTCTGGCACACAGAAGGCGCTCCTTAAGCATTACCTCTTAATTTGGTCAATAAATAACCAGCAGATGTGGGTTTGAAGCTGACTTGGAGAAAATGAAGTGCAGCGGTCCTCAAACCTGAGCGCACATCGGAGTCGCCTGGGAGGGCTTGTTAAATCTCGGCTCTCTGGCCTCTACCCCCAGCGCTTCTGATCTACCAGGGCTGGGGTGGGGGCCTGAGACTCTGCATTTCTGACCAGTCCCCAGGTGATGCAGTGCCACTGATCCAGGGACCAATTTGGAAACCCTCTGACCTAGGGGAACTCCTGTCCCTACCCCAAAAGGAGGGGTTTGGAGGCCAGGCCTGAGCTGGCAGTGCCAGGGCACTCACACCAGGAGGGGGTACCTTTCCAGCAGCCTGGGCTCCAAGGACACCAGAGAGGGGCTCGTCAGGGGCCTGAGGCCCCTCCGCAGGCCTCTCCTCCAGGCCGGTTCCCTCCTGCCTGGCCCTGCGCCCTGGCCCTCAGAAGGCCCCTCCACCCAGCTTTGTTTGCATTCCTGGAGCCTGCGTCAGCTTGGGCAGTGGGCATGTCTATGCGGGCAGGCCTGGCGCAGTCCTGACGGCTGGCCCTGCTCCCCAGGCCTCCTGGGCAGGCGCTGCAGTGGCCACGCTGGGCTCACTTAGCAGGCCTGGTGACTCACGCTTCCTCCCGGATTCCGGGAAATGCTTTCCTCCTGTTGCTGCTGCTGCTTTTTTTCTTGTTTAATGAGAAGTTCTCTGCAGACTTCCATGGCAACCTCAGGATGGAGAGGCAGGGGGAGAAGGTGGACAAATCCATTCCCAAGAGGGGCCCCAAGAATTCCCATCACACACACACATACACCCTTGCCAGCCCTGGCCGGAGCCCCCAACCCACCATGGAGCTCTGGTCCAGGAGGGCTAGCCCCAGAAATGCTTGCTTTTATTAAAAAGGAATGGCCTCACAAAGGCACGACTGTAGGAAAGGTTGTAATTTGCCCAAATAAAACTTAATTTGATCCATGAAATAGCTGTGGTTTATTGTGTAATAGACATGCTATGTGTTTCAGTTTAATAGAAGCCAATATAATAGGGGGCCAGCCGGGGCCTCCAGAGGCCAGCCTCTTTCCCACCACGCACAGTAGGGCCACACAGCCCGCCCTGACGGCGAGACCCTCCACCAGGAGCCGATGGAGAAGGGCTGGCCACAGACTCCTGGCCCAGACCACAGAGGCCCACGGGAGAGACAGCCCAGGGACAGAGGAGCAAGAGCACTTGAAGGAAAAGAAAAAAAAAAGAAGAAACGAAAACCACCCTTTTTCCAAAGCAAGACTGTAAGTGTGAGTCTGAGGAGGGGGCTGTAGGGATTGAGTCACTTTCCTGTCCCCTGCTGGAGTGGGAGGGCCCCTTCCAGAGGCTGTGGGAGAAAGGATTGGTCTGTCAGCTGGCACGGGTAGGGAAGGGAGCCTTTAGGATGGTCCCTGGGGAGTAGGTAGCTGGCTCGGCCTCCAGAGCCTCCGTACGCAGGGGCAGGGCAGAGGAGGTACAGGCTGGGGGGGAAACCCAGTGTGGGGGCGCTGAGTGGCTCACGTGGGTATGGCGGGGCCCCGGAGATGGTTCAGGCAGCATTCCCTGCCCCCGCCAATCCTGAGAGCCCAGACTGACGGCCAGAGGGAGTAAATAAGCTGGGTGGTGGGTGCTCAGTCGCTCAGTCGTGTCTGACTCTTTGCAACCCCGTGGACTTCAGCCCACAAGGCTCCTCTGTCCATGGAACTTTCCAGGCAAGAATACTAGAGTGGGTTGCCATTTCCTCCTCTAGGGGATCTTCCCGACCCAGGGATCAAACCCGCCTCTCCTGTATCTCCTGCATTGGCAAGGAGATTCTTTACCTCTGAGCCACCTGGGGAGTATAGTAAATAAGCCACACAGGGTCAAATAGCCAGGGAGCAGCTCAGCTGGGTCTCAGTCCATAAACCCTGATGACATGCTGGAGCTGGGTCTGGGACAGGGACCAGTAGATGGTATGCCAAAGTGGTCTTCCAGATACCAGGAATATTGGCCAGCTGACAGAGACCAATAAAGAAGGGGAAGGGACGTGGGTAGAAGGAGCGGGGTCTCATTTTTCTGCCATTCTCTGTGAGCTCGGCATTGCTCTCAGCAAGTCATGTGCATTATCTCACTTAATCCTCTTGACAGTCCTATATAGTAGGTAATATGTGTGCTCAGTCGCTCAGTCATGTCCAACTCTTTGTTACCCCAAGGGCTGTAGCCCACCAGGCTCCTCTGTCCATGAGATTCTCCAGGCAAGAATATGGAGTGGGTTGCCAGGCTCTCCTCCAGGAAATCTTCCCGACCCAGGGATTGAACTCACATCTCTTGAGTCTCCTGTGTTGGCAGGCAAGTTCTTTACTTCTAGCGCCATCTAGGAAGCCCAGATATACTAGATATTGGTGGTTCCATTTTTCAGATGAAGAAATTGAGGCCAGGGTGGCTTGTCCTAAATCATAGTTACCCGTGGACCCTCTACTGCCTCCTGTGGATGAAGACAGCATCCAGTTACCAGCTCCCCCTGCCCCACCCCATTTCCTAGTTCTTTCTGGCCCCTGGGTCCAGGTTGATCCTGATTCATTCTCCCCACGAGTGCTTCCCTAACAAAGGCCTTTATTTGGCTCAGTTTGACCTTTGACAAACCTCTGAGCCTCAGTTTTCTCCAGCCAGTCCATTCTGAAGGAGATCAGCCCTGGGATTTCTTTGGAAGGAATGATGCTAAAGCTGAAACTTTGGCCACCTCATGCGAAGAGTTGACTCATTGAAAAAGACTCTGATGCTGGGAGGGATTGGGGGCAGGAGGAGAAGGGGACAACAGAAGATGAGATGGCTGGATGGCATCACTGACTCGATGGACGTGAGTCTGGGTGAACTCCGGGAGTTGTTTATGGACAGAGAGACCTGGTATGCTGTGATTCATGGGGTCGCAAAGAGTCGGACACGACTGAGCGACTGAACTGAACTGAACTGAACTGAACTGAACAATTACACATACCCCACAAAGGCTGTTGTGGAGATTAAATGAGATATCATGTAAAAAGCACCTGAGCCACGATTTCGCCTTCAGAAGATATTCCTTAAGTCCATCCATTTCAAACAACTCCATTGAGAATACTATATGCCAGGTAAATTCTGGAGAATACTATATGCCAGGTAAATTCATAGTTTAGGGGGACGAAACACCTAGATTTGAATTCCAGCTCTGCCATTTACTTGCTGAGTATCTGGAGGTTACTTTAGCTCCCTTAGTTTCACCATCTGTAAATTGGACATAACATTACCTATTTCACAGGGATGATGGGATAATTAAATGAGATTATAGATGGCACATAATAGATAGTGCTCAATAAATAACAGTTACTTCCTCCTCCTCATCCACATTATTATTCTCTTTCTAAACTCTCTTTTATGGCATGGCCTCCAGTGTGTAGCAACAACATGTCTAATGCAATGTTGCCCCATAACCCTGCTTGACCTGTGTCCCCTCTCCCTCAAAGGTGTCTCAGTCTATCTATGAACTAGGGTTTCGGTGCTGAGGCTCACAGAACCGTCTGTATCCCGAGCACCCCAGAAACCCATCACACATGAACCTAATGACTGAGAGAATGGAAAGCAGTTTCCCTGGAAGCATGGTCTTCTGTTCTTCCAAGGAAATGTCCTTTTTTTGCCAACCCCACTGTTGAGCTGAGAAGGGCGGGTCTGTGCGGCATCCAGAGGGACAGCAGCCTCATTGATCAGGGTGGGGTCTTCCAGGCAGAGCAGCCGAAAAGTCTCCTCTGAAAGCCAAGTGAGAGAGGAAATGCGCCCCATCACCTCTCTGGGAACTGTGGGCATGCGCCTCTCTTCCCCTCCTACCCTGCTAACTCCCACCTGGACCTGACAGATGGCAGCAAGGCCAGGGAGCCCAGTTAGAAAGCCGTGCTGTGGCCTGGCCACCTAAAGCCACAGTGTGGGGCTTATACGAGATTGGAGCCATCGAGACTGTGGTTTAGCTGTGTGTATGTGTGTGTGTGTGTGTGTGTACACTTTTCCCATTATGTCTTGTGAAGTTTTCCCAGGACTTTGCAGAGGTGCTATAGAGGTCCTGGGAGATAGTTGAGAGGTGAAGTACACTATACAAATGTAAGGTTCTGACTTTCCTGGCAGTCCAGTGAAGGGGGTGCCCTTCCATTGTAGGGGGTGCGGGTTCCAGCCCTGGTCTGGAAACTAAGATCTCACATGCCATGGGGCACCGCCAAAAAATGGGGGGAAAAATGTAAAATTCAATTTATTGTCATTTAATACAAACTTCAACTAAGCAGAATACTGGCAGATAGAAATGTTTAATTAAGACTTAACACCAAATCCCTTGTGGTTCAATGTTTATAGTGGAGAGTCTGGTTTTATAATTATAATTTATAATAAAGTTTAATATAATATAATAAAGATAATGCATGCTCATTGTAGAAAATTTAAAAAACATGGGAAAGTATTTTTTAAAAAACAAATGCTAAAACTACCCCTAACTCCACAACCCAGAAATATTCACTGGATATATTTTATATACATGTTTATGCATTAATATCACAATATTGATATATATGTGTCAGGGATGGAATTTCAGTGCTTACTATATTATCTATGTACATATGGAAATGAAGTACTTTACATATGTATAGATTTATCACTAGGTTTTTTTTTTTTTCCCATTTGTCATTATATCATAAATTTTCCAAATAATTGAAAAGATTCTAAAACATGATATTTTTCTTTATAACACATGCTGATGGTAGGATAAATAGTTCAGAAAAATAGAAATTGGAAAGAAAAAACTCCCCCAGCTCACTTTGATCTTCCCTCCCATTTTCTCAGGCACAATTGCCATAACAATTAAACATAAAAAAAAAAATTAAACATGATTTTTAAAAGCTGCATAAAATTTTGTCACATAGATGTTCCATCATTTCTGTAATTCCTTATATTAGACAGTTAGACTTTTAAATTTTTTACTGCCATACCAAATGAATATTTCTCAGGAAAAATCCCCAGAGGCAGAACTGCTGGCACAGAGGGCATAACATTTTTAAGGCTTTTGATCCATATTGAGAAACTGATTTCCTGTAAATTGCTCCCCCGCCCCATTTGTTGGCCCATCAGCATAGAAGTACATTCATCTTATTTACCTCACTCCATCTCAGCCCCGTTGAGGGCTATTTTTCTTATAGTCTGGCCAAGGTGATAAGTGAAAAATAACATCTTGCAGTTTCAATTGAAGTTTTGTTTTCTAAAGAAGTTAAACATATTTTTAGACACTTTCAAATATAAACTTAGTCACATTTTTTCCCTTCATTAATTTTCTTTTCATGTCCACTGTGCATTTTTTTTTTCCTATTGAGGTTCTTAATTTTTTTCTTTTTTATTTGCCAGGGCTCTTTACATATGTGTTGTTATTTTAATTCTATTTATGGGATGTTTTGATATACAGAAGTTTTTAATCTCAAGCACACAAACATATACATACATCTTTTTCTTTATAATTTCTTTATAATTTCTTCCATGACTGCTGGTGCTTAGGGACCCGTCCCATCCAGAGATTAAAATCATGAACATTTTATTATAGTTATTTCATGGTTTGTTTTCACATTTTGCAGTCTCAGCCACCTGGAATCTGTTCTGCTCTATAGTGTGAGCTGAAGGTGGAGCTATTCTCTCTCCTCCCCACTACACTCATCCATCTCCTTGGTTTCCTAGGCACCACTCATAAAGCAAAACCTCCTTTCTAGAAGTGAAAGTGTAAGTCGCTCAGTCATGTCTGACTCTGTGATCCTGTGGACTGTAGCCCACCAGGTTCCTCTGTCCATGGAAATCTCCACGCAAGAACACTGGAGTAGCCTTTCCCTTCTCCAGGGGATCTTCCTGACCCAAGGATCGAACTCATGTCTCCTGCAATGCAGGCAGATGGTTTACTGTCTGAGTCACCAGGGAAGTGCTTTCTAGGCGATTCCGCAAAGTGTAGCAGCCGCAGACACTGCCATCACCACCTGAAGACGGCCCAGCCCTCCAGTAATACCTTCTGTGCACAAAAGCACTCAACAAACGGGTGACCCAAGGGCGCCTGGATGGGAGAAGACAATCCTCACCATGCCATTTATAACACATGTGCTTATGTCCTACTGTGTTAAGTACTTATAAGATATTCTAAACTTTAAAGGAAAGGAGTTTGACAATGAAGCACCAGAGTGGGTGAAAGGCATCTAGAAGAGGGAATGGCATAAGCAGGGGCTTGGAGGGACCTCCCTGGTAACCCAGTGGCTAAGTCTCCACGCTTCCAATGCAGAGGGCTGGGGGGTTCAAGGTCTGGTCAGGGAACTAGATCCCACGCATGCCGCAACTAAAGATCCTGTGTGCCACAACTAAGACCCAGTGCAGCCAAATAATAAATAAAAAATATTTTTTCAAAAATTAGCAAAGGTTGGTTCAGACTTGGGAGGGTGAGGGGACTGAGAAGGGCCTAATACATCCCATAAGGGGCTTGGACTTTGATGGGCAGCCAAAGGATAGCTTTTTGCAGAGGAACAACTTACTAAGCTGCATTTTAGGAAGATCCATCTGGGCGCAGCATAGAGAGGGGAACAAAGGGAGTTCCTAGAGGCTGGTGGAGGGATCTGCTACAAGGGGGTGACGGCGATGCCACAGAAAGATCGTGTGACGGAGCCAAGGTGGTCTGGGGCTGCCCCTTCCAAGCCTGGAAGTCTGTCCTCGAACAAGTGAGCACTGGACTCCAGTCACTGTGAGATACCACCCACCAGGGACGATTCTGAGCCCCTTTGCCCTGGTCCCCGTCTCGGTGCGCTTGGCTTCTCTGGGGGTGAAAGTCTAGGATACAAAAACCTCGGAGCCCAAAGGCCAGCAGATTTTGAAGCAGGAGTGACCTCAGTCGAACCCTAGCTCTATGCCTTATTTCCTGTGAGACCTCAGGCAAAGCACTGAGCTCTTGCTAGCCTCATTCTTCCATATCTATAAAAGGGGACAGCCATATCTGTAGAAAGTGCTAGCATGAGAGTCCAGTGTGAGTATTCCATTAGTGGGAGGGGGACTCAGTTTATGTCAGTACCATACCACTGCCCTAAAGGTTAAGTCTCCCGCTTAACCCAAAGGGGTGGCCAGGTTTAAGGGCCAGGAAGGCAGGTGGTATCGGAGCGGATAAACAATAGTTTATAAAAGAACACTGGGCCAGTGTGTGTGTCTGACAAGCCCTTTCTGCTCTGCTTTCTTTCCCTCCCAGCGCTCTGTTGCTGATGCCGCTGCTGCTGCTGCTGCTTAGTCCCTTCAGTCAAGTCTGACTCTGTGCGACCCCGTGAACTGTGGCCCACCAGGCTCCTCTGTCCATGGAATTCTCCAGGCAAGAACACTGGAGTGGGTAGCCATTTCCTCCTCCAGGGGATCGTCCTGATCTAGGGATTGAATCCAGGTCTCCTGCATTGCAGGCGGATTCTTTACCACTGAGCCACCAGAGAAGTCCTCCCAGCCCTCTATCAAGCCCTTATTCTCTTCTAGGTCATGTCTCAGACCACGTCAGTGCTTGCAACAGTTCCCATCTTGTTTTCCAAAACACTTTCCTGCTTCCAAGTTCATTTATTCCTTGCAACCACTCTGGGAAAACAAGTATTAGACCCATTTCATAGATAAAGAAATTGAGACCACTCCCTTGTAGGGAGAAGGTGGTAGGAAGCCCTTTGGCTGCTTTATGCTTCCCCAGCCTTCTCAGCCTCCCAACCATGGTGTTCAGAGTCAGGGCACCGGCTGAGAGGCATGAAATTCTATAAGCCAGGGTCTTCGAGGTACATGAAAGAATCCCAGCACCTTAGGTGAGGGAAAGCTAATAAGCACTGGAATAAGAGTCAGGCAGACTCAGTCACAACCCAGCACCACCACGTGGCTGTGTGACCTTCAGGCAATCACTTGACCTCTCCAAGTTTTTGCTTCTCATCTATAAAACAGGCATCATCCCACAGATGCTAAAGCATTGCTGGGAGTGTGAAACAAGAGAGCTGATGGTGTATCAGTTATTTACTGCTGTGTAACAAACTACATTGTTTTTAGAAAGACTATCTCCCCAAACTAGTCAGTCCAACCTGTCCTATTGGTCAACACCATCGGTTCCACCAGATGCCTGAGTGATGGGAGCTGGGTGAGGCAGACATTCCAAGGCGCTGACAGGTGTTCTGCATAGGAGCTGCAGGAATAGGGGCTATCTCATGCTCTTTCCCATAACTTCTTGGTTTGGGAAGGTTAAGAGAAATAGTGATCAAATCGTGGTCAGTGCTATTTGGTGGTAGCTAGCTAATCCAGCAGTGCATTCTTAAATGCATGCGCACCAATGTGGCAGGCTGCACGGGGTGCTGCCCATTGTGAAGAAGGTCCTGATAGGCAAGGTGTTCCCTTCCCAGGTGCTGGGTTGCTGCTTTTCCTCCGCCACCACAAAAGCTGTGTGTTCTCTCCCAGTATCTATCTTTTCCACACTCACCCTCTACTTGTACCCAAACCTTTCACCCAGAAGGGCCAGGTATATTGAGTGACAAGGCACTTAAATAAAAACTAACGAGAATTCCATCTGAATCCCCTTTTGGTCAGACTACCAAGCACAGGGTGCATTCACTAGGCCGGCCATTTAGAGAAACTAAGAAGTCGTTGGCCCAGGAATGGTTAGGGCAGAATCTCCATAAATCCACTCCCCAACCCTTTTCATCCTGGTTATTACCCAGGAGGTGACCCAGAGTTGGGTGATCCCTTTCTGGGGACAGTCACAATCAACGACCAAGCTGCCTTATTCAGGTGTGTGGACCAAGAGGAGGGGAGGGAGAGAAAGTTGGGAATGTTGACCCAACCAAGGCCATCCCTGTGAACGGCAGGGAGCAGGGACGGTCATGAACACTTTGACCAGCAGCCCATTGTCAAGTGTCTTCTGCAGTAAGTTTGCACCATTGTTAAACTGTAAATGGCCCTGAATGCGAAAACATGACCCAGATCAGCTTCGGGGCCAAAATGTTGTGGCTGGAATTGGCTGATCTGACTGCCAGTGACAACATAACTTAAAAATGTGTCAACAGCATGGAAGCATACACCCACAGCCCCAAGACGGGGTCAGAGGTCTGAAGCAGTCAATCTCCCATAAGCAGCCAAGGTTCATGCTTACAGGTCAACTTTGGGCAGCAGTCTCAGGCCTCGTGGACTGTGTAGAAACATGCCATCCTTTTCTTGCTCAGGTCTCTGAAGGTAGTCATGTCTGGTAGGGGATAGGTTCAGGCAGCTACAGGGGCAGGCTGGTTAGGGCAGGTATGCCAGTCAGTCTCATCAGAGAACAGACCATTTCCAACAGGCGTCTGCAGGAATGACCCACAAAGTTCAATCAGCAGCCTCAATTAGTGGCAACAGTTTGTGACCCTATAGAGAGGTGTCTTTAATTTGCCAGTTTGTAATTCTCTTAGTGACAAATGAAACAGCCAGGTCATTGGTTAGATCTAAGAGACAGCAAAACTATAACAAGCTCCATCAAGAGGACTGTTGGCTGGAGCTATGAGAACAGTCATTCTGCCCACTGAGCACAGTGGCTGTGCCCATTCGCAGAGCTGGCACACTGATGCAGAGTAGATGCCACCACCCAGTGGACCCCATTGGGACAAACCCAAGCTGCAGTAGTAAGAGCCCCGATACCAGTCCATTCTCCATCTATGGTTTCCTCCCGGATTTTGTCTGAGGGAAATTTCCCCAAGAAGTCAAAATTACCTTAGAGCAGCCAGGACCCACTTATAGACTCCTGACTGTCACCTCTGCCTGGATCTAAAGTCGGTAGGATACACTGGATGAGGGGCCGAGTAATCATTCTTCCCTAAGGAGCGTGACTGTCCCACCCTCTTGTCTCAAGCGAACCAGCTGAAGTTCTAAGGATCCCTCTCTTTCCTGTCCATGTCAGTGGTGAATTTCTCTCCTTTCTCAGTGTAAGTACCCATCTCCATAACTGCTATCTAAAAGGCAAGAACAACCTCCATCCCCCAGGAGAAACTCTAGTGAGAAACTCTCTTCAATAAAAGGCAATAAAATATAGGGACATCTATTGCTCAGAGGGTAAAGCGTCTGCTTGCATTGCAGGAGACTTGGGTTCAATCCCTGGGTCAGGAAGATCCCCTGGAGAAGGAAACGGCACCCCACTCCAGTATTCTTGCCTGGAAAATCCCATGGATGGAGAAGCCTGGTAGGCTACAGTCCATGGGATTGCAGAGTCGGACAGGACTGAGCGACTTCACTTCACTTTATTGCCCGATTGGCCATACATCTTGATCAATATATTTGCTACTGAGTTCCATGGACTTCCTCAAAATTCCATTAACTGCTTGTAAGACCCTCCTCTTTGCTCATCCAGAAAGCCATGTCTCTCTCAAGATCCCTCCTGCATCACTGTCAAAGTCTATGAAAGGATCTGAGACTACCCAATTTGTAAGACAATAAGTTAGCTTGCCCTGTTTCCTGGATGCTGATGGAAGACACGAGACTCCTGGTTCAGAGACAACAGGTTTCCAGTGCTCAGGGCACTGCTGGCAGCCTGTCCGCACTGGTTTTCTTGTGGTGCAAAGAGGGACAAGTGACAACTTCACACCCAGTAGGGTGCTTCATAGGAGCAGAATCCTAAGCTTGGGAACCCAAATCTTTTATAAGGGTTAGTAAAATGCCTGTCCCTTGCACCAGAGGGAGACACTCTCTCTAAGGCTCTTGGTTGTCGTATATCCTTGAAGAAAGAGTCTGGAACACAAGCAGTCTGTGCCTTTGCTGCCAAGATTCTTAGAGAGTCCCATGGAGAATTATCTCCCCACACTACAAGCTTTCTCATTTGGTCCCTACGTGATAGAGGATATCATTCTCATTTTATGTATGAGAAAACCACAGCCCAGAGGAAACACATGAAAAGTTCAGAGAGAGTGGAAAATGGTGGAGCCAGGATTCAAACATCAAAGCTTTCCACTTCTCTGCAAAACCGGCCCAAATTCCTCAGCAACTGCAGTTCAGACAGAAGGCTTGACCGAGAAGGTGGCAAAATCTCTCATTCAGAGATGGTTTTCGTGGCTCTTCTCACCCTAACCATGACAAATTCCAGAACAGACTCACCTCAAAGGCCTTTGGCTTATCCTGGTCACTTGGGAGCCCACCCCTGAGGCTTAGAAACTGTCCCAGGGGATGTTTGATGACATCGCCTGCTTAAGCTAGGGCCAGGCCGGCCAGAGCCCTCCCTGAGTGGAAGACCCCTGGGACTCTACAGCCTCAGACTCATATAGAATGGGATCCCAAATATGCAGACTGATTCCTCAGTTTAAAAATCCTTGTGTGGCTCAAGCTGTTTCTTCCTCCCTTCAAGTCGTGGCAGGGACACCCCTCAGCACAGCCAGGGCCTGGCAGAGACCTGGGCTGTGCGCCCAGATGGGGCCAAGGGGCCTAAGGGTCAGACCTCAGCCCCGGAGCCCCAGAGTGCGGAGAGCTTGGGAGCCAGCCGAGGCCTGTCACCAAGGCGCCACTCGGCTTTCTGGGGATCCGATGTGGTTTTTGACGTGTATTGACATTATATGTTGGGCAGCACAAAGCTGGGGATTCTTAAAGAGTCAAAAGAGCTGTCATGAGGGCCAGAAACGGCAAGCATCGTTGCTCCACGGGTGGACTAGGAGAGCGAAGCGGGAACGGGGTGGGGGTGGGGTTGCCACTTCCGAAGGATCTGCTTCCAGTACACATGCTCAGAAAGCACCAAAATGCTGCCCGTTTTAGACAATTTAAGGAGCTTAGCCAACATTCTATGGACAACGGAGAAGATCTTTTTTTCCCCCTTCTCTACAAAAACTCATGAATAGATGTGTTTCGTTTGCAGTGTTAAGGAAAGCTGACTTGGACCGCATGCATGTATGCAGTGTTGTTTATACGCATGTTTTCCTAGGCATTCCTAAAGCTCCATTTTGTTCATTGCTCAAAGATGAGAACTAGAAAGTGAAACTATGATCAATAAACATTCCCAATTAATGTGCTGGTTCAAGCAAAACCAACCCCCAAAAGCTGGCAATAAATATAGTATTTTAAAAATTCAACAAATGCTAAATGGGACTATAAGCAGGTCCTATTCTAACCACTTCACAAATAGAAACCCATTTAATTTCATCTTCCTAACCATCCTAGAAGGTGTCCATGCTAACAAATGAGGAAACTGAGGCACAGAGTCCTTAAATAACTTATCCGAAGTCACTTAGCTGGAGGCAGAGCCCCAGGAGTTGCCTCCAAAGCTTGTGTGCTCAGTCAAGTTCAGAAGTGCACCATTCATTCGCAGGATGAGGGGGGTGGGGGTGGGTAGGTAGGAACACCAGCTCTGGAACCAGAGATCTTGGTGGGAATCTTCCATCTGATACTTACTAGCTGTGTGACCTTGCTTAACTTCCCTGAGCCTCATCTATAAATCAGGGATAAGGATTAAATGAGATAATACAAAGTGCCTAGTATATAACACTCAGATGGTAAAGAATCTGCCTGCAACGCGGAGATCCAGGTTTGACCCCTGGGTGGGGAAGATCCCCCAAAGAAGGGAATGGCAACCCACTCCAGTATTCTTGCCTGGAGAATTCCATGGACAGAGGAGCCTGGAAGGCTATAGTCCATGGTGTCACAAAGAGTCAGATATGACTGAGTGACTAACACTTTAGTATATATTAATAAGAAGTCCCTTAATAAATGAAAACTGTTATGGTTATTACTAAACAAAGTAAGGGTTCTATTACTAGCAAATGTCCCAGCTCCTCTCAGCAGATCCAATATGAAAGCACACCTTAGGGCTTCCCTGGGTGGCTCAGTGGTAAAGAATCCACCTGCCAAAGCAGGAGACAGGTTCGATCCCTTGTCCAGGAAGACCCCACGTGCTCTGGAGCAACCGAGCCCGTGTATTACAGCTACTGAGCCTGTGCTCTAGAGCCTGGGCTCCGCGAGAAGAGAAGCCTCTGCAATGAGAAGCCGGCACACCGCAAAGAGTAGCCCCTGCTTACTGCAACTAGAGAAAAGCTGGCACAGCAAAAAAGTCCCAGCACGGCCGAAGATCAACAAACATAAAGTCCACCTTAGGTTTGGGGTGGGCAGCAAGCGATCTCTAGAAGCCCTGGGCTCCTCCAGAAGGCATCATCAAGACATCTGGTTTAGACCTTTCATTTTTGAGGGGAAATTAAAGCCCAGGGAGGGGCCTTTCCTAGCACCATTCAGCCAGGTCTCCCACAGTGCCCCCAGGGAGTCAAGGAGGTCACATTAAAAACCATCTGTATCCTCTGCTCAGCCCATGAGCTCCTGGTCTCACACTCAGAAATTCTAGGTATTTCATCTACACTCCACTAGCCTCACTCTGACCTGCATTGAAAACAGCAAGGCTGAGAGGCTGTTTCAACTCATATTCCCAGTGACAGTCAGCCTTCACTGGACTCCCCTTTCCCCAATATCCTCCACTGAGCCCACCTGGGCCAAAGTGACACACAGCTTCCTCTGGGTTATCCAGGCTGCCGGAAGTCAGCAAAACCCTCAATCTCAGGGTGAAGAATTGTAAAACTTTGTCTTCATTTTCCTTTTATTAAAAAGCATAGGGAACACAACAAGGAGAATATTCTTAACGCCACAGAACCACACACTGAAAAATGGTTAAAATTGCAAAGTTTCTGCTATGTGTATTTTACCACAATAATGACACTAACCACAAAAACACAGAAAAGATGAAAAAGTTCTGGGGAGGGTTGGTGGTGCTGATTGGGCAACAGTGCAAATGTACTTAATGCCACTGCAAAATGGTTCAAGTGGTCACTTTTACACTATATATGTTCTTTTTTTTAACCACAATTAAAAACAAACACAACCAAAAAATGATTTCTACCACTAACCTTCTTGCCTCTCCTCTGCTTTGGTCAGACTAATGCAGGTTTCTCAGAAGCCTTTACAGCATCTCTGAGAGCTCAGCTCTGAAAGGAGCCCCAGGTCAAGGGTTTGGCCTCCACTGGCCATTGCCTTGCTGTGTGACCCTGGTTAGCAGCCTGACCTCTCTGAGCTTCAGTTCTATGACAGTAATATAACTAGATGCCCTCTAAGGGTCCTCCCACTCTGGACATTTTCTGATTCTGTGTTCTAAATCATTAAAGGGATGCCCCCTTCCAAATCAGGAATTCTTGCTACCACAGCCCCAAGAGGGTAAAATAAGACTATAGGACTGGGGCTTGAGGCTAGTGGAGGGCGTGAAGGTTCTTAGAGGCCTAGAAAAAGTCAGCTAGGGTTGTCATGGAGATGCATGGTACTAATAAACATGCCCCCCTCTGGATGCCTGCTCATTCCTGCAGAGTTTATAAAACACACCCACATCTAGTACTCCCATGACCCTTTCACTCCACAAACATCCAGAAAGCCCATCCTCTGTGTCCGGCACTGGGCTAGACCAAGGTCATAAGACATCTCTGGCTTCCAGGAGACTCCTAGGGAGGAGAGAGGGGACAGCAGCGTGGTCAGATCTTGCACTGGGCAGGCCAGGGCATGGTCAGGAGCAGGGGGCAGTTTGGGCAAAGGCCTAGCGGGGAGAGAGGGGTCTGGAGTGTGGCGTTTGAAGGTACTGGGCCAAGAAGACTCAGGGCAGGGCTAGGTCCTCTCAGAGGCAGTTCTATATCCTAAAAACACAGGCAGTCATCGGCGAGGTCACCATCACATGGAGGAGGTTCACTGTCAGATTTGGGTGCCGGGGCTTCCCTGGTGGCTCAGTGGTAAAGAATCTGCCTGCCGATGCAGAAGACATGGATCCAACCTCTAATCGGGGAAAACCCACATGCCGTGAAACAACGAAGCCCATGCACCACAGCTACTGAGCCTGTGCTCTAGAGCCCGGGAGCTGCCCCAGAAGCCCAGGCGCCCTAGAGCCCACACTCTGCTACAAGAGAAACTACTGAAACGAAAAGCCTGTGCACTGCAACCAGAGAGCAGCCCCTGCTCCCCGCAACTAGAAAAAAGCCTGAGCAGCAATGAAGATCCAGCACAGCCAAAAACAAATAAATTAATTGAATTATTGGTTAAAAAAAGATCTGGGTGCAGACCATGACTCTGGGTGAGGAGTGGATTGAAAGGGGCGGGAGAAGGAGGGAAGCCTATTCAAGAGGCCACAGCAGCTGTTGATGGAGGCCCGGGGATCCTGGACTATGGACGTCCAAGTGGGTCACTGACTATTCCTGCTGCGGAAAGTGAAGTTCTCCCAGGTCAGCTGACTGCCCCAAGCCAGGAGTGAGTTAGGAGATCTGAATTTGAGACCTCATACATGCTGAGACCCTAACCCGAGCTTTCCTCCACAACCTGAGCTACTTTCTAGGCCTCAAGGCACTTGCTGAGAGCTTAATACGTGCCAGTTGTGAGTGCCTGCTGCTGCTGCTAATTTGCTTCAGTCGTGTCCGACTCTGTGCGACCTCATAGACGGCAGCCCACCAGGCTCCCCTGTCCCTGCGATTCTCCAGGCAAGAACACTGGAGTGGGTTGCCATTTCCTTCTCCAATGCATGAAAGTGAAAAGTGAAAGTGAAGTCGCTCAGTTGTGTCTGACTCGTAGCGACCCCATGGACTGCAGCCTACCAGGCTCCTCCGTCCATAGGATTTGCCAGGCAAGAGTACTGGAGTGGGCTGCCATTGCCTAACAGGCATTAATTCATGTAATCCTCCTGACAACCCTAGGATGGAAATACTCTTGTAATTCTGATGAGGAAACTCAGGCACAGAGAGGTTAAATAACATGCCTCAGATCACTTTATGTGGTAAGTGGCAGAGTCTGGATTAGAACAAGGCAGTTACAGCCAAAGACAGCCAGAACAATGAAGCCCTCTGAAATGTGTGGGATGGAAGCTTCCGGAACAGATAGTGGGAAGGGATGGGGGGAGTTCCCAGAACTGAACAGAGGTGTGTGCACACCCTCTGGAGTAATGAGGGAATCTGTGTTCAGACATTGAGGAAGCAGCCAGATCAGGCGTTCTGAGATCTGGGGTTCAGGCTCAGTTCTGCCCTGAACTTGCTGTGTGACCTTGGGCTCCTCATAGCTCTCTCTGAGCCTTGCGTTTTCTCAGCTGAAGCCTGAACACAAGATTTCTAGGACTCCTCACCCCCCAAGCTGTACTTCTCTGGCTCATAGATCCATCCTTCCACACCCTCACCCCCAGACACTTACGGAGACTACGTCAGGGAAGGGACAGGACGTAGGGGTGGGCTGTGCAGTAGAGAGAGAGGGGCAAAGGAGGGACTAACCCCTCTCCACAAATCTAGCCAATAGCAGGAAATCCATTCCCCCTCTGTCCCCATCCTAGGCCTGGGCCTGGGGGCAGTAAACCCCACCCACTGCACTTCCCAGAGCCTGCAAGGACCCGGCTCCCACCATGCTCTCCAGAGACAGGGCCTTGTTTAGAAAGTGTCTTCTGGAGCCTGAGTCACCAATCCCTGGGTGGTCTGGGGAAACCACAAAGTTTCTGCCGGCACCACGACTGGGAAAGGGGGAGGATGGAGGTCCTGCTGCCACTTGTGACCTCAGCAACTCAGCCTGTCCTGTCTGGGACTCGGTTTCCCCCTGTGAACTGAGGGACCAGAATTGCAGCCTCAGACCCCCGCGAAGAAAGGCAGCCGTGAGGCCTCTCCGCAGCACTTGAGGCCATCCAAGGAGCTCAGGGAGGTTCTCAGCCTGCGCAGAGGGCAGCAAGACTGCTGCAAGGTTGAGGCCCCTGGGTCCCCAGAGTTCAGCCCTCCAGACTCAAGGGCGGTCCCCAGGGGGCAGGCCCACTCCAGCAAAGCCAGTCACAACCAGCACGAGAGGATGTTGGACAGGACGCCCAGCCCACATCTGAGACAGAGACATGTCCTGTCCCCCAGGGAGCTTGGGCACAGGACAGTATTCCCATAAGCTTCCATTTTTCCATCTGGAAAGTGGGACTGGCCAAGAACACCCTCGCAGAGGTTCTCGCTCCGCGGGTAGTAAGGACTCACAGACAGTTCACGTTGGTAATCACTGACTTGAAAAGGAGACAGATAGTGACTCCGAGCCCATCCTCCCAAAACAGCACAGCTCTGCTCACTACGCCCCAGGAGGACCAAGGCCTGGACAGCGGGGACAGCAGAGGAAGGGGGGACTCCTGGGAAGCTCGGGTCTGGGGTGGCAGAGTGGAGTGAAAGGGACTGGGCTGGCTGACCTGGGTCTGAGACAGAATTAGAGGGGTGGAAAGGAGTCCACTGGCATAGAACTTTGGGAAATGAAGTAAAAATAGTGTAGTTCTTGGAGGATGTGGTGGCCATGATTCCTCCGGGCATTCACACTCTTGTGTAGCAACACCTCCCCCTGCCCCCCACACACACCCGCCGCCAACACACACACACCCCGTAGCAAGAATGGTTTGTGTGACCAATAGAACATGACAGAGTGATGGAATGACGCTTCTGAGATAAGGTTAGAAAAGACAGCAGCCTCACACTTGGTCTCTCTCTTTTGGATCAGTTGCTCTCGGGCAAGCCACGTCATGAGTAGCCCAATGGAGAGGCCTACGTGGTGAGGAACTGAGGCCTCCAGCCAACAGCCACGTGAGCAGGCTTGGAAGTGGGTCCTCCAGGCCCAGTTAAGCCTCAGATGACTGCAGCCCTGGCCGACAGCTTGATTGCAGCCTCAAGAGACCCTGAATCAGAACCACCCAGCTAAGCTGCTCCCGCATTCCTGAGCACAGAAACTGTGTGATAATAAATGGTAGTTGTTTCAAGCTGCCAAGTTTTGGGATAATTTATTACGCAGCAATAGATAATACACAGGACTTCTCAGAGCATTTAATAGGCTAATGTAAATCTCCAAGAAAGAAGATATACAATGTAACATTCCCCTTAGTTATTTGGCCAAGAAGGCCTTCTTTTTTTGAGTTTTCTCAAGAGAGGAAACTGATTTAATATGGCTCTGGTCCTACAATTAGATGTAAGTTCTAACCTTGGTCAGTTTCATGAGCTAGTCATTTACCCTTCCAGAACCTTTAACTTTTTCCCTTTTATAGAGTAGAAAGAAACCACCTGCCTTTGCATCAATCATGAGGACAGCCCCAGACGGGCAGGTTCTGACCTCCTTGGTGAGGGATCAGAGGGTAGCTTATTTAGGTCCTAAAAGGGAGTTTCACCCTGGGGCTCAGGGAGCTTCCACAAGGCCATTAAGTGGGTCCAACACCCACCATCTCAGTCTTTCTTCCACAGATCATTTCCCCAAAGTGGTGAGAATTAGTCTTCTAGTTTGCAGACAGCTCAGAGATGGGAGATATGGACATCAGACTGAGAGCTGGCGTAAGCCAGAGCATGAGCCTCCCCATCAGATTGGAAGCGCTTACCCAGGATGGATGGGCCACAAACTCCCCCTCCTCCTCCTGAATCCTGTGGACACCCCACAGCCAAGGGAGGGAAGGAACAATAGAACCTTCTCTGGTCTTAAGAACAAACATGGGTCCTTCCTTCCTTTTCAATGTAATTCCCTCTATTCTTTAACCGCTAAAAGACTGAAATCAAGTTTCAAATGCCTGACTGGTCAGAAACCCACGGAAACCCTGCACATCTCTCTTTGTTAAAAAGAAGACAGTTTAAAAAAAAAAAAAAAAAAAAACTATAATGCGAATACTTTATTTTCAACGAGTGACTGGTATTAGCTTTTTGTCTGGGCATTAATATTTCAGAAACCAGACACCAAACCCAGGCTTTTCCACCTGGCTCTGCTGTATCATTTTCTTTAAAGAAAAAAAACATAAAGAGAAAGGAGGAAGAGAAAGAAAATATATCTGTATTATAAGCCAAAGTGCGTCTTTCTTGTTTTGTCCATATACACACATTGCACCATACATAAATAATTACATTGTAAAAATGACTCCATAATTACAAGTATAATATATATTTCCATATAATATATAAAACTTTATATTAAATCTAGGTAGATGATATCTGGGGGGGGGGGGTTCGTCCGTGGGGGCTGTGTCTCTGGGCACGGGGCCCCCCCGGCGGCGGGGCAGGTGGCGGGGGCGCTATCTGTGGTTGTTGAGAAGGATCTCGAGCCAGCAAGGGCAGGAGGTGATGAACTGCCGGGAGTAGCAGGGCCCCCAGCCCTTGGCGAAGCTGATGCGGACGCTGTTGGGGTCGTAGGGGCCGTCGGCGGCGTCGGGCTCGGGGCCGTGCTGGAGCAGGCCAGAGCGCTCGAAGTCGAACACCTTGATGGAGTAGCCAGGAGGCACCTTGCGGACCACCAGGGCGCGGCCGCCGGGCGCGTCCAGCGTCGGGGAGTTGACGAAGATGGGGTGCTCGCCGCGGTTGTAGGCCCACACGCCGTCAGGCTCCTTGCTGAGCAGGATGCCGAAGCCGATCTTGCTGCGCGTGCGCCGCACCGACTCGCTGCGCTGCTCCAGGTTGAGCTGGCCCAGGCAGAAGCCGCTGCCCTGAGGTAGGTCGTAGAAGATGCTGACGGCCTGGTCGTACACCGCGTAGAGGCGGCCCACCCGCGTCCGGTGCTCCCAGTAGGCCACGCTGCACCAGTGGCTCGGCTTGGTGGCGTCCGGAGACATGCTGGCGTCTGCGGGGCAAGCACAGGGCACGCAGCTGTTATTCCTGGGCAGCGGAGGTGGTATGGCTCCCTGGCCCGGGGAGAAGGGGGTGGTGCCTGGAGCTTCTAGCACCCCACAGACATGCGGAGCGTCTACTGCGGGCCAGGCTGTCCTCAAACTTAACCCGCAGGCCCCTCGCCCAGCCCCACCCACAAACACACACAAAGGCAGGGCACCTACTGTGCCAGGTGCCACGGGCACCCAAACACGAGCCACACCCGGCTCCTTCCCATAGAGTTTTACAAGCCGGCGGAAGAGGGACACACACCCACACACCCAAGGGAGGGGCTGAACGGTGAGCACCTACATTGTTCTGGGTGCTGTGCTCTGCACGCCTCATTCCACACGTGACTCTCTGCGTCCTCCTGAAATGGCGAGGAGGCCACCTTCTCATTTTACAGATGAGGATCTGAGACTTGGCAGCCCAAGGCCACCCGGCTGGCGGGTGGCACCACCAGGATTTGAACCCAGTTAGTCCAAGCCTCAACTTGAACAGAGTGGGGTGAAGTGCAAGTTAGTCGCTCAGTCATTTCCGACTCCTTGCGACCCTGTGGACTATAGCCCGCCAGGCTTCTGTGTCCATGTGATTCTCCAGGCAAGAATACTGGAGTAGGTTGCTATTCCCTTCTCCAAGGGATCTTCTGGACCCAGGACTTGAACCCAGGTCTCCTGCATTGTAGGTGGATTCTTTACTGTGTGAGCTACCAGGGTGAGGCAATGGAGGGGTATAAATCACCCCTTGGAGGGGACTCAGGCATCAGAAGGCAGGATAGGGTGGGGTGGGGGACGTGGCCCCCGGTATCTCTTGCAGCTAGGAATCACTGCTGCTCAATGCTGACGGCTCCCAGCCTCAGCCTTGAGCGTGATGCAGAGTCTCCCAGCAGCCCCCACCCCCAGCCCCTCAGGTTGGCTCTCTTGGCAGGAAGTGCAGGTCTTCACCAGAACTGCAGCCGCTTCTGTGAGACAGAGAAACGAAGGGTCTCTAAGTGGGAAAGGAGATCGCTCCTCAAGGGCTCCAGTTTCCCAGCTGCTCCTCTCCAGACCCCAGTTTCCCCAGTGACAGCAAAGATGTGGCCTGGATGAAGACTGGAATCCCTTTTCACTCCAGCTGGGAGCACCTCTATGCGTCTGTGTGAATTTAACAATTTCCAGGTATAGCAAGGGCCCCGTCTTGAAGGGCAGCCCCCTCCTCCCTGCCCTCAGGCATGGCCGGCCTCAGATTCTGAAGCATTTTGACGCCTGGGCTCTCCTTTGAGCTCACGGCTCTGAGAAGCAGACCGCCCGGTGGGGTGATGTGTTCCCACTCAGGCCCCCGGCTGGGGCTTTGGCAGAGGGAGAAGGTCTGCTGGAGGCCTGATGAGGACACAGTGAGGCCCTTTATGGCTCAGCTCCTCCCAGAGAAACAGAGCAAAGTCCAGTCACACCTGAGGGAGAAAGCACTGCCAACAACTTCATTCAGGAGCCTGGGTGAGGTCAGCTCTGTCGGCCTTCAGTCCAGTCCCGCCTAGACGTCCCAGAGCAGCAGGGTGACCGAGCTCCTGACATTCCCTTATGTTCTGGGAGGCGCCCCCAGCAGGGAACTGTGCACCTGAAGGGCTTCCTGTTGCTCTGCTGTGGCCTGGGGCTGGGCACAGTCTCAAAGGGTGGCATTAAGGTCCCACCACAGGGCCCCAGGCTAGCCCCTGAGGATGTATACTTTGTCTCATGGTCCCTACGCAGACCCCTCTAGCTGTGGTCAGAGTGGGAAAAGCAGGCCCTGCTCCCTGCTCTCAGCTGACCTGCGCCTCAGCCAGTGGGCACTAGGCCAGTCCCAGCAGGTGGGCAGCCAGGAGTACCCCCGCCCTTGTCCCTTTCTCCATCCATCCATCTGGCACTGGTCTGAGAGTTGTCAAGATGCAGAGAAGCAGCACCGTCCCAGCCTGGCTGTGCAACTCCGAAACCAGCCTCCTCGTTAGATGAGAACTCCATCAGTGCAGCCGGCACAGAGGTGCGGGGGCAAAGAAGCTGTGCCTGGAGAACGCTGCGCGACAGCACAGGCAGCGGGCACCTCTGAGTGCCCTCCGTAAGCCAGGTGACTTCCTCACGACGGCCTTGGTGCACCTGCTACCAGCCTTGTCCACAGGTGTGGAAACTGAGGCCCCGGGAGGTGCCATAACCGGCCAAGGGCACACGCTCAAGAGTGCTGGGGCTGGCATCAGTGCCAGGCCACACTCTCGAGGGGAGCTCTTCTCCATACTCCAGACAGGCCCCCCACCTTCTCAGAGCCTCAGTTTCCCTATCTGCAACCATGACAGCTCTCGTGGTCTGTGAGTCCTAGAAGTGCTTACCCACAAGCTGGTGAGTCACGAACGAAAGGCCTCCATCCCCTGAAGACTCACACAGTCCTCCTGAGGGAGGGAACACGGCTGTCCGCCTCCTCAGATAAGCACAGAGGGGCCACCCTAGTCATAAAGGGGCAGCTCTGCCCCAGGGTGTAGCCACTCATAAAAGCTTAAGAAGGAGTTTAACAGAGAGAAGAGTAATGGGACCCCAGGGGTGGGGCACTTCCTCCCTCGCAGCTCCTAAAAGGCTTTTAATTCAAGGCCAAGTGGGCCTTCCTGTCCCCCTCCTCTCAGCACCTCCAACCCCAGCCAAGCCAAACCAACTGTGCCCTCATCATCTAACCACCCCCCAACCCCGATCAACACCTGTGTCTCGGGTCTTGTCCCAGTCGGTGCTCCTCACGGGGGATGGAACCCTATGCATGGGGATAAACCACCCAGCCCCTGAGTTGCCCTGGGCCCCAGCCTGCCCCAGCTGTGGTGCTCAGGGACACCGCCTAGTCCAGGCCTCACCTCCTGTGGCCTCTGGATGAGCAGTAACACCTCATCAAGCCTGGGCTCTGGGCCAGGTCTTCCAAATTCCAAGGGATGGACTGCCGCCTCTGGGAAGCCCTCTCTGACCTCTCCCTCCTGTGCGCCTAGAGCCTCAAATGCAGCCTCGCTCTTGGCCTGAGCAGGTGTCTGTGCTGTTGGTCAGCGTCCCTGGCTGGCCTCGACTCTCAAGGAGGAAGGGGTGGGTCTTAGTCCTCTCTGCGTCTGTCGCAAGTCTGCGTGTATCCCCAGGGTGCTCTTGGAACACCCTGCAAGGGAAGGAGGAAGGAAACAGAATATATGCCAAGTGTGGGCACGCTGCCGTCACCCTGCCCCTCACTGGAATCCTTCCCAGTAGGCGGGGCTGATGGCCTCAGGCCTGAAAGGTGCTGGGCAAGGTCTAGGGTCTCAGGTCTGATCCTGAGACAGCAGCCCATCATGAGCCTGTCACCATGCCTGAGGCCTCCTCGTCTCCACCTAGCTCCAGGGTCTCTGGGCTCCAGAGCTTGAGGGTCCCGTGGCACTATTTCATCCAGGAAGCCCCAATACTCTGGAATTTCACAAAGCAATACACTGTTTAATGGGGGTGGGGTGGGAATATTACAAGGTCACTACAATTTTATTTTGTCACATACAGACTGATTAAAAACCCCAAGACCATCTACTGTCACTAGCGCAAAAGAAAGTATAACTTGATTCTCAAAAAATAGAGTATTTTAAAAATCAAATCAGAAAATCTAAAAATACATTTACATTGTAAGAAATTTTCTTGTTTCTTTCACCATAGACCAGTGAAAACTCAGTCCTGAGAGTGGCCTGTGGGAACCATCAATTGAGTCCAGTGTTCTTGTGACCCAAAGATGGTGCCCAGGGGTTGGGGGGGTACCAGGTGACTTGCCCAAGGACACACAGCAGTGGGTGGCAGAAGTGGGACCAGAACTAGAGACCCCAGAATTCTAACCTAATGCTTGTCCCATGATCCAAAAGGTTTCCGAGTGAGACAGACCTAACTCTCACCACTGACTAGTTTAGTGGCCATGAACAAGTCACCGAATGTCCCCAAGCCTCAATCTCCCCATCTGTAAAATGGACTTGTTCATAATGAGTACCTCAATTACACAGTCCCTCTTTGAACTTTCTGGCAACTCCAGCAGCAGATCAATTTGGAGCAGAAAGAAGCAGCTGTTTATCTGTCCCCATGCTGGCCTAACTCTTCAAAGGCCAGGGCTCCTTACGGGTGTTGGGGGTCATGACCCAGGATCACCACCATGGGGGGTTGCGACAGGACAATGGACAACAGTGGCCTTTGCAGATTGTCAAGCACTTCACCAGTGTTAAGGTTTAGCTCCCAGCCTGGTACCTGAAGTGCAAAGAGGTGCTCATTACGTGAAGAAATCAAAGTGAAGCGATGACTAGCTGAACATGAGGGACACAGATGAGCGCTCCTGCGGCTCTGTTTACACACACACGTGTATTCACATCTAATGCTGCGTGTTCACAAGCTGACAACACTCTCTGCAAGTGAGCAGGCAGGTACTCCCAAACCCAGGGTCCCCTCTCCACTCCCCTCAGACCCAGAGCTCCACTCCATCCACCATGCCTCTCCTCTGCAGCCTGGGCTGCCTCTCAGGATGCGAGGCGACAGCCTCTTGCAGAAGATCTTTTTCTTCTCATGGCTCCAAGGCTGTGGTCCCGCCATCAGCCTAATTAGGAACCAGCTCCTTAATTGCAAATAAATACCGGGGAGTCAGACCCGAGTGAACAACATCAAAGATGACCGCTCTCTGACCGAAACTCCTGCTCGCTACCCCCTGCTCAGGGCCTGGCCTAGTTCCCAGCCAGACTCTGGGTCCCGGCTGGAAGGGTTCCGGGGGGAGGGGGAGAGGAGAGGCACGGTCTGGCGTGATGTCTGGGGCGGACTTGGAGGAGCAGCACCAGACCGGGGGTCAGGAGTCCTGCAGCCAGGTGTCCTGTCTCCTGGCCCCGATCTGCAGGCGCGCTCTCTTCTCCCGGCCTCAGTCTTCCCCTCTGAACAGTGAGCTCTACGCATCTAAGACTTCATGAATGTTCACAGCAGCTCTACCTGTAATCACCCAAACCTGGAAAGCAGCTCAGATGTCCATCAGCAGGAGGATGGATGTTAATGGACTAAATGCTCATGTGTGTCCCTCCCCAAGTTCAGGTTGAAAATGCTAATCCCTGACGTGACAGTATTAGAAGGTAGGGTCCTTGGGACGTGAGGAGCTCATGAACAGATCAGAAAAGAGACCCCAGAAAGCCCCCTCACTCTACTATGTGAGACTATAGCAAGAATACAACCATTTATGAACCAGGAAATGGCTCTCACTAGACACCAGATCCACCAGCAAGCATCTTGACCTTGGATTTCCCAGACTCCAGAACTGTGAGAAATAAATATGTATTATTTAGGCCACCTAATTCAGGGTATCATTGTGATCACAGCCCAAACAGACTATGATAATGGATCAACAAAAATAAGGCACATCCATTCAGTACAAGAGGGCTTCCCAGGTGGTACAGTGGTAAATTCCCACCTGCCAATGCAGGAGACGCAAGAGACTCAGGTTGGATCTGTGGGTTAGGAAGATCCCCCGGAGGAGGAAATAGCAACCCACTCCAGTATTCTCGATGAGAAAATCCTGTGGACAGCGGAGCCTGGCGGGCTACAATCCATAGGGTTTCAAAGAGTCAGATACAACTGAGCATGCACGCAATATAGTGGAACACAATTCACCAGTAAAAAGTAATAAACTGCTGAAACACGCCCCAACGTGGGTGAATCTCAGATGCATCTGGCTGAGTGAAAGAAGCCAGACCCAAAAGATGTGCTGTTTCCACTGATACGAAATTCTTAAGTAGACAAAATGAAGTAAAGTGACAGAAATCAGAACAGGGATTACCTCTGGGGAGTAATCCCTGGGGATGAGGAAACTTTCTGGGGTGCTGGAAACATTTGCTATCTTGAACAGCAGGAACTCGGGTATACACACTGTCAAAAATCATGACCTATGCACTAAAGAGCTGTGCAATTCATCGTAGGTATGACGCCTTGAAAGAAAGACAACAAAGGCCAGCCCTCTGTGGCCTGTCCTAAAAGTGGTCTCACCAGGGCTCCCAGGGGGCCCAGGGGACAGGCCGGACAAGGGTGGCCTGGCCTCTGGGTGGCGCCCACATTCCTGCCACCAGAGGGTGGTGGATGCCTGTCGTGGGCAGGAGGAGACTGGCCCAGTGGTAGGTCCTCTCCCCTGCACTGCAGCCAGCCCCTCCGATGGCTGGCATTCCTTCCTCTGGGCCTCTTGACCAAGTGAGGGTCCTGTGAGCCCAATGTGTAATTTTGTGGGGATGCTGAGGCACCTATGGGGCCAACTGTAGTCTGGGGAAGGCGAGGAAAGCTGAAATCCCAAAGAAAGCCTTTAGCTTCTTTGAATCAGCAGCTTTCTGTCAAAACAAAGGGAGGAACGTTCCTGTGTGCTCCCCCATGGGCCGCACACTCCAAAAGCCTGAACACACGCAATGCAGCCTGTTTCCCTCGTGACTTCCCCTTTCCACCGCGCCAGACTGCCTTGGACTTGCCCACCCTGGGAGGCGAACCACAGAAGTGCCCAGATTAAAGTCTCCGGATGGCTTAGACTCCAAGGAAGGGAAATGTGAAGGCTCAGGGCATTCGCAGGAAGCTGGCCCCGAGTCCCCCAGTCTCCAGGGCCTAGCTGGGCTGCTCAGGCTCCTCCACGTTCAAAGCTTTGGCTGCTGCTTCACACCCCCTTGGGCCACAGCAGCCTCACTGCCTTTCCGGGGGCTGGCCCAGCCACACCTTAAATGAACAATGAAACCAGGGCAGACCCCACCGAGAGCTGGGAAGGGAGGCTCAGAGAAGCTAAGTGACTTGCCCAGGGTCACCTAGCAAGTTGGTGGCAGAGCCAAGGAGGAGCCTAGGGCTGGCTTTTCCAATCCCCTTTGCACAGAGCCCTGTTGGGGCCGCCTGCCCTCCTGGAAAACTCCTTTCTTCTGTCCCATGTTATGCCCTCAGCTTTTAAGTTCCCATCCAACCAGGAGCTTTTTCATCTGAGGCTCCCAGGCCTGGGAGTAATTACGTGGCCCTGCATCTGGTTAACCTAACACCCCTTTAAAAGCCTTGTTTGCCCATTAGATAAGTAGTTTTTGTTATCAAACTAAAGGGGGAAAAAGAAGTTTCCACTTAACCTTCCTTTGTCATTTTAAGCTGCAGAAATGGCTTCAGGTTTTGCAGCAAGTCTAAAGATGCAGCATTAATTAGAGACTCTTTTTTTTTTCTTCGTTAAGGGAGGGGGAGACCCGTCCTTTATTCACTGGGATCCGGCAGTAAAAGCAGAGAAGGAATGTGCACAGGGCCATGTTAATGGTCAACAGCTTAGAACGAGCCTCTCCGCTGAAAGCTTTCCAAAAGCAGGGCCCAGCTGACAGGAGTTTCCTCTTATTCGCTCCCACCCGCCCCTCCCCGCCCCCACCTCAACTCCAGCACCTTTGGCCCCTGGAGGAAGCCAGGCTTCCAAGAGGAAGTTCCTAATCGGTCATTACATCACGGGCGGTCTGGCCACCACCGCCGCCTTCACGGGGTCCACCTTGGGCGCTCATTCAGCCGCTGGTCTCTGGGCCAAGGACTGTTTGGCCACCACTTTCCAGACAGTTGACTAGCCGCTCTGCTGGGGGCAGGAGGGCGGGGGGTTACCCCCTGGATAGCGGTGAAGCAGGCAAAGGGAAAACGACAACAGGAGGAGGGAGTCCCGGAAATTCGTGGTCCGTGTGGCCACAATTCAGGATTCTGCAGATGCAAAACTGAGGCCCCAAGAGGGAAAGGAACTGGCTAGGGTTACAGGAGAAACTCACAATAGACTGGCAGCTAGGACCAGTTGGGTGTCTCCTGCACAGGGTCCAGGAGCAAAGCTGCCTATGTGTGTGAATCTCAGCCCTGCCACTCACCAGCAGTGAAATCTTGGGTAAGTGATTTCACTACCTGGGCCTCAGTTTCCTAATCTGTAAAACGGGGATGCAATCAGCACTTACTGCCTTGGGCTGCTGGGATTAATTTCAAGTACATAAAATAATGCCTGGTTCAAAATAAGCACTCTGTAAGTAACAGCTATTCTTTTTCACTAATATTATTACCACTGTATATCTTATCTCTATATTGTATAAATTATTTAATAGATTGATTCAGTCTGTATAGTTCATAAGGGTATTCATATTAGGTTAGGTAATGCGCCAGTGGAGTTGAGAATCAAGGGGAAATGCTAAGAGGAGGAGCACAAGTAGTAATAACAATAAACCAGCCAGTAGTAATAATGATGATGATATACCAGCCAACATCTAATGAACTTTTACCCAATGCTAAGCAGAGTATGAAGCACTTTAAATGCACTGTCTCATCATACTGTTCATTCTCTTAGTAATTCCCATTTTTAGATGCAGCTGAGGTCTAACAGTCAGGTAGTGAGTCCAGAGTCCTCAGCTAGGAAGCTGCCAATCTGGGATCCAAGCTCACGTCCATCTGGAGACTGGAGACTTTGCATTACTCTCTCGTTGTTACAACCTATGAGCTGCAAAACCCCAGAGGCCTGCAGGGTAATGGCACAGAGTCTGTGTTGTAACAGCCCATCCATGTCCACTCCAAGCCGGCACTTGCCGGCTCTATAAAGACTAGATGTTCAAAGTGGTCTTTAGATGTGGCAATATGGAGGCCCCAATAGACACTGCCCACCTTTTGGGGGTTTTCAAAAACCATGCCTTCTAACAACTATCTATAGACCCCTATGCAGCCCTGCGAACATGTATTTTTCCAGTGTTTCAGTACAGCTTCTCCCATGGGCTCCCATCTCCTCTCCTTGACACAAGGAGCGTGTTCTACATACACTGCAGTAATGGAGGGTGACCTCAGCAAAGGGCTGCTGACCCTGGCTGAGTAATTGGAGGGTGTGGGGGGTGCCGGGTGCTCTCTGCTCTGCACCCAGTTCAGGAGGCAGGATCACCCCCATTCTCTGAGGACAGACCCCACGTCACAGAGACCACAGAGCAAGGCCGCGTGGGAATCCTGACCGGATGGCCTGACCCCGAGCCCGCTTCTCTCTGCTGGGCCCTGCGCGCTGCCTCTGATCTTCTGGGAGGCCCAGGTAGCCGCCACCCTGAGGGGTTTAGAGAGAGTAAGAGCTGTCAGTGGTCAGCCTGCCGAGTCGTCGCTGGTCTTCTCTAAGAACAGTCTTGCTGGACCCAGCGGGATTCTTTCATCCTTGGCACCCTGACCCCTGCCTGCTCGGTCCCATGTCTCCAGCAGAACCAGGTGGCGGCCTGGGCTGAGGTGGGTAAGGTTTCCGTTATTTAATCTCCTGCAGTATGTGAATGGATCCTGAAAAGATGAGCTCCTCTTGCAACCTTGGCATAAAACAAGCTCTCCTCTGGGCCCTACTACACAGGCCTGCTGAGGGTCTCCTCCACACGTAGTATCCCCGGAGCCCACCAGGACCTATCACTTCCATCAGCATCCTTCTCGCCCTGCTGCCCTGTAAGCTTTTCTCAGGTTCGCTGGGCCCGGGGGCTGTGGCTTTTCTCCCCAGGCCTTGGTGCTTTGTGGTCCAAGCTTCCTTCTTAAAAACATTCTGCAGGCAGGCTCAGCTCTGAGAGCCACATTGAGGCTGCGATCAGATCACTCTCTATCAGAGCTGAGCATCAGACTGTACCCCAGAAACACCGGCAGGGCTACCTGGCCCAGCCTGATGTTCCTAAACGAAGCCCCAACACCCTACGCCGGAAAAGACAAGACGCCAAAGAGGCAGCAAGGAGATCAAACCAGTCAACCCTAAAGGAAATCAACCCTGAATATTCACTGGAAGGACTGATGCTGAAGCTGAAGCTCCAATACTCTGACCACCTGATGCAAAGAGCCAACTCATTGGAAAAGACCCTGGTGCTGGGAAAGATTGAGGGCAAGACGAGAAGAGGGCAACAGAGGATGAGATGGTTGGATGCCATCACTGACTAAATGGACATGAATTTGAGTAAACTCCAGGAGATAGTGAAAGACAAGGAAGTCTGGTGGGCTGCAGTCCACGGGGTGGCAAAGAGTTGGGTGCGACTTAGTGACTGAAAAACAACAGCAAGGAGGCTGGGCGGGAGAACCTCTCCAACTTCAGGCAGAAATTCGAGTCTAGGTGAGAGAATTCTGGTTCCCTGTGTCCTGGAGGGAAGGACGGTGAAAAGCGTCAGTCTCCAAGGGGAGGAGAGAGCCAGTGATAAGCAGCTTATAAAATCAACCCCATGTTTTTCAGAAGGAACCAGTTTCTGCAACGAAAGGCTCTGAACTTTGCTCCCATTCCAGGTTGTCTTTTGTTTTATCACAAAGTTAGGACTCTGAGTAAGTTTGTTTGTTTCCTTAGCCAGAGACCCCCTGGGGTGGGAAAGCCTGGCTCTTCATCTTAACCCTGGAAAGATTCTAAAAAAGCACTGTGTGTGCACAATGTCGAAGCTGGGTACCTGGATCCCCAGGAGAGAGGCAGCAGTTGTGAGAGGGAAGGGGCCCCCCGTCCTCCCTGCCTGCGAGTCAGCCTTGCTGATGGCTGAACTCCTGGATTCTCACAGGAGCCAGGTCCCTGGCTGCTCTTCGGGGTTCCTGTCTTGGGGGAGAGTGGGTTTTCACCTGAGCCTTCAGGTGCCAAAGTTCACTGACTCAACCCCACCTTGACTTCCCTGTTGAATCCGAGAACACAGAGAACAAAGTCGGCCCTTTGGGGGTTCAGATGGGGACAGCCTGCGCAGGTGTCAGAAGTGGGGGAAAGCGGTCTCTGGTAATTGGTGATGTGCTTCAAGGAAGCCCATTTGGGGACACGCTCCTGCCCTGTCAGGGGAATTCAGGGCACCTCCATTTCTCTTTTATTTCCCAAATACAATATGAGTTTTATTGGCAAACCTCCTGCCTCAGACTTCTACCTGGACCTAATGTAAAGCCATAAAAGCAAAGTACCTTAAAATTGCCCTCAATCAACTTGTCTCTGAGGCAGGAACCTACGCTGCTGCAGAAACATCCCAGGGGGTAATCAGGGGAGGCCCCGACAACCCAGGCCCCTCAAATCCCTGGCTCCACCGTCCCCTGTGAGGGGGATCCTTTAGCTCCCTGTGCCTTGAACACCTCCCCCGCCACTTCCCCCCCACCCCGCCCCTGTGTGCAGTTTGTCTACTCTCTCTTGATCTGGAAAATTCCGTGAGACCACAGGCAGCAGAGAGGTGAACGAGTGCAGATCCTAACGACTGTGTTACGGTAAGCAGGTGACTACACCTCTGAGTGTCGAGGCCAGCTACAGAACTGGGGGGCCCAGTTCAAAATGAAAAGGCAGGGTTCCTTGTTCAAAATGTATCCAGAATTCCAGTAGTGAAAGCGGAGCCTTAAACTGAGCAGAGGCCCCTTCTCTGCACAAGGCCCTGAGTGGGGCACACAGCCCTGAACACGCATGAAGCCGGTGTAACTCACTCCAAGGGGTCAAGGTTGGGGGGCGGGTTCATGACAGCCCTAACGACAGTAACTGGCACTTGATGAAAGTGAGATTCTTCCTCCATCAGACTCTTACTCAACCACCAAGGCCCCAGTGTCACCTCCTTTGAAAAGCCTTCCTGAGTCCCTGGGTCTGAACCGCTCAGCCCCTCTTCCGTGATGCTCTTTGATGCCCGCATCAGGAGGGCGTGTGTCTCCACCTCACCCACCTGCAAGCAGGCTGGCCGGGGATGCGGCTTCACCTGGCCTCTGCCCTTCCCACCCTGGGACCAGGCACCCTGCCTCCTGACCAAGACACTGTCAATAACAGGAGATGACCGGAATTTCGCATCTGAGGGCTGGGCGGGCACTTGGGAAATCATCGGATTTTCCCCAGGTTGGAAAAAATGCAGCAGCCATGCCATTCCCATTGAACAGATGACACCACGGAGGCCTAGAAGCCAGGGCATGGAGCCGGGGAGGGAGAAGCAACATCCCTATTTGCTGATCTTCATGATGCAACCCAGCCAGTGGAACACCAGATGAGCTTACTATGTGTCATGCTTGTTTCAATAAAATAAAATCACCTAAAGCCTACAGTCATCTTGTTTGGCAAAAGGGGCAGACTTAATTTCTCAGGCTTGCTAGGTCTGCGAGGGTGAATGGAACAGGGAGCATGGCTCTCCATGGAAATGCCAAAGAACAGGATGGGAGCTGATTTTCTTATTTGCAAAGCTCTCAAAGATATGCCTCATCTAACACCAGCTTGTTGTTATTTACCCATGAGCCAGTATCACGTGACCTCTGCAAGTCAAATATGCCTTATTTACATTAAAGAAACGCTTTGGGATGCGTTTTGGGTGGCTCAGATGGTAAAGAATCTGCCTGCAATGCAGGAGACCCAGGTTAGATTCCTGGGTTAGAAAGCCTTCCTGGAGAAGGGAATGGCTACCCACTCCAGTATTCTTGCCTGGAGAATTCCATGGACAGAGAAGCCTGGCAGCCTACAGTCATGGGGTTGAAAGGAGTTGGACATGACTAACCAACTAACACTTTGGGATAAACACCCCCAAATTAAAGTCCCAGGGGCAGAGGCATTCAATTTACAAATAATCCTTGCATTGAAACCTTCTCTTTAAACACAAAGGTACCTAATCCATACCTCTTTAGTGAAGGCAGGGTCCTACATACTGGATTTTCTGAAAGTGAGGCTTGCCTGGATCATTCTTACACATTTCTGGAGCAAACAAGGATGCTTTATAATAAGCAAAAAGCGAATATTGACTGGAGAGATCATTAAGCCACAATTAAATATTAATATTTGCTGTAAAGAACACAGTAACATGAGATTTAAAGGTTCCTTACAAAAATGTTGCAAAATGACCTAGGACTTGGCAGAAGCTCATCCCTGCTAGTTGGTCTCCTGTTTGCAGTCGCGCTACTGTGCGCAGCTGGAGCTGCTGGGCGCCGTCCCTGCCCAAGCTCCAAGCTGCCTGGAAAGGCATGGCTTGTTTGATATGGGGCTAGAGGTGCAGAGGAGGAGCAAGTCAGGCAACTGTCCATCACAGCAGGTCTGCAGGTGGACACAGACCCATAGACTTGCATCCCATGCCTCAACCCCAAGTCCAGGGTCAGTTTCCAAAGCAGAAGGAGGCAGCCAAGCTTACAGCCCCTATAGCCCAAGTCAGGAAGTTGGGTCTCCCCCAATCAGTGGTGATGGTAGGATGCTGTTTCTAACTGTGGCTGCTGCTGCTGTCGCTTCAGTCGTGTCCGACTCTGTGCGACCCCATAGAGGCAGCCCACCAGGCTCCCCTATCCCTGGGATTCTCCAGGCAAGAACACTGGAGTGGGTTGCCATTTCCTTCTCCAATGTAGGAAAGTGAAAAGTGAAAGTGAAGCCGCTCAGTCGTGTCCGACTCTTCGCGACCCCAAGGACTGCAGCCCACCAGGCTCTTCCATCCATGGGATTTTCCAGGCAAGAGTACTGGAGTGGGGTGCCATCGCCTTCTCCATCTAACTGTGGAGGGTTTTCCAATTCTCCAAGTCCATTCATAAAGGACCCCTTTTTAGGTTATGGCATATAAAGTTCAGAGAGGCTGGATGACTGCCCACAGGGTTAATGAGGAAGGAGGATCAGGGTTCATCCCTGTCTCTGGAGGCCAAAGGTGCTCCTCCCACTGTCAGCCAAGCATCTTGGGAAAGTGAGCCATCGGCTCAGTAAGTCCCTCAGAGTAATTCTTTACTGTGTCCAGATACACATAGGCGCATGAGCTGCACGACTCCAGTCAATGCAGCAAAATGCGGGAGCCATGTCACAACACTCACCTGTGCTTCTGTTTGGTGTCCTATTCCCAAGGCTAACTTTTCAGGAGAGAGGGGTACAAGGCTTGTTTGCCATGATCCAATTCCTAATCCTTTTTAAAATACTTATCTTTACTTATTTGCCTGCGCCTGCTCTTGTTGCGGCACACAGGATCTTCAGTGTCTGTTGACATGTGGACCTTTAGCTGCAGCATGTAAACTCTTGGTTTCAGGATGTGGGATCTAGCTCCCTGACCATGGACTGAACCTGGGTCCCAACACTGGGAGCTTGGAGTCTTAGCCACTGAACCACCAGGGAAGTTTCCAGTTCATAATTCTTAACGTCATCTATGAAAGGCAAAGAGCCCAGGTAGATACCTGGGCTGAACCCAACAGATGGCAACACCCAAGTGCCTTCTAGAACTACTTCCCCCTCCTCCATAGGGCTGTTTGCAGCCACAGGGACCCGCCAGACAAGGGCGGGGAAGGAGTGCCTTTCCTGAATCTGAAGTCTGAAGCAACTCTAGTGGGGGAAGGAGGTTGGATAATCGTGTCTGCTTTACCAAGTGGCACACACCTGACATGCACGGGCCCAGCAAACATTAGCAGAACTTTGCTAAATAATGACCCTGCCATTGCTGGGTCAATACTGAGGCCTCCATTCATCCCATGGGAATTCAGGGGCTCTTAGTGACCATCTGTCCCCACACCCCATCTCATTTAACCCCGAGAACAACTCTAGGAGGTGGGCAGAATCTTACAGTGAAGGCAATGGAGGGTCCCTGAAGTTAAGCCCTGGGCTCAAGGTCACAAAGCCAATCAGCCAGATTTTGAACCCAGGAGAACCAGACTCCATACCCACTTTTCCTCCCATCCTTCTTGCAGAGGGTCACCTGATGGGCACTCAGCTTCTAGCCTACACACTGTCCAACAGGCGGTTAGCCAGCCTCTCTCCTGGTCCTCTCCTAGGGGTTTGACCCACACCTCCTCCACCGAGGCTGGCGCCTGTCCCCCCACTCCTCCCACCTCCCTTCCCCGTGGGCACAACTGGCTCTGCATTCCTGGAGTGCAGGCCCGAGTTGGGCCCACAAAGGAGGATCCAAAGTAATTCAGCTCATAAATCACGGCCATTGTGAATTTCCCTTTTAGCCACAGGCAAAGTCAAACTTTTCCTTCCCCCACTGCAGTTAACCACTCTCGGTTCTCTGTATCTCTCCTGGCTCCTTCTGGCCAGGGGCCAGCGCTCAATTATTAATTAATCTGGGAGGTGCAGGTTGCATTCTTGGCCACCTAACCACTTCCTCCCTGGTCAGGAACTCACAGGCCAGGCCCTTTCAGATACATCAAGAGTCTCACAACATCCCAGCCCTGTGTCGTGGCCATAACTGCAAGAAAGGATGCTTCATACCAGAGTTAAAAATAACAGCAGAAAACCCAAACACTCAGAAGTCTCCTTTTCCAACTCCATCCCAGAGTGTCTACCCTACCTGTGTGCAAAAGCACAGCGTGCCTCAGTTTCCCATCTGTAAAACGGGGCTACAACATCTCCCTCAACGTGTGTGTGTGCGTGCGTGCATGCGTGCACGCGTGTGTGTGTGTATGTGTAGGTAGGGGGAAGGTGGTGCTTCTAACTTCACCTGTTCGCTTTAGCCTCAGGAAAAGGTTAAACGATGAAGAAAAATGATGGGAGCTGGGTGAGCAGAGGGCAGGAGAGGCTACAGCTGTGTTCAGGTTTATTCAAGTGGTTCAGGTGAGTTCAGGCGTGAGGAAGAGGATAGAAGTGTGAGCCCCTCTTTGGGTCAAGTCTTTGGGAGGTCTTTATACAGACAAACACCCCAAGAAAAGTGGGGATCAACAGAACAAGGTGACCAACCTCAGTGTGAAATGTAGTCCCCTGTAACAGTGAGGTTCAATTGTGAAATCAGAGCAAAGCTCTCCTGAGATCAGTGCCAAAGCCTTCGGCTAAGTGGCACCATTAATTCCTGATTAGAAGTCACGCTGAAGGGTTGATGCCAATGCTAGTGGGTGAATGTCAAAGGTAAGCTGTAAGACCAGTGAAGGACAAAAAGGATAGAGAGTACATATCAGGTTAGCCATGAAATTAAAAGATGCTTTCTCCTTGAAAGGAAAGCTATGACAAACCTAGACAGCGTATTAAAAAAGTAAGGACATCACTATGCCAACAAAGGTCCGTCTAGTCAAAGCTATGGTTTTTCCAGTAGTCATGTATGGACCTGAGAGTTGGACTATAAAGAAAGCTGAGCACTTAAGAATTGATGCTTTTGAACTGTGGTGTTGGAGAAGGCACGTGAGAGTCCCTTGGATTGCAAGGAGATCCAACCAGTCCATCATAAAGGAAATCAGTCCTGAATATTCATTGGAAGGACTGATGCTAAAGCTGAAGCTCCAATACTTTGGTCACCTGATGCGAAAAGCTAACTCATTGGAAAAGACCCTGATGCTGGGAAAGATTGAAGGCAAAAGGAAAAGAGTGTGGCAGAGGATGAGATGGCTAGATAGCATCACTGACTCCATAGACGTGAGTCTGAGCAAACCCCAGGAGATAGTGAAGGACAGGGAAGCCTGGTGTTCGGCAGGCCACTGGGTCACAAAGGGTTGGATGTGACAGCAACTGAACAATGACAAGATATCAGGTCATAAATAAAGGAGAAATATCTGTTGTTGCTGGAAATTGCTGCCAAGTATCCTTTGGTCACCTCGTCTCCTCCATCCTCCACTGGCCACATACACATCCCCCAGGAGTCAGCCTCACCCACAGTGTCCCAGTTAAGCTCTGCGAACTCAAGCCCTCAGGGTTTAGTCTAGGAAGGCACTTTGAAATCTCATGCTTTATCTACTCCATGATTTTGATCAGATAAGACAAACATTTGTCTCCCAAGCCTTCTTACAGCATTGACGTTCTGGGGAGGAAGGGACACTTTTGGCTTCCCTTACCCTATGCACTGAGGCTCTTGGATAAAACGTGCATGCTGCCAAAATAAATTATCATACACATACATAAAGTATCACTAATCAGGACCCATAAATCCAGAGTTGGTAATAATTCCGAAAGCAGCTGGGTTGAAGTTAAAAAAAAAGTTTTGATAAACAAATGCAAAATATAAATAAGGTTCAGGAGAACTGTTTATTCTACTAGCGCTGTATAAACAACGGGCATACCAATCACAAATCACTCTTATCTGTGCACTAAAGCACATCTCCAAATGACCTCTAACGGGAAACATTATCCAGTTAGCATCACCGTCTGTGGTACTAGAACATCACAAAGTTTGGTTCCCAGACGCTAACCTTTCCAATCACCCACCCCTCAATGGCCTGAACTGGTGAGCCCCTGGGTTTTCAGTGCTCCCCTTCTGTGCATCTGGAAAAGAAGCCACTTGGGGGGGCTACACTTCCAGCGCCCCCAGGTCGCTCAGCGGCCGCCCAGGAAGGAGAGGGAGCCCTTGGCTCCCGCAAGCCAACGTGCCACCCAATTATCTCCGTGCCCATCTGAAAGAAGCAGCTCTTCCTAGGGCGTGTGGCCAGGGGACGCAGCCAACTGGGGCGTTTCCACGTGAGAGCGGGTGGGCAGGGGCCCCACCCCAAGTGGAAACCCCTCAGGCGTCAACTGCAGCAGGGGAACCCGGGATGTTTATGGCTTCCTCGGTGATTTCTAAATGAGCCAGGCCCCACATTTCTCCCTGGGAGGAAGTGCATTTCACCTCCGGGGGATGGGGGTAGAGGGTGGCCACTGATGGTTTCTGAGAGGCAGGCTAGGTGAGGGGACCGAAGATTCGGCTCAGGGAGTCGGGGGTGGCAGGAAGAGGCCCGGGCACGGCTGGGAAGCCGTCAAGCTGAGAGGGTGTGTTGGTCCTGGCCCGGGAGGACAGACTGCGAGGCCCCAGCGAGGCGGGCAGAGGGCCAAGCTGGAAATACCGAGGGCTGCTCCAGCGCGAGGAGATGGCCCTGCCAAGTCAGGGAGGCGGCACTGACGGGGGAATGGCAGGTTCCGGCCGGGCGGGTCCCCAAGGCCACCGAGTCAGGAGCAACCGCCTGTGTCTCTGGGCACGTGGGGGCTGGAGCCGTGCCAGGGAGACCTGGAGCCGCCAGCCTCCCCGGGGTGCCCCTGTCCTGGCGCTACCCCACAGCCTGCCTGCCTAGGGACCCCAGAGAAAGGCAGAGCCTCCCCCCAGCCCGCCCCCCAAGGGGCACTGACCTCAGGCTCAACTTTGAAGCTGAAAGACTGTTCTCCCTCCACCCCCCACCTCCTAGATCCAGAGCTGCCGCCCCCCATCCTAAGACCACCACCCCACGGCTCCAGTCCTCTGCACGTTCCTGACATCTTCTGGATCACCAAGACTCTGGAGCACCCACTGGGTGATGAAGCCAGCCTCAGAAGTGCCCCTTAGGCTAGCAGGGCCTCTCGCCCGTGTCCCATGGGGAAGATGCATCCTGTGTCTTGCAGGGTGGGGAAGCCAGGTGCACTGGGGGATGCTTTTCTCCCTGTCCCTACCAATCCCTTTGCACTCCTGCACCCCTTCCTTGGGCTTCACATATTGCTATCAGGTAAGACCAACAAAACAATGAAGGCTGGGGCTTGCCATATGCCTACATCTGCCCCCAGATGGACGTCCTGCCATGGTCACCATGGGTTCTATAGTTGACCCACAGTTTGGCCAGAAGGATCTTCACCCACATGTTTGGAATCTGGGCATCCTCTAGGTTTGACCCTCTCCCTCCTCGTGGTCTTTACCATCAAACAGGCAGACCGACTCACTTACTTACAGAGACCCACCAAGAACCGGATCCTAGCAGGTCACTCATGCCAGAGTCTGACCATCTCTACCTTCCCAAGGCACCCCCGCTCCTGATTGCTCCCACCCAGCCACGAGAGCTGCCCTGCCCAGGCCTGGAATATGCAGGGCCCCACCCTGAAACCCTGAAAGCAATTCCCTGAGGGGAAAGAGTGGGAAGGATGTTTTCAAGAACCACTCATTGTGGGTTTGGGGTCCAGCCAACATAAGTGCCACGGAGAGGCAAGAACAGCATTTGCCCAGGAGGTGGGGCTCCTCTCTCACGCTCACGTCATGCCTACTGTGTGCAAGGGTGCACCAACCCGGACTCCCTGAAAGCAGGAATCATCAGTCCTGTGGCAAGGAGTGTGTGTCAAAGGAAATCAGAGAGGCTCTTGTTTCTGTAAACATCAGTCCTTCTGGTCAGTTCCAAGTTATTTAGTGGGCTACACACACACATTTTTTTCCCTCAAACCAAGAGTCCTCCTTAAGACTTCCAGTCTGAGGGGAATAAAAGAAACTGCATAAACATTCTCTGCAGCTGGCCCATAGGAAGTGAGCTCTGGACCGGGCGTGTAACTAACTGCAAGCCTGCAGAAAGTCTGCTCCCCAGAAAGTCCTCAGTTCCGAGGGGCATTTCCCTGCTCCCAGTTCAAAATGGAACCTGTCACTCGGGAAATCCACCCACCACCCCAATGGGTCATGTGAATGTCTCCGAGTTGAGGGTGAGGAGGGGCATGCCTGTCTTCGATTGGTGGAAACTCGGAAAATTACAGGGTACTCCAGAACACACTGTCTAACAGCAAAAGCATGCTGATTTCAAAGAGAAACTCGGAGGAAGTAGAAGAATCAAAAGGATACCTGGGGAGCTGTTCACTGTTAGCGCCAGAGCTTATCCAGCCCAACCTCCTCCCTTTACAGAAGAGGAAACTGAGGCTCAGAGAGCAGAAATCACTTGCCAGAGGTTAGGCAGCAGAGCTGGGCCTCGTGGCTAGGGAGCCTGTCTCTAAGGAACGACTTGCTCCTCAGTATCACTGGGCTCAAGGAACAAATCTCCTGATGAGCCTGGCCAACAGGAATTATTTTTGCAAAAGGGTCTGTTTGTTTGTTCTTGTGGGTAGCAGGCAAAGAGGTCTTCCTCGCATGGCTGTCAGAACGACTCCCCGCCTCTGCCTGAGAAGTGACCCGCCCCGGGCTGGCCGGCACCAACACAGACTCTCAGGCAAAGGATGTGCGTTGCAAAAATGGGGCAAAGTTTCCTATTCTGAAGATAACATTGTAAGACACAGGAAGTCTCCAAGCAGAGCCTGAGTTTCCAGAAGGTCTCTGCACACCCATTCGCAACCACTTCCATAGCGCAGGGTTCCTAGAGGTCCGAGGCTAAGGGCTGGGGCTGGGGCCAGGGGAGGGGAGGGCTGTGGAGGGCGCCAGTGCTGGGAAGGGGCAGCAGCTGTGGCCCAGGTAAGGGTCCAGAGAAGGCTTTTCAGGCCCCAGGCTCTCTGACCCTCCCTGCAACACAGACTCCTCTCTGAAGCCCAGCTTCTTTAACTGAAAGATAAAAGGGTTAAAAGAACCAGTGTTTCCCCTGCTTTGGGCCCTTCTGTCCAGATTCCCAGGCCCCACCCCTGGAGATTCTGATTCATGGGTCCTGGGTGGAGCCCAGGAATCTATGTTTTTCACAAGATTTAAGAGGCCCCTTTCTGGCTGATATGTCACGATCCCATGAGGAGAGGGTTCAGCAGCCTGGCATGGTAGTGACAGAGCTGGCCTCCCCAGGGGATGGATGACAGGGGCAGGAAGGAGACCAAACCGAATCGACTTCCTAGCATTAGACAGACGTGGCGGCCCCAGCGCCAGGCCGGGAGACCAGCCGGGAAGGCGACACTCTGGAGCCACCGCGGATGGTCCTGACTCAGTGCATCTGGGCGTGTTTGAGCACAGGCCCTGGGGACAGCATGCACCTCCTCGTGGGATCCTGCGTCAGGGGCCTCAGCTCGAATCCCAGTTCTGCCACTTGCTAGCTGTGTGTCAGGGATGAATGGCCTTAGCCTCTCTGGGCCTCAGGCTCCCTATCTGTGAAATGGGATCAAGAGCATCCAGGACAAAGAATCGTGGGATAGGGAACAACTGTGCCAGGAGCTGACATGTCCTGCTAGCTCACCCCATGGCAGGCATCTAGTTCCCACAACAACTCTGGGGGGGGGGGGGGTGGTGGAGGCGGGGGTAGGGGGGAATATTATTAATCGCCCGTTCACTGGACACTGAGGAAATTGAGGCCTCCTGACTCATCCAAGGTCACCCATTGGTAAAGGGGTGTTGGTGGGACTCACAAGCACGCAGTCTAACCTCCGCTTCCAGGGGGCGTGCGAGAGGCAGGGAGGCTCTCTCTCCATGGACGCCCCTTTCCATATCCAGTCACTGCTCAGAGCCCCCACAGGGCACAAGGCGGGTCTCCCGGGGGTCAGGGGACCGGGTGCACCTCTGCCCTCAGAACTCCAAGCCTGGGGAAGAGAGGACATGACCACCAAGAACCTAAGTGAGGGGCAGCGAGGCAAAGAAGGCTGGGCCACCAAATTCATTCAGAAGGATGCTGAGGGGGACCACGGAGGGGTGGAAGGGGTGGGGAGTGGAGCTTCGGGGCTGAGGGCTGGGCTGGGAAAGGCACATGGGCAAAAGTCAAGGCAAGAGCAGCCTTCTGAGGCCAGATCACAGAATACGGAAGGGCTCATGGAGAAAAGAGAGTCTGTGGGCATCGGTGAGGGCTGTGCCCGTGGGTGTTGGGGGCACAAGGAGCCACAGGAAGGTGGTGGGCAAGGAGAGTCAGGGCATACATCCCTCCATCCCACTGACTATTAGCTCATTCAGGGTGGGGACCCTGCCTACAACTGGGTGTGTTTAACACTGGGAGACAGGTGGATTTTGTAGGTGGGGCTTCCACAACTGTGGAAGCACATAATGCTGAAGAGGCAGAGCTTTTTCAACCTTATCTTGACCCATCAAGTCCATTTCGAGACAAGACAGACCACTCTAAACAACCTGGAGGAGGAACAGGGTCCTGGCATAGGACAATGGGACAAGCACCAGGAAATACACAGACACACACAGTGCAAAATGTTTGCAGTGGTCTTCATAAAATCCTCTTTCTCTCTCTCGTCTCCTAGATCTGTCAACTTCGGAAAGCACCATGTTACAAACTCCCATTCTTCTGGAGGTTTGTCAAATTCCCTTTTTATTTCTGTCTATCTTTTGTGTTGCTGTTCTTGTTTAGCCGCTAAGTCATGTCCAACTCTTTGTGACCCCACGGATTGTAGTCCCCCAGGCTCCTCTGTCCATGGAATTCTCCAGGCAAGAATGCTGGAGTGGGTTGCCATTTCCTCCTCCAGGGGATCGAACCCAGGGACTGAACCCTCATCTTCTGCTTGGCAGGTGGATTCTTTACCACTGAGCCATCAGGGGAGCTCTATCCATCTTCTGATTTATTAGAGATTTCAAAACTATGTTGCTAAGTGTATAAAGATTCTTGATTATTATATCTTTCTGGCCGTTTTAGCTTTGACCGATGTCAGGGGTCAGCAAACGCCAAATGTGGCCTGCCACTTGTTTGGGGTACTGAAGTTTTACTGGAACATAATCACGAGCATTGTGGTGTGTGTGTGTGTGTGTGTCTGTGAGAGTGTGTGTGTGTCTGTGCGTGCGTGTGTGTGTGTGTGTGTGTGTGTATGCCATGAGCATTGTGGTATGTGTGTGTAGGTGTGTGTGTGTGTGTGTGTGTGTGTGTGTGAGGGTGTGTGTGTGTGTGTCTGTGAGTGTGTGTCTGTGTGTGTGTGTGTGTGAGTATGCCACAACAGCAGAGCTCGGCAGTGGGACAGAAACAGAACAGCCTGCAAAGCCGACAATGTTTATCTAGCCCTTTACGGCAAAGTCTGCCAACCCTTGATCTTTGTAAAGTTTACCTCTTTGTTCCTTCTAATGCTCTTTTGCCTGGAATTATATTACCTTGTGTTAATACTGCTGCACTTGCTTTCTCTCTGTTTAGCACTGACTTAGATTATCTTCCCTATCCCACCAGCCTCCACCAATTCTCTTCAGTTTCAACCTCCCTATATGCTTTTGTTTAGCTATGTCTCTCCTGGAAACTGAGCGTGTAGCTGGATTTATGGAAATAGTCTGAACGCGTCCGTGATGCTTTCGTGATGGTCACTAGTGTCCGGATTTGCCGTGCTGTTATTTTTTAATCTACCTCGTCTCGTTGCTGTTTTCACCCTGCTGCGGTTAACCCTCAGAAGGAAAGTCGCAGGGAAAGAGAGGGAGACTTCTGCTTTGCCAGTATATTTTCAGTGTTATAAAAAGAGGCTATAACTACATTGCTTGTGTGATGACATGCTACTTTATATTTAGTAATAAAAAGGAGAGTGTTAAGGAACCAAGGGTCATGAATATACAAGGATCCATGTGATGAATTCTTCAGGCAACACAAGTTCCAGTCACCCTTCCCTTCCCACCACCTCCACCCGCAGACATACACAAAGACAACAACCACTTTATATAAATGGGGTTTGCATAATGTGGACTTGGCTTCAAGGAGGGTCCCTGGTCCTCTCTGTCAGCCTCACCAGAAACCAGTCCCTCGAGGCCACGGGAAACTGCTCCCTGAGGTCACCTAGCCTGCCAAGGAGGCCGTCCCTCCATCCCTGGCCCTAGCCCGGCCATCTCCACGTCTGCAGCGGGCCCGATCCCCAGTGCCCGAGCCCATCGCGTTCCGCCCGCCCGCGGCTCTGTTGTCCTGCCAGCACTTCCTTCGCAGCTCAGTGGACATTCCAGCATCTAGGGCGTGTGTGCGGAATGCGGCGATCCGGGCAGGCCCAGCCAGGCGCCTTCCAGCACTGAATCGCTGCCCCCACGCTCCCAGCTGGCCCCACCTCCAGAATCTCCTTTAGCCCACTCCAGAAGGCTAGAGCCAGGCGAGCCCTCCAAGAGACAGGGGGGCGAGGCCCTGAAAGGGGCCAGGGTCAAGATGTACCAGCCCCCAACCCAGGGACTCAGAGAGAGACCCATCCTCAGGGCCTGACCCCCCCAACCCCATCACCAAAGGAGCCAGCAAGAGTGATGCCCTGGGTTTGAGCTCTGCCCCTGGCAAGTCCCCTGCCAGTCTGGGCCTCTGCCCCCACTCAGTAAAATAATCTGCCCACTCTCTCCTGACACCACGGGAGTCCTTGTCATTCTGGGTGAGTCCTCATTAAAGAAAGGGTGGCTGGGGGCGGCGGGGGTGGGGGCGGTTCCCACACTGAAGAGAAGCGGTGTGTCCTACTATATCTGACCCAGATCCTGGTACCCACAGACCCCAGGTTCACTCGCATGTCACACCTCTCTTCCTGTGTCCTCCCGTGGGGACCCAAGTTGGCAGTGTGTGAGGATGTTGTAAAAGCATTCCCTGAACACCTGCTGGGCTTCAGGCCAGAGCTTCTCACACTGGCCTCCTCCATTAGATCCTGACAGAGGAGATGCGGACTCTCACCTACACTGTACACATGGGGAAACTGAGGCTTAGGGAGAAGAAACAATTTACCCAGGTCACAGAAGACAGCCAAGCAGCAGAAGCCCTTCCCCACAGCTCCAAGTCTCAGAACTCTCAGGGTATGTCTATATTAGCTATAGCCGCCTCAGGTAAATATGAAGCCGAACTTCCCTTGGCACATGAGAGTCAAGCCCAAACCACCCCCGCCCCAGCAGTGGGGGGGAGGGGGCAGATCTCTTCCTAGAGAGAAGAACCAGCCAAAATAGCCACAAGGCAAAAACACCCTGAACCTCCCACTCTCACCTCTGTCCAGAGGACCCAGCTTATGCCTCAAGCCACCATGCTCCTAATTTGCTGTGTGACTTTAGGCAAGTCACCTCCCCACTCTGAGCATCCATTCCCTCAAAACAAGGGGGCTGAACTGTAAGAAACTCTGGTGTCCCTTCAGTCCAGTTCCACCCATGACTGAAACTGACTGAGTCGCCTCTGGAAGAATTTGCTGTGTATGGGACCCCTCCCCTCTGTGGGCATGTGGGATGGAGGGGAGGGCAGCCAGCGCAATGGAAAACAAATATTTTCAAGGGCTGGGAGTAAACACCATGGTTGGCATGGCAGAGCCAGCGGAGTTGCTGAACTAGAATCCTGAAACCGTTAAAAATAGGAAAAGAAACGGTACAGTTCACATATTTTGCAAAGCTAAGTTAAATCAACATCTGCAAAAAATATCCCCGTTAAACGGAATAGCAGGATTTCATTAAGTAAATTGCAAGTTGGCAAAAATTCTGAAAGAAAGGGGAAAAGCCACGGGCTGGCCTGTAATTTAAACCTTATTTTAACTGTGACAGCATGACTGCAAAGGGCTCCATTTCCAAACGAAAGGAAAAAAATAAAGCCTAAAAAAAAAAAAATTTTTTTTTTTTTTTTAAAAAGGGCCTCCTGCACTCCCAGGCATGGGGCCCCTCCCCCTAGCTTCCACGGACCCACAGTATTTTCAGTAATTATAACGTTACCTAGTTTTCCCATGGATGTAACAAATGAGGGACAGAGAAGGGGGAGGTGTGGGGAAGAGGGAGGAAAACGTGAGCACACAGACAAAGTCACCATTGTCGCCGCTAATTAGGTTTTTTTTAACCAAAATGGCTTGAAGCACAGAACTCTGGGAATCTTTTCCTTCCTCCAGGAGGCCTTTCTGTTTAACCCCACTGTGGGTTCTGCTGGCTGGAAGCCCCATGCAGAGGTGGGGGCCAAGCCCAGCCTGGCCCTTGAGCGGGACATTACCACCCGGCCCCCACTGTGATGGCCCAGCCTCTCACCTCGGGCAGGCTCTTCCTGCCCCGAGCCTCAGTTCCTCATCCCTAAAATGGAGGTGGCAACAGCAGCTGCCTCACCCGGGCTAGTGCTAGGAGGTCAGCGCTGAGCACCCTGTCAGCCACAGAGTACCCACAAAGTCCGGGGACATGCTGCGGGTTCTTCCACCTGGAGCCCAGGTAGGGCCATTTCTGCAGGTGAGCAGAAGGCTCCAGTGGCGATCACAGCGCCCTGGGGTCATCCAAGGATGACCTTAGCAAAATAATATTCTCCTCACAATGGACTTGAGCCAGAAGGTATCATCTACTCGGTTCTTAACGCTTGTATCCTTCTTTAGCAATGGAACATTCACTGCCCTTTGTCTCCCATATAGAATCTTACTGTTAATCTCAGGATCTAAAACAGGCAAAAGGACAGCTACTCCTTCCCTCATGCTTTAGAGCAGCACCTGAAAAAGTGTGAAAAATACGGATCCACGCTGTCCCCTCTCCTGGTACAAAAGGGGGAAACTGAGTAACAGTCATAGACCATGATTTGTTAATTTCAGGGCAGGCGGGGACTCTGGGAAGTGTGGTCCTGCACGCTGCAGGGGCCTGGGGATCCACGCGGGCATGTTTGGGACCATCCTGTGAGCAAACAGGAACTTTCTGACAGCTTCCCAGCCTGATGATGACTCCTCAACATGAAGGTCACCCTCAGAGCTGGGCCATGACCCCCCCACAGTCCTAAGGAGTTTTTGAAAAGTAAGGACGGCACTAGAACCAACACATTTGATTAGCTGCCCGAGTTTCCAGAAAATTCAAAAATAGAGTGAATGAGCGAGCAGTCCTTATAGACCCAGAAAGGGAAAGACACTTGCCTAAGGTCACACAGCAAGCAAACAGCAGAGGAGGGCCTAGGCACAAGGACAAAGCAGCCTATCCCGAGCTCCAACGGAAGCCTTCTCTTCTGGACGAGGTGAGACACACGGCACCCCCAGACCACAGGGCTCCCCCTTCCCTCCCCCAGCACCTCACTGCTGCCTCTGCAGGCAGCCATAAGGCTCACCCTGTCCTTTGTGCCCTCTTGTCTTAAATGGACTTTATTTTATGAGATCATCTTTTTAACACGAGTTTCTTATTTTTTAAATTGAAGTACAGTTGATTTACAATGTTTCAGGCATATAGCAAAGGGATTCATACACACACACGTTTTCAGATCCTTTTCCATTATAGGTTATTACAAGATCCCTGTGCTATACATCAGATCCTTGTTTTTGTCTATTTTACATATAGCAGTATGTATCTGTTTATCCCCAATTCTTAATTTATCCTCCCCCCTCTTTCTCCTTCGGTAACAGTAAGTTTGCTTTGTATGTCTGTGAGACTGTTGCTATTTTGTAAATAAGTGCATCTGTATCATTAAATGGACTTTTAACTCCTGCACTACTGCCTTAAGTGGACATGTGCCTTTTCTCTGAGCCTTAGTGAACCCGCCTCTAAAATGGGGGTTGATGAACTATACTGCCCCCACTCCCAGTGCTTACAAGAATCATGGGAAAACACTTTATTAAAAATGCCCAACTCTGTGCTGAACAGCTGCTGCTGCTGCTAAGTCGCTTCAGTCGTGTCCGACTCTGTGTGACCCCATAGACGGCAGCCCACCAGGCTCCCCCGTCCCTGGGATTCTCCAGGCAAGAACAGCTAGTAGGCACTTATTCTGCTCAACCCTCTAATGCTTAGCACCGAGTGTGCGCCTGGTACCACCACCACCAAGGGGCAGAAAATAAAACGGGCACATGCATTACCTGAGCTCCTACCACGTGCCACCGGTGGTGTTTCGTGAGGATTTGCATGAACTGTGTGTGTGTGTTCCTGTGCTAGGGGAGCACAGCCAGGGAAGACGTGGGGGTGAACCCCTGCATACTGCAAACTGCAGCCAACTCTCTGAGCAGTGCAATGAGGCAACACCTCAGGCAGGGTCACCTGGAGCCTGGCAAACTCCGACCTTTTTGCAAGTATGACTCTGAACTTGACCCTGCCTTGATTTAAAGACAGCACAAGCAAGAGGCCAGTCAGTAAGAGTGAGCGAGTTCAGAGAACACAAGAGAGTCAAATGGAGACAGAGGAGGGATGAGAAGTGCCCTCCTTGTCTCCAAGGACCAGATAACAATATGACCCATTCATGGAGCTCTTCCTAGAGGCCTGTTATTAAATCAGGCCCCTGAGGTAGGGCTCCCATTATCCCCACTATTATAGAGGAGGACAAATGAGCCCGTGACCACCCACGGTGACTGTGACATTTGACCCCAGAGCTTGAATCCCTAAGCACCCTGCATGCTGCCTTTCGGGCCCTCTGATGGTGAAGGCAGGCAGTGCCAGGAAGCATCACCTGGCTGGGGCTTTTTCCCTCAGCAACACCCTGTCCCCACAAATCTCCACAAGACCAATGAAGCCCTTGCAGCAAGAGGAGGAAAATGTTCTAAGTTTCCATCTCAAGTTCACGAGGCTGTTTAGGGTGAGGCACCAGAGTCATAAAAGGTGGGCAGTGTGTACTGAATCCCGTGAGCCATCCTACCATGGCGGAGGGCTGCAGAGTCCCCAGCAGTCACTCCGGCCAGACCTCGCCAGGAGTTCTGGCCCAGCCCCTAATGCAGTGTGACTTTGAGCGAGTCACTTCCCTTCTGAGAGCTGGGGCTACCCCATCTGTGCAAAAATATCTTGAGCTGAGTGACCCCGATGTTTTACACCCATAACACAGGACCCTTTAAAAAAAGGCCACCCAGAGAGCTGAGAGGTGAGCAGGCATGCAGAGGCAACATGCTCACCCCTGGTGTATGCTGGAGGCACCTCGAGGGAGCCAAGGCAGCAGGACGGCAGAGGTGGAGAGAAGGCACCCGAGGGGCAGTGCTGAGGGGTCTGGGGGCAGGGAGGAGCCCCAGGGGCTCCTTGTAGATAGATGCCTGACTCACAGAGGGTTCAACTCTGCCCAGATCCCACAGCTGGGATGACACATGGGCAGGCTGGGGAGGCTGCTGGCACTGCGGTGGACACTGGATTGCCACTCCCCACCTGGGCACACCATCTGAACCTCAGCACCTTCTGCAGACCTCAGATCCTGAAAATGCTGAGAACGTCTAATCGGGGCCTCAGGGCCTTTGTGGCAATGGTGTGGGAGGCTTCAGAGAGGTAGAAAGAAGACAAAGGGGCTTTACAACCTGCTTCATGTGGCCCCCAACTAGCTCCCCGCCCTCTCTGGGGCTCCATGACCTCATCTGCCAAATGGCAATGATTAAACAACCTTCCCAGGGCAGTGTGTTGTAAGAATTCAACAAGACAATACATGAAAACACAGTGCATGTGGTATGCCTTTGGCAAAGGCCACTGGCATCCCCCTGTACTCCTCCCTGGAGTGTCCCTCACTATCCCCAGCCAGGGCGAAAGGTCACCTCCTCCAGGAAGCCCTCCTGCACTCGCCTAGGTGACCCCCACTGGGGTCCCAGAGCAATCCATTCAGATCTTTATAATAAAGAGTTCTGTATGTGGCTTTTAAATTACATGCCTGCTACCATCAAACTGTGAGTACTAAGGGTGATGTGACCACCTAGCCAAGTGTAAAGAATTCCAAGCACAGAGGTGAGGGGACTCCCTATAGTGACACAGCAAGCCAGGCCAGAGGTGGCCTTGAACCCCTTCTGGACACCAGCCCGGGGTTTCCTCCCCAAATCCCTCCACCCCAAAATGTCTATAGTCTGTCAGAAAGTGGGGAGAGCACCTCCCAGCCAAGACTTCCAACACTGACCCACTAAAATCCATGTACGGCTCAAAGATCACTGCCCTGGGGGACTCAAGACCCTGGCAGGCTTGCTGAGCCTCAGTTATTACAGCTTGCAAACGGGCGATGCCTGTTTGGCCCTCAATGGGTTTCCTAAGAAGCAAGTGAAAAGCTGGGTTGTAAACTGCTTTTTTTTTTCAAAGGCACCACTAAATGTAAAGGATTTCTATTATGTTTATAAGCAACTATAATAAAACGGACTTTACACAGCCGCTTCCTACGGAAGGCGTAGGAAGAAAGCACGCCAGCCATCCGGGGCCTGGCCGCGGTTCTGGTCGTCAATAAGTCACTGTGTCTCGGGGAAGTCACTGGTGTCTCTGGGACCGTTTCCTCTTCCCAACAAAACAAAGGTTTGGTTGGCTGACCGCCATAGCCCCTCTGGCACTAAAAACCTGCTCCATGCCCAGCACGGTCAAGGCACTGAGAAGGCAGCGTGCACAGATCAGGGGCTCAAGTCCCAGGGAGCCTAAATGTTGGGTTGACCAAAAAGCTCATTTGGGGTTTTCCATATGATGTTACAAAAAACCCAAATGAACTTTTTGGCCGATGAAATATGTTGATGCCAGGACCTGCCTGAGACAGGTGAGCGCAGCGGCCAGAGCGCGTGGCCAGCCCATCGCCTCCCCGCTCCCAGGTCGGCTTTGACCTTGACGCACACCTGTCATGTCAGGAAAACACTGTGACCCAGGGGGCTCGGTGACCAAGTTCAGTCTCAGTTCTTGCGAGCCTCAGTTTCCTATTGTGAAAGAGGCAGTGACAGAACCCTTCCCACTGGCCATGGTCCAGCACGCTGGAAAGGCTGCACAAGCTCTCAGTCTGTGAGGGATGGGCATGGGAGTGGCCTTTTCTTGAGCATCTTTATCCTGGGCAACAGGCTGAGCGCTGTACTGGCTCCCACTTCAGGCTCATGGTAAGTGGGCAAGGTGGGTTCAGTAGCTTCCCCAAGGCCATAGGGTACCGACTGGCCCTGTCTTCTGATTTTGGAGTAAGGTGGTCTGAGCCCTCTATGCAGAGCTATGATCACCTGATCACCTGATCCACCATCATCCTCCAACCCCTGCTCCCCCAGCCTCCCACCCTCCCCCACAGAACAGAACTCAACAGTGTGCAAAGCACTTTCACCCAGAGAACTTCAAACCCAGGGCCTGTCTCAGTGTTGGCCCTGCAAAGGGTAGGGGCTTGTCAGGCTCTCCTTTGCTGAGAACACACTTCGGCCAAGGGCGGGGTCCCGGGGCCACCAGTGGCCTGATACATGGAGGCTGCCCATGAACACTGCTGGTGTTCTGTCCATGTCCCCCTCAGCCTGCACCACTTCAGTGCACAGCTCAACTTCTAAACGCCAGGACCTGCTTTTGTCCCAGGACACTCCTGAGAGGTTGCTGTGGGCTTCCTCTGCTTGAGAGCTCGAAGTAGCAGGAATGAACACCCCAGGAGTGATGGACTGGTCCCCCTGCTCAGATGGGATAACCCTGAGGTGAACTACATGTTGTTTCCCAAAGTCCCCAGGAGGATTCCACTCCGAGCGTCCACAGAGCTAACTGGCTTCATATAATACTCCCTGCCCTGGCTTCTCCCACCCCATCCCTTCCCCACTCTCCACTGCTATTTCCTGGGTCAACCCCCTGTTCCAATAAACCATGCACTCAAATTCCTATCTCACGGTCTGCTTTCGGAACCCCTCAAAAGAAGAAAACCTTGCCTTAGCACCAAACAAATCACAGCTACAGTAGCTGTTCCCAGGCCCAAGGTCCTAGAGAGACAAGAAGTGCTGTGGGAACCAGGGTTGGGTCTTCTCTGTTCTGCATCCCGACATCAGGCACAGGCCGGGCTGCAGGGAGGTGCCCGTAAATGGACCAGAATGAACGCGAGAGATGGCTCGTTCACGGGGTGGCAGTCACGTGGGACGCTCATCCTTGTCCTGACAAGGCCCCAGTCTAGATGGGAGATAAGATATAAAACAGTCCGAGAAGATGCTCACACAAAAACAAGTATTTGGTACTAGGGGCTTTCCTAGGTGTCAAGATAAAGGTCACAAGTCTTACTGAGAGCTGACTTACCTAAGGTCACACGGCTCTTCTGTCTTAGCGTGAAAAAGATTACGAGCTCACCAAGGGCAGGGGTGAGCAAAGCCAGCCTCCCTCGACCCTGTGTCCCACACAGCGGCTCAGAGCATGGTCTGAACATGGCAAGCCATCAGTAAAGAGCCACTGGTGAATCTTTAAGGAGAGCCCGGGAGCCCCAGCCACGCTGAATGTTTGAGGCAGTGATCGCCGGCGTGCATGGTGTGTACACACTAAAACCTTGACTGACAGCCCCCGGCCAGGTCTGCAAAATGTGCTGCAGACCCAGGGTCTCCCCTCGCTCTCCCGGATGCCAAACCCAGTCTGTCAGCAGGCCCCGGCCGGCTCCGCTGACCCGGCACCTCGGAACCACTGTCCACACACAAAGACTTGACTCCAAGACGTCACCCGGGTCCAGGCCTCCCAGCATCGGCCCAGCCTACCCCGAAATTCAAACCACAAAGTCTCTAGACCTGAGGATCCAGGGAGGCTGCGTGCAGCAGGCCTGGCCCCAGGAGGAGGCCTGTCGTCACTGCGTCCCTGCCCTCGGGCTTCCTACACCTGGAAGGGCTTTCAGGCGCGCCTACTCCAGAAAGTCTTAATCAGGAAGGCACAACGTGGGCAGGCGGGGAAGCTGCTGAGTCAGACTGGGCACCAGGCACAGTACTGGTGTACCATGCACCATGCGTACCATGACAAAGCCTCGAATCAGAGGCTCGGATCCAAGCCCCTCATTAGACAGAGGGGGAAACAGCCTCTGGGGAGAGGCACTGACGGACAGGGCTCCAAAGCTAAGACCTCCTTCTTATTGTCGCTGTTTCAGTTGCTCGGTCGTGTCCGGCTCTTTGTGACCCCATGGACTGTAGCCCACCAGGCTCTTCTGCCCACAGGATTTTCCAGGCAAGAACACTGGAGTGGGTTGCCATGCCGTCCTCAGGGGATCTTCCAGACCCAGGGATGGAACCCTCATCTCCTGCATTGCAGGCAGATTCTATACCACTTTGCCATCTGGGGAGCCCAAAGCTAAGACCAAGTCCTCGCAAATAAAGCTTGTGAAAAAGCACATCCCACACACAGGCCTCTCTCTATAGCTTTAGAGGAAACTCCCAACCCGTCGCCTTTTCCTGATGATCTCGGGCAAAAGCGAGTTAGGGCGCAGCAGGGAAGGGAAAAACCTGTGAAGGGGCTGGAGCGCGACCCCTCCCCCAGGAGCCTTGCCATCTAATGAAGCGAAGAGAGAGATTCAGGTGGCGGTTCAAACGCTGGCGTTTTAAAGATGAAAGTATGCGATTCAATTAAATGTTTAAGTAGTGTTTTCTCATACTAAATCACTGAATCGTTGGTGCATTCCTTGAATTTCTCAGGGCACTGTTCATTTTTATTTATTGTTGTAACCCAATGCCCTTAGCTGCGTGAATGGTGCTATTCGAAGGAAACTTGTTTTGCAACGGGGAAAGTTGTCCCAGGTCTCTTAAAAGGTTCATTATGTGCCTGGTAACTCCGTTCTATTAATAATTCCGGACTATATAGGCAGGGCTTACTTTCCATTTAGCATTATATTTTCCAAAATTCTGTAAACAGCTCCTCTACACAAACCCTTTTGATATTCAATTCCTCCCTGTTTTTTTTTTTCCTTAACCACTCTTTTTCTCTGGACCTACTCCTTATGAAAAAAGAAAAAAAAAAGATGGAAAGAAAGAAATCACCAAGTCCACATATTTTTTCAATTAAGCCATGCTTGGTGCCAAAATATATGGATCGCACTAATAGCCATAAGTAATCTTAAGGTCTTTCCCCCAAATATTTTGATTATTTTACAAATCCCCCAAGGAATGTGCTCTTCGGGTGATTTATGTAGCTCAGGCAGGATTCAGGGAGGGGGCTGGCTGCAGTGGGGCAACTTGGGAGACGGGGGCAGCTGTGTGATCCTGCAGAACCCAAAGGACTCTCAGGGGAAACTCTAGGCCATCTCTGCAGGGGTGAGAAGGGTGAGTTAGTGGTTCCTACACAGAACAAGTGGCTGCACTCAGCCCCCTGAGGAAAAGGTGGCTGGAGCCTCCACCGATAACTCCAGCGTCTGATGATCCCCAAGCCACCTGCATTCGCCTTGCATCCTAAGGTTGGGTGTTTCATTTGACCTCTATCAAGTTTACGCTGCTCACTTTTCAACTTTTACTAAGTATATATGAGTAGGGGGGAACCCCAGTGCCAAGGGAAAGTAATCTGGACTTAACCATCTATGAATATACTCTTCAGGTGAAGAAGCAATGTGGGCAGATGAGGCGGTATCGTTGGCCCAGTGGGCTCTGTCAACAGCATCCCCAGTCCCGACCATGAAACTCTCCCACTCCCAAGGAACAAGAAGATGAGGACAGGGTTCCTCAAAGAGCAGCTGGCATGGGCAGGCTGGCTTCCCCACAGGGGAGCTGAGGCATCTGGCCAGAACTTTCCACTGACCAAAGGGACCCTAATCAAGGACGAGCTGGCTTAGAGGGGCAGAAGAAGCTCTCAAGGGAAGGGCAGGTGTGGCGGCAAGGGCCAGCCTTGGCAGCCAGAGGCCCAAGGCCCGTCCACACCCCACTGGCTGGATACATGCCCTCAGCAAACTGCAACTCCTGCCAAGCCTCAGTATCCCTACCTGCCAAGTGGAGCTAAGAATTTCTGTCTTCCTGGCTGGATTTTCTCACGGAAGATCAAGTGGATCAACTGGGTTGTTCTTTGTAAATTGAAAATCAGGCCAGAAGGAATTTTGTATTAGTACTGTCGTACCAATAACTGACGTAACAAACGCCCAATTGCATAGCGTTCACTGAAAGTGACTTAAAGACGCCTTTCCTTTCCTTATGTGTTAAAACAAAACTAAACCTACAGAACCAAGGTCTCTGCATTTTGAGATCCTCCTCCCAACGCTGGAGAACGCAGCTCTTCACAATGAACTCGGACTTGAATGACGCCGCACTGGGGGGACACGCTGGGACTCGAATGACGCCGCACTGGGGGGACACGCTGGGACTCGAATGACGCCGCACTGGGGGGACACGCTGGGACTCGAATGACGCCGCACTGGGGGGACACGCTGGGTTTGCTAGTGGGCCGTCATCACTGTTCACATCCAGAAGTGAGTCCTCTCCACAATGCCGCCATCAGCTACTGTCACACTGAACCTCGTCCTTGACTGGCCACCCGAGCAGTTTAATTATCATGCCCACCAACGGCGCGGAATCAGCCGCAGCCACAAGTCACCAAGCCTCAGTTTGACAAAACTCAAAAGACACAAAAGCCTGGCAGTTGCTGTCTCAGCCTCCCACACAGCAAGAGGGTGTCCCCAAATGAGGTTTTCCCTGAATGAGAGGATGCCTTTTCACAAGCAGGTAAGCACAGATCCCAACCCCCAGGCCCCCACCGCCAACACCAGGAACCCCCCACCCCAGCCCAAGTCCAGAGAGGAACTCGGAGCCTCTGTGTCAGCAGCAGGAACAATAGGCTGAAGTCAGGGTCCTTGAGGATGTGGAACAAAGAGCTGGCTCGCCGGGAAGGGAGACCTTTAACTTCCAGAAACCACACACGTCCCATCCCACACATTGTCCCACGACCAGGAGAGAGCCTCAGGGTCACGTGGCCGTTTGAAGCTCCCAGGTTTGTTGGGGCCAGAAAATCCCAGGCTTGCAAACATTAAACAGGACAAGAGTCAGCACAGAGGCACCGCTGCCGGGGTCCCTTTCTGTCTGCCTGTGCCCTGAAACCTCTCACCTGAACGAGGCCCCAGAGGGTGCCAGCCTGCCCTATCTCCCCCACCCCCAGCACCTCCAGCTGATTCATGGGGAGCCTCGGCCTCTTATCAGAGCCCGCCAGCCAGGCACCAGCACACATCCCTACTGGCCGCACCTTCCGCCCAGAGTACGCTTTTGTCTCTGGCTCCAAACTGGCTGCGGGAAGTGGGGCGCAAGGGAGGGGCTGGGGTGCCACAGGCCTCCGGAGGCACTCTAAGGCGCCTCCCCACCTGATGTCACGTGACTCTCACTTAGAGAAGCAGGGGTGGAAAGGAACTCAAGAGACCATCCATTCACACTGTGTAGGAGCAAGCTGAGGCCCAGAGAGGGAATGAGACTTGTCCATGGTCACACAGGAAGCTGGAGGCAGAGGCTGCACTGGAGTTCCAGCTTTCCCAGCCCAATTCTCTGTCCTGCGCTAGGCTGCTGATGGGCCATGTGCCCTGAGCAAAGGGCTTTGCTTAAGTCCTCACCAACAAAATGATCTTGTACTCAGAACTTGAAGACACAAATCTAAGATGGGAAAGTCTTTTGCTAAAATAATTACAGTCCCTCCTAGAGTAGGAAGCCCTTCTTTTAGCCTGAGCAAAGGGGAAGTTTAGGGAAAGGAGTGGAAGGGAACAGAGCAGGAGGGAAAAGAGAGCCCCCCAAAAGCTGTTTTACTGTGGGCCCCAGGTAGGCAGAAGAGAGGTGGGGAGGGGATGGGGGAGTCAAGCTGAAGGGCAGAAGGCATGCCAGTCGGGTGGGTGCTGCAAAAGCAGGGCCTCTTGGGTGGTAGGGTGGGGCTGAATGGCCTGGGGCTGGAGCTCCAGACTTTAAAAGCAGGATGTTTGGCTGGGGCCTCTCTTCTCTCAAATAAACAATCCACAACCTTATTCAAAATGGAGGTGCTGGGGAAGGGCCTGATCACCTCATTTCCATATCCCCTCCCCTGAGGACCAGTGGGTAGGAAGCAGTGGCAGGGACCAGGCTGGGACAGGAGGTACCCTCCATCCTGAGGTCACTGGGGGACCCAATCTGGCTGGATATGTGGGGCCAGTCTTGCGGACTGACAAGACTCTTCACCCACATCCTGACCACAGAAGGGTGCCCCTGAGAACAAAGTCTAGTCCCTTAAGAAACAGGCTAAGGGACTTCCCTGGTGGTCCAGTGGTTAAGACTCCAAGCTTCCACTGCAGGGGGCACAGGTTCGATACCGGGTTAGGGAGCTAAGATCCCACATGCCACTGAGTGCTGGTGCTGGTGGGTGCGGGCACTGAGGCTCAGTCAGCGAGGCAACTGCCCCTGCTCACACAGGAGGGGAGCATGAAACTGGCATCCAGACTCCCTGTCCGGCCCTTTCCAGCACCCAGGAGCGGGGCAGGGGATGCATGGGGCACACAATGGGTCATCAGTTCCCTTGTGGAGATCTGGACCATTCCTCTGCCAAGTTCTTGGATGCATTTGTCCCTGGGAACCTTCGTTCACCCAGCCAGAGTTTATGGAGAAGGGACATGGTTCTAGGCTCGGGGCGTAGCCAGCAGTGAACAAGACTCAAACCCTACTTCAAAGAGCTCACACCAGCTTCCGCCAGTAGCAAGCTGCTTTCTGTTATTCAACAAACATTCACCATAGGTCTGGTCCACGCGCCTGCATCAGACACCAGGGTCGGCCCAGGCACACGTCCTGCGCTCACGCTCCTGTGGCCTTTCAGGTGGTCAGCATCCGCCCCATCCAGGGGGAGGAGAAGCCACCTGAGACATGGACAGGTCTCAGCTCTTTCCTCTGCTCCCAAGGCAGGCCGCAGAGCATCCACTCAAACACTGGGAGTGGACTATTTACCAAGTGCCTCCCTTCCTCTGGCAGGAAGTTGCTCCCAGCACCGTGGTTTTTTTTTCTCCCCCCCTCAACTCTTTCTGGGCTCGTGGTTTGGAAAGAGCAAAGGGTTGTGAGTTACAAGATCCGGGCCCTCTCATTCACGGCTGCTGGGAGAGAAAATGGGTACAGCCTTTCCGGAGAGCACTCTGACCTTAAAAGTGCGTGGCCTTTGACCTAGCAGTCCCACTTCTAGGAATTTATTCTAAGGAAATAGCCAGTGATGTGCACATGTGCACGAGGGCCCTTACCAGGAGGCCATGCTTCTGAGTTAAAAAAAAAAAAGAATCACTGCAACAACCAGGATACTAGTAAGGAAATACGGTACATCCATGACACGAAACGCTAAGCAGACATTAGAAAGCCTATAGAATATATGTTGAATTAAGCAAATGTTCTCAATATTGCTAAGAGCAAAACAGAGCACTACAAATGGCTATATATACTTTTAATTCAGTTCAGCTGCTAATAATAACTCCCTTCTTTTCATTTGGCAGTATGTACATATACCTATATAGTAGATTTCTATAATACTTCCCATTTTTTGCTAAGAAAGAGGATGACAAGAAAAATACTATTGCAAGCTAGTTAGATGATAATAATTTCCTTTCAGATGGTAGAGCTAAGGGTAACCTATTTTTCCTCTGTGCTTCTCTTGTTTTCTAAATGCTCAAAAAGGAAGAAAGAGGACATGCTACTGGGGCGGGGCTTGGGCCGGCTCCTTCACTAACAAGCCGTCTAATGTCTGTAGGCGTCTTCGCCTAAGGAGGACGTCAGTGACACCGATAGCTAGATGGACAGTCCCTGCACAGCCACTGTACATCACTCCCATGCCACACAAAGCCCTTCCAGGAAGACACCCACTTTGCAGACACGAAAACTGACTCCATGCTAGACCCCCTGCTCACTGTCTAAGCCCCACCACCAGCCACCCCAAGAGAACACAGCCCATGTCAACCCTGCAGCATTGGCTGGGAGTAGGGGGTGGGGTGGGAGGCTGGGAAAACCTGCCCCACTGCAGAGCCACCAACCCTTCTGAGAAAGGGCACTCTCAGCTGCTACATTCTCACTGCAGGGGACGCTCAGAATGCCATGGGAGTAGGCCCTGCAGGGTCTCTGGCTGGTGCATGCGTCCACCCATTCGCTCAGCCTTCCCTGGGCAGCTGCCACAGCCAGGGTGACTCATGGAAGAGCAGAGCATGGTTACATCCCGAGGTGGAAACTGAGGCCCACAGAGGGAAAAGTCACGCTGCCAGGGCATGGCCTCCCGTGTGCTGACCGTCAAGGGGCAGCAGCTCTGGAATGCAGGATCTCCAGGTTGGGGGGCTCCAAGAAAACAAATCTCAGGGCTGAGGATTCAGGCAAGAACTCAGTAAATGCACCCCCACCCCAAGGCCAGAAGCAGAGGCAGGTCTCGGGACAGAGGGCTGAGTGGGCAGCTCAGAGGATACCATGCCCAATGACCCACTGGGCTTCCCTAAGTAAGGCCGGGGTTCCAGAGGGGGCACCGACTGTGGAGAGGGTCAGAAATGCCAGGCATGACCTGAGACCCACCAGCTGCATGGCGGGGATGGGGGGGGGCGTGCCACAGAGTCTTCCACTAGGGAAGGGACAACCAGTGAGAGCATCATGGCTGAGTCCCATTCTTGGGATTAAAGTTACTGCCCAGGGGGCTGGCTAGACATGCTGTGTAGGCCCCTGAGACTCCAGGCATTGGGGCTGCAGAGGACCCTTTCCTGTCTTGACTGCCCCACACAGAGTTCACAGGGAAAAGGCATCTACCATCTCCCCACCTGGACCCAAAAGAACCAGAAGGCCCCAGGAGATGGAGATCCATTTTTTTATTATTGTTATTTTTTAAATACAAATTCTTTCCAGCCGGAAGGCAGAAGGGTGAGGGCCATTGGAGGCCTCCGGCCGCCGGCACCCAGCCAGCCTCATAAATGTCTGGCAGCTGGAGGGAGACTCAGCTCATTGCTATCGAAATGAGCTCGTTACTGCTAATTTCCCTGGCTCACCAACTGATGCATCCAGCGTGTTCCTGAATCTCCAAAGCCGTTTCCGAAGCCACCCTCATGGGATCCGCCAAGAGACACCGAGTGTAGGCGGAACTTCAGGGTGGCCTCAGTTTCCCCAACCAGAGTGTGGGCAGGAGAAAAGGGAACAGGGGTGTAGTTCATTCAACTGCGGCTGAGTCAACCACAGGCGAGGCCAACCATTCCACCAGGGCTGCTCATTCCTGCGGGCAAATGGGGAGACGGCAGGACAGCACAATTTCTCGGGGTCACTCAGAACAACCTCCTCCACTTACCAAACACCCAGCAGGCCCCCGGACGATACTAGGCACCTGACATATATTATCTCTCTTCATTTACACCACAACCAGGCAAACAGGACCTTAGTAACCACTCTCGTTTCCAAAGAAACCAAGACTCAGAAACGTTCAGGAACCCACCCTGAAGTACACAGCTCGGGAATACTAAGGCCTTCCCCTAAAGTCAGCAAGAAAAGCGGCTAAACGTGGCAGGGTCGATGCCCACTCTGGAAGCACACACAATCTAGGCAGGGTGTGCAAAGGCTCCTCCTTCCTGGGAGTTGACAGAGGAGGGCAAGCACCCATTGGCCACCCCAAGGTGGGGTTACCTGAGAAAGCTTCCAATAAGATGACCTGAGACAGGCACTGAAAAGGAGTGTGTCAAGGCTATATATTGTCACCCTGTTTGCTTAACTTATATGCAGAGTACATCATGAGAAACACTGGGCTGGAGGAAGCACAAGCTGGAATCAAGATTGCTGGGAGAAATATCAACAACCTCAGATATGCAGATGACACCACCCTTATGGCAGAAAGTGAAGAGGAACTAAAGAGCCTCTTGATGAAAGTGAAAGAGGAGAGTGAAAAAGTTGGCTTAAAGCTCAACATTCAGAAAACGAAGATCATGGCATCTGGTCCCATCACTTCATGGGAAATAGATGGGGAAACAGTGGAAACAGTGTCAGACTTTATTTTTGGGGGGCTCCAAAATCACTGCAGATGGTGACTGCAGCCGTGAAATTAAAAGACGCTTACTCCTTGGAAAGAAAGTTATAACCAACCTAGATAGCATATTCAAAAGCAGAGACATTACTTTGCCAACAAAGGTCCGTCTAGTCAAGGCTATGGTTTTTCCTGTGGTCATGTATGGATGTGAGAGTTGGACTGTGAAGAAAGTTGAGAGCCGAAGAATTGATGCTTTTGAACTGTGGTGTTGGAGAAGACCCTTGAGAGTCCCTTGGACTGCAAGGAGATCCAACCAGTCCATTCTGAAGGAGATCAGCCCTGGGATTTCTTTGGAAGGAATGATGCTAAAGCTGAAACTCCAGTACTTTGGCCACCTCATGCGAAGAGTCGACTCATTGGAAAAGACCCTGATGCTGGGAGGGACTGGGGGCAAGAGGAGAAGAGGACGACAGAGGATGAGATGGCTGGATGGCATCACTGACTCAATGGACGTGAGTCTCAGTGAACTCCGGGAGTTGGTGATGGACAGGGAGGCCTGGTCTGCTGCTATTCATGGGGTCACAAAGAGTCAGACACGACTGAGCAACTAAACTGAACTGAGACAGGCATGCCATCCATATCTGGGGCTGCCCAAGCACAAAGGAGGGAGTGGTTAGCACCACCCACTCAGGGTGACCACCTCCCTGGGCCAGGCCCAGTTAGGGAGCAACAGAGCCCAGAGGAGCAGTAGAGGAAGAAGCAAGAACCACTGCCTGCCCTGTAGGCAGAGCCCTCCGCACACCTGGGTTCATCTTCCCCCCTGAGAGGCCGGGTGTCCTGCTGAGGAGCGAGAGAAGCAGCCTTGGGAGATCCATAGGCTGGAATAGAAGCAGCCATCAAAAACAATGTTTAGGAAAAGTGCTGAGGGGGGGGAAGGCAGAACACAAAGTTGCATTTTTTAACAGAAAAACAATTTAAACAGAATAAGCCAAAACCTTTCCCAGTAGTTATTTCTGAGAGGGGGAGGATTACCTCTTTGAGCTTTTCTATGCTTTCCACATTTTCCATTAATGAGCTATATGCTTCTCTGAAAAACAAAAGCGAATGGCTGTGTTTTAAGTGAACCCAAATGATGCCACTGCGGACCCCTAACCCCCGACCCTCATCCCTCTGTGCAGAGGAGGAAGGCGCTGCACTGGGAAACAACCTGGCTGAGGCCCTCTTCTCCTGGAGGCCCTGGAGTGACAATCCGAAGCCCCAGAAAGACGGACACATCAAGCTGCACATTTCTCAGCCGTCTCTAGTGTCCTGGAAGGCTGCTGGGTTGAGCAATCCACACCTGGGTTCTGTGTGCAGCTAGGTAGGGGCCGTAGCTCCCCACAGGTGATACAGGACTGAGAGAGGGGTGCCTGAGAGTGCAATGCAAGGGCCCAAAGATGCTGCATCAATAGTCCCAGCATCCACCGTCCATAAGCTTGCTCAGAAAAGGTGCCCCACAAGCTGCCAAAGCACCTGGGCTGCTCCTTCTACAGTTCAGCCCCTCCATTCGAGCTTGTCCTCTGGCCCCAAATGGAGCAGCACCCCACTCCCACCCCACCCCTCAGAGGGGGAACAGTAGAACTGCCCCCTGGAGAAAGCAGGGTTATTCATAAGCATTCCAAAGCCTGGGGTGGGAGGGGGTGCGACACTGGAGAAGCGATTCTAAGATGCCAGTAGGTGGAGGAGGGCAGAAAATGTTCTCTTCTTTGCCACTGCACTGCAACAGTGTGAAAATACACCCATGAGACAAGCTCCTGAAGGCCAGGGGGAAACAGGCATGGCAATTGTGGCTAAGAGTCATTTCTCTCCTTATTTCTGAGCTTCGTGGGTCATCACGACGCTCGTTTCATGCAGCACCACCCGCCGTTTTCATGGGAAGACATGAACAGGTGTATCCACGAGTAGCCCACGTACACCATCACCCAGGGTCCAGTTCAGAGTCCAAGACCAGCAACGTCCGCCCCACCACACACATCCAGCCGTGCCTCACCACGCGTTGGAGCCCACCTCCCTTGGCTCCTTGGTCCTAGCTGTCCCACAAGAAAGAGAGCTCCCTAAGGGCCAGCAGCTGTTTTATTCATGTCCCCAGTCAGTGATGTGAAAACAGCATCTAGGTGTGCATTTTCAACAAAATTTAACACAAGACTTTAAAACAGCCATTCTCCTTTTGTGAGACAGTCTATGGATGGATGGAGATGCATAGCGTAACAACGTGAATGTATCTGATGCTACTGAAGAAGACACTTAAAAATGGTTAAAATGGTAAATTGTATATTCTGTGTATTTTGCAACAATTTTTTTCAGAGCCATTCTTCTCATGCTCAAAGAGCAAGTGCCTTAGGGCTCCCTCGTCTAAGAGGGGTCCTGGCTCCCCGTCCTCCTCCCCAGCTCCTCTGCCCCCTTCTGGGCCATAGCCCATCTCAAAAGCGGGGAGGCCATGCGCCTCACTTCCGTGTTTATCCAGAGGGGAGTTCTGGGCAGCGGAGGCTCAGCCCAGGCTGGCTGGGGCCTGGCTCCAAGGCTCCAGGTTTGCCATCGGGGCCTTTTTCCACCTACCCAGGTCCAGAGCTGGCACTACTCAACTTCCTGGCTCACTTGCATGTTTTTTTTTTTTTTTTTTTACCTCCCTCAAGTCATTTAAACCTATTTACCTTTAGGCTACAAGGAGCCTAGGCTCCAGGCACATGAACTCAGGTACCAGCCAAGACAAGGAGGGTCAGGAGAGGGGGGCCTTTCTGGGGACAATGGGACGGGGAGGAAAGATGGAACTCCACTCCCTCATCAAAATCCTTCCTTCTGCCTTCAATTCAGTACCCACTTACCAAGTTCCTCCCCACGCCAGGCACGACCTGCAGACATGGAGAAGTACCGAGCTAGCAGTGGAGGGGCTAGAAGACCCCTCGCTCATTCCTGCTAAGACGTGAACTGCTATCACTGAGTCTGCACCATGAGTCAATGAAGGATAGGATGACCAGCTCTGCCCTGAGGGCCAGGGCAAGTGCCGGAGAGGAAGTGACATGAGTTGAACCTTTGGAAGGAATAGGAGGAGCTGGCCCAATGGACAGAAACAGCCTGGCAGTGCAGTCCAAGTGAAGGGCGCAGCAAAGGCTCGGGGGCCGAGAAAGAGCCTAGCATGCTGGCAGTCTGGGCCAGGGTCCGTGTGCCAGGCTGAACTTCCGCCTGCTGGTGGCAGGGAGCCGTGGGAGGATGCTGAATTGGGGAGGTGATGAACGGGGGCCCCAACTCCCTGCCTCACCCCAGCACATTCCTGGGTCCAAGCCAGGGCAGGGACCCTGGGTACTTTCCAGGTACCAGACCACAGTTCCCTCTCGGTCTTTGTGTCTTCCTTTCCACACTCATGAATAATGAAAGCAGCCTAGGCATCATCAAGATTATTCAAAGCTGCCCAGATTGATTCTAACTGGGCTCTGCTGTCGGGCAAGACTTCTCTCTTTTTTAAAAATCTCTTGGCCATGCTTCGTGGCATTTGGAATCTTAGTTCCCCAACCCAGGATCGAACCCAAGCCCCCTGCATTGGCAGCACGAGTCTGAACCACTGGACCACCAGGGAGGTCCCAGGGAAGACCTTTTTGACACCCTAGCTAGATACTGCCTCCGAAAACCTTTTGTTAGTGCTATACCCATCCAGGCTGAAACACATAAGCTTTGGTGTCTGTCCCATATGAGTATGAATCTTAGCTCCACCACTTACAAGATATGTGCTCTAGGTAGGGCTGTCAGGTAAAATACAAGAGGCCTGCTTAAAATTTGAATTACGAATAACTTCTAGTGTAAGTATGTCCCAAGTCAACTTCTCAAAGTGCATCAGGAAAATAACCCAGGTGAAAGAAGGCAGTGATATGCTTGGCATAAAGCCAGTACTCACTGGGGGAACGTTACCCTTTTCTTCCTTTCTTCTCAGAACCTTGTCCCAGAAGAGATTTTTTTTTTTTTAATGTTCACTATGAAAAATTTCAAGCACACAGCTAAAGTAGCAAGAATAGTAACAATAAACTCCTCTATACCTATGGAGAGGATGCTGTTACACGCCCAGCCCAGATTCCCTTAGTCCCCAGCTATTGGGAGGTTTGGGCTGCTAATGGTTCACAGATGCCCCTTACTGGAAGCACTGTCCTGGTCAGGCAATTATAGTCCCTCCCAGTGTGTGTGCATGCATGTCTGTGTGCACACCTACCCGCAGCCAATGAGATGGGAACAAAAAGCTGACCCCTTGCCTCAGGTGTGCCCAACTCTGAGGTGCAGTGCCTGTCCCAGAGCTCCCCGTGGAACAGGCTGAGGCTAAACCCCAGTTGAGCCCACACCCTTGCTGCCCCATCCCACTTCCCTCCCTCGCTTCTCCCAAGGACACGCCACCTCGTAAGCTGAGCGTGTCCAAATCCCTATCTCAGGCTCTGCTTCTCAGAAGCCAACCTGAGCTAACTCTCACTCGTGCAACAATGATTAAGATTGCTTCATTTAGCCCCTTTTATTTATTCGTGTGTTTGTTTTGGCTAAAGTACCTCCCATCATTTCCCCTTACATCCTTCATTATGTGTGTCTAAAAAAAATGTCAGCCTCTAAGGTTTTGACTTCCTTCCCTAATTTTCCTCCCAAAGGAGAAGGCTCTTGTGGGGGAAAGAGTCATAACTTTCAGCAGTGCCAAGGGACAGAGATCAGAGGCCAACCAGGCAGGCACCAGGCCATCTACTCTGGCTCCGGCCCAGCCCTGGACTATGGCGTGGCTTTGGTGGCCGGCAAGCCATGGTCACCCAGGTCCCACCTCTTTTGTGTGGATCAAGAGCTCTGGGACAGTGTCCCAGCACCTTCTCGGGGATGCCGCCAGGGTTTAAGTGTCTCTCTATTCTTAAAGAAGGGGATGGCATGGAAAGGCCAGCCCAGTCACGGCGAGCCACTGGCCAAAGCCCCCACCTGCCCTCCTGCCTGGACTCCGGGCAGTCCTACCAGCCAGAAAGCACAGCAGCAAAAGTCCACACTCTCCGACACACCAAGGAGTCTGCTATGCGGGAGGCAGCATGGATGGGGGAAAGATCACAAATACACATAATCAACGTTAACTGTTATAACCGTTTTAAACATACAATTCAGTGCCATTAAGAACATTCACAACGTTATGCAGCCATCACCACTATCTGGTTCCAGGACTTCTCCATCACCCCAGCAGAAACCTTGTGCCCATTAGTGGCCTTTCCCCTCACACCAGCTTCTGACTTCAGAGAAAACTTGGGTCTGAGTCACAACTTCTTTACTCTGTGACCCTGGCAGGTTAAGTGAAACCTCTCTGAGCCTCAGTTTCCTCATCTGTACAATGGGATGAGAACTCAGAGAGGTGCCATGAAAATCAAAGCTGTTGGGGATAAAGTGCTTAACTGCTCCTGGGGCTGTTAGATTCAGGCCAGGCAGGGGCCTCTGTGGCAGAGGATGCCCATGCCCTCCACTGCCCATCCCTCCCCGCTGGTACTCTTTAGAATCTGGGGCTGCCTGCAGTGATGAAGGCGAGAGGAAGCTGCTTCTGTCTCCCACAGGCAGAGCGACTGGAACGAACACTCATGGGTTCCAGCGTTTTCCCTTTTCTGTGCCCAGACCCGGTTCCAAACCAAAGAGTTACAAAGGCCTTTAAACTCCACACTCGAGGCGAGGTCAGCCAAAACCCGCATTTCCAAGCACGGCGCTTTTATACTCTGAAAACAGCCAAACGTGAACTGGCTACTTCTGAGGGTCACAGCTCCTGGCGGCCTCTTGGCTGCTGGCAGCGAGGGCCGCCTCGCCAGCCTCTCCCTCCCTCCCCATATCCGTGCTGGGCTGTCTTTCCCCGTCCAAGTCTGAGAAGAGGAGCCCTGTCCACTCATCAACTACTGTGCAACCCCAGGCAAGTTCCCTGCCCACTCCGTTCTGTGAAGTCAGGGCAGGATTCCCTGAAGCAAGGACTCAGTCCTCTTCCAAAGCTCCCAGCCTGTGGCTTCAGTGAGCAGCAGGCTCAGAACTGCAAGGGATCTCTCCAGGTCGCCTGATTCAGTCCTCTCCACTGCCTTCCATGTCATAGACAGAACCCTGACGCCCAAAGTTTGAGGCAACTCGCTCAGTGTCACATGCGTCTTGGTAGGATAAATTCACACTCGACTATCTCAGGGAAAATCATGGGGCACAGGCGATGCTCCGAAGAGCCCAGGAGAAAATAATTCTCCACTTTGCAACTCTCCCTCTGCAACATGGCACCAAGCACCAAAGCCATTAAAATTCTCTGCATACCAGGTCAATGCATAAACTCAATACTAGTAATAAGTAATAGGAAAATGCTTTACAATTTATAATAGTAACGAGAAATGTGAACAAAACTGGCATAAATTTAATAATAAAGTGTATGATCCATATTTTGAAAGCTACAAAACACCAATGAGACAAATCAAAGACCCAAATATATGGAGAGATATACCCTACTCATTGACTGGAAGACTCAATAATATCAAGCCGTCAATTCTGCCCAAACTGATGTATAGATTCAATGCAATTCCAACCAAAATCCCAGCAGGATTTTGTAGAAAATCAACAACTGATTCTAAAATTAATATAGAAATGCAATTGTTTGTAATAGCCAAAACAACACTGAAAAAGAAGAAAGTGGGAGGACGCATGCTACCCAATTTCAGAACTTACTATGGGGCTTCCTTGGTGGCTCAGTGGTAAAGAACCTGCCTGCCAATGCAGGAGACGTGGGTTCGAGCCCTGATCCGGGAAGATCCCGTGTGCCACAACTACTGAGCTTGTGCTCCGGAGCCGGGGAGCGGCAACTACTGAAGCCCGCGTCCCAGAGCCCATGCGTCACAACAAGAGAAGCCCCTGCACCAAGAGGCCCGGGCACCACACTGAAGAGTAAGCCCCTGCTTTCTGCAACCAGAGAAAGCCGACACGCAACAACAAAGATCCAGCACAGCCAAAAACAAACAAAAATTTTTAAAAACTCACAATGAAGCTACAATAATCCGGACAGTATGGCATTGGTAAAAGGATAGACACATAGACAGTGAAATAGAATGGAGTCCAGAAAGAGAACAGACATAAATGATCAACTGATTTTTCACGAAAAGGCCAACATAATTCAAAAGAGAAAGGGTAAGTCTTCTCAACAAATGGTACTAGAATAATCGCACCTCCATAGGCAAAAAAAAAAAAAAAGAAGAAAAAAGAAACTAGACGCTTATCTCTCACAATTTGTACAAAAGTTAATCCAACATTGATTACAAACCTAAATGTAAAACTTTTAGAAGAATACATAGGAGAAAATCTTTGTGACCTTAGGTCTGGCAGAGCTCTTCATACAGCACAAAAACATGAAAAGAAACAATTAATCAACTGGACGTCAGCAAAAATTAAAAACTTCTGTTCTTTAAAAGACTCCATTATGAAAAGGAAACGATAAGCCACAGACTGGGAGAAAACATTTACAAAATACTTATCTTTTAAAGGACTGATAATATATAAAAGAACTCTCAAAACTCAATAATAAAGTGATCAACCCAATATTAAAAAAATGTGCAAAGACCTGAACAGACACTATATCACAGACATAGATGGCAAATAAGCACATGAAAAGAAGTTCAACATCACTCATCAATAGGAAAAATGTGAATTAAGACTCTCTGCGACCCCATGGACTGTATGCCACCAGGCTCCTCCCTCCATGGGATTCTCCAGGCAAGAGTATTGGAGTGGGTTGCCATTTCCTTCTCCAGGGGATCTTCCTGACCCAGGGATCGAACCCGGGTCTCCTGCATTCCAGGCAGATGCTTTAACCTCTGAGCCACCAGGGAAGCCCACATATATCTATTAGCATAACTCAAAAATAAACTGCCCATACTAAGAGCTGGTGAGGATGAAGAGTAACTGGAACTCTCTTATGCTGCTAGTGAGATGGCAAAATGGTACAAACTTTGGAAAACCATTTGGCAATTCTTTATAAAGTTAAACATACCTTTAGCCATATACCCAATAATCTCCTAGGTATTTACCAAACTTATGTTCATACAAAAACCTGAGTACAAAATGTTTATAGCCAAAAACATTGGAAATAATCCAAATATCCATCCATGCAACACCACAAATGAATCTCAAAGCAGTATTCTGAGCTAAAGAAACAGTTACAAAAGGCCACTTCCAATGTGATTACATCTGTAGGATGTTCTGGAAAAGGCAAAACTAGAAAGACAGAAGACATATGAGTTGTTGCCAGCAGCTGGGGAGAGAAGTAAGAGTTGACCATAAGAAATACCAAGTAACTTCTGGGGGTGATGAAAATGTTCTGTCTCTTGATTATGATAATGTTACATGACTGTCAAATTTCACAGGACAGTACACTTTGAAACAGTTTTACTACATAGATTGCATCTTATTAAATCAAACCAAACAAACCCTATTCAGCCTCAGGAGGGCTTGTCTTGTTTCTCCAACCGGTTTGATCAATGTGGGGGTTACTCTGACCCAGAGAGGTCAAGTGACTTGCCCGAGAACACAAGCTCTGAAGTCAGGTGGATTTGTGTTCAAACCTCAGTGCTGCCGCTTATTAGCTTGTTTGCCACCCCTGGGCAAACTGCTTCTCCCATCTGAGCCTCCGTTTTCTCATCTGAAAAATGAGAGCAAAGTCATAACAGAAACCCCCTTACTGGGACCAAATGAGCTTAAGGAAGAACAAACATGTTTTGCTATCCTCAAAGTTTAGCCATTATTATTACTTCTCATATGGCTACTGTCATTATTACTGCCAGAGAGCTAAAACTGAGTTGCAGGAAATGACTTCAATCCATATCTTCCTGCACGAGGTGGGCAATGACAAGCACCAGCACCATCAGTTTCCCTTGAGAGGCAGGCCTAGGCCCTACCCAGAAGGCATTCACAGTGTGGCTGGAAACAGCAGACAAAATCAGTGCAAAATCAACCCAGAGCAACAGAGTGCTGTAGGGATGAAAGCTACAGGAAGTTCAGAAAAGAGAGAAGCCACTCAGAACTACACAATCCTGAAGTCTTCCTGGGAAAGGCAGGCTTCCACTGAGCCACAAAGGACAAATCAGATGCAGTTAAACCAAAGGAGAGGCACCATCGGGAAGGGGGAGAATGAGAAAACTCTCTCCACCCCTCTCACCCTTACTCCTGGTAAAAGGCAACAGGAAGCCCACAGCCTCAGCAGGTCCTACCAAGGACCAGCCCTGGGCCAACGGGAGGTGCAGGCACGACAGCAGTCAGTCCGGGTACCATGCGTCATCTGGGCACTCACATGTGTCCCCACATCTGAGCAGGAGGGTCCCACGGACGGTTGCCCAGGGATGCTAGGCTTTCACTCCAGCCCCCTCTTTTTTTCCAGGGACTTGAATTTGGGTTTGTCTGGGGAGTATTTGCTTAAGTCCAAGTGTTTTTCCCGCAGCCCAGGCCAGCCCCTTCCCTGCCCCTCCTGGCCCTCGTCTGGAGCTCCCGGCCAGGGAGGGCTGCCTGGCGGGGCCGCGGGTGCCTTTGATGCACACACCCCTCTCCAGACTTCAATGTCGCTGTGTGCACCTCCCCTTTAATAAGTTATTTCCGTGGAAAACCCTGGTAACTCGGTCATGAATCAAGCCTATAAACACCTCCAACCCATCAAAGCACCCAAGCAAGAGAGGGGGCGGGCAGGCGAGGAAAATCTTTTACGGTAACTCTCACACTGCTCCCTCAGAAGGGCCCGGCTGCCCGGCCCGTGGGGGCCAAGCCAACCCAATGAAAATGTGACATGTCCCCCCACCAAGCCCAGGGATCCAAAGCCCCCAAGGACACTGTCCATCTGTGTCCCCAGACAAGGCGAGAGTCCCAGCCCAGTGCCTGCAAAATTTACAGCCCGGAGAGGCAGAGCCGACCGGCTGCTCCCGGGGTACAGGAATGTAATGTTTTGGCTACCGGTGAAAGGCCCAGTTTATTGGAAACACACTTCTTTTCCAATGTTTGGTTTCCTTTCACTCTTTTCTCCTTTTTGTTTTTCCCAGAGTGCACTGCCCAGGGCCTTCAGAAAGGATATGGAGCCAGAATCCTGCCTGAGGGGAAGCAGGGAGCTGGGGAAGGGGCCCTGAAGTCAGATTATCTGAGTGGTGGGCTGAGTACCCTCTCTCCCTATGTGGGCAGAGGCCTGGGCACAGAGTGGGGAGACCCCAGGTCTGGACCGGGCTCTGTCACCTGGGAGCTGTGGGGCCCAGAACGGGCACTGGCCCTCTCTCTGGTCTCATCTGTAAAGTGGATGGGACAAACGAAAACCCCCTTAGAAGTGACTGACTGAATGTCCTGGTCTTGGACGGCAGTCGGGCACAGTGTGGACTACAGCTGACAGTGTATTTGATGGAGAGTTCAGCAAGGCCACTCCCAGGTATATACCCCAGAGAAGCATGTCCTTATGTCCCCAGAAAGGCCTGTCCAAGAATATTTATTCGTAACATCACAGGTAAGAGCCAGAAACTGGGAACTGCCGTAGTACCCATCAGGAGTAAAATGGATACATTAGCCTGGGAGAACCCTGGCTGTGCCCAGAGTATTTATTACCCAAAACGAATGAGTGACCATCGATGTTCCCAACAGTATGGGTGAGCCTCATAAACATTCCATTTTTGGAATAAGGAAAAGCCCACAGGTCTAGAGGCTACCAAAGGCATGGGTCGGGGAGTGTGGATAAAGGAGGTCAAAAGGTCCAAACTCACAGCTATTAGATAAATAAGTCCTGGAGATGTAAGGTACAGCATGGTGACTACAGTTAATAATACAGTATTATATATTTGAAAGTTCCTAAGAGTAATCTTAAAAGTTCTCATCATGAGAAAAAGTAAAAATCATTTGTCACTATGAGGCGATGGACGTTAACTGAATTTATGTGGTAATCATTTCATAATATATACACATATATATCAAATCACTACCTTGCACACCTAAAACTAAAACAATGTTTCGTGTGTTTGGCCCTGCCATGCGGCATGCAGGATCTTAGTTCCCTGACCAGGGATTGAGCCCATGCCCCCATGCAGTGGAAGCCTGGAGCCTTAACCACCGGACCACCAGGGAAGTTTCACAATGTTATAGGACGATTATATCCCGATTAAAAACGAAAAAGGAAGATCCTTCGGTGTTTGCTTCCATTTGCAACAATTTCAAAAATAGGAAAACTAGTCAATGATGTTCCAAGTCAAGACAGAGCCATACAAACCTTTCCTCTAAAGCAATGGTCAATCTACCCATCAATCAAAAGTATTTCTGGGATTGGCAACCATGGCCCACCCTAGAGACAACTGTGGACTTCCCTGATTGGCATTCAAGGCCCTCCCCGTGGGCCTCACTTCTTACTGCCCCTCCAGGACTGCTCCCTTCCCAGAACAAGCATCTTCCCATGGCCCTGTGGTTGTGCAGCACGCCCCTGGGCCCGGGCTGCCCCTCCCCACCCCCAGCCCGGCGACACACCCCCAGCAGCCACCCTGGGCAGCGGCTGTCTCTCACCTCACACTGCGCACTTGGAAAACAGCATTTTCCCCGCCTCTCTAGGAAGTGATTTTCCCCCCAATCTTTCCAATTAGATTCTAGGTTTCCTGGGAGGGTCCTACCTTGGGTATGTGCTTCACACAGTCCTATCCCTCATGCTAATATGTGGTTACCAATTCATTTAATTACCCTTTACAAAAAGCTAAATGTGCTCCAGCTGCCTCACTACCTATGGTATAGGTGGGGTCTCCGTGGCATCCATGAGGGGCTGCAAAGCCCACCTATCAAGTGGAGTCAAGTGAGCCTGTAAAAGGGAGGCTAAGTGATTTAAATCGCAGGTCTGTTCTGGCTCCAAGGCCTGGGCTTTGCACCTCTGCCCTCTTGTGTCTACGAGCATCCAGTCATTCATACCTCCCACTCCACATCCCTACTCCAAGGTCTAGAAGCAGGACAGGGCAGTACTAAGAGGCTTATTTTATTTTTTAGTGAAGCTGTTCAGACCCAAGGGAGGCATGAGGGCAACAAGGAGAGGGACTCAGGGCTCAGGTGGGGCTGCCTCCAGCTTTCCTGAGCAACCACATAGAGCTCACTTTCCTGCAGAAGATGCAACAGGCAACCTCCTCATGGAGGTGCTGCTCAGACACTCGCCGTTAGCTAAGTGTCTTTAAGCATCGAATTAACCATCTCCCAGACTTGTTTATCTCCCCTGAAAACTGGAGGTCACAATGCCCACTTCACCAGGCTGTGTGGAGATTCCAACGTGCAGGCACCTGGCGACTTTCAGAGGGAGGGTCAGACGTGACGCACTGGCACTCTCCCACTGCCAGCCCCCAGATCACATGTGGCAGCTGATGGGATGAGAGCTGAGCAGCCAACGAATGGATCCAGCTGCTCAAAGCTGCCAGGCACGCCCATCCCAGGAGTGATCAAGTGATCGAGGCTCCTGACTTGAGGGGAAGATGGCCCAGGCACTTCAGATCCCTTCTAGGTCTGTCGAGCTCTGGGATCTTAGCCCTGGTTGCATATTAGAATCACCTGTGGAATTTTTAAAACCCCTGTTGCATAGTCCCTCCCCAATCATTTCTAGAGTGAGCTCTGAGCTTTTCAAAATCTCTTCAGAAGACTAATGTGCAAAAGAGGGTTGAGAACCAATGTGGGAGACCAACTGACCCATCTTACAGATAGAGAAGTCAAGTAGAAGCAGGTTGAGACTACCAGGAGATGTTGGACAGAGTCAGGACTGGGACCCGGATCTCCTGGCCCTCGGGTGAAATTTGACATTAACTTTTGACTCAAAGAAAGCCCTGGGGGCTCTGCCTGACCTTTGCCCTGCGAGGAAGAGGGCAAGGAGCTAAAGACACAGCTGGGCAGCCAGATCAGAGGAGGCAGGTCTGTCTCTGCAAGTACCTGGACTCTCTCTGCCCTCCTTGGCTCCTCTCCCAGGTCAAACAACAGCAGAAGTCCCAGAAACAAGGCTCCCCTCAACCCAAGTAGGGTCTCCTTGGACCTGAGACAGACAACATGAGCTGAGGGTCCCAGGACGTGAAGCCAGAGCCTCTCTGTGGAATCTGTTCCACCTCAGGGGACAGCGGGGGAGGGGGGAGGGAGCGCTCCCGTGAATCACAAAACAATCCCAACACCTTTTGCATGCCAGGCCCTGAGCTGGGTGCCAGGTGGGGTCGACCCAGGCACAGCCCTCACAGCCAAGGCCCCCAAACCCCATTCCCAACCTCTGCCCTCTGAAAGCAGCCTTGTTTTGCAAACACTGTCCCCTCTTTTCCTGTGACCCTGCAGATGGCCCTGGGAGGACCCTGCATACGCCTCGGCTCAGGAGGGCAGAATCTGAGGCCCAGAGCAGACGAGCAGTCTGTGGAAGACCACACAGCAGCTGAGGGGAAAGAAGGCCGGGATGTAACAAAGGGCTGGGGAGCCTGTGGGCAGAGATGGGTGGAGGGGGAAGACCCCATCTAGGGCTCGTCAGGTGCCCCATTTCACCTCCAAGAGATTGCAGACTGGAGCTGGAGCCAGACCGGCCACACTCTGCCCCCATCCCTCTCCCATCACCCCCACTCACCGTGCCTGCCCCCAGCAAAGCCTCCTCCCCACTCAGCTGCTTCCCAGGGCTGCACTCCTGGCTCGGCCTCACCCACCCGCCCCTTCTCCTCCGGATTTCATGCTGTGTGACTGTGTGACCGAGTCCACTCTCCACCGTCTCCCCTAACCTGGCCCAGAAGGCCAGGCAGCCCAGGCCCTTCCTGCTCTGTCCAGAGCTGGCACTACTCTGGATGACTCTGAGATGAAAACGGCTTCCAGGCTATCTCTGAGCCTACCCCTTGCCTTTTAAAGATCAATTAAAGCCTTGGCGATGATTCACCTTGCAGTCTGGGACAGTGCCTTTGATGTCTGCTCCAGACCTGAGACCTCTGTTTTTCCAGAGACTTCTACCACGGGGTGAAGGTAGCGTCCCTCCCTCGGGCCAGGGCAGCCACGGCTTTGCAGAGGTGCCAGCCCCTTCCGGGCTTTACCTTCTCAAGCTGGGGGTGCCAGGCCTTGATTGCGGGGTGGGGGAAAGGCACAGGGAAAGGGCCCGTGAACACCAGGAATTCTTTCCACAGAGGACAACTGGAAAAGCGATGAATCTCTGCTTCCCATGGCGGCCAAGGGCCACGGACGGAGAATGTTTAATATAAAAACATCTGACAAAGTACCTTCAGGATATATTTTCTGCATCAAAGAAGGAGCTCTTGGCAACAGGCGCTCTACCCTGACAAGGAAACTTTCGAGCACGGCTCCCGATTGTTACAGACACCGGAGGAAAGCGTGCCAGCGGGGACAGGAGGGCGAGCGGTGCGGCCCGGCAGACAGATGGTTGTGATTAGGCTGGATGCAACCAAGTGCGTTTTCTAGAATTTCAGGTCTCCTCAGAAAACCTGCCGGTTCCCCCGGTGACACAGGCCACCAGAGGCGGAGTGAGGGGCAGGGGCCATCTGCCTCCAGCTCAGAGGCACACAGCGCTGGACAGATGGGCACAGGGCTCCCCCTCGGCCCAGCGGCCTCCACTCACAAGCTCAACTACTCGCCATCTCTCTGATGTACTCAGATACTCATCCAGCAACCACTGACGAGCAGAGGCTCTCTAAAACCCGTTGACAGCTGTTCATGTTGAACCTCGGAGACCCAGGAACACAGAAGCCCCAGAAGAGCAACAACCGGAGAGTCCTATATCTTTCAGGGGGCAGAGAGGGCACCATGCCAGACTCCAAGGAACCCAAAAGGGGCTGGACCGCCTGGGTCTGATCCCAGGTCCACTGCTTTCTAGCTGGGTAACCTTCGGAAGTTGGTTAACCTCTCTGAGCCACAGTTACTTGTCCTTTAATTTGGCTCATAAGTAGCTACTTCATAGACCTGTTGGGATGCATAAATGTGATTATTAAATGTGTTATGATCTGTCTTTATTTTTATGTGTTCTCTCACTTTTCTCTTTGTCCCAGGCAAAAATCCATTCATTCATTTATGCCATGACCATTCATGTCAATTCATTCATGTCATTAAGCCAATGACCTCTGGCTATTGGCTAGGACCTGTGCTGGATGCTAGGCAAGGTCCAGAGCCCCTTCAGTTCCAAGTATACGCCAGAGGTCCCCCAGCCCCAGTAACTACTACCCCTCTGTTCCAGCCATTCTTCCAGATTCAGGACATCTTTGGATTCAACTTACCCTATTCCCCATTTCTCATGTATTAACCTTCCGCCACAAATAAACTCAGAACACACAATGCTATTTGCATATCCCTCTGCTTCTGCACAAGCTCTTCATTCCTTCTGACAGGCTGTCTCCATCCTATCGTCCTCCTGGCGAACACTGAGTCATCCTACAAAGCCCAGCTCAGAATCACTCTCTCCTTGAAGCTTTCCCTGAACACCTCATTTCCACCCCAAGGGAGTCCCCCGTTCTTGTTTCTGTGCTGGTACAAAGGCTTGTCCACATCTCCACAGTGCTTAGCACAACCACTCACCATTCTCTGCTTGCTATCTGCCTCTCCTTCTAGACCATCAGCTCCTAAGGGAAAAGTCCTGGCTTTCTTCACTTAGAGCACCTGCACCGGAATGCTGCTGCTGCTGCTGCTGCTGCTAAGTCACTTCAGTCGTGTCCAACTCTGCGCGACCCCACAGATGGCAGCTCACCAGGCTCCGCTGTCCCTGGGATTCTCCAGGCAAGAACACTGGAGTGGGTTGCCATTTCCTTCTCCAATGCATGAAAGTGAAAAGTGAAAGTGAAGTTGCTCAGTTGTATCCAACTCTTCGCGACCCCATGGACTGCAGCCCACCAGACTCCTCCGTCCATGGGATTCTCCAGGCAAGAGTACTGGAGTGGGGTGCCATTGCCTTCTCCGGCACCGGCATTCAGCAGGCTCTTAATATGCATTCAATACACTGACTCGTCATCCCAAAGCCTACAGTCAGGAAACACGCCAGCCCTGGGGTCCTTTGTCAGGGACCCTAGAGGGTGTAAAAGCTGTGTGATTTCTGGTGAATCAGTTGCCTTCTCTGGGCCTTGGATTCATCGTGGATTAAGTGTACCCCCAACTCTAGTTCCCAAGTTTTCATACTCTGGGACTAGGATTGCCAGGGTGGTGAGTGGTGGGGAGTCCAGGACACCAACCATCTCCTTCTGTGTGGCCTTGTTCCAGGCCGTAGTTTTACTCTGATGAGACAATGATGAGAAGCTAAGATGCTGCAGGCCAGAAGTCCCAGCTCTGCACAACCCCTCAAGGTCCAGGAGCTGGTACCAGGGAGCCCTTGAGATCAGTGGTCCAATGGGCCCAATGTATAGGGAGAAAACTGAGACTAGGCAGTGAGGAGCTTACCAGAGCTCATACCACAGGGCAAAGGGTAAAGGGCAAGGCCAAGCCTGGGACCCACAGAGGCGCACTGCTCACCACCCCCACGTACTTCTTGGCAAATGATGCTGGCCAGGCCTCCTCACACGGCCTGGTCCTCCCAGGACTGCTGACATCATCTCTGTTGCTCCAGCCCTCGACCCCCTCACTGCTTCTCTTCTAACCCCAAACCACCAGCCCAGGAAGAATGGGCTCCTCTGTGAGATACCTGGGAAGCTTTAGGGAGGAAACAAGGCCTTTTTTTTTTTCTTTTGTAGGTCAAAGCTATAACAGGAAGAAAACATGGCAGACAGACCTCCCTGGTGGTCTAGCGGTTAAGAGTCCACCTTCCAGTACTGGGGACACAGCTTCGATCCCTGGTCCAGGAAGATTCCACGTGCTGTGGGGCACATAAGCCCGTGCACACAACTCCTGAAGCCTGTGCGCCCCAGAGCCTGTGCACCACAACAGAAGCAGCCACTGCAAGGAGAAGCCTGCTCCCCGCAACTAGGGAGTAGCCCCCGTTCGTCACAACCAGAGAAAGCCTCAGCACAGCCATAAATCAAAGTTTCTAGAACCTTTAAAAAAAATAAAATTATAAAAAAGAACCCATGGCAGAGATATGATGTTAAGATCCAAATGCAGCTTATTTTGGAACCAGAGGGGAGTACATCCCACCCCCGCCCCAAGAGGAGGCAAGGAGTCTGGGGCCATTTCGGAACTGGAAACGGCAAGCTGGTCCTGGCCCAGAAGCTCAGCGCCAGCCCCCATCCACAAATGTCCAAGCTGGTGCCTGACCTGGGGGGCAGGCAGAGCAGGAGTGGGCCACACCCAAGAGCACCTCCGATCTAGGTTCAAGGCAAACTAGTCAGGTCACCATCTGCCCCAAACTCTAGTAACACATCCTTCCTGCTCTCCAAAGCCAAAGGAAACCCTCTTTTCAACTAAAAGTAGATCCCCTTGCCCTCCTGCTCTCTCTTCTTAAACCACTCACTCAACACACGGCCCCCGAGACCCACAGGCCCTGAGCGCTGTCACATGTGAAGGCTGAGCACAGTCATGTACAACGATGCTATCCAGGCCCTGCCTGTCACCAAGGTGCCATCGGTTGGTAAAAATCCACCAAGTTGGACACCGATCTGTATACTCGGTATACTACAGAGGAAAGTCTTTTAAAAATATATATATATTACCCAGGCCCTGACTCCTCACACCTCATCTCCCACTAACATCAGGTACTTTCCTTTCCAACCCTCTACCCTCCTTAGGCTTCTCAATATCAGACTGTTTTTCACACCTCCAGGACCTTGCACTTGATATTTCTTCTACTTGGACTGTATCCCTCAATCCTAAACCTTGTTTCTTTGGTAAACTCCTATTTATCCTGCAAAACCCAGCTTAGATATCACCTCCTCCAGAGAGTCTTCCTGGGCCACTTGGCACACCAAGAGTGAGTCACCACGCCCTTCTCCCTCTTGACTGCCTCTGACACCACTTTCCATGGCTACTAGTTGTGTCTTCACCAGTTTGTGAGCACCTTGAGGGCAGAGATGATGTAATTTTTATGTCTGTGTCTCCAGCTCAAGCACAGTGCCTGGTACATTGTAACAGCCATACCTACCACATGTATGCCAAGCCTTGGCTGACTCACTTGGCATCACCTCATTTCACCCTCACTGTAGATGATACGTTGTCATTTCCACCCTGATTTTATAGGTGAGAAAATCGAGGGTCAGAGTGGTTAAATGGCTGCCCCCAGTCCTACAGCTAGGAAATGGCAGAGCCGGGACTTGAACCCAGGGCCTGCTGGTGTGCAGCCCATGCTCTTCAGCCCGCCTTGCTGTAGAGGCTCAGCACACACTGACGGAGCTGAGCTGAGGACCTTGGAGAACGAGGAAGTCCAGGGTCTGTGCTGGACCAGGGCCTCTGAGGCGAGCATGCTCGAGCCCAGAAACAGCAGAGGACGCGATATTGCGTTAACTCACTCCCCTACTGACTTCTGTAGGCACTGACACATATCAGACAGCACGGACCCCAGAGGGGAACCTCCTCGGGGACCAGTGACAGGAAAGGAGGCAGGTGGGCGGGCAGCATGGACCCATCTGAGTTGTCACCTGGCTCCACCTGCTATATGCTTGCTGTGTGGCCCTCAGCCACTCTCCTGACCTTTCTGAGCCTTTGAGTCCAGAACAGGCAGCCTCTGTTCTGCCAATCTGCAGAATGCACAAGTCCTAGAGAATGATCTGTGCCCTCGAGGCGCTTACAGTCTGACTGGTGGAGGAAAGACATCCACATCCAGCTAAACCTCCAGTCTCCACATTGTCCTACATAGCTCTCTTCCTTCCCGGGCCTTCTCTGCAAAATGAGAGGCTCAGCCTCACCGACGCAGCTCTGAAGAAACCAGCATGCTCCAAGAGATGAGATGCTGGTACACAGGGTCAGGTACCAGACAAAGGACTGCCTGGTGCCCATGACAGGCAGCTCACACCTGACTCACGTATAGTGGGTGCTTAATAGAGCACCTGAACAGTTATCCAGTAGGCACTGGAATGGGATATTCTATCCTAGAGGGGAGTCACTGGTTCCTGCAGAACCAGTGCTCCACACCCCCGCCCCCAAGCACTGGAGTCAGGCAGGCCTGGCTTCTAAGCAGCGCATCACTGCAAGCCTTGGTCAACGCCCAGAGCTCACTCAGCACCCAACACCGAGTCTGGCCTGGCCGCCCCTCCTCATCCAGGGCAAAAAAGCTCCTTATGTCTTGCTCATTCTGTGCTTCTAACCTAGAGCCCAGAGAACCCAGCCCTCAGAATGGTCATTCCCGTGCGGCCCTTTATCTTACAATTTCTTTGAATTATCACATATCTTGCCTTTCAGTTGCCAAAAAGAGTTGCCTACCAGCCACTCACACTTTAGTATGAATTTAACTAGAGCAAATCTTGCTTTCCTCCCCAAACTAAATCAAAATCAAGGGAATGGGAAAGGGGTGGAGATGTTGTAGAAAGGAAGAGGATGACCTGAGGGGGCTTTAGGCAGTCAAGGGGCAGCAGTCAGGCAAGGAAGCCAGAGTGTCAAGGACCTAAAGGCACGCCAGAAGGGACGTCTAGGCTTTCAGTGTTTCCTAAATCTCACTGAAGACTCTAGGTGTAAGGGTCCTTTACTCAGTGGCAGCTCCACATTCTGGCCCCTTACTGGGTGATCTTGGTGAAGTCACCTGCCCCCATGAGCTTCAGTTGTCGATGGTGTGGATCACGTATCAACATGGGGAGGTGATGTACAGATCAGACGAGAGAGCGTCAAGCATTCAGCAGAAGGCTGAACCAAGACAGACGTGTGTCCTGCTGCTCCCACGACACCCACCGATGTGTCCTCAACTGCCCCAGCTATGACTGCGCCTCAAAACCCCCACCCTGTTCCCCCTAATGCGGCCTCAACAACAGGACAGGAAAGTGAAGCAGAGAGACCTTGGAGCTGGATAAAAATAGCCAGGCTCGGGCCGGGTGCTGGCGTTGTCACTGTGCAAACAAGGGCGGTCTCCAGCCCGGGCTGCCGACACCCCGCTCCAGAGGCACTGGTCCCAGGATGCTGAGAGGGGCCAGGCTCTCAGGGGCAGCGGCGCCCCCTGGGATGCAGAGAGACACAGGGGACTGGGGTGGTGGCTGAGCTGGTCTCTGGGTGGTTGGCAAGGTTCACCCATTAGGGAGCTGCCTCTTGCCAGGCCCCAGCCCTGTCCCTGGTGCTTCAATCAGCACAGGCTGACCCCAGGTGGCTCAGTCTACCTGGCCAGGTGTGGCTGGGGGAGGAGGCTGGGATCGCTGCCGTGGGAAGCTGGGTGGGCCCTACACGATGGGTGAGCTGGGCAGTCACACGGCTCAGGCTCCCATCCCAAGCCTGCCACCTCCAGTTTGGGAATTTGGGGCAGTGGCCTGGCAACGAGCCTCAGTGTTCTCACCTGTGAAACGGGGGGAATCACATCTGTGTCACTGGGTTGTGGTAATGAGTCAACGAGATAGAGAACAACCAGCAGTTAGCAAAGTGCTAACTGTGAACATCACACGTTAAATAAATGAAGGTCAGCATCAGCATCCTTATCATCTGTCCTCGAGCGTCACGGGCCTGGCCCAGCGCATTCTGCCCACTTGGAGCCCTCACCTTTCCCACCTCACCTCCCGCCCTGCCCTTTACATCCATCTTTACAGGATGAGTCTTGTTTTACCATCCACTGAGACCTCTCTGGCCATTCTTCTCATCCTGCAGGGCCTCCCTGCCTGAGCCTGTCCTCCAGGGTGACAGCCACCCAAAGCCCCAACTCTGTGTGCTCCCAGCATGCAGGGGCAGTGCCAACCCCATTGGTCCTGGGGTCCCCACGGCACGAGTAAGCTAGGAAAGCTGAACCGTGAGTCCCCCAAGCGGGAAGAGACCTGTGCCATCCCTGAGGCAGGCTTGGATGATCACACTGGAGGGGATGCTCTACTCACCTACTGAGACCACCCGCAACTCAGACCAATCACCCCCCAACAGGAAATCCCAAACGTCCTCCCCAGTTCCTTCAGCCCCTAAGAATCCCAAGGCGCTGGGTGCCAGACTTGCTCACGAGAGCCACGTGACCCTCATCCACAGTAAAGGGCATCAGTGCTACCCCACCAGTCAGAACCAAAGACCGCGCTGGGGTAACTGGGTGGGAACCCCAAACACGGGCCCACTGGGCCCCAGGGCAGCCAGATCTAACGGCCTCAGGGTCTCCAGAGACCTCCCAGCCTCTAGAGGGTGCTCCCTCCCGGGAAACAGGTAAAGGAGGGGCCTCCAGCAGGTTCTCTGGGCTCTGCTCCTTCCAGCCTGAGCCGCACACCAGGCCAGCTCTGGGATGACAGCGATCAAGAGAGACGACGTCTGCGAACATGCCATGAACCCATAAGGCACCTCCATACACGCAGTTTCCACCATTAACAAGGGGAAGAGATGCTGAAAAACTATCCATCCGACCATGCAACTGACGCCAGTGTGATCCATCCAAATTAAATACACTCTGACGGTTGGCACAGACATGGAATCATGCATTCAGGAATACTTTTAAGCCTCTTGCTTCAAAATATATGTGGCTTCCATCCACACAGGCAGAGAGGGAAAAGAAGGGATTAAAACAACAACTGCTTGTGCTGCTCTAGTTAGGTTTTTCAGGGCAAGACATTTTAAGAAGTAGGGTCAAAAGGCAGGGGTGAAGACAAAGCGGCCCAGTCAGAGGGGCCACCAGAGACCAGAAGGCAAGTGGGGCCCAGAAGACCCGGGCCGCAGTACCAGCTGTGTCATGAGCCCCTCTGTGCCCATGGGCAAGTCACTTCCTGCTCTGGCTTCCAGTTTCCCTGCCTTCCAAATAGACACACTCGTGTGCTCTCCCGCGGTTGTGACAGAACATGGAATGGATGCGGAAGGGCTCTGGACATAGGAACTGAGCAAGCAGCCCTGAGCAGCCAACATCAAGACACCCTTCAGTCAAGGACAGAGTACATGAGCAATGACAGAAGTCCGTGGAATATGTTCATTGGAGGTACATCCAGTCTTTACAGAGAAGTGGGGGACAGAGCCGTGGTCAGGAGCACAGAGGCACGGTGGCAGATAGCTCTGCTCCTGTGTGACCTGGACAAGTCACTTTCCTACTGTTGTGAGTTGATGATCATAAAAGGGCCTGAGTACAGGATGTGGCCCAAAGTAAACACTCAATAAATAGCTACGATGGCTGTTGTTGCCATTATGACATGGGGGTGGGGTCAGGGAAGGATGGTTCAGATGCAGACAGAGGCCTTCTTGCAGAGATCCAGCCATGCCCGCTCTGGAAGCATCTCCAGCCCAATGGGCTGTCACTCAACGCAGCAGACAGCTGTCCTCACAGTGCCCCCTACACACCCTGCTCCCAAAGGGCCCCACAGACCTCGACACCTGAGTCCCTCCTGGGCCTTGAAACCCCTGGCTCACCACTAACCTGTCATTTCTCAAGGAAAGCTTGATCTACGTCTTCCCCAGAATGGGAAAGACCCTATGGCCAACACTTAAATGCTGGGGGTGGGAGGAGGCTCTACAGCAGAGTTCTCCCTACTTCCTAGCCCAGCATCCACTGCCCAGAGATAGACATGGAAACCACAACCTCTGGAAAACTCCTCACTGCTCAGACTTCATGAATGTTCTACCCACTCCACTTTCCCCCCTTCTGACCCTTCACATCAGTCCTTCCCTAGAGGTGGGGATAAGAGAAACCTACAAAGACAATGAAAACAAACACATCCATTTTGCTGCCTCTCGGCAGCTGGGGGAAAGGATCCCTTCAAAATCGGGATGGAGAGGTGGGCTGGGTTTTTATCATTTCCACAAGAGACAACTGGTTAAAGCATGGATTGCCAGACACTGGACAGGTTCTCACCCGTAGGCCCCATTCATACAGACTGTTCTTCACCCCAAGAACACCAGTGATGAACACATTGGCAGTCTTCTCCTTGAGGGGTAGGAGGCCCAGGGAAAAGAAAAGGCGGAGGGACAACAACAAGACCTCCATCAGGCCCCTGCCACCGGACCCCCTCCTGTAAATTCAACATAACAGTAACATGCAAGGAAAAAAGAAATGCCAACCTGAGAATTCACCCGGAGCTGTGATGAGGGAGTTGGTGGCCTCTGTTTCAGTGTAAGACAATGTGGAATCAGATAGATCTGCAGGAGGGAAGAGAAAGAACTTAGTTGGCTGTGGGGTGTTCCTCTTATTTCTCAAGCATGCATGTGTGTGTGTGTGCGTGCGTGCGTGCACATGTGGGCATGCGGGTGCTTGCAAAGGGCAGCCTGTGCCTCACAACTTTCTGCTGCCACTCCCCGTCCCACGATCGCACGAGACCAGGCCAGCCAACCCTGGAACTCTTGTGGAAAATGCTGACTGCTGCAGCCCTGGCACCTGAAAAAGTTTCAATTGCTCTGACCACAGAAATAACCCAAGTTCAGGGGACCAAGCAAGTAGGAACTTGGAGCCTCCTTGGGTAAGGTTAAATTAAGCCCCTAAACAATTCATAGCTGCTGTACTTAATTACAACCATTAAAATTCTTGAAGCTGTTCCTTCTTGCTTCCTTCCTTCCTTCCTTCCTTCCTTCCTCCCGCTGGAGCTGGGGAAACTCTGTTTTAACAAGTTACCAGCCATCCTCACTCTGTCCCGCTTACACCCCTCTAATTAAGGGCTCAAGCATTTGTCCCAGATTAACTGTTTTCTCTCTCCCTTCCCCCACTCTCTCACATCCAAACCTGCTTGCTCCTAGAGGAACTTTCAACGTCTGGACTGTTTTTTTTTTCTTTTTTCAAGGCATTCATTTGTTGTTTAAGTAGTTTTAAGGACCTCATACGGCGCACACTATTTGTTTTCCCTTATCTGCAGTGCAATTTAGATTGGAGATGGGAAATTCTTTTGCATGTTTTCTCCTGAACACTGAGCTGCTAGTGGGACAAGCCGGTGCCTTTCGGGACAGGCTGACTTGGGAAGTTTTTCCTGGGCCTGCGCCTCTGCCACCAGCAATGGGGTGTTGTCTCTGTTAAGGGACAGGTCTGTCCAGGAGTCAGAAAGCATGCTCCTCCTGGAAGGCCTGAGCATCTTTTATCTTCTCACCCAGCACAGTGTGGCTCAGCTGGTCCCACTGGCTCAGGAGAGCCACTCCAAGCTGGGGAAACCCTGAGACAAAAACCGTTAGCCTAGGCCCTCGCGAGCTAGAATTCCATTCGATCCTGTAGGAATTTTTTTCCTTTTACCACATGGCTTGGGGAGCGGGAAGATGAAACATTAACCAATTTGGCTTTTCTCTATTTTTTTTTTTTCCCTTTTTCTTTTCCCACTTGCCAGATGCTGACTGGGTGTTCTGGGTTTTATTTTGTTTTTTGGTTTCATGTGATCACAGCAGCTTAGAAGTGAACTGACTTTTTGTTTATGAAAAACTAACAATGCAAGGAAAAGAAAATAATACAAAAAATAACTCAGACTATTTACCAGGGCCTGAGAAAGTTATCTGCTGGTCAAACAGGTTTGGAGGAAAATAGGGACAGATGGAAAATCTCTTTTAAAAAAAGATAATAACCTTAATGCCTAAGTAGGAACCTCGTAAAACAATTTTGCTTTTCATACCTAATCTTCCCAAAGTGTTCAGTCCCCAAGTCTCGTTGCCACTTCTTGTCTGAAGCAGTAACATCCCAGGCTGTAACCCTGTTTCTTCGTGGAGCGCTGTGGAGCCAACACAGCCAGCTTTGTGAACTTGCCAGGGGTTGGGTGATGGGTGTTTTCCATCCCTTGCAGCTACAAGTCCTTGCCATGCACTCTCCAACCCCTCGCATCTGGTGCTTCTAGTGAGGCCCTCCAAGGCCGCCATAGGAAAAGAACACTCCCCGCCTCGGTCACTGCTCAAGTCCCAGGGAAGAACCCCATTTGGAAGCTGGAGCCCAGGGTTCGAGTCCCACCTCCACTCTTAGTCAAATCAGGGGTCACCAGCTTTGCTTGCCAGGGGCCCAAAGTGAGTATTTTCAGCTTTGTGAGCCATACAGTCTCCACTGAAACTCTCCACCTCTGCTGTGGTCCTGAGGCAGCAGCCACAGACAACACGGCCGGCTTCCAGCAGAACACCGTTAGGGATGCTGAAATGTGAATTTCATATAGCTTTCACATGCCACAGAGTCTTCTGCTTTGGGTGGGTTTTTGTTTTTTTGGTTTTTTTTGTATTTTTTTTAAACCATTTTAAAAAGTAAAAACCATTCTCAGCTCATGAGCCACACACAAATGGTGGACTGTCGTCTTCTGACTCCTGAGCACCAGCAAACGTCACTTCCTCTTTCTCCATCTCAGTGGTCCCATTTGTAAATTAACAGGGACACCTGTTCATCTTCAAATGGTCACTCTACCTTGCTGGACAGGGTCCTGATTTTTTGTGGCTTTATCACCAGCTGACCCACGATTCCTCAGAGAAATGATCCTCGACACTCAAACTCAGGTGCTACATTTACTAAGAACATTTGAGGGTTTTGGTTTTTCTTTCCCCCCATCTTTTGAATTAGGGATCTTCTAAGCAACTAGTACAGTTATGTTAACTCAGAAAATGCTGAGACAGGCCCGGGAGGGAAGGGTGGGGTACCGCTGAGCTGAACAGGGGCTACTGTGGGTTTGTGCCTCAGCCCCACTGCTTATCAGCTGGGCAGCCTTTCCAGCCCCTCAGCCTGATTAGCTATTTGTCAAGTGACAGGCTACCCCCAGATGACCTTTCCAGTTCCTCAGAGAACTAAATCAAGCTCCTCCATCCACGAGATGACCATACTTCAGGAAAAGCAATGAGGAAGTTGCCACCGTTAAGGCACTGACTCATACCCGATCCTGGGACAGCCTCTGTCGTCCTAAACGGAGGAGGACCAACTCCCAAAGGGAACCAGTGGGCACTTCTGTCTCCACAGTGGGGGGGCCTGGAAGGAAAACTGGACTGGATGCCTGCAAGTTTATGACACTCAGAAGTGACCTCCCAGATGGTGCTGACACACGCTACCGGGAAGAGGCCTTTACCAAAAACAAAACAAAACCCACTTTTTGTGGTCACTGGTGGAATGTGTTAGCAACACTGCCACGCCATCTGACTTTTAAAGCTCAGGTCTCATGGAGCTGCCTGGGTCACCAAGTCGCTCTCCCGGTGCTACTAAGGCCATACTCACTCACCCCACACAAGGATTCTCCACTGGAGGAACCAGGAGGGCCAGAAAACAAGCCATCTCTACTTTTAAAACCATATGCATCTTCCCCAGCATACGGGCTAAGCATTCAGCCCCAAGGCTTTACAGAAAACATGTCCTACCTCTGAATGGGACCTGCCAACAATGACATTACCACTGAGGGGTACCCTCCATGCTTGAGTGTACCAAGACACTTGCTTTCTAAACTTTTCAACTGTTCTTTCTCCCCAGGTGAATTTCTTGGCTTAATAAAGCTGGGGGGTGGGGGTGGGGAATGACACATACAGCTCCTTTCGACAGTGACTTCATGCTCAGCCTATCTGTCATGGTGCTAATTAATACACATCAAAGGAGAACCACCTAAGGCTGGGAGAGAAGGAGAGGAAAAGAGACAGAAACCCTAAGCCACCTCCAATGAGATGCTGAAGTCAAAACCCATTCATCTCCCACAGGCTCATGTTTAAAGGTCACAGAGAGGTTAATGATGAGCGAGGAATTTCTAGATGTAAATAGCCCGCTGCAGAGGCTGGGTCGGCTCTGGCCCAACTGGGAGTGTTTGTAAAACTTCACCCACCCCATTTCAAAGGCAACCAGGCTGGGGATCCCTTCCTCCCCTTGCACTGAGGCAGGGGAGCCTGGGATGGACACACCTCCCCCAGGGTCGGAAGGAAGACACACTTACCCAGTGGCTTGTACTCGTCGCGAGGAGACAGCCGAGAGTAGGGCGGTGGCGGTGATTCTGGAAGACAGGAGTCAATGTGTCATTGCTGGGAGGAGAAAGCTCACACAGAGGGGTTCTACGTGTTTTTGATGATTGATTTCCTCAAATAATAAACCCAGCTCCCAGGAAATCAGCACCTCTGCTGCCCAAATCCCCTGGAACAGCACAGGGAAAGCCACAGTCTTAGGCCACAAACCTGGGCTCAATGCCCACTCTATCACCTTTGGCTGTGTGACAGCTGGCAAGCCACCTTCCCTCTCTGAGCCTGTTTCCTCAGCTCTAAAATGGGGAAAATAATCAGAGAGACTCCCTAGGTTTGCCAGGAGGACAAAAGCAAATACAGTACGTAAAATGCTCAAGACAGTTCTTGGAACTGCAGAAAAATATGTAGACAAACAGCAGCTATTATTATTATAATGAGAGAAACACGGGTACAGGTAAAATCAGAGCTAGGCTGCTCAGTTAAATCTGAATTTTGGATACACATGGCATACACTTTTAGTATAAGTATGCCCCCTGCAATATCTGGGACATACTTATGCTAAAATAGTACGTGTTGTTTACCTGAAACTCAAATTTAACTGGGCATTCTGTGTTTTCCTTTGCTAAGTGTGGTAACTCTAGCCAAAACTGGGTGAGTGCAGAGGCCCACAGAGACACGGAAGCTCACTCACAAACAAGCTACACGAGAGCAAACGTCCTTCAGGGCGAGGCGGGCACGACTGGCTAGGACCCAAAAAGCCAAACCCAGCTCCCCAGATGGGAGACCATACCCCAGTCACCGCTAGCTCTCGGCCTCAGTCTCCCCCTCTGTAAAGAGAAGGGGCAGAGCACAGCCTCCACGGCTGCCCACCTCAGCCTCTGTGTGATTCCTTATTGTCTATGGCATTTTTCTTTGGGTTTCCTTTCATTTGCCTAAAATACTTGTCCTTAAAAACATATACTTTGTCTTCAGAAGAATTCCTTAGCCTCTTGCTTTCTGGGAAGTAACAATTTGCTAAACTAAGTAACAATTTGCATGAATGAAATGACCCTTCATTTTCTGTAAATGAAACTAAACACCATCAAATCGCAAACTAAAACAAACTCTCAGTGGTAGTAAAGCAGTAATAACTATTATTAGGCAGGTATCAGGAATGACACAGGGGTAATAAGTGTTTTTCGCAATTATAATAAGGCACAATTAGTTGTAGGAGCAGGCAGCTTCACCTCTTCCCCAACCCGGCTTTTCCAGCTAGAAATGACTTCAACAAAGTCCAGAAACAGGGAATCTTTTGTGGACTGGATTGGGGAGAAGGAAACTGAATCATGGATTAGCCACTGGGAGCGAAGCAAACATTCGCTGAATGCCTACCCTGTGTCTCTCTCTGTGCTGGCGCCTCTCCGTTTCATTCACTGTATTTCATTCCTTTGGACCTTAGGTACAGAGTGGTTACTCATGCTCATTGGGTGCCTACTTTCATTTCATCCTTTCTCAAAAATAAAGATGACCATTATCATCCCCATTTCACAGATGAGAAAACTGACTTTTCCAGTGCCTCCCCAGCCAATCATGGTGGAGCTGGGATCAGAGCCCAGGCCTGCCTCTATTCTACACTCCAATGAGACAGGCAATCAAGAAGCACCCTGTTGGGACTTCCTTGGCAGTCCAGTAGTTAAGACTTTGCCTTCCAATGCAGGGGGGCGTAGGGTCAGTTCTTGGTTGGGTAGCCAAGATCCCACATGCTTCGTGGCCAAAAAACCAAAACACAAGAGAGAAACAATAGTGTAACAAATTCATAAAAGATTTAAAATGGTCCATGTTAAAAAAAAAAAAAAAAGCAGCACTCAGTCTTCCACTCCTTCATCCCAGCTGGGTCTGGTACATCCCATGCACAGAAAGCATTCAGGATAATGTGGACAGAGACAACAGTGATAAGGTTAATGGTAAAGCTGGAGGGAGAAAGAGGACATACAGGGCCAAAAGGGTCACCCAAGGGAGACCTCACACAAGACTCAGGGAGAGGAACTGCTTCCATCAGTAGGAGCCCCCTTATCCACCAACCTTGGAAGAGCTAAAGACCAGACTCAAGTGAGGACTAGACTCTCAGAACAAGAAGCAAAACACAGGAAGGGCTAGAGACCCATGGGGAAAGAGAACTGAAGCCAGTGCTCCACTGTACAGAGGAGAAGGCTGAGGTCTGAATAGAAGTGACTCCCTCAGAGTCTGACAGGGAGCTGGTGCAGAGGCAGAACCAGAGGCCAGGTTTCCTGACCCCCAGCCTCATGCCCTTCCCACCACTCCCCACTAACTTATCAGGAGGCCTCCGACTCCTGTGTCAGGGTTCCTCTTGCAAACACCTGATTGGCTGAGGCCCAGGCTGCACATGGTCAGGAAGTCTGGACATCTGCCCCGAGATCTGTCCCCAAAAGTGAAATCTGGCAGCAATGGGCTGTGCTGGCTGGAGTCAAGCCACTGTAATCAACCCCAGCATCTCTTCCAGTGGCTGTAACCTGGGACCTGGAAAGGGGAAGAGGGATTCAAGAAGATCCCCCCTCACGGAAGCCACTTAGGCCTTGAGTTACGATACCACCCACAGACACACCTGGGCTGGGGGCATCTAACACATGGGTGAAGCAGAAAGCAAGTCCACAGACCTGGGAATTGCAAAGCTTTCAGGAGGGACTTTACCAGCACCCCCATCCTCCTCCGTTCTAGCAAAACCATCTGCACAGAGACTGGAAGCACATCACTAACTTCCATCCTAGGCAAGTAAAAAAGAGACTCCACCCCCAAGACACCGGGATTCAGAATATCAGAGGTTCCTCCCAACTCAACTTCTTAACTGATGGGGCAAGTGGGGTAGAGGCAGGTAAAGGGCCCATCCAAGGCCACACAGGAAGGCCGACGTTATTCTACTTCAACTAAACAAAGGCAAAGGCCAGTTCAGGACCAACACCAAGCTACTTAAAAAAAAAAAAACAGTTATCATTCACACACCCTAAGATCCACTCTTTTAAAATAAACAATTCAGTGGTTCTTAGTACATTCAGAGTTGTAAGACCAATACCACCACCTAATTACAGAACACTTTCATCACCCCAAAAGGAACCCTGCCCCATTCGCAGTCATTCATTCCTCCCAATCCCTAAACCTCAGGCAACCACAAATCTACTTTTTATTCTCATGGGTTTGCCTATTCTGGATATTTCACACCAAAGGCTTCCTATAACATGAGGACTTTTGTATCTGGCTTCCTTCATCTAACATACTGGTTTCCAGGCTCAACCATGCTGTCCTCTCATACTTCACTCTTATTTATGGCTGAATACTATTCCACTAGATGGCTATACCACAATTTGTTTATCCATCTGTGAGCCAATGGACATTAGGTTGTTTCCACTTTTTGGCTCTTAGGGAATAAATGCTGCTATACACAAATCTCTCACTGGCACCTCCAACACATCGACCCTCCCAGCATGGATCTGGGAGGATGGAGCCCCAGGTCAAGAACTCAGGTGGGACAGAAGGTCCGAAGAGGAAGTATAAGGTGCCTCCAGGCCCTCTGTCCACACTCCCCTCTTAGAAGCTACCTTAGCACTTAGAAAATTTGTGCTGATTTCCGAATAATAACTTTTGTGCTCTAAACTTTAAGGGGAGCGCTCTTAGGGCTCTACAGGCCCCTTGGAAAGAAATGATCATGGGCGGGAGGGAGGGAGGAAGTGGAGGAGGGGAGAGAGCGAAAGAGATCAGAAACTCCAGCCTCTGCAGACAGCCAGCCTCAGACATTAACTTCAGGAATCTCCTCCAACTTCCTTCAGAAGTGAGAGCAGTCAGCCAGGGGCCGAGTGTATCAGAAGGCTAACACTCAGCCCAGTTCAGGTCAGCTCGGCTCAGCCCAGACAAGCCTCTGGTTAGCCCCCAGGGGGTACTGAGCCTTTGGGATCTAGACCCCAATTGCAAAGCCAGAAGAGTTCACAGCCTCTCCCACTGCCTGGTAAGGTTTCAACTGGAGACGTTACCTTCCACCCCATCTGTGCAGCCTAGCATCTTCTTAGGAAAGGTTCATGTGCCTCCCTTGGCCTCCCAGTTTTCACCCTCCGGAGGAGTGGCCTCCCGGGTGCCTGTCCCCTCCACCCCCAGAACCTGAGGGATCAACCCCAAGCCCTGGGGTGGGAGATGCCGAAAAGAAGCTCTTGGCGCTTTAAGGCCGGCAGAGCCTAATTGCCCAGATTCCCCCGGCAGCCAGATAAACAGCGCAGCCGGCTGGCGCCAGCAAGAGGCAAACTGCACATTATCACCCCTTCCTCACCTCCAAGGAGGAGCTCCGAGGAGCAGGGCGGGCAGGCCGAGGGGCCGCCAGAGGGGCGGGGCGGGGGCTTGGAAGCCCAACTTGAAATTGATCTCATTTCAAAGGGATAATGCCAGGCCAAATAAAAGGAAAACTTTCTAGCCCATTCTAATTCCTATAGTCCTGGCCTGGGAACCCTGTGTTTTCCTAGGCGGCCTCCTCCAGTTGTTCAGAAGTTCTCTCCCTAACTCTGTCTCTTTCCCTGGCGCAATTTGGATAATAGTAATTTACTGAATATAATTACAGAAAAAAAAAAGTGGTGAAGCAAAGAGCAGGAGATTTATTCCAAAGTTAATGGATACTTTCGGGAGAAAGGAGCTCTATAAACACAGGTTAGAACTGTGATTAAAGTATTTCTCCACATTTCCGTCCACATAGGCACCAAGCTCAGCGAACTGGCTTTTCCTGGGACAGAAAGATACACCAGAAGGAGGGAAAGCCAGGGCTTGAGTCCCATGGGAACAGGAAGCCCAGGGCACAGCTAGGTATGGGGGACCCCACTTTCTGAGACAAGCATGAGGGAGAGGGCAGGCCTGTGTAAACTGGAATCCGCCCATCGACCTTAGGGATGCTGTTCGCCCCCTGGCTTTACAGATGAGAAAAGAGGCCCAAAGAAAACTGGTCCCAATGCCCCAAAGCAAGCTGAAGGATGGAGCAGCAGGGAGCCACACTGCCCAGAGAGGGACCGCCTGTCACTAGGGATCCCTCTGCTAGGGGGCACTGGGGTGCGGGTGGGTGTCCCTCAGTTGGCCTGCTGCGTATTCCAGCCTACTTTCTGTGTGTCTGCTGTGTGTGTGGATCTGTCAGTCTGTCTGCCTGCGCCGGTGCCCCAGCCTTCTCCCCCAGGGGCCTGGAAGGAGCAGTCTCCTTATCAGGACGCGCACGGCTGAGCTCCAGCTATGCACCCGCCCAGCTCAGGGAGTCAGGCTGGCGGCCAGGAGGCGGGGGTGGGGTGGGCAGCAAAGAGCACGGTACCGCCCCCCCGCGCCCCACCCCCCGCCAGACCCCCAGTTCTCAGTCCTGGTGGCCTAAGCCATCAGGCAGAGGATGAAGCAAAAGGGTCAATCTGGTGCCTATAGGACACTCTTCCCAGACCACCAGTGCTCTCAAATGCCCCTGGAGTGGCTTGAATGGGGGTGGGGGGTGGGCCGGGTGCAGTGCTGAGCTAGTGAAGAAGCCGGAGAACAGGCACAGCTCCTGCAACAGCGCCTCCTTCTGGGACAAGGAGAGGAGTCCAGTGCCAATGCTGAGTCTGGAACTTGATGTTGAGAATTTTCTAAAGCCAACCCCACTGACCCACAGGGAGACAGAGAGGGGAGATTACTCCCCCTCCAAGGTCAAGTTGTCATACTGGCAGGACAGAGCCTAGGACCAGGTCTGTGGGTCAGAACCATTCCACTGCAGTTTGCCCTTTAACTTAAAACTGCTCAAGTTCAACAGATTCAAACCAAGACCCAAGTTGACTTATCCAAAAAGTATGGGCAGGGTGGGTCCTGCCTGTCTCCAATCTCTTCATCCCATCTCTTCCCACCCACGCACTTGAACTTGCTTGGCACCTTAACTCTCAGCAGGCCCCCTCCTCCTTCCCTTCAACACTCATCTCCCTTTACCACCCATCCTGCAAGGCTCCTAGAGGTGCTCCTGTTACATGCACACCCCAGACGCCCGGCCTGGCCCTACTTCCCCCATCTCTGTCCCATCTCTCCTCCGACCCCTACCCAAAGATTCTGTTTCTTGAGGGCATGGATCCTACTCATATTTCCACTCTCCCCACTACATCACCCAACGTGGTCCCTGGCACAGAGTAAGTGCTCAACAAATATCCCCTAGCAGACTGACATGGTGAGAAAGAAAATGCCCAGCGGGGCCTTCTGAAAGAGCAGAGGGAACCCCACATATTCTCTCCCACTGAAAAAAAAGGGACCAGGAACAGGGCAACCACAATTAGGTCCTACTCCTCAGGGGCAGGGAGGAGTCAGAGAGGAAGAGTGGGAAAATCCACTTCCAGGGGAAGCAGTCAGAGAGGAACAAGGAACACAAAGGCCCGCAGTGGGCCACAGATAAGGGACTGACCAAGCCCCTGACAATCCGGCCTGGAATGACCATACGGGGAGCAGGCAATCAGATCAACGCTGCCTCTCCCCAGCCCGCTTCAGGGCTCTCTCTTCAGGAACCACCGCTGAAGCACCGTCCTTCCCCTCCAGCCACCACCCCAGACATAAACAAGACACCTGGGACACATCCATGCTTCTAGCCCCGCCCTTCCCTTCCACACTGGGAGTCAGGAGACCTGTGTGATCTGACCCTGTTAAATGCCCCCAGGCTGGGTGTTGTCTCTGCCCAGAAGGGCCAGACTGGAAGAACTCAGGGCCTGCCCAGACCCAACACCCCTGCAGAGCACCCCTCTCCCCCCCACCCCGAGCCCCCCGCCATGCCACCTAAGATGCATACACCCAGACGATGCTACAGGCTAAAATGTGTGATCCCTGTAGTGCAAGGGGAAGGGGGTGAGGATGCAGGAGTCTCCATCTGTCCTCCCCTCTGCTCCAGCATCCAGAGCCTGCTCAGGTAAGCAGGACTGGGTAGATCACGTGTACAGAAAACCCCAGGAACAGAACAAAGAAGGGGAGCGGTTCTCAAAGGTACTAAAATAGCCCGCTTCCTTCCCTACCTACACACCTCCAGGACTCCTGATTGTCTAGAAAAGCTGGACACAGAACTGAGAATGATGATGACGGAAGGCCCTGGTATTTGACACCCAAGGGATGCTGGCAACAATCAGAAGAAGACGGTAGTCTTCACTCTGAGAAAGGCTACCCTGCAAAAGCTTTGCTCCAAAGTATAGACAGGAACAAGTGGGACAATTTACGAACACCTTTGACTCCAGCCATGAAGGGTCTACACCAGAATTTACAACTTGCATTTACTTGGATCCGACAAGTATACCATAGGTATAGGCATATGCACACAATGCCTCAGGCCGCGGCTCGGACTAGGGGTAAATGAATTGGGGGGTGGGAGGGTGTCTTTGGCCTCTCCTAGACCTGCCCTTCTCTCCCACTGTCTACAAAGTTGGGGTCTGCCTTAAGTCCCTGAGGCCGCACAGAGAAAAGTGCAACGTGCACCTTTCTGAGTTTGTTTAGTCGCCGAGTCGTGTCCGACTCTTCGCTACCCCATGGACGGCAGCGCGCCCGTCTGAGTTTGCTGAAGCCTTGATGAAGTTGCCATTTGATGTATGCGCCCACATACCCACTACCCGGTTTTGCTGCCAGGGTGAGGCGCCTCCACTGGGAACTCCCACGCCCCGGGGCACCCAGGGGAACACCCGCAGCTTCGCCCTCCCTCCCGAGTGTCAAGGGGAGAGAGAAGGCCACGGAAGGTGGCTGGAGGGGAACCGCGAGGACCCGCCGGGCGCGGCGTGCTCACCTGGCCCGCAGAGCCGGCTGAAGTGGTAGGGATTGCAGCACACGGTGGGGCCGTCGGCGGCGGCGGCGAAGCTGTGGCAGCCGCACAGGGGCTTGAGCTCCACTGCGTGCTGCAGGTCGGGCCAGCGGAAGAGGCGTCCGAGCAGCAGCTGCGGCGGCGCGGGCTGGCCGCCCAGGCGGAGGTCGGCGCGCGGCACCAGCACGCAGCCGCCCGGCACGCCGCCGCGGGACTCCACCGCCTCCAGCAGCGTGTCCAGCGAGCGCTCCTTGAGCCGCTTCAGCAGAGAGTACGTGACCGTCTTGAGTTCCTGCTCCAGCAGCAGCAGCCGCGAGCGGGCTTCGCGACTCCGCCCGCCGCCCTCTGGCTCCTGGGCCGCCCCGACCAGGGGTTCGCCGGCTTCTCGGGGAGCTCCGGCGGCGTCCCGCTCCGAGAAGAGGCAGCAGGTCACCGTCTCGCAGTCACTTTCGGGCAGCCAGCCCTGGCCTCCCAGCTCCCCCACGTCCAGCGAGGAGCCTCCAGAGCCGGCCCCCGGCTCGGACATGGGCCTCGGGGGGCCCCCTGAGCGCCGGCGTCTCCCAGCGCCTTGGGCGCCTCGCTGTCCCACCGCGTCCCGCGGCCGCCGCAGGGCTACCGGGCGGACCTCGGGGCGGCCGCAGCCTCCGCCTTCTCGTGCCCGCGCGGCCGGCTCAGCTCGGCTGCCCACGCTCCCATCCTCGTCGCCACCGCCGCCGCCGCTGCCGCCGCCTTCCTCCCGGTCGGGGACCACACGACTTCGCCAAAGTCGCCGCACCAGCCCCGAGCGTTTGGACCTGAACATACGATATCCTTTGGCGCCGGGGGAGGGGGGCGAGGCGGTCTCCGGTTACCGGGGGTCCGTTTCCTCAGCGAGGCGCCGGCTGCGCGGGCCGCAGCCCCACATGAAGCTCTGCCGCCGGGCGCCGTGCAAACCGCGCACAGCTTGTCGTCGAAGGGGCACCGCAGGGCTGCAACATGAGGGAGCTCGCCGGGGCTGGACGGCGTGGAACGCGCGCACGCCGATCCGCAGTCCGCGCCCGGCCCGCGGCTACATGGACCCCGGCGGCCGGGAGGCTCAGCAACTCCAGCCCCGGCGCTTTAGAGGGACTGCAGGCGGCGCGCCGCCAGAAAGACCCCGCATGGGCCGGCGAGCCTTCAAAAGTTGCGCGGCTGGTCCATGAGCACAAAGCGCTGGAGCTGAACTCCCCAAATGTGTCTGGAAAGCCCTGCCTTTAAAACCCAAGCGCTTCACTACATGGGTTTTTCCTGCAGGATCCGAAAGGCAGGCTTGTTGATGATACCCTCGGCTTCCTTCTTACTCCCTGCAAAAAGAAAAGAAAAAAAAAGGGGGGGAAAGAAAAAGAACCCCAAACAAAACCAAAATCCCTGGAATTGCATGCACGAAAGGCCAACTCTGTCTCAGGTCCCAGGCGCTAGATGCACTTGGAGCGAATTTCTCCTGAACGCGGTGTCAACACATGAGTGGAAACTGTAAAAATCCCAAAGAGCTGCTGGGAATCCTTAATTAAAATGCAATCCACCGAGGCAGAGGTCATAGCCCGCCCCACGCTGCACTCGGGCGCCCAGGACGCTGCGGCTGCAGAGGTCGCCCCCCTCCCCCTCCACAAAAAGTGCCTCCCGGTGGCCCCGCGGTCCCGGCGAGGTCTGGCGAGGCAGCGCCCGGCGGCTCTTTCTCTCGGCTCGACTCCCTCGCTCGCTCCCCGACTCGGCTCTCTCTCTCTCTTTTTTGTTCTCCTCAAACGCACACTGAGGGCCCCCGGAGGAGCGCCGCGGAGTCATTGGCTGCCTCCCATCATATGCCAGTCTAGACACTTTGGCGGCTCCGCGGCGCTGATTGTTGCGCAAACAAGGTTTCAAGTTTCTTAACTCTTAAAGGAGAACACGTCCCATTGCAGGGCCCGAGGCTCCAAGGGGCCGGCTCCCGGGGCGGGCCGAGCCCCGGCCCCCGCCCCACGCTTGCCCCAGCACCACCCCCCTCCCCCGCCCAGGGCCTGACAGCGCCCACGGCCGGCTCTCTGGCTCGCGTGCGCCGCGGGCACGGATGCGAGCGCGCGCGCGCGCACACACTCACACACACGGTTGCACAAACCACGGGCAGGCTGGCTGCGCGAGAGTTTGGTGGACCCACTGAGACTCGGACGCAAACGGGGCGCTTTGCCTCTCCTTGGCTTGTGCACAAACTTCAAACACACGTTGCACTTTAGAATTGGTACAAACCCCCATCCCAGGGAAGGCTAATAAAAACGGGTGTGCGTGTGTGCTTTCCTGGCTTACGTTTTTTGGCAGTAGGGGGCGGCTGATTTGTTGGGGTGGTGGGATCTAACGTGGTAGCACGAGGTTTCCACACCCCCTGCTCAAAGTCGGGGGTAGTCTGCTGGGCCAGCCGGGGGGCGTGGGATACCTCACGCAGAGGGACTCTAGGCTTGCTCGAGGTAGGGAGTTACGGAGGGTGGGGTGGAGGCTGGGAACGTCTTCTCTCGGGCTCCTCTCGGTCGCCAAGTCTTTCCCTCAGAGCTAGGCGGGCCGCCAGCCGTCCGGGCCCCCTCGAGGCTGGGTGACTCCTCCACCCCCTTTCCTTCCCCAGTTTATTCTCTGCACCACAAAGAGGGATGTGGGTAGGGCTCGTGATTTCCCCAGCGACGTTTCACCATGGAAATGGGGGTGAGTTGAGGGCCCAGATCCCTTCTGATCCTGGGCAAGCTGGTGGGGGCGCGGTGGCAGCAGCGGACCGCCTGGCGCGGGAAGGGTTAAGGCCGCTCTTGCCCCTGGAGCCGGCGCGGCGGGGTACCTCCTCGGGCGCGCTCTCTCGTCCGAGGGTGGCAAAAGTTCAAGCTTGTAAAGTCGGGATTGGCCCCGCGCGGAGGGAAAAAAGGCCTGGTCCCCCCTCCCTCTCCGGGCGCGGCGCCGATTGGCCCGGCCACGGGGCGGGCGCCGCCCTCTCCCGGGCGCGCGGCGGCACCGCCCCCGGCGTGGCGTCCCGCCCCTTTCCGGGCAAGAGCCCGGCCCCGCACTGAATGAAATAAATTCCGCTACTCTCATTGGCCCGGGGCTGGGCGCCATTCCCCCGCAGGGGCGAAGGGGGCGCCGGCGCGCGGGTCTCGCTTAGGGGTTCCCACGTGTGGGGCTGGTCTTGTGAGGTAGCCGCAGTGCGAGTCCCCGGGGCCGCCCCGACTTAAGTGTGCGCTGGGGGAAGGGCAGTGTTTGCTGGACGGGCTCAGCCTTTGCTAAGCTTTACCTGGACCAGGTACTGTTCAATCTGCGCCCTCTGGGAGAGGCGGTTACTCTGGCGAATGGAGGGCCGGGCTTAGAAGCTTCCTCACCCGCATCCCCTTCTGCGTTAGCCAAGACAGAATAGCTGTCTTGGCTTCCTTTTCTGGTTTGAAAAACGGAGATGATGATGCCTGTCCTGCGTTCTGCACGGGACCATGAAGCCCCTATGAGATAAGTGCATGTAAAGTGTACAAATCGCAAGCAAACAGTGAATTTTCACAAGTGAACAAAACACCAGTGTAAGCAACACGGAGAGGACAACGGACCTTGAGGCCTCTTTTCAGTCACTTCTGGCCCCTGGGGAAACTAGTGCGTCTTAAAATAGGAGAAGAAATTTGATGTAAAGTGTTTTATCAGGGTATCCTGGTTTGACTTGGATTACAATAATAGCTTGCGCTTACTGTGGGCAAGGCCATGTTTCAAGCATTACAGAGATTTTAGTCATTCGCACAACAGCCCTGATAGATACTATTACCTCCATTTCACAGGTAAGTAAACTGAGGAGCAGGAATTAATCATTGACATGAAAATAGTCTTCAAAGTGCTAAAATGCTACCGCAGAAGCATCAGCCGGTATGTGTGCTCACCCTAATAGCAAGGAAGTGATGTGGGTCTGTGTTGCCAGAGCATATGCTTGAGGACAGTGCTTTTCACACTGTGGCCCATTGGACCTGCTGAATCAAAGCATTGTGGGGTAAGGCCCCAGACTGCATTTAACAACGCTTTGGGGGTAGGCATAGTTATTAACCATTAACTTATAGTTAAGGACACTGAGGCACAAAGACCTAAAGTAACTTGTACAAGCTCGTATGTAGTGGCAGAGGCTGGATTTCAACCCAGCCAGTTTGGGGGAAGGGGTGTATGTGACTGGAAGCTGAAGGGAAAGGACAGCAAGCAGACAGATTACCCCTCAGGGCTTCCACAAATGCTCAGCACCTACCCCTGGAGTCAAACCATGTCTCCTTCCCTCTCGTTCCCCAATTCCTCCCTGAGGTACCAGGACATTCCTTTCTGAAGGGTTCCTGGGGGAGCACCCTGAGGGACGTCAGGTCTGTGTTTGGGGCCTCAGACTAAGGAAAGACTGAAGCAGTAACCTCCCTGGGGAGGGCTGCCTTCTTCCCTGGGCAGTAATTTGGACAGAGTTTGCCTTCTGCTCACCCAGAGATGAGGCATTGGGGGTGGGGTGCCTTCAGGTGCCAGCTAGATGACACCTAAAGAGCACGGAAACCGGAGTGTGCCAGGCCTGAGTTCAGTACTGATCCTGCTTAACCTCCCTTGGCTCTATAAGCCTTGGGCTTCTCAACTGTAAGATGGGAATAGGAATCATGCAACAGATGGTAACCAAAGTTCGGTGACATGAGGTCCCAGAGTCATGCCTCATTCCAGGAAGACCACGTCTCAATAGCGATACTATCAGGAAGGGAAGGATGGTGACAGTCAGTGCCCTTGTCCTTGGATTTCCAGGGCCTATCCAGCCTGGCCTGCGCCTGCCTGCGTTGTGACCACTAGAGGGTGCGTGTGGCAGTGCCCAGAGGGCAGGGCTTCCGAGCTTCAGCCTTAGGTGGTGGTGGTTCGGTTGCTGAGTCGTGTCCAACTCTGCGACCCCGTGGACTGTTGCAGCACCAGGCTCCTCTGTCCTCCACTTGTCTCCAGAATTCGCTCAAATTCATGTCCATTGAGTTGGTGAAGCTATCTAACTGTCTTGTCCTCTGTCACCCCCTTCTACTTTTGCCTTCGAGCTTTCCCAGCATCAAGGTCGTCTTCAATGAGCCGGCTCCTCCCATCAGGTGGCCAAAGTATTGGAGCTTCAGCATCAGTCCTCCCAATGAATCTTCAGGGTTGATTTCCTTTAGGATTGACCGGTTTGATCTTGCCTTCTCAAGAGTCTTCTGCAGCAGCCTAAGGACACCTTTCTAAACCGCCCCTCTGGAGAACAAGCTCAAATTTCCTTGGGGTGCGGGAGGGGAGAAATGTAGGGTCCTAGCTGCCGCTCCTCAGGTTTCCACAGTCATGTTACTCACAAAGTAACTCACAAAGAAGTAACTCTGACCCCTCAGATTCAAATCTGCTCCTTCCCTGTTGTTCTAACATTCCCCCAAGTACCCTGTGTTTTCTCACGGTTAATAAACCCATACAACCTGATGGCAATTCTCCTCTGTCTCTGGAATGTAAGTGCCGCATGGTTAGAGATGGGGAAACTGTCAGGCACAGGCCACCCACAGCCCCACTGGGCGAGTTAGAAACAGGCCATTTGATGCCCCTCTGTCTGTACCATCGGGCTTCCCTGGTGGCTCAGACGGTAAAGCATCTGCCTGCAATGTGGGAGACCCAGGTTCGATTGCTGGGTCGGGAAGATCGCCTGGAGAAGGAAATGGCAACCCACTCCAGTACTTTTGCTTGGAAAATTCCATGCATGGAGGAGCCTGGTAGGCCACGGGGTCACAAAGAGTCAGACACGACTGAACAGCTTCACTCTCACTCTATCTGTACCATCAGAGAAGCTAATTCACACAGGACAGCACTTACCCCATTTCTTCTCCCCAGTCCTTAGCATAACACCTGTCGCATAGTGGGCATTTTTTATCTGTGACATGCTTGGTTTAAAACCCCTTGCTTCACCAAGCTCCATGCTCAGGATCATCTGGACCAAACACTTATTTGCACTATCATCAAATCCCCCCAGATTTTGTTCTTGTTCTTACAAAATCATTTTTAAAGCAAACAGAGAGGTTAAGTAATTTGTCTTTGGTCACACAACCAACAAGTGACAGAAATGGGACTTAAACCCAGGGCTGCTTGAGTTGAGTGTTCTTCTTCTTAGTATCTGGCCCTAAAAAAGGAAACACGGTCTTTTGCCTTTGGGATGTTTCCATGCCTCTGCATGCTAAGTCACTTCTGTTGTGTCTGACTCTTTGCGACCCTATAACCATAGCCCACCAGGCTCCTCTGTCCAAGGGATTCTCCAGGCAAGAATACTGGAGTGGGTTGCCATGCCTCCTCCAGGGGATCTTCCCAACCCAGGGATCGAACCTGCAACTTTTATGTCTCGTGCATTGGCAAGCGGGTTCTTTACCACTAGTGCCACCTGGGAAGCCCGGATGTTTCCACATTAGCTAGGAATTCACAAGGCATGAAACAGCAAAAAGAATACAAGGCAGAGCTTGGTGGTGGGAAGTGCCAGGCTCTAGAGGCTACTGCTTATGAACAGAGGCGTCAGAGACAGAGTCTGGCTGCCTCTTGCTATGGTGAGATGGACTGGCAGGGAGACTGAGTCATCCTAGTCCACTTCACAGAAAACTAATGGATAAATCAGGGCTTCCCTTATTAATTCCCAGGAAAACAACTATAGGCCCAACAACAACTGGCTAAGTGGTATCATCTGCCCCTTTAGAAGGTTAAATCTCATTGGTCAATGTGGTCCCAAGTGGGAGAGCATGGGTACCCTTTGGGGATGGATAACCCTTCTGAGACTTTGATGAATGCTGCAGACCCTTTCTGTCTTGAAGAATGCACACAGGCACGTATTCACCCACATGACACATACTCATCTAGTTCCTACTGGGTGCCAGGCCATGTTCCTGGTGCTGGGGATACTGCAGTAAGCAAAACACAAAAATTCCTGAGCTCAAGGAGTCCAGTGGGAGGACAGATAGACCATAAACAAAATAATCGTATCCAGCATCTTGGAAGATAAACGTGCCAGTGTTAAAAATAAGAAGAGACAAATGCCAGGAGAAAGTGGATGTGGTTCAGAGAAAGTGGTCAGGGGATACTTCTCTGGGAAGGTGACATTTGAGCAAGGTCTCAATGGTGACACTGTCTGACACTATCTGGGAGATGAATGTTGCTCAGAAAACAGCAAATGCGAAGGTCCTGAGGTGGGAGCGTGCCTTGCATATCCCAGGACCACCAAAGAGGTCATGAGATGAGACAAATACTGTGGGGGGTGGGGGGATGCAGATTATAGGGTACCCGGGCCATTGGTGGGTCTTTGGCTTGTCCTGTGAGCTGGGAGCCCCTGGAGGTTCTGAGAGGAAGGCCATGATCTGCCTTCTGTTTGACTGGCTCCCCCTAGTTACATGGAGAACAGATGGCAGGGCAGAGATTGCAGCCTGGTGGGAGATCGTGGCCCAGGAGAGGCCATGCTGGCATGGGGAGAAGAGGTCAGATCCTGGACATATCTGAAGATAGAACCAGTGTGACATGCTGTTACACAGACTTGAGAGTGTGAGAGAACATCTGAACAGTGTAGACCCCTTACTGACGTTTATTTACTTAATTTTAAAAATCAGTTCACCACTTTTATTTAGCCTTGTCACAAGCAGTAATAGCCATGGAGTCACAAATGTGCTAGTTAAATTTATGACTTTAAAATAAATACATAAAGGGACTTCCCTGGTGGTTCAGTGGCTAAGACGCCACGCTCCCAATGCAGAGGGCCTAGGTTTGATCCCTGGTCAGGGAACTAGGTCCCACATCCCACAACTGAGATTTCACATGCCACAACTAAAAACTGGGTCAGCCAAATTTAAATATAAATATATATAATGATAGGGGCTTCCCTGGTGGCTCAGTAGTAAAGAATCTACCTGCCAATGCAAGAGACAGGTTCAATTCGTGGTCCGGGAAGATTCCACATGCCACAAAGCAACTAAGTCCATGTACTACAACTACCCAGCCTGTGCTCCAGAGCCTGGGAGGTGCAACTGCTGAGCCCATGTATCCTAGAGCCTGTGGCTCCCAATAAGAGAAGCCACTGGAAGTCCATGCACCTCAACTAGAGAAAAGCATGCACAGCCAAAAATAAATAAAAATTTTAAATAATAATAATGAAACAAATATATAAAATCAGGAATCCCTGGGAATCCAGTGGTAAGGGCTCCATGCTCTCATTGCCGAGGGCCCAGGTTCATTCCCTGGTTGGGGAACTAAGATCCCACAAGCTGTGCGGTGTGACCAAAAAAATTTTAAACATAAAGCATTTCTTACAAAATAAATACATATATACATAATGCATTAAAAAATAGGTAGTTTATCTGTGTATCACCTGAATCATCCTAATAACCATCTGAATACATGCAATGTTGGGAATGCCGGTTTAACGAATTCCTAATATCACCTACTTCTAGGCTTTTTTGTTTGTTCACATCTTACTTTCTCTCAGAAGGACTTTTCCCGGTCCTGTCTACAATTATGGAACCTATTATTACCACAGCCTTTACAGGGTAATGCCGTGCCGGCAGCACGGGGTAATGGTTCTTAACCATCATTTTGTTGAACCGAACAGACCTGGGTTCAAATCCTGTTCAGTTACCTCTCAGCTGTGTGACCATGGGCAACCTCCTTAACTTCCTAAAACAAAACCCAATTGGGTGCTATTATTATTCCCAGATTAGAGACTACAGATGGGGGGCCTGACACTTAACTGGTAATAATAATATTGGGAGGTTGTTTTGAAGATGCAAAGGTTTAGTCCAGTGTCTGGCACCTAATAGGTGCTCAGCACATGGGAGATGTTGTCTTCCCAGGTAGCGCGGTGGTAAAGAATCGCCTGCCAATGCAGAAGACGCAAGAGATGCAGGTTTGATCCCTGGGTTGGAAGTATTCCGTGAAGAAGGAAACAGCAACCCACTCCAGTAAGCTTGCCTGGGAAATCCCATGGACAGAGCCTGGCAGGCTGCAGTCCATGGGGTCGCAAAGAGTCAGACATAATCTGGCGACTGAGCACGCACGTTAGCTAAATAAGCAAGGAGTTAGTTGTTTTATTTAACCTCTGGGAGACTCAATTTCCTCATCGATAAAATGGGCCTGCTTGACTGCGGCAGGAATAAAGTCTTGGCACCCTGTGGGGCTCAGCAGCTCCTGGGAACCTAGAGAAACTGCCCTTCCCAATGCTGCTGGTCACACCCCTTGTGCTGCCCTTAACCCTCCACTATCTAAATAGTCTAAACAGCTCAGAACAGGACAGGGAGGGGAGCCAGAGGAGATTCTAGAACCAGAAAAAGAGAGTGATTTGTCCAAGATCACAGGGCTGCTTGGAGGGAGTCAGAGGTTGACCTGAGGTTTTCTAGCTCCCAGGGCTCTTTGCCCCTTATCCCGGTGCCTAAGGCTTCTCACCCTAACTGTGCAGTGTATGCAGAACAGGAGATAAAAGGGCAGCCTTGGGGTCAGACTGCCTGGTTTTAATCTTGGCTCTGGTGCTTACAGGGTGGCCTCGGTCACTTTACCTATCCTCTCCAAGTTTCAGTTTCTTCATCTGTAATATGGATTTAATAATAATAGTACCTGCCCTGTAGGGTCATTGTATTGATTGATATATATGCAAAGCATTTAGAGCTGCTACTGTTATTTTGCTCCTCCTGAGTGTCATAGGAGAGGGCAATGCCCTGAACTTTATCAGGCTTCAGAAATACCAGGTGAATGAATGAACAGAGGCGTGAATAAGTGAAGTCTTATTCAGCAACAAGTCTGGTTGTTAAGAGGACCAGAGGTAGTGACACAGAGAGCTGGGTGAGGACTGTAGCTTCGCTGCAGGGAAACTGGATTGCCTTCATCCATCCTTCTCAAACTAGCTGAATCCCTCGAAGTCAAAGGATTTTTCTGAAGGGCTAATTTGACTCAAAGAGGTTGGAGAAATTTACTTTTACATTATATTTGCAATGTATCCCATTTTACTATTAAAGCTAACCTAGATGTATCAGGGAAGAGTATGCAAAATGAAGGGGCTTTTTTTATCTTTGAACAGAGATGAGAGATTCCTAAAGAATGTCACAATCGCTGTGAGCAGCACCGGACTGTGACCCCAGACCTGACCCCCGGCCTGAGCCCAGGCCTCGTGGTGGAGGAAGCTCACTCTCCTTAGCCTTCAGCCAAATACAGGAGCCCTCATCTCAGAGACAACGCCCGCGAGCAGGGCTCATTTGAGTTCTTGACTATAATTCAGCTGCTTGTTTCTATAGGGCCCTTGCTATGGGTCGAAGGCCTTTAGTGCAAGGAGCCTGCCCCTCAGGGACTGGGAGATTACTGGATAGTCCTTGTTATTCAATCATTCCTCCACACCACAGCCAGAAAAAGGTTTCAAGCGTTTCTCTCTCATCTTGAGGCTCCCAGACTGAGAACCCTTCAAGCCCCATGACCCAGGAGGGCAAAGAGTCACTTCCCAGCCCGATTAGGTGTAGGTCCCCTCTCATCTCCCCTCCCATCACGTGGACCCTGAACAAGAGAAGGCCTGCACCCCAGAACACCCCTAAAGTTCTCCTGTTTCCTGCCAACTGACACCCAGCCTTTGTACAGGCTGGTTCACCTGCCTGCAATGCTCTTCCTGCTTTTCTGCCAGTTTTTTCCTCTCTCTCCTGAGAGACAGGCCTGTGGCTGCCTCCCTTTTGCTATCTGTACAGCCCTCCTTCCCAGGAACGCAAGTGATTGTCCCAATCTGAGAGGCCCCCAAGAGCAAAGCGTGAATGCTCCTCCCCTCTGCACCCCTAGCCCAGCACCCAGGAGGTGCTCCCAAAATTGGGGAGAAGGAATTTAACGTAGATAAATATGGCCACTTTCACCTCCCCATGGAAGTTGTCCCAACTTCCCCTCCCTCACAGGCTTCCCTGGTGGCTCAGTGGTAAAGCATCTGCCTGCCAGTGCAGGGGACACAGGTTTGATCCCTGGGTTGGGTCCATCCCCTGGAGAAGGAAATGGCAACCCACTCCAGTATTCTTGCCTGGAAAACCCCACAGACAGAGGAGCCGGGCGGGCTACAGTCCATGGGGATGCAATGAGTTGAGTACGACTTAGCAACTAAACAACAACCCCTCCCTCACAGTGCCCGCACCTCTTGATGCTGTGATTCCATTTTATATGCAGACACACACATGTGCTTCCACAAAGGGAAATAATGTATATATACAGTTATTTAATGCACAATTGGAAGAGTGGGAGTTATGCTCCATAAGGTGACTTTATAACAAAGAGATTGGAAACAAGGTTATCAATAAAGGATCTAGTTAAATCAATTACTGTATATCATCCAGCTATTGAAAAAGAATGAGGCAGCCCTCAGTAAGAAAAGATCAAGATATTAAGTAACTAAAAACAAACAACTCAATGAAAAAATAGTCAGAAGACCTAAATATACATTTCACTGAAGAAATCATCCAGATGGCCAACTGGCACAGGTAAAAAATGCTCAACATTGTAAATTATTAGAGAAATGCAAATCACAATCACAAAGTCTGTATCAAAGAACCAATATCAATCAAATGGCTTTCATCAAAAAATCTATGAATAATAAATGTTTGGGAGAGTGTGGAGAAAAGGAAGTCCTTCACTGTTGGTGGGAATGTAAATGGGTACAGACACTATAGAGAACAGTATGGAGGTTCCTTAAAAAACTAAAAGTAGAACTACTGTATAATCCAGCAATCCCATTCCTGGGCATATATTTGGAAAAGATGAAAACTCTAATTGGAAAAAATACATGCACCCCAGTGTTGATAGCAGTACTATTTACAATAGCCAAGACATGGAGGCAATCCAACTAGAGAGTAGCCTCTGCTTGCCGTAACTAGAGAAGAGCCCCTGCAGCAACAAAGACCCAAATAAATAACATTAAAAAAAAATAAGAAGAGATAGAAGTAAGAACTGACCACAGTGGGAGACAGCATCCTGTCCTGTCCTGCTCTTGGCTTCCTGTTGGCACATCATCTCTTCCCAGCCAGACCGGGACACACTTGTTGCTTTTGTTTACTTCCCAGAGCAGCGTACAGAGGGTGTGTAATAAACATTTCTTGCCTCAGTCCCCACTAGCACTCGCTGTGCTCTGGGAAGGGCTGGGGGACACAATGGTCAGCAACTTCCAGGACCCAGGACTCTGCACAGGGCTGCATTGTGACTTCCACAGTCCCTAGACACTTTTGTCTTCATGGGTACCTTCTTCCATAAAAAAAAATTTATTTTACAAGTGCTTTGGCATATGTAATTGACATTACATTTGACAAATGTAATCCAGGCTGGATTCATTGTTGTATGTTTATCGTTATTATTTCTTTTCTTCTGATTTCAAACAAAATGAAAACTAAAACATTTTCTAGGCCCCTTAAAATTACCATGGGCCCTAGGCAGTATGTCTGCCATGCCTGATGGGTAAGTGGGCCCCAGGCCTGTGCCCTGGGCATGGCTGGTGTTCAGTAAACAGGCACTGCTTCCAGGAGCAGCCTGGCCAGGGAAATGCACGTGGCCTTTGGAACCCTAAAGGCTTGGGTGTGATCCCAGCTCCAGTCCCTACCCACTGAGGCTCTGAAGGCAATCACTAAGGTTTCCTGAGTTCAGTTTCCTTCCTGCTGAAATGCAATGTTGCCATGAGGATTAGAAATATAACAGAAGATGCTTCACAAATGCCCAATATTATTAGTTGATTTGTCTCCAGGAGGGAGTGGGTGCTCTGAAGGTAGCCCAGGGACAAGGTTGGCTTGGATGACACCAACCACAGTCAGAAGTCCTGGCCCCTTCAGGAGAGGCAGAAGGGAGGTGGTGGGAGGACATGCATTTACCTGGTTTTAATTATACTCCTAGTATATAAACTCTTATATATTGATATAATCTTTTATATAAGTATATACATAGACTTTTAGACATAAAAGATTATATATAAGTATATATACTGAGTATAAATATATAAGACTATAAATATATATATCAAGTATATATACATTATATACTTATATACAGTATCTATGAAGCTATGTACTCAGTATATATCTGGAGCAGATAAAGATTAAAATTCAGAGCCAGGCCTTTGCTCAGGGGTTCTCAGCCTTGACTGTGCATTGGAATCACCGGAGAGCTTAAAAAATACTAAAGCTCAACCCCTACCCCAGACCAATCAAATCAGAATATCTAATGGGGGGGCTTGGTATGTGGGTTTTTTTAAGCTCCCCCAGGTGATTCTAATTTGAAGCAAGGCTGAGCATCCCAGGGGCCATTCCTGTGGATGGAAGGAGAAAGCTGTCTTATCCAGCAGACAACTTCTCATCCCCACAACATCTAAGACCATGAACTCTTAAGTGGCTGCCAGAGGTAGACTGAAAATGGGGTAAAAGTAACTTGTAGGAGGCCCTTCCGAGGCCCTGCACCCATCAGAGTATTCTTTTTCTCTGGGCCAGCCTCCCAAATTGCATAGATTCAGGCAGCACCCAGCCTAGATCCACCCCTGTGGATGCCTCTTTCAGCTCAGAACCTTGCTGGGTCCTGAGACAAGGGACCAGAACATGCCCCCATCTGACAGGGCGGGTAACAAAGAAGACGGGGGACCTACCCCCACAAGCACTAAGTAGGTTTCTCCAGGGTGGGCTGCAGACCTGCTCCACTTGAGGCTCCTGCTGCTTAGTCAGTTCAGTCGTGTCCGACTCTGTGCAACCCCATGGACTGCAGCCCACAAGGCTCCTCTGTCCATGGAATTCTCCAGGCAAGATAGTGGATGGGTTAGCCATGCCTTCCTCCAGGGGATCTTCTCAACCCAGGGATTGAACCCGGGTCTCCTGCATTGCAGGCAGATTCTTTGCCACTGAGCCACCACGGAAGTCCCCTTTACTTGAAGACCTGAGTGCTATTCATCTGCACTCCTGAGCCACTCAAGATCTACTGAATTGGCATCTCTGGATTAGGCCAGAGGCTGCATCTGTCACTCTACAGAGGGAATTCTCATGCACAGGTACATTTCTGAGTCAAGAGAGGACCATAGTCTATGTCTTGATTCAGGAGGAGGCTACACAGTGTACACATAGGTAAAAAAACTTCAAGGTTTACATTTACTATGTGTACTTTATGTGCTCAACCTAAAAGCAAAAACAAAAAGAACCAACCAACCATGTGCCTGGAGCTTTAGGAAGGAGAATCAGGGGAGGCTGTCTGGAGAGGGGCTCTTTGAGCTAGGTCTAGAACAGGGAAAGAACAGGCAGCAGAGCAGAGGGAGTTGGGAGGTTCACTGGGGAATAGACTCTTGCAGCCATAGCAGTGGGGGAGGCAGGTAAGAACAGGAAAATGGTTGTTTTTGAGGCTTTTTCAGGTAGCTGCCTCATCCCCACCCAGCAACAGGGTGTCCTCAGAGGCCCACAGGCTGCTGTGGTCAGCATAGGTAGCCCATGTAAACTCCCAACTTGCTTCCAAGAGCATCCAGGTCATTCTCCTACAAGACGGCATTGTTTGGGGTTCCAATGCAGGGCAAAAAAAACAGAGAGCTCAATTGTCCCTGTCATAATGGGTATATAATTTATAATAATGTCAGCTATTAAAGGATTTTTAGTAATTAACTGACAGTGGTGTGCTATTTCACTGCATTTTTGCCTGCCATAATGATCTTGAACTTTACAAGACAGTTTTGAACTTGCTCGAAATAAGTCCCAAATACAAAGAAGGGCAGGGTCATCCCAAATAAGGGGTAAAAGATGTTGGACAAAATGGAGCTGTTCTCCTCCCAAAAAGAAGGTGAGCTGTGCAAAATCAGGAGGATCGCAGGCCCACTGTCTTCCCAGAGAGCTATACAACCAGTCAAATGCCTGGCCGGAGCAGCAAACAAAGCAAGTCAGCTGTTTCAGAACAGTGTATTAAGTTGCATTCTTTTTGATACACTTTGTTTGCATGATACACAGCTAAGAATATTTTTCGCAGGACTCCCATGGTCGTCCAGTGGTTAAGACTCCACAGTCCCAATGCAAGGGGCACAGATTCAATCCCTGGTCAGGAAACAAAAATACTGCATACTGCAGCCAATAAAAAATGTTTTTAATGTTTTTTTTTTTAGTTTTTTTAAAAAGAATATTTTTCTCTTCGCCAGAGAAATATACTTTTGCTCTCATGATTCTCTTGGTATATTTTTTGCTCTTTCTGATTTTTAACAAAATAAAAGAGAGATTTCTTTCTCCTCTTAATAACACAAGCCCAGTGATAAATAGTAACAGAGAGCTGGAGAGGCATCAGGGAGTGGTGGGGTCTGTGGGAAACTGATGCACTCAGGCCCAGTGTAAATGAGGATCTGCTATTCCACTCCAGACAATCAAGACTGCAGGCTCCTGGCAGAGACTGTTAAGTGCCAATGGCAACCCCAAGTCTTCCTCTTTGTTTTTAACAGCAGAAAGATGATTTATTTTCAGCTGGGAAAATTTCATCCTGGGAGAGAAGGACTACTTTGGCTTGAGCACAGTCACATGACCATCTGTATCCTCCCTTGCCCTTGGTATAGCCATGCAACTATCTGGACAATAAGTTGTAATTATATGCGTTGTGCAGGAGTTCTGGGAAGGCTGCATAAGCAGAGTTGGCTCATCTGGAGGCCCCCTATGTGACTTCAACTTGTTCTTCTCTGGCCTAGAATGTAAGTGTGATGGCTGGAACCCTGGAAGCCATCATGGACTATGAAGCAACCTTTGCAAATGGGAGCTATACACTGAAGACAACAGAACAGGGAAGCCTAAGCCCCGATGGCTTTTTGAATCTGCCTACCCAGGCCTGAGCTGCCAATTTCTCTCCTGGCTCCTTTTATATGAGAAAGAAACATGTATCTTATTTAAACTACTGTTATTTTGACATTTTCTGTTATAATCTGCCCAACCTAGTTCTAATTAATACAGCTGGGCTCACTATCACAAGAGTTCAACTTTTCAAATTTAGCCAGATTATATGAACTTGTATGTGACATAGTTTGATGTCATACATGTTGGAAACTTTATATAATTATTTAAAATTATGAACATGCCAAACAAATTATGTCTGAACTGCATTCAACCCAAGCCCCACTGTGGACTATACCATTGATGATAGGTATTAAGACTTGATAAACAGTCATTTCTCTCTTTTCTGGGAAGATAGTTGGATTGTGTGTCTCCACCCAGTTGAACGCAAATGTGTCCATGTGACTTGCTTTGGCCAATAAAACATGAGCAGAAGTGATGTGCGATACTTCTGGGCAGGTGATTTAAGAGCCAGTGTGTGATTTGCCATATTCTCTTTTCCCTGCTGCTGTCGTTATGGAAACATATCAACGCAGAACTTCCTACAGCTGGACGGTTGAGTGACTTTGAAGAACAGAGCATCCTGATAACTCATCGGGTACTACCTAAACACGGTTATAGTAAAGCCATTGGGATTGGGGGGATATTTGTTGCCGCAGCATTGTCTAACTTATCCTGACTCATCTGCCCTGCAATGACACTGGGCCCACACTGCTAACCCAGGATAATTCCCCATCTCAAGGTCATCTGATTAGCAACCTTAATTCTACCAGCAACCTGAATTCCCCTCTGCCACGTGACCTAACACAGTCACAGGTTCCAGCGATTAGGATACACAGTTGAGGGTTCCAGAGGTTAGGACACAGACATCGTTGGTGAGGGGAGCGTTGCTCTGTCTACCACCCCCTGTCCCACGCCAGGAGCAGTAATGGCAGCAGTATTTATCGAGCACTTACCACGCTCCTGCCAGCGCGCCCAGTGCTTCTTTTCCTGAACAATCTCATTCGTTCGTCACAACCCTAGGAGGATAGTTCTCCTGGTGTTCTCATTTCACAAAGAAGTTAAGCAATTCCCCAAGTCTACCCAGAGAGTAAGGGCTGGATGTCGGAATTTGAACTCAAGGCTGTCCAACTGAAGCCAGGGTCCCCCCCACCTGCTGCATCCTGCGAAGCCACCAGGTCTGTTCAACTAGATGTCACTCCTCCTCTGTGCTTCCATGGCTGAGTGGCGGGTCTCTCTTGTTTAAATGATACTCTTCTGAAGTTTCAGTTTTGGGCAGGCCACCTCCCTACATCAGCTGTCAAAGTAATAAGAGCAGTTACTTAATGAAAATCTACCCTGTCCCAGACCCTTTGCATACAACGACTCTGACACCCTGGTCAGAGTTAAGGCTGCTAAGGCTGGTCTTGTTTCCACTTTCCAGAGAAGGAAACTGAGACTCAGACAGGCGAGGGTCAGCCTCCGAGGTCATTCGTGTTAGCACTGGAAGTTGAACACAGGCCCAACTCCAAGGCCAGTGCCTGCTTCTGTGGTTGTAAACACTTGCTGCCTTTGTAAGCATGGGAGAGATATAACATCTTATGGAAAAACCTGAATGAACTTGTCGACCAACCCAATAACTATCATGAGCTGAGTTTAAGCTGGCAGTGTAGTCCAGTGGTTAAATTGGGGGTGCTGGAGTCGTGCTGCTGGGGTTCAAATCCCAGCCCGCTCACTTTCTTCCTGTGTGACTTATGCCTTGATTTCCTCAACCGTAAAGTGTATAATGACAGCACCTATCTCACGAGGGCTGTTGTGAAGATTAAATGACTTAATGCATCTCAAGTGCTTTTGACAGTCATTGTCCCATAGCAAGCAGTATGTAAGTGTAGCTTTAATTGTGGGGTGGCCTGGTCAGCTGAGCGTCATGCAGGACCCCCTGCCCCAATGTCCAGTCATGTCACCGGTCCTCTGCTCCAGTCTGGTTAGAAAGAAAGGCATCTTTTTCTGTGATATGTTATGACCCCAAACTAATTAAATAGAAGGTTCTCTGGAAGACCAAAAAAAGATAAATGTTGAGAAAATATTTTATAAACTGTAGAGAGAAGTGCCTGTGTTGGGTATCACTGACCATAATGAAGTGCTTAACAATCAGGCTGGGAAACCATAGACCCACCAGAGGACCCAGTGTCGGCCGTCTCAACGTGGGGCCCCAGGGAACAGAGAGAGAGCAGGCAGCTGTCATATTTCCTCCTCCCCTCCCATCTCCGCACCCCAGCCCGCCCCCATCCATCCTGGGGCTGCAGGAATGCGATGGTATCTCAGCAAACAGACAGTCTGTTCCCACAGGAGATGAGGCCGCCCCCAGGAGGCCCCACTCTCCCAGCCACTGTAAACATAAGGGTCTGTCCTCTTTATCAGCTTGGCTCAGCAGCAGTGGAGACAGTCTGCCCGCTGGAGAGTCCCTGTGCAGCGATAAGCTGCTGGGCCCCTTGTTGGCGGCCCTCCTGGGGCTGTAGCTGGGCTGCCCCAGCATAGGAATCTTGGGGCTGGCCTGGCTTGGGGCCTAAACACCTCATCCAGGGGCTGGGAGACTGGATGCCTGAGCTCTGAGGACGTTAGCCACTCAGATGAAGGAAGCAAAGGCCCAGAGTTGTCAAGGGGCCAGGCCACAGAGTCTGCAAAGCCCCCAGGAGCTGGCCAAGACTTCTGAACCTGTTAATTACATGGCTTTAAAAGATATCTTTATCCTCCTCCTCCCTCATCATCATCATATTTACAGACCATACATATTGATGATCGTTTTACCCACAGTATTTTCCCATCCACACTCCATTCAGTGAATTAATACACAGCAAGTGCTCAGCACTGGGCTTGGTAAGGACTCAGGGAAACTCACCCTGCAGAGGCATAATGTAGCAGTGTTCCTGTCATCATTCTTGTGGTGCAGACAACCCCCAGTCCCTTAAGATAAAAACAGCCAGCTTTTATCTGGTCATACCTATTGTGTCCTCGGTTTCTCCACTGACTGGACGTGGGGAATACTAGAGAGAACAGCATTCTCATTTGACGGAGGCAGGAACTGAAGGGCCCAGAGAAGTGAGGTGATTTGCCTAAGCTGCACAGCCAGCATGTGGCGCGGCTGGGACCAAGCCCTCAGACTCAAAGTCCGACAAATCCCTTTCCATCCTAGCCATCGCCTGTGCTGTGCTGCTGCTCTCAGTTGCTCAGTCGTGCCCAACTCTGTGGGACCCCATGGACTGTAGCCCGTCAGGATCCTCTGTCCATGGGGGATTCTCCAGGCAGGAATAATGGAGTGGGTTGCCATGCCCTCCTCCAGGGGATCTTCCCAACCAAGGAATCTAACCTGAACCTGAGTCTGCTGCATTGCAGGCGGATTCTTTACCTTCTGAGCCACCAGGGCCCACAGCCAACCACGGAGGAGCCTGCACTGGGTCTTGGATCCCTGTCCTGGATCCTTTCTGGGGTCAGGCAGAGGCAGATCAAGATCCTGGGGGTGGGGACGGACTGACAGTTCTCTACAGCACGCATAGCACTAGCGAGCAGCCGTGAATCCAACTCCAAAACAACCAGTACGGCTGTGAACCCACAGGATGGGCACCTGGGTGGGAGCCCAACACCCTGGGGTCCAGTCCCAACTCTGCGGTTTTCAGGGTGCTGACCTGGGTGGGGCTGGGCACTTCCCCTCTCTGGGCTTGGTCCCCAGATCTTTACTTCCTTATCTATAATATATCACCTCCTCTGCCCTGGCTACCTCCTCCAAGAATTGCTGGATGAACTAAATGAAACAATATGCATTAAAAGCTCTGGTTTGGATCTCCTGATTAAAATGCTTTCTCTTCCTGATCAGATGAATTTCAAACCCCTGACCATCCTTTAGTACCCAGTTCAGATGCCTCCTGTTCCTAGAATCCCTCTCTCTGGTCTCCCAGTTGGGCACAACCATAGCCTCCTTGGAGCTGTCCCTTCTCTCCTGGGGTATTCTCTCCCTTACATGGGGTCAAAGTTTGGGACTGATTTCTCATGGGATCCCCAAATCCTAGTATGGAGTCCAGCACACATTAAGTGCTTGATAAAGTGAGTGAGTCAATGAGTGGACTACCAGAGAGTGGAACTGTCTCCCTTCTCTGTCTATGAGGCTCAGAGAGCATGTCTCCTCCTCCTCTTTGGGCAGCTCACAGTGGTAGAGACCCCTGAGAGGCAAATCTTCTTGAAAATTGTTTCCTTCTTTTGCCATCTCCTAGTCTCAGTTCCAGATCCTCGTGTGTTCCCTGGGGCTCCCAGGATTCTATCCTGACTCCTTCCCCTGGCTTTGAGGCCCTTTCCAACCTGTCCTCAGTCCCTGCTCAAGCTCTTCTCTAGCTCATGGTCCCAGGAGTGCCCTCTGCCTGGACCTTGCTCTCTGTTACCAACACTCACAAAAACATCTCCACTTTCACTGAGTCTACAATGCAACCACCAGCATCACCATCTGGGGACTTCTGTTGCCTTCTCTCTTCTAAATGCACCTCCCCCCATCTCCCCACAGGTGCCTTCTCATAGCCAAGGGACCTCCAGGTTTGCCTTTGATTCTCATGAATGGGTCCACCATCACCTCCCCCACACACCAGCTGGGCCCTGCAATCTCCCCTCACCCATAACACAGACTGTGATTCTCAGGGTGGCAGAGGGATAAGATGGACACTGAACTGGAATTTGGGACATACAGAATGGCTCCCAAAATGTCTTAAGTTTTCTCCAGGCCCTGTCTTCTCCCTGTGCCCACTGGAGTATCCTACCCCCAGCATCCACAGGGCCCTCAGATCCCACATCACGAGGCACCCCTTTAGTCCACAGAGGCTATGGCCTCTCTGCCGCCCACCCCTGAACACCTGCCCTGTTACCACCCTTACTCATGAATGCTCACTGAGCGTCTTTGCACCAAGCATACCATTCCAGGTCCTGGGCAGGGACACACCAGGAACTTTGATTCTGATGAAGAAAAGGATGGAAACAGACAATTAAACAAAAATGAGTAAAGTATAAGACTACTTTAAGTAAGTTTTGTTATAGATAAATTTACTGCCATTGAAAATAAGGGCCTAGGTTTAAAAGAAAAAAAAATGCCAGGATGGATTTTGGGAGTGTAGGGTGGAGTTGCTATTTAGTGGGATTATCAGGTAGACCTCCTTGAGAAGGTAACACTTGCTCAAAGAGTCAAAGGAGGCATGGCGGTGGACCTTAAGGATTCTGAGGAAGAACAGTCCAAGCAGAAGGAACAGCAGGACAAAGGCCCCTGTTTGAGTCCATGTTGCCTCTTCTGTGCACCTGCATTTTCATCTCTTTATTTGGCCCTGAGCAGAATTCAGGAGGGGCTTCCCTGGTGGCTCAGTGGTATAGATTCCACCGGCCAATACAGGAGATGCAGGTTCGATCCCTGGGTCAGGAAGATCCCCTGGAGTAGAAAATGGCAAGCCACTCTAGTATTCTTGCCTAAAAAATCCCATGGGCAGAGGAGCCTGTCAGACTGCAGTCCTTGGGGTCACTAAGAGCTGGACACAACTTAGAGAGTAAACAACGACAGAGTTCAGGTGTGTTAGAGGAAGCTGCTCACCTGGTCACCTGTCCTGCTGTACCAGGGGCTCCCTGGGGCAGAAACCCTGTAACGGTCAAGTTCATAGTCACCTCAGACCCCACCCTGACATGTCCAGACACACACACACCCAGACCCACACCCTCATGGCCAGACATACACACCCAAACTTGTATATAGAGATCCACACACTATGGTCAATAGAGAGGCCTCAGTGATTGTCTATTGAGATGAACTGAGTGCAGAGTAAATAATAATTAAGTGCACCCAGCCCCATCTAGTTTACAAAGGTCTCCCTTATGTCTGCTCTTTGAGCTTGAGAACTGGGTGGTTATTAAAGTGAGGCTCAGAGAGACCAAGGTGAACAGGCTGGTCACTGGTATTTGCAGTACTGGAACCCAGCTCTTCTGATTACCATCCAATATGTTTTCATTAAAAAAAAAAATAGATCAGACATGAACGTAGAACAAAATGTCTACAGAAGCAAGTGTCCCTCTTCTCCCCACGCTCCCCACCCTCCTGCGAGGCACTCAGCTTCCTCCGTAGAGGCAGAGTGCATGTCTCCGTTTACTTTCAATGGATACTCAGGCTTTCCTCTCTCGGTGAAGAGAATGTGCATTGCAGATACACCTGATGTTATGAAAACAGGCCAGGAGCCCCCGCTCTGGAAGCAGCCTCTGCTCCTAGGTTGTCTGGAGCCAGACTTGGCATCCACTTGGTTTCCCTAAACCTACAAGTATCTTGGATCCATGACACGGTCACTAAATGTCTCACATCTTCAGTCTTAGGGATGATCCACTCACCATGAGGAGCTCAAAGAGAGGAAATGGGGAACCAAGAAGAAGATGAAAGGAGTAGGGGAAACCAGGCACTGCAGGAAATCACACTGTGCTGGAGTTTCTTTAAAATGAGGCCCCCATTTAATGACCTCTGGATTCTTCCCCAGGGCTTTCAAAGCTGATGGACTGTGAATTCCCAGTGAAAAGCATGGGCTGGAGTCACTGGATGACCATCCATACTGCACCTTAGCAAGTTGCCCCAAACACACTCAACTACAACTGTGGAGTCCAGTATATGGGTCTCCTTTACCAGGAGCAGAGGAAAATGAGTCAGTCATGGGCCTGCTGCAAGGACCCTACAGATGAGGGGAGACACACACATGCATCCCAGTTAGACAGTGCTCGGGGAGTCTTGAGAGATCAAAGGATGCTGCTTCTCCTGGAGGCGGAGAAGGAAAGAGAAGGATTACACAGAACCCCCCAGCAGAGGAGCCGACATATGCAAAGAGCAGGGACACTTAAGAAATGCTAACAGGGGGCTTTCCAAGTGGTCCAGTGATTAAGAATCTGCCTTGCAATGCAAGGGACACCAGCTGTATCCCTGGTCTGGGAAGATCCCACATGCCTCGGAGCAACTAAGCCTGTAAGCTACAACTGCTGAGCCCGTGCCCCTCAGCCACCGAAGCTCATACTCCTGAGCCCGTGCCCCTCAGCCACTGAAGCTCATACTCCTGAGCCTGTGCCCCCTCAGCCACTGAAGCTCATACTCCTGAGCCTGTGCCCCTCAGCCACCGAAGCTCATGGGCCTGGTGTCTATGCTCTGCAACAAGAGAAGCCACCCCAATGAGAAGCCTGCACACTGCATCGAAGAGGAGCCCCTGTTTGCCACAACTAGAGAAAGCCCATGTACGAATGAAGTTCTAGCACAGCCAAAAAATAAAAGAAATAAATCTTTTTTAAAAAAAGAAAAGAAATGCCAAGGGGAATTTTGACTTTGGGCGGCAGAGATCAAACAGGAAGGGTCAGTGGGGGGTCAGAAGCAAAGGGCCTGGATGTTAAGGGGATGTGTTTGATTTTTATCTAACTAAGTGGAGGTTTTCAAGAGGGTTATGGAAGGATCTGATTGTGTATTATCTGGATCTCTCACAGACCATGAGCAGCATAGAGGAGGGAGTGGAGGCCTCCAGGGCATGGGATATGAAGTTCTGACTTTAGTTGAGCAGAGAGAATGTATTTATGATGCTTTATTTCTTAAATAGGGTGATGGGGACACTGTTTCTACTTTTTTTTTTTTTAATATGTCTCAAATAATTCCTAATGAAAAAGGAAATTTTAAATAAAAAAGATAAAGTCGTGGACTTCACTTGTGGTCCAGTGGTTAATAACCCACCTACCAATGCAAGGGACACAGGTTTGATAACTGGTCTGGGAAGATTCCACATGACATGGAGCAACTAAGCTCCTGTGCCACAACTACTGAGCCCACATGCCCCAAGTACTGAAAGCCTGCATGCTCCTGAGCCTGTGTTTTGGAACAAAAGAAGCCACTGGAATGAGAGGCCTGAGCATCAAAACCAAGAGTAGCCTCTGCTCACTGCAACTAGAGAAGGCCCCAGCACAGCAATCAAGACCCGCTGCAGCCAAAAATAAAATATTAATTTTTTTAAATGTCCTGAATTATAAAAAAATATGACAAAGTCAGTGAATATAAGCTCCAAGAAGGTGCAGATAACAATAGCTAGTAATGAAGCTTGTTATGCACTTAATCAGAAAGCTTAATAGGCACTATTCCTAGAACTTTATAAGTACGCAGTCATATAATCGTCACAACCCCATGAGATGGGTGTTTTACTCCCAAATTACACATCAGGATAAGAAGTATAGAGAAGCTCAGTCTCTTGTGCAAAGTCACCTGGTCAGTAGGATAGAAAGCAGGGCTTCAGGGATCACATTTCACCAAGGCTTGTACTGCCACATGGCTCCTGCTCACTACCACGTCCCCAGCACCTGGCACAGACCAGGTCTATAGTAAACTTTCACTGAATGAATGCACCCCAGAGAGGCTCAGCAAGTTCCCATAGGCAACACGGCCCAGCCTTTTAAGAGTATGCCCCCGTGGGGAGCCCGGTGGACCGGCTGCGACCTGGCCACATGCCTTCCTACCTCTCCTGCTCATTCTACCTCCAGGCCCAGCCGTCCTGGGTTAGTATGCCTACAGTAGTCTAAGCCTAACTCAGGCCAGCGGAGACAGGCGGTCACACTCGCCAGATCGCGGTGCAGAGAGGGATGCAAGGCCGGCAAGGGGCGAGGCTAGATGGAGCAGGACCTGGGTGGGGCGGGGCTAGGGCGGGGCCGACGCCAGGTGGAACATCTCCGGGAAAGCGCCGCCCTCCTGCTTTCTGCAGGGCCTCGCGGTCACTCCCTCGCTCCCTCGGAGAGATCCCCCTTTTGGGTGGGCCAGTTTTCAAACCCAAAATGGCTGTGCAAAGTTCTAGGCCGGGTGGACCAACAGGAGGTACCCAAGAAACCTGTGCAGAGCGCCGGGTGCCCTGGTGACGGAGGCCCAAGTGGGGAGCCATGATAGGCTTCTGAGCAGTAAAGGGGTCAACAAACCTGAACCTGGATGATGAAAGACCATGCACGTGCAGCAGGAAGCTGCCTCCGCCGACCCACACCCCCGCCTTCCTAACCGTCCCTTGCCACACTGCCCTTGTCTACTCCTGACCTACTTGCTCATCTTGGAACATTTCATGCCCTTTCCCACCTCACAGCTTTTACCCTCGATGTTTCCTTCTCTGGAAAAGTAGGAGGAGAAGCAGCAAATGCTTGCAGCCCTTACTAAGGTGCCAGGCACTGTCTAAGCACTTCACATGTATTAACTCATTCAATCCTCTCCACAACCCTATAGATATTAATAGATACTTTTTTTTTTTTTTTTGCTGCTCTGGGTCCTCCTCGCAGGGTTCCAGCTTCTCTAGCTGTGGCACACTGGCTCAGTAATTGTGGTTTAGTTGCCCCATAGCTTGTGGGATCTTAGTTCCCCCTCCAGGGATTGAATCAGGGCCCCCTGCATTGGAAGGCGGATTTTTAACCACTGGACCACCAGGGAAGCCCCAATAAATACTATTATTATCCCAAGTGTGTCTTCCCACTGGATTGTTCACTACGTAAAGACATCAACTATGTCATGGTCATTGTAACAAAAATAATACTAATAATAACTCACGTTTTTTGGAGCATTTATTAGGTGTCGGGCACTGTTCTGGAGAAGACAATGGCAACCCACTCCAGTACTCTTGCCTGGAAAGTCCCATGGACGGAGGAGCCTGCAGTCCATGGGGTCGCGAAGAGTCGGACATGACTGAGCAACTTCACTTTCACTTTTCACTTTAATGCATTGGAGAAGGAAATGGCAACCCACTCCAGTGTTCTTGCCTGGAGAATCCCAGGGATGGGGGAGCCTGGTGAGCTGCCGTCTAGGGGTCACACAGAGTCGGACACAACTGAAGTGACTTAGCAGCAGCAGCAGGCACTGTTCTAAGCACTTTAGCTGTGTGAACTTATTTAATCCAACAATCTTCTAAGGCATGTACCACCCTCCCCGTTTTACACAGAAGGAAACTAAGGCAGCAAAAGGCTAAGTGTCTTGTCCACAGTTATGCACTTTGTATAAATTCAGGATTTGGATTCAGGTCCTTCAGACTCCAAAGTAAGTGCTCTTTTCCACATGCAGCAGCTGGCAGGCCTGTTCCCCACTGGGGCCCGGGGTAGAACTCTGGCCTCCCCATGGGCTGACTGGAATCTCTTCCCAATTACCCCTAGGCCTGCAGGGCCTCAGAGTCAGCACAGAGAGCACTGGTGGTCGTGAAGCCTGGCATATGGAGCCTGTACCTCTGAATCTGCTGGGGTTTCCAGTACAGGGGAGAGAGCTGGCAGGGCAGCAGTTTCCTGTTGCTACCATCACAAATTGCTGCAAACTTAGTGGCTTTAAATGACGCAAATTCTTATGCTGCAGTTCTGCAGGTTGGAAGTCTGACATGGGTCTCTAAAATCAAGGTGTCATCAAGGCTGTGTTCCTCCTTAGCATGCTGGGGAAGAATTCACTTCCTCACCTTTCCTAGTTCCTAGAGGCCTCCTGTTTTCCTTGGCTGGTGGCCTCTTCATCTTCAAAGACAGCCACAGCAGATCCTGACATTCTGGTGTCGCTCCACTCTGACTCTGCTTCCTTCATTGTTTCTCTTCCTCTGACTGTCTTCTGCCTCCCTCCTCCCCTTATAAGGACTCTTGTGGCTACACTGCTGCTGCTGCTGCTGCTGAGTCGCTTCAGTCGTGTCCGACTCTGTGCGACCCCATAGACGGCAGCCCACCAGGCTCCCCCGTCCCTGGGAGTCTCCAGGCAAGAACACTGGAGTGGGTTGCCATGTCCTTCTCCAATGCAGGAAAGTGAAAAGTGAAAGTGAAGTCGCTCAGTCGAGTCTGACTCTCATCGACTCCATGGACTGCAACCCACCAGGCTCCTCCATCCCTGGGATTTTCCAGGCAAAAGTACTGGAGTGGGGGGCCATTGCCTTCCCATAAAATTATTGGAGCAGCCCTCAAAGCCTGCACAGTGGAACAGCCTGCCCCCAACCGCAGAGAAGTCCCTCACAGCTCACAAAGAGGAGAACACATGCGGGTCGGCTGAGGACTTGCAGTCGACTGGTTGACAAGAAGAGAGCAGCCCCTCAGAGCATTTCCACCTGTTATCACAGCTCGCTAATCCCCAGTGGGAGGCCATGAGGCGATTCGCATCCCCACTGTAAAGTGTGGGAGAGTGCGGTCGCCAGCCCAGAGTCTCACATGCATCTCCCAGCTCACGCTCTGAATTTGCGCTCATTCTCCAGCAACCTTGCTGCTCACAGTTGGGTATCAGCCTCATCCTCGTGGCCAGGGTGCTGGCAATCACATAAATAAGACCTTTCTCCTCCATTGCGATGCTTTGTTGAGCGTAAATTACCTAGCATATGCCTTCTTTATTAAAATAACACAAATATTATTAGGTAAAATCATAAATAAAATTAAGGGAAAAAACCATCTGAATTTTTTTTAAAAGAGACAGACCTAAGAGAAACTGTGGGGTTTGCACGGGTCATGTCTGTGAAATCTTTTCTGCTCCCCTATCTCAAGGGGTATTTCAGAGAAGCAAGGTGCTAGATGTGCCAACGCAACACTGTTTGCACATATATGTGCATGCATGTGCACACACACGCATACATTGCCACCTCCCCAGAGACCAGGAAACGCCTGTCGTCCTGCAGTCAGCTGGATTCTTCCTTTCTAATATGGATGCTTTTTATTTCTTTTTCTTGCCTGACAATACTAGTTAGAACCTCTAGGACGATAGTGAATAGAAATGGTGAGAGCAGACAAACTCATCCTGTTTTAGGGACCTTAGTGAGGAAGCATCCCATCTTTCACTATTAAGATGTTAGCTATATTTTTCATAGATGCCCTTTATCAGGACAAGAAGTTCCCATCTATTCCTAATTTATTTAGAGTTTTTATCAGGAATGGATGTCAGATTTAGCTAAATTATTTTTCTGCACTTCCTAAAATGAGCATGTGATTCTTCACTTTTAGTTTGTTAATGTGACGAATTACATTGATTTCTTAAGAGTACACTAACCTTGCATTCCTGGGATAACCCCCGCCTCCCCGCCACGACATAATGTATTATCCTTTTCATATACTGCTACATTCTATTGCTAAAATTTTGCTATTAATTTTTACATCTATGTTCATGAGGAATATTTTTCTGTAATTTTCTTGTAATGTCTTTGGTTTTTGTAAGAGAGTAATAATAGTAGCCTAATAGAATGGGATAGGAAGTAAGCCCTCCTCTTCAGTTTTCTAGAATTTGTGTATAATTAAATGCTTTCTTCCTGAAATGTCTGGTAGAATTCTTTAGTGAAACCATCTGGGCCTAGAATTTTCTTTGTAAGATGCTTTTTCACTACAAATTGTGTCTTTAATAGATCCTGGGTTATTAAGGTTGTCTATTTCTTCTTGAGTGAGTTTTGGAAGTTTGTGTCTTTCAAAAAAATTGTCCACTTCATCTAAGTTGTCAAGTGTATTGTCACATGTTGTACACATTAATAACATTCCCTATTGTCCCTGTAATATCTGTAGAATTTGTGATGCTTGTTTTTAGTATTGGTCATTTTTAATCTATTGCTTTTCTGTTTTTATTTCATTGGTTTTTGTTCTAATCATTATTTTCCTTCTTCTACTTACTTTGAGTTTCATTTGCTCTTCTCTTCTGATTCTTTAAGGTAAACACTGAAATAATAGATTGAGGACATTTTCTTCCTACTAGAGGCATTCTAGTGCTATAAAATGTCCTCTACATACTGCCTTAGATACACCCCACAAATCTGGATACACTGTGCTTTCATTTACATTCCGTTCAAAATAGTTTTTAATTTACCTTCGCTTTCTTCTTTGATCCACGGTTCATTTAGAAGTATGTTACTTAGCTTCCAATACTTGGGGATTTCCCAGAGATCTTTCTTTGTTGATTTCTAATTACAGTTAACCCTTGAACAATGCAAGGGTTAGGGAGTGACAATCCTCTACATAGTCAAAAATCTACATATTACTTTATAGTCAGCCCTCTGTATCCACAATTCTGCATCCGCAGATTCAACCAACCACAGACGGTGTAGCACCTTAGCACTGACCATTGAAAAAAATCCACTTATAAGTGGACCCGCACAATTTAAATCCCTGTCTTTCAAGGGTCAACTGTACTTCCACTGTAACCAGAGAACATACTTGGTATGACAAGTCATTTTAAATTCATTGAGACTTGTTTAAATGAGTAGTGTGTCTGGATAAATGTCCTGTATGGACTTCAAAAGAATGTATATTCTGCAGCTGCTGGGTATATTGTTTTAGAAATTTCAATTAGGGCAAGTTAGTTGGTGTGTGTGTGCTGAGTGGCTAAGTCATGTCGGAATCTTTTTGCCCACATGGGCCGTGGCTGCCAAGCTCCTCTATCCATGGGCTTTCCAGGCAGAAACACTGGAGTGGGTTGCCATTTCCTTCTCCAGGGGATCTTCCCAACCCAGGGATTGAACCTGTGTCTCCCGCATCTCCTGCATTGGCAGGTGGGCTCTTAACCACGGAGCCACCTAGGAAGCCCATTCAAGTTAGCTGGCAGTGCTATTGAAAACTTCTATATCATTCTATATCACTGATTTTCTGTCAACTTGTTCTATGAATTATTGAAAGAGGAGTGTTGACATCTGCCTATAATTGTGGATTGTCTATATCTTCTTGCAGTTCTGCTCTTTGCTTCGTGTATTTTGCAATGTGGTTATTAGATGGATAAACATTTAAGACTGTTACATTACTGTGATGAATTGTTCTCTTTATGAAGTGAACTTCTTTATCCCTGGTATTTGTTTTGCTCTGATTTCTACTTTATTTGATATTAACATAGCCACTTCAATATTCTTTTGATTAATATTAGTATGGGATATATATATGTTATTTCTTATTTTGTGGGGGGCCACAGGACATGTAGGATCTTAGTTCCCTGACCAGGGATCAAATCCATGTCGCCTGCAGCAGAAGCTCAGAGTCTTAACCACTGGACCACCAGGGAAGTCCCAGTATATATTTTTCTATCCTTTTACTTTTAAGCTATTTTTTTCTTCATATTTAAAATGGGTTTCTTATAGGCAGCAGATGGTTGGGTCTTTCTTCTGTTATTTTTAAACAGTGATATTTTATGTTAAAGTTAAATAAAAAGAGTAATTTAGATAACAAACATAGGTTGGGGGTTCTTTCTCTTTTATCCAATCTGACATTCTGGGTTTATTTGGGGTGTTCACATTTAATCACATTTAATGTGACTCTTGATAGGATTGGGTTTCAATCTATCATTTAGCACTTGCTTTCTAATTGTTCCGACTCTTATTTGTTCCCCCTTTCCTGTTTTTTTTGTTGTTGTTGTTGTTATTAAATAGCTTTTTATGATCCCATCTTATTGCCTTTGCTAGCTTATTATCTATAACTCTTTGTGTGATGTTTTAGTGGTTTCTTTGGTGTGTAACTCTTTAATTTATCACAGTCTACCTTCAAATAATACCATACCACTTTTAGAGTGTACAAATCTTGTAACAGTATAATTACATCTGTCTCCTCTAAGCCTTTGTGCTATTGTTGCTAGATATTTTTTATTTAAATTTGCTACAAATTCAATAATACATTATAATTATTTTTCCTCTTAATATTCAATTATGGTTTAAATATATTAAATATTAATAATTGTAGTTACCATTTCCAGTGTTATGTATCCTTTATGATGATCTAGGTTTCCATCAGGTATCATTTTCCTTCTCTTGAAAGACTTTCTTTAAAAATTCTTATAGGACAGATATACTGGTGATAAATTCTTTTTATTTTTATATATCTTTAAAAGTACTCATAAAGACTTTTGTGAAAAGTCTTTCTACCACTGTTTTTGAAAGATGTTTTTGCTAGGTAGAGGTTTTATTCTGTTGATACTTTGAAGATGTTCTACTGTTTTCTATCTTGTATTGTTTATAATTAAATATTTGCTGTTATCCTTAGCTTTGTTTCTCTGTATGTAATATGTCTTTTTCTCCTCTGGCTGCTTATAAATTTTTCCCTTAATCACTAGTTTTAAGCAGTTTGGTTCTCATGTGCTTTGGTTTAGTTTTTTTTATGTTTCAATTGCTGGACTTTCTGGAACTTCTTGGATCTGTGGGTTTATGATTTTCATCATATTTGGAAATTCTTCAGGCATTATTTTTAAAAATCTTTTATCAGTCTCATTCTCTCTTTTCCTTCAGAAATTTCAGTTGCACATGTATCTGGCTTCTTGAAATTGCCCCACAGTTCACTGATGTTCCATTCATTGTTCTTAATTCTTCTTCTTGCTGTGTTTCAGTTTGGATAGTTTCCTTGACTATGTCTTCAAACTCACTATTCTTTTCCTCTATAACCTCCAGTCTCTCCTTAATCTTACCCAGTACTTTTCTCATTTCACACTTTGTGATTTTCATCTTTAGAAAGTTGATTTTTATGTCTCATATATCTCTAATTAACACGTTCAATCCTTAGCTTCTTGAACTTATGGTATACGGGTATAATACCTGTTTTTATACCTTTTCTCAATTATGCATTAATGACCCTCTCTTCATTGAGTTTTTTATTTTCCTTCTTTGTATGCCTGGTAATTTTGATGAAATGTTAAGGATTGTGACTTTTACCTTTTGGGGTAAAATCCTTTTATATTCCTAAAATTATTCTTGAAATTAGTTCTGGAACATGGTTAAGTTACTTGGAAAGAGTTTGATCCTTCTAGGTCTTGATTATAAGTTTCATTAGGCAGGACAAAAGGAGCATTTAGTCCAGGGTTAAGTGTCCCCACTACTGAGATAAGAACTTTCATAGCACTCTAGCAGATGCCAAGTTATGGACACCTTATGAGCTTTTGGCTTCCCTGGTGGCTCAGATAGTAAAGCATCTGCCTGCAATTCGGGAGACCCGGGTTCAATCACTGGGTTGGGAAGATCTCCTGGAGAAGGAAATGGCAACCCACTCCAGTACTCTTGCCTGGGAAATCCCATAGACAGACGAGCCTGGTAGGTTACGGTCCATGGAGTCACAAAGAGTCGGACACGACTGAGCGACTTCACTTTCCTTTCCTTTCCTTATGATCTTTTGCACTCTGGCTTTTGGAAGCAAGCACTATCCTGAGCCCTGTGGAGCTCCAGGTACTGCTCTCTAACCCTTGGGGATTCTTTGATGGCCTTGGGTAGCTTTCTCACACTGAATACTAGAGGAAACAGTGACTGTCTCTCCCTATGAAGCTCTCTCCTCTCTAATATTCTTCCCTGAGAATTCTAGCTACCTTGGCTTCTCTGGACTCTTAGTTGCATCTTCTCAAGATGACTGCTGGGCTCTGCATGAATCACTCTCCCTTTGCCGTGGATGGAACTGCTCTCCAGGAGTAAGCTGAGGCCATGATAGCTCATCTCGTTTGGTCTCCATCACTGTCCTCTACTGCCTTATAGCCAACATCTTGAGGATCACTGTTTTTGATATTTTGTCTGGTTCTTTGATTGTTTTAGATGGCAGGGTAAATTAAGCTCCTGGATTTTTTTTTCAAGTGAAAGTGTCAATAACTGGAATTAGAAGTTGAGGACAAAAATATTACTATTTAAAATAGCATTTAAGGGAATTCCCTGGCAATCCAATGGTTAGGACTCAGCACTCTCAGTGCTGAGGGTCCAGATTCAATTCTTGGTTGGGGAACTAAAATCCCACAGGCCACATAGAGCAGCCAATAAATTAATAAAATGGGGTTTAAACATTCTCTGACATAAATCATACCAATGTTTTCTTAGGTTTGTGTCCCACAGCAATAGAAATAAAAACAAAAATAAATGAGACCTAATCAAACTTACAAGCTTTTGCACGGCAAAGAAAACCATAAACAAAATGAAAATACAACCACCAGAATGGGAGAAAATATTTGCAAATGATGCAACAGAAAAGCACTTAATCTCCAAAATATACAAACAGGTCATACAACTTAACAACAGAAAACCAAACAGCTCAACTGAAAAACGGGCATAAGACCTTAATAGACATTTCTCCAAAGGAGAAATACAGATGGCAATAGGCACATGAAAAGATGCTCAACATCGCTAATTATTAGAGAAATGCAAATCAAAACTATGAGGTATCACCTCATACTAGGCAGAATGGCCATCGTTAAAAAGTCTACAAATAACAAATGCTGGAGAAGATGTGGAGAAAAGGGAATCCTCCTATAGCGTTTGTGGGAATGTAAGCTATGACAAACCTAGACAGGGCATTAAAAAGCAGAGATATTACTATGTTGACAAACATCTGTATAGTCAAAACTGCTGGTTTTTCCAGTAACCATGTACAGATGTGAGAGTTGGACCATAAAGAAGGCTGAACACTGAAGAATTGATGCTTTTGAACTGTGGTGCTGGAGAAGGCTCTTGAGAGTCCCTTGGACTGCAAGGAGATCCAACCAGTCAATCCTAAAGAAAATCAACCCTGAATATACACTGGAAGGACTGATGCTAAAGCTGATGCTCCAATCTTTTGGCCACCTGATGCAAAGAGCCTACTCATTGGAAAAGACCCCGATGCTGGGAAAGACTGAGGGCAAGAGGAGAAGGGGATGACAGAGGATGAGATGGTTGGATGGCATCACTGACTCAATGGACATGAGTTTGAGCAAGCCCTGGGAGACAGTGAAGGACAGGGAAGCATGGCATGCTGTAGTTCACAGGGTCGCAAAGAGTCAGACACAACTTAGCAACTGAACAACAAGTTAGTGCAGGCACTTTGGAAAACAGTATGGAGGTTTCTCAGAAAATTAAAAATAGAATTACCATATAATCCAGCAATTCTACTCCTTGGCATATATCCAGACAAAACTATAATTCAAAAAGATACATGCACCCCTATGTTCATGCTAAGTCACTTCAGTCACGTCTAACCCTTTGCAACCCCATGGACTTTAGCCCACCAGATTCCTCTGTCCATAGGATTCTCCAGGCAAGAATACTGGAGTGTGTTGCCATTTCCTTCTCCAGGAGATCTCCCCAACCCAGGGATTGAACCCAGGTCTCTTAAGTCTCCTGCACTGGCAGGTGAGTTCTCTCTCACTAGCACCACATGGGTACCCATAACCCAGCTCATAGCAGTACTATTCACAATAGCCAAAACATGGAAGCAACCTAAATGTCCATCAGCAGATGAATGGATAAAGCAGATGTGGTGCCTATATACAGTGGAATACTACTCAGCCATAAAAAAGAGCAAAATAATGCCATTTGCTGCAACATGGATACAACTAGAGATTATCATACTAAGTAAAATTAGAGAGACAAAGACAAATACCACATGACATCACTTAAATGTGGAATCTAAAATATGGCACAAATGAACCTATCTACAAAGCAGAAACTGACACAGAGAACAGACTGGCAGCTGCCAAGGGGCAGGGGTGTTGGGGGAGGGGAAGACTGGGAGTTTGGCATTCCTGATGTAAACTATTATAAATAGGATGGATAAACAAGGTCCTACTGTATAGCATAGGGAACTATATTTAATATCCTATGATAAACCATAATGGAAAATAATATTTTAAAAATTATGTCTATATGTGTACAACTGAGTCAATATGCTATACAGAGAGATTGGCACAATATTATAAATCAATTATTTCAATAAAAATTTCTAATTAAATATGAAATACCATTTTAAAATATGAAAAATAGATAACTGACCAAAGCTGTGCAAGATCTGTACAGTGAAAAGTACAAAACGTTGCTAAGAGGAAATTAAATAGAGTCCAGAAATATACCTACACATAAACAATTGGTTTTTGACAATTGTTTCAAGACAATTCAATGGGGAAACAAGAGTCTTTTCAACAAGTGTTACTTGAATAATTAGATGGTGGTGGTTTAGTCACTAAGTTGTGTCCGACTCTTGCCACCCATAGCTGTACCCCGCCGGGCTCCTCTGTCCATGGGATTTTCCAGGCAAGAATACTGGAGTGGGTTGCCATTTCCTTCTCCAGGGGATCTTCCTGACCCAAGGATTGAACCAGTGTCTCCTGAACTGCAGATGTACTCTTTACCACTGAGCCACCAGGTAAACCTGAATAATTGGTTATCTATATGCAAAAACAAAAACAGAACTTTAATCCATACCTTGCATCATATATAAAAACAAACTCAAGATGGACCTAAATGAGAAACTTAATACTATAAAACTTAAGAAGAAAACACAGGAGAAAATCTTTGTGACCTTAGATTAGGCAAAGATTTCTTAATACTTGTCAAAAACACAATTGATACAAGAATAAATGGTAAGTTGAGCTTCATCAACATAAGAAGTCCTGCTCTTTAAACTTCTGGAAAAGGCACTGGTAAGAGAATGAAAAGATAAGCCACAGCCTGGGAGAAAATACCTGCAAATCAGATATTTGATAAAGGACATATACCCAGAACATATATAGAACTCTCAAAAGTCAATAATGAGAACATAAACAACCCAATTTAAAAACAGGCAAACGTAGACTTCCCTGGTGGTACAGTAGTTTAGAATCCACCTGCCAATGCAGGGGACATGGGTTCAACCCCTGATCTGGGAAGATTCCACATACTGAGGAGCAACTAAAGAGCTCTCGAGCCACAACTCCTGAAGCCCTCATGCCCTACAGCTTATGCTCCAAAACCAGAGAAGCCACAGCAATGAGAAGCCCACGCACTGCAATCAAGATCCAGTGCAACCAAAAATAAATAATTTTTTAAAAGGAAAAATAAATAAAACTAGGCAAATGATTTGAACTGACACTTCACCAAAGAAGACCTACAGATAGCAAATAAGCAAATGAAAAGATACTCTATATTAGTCAGTGGAGAAATATAAATTATAACCACAGTGAGACATCACTACACAGCTATTAGAAAGTCTAAAACAAAAAAGACCAATCATACCAAGTGTTGGCAAGGATATGGATTCTCCTACACTGCTGCTTGCAGTAAAAATAGTACAGCCTCAGTGGAAAACAGTTTAGCAGTTACTTTAAAAAGTTAAACATACATCTACTATATGACTTAGCCTTCCATTCCTTGGGTATTTACCCAAGAGTAATGAAAGCTTCAGATCAGATCAGTCGCTCAGTCATGTCCAACTCTTTGCGACCCCATGAATCGCAGCACGCCAGGCCTCCCTGTCCATCATCAACTCCCGGAGTTCACTCAGACTCACGTCCATCGAGTCAGTGATGCCATCCAGCCATCTCATCCTCTGTTGTCCCCTTCTCCTCCTGCCCCAATCCCTCCCAGCATCAGAGTCTTTTCCAATGAGTCATCTCTTCGCATGAGGTGGCCAAAGTACTGGAGTTTCAGCTTTAGCATCATTCCTTCCAAAGAAATCCCAGGGCTGATCTCCTTCAGAATGGACTGGTTGGATCTCCTTGCAGTCCAAGGGACTCTCAAGAGTCTTCTCCAACACCACAGTTCAAAGGCATCAATTCTTCGGTGCTCAGCCTTCTTCACAGTCCAACTCTCACATCCATACATGACCACAGGAAAAACCATAGCCTTGACTAGACGGACCTTTGTTGGCAAAGTAATGTCTCTGCTTTTGAATATGCTATCTAGGTTGGTCATAACTTTCCTTCCAAGGAGTAAGCATCTTTTAATTTCATGGCTGCAGTCACAATCTGTAGTGATTTTGGAGCCCAGAAAAATAAAGTCTGACACTGTTTCCACTGTTTCCCCATCTATTTCCCATGAAGTGGTGGGACCAGATGCCATGATCTTCGTTTTCTGAATGTTGAGCTTTAAGCCAACTTTTTCACTCTCCACTTTCACTTTCATCAAGAGGCTTTTGAGTTCCTCTTCACTTTCTGCCATAAGGGTGGTGTCATCTGCATATCTGAGGTTATTGATATTTCTCCCTGCAATCTTGATTCCAGCTTGTGTTTCTTCCAGTCCAGCGTTTATCATGATGTACTCTGCATATAGGTTAAATAAACAGGGTGACAATATACAGCCTTGATGAACTCCTTTTCCTATTTGGAACCAGTCTGTTGTTCCATGTCCAGTTCTAACTGTTGCTTCCTGACCTGCATACAAATTTCTCAAGAGGCAGGTCAGGTGGTCTGGTATTCCCATCTCTTTCAGAATTTTCCACAGTTTGTTGTGATCCACACAGTCAAAGGCTTTGGCATAGTCAATAAAGCAGAAATAGATGTTTTTCTGGAACTGTCTTGCTTTTTCCATGATCCAGCGGATGTTGGCAATTTGATCTCTGGTTCCTCTGCCTTTTCTAAAACCAGCTTGAACATCAGGAAGTTCACGGTTCACATATTGCTGAAGCCTGGCTTGGAGAATTTTGAGCATTACTTTACTAGCGTGTGAGATGAGTGCAATTGTGTGGTAGTTTGAGCATTCTTTGGCATTGCCTTTCTTTGGGATTGGAATGAAAACTGACCTTTTCCAGTCCTGTGGCCACTGCTGAGTTTTCCAAATTTGCTGGCATATTGAGTGCAGCACTTTCACAGCATCATCTTTCAGGATTTGGAATAGCTCAACTGGAATTCCATTACCTCCACTAGCTTTATTCATACAAAGACTTGAACACAAATGTTCATAGCAGTTTTATTTATAAGACTGAAAACCTAGAAACAACCCAAATGCTCATCAGCAGATAGATTAACAAATTGTGAGATATCCATTCAATGGACACTCAACGATAAAAGGATTGAATAATTGATACATGCACAATATAGATGTGCTCAGTCACTCAGTTATGTCCGACTCTTTGCGACCCTACAGAGTGTCGTTCACCAGACTCCTAGGTCCATGGGATTCTCCAGGCAAGAATACTGGAGTGGGTTGCCATTTCCTCCTCCACAATATAGATGAGTCTCAAAATAATTGTGCTGAGTGAAAGAAGCCTTACACTCAAGAATACATACTGTCTGACTCCATTTATATAAAATTCTTGAAAATGCAAACTGATGTATAGTGACCTGAAGCAGGTCAGTGGTTGCCTGGGGACTGAGGTGGGGGGTAGGGAGAGGGAAGGATTACAAAGTGGCAGGAGGAAACTTTTGGCAGTGACAGACATGTTCATTTTCTTGATTATGATGATGGTTTCATGACTGTAAACATATGTCAAAACTTATCACGTTGTACACTGTAAGTAGGTGCAATTTCGTGTACGTCAACCACATCTCAACAGAGCTGTTTTTAAAACATGAAAGAAAGAAACCGAGATAAGTGTGACCTGGCCTCTGCTTCCAGCACCCTGATGGGGAGGGGAAGGAGGGCTGTGCATTGTAACCTAATCAAAGCCTGAGGCTGGAGGGTGAAGCTGGAAGGGTGGAGTTTAAGCAGAGTGAGGACTGGAATCTGAGCTGGAGACGCGGAGCCTTCTGAGTTCCTAAAGTCACCCTCCCACGTGAGAGGCTGGCTCTGCCTTATCTCTAATGCCTTCTCCCTCCAACATTCTTTCATCCTAAGAAGTTTCCAGCCAAAAAAGACTTCCTGAAATTGGGCAGGGAAGCCTAAGGAGGCAAGAACAATAGCAGAGCCCCAACTATGGGGCCAGGCTCTTGCTGCACACTTTATCATGCTTAACCCTCCCATGGCCCCAGTATGAGCTAGTTATCAGGGCCCATTTTACTAGTGAGAAACTGGGGGATGGAGGCTGAGAAAGGTGAAGACTACTGCTCCAAGGATAAGAGCTGACAGCACCCCCTCCTCCCAGCCACAGCATGCCCCTGATGTCTCTCTCTCTCTCTCTCTCTCTCTCTCACACAGACACACACACACACACACACACACGGGTTGGAGGACCAGTGGTTGCAAGACACTTTAAAACCTTTTCTCAACGCCAGGCACTCTTATTCTGGAGAGCCCACCCTACTCCATATAAGGCATATTAAACCAGTGGATTCTATAGTGATTATGATTTTTACTCTGATTATTCATCTTATTTGTAGTGTTTTTGTTGTGTCTGAAAGCCATGTTCTTTTTCCCAGTTTCTAACATTTTCTTAAGCTCTCAGTTTTAAGGGCAAAGTGGCCCTATTTATTGGTGGCGGGGGTTTGGGGGAATTTTTTCAGGGTGTGTGATAGCTTTGGGGGTGGCATCAGGTTGGGGGAAGCCTTTTCAGGGGGTGGTAGCTTTGGGGAGGTGAAGACCCAGGAAGGGGCCCTAGGCCCTGATACAGACACGCCTGGTTCCTGGGGGTAGGGGCGGGCAGTGCTGCCTGGAAGCCTGGTTTCACATGCAAGCTTTGGAGTCAGAGTTCTCTGCTGTACACCCTGACTCCACTGCCACTGTGTGACCTGGGAGGGGGGGGTGTCATCTTACCTCTCTGAGCCTCACCTTCTTCTTCTGTGAAGCTGGGATCTTAATACCTATCCAACAGGGTCAATGACTATAACATATCTCGTTGGATGTTATTCAAGGACCTCTACTGTGTGGAGACACATGAGGGCTTAACAACTAATGTCTGAACAGGAGCAGAAATCCTGTCCTGAGGGCCATTTCAGCACCCCTGGACTCCGGCTATTTTCCTCTGGAGTCATCTTACCTTATCAAGTCACAAGTCCCTGAGTCACCCCCAGCTCTGTGGCCAGCTCCCTGACATACTTCCTGTGGTCCTCCTCCACCCGCCCCATATTGTTCCTTACCCACCACATTCAGGGACGTTTTGTCTCCCTGGGCCTGGCGACTGTGAGCCGCTGGGAACAGGAACTGCTTAGAGGCCCCCGGTCATTCCCAGGAAGTTCACGTGGAATGCAAGTGGACGTGTCCAGCGGCAGGCCTGTCTGCCCAGCCCAGCCTCCAGCATCCAAGCCCCTGCCTCCCCCTCCCCCACCCATGCCCGAGGGTGGTAAGAAGATCAGAACAAGGGACCCCAGCCAGGCCTTGGGCCTTCCTCTGTGCCTTCAGAGTCACAGTGTCACCCACCATTCTTGCAGACTCCTGGATGTGCCCTTAAGGTTTCTGGATCTGGGGAGGCCCAGGGCCTGAGGGAGGGGCCAGGCAACCTGAGCACAGGAGAGGGAAGGGGACCATATGTATTTGCAACACATATACAAGTGCATCAATATTTTAACCACTGGAATGGCCATGCCCACACATACTGGCTGAAGGTCAGCCCTGAGGGTTCAGCCCCCTCTGCCTACTCAGGTGCCACCTCTCCCAGGAAGCCCTCTCTGACCCCTTCAGCCAGGACGAGGTGTTCTTTCCCGTGGCTGTGCTTAACCCTGTTATAGCACTTGTCACATCATTATCCCCAACGCCTATTCCCTTATCTGTCTGACCCTTGAGATATTCTGGGGAGAGGGCCTCAGACTGTCTTTCTCAGCTTGACCTCAGTGAGAAGAGCTGCACTTTTATGTTAAATGAATAAAAGGCGTCAATGTGTCCACAACCATCAGGGTTAGGTTCACATCCCTGCCGCCCCCTCATAGTTAGGTGCTCTGTGGTGTTTGTAAACCACCTTGCGGCTCAGTTTCCTCCCCTGGCAATGCGGTGAACAGCGGCTGCCTAAAGCATCACTTGGAACCGTCTGGGCAAAGTGTCTGTCTTTCTCTTTTCACTAACTCTTAGGTGAAGCTTGAGTGCCCACCTGTCATTGGCCCAGACAGAGGAGCAGCTTTAACTTTCTGGTTGGTGGTCTCCTGAGAGACCTCAGTTGAGTTTGGCTGCTGCTCAATCCCTTTTCCCTCTGCTAAACGCAAGACCCATCCCCCTTGCAAACTCCCAGGCCTTGAATTGCACCACTGATGTATGTGCTGCCCTGTCATCAACAGGGAACAGCTTATATTTAAAAGAGCCTTGGAAGTCACAAATCTGATCTTCATCTCCACAAGCATTGGTGACATCAATCACGGAAGTCTTCCACTGAACAGATGAGAAAACCAAGGTTCCTAGAATCCCACAGTGTGAACTACATGTAGATGACTACGGGTGCTCCGAGATCCTGCTTGGACTCACTAGCATTTTGACGCCAAAGTGTTAGTCACTCATGCCTGACTCTTTTGTGACCCCATGGGCTGTAGCCTGCCAGACTCCTCTGTCCATGGGATTCCCCAGGCAAGAATACTGGAGTGGGTAGCCATTCTCTTCTCCAGGGGATCTTCCTGACCCAGGGATCGAACCTGGGTCTCCTGCATTACAGACAGATTCTTTACCATCTGAGCCACCAGGGAAGTCCAAAGTATTCTGACCCAAAGGAAAGCCCAAAGTATTGGGTTGGCCAAAAAGTTCATTCAGGTTTTTCCATAAGTCGTTACAGAAAAACCCAAACAAAACTTGTGGCTAACCCAATAAACAGAATGATTCGTTAATGGTGTGATTTGAGGCCAAGAAGGTGGGAGAGGAAATTGAGGGATAGCAAGGGGGCTTTTCCAGGCTTTAGAAACCCGATCCCACAGGTGGTCACCCCCTCTACCTACAGTTAGAGCTGGAAAAGCAAACACACATCTCGCCCTTGCTGCCTCCCTGGCCCTGGGAGGATGCAGGGAGAAACTTGGCCCTGGCTCTGTACCAAGCTGGCTCTCCACCCTTCATTTTTATAAGTTCAGGCAGGAGAAGAGGCTGGGAGAAAAATCTGCTACTAATAAGGAAATCAATTAGTTGGTGTGCGTGTCACAAAAAACTTCAATAAAGATCTGCCTTTCAGGGATTATTTTCCTTACTCTTTTTTCCCCCCAAAGAGACCTGGCTGAGGCCAGAATGTGTTTCCAGCACCCTCCCATCAGAGGGCGGCGACGCTGCTGCGTCTGGAGTTGATTACAGGAGGGATACACTTGCTGCCCAGCTGGCATTGTGGGCGCCTATGGGGTCCCCTCCTGTGCCTGGCCGGACCACACCCATGGGCGGTCAGGGAGAAGGGGCTGTCTGCTGATCAACTAGGCTGAAAAGAGGCTTCACGGCCCTCCAACACACACAATGACACACATACACACAATCCACATAAACACATAATCTCTCACAGTAACATACACACAGCCCAAATTGCACACAGACCCACATATCACAACCCACATACATGCACACATACAATTACACACATCCACTCACCCCCAAGCACATATCTACATATTCTCAATCACCCTTCTCCATATATGCTAGTGGTAAAGAACCCACCTGCCAATGCAGGAGACATAAGAGACACGGGTTCGATCCCTGGGTTGGAAAGATCCCCCAGCGAAGGAAATGGCAACCCCCTCCAGTATTCTTGTCTGGAAAATTCCATGGACAGAGAAGTCTGGCAGGCTATGGTCAATAGGGTCACAAAGAGTCAGACATGACTGAAGCAACTTAGATGATGATCCTCACAATCATACACACACACTCTGATCATCGACACCCACATATACAATCATCCACACATAATCTACCTGCTTTCACATGTGCAGTTATTCCCGCCTACTCACCATCCCCCACATCCAATCACACACTAACTACAGTCATTCATGTAGCTACACACACACACCTAATTGCCTACAATCATGCACACAATCACACGCATATACTTGATATGAGAATCCAAGAATATTTGAGCTAGAACTGAACTTGCAAGTTCTCATTTCCAACCTCCCCTCACATTACTAGTGGAGAAACTGGGGCCCAGAGAGAAAGCATGAATTGCACAAATGGCGTTTCTCTATCCTTCCCCACCTGGTGAAAGGTGTCTTGGGATGAGAAATGTTGCGTAGGGATCCGAGGCTGAGAGAAGGCAGGAGAGAGAAACTCTTCAGGACCCCGGCCCCCAAAGAAGATGAGCCAAATCTTCTAATAAGGTAAAAAACAATCAGGAAGCACCCTACATCATTCCCCCAATCCCCACCCAGCCATGAGAAGACCACCGTCTAAGCGCAAAGACTGGGCTCACTGGGGAGACGAGTCAGGGTGCCTGAAACTTGGCTCTGCCATTCATTTGCTGGGTGACCTAGAGTAAGGTAATTCACCTCTCTGAGCCTCAGTTTTCTCAGGTATAAAATGGGGATAAAACTGACCTCGCTGAGTTGGAGGGAGGGATAACGTTCATGTCTCCAGGGCACCTAGCTCCATGTCTCGCAGGTAGCAGGCACAATCCATCCTGCCTCCTTTGCCTTCAGTCCCTCACTCAGGCCGCACTTCTGCCATGTGATCTCGTGAGTCCCTTTCCTTTTTAGGCTCCGGCTTCCCCATCAAATGCTTCCCTGGTAGCTCAGAAGGTAAAGAATCTACCTGCAATGTGGGAGACCTAGGTTTGATCCCTGGGTTGGGAAGATTCCCCTGGAGAAGGGAATGGCTACCCACTCCAGTGTTTCTTTTCTGGGGAATCCCATGGACAGAGGAGCCTGGCAGGCTACAGTCCATGAGGCTGCAAAGAGTCAGACACAACTGAGTGACTTTCACTTTCACACTTTTTCCCCATCTAAAGGGATCTCTAAAGCCAAATAGTAATGAGTTCCTCTGCTAAACAGAGTGGACCTAGGTGGTAACCAAGGCAATGGTCTGGAACTTGCCCCTGAAACCCCAGGCCTTCAGGTTAGAGGGGAGCAGGGTTATTGCCCCTCAGAGCGAAGGCTCTGAGAGGAACTCAGCCTTTGTCAGACCCTGCCTGGTGAGGCTGGTATTTGAAATATTCTTCTGAACAGTTGAGAGACACTGGGAGGTCTCAGGGCAAGCGGGGAGGAGGGACCTGGTTGCCTAGGAAACCATGTGTTTTCACTTTTCTAAGAGAGGGGGTGTCTGAAGAGGAAGGCCTGGGGTGCACTCAGTGGAAGGGAATGGGGGCAAGCCGAGGGGGAAGGGAGGAAGCCAGTGAGAGGCTTGAGGGAAACAGTTACAATAGGCCCCAAATGCCTGTGGGCAAATGGCAGACCCAGAACCACCAAAATGCTCGCCAAAAATACAGAGTCCTAGGCCCTGCCCAGGACTCACTAAGCGGGAAGGCAGGAAGTTGGACAGGGAGATGAAAGTCTGCCTTATTTACCAGCTCCCGGCCTGGGAAATTAAGGAGAGTCAAATCAGGAAGAAGGACATCGAGGCTAAGCCTGGCCCTCTAGGACTTTGGTGTTCTCATGGCTAAGCCTGGCCCTCTAGGACTTTGGTGTTCTCATTCATAAAAATAGGGCGAGAGGAGGGAGGGACAAATAGAAGCCAAGGCCTCCCCACAACTCCTACTCTGGAGGCTCCGGCAGGAAGGCAGCAAGCAGTCTGGGCTTCTATGACAGGACGATCTGAGCTCCAGTTCCAGATCTCCCAGTTACTGATGTGGTCGTGGCCGAGTCATTTGCCCGAGCTGCAGTTTGCTTGACTATAAGATGGGTATAAACCTATTATTATTATCATTATTATTATCTTTTTTTTTTTAGTGTAGTGAACTAACAGTCATGTAATATGAAACCTGCTCTTCTGTTCTTGCCTTGGGGTGTAAGAACCTTCTCAATCTGGCCCCTGTTCATCCTTTCATCACCACCTCCCCCAATGCCCCTCCATCCTTCCATCGCTGGGCCTCCAGGCTTTGCCTGTGCTGGGCCCTCCATCTTCCTCATCTTTTCTTCCTTTTATCTACCCCAGACCAGTTCAAACATCCCCTCCGGAGTAATCCCTGGCTTCACTCCTCCCCAGAACACCACAATGCCTGCTCTATCCCTGCCGGAGTTCCTCATCACTGCCTCTCAGCTCTTCATGCCCCACGGCATTAGCAGTGGGCAGGGGAGGATCTGTTGTAGGCTGCACATAATCTGTACTCAGACTCACCCTCAGCTGTCCCCTGCAGGACTGACCTCCCTTACAACTCCAGAGAGCAGGTTAGATCGCTTGCCCCCATCCGCAGCGTCTTTACCTGTGACCGCCTGGATTGCTAAAAAAACAGACGCCTGCAGCAGGGAGGGGGCAGAGAGGTGCCTCCTCGTCCTTCTTTCGTGTATAAGATTCCAGTCCCACCACTACCTAGGGACAAAGGTGGTCTTGGGTGGCACCTTAGAGAGAGAGAGGAGGATTCCTGTAATCTAAAATGAAGAGGGCATTCTAAGCAGAAGGAGCAACCAGAGCAAGGGGGCAGGCGTGCTGAGAACAGGGACCCGCTAGGCGGGGACTCAGCTGTCTCTCTCCTCACTGCTGGAGGAACCCAGCCATTTTTGCTGCCGGGGCCTGGGCCCCCACAGACCACACTGGAGGTTGGCACCCTGAGTGGCTCAGCCGGCCCTGTCTCTCTGCCGCGGGCACCCAGCCACTGAGAAAGGAATGCCTCTCTAGACCCCAGATGGGGAAGGTCCTGACAGGCGTCGGGGAGTGGTTCTGGCCAGTTGTGTTCTTCTCTGGGCCCCAAGTATCTCTTCTATAAAATGGGGATGGGGCAATCTCCCAAAAAAAAAAACGCCCTTGCGGCTGTTCCAAGTTGGCCAGCTCCTCCCACATCAGCAGCCAAGGCGGGTGGGGGGCGGTTTAGGGCTCCCTGCCCTCTCAGAGGCCCCTCCACCCGCCAGCAGCCCCATCTCCCACACCCTCCCCAGACCCCAGGGGGACACGCGGGGAGGGGCGGGGAGAGGCGGGGAGAGAAGTGCAGCTCTGCTCTGCGGGACACCCCCACCCCAGCTTTGCCCTCAGGGAGCCCAGAGGGACCAGCCCGCCAGTGTGGAGCCAGAAGCCGGAGCCGGTTAGGGGGGAAGGCTGGCCAGCCCGGGGCTGGAGGCAGGAGACAGCGCGGAGACAGGGCGCGATAAGGCGGCGGCTCAGCGGGTGGCCCCTCCCCAGCCCCACCGGGTCAAGAAAACCGAACTCCAGCATCCGGTGGCGGGCAGGCGCGGGGAGGGCCGGCAGGGCGGAGGCTGGGTCGCGAACGATGAGCGTGGGACTCCTTCCCTGGGCTTACCCTGTTAGGACCCTGCCTCTGCCTCCGAGAGGCTGGGGTGCACCCCTGCCCAGTGGGGGTCCATCCCACTGGGACAGGCCTAGGACAGGGGTCTCAATCTTGGGGGCTCCGTTGTCCAAGAACTAGGGCAGGCAGGGGTTGCTAGGAACTTTGAACGAAGGGGCCTGAAGCCAGGACGCCCTAGCACCCCACTGCCAGCTGGCTGTCCTCAACTGGGGGAAAGAGGTTTTGAGCTTGAAAGAACAGTTGCATTGGGGTGGTGGTCAGGAATAGAGGCTTCCTGCCCCAAGGGACTCCCCATCTTGAAAGGATGCTCTGTGGGACCTCCGGAGCCCAATAGGGGTGCACTTTAAGACTCCGGAGGTTGGCAAAGGTCTGCTTACCAGCACTGACTGACCACACACTGTGCCCAACAATTTTTACTATTATTCTTTGAAACAGACTGAGAGACAGGCTTGAGGAAGGCCTCTGTTCCCTGCAAGGATCACACTCCGTCTTTCTACAACTTCTTGCTCAACAGGCCACCTGGCTCTGTATACTTCTTTTCATCCTGTTGTATGAGTTTTTCTTCACTAATACACATTCATGCAAATTTACTAGGCACTTACTCCATGCCAGGCACCGTGCCTGGCACTGCAGTTTCTGGAGGACACAGCAGAACTGGTCCCCACAGTATTTCACGTTCTAAAGAGAAAGACAGATGACAAACACAATTAAAAACTTATTTGCAGCTCTGAGGAGTGTTTTGCAGCGGGGTACAGTGCATATGAAACAAGAGAACTGCCCTACTTTGGACTGGGGTGCGGGGTTCAGGGACACTTCCTTTAGAAGGTAGTTTAGGTATATTAATTTGTTTATCCTGCTGGGTCAGGTCTTAGTTTCGGCACATGGGATTTTCGCTTTGTCATGAAGGATCTTTTATTGCAGTGCAACCTGTGGGCACACAGACGCCCTAGTTGTGGCTCGTGGGTTTAGTTGCTCCATGGCATGTGGAATCTTAGTTCCCCAACCGGGGATCAAACCTGTGTTCCCTGCATTGCAAGGCAGATTCTTAACCACTGGACCACCAGGGAAGTCCCCTTTAGAAGGCAGTTTGCCCAGAGATGTGAAGGCTGGGCAGACTAAGGAGAAAAGAATGAGGTACGGGCCATGAGGATATCCCATGTGAAGATGCTGAAGCTGGGATAGGGCACCCCCAGAGGTCAGAGAAGCTTGAAACAGGCCCCCTTTTCAGATCAGGGGCCCCGAACAAGAATGGGCAGTGGGTAGAGTCCAAAAGGCATCAAAGACTGGTGGTCTGTGGTAGGGATGGTGATGAGACGGCAGAGAACATGAGAAATCTGGGAGTGCTGTGACCTGGGTGTATTTAAGAGTCCTTTGGCCACTGTGTGGTGAATGGACTCGAAGGGGTTGGGACAGAGTGGGGGCCAGACAGGAAACTGTCCCAGGTGCCCATGAAAGAGATGCCAGGGCCTCAGTTGGTCCATTTGGCTTCTGCCTCATCTCCATTGAATTGGTTTTGACAGGTTCATAGGTGACCTCTGTGTGGCCAAACCCTACATGATCCTCTCTGCTTGCCTTTCCCTTCCTGAATGCCCACTCTGTGCCCAGCATCATGCTGGCTTCAGGTTCACTTGCCTGCCTGCACCCTAACCGCCCCCCCCCACACACACACACTGTCCAGACAGTTTCACCCATGGTCACAGACCCAACCACCCCGTACACAAATGACTCTCAACTCTTTTCACCCTCAGTCCAAATACCTTTGTCTACTGCACAGTGGACATCCCACCTGGCTTTTCTTGTTTCCCTGAAGGCATCCTGCCCCCGGAGGACCTGTTTAGATCCTGCACCCTCCACCCCCAGCCAGAAACTTGAGTCCGCCTTGACCTCTCCTGCTCTCTCTCACAATCACCTGACTCCACCCATCCCCCTCCCATCTCAAACTCTTCAGCTCTTCTCCCTTCCCATACCAACTGCTTCTCTAAAACAGATCTGTCTTCTGCTCTCCGCTCCGTGCTGGTTCTCTGGTTCCTGATCAGCCTCAGAACAAGCCCAGGTTTCCTGGCACAGCTTCCACGCCTTCTGAGGTCCAGGACTTACAGTCTCATCTCCCACCAGCCCTCCCCAGCCCTCACACTGCAATTCTCTAGACACGTGTTTGCACAGGCTCTTTCTTCTGCCTAGTGATCACCAGACTCTGCTCAGAGACCTCCTCCAGGAAGCCTGCCTTGACTCCTGGCTCTGCTTGCTCCCTGTATTTCTCCAGTTGGTGTTGGTGATAGATGGGAAAGACAGAACTTTGCCTTTTCTATATGGTCAGGACTACAGTCCATGGGGTCACAAAGAGTCAGACACAACTGAAGCAACTTCACACTCACACACGCACCATGTGACAGAGGGAGTCATGGCCACAGAAAGATGGGACATCAGGGACAGACAGAGAGTAACAGCACAGCCCTAGGCTAGACCAGCAGGGTGACTGCAGTGGAAGCCTGTTTAAAGAAGGAGACATCACCACTGGCCAGACCCCTTCATGCCAGCTGGACTGGCTGACACAGAGGGGCTGCGGGAGGTCTCAGGAAGACATCCTGCAGTGCCTGTCCCTCATTCTGAAAATCCCCTTAGATCTCCTCTACCTTCTGATAAGCGTTGTCCTCTTATCTTTCCTGATCAACTGCAAATCCTCCAAGAAGGGATACATACATGAAACAGCCCTTTGCGCCAGATCCCCCTTAGAGCTCAACCCCTGAGACACAGCATCCAAGCCTGATAAGCTGGTAAGCGGTCTAAGGCTGCGCCGCAGGAGGGTATCTATGTTTCATCCTCTGCATACACAAAGCAGAACCTTGATGAACTGTGCGTTCACAGACTCACGTTGGAGGGATTACCCAGTGGGCTATTTCCCAGAATGGGTGGCCTGCTTTACTCTGCAGATAGCTTGGCGGGTAAAGTTATTTGAGACTGGGAAAACTCAAGGTGCCTGACTCTCTGTGGTTGACAGAGCACTTCTCAAACAGGACTGTGAGGGCATGTAGGGTCCTCAGAGCTCATCTGGCACAACCTGTCTTTGACTGATGGAGAAACTGAGGCCCAGAGTGGGTTAAGGGCTTGCTTAGGAGCAGGGTGATAGGCCAGACCTCAGGATCCTGGGTACCCAGGCCAGCATTTTCCCTAGAGCTTCAGCATCTGGGTGTGGAAACTTTCAGGATTAAATGTGTTTTCAAAAGGCACCAGTGACTTTACAGTTGGTTAAGTTGTAGGGAGGGAAGACTAAAGGCTTTAATAACTTTTGAAAGGGAGCTGCTGCTTAAAAAATGATACAGTGGGCTTGGAGGGGGTGTACAGAGATGCCCAAAGACACTCAGAACTGCAGAAATTCCCTGATACTAGTTTAGAATCACTGAAATACACACATATATACAACTAATGTTTTCATTTAGCTGATTACTATACAAGGATCTTATAGTCACTGAAGACAAATTAGAAAATAGAAATCAGCAAGAATCAAGTGATGTCGTTCAGCCTCAAGTCCACCTTGAGCAACAAGAGGCCATATTGCCAAGCGGTCAGGGGTACAAGCACATGCATCCGCCTAGATCTGAATTCAGTCCTGGTTGTACGGCTTAGCCGCTCTGCGCCCTTCAGCAGGTTGCTTGATTTCTCTGAGCCCCAGTGTCCTCACTTACAAAATGGGCTCTATTCTAGAAGTGGGGCACTTAGCCTCATGCCTGACATATAACAACCGCTAAAGGCAGTTATGGCGATACTCAACTGGTGTGTGGTTTTCCAGACCATCCCCATTTTTTTAAGACAAATGTTGAGAAAAAGAATTTATAGAATTGGACCAAGTAACCTTTGAGATCCTGTGCCACTCGGCTTCTATGATTCCAGCCGGTTGATGGGTTCTGGGGCAGAGGCCTTCTTGACTCTATGCCTCAGTTTCCCTGTCTGTATTCTAAGCTCAGGGCTGAAGCAGTTGCTTCAGAGTCATCTCTGTCGGCTGGCGAGGCCTGATGGCTTCCAGCATCAGCCGGGCAATCTCTGTGCCTGCTGCCCTCCCCCTCCTCCCCCCACCACCCGAGATGTGCTTGATGGCCAGGAGGTCAGCTGGGCTTGCTGGTTACCCAGGCAGTTGAGTGCAGTCAGAATCTCTAGACCGGGGCAAGCCTTTCCCATCCCACTTCCCCAGGCGCCCATGAGCTTTTCTAGACTAAGGCAGCATTGTGCGCCACGGCAGGCCAGCCAAGCCAAATAAACGGGTGCACCCAGCCCTCCCAGCTGAACCACATCAAATACCAGCTGTAGGCCAATGACACCATGATGCCGAGACACAGGCAGTGGGCAAGGCTCCAGGCCACAGACCCTTAAGGGGCTGAGGAAGGAGGTACATACACATCCATCAAAGCCTACCCCCAGTGCCCCCTGCTCTCTTTGTTGAACAAGTTTGCCACCACACCTAGCCTGCCCACAGGCTTTGTACTTCCTTCAGTCCAGGCTATACATTGCCCTGCCATTTGCCCTGTTTGTTGAGAGCTGGAACCAGGGTCATTGCCACCTTGCACCCTGCTCTAAGGTGTACCTTTGTGACCTCAGGCCAAGGTCAAATGGATGGATGCGTGGACCAATGAGTGAGTTCTCAGTGTTAAAACTTGAGAGATCCCACTGTTTATTCTCAGCAGTTTCTGAGAAAATGAGCATAACCTGATCCCTGATGTTACTGTAAAGCCCGTGCTGGCCAGGACCAGTGAGAGAAGAGAGGGAGAGACTGAGCAGAGACACAGACCAACTCAGCAGCAGCGCTTTCCACCTGTCTCATTGCCAACCCCTGCCCTCTAGGTGACTCTGTAGGCAGTTTTTCCCACTCTCTTCCCACTAAAAAGCTCTAATACCCCAGATATACTATATGTCTAAGTACCGTATGTATATCCATGATTCAAGATTCTTTTCATACCCTTTTCCTGAACCAGTTTTTGCCCCCTGGAGGGTAATATGGTCCCTATGGAAATGCCTGCTCTAGGGTGGGCAGTCATGTGTATTATTGCCTATAGCCTTCAAAACAGCCTGTGGGGCCCATACCACTGTGCCCATTGTACAGACTTGTAAACTGAGGCAAAGCACAGGTGTTCGTTGTGAGTGGCAGGGCTGGAGTGCACAGCCAGGACTCTCAGGACACAGATCCCTTGACTTTCCTGTTGCCTAGAAGGAGAAGACAGGCAGCTGCGTGCTGGTAGGAGCCCTGAGCTGGGAGCCAAGCCCTCCAGGCACTTCCTGCTCCTGGGCCTCAGTTTCCTCCCTCCTAAAGTAAAGAGGGGGGCCTCAGTATATCCTATGCATCCCTGAGTCTTCCAGTCTGAAAAGGAGGCTTTGGAAGCCAAGGACCCCAAGTGGCTTCCCCCATGCTGGGAGAGGGGCTATCTGCCAGGCCAGGCGGGTGCTGCCGGGGTCAGGTGGAGGGGGGTGATGGCTGAGCTGCTTGCCCCAGAGACGGAGCCGTCTGCTGTGCTCCCGGCTGGCGGCTTCCCAGGGTGCTCGGCTGGGAGTCTGACTGGCCCCGGCTTTCCCCAGGGCCTGATAAACCAGAAAAAAAGAAAGCACGCTGTGAAGGGAAGGAAGCACCAGCAGACAAAGGAGGGAAGGGCACACTGATTTCCATCGGCTCCAAACCCTCAGCCACCCCGGCGGGCTGGGCAGGACGTGCAGACAGGAGGCCTGGGGAGCTGGCGGCAGGCTGCTGGGAGCCGGCTGCCCAGCGATCACTGTGCCCGCCTCTCCGAGTGTCCAAGCTGGCTGGGGCAGGAACAGACCCCAGCGCATGGGCCCTTCAGTCTCACTGGAGCTCCTCCACAATTATCCCGAGCTCAAGTGGTATCTTGGAGCCTCTGACAGGGCCAGAGTCCCACCACCAGCCAGAGGAAAGCCAGGCTGGGAGCTGGTTCTCTGCTCTAAGCTCCAGGTTCTCTCCCTCCGCATTCCTCACCCAAGTCTGCCAAAACCTGATGCTGTCATCTGAGGAGGCAGGGATCCACTCAGAACACAGAAATCCAGTAGACCCAGCTCACCATGTACCAGGCCGATTTTCTAGGTTATCTGACTTGGTCTTCCCAGGCCCTCTGAGGTGGGCTGGGCTATATCGTTCCTCCTTTATTGATGAGGAAACTGAAACCTAGGAGGTTGAGTAACAAGCCCATGCTCCTAACAGCTGGGCCTCTGCAAGGCCCTCAGGGAGCCAGCTGTCCCCTTGTCCATGGCTCCAGGGCTCTGGAGTAGGGGTGGGAAGCCTCCTAGACCCCTGCCCCTAAGCTTTGCAGCCTTCTTGAAGGGCACAAAGAGGAAGGGCTGAGAGATGGAGAAGAGGAGCTAGCTGCTGTTTTTTTCTAAAGTCAATAACCAGAAAAGATATTCTAAAACCTGCCAACAAAAGGAGAAAAGGGGTGCAGCCTGGCTCGGTTCTGGTCCTTCCTCGGGGAGTCAATGGGATGCATGACACCTGGGTGGACAGGCAATCTTCCCCTTACATCCAGCCGCTCCATCCACATTGGCAGGGCAATGCAGCCCGAGCTTGCCGGGCGGGGGAAAAGAGGCGCAGAGAGAATCTGGCTGGAGGCTCTGGGCAGGACCGGACTCCATCTTGAGACTCCAGCTCGGACGGCTGGGTTTAGTCTGAGGTTTCAGCCTGGGATAACGCTGACCACCGCTTGCACACTGACTGCGATCCCTGGGGACCTTCCTCGAGGACTCTGGCCTCTCTCAGCTGCACCCCAGAGTCAGAAATGAGGTGCCGAGATGAGTGAAACAAGGGAGAAAGGAGAGTCAACCGAAGGGGCATCAGCAAGCTAGTCAAACTGAGGGCAACTAGGCTCCGCCCTGTTGGGACTCTCAGAGGGCAGCTCAGGTTGGAAGGGTAACATTATCCACTTATTCTCATCACTTGGGGGCGAAGGCAAGTGCTAAGCCAGCTGCGAGGCAAGAGGCCATGACTTTACAGCTGTGCAGAGCTGGTTGCCCTGGCAGGAGCTGGAATACACAGGTAAGCCAAGGGGATGTGAGGTGGGACTCGAGAGGTGCCTGACGCCATGTCCCCTGAGGCACTCCGTCTCACTCAGTGGTCCCTGGGCCAAGGGGACACAAGCACGCCTGCCCTCTAGGAATTCACAGCTCCTCACCTATACTCTCCATCAGGAGGTGATGACAACCAGATCCACCATTTGCACAGCCTCTCCCGTGCGCTGGGAGCCATCGGCAGCCCTACGAGACAGACATCATCTCCATTTGACGAAGATGCACACCACCAAGGCTGGGGAGGTTACAAGCCTTCCCACACAGTCTCACTCCAAGCCTGAAGCCTTCCCGATGTTGCTGGTGGGGGTGGGGGCGAGGGAGTACTGGAGAGCCTTAGAGAAGGAAGTCTGCCTGGAGGAGGTGGTCCTGGGTCTGTTCCTTGGAGACCATGCACACCTCACCCCCTGACAGCTCTCTGTGCCCTGTGTCTTCCCACAATCATGCCACGTGGGGTCCCTAGGAACATGGGATGAACCCCTAAAATATCACAGCTCATCAGGCTGGGAGGCCCACAGGGGCCGGCTGGCTCAAGTCCTCAGCCACCTTTCTGTGACAAAGCTGAGGTCCAGAGAGAACTTGGTGTGCCCAACCTCACACAGCAGATGGTGGAAAGCCAGTGTGGCAACCCAGGGCTCCCTTCCATACAGGTAGCACAGGCCATGTTCCCCAGGGCCCTGTCTCCACTCTCAGGAGTAGAGTTCCTCAGTGCACCTCACATCCGTACCGTTTTTCCTTGTTCTGTGGCTGAATCTCCTTCCCTGGGAGGTGCTGGGCTCCAGGCAGAATGTTGCAGAGACACTCGGCATGGGCTGGGGTACGGGAGGGGCTGCGAGTAAGAGGGCACTGGGGCAGGAAAAACCGACCCTTCTTGTTACAGCCGGGGAACAAGTGACAGGCTCCTTCCTCCTCCCTGCCACTCCAGTGCCCCTGCCAGAGCATCGGGCAGAGGACCCCTCACTCACCGGGGCCCTGGAGTCCTGAAAATGGGGTTGGTGACCTAAAGTGCCAGAGACAGGGGCTGAGGGAGAATCCAAAACACAAAACAAACACACAACCGCCCCCAAAGGAAAAGTCCAGAGTCTGAATTTTAAACAGGAAGAGCTAGGCGTCAGACTCAGAGGAAGATAACAGGGCCTGGCTGAGCAAAGGAACAACAGAGCAGGACCGAGGAAAGCTGGGGGAGGACGTTCCGGCCCCAGGCTGGGCCTTCCCAGCTCTCCCTTGTCCCCAGGGTGCAGGAGGCCGGGGTCCCCCTCCACCCAGTTACAGGGCCCGGGCCCACCCGGGGCGCCGTGAGGGCCCTTCACGGAGAAGCAGTAGGGTGTGCAGTAAAGAATGTGGGGTGGGGACATGCAGACCAAGGCAGGAATCCTTGGGCAGGTGACTTTCTGAGCTTCCGTTTGTCCTTTTGAGAAATGGGACTACGAATACCTACCTTGGAGATCTAGACTGGCGAAGACAGAAATGGCCAGGGCTATTTTTTTTTATCACCCCAGAGATCCCAGGGCCCACGGCCCAACAACAAAGGACTCTCTCCTCTTTTGGAAGCATCGGGGCTCCTGGTCCTCACCTTCTACAGGTCCTGGCAACCTGGTATATCAAAGACAGACAGTACTTACGGGGCTAGACAGACAACCTCTAACCCCTTCATTTGCTGGAACTGCCATAATAAATAACCACAGACAGGGTGGTTTAAAAAGCAGAAATTTGTTTAAGCCTCTCACACTTTTGGAGGCTAGAAGTCCAAGATCAAGATGTCACCGGGGCTGGTCTCTTCCTCTGAGACCTCCCTCCTTGTCCTGCAGATGGCCTCCTCCTTCTTGTGTCTTCTTATGTCCTTCTATGGGGGTCTGTCCTACAGAATCTCTTCTCAGAAGGACACCAGTCACATCACATTAGGGCCCACCCTCATGGCCTTATTTTAGCCTAATTACTTTTTTGAAAAAATATTTCTTATTTTCTAATTTGGTTGTGGTGGGTCTTAGTTGTAGCACTTGGGATCTTTAGTTATGGCATGCGGGATCTGGTTCCCTGACCAGGGATGGAACCTGGGCACCTGCATTGGCAACACAGAGTCAGCTACTGGACCACCAGGGAAGTCCCCCTAGTTACCTTTTAGGAGGCCCTATCTCCAATGCAGTCATATTCTGAGGCACTAGGGGTTAGGACTTCAATATATGAATGGGGGTGGGGAGCACAGTTAAGCCCATAACACTCACAACTTGCCATCTGCCAAGCCACCCCGTTCCAGGCTGCATCTCAGAACCCTCCACCTGGCCCTGGAAGGAGCTGTCCCTGTCCTGAAGTCCAGCTGTTTCTCCAGAGAGGGTAAATGGTTATCCCAGGTGACACGGCGGAGAAAAGCATCCATACCACACAGGCTCCTGCAGGACACACCCAGGGAGAAGGCAATGGGGAGAGGACCATCCCTCAGCTGAGGGCACCCACCGGCGATGTCATCACACTGCTGTGTTCTGCCGGCTCAGAAAATTAGGGGAAGCAAGACTTTGGTGAGGGCAGGGAGGGGGACCTACGTTGGCCTACATCTTCTCTGGGGAACTGGAAAGCAAACAGCTTGTGTTGATGTGCTCTTCCTGTGTGCGCACACTGCTCAAAGCGCTTCACATGGGTTGACTGGTTTAAGCCTCACAGCGGTCCTATGCCGTATGTAACAACTCTTACGAGCATCTGTAGGAAACTGAGGCCAGAGAAGTTGAGTAACTGGGCTACAGTCACACACCCGACAGTGAGTGTGCCCATGGAATCAGTCCCCGGCAGTCTGCCTGCAGGGACTGTGATGTCGGCGGCAAGGCTCTACCGCGGGGGAGATGGCGTGAAATGACCCTAGCTGGTCATCTGGCCTGGCACTTCCATCACTTGCTGGGGGCCTTGGGCCTCACTGTCACCAGCTATCATAGGACAGGTGAGATCGGATGCCTTGAGGCCCAGGCAGACTACCCCCTTCCCTCTTCCCTGCCCCTTCGAGGCCATCCTCAGGTTCTGAAGAGTAGTCTCGGACCTCGCTGCCGTGGAACAAAGTCTCCTCTCAGGGACTCGTGGTCTAGATGGCAGAGCAGGGAGTGAGGCCAGCCGTAGCCACAGGCGCTGCCCCGCGCCCTCCACGCTGTGTGGCCCACACGCCGGAGCCCCCAGCAGGAGGGGCAGCACTCTACGGGCTCTGCAAAGTGGTCAAGTCTCTGAGGAGAAAGCCATCCCCAGAGCATGGGGCAGAGGCCCCATGAGCTGGCAGAGGAGGGCCTGGGTGCAGCTTCTCCCCCCGGCACCGCCCAAGTGCCCCCCACAGCCAGCACTGTCGCCTCACCTCCAGAAGGCCTCCGAGGCCTCTGGCTCCATTCCCAGCCTCCCAGCGAGGGAAGACGCCTGGAGGTAGGAGCCTCGGGGTGTTACCCTATCTGTCACTCAAACTGCTTAGACCTACAGTGGCTGCTTCACCCACCACAGCGTCCCCTCACCACAGATCCTCCACGGCACTGAAGGAACCGGGCACTGTCCAGAAACCCTTGCTGTCAAGGTGAAATGTTACTGAATATTGGCACGTGAGAAATAGAGAAAACTGTGTAAAGCAATATATAAATAGTATTCTATAGTCTTCTGCATACGTATACATGTAGATATTTTTAGAGACATGCATAGAAAAAAGGAGCTCTGCCAAAAGGTTAACTATGGGTTTCCTCCATCCCTTCCTTCTTCCTTTTCCTTCTTTTCTCTCTCTCTTTCTTCCTTTTTTCTGGTTCTGTTTCCTTCAGTTCAGTTCAGTTGAGTGGCTCAGTCGTGTCTGACTCTTTGCGACCCCATGAATCGCAGCACGCCAGGCCTCCCTGTCCATCACCAGCTCCCGAAGTTCACTCATCTCATGTCCATCGAGTCAGTGATGCCATCCAGCCATCTCATCCTCTGTCGTCCCCTTCTCCTCCTGCCCCCAATTCCTCCCAGCATCAGGGTCTTTTCCAATGAGTCAACTCTTTGCATGAGGTGGCCAAAGTACTGGAGTTTCAGCTTCAGCATCAGTCCTTCCAGTGAACACCCAGGACTGATCTCCTTTAGGATGAACTGGTTGGACCTCCTTGCAGTCCAAGGGACTCTCAAGAGTCTTCTCCAACACCACAGTTTAAAAGCATCAATTCTTCGGCACTCAGCCTTCTTCACAGTCCAACTCTCACATCCATACATGACCACTGGAAACACCATAGCCTTGACTAGACGGACCTTTGTTGGCAAAGTAACGTCTCTGCTTTTTAATATACTATCTAGGTTGGTCATAACTTTGCTTCCAAGGAGTAAGCGTCTTTTAATTTCATGGCTGAAATCACCATCTGCAGTGATTTTGGAGCCCCCAAAAATAAAGTCTGACACTGTTTCCACTGTTTCCCCATCTATTTCCCATGAAGTTTCCTTACACTGTGGTAAAGTCTGTCTAAGGGGCAATAAAAAGACAACTTAATAACCAAATATGAACAACAATATTAAAAATATATAGAGAGTTTGGGTACCTCCCATAATAACTTTGTTAGAGAAGGAAATGGCAACCCACTCTAGTATTCTTGCCTAGAGAATCCCATGGACAGAGGAGCCTGGCCGGCTAGAGTCCATGGAGTCACAAAGAGCTGGACACGACTGAGCGACTATCACTCACTCATAACTTTTCTCCTTAGATGATTGTAACTAGCCTCCACCCTCTGGTTTTGTTTTGCTTTGTATATTCTTTTTATGAACCTCACACATGCCCTTCACTTTATAATTTTCAAAAAAATGTCACATCCACCATGTCAGTCCTCAGGGGCCAGTGATGACCACTAATGCATTGTGAAGATGAGGAAACTGAGGCCCAGGAAGGGCTGTGATTTGGCCCAAAGTCACCCTGCAAGTGGGAGGCAGAGTGGGCTTCACCACTTGCTTTTAGATCCCTCTGGTCTAGGGGTGCCCTCGGGGACATGTGGTGCCTGCACCAGAGCTTTAGACGTCCCAGGGCTGAAAGCAAAAGGCACTGGTGTGGACTCCTCTGGACCCAGTCAATCACTCGCTTGCTCTGAAGCTCTGCCTCAGTCTCCCCACCTGCAGAAGCACAAGCCTAGCCTTCTCCCTCTCCGCCCCTCATCCTAAGGTGGATAGAGGGCCCCCTCCTGGCGTCTAAGTCCAGGCCTGAGCCACCTTCTAGTCTCTGTCCTTTGTCTCAGGCCTGGCTTTAGAGCCATTCTCCACCTGCTCCTCTTCTGGTGCCACTCACTCCCCCAGGGCCCCAGCTCCTTTGTGGATGCTCAGACAGTGTGCTGACTGGACAGAAAGGTGGGTGAGGAGTGACCCAGCGCTGGCCCGGGCCCAGGAGCCTTGGGCTGTGGCTCCCCCGTCCTGGCTCATGGGGTGACCCAGAGCTGCTAAGCAGCTCCCTTCTCTGGGCCCAGTAGCCTCCTCTGTAACACAGAGGATGAGAGACGCACCTCCACAGTCCTGCAGAGTGAGCACTAGCTGAGCACAGAGCTGGATGAACAGAGACTCAAGCCAAGTCCAGGCAGCAGCAAGGCTGTACCATGGACACAGAGTCAGGTCTGGGCAGACCACCACCCGGGGCCTGGGAAAGAGCTCTTGCTCTGCACCTGGAGGCTTGCTCCACCGAGCAGGTGACGGTACCACGCCACTTCTCTGGGCCTCGGGTTTCCTACTGTGTGAAATGGGAAGTCACTGAGAGGGCCCGAAATGGCCAGTTTTTATAAAACAACCACCACAAGAACAACCGTTTCTCTGGCTCTGCTTCTGGCATGGGGGATGGAGAGCCTAGCCAAGAATAACAGTGGGCTTACGTGGGCTTGAATCTCTGCTCCCCCAAACCTTGCTAAAGGCTGGGTGCTTTTGGTGAACAAGATCCTCAGAGGGCAAGTTCCAAGGAGGGAGGGGCAGGGCCATGTGGGAGCCTAGAGCACCTGGCCCCAGGCCAGTTTGGCCCCCAGGGACCTGGGGCTGCCCGCTGGCTCTACCGACTGAGCAATGTGGCCATAGAATAATAAGGGTGGCGTTAATAACAACCACCACTTATGAATCACTCACCTTGTGCCAGGAATGTTAAGTGCTTTATTTGAATTAACTCATTTAAACTTCAGGCAGCCCTGTAAGGGAGGTTCTATTATTATCCCCTGGTTTGCCAATGAGGAAACCAAGGCACAGGGAGGTCAGGGCACACACCCAAGGTGAGACAGACAGCAAGGACAGAGCTGAGGTTTGAACCAGGTGACCTGGTGCCAGCATTAACTCTTTAACCACTGTGCTGTGCTGGCTCCCAGGAGAATGGTCCAGCATACCTGGGACCCTTGATCCCTGTCCCAGCTGATAAGCCTTCCTGCTGTTCCTCTCCCTGTGTGTATGAAGCGCTCCCAGCCCCTGACTGGGACACAGCAGAGCGGGGGATACATTAACAATACAAGGTCAGGGACTTCCCTGGTGGTCCAGTTGTTAGCACTCTGCACTTTCACAGCCATGGCCTGAGTTCAATCCCTGGTTAGGGAACTAAGATTTCAGAAGCTGTGTGGCATGCGCCTCCCACCTGCCCCCCAAAAAACAAACACAATACAAGTTCAGCATCTCAGTGTGACCCCCACAAGAGGCCCCACAGTGTGGTGGTGCCATCTGTCTCCTCTCTACGCCTCTATGCGAAAGTGAAAAGTAAAAGTGAGAATCGCTCCATCGTGTCTGACTCTTTGCAACCCCATGGACTATACGGTCTATGGAATTCTCCAGGCCAGAATACTGGAGTGGGTAGACTTTCCCTTCTCCAGGGAATCTTCCCAACCCAGGGATCGAACCCAGGTCTCCCACATTGCAGGCAGATTCTTTACCAGCTGAGCCACAAGGGAAACCCAAGAATACTGGAGTGGGTAGCCAATCCCTTCTCCAGTGGATCTTCCTGACCCAGGAATCGAACCAGGGTCTCCTACATTGCAGGCAGATTCTTTACCAACTGAGCTATCAGGGGCTGCTGAATTAGGCAGTTGCCATGACACATGACGCAAAGAGCACACATCATGTGACCCTGCTTGCTGCTGCTGCTACTAAGTCGCTTCAGTCGTGTCCGATTCTGAGCAACCCCATAGACGGAAGCCCACCAGGCTCCCCCGTCCCTGGGATTCTCCAGGCAAGAACACTGGCGTGGGTTGCCATTTCCTTCTCCAATGCATGAAAGTGAAAAGTGAAAGTGAAGTCGCTCAGTCGTGTCCGACCCTTAGCGACCCCATGAACTGCAGCCTACCAGGCTCCTCCATCCATGGGACTTTCCAGGCAAGAGTACTGGAGTGGGGTGCCATTGCCTTCTCCGAAATCAAATAAACCCACACTTAGAACAGGAAGGATGCTCCCGGAGGATGGCCACCACGGCCTCCTCTGGGTGGTAGAGTTTATAGTTTTCTCCTTAGACTTTTCTAAACGTATTACAATCCTTTGTACCATTTCTTCAAAAGGATTTTTTAAAAATTTTATAAAATATCTTAGAGCCAAAGCCGGGTTGGAATCCAGGTCTGTGGGGCTCCAAACCTTTATTTTTTCGACCTTTTCAGTCATATCTCACTGACATGCTGCCGGGAGGGCCTGGGCAGGGCACACCTTCAGGCTGAGGCTGATGTGCTCCCAGGGAAGCGGCAGCTTCTGACATCATCAACGCAAGGGTCAGCTGCCCTGCAGACTACCTTCTTTTGGGGGAAGGCAGTAGCTTACACATTCAACCTAAGCAGAATAATATGAGATACACTGAGATTATTTAGGCCATCAGCCCCCTCTGATGCCTTAAATCTCACCACTAACATTTACTGGTAATAAATAATAACAATAATAATTGAAGAAGGGACTACCGGTGGCTTCTTCTTCTTATCTCTATATACTAATATTTTGACCATGATCATATATTGCTTTACAGAAAGAAACTAATTTTCAAAATTATAAAATTAACAGAATTCCAAGCTTTCCTTCTTACCCTGGGACATAAAGAGTTTCTTTCTTTCCACCTCCCATGTAAAGGCTCTGTGCTAAATGCTATACACACTATGTGTGTGTTAGTCGCGCAGTCATGTCCGACTCTTTGCAATCCCATGGACTGTAGCCTGCCAGGCTCCTCTGTCTGTGGAATTCTCCAGGCCAGAATACTGGAGTGGGTTGCCATTCGCTTCTCCAGGGGATCTTCCTGACACAGGGATGGAACCCAAGTCTCCCACATTGCAGGCAGATTCTTTACCATCTGAGCCACCAGGGAAGCCCACACACTATAGTCTTCATATCCTTGCAAGAAAGATGTCTCTATTTTGGAGTTGAGAAGCTAAGATTCTGAGACGCAATAAGGCTAAGTGACTCACCCAAGGTTACACAGCCGGGAGGTCACCAGCCTAGATTCAAACTCAGGCCTGTCTGCCTCCCAAAGCAGGGGCTCTGTTCCTCTTTGCTTTCATATCACATCACCCATCACTGCTTTTTGAGAAGTCCTTGCCCCTCCTCCCTGACTTCCCTTCCAACCTGTGAATCCATCTCCCCCACCTCCAAGCCCCAGCCGATCACCATGAGAGGAACTGGTTAGCAACCTTTTACTAGGATCCTGCAAAATATGTGGGTCCAGCTGCCCACATTCATGCTGTAATTAGAAACAGAGGTCCATGGCTCAATGATGCCTGCCCCGGACCCAGGGCTAGCATCACATTCTCCAGTGCCTGCCAGGAATGCCCACCATGTAATTTCTGCCCTGTTGATGAAAGTTGTTCTTTGTCCTTCCCAAATCACACAAAAACCCCTTCCAAGGGGGCAAGGGTCCAGAGTTCGAGGCCAGCCTCCTGCAAATGGGAGGGATGGGCATCTGGGAAGGAGGCAGGGCTGGCGGCCCAGGACTGGGCTCGGCCCCTGGAACGGAGTGCATGGGCACAGAGCTGGCGCCCACACCTTTCCTCAGGTGGAAGCAGAGAAGACAGGGGGGCCAAGGCCACACACCCTTCAAGACCGGGTGGGGCCTAGCTCTCCTGACCCCGGGACAGGCCCTCCGTCCCACCCCGCCTTGCGGGCAGGACTGGTGGGGATGGAGTCTTGAAGCCAGCTCTGCCACTCCCCTGCCCTGGGACCAAGAACAAACCTTTACCATCTGGGCCTCGGCTAAATGAGCACAAGGTGCCCACCTCCCCATGGGTCAATGAGGACTGACTGAGAGTGTGTACCTCACAGATACAGCCCACACCTGGTACCTACCACATCCATTTCCAGAGAAGGGGAACTTATATTTCATATGCTGAAGAACAGTGTGATTATTTTACAAAGAGAATGCATTTTGGGAGATTGTTGTTGTTCAGTAGCCAAGTCATGCCTGACTGCAATCCCATGGACTGCAACACGCCAGGCTTCCCTGTCCTTCACTACCTTCTGGAGTTTGCTCAAATTCATGTCCATTGAGTCGATGCCATCCCACGATCTCACTCTCTGCCCCTTCTCTCACCCTCAATATTTGTATAATTTTAAAACACTGAAAGTTTATCCTTTAATATCCCAGAGTGAGTCTGCAGCAGACCAACTCCTGGACCCCAGGCCTGGCTCTCTACACTCCCCCAGACCTCCCAGCACAGGCTGACCCCTGGGAAAATGCCTCCCAGGGCCCCCCACCCCGGGCCAGCGCTGTCCCAGGCAAAGGGCTGGGGGCTACTTTTCCAGCAATGAGCCCAGCTCCACTGGGTGGGGCGTAGTGGCAACAGCTGATAAGCTGGCCTGTTTAGTTCCGTCTACAGCTGGCCTGGGGGAAGGCCCAGGCAGCAGACATTTGGCTGTGCCCTCTTCCCCTTCCTGGGACAGCCCTTGTCAGGGGGTCCTGCAGTCGCCGTCTGCAGGCCCCCGGCTGGAATGAGCTGGGCGTGGGGGAGGGGTGAGCATAGGCATGCGTGGTTGTTGGTTTAGATTATTTTATCTTTTGGTATAGGTATTACATTCCCACAGTTCAAAAGCTCCATAGGATTTCTAACCCTTTTCTCCAGCACCCCCTCCCCCAATGCTTTCCCCAAAAGACAACCGTTGTATATAAGCAAATATATGCATGTTCATCTCTGCCACACTGCCCCGCACATCCTCCCCGAGCACCCACCTGGGGCCACATCCTCACTGCCTTCCAGCTCTGCCCACGTGCGTTTGTCTGCTTGCGCACTCCCCTCTCCCACACCTCTCCTTCACTCAGCTCATCCTCTCTCATCCTCCAGGTCTCAGCCTAAATGCCCTCCTCCTTTCGGAAGCCCTGCCTGATCCCAAGCTTCACTCATCCCCAACTCAGTGCTTCCGTGACCCCCAAACTTTTCTGCTGGACAACCTGGGATGGCCTCTTAATTATCTGTATCCCCACTAGATGGTAGGGTGGCCCACCAGTCCAGCTTGCCATGGACTCTCCCTGTTCGGGCACTGATAAACGCACATCCTAGGAAAGAGCTCTAGCAAAAAGGACAGCTGGTCACCCTAGTAGATGCTGGGTTCCGTGAGGGCCTGGAAAAGCTCTGCCTTATTCATCCCCATCTTCCCAGCACCCAGAGGCTCCATAAGTATTTGTGGCATTATAAAAACAATAGCCCACTATGTAGCAACTACTCTGTGCCAGGCACTGTTCTGAGCGCCTTATACATATAAACTCATTTACTCTCATAACCACCCAAGGAAGCCAAAAAGGTTCCAGGAGGTTAAGACACTTGCCCCAGGTCACAGGGCAAGTGAGGGGCAGAGCCAGGGATTCGAGGCCACTCTGGGTGCATGGCTATTCCTGGGTCTCTGAGCCTGACATGTATAGGCTCCTGCAGAGGGGGAGCTATGCAGGAAGAAACCCCCCAGCTCCCCAGTCCCATGGTAGGCAGCGCTGCCGGGGACACAAGCTAGCAGGACCTGAGGAGAGGCCTCACTTTAGCCTTGCACTGCAGGAGCAGGGTCCTCCTGGGACCAACACGCCTGGCACCCCAGAGCTTTGCTGCAAAGTTGAGAATTCTCTCTGCTGCAGAAGAGGAGAAGGCTTGGAAAGGGAAAATTAGGGGAGCAATAATCATTGTTCCCATTTTGCAGGGGAGCTTACAGAGGGTTCATAACCTGGCTTCTGAAGGTCTAGGAGCTCTGCACAGCTGCCTCTTCAACAAAGGACCCCCTTTTGCTTAAAAAAAAAAAAAAAGAAAAGAAAAGAAAAGAAAATGCCTTTCCTACACACACAGCCTTTTCTCCAACATGGAGTCCTGGGGCCTCAGCCTGGCCCGGCGCCCTCCTCACTCTAGCTATGTATCTTTGGGCAGGTTCCTAGGCCTCGCTGAGTCTCTTTACTTCTCTGTAAAGTGAGACTAATAGTAGTACCTACCTCAGAGAATTGTTCGTGGATTAAATGAATTAATACATACAGAGTACTTAGGATAGTCATATGATGTGAAAGTCGCTCAGTCGTGTCCGACTCTTTGTGACCCATGGACTCTACAGTCCATGGAATTCTCCAGGCCAGAATACTGGAGTGGGTAGCCTTTCCCTTCTCCAGGGGATCTTCCCAACCTAGGGATCGAACTCAGGTCCCCCATGTTGCAGGCGGATAACTGAGCCATAAGGGAAGCCCAAGAATAGTCATAGGGACAGAGTCTATACGGGCTTCCCAGGTGGCACTAGTGGTAAAGAACTAGCCTGCAAATGCGAGAGACATAATAGACATGGGTTCAATTCCTGGGCCAGGAAGATCCCCTGGAGGAGGAAATGGCAACCCGCTCCAGTAGGTGGGAGAATCCCATGCCTGGAGAATCCCACGGACAGAGTAACCTGGTGGGCTACAGTCCAGAGGGTCGCAAAGAGTCAGACACAACTGAAGCAACTTAGCAAGCATGCACAGAGTGTATACAGAGTAAATGCTGGTAGACGTTGATTGATGGCATTACTTCAAGCTTAAGGTGTCCTATCTTGGCTGGAATGCCCTTCCCCACAACTTGGTGAAACAGTCTTCAAGGCCTTCCTGCACCTGTGGCCTCACACGTGCCTCTAATGTGTCTGAGATCATGGGGTGCTCTGCACCTTAGAAGCTGTAGCCCCATCTATCATCCGTGGTGAAAGGACAAGGAGAGCACAATCAACCCTTAACCTAATCAATGACAATAAAATGGGCATTGGGAACACAATGACAATGATTGTGGAGATCTGGCTAAGTGGCTTCTGTCAGGAGGTTGGGGTGGGGGGCACCTGAGCAGAGTCCAGAACAGTGTGTGGTGATGAGAAGCATGGGATCAAGGGTTTGACTCGGCTTGGATCCCAGCTCCTGTGTAAACTTCCTGGGTGACTCTGGGCTCAAAGTCACCTGTTCCTCATCTGGAAAATGGGGGAACAAGCACCATCCTCAGAATGCTGTTAGGAAGACACATTTCATGATTCAAACAAAGGCCCTTGAAACAACAGCTGTGAAACCTCATGCAGGGTACTAGCCAGCTAAGCATCATTGCCCTCATCTAAGATCTGCAGATAAGGAAATGGACTCAGTAAACCAAGCTCACATCATGCTTTAGAGCAAAGTACCTCACCTGAAGCCTGGGCAATGGTAGGGGTTACAGACATGGTCTTCCCTGAGGAGAGCAACAAAAGTCAGTAGATCTGGGCCTTGGGTCACTCCTTAGTTGCTTTAGGCAAGTCGCTCAATTTAACTGGGCTAGAAAAAGGAAGGAAGGAGAAGGAAAGAAATAAGTGAAGGATAGGAAAGAAGGGAGGGAGGGAAGGGAGAGAGAAAGAAAAGAAGGAAATGAAAGATGAAAAAGAAAGCAACATTACCGCCCCTAGCCCACCAGTGTGGACTAGTGCAGGCTGAGCAGACCAAGAAAGATAGTACCAGATGGCTGGGTCGGCAAAAGTTAGTGGTCACCCACTCTGTGTATGCTTACCAGAGCTTCCCCAGGTGAGAATCCAATTCCATGTCCTCCCCTGGATCTTCCCAGCCTGCAAACCAGGGATAACAGTTCAACCTTTACTTGATAGAAATTTGCCACATTAAAATACAGGGGGAAAGAAAAATAAAGTTGGAGGCCTCATACATCTTGCTTTCAAAACATATTACAGAGTTACAGCAACCAAAACAGTATGGTAATGGCATACAGACAGATGTTTACACCAACAGAACAGAATAGAGAGCCCAGAAATAAACCCTTGTGTATGGTCAGATGATCTTCAACAAAGATGCCAAGACTACACAGTGGGGAAAGGATAGTCTTTCCAACAGCTGGTGTTGGGGAAACTGGGTATCTACATGCAAAAGAATGAATTTAGATTCTTATCTTACACTATATACAAAAATCAACTCAAGATGGGTAAGACCTGAAACTATAAAACTACTCATAGAAAACTGGGAAGGAACTTTAAAACATTGGAGTTGGCAATAATTTCTCAGATATGACACCAAAAGCACAGGTAACCTAAGCAAAAAACACACGTGGGAAGACACCAAACCTTAACATTTTCACACAGCAAAGAAAACAGAGTGAAAAGGCAACGCACAGAATGGCAGGAAGTATTTGCAACTTATATATATAATAAGGGGTTAGTATCCATAACAAACCAATAGCAAATAAATACATAAACAACCCAATGAAAAAATGGACAAAGGACTTGAATAGACTTTTCTCCAAAGAAGATATATAGATGGTCAACGAGCATATGAAAAGATGCTCAATATCACAACCATCAGAGAAATGCAAATCAAAACACAACGAAATATCATCTCAGATCCATTAGGATGGTCACTATCAAAAAACAAACAGAAAATAACAAGTGCTGACAAAGATGTGGAGAAATTGGAACTGTTGGTGGAATGTAAAATGATATAGCTGCTGTGGAAAATAGTATGATCTTTCCTCAAAAAACTTAAAAATAGAATTAGCATGTACATGCATGTGTATTCAGTCAATTTAGTCATGTCCAACTCTTTGCATCCCTATGGACCATAGCCTGCCAGGCTCCCCTCTCCATGGGATTCTCCAGGCAAGAATACTGGAGTGGATGATCCAGCAATTCTACTTCTTGGTATATGCCTTAGTCTACTTGGGTTGCTATTACAAAATATCATAGACTGGGTGGCTCATAGTTGTTCCTCATAGAAAATTGTTCCTCATAGTGCTGGAGGCTGGGGATCAAAGATCAAGCTATCAGCATGGTCAGGTTCTGGTGAGAGCCCTCTTCTGGATTGCTGAGTGCTGATTTCTCACTGTGTCCTCACACAGCAGCAAGCTAGGGAGCTCTCTGGCCTCTTCTTATAAGGATAAGGGCACTAATCCTATTCATGAGGGCTCCACCCTCATGGCCTAATTACCACCCAAAGGCTCCATCTCCAAACACCATCACATTAGGATTAGAATTTCGACACAGGAATTTGGGAGTATAGGAACATTCAGCCCATAGCAGTATATATCAAAAGAATTGAAAACAGGATCTTGAAGAGATATTTCCATATCCGTGTTGATTGTAGCATTATTCAGAAAACTGAAGAGGTGAAAGCAGCTTAAATTTCCTTTGAAGAACTAAACAAAATGTAGCATATGTACACAAAGGAATGTTATTTAGCCTTTAAAAAAAGAAAGAAATCTTGTCATAAGTTACAACATGGACAAACCCCAAGGATATTATGCTAAGTAAAGTAAGTCAGCCAGGAAAAGACAAATACTACATGATTCCATTTATATGAGGTTTCTAAAGTAGTCAAATTCACAGAGAAAGAAAGTATTGATAGAATGTGGTTTCCACAGGCTGAGGGAAGGGGGAGATGGGAATATGTTCAGTTGGTATAGAGCCTCTGTTATGCAAGATGAAAAAGTTCTGCAGATCTGTTATATGATGGTTAACACTACTGCACTGTACACTTAAAAATGGTTAAGATGATAATTTTATGAAAAAAAAAAAAAAAAAGGCACAAATCTTAAAAAAAAAAATTGTAGTGGGGTTGGGTCCCATCATCCAAACCCAAATTCTGGTGTTTGTCCACATTTTCTCCTTGCAATCGCAGTACGAAAATACAACAGTATACTTCAGGAGAAAAGATACTCCGTTGTTTTATCCTTGCAAAAGCAACAATGCACAGTGTAGAAAAATGCAAACAAGAGACGTGCAAAAATAAAACCCGCTTCAGCACACCCCACTTCAGCAGTCAGCCAGGTCCTCCCAGCCCTTCTACACACTCACAGACACAGGCTGTTCCTTCTCACAAAAACTCAACCAGGGATCATATTGCCTTGCAAACTGTCTTGTTTTGTTGTGTGTGATCAAATCTGTTTGTCATTTTCCCAAACTCCAACAACACATGCTGCTGCAGCGAGCCAGAGGTTAGAGAGAGATGGGGACCTGAGAACACCCCCTCTCTCCTCCCACCACCAAGAAACCCAGAACAGGCTGGCAGGAGCCTCTCCACAGGCTCACCTGCAGGGAAGGAAGGGTTTATAAATCTCACATTCAGAATTTCTACAAATGAAGCAGAAAATGTCAAACTACACAAATGGGCAAACAGATTGGTGGTTCCCAGAAGCAGAGGGTGGGAGAAATGGGTGAAGCTGGTCAAATGTATAAACTTCTAGTTATGCTCTGGGAATATACAGCATGGTGACTATAGTTAACAAAGCTGTTTGGAAATATTCAAGGAGCAGGTCTTAAAAGTTCTCATCATGAGAAAAAAATATGTTAGGTGATGGATGCTAACTAAATGTATTGTGATGATCATATATATATGTATATGTGTGTATGTATAAATATATATAAAGTATTATTGTTGTTTCACTAAGTTGTGTCTGACTCTTTGCGATCCCATGGACTGTAGCTTGCCAGGCTCCTCTATCTATGGGGTTTCCCAGGCAAAAATACTGGAGTGGGTGGCCATTTCCTACTCTACGGGATCTTTCCGACCCAGGGATTAAAACCGTATCTCTTGCATTGGCAGGCAGATTCTTTACCATTAGTGCCACCTGGGAAGCCCGCTTCCCTGGTAGCTCAGCTGGTAAAGAATCTGCCTGCAATGCAGAAGACCGCGGTTGGATTCCTGGGTTGGGAAGATCCTCTGGAGAAGGGATGGGCTACCCACTCCAGTATTCTTGGGCTTCCCTTGTGGCTCAGCTGGTAAAGAATCCACCTGCAAGCGGGAGACCTGGGTTCATCCCCTGGGTTGGGAAGATCCCCTGGAGAAGGGAAAGGCTACCCACTCCAGTATTCTCGCCTGGAGAATTCCATGGACTGCATAGTCCATGGGGTCACAAAGAGTTGGACACAACTGACCGACTTTCACGTTCATTCATTATATTGTGCCCCTTAAATGTGTATAATATTATATCTCAATAAAACTGGAAAAAAGAAAACTGGACAAAACCTCTTGCCCCTTTCAGTATATATACCCACTTTTCTTTAGCTTCAGGCAAACATAACCAACATTTATCCTAGTGAAGTCTTGGAGGCTCTCTCTCTCTCTCTCTCTCTCTCTCTCTCTCTCTCATACACACCACACACACACTTTCTTTAAACACAAAATGGGATCATACTTTACACACTACTACACAATTGCCTTTTTATACCTAACAGAACAGACAACCGTGCAAGTCACTGCACAGAGATTCAACAAGCTCCTTCTTAGAAGTCTACAGTATCCATTGACATGGATGTAACCAAATTCATCCACTCATGCCCTAAGAGGCAGACACTGGGACTGACACTGTGAAGAGCACTAGAGTAAAACAAAAATTATTATTTTTGTATGGATAGTTCTGAAAGTGGGATTGGTGGGGCAAAGGGCATGCCCATTTCTATTTTAATAGTTAGTGCCTGGTGACAAATGGTATTTTGTTTATGGTTTTATTTGCATCTCCCTAACAAATGGGGAGGAGGTCTGCCTTTCTCATGATTGCATTTCCTCTTCTGTGAAGTAATTTCATCCATTTTTCTATTGTTTGTCTTTTCCCAATTGGTTTGTAGGAATTCTGCATGAGGGGTCTTGAAGGGTATGAGAAAAGTGAAGCTCTTATCTATCTGTATGTAACAAACACTTCTCATCTATGATTGTCTCTAGACTTGTTTGCAGGGCCTCTGACCATGGAGACATTTAAATACCTGATATGTTCTAATCTGTCTTTTCCTTTATGTTCCTGGTTTCCTGGCTTTCTTGAGAAGATCCTCCTTACTCTCAATATTGTATAAGACTTTTCCTAAACTTATATTTTTACTTCTAATTTTTCATATTTCGGTCACTTATCCAGATAGAGGCAAGTCTTTTTTTCACTTATCAAGTGCATCATTAGTTTATGTTGATTATCTCACTCTTTTTAAATGCTGCATCGTATTCCACAAAAGATATAATGACATTTAACTTGGAGTATTTGGGGGTATTGAATTTAGTTCTAAATACTACTTAATAATAATAATAGCTACCAGTTACTGAGCGCTTATTATATGCCAGGCACAGACCTAAACACATTCCACATACTACCTCATTTAACCCTCACAACAGTTACAGGGTACATTCTATAATCATTTTTTAATAAATGAGGAAATATATCTTGTCAAGATTACACAGCTAGGAAGTAAGTGGTGCTAGGATTCTAGCCCAATCCAAGTTTGAAGGACTCAAAAATCCCAAGCTCTTAACATACCCTGTGCACTTTCTCTAGTCTTTACAAATGTGACCTGAAATACTCCATATTTTCATTTCTGTAAGGATGAAGAAAGGAGGGAAATAAACACTTCTTACGTTCTTCCTCTGCCCTCAAACCCTGTACTAGATGCTTTCATAGGCTGTCTCCTGGAATTCCTACGAAAGTCCTCTGAGTGGTGAGGTTATCCACTTCCCAGAAACAAAAAGGGAACTTCAGTGAGGTTAAGACACTTATTTGAGGTTTGTTGATGGGTTCACGGTGGGACCATAATGAGTACAAACCCAGTTCCAATGCAATTTGTGTATTCCAACTTTTCGCTCAGAAAGATATGTTCACTAGCTTTACAGATGGATGGACCCACCGTTTTCTGCTTTTGTCTTTTTCTTTCACTGCTGTTGAACTATTTCCTTGGGATACATTCCCAGAGTGAGATTACTGAGTCAAAGTGTATGAATACTTTTATGGCTTTCTGTCTATACTGCCAAATTGCTATTACAAAGGGCTGCACCCTTGTTTTCTGCCACCAGCTCTACGGGAAGCTTTATGGCCTACAGATTCCAGTACTTAGGTGGGGAAGCTTCGCTTCCAAGGGGTGTCACACTTAACACAGTAAGCCCTGAGCAGAAGCGGTTTAGGGCGACCTGATGAATAAGCACTCTATCCCACCCCGCCCCTGCCCAGCCCTGATGTATAGTGGGTTTAGGGATTGACTGCTTTTGTTTTGTTTTGCATAACTTTGCCTCTCTTATGAAATCCTTTAAAACGTGACTAAAATGGGATTAACCATAGTTAGGCTTGCCTTTTAAGAAAAGGACAAATCTGACAAACACCCTTTTCTGATGCCTTGCCCCTTGGGGAAAGCGCTCCCGCAGCTTGGCCCTGGAAGGGGCCGCTCTGAGAGGGACATCGGGGAGGGGGCCACCCTGGGAGGGGGCATCTGGGTGGGTGGGTGGCTGTCCGGGACGGGAGGGGGCGGCCCGCGGAGCGGCAGGGGTGGGGGTCAGACTTGGGCCCCAGTTCGCTGGCGGGGGCAGCCGATGATAAGGCGGGAGCAGCCAGTCGCCACGGCGGCCCCGGCCTGGCGGGAAGGCGGGAAGGGGCCCGGCCGGGCAAGAGCAGATAACGCCCGGCGCTCGGGCCGCCGAGACTCGGAGACGCCGTGGCCGCGGGAGATAGAGGCGCCCGAGTTCGGGCGCGGCTCCCGGCTCCCAGTTCCCAGCTCCCGGCCGCCCCACACCGCTCCCCCCAACCCCCCAACACACACACCAGCCGGGGCAGGTCCGGGGGCGGTGGCGAGGCCCTGAGGGTCTCAGGACGTGCGAGGCACGGGACCGCCCCGCGACCTCAGCGCGCTCATTGCACCAGGCCGCCACCCGGTCCCATCAGCGCTGGGGCCCTGGCCCCCGTCCAGGTCGGCCCCGGTGACCCCCAGACAAAAAGTCTCCCCATTCCCTCCTCTGTCGACTCCCTCCTCTGTGAAAGGAGGGCACTCAGGAATCGTCATTACTGTCTCAACACAGGGCGTGCGGCAGGCTCTTTACAGTGTCCAAGGACTTTCTCTGTTACCCAGCTCGGCTCTCCAAGAGCTCCAGAGGAGAGTGCTTGTTTATGGTGACACCCCCTGCTTCTCACAGATGGGGGTCAAGGAACTGGCCCTGAGCATCCCCACAGATGGGGATGCTCTTTGGGGCCCGAGAGAGACACTCTTCCTTAACCCACAAAGAGGGGCCTTTCCCCTCTGGAGGCTGACAAGGAAATCTCCAACAGTGGCATTTGCATTTTGCCTTTTCAAATTCCTCAGATTCCCCACATAAAACTCAGTTGGCTGCCAGACAGCCAGGGAGGAGGAGGGCTGGGAGAGGCTGCATAGGGGCAGCCAGGAGCCATAAATTGGCCCCGGCTCTCCAGCAGAGAAACAACCCTGGGGGTGGGTGGAAATTCACGCACACAGGGAACCTCCCTTTAATCACCCCACTGCCAAAATTAAACATCTCCTGACAGCAGCGAGCCGGTCCGGACTTCTCCGCCTGGCATTCAAGGCCCTGCCCATTCTGGCACTGACCCTCCTGTACCTGCTAGGCCTGCGTAGCACCCCTTCCACTGTATACAGTTTGCCTGTCATACATCTCACCCTTTGGCTCCTTGGCAATCCTAAAGCCTTCCACTTTCTTCCCCACTTACCCCGAATAAGTATTTACCTCTTCTCGGTGACTTCCTAAAGGATTTTCAAGGGTTTGGTCTATTTTTTGTTTTGTTTCTTTCTTTGCATTGTTGTTCAGTGGCTTAGTCGTGTCTGACTCTTGGAGACCAGCACGCCAGGCTTCCCTTGTCCTTCACCATCTTCCAGTCTTTGCATTAAATGACCTCAAGAACCATGCCCTGAAGTAAGATTGGACTCCTCTCTATTACAACCACGATTGATTGCATGCCGACTATATGCCAGGGCATTTCGTATAGTACCAAATCCTATCATCAACTCCAGTGGATAAGAGATATTCTCCCATTTTACAGATGAGGAAAACTGAGCTTGGCAAGGTCCAGGATCACAGAGCCAGGAATACTGATTTGGCCAAACTTCAGATTCAGGCAGATCGTGAGTAAAAGGCAACTGACCAGGAGACCTTGGTTCTTCTAGGCATTTTGTACTAACTCAGCTCTTGGGCAAGTCCTTCTCTTTCTCTGGGCCTCAGTCTACTGGATTACAATGGAGATAACAGCTCCTGCTTTCCCCCGGGGGCAGTTGAGGGGCTCTGCAGAGAGCCAGGCATGAGGCTGGGCCTGCAGGAACCCTTCCTCCAGGGGAAACTGGAGGTTACGGTACCCTGCTTTTCTCCCCTAGGAGAAAACACTGACTCATGGAAATTGAGTATCTGCCCCCCTCCCAACCCAGGTAGGCCTCTCCTGAAAGTCAGTGGTCCATTTCCTTCTGGCGCATGGGCAGTACTGTCAGTCCCTGGAGCCCTCAGCTTCCATTCTTTGTTGCCTACCCCCAACTCCTGCCTGGTACCTCCTCACCCCACTCCCAGGCTCTCAGGACCCCTCTCTCCTCCCGCATTCAAACTTGCTGAAGAAAAAGCCACTCCATCAGTCTGTTACAGTTGTGTGTGAATGAGGTCAAGTTAGTAGCATGTTCTTCCCAAAATATGCTTGTTATCAGCCTGGGATTCTGGCAGTTACTAATTTGGGGTAATACGTCCCTCCCTCTCTCCAGGCAGGAAGGCTGACCCTGTCCAGTGCATCTGGAGTTCCATATTTTTATATTTTTATTGGTTTTTCCCCCTGCCCTCCACATCCTGAGCTGGGGGAGAGGGTTTATAGGAGCCCACTAATTAACCAAGAACAGAAGCCTTGTTTCATAAATAAAAGCGTAGATACACTGTAGGAATAGAAATCCAGCAAGTTCCCTGTAGAATGTTCAAACCTCAAAGAAAAATCCCCCCCGCCCCAGGGTCTGGGCAGGTGAGCCCCCAGGGGCATGGAAGACCTTGGTGGGGGCAGGGACGCTGGCTGTCCCTCAGGAGAAGGGAGGTTCCTTGGGTTCTAAACTGAGCTCTTTTGCAGCCCGGCCTTCAGCTCATGGTGGCCCACTCTGTGCCCATTCCTGCCCCCGTCGTACCAGCCCTTCCCAACTCTGGGTCTCTCTGCTGGGTCTCTGGGCAGAGGGGAGAGGAGAGTTAATGCAAGCTGTCCCCTGACCCAGGGTTAGTGGGTGTGGCTTCCAGTGTGGTCAGATTGGGTGGTAAGACCTTGGGCAAGTCCACTGTTGCTCTCTGGACTTTCCTCTGAGGAATGGAAGGTACAGGTGAAATGAGCCCTGAGGCCTCCCACTCTGATGTCCTGCGCTACAGTTTATAAAGGAAGCTGATCTGGAAGCTGAAGGAAGATCCCAGAGCTCACGTGTAGGTGGCTGCAGGCTTAACCCTCAAATCTCTTCATATGTGGGCAGCTCTTCATCCTCATGACGACATACAACAACCTCTACTATTATACCAGTTTCAGATGTGGGAATGGAGCCTTGGTGTTTGACCTGCCATCCAGACCCCATGAAGGAAAGCCAGGCAGAAGGGACTTGCCCCTTTCTGCAAATGTTGGAAACTGAGGTCTAGAGAAATCCAGCAGCTGTTACAGTCCCGGGCCTTGCTCAACCAGGTAGCAACCCCTGTAAAGCAGAGAGTGTGGGCCAAGGGACCATGGAGACGTGCTTCCCTCCTGTTTCTCTGCAACCTGAAGCCAAAGGGAAGACAGCGTGGTTGCTCTCACTCCCAAGGAGAGTAGTCACATTAAAACCACCCCTGGACAAACACCTACCTCCTCTTCCCTGAGAGCGCAGTGGCCTCTGTGGAGCCATCTGGTGGCCAGGCCTCATCACTGCAGAAGCTACAGAGCCTGGGAGGCTAAGGACCTTCTGGTCAGATTTCCCAGTTTCCAGAGACAATCTGCAAGAGAGGTTTAAACCTGGATCATAAGGCGACCTGAAGAATTCAGCTGGTTTGACTGCCGGAGCAGCTTCCACTCCACAGGAAGTATTTCTTCCAAGAAACTGGAGAGCTGGGCTGCGTGCAGAAGCATCTTGCATTCCCTCCCCACCCAGCACCCCGGAGATACCAGTGCCCATATCACAAGGGGAAACAGAGGCCTAGGAACCCAACCCTTGATCACAATCATGCAGCAAATAAGCATGAGGACAGGCCCCAGGATTAGTTCAGTGCTTACTGTGTATATCAAAGCCTAGCCTGCTGTGTGATCTTGGACAAATTATATACCGTCTCTGAGCCTGTTTCATCTGTGCAGGTCAAACGACATAATGTATGCAAGTTGCTTTGCACAAAATAATGAGCTGTGCCTATCTTTACTGTTCTGATAGATATTTCCACTATTACTTCTCACCTTCTCCTTGGTAAGGGGTCCTTGTAGCCCTACTTCACAGAGGACACAAGACCTGGACATCTTCCCCTGGAATACATTAGTAAGTGGTTGATCAGAATTCCAAACAATGGCTATTTCAGGAAATGTACAGTGAAGGCATACGGGGCACAGAGGTGTGATGCTAGAAGCCTATTTTTACTATCTTTATACAATTTTAAAAGGTTATGCTCCATTTACAAAATGCTGGCTATATTTGCCATGTTGTACAACATACCCTTGAGCCTGTCTTACACACAAAATAGTTTGTACTCCTATTCCCCCACCCCTATGTTGTGCCCCCAACCACTGATAACCATTGGTTTGTTCTCCATATCTGTGAGTTTGCTTTTTTGTTATATTCATTCATTGTATTTTTTAGATTTCACATATCATATCATACAGTATTTGTCTTTTTCTGTCTGACTTATTTCACTTAGCATATTACCTTCTAGGTCCAACCATGTTGCTGCAAATATAAAACTTTCATTCTTTTTAATGGCTGAGTAGTATTTCATTGTATATATGTACCACATCTTTTTTATCCATTACTCTGTTGATGGACACTTAGGTTGCTTCCATACCTTGGCTGTTGTAAATAATGCTGCTATGAACATTGGCCCTTGTGGATAAGGGCACGGCAACCCACTCCAGTATTCTTGCCCAAAGAATCCCATGGACTAAGGAGCCTATCAGGATACTGGGCTACAGTCCATAGGGGCACAAAGAGTTGGACACGACTGAAGAGACTTAGAATGAACAAAAAAATAAATACTGGAGTACATGTATCTTTTCAAATGAGTGCTTTTGTTTTCATCAGATATATATCCAAGAGTGAAATTGCTGGGTCATATAGTAGTTCTATTCTTAGTTTCTTTGAGAAACCTTATACTGTTTTCCATAATTGGAAGCCTATTTTTAGATGGTTCCAAAAAAGAAAATATAGGAGAAAAAGAATGATGAAGCAAAATGGGACAGAATATAAACAATTGATGAATCTGGCTGCAAGTTATACAGGAGTTCTCTGTTCTATTTTTTTGCAACTTTTTCATGAATTTGAAATTATATTCCCTAAAAGGTTTTAAAGGCCAGTTATTTCAAAATTCCACCTAGTCTCATCTATCACCCTCCTGGGAAGCAGATGAAAGTTTCAGCCTCTCAGCGATCCTTGCTTCTGACTGGTGGCCCCATGCCTGAGGCCTTGGCAGGGATATGACTGCTGGTAACACCCTGCAATCCCTCCATAGCGAGTCAGAGGTGCCCCTGCCCAGTGGCCAGCATCACCCCAGGCCCCCAAGCCTTCTCAGGGCCTCTCCTCGGCCTCCCTGTTTCCCAGCCCCTCACCTCGCTCCCGCCCAGGTCCCAGCCAGGCTGTGGTGCGAGGTCGAGGTGGGGTTTATTTATAAGTTCCCGCTGATTATGAATCACTGGAGGAACTGCCTGCAGACTGGAGACAAAAGTCTGGGGCCGCCTGGCCAGGAGGAAACACTCTTTACATTTGACTTTCCCCTTGGCACAGGCCACTCCGCGCCTGGCCTGGCCAGGATCTGCCAGCCCCTTCTGTTCTCAGAGGCAGAAGCGCATTTGCCGCCAAGTCTTGTCGGCCTGTCCGCCTTGCTGTGTAAACAGGACCTGGGGCTGGCGGCCCGGCCCCGCACTGGAAATGAGCCTGCCTTCCGCAGCCCGGCCACTTCCTCCTCACATCCGGAGACTCCTCAGAGTTCAGATGAGGGCTGGTGGGCAGGAGTGAGGAGAAGTTAGGGTTTTGCTCTGCTGGGGTCTTCATCAGCCTTGATGGAGGATCAGTGGACAAACGGAGGAGCAGAGGACTCTTAGGCTGCCGTCAAAGCCCAATATAAATGACCCTGCCTCTGGGAAATCACCTCAGTCAGGGTCTGCCCCCCCATCATAGTTTGTAGTTTTGTTACCTTCAATTAACACATATTCAGCACGTACTATGGGACTTCCCAGGTGGCTCAGTGGGTAAAGAATCCACTAGCAATGCAGGAGATGCAAGAGATACAGGTTCTCTCCCTGGGTTGGGAAAGCATGGCAACTTATTCCAGTGCTCTTGCCTGGAGAATCCCATGGACAGAGGAGGACTACAGTCCACAGGACTGCAAAGAGTCAGACACAGCTGGAGTGACTGAGCATGCACACACGTAGCAGGTTCTGTGCAAGGCGCCTGTTAGGGTTACATGGAGACATCCTATTCATGTCATCATTACTTCTTTTGATTCTTGAGGGCAGACAGAGTTCATGTCTGATTCATGATCCCCCTCATCCTACAACATGCCTTGCATGGTTCCTGAACACAGCAGAGGCTCACAATTTTTCATTGCGTTGACCTAGATTCAACGGGGGCAGGCAAACCAGAAGGAGCCCAAGTTCCAACCCACTCCCCTTTTGGGTCCTCTGTCCCCATCCTGCCTTAGCATTCTTGCCCTGGGAGCCATACTCCTTGGAGAAACTTGTTTCTCTTTATGAATATCTGAACCAGGTTTTATATCTGAGTAACTTATAATGTAAGGGATTTGATTTCAGAAAGTACTAGAAACCCTCCTCCAAACCTCACTCAGAAACATCTTCCCCACTCCTCTGAGACGTCACCAACTTTGAGGCATGCTTCTCAGTTAAGCATATGTTCTCCACCTCCAGATGAAAGAAGGGAGTTCCCTCTGGATGGTTGACCTTATATCCCCATTTTACAGATGAGCAAACTTCAGCTCAGAGAAGCAATGTACTTGATCAGGGCTGGTACAAAGGAGAGACAGGTTTTGATTGATTGTTTTGTTTGGCCAGGCAGCATGTGGGATCTTAGTTCCCCAGCCAGGGATCAAACTGGTGCCCCCTCCACAGGAATCATGGACTCTTAACCACTGGACCACCAGGCAATTCCCTAGAGATGGATTTTAAGCTCAGCTATCAGCAGCTAACGCCTAGGATTCTTCACAAGTTCTCAAACTGCCTCCCCTTTATCTGATGCCATCTCTCAGCAGAAGAAAAAGGGAAGGGAGAAGTCCCCAGAGAGAGGGAAGCATGGAAGTCAACTTTAGAAGCTTGCTGGGCCAGCCATTCCAGGTTATGCCCACTGCAACCTTCCAGTTACAACATTCATTAATAAGCCTGCTCAACAGATGGCAAAACTGAGGCTTGGAGAGGCGTGATGGGCTCAAGGTCATCAAGCTAATGGTGGCAGCCAAGACCGTCGTCAGGGCCCCAGCACCTGTAGACAGCCCCAGGTTGGTGAGTTCCACAGAAAAGCCAGGTTATCAGCCCAAGTGAGGCTGTAGAACTGCAGGCAGAGGTTTCTAGGGTTTTAGGGTAGATGGGATGAAGGCCTTTCTGGAGGGTGCAGGAGAGGGACAAACATCTGCAGGGATTTTTATTCTGGTGGCTTCTGTCTCACCTGCCTCAAGGCTTTTGCAAGAGTCCTGCACAGCTGTAAAAAGCAAGACTTTCTCCTTTTCTCTGTTGAGGACCTTCCCCCTCCCTTGCCTGGCTCTGGAAGTCTCCACAGAGGAGTCAGGGTTACTAGCAGAGACTAAAATCCCACTTGCCTACTAACTCAGGGGCTTCAAGTAAACCTGACCGAGTGTCAGTTTCCTCATTTGCTCATCTGCAAAATGGGGATAATATTAGCAATTCAGAGCCTCTGTGAAATGACTGAAGACTTGAGATATCTTCATGAAGTGAAATGGGAGCAGAAAAGGTCCTTATGGTGGCTTGTACTGGTCTCATTATTTCATACAGAATGGTCCTTCCTCACCCCGCAAGATCCTCAAACTCCTGAGGGAGGAGAGGGGACAGAGCCACAGTATCCTGTTCTTCATCTGTGCCTTCTCCTCTCATTCCTCCCATCTGTCCCTGCCCATACATCAAGCAAACTGGGATGTACTCCGTCAATTCTGGCTGATGACTCAGAGTGATTAGACCTGGAGGCAGAGGAAGGGGTTGGGAGTTTTCCAAGTCCTCTGTGGCCAGAGAAGTCTGAGAGGTGAAACCCCTGAATGATGAGGTCTCCTAAAGCCACTTGCCTCAGCCAGGGAACAATTTTTTTTGTTTTGTTTTCACATCCACTGTCCCAATTAAACTTCACAGCCATCCTACAAATTAATCACCCTCAACCCCACTTGACAAATAAGAAAACCGAGGCTCAGAGAGCCCAAGCAACTCGCCCAAAGCCACTAGGCTAATGGGTGGTTTCCAACTGAGGGTCCAAACTGAGATCAGGGATTCAGGGGTACTAGTTTCAGAATCTGAGGTCTTGGTGCCCAGGAAAGAACCAGATCTGAATCCTGGCTGAAACCATTATGAACTGTGTGACCTGAAGCAAGGTCACTTACCTGAGGCTATATCTCTATAAATGAGGATGATGGCCTATTCAGTGTTAGGCAAGTAAATGAAATAATAGATGCAGACCCTGCCTCCTGCCTCCTTTCCAAGCACCCACTCTGGGCAGGCATCATGCCAGACACCGGCACGCAGAGACTTGGGAGCCAGGGCGGTGGGCTCACATTTTCCAGCTGGGCCCCCTGTACCTGGAACAGAGACAGTGCTCGGCTACCACTGGGGCCAAGTCAATGTTCACGGGTCATCTTCCTGCTGCCCCCAAGGTTGACACACTCTCCAGGATCTTGCTCATCAATGACCACCTCAGAGTCCCAATCCAAAGAGCATGCAAGGGAAACTGGCACCCGTTCCAGGTACAGGGGGCCCAGCTGGAAAATGTGAGCCCACTGCCCTGGCTACCAAGTCTCTGCGTACCAGTGTCTGGCACGGTGCCTGCCCAGAGTGGGTGCTTGGTAAACACGGATGAATGAATGGATGTTGTTTGGATGCCGAGAGGTCGGCGCTGCCGCCCATTTGCTGTTCCAGGGGACAATGCGACAGCCTCTTTGGACTGGGGGTGCTGTCCCGGAATGTCTGAGGGGTGAGGTCACTAGGCTCGTGCGCACTGCTTACAGGAAGCATGCTAGCTCCAGCACGCCTGATGCCAGCCAGCAGACATTTCCTGCCTGGCAACAGTCCCCTCCCTCCTCCCCTTCCTCCTCCTGCCCACCTCGGGCCTGCGTGCCTGCAACGTGGACTTCTCTCCTTGCCTTGGGTCCCACCCTGGCATGGTCCGCTGGTGCTCCCACTGCCTTCCTCACCTCCTAAGGACCTGGGACCACCTTGTCCAGAGCAATCAGAGAAGCCAGATGATGCACAAATGCTTTAGAAGAAAAACACCCCCAGCAGTCCCTCTGTGTGATTGGCATGGGGGAAACTGAGGCCCAGAGAGGTTATTGCCGTTTCCCAGGGTTGCACAGCAGTCCAGGCTAGGGACTCCCACCAAGAGCTGGGGTCAATTCCTGCTTCTCCAGTCTTTGGGCAAACCCTCCTCTAAGGCCCGTTTTTCCTCCTCTGAAAAATGAGTAACCTTCTGCCCCTTCCAGGCTCTTGACTAGAAGTACATCCCTTCTGTGTGACCTGCCAAAGCCCTTCATCCCTTCTCTCCTGAGCTTTTCTTCAGTGACAGAGACTGGGGTTTTAGCTCAGGAATATTAATAATCCCTCACTTGCATAAGGCAATGGCACCCCACTCCAGTACTCTTGCCTGGAAAATCCCATGGATGGAGGAGCCTGGTAGGCTGCAGTCCATGGGGTCGCTAAGGGTCGGACACGACTGAGCGACTTCACTTTCACTTTTTACTTTCATGCATTGGAGAAGGAAATGGCAACCCACACCAGTGTTCTTGCCTGGAGAATCCCAGGGACTGGGGAGCCTGGTGGGCTGCCGTCTATGGGGTCACACAGAGTCGGACACGACTGAAGTGACTTAGCAGCACTTGCATAAACACTACAGTTTTAAAAATCACTTTTCACAGAAAGTACTTCAATTTTCCCTACATCCTATGTTACAGATGATGGAACTGAGGCCCAGAGGGGCTTGCCCCTGGAGCTGGCCAGTGGCGGAGCTGGAGTTCAAACCTGTGCCTGAGACAGGCTATGTCTGGTGCATCCTCCTTGCTCCCTTGGCCAGCCTCAGGGCCAGGCATGAATCAGATGCCCAGGAAACCTGTTTGTGGGGCCTGACATACTCATTTAAATGGGGCAGGGGGTGTCTCCTGGAGACCAGGCCACTCTTAAGGAATGGGCTGGACCTTCAGATCCACAGCAAACCAGGAGGCACTTCTGTCCACCCATGCAGCCTGGTGGTCACCAGAGCTGGGGAGTAATCCCCTCAGTTTCCCCATCTATACAGTAGATACCTATGTCTTAGGGAAGGTATGAGGACCCCCTGGTGCCAAGTTGCCTCCCTCTACTGGCCCCAAGCAGGGTTCTGCCAGGCTCTGGGGAAAAGACTAGGAGCTGGCCCTGAGTCACTGAGGCAGGCTGGGATCCCCACGCCCCCATTTCTCAGCTTCAGTACAGCTCACATCAAAGCCAAGCTACTCACCCTGCCCGCCAACCCAAACCTGGCTGGCCAGAGCAGCAGCAGCCAAGAAAAAGGCCAGGCCTGACAGGAGCTATTTGCTCTCCAGCACTCCGTGATTGTGGTATAGTGACCGCGGTGGCCGGCAGAGTCAAAGGGGACACTGTTCTCTGAAGCCAGGACTCCCCCAGAGTGGGAGGAGGTGGCTACCCACAGCCTGAACTCAGGCTGGCTCCAGGCCTGGCACAGGCCTCCACGCTTTACACGTGTGACCTCATTTAATCCTTACAACAACCCTGCCAAAGTGGCTTGACTGTCTGCACTGACGAACAAGCAAACCGAAGTGCAGGGAGATGAAATGACTCATCTAAGTTCCTACAATAATGAGGGGCAAACCAGGTCCATCTGACACCACTAAGGGTAATGAATGACTCATCACCAAGATCCGGCCATTATCTGTTTCCACTGAGGGCTGGACTGGATTGACTTGAGCACCTACTATGTGCCAGGCCAACTGCTTTTGGAGTGTCATTCGACCTAAAACTGAATAACTCAGAGAACAGGCATCACTAGCCCCATTGTACAGATGAGGAAACTGAGGCTCACTCAAGATCCACTTGAAATACCCATAGGCCCAGGGTACTCTTTAGTAGTTGAGTGGTCCCTTCACCCCCTTCTTCTGTGTTAGAAAGAGAGCAAAAGCTGGAAATTCACTAGTGGTCCAGTGGTTAGGACTCTATAACTGCCAAGGGCCAGGGTTCAATCCCTGGTCAGGGAACTAAGATCCCACAGGTCAAATGGCATGACAAAAAGGGAAAAAAAAAAAAAAAGGCAAAAGAGAAGGGCATGGGGTGATTTGGGGTAAGGAATTAAGAGGTACAAACTATTATGTATAAAATAAGCAACAAGGATATATTGTAAAGCATAGGGAATATAGCCAACATTTTATAATAACTCAATGGACTATAACCTTTAGAAATTATAAATCACTTTATTATACACCTGTAACTTACATAAGTCACTGCAGATGGTGACTGTAGCCATGAAATTAGAAGATGAATACTTCTCGGCAGGAAAGCTATGACAAACCTAGACAGTGTGTTAAAAAGCAAAGACACTGTTTTGGCAACAAAGGTCCTTACAGTAAAGGCTATGGTCTTTCCGGGAGTCACGTACTGTTGTGATAGCCGGACCATAAAGAAGGCGGAGTACCTAAGACCTGATGCTTTCGAACTGCGATGCTGGAGGACTCTTGAGAGTCCCTTGGACCACAAGGAGATCAAACCAGTCAACCTTAGAGGAAATCGACCTTAAATACTCATTGGAAGGACTGATGCTGAAGCTAAAGCTCCAATTCTTTGGCCACCTGATGTGAAGAGCCGACTCATTGGAAAAGACCCTGATGCTGAGAAAGACTGAAGGCAAAAGGAGAAGGTGGTGACAGAGGTTGAGATGGTTGGGTGGCATCACCAGTGCAATGGACATGAACTTGGGTAAACGCCAGGAGATGGTGGGACAGGGAAGCCTGGCATGCTGCAGGCCATGGGGTCACAAAGAGTCAGACACGACTTGGTGACTGAACAGCCAATTATATAATATTGTACATCAACAGTACTTCAAAAACAAAACGAATGAGGAAGAAAAGAAAGAGAGCAAAAGCACCCAACGGCATTATCCTCTCGACTCCCAAATAATGCCCCATGTGTACTGCTCATACTGCAGAGTGTGCCTGCATCAGGGCTCCTGATCCTTTTTGGGGTTGAGGATGACCTACTCCTGTCCTGTCCTTTCTCCTTGCCAAGATCATAAGTGTATATAGTTCGATGAATTATCAAAATGCAAATACAACAATATAACCTCCAAAACCCTGCTTTTGAGAATAAGTGTATTCACACAAGCAGTGCAGAAGCACTCGGGGAAGCCAGACAAAGGGCATCAGGATGAGACTCTGCACTGCTAAGCAGCTTCCCGGGGATGCTGGTGCTGCCCGCCTCCTAGTGTGAGTGTGGTTCTGAACCCAGGGCGTCGGCATCGCCTGGAGCTCAGGGGAAATGCAGAATCTCAGGGAAACCCCAGGCATATGGAGCACTGGTCAGCTGGGAACATTAAAAGCTATCAAAATCCCACCTCCAGGAGTTCCAGTTTAATTTTCCTGGGGAAGGGTGGGGCTGGGCATCCATGCTTTTGACTGCTCCTCAGGTGCCACTGAGGCACAGTGAAGGCTGGTGCTCTACAAGTGAAGGCCGTGGAGTCCTCAGTGCCGGGGAGGACCTCACTCATTACCCTGTCCTACTGCGGCCTTTTATGGAGGACCAGAAATGGATCCCAAATGGGACAGCAACCTGAGGCCAAATCATGTATGAACAGATCATCAAATATTAAACCAGGAAGTGATTTTCTTTTTTTTTTTGGCCATGCCAGGGATTGAACCTGGGCCCTTGGCAGTCAAAGCACAGAGTCCTAACCACTGGACCACCAGAAAATTCCCAACAGGAAGTGATCTTGGGGTCCAACTGATTCAACCCTCCTTGTTTTGCATCTAGACAAACTGAGGCTGAGGGAGGACAGGACAACTGGGAGGAGCACTAAGGTCCAGGCTGGCTCTCCAACACAGCAAGCTGTCTCTCGGCTACCTTTATTTCCCTCCAAATGTCAGACCTAGCAAAGGACAAGCCCTCACTTTTCAATTGCATATGGGAAAACCCTTTCTCCCCTCAATCTCAAAATGTGGATTCAGGATCTTCTCAGACACTGGGATTATAGTATTAAAAATGCAGCTTGGCAAGACACCAGGACTCCATGAAAGGGATACTGATACCTGTTACCATACAGATGTTGGACCTAAACCAATAAAACATAAACAAATTAAGGAAAAAATATTTGCCAGTAATTATAACATGTCAAAGTTTCTTTTGATGATATCCTTAATATGTAAAGCACTTTTACAATCAATAAGAAACAGACAACTTAAAAGTGGGCAATGGATATCAGGAAAAGTATAAAAGGCCCATAAATATTAGAGGAGATGTCCAAATTCACTTACAGTTGAAAAAAAGCAAATTTTAAACACTGGGATACAACTCTCAACAATCAGATAAATAAAGATTGGAAAGAGGTCCTGCCCATATTGTGGGGAAACAAGCAATTACACACACATTACATTTGTGAACACGTAAATGTACAAAAATTTCACTTTGTATATTCTTTACTCAGTAAATTCCACTTCTAGAAAGGTGCCTTGCAGATAAATTCATACACCTGCACAAAGATTAGGTACAAAGTGTCATATCAGCAGTGTTTGCAAAAATGGAAAACTGGAAAGGGCCCAAATGTCCATTAATGTGGTCGTGCAAACAATGACAAAGTCTCACGTGCTCCTGCTTGGAAGGGTCTACGTGTTGCAGAACAGTACATAGATTATGATTTTATTTGTACAAAAAAATTCTACAAATGTTCATCTGCATAGTTGACATATGCACAGAAATGTCTGGAATGATACTCTCAGCTGCTAGTGTTAGTAAGGAGGAGGACAGATTTCACTTAAAAAAAAAATCTATAATTCTGCGATGTTCACTCAAAAGCACCTACTACTTTGGTTATAAGTAATTTTCAATGCAATTGGGTTGTGCTTTCTATGAATTCAGGGGTTGCTAGAGGCAGTGCAGTTCAGGGGCTAGGGGGGGCAACACATTGGAACTTCTCACAGGGACACAAGGAATCTCATTTTAATAGTCTACTGGCCACCAGTACAACAAAATATGTGCTCTGTTGCTGATAAAATTCATTGTTTAAATTAGACAATAAAACACTAATTATATTCCTTAGACATGTCTGTTTTGGGGGGATTTTTTTTTTGCCACACTCACATATGTGACACATGGCATCTTAGTTCCCTGGCCAGGGGATCAAACCCAGTCCCCTTGCAGTGGAAGGGCGGAGTCTTATCCATTGAATCACCAGGGAAGTCTGCCTAGATATGGCTTTGTATCAGGCTATAGCTAAAAGTAACGATTAGCTCACTCCCAGAAGAAATTCAGGGGAGAAGACAAAGGGGAAGAAGCAGCAGATTTAGTGTTTAATGGCTAATGATAACACGGAGCTACGTAAAAGCTCCATGGTGTCCACCCCGTGTCTTCCCGGGGTCCAGGGGCTGTGAAGGGTTCAAGGGGTGGAGGAGGGTCCCAGCCAGAGACAGATTCAGAGCTTCCAGCATGCAGCAGGGAGTCTTGACTTATAGCCACAAACTGAGAAAGGAGGAGTGCCTATAGCTCCTCCTCTTGCTGAGCAGGGGAAGCTCCTGCAGCAGGACGGGCTGGGGACAGGAACGGGAATACTTGCTCCTGTGCGTGGCCGCGGAAAGTTGCCCATGGCCCCCAGCTGCCAAGCCCTAGATCCGATTTCACCATAGGATGAGTACCCCCTGGTCACGACCCCAGGGCAGAGCAGCCCCTTGAGGTCCCTCTGCCCTCTATCAAACCCTGCCTTCAAGACACAGCAGGTTATGCTTTCCACCAATGCACAGGGCTTCAGAGCCAGACAGAGCCTGGAGACCCCCTGGGCCAATCTCTTCATTCTACAGAGAGGAAAACAGGTCCATAGAGGAGAAGGGATTTGCCCAGGGTCACCCAAAAGTGGGTGGCAGAGCTGAAACTGGGCCTTTGAGTGAGAAAATGTTACATACAGCCTCTCCCCAGACTTTTCTGGATCATGCCTGGCTGCCCCCTCCCCATGGCCCCATCTGTCACTCAACAAATACTTACTGAATACTTGCTATTTGCCAGATAATGTTTGAGACCCTGAGGAGACGCAGTGGACAAAACAAACCAAACTCCTACTCAGGTGGAGCTGACATTCTCGTTTAATCCCAATACCTACCTGTTACATTTGAGAAGCAGACACATGCTGTTCTGCTGCAACCCAGAAGGCCTAGTTAGGAAAAACCGTTCTGCCCATATCCATGCTGTGCAGGCCAGAGGGCTTTTTCCCTGGAAGAAAAGAAGCATCAGTTGAGAATGGCCCAAAAGGTTCCCCAGTGCCCGCCCTGCAGGGGTAATAGCCCCCAACCCATGAGAGTCCTCTCCTTTGATTCTCAGAACCATCTTACCAAGCAGATACTCATATCTCCATTCTACAAGTGAGGAAACCGAGGCCAAAGAAGGTGAAGATGCTGGGCAAGTAAGCAGCTGGACTGGGGTTTCTCCTTCCTCCAGATCAGGGTCTGGACACCCCATGGGCAAGGGCAGGCTGGCCAAAGCAACAGGAACAGGGTGCGTCTTATGCAAGCTTCCACTTTTGGGGAAGAGAGTGGGGGGTTCCACTGGCTTTTTCTCAGGGTGCTCAGAGAAATTCACCTTGCCTGCCTTGTCTAGAGGATGCCCCAGGGACCAGCCCTGGTCCAGGAGTTAGCGCCCTGCCCTGGGACTCGGGTGCCCAGAGCAGAGTTTCTAACTGTGAGGGAGTACCAGCCTTTTTTGTGATACTTAATGGAAACCTTGAACCCTCTAGGAATGTATATATATATCCCCTACATATGAACCCTCAAGTTGCAAACTGTCAAAGGTGCAAGCGTGTATGGCATCCCCCGTATGTCAGCTGCTGTACTGTACTACTGTATTTTTCAAGGCACTGTACTGTCATACTAAAACTTTTATTTTTTATGTTTGTTTTTTATGTACATATTATTTGTGTAAAAGGCATTATAAACCTATTACAATACTATAGAATAACATATATCCGATTGTGCTAGTTGGATACCTAGGCTAATTTTGCTGGACTTATAAATTGGACTTATGAACGCGCTCTCAGAATAGAACTTGTTCTATGCAGGGCACTTACTGTATTCTGTTTATCCCCTCATATCATTTTGTACACAAATTCCTTAAGCCCATCCTTCACCATGCATGGCAGTGGTAGACCCTCCCAAGGAGCCTCCTTTAATGGGGTGAGGAATCACACTTTGGAGCTGAATTCAGTGGCCCCCAAGGATTCTCCCACTCCTTAGGAGAAGCACTACTTGAGGGGCCTGCAGACCAGCCCAGGCGGTGCATGAGTGCCCCCTGGGGGCAATTCATCCAAGCGTCCCAGGAAATACTGAGCCATCACTTCCCCTGGCATTTAATTAAGATTTAGTGGAGAAGAGTTGTTGTTTAAAAACCTGTTTTTAAATTCAAATTGACAAAGATGGGAATCACAATGCTCTAAAATGGCTGTCACTCTGCTCTACATTTTAGGAGAAAACCTTTTAAGCCATTTCAGTTTCCTGACAATAAGGTCTTATTTGCCCTGATGCCAGGGGAGTGACCACGTCATAGTGTTGACCCCTTTCTGCCAGGTCTTCTCAGCTATAAAATGGTCATCCTTGAGTTCAGTCCCTGGGCTGGGAGGATTCCACACGCCACGGAGCAACTAGGCCCGTGCTCCACAAGAAGCCACCGAAATGAGAAGCCCACACAGCAAAACAAAGAAGAGCCCCCGCTCACCACAACTAGAGAAAGTCTGCACAAGCAACGAAGACCCAGCCCAGCCAAAAAACAGATGTTCGGAACACTGCTTCCTTCCCCACAGGGCCGTTGCTCGGGTTAAACACACCGGAAGCACTCAGAACAGAGCCCGGAAGACTCAGCACCCACAGATGAAATCCTTCCTTACTATTACTCCTGTCATTGCTATTATTATTGAAAGTCTTAGGTGTTAAAGTCTGAGAACCTCTGCAGTGCCTAGCGACTGCAGTAAACAAAATGTTTAGTTGTTTAGTGACCCCACTAAACGGAATGACTCTGCTTCACGCCCCACACCCATCAGGAACCCAGACTGTACACATACTCTCAAGTCCCCCAGCCACTCCCCAGCTCCCTGACCCTGTGGGGCATCAGGACCCACATAGTGTCTCCAGCAGTTCAGAGGTGAGCCACAGCTGATCGCTACCCCCTCCATGTTTTTGGGGTCCCACCAAGTCTGAGGGGCCAACTGCTGCTAGTTCAGGAAGCTGAGGGGTGCTGGGTAAGAGGGGCTGGGAAGTGGAGATACTCCACACGAAGAGTACTTAGTAATATGAGGGACCCTGAGAAGGGGCAAGACACCCTGGTGAGGAGCCAGGAGACCAGGCATCTACAGCCTGCTGGGTGATCATCACTCGTTGTGTGACCTTGGACAATCTACACTCCGTCTCTGGGCCTCAGTTTGCTTCATGCAGTGAGGCGGGTTGGACTCATGGGTTGAGTCAGAAAGGATGGGCCCTGTTGATCCATAAGCCCTTTAGCAGCTTCCCAGGACATCTTGGATCTCACCATTTGTTTCCATTGTTTTTCTTCCCTGTGGCCCTGGGGCTGGGGCCTGGGTGAGTATCGAGAGCTTGTCCTCTGGACTCCTGGGAATTGACCCAGGACCACCAATTGATCCATAGGACCACCTTCCATGGAGGCCAGGCTTGGCAGGCTCCAAGCATGGGGGCAGGAGGTACCAAAAACAAACTTTACTCTTACTCGGGGTGGGGAGGACTGAAGCTGAACTCACCCAGCAGTAGTATCCCCCCAAATCAACTTCCAAGGCCTGTCTGCCTGGCACTGTATCCCAAGCATACAGCACAGAAATGAGGGGCCTTTTCAACCTGTCCCCCTTACCCCCAACCTCCTGCCAGTAATACCAGGCTGAGGGAAGGGAAGGGAGGGAGAGGAAAGGAGTGAGAGCGGAGGGAAAAAGGCTGACAGCTCATCTCGCTTTACCCAGGACTGCCCCCATTTTAGAACCAAGAGTCCTTCATCCCAGTGATCACCCCCTGCAGTCTGGGCAAACCAGGACTGCCCTTCCCTTTCAGGGCAGCCAGCTGGCCCTTCTTCCCTGGCTTGATCAGGACTTCCAGAGCAGAGCTGGGCCACCAACCCCCAGGGTCCAGGGGACGCAGTTGACCAGTGACATCAGAGCAGTGTGTGACCTGTTCCATAAGAAAGAGAATAAAGGCCACGCTGACCCTCAAGGACCCTCAGAACATGCTGCCTTACCTTGTCAGCGAAGCAGCACATGCTGGTGGTCAATTCCCAGGAGTCCAGAGGACACCCTCCCTCGCTGCTCACCCAGGCCCCAGCCCCAGGGCCACAGGGAAGAAAAACAATGGAAACAAATGGTGAGATCCAAGATGTCTTGGGAAGCTGCTAAGCACCCAGGCACTAAGGGCAACCCCTCCAGCAAGGGGATTCCTAGGGGAGCATGTCAGACAGACAGAGCTGTGAGCACCTCACAGAAGTTTCCGGACCCCAGCAAACTCTCAGAATCAGCAGAATGTTTCTCCAGCCCCAACAGAGGCACTAAAGTCAGGAGATTGCTGCTTGATGGAAGTGAGATCACCCCTTGTGGAAAAAGGGAAGAACTCAAACCACCTGAGAACCAATATCTCTTGTTCACTGAATTGCTAGCCTGAGACTTACTCCAGCCACATTGCCCAACTTACACCCTGAAATCCTCCCTTCCAGTCCCCAAACTCCATCAAACAAAGCCTCGAAGGAAGGATAGAAAAACTGAGAAGGTACATTTGCATCACTGTCCAGGGATTGGAATACCCACTCGGGCACTGATCAGCCAAGAGCCTGTGTCAGGCTCAGCAAGCTTCTGAGTTACAAACGTGCTAATTCCCATAGACTGACCCTCCTCCAAACCCATTTCCTCCTTCCACCAGGCCCTCGTACCTGAGCAGGCTGCACCCTGAGCAGCTGGTCACCCAGATGCCCTCTTGCACTATGGTCCTTCTGTATTCCCACAGGGCTCATGAAACAGTGACCTCTGATAGAACACAATCCCGGCTTTCAGGGGGGCCCACTCAGCCCTGATTAAATTCTGCTGAAAGCTCTGGCTGGCCCTGGCCAGGCCCCGCACCCCACACACACCTGTCAGGAATGAATGACCCTTTATACCAGACCTGTCCTGGAGATCCCAGCCATCGACCCTGCACCCCAGACGGCTCCCAGTGCCACCCTCAGTCTCAGAGTCCCCCTTCACACACTCACACACATTTTGAGTGTCTCTGAGTGGAAGGGGCTGGTGTTTGAAGCCGCAGAGAGGTAGGCGGGGCTGCCCACCCAGTCATAAGACATGGACAGGCAGGGATGCCCTCAGGTGAGGTCAGGCCTCCAGGTGGCGGGAATCTAACATCTGCCAGCACTTCTCGAGGGATGTCCTCCAGAGCCAACCAGAGCCTGGGTATTCAAGGAGAAACAGGCTTATTCTTCCCTTTTATTTTTTTAACTTTTAATTTTATATTGGAATATAGCCAATTAACAAAGTTTCAGGTGGACAGCAAGGGGACTCAGCCATACATATACATGTATCCACTCTCCCCCAAACTCCTCTCCCATCCAGGATGCCACATAACATTGAGCAGAGTTCCCTGTGCTATACAGTAGGGCTTTGTTGGTTATCCATTTTAAATGGAGCAGTGTGTACATGTTGACCCCAGAAACAGGCTTTTTCAGTGGGGCACTCACCTGTGAAGAGTGTCCAGAGTGATCTGGAGCCAGGACAGGGAGGGGACATGAGAGAGAACAGAATGGATAGAGGTGCTGACAGGAGCAGGAAAGAGCTCAGACACTCTTCTAGAATCATTCCCTGCCGCCCATCACAGGGAGTTGCTGCCCTCAGCCAGGACTCCACAGGGAGGCAGAGCTTGGTTCCAAGCTGGGTTCTGCCAAGAGCCCACAGCCCTGTTCTCCTGGGTCATGAATGGCCCACAGAAACTCCCTCCCCTAGTGAAGCCACTTGGCTCTCTTCCGGAGACCCAGGTTATAGCTTCCCCTTTTTGACCCTCTCACACAAAGTGCTGACCATCCCCCACTTGCTGGATGAGTCTCGGTTGTCCCTCCCAGGGCGCAGGACTCAGATGCACATGGAGCTTCCAACAAGCATGATTCCCCTTGGCAAAGGTGACACTTCCCTCTTCTCCGAGAAATCAATGCCAAAAAGCAGCAGCTCCGTAAGTTTAACCTCCAACAGGGCCTTCTATTACCCTTACCTTGTAGTTACTTATGCCGTTTTCTGGGTTAAGAGTCAGGACTCAGGGTTAAGTTAGGCCTGAGCTGCCCAACATGGGGGCCACCTGCCACGTGCGGCTACTGAGAATGTAAAATGTGAGCAGTCCAAACTGGAGGTGCTGTTAGTGTGAAATGCATATGAGATCCCAAAGATACAGTAGGAAAAAAGAATATAAAATATCTCATTAATGGGTTAAAGAAAATACATTTTTAAAGTTAATCCCTTGCATTCCTATACACTAATAATGAGAAAACAGAAAGAGAAATTAAGGAAACAATTCCATTCACCATTGCAACGGAAAGAATAAAATACTTAGGAATATATCTACCTAAAGAATCTAAAAACCTATATATAGAAAACTATAAAACACTGGTGAAAGAAATCAAAGAGGACACTAACAGATGGAGAAATATACCATGTTCATGGATTGGAAGAATCAATATAGTGAAAATGAGTATACTACCCAAAGCAATCTATAGATTCAATGCAATCCCTATCAAGCTACCAACAGTATTCTTCACAGAGCTAGAACAAATAATTTCACAATTTGTATGGAAAAACAAAAAACCTCGAATAGCCAAAGCGATCTTGAGAAAGAAGAATGGAACTGGAGGAATCAACCTACCTGACTTCAGGCTCTACTACAAAGCCACAGTTATCAAGACAGTATGGTACTGGCACAAAGACAGAAATATAGATCAATGGAACAAAATAGAAAGCCCAGAAATAAATCCACGCACATATGGACACCTTATCTTTGACAAAGGAGGCAAGAATATACAATGGATTAAAGACAATCTCTTTAACAAGTGGTGCTGGGAACTCTGGTCAACCACTTGTAAAAGAATGAAACTAGAACACTTTCTAACACCATACACAAAAATAAACCCAAAATGGATTAAAGATCTAAACGTAAGACCAGAAACTATAAAACTCCTAGAGGAGAACATAGGCAAAACACTCTCTGACATACATCACAGCAGGATCCTCTATGACCCACCTCCCAGAATATTGGAAATAAAAGTAAAAATAAACAAATGGGACCTAATTAACCTTAAAAGCTTCTGCACATCAAAGGAAACTATTAGCAAGGTGAAAAGACAGCCTTCAGAATGGGAGAAGATAATAGCAAATGAAGCAACTGACAAACAACTAATCTCGAGAATATACAATCAACTCCTACAGCTCAACTCCAGAAAAATAAATGACCCAATCAAAAAATGGGCCAAAGAACTAAATAGACATTTCTCCAAAGAAGGCATACAGATGGCTAACAAACACATGAAAAGATGCTCAACATCACTCATTATCAGAGAAATGCAAATCAAAACCACTATGAGGTACCATTTCACGCCAGTCAGAATGGCTGCGATCCAAAAGTCTACAAGCAATAAATGCTGGAGAGGGTGTGGAGAAAAGGGAACCCTCTTACACTGTTGGTGAGAATGCAAACTAGTACAGCCACTATGGAGAACAGTGTGGAGATTCCTTAAAAAACTGGAAATAGACCTGCCTTATGATCCAGCAATCCCACTGCTGGGCATACACACTGAGGAAACCAGAAGGGAAAGAGACACGTGTACCCCAATGTTCATCGCAGCACTGTTTATAATAGCCAGGACATGGAAGCAACCTAGATGTCCATCAGCAGATGAATGGATAAGAAAGCTGTGGTACATATACACAATGGAGTATTATTCAGCCATTAAAAAGAATACATTTGAATCAGTTCTAATGAGGTGGATGAAACTGGAGCCTATTATACAGAGTGAAGTAAGCCAGAAAGAAAAACACCAATACAGTATACTAACGCATATACATGGAATTTAGAAAGATGGTAACAATAACCCTGTGTACGAGACAGCAAAAGAGACACTGATGTATAGAACAGTCTTATGGACTCTGTGGGAGAGGGAAAGGGTGGGAAGATTTGGGAGAATGGCATTGAAACATGTAAAATATCATGTATGAAATGAGTTGCCAGTCCAGGTTCGATGCACGATACTGGATGCTTGGGGCTGGTGCACTGGGACAACCCAGAGGGATGGAATGGGGAGGGAGGAGGGAGGAGGGTTCAGGATGGGGAACACATGTATACCTGTGGCGGATTCATTTTGATATTTGGCAAAACTAATACAGTTATGTAAAGTTTAAAAATAAAATAAAATTTAAAAAAAAAAAAGAAAAGAAAAGATAAACAGATGAAATAAATTCATAAAACATGAAAAAAAAATAAAAATAAAGTTAATTCTACCTGCTTCATTTTACTTTTATAATTTGGCCATAAAGCAGTTAAAATGATACCTGTGGCTTAAACTATATATTTTTATTGGACAGGAGTTGGCTCAAGTATTCCCTCTCTTGGTAGGCTGTGAACGCTCTGAGGGCGTCGAGGGCAGTTTGAGTGGGAGTAAAGTCTGAGACAGATCACGGAAGGTCTTGAACTCCAGGCAGAGGGGCAGCCTGGAGTCTGGGAAGCAGTTCTTGTAAGATCAGGTCTTTACACTTGACACCCAGGACTGTGCGCTCCCAGACCAACCCTGGCCCCAGGAGGGAGAGCAGGAGGTGGGATCCGAAAGGAGAGTGTTGTTCAGGTGGGACGAGGGGAACGGGGCCTCCAGGTGGAGGGAGCTGGCTGAGCAGACTCAGGAGCAGCAGAGTCAGGCCTTGTTTGGGAGGGCACCAGAGAGGAGAGGCAGAAAAAAGGGTTAAGAAAAGGAGCCAGCCCAAAAACAGAGAACAGTGAGAAAAGCAACTCTCTTCAAAAGAAGTTTCTTTAGAGGCAGGAGTCCTGCTCATTTGAGCCCCACTCCCCAACTCTGGGGTGGGTTTTTGGAGAAAACCTCCTGACCTTCTTCCTCCCAGAAGGAAGGCCCCCGGCGACACTGCCGGCTGCCCCCACAGCAGCCCAGTCTCCCCTGCCTCCCCCCAGATCCACAGCCCCTGACCCCACTGAGCTGGCCCCATCTGCACTGCCCTAGAGGCAGGCTTGGAACCGGTGGAGGACAGAAGAGGGGCAGCCTTGGCGGTCAAACTTTGCCCCCGCTTCCTACCCCAAGACGGATCCTGGACTTGGCAGGGTCAGACCCTTGAGAAGGTGTGTTTTTCATTTAAAAAGTAGCTGGGTCTTCAAAAGGCTGGACTTGCCAGGGAACAGGACCCAGGTCCTGTCTGTTGCACTTCTATTCTAGAGACAAGCATGCAGGCAGTGAGGGAGAGTTCTTAGCATCATGGCCACTGGCCTCCAGGAGGCAAGGACTCCAAAGGGACCTTTTTTTGTTATCAGAGGATTTAGAGGAGTGGGGTCTGGGGAGTATCAGTAAACTACAACTTAAGACTCACACTACCTGTTTGTACAGCCAGTGAGCTAAGAATGATTTACATTTTAAATGGCTGGGGAAAAGAAATCAAAAGATGAATAATTTTATGACGTGAAAATTCTATCAAATTCAAATGTCAGTGTCCCTAAATAAAGTTTTATTGGGGCATAGCTATGCTCATTCATTTATGAATTGTCTGTGGCTGCTTTTACGACAGAGTTAAGAAGTTAGGACAGATGCTGTGTGGCCCACAAAGTCTAAAATATTATTTATGGAAAATATTTGCCAACCCAAAAGTTACTGATTTTTAAATATTTATCTATTTGTGTCCAATCGTAGTTGCAGCACACAGGCTTAGCTGCCCCAAGACATGTGGGATCTTTTCTCTCCAACCAGGGATAGAACCCACGTCCCCTGCATTAGAAGGCAGATTCTTAACTACTGGACCAATAGGGAAGCCTCAAAAGTTACTGGTTTTGCCGACCTGCTGTAAATCTGGGTCCCAGGTCCTGTTCAGACAGACCTGGGTTGGAATCTAGTCCACCATTTCCTAACTGGGTAGCTTTGGGGATAATATTAGTCAACCTTGAAGGGTTCCTGAAGGTGAGATAATGCCTGTACATGCTTGAAAAATGTTAGCGTTTATCCCTACTACAATTATTATCTCTTGTAAGTGGAAGAGCCTGGAGACCCATAGATCTCCATCACCAGCCCAGATGTTGAGCTCCATCAGATATGCTAATACTTCACCTAACCAGAACTAACCTCATGCTCTGCACCCTAAACCTGCTCTTCCTCTTGAGCCTCCCATCTTGGCTGGTTATGTCAGGGAGATGTGGGGACAGCTGGCAAGTGCTGCTCACCGTGTCTCCCAAACACCAGCAAGTCTGGGGTGGCAGCTCGCAAGTGTAAGCAGGTGAACCAGGCAGGACTGAGCAGCTGGACAGTGATATGTGAGCATTACTCTTGTGCCGGGCAACCCTGATGATCCTTAGGTGGTCAGCGGTGTTATCGCCATTTCACAGAAGAGGAAAAGAAGGCCCAGAGAAGCCAAGTAACTTGCCAAAAGTCCAATAGCTACAAAATGGCAAGACTGGGATAGATATAATACATTTCACATAATTTGAAATTCCAAATGTATAAAAGAGTGCAATAAAAAGTCAGCCTCCCAGCCCTGGCTCCCAGCCACCTAGTTCTCTGTCCTAGAAGCCTCTGGCCTTGTGTGTGCATATTCAAAGATCTCCTGTGCATATCCAAGCAAATATGAAAAAATACATATACACACATTTAGATAGATACAGGTAGCTATCCTTTCCTCTCTGTTTTTGTTCTTTACCCAAATGGTAGTCAACTATATACATTGATCTGTGTCTTGTTTTTATCACTTACAATATAGTTTAGAGATCTTACCATATTAATACATAAGAAAGTAAATTAATTCTTTCCCACATAGTATTCCATTGCATAAATATATCATGATTTATTTACCCAAGCCTATATTGATGGACATTTGAGTCCATCGAATTGGGTCCATTCCAATCTTTTACCATTATGAAAATAATACTGCAGGACTTCCCTGTGAAACAGTGGTTGGGAGTCCGCCTGCCCGTTCAGGGGACATGGGTTTGATCCCTGGTCTGGAAGAATCCCACATGCCTCATAGCAACTAGGCCTGCATGCTACAACTACTGAAGCCAGCACTCTAGGGCCCACGCTCCGCAACAAGAAGCCACTGCGATGAGATGCCTGCACACCGCGACCAAGAGTAGCCCCACTCACCACGATTAGGAAAGCCCGCGTGCAGCAGCGAAGACCCAGCACAGACATAAATAAATTGCTTTTAAAAAGAATAATGCCGCAATGAATAGCTGCATATATTTGTTGCTTCACACATGTGCAAGTATATCTGTAGGATAAGTTCCTACAAGTAGAATATTAATTGCTGTGTTTGTAGTTTTGAAAGATAGTGCCAAACAGTCTATGATGGAGATTGATCCAGTTTACAGTTCAACCTGTAACACTTGATCACAGACTCAGGATTTGGACTCAAGCCTATCTGGCTCCAATGCCAGGGCTTGTTCTGCGGCACCATGACCATCACTGCCGCCTTAGTTCATGCTAATAAGTTAGGCCGCCTCCAAGCCGGGCCCTCCTGCTTACTCACCTGGAAGGCCTGCCTCCTCCTCTCGGAGAGCTCGGTCCTGCCTCACCTTCTCCACGCGCGAAGGTGAATTCTGCTTTGCCTAAAATCCTGTCTATTCATTGTTGGGTCTACCTTGTTTCCAAGTTAACAGCTCTCTCCTTGTTTCCTGGGGGCTACCCTTTCCCAGTCTGCCTTGTAGCCAGGTGGGACCACAGGACTGAGATCTGGCTTCACAGGTGTAAGCACTTGTGATGGGCCTGGCTTTCATCTGCCCTTAACAGGGAAGGGTACATCTTCTACCCTTCCCACTGCTGAGACATGATGAACAGTCAACTTCAGCTTCGAGATGGAGGCTGGGCCTTGAGAACGGTAGAACCACAAACTAAAAGGAGCCTCAGGTGGCCTCTGCAAAGAGCCTGGCAGGGACACTGGAAACAGAAGCCCTAACAGCACTGCCTACCCTGCCCCAGTACCTGAGAGCCAGCCAGCCAGTGAGTGGGAATACGGCAGGAAGTGAGACCCAGTGTCTTTGAGTTAAAAGTTTCTTGGGAGTTGACTTGGAGCTCAGCGACTGAAATGTCATTCTCCTGGGTTCCTACAACTACACACACACAATCCAGCCCCCTACCCCCCAATCCCACCCCCACATCACACAGACACATGTGTGCTCACTCCTGGCAGCTCTCTGCTAGGAAAAAATGCAGCCTTTTCCCTTCCATCCATAATCATGCACTTTTCAGACAGGCTGCATTCCTCCTCCCTGAAGTCAGCAGCTTCTCGCTCTGGCCAGTCACAGAGAACCTACACATACTCAATGATCATTCTACTGGGTTAGTTCTCTACTATCTAGGCTGTAGGAAAAGCAGCAGAGAAATGGTCCTCCACAAGATGATCAGCACACACACAAAGTACGCACGTGTTAATACATATTTCCCCTTTATCTATAATCACGAATATTCACTATGGACTGCGCATTTAGCTGGGTCTTACAGGACCCACAGCAGGAAGCAGCAGCAGCCCCTGCTCTCATGACAGGAGGCCAGTATTGGTGACAACACGTCATTCAGAGCTCAGATCTGTGTATCACCCATCCATGATTCACAAGCCAAGATCCCCACCTGCCAAGGCCACCTGTCCAATCCCTCGGCAAGTTCTCCTGTGTCTTAGGTTCCCAAAGCTATCTCATATGATCTCACAGGAAAGAAAAGCTAATAAACATCAGTTTTATACCCTCTCTTTTCTTTCCTACTGTAGCTTTATAGTAAGTTTTGAAAACAGGTAGTACAACTCTTGCAGCTTTGTCCTTTTTCAAAATTGCTTTTGCTTTTCTATTTTTTTTTTTCTGTATACATTTTAGAATCAACATCTTCATTTCTATGGAAAATGTCCTGCTGGATTGTAGTTTTCAGCCTATATGTCTGGCAACTAGTATTTCATGGTTTTTGGTGCTGTTGTAGAGAATGCTTTTTAAAAATTTACTTAAATTTCCAAATGTTATTGCTAGTATACAGTATTAGGATAATTTTTTTTTTTGGTACAGTGATCCTATATCCTGTGATCTTACATATTAGTAGTCCATAACACACAGAGCCCACAAGGACCAGCCCCCAAGTGCCACACCACCCATGGAGCATACGAGGTGTACACTGCATGCAAGCCACAACCACCCAGTCCACTGTGGGTCCATCCCATCCACAGGCGCCTCAAAGCGCCCTCAACACTCACTGTGGAAAGTGTTCTGAGAAGCCTGTTGGAGACAGAGAGTATTTCCTGCTGCCAGGCCCTCTCCCAGCTGGGTCAAATGTGGCCACCTTCAACCAAACACTCAAGCTCCCCCTCTTCAGGGCACCCCTGGGAAATGGCTGCCTCACCCCAAACTGCATTTCCCAGCTCTCCTTGCATCTAGCATGGCCCTATGGTTGGTTCTTGCCAGTGGAATCTGAGCGGAAGTGGTGGGCCCCTTCCTGGCCACAGCTGTTAAGAAGAAGGTGTGTCCTCTCTTTCCCTATCCATCCACTGAATACAGGGGACAATAAGGCACTTAGAAGCTCCTGGAGCCACAGGCTAGAAGGAGGCTTGGTCACCATGGAGAAGAACCACTAGCCAACCAGAACACCTGCATTTTACCACTATGAGAATGAAAGTGGAAGTGAAGTCGCTCAGTCGTGTCTGACTCTCTGCAACCCCATGGACTGTAGCCTACCAGGCTCCTCCCTCCATGGGATTCTCCAGGCAAGAGTACTGGAGTGGGTTGCCATTGCCTTCTCCAGGGGTTCTTCCCGACCCAGGGATGGAACCCCGGCCTCCTGCATTCCAGGCAGAGGCTTTAACCTCTGAGCCACCATAGTCATTGTTATTGGGTTAATTCACGTAAGGCTTCCCTCTTAGCTCAGCTGGTGAAGAATCCGCCTGCAAGGCAGGAGACCCCAGTTGGATTCTTGGGTCAGGAAGATCCACAGAAGAAGGGATAGGCTGCCCACTCCCGTATTCTTGGGCTTCCCTTGTGGCTCAGCTGGTAAAGATTCCACCTGCAGTGCCGGAGACCTGGGTTCCATCCCTGGGTTGGGAAGATCCCCTGGAGAAGGGAAAAGCTGCCCACTCCAGTATTCTGGCCTGGAGAATTCCATGGACTGTATAGTCCATGGGGTTGCAAAGAGTCAGACACGACTGAGTGACTTTCACTTCACTTAATTCACTTAAATGGGGGGTGGGGTGTTGGGGGGTGTTCTGTGCTACATTAGTTAGTGCTGTTACCTTGATATACCGGCCCTTGTTCTCCTGGCCCCTCCCCTCAGGCCAACCACAGAGAGACACTGGGGGGACCTCAGGTCTGATGGATCCCCTGGAAAAGGTAAGCTTCCCTCCTCCCCTGACTGGGGAAAACCAAGGACCCCGTAGCTGTCCACATCTGCCCAGTGGCATCCTCCACATGCTCAGTTCTGGGCTGGGGCTGGGCTTGGCACCGTCTCTGATCCTTCCTTCCTCGCACCCCCACACCCAGCCATCTCCCATGTGCATCTGGGCAGATCTCAGAGTATCTCACTCGGAAGCCAGCAACAGCCTCATACTTTCCCCCTCTGCAGCCTTCAGTGGCTCCCCATTGCCTTCCAAATAAAGCCCATGTTCCCACTCAGTCCAGGCCCCTCTTCCGTCAGAGCCCCTGGGGGCCTCAGTGGTGCCCTATGCCTCACCGTTTCCCCACAGACCTCCCCCCACAGGTGAAAGGTGTAAATAAAACACCTATCACAAAGGCGCATTATTATCATCGATGATGATCATGACCAGCTGAAGCAATCTTCTCTCCCTCCTCATCTAAGTCCTAGCTATCCTTCTAGACAACCTATTTCCCACCTCCTCTGGGGGACTCTGAGGGTTAACTTTATGTGTAAATGTGATATGGCTAAAGGATGCCCAGATTGCTCATGAAATATTATTTCAGGGTGTTTCCAGAAGAAGTTAGCTTTGGAATTGGAGACTGAGTGGAGAATATGCCTCACCAATTCAGTGAGTATCATCTAACCCATTAAGGGGCAAAATAGGAAAACAAACGAACAAAAACAGATATGGAGAAAGGTGACTTTTCTCTCTATTTAAGCTGGGACATCCATCTCCTCCTGCCCTTGGACACAGGTGCTCCTGGTTCTCAGGCTTCAGGGTTTGGACTGGAACGTCACTGCTGGATTTCCTGGGCCTCTGACTTGCAGGTGGCAGATTGTGGGACCTCTCAGCCTCCACAATTGCATCAGGCAAGAAGGAAATGGCAACCCACTCCAGTATTCTTGCCTGGAAAATCCCATGGACAGAGGAGCCTGCTAGGCTACAGTCCATGTGGTTACAAACAGTTGGACACAACTGAGTGACTTCACTTAATCCCTTGTAATAAATCTTTCTATGTATCTATCTGTATATTCTATTGGTTCTACTTCTCTGGAGAACCCTGACTAATATAGACCCTCCCAGATGCTCCCAGCAGACATGAGCCCCCCACCCCTTTCCTCTGCTCACCTTCTAGGACTTGGGTCACACAATTCATCAACACTGCTCATTACCAGGTGTCACAGCTTGGGTTCTTGGAGAAGACTCTAAGATGGAGTTTGAGGTGTTTATTAAGGAGGGCCCTGGGATCAACACCTGTGGAAGGGAGAGGAAGAAACAAGAGTGGGTAGAGGAGAAGTTGAGCTGTGGTGCAGGGCCAACGCCATGGGCCTCTGGAGCATATGTGCCCTTAAGAGGTGTCCCGAGTAGGGCTGAGGTAGCTAGGCCTTCATATTGCTGCCTCAGTAAGTCAGGCGATGTGGGAAGGAGTATAACCTTAGTGAAGCATCTCTTGGCAGCTGGAGCCATCCCAGAAGACCTGACAGAGTTCCCAACAGCTGGGGCAACGAGTCCTTCAGAAGGAGGATCTGGTGCTGCAGTGCCCTGACCCCACAATTTGACTCATGGCTCTCACCTCCCCCACCTGCTCCAAGCACAGTCCCTGGAGAGAAGGAAACCTAGAGACTGAGCCAACCCTGTATCCTTTGCTTCCCTTCTCCCACCCTCAACAACCTCCAAGTGCCGCCTTCAGCACAGACCCCAGGCTAGCTGAGTTCAGAGGCTGTCTATAAACTGGGGAAGCCAGGGGTCGGGGTTCCCTGCATGAGCTCGTGATGCTGGCCCTCAGGGAGCAGATACTGCTTCCAGGATGGGTTCTATAGAGTTGTGGGTATGTGTGTGTGTTGTCACACTGAAGGGGTGTGGGGCACTATTAGTGGGCAGGGGGGTGGTCCTGCAACAGCCAATTGTCCCAGGTCCCCAGTTGGTTGAAAACCTGTCTCTAAATCTCCTAGTTGAAAACCTAACTCTGTTTTACATATAAACACACAGTGTTGTACGGCTTTGAAAAGCACACACTGAGTTTTCTAGGAATACACAACTACTATATAAATCAAGGGAACATGCATACTTTGTGTAGTTTGGAATTTTATCAAGAAATATTCCTCTTTCAGGAAATCATGTCAGGTATTTGACTCACCAGAACAACACCCCTCTATCCACCTGTATTTCACCTGTCACGTTCTTAATGCTATTGTTTATAGCTAAAGCCAGGGGTAATTAAACATGCCAAGGTCTTCCTAGTGTAGTGATGCTTAAACATTACAGATTGAAATACATTTTATTTTATTCTCAATAGCTTTTAATTTCTCCCTTATTTTACAATTAGAGCAGTATATATATATATATATTTTTTTTAATTATGTGTCTGGATTGGTTGTAATATCTGTGAATGTCTTTTCAGGATGATAAAAGGGGCATCCACAGTATTTTATTTCAGAAGGAGGGTGATGGGTCTGACAAGTTAAGAACCTCAAACCTAGGTGGGTGCCCTCCTCTTGGGCCTGACCTATCTCCCAAACTCACCACATCATCAATCACTACCTCCAGCATGGAGAGGTGGGCCTCGGGCCCCTTGGGGGGAGGTCGCCCTCTGCAGGCTATCAGCCTTTCTTTGTGGAAAGCTGGGCTGAAAGAAGCCCTGGATTTGATGATTCGGTCTGGGACAGAGGATTCGTATCTCGCCATGTCTGTTTCCAAAACACCCTCCAGATTCACCACCTTTGATCATGAGCCCTCTTACCATACTAAGGACCTGGGTGGAGGTGCAGGAGGGGATGGGGGCAGGGTGAGGTGGAGCCGGCCCCATCCCCTTTCATGGGAACTTAATGGACTTTGGAGCCCAGCGGTAGGCCTCTCCCAGCCTGGCCTCCTTGATGGGGGACAATGTCCAGGTTTCATTTTCACTCCTCAAGGCCATTTCAAGGCCATTATCTCTTGTAAGTCCTCCCTGGATACTTTGGCCAGTGATGCTGGGCCCAGGCTAGGTAGACATCTCCCCAGGCAGAGGTAGAGAGGTCAGCCCCCCACCTAACTGAGCTTACAGCATCAGTGTGTGTCTAGGGGGGTTGTGAGTATATCTGAACAACCAGGAAGGTGCCCCACTGGAGTGGGGCTACCAGTAAAATACAGAGTGCCCAGTTCATTTCTATTTCAGATAAATAGCAAATAATATTTTTAGAATAAATATGTCCTATGCAATCCTTGGAACTTACTTACACTAAAAAAAGTATAAGTTGCTTGTATGAAATTGAAATATACCTGGGTGTCCTGAGTTTTTATCTGCTAATTCTGGTAACCCTCCTTAGAACACAAGTCCATGTGTCTGTGTGTGACAAAATATTGTTAGCACAACTGAGTATGGGGACACTGAGTGTGTGTCCAGGGCCCGTGCTCAAACCCTAAAGTCAGCAGGAGAAGGCACACTTGGAAAATGATACTGCAGTGAAGGCCAGGCCTTAGGCGTGTGCCTATCTGTGAAAGGGGACGGGTCAGTGGATCCAGCCCCAGATCCTGGGCCTGTAGCCCAGAGATTTTCAGCCCTAGTGGGGCTCCAGGGTCCTCTAGGGTTCAGATTCCCAGAGCTACCCCTCTGCGCGTGCACACACACCCTCCCCCAGAGGCTGGCTCCTTCAGCTGAGGCTGGAACCTGGCTCTTGCTTCTCACACATCCTCCACGATTGAAGGGTGCTGCCAGTTTTGTCATCAGAGCCAGTTAAGGCCTGGATCTGGGCCTGGGGGAGCGGGAAATGGGCAGGGGACTTCCTCAAAGGTGAGTGGTGGGCTCAAACCCCAGTGGTTATACTGGCTGGGGCCTGGCTTACCTGCTGAAGTCGGTATCGGTAGTCCAGCCTCCTGGACAAAAGTCATGCTCCGCCCTCCCGGGGGTCTCCTGCCTCCCTGTGGAGAGGAAGATGCTAGTATGAATGACTCTGTTCTGATGAAGAAACTGAGGTCACAAGACAGGGCTAGGATGGGAATCCAGCATACCTGAGTCAAGCTGATGGAAGGACCAGGCTCCAGCCTGATGCCCACCAGTTCCAGCCTGGGTCTCCTCATCCCCTTTCCCCCTGCCCCTCAGGCTGACCGGGTCTGATGTCAAGCAACCTGCTGTGCTCTCCCCTCTCAGCCCTTGAGTTCCAAATCCCTGACCACCCCCTCTTGTCCCCCTCCCCTCTGTGCTGGGTAATGTTCTGCATACTGGCCATCCCTGCTCTGACCTGATGGTACTATGTCAGGATTACTGTCCACGGCTCCTACTTAAGCTGAGGGCTTTCAGGGTCCAGACTCAGCACCCTTCACTGCTGGGTCCCTTGGCACAGTGTTCTGAGAGGGTTTGAGGAATGAATGGGGGGAACCAGTCTCATCAAATGGCCACCAGAACGGACTTCTCCAACAGTCCTCAGGTGCCTGAATATCATGAAGCACAGGAGCTGCGCACACCACCTTCCAAGAACTTAGGACTATCAGCTGTAGGATGCAAATGCCTTCTGGTTAGAAACAAGTGGAGTCAATCACGTATCAGCAAGCGCCTACACGGGCACACAGAACAAGGCATTGTGCTGCGCAAACAACTGTGTAGACAACCTCAAACTCCCGTTTATCCAGGGACCTCACTGGTAGTCATGCAAAAGTCCTCAGCGTTCAATAGCATGGATATTTGAATATCTTAGGATCACATAGAATTCAGAGGCCTTAGGGTTAAGTCAAGAATTCTATTTATATAGGAAGTACCTACATACAAACTTTCAAATTGTAAACTTTCAAAGATGTGAGCTACCCAGACATCACTGGATCTCTTTTTTCTAGACGGTAGATAGAGTAGGATCCAGTAAGAAATAAGAAACTGTGCCTTCAACATCAGGCATGAGTGAGATCGCAGCTCGCCCTCTGTCTCCTGTTGCTGACGATCCTTCAACTCGACCATCTCCCACCTCCTCTCCCTTCTCCCGTCAGTAACTCTTCTTGCCCATTCATTTGATGCCAGCCCCTGTAGGCCAGCTCTTGTACTTTACTTCTGTACATTTCAAATTACTATACTGCCAGATGAAAAATATTTTCTTTACTCTTTTGTTTGTTTTTTATGTATTATGTGTGTGAAAAGGGCCTTCCCAGGTGGTGCTAATGGTAAAGAATCCACCTGCCAATGCAGGAGATGCAAGAGACTTAGGTTTGATTCCTGGGTAGGGAAAATCCCCCGGGGAAGAACATGGCAACCCACTCCAGAATTCTTGCCTGAAAAATCCCACAGACAGAGGAGCCTGGTGGGCTTCAGTCCATGAAGTCGCAAAGAGTTGGACACGACTGAGCACACATATTATAAACCTATAACAGTGCAGTACTATACAGCTGATTGTGTTGGTTGGGTACCTAGGCTAACTTTGTTGGACTTATGAACGAATTAGACTTATGAATGTGCTCTTGGAATGGAACTTGTTCGTATGTGGGGACTTACTGTATAATGTCATTAGTTTCCTACTGCTGCTCTAGCAAATTATCACAAACTTAGTGGCTGAAAATTACATTGATTTATTATCTTGCAGTCCTGGGTAACAGAATTCCCCAGTGGGTCTCACAGGGCTAAAATCAAGGTGTCGCAGAGCTGCATTTCTGCCGAAGGCTCTAGCAGAGAATCTGCTTCCATACCTCCTCCAGCTTCTAGACACCACTCTCATTTCTTGGCTCATGGCTCCCTGCCAGCCAGCAATCACATCACTCCAACCTCTGCTTCTGTTACCCCCAACTCTATCGCTGACTTTCCTGCCTCCCTCTTTCTCTTATAAGGATCTGTGATTACACTGGAGCCACCTGGATAATGCAGACTAATCTGCCATCTCAAGATCCTTAACTCAATCATGTCTGTGAAGTCCCTTTTGTCACGTAAGTTACGTATTCACAGATTCTGGAGATTAGGACATGGACATCTTTGGCAGGGGGTGGTATTATTGTGCCCACCACACCCAGTTTAAGAGTCAAAATGCAATCAGGCTATCAGCCTGAGAGGGGTGCTGCACCAGAAGAACTAGGAGGTATGTGAGAAATTTGGCACCAGGGATACGGGCTACTTGACCACGACACTGATATTTTTGTAGTAAGAAGTAATCTGGGGACTTCCCTGGTGGTCCAGTGGCTAAGACTCCATGCTCCCAATGCAGGAGGCCAGGTTCACTTCCTGGTCAGGGAAGTAGATCCCACATCCTGCAACTAAGATTTCACATGCTAAAACTAGAGATCCCACAAGCTGCAACTAAAAATCCTGCATGCTGCAATAAAGATCTGGTATAGCCAAAAAATTTTTTTTAAAAAAAAGAAGAAATTTTTACATGTTTGGTATTTATAATGCTTGTAATCTATTAGATAATTTGATCTTCAAATAATTGAAAGTGTAAAATTGAGTAATTTAAACTGAGGGTTTTAGGTTGAACTCTTATCAAGTTTATATACAAAACTAGAACCCATAAGAGAACTTTAAATTCACCATAATTTTTGAAAGTGAAAGTGTTGGTTGCTCAGTTGTGTCTGACTCTTTGCGACCCCATGGACTGTAGCCGGCCAGGCTCCTTTGTCCATGGGATTCTCCTGGCAAGAATACTGGAGTGAGTTGTCATTTCCTTCTCCAGGGGATCTTCACTACCCAGAGATTGAACCTGGGTCTCCTGCATTGTAGGCAGATTCTTTACCATCTGAGCCACCAGGGAAGCCATTTTTACTGTTATTTAAATTTTGTATGAGTTTAACTTAATTGGTTCTAAGGATTATCTAGTAGGAAGGAAGCTCTTCTTGGTTAAGTTAGGGACAGAGTACTGAAATAGGAAGTCTCATTTATAGACAAAGTTTAAAATATTTTAAGATATTTGAGTTTATAGACTGGACCAAATATTATTCCAAGATCTCTCAAAGGAGGTTGTTAAATTTTGCTGCATATAAAGAGAAAAACAAGGTTTGCAAGCTGAACTTAAAGTCTAGAAGCAAACCCCTAGTTTCACTTGCCCCTTGGCCCAGAGAGGAGAGGTGTTGTGCTGGGGCAGCCACCACAGCCTGAGGAAAGACTAGAGTGAGATCCCAATGAGCTGCAGAGACCAAGTCTCATCAGAAGGTGCTGGATGGATGCCTCTGGCTGCGATTTTTAAAGTCATATTGGTACTGTTGTTTTGAACTCTTTTTTTGTCAGAAAAGTCAAATAAGTATATACTTTAGATATAATTTTTTCAGTATAAAAAGGGTACAGTTTTAGGATCAAAAAATTAAGTAGAAAAACTCTCATGTCAGAATTGAATTAGAGAGGACATTTGCTTTCCTTAAAGGCAGATTGAGATGACTCAGACCCACCTTGCTGATAAAGACAACTTAAAAAAAACTGGCCACAATATTTTAAATAATCTTAAAAGCATCAAAAAGCTAACCATATATGAAGAAATTGCCCAGCTAGAGAGCCCAGAGTTGGGAGGCCCTCCTGCCATGGTAGAATTCTCCGATCAGGGAAGAAGCTGAGAAGCTGCACGGGATCTCTGAGATCCTTGAGGTGGGAGTCAGGGAACAGAACTTAGGGCAGAGAACTGGGACTGGGAAATTAAAACACTTCGATTTAAGAGTGAGGGTAGAAGGGCTTCCCTGGTGGATCAGTGGTAAAGAATCCGCCTGCCAATGGAGGAGACATGGGTCAATCTCTGATCAGAAAGATCCCACATGCCGCAGAACAACTAAGCCCATACGCCACAGCGATTGAGCCTGTGCTCTAGAGCCTGGGAGCCACAACCACTGAGCCCACGCGCCAAAGCTACTGAGGCCGTGTGCCCTAGAGCCCGTGAGCCCGTGCTCCACAACCAGAGAAGCCACCACAATGAGAAGCCCAAGCACCGCAACTAAAGAGTAGCCCCGCTTGCCAAAGCTAGAGAAAAGCCCATGCAGAAACGAAGACCCAGCTCAGTCAAAACTAAAAATAAAAAATTTAAAAAACCAATATCAAAGATTAATTGATTCAAAATTTGATAAACAGTAACTATTACAAAAAAAAAAAAGAGTAATGGTGGAAATTCCCTGGCTGTCTGTCCAGTGGGCTAAAGGTCCAGGTTCAATCCCTGGTTGGAGAATTCAGATTCCGCAAGCCACATGGCATGGCCCAAAAGAAGAAGAAAAGTGTAAGGGTGAACCAGAAACAAATTGGTCTTCACAGATTCCACAGGCTGGCTTTGATATCTGGGTAAGCCATGAGGTCTTCAGCCTTGAAACTGGACTAAGGTGATCATGGGATGCCCTAGACATGGCAGAAGCTAACTAAAATCCTAATTGAAGGACGATGACATCATTTTAGGCCTCAGGTAATTTTTTTTTTTTTTTGGCCCTATATAGAGGCTTGTGGGATTTTAGTACCCTGAATAGGGATTGAACCTGGGCCCTTGGCAATGAGAATTCAGAGTCCTGACCAATGGACTGCCAGCCAATTCCCTCAAGTAACTTCTAAAGGTTACCTTTCAAACATCCATCCTACTATCGAAGAAAACTAGGCAGGAAAGGTGACAAGACAGCACAACCAATGACCAAATGAAACAGTAGAAACTGAGACACGGTGACTGCAGCCATGAAATTAACTTTCTTTGGAAGGAAAGTTATGACCAACCTAGACAGCATATTAAAAAGCAGAGACATTACTTTGCCTACAAAGGTCCATCTAGTCAAGGCTATGGTTTTTCCAGTAGTCATGTATGGATGTGAGAGTTGGATCATAAAGAAGGCTGAGTGCTGAAGAACTGATATTTTCAAACTCTGGTGCTGGAGAACACTTTTGAGAGTCCCTTGGACAGCAACGAGATCAATCCAGTCAATCCCAAAGGAAATCAGTCCTGAATATTCATTGGAAGCACTGATGCAGAAGCTCCAATACTTTGGCCACCTGATGCGAAGAACTGACTCATTGGAAAAGACCCTGATGCTGGGAAAGATTGAAGGCAGGAGGAGAAGGGGACGACAGAGGATGAGATGGCTGGATGGCATCACCGACTCGATGAACATGAGTTTGAGTCAATTTCGGGAGATAGTGAAGGACAGGGAAGGACTGCATTCCATGGGATTGCAAAGCCTGAACTTGGCACCTGAACAACAACAACAACACAACATGATCAGATCACACTATCAAACAAAAGTGCTTGCTGTTTTTCCTCAATGGAATCATGAGTGTGTACGTGTACGTTCATAGGAGAAGGGCTAGAAGAGAGCTGCACATCAGCTTCCTGCTTGTCACATCCCCTCCATTCACAACTCACACCCTAGGTGACCCTAGGAAGTCTTGATTACACTTGCCTTCCTCTCTTTAAACCTTTGTTCCTGCGGTTCCCTCCATCGGGGATCCCACACCCAAAGATGGATGCTTGCTGTGCGCTTTCCTACAGGAAGGCTTCCCTACTCCCTCCAGCTAGAACACAGCCTTTTCTCCTTTTTCATCTTCCTCTCTTAGAACCCTCCTTATCCCCCTGCCTCGTGTTTTGGGTGGTTGTGTTCCTGCCTTTCTCCTCTTTGGGGGCTGGGCCTGAGGTGGCTGCTGTTTTCACCCTACGTATCCTCTGCTCAGTACTGAGCACTTTGGAGGACGACCACTGAGGGACGGGGACAGGCTTGCTAAGGCTCTTGAGCACATTTGTCAAGGTCCTGCCTCTGTCACCTGGACCTGGGTTCCGAGGTAAGGAAACCCGCAGGTCCTTCACTTCTGCCCAAGCTCTCGCATGTGGCCACAGGAAGACACATTCCACTAGTGTTTGCACATTCAGCGTGCTTGCACACATCTAGGAGTGTGCATTGCTCAGCGGCTGGGGAAAGCAGGCACATTTAGCCCCATTTGACAGGTGGGAGACTGAGGCTTAAGGAGGTGAATAAGATAGGCCAATGCTTATCAAGCCTGGGTGTGCCTAGAAATCACCTGGGAACTTTTATTTATTTCTTTATTTTAAAATATTTTTTAGCTGTGCCAGGTCTCAGTTGCAGCTCTCGGGACCTTTAGTTGCAGACTATGCAATCCAGTTCCCTGACCAGGGATTGAACCCAGACCCCCTGCATTGGGAGTGCAGAATCTTAGCCACTGAACCCTTATGGAAGACCTGAGTTTTTTAAAAAAAAATTAAGTCTGAATCTCTCTGAGTAGAGCCCAGGTGATTCTAAGATATAACCAAGTTTGAGAACCATCGGACAAGTTCATGGCCCATAACTGGTTGGAAGTAGAACCAACACAAAAATTCTACATCTTAAGGGAATACTCCTCCTTTCTTCCCAAGAACTGGGGTGGTTCTTGGACCATAGGCTCTTTGGGGTCTCACAAGCTGCAAGGAAGTACAGGGCATGTGGGCCCTACAGACAGGCTTGGCTTCCGTAAGGCCAACATGCTCCCTCCATGTCCTGCTCTGACTCCAGAACTCGGGTCCAGACAGCCAAAGCCCAGGGGACAGTGGGTGACTCAGACACTTCCTGTTTTCTTGGCTACAATGACAAGGGGGTGGAAGCAGCCCGGGCTGGAGTTCATGGCCTAAGAGAGGGGTCTTGGAGCGAGGAGGAGGTGGGAGTGAGCATCCCTTTCCCTGAGATGTGGAAGGGCTGAGCTGAGCAGAGCCACATGGGGTGAAGAGGAGGCAGTTCATTAGGTGGCCAGGTTAGCAAAGGGAGGGAGGGTTGGGGCCCGGCTTTCCTTAAAATGTGAAGATTTTGTGAGTCCTCGGAGGTTGAAAGAGAGCCCTGTAGTTCTGTCTGAATGATTGGTTCAGGCAAGCTGGGAGACTGAATAGGTCAGGAGATGTCCACACAGGGAGGCCAAGGACCCGGGTTGTCCTGGCCCTGCCCCGCCATGAATTACTGTGTGACCCCCAGCACAGCCCTGGGCCATTCCAAGCCCCTGCTTTCTCTTCTATGAAATGCAGAGGGGCTGAACTCTGAGAAATACTGAGATTCTAAGAAAAACCCTAAACTCTCTCAGCCATCAGAACACTGTATATTCTCCAGGGCACTTTTTATTTGCATAATTTTGATTTCAAGTCAGACAATAACCCTGCAAAGTAGGTGGGGAAAGTATTACCTGGTAGCTATAGATGATCAAGGAGACCAAGGAATATGTGGCCAAGGGTGTGTGGGAATCGGGACCTGAATGCTCCTGGTGGCCCAACTGGATCACTCGCTTCCTTAGAGGACAGCAATCTGGGGGTCCCTGATGGCTCAAATGGTAAAGAATCTGCCTCAATGCAAGAGACATGGGTTCAATCTCTGCATCAGGAAGGTCCCCTGGAGAAGGGAATGGCTACCCACTCCAGTATTCTTGCCTAGAGAATTTCATAGACCGAGGAGTCTGGCGGGCTATAGTCCATGGGGTTGCAAAGAGTCAGACATGACTGGGCAACTAACACACATGAAAAATTGGACATATTTGAATCATGGCTTCAATCATCTCCCTGCTGGGATCACTCTTAGAAAGTGACCTTAAATTCAGAAAAAGTTGATTGGTTAGGAAGATATTCACTAAACTGGATTTTATATTAATGAGAAGTTAAACATAGCCCAGACATCCAGCAATAGAAAACTGGAGACTGTAAAAAGTGCATTATTAGCTACCTTTGTCTGAGTAGCAAGTTACCCTCAACCTCTGTGGCTTAACTAATGAGAATTTGTAATCTCAGTTTCTGTGGTTCAGGAATCCAGGAACTGGGCTGGATGCCTCTGGGTCAGGGTCTCTCAGGAGGCTGCAATCTAGGACTGGACTGGGGCTGCAGTCATCCCAAAACTTGCCTGCGAGAGCATCCACTTCCAAGTTCACTCCCCTGGCTGTTCACAATCTCAGGTCTTTGCTGGCTCATCAGTTTCTCATCTTGTGGGCTCCTCCAGGGCATAGCTCACAACACGGCTGCTGGCTTTCCTGAGGGCAAGTGAGTGACCTGGAAGGCAATCAGTCCTCCTGCGACTTGACCCTGGGAGTGACCTCTTCTCACTTCTGCCTTATTCTCTTCCTTAGAAGTGGGTCACTAGGTCTAGACCAGGTTCAAGGGGAAAAGATTACACAAGCATCCTGAGAATACCCAGGAACTATAGGGGAAGGAAGAATTCTCCTGACCCTCTTAGGGTCCCTGAATGAGTCGGAAAATTAAACTGACAATAACAGGAGAAAAGCATGCCCGTAGAGTTAGACTTTTATGTGACATGAGCCTGTACAAGGAAATGAAGACCTGAAAAAAAAGCCCTGAGTGCTTTTATGTTGGGTTTCATGAAGAGTGGGCAGTTGTATAGGGATGCTGAAACCGTTTACCTCAGATTGGGACTGGGACTGGGACTCGAACTCATGTGCTGGGACTCAAACCCAGCCGAAACCCTGCTTGGGATGCAAACTCATGTCACTGGGACTTAAACCCAGCCAAAACCCAGACAACAGAGGATGAGATGGTTGGATGGCATCACTAACTCAATGGATATGAGTTTGAGTAAACTCTGGGAGTTGGTGATGGACAGGGAAGCCTGGCATGTTGCAGTCCATGGAGTTGCAAAGAATTGGATGCGACTGAGTGACTGAACTGAACTGAACTCCCCAAAATTGTTTGAATAATCCTCCCACTCGTTAGCATATGAAATTACCCAGCTTACAAAAACTAATTACACCATACTTCGTGGCCTCAATTGCCCTCTACGATGGCCCACAGTCTATCTGGGCAGAGTGCTTCTCGCTGAATCTGAATAAATCTACTTCTTACCTATCACTTTGTCTCTCACTGAATTCTTTCTGCAATCAGACATCAAGAACCTGAGCTTCTGTAGGTCCTGAAACCAGGTACCATTAGTACCTGGTTCAGTTCAGTTCAGTCGCTCAGTCATGTCTGACTCTTTGTGACCCCATGAATCGCAGCATGCCAGGCCTCCCTGTCCATCACCAACTCCTGGAGTTCACCCAAAGTCACGTGCATTGAGTCATTGATGCCATCGAGCCATCTCATCCTCTGTTGTCCCCTTCTCCTCCTGCCCCCAATCCCTCCCAGCATCAGTACCTGGTTAGTTAGTTAGTTTAGTCGCTCAGTTGTGTCCAACTCTTTGCAACCCCATGAATTGCAGCACACCAGGCCTCCCTGTCCATCACCAACTCCCGGAGTTCGCTCACATCCATCGAGTCGGTGATGCCATCCAGCCATCTCATCCTCTGTTGTCCCTTTCTCCTCCTACCCCCAATCCCTCCCAGCATCAGAGTCTTTTCCAGTGAGTCAACTCTTCGCATGAGATGGCCAAAGTACTGGAGTTTCAGCTTTAGCATCATTCCTTCCAAAGAAATCCCAGGGCTGATCTCCTGGTTAGTTAGTGTTAATTCCTCAGTTGCATCCGACTCTTTGTGACACCATGGAGTAGCTGCTTGCTCCTTGGAAGGAAAGCTATGACCAACCTAGAGAGCATATTAAAAAGCAGAGACATTACTTTGCCTACAAAGATTTGTCTAGTCAAAGCTATGGTTTTTCCAGTAGTCATGTATGGATGTGAGAGTTGGACTATAAAGAAAGCTGAGTGCCGAAGAATTGATGCTTTTGAACTGTGGTGTTGGAGAAGATTCTTGAGAGTCCCTTGGACTGCAAGGAGGTCAGACTAGTCCATCCTAAAGGAAATCAGTCCTGAATATTCATTGGAAGGACTGATGCTGATGCTGAAACTCCAATAGTATGGCCACCTGATGCAAAAAACTGACTTATTTGAAGAGACCCTGATGCTGGGAAAGATTGAAGGCAGGAGGAGAAGGGGACAACAGAGGATGAGATAGTTGGATGGCATTACTGATTCTATGGACATGAGTTTGAGTAAGCTCTGGGAGTTGGGAAGCTCTGGGACAGGGAAGCCTGGTGTGCTGCAGTCCATGGGGTCGCAAAGAGTCAGACGCAACTGAGCGACTGAACTGAACCGAAACTTAACTGATTTTCTGGCCTGGGGGCTGAGGGGGTGGGTAGAAAGGAGTCCAGGCCTCACATCTGTCCTTGAGCCTGTCTGAGCAGTAAGAGTTGGCTTAAAACTCAACATTCAGAAATCTAAGATCATGGCATCTGGTCCCATCACTGCACGGCAAATAGATGGTAAACAATAGAAACAGTGAGAGACATTATTTTGGGGGGCTCCAGCCATGGTGACTGCAGCCATGAATTAAAAGACACTTGCTCCTTGGAAGACGACCAACCTAGACAGGATATTAAAAAGCAGAAATACTACTTTGCCTACAAAGATCTGTCTAGTCAAAGCTATGGTTTTTCCAGTAGTCATGTATGGATGTGAGAATTGGACTATAAAGAAAGCTGAGTGCCAAAGAATGATGCTTTTGAACTGTAGTGTTGGAGAAGACTCTTGAGAGTCCCTTGGACTGCAAAGAGATCCAACCGGTCCATCTTAAAGGAAATCAGTCCTGAATATTCATTGGAAGGACTGATGTTGAAGCTGAAACTCCAATACTTTGGCCACGTGATGCGAAGAACTGACTCATTTGAAAAGACCGTGATGCTGGGAGGAGGAGAAGGGGATGACAGAGGATGAGATGGTGGGATGACAGAGGATGAGATGGTGGGATGACAGAGGATGAGATGGTTGGATGGCATCACCAATTCGATGGACATGAGTTTGAATAAGCTCTGGGAGTTGGGGATGGACAGGGAAGCCTGGCGTGCTGCAGTCCATGAGGTAGCAAACAGTCGGACTTAACAGAGCGACTGAACTGAACTGAACTGAGCAGTAAGATGCCATAAATTCTCCCACCAGGGTAGCCTCATGGGTGTGTTTCAGGCCAATCTGAACCACTTCTAATCTTACTGCATATTCCTGGGTTTATCGGAGCCCTAGGCTTTGGGGTTGGGGGTGATTCTGAGAGCAGCAATGTTTTGGGGAGGATTTGGTAAATAGGGGGTGGTAACAGAAGTAGTGTCCCAGAGGAAAAAGGGAAGGCTGTTGACACAGTGGAAAAACACCTGAAAGTTGGAGTCTTAGACCCTGGTCATGCTGGTCATTTGAGTATGACTCTTTCAAGCCTCAGTTTTCTCATCTATAGAATGGGATGCGAGTGAGTAATGTGGCCCTTCCTCATTTAATAGGAGTGAGATATATTATGCACAGAAATGTATTTTTGTAAACTGTAAAGTTATGGATCAGTGATGGTTTCTTCAGGGACTAACTAGAGCAAATACACCCACCCCTCTTGCCACTGAGCTCCCAACAGGAGTCAAGTCCTTCCCCAACCATCAGCAGAAGGCAGGGTTGGGTCCCCACATACTGAGCCACAGTTTCATCTCATCTCTGACTGGTTATGTTAGGTAAATGTTGGTGTTGAGTATACTTCAGTTAAAAAGAATGAGGTTATCTCTAAAGAAAGACAACTTGGCAACATCTATTGAAAGCACAATTGACTCAGCAATTCCATGTTGAGGAATAGATATACACACACGGTGGAGAAGGCGATGGCACCCCAATCCAGTGCTCTTGCCTGGAAAATCCCATGGACGGAGGAGCCTGGTGGGCTGCAGTCCATGGGATCTCGAAGAGTCGGACACAACTGAAGCGACTTAGCAGCAGCAGCAGCAGCAGCATACACACATGGGAATGAAATTACATGAACAGAAATATTCATTGCAGCATTCTTTGTGAGAGCAAAGCATTGGAAAGAAAAAAAATGTCCCTCCACAGGGGACTGGTAAGATCAATCATGCACCATCCATACAATGGAGTGCTGGGAAGGCATTAAAATGAATGAGGCAGTGCTGGGTGCACTGATCCAGAAAGGTCTCCAACATACATTATAAAATTAAAAAAAAAAAAAGTTGCCAAACACTTCCCAGTCTAGCTCCACTAATGTAGAACATCAAACAAAGCAACTTGTATATCCCCAATTTGCATGAAAAGAGGGAGGAAATGCAGGGAGGGACAGTGGCCAGTTGTCAGAAGTGGCCACCTAGGAGAGGGATGGCGGGAGAAAGGGACAAGGAAAAGGACTTTACCCTTTTTTACTCCACATATTTCAGAGATGGTTGCCATTTCTTTGAAATGTGAATATATTCATGTATTTTCTGTATGATTTTTGTAAACTTAAAAACACATATATATTTAAATAAATATATATTTATATAATATATAGATTACATATGTTTATATGTTTATAGGACTTCCCTGGTGGCTCAGACAGTAAAGAATCTGCCTGCAATGCAGGAAACCCAGGTTCGATTTCTGGGCTGGGAAGATCCTCTGGAGAAGGGAATGGCAACTCATTCCAGTATTCTTGCCTGAAGAATTCCGTGAGCCTAGGAGCCTGGTGGGCAACAGTCCCTGGGGTCACAAAAAGTCAGACACAACTCAGCTACTAACACACATATATGTTTACATGGGGTTCCCAAGTGGCGCTAGTGGTAAAGAATCTGCCTGTCAATGTAGGAGACAAAAGACAGGGCTTGGATCCCTGGGTTGGGAAGATCCCCTGGAGGAGGCATGGCAACCCACTCCAATATTCTTGTCTGGAAAATCCCATGGACAGAGGAGCCTGGTGGGCTACAATCTGTGGGGTCGAAAAGAGTTGGGGGTCGAAAAGAGTCACTGAAGTGACTTAGCATGCACGGATATATTTTTATATAAGCCTTAGAATCTTTCACTATCTTTGACAGTTTGGATCCCTGGCTGTTTCAGAAAGCTTCTGCTCCCATCTCTGGTATCCGTGGGTACTTCTTCCTTAGGAGGGAGAGACCACCATGGTTCAGCAAGACTGCCTATGGAGAAGGACCCAGGCTCCCCTCTTCCAAGACGGCACCTTATCCCAGGCGATATGCTCCGTGTAGTGCCGAGGCCTGTCAGACCGGGACCCCAGCCCCTGCCTCAGGTCTACTCCCTGCCCTTGGAAAACCCTCGAGCTTATTCTCACACCTTCTGTGCGAGGATGAGGGAAAACAAAGCAGCCAAGAAAACCTTCATTCCTTAAATAGTGGTCAATGCTAGATAAAAACAGACAAGATTAGAGGCTAGTAAAGAGGCAGACTCTAATCATTCTCCTAAACAGAGATGAAATGAGGTCTGCCTGTTTTGTTTTGTTGGGCGGGGAGGGGGAGGGATTTTTTTTTAATTTCCTTTTTTGGCCACACCGCAAGGCATGCTAGTTTTCCCACCAGGGACAGAACTGTGCCCCCTGCATTGGAAGCATGGAGTCTTAACCACTGGACCACTGGGAAGTTCCCGTCTTGCATGGTCTGGAAGACAGACCTAAAGAATGTTCTGAGGAAAGAAAACCGAAGAGGTTTCTCCCACACTTTCACTGAGACTTCCCCCACCCTCTCCATCCCATATTCTCACCCACGCTGCCCTCCATGATCTGGAAGCTGAAGGCTTGTCTGGGGGTCTTCAGCAGCCGGCCAGGGGCTCCCCACATGTGAAGTTGAGGGATAAAATGCAAGGCGGGACCTGGGAAATCACCGGCAGAGGAGCCCAGAGCAAAGAGCTCCGGTGGGAAAGCGCTGGTTGGCTGGGCAGTCTGGTTCCGGGTGCATCACCATCATGGTTGCTTATTCACAGGTGCCAGCTTCCAGCCATCCAAGAGCGCTATTCAGACTGCCATCCCCTCCCCAACTTCTGCCCTGCAGGGTTCCTGGGCGGCAAGGCCACTGGTGAGGGGGCTCCTTTGGTTTGGAATTGATGGTTTCACTGCCAATGCCAGTGTCTGGACAAGAAAAGAATTCTTCCTGTGTGTGTGTGTGTGTGTGTGTGTGTACACATGCATACTCTACACACAGTTTCATACTCTGTGGATAGGGTGTCAATTCATTCCAGATTTACTGGAACAGCCTCAATTCCACATATTTGGCCACCACAGACCGTTGAAATATCTTGAAAATTCCACTATGATTATTTATGCAGAAATCCTTCAGTCTTGTTCCAAAAAAAGGATTTGAGAACCAGCTTGTAGAGTTGTATATACCTCAGCAGGATTTAAAAATAACAGACAAGGAAATCGGGGAGAAGGGAGAGCAAGATGACACAGAAACGCATAACTCATGTCCTGTGTACATGCTGGAGTCAGGCCACAAACATATCTCAGAATTTCCAAGCAGCCAGAAGTAAGAGGGAAAGAAGATGACATGGATTCTTGCTTCTGAGACCCATGGGAATTTCCCCCAAAGCCCTCAGAAAAATGCAGCGTGACTCAGAGTTAGAAAGAAACAAATTCATGTTCCATATCTTAACAGTGGTTTGGTTACACGTGACTGCATCTGTCAAAACTCACAGAATAATGCATTTAAGATTTGTGCATTTCACTGCAAATTTTACCTCAAAAAAGAAAAGAACCATAACATGGTTAATGATATGCCTACTGAAGGGTTTAAGGATGAAGTGACCTGATGCGCTCAGCTTACTTTTGAAATACATCCAAAAGGTAAGTTGAATTGCTGGGTGAAGAGAGGAAAAGAGAGGTGGACGTGTGATAAAGCAAGGATAATCTCAGCAGTGGGCACAGGGTCTGGGCAATATAATTCTTTCCACTTTTCTGTGTGTTTGCACATTTTTATTAATAAAAGATAGGGAGGGGCTCAGAGAAATGAAGTGGGCCATCAACACTCAGAATATAAAAGACCCTGGGTTTTGTTAGCCAGAGTTAGCAGCAGCCTCAGAATCCCCTGACCCCTTAGGCAACTTGCCCTCAGGCGGTGACTGAGGTTCTGGGGTACAGAGTTTTGGCCTCAACAGACAGAGAGGCCTGACTCCTGCAGAGCCCACATCCCGGAGGGATTTTGGTATCTCCCAGACAAAGCTCTCAGATCATGGAAAGCCCTTGTCAGACCATCAGGGAGCATCTCCCCTCTGAGGCTCTGTGCCTCACCAAAGGGCCCTTGTGAGTGGTCAAGGTGGACTTCAGCCTTCATGATATGATGGCATCAATGACAGATGTGGTTTGGTGATTTTGTTTTTGTTTCATTTTATTTCATTTTATGCCACACCACAAGGCTTGTGTGATCTCAGTTTCAGGACAGGGGATTGAACCTGGGCCACGGCAGTGAAAGAGCCGAATCCTAAACACTAGTGTGTGTTAGTTTCTCAGTTGTGTCTGATTCTTCGTGGTGCATGGACTGCAGCCTGCCAGGCCCCTCTGTCCATGGGATTCTCCAGATAAGAATACTGGAGTGGGTTGCCATTCGCTTCTCCAGGGGAATCTTCCCGACCCAGGGATCGAACCCCGGTCTCTTGCATTGCAGGCAGATTCTTTACATCTGAGCTAGCAGGGAGCTCCCATGGAGCTGTTTTTTTGAGGCTTTTGCCTACACCTATCATTTCATTTAATGCTTAAAGACCTTATGAAGCAGGTACTATTGTCATCCCCATTTGTGTATGAAAAATGGCTCTGAGAAATTCAATAACCTGTATGGAACACTCAGCTGGCAGATGCTGAGGAGGGATTCAAAGATATATTTGACTGTAGTGTCTCTGATCCTAACCGATACCCTCTTCTGCTCCACAGGCCACTCTTTCTCCAGGGGTTTGTCACAGAGGACTTGTCTGCTCCATCCTCAGAAGAAAGCTCAGGAGAAAGTCTGACTTGGGCGCAGAAAACCAAGCACCTCACTCCTGTCCCTGTACTTCCCAGATCAACTCCACACCCCACGATGGACTTCCTTCCCCAACGCTCCCTGCAGATAGATATACACACATATACACATAGACAGACACACACCAACCAATCCCCTGATGGGCTCAACCAAGCCCATTCTCATCCCTGCAAATTGCCCCCTCCACCTCAGCCCAGTTCCTGCAGAGACAAGACACCCTGAAAACAGCCTGTCACCCCTTTAATGAACTCCAGAGCTGAAGAAGACTCCAGACAGCTGGTAGCCAGATAGAGGGTAGATGGGACCTAGAGACCCCTTTCCTCCCCAGAGAGAGAAGGATTGACTCCTAGGGCCAGGAAAGAGAATGACTGGGCCCTGGTTGTCATCAGGGTGCACCCTTAAATAGTAGCTCTTGTTCTAAGTAGGGAGCCTCAGTCACTGTTACCGGATCCCACAGCCACTTCCTGGTGGCATGGAGGAATCTGGTTTCCTGAATCCCCAGTGTCCTTCCCACACCTGCCCTTTGATTCCCTCTGAAGGATCCTGAGGTATAGAGCGGGTTGAGCTGAGCCTCTCCCATCCCCACACCCACTTTGACCCTGTGCCTGGGACCCATCAGTGCTCCCCAGCATGGAAGACCAGACATTTTGCTTTTACCACATCCCTTCCTGAAAGACATGGAGCTTAGATCCTAGCCTGGGCCCTACGGAGGCTCTTGGCAGAGGGCACCCCACCTCTGCAACCCCTTGCAGGGAAGAAGGAGGGGGAAGCTACAGAAGCCCACCCATCCCCCAACACACCTCACCTTCAGCCAGGCCTGGCCTCCAGGACCTTCAGAATACTCCCCACCCCACCTCTACCCCTCACACATGCCTGAGGAAGGGGTTCTATCATGGTTGCTCCAAGCCTCTGGCAGGGCCCGAGAAGCCCCGGGTGGGATGGGATTGGGGGCAGAAAGGAGGGTGGTGGTCACCCAGCCCTGAGGCCCAAGTCCTTCCAGCTTGGAGCCTGTGGGGAGAATGGAGGTCAGACAGTGGAGACTGGGTCTGCAGACAGACCCCAAGCAGCCAGGGCTGTGCCAGGATGGCCAGCCCCTCCCCCAACACAAACATTGAGGCCCCTGGCTCTCAGAGAAGGGGGAGCATTTTTCAGAGATGACATCAGGTCTTAAAGTTTTATGTTTCCTGCCAACCTCAGCCTGGAGAGCAGGGTCCCCAGGGCCCACAGGCCTGGAGAGGCAGGCAGTGGCACCAGTGCACACAGCGTACCCCCTATTTCAGACCCTCACAGCCCTCCACCCACAGAAGAGATGGCCGTGGGGATGAGGTCCAACGATCTGCTCACCTGAGGACACAGTTCTGCCTGGTCAGTGCAGGACAGACGCGAGGGGAGAGAAGGTACCAGGCTGCCAGGTCCCCAAACACCCCTCAGAGCCTTTGCTCATACTGTTACCTCTGTCAGTTCCCACAGCTCCCTGCTCCACACCATCCAGCAAGTGCCTCCACATCCTTCAAGTATCTTGTCCAGTGTCCCTTCCAGTGAAGCTAGCCCCACCTCCCTGAGCCTCTGCAGTTCTGTCCATCCTTCCACTAGAGCCCTGACCACTAGTACAGCTTTCCTTCTCCATCTTGCCCCCTTCCCCACAAGACCCTGAATCCCTGGGGGGCTCAGACAAAGTCCCATTTCACTCTGGCAGAAAGAAATTAATCAACCACAAAAGCGTAGGAACTGCCCAGTTATGGAGCCACAGGGGGGATTAGCTGAAGGCACGGAGGCTAGTGGTTCAGTGATATGCAGGGAGTTGGGGTGAGGGAGTGGGTAGTGAGAGCACAAGTTGGGAACACCTAGTGAAGGAAGCATGGGGCAGGGATTGGCAGCCTGGGTTGGGAGCAGGAGGTGCTGAGACCCCAGGGAGGTGGGTAATTTTTTTTTTTTTTTTTGTTTAATAGTTATTTACTTGGCTATGTTCCTTGGAAGGCAAGTTATGACCAACCTAGACAGCATATTAAAAAACAGAGACATTACTTTGCCAACAAAGGTCCGTCTAGTCAAGGCTATGGTTTTTCCAGTGGTCATGTATGGATGTGAGAGTTGGACTATAAAGAAAGCTGAGGGCAGAAGAATTGATGCTTTTGAACTGTGGTGTTGGAGAAGACTCTTGAGAGTCCCTTGGACTGCAAGCAGATCCAACCAGTTCATCCTAAAGGAGATCAGTCCTGGGTGTTCATTGGAGGGACTGATGTTGAAGCTGAAACTCCAATACTTTGGCCACCTGTTGCGGAGAGCTGACTCATTTGAAAAACCCTGATGCTGGGAAAGATTGAAGGCAGGAAGAGAAGGGGACGACAGAGGATGAGATGGTTCTCTGGCATCACCAACACAATGGATATGGGTTTGGGTGGACTCCGGGAGTCGGTGATGGACAGGGAGGCCTGGCGTGCTGCGGTTCATGAGGTTGCAAAGAGTCGGACACGACTGAGCGACTGAACTCACCTGAATTTGGCTGTGTTGGGTTGCAGCATGCAACTCTTAGTTGTGATATGTAGGATATAGTTCCCTGACCAGGAACTGAAGCTGGGCCCCCTATATTGGGGTCATAGAGTCTTAGCCAATGGATCACCAGGGAAGTCTCACGTTTTCTTTTTTTTTTTTTTTTGGTATTTTTTATTTTTTTGGCCACCCCAAGAGGCTTACAGGATCTTAGTTCCCTGACCAGGGATCAGCCCATGGCAGTGAAAGTCTCTAACCACGGGACCGCCAGAGAATTTCTCGGAAGTCGTGATTGAATGAGTGAGTGAGTAAAGGAATGAATGAGGGATCCAAAGAGAGGAAGGATAAGTGGGATAACCAAACTTACCTTCTACAGTGAACTCTGTCTGGCTGGGGAGGGGTGGAGACAGAGACAGATGCTCTCACATGACGCTCCCTACCCAGCCACCTGGAGTTTCACAGGTTAAGGTGGGCTGGAGGTGATGCATCAGGTCCAGAAGGGACCAGGGGACTGGGTGGCCTCCCCTTTACCCTGGGAGGGGGCTGACTGGATGCCCCGGGCCCAGGGCCAAGCTGCTGGGCTGCTGACTCAGGCCCTGCTGGCCAGCTCAGCATTCCTGCCCTCCCGACTGAATTGGGCTATTGAAGCTCTTTGTAGGGGGGTTAGGCCACTGGCCACACCCCCAACCCAGAGCCTTCGCTGCACTGAGGGCTCTGCTGTCAGGAAAGGGGGCACACAGGCACTAGGGGCCAGCTGGAGAGTGCCCTGGACACCAGCTGCTACTCTGGGGGTGTCTGGGACCAAGGACAATCCAGGTAAGCTGACTAGGCTGGGTCAGAGAGGGGAGTCCAGGGGAAGGGAATTGCCTTGACCCTTAGGACTGAAGACCCTGGGATGGCGACGTTTCTCATGACCCCCGGCTCAGGGAGGGGTCTGTCTCTCTGTATAGGCTGCAGTGTACATGGGGTGCTGCAGGGGTTCTGTGGGTTGTTCTGCCTCCCCCATCAGACTAGAGCATCCCTAAGCCAGAGTGGTTTTCCCATTGGGTTGAAGCCATCACAGAGTATATGTTGGGTCTCCCCCATCAGGCACGGACACGGGGTGGTTTGAAGCCTTGCCCACCAGACCCAAAGCTTCCCAAGCCCAGTCTTTGTCCTCCTGAGTATCTAACTTGAGGATTGTATCTGGAGCCCAGTCTCAGCCTGTGCTGGTGTGTCCCAGCAAAACCACAGAGAACCTGCCCCCCAAAGAGCCAATGCTTTATTAGATAAAGTGCCCCCACCCAGTCCCACCTCCTCCTCTCTTGTCTTTGCCCTCAAGCCAGGATCTGCACCCCCTACCCCGAGTCCTGGCTGCTAGGGCTTGACAGCTGTCAGATGTGCTTTTTCAGGTATGGGGGAGGGCCAGGTGCCATGAAGCCAGAGCGGGTTGTTACTCTTTGCTGGGCGCTACTGCTGGTGTCCGGGCTGGGGGCCGCCAGGAAGGAATCCCCAGAAGAGGCCTCCTTCTACTATGGAAACTTCCCACTTGGTATGTCCACCCTCCAGTTACTCTGTCCGTCTGTCCATCTGTCTGTCAGCTTGCCCACACTGGCTGACCTGTCCAAGAGTTTCGGTGTTTCAGCTTCCTTATAGGTAGGATGGTGAAAATAACTCCATGTAGTTGTTCTGAAATAAAAGTTCCTAACAGATTTTTAAAATTTTTATTGGAGTGCAGTTGCTTTTCAGTCTTATGTTAGTTTCTGCTGTATAGCAAAATGAATTAGTTATATGTATATATATATATCCCTTCTTTTTTGGATTTCCTTCCCATTTAGGTCACCACAGAGCACTGAGCAGAGCTCCTTATGCTATACTGAAGTTTCTCATTAGTTATGTGTTTTAAATACAGTGTTAACAGTGCCTAACATATGTTTTTTAAGTTACTATATAGACAGTAAATGCCAATCAGAGCTAAAATAGTGCAGATAACGCTTTTAACGCATAATGTCTCTCCCCTCCCCCTGCCACACATGCTCCCACCCCTACCCCTAGGGAGATAGGGCAGGCTGCCAGGGAGGGGGCTTGTCCTGTGGTCCTGGAGGCACAGCTCAGGATCCGTCCCGGATGGGGAGTGGGAGAGGGCTCAGGGCCCAGCTTGGGGTCTCCCCCTGCAGGCTTCTCCTGGGGTGTGGGCAGTTCCGCCTTCCAGACTGAGGGTGCCTGGGACCAGCATGGCAAAGGGCCCAGCATCTGGGACACCTTCACGCACAGCAGGAAGGGGAACGTGCTCGGGGACGAGACAGCAGACGTGGCCTGCAACAGTTACTACAAGGTCCAAGTGAGTAATGGGTGTGCGTGCGCGTGTGTGACTGAGCATCACCTAGCGAGAGCTGGGAGGGACATACTGGGGGAGCCCACGTGACAATGTCAACCAGGTGCTCTGTGAACGCCATCAACCCTGATGCAGCTGGGCAGGGAGGGGCTGGTGGTGACTGGGGCTTGGGGAGGGGGTGCTAGGATATGGGAAGGGATGTGGGATGTAGAAGGAAAAGAAAGCAGGCTCCACCTGAGCTAGGGCCTTAGTCCAAGGGATGGGCAGCGGAAGGGCCGAGGCCTTGGCCCTAGGGCCTACAGGCTGTCGTGGCCCCTGTATGGGAGTTGGCCCCATGGAGACAGTGGGACCAGCTCATCCTCTCTCCCTCTGCCCAGCACCCACTTCCCTCTCTGGACTGGGGGTCCAGAACCCCAGTGGAATTCTCAGAGCACCCCCATATCCTGCCTTTTACTCTACTCCTGGCATAGCCCCAGGAGGCGGCAGGGGGAGGTGGCATCACCCCCACTGTGTAGATGCAGAGCGTGGCCAGGAGGCGCCCTGGCAGGGCCCGGCTGACCCAGCCGCACCCACCCGCGTGTGCACAGGAGGACGTCGCTCTGCTGAGGGAGCTGCATGTCAGCCACTACCGCTTCTCCCTGTCCTGGCCCCGGCTCCTGCCCACAGGCATCCGAGGTGAGCTAAGGCCACCCTATCCCTGCCCCAGAGCGGCCTCTTTTGGTCACATTGGCTTGGTGGAGACACCACAAGTCCTGGGTGGGGAGAACAGCCCACAAGCACAGCTTCCCCAGCAGCGTCTCTCACGGGTTCCGAAGGTAGCTGGGCTCAGAAGTCCCCAACCTTTTTGTCAGCAGGGACTGGTTTTGTGGAAGAATTTTCCACAGATGGTTTTGGGGATGGTTCTGGGATGATGCACACAACTACATTTACTGTGCGCTTTCCATTTTTATTACATCAGCTCCATCTCAGATCATCAGGCATTAGAGCCTCGAGGTTGGGGACCCCTGGCTGGACTCCCAGGAGTAGCTATTCCACCATCTGAGACCCAAGTGCTGGTGGACTGAGTGTGCCTCAGGCCTGCTGAAAGCTCCAGGGTTCCGGCATAGTGTACTGCAGAAGGCCAGCATCCTTTCTCATCACGTCTCTTTATTTCCCCTTCAGCTGATGGGGTGAACAGGAAGGGAATCCAATTCTACAGTGACTTCATCGATGCCCTTCTGAAGAGCAACATAACCCCCATCGTGACCTTGCACCACTGGGATCTCCCACAGGTGAGGCTGTGCAGGTTCAGAGGCCCAAGGGGCAGCTCAGCTCAGCAGGAGGGAGCCTGCTCTGGGCACTTGGGATGGCCAAGGTGGGGGCAAAGCCTGGAGTCTGGGCTCTGGCTCAGGATAGAAAGATGGCAGGAAGTGAAGAAGAAATCTCTCAACTTACCCATGGCAGGGAGGTCACACTGATTTAACTGATGTTTATAATAAGTGCTAAGGGCAGATTCTGATGTTTTGCAAAACATTTAACCTAGAAGCAACAACTCAAACTTACAAAGAAAGAAGTCTCTTTTGAGTAAGAGTTCATGGAATTAACAAGTTTGTTTAGCCTTTCTTTCCCTAGTTTGTTAGAATTAGCACTGTTTGTGCTTGTATATGAGCACCCTTGAGACTTTCCTGGCAGTCCAGTGGTTAAGACTCGGTGCTCCCAATGCAGGAGGCACAGGTATGATTACTGGTCAGGGAATCAAGATCCCACATGCCAAAAAATATATAAATTAATAAAAAATTTTACAAAAGACGAGCACCCCCACCCTCCCAAGTGATCTCTGTAAGAACCTCATTGTTAGACATCACCATTCAAGAAGTTTTTTCATTTGTTCAACAAGGCTCCTCAGAGCCCAGCTGGCAGAGGAGTTGTTTCTGTACCTCCCGTGACACACGGTGGTGGGAGGTCAGAGGGCAAGACATTGGCTTCAGGGCGGTGTGAGGGAGAAGATGGAGTTCCATCGACGCTTTGGCGGGTTGGGCGTGAGGTGGGAGGAAGGCCTCTGAGCTGGGGCTGGGGTTGTAGAGCAGGCTTTGGGGAGGTGAACTGGAAACCACCTTCCAACTTCTTCCCTGGTTAATCACTGTCACTGCCCCTTTGGCATTCCCGCAAACCCTCCAAGACGAGTTCAGTAGGCAATCCTGATGGAGCGATGAATCTTGGGGAAACCTTGCATGATGAGCAGATGCCCTTGGGTGGGAGAGAGCCCTTCCCTGAAGGAAGCAGAACTGCTCTCATGACAGAGGCTTCTGGGAGGTTTCTGAGACCTGATTGGCCCTCAAAATTCTAACCAGAGTTCCCACTCCCAGCATTGTGTCTTATTTCTTCTTATAATCAAGATTCTTTTCTCATGATCAGACCTCTTTCCTCTGGCAGTTTTTCGTAAATACTCATTCTATACAGTTCTTTTTAAGCATGAGAATCTCAAACTTTCTCTGCTTCCTCCCTCTTGTTTGTATAAGGTATAACATGTCTGCATATTTCTCTACAGTTAAACACTGCCACTATCTTCCTGTCTTTTTTCCTCTCTTTATTGGAGTGTAAGTGCTTTACAAAGTTGTGGTGATGTGTACGTTTCTGCTGTAAATGGAGTGAATCAGCTATATATATACACATATGTTCCCTCCCTCTTGGACTGCCCTCCCACCTGACCCATTCCACCCCCCTAAAACTTCAAGTTTTAACGCCTGAGACCCTGTATCTTTGCTCCCCTTTCCTCTAAACATCCCCTGTAGCTCCAGTCAGCCAAGTTTCTTCCACAAACTTGGCCCATTGACCCCAAAAGTCTTTTCTGGAGACGGCCCCTGGGGCACCTGCTTCTCTCTCCGCCCCTCTGTTTGCAGCTGCTCCAGGCCAAGTACGGCGGGTGGCAGAACGTGAGCATGGCCAGCTACTTCAGTGATTATGCCAGCCTGTGCTTTGAGGCTTTTGGGGACCGTGTGAAACACTGGGTTACTTTCAGTGATCCTCGGGTAAGCAGACCCCCGCTCCAGGTGGGAAAACCCACTTTCCAGCCAAGAGCGCACCCTGTCACTTCTCACAGGTCCTGTGGTTCTCACTTGCCATCCCTGCAGACAATGGCAGAAGAGGGCTACGAGACGGGCCACCACGCACCTGGCCTGAAGCTCCAGGGCACAGGCCTGTACAAGGCGGCACATCACGTCATTAAGGTGAGGTGGGTCCTTCTGGGAGTGAAGGCCAGGGTCAAAGTGGAGCGGTGAGCACCAGTGACAGCTAAGCCTGCCCCAGGGGCCCAAGTCTGAGCCCAGTCCTCTGCCGCCTCCTCCTTCGCACCTGTGCACCATTCCCTTCCCTTCCATCTATGAGCATCTACGAGGGAGGGTCCCATCCAGTGCTCTGCTGGACACTGCGACCAGATGCCAGGATGGCTCCCTAGAGCTGGCAATCTGGCCAAGGGGCTGGAGCACATGAGTGTGAAAACTTGTCATCTACAGGTCTAAACTGCCTTGTGGGGCATGGTGACAGGAGGAAAGGGGGATGACAGGGAGCTAGGGGAGAAAATCTTCAGTGCATGAGCAGAAGTAAGAGGAGGTTGGTGAAGGACAGCAGTAGGAATGGCTTAGGAGTGCTTGTCTGATAGCACGGACTTCAGAGGATCTGGAGTTTTTGGAGGAGGAAGGAGAAATCATTTGGAAGCAACAACAAAGAGCAAGGCAGACACTCTCGTAAGGTATGTGGTGTGTGAGGGGAAAACAATGGCATCTGCTGGGAAGAGCTGCAGCGGCTGCAGCGGTCTGTAGGGGCAGCCAGGCTCAGTTCGGGCAAAAACTGAGGAGGACACGGAGGACAGGCGGAATTATAAACCACCAGAAAGGCCTGAGAAGTGGGGAAAGAAGTGGGTCCCATTCCAGGACATATATGATGATGACTGGGGATGAATGCCAGGCATGATGGGGCGGCCCCCAGTGGTCTCTCAACAGAAGGTGGACAATCTGATCAAGCAGGCAGGCAAGGGACCACTGGGGACATACCAGACCCTCAAATTCATGTCAGCAAGAGAACTTTCTCATTCTTTCCCTACTTAGCTTAGGATTTCTTTAACTGTGAATATTTAAAGGGCAGAGCTCTGAGACATCAGCGGGTCCCTGGGGGAGAATGTGGAGAGAAGGCCGGTTGGCACATTTTGCATTCTATTTCTCAAGACTGTTTCAGATGCTTGGTGTTTCCCTAATTTCCTGAGTACGTGTGCTGAAAGCAATGCCTAGTGACAGCGTAGGACAACCAGGAACAAAACAGACACGTTAGCAAAAATCTTAGAAACAATAAATAACGCAAAGTGGTGGCTTATGTGTCCATGCCAGATTTAGACCAAGTTTCCTCCATAGTACAAAGAAAACGGAAGTCAGAGGAAGGGAGACTATGGATTGGGCTAATTACTGCTGGACTCATGAAAAGGATAAAGCTTAAAATGATCTCCAGAGTTAGAAAGGAGAGAAAGCCCCCCTTGGGTTGAAAGGGAGGAGAGAAATGGAGCAGGTGGGCACCCCAACGGACTCCTCTCTCTTCCAGGCCCACGCCCAGGCCTGGCATGCCTACAACGACACGTGGCGCGGCCAGCAGCAAGGTGAGTCCCGCCGCCGAGGGCCCCGAGGACAGAGCGACCGGGGAGCGGGGTCATTCTGCCTGCCACCCCCTTCTCTTTCTTTTAAGGTCTGGTGGGGATTTCATTAAACTGCGACTGGGGGGAACCTGTGGACCTTAGTAACCCCAAGGACATAGAGGCTGCCGAGAGATACCTACAGTTCTGCCTGGGCTGGTTTGCCAACCCCATTTACGCTGGAGACTACCCCCAAGTCATGAAGGACCATATCGGTGAGCCATGTCATCTTTTCAGGCTCCAGGTAGCACACCAACAGTACGGAGCTCGAGTGAGAGGATGGAAAGTCAGGGGGAGAGAAGAACATGCAGGGCTGGTTTGGGTGAAGCACTCAAGGGATAACCCAGCCCCCAAAGAACTGAGATCTGGTTATTTGACCTGGAAGGGTGAGGGACATCCAAACAGGTTTCTGACCTGGAAAACGAGACTATCAGAATCCAGGGGAAAAGCAGCTGCAATTCTCAAAGCAGCTCTCTTCTGTGCTCCGTTGTCCTGTCTCCTCCTCCCCACTCCACTCCACCCAGATGCAGCGAAGTAGGGGTGAGGAGTCAAAGACATGGCATTGGGTGGGCTCAGTCCTATCGCTGGTTCTTTTTATCTTTTGAGGAATACTTTCCAAGTTCTGGTGTCCACAGTGTCAGAGAAGAGAATAAAGACAATGCTATAATTTCAGTGTTTTTAACTGCCACTTCATAGAAAACTGCAAATGAAATGGATTGAAAAGTAGAGGATTTATCATCTTACCTGAGATGCAGAAAAGGGTGATCCACAAGTAGTTAACTCAGCATTCAGGGATGTCTTTGGGAACCCAGATTCATCTCTCCACTCTGGCACTTTTAGCTAACTCATCGTCTACTTTCCAAGGCCACAAGGTGGCTACAGGAGCTCCAGGCACCACATCTTTGTACATCAACACTCTGAAGCAGTAAAAAAGGGAATAGTACTATCATCTGTTTTTAAGAACAAGGAACATCTTCCTAAGAAACAGCTTCTACTTCCAGCTGACTTCCCTTTGAGCCTCAGTTCAGTTCAGTTCAGTCGCTCAGTCGTGTCTGACTCTTGGCAACCCCATGGACTGCAGCATGCCAGGCCTCCCTGTCCATCACCACTCCCGGAGTCCATTCAAACTCATGTCCACTGAGTCGGTGATGCCATCCAACCATCTCATCCTCTGTCATCCCCTTCTCCTCCTGCCTTCAATCTTTCCCAGCATCAGGGTCTTTTCAAATGAGTCAGTTCTTTGCATGAGGTGGCCAAATTATTGGAGTTTCAGCTTCAACATCAGTCCTTCCAATGAATATTCAGGACTGGTTTCCTTTAGGATGGACTGGTTGGATCTCCTTGCAATCCAAGGGACTCTCAAGAGTCTTCTTCAACACCACAGTTCAAAAGCATCAATTCTTTGGTGCTCAGCTTTCTTAATAGTTCAAATTTCATATACATACATGACTACTGGAAAAACCATAGCCTTGACTAGACGGAACTTTGTTGGCAAAGTAATGTCTCTGTTTTTTAATATGCTATCTAGGTTGGTCATAACTTTCCTTCCAAGGAGTAAGCATCTTTTAATTTCATGGCTGCAGTCACCATCTGCAGTGATTTTGGAGCCCCCCAAAATGAAGTCTGCCACTATTTCCACTGTTTCCCCATCTATTTCCCATGAAGTGATGGGACCAGATGCCATGATCTTAGTTTTCCTAATGTTGAGCTTTAACCCAACTTTTTCACTCTCCTCTTTCACTTTCATCAAGAGGCTCTTTAGTTCTTCTTCACGTTCTGCCATAAGAATGGTGTCATCTGCATATCTGAGGTTATTGATATTTCTCCTGGCAATCTTGATTCCAGCTTGTGCCTCATCCAGCCCAGTGTTTCTCATGATGTACTCTGCATATAAGTTAAATAACCAGGGTGACAACATACAGCCTTGACGTACTCCTTTCCCAATTTGGAACCAGTGTGTCCAGTTCTAACTGTTGCTTCCTGACCTGCATACAGATTTCTCAAGAGGCAGGTCAGGTGGTCTGGTATTCCCATCTCTTTCAAAATTTTCCACAGTTGACTGTGATCCACACAGTCAAAGGCTTTGAGCATAGTCAATAAAGTAGAAATAGATGTTTTTCTGGAACTCTCTTGCTTTTTCTATGATCCAGCGGATGTTGGCAATTTGATCTCTGCTTCCTCTGCCTTTTCTAAAACCAGCTTGAACATCTGGAAGTTCACAGTTCATGTATTGTTGAAGCCTGGCTTGGAGAATTTTGAACATTACAAGTATGTGAGATGAGTGCAACTGTGCGGTAGTTTGAGCATTCTTTAGGATAGCCTTTCTTTGGGATTGGAATGAAAACTGACATTTTCCAGTCCTGTGGCCACTGCTGAGTTTCCCAAATTTGCTGGCATATTGAGTGCAGCACTTCCACAGCATCATCTTTTGGGATTTGAAATAGCTCAACTGGAATTCCATCACCTCCATTAGCTTTGTTCATAGTGATGCTTCCTAAGGCCCACTTGACTTCACATTCCAGGATGTCTGGGTCTAGGTGAGTGATTACACCATCTTGAGTATCTGGGTCGTGAAGATCTGTGTTGTACAGTTCTTTGTCCCCTTTGTGCCTCAGGGAACAGAACTGTCACTAGCCCCAAGATGCCCTAGACCACCAGGACTAGAGCCTCCGAGTCTGGGGGTGGGAGGAGGGGACTAAGACTTACAGAAAGGATGTAGCCCTTGGAAAGAGGATGAGAAGGAGAACACGGAAGCAGACCAGCATGGGACTGGGTAGGTAACCAGCAGTGTCCAGCCAATCTAAAACATGTAACTGTGATTTGGTTTCAGCCTCCCTAGGAAAAGACAAGGATGACAGTGAAATAGATTAAAATCTCATGCATCAGCATTATTTTAATGTTTGACTAAGAATGTTTGCATCAACGTATCAAAAATTTCCCCTTCTAAAGGGGAAATTTATCAGACCATTTATCAGACTTCTCTAGAAGAGTTGGCAGCAAGTTCTAATTCCAACTCGGTCACTAACCAGTGAGTGATTCTGGGCAAGGTGCTTCACCTCTTCCTGTCTCAGTCTTTATCATCTAAAAATGAAGGGATTAGTGTTCATAAATTGTTAATGTGACCACATTGAGGATGCAAGTTTTGCTTCCATTGTTGTTATTCTATTGAAGTGGTGAGTGAGACTGGTAACACTTTTTGCTAGGCTAATGAGTAAAAATTGGATATAACAAGACTTTCCAATATTAGAAAAGATTAAGGAATGTATAGTAATATACTTGCTATCTTTAACTTCAAGAGTCCTAAAATAAATTGTTTGAGGAAACTGGATCTCAAAGATTATAGGTGGGGAATTTTGAAGTGTGTACCTATTCCAATGGAGATCAAAGAGGCCCTGTGGGCTGACTGACATGATGGCTGTGGATTGAGCAAATCTTTTTGAAAGGGCTGTATTCTCTTGGAAATTATGACTGGAGGAACTAAGGTGATTGCCAGTGGAAAGAACCAGAACATGCGGAATTCCTTTCAAATGTATTGACTTAAATAATTTTGCCTATGTTACACATTAAAAAAAAAACAAAACAAAAACTTTACAGTTAAAAAAAGTGAAGGGATTAGAGAAAATAATCTCTGAAAATCTTTTGACAACAACCAGTTCTGTGATACATCTGTGCATATACACTCAAAATCTTGAGAAAATCATTCCTGAAGATGTATAAGAAAAAAGCCCTCATATGGGACAGTGCCCACATGGAGCATTCCTACACACGCCCCATCATTCACACGCTGGGTTTGCGCTCTCAGGACCCTCAGAAGCCACTGCAGGCGCCACAGGACTGTACGAAAGAGCCAAACTGATTACGAATCCTAGAGAAGTTCTTGGGCTTAAGGTCAATAAACCTAGACCCCACCAACTCCAACTCTGATAATTCAAGGAAGAACAGGGCTCAATTTTTCCTTTTTACAATGTGGAAAGAAGGATCTTCTAAGTAGTTTTTTCTTTTTTTCCTCCAGCATTATTGACTATAGTTGACAAAACAGTTAATATTTTCTTTAGTAGTGAAAGCACTCTGCCTGAAATCTCATTCGCAAATTACTTGCAGGCATCTCTGGAGCATTCATTCACAATGAATACATGAACAAAGGTAATTCTAGACCAGTGCTGTGCAACGGAACCTTTGGTGATCATGGAAATGTTCTACATGTTCTATACCTGTGCTGCTCAATGTGAGAGCCTGTACCCAGTTGTGTCTATTTAAATTCCAATCAAACAAAATTAAAAGTTCAATCCTTCAGTGTGACTGAGTTGAGGACGCAGTCACATTAGCCATATTCCAATAGCCACATATGGTGAGCGGCTATTGTAGTAGACACCACAGGGACAATTCCTAAGGTTTTTCTCAAGTTCCTAAATATAACTGAAAATAATAATGTTTAATATTTACATGGATTTAATAATACAATCTTTTCACTCATTTAATCTAAACCAGTAACCTCTTTGGAAACATTTTTATCACTGCATTTTTAGTTATCAACTCATATAAAAATGTTACTTTCCTTTATACATTGACTTAAACTTTTTTTGACTAGTTTATACAAAGACGTTTCAAAGTGTTATCTTTTAAACATCTAGTTGTAGTTCCCCAAAAACAGAATGAAACAGAATGATGTAAAAACATAGATGATGGTGAGGGTCATGACAGGGAGGATGACAGCCATTTACTAAGCTTTCTATGAATAAAGTCTTAACCTGAGCACTCATTTTATATGTTTTGGAGGCAGCAAATTTCTGACCTTAATTTATGTCTTTCTTTAAGCCTCAAACAACGGAATTTGTCTTTAAAACATTTTTTGAAGATAATGGTGAACCTACCCTTAGGATGGTGCGAACATCAATGTTAGTGTAGAAAATTTAAAAAAAAATTTTTTTAAGTATAAAAAAGTGAAAAAGGTTAAACTTCCTTCCCTCCCCTACCTCACTGTTCCTATCCTCCCCAGAAGGAAGTACACTTTCAGAGATGGATTGTGCACGCATAAGCAAAAAACACTGCTGCTAGGTATGTGTACATACTTATATATTCATAATGCTCTGCATCTTTGTTCCACTCGAGCACCCATCTTGGCACTCTTCTATGCTGGTACATGAAACACCGCCTGATTCATTCTAATGGCTGCAGAATGTGGTACTGATGTAACACATCCCATCACTTACTTACTGATTAGCCTCTCCTGACAGACCTTCAGGTTGCTTCCAAACTTTTGCTAATGAAGATCCTTGTACATACATCCTTTTATATGAGTAGTGTAGGATAAGTAGATTTTACAATCGGTCAGTGAAAGGACATACACTTTTACAATTTTGAAAGTGAGGACACTGCCCAACACAGAGGTGGTGCCAGCTGACACCACCACAGGCCTGAACATGTCTCTCCCCCACTTGCCAGAGTACCACTGGCCTCCAGTTCCCTTCCAAGAGGCAAACAAAATTACCAATTTTTGATGTAAGGAATAACCTAGTTCTACTTTTTTTCCAGATAGCTGCACAATTTTCCATATACCACTTACTGAGTAATCTGTGAAAATATTACTTTTAAGCAATATGAACTGAAAAATTTTTGGCTAGCATTCCAATGAAGAAATTGCAGTTAGAAAGGCTAAGATTATAATTTCCATGCTGATGCATTCCAAAGCCCAGGATCTGGATATTGGCTTTCATGTCAACACACCAGTATCATCATGGTATGACAACAGAATGTGAGAAAATAAAACTTGGTTAAGTTCTACTTTTTTCTCTCATTAGGAAGAAAGAGTGCAGAGCAAGGCCTGGAAATGTCAAGGCTGCCAGTGTTCTCACTCCAGGAGAAGAGCTACATTAAAGGCACATCTGACTTCTTGGGCTTAGGCCATTTTACGACTCGGTACATCATGGAAAGGAACTATCCTTCTGGCCAGGGGCCCAGCTACCAGAATGATCGTGACTTAGTAGAACTGGTTGACCCAAACTGGCTTGATTTGGGATCTAAATGGCTATATTCTGTGCCATGGGGATTTCGGAGGCTTCTCAATTTTGCTCAGGTGACTACATTAAGCTGAAGGACATTTTTTACCTGAATTCATGTTTTTACAGCATAAGCTCAGGTGCCTGCATTTTAAAGTTAATTAAAAAACCCAGTTACACTTCAGAAGCTACTAGATACAGGCCTTAAAGAAAGACTAATGTGGACTTTCTTGGTGATCCAATGGTTAAGACTCTCAACTTCCATTGCAGGGGGCACAGGTTCAATCCTTGGCCAGGGAATTAAGATCCCACATGGTACACAGCATGGCCAAAAAAAAGATGAATGTTTACTAATAATCATATATAGAGATCATATACATGGTTGTTATATCTTATATAAATTCATGTAATATGCATATATATCATATATAACAATATATGATTACATGTGATACAGATACTATATACATTTATAAATAAACTTCAAAAATCTCATACTTACTTTTCTGCTCTTCTCACCTACAATGGAATACATAGACAAAAACAAGACCTGAAGCATATTTTCTCTAAAATGATGGCTTGTCAAGAAATGTCTTCTGAGACTTTCCTGGTAGTTCAGTGGTTAAGACTCCATGCTTTCAGTCCAGGGATGCAGGGGGCACAGGTTCAATTCCTGGTCAGGGAACTAAGACCCCATTTGCTTCATGGTGCAGCCAAAAATAAATATACATACATATATATATAATTTTTTTCTATATGAACTTGCCTTCTGCCTACATTCATCTCTAAATAAACATGCTAACTGGCATCTACTAAATGCCAATTAGAATGCCCAATTAGAATATGGCAGGCTTCAATATGTGTTGCCATGATTCCTTTCAGACTCAATACGGCAATCCACTCATATATGTGACAGAAAATGGAGCGTCTCAAAAATTACACTGTACCCAATTGTGTGATGAGTGGAGAATTCAATATCTTAAAGGATACACAAATGAAATGCTAAAAGGTAAGATACAAACTGTCTTCACGTATCTTTTTATTCAACTTGGGCAAAATTTGATAACACGATTGATTAAAACTGTTTCTAAATCTCATAAATGAAAATATTTAAGGTTATCTTCACAATACTGTTTTTCAAAGAAAACAAAACATATTCAAAATGGAATAAAATATCTTTGCAGCTATCAAAGATGGTGTTAATGTAAAAGGGTATACTTCCTGGTCTCTGTTGGATAAGTTTGAATGGGAGAGAGGATACTCAGATAGATATGGATTCTACTATATTGATTTCAACAAGAAAAATAGGCCGCGCTATCCAAAGGCTTCAGTTGAATATTACAAGAGGATCATCATTGCCAATGGGTTTCCCAATCAGAGAGAGGTAGGAATATTTCTCAATATTATTCTTTCTGGATTTTAGAACTAGGTAACTGGAGTACAGAGTTTAGCAAGCACCTCACAGGGGTATCTGGGAACAGAGCCCGGTGTTTTTTCCCCTCCTTGCTTATTTGCTTGGAACGGGGGTAAGGACAATGCAATCCTAGCACACAGAGCATTAAGAGCAGACTAGGGTTATTAAAATTTTTCATTTCTTTTCCCACCAAATGGCACAGCAATACAAGTGCACTATTTCCAAAATGAGATTAAAATAGTAAAAAATATTCTGTAAAACCTCCCATTTTCTATAACCTACACGTTTTTCTATTAGCTCTCTATTCTCTATGCTGTTGCACCCAATGGCAGGGAATGTAAGTTGTAATTCAGAGTGTCTTAATTCTTTTGAAAAAATCTCACTTGTTCATCAACATTCTTTTAGGGTGAGCCTAGTTGGACTATAAATAGAAGCAGTGACTGATGGTTATCAGGTATTCACTATTTTTGCATTAGTAGAAAAGATAGTAATGCATTATTAGAAAAAGATAGCTAGATTATAAGAATCAAAACTGCTCTTTAGCTCCCTCACAATGATGCACAGGCGTTCAATAAATATTAACTGATTTAAACTATAAGCAGATTCTTGGAAAAATATTTACCCCACACTATTCCAAAAATGATTTCAAACAGTGCAAACATAGTCTAAGACAACTTTACTTACCAAGTGGGTTTTTATTAGGTGGAAAGTTGGTACTTCAAAGCCTTGGAAATTTGCTCTATCAACAACCAGATGCTTGCTGCAGGTGAGTTTAATTATTGGATAATTAAACCATGTAATTAACATATGTAGTGGTATTACCAAAATCTCAAAATGTGGATGCATCTTAAGTCAATCTTCCTAAACCACATGATTAGAAATGGACTTTTTTCCTTTACTTTGAAGCAATGTCAAATTTCTATCAGCATTTAAAATGTTTTCTAAAAATCTACCATGAAAAAGAAATATTTTATCTACTCTAGTTTTATTCTGAATGATAGTGTAAATTTATAAATCTACTATTGTTATTGTGGGCTGTTGGAAGGAGGGAGAGATTCAACCATTCTACCAAATGCAATGAAGAAAAACCTACAAACACTCTAGACATTATATTCACTCACTCAGCAAGTAATTATTAGTCACTATTGGCTCAAGGGTGTTTTAAGCCCTGGGGGCATAGCAATAAACAAAACAAGGTCCTTGCTCTCACAGAAGGCATTTCTAATGCAATAGGATCTAAAAGGGTCAGAGACGTGGCATAAGCAGGATAGTAAACATGCATCAAGAAATGCCAGCGCATATCATCTGTTTCTCTGTAGTTTGTCTTTACATATAAGGGGCTTCCTTTGTAGCTCAGTCAGTCTGCCTGCAATGAAGGAGACCCAGGTTTGATTCCTGGATCGGGAAGATCCCCTGGAGAAGGAAATGCCAACCCACTCCAGTACTATGGCCTGGGAATCCCATGGACAGAGGAGCCTGGCAGGCTACAATCTCTGGGGTCACAAGAGTCAGAGATGACTTAGCAACTAAACCACCATACATAAGGGCAACGAGAGAAATACACTTCCTGTTTTAACAATTTTTTTTTTTTTTTTACCGTTACACACATTTAACAAATTCATCTTTAATGTGATATCAGAGGTGGAAAATGCTAGCTCAAATCCTACCAACTCAGCTATTTTTACAGGCCAATATACCACTGTCCCCTCCTCCCTCATCTAAATAATCAAGCAATATTAAAGATGTATACTCCATTAAATTAAAATAATACAGAAACATGATGTAGAATTTACTACTGAGCCCTCGAGCTCCATGGGTCTGTGCCTTATTTATCTCAGTAACAAGGGTACCTGGCACAAAACCTAACAGCAGGCATTTCATAAACGTCTACCACAATATTAATGCACATGAAATAATGCTTATCATTTCACTCTTAAAATTATTTAGTTATGGTAAGAATTACCATAAAAATTTTCAATATAGAAATTCCTATACCTCTTAAGATACACAATCACACCTTTCAGTTCAGTTCAGTTGCTCAGTCGTGTCCGACTCTTTGTAACCCCATGAATTGCAGCACGCCAGGCCTCCCTGTCCATCACCAACTCCCGGAGTTCACTCAAACTCACATCACACCTTTGAAAGGCTGCAAATATTTTTCAGGGAATTTTTTTTTCCCCTAAATCCCTCCAATGAGTCCACGGCCATACCACCCTGAACGTATCCAATATCATCTAAATCACCCCAATGAGAATTATAGAAACTGAGGAATATGGCTGCTAATATTCTGAGTAAGCACAAGCACTTACATATAGACTTTATTATAGTAGTGAAGAACCAAAAGTCAGCATTCTTTATCCATATTTTCTAAGTATCTCACATAGCCCTTACACAATTTTTTATAACATTTAATACACCAGGTTCCCTTTTATAGCAAATGAGAATTAGCAAGTGTGATGATGCCATGTTGCAAGTTTTTCTGGACAGCTGAGGCTTTCAGGATGAAGCTGCATTCGCCTTCTCATCTGCCGTGTGTTGGTCTCTCCCCACCACTGCAGAGCCTTTGCTAAGTTACATGCAGATCGTGACGGAGATCGTGGTACCCACAGTCTGCACCCTCTGTATACTAATCGCTGCAGTTCTCCTGATGCTTCTCCTGCGGAGTCTGAGCTGAGACGCGATCACCCGTTCTGCAGCTGCGTCTTTCAGAGAGAACCATCAGGATCTTCCTCAGCTTCTTTCTCCTTTTTCTCCTTTAAAGGCTCAGGCATATATCTGTTTTCAGGTTTTGTGATAATTACCTTCCCATTACCTCTGTCCATTTTTTTTGGGGGGGGGGGGGCAGTTTGAGCTAGGATTTAAGAATTAGAAAGTAAATGAAATAAAAATTACCTGTAATCTCACCCTTCTCAAAGTCAATGTTAGTATTTTGCTGTATATCATGCACTGATTTTTATTTTGCAGAAAGGGATCATACTGCACCAACGGTTTTATGATTTATCTCATTTTAAAATCTGTTCTGGTGACTTCCCTGGTGGTCCAGTGGTTAACACTTCCACTTTCCACTGCAGGGGGTGCAAGTTTGATCTCTGGGGGGAAGCTAAGATCCCACATGCCTTGTGGCCAAAAAAACTCAAAACATAAAAAATAAAAATGAAAAATAAAATCTGTCTGGAAATATTATTTTAATGTAGAAATGATTACCACATTAGGACTGCGCTACATATGACAAAGTCAATCCTTTAGATAACAACGCTTTCAGGCAATCATGCAAAAGCACTAGATGTGGACCAAGTAAATGAGGATGTATGCTTTTCTAAGAGAAATTTTCTTCTGCTAAATGAGTATCCTTTACTCACTGAAATACCTCAAAGAAATATTATATACTTAATTCATGTATCTTCTCTGTAACTGGATAGTTTTTTAAAAGTCCATTTTATTCTTAACTATGCTAAAATTAATATCCATTTATTGGATATAAAATACAGCTTAAGAAAGAATGTTAAGGAAAACTCATTCACTATCTGATTCTATTTAGTATTGGTGAAACCCAAAAACAGTAAGATCATAGAAAGGGTTATTCCATTCATTCTTTCGGTTAATACTATCTCAAGTTAAACCTTTTAAAAAGGTACTTACATCTGGGGCTTAGTCCTACATTTGGGATGAGTTACAACTGTTTTTCACAAAACTTTGCTTTCAATGTCAAATCAACATGCCTGTTTAGGGTTTTTCTGTTCCATCAATGGTTTTGAAACCAAACTCTCTACTATATACACAGATTTCAGATGCAAAGACATTATCACTCAAAAAATTGTTTTTTCATTTCTCCGGTTTTAGGATTAAACTGTCAGTTGACTATGACAGCTTCTTTCAACTACAGAAGGTAGAAAGGAAATTAGACTTGCACAGCTAACACCTGGTAAGCCTTTTATGTGATTACTAATAATTCATATTTCAAATGTATTAAATCAGCATTTATGTCATAGACAGAAAAAAAGAAAAAGCATAAGGTACTTAGGACATTATAAAATATTTTCAGAGAATAAAGAATGAATACACTACCTTACGGAGGGCCCCAGCAGCACACCTCACTTGAAATGCACCTGGCTGCAGGTAACCATGTTAGTAAAGGATATCCTTTCTTCCAAGCTACCGTTTAATGTTAATTCAGAGAAATCTATAACCAGAGAGAGAGAGAGATCAAAATCAATTACCAGTCTGCTTTTCTACTAAGTTACTGCTGAATTTTACAATAATCAAGAGGTGGTCTGAATGATGTGTCTTCTACCTGAAGAGAACCAGTTAAGACAAAAATCAGCAAAGACAATTTCTTTAAATAGTTAACCTTCTTGATGCACTGAAAACAATGACTAAACAAACTAAGAGGGCTTCCCTGGTGGCTTAGTGGTAAAGAATCCACCTGCCAATGCAGGAGACATGGGTTTAATCCCTGTCCAGGAAGATGCCACATGCTGTGGAGTAACTAAGTCTCTGAGACACAAGTACTGAGCCTGTGCTCTAGAGCCCGGGAGCCACAAGAGAAGCCATGACAATGAGAAACCCACACACCACAACTATAGAAAAGCCCCTTCTCACTGCAATTAGAGGAAAAAAGCTTGAGAAGCAATGAAGACCCAGCATAGCCAAAAATAAAAAATAAAAATTAATTTAAAAAAAAACTAAGAGATAAACTAGATTCTTAAAAATCGTATTGTACACAACACTGTAAACACAAAATGGTAAAGCAATTTTATAAACACATTGTAAAGCAATTATATTCCAATAAAAAAATTTTTTAATTATATATTTTGGGGACTTTCCTGGAGGTCCAGTGGTTAGGACTCCATGCTTCTACTGCAGGCTGCCCAGGTATGATCCTTCGAAAGGGACTAAAATCCCACAAAATGTGTGGTGTAGTAAAAAAAAAAAAGATATATTTTAAATATGGGAACCTACTGCTTTAATTTTTGTGCCTCTTTCGCTGCAGTTAAACAACTGTCTTTTTCTAATCGTAATATATATTTCAGAAAACATTTTCTACTTAGGATTTATAGTCTTAGAGCTAGAAACACATCCATTTTTTTTTCTCCTGAAGACTTTTGTATTTCAAAAATAAATGATACAATTAACATTTAGACGAGACCATGTCCACTTCCTTGTGGGTCAACATTTTGGTTTCCATATTCCCACCATTACCAGCAACCATCTGCCGAGCACCCCCTGGGTGGGTAGCACTCTACTGGACACTTTTTCTCCCTCATTAACTCCAAGTCATTATTCTCTCTTCCCAGGGCAGCTAAAAGTACACTTCTCTCTCTTCAGTCTTCTGCTTTTGTTGTAAATTGTTTTATTCAAGAGCATCATACCATTAGGTATCTTGAAAAGCTAGTATTTGACCTAAGTGCTCAGTCCAATGAAACAGAAAGTCTAATTTTGTAAATGTCTATGATCTTTGGCCAAAAGTAAATGATTTACTGGACTTTAATATTTACAACTGAAGCTTTGTGTGAATAATCTATGACTTTTACAAATGAGGTCCTCCTTTAACAGTGGGTCTTCCTTTGGGCCAAAGGTCATTGAATAATTTCTAGACAAACACATCAATAATACATAATGGGTTGAAGAGGTAATAAGGTTCAAGTCAAATGGAGTTTGAGTGTGTTTCCAAGCACACAAATATATGATTTCATAAAAATTCCTTATTTTCATAAAAGAAGTCACTGGACCAATACATTAGCAAATAGATTTAACTCTACTGTTCAAAATATCTTGCATTCTTTTTTGAAGCATCAAAGACTCTAGAAGATAGGTTCTGTATACTTCACTTACTCAGCATCATTGGAAAAAGTGTTTAATCTTGTTTAAAAGGTGTTTAATCTTATATTAATCTCCTAACAAAGGTTTAATCTTCAGGTAATAAATTTTAAAATGGCATTTTTGAAAAATATATCACATTCATGTATTTTAAACTTTTAAAATCATAAAATAAAATCATAAATAAAATTATAAATAAAATCATAAATCACCTTTAAGTAAAAAAAAAAAACCTGAAACAACAAATGTAGATAAAATGTTTAAATTGATGATCTTTAACCTTTGTAGAATGGCACCCCACTCCAGTACTTTTGCCTAGAAAATCCCATGGATGGAGGAGCCTGGTAGGCTGCGGTTCATGGGGTTGCTAGAGTCGGACACGACTGAGCGACTTCACTTTCACTTTTCATTTTCATGCATTGGAGAAGGAAATGGCAACCCACTCCAGTGTTCTTGCCTGGAGAATCCCAGGGACGGGGGAGCCTGGTGGGCTGCCGTCTAGGGGTCACACAGAGTCGGACACGACTGAAGCGACACAGCAGCAGCAGCAGCAGCAGCAGCAGCAGCAAGCTTTGTGGCACAATGAAATCACCTGGAGAACTTTAAAAATTCTGATGTCCAACGATTGATTCACTTGGGTTTTAGGGCTTTAAAGGCTCCCCCTCCAGTATTCTTGCTTAGAGCATCCCAGGGATGGGGGAGCCTGGTGGGCTGCCGTCTATGCGGTCGCACAGAGTCGGACACGACTGAAGCGAGTTAGCAGCAGCAGCAGCAGCATATGATTCTAATGATCAAAGCTGAGACCCACCCCTGCCTCATTCTACACCTCAGGGTTAAGTTTAATTGTTTCTTTTCAGAGGTTCTTCTATGCTCTGGTTTTATATTTTTGCTACTGTAAATAATACCACAATTAGTAATCTGGTCAAAATTTTATTTTGGTGGATACCACCCTTCACAGAAGCCATACAACTCGACACTCCATCCAGCAGTGTGTAAGATTTCCCCAAATCCTGGCCAGCACGGTGACAATAAACCGGTTGATCTTTGCTAATCTGACAGGTGAAAGTATCTACATAACATAAATTTGCATTTCTCTTATTATATGTGAGGTTGAGCATCTTTTATTTATTTATTTTTTTGCATCTTTTATTTTTAAGATTACACTTGAATTTCCTTTTTGGCAGTGGTGGTGGTTTTAGTCGCTAAGTCAAGTCTGACTCTTGAGACCCCATGGACTGTTAGCCTGCCAGGCTCCTCCATCCATGGGATTTTCCAAGCAAGAACACTGGAGTGGGTTGCCACAGTTCATATTACTTGCTCATTTTTCTTTTTACTGATTTGAAAGTTCTTTATATAATGGGGAATGTCACCTCTTTTCTGAACATGAGCTGCAAATTTGTTTTCCTAGTTTATCAATTGTCTGTTGTTTAACCTCTGGCATTTTTTGCCAGGCAGAAATTTACTTTTATATAGTTCATTATTAATCTTTTATAGGCTCCAGCTTTTATATCACACTTAGAAAAGATAGCACAATTTTAACTGATGGTTCTTAGGAAATTTCAGTTTCTTTAGGACTTTTACAGTTCAGCCATGTGAATCACAATGTTTCTATATTCTACTTTAGAGAAGTTTCCATTACATCTGAATCAAAACATATTGGGTGTGTAGGGGGAGAGTAAACAATTTCTGGAAATAATTTTGCAACATATCAATCACTACAATACAACTATTTGTGTTCCCAGCCTTTCAAATTCTTCTTGAATTCTGTCGTAAAACGATCAGATTTTATTTTGGATATATCTGCAATATTTGAATCAGCCATTTAAGACTTTTAAAATAAGACATGACAGCCTCACACAATCCATGTGCACACAGACAACAGTTTTACAGGTACTTATTGAAGGAGGGAGACTCAGCGGGGCAGCTAATCATACCAGGCACAAAAAGACATCTTTCATGGACACACACCATCTTGGATACAATACTAGAAATCTCAACCCTTATTTCAGAAACAGAGACGGTATTAGGGCAGAAATGTCATCACTGTTTAAACAGTACACACAAGTGTGAAGTACGAGCTAGCATTTTCATTTTTTTTTCCTCAAGGCATTTCCATTTCATAACCTATTTTCACATCTATGTCCCTATTGCTTGGCCTCTTTTAATAAAATTTCCTCTAGGCAGGAAAATGAGAAAAAGCACTCTTTCATAATTTTTTTTTCCAGAATAAATAGGTTTATATCTACAGTTCAAGAAAATTATTTAAAACTAGGCTGCTGCTGCTGCTAAGTCGCTTCAGTCGTGTCTGACTCTGTGCGACCCCAAAGACGGCAGCCCACCAGGTTCCCCTGTCCCTGGGATTCTCCAGGCAAGAACACGGGAGTGGGTTGCCATTTCCTTCTCCGATGCATGAAAGTGAAAAGTGAAAGTGAAGTCGCTCAGTCGTGTCCGACTCTTCGCAACCCCATGGACTGCAGCCCACCAGGCTCCTCCGTCCATGGGATTTTCCAGGCAAGAGTACTGGAGTGGGGTGCCATTGCCTTCTCCGTTAAAACTAGGCACAAGGGCTCTAATAATAATCTCTATTAGTAAATTTAGTTTATTTCCTATTGGAATAATTTACATGAATAGACTGCAAACCACTTTACCAGGTCTATGAAAATTCAGATGGTCTACAGGTGGGCTGTCACTCAGCTGCCAAACTGTTTTCACCTTCTTTTGACCACTATTTATTTCCACTCTCCATTTCTGTGGCTTCTCACTAAGGAAAGAAAAAAATATCAAAGAAAAAACAATCCAGTTCCTTCTTGGTACAGTTGAAGTCCTTCTGCGATAAACACTGAGGAAGAAGAGGTGGAGAGGTCACAATTTCCACCCTTAAGAAGCACAGTCAAGAGAGGGAGAGAAACAAGAATATAAACGATAACAATACGGTGCAGCCATTATTGAAAACAGTACGGAGTTTCCTTAAAAAATACTAAAATCAGTTACCAGATAATCCAGCAATTCCACTCCTAGTCATATACCCAGAAAAGACAAAAACTCTAACTTGAAAGGATATGTGCACCCCAATGTTCGGAGCAGCACTATTTACAATAGCCAAGCAACCTAAATGTCCATCAGCAGATAATGGATAAAGAAGATGTGGTGCACACGCGCACACACGGACTGCTCCTCAGCCATAGAAGAGAATCAAACGCCATCTATAGCGTTATGGATGGACCTAGAGATTGTCATACTGAGTGAAGCAAGTCAGACGAAGACAAATACATGATATCACTTAACTGTGGAATCTAAATAACAATACAAATGAACTTATTTACCAAACAGAAATAAACACACAGACATAGAAAACAAACTTATGGTTACCAAAGGAGGAAGGCGTGCGGGAGGGATAAATTGGGAGTACAGAATTAACAGATACTATATATAAAAGAAATGTAGGCCACCATATCTAGAAGAAATAAATAGCAAGGACTTACTATATAGCATAGGGAACTATATTCAATATCATATAATAACCTATAATTAAAAAGAATCTGAAAAAAATACATATGTATCACTGAATTACTCTGCTAATATACCTGCAACTAATACAATACAGTTTATCAATTATATTCAATAAAGATAAATAATAATTCTGAAAAATGTTGTAATACAGAAATATCAGATACAAGAGGGGGCCATAATCGTGAGGTAATTTGACTTAGACTGGGACTGCAGAGTTGAAAAAGAATCCTCAGAGATGGTGGCCTTTGAGCTGAGCTTGTAACGACATTAGAAGGAGCAGTTAGTTAAACAGAAAAGATCCAGGAGGAAGAACAGACATGGGTGGAGGCACTGCCAGGTAAGCACGTGTGGTGCCTGAGGAAACGCAAGGACACAGGGCCTGACTCGAAGAGACACGACACACGCAAGGTGTGGAGGCACCTGGGCCAGAAAGGCAGAGGACGGGCTCAGACCACACCGAGACATGAAACACTATCCTAAAGGCAAAGGAGGCCACTTAAACAGAGGGAAGTCATGGTGGGATCTGAACTTCAGGAAGATCACTTTGGTGGTGGCACAGAGAAGGAAGTTAATGGAGGCAAACAGAGCAGCTAGGAAAAAGGATTTTACTGTACTTAGTCCAGGGATGATATGAGCAGATGTGAAATATTCAACACATGCAAAGGTGCAGAGAAAGGAACAGATTTAAGAGCTTCCAAAGAGGTCAGGACTTGGGAATCATTTCAAGGAGGGAGAAAGTGACAGCAATGAGTGGAAGATACGTCCGAGGTTTATGTTTTGGGCATTGGATGAAGATTAATGATGGCTACTTGAGAGGAAATACAGGAGGAGGAAAAGTGTTGGGAAAGGGAGTGAAGAGTTGGGATTTAGAGTCTGAATCACCTGGAGGACATTGAAGTTGAGGATTCATGTCTAACAGATACCTAGAAACATGGGGGTAAAACTCAGGAGAAGCTGGAGACAAAGGTTATGAATTATCATTAGCCCAGAGGAACTGAAGATTGGGGTGTGAACACCATCACCTAGTGAAGACAGAAAGTAAGAAAAGAGGGCAGATGGTGGAGTTCTGGTGGATACTCACATATGAATAAAGCAAAGGAAGAAGAATTTGAAAAGAGGACCATTCTCAGTCTTGGAGGTGGGCCAGAGAGGTGAAGTTAAAATTAAGACGGATGCTGCAGAGCAGCTAAGCCCACGCACCACAGCTACTGAAGCCTGAGCGACCTAGAGCCTGTGTTCCGCAACACGAGTAGCCACGGCAATGAGAAGCCTGCGTGCCACGGCAAAGAGTAGCCCCTGCTCACTGCAACGAGAGAAAGCCCGAGCATAGTAACAAGAACCCAGGGCAACCAAAAATTAAAAAATTTTAAAAATTAAGACAGAATGTGAGGTCAAGAAAACAAAGGAAGGGGATGGGTTCAAGAAAGCAGTAGTGTCAAATGCCACGGAGCACTACAAATGCTTACAGAAGGAGAAAGAACTGGTGGGCTAGCTAGTTACCTAAGGGGACAAAAACACTCTTCTCCTGGAAAGCATTGTCTGGATTTGCCAATTAGAAGGCCACTGGCAACTTCTGATTAACAATTTCAGGGAAGGGATGAGGTTTGGCTAAGAGGGAACTATACAGAGGAAGGGTATAAAGAGAGCAGTTAGTTAGTATGAAAGAAATTTCAGGTCTACTGTACACTGAGAGAAGAGTCAGGAAGATCATTTTTTGAGGCAACCTCAGTGTCTGCATGGATGGCCAGTCTTAGGCTCAGTTCCATCCCTCTGAAATCCCCAATACTAAATCCTTCCCTCACTCCCACAGCCACGCCTTTGACTTGTCATCAGTTCAGTTCAGTCGCTCAGTCTGACTCTTTGCGACCCCATGGACTGCAGCATGCCAGGCTTCCCTGTCCATCACCAACTCCTGGAGTTTACTCAAACTCATGTCCATCAAGTCAGAGATGCCATCCAACCACCTCATCCTATGTCATCCCCTTCTCCTGCCTTCAATCTTTCTCAGCATCAGGGTCTTTTCCAATGAATCAGTTCTTCACATCAAGTGGCCAAAGTATTGGAGTTTCAGCTTCAGCATCAGTCCTTCCAATAAATATTCAGGACTGATTTCCTTTAGGATGGACTGGTTGGATCTCCTTGCAGTCCAAGGGACTCTCAAGAATCTTCTCCAATACCACAGTTCAAAAGCATCAATTCTTCGGTGCTCAGCTTTCTTTCTAGTCCAACTCTCACATCCATACATGACTACTGGAAAAAAACAATAGCTTTGACTACACGGACCTTTGTTGGCAAAGTAATGTCTCTGCTATTTAATATGCTGTCTAGGTTGGTCATAGCTTTTCTTCCAAGGAGCAAGTGTCTTAATTTCATGGCTGTAGTCACCATCTACAGTGATTTTGGAGCCCCCCCCACAAAAAAGTCTCTATTTCCATTGTTTCCCCATCTATTTGCCATGAAGTGATGGGAGCGGATGCCATGATCTTAGTTTTCTGAATGCTGAGTTTTAAGCCAACTTTTTCACTCTCCTCTTTCATCAAGAGGCTCTCTAGTTCTTCACTTTCTGCCATAAGGGTGGTGTCATCTGCATATCTGAGGTTACTGGTATTTCTCCCGGCAATCTCAGCCCAGCATTTCTCATGATGTACTCTGTGTATAAGTTAAATAAGCAGGGTGACAATATACAGCCTCGACGTACTCCTTTTCCTATTTGGAACCAGTCTGTTGTTCCGTGTCCACTTTTAACTTGCTTCTTGACCTGCATACAGATTTCTCAGGAGGCAGGTCAGCTGGCCTGGTATTCCCATCCCTTTCAGAATTTTCCACAGTTTGTTGTGATCCACACAAAGGCTTTGACATAGTCAATAAAGCAGACGTAGATGTTTTTCTGGAACTCTCTTGCTTTTTCAATGATCCAACGGATGTTGGCAATTTGATCTCTGGTTCCTCTGCCTTTTCTAAAACTTGTCATCACCTGATTCCTTTCTTCCCAATCTGTCACTTCCCTTCTGGCTAAAGTTTCTGCCCTATTCTGTGAAGAAATTACAAATTCAGAGAAAAATGAACATAGCAGACCAACAGTCTACAGAGAGCGGATCAAAGGCCTGGGAGAAGGGAGAGGGAGGACTCTTATCAGACTATGTTCAGAGAATGGGAATCAGATGTTTCTGGTTTCAGAGAAGAAGCAGGCCTGGGTCATGAGGTGCCATGGAACAGATATTGAAATTGGAATTATGGTTGGTGAAGTATAATTTAATGGTTAAATTGCTTACTTTTGATATAAGTCTTTAACAGCAGTTGGTCTGACTGGCAGCTGAAAAATGTGCTGCTCATCAAGAGGATTTTGTTCATAATATTTTATGCAGGATCTAAAGAGAAAAAAAAAATTCACTTGTAAAAAATGAATAGTGGACATACTGCTCATAAATATAAAATACATTTTAGTTGAGCTCAAGTAAAGGTGTAAGTGGGGAGAAAGGTATTGGAAAGACAAAGACAGAAAGGCAAAAGAGAGACAAAGATACAGCTTCCACCATTTTCCCAGTATGGGGAATTAAAGAGTTAACTCACCCATACTACTGATCTTTAATGGGAAGAAACACCCCCCAAACAAACAAAAAAACCTAGTAACAATTTCAAACTTTTCCCTTTACAACTAAGGCAAATTCTAATTCTGGAAAAGGCAATGGTACATTTTCTTTCACAGGGAAAAAGAATCCCAGTTCTTCCACTCAATGGTATACTTATTTCCAGTTTGAAGACTCAAAAAATACAAATAAGACATCCAGGATCCATGTGTAAAGATTATTCCAAACTATTTTTAGCCAAACTGACAGACCCTCTAAAATTTCAGCAACACTATTGACATAGGTCTGATGAAATCTGACTCCATTCAGTCACCATATAGATGGTGGGCAATGATGAGCTTGACTCAAATTTATAGGGATATGAAGAAAACAGAAGGAACTAGTATTTATTAAGCACCTAAGTGTCAAGTACTTTATATATATTACGCTGTTCTTATAGATGAAAAACAAGATGCAGTGAAAGGAAACTTCCTTAGAAAGGAAGTGCCAGATCCAAGTGTCCAGCTCGATTCCTCCTGAATCCAAAGTCTTTCCTTCTCATGGCAGTGACTTAGAACCTTTCTGTTACTATGAAGACAAGGTGCACAGATTCTACCCTAACTGATAATAAAAAGGGCACTTATTTTGGCTGCAACTATTTCAGAAGAGAGTACATTTTTATGAAGTAAACAACAGAAATACTTACTGTGTTAAAGAAAAGAGGAGTTCATGTTGAGGTTTAATGAAAAGCATGCAACTGACTACTATTTCAAGAATATGGTGGAGTTTTTGAACACGATGAACCTGCTCCTGTGTATCTACTGATGGAGAAATGAAATATTCCTGGAATAAAAGAAAATGGACATGGGAAATAAGGAGTTAAAGAACAAGCGGCATCTCCAGAAAGAATTAACTATGCCTACTACACCTGAGTGGGGATGTTTGATTAACAGGTGGGGGCTTGGGGTTAGGGAGAAGAAGCCACTAGGTAGCTTTCCTCCTCTCAATACTATTCTTTAAACTAAACTCTTAAGTAAGTCTTCACTGAGAATGTTCTAAGCAAACCATTATGCATATTCTTTGGTAAAGGCAAATCACAGAACTGCTTCACCGAGGAGGTCCAAGTAGGTAACTGGTACCACCCACCAAACTCTCCAGATGGAAAGAATGGCAAACCCACAAGATAATTCTTAACTTCAATAAGCTTGCCAGGCTGATGGGCATATTCACTTCTAAAAATAGATAGTAAACCTGTAGTACCAAGAAATAAATCAAGTGCATTGGTAAGCTTCTACTAACATATATTACTGGTAAATTGGTATGACCTTTTGGAAAAGAAAGTTGGCAAGGTTACGTGAAGCATCATAAAATGCTCAGACCTATTTCTGAGAATTAATCCTAAGGAAATAATCCATGGTAAGTGGAATTCTACAATGCTAAGGTTCTTACCCCCTGGAATATACATCTTATACAATCCCTTCTCCGCGAGTGAGGCCAGGATATGTAAATATGGTAGGCTGTTACTCCCATGATTAGGTTACTGATTGACTGTGCATTAATCAAAAGGGAGATAATCTCCTGGTCATTACTTGTGACCTTGTCAGTGAGCTCTAAGCATCAGAGATGCTCTCCCGCTGGCTTTGAAGAAACAAACTGTGGCACTGTGGAGACGGCCACATGGAAGAACCCCCAAGTGACCTCGAGGACATGGAGATGGTCCTGGGCCAACAGCTAGCAAGAAAATGGGAACCTTCATCAAAGGGTCACGAATCAATGAATTCTGTCAACAATGAGAGGGAATTTGAAAGCGGATCTTTCCCTAATCAAGTCTCCAGATGATACCTTGATTTCAGCCTTGTGAAACTGAGCAGAGCACCCAGCTAAAATGCTGACCCAGGTTATTCCAAAATGTGAAAATAACACGAGTAGGAACACAGTCAAGTCCCAGGAAGGGAAGACCCAAAACAGTCCCACTCACCACTGGCTACAAATTACGACATTCCTTGCAGCTGCCACCCACATTCCCAGTGGTCCCCTGACCACTCTGGAAGTGGACCACCTAGATCTTTTTTTCTTTTTTAAATAAAGAACAGATCCAGACTGTCCTTCCCCTTCGATTCTCTCTGCTCATGCTACAACCCAGGCTGGTCTACCTCTGCCTGTCCCCAAGACCCCGCACAGAGGTGATAAAGCCTAAAGTTCTTGATTACTTGGGAGGCAGTACAGCCTCAGGTCTATAATCACAAGGAATTGAATTCTGCTATCAATAATAACTCATATGAGCAGGAAATGATCTTCCCCTACAGGCAGGCTCCAGACAGGAACACAGCCTGCCAACACCCTGATTTTAGCCTAGTGAGACCCAGACTGGACTTCTGAACTATAGAACTATAAAGTAATGCATTTGTGTGTGTGGCTTTAAGATACTAAGTGTGTGGGGGTAATTTATTATAGCAGCAATAGAAAACTAATATTGTTGCAAACCACTGGCATCTGAATCATCTGGAGATGAGATGGTTTGTTTAGAAAAATATATTCCAGGGAGTTCCCTGGTGGCCTAGTGGTTAGCATTCTGGGCTTTCATTGCCACGGCCAGGGTTCAATTCCTGGTCAAGGAAATGAGCCACACACAAGCCATGTGGTACAGCCAAACAACAACAACAACAACAACAACACATATTCCAGAGCCCTTGACCTACTGAGTCAGGGGTCTAGGAATCAGCATTTTAACAAGTCTTCTGGGAGATTTTCAAAGTCTAAGAAATATTGTGTCAAAAATCTGAAATCAAACCATATTTGAAAAAACAGGCATATTAAATGACTTGAGGGGAATTCATAAAAATAAGGGTACTCACATTTGAGTGATGAGATTAAGGGTATAATTGCATTATATTTTTATTTTCAAAAAGTTATTACTTTCCTAAGCTTAAGAAAATGTATTAAAAAGTTTCCACTAAAAATGTACACCTTTAATAAAATGTTTAAACTTGGAATATCAAAAATTAACCTCAATAGAATCCAGTTGAGTGTTACATTGCATAATAGATGAAGCTGGAGTTATCCTATCTTGTATTTTTATGAGACCAGATATCATTTGAAGATCTATTTTCTAAAAGAATCGTCCAACAAATGTCAAAGGTCATTATGGATGCTCTTTAATCTCCTTAAGTTTCTAATTCAAGATACTAGGGAAATACAAAAGCTCATAATCATGACCCTGAAACACAGAAATATTTTTTGAATCAATATGTTAAAGAGCACAGCAAATTCTTTGAAAAGTAATCTTTTACGTGTAAAAGAAATGGGTCAAGATACTTCTCTGGTGGTCTGGTGGCTAAGACTCCACACTTCCAATGCAGGGGGCCTGGGTTTGATCCCTGCTTACTGAACTAGATCCCATGTGCCACAACTAAGACCAGGCCCAACCAAATAAATACATAAATAAAAACAAAGAAGAAATAAAGAAATGGGTCAAAAGAATATAAAGCGAATACTCCTCTGTAGGGCTTATCAAACACAGAAAGGCATTCTCTAACCACTTTAGATAAATGAAGAATTGTGGAAGTACACTGGCTTACGCAGGATACAACCTTATGTCAGGCAGTATCATACGTTTACAGAGAATGAGAGGTGACATTAGATGGGCTACTTTTTTGTTTGTTTTACTAGACAGTGTAATTAACTGCCTGTCTTAATTTATCTGTTTCCTAGGACATAAGCTGGCACAGAATAGGCACTTAATAACTGTATGGCAGAATGACCAAATAAAAGAAAAATCGACTTGAGAATAAAAACTCACCAAATGATTCAAAGATGCAAGTTCCTGACCTATCAAGAAAAAAACGAAGAGATGCCAATAAGCTTTAGGTTTTATCTACTACAAATCAAACAAGCTAAGAAAAACATTTCATAGTTCATATATAAAAGAAATGCTCAAGCTAAACAGTTTCTCACAAAATGCTGAATTTTCTTGTACATTACATCATAAATACTTATTCTAAAAATGATCACAGTTTGCCCCTAATAAAAACAAGGTGATGAGTATTAAAACAGCATGTCATTTTAAAAAAGGGTTTTATTTACATTTACCCTAAAGAATCTCAAAACATTTGAAATAAAGACAAACAAAACCTATAGTTATCTTTAATCTAATCTATTTATTAAACAAAAAAATAAGGCTCAGAAAATGAAAGTGCCTGTCTCATAGTGAACCAGAGGCAAAGCCAGGACTACAAACGATTAGGGACAAGTACAAAGATAAAATCTGAGCATACCTATGGCTGACAACTATGATGTTGCTTTTAATTTTTTGAGTTGGGAAAGGGACTTACCTATGAAAAAACAGATATAATCTTTCTTCAGTTTATCCAAACCAATTTCCAAAAGCATCTGAACCGGAACAGTCCCACTGAGAGAAACCATGTCCATGGTTCCATAGTAAGACTGATGAATGAGCTTACTCAGTAAACTGTTACTCCCACTATGAAGCTAGAGATTGGGAAAAGTTTATAAAGCCACAGTTAAAACTATAAAAAGTCCAGTAAGCAAAAGAGAAGCAAACTGCATTAACTAAAAAATTATAAACTTAAATTTTTTCATCTCCTGACATTATAAATTATTTGAATGAAAGCCTCTAAGTTACAAACCTATCCGTTTCTAAAATGCCATTCCCAAAACCTTCTTATTGGCTATAATAGCCAACAGATTAACTCAATCATTTGGAGAATAAAAAAAGCTGTGAACTTACTAGATCTAACATGTGTTCTAAATGCTAAACAATTAAATTTAAACATACCTAAAATATTTGACATTTGACATTTTCTCATTTACTGTCCTTCTGTTAACTCAAATTTCCAACACAATCCTTTGCATTTTTCTTTTTTAATACTATTTTCACTTTGCATTTGTTGTACATGGTAGGATATACTTGTAAATATCTCACAAACAGAAACTTTTAAGAAAAATTCAATGGGCAAGACTAAAATGCACAGAATGATCAAATAGAGGGAGGGTTTGCAAGCTTCTGCTCTAGAGTGTATCTCTGTTTACACCTAGGAAGTTTCTATCTTGTTATGAATTGGCAGTTGCATTATTTAAAATAATTCTACTAAATGAGGAATCTTTTTCTTTCTAGCTTTTAACTTAGATTTTTTCATTATAAAACTATACATTCATTATGGAAAATCCATAAAATACAGAAATGTATAATGCAGTTGGAGAAATTTATTTGTAACCCTACCACCAGAAGGGATTGGCATATTTTAGTGTATTTGTTCACAGGTTTTTCTCTCCAAGATTTCTATCTTTCATACAATAGTGTGTAATGTCTTTTCACTGAACATTGTAAGCATTTCTCCACACACCACTGTAAGTATTTATGCACATCATCTGTAGCAACTATTAACATGTTCCATTATGTGGCTGTTTCATGATTTACTTAGACATCCATTAATAGATCATTTATAATTTTTGCTACTGTAAATGAGGCTATAACGAGCATCCCACTACAATCTTTTTTTAAAAAGGCTTATTTCTTTTGGCCATGGTGCGTCTTCACTGGCGCACATGGGCTCTCTGCTGCAGCAAGCGGGGGCCACTCTTCACTACGGTGCCACGGCGTGGCTTCCCTTGTTGCCGAGTACAGGCTCTAGGCTCACGGGCTTCAGCAGTTGCAGCGCGCAGGCTTAGCTGGTTCCACTGCATGTGGGATCTTCCGAGACCAGGGAAGCCCCTAATACATAAACTCTTGACACATACTTCTGCATATGGCCTTAGGATGGATTCATTTTGAGGATCTCAGTACATTATCATAATTGCTTTATAGTGTTCCAATCTGTACTCTCATCAGTAGTATATGAGAAGGACTGTTCACAGCAACAGCAATGATAATAGAGGTAGCTTATAAATGCTGTGCACTTAACTATGAACTAGGTCCTAAGTGCTTCACATGAATTAAGGACCCTGGCCAAGTTTATACAGGTAAGAGAGTTACAAAACGAGAATTCAAACTCAGGCAGTCTGCTGCAGAGCCTGTGCCCGTCATCAGTCTGCTCTGCTGCTGAAAAGGAGCACACACACTACTGAACCTACCCATGGCTGAATAGCACCATGCTGCAGACTCTGGATGACCAACGAGAAACACTTCACCAAGTCTTGATAAGAAATCACACCTTGAAAGCAAGTTAGTCTAACATTATTCTCATAGTTATTTCTGCAGATCAAACACGTCATTCATTTTAAGGATACACAAATGAAGAGGGAAGATAAGTATCTGAACTTTAGGGACGGTGAAAAGGGAGAGAAATTAAAGTCCCCCTCCCCCTCCAAAGGCAGCATTTTTAAAGAAAGAAATTAAACTCGTTGCCATAAAATAATATATTCAGTCAAATATTATGGAATATTTTTTCCTTTTCTTAATAATTATAATTTCATTAAGATATGTTTTGGTTAATACAAATACAGCATAGAACCCACCTAAATCTTCAGGCAGGAGTAAAGAACAGGTTCTATGAGTTGCCTGGTCTTAGTATAATTCTCAAGCAAAATATGCCAATGCGTTATTAGAACTGAGTTTGATAAAACAGAAACCAGATGTCCATACAAGGCTAACAATATACATTATTATTTTCAAAAGACTTAAAAGTAAACCTAAGAAATAACAGGAAAAATTTTATTTCACAATGCTGATGGACACCTACTACTGCTCATTTTACACCACAGCTGCTCAGCAAAATCGAGATCACCCCGTACTGTGAGAAGACACTCAATAGACCCATCAACTGCAGCAGCGTCATGCTTCACTATCTGGAAAAGAAGTGAGTGCCAGAAAACACTCAGTTTAATTTTTAAAAAGCACAATAGTTTAAGACCAGTAAACTTGCAAATGCTGCTCTGAGAAAAGGTGGGATCATGAACACATATAAGAGGCATGAATGTATCTTCTACAACTTCATCCATTAATGAGGAGAGATAAGTAAACAGACAGTGAAAAACAGAACCCCTAAAACTGCTTTCAAACTCTGATGCCTAAAAGCAAGCATTTGGTTTTCCTCCCCTGGAAAAATATTTAATTACCTAGGCCTCCATTTTCCTACTTGTCAAATGACAACAGGTTTAGCACAATTTAATAATGCCACCGATGGCACAGTAATGTACTATCTCATAGCCTATTAACATGCTATAATAATATCAGATCAGATCAGATCAGATCAGTCGCTCAGTCGTGTCCGACGCTTTGCGACCCCATGAATCACAGCACACCAGGCCTCCCTGTCCATCACTAACTCCCGGAGTTCACTGAGACTCACATCCATCGAGTCAGTGATGCCATCCAGCCATCTCATCCTCTGTCATCCCCTTCTCCTCCTGCCCCCAATCCCTCCCAGCATCAGAGTCTTTTCCAATGAGTCAACTCTTCGCATGAGGTGGCCAAAGTATTGGAGTTTCAGCTTTAGCATCAGTCCTTCCAAAGAAATCCCAGGGCTGATCTTCAGAATGGACTGGTTGGATCTCCTTGCAGTCCAAGGGACTCTCAAGAGTCTTCTCCAACACCACAGTTCAAAAGCATCAATTCTTCAGTGCTCAGCCTTCTTCACAGTCCAACTCTCACATCCATACATGACCACAGGAAAAACCATAGCCTTGACTAGATGGACCTTTGTTGGCAAAGTAATGTCTCTGCTTTTGAATATGCTATCTAGGTTGGTCATAACTTTCTGTCCAAGGAGTAAGCGTCTTTTAATTTCATGGCTGCAATCACCATCTGCAGTGATTTTGGAGCCCCCAAAAATAAAGTCTGACACTGTTTCCACTGTTTCCCCATCTATTTCCCATGAAGTGGTGGGACTGGATGCCATGATCTTCGTTTTCTGAATGTTGAGCTTTAAGCCAACTTTTTCACTCTCCACTTTCACTAAGAGGCTTTTGAGTTCCTCTTCACTTTCTGCCATTAAGGGTGGTGTCATCTGCATATCTGAGGTTATTGATATTTCTCCTGGCAATCTTGATTCCAGCTTGTGCTTCTTCCAGTCCAGCGTTTCTCATGATGTACTCTGCATATAAGTTAAATAAACAGGGTGACAATATACAGCCTTGACGAACTCCTTTTCCTATTTGGAACCAGTCTGTTGTTCCATGTCCAGTTCTAAGTGTTGCTTCCTGGCCTGCATACAAATTTCTCAAGAGGCAGATCAGGTGGTCTGGTATTTCCATCTCTTTCAGAATTTTACACAGTTTATTGTGATCCACACAGTCAAAGGCTTTGGCATAGTCAATAAAGCAGAAATAGATGTTTTTCTGGAACTCTCTTGCTTTTTCCATGATCCAGCGGATGTTGGCAATTTGATCTCTGGTTCCTCTGCCTTTTCTAAAACCAGCTTGGACATCAGGAAATTCACGGTTCACATATTGCTGAAGCCTGGCTTGGAGAATTTTGAGCATTACTTGACTAGCATGTGAGATGAGTGCAATTGTGCAGTAGTTTGAGCATTCTTTGGCATTGCCTTATCACCTCATAGTATATTAACATAGTCATTTCCATTTTTCTGCAGTTAAACAATTATTAATAAAAAAGTCCTAGTTCTCTTTAAACATATCCATCAGTTTTTAAGGAAAGTAATCACTAGTGCTGACATCAAAGACCAACAAAAAACTACCCTCAAAATGCTACCTTGGCTGTAGCAGACCCATTTGCAATTGTATGATGTGAAAGACAACAGTACAACCCAACTTTACAAGCCCTTTCAGTGTACTTTTCTGATAACAATCACTTACCTCGGTGTCTTTTTTTGTAGAATCACCAAATTCATTCAGCTTACTTAACTCTAGAAAGTGGCAAAAGCTTATTAAACTCTGGATTTTATTCTCCTTCTTTCCAAATTATTTCCACTCTAATCCTGTTTTCAAATGGCAAATGAGGAGAGTAGAATGATGACCAGGTATTTTAGCAATTATTTAACTCTCCAATGGAGGTTGAATAGATGCCCACTAGGCAGGGGTGTAAGGATGGACTGAGATACAGTGAAAGCCCCTGGCACACATGTCAAGCACACGGTAGGCGCTCTAAGGTCACTGTTCCATCCCTCTTCTTCCACAATCTCAAATATGACTGCAGTATATAAAATTTAAATTAAATACATATTATTAATTCTTAAAATCACTGAGATTTTTATCATTAGCAATTCAGAATGAAAGCTGCCCCTCTCACCATGACAGACCTACAGCTTTAGGTATAGCTACCAAAAAAAAAAATACTAAGCCTAAAAAAAAAATTTACATTTAAATATAGCAAGCATAAATTCCCAATTAAGAAAAATAAACAAAAGCCAAGTGTGAGTCAGGAAAACAAACACCATTCAGAAATTCCTGCACAAGTTCAACAGCAGATTTTGCTTCCAGAGGCTCAGGCCATTCAGTTACACCAGTCCTCAAACCATCAGCCAAAACCTGTGGGAGATTTAAAAACAAACAAAAAAACCCCAAAACTTGTTAGCAAAATACAAAGTTATCAGTAAGATGTATTATCAATAGTAATAACATCTTTTTTCTTAGCTGCACCACCCACCTTGTGGGATTTTAGTTCCTGCACCAAGAATCAAACCCAGGCCCTCAGCAGTGAGAGCATGGAGTCCTAACCACTGGACCTCCAGGGCATTCCTAACACCTATTTTTCCTGAATGTTTAATGAGACGCCAGGAACTATTCTAAATGTTTCATATGCATTATGTTATTTAATCCTCACAAAAATCCAGTGAGGCAGATACCACTATCACTCACATTTTACTGAGCCCAAAAGAGGTTAATTAACTTGCTTAAGCTCACACAGTTGGTAACTGGCAATGCCAGGACATATATCCAGCAGTCTGATGCCAAAGATGGTATTCTGAACTAATTATGTGTGCTACAGAGACTGAACAGAAGTTTACATAAAAATAACATGAATATGTATGCCTATACGTAGGGTATCTAAACTGAAGTAAGGAAAGAGGTCGAGGTCAAAAGAGGCTGGAATAGCCAGAGGAACAATGAGAAACAATGGCTTGACTCATATGGGGGAACCATCCCAGGCAAAGAGCAGAGGATACGATGGAGAAGGTGAGCTGTTTCCACTAGGGTGGAATAAACCCCCAGGCAACAGCACGAAATAAGATGACTAGGAGTAGGGATTAAACAGGAAGAGTGATCTTAAAGAATTTTTTTATTTCATTTGGAAGACAACAGCCACTGTTGATTTTTTGGCAGGAAAATGACATGATCAAGCAGCTGAGAATTCCCCCATCACAAATACTCAGGATAGAGTCTAAGGAAAAAAAGAAGTACAATGTTTCTCAATAGAAGTAAGATCATGCTCCACCCCCAGGGAGTTTTCAGGAAAATGTGAAGATAAATTCTGGTGTCACAGTGACTGTGGGCATTTAGTTTGGTAGGGGCCAAAGCTGCAGTCCATGGGGTCGCTAAGAGTCAGATACGACTGAGAGACTTCTTTCACTTTTCACTTTCATGCACTGGAGAAGGAAATGGCAACCCACTCCAGTGTTCTTGCCTGGAGAATCCCAGGGACGGAGGAGCCTGGTGGGCTGCCGTCTATGGGGTCGCACAGAGTTGGACGTGACTGAAGTGACTTAGCAGCAGCAGCAGCAAGGATGCTACAGGTGGCCCTAGTGGTTAAGAACCCGCCTGCTAAAACAGGAGACAAAGGAGACTGCTGTTAGATTTCTGGGTTGAGAAGATCTCCTGGAGGATGGCATGGCAACCCACAGAGGGGCCTGGAGGGCTATGTTCCATAGGGTCACAAAGAGTCAGACCCAACTGAAGCAACCTGGCACGCATGCAAGGAGGCTACATATCTTCCAGTGTGTAGAATGGTCCTAAGCCACAAAGCATGATTCTGCCCAAGATGCCAAGAGTGTGTGTCCCTGTGGAGAAACAGTGAAAGATCATTAGAGTGGTCCAGAAGGGAAGTGATAGGGGCTTTATGTAAGAGAGGCACAGTGAAAGAAACCTCAAAGGGGAAAAAAAAGTATACTCCAGAGAAAGACAGATAGATATGCAGAAATATATGAGGAATAGAAAAAAAGAAAAAAAAAATCCTACCTATTTATAAAAATACAGGGGATTGAACTTGGAGAAACAATGGCAACGTGCACATCGAAGAGTCTGTGAATTTCTAAGGGAGATTACATTAATAACACAGCTTGGACTTTCAAGTCAGATAGACATATGTTTGAATGAGTTTTAAGCCAGCTCTTCCATCTACCAGTTGCTGACACTACAGGCAACATAACAGAACCATCTAGCACCACATACTGGGCACACAGCAGAATGGCAGCTTCCAGCTGTGGCAGTAACTCGATCTTACTGAAGTAACAGATAAGGCTGCCAGCCTGTGAACGGAAAGAATGGTGAAATTGCAGACAGAAATCAGGGGCTTATTAAAGTGATCCAGTCTAGAGATTTGATTCAAGTTTCATTTTGGACAAACTGAATGGGAGGGAAGAACACTGTACCAGAGTGGGAACTGAACTGATGAAAGTGGGAAAGATCGGAAGTGGAAGCAGCTTACAGACAGGAGTCTGGAGTTCCCTTATAAAGGCATTCATCAAATCACGAAATGGATAAGCCCTCTGCTGGGGTGGAGAGAGGAGGGCAGAGATAGGAGGTTAGAAGTATGACAGAAGCCCACGGGAAGGGTCCTGAAAGAGGAGCTCTCAAGGAAGAAGAAAGATGAGAAAGGTAGAAAAGGTAACAAGTTTTTCACAAACAGGGAAATAATGAGAGGAGGTAAAAGTATGAAAAATGCCTGGTACTGTGGTAGAAGTGGAAGGCACCATGAGGTACCTGGCACTCACGTCTAGTAGGGGAGTCAGAGGAGTAAAGAAATTACTGTTTGATAAACCCTCTGACAAGGGGTGTGTGTAAAGTTCTACGGCAGCACAACCTATTCTAGAGAATCGGTAAATCGTCTCAGGTGCAGATAACCCTGCAAAGAGGTGGGAAAAGGGCACACTGGGCAGATTAAGACACACACACCAGAAAGTGATGGCGTGATGGCCTTGGAGCTACCATAAGCAGGGAGCTCAATGCAGCAGAGGAGGATGTGAGATCAAGCTCAAGAAATAAGTAGGAGCTAATTAGAACATGAAAACATGTTCAACGTCATTAGCCATCAGAGAAACGCAAATCATAACTATAATGTGGGACTTCCCTGGCGGTCCAGTGGCTAAGACTGCACTTCCACTGCAAAGGGTGTGGGTTTGACCCCTGGTCAGGTAACTAAGCTCCCAAATGCCTCACAAAGCAGCCAAAAAACAAGAAAACACCACCATAATGAGATATCACTTCATCCCCACTAGGATGGCGGTAACATAAATAAAAAAGATAGTATCAAGCATATGGAGGCAAGGATATGGAGAAACTGGAACCCTCATATGCTGCTATGGGAATGTAAAATGATGCAGCCACTCAGTCTGGCAGTTCCACAAAAAGTTAAAAGTTAAAAGGTAGTTAAAGAGCTACCATGTGACCCAGCAACCCCACCTAAGAGTTTCTATGTCACATAAAAACTTAAATACTATTCATGGCAGCATTATTCATGAATAGCCAAAAAGTAAGAACAACTGAAATACCCATTAACTGACAAATGGATAAACACAAACACACTACACCTTTACACTGGTGTTACTCAGAAATAAAAAAGAAGGAAGCGCTACAGAAGATGAATCAGTGGCTGGCAGGTTTCTGTTAATGGGTATGGGATTTGTTTTTGGGGTGACGAAAATATCCTAAAATTACATATGGTCATGGCTGTACAAACTCTGTCAGTACACTAAAAACTACTGAACTCTATACTTAAAACAAAAGTATTTTATGGGCTATAATGTATATCAATAAAGCTCTTAAAAAAAGAAAAGAAAAAAGTAACTAGTCAGTGACTGGATATAACTGTCTTTGTATGCCAACTTAAGACATACAGAATTTCCTCTGCATTAAAATGAATCCCCCTTGCCCGCCCCTTTGGAATTGAATCTGTAGAGTGGAGCTAAAATTACTGAAACACAAAATTTTTGAAACACATGCTCATTAATTTTCAGGATCAAATTTCAGTTATTAACAAGCAGATTATATACGCATTTGGAATAAACTGGCAGCTGACTCACCTGGAAAGTAGGGAATCCATCATATGAATAAAATACAAATACTTCAGTAGAAAAGGTGAAAGAACTGTTATTAACTACTAACTCACTGATAAATGTTCCCTTTAATTGCAAGGACAACTGCCCCAACTGCCAAGCACGTAACATTTGGAACAAATTTTTAAGAACACAAAATTAAATAACAATGATACTAGCAAAAATTTTTATGGAAATATGAGATCTAATGCAGGTAACAAATTCCAGAAGGATACTCACAAGGAGAAATTTCAGTTCTCTGTGAAGTTGACTCAGAGGACCTCTGGGCTCTCCCGATTCCACCTTGATATTCTAAAAAGTTCCCAGAGTCAGTTTTCACTGGTAATCCCATCTTTTCTCCATCAGGGTCACAGTTACTTGCATTTCAAACTACCCACACATTTAAAAATATTTCATAAAACACTAGTGAATTGAAAAATTAGGTCAACACTTCCATTTGGTATACCTTCCCCAGAAATATAGACTCGGCCCGTCCCAATACAGAAACCTCAATTCAGGCCACCACAACCCCTCTCAATACAACTGTAGTACACAGAGCACACACTCTCCTGCTGGTGTCACTGAATTTCCAAAAGGACAAGAAGTAGAAATATAAACACACTTCAAGACTCGATGACAGGGTAGGAGGTGAGAGGGAGGTTCAGGAGCTGGGGGACATATGTATGCCTGTGGCTGATTCATGCTGACATATGGCAGAAACCAATACAATATTGTAAAGCAATTATCCTCCAATTAAAAATAAATTAAAAAAAAAAAAGACTCAATGACAAACTTAGCATTACCACACACCAAAAACAACTCTCCCTCCCCTCAGTAAAACAAACAAACAAAAAAAGCTGAAGCGGGGTGAGGAGGTTTGAAAGAAGTTAGTAAACGCCATTGTATGTCAGCACCTACTGCAGGAAAAGAAAAGTGTTAAGAATGTAACTGTATAATTATTCACCAGCCCACCACCCTGGGAAAAACCACTCTTAACACTACCCAGGACTTTGTGTACATATTTTTGAAAACCATAGTTGAGATCCCACTGTACATAAATTTTGTACTTTGGGGGCTTTTTTTTTTGCTTAATAATAAGCATTTTCTTTCATTATTAAAGATATTTTAAATCATAATTTTAAAATATGTATATAATATTTCATCAGGAAATCTATTTATTTTTCTCAAGATCATTCAGGTTTTGTTTTTAATATTTTCAAAACACGGCTGTATGACTGCACTGAATATCTTTGCCCATGTATTTTTTTTTTTTTTTTTTTGCCCATGTATTTTTGTTACCAATTCTGAATAATTTCTTAAGACAGATCCTAGAAATGTAAATATAGGGTGCAAGGGCTGAACAGAACAACGATTGTTGATGTGTTCTCAACATCTGCATTCTTTAAGAACAGCAGGGATAATAAGCCACTGTGATGATTCCATTTCGGTCCCCACTGAAAATTCTTAAGTTACGTAATTACAGCACTGTAGATAACTGACGGATCAGACCACCTGGCAAAACCTTCACTGGCTGTGCTGGCGAGACTTCAGGCTGAACCTTTCAGAGCTGTCCAGGAACTAGCAAGTTCAAAGTAAACCCACAGTGAGTAAACTCAACAGAAAGCAGGGCTGGCTCCTACCAGAGCTGCAGTGGAAGAGAGTGGAGGGGTCTGAAGGATCTCATCCACAGGACTCCAGGAAATATCCAGAGTGATCGTGGTTTGTGAGGCAGCAACTGTATCATCCAAGGCAGTGGACTTAAACAACTCGTACTGGGCAAAGCCGCTGGCTGTTAACTGTAAAGAGACATTCAGCAGATCATCAGCAGCGCTTTCACAAGGCCAAAGGCCCATTATCAAAACGACTGATTCTTTTCCCCAAGAAGAAAAAGTGCTGTGCCAAATGGAAAAACGAGACAATTCTTTTTCATCACAAAGATTAGATAAAAGGCATATATTTTTAGTCATTAGCTGATATGAAAATAAACATTTTGATACTATAGAAAAATATCTAGTCCTATTAAGAATGAAAAAAATCCTTTACACTAGGAAGGCAGATTGACAGCAGTCAGAAGAAAATAATATGAAAGAGAAATACTTACAGTAGACAAGTGATGTCTTTTCTTGTGTGACTTTTTTAGGTCTTCAAGATTTACAGAATAATTTTTATCCACTGTAGGACATGATAAAAAAAAACTTTATAGGTACAGTTCAAAATTACATCATTAGAGCTAGAAAATTACAATCTAATTCACGATATTAATAACTATCAAAATTAAATTTTAAACCACAGATGAAATGTTTTTAAAACAAGGAAAGTGGAACAAAGGTCAGTACTGCTACCAAAAGTATAATTAAATGCCTATTATGACACTGGAATTCTATTATCATTATATTCAACTTTTTTATCTTCCAATGAAAATTTCAAAAAATACACACATGTAAATGAAATGAAACCCAAATAAAACAGCCATAAACTCCTATTTAGACTCTTGGAAATCTGTTTCTGAAATGTCTCCCACATGCTGCAGGTTACACACTAGAGCAGACTCTTGGTGGCTAACACAAGCTACATTGTGTGCACTTCGCTCTCAAGTTTTAGTAAAAACTATGAAACAGTGATTACACCAATAAATACAGTGATACACAAATAACAGTGATTACACAAATAAATAAATACATACACCTCCACAAAAGAGGAGTGAGCTCTCACCTTTACAGGTGACCATGTACAAGACAATTCCTGTGATGTTGCTACTGGTTGAGATAAGCTCAGCTCCCAGCCAACTGATACCTTCAGGATCTGAACCATCACACCTTACCCAGAGAGGAGGAAGGGCAGTAACTGGCCGATTAATCTTCAGATGGGTCATATTAGGATTGTGAGCCATGGTATAAAATCCAATTAACTGCCTTGGAAACAAGAGTAGGAAGAATAAATTAGAGGTAGAGATTTTTGATCAGTCAAAAGTTTTCTTTTCCAAAGATATCATGAACAGTAGCTATGATGCTGACTCGGATCCCACTTCTGATCACCATCTAACATTCTGTACCAATTCCCAAATGGGGTTTTTTCCTTACACTAAGCAATTCTCTGACACTAGCTGGTATCCTACAATTCAACTCAGTTCTGACACTATCTACCCAAAGACAGCATCAGCAACCACAGGTTAAAGGCTCAGTCCTACAAGACTGCCTCACCTCCAACTTGTATTGCCAGTTCCCAGTCCAAGTTGTCATCTATGTGTCTACAGATCACAGGTTCTGACAACCCCCTCCCTAAGTTCAATTAATTTGCTCCCAGAACTCAGAGAAATATTTTACTTGCTAGATTACTAGTGTATTACACAAGGGTAGAACTCAGGAACAGCCAGACGGAAGGGAAGCAAAGGAAAATGTCCATACCTTTTGGTATGGGGCAAAGGGCACAGAGCTTCCATGCCCTCTCCCAGCAAGCTGCTCTCCCCGTACCTCCACGTGTTCACCGACCCAGAAGCTCTCCAAGCCCTCTCCTTTTGGGTTTTAAAGGAGGTTTCACTACATAGTCACAGTGGTGACTGATTGAACTTAGGGAGGGGTTGAGTCCCAACCCCTCATCAGGTGACTAAACTTAACAAACTCTGGCCTCTCTCCCTTCCAGAGGTTGGGTGGGACTCAAACTTCCAACCCTCTACTCACAGGCTTGGTTCCCCAGGCAACCAGCCCCCATCCATAATTTACTGGGGGGGGTGGGTGGGGGCGGGGAGGTCCAAAAGCCACTTCATTAGCATTAAAAAAGACACCTTTATTCTTCTCAATCCCTAGGAAATCCCAAAGGTTTTTAGGAGCTGGGTTCCAGGAACAGTGGACCAAGACTAAATATGCTTCTTCTTATACATCACACTATCACAGTGTCCCAGAAACAAAAATTTGGAAATTAACTGGCAAAATACATAAATGTTTCACCTGGAGAAGAAGTGAGAGCCAGGCACACCGGACAGATCAAGATCCACACACCAAAAACTGACAAAGTATAGCTACTACAAGCAGAGAGTTCAGTATGGTGGGGCTACAGGGTCAATGGGAGTGGAAGCAGGCTCTGAGATTAAGCAAAAGAAATAACAGAATATGTCAATTACTTCTCAATAAAGTTAGGGTGGGAGAAGGAAGTCAATAAATACATAGAGATGCTTGAGGTCATTAGACACCGAACACAAAAATTTGAATATAGTCTGTGAATCAGATAGTATTATTTTAACAATGTTAAATTCCCAGATTTTGATGACTATGGTTATACAAGAGAAGGTACTAGGTTTTAGGAAATACATCGTGAGGTATTCAAGGGTAAGAGAGCACAGTGTCTCCAACATACTGTCAATATTTCATTACAAAAATGTGTGTGTGTGGTTATATAGATGAGGTGTGGACAGGAATAAGAGGAGGAGCAGAGGGGAGGAGGAGTAAGCCATAGAATCACAAAGCAGAGGCAGCAAAATGTAAATTTTGGTGAAACCTGGTTAAGGGTCCACAGAAGTTCTTGTACTGTTCTTTTACACTTCTCTGTAAATTTCAGAGTGCATCAGAATGAAAAGTTACCCAAAAATACAGCTTAAAAATTTTCAGAGATGAAAACTAAATTTATTACCAACATATGTTCAGAAAAGGCATTTCTAAGGGACTGTACTTCAGAAAAGAAATATAATAATCCCAGAAGGAAGGTCTGAAATGCAAGAAGAAATGGAGAGCAAAGAAATGATAAGCATATGGATGAATCCAAACAAACACTGGCTACAGAAAACAACGTGAATAAAAAAATTCTCAAGTTGTGGGAGAGGAAAGAAAAAAAGGCCAAATATGACTTAAAATCAAGAAGCCATTAAAGAGTGATCAACTACAAAAGATTTTAAAAGTTTCTACACAGCAAAACAAAACAAAAAAACCCTCTCTGAAGGAAAGTCACTTTGAATACTACTATAGTCCTTATTCTCCAGTATTTTTTTTTAAAGATTTTTTAATGTAGACCATTTTTAAAGTCCTTACTGAATTTGTTACAACATTGCTTCTGCTTTATGCTTTGTCTTTTTGGCCAGGAGGGATGTGGGGTCTTAGCTCCCCGACCAGGGATTGAACCCGCACCCGCGCTGCGTTGGAAGGCGAAGTCCTAACCTCTGGACCACCAGGGAAGACCGCTTATTCTCTAATATTACATATATGACCAGATCCTCCAGGACTCCCTGATAGCAAATACTTTTGGCTTTGGAGTTGAGGGAGACCAGGCAGACGGAAAGTCATATGGTAGGAGGGGGGAGGGTAGTGAAGCTGGCTAAGCAGACAGAGGCAGTAGGGATTCCAACAGGGGCACTTCTGGCATGCGGGTGGGATACTTCATCATTGGACAGGAGAGCCCCAGGCATTGCCTAACATTTACCATCCACGGCTCAGGCCAACAGCGCCCCTGAGTCATAGTGACAATCAAAAAGTACCCCACGTATTTCCAAATCCCTGCTGGGCACTGGACTGGAGGTTGAAGGTTCCTTTGTGTCCTATGTGTCACTCAGAAGGAATCTGGATTTTATCACGAGGCAAAAGGACCATGGAAGGCTTTTTAAACATGGAAGCAACACAATCAGGCTTTCATAAAACCGCTCTGGCAGGAGTGAGGAAAAAAGATTGGCAAGGAACCAGATTAGAAGTAAGGAAAACAATTACGAAGCAACAACATTAAACAGTAGGAGATGGAGAAAAGGCAGATCACGGTAGTCACCTTAGTCACACTTGAGTTACCCATGGGACAGTCAAGTATTTAGAACTATCCTTAGAGCATTAACTATATCCATCAAGCAGGTGGGGAAGGAGAAAGAGAGGGATCTGGGCTAAATACCTATGTTTTCCCAATGTTTATAACAATTTCTTGTTGTTTAGTTGCCAAATTGTGTTCGCCTCTTTTGCGACTCAATGGACCGTAGCCTGCCTGGTGAGTTTAAATCCTACCCTCCACCCCTATGGTAAGAAAAACTTACCTGGCTCTCCCAATTGGTAAAGCAAGCAGGCCAACATTTTCACCAGTAGAGAGATCAGAAATAGCAGTGTCTTCAGACTGTAGCTCTTCAATAGGACTTGGTTCTTCCTTTTCTAAAGGCTTTAAAAACATTTAATTATTTAACCAGGTAAGAGAACACTACGGTAAAGTCAACTCTTCACTATGCTAGAACAATGTACTGATTTCCAGACCCTGAAGTGCAAAATGATTGGGTTATGACAAGAATCATAGCTAGAAACCAGTGGGGTACTAATAAATCTCACCATTCATCAGAAGTATTTCCACTGTCCAATAAGAAGATATTGATCTACGTTGCTACTGATAAAGGAAGTATATGACACCATCAGAAAAGGAAGTGCTCTACCATGTACAAAATTATATACAAAACACCAAGGGAAACCCATGGGAGACTCCCTGATTTTGTCATTCCCCAAACTTGAAGGTTCATAGCCCTTTCTACTCATTTTCTAAGTCTCCAGGATTTGTTACAGCAGCTGACATTAATTACCTCATTATTACAGAAATATAGGGTATATGGTTCCAGACTATATTGATTTGCTATATTATAGTAATTCTATGCTATATTATACTATAATACTGGTACTAATACTATAATTCTAATATTGTTCCAATTTCACTATACTATAATATTAATTGCATACTATAACACTAGTACTGATACTATACTATACTAGTAACCCAGTTCAGTTGCTCAGTCATGTCCGACTCTTTGCGGCCCCGTGGACTGCAGCACGCCAGGCCTCCCTGCGGCCCCGTGGACTGCAGCACGCCAGGCCTCCCTGCGGCCCCGTGGACTGCAGCACGCCAGGCCTCCCTGCCCTGGTAGTAGTATATACTCAACTATACTATGCCAATACAGTTGTCTCTTGAACAACACAAGTTTGGACTAGGCAGGTGCATTTACATGTGGACTTTTTTAATGCAGTACTACACAGTCCGTGATTGGTTGAATCTGTGGATGTAGAGCCACAGATACAGAGGGCCGACTGTAAAGTTACACTAGGATTTTCAGCAACACAGATGGTGGGGCACCCCAAAACCTGTGTTGTTCAGGAGTCAATGGTATATTATATGAAGGAAGAAACCTATCTTTTAGAAAGATATTCAAATAGAATTCTTAAAATTAAAACAACAGCAACAACTTTGGTTAGTTTTCAGGAAGACATATCCTAAGGGTCTCCAGCAGCCAGCAGAGCCCTGCAGCTGTGCAAGCCAAGTCAGTGTCTCGGGCTCAGTATGACAGTCTCTAGGTCCATCCACGTTGTTGCAAAGCATTATTTCATTCTTTTTAATGCACAGCCCTTACTTCTTAAGTCTATTCCTCTTAGGACTCTCAGCTCTCATTTGTGTTTCTCATATCCACATGTTTAAGTAGTGAAATAGCTCAGTACTGACAATAATAACAAAAATTAAACGAAATAACATTTCCTGAGCATGTACTATGTACCAGCTACTGTTCCAAGCTTTCTTTTATTCTTCATAAAAACCCTGAGAAAGATCCTATTAATAACCCTATTTTATGGACTGAAAACTGAGCTAGTGACTGTCTGAATAGCTTATATAGAATAAGCAGCTGAGCGGCAAAACCCACATTTGAATCTAGGTAAAGTGAAAGTTGCTCAGTTGTGTCCAGCTCTTTGCAATCCCATGGACTATACAATACCTGGAATTCTATAGGCCAGAATACTGGAGTGGATAGCCTTTCCCTTCTCCAGGGGATCTACCTAAGCTAGGGATCGAACCCAGGTCTCCCACATTGCAGGCGAATTCTTTACTAGCTGAGCCACAGGGGAAGTCCAAGAATACTGGAGTGGGTAGCCTATCCCTTCTCCAGAAGATCTTCCTGACCCAAGAATGGAACTGGGGTCTCCTGTGTTACAGGTGGATTCTTTACCAACTGAGCCATCAAGGAAGCCCCTGAATCTAGGTAGTCTGATTTCAAAACTCAAGTTCTTGTCCACTAAGGTCTTCTAGCAGTGAATACTTAATAGTTATCTGACCTAGATGTATCCTCAACTTTGAATTTCTTCTGCCAGATTCTAGATTTTATTCCCTTCTAGGCCTGTGTTTCCAAATAGTTCCTAGAAGTATCCAAGAAATGTCATTTTCCCTTCCATTCTACTTTTCAGTATTATCCATCTAAAACTCATGCTGTAAGCTCTATTGACCTTTGCAGAAATGAAGGCCATTTTAATTGTTTCCCATTCAAAAATGCCAGGACCTCACTGAACTCCAGGTAAGTCCTCACAACTCCAAGCTGTTTTCTCACTAGTATCTCAACCAATTTCCACAAATTCCTCTGTTCCTCTACCTTTCCCTAGAAACTCATTTTCATCTTTCAGCTTTTGCTCTACACACATTTTTTCTCTCCTCATAATAAGTCTAAATTCAGCCACATAATTCACTTATAATTATTTTCCAAGCATCTGTCCACCATAGATAAGCATCACTAATACAAAACAAATAAAGTAGTCCCCTCCTCAGAAAGGAGTTTTCGTGTAGTTTGTAAAACAGAGTGCTCTCTGTTCATGCATCCCAATCCCTATCCAGACAGCATGCAGGTCCTAAAGCAAACAGAGGCATTCCTTCTAAAGGAATGTCCACTTTCCCCTGTTATATCCTGTTTCTATCTACTTCAAGAAACGATAGACCCAAAGAATGGGTCCTGGCCCCAAAGTAACTGTGTAAAATGACAGCATTATCAGCACTCAACCAAAACCACTGCTACTGCTCGGCCAGAACGGTTCCCCTATTTAAAACACAAAGGTGTAAGGACGTAATTATAAAATGATGAAAAAAATAAGAAGGTCCCTCTTGTTAGATTTAACAAGAGAAAATTAAAGTAGAAATTCATGAGTCAGAGTGACTTATGCTGTGTCTAACAGTAGCCACCCACCAGTCACATGTGGCTTTTGAACACCTGAAATGTGGCCAACCAAATTGAGACTTAAGTGTTAAATCCATATCAAATTTTGAAGATGCAGTGTGGAAAAAAAAGAGCTTAAAATCTCATTTTTATTTTTACATTAATTATTGGAATGATTAACATTAAAAAAAAATTATACACATAAATTCAGACCTGGCAATCCTATTCCTAGCTATTTACAGTAAAGAAAACTTGTGCTCACATAGGACTTTGTACAAAAATGATCTTATTACTTGTTTATTTAGCTCTCTGGATCAAGGATGGATCAGCAACTAAAAGAACCACTAAACACATACAACTTGCTGCTAAGTCACTTTAGTCGTGTCTGACTCTGTGCGACCCTATAGACGGCAGCCCACCAGGCCCCGCCGTCCCTGGGATTCTCCAGGCAAGAACACTGGGTTGCCATTTCCTCCTCCAATGCATGAAAGTGAAAAGTGAAAGTGAAGTCGCTCAGTTGCGTCCGACTCTTAGCGACCCCATGGACTGCAGCCTACCAGGCTCCTCTGTCCATGGGGTTTTCCAGGCAAGAGTACTGGAGTGGGGTGCCATTGCCTTCTCCCATACAACTTGAATGAGTCTCAAAGGCATTATTACACTGAAAGACGCCAGACTCAAAAGTTTATACACTTTCATATGATTCCATTCCTGACACTCTTAAAAAGATCACGCTACAATGAAGGAGAAGAAGGAATGATTGTAAAGGGATAGCACAAGGGAGTTTTCGGGGTGATGGAGCCGTTTTGTGTTCTAATTATGGTGATGACTACCAGACTGTATAAGTGTGTTAAAATTCACACAACTAAACAAAAGAAAAAGTAAATTTTGCAGTATGAAATTTAATTTCACCTTTTTGTTTTGAGGCTACTAGAAAGCTTTTAATTACATATGTGGTTCACATTATCTATTGGACAGCACTCTACTTATCACTAAAAGATGTCAGAATCCACACTAATACGCTGACATGAAAATGTGTACATTTGAGATTATCCCTCAGAAACCAAACCTGGCTGTTAAGAATTAGCCACAAAGCCCAAGCACTACTTACCACTTTTTCCACAATAAATATGGTTTCATTTTCATGTAGAATATTTTTCAAAGGGTTTGGTTGGCCTTTGCTGATCAACTGCACTTGAATATCAGCCTATTAAAAACAGATTAAGGCCCAGCAATGTTATAGATACACATATATATGTACAAATATTTAAACACATAAACACCAGTTCTATGCAAGTAACTGAAAAAGAGAATTTGAACAAGACTAATGTTTTAAAAATACAATTTCATTTCTTCTTTGCCCATGTTGTTTTTCATGTTGAGAAAATCTAGCTGGGGAATTCCCTAGAAGTCCAGTGGTTATGACTCCAAGCTTTCACTGCAGAGGGCATAGGTTCAATCCCAGGTTGGAGAACTAAGATCCTTGCAAGCCTAGAGTGGTCAAAACAACAACAAAATCTAGCTCTTATATTTTGTATCTGTATGCTTCAAGGCCCACCTAGAGAGCACCCTGCCTTGTAAGACCTTTTGATTAGGATCACACTGACATCCTCTTCCCCTAATCATCCTGGATTTACTGTTAGGAACCATAAAATTAGCTCTTTACTAAACATTATTTTTTCTGATTGTTCCATGAAATTTAGAACTTTTTCACTTTATAGGTACTGTGTATTTCTTCATTCCAATTACAATAAACATTTATTGTAGAAAAGTTTGAAAACAGATAGCTAACAGATAAAACTCATCTATATTCGACTAACCAGAGTTGTTGTTCAGTCCCTGAGTTGTGCCCAACTCTTTGCCACCCCACAAACTGCAGCACACCAGGCTCCTCTGTCCTCCATGACCTCCCAGAGTTTGCTCAAATTCATGTCTACTAGGTCGATGATGCTATCCAACCATCTCATCCTCTGCTGCCCCCTTCTCCTTTTGCCTTCAATCTTTCCCAGCGAGTCAGCTCTTCACATCAGGTGGCCAAAGTACTGGAACTTTAGCTTCAGCAATAGTCTTTCCAATGAATATTCAGGATTGAAGTCCTTTTTCTTGAGGTTTGATCTCCTCGCAGCCCAAGAGTCTTCTTCAGCACAGTTAGGAAGCATCAATTTTTTGGCGCTCAAGTCTTCTTTATGGTCCAACTCTCATGTCCATACATGACTACTGGAAAATTCGTAAGTTTGACTATGTGGATCTTTGTCAGCAAAGTGACGTGTCTGCTTTTTAATACACTGTCTAGGTTTGTCATAGCTTTCCTTCCAAGAAGCAAGCATCTTTTAATTTCATGGCTACAGTCACAGTCCTTGGTGATTTTGTAACCCCAAAAAATAAAATCTGTCACTGCTTCCACTTTTCCCCCTTCTACTTAACATGAAGTGATGGGACCGGATGACATCATCTCAGACTTTTTATTTTTTGGCTGTGCCAGGTCTTAGTTGTGGCATGCAGGATCTTTGATCTTTAGTTATGGCATGTGGGACCTAGTTCCCTGACCAGGGATTGAACCCAGGTCCCATGCATTGGGAGCAGGGAGTTTTTGCCACTGACGACCAGGGAAGTCCCTTAGATTTTTGAATGTTGAGCTTCAAGCCAGCTTTTCCACTCTCCTCTTCACTGTCATCAAGAGGTTCTTCAGTTCCTCTGTTTTCAGGCATTAGAATGGTATCATCTGCACATCTGAGGTTGCTGATATTTCTCTCAGCAATCTTGATCCCAGCTTGTGATTTCATCCAGCCTGTCATCTCGCATGATGTACTCTGCATAGAAGTTAAACAAGCACGGTGACAGTATACAGTCTAAATGTACCCCTTTCCCAATTCTGAACCAGTCAGTTGTTCCATGTCTTGTTCTGACTATGGCTTCTTGACCCACATAGCCCGAGTAGTCACTACTATTATTAGTCTTATTGGTGTATATTTTGCCTAATCTTTTCCCAGACATATAAATAAACCTACTTAAATAGAAATATATTATTTTGATAATGCAATAGATTTTTGCTTACTAAATAAATAGAATATTCTAACAGTTTTATATCATGAACTTCTTTCCATGCCATTAAACTTTTTTAGGCTGTCTAGTACCATGGAGCTACCATCACATAATTAATTCTGTATTATTCAACATTTGTGCATTTTCAAATTATATGCTATAATAAACAATTGATAAGGAATATTCTTTAATTACTACCTCCTCGGCACCCCACAACATGTGGAGCTCCTCCAACCAGGGATGAACCCATGCCCCCTGCAGTGGAAGCTCAGAGTCTTAACCACTGGACCAACAGGGAACTTCCCCTTTAATTAATTTCTTAAGATGAGTATCTAAAATCACATTGATACTGTCAAATTGCCTTTCAAATGTCATATTCACATATTCACATTCTCATTTTACGTCAACACACTATTTACATTCTTTTTACCATTTCACCTAGCAAAAAATAGTATCTTGTTATTTTATAAATTTCATTTATTTGATCACTAATGATGGTGAACAGCTGCTAATATGCTTATTATTGACAATTATCTCATTACTCGAACCTATTTAATTTCTTAGTTTGGAAATCGAAGCATTTAGACACCAAGTACAGAGAGCAAAGGATGCTTTGTTACTCTGATCTACTGAACTCTTTTGGTTTAATAATTTTTGGCTGCACTAGGTCTTCGGTGCTGCGCGTGGGCTTCTCACTGCAGTGGCTTCTCCCAGTGCAGAGCACAAGCTCTAGGAGGCTCGGGCTCAGCAGTTGTGGCCCGCAGGTCTAACTGCTCCAGGGCATGTATGATCTTCCCAGGTCAGGAATCAAACCTGTGACCCCTACACTGGCAGGTGGATTTTCAACCACTGAACTACCTACCAGGGGAGCCTCATATCTACTTCGTTCTTGATCAAATACTGTTGTGGATTGAAATGTTGTTGTTCAGTCACTAAGTTATGTCCGATGGACTCTTTGCAACCCCATGGACTGCAGCACGCCAGGCTTCCCTGTCCTTCACTATCTCCTGGAGTTTGTTCAAACTCATGTCCATTGAGTCAGTGATGCCATCCAACCTTCTCCTCCTGCCCTCAGTCTTTTCCAGCATCAGGGTTTTTTTCCAGTGAGACGGCTCTTCGCATTATGTGGCCAAAGTACTGGACTTTCAGCTTCAACATCAATCCTTCCAATGAATATTTAGGACTGATTTCCTTTAGGATTAACGGGTTTGATCTTCTTGCAATCCAAGGGACTCTCAACAGTCTTCTCCAACACTTATTTTTATCCTCTACCTATTCATCTATTATGATTATCTTTATTCCTTATTGGTTTTAAGAGCTTTTCATATATTTCATATACATGGATATTAACCCTATCATTTATGACACTGATGTCATAAATGATATCCTCAGCTAGTCTTTTAGACATAATTTATTTTAGTTTGTTAACTGTTTTAGAGGATTAAGTTCTATGGGAAGTTTTACCTATGGAACACTGGCATGTTAGATGCTTAATAAATTCACGAATGTTTATAGCAGCTTTATTCAAAACTATTAAAAACTAGAAACAATCCAGTCTGAATGGTGAATGGATAACCAAACTGCATTCATACAATGGACTATTACTCAACAATAAAAAGGGATGAACTACTGATACACACAACAACACAGTCAAATCACAAATGCATTATACTCAGGACTCCAGCAGCTAAAAGTCTGCACTTCTAATGCAAGGGGTGAAGGTTCAGCTCCTGGTTGCGGAACTAAGATCCCACATGCCGTGTGGCATGGCCATTGAAAAAAAAAAACAAACCAGAAAAAAAATGCATTATACGTATTAAGAAAAGCCAGACAGAAAAGGTATAAACCATATGGCTTTATTTATATGATATTCGGAAAAGGCCACACAAAAAAACAGATGTAAAACAGGTCAGTAGTTGCCAGGGAACAGGGGAAAGGGTTGAATATAAAGGAACATGAGATTTTTTGGAGATCATAGGAATGTTCTTGATTACGGAGGTGGTAATACAACTAAATACATTTGTAAAAATTCATAGAACTGTACTCTAAAAGGGTGAAATTTAATGTATGTAAATTAACTTTGAAAAACTCAACTTTTAAAAACAATTTTAGGATGACTGACTTGTTTAAAAACCAAATAAATTGTTCATACCTCATAGATAAATGGGTCTTTACAGATTCCTTTTTTATTTTCATCAAATTCCCTAAAATGCAGAAACACATGTGAAAAATAAAGCTACAGTATTTTGTCATTTAAACTCTGGAGTTATTGAGAGAAATTAAAAATTCAGAATACTCATGACAGCACTAAGGCACAGTTGGGAAAAGAGAAGCAGAAAAATAGCATTAGGTTAATAAGGAAAGAAAAAAAAGAGATGTGGTAAAGATTAATAGACAGCTGCCCCTTGGGTTTTCCCTGGTGGTCCAGCAGTTAAAACTATGTCCTTCCAATGCAGGGGGCACAGGTTTGATCCCTGGCTGGAGAACTAAGATCCCACATGTCCTTAAGTACAGCCAGAGAAAAAAGATAGAGTTGTACCCCAAACTGGGTACAACTGCTTCTCAGAGGCAGCAGGAAATTAGATCACCCACCTCTATTCGTATAACTTTTAAAACACAGTACCAATTACTATTAAAATGTAATTTACTACATGACTTTTGGGAAGCAAAAATAACTGAAATCAGTGGGTAATTATGGAGAAGTTATTTAAGGGTCCCAGGCCTTGAGTTTCTATTGCTATCCTCCCTGTTTTCATGAGTTGACACCAAAAAATTAGTAAACTGGATAACGCTAAAACATTTAAAAAATGGAAGCACAAAATGTTAAGATACATCGTAATTATCATTTTATTGAACAAAGTTGATCCTAGGGCTTCCCTGGTGGCTCAGTGGTAAAGAATCCACCTGCAAATGCAGGGGACGTGGATTCAATCTCTGATCTGGGAAGATCACACATGCCTTGGGACAACTAAGCCCATGCACTACAGCCATTGAGCCTGGGCTCTAGAGCCCAGGAACTGACACTACTGAAGCGCACGCGCCCTAGAGCCTGTGCTCTGCAGCAAGAGAAGTCAGCACAGCGAGAAGCCTTCACACGCAACCAGAGAAGCCCTGCTCACCGTATCTAGAGAAAAACCCCAGCAGCAACGAAGACCCAGCACAGCCAAAAATAAATAAGTAAAATTATATATATTAAAAAAGTTGATCCCAAAGCATGTAAACTATAAAGATACTAAAAATGCACATCAGCTTGATCTACATTCTAAGAGAAAAGAATCTTTAGAGTCCTATAGGAAGCCAACAGAATAGTTTCAGGATGCCATTATTTGATTCACTCTGTAACTCACCAAAATAAAAATGAGGCCTGTGACTGATTCACTGTGGCCATTTTGGACAAGGCTGTGACTTTTTTCCCTATATTTATTTATTTGGCTGTATCAGGTCTTAGTTGCAGCACACAGGATCTTTGTTGAGTCACATGAGATTTTTCACTGGGTCATGTGGGCTCTCTAGTTGTGACTCTCTGGGTCTGGAGTGCGTGGGCTCAGTAGGTGTGCAGCTCGAGAGACATGTGGGATCATAGTTCCCCCATCAGGGATTGAATCTATGTCCCTGCATTGCAAGGTGGATTCTTAACCACTGGACCAGCATGGTAAGTCCCTGAGAAAAGTTTATCTCTATGCATGCGTAACTCAAGGATCATTCAACCATCATTCAATAATCATTTCACCAGTATGTGTTTTATGGGCAGGCACTCTGTGAACAAAAAAGTGTTGCCTGTCTTTCTGATACACCAATACTGCCTGCCATCAGCCACTGCAGCTACTTTGGTGCACCCTGAGGAGAATTCAGGACTAGACAGTTAACATACACACCAAAGGAGTCATTTCAATGAGCCCAGACTCCTGCACCTTCCCCAAAGTGGAAAAGCACTATAATCATTAACTTGAGATGTCTGTTCTTGGGATTAGTAGTCAACTTTTGATGTTCAACTACATTTTTGTTTGTTATTTCCCCCAGCAAAACTCCTATATATTCTGGCTCCTCCCTTACCTTTTAGGAACAGTTCTTTAGAGCTATCTGAAGCTGATTGCCAGGCTATACTACTCAGTAAGGCCCCTGAGTAACAGTAAATCTAGGCTGTGCATTTTTTAAGTCAACAATTCTTACTAAATGTCTAAGATATAAAACAAATGCATACTTCCTGGCTCACAGTCTTGACTGCAGCCAACAACTGCAATACAGGGTGATGAGCCTCAAAGAGGGGACGCAGGATGCTGTGGTGGCGCACAGGAAGGGACTTTGCTAGAGGGCTTAGTCTGTATCCTGAAAGCTAAGAGGAGCTCACTACAAGATTTTATATGAGAAAATCTCCCTGACCTCCTGATGTGGAGAGATAAACTTGGAGGCCAGAAAATAACTGAATAACTTGTAGTACTTAAAACAGTGATGATGGTAAACAAAGCAGTCAGGATGGAGAGAAAACAAAGGTAGCTGGGACTGACTAGATGGGATGGAGGTGGCGGAAAACAGAACCAAATGACAGTCTTGGACTTGGAACTCTTAACTCAGAGACAGAATTCAGGAAACTATCACACTGCAGGGAATAGATGGATTCAGTTTCGCAGATAATGAGTTTGAGGTCTCATTTGGAAATTTCCAGTAGGCAGGGGGCTACACAAGTAATATGAGAGATTGAAGAGAAGACACACAGACAATTGATGCTTCAAAGTGGAGAGAAATACCAACACTTATGAAAGAATTATGAAAGAGTCTAAATAAAATTTATCAACAAGGGACTGGTTAAATAAACATAAAATAGCCAAACAATGAAATATTATAGAGCCATTAAAAACAGATTGACAGGCTGTCATACTGAAAGCTATCCAACATATTGTTGCTGCTGCTGCTACTAAGTCGCTTCAGTCGTGTCCGACTCTGTGCGACCCCCATAGACAGCAGCCCACCAGGCTCCCCCGTCCCTGGGATTCTCCAGGCAAGAACACTGGCGTGGGTTGCCATTTCCTTCTCCAATGCATGAAAGTGAAAAGTGAAAGTGAAGTCGCTCAGTCGCGTCCGACTCTTAGTGACCTCATGGACTACAGCCTACCAGGCTCCTCTGTCCATGGGATTCTCCAGGCAAAAGTACTGGAATGGGTTGCCATTGCCTTAAAAGAAAAAGCTAGTGAGGGACTGCCCTGGTGATCCAGTGGCTAAAACTCCCAGATCCCACTGCAGGGGGTGCCTGGTTTCAAACCGGTCAGGGAACTAGATCCCACAAGCCGCAGCTAAAGATCCCACACGTGGCAATGAAGATCTCAGGAGCTGCAACTAAGATTTGGCGCAGCCAAATAAACAAATATAAATAAATGCTAAAAAAGAAGCTAGTGATCTTTCTACAATGTTGAAAAAACTGACAAGCATTACCACTTTTATAAGCAGGATAAAAAGCAATGAAGACAAATATTGAAAAAGTATGATATTTAGAAAAAGGGGTTAGATTACAGCAGTTGGTTATCAAAGTGTGGTGTCAGGCCAGTAGCATCTGCTTCACCTGAAATTGATTAGAAAGGAAAACTCTTTAGCCCTACCCAGAACCTGCTGTTGTTCAGTCCCTCAGTCTTGTCTCTTTGTGACACCATGGACTAAAGCACACAGGCTTCCCTGTCCTTCACATCTCCCAGAGTTTGCTCAGATTCATGTCCATTGAGTCGGAGATGCTATCTAACCATCTCATCACACTCCACCCAGGCCCACTAAATAAAAAATTCTGGAAGTGGGCCCGGCAATCTGTTTTGGCAACTTGCCAGGTGATTCTGATTCACGCTCAAGTTTGAGAACTACTGGATTAGATTTTTGTGTCGGATACAGAACTGGATGGAATCCACTTTATTACTAGTACTTCACTATATGAGGATTCCCTGTTGGCTCAGATGGTAGAGTCTGCCTGCAACTCGGGAGAGCCGGGTTGGATCCCTGGGTCGGGAAGATGCCCTAGAGTAGGAAATGACAACCCATTCCAATATTCTTGCCTAGAAAATTGCATGGATGGGGGAGCCTGGTGGGCTACAGTCCATAGAAGTCGCAAAGACTCGGACACGACTGAGCGACTTCACTTTCACTATACGAATAAAACGAAGTCCTAGGGCACTGTAAAACAAGTGTCTTGAAGAGCAGACACACCATCACGTTATCGCTGTAACTGTTGCTCAAAAAATTATCTTGAATAAACCATAAAACACGTTTCACACCAGCAAGGCGAACGATATCAGGTGAACGATATCAACATCTAGTTTCCTGTAACCTGTTCGATGCCTCTAACATATCACAAGTTGTGTGTGTATTATCAGATTGAATAATACACCTCTCGTAAAATTCGTCACCATCCACCGTCGGCGACAAAGTACACGTTTTCTTCTATACGAGACTATCAGCAACAGGGCCTACCGGGCCAACCTCACAATGGAGCAGAAAACCGGCCTCTCTGATGCTCCCAGATCCCCGGAAAGCGGACTCAATTTACAAATTCGCGCCGGTGGAAAGTGGGAAGGCGCTAATCCCCAAGGCTGCGGCAAGAGGCTTGGGGCGGGGATCGAGATACCCCAGGGGAGAAGTGCTGTGGCCAAAGCCAAGCCAAAACTAGGGGCTACAACTCACTGCAGAAGACCAGCGTAAAATTCCTCAGCAGCTCGGTTAGCCCCCGACCACATCGCGCCCCAGTTTGACTGAAGACCCGAAACCGCCAAGCTGAAATGCGCGCCGGGCGCTGACGTACGAGGTCGTGACTTCCTTGCCGGGACTACTTTTACCCCCCTCCAACAGGCTCCATTCTACAGTTAAACTATTGTTTTATAGCACAGAGCGGTTTCTCTGGTTCCAATAGTTTCCCCTTTCCGTAAGAAAAAGTTAAAATACATTATACTGGTTGAGGGGAAAAGACACTCGTCTCGCGAGAGTTGGCCACGGCCTCTCATGGATTACTCCGCGAAAAGGAGTCCCTGGGTTCTAAGAGCCCTTTTTAGCTTGGGAAGTCAATAAATACCGTAATTTGACATATATGAAGAAATAATATGCTATTTTTATTGTTTTAACGTGGTGGAGAGATATTTTATGTCCCTGAGTTGGTTCTGAGGCGGGGCAGGCTGGGGGACCAGCTGAAGGTTACATATGGGGTGGAAGTGCTAGGCACTTCCTTTTCCTGTGGGAGCCGCCGGGTTGAGAGGAGCGTGGCCTTCTCCTCTCCCCGCCATGGTGAGCAGAACTCTTCTCCGCTGGACCTGCTTCTATTTTCGGGGCTTGGCAGGAATGGGCTTGGGTGTTCAGAGCATGAAGTCTACAGGAGGGGGAGCAAGGAGAAGTAGATGGGGACCAAAGCGTGTGTTTGTGGCTGGGACGTGGGTAGTAATGCTCTACGGCAGCCATCTTAGAGGCAACGTGTGCGGGCCGGCGCCGGGCGCGTCTGGAATAACACGGAGGAACCCCAGATAGTTCTTGGAGCCAGAGGGACCTTTGGGATTCTAGCTTCTCTTGGATCTTAGAAAGTATGGGTTCCGCTGAAGACTTCCGCTCTGAAGATTCTCAGAGCGTTAGACTAAGGCTAGGTGAGTCAATTTGGGGTCTTGTGTCTCCATACCCTATTTAGTGAGAAAGTTTTAAGAGAGATTTTGTTAAACAAAAAACTTTTATTTCACTTATTTCTTATTATCGTGTGCTTATCTTAGCAATTGCTTCTGAAAGCATTCTGCTCTTGCATTAGATTTTAATTGTTTTGTAGCTTCTGCATAAATAACGTTTGTAAAAGCACCATGTGCCTTGGGTAGTTCAGTGAACACAATATGGAAACAGCACTATTTTGCTTCTTTGTTCGTAATTGGGTTCTCAAGATGCATTGTAATGTTGGATGGTACTGTTGTCGACGGAATTGGAGAGGAGGCAGTAATTGGACTTTATAAGCCGTGACCAGAGACACCTGAAGGAGGCTAGGTGAGGAAGGGTATGTTTAGGTAGAATACTTGTTAAATCTGAGGAAGGAGAGGGATGGCCCTGAGTGTAGGCCTGAGAATCTGGAAGAGAGTGTGGTCTGTGGGCAGTGAGGTTGAGCAGGTTCTGTAGGTCATGCTTAGGACCTTTTACTTTCAGGGGGTAAGTTTCTGGAGAAAATTGAGCGAGAAGTAACAAGGCTGTTTCTTAGTAGTAAGTTTTGGAAGATGTGTTTGGAATGGGATGACCGGGAAGGATAGATGTTTGAAGTAGAGCCCTGGTAGATAAGATCTGGTCACATTTGGGCTGAGAGAGTTTGGATGATGACATTAAACTGCATTTTCAAACCTTACACTATGGTTTTTATTATCTTGCTCTTTAAGGCCCGATTTGAAAGTTTAATAATAAAGCAATCTCTGAAAATGATGGAGATTCTGTGGCAGAACTTGAGAAATTTAGGTATTTTTCAAATACTTACTGATAATAGACCTGATGGTGTGTTGATAACTTAGCCTTTGTTTTTGGCTTAAGCACTATCTACCTCATCAAATTCTAGACCTTTCTGTAAATGAGCCTTTAATGCTTTTGTTGGTGCTTGAGTGCTTTTGATGATGTTTCTCAATATAAATATTTTTGATTTTTTTTTTTTCAGGCGTGTGCTCGTCCACTGATATCAGTGTACTCCGAAAAGGGGGAGTCCTCTGGCAAAAATGTCACTTTGCCTGCTGTGTTCAAGGCTCCCATTCGACCCGATATTGTTAACTTTGTTCACACCAACTTGCGCAAAAACAACAGACAGCCCTATGCTGTCAGTGAATTAGCAGGTACGGATTTAGCTGTTTCCTGGGTTGACTTTTTAAGGGGTACTTCACAGCAGTGATGAAATTCCACTCCATTGGTCCGTGTTTCTGAACAACATGATTTCCCTGGATGTTCTGATGCTGTTTGCTGCTGTACGCAGTAGTCACAGAATGATGTGTTAAGGAGCTAAAGCTTGTGTTTCTGAACAATTTCAGGTCATCAAACCAGTGCTGAGTCTTGGGGTACCGGCAGAGCTGTGGCTCGAATTCCCAGGGTTCGAGGTGGCGGGACTCATCGTTCCGGTCAGGGCGCTTTTGGAAATGTATCCTTTGTTGCACCACCTAGACTGTCAGCTGTGGCATTTGGCAGACTGAACCTGGCTTATTCATTTTAGTGATTTGAAAATGTTTGTGCTCAAGACGCTGGTGTCCAGATGGAACACTCCTCCGGCAGGTTTGCTGTTGGGAGGCGGGCTGCAGCGCAGGCTTCCTTGCCATGATGTCGTAATTTGCGTCCGACTCTGTTCCCAGCGACAGTTGCCTGCTGTCAGTAGGCTGGAGCAGAAGGGTGACGAAAATTTTACTGAGCAAGGCACAGCCTGTTTGTAAAGTTGCTAAACTTGGAGAAATGTGATTCTTAACTGGGAAAATAGATGTGTCGTGGGGGCCGCATGTTTGCGCCAACCAAGACCTGGCGACGTTGGCACCGCAGAGTGAATACGACGCAGAAGCGATACGCCATCTGCTCTGCACTGGCTGCCTCAGCCTTACCGGCGCTGGTCATGTCTAAAGGTTTGTGATACTTTATTGTTTAGGAAACCTGTAAACCTTTCTTACATCTGAACCTGAGAGCCTGTGTGAATTCTCTCCATCCTAGAGTGTCTGACTACATTTCCCTCTACTAAATGCTAGTTATAACCACCTCAGTCTAACAACTCAGTGAATACTACGTAATGAGGTAATATTTACATCGTTTGTCGAAATGATGAGATTCCACTCATTGGTCCGTGTTTCTGAAACACATGATCTTTGTGGTAGTTCTGATTTGGCAAATGTGCCACTTTGATTTGTGGGTTTGATTAAATTTTTCAAAGGTGCAGGGTAACCAGGTCAGTGTTAATTGGCTTTTTCAGGTCATCGTATAGAGGAAGTTCCTGAACTTCCTTTGGTGGTGGAAGATAAAGTTGAAGGCTACAAGAAGACCAAGGAGGCTGTGTTGCTTCTGAAGAAACTTAAGGCCTGGAATGATATCAAAAAGGTGGGTTTTGTGGTTCTTCACACAAGTTTGTTGCCAGATTTTACATTTCAAAAGGTTACTGAAAGACAGTATAAGTAAACCTTAGTGGATATGAGAGCAAGGACTCTGGAACCATATTCCCTGAGTTTGGAAGCTCGTTGCTATGTTAAATTTAGGCAAGTCATTTGTGCCTCCAATTTCCTCATCTGTAAAACTGAAGTTGTTTAAACTATAAAGATTGAATACAGGGATCAAATCTCAATCAGAATACCAAACTTTACTTCGTTAGGTCTATGCCTCTCAGCGAATGAGAGCTGGCAAAGGCAAGATGAGAAACCGTCGCCGTATCCAGCGCAGGGGACCCTGCATCATCTATAATGAGGACAATGGTATCATCAAGGCCTTCAGAAACATACCTGGTAATAATTGTACTGCTTACATGTTTTAATTACCTGTGTTATGCAAGCTTACCCAGCTTTTATTATGATGAGATTCCACTTTATGGTCCGTGTTTCTGAAACACATGATTTTGTGGAACTTCTGATTCGTGGCTGAATAAGTATACCATTGATGTTTACATTCATGATTAAAATACTTCTTAGGTGCTATAAAGATGATCTGCATTTCACTTACTGAAATACAGGATCCCTGATTCTCCTTTTTCCTTTACAAAGGAATTACTCTGCTTAATGTAAGCAAGCTGAACATTTTGAAACTTGCTCCTGGTGGTCATGTGGGACGTTTCTGCATTTGGACTGAAAGTGCTTTCCGAAAGTTAGATGAGCTGTATGGCACTTGGCGTAAAGCAGCCTCCCTCAAGAGTAACTACAAGTGAGTATAATTTGTGTGCTGGACATGGATGTTTATGCTGTTGTTCAGTCACAAAGTCGTGTCTTACTCTTGGCACTTGAGACAGCAAGGACTTCACCACATATATGCTGTGGATATTGTTCAAAATGGATTTGCATGTTTTTTAAATAATGCATTGTGTTGCTATTTCCTCCTTGTATACAGATGCAATATGTGGAAATAGATTCTGGGGAAGGGATAGTATAGTGGAAATTCTGATTGGGTTCTGTAGAGCTTAAATGATTAATCTTTTGTTAAGAAATAGGAATTAAGCCTCTTTTAAATGTTTTTTCTTTCAGCCTCCCCATGCACAAGATGCTCAATACAGACCTTAGCAGAATCTTGAAAAGCCCAGAAATCCAAAGAGCACTCCGAGCACCACGGTAAAGTTTTGATATTCACAGTAATTCTTGTTCAGCTTCACACTATCAGTTATTTCAGAAATATGGATAATGTATAAACTATTAATAATAGAGTATCTGCTTTTTTATAGGAAGAAGATTCATCGCAGAGTCCTGAAAAAGAATCCACTGAAAAACCTGAGAATCATGTTGAAGCTTAATCCATATGCAAAGACCATGCGCAGGAACACCATTCTTCGACAGGCCAGGAATGTAAGCAATAATTCGGGTTTTGCTGGACCTGTTGATTTTTAGAAAGATTTGATTCTTAGACTTTCTTCCTAATTTGTTGCAGCACAAAATCCGCATGGATAAGGCAGCAGCAGCACTAGAAGCCAAATCAGATCAGAAAGGGGTTCAGGGCAAGAAGCCTGTGGTGGGAAACAAAGAAAAGAAGGCTGTTGGCGATAAGAAGCTGAAGAAGCCTGTGGTGGGAAAAAAGGCTGCAGGGACCAAGAAACCAGCAGCTGAAAAGAAGCCCACAGAAAAGAAACCCACCTCAGAGGAAAAGAAGGCTGCTGCGTAAACTTAAATTTGTTTATTCCATAAATGCCGGACAGCTGATTTTGAATAAAGAAAGGCTTGAACAAAGAGGCAATGAGAAACATGACTTGGATGTGGTGTGTGAGTTGTGGGTTTTTTTTAACTGATAATTTCGATTTAAGTCTGGTATAAAATGGAGCCTTCAGTTTAGTATAAATCCAAGGTGAATGAGAAGTGAGATGTTACATAAATTCGGGTATAAAATCCATTTTTAAGACTTATCTCAGAAATACACAGAAAATCATTATTTAACTTCCCCCCAAAACCTCTTTGGAAAATGGGCCATGTTCCATAAAGATTTGACATTTTTGATAACCACAAGAGGGCAGATTCAGAGAACATTTTTTAAAGGATAGCAATAAGAAATTGATTTTCCCTTCAGAAGTGTTAATAATCTTCTGTGATACAATTGGTGGAAGAGATGCTTGGCAACGTTTTAATATTTGGACCCTTTGGTATAAAAAGGGATTCTCTGGTGGCTCAGACAGTAAAGCATCTGCCTGCAATGCAGGAGACCCGGGTTCAATTCCTGGGTTGGGAAGATCCCCTGGAGAAGGAAATGGCAACCCACTCTTGCCTAGAAAATTCCATGGATGGAGGAGCCCTACAGTCCATGGGGTCGCAGAGAGTTGGACAAGACTGAGCAGCTTCACTTTTGGTATAAAAAGTGCCAGGTGGTTTTTTTTTGTCCACAGTCACTTGTGTATTTCAGGTTTAGTATACTTTCTGCAGAGGATGGATGTACCCAAACGTTTTTCCAAAGCTTTTAACTCGGGTCGCGGTCTTAACACCTTGGAAGTGACCTGTGCTTCCCTACTCAGAGTCTTGTTTTGCATCTCGTTTTGCCCTGTTGGCAGTCTGTCCTCCAATTTATAGGTCAAAGGATCTCTGTTCCTTAGTATAAAAAAGCACTATCCAGCTTAAAATAGTTACTTTCCTGCCCTCTAATTTGCACAGTCCTACTTGGAAACCCCTTTCCTGTAACCAGGAATCTCCGCTTGCCTGAACCTTCAACTCAGTAGGGCTCTTGTACTGATGTCCTGTTTGCTGGTGACTGAAGTTTGGAGGAGCTAGAGTAGCCTCCACGGATGAGAGAACAGCACTGCTCAGCTGAATTACTTGACACTCGGTATCTGACCATTTTTATCCCCAGGTCCTTTACATCGCCAACACCCTTTGCTTTAGGGAGTTCTCATCCCCGGAGTTTTGAGGTTTTCGATTTACAACCAAGTTTGGGTAGCCATGAGTTTACGTCCACGAAGGGGAAACGAGCGCAGGCGCCGGTAGGAAGAGGCGTGCCGCCAGCCCCTCCCAGTCCGCTTTTCCCCTTCCGGTAGCGCGGAGGTGGCGTCATCATCGAGCGACCCGGCGGGCTTGAAGGGTCGAGATGTTGAGCCGGTTGCAGGAGCTGCGCAAGGAGGAGGAGACGCTGCTCCGCTTGAAAGCGGCTCTTCACGACCAGCTGAACCGGCTCAAGGTGACCCCGCGCCCCCCCCATTTCTCCATTCAGTTGTTCCCGCGCCCCAGGCCGTCGGGCCCTACGTGGAGCCCAGGCGTCTGCGGCCGATTAGCTTTTCCTCACCTGGCCGTCGGGCCCGGACCTGGGGGCGTAGACAGGCATCGAGGGGGGCTGGATTTGAGCTTATGGGTCTACCCCTATAAGAATATTGATCCTGTAGGTTTAGGCTGAGGCTCATTCATCTGAGTGTGGCGAATACACTGCTACCCCCACCGGACCACTACAGCCCCGTAAACGTGGGCGGCCCGCACCACGCGCTGAGGAAAGGCGACCTCCCGAAGCTCGCCTAGACGGCCCCTGCCTCCCCTCCCGAGCCCCTGCAGCATTTACTAGCCTCTCTTTACTACCTCGTATGGTCGCTTGATACAGCTCTGGTCTCACAAAGGCAGCCCACTCGCGGGTGTTCCATTGTGCAAAAGAAGACAGCAAGGCCCTGCCAGAAGAGACCCTGCCACAGTACTGGGTTTGCCAAAAAGTTCGTTCGGGGTTTTCTGTAAGATGCTACAGATGAACGATGAACGTAAGATGTAAGATGAACGAACTTTTTGACCAAGCCAAATAGTTCCCGGTAGCTTTTCTCCCCGGATCTGTTACCGACACAGCTGCTTTGTTGAATTTAGATTGAAACCCACTAGAGCCATTTCTCAGACATGTGCGGAGGAAACCGCCTTTAGTGAGATGTTCCTTCTAATCCCTGCTGGGCACTTTCGGGTTATGAAGGCCCTTTGTAAACTGAGACCTATGAAAATAGCGTGCTTTCCCTCAGGACACAGGCAGTGCCTGCACACGTCTAATCTGTGCGTGCCAACGATGGCTAGGAAACGCTGCCATTTTCCATTCTTCCTGCCTTTGCTATCTCATTACGGGGTAGACAGACTGGGTCGTGTGGAATCAGAAGACAGTTGGCTTTTTTAAGGGCATGCTTGTGTTTTCCTCCCCTGAGCTCCTAGGTCTGGGCGAGTGGAAATCTCGCCTCAGCTGGAACACCTGTTCACCCTAGGAGAAAGAGGCAGCAAACTTTCTATACCGTTTCCTTTAGAGGCCCGGAAGGGCCCTCATTTAGAGGCCCATCCCTTCCCTCTAGAGCTTCACAGAGGTTACATTGTTTTCAGTTCTGATGCCACCTCTCCGAGCATGCTCAGTACATTTCACCCACATTAGTAGCTCGGTGACAGAGTAAAGAAAGTGTCCTCCACTCTTTCTAGGTTGAAGAGCTGGCCCTCCAGTCGATGATTAGTTCTAGAAGAGAAGGTGAGATGCTGCCTTCTCAGCCTACACCGGAACCATCACATGATGTAAGCTTAATCCGTGTGGGCCTGGGGAGAGAATGCAGTCCATTCTGCTCTTATGCTGCTGAGGGATCAGAAATTGTAGATTACCTTATCAAGCCCAAAGAACTCTGGGGAGTGCTAATAAGAACCTTCTGGTTTAATTAACTAGCTAGTGTATATTACTCTTTTAAACAGAGAACATCTACCAGCTGGGTACACTTTGGTTGGCTGTACTATTGTATCGCTTCCACCTTCCTACTCTTCCATTCTCTCTAGTCACTCCAGTGAACTGGGGAGAGTGTGAAGATCTTTGCAGAAGTATGTCAGAATTCCTGCTGCTCTGTGAATAAGTAAGCTTAGGATTTGATAATACACTGTAGCTTCAACCACAAAGCCTAGAACTAGAGTTCTAGTCCTCCTTATAGCCTCTGACCAAGTGCCCTCAGGAAAATCATCTTCTAGATAAACCATATTTGAACGTTCTCCCAGCTGTGTGTTAAACATTTAAAACCATTTAAAAGCAGCACATCTAAGCCAGTATATAATTCTTATGTAAGAACCATGTGTGTAAATCAGGTAATCTGTCAAATCTAGGGCATTTACTGTGCTCTCATTTTGGCAGTGGAGGTTGGGGGGAGGGGGTCAGGGTAGAATTTGGAGAAATAGGAAAGTGGCCACACTTCTTAGTGATAGTATTGGGATTGAATATACAATTGAGATTTTATTATAAAACATTAAGAATTTCTTTTCAGGCTAATGTTCTTCCTACTAATCCATAATGTCCTTGACTAAAGCAGATGTTGGTGCATGTAGACAATGAAGCATCAATCAACCAAACTGCACTGGAGTTGAGCACAAGGAGCCATGTGCAAGAAGAGGAGGAGGAGGAGGAAGAGGAGGAGGAAGATTCCTGAAGGGGAGAAGAGCCCGGGTTAGTCATGCAAGTTAATTTCTAAGTCTCAGAGACTTTCTCTCTTCAAAGAATTCTCATGGGCCCTATAGCCTGCTTTAAAAGGAAGCAAGAACTTTAGGAGAATGTGTAGTTGTAAAAATAGTTCCATCAATAACTCAGGTTTCACAGTGCTTTAACAAAAGTTGGTGACATATAGAAAAGCAGAGATGCAGTGTTTCAGCATTGAGCAGTACGGGTGGTGCTGTGTTTATAGGCTGGTCAGATTAAATAATTGTGTTCTAAACAAAAAACTTCCTCTGAAATGCTATTGAGAAGGTCTGGCATCTGCAAAAAGGGCAGAGTTTAAATACAAGCCAGCCTTGCAGCCAACAATGCCTCTATTAAGAAAACCAATTAAACACTGTTTGCATGCCACTGAACCCTTGTGAGCAGAGCGAGGCTACAGTCTGGGAGAGAGATGACAAAGAGGAGGACAGAGGGCCCCTTGAGAGCACAGCTGCTGCCTGCCGCCTCTCAGTGACGTCGTAAACTGACTGCTAACATGCCGTGGGTGGCTCATCACACCTCGGTTGAGACATCATTATGGTAAAAATGTGCTTAGAAATAAGTCACACATAAATAGCTGTCATGCGGTTTGCCGCTTTCCAGACAACAACAGACCAAAGGCTCAGTTCCTCTGGGGTGAACGATACAGTAGCATGGTTTAAACCCATTTCTAGACTTAGAATTGTGCCACTGAGGAAGGATCACGAGGCTCGGGAGATTGGATTTTGTAATAAAAAACTGACAGTTAACAGAATAAGAGACACTTCATACGTTAAGCTGACACTCAGTTTTGCATATTGTCCCTTTTCCAGTGAATATACAAATATGTAGTTGCTTGATTTTATAAAAGTAATTTGCCCTGCCCAGAAATAGAAAAGCCAAACAAAACACAGCCTCCTCAGGCACAGCTTCTTACATAACTGTTCCAGGAGAGAGCATAGACTTATTTGTTAACCGATGTTTCATTAAAGTTATGTTGAGCTACTCTTACATGAAGTAGCCAGAAGCTTAAATGAGCATATTTCTTAGAAAACACAGTGTGAATCTCACTTTGCAACAAAAAGCATCGAGGTATACATTTTGGGGTCTAATGTAAGACACAAGCATGGGTTTTTAAGAGTTGGAAAAGTTGGGTATCAATTCCAGCTTGACGACCGGTTGGCTGCCTGCGTTTCACCTTTCCGGGGGTCCTCACCCGCGTGTCTGTGAAACGAGAGCACTCACACCTGCTCTAGCAGTTTCAGGTGTCCTCCTGAGATGCTGATGAGGCATCACTTACAATCCAACTATTGGTAATTCCCTGGCGGGCCAGTGATGAGGATTCCCATGCTTTCACTGCTGAGAGCCCAGGTTCAGCCCCTGGCTGGGGAAGATTGCAAAAGCCATAGCCAAGAAATTAAAATATTCAAGTATTATATCTCTCAGTAAGGGAGTTTAAAAAAGGAGTTTGGCCTGGGGAGCTCTAAAAATATAGCATGAGCGATGTAGGCACCATCATTCTTGAGAATGAGATCATTCTTAGTGAAAATTACTAGGAAGAAATATTTTTGACTTTCAAAGTGAAGTACCTTTGGATGTGAATAGAGATTTAAAACAGCACTCAAAAGACACGGAGCCTGAAAGTGTTCACATCCAGGTTTTAGACTCCAGGTCACACCACTCCTTAGTTTACACACTTCAGTGAGACATTCTCAGAGGTGGTGACATCCTCTCTGTTAGGAAAAGACCCTGGGTGCGAGAAAGGTGTGGCTCTTAAACCTCATCTGAATGTTTGTATGTTGAAAACATGTGAGTTAGACTGTTGACTTATAGAACAGACGTTAGCCTCTTGAGGGAACAATGATTGGCTGAGGCAGCCTTGTAGCTATAGTGTTGACCAGTATTTAAAATCCTGGCTGTATCTCAGGCTCTCGTAGATCTGCAATGGAACTACCTACTTAGGAGATTTACTGTTTTTTAATTTGAAAATGAAATAAGTGTTTAAATATATTTATTTATTTTGGTTTTCTATCACCTGCTCTCTCAAGAAAATGAGGGAAGAGGTGCTGACTAGGCAGCCTCATATATATATGACCTAAATCTCAAAAGTTACTTTTCAAAGAAAGAAAGGTGACCAGTTAGGACATGGCTTTGTGAGTTTTTGGAGTTTCACTGCCAGCCCACAGGCACGAAGTCAGTCCAGGCACCCTTCTCCTCTGCAGGAACCTGTGTCAGGTGTACCTGCTGAGCGGGGAGCCATCGCTCAGTGGAGTAAGCAGCGCGGCGCAGCCCCGGGTAGAGGCCCCAGTGCCAGCTGCGCCAGTCCTGCCCCCTCTCCTGCTTTCCTCTCGGATGAAGAGATGGAAGATCAATGGGATCTGTTCACAGGCCCACAGGAAAGGTGGCTGGAGGATAAGGGTGCTTGCTGAGAAGAACTGGACAAAGGCCAAAGATTAGACTTCCAGGAAGCCACACTGCTCCAAAGCACTGAAGCTGTCCTTAGTGTGGTATTTCCGCCTTCCAGCCTCCTTCCTGTCTTTGCGTTTCCCCCCTCATTAATGCCTGGCTGCTAAATCATTTGATGATTTATCCACTACAGACACTGAAAATGCCACCACAAAAGCAGAAACTGTTTTCATCCTTTGAATTTGATAGTATATTTATTAGAGTAAGAGATTAGGCTTGTTAAACATCTGGATTAAAATGGTAAAAGGATTTTCATACAGTTGTTAGGCACTATACACACTGTTGTTTACAGTAGCATCAGTACTTGGGTTTGGTGAAAGGTAGATCTCATTTATTTTAATGCCTTGATCCATTTGTAACATTCAGAGTAACTCCACCATTTTAGAAACACTAATCCAAACTTAAAGAGACATAGCACTAAATATCCACATGGTATATTTAAAAATAAATATAGAAATACAACCAGAAGTCTACAAATCATCACAGTAGACAGACTGGTGAAGCCCCAGCTATCATGGCAGTGAAGGGCTCTGGCTAGATTTTGATGAAAATTTGCTGAATTCTACACCAAAAGCAAGAACATAATAAAATAACATGATACACACTTTCTGATGCTCATTTTTATAGCAGCAAAGCATGCTTCACATGCACTGCCTGTGAAGGATCTTACAAGGCTCCTTCCTACTCAGTTAGAAGGTATGCCTGGCAAGAATGAAGTACCACCAAGTGTCAAAGAATCCCGAAAATAGAGGCGACCAGCCAGTTCACGGTGTGGGAAAGCAGCGCAGTTTTCAGTAAGAATGACTACCCACAGTCACCAGAGTTTCACTGTAATTCTACATTGCACATGTTTTCATCATCAGTATACACAAAAATAGCCCCAAGCACAAAGCCAATCCACTTAGGGGAATAACAATAGTAATAAGAGTAAAGATGATAATATTGAAAATGACACAAATAGAATTTTGGCACATGCTGTGTTCTTCATCCTTTGTCACAGGTGAAATGCACGTCTGAACAGAGACAGGCATGGGAAGGCTGCCCGGAAGCAACATGGCATGCCCCGGGCAGGGACTGCTGCTTCCCAACCACTTAGACGCCAGCCGCATGGGTGGGTGTGCTGGGCTGGTTAAGGCCGATGGTGGAGCAGAGCCAACCTGCAAAATCCACTTCCTCAGCATCAGATCTCTTGATAAAAGCATGAACCTGTGTGTGAGGAAATGGACAGAAAGTGTGCTTAAAAGCCAAGAAAGAAAATTCAAGAGTCCTGGGTCTGGAGGCTGTGCTGCTTTTGGAAGGAGCTCCGGGAGCCTACCCTTGTCCAAGTGCCTGCCTAGAGCCCCGGCTCTGCTGGTCTTACCCCTTCCCTGAGCCTGCTCTCCGTGAAATGGAGACAGCAGCTCTGCCTTGCAGCTGTTGAAGGACCAAGAGAATTAATGGACTTGAAAGCGCATGTTACAGTGACCAGGCTCTACCCAGCATGTGAGTGCCAACACTTAGAGGATTCCCACTCCTCTGCTACCACACAGGAGACAGTTACTTGGTGAGGGTAACTGTCTCCTGTGTGGTAGGAGACACTGGGTTTGGTGAAAGGTAGATCTCATTTATTTTAATGCCTTGATCCATTTGTAACATTCAGAGTAACTCCACTGAATAAGTGGATTTTGTATTTTGAATACAAAATAAGCCAGTCAGTACTGCAGAAAGGCCCTGTCCCCCTGTGGGGCAAGCTGGCCCTTTCTCTCCCTGGATCCCCTCTGGCTGCAGGGTTATCCCTGCTTTTCCATTAAACTGATGGGAAGACCGAGGAGACGTGTCTGGGGTCCTGCAGGCCCTAGATCAGCTGGGCCACAGCAGTCAAGGCAGAGCAGGGTGTGGGCTCAGCAAGCACTGGACGGGTGACCAACAGGCGAGCAAATGAAACGCAGCAAACGACAGTGTAAGGACTTGAAATAAGCCACTTACCATGAGTTGCTTCAAATCTGCTCTCTCTGCGGGGTTTTTTATTAAGCTTAAAGGAAGAAAGACAGTGTGAGCTGTTGCTGCTGCTGGTTCTAACTCAGATTACTTAATGTGTGCATGCCTGTCCTCCCCACACCCCACGGGCTCTGAGGAAGAGTGCCTGAGCCTTACCCACCTTCCTGTTCTTAGCAGAGTGTCATGCCCACAGTAGGTTAATAAACACTTGCTGAATTAAATTAAGGCCAAAAGGCAATAGGGCAGTCCCTTTACAGCAGGTGTTGAGCGCAGCAGCTATTCTGCCCCCTGCTACAGTCAGACATGTCACCCGAGTCCTAGCGCTCTGGAAGAAGGGCAGCAGCTAAAAGGTGAAAGGCAAAGCTGTGCTCCCCAAGAGGGATGGGGAGCCTGACAAAACCAGAGTACTTTCAGAGAAGAAGGAGGTGACTTACCATTTATTCACAAAATCTTGAAATTCCAGACTGAATACTCCACTGGGCAGTTTTGGAGGAGGCTGCAAGTACATGCAAAGACCTAAGAAGTGTCCTGCTCTACCCACCTCTCCCTCCTCTACTCCCACCTCTGGGCAGTGCCGCCCTTACCCAGTCCAGGAAAGGCAGGGCTGAGAGGCCACGGCTGCTACTGCTTACCCTGTTGGAGTGGTCAGTCTCAAACCAGTCAGAACTGGGGCCAGGTCAGTGTTCTGACTACTCACCAGTCTAAACCTGACTAAAAGTCAGTGGCTGAATAAATCATTTCCTCTCTGAGCCTCAGCTGACCCTTTTTAGCTCTGAGGCTCCACCACCGTACATCTGGGAGTGCGGCAGGGAAACACAGCCAGTAACTACTAGGAGCAGCAGCGAGGAGGATGTGCAAACCACCAGCACAGCCCAGCCTGACAGCACCTGTGGGCATCACAGAAGGCTGAGCATGAAATGTTTACCCCTTCTGAGTGCTCAAGGAGTGCAGAAAGGTTAGTAAAACATTAACTGGCAGAGAGCTGGGTCCCAGCAGGAAAGGATGACTTTCCTGATATAAATACAACACAGTCTACCTTCTTTGCATCCTTATGCAGCTTAGATCAGACCCTCCACTTCCCTTCTCTGTCCCACAGTGCTTAGCACAAAGCTAAGTGAAGAGCTGAAGTGAGCCCAGTAACCTGTGAACCAGTGGCAGTGATTTTTCTAAACTGCTGTGGTGAGCCAGGATTTTCCCTGTTGAATTTGTAATGACCAAGGGGACCTTTTGGCCCTTTGGGGGTCTAGTTTTAGAGAGAAATGAGAAAGCATGAAAGTTATTCCACTAGTCTTGAAGAGAATGGGGCAATGCCCGTTACCATGCTCCTCAGAGGAGTGGGGGCCTCCAGCTGCCTCCCAAACAGGCCAGAGCTCATCGCTTCTCTTCCTCTACCCACGCTGTTCCTATGCCAGCAGTGCATCAGGTGCCTTACCATCTCAAATTCTGTCCTGCCCTCCAGCTCCTCCTGCCCTGCCCCACCCTCTGAGCAACCACGGTGCTAGTCCAGAGCTTCTAATTCCCCCAGGCCCATACTGATGAATACTTGTCAGTCTCGTCCTTCCTCAATCCCTTTTACATTTAAATATACTGGCATATATACTTCACAGATAATATATCTTCTCTGTATTAAAGTTAGCAGTAATGTAATCACCTGTAATTCCATCACTATGAGATAACCACTGTCATATTACTTCCCAGACTTTATGTACACATAATATGCATAGATTTTTTTAAATGAATCAATCATACATACTCTTTTACAACCAACTTTTCCCACACAATTTATAGTGAATATTTTCCATAACTTTCTACACTGTCACCTGTTATGCTCATTGCTTTATATAGAAAATGCATGTGTTTGCCTTGCTTCCCCTACCCAATCTAACAGTCTTTAAGACCTGAGACTTGTTTTTCCATCTCTGCCTGGATCCCAACCTCGTTCCTACCACCACCCCAAAGTGCTTATTAGCACATAGTAAGTGCACAAGAAATGCTTGGTGGAAAAAAAGAAATGCCTGGTGAATGAAGGATGAGAAAGCATTCAATGGGCAGGTGGAGGCTTCTGAATCAGAGAGGATGAGGGACTCGGAGCTATGTGAAGATGCTCCTGGGGAAGGGACAGCCCATGCTGTGGGAATAATTCAGAGGTTTCCCAGACAGATCAATTGTGAGTTTTTTCCTTAAAAGCAAATAAATTCCAAGGTCACAGAAGCCATGCAGTACCTTACCTCATTGACTATGTAATCCAACAACTCAAAAATTGCCATTGGAGGTCGGCTGTCCATTCCATAAGCTGCAAATTTTATGAAAAGAAAAAAGAAAACACTTCTCAAACAGAAGGTTAACTGCCAGTTTGAGGCTAGGGGTAGGCATGGATCTTAGGGACTAGAACAAAGTCATGGAAGATAGAGACAGAAGAGCCACAGATAAAGCCTGAACACAGAGTGGGCCAAAGCCACAGCTGGCCAGAGTCTGAGTCTGGGTTCTGCCACACCCAAGACTTGTGACCAGCTCCTCCTGCGACCCACCACCGGCAACCCTTGCCCGCTCTGTTTCTCCCTTCATACACGCCCTCGTGTGGGCCTCAGACAGTGATGTCCTGGCAGGGACAACGTCAGAAGGTAACGGCAGGGCCAGGATCTTCCAAGTACTGGGTGTACTTTACAGTCAGAGAGGCGGGCAGTGCTACACAGAGCTTACCTCCTCAGAGTCAGACTTGGCCACTTACAAGTGTATGTGGCAAGTCAAGCACCCTGTGCCTCAATTTCCTCATAGCTAAAATGGAAATTACAGTAGTGCTCACACACAACTGCTATTAGACAATGCTAGGCAAATCTATGGAGACAGAGTAGACTGGTGATGACTAGGGTGTCAGGTAGGGGAGCCGTGACTGACTGCTAATGGAAATGGCTTCTTGTGGAGGTGATGGAAACGTTCTTGAATTACAAAGTGGTGATGACTGCATGATACGGAGAAGTATACTAAAAACCACTGAACCGTACACTTTAAAATGTGCATTTATGTTATGTGAATTTTACCTCAATTAAAAAATCTACCTAAAAAAAGTTAAGATTTTTTAAATTAGATAATACATATAAAATACTATGCGCAGTGCCAGGAACACAGTGGGCACTTAACAAATGGTAGGAAGGAAGACGTTGGTAATGATAATAATCTCCTACACTGGAACCCCATGCTCTGCTTCCCCCTTGCCCCAGCCTGGCAGCCAGAGACAGGAATCAGCCTTCCAGAAACCCCTGATGGAAAGGACCACCCACAGTCCAAGCTGGGGCCACACTGGGCCACTCACAGCTGAGGGGCCTCCCGGGGGTCCTTGGCCTGGGCGGGGTCTCAGCCGCATCTCCCTCCACCTGGCACCCAAACATCAGCTCCAGCTCCTTGGCATCTGGAGGAGGGATGGGATACCTCCCGACAGCCATCTCAACCAGAGAGAGCCCCATGCTCCAGATGTCCGACTGCACGGAGTAATGGGTCCCCTGGAGTCGCTCTGGCTGCAGGAGAGACAGACACAGTTATCACCTGTGAGCTAGCCTGGCCCATGCAGAGAGGGATGGGTGAGTCCTCATGAATGCCTGGGACTTCCTGCCCCGCTGAGGCCTGTCTGCAGTGCAGGAGTGCTGGGCTACCCTGCCTGGTCCCAGCCCTGGCTCTACTGATGCATTTTATCTCCTGCCCCTTAGCAGAGCTCACATCCTGTTTCAGGACCTCCACTAACCTCTTTAATTTGGCTTCCCTTCTACCCCCAAATAATCTGTTTACCAAATCCTAGCTGGCCTTCGTGGCTCTGACCCCTAACTGATGTCTCCCCCCAACCTACCCTGAACTAACAGCATCCAACCCAGCTGGACCCTGGCTGAGCCTCAGCTATGGTTCCAGCTCTGCCCATCCTGGTCTTGCATGTGCAGGACAGCCTATCCAAAGCCCAGCATGAGAGACTCATCTTGAGTCCTGAATCCAAAATATGAAGTTTCTGGAACATGGGTCACAAATGAGGTATCAGTGGGTAGAAAGAACACCGGCCTTGCAAGTAAGAAGAGCTGAGTTCTAAGACCAGCTCTGCCACTAACTCACTGTTCTGGACCATATGGAAAACTAGAAAAGGCAAAGGATCTGGGGTCAGGAGATCTGGGTTCAAGTCCCAAGCTGGGACTTAAAAGCTAGGTGATCCTGAGCCTCAGTTTCCTCAGCTTTAAAATGGGGCTAATGATAGTAACAACAAAACAAAATACCTACTCTGCTACCTAGGGCACTGAGAAGGTCAAACCAAATGAAAATGTATGTTAGATGTTGCAAAATGTTATGCAAATATGAGTTGTTATTGGTGGAAATAGTGGGAGAGAAGTACATAGTGCTTATTTTTATTGAGCATTAATTGAAATAAAACATGTATTTTAAGAACCCTATCAAAAAATCTTTATTCTGACCATGATACACTTATGTGGTTAGTCGCTCAGTCATGTCTGACTCCTGGCTCCTCTGTCCATGGGGATTCTCCAGGCAAGAATACTGGAGTGGGTTGCCATGCCCTCCTCCAGGGGATCTTCCTAACCCAGGGATCGAACCCAGGTCTCCCACATTGCAGGTGGATTCTTTACCACTTATACAGGCATCAAAATCATTTCTCCCATAGGGTTTTTCACCAACTCCAACACTGAACTATTTTGGAACTGGCCTGACCACATAACCACAAAACCCAAACCACTAAACCCAGGATCAATATAAGTTCTAGGGCCTATTAACTGATTTTAAACCCAAAGAGTTAGCAGTTGAGTAGCCCAGTAGCTGCTCAGTTTTTAGACATTCGGGGAAGGAGCTGAAGGGCCCACGGGTTTCATGTCTTTCAGCCCCTGGAATGGGGGGATGCAGATGTGGGTCAGCGCCCGGTGAGCCATGTTGCCAGTGGCTGGAATCACTTGTGGGCAGGGGACAGGCAAGCAGGAAGAGGACGGGAGCAGCTGCCAAACTTTACCGAAGAGCAAGTGAGGGCCTGCGGTGCAAGGTGGACTCACCGGCCAGGAGCCTGGCTTTCAACCCTGGCTCTGCAACAGGAAGTGCATGGGTCACCACACCTCCCTGAGTCTACATTTCCTCATCTCTAAAATGGGACAACCATACGGTTCAAATGGGATCATCACTGCAGGATGTCAAAGTGCTCGAAAGACTGCACGCAAAACACAGTGTGCTAAGACGCCCTGAGCCCCTGTGCCAATCCCTCCTTTCACCTCCGAGGAGCCCCCACTCACTCCAAGTAAGGCTCCTCTACTCGGCCCCAGTCGGCCCTCACCCGAAGCCACGTTTCCCCTTTCTGAATCGTTCTGAGGAGCGTTAGCCACGTTCCCGCCCATTCGTCGACCACACATTCACCCACTTGGTGACGCATTCCCTGAGCACCGACCACGGCCCAGGCCCCAAACTGGACCCTCAGGACAACGGAGCCACCCGCAGGCTTATCCCTGCCCCTCAGGGAGCTGGCTGGGTGGGGGAAGCAAGGGAACAGAGCCATGCTGCTGAGGGCGCGGGTGGGGGTGGGTGGGGGAGCCAGAGCAGCTGCAAACAGGAGGGGGGACTCGGGGACCTCAGGCTGTCAGCTGAACCAGATGCCAGGGGACCAGGAAGTTGTGCTGTGGTGGGAGAGGGGCAGATAACGGAGACAGGCAGCAAGGCGGGAGAGAAGAGACTGCACAGGGAAAGACAACTCTGAAGAGACTCACAGGAGTCGGGTCACTAGGTGCTGAAAGGACGGGGAGATGGGCAGAGGCTGAAAGCTGATGCTCAGATTTCTACCCTGGGAGACTAAGGAAACAGTGATGATGTTTACTGCTAATGGAAAAGGCAGGGCAATCTGGGATGGGGGCATTTCTGGGCATGTCATTCTGAGGGTCTAAAGACAGCAGGCAGAGGTCCGGAGGGTGGCTGGATCTCCATGTCTACAGAATGAAAGCCAAGCTCTGGAAACATCCAAGCGCCGGTTTGAGCTGAAGCTGTGATCCACTGTCTCTTCCAGTGAGTCAAGGTCCCAGTGCCCCAACTATGCTCCAAGGCCTGTGAAAGGCTGAGCCCATCTCCCCTGAGACTGTGATCTCAGGGAGGGACCACAAGGCTCATCCCTCATTTCTTCCCCCCCCATCCCCATCACCCAAGCACAAGGGTCTGGCTCCACATGGGAAGACACCCACTTGGCTCCTATTCCTGATGAGACAAGAACCTCGAGAAATGGAACGAGGTGCTCATACCGACATGTAGGACCTGGTGCCCACGAAGGAGTTGGCCATGGAGTCGATGAGCTGCCCGCTGACCCCAAAGTCACAGAGCTTGATCTCTCCACGGCTGTTCACTAGGATGTTGGACGGCTTGACATCTGTAGGGGAAAGAAAACAGAGAGGTAAAGAATTGACACAGGTAGACTGGGAAGCGCTGCCCAGACAGACTAGCCCTGACCACGAATGCCCTCGTCACAGAGCCAGTCCTTGGCTTATGGACACGGGACACCATGGCCCCTATTCCCCCTGGTTCAGAACTGTCAGCAGAGGAGTGACAAGCTGCTACAGAAGCAAGACAGAAAGCCAGTGTTTTCCACTCAGAATCCAGTCTTGGCCAGATGACCCACAGGAAGGAGTCAGTTACCATGAATAATCAAGACTGAAAGGTCTGTTGCTTCAGCCGCCTCTGTTGGCAAGACACAACGCCTATCACCGGATCACAAGGGAGGAAGGAGTAGTAAGACCTGTATGCTTGCTGAGGCTACCGACCAAAGACTAAAGGAGGGTGGGATGGAGGCGGTACTCCTGTTCTTGACCCAACAAGCACAGAAGATGGGGGTTTTAAAAATGTGTGTGCCAGGGGATGGGAGCCAACTTTCGATTCTCTTTCACTGAAGTCACTTCTCTAAGAGCCTGCACAGTTGCGTCTACCTGTTAGTTAAGGAGAGTCTCTCGTTGTCGGGGCCAGAGAACTAGGGAGGCCTGAAAGCTGCTCCTCGGGGTCAGGACAGTGTCCCCAGCACCGGCCCTATTCCCTTCGCTGCACTCGAGCCAGCCTCACGGCCACCCTGGCGCGCACCACCAGTATTAGTCCGCTGGCCCTTCCCTTTGCCAAGAAGTAAATTTCTCAACATTTTCCTTTTACCATCTCCTCTGATTCAAACAACTGTCCCATGAAGCAGTCAGAGCAGAGGCTGGGACTTGGTAAAGGGGCCCCAGGCACCAGGTTTGTGGACAGACATTGGCAATCAAGGAGACCCACTCGAGAGCAGGCCAAACCCCAGAGCAAAATCATAAACCCTGATAGGGAATCTTTGACGGGCGTAATACAAACACAGGACATCTGGAGAACCAGAGGGAAAAGTGAAACCCTCGTAATCCCAACCTACCAGAGCTACTATTAGGATTTTATTACGTTCCCCTTCAATACTCAAAAGAATGCATTTATTTATTCCTACACAGATTCTAACAGATCTATTTAAGTATCTTTCCAAGGGTAAACAAGCAAACAAAAAAATCCCTTTCTCATATCCCAGGAAGTCCTTCGCCTGCCCACCTCCACCTAGCCCCTCATCATCCCCAGCTCCAGCCTCTCTCCGCCCACCACCGGCTCCACCAGGGCAGGGACGCTGGCAGTTTGCCTCACCCCTTTAACTGCAGATGCAGGACAATACAGGAAGCACTCCTCGATGCCTGTGACTGAATGGGGCTAAACTCCTGGGGACACACACAGCTCACACCGTGGGTATTGTCTTTCTAAGACCCAACCATCCACGTGTCACAGGACACAGCAGCACAGAATTCGAGATCTTTCCAAACCTACTGGCACACCCCCATGTCTCCCATATAGACACAAGTGTCAGAAGTAGCCTGAGAAGGCATCTGGTTCCTCCCCTTCATGGTGGAGACGAAAAGCCTAAGGCCCAAAGGGGTCCAGGGACTTGACTGAGGTCACACAGCAAAAACTGGATAAAGTGGGAACCAGAATTCAGACCTTGTGATGCCTGGACCTGTCTTCTCCCCACTCACCCTGCTGCCACATCACTCATACCCTGAGTGACTGACCACAAAGCCCGGAGCGCCCTCACCTTCCAATGTTCCCATGGCCTGTTCAGAAATGACCTATTAGGTCTTCTTTTAAAAGCACAAGAGCGGCACTAGCTACAGAGACAGGAGACCTGTATCCGAGTCCTGGCCCTGCCACACGTTCCACATGCAGTCTTGAGCGAACCCTTGGCTTCTGCAGTCTGTGGTCTGCAGATGGGTAAAGTGGTGGTAACCACCACAGCTCTCGTCGTCTCACCACTGAGATGGAGACCAGGACCCATTGGATGAACTGTGGGCATTTACAGAGCACACACGTGACAGGATCACAAAGAAGGATTCTTTCACGGTTGCACCCCACGACCGGCAGTTCACGGCTCCAGACACCCGCTCCCTTGCTTGCCCCTGCTGCTCAGACACCACTCCCCAGGCCACAGCTGCTGCTCAGGAGAGGCTGCACTGCCTCTGTGGCTCTCCTTGTATCTGATTTCTGTTCACATGGCAAGCCAGCCTCCTTTTTTGCAAACTTATATAATGCCACTTTCCTCCCTCTCTGGCTGTCAGCTCCCGCTTCCCCCACTCGCCCCAGGGAACACTGCCTGGGAGGCTGAGACACCCATGCAGATGGAGGGGGGACGGTGTTTCCCTGCTTGGACCACATTCATCCTGGAAGCCAAATGCACACACAGGGCCCCTCAAGGTGACCCTGAAGGCCTGACAAGAAGTTGTTTGGAGACATCCTAACTTCTTCCACTCCAGCACATGTGGCTGGAGCTGCCAGGACAGGACATGCTCCTCCCCGGCACCCCAGCAAAGTCAGGCTCTTTTCTGGGGACAGAAAAGAGGTCAGATAAGGCCTGAGAGGCTGTTTCCTCCCACTAGCAGCCTCCTGGATTTGCTTCCCACAGTCCCCACCCCTCCTTCCTCTGCTCCCGTCCCCAGCAGCTTCCTCTTCCAGCCGGTCTTACACAGTGACCGGCGCGCCTCCAGTGGGACCGCCCCTGCACAGAGCCTGCAGCGGCTCCCATCTGCCTCCCAGCACAGGCCAGGCCCCTCGGCCTGCACTTCCAAGCCCACTGTCCTGCTCACTTCTCCAACTTCTTGCCGCAGCACATCTCCACGTCCGGCTCACCTGCCTAACTGACCCCTGCACCTAAAACACCCTCCTTTCCCACCTGCCCTCTCACTTCTTCATCTGGTAGAAGCCTGGTTCTTCTGAGGGCCTTTCCCAGTGTGGAATACTGCCCTGCTCTGGAGCCCGGGGAGGTTTAGTCAGTCTTCTTCCCTCATCTTTCCTTGCAACCGCCTCAAACACTGTTCATGTTACAGGCCCAGGTGGTCCCTCTCTACTTCCCGAGGCCTCTCCAGGCCTTGGGTTCTCTTTCCAACCCTCCAATATCAGGAGAGTGAAGCTGGAAGGAGCCCCAGCAGATGATGGGCCATGCTGCATTTCACAGGAAGTATCCACTAGCCTCTAAGCTCCCAAGCTGACAAGCTTCCCTAGGAAATCTATAAGATGCTAAGGTCTGAAACCCAGATTCTGCCCAGCCTCTGCAACAATGAAAAAGGATAAACCCCTCTTCTTCATAAACGAATAAGGTGTTATGAAAAAACTAAGTGGAAGAAGGAATTTTCTTTTCTGATATTTTCTGCACCAGAAATAACCACTGTTCAAAGCTTCTTGATTTCCCCTCCATGAGCACATGACTTCAACTTGACTTCTGAGCATTTTCTACCCCTCTGTGGATTAAAGAATTCACTTGTTTATTCTTTATAAACACTAATAAAGTGCCTGCACTGAGCTGTGAGTAGAAAGGACCAGTCCCTGTCCAGGCTGCCACCACCACAGGAGACGGAACTCAAGAAATAAGAACCAGCCAACGTAGGAAGACATCACAACAGCTCTGGTTCACTGAACACCTACTATGCCAGGCCTTTTAAATACACTGTCATCTTTAACCCTCACAACCGTGCTGTGAAGTAAGCATTATTAACCCCTGTGCACACTGCAGCCATGAAATTAGAAGACGTTTACTCCTTGGAAGGAAAGTTACGACCAACCTAGACAGCATACTGAAAAGCAAAGACATTACTTTGCCAACAAAGGTCCGTCTAGTCAAGGCTATGGTTTTTCCAGTGGTCATGTATGGATGTGAGAGTTGGACTATAATGAAAGCTGAGCGCCGAAGAATCGATGCTTTTGAACTGTGGTGTTGGAGAAGACTCTTAAGAGTCCCTTGGACTGCAAGGAGACCCAACCAGTCCATCCTAAAGGAGATCAGTCCTGGGTATTCATTGGAAGGATTGATGTTGAAGCTGAAACTCCAATACTTTGGCCACCTGATGTGAAGAGCTGACTCATTTGAAAAGACCCTGATGCTGGGAAAGATAGAGGGCAGGAGAAGGGGACGACAGAGGATGAGATGGTTGGATGGCATCACTGACTCAATGGACACGGGTTTGGGTGAATTCCCTGAGATGGTGATGGATAGGGAGGCATGGTGTGCTGCAATTCATGGGGTCACAAAGATTCAGACACAACTGAGCAACTGAAATGAACTGAACAGACAAGAAACACCGAGGCCCAGAGTCCAAGAGTTACCTGTCAAAGGGGTAACCAATAAAACAAACTTTATCTGGGAACAGGAGCTGACTTGGGGTAGGTTGAAATCCTTAAAGTTTGATTGTGAGAAATTATAATTCTGTGCTCTGGGTTAGTGAGCAAGCAGTTCCTTCTCAGCTTCAGCTCATTACCCTCCTGGGCAAGTTTAACTGCAGGAGACGTGCTGACAGTGGGAACTAGAGCCTCCTGATTAACAAGTGAGTTCACACAATGAGCCATTGGAGCACGTGTGCCAGGTCCTAACCAGCAGCTGTTTTTATCTCTCTGCTTTCAAGAGTTTTGCAACCAAGTCCAGCAACTGCATTTTAATTTTTACTTCCCTCCCATGATTCATGAGTTCTGAATTGCTTTCATTCTTTACCTTTGTGTGCCCCTCTCTGCAGATGCAGTGCTCCTCCCTGACCCAAAAGGCATGCAAATGCTGACAATTAACACAAGATGATGTCGCATTAAGCCATGATTTGGTTTTCATCAGCATACGCCATTCCAAGAAATGGTCAGAATCTGAAATCAGGTAATAATAATAGCCTCAACAGAAGGTAAACGGGTTAAACCAGAGAGAGAGGGAGAGAAGGGAGAGAGAGAGAAAGAAAAAGGGGGAAAGGGAGTAGTCAAGGCATGAGTTTATGGATCCTGGACTCCCTGATCCCTCATTCCAAATAACCCCATAATAACATACGGCAGAGCAGCCCCATATTATAGATATGAAAATTAAAGTTCAAGTAGAAGCCACTTGCTAAAGACCACAGAGTAACCTTCCCATTAAAAGAACCTACCTTAGGTAGGGACTTCACTGGCAGTCTAGTGGTTAAGACTCCATCATGCTTCCAATGCAGGGGGCACAGGTTTGACCCCTGGTTGGGAAATTAAGATCCCACATGCCGCATGGCATGGCCAAAAAAATATACTGCCTTAGAGCAGTATAGTTTGCCTTCCAGACTAAGTGACCTCCGGAGACAAGCAGATATGCAATCTATCACAAAGCCAATCAACCACCACCGGTGGACAGGAAAATAATGCTGGCTACTTGGACATTATCATCTGTACTTCAAGAAAGAGGAATCAGCAAAAAAAACCTGGTTTGACCTGCTGAAAGTTAATTTTGCTCAGCAGGAAGAAAGAGGGGAAAAAAAGATGCCAAAAGGAAGGGCAGAGTTAGACTGGAAATCTGTTCGGTTTTAAATGGGAAGTGGGAGAGAATTTCTAATAATATCACCATAGTTATGGGGACCCAAGCTGCACCCAAGTAACGCATTACCCTTGATGCCTGGGGTCAGTCACAGTCAGCATGATTCACTCGTGAAGTCAAGGTCACTCACTCATCAGTCATTCCTAGCTTAGCCTGAGACAGGCCCTGAAGGAAAACACCGAGGACAGTCTGTTTGCCAGGTAAGGACAAACCTAAGCTAAACGGAGCTGGCATTCCGTGTTGTCTCCTGAGAAGAGAAGGACCCACCCCAACACATACACTAACTTTGGGAAAAGTGTGCCTCCCTGACTCCAGCCAGCTGCTTCGGATGGAGACTGACCATCAGACCTCTGTCCCCAGGCCACAGGGCAGGCCCCTGATGCAAGCTGGGCCACCAACCTCCTGCTGAGTTCTGGGTACACAACCTCCGGCAGGTTCTGGGTACAAGACCAGTATGAGTTCAATTAGAGCGTTCTTTGGGATTTTCTGTCAGAGGCTGGGAAAAGCTCTTGCCTCTCTGATAATGAGACTAAAGCCAGAGGCAATGGTTCCCATGTGGTAGAGACAGCTGGCCTGAGAGAAAATAGCCAACTTGGGAAGAGAAACAAATGAGCGAGAATTAACAGGTTCCAGGACACCACCCCACCCCACCCCCAACCCCCACCTCCATGGATACCAAAATCTGCAGATGCTCAAGAACCTTATATAAAATGATGGAGTATTTGCACATTTGCACCTACACACATCCTCTTGTATACTTGAAATCACTTCAAGATTATAATACTTAATACAATGTAAATAGTTACAAACACAATGAAAATGCAATGTAAATCAAATTTTGCTTTGGGGAACTTTTTCCCAAATATTTTCCATCTGTAGGTTGGCTGAATCCAAGGTATATGCAGGTATAGAGAACCGACCACACATCTTAACTGAACTATAACAGCTAATGGCATTTGAGTCCCTGGACATAATCTTCCCTAAGGCCAGGCTACATTCTTACTCTTCCTGGGGTTTGGTTGGCTAAGCCAAACAAACAACCTCTTTTACTGCTTGAGCTAATTTGTGTTCATTAACAACCAAAAATCCTAACATCCACTGACTCTTACTATCAACTGGCATCAAAAATTACCGTAAGTAGGCATGTACTGTGGTATGGAAATGGGAGCACCAGCTTTGGAGTCAGGCAGATCTGGATTTGAATCCTAGCTCTACCAGCATAGGCTGTGTGAGCCCGGCCAAAATCACGAGCCTCCTGTAGCCGGATTCCTTGGCTGTCAGGTGAGAGCAGTAATTCCTCCTTGATGGCAGGTACTGAGGACTCCATAAGTAAGAGGAACTACACATGAGAAATAGAATTTAGATTTCAACGGCTCTGAAGCTTGTTATTTGTCATCTAAGTCTGAAGCTTGGGGCCGGGGAATAAAAGCTAACATTTGTTTGAGAAAAAAACACAAGCAATATAAACAATCAGATCCTGTTCAGTCTGGCTCCTACCTATGTCCCCACCCACCCCCACCTCCCCAGCCACTGTCAGTGCCAAGAGGATCCATGCTGTTCCCCAGGAGTCCCTGAATGTTTCTGTCTGAATCATTTGCTCTGGCTGGTCTCTAATCCAGATACCCTCTGTATTTATATGACCTACCATCCTTCTAGTCTTTTTTGTTTGTTGGAGGGAAGGAAGGAGAAGGTGACCCAAAAATGTCCTCTTGATTACCTCCCTTCCCTATAGCAGGGAGCGCCACAGACTATCTGCACCAGGTGAATTCTGCTAGGATACTCAGGGACTTGGCAGTGGGGCTAAGAGGGTCGGGTTGGGCCTGCACTGTGTCTGAACAGATTTGATGCTTACTGGCATGGAGGTGGGAGGAGCTGGGGTGGGGGTGGGAGGCCCTTCCTCCTGCCCCTGGACAAAGTAGCAGAGAAAGCCAAGCTGCAGACCACGCAAGACAAGGCAGCCAAAAGTGGACAGAAGCTGCTCGGGATCCCACTTGTCTTCCACCCCTGTCCTGACCCTTCCTGAGCAACGGCAACATCTGGGCTGTTGCCAATGCTCAGGAAAGTCCCCCAGACCCTTATAAGGAAGTCCTCTCTTCTGTTTACACTGACTCAAGTTGGTTTCTGTTACCTGTTTGTTTTCGGCTGACTGACTGGCCGTGCTGGGTCTTCGCTGCTGTGCACAGGCTTTCTCTAGTTGTGGCAAGCAGGGTGCACTGCATCAGCTTCGCACTGTGGTGGCTTCTCCTGCTGCAGAGCACACGCTCTCGAGTGCATGGCCTTCAGAGCTGTGGCACCCAGGCTCTAGAGCACAGGCCCAGCTGCTCCACAGCACATGGGATCCTCCTGGACCAGGGACTGAACCCATGTCCCATACAATGGCAGGCAGATTCTCAACCACTGGACCACCAGGGAAGCCCAGTTTCTGTTACATGTAAAAAAAAAAAAAAAAAATCCTCCCTGCGAGGCTCCCACCTCCCCTGGGAAGCCTCACCTGACCACTGCACACCCACAAGGCTGCCTTCTCCCGGAAGCTCTTACCATGTATGCCACTGGTCACATTAGTACTTTTGCCTCCTTCTTTCCATTTTTTCCCTCTTAAAAATCCAAACATTCACAAAAGTAGAGTATAAACATGTACCAACATCAGCCTCAACAATTATCTACTCATTGCCAGCCTTGTTTCAACCAAGACTTTTTCTTGGTGGAAAAAGAAAATACCACTCTGTTTCTAATTAATTTGGTGCTATTAAGCCTAATGTTGGCTCCCACCCTCTAGCTGAGATTCTCCACTGTCACTGTGGCGTTGGGCACAGTGAGCAAAGTGGCTTCCACCTTGCTACGGTACTGGTTAATAAAAGCTACCCCTTCTTTGGTCACTAAACTTGCAAGACAGACCAGCTCTCCTGGGCCCACAGACTCCTCAGGAAGCCATCTGCACCTGAGGAGAGCGGCAGTGCCCCGGCCCTGACGTCCCTAGAAACGGGGCTTTATCATGAGAAGGAGCAGGACACAGCTCTGTGGGGATCGCCTCTCGGCCTGGTCTTTCCTAAAGGGAACAGGCCCAGCCTCGGGGTCCCCTCCACCCCCCGCCTTAGGGAGGGCCCAGGGGCAAAGCTAGGGGCTTCCTTCCTGTGCCCACCCCACCCCCCTCCTCCCACACCCAGCCTCTGCTCTCAGAGGCTTTCCAGGGTCATCCCTCCCAGCCTGGGTCCTCCTCGCCCTTCACTCAATGACTACTGTGACTCAGACCCACCTTCTTCTAGAAGCATGGAGGCAGCCTCCTCGCTGACCTCGCTCCCCTCCCTGTCACCTGAGCTTCAGCAGCCAGAGGCCTCTTCCTCCGAGGACAGCTTGCCTCCCTTCCCTGTGCAGGAGCACCCCTCAGCTCCCCACTGCCCAGGATAAAAATCCAGTCCCTGCACACAGCGGGGAAGACCCTCCTCAACTGCTTCAACTAATTCTCACTTAACTCCCACCACTTACCACCAGGAATCCTTCATTCTAAATATTCTAAACAACTTGCTGTTTCCTGCAAGGACATTATCTGTGTTTCCTGGCCGCTGTGTCATCGTGATTCATGTGTTTCCCTACCTAGAATCCCTCGTGCTAACACTGCAACCTGCGTAACTTCTCCCCATGTTTCCATGCTCAGCCCAAATACCACCTCCTCCACGATGCTTCCCTAAAGGGATCTGAGGAAGCACTTTCCTCCTCCAACAGCCCATCTGCCTCACTTGAGATGCTAAGAAACAAACTCGTCTGGAGACATAATCCATCGCTGTGGGTCTAGCACTGAGGTAATTCTAGAGAACGTGACTCACATTTCGAACCAGAGACCACATGCTGGATTCCAGCTACTAATCAGCCACTGTGTTTCTTTCCATCTGCAAGGTGGAGGGGTCCAGACACAGTCCAAAGGGATAGGTTCTCCCTGTAAGCTAACTGCCCCCTTGAGGCTGTCGCCACCCGGCGGGAGATGAGCCTGGCAGGCAGAGGAAGCTGAGGTGCAGCCAGGGTGCCCCCCCGGACACCATGGGCCGCCCACAGGTTGAGGCTCTGCTGGCATCCCCCTGCCACACACGGGCGGGGACTGTGCTCAGGACACAGTGCTGTGCGCAGCCGCAGGGCCACCCTCACAGGCCTCGGGGAAGCCTGGCAAGACGCCAGGAAAACTCTGGCAGGGACGACAGCGCCTTGCAGGGGTCACAGAAGCAGCCACTCAGAAACCCGTTATATGTGAATCTGCCACCAACAGCTTGTAAAACAACAAACTTGGGCCACTTAAAATCTTGATTGTCGGTGCCAACAGCAAGTCTGACTGAAGTGAAAGGAGGACTTCAGAGGTTGAAATCCTGATGGCTGTGAGAACCCTGTTCCTCCGAGGCTGCTGCTGGGGTCCCTTGAGGTAACTTGAAGACTCTCTGCTATCCCCAGGGCTAGGATCCAAAACCACTCTGTCTCTGAAGAATGCTGAAATCTCATCCTGACTCGAGAGCTCCCTGTTTTCACAGGATGCTTTATCCTGGGCAATAAGGAACTCTCTGGGAGGGTACTCTGAGCAGGAGGGCCCCAAGGTATAAGCGACTCTAATGAGCTGCAGAGAACCTCACAGCTGACTCTAATCACAGTCTGGCTGGGCGTTCCCTCAAAAATCTAAGCCCTAGCTACTGGGTATAAAGATCAGGCAGGTTACATGCTGCTCCATCTGACAGAAAGAAAAGAAAACCCACCTGAGGCTTAATTTAACTCTGTTATCAGCATCTATTGATCTTCACTGGCCAGCAACTCCAAAGCAGACATTATTCATGGGCTCTGCGGTATGAACTCTGCATTGGTCTAAATCCTATAATCTTTCTTCAGGGTCTTAATCAGAACAAGATCTTGACAATGAGAGGGGGCTAAGCGGCTTGATGGGCTGGTGATGCAAGTCACTGCTTTCAATAGCATGAAGCACAGCTGTATCTGAGCCCTGAGCCCCCCACCCCACACACACACCCCTTAACTCATAGGCTAACCACTTGGGTCAGCTTCGGGTGAACTGGACCTCTGACTTCCTGCCACCGTAAGTAGAAAGGCCACATAGAAACCAGTGGAGTTAACTAACCCCTCTCAGAGCGCTAGGGTCTCCTCCCCAAGCCATACACCCTGTTTTCAGTGAAGAACTTAATCATCTTACAGCTGACTTCCATGCTTCAATTCTAAAGCTCCCTCGGCTGAGGGATTCCTCTTCCCCTTAAGTCAGTGGTCAGGAAGCTTTTACTGTCAAAGGACCAGAGAGCAAATATTTTAAGGCTTTGAGGGCCACACAATCTCTTTCACAAGCAACTATTCAGCTCTGCCATTACAGTACAAAAGCAGCCACAGACAACACGTAAGCTGGGCTGTGTTCCAGCAAAATGTCTTCATGGACACTGAAATTTGAATTTCACACAATGATCACATGTCACAAAATTCTGAAAAACAAATCTTAGTTTGCAGGCCATACAAAAACAGGCAGCAGGCTGCGAGCTGCCAATCTGCCCACCCCTGCCTTCAATGCTTAATTATTGTTTTGATCCTGTGTTAGCAGTTTTCTGTCTTGCTGACCCAATGCTTAATATTATTTACAGTGGAACAACTCTTTTCACCCTTTTTTGCTTTCAGAATCTGTTCCTCCCATCTTCTAGTTACAGAACTCCTCTTTTTCATTTGGGATATATTCCCCCACAACAGTGTGTGCTCCTGCTGGGGTGCCAATGAAGAGGCCCCATCTATCCTGCCCCAAGACATGTTCATAAGCTAGTCTCCTGGACATAAGAAGTGGCCCAGGACTTGAGGGGCTCTCCAGGCAGAGCCGACCAGTGATTCAAGCGCTGACCTAGACGCTGAGGTCAGTGCTTGAATGAGGCAGAGCTTTCTCAGGGACATGGAGCACTAAGGACTAGAAGTGTTGGCTGGTGAGGTCCCTGCTGCCCCCAGGGTTGAGAACCTGACTGAAAAGGAAGCCCAAGCACAGAAGGAGAAGTCAAGCCAAGCGGCAACCAAAGTCCTGAGACTATCACTTCAACTCCACACTCATCCCTGCCTTCGGACCTCCTGGTAACTCCAGCCAATAAGTTCCCTCTTTTGATCAAATAATCTTGAGTTAGGTTTCTAATACAGTCAAAGAATCCCGACTAATTACATTACATCAGATTCTATTTGACAGTTGGTGGTGGGGTGATCCATGCACAAAACAACGGCGCCAGCTGTGTTCTGCCTCCCACTGGAAGCACTCACAGACACGTCTCTTCCACGTTAGACACTAAGCCCCCAGAGGACAAGAGTCACTTACAAGCCATCTTCTGCCCTCCTCAGCGATTCACCCAGTCCCTTGCATTTGGTAGGTGTTCAATGAATATTTTACAATACAAATTGCTCTTCTTGGAAGTGCCTACAGGGGAAGTAAACATGGAGGAATACGTGCATGCACCGACACAAGACTGTCACCCAAAGAGTTCAGAGAAAAGGTCCACTCCCAGAGGAACCACAGATCTAATCCCCACCTCCTGATTAACCACCCATAAACCACACACACCAGGCCAAACCACACAGACTCCTGCTCCCTTTGAACACTCAGGGAAACAGAATACAATGTCTGCCCAACACCCAGATAAATCACAATGGGCCAGGTCACTGTGGATGAAATCCAGACAGCTGGCCAGGACTTCAGACTTGGGGAGTATTGGTTGTACTTGTCCTACCTAAGAAGTCCCGTTCCACGATGGCAGAGACCAAGCACTTCAGGAATGAGGGTGAGCATCTGCTGATATCTAGGTTCCCATCCAGAAACACAGGAAAGCCAGCCCCAGGCACACCCAGAGCAGTGCAGCTCACTAGGTCCAGGACACACACACCCACTCCAAGAAAGAAAACTGAAACTTTCAAGAGGCCACGACCTAGCTGCAAAAACAGGACCTCAGCAGTAGGTGAAAACAGTTGTTCACCCAAACACCATTACTATACTTCCTCTCGCTTAAAAAGTAATTTGGAAGTGCAGGTATGCCCAAGTTTGTATCACTGGCATATTCCCAACCCCTAAAAAAGAAGTCTGAATCAAAGTGATAAAATTTTTGCTTGCCTTCCTGAAGATTCTGTGAGAAATTATATTTGAAAAATCTTCCAGCCAATGTTTTAAAAAGCAAAAGTGCCCCCAGAACAACTTGTGCTGTAAGTTACTTTTGTATCTTAGTTTTTACTTAGAGCAAGGCACACCTAGAAATCACCTTCAACCTAACAATGTTGGGGGCTTCCCTGGCGGCCCAGGGCTTAATGCTCTCTCTGTGCTTTCACTGCCCAGGGAGACGGTTCAATCCCTGGGCAGGGAACTAAGATCCCACATGCTGCGTGGCGTGGCCAAAAAAAAAAAAAATCCTGCACGCGGATGTGCCAGCCCGTACCCCACATTCAGTAGGGAGGGCCGCTTGGTGCCTGCATGAGTGTTGTGGCAGTGTGTGCGTCAGGGGCAGTGACGGTGGGCCCTCTGGGGGTGACCGAGCCGGCAGCCCACCCCCGCTGAGGCCAGGAAGGGCCAACGGGCCCAGCAGCAGGCACCCTGTGGGAGCCGTGGACCCAGGCTGCTGCCTTTCTGCCTGAGTGACCCAGCCTCCCAAACCAGAGCAGTCCGTCCTGGTCCCTGCCCCAACACAGTCTGGGGATTCAGTTTTTTGAAGGCCTATCTACACTTTTCTGGGGCCTCCCAGGCACACTAGTGGTAAAGCCAAAATTTTTCTTAAAAAGAAAAAAAATTACACCAGAGATTTAAAAAAAAAAAAAAAGTAAAGAATTTTTTTAAATGTGAGGCAAACAAAAAGCCTTTTTATTCATCCCCATTTTTCCTCAAGGACAGAATGAGAAGAAACGGAGCTTAAATTTCAGTGCAAAAGAATATATGTAAAGCAGAAGAGGAACTTACTGAACTTACTAGCAGTGAGAAAGCCTAAAGACAGAGGCAGAGAGACTCTCTCATTCTCACTCTAATTCAGCTTCCAGGAATCGTCCACTCATCGTGCTTCCTGATAAGGAATCAAGTTGTGCAAGAGAAGGACCATTTCCAGGTTGGCCTTACAGTGAATTCTTTCAGGATTCTTTCTGGACAAGACCCACAAACAGCACGAGTCTGCAATGCAGAGCGGCCAGGCCCGGCTGCCTGCATGCACACTCTGCTCACCAGAGCAGAAGTCCTTCTAGTGACTCCTCCTTGTCCGCTGGGCAAGGAGTGAGCTCTCCATGAAGACATCTGTCCGGAATCCCACCTGGCTCACAAAGCAGCTCTTTATGCCAAAAAGCAATAAATGGTGGAGCCAGAAAAGAAATTGCTGGGAAAGTGAGGGCAGCACCAGGAGGAAGGGGAAAGCAAGCTGGTTATTCCAGGAACAAGCTGAAACCTTCCTCTCTTCGGAAGGGAAATAAAGTGAGTGTTCCTCCAACAACGCAGAGCATGGCACAGAGAAGCCACATGAAAGAGAACACCAGGACTAGACTTAGGACTGTATTAAAAACAGAAGATATGGGTTCCTGGCCCAGCTTCACTGTCTCTCATGCCCCTTTGAAGTTCACCCTCACTCTAGCCCCTTAGACCCTCAGGCAACCTGTATTACTACGGATTAATTCTGACTGTTCTAGTAGAGCCATGCAGGATGGACTCTTCTATAAGGCTCCTTTCACTCATCATGATGTTTTTGAGATTTGTCCAAGTTGTGTGTATCAGCAATTTGCTCGCTTTTATTGTTGAGCTGTCTTCCTTCCGTTGTTTGAATATGTCAGAATTTGTTTACTTGTTCATCTGGTGATAAATATTTTGGTTGTTTAGTTTGGTACTATCATTAATAAAGATGCTTATGAACATGTATGCCCAAGTCTCTGTGCAAACAAACGTTTTCATTTTTCTTAGGTCAATACTGAGAAATGGAGTAAAAGGCTTAATTTTTTTAAAAAAAACTAGCAAACTGTTTCCAAAGTAATTGTCCCTTTCCCTGGCTGTGTTTAAGAATCTCTTTATCTCTCTCTTGATAAAGAGAGAGTTTTCAGCAACTTGACTATTTTTTGTTTGTTTGCTTTACAGCTTTACTGATATATAATTTTACCCTTTTTTAAAACAAAAATTACTTATTTAGTTGTGGCATGCAGGGTCTTCAGTTGTGGCATGTGGGATCTAGTTCCCTGACTTGGGATCAAACCTGGGCCCCCTGCATTGGCAGCATCAAGTTTTAGCCATTGGACCGAAAGGGAAGTCCCAATTGGTATATAATTTTCATACAATAAACTCCATATATTGATAGTTAAAGTGTATCACTTGATGAGTATAAATATGACCATGCCCACAATCATGATTATAAACACATCTCTTACCCTCCCCGCAATTTCCTCACACTCCTTTGTAATTCTTCCCTTCCACCCCTTCCTTCATTCTCCAGGCAAGCACTGATGCGTATTTTGTCGCTACGGATTAGTCTGCAATTTCTAGAATTATGTAATAGAATCACACAGCATGTAACAAAGCTCTTTTTTGTCTGACTTTCACTTAACATACTCTTTTAAGATTCTTCCATACTGCTGAACTTTTCTATGCTTTATTCTTCTTATTGCTAAGCAGTATACTATTGTATGGATATACCACAATCTGTTTATGCGTTCAACTGCTGATGGACATTTGGGTTGTCTCTACTTTTGGCTATTACAAATAAAACTATTATGAGCATCCAGGTACAAGGGCCTTATTGAACCTATGCTTTCTTTTTTTCTTTAGGGAAAATCCTAGGAATGAAATCATTGAATATATCATAGATACATGCTTCATATTTTAAAACACTGTGATAAACTGCACCATTTCAGATTCCTATCAGCAGCGACCGAGAGCTCCAATTGCTCCACATCCTGAATAACATAGTCTCTATAGACATTCTAGTCGGTGTGTAGCAGTAACTCATTGTGGCTGTAACTTACATTTCCTTCATGACTAATGATGTTAAAGATCTTCTCATTTGCTTATTTGCCATTCATATTTCTTCTTTTGTAAAGTGACTCTTCAAATCTTTTACCCATTTTTAAAACACTTATTTTATTTACTTATTTGGCTGTGCCAAGTCTTAGATGTGACATGTGGGATCTAGTTTCCTGACTAGGGATCAAACCTGGGAGTTTGCATTGAGACTGCAGAGTCTTAGCTGCTGGAACACCAAGAAGACCCTACCCACCTTTTTTAAATTGCATTGTTTATCTTTTTATTAGGTTTTAAGAGGTCTTTAAATATTCTCAATAAAGTCCTTTGATGGATATATATTTTGCCCATATTTTCTCTTGGTCTGTGGCTTGCCTTTTCATTTTTGTCACAGCATCTTTTGAAAATCAAATGTTATTAATTTAGATGAAGCATAATTTATTGATTTTTGCTTTACAGTTGGTGCTTTCTGTGTCCCATTTTCTCTTTTAAAATTTATTTATTCGTTCATTCATTTTTGGCTGCACTGGGTCTTCGTTGCTGCGTATGGGCTTTCTCTAATTTCGATGAGCACAGGTTACTTTTTGTTGGGGTTCTCAGGCTTCTCATTGTGGTGGCTTCTCTTGTTCCGGAGCACAGGCCCTGGGTGCATGGGCTTCAGTACTTGCAGCACGAAGGCTCAGTAGTTGTGGGGCATGGCTTAGTTTCCCAGTGGCATGTGGGCTCTTCCAAGATCAGGGATTGAACTCGTGTCCCCTGCATTGGTAGACGGACTCTCAACCACTGGACAACCAGGGAAGCCCCTGTGTCCCATTTTAAAACTCTCTGCTAAAACAGAGGTCACTAAAATAGTCTTCTGTGTCTTCTTTTAGAAGTTTTAGACTTTTAACCCATACAGTTAGACCTGTGATCCACTGAGAGCTAATTATTGTATATGGTGTGAGGAAACGATAGACATTCATTTTTGTGCATATGGATATCCAATTGTTCAGCATCATTTGTTGAAAAAATTCTTCTTCCTCTATTGAACTACTTCGTCAAAACTCAATGACTATGTGTGCGTCTGTTTCTGAACTCTTCATTCTGTTCTATTTGATCTATTATGCTTAGCTTCACACCAATACAAACACTCTACTGACTACTGTAGCTTTACAATAAGCCTTCAAGTCCAGTAGGCTTAGTCTCCCAACTATGTTTTACCTTTCTAAGGTTGTTTTGGCTATTCTAGGTCCTTTGCATTTACATTTAAATTTTAGATACAATTTATCAACTCTACAAAGGCTACTGGGATTTTTAATGGGATGTGTTTGAAACTACAGATCCCGTAAAGCAAATCTGACATCTTAAGAATACTGACGGTGGTGGTTGCATAACAATGTGAATGTACTTAATATCACTGAACTGTACGTTTTATTTCTTTTTTTATTCTACTTGAACTGTACATTTTGAGATGGTAAAAATGATCAATTTTATGTTATATATATATTTTACATTTTAAATTTTTAATTAAAAAAAAACACTTATTCTAAAATTTAGAATGTATTATAGTACATAGTGGAGAAGGCAATGGCACCCCACTCCAGTACTCTTGCCTGGAAAATCCCATGGATGGAGGAGCCTGGTGGGCTGCAGTCCATGGGGTCGCTAAGAGTCGGACACGACTGAGCGACTTCACTTTCACTTTTCACTTTCATGCATTGGAGAAGGAAATGGCAACCCACTCCAGTATTCTTGCCTGGAGAATCCCATAGATGGGGGAGCCTGGTGGGCTGCCGTCTATGGGGTCGCACAGATTCGGACACAACTGAAGCAACTCAGCAGCAGCAGCAGGATAGTACATAGAGCTTACCCAGTGGCTCAGATGGTAAAAGAATCTGCCTGCAATGCAGGAGACCCAGGTTCAATCCCTGGGTCAGGAAGATCCCCTGAAGGAAATGGCAACCCACTCCAGTATTCTTGCCTGGAGAATTCCATGGACAGAGGAGCCTGGAAGGCTACAGTCCATGGGGTCACTAAGAGTCGGATTCGACTGAGTGACTAACACTGGGAATACAGAATGATTCATAAGCTGGACAGTAAATCCCACCAGTCCACTCCTCTCTTCCCTCTGCCATCCCCTCCTAGACCTGTGCTAAGGCACATTGTAGCTAACTATGTTTTCTATTTGTCTTTCCTCTGGCTTCTTCATCTTTTTTCAAAAAAATAAACTTCATTAAGACATAAAGGGCTTTATATACTATTAAGTGTTTCCCAGGTGGCGCTAGTGGTAAGGAACTCTCCTGCCAATGCAGGAGACAGAAGAGATGTGAATTTGACAGAAGATCCCCTGGAGGAGGAAACGGCAACCCACTCTAGTATTCTTGCCTGGAGAATCCCATGGACAAAGAAACCAGGCAAGCTACAGTCCACAGGATCGCAGTGTCAGACACAATTGAATCGACTTAGCATACACACATATACTATAAAATGCAACCACTTTATCAGAAAGTTTAACTTTTGATAAATGCATATACCCACATATCTACCACCACAATCTAGATATAATACTTCATCACCCCTAGAGAGTTTCCTAAGGCCTCACTGATGTTAATCTCTCCAAAAGCCCTTAGGCAACCACCAATCTACTTTCAGTCCCTAAAGATCTGTGTTTTTTTCTCTATAATTTTACATACATGGAAATAGTCTATACTATTTTCTGTCAGGCTTCTTCCATCTAACATTAAGTGGTTTTGATGGTCATCAAAACTACATGTGTCAGATTTCTCTGGTGGTACAGTGAAATAAGAATAAGACAAGATGCAAGGTAAGAACCTGCCTGCCAGTGCAGGGGACATGCGTTTGACCCCTGGTCCGGGAGGAGCCCACATTCCTCAGGGCCGCTGAGCCTGTGTGCCACACCTCCTGCGCCCATGTGCCTAGAGCCTGTGCTCCTCTGCAAGAGAGGCCACCACAGTGAGAGGCCATGCACAGCAACGAAGAGCAGCCCCTGCTCCCCATAACTGAAGCAAGTCCCCAAAAGCAATGAAGACCTAGAGTAGCCATAAATAAATTAATTTTTAAAAACTATGTGTGTCAAGAGTCTGTTCTTTTTATTGCTGAATAACATTCTATTGTATGGATATACTGTAATTTGCTTATCTCTTGGCCTGCTGAAGAATATTTTAGTTATTTCTACTATGAATATAGCTGCTTTAAATATCTGCATATGAGTCTATCTACACATATGTTTTCATTTATCTTGAATATCTAAGAATGGTATGGTTATATGATAAGAGTATGTATACTTTTATAAAACCCAGAGTTTCTTTAGAGTCAAACTCATACCCAGTCATGTTTTGGGCCTATGCACAGTCTAGTCCAGTGGGCAGCCAAGGACACTGAGGGCTGGGTAACTAAGTTCCAGCTGGGGATATGGTCTGTGCGTACTGAGTGACTATGTCTTTCACAGTCTCAGGTAACAGGCATCAGTTCAGTTCAGTCACTCAGTCGTGTCCGACTCTTTGCGACCCCATGGACTGCAGCACACCAGGCCTCTCTGTCCATCACGAACACCCGGAGCTTACTCAAACTCATGTCCCTAGAGTCAGTGATGCCATCCAACCATCTCATCCTCTGTTATCCCCTTCTCCCGCCTTCAATCTTTCCCAACAACGGGTCTTTTCAAATGAGTCAGTTCTTAACATCAGGTGGCCAAAGTACTGGAGTTTCAGCATCAGTCCTTTCAATAAATATTCAGGACTGATCTCCTTTAGGATGGACTGGTTGGATCTCCTTGCAGTCCAAGAGACTCTCAAGAGTCTTTTCTCACACCACAGTTCAAAAGCATCAATTTTTCGGCACTCAGCTTTCTTTATAGTTCAACTCTCACATCCATACATAACTACTGGAAAAACCACAGCTTTGACTAGATGGACTTTTTGTTGGCAAATTAATGTCTCTGCTTTTTAATATGCTGGCATATGTATACTGGCATAATATTCAGGCATACCACATAGCAAAAAGAGGGTGGTTCTTACTTCTCCAGACATCAAACTAAACAAAGAGTCGTAGTAAAAATAAAAAATACCAGAAAATGCCTTTTATACCAAAACAAAACATAAAAGAGGATGCAACAACTTTTAGATTTCAGCTAAAATCCAAAACATCACAACTAGCAAATAATTTCTTACCTCTGTGCATAATCTTGTGCTTCTCCCTCAGGTATGTCAGGCCTTTTATTACCTAGGTGAGAGGAAATGTAAAAAGAGGGAGACTGAAATCATGGTGTTTAGAAAATATTCAACCTTTCTATTTTAAAATTATCTAGAAAATACTTCTTCTAACATCACAAATTTGCCTTCTTCCCTTATTTTTCTTCTTTTGATTTTTTTCATCTGTCTTATTAAGAAACCATCTTTTTACATGGTATATAGTATATGATTTTTAAGCAAAATTGGTAATTGCAAGTTTAGATAACTTACATTTTAAAAAACACTTTGCTTGAATTCATTTTTTTAACCTGCAATCTAAAAAGAGGCTTTCTGATGCCAAAAATGAGAATTCTTTTGGATACCCTGTTCTATTTTTCAAGATAGATTTTAACATACAGAAAGTTACTTTGCTAGTTTTAGTGAAAGGGAGAGGATATTATATCTAGAATCCAGATAAGAGAAAATTCTAGTGAAAAACCTAACTTTTCTTAGAAAACTTCCCTTTGTGAACTTCCCACCTTCCTCCTTGTCCCTTTCCTATTTATCAATGAGAGAACTTGGAAGAAAAGCTTCTCAATATACTCACAGCAATGCTAACTTTTCCTAAAATTTGTTCAGGAATTCTTCCAGCTTTCTTCAGAACTTGATCCAAGGAACCCCCATCCTAAGAATAAGAATACCAAAGCCCGTTTAGTGACAGTGTTTCTCACTATTCTTTCAAGTGTTAAACTTCAGGACCAAAATCAATCTCACACATGACAAATCTTCCTAGAAGGGTACCCTCTGGTATGCTCCAGATATCAAGATATGAATGTGAAACATTGTGGGATCTAGCAAATGATTAATAACTCAACTCCTATGACTAACCATCCCATAAATTACTAATTCAGCGGTTCACTCTGCTGAACTGACAGAGTAGTGCCTAGGAGTGCTCTAGAGGCACACTATCTGAATTTGCATTCCCAACTCGCACTTACTATCTAGTGGACACTGACTAAGTTACTCAACTTGTACAATGGGAATGATAATAATTCAATAAGGCTGCTGTAATACTCAGAGAGCTACTGTAAGCATTAAACAGGCTCATCCATCCAAAGCCCTTGGAACAGTATTTAGCCCACAGTAAGTTCTCAATAAATGTTTGCCATTCTGTCACCATTATGTAAGTCACAACTTGCATTTGGTATCATCCTAACGAATTATACTTCACAAAATCCAAAGAAAAATACCATAGAAAGTAATTATTCATTCCACAAATCCTACAAAGCACCATGCACTGTTTGAGGTTCTGTGGGGGATAAAGATACAAAAAAGACCTAGCTTTTGTCCTCAATAAATTTATAAACTAGTAGGAGAAATATACCACTCCACAAAACACAATGAAACAGAATAAATGTATATAGTAAAAGTGCTGCACACACCCAGAGAAGAAGGGAGAATTGTGACTTCACTCAGAAGATAGCATTTGAGCGGAAATCTTACTCAAAGAATGAGTATGATTTCCATACCTGCAAAAGGAGAGGAGCAAGGGGAGAAAAGAATAGGGTGGAAGAGTGGAATCCTAACCATTGGATCACAGGGGACTCCCATAAGCAAGGAAACATTCAATTGCTTAGTACTCCTGGGAGGCAGCCAATTATCAGTCACAATATAAAATTACCCCAGAAGCAGAGATGATTCCTACAAACTCAGACTGATTTTCTAAAGTATCTTGTCTACCCTGGGCAGCTACCATCATCAACTATCATCTGTTAATCACCTCTGCATAAGGCATAGGGATATGTGAGGAACTACAAATGAAGAAACTATAAGGACAGGAAATAACACCCTCTGGTTGGGAAGACAGAACACATCATAAAGTGGTGAGGCACCGTGAATCCTCCTCTGAAACAGGGCAGGGAACAAACAGTTAAATGAAGAGAAAAGACATCACTACAGGTATTCAGAGAGAGCAATCCCTGGACAAAGCGGCCAGCAGAAGCGTTCACAAGAGGACATGGAACCTGAGCCTTTGAGGAGGGCGAGATCTGGGTAGGATAAGTACAGAGACATTCCCACAGAGATCCCGCTTTCAACACCACCCAGACTCTATGATGCAGCCAAGAAACAGAAGGTTGGAGAGCAATGCATGACGTAATAAACAAAAGGAGGACACAGCATAATCTCATTTTTATAAAACTAAAGTGTGCATATACTCACACAAAACCAGAATATCAAAAATGTTACCAAAATGCTCCAGTCTATATAGTAAGATCAGGGATTTCTGTCGTGCAATAGTTTCTTCTCTGTGCTTTTCTATGACTTACAAACTTTCTACAATAAATAAATGTTTTACCTTTTAAAAGTAAAAAAAAAAAAAAAAAAACAAAAAAACTGACCTCATTTATGAAAGTGGAGAATTAAACCTATAAATCAATTAACAGATACTTACTGAGCATCCAGTTTGTGCAAAATTTGTTAGGAAGTTACAACACTGCTTTCTTTCTAAAGGAAGTGAGAAAATAAGTAAAACTTGTTCAGGGATACAGAGCTCTTGAAAAATGTTACCTAGGGACTTCCCTGGTGGTCTAAGTGGTTAAGAATCTGTCTGCCAATGCAGGGGACATGGGTTCGATCCCTGGTCAGGGAACTAAGACACCACATGCTACAGGGCAACCAAGCCTGAACACCAGCAACTAAAGCCCACATGCCCTAGAGCCTATGCTCTGCAATGAGAAGCCACTGCAATGAGACGCCCACACACCATAACTAGCGTGAGCCCATGCTTGGCAATGAAGACCCAGTGCAGCCAAAAATAAAAAAATAAGTAAGTAAAAATCATTTTTTAAAGTTACCTAAAATAATGCTAACCACAGATTATCAACTTAATATTCTACGCTTACAGAAAGGACAGTTTGGACCAATGACTTTCTATCATAGATCAGCTATGGATCATGGATGTTAATGAAAAAAGAAGACAGTGCAGGTGTGCAGGTATGTAGGCATGTGCATACTAACAGCCTGAATACGTTAGACTTCTCATCACAACAAACTCCCAGGCACACCTACCTAACGATGGGTCAGACAACCAAGAAGCACAGGGGAAGATTTCAAAATTCAACCAAAAATTCAACTGTGCTATGAGATGGGAATTATTAATCTAGAGCCAAAGAGAACTTCTCCGTAAACACACATTTTCCAAGAGCCCTCGGGAGAGTCCTACCCTGGCTGTGACCCAGGCGGGTGCCTGAGTCATGCTTTGAGCCTGGCTGCCTTCACAATGCCACAGGCCCCTGGTGGCCAAATCAGGCCAGCACCACAGCCCAGGTAAATATACCCAAGTCAGCAGGCTCCAAGAAAGGCCACAGCACCTCTCAATTTCCCTTACTGACAGACACAGGGACTCCAGTGCAGAAAGCTTCTGGCTATTTCTATTTTGCTTTCAACTGAATGTGATTTCAGACCCTTTGTTTGAAAGACTTTGCCTAATTATTAGGGAAGACTGTATACTTAAAGCTAGGGAACAGAGAAACTCTGCCCAAATCTGTGATGCAAACAAGGCAGAAAACGCTCTCAGGTTCCACTGCCAGGTCAGAGGGCAGCCCAGCGAAGTACCTTGGTATAGTAAACATTTCTGTTAACAAGGAAGAAATGCTGGCTCTCCTCCCTTTAGCCTCCTTCTGTACTACAAGCAGGGTTACAGTATGAGCAATGGGAGGAGCAGGATTTAAGAGGCACAAACCACAATCAGGCTCACCCAGTGCTGCCTGCGACTCACCTCCCAACCTTTCAATTCTACTGCAGTTGCCAAGGACCTGCCTTCGCTGACTAAAGCTGCTGAAAACTGGGCTTATTTTTAGAAGCCGATTATTAACTAAGTCAGTGGTGCTTTTGTGAAGGTTTTCTATAGAAGAGACAAATGCTTTATGGGAAAAAAAAAAAAAAAGAGAGAGCTCGAAACATCAACCCTGAGTTCCCAGCTCTCTGGTTGCTCAGCTACCCCTGAGCAGGAGTCTACTTCCCCAAAGACAAGAACATTCCTGTTCTGATCAGGCAGCATCCAGGTACCCCTTGGGTCTCAAAATCCAGACTGGGCAGTACAAACACAGCTTTTTTCTAGAAAAGGTCAGCCCTAGCCAAGTGCATTGAGAAGACAGGGCTCAGTGCATGCTGATGACAAATTTAAAGTGCATCCCAATAATGTATGTATCTGAGCAATACATAAGTGGACAGGTGTGATAAAAGCAAACACGGGAAGATGTTAATGGCAGAACTGAGGTGGTGGGTTTAGACTGCACATTACACAATTCCTGCAACTTTCTGTACTTCTGAAATTTTTTATAGTAAAGCACTGGGGGAAAATGCCCAGTGACAAAGGACATCATGCAAACACTGTGATACAGAGAGGGCCAGAGAGCCTGGGAAGGTGGGATATGGCTAATGAACAGAGCTCTACATGACAGCACCTTTCAAATGGGGAAGCTGAGACAAAGCAGAAATCCCCAAAGAGAAGTGGCAGGCAGCCATTAGAAAACTGTCCTGGCAAAGCAGCCGGTGCAGGAGCTCTTCTGCAGGAGGCCTGTGCAGGGACCAAGGAAGGGGTGAGCGTGCCCAGCCAAGAGCAGAAAGCTACCCTGGGGCATGGCTGCTTAGACTTCAGGCCACAACTGCTTCCTTGCAGGGCCCCGTCCCTGGCAGCGCTGAGCCTCTCCACTAGCACTGAAGCAGTTTCAGCTGGGCCTAGGCACCCCAGAAACAGGGGCCCTGACTCTCTCTTGAGCCCAGGCCTGACCGCACCCGTCCTGGCCTGCCTCATCAGTTGGTCAGCACATATCACCTAGTGGGTGTCCCACACTGTGCTTGGCCCCAGAAAGCTTTCGACGGCCAGTTTCCCAGGCTCACCTTTCCCAGGTAATTACCTCCTCAGGTAATTCCAGAGACACCTTGTTTTGAGGACTTAAGTGAGAAGATCTCACTCTCCCCAGAGAGCCAAATCCATGGGGGAAAACAACCAACCTGCAGCTACTAGCAATGGGCCAAGAGAATGGGTGCCAACCCCCGTGACACCCTGTGTCGTCTCCTCTGGGAGGGAAAGGCTGAACCTGGGCAAGGAGCACGAGGCTGTGATCAGTATCTCTGAATCCAGACTGAAGAAAGAAGGGTTCCAGGATGAGGAAGTCTCAACACAGGTCAATTTAAGACAAACAGAAAGACTGAACGCCATGTGGCAATATGCCACATACGGCCAATAGAGAAAGGTTCCAGCAGGATCTGATAAATGAAGAGGCCACTGACTATCAATGTTTAGGGCCTGATCCTAACCTCTGAAGCAAGCACCCTGGAGGTCAACCATGCTCAAACCTACAAACCACCTCCTGGCTCCTCTATTAAAGGAAGAATAACCTCCAGTTCCGTGCTACCCTCTAATAAAGGGGTTGGCGGTTACTCAGGAAAGAACTTCTGATGGTTCAGAAGACAGTAGGCATGAGGAGACACATATCTGGGGCTCAAAGAGCCCCCATGTCCACAGCGACACCCTCACCGTGACACTGCTCTCAATGTCCCCATCCCTGCAGCAGCTCATGTGGCACTTTGTACTAATAGGCACTAAAATAAGTGCATGTGAAGCTGATTCCATAATGATTAACTAATGTAATGAACTGACTGGCTATGAGGGCCAAAAACCACAGAAACACAAAAGGTTAGCATGGGGAGGGGTCCCTAGAAAAGATCCAGTCCAAACATTTTTCTGCAGAGATGAGAAAATCCTGAGAGGGTACATGACTTACATAGCGTAATGGAGGCAATATGAAATTTAAAGAAGGTGGATCTGGTTAGTGACATCAGTTAGAGTTCAGCTCTGACACTTACTGGTTATAAAACTTAGACTATTAAACCTCTCAAGGCCTTACTCTCTCCATCTACCAGCTTGGGGTAGGAGTGGGGATCAATCCACATCACATGACAGGGCTGATATGATTAACAAGTCACATAACATGAAAAGGACTCAAGTGGCAGAAGATGCGAAAGCTAGTTCCACTGTGTCGAGCCATGCCGCCACCCATTCTCTGTTATTTTAGCAAGACCCAAGAGGGAAAAAGGTTGCTCAGGCCTTTCCTGTTTTACCACTGCTTGATCACCATCACCTCCACCCTCTCACCCTTCTAGTTTTCAAGGACCTCCACTGCCATTTACACATTTTCATCCAACTCTTGGGCTAAAGCTGGAAAACCATCATCAGCACAAAGAGCACAAGAAACCCCAGGGACAAGCAGCAGCCCTGCCCCTCTGCCCTTCCCCACCCCACCAGGCTGAGAATAATCGGCACCCCAGGCCTGGGTTGAGACCAAGCCAGAAACGCTCACACGCTTCCCACAGAGACTGCTTCACTCTAGCGGAAGCAAGAAGGGATGAGAGCTTTCTCAGGGACCTTCAGGTGCACCAAAGACATATTTCAGAACCTACGTTCCATATGGTACTGCAAAGACAGTCAACACATGCCTGAAACCCGGTGTATGGCATTTCTTAATCATTAAAATGAAAAGATGTTCAATTTAACAGGGGCATCGGCAAGGGACAAATATCCTGGGAGGGTTCTCCTACAGTTTATTAAGACCAGGCTTTGGGGCTCTCATTACAGAGCTGAGGGCAGGTCTAGAGAGTCAGGAAGGAAGCAGAGAAGTTGCTGAGGGACAAAAGGCAGGGACTGAAAGCAGAGCACCCATGAAGCAGGGAGACTCGGTCACGTTAGCCTTGGTCTCTGAACTGTCAGCTCCAGTGAGGATAAAGCAAAAGCTAAAGTCTACAAAAGGTATACTCTGAGTCAGGTAGAAGGCTTACATCTTTTATTTTAATCCTCACCACAACAAGGCAGGTATAATAATGCCCATTTTACAGATGAGGAAACGGAGAATCAGAAAGATAAAAAACTTTCCAAGGACACGACGAGAAAGTGACATCTATAAACAAATAATTATTGAGCACCTGCTGTGGCTTTGGAGACACAATGGCAAACAGAACAAAGTGTCCGCTTGGATTTTTGTGAAGAAGGGAATTATGAATCAACATCTCAGATACCAAAGTGCCCTGTGCCATGCTGCCTATTGGGGACAGAAAAGATTAGCAACCTTAAAGCCAGCCTCTCTCCCTTTGAACTTCTGGCCATCAGGGATGGAAACAGATCCTCAATCCCTATCCAGTAGACTCAACAAAGTGCACTGGGGTGAGAGAGCCTTGGTTCAAACTTTACTAATTCTACTTAGCAGTCGCCTGACCTTCATTAAGTTATTCCATTTCTCTGTGCCTCACTTTCCTCACTTGTAAAATGCAGATAATGTACCCAACTCAATAAGGTGTTTGTAGAAATATAATATTAATTTGCTTAGGGTGGTGCTTAATATGATATATACCCAATAGCTATTAGTTCATCAGTATTAATTTTGCTAACCCTGCTCTTATAGCAAGTTATAAACTCTCTGAAAGCAGGGACTCACCCACTTTCACTCATCTTCATAACCCCTGAACCATGTACCTAGTACACAGCATGGCATGTAATATATGGGTTTAAACTACATTAACCAGGCTTGACCCACATCAAAATCTTGGGATCAAGAAAACCGAGACATGTGCTCCAGGTACAACCTAGGGACACCTGGTTGCTGCCACCTCTCTGAAGAGACAGGGACTTAGGAAGGAGGCCTGTCATTTTCTTGGTTAATCCAACTTCTACAGTCAGGTTTCCTAAATGCCCCAGACAGTGATCTGGATCCAGGGAGGAAGAAGGAAGCAATAGGTCAGGTCACATCTCAGAGCAAAGGTCAAACTGGAGCCCCCAGCTTTCCAGGCCGCTCTTCAGAGGCTGCCAGGCTGCCACACACCATGTGCTCCATGCAGATGCTGATCTCGCCGTCGCTGTAGAACGCCCCGTAGAAGCCCACGATGTAAGGCGAGTTGCACTCATGGAGAACCTGCAGCTCCCTTATGATCTGGTTCCGGATGGCAGGTTTGATCTCCAGGTGAATTAGCTGGGGAAAGAAAGTGGAAGGAAGAGAAGCTTTAAACATATGGATGGATGGAGGGGTGGGTGGGTGGATAGACAGAAGTTTTCTGAAATGCTTAAGCTCCTAAAGGTGGGAAGAGAGGAAACAGGCAAGTTTCAACAAACAGGTTACTGGCCAGCTAGAGTGCTGAGTGCCAACACAACCAAGGCAGGTGTTGGCACTGGAGGAGCTGTACCCAGGGGAGGGACAGTTGTGCCTCCACTCCCAGGAGCCAAGACTGAGGAAGAGGGGCTCTTTTGCTCCCAAGAACAAAAGGACCTGGGAAGCTGAGAGATGAGGGGAAGTGGCCTTAGAGACTTGGTTGATACCCAAGGGTTGCAGGACCAGAAGGGGATGAGGAACTGGGTCTGCCAATCTAAGCTGCCCAGGAGACTTCCCCTTGACCTTAGGAGCCTGATGTGGTTGAGATTTAGCCAAGGCCTGGGGGGCCTCCTTATCTTCGCCCCGCCACGCTGTCCCTTGTTTCAGCTGAGGAGACAGGTGACAAAAACATGAAATGGTTACCAAATAAGGCTGAGCTTCTAAAAAGAACCATGGACAATGAGTGTCAGAAGACATGGAAGCAGCGGTTAGCAGCGTGGGCGCTAGTGAAAGCTAGACAGGAGGTGGGCCTTGAAGATGGGAAGTGTTTGAAAAGATGGAAGGAACAGCATGAGCAAAAATATGTGGACAGAAATGAACATGGTGTGCTGCAAAACATGGAAGAGTCCAAATCTGCTGTCCAGAAAGAGGAGGACTCAGGGTCACCAGGGAGGCACGTCCAGCTCAAGGACTGCACGCCAGGGTGCAGAGCCAGGACGCCATACTGCAGGGAGACGAAGGGGAAGCATGGGCAGGGGTGGAGCTCAGAGAAGCAACACGAAGTCAATGTTTTGTGTGTCCCTGCTAAGTCGCTTCAGTCGTGTCCGACTCTGTGCAACCCCAGAGATGGCAGCCCACCAGGCTCGCCCGTCCCTGGGATTTTCCAGGCAAGAACACTGGAGTGGGTTGCCATTTCCTTCTTCAATGTATGTCCCTGGGGCTGGGTAAATGAAAGCAGCCCCTGCTCTTGAAAAATGGCAAATGAGCATCTCAGCTTTCTTTCTAGAGCACCCAGAAAGCTAACAAAAGGTCCCTTGCTATTATTTTCCAGTCTGGGGAGTGGGATAAATACACTAACACATCATGAGTGTGTTTATCTGTAATCTAACAGATAACACGAATTCAAACTTCAAACAGCACAAAAGTGTACTGAACGAAAAGTCAATTTTCTTTCCACCCTTGTCTCCAGGCCCCCAGGTCTTCTAAGAGATAATCCAATTACCTGTCTACCAAGGCAAGCTTGATTCAGTCCTTTTTTTTTTTTTTTTTTTTAAAGTGCCCTCACCTTTCTGGCCATAACGAGTCCGGACGGCTTGTGGGAGACCTTGAACACCACACCTCCATTGCCGGCACCCAGCTCACTGATCTTCTCAAAGTCATCATCCTTCAGTTCCCCCACCTTCTGCTTCTGGGTCAGAAAGGCCTCGAGGCGCTTCCGCTGCTGTTCATCGAGCTCCAGCTCCTCCAGCTTCTTCTGCAAGGCCTCCAGGTTGGTCCTGTCCCAAAGCGGGGAGCACAGGTCAACACCGGCAACAGAGAAGCCCACCCAAAGGAGTGCTCCTGCTGTGGAGAGCTCCAGCGCTGGGGCCAGAGAGAGAGCTGACAGAGGCGGCTCGGGGAGGGTCTCACCTGCTGTGGCTCTGCCCCCTGCACTCCACCACCCCTCACGGTTCACCACGGACACACGTCCCCTCTCAAGGCCTGGTCTCCTCGTTTGTAAAATAAGGGAATGAGTTCTCTCTCAATAGGCTCTGGGCCTACAAAAGGAACCACAGAATCTACTAAAATCCAGAGTGAGCCACCTTACTCTGTCTTAAAACCCCAGTTTCAAAAAGTCCCACGAGTGTTGGTTTTACAACACCATAAACAAAATACAATCTATTTCCTAAAATCACTAAATTGAAACCAAAGCACATCATCAAAACAGGCTCTAACCTGAATCACAACAGAAACCCTCCTTCTCCATGTGATCAGATCAGGAACAAGGTGAATCAAAACAGAGCAAACAGGATATACCTAAAATTTTTATTTTTGCAACAAACATAAAGTGCATTCATTCACCCACCTTCTTTGAGTAAGAACTCCACATCACCTTTATTACATGAACCAGAAGAGAATACAGTGCCTATCATTTCCAAATTCTTTCAGGTGGAGTAAAGATGTCAACAGAATAATCTCCATAAAACTTTAAAAGTTGGATGACTTTCTCCCATTTTAATGCTCACCAAATTTGACAGTAATTTTTTTTTTTACTGACTTGGCTTTACTGAGTCTTTGCACGGCTCTTAACCAGTCTCCACAGAGGGAGAAAAAAGAAAACCACTTCGTTTGCAATCGTATTTCATCAGTTTATCATATATTTAAATAGATACATTTCTTAATTACAATTCCAGCTATAACTGTAGAAATGACTTTGGGGACAAATCATCTCTTGGTAAGCACATAATCCAAACAGTGGGTGCCAGAGTGAGTGGGTATGGCAGAGAGCAGCCCACTAGTGCGTTTTACATAAAGAACTGAAAAGTGCTCATTACCTCCTGGGAGCCTGTGAAGAGAAGGGTGGTAAGGAGCGCTTCTACCGTGTTTCATTTTTGTCCTTAGTCTAGACAAACAACACGGGTGGCAACACAGGCAGACATTACGCATCAGGAAGTTGGTGACCCCTTCCCCTCAACAGGCGCACCATTTCTGAGCTTGAAGGGTAAGAGCAGCATCGTCTTCCACTCTTCGTTCACATTATACTCCAAACCTTAAGAAGGAGATGGAGACCCTATGCCTCCCCAGTGTATGGGAGGATCCAATACTGCCTTACAAATAACACGGTACACGGGGCCGAAGAGGACACGGGGCTGACTTTCCCATCTTCCTCACTGGGTAACTCTGCAGGGAAAGAAGGCTGGGGCCATCAACTGAACTGTCCCCTAAAAATTCGTTAAGTTGAAACCTTAACCAGTGTTTAGAGAGAGGATTTTTAGGAAATAATCAAGGTTAAGTAAGGTCATATGGGTAGAGCCCTATTCAGATAGGACTGATAGTCTTGTAAAAGAGGTGGCCTTCCCCCTACACACTCCAAGGAAAGGCTGTGTGAAGATACAGCAAGACGGCAGTATCTACAAGCCAGAAAGAGAGGTCTTGCCAAAACCCAACCATGCTGGCAAGTCAACCAGTCCTCATCTCAGACTTCAAGCCTCCAGAACTAGGAGAAAAGTAATTTCTGTTATGTAAACCACCCAGCCTATGGTATTTTGTGATGTAGCCCCCGCAGACTGAGACAGTTGGTCAATATCGTCATCCTGAAAGGCTCAGCTCAGCCTCATGCTCCCCTCAGGCCCTCAGGTAGGGACGCTGGAACCATGGCTGCTGGGAATGCACAGCTCACACCCTCTGGTTTCCCTTCTCTAAGGTCTCTCCACAAAGGAGCCCACTGATGACAACATTTAGAAACACACGTCAAATGCAGACAGACCTCACAGCTAAAACCTGGATGAGGTTACAGCTGCCTGGAGGGTCAGTAGTCTGACTGGAAATGCAGACTCAAAAAGCACTCTAGAACACACACACACAGGGACACGTCCCTGGTGGTCCAGTGGTTGACTCTCTGCGCCTCCAATGCAGGGGGCACAGGTTCAATCCCTGGTTGGGGAACTAAAATCCCATATGCCATACAGTGTGGCCAAAAAAAAGAACATACACACACATACACACCCGGACACTGAGCATGTATGAGGGAGAGAAGAAACGGGGGCTAGATGAAAAGATCATCACTCTCCTTAATAACACTGTATTCTCTTTTGAGTGTTTTACACATATTAATGCGTTTAATCCACACCCCTACAATTACAACAGACAGTGAACTCAAGCACAGACAGGGGAAGTAACTCTTCCAAGGTTGTAAGCTAGTAAGTGGCAGAGCCAGGATTTAAACCTGGGCAGAGAGAATCTCTAACCTTAATCATGATGCTGTATTACCTCTTCAAAAAGTTCCATACTTTCAAGGGTGGTGACTTGCAAACATGGGTGAGATTCTAGGGTGGCGCACTTAACACACCAGGGCTCAACCAGACGAAAAAATGTATAAATGGTGTCCCTACATGAAGAGCACTTTGCCTCAGATGCCATCCTGTCTCCCTTGTATGTCAATCTGAACAACTGCCTCGTGAGGAACACTGGCCACAAGAAGCCACACCCATTTGGAGGCTGAGGAGGGGGAGGGGGGAAGGTGGGAGGGACGCTGACTCTGCTCATTTTCTGACTCTGCAGAAATAAGGAATTCTCCCACTTTGAGGAAGAAAAACTAAATCTGGGCTTTGTGCCACCTTCCTCCCTGCCCTCCCTCCTGTGCTTCACGGTCCTTCCGCCTACTCCATCAGCTAAGGACCCAGCTTCTGATTTTGCTTTCAGAGGGTGGAGCCACGGAGCAAGGAGACATGGCAAAAACTACAAGCTACGGTGGCAAGACTTTCCTGACGACCGGGGGTGGACCAGTGTCACCAAATTAATGAGTCACAGTAATCAGAAATCCTGGATGCTTATCCCGAACTGGGCATCAGCTAGCTGGGTGACCATGAACAAGTCATTTAACTTGACAGTCTGTTTTCTCTCCTATAAAAGAGAGTAGGAAGATGCTTACTTCACCAGGACAGGATTAAAACAGAAAACTAATGGGACAAAACACAGGCATTTTGACACATTTCAACACAAATGTTGGGGCAGGTGGGAGTGGGTTGAAGGATAAGGAGAAGCCACAGCATCAACAGCAGGCTCCAAATGCTACTGTCTTTTGTCCTTTCTGTAATTTAATTTCCTGTAATTTAAAAATTATTAAAAAGCCTCTAAAAGTGTTTTAAAAACTATTTCAGAGAATGAAAGACAAAAGATTTTATCTGAAGGTGAAAGGAAAGTCCTGGCCACAAAACGACTTTCACAACTCATTAAAGAGAAATCAATCAATAAGATATCAGCATTCAGTACTGCTTCCTCTCACACGGGGAACAGATAATGTTCAACAGGGCTCATCTGTGCCCTCCCAAGGTGAAATGCTTCACACAAAGGAAATAGGAAGAGAGGGGCCCCTCACCTCCAGCCACCCCACAAATCTCCAACACTCAGACGGTGAGAACCAGCCTCTCTCACAATCTTTGGTTTTCACTGAAATCAGCAATATCAGGACTAGGGATTAAGAAAAGAACCTGGAGCCTAGCAGCTTCCATCTCTGACACACCCGGCCCTCTTCAGGGAGCAGCCGCGACAGCTCCGACCCCCAGCATGCACACTGCCTACGGCAGAAAGGGAGCAACCCACTGCAACGGGAATCCTGCACCAGGGCGTCAGTAGACACGAGTTCATCCAGACGCACGAGCACAGGCTTGAAATGGGAACACAGAAGAAAAACAAGGGACTTGGAGAAAAACATGGGCTGTCATTCATGTTCTGAAAACACCAGGGAAGCACAATGAAGTGGGTGGGGACGAGCCTACAGAACATCTCCTTCCCTCTCAACTCACCCATCTGCTAAGCCTCATTACACGGCCACAGCTGGAACCCTTCATTCCTGGCTCGATGTTCACATCAAGAAGCAGTACACAAGGCAGCACAGGAGAGACCTGAAAGACCACCTTATGCAACCCATTCCACAAGTGAGGAGACGGAGGTGCACAGAGGGCGAGGTCCCAGAGCTCATGGGTGGCAGGCCTCCCAACTCCTAAACATTGCCACCTTCAACTTTGATGGTCACTGCAACGGGAAGCTGACCCGAAAGGTGGAGGGAGGCAATGTCCAGACCAAGGAATGGGGTCATCAGACTGACACACACCAAACAGAAATGAGCCACAAATGCACGCCAAACTCCAGCCCATTGTCTGTCACCAACCTGAGCACGGTGGCGGCAGGTGGAAGGCCCACCCCCACCAGGAGGAAGCACAGAGGGAAGAGCAGGGGGTGACCCCCACTCAGTGTGCTGGGAGGGGAGGGGGAGCCCCGGTGCAGGTGGGTCTCCTCACCAGAGAGCCCAAGGAGTGCTGAACTTCTCCTCCTCCTGGGGAATCCGGCCAGTAGGGCCAGAAAGCAAGAGGGAAAGAAAGGCAGAAAGGGAACAGCCCCCAGAGACTAAGGATGCGCCCCTGACCTACATCCTATGCACTCCCCCTCTGAGAGGTCTTTTCTGGTATCCTTGGTTTCCACACCCATTAAAAAAAAAAAGGATATGGGGAGTAGGTTGGAGAGAGTGGTCTAGATGTCTCAGGAAGTCTATCAACATGATAGCCAGCTGAGGAGGTACAGAATAAGGCAGAGGGCGTATTTGGACTGAGGGGCTGAGGAGCTTCAACCGGGGAGGTGAGGGGAAAGGGGTAGAGCTGGCACCAAGGGTCTCTACATGGCCAAACCACAGACAGCAGGAGATGCAGGGGGCTACAAAGGCAAGAAGAGAGGAAAAGGGGCCTGGCTGAGGAAGGCCAAGGGGCCAAAGGCACAGCTCACAACCTCCAGACTCCAACCTGGACTAGCCCACCTGTGTTAGCGCAGCCCACCCGTGTGTGCCGACCATGGCCAGCCCCGGACAACATGGTGGGGAGAAGCTTATAGCCCCCCACCTCCATCCTGCAGGTGCTCTGGGAAGGGCTGGTTAACTAACGGGGGAGTAAAATTCCAGGAGTACGTATACAGGCTCTGTGAAAGAGACCAGATACAAAAGAATACACACTATGTCATTCCATCTATATAGAATTCAAAACTAAACTACGCTATTATAAACAGTGATGCAAACTGTAATACAGCATATTATAAACAACAGTAGGATAAACAACAAGGCCCTACTGTGTAGCACAGGGAACTATATTCACTATCTTGTGATAAACCACAGTTGAAAAGAATATGAAAAAGAAGATATATATAATTGAATCACTTTGCTGTATAGAAGAAATTAACATAACACTGTAAATCAACTATACTTCAATTTCTTAAAAATCCAAAAACAAAAACAAATCAAGTTAAAAAGCGATTGTCCTTCGGTGGGGAGGGTGGTGGCCAGGAAGGGACGTATGACGGTCAATCCCACGTGCAGCACTGCTGGTCCCAGTGCCAATGTACTTCATCAAACATTATTCTGGATGCTTCTGGGTTTTTGGGGGGTTGGGGGGGAAATGAGATGAACATTTAAATTGGTAGACTTTTAGTAAAGCAGATTACCTTCCATAATGTGAGCGGGCCTTACCAACAGTAGAATTCTTCCAGTGGACTGCCTTTGGACTTATAGTGCAACTCTTTCCTGGGCCTCCAGCCTGCCAGCCTACCCTGAAGCTTTTGGTCTTAACAGGCTTCCACAATCACAAAAGCGAATTCCTCTAAAAGTTCCAGTCAGTTCTGTTTCCTCTCTCTTTCTCAATCTCAGTATCTCTTGATAATCAGATCAATCCGCCTTGAAAGCTCCGTTCTGATTTCCTTTTATTCTTTTTTTCCCTCTTTGTGTTTCAGCTTGGATAGTTTTTATGAACCCTTCTTTTAGGTCACTGATTCTTTCCTCAGTTCTGTCCAGTTTGCCAATAAGCCTGTTGACCTCTGATGTCATATTATAGGTTTGTTTCATCTCCCCAGGTCTTCGGTAAGAATGCACGCCATTTGACACTACAAGGCCCTCGGTGAATAGTGAGAGGAATACAAAGAAGGGCAAATTAAGACAATGATGTGATGGTAAATAAAAGGTGATTTCACAGATTAAGTGAAAGTGCAATATAAAAAAAAAGTACTGGAATCACCAAAAGTGATAAACAAATATTTAATATTGCTATGGTATTGTCAGTAATTGTTGGTTAATAAGAATAATGTGTGATTTGACAGTACCTACTACTGATTTATTGCATACCTGCTGTGTGCCAGGTATTCTGCTAAACATGGATAAGCACCTAAATTCTTACTGCCACCATGGCACAATTGCCACTGTTAGCCCCATTTTACTGATGAAATCCCTGCGTTTTCACATTTTCATGCAATAAATAATAGCATAGAAAAAATGCACAATGTTGTTACACACTACCTTTATTGCCTTTACTGGCTTCACCACCACTCCCAAAAAAGACTTTAGAGCAAAGACTATCCTTCAGGTTCCCTAATCCTCACAAAGAGCCTAGGACACAGATGGCTCTGTAGTTCAGAACATGCTGAGTAATCAAGGTAATTTTTGTAGGATTCTAGAAGAACATATAAAATTTAGATAGCAAAAAAGGAGAAAGGGCATTCCAGCAGGGTCTACAATATAGACTGTGGTACAGAACTGGGAGTAAGAACATTAAGAGCAAAGAACACCGGGAGAATACAGTTTAAAAGTAAAAAAATCAGAAAATGAGAGTCGGGACAGATGTTTATCACTAATTTCACTTTAAATCAAACAGCTTCCAAGCCCATAAGCAAATATTTTTAAAAGTCAACAGAATGAGTTTGACTAAAAGAAATAAATAATCATCACATATTCCTATCCTTCAAAAAAACAACCCAACTTCATCCTTGGAATCAAACTGCCTTCTGAAATCATATAAAGAACCTTCCCATGGCATGTTTCTGCAGACAGGCATGCTGAAACACACACACACACACACACACACACAGGAACCTCTGGAGTGACAGGATCACCCACTCACACACTCTTCTTAAATACTGAACAACATCCTGAATCAGACAGGGCGTGTCAAATTGTTGCTTGAAAGAACTGACAGCCTATGGTTCCTTCTGCCCCAGTGGACAAAATGTGTTCATATTAGCCACACGTGAGTTAATTTCCGAAGGACCAGTCTTCTGTAGTGGTACCAAAAGAAAAGAAAAAAGTGATTGAGTTTGGAGGGAGAGGAAAAAAGATCAGAAGACAGAGGACAAAAAGATATGCATCACCTTTACTTAATAGGGACAAAAGAGGGATGTAAGAGTCTGACAAAGAATGAACATTTAGATGCAGTTAAGAGATGAGCTCCTAAATGCTAGTCATGGTATACTCATTAACTCACCTAATCCTCACAACAACATTTAAAAATGGGTATGTTGTTCCTGTTTTACAGACATGGAAATGGAGGCCAGAAGTAGTTAAGTGACTTAACCAAAGCTAGGGTTGGAATTCCAAAGTTTGATCTTTCCCCCACACCAGCTAAAGAGCTCATGTCCTTCAAACAAATCTCTAACTTAGCTCATCCCTAACACCAGGTATTTACCCATTAGTGACTCTGAAGTAAGAAGTGTGTTTGGCTAAGAGGTAAAATCCCTGAGAGGGCAGCAAATTAAATCTACCCCAAAAGAAACTTCTTTCAGAGGAACATCCGAGGCTGACACACAATTTGGTTGGGGAGGGAAGGGAAGAGATAGGACACTGACCAGGTGTCCACGTGGGATGAGCAGTAAACGTTCTGGCGGCCCTGAGAGGGTAGCAGGGAAGGGGCAGAAAGTGACGAAAGAAAGCACCAAGGATGACCTAGGTAGAAAATCCAATAAACCGGTGGTCACCATCAGAAAAACAAAGGCAGCCATCGAATGGGACTCGCTGACTGTTCTTGAAAGGACAAACCGGTGAAAGCGGCCTTAATACAATGCTGCATGGGATTCCACCCACTGGCGAGCCTGACGGACTACAGTCCATGAGGTCGCAAAGGAGTCAGACATGACTTAGCGACTAAACAACAATTCCCTGTTCTAGAGAAAGGCATTTTAGCAACTCCCTGCATAATAATGGCCCACGTTGTTCTGTGAACGACAGGTGCAGGTTGCTCTTCAAGGAGAAAGGATCCAACCACAACCTTAGACCTCATAACCCAAAATGGTGAGGACAGCTGAGTCCCCGGGGCAAAAAAAGATCAATAGCTAGTGCCCAGAAGCAGGAAGATGTAGTCAAAAAAAAACAAAAAAAAAACACAGCACTCAAAACACATCTCCAATTCTAGATCATGTTGAGAAATTTTCATTTCTCCAGACCCGTTTCTCCCCTTAAATACACAAACAGCATGTTTATTACAGCAACATCCTTCTCCTTGCTCAAAGTACAGACAAGAGAGGTCAGCAAACCTCACCTTTGAGCACATACCACCTCTGGGGGAAATCTCACTGCCTGGGCCCCTCTAGCAATCTCAGGGACCAGGGCTAGAAGGCCATACACATGCTCACGGAGGCACTCAAGTTCCTAAACTATTAGTCAGGCTCTCCACTTAAGAGTGACTGGTCTGGCAGAGTCAAAACCTAGCTGGTAGAAGTAACATCATAGACCAGAGAGAATGAAATTTAATGAAAACCCAAACTGACAGTGTTCGTTTCTGTCTTCTGAAAGAAGGTGAAGGGTGAGGAAATAAGTGTGCTCGTAACAAATTCCCTCAGAGTGGAGGATACCTGAGGCCCGGAAGGCTGGCCCATAGTTGAGAAGGGGCTGCTCCTGAGCTCTGGCATAGGCAGAAGCAGGCCTGGGCAGCACAGGGGTGGAGCTGGAGAGATGGATTATATCACAGAATAAAATGGGAGAGACTTCTATGGGGAGTGGCTGTGAAGCAGCAAAAGATGAAGAAAAGGATACACCATGACAGAGTGGCAGAGGTCATCTAAACCTAAGACCACCAAAGTTTATGTTGTATTTATTGCTACAATACATTCTCCCTACCCCAGACCTTCAGTCTACTCTGCCATGCACACAAACAGCCTTGTGTATATTTTGTTCTTACTGTTGTTTGATGGAAACAAAGGAAAGAGGGCCAAATTCCAAGTTGGTTCAGCACAGAGCAAAGAGAAGAGAAAAAACACAGAAGGGAAATGTGAGTCCCAAAGAAACAGAAGTGACCAAGAGAATCTAAATCTCCAGGACTGCCCAATCTAGAGGAGGGCAGGGTGTAAGGAATGGGAGTAGGTATCTAGGTTACAGCTGTGCTGTCTATAGCCGTGAAAATGCAACACAGATTCATTATGGAGCACCCATGGTGTGATAGGCATTATCTATGCTAGAGGTTAGGGAGGTACAGTGGTGCAAGACAATGTCCTGCCTCACCAGGCTGTGTGTGTGTGTGTGTGTGTGTGTGTGTGTAAACAGGGAGACAGAGATATAGAGATGAGAAAGAGACAGACAGATATTACAGTGCAAGCCAAGCACCAGGAAGGGTACTAACAAGTACAGCAACGACTGCAGGGTAAAGGAGACCATAATGCTGAAACTGAGGTGGGCACAGTGGGACATGGGAACAGAAAAAAGACAACTCCATCTAAGATGAGGAAGGGAAAGCAAAGGTCAGAAAGTGTAATGCCCACTGAAGACAGAACTGAAGGGTATCAGTTTCTGCAGCAGGGGGAAAAGCACTCCATGCAGGCTCGGGCATCAGCATGAACAGAAGAACGCTGAAAGCTACAAGCCGTCCCAAGTGATCAGAGAGCAGGTGCGCCCAGGAGAGAGCCCAGAGGAAACTGGAGGCTGAGCTGGGGCGAGACTGTGAAGGACACAGCACATCACGCTAAGGGACTAGGTTTGGGAGGAAACGGGGAGATGCTGGCCAAAGGCTACAGACTTGGGGTTAGAAGACGAACAGGTTCTGCATGTCTGATGCTCAGTACAGTGATTCTAGTCAACAATACTATATTACATATTTCAAAGTTGCTAAGAGACTAGATCTTAAATGTTCTCACCACACATACACACAAAAAGAAATGATAATTATGTGACAAGACAGAGGTATTCACTAATGCTATGGTGGCAATCATACTGCAATACATATCAAATCAGTACAATGTATACCTTAAACGTATGCACTGTTATAGGTCAATTATATTTCAATAAAACATAAAAACTCTTTTAAGTTAAAAAATTTTTAAGACGTGGCCCTCGCACACCAGCCTAAAATGCCTGAGGATGTTGTTTATGGTTTAGCAACAAACAGCAGCCTGGCATCTTAGTTTCTAAAAATGCCATCAGAATTTTTACTTGTTTTACTACTTAAACATTTAAGATACATTCAAGATATCACAATTTGACCAGAATGCAATTTAAGTATGCACTTTTGGGGTCAAATCACCAATAATGCACTCATGCAAAGCAGACATTTAAAGAAGTAAAGAATTCTAGTTTGATGAAACGATCGGCAAGGGGTTAATATATAAAATATACAAACATCTCATATGACTCAACATCAAAAAAACAAACAACCCAATCAAAAAACAGGCAAAAGACCTAAACAGACATTTCCTGAAAGAAGACACAGAAATAGCTAAAAGGCACATGAGAGATGCTCAATATCGCTAACAGTTAAAGAAATGCAGATCAAAACCACAATGAGACATCACCTCACACTGGTCAGAATAGCTATGAACAGAAGTCTACAAATAATAAACGCTGGAGAGGCTGTGGAGAAAAGGGAACCCTACTACACCGCGGGTGGGAACAGAAACCGGTGCAGCCACTATGGGAAACAGTATGGAGGTTCCTTAAAAACAAAAAACAAAGCTACCTTATGATCCAGCAATTCCACTTCTGGGTATACATCTGGGAAAAAGAAAACTCTAATTTGAAAAGATACACGCACTTCAATGTTCATAGCAGCACTATTTATAATAGCCAAGACAAGGGCCCAGCAACAGGCGACTGGCTTGAGAACATGTGGCACACGTACGCAGTGGACGATCACTCCACCAGGAAACAGAATGAAGCACTGCCATGTGCAGCGATGCGGACGGTCCCAGAGAACATAATTCTTAGAGAAACAAATCAGACCAGAGGAAGACAAATATTATATGATATCACTTATATGTGGAATCTAAAAAATTATACAAATGAATCTATATACAAAACAGAAATTGATTCACAAATATAGAGCGAGGAGGGGGACAAATTAGGAGAGATGAACAGAAATACATAAAATAGAAAAGCAACAGAACTTACTATATATAGGACAGGAAATTATACCCAATATCTTGTAAAAACTTAAAATGGAATATAATTGCCAAAAAACCAAGTCACTGCACTGTATACTCCAAACTAACACAGTATTGTAAGTCAACTATACATCAACCTAAAAGAAATTCTAGTTTGCAATCATAACAGAAATAGAGTCAAGAACTGCACAACTCAGAAGACACTGGTTTCCTTGAGAGGATGTAGAAACCTGAAGTCTAAAAACAGCTGAGTTCAACTTTCCAACTCCTTGGAAGCCCACTGGGGAATTCTCTTTTAGATAATCAACTCTCGTTATCTGTTCCAAAGACTGGCTCAAAGAAGCCTTTGATTGTACCGTCAAATCGAGTCTATTATGCATACCAGCTCATTTTAAGGACAGAAGCGTTTCTCTCCTGTCAAACCACAGTCCTGGAGCCAATTCCTAAACCCAACACTGATTCATATTATTGCTATCTATGCAATACATTAATAAATGATGGTTGCTTTTCCAACTATGCTTGAAGCTCACCAAATTCAGTTTGGCTATCTCATTTCATATATGCATTACTGAATGCCTGAGGGCTTTTTTATTTGCAGAATTGCACCCTCTGTCAATAATTTACCTCCAATGTATAACCACAGTCTTAACAAAAGACACTAAAATTGTGGAAATAACCCTGAATTTGAAATCAAGAGGTCTACAGCCTCCATCAACTCTGCTGGTAACTGATCATCTAACCTTGAACAAGCTCTCTCATATGTATTAAATGGAAGCATACTCCTGTCCTGTGTTACAAAAGACTGTTATGAACACAGTGAGAATGTGCTCTGAAACAAACAGCTGGCCACATTAAAAGAGATGCTTTTCTAAAATAAACAAGAATACCTTTCCTCTAACTTATTCTTGCTTACAAAAAGAGTGTGATTGTGGGTGACACCTCACATTAATTGTGAATCCTCAAAGAGCATTAAAGAATACATGAATGACCAAAATTAGAAAACAAAATCTACCTAGACAGTACTCCACAGCACATTCAGTCAGTTCAGTAGCTAGTCGTGTCTGACTCTTTGCAACCCCATGGACTGCAGCACGCCAGGCCTCTCTGTCCTTCACCATCTCCCGGAGAATGCTCAAACTCATGTCCATCAAGACAGAGATGCCATCCAACCATATCATCCTCTGTTGTCCCCTTCTCCTCCTGCCTTCAATCTTTCCCAGCATCAGGGTCTTTTCTAATGAGTCAGTTCTTCGCATCAAGTGGCCAAAGTATTGGAGTTTCAGCTTCAGCATCAGTCTTTCCAATGAATATTCAGGACTGATCTCCTTTAGGATTGACTGGTTTGGTCTCCTTGCAGTCCAAGGGACTCTCAAGAGTCCTCTCCAACACCACAGTTCCAAAGCATCAATTCTTTAGCACTCAGCTTTCTTTATGGTCCAACTCTCACATCCATACATGACTACTGGAAAAACCATAGCTTTGACTAGACAGACCTCTGTTGGCAAAGTAATCTCTCTCCTTTTTAATATGCTGTCTAGGTTTGTCATAGCTTTTATCCCAGGGAGCAAACATCCTTTAATTTCATGGCTGCAGTCACCATCTGCTGTGATTTCAGAGCCTGAGAAAATAAAGTCTGTCACTATTTCCATTGCTTCCCCATGTATTTGCCGTGAAGTGATGGGACCTGATGCCATGATCTTAGTTTTTTGAATGTTGAGTTTTAAGCCAGCTTTTTCACTCTGCTCTTTTACTTTCATCAAGAGGCCTTCTCTTTGCTTTCTGCCGTAAGAGTGGTGTCATCTGCATATCTGAGGTTACTGATATTTCTCCCAACAATCTTGATTCCAGCTTGTGTTTCATCCAGCATGGACTTTCACATGATGTACTTCTGCATATATGTTAAATAAGCAGGGTAACATTATACAACCTTGATGTACTCCCTTCCCAATTTGGAACCAGTCTGTTGTTCCATATCCGGTTCTAACTATTGCTTCTTGACCTGCATACAGATTTCTCAGGAGGCAGGTAAGGTGGTCTGGTATTCCCATCTCTTTCAGAATTTTCCACAGTTTTTCATGATCCATACAGTCAAAGGCTTTGGCATAGTCAATAAAGCAGAAGTAGATGTTTTTCTGGAACTCTCTTGCTTTTTCGATTATCCAACAGATACTTGATCTCTGGTTCCTCTGCCTTTTCTAAATCCAGCTTGAACATCTGGAAGTTCTTGGTTCATGTACTGTTGAAGCCTCCCTTGGAGAATTTTGAGAATGAATGACCAAGATTACAAAACAAAATCTACTAAGACAGTACTCCACTGCATATTAAACTTGAGTTATTAGATGTAGAGAAAAACAAGACAGCAAAACCAGCCTTATGAAGCATTCTTTGGACCTTGATCGCTTTGGGTTAAAATTCTGCAGTTTCTGCCTGGCATTCAAAAGAGAAGCATGCTCTTACTGCAGCAGATAAAAAAGGTTTGTCCACCAGGCTCTTCCTCTTCACTTCTCCCCACCCACTTCCTTTTCTTCCAAAGGAGAAAGGCTCTCATTTACTCACTGGTTTGCCACATCCTGCCTCAGAAGCTACTTCCTAGGAGCTGCCTGGGCTATTCTGAGAGGAGTTTTAACTCCTCAGGCCCTCAGGCCCTAAGATATTTATGGCATCCCTGCCCATTATCTATCATTTACAGTCTAGTAACTAGACTCTACTTGATCAGATAATTAATACTTCCAACTTTTCTTCATACTGGTTTGGGACTAAGCACTTTACCTACCACAGAGTCAGGCAGGGGCCATATCTCTTGGCCCTATCTGGGGGCTCCAACTAGCCCAGCTTTGTTTAGTAGTAAAAAAAGAACAAAGAGTAGAAATGATTCAAGCGTAAGTATCAAGAAACTCAATGCACATAACAGTGCATTTGATATCAGAGAAAACCCACTGGAGCCAACCTCCCGTCCCACATGACCTTGGTAAGCTAACACTGACATTCATGCACGCATTTCATGTTTAGAGACTGCCTACTATACGTCGGGCCTGGGCTAAAGATGGGGCATCAAGACTGAAGTCCTGATCTCCAGAAGTTCACAGGGCAGGCGGTGAAACACAACACATGCGTGTGAAGATCACCACATTCCCCCCGCCCCGCCAAGAGGTCTGTCTCCTGAGTAGTTCATGGACAGTTCCACTGGACCTTTTCCAAGGAAGACCATGCAAAGGTTCATGGTCAAGATAATTTCTGACATCAAACTTCCAGGAGAGGTAGGCTCCCAAACACTGGCAACAAACTTGGATGAGAGGTTAAGCAACGAGCCCAATCGACACAGGGGTGCAGGAGTGGAGCCAGGACTGCAAACTCAGCTGTCTGCCTCCACAGATCACTCCTACACCACCAAACAAGAGCACCCACTAGGAGTCAAAGCAGAGTTTGTATCTGTTGGGGGAACTAGTCATGGTGTTGAAAGTGCAGCAGGGCATCATTAGCTCCTTTTTTTCCCTTAATTAAAGAGACTTGAGCTCCTCTTAGTAAAGAAAGAACAGAAAAATAAAGACATATTTTTAATTGAGAAATGAATCAACACTGACCACCTACTACATGTGAAACCTATGCCGCGAACTATCATCTGCTGTTACAGAGGGACTTCCTGCCTCGTACATCACCCAGTGCAGCTCGACGGGCCCCTTCGGCTGGCCAGGCATGTGTGTCGCTCCCAACGGTTCCCACTCAGACAAGGAACAGGCCCACCCCTAACGAGGGGCGACCAGAGACCAGCTGACAACATACTAACTGCTGAGCTCCCAAGCATCCGCAAGTCCCCTAGCAGGAGAATGTAGAACATGGAAGCTTCCACCACAAACAAAAAGCATTATTTCTTTTCACACGCCAGACTTGCACCTACAGTTACATTTCACTAATCTTCAGCAGTCTAAACACCTGACTTGGATTCTGTGTCTGTCTGCCATATTTGAAACATCAAAGTTGGATGACTTCTAGAGCCAAATTAACAATAGTTTTTTCTCTCCCTCCACATATACTTTCCTCTTTTTCTTTTTTCCCAGAAAGTTGAATCCTATTAGCAGCTAACTCTACAGAAATCTGTCAAGACTTCAGTGGCCGTTACCAAAGAAATGTCAAGAACGACTGTGAGGGTTCACAGGAAATGAACTCACTCTGCGCCGGGGGTCTTTAACAATGAGCAACTGGTCATTTTCCCTCATTTTAAACTGAACATATAGACTCTGACCTACTTGTAAGACAGATTGAAGGGCAGGCTTTGGGACAGGCAGAACCCAGCCCCGCTCTAAAGAGCAGAGGCCTCCGATCTCGTTTCAGGTCTTCACCAGCTGTACCACACCAAATAAGCTTCCTAGCCTCTCTGGACCTCAGTCTCTTCATGATACATCCAGGAGACTGAACTCTCAAAATCTTTTCCACATCTAATATATAAGGACAGACAGGTGGCTGTGCTTGGAGGAGAAAGAATGAGAGGTGCTGGTGGTGAAAAGGATGATTAATATAACATGACGCTATCGTGGGTCCAGAAATAGCCTGGCTTAGTGCTGCATTCACCTGTTATCAGCCTAGATTTATTAGGGGGGCGGGAGGGCTGGAGGGTGGGAATCACAGCCACCTACAGTGAAATTAAACCCTTTCCCAAATGAATTCTGCTGAAGTGTGATTTATCCAGAATGTTAGAGAACTTAGCAGTATGAAACCATGTTACCGAAATTATATTACTGCACAAACTTAACTCTTCCCCAGTGCGATCTGCAGAGAGGATGCAAAGCTGACAATCCTATGTCTGTGGCCATCTGGCCTATCCCAGTCCCTGGAGAGGCGTGGGGGGGAGTGTGAAAAGCCACAGGTGCCACCAATGTCACATATCCATCAAAGAGCCCAGCATTTGCTGGGGATGAGTGTTCAGCTCAGCACGCAAAAGAGGCTTGCCAATCCATCCGGCCCCAAACACTCCCTACACCTTCCTCTGTGCCAGGCATGCGACTCAGGGAACACCACAGAATGTCACTGCCGGTTTCTTCACCGGGCTTCGTACTGACTAAAAAGGCACTTAGCTGCCTGCGAGATTAACCAGGGCCAGCTTCCTCATCTACCTGGCAGAGGTAACACACTGCACCTGCCTCATGTGGTTGAGTGAAGAAATAAACAGATGTAAAAACAGTAAGCAGCACACAGAGCCTCACAGAACAAATGCTACGATTACCACCGACACTGTGACCCTCCTGCACCAAGATATTATAAACTGAAAACAGCCAATCACAAATTTGAGTCAAAGTCAGACTTCACAAGGATTAGCCAAGTCTCGACCTTGGGAAAGGAGTGTCTTCTGCCCTCTGCTATCTCAAGGCTTGAGTCATTCAACAGAACGGTACCAAACCAGACTCTAGGAAACAGGATGTGCGCTGGAGATAATGATGACTAAGACCCAGTTCCAGACTTCCTTAAGTCCAGTCCAACTGGACAGAGTTACCCAAACAACTGACATGTGATGGGATATGTAGTGCATGCTCTGGACGATGACCACTACCTGGAGTGGGTAGAAGACAAGTCTGTGATGGATTTACAGGAGAGCTGACCTATAAATTGAGCAAGATTAGGATGTCAAGCCTTCCTCAGTGATCAATGCAAAGAAATAGAGGAAAACAATAGAATCGGAAAGACTAGAGATCTCTTCAAGAAAATTAGAGACACCAAGACAACATTTCATGCAAAGATAGGCACAATAAAGGACAGAAATGGTATGGACCTAATAGAAGCAGAAGATATTAGGAAGAGGTGACAAGAATATACAGAACTCTACAAAAAAGATCTTCATGACTCAGATAACCATGATGGTATGATCACTTACCTAGAGCCAGACATCCTGGAGTGCAAAGTCAAATGGGCCTTAGGAAGCATCACTACAAACAAAGCTAGTGGAAATGATGGAATTCCAGTTGAGCTATTTCAAATCCTAAAAGATGATGCTGTGAAAGTGCTGCACTCAACATGCCAGTAAATGTGGAAAACTCAGCAGTGGCCACAGGACTGGAAAAGGCCAGTTTTCATTCCAGTCCCAAAGAAAGGCAGTTCCAAAGAATGTTCAAACTACTGGATAATTGCAACTCATCTCACATGCTAGTAAAGTAATGCTCAAAATTCTCCAAGCCAGGCTTCAATTGTAATGAGCTGAGAACTGCCAGATGTTCAAGCTGGATTTAGAAAAGGCAGAGGAACCAGAGATCAAATTGCCAACATCCGCTGGATCATAGAAAAAAACAAGAGAATTCCAGAATAACATCTACTTCTGCTTCACTGACTACACTAAAGTCTTTGTGTGGATCACAACAAACTGTGGAAAATTCTTAAAGAGATGGGAATACCAGACCACCTGACCTGCCTCCTGAGAAATCTGTATGCAGGTCAAGAAGCAATAGTTAGAACTGGACATGGAACAAAAGACTTGTTCCAAATAGGGAAAGGAGTATGTCAAGGCTGTGTATTGTCACCCTGCTTATTTAACTTATATGCAGAGTACACCATGCAAAATGCCGGGCTGGATGAAGCACAAGCTGGAATCAAGATTGTTGGGAGAAATATCAATAGCCTCAGATATGCAGATGACACCATCCTTATGGCAGAAAGCAAAGAGGAACTAAAGAGCCTTTTGATGAAAGTGAAAGAAGAGGGTCAAAAAACTGGCTTAAAACTCAACATTCAAAAAACTAGGATCATGGAATCAGGTCCCATCACTTCATGGCAAATAGATAGGGAAACAATGGAAACAGTGACAGACTTTATTTGCTTGGGCTCCAATATCACTGCAGATGGTGACTGCAGCCATGAATTTAAAAGATCCTCGCTCCTTGGAAGAAAATCTATGACAAACCTAAACAGCATATTAAAAAGCAGAGACATTACTTTGCCAACAAAGGTCCATATAGTCAAAGCTATGTTTTTTTCCCAATAGTCATGTATGGATGTGAGAGTTGGGCCATAAAGAAGGCTGAGGGCTGAAGAATTGATGCTTTCGTTCTGTGATGTTGGAGAGGACTCTTGAGAGTCCCTTGGACTGCAAGATCAAACCAGTCAATCCTAAAGGAAATTAATCCTGAATATTCATTGGAAGGACTGATGCTGAAACTCCAGTCCTTTGGCCACCTGATACAAAGAGCTGATTCATTAGAAAAGACCCTGATGCTGGGAAAGATTGAAGGCAGGAGAAGGGGACAACAGACGATAAGTAGGTTGGATGACATCACTGCCTTGATGGACATGAGTTTGAGCAGGCTCTGGGAGATGGTGAAGGACAGGGTGGCCTGGAATGCTGCAGTCCATGGGGTTCTCAAAGAGTCGGACACGACCGAGCAACTTAACGGCAACAAGGATTTCAACATGTACTAAAGGTGGAGAAGGCAATCCCAGTAGAAGACATAGTATGAGCAGAGGCCAGGGCCCATTGAGGAAGACCTCTAGAAGAAACATGAAGGAGAAGCTGAACCCAAGATCTACCTGGAACTGACCCTCAACATCTGGTTTGAGCCCCAGGAAGAAAGGGAAGCCATATCTTCCCTGTATGACAGTGACTACCCCTCCCTATTCCTACACACACGCACACACGCTCCCCAGGTAATCCTCTTTAAACTCTTGGAGATGAAAGCTGAGCTTCCCGGGTGGTGCCTGCCAGGCAGACGGCCGCCTCGAGACGCTGGGAGGAGTCTATATTAGGATGTACTGCGGCAGTTGCTTCCCAGGCACCTTGTGCAGCCTCCTATTTCACTGAAAATAATTCTTTTCCTTCCTGCACATCCCCAGATATTGCAAGTATGCCCGGTGTTGTCTCTATTCTAAGTCTGTGTGGATAAAGAACAGCTGAAGAGTCTCATCACTGGAAGTTCTTTGGGAGGTGAGAATTTTCTCTCCTTCTCACCTAATAGAAAATAAGGCACCCTGGGACACGAATCTAGTCCTGGTCCTTCTCATGAGTCCAGTTAATCATAAAAAGCAGTTTACACACACCAAGTATCTATGAATCCTTTCTGCTGGGTAGGGATTACTGTGCCCATTTTACAGATTCAAGGATATGAAAAAACTTGCACAAGATCACAGAAAATAGAGGCGGAGTCAAGATTCAAACTCAAGTGTGCTGGTTCAAAGGCCTCCCCCTGAGCCTGTCTCCAGGCTATGTTCACTCAGAAGTCACACTCGTAATTCAAAGCAGAACCTGCTGTGTGACAAGGTCAACTTCTATTAAGGTTTTCTTCTAGTCCTAGATTCTTTATCTACGCCAAAATTAGGACTGCAACAAAGATCTCCAAGATTCCTTTCAACAATAAAATTTAACCTACTTATGATCTACTTAGAACTTGAAAACGGGCCCAGGGGTGACCTGTAGGGTCATGTGGAGCTCATTACCTAAACCCTGAAAGGTAAGAAGGCATTACCACCAACTGCACCTTGCAGGAAAGCAGTCACAGAATGGTCATGTGGTGAGTTAATAGTTGTAGAAAAGGAATTCAGATCTCACACTGTTGCTCTACACAAGGTACTATTATTCAAAAGTACTGCAGCCTGAAAATTCTGAAGACTTTCAAATCCCTCAGAAAAAGGGGTCGGTCTCTAGATTCAAATGAAACACCTGGGGTGGGGGAGCAGAAACATTTGTTCAAAAATCTGATCAGGAAGCTGGATTCTTCACTGCAGTAACACCAAAGACAAGTACCACTCAGAGGTGAATGTCTTCCTTAGACCATCCTGCTTTGGGGTCTGTTGCCTCCAAAACTCTTATAATCCCATCCCCAACTTTCTAGAAATTAGATCCTACTCTCAACAATCCAGTGAAGACCTCTGGATGCTCTGCGCCCACCCACCCATCCCCTGCTCTCAGACAGAAAGGCCAGATGTCAGAGCCCCCCAAGATTCCATGCTACCGTCTCCACTGCCTTTCAGGTGCTCTCTGCCCCGCCTCTGTGCTCTCAGGGAAGGCACTCTCCCAGACACCTTGCTATCAGTCAAATCAGTTTTCTTTGCTGTTTTTTTGTGTGCTGGGTCTTCTTTGCTGCACGGGCTTTCCTCTAGTTGTGGTGAGCAGGGGCTACTCTTCACTGTCCTTTGTGGGTTTGTCACTGTGGCGGCTCCTCTTGTTGGGGAGCACGGGCTTCAGCAGTTGTGGCACGAAGGCTCCGTCGTCATGGTTCCCAGGCTCTGGAGGCAGGCTCAATACTGTAGTGCACAGGCTTAGCTGTTCCACAGCATGTGGGATCTTCCCAGATCAGGGATCGAACTGGTATCTCCTGCACTGGCAGGCAGATTCTCTACCACTGAGTCACCACAGAAGCTCCTCAAATTTGCTTTTAATCTCTCTGAGCATACTCATTTATGTGATTTTAACATTTCCTTTGGAAAAAGCCCCAAACTTTAATTTCTCTGTTTCTGAAAGACAATTTTCTAAGCCATGAGTCTGTTAGACTGAAATCAAACATCACATTTAGGCTTCCTAAAAATACTACCCCAGTACAATGCCTTCCTTGGTTTTTCCCACAGGTTCATCCCCCAAGCACACACATACATTTTAGACTGTCATTTAAACACTGGAGTATATAGTTTTAAACGTCTTTAATAGCATGTACTAAAAGAACATTTCCATGTGATTCTTCACTTTATTTCAAAGCTATGATCCAAACTGAAGCTTTTATTGAATTTAGGACTAAATAGGTATATATATATGGATGGCAAATACTGACAATAAAAGTCAGAAAATTTAAAACACATTCAACTTGGCCGTAACACTGGCATCTTTTCCAATTTTCAGCAAACCTTTTCATCCATCTCTCAGCCCAGTACCTGACACATATTAGGTATGTACTAAATATCAGTTAAATGAATGTTAATATATCTTAATCTTCTAAACACACAAGTTAGAAATCTGTTGTTGTAATTCTGGGCATAATCTATTTGACCCTAACACAAATGCCATGGAATAAACAGCAAATAACAAGCAGCTGCTGGCATTCAAAGTATATATACCTCTGTCACTTGAACTGTTTTGAAGTTGGCCTTATTTGGAAGACAAATGGTTGGCAGCTGCAAGTTCAATTACGAAGTGCCTAGTAGGAAAGCAGAGAAAGAACCAGAAGGAATCAAAGTGCTATTTCATACATTTAGCATGGAATTCCTCTCCAAAAAACATCTTTCATTTCCCTGGGGGAAATTAACCACGAAATGTTCTTTGAACTCATGGAAACTCAGGACTGTACTTTGGGAGGAAGAATCTAGTTTGAAGGCCAGGCAAAGCTGAGAGAGTAGGAGTCACTGCTTTTGCACATCTCTATTCTGCTAATTTTTTTTTAAGGAAGGGGGTGGAACATAGGAAAAGCTACCAGGCAACCAGCCCAAAGGCCTGGAGACACTGAACAAGTTAGTTGCTTTGTCCTTCATTTTCTCCTTTGCAAAAGAAAGGGGCAAAAATAAGTAAGAGTTAAATTGGATAACTGCTAGATACTAACAGATTTTCTGCAACGATGAAAATGTAATCTGTGCTGCCCAGTACAGTAACCACTAGCCACATGTGGCCACTGTGTCCTCCATGTGGCTAGTATAAATTAGGAACCAATTCTTAACTTTTAATTCATTAACATTTAAATAGTTACGTATGGCTAGTGGCTACAGTTCTGGCAAGAGTAGCTGGAAAATGACCTCTAGTATTTTATGTGATCTTTGGAGGGCTATGTGGGAAGAGCTTGAATGTTAGAGCAAGACAGACCTGGGTTCCAAACTTAGCTCCACCATTAACTAGTTAGGCAAACATGCAAATTCCTGAACTTCATTTTCCTTATCTGTATAACAGAATATTATGACCTTTCTTGCAGAATTTTAGTGCAAGTTTAAGATAATGGATGAAACGGATCAGGAAGTTCCTCAATCAGTGGTAGTTATTTTTTCAGTTATGATGTCCTTCAGGGATAAAGTTTTATGTCTTTTGCCTTTATCCTATCTTTTGCCTTTCCTGATCTAGGACCCATACTTGATTACTCCGTACCTGGGCCCTAAAGATGCAGCTCTTGTTTTTCAAGAAAGCCACTTGCTCAGGAATTGTTACGGATCCTCAGCAAGGGGTGAGCCTCCAGTAACCCAAGCCTTCTGTGTCTCCGGAACCGCTGATTTCCGCTTACCCTGTGTCCCCTCCACCTCGCATGCCACCTCACATTTCAGGAATTCACAAAACCCTTCCCCCCGATTGCCTATCAAGCTGAAACTTTGTTCAGTGCAACCAAAACACCTGTTGGTGGTTTTTTGGTACTTTCCTCGCTAACTCTCCCCTTGACTTCCCCTAATAAATATTTTATAACTTCTTTTTTATTTATAAATGCTTCAGGACTGCCTTTTTACAAGCTGCATGTATGGCTAACCTTGCACTAATTTAGTAACCAAAATAAAATAAGGCAAAAAAAAAAAAAAAAAAAAAGACTATATTTTAGAAGTGTTCCAGTAAAATAATATAAGTGTTGCACTCTCTATCTAAACTAATATAATGTGTTATGAGCCTGGTCCAATGTTCCACTGGTCCTTCTTTTGGTGAATAGAATTTTCTGTGGCTCCAATGTCCAAGTTTTATCAGTGGACACAAATGGATGCCTACGATAAGCAGGATGTATTTTCTACTGTTAATAATTACTGGAATGTTAAAACTACCCTCTTCTTGTTTTTCTAGCATTCCATAGACTCAGAGAGAGAGGGAAAGAGACAGAGGAGCTGAAATACAGGCTAGCGCTTTGGTAGGGTTTCAATCTGGATTTGAGTAAGCCATTAGACAAAAGGTTTACAGTTAGCTTAGAAATCCTGCTAACTTCTGAGGCCTCCCCAACAAGGACATCCTTGAAGGATTATTTACTGAAGGAAGATATGAAATCAAATAGGGCCAATAATTTCAACTCGGAACTCTCAAATGTGGTGAGGGTCTAATCTAATTTAAAAAAACAATAACCTGAAAATTAAAGTTCTAACTCAATAAAGAAACATAATGAACCTGGATCCAGTCAACATGTAAGTACAACAATGCGACTGATTAGTCATGTCTTCTCCTTACAACTCCCCAAATTTCAAGATTTAACCAGAATCTGGAACCTATGCAGATCATTCACTCAACTCAGTTGTTCTACTTTGTCTGAAAAGTAAATGTGCTTAAGAGCATCTGAAATTCTGAACCTTTCTTGGGTAACAGTTTAAACTCAAAATAGGTCAATTCTAGGAAGGCATTCATTTCACAGGGACTTCTGTCTGTGGTTATTCTGAAAACCACTGCTTTAAAAACTGACATTATGAAGCTTAAAAATAGGCCCTCCTACTAAGGATCCTGGACAAAAATAAAATAGCCTTTCCTCCCTCCATTTCCTCATTCCCTTTTTCCTCAAACACCTTAGGTGAGTGGTGATATCGAGAGATATCCTTTTCCAGAGTTTCAGATTATTACCTAAAAAGAGGTTTATAAAAATTTTTAAGAAGACTGGGTAAAATTACCAAAATTCAGTTTTGGGTAAACTTAGAAATTTTTCAGACCAAGTAAGCATACCAAATGAAATTATGTCTGAGTTGGGATAAAATTTCAGGTACCTTCTTTAACTCCAGCTGTGTGAAGTCCCAGCAAGTTCCTTCCCCTCTCTGGGTCTGGTTTCCTTATACTGCAAAAGGAGGCACAGGGCTAGAGGATCTGTAAGGACCCTGCCAGCCCTAACAAGCGCTGCTTCTATAAAGCTGGACAGCTGCTTCCTATTTTCACAACTCTTTGGAAAGAGCAGAAAAGCCCCTAGCCCCGAAGGTTCCTGGGAAGCCTCATTAGTTTCAAATGTTCCCCTGGGACACAAGAACTGCTATTGAGAGCAAAGCAAGTTGAGATGGCTATAAAATAGAAATGGTGTTGAGAGGGAAGAATTGAGTTACATTTTGCAGATGACACTAATAAATCTAGAAATACTGATATTCAATCAAAAGTTACTAGATATAATAAATGAATTTAACAAAGCTTCAGGATATAAACAATTCATACAAATCAAATTACAGTCAAGATGGAATACACAAATTAAAAAATGTTCCATCACAACAGCATCAAAATGTTAGGTATTTGAAATATTAACTCAGGACACAAGAGAATTATTCAAAAGAAACTATAACACCATAACAGAAAAAGAGGGGGAGACATTAATAAATGGAAATATACACCATGACAATTTTTAAAGTTATCTTTAACCCTACCCAATTTAAGAAAAGGAAAAAAGACTCAAAAGTATGTAAGAGCTAAAAAGAAATTTTAGAAATAGATTTTAAAAATACCATAAAGACCACATAAAATAAACCTGAAAATACAAGAGATAAAAATCCTATTTAATAAACTCCATGAAGATATTAGACCTCATTGTGTAGAAAAATTAACATAGACCCATACCTCACCCCAAACACATTAATTCCAGATGGGACCATATAAGGGAGAGAAAAGGCTAGAAGAAAATGAAGCCACAGACTCCTGCTAGTTATGAAATAATGCTACATGTATGAATACAAAAGAAAAGTAGGTTGTACCATACAAAAGACATGCTTTGGAAAATAAAAAATATACATATTTTTTCCTAAGTAATACAATATAGGGAAACATCACAGTGGGATGATGTAGTAGCCACATAATTTATAAAACTGAAAAAATACGAAGCACACTGATCTATTGCTTCAACAAACCAAAAGACAAGTAATATCTACTGGCTAATAAAAGACACAAACTAACAATAATAAATAAAACAAAGCACATCAAAGCTGTTTAGACGTATCTATTAAAAAATGGTCTGAGAAGAAAAAAGCTTGCATGAAACTTTTCAAAGTGTTCGGTTGGTGTTACGAAGCCTTCCCACCTACCTCTCCAGCTTCATCTCCTGCGACCTGCAGCTATGCAGCCAGCACACTGAACTCGCTGCCGGCTCCTCTACACATCCCAAGCTTTCCCACTTATGTGAAGCTGCTCATCCTGAGCTCTCTTCCTGCCAGGCCCCCTCCCTCCCCCATTCCCATGGAAATCCTAGCCATCCTTCAAGACCCAGCTCAAATGTCATCTCCTCTGTGAAGGCCCTCCTAATCTTCCCCACTGGATGCACGTTCTTCCTCCTCTCAATGAGCATTGACAGTACTTTCTTTGTACCTCTTTCTCCTGGGGCACTTTTCTTACTCTACCCATCTGTTTCCTCCTCCTTGTGAACTTGCAACCTCTCCATACATGAGATTTTAAGATCCTTGGAGGCAAAAACAATCTTACTCACCTATCTACACCATCCAGCAGAGCAAATTACATTCAAAGTGCATTCATTAAATATTAGTTTAGACTGAAAATAATCCCATTTCAAAAATACAGCCTGGCAAACACAGCAAAGCAGACTGAGAAGGAGCCCTATTAAACTATCAAAAAAAAAAAAAAAATCACTAAATTTCAAAAAAAAAAAAGAAAAAAAAAACCCAACTTCCTAAAGCTTGAGGAACTAGTTGAAATATACATTGTAAACTGGTTCTGTCTTTTTATGGAACATATTCAATAATACATAACAAAATGGGCAACATGGTTCACTGCCTCTGATTTGGTGTATGAATTAGTTTAAAAGAACAAAACAAATTAGTTCAAAATACTCATAAGAGTATCAGTAAATAGTAAAACTTTGGAAGCCATCTAAATAATCAACAAGTATCATTTGTGAAGCCAGGTCCTATCAAATTCTACTCTTTAGCCAAAAATAAATGACAAGCATGAGAATTATGTCTGTGAGTAAAAATGGGGTAGGAGAGGAACCCATCAACTGATTACAGTTATCTATATATGTATATAATGGAATAACCAAAAGTTAAACTGGAAAATTTAATGTCTGCAGGTTCTTTCCTTAAAAAGGTACTGATATATTCAATTTTCTTTTAAAGTTGTACTTCAGCAAGCAAATATTCAAAAAAGAGTTGGGTTCAGGGGGAAGAAATCACTCTATTTGATTTTTCTTCAACCCCCATGCAACATCTTCTTATCTGACTCCCTTGCTGACATCAAAGCAGGATACCCCTGGGAGCTTCACCAAGAAATCAGAGGCAGAATCAGCATTTTTAGCAGTAGGCCCTGCACCAAGATTCAGAAAACACCTGCTCTTTTAAAAACAAAAAATGCAATTCATTCTGGAAGGCTGTTAATTTAGCAAACAGGTATGTGAGCCTTCAAACAGCTCTCGTGGGTTTTCAGACAAAAGAGACAGGACACAGGATACGAAGTAAAGACATAATCAAGTGGCAGAAAGAGACTAGGATGATTTTTTCAAAACTGGCAGCTTCTACAAGGGACTAAGAGAAACAAAACTGAGACTCTAAGCTTTCTTCTCAAGCTCACTTCATCTTCTTCCCAGTCTGTGGGTTCTCCAGGTTTTCTCAATATGTTGGAAAGATTCTCCATTGCTGGACCTGTGCTTCCTATGGATGTGGTAAAAACAATTACCAATTCATACCAAAGGAAGCTTGCAAGGAAGAGTTTTTTGTTGTTGTTGGTTAGTTTGTTTAAACGTTATTTTGGTTTTGTAAAATTTACCAATAATGATTTACTATACTAAGCGAATGGAGTGATGTAGACCCAGGGGTCCAAAAAGGCATGGTCCCAAGTAATCAAATTAATGGAGGAAAAAAAGACACAAGGAACATTTAGTGAAAAACAAAGCATATGATTTCAAAATGATACAGAATTTAATGTGATGTTTATTATACAATATAGGCCAGATGATACAATGGTAAGGAATTCGTCTGCAATGCAGCAGATACGGGAGATTCGGGTTTGATCCCTGGGTCAGGGAAGACCCCCGGGAGGAGGAAATAGCAACCCACTTCACTATTCTTGCCTGGAAAAAACCCCATGGACAGAGAAGCCTGGCAGGCTACAATCCATGAGGCCTAAGAGATTAGGACATGACTGAGCGACGAAGCGCACACACAAACACACAGGCCAGAGTACAAAGGCGGAGAGAGAAAACGTGAGTTAATGTTAAAAAGGACGTAAGATTTAGGATGAATTTTAATCTCTGGGTACTTTTTTAAAATTTATTATTAATTTTTTCAAACATAAGAAATATGGAAAGAAGGGAAAATTTTTTTCAAACATAAGAAATATGGAAAGAAGGGAAGAGTCAAACTCATAACACCAACCAACTAAACAACTGTGAACAATTTTGCCCCATTTGCTTTATCTACTATGTGAGTGTAATTTTCTTTTCCTGAACCATTTCAAAGTTTCACTCATCAACTATGAACAACAGTCTCCTACATAATCATACCATTATTACATGTAAAAAATTAACCATAATTCTCTATTTAAATTTCTCTAGTTGTTCCAAGAAATCATTTTTACAGCTATTACATTTTTTGATTCAGTACCCAACCAAGGTTCATGCATTTCATCTGACTGGCATGTCTCCTTAGTCTCTTATTCTCAAACAGCACCCTCCCTTACTTTTCCCGTGTGACATTGACTAAAGGGACGTGGCCGGTTGTCTTAAAGAATATTCCACATCCTGAATTTGTCTGTTTCCTCCTGGTGTCATTTCACTTGCTTCTCTGTCCCTGTATTTGCCATAAACAGGAAGTCAGATCTCAAGGCTGGATTAGATGCAGGTTTGAGTAAGACTTCGAAGAACAGGCAACATATAAAATGTATAAATTAACATGATGTATCAACATTTGCAATTTGGTATTAAGAAAAAAAAGGTAACAGTCAACTGAGAAGGCTAATTACACTTCCCATGTAGACAGCTTCCAACAATGGTAAAATGCTTTTATAACCTTATTTTGGATGATGCTCACCTGCCCTCCTTCCCTCACAGGCTTGTTATATTATCATCCTTACTTTACTAATGAGGGAAACTAAGACTCAGTGAAGTTAAATAACATACAAAAAAATTTTTTTTAATAAATAAACGACATGCCAAAGATCAGCAATATAGAAGTAGCATAACTAAGTCTCAAACTCGGGTCCTAGAATAGCATGGAGTTACTCAGAAAAGGCTACATGGGAGATGAACTCTATTCTAGGTCTTGAAAGATGGGAGCATTCTTTCATTCCAGGCCCTGGACTAGATGTGGGGGAAATATCAGTACACAAGATAGTCATGGTTTCTTTGCTCATAGTGATAGGTCCTCCCCTCACCTAAAGTGTGGTGGCAAATACAAGACAAAAATAAAATCACACAGGAAAGTGGAGGAGGGCATTCCAGACAAAGGAAACCATGTGAGCAAGACCAGACAGAGGTAAAAAGCAGGGGCGATGGGAGGACAATAAAGGGATCAGCCAGAGAAAAGTCAAACTAGAGATGGGAAGCTCTACTGAAGTATTCTCTCCCTGTTTTCAAAAGATGCATAAATAAGTGAAAGTAGAATGCTGTACGTGCTTACGTTCAAACAAGGACCTTACACATCTCCCTGCCCCAGACTAAGTCATCTTTATGAACCTTTTGCTCTTTCTATATCTGGTGCAACAGCAGAGACATTCTTCCCAAGGACACAAGGTTCAGCTGCCCCTACTTTTTACCTGAAGCTGTTCTCAAAAGACTGCACCAGTATTAGTTATTGCTGCAACAAACCAGTAGAAGCACCTAAATTCAGAACTACAAAGTCAGTTAAAACCACTTCAAAAGCTTCTAGTTATCATAATGCACATCCCAGGTAAGGTTGTAAGTGAAAGACGCTCAGTTGTGTCCAACTCTTTGCGACCCCATGGACTGTATAGTCCATGGAATTCTCCAGGCCAGAATACCGGAGAGGGCACCCTTTCCCTTCTCCAGGGGATCTTCCCAACTCACAGATCAAATCCAGGCCTCCCGCACTGAAGGCCGATTCTTTACCAGCTGAGCCACATACTGGAGCCCATACTGGAGTGGGTAGCCATTCCCTTCTCCATGGGATCTTCCCAACCCAGGGATCGAACCCAGATCTCCTGCATTGCAGGTGGATTCTTTACCAGCTGAGCCACAAGGGAAGCCCAAGAATACTGGAGTAGGTAACCTATCCCTTCTCCCCAGATCTTCCTGACCCAGGAATCCAACCAGGATCTCCTGCATTGCAGGCGGATTCTTTACCAACTAAGCCATCAGGGAAGCGCCTAAGGCTGTAAGAGATCCCCCAAAAGCACAACAACCTGTTTCAACCTCTCTGCCCCCTTCCTTAAGGGCTTTCACACTAACAGATGTGAAAAAACCTGCAGAAAGTGCTGATGCAAATCAAAAAGCTGTGGATGCCACCTAGGCCAAGCAATGCGCCTTGTTTATTCAGCACCTTGTGGCCTTCAAAGCATTTGCGTATGTGTTATCTTGTTTAATCTTCACGATACTCCTTCAAGGTAGGAACGGTTCAATCATTTAGTCAACAGATATCTACTGAGTATCTGCTATGGGCCAGACACTGATCTACTCACTGAGCAAGGAACAAACCAACCCCCCGCCTTCAGGAAACATACATTTTAGGGCAGGGGGAGGTGGAGATAAATATTTATAGACAACTTAACACTAATTACTGGTAAGTGCTGCAAAGAAAAATAGGGCAAATAAGGGAGTCAAGCATGACAGGGAGTGCTACAAATAGAGTGATCAAAGAAGGCCTGTGTGAAGAAATATTTGAGCAGAGTTCCAAAGGAAGTGAGGGAGCAAGTCATGTGGGTATTTGGCAGAAGAGAATTCCAGGCAGAGGGAACAGCAAAAGTTCTGAGGCTGGAATGCACCCAACCAACTGTGGAACAGCAAAGGGAATGGCATGGCTGGAGCCAAGACTGAAGGGGACGACGGGGAAAACTAAGAACCTGATCAGGCAGGGCCTTGTCGGCCACTAAGACAAAGATTTTATAAACCACTCTCATCCTCACTCTGCAGATAAGGAAACTAAAAGTCAGAAAGTACAAAAGACTTGCCTAAGGTAAAAGAAAAAGTGAGGTCTTGGGGAGCACCCTGCATTGCAACTTTGAACTCTACTCAGCGCTCCAGCTTCTCCTTGGGAGGGTTAAAAGTGCTCTTTAAAACACAAAGAAAGAATAGACTCTATATGATTTCAATTCCCCTAGACCATGAAATTTTTGCACCTTGTTTTATGTCCCTGGATATGTTTCAATGTCTCCTAGTTTACAGTCTATGGGAACTTGAATAGATTTAGTATCCTACTGTTACATGAACTTTATGAATTTTAATTAGGCTGAATTGGTTCATGGTGCCTTCCAGATCCACTATATCCTTCTACTTTTCTATATATTCATTCTATTAATTTTTGAGAGTTTGATATTGAAACTCCCAACTAAAAATCTTAATTTATCTACTTAAAAAAACAACTGTAATATATAGTGGAACTATATATAACTTGTTCTGTATTTTCCAAGTCTCCAGTGTGTTTTCATACTTTCACAATTTCAAAAATAAAAAGGAAACAGAAAAAAAAATAAAGCACAGAGAAAGATTAAGCGAGTGCCTTATCATGGAAGGAGAGGCAAAGTACCCTCAAACTCAGCGATCCCATTTCTGAGTACATTCCACAGGGAACTCTTCTAAGAGTCCAAAAGGAGGTGCAGATTTAAGGACAGTGATGGCTTCACTGTTTGAAGCAGCAAGGGGTTAGAAACAACAAAACTGTCTTCTTATTCTAGGGGAATGATAAGTAAAATGTGGTACATGCACATGACAGACTGCTCTGCAACCAAGAGAAACAATTAACTAGATACATGTATAACACTATGAACAGAGCTCAGAAATACGGTACTTGTTTGAAAAAGAAAAAACCTGAAATAAAAGTTAAGGGTGGTCATTGCTTCTGTTCAAATATTGCTGCTTCTTTTCCTTCCAAGAAGGCCCCTGTCCCCTTTGAAGGTCACCATGGCCATGTGATTTGCTTTACAAAAACGGGAGCAAAAGTGACACTTCTGGGCAGAAACTTTAAAAGCCAGCAAGTGGTTCTCAAGATTCCCTTCTCATTAAGCGTATTTCAGACATGGTGCCTCTGTCAGCCTGAGGCCCTGACTGGAATCCAATCAAAAGAGTCTCCCATTAACCTGAAAATAACTACTGAGATTTTCTAGTCTATCCCAACTGATGCAGATTTATAGCACAATAGGATTTTCAATAAAAAATGAAAATATTTAAAGTGTACAACATGATGATTCACTATATACACATAGTGAAATGATTATTTCAGTCACGCTAATTAACATACACATCTCCTCACACATTTACCATGTGGGGTGTGTGTGTGACAAGAGCACCTGAAATCTACTCTCCCAGCAAATGTCCAGTATTCAACACAGTATTATTAACTATAGTCATCATGCTAAGCATTAGATCTCTAGAGTATTCACCCTATTAACTACAACTTTGTATCCTTTGACAAATATCCTCCCATTTTCCCCACCTCCCCACCCCGGGTAACCACCTATCTACTCTATGCTTTCATGTATTCCTTTTTTTTAGATTCCATATAAAATCTGAGATCATGCAGTATTTTTCTTTCTGTGTCTAGCTTATCTCATTTAGCATTCTGTCCTCCAGGTCCATCCATGGTGTTGCAAATGGCAGGATTTCCTTCTCTTTCAAGGTGGAATAATAGCACAACAGTATACAGCACCCTAAGCACACAAAACAACACTATCTCCCTCCCAAAAGTACACATATACCCAACGAATAGGTAGAATTATAGGACCATATATTAAATATCCAGAGTGGGTGAGATGGTGTCTTGGGGAGAGAAGAAAGTGGGGAGGAGGGAATGAAAATAAAGGGAGAAATAACCAAAAAAAAAGAAAAGCTATTAAAAGACTTGATAAACAGACTATGCAAATATTAGAAATTTCCCTAATTTTCTCCACAAACATTTGTGCACTGATTACTTTCCAGGTACTATCCCAGGCACTACTTATTGAACAGCAAATCAAAAAAGGGCAGTCCAATCTTACAGGTTATAAGGTGTACAGAAGACAGAAATATTTAAAATACCCCAGTAAAAGATTTTGGACAGTGAATGAGTGCCATTAGAAAAGTCAGGTGACATGAGAAAGAGGGACCCACTTTAGATTAGGTGGTCTGTGAACATCTCTGAGGAAATGACATTTACTCAGAGAGGTGAAGACTGCTTCCTTCTCAGCTTGGGAAGAGAAAGGGAGGATTAATGTCAGGCAAACGGAACAGCATGTGCGAGGGCCTGGAGGGAGTATGGACCATCCCATGGAGGAAGTGAAAGACCAGCGTAATGGAAGAAAGGAGCAGCAGGAAATGTGGTTAAAGAGATGGGGCGGGGAAGAGGGGATACAGCAGATTCACAGCCCAATATAAAGAATTTCAATTTTATTTTATTCTAACTGCAATGAAACTATGAAAACTTTTTTGGGGGGTGGGGGGCTGTGCTGAGTTGTGAAGTTTGTGGGATCTTAGTTCCCTGATGAGGGATTGAACCCAGGCCCTCAGCAGTGGAAACAGGAAGTCCTAATCGCTGGACCACTAGGGAATTCCCAGAGAAAACATTTTAAACAGGGAAATGACATGATCTTGTTTCCAACTTATTTCACTCTAACATTTAGCACCCTTGCAATATACTCATATATTTTTGCAAACTTGCAAAAGAAATATTTTTGCAGTCTTTTTCTTCAAGGACCCCCAGAAAGCTGCATAGAATCCAGGTCCCATGTAACATAACTTTGTCTGAATGGGGTAAGTGCTCCATTAGAGAGCAGTCCCAAGTGCCAGGGAGTCACAGACAAACAACCTTGCCAATTTAGTACCAAGAGTTCTTTAATGTCCATGGACTTTTTTCTTTTTACACTTTATGAAAATGTGCCAAATCATGGCCTGATCTACTGAGAGAAACATGAGTACATCAGCTTTGCTTGAAAAACGGGAAAGATGTATTAACAGATGTGTACAGCTTTCCGCCATGAGAGGCAGGGGGCAGGGGAACAGTCCCCGTTTGTCTCAGGCAGCCTACACAGAGGTGCCTCCTACTGTAACACAGCCATGAGTCATGGAGGCAGATGCACATGGCACAGAAAACTGAGTAAGGGGGTTGGTTATCCAGAAGCTACGGCGCCTCATCTACCACCACGGCTGCAAATTACCTTCAGGCTTCCCTCAGCATTCTCTACCCAGTAACAAAGGTACCAGCAGCCAACACTGACCGAAGAGCTACTACTATTAGCTCATTTAATCTTCACAACTCTAAACAGATCTATCATTAGACCCATTTTCACAAACAAAAAACTAAACCTAAGCCCTAGAGAGACCTGACCCAGATCACAAAACCACAAACTTAGCCTGACTCCAGAGTCCAACCTTTTACTGTTTAGAATCTCCCAGTCCCACCAAATATATCTGCCACCAACTTCAGCATAGTTTTTTTCCTTTTTTTCTTCCCTCTCCCCTTTGTAAGAACACAGTCACAATGGTAAGAACTTTGTAAGTTCTTTGTGAGTTCTTACAGTCACTTTGTAAGAACACTGGGTCACAACAACAGAATGACTACAGGTACTTCCACTCACTGCTGCTGCTGCGGCTTAGTCGCTTCAGTTGTGTCCGACTCTTTGAGACCCTATGGACTATACCCACCAGGCTCCTCTGTCCATGGGATTCCCAGGCAAGAGTACTGGAGTGAGCTGCCTTGCCCTCCTCCAGAGGATCTTCCCGACCCAAGGGATCAAACCTACATCTCTTTTGTCTCCTGCATTGGCAGGTGGGTTCTTTACCATTAGTGCCACTTGGGAAACCCCACTTCCACTCACGACCTTCCTCCAAAACGAGTGGGAGCACGATGGTCAGGACACAACATTCAGTCAGAATCCACTGTGGTCAAAATTTGTCCTGCCCTGCCCTGCTCTGGTGGTGGTGGTGGAGGTGGGGGTGATTTCAGACTATTTTTAGGGGATAAAATTCTGTACACTAAACGTGCATCAATGTTTGCAAAGTTATCCACTAACCTGGGCAAGTTAATATCAAGCAAAACAGATACTTCAGTATTGAAAGGAGTTTGTCTGAGGAATGTGGTTGAGCTCACATCACAGGCCTGTTCACCACTGGCCTTGTGATCATTATAGGAGTGGACAGAGCCACCAAGCCAACAAGTCCCCAGGCTATTAACATCGAGAGAGACACAAAGAGGTTACAGAAATCACCAAAGGGCAGAAGGTCGAGGCCTAATCTGTTCTTTTCATCAGCTGGTTTCCTAAAGTTTCCAGGGGTGCAGGTAAGAGATTAAGAACTCTTAATCTTTTCTGTTTATTTCTCCAGCTCGCCAGATCTTTCTACTTCACACAGTCCTGTCCCTTACCTAGGATACAAAAGAGTTGGCAACTCAGAAACATCCATCAAACAGACTCATCACTGTTTAAAGAAGTAAACTGCTGGTTTGTGATGAACACTGGAAGTTGCAGAGATGGAACACCTTGTGTGTGATTTCCAAGAACATGGTGTGATGTCTCAGGTCCAAAATTGGGCTCATGGCCAATTAAAGCAGCCCAGGAGAGACACCTATGAGAAGAGATCTGGTGAATGAATGAAAAGTCAGATGAAGAAAGGAAAAGCAGCTCCCTTCAAAACAAGAGTCTCCAGGAAGAAGGCCAAGGAATGGGAGCCCCCAAAGTCGACAAGTAAAAAGCCTCGGGGGTGTTGGTGTACAGACGTCCTCGCTGGCCAGGCAGTAGCCGCGACTAGCCACTCCCAGCCCACAGGTGTCAAGCACGAAGGTGAGGACTGCTCGCCGGTCCCAACTCCACCTTCTATACCCTGAGTTGATCTCAAGACGCAGATGCGATCTTAATTTTTCCAAAACATCGGCTCCCTTCTCCCCGTTACACACCAGAATCCCAGAGAATCTAGGAGAAAGAGCTGGGGACAGGCGGGCGATAAACCAGTTTTTATTTTTTAGGGAGAGGGAAAATGACCAAAGGTCAGGGATGACTGGAAGGGTCGGTAAAGGGGTGGGGATGGGGCATCGCTACTCGTTGGGTGCACGGACTGGTCTGAGTCAGGAGCACAATCAGTGCTTAGTCACTGATACCTCGGCGGCCGGGAGTTCCTCGCGCCCGGCGGCCCGAGACGTACGTGATGACCCGAGCAGAGCCCCGCGCGAGGCGCACACCCGACTCGGCTTCTGCACCCCGGCCCGGGCCTCCCCAGCCCACCCCCCACCCCAAGACTTACTCCGCCGAGCTGGTCCCGTTAACCGCGGAGCCGTCCGGGGCCGGGTTCAGCTGGATGGGCGTCGGCTTCTTCTTGGGCATTTTGGACCCAGGAAAGGCGCTCCCAACTCTGAGGGCGGCCCCTCTAGCTTCCTCCCTCTGAGCTGCCCCGCGCCGGCCTCGCGGGGCCAAGTCTGGGCCGCAAGCCCGAAGGCTGCCTTCGGGGGGCGCGCCCTGCGCGGTCCCGTCAAGGCCAAAGGGCCAGTGGCGGTCTGGGGGAACCCCCGGCCCACTTGCTCAGTGCACAGGGAACCGAAGGGCTTCCCCGCAGGCGCAGCTCGGCAGCCCGGGATTCCCTCCCGCTGTCCCTCAGTCAACCGGTCCCGGGCGCGCGCACCACAACGCTGATCCAGCCACAGCCCGGGAAAGTGCGCCGCCGCCACTGCCGCGTTCCAAGCGGCTCAGCGCAGCAGTCCCAGAGACGGACTGGAGGGCGGGGGAGAGTTGGGGGAGGGCTGAGGACAGGGGAAGCCTCGCCCCCCCAATTCCAGGAGGCTGCGTTTTCCACACGCCCACCTGGCTCCGCCCCAATTGCCTCTCTGACAGCCAATGAGAGCACGCCTCGGCGGCAGATGACGCGGAAATACGTCACGGGGCGCGGCGCGCGGCCCTGGGGGCGGGGTCCGGCCCTGGCTCCACAGCGCCCTCTGCCGCCTAGAGACTCCCAGGTGGACCTACCGGGAAAGGTTGTGCATCCTGGCTCCCATAGCTAGTCGAGGTGAGCTTGATCCGATAGGTCGCCTCGCGGTCTCCTTCTCTACGGTGCCTGTAGCCCCAGGGCCGAGTCACATTGATGGAGCTAAAGTAATAAAATGAATAAAGAAAAAGACCCCTTCCTGTTTCTAGAGGCAGCGTTGGGGAATAGACAACTTGTCAAGAGACTCCTTGTGTGTAGCAAATTGGCAAGTAGAAAGTTACATGTAAAGTGGTAATACACACTATTAGTCTGCTGACAAGGGTACAGGGAAATGAGTATTCAGTCCGGATGAGACTTTAAATTGGGGCATTTCTGAGAGCAGATTGGGAATATATCTTAAAAACCTTTTGAAAAAAGTCCTTTCAACAGATAATTCCGGTTCTATAAAACTTGAAGAAAAAAGATGTGAATAAAGAGCTTAATGAAATGAAGATGACTTGTATGATTCAAAATACACATTCAGTTCACCTCTTCCTCTTTCCCTTTCTATTCAGTCCTAAAGGCATTAGGTGTGCAAAACCAGGTAAGCATCTACACCCCGTGGTCCAGAGCAGCCTGTCAGCCACCTAGCCATTTGCAATATGTAGAGGGTAAAGTTTGCTTTTCACTTTTTAGCCATTTATGCTGTTCGAATTTTTTATTATGTATATAATTTATTCAATGTAAAACATTTTATAAATTGTTTAAAGATTAAAATGAGAATGTAAAATTGTGAAGATATTTTGGAAAACAGTCTGCCAGTTCCTCAGTTAAATATAGTTACCATGCTGCTGCTGCTGAGTCACTTCAGTCGTGTCCGACTCTGTGCGGCCCCATAGACGGCAGCCCACCAGGCTCCCGTGTCCCTGGGATTCTCCAGGCAAGAACACTGGAGTGGGTTGCCATTTCCTCCTCCAATGCATGAAAGTGAAAAGTGAAAGTGAAGTCGCTCAGTCGTGTCCGACCTTCAGCCACCCCATGGACTGCAGCCTACCAGGCTCCTCCATCCATGGGATTTTCCAGGCAAGAGTACTGGAGTGGGGTGCCATTGCCTTCTCCGATATGACCCAGCAATTCCACACCTATGTGCTCAAGAGAAGTGAAAATATAATATCCATATGAAACTTGTACACAAATTTTTATGCAAATGTGTGGCAGTATTATTCATAATAGTCAAAAAATGGAGACAACCCAAATGTCCATCAACAGATAAATAAAATGCGGCACATCCATGCAATGGAATATAATTTGACCATAAAAAGGAATGAAGTGCTGATCTGTGCTATTGCATTCATGAACTTTGGAAACATCATGCTAAGTGAAAGAAGCCAACTACAAGAACCCACACATTTAGTAATTTCATTTACGTGAAATGTCCAGAATAAGCAACTTTATAGAGATAGAAAGTAGATTAATGATTGTTTAGGATTTGGTGGGAAAGCTGAGCAAGAAACAGTAGAATGACTGCTAAAGGGTAAAAGGTCTCCAAAAACTAAGATCTTGGCGTCCAGTCCCATCACTTCATGACAAATAGATGAGCAAAAAGTAGAAACAGTGACAGCTTTTATTTTAACCTACAAAAGTGGATGGGGACTGTAGCCATAAAATTAAAGGATACTAGCTCCTTGGAAGAAAAGCTATGACAAACCTGGATAGCATATTAAAAAGCAGAGACATCATTTTGTCAATAAAGGTTCATATAGTCAAAGCTTTGGTTTTTCCAGTAGTCAGGTACAGATGTGAGATTCAGACCATAAGGAAGGCTGAATTCCAAAGACTTGATGCTTTTGAACTGTGGTGTTGGAGAAGACTCTTGAGAGTCCCTTCGACTGCAAGGAGATCAAACCAGTCAGTCCTAAAGGAAATCAGTCCTGAATATTCATCAGAAGGACTGATGCTGGAGCTTCAATACTTTGGTCACCTGATACAAAGAGCCAACTCATTGGAAAACATCCTGATGTTGGGAAAGATTGAGGGCAGGAGGAGAAGGGGGCAGCAGAGGATGAGATGGTTAGATAACATCATTGACTCAATGGACTTGAATTTGAGCAAGCTCTGGGAGATAGTGAAGGACAGAAGAACCTGGCATGCTGCATTCCATGGGGTCACAAAGAGTCAGACGACTTTGCGACTGAACAACACCAACACCATGCAATGATATGAATGAATCTCATTAACATCTTGTTGGGTAAAAGAAACTAGACATGAGAAATATATATGTATTTATGTATATACCATATATATATATTATACATATACTTACTCAAAACTAACAAATCTAGTCTGTGGAGGCAGAAGCTGGGATAGAGGTATCCTTGAGGAGGAGAGGAATCAAAAGGTGAGTTGAAGGAGGCTTCTAAGGTGCTAGTAATGTTTGCTTTCTTGCTCTGGGTAGAGATCACAGGAAAGTGTGTTCCATGTATGATTTTTATTATCTTTCAATAAAACAATGTGTGTTCTGGACCTATGTTACCCCTCAATAAAACAATTACTAGAGGGAAAAAAAGAAATTTACCCAACACCACTAATTATCAAGGAAATGGAAATCAAAACCACAATGAGGTATCACCTAATACCTGTTAGAATGGCTATCATAAAAAAAAAAAAAAACAGATAAGTATTGGCGGGGTATGGAGAAAAAGGAACCCTTGGGCTTTTTGGTGGGAATGCAAATTGATACATCAAAAACCCCCATAAAATTAGTGGAGTTTCTAAAAAGAAATGAAATTAAAACTAGATCTACCAAATGATCCAACAATTCCACTCTTGGGTATGTATCCAAAGGAATTGAGATCAGGATCTCATAGAGATCTCTGCACTCCATGTTCAACACAGCCTTATTCACAGTAGTCAAGATACGGAAACAGCCTAAGTGTCCATCAACTGATGAACAGAGGAAGAAGACCTGGAATGGAATATTACTCAGCCATGAGATACAAGGAAATCCCGCCATTTGCAGTGATATGGATGGACCTTACTCTAAATGAGATAAGTTAGACAGAGAAAAACAAATACTGTATGATCTAACTTGTATGTGAAATCTATAAAAGCCAAACTCAGGGAAACAGTAGAGTAGAGGTTACAAGAAACTTTGGGAGAAGAAATGAGGAGATATTGGTCAAAGGGTACAAACTTCAGTTATAAAATCCACGAGTTCTGAGAGCCTGATATACAGTACAGTATAGCTAATAATACTGTAGTATATAATTGAATGTTGCTCAGAGTAAATTTTAAATGTTCTTACACAAAACAGAAATGGTCATTATGGGACAGCAAGGAAGGCTTAGTTAACGCTATGGTATAATCATTTTACAATATATAGCTTTGTCAAATCAACATTTTGTACACAAATTTATACAATGTTATATGTCAGTTCAGTTCAGTCTCTCAGTCATGTCCAGCCAACTCTGTGACCCCATGGACTGCAGCACACGAGGCTTCCCTGTCCATCGCCAACACCCGGAGCTTGCTCAAACTTATGTCCATCGAGTCAGTGATGACATCCAACCATCTCATCCTCTGTCGTCCCCTTCTCCTCCTGTCTTAGATCAATTACATCTCCATAAAACATGGGAGAAAAAGAAATCACAAGAAGACTTTTTTTCCCTGTGAGAAAATAGGTCAGACCAGCTGAAATGTATTTTTATTTTTTCTATTTTGGTTTTTAGATTGAAAGAAAATATAGGCCTTTCTCACATTAAAACATATAGGCCTTCTGAGTATTTTGTGGGTTTAAAAAAATTATGTAACTAATGCCAGCTTAATATGGGGGAAAAAACTAGAATAGTATAAAAAGATAATAAGAACCATTCATGAAACACTGCCATTTACATTACAGAGTCCTGTGTTCTTACTAGCCATGCTCACACAGTTAATATTTTAGGATCAGTGAAGTTTATGATATTATCAGCCTATGAGTTTTATTTTAGCAGCAAATCCATATTTGCTTCTTACAAATTAAGACCTTTTATTCTCTTATTATGACAAATTCAACTGGGAAATTCAAAATAAAAAAATGTCAAGTTATGGTAAACAAAAGTTAGTCCATATGAGGAAATTCCACCTTACGTTTTCCCTTTTTTTTTTGCCATACCCCAAGAAGCATCTTAGCTCCCCCACCAGAGATCAGACCAACACCCCCTGCAGTGGAAGCTTGGCGTCTTAACCACTGTACTGCCAGGGAATTTCCTTCTTCATTTTTATACCACATTTTCCTACTCTCTAGTCATGAGAGAACTCTGACTCTTTATTAAAGGCTTTTACTGTCATTAAAACTCCCTTTGCCTATAATTCATTCTGCAAGGTGGGGCTGACTTTTGCAGTGTTTAAATAAACAGCTAAGGAATATAATCCATTGTCTAGATTTTGAAGCTCCTGTGAGTTTGGCAGCTGTTCCTATTGAGTAACTGAGTGAAGGGTCACAGTGGACAGGGTAACACCACCCTCCCCTCCCCCTTCAGAGGCAGTACATCCACTTCCTCAGTTCTAGATGTCAGACATTCCAAATGCAATGAAACCACTGGGTTATTTTGGGAGCCACATTTAATGGTCACTTGCCCTTCGTTTAAAGGAAAAGGTGCCCCAGCAAGGTGAACGCTGATGCAATTTCAATTGCTGTCTAAGGATGTGGCTTCAGCCAGACAGGATGTCAGATCTGGCACCTTTTTTTGGAGGCGAGTGGGGGTAGGGACCTCACCCTGGCTTGGCATCCGTGAGAGATGTGCTACTTTGCTTTTCTCCATTGGGGAGCACAATGAAAGAAGATATGCTTGGGACATACCAGCTTCCTCGAGGGCAGCTGTGGGGAAGGAAGTCTTGACTTCCTTTGCAATCACAGTCCAGGATCCCGGATATTCTTAATCTCTAATCTGGTCTGAGATGAAACAAATCTTTCCCAGAACATTTATTTGAATGCTTGTCATCACCGGTCAGTTTTGTTTGTTTTTTTTTTTTCCATTCTTGCTTCTACTCAATGGAAAACCCCAGCATCATCCTTTTCCTGTCAAGTGCTTTGCAAAGATTACAGGCAGGAAATTTAAAATGAGAGTGACCATTTAATCTACAGACTTGAGAGCTATGATAAAAGAATACAGGGCCTGCACAGGTAGAGTCATCGTAACATGTCGATCTTTTTATAATTCATACTCCTGCTCAGAGGCCAGGTCATCTTGCAGAGAGCTTAGAATTTGTCTAAAGAGAGTTTCATCCCCACAAATGAACAGTGGGTGACACATAGTCTCGGGTTTATTTGTGTTTTAAGATATTTTAAATTATATTGATTGGTACATCAATGTGTTTTAGCTCAGTCGGGAAAGAATCCACCTGCAATGCACAAGACCCCAGTTCGATTCCTGGATCGGGAAGATCCTCTGGAGAAGGGATAGGCTACCCACTCCAGTATTCTTGGGTTTCCCTTGTGGTTCAGCTGGTAGAGAATCTGCCTGCAATGTGGGAGACCTGGGTTCAATCCCTGTGTTGGGAAGATCCCCTGGAGAAGGGAAAGGCTACCCACTCCAGTATTCTGGCCTTGAGAATTCTGTGGATTGTATAGTCCATGGGGTCACAAAGAGTCAGACATGATTGAGTGACTTGCACTTTTCACATCATACTCCCAGGGAGCAAGGAATCTCTTCTCTGTGATGTTCCAGATTGTTTTCATTGTACTGTCTCATAAAATATAAATTATTATTATTGTCATTATACTGATAGCAATTTGGTGTCGTTATAATTACTCCTGAGCCATACTGCTATTTATTCTTGCTCCTGTGTGTGCTTTCTCTGACTAGATAGACCTTTATAACTAGACCTTGTCTGGTACCTGATATGGGGTTTCTGTGTAAAGAGAGTGGGAGACAGTTCCTTTTAGAATTTTAGAACTTGAATTAAATAGTACGACTGAGCCTTGGAGGGTTTAGTGGTGCCCTTTGTGGTCACACAGCTAGTTAAGGGTAGAACAGGAACACATCTAATTCCCAGGTTAATGCTCTTCTAGAACCTCTTGGTACCTTGCCGAGTAATAGATAGGTACAATTTGTTTTATTTGATAGTCATCAGGTAAGTTTTGCTGTGACATTTTCAAGTATCTCCAATTATAATGACACTAAAGATCTTGATCATGCCATAAATAATGATAATATGTTTGTTCCTTTATCTACCACCTCTTTCTCTAATTTTCATGAAGTGAAGTGAGGTCACTCAGTCGTGCCCGACTCTTTGTGACCCTATGGACAGTAGCCTGCACCAAGCTCCTCCATCCATGGGATTTTCTAGGCAAGAGTACTGGAGTGGGTTGCCGTTTCCTTCTCCAATGTTCTCTAATTTTCATACTTACCTTCAATTTCAAGGGGCTTCAAACCACTTGAAATATGCCACATATTTGGCATAAGTTTAATGGTTTGAGTAGATCAAAATCCACGTTTTTGAGTTCTAAGAATCTGGGGCCAAACTTAGAAACGGACAAAACTCTATGTCATTCATACTTAGTTTAAAAACTGTTGGAAAAAAAAACAATTTCATATAATGTCCATAATGCATACAGTTCAAATTTATTTTAGGGAAATAATCAGAGATGTGCACAAAGATTTATATACAACAGAGATGTGTATTTTAGCATTACTCATAATTACAAGCTGTAAACACAAATTAATTTTTCTTTTATACTAACTTTATTTGCTCTCTTTCATTGAATTCAGTGTTTTTTTTCCCCATTCCCCCTTCCCCATCTTAGAAGAAAAAATCAAGAATTAGTTAACAGTAATTACCTTTAGAAAGAAAGACTTACTGAGTGGGAAGAAAAGCTTTCACTTTTCATTTTGTACTTTTTTAAATTTTTTTAGATTTTTCTGTCCATATAAATGAACTGCTTTATTTTTTTTTTTTAAACTTTACAAAATTGTATTAGTTTTGCCAAATATCAAAATGAATCCGCCACAGGTATACATGTATTCCCTATCCTGAACCCTCCTCCCTCCTCCCTCCCCATACCATCCCTCTGGGTCATCCCAGTGCACCAGCCCCAAGCATCCAGTATCGTGCATCGAACCTGGACTGGCAACTCATTTCATACATGATATTTTACATGTTTCAATGCCATTCTCCCAAATCTTCCCACCCTCTCCCTCTCCCACAGAGTCCATAAGACTGTTCTATACATCTCTTTTGCTGTCTCATACACAGGGTTATTGTTACCATCTTTCTAAATTCCATATATATGCATTAGTATACTGTATTGGTGTTTTTCTTTCTGGCTTACTTCACTCTGTATAATAGGCTCCAGTTTCATCCACCTCATTAGAACTGATTCAAATGTATTCTTTTTAATGGCTGAGTAATACTCCATTGTGTATATGTACCACAGCTTTCTTATCCATTCATCTGCTGATGGACATCTAGGTTGCTTCCATGTCCTGGCTATTATAAACAGTGCTGCGATGAACATTGGGGTACACGTGTCTCTTTCCCTTCTGGTTTCCTCAGTGTGTATGCCCAGCAGTGGGATTGCTGGATCATAAGGCAGTTCTATTTCCAGTTTTTTAAGGAATCTCCACACTGTTCTCCATAGTGGCTGTACTAGTTTGTATTCCCACCAACACTATAAGAGGGTTTCCTTTTCTCCACACCCTCTCCAGCATTTATTGCTTGTAGACTTTTGGATTGCAGCCATTCTGACTGGTGTGAAATGGTACCTCATAGTGGTTTTGATTTGCATTTCTCTGATAATGAGTGATGTTGAGCATCTTTTCATGTGTTTGTTAGCCATCTGTATGTCTTCTTTGGAGAAATGTCTATTTAGTTCTTTGGCCCATTTTTTGATTGGGTCATTTATTTTTCTGGAGTTGAGCTGTAGGAGTTGCTTGTATATTTTTGAGATTAGTTGTTTGTCAGTTGCTTCATTTGCTATTATTCTCTCCCATTCTGAAGGCTGTCTTTTCACCTTGCTAATAGTTTCCTTTGATGTGCAGAAGCTTTTAAGTTTAATTAGGTCCCATTTATTTATTTTGCTTTTATTTCCACTATTCTGGGAGGTGGGTCATAGAGGATCCTGCTGTGATGTATGTCGGAGAGTGTTTTGCCTATGTTCTCCTCTAGGAGTTTTATAGTTTCTGGTCTTACGTTGAGACCTTTAATCCATTTTGAGTTTATTTTTGTGTATGGTGTTCTAGTTTCATTCTTTTACAAGTGGTTGACCAGAGTTCCCAGCACCACTTGTTAAAGAGATTGTCTTTAATCCATTGTATATTCTTGCCTCCTTTGTCAAATATAAGATGTCCATATGTGTGTGGATTTATCTCTGGGCTTTCTATTTTGTTCCCTTGATCTATATTTCTGTCTTTGTGAACTGCTTTATTTTTTAAAAATTTTCTTTGAAAATGTCAACAGGTATTTCCTAGGCAGGAAGATAATGGCAATTTTTGTTTCCCTTCTTTGAATTTCTCTGTGCTAAAAAAGTAATCAGTTATGTTATCTTAAGAAACTAATGTCCCAAAATAGAGGATTTTATGATCCATCTACATGATGAAACTTAGTGCATCAGTTTAAAAATCTCTCTTTAAAAGAGTAATATAACAGCAGGGGAAAATGCTGCAAAAGTAGTGACAAAAGCACTTATAAAAATTATATACATATGAGCACCATTTATTATCAAAATACAGTGTAAATATATATGATGGATAGAGAGAGGGAGAGATTGAGAGAGAGAGAATAAAAAGGAAATATTTCAAGATGCTAACAGTGTTTATTTCTAGGAGGTAAAATTATAGAGAAGGAAATGGCAACCAACTCCAGTATTCTTGCCTGGAAAATTCCATGGACAGAGAAGCCTGGCAGGCTACAGTTCATGGGGTTGCAAAGAGTCAGACATGACTGAGTGACTGAGTACACAAAAGTGTGAGTGAGATTATTTTATTTTTTATTTTGTGCTTTTCAGTGTTTTCCAGATTTTGTTGGTGAGTATTTGTTAGTTGATAGTGCCTCAGAGGGCTTCCCTGGTAGCTCAGATGGTAAAGATTCTGCATGCAATGCAGGAGACCCCAGTTTGATTCCTGGGTCGGGACGATCCCCTGGAGAAGGGATAGGCTACCCACTGTAGTACTCATGGGCTTCCTTCGTGGCTCAGACAGTAAAGAATCTGCCTGCAATGCAGGAGACCTGGCTTCAATCCCTGGATTGGGAAGATCCCCTGGAGAAGGGAAAGGCTACCCACTCCAGTATTTTGGCCTGGAGAATCCCCATGGACAAAGGAGCCTGGCGGGCTACAGTCCATGGGGCCACAAAGAGTTGGACATGACTAAGCACAGGCACAGTGCCTCAGACTCTGTCCTTTTTTTGTCTACATTCTCTGCTATGTGCTCCAACATCTTTATGCTGATGAGTTCCCAATTTTATTACTGCTGTTCTAGACCTCTCCTCCTGGGTTTCAGACGTGAATGTGTGCTAAGTCACTTTAATTGTGTCCGACTCTTTGTGAGCCCATGAACTGTAGCCCACAAGACTCCTCTGTCCGTGGGATTCTCCAGGCAAGAATACTGGAATGGGTCACCATGCCCTCCTCCAGGGGATCTTCTGGACCCAGGAATTGAACCCACATCTCTTATGCCTCCTGCACTGGCAAGCAGGTTCTTTACCACTAGTGACACCTGGGAAGCCCCCTGAGTTTCAGACATATACAGCCAACTGCCTCCTTGGAATTTCTAATACTTGGATGCCTCAGTGGGCATCACAAACTGAAAACATTTCAACTGGAGCACTTGATGCCACTCCCTCACCCCTCTCTAACCATCCTGTTTCCTCTCTTTGAAGCACCACCCACATCCAAACTGTCAAAAACACTGAGGAGTCCTTCCTGGCCTTGGGCTCCAGAGCCTCCACTATGGCCCCTGTCTGACCATACCGCCCACCACACTGGGAGGAGTCCTCAGGACCAAAGGGTCATGCCTGCACAGAGTCTATGTCCCCTACTTCTAGACCATTCTCTGGTTCCCCAAGACTCCAGAATGTCTTGCCCAAACTGTGCAGGGCCTCTTTCCCTGGTCCACCCTCCTGAGAACAGAGTGACATACTGCACCCAGGTGTAGACTCCCCCAGGCCCAAGAGGGGCCAAGGAACTATTTGAGGAGGTGTGGACAGAGCTTGGCTCATGGTCTGGATGTCCACGCACCTGGGGGTGAAGGCCCTTGCAGCATATGATGGAGTTGGAGGGGAGAAGAGAAGGGGCAGCAGTGAGAAGAAAGCTAGGGGCCAGCTCTTCCCATGGTGCATTCTAGCACTCTAGGGGATTTGAGAAGTCTCAATTCCAACTTGGACTTCCATATTGTTGTGAAAGTATATTTCTCAAGATAGGAGGACAGAACATATTTTATTTGATGACCTGAAGCTTGGGTGTCCACGTGGCCTCTTGCCCTGGGTCCTGCAAACATCAGGGGCGGGGCTGCCTATAAGTTCTGTCTCCCAAACATAAGAATCCTAACTGGCCCTCTGCTCTCCCTCTGGTCTCCTGAAAGTCCATTCTCCATAGATCAGCTCAAGGATCTTTACAAACACGCATTAGGCTCTGTTCAAGGCCCACCTGTGACTCCAGTTCAAAACCCTCAGCAGACTTTTCGGCTCTGCCTCCATCAGACCTCACCTCATTCTTCTTTCCCACTTAGTCACCAAACTCTGGCCACTGTGACCTTCTTTCCTTCTTCTGAACACAGATGTTGTTCCTGTTTACCCCGTGTGGAGACCCTATGCTTGGCTGCCCACTTCTTGCTACATATACTGTGCCCAAGTGTCACTTCCTCATCCTCACTACATTGTCCCTCTAGGCACTCTTTGTCACAATACCACTTTGTTTTCTTCTTTCATTATCTTCTTTGTTTATTTACTGGCTTATTTTTTGGTTCCCTGTTGGTTTACCTGATCTGTTGTATTGGCCATTTTGTCACTGGCTCTAGGAACCATACCTGGCATATAGACAGACAATCAGTAAATATTTGTTAAATGGATAAATTTGTCCCTTCTCTTTCTTAACAGATCCAGTAAGCAATGTCTCAGTTCAGTTCAGTTCAGTCGCTCAGTCATGTCCGACTCTTTATGACCCCATGAATCGCAGCACACCAGGCCTCCCTGTCCAGCACCAACTCCCAGAGTTCACTCAGACTCACGTCCATTGAGTCAGTGATGCCATCCAGCCATCTCATCCTCTGTCGTCCCCTTCTCCTCCTGCCCCCAATCCCTCCCAGCATCAGGGTCTTTTCCAATGAGTCAACTTTTCGCATGAGGTGGCCAAAGTACTGGAGTTTCAGCTTTAGCATCAGTCCTTCCAAAGAACACCCAGGACTGATCTTTAGAATGGACTGGTTGGATCTCCTTGCAGTCCAAGGGACTCTCAAGAGTCTTCTCCAACACCACAGTTCAAAAGCATCAATTCTTCAGCACTCAGCTTTCTTCACAGTCCAACTCTCACATCCATACATGACCTCTGGAAAAACCATAGCCTTGACTAGACGGACCTTTGTTGGCAAAGTAATGTCTCTGCTTTTCAATATGCTATCTAGGTTGGTCATAACCTTTCTTCCAAGGAGTAAGTGTCTTTTAATTTCATGGCTGCAATCACTATCTGCAGTGATTTTGGAGCCCAAAAAATAAAGTCTGACACTGTTTCCACTGTTTGCCCATCTATTTGCCATGAAGTGATGGGACCAGATGTCATGATCTTAGTTTTCTGAATGTTGAGCTTTAAGCCAACTTTTTCACTCTCCTCTTTCACTTTCATCAAGAGGCTTTTTAGTTCCTCTTCACTTTCTGCCATAAGGGTGGTGTCATCTGCATATCTGAGGTTATTGATATTTCTCCCGGCAATCTTGATTCCAGCTTGTGCTTCTTCCAGTCCAGTGTTTCTCATGATGTACTCTGCATAGACGTTAAATAAGCAGGGTGACAATATACAGCCTTGACGTACTCCTTTTCCTATTTGGAACCAGTCTGTTGTTCCATGTCCAGTTCTAACTGTTGCTTCCTGACCTGCGAGGCAGGTCAGGTGGTCTGGTATTCCCATCTCTTTCAGAATTTTCCACAGTTTATTGTGATCCACACATGCCTGAATGGGGGTGTGTGGACATGGGGGAGGAACTACCCCATGTCCAAGGAGTGGTGGCTGCACGGGCGCAGGAGGGCCGAGACGAGCTACTCCATGTTCATGGTCAGGAGGGGAAGCTGTGAGGAGATACCCCTCGTCCAAGGTAAGGAGCAGCAACTGCGCTTTGCTGGAGCAGCCGTGAAGAGATACCCCACGTCCAAGGTAAGAGAAACCCAAGTAAGACGGTAGGTGTTGCCAGAGGGCATCAGAGGGCAGACACACTGAAACCATAATCACAGAAAACTAGTCAATCTAATCACATGGACCACAGCCTTGTCTAACTCAATGAAACTAAGCCATGCCGTGTGGGGCCACCCAAAACAGATGGGTCATGGTGGAGAGGTCTGACAGAATGTGGTCCACTGGAGAAGGGAATGGCAAACCACTTCAGTATTCTTGTCTTGAGAACCCCATGAACAGTATGAAAACAATGTCTTAGGGCATATAAATTAAGTACCACGATCCAGTGTGATCTCTGCTTTATAGAAAAGCTTGGGTTACAGTACAGATCAATGGTGAATATTACACCATAGCCAGGTCTAGTGTCTCACCTGCCCAGGCTCTTTCCATAGCAATGGGTTACCTGCCTGAGGGTTCACTGAAACCCAAGAATCTGTCCTCCTTATGTATTTTTCTATAGTCTTTGTAAAACTATCTACTGAATCGCCCTGTTATAGAGAAGGAAAAATCTTTATCGAGTTTCTGAAAAGCTCCATCTGTAATGTACTACAATGCCCTCTTTTTTTATCCTTTTCTTTTTGGCTGCACCTCATGGCATGCAGAACTTCCCCAACCAGGAATTGAACCCAGGCCCCCTGTGTTGGAAGCATAGAGTATTAATCACTGGACCACCAGGAAAGTCCCCAGGCAAAACCTTCTTAAAAAAAGAACTATTTCTAGGCTTTCACTCAAAACTTCCTTTCATAACTTTTCTGTCCTCATAGGCAATAAAAAAATATGTACTTTTTTTCACATGAAATCATTTTGTTTTACTTCAAGCCTTTTAGCCATTTGCAATGTAAACATAAAAAGAAGCATTCTTATTTTGAAGGATTAAGACTACTGATTATAAAATGAAATAATCAGTTAATTCACATGGTCCTTCTTATTCCTCTTCTTCTAACAATTGCGGTACTTCCTTTTTTTGTTTGGTTTTGGTTTGGTTTTATTTGTGTTAAAATACAAAAAAAAAAAAAAAAGAAGAAAAAAACTGATTACCCCTTCACTCTCTGTAAGGTGCTGGGCTGTGCTTAGTTGCTCGTTGTGTCCAACTCTTCGTGACCTCATGGACTGTAGCCCACCACGCTTTACTGTCCATGGGGATTCTTCAGGCAAGAATGCTGGAGTGGGTTGCCATGCCCTCCTCCAGGGGATCTTCCCTGCCCAGGGATTGAACCCAGGTCTCCCGCATTGCAGGGGATTCTTTACCACCTGAGCCACCAGGGAAGCCCTTCTATAAGGTTCAGTTCAGTTCAGTTCAGTTGCTCAGTCGTGTCCGACTCTTTGCGACCCCATGAATCGCAGCACGCCAGGCCTCCCTGTCCATCACCATCTCCCAGAGTTCACTCAAACTCACGTCCATCGAGTCAGTGATGCCATCCAGCCATCTCATCCTCTGTTGTCCCCTTCTCCTCCTGCCCCCAATCCCTCCCAGCATCAGAGTCTTTTCCAATGAGTCAAGTCTTCGCATGAGGTGCCCAAAGTACTGAAGTTTCAGCTTTAGCATCATTCCTTCCAAAGAACACCCAGGGCTGATCTCCTTTAGAATGGACTGGTTGGATCTCCTTGCAGTCCAAGGGACTCTCGAGAGTCTTCTCCAACACCACAGTTCAAAAGCATCAATTCTTCAGCACTCAGCTTTCTTCACAGTCCAACTCTCGCATCCATACATGACCACAGGAAAAACCATAGCCTTGACTAGACGAAGCTTTGTTGGCAAAGTAAAGTGTCTCTGCTTTTTAATATGCTATCTAGATGGGTCATAACTTTCCTTCCAAGGAGTAAGCGTCTTTTAATTTCAGGTCCCAAATTCAGTGCTATAAACCCTTTAGAACCGGGAACTCAATAAATACATTCAAATTAGTTTAAATTCTATTGAGGGAATTTTCTTCTATATTTTTAAAACATTTTTTAAACTTTAAGATTTTTTTTATTTTACAGATATATTGAGACATAATCGTATGATAGGTGGCAATGGCACCCCACTCCAGTCCTCTTGCCTGAAAAATCCCATGGACGGAGGAGCCTGGTGGGCTATAGTCCATGGGGTCGCTAAGAGTCAGACACGACTGAGCGACTTCACTTTCACTTTTCACTTTCATGCACTGGAGAAGGAAATGGCAACCCACTCCAGTGTTCTTGCCTGGAGAATCCCAGGGATGGGGGAGCCTGGTGGGTTGCCGTCTATGGGGTCGCACAGAGTTGGACACAACTGCCTCGACTTAGCAGCAGCAGCAGCATACGTGGAAAGGATAATATTTGAACGATTTTGACATATGTGGACAAATCATCACCACAATCAAGATAATAAACACATCCACCACCTCCCAGCAATTTCCTTGTGCCCCTTCAGAATCCTGCCCCTCTGCATCTGCCCATTGCCCCTACTATAATTTTCATTTTTAAAAATTTTTATTTATTTTACATTTTATTGAAGGGGCTTCCCTGGTGGCTCAGACAGTAAAGAATCTGCTTGCAGTGCAGGAGACCCAGGTTTGATCCCTGGATCAAGAAGATCCACTGGAGAAGGAAATGGCTACCCATTCCAGTATTCTTGCCTGGAGAATCCCATGGACAGAGTAGCCCGGCAGGCTATGGTCCCTGGGGTCGCAAAAGTCAGACACCACTGAGCAACTAACACTCTTCACTTTCGTAGTTGAATTACTAGGTTGTGTTTAATTTCTACTGTTCAACAGTGACTCAATTATGCATATTTTTTCATTATGGTTTATCCCAGGATATTGAATATAATTCCCTGTGCTATACCTTTTTTTATCTATCCTGTATATAACTAGAATTTTATATTAATGGAATTGTATGGTACATACTCCGTAATATGCTTTTTATTGAGGAGGAATTGTCTGGCTTCTTTCACTGAGCTTACTTGCTGAGGTTTACCCATGTAGTTGTGTGTGTCAGTAGTTCATTGATTGCTAAGTAGTAGGTCATTTTATTGACACATCACAATTAGTTCATTCACCTTTTGATGGATATTACAAATAAAGCTTCTATAAACATCTATGTACAAGTTATTATGTGTATATGTTTTCATTTCTCTCTAGATACCCAAGAGTACAATGGCTGGGTCACATGGTAGGTGTATGTTGAACTTTTAAAGAAATTTCAAAACTATTTTCCAAAGTGTTTAAACTATTTTAGGGAATTCCCTAGTGGTCCAGTGGATGGCAATCTGCACTTTCACTGCTGAGGGCCCTAGTTCAATTTCTGGTGGGGAACTAAGATCCCACAAGCTGTATGGCACAGATTAAAAAAATTTTTTAATAAATAAAAATACAATACAGTGATTTTTTTTTTTTAAAAGCTATTTTACATCCCATCAGCAACGTAGGGGAGTTCCAGGTATTCTACATCTTTGCCAGTATCTGGTATGATTAGTCCTTTAAAATATGTGTCATTCTAGTGGATGTGTCCTGGTACCTCATTGTGGTTTTAATTGATATGTTTCAACTGACTAATGTGGGCTTCCCAGATAGCTCAGTGGTAAAGAATCCACCTGCCAATGCAGTGGGATGCAGGGGATACGGGTTTGATTCCTAGGTTGGGAAGATGTCCTGGAGAAGGAAATGGCAACCCACTAGCAGAGTTGACTGAGCGACTGGGCATACACACACTGACTAATGATTTTGAGCATTTTTTATATGCTTATTTGATACCCATATATATCTGTTGGCGATGTGAATATTTAAATCTTTTGCCCATTTTGAAATGGGTTGTTTGTCTTATTATTGAGGTTTGCTTTTTAAAAAGTTTTTTATGTACTTTATATAAAAATCCTTTGTCAAATATGTGATTTGCAGCTTCCCTGGTGGCTCGGGTGGTAAAGAATCTGCCTGCAATGCAGGAGACACAGGTGCGATCCCTGAGTAGGGAATATCCCCTGGAGAAGAGAATGGCAACCCACTCCAGTATTCTTGCCTGGAGAATTCCATGGACAGAGGAGCCTAGTGGCCTATGTTCCATGGGGTTGCAAACAGTTGGACACGACTGAACGACTAACATTTTCACACTTTTACATTCTCCTTGCCTGAGGTTTGTCTTTTCATTTTTTTTTTTTTTTTTTGGAAGAGCAAAAGTTTTTCATTTTGATGAAGTTGGGGTTTTTTTTGGTATTCTATCTTGGAAACTTTTGCCATTCAAATGCCATCAGGAAAATTTTCTTTCATATTTTGAATAACATCTCTTAAGCCTTGAGTCTTCAAAATATACTCCTGGGCCATAAAAACACTTAAGAAAGAGCTCCCCAGCTCCCTCACCTGGTGACAGTGCTTTTTAAAGCATTTGAACCTAAAGCATTTTAAAATTATGAAAGTGTCAAAAGTAATCTAAAACATTTTTCTTTTTTTCAAATATTTTTCAGAAGTGCAAAATACCTTACTATTGAGAACACAGAAGAAATAATTTTAAAAATGTGAGATGTGAAAGTCAAATATTGCTGGTCTCAGTCTGTAAGATGACTTGCTTCTAGACCACCACGCCTGGAGTACATTTTCTTATCACTCTTCTTTTCCATGAAATTCTGTTTGAATGGAGGTGAAGAACATTTTACTACCTTAATCGATAGCACTAAAGTCCTCTTAGGGAAAGAAGCATTCTTGCTGGGAAGAATATTGTATTTTAATAAGTGCTTGAAGTTGGTGAACACCCATAGACACTGCCTCCTATTCCTATCCTGAGGGTGTTGACTGGCACCAAGCTTAAGGAAATGGAAGCATGTTCTCCATAACAGAGGAGATGGGAAGGAGAGAGAAAAGTGGAGAAAGGGGCACAGAGATAAAAGCTTTGCCAGATATGATGTAACCCTTTTCTAAGAATCCCACAAAGTGGGGCACATCTATTAAATGAGTGACTTTTACTGTTATAACTGTATAAAGGGCCTAAACTGAAACAATTCAGAGCAGAAATAACATGTGAGATTCAGGAGTTCAGAGTCCCAGATGGCCCTGGGGACCTTGGTCTCACTGGGATTTACAAAAATCTTGGGAAGGGCCTTAACTTCCACAGAAAGTGAAGTGATGGGTATTTGAGTTCATCGTACTTGACCTTTGAGAAGTAAGGAGACCTCAATTGATATCCTGGACCCTTGCATGGTACAACCTCTAATATCTCAAACTTAAAACACGCTATCCTTTGACCAAAATGGACTTGATCTGATCAGTGACATGAAGAGATCTTAAATCCCTGCCCAGGAATTGAACCTCGGTAGCCTGGATGAAAGCTGGGAATCCTAGCCATCAGATCAGCAAAGGAGAGAGACAAGGAGCTATTTTTTCCTGGGATCTTTGTCCCCAGTGAAAAATGCATTTCTCAAGGAGGCAAAAACTGAAAACGCAGGTGCAAAGTTTATCATTAGAGACGTACCACAACAACAAGTGGGAAAGCACCCAGAGAAACAATTTATCTAGTTAAGACAGAAGCAAGGCAGACATGTACACCCAGACAGAAAGGCTGTGGCATCCCTCCAAGTGAGGAGGAGTGCAGTAAAGAGGCAATTAAGTCATTTATATAAGGCAGTTCTTCTGGGTCTTCATCTTCCCTTTGGCCAATTGTCTGGTTTCTTTTTCCACATCTGACCTGTCCTAGGACCCTCCCTGACATGTGTGGGCAACATTTTCTCAAGGTGGATTTCAGCCCAGAGGCCTATGGGATCACATATTATGGGGCGGTGCCCTCCCCTTTTGACCCTCAAGGAGCCTTTCTGAACGTGTGAAATGTCTCCCTTGCTCCAAGGATAGAAAATATATGACCTCCTGATCCTTTACTCAAACAAGGTTTAGCCTCTCTCTGTTACTACCATGACTGTTATCTTAAGGAGTCCACAGGAGACAAAGCCTGGCTATTTACCCTGTTTCAATTGTTAATTCTGTTTCAGAGAGCAAACAGGAGGCTGGTTGTAAATTTCTAACCTGGAACCCAGCTATTACCCGTTTCAATAAATGCATACAAGAGGCCAGTTGTAAGTGTCCAGCCTGAAGCCCCTCTTTTTCTTATCCCAAGAAATGTAAACAGAAACCCAGTTGTAGATGCCTAGCCTGGGGCCTCTCTGTCTCTCTCTCAGGCTTACTTGCTCCAGTGCTCTCCTGGAAACAAACCATAGGCCCCACTCAGAGCGCAACTTCATTCAAGTCCCCACCTCCACTCAGTCTCCTTAGGTCATTACTCCATCCAGTTCAGACCTTAAGATTCATCACTTCCTGCAAATACTTCAAATCTCTTGTCTCTTTTTCCTTCCATTGCACTTACCTAGGAAAACTTCAGCCATGGAGTGACTTAATCATCTTCTCTGATCCTTAACTTCCTATCAAAAACCTAATAACACACCTATATCTAAATGCTCCATCCTGCATATTAGAGTGGAGAGAAGTGTTGCCATCAAAGGCTATCTCCTTCTGAGACTTTCCTGGTGGTCCAGTGATTAAGAGTCCATGCTTCCAATGCAGGGGACATGGGTTCAGTCCCTGGTGGGGGAACTAAGATCCCGCATGCTGTGCAGTGGGGCAAGAAAAAAAAATTAAAATCTCAAAGGCTAGCCCTTCCACATGTCTGCTAAAGGTCTTTATTCATTTGATACATATAAAAATACATATGTAACAATCAGATCAGATCAGATCAGTCACTCAGTCGTGTCCGACTCTTTGCGACCCCATGAATCGCAGCACGCCAGGCCTCCCTGTCCATCACCAACTCCTGGAGTTCACTCAGACTCATGTCCATCAAGTCAGTGATGTCATTCAGCCATCTCATCCTCTGTTGTCCCCTTCTCCTCCTGCCCCCAATCCCTCCAAGCATCAGAGTCTCTTCCAATGAGTCAACTCTTCGCATGAGGTGGCCAAAGTACTGGAGTTTCAGCTTTAGCATCAGTCCTTCCAAAGAACACCCAGGACTGATCTCCTTTAGGATGGACTGGTTGGATCTCCTTGCAGTCCAAGGGACTCTCAAGAGTCTTCTCCAACACCACAGTTCAAAAGCATCAATTCTTCGGCACTCAGCCTTCTTCACAGTCCAACTCTCACATCCATACATGACCACAGGAAAAACCATAGCCTTGACTAGACGGACCTTTGTTGGCAAAGTAATGTCTCTGCTTTTGAATATGCTATCTAGGTTGGTCATAACTTTCCTTCCAAGGAGTAAACGTCTTTTAATTTCATGGCTGCAGTCACCATCTGTAGTGATTTTGGAGCCCAGAAAAATAAAGTCTGACACTGTTTCCACTGTTTCCCCATCTATTTCCCATGAAGTGGTGGGACTGGATGCCATGATCTTTGTTTTCTGAATGTTGAGCTTTAAGCCAACTTTTTCACTCTCCACTTTCACTTTCATCAAGAGGCTTTTTAGTTCCTCTTCACTTTCTGCCATAAGGGTACATATCTAATAATGCATATATAAAATACATATATAAGAATCAAAATAGCATTGTTCTGTTCAGAGTTGCAAAAAACCTCACACCATTTCAAATGTTTACCAATAAGAGAATAGTTAAATAAATTGTTATACATTCAGTAAAGAATCATATAGAGCAGTAAAAATTTTCTAAACTACAGCTGTGTGAAACAACCCAGAAGAATCACTGGACAAAATATGAAATTAGGATAGTAAGCCCAAGCAGACTGCCTACAGTTTGGTATAATTTTTTTTATAAAACTCAAAACAGGCAATATTGAACAACGTATTGCTTATATTGTTCAGGCCTATAACTATGTACAAAAACTATTTTTAAAAAGAATGACAAATACAAAATTCAGGATAATGGTGATCTCAGGAGGAAGGAGGATCAGAAAAGGGATAAAAATATAAGATGTTGGTATGCATGGCAAATAGAGGGGAAAAAGTGGAAGTAGTGACAGATTTCCTCTTCTTGGGCTCCAAAATCACTGTGGACGGTGACTGCAGCCATGAACTCAGAAGATGACTGCTTCTTGGCAGGAAAGTGATGACAAACCTAGATAGTGTGTTGAAAAGCAGGGACATTGCTTTGCCAAAAAAGATCCGGATGGTCCAGGCTATGGTCGCCCCAGTGGTCACGATGGTTGTGAGAGGTGGACAGTAAAGAAGGCAGACTGCCAAAGAATTGATGCCTTCGAACTGTAGTGCTGGAGAAGACTCCTGAAAGTCCCTTGGACAGCAAGATCAAACCAGTCAATCTTAGGGGAGATCAGCCCTGAATATTCACTGGAGGGACTGATGCTGAAACTTAAGCTCCAGTATTTTGGTCATCTGATGTGAACAGATGACCCATTGGAAAAGTCCTTGATGCTGGGAAAGATGGAGGGGAGAAGGAGAAGAGGGCATCAGAGGCTGAGGTGGCTGGACGACATCACTAATGCAATGAACGTGAACTTGGGCAAACTCTGGGAGAAGGTGAGGGAAAGGAAGGCCTGGTGTGCTGCAGTCTGTGGGGTCACAGAGAATCAGACATGACTAGATGACTGAATAACAACAACAAGAAGATGTTGGCTAGTTCTTAGATTGGAAGGTATGGTCACAGATTTGTATATTCTATTATTGTGCTTTGTAATATACATAAACCTTATATATTATTCTGTAGGTATCAAATATTATGTAAAAACAATATTTAAAACCTTTTAGGAGCTATGAAAAAAATTTTTATGATGAGATCTCTCCATTTAATATAGCTATCCCGCCTTTATTTCCCCAACATTTTTTTTTTTTTTGCTGGAGTGGGGGCAGGGGCGGGGGCTTCCCTTATGGCTCAAATGGTAAAGAATCTGCCTGCAATGTGGGAGACCATGGGTTCGATCCCTGGGTCAGGAAGATACCCTGGAGAAGGGAATGGCAATCCACTCCAGTATTCTTGCCTGGAGAATTCCATGGACAGTGGAGCCTGGGGGGCTATAGTCCATGGGGTTGCAAAGAGTCAGACAACAATGAGTGACTAACACTTTCTTTTCAATAATTTTTATGCTTCTGTTATTTCTCTTATTTTAGGGCACCTTCCCATACATCTATCCAAATCCTACCTAATTCCAAGACTCTGGTCAAGTTCCAGATCTTTTCAGAAGTCTTCATCAACTTCTCCAGTTCTTGTTCATCTTTATTTAGTACTTAACTTTTGGATTAAGCAAATCAGCATTTAACCACATTTTTCTTCTGTCATTTATAATCAGTCCATGTATGTTAGGATTCTTCACTGCAAATAACGGAATCTGGTCTCAGTTCAGTTCAGTAGCTCAGTCATGTCCTACTCTTTGCGACCCCATGAACTGCAGGACACCAGGCTTCCGTGTCCATCACCAATTCCTGGAGCTTACTCAAACTCATTTCCATTGAGTCGGTGATGCCATCCAACCATCTCATCCTCTGTCATCCCCTTCTCCTCCCACCGTCAATCTTTCCCACCATCAGGGTCTTTTCCAGTGAGTCAGTTCTTCGCATTAGGTGGCCAAAGTATTGGAGTTTCAGCTTCAGCATAAGTCCTTCCAATAAATACTCAGGACTGATTTCCTTTAGGATGGACTGGTTGGATCTTCTTGCTGTCCAAGGGACTCTCAAGAGTCTTCTCCAACACCACAGTTCAAAAGCATCAATTCTTTGGCACTCAGCTTTCTTTATGGTCCAACTCTCACATTCATACATGACTACTGGGAAAACCATAGCTTTGACTAGATGGACTTTGTTGGCAAAATAATGTCTCTGCTTTTTAATAAGCTGTGTAGGTTGGTCATAACTTTTCTTCCAAGGAGTAAGCATCTTTTAATTTCATGGCTGCAGTCACCATCTGCAGTGATTTTGGAGCCCCCCAAAATAAAATCTGTCACTGTTTCCATTGTTTCCCCATCTATGTGCCATGAAGTGATGGGACCGGATGCCATGATCTTAGTTTTCTGAATGTTGAGTTTTAGGCCAGCTTTTTCACTCTCCTCTTTCACTTTCATCAAGAGGCTCTTCAGTTCTTCTTCACTTTCTGCCATAAGGATGGTATCATCTGCATATATGAGGTTATTGATATTTCTCCCAGCAATCTTGATTCCAGCTTGTGTTTCCTTCAGCACAGCGTTTCTCATGATGTACCCTGCATATAAGTTAAATAGGCAGGGTGACAATGTACAGCCTTGACCTACTCCTTTCCCGATTTGGAACCAGTCCATTGTTCCATGTCCAGTTCTAACTGTTGCTTCTTGACCTGCATACAGATTCCTCAGGAGGCAGGTCAGGTGTTCTGGTATTCTCATCTCTTGAAGAATTTTCCACAGACTGTTGTGATCCACACAGTCAAAGCCTTTGGCATAGTCAATAAAGCAGCAGCAGATGTTTTTCTAGATGTTTTCTCTTGCTTTTTCGATGATCCAACGGATGTTGGCAACTTGATCTCTGGTTCTTCTGCCTTTTCTAAATCCAAGTTGAACATCTGGAAGTCTATGGTTTATATACTGTTGAAGTCTGACTCATTATTAGTAGTTTAAACAGAAAAGAAATTTATTAAAGGATATGGATGGCTCCTAGAGCCTCTGAGTGGTCAGGAAATGAGGTTTGGCAGCTGACAGGCTGATGTCAAAACTGTGCTGGTGTCCTGCTCTAGTGCAGACTCTACGGGTGCCAGCACTGGGCAAAAGTGGACTTGTCCTCTCGCCCCTGACACTACACACGTGACTACTGGCACCTCTGCCCCGCTGCCCTTGGAAGCTGGTTTCTTTTTTTTTTCCAGAATGGACTGCAAGCAGTGCCTCCATCTTCACTTCACCCTATTCTGACCTGAAGCCTATTTAGTTGCGGAGCTGGGGTACACAAGATATATCTAATTGTGTGGGACCCTGAGAAGATAAGTTTTTCACTGCCAAACATAGAAAGTATGTTTTGAAGGTTATCTTACCAATTTGGCTTATTACCTAAAACACATAACACTCAATAAATACCTGTTGATTTATTACTCTTCAGTATCTTGCATTAAAACAATACCTTTGGAATCAGCTAATCTACACCTTTGTCTTACAAAGGAGCAAACAAAGCAATAAAGTGATTTGATGGTGGTCAGACTTTTAGCTCTTCTTGGAGCTGATGTTACGCTTTGAGGATGACGTGAATGAATGTGTTAGTCGTTCCTCTGTCCATGGAATTCTCCAGGCAAGAATACTGGAGTAGGTAGCCATTCCCTTCTCCAGGGGATGTTCCCAACCCAGGGATAAAATACAAGTCTCCCACATTGCCGGCAGATTCTTTGCCATCTGAGCCACCAGGGAAGCCATAAAGTCCAGGAAAAACTCCCAAAGGTCTAATACAGTGATGTAATAGGTTTCTTGTGCTGAAATTGCTTACATGCCTTATTGTGAAAGTACTAGCTATTTATATTATTAATAGTTTTGGGAACACTCTAATTTTCCACATTTGAAAAATAAAAGCACTAGCTTATTTTTTTTCTATTTTATTATTTGTGGCAGTCTACTAATTTCCACCCAACGTCTTTTCACCCCTTCTTCCACAGTAATAGAAACCCTGAGTTTTTACTGGGCCATGGTCACCAAGAATAAAGACTATATTCCCAGTTTCTTTTGCAGCTGTGTGTGGCCATGGGTTTACATTCTGGATGTAACCACAATTGTTGCATGCAACTTCTGGGAAATGTTCTTAGAAATGTTGAGTCATGCCCTTTTCTGTTTCCTCCTCCCCGCTGATTGGAATGCAGTTAGAGCTGTAGGAGCCATTTCAGAAGAGGAGGTGACCTTGAGAATGGAATTCTCTTGTGGTAAAGCAAGAAGATAGGATCTTACCAACAATGAACTTACTACCTCCCAACTTCTTGTACACGAGAGACAAACTTTCTACCTTGTTTATTGTTATTTTAGTTTATTTCATTTATGTTAGCTTTTTTCCCCTGTTATTTGTAGCTGGCCAAATCCTAATTAATAATCCCTGGGCTGGGGAAACAGTGGCTGACTTTATTTTTCTGGGCTCCAAATCACTGCAGATGGTGACTGCAGCCATGAAATTAAAAGATGCTTGCTCCTTGGAAGGAAAGTTATGACCAACCTAGATAGCATATTAAAAAGCAGAGACATTACTTTGCCAACAAAGGTCCGTCTGGTCAAGACTATGGTTTTTCCAGTGGTTATGAATGGATGTGAGAGTTGGACTCTAAAGAAAGCTAAGCGCTGAAGAATTGATGCTTTTGAACTGTGGTGTTGGAGAAGACTCTTGAGAGTCCCTTGGACTGCAAGGAGATCCACCCAGTCCATCCTAAAGGAGATCAGTCCTGGGTATTCATTGGAAGGACTGATGCTGAAGCTGAAAGTCCAATACTTTGGCCACCTGATGTGAAGAACTGACTCATTTGAAAAGACGCTGATGGTGGGAAAGATTGAAGGTGGGAGGAGAAGGGGACGACAGAGGATGAGATGGTCGGATGGCATAACTGACTCAATGGACATGAGTTTGGGTGAACTCCGGGAGTTGGTGATGGACAGGGAGGTCTGGCGTGCTGCGGTTTATGGGGTTGCAGAGTCGGACATGACTGAGCGACTGAACTGGAACTGGGCTGGTCACCTTGATTATTCATGCTGATGCAGACCTGACTGGGTGATAGGATCCCAACTTGGGCATGTTATGTACATGACAGGGGCAATTCGATGCCGCAGTCTTGAACTGGAGTCCTCAAGTACACAGCAGACCACTACTACCAGCCACTCTAGTACATACCTAAGTGATAAGCCCAAATAACACCTGCCGATTGATAAGACACAGAGACCTGGCTTTTTAAATGTGATTTAGAAATAGTTCATGGTCTTTCAGTTTTAAAATATTTTTCTTATTTCTTTTGTTTCAAACCTCCCCTCTGGACTGGGTTCCCAGCTTGCCAGAAAAGCTTTTTACACCCTATACTCAATCTTTGTTTTTTAATAGTTTACTTTTTCTTCAACACTTCATTTTCCCCCTAGCTCTTTCAAAGCATTTTAATAACCTGGGAATGATTCAAAGTATGAAAAGAAGATTCAAACATCTTCCCTTTAAAGGGGAGCAAGGGTCATAGAAAGGCCTCAGGGCTCACAGATTGGAGAGTCTGGTTTCAGAAAGTCTCTTGAAGGCTAGCAGGCAGCTGAAGAGACATAAAATTGTAATAGATCCTCAGAGGATGGGACATGGTTGCTGGGTCCTGAGCACCTTGAAGCATTTCTTTTCTATGTATTTATTTGGCCGCACTGGGTCTTAGTTGCGGCATGTGGGATCTTTTGTTGTGGAGCAAAGGCTCTCCTGTTGTGATGCTCGGCTTCATTAGTTGCGGCACGCAGGCTTACTTGCATGTGGGATCTTAGTTTCCCTACCAGGGATCAAATCCAAGTCCCCTGCATTGCAAGGCGGATTCTTAACACTGAACCACCAGTGAAGTCCAATGAATGTTTCTTTCCTTATCTTTTTTTTTTTTTTAATATTTATTTATTTATTTGACTGCGCCAAGTCTTAGTTGCAGCATGTGGGATCTAGTTCCTCAACCAGGGATTGAACCCCAGGCCCTCTGCCATGTGACCATGGAGTCCTAGACACTGGACCACCAGGGAAGTCCCGAAGGGTTCCTTGATCGTGATGCGGTGTCAAAGTATTTGTCTGGGGAGAACCGAGCAGGATGGGCTGAGCAGGTCTGTTGTTCCACAGGGTCAAGCTTCTTCAGCATGTAGATAAGGTCCCCCACTCATTGAGGTAATACTGGAGAAACCCGACCACACTGAAGCCAGAGTTCCCAATTCCATGTGCAGCTGTCTCTAACTGATGGCCTCATGTGTTTTCAACACTATTCACTTTTAAAAACAACAAACAATTCTAAAAGTTTTAATGACATGGCCTGTGTGAAAGCTGTATATTTTTTTACATGTCTGGTGCAATTGCTAAGGAAAATGTATTTCTAGTATTTCTCCCACGTGAAATAGGACAGTCAGACATTAATATGTCAGTGCCCTACCACTGTGGTAGTTACATTCACATGGTGCATGCTCACTGGCTCAGTGGTGTTCTACCCTTTGCCACCGTATAGGCTGTAGCCAGCCAGGGTCCTCTGTCCATGGGATTTTCCAGGCAAGAATAGGGGAGTGGGTTGTTATTTCCTCCTCCAAGGGATCCTGTGGTAGGCAGCTTCCTTACCACTGAGCCACCTGAGAATTCATATTGAAGGATTTCTGTTAGTAAATCTGAAGAATCGGTAGTTTCTTAGAAAATTCTGTTTGCCTCTATCCTTAATATTCCATCCAAAAACCTGAGATCTATTTCCAAAGTCTAAAGTGCAGAGAGCATAAGCAACACGAAAGCTTCTCGGAGGAATTCAGGAAGGCGGATGCGGTGCGGAGGGCAGTAGTGCGATGGGCTGGACCTGGGAAAGGTTGGGTAGACATGGGTGGGCGGGACCTGGGGGAGGTGGGTCTGGTAGGCACCGCCCAGGGTGTGCCCAGATTTGGCGCCGAACGCCAAGGAATCTTCTCGCGAGAGTTCGAGAGAAACGCGGTTTTTCTGCCGCGCGGAACTCTGCGCTGTTGGCGGCAGCGGCCGGAGCGAGGTGAGATCGGGCCGAGGGGCGAGTGAAATTACGGAGGGGAGAGACGGTCCAGGTAGTCAGGCGGGGGAGCGGGCATCTGGGCAGTCGCAAGGAGGGAGAGAGGAAGCAGGCGGACATGACTTAGACGGACGTGGGCTGATTTAGGACTGCAGGGAAGGGAGGCCTGACCGGCCACGACCTGTGCAGAGAGGAGGTCGGTGGGAATCAGAGCTGCCGCTTTTACTTCGTTTACGTTCGGGTCTGCCACTCACTAAACCAAACCTTTTAGTGGAAGGGAACGTGTGTCAGATATATCTTTTACATCTCTGGCTTCTGTATCGCGATTTCTAAACTCAGGAGTCGCCCTGTGAATGTTGAATGAATACGGTTGAAAGAGAGGATAGACAAGGAAGCACGGAAGAGGGGAGATTGGAGAAGAGGGATAGGATGGGAAGTTTTGTGGTTTTAAGCCTGGGTAGCAAAGAAGATCATGGGGTGAGTTTGGTAGGATTTCTGGCAAGGTCTTCTGTTTTGATAACTTAAAAGTTGGACGTTGGACACCTAAGACTGTGGGAATGAATTTATATATTAAATTTCTTTGTTACCTTCACTCCTCTGCGATTCTGAGGCCTAGAGGAGGAAGTCCTCTAGGTCGCTCTGTGCGACCCCATAGACGGCAGCCCACCAGGCTCCCCCGTCCCTGGGATTCTCCAGTCAAGAACACTGGAGTGGGTTGTCATTTCCTTCTCCAATTATACTTACTATAGTTTGTGCCTTGTTACCTCATTCATAGCTCCATTTTGGCTTCAAAGATGTGAACCACATTTCTTTCCAGGAGGCTTAAGCAGAATGGGGCTAAGTATACTTTTTGATGATATGAAACTAGATTATTTTAGGTTCGCCAAAAAGTTTTTTTTGTTGTTGTTGTATAATGGCTCTAATAGCACTTAGTTGTCTTTAACTTCATTGAAAACAAATTTGTTAGATGGTATTGTGACAGCTGTCATATCAGCATGCATTAAAAAAAAAAACTTATCAACATTGGTGAATTTTTGTGTAGCCATTTTAATATTGAAGATGGAAGAAAAAAGCATTTTTGGCATATTATGCTTTATTAAGAAAGGTAAAAATGCAACTGAAACTCAAAAAAAGATTTGTACATTGTATGGAGAAGGTGCTGTGACTGAGCAAAAGTGTTAAAAGTGGTTTACACAGTTTCATGCTGGAGATTTCTCGCTGGATGATGCTCCATGGTCTGGTAGACCAGTGATTAAATTGAGACATTGAGAACAATCAACGTTATACTACATGGGAGATAGCTGACATACTCAAGATATCCAAATCAAGCATTGAAAATCATTTGCACCAGCTTGGTTCTGTTCATCGCTTTGATGTTTGGGTTCCACATAAGTGGAAAAAACCTTCTTGACCTTAGTTTTGCATGCAATTCCTAACTTAAATGTAACAAAAAACTTCCATTTTTAAAACAATTTGTTATGGGTGATTAAAAATGGATACACTACAATAATGTGGAATGGAAGAGATCCTAGGGCAAGGGAAGTGAACCATGAACCACACCAAAGGCCTGTCTTCATCCCAAGAAGGTGATGTTGTGTATATGGTGGGATTGGAAGGAAGTCGTCTCTTATAAGCTCTTTCTGGAAAACCAAAGGATTGATTCCAACAAATACTGGTCCCAATTTGTTGTTCACTCACTAAGTGTTATCCTACTCTTTGCGACATGATGGCCTGCGGCACAACTGGCTTCCCTGTCCTTCAGTATCTCCCCGAGTTTGCTCAAACTTATGTCCATTAAGTCAGTGATGCCATCCAACCATCTCATCCTTTGTTGCCCCTTCTCCTCTTGCCCTCAATCTTTCCCAGCATCAGGGTCTTTTCCAATGAGTTGGCTCTTTGCATCAGATGGCCAAATTATTAGTTTCAGCATCAGTCCATCCAATGAATATTCAGGGTAAATTCCTTTAGGATTGACTGGTTTGACCTCCTTGCAGTCCAAGGGACTCTCAAGAATCTTCTCCAGCACCCCAGTTCAAAAGCATCAATTCTTCAGTGCTCAGCCTTCTTTACGGTCCAACTCTCAGGTCCGTACCTGACGGCTGGAAAAACCATAGCTTTGACTGTGCCTTGATGTACTTCTTTTCCTATTTGGAACCAATCTTTGTTCCATGTCCAGTTCTAACTGTTGCTTCCTGACCTGCATACAGATTTCTCAAGAGGCAGGTCAGGTGGTCTGGTATTCCCATCTCTTTCAGAATTTTCCAGTTTATTGTGATCCACACAATCAAAGGTTGATTTGGTTGATTTGGCATAATCAGTAAAGCAGAAATAGATGTTTTTCTGGAACTCTCTTGCTTTTTCGATGATCCAGCGGATGTTGGCAATTTGATCTCTGGTTCCTCTGCCTTTTCTAAAACCAGCTTGAACATCTGGAAGTTCATGGTTCACGTATTGCTGAAGCCTGGCTGGGAGAATTTTGAGCATTACCTTACTAGCGTGTGAGATGAGTACAATTGTGCGGTAGTTTGAGCATTCTTTGGCATTGCCTTTCTTTGGGATTGGAATGAGAACTGACCTTTTCCAGTCCTGTGGCCACTGCTGAGTTTTCCAAATTTGCTGGCATATTGAGTGCAGCGCTTTCACAGCATCATCTCTCAGGATTTGAAATAGCTCAACTGGAATTCCATCACCTCCACTAGCTTTGTTCGTAGTGATGCTTTCTAAGGCCCACTTGACTTCACATTGCAGGATGTCTGGCTCTAGGTCAGTGATCACACCTTCGTGATTATCTGGGTCGTTGAAGATCTTTTTTGTACAGTTCTTCTGTGTATTCTTGCCACCTCTTCTTGATATATCTTCTGCTTCTGTTAGGTCCATACCATTTCTATCCTTTATCGAACTCATCTTTGCATGAAATTTTCCCTTGGTATCTCTTTTTCTTGAAGAGATCTTTAGTCTTTCCCATTATGTTGTTTTCCTCTATTTCTTTGCATTGATCACCGAGGAAGGCTTTCTTATCTCTCCTTGCTATTCTTTGGAACTCTGCATTCAGATGCTTCTAGCTTTCCTTTTCTCCTTTGCTTTTCACTCCTCTTCACAGCTATTTGTAAGGCCTCCTCAGACAGCCATTTTGCTTTTTTGCATTTCTTTTCCATGGGGATGGTCTTGATCCCTGTGTCCTGTACAATGTCATGAACCTCTGTCCATAGTTCATCAGGCACTCTGTCTATCAGATCTACTCCCTTAAATCTATTTCTCACTTCCACTGTATAATCATAAGGGATTTGATTTAGGTCATACCTGAATGGTCTAGTGGTTTTCCCTACTTTCTTCAATTTAAGTCTGAATTTGGCAATAAGGAGTTCATGATCTGAGCCACAGTCAGCTCCCGGTCTTATTTTTGCTGACTGTATAGAGCTTCTCCATCTTTAGCTGCAAAGAATATAATCAGTCTGATTTCAGTGTTGACTATCTGGTGATGTCCATGTGTAGAGTCTTCTCTTGTGTTGGTGGAAGAGGGTGTTTGGTATGACCAGTACGTTATCTTGGCAAAACTCTATTAGTCTTTGCTCTGCTTCATTCCGTACTCCAAGGCCAATTTGCCTGTTACTCCAGGTGTTTCTTGACTTCCTACTTTTGCATTCCAGTCCCCTATAATGAAAAGGACATCTTTTTGGGTGTTAGTCTAAAAGGTCTTGTGGATCTTCATAGAACTGTTCAGCTTGAGCTTCTTCATCGTACTGGTTTGGGGCATAGGCTTGGATTACCATGATATTGAATGGTTTGCCTTGGAAACGACCAGATCATTCTGTCGTTTTTGAGATTGCATCCAAGTACTGCATTTCGGACTCTGGTTGACCGTGATGGCTACTCCATTTCTTCTAAGGGATTCCTGCCCGCAGTAGTAGATATAATGGTCATCTGAGTTAAATTCACCCATTCCAGTCCATTTTAGTTCGCTGATTCCTAGAATGTTGATGTTCACTCTTGCCATCTCCTGTTTGACCACTTCAATTTGCCTTGATTCATGGACTTGACATTCCAGGTTCCTATGCAATATTGCTCTTTACAGCATCGGACCTTCCTTCTATCACCAGTCACATCCACAACTGGCTATTGTTTTTGTTTTGGCTCCCTCCCTTCATTCTTTTTGGAGTTATTTCTCCACTGATCTCCAGTAGCATATTGGGCACCTACTGATCTGGGGAGATCCTCTTTCAGTAGCCTATCATTTTGCCTTTTCATACTGTTCGTGGGATTCTCAAGGCAAGAATACGGAAGTGGTTTGCCATTCCCTTCTCCAGTGGACCACATTCTGTCACATTCCAAAGGTTAGTTAAGCTGTAATACGAAGAATGGAGTGAAAAAGCAAAATGGATAGGAGTAATGGAATAATCCAATATATGTTAGGAAGTAGTTGTGGAAATAGAAATGGCAGACTCAAGGAATAAATTGAAAGTAAATGGACAGGGTAAGTAGGGTAGGGGAATGAAGTATTAAGGGTGACTTGCAGGTTTCTGAGTTGTATAGCTGGATTGGGGTCATTTACTGAATGGGGAAAATTTTGAAGATTGGTTTTATACATGGTAAGTTGTAGATGCCTTTGAAAAATTTTAGAGCTGTAGAATGAGAAGTAGGGATTTAGAGCTCAGATTTGATGCTTGTGTAGAAATAAAAAATTAGTGAGTCATCTATAAATTAGAGTCATGTGCATAACTGAGTGAAGTGGGCCGAGGATGAAATATTGGAAACTTATTAACCAGGTTAGAGGAACATGAATCTGCAGAAGTTTAGGAGGCATGTCCAGGAAGGGAGGAAAACCAGGTGAGTACTGTGTTTCAGAAGTCAACAAAAATCTTTTCCAGCAAAAGGAACTGATCAAAAGTGTCAGATGTTTCTGAGAGGTCAAGTGAGATGGTATGAAAAGCATTCTTTCAAGTTACCAATCAAGACATTATTTCCATTTCAAAGGAAACTTTACTAGAAAGCCAATATGTAAACAGTATTTTTATTTTTTCCTTTTTTGGCCCCACTGCACAGCTTATGGGATCTTAGTTCCCAGAGCAGAGATTGAACCCAGGCCTCGGGCAGAGCACAGAACCCTAACCACTGGACCACCCGGGAATTCCCAGTAATAATTTTTAAAACCTCTGGTTGGAGTGGAGGTGAGATTCTTGTACCCTGCCTGTTTCACCCCATTTGGACCACAGTTTGAAATCCGCTGAAAAGTTGAAATCATTTTATAATGGGGAAACTCAACAGTTAAGGTAAAATGTTTTGCTCAAACCCATATTGTTATTTAGTGGTAGGCTGTCCATTAGAACTCAGTTCTTCGAGTTTCTAACTTAGGTTCTTTTTTCTGTAATTGTTACATTCTCCACTTTGTTTCACGATGTGTGAGTTTGAAATATGGTTTAACTGACTGACAAACATGCATTTTGCTGCAAGGGGAACTTAACTGTGTAATAGAAAAACTGCTTGGATGAATAAACATTTTACTTTTTTTTTTCCTTAGAAGAAAAGATGCTAGAACCACAGGAGAATATCTTGACTGACCTACCAGATTATGAGCATATAGAAGATGAAACTTTTCCTCCGTTCCCACCTCCAGCCTCTCCAGGGAGAGAAGATGGTGAAGGCGCTGAACCTGAAGAAGGTCCATGACACCAGAGTGGTGTCCATGTCCAGCTATCCCTCTGTCAGCTTTCAAAATGACACATTTAAAAATGAGGCTTAAATAAGTAATATTAAATCTTGGTATATTTCACCAGAGTCAGGGAGAGGAGCGCCTGTTCCTGTACCTCCGAAGAGAACAGTTAAAAGGAATATACCCAAGCTGAATGCTGAGAGGTACATTTACTGTTTCCTTAAAGATTTCTACTTTTCTTTCCATCATCGTTTACCTCTTATGTTACAAGCTTTCGGTTGGGATGATTTTGGGATCAGATATTTCTAAAGGCATTTTTTTCAATTTAACAGATAACATTTTTTTCTTATGGTCTTGTTTTGGCCTTGATGGCTTTAGAAAACTTGAAATTTAAAAATACTTCTATTCACAGATTAATTTCAGAGAGAGGGCTCCCAGCATTAAGGCATGTGTTTGAGAAGGCAAAATTCAAAGGTAAAGGTCATGAGGTAAGAAATGTCTGATTTGTATTTTAGACCTTTGTTTCTTAAAGTATTGGTGAGACTGTGTGCCATTCTCATGCTCTCAGGAATCTTAGAATGTTTCACAGATGCTGTCATTCAGCATCATATCTCTTCAGAAACTGTGATATGTGGAAAGGACATTCAAGACATTTAGGAACTGTCAATCTCTGCACAAGTGAACATTTAAAAATTTCCTTTGCATCATGTAGATATAATTTTTTTGCAGATGATGTCTTAGTAGAGCTTTGTAATAATTTATGAAGGATTTTCAAATATGTTCTTAAATTATCAACCTCTGGGGTAGGTGTTGGTCCCATTATATAGTAAAGGAAACTGTGGTTTAGTTTTAAGCTTCCACTGCCAGTGGTTAAGAGCAGACCCTTGACTTTGGTTTCATGGACCAGCTAGAGGAACATTAATACAACATGAGCATGATTTTGGTGTGGTGTTCAGGAGAGTTGGAAAGAGGGAAGTGAACAGAGGCAGATAGTAATTCAGAGGCTATTTCACTCCCAGGGCAACGAAGTGAAATAGCCTAGATAGGATATTAATAATAGCAAGGGGATGAACAACATATAATACTTGGAGGTGATTGGGAGGTACAAAAGTAAAAATTAATCCCCAAATTTTAAACCTAGGAAGCTGAAAAACCTGATTTTCTTAGTTTCGGTGGACAATAAGGAAGAATATAAGCCTGTGTTCTATTTTGCCACAAAACTAAACCTAAGTCAAGATATTTTAAAACCATGCCCAGCTCAGTTAATTGATTGCTCTTATTGAAATTTTCAGGTAGTAATGATAAACTGGTGCTTTGAATTTGGGACATCTTCATCATTTTCATAAGTTCTTAAGATAAATAAACTTATATGAAGAATAAATATTTTGTATTCCTTCACTGGGTGCAGGTGGGCTCTGAGTTTGTCTAGTCTTCTATACTTTGCCTTTGAAAATTCTTATTATTTTCTCACAAAGTTGCATCACTGATGCCTTTTTTCCAGGTATGATTTGGGACTTTACACTGTATTTAGGTATGTCTCTTCTCTGTCCCTTGGGTCTAACATGACATTGTGAGGTGGCTGGTCAACAACTGGAAGACGGTGGTTGAGCCTTTAAAAGAACTTTTATCTTTATCAGAATGAGAACAACAAGACATTATGTTCTCAGTATTACATATTGAGTTATTGGTAGAGTTTACGGTTTTAACCATGAGCTTCTTGTGGTTCAAATACCACCAAGATCAAATACCACCATCACAATAATAGTGGACATTTGTGGGCTTGCTTTGTGTCAGGCACTTTACTTGTATTACTTAATCCTCCTAACAACCCTATGAGGTGTGTATAATCTCATTTTATTCATGAAGAAAAATTACATAGGTAAAGTGATTTGTTTAAAGTCACACAGCTATTAAGTGGTAGAATTTAGATTTGAATCTATGCAGTCTGATCCAGAGCTTTTAACCACTCTCCTATTTTAAAGTTCTGTAAGAAAAAAAAATTTTGTTTTTAGTAAAATCAGGAATTTTGGACTTTTTTCATTTATTACTGTGGTTTATTAAATTTTGTTTTTCATTAAAATTTTTTTTTAGTGTTAAATTGAAATTTCAAATGTAGAGAGGTACTGTGGTCTGAGAATGTTTGCACTTTTCTTGCTGGTCTTCAGTACTTTGCCCTTGGAATTTCCAAGTATATTTTCGCAGAGCTGATTCTCAGTGCTTTCTTCTCCATATATGATTGTTAGGGGCCTGTCAGTCTGTATAGTTATTTCTAAAAGATAAGCTTGTCATTTTATTAAATTTACTTTCAAGTATTGCTTTATAGTCCTGAAAAGACACATGTGATTATCTTTTAACTTTTATTAAGTTTTCATACTAGGTTTCTTCTTTCCTCTGATTTTTAAAGCCTACTGCAGGTTTTAAACCTACTGCAATCCTCTAAGCCCTTAATACATACTTTTCTTCTTAAACTTTTTTCTAAAAGTTTATTAACCTTATAGAAGGACACCAGTGACTTTGGTACTACTGTTCAATTCTGAAATCTGCTGACAAGGTCACTTGTGAGAATGAATCTTCTATTTAGCATTTTTATTTTTATGTGCTAGGCTGAGGACTTGAAGACACTAATCAGACACATGGAGCACTGGGCACATAGGCTATTCCCTAAACTGCAATTTGAAGATTTTATTGATAGAGTTGAATATCTGGGAAATAAAAAGGAAGTTCAGGTAGGTGTTGAGATTATTATGAATATTATTCACAATGCTAAATTGTATAAGGATATATTTAGTTGAGGCTAAGTAGCTCTTTGGGGTCTTCATTTTGCAGTCTTAGTAGAGAGGGGGAGAGTTAATAGTGGTTACTTGGGTGCAACTTTTTTTGAAACTAAGAATAAAATCAGTGACCACTTTCTTCCAAATCTAAGTGAAAATGTAAAAATGTCTTTTATTTTCAGACCTGTTTAAAACGAATTCGACTTGATCTCCCTATTTTACATGAAGATTTTGTTAGCAATAATGGTAAGAATATAGGTTTATCTACTTGATAGTAAGTTTGCTTTTACAAATGGATCTAATTGGGGTTGGCAGTGTTATAGGACTGAGTTCTTAGTTTATTTTGAATATATAATTACAGTATAGTAAATAGGAATGAATTAAGATGCCTTGGTACATCTAGAATACACAGTGGTATGCCATTAAGAGATGTAAAAATATCTTTACATGTTCACAAAAGAGCATGAGTTTTTGTGAACTGTTGGTCATGACCCATTGATCTTTTGTAGTGCTTCTTAATAAAAATATATGAAAAGATGCAGTGTTCATATACATGCCCATTATAAAAAAGTGGTTCTGGGAAATTAGAATAATTTGATGTTGAAATACTTCACATTTCACATAAGAGTACAGATCTTGTATATATGACGTTAATTAGACCTATGTGACTGTTCCTGGTATTGATTGCATTTGTTAGTCGTACAGTGCAACCATAGGCAGTCACATACATCAAAACATATGGTTCCTGCCGACAGGGTCTGTATAGTTATCAGATTTTCTGTGCGATGGCTCCATACATGTTTGCTTTTTGTTTTTAAAATTTTTAGTAGATGCAGTAGAAAATACAGGCTCCATATAGAATCCCCGAAAGTTATTTATAAATTGCTTTTAAAGGTGTAAAAGATGTGATTTAAATAATCCAAGGTTTAATTATTTGGTAAGGTATGGTATGAACTGTTGGCATGGGATTTGATATGTGAAAGGAATTAGTTATTAGACTCTGAATCCCACAGCATATCCTACTGGGTCAGTTAGCTTATTCATTGAACTTTTTGAGCTTCGTACTATGTGCTAATGGGCTTCCTTGGTGGCTCAGTGGTAAAGAATCTGCCTGCCAATGCAGGAGACATGGGTTGGGAACATCCTCTGGAGAAGGAAATGGCAATCCACACCACTATTCTTGCCTGGGAAATCCCATGGGCAGAGGAACCTGGTGAACTGTGGTCCATGGGGTCACAAAAGAGCTGGATACAGTGACTAAATAACAACAACACTGTACTATACACACACACACCCTAGGAAAGGAAAGGAGAGTAAATGTAAATTCATATTTCAAATGGTTGTCTTGGTGATATGAATTTTTTCCCCCACTTGTCAGATCTGATGAGTTGTCTTTTTTTTTTTAAACTGCATAATGTGAATGATACAAAGAGAAGTTGAAGTGTCAGCTTTGCCATCTTCTTAGTTCTTGCTTATACTTCTGTTATCTTCTATCTCAAGATGTTCTGTTATTTTGCAAAAATCTTTTAAAGTTACCACTTGTGCATTTTGTTAGGGTTGTTTTGGTTAAAATAGATAGTATGTCAGTTTGCTTAACTGGGTCATCAGAATATCAGCTATATGTCATAATATGCTGAATTTAAAAAATGAGGACTCAATTCCACCCTGCCTTGAAGGTAGCTTAGGATAAGTGATAGGTTGTCACCGCCAGTTCTTCTTCTAAATGTAAGTTAGAAGAAGAAATATAAATTTTCCTTAATTCTTAAATGAAGTATAAAGGGAAAATTTAGTATTTACTTTTCATACCCCTGTGAATCATTTTAGGAACATCCTACTTTGAGATAACTGGTGTACAGGGTTTTAAGAATTTATTAAGACTAATAATGTAGAGAGCACTGAATTAAAAAAAAAATTAGCTTGGAAATATGTCCACAGATCTCTAAATTTCTTTTTCCTTTTTCACTTTGTGTCTCAGTTTTACCCTATATAAAAATAGCCTATATAAAATAATTACTGTGTATCATCCAAACAATGTAGCAAGCTAGTAAAATGTTTTTAATGTAAAACAAGGATATGCGTTGGATTCTTTAAGTTCTTTTATTAGCAACTATGAACTTTTGCTCTCTGTTAATGCATATTTTTAAACTAGTATCCTGTTTGACTTAAAATAACTCTTTAAATATTCCTTCTACTTGTTTGAGTCAAGCATGTCAATCATCTGACATTCTTATACCTCACAAATTGTTTCTTCATGTCTGGTACCTTGTTGCTTTAAACTGGTTTTCAGTCAATAGCTGCAGAAAATCTTTTTCTAACTGGTTTAACACTATAGACACACTTTTTCTTTTCTACTGCAGATGAAGTAGAGGAAAGTAATGGCCATGATGTAACTGCTACCGAATTAGATCCCTTTCTGACAAATTCATACGGAAGTGTAGAGTTTGCTTCTGAGTCAAGTAGAAGCCTAACAGAAGAAGAACAACAAAGAATTGAGAGAAATAAACAACTGGCCTTGGAAAGAAGACAGGCAAAGCTACTGAGTAACAGTCAGTCCCTAGGAAATGGTAAATTTTATGCTGCATTTTATGTGCTACCATTAATATATCAAGGGCACGTTAGAAGTTTTAACTTCTTTACTATTCCTTCAAATAAAATACCTCGAAGAATAGAAAAATATGGTAAGTAAGTAAGTAAAGTCACTCAGTCGTGTCCGACTCTTTGCGACCCCATGGACTGTAGCCCACCAGGCTTCTCTGTCCATGGGATTCTCTAGCCAAGAATACTGGAGTGGGTTGCCATTTCCTTCTCCAAGAAAAATATGGTACAGTATATTAAATTTATGTATATTCAAGAGAGAGAGTGAGCGAGAGACCTAGTTGGAATCCACAAAGAATACAAGTTCAAGATAGTTTTCTGGGTAGCTGAGCATCTGTTAAAAAATTATTCTAATAATCATTTAAAATGGATTCTGGATTTTTCAAAAACGGAATCTTCCCTGACTCCTTAAAGCATGCGACATATAATTTTATCTTAATGATCATAATTAAAACATTAATTGCTTTGTTATTTCCTAAGCATATAAAACACTCTGCAGCACTGGGGACTTAGGGCCATTTGTGTGGCATGAATCGGCCCCAGATGCCTTTACCGCGTTGCGCCACTCCCGCCGTGAGCTGTCATATTGCTTTCTTGTTGACTCCCTCACCTCTTTTAAAACTGCCTTAAAATTTGCCGATTTAAAACAGACTGTGGGTTTGGAAATTGGACAATCAAATTTGGAAAGCTGTATTTAAAAAATAATGGCAAATTGCTTTTGAATGAAGCACACATAATCACATTCATCTTTGTCAGTTTCCAATCCAGTTTTTCCTTTTGAAGTGGGAAAATAAGAATTATTTTCTTATTATAGTGAAGATACCATGTTATAAAACAAGTTTCACGCAAAATAATGAAATTCTCAAGTGAAAATTATTCTGTGGTATTATCAGTTTTTTTTCCAGTTAGAATGAATTTAATTTTTAACCTAACAAATGGATGTTTTATACTACTTTGTGAAAAATTACATGAAGATAGAACTGTTGGTGGCAGTTCTTCCTTGCTGTCATTATCAAAGTTTACTTGGCGATAAGTATTTTAAGGCCCATCTTCTATTTATAATATATGACTTTAAAATTTTCTGAGTAGAAATGAGTATCTTAAATATTTTTTTACTATAGATCACTTATATATCTCATAAGGACATTTGACTTTAAAAAACCTATCTAGTAATTGTGGTTTTTGAATGAGAACAGTTGCATTTGGCTATGATTCAGAAGTTTGAGTTCGACTTGAATTTTTAATGGATTTTATAATAATACATGTATAGAAATGGCTTTATTTGGAAGAAAGAGATCATAATTAACATTAAAGTGATCATAGATTTCATTTTTGTTGATCTAGACTTGTGAAGAAGTTTGTACTAGGTAAGATCGGATCCGGTGCTTGTAATGAGTAATAGTGGTTTCTCTTGCAGACTTGTCAGTGAACACACCCAGCACACAGACCTCTGAGGCGGGTAGTGCAGGTGAGGAGCAAAAGGAGGAAGAAGCAAATGGATTTAACAGAGACCTTCTCGACAGTCCACGTAATGCTGGTGCTGCCAGTACTGTAAACGAAGAGGAGGAGTTTAAAGTCAAGGAAATGCAACTGGACCAGTCCTTTCACAATGTACAGTAGTAACTTAAGGCTTCGTCTAGAAATGTTCCTCAAGTTGGATAGGCCTCAAGTGAGAACATCTATTAACTTGCTGTCTTCCAAATTTGAGGTGACGGTGCAGTGCATTTTGTTTGCTTTGAGTGAAAATCTTTATATAGTGAAACTTTTAGATTCCTGTTTAAAATCTGGCATTATTTTAATTATGTTTATGTGCTCAATTGCTCGGTTGTGTCTGACTGTGACCCCCATGGATTGTAGCCCGCCAGGTTCTTCTGTCCATAGGATTTTCCAGGCAGGAATCACTGGATTGGGTTTGCCATTTCCTCCTCCGGGGGATCTCGACCCAGGGACCAAGCCTAAGTCTCCAGTGTCTCCTGTATTGCAGGCGGATTCTTCAGTGCTAAGCCACTGGGGAGGCCTTATTTATAATTGTTTCTTATTAACTTTCATTGTATATTTTTCTCCTTAGTGTTTATTTGTATTTAAGTATGACCTTGTAAAAACAATTGGTAGTTAATAAGTAGCTTTTGCTGCTTGTGTTCCATTGAATGCCCTGTTTTTACTAAATTGGGTGGTGTTTTAAGATGTAAATATGTATGATAAATACTAGTGTTGTTTTTTTTTAAATAAAAATCTCATGAACTATCCCTACAGGCTTTATAAAAGTTTCTTACTGCTCTTTAGTGCTACACTATATACTTACGGTAAAATGTTTACAGTTGTTATATATGTGTTTACATGTCTTTTGAGAAGTCACTTTAATACTTCCAAGGGTCAGTGAAAAGCTGATGTATTGCCTGGCCTGCATAGGTCCTAGGGAAATTCATATGCTCCTTGGTACCTTTTGTTGTTCAATCACTAAGTTGTATCCCACTCTTTGTGACCCCATGGACTGTGGCACACCAGGCTCCTCTGTCCATGGGGTTCTCCAGGCAATACTGGAGTGGCTTACCATTTCCTTCTCCAGAGGATCTTCTCAGACTAGGGATCAAACCCATATCTTCTGTATTGGCAGGCAGATTCTTTACCACTGAACCATCAGGGAAGGTTGGTACCTTACTGACTAGTTAGTTGGAGAGAAATTTGCAAAGTATCATGGGCACCTCGGGAGGATTCACAGGAGAGCTTGCATTGGTGGAGATGCCAAGGATTGGGAAGAACATGTACAATAATATAGAAATGAAAATCTAGGAAATAAGAGATTTGGGAATGGTGGATATGAGGCTGAAGTGTTAGAAGCATGTGGTGGGAAGACCTAATTGGAGTCTTTCCAGCCTCAGTTTATCAACTTGGTGGAGGGGTAATTACAGACAGTACTATGTTGAGAATCAAGTTTAAATGTTTGTCTGGTTCTTAGGAGATTTCCACGGGGGAGAGGGTAAGGCAAAGCTAATCTTTACGAACTAGGACATGGGAAAGTTGCTTTTTGGGACAGGGTGTAGACTGGCAAAGTGATGGTGCTAAGTAATAAGTCTCCAGCAAGAGCAAGGCCTGGGCAGCCCATCTGAGGAGTACTCAGCTCAATGAGAGGATGGAAGGGAGGTGTGAGAGAACAGACCTTACCCTGTGCATCCCATCCCAACCCCTAGGCCCCAATCCCAACTGGTGCTGGGGACAGCAGGGGAGACTGAGTCAAATACGAAGTCGAGAGTTTTAAAGTGGACACATGGACAGGACTGAGTCTTACTATCTGAATTCAGGAGACTGAAAAGTTAATCTGGCAGATGTCAGAGGGACCTGTGACCCAAATGGCCCAGTGTAGAAATTACTGGAAAATTAATGCAATGAAAGAACTGATTTGAGACAAGCTGGCCAAAAGTCAGTTCTAGGTTTATTAACAAGACTGGCAACCTGTTTTGCAGAGCCAGGATTCAGTGATCCAGTATCTGAAAAACCACTTTCCATACTGACCTAATTGCACTTAAATGCAACTTAGTGATAAAACATTTCACAAATATGTGAAATATCTACCCAATCTCCTCCCCCACCATCCAAATCAGGGATTGGTGGCACTCAATGGCACAGAAACTTTTATCTTGATGTTAAAGGTAAAACACTCACGGAAGACAAAGTTCTCTTTTAATGAAGTCAGAAGAGTTCATATGCCGTAACTGTTGGAAACGTCCAGGAGAGCTAGGTCTCTTATTTCCTCTAGAAGTGTGTACAGGCTTCTTCCCTTCGTTTGGCAGTATTTTTGATAATCTTCAGTGATGTTTACTGCGACTTCTTGAGCAAGCTGAGCCTCCTCCACGGATCTAGTTACTTTTTTCACTAAATCGCTCTTTAGCAAGAGGGAACTCTGCTGCAAAAGTTCTGTATCTGGTGTCATGTGTGGTTTATTGCTTATTATTTCAAGCCGTATTGTATCAGAATGGCAACGTGAGGTCTGTACGGATATTCTCACCTATCATAGAGGAGAAAATGCATATTACTAAGTCACATTCTTTGCTGGTTGCATTGAAAGGAATGCTTAATGTAAATACAGACTTACTGTTACATGGTCAAACAAATGGAATGTAACCGATTCCCCTCCTGTTGTGGTAGAGGTGATCTTGTTTTGAAAGCGTTGAAGGGATCCTGGTTTCCATTCAGAATGGCCATCTGGGCCACATGAGACCACTAAACCATCTTTATTTCTTAAATAAGCAGCACCTTTAATCCCAAACCTGAAGTATTGTTAGAATAAAAATTCAGAGATAGTATATTCTTAGTGTGCAGATCTTGTATACTTATCTGGAATGCTAGTTTTTCTTACAGCTTAAAAACAACAAAAAACTTCCCAAAACAAGAAAAAGAACTTTACATCTGATTAACCTCCAAATATCTACTTCACTGAGCAGACGAAAACAAAATGTTTTGCTAAAGAAAAAAGTAAAACTATCCGACGACTTATACAGGAGTGAGTGAATGCGTTAGTCGCTCAGTTGTGTCCAACTTTTTGTGACCCCCATGGACTGTAGCCTGCCAGGCTCCTCTGTTCATGGAATTTTCCAGGCAAGAATACTGGATTGGGTTGCCATTCCCTTCTCCAGGGGATCTTCCCGACTCAGAAATTGAACCCAGCCAGGTCTCCTGCATTGCAGGCAGATTCTTTACCATCTGAGCTACCAGGGATCTCTTTTTTTTAATACTTATATAATGAATTATATATTACATTATGTACATATGGTAACTTCAATACAGTTGCTAAAGTAAGTGCTTTAAAGAATGATATCTAATGTACTGACTATACAGTCCATGGAATTCTCCAGGCCAGAATACTGGAGTGGGTAGCCTTTCCCTTCGCCAGGGGATCTTCCCAATGCAGGGATCAAACCCACCGTTTCTATAGTGTGTCTATATTGAGGTTAACTATGACTTCATAACAACTTTTGTGTTAGAAATAACATACCTTGGTATAAACACAAGCACACCATTTGTCCTAATTGAATAAATGACCCCATCAGATATGCAACGCTCCTCAGTTTCTGGGTCTTTGTCTTTAAAATACATGCATTGGAAGAGCTCAGTAGACTGCTTCTGAGAATGCTGTGCTGCCTGTAAGAAGAAGCACAACCCCCAAACATGATGATGGGCCTCTTGACACCCCAGAAGAAACATGTGATTCATATTCCCAAAGAAACAAATGTCTTTTAAAAAGGCTAGGTTCTAGAAAACCATTAATACACATATTCTCTATTATTAATTAAATCAATTTTGTAGGACCCTTTATCAATCCCTCAAAAATGTTTTAGAAAATTAACTCTTTAAAGAGAACTGCTGCTAAGTCACTTCAGTTGTGTTCTACTCTGTGTGACCCCATAGACGGCAGCCCACCAGGCTCTCCCATCCCTGGGATTCTCCAGGCAAGAACACTGCAGTGGGTTGCCATTTCCTTCTCCGATGCATGAAAGTGAAAAGTAAAAGTGAAGTCGCTCAGTTGTGTCCGACCCTCAGCAATTCCATGGATTGCAGCCTACCAGGCTCCTCCATCCATGGGATTTTCCAGGCAGGAGTACTACTTGTTTGTTATTTAAAAGCTGTTTATAGTTCAGTCAAGAAGAGGAAAAGTACCCAGGTCTATGTCTTACCTGTATTTTTCAGGTCTGTCCTACCAAAATCCCACTGATGGAAGTACAAATTAGAACTATATTCTGGAGGGCAATTTAGTAATAGGTATGAAAGTTTTAATTATGCCTGATTTGTGTTGATGTATGGCAGATTTATTTATCTGATTTATTTCACTATAACTTGTAAAGCAATTATCTTCCAATTAAAAACAAAAGCTGAAAGTTTTGTGTACCCCTTTTGATTCAGTAATTCATTATTGCCAGGAATTTATCCAGGCAAAATGTGAGAAGTCTGTAAAAATGTATACACAAGGATGGTTGTAAACTAGATTGCCAGAACACTGCTGCCTAGCCAAACTTTGTGAAATGACGGCAACATTCTGTAACTGTGTTGTCACTTGTAGCCACTAGAGACACGTGTCTATTAAGCATGTGAAATGTGGCTAGTGCAACTGAGGAGCTGAATTTTTCATTTAAACATGAGTAGTGGCTACAAGATTGTTTAGTATCAAACTAGCATTCTAACTGGATACAGATAATATTAAACATTTAGGCAGTTTCCAATCTGATGTTTAGCCAAATGGTCTAATTCTATCTAAGTTGTATAACATGGTCAATAGCAACAATATGAAATAAAATACAAAGTAGTTTCTGAAATAATGATGTAACTATATTGATATGGTGTGCTATCAATAACATGTTAAGTGAAAAAAGGCCTACTTCAAACAGCAGGTATGGCTGGATATTTTTATAAATAAAAAGCATTGTCTAGAATTGTTATTATCTTTGGGTAGTGAGATGAGAGACAGTCTTTCACATTTCTACATTTTGCGGGGAAAGAATCTGACTTGTTGAATCTCATAAATCCACATTAAGTATTTCAGAACATTTGTAAATGTATTGCGAGCTACTCAACAAACTTTATGATTTTTCATCTTTCTCATTGATTGGAATAATTCTAGAGTTTAACTTGCTGGAATATACGGTACTTCATTCCACTACACAATAAAGTTGATATTCTGTTAGCAAAAGAGATGATGGGTAAGAGAATTAAAAATCCCTCTTACTCGGTTTCTGTTGTTGATATGTCTGCATAACTCCTCAAGATCTTTGTTGCTGAATAAATTTTCCTTAATTTCCATTTTCTTATCTTTTGAAATGGCTGCCATTAGTAATCGATGTACTATAATATCTGAGTATCTTCTTATTGGAGAGGTAAAGTGAGTATATTTATCTAATGCAAGACCTTAAAAAATAAACCAAAAAATCAAAATAAACAACAACAACAAAAAACCTTTTTAAACAGTTTGCTCAAGGCTTCGGCCACAAGAGAAGAAAACTGTAATCATTCACCATAGTGACGGAACTCCTCCTCGGCACATGATCCGGTGGAAAAATACACAGCGTTAGACATGGCCTGTGTAGCCATTGATCGAAGTAACTTGTTGACGATGGGATCGTTGGGGTCATTTGCATTATCCAGAGAATCAGCCAGTGCTTTATTGGACCTGACAAAAAATGGAAAAATTCTTATTTGGTCCCCAGCAATAATTTACAAGTCAACACTCGAGGGGAACCCTTTACTCACCAACTGAATACACTCATCTGCCCATAGTTAAATTTATTTGGGACACATTTCAGAGAAGCAACTTTTTTTCAACTACAGAAATCTAACTTGCTTTTGAGATTTAAACAAAGAAAATTTCAGAATTCAAATAACATTGTTTTCTGTTTTTGCCACACTGCACGGCTTACAGGATCTTAGTTCCCCAACCAGAAATGGAACCCGGGCCACCACAGCCAAAGCGCCAAGTCCTAACCACTGGCTCACCAGGGAATTCCCTCCACTACCTTTCTTAAGTAGTGAAGAATAATGTGCTGAACCTATGAGGTGAAGTTAACGCTCAGCACACAGTGGGTGGCCAGGTACCTTTCGAGTTAAATTCCTAACACCCTTAACCTTAAACATCCTGTATAGGTCAATAAATGAAATTTTTCTTTTTTTAAATCAAGAATTATTGAGCCAAGGACTCCCCTGGGTGGTCCAGTGGTTAAAACTACATCATGCTTCAATTCCTGGTTGGGGAACTAAAATCCCCCAAGCCATGCGGGGCAGCCAAAAAGAAAAAAGGAAGCCTCTTTACCTACATTATAGTAAATGAAGAAAAGCTAAGAAGTTTTCTCTTTTTGGTCAAAGATCTGGCTGTCACATTTTATAACCACTGTAAAATACGTAAGTGTACAGTAACCCCTTCCATTTTCCTGCCCCTTCAAAAGAGAAATTACCGTGTATCTATGAAGAAGCCCTTTGCTTTAGCACACTCTCGGAGTTCGGAGAAAAACTCCTGGTGTGGAGGAGGGTGTCGGCGCAGCAAGGCTTGATGAGGGAAGCTCTCCCAGATCTTCTTGGCTACCCAGTGGTTGGCCAGGATCATGCATTCAGCCACGGTCTCGTGGACTTCCAGGGGCTGCTTGGGGATAAGGTCATGAATGTTCTTTTTCTCATCGAGCTGGATACGAACCTCCACTCCTTCCAGCTCCAGGGCACCGCAGCTGTCTCGCTTGGCTCGGATGTGGCGGGCTATGTCAGTTAGCTTTCTGATTGCCCACACTAACTCCTCCAGCTTGGCTTGTCGGCTCTTCTCATCCAGGTCCTTGAATTCCGGAATATCCTTCACAACGCTGAAGTTTCCGTCCAGCAAGTCTTGGGCTGCTTCATAAAACAGTTTGTATGCCGATCGAATAATGGTTCTGCCATACCATACTTTCTTAATTTCATAGGAGGTCTTATCTAATTCCCACATCACGCTTACAGCATACCTGCAAAACCAGTCACATTCATCATTGTTAATTCTACCATTTTTTGAAATGAACAGAACTAGAGCCTAAATGTAACGAAATAAATGACATTGCTATGGGTTTCCAGTCTGATGTTTCAGTCCAACACTCTGCTGCTAAGGTGAAAGATATTTAAAATTAAAATGAGGTTAGACAAGGTTCTGTGGATCTCTGAGCAAATCTGAAATGAGTTCACACGAACTGTTCCAAGCCCAACTTGATGGTTCTCCATGTTCCTTAGAACAGCACAGCACTGATAGAGTTAAGTCTACTGGGCTCTCTAGCAAAGAGGAGTCAAGCCTTTTGAATGCTACTAGGAAACACTGAACTAGGATATCAGTCTTGATGGCAGGTTCATGAGCAAAAAGTTCACTTAGTAAAGAACGACTTTAGCACCATCACTCTAACATCTGCAACTGACATCAAAAACAGAGCTAATTTCTTAACGTGTGAAGAGCTCTTACATACCAACTACTACTAGATCAAGAAAGCAAAAGGGAAAGGGGCAAAAACCATGAAAGAGTTCATAGAACAGGATACACAAACGGCTTAGACATACCAAACAATGACTGTACGCATAGAAGGAAAAATGCAAATCAAAAGCACTTTTAAGATACCATGTTCATTTATCAAATTGGCCAAGATAAAAAAACACAATATATTGTGTTGGCAAGGCTGTGGGGAAACTAGCACTCTCATACAGTGACGGAGAATGTAACTGGTATAACCTCTATGGAAGGCGATTTGCTTTTTAAACACAAATGCATATACCCTTTGACACAGAAATTCCACTTCTAGGACTTTATCTTCCAGAGATGCTGTACTTTTAAAAATGTGAAATGAGCTATATTCCAAGTAATTCAGTACAGTTTTGTTTATAATAGCAAAAGCTTGGAAGCAATCCAAATTTCCATAGATACAGAACTGTTATTAATATGGAATGATCTCCAAGATACATTGTTAAGTTAAAAAAGAAGCAAGGTCTGAAGAGTATATATATGGTTACCATTTGTACGACAAAGAAAGACCACATGTCCAAATATGTGCATTAGTGTGTGAAATAACAGAAAACTTATGTTGGTCTTTGTCCCTATCTCCTGACACAGGGCTCCTGACACCCTTGTAATTTCCTGGGAGATAGGCATGTCTTGTTCTAATGAGGTGGGCTCCTGGAGGAGGCTGGTCACTAGAAAGACCAAGCCATGATTAGAAGCTTTCAATCCTGCCCCTCATTCTCTCGAGGAGAAGGGCTGAAAATGGAGTTACTAATGGATCACGCCAATGTGATCAAGCTTCCATAAAATCCCCAGTGAGAGAGGTTTGGAGAGCTTCTGGGTTGGTGAACACACGGAGGTGCTGGGAGAGTGGCACCCCGGGCCTAGAAGCTCCGTGTTCCTTCCACATACCTTGTCCTACACAACTCTTTCATCTGGATGTTCACCTGTATCCCTTATCATATACTTTTATACAGTGAACATAAGTAAATTGTTTTGCTGAGTTCTGAGAGCTGCTCTAACAATTAATTGAACCTGAGGAGGAGGTCTGGGTATCTCTGATTTATAGCCAGTAGGTCAGAAGTACAGGTAACAATGTAGACTTTTAACTGGCATCTGAAGTGCAAGGAAGGGGTAGTGGAAAGCTCTAATCCAGCGTCCCCAATCTTCTGGCACCAGGGGCCAGTTTCATGGAAGATAGTTTTTCCACAGACCAGGGGTGGACTGGGGATGGTTTCAGGATGAGTCAAGAGCAGCAGGGTTCATGCTATGAGAATCTAATGCCACCACTGGTCCAACAGGAGGCGGCGCTCAGGTGGTAACGCGAGCCATGGGGAGTGGCTGTAAATACAGATGAAGTTTCACTCACTTGCCTGCCCACTGCTCACCTAATGTGTGACGGTCTGGTTCCTAACTGGTAACAGTCCATGACCTGGGGGTTGGGGACCCCTGCTCTAATCTATAGCAGGTCAGTCAGAAGCACGGTGACAGTCTGGGCCTGTGACAGTGTCTGAAGTTGGGGAGAGGGGGACAGCTGTGTGAGACTGAGCCCTTACCCTGTGGAACCTGATGCCGTCTCTGGGGAAGACAGCATCAGAATTGAATTAAATTGTTGGACACCCAGCTGCGGTTGCAGAGAATAGCTTGGTGTGGAGAAAGACATCTGGTGGCGAGCGGTGTCAGATTAATGTGCCCTCTGTAAAGACAAAGGAAACTTATGGGAAAGAAAGACATAGCAGGGAAGAACTGGGTGTTTCCCCATACAGGAAGGTGGAAAACTGAGAGTGCTTTTTTGTTACAGTATTGTATCTAAAAAAATACATAAGAAATTGGTAACTGATGCAAAGTGGCAGGTGGGAGCCTTTCACTAAACATCTTTTGGAAGGTGTGAATTTTCAGCTTCAAGGACAGATATAAACTTTAATTACAACAAATAACCACAAAACTCCCTAAGTTCATGATCCTTGTGAAAAACAGCCTCAAGCAGGGAACATATATGTACAAAGGGACACCCATTTGTTCTTAGACTTTGACTTTAAAAAGTCAACAAGAGGAAGACGCAGCCTCCCAGCTAGGCAGAAGGAAAGGAGACAAAAAGAAAAGAGGAGTGGAAGGGAAGGGAAGGTGTGAGAAATAAAGCTGCCCCCAAACAGAGGACTGGGGAGGAAAGAAGGGGTGGGAAGGGCGGTGGGAAAGTAGCTTAGAAAAAGGAAGTGGCCAGAAGCAAGAGCTACCAGGCATCACAGAAGGACCAAGACGAGTTCTGACAATAGAAATAATGAACCAACTCACCTATCAACGCCTCCCAGGAGGGAGCACACGTCAGCGCTGAGGATGGCGGGCAGCATGTCATAGCGACGGTCTGCTAAGTAGTAAGTGGTGGCCCTGTGAACGACACACGTGCAGGTCCATGACCTTCAGCAGCAAGAGGCAGGACTGCTGACGGCACAGGCTGTGGTGAGGAAATGGCCAAGGGCTCAGCGCCAATTCCCCAAGGCTGCTGCTTTTCATAAAGTGCAGCAGGCTGGGCAATAAAGCTATGCCTGTGTTCCCACTTTTCTAAGTGATGCTGCTTTGGGCTCAATATTCTTCCACTGATATAAAAGAGAAAGACAGAGTGGCACAAATCTTAGTTGTGTAGGAAAAATTAAAGTGTAACGATCCAGTATTTATATAAAATAGGATATTACTACATGAAAAATTTAACCCATTTCACTGTAGGGTACAACATGTGAAAAGATTTTGTTAAAAAAGGAAAGGCAAGGGCTTCCCTGGTGTCCAGTGGTTAAGAATCACCTGCCAATGCATGGGACTCAGGTTCAGTCCTTGATCTGGGAAGATCCCACATGCCATGGGGCAACTAAGCCCTTGCAACCTCCCTCAAGAGAAGCCACTGCAAAGAGAAGCCCACACACTGCAACTAGGGAGTAGCTCCCACTCATCCCAACTGGAGAATGCAGCCAAAAAAACAAAGGAAATGTAATTGATCAAGATACTACTTTTCTCAAGGAAAAGAGGAAGTGAAAGTGAAGTCGCTCAGTCACGCCCGATTCTTTGCGACCCCATGGACAGTAGCCTGCACCACGCTCCTCCGTCCATGGGATTTTCTAGGCAAGAGTACTGGAGTGGGTTGCCGTTTCCGGAAGGATCTTCAGGACTGTTCCCAATTGTGAAATCTTTGTTTTAAAAATCTGAAACTAGCATGGGCTTCCCAGGTGGCACTAGTGGTAAAGAACCCACCTGCCAATGCAGGAGATGTAAGAAACTTGGGTTCGATCCCTGGGTAGGGAAGATCCCCTGGAAGAGGAAATGGCAACCCTCTCCAGTATTCTTGCCTGGAGAATCCCATGGACAGAGGAGCCTGGTGGGCTATAGTCCATAGGGTTGCAAAAAGTCAGACACGACTGAAGTGACTTAGCACAGTTGCGGAACACATTATAGTCACACGCACACAATCCCAGTGCTGATTTCTAAAAGCATTACCTTGTCCTAGCTTCAATGTCAATATAGGAGTGTGGTGCTACAAAGTGCGTCACGTCTGCAATGTGGACTCCAAGCTCCAGGTTGCCATTATCCAAGGCTCTGACCGACAGGGTGTCGTCCACATCTTCACAGCCGCTGGGGTCGATGCTGAACACCAGGTGGGTTTTCCTCAGGTCTTCACGTTCTCGTTCCTCTTGGGAACTTACCTTCCAGGGATTTTCCGGTGTGTTGACTGGCATCTCACACATCTGTACAAGGAGAGGCCCAAGATTCAGCAATTCATGCACCAGAAATTTCCATAAAAACTCTCTAACATTCTCCATGTGACTGCATAGAAACCCCATTCATTACTCATTGTGTGCGTGTGCTAAGTCACTCAGTCATGTCCGACTCTTTGCGATCCTACGGACTGTAGCCCACCAAGCTCCTCTGCCCATGGGATTCTCCAGGCAAAAATACTGGAGTAGGTTGCCATTTCCTCCTCCAGGGGATCTTCCCGACCCAAGGATTGAACCCAAGTCTCTTGTGTCTCCTGCATTGGCAGGCGGATTCTTTCCATTAGTGCCACCTGGGAAGCCCCTCATTACTCCCTACCTTCTACCTATGTTTGTTTTTTTTGAGCAATAATTATTTATTAGGTGCCTAATATGTGTCAGGAGCCATGTGAGGTTCTGGAAAGTCGGGACTCAATAGGAAAGACACAATCTGCATGCCCTTGAAGGCTCTACAGTCTGACAGGAAATGTTCCAGAGCATTTACAGTTTCTTTAGTTGTGAGGGTGCAAGCAAGAATGAATGGGTGGCTTATAAAAAGTACAATATCTACCGCATTTTCAAATGATCCATTTGTTTAAATACATTTGAGCTTTTAATTCAAGTCAAGCCCTGAAAAAAATCAACATGTCCCACATATTAAAAGCATATTCCCTTTTTAAAGCAGGATCAATCTTGGGCATTTTTTTCCTGCATTATTACCTATTCAAGCCATCAATTTTCAGTTAAGTAGGCTAAAAGGGAAGAATTCTAGTCCTGTGAAGTCTAATTCATGTTTTATTTTGTTCCAACATTTTCACTAAGCTGTCAAAACAAGTCAACAAATGATTTCAAGATACTAATGTTAAACATAAAATTTTAATAATGTAAGATACTCTCAAGTATTTTTACTATTATAGTTTCTATTCTGTCAAAAATTATAATGAAAATAAGAACACCCATATGCTCTTGATGACAATGCAAACTGGCCCAATTTTTCTGGAGGACAACCTGCCTATTCACAGCAAAAGCTATTTAAATTTTTTATGCCCTTTGACTTGGTAATCTCACTTTAAGTATTGCATTCCAAAGAAAATGATCAAAAGATTAAAAAAAAGTGATGTTTATGAAACATTTGAAGTAGCACCTTTTAAAATACTGAAACATTAAAAATCCCAAATGCTCAACAACTGAGGTAAGCTTAAGCAAACTAGAATACATCAATATACAGTAATTTGCCATCATTATTAAAAATAAGTAGGCTATGTCAACACATAGAAATAATTTTAAGTGCAAGAAGCAAAAAATAGCCTGTGTGCACTATGAATATAGCTATGCAAGAATAATAAACACGATTTATGAGGATTTTTAACAGATCATAACGTGACAGAAATAGCTGATGCTTTATGTTCACACAATTTTTGTTTTCTGTAAAGGTTACAAAAATGGTTTCATAATGAGCATGATTTTTTTGACACATGGGTCAGAGATGTATACCCAAGAAGCTGCTTCCCACAGCTTTCTGCAGGCCTCTGGTTGAATGATCAAGACAGGGAGCAGAGCCCAGTGGGTCTGTAGCAACTAGGTACCCATGTAGTTACGGGGGATGGATGCATACTGATGATAAGATGCTGACAGACCATTTGTAAGCACAGTTGGAAACATGTGAAAATCTGAGAGCTATGAGGCTGTAAGAAACTAACTGCACTTGAAGTTGACTCCAGTCTCGTTCAAACACAGAGTTAAAGAGGAATGAACTTTTCCCATTAGCTGTGGGTTAGATAGCAGTTTGTTACACAGTACAAAAATTTTTCTTTCTTACTGACAGAACAACAACAAAGGCAAACAAACGAAAAAGCAGAGAATGTCTTCTATCAGACCAAAGCACTGGGGCAACTCTGACCTGAGCTTCTGAGAAGGGGACAACTGAGATGCTGTTTTCCACCAGGATGGTTGCAATTTCCCCTTCCAGATCTCCGATTCTTCCTAGAACACGCACGAAATGTCCATTTGGGTACATAGACGTCGACTCCCAGGAGTCAATGCGCACAATCACCCTGAAGTCCTGCACAGAGAGGGGGAAACACGAAACCAGTGTCAGGAGTAAGTGGGTCAATTAGCAACACCAAACAAGGGATAAAGAGCATTGAGCTCCATAGAGAGTGGCCAATTTATTAATACAAATAACCATCTTCTTCTCTTTTTTTTTCCTTTTATTGGGTTCTTCCTGTTTTACTAAATTGTCAGATGGTAGGTAAATGCTTAACCCAGTGCTTTGAAGGGAAGCATTACCTCTCTGCACCAAGATGAAAACCTGAGAAAGAGAGAACCAACCGTGACACGTTCGAGTTAACATATGCAGCCCAAGGGAAAAACCCAACTATGCACAGTCCAATTTGTGTGTGTGTTTGGAGTTACTTTCTAATTTCTTAAGACATCTTTTGGTGGGGAGAAGGTTATCAGCGTGAACTGAACCTCACTGCCCCATATTCCAGCAAGCCACAGATACGGAAAGCAGCTATTGCACCTGGCCTCTGAGAGCCTGAGTGAGGCTTCAGGATGGAAAGGTACACGACGAACAGGTTACTGGCTGGGGACAGCCTGCTTCAGCATCTCATTTACAAACTACAGAACATCGGGCAAATCGGACTGGGTGATGCCTGCACCCTTTGCCACAGTAAAGGTTAATTTCTAACTTTCTTGTTTATGTCTTCTCTCCTGGGCTCTGTTCCTTTATGGATAATCAATCCTGTGAAGTACCACTATATCATCCCCACAGGGCAGAGCAATCGTATTTCTATATCACTTGCTGGAAGAAAGCTTGTTAGCGTTGGCAAAGTGTATCTATTGGAAGTTTCTGTGTTGGACAGCTGGATAATGAATGTTCTCTCCAGCTGTCCTGCACAGCTCTTTCTAGGACGGTTTCTCTCTGGCCTTCATTTATTAACCAAGGACTACTTAATAGATGATTCTATATATTTAGAATTTTTAGAAAACAGGATCTCGGAATGCCACATGCCATCAATAATTTACCCCTTCTTATGCAAAGAAGTTAACATTTCCTGGTACTGCTCAAAAGCTGGCAGAGACAAGAGGTGAAGAGAGGGGGTACCTGGAGGGCTTCTGCTTGTTGAGTGCTGATTCGGATTTTGGGAATTCTGTAATCCCAAGGTGTAACTAGGATTTTCTGAGCATTTTTGCCCTGTGACTGGACCTCTTCTATGGATGGAAATGTCACCACATAGTCCCGCCAGTTCTTCTGAAGGATGCCTACCACTCTGCCTTTGGGAAAACAAAACAAAAGAAACCTTCGCTGGTAAGGTGTCACCTAACTGGACTCTGACCAGCTGAGCAGTGAGGAAGAAAACAGGAAATGCAACATCCAGTTTTTTCAAGCACATCCACACAAGTTGAGAGATGCAAACATTTGCCTTCCTTCTAAGAAGGATGGATCATTTTTTTTTTAAGATAGATAATTTTTAAAATAAACACTGTTAGTATGTGCCCCCCTCCTTTTTTTTTTTTTTTTTTTTTTTTGTGGTATGACTTTTAGAAGCCATTAGTCCCACTTTCTCTTTGGCCCTTACTTCACCAATCTCAGGTTTAGGTATGTGGGGAAAAGTCAATGATTTTCACCTTTTTTTTTTTTTTTTGACCACAGGGATCTTAGTTTCCTGACCAGAGATCGAATCCATGCCCCCTGCAGGGGAGGCATGAGGTCTTAACCACTGGGCTGCCAGGGAAGTCCCCGATCTTCACTTTTTTAAACCTATGCCTTCTGTTGGGCGTTTTCACTGTCTTGCATTTTCCTACCAGCCAAAATAATTTGGTTCAACATTATTCACAGAAAAAGTATACAAATCATAAGTCTGATACGTAAAACTTTTAATCATCACAGACTGAAGTCAAGAAAAGGCAAAGTATAACATTTAAAAGTGCTATCTTTGCTTTTCCCAAGTATTTATGGAGCCCCTACTAGGGATGAGGCCCTGTTCTAGGTTCTAGCAGGGAACACAGCTGTATCAGAACAAAGTCCCTGACTTCTTGGGGTCTACACGCCAGTCTGGGTGTCTGTGGGGGTGGGAGACAAATATGTGAGGCAGTAAGGACTGCTAGGAGATGCAGAGTAGCGTAAGGTGACCAGGAGGATGAAGGGTCAAAGTGGCAGCTATTTCAAATGAAGTGACTTCTGAGCAGAGATCTGAAGTGAGGAGAGGAGGTGTGAGGTTTGGGGAAAGCTTGTTTCTCAGGTGGTAAAGGACAAGTTGGTAACCGTGGCAGAAGCAGAGACCTGACAGGACCTGAAGATTTTAAAAGGATCACTGTGGCTCCCTTGCCGAGAAGACTGTCTGGGAGCAAGGACAGGCACAGGGAGGCGAGCGAGGCGGCTGTCGGGAAAATCTCTCCCGGAGGTCTTCGTGCACTGACTTAGGAGCCAAGTGGCAGAGGGCAGGGGCGGCTGGACCCAGACCACGCCTTAAAGTTAGAGTGGACAGCACATGCCGATGTGTGAACGAAGGTGCGGATAGCTCCAAGGTCTTGGGTTGACCAACTGTAAGAAGAGCCTTGCCATTTACTGAGATGGGGAACAGTTGGAGAGAAACAGGTTGGGGGGCAGAAATCAGGAGTTTGTTATTAGGTGTGCTAAGTTTGAGGTGCCTGTTAAGACATCCAGGGGAGGAGGCCAAACAGATGACTGAGTAGACAAAACTGGCTGTGGAAGGGCTCTGGGCCGGAGGGACAGTCAGAGGACTGGAGGCAGATCCTGGGGAGAGTGTGCGGAGAGGGAGAGATCCAGAGAGGAGGCCGGGTGCATCCGAGAGGACAGTCAGATGGGCAAGAACCAGCAAAGGAATAAGGAGGAATCCACCAGTGGAGGAGAAGAGCCCAGAAGCCAAAGACGAGGCGGTGGTCTGCAGCCAAATGCTGCTGGCAGGTTATGGGTACCGAGGACTGTGAGGTCACCGGTGACTCTGACAAAGGACAAGAGGTAGGAGGGGGTGGGGCCTGGATGTTGCGGTTTTGGGAGAGACCAGGGAGAGAGGAACTGGAGAGGAGACAGAGAATTCCCTTTTCGATGAGTTTCTCCAGAAACTGAAGCAGGGAAAATGGCAATAGCTGGAGAGGATGAGGGACCTAAGAGGGTTTTTATTTTGTTTTAAGGTGAGACATATTATAGCCTATTTGGGTGCTGATGAGAACTAAATAAACTTGCAGAGACGGGAAAGTGATGATGTAGGAAAAGAGACGATATCATATATTAATAATTGCAGTATTTCTGGACTAAGGAGAGGAAAAATAAACAGTCCCCTTGGACGAGCAGGCAGCTTTTGGGCTGGCTCACCTGTTGGCATGGGCTCACTCGGGGACTCGCCCAGGGCCTTATCATCACCGTCATTCTCACCCAGGGCGGTGGTTCTCCCTTTCCATTCACTTTTAGGGAGCAGTTCGACAACCACCACGTCTCCATGAATTGAGCGGTTTCGAGCCTTCATCCCGTGGATTAGCACATCACTGATGAGATCTGCTTTGGGAGCAGCACAGAGAAACCCCATAAAGCCAAGGGGGAGACCACACCAGTGAGGCCTTTCAAACATAATCCGTTCAAGATCTAATCAGCATTATTGTAAATAAAAGCTCCCTCCTTTCAAAGATGGAAGTCAAACTGAAGGCAAACTTTTGCCCCACAGGTTAGGAAGGAAGAAAGGCTGCTGCCAGGCCATGCTGCATAATGTGCTTTCATAAAGCCACCCCCAACCATCTTTTTTTTTTGGCCCCACCACTTGACATATGGGATCTTAAGTTTCCCAACCAGGGATCAAATCTGCATCCTCTGCCCTGGAAGTGTAGAGTCTTAACCACTGGACTGCCAGGGAAGTCCCTCAACTGTCTTTTAAGGTAGCTTCCCTGCATGAGACAGTGTCAGCCCACACTGGGACTCTGTCCCATACCTTCGGGGGCCACGCGTCCAGGGAGCGGTCAGCAGGCCGCTGAACTGCAGCTACTGTAGAACTAGAAGCCTGACGAGCAGAAGCCCAGAGAAAGCCATTGCTTCTCACCCTCCTCCAGCCTCATCCTGTCACTGCAGATCTAACAGTACACTCTATTATGATACAATTTATTCATACTTTTTTTTCATCTATGTTACTTTTTAAAAGACTCCAATGAGGCAATATATTAGCTCAGTGATGCAGTACAGGATGATGTCTTAAAACCTCACAGGTTCAGCCCCACTGCTTACCACGTGCACCATCCTGGGACAGTTACTTCGCTTCTCTGTTGTTAAATTTCTTCATGTGTAAAAGGCAGTAAACAATAACAATACCTACTTTAAGTGCTTAGAATAGTATCTGATACATAATAAGCACCCAATAAAATGGTAGCCATTACCATTTTTTAGAGTTATTACCAAAAAATCAGAAATTATAGACAAAAAGGCTAGGGAAGAAAAAAAAAAAAAGCCCATGATTCCACACAACCAGATGTGAGGATATCTGACACGGCACATATGAAGTGACAATTTCAGCTTTGCTTTCTTCAGTCTGTAATATCAGAATAAAAAAGCAGTATGGAAATTTATGTAAGGTTTATACTGAACCTGAATCTTTACTGCTGGCTCCTTGAAGTCGAACAAAAGCTTCTATTTGTGCTCTGTGTTTGTTGACATTCAGGGTTCCCTAAAATCAAAATCAATATGAAAAGCTTCTTTTCTGTCTGTTTTAACCTCCAAAAGGTACAGCTCAAAAATTTTATGAAAATATCCCCACTATATTCTTATAAGGTTTATGATCCCTTTCTTTAGGAATAATAATAATAATTCATCACCAATGTTTATTTTCTCCGGAGAATGTACCATCATTTTGACCTACTCTTAGCTGTACCAAGTGTTCCAAGTGTGACAATTTATCTTACCTAAGTGATGAGCAGTCTTTAAAATATCTTCTTCCCCAAAATATCCTCAGGAATGCTGTAAACTTCATTACCAATTGGAAGCATTAGCCTCTCCGACAGATATAGTGTTTAAACCCCCACATTCAAGGACTTCCCTGATGGTCCAGTGACTAAGACTCCTTGCTCCCAATGCAGGGGGGCCTGGGTTCAAATCCTGGTCAGGGAGCCAGATCCCACATACAACTGAGAGTTCACATGTCACAATTAAAAATCTCACGTGTCACAACAAGGATCAAAGATCCCACAAATAAATAAATAATTTAAAAAAAACCCTATACTTTAGGGAGGGAGTTTAGTGTGGTAGGTTCAACCTGCTGCTGCTGCTAAGTCACTTCAGTCGTGTCCGACTCTGTGCGACCCCGTAGACGGCAGCCCACCAGGCTCCCCCATCCCTGGGATTCTCCAGGCAAGAACACTGGAGTGGGTTGCCATTTCCTTCTCCAATGCATGAAAGTGAAAAGTGAAAGTGAAGTGGCTCAGTCGTGTCCAACTCTTAGCGACCCCTTGGACTACAGCCTACCAGGCTCCTCCATCCATGGGATTTTCCAGGCAAGAGTACTGGAGTGGGGTGCCATTGCCTTTTCCAAGGTTCAACCTAAATCTATGTAAAAATCTGTATGTAAAATCGATGGTAGAATAGTTCTGTATCTTGACTGTGGTGGTAAATACACAATTTACACATGTGATAAAACTGCATGTGTGCACACATGCACACACAGAGTAAAGCACACGGAACTGTTGAAATCTGAATAATATTTTGATTTCCTCTCAAGACCCTGATAGTATCTAGGTCCTGAGATAACGCACAGACACACTTGAAAGGGGCAGGAAAATGGGAAAGCCATGAGGAAATCAGCTTTCAACAACTTTACAATTCTGCCAAACCTCCAGACCTTAATGCAAAAATTTCTCTTTCCCAGTGATGTGCATGCTAAATCGTGTCTGTCTCTGTGCGACCCTATGATCTGTAGCCCACCAGGCTCCTCTGTCCATGGGATCCTCCAGGCAAGAATAGTGGAGTGGGTTGCCATGTCCTTCTCCAGGGATCTTCCCAATCCAGGGATCAAACCAGCATCTCTTACATCTCCTACATTTGCAAGTGGTTCCTTTACCTCTAGTGCCACCTGGGAAGTCCACGGGAGGCATTTAAAGGCTACCTGTGTGATGCTTAGTGTGTAACCTAATTAAGAACACTAGAGAGTGGCTCCAAACCCAAGGGTGAGCTGGTGACGTGACTCCCACGTCACCTGGAACACTGGCGACTCTGGCTTACTGAGGCCATCTCGCTGACAGCCTTTGAAATCAGAGGCCTGGGACAGGAGCTAAATAAAGAAGAGCAGGAAACACACTGGTTGGTCCTGTGCCGATTCTCCATCACCACCCTCACCTGGATGTAGCGTCCAGACTTGATGCCGGCTTCTAGCACTTCCAGGGGTACATGTTCTGGGTACTCCTTCCCATGGCTCTCCTGACTCTCATTCTCTCTTTCTCGTCGAGACTGAAGGATAGACTCACAGAGCTCATGGGCGGCCTTTAAATCAGGCCAAAAATCGTCCAGGTAGTTCTGCATTTAATAAAGGCAAGAGAGAAACATGGTCAGAAGATAAAGATTCTGTTATAGCAGCATTATGAAAACTCCCGAACAGGAACTGCTGGCATGCGGTTTTGAAGAGGGGTTAAATGGGCAGTACCCTCCCAAACCTCATGCTACCGGTTCATTTTCTACCATCTCATTAATCCTGGCAGCCTTGCCCAAGGAACCGCAGGGAGGCTGTTCCTCCCGTGGAATGCTTCTACCCCCAATCACTCTGCATTGTCAGATCTCCCTCACTCTCCACAAACATGCCAGTATGTGCACAAGTCCAGGCTGCCTGTTTTTACAGGGATCTCATTGCTGCAGGTAACAGCCCCCAGTGAATGGAGAGGAAAAGCTCCTACATGTGCACTTTTTAAAAAATCTTGAAATGTTTGAGATTTATAAGAAATCTAAATAACCTGGCAAAAAATGGTGAGGAGTAGAGTATAATAAGGCAGTCTCCCCTCCTTCAACCTATAGGCAATCTCAGATGAGCAGAGAGGAGGGAAGGAAAGAGGTTTCTGTTCTTTGGTGTTAGGCTTTCCAGCCTCATAAGCTGCCTGAGGACCACATCTTCTTTTGTGACTATACAGATATAGTCTCAATTTTCATGTGGAGACACTTGTGGGGACGCTCTATCAATGTGATGGCCTGGTATGAAACATAATTCCCAAACAAGTGTCAGGGTCGCCTCCAAGTAGAACATTACTGGATATTATTGTACTTCTTGGTGTAACTTGCAGAGAGGCCCTAGAAAAGACACCAAGGTCACCACCCAGAGGAGACTGGTGTGGTGAGGTTGCCTGTGCTTCATCTACTTCCCGTGTCCAGGCTACATGCCCTCACTTCTTCAAGAGGAATTTATTATCCTTATTCTTTCCTATCTACCTTCAAGTCTCCACAGAAAATTCTGGGCTTCCTGCTCATCTGAACTTCATAGTATCTCTTTTTCTCTGCTATCATACACTGCTATAAGGCCCTCGGTCACACAGTTTGCTTAGGAAATGCTATACAAAATCAAACTGTACTATGCTACTGGGCTACAGGGAAAAGTAATTTTCACAAAAAGTAGAAAAACGTAATTTTAGTCAACTGTCCTCTGCAGGAACAAGACATGATGTATTGCAACAGAAAAAATAAGTGACTCTGCCATTAATATCCAGCGCCCCTGGATTTTTCTGGCATGTCAGAACACTTTTTCTTTATAGCAGGGCCAAGAAAATTCTATTGGCAAATCTTTAGCAATACATGCACATGGGAACCTTCATAGGATCTACAATTCAAAATCCAACTGGACGTTCTGTAAACTGACACGGGTAATGGAGGGCCTCATTCTAGTTTCTGAATCAAAAACAATATTCACCACTGAGACCTGATCGACCAACTGGGCAGGCAGAAGTGACCAGTAATCTCTTGAGAGATTAACCGGCATCCTATTCTCCAAAAACGTACCTAAGAAATAAAAGAACTGTGTTGGTCAGAAAGCTCCAAAAACAGTCACTGATAATGCTGCTCCTGCCTGTTACATGGACACCAAGCTGGTCCAACAGCCTTCACAGAAGTAACATCACAGGTCACCCCTTCCTTTACTCTTACGGACCCGCGCCCAAGGTCACAAGTAAAGAAGTGTGAATAGTAGAAAAAGAAGATTGGCCTTTAAAACTATGTTTTGTGTATATTTAGCAAAATGGTTTTGGAGGCAACAGAGCTTAGTGATTAAGAGCTTTGGAGTCTGACTGCCTGGGTTCTCACCCCAGTTCTATCACTCTCTCTCTGTGACCTTGGGCAAGCTGCTTTAGCCTTTCTGTGCTTCAGTTTCCTCACCAATAAAATGGGGATACTAACACCTGTCTCAAAGGGTTGTTGTTAGAACTAAATGAAATAATACACTCAGAACAGTGCCTGCCATAGATAAATGCTGGCTATTATTTTTAGGTAGAACCATGTAAAACTGCCTTTTTGTAAGTCAAAAACAACAGAATGTTGGCAGTTTTATAAGATTCAACCTATCGTCATTACTAGTATTATTGTTATGACTTTAAACATGTGTTCGCTGTCAATAGGGATTTACTGGTCTGCAGTCTTAGAAACTGTAGGCCTTACAGTCACAGGGAGTTTGCCCAAATTTGCCAAAGATAAGATTAATTAGGTGGAGAGTGATAAAGACGCGGAACTTCTTAAAGTCTTCATTCTTTATTTTCCCTTTTCTGTACTGCCAAGGGGATCCAGAGCCTTATGGGTACCACTGTGGAAGTGAACACACACACACACACACACACCCAGCTGGAAATACCTTGAAGGAAATCACAAACACTCCTCCTGTTTCACTTCCATACTGCTGAATTGCCTCTTCATCTTCTGTCACCATAACGATGGGCATCCTATCTTGGCAGTGGTGGTAGTACCAGGCGGCTGCATTGTAGATGCTCCTAGGAAGCAAGGGGCACGTGAGCCCTCCCAAGGCAGACACACCCAAGCTCTTGAGCAGAACGTCATACGTGGCTTTCAGTCTGCTCCCCTTTGGTTTATACAGACAACCATTCATTCATTCACCACATACTTCCTGAGCACCCATTATAAACACATCCTGGATTGGGTCCTCTGGGGGAGAAAAAGAAGAATCAGAAAGTGCTTGACATCTCTTGTTCTCTAAGACATCCAAGTACCACAGAAACCTCATCCATTTCTTGATATGGCCTAGAAGCCATGAGGCTCTGCCACCACTGACACCTTTTAATTGGACGGATGAACCTCACAGCACCACAAACAAGCCTTTGGCTAAGAGAAAAAGTAGGCTGGATGCAAGAAGCTGAAGATCATAACCCAGTAAAGACAGAATCCAACATGGTACCACGTGAGACGTCTGAAAATCCTCGTGAGGAGAATCTGAATTGAAAATGGAGTCTAGGTCTGGAGATGTATTCAAGAAAGGATCGTGTTTCTGATGAAGTGGATGGACTTGAAAAGTCAGTTTCTGTAGGCATCTGTCTCCCTTTCTGCAAATGAAGATGCTGTGAAAGGTTCCTTTAGTTCTAGAATTTAAAAATATTCACTAAGTACTGACTGCGTGCAAGGCTGTGTAGTTAGTAAGTGTGAGTCCTCACATGTGACCCAATCTAGGAAGAGATTTGCTTTTCCCTTTCTGCTGTGGAGCCCTGTGGGAACTCAGTCCATTAAAGACTCAGTATATATCAGTACTTATTTTGATTTAGAGAATTTAAATATTTAATGGCTACACAGACAAAGAATTATGAGGAAAAAGATGATGTAAATATTTTGTATGGCAAAGCTATTTTAAAACTACACTCTCTTTTGCCTTCCACAGAAGAGTGTGGCAGAAGCTATGTGTGCCCAGCACCTGCACCCTAAGGCTGCCTCTGGCTTCAGCTGAGGCGGGGGTGACGGTTCCGTCCCTTCTCAAGGGCCCGCTGACTGGAGTTAACACCCTCAGGGGATGACCCTCAGCTAGAGTGGTACCTAAGTGCCTTCGCCTCTGCCCTTGGAGGTGACTTCTGGGGCACGCTCTGCATGCTTTTTTAAAGGTTCCCAGCAGACGGAGCCTCAGTTTCCCTCAGCAGCAACACATCCTTTACTGCTTTCCCTCCTTCTCTGCATCACTCTCCCCAGTTCCTCACTCCTGCTTCTGGGAATTGCTTCTCACACAAACAACTCCTCTCCCAAATCCTTGCTTCAGGGCTCTGCATTTAGGTGGACTCAACTATGACCCCCACTTCCTAAAACAGCTTGACTAGAATTAAACTATGAGTTTCAGTTTAGTAAGGCTGATGGGGATATTAAAGCAACTTAAACCAGAGAAAGTGAGATGATCTTAGCTTAAAAGTAGGACCTCTCCCTGCCACACACACACACACACACACACACTTGCATTAAAGCTGTGACTTTTAGATCCTATTAGCCTTTAGGGGCCTGGGGCAAACTTACTCTAGGCACCTGTATCTCCTTAATTACAATTTCTAAAACTGTATTCAAATGACATCTCTAGAATATAGACACATTAAACATTTCAGTATTAATCACAGTTCCAGAATAACTGTTGGTTTGTTCTGGCGTTATATTTAGATCAACTCCCAAATAACCAATGATAGAGAAATGAAAGAAGCTGATAGGGTGAAAACCTAGCTGTTATTCAGGGCCATACCTGCTCTGCCACTTCTCCATGGACTCCCCTCTCTCCCGAGGGAGATAGCAGGACTGCTGGAATTCATTAGCGAAGAGGACACAATCATGACGCGCATCCTTTAGGAGATTTCGCAATTTGTTATACTGTCTGTGACACAGAGAAGAAGAATAAATCTCACGTAGCATGTACTCATCTCCTGCCAGCTCTTGCTAAGGTTCAGAAAAGATGAGGCATTTTAGAGTGAAAGACTGATTATTTAAAACCCAAGACACACTTGTTTATAGGCCTTAGTGTGTGAGTGCGCTTGCGCGGCTGTTTCTCCATCTCACCTGCCGGGATGGGCGTGGGCAGAGCCTCAGGAGTTAGTTCATGGATCAGTTAAATTCCTCTACATCCTTTTCCCTTTCTGAGACCTCTGGCTGTTTATTATGTAATTATACGACCTTGCCTCATGTAGCCCCTTAGTCAAAGGCTCACAGAGGCAAGCAGAGTTTAGGGCTGTATTTTTATACTTCATTTTATTCCATAAATGGCATTGGGTTTTAATACATTTTATTTTTGCTGGCAGACCTGGAAAAGGTATGTAAGGTGAGTTTGGGGATTTATCTGTGAATTTTATCGATGCAGCCACACTATTTACATGAATGAAGGCTAGCTTCATCTGTCAGACAACGAACAGAAAGTTTTAAGGTTTTTCCCCATCAGGAGATCTTCCTATTAATCTCAAATAAATGTAAAGCAAATAAAATGTAAAGTCTCATTTAAGTCAGTTTCTAAGAAGGTGCTTTTCAATTGTCTTGGTAATATGAAATATATAATATTCACAATTATTTTAAAGGAAATCAATTATTTATTTAAAAATGGATTAATATTAAATCAGATGTTAAATTAACATATAAATTATCCAAGGTAGGTGACTGGCATGTAATATAATAAAATTTGTGTCCTTGCATTCCTAGCTCCAGCCTGCCACCATGGATGTTTAAAAATGAGTCTTTTCAATACAGCAAAGGCAGAACTTTAACTTTTTTCCTCTAAATAAATGCTATCAAATCTGTATCATCTCAACACTTCATTGGAAAGCAAGAAACACATTTTACTTTCTTAGTAATTCTAATTTTGAGCCACTTTAAAAGGAATCAACAGCAAAAAGGATCATCAGGTAACTACAACTTATAAAACTGTCCTAATGAACAAAAGGGTTCAGCTTCATTTATGTGAATGGTAGCTTTCCTTCATAGAATTCCACTTGTGTAAACAAAAGCTGCCCCTTTCCCCTGGAAATGCCTAGAACATATTAAATTTATAATTTTCCCACTTTCACAAAGATACACTTAAAATCATTTTTCACAACCTCTGAGAATATGCACAGAAGAGTCTCCATCATTGTGCTAGCAAGACCCAGACCCTCCTTACCAGGTGGTTAGGCAAGGACTTTCACTTTCTGCTTCACACATTTCTGTCATGCATGAATTTTTTAAATGAGTACTTTTCCTGTTAAGCAATAAAAAATTCTAGAAGAGGTTTTATAAACATCTGAAATTTATTAATTCAGAGAAAAGACTGAAAATTATTGCCTGTTTTTCCTGATCTCTTCCAGTTTTTTGCTCCCTTTAGCCACATCCCTAATAAAGCACCTGAGTTCAGTGCAGGTATTGGCTGCACTATACCAGACTAAACAGCTTGCAGTTAGCAAACTCCTTCTCTGTGCTCTGCTGAGGGCCCTCAGGGGAACCATCTAGATATCCCTGATGCTGCCCTTCACCTGCAAAACGGTCCTGCTCATGGTGAACGCAACATAACCATCCATTCCTCAAAAAAAAAAAAAAAAAAAGTCAAAACTAGAACTACCACATGTCCCAGCAATTCACTTCTGGGTACAGACCTCGAAGAACTGAAAGCAGCGTCTCAAAGAGATATTTGCACACCCATGTTCATAACAACATTATTCATATTAGCTAAAAGGTAGAACCAGCCCAAGTGTCTACAGAGGAATGGGTGGATGAACAAAACGTGGTATATACATACCACGGACTGTTACTCAGCCTTAGAAAGGAAGCTCTGACATATTCTTCAGCACAGATGACCCTTGAAGACATTATGCTGAGTGAAACAAGCCGGTCACAAAAGGACAAGTATTGGATGATTACACTTATATGTATTTCCCTGAGGAGCCAAATACACAGAGACAGAAAGTGGGACAGTGGTTGTGTGTGTGTGGGGTGGGTGCGGGTCTTGGGGGAGGGGGATGGGGAATTAACATTTAATGGGTTTCAGTTTGGGGAGATGAAAAAGTTCTGAAGGCAGGTTGTTACAACAGTGTCAATGTATTCAATGCTACCAAACAGTATACTTAGATAGGGGTACATTTTATGTTATATATATTTTACTGTGATTAAAAAAAATAGCTACACTAATTGTCAAAACAAAATAAAACCACAAAAAAAGATAGAACAACCCATTTCAGTGGGATCAGATCAGATCAGATCAGTCTCTCAGTCGTGTCCAACTCTTTGCGACCCCATGAATCGCAGCACGCCAGGCCTCCCTGTCCATCACCAACTCCCGGAGTTCGCTCACGTCCATCGAGTCAGTGATGCCATCCAGCCATCTCATCCTCTGTCGTCCCCTTCTCCTCTTGCGCCCAATCCCTCCCAGCATCAGAGTCTTTTCCAATGAGTCAACTTTTCGCATGAGGTGGCCAAAGTACTGGAGTTTCAGCTTTAGCATCATTCAGGCAATGTGTAGGGTGTGATGGGAACCCAGGAGGGAAGAGGAAGGCATCCAGGAGGGAGGGAACAGACCATTAAGTAGACAAAGGACCCCAGGGAGGAAAGACAGGGGACAGAAGGCTCAAGAGAGCAGACAGCACGCTTCATCCTTATATCTCTAGCACTTAATCCATGGCAGGTGCTCAAAAAATGTCTGCAAATGAGTCAATGAACTCACAACCTGTTGCAACAACAGTGAACCAAATACAAGACACAAATGCCCTGGGACAAACTCTGACATTTCAGAACCCAGTTGCTCTTTTGCTAGGCTTCGCACACATCACTGCATTGGTCAGCACACCTGTACCCTAAACGTGGGGCTTCTCGAATCCAGTCCTCTCCAAACACTTGATGCTCCACAAGCCAGACCCAGGGGGGTTTACCACCAAATAAGCGTAATGACAATCCTTGCCAATGCTTAGCAAAACCTATCACTTAGCAAAAAGAATTTTCTCAATTTGAAGTTCTACTCCCATATATTTCCCGTAGACTTTTAGAGTGTGCATTCATTTGTCAGCTACCTATCAGCCAGATAAAACAAATGAACAAATGGCACGAGAATATTAATGAAGAAAGCAGGAGACAAACAGCGAATCACTCTGAGTGTGACAGTCCAGTGCTCATGTAGGCATGTGGGCTTATGCTTATAATTTCATAGCATATCCATCGAATACAGTCGTATTTTTTGCTAGTCAGGGCTGGTGGTGCACATGATGGAATGAGATATATGAGCATCCTGCAGGGAGCCAGCAGAGATCATCATAGTGCCTTAAACAAATCTGGCCTGAATGACAGGACAAGAGTTTCAAATAGTCAAGTACAAAAAAATTTAAAAACTTCCAGTCTTACAGAAAAACCCTAGTTTCCTGGTCTGGCTCAAGTGTTTTCTAAAAATCTCCATTATCTACAGACAGTTTCTCAGGGGACAGCAAAACTTACCTTTTCTAGATTGATTTTTTTTTCTATTTTTATTCAGTAGTGATCTTATCTGCAGACGCAATATGCCTTCCCCTGCTGACTCCTCTCTCTGGGGATTAGAAGTGGGCATCATACAACCAATGGGAGATGTGCAAGGAAGTGGGCTCCGTACTCAAGGCTGCATTTCTTCAGTTTTTGCAGAACTGGGGTGAGGTCTCCTAGACTTGCTTTCAGAGGTCCCTAAGCTTTCTACAAGAATTTCAAAAATTTCTATTTCCATTTATATTAGGTTGTATTCTTTCTTAATTTTTTTTTTTACTGTGGTAAAAGTCATATAATATAAAACACAGTATCTTAACCCTATTTAACTTATAGTTTAGTGACACAAAGTACATTCAATCTGTGCAACTCTCATCCATCATCCATCTCCCAAATTATTCACCTTCCTAAACTGAAACTGTCCCCATTATACACTAACTCCCCATTCTCCTCACCCCCTCCCTCCCCAGCCCCTGATATCTATCAATGTACTTTCTGATTGTGAATTTGACTATACTAGGTCCCTCGTATAAGTGGAATCAAGCAGTATTTGCCTGCATTAGGTGATATTCTTAAAACATTTTAAATGGAGCATAATTTGGACCAGGCTTCTAGCTGCAATGCCATTTGGTGTCAGGGACTGCCCTTTTGGAAGCCTCAAAGACACCTCAAACTCAAGACCCTCCCACCCCTGACCTCCTCCAGTGTCCTCCCTCTGTATCCGGTTACACAAGCCAGAAACCTTAGTGTCATTCTTGACACTACCTTCTCCCTTATCTCACTTACATAAATCCATTACTAAACCCTATAGATCTCTTTTAAAAACAGTTGCTTTATTGAGATATGATGCATAAAATTCACCCTTTTAAGATGTACAATTCAATGGTTTTTAGTGTAGTCCCAGAGTTATGTAACCGTTACCATTATCTAATTCCATTTTTATCAGCCCCCAAAGAAACTTATACCCATCAAGCAGTCACTTCCATTCATTCCCTTTGACTCAGCCCCTGGCAACTACTAACCTACTTTTCATCTCTTGGATTTACCTATTCTAGGCATTTTATATAAATGGAATCATACAATATAGGATTTCCATGTGTGTGGCTTGATTCTTTCACTTTGCATAATATTTTCAAGTCCGTGTTGTAGCATTTATCACTAATTCATTCCTTGTTATGGCTGAATAATATTTCATTGTATGGTTAAAACACCTTTCGTGGAATCATTATCAGTAGCTGGACATTTGGGTTGTTCCCATAGTTTGGCTATTATGAATACAGCTCTTATGAACATCTGTCTCCAAGTTTTTGTGTGGACATGTTTTCAATCTGTTATATATTTACAAAGTTCTATGGATCTTACCTACTAAACAGCTCTTAGAAAAGTCTATTTCTCTCCCTGTCTCTAAGTTAGCCACATCTCTCATGTGAACTAAAGCAAGTACCTCCTCTTCTTTTCGCCAAGCCTCTTTTCCACTGGCCCGGTAATCTTTTCAAAATTGGAATCCGATCATGTTATCCCCCTTGCTCAAAACCCTTCGCCACATCCCTGAGGCCCATGGACCCTATCTTAGTCCAGCCCAGGGCCTCTCCTCCCTCCTTCTCCACGTACTCCCTCCCCCGACCTTGCACGGCACAGTTTCCTTGCCCGGAAAGCTTTTCTCCTTTCTTTGCCTGGGACTCACACACCCCTCAGAGCTCAACACAGGCCTCTCACTCAGGAAAGCTTTTCCTCCGGCGCCTAGTCTGGGCTCTCCTGAGCCAAGTCCCATGCCTCAGCATGCCTGTCACAGCCGCATTTCCCCATCTGTTTCTGAGCATCCATTACTGCCTGTCTCCCCATCGAGAGCACGTCTGCTTTTGCTCTCCACTGTATCCTCAGTGCTAGCACAGCTCTGACACATAGAATCTCTCAGATGAACACCTTAACACATGAATAAATGTCAGCCTTACAGGCCTACCACATGAGCCCTCATTAAATAAACATTTGAGGATTGTTAGATGGCAGAGCGTGTGATTATTCCAATCAAAAACTTGACATTCCTCATACTGTTTTGTACAACATACTTATGAGAACAGGTATTTTCTGCATTGATATTATTGAAATCAAACTACAAAATCATATTAAATATAGAATCCATGTCTATAGACACAGAGGCAGTGTGTGATTGCTTAGTCGCTCAGTCATGTCTGACTCCTTGAAATCCCATGAACTGTAGCCTGCCAGGCTCCTCAATCCATGGAATTTTCCAGGCAAGAATATTGGAGTGGGTTGCCATTGCCTATTCCAATAGAGGCTGTGTCTTTCCATTATTAAACCCAACTCGGGTGATTTCATTTCAATAAAACAGTGTCATTGGTCCCCTTAAATTAATGTTCATTTGCAGTTTTCTGATTTTGTAGCTTTGTTTAATTTGAAGGTCTGATTTGGGTTTAGGGTTGCATTAAGTAGTTAGGTATGAGGATTTATACCTAAATTTATGTTGAAACATATTTAAGTAACTTAATTTAAATTAACACTGAGTATCCACGAGACTTTCTTTTCTTTTAGAAACAAAGTTGACTACATTACTCATGTTGAGTAACATTGATATAGGATGGGGAGTTTGATCCCCATCAAACTGTAACACTTTCCAACTGTAACACTTTGATCTCAGTCTTATGTTACGTTCTAAGAGACTGAGACTCATGCTATACAGATGGCATTTAGGAAGGAGTCAAAAAGAGAAAGCAAGGCATCCTTCTTTCAGACACTAGAGCAGACCAGGTATTTTCATTTGACAAAACTTTCCTAAGCAATAATGTTCCTAAAAGCATGCCAAATAGAATGAATTGTTTACCAGCATCTCAAAAATCTCTAAGGAAGAACTGAAAAACAAAACTTTCCCCAACATTAAATGAAGCAAAGCACCAGAGAGCCTCTGCTAGGCCGCAGGCGTGCCAAGTCACTTCAGTCGTGTCCTACTCTGTGTGACCCTATCAACTGTAGCCTGCCAGGCTCCTGGGTCCATGGGGATTCTCCAGGCAAGAGTACTGCAGTGGGTTGCCATGCCCTCCTCCTGGGGATCTTCCCAACCCAGGGATCGAACCTGCATCTCTTATGTCTCTTGCATTGGCAGGCGGGTTCTTTACCACTTCTGCTAGGCCACCTTTGGTTAAATACAAATACTCAAGTGATTTACACGTAACACTTACAAAGGCCAAATTAATCAAGCATATCTCCTGAATCCTACACATTCAATGGCTGTCATCAACTATAAAGCTAGCTTTTAATATATGACACTTTCCAGGGCTTAGGTAGGAGAAGGCAATGGCAACCCACTCCAGTACTCTTGCCTGGAAAATCCATGGACGGAGGAGCCTGGTAGGCTGCAGTCCATGGGGTCGTGAAGAGTCGGACACGACTGAGCGACTTCACTTTCACTTTTCACTTTCACTTTTCACTTTCATGCATTGGAGAAGGAAATGGCAACCCACTCCAGTGTTCTTACCTGGAGAATCCCAGGGATGGGGGAGGCTGGTGGGCTGCCGTGTTTGGGGTCGCACAGAGTTGGACACGACTGAAGTGACCTAGCAGCAGAAGCAGCAGCAGCAGCAGGGCTTAGGTAACTTCCTTAGCTGTTTCAACCTGAATACACCTGCTGGTCGCCTAACGGGTAAATAAAACACTAAGTCCCAAACCTGCTGACTCCTCTTGCTGCTTCTTATTCCTCGTCATCAGTCAGGCTCATTTCCCCGCATTGAGACCAGTCTCAAAACTATTTCCTTCAGAAGGCATTTTCAACTCCCACACCCCATGTTCACTTCTGCACTTTGCACAGTCCACATTAAATCATCCTACATGTGTCCATGTAAGGTATGCCACAATTACCTTCTTGCTTCTTGCATCTAACTCCAAAAGACAAGTTTGTTGAGAGAGGGACCAAGACTTCTTTTTGTACTTCAGAAGGCCTGGAACTAGGAGCTCAAAAATGGCAAAACCAGGGCGTTACCCTGTGAGTCTGTTCCATGACTCTTCAGCTTTTGTTTTCACATTTAGTACATTCAGAGACACAGTGAAGTAATGGAAAACCAGTAATTTTCCAAGTTAACTACTTTTGAAATGTTCAGGAAAAAAGACTATTTAAATTCCAATTCTTTGCTTTCAAATGTCCCAGGAATTGGTTTTTAAAACAATCCTTAATATTAAAAATATTTTAGAAAACAGAAGTTGAAAAGGCCCAGCAGTGTGTTAGCAACTCACACTATAACAGCAAATTGATTTTAGTAGCAGAAATTGAAATACGACACCTAGAGCAGCATTTAAACCTGGATGCGTATAAACATTTATATCTTTGTGTCTGAACAAAATCAACTTCAAGCTCATATAAAAATATTCTATCTGAAAAACCTGCACACAATCTAGTAAATGCATATTTTTTGAATTGAGCATATAATAAGAACAACTTATCATTTTCATATACAAATAAACACACTTCATCTTTTACTACCAACGTCTGAAGAAGCCACAACATTTAAAAAAGAATAAACATAATTTCTGCTTAACTTGGGGTGTTAAGAGGTTGGGTGTATAATTCTAATATGCTGTTTCCATACAGCCATCAAGTTCAAATCATAAATCTTTTCCCAACGTAAAAGAAGCAAAACCATGTATAGTGTATTTGTTTAAAAGGTGAAAAACTGTTCTTCCTTTACGCACAAGGCAAGCATTTTAGACTGAGTTCAACCAGAAATTCTTTGTTTAGCAAATACAATTACTATGGTTGGTGGTTATACCAGTAGTCTAAAAATAAAACAAGTTAATTCTGGTTTCACTGAATAAATCACAAGTGATTAAATGAATTTATAAAGAAATTTGCCTCCCCAATAAAGGAGCCTCAAATTTTAAAACACTTTCTTTTTCCCAGGGGGAAAAGAATGTACGTTTCTGAAACAATATATCTATAAATAAGAAGATTAAATAATATGCAGTTTTCAACCAGAAGTAAGCAATAGGTCTGCTACTATAAAATTGCAAACCAAAAGCCAAGAATCTTAAATACCCACATCCTGGGGACACTGCAGTTCATTGATTTACAGTCAGATCTCTGGGCCAGGTGTTGAAGAAGAAATATAAAAGAATGTTACTGCATTCCTCACTGGCAAAGAAAATGCCACATTAGTTCAAAAAGTCCTTTCTGATGAAAATAATGAATTCCTCCCCTCTCTCTCCAACAAGGGACCTTTTCTAAAGGGGAGAAAAAAACCCTGCACCATAAATAAATAAATAATGCAAAACAGATACCTCCGGCCTCTTTGATGCTGCACAGCTTGACAAGCCGTTTGCATGAAAACAATTCCCTTCAACTCAGGAAACTCAAGGATCTCAAGGTAATCTTGAACGACTTTCCAATCTGGAACCATGTAATGAGTCACGTCACTAGACAAGAGTTTCCCATCTGAAGCATAATTCAAAACGGAAGAGATCAGACAGCGTTTGCAAACCTGGCTTATTATGATTTCAATGTCACGGTGTCCCCATGTGCAGAACAACTTCTAATCTTAACAACACTGTGAAGTTTTTAAAAGACAAATCCACTTTGGTAGAGTTAAATTCAGCACCTTCATTTTTCTGAAGTTATGATAAATAAAAGCTCAGTGTGGTCTATGGTGTTGCCAGTCGGACAGAAGATGACAGATTAAAATACAAAAAACAAAAACAAGCAAATCCTAAGCACAACTTAACTTTTTTTGTGTTAACTCATTGACCTGCACTCACTTTCCAGTGGGGCACCACAAATAAACATGTTAACCACTTGTTTATGTCCAGGCATATCAAGTCGGTTCTGTTTCAAGCTTGCGAACGTGCTCAGAAGTCTCCTTGGGCCAGGAAGGCTGAATTGACTAGAAAAGATGCTCAGTGCAAGCAAGGGCAGAGGTGGGACTTCCACCCAGCCTGTGTCTCGGAGCTGGTTAGCCGAGCTGTAACTGAAATGTTCGCCTTAATAATAAGCTGAGGATCCCAGATATTCGCTGAAAAGGACTACCATGCTCCTCTCCCACCACAAGGAAGAACCTGCAACCTCCATCGTTAAATCGGCCACCCCAGCAGCCCAGAAATCAAGTGGAGGAAGGTGTAGTGGGCAGCCGACCCAAATCCAGTCTCCCCATGACCTTCCTAGACAACGACGCCCCAGATGATTCACAAATCCTACAGTCAAGTGGGCTCTCCACTGGGTAAATGTCTGAGGCCTCGGTGCTGGTAGGTCAGAAAAGTGGTGGGGAGCAAAGCAAAGTACAACGAGAAGCAGCAGCAACGTTTGCTCCCGCGCCCCGGCTTGCACTGCGGGGCCCACGGCTCGGGACCTCCTCGTTTCACCACCGCGAGCCTGGGGGCCGGACGCTCCAGCGCCCACAGGCCCCTCGGAGAGCCCCCAAACCAGGCTTCTGCGCGGCGGGGGCGCCTGCCCCTCGGCCCTTCCGCTTCCCCGGGCAGAGCAATCGGGAGTCGGGGTTGAGAGACCGCGGAGCCGTGGACCGGCCCAGCTCGCGGAGGTCTAGAAGCCGCCTGCCCCTTGCGTGCGAGCGACAGCCGGGTCGGAGGTGATGCCTGGAGGCGGGCGGAGGCCCGGGGGCCTCGGACTCTGCGCCACCGCGGCCTCGCTCTCCGCCTCTGGGCCGCACCCTTCCACCTTAAGGCCGACGCTCTACCCCGACCCCGCCGCCCCAGCTCCAGCTCCTGCCCGGCCTCGGCTCCCCGCGCTCCAGCCCCGGCCACCCAGCTCCCGCCGGACCTCGGCTCCCGGTGCCCCCAGCCCTCTGCACCCCAGGCCCTGACCGTTGTGGCAGGTGGCGGGCTGCGGGCAGAGCGGGCTGTTGCAGGGCACACTGGGCCGCAGGTAATGCTCCCGCACAATCCGCAGCGTCCGGCCGTGGAAGGTCCTCAGAAGCAGCACCTTCTCTCGCTTCTGCAGCATGCTGGTCGCGCCCGGACAGAGTTCCGGGGCCGGGGAGGCGCCCGCTCCGCGAGCGGCCGGGAAGCGGCAGCCGCGGCGCCGCGCGGGCGGAGGCGAGGCCGAGGCTTCGGGCCCGCCCCCTCGGCCTGGTCTCCGCGGAGCTCCAGGCAGGCAGGCCCTTCTAGGCGGCCTGAGCGCTCCGGGCTCTGCACGGAAAACCGCCCTAACGGCCCGAACCCCGGTGTTGAGAGCAGCAAGAGGCCCGCGGTGTGGGTGTTCTAGCCGGACTCACAGTCTCCCCCCAACCCTGCCTCAGTTTCTCCCCTCCTTAATGGTTGCCTGGGGGTGGAATTGCCTGGGAGGGGTGGAAACCAAGCAAAAGACTTCAGGGGGACGAAGATAATACAGATCGTCTTCCACAGACGATGGGGTCAGGTCCCGATAAACCCATCTGAATTGAAAATCCATTTAACACACCTAACCTACCCAACATCACAGCTTAACCCAGCCTATCTTAGACCTGCTCAGAAAACTTACTTTGGCCAAGAGTTGGGCGGGATCATCTAACACAAAGCCTGTTTATGACAGTGTTGAATATCTCATGTAATTTATTGAATGCTGTACTGTAAGTGAAAAGCAGAATGGTTGCCCGCGTTTCGGTTGTTTACTCTGCTGATCACCGTGTTGTCTCGGAGCTTAGACTTGTTCCCCTGCTCAGCGTCACAGGAGAGTGTCTTGTGCCATTAGCTCAAAAAAGATAAAAATTCCAAGTGGATATTACTTTCACACCATGGTAAAATCCAAAAATTATAAGCGGAATCATGGGAAGTTGAAACTGTCAGTACAAGGAAACGAAAGTCTTGCAAAGATTTGGTGCAACTATGAAGGATTATTGTACTTTGTTTCTACCTTCAGGTCCGTATAGGATTGGAACTCCCTTATTAATATGGATACATATCTTTTTGTTGTTATTTAGTTGCTAAGTCCTGTCCGACTCATTGCAACTCCATAGACAGCAGGCTCCTCTCGGTTCCTCTGTCTATGGGATTTTCCAGGCAAGAATACTAGAGTGGGTCGCCATTTCCTTCCCCAGGGGATCTTTCCGACCCTGCTTTCACATCTCCTGCTTTGGTAGATGAATTCTCTATAGCTGAGCCACCAGGGAAGCCCAATTATTAGTGTTTTGTATTAATATAGATAAATATTAGTATGTTCTGTTTGTTGCTCTTGCTGTCCCTGAAAGAGCTATAAGATTCCGCAAATAAGCCAGCAACCCTGCTAACTCAACATTTTTTTCCCTTTAAAAAAACTGTATTTATTTTTAATGTCATGTATTTTTAATTCATATAAAAATTCAAACAATGCAGATAAAATGGAAACCAATCCTTTCCCTTGAGGTAAACATTATCTATTCAACCTCAGCATGATAGCATTTGCAGCCTCTGGCAAAGGAATTCTCCTTGAAATTTGATGGAGACTAAAACAGTCCAAAATGACTGCAGATGGAGACTGCAGCCATGAAATTAAAAGACGCTTGCTTCTTGGAAGAAAAGCTATGACTAACCTAGATAGAATATTAAAAAGCAGAGGCATTACTTTGCCAGTAAAGGTCCATCTAGTCAAAGCTATGTTTTTTCTAGTAGTCATGTATGGATGTGAGAGTTGGAGTATTAAGAAAGTTGAGCACCGAAGAATCAATGCTTTTGAACTGTGGTGTTGGAGGAGACTTTTGAGAGTCCCTTGGACTACAAGGAGATCCAACCAGTCAATCATAAAGGAAATAAATCAGTCCTGAATATTTATTGGAAGGACTGATGCTGAAGCTGAAATTTCAGTGCTTTGGCCACCCGATGCAAAGAACTGACTCAATGGAAAAGACCCTGATGCTGGGAAAGAATGAAGGTGGGAGGAGAAGGGGATGCCAGAGGATGAGATGGTTGGATGGCATCACCAACTTGATGTACATGAGTCTGAGCAAGCTCCAGGAGTTGGTGATGGACAGGGAAGCTTGGTGTGCTGCAGTCCATGGGGTCACAAAGAGTCAGATACAACTGAGTGACTGAAATAAAATACAGTCTCTTCTGAGATCACACTCTCTTGGTTGGATGGAAGCCACTGTTCCTCCAAGCTCTCAACAAAGACCTTTGAGCTGCATCAGGAGCTTTACAAAGAAGTGTCACATTTAATTTCCACAACAAGTCAATGGAGTCAGGCATTATTATCCCCATTTTACAGATGATGAAACAAGATTAGAGAGGTTAAGCTTATCAAGGTCAAGATTATCCAGTTATTAAGTGATGGAATCAATATCCAAGCTGGAATCTGGCTGAATCCAAAGCAGGCTCCTCACTAATTACAGTGCTCTTCACAGATGAATAAAATACAACTCATATCTAAGGAGTTTATAGTCAACTTGTTCAGTGCTAGTTAAGGCACCTCAACCAGCTGGTGGAAGAGCATTGGCACTTCCTTTTATGCTAAAGTGAGCAGAACTAGGGTATCCAGTTTGATCACTTTCTCTAGGGCACTTGTCTGAACCTTCTTGGCACCAGGGACAGTTTTCTTGGAAGACAGTTTTCCACTGACTAGGGCTGGAGGTGGGTGTGTGGCTGGGTGGGGTGGCTGGGTAGGGGAATGGTTTCAGGATGATTCAACCTCATTACATTTAGGGTTTGCCTCCTATGAGAATCTAGTCTCACTGCTGGTCTGACAGGAGGTGGAGCTCAGAGGGTAATAACAGCTTTGGGGAACAGCTGTAAGCACAGGTGAAGCTTTGTTCACTATTCCACCCCTCACCTCCTGCTGTGTGGCCTGGGGCGGGGGCATTGGTTTTGGGGCCCTCTGCTCTAGGAGAACATATTTTTTGTTGTTGTCATTTTTAGTATCTTTTTATCTTTTGGCTGTGCTGCAAGGCATTCGGGATCTTAGTTCCCTGAATAGGGATGAGCCCTCATCCCCTGTATTGGAAATGTGGAGTCTTAACCCTGGGCCACCAGGGAAGTCCCTCTGGGGGAATATATTAAAAAGAGTCATGATCCCTCACTCATTGCATTTTTATGTAAAGTTATCTGCGTGTGGGATGATGTGAGTGAGATCTGAGACAGAATCACACAAGTTAGGAGAACATCACAGTGCTGGTCCCCAGGTCAAAGCACTAGGCGGGCCCCTATGGCAACCAGCAGTGCAGGAGGACAGGTCTAGAGACCCCCGGCACGCAACAGGATTTGACCTTCACGTAAAAACGCTCCTGACAGCTGCTCATGAGTCCCTCCAAAGTGCTCCCATTTTCTTTCTTTTCTTTTTTTTTTTTTTTACTTCTTATATGTCCTTAACATCTCTCTTTAGCATTTTGTAACTTTAAACTATTTAAAACAATAGTGAAGGACAGGGAAACCAAGCATGCTGCAGTCCATGGGGTCGCAAAGAGTTGGACACGACTGAGCAGCTGAACAACAACAACTTTAAACTTCCTCTAAATTGGGACTAGTGATTTTTTAAGGTAGAGAATGTGTCTGGGGCTCTATTGAAAGTTGATGTTGTCAGTATTTAAAATAATCCAAGGCTTGCCAAACACTTCTTTGGCTTGCATGGCAATAATAATGTACAAATTATGTTCTCAAAAGCATACTCCCTTAGTTCTTGGAACTGATGATCTGAAATGGACAAGAATGCCTTTTTGTTGATTTATTTGTCTCACAGACCATCTGATGCTTCTTGGATGAAAATATGTTTCTCTCTCAGAATAAACTAGGTTATGCTGCGGTAATATACAACTTCAAAAATCCCAATGACTTAAAACAGCAAGATGTTGCATGGGTGCCTGCGAGATCCATTCTGAATTTTCTCCAGGGCCCAGGCTGGATGGAGTCAGTCCTCTCTGAAACACTATTTGCTGTTCATTTTTGTTGTTTAGTCGCTAAGTCATATCCGACTCTTGCAACCCCATGGACTGTAACCCACCAGGCTCCTCTGTTCATCTGATTTTCCAGGCAAGAATACTGGAGTGGGTTGCCATTTCCTTCTCCAGAGGATCTTCCCAACCCAGGGATAGAACCCAAAACTCCTGCATTGGCAGGAGAATTTTTTACCACTGAGCCACCAGGGAAGCCCTCTTGCTCTTCACTGGCAGAGGGAAAAGAGGCCTCTAGACAGCTTTAGGTCAGAAATTAAAAGCTCAGTCTGGAAGTGACACATGTTTCTTCTGCCTAGTGGCCAGAACTAGTCACATGACCACACATCCCAGGTCAGAAAATGGGTGGAGGTGGGATATTTGGGTTGCAGTGCAGCTCCTCCCTCTTGGCTTGAAGGTGGTGCGCTGAAACCCCCTGGTGAGCAGTGTTAGTGACCACTTGAGTGTCCTTAACTCAAACCCCTTACACGAAGTTGGCTCTACCGTCACCTCAACTCTTGTCCCTATGTCTTCTCCAGATCTAGTTTCACCTCCTCTTACATGCTGGTCTGCATGTGATTTCTTGTGGCAGAGACTGTCTCTCTGTTAACCAAATCCATATCCTTTTTTTCCTCTGGGCACACAGGTGACAGCCTTCCTTGCATATAGATAGGTGTGGCCACAAAAGGTAATGGCATCATTTCTAGGCCTGACCCTTGAACACCTCACATGGATATTCCTCTTTCCTGTTCCTGAACCGATGCCAGAGCCCAGGGGATCTTGAAAGTCAGCACTGAAGACAGCATACCCACCAACCCTTCGAACGAACATGGGTTCCTGAAGAACTATGCAGAGCAGAGTTCTGTCTTCCCTCCCCAGGAGCATCCCCAGGAGTCTCTTGCAGGAGTGAAATACACTTCTTATGGTAGCTGGTGTTATCCTAAGTAACATAGCCCCACTTTACAAAGGAGATTAAGGAACTTGCCGAAGCCTTGCCTATTTATTTCAGAACTCCTCACTAGATACTAAAAGTCCTGATGAAGCTGCTCCAGGATTCTCCAGCAGTTCTAAATGTCATTGCCACACTGGGAAGGATGCTTGATAGCGTGCTTCTCTTTGCAGTTTTTCCTTTCCTTGTCAGTCTGAGCGCAGATGGACAGCCTGGTGCCCAGATAGCAGAATGCTGTGACAGCTTGCAGTGCTCTGTGGCTGATAGAAATCTCTGACTGTGGTCAGGTTTCCCTGGTGCTTGACTGCAGTCTTCTTCAGGCTGAGCACCAGCATGCTTACGCTGCAAGAGTTCGTAGCATTTGCCTGCCGTTTTTGCAGATGCGCCCGGGGAGTGCAGACATCAGCAACCACTGGATTATAATCAAAAGGTTTCATCCAAGGGTTAGCCTAGAGAGGACAGGGTGTCTTTACAAAGGGCTTAGAGGACAAGGAGGTTAGATGTATAAAAGGAATTCTGGATGATGAGATCCCAGGGCTAGAGGGGATTATTGAAGCAGGCTTTGAAATAGTCTTTCTGTATTTATTTAAAATCACAACAGTACATGCTTGTTGCAACACATGTCAACAATACTGAAGGATGCCAAGTGAAAAGGTTGAAGTTCTGCTTGCATGCAAAGTCTACTTCTTCCATGTAACTTACCATTGTTGATATCTGATACACATCCTAGAAGTCGTCCTTCTTCTCTTTCTTTCTTTCATTTTATTTTTTTTGGCTGTGCTGTGTCCTTGTTGCTCTGTGCGGGCTTTCTCTAGTTGTGGTGAGCAGGGACTCATCGTGATGGCTTCTCTTTGTGGTGGAATGCAGGCTCTAGGGTGCAAGAGCCTCAGTAGTTGTGGCACATGGGCTTAGCTGCCCTGTGGCATCTTGCCAGATCAGGGATTGAACCCGTGTCTCCTGCTTTGGCAGTTGGATTCTTAACCACTGGACCACTGGGAAAGTCCTAGAAGTCTTTAGATATAACCCCAAATGTTTGCAGCTTTTTGAGGTGCTTCTCAACCTATGAAGCATCAGCTATTGTACTTAGAGCTAACGTTTCCCAAACTTTTACTAGCTGCCAGGCCCCGTTCCTGTGTTTCTCATTTAATCCTCAAAATAATGCCTTGACTGTAATACTGTTACCAATTGCATTCTGCAAGTGAGGAAACCAAAGTACAGGAGGATTGACTAATTGCCCAGGGCCACAGACTTGAGCCAGCCTTGGAACCTGAGCAGTTTGGACACAGAGCCCTGGCAGCAATGACTCAGCCATGCCGCCTTTCACAGAATGGTGTACCTTCTCTACAGTGGACCATGGGATAAACCTAGTTATTTTAGGTTTAGAGAATTGGAAACATTGGGTTTCAAATGTGACCCCACTACTTTCCTAACTTCCCTGGGCCTTCATGATTTCAATTACAAAATGCAGCTAAGCAGGACAGATGTTGTTGGGTATTGGTATCAATGAGTCAATGACTCTAAAGGGTCATGTAAATGTCTAACATGATCCCATTTATCTGAAGAATCGGTTAACTTCCATTTGTGCTCCATCTCAGTGGAAGAGTCATTGGAGGACAAACTGCTGCTGACATTGCTTTGCCGTTTGTACTAGGGGTGATTTAATTTCCTATATGTTAAAGGCCGTTAATCCTTGATTTTCACTTTTCCCAGAAGATACAATGGCTCCCTTTTGGCTCTCTAAACACCCCGTGAATCCCTATAATCCAGTTTGCAATGATTACTCTAAAATATTCTACTTAACTCTTTCTAATTTTTTTAAAGAGAAATCTATTTTGTGCTTGCCAATTGTATCTCAGCAAGGTTAGCGTATGGATACTTTTGCCCCTCTACCACAAAGGGGCGCTGTTTCATTGATTTTTGTTGTGGGGGCGGGTGCTTCAGATAAAGTACCTTCTGTGCTGATATCTGAGCGTTGAGCCTTGCCTTTCATATACTGCCATTAAAATGCAACCAATTATTTGAGACAAGAACCAAACCAGCAAATAACCTTAGCGTTAAACAATACCTTTATCCAAGGAGCTCAAAGATCCAGATGCTCCAAAATTAATTAGAAACTAAGCTTCATTGATTAATACAGGAAAGAAAAAGAAAATCCTTTAAGTCTTGAAGCCAACTAGAAGAAAATTCATTCAGTTATGTGGATAGCTATTTATCAGGCAAATATAGGAACATTGCTATTTGTCATTTTAATTCTTTTGTATTGAGGTTATTTGATTAAATTGCTTTCACCCATCTTGTAGGATTATTATTACCAATGAAGTATCAGTCATGGTATACAGTTATTTCACTGGATTAAAGTTAAAATTAAGTTGTACTTGACTTTTTTTTACATTTTAGGCCAGAGCAAGGCCTATGTCTGTTTGTATTGGGTTTCTATTGCTGTATAATGAATTCCCACCAAAATTTAGCAGCTTCACTCATTTATTTATTTATTTATTTTATTATTTTTTAAAGTTGCAGCTGTTTATTTGGCCGTTTTGGGTCCTAGTTTCGGCACGTGGGGACTTTGCCGTGGCGTGTGGTCTCATTAGTCACCTTGTGCAGCTTAGTTACCCTGCAGCACGTGGGATCTTAGTTCCCCCACCAGGGATTGAACCCATGTCTCCTACATTAAGGCAGACTCTTAACCACTGGACCACCAGGGAAGTCCCCAGACACTCGTTTATTACCTTCCAGTTTCTGGAGTCAGAAGCCTGGGCATGGCCTAATGACGTTCTTGGCTCAGGATCTCCCAAGACTGAACTCAAAATGTCAGCCGCGCTGATTCCTTTCGGGAGCTCTGGGTCTTCTTTCAAGCTCACATGGTTGTTGGCAGAATTCAGTTCCTTGCAGCTGTAGGACTGTAGCCCCTCTTCTCTTGCTGGGTGTTAGGTCGCTAAGCATAGGAGGATGTTAGGAGACCACCCATGTACCCTCTCCATAGGCCCTTTTACACTTCTTATCTCTTTCACCAGGAGAACCCAGTTCCTTTGAGGACCACTGAGGATAATCTTCTATTTTAAGGTCAACTGATTGGAGAATTTAATTGCATTTGCAGGATCCCTTCACAGTAGCACTTAGATTCGTGTTGGACTGAGTAGCCTGCGGAAGGTGTGTGTACACTGGAGACAAGAATCCTGGGACCATCTTAGAATCCTGCCTATCTGTCTTAGTCTGTTCAGGCTGCTATAACAAAATACTACAGACTGGGTAGTCTGTAAACAACAGAAGTTTATTTCTCATAGTTTTGGAGGCTGGAACTTGGAGATCAGGGTGGTAGCATTATTGGGTGGGGACCCTCTTCTGGGTTTCAGACTTCTCTTTGAATCCTCATATGGCAGAAGGGGCTACAGATCTCTCCAGAGCCCCCTTTTTTAAAAAATGTATTTTTATTTTTAATTAATTAATTCTAATTGGAGGCTAATTACCTTACAATATTGTGGTGGTTTTTGCCATACATCGATGTGAATCAGCCACAGGTGCACATGTGTCCCCCATCCTGAAGCCCCCTCCCACCTCCCTCTCCACTGTATCCCTCTGGGTTGTCCCAGAGCACTGGCTTTGAGTGCCCTGCTTCATGCATCGAACTTGCACGGGTCATCTATTTTACATATGCTAATATACGTGTTTCACTGCTATTCTCTCCAATCATCCCACCCTCGCCTTCTCCCACATAGTTCAAAAGTCTGTTCTTTACATCCGTGTCTCTTTTGCTGTTTTGCATATAGGGTCGTCGTTACCATCTTTCTAAATTCCATATATAATGTGTCGATATACTGTATAGGTGTTTCTCTTTCTAACTTACTTCACTCTGTATAATAGGCTCCAGTTTCATCCACCTCATTAGAACTGACTCAAATGTGTTCTTTTTTATAGCTGAGTAATATTCCATTGTGTATATGTACCACAACTTCCTTATCCATTTGTTTGTGGCATCTAGGTTGCTTCTGTGTCCTGGCTATTGTAAACAGTGCTGCAATGAACATTGGGGTACACATGTCTCTTTCAATTCTGGTTTCCTCTGTGTGAATGCCCAGCAGTGGGATTGCTGAGTTGTATGGCAGTTCTATTTCCAGTTTTTAAAGGAATCTCCACACTGTTCTCCATGGTGGCCGTGCTAGTTTGCATTCCCACCAACAGTGTAAGAGGGTTCCTTTTTCTCCAAACCCTCTCTAACATAGACCTTCTTTTTTTTTTTTTTCCAGAGCCTCTTTTTTAAGGCACTAATTCCAGTCATGAAGGTTCCACCTCATGACTTAAGCAACTCCCAAAGGTCCCACCTATTAATACCATCATCTGTGGGGGTCAGGATTGCAGCATATGAATTTGTCAGGGGACACAAACATTCAGACCATAGCACTACCATGACATTCTATAACAAACATTTGAACTCAGTAAGTTATGCTTAAAACCATAGTATTTATTAAGTTTCTGAGAGCAGCATAAATGACTTTCTTAAAAAAAGAAATGAGAGAACCAAGCTAGTAATCCAGAGGCTAAATGAAAGTAAGTGAATGATAGATAATGCTGCTTTGGTTAATTCAAGCTAAGGAGGAGAAAACTCCACCAATACACACCCACATTCTATTAATCTTTTTTAAAAAGTATTTATTTATTTGGCTGCACTGGGTCCCAGTGTGGCATGTGGGATCTTTAGCTGCATCATGTGGGATCTAGTTCCTGAACCAAGGCTCGAACCCAGGCCCCCTGCATTCAAGCACAGAGTCCCAGCCACTGGACCACCTGGGATGTCCCTGTATTGATCTTAAGCAGCACTGATTTACATGGGACCCAGAACATACTAAGGAATCATTGCATGGAGCCCAGCCCCCTTTGCTAATATAGGATCGTCTTGGAGAGGGCAACTTGGAGGGTGATCTGGTGGGTAGAACCATCTCCTTTTGTTTGACACCTTTTAGTTGCTACAGAGGAATGATGCTATATCCCCCTTCTCCCCCACCCCCGCTCCCAGATTAGGATCCTCTCTTAAAATCCCACTGTGACAGGTGATAGGAGGTCTTGGCATTTTTGAATATTTGAATTTTAAATTTAAAACCTCGTCATCATTACAGGTGTCTTTCATTGTGTGGCTGGCTACCGTCATCAAACCCAGGAGAGTGGGAGGCTACTGGTATGTGCTGCCCATCTTCCGTGTAGATTGTGAAGGCGGTCAGAGCCACGATTAAGGAAGCTTCTCTGATTGTAGTGTTTTGGCAGGGGAGAGCAGGAGGGTTTTCTTTTCATTTTTTTTTTCTATTAAATCTGACATTTTAAGAGAGATCATTAAAAAATATTCTTCTACCCAGGAGAGAAAAGGCTTGGATCTTGGATATCTTTCATTGAAACCATAAGGCTCTTGTTATGTTTATCGTTTTAGCCTTCAAGGCCTTGTCTTTTCTGACTTAGAGAACTAAAGGCATTTTGATCCCCTTCCAGTTCTACAAACAATGTTCTTTAATCAGCTGGAGGCATCACTGTTGATCAGAGAACAGCACTTCCTCCCTCCCTAATGCGAACAGCACCTGCCAATCCCCCATCCAGAAGCAAGAGAGAAGGGCTCTTCTTTGAGCCTACAGAGCACTGTTATCTCAAATGTACTTAAACCATAGAAAAGAGTCTGAAACCTCATTAATAGATGCAGAGCACAATGGTGCATAGAGACAGAAACCAAGCTCACAGACCCACATATACAAACAACATATTTGTTTATTTATGGCCATTGTCATATGCCTGATATTGACAGCATGGGCTTTTATTTCCACTAGCATTAAGCTCATCATCTTAGTGAAAATGTTAAAAGGGTAAGTAAGTAAACAAAGTACAGTGTATTGTTAATTGTATTCTTGACTAATACAGAGCAGGCTGTAATAAACCACACATTTTTCTTTCAAACCACTTGTTTTAAGCTTTCTCCAATTTCAGAAGGGTACAATACATATATAAAAACATATAAATGTATATAGATATAAAAATATAAATGCATATATATATATATCACATACATATTGTATATGTGAAATCAGTTATGATTAGCTGGGTTGTGCTGCAGTAATAAACAACCCTCAAATCTCAGTGATTTAAAACCGCAAAGCTTTATTTTTTGCTCACACTATTTGTCTCTCAACTCTGGGGTGTCAACTGTTGTTTTTTGGAAGATGAGCACACCGGGTGGCTTGTGAGATCTTAGTTCCCTGACCAGGTATCGAGCCCATGCCCTCAGCAGTGAAAGCATGAAGCTGTAACCACTGGACTGCCAGGGAAGTCCCTGTCCCTGCACTCTATGTCACCCTTACCAAGAGACCTGGACTAACGGGGCTCTTTTTAGCACTTCTGCAATTACTTTGCAGGGGAAAAAGAATGAGACAGTTGTGGACTTGCTGTTAGAGATTCCAGTTGGAAATGAGAACAGTGGCTTCTGCTTTACATGCATGTGTGTGTGCTTAGTCGTGTCTGATTCCTTTGCAACCCCATGGACTGTAGTCTGCCAGGCTCCTCTGTCCATGGGATTATTCTGGCAAGCATACTGAAGTGGGTGACCATTTCCTTCTCCAAGCGATCTTCCTACCCAGGGACTGAACCCACGTCTACCCCAGTCTTCTACATGGCAGGCAGATTCTTCACCGCTGAGCCACTAGATCACTAGCTAAAGCAAGTTATTTGGTCACTTGCAATCCCAAGGGCAGAAGATATCCAGAAGTATTTGGTGAAGAGTACTAATTCTCTCTCTCTCACACACATATACATGCTATATATATTTAATATGTAGATTGAAAAGGGGGGAAGTAACTTCACTTGTAGCCAAATGAAGAGTCAACTTTGATATATCATTGTAATATTGTTACTAAGTTTAGAATCGTTGAAAACAATGGCATAGGCTATGTTCATAGACTATACTGCAATCATTGAGAAGCATCAGGCAGATCTTTATGTACAGACATGCAAATATCCCTCAGAAATACTGAATTTTAAAAAGAACAAATAGCAGAATATCATACTTTCATTTATTAAAAAAACACAGACATATAAATATATTTATGTGCATATGTCTCTGTGTGTGTGTGTATGTGGCATGCATAGGAAAAGACCTAGAAGGGTTATTACCAACAGTTACTACTAATTGGGAGCACAGAGGGGTTTGTGTGGCAGGTAAGAGATCATCACTCTTTTTCACTTTACTTAATCCCGTATTGTTTGAATTAATTACATCCATTTGCTCATGTATTGTTGTGTTATTTTCCTAGGGCTGCCTCAACAAATTACCATGAAGTTAGCAAAACAGAAATTTACTTTCAGAGTTCTTGAGGCCAGAAGTGCGAAGTCTGGCAGGACCATGCTTGCTCCCATGGCTCCAGGGGAGCATCTGTCCGTTTCCTCTTCCAGTGTTGGTGGCTGTTGGCTTTCCTTGACTTGTGGCCTCATCACTCTGCCTCCACAGTCACGCTGCTTCCTCCTCTTCTGTGTATCTCCTCTGTGTATCTCCTCTAAGGATACTTGTCACTGGATTTAGGAGCTACCTGGATAATGTATCATGGAGGGATGACTCTAGGTTTGGTGCTGGGAACTGGGACATCGGTGGTGCCACAGGCTAAATTCTCATCTCAAGAGCCTTAAGACTCCTTTTCCAAGTAAGGCCACATTTATAGGTTTCAGAGATTAGGACGTGGACATAACTTTTTTAGGGGAAAGTGGAGTGACAGGCACCACTGTTTAACCCACTACACCTATGTAATGTGAAGAAAATTAGAAAGGAAGAGATTAAAAAAAAAAAAGGAAATCATTATTAACAGTGATTACTTCTAGGAGGGAAAAATTTCCAAGTTTTCTATAGTGAACTCATATAGCATTTATAATCAGTAAAAGCAAACAAACAGACAAAATAAGAGAGCAGTAATAACCACCACCACCATAACATAAAGCAAAACACAGGCAGGTCCTAACTCACACATATATACCCTGTTAACAAATGGCCCTGACACATTGGAAGGGAATGGAAAGGTCCTGTCCTCACACACAGTGAATGGGCCAGGTGTGGGGCTTAGATTTAGGCCACCGGGCCCTATCACAACCTTGGGTTCTAAGAACCCCAGAGACATTAGCCTTCAATCATGCAAGGTAGAGCCTTAACCTAGGACTATACCCAGGAAGAGCCACCCATGTTAGCGGAAGAGAGAAAATAGTTGCCTGTTGGCTTGTAGAAATTAAGATGAGTGTCTTTTTCTCAAAGAAGCAACATTATTATTATTTTTGGCTGTGCGGTGCAGCATGTGGGCTCTTAGTTTCCCCACCTGGGATTGAACTCACACCCTCTCCAATGAAAGTGCAGTTTAACCACTGGACCACCAGGGAAGTCCAAGAAGCAACATTATTAAGTGGAGGTTGTAAGCATGAGCCCAGTTTCAGCAGGACAATGTGTCTTATTTCATCTATACTGTGTATAAATATTTTTCTAATTACTTGCCCACTATTTTCAGCTTAAGATTTTGGTTTTTGGCTTCTCCTGACCTGCTGCACTGGGCCTGTGGGCAGCCACATGGCAGCCACTGCTGGAGCTGGGGAGGGGCTCCAGCAGCGCAGATGGGGAGCCCATTTAGATGGGGCATGCGCAGCGGTCTCCCTCATTCCCTGGTCTCCTGACCTGACTCTTCTCATTTAGATTGTCCACCCCCGCCCCCCTGGCCACTGCAGGCATTTGAGTTTGCAAACCTCTGATGAATAGAATGAAAACCTTTGTGGTATTAAAGCACAGTACGTTATGGGTTAAGTGTGCTTGGGCACACTCTTGCTTCCAAGGAAAAATGCCTTCTGAGTTTCAAATAGCCAACAAATGAACTTGAAGCAGGCAACCTGTTAATAAATTGGCGACTCCTCTACAGTGATGTTTTATAGTCTGCGTAAACAAGTAATGGAAAATGCATATCCATATATGCACCCAGATAGCAGAAATTCAATTCCACGGGCTATTTGGGAACAAAGTTTTAAAATTCTGCTGAGGATGATTATGTATGTCTGAATCTGCATGCAGGCGAGCATGTGCGCATCCTCAGGGTCCCAGAAGTGCTGTTACTCAGCTCTGGCCAGAGCCTGTTCTCACAACCCCACCTGTGTGGCTTGTTGGGTCATGAGCCAAAATTAGTCTCATCGTGATTGGGTTAGATCCAGGGACCTTTACAGAATTTCCTCTCTTCTATCTGTGTTGCCTCCTGGTGGGTGTTTCCAGTAAAGCTCTTGAATTTTTAATCTGAGTTGAGCCATGGAGGTGAGATGAAGTGGGTCATGTGGAGGGTTGCCTCAACGGGGGCTGAAGCTTTTTGGGAAGGCAGTCCTTTTCTGTAATATCCAGAGCAGACTGCTGACTTTCAAGACCTTTGTGAAGAAGAATTCTCTTAAGGTTTTCCTCTCCTAAGTTAAGTGTTTAATGAGCACTTACTCTATTCATAGCAATTGATTAGGGCACACACGCAAATTAAGACGCGGGCAGTGCTTGCAGACCAAGAAGCTTTCAAACTGATCAGGCAGTGGAGACACAAAGAGGCACAACGATGTCACGTGAAACAGATGAGATGCCACAGGTAATGAGCCATGAATTGCCAAATGGACATGTATTTGAAAGAGCACTGCTAAATGTACTTAGAGATTCTAAGTGTATCAACTCAGGCCAGGGGCTGGCCAAGCAGCGGAGGTGGTGGCTGAACTGAGTGTAAGCAGAGAAGAAGGTAAAACATCAAGCAGACGCATGACAATGAGAGAATGGAAGGTGGCTTTCGCTGAATGACCGGTTACCCGATCCTGGGCTTTGTTGTATAAGCAATGGAGACCCCTGGAAAGCTTTCAAGCAGAGGAATGGTACGATCCAAGTCACACATCGAGAGATCAATCTGGTGATGATGTCAGGATGGTTTATTAGAAGAAGGAGGAGGAGATGAGAGCAGGAAGGAGACTGGAGGGAAGCTCCTACAGAGGAGAAATGGTTTCAACTTGGGTAGATCAGAAAGTGAATTGGTAGATGAGAGGGGATGGTAAAGAAGGGATAGATGAAGGAGGGTCTTGAAGGACTTGAGAGCAGACAGATTGCAATGAATGGGGAGGAGGAGGAACAGCAACGGCATCATGGAGGGATGGCTGTAGGTTTGGAGCTGGAATCTAGGACAACAGTAGTGCCGTGGGCTAAAAGATTAGCCAAGTGTGGCAGGAGGTCCACTGAGAGATGACAAGAAGAGCAGACTGACTTGAGTCCTGCCCTGAGGCCCTCACGGGGCACCCAGATGGCAGTGACCCAGCTCTGATGCCATATTCTCAGCTACTCTATGGTGCTTTTCATCTGCACGTGCCTGTGTCTTTACTCACCCTCTCTGGGCTCAACGCCAGTAAGTGGATGGAACTTATTGTAGATGCTGAAACTCACTTGGGAGATATCCATGTGCCCATTGCTTCCTCCAGACAGTGGTCAGTAGTCTCAGGCCCAGCAGACCAAACTCCACACATCACTGCCTGGTTGGGTAAGGATTTGTCCCTGAATGATGTGAGAGATGTGCGGTGCTTATTCTAGTCTGTATCTCCACCTTCAGGAAGACCCACTTCTCTGAAATTCAACAAGCTCTTTCATTATGCTTCCAGGGTGCAACATTCCTCACTGTCAGACAGCCCTTCCTGATGCTCGCTTTACATTGTTCACACCAAGCTTTGACCTTTGCAAGGACATTTCTTTCTTTTTTCATTTTGGCTTGCTTTGGGCCTGAGTGATTCTAATTCCCCGACCAGGGATCAAACCCTTGAGTCCCAACCATTGGACTGCCAGGGAATCTCCTACAATGGATTCTCAATATGGGCCTCCTCCCCCTCCCCACTTCTTAGCTAGGCCCCCTTGACATCTGTGAACTCACAGGGCAGGGGGTGGGGGGAGTAACTCCAGAAAAAGAAATTCCAGCAAGGACATTATTATGTTCCTGTTGAATACTCATCCTTCATCCGAATGGGGGAAAGCAAAGAAACCAACACCCTGACTGTTTGGGGTTGAGGCTAAACACAGGGACAAAACCACCAAATGAAGCCTGCCTGTTCTTTGCTCAGATTGAGGATGCATTATTTAACGGGACTCTGAGTAAACCCATCCTTGTTCCTTTTTATCCTCCGCTTCCCTTTGTCCTCTTCAATTTCCTCCTGTTGGGCATCAAGTCATTCCTCTCTGCCCTTTGTGCTCCCTCCACTTCGATCCTCGTCTCCCTTCTTTGCCCCTTTGATATTTATTCCAAAAAAATCACCCAGCCCATTCTGCAGTGGAAAGCCGAGCCCAGGGGCGGGTACAACTGTTGGAATATATAACCATGACTCTTTTTCAGGTAGCATCTAAGATGCCAGTCTTAGCGGCCTCATTTAAAAAACTATTTATATTCACAAAAGTCTATAATAGCGTTTTTATTGTGTACGCCTGCGATTTGGGCGCATTTTTTTCCCCATGCCAGTTTCTTATTATCATTCAACACTGACTACAGCCTTAAATGATAATGAAAACAGAAACATTCTTTTTAAAAGGGGATGATGACTGCTTTCCATGTCCTTTAGTATACGGGTGCTCCGCTGCCTGAAGGGGTCGGTTTAGTGTTTAAAGCCATCCGCACCAACTCCCTCAGAACCCAAGTTTACATCCTTGCGGCATTGACTCAGCCTTTCATTCCTCTGCAGAGAATAAATTGCATACCAGGCTATTTAGTGTGCGGGTGTCTTTCAGATGAGCCCTGAAAACCCAAAGGCTCTCGTTGGCTGCTGGGAATGTTGGAGTCCTTCCTGTCTTGCTGTCCTTGCCCTGGGTTCCAGAACCTGGCCTGGTCCCAGATGTCACACACTCTCCTTTGAAGAGAGACCTTTCTTTGGGCCTTTTTCCCCCCCTCAGTTCCCGCTGTTTCTTTGCTTCTATATCACGACCTGCTGCTTTCACCCCTTCGTTTCCCCCTGCATTTAAAATTAAAAAAAAAAAAAAAAGAACAAGTAACAAAACAGTTTTCCCTCAGAGTGAAAGCGCTACAAACACAAGCTTGTTATCTGTATTCCATTCTTATGAATAACTCACCAACTCTTATGCCATGTGTATGATTGACTTGCAATTATGGGTTGTATTTTTTTACAGCGACTCTGAATGGTATTCTTCCCTAGCTGTTCCTTAAGCCAAGCCTGGAACTCCTGGGTCACAAGAGAAAGGGTGGATTGTATAGACTCCACTCTGTCGTTGTTGTTTTTTTTTACCCAAAGCCTAGATATTGGATCTGTAATTAGTAATTAGTGATGCAGTAATAATACCTTCCATTTGCCGTTTTGTGCCTTTTCAAAAGTTCTTTATGAGTTCTTGTGATTGATTCTCACAAAAATGCTTTTGGCACAGGCAGTGCTGATATTATGGCCTGATTTTATAAGGAAACATACAAAGCGAGGTTAAGTGACTTGTCCAAGTTCTTCAGTTCAGTTCACTCAGTTGTGTCGGACTCTGCGACCCCACGGACTGCAGCACACCAGGCTTCCCTGTCCATCACCAACTCCCAGAGCTTGCTCAAACTCATGTCCATCAAGTTGGTGATACCATCCAACCATTTCATCCTCTGTCGTCTCCTTCTCCTCCTGCCTTCAATCTTTTCCAGCGTCAGGGTCTTTTCCAATGAGTCAGTTCTTTGCATCAGGTAGCCAAAGTACTGGAGTTTCAGCTTCAGCATCAGTATTTCCAATGAATATTCAGGACTGATTTCCTGTAGGATTGACTGGTTTGATCTCCTTGCAGTCCAAGGGACTCTCAAGAGTCTTCTCCAACACCTCAGTTCAAAAGCATCAATTCTTCAGCACTCAGCTTTCTTTTAATTTCATGGCTGCAGTCACCACCTGCAGTGATTTTGGAGCCCCCCCAAAATAGTCTCTGACTGTTTCCATTGTTCTTATAGGAAGTTCTTATAGCAAGCCTAAGAGGGGCCCAGGATGGAACCGGATTTCATGATTTCAAGATGTGTGGCTTTCCTATGGCCACTGTGTTTGTGATGAACTCAAGGCAGTTGTTTTACATACAAGATTTCATTTGATCCTGGGATGAACTTAAGAGTGAGCACCTACTATAATCCTCCTCTTCTGGAACATGAAGTAGAAGCTCAGAGAGGCCAAGTTGCCAGGGTAATATGGTGATAAACAAGGGGCTGGGTTTGACCCCAAGGCTTCTTAACCATTTCAGAGTATGCAGTTCAGTAGTTGTACATCGCATTGTTGTGCAACCCATCTCCAGAAATCTTCATGTTGCAAAACTGAACCTCTGTACCCATTGAACAGCTCCTTAACCCCTTCCTTCCCCTTATCTAGTCCCTAGCAACCAATATTCTACTTTCTGTTTCTATGAATTTGACGCCTCTAGTACTTCATATAAGTGGGATCATACAGTATTTTCCTTTTGGCGACCAGCTTGTTTTGCTTAGCATGACGTCCTCAAGGTTCATCCATGTTGCAACATGGGTCAGAACGTCCTTCCTTTGGTGGTTTCCGCCTTTGGGCTATTGTGAATAATGTTGCTGTGAACACAGGTGTACAAGTAGCTCTTAAGGCCCTACTGCCAATTCTTTTGGGTATACACAGAAGTGAAGCTGTGGAATCACATGGTAATTCTTGGAAAAGGAAACGGCAATCCACTTCAGCACTCTTGCTGGAAAATCCCATGGATGGAGGAGCCTGATAGGCTACAGTCCACGGGGTCGCAAAGAGTCGGACACGACTGAGCGACTTCTTCACTTCACTTCATGGTAATTCTATTTTAACTTTTTTGGGTACTATCATACAAAGAAGATTTTAAAACATAAATTTTGTCACTCTCTTGCTCAGAACCCTCTATTGACTTCCCATTACTCTTAGAGTAATAACATCCAAGACCCCTACTCTGCCCTACAAGGCCTGATGTAACCACCTCATGGTCAGCTCATGGCCTCCCTTCTCCCTTTCTCTGCTCCAGGCATCCTCAGCATCTTGCTGCTCCTGGTGACCCCAGGCATAATCCTACCACGGGAATTTTCCACCTGCCATTTTCTCTGCCTGTAATGCTCTTGTCTAGTTACCAGCATGGCTCTCACCCTTACCTTATTCAGGTCTCAGTTCAAATGTCTCTTCCTTCAGGGAGACCTTCTCTGACCACCCCCATCATCTCTGTGTCTTTTTTTTCAAACTTTTAAAATTTATTTTTATTTATTTATTAGGCTGTGCCAGGAATTTGTTGCAGCACCCCAGATCTTTTCATTGCGGTATGTGAACTCTTACTTGCGGCATGCATGCTAAGTCACTTCAGTCGTGTGCAACTCTTTGCAATCCCATGGACTGTAGCCTGCCAGGCTCCCCTGTCCATGGGATTCTCTAGACAAGAATACAGGAGTGGGTTGCCATGCTCTCCTCTGGGAAATCTTCCTGACCCAGGAACTGAATCCATGTCTCTTGTGTCTCCTGCAATGGCAGGCTAGTTCTCTACCACTGTGTGGAATCTATCCCCAGATCCTTGCATTGGGAATGCAGAGTCCTTAGCCACTGGACCACCAGGGAAGTCTCTCTACATCTTTATTTTTAATTCATCACTTTATCCCTAGAAGGTAAGTAGGGAATTTATACTAATGGCACACACATATAACACTAACCATGTGCCTAGCTCTGTTCTAGACACTTTACATAGATTAAATGTAAATATGCTAAATAATTTCCCTAAGGCTCTACAGCTAGTAATTGACACAGGTGGGATTGAACTAAGGCAGCGGGGATCCCGAATCCACTGTATTATACTTCAGTTCAGTTCAGTTCAGTTCAGTCGCTCAGTCGTGTCCGACTCTTTGCGACCCCATGAATCGCAGCACACCAGGCCTCCCTGTCCATCACCAACTCCTGGAGTTCACTCAGACTCATGTCCATCAAGTCGGTGATGCCATCCAGCCATCTCAACTTCTGTCGTCCCCTTCTCCTCCTGCCCCCAATCCCTCCCAGCATCAGAGTCTTTTCCAATGAGTCAACTCTTCGAATGAGGTGGCCAAAGTACTGGAGTTTCAGCTTTAGCATCAGTCCTTCCAAAGAAATCCCAGGGCTGATCTCCTTCAGAATGGACTGCTTGGATCTCCTTGCAGTCCAAGGGACTCTCAAGAGTCTTCTCCAACACCACAGTTCAAAAGCATCAATTCTTCGGCACTCAGCCTTCTTCACAATCCAACTCTCACATCCATACATGACCACTGGAAAAACCATAGCCTTGACTAGACAGACCTTTGTTGGCAAAGTAATGTCTCTGTTTTTCAATATGCTATCTAGGTTGGTCATAACTTTTCTTCCAAGGAGTAAGCGTCTTTTAATTTCATGGCTGCAGTCACTTACCTCAATATAAATGTCTATGTGTAAAATCTGTTTATATCATGTATGTGCTTTTTATTGTCTGTCTCTCCCATTGGATGTAAGCTCCAAGAGGACAGGGACTTTGCTTTGTTCACTGTTCCCAGGGCTTAGGACAGCATCTGGCATGTATTAGGTTTTCAATAAAAATGCACTGAATGAATGAGTGGGTTATTTGTGTATTATAAAAAGACTCTCCATAGTTTTTTCTGATAGTTTAAAAAAATATCTATTTATTTGGCTGCACTGGGTCTTAGTGGCACGTGGGATGTAGTTCCCTGACCAGGGATTGAACCCAGGCCTCTGCATTGGGAGTGCTGAGTCTTAACTACAGAACTACCAGGGAAGTTTCAGCTCTCAGTAGTTTTTCCTCTTGAAGTTGAAGCAGTGCACCCCCAAAGCACTGCTGGCCAAGAGCAGTCACACAGAGTAGGTGTGACTTACTTATTCAGTGAATGATTTGTGAGCTGCTTGAGGACACAGACCTGTGTCTGTTTTATCTCTGTCTCCCCCACAGCCCCAGTCCCACTGCTGGGCTGCCCAGCCTTTGTTGCTGTTGTGGGAGAGAAGAACTTATTGAGGGAATCTCATCTCTTGTGTTGTGGTAGTGAATGGGGGCAGTTGCTTTGGCAGAAGTAGCTACAAGGAAACTGAGGGTGTGAAATACAGGCCAAAGACTATGTGCAAGAAATACCGATTTTGGAATCTTTTATCCTTCTCAATCCTACACCCCTAAAACATCATTTTCCATTGGATTTAGAGTTAGCTTATTTTAGACACTAAAAAAAGTTTGTCAAGTGGTTTCCAAAAAGAGTGTTTCAGAAAATATCCATCATCTTCTTTGTCATGTTCCTCCTCTTAAAGAACTTTCATGATGCAAAACATATCTCCTCTTATTAGCTGTGGGAGAGCTGGAACTTCAGAGGTCTGCCTGGTGCCTTGCACAGAGAAACTGCTCTAGAATCGAATACCAAAATAATTAATTTTTTAATAAATTGTTCTCTTTAGAAATTTCTGAGGGATTCTGCTTTTTTGTCAACAAAGGTCTGTCTAGTCAAGGCTATGGATTTTCCAGTGGTCATGTATGGATGTGAGAGTTGGACTATAAAGAAAGCTGAGCACAGAAGAACTCATGCTTTTGAACTGTGGTGTTGGAGAAGACTCTTGAGAGTTCCTTGGACTGCAAGGAGATCCAACCAGTCCATCCTAAAGGAGATCAGTCCTGGGTGTTCATTGGAAGGACTGATGTTGAAGCTGAAACTCCAATACTTTGGCCACCTGATGCGAAGAGCTGACTCATTGGAAAAGACCCTGACACTGGGAAAGATTGAGGGCAGGAGGAGAAGGGGAGGACAGAGGATGAGATGGTTGGATGGCATCACCGACTCGATAGACATGGGTTTGGGTGGACTCTGGGAGTTGGTGATGGACAGGGAGGCCTGGCGTGCTGCGGTTCATGGGGTCACTAAGAGTCGGACACGACTGAGTGACTGAACTGAACTGAACTGATGAGGGATTCAGTTCCACAATTGGGTAGTTTTTAGTTGAGGATCCGGTTGTGGTTAAACAATTTTTTCTCTCTCTCTAATTTCTAATATACTTAGGAGAGTCCTTCCAGCTACATTTTTTCACCAGATTGTCATCAAAATGGAGGTCAGAATTAAAGAAGACAGGTATCTATTGAAGAGTGGCATCAATGCATTAAAAGATACCCTGGTGGCCTTAAAGACTTAATGCAGCTTTTTAAAATAGCTAATTTATACACCAGGCTACTCTAGCTCACTCTGGCACACTAGATCACATTATACAGAAAAGTAGATGGAACACACATATAATAGGCAATGGCCAGGCTCCGTTATGACCTTATTTTAACTGATAAAGACAAATCTCATAATTCACTGGTAGCAATGTCAGTCTTTTATCTTTCCCTGGACTCATGAGGATACAAGTCACATCCACTGAGCCTGCTCTCTGTGTGACAAGGAAACTCACGCAGCCAATCATTGCAAAGGTGATTCATTCATCTGCATTCAGAACTCCTGTTGGTTAAAAAGCAATAAAAGTGTTAGGGACTTTTTTTTCCCCCTTTCACTCTATAAAAAGTGGCTCACTGTTAAAATATATGTCTTCACTCATCTCTCAGAGCTGCTGTAAAAATAACATTTGGCAGTGGGAAGTGGAACTTTTGCTCAAAGAACTGACGTGTGTATATAGTCTTTGTATATTTTTTAGATGTCCATGGACACTTGTCAATGCTTTCGTGTTCTAGAGACTTGCATGGATAAAATTTACTATGGCATGGGTTCTTGATTTTTAAAGTGTTTGTGAGGCTTTGTAGAGTGTGGGGTTGCAGAATGAAGCGATAAGAGAAACAAGGGGACCGGAGCAGTAGGATGGGTGACATGAAGTGAAATATCTAATTTGACTCACATGAACCACTTGTTTGTGAGAAAACTCTCTGCTCTCTTCCCCCGTGCCCCCTGCCTGCTCTTGCTCCATCTCACAGTCCTGGTTGCCCACATCTGCTTCACCCTCTGTCCTGTTCTCTGAGCCCTGATTTGGCTACAGAGGCCACTTGAGGGCCAAGCAACCCAGACATGGCCTCAGAACACACAGCAGATTCCAGAAGACCCCAAGTTGCTCAAGGGAAACAAGAAAGAGCACCAGAGGGGTGGAGGGTTGGGTGTTTTCCTGTTGCTGAAGGGGGGTTCCACCCTGCTCCCCGCTGCTGGAGCATTAATCCAATAGGGGAGCCTAGATGTTTATTTTCAAAGCAGGAGTCGCATCTTCCTTTGTGCCCTGCACTGCGCTCGCTAAGTGCTGTGTTGGTGCTGGATAAATGTTAATAACAGCAGCCATAAGGATGATGAGAATCATAACGTGATAACCCCACTTCCTTCATGCCAAGGGAGTTTAAGAGACTTAACCATGTATTGTGATTGATGCTAATATATCCAAGGGCAGTGTTCCTTGTCTGGCAAACTCCGACCCACGGGTATTTTCCTGTTCTCCCATATGATTGGGGAAAGCAGGTAGGTGGCAAGAAAGAGACCCCAGAGCCCAGGGTTTCATGGGCATTCATCTTCAGAACTGTCACTCTGAAAATGAGCAAATGCCTCTCTTGTGTCTTGTCTGCCAGTCAGACCCCTCTGTCCGCTGAGACCCTTTAAAAAACAATAATGATACCTCCATTTTAATTATTCTCTCTTTAGTTCCACTTCAGGATTTTGCCTTTAAAATAAACTACACCAGAGCATCTTCTCTCTTATCTTGCTCCTAATTAAGGACAGTAGGGGGTTTTCTTTGTTTTTCTTTTTTTTTTTTAGCAGTTTTAATTACACTGATCTTAGCTTAAAAGAGGACCCATTTAAGTGCTGAGAAGATATGTATTTTCTGGCTCAGTGAGGGTTTCCCCCTCCCATTCCTCTTAGAGGAGGACAGAGATGAGGACCCTTCTCTGAACGCCAAACCTTAACTAAGCTTGCCTGGCCCTGGATGAAGGACAAGAAGCCCGGGTGGGGACCCGGGCTGCTGCAGGAGAGAGGCCTACAGCTTCAGGAGAAGTGCCATTTTGCCAGAAAGAGCAGCCATCGTGTTGGGAAGCCAGAGTTGGGGTGTTAACTCAAGGAAACGCTGAAGCTGCAGTGGTGGCCATCTCAAAAAATGAATGATTCTCTGGATGCCCTTCCCTGCACTCCATGGCACTTGCCAAGTCATGCATAGAAAGGTAGTCACCAAGCCACTTCCTTTCCTTCTCTTCTTTCTTCTGGATCCTGGTCTAGCATGGCCTTGGAATACTGCTGCCTTCTGCTTCCTAGAGTCCATATGATTCAATGGTAAAAGACTATGAGCACTGAAGAAAGACCAAGGTTTGAAGCCCAGCCTGGGCAACACTGGTGATGTAGTCTTTGGCAAATGATTTTCTCGTTGAGTTTTGGGATCCTTTTCCATAAAAGGGGATCATGATGCCTTCTTGGGAGGGTAGTTGGGAAGGATGCATACGGTAATGAATGCTAAGTGAAGAATGCCTCTTGGCACAAGGTTAGGGTTCCCTAAATGTTTGCAGCCCCTCTCCTTTGTCTGGTAGGTATAGGGAATAGAAGGGTAGGCAGATATTTGAAGACCTGAATAGTAAAGACAGCAATTCCCAAACACACACAAAATGTCTATCACTGCCTCTCTGCCTGTCCACATCACATTCTTTTCTCAAGCCCTGTTTCACTGCCTCCTCCTTCATAAGGTTTATTCTGATTATTTTGCCTACATGGATCCTGCTCAACTCTTATGTACTTATTGTCTCAACCATGCAACTTAACATTTCATTATAAAAAGTCACCGTTTATATATTAAGATCTCTTTCTAATAAGGTATGGAGAAGGAAATGGCAATCCACTCCAGTATTCTTGCCTGGAGAATCCCATGGACAGAGGAGCCTGGCCGGCCATGGTCCATGAGGTTGTAGAGAGTGAGATATGACTGAAGCGACTAAGAACTAATAAGGTAAGCTCCTTGGGAAGGGACTAAACATGCTTCTTTTTCCTGTGTCTTTGCAGCATCCAACCCAGTGCCAGGCATGCGGTAAATGTTTAATAATTAATTACTAAGTACAGTGCCATTCCTAGTTCTACCTGAGGGTAGAGGCTGTATTTTATAGATATTTCTTGCATCTCCACGGTGGTTTGCCCAGTGCTAAGCATCTAGGCACTCATAGGTACTCAGTAAACATTTGTCAGGCTGAAATTACCTTTTGCTGTTGAGGGAAGGTGGGTTTGAGGGGTAGTTAAGCCACTGATATGAAAAGTATAGTAAGAGACCCAGGCAGTAAAAACTGAATCTACAAAAGGTTGTGAAATGCCTGGGATCTGGGGAAGACATAGCTTCTTTTATAACAGTTTGTAAATCATGTCCTGGTAGGGCAGAAAAACAATAGTAAAGGGAGTTTGAAGCCTTGGAATCAGGTTTCAACTGGGACATTTTATTGAATATTTGATATGCACACGGGGGCCAGGTCTGGAACCAGGTGGCCTTTGGCTTATAGTACAAAATATGTTTTCTCCTGACTCGGGGGCCCCCTGGAAACTTGTCACCTCTTGGTGACCCTGGTGACAGCTCCCTGATTCTTCTGATAACTTTGATCTTGGCCCGTAATCCTTAAATAGACAAAACTTCTAAAGAAGCTGATTTGCAATGAACTGAACGTTAATCGGGCCACCTCAAGAATGTGAAATTAGGCCTCTGGGGATGGAACGGTAGCTATTTTTCAATTATCCACAGGTCAGAGGCAGCAGGAGGGCTGTCCATCTGGAGTCACACTGAGAAGGTGACCTTCTGCCTCCCCTAAGTGTGATGGGAAACTCAGCTGGACTGCTGGACTATCTGTCCCCCAGCCCATCATGAGGCTCATTGTCCTGAGTGTGTACATAGCCTTGGCCCCATCCCCTTCCTGGACCCTGACTGAGGGTCCCCCTGGACTGGTGGCCAGTGTGTTCCCTGAACACGGGAGCTCTGTTCTGTAGGCCTTTGTGCCTCTAAGTGTCCACTTAACACAGCAGACACTGCAGGAACCTTGAAATGCAGTCTTGTAGGCTACAAAACCCAGTAAAGGCACAGCCCCCAGTCCTGCCCCAGTGCTGGCTTCATGCTGTTCCAGTGGCGACAGGCAGGGGTGGCCTTAAACGCACAGAACCAGGGGTCAGGGTAAGTTCCACATTATTGTTGGTGTTCCACACAGCCTGGTTTCTCTTTCCCCCAGCCCAGTTTCTTCCAGCCGTCCTTCCCACCATCCCCACAGTGAAGGGCATCCAAGCTTGATGGGAGTTCCAGGGCAGCCACGGAGCCGTCCTCAAGTTCACAGCCTGCACGCTTCCATTAATTCACAAAGCGCTCTCCACCAGGGAGCCAGACAAGCTGCATTATTATCATCATCAATCATCCCTCACTGAAGAAACTGAGGCAGCTGAGGACAGGAGGGCTGCCTGAGTTGGCTCATCCAACGGGAGGAGAAGGAGGAGAGAGCGAAAGTGCAGGCAGCCTGGGCTTGGCTCCCTCTGGGAAGCTTGGAGGTAGGTTAAGCGGTGGCCGCTGGAGCCGCATTTCAGATCAGGCACCTACCAGGGCCATCTTCGTTTCGGGTCTCTACATCGAATACGTTTTGATTCAATTTGGATGTTTTGGATTAGTGGAAGGGAATGAGGTTTAAAAGAGGTCAGTTCCATTACTCAGGGTTATTAATGATGTTGTTGGCCATTAAAATCTCAAAAAAAACTAGGAAACTAATAAATTTTACATATTGAAAAATCACAGATGGATCAGGCAAATGGATAAATTCTTAAAAGTATTTAATATCTGTTAAGAGGACAGAATGATAAATTCAATATTGAAAACCAATATCAGATTCACAATTACAGGCCATTTATCATAACCAACTTGCATGGACAGCATCTTACTGCGGGGAGCATGGTGTGATTCATAAGCAGAGACCCGGAACAAGTCCATATGAAATGAGAAATAAATCTGCTTTCCATATTGGAAACTTATTTCCACTTCCTATCTTTATTGCCAACAATAATGTTAGCTTTCAAGAACAAATTGTTACACATTAAATCCATGCATAATGAGCCCAATTGAGTCAGAAACTTCCCTAAAAAGAGCTTTAAATTATTCCAAATTGGGTTATTAGCTTTAATTCTAATTCCTCAGAGAGAGCCCACCAATCTTATAGTTAAGTTTCATCGTTTCAACAGTTTGTTTCCTAGGGTTGGGCCCCATTCTGGATTGTTTTTTCCTCCTTCCCCCCCCACCCTCCCCTGAAGAATTAACACAGTCAGTCAAAAGAACATAACATGATAACATTTAACAGAAGTGTTCAACAAGTTCTAAGAACATCACAATTTATATTTTTGATTTTAAGATGAATGATTCTGCTTTCTTTGAATTTTTTTTTTTTAATTGTTGTTATTTGGTTGCTCTGGGTTGTCGCTGCTGCACGCAGGCCTTCCCTACTTGCAGTGAGTAGGGTCTACTCTTCAGATGCGGCGTGCAGGCTTCTCACCGCGAAGGCTTCTCTTGTTGCCGAGCGCGGGCTCTAGGGCTCAGCAGTTGTGTGCACTGGCTTAGCTGCCCGTTGGAATGTGGGAGCTTCCCGGACCAGGGATTGAACCTGTGTTCCCTGCATTGGCAGGTGGATTCTTAACCACTGGACCACCAGGGAAGTCCTCTTTGAATCTGTGAGTGACTGGAATGATTTGGATTCAGACCCTTGCATGTCACAGCCAAGATATCAGCTCAATCAACGTTTTGACATCTACATGTCCCGGCATCAAGTGGTGGGGAGGGGATTTGGCCATGAATTCTCCCATTTTACCTACTGCTCAGGCTGACCCAGCTGACATGACTCCAGTCAAGATACAGGATGGGTTTTTTTTAATTTAATTTTTTCTTGATTTCAAGAATGAGGTGCTCAAATGTATTAACAGAAAATCTGGATGTGTAGGGGAGAAAAGTTCCTAACTTCCTTATAGAGGCCACTGCTTAATTACATTTTGGGGGGGCTGTGCTGGGTCTTCGTTGCTTGGGCTTTCTCTAGTTGTGGCGATCGGGGGATTCTCTTTGTTGCAGAGCACACACTTCTCGCTGTGCTGGCTTCTCCTGTTGCAGAGCACAGGCCCCAAAGCACTTGGGCTTCAGTAGCTGCAGGCACAGGCTTAGTTGCTCCTCAGCATCTGGACTCCTCCCAGACCAGGCATCGAACACGTGTCCCCTGCATTGGTAGGTGTGCTCTTATCCACTGTACCACCAGGGAAGTCTTTGATTACATTTGACATGTGTTTTCCATTGTGTTTGTGTGTCTGTATTATTTTTTTTTTTCTGTGCACTTTTTGTTTACACAGTTCAGATTATATACACACAATTTTCTATCCTTTGCCAGCATACTTTTTCTGGTTATATAATACTCCATTTTATTAAAACACCCTTTCCCTAATGCTGGCCACTTAGTTTGCTTCCAACTTTTCTCTATTATAAATAACATTGCAATGATCATCTTTGTGCATACATATGTGGGTGAATTTCTGATTTCTTTAAGATTTGTTCCCAGAAATCTCATTGCCGATTAAGGAGTGTGAACATTTTATGGTTTTTGATATATACGAAGGCTAAAAAGAGGATTTTATATAAACTCCTCATTCCCGAATTTTTTAATTGTTTGTACAAGTTGAAGCCACAGCCTATAGGTTAAAATCACGGAGTTTGAAGTCAGATCCATTTGCATTGAAGTGCCAGGTCTGTTATGGATTAACTGGACGTCTTAACCACTCAGAGTCTTTATTGCCACACCTATAAAATGGGCATCATGATACCTAAGTCTCGGGGTTGTTGTGAAGAGAAAATGTGACAATGGGTTTCACCTGCTTAGCATAGCGCCTCTTGACACACGGTAAATATTCATAAAAGGCAGATGGTATCTGGCTTTACTTTTTTGTGTGTGACAGAATATTATATGCATTTTTAAAACAAAATTGTATAATAATTAAAAAGTTGACGTATAGTCGATTCACAATGTTGTGTTAGTTTTAGGTGTACAGCAAACTGATTCAGTTTTAGGGACTTCCCTGGTGGTTAAGAATCTGTCTTCCAGTATACAGGGGATGCGGGTTTGATTCCCTGGTTGGGGAACTAAGATCCTACATGCTGTGGGGCAACAAAGCCCTTGTGCCGCAGCTGGAGAGCCGGTGCGCCAGAGCTAGAGGAGAAGCCTGTGTGCTGCAGTGGAGTCCACATGCTCCAACTAAGATACGACACAGCCAAATACATAAATAAATATTTCTAGAAGTGATTCAGCTATACATATATATGTATATGTAATATATGCATTTATAACATGTATAATATATACATAAAGGCGTCATATAATTTTAAAACATTTAAGCTTTAATAACAGTAATCTCCATTATCTCCAGATTAAAATTCTAGCTTCTTGTTCAACATCAGAGCCCAGCTCATCGCCCGCACCTTTTCCTCCCCTTTCCTCTGCAGTCACATTTGCTCCAGCTGCCTATGGCAAGCATCCTTCGCGGCTGCACCATCTATCTCTGGTAGCTATGCGCTCACCACTTCTCTCTCTAGCCTGTCCTTTCCATTTTCTTCTGTTTGTCAAGCTCTACTCATGGACTTCAGCTTGGCTTAGGCATCCCCACTTCCGTCATGCCTTCCCAGTGCCTCTCCAGACAAGAAGCAGATGTTCGTCCTCTGTCCTCCTGTAGCCCTCCGTGTGCACCCGGAGTGCAGAATCTCTCCATCTCACATGTTATAGGAGGTAAGGTATGTTTCAATCTCTCCCACTACACTGAGAGCTCTCTAAAGGTCAAGATCATGTCTTATTAATCTTGGTTTTCTTTAATGCCTTCTACAGCACCTGACACAATAGAAGGACTCAATAAAAGTTTGTTAAATGTAACATAGGTAGTGGGTTTGATCAAAGAAAGCCATGAATGGCATTTAAAGGCAAATTGAATTGCAACTGAATTGAAATTTGATTGGACCTTAATTTTTTATTTACCATGGGATTTTAAATACAAATGCATTTTGCACAATCGTGAAGTGTTTTCTAAGCCTTGAAATACTTAATGCTATTTGCAAAGCATTTCTATGCAAATTGTGGAGATTTTAAAATGTGCAAGGAATTTCAGAGGACCCCATATAAACATTTATCAAAATATCTCATGAGAGAATACAGAATGTGTTCAGTATGTGGGTGGGGACCCTGAAGCCCAGGGAGGAGAGACCATGGAGTTATTAGGACCTGGATTTCCTGCCTTAACTTAAATAATATGGTTAAAGCTGAAGTATAAAACAGGCTTCATATTGACTCTGCTGCTGCTGCTAAGTCGCTCCAGTCATGTCCAACTCTGTGCGACCCCATAGACAGCAGCCCACCAGGCTTCCCCGTCCCTGGGATTCTCCAGGCAAGAACACTGGAGTGGGTTGCCATTTCCTTCTCCAATGCATGAAAGTAAAAAGTGAAACTGAAGTTCCTCAGTTGCGTCTGACTCTTAGCAACCCCATGGACTGCAGCCTACCAGGCTCCTCTACACACCACTTAACTAGCCTGCTGAAATATCTGGGTTGTGTCTAATCAACAAGCACTATCATTATCATTATTTTTGTTTGCTTGACTCAGTGCTGGCTCTCCAATACCTAGATAGTGCTTGGCACATCATAGGCCCTCAATCAATATTTGCCAAGTGACCAAATGAATCAGCAATCACATTTGGTATGACCCAATCTGCATTCACTTGAAGTTGTTTAGTTCAACCTGACAAATCTTTATAGAGTGCTCTCTACGTTCTGGACACTTTGCCAAGGAGCTGAGGGTATAAAGATGAATAGCATATGGTTCCTGTCTTCACAATCTCAAAGTCTAGTGTAGAAGCAGACACACAACAGATAAGTGCAGTGTGCTGAGGTTGGTGATGAGAAAAGCCTATCTAGATGGTGCCAGGTAACCCAGAGGAAGGGTGTTCTATCCAGCTCAGGAGCTTCAAGGAAAACATCCTAGGGGAGGCCATTGCTTCCCCTGAGTTGCCTTGCTGGATGAGCAAGCGTCAGGCTAAAGAAAGAGGGAAGGACATTCCAAACAGAGGAGACATCACTAACAGAGACAAAGGTATGACATCTTGTCCATGAGTTCATCTCATCCCATTCATGTTGATGGAATGAATGGCCCACTGTGTTTCAGATATCATTCTAGGTGCTGGATATATGGTAGCAAACAGAACAAAGTCCCTTTCCTGGGGGACCTTGTGCTCTGCTGGATTCAGAGCCCACAGGTCTCTCAGTATTGCTGGAGGACCCACCGGAAAGCAGGGAGTGATGGTAGAGGAGACTGAGGAGGAGGAGGACGGCAGTTTGTTTTCTGTGGAAGAATTGAATTGATACCTTACCTACTTCCACAAAGAGTTTGAGGCACTTACAAAAAGCTAAGGATTTGCCAAATCCAACTATCACTGGGCAGGAATCCCAAACCCCTTCCCGAGGAGGAGATTCTTCTATCTCCCCCGAAGTCTCTTGATTGCTGCACGGAGATTGTCAATAGTGTTGGAGAAAAGAGGCTGCTCCTGGACCCTGTGCACCAACTAAGGGGTTAGGGTTGATTCAGTAACTGGATTGTGACCCAAAGCTGTGAGAGGAGAACCTAGAACATAGTGAGAAGTTCATAAATGTGTGTTGAATGAAAATATGAGGGTGAGGACTTTATCTGTAAAGTAAAGGAGTGGTTAATTCCTTTGCGCTCTGACTTCAGCCTAAGACTGAATGGCATTATGAACTTCCTGGAAAGTCAGATGGTTCCTATACCAACACTCTGCTCAACTCAAGTCAAAGGATAAAAAACAGTCAAAAGTAAAACGTATGTGCCTTTATTTCCAAGTTCAACCACCCATCCACCCATCCATGCATCCTTCCAACATGGCAAGGCACTGTGTGAGACAGTGGGGATACTGAAATGACTTCATGGAATTCACCATCCAATTCACCACCGTCGAACGACAGTGAGAAAAGGGCCAACTGAAGCAGGTGAACAGGTAGGGTGAGTGGGCCAAGGAAGGCCTTGCCCATGAGCAGACTTCTGAAGAATGAGACTGGAATTTGCCAAGCTTGAGAGAAGTTGGGAAAGGCATTCAGATTCTGAGAATAGAAAAAATAAAATTAGGGGGCCCAGAACACTGTATTGAATTCGGGACATGCAGGTAAACTGGTATGGGTATCCGGTAAGATGTAAGGGTTGGTAGGTTATTGAAGATGGGGAGAAGGGGGAGTGTTTAGAGATATAGGGTTTTTTTTCCATTATTATCTATTGCAAAGAAAATTAAAATACTGTAGTATTGAAGAAATATGGCAACATTGACTTGAATCAGAGGTTTACTCTCTATCAAATGGTTTTATTGTTGCTACTATTCTTTTGGCAGCATTTGGACCCCAAATCAAAGCAAATCGGAATGTGACAAGGGTGTGTGGGTGAGATGAGTTATTGAGCAGTTTATATCCTGCTGACTGCAGACTGCTGTGGTAAAGGGGCCATTTCCTTTGATTTAACTTTGGCCCCTAATAAACCACATTTTATAATGACTTTTTATCTAGAGAGCATCAATGATATAACGGTAACTTACTTAAAACCTGTGGGCTTCCCAGATGGCGCTAGTAGTAAAGAACCTGCCTGCCAATGCAGGAGACATGAGACAAGGGTTCAATCCTTGCTTCAGGAAAATCCCCTGGAGAAGGAAATGGCAACCCACTCCAGTATTCTTGCCTGGGAAATCCCCATGGTCGGAGGAGCCTGGAAGGCTACAGTCCATAGGGTTACAAAGAGTCAGACACACCTGAAGCTATTCAGCACACACACAGGAACGTAAAATCTGCACATATGGATATGCTAAATTCATTCATTGATTTTCAGAATCTCAAATCCTCCAAGGATTTTCCTGAATCTCCATGATACCTCAGAAAGCTTGATTTGCATCCAATTTTCTTAGTTCAGTAAAAATGATTCAGAAATTCACCTCGCTAGCCTCCAGTGTACAAAACAGAGCTCTTTCTCTTGGACAAATTGGTCTTGGGCAAAGTATGCCACATAAATTGTTTCCAGATCATCTTGAGCCTGTGGGATGACTAAGGGCTTAAGACAAGATGCATTTCACAGCATCGTTTTGTACTCTTCCTAGTAAACATGGAGGAAAGAGAACAAGAGATCCAATCTGAGTTTGCCTGGCTGCAAGGAAATCTGGCATCTGAATGCCATATTTCTTGGGACTGTATAATACTCTATAATAGCGGAGCATCAAAACAAGTAATAGTGTAATAATTTCATGATGATAACCTATAATTTAAAGAAACCCATGAAATGTAGAATTCTGAGATCTCCAGCACTAGCCTCTGAGAGTGAGTCACAAACTCAATTCTCAATTCAAAGCAATTGGCACTTCTGATGTTTATGTGTAAATAGATCTCAACCAATCTCATTAAATATTCAATCTGTATTCAAAGTTATTAAATATTGAACATGATTTAATAAATACAACCAAGTTAATCAATTCTTCGATTGGTGGTTGTGGGTTCATAAAAAGCCTGTGAAAAGTCATTTCATTAGAATTTTTCCTAAGTCTCCACCTCTCTCCCCTGTTTTTTTTTTAAGATGTATTTACTTATTATGGCTGCTCTGGGTTTTTGTTATAGTGCACGGGCTTCTCACTGCAATGGCTTTGCACAGGCTCTAGGGCGCATGGGCTCAGTTGTTGCAGATTGCAGGCTGTAGAGCTCAGGCTCAGTAGTTTGGTGCATGGGCTTAGTGGGTCCAGGTTATGTGGGATCTTCCCAGACTAGGAATTGAACCTGTATCCCCTGCATTGGCAGGCAGAGTCTTAACCACTGGACCATGAAGGAAGTCCTCGCCCCTGTTTTTAAGTGAGTGCAGGAGTTGTACCATCTGCCCATATGGGCATTTTGTGTTGTGTTGGGATGCACGTGGGTATGTTGAGTTGTTAGCTCTTGGAAAGTTGTGTCCCGGGCAGGATCATTGTGTGTAGGTCTTTTTGAGGATGGGCTGGGTGGGCTGTTATCATGTGTCACGTGAGCAGACGTAACCCTGGTGAGTTGCCTTACATCCTGCCTGCTCCACAGTTTCTTCTTTGCACCTCTTCATGGCTAGGATGCAGGGGCCCCACGGTCCCCTCTAATTCTTTGGAAGTATCCAAAGGTTGATTTTTCTCAGGGTTGTGTCCTGTGGAGTTGGCCCTTTGCTTGCCTTGCTCCAGCCCCAGCCCTGCAGTGAGAGACACTGTAGCATGGAGGATAGAGCTTTGAAAAGGCTGGAGTTCAAATTTGGGTTTTGTCACTTTCTAGCTACGTGAACTTGGGCAAGTTACTTTTGTAAGGCCTTTATCTCATGCTTAGTTGCTCAGTTTTGTCTGACTCTTTGTGACCCATGGACTGTAGCCTGCCAGCCTCCTCTGTCCATGGGATTTCCCAGGCAAGAATACTGGTGTAGGTTGCCATTTCTTTCTCCAGGGGATCTTTCTGACCCAGGGATTGAACCCGCATCTCCTGCACTGCAGTGGATTCTTTACTCTTTGAGCTACCAGGGAAGTCCCAGTCTTTGGTTTTTACTTATTCTTTTTACAAGGCAAGGCCTGATGTGAGGCTTTGTGATAGACATGTAATAGACATGAAAATACCTTAGAGTCTACTGGGAAGATAGACATTTTTTTCAAGTGCTTTAATATGGCAGATGTCACTTGAGGGCTTAAAAGATCTTAGAAGTTCCAAATTTTTTCCACCATTCACAGATTCCAGCCATCTCTGGTGTGTGTTGGATGTTCTTCCCTGGGACTTTGAACTGGAACTCTGCAGGAAGAGGGAGGGGGGAAAAAGGGATCCCTCAGCAAGGAAAGGAGGGAGAAGGAAGGAAAATGAAGGGAATTTCCCACAAGCTTGAGCAAAGGGAGGGTGTGGACCATTGTGGTCTGAGCTTGAACATTCTGCCCAGCATCCTATCCTACCTACTTCTGAGGAGGAGGAGGACCTATCTTGGTCATCAGAATTTTGACCTCCTTACCTCCCACCACTGTCCAGGCTGAAGGATATAGAGGTGGAAATGGAACTGGGCTTCAGATGCCATCTCCCTGGGGAAGAGATATTCTAGAACCTTGTAGAAAGAAGGCTTAGAGAGGCTGGGGGGAAGTGGAGGGTGGGAGCAAGGGCTATGATGTTAATTCTGCTTGAGCTCCATTTACTTTCTGTGTGACTCTCAGCTGGGGAATTCTTCTCTCTGAACCTTGGTTTCCTCCTCTGTGAGATGGGGGTGATAGCCGTGCTTACCTCATCATCATTCCCATTTTGCAGATGAGAACACTGAGGCATGGAGAGATTAAGTAACCAGCTCAAGATTACATAGCTGGCAAGTGAAGGGGCTAGGCTCTGAACACAAGCAGATGCTTCCAGCGTTCCTGCTCTCAGTCATCTCAGTCAACTCTTCTGTGTTATGTCTTCTTGCCCCAGTTAGAGTGGAAGCTTTTAGAGAGCAAGGCTTATAGCTTCGAATAGTGGACTTTTGTCTTCCATTATGCCTTCAGATGGATAGACTGGTCCTGGATGTTGCCATAACTTCCCAAATAAACATGTTGCAGTTGGATTGAAACTTATACAGCAAAAGGAGGTGCACAGCAGTCCTTCCCATAAGCAGGCTCTCAGGGATTGAGAAATGAATGATGCGATGGCAGGCTCCTGCGTGACCCGGAGCCGACCCTCAGAGATGTCTGCTAAAAGTGTTCCTGGCTCTGTTGGGACATGTGTCCTTGGAAGCCTGCCAGCTGGGTGGAGAAGGTGCAGCTTTATAGATCCGTGTGGGTTTTTAGAGTATGGCAGAAAACCAGGCAATCCTCTGCCCAGTGTGGAGGGCCCAGCAACCCTCAGCCAGGCAGTTCACACCAGGCAGTGTGGGAGTGTGTGTGAGAGAGACAGGGAAGTGGGTTGCTTCCCATGCATTTGCTTGTTGAGTGGGGTGTAGGAAAAACTGCCCACCTCCCCAAACCTGTTAGAACTGAAGTTTGAGAAGGTGGGAGTTGCAACTCACAATCCAAAAGGGAATATGAGGATGAAGAAAAAATATTTGAAACCCTACCTTACATAATATATTAGTTGCTAGTAGTCTTAGCAGTTATCCTGTGCTGCTACGTGTAGCGTTTGGCTTATTCCTCATAGGGCTCGCAGGATTATCATCGTTCCCATTTTACTGATAGGGAAACTGAGGCTGGGGGGTGGGGATAAGTGGCTGTCCAATGCTACAGTTAGTAAGTAGTGGAGCAGGAATAGAAACCCAGAAAGTTAGAACCCATCCTTTTAAACTTTGGCATTTCTGATACCCACAAGCTGCAGTCGCTCAGAGCTGGAGAAACCCTTAGAGAACATCTATTTCAGCCTCTTCAGAATCAGGTGGAGACATGGAAGGCCAGAGAGGGGTGGTGATGGACCCAGGTGACACAGCTGGTTGGTGGCAGCCCTAGGATTTGACTGCAGGACCCAGAGACTGAATGCATCCTTGACTTTTGTGCCGTAGGTGTGTCTCGCTGGCTTCAGCATCGTCCCAGCCCCGACCAGACGCTTCTTCTGGTTGTGTGATGTGAACCACAGAGGCCCCGGCAGGGGTTTGTTTATTTGATTTGATGTCCCAAGGCAGGGAACTCAAGGTGGTATTTGTGTGGGGTTTTGCCTGGATGGAGGGTCTGCTTCTGGCTGGTACCATGGAAGGGACAATACTGAAGGGGGACAAATTGTGGGCCCAGCATGTGGGGATGAAATTAGGAGAAATGTGATCTTGTCTTGACAAAGCCGAGCTGCCGAAGGGGTTCCATGGGAACCGAGATGCTGCATCTCCTCTCAGGACCCCACTGGGCTGAAATGGGGGTAAGTGCCTGGAAAAGCTTCTAGGGGTGGGACTTGCCCCACCAGACTCAGAATTAAGTCCATTATCAATAGTTTACCTAAGAGGGCTAGATGCTCAGACACATGTATAGACATGCATTTCCCAAAGCCTCAGACAATATGTCTACTTTATGCACACACACACACACACACACACACACACACACACACACACTTATTCTCCTGGGGCTTCCCTGGTGGTCCAGTGGTTACTCTCTGTTTCCACTTCATGGGGTGTGGGTTGCTCTCTGGTCAGGGAAGTTCCACATGCCGCAAAATAAATAAATAAATAATAATAATAAAGCAATCTCCTGGGCCTTCCTGGTCTGTTGTAGTTCAAGGAGAGAAAGAGACAAACCGCACCAGGAAAGCACCTTGCGGCTACTCTCTCCATGATAAGCAGGAGTGGTTGGTTAAGCTCCCCATTGCTTGAAGACGAGGTGGGTGGGAAGAAGGGGTTTGTCCCCTTTGTCACTTGCAAACCAGGACCTCCCCTTCTGCCTGGCTTAGACCCCCTAAGAATGCTGGGGGCAGTGAAGTGGCCAAACGTGCTCTTGGAGGAAGAAGGCTTTGTCCTCGTGGCCCTGGGAGCTTGGACCAGGCAGAGAGGCTGGAAGGAGTGCATGGCCTCTGGCGGCCCGTCCCCTCCCCGCTCCCCCCTTTCTGGGGGTCAGTGGAGGAGACCTTCCTAGACCCCGGGAGCAGTGATGGTCTAGGCCTTGCCTCTGGAGTAGACCTCAGCAAGGCGAGTCCCTGCCCTCTTCTCTCTGGGTCTGTTTCCTTACCCAGCACTGCTCAGCGCGGCTAAGAGTCCTGACTTGAGTTCTTGGCCTTCTAGCCTTCCCCCCGGCCCAGCTGATTCTTAAGCCCTCGGCTCTTGCCCTGGCTCGTCCCTCTCTCTCCTTCCTCAGCTGGTTAACAGCACGGCCCCCGGGGGCTTCCCCGCTCCAGGGGGTGGGGTTCCCCGACCTGAGCTCAAAGACTGAGGCGCCTGGCAGGCCACTCTGAGTAGGGATGAGAGAGGAGGTTAAAGATGGGAAAAGGTTAAAAGGAGGGAAAAAATAGTGAAAAGAGAAAGGGGTTAGAGAGAGAGAAGAGGAAACGGAGAGAAAAGGTGAAAGAAGGGAAAGCTGTGTATGTAGGGGGGGTGTTGGTGGGAGTGAGAAGAGAGGTCAGGAAAGGTTGAATCAGAGAAAAGGGAAACCAAAGGAAAGCTGGAGAGAGAGACGGAAAGAGGAAAAAGAACAAGCGAGCGAGATCGAGAGCGCAGGGTCGGAAAGGAACGAAGAGGGAGAAGGAAAAAAAAAAAAAGAGGCAGGAGGTGGGGGTGGGGGGAGGGAGGGAGCCGCGAGCAGGGAGGAGGGAGCCTGGGAGGGAAGAAGGGAGGGAGGGGCCGAGGGACGGAGCGGGTGGGGGCTGGCTCGTTGGCGGCAGCAGCAGCCGCGGCTCCAGCCGCCGCTGGTTCGCTCTCTTGCTCGCCGTTCCCGCCGCTCGCCCGCCGGCTCTGGACTGCCAGCAGCTCCGGCTCCTGGCCCGGCGCTCCGGCGCGGCTCGGGCTTCGGAGGACAGGACCGCAACTGGCCGGCTGAGCCCCGGGCGGGCCGCGAAGCAGGTAGATGGCTGGGCGGGGACGGCGAGGACGCGGAGCCGTGGAGCGCTGGGGCACACGGGGCCGGGGGTTGGAGGGTTCTGATCCCGGGGAGGGGGCTTTGCATCCCCTCGACTAACTTTCCACTGGCCCCGTGGATCGCCGGTGCTCAGCCGGGGTCCGGGCTGCGGAAGCTGAGTTCGGTGCGGGAGAAGGTGAGTGTGGATAGAATGCCAGGGGTCCCGGCAGGACGTGGGGCGCCCCGGCGCGGGCAGGCGCGGGCTCTCTGTCCGCAGTCGGGACGCAGCACAGGCGGCCGGGGAAGACCCGAGCGCAGCGGCACGGCGCGGTAGTCCCGGGGAGGGCGCCTGCCCGTCTCTAAGTCTGGGGACTCCCACCTCCGAGCGGCCCCGGGCGCGCCGAGGTCCGCGCGCAGAGCCTGCGAGGCGCGGCCAGATCCCCCGCGGTGGCTAGCCTTGCGCCTAGCTACATGTAGCCGAGCCCAGGCTGGTGCCATGCGCACTTTTGCTTTTTAGAGGCGCGAAACCGAACGTCTATTTCCTTCCTTTCTCGTCCTGGAGTCCCGACTTTCTTAGGGGAGCTCCCGGACGCCGGACCCGGGGAAGTCCGGGTCGACTCCCCGGAGGTCCCTACTACCCGCGGTCGTGACCCCAGATCCCGAAGTTAAGAGAAGCGAATCACTGCCAGTGCGCGCCTGGAGCGCGGTGCCGAAGTTCCCAACTTGTCGTCTAGCCTTGGAGGGTGGTGTTGGAGATGGGGATGGTTTGTGGTTGTGGCCCCTTGGAGCAGCAGACGCAGACGCTTCCCCCCTGCACTTCGTTTATTTTCCTGATTTGCTTTAAAAAAATACGACGAAAAATATGCAAAACCGTTCCTCTCTGGAGTCAAACATTCATGTGTGGGACGGAGCCGCCCCCTCGACTGGAACCTGGGAGCGCGGAGCCTTGGCTTGACCGTTCTTCGAGCCCCGGCTCTTTCTCCCGACCTGGACTCCCGAGTTCCATCCTAGGGTAGCCGCTTCTCGGGATCCGTCCCCGCTAGCCCGCGCTGCGAGGCTGGTCTGACTCCCTCTCATGTGGTCGTGTTCTTTAGAAAAATATTTCGAACTGTCTCCGCTTTAGGATCTCCCGCGCCATCCCCCCGGCACTGCCAAGAACGAGGCCTCGGGCAGGTTGGAGGAGGCCTTTGGGTGGTTTGGGCTCCGGGCCATCTCAGCTCGCTCTGGCCAGGGTACTCGTGCCCGAACATCAGCGCCCCTTCTGCGCTCTGCCGGGAAAGCAGGGGTTAATGCTCCGGCCAGGTGGCAGCGAGCACAGGCTGGCGCGGGTCGGCTTTCGGAGCTGCCCGGGGCGCGAGGCGTCTGGTTCCCGGAGTCCGGGAGACTGGACTCAACCCAGTTCGGCTTCCGCGGAGCTAGCGGGACCCGGGCTTCGCAGCCCTCTTTGTTGGAGTGCTTGCTGTTGGAGAGGTTCTTTTGAAGGGTTTAGAGCCTGTTTAGTGGGACTGAGAGCTGGGGTTTTTTTGGAGAGGGTCCCTCGGCCCTTGTCCCCTGCCAGTTGGGCGGGGTCCCCGAGGGCGTCGAATCCACCGTCTAAGAGCACCCCATCCTTCGCCGGGTTTCCCCTAGTGCGCATACCGCTCTTTGCGTTGCTCACACGTTTTTTAAGCCGTTAGAAATTCAAGATCCACGACTGCAGTCTCCACCTCTTCCTCCCAATTCACAGATATGCAAACGAGGGCCCAGAGAAGTTGCAAGTATTCGTTTGTAGCTAGCTAATGGTGTAAGGGAACGGTAAACCAGGTCTCTGGACTTCTCATTCAGGAATTCCCCGCCCCCATCACTCTGTGCTGTCCTTACCACTTTCTCAGCACAGGGCAAGTATAAGCCCTTTGCAAGCTGCGGGACTGGGTGTGTGTGAGGTTAGAGGCAGAGGGCTGGTCTCTTGTTAGGTGCTATGCTTCAATCATCCCCCAGGACAAATCACTTAGGTGACAGTTGGTCCAATACCTATCCTGTGCCTGCACTGAAGTCTGGGGGTAAAGGGAGCTCTTAAGACTCTGCCCAGTCCCCACATGTGCAGTCTACAGGGAAAGAATAGTCACTATCTTGTAGCCAAGGGAGGGAGTACAGGCTTCCCAGGTGAAATCACTGTTTGGAGGGGAGGGCTAGGGTGCTCCCTGGAGAAAGGAGGGTTTGGAATTGAGCCTTGGGTAGATTTCTAATTGAGGGAGTAGGATCACCCTGGCATGGCACCAGGCTGGAGTCCTGAGAGGGTAAAAAAGCTCTTATTAAGTGTTTGGTCAAAAGACAGCAGAGTCAGAACCCATGAGAACTGGCCTTTGAGTGAGAAACAGGAGGGCAGTTAGAAGACCCACTGCTTAGAACTAATGCCCAGAACCTGTGGTCAATGTCTTATCATCCTTCAGCTCCCGCCTCTCCCGCACAAGGATTCTAATACGCAAAACAAAAGACATCCCCCTCCGCCCGGGAAAAAACCCTGGCCCAGAGGTCTTCTAGTTCCAGATCCAAGGTGAGCAATTGGCTAAATGCCCATAGAGCCAAGGGTTCTGGCTTCAGCTGGAAAATATTCAGGCCCTTGCTTCTCCTTTTCCCTTTTCTCCTTGTTCCCTGGGGTTTGAAATAGTTTCTTTGCCCCTTTCCAAACATAACTTTTGGGTACTTGAAGGTTTGGGGCTTATGATTGGACTTACTATGGGCAGGGCATTTACCGTGCTAGGAAAATTTAGTCAATAAACAGTTCTTGAGCTCTTACTTTGTGCCAGGCACTGGGCAGACAGCCATGAACCAGCCAGGCAGAGTTCCATATCTCACGAGGCTGGCATTCTAGGTGTCATTCTCAGGCTTAAACTCTAGATGTAGAGTGGGGGCAAATATAAGCGATGTCTGAAGAACTGCTGAAACGGGACAATAGAACAGAATAATCCCGAGCCTCCTCTCTGGTGGTTCAAGGCTCTGAGGTAAGAAGGCTTGAGGCTACTGGCTATGGCATTTCAAAATTCTGTGGGCGACCATGACTCTGGCTCCTGGTTGCTAAGGGTAACCCAGAGGCAGCCGCAGTGATGACCTTAGATGTGGCATTGGAGGACTGCTCTGCAGAGCTTCTGCCGGTCAGAGTATGGTGGGAGGGAGCTGTTGAGTATTGGCAACATGATCTTGCTAGGTATCCATAGAGACTGGTGCCAGGTAACCACATACTTCTTAAATTCTAGCACCCACAGCTTCTTGGTGAACACTGTAGCCCCATCGTACAGATGGGTAAATGGAGCCCTACTCTGCAGTTTGCGACAGTTATTCAGAAAGGAGCCCAGGTTCTGAAAAGTCCAGGTATCCCTTATCCCTGATTCAATTTAAAATAATGCTCTTTCCTTCCTGTTTTGTAGACCAGTGCTTCTCAGACTTCAATGCAGCATGCTTGCTTGAACACAGATTGCTGTGCTCCACCCCCAGAATTTTTGATTCAGCAGGTCCAGAGTGGGCCCAGTAATTTGAATTCTTAACCAGTTCCCAGGTGATGTTGATCCTCTTGGCCCCAGGACCACAATGAAAGAACTACTATGTGAGAACACGGGAAAGTGAGTGATTTTCCTGAGATGATGCAGTGAGGGAGCCTGGAACAAAGACTGTGATTTAGCTCTAGGAACTCCAAGAATTTGCCTAGGGATGATCCCCTCCCCCTTACCCACCAGGAGACCATAGAATTAAAAGAATATTTTCATCAGTACATATACAGAGAGAATATATCCAATATAATTAGGGAATAAATAGGTGTCCTGTGTTGGGATGTAGACTCGAGGCCCTGTGGCTCTGTGGGGGTTTATTTTAGCACTGATATAATTGAAAAGATGTCATCCACTCCAAGAGCCCCTCATGAAACTTTCATGGCCCCAGTGGTCATTGTCCAAAGAGGCATGTCTTCTTCATTTAAAAGAAAGTCAGGGAGATTGCTTCACCTGCTAGTGGGACTATCTGTGTTTCATTTGACAGCATCTATGTAATGTGTTCATAGGGGACAAAGAAAAAGTTGAATAGTTGAACAGAGAGGCATTGGAGGAAGTCCACCTCACAGGTTTACAGATGTTTGTGGAACATTTTGTAATGTTTTGAAACTGTCTGTCTGTTTCACCTTTGTCTCTGATGTGAAGCTGTATCTCAGCAGGAGAGTTTGTTTCACCTTAGCTGGTTGGGCAAGTGTATCAACACATTTTATCCCCAATGTGTTAATTAGACCCAAAAGAAAAGAATCATAAAAGAGTTGTTCTCCTAAATGCTGGCATTTTTCATCTGGATTCTATTTATTGATTATTTTACAGTTGAGAAGGAGCAAAAAAAAAAAAAAATCCATGTTTTTATAGCAAATAAAGCTGGCTGCAGTAATTATGCAGGCTCAACATGTCTGTTCTGGAGCAGGAAGTTGGAATTCAGCCTGACTCTCAAACATTTGGGTGAGATCTAATTGAGAAAGACATTTCAAAGAACAAATATTTAGGAACGCGGACTTTCAGTGATGGTCTCTGTGGGCAAAGCGTGAGTCCGTTGCTTTTGGCTTGATCCTTAGAGGTGGGGGGAGGTGATGGGGAAGGACCTGGTAGAAATGTTGAGACCACAGTGCAAATGTGAAGCTGAAACTTAAAGATAATCAGTGAAGCTGAGTAAAGGGAAGAAAGATAACTGATGAGCAAAGGGAGAATCAATTAATCAAATATAGATTGAACACATATTGAAGGTCCAATCTTGGGAAAGGCACAATAAGGGCAAGGAACAGGCTTTTACTTGTTATGTATCTCCAATGATGCTTAACTCAGGTAGTAGTGACAAAAGCCCTTGATTGGTGTGGGTATCAGTCAGGGGTGCACATAGCAAAAACCTGAATTCAACTGGCTGAAACAGTTATGCCTTAGCATCTCCTACAACAACAGATGTGGGCCGTCTGCCCCAAGCTTAGTTCTTTCAGTGGTTCAATACATCATCAAAGATACAAATTCTTTTCATCATTTCTTGGTCTCAAGGTCACAGGTTGGCTGTAACAAATCCGGGTATTACACCCTTACGATTATGTGCAGAGGCAGAAAAGGCAGGAGGGGAACCTTTACCAGAAGGCTCAGTAGACTTTCCCTCAAGTCTCACTGGCTGAATTGTGAGTCACATGTCCATGCATAAGCCAACCACAGGCAAGGGAAGGAGACCACCATAACTGGTTTAGAATAATCTTGATTTGTAGAGTCTCTGAGATGAAAAAAATTAGAATGCTTTTGGAAAAAAGAAAGGAGCAACCAACAAAGCCTGCTATAGCATTTAAGACTTGGGTTTTAATTTTCTATACTCCTTCTTAGCCCTGTGACTCTGAGCAAAGTATTTTACTTCTTTAAGTCTCAGTTCATTCATCTGTGTAATGGGAATTTATTGGGAAACTAGATATGATTTAACTCAATAACTGCACTTGATTAGTATGTAAGAAGTAGGAAGTTATTTGAAGATTTGATCTCTGATGTCCAAGAATTATAATCTAGTGTGGCAGACTTGTAAGGTCTAGACCATGTAGACTATCAAATAATCAGAGAACAGAACAGGAGAGTAAATCAATAATTGGGACTTGCAGGCCAACCATGGTATGAGGAGTATAACATCAGTGGGAGCCACGGAAGTTAGAAAAGACCTCCTAGAGGAGGTGGTTCATAGTGCATACTGGAACTCCAGCATCTTGGTATGGATGGGTCATGAGCTTCTGCCCAGCTTACTGTACTGCCTCTTGCTTTGCTTTTCTCCGTGGCGAAATGGGACCTTAAGCCAAGTTGGGTTCTGATCTCTTTTCTGTCTTTGACAATCCAAATATAGTCTGCAGCTCTGGGAGGCAGTCACAGTGAGTTCCTTGCCAGTCAACTGGTCCTGGTTTCCAGTCCTTTGAACGGCCCATCAGTCTCCAAATCTTCATACATTCTAGTTGCTGATTAGATACTATTATTGTTAGGATATCTGGCTGCTATCATAAAGTCTACATGCCTAAAGTGGAATCTAATGTCTTCCCATCTCTCAAGCCATCTGCCCTTCTGGATTCTTCATTCTTGTTGTTGGTGGCACTGTCTTCCCAGATGCTTGGGCTTAAAACCTTAGCAACACTTCTGATGCCTGCCTCCCTCTATTTCAAATATTAAAGCATGGACTTTCTTTTCTCTTCATTATGTTTCTTGAATATAAGTTCTCCTTTCTGGCATGAGACGCTCCCTTTGTGCAGGTTCTTTCTATCTCATGCTGGGAGATGGCAGTAGCCTCCTGCTCTGATCTCCCAGCCCCAAGCCATAGTGCCTTGGGGTCATGGGGACAAACGACCAGAGAATAAAGCAACAATTGGGACTCGCAGGCCAACCATGGTAGGAGGAGCATGAAATCTCCTACAGGAGCATTCTATGGTGTTCGGCAAATAGAATGGTCACTAATTTGAGTACAGAGGTGGTGATGAGCCTAGAATCCGTGCTGCAGACACATTATATTGCTTGAGGTGCTATTTTGCAGCTTCTCATATCTCCCTCTTTCAGGTCATCCCCAAATGTCATTTTTATCCACTCATTACCTTACATTTTTCCCCATAGTACTCACTGGATGAAGCCCAAACTCCTCAACAGACCCCTGTAAATCTCCACAACTTGCCTGCGTTCTTTCTCCTGGTGGTGTGGCTCGCTGTCACGTCTGACTCTGCTTCAAGTTCTGCCTTTCTCTGAGTTTAAGTCAAACCACCCTTTCCTTCAAGGCCAGGGTTAGAGCTGCATCCTCATTAGACCATCCCGGACCACCAGAGCCCATAGTGATCGCGAAGCATCCGTCTCTCCTTCCCCTGAATTTCTGTAGCAGTTATTGCTGACAACACAAATTTGGTACTTAACAATACACTCTGGGGTCATTGTTCAGCATTTTATTGCAATGTTCCTCATCTTCCCAATTGGATGTAAGGCCATCAAGGTCTGAGATGGGGTGAAAGCGAAACCTTCTTTGTATCCAGTTGTAATCTGTAAGCACAGGGCACTTCAGTGAATATTTATTGAATTAATAAATCAGGAATAAGGGGAATAAGATTATTTACCTGAAAAGTCAGTTCATCCTCACCCTTTTTTCCTTAACCTCAATTTGGAGAAGAGACTCACTTTGATGAATGCCTGCCTGCTGTATGCCAGGCACTGGTTTAGGTGATTTTTAGGAGCTGTTGGAACTCAGCCTTATAAACACCCTTGAGGTTGGGATTATGGTCGTCATTTTACAGATAAGGAAGTGGAGGCTGGGAGAGGTTAAGTGGCTTCCAGGCTCACTCAGCAGCGGGAGGCAATGGGAGGGCGAAGTCAAGGTCTCTCTTCTACGCTCCATTTCATACATCTTCCGGATGTTCTCCTGACCTGTGGGTGCCCTGTTATCCCAGCCTCTTTTTCCCATTTGCTCTGTCCCCCTGCCTCCTTCCATCTCTCATCTCTGATGAGACTCAGGCCCTCTCTGGTGTGCTGGGGGACTTTTAAAACTGTGACGTTTACCATGACTCTTTCCTGAAGACCTTCCACCCCCTGTTATGTTGTGGCTTGTTTTGATCTCTCACTTTTTTGAAAAGAGATATTTTATTTATTTATTTGGCTGCATAGAGTCTTAGTTTCAGCACACAGGCTCTCTAGTTGTGGCTTGCGGACTTAGTTGCTGCATGGTGTATGGGATCTTAGTTCTGCAATTAGGGATCAAACCCATGTCCCCTGCATTGGAAGGTGGATCCTTAACCATTGGAGCACCAAGGAAGGCCTGATCCCTCATCTTATTAATACCTTGACTATCTTTCCCGCCACCCTCAAGCCTGATCCTGAGATTCCTTTAAGAGCAAAAAAAATGTTCTGCCAGTGGGATCAAGCTGGATCTGAGCCAGCTCTTCTGAACCCCTAAGCCCTCCCTTTACCCCCATCTGACCCTTTGTACCCATTCACCCTTACCTGGTACCACTCCTGTTCCGTGTCTCCTGTGTCTTACCTGTGGAAGGAAAACACTGCTGACTTACCAATAGGAAGGAGGTCTCTGCTACCTCCAGGAGCTGTGAGTGGCATTCTTCCACCCTTTATAGCATTCTTCTTTCCTTTCATTCATTCATTCTGAAGACACTGATCATTGATCACATACTCAATATAGCAGGGAACAAACCAAAGCCCTTGCCTTCATGAGTTTGTGCTAAAGTGGGGGAAACAGGTGGTAAAAAAGTGAACATACTATATACTTTGTGCCGGTTGCAATGAAGAAAAATAGCAAGGTAAAGGGCATAGATGGTGATGGGATGCAGTGTGGTCAGGGAAGGCCTCTCTAATGGCAACATTTGAGCAGAGACTGAGAGGAAGGAAGCCATGTGGATATCTGGGGGTAAGGGGCACCTGCAATGCAGAGGGAATAGTAAGTGCAAAGGCCCTGAGGTGAGAACTCCCTTGGTAAGTCCAAGGATAAGCAGGACGGTGGCAGTGCAGAGAAGGAGAGGAACTCCGGAGGAGGTGAGGGCTGCCCATCTCTAGCCTCTTCAATGACTCAGAAACCCTGTCACCTTCTCACAGCTGTGACCACAGGCTGAAATGAGCACGTCCCTCCACTCAGCCAGGTCCCACTCGATTTTCACATCTCAGCTGTGGCACCCCACCTTCTAGGGACATCCATCTCTGCTCTCTCTCATTGATCTACCTCTTTCCTGAGTTGCTGTAACTTCCACCTCTCTCCTGCACAACGTAGCTCTTAATTACCTGCTGCCTGGCTCACCTTCACCTGGGCTCTGTGTAGGTCTCACCTTTCTAACAAACTACCTCCTCAAAACTGGTTTAGTCCTTCTCCCCAGGAGCCAGCCCCAAGCTGGCCTCGGTGTCTACCTATCGGAGATGCTGGTGTCAGAAGTGGGAAAGGGCAGGCTCTGCAGAGATCTGTGGGTGGAACCTTCTTCATACCACATTCATTGTCCCTTCACAATAGACAGGAAAACTTTCATTTTGAACCTCCTTGGGTCACTTTGAGCTTGGACCCTCTGCTTGGAGCTGGGATAGGAATCTACCTTTCTTCAAGACTTAGATAAAAGTTTGGCTCTGCTCGGGGGTGAGGGAAAGAGGAACCGGGATGCAGAGAAAGTCACTTATTAGCCTTTCTTGTTCAGTCAAAGTAGAATAATATGCTTCAGGAATGAAGGAGGAAGGAAATTACCTAAGATTCCTGAGACTTCCCTGACATCAAAGGTCGATGAGTGACCTTGGGCAAATCACTTAACCTTCACCTACTGCAGTTTCTTCTCAGCCAAACTCCCCTCTTCCCATCCACTGTAGAAGAAAATGAACAATAACCCTGATTTTTAGGGAGTTCTATCTACTCCCCTGGTTGTTCTCTGCATTAATTTTTAGGCCAATGGTTTTAAAACTTGAGAAATGTACAGATGGTTCCATTTTAAAGGGAGAAAATGCTTCCCACAGACCTCTAATATTGTCTTAAATTATTAATATAATATTTAAAAATCTATATAAACAAAAAATTAGACATAAACAGCTTTGGCTTATAACTCATACATAATCTTAGTGCTCAAACAAGTTTATAAATTAAAATGCAAACTACAAAGCCATTAACAATCAGATTAACAATATTAATTTAACATGATAGATGCTGTTATAGTGCTAAGACTAAATCAGCCCTTGTGACATGATCATAGCTTTGGTCGCTTGCTCCACCACATGCCCTGTGGTGACTCAACTCTCCTAGTTCTTTTCTTAGCTGGGATGTTTGTTCTTACAACATGCTGAGGGATCATCTGGCCAGACTTTGGCACAAAAGCATTTGTGTGTTAGGTGGCCACTTTTTTTTTTTTTTCTCATTGTTGCTGCTGCTGCTAAGTCACTTCAGTCGTGTCCGACTCTGTGCAACCCCTTAGACGGCAGCCCACCAGGCTCCCCCATCCCTGGGATTCTCCAGGCAAGAACACCGGAGTGGGTTGCCATTTCCTTCTCCAATGCATGAAAGTGAGAAGTGAAAGTGAAGTTGCTCAGTCATGTCCGACTCTTCGCGACCCCATGGACTGCAGCCTACCAGGCTCCTCTGTCCACGGGATTTTCCAGGCAAGAGTACTGGAGTGGGGTGCCATCGCCTTAGCCCATGACAATTAAAGGAACTTTAATTCTAGTGCAACAACGGACACTGATGCAAAGCTGGGTCTTCCGACTGAGTATGACTACTTGAGCACTGAAATGAAACCACAACACTAGAATGGTGCTTTGGTGCCTAAGGAACTCCGGCTTGAGAACAAATGTTGAGCGCCCCGAAACAGCGCCCCCAGTGGTTTGAGAGCGTTAATGCTAGAAGTGAGGCTGATGGCTCTGCAGTCCTACAATAGAAATGTTTGGTACTTTGGTTATGAAGCACTGGCTCAAGGGGTGGGTAGAACAGTGTTAGCCCCATCGCACAGGTGAAACTTGAGGCTCAGCGAGATCGAGCAGTCAAGGTCCCATTGGACATTGGGGTCATCTGGACTCCATCCAGGTCTGTGGACTCAGCGTCCCTGACTTGCTAACAGGCTTCACTGCCCCCTCCCTACACACCCTCACCAGGTTTCAAGGTGCTTTGAGTGATCAGAATACAAGGACTCTGGAGTAACTTGAGAAACACGAGATTCTCCCAGTGGACTCACAGCTTTCTGATGGAGTCGTCAGGGTGTTATTTGGTGCAGAAAAGAGGAGTGAAGCCAATAAAGACAGGATAATGGTTCTCAGATCCTCCAGTGGATGGCAGTAGCAGGAGATGGTGCCTTCCTGAAGGCACTTGGGACGAGTGGATACCAGTGACCTCAGGAGAGAAGATATCTTAGCTACTGCTACCTTGATTAGGGCTTCACACTTTAACAAGCACTTTTTGGGTGCATTTATTTTCAAGTTTGTCCTTTTTTTAAATTTTTATTTTTATTGTGATAAAACACACATTTTGAAGTGTACGTTTCACTGGTATTAAATACTACATAATGTTATGCAACCATCACCACCATTCATTTCTATTACTCTCTAGTGTGTATTTTACAACAACTTTGCAAACCAGGTCACCATCCTCAGAAACGGGGGCTCAAGTGGCTTGTCCAAAGTCACACCTCAAACCTGTGCCTGCCTCTCAACTGTGACCTTGAGTGATAATGGTGGGGTTGGTTTCCCAAGGGCCTGTGGGGGGCCATGTGGGATGGCCAAGCTTTCTGAAGTAGGGGCTGAATGGGATGACCTTGAAAGAGCCGCCCTGGAATTGATTCTGCTCATTGGTCAGGGTCGGTATGATTCACCCCTGTGTATCTGCGATATGCCTTTCCTTGGATCAAAAATTCTTTAAAACCTACTCCTGCCCTTGGAAGCTGCCCTTCCCCTGCCTGACTTGATTGGTTTATCATCCAAGCTTAAAATAACTACAATAAACAAAAACACCCCAAAACTTTTTTATCCTGCAGTGAATGAGCAACAATCTACATATGCAAATAAATGGCATGCCTGTCCCTATGAATATTAATTTGGGAAGAGAGCTCAAGGCCCTAAAATACACTCAAAACCATCAATGTGGCGTTTTGCAACTGTTCTAGCTTGCTCTGAAATCACAGCCTTATTATATCTTAAGGTATTATAAAATATAATAAGCTCCAAGCTGACATCCCCTTTGAACCTCTGAGGCTACCAAGGGGACATAGATGTCTCAGGTGGGCAAGCCAGAGGCCAGGGTTGGTGGCTAAATCCTGACTGTGGGACTGTGGCTGACCTTGTCCTACCCTGGCAGGGCCCAGGCCTTAGCTCTTCTCAGATCCCAGTGAGTCCCCAAGGTCAGGGGACAGTTCTGGGGAACACTGAGGGGCAACTACTAGCCTCAGGGAGATGGAAGGTGGGAGAGGGAGGGCCCTTGAGAATTAGCTTGTCTTACCTCTCAGACGAGGCAAATGTGGGAATTGAGACCCTGGGACAGTGGGTGACTTGCCCAAAGTGACATGGTGACTTAATAGAGAGTGAGAAATCTTATTCAATTTTTTCTCTGAAAAGCACATTTCCTTTTCTGTGTGTGTGTGTGTGTGTGTGTGTGTGTGTGTGTGTAGGAAGTGGTGGGCAGAGTGGCATTTAAAGTTTGTATACTTTGGGGGAAAGCATCATTTTTCTAATGTGAACGTTCACCCTGAGACAGGCAGAGACTGAAAATCTAGTCTTGTATTCCATTTGAATGGAAAGAAATGATTGTCTTCCTCCCCCAGGAAACCTCCAAATTAGATTATACAAAGGCCAGAATTAATGTAAGGTTGCATGGTAGGGCACACCCCGGGCAGAGTGATGAAAAGGCCGAGTGGAGAAGGGCAGGAGTGCCTCAGAGGAAGCCAGAGGTTAACCATTGGCTAGGGAGGACCACAGGGAGGAGGAGGAAGAGCTGGCAGTGACGTCTGTGTTCTCGTCCAGGGGAGGCTCTGCTGGGGGAGGGGAACGGGGTGGCTCCGTGGTACCCTCCCTAGCCGGGTCTCTCTTTTGTGCTACCTAACTGTAAGCTCGAGCCTATAGGCTCACCTTTGGGCCTCCGTTTCAGCGTCAGTATTTAAATAGCGGAATATACACGCCCACCACTCCTTAACTTTGCTTTGTGAAGATCAAATGAGGATTTCAGGTTCCTGCACCTTGCCTGGTACAAAGTAGGTATTCAGGTGTTCTTGTTGTTTAGTTGCTCAGCTGTGTCTGACATTTTTGTGACCATGGACTGTAGCCCGCCAGGTCCTCTGTCCACGGGATTTCTCAGGCAAGAATACTGGGGTGGGTTGCTATTTCCTTCTCCAGGGGATCTTCCCAAGCCCGGGATCGCCCACGTGTCCTGCTTGGTAGGCGGTTTCTTTACCACCAAGCTACCAGGGGGCTCCTGGGCATTCAGTGCCTCTAGATTTCTTTCTTCTGCTGGCAGATTTATAGACGGGCTGTGCTGGGTCAGCATGGAGATGTGTGCTCTGTGTTTGTGTCTGTGTTAGTGTGTGTCTGCTTCCATCCATGTTTGTCCTCAGGTGCGTGGTGTCGTGGGTGGCGGTGTGAGTCTGCGTCTGCGTGAGTGACTGGTGTCTGCGTGTCAGTTTCATGGCAGCATGTCTGTTTATGTGTGTTTCTGTGAGTGTTGTGAGTACTTTAATGGTGTGTTGGTGTGGTGACAACAGTGTTGTGTGTGTGTGTGTGTATGTGTGTTTGTGATGGGAAAAGTGCATGGGGTTTGGAAGGTTCACTGTGCCATGGACCTGGGTCCCCTCTAAGATGCTCCCACCCAAAGCCCTCACCTGCTTCTGACTCCAGGTCCTAACTGCCCAGGTCCACTCACCCCTACCTCCCTCTAGAGGCCACTGGGTGCCTTCGCCCTGGCCTGGCCCTGGATTATTTGTATTTGAGTTTGCATATTACATGCATATCATTTGCATTGTCTAAATAGACTCTGCTTTCAGTTCTGCACTTTTCAAGGTAAAATGGAGTTGCTCCTCTTCAAGGTCATTATATTAACAATTGCTGCGTTTGCTTTTACTCTTTCTGGTCCAGGACTCCCTCTCAAAACTGGGCGACTAGGGGAGGATGAAAGCTCAGAAACCTCTGCTTGTCCCTCCTTTGAGCAGAGGGATTGGTTGGTGGGTAGAGGCGCTGGGGCCCTGGGAGGAGCAGCTAGGGAGGACACTTCCTTATTCCACGGTAGTTGCTCCTGACCAGAGCCAACTGTGTCATATCAGAGCTGGAGACAAATACACTCCGACTTGCGCCCTGTTGCCTGCTTCTCACGCGCCCACCAACATCCCCCTGAGGGGGTGTAAAGGAAGGCTCACTTTGGATGTTTCAGCACCTTTGTACCCATATTTGGCTGGGGAGGACCTTATGGGAAACAAAGGAGCCAAAAATGTTTTTTCTATTCAAACACCTAATACATTATATGCACATACACACACATTCACTGATTTGCTTCCAGTTTTATTGAGCTGTAACTGACATGTAGCACTGTCTAAGTATTAGGTGTGCAGCATAATGATTTGACTTACATACATCATGAAGTGATTATCACAGTAAGTTTAGTGAACATCCATCATCTCATATAGATACAAAACTGAAGAAATAGAAAAACTATTTTTCTCTTGTGGTGAGAACTCAGGATTTATTCTCTTAACAGCTTTTGTGTGTATCATAAAGCGATGTTAATTATATTTATCCGGTTGTACATTACATCCATACCTAGTACAGAATTAATAATATTTCTAACACCACAGGTAATACCAACCCGAAAAGCTTCCTTAGGAAGGCTATACTCCCAGTGTATCTTCCTTATGGGCCATCACTGTGCTCTACATTACCCATTTAGATAAAAGCGTTGAGTCCTGGCTGCATGGTTTCTGTCATGTTACCTAACGTGTCTGAGCACCCATTTTCTCATCTGTGAAAGGGACAATAATAATAGTGCTTAATTCTTATGGCAGTACATAGGGCTGTTGTGAAAATTAAATGAACAGTGGAGGTAAAGGGCTTAGCTTAGTGCATGGGACAGAATAAAGACTCAGTAGATTTTAGCATCACCAGTTCTCATGGGCTCCATTTGAAAGCAGAGGTTCTGTAGTATGTCTTTTATGCCCTAGTAGGAATTGTTTATCAGATGCTCCTCAGACTAGCAACAAGCCTGAGTCCCTTCAGTGTCTTTCAGGAAGTCAAGTTCCCTTGGCTGCGTTTACTTTTCCATGGATGGAAGGATTTCCAGGAGCAGCATGGGAAGCAGGAGATTCTTGGCCTGTGTCTCCAAGGATTTGGGTCACTTCCCCCATCAAAGGGGTAGCTGTGTCTGGTTTCCTTTTCAAAGTCATGATTCATCTTCTCTTTGGATCTTTGAGTAAAGCCCTACTGGCACCAAAGGCCATCCATGACTGAGTAGATTTTAGCTTCCCAGAAAACAGAGATTAAGGCAAAACTTGGTGCTATTGCTTCCCCTGGGGTAGGGGTGCAGATCCAGGGCAAGGAGAGGGAGAAGAAAAGGGAAGGTGTGCAACAAAGGAGGAAAAACAAATGCCAACCAGCCACAGCTTCACAGGGAAGTGAGGAAAGAAAGCCAGTTGCTTCCTCACAAGGGATGTTTGTGGTTAAGCCCAGTGGAACCAGTGTGACTCAGAACAGTTTGCTCAGGGTGGAAGAGAGAGACTCTGTCTGCCAGTATCTTCGTCTCTTGTTGCTCCACGTTTTCCCCATGGGGAAACTCCCTTGCACTGCTGGGTCATATCACTTGGCCCCTCTGGGCAGCCAGTGGGGAAGCCGAATCCCAGACCCTGTAGCATGGTGTCTCAGCGAGGCCAGAAGTGAGAAGCCAGCCCCTCCTCTTCCAGTGGACAGAGGACGGAACCTGGGCACTGCTAGGGGCGGCTGTGCCAGAGTCTCACCCCAGGGGAGAGGTGGTAGGATAGAGGTGGTGTTAGATGAGATGCTGGGGTGGCAGCCTGTGAGAAAGTAGCTGATGGATGGTATGGGAGGCAGCTGCAACAGAGCAAGTCTGGGGAGGCACCAAATGGGCTCTGATTCAGCCACCATTACTCAGTTAATTAATGCACATTTGGGACCAGGTGCTGGAGTCTGGACCTTCCCCTGCAGGCAGTGGGGAGCCATCAGCTTTCCTGAGCAGGTGAGAGACCCACTCAGTGCTCAGCGATGACAGAGTATGTGAGTCTGCTCAGACCACTGTAACACAGTACCATAGACTGGGTGGCTTAAACAACAGAAATCCATCTCCTTGCAGTTCTGGAGGCTGGAAGTCCAGGATCACGATTCTAGCCAATCTGAGTTCTGGTGAGAGCTCTTCTCCCGGCTTACAGACAGCTGTCTTCTTGCTATGTGCTAGCATGGCTTTTCCTGGGTATGTGCTCACTCACAGGAGGTAGCAGGGGGAGAGAGGTAGAGAGAGTGCTTTCTGGTGACCTTCTTAGAAAGATGCTAATCCTATTGGGTCAGGGCCCTACCCTCATAACCCCGTACGTACATGTGTGCTTGCTAAGTCGCTTCAGTTGTGTCTGACTCTGTGTGACCCTATAGACTGTAGCCCACCAGGCTCCTTGTCCATTGGATTCTCCAGGCAAGAACACTGGAATTGGTTGCCGTGCCCTCCTCCAGGGGATCTTCCTGACCTAGGGACTGAGCCTGTATCTCTTGTGTCTCCTGCATTGGCTGGTGTGTTCTTTACCACTAGCACCACCTGGGAAGCTCTCTTATGACCTCATTTGACCATAAGTACTTCCTTACTCCAAATACAAGACTCTTGAGAGTCCCTTGGACTGCAAGGAGATCAAACCAGTCCATCCTGAAGGAAATCAGTCCTGAATATTCACTGAAAGGACTGATGCTGAACTTGAAGCTCCAATACTTTGGCCACCTGATGCAAAGAACTGACTCATTGGAAAAGACCCTGATGCTGGGAAAGATTGAAGGCAGGAGGAGAAGGGGGTGACAGAGGATGAGATGGTTGGATGGCATCACTGACTCAATGGACATGAGTTTGATCAAGCTTGGTGATGGACAGGGAAGCCTGATGTGCTGCAGTCCATGGGGTCACAAAGAGTCGGACATGACTGAGTGACTGAACTGAACTGGACTGGACTGAACCGAACGGAACTAAACTGAACTCCAAATACAACTGCACTGGGGTTAGGGCTGCAACATAAGAATCTTGAGCGAGGAGGAGCACAAACATTCAGTCCATCACACAAGGGTTATTTGGAGAAGGTCTGTTTTCAAGTCTGCTTGTCTTTGCCCACAAAAAGTCAGATGGGGACTGCCGCCAGAAGCCCTGGTATTCCCACCTCAGATCAGAGTAACGGAGGCTGAGAGATCACGGTTGCCCATGGAGTTTCATTCAGCAGTGGGAGAAGGTCCTTTCTGGGTCAGAGACCAGAGTGCCTGGGTTTGAATGTCAGCTCTGGCATTTGAAAGCTGAGTGACTTTGGACAGGTAACTCAGCTTCTAGTTATTCAGCATAAGTTCACGGAACACTTAGGTGCTGAACCCTGTTCTAGCTGCTGGGGATACAGCAGAGAATGATACAAGATGAACAGATCGAAACCTGTGCCCTTGTGGGGCTTACATTCTCATGGAGGCAGCCAGCCTATGAACAAAATAAGTTAGTCGATGATAGAGCATGTCTGAAGGTGACAAGGGAGTGATGGAGTGGCGATGGGAATACAGTTTTAAATAGTGGTTAGGGAAGGTCTTAATTAAAAGGTGACATTTAGGGCTTCCCTGGTGGCTCAGTGGTAAAAAAAAATTCTGCTTGCCAATACAGGAGACATGAGTTCAATCCCTGATGTGGGGTGATCCCACATGCCACAGAGCAACTAAACTCACGTGCCACAACTATTGAGCCTGTATTCTAGAGCCTGGGAGCTGCAGCTACTGAGCCCACGTGCTACAACCACTGAAGCCCGCGTACCCTAGAGCCTCTGCTCCACAGCAAGAGAAGCCTCTGCAGTGGGAGGCCCATGCACCGCAGCTAGAGGGTAGCCCGCACTCACTGCAACTAGAGAAAAGCCCATGCAGTAACCGCGCGGCCAAAAGTAAATACCATTATGAAGAAGGCGACAGTTCAGTAAAAGCACCAAGGAGGTGAGAGAGGGGGCAGTGCTAATATCTCGGGGAGATCTTTCTGCGCCTCAGTTTCCTCACCTATACAATGGGGTTACGCTAGCACCTGCTGCCCAAAGCTGCTTTGAGGGTTGAGTTAATCCATGCAGGGCCTTAGCCCGGGCCTGGCATACCATAGACACTCATAATGTTGCCTGGTATTATTGTCACTGCCCCTCAGGTAGGATCCTGTCCCTGCCACCTCCGGGCAGCAGGCTTCAGGGGTTTCAGACTACAGGGGTTTCGGTGGCTTTCATCTCTCCAGGAGTCAGAGCAGCTCTCCTCCAACCCTCCCCATCTCCTCATTAAAAGGGGACACGCACCCTTGCAGCTTGAGAAGCAACACATGCATTTTCTTTTTACTCGAACGTCTAACTCCCAGAGGGAATTGCAGAAGAGCCTTTAGCAGTATCCAGGCTTAGGAAGCAGCTTCCAGCCTTTCTCTGGAGCATCTGCAGACTGAGTTGAGCAGGCATTTATGGCTAGCTCAGGGCTGGGCTGCGGTGGGGAGTCACCCACCATGAAAATCAGACCCCCAGCAGGGGGGACATGGGGCCCTGTCCTGTTTTCCCCGCCCCAAGTGACTGAGCGGCTGCCCATTTCTCATCAGCAGGCACCGGGAGTTTCTTCGGCAATTGGGACGCCATTATTTACTGTTGCAGAGATTTTTGTGGCTGTAATTTACCATCACTGTGAAGCCGGGGACCTGAATCCCAGTGGCCCTCAGTACAGATATTGCATCTAATCAATCCTCTATTACTATGCAAATACATCCTATAGGTTACTGATGTCTTTTCCTTTCAAACACTTAATACATAATTAATGGTATTTCTAATGCCATGGAAGACACCAACCCAAAAAGCTTCCTGCTATAATTTATACCCACTCAGACAAAAAGATTGGTTTATTGGTTCACTTATCATGCAGGAGGGTACCTCTCCTTGCCCTCCCCAGGAAGGGCCCGAAGTGTGGATGGACCCGGGAAGCACTGGGAGGGCAGTGTACCCTCCAGATGGCAATGAGCGGAGCAGGAGGATGGCTACGTGCGGGAGGGTACCATGTGCCAGCTTCTTTATGGATCATCTCATTCAGTTCTCTCACACTGATACCTCTGAGGGAGGTCTTCCTGTTATCCCACTCTGCAGATGAGGAAACTGAGGCCAGAGAGGTAATATGACCCAAGGTTAAACGTGGGCCTCTCTGCAGGCAGTGGAATGCACAGGAGAGCTTGGAGGTCCAGGCTCAGACTGTGACCTGTGTGACTTGGGAAAATGGCTTGACTTCTCTGAATCTTACTTTCTTAACCTGTAAAATGGTGGCCAGAGTTGCTCCTCTACAGGATTACTGGAGAATTAGAGACAATGGCATGTGTTAGGTATCAAAAATATGCTTGCAGTTTTCCTTTTTTCCAAGTGAATAGTAGAACGTTAAAGTTTTTTTGGCCCTGCCAGGCAGCATGTGGGATCTTAGTTCCCTGACCAGGGACTGAACCTGTGCCCCCTGCAGTGGAAGCATGGAGTCCTAACCACTGGACCACCAGGGAATTCCTGAGAACATCACTTCTGAGTGTATTATTTTGGCAGCATAGTGGTTGTTTTTGGCAGAGAAAGTGATTCAGACAGAGACAGGTGTTGGACAACCTGTCTTCAGGGAACACACCTTCTCTGGGCAGACTGGGCTCCATGAGAAAGAAACCCCATCACCAAGTCCACGTGGGGAGGCTCTTCCCCAGGCTCTGAGTGGCACCAGCCTTAAGAATGAAGGAAACGTGGCTCCCATCGTTGAGGCAGCGCAGCTGGTGGAAATGAACAGGCTCAGTACCCAGTGTGATGAAGCGTAACGGGGGTCAGCTCACAGGTGTGGGCCCTGATGGTGGGGACAGCCGGGTGGGGGCGTCAGTGCACGGAAGAAGGGGGTGCCGAGTGGCGGGTGGGGCGTGGGCCAGGCCCAGCACAAGGAGGGGCCTGAGAATAAGGAAGGAGGTGAATTTTGAATGTGAGATGGTAGGCACCGCAGTCCAGTCTTTCCCAGGCAGGGCGTTGGGGTGTTGCCCATCTTGGGTCTGTCTCTCTGCCCCTCTGCTCTCACAGGGAGGAAATGGACCTGGGTGGGCAGAGCCTCTTCCCCAACCTAGGGCAGGAAGAGAGATGGAGGCTGAGCAGAAGCAGGAGGGACTGGGGTGCTTGGGGATGATGAGGAAACTGCCTGTGAACTCTGGCCAGCTGGGTGTAGGGGCTTCCAGGGGACCCCTTGCAGCTCAAAGAACTGAGACTCAAGTTGCTTTCCTTCTCACCATGCCCTTCCTCTCCCCAGCCTCAGAGCCCCCAAGCTGCCCCCCACTCTTCCTTGTTCGACCAGACTAGACCCTAGCAGACGTGGCTTATGCCTCCAGAACAAAGAGCTGCTCCTCATTCAGGGGCCCTCGACTTTGCCTTGACCCTTCCCCATCTTTTGCTGGGGGGGTCTCCCTCACTGCTTTCTGTCCCCCTAGTCCACACTTCTAATGGCAGGCAGAGGGATTGTTCTAAAGTGCAGACTGGACCGTGTCCCTGTCTTGTTGGAAACTTTTTAATGGTTCCCTGTTGCCCTTGGGATAAAGTCAAAACTTATTAGCACAGCAGTCAAGGCCCGGCTGCCTCTCTCCATCCCCTCTCTATAATCTACCCTGTGCTTTATGCTTGGTGATAACGATCTGCTTCCACTTCCCCTCTCCCAGAGCATGCAGTGCTGCGTCACACCTCTGAGCCTTGCTCGGGCTGTTTGCTGACTTCAGTGCCCTTCCCTGTTGCCTTTGTCTGGCTGCCTCTTACTGTCTTTCAAAATTCAGCCCAGATACTTCCTCCTCCAGGAAGGCTTCCCTGAACTCCTCTCTCTCCACTGGGTTAAGTGGCCTATATTCCTGCTCCCTTGGCATTCTTCTTATTACAGTCTTGTAACTGCTAAACCACAGTGAGGGGCTTAGGAGCAGAGATCTGGTCAAAAAGGGACTCAGTATCTAGTACCATCCTTGGCACCTAGGGCTAAAGACGTGTTGTTAGACTGAACTAGGACAGTCCTCATCCTTGATATGAGGCCCTGAAGCCTGCTTGTGGCTCCCCCTGATGACTGGAGAAGAGGTGGGATTTGGCTGCTGGATTTTAGAGTCTGTCAGTGTTCTGAGCACCCAGAGGGTCTTGGGGATTGATGGGGTGGAATGATATTGAGGAACCCTCAGAGGCTGGAGAAGTGAAGAGGATGATCCAGGCAGTTGAGACACCTGGGTGGGTGAAGTCATTTAATACACTGTTTCCATTTTCCCTCCTGTTCATGTCTTTGGATGTGTGATGTATCATATTTGGGATTTGAATTGTTTTAATCAGCTTCCTACTTTTGATCCCCAACTTGATCTCCCCTCCCCACCATGGGAGCAAAAGGGACATATGAAGAGGAAATCTTCAGAAAGTAGGAGCCCCTGCAATGGTCTTCAGGGAGACAGCAGCACCCCTTTTCCCACTTTGGGCAGAGTAGGGGTCAAGAGGTGGCTGCGGGGGAAGACAGGGCAGTGTGACATCACCGGCTTCTGAGCTCCAACGTGGGAAGGGCAGAGAGGGCCTGGTTCTAGGACAGGAACTGCTCCAGGGCTCCCCGGCAGAGGCTCTGTGTCCTTCTGGGTATTTTCCACCTTTAATTTCTCGGCATTTTATGAACAGGGAGTAAATCAGGATCCCACACCGACTGCTTCATGTAAAGGATTAATAAACTGGAGATTTATGGGGCAGCGGCTGAGGAAGGCAGTGAGAGGGAGAATGAAACGAGGCTTGTTTCCCAGGGGGCAGGGCCCGGCTCCAGGAGCTCCCTCCACAGTGCGGGGCCTGCTGAGGGCCCCTTCCGGGACCCTTGTCCTTCAGGGCTTGATGGCCAGGCTGCGCTTTGGCCTGTGTTTTCTACCTAGGTTTGACTCTGGCAAGCCCAGACTCGAAGGGATGGAACCGTCCCGGGGTCTGTGGAGCTTGACAGACCAGCTTGGTATCTAATCTTGAGAGGGGCGTAGAGATATATAAGGTCTGGTCCTGGACTCTATCTAGAGTTCACATTCTCTTTGTTACGTTGCAAATAACAGACAAGCAGGACCCCATCAAGGTACACAGCAAGGACCTAGATCCTTTCCGCCTCTTTGGCTGCCCTCCTCAGCATGTTGGCTCATCCTCAGGCTAGCGCCTCATGGTGATGAGACGGCTGATGTAGTTCTAGTCATCACCTTCGTAAATGACAGTCTTCCTTGGAAGAAGGGGCTGCCCATCTCTTACTGGGCCTCTCCTTTTATAAGCAAGGAAACTCCCCCGAAGCCCTCCCACGGGCCAGAATTAGGTCATGTGCTCCTTCCTAGACCAGTCACCAGCATAATGTAAGGAATTACTGTGATTGGCTTAGAGTAATGAAATTCCACTTGGGTTATGCTTCCCTGAGTCATGGTGCAGAGGAGGGGCCACCTGGACAAGAGTCAGGCACTCTGGGGATGAGGAAGTTGGCATGGCTACTGGGTAGCCACTTAGTGCAGTGACTTTGGGTAATTTGTTTTAGCTTGTTGAACCTTAGTAAAGTGATAATAATAGTATTTGTCTTATAGTGTTGTGAGGATTAAATGTGATAATGCATGCTGAGTGCAGACCCAGGTGCCTGGCATACAGTATGTTAAGTTAGGTGTTCATTATAGAAGCAGCCGAGTGAAGTCAAGCCCACTGCTTTCCCTGTTTGTGTCAGCGCTGTGTCAAATGAAGGTGGTGCTATCTCTGGCAGGCTCACACCTGCCTGGTTTATTATGGCCCTAACCCCATGGCATCCTTGATGGCAGCAAGGACTAGGGTCCTCCACTCTCTTGTGGCTTTGGTGAAGTCAGTTTGCTTCTCTGAGCCTCAGTTTCCTCCTCTGTAAAATGGGAACACTATCACCCAGTAAGGTAGTTGGGCATGTTAAGGAAAGGAGGCAGGAAGTACGGTCCCTTGCCGGTGTCGGCCCTGCATGCTATGACCTCAGTGAAACTCCCTGGCCTTCCTCTCCCGCTCTCCTCTTCCTCTGAGTGCTCATTTCAGAGGCTGGAGGTCTAAGGTCCATTCCCTTGGGGGTGATAAGGTGAAGCAGGCTGTGTTAGTCAGTGTTCAGGTCCCTAAGGGATTGGTATGCCAGGCAGGAAACAAGGCCAAAGCCCAGAGTTTTAGAGGGGCCCTCAGACCAGGGGCAAAGGGAAAGCCAGAGCTCAGATGCTGTGCAGCTGCCCAGAGCTCCCGGAGGACTTCACTTATTAATGGGCTTTGCTGGTCTTAGTTGCAGGTAGGATCCTTGATTATTTTTTAGCTGTGACACGTGAACTCTTAGTTGTATCAGTGGGATCTAGTTCCCTGACCAGGGATCGAACCTGGGCCTCCTGCCTTGGGAGCATGGAGTTTCAGCCCCTAGACTACCAGGGAGGTCCTTCTCTGGGGGTTAGATGATGAGTGTCTGATTGCACAGCTAATTCTAGCCCCTGCCATCTGCTTTGACTGAGGCTGGTCCAGCTGAAGGGAAAGGCCTTCCTGATTGCGGGTGACCAGGACTGGGTGGGGAAGGGGACAAGGAAGCCAATGGGCTGGGAAATTGCTGGGCTTGATGGAGTGGTGTCCACAGCCTGGGGTCTTGGTGCCCCGGGCCATCCTTGACCCCTAAGACCTGCACTTGGGGCGAGCTCAGCTCTGCAGGCTCCAGACCAGACACCGTCAGCTGGGGCATTTAGCGGACTGGCTCTGAACAAGGCCTCCACATGCACCCTCTCCCTGGATTCAAAGCTCAGCTCTGCCACTCATCACCTGGGTGATGTGGACAGAATCCCTTCACCTCTGTGTTCCTCAATTTGCCCAACTGTAAAATGGGATGTAAAACAGAACCCACTCCAAGGGTTACTGTGGGGAGTGGATATGGGTAGACACCCAGCGTGGGGCCTGGCACACAGTACGTGCTCAACGAGGATTAGCTGTAGTTGTTTGAGGATGATAAACAGATGCATTTGCAGCTTTCATAGAGCAAATCATATTTTCTTTTCCATGGCCCATGGCTTTGCTACTGAGGAGAAGGGTGGAGAGGAAGAATGGAAAAACCCTGCTTCATTAGTGATTGTCAATACAACTGTCCAAAGGGCCAGAAAAGCTGGTGTGAGCACAAAAGGGTCCAGAATTGGAGGATTAGCAAAGATGGGAGGGGTGGCAGCTTGAATCAGCAGCTCAACTCCTGGCCCAGAAGAGGTTTGGAGCATGGCTTCTGTAGAGAGCTCCGGGGCAGCCTGTGCAGGAAAAGCACCCCCAGCCCCCCTCCTCCTAAAGGAAGCCTTGTGGGGCCCTGACATTATTTGGGAGCCCGGAGAGCCAGCCCCTGTTTGGGCCCCACGTACCCTCTCAGCGTTGCTGGCAATGCCTGTTCTGACTCAGCCATTAGCTAGAGACTGTCCCGCATCCCGTAATAGTCCCTCACTTCCCTGGCAGATTATGATTGTCCACGTTTTGTCACCCAGGGCTCTGCACACACCCAGCAGGGCTCAGCTGTGGTGCAGGTTTTCACGTGGGTTTCGCTTGCTTTGGGTTCTGATGTCTGGAAAGCCCCGCTCTGGGGGCTGGCAGGGGTCTGGGTGCACTACAGGGCTCTTCTGTGCCATGGGTCTGATGTAGCTCAACGTTTCTCAACTGTGTCCTGGGGAACACTAGCTCTACAGAGTGCTCTATAGAGGTTCTGACGGGTCCTGCAGGAAAGGGACGGGATTGCTTTGTTTAGCCCCTTTGTTGAACTTGTTTAATCACACATCTTAGTTTCTGGAGAACCCTTTTAACATTCTAAGGAAATGGTGTTAGTGGGACCGACTTTGAGTAACAGTGGTGTAGAAAAGAGAGCAACTGACAAAAAGCAGGGACGCCACCTCCGTGTTCCTCGCTCCCGGTCATGGGGGTGCACACAGGCTGAGTGATGCGGCCAGCCGATCCCTGTCTCTGGGTTTCAGCATCTTCAGCTTTAAAATAAGACTGGTGATGACCACGCCTTTTACTTGGCTTACATAGTATGGTGGTGGGTTTTTTTTTAAACTCTTTCCAATGGAAAATTTCAAATAGATCCCCAAGTAGAGAGAGCAGAGCAGTACACACCCCATCCACATCACCCTACTTCAGCGGTAATTTGCATTTTGCCTATCTTGTTTCATCTATGCCACCCCACAAACTTTTTATGAAGATGATTTTGAAGCTGATGTAAAATTAAGTCCATGAAAGCACTTTACCATCTTCAAAGTGCTATACAAAGGTAAGACATCTATCATTACTCTTATTAGGTTTATTATTTCTTATTTCTAAAGTTCAAAGTGCTGCATAAATGTAAGGCATCTGTCATTGTCATTATTATTCTGCCTGTAATTTCTACCCAGTCATATCACCAAAAATGCCCAATCGTGTGGATACTTATGGAACTCCATTTATAAGAAGGTAGGGTGAGCTTAGATGGGGTGTAAAGCCTAAATTCCAGCCCTGCTGCCGGAGGGGCTTACAATCTAGTAGAGGGATGAGACAGACTGAGAATCCAGAAGATAGCCTGGCAATACCTGGTGGGCCCTGGGCAGTGCCAGACGAGGGATTCAACAATTCTGAAGCAATTCAGGAAAGGAAACGAGTAGAAGGCCCAGGGATGTCTAAGTGTTCAAGAGTTAGTCACTCGTGTATCCAGCTGTTTCTGACCCCGTGGACTGTAGCCTGCCAGCTTCCTGTGTCTATGGAATCCTCCAAGCAGGAACACTGGAGTGGGTTGCCATTTCTTCCTCCAGGGGATCTTCCTCACCCAGGGATCGAATCCATGCTTTCTGCATTGCAGGCAGATTCTTTACCAACTGAGCCACCAGGGATGTCTAGTTGGAGCCTTTTCCTCCTTGGAGAGATTTTCCTCTCCCAGAGAGCCTAGAAGTTTGGCTGAGCCTGGAGGCAGCTGGAGGGATACGATGCTGTTTCCGGAACACAGGCATCTAAGCACCCAGTGATTGGATGGTTCTGAAGCAGGATAGGCTACATCAGCCTTTGTGAATGATGCTAATTTGCCTGTCTCCCAGGAGATAAAGATGCTATCATCACCTTCCCCATCAGGATGGGGACTGCACCTCTGCAACTTTCAGATAGAACTTGATGCATCCTCAAAACAGAGGTTGGTACTAAAGAAATGAATGAAAGAACAAACAAGCCCCAAGTAACCCAACCCTTTCTGAGGCTGATTCATGGTCCAGTGGGTCACCCCTTCTAATCACTGCAATCCAGTTCCTCATCTTGCCTGGCTCCCTGTTCCTGACCTGGGGCCATTGGCATCACTGCTGATGCTGCCCATCTTTCCCTGTGGTCTGAGCTTTGCCAAGGGCCCTCTGCCTCAAGGACCCTTGCCGGCCCTCTTCCTTCCCCAAGCCAGAGACTCAGAGATTCAGAGTTTGCAGCCTTGGCAGGGCCACCGAAGCTATCATTGCTCCGAATCGTCTGCACGGAAGATGGAATCTCAGTATCAGAGTGTAACTTGTCAGGGAACAAACAACTCTCTGTTGGCTGCAGATGCATTTGGCTTGAGTTTTGCTTTTAAAAGAGAGCCAAGAGAGGATTTCACATAAAAATATGTATTTCCAATTTCCTTTGAATAATTAGAAGATCTGCAACTCCAGGCCTGCATTCCTGCCTGGCCACAGTGGAGGGAGCGAGTGGTGGCTTCCTGTCCAGTGAGGGTACATGCTGTCTGGGTCACCATGATCCCTTGGGAGTCTTGGACTCACTGATATCTCCGACTGGGTCCTAGTGGGCATTCAGAGTGAGGACCCCATGACAGAGAGCTCCATTATATGCAAAGCCATAAGGCCAGGTAACCCCAGAGTTATTTCTGCCTCACTTCTTTCTGGTCATGATGACCTTGCCATGATTCGATCAAGAACATTCTCCCTAAGTGATATATTAGGATCCTGACAGGAAACGGGTGGCACACTCAACCTGGGTAATTTGATGAGAACTTAATAAAAGGGCTGTTTACAAAGGTTTGGGAAATTAGCAAAGGACAGTGCAGTATCCTGAGGCCAACAAGCGTAGGAGCAGTAAGCACCCCGACCCCTGGGCCCATGAGGACTTGGAGAGGATACTGCATACCGAGGGATGTCTGAGAAGAGCGTGGCTTTCCAGAGGGGATGCAGCCACATCTTAGTGATTCTGCTCACTCTCCTCCAACTTCCTGCTGATTTGCCCCATTGGCAGAACCCAACTGATCACGGGTGAACCCAGAGATCAAGGGAGCCCCTGGTGCAACCCATACCTGTCAGCCTCCTGGAACCCAAAGCAGAGGGAGAAATATGCAGAGAAGATACACAGGAATTCATGGAAAACGTCCAACGCAGTGTTATACTAAGTTGACAAATCCAAATCCATCCAGCTGTCATAGGAGATGGGTCAGTCTGCGTGGCCCAGTCTCGGGGAGCAGTCCCCTCTGTTAGTGGGGGGCTGTTATTCCTGGGGGCCGAGGAGCTCCTCCCCTGCAGGCCCTGGCCGGGTTTCCAGCCTGTCCTCTCCAGTGTGAGACTGTGTGCATGTACATGTGGGCGCTCACCCCCTCCACCAGCCACACCCTTCTCTGGGACTCTGTGGGTGTCTGCAAGTGGCCCTAAAGCCGCAGTCCCCAACATTTTTGTCTCCAGAGACCTGTTTCATGGACCAAGGGTTGAGGGGGATGGTTGCAGGGTGATTCAAACACGTTACATTTATTGTGTACTTTATTTCTATTATTATTAATGTATCAGCTCCACCTCAGATCATCAGGCACTAGCTCCCGGAGGGCGGGGATGCCTGCTGTAAAGGGGAGCCCAGAGGAGGAGGAGCAGGCCTGGCTGTACGTGAGGGCTCCATGGTTGGGGGCAAGGTTCAGGCAGGGCAGCGTCTCTTATTGACTCTCTTACCTGAACACTCTCTGTGTGCAGCATTTTCTGAAGAGCCTTCCTGCTGTGCTGTGATTTAAAAAGCTCCCTCACCCCAAATTACCTTACTCACGAGCCTGCCTTGGATTCTGAGATTCTGGTAGCTTCCCAGCCTCCGAGAGTGTTGTAGCGTGATGACCTTCTTGTCCCCTCATTGGGCAGAGGGCAGATGGAGACTCAGAGAAGGGAAGTGACCGGTCCAAGGTCACAGGGTGGTGTTGGGCTAAAGCAAGAACAGGAACCTGGACTAGCTCTTGGGGTCTTGTGCCTCCACCCCTAGTTACTCTGGTGGGTGGTTGAGGGGACCGGGGCAGTCCCAGAGGCTGGGTGGTTAAGCCCCGGCAGCCTTAGGAGGAGGAATCTGAAGCATAAATGGATCTGCTGCCTCGCTGAGCTAGGGCAATCCTTCCCTGGGAGGCTCAGGCAAGAATGGGGATGAAGAAATGGAAGCTAAGGGCCATTTCAGAGCACATCCCAGATAGCAGAGCATGGATCATGTCCATGGAATGAACTGGAAGGAAAGAGATCGTCTGCTTTTTCCCTTCTCCTCTACCCCTCTGCCTGTTCTTCAGAAAGATGTTGAGAGGCAGGGAGAAGCTCAAAACGTGGGGCCAGGCAGGAGACGTAGCCCCCTGGGGGGCAGTGGGCATGGAGAAGAGGAAGGAGTTCCCTGAGGTAGGGGACCTGGACCCAGTTCTCCCATTCAGCCATGTGATCTTGGGCACAAATCATCTGAAGTGCCAGGCTTTTGTTTTCACTTATACAGAATGAGGAAAATAATGCCTCATGGGATTGCTGTAGGATTTATTTTTATTAATAGCCAATATCCATAATAATGTCAAGAATAAAAGCTATCATTTACTGAGGCTTACTATTGCGGCAGGCACCGGGTGCAGCAATTTCCAGGTATGGTCTCATTTAAGCGTCATGCATCTCCATGGGGAAACTGAGGCTCGAGATGAGTCTCGGGTTAGCAGTAGAGCAGGGGTTTGAGAGGTAGTATCAGAAGACATTCTCCATAAATGGAGCCTCTGGCATGTTCTCTATGGACCTAAGAAAGCTATCCCATCCGTATCAGTCTTAGCTCCCGGCGGGCTGTGGGCATCCTGAGTCTTCTTTCACCATGAGCTTTGTTCAGAGGTCTTTATGGACCTGCGTGTAGTTTCCTGCTTCTTGCCACCTCCCTGGGAATCTTGTCCAGGTAACAATTTTCTGAAGGAGGAAAAGGGCCTGGCAAATGGGAAAACAATCCTCCGACTTAACCACTGGCCCCCTGCTGCCGGTGTGCTCAGCAGAGCCTGGGGCCTGAAGGGCTGAAGGGCTGCCGCTGGGTGTGTGTGTAAGTGTGTGAGAACATAGGTGTGATTGTGCACCTGCATGAGTATCTGCTTGCATGTTTATGTCAATATGTAATATACGCATGTGTGTTTGTATGAGTCTGAGGCAGGCTGTGGGTATGAAAGTGTCAGGAAGTAGATGTGTGGTATGAGCACGTTTGCATGTATGAATGTGTGTGTGTATGTCTGACTGTATGTGTTTTCAGACTGTGTGTACTCAGTGTGTGTGCCCGTATGTGAGTGTGTGTCGCAGTGTGTACAGCTGGGGTCCCCAACCTCTGGGCTGAGGACTGGTACCTCCTGTCACATCAGTGGCAGCCTTAGATTAGAAATAAAGTGGACAATAGATGTAATACGCTTGAATCATTCTGAAACAAACTCCTCCCTGCTGGGTTCGTAGAAAAATTGTAATTGTCTTCCAGGAAACCAGTCTCTGGTGCCAACAAGTTGGGGACTGCTGGTGTATAGGATAGTGTATTGTGTGAATGCATGTGGATGTATATGTGGTGTGTGTGTCTGGGATCATGTATGTGTGTGAACTATTCCCTGGTGGCTCAGACGGTAGAGCGTCTGCCTGCAATGTGCGAGACCCAGGTTCGATCCCTGCGTCGGGAAGATCCCCTGGAGGAGGAAATGGCAACCCACTCCAGTACTCTTGCCTGGAAAATTTCCAAGGAATGAGGAGCCTGGTAGGCTACAGTCCATGGGGGTCACAAAGAGTCGGACACAACTGAGCGACTTCACTTCACTTTATGTGAGTGTGTGCTTGCAGATGTGTGTCTATGTGTGAGTGGGTGTGACCCTGATGTGACCCTCCAAAAGGCAGTTGTTTAGGAAGCGTTTTAATGACCCACACCTGGTGGATGAAGCTGGTGGGGTGTAGGGTGCTGAGTGCTAGTCCCCTGCTGCCTCACTGGGGCTGCTAAAGCCACGTTGCCCTCTGCACAGTTCCTCAGACATCACCTTTCCAGGGCGAGCGCTGGGTTTCGATGCTGTCCTGAAGCCGTGCGGCGTGTGGACAGAGGGCAAGCACACCCCAGAGGCCTCTCTTTGGGGTGGGGCAGGGCGGGGCTGCTCGAGTTTCTCCCCCAGGACGAGAAATGGCTCCTGGACTGGGCCTCGGCGCTGCTCCCTAACAGGCACTGGTGGAGGTGCTGGGCTGTGCCCTAGTGTGAATCCGTGCCAGGCCACTCACCTCCGCAGGGAGTGCAGATGGCAGGGCCAGGCTTCTCTGGCCAGCTGCTCCACTGCCCAGGGCCTCTCCCTGCCACACACTTGCCTCCTTGTCTCAGGGTCTCTGAGATGCCCAGGGTACACTGCTGCATTTTTTCTTTCCTTTTTAAATTTTAAAAAATTCATGTATTTACTTTTGGCTGCACCGGGTCTTTGTTGCTACACGTGGGCTTTCTCTAGTTGCAGCGAGCAGGGGCTACTCTCTAGTGGCGCTCCGGCTTCTCATTGCGGTGGCTTCTCTTGTTTCAGAGCACAGGCTTTAGTGTGCTTGGGCATTAGGAGTTGTGGCTTATGGGCTTAATTGCCCCGCAGCATGTGAGATCTTCCCGGACCTGGGATCAAACCCATTTTCCCTGCATTGACAGGTGGACTCTTAACCACTGGATTACCAGGAAAGTCCTGCCACATTCTTTCTTGCACTCATATCCTCTATGACCAGGACCCTTCCCTGTGGGGGAAGAACTAGGGGTCTAGTTCTTGGACTAGGGGAAGAACTGTATACCTCCAGGAGAAATGGGTGCTTCGAAGTGAGATGAATATAAGTTTTTTAAGACTTGCCCATAACTAAACCAAGCAGTGAGATTCACTTCTGCATCTTGGGAAATATTCTAGCTAATCCTTGTATAGCTAGATAGTGTAAAGTAAAGTCCAATGCTATAAAAAGCAATATTGCATAGGAACCTGGAATGTTAGGTCCATGAATCAAGGCAAATTGGAAGTGGTCAAACAGGAGATGGCAAGAGTGAACATCAACATTTTAGGAATCAGTGAACTAAAATGGACTGGAATGGCTGAATTTTAACTCAGATGACATTATATCTACTACTGTGGGCAAGAATCCCTTAGAAGAAATGGAATAGCCATCATAGTCAATGAATGAGTCCAAAGTGCAGTACTTGGGTGCAATCTCAGAAACTACAGAATGATCTCTGTTCATTTCCAAGGCAAACCATTGAATATCACAGTAATCCAAGTCTATGCCCCAACCAGTAATGCTGAAGAAACTAAGTTGAACAGTTCTATGAAGACCTACAAACCTTCTGGAACTAACACCCCCAAAAGATGCCCTTTTCATTATAGGAGACTGGAATGCAAAAGTAGGAAGTCAAGAGATACCTGGAGTAACAGGCAAAGTTGGCCTTGGAGTACAAAATGAATCAGGTCAATGGCTAACAAAGTTTTGCCAAGAGAATGCGCTGGTCATAGCAAACACCCTCTTCCAACAACACAAGAGAAGACTCTACCAGATGGTCAACACCAAAATCAGATTGATTATATTCTTTGCAGCCAAAGATGGAGAAGCTCTAGTTAGGAAAAACAAGACCAGAAGCTGAGTGTGGCTCAGATCATGAACTCCTTATTGTGAAATTCAGATTTAAATTGAAGAAAGTAGGGAAAACTACTAGACCATTCAGGTATGACCTAAATCTAATCCCTTATGATTATACAGTGGAAGTGAGAAATAGATTCAAGGAATTAGATCTGATAGAGTGCATGAAGAACTATGGATGTAGGTTTGTGACATTGTACAGGAGGCAGAGATCAAGACCATCCCCAAGAAAAAGAAATGCAAAAAGGCAAAATGGTTGTCTGAGGAGGACTTACAAATAGCTGAGAAAAGAAGAGAAGCTAAAGGCAAAGGAGAAAAGGGAAGATACACCCATTTGAAGGCAGAGTTCCAAAGAATAACAGAGATAAGAAAGCCTTCCTCAGTGATCAGTGCAAAGAAATAGAGGAAAACAATAGAATGGGAAAGACTAGAGATCTCTTCAAGAAAATTAGAGATACCAAGGGAACATTTCATGCAAAGATGGGCACAATAAAGAACAGAAATTGTATGGACCTAACAGAAGCAGAAGATATTAAGAAGAGGTGGCAAGAAAACACTTAAGAACTATACAAGAAAGATCTTCATGACCCAGATAACCACGATGGTGTGATCACTCATCTAGAACCAGATATCTTGGAATGTGAAGTCAAGTGGGTCTCAGGAAGCATCACTGTGAACAAAGCTAGTGGAGGTGATGGAATTCCAGTTGAGCTATTTCAAATCCTAAAAGATGTTGCTGTGAAAGTGCTGCAGTCAATATGCCAGCAAATTTGGAAAGCTCAGCAGTGGCCACAGGACTGGAAAAGGTGAGTTTTCATTCCAATCCCAAAGAAAGGCAATACCAAACTACCACACAGTTACACTCATCTCACATGCTAACAAAGTAATGCTCAAAATTCTCCAAGCCAGGCTTCAACAGTATGTGAACCATGAACCTTCAAATGTTCAAGGTGGATTGAGAAAAGGCAGAGGAACCAGAGATAAAATTGGCAACATCTGTTGGATCATTGAAAAACCAGGAGAATTCCAGAAAACATCTTCTTCTGCTTTATTGACTGCGCCAAAGCCTTTGACTGTGTGGATCATAACAAACTGTGGAAAATTCTGAAAGAGATGGGAATACCAGACCACCTGACCTGCCTGCTGAGAAATCTGTATGCAGGTCAAGAAGGTACACTTAGAACTGGACATGAAACAACAGACTGATTCCAAATCGGGAAAGGAGTACAACAAGGCTGTATATTGTCTCCCTGCTTATTTAACTTACATACAGAGTACATCATGTGAAATGCCAGGCTGGATGAAGCATAGGCTGGAATCAAGATTGCAGGGGGAAATACCAATAACCTCAGATATGAAGATGATACCACCCTTGTGGCAGAAAGTGAAGAAGAATTAAAGAGCCTCTTGATGAAAGTGATAGAGGAGAGTGAAGAAGTTGGCTTAAAGCTCAACATTCAGAAAACTAAGATCATGGCATCTGGTCCCATCACTTCATGGAAAATAGATAAGGAAACAATGGAAACAGTGAGAGACTATTTTTTTGGGCTCCAAAATCACTGCAGATGGTGACTACAGCCATGAAATTAAAAGATGCTTCCTTCTTGGAAGAAAAGCTATGACCAACCTAGACAGCATATTAAAAAGCAGAGACATTAGTTTGCCAACAAGGTCCGTCTAGTCAAAGCTGTGGTTTTTCCAGTAATCATGTATGGATGTGAGAGGTGGGTTACAAAGAAAGCTGAGTGCTAAAGAATTGATGCTGTGGTGTGGGAGAAGACTCTTGAGAGTCCCTTGGACTGCAAGGAGATCCAACCAGTCCATCATAAAGGAAATCAGTCCTAAATATTCTTTGGAAGAACTGATGCTGAAGCTGAAACTCCAATACTTTGGCCACCTCATGCAAAAAACTGAGTCACTGTAAAAGACCCTGATGCTGGGAAAGATTGAGGGCAGGAGGAGAAGGGGACAACAGAGGATAAGATGGTTGGATGGCTTCACTGACTCGATAGACATGAGTTTGAGCAAGCTCCAGGAGTTGGTGATGGACAGGGAGGCCTGGCGTGCTGCAGTGCATGGGATCGCAAAGAGTTGGACACGACTGAGTGACTGAACAGAACTGAATCCTTATATAGCATTTATATTATGACCAGTCCTTTATGTGTATCAATTCACTTTATCTACACAATGGCCTTGTGAGGTGGATTATGTTATTATCCTTTCATTTTATAGATGACAAAAACCAAGGCTCAGAGACGCAAAGTAACTTGTGCAAGGTCACACAGCTGGTAACAGGCAGAGTTGGGATTTGTCACTAAGTGATCTCATTTTAGAAACTTCTCTTCACTTCTATAGTATTTTATGTCTCAAAGTAAGTGGTCCTGTTGTTGATTGAAAGAGGTCAGCCACTGTCTTGCTAGGCCAAACAGACATCTTGAGGGAGGTTATAACAGTGGAGGAAAGAGGCTCCATACTTACCCACCCTGAGTAGAGTTGTGTCCAGGGGTCCAGCCTCGAGGGCTTTGTCCTTGCATTGCCCCCTGCCCCCGCGTAGTAAGTGCCCAACAAATGATTTAAAAAATTTGGTAATAGCTTTATTGAAAAATAATCCACATACCATACAACTCATCATTTGAAAGCATACAATTCAGTGGCTTTAGTATATTATTTATATTTATACTTACTTATTTGGCTGCACTGGGTCTTAATTTCAGTGTGCAGGACCTTTACTTGCAGCATGTGGGCGCTTAGTGGAGGCATGTGGGGTCTAGTTTCCTGTCTAGGCATCAAACCCAGGCCTCCTGCACTGGGCTCATGGAGGATAATGCTGCAAGGAAGTTTATGTACACCTCTTTGCACAGATGTGTTTTCATTTTTGTTGGGTATATATGTAGGAGTGAAATTGCTGGGTCATATGGTAACTTTGTGTTTAACATTTTAGGAAGAGCCAGACTGTTTTCCAAAGTGGCTGCCCCATTGTACATCCCCACCAGCAGTGCGAGGGTTCTGGTTTCTCCATATCCTTGTTAACACCTATTATGGTCTGTTCTTTTTTTTAAATTTTAAATTTACCTATTTTTTAATCTAAGGACAATTACTTTATAGAATTGTGTTGGTTTCTGCCAACCATTAATATGAATCAGCCATGGGCATACATATGTCCCTTTCCTCTTGAATTCTGTTCTTTTGATAGTTGCTATCTTGCTGGGGGTGAGGCGATATCTTGCTGCGGCTTTGATTTGCATTTTCCTAATGATTACTGATGTTGAGCATCTTTTGTGTGTATGTTGGCCATTTGTATATCTTCTTTGGAGAAATGTCTGTTCAGATCCTTTGCCTATGTTTTGATTGGGTTCCAACAAGTTTGTTAAAGGAAAGAAAGGAGTGAGTGAGTGATGGAGATCCTGGGATGTCAAGATGAGTTAGACTCAGTCCTTGCCCTCAAGGAGCTCACAGCCCAGAGCTAGAGACACACACACACAACTGAGGATTCACATGGGTGTGGTGAGTGCTTGAGCAGCAGTGGGTGTGAGAGGCTGGGTCAGGGAAGGAAGGCTTCCTGAGGAACTGACTTCTCCAGGGAGATGAGGGTGAGTGGGAATGAGGAAAGGCTGTTGAGTTGGAAGAACTTGCTCTGGGAGCAGAAGGCATGGGTGTAGGTGGGGAGCAGCTGGGAAATAAAGAGCAGGGGGACGGTGAGGCAGGTGGGGCCAGGTATCTAGAAGGTTGTATTGAATCCAAGGGGAAACCAGGAGAGGTGCCAGCGTGGTTGATGGTGTAGAGTGGCAGAAGCTTAACATGGCTTTAAATTTACCATCCAAACCCTGCTTGTCCTCGAGCCCTCTTCACAGAATTGCTGAAGCTGCTGCTGTGGTGGGTCCTTTTATGCTTTAGTAATTATCCTGTCACCCACCAAAAATAATTTCATCCTGGGAAGAAGGAAGGTTGGGTGGTATTGAAAACTGCTGCCGCGTAAGTGCAAGTGGCCTAATTGGGACTCATAAATCCACTTTTTAACAAGCACAATTAGGAATACTTATTGCAGGCCAGCTTGAGGAAATCAGGAAAGTGCTGTTAGCAGGAGCAGCTTTTATGTGGCTTTATATAATGGGGTGGAAGACTTGGTTTGATCCTGGCATCCCAATTAGTCAAAAGGGGAGCAAGCCTCAATAGTGCAATTTTACCCCAAAGTTTAGTTCTGAGTAGGTTATTAGACAATACTATCCTGGGATGAGGTATGTTCTAGATTGTCCTTTGGGGGGATGGAATGGCAAATCCCATAAGTTTGGGGGAAGATAAGAGAGATCCCCCATAAGGGGTATAATGTGGACAAGCAATCTGTGTTCTATCCACCCTGCCACACTTTTTTGATTTTCTGTTCACTCAGCTAGGTCAAGTGCATTGGAGAGGGTGGTGGTCTGGCAGTGGAGGGAAGATTAAACTAAGGGTCATGATGATTGTGAAATCATATGAGACTTGGAGGTATCAGGGGAACGGAGGGCGGAAGCAGCAGTGATTGATGGAAGGACAGACCCTTGTGGGCTAGAATAACCTGGAACACTTTCAGGGGAAAAGCAGGATTGAGCTGGAGCTGGGAGGACAGGCAGGATTTAGGAGTGTGGAAGGGAGTCCTATAACCACTGTGAGCTCCTGACCCAGGCAGCCAGGAGAGATGCCAGGAGGGAGACAGGCAGATCTGTTGGTGGTGATGGAGCGATGCTGTGTGGGGGCCCGTGTGGGGCTGGACACGAGCAAGGAGGTCTGAGGGCTAGTCCTGGTCCTGCCACACGTCAGTGTAGAGCTGGAGGCAAGTGCCTTGCTCTCTGGATCTCACAGTCATCTTGAATGCTCTCTGAGGGTCCTTCCAGCCTTGACACTCGACATAGCCAAGCCTCTGGCTGTCTACAAAGTTGGGGAGCTGTAGGAGAAACCTGGAGGGTGAGACTGAGAAGGGATGGTGGGGTCATTGCCTAGGGAAGGCAAAGGAGGCTCCAGGGAGGTCCCAGCATGGAAACACAACACAATAAGGATGGGTTGAGCCTTTGGGGACATAGAGTGAAGAGGGGCAGCTGACGATCCTCACGTGTGTGCTGCCAGAACACTCACGGGTCTGGCCGACTCAGGAAATCCCCACAGAGAGAACGGATTTCCAATTGCTTCTGGATAAAAGGGAGTGTAATGAATGAATGGATGGATGAGAGCATGATGGACTTGGTGCCTGGTGTAAAGGAAAAATCCCTGCTTTGGAGTCAGGCAGGCTTGGGTCTGATCCCCCTTCTGCCTTTACGGGCTGTGTATTGTTGGACATGTTACTTAACCTTTCGGAACTGAGGTGTTTGATCTGCAAAATGGAGATTTAATAATACTTATGTCGTTGTGGTTTAGTCTCTCAGTGGTGTCTGACTCTTTGCGACCTAATGACCTGCAGCATGCCAGGCTCCTTTGTCCTCCATGAACTTAAGGAGTTTGCTCAAATCTAACCATCTCATCCTCTGCCGTCCCCTTCTCCTTTTGTCTTCAATCTTTCCTAGCATCATGGTCCTTTCTAATAAGCCGGCTCTTTGCATCAGGTGGCCAAAGAATTGGAGCTTCAGCGTCAATCCTTCCAATGTATATTTAGGATTGACTGGTTTGATCTCCTTGCTGTCCAAGGGACTCTCAAGAGTGTTCTCCAACACCATAATTTGAAAGCATCAGTTCTTCAGCACTCAGCCTTCCTGATGGTCCAACTCTAACATCCCTACATGACTACTGGAAAAACCATAGTTCTGACTATATGGACCTTCGTTGGCAAAGTGATATATCTCTGCTTTTTAATATGCTGTCTAGGTTTGTCATACCTTTCCTTCCAAGAAGCAAGCATCTTTTAATTTCATGGCTGCAGTCACATCCGCAGTAATTTTGGAGCCAAATAAAATCTGTCACTCTCATAATCTTGTAATAATCACGTGGAAGAAAATAAAGTGCCTGGAATCCAGTATGTGGTTAATTGTGCTGGTTCTCTCCTTCCTAGTCCTCACCCACCTCCCCGATGTGTACCTCTTTGATTTGGAAAAGTGGGATTCTTACATTTGCTCTGCCTCCAGCTAGGGTCTTGCTGGGACCCTAAGAAGGCATAACACATATGTAAGAAGTACTGTGTAAACTGTATTTTGCAACCATAAAGGAACAACTCTTGTTTTGGCAAGACCATTGGAGTGATAGCTAGGGTCAAGATGGAGGGGAAGAAAAGGAAGGGATGGTAGTTGGGGTCTCTGAGCAGGAAACATTATCAGCAGTACCCTATTAACACTGACGGTCAAATGGCAGGGGAGCTTTGCAAAGCTTGGCCTGCATTACCAGAAGGGGTGTTGTTTCCATGGAGGTCTGAGCTTCAGGTGCAGCCCTGCCCTTAGGTGGACCAGGTGAGGGATCTGGAAGACCTGGGCATTAGAGGGACCTGGCTTTTCGGGAGAAGCTTGTCTGATCTTGAAGAGTGGAATCAAATACCACAGTAGGACCAGAAGACAAAATTGGAGTTGCGTTGGTTGAGGTAAAGATGGAGACTAAGTGACTCCGTTACGGTTGCAAAGTACAGATGCTTTTATACCCAGCATCTCATGGGTAATATGTATGCTCCATGTCATTATTCCTGTAGAGGAACTTACATGTGAAGAGCTAGAGGCTCAGAGGAGTGAAAGGACTTGCCCAAGACTACAGTTTGTAAGTGGTGAAGCTGAAATGCTAGCTTGGGTTTGTCTGCCTTCAGAGCTTTGTAGGAGTCAACTTTAAATAGTAACGACATCTTTTTCTTTATACTTGTAAAACATATTGAATCCTCCCAACACTCCTTTTAAAATATTTTTAATTTGAAATAATTTTAGGCTCATGTAGAATTTGCAAAAATAGTACAATTCTCAGGTACTCCTCATGGCTTCCCCCAATGATAGCATCTTACATAATCACAGTATAAGTAAGAACACTAGGTGACATTGCCACCATTTGAGTAACTAAACTATAGATCTTATTTGGATTTCAGCAGTATTTACAAGGACGTACTTTGTGCCTGTGTGTGTGTGTATCAGAATTTTGTCATATTCATAGATTTATGGAACCACTACCATAATCAGGATACAGAACTGTTCAATCACCCCCAAAACTCCCTCGTGCTCCCCTTTTATAGTCCTGCCCTTCCTTACCTGCTCCCCTGGTGACCACTGATCTGGTTTCCATCACTCTAATTTTGTCATTTTGAGAATGTCATATAAATGGAGACACACAGTATGTAACCTTTTGAGATGGGCTTTTTTTCACTCTGGATAATTCTCTGGAGATTCATCCAGGTTGTTGTGTGGCTCAATTTGTTCCTTTTTATTGCTGAGTAACATCCCTCGGTGTGTTAGTTCCGAGGGCTGCTGTAAAAAAGTGCCACAGACGGGGTGGCTTAAAACAACGGAAATGTATTTTCTCACAGTTTTGGAGGCCAGAAGTCTGAAATCAAGGTGTCAGCAGAGCCATGCTCCCTCAGAAGGCCCTAGGGAAGAATCTTTCCTTGTTTCTTCCTAGATTATGCTAACTGTTAGCAACACTTGGTGTTCCTGGTTTGTAGGTGCGCTCACTACTCCATCATCACATGGTCTTCTCATGAGGACACTGGTCACTGGATTTCAGGATTCCCTTTGTCCAGGATGACCTGATCTTTTTTAAACAAATTACTTATTTTGGGCTGCTCTGGGCTTTCGTTTCTGCACTTGGGTTTTTCTAGTTGTGACAAAGTGGGGCTGCTCTCTAGTTGCGGTGTGTGGGTTTCTCATTGCCATGGCATCTCGTATTGTGGAGCACAGGCTCTAGGTTGCACGGGCTCAGTAGTTGTGGTACTCAGGCTTAGTTGCTCTGTGGCATATGGGATCCTCCAGGACCAGGGATCGAACCAGTGTTTCCTGAATTGGCAGATTCTTTCCTGAATTGGAGATTCTTAACCACTGGACTACAAGCAGAGTCCCTGACCTCATCTTAACTAATTGTATTTGTTAATACCATATTTTCAAATAAAGTTGTATTTTGAGGATCTGGGTGAACATGAATTTTGGGGTCACCTCAGCCTCATTCCACGTGGTATTGGTGCACTATGGGGAGCCTAGTGGGCTGCCGTGTATGGGGTCACACAGAGTCGGACACGACTGAAGTGACTTAGGAGCAGCAGCAGCAGTGTGTTTAACCAGTCACACTTTGAAGGACATCTGGGTTGTTTCCAAGTTTTGACTGTTACACATAGAACTGCTATAAACTTTCTTGTGAAGGATTTTGTTTGAATGTAAGCTTTCATTCCTCTGGGATAGGTACCCCAAAGTGTAATTGCTGGGTTATATGATAGTTGCATGTTTAGCTTTTTAAGAAACTGCCAAGTTCTTTTCCAGAGTGGCTGTATTATTTTCAATGTCTCCAGCAACGCATGAGTGATTCAGTTTTTCTACATCCTTCCTAGCATTTGTTCTTATCACTAATTTTTATCTTAGCAATTCTGACATGAGATCCTGGGTGATATCTCACTGTGGTTTTAATTTTCATTCCCCTAATGACTGATGATGTCAAACATCTTTTCACGTGCTTATTTGCCATCTGTATATCCTCTTTGGTGAAGTAGTTCAAGTATTTTACCCATTTTTTTCACTTGGATTGTTGACTTCCTACTGTTGAGATGAGAGAGTTCTTTATAGTTTCTAGATACCAGTCCTTTGTTTTATGATGTGCAATTATTTTCTCCCACTCTGTCACGTCTTTTCATTTTCTTAACGCTGTCTTTTGCAGAGTAAAAGATTTGGTTTTTAAAAAATTTATCTTGGCCGCACTGGGTCTTCGTTGCTGTGCACAAGCTTTTTGCCGTGGCACATGGGCCTCTCTAGTTGCGGCATGTGGGCCCTGGACCATATGGGCTCAGTAGCTGTGGTACCAGGGCTTTGTTGTGGTATAAGGAATCTTAGTTCCCCAACGAGAGATTGAACCTGCATCCCCTGCACTGGAAGGCAGATTCTTGACCACTGGACCACCAGGGAAGTCTTGTTTTTACCAGCATCAGTATATCGAAATAAGATTTAGGCCACGGTTCACTTTTTGCCCATGAATGTCACATGGATCTGGTATCATGTGTGGAAAAGGCTATCTATCCTTCCTGCCCCAGCACTTTTAAGCTTCAGGTTGGTGGGATAAGCAGGCCCTTTAGAATGATTATGATGATCAGAAAGTTATGCTGCAAATTATGTGGGAGCTAGCATCCAGGTTTCCATGGTCTAAGGACATCCCCATTTTAAAGATGAGAAAACTGAGGCCAGGTAGTGGCAAAACAGACCCTGGATTCCCACCAGGGACTATCTTTTGTAAAGCAAACAATAAAAAATGAGAAGTTGGACACTTTGACGATAGAACCTATGACCCCCACTTTAGATCCCGGGATACCTATTGAGCCCCAGCTGGCAGGGTGGGGTGACAGGCTGTTGGCAGTGATCTGAGAAGTTGGTCCAAATGCAGATTCCAGGGATTCCCTCCTCCTTGGCTTTGAGGAATCTTAACTCCTGCTGGAGAGCTGGTGTGCTGGCAGTTTGGGAACTATTGCCATGGCCCTGAGAGCCGGCTTTTAGCTTAATCGAACTGAGTGTCTTAAAATGGCAACTCACCAGCCAGCTTTCATTTTGTTCCTTTCGTTTAATTGTATTTTCCTCTAGAGATTAACCAAATCAATGTAAATGCTTGGTGATTCTGTTTTTTTCTGCCATCTTCAAATTTTGGGGACACATAGACAGGTGACTGTCAACTGTAACTAGCCCAGCTGAGAGCGAGCAGAGCGTCTCTTTCCTTAGCTGATCATGTGTGCATGCTTAGTCACTCAGTCGTGTCTGATTCTTTGCGGCCCTATGGACTGTAGCCCACCAGGCTCCTCGGTCCATGGGATTTCCCAGGCAAGAATATTGGAGTGGGTTGCCATTCCCTATTCCAGGGGATCTTCCCAACCCAGGGATCAAACCTGAGTCTCCTGCATCTTCTGCCTTGGCAGGCAGATTCTTTACCACTGAGCCACCTGGAAAGCCCTTTAGTTGAGAAAGGCACCTAATAAGTCTCATAATAAAATGGTGGCACCGATGTCTACTTCTGAGAAGGATGCTGGTGAGATGCCAAGAGATACTGAGAGATATGGAGAGTGTTTTGGCTGTAAGGGCCCACAGAATGGCAGAGTGAAAGCTGGAGTGAGTAGGGACTGAAAAGTGAACTCTCTTAATTACTCTTCTGGGGCTGAGCCTCCTTCTGGGGAGGCCTTACCTTTCTGGAGGGTTCCTGGGGAAATGTGGAATCAGAAGGCCTGAGTTCTAGGGTAGCTCTGCCATGGCCTGGCTGTGTAGGCAAAGGCAAATCTCTTCCCTTCTTTGGGTCCCCTTGGCTCTGATGTGAGGGGCTAGACTGGACAGGGGACCTCGTGTCACCTCAACTTCAGTGGCACCTGCCACATCAGGGCTTGTCTGCTTCATACCCCCAGTATTAGCATCTATGGAGGGCAAAGGCAGCAAAGTGGGGCAGAGGGAGATGTTGGGTTGTGATGCGGTCACAACAAAGGCTTCAGCCACCTGGGCTTCTCTGGTGGCTCAGTTGCAACCTGCAATGCAGGAGACCTGGATTTGATTCCTGGATAGGGAATGGCAACCGGCTCCAGTATTCTTGCCTGGGAAATCCCACGGACAGAGGAGCCTGGTGGGCTATAGTCCACGGGGTTGCAAAAAGCTGGACATAAGTTAATGACTACACCATCATCACCACCCTGCGAGGCAGCCTTGCGGCAGTGATGGCCTATAGGATCATCCCACCCTGTGGTTAGAGGCCCACACTTTTATGACTGTCCTCTATTTGGCCAACTAACCAGCTGCCTTCAGGTTTGGGATGTGACCTTGAGAGCTCTCTCTGGCTGGGAACAGTTCCCAGAGAGGAACTTGGGAATGAATATCTCACTCCTGGAGAGGGCATCTGGATCAACAATCCCCTCTCTAGCGTCCCCTCTTTAGCTACCCTAGCCTGAGATGCATCAGTCTCTGGGGGTGGAAAACCTAGATTTCTGCACTCCTGACTGCCCGCTGCCTCTCACCTGGCCCAGGGCCTGAGCAGAACTGAGTTCTAGGGCTTGCCTGTCTGTGGCCTCTCCTCTGTGGCTTGCCTGGGACCTGAGCTGAGACATAGAAGAATAAGTTTGGTGTGAGTTTGCGCAGCAGGGCCCTGAGAAGACAGGCAACATCTTGTTGCTTAGGACCAGCTGGCTGCCAGGAACTGGGCATGACGTTACTATGGGAGGCAAAGGAGGTCCTGAGTGTGACCTGACTGCTCTGTGTCTCAGTGTCTCCTTGGAGTGATGGGGTATCTTTTACACCCAAAGCCTCAAATATGGATCCCTTACACTGGGGGGACTTTAAGTGTGTAGATCTTAAGGGGGATCTGGTATCCTTCCCCAAAGACCCCACCAGACCAACGACTGCCACTGAGCGGCCACCCATCTCTGCCTTAGCATCGATGGAAATTCCAATTTACAGACTGTGGTTCTGGAAACACTTTGTGACAGAAGCCATCAATCTCTGCATTTCAAATTTATTTTATTCTTCCAGCCTGGTTGCCTGTTCTGCTGTGAACTCTATCTGTCTAATCAGCTTGCAGGCAGTTGAAGGAGAAGTGGGTGTCCCCTTGATCTAGGGGCTTTCTGTGCATAATTTCCTTTAATTCATCTCAGGCAGAGCTTGGAAAGCCAGGGTGGAGAGTGATTTTCAAAGTCTCTCGCTGGAGTTCAAAGATGCATCTCTCCAGCTGGACCAGTAAATTACTGGAGTAATTGGCCATGAATTTCCAGTGTGGAACGATTCCCAGGTCCTCCCAGGGGCCCTGACTCTCTTCTTCCCTCCCTCAGTGGAGGTGGTGGCTGTGGCTTTGTGCGTCTGGAGAGCATTTCCTTCCGATGCTGACCAGACCCCAGGTACCACAACCTGTTGGCCTTTCTGGCCCCTGGTCCCCTAGACCCTCCTGCTCCCCATTTCCATTTGGTCTTGAGCCTGTGCTGATGTCTCATTTGTGGGAGGACTCCAGGTCAGCTGTGCAATCTGGTGCTGACAGAACCTTTATCCTGAAGGCATGTCTTCCTACTTTATTTGCCTGTATGACAAATGCAATTTCTGCATCAAGACTATCAGTCATTTTCTGATGTGATCTGTGCAGCTTTGCTTGAATTGAATCAGTTCCTGTATTATTGTGACAGCTTATTTGGTAAGGAAATAAGATGTGTAAACTAAAGTGGAGGTGTGCATGGTGCCAGGTGGAAGTTCCAGGGACTCAGTCGCCCCTGCTGGGCCCTTCCATTTCCCCTCTTCCCTGCCCTGGCCTCCCCACCCTTGTGCCCTTGAAGCTCAGGAAAACGATCAATGCAAGGACACGAAGGTGTCCTTGTCAGGAGAGGTAAATATGCTGGGATGTGTCCAAAGACAGACAGATAAAAAGATGCATTGAGACTGGAACTCAGGTTTAGCATTTTGGTCTTAATGCAAAGGATGGGGGAGGCATTGTAGCTTTGAGTGTGAGTGCGAGTTTGTATGTGCTCAGTCGTGTCCGACTCTGTGACCCCATGGACTGTAGCCTACCAGGTTCCTCTGTCCATGGAATTTTCCAGGCAAGAATACTGGAGCGGGTTCCCATTTCCTACTCCAGGGTATCTTCCCGATCCAGGAATCGAGCCGCGTCTCTTGTGTCTCCCGCACTGGCAGGATTCCTGACCACTGCACGACCTGGGAAGCCATTGCAGCCGCGACTGGAGGTTAATGGTGGACAGACTCTCGCCCTGGATTCCCTGTGTGTCTGCTCTTCAGCCCTTGGGACCATGGTGACCGGGGGTAGCAATCCTGTTCTTATTCCTTCTCTCTTCCCCCCACTCCTCCACCATCCTTCCACACATATTCACTTTGCACCAGCTCTGAGCTGGGTCTTAGTCATGGTGTTATGTGGGAGGGAAGTGTCCGCTTTCCATGTAGGAAGGATGTCCACAGCTCCCTGAGCTCCTCTGGGGAGATGCAAGACTTGGGGGTTGAGCTGGTGAGTAAGCAGACACCACACAATGCAGTGAGAAGGAAGATGTGTGGGAGTCTGGAGGAGAGAGGAGGTCACTCTGCCCGAGGAGTCCTTGACATCACTGGATTCTACCTGGCTGGCTTTCCACAAGAAATCTCAGTTAACCATGCCACCAATTTCCTTCTCCCTGAGGCCTGCCCCGTTTCCCTCTGCTACGTAGAACAGGCCTGGGCCAACCCAGGAGAACAAGGGATTGGTGTCCTCTCCCACCGCCCCTGCCGCCCCTGCCGCCCCTGCCTGCCCAAGACCCTCCCCCGGCCAGAATGCACAATGAGAATGCTTGCTCCCTGCAGTGAGAGGGTCAGGGCTGGGAGAGGTCCGGCCTCCCTGGCTGGGAGGGAGACCCTGCAGGAAGCAGGGGCGAAGTTTCGCCTTCAGAAGTAGCTAGCTCATCCTCAGTCTCTTCTACTCCCTGGATGTATCCAATTGTTTTTGAGTCCCAGATAGAGGGGTGGGTCAAGAGTCGTTTTCTCCATCTCGGACAGTGGTGGGGGACTACCCTGGGCCTCTGAGAGTTCCCTGGGGGCAGTTGCTGGCAACGTTTCCCCAATGGATGGGGAAGCTGGTCTGCTCAGCTACTGGCAAAATAGAAACAGAACTTACCAGGCTGAGTTGTCTAAAATGGCATGGTCCAAAATTATAGCTACTAGCTACATGTGGTTGTTAAATTAAAATTAATTAAAAATAAATAAAATTTAAAATTCAGCTCTTGGATGGAAAGAGATATACCATGTGAATGTTAATTAGCAGAAAGCAGGAATGGCTGTATTAATATCAAAGTCCACTTCAGAGCCAAGAAAATTACCATGGATGGAGAGGGATGTTACCTAATGATAAAAGGGTCAGTTTGCCATGAAAGTATAGCAGTCCTAAACATCATACACCAAACAGCAGAGCTGAAAAACATATGAAGCAAAAATCTCAATGTTTGGTCACAGTAATTAAATTTCAAGTGCTCAAAAGCCACATGTGGCTAGTGGCTACTGTACTGGACAGCGAGATGGGAATATTTCCATCACTCTAGAGCATTCTACTGGGCAGCATTGCTCTAGATTGTTAACCCCATGGGGAGAGAAATTTTACCGTTTTGTTCACCGCTATATCCCCACTACCATCTCTAAAAGTCCCCAACATATACTGTTGTTGTTCAGTCACTAAGTCATGTCTGACCCTTTATGGCCTCATGGACTGCAGCACTCCAGGCTTCCCTGTCCTTCTCTATCTCCTGGAGTTTGCTCAAACTCATGTCCAAAATCACTGCAGATGGTGACTGCAGCCATGAAATTAAAAGATGCTTGCTCCTTGGAAGAAAAGCTATGACCAACCTAGACAGCATATTCAAAACAGAGATATTACTTTGCCAACAAAAGTCCGCCTGGTCAAAGCTGTGGTTTTTCCAGTGGTCATGTATGGATGTGAGAGTTGGACCATAAAGAAAGCTGAGTGCCGAAGAATTGATGCTTTTGAACTGTGGTATTGGAGAAGACTCTTGAGAGTCCCTTGGACTGCAAGGAGATCAAACCAATCAATTGTAAAGGAAATCAGTCCTGAATATTCTTTGGAAGGACTGATGCTGAAGCTGAAGCTCCAATACTTTGGCCACCTGATGCGAAGAACTGAGTCACAGTAAAAGACCCTGATTCTGGGAAAGATTGAAGGCAGGAGGAGAAGGGGACGACAGAGGATGAGATGGCTGGATGGCATCACTGACTCAATGGACATGAGTTTGAATAAGCTCTGGGAGTTGGTGATGGACAGGGAAGCCTGGCGTGCTGCAGTGCATGGGGTTGCAAAGAGTTGGACATGACTGAGCGACTGAACTGAATTGAACATATCCATTGATTCGACGGTGCCATCCAACCATACTAGATGCTCAGTATTTGGAGACTTGAGGCCTTTTGGCTGTGGTACTGCTACTGTCCTGCTTTTGTGACTTTGCTTTTAAGATTTCTTTTTTTTTTTTTTTTGATGTGGACTATTTTTAAAGACTTTATTGAATTTGTTACCATGTTCCTTCTCTTTTACATTTTGCTCCCTGTGGCCGTGTGGCATGCTCCTTGTCCAGGAATTGAGCCCTCACCCCCTGCATTGGCAGTCCAACCACCTGACTGCTAGGGAAGTCCCTTGCTGTGTGACTTTATATATATTGCTCCTCCTCCCAGTTTCTCTTGGCCCATAAATTGGAGGATTGTTCTTATCTCTGAGATCTTGTTCAATTTTAATAAGCTGTGATCTTAAGTAACTAGTTGGTTGATTTTCCTTATTCACTAGCAAGGGGTCAGAGAGAGCAGGAAAGGCTGAGGGGGCAATTTTTTGAGTTTTAATTTCAGGTCCGAATTAGCTATTGACGGAAGTGTTAGTCACTCAGTTGTGTCTGACTCTTTGCAACTCCATGGACTGTCACCTGTCAGGCTCCTCTGCCCATGGGGTTTTCCAGGCAAGAATACTGAAGTGGGTAGCCATTTCCTTCCAGGGATCTTCCTAACCCAGGGATTGAATCTGGGTCTTCTGCATTGCAGGCAGATTCTTTACCATCTGAGCCACCAGGGGCCAGTTCTCCTCTAATGTAGGGTTTGCAAGCTTTGCTTCCCATCACTTTTCCTTCTTGCCCTTTTCCCTGATCATTCTAAACAGCTTCTTGGCCCTCTCTAGTTTCGCCTTATGCCCCAAGATATGCATGGCTGGGAGGTGGGGCTCACCCCGCTCACAGAGTCTGGCCTGCCCTCCCTTCAGCTGTCTGGAGAATGCAGCTCTTGTTCCCTCTGGACACCTCTTGCATCCTGTGGTTTGAGGTAACCTGCCTGAGCCTCTACTTGAGTCCTGATTCTTCCCCTGTGGGCTGAGGGGAGTGCCTGGCAGTGGGGACACTGATCTGGTGGCTGCCTCAGTCCATCTGCTAGCAAGCCTCTGGGAACAGTCCCTGCCATGGGGACACTGTTTGTGGGCTGAGACCAGGCAGAGAGCTGGCAGTCAGGGGTGGGGGTGGGAAATGCGGTGTTGTTGGGGGGCAGTGTGCCAAGAGGAGGAAAAGGTCTGTAATTACCTTGATTACTGGGCTTCTGGCAGAGTGCAGGGCCAGCCCAACCTGGCTGCAGGGCTCTGTGGGCTGAGGATTTGACAGTGTTAGAAGATACCCTCCTTCACCGTCTCCCTTTCCTGGGGGCCTGGGACAGGGAGGGCATCCTGTGGCTTCCCCTTTGCAGGCAGTTCCCCTGGACACACCAAAGCTGTGCCATTGAGGACAGGAGAATGTGAAAGACGGCTGTGAGCTGGTGAGCAGGGTGGATCTGGCAGTTGTACACCAAGCCTGTGGTTCTGGGTCTTGGTGTGTCAGTGCCATGTGTGATGAGTATCCTCTGACCCAGGGGTCCCCAACTCCGGGATCTAATGCCTGATGGTCTGAGGTGGAGCTGATGTAATAATAATTGAAATAAAGTGAATCATCATGAAACCACCCCCACCCCCTCGTTTGTGAAAAAATTTTCTTCCATGAAGCCCGTCTGTGGTGCCAAAAAGGTTGGAGACTGCTGCTCTGCTCCGCTGGGTCTCTGTCTGCCTCTCCGCCTTCTGGATTGCCCCTTGTATCTCCCACACACATCTCTGCCCTTCTGTGCCCCGCTCTGTGCGTGGAGTAGCTCCGTTTGGCCTGGGCCCTTGGATTTCTGCTCTCTGGTTGGGTTTGGCCAAAGCAGGCTCCTGTGGAAGATTGGGGAGTGGAAAGAGAAAGAGATGGGGGGTGGGTTCTTCCTGACTCCCTTCCTGCCCTGGGCTTCTGCCAGGGGCTGTGTCCCTCCACAACTGCAGTCCGTTCCTCTCCGGCTCCTGTCGCTCTGATTCTCCACTTTGTTCCTTCAAAGTGACCAGTTATCAGGGTGGTAATGTCTTCCTACCATGGCGAATCTCTGAGTGTTTTATCTAACATTCCATGTGGATTCCTATATCCTACCCTCACCTGTGTAAATAGTCCCTTTCAGTAAACTTTGCTCAGTTAAACACTTCTGGGTGGAATACAATGGTCTTTTTGAGTCGATGTATATTTGGGGAATATCTGTGTTTTTATTTAACCATGCTGCATGTGAGGATCTTTGTTCCCCAACCAGGGATCGAACCTGCCCCTATGCAGTAAATGCGAAAAGTTTTTACCATTGGACTGCCAGGGAAGTCCTGGGGATATGTGATTTTATTTTGCTAGGCCTGTGCCCTGGGTCTGTAAAGTGATCAGGGTCCTTAGGGCAGTGAATCAGCGTGTTTTTTCTCTAACTCTGCTGGCAGGAGGAGTTATGTAAGGAAGGGAATATATCCTGGCATTTTGAATATACCCAGAGGAAGGGAGGAACTACTTTCACATGGCTCCCTTATGGACCACGTGGGTCAGGAGAGTGTCTTACCAGCATTGTGGTCAAAATATTTGACAGTTAGTACATCATAGCATCAACCAATCAGAATGAGGCATCGACCAATGGGAACAGGTTCCTGATAGAAAGTGAAAGTCACTCAGTCCTATCCGGATCTTTGCGACCCCAAGGGGTCCATGGAATTTTCTAGGCCAGAATACTGGAGTGGGTAGCCTTTCCCTTCTCCAGGGGATCTTCCCAACCCAGGGATTGAACCCAGGTCTCCCGCATTGTGGGCGGATTCTTTACCAGCTGAGCCACAAGGGAAGCCATTCCTGATAGAGTCCAGTACAAATGTGGGCCTGAACACAGCTGCTTAGGCTAGTTTAGTCAAGGTACAGAACATTTCCAAGGCCACAAGGATCCCTCATGCTGCTGTTTTATAGTTACACCTACTTCCTTCCTATCCCCAGCCCCTCATTGCATGCGCGCTAAGTCACTTCAGTTGTGCCCAACTCTTTGCAACCCTATGGACTATAGCCTGCTAGGCTCCTCCGTCCATGGGATTCTCTAGGGAAGAATACTGGAGTGGGTTTCCATGCCCTGCTCCAGGGGATCTTCCTGACCCACAGATCGAACCAACATCTCTTAAGTCTCCTGCATTGGCAGGATTCTTTACCACTGCACCACCTGGGAAGCCCATTATATGTACATAGTTTATCATTTTTCCAGTTTGAATGAAATATTGAAATCTTATTTCCCTTTCAGTTCAGTTCAGTTCAGTTCAGTTGCTCAGTCATGTCCGACTCTTTGCAACCCCATGAATCGCAGCACCCAGGCCTCCCTGCTGCTGCTACTGCTAAGACACTTCAGTCATGTCCGACTCTGTGCGACCTCATAGACGACAGCCCAATAGGCTCCCCCACCCCTGGGATTCTCCAGGCAAGAACACTGGAGTGGGTTGCCATTTCCTTCTCCAATGCATGAAAGTGAAAAGTGAAAGTGAAGTCGCTCAGTCCTGTCCGACCTTCAGCCACCCCATGGACTGCAGCCTACCAGGCTCCTCCATCCATGGGATTTTCCAGGCAAGAGTACTGGAGTGGGGTGCCATTGCCTTCTCCGCCAGGGCTCCCTGTCCATCACCAACTCCCAGAGTTCACTCAGACTCACATGCATTGAGTCAGTGATGCCATCCAGCCATCTCATCCTCTGTCGTCCCCTTCTCCTCCTGCCACCAATCCCTCCCAGCATCAGAGTCTTTTCCAATGAGTCAACTGTAACTCCTCATTTATAATATAATAATCTTAAATATTTCCTCTATACATATTTAATACCAACTTAATTTAAAGAGTATATAAAAACTTTGCTCCTATGTAGATCCATTCCCCTTCTCCTTTGTGCTGTTATTTGTTATATAAATTACATCTTTATACATTGTGTGCTCATCAGCATGGATTTATGATTATTGATTTATACAGTTGTCTTTTAAATCATATAGGAGAAAAAAGTTACAAACAAAAATAGATTTAAACTTTTTTAAATTTTATTTTTTAATTACATTCCCATTACTTATTTTGTAACTGGAAGTTTGTACTTCTTGACTGCTTTAAAACTGTCTTTTATCTTACCTATGTACTTACATTTAGTGATGTTCTTTATGTCTTTATGTGAACTCAAGCAACTGTATTCTCTTCTTCCATTTCAGCTCAGAAGACTCCTTTTAGTATCTCTTACAGGGTAGATTTGCAAATGATGAGTTCTCTCTGTTGTTATCCGAGAATGTCTTAGTCTCTTCATTTTTCAAGGGAAGTTTTGTTAGGTATAGAATTCTTTGTTGATAGTCTTTTTCTTTCAGCATTCTGAACATATTATCCCACTGCCTTCTGCCCTCTGTGGTTTCTTCTGAGAAAATAGCTGTTCTTATTGAGGACCCCAAGTAATGAGTTGCTTTTCTCTTGCTGTTTTCAAGAGTGTCTCTAAACATTTTCTAATGTGTCTAAGTGTAAATTTCTTTGATGTTATCCTACTTAGTGTTTCTTGAGCTTCTCAGAAATGTGATATTTTTCATTAAATTTTGGAAGTTTTCAGCCATTATTTCTCTCTATATTTTCCTGCCCTTCTCTCTCCTCTCATTTTTTGAGTTCCATTATACATATATTGATATGTTTAACAGCGTACCACAGGTCTCTGGGTTCCTGACATTTTTCCCCATTTTTTTTTCCCCATTCAGACTGGATAGTCTCAATTGAATTATCTTCAAGTTCTCTTATTTTCTTCTTCCTACTCAAATCTGATGTTTTTTCATTCCAGTTATTTCACTTTTTAACTCGAAGTTCTGTTTAATTCATTTTTATGATTTCTGGCTGCTTTCAAAGTTGCTTTTTTTTAATTTTTAGTTTTCAGAAGTTGAATTATTATGTACCTTGAAGTGGATTTCTTTAGATTTATCTTGTTTGGGGTTCAATCTTGAATGTATGGGTTTCCCAGGTGGCTCAGTGGTAAAGAATCCGCCTGCCAAACAGGAGACATGGATTTGATCCTTGGGTCGGGAAGATCCCCTGGAGAAAGAAATGGCAACCCACTCCAGTATTCATGCCTGGGAAGCCCTATAGACAGAGGAGCCTGGTGGACTACCGTCCATGGGGTCACAAAGAGTCAGACATGACTTAGAGATTAAACAGCAGCAACAACAGTTTGAATTTATAGATTGTGTCACTTGGTGAATTTGGGATGTTTAGTCTATTTTCTATCTGTTGTTCATATTGGGTAATTTCTATTGTTCTATCTTCCAGTTTACTGATTTTTTTTCCTCTGCCTTGTCTATTCTGCTGTTAAATCCATCTGCTGGGATTTTTATTTTATTTATTGTTTTTCAATTTTAAAATTTCCATTTCATTCTTTAAATAGCTTCTATTTTTTGAGGCTTTTTATATTTTCATTTGCCTCAAGTATGTTCATAATTGCTTAAGAAAACATTTTTATAATGATTGTTTTAAACTGTTTGTCATATAATTCTAATACCACTGTCATTTTGGAATTGGTATCTGTTGATTATTCTTTTTCATTGTTTGGGATCTTCCTGGTTCTTGCTATGGTGAGTGATTTTTTTTTTTTAATTGAAACCTGGTCATTTTCATGTTATGTCATGAGATCCTGGGCCTTATTTATACCTCTGTTTTAATTAGCTTTCTCTGACAACTCTCTGGCAGGGAAAGTAGGGATTCCTGCCTTGTAAATATCAAGTAGGGTTAGAAGTCTAGATTTGGCCCCTATTGACACCTAAGGGTAGGGGTGGGTTTTTGTTCCTGCTGGGCAGCAGTGGGACTTCTGGCTCCCAACATGATCTTCACTTGTTCTACAAGGGGCAATTTGTTACCAGCTGGTAGGGATAAACGTCCTGGCTGCCTACTTAGCCTTTTTGACATTATCCCTATGGTGGAGGTGGCACATTGGAGTGCTTTATTATAATCTTGCAAGGATGGAAGTTTAGGCTCCCCACTTAGCTTCTGCTGATGGGGCCTACCAGTTGGTGTTTGGCTGGAGTACAGTGGGTATGGTTTAAAAGTTTTCTGCTTGCTTGACTGCCTTCTTCCTGGTCCTTTGGCTGAGAGAGCAGGCTTTTGTTAGTGCTTGCTCTGTATGTACCCAGTGGCAATTCTGGGCTCCTGGTGTCTTCAGTTCCAAGTCTGGGACATATAAGGCCAAAAGAAAACCCAAGGAACTCATGATAGTGTGTGTTTGTGAACTCACTATCATGTGAGGTCTTGAAGTTTCTAGTTGTTCTGGCATTTTCTTTTTATTTTTCTCAATCTTCTTTGTTTTGCATATAGTGTCTGGGGTTTTCAGTTGTACTTAGCAGGAGGAATAGGGGGAAATACACTTACTTTATCTTCCTGTAAGAGAAAAATCCTTAAATTTTGCATCTCATTGCCACACACTAGGCCAACCCTCTAACCAAGCAGGGGAGATGCAAAGAAAGGACAAGAATGAATGTTTATTGAGGACCCACAGGGTGTTATATGTTTCTACATGTAGAAGTTGATTGAGTTCTCACAACTTAGTCTTGATGGTTTTATTATTCCTTCTTTATAGATAAGAACAATTTGAGGCTCAAAGAAAATAAGTTTAGGGAGAGAAGAGGGGCTGAGCTGACCTTGAACTCAGTCTCTCCAACTTTGGTGCAGGTGCCCTTTCTACCAGAAGTCACTCAGCAGCTAACCTCTGGGTTTGCCACTGGCAGCATGAGACCCAGAAGCATCCTTTGGGACTTTTTTTTTCCTGCCTTTTAAATGGTACTGATGAACCTATTTGCAGGGCAGGAAGAGTGGTGCAGATGTAGAGAATGGACTTGTGGACCTGGTGGGGGAAGGAGAGGGGGAACAAATTGAGAGAGTGGCATTGATGTATATACACCACCACGTGTGAAACTAGACGGCTAGTGGAAAGCTGCCGCACAGCACAGGGAGCTCAGCTCGGCACTCTGTGATGACCTAGAGGGGTGAGATGGGGTCGGGCGGCAGGGAGGCTCGAGCGGGAGGGGGTATCTGCATATGCATAGCTGACTCATGATGCTGTATGGCAGAAACTGACACGACATTGTAAAGCAATTTTATGCCAAGAAAAATTAATAATAAAAATGAAATAATTACTAAATTCTACTCCTATCTTATAAACTTAAAAAAGCATTTTTTAAAAAACTTTTTATTATGAAAATCTGCAAAGGTACAGAAAATTGGAGATAGTAGTACAATAAAAATCCATGGACTACAATCAACATTCAACAATTGTTAACATTTTTCTATGTTTGCCTCATCTATTATGTTTTTCACGGAATCATTTTAAAGTAAATGACAAAATCATGATATTTACTTCTAATCAAGTCCGCACAATCTCCAAAAAAACCATATTTTTATATAATTATAAGAATGATATCACAACTAACAGAATTAATAATATCTAATGTCTTCTAATGCCCAGTTCATATTAAAGTTTCTCTGTTGTCCCTCAAATGTCTCTTATAGTTGTCTTTTTCCCCAAACTAAGCTCCAAAACCTTAAAAAAAAAAAAGTGGATTTGTTTGCTAATTTATGATAATAAACCCAAATATCTTAAAAAAAAAAAAAGAATTGTGCATATTTGTGGTGACCTTAATGGGAAAGAAATAAACAAGGAGAGGATATATGTACATGTATAGCTGTATGGTTGAAACTGACACAACATTGCATAGCAACTATACTCCAATAAAAATTAATAAATTTCAAAAAAGGACTGTGCACAGTTGCATTGCTTGTTTGCTCTCTTCCTCCTGTTTCATCTGGGTGACTGTTCCTAACCTTGAAGAGTCTTGTTCTGGTAAATTTGGATAGAGTGAGAGGAAAGAGCAGAGGTGATTGGGGTCAGAGCCGGGACTGCTTGACTCGTTTCCCCCTGGAGTCAGAATTCTCCTTGGGATCATATCCTTCTTGTAAGCAGGTAAGTTGTGGCGCAGGAGAGGGTCCGAGAAGTAACCCTTCGTGTATTCACAGGACATTTCGGACAGCTTAGATCTTGTGTTTGAGTTCTTGCATTGGGACCCCAGGGTTTCCCTAGAACCCCCCAAGAGCCCCACCTCCTCCTTCATCACCAGTTTCAACTAGAAGACCATAAGCTGAATCCTGCTGCCTCTTGAGAAACCAGATGGAGTGGTGGATGCAATGCAAAGTGATTTTTCCCTCTTGCTGCAAAAGATTCATGCTCCACAAGCACTGCACAGAGGCCCGTGTGTAAGGCAGACCCTCAGAATCAATGGATCCGTGTTCAGATCTCCGCCAAGGTCTCAGTTGTGCTGCCCCACCTGGGCATTGCAGGAGGTGCTTTGGGAGTGCTGGGGGTGGGCAGAGGGGCAGGGGGTTGAGGTGCATGGGAAAGGGGACTGGTGTTTGCAAGTCAAGGCTCTCAGAGCCCCTCTCCCTGTGGCATGAACTGAGGGTGGGGTTTTTTCCCAGTCATGAGTGGGTTTGGGCTGGGCTAGGGGTGGAGGCTGTCTTGCAGCTGTCTTGCATGGCCAGATGCTTCTGGTCAGTTCTTTCAGGCCCTTGAGGGTAGAAGGCCCAGGTCATCAGGGCTGGAGGAGAATGGCGTCTTCCTCTGTCACTGTTCACATGTGCCCTTCAGATGTATGCTCGGGCACTAGCTGTGCCAGGCAGCCTGCCTCTGGCGGGACACTCGCCCCCTCTTGGGGACCAGAGCTCCTGGGGAGAGAACACAGTCTGGCAGTCAGTCCTGAAGGAAAGCCGACCACAGGTACCAAGGGAAGCTTCCAGAAAGGGAAGGGCTCCTCAGAATCCTGTTTTGGGTGAACCACTGGGGATGGGGCAGGGGGTGTTGCTGCTCAGACACTGAGGAGAGAGAGAGGGCAGTTGGGGAGGGCCAGGGATGCCCTGGGGAGGTTGGGAGGCTTTAGGGGGCTGTCTGCCAGGCAGCTGCAGTTTGCTCTCCTCCTTGAGGGGCAGGAGCACGCCCTCCTTTTCACTCTGGCTGCGGGGCTGTTATGAGGAGAATAGGACTTGACCTTAGTGAGGAAGGACACAGCACCCACTCACCGCAGGCGTGATTGCTCTCCATTGCCAGGAAATATTTTATTGTAAAAGTGCAGAGGTCCATTTGGGCTGCCAGGAAGCTGGCACTGGGCTTTGATTGCTGTCATGGCTGATGGCTGTGCTGAAGACATGTGTGTGTGCGTGTGGTGTGTGTGTGTGTGTGTCATGTGTGCGCATATTAGTGCATATGCGTGTGGTGTGTGTGTGTGGCGTGTGTGTGCATATTAGTGCATATGCGTGTGGTGTGTGTGTGTGTGTGGCATGTGTGCATATTAGTGCATATGCGTGTGGTGTGTGTGTGTGTGGCGTGTGTGCATATTAGTGCATATGTGTGTGGTGAGTGTGTGAGTGTGCATGCTTGTGTCGTGTGTGTCTGGTGTGTGTGTGCATGTGTGCACACTTGTGTGGTGTTGTCCATCGTGTGTGTGTGTGTGTGTGTACCCATGTACATGAGAGCCTCAGCACTTATGACTTTGGCTCCCATCTGCCATGACACTTTGCACCCCAGTGGCATCAATGTTAAGGTCTGGATGCAGGTTTTTAATCATAGGAAACATTACAGGGTGTTAAGGGCATCCTTCAGAAAAACAGTGTTCGGGCAGGGAGTGTTTGCATTCACTGCAGAATAACATAAGTTCTTTTGTACAGGCTTCCCTGCTCCTTAAGCATCAATGGTTTGTTTTTTCTTTTTTAATTGGAGTTTGGTTGCTTTACAATGTCGTGTTACTTTCTTGCTGAACAGCAAAGTGAAACACTTATATGAATACACATATCCGCTCTGTTTTAGATTTCCTTCCTCCCCATCAGTTCACAGATCCTTGAGTAGAGTTCTCTGTGCTCTACAGTAGGTTCTCATTAGTTACCCATTTTATGCATAGCTGGGTTTATGTGTCAATCCCAACCTCCCAGTTCATCCCACCCTCCCTTCCCACTTGGTAACCATAAATTTGTGCATCAGTGGTTTTCACAACCCTTCACAGCCCCCCATCATCCATAAACCCCCTCAGACAGCTCTGCTTGGCCTCAGCACCCCTGGGCTCTGTGGGATTGCCCTGCTCTTTTTCTTTCTGGTGTCTCCTACCCTGAAGAGGTCTATCCTCCCCGCCCTGTTCTGAGGGCAGCTACAGGGTGGGGGCTCTTTCCTAAGTCTTGAAACAGCCTCTCCAGGCCCCACTTTTAGTCTGGAGGAAGAAGGGGAAGCAGGGAAAGGTAAGAATGGGGGGAGGGGGCTGTGTCCCTGAGGTTAAGGCCAGGAGGAGGAAGGGGCGAAAGAGTGAAGAAGGACGGATGCGCTGGGGTCAAAGGCAGGTGAGTGAGGAAGCGTGGGTTTTATTGGGGTCCCAGGAGTTGCCAGTGTGGGTTACCCAAGGTGTGAGGGCTTCTGTTTGGGCTTTTAATGGGACATCAGGTGCTGCCCCTTCCGAGACTCTTTTTTTTTTTTAATACTTAATTACATATTTTTTTTTGGCTGTGTCAAGTCATGGTTGCAGCATGTAGGGTCTGTATCATATGGGATCTTTTGTTGCCGTGGGCAGGCTCCAGAGTGCATGGGCTCAGTAGTCATGGTGCACAGGCTTAGTTGCCCCGTGGTGTGTGGGATCTTAGTTCCCCAACCAGGGATCAAACCCACAACCCCTGCATTGCAAGGCAGATTCTTTAACCACTGGACCATCAGGGAAGTCCCCAGAGACTCTTCTGACCCCAGGTGGCATGAAGGCCATTTGGTCTTGACCACAGCCCCCTCTCCCATGAGGTGTGCATACCAGGGCAGCCCAGCCCGCTGGTCTCGGGTTTGTGCCTAAATACTTCTTTGGCAGAGGGGAGGCTGAGGGATGTGTTGGCTCTCGGCTCAGTTATCCTTAGGGATAAGACCCCAGCCAGGACTCTGTAGAGGCAAATTGGGATCTTAGGGCTGGAAGGAGGCTCCATGCAGGAGTCCTAGACTTATCACTAGAACTTTGAACTTTTTGGCCACCTTCACCCACCCTACTGCCCTCACCTCTGGGCAACCATCAGTCTGTTCTCTGTATCTATGAGTTTGGTGATTTTTCTTTTTAAAGTCTCACATATAAGTGAGATTGTGAAGTATTTCTCTTTCTTTTTCTGACTTATTTCACTTAGAATAATGCCCCTAAGGCCCATCCATGTTGTCACAAATGGCAGGATTTCCTTCTTTTTTTTGTAACGGCTGAATAATACTCCACAGAATATACGTGTGACATTTTCTTTATCTGCTCATTTAGTGATGGACACTTAGGTTGTTTTTCCATTTTTCAGCTATTGGGAATTATCTGCAGTGAACAGAAGTGTGTAGATATCTTTTCAAGACAGTGCTTTCATTTCCTCTGGATAAATACCCCGAAGTCTACTTTTTGGATTGTGCGGTGGTTCTATTTTTAGTATTTTGAGGAACCTCCATTCTGTTTTCTATAATAGCTGTGCCAGTACACACTTCCCACCAACAGTGCCCAGAGTTCTCTTTTCTCCACTTCCTTGCCAACAATTGTTATTTCTTGTCTGTGATAATAGCCATTCTAACAGGTGTTAGACCTCAGTGAGGTGTTATCTCATTGTAGCTTTGATTTGCATTTCCCTGATGATTAGTTATGTTGAATATCTTGTCTTGTACCTGTTTGGCCATTTGTGTGTCTTCTTTGGAGAAATAACACTTCACATAGATTTTGAGTCCTGCTTTTGTACTTGATCTTATAGCTTGAGGATTTCTTCAAGTTATTAGAAATTTCTGGGAAAATGGCTGCAAAACAGACTTATCTTGTACATATACTGTAATTTTTCCTCCCAAACTCTACTGATAGGTATTTATTTATTTATTTCCTGTTTATTTATTTTACTTTATAACATTGTATTGGTTTTGCCATACATTGACTTGAATCCACCATGGGTGAACATGCGTTCCCCATCCTGAACCCCTCTCCCACCTTCCTCCCCATCCCATCCGTCTGGGTCATCCCAGTGCACTAGCCCTGAGCACCCTGTATCATGCATTGAACCTGGACTGGCAATTAGTTTCACATATGATAATTTACATGTTTCAATGCCATTCTCCCATATCATCCCGCCCTTGCCCTCTCCCACAGAGTCCAGAAGACTGTTCAATACATCTGTGTCTTTTTTGCTATCTCGCATACACGATTATCGTTACCATACTGATAGGTATTTAGATCGTTTCTAGTTTGGACTACATTATACAAAATTTTAAGGGACATTTTTATACTGTTGGTATGTTTTGACTATTCAATTACCCACTTAAGTACCAGTCTGGGGCTTTGAGCTGGGCTGTGGTCCCAGGGACAGGGACTGGGTGTGGGAGCTTCTAGGACTGGCCTGGGAAGAGAGGGTCCAGGCCCTGCTGATGGCCAGTGAGTATACAGGGGCTTCTGAAACACCATGTCTAGGAGACTGGGTAGGGAGCAAGTCAGAGGTCTGAAGGAGACAGGAATAGAGTGGAGATTTGAGACAGGTAGCAGCCAGAAAAACACCCAGGCAGTAGGGCTGGGGGTGGGAAGCAACGAGGGCTAGAAAAGAGGGTAAGGGATGGGAGACTATTTCCAGCAATGGAATCCATGGTGTTTGAATGCCGAGGCTTCCCTGGCGGCTCAGATAGTCATGCGCTCAGACGCTTACGTGTGTCTGTCTCTTTGCCACCCCACGGACTGTAGCCTGCCAGGCTCTTTTGTCTATGGGATTTCCCAGGCAAGAATACTGGAGTGGGTTTTCAGTTCCTTCTCCAGGGGATATTCCCAACCCAGGGATTGAAACTACGTCTCTTGTGGATTCTTTACCACTAAACATTCTGAAGGAGATCAGCCCTGGGATTTCTTTGGAGGGAATGATGCTAAAGCTGAAACTCCAGTACTTTGGCCACCTCATACGATGAGTTGACTCATTGGAAAAGACTCTGATGCTGGGTGGGATTGGGGGCAGGAGGAGAAGGGGATGACAGAGGATGAGATGGCTGGATGGCATCACTGACTCGATGGACGTGAGTTTGGGTGAACTCAGGGAGTTGGTGATGGACAGGGACGCCTGGCATGCTGTGATTCATGGGGTCACGAAGAGTTGAACATGACTGAGTGACTGAACTGAACTGAAACCCACCTGGGAATTCCCAGATGGTAAAGAATCTGCCTGCAGTGCAGGAGACCTGAGTTCAATCCCTGGGTTGGGAAGATCCCCTGGAAAAGGTAATGGCTACCCACTCCAGTATTCTTGCTGGAGAATTCCATGGACAGAGGAGCCAGGCAGAGCCCTACAGTCCATGGGATCTCAAAGCATCAGACACGACTGAGAAACTAGCACTTTCCTAAGAAAAGTGTTGAGCTCCACTCTGACATATATAAATTTATTAATAAAGTATATATATGTACTGCTTGTCAATGTACACTAAGTATTAAATAAAAATTATTTTTCACCTTTTAGGTAAATAATACAAATAGATTTAATTTTTTTTCCCTTGAAAACCATGGGTCACTCTGTTCACTCCTCTTTGGAGAACACCCACCATGGAGGGGCAGAAAGCTGGGCCAGGGCCATGCAGAGGGTTGCTGGGACTCAAAACCATGAGGAGGACATCTAGATGGAGAAGAAAGGGCCCTTGGGTGGGTTCAGAGTCACACTCAGTGGGTTACTCCTGAGATGGTTATTTAACATTTTTACATGGGATTTGAAAGTCAATATTCATGGTGAGCTTCAGGCTTGCTGATGACATTAAGATCATGTGGGTGAGGGGCTCCCCTGGTGCTTCAGTGGTAGGGGGGGCCTGGGTTTGATCCCTGGTCAGGGAACTAGATCCCACGTGTCACAACTAAACATCCTGTGTGCCTCAACTAAGACCTGGCACGGCAAAACTAATACAATTATGTAAAGTTTAAAAATAAAATAAAATAAAAAAATAATAATAAAATAAATTAAAAAAAATAATAATAAATATTTAAAAAGATGATGTGGGTGGTAAAATACTAAGATGGGAGCAAATAAACTGTAGGGAAAATTGAAGAACTTTATGAGAGATCAGAGAAATGGTAGATGAGGAACAAAGTGAGTGAGAATAAAGGAATATATTTAGCAGTGGTTTCCAACCTGAGGTCTCTTTAAGAAGTATTTCCAAAATTTCAAAAAGAGCTCCCTCCTACCCTGCATTGAACATCCGTGCATGTTAAGAGACCATTTTCTCTGCTTTTATCTGAAACGCTGTTAAGTTCACATGGCAGGTAGTTTCATGCTGATCAGAAGCTCTGGACTTATGAATGTCTTTGATTAATTTAAAGTTGGAAAAACTATTTTAATTATTTCTTGGCAAGATTTCTTGAAATCCAGAGGACTTGTTGAGGAGAGGGGCTCAGATGGAATTGATAAAAGGGGTTCTTATGGGAGGAAATGTTGAATTCTTGAAGGCTGATAAGATGTGAGACTCTGAGCTACCCATTGGGTCACAGTCAAGGACAAAGGCATTTTGAAGACTTGATAGGTGTAATTAGAACCTAAAAACACCAGCTCAATGAGAGACAATGGCCCAAAAGACAGAGAAAATTTACATTTAATGAATCTGGAGATGAGACTGCGTATATTGTCCTACTGAGAAGACACAATGCACTGAATTGTCAGATCAGACTCTCATGAAGCAGAGGTTTACCCAGTATCAAAATGTATGAATAATTTAAAAAATACAGGAGGCACGAGTGAAACAAGGAGAGGTGTGGGACCATTAAAGCAACCCACTAAGTCCTTTTTCATTACCTTGGGACATGATCTGCCCTGATTTATATATGAGGTCTCTAGGAGCTGTACGTTGTAGAAGGCAATGGCACCCCACTCCAGTACTCTTGCCTGGAGATCCCAGGGATGGGGGAGCCTGGTGGGCTGCTGTCTACGGGATCGCACAGAGTCGGACACGACTGAAGCGACTTAGCAGCAGCAGCAGCAAGAGCTGTATGTAACTACATTGCTCCCACAGAAGGCAACTATTTTGGCTTTGAAATATCTCCACTTTATACTCAGTTACATAGCTTAGGTGACAAAAGGGATCCATGCTCCATAAGTTCATAGATTTCTGTATTTATTCACCATAAGCAGTACCACCTTGCGTGTGTGCTAAGTCGCTTCAGTTGTGTCCTACTCTTTTTGACCCTATGGGCTATAACCCACCAGGCTCCTCTCCCCATGGACAGGAGAGTCCATGGGGATTCTCCAAGCAAGAATACTGGAGTGCCATGCCCTCCTCCAGGGGATCTTCCTCACCCAGGGATTGAACCTGCGTCTTTATGTTTGGCTGGCTGGTTCTTCATCCCTAGTGCCACCTGGGAAGCCAAGCAGTACTAGACACCCAGGTAAACCAGGTACATATGTTAAAAAACATTCTGTAGATAAGGACTCACTCTTAGTAAACACCAGCAGTTTATTGCCAAAGATGTGTCATTAGCCTATCTCCTATGAGGTTTGACCAGTTGTCTTCTTTCTTTCCCAGGAGGCACCCCCGCCCCCCTTCTCCTGCTTTCCATTTCCTTCCCAGGAAACCATTTCAAACCATGATATGTTTACAGTTGCCGCAGGCAATAGTTCAATTGTTTCTGGTTTTGAACCCCTTAGTTCCTGGTTGAAAGTAGTTGGGATGAAAGCTACACTTTAGGAAAGTCACAAAATTGCCATTCTTTCTATTCCAGACCCTATCTTCATCAAGAAGGTAAACGTTTTATTTTTACTATGTATTTATTTATTTTTGGCCATACTGTGTGGCTTGCAGGATAAACCTGGCCCTCAGCTTTGAGAGCGTGGAGTCCTAACCACTGGACCCACCAGGAAATTCTCCTAGTAAACTTTTAAACACGAATTTGTTACAGGTCTCTCCTTAATAGTAGAAGCAGTGTTAATTGCCCAGTCGTGTCTGACTCTTTGCAACCCATGGACTGTAGCTTGCCAGGCTCCTCTGTCTATGGAATTCTCCAGGCAAGAATTCTGGAGTGGGTTTCCATTCCCTTTTCCAGGAGATCTTCTTGACCCAGGGATCAAACTCAGGTCTCCTGCATTGCAAGTAGATTCTTTACCATCTGAGCCACCCGCAGAGCCCCTATGGGTCTCTCCTTACCACTGCTTAAAACCCTTCAATAGCTCCCATCCCTCTTTAGATCATATTCCAAATCCTTAAGATGGGCTTGTATTGTCTGGTATCTGCCTGCCTTTCCAGCTTCATCTCCCACCACTGATTCTTCCTCTTAGCTTCATCTACACTGACCTTATTTTAGTGTTCTGAATAGTGTTCCCTCTTGTCCCAGGGCCTTTGTACATACTATTTCCTCTGCTTGGAAAGCTCTTTCTGTTACCTACACTTCTCTGGTTAATTCCTGCTCATCCTGCCTCTCACAGCTTGTACTGATGTCTCTTGGGACTCACTTCACATCGCACATCATTTCAACCCCACATCTTACTCTAGCCCCAGCTATTCCAGACAGGCTTTAACCAGCTTTGCCCAGATGTGATCTGACAGGTCTCACCTTGGCCCATTCTGCATGCCTCTCACTTCCTGTCCCAGGACTTTCCTGATACTGAGGCGAGAGACTCCCAAAGCAACTTGTTCACTGCTGATTCTTGACCACTAGCACCACCTGGGAAGCCAAGCAGTACTAGACACCCAGCTAAACCAGGTACCAGGTAAACTGAGGCACATCAGGCTGGGAGCTCTTTCAGGGCAACATGGGGTCTCCCAGTCTGGCAGAGTGCTCCCCTAGGGCGGGAGGTGCTTCACACAGGGAGCTCCCTGTAACAGGGCCTGTGTCTCCCCCATCAGACAGGGAGCTCGCTGTTGCAGGGACTGTGTCTCCTCTATCAGACTGGCATTCTAACAGGCAGGCCCCTTGGCTCCCCTGTGACATGGACCCAGTTGGTGGTAGTGGCAACTGATTTGCACCACTGTCCCTTCACTGGGATGTGAGAAGCAGGGATGATCATTTTTAAAGTCAACTCCTTTCCAGGTGAGACAAGGCATTTGTTTTCAGAAGCAGCATTTCTTAGCCTTTAAGTCAGTCTTATATTTTTAATGTTTATTATTTAGTTATTTGACTGTGCCAGGTCTTCGTTGTAGCACACAAGATCTTCGATCTTTATTGTGGCCTGCGGGATCTTTCATTGTGGCCTGTGAACTCTTAGCTGCAGCATGCCAACTCTTAGTTGCAGGATGTGGGATCTAGTTTCCTGACCAGGGATTGAACCTGGGCCCTCTGCACTGGGAGCATGGAGTCTTAGCCACTGAACCACCAGAGAAGTCCCTGGGTCTGTCTTTGGATCAGGAAACAGTGGAGGAAACAAACAGAAGTGCATGGCGTCCTTTAAAGACAGAGGGCTGCGAGTGGGCTCCAGCGGTAATGCACAGGGTCGGGGGCCTGGGGTTCTGCACTAGCAGAAGTTCACCGGCTACAGATCAGCGCTTTCCTGCCTGAAGGGGAGAGAGACTAGGATCACAGTCACGCAGGAAAGGAAAACGGCTCTCTTAAGAGGAGCGGTGCTGCCCCAGGCTGCGGGGTCAGGGGTTGCGCACTGAGCCCAGGGGTTCTGAGAGCCTGGTGGGATGAGGGATGTTACAGTTCAGGCTTGCCCTTACCCCTTCCTCCTTAAGCTGAACTTGTTTCTCTTCTGTGGTCTCAGGGCTCTGCTTTGTGCTTCAGAATCCTTTACATTCATCATCCTCTGAGGTCAGTGGACAGGAAGTATCCTTCATTTTGTTTATGAAAAACTGAGAATCAGAGAGATTAAATAACGTCTTGTGGTATATACAGCCAGGAAGGGACAGAACATGGATCAGAGCACTGAAGCTCATGCATTTCCTCCATCCTGTCATCTCCAAATACCATTTCCCAAATGAATAGCAAGGATGAAATCATAGACTCATTTGATGTTTGTAGTATCTGAAGAAGCAGGCAGGTACAGTGGAAAGGCCCCCATGCTGAGAATCAAAATGTTTTTACCTACGAGTCAGTGGTCTTAGGTGAGTCATTTAGGATCACTAAACTCAGCTTCCTTGTCTCAAAAATGATCGCCTTCCATGCTTTAAAGGACAGCTGAGGGGCTTGCCTGATATGATGTGGTGGTTAAGAGCTCTAAGGCTGGAGGCAAATCCTAGCTCTTTTACCTTCTAGCCAAGTGACCTTGGGCAAATCATGTAGCCTTTTTAATGTCTGTTTTCTTTTCTGTGCGTGACGCATGCTCATTTGCTTCAGTCGTGTCTGACTGTTTGTGATTCCATGGACTGTAGCCCACCAGGATCCTCTGTCCATGGGAGTCTCCAGACCAGAACACTGGAGTGGGTTGCCATTACCTTCTCCAGGGGGTCTTCCCGACCCAGGGATTGAACCCACGTCTTTTATGTCTCCTGCACTGCCATGCAGGTTCTTTACCGCTAGTGCCACCTGGGCAGCCCCTTCTCTTCTGTAAACTGGGATAATGATAAAACCTATATTCTAGGATTGTTATGAAGATTTTAGTATAATGCCTTTTCCAGAGGAAGCCCTAAACATTTGTTCAACTGCTGTTCAGTAGATCTTTTTTTAAAAAATTTTTATTAGAATATAGTTACTTTACAGTATTGTTTTCTACTGTAGAGCAAGGTGAATCAGCCATATGTGTACATATATCCCCTCTTTGTTTGGATTTCCTTCCCATTTAGGTCACCACAGAGCACTGAGTAGAGTTCCCTGTGTTATACAGTCGGTTCTCATTCATTATCTATTTTATACAGTCATGTATATATGGAGAAGGCAATGGCACCCCACTCCAGTACTCTTGCCTGGAAAAATCCCATGGATGGAGGAGCCTGGTAGGCTGCAGTCCATGGGGTCGCTAAGAGTCGGATACGACTGAGTGCCTTCACTTTCACTTTTCACTTTCATGCATTGGAGAAAGAAATGGCAACCCACTCCAGTGTTCTTGCCTGGAGAATCCCAGGGATGGGGGAGCCTGATGGGCTGCCGTCTATGGGGTCGCACAGAGTTGGACACGACTGACGTGACTTAGCAGCAGCAGCAGCATGTATATATATGTCAGTCACAATCTCCCAAATCATCCCACCCTCCTAGTAGATTTTATTAAGAGTGTAACCCAGGCATCAGCTGGAGTCTCCCAGGTCCTTGTGATCTAGATAAGAGATGCTCTTATGCTCCTCCCATGCTCTCCGCAAGATGTATTGGAGACGACAATGGTATACAGGTCACCTGAACTGGGTGGATGACTCGGTCTGAAGCCATTTAGAAGTGAGAGATTTTTACCCCTCATCACTCCTAGGCCTCATCTCATCTTGCCTTTCTCTCTTGTAAAGCAGGCAATAGTCCTCCCTTGGTGCCCTCTCCATGGTATCTTCTCATGGTGCCCCTCTGCGCTACCACCTCTGTGGTTGCCTGGCTTCAGTGTCCTCGGACCCTTAGGGGCCAGGTCTCACAAGCAGTATATCAAAGGCTTTTCTTCCCCTAGAGACAGTTCCCTCCCTAAGAGGGATTCTGGTGCCAGCTGTTAAGATAATGGATTTTTCCATTCAACTATGTGATGCAAAGCATCAATTCAAACCCTAGTGTAGGAGCTTAGAGTCAGGAGGGACCTTAAACATCAGCTGAATGCTTTGTGCTTAGGCCTTGACAGAGTGTCTATAATAAATTAAATGACCATTCCAAAGATCAGGACTTCCTCCAGCCTGGGCTTAGATAGGGCTGTGGTCCCTGCTGCAGGACAGAACAGCAAAATAGGATTTTATGTTTTGGGGGTACAGTTAAGACAGTGAAACTGCTCTGGTTCTCTCTCCAAGGCAGCCCTCCATCTCACCCCTGGCCTGGTTTGGGGGGCAGAAACTACTTTTCCTCCATCCCTGGAAGCCCCACCAGGCCAGTGGTAAAATCTCCCCTGTGACTGCTCAGTATGTTAGATTGGAATACAATTGCACCAGGAAAGACAATAAATAAGCCAATTTATTTTATCTCACCTGCTTGGAGTTGGGGGTCTTTCTTGAACTGAAACAAGCAAATTTATGCAAACGATATGCAAATAAGACCCTTCCTGGATTAACAGAAAGGAAATTGATGCTCTGGGTAGAGCCCAGGGCCTGGCACTGCGTAGGGTGTAATGTGAATCAAAATGTGCCACGCAGGGTGGGTGAATGGAGTCCCCTGGGGATGGAGTGAATGTCCTCAGCTCCAGAATCGGGTGGGAGCTGACCGGTCATCTGGAGTGGTGTCCCTCTAGGAGGCTGGTCCAGGAGGGGAAAGTGCCTCGCAGGTCTTTGTGGGAGCACCGGGCTCCAGGCCTGGGTTTACTGTTCACCAGCTTTGTAAGCTTGCGCCTAAACCCTGAGCCCGGTCCTTAGCCTCTCCCATGTGTACAATACTGGTCCCTTGGGTGGGTGTGAGGATTAGACAAAAATGAGAAAGCGCTTTGTCAACCGTGAAATGTGACACCCACATTAATTATGTTTCCCGTGCTTACCTTGCTCACTGTTATTTGTGCCCCTGCCCAGCGCTCCTCCACTGTTCTGCGCCCCCTCCAAGACCAGATGTTTTGCAACTTTGATTCTCTTGGCTTCTCTAGTGCCCGAGGATTCTGCTTAATCCTTCCTGCTTGACAGAACACAGGCGACCTATCTCCCTTGGAGAGTTGGGTGGTAATTAGGTTAAATAATTTAAAGTAACTTTTAATTTTTAAATAATTCTAATTTGCATTCGCGCAATTTACTTTTCCTCTCTCCTCATTCCTCTCCCCACCCCCACCGCCTTCCTTGTCTTACTTGGTCCTTTATTTATTTAAAAGTTTGGGGTATTTTGATTGGTTATCAATTTGCTCCTAATGGCAGCTGGCCAGTTTGACTTGAATAATCACAGATTGTAAAGCAAAGGCAGGAGGCAAAATCTGCTGACTTGGAAGCATCTGAAAGGCAGCTCTGCCCAGTCCAACAGTCCCTCTCGGGAAAGGGAAATAAAGGGGGAAAGTACAGGCGCCTAACTTGCAGCGTTCTGCCAGGGAGTTCTCCGTGGAGGCTGTGAGAAGCCGGGCGCGTGCCTGCGCGGCCCGCAGGGGAGCAGGGATCCTGGAGTCCATGCACTGCGCTCAGGTCCCTGCAGCGCCTTGGGCAAGTCGGCCGTTCCCTCCTGGCCTTGGGCTCCGCATCTGTCTAATGGGTGTACCCGCACCTTGCCCTCGGTGGGCGGGTGTGAGGCTTCAGTGGGCACCTGTGTTTGGAAGGTCTCACAGGCTCTGATCACCCAGTGAATGCTGGCAGCTGTGGGAACAAAGTGATTTCGGATCTTCCGGATGAACTGGAGAGAGCTGGGAACTTGGCAAGGTCTTTTTCTTTCTTCCTTTCTTTTTAAAAATTTTAAATGCTCATAGAATTTTTTTTTTAATTTTTATTTGCAATTATTTCAGATTGATAGGAAAGTTACAAGGATCAAGGTTAACATTTTACCACTTTTGCTTTCTCCGACTCACACTGGCTCACACTCTCTCCCGCTCGCCTCCCTCCCAGCTCTGGTTCTAAACTGTAAGCGATTTTACCCCCATTTGTTAATGCCTGGAGACAATTTTGTCGTCACACATAGGCCGGAGATGGGTACCATTGGTATCTAGTGGGAAGAGGGCAGGGACGTGTCACACATCCCAGGATGCACGGGACAGGGGTCCCCGCACCCCTCTGCACAGAATAATCCAACCCAGAATGCCAATAGGGCCTAGGCTGAGAAGCCCTGTCCTGTGTGTGTGTATCGGAACTGTTTGATAGTTGCTGCTATACCCCTTATTTCTTGTTTTAAACAGTACTTTTAAAAAGTTTTTATGGGAGTATATTTGCTTTACAATGTTGCGTTAGCTTCTGCTGTACGTCAAAGTGAGTCCGTTATACATATACACATATCCCCTCTCTTTTAGATTTCCTTCCCATTCAGGTCACCACCCCTTAATATTTCAGTGCATATTTCCCCAAAGCAAGGGCACTCTCTTAACATAACCATAGCTCAGTTATCAAAATGTCACAGAATTGACATTGATATAGGGAGGCTTAGGTTTGATGCTGGCTGGAGTCTTCAGGGAGCTTGTGGGACTTGGTGTAAAGGGCAGAGAACATGAAGTGAACAGAAGCTTGGGCTCTGGTCTGTTGAGATCAAGTCCCATGACCCTGGAAAAAATTTTTTTTGTGATTTTCCTTCCTGTAAAATTGGATTGACGATGGTGCCATCGCCCTGCCAGGGCTGTAAGTGAGGTGCAATGACTGGAGAGGAAGTGCTTTGTGTGTGAGTACACAGGACTACTTGGGACTTCCAAGAGGGTGCAGTGGTAAAGAGTCCACCTGCCAATGCAGGAGATTCGAGAGATGCGGTTTCCACCCCTGGGTCAGAAAGATCCCCTGGAGAAGGAAATGGCTACCCACTTCAGTATTCTTGCCTGGGAAATCCCATGGATGGAGGAGCCTGGCGGGCTAGAGTCTATGGGCCTACAAAAGAGTTGGACAGGATAGAGCGACTGAGTGTGAGCGCACACACACACACACACACACACACACACACACACACAAGACTACTGTAACATCACCAGCTCCACCCGGAGCCTTCTTGCCGGCATCATCAGAGGCTGGGTGTGAGGAGCAGCCTCCCTCGCCCTGGTCCCTGATCGTGAGACTCCAGTCGACAGACTTCCACCTTCAGGGGCAGAACAGTGGATGTGCCCCAGTGGCCAGTGGACCGGGCTTCCGTATGTGTGGAGGAAGGGGACACACACCTGGGAGGGTCTGCTCTCTCTGCCCTGCCAGAGGAGAGGAAGGGAAAAGAAGGAGCTGCACCACCCAGGCTCTGAAGATAGAGAAATGCTTGGCCAGACATGTTCCTAGATTCCACTGTCTCTCCAGAACATGCTTCCTTTTTCACTAAAAACGTCCTTTGTAACCTCTCTGCTGGAATTGTCCCAAAACAATGTATTTTAGGATTTGGAATTGGAAAGAAGAAACAAACATTTATTAACTGCTTTCTATGGGCCATCAATTTCTTATATTACAGCTTATTTTTTATTCTCCCATGTACCTTGTGAGAAAGATAGTAATTAAAACATTTGTTTGGAGAGGAAAATGGGGCTCAGAGAGGTTAAGGAACTCATCCAAGGTCACACAGCTGGTAGGTGGCAGAACTGGGGTTAAAATGTTGATGGGATTTACATCAAAGCTGGTGTTGCCTCCAGTTTAAGCCCTGGCTCAATCATCACTAGCTCTATGACCTTGGACAAGTTTCTTAACCTCTCTGAGCCCCTGTTTCCTCTTTTGTAGAAAGGTGATAATTATGTCTGTCCTAGCTGCCAAGAGAGAAAGTGCTTTGTTCATAAGTTAGCATTTTGTTATTAGCTTGAGGGGAATTCACCTTTGGGTTTGTTTCATTCCCTAATACTTGGTGAGTGGGAGCAGGCTCAGCAGGTAATTGACTTAACAGAGTCAGTACCACTCAGTGATAGACAGCCTGGCCGCTCAGTGATGGAGCCTACAGCACATCCATAACCAGATACACACGAGGGAGTCCATGCCGTTCCTTAAGATTGAGCTCCCACTATGTGTAGAGACCTGGTCTGCTCCCTGACCTCCAGCCCTCTTTCTGGAAGCTACCTTCAGTGACCTGTAAACCTTCAGAAAATAATGCCAGCTACTTTATCACAGAGGCCAGTTCTGATGGCTTGTGGCAGAGAAGGGATGCCTCAGGATTGCCGTCCTCTGTGACTTTGGGCAGCTGCTCAGGGGAGAGAGGACTGTTCGGCAAGCCAGGGGCAGACGGGACGGAACCATTGCTGACTGCCCAGGGGGGTCAGCTGCTGCTCCTCCAAAAACTCTGGGCTCCCGGCCCTCAGGGCAGCTCACCATGGATCACTCTCCTTGCCTCCTAGAGGGTCTGTGCTGGGAAATTCCTTCCCTTCCCCCTGTGACATCTCAAGCGGTGGGGCAAGTCTGAGAACTATGGAGCCGTGGCAGGATTGGCCTCTTAGGCTTGGGTCTGCGCGCATGTGCATCTCATTCATGACCGAGTCCCCCTCGAGCCGGGCAGAGTGGAACCTTCTGAAGAAAGGTCAGAAGATTAGCCCCTCAGACACCCCCCTCTCCGGCATCTGCTGAAGTGGTCCTGACACCTGGAGAGGATTTGGGTAGGACCAGACCATAAGTGCTAATGGGAGGGGGTTCCCATGGTGGAGAGAAGCTCAGGGGTGGGAGTGGGGGCTGCTTGGGTTAGTCTCACCACTTGGGGTCTCACGATGCCTGGCTGTTTGCCCAACCCTTGGAGCCCTGTGTGTGGCCCCCCACCTCTTTAATTCCTAGGGCTCTTCAAGAGTCTCTGCAACTTGGCTCTGCTTCCAATGAGCCCAGTTTACCTGGTGCCTGGTTGCTGACCCACTGCCCCCTGTCCCCTGCCCTTTATTCCCTACGAGGCACCCATTTGTCTCCTCGTGTCTCTGCTCCTGTCCCCTCTCTGACCACCACCCCCTCTTTGGGGGGCCCCCTCTGATCTTCTGAGTCTTTGCTCCCGACAGAGAGTAAGTCCCAAGGCTTGGCTGCCTCATCTCCATGGCAGTGAGCCTGCCTGGCCAGAGGGGACGTTTGTAGAAGTCCAGATTGTCCTCTGCAACTTATCTTCCTCCTCTCACCGACCCTGCCAGAGTTTGGGATACAAGCCCAGAAAGAAAATGATTATATCCAAACACAGTGATGTTGAAATTGTGAAAAGAAAAAAATCCCCCCAAAGTGAATATGCTGTTTGCTTTATGCAAAGCGTGCTTTGAAAGGAAGATTAAGGATTGGGTTGGACATGAGGGAGACCTTTCAGATCTCTCCGGTCTCCACTGGGCACATCATCGGGTCACCTCCGCAGAACTTGAGATAGCAGGGGCCCGCAAGGGGCCATGCCCCAATCCTAGACATGTCTGCCCAGGGATGGCGCAGACCCTTTAGGGGCATTCACTAAACATTCAACAACTGAGTATTTATGGTTCACCTCCTGTGTGTCAGATACTGTGTTAGGAGCTGGGCAGAGAGGTGAGCAAAATAGACGTGGTGCCCCCTCCCTGGGCTCACAGTGCAGAGAAGGGACAGACCTCGGTCACGTTCTCACACTAGAGACGGTGTGGCGGCACACTGGACCACGTGCTTGGAAGGAAAGGAACATGGTTCTAGGAAAGCGTAGAGCAGAGAAACTGGTCTGGATGGTGGCGCCAATGTAGGGGAGGCCAGGGGAGAGGCTGAGGAAGAGACACCTGAACTGGGACTAGAGGATGTGTGGAAATTCACTGGGCAAGAGGGATGGGGAGGGGCGAAGCGTGTTAGGGACAGAGATCCACAGTGGGGGCAAAGATATGATATAGCTTATATATGGAATCTAAAAAGAAATGATACAAATGAACTTATTTACAAAACAGAAGCAGACCCACAGATATAGGAAACAAACTTACGGCGAGGAAAGGTGTAGGGGAGGGATAAATTTAGGGATAAAATTAGGAGTTTGGGATTAACATATATGCACTACTAAATATTATATAGATAACCAACAAGGACCACTGTATAGCACAGGGAACTCTACTCAATATTTTGTAACAACCTGTAATTATTTTTAGGGAAAAAAAGTGTGAAAATCTGAGACTTCCCTGGAAGTCCAGTGGTTAAGGCTCTACGCTTCCAATGCAGAGGGCGTGGGCTTAATCCCTGGTTGGGGAGCTAAGCTCTCACATGCTCTGTGGTATGGCCCAAATTCTTTTTTAATTAAAAAAATGTGAGGATCTGAGAAGTTTTATATATATATATATATATATATATATAAATCCCAGATAGCGCTAGTGGTAAAGAGCCCACCTACAAGAGATGTAGGAGATGCAAGTTTGAGGCCTGGGTTGGGGAGACCCCCTGGAGAAAGGCATGGCAAACCACTCCAGTATTCTTCCCTAGAGAATCCCATGGAAAGAGGAGCCTGGTGGGTTACAGTCCAGTTCAGTTCATTTCAGTCAGTCAGTCATGTCTGAGTCTTTGCGACCCCATGGACTGCAGCAATGCCAGGCCTCCCTGTCCATTACCAATTCCCGGAGTTTACTCAAACTCATGTCCATTGAGTCAGTGATGCCATCCAGTCCGTAGGGTTGCAGAGAGTTGGACATGACTGAAGTGATACATCTGAATATATCTGAATCACTGTGTTGTATACCTGAGATTAACACAACACTGTAAATCAACTGTACTTCAAGTTTTTTAAAGAGATAGTGATCTGGGAGAACTAAAAGAAAGTCTGCATGGCTGGGGTGGAGAATGGGAGGACACGGCTTCTCAGAGGGTAAGAGGGGTTGGAGGGGGTAGGAGGTGCCCAGGGCAGGGCATGACTTGTGGTCTTTACACCCTGCCATCTTGAAGGATTTTAAGGTGGTGGTGGGAGGAGGCAGAATGGATAAGCAGAGGAGGACTGAGCAGGGTGGAATCAGAGCATGATTCCTAAGCAGACTTGGGGGTAGATGTGGCCCTGGAGCTCAGGTGGGAGCCTGGGAGGAGACAAAGGGACGGGTTCCAGCCATGAGAGCCTTGGCTAGCTAAAAACTGTCCCACTCAGCTTGAAATGCAAACACAGCATTTTCAGTGTGGTGGGTGGAGAGGAGGGCACAGATCCTTTTTGTTTGCTTTCAGTTTAACTGAAGTACAATTGATGCAGAGTAAACTGCATGTATTTGGAGTGTACAATTTGATGTTTTGACATGTGTATACATCTGAAAAACCCATCGCCACAATCAAGATAGTCAATATATTCATTATCCCAAAACGTTTCCTTTGTGACTCATCCATCCCCCAGGCCCATGTCCCAGCTCTGTGGTTACAGAGCTGCCTTTTTTCATTATGGATGAGTATGCATGTTCTAGAAGTTTATATAAATGGAAGCATACATTATGATAATGTACTCTTTTTTGCCTGTCTTCTTTCATGAACATAATTACCTTGAAATGTATCCATATTAGGCATGTAGGTTCTTCCTTGGACTTTGCTGCTCATTTTTTTTTTTTTTTATGTCATGTGTATCTTTTTTTTTAATTTTATTTTATTTTTAAACTTTACATAACTGTATTAGTTTTGCCAAATATCAAAATGAATCCGCCACAGGTATACATGTGTTCCCCAACCTGAACCCTCCTCCCTCCTCCCTCCCCATTCCATCCCTCTGGGTCGTCCCAGTGCACCAGCCCCAAGCATCCAGTATCGTGCATCGAACCTGGACTGGCAACTCATTTCATACATGATATTTTACATGTTTCAATGCCATTCTCCCAAATCTTCCCACCCTCTCCCTCTCTCACAGAGTCCATAAGACTGTTCTATACATCAGTGTCTCTTTTGCTGTCTCGTACACAGGGTTATTGTTACCATCTTTCTAAATTCCATATATATGCGTTAGTATACTGTATTGGTGTTCTTAAGTGAACCTCCTAAGCCCTGGCAGCTCAAATTGGGGTCCAAGGACCTGCAACATATTCATCGGGAGCTTGTTAGCAATGCAGAACCCCAGGCCCCACCACAACCCTACTTGCTCCAAACCTGAATTTTAACAAGATCCTCAGGACTCTGGTGAAGAATCCACCTGCTAATTCAGGAGACATGGTTTCCATCCCTCGGTCGCAAAGATCCCCTGGAGGAGGGCATGGCAACCCACTCCAGTATTCTTGCCTGGAAAATCCCGTGGACAGAGGAGCCTGGCGGGCTACAGTGCATGGGGCTGCAAGATGAGAAGCGCTGTCTCATGCTCTCTGGCCCTCAGTTTCTTTATTTTCTTTGTGAACTGCAGGTGTGAGAAGTTGAGTTGCGTTAATTGCACTCAGTTAATATAATAGCTCAGTGTCATCATCCTTCTTCATGTGGCCTTTGTGTATTTCCCCCCTCATCTCCCCTCTCATTCTCTCCTGTAGCCACCCACTCTACTGTGGTTGGAATATGTTATAAAATCTGCGAGTGTCCTTGTGAAATATGTAGTGTCATTCTGTGTGAGTATGTGACTTAAAATTACATACATTTATTGTGCTACAAGCCTCCTTCCATTCCCAGCATTTCTCACTCAGCACCGTGTTTTGGGACCCACCGTGCAGCTCTCGGTGCGTTCAGTCCGTGGTTTCTTACTGATGCGGAGTTCTCTGTGTGTGTTTTCCACCTGTTACTTATCCATTCTCCCAGTGGTGGATGAGGGACCCATAAGATGTCTCCAGCTCCCCTCTACCACAAATAGCTTCACTTTTGTAGCTTGAACCTGAGTCTCCATCTTTGAAAAAGGAGTGTCTTTGACTGAATGACCCCAGTTGCCTGCAGCTCTGATTCCAGTCGCTTGTTTTGCTGGTGGAAAGACAGCCAGTTGTGGGTCTCCAAACTGTCAGGCAGAAGATCTGAATAGTTGTTCTCCTTTGAGTTAAGTTTCTGGCTGACACCGATGGTAGTCTGAAATCCTTTGATAGTCAGAGTCCCTAAGACCTTCTCTTTTCCCCTGAGCTCATGAAGTGCCTTAACTTCTGATTTTTTTTTTTTTTCCCTGTGAATAGTATACCACCTGCTCCAGGGAGCTGAGTGTTGTACCAGTTTGCAGCTCTGTTTAAAATCCCGATTCTGCAAACTCCTCAGAAGGGAGTGACAGTTCCTACTCCCGTGTAATCATTTATAGATCAGGTAATGATTTCCCTCTTGGCTTAATGACAGTCCTGTCCTCAGGGGAGCTGGTCAGCTTGTCAAATACTGCTGATGTTCCTTCTGGTGGGGCCTGCTGGATCAAGCACGGTGGCTCTGTCTGCCACTCATTCTTACCTCGGTGCCAACAATAGGCAGGAAAAGTCACTTCTTTCAAAGGAATCGCAGGGCCAGTGAGTCTGTGGAGTAAGCACGTGGTGGAGGGAGGCGAGGGGAGAAGTCTATTTACCTTTGGCTCTGGGGTCATTGGAAGACTTTACTTCCCTCCCTCTTCTACATGCTGGTATCCTGAGAGAGACATCCTTGCAGAAGAGGAGGCTGGGAGCATCTGGGGGCAGGGTTCTTCTGTGGATAAGGGGACCACTCAATGACTTTTCAATGACATTCAGTAACTGTTATGTAGGATTCTATAACATGCCAGGCTGCGTGCCGGGTTTGTGAGGCTTAAGGTAGAAGGCCTGGCTGGTTACCCAAGAGAACTTTGGGGGAACTCTGCCTCATTTGTGGGCAAATAGGTCAGTGCTGGTGGCTTAGATAGTAAAGAATTCACCTGTAATGCAGGAGACACGGGTTCAGTCTTGGATTGGGAAGATCCCCTGGAGAAGGGACTGGCAACTCACTCCAGTATTCTTGCCTGGAGAATTCCACAGACAGAGGAGCCTGGTGGGCTTCAGTCCATGGGGTCGCAAGGAGTCAGGACACTGAGCGACTAACAATACACAGGTCAGCGCTGAAGGAACCCAAAGACCATGAGGTTTGTTCCTCTGGACTGCTATGAAAGTGAGCTCCGCTCTCAGTTACCTGGGCTGATGGGAAGCAAGCAGAGATCACACCTGTTTCCCAGCATCATCTCTAAACAAAAAATTACTTAAGAAAAATTAGTCTATGCTAGTGGTTCCCAAGGGTGGCGTGTGGATTTGTGCTGGGCTGTGACCAAGTTTTCACAGATGAGAGTAAGAAAATGAAAACAGTGTAGTGATTATCAACAGTGTAAGACTATCATCTTGCATCCCCAGTGTTCATGAAACTGGGATGATAGGAGAAGATAATAGAAAATACCGAAAAATCCTTTAAGTCAGTAGTCCCCAAACTTTTTGGCACCAGGGACCGATTTCGTGGAAGATATTTCGTGGACTGAGGGCGGGGGATAATTTCAGGATGCTTCAAGTGCATTACATCTATTGTGCACTTTATTTCTATTTTTATTACGTCAATCCCACCTCAGATCATAAGGCAGTAGATCCAGGAGTGTGGGGACCCCTGCTTTAAGTGACTAAATAAAGAATTGGTGAATGTCTGCCAGACCCTCTAATGTACATGGGTTTCAGTGTGTGTGTGTGTGTGAGTGTGCAAGCAGTTGTGTAGCCATTTCACTTGTCTGTGAACCTCCAGAGCCTGAGAACTGCAGGCAACTCTGGAATTGGACTTTGATTCCTTGCTTCCAGTTAGTGTGTAATATACATTACTTTGTTTCTAATGAAACAGTGTTTGTTAAGATCAAAATCTTACTTTGGAGAAAGGCATAAACGCCACAGATGAGACTGATTTAGCGCATGTTTATGTTTTAATGAAGATATCCAGTTAAAAACTCACCTAGGTTAAAATGTAAATAAGCAATAGCCTGAATGTGCTGAGATGCAGTGGACTGAGGGTAATTGAGATTCCCCAGCTCTTCTGCTGCAGATGGGTGGGCGTGGGGCCACATTCAAGGGCCCCCAAACTGGGCTGGGACCTGGGTGCCTCCGTGGTGTCCTGGCCCTCTACTGTATTTAAGTGGTCAGTCAGAGTAAGATCGTAATTAAATTGTGGCCATAGAGCTAGACAACTTAACTAGAGTCCCCTCATGCTACACGCTCCAGAATTTAATTTTCCAAATAAACTCAGTGTGGCTTTGATGCCCGGGGAGGATCAATAGAATGGAAATTGCTTGCAGTTTCCCCTAAAGTGTTACAATGGATTACTGCTCTCACATTTCCCCTCCGTGCTCCTTTTTTTTTTTTCCTTGCCAGAGAGAGCCTGGGATTCATTCTAGGCACATACTGTTTGAAGAAACAGACAAAAATAAATAAATACAAAGGGAAACTACAAGTCAAGTTGAAGAGGAGGATGAGACCATGACCTCCTCCCTGTGGGGTGAGTGAGGGCTCCTGGGCCACCGTGAAGGAGAAAGACACCCCTACCCCACTGCTTGGGCTTTATGGAGGGGGTTGTGTGTGGGGTTCCTGTGCTCTGAGAAGGGAATACCTGGAATGTCTGCCTCCCCTCAGTCACCTCCCCAGGAAGGTGAGCCAAATCTCAGGGGTCAACCCAGGGTGCTTCCGGGCACTTCCCCCACCTACTGATCTGCTCTGGAATCTTGGGGAATGTTCTAGGTCTTTCACTAGATGAGGTTTTATTTTTATTTTTTTTGTTTTTGGCTGCGTGGCATGTGAGATCTTAGTTCCTTGACCAAGGATCAAACCTGTGCCTCTTGCACTGGGAGCGTGGAGTCTTAGCCACAGGACCACCAGATAAGTCCCCTATCTGAGGTTTTAATCTGGAGTTTTCAACCATGGAGCTTTACTTTACAGGATCAGGTCTCATGTTCTTTTTTGTTCCTTTGGGGGAGATGTCAATGAGCTTGTACGATTGGCAGGAAGAAGGGACTGTCAAAAGCAAGGTTTCTGGGTCATAGGCCCCTCTAGTGAGGCCTCTGGGGGCTGTTCCCTGATTTGGTGATGGGAGACAGGCTGGGGCCCTGAGAGGAGGAGGCTGCAGGGTAATCCTCCAGAATTTCACTGGGTGTGCTTGTGTGAAGACAGAGGCACTGTGCAAGGGCAGCCAGGGAAGTGGGCAGAAACAGATTGGTCGAGAGCACATGGCCTGAGTGCCCATCAGGGTAAACATGAATTCAGGCTGAATATAATTGAAGCCAACTGCATGCACTCTCTTTATTTTGCTTTTGGGGACAACGAGGCAGGGCGGCTTGTGCTGCGTGTGCTGTCCTACCTTCTGGCACACTTAGTGGAGCAGGTGCTGCAAGGATGTCACAGAGGAGGGCAGAATGAGGGAGCCTGAGCTTGCTCTGGGCACCTCTGTGCCCCACCTCCTCATGTGGCACAGGTTCCAAAACCACCAACTGCCCCTGAAGCAGGTGCTGGCAGTGCCTCCTGGGGCTGACAGATTAACCATGTTTTGTGATATCTGGAGAGTGAAAGTTCTAGAAAATTAATTAGTGGCAGTAGACACTGGCTACCCAAAGGCTGAGAAATTGATGGGGTTTTTGTTTCTTTTTTGTCATGGAACAAGTTATCAGCATGTGTGTTGATTGATTTCTTGCTAAATTCCTCTCTTTAAAAAAAACACTCTTGCAGTTTGGAGTCCCTTGAAGCATTTTAATGAACTCCCTTCCTGAGTCACTTGTTCTTCATGGTGTTGAATCTCCCCTACCTCCTGTCTCTCTCTCTCTCCTGATTCTGATTCTCAGATCTGTAAGGCTTTCTGAAGAGCCAGGACCCGGGTGAGGCAGTCAAGGCAACTAGGGCTGAAAAATTTAAGGAGACCCTGGCTCTCTCATGGTCTGTGAGTGTAGGGTTGGCACCTGAGAGAGGCAGAGCCTCCTTAAATTTGTATGTTCTCAGTACCTGGCTTCCTCACCCAGGTCTTGCTATCCTGACTGCTGTCCACTCTTGTACATCTGAGGGGAAGCAGAGTCAACATTTGGGAATTCAGACACAAGTGCTCACAGATATGAACAGAGTCAGAGTCCACAGTAAACTCAATAGACCGTGGTGGAACCTGCCCCACACAAAAGCCTATTTTCACGTGGCGGCCAGGTGTCCTCCACTGGCTGGGATGGACCTTCACAGTTGCTCAACACTCCCTTTTGTGGTCTCGTAGGTTCCTGAGCAGAGAAGGCAATGGCACCCCACTCCAGTACTCTTGCCTGGAAAATCCCATGGATGGAGGAGCCTGGTAGGCTGCAGTCCATGGGGTCACTAAGAGTCGGATAGGACTGAGCGACTTCACTTTCACTTTTCACTTTCATGCATTGGAGAAGGAAATGGCATCCCACTCCAGTGTTCTTGCCTGGAGAATCCCAGGGACAGGGGAGCCTGGTGGGCTGCCATCTATGGGGTCCCACAGAGTCGGACACGACTGAAGCGACTTAGCAGCAGCAGCAGGTTCCTGAGGCATATCTCGTCCTCAGAGAAAAGGCCTCAAAAAGGCTGCTGAGTTGGGGATCAGGACAAACTGAGCCCCCATCCGCCCATGTTGCTTTTTTGGAGCTCGAGCTATTTACAAGGCATTGGTCCAGGTGAAATTGTAAAAAAAAAAAAACACAGCTGTTATCAATTTAAAAAGTGACATTCCTCTCATCTCACCACCCCTGGAACCAAAGGAGAGGAATTATTGAATATGTGACATAGGAGGAGAAAGATGACTGTGCATATTAAGCAAGGGGAAGAGTGATTGCTGAATCCATGATGTAAAGGAGATCGTCACCACAAAATTAAACACAAAAATATTCAGTCAAAAATAGTTACTGTCTATACATTATAGGCTTGACATATGATATGTTTTCTACTTTTAAAAGGCTCTTGTAATTTCTGGATAACCCATTTAGCTCTCTGGATCCTGCTACCCAACCCCGAATCCTCCCAGACTTCTGTGCTATCAGAGAAGGTATTTTCTTGGCTTTTAACCCCTTGTGGGGATTTTTCCAGCCATGTATATGAAAAGTTTCTGGGAAGAGGAGAACCCTAAAATGATCTCTGGGGTTTTCTTCTGTTTTTTTTTTTTTTTCATTTATTATTTATTTATTTATTTTTTTGCTACACCACATGGCATACAGGATCTTAGATCCCAGACCAGGGATTGAACCTGTGCCCCCTGGACTGGAAACTTGGAGACAACACCAGGGACGTTCTTTCTCTGGCGTTGTCTAAGCTTCTTTACTCACATCAGCAGAAATCTCTCAAATCATGGGACTCCGAAAATACTCTCTGGCTCTTTCTCCTCTGCCTCTTTTCAAGGTTTAGCATCTTTGAACAGGGAGAATTAGCAATGGACATATCAAGTGGGGAAGAAGGAGGTGACTGGCTAAGGAATGCTCATGAATATTGAGTAACTTCTCTCAGGTATTGGATGATTGTTGAACTGACTGTCCTCCTCTCAAATGCTTCCGTGGGTGACCCAAGTATCTAGGGCTACCTCTCAGGCAGATAGGAACCACCACTCCTTGGTTACTTGTGGCCAAGGTCCATTCTAAAACCACCTAGGATCCTCCCCAGAGCAGAAGGCTAGAGAACATGGGCTGACTCTGAAGCAGGAAGAAATTAGGGAAGCCAGAGGAAGCCCTTTGTGAAAACAAAGGTGAATTTTTAGACCAGTGTTGTCCAAAAGAACTTTCCACAGTAATGGAAATGTTTTATATCTACACTTTCCAATATGGTAGCCGCTAGTCTGTGTAGCAGCTGAGCACTTGAAATGTGGCTTGTGTGACTGAGGATCTGAGTTTTACTCAGATTAATGAAAATTAGCTTAAATAGACACAGGTGGCTGCTCAGCTGGCTAGTGCAGTTCTAGATATTCAGGCTTGAAGGAGGGTGGCCTGGGGAATGGAGGTGGGGCTAGGAAAGGAAGCGCCTGCCTGGAAAGGGGGCTCTGGGTCCTTTTGAGAGGAGTGGGGCAGCTCCTAGGGGCAGCATCTTCTAATAGCAGAGACAGGTCCAGGGGTGGGGCTGGGCTGGGTTTCAGGAAGGATATAACTATGGTTTTCCAGATTATATAGTATCAGGGTTTAGGCCACTGGTCTTCCCTTTCTCTGGAAAATTGCACAGAATCATATCACTTACAGCACTAGGGTTCATCTGATCCAACCCGCCCTTCTACAGAAGAGGCCAGGTCGGGGAAGGACTCAGTGGCAGGCTTGGGCAAAGATCCAGCTCTTTTGATCCCTAGCCCAGAGGTTTTCCCAGGGACCATGCCTCAGTTCACCAAGGCCAGTTTTTTCTTGACTAGGCCCTGCATCCATGCTTCATTCTTCTCTTGGAAGGGGTGGGATGGGGCTGTTCCCAGAGGTCTGTAATAGAACAACCCTAGTCCTCTCTCCCCAGCCCATTTCCAATCTTTGGCCTCACTCTGACTTTTGGGTGAGACTTTTTGGGTGACTGCCTATTCCACCTCCAGGTGGCAATGGACACAGGATCTGCTGATGACTTTTGGATTTGGCCCAGGTAAATGTGGACTTGGCAGTCTCCTTAGGTTCCCAATCCCTCTGGAATAGAATGAGTTGCCAAGAATAGAGCAAAAAGCCCTGAGCAGGCGACCCATCACCAAATGTCCTGAAGCCTAGAGGGAGGATCTTTTCTCAGGGAGACAGCACACGTGAGTGCATGTGTCTCAGGCAAAGGGAGGAGGTGTGGCCAGCCCCTTTGAGGACAACAGCTTTGGAGGAGAGACCTCTGGTAATTGAAGGGAATATTGCCTTCATCTGCTGGGATGGGCTGCTGCTGCTGCTGCTGCTGCTAAGTCGCTTCAGTCGCGTCCGACTCTGTGTGACCCCATAGATGGCAGCCCACCAGGCTCCGCCGTCCTTGGGATTCTCCAGGCAAGAACACTGGAGTGGGATGCCATTTCCTTCTCCAATGCATAAAAGTGAAAAGTGAAAGTGAAGTTGCTCAGTCATGTCCAACTCTTAGCAACCCCATGGACTGCAGCCCACCAGGCTCCTCTGTCCATGGGATTTTCCAGGCAAGAGTACTGGAGTGGGGTGCCATTGCCTTCTCCGGGATGGGCTGTTGACTTGTGGCAAATGATCCAAGGGTGATCTCTGCAGGTAGGTGGCCAGGGGGCTTTCCTGTGGGTCTCGGTGAGAAGGAGGGTTGGACCTTTCCTGAACAGCTCACAAGGTTTGGTGTCGTCTCTCTGGACCCCACTGCCTCTTTCCTGCGGGGTTGAGCAGGGGAGAGAATCAGGCGTTGGTCCTCAGCTTGCTGCTGCTGCTGCTGCTAAGTCGCTTCAGTCGTGTCTGACTCTGTGCGACCCCATAGACGGCAGCCCAGGTCCTCAGCTTAGTAGACCTTATTTTATTCCACTGTTAGTTACAATTGGCTGTTGACATCCTTCACTAGTCTAACTCCAGGGCCTAGATTAGTCTCTGGCCCACTGGAGAAGCTGGAATAGAAATTTACTAACTAAATAATCATTTTTTGTAAAGAAGGGCTTTTGTAAAAAGAGAGTCCTTTGGTGAAATTTTGGACCCCTAATCTATTTGGGGTTTGATTGTGGTAGACATGGCCAGAAGTTTGGCATTTTGGGGAGATGCACTGTTTCCTGAGTGGGCAAGCATAAAGACTGGAGGAAACAGTGTCCCAGGCCACAGAGCACCTCTGAGGGGGCTGCCTCAGCATTTGGAAGCTGCCGAGAAGGGGGAACATTTGAGCTGATATTACCTTCTGTGACAGGAGCCCTGACAGCACCCTGAACTTGTTCCTCCCAAGCCCCCTGGCCACCTGCCTACAGAGATCTCCCTTGGACCATTCCCACCCCTCCTCTCCCCAAATGCGTGCTATGGTTAAGGCAGCGCACCTAAGCTAGGGATCAAAAAGGAGTAGACAGAATGGGCAGGTGGGCCAACCTTGTTAGACACGGCCAGAAGACATGAGTTCTGCAGCCAGCCCTGCCATACATTCATTGTGTGACTAACAGCAAGCCCGGATCCTCTCCGAGCCTCAGTCTCTTCCTTTGGCAAAATGAGGTATATTGGTCAGGGTCCAGCAGAAAAGAGATCTTGCAAAGGTGGGGGCAGAGTATAGGGACCCTGCATGAGAGATGTGCAGTGTCCCCGCCCCCCAGAGAGTGAGTGTAGGGCCTGGAGCTGAAGGATAGAGGAAGGCAGTACTAGGAGAGAGAAAAGGAGAGTCAAGTAATCACCGACCTCAATCTCTTCCTTCCCATTTGCTGCTGGGACTCCCCATCGGCGCAAGCGAGGGCATGGTTGCTCGCGGACGCCATCCCGGCAAGTCGGCCTCTCAGACCACAGAGTAGCCTGGGGAGGGAATGGGCCACATCTAGCCCATGAGGGATTGTACAGTGCGGCTACTGGGAGAGGCTGTCCGAGGGAGGCAGGGTGAGGGGCGGGCGTCTGTTGATTTCCGCTGGCGTCCTGGGTCTCTGCTCCTGGGGACAGGGCGTCCCCTGCCCGGCTCCGTAAAGGTACCAGTCATCCTCCTGCGGCAGAGCAAACTTCCACTGCAGCCCGGTCCTGGAAGGGGGCGGAGGGCCCTCTGCCTCCCGCGCCGTGCCCCCGCCATCCGTCACTCTGCCAGCCGCGTGAAGTAATGATAGATTAGTGCACATTAGGCCTCCCATCCCGCGGGCCTAAAAGCCGGGGCTTTACCAATCAGCGAGGGGCGAAGCGGCGCGGGGTGAGCGGGCTCCGCGCGGGGAGCTGGAGGCGCCGGGAATTAATAAGCACTTGGAGACGGCAGGGATATTGAACTCATTCCTTAAATCAATCCTTAACCAAAAAGGATGAGGGAATGAAATTTTGGACAATTAGTGGGTAATGACGACCTTGTGAAAGGAGCTATTGACGAGAGTGTGACGAGGATGGCCGGGGTGCAGGGAAGGAATGGATGAGGAAAGGGAACCCGTAGGTCCCGACCCTCTCAGAGAGCAGGGTGGGTTGGCTGGGGATGCCCCCAGGTCGGGTCTGGGGAGCCTGGTGGGTGGAGGAAGTCAGCGTGGTCTTCCTGGGTTAGGAAAAGGGCCTCACTAGAGAGAATTTCGTGACTGAGACTTGGTGACCCAGAACCCAACCCAGCGCCGCCCCTCCCCCCCCCCCCTTCTCCTGGGACCCCCACCCTGTGCGAAGTACTGGGCAGTGTAGGGTTAGGGTCTCTGTATCTTGGACAGACCCGCAATTGAATAATGGATTTCAAATAAGGGACCCACAGTCCTCTTCATCTCTTTGTCACCATCTTACATCAGCCCCAGCATTATGGGAGCAGGACCAGGGTCCCAGAGGCAAGGCCATGCCCTCCACCTTGGTGGGAGCCTGGCCCCCGCTCCCAGCCCCGGCTTTTCTGCTCCTCTGTCTTTTCTGGCCTTCTCTCTGGCATAGTGGGTTGGGCAGAAATGCTGGCTCCCCGGGGCCCCCTCCCCCCATCCTTCACAGCGGACCCCTCAGCACCCTGGTCACTATGACTCCCACAGCAGCCACAGGCGCCCAAGAGGCCCTTTCTTTGAAGGAGGCGTCTTCAGTGGCTTCCTCAGGAAGCAGAGGCTGTGGCAGGGATTCAGAACACTGGTGGGGGTGGGGAGGGATGGAGGGAGGGGAAGGGAAAGGAGGCCGGTAAGGACATGGCCTCCAGTAAAGAAGAAGGTTCTGGAACCTGAACCAGAACTCAGAGTGATCCCCTGGTCAGAGTGGGTCTTTTGTATCTGTCAGTTGCTGACTGTCAGCTGTCAGGAAAGTGAAAGTTTAGTCGCTCAGTTGTATCCGACTCTTTGCCACCCCGTGGACTGTAGCCTACCAGGCTCCTCCATCCATGGGATTTTCCAGGCAAGAGTACTGGAGTGGGTTGCCATTGCCTTCTCCAGAGGATCTTCCCGACCAAGGGATCAAACCCAGGTCTCCCACATTGTAGGCGGCGCTTTACTGTCTGAGCCACCAGGGAAGTCCCAGGAAGGGGAGTTTCTAATCTCCTGGACAGGTGGCAGCAGTCAGCTGAGGGCGCTTCTTGTGGTGGGAGGTGGGGATGGTAGGAGGCCACCCACAGGGCAGATGGCAGGTAAGAGTATTTGCTGCAAAGGCTTTCAGAGCCTCCCTGGCCGCCCCCTTTCATTCCATCAGGGATGAGAATCAGAATCCCTTCCCTTTGCCTAACATTTCAAACTTCAGGATTCACTGGTGGCTCAGATGGTAAAGAATTCGCCTGCGGTGCTGGAGACCTGGGTTCAATCACTGGGTGGGGAAGATCCCCTAGAGAAAGGAATGGCTACCCACTCCAGTTTTCTTGCCTGAAGAATTCCATGGACAGAGGAGCCTCGCGGGCTACAGTCCATGGGGTCACAAAGAATCGGACATGACTGAGCTACTAACACTGCCACAAGCTACAGAGCACTTAAAAAAAATTCTCATGTTATCCTCACAGCTCAGCTCACTTTGCAAGAAAGGTTTGATCTGCATTTTATAGTCAGGAGCCTGAAGCCCCGAGAAGCCAAACAGTGTGCCCAAAGACCACCCTTCTAGAAAGGTGAACTCGCTAGTTCAGTGGGACCTTAGCCGCTGAAGCCACTGTGTTGATTCAGCTCAGACTGTCCACCATCTAGGCGTTCCCTTTGAGAGACCCTGCTCTCTTAAGGGGAAGCTGCTGCTGCTGCTAAGTCGCTTCAGTTGTGTCCAATTCTGTGTGGCCCCATAGACGGCAGCCCACCAGGCTCTCCCGTCCCTGGGATTCTCCAGGCAAGAACACTGGAGTGGGTTGCCATTTCCTTCTCCAATGCATGAAAGTGAAAAGTGAAAGTGAAGTCGCTCAGTGGTGTCTGACTCTTTGCGACCCCATGGACTGCAGCCTACCAGGCTCCTCCATCCATGGGGTTTTCCAGGCAAGAGTACTGGAGTGGGGTGCCATCACCTTCTCCACTTAAGGGGAAGAGTGACCCTAAATAGAGCCTGTTGTTAGTGTCTTGCTTATGCTTCTCCCCACCCCACCCCACCCACTACCTGTTTAGCTCATCTCCTTTGCAGAATGCAGGAATCTGAGAGCTCTCCCCTTCTGGACCGAAATCCCCCGGAGACTGAGGGGCTTCAGGAAGGAGGCATTATCTCAGAGCCCTTCCCCTCTCAGTTTTTACTCCATCTTCCCCTCCGCCATTGCCTACCCCAGGTCTTGACTCAAGCCTTACTGCAGCTGTTATTATTGTGTGGTTATAGGGACACTGCGTCTTTAATACAGCTTTTTAGGTAGAAAGATGGCCAAAAGGAGCCACATTTAAGTTAAAATGACAACGTAGGTTTCCTTCTGGATTTTTTTTTTTTTGGCAGATAGTCTCTTAGTAAATTACATCTGATGACCCAAAGTAAATTGTGCCCAGGATTTATGCTTTCTGTGGACTTGCAGAGCCCAGTTCCCAGGACAGCAGGAAAAAAGGGAACCTGGAGAAGGACTGACTAATTGCAAAAATTATCTGTGTGTGACTTATCCTTATGGCCCAAGTGCTGTAGTCTGGCTTCTGTTCCAGCACCTGCAGGTAGCAGGTATGGGACAGCACTGTCAGAATCTCCAATAACCTGATATTGGGGTGGACTTATTCTGGTCTGGGATGCTTTCTTCTCAAGACTTAACTACAAAAATTAAAATGAAACAAAACAGGGCAGGGAAGCTGTAGATAAGGAACCAAGGACATGGCATCTTTGAAAGTTTTCCCAAAGGAGATGTCAGTGTTCGCTGAGACCGCCAGAATTTACTTTAGCTATTATTATGGATGAATAATTATGGGCAAACCAGCAAGTAATGTGGGTTCACAGCAGGTTAATTGGGAATAATGGGTTTCATTCCAAACTATGAGAAATGATATTTCAGAGAGAGAGAAAGAGAAAGAAAGAAAAGAAGGGAGAGAGGCAGGGCTGGGATGGGGAGAGAGACTTTGCAGAATGCTCAGAGTGCCAAGGCGGACCTTTCCTTGCATGTTTGGCTCTGTTGGTCCTAACCAAGTGTCTAGGGTCCAGACATCTGGGCTGGGGTCTTTGTTGGCAGAGTGGGGGGAAGATGAGGGGATGGGGGCTGAAGTCAGAGAAATCAGGTGGCTTATTCGCATCATTTCCTTTTCCTGCAATCAGGATGGACAGCCTGGCATTCAATCACTCAGCACGTGTTTTTTGAGTGCCTCAGATGGACTAAGCCCTATACAATGCTTTGGAGGCCTGGTCACCTCCAAAAGTCTGTGTGGTGGTGAGCGGGAGAGACACAGAGTGATAGAGCCGGGCGTTGACCAGATCAACACGGGTCAATAGATTCACGATGTAAGCCACAAATGCCAGCTGCATGTGTGATTTAAAATTTTCTAGTAGCCTTATTAAAAATGGTAAACAAAAAAAGAGAGGGAATTCCCTGGTAGTCCAGTGGTTAGGACCCTGCATTTTCACTGCTGAGGGTGTGTGTGGGTTCAATCCCTGGTTGGGGAACTAAGATCTCACAAGCTGCATAGCCAGAAAAAAGGGTAACAAGAGCAAAGTGACATTAATTTTCATAATACATCTTATTTAATCCATTATATGCAAAATATTATCCTTTTAAAGTATAATCAACATTAAAGATTATTAATGAGGTATTTTACACCTATTGCATTTCTCAATATACACTTGTCACATTTCAAATGCTCAATAGGATGTGTGGCTAGTGGCTACTCTATTGAATGGCACAGGATCAATCATAAATAATCGTACACAGAGCTGTGGAGAATGCTGCAAAGGAGAGGTTCATAAGTGTCTAACGGGCAGGCCTGATGGCTGGACAGGGGCTGCAGGGGTCAGAGAAATAACCATTTGAGCTGCAGTCTGCTCTTAGCTGTAAAAATGAAGTAGGGGAACGGGGTGTGGATCCGTGTGTGTGAGTGCTAAGTCGCTTCAGCCATGTCTGGCTTTGTGCAACCCTATGGACTATAGCCCACCAGGCTTCTCTGTCCATGGGATTTTCCAGGCAAGAATACTGGAGTGGGTAGCTATGCCCTCCTCCAGGAGTTTTCCCAACCCAGGGATCAAACCCAAATCTCTTATGTCTCCTGCATTGGCAGGTGGGTTCTTTACCCTTAGCACCACCTGGAAAACCCGTGTGGACCCTTATGGACCCTTTACTATCAAGAGGGTATGAAGCCTCATGATAGTAAAATCGAGTCCCCTTCTGGGTTGTCTTGGGACACAGCCTCCTTTGTTCTGGCTGCCCCTGGACTTGGAGGGTTTCCTTTGCTACCCCCAGCTGTGGGAGGGATGGTCCATCACCTTGGGGCTGTTGGCCCCTGTCAGGATGCTCAGTTTGCTGTGGCTCTGCTCACTGCAGCTGTGGAAGGCAGGGCTGAGGCTGTACATGGGGAGAGAGGATGCTCCTCAGACTTCTGCCTTGGCTGCAACCACAGGGACCATGGCCAAGTTTAGTGTGTCCAGGGCAGGGGGCACAGGGTGGCAGGGAACTGGAACTCCACCTCCTCAGGAGCCATTTTGCCTGCTCCTGCTGTGTGCTCCTCCTCGAAGCTATACGTTTCGGTAACTTCCTTCACTTACACATTCATTCAGCAGATATTCATCCAGTACTGCTCTGTGCCAGGCGGGAGGCCAGGGGCTGGAGATGCTGGGGTGAGTGTGTACAGGGTCAGGAAAAGCATCTCAGGGGAGAATGACGAGAAGGAGGCAGGCATGGGGAGATCCAGGGAAAGAGCTTTCCAGGCAGAAAGGACTGGAAAGGCCCTGAGGTAGGAATGAACCTGGCTTGCTGGAGGGAGAAAAGGAAGGTGTGGCAGTCTGGGGCAGGGAGAACAAGGTGGGCATGATATGAGGTGAAACCAGAAAGATGTGCAGGGGCCAAATCATGGAAGGCCTCCTAGGCTAGGAAGGAATTTGGATTTCATTCAGATTATAAATGGAAGACTCTGGCGGGTTTTAAACAGTGGAATGGTGTGAACTGACTTGTATTTTTAAAAACTCTTTCTGGCTGCTGGGTGGAGAATAGACTGAATGAGGGACACAGGAGTCTGTCGAGGAAGCTTCTGCAAGTGAGAGATGCTGGTGCGGGGATCCGGCTGGGAGCGGTAGTGGAATTGCACGTACACTTTAGAGAGAGCCAACAGGATTGCTGATGGAGCGGAATCAGTATAACGCTAGCATCAGTGAGAATGGTGGTGTCCTCCTCATGGTGGTAAACCCTAGGGCAGGGGGAGCAGAGGCCAAGGGAGGACCAAGTTCCGTTTTGTTCATGTTGAATTTGAGAAGCCTCTCTGCCATCCAGGGAAAGATGTCAAGCAGGCAGTTGGTGATGTGGATCTGGAACGCAGAGGCAAGGGCCCTGCTGTTTTAAATCTGGGTGTTGTCGCTGTACTGATGGTGTTTAAAAAAGGCTGTGGTGTGCCAAATCACTCAGGAAGTGATGCATGGAGAGCTAGAGGGACTTCATGGCATCCTTGTCTTGCTCTGCCAGGCAGGGCCACCCCTGGCACTTGGAGCAACTTTGCTGAGAGCATCTTGTATCCCGGTCGTGTCTTCTGCAGGGTGTAGGAGTCTATGGCTGTTCCCCATCAGAGCCCAGCTTGGGCCAGGGTCTGGCCCAGCAGGGCATGGAGGGTGGATGGAGGGAGACCACTCCTTTGGTCTTCTTAGTGCCCTCCTACACTTTCTCAGCGTCCTGACTCAGGACCTCACAGGGACCCGGGAGCTTTTCTTCCTGCCCTTTCCCTGTTAAGTCCCTGTAAATCTCCCAGCTGCCCTGAGTCTGGGAGATGAGGACACAGGTGAGAGGGAAAAGGAGAGGAAATGGAGAAGAAGAGAGTGAGAGAAGGGCAGAGGGTGGCCCTGGGAGGGCTTCAGGGGTCAGGAGGACCAGAGGAGAACCAGAATGAGCTGGGGGAGGACAGAGGTCACAGGAAAGGGGGAGGACAGAGAGTTTAAAAAGTGCTCCTTTTTCTCCGGTGCTGGCTTTAGGGACTAGTTCCCTTTACCTACCTGGGAAGTAAACACTGCCTCTCATCTCATAAGGAAAGCAGTCTGAAGCTTTAGGACAAGGTCAGACGCCCTCTGGATCCCCACCTTATACCAGGAACTTGACCTACTCTCTGCACTCCACACTGCCCTGCGAAGGGATCGCACCACCTCATGGCACTGGCCTCAGGCCTGAAGCTCAGGAGGTTTACAGCATCTGCCTGAGACCGCAGGGGATTGGGGTGGGTGGCGGTGGGATTCAAGTCTTCATCTATCAGATGTCAAGTCTAGGTGCCTGTGCCACCCACCCCCTTTTGGTTTATTTTTCTCCACAACTAAGCCTAAATTCTTAAAAAAAGATGACTTTGGGGGAGAATATTATTTCTAAAGTGCTGGGAGGGGAAGGGCAGTGGTGTTGCCATAGTTTGAGAGGATATGCCTGCGCATGCTCAGAGAGGGTGACTGGCACTCCTCGTGTTGCCAGCCATTTGGAGACAGAGTTCTGCCAGGAAAGCCTGGATTCTGTTTCACCTCCTGTCCCCAACCCCCCTCACCTGCCCCCGGTGGGCACAGCTGTTGGCAGCTGCAGTCACCTGCCTGGGATCAGCAAACAGATGGCCCTGGGTTTCTGGGACAGTTCCAGTTTCAAATGTTCTTTCTAGTTGTCAAACAAATGTACTGCCTTTTAGTTCAGAAATTATGGAGCACCTTATGCATGGCTGTAAATCCTGTCAGCTCTTGCAGGTTCTGTCTCAGAAAGGTGCAGCCCTAGAAAGGAAGGATGGTAATTTTTAAAGGCTGCTTAGCAACTGGGATTAGGGTCTGAATGGATACTGGAAGGGTCATCTATAGAAGAAGTGGCTTTCTGTCCAGAACTCCACAAAGTCCAGAGGAGACATGCTAGACCTGGTGAGAAAGATCCAGTGGGATAGGAATTATTGTTCCCATTTTACAGGTGAGAAGGATAAGGCTCGGAGAAGTGAACCACCAGCTCAGGGCCTTCAGTAAGTCATAGATGAAGCTTGTACTTGAAGCCAGGTCCCCTAATTCTTGGTATAGTGTTGTCTCCATTATCTGATTCTCAAGAAGAAAGACCTCTGATGTGGGTCCAGCAGGACTGCCAGGTACAGCTATCCAGGCTGTGCACTGCACCATTTCATTCACATTGGTGTTGAATATGATGGGTGCCCACAGAGTTGTGAAATTCAACTCTGGGTCCAGGGAAGTCTGGCCCTTCTCTATCCATCTGCTATCCTCCCACCTCAGTCCTTGCTGGTACTACAATTGAAGATGCGGGAAGGGTGTTGACTCCAAGCCTCCAGTAGCAGGTGGAGTAAGTGATGGCTTCACCTTAGTGTTTTTCACCTGGTTCAGGCTGCAATGGGCCCCCCACCCAGTCCAATGGTCCTGCTCCCAGGTGTACTGTGCTTTTCTGTCTGCTCACCCAGCACCATTTGCTTAGGGATGGAACTGGAAGAAGGTGGGTTTGGGGCCTCTGGTGGGAGATGAGGCCAGCTGACGTCCTGACATTTAGGATGGCTTCCTCCTCCCTCTCGCTATTCCCCAGCCCACCCACCCACATACGTACCTGGAATTAACACTGTGGCACAAGCTCTTCTTAAATATGACACATCTGCTCCTGCTGTGCAGGGAGGGAGAATTTATAGGTGAGAAATCAGTAGACTGATCTTCACTCTGCTCCAGTGGTCAGGCTGTCGCTGATTGATACCCCGCGCACAGCGCAGCCTGGACGGCTCCTTTTTATAGGCTCCGCCCGCCTTCCCATAACTCAGGAGGGAAACTGTAAATCCTCAGAGGCGGCACAGCAATCCTCTATTAGGACAGCCACCTGGAGTTCCTGACAGGCTCCTCTCTCCGACTCCACATCTCACTGTCAAGGCAGCTGTGAGCTGAGGGGATGTGCCCCGCACAGGGAGCCAGGAGATCTGGCCAGCTCGGAAGCTGCAGGCTGGGAAGAGCCGGTAATGACCAGGGTCACCTGGTCTGACAAATGGTCAGCCTATGCATTCCTTCTGCCAGCGGGGAGCTCACTATCTACCAACCCATCCATCTTTGGAGAACTCCCCTACTTCGGGTCACAGATTTCTTCTTCTCTCAAGCTGGGATCCTGCGTCCAAGTGTTTTCATCTTATTTCTTTTCTTTGGTGCTGAACCGAAGGAACCTAATGGTAGAGTAATTGCCGTGTTTAACTTCTCCGCTAGAACCCAGCTCATTTAATTCTCCCTATAAAAAACAAGTCAGTACTGTGTAACAAAACATGTTGTAGTGGCTTAATATTAAAGCAGAATGGAACAAGCCTGGATGGGTGGGCAGAGCGCTCTCGGTTTCTCCCTCCCTTCCCTGCTCCCCAACACGAGTGTGGTAGTTACTCTAAAGATGGAGCCGTGCCTCAGTGTTCCTTTATTTTAGCCTTTGTCAAACCTAGTGTTTCTCAATCATTAGAGTGTCTCAGCGTTAGGTTACAGGGTTGTATGCACCCATATGAATACATCTTCAGTAGTGATTTAAGTGATTTGCACAGGCAATTTTGACTATAGGCGATGTTTCCCTCACATGATAACTTTTGAACTTAACCTCCACCCAAGAAGTGATTTGATCATGTCTTTCTTTTTTCCCCCCTTTCCTTTTAAAAAGTGTTTCCCCCTTTTTTCCTTTTCTATTGAGGTATCACATAAACCGTAAAATGTATACATCTGAAGTGCACAGCTCAATGAATTTTTACAAATGGATACATCTGTGTGATTCCCACCCAGCTCAAGATATAGAGCATTTTGTCGCCTGCAAGGTTGCCCAATCCCCTTCCTGGTCAATACCATCTCTCTTCCCAGAGGTGACTCTCCCTTGTTGTTGCTGTTGCCGTATCTTAGCTTTACTCGTTCTTGACCTCATCTAAATGCAGTCACACTGGAAGCCCGCTGTCTGGCACCTCATGCTCAGCATAATGCCTCATGGCACGCCACAGTGATTCCTTCTTCATTTCTGATTCTTTTTTAGAGTATAATTGTCTTCAATGTTCTGTTAGAGTCTGCTGCCCAGTGAAGTGAATTGGCTATATGTGTACACATATCCTTTCCCTCTTGCGTCTCCCTTTCACATCCCCCACACACCTCACATTTCTAAAATGTGAGAGCTATATTCCTAAAACCAGCAATGGATGGGCATATGTCCTTCCGAGTGTCTACACCTTCAGCCCTCTAGACCCTTCCTCAGAGAGGCCATCTCAGGGCTCCTCAGCCTGGCCTCCCACCCCGAGTGCATCCCAGCTTGTCTGGTCATTTTCCCTTGGATTTCGGCCTCTAATGGTATGTGATTTGACCCATGTGAAGAGAGTGGGGCAGCATGCTCATTTAAAGCATATCCCTTGAGAAGTAGGGAAAAAATTGGCTTAAAACTCAACATTCAGAAAACTAAGATCATGGCATCCGGTCCCATCACTTCATGGCAAATAGTTAGGGAACCAATGGAAACAATGAGAGACTTCATTTTTGGGGGCTCCAAAATCACTGCAGATGGTGACTACAGCCATGAAATTAAGATGCTTGTTCCTTGGAAGAAAAGCTATGACAAACCTAGACAGCATACTAAAAAAAAGCCAGCAGAGACATTACTTCATCCACAAAGGTCTGTCTAGTCAAAGCTACGGTTTTTCCAGTAGTCATCTATGCATGGTAGAGCTGGACTATAAAGAATTTTGAGCACCGAAGAATTGTTGCTTTTGAACTGTGGTGTTAGAGAACACTCTTGAGAGTCCCTTGCACTGCAAGGAGATCCAACCAGTCCGTCCTAAAGGAAATCAGTCCTGAATATTCATTGGAAGGACTGAAGCTAAAGCTGAAGCTCCAATTCTTTGGCCACCTGATTCGAAGAACTGACTCATTTGAAAGACCCTGATGCTGGGAAAGATTGAAGACGGGAGGAGAAGGGGACGACAGAGGATAAAATGGTTGGATGGCATCACTGACTCAATGGGCATGAGTTTGAGTAAGCTCCAGGAGTTGGTGATGGACAGGGAAGCCTGGCGTGCTGCTGTCCATGGGATTGCAAAGAATTGGACAGAACTAATTTATTGAACTGAACTAAGAAGTAGGTGGAGATTTGACAGAGGAATGGATAAAGAAGATGTGGTACATATATACAATGGAATATTACTCAGTCATTAAAAAGAATGGGCTTCCCTGGGGCTCAGATGGTAAAGAATCCACCTGCAATGTGGGAGACCTGGGTTGGAGACCTGAGTGGATCCCTAGGTTGGGAAGATCCCTTGGAGAAGGGAATGGCTACCCACTCCAGTATTCTTGCCTGGAGAATTCCAAGGACAGAGGGGCCTGGCAAGCTACAGTCCATGGGGTTTGCAAAGAGTTGGACACAACTGAGTGACTTTCTTTTTCATTAAAAAGAATGAAATAATGCCATTTGCAGCAACATGAATGGACCTAGAGAGTGTCATACTGAGTGAAGGAAGTCACACAAAGAAGGAGAAATATCGTATTGTATCCCTTATATGTGGAATCTAAAAAGAAATGACACAAATTAACTTACAGAACAGAAAGAGAATCCCAGACTTAGAAAATGAACTTATGGTTGCCGAGGGGAAGGGATAGTTAAGGAGTTTGGGAAGGTCATGTACACACTGCTATATTCAAAATGGATAACCAACAAGGACCTATTTATTGTATAGCACATGGAACTCTGCTCAATGCTATGTGCCAGCCTGAATGGCAGGGGGTTCTGGGGAGAATAAATACTTGTATATGTACGGCTGAGTTCCTTCGCTGTTCACCTGAAACTGCCACAACATTGTTAATCAGCAATTTGTTGTTCAGTTGCTAAGTACTGTCAGAGTCTTTGCAATCACATGGACTGCACGTCAGTAGGCTTCCCTATCCTTCAATGTCTCCTGGAGTTGGCTCAAATTCATGTCTATTGAGTGGGTGATGCTATCTAAGCATCTCAACCTCTGTCGTCCCCTTCTCCTCCTGCCTTCAATCTTTCCCAGCATCAGGGTCTTTTCCAATGAGTCAGTTCTTCGCATCAGGTGGCCAAAGGATTGGAGCTTCAGCTTCAGCATCAGTCCTTTCAATGAATATTCAGGGTTGATCTCCTTTAGGTTTGATCTCCTTGATGTCCAAGGGACTCTCAAGTGAATTCTCCAGCACCACCCCAATACAAAATAAAAATTTGAAAGTTTGAAAAAAAAGAAGTAGATGGAGATTGTATTGTCAGCTTTCCTGATGTGGAACACTCCTGAGCTCTCTTTGCTCGTGTGATTGCCATGTCTTTCCTCATCTAGGGCTGTGCTATTGATATTTTGCATCAAGAGCATACCCCTTAAATTCATCCCTGTTGTGTTTCATATTCTCCCATTCAGTCTATTGCTTCAGCCTGTCAAGTTCTTTTGAGAGCCTCATCCAATTCTGTCAGACTTCATATTATTCAAGGGTCCTGTGAGCCTGTACTCCAGATGTTTGTCCAAGTCATGTGAGCTGTGTGACCTGATGCCACAAGCTGACCTTGGGATGGCTGTGTCCTTTAATCGGTGCATCCAGGCAGCTCTTCCCTCTGCCTGGAGCACGCCTCCTTTAATACCTGCACAACTGGCCCCTCATTTCCTCAAGTCTGTGCTCAAATATCACTTTTTCAGTGAGGTCTTCCACACCACTCTATGTCAAGTTTCAACCCTTTCTTCCAATTCTGACATTTTATATCTCCTTCCCTTCTCTCTTTCTGCCATAGCACTTATACCCACATAACATATCTATTATTCACTTGTTTATTTTCTTATCACCTCTAGAATATAGGTGCCTCTAGGTATAGAAGTAAGTGTGTGTGTGTGTGTGTGTGTGTGTGTGTGTGTGTCTGTGTGTCTGTGTCCTTTTTGGGCCCAGGACAGCACCTGGTATGTGGTAGGCACTCAACAAATTATCTTACTCACAGTAATTAACACAGAGTTCAGATGCAGGTTAAGGGGAAACTCCCACCAATCACAGTATTTTAAACAAATAGAGGTATTTATTTCTTGCATAGCAAAATTTCTGGAAATTGTGTGTCTGATGCTGTCATAGTGGTTCCACCTTGTCATTGAAGACCTAGGCTTTGTAACTTCTCTGACTCTACCATCCTGTGCATATTGGCATGTTGCCTTACGGTTACAAAGTGGCTGCTGTACCTCCAGGTATCACAATCATGTTCCTGGCAGGAAGTGGGAAGAGAGGAAGATTTTTTCCTCAGGAGGCTTTGTCTTTTTATTTAGGGAAGAAAGTTCTTCTTAGCTGACTTTTCAATACACTTTATACCAGAGCAGTGACATGTGCCCACCCTTATACTAATCACAAGCCAAGGGGGATGAGATCACTAGTCTTAACTCATCTTTTGGGGCTGGTGCTCCTCCTAAGGTGAAAGGGTCTCCATCTATCACATAAACAAATTGGAGTTCCATTACCAAAGAAAAGGTGGGGGGTGGAGGGAATGATTGTATCATGAGAGACAGTGAACATCTTTCAGAAGATCTGTTATGCTGTTTTCTGTCCTTTGCTAATCTGGAAGAATGGCGCTTAGTCTGCCTTGCCTTGTCTGCAGGGAGGTTGCATCCAATTCTGGGGACCATCTTGGCCTCTTCCAGGCTCTCACTGACCCTCTGGAATCCAGCCCAGCCATGGGGTCTCAATAATCCTTCCCACCAAAGCTCTCCCTCCATCACTCTCCTCCCATCTCCTCGCACTCTACTTCCGCAAAAGGTCCCAGAAGGTACTATGCACCAAGACCTGCATCCCAAGGTCTGTCCCATGGTCTGGCATGTGTCATCGTGGTCCCTCGGGCATAAGTGCTCAGGCCTGAATCTTCCCCTTCTGCCCTTCCATGTGCTGAGAAGCCGCTGAGAGTCTGGCTGTGGTGGTGGGGAATGGTGGTGGGGAATGGTGGTGGGGTTGTGCAGAAGGTGTGTCTAGAGTGTTCACAGTTGTAGACCAAGTCAGAAGGCTGAAAAACCTGAGAGGATCTTCCCTCCAAACTCCCAAACAATGGAACCAAAGCATCTTAAATGGCCCCAACCTTAGGACTGGGGATGGGTCATTCATTCCTGGGGTTTTTGCTTTGTCCTTGGGCCGTGGGACTCCTGGACACAGCTCTGGGGTGAAGGATGGGAAGAAAAATGTTCCTGGATGGGCACAATAGGTGCTACCACAAACTGGCACTAGGTATCACACGGAGCCCCATGGGCATGGTGTGTGTCATTAATTCACTGGCCCATTGCTGCCCTCATCACTGCCCCCTCAGGGCTGGTGCTTTCCTGGGCTCCCTGCCTTCTACCCACCCGAGAGTGGGCAGGTTGGACCCACCCCAGGAAGTAATGAGTTACCCATCACTGGAGATGTTCAAGCAGAGACTTTGCAGCCCCTGGGCTAGAGTATTATAGAGCAATTTCCTGCATCTGGGGGAGGAGTGTTTCTTGCTGTGGAAAGAGCACTAGATCACTGGTCCCACAGCCTGAATTCTGCTCCCAGTTGTACCATTTGCTGCCTGAGGGGAGCAAATCTCTTAAACTCTCTGACCCTTGCTTTTCTCACTTAGAAAGTTGAGGGGCTAACAATTGTGAGAGGATTGTTTGAAATCAGTGAGATTGTGACCATGAAAACACTTCATAAACTTGACAGATTTAGCATCATTATTACTCAAGTTAAGTTTAGGCGCATGGCAAGTTGGCCAGAAGACCAACTCTCAAAGGAAAATTCCATCCTCATTTAAATTGAGGTGTAAATCACAGCTTAAAATGTTTCCACTAGGAGTAAGGGCATTTTTTCCAGCCTGTATTGAGATCTAACTGACATATAATATTGTGGAAGTTTAAGGTGCCCAATGTGATGGCTTGACTCACGTATATATTGTGAAATGACTTCTGCAATAAGTTAATACTTCCATCACCTCACATAATTACCTTTCTCTGCATGTGTTGAAAACCTTTAAGGTCTACTCTCTTAGAAACTTTAAAATATACCACACAGTATTGTTAACTATAGTCACCATGCTGTACATTAGAGCTCCAGGATTTATTTAACTTATAGCTGAAAGTTTGCATTTTTTGACATGTATTTCCCGCACCCCCTAGTCCTTGGCAACCACTATTCTACTCTCTGTTTCTATGAGTATGGCTTTTTTGAATTCCACTTATGAACAAGATCATACAGTATTTGTCTTTCTCTGACATTTCACTTAGCATAATGCCCTCAAGGTTTATCCATGTTGTTCCAGATAACAGGTTTTCTTCTTTTTCTAGCTGAATAACATTCCATTATATATAGATGTAGATGCGCGTCATAGCGTCTTTATCCATTTATCTGTCATCGGACACTTAGGGTGTTTCCATGTTGTCTTTGCTATTGTCAACAATGCTTCAATGAACGTGGGGGTCAGATCTCTCTTCCAGATAGAGACTTTGTCTCCTTTGGATATATACCAAGAAGGAGAATGCCGGGCCATATGGCAATTCTATTTTTAGTTTTCTGAGGGGCCTCCATGCTGTTTCCCATAGTGGCTGCACCGGTTTCAGTTCAGTTCAGTCGCTCAGTTGTGTCTGACTCTTTGCGACCCCATGAATCACAGCACGCCAGGCCTCCCTGTCCATCACCAACTCCTGGAGTTCACTCACACCCATGTCCATTGAGTCAGTGATGCCATCCAGTCACCTCATCCTCTGTCGTCCCCCTTCTCCTCCTGCCCCCAATCCCTCCTAGCATCAGTCTTTTCCAATGAGTCAACTCTTCGCATCAGGTGGCCAAAGTACTGGAGTTTCAGCTTTAGCATCCTTCCTTCCAAAGAACACCCAGGACTGATCTCCTTTAGAATGGATTGGTTGGATCTCCTTGCTGTCCAAGGGACTCTCAAGAGTCTTCTCCAACACCACAGATCAAAAGCATCAATTCTTCGGTGTTCAGCTTTCTTTACAGTCCAACTCTCACATCCATACCTGACCACTGGAAAAACCATAGCCTTGACCAGACAGACCTTTGTTGGCAAAGTAATGTCTCTGCTTTTGAATATGCTCTCTGGGTTGGTCATAACTTTCCTTCCAAGGAGTAAGCATCTTTTAATTTCATGGCTGCAATCACCATCTGCAGTGATTTTGGAGCCCCCCAAAATAAAGTCAGCCACTGTTTCCCCATCTATTTCCCATGAAGTGATGGGACCAGATGCCATGATCTTAGTTTTCTGAATGTTGAGCTTTAAGCCAACTTTTTCACTCTCCACTTTCACTTTCATCAAGAGGCTTTTTAGTTCCTCTTCACTTTCTGCCATAAGAGTGGTGTCATCTGCATATCTGAGGTTATTGATATTTCTCCCGGCAATCTTGATTCCAGCTTAGGCTTCTTCCAGCCGAGTGTTTCTCATGATGTACTCTGCATATAAGTTAAATAAGCAGGGTGACAGTATACAGTCTTGACGTACTCCTTTTCCTATTTGGAACCAGTCTGTTGTTCCATGTCCAGTTCTAACTGTTGCTTCCTGACCTGCATATAGGTTTCTCAAGAGGCAGGTCAGGTGGTCTGGTATTCCCATCTCTTTCAGAACGTTCCACAGTTTATTGTGATCCACACAGTCAAAGGCTTTGGCATAGTCAATAAAGCAGAAATAGATATTTTTCTGGAACTCTCTTGCTTTTTCAATGATCTAGCGGATGTTGGCAATTTGATCTCTGGTTCCTCTGCCTTTTCTAAAACCAGCTTGAACATCAGGAAGTTCACGGTTCACGTATTGCTGAAGCCTGGCTTGGAGAATTTTGATCATTACTTTTCTAGCATGTGAGATGAGTGCAATTGTGTGGTAGTTTGAGCATTCTTTGGCATTGTCAAGAGAACTCACTGGTCATAGCAAACATTCTCTTCCAACAACACAAGAAAGACCTTGCACATGGACATCACCAGATGGTCAACACCAAAATCAGATTGATTATATTCTTTGCAGCCAAAGATGGAGAAGCTCTATACAGTCAGTAAAAACAAGACTGGGAGCTGACTGTGGCTCAGATCATGAACTCCTTATTGCCAAATTCAGACTTAAATTGAAGAAAGTGGGGAAAACCACTAGACCATTCAGGTATGACCTAAATCAAATCCCTTATGATTATACAGTGGAAGTGAGAAATATCTGGGTTGTGAAGTTCTTTTTTGTATAGTTCTTCTGTGTATTCTTGCCACCTCTTCTTAATATCTTCTGCTTCTGTTAGGTCCGTACCATTTCCGTCCTTTATTGAGCCCATCTTTGCATGAAATGTTCCCTTGGTATCTCTAATTTTCTTGAAGAGATCTCTAGTCTTTCCCATTCTGTTGTTTTCCTCTATTTCTTTGCATTGATCGCTGAGGAAGCCTTTGCCAAAGAGTCCGAAATGCAGTACTTGGATGCAATCTCAAAAATGACAGAATGATCTCTGTTCATTTCCAAGGCAAACCATTCAATATCACAGTAATCCAAGTCTATGCCCCAACCAGTAACGCTGAAGAAGCTGAAGTTGAATGGTTCTATGAAGACCTACAAGACCTTTTAGAACTAACACCCAAAAAAGATGTCCTTTTCATTATAGGGGCTGCTGTTGCTACTGCTGCTAAGTCGCTTCAGTCGTGTCCGACTCTGTGCAATCCCATAGACGGGAACCCACCAGGCTCCCCCGTCCCTGGGATTCTCCAGGCAAGAACACTGGAGTGGGCTGCCATTTCCTTCTGCAATGCATGAAAGTGAAAAGTGAAAATGAAGTTGCTCAGTCGTGTCCAACTCTTCGCGACCCCATGGACTGCAGCCTACCAGGCTCCTCCATCCATGGGATTTTCCAGGCAAGAGTACTGGAGTGGGTTGCCATTGCCTTCTCCGTCATTATAGGGGACTGGAATGCAAAAGTAGGAAGTCAAAAAACACCTGGGGTAACAGGCAAATTTGGCCTTGGAGTACAGAATGAAGCAGGGCAAAGGCTAATAGAATTTTGCCAAGAGAATGCACTGGTCATAGCAAACACCCTCTTCCAACAACACAAGAGAAGACTCTACACATGGACATCATCAGATGGTCAACACCGAAATCAGATTGATTATATTCTTTGCACCAGTTTACATTCCCACTAACAGTGTAGACGGATCTCCTTTTCTCCACATCCTCGCCAATACTTGGTATCTCTCAGTCTTTTTGAGAGTAGCCATTTGAACAGGTGTGAGGTGATTGCTCATTGTGGTTTTGACTTGTCTTTCCCTGATGATTAGTGATGTTGAACATCTTTATATATCTGTTGGCCATTTGGATATTTTCTTTGGGAAAATGTCTATTCGGGTTCTTCGTCTATTTCTAAACTGAAGTATTCGGTGGTGGTTTGTTTTTTTTTTCTCTTGAGTTGTATGAGTTCCTTATATATTTTGAATATTAACCCCTTATCAGGTATATGAGATCAGAAATATTTCTCCCATTCTGTTCAAGAGCATTTACAAAGAGATGCCATGTAGGCTTGTCTGAAAACACAGAGTTCAAAGTCACAGGGTAGAGGACTTAGAAATCTTTAAGTAGAAGCTGGAGCTGATTGTCTGGCCTATTTTAAGATGTTGTTTGGTCATTAAGTCATGTCCAACTCTTTTGCAACCCCATGGACTGTAGCCCGCCAGGCCTCTGTCCAGGCAGGAATAAGATGTAGGTTCATGCTTGAGTGAGAAGTGCCATAGAAATGGGCCTCTGTCTGAAGGTGGAGTTTGAGGTGAAGGGAATGTTTGGGCAGCAGAGGCGTTTCCACTATTTACCTTCTCAGAGTTGACTGAGGAAGCCCACACTTCCCTGCTACTCTTTAGGATCTGGGAGAAACTTTCCAACATTCAGCTTCCTGGGTTCCATCTGTAGAGACTGTATTCAGTGGAGCTGGGTGAGGGCCCAGGAACCTGCATCTTCTAAAATCTCCTTTCTCCTGAGCCATCCCTGGGTGATTCTGCTGTGAACCAGAGCGGGGTGCAGAGGGCCGTCTGTGCCCAAGGCCAGCAGCTGTCCCTGGATCCTGGTACCCAGGTCTGTTCTCAGCCGGAGGGCAGAGTGGGCTGGCTTCGAGGAAGCTGCTCCGAGGCGGGGTCCAGATGGCTCCTCCTGATGGGAGGAGAGGACTGTGTTTATGCAAAGCCTGCCTTTGGAGAAAGAACTTTAAACGGTTGGCTGCAGTTAAACCGAATTTCATTAGCTTTTCTACACAAAGCCTCTGAGTCTTGGCTCTGCCCAGGAGAAGAGGAACACCTGGGGTGGTACCAACTTGGGATGTTCCCAGCAGGCCTCTGGTTAGGGGATGAAAATGATGCAGGGCTTTAAAGTGACCTTTTAAATATTTAGACCTCTTTCTGGCCCCGTATTTATCAAAAATAATGTTTGGAATCTACAGCCGCATTTATTTTCAGCCCATTTGCAAGTTGTTCACGCAAGCGAGCATTTCATCAGCCAAATGGGAGACGCTGTGTCTCACCCGGAGAGCCAAACATTTCAGAGGGGCAGCAGCGGGAGGGGCATCTGGGGATTAATTTAAAATAAAATCCTATTCCCGTGTTCCCATTACCACCTTGGAGGTTGGTGTGTGTATACAACCTCACACCCTTCTTTCATCTAAAATTAAAAAAAAAAGTTTGCAGCAGAACTTTAACCTTCCCTTTAGAAATCATCCCGAAAGGTCAGAGCTGTGCTCCTGTAGATTTCCGGGGCTCAGCTGGGAACTGATTAAAGCTGCCAGCCGTGGCTTGTCAGCTTTGTCAGAGACGACTCTATAAATTCTTTGTTATTCACTTTGCTGTATGTTATAAATACATTTATCTTCCTCTGTCAGGCGTCTGCAGGACAGGTGCTAGTGGGCTGGCAGTCCTGTTTAAGCGCTTCCAACAATGTCCTCTTTCAGTGACATTAGTGCAGGGACAGAGATGGCAGGAGATTCGGGAACCAGCGCCGCGGTAGGGCGGCGGGTGGCGACGCTGGTGGGACCTCAGGGAACACCTGGCACAGAGCCCTGTGTGCAGGAGGTGCCCCTCCTCCAGCCCGGGCTGACGTCCTGTGGCCAGACTGCTGGGGTCCAGTGGTGGGATCGTGTCACCTCCCTGACACACAGGGACGGTGTGAGGTGATATTGGTAGAACACGTGCACTTCTTCACTCACTCTGATTAAAGCAGAGTTTTTGTCCTTCTTGTTTTCTTTTCCAAGGATTAACACTATGCTGCCAGCTGTGATCAGGCAAGTGGAGAGTGGACGGGATGGGCCCCTGGGGGGCTGAGTGGGGGGGCAGTGGCGGGGTGTGGGGTCATCACGGGCTGTGGCACACATCCCTCATCTAGGTGTGATGCGCCAGTGCTGCGCGTGTTCCGATTCAGGGGCTGTCAGCTGCTCGAGCATCTTCGATCCCCTTTATTCGCCTCTAAAACCTGTAAGCAAGGTGCAGGGAGGTGAAAGGCTTTCCCACAGTCTCAGAGTCTGGGCTTCCCCTTGAAGCCTGGCATGTGCGAAGGGGAGAGTCTTGAGGGGCAGGAGCTTACGCTGGTAGCAGGCGGCTCCCAAGGCCTCATGTGAAGGGATGGAGCTGGGGCTCAGGGGGGTTTGGTCTTGGCTCCATGACCTTCCCAGGGCGTCTCCAGTCGCTGAGCTCTCTTCTCTGAGTCCAGAGATGATGTAGCAGGGACCAGGTTTGGAGCAGTGGCAGTTGGGAGAAGAAACCAGATTTGGGCTGTTTTGAAGGTAGAGCCAAGAGAATTTGCTGAGAGGTGGGGTGAGGTCTGTGAGAGAAAGAGAAGAATCAAGAATGACTCAGGTTTGTTGGCTCAAGTCCCTTAAATGAGGAAGGTTATAGGAGGGGCAGGTTTTGAGGGGAGATCAGGTGTGGGGTGTGTTCAGTTTGAGATGTCTGTTAGATATCTGTGTAGGCAGATTGAGAAAGAAGGTAGAAACACAAGTCGTGAGTTCACGGGCAAAGCTACGCTGAAGTGAGAAATGTGGGAGTGATCTGCTGGACCTAATAGATTCTAACAGCTGTTGCTTAAGCTGTGAGACTGGAAGAAATTAGTGAGGGTGTGAAGATCTGACTCCGGACTCCTTAACCTCTGCCTCCTGTCCTGAATTTGAGGTACGCTTGCTTTGCAGACTCATAGAGGCTGGTGTCTTTGGGTCTGCCCAGCCTCTTTCCTGCCCCATGCTCCCTGCCATCCTCCCGAGGTGGGGAAATTCTGTGGCCAAGGGGCTGTCCCTCCACGGTCCTTCCTCTAAGCTTCACTGCGCGCCAACCGCCTGGTAACTGCAGGTGCAGTGACCTATGACCTAGGGCTTGGCTCTGGTGCCATAGGCAGCACAGTGGGCACAGAGTGGGCCAGGGCCCCAGCAAGCCCTGCCTGTACATCCCAGAGTGGCCTGGAGCGGCCTCCGTTTCCACATCTGCCAACTCAAGATTTGCACACGATCCATCTCCTTGATCCCTGCCCGCTCTAACATCCCGACTGTGGTTCTAATCTGGCCCTTGGTTTTCCCCGAAGGGAATCTTGTTGGCTGTCAGAGAACTTGGTGGTTTCCTGGGGAAAGAGGGAGTTGCCACTGGAGTAACCAGGGAGGAAGGGGTGTGTGTGTGTGTGTGAGAGAGAGAGAGATGGTTGTTAAAATACTGAGCCACTTCCATACTGATTGGTAAATAGCTGGGTTGCTTCTCTGTCACCCCAGGCTCTCCCTTGGGACCCACGACCTTCACTGAGACCATACCAAGATCCATCAACTTAAAGGGGTACCTCCAGGCCCAGTGTAAGGATGATTGGTCATTTCTTCTCCCCCTCCAGTTAGAAGATTTTAAGTATCATCCCCAGCGTGTGTGTCTTTCTCTGGTAGGTCCCAACAGACAGGTGGCATCTTAGAGATGCCTCTGTCTCTTACATCCCTCCAAAGCTTTGCTTCTCATTCTAGGAAAATAAATATGATCCCAGTAAATACCTGCATCTTCATGACAGGAAGTCACAGGCAGTCTAACGGTGGAATCCCTGTTAAATCTCTGGATTATTTATAACCCAGATGTTGACAGATGCCGGATAGATTATTTGAGCCTGTTTCTTTTCTCCTCTTCTCCGAAGATCCCATGTGCCAATTAATTCTGCAGCCTCTGGGCTCTTGGGGGCAAAGACTGTTTGCCACCAATTCTAGAAGGGCTGGCTAGCTCCTAGTGAGGCTGACTTCAGTGAAGTGAGATGGAGAGAGTGAGCCTGGGGGGTGGGGTGGGGGAGGAGTGCAGCAACAGTTCAGGTGTTAAACTACTGAGGTGGAAAATTGCTTTGACAGCTATGATGTTGTTGTTTCAGGTAGCGAGGGTTACACTCTCATTTACTTCAGCCACGCCTGCTGGCGCTGCCGGGCTGCCTGTCTCGTGCAAAGCTGCTCATTGCCGGGTGTCAGAGCAGGGGTTTTTGCCTGTCTCTGGGGAACTGGTTGGCAGTCCTGCTCCAGAGGTGGCCACGTTCCAGGATCCGGGTTGATGGGACCCTGGGCATCACTGCCCCGAGCTGCTGATACCCATCGCTGGGCACTGGATGGGCCCCAGAGCCAGCGGGGGGAGGCTGAGGGGGCTGGCATTTAGGGAGCATCCTCATGGGTTAGGCCCTGTACCAGGCACTGTTTGTGCATGAGTTCCCATGACCCTATCTGCCACTCTGCAAGGAGAGGCCACTGAGGCTTGGAGAGAAGCCGCAGATTTCTCTGGGAGCCCAGCAGGAATCAGAACTTGAGCCTGGAGTCCTGATTCCAAAGCCCAACCCTTTACTTCTCCATGCTCCAGGTGCCTCCTGGAGGGTGGGATAAGAAGCAGCTCCTCCCTATTCATTCAGTGGCCAAAGGGAGCAGGAAGTGCTTCCGGATCACACCATGAGTTAGAACTGGTTTCTTCCCGGGCATTTCATCAAGCCAAGGAGAACCTGCCTTACTCTTTCCAGCAGGCCATCCACTGAAGAGCTTTCATCCATCATCTATTCAGCTCTGAGACGGCAGTGCTGTGGGAGATGTGGAAACTGTGTAAACCAGGGCACTTTCCCCTAAAGAGTTGAGAGCCTGGGTAGGAAGCAGCAAGAAATGAGTGTAGGAGGGCAGTCTGCTGTGCTGGAGGTTTTCTATAAGAGGAGTAAGGCAGGAGTAAAGGGGACTGAGGCTTGGAGAAGTTGTCCTGGAGGAGGTGGGAAGGAAGAGGGGAAAGTGGAAAGAGCTTTGGGGTGGGGGATGGTTGTGGGGAGGTGTGTATAGGCATGGAGAGGGTGTGCAGAGAGCAGCTTCCTGGGAGGCCTGGATCCCCCAGGAACCCGTAGTCTGGTCCTGAAGGGTTCATTCCTGGGCTCTGGGTCCCTGCAGCCAGCTGAGCAGCCTGGCCCCTGGGCTGAGCGCAGTCCCCATTGCCATCTGGCGTGGGGACAGGCAGGCTGGGCTGTGACTGCCTGCTGCGCAGGGACCGTGTGCATCCTCAAGGCCACAGTGGCGGGGCAGTCCTCATAATGGGGATGTGCCCCCTTGGTCTGTGTTCTCCTGTCAAGGGAGGGGAGATTTCCAGAAAGTTCTCTCCATGGAGACTTCAGGCACAGGAGTGGCGCAGAGAGAAGTGCAGTTGGGCACCCCCAGGGCTGAAGACCGAGGATTTGGGGAGGATGAGGCCTGCCCCAGCCAGGGCCCCTGTCAGATGTGAGAGGTCAGCCCAGGCCTCTGGGTAACTAAGCTGCCGAGTAATTTCTGTTGTGTCCACCATGGAAAGTGATGCTGGGAGGTGACGAACACAGCAAAGCAAAATTCTGCATCCGTTTGAAGTAGGGTGGGAGGAAGGGGGAGGTATGGTTTCTAGTCCTGGCTCCTTCATTGGGCTACTCCTGCTTTTTGGGTCTTTACTTTGTCTCCGATAAACAGAGACCCTCTTTCTAGTCCTTTCTAACCCCCGAGAGCACTGAAGATCCTGTGAAGGGAGAGGTGTGACTTGAAACCATAGTGGGCTTTTATTGAACAAATGGGGATACCTAAGCTCAGGAATGTGCTCGCCACTCACTGCCTCACCCTCTGTGGTAAGAGGTCCGTGTTTCTCAGGGGTCTGGTGGCGCCCAAGCTTGGCTGGGAGCTGGAGGAGGCGGTGGGTAAGTGGTGCTGCAGAGCTGGGCCTCCTGGAGGAAAAGTCCAGGAAGCAGGCAGGGGCTGCCAAGGCCGGGTGGGTGGGGGGGGGCGGTGAGGGGGATCCCCAGGCACATCTGCCTGTGCTCTCCTCACCCTGCCCCCTCAGCCTGGGTATTGTCCCATTCAATGCCTGTGATTGAGTTTGGGATACAAGCCAGGCCCTGAAGAGCATCTGGGCAGCAATGGGGCAGGGAGGTGGCTCCCTCCTCCCCTCTCCTCCCAGGGCCTGCTGCGAATAGAGCCGGAAACCCTGCTCCTGGCCAACCCCACCACCCCCCACACCCACCCCCACCCACAACATGGGGACGATGGGACTGGGGCTCTCTGGAGCTGGGAAGACTGACTCTCCCATAGCTGCTGGGAGCTCTTCTCTGGGGATCCGCCAGACCTAATGAGCCGTTCTCTCTGGGAGAAACATTTGCTGTAGGAAGTAAGGAAATTCAGAGAGAGTAGGTGAGGAAACCGAGGACCCCCCAGAAGACCAGGAAGCTGAAATTTCTTCCATCCTTTCAGAATCCAGGGATATCAGCCAGGGAGTTAGTGATTATCTGGGTGGTGAGCTCTCTTGATGGGTTAAGAAACTCAGACCCAGAGAGGGAGTGGTCTGCCTATGACTGGTAGTAGAGCAGGACCTGAAGCCAGCATCTGACCTCTGGGCCAGGGCTCTCTGCCCATGTCCCCATCTTCCTGCTGGGAGCGGTCTGGCTGATAAGACCTTGGTTCTCCCAGGGGGTCTGCCAAGGCTGTGAGGGAGAAGGCAGTGATGGTTTGCGGGTGCCCAGGAGGAGGAACGTCCTGGCTCCTCCCTTTTCTGTTCTCCCTTGGAGGAATCTCCTCCTTGGAGGAGTCTGAGGGGCAGGAGACCTTTTTCAGGGGACTTTGATCAGCACTCTGCAGTTTCCCAGAATGGTGTGGGGTGGGTAGTGTGTCTCAGCTGATTGGGACAGTCCATCCCCACTCAGGGAATTCCAAATAAGTCAAAGATGTAAGGCTGGACAATTCTGCAGTATTCCAGCACATTGGAAGGCTAATGGGCATCTCCTCAACCCCCAAAATGTTCCTTTTTTGTTCCTTGGATCTTTCCTAACTTCCACTGAGACTAAGGGTGATGATGGGGAGAAAGAGGATGGGGCTGATGGTCTACAGCTGAGTTTTCATCCAAATTTAGTCACTGACAAGAGGTGTGGTTTTGGAAAGTCCCTCCCTCTCTCTGAGCTTCAGTTTCCCCATTTGAAAAATGGGTGGCTAGATTATGATCCAGAGTATCCTTGCCCTCACATCTTAAGATTCTGCTAGATTCTCAGGTGAACCTCTTCATCCGTCTGTCCATTCTTTCTTTCAGCTGACAAGCCTTTATTGTGTGCCTACTCTATGTAAGTCACCCTCTTTTTAAGGGGTAGGTCTGTCCACCCATGGACAAGTAGAGTTGACTTCCTCAAGTTACTAAGTCACCACAGCTCGAGGTGGGAGGGAAGTCCCCCTCAAGGCTCTGAGACTCCTCAAAGAATATTAATTATTCTCCAAGGAAGTCTTCATTCTGAGTAGCTTTCTTTCTCTGGTAATTAACATTACATGTCATTAACAGTCAGGGAACATTGTATGATCAAAGACAGCATAATTTGTAGCAAGATTCTGAGGAATAGCACAATATTTGTTAATTATGTTATTGATTCTTATGGTCTGGAATGTCCTAATTATTCCCGATCCCAACTGGACCCCATGGTGCCCGCCAGGCTGGCTTTGAACTGCTGTCCTCCCCGTGGGTGGCCTGGCCCCCTGCTCTGGGGCTGGTGGGACCACAGCTTTCAAAAGGATCAGAGAAGCTTTGTCTCCCCAGAGCCACATGAAAGCGGGAGCTGCTTGGGACGTGGGGGCTGCCTCTCTGAGGCTCCCGCCGCAGCTCCGACTGAGTCAACAAGAGAAATGTAACATCATGCTTTAATTAGCCAGATGCTGTTAATTGACTTCTTGGGAGCTCCAGCAGGCCCTGCTTCAAGGGGGCAGAGGGAGGGGTGTTCTTCTAGGCCCGAGGCCACTTGCTGCTTCTGATGATGCAATACTTGGTGGTGCCCTGCAGGCCTGGTGGGCACAGGAAAGCCCCCCGGGGTGGGGGTTGGGCATCAGCAGAAGTGTCTAGGGTAAACCTTCCCGCCTGGCTCTAAAAGTGGTAAATGAGGTGGTGTATTTCTACCAGTGGCATCATTACAAAATGATGCTTGTTTCTTAATCGGCTGTATTTATGAGTGGGCTGAGCTCCCTCCCTCTTGCTGTTGAATCCTGCAATTAACCTTTGTAATGCGTGACAACAGACTTCCCACTCAAAGAGTTTTGTCTGAACCCCAGTGGGCTGCGTTCTGAGTGATACTGACAGAGGGGTGTGGTCTGCCCAGCTCAGGAAGGTGCCTGGGGTATAGGGGTGGGAAGATAGACTTACCCTGAAAAGATCCAGGGACACCATCACCAATAGTAATTAAAAAGCAACTCCTCCCCAGGCTGTATGGGCTCCTCTTTTCTCACAAAGACCCATGAAGTAGGTCCTGCTAGTATCCCTGCTTTACAGAGGGGGAAGCTAAGGATCAGAGAGATCAAGTGACTGTCAAGTTTACAGAGCCAGGCAGAATCAGGAATCAAGGCTGTCTAGACCATCTGGCGTTACTATGGCATGCCACAGAGGGTTTTTCCTAAGTGGCTCTGGGGCGTTTCTGGAGAGGCTACTGATGCCGCTAATCGGTGTTTCCCATCAGTGGCGCTCCGGGGTGCTCGTGCCTGTGGCTGTGGCTATTTGGGAAAGGGGGGTGAGGAGGTCGGAAAGGATCTGTGGAGCCGACGGCAGAGGGCAGAGGAGAAGGCTGGAGAGCTCCTCCCATCTGGCACAGACACTTGACTCCCTCCTCTCCTGGGCCTCTGCCTTTCCATCTCATGCCTGGTCTTTCCAGCATCCTCTTGCAGCTTTGGACACTGAAACACTCACTGAGTGGCGAGGTGACTTCACCAAGAACCTGCTGCTTCTCAATGGTGAAACCACATCCAGGAACCAGTCGTCATATTTTGAGCACGTTGGCAGGGGAAATGAAGCAATGGGAGAGAAGGTTCCTGCTTCAGGCAGCCTCTGCTCTGACGGGATGTCAGGCCAGGGGGAGGGAAGACAACCAGAGACCTGGCCCCAGACCTGCCCACCCCATCTTCCAGTCCCTCAGCAACAGCTGCAACGGGAACAGAAGTGGGGGGACTGTCCAGGCTGTTAAGGAGGGAGGTACTGGATGGGCAGGGATGAAGTCGAGGGAAGGGACACAGTGACCGAAGGGCTGCCAGCCCCTGGCACAGGCATGGGGTCAGCTGGTGTGGCCCAGAGATGTGACCGCAGAGGGATATTGTGTCCCAGTGCTACTGTGCCTTGTGCTGTACGGTAAGTCGCTCAGTCATGTCCGACTCTTTGCGACCCTTTGGATTGTAGCCCGCCAGGCTCCTCTGTTCATGGGATTCTCCAGGCAAGAATATTGGAGTGGGTTGCCATGCCCTTCTCCAGGGGAGTCTTCCTGACCCAGGGATCAAGCTGGTGCCTCTTATGTCTCTTGCATTTGCAGGCAGGTTCTTTACCACTAACACCACCTGTAGCAGCCCCCTTACCATCCTGCCTGCTCCAGCCCCACTCCATCTGATCGCCTCTCTTCATATCTCAGTCAGTGGGAGATTGCTTATTTTTCTTTTTCCTCCTTTCTTTTTATATTCTGGGGCTACTGCCAAGGGACCCTGGGAAGGGGCACTGGTCAGAGGAAGGGGCGGATAAACTGAGACCTGACGGTCTCCACAAAAATCATTTCACATAAGAGCAATCATAACATGCTTTTAAAATTTTCATTCTTTAATTTTTTTCTTTAACTTGCCCTCCTCTCCCTTTCCCCTGCATCATGCTCTTAGTCTCTGCCCACTCAGGGAGTCCCTCCTGTCAACAGCCCTCTCTGTATCCTTCCGTATCCTCTAACTCCAACAATTTACAAACATGTATGTGGTGTGTGTGTGTGTGTGTGTGTGTGTGTGTGTGTGTGTGTACTGTTTGCTTTAGGAAAGCAGGATTATACTATCTAGCCTCTGACTTTTTCCCTCCCCAGTACCTCCTGGCAATCCTTCCAATTAGACCAGTGTTGCTCTCATGCATTCCTTTTAATAGCTGCCAGATAGTCTACAATGTGGATATCCATCTATCATGTAAAAGAAATTATTTTCCTATTAATGAGAATTCACTTTCTTTTCACTTTTTTTTTTTTTAATCAGAAGAGAACCTTTGGAAAATATAACCCTGGCCAAGTCGATCCCTGACTTAAAATCTTCCAGCAGCTGCCTATTTATCTGGGGGCAGAGTTGTGACTCAGAGGCACATTGTATTCCGGGGTGACCCCCTCTCTAGCTCAGCAGGCACCAATGCTGCTTCAAACTCTGTTCCAGCCAGAATGAGTCAGTTTTAATTCCTCAAATACACCCATTCTTTCTCTCTCTGCCCAAAGCACTCCTGCCCTACCTGGCTAACTCTTCTGCTTCCTTCAGGTCTCAGCATATATGCCCCTTCTTCTGGCCATTCCCCTCCCCAGATCCCTTGACAGGGGCCTTGGGGTCTGGGTCTTCTGGAAGATACTGGTCACATTGTGTTCTTCCTCCCATCAGCATCTGACTTGATATGTTACGTATCCAAGTGAAAGTGTTAGTTGCTCAGTCATCCAACTATTTGCTACCCTAGAGACTGTAACTGGCTCCTCTGTCCATGGGATTCTCCAGGCAAGAATACTGGAGTGCATTGCCATTCCCTTCTCTAGGGGATCTTCCTGACCCAGGGATTGAACCTGGGTCTTCTATATTGTAGACAGACTCTTTATTGTCTGAGCCATCAGGGAAGCCGTTATGTATCCAGGGACTTGCCTAATGTCTGCGCTTACTAGGTGCTTCTGGGTGGAGTGAATGATTGAGTGAAGGGTGACGGATCAGGCCCCGTGAGGAGGCTGGCATGAGCCTTGGGATGGGCCACCATGTAAGGTGCCTGTGCGAGAGGGAATTGAGGATCAGGGATCAGGACAGAAGCCAGATTGTTAAGGCCTCCGTGGGGAATGGGGTTGGGGAGGACAAAGTCAGGTTGGGGCTTTGGAACAGATGAGATCCCTGGGGTTCACTGTTGGGTCTCCCTGGCAGCCAAAGAGACTCAGGGGGCAATTTGGGGACCTAGCAACTCTAACTCAGCTACCATCCTCCCAATTCCAGGTCAGGAAGGGTGTCCACGTTATGCCTACCTCGGAAAGAATGGCGTCAAGAGTGGGACTTTTCAGTGTGTTTTCAGGTAGGAACATTATGGGAACCCACAGGAAGCAGTGAGCATTATGAGAACCCACAGGAAGCAGTGAGCATTATGGGAACCCACAGGGAGCAGTGAGAGAAAGCAAAGGCAGAGGAGATGGGTGAAGAGCGGTATTGTGCCTTCCTTAGAAGGTGTCCATCTTCATAAAGACCGCAGCACCTGGAGCTAAGAATCCCAGCTTGCTCCTCTGTGCCCACTGCCTTCCAGTGACTCAAAGTGCGCTCCAGGGACTGGTGCCAGCCGGCAAGCCATTGAGTCTATAATGAGAGAAGTCCAGAAATTGAGTGAAAGCACTAGAGTGTGTGTGCATGCTCAGTTGATCAGTCGTGTCTATAGTTGGCCAGGTTCCTTTGTCCATGGGATTTTTTCAGGAGAAATACTGGAGTGGGTTGCCATTTCCTCCTCCAGGGGATTGAACCCATGTCTCCTGTGTCGCCTGCATTGGCAGGTGAATTCTTTACCACTGAGCCACATGGGAAGCCCTGAAAGCGCTGGAGATTTGATAGCAACTTGACATTGGTACAGTCAGTGGAGTCCTCTTATTGGATGAGGTATAGAGCAGCGTGGGAGGCAGGAGAGGGGAGTTACAGGGGACATGAGCCCATGAGATCATGCAAGTAGGATCATGTATTAGTCTGTGTCTTACTGCAAATTAAAAGCAAACCGTTCTAGACTATGAGGAACTCCCACCCAAACAATGACCAATGACTTGTCTCTCCTTCTCCCAAGGGCAGAGCAAGAAGACAGCAGCCAGTGGGAAGGGACATTGGTTAGCCATCTGTAGGAATTAAAAGTTGTAACTTGCTGTCAATGTTGTCTAGAAATGTAGGCTCTTTTCCTCTGAGGTCTTGAGAGAGACTGTCCTTTGCTCCCTGGGGAAGAGAGGTCAATCATGGCATCTAGAATAACCTTCCTGCTGGAGGTTGATGATGACAATTCCCCGCTCCTGTGCCACTTATTATACATTTCAAAGCTTTCACTTGCTTTATCTTTTTGACCTTTATGACCATCCTCCACATAGATCAAAGGAGGCCTTACCATCCTCACTTTGTAGAATGGACAGTTGAGAACCAGAGAGGTTAAATCAGTTTCCCAAAGTTGCCCAGCAAATTAAAAGCAAAAAAGAGTAGGAGACAACTCCAAGATTTTTTTTTTTTTTAATCAGTGGACAGTACTCTTGCCTGGAAAATCCCATGGACGGAGGAGCCTGGTAGGCTGCAGTCCATGGGGTCGCTAAGAGTCGGACACAACTGAGCAACTTCACTTTGACTTTTCACTTTCATGCATTGGAGAAGGAAATGGCAACCCACGCCAGTGTTCTTGCCTGGAGAATCCCAGGGACGGGGGAGCCTGGTGGGCTGCCGTCTATGGGGTCACACAGAGTCGGACACGACTGAAGCGACTTAGCAGCAGCAGCAGCAGGAAAGTGGGTACAGGGGAACTGAAGGAGCCCAAAATATACACAGTAACTACTGTAGTGACAGCAGCTGTATTTGCTGAATTGTGACTGCGTATCAGATACTGGGGTCATTACCTTATTTAATTTTCACAATGGATACAATTACCATCTCCATTTGCAGATGAGGAAACAGAGCCTCTGCAAGATGAAATCATTTGTCCACAGTCACCCAGCTACTAATTAACAGAACCGGTGTTTGATTTAGACTAGCTGACTGGAGAGAAATTCTCTGCACCGCCACACGCTGAGCCAGGTGATAACCCCCCGCCGCCCCGCCCCAGCCTGGAACATGAGTTATTATGAGTCCCACAGACAGAAGCTGAGGCTTGGTCATGTCGGGGGCAAGTAGAATTCAAGACCCTGAGGCTGGGGTTCAAGGTAGGCCTTGCTGATTCCTGACCTCAGTCTCCTGGCATTTTCTGCAGTCTCTCACGGCCACAAGCTCTGCCCCAGGGAGGCAGGTGGGCAGGCAGTGTGGATGGGTCAGCCCAGGCGTAGGACCTAGTTTGCACCTTCCCTCTGTCTCCTGGCAGCGAGGACCGGAAAGTCGAATGCATTCACTTCAGCACCTGGCAACTGCTAATTATTAACGCCCAAGCCGCTGGCAGCTCCTCGTTATGTCACATCATACAGAAGATTTATGGCCACTTTGAAAGTGGCTTTGAAATGAGACAAAACTCAATATTGAATTTTTTCATCCCTTTCTCCCTTGGGGTTTCAGGGCATATGATATCAGCTTCCTCCTCATTAGCATATTTCTAACGAGTGCTTATTAAGGTGAATTTCACTGCCGCTCTCTGGGTTTTCATTAGAGTAGGGAGTACGTGGGGGGGCCCGGCACGATAGATGCAAGACCTCAGGGCTCTGGGACTGGGGCCTGTGCTTGGCTCCAACCTCGTGGTGAGCTCTGTTCTCCCATCCCTGAGGGAGGGATCCCCCTGTTTTCGGCAGGGGATAGGGCAAAAGGAACATGGGTGGTTATAAAGCAGGGCTCACCATATGGGTGAGTGGGTTGCAAAGGCAGCAAACACTGGGGCTGACTGAGAGGTTGGAAGGTTCAAGGTACACAGAATCCAATGTGGCCCAGGGGGACCTCACCATCTCCTCAGCCCCAGAGTGCCTTGCCCTTCAAGGAGGCTCTGCTCAACGACCTCCTTTTTCTTGCCCAGTAGATGGTGGATTGGGAGTGGCACTGAATTTGGGATCCAAAGACCTGGATTTGAGGTCAGCTCTGTCTGTTACCAGCTGTGTGACCTTGGGTGAGCCGTTTTGCTCTCAATCCCATGCAAAAACAGAGACCTGTTCATTGATTCATTGATCCAGTCATTGGCTAGTTATCAAACAGTTCCCATCCCCCCTGCTTTGGAGGGAAACCCCACCTCCCTGTTTGCTTTTGCTGCAGACAATCACTGTAGAACTTTTTAGAGCTATCAGGGACCTTAGCTAGAGTCCAACTCTGGCTCTGAAAGTATAAGACTGTCAGTCAACATCCTTTTATAGATGGAGAATCTGAGGCCCAGACAAGCCAGTAAGAGCCTTCCCATGGCTGGTGGGTGATGCTAGAAAGCTAAATTCAGGACTTTAATCTCATGCCCTCTGCTTTGGCTGGATCATCCACTTGAGAAGTGATTCGCACTTCTCCTTATCAGAAAACAGCTCAGAGAGGTTCAGTGACTCAGTCAGGGTCACACAGCCAACTGTTGGTAGACCTGGGGGTGAGAGATCTGGTTCTGGGTTTCCCTGTACCTGGCCATTTTTCTCCACTTTTGGCTGGGCGCTTGGCTAATGCCCTCCTTGGAGCCCATGGACAGCCTCATCAGCAGATCCTGTTCTCTCAGGGCCCTCCCCGCAGGCTGGAGGTTGCCCTGCTTGCTTGCTCTTTCCATCTTTATCCACCAGGACACAGAGAGCCGCAGAGCTCTACCATTTGGCTTTAGTGATTGTTCCACAGTGGGTGAAATTGGTTTGAAATAAATGTCTCCTCTGCCTTCCTCCCTGGGGGTGATTTTATCCTCCTCTCCACTTTGTGGAGTGATCCAGAGTCTGGAAAGCGCCTGTTCTGCCTAGATGTGTTCTTTCAGATGCAAAGGTGTTGCCACGGCTACTGCTGAGCCCGAGGTTTCTTGAGAGCTGGGCTGTGTTGGCTGCAGAATTCCACAGTGAGCTGCCCCTCCCCCGTTGCCTCTGACGCATCCGGCATCGGAGCGCTCCATGAGCAGAGCTGAAAGTTAGTCTAGGCTGCTCTTGCTTGTTAAAGTATTCAAATATTTTCTGGATGAGGCCCAGAATGGGGCAGGGTGCTGCTCATTCCTGGGGCACAAGCCCCACTGCTCTGCTTTGCTGGAGAACTGGCCCTTTCTGTACTAAATTTCATGTCCTTGGAGGGCAGAGGAGCTGCACAGGAATCATGTACTCAATTATTGATCCTATTCAGAGCTCTTGGCAGTTATTGCTCCCCCTACCCCCAATTAGGGCTTTTCTGATAGCTCAGTTGGTAAAGAATCCACCTGCAATGCAGGAGACCCCGGTTCGATTCCTGGGTCAGGAAGATCCTCTGGAGAAGAGAATAGGCTACCCAATCCAGTATTCTTGGGTTTCCCTTGTGGCTCAGCTGGCAAAGAATCTGCCTGCAATGAGGGAGACTTGAGTTTGATCCCTGGGGTGGGAAGATCCCCTGGAGAAGGGAAAGGCTACCCACTCCAGTATTCTGGCCTGGAGAATTCCATGGACTCTATAGTCCATGGGGTCACAAAGAGTCGGATATGACTGAGCGACTTTCACTTTCACCCCCAATTAGCTAGCTAGCTTGAGGGGCAGAGAGTGAGAAGTAAGGCTCATCCCCTTGAAGGCCTGTTCCTAATTTCTCCCTTGATTCCTCAAATTAGAGTAGAGGTGAGATGGATACATTTAAAGCAGATAGGCTAAGGGATGACACAGATACACAGAGGACACTGTAAGCTGAGATAATCTCGTCCCAGGGGTCTGGCATCTTCACCTGCAACCTCAGCTTTGCTCCGGGATCATCGCCTAGCCCTGAAGCGGAGGCTCACCACCTCCCCACCCATCTCCTGATGTCAGAGCCCTACAGACCTTAAAGATCATCTTTCTCAGCTAGGTTCAAGAGCCTTAACACCCCTTGCCATCCACTGTATGTAATGGATGGACTTTTCTCCTGTGCATCTAGAATGGTACAAGTTGTGAACCATCCTTGGGAAAGCTGATAAAACAGTCTCTGAAATCATTTTCTGGATTCTTTGGTTCAGATGAGGGACCAGTTAGTTAAGAAAGCCTCCCTCTCAGTTATAGAGGACAATGAAGTACCACGGAGGCCAAAGACTGGCCCAAGCTCACACAGCTGGCCTACGCAGCTCTTCCCACAAAAGCACAGTGTCCTCTCTTCCTCTGCTCAAACTTAGTGGGCGTCAAGGCAGCTCTGACCCAGAGATGACCCCCATCCCTCCCCACATGCCATGTATAGCATGTGCGCCCACATACTTGCATACCTGTGCACACATGCTGCCAAGTCAGAAGGGCAAAGGCAGACCTGGAAGCGTAGTACTAGAGAAGCAGGTAGTCCTGAGTTCAAGCCTAGTTCATGAACTTCTAAACCGTGAGTCTCTGTTTGTTACCTGCCGATGGAGATTGCAGCACCTACTTCTTAGGGCCACCGTGAAGACGGGGATTGGCCAGGTACCCAACTCAGGGCCCAGCACAGGACAGTCTCTCGGGAACCATTCATTTCCTGCTTTCTTCTGGGGTTCAGTAAGATGCTCCATGGTTGGTAAGTGAATGGAATGTTCACTATCTGAGTCAGTCTTCTTGCAGATCCTCATCCAACACGGGATATTAACAGAGCATCCTTAGCGAGAGCTGTTATGTATTGAATACAGCATTGGTACACAATGCTCACTTGAGCTCAAACTTCAGCCCTGGTTTACTCATCAGCTGGGTGCACCCAGCCCCCATTCCCAGCTCCTCCCTGGCACCCTATCCTTTTCTTTCTGCTCCCCATCTTGGCACCACCAAACCTCCATGTGTCAGAGGTCTGAGCCATGGCTTCACAAACTTCTGGCCTGCCTCCTGTTCTTCCCATCTCACTGAGTCCCTGAATGTGTTATGACAAATTTAGACATTTGTGGGCACACCACAAATGAGAATTAAAACCCTGGGGAAGCATGGTTAGACTTGGCATAAGCTTCCTGTTTTCTGCCTATTGGTGACTCAGCACTTTGGAGGTTGGCACCTTGCCGCTCAGCCTGCCTGCAGAAGCGGAAAGCAACTAGAATTGGAGCAGCTGGAGTGAAAGTGGAACCTGCCCCGACCTCCACCTTGCCTCGAGGAATGGGCAGTTCATGTTTCTGAGTTTTATGTTGGGTTGGAAGTGAGACAGAAAAGACCTTTCTAGGGTTCCAGCGCTTGCTACCAAAATACTTGTTTGCAACTGTGCCTGTTTCCTTTCCTGTCTTGGTGAGTGGGTTATGGTGAATGGGACCAGATCTCTGGATTTATTGAGATTTGGCATGAGTTTAGGGTCCTTATTCCTCAAGGCCTGTCTTTGTCCAGGAATGGGTTTGAAGTAAAGGAAATAAAACTGAATAGATCATCAGTGTGGAAGCTCGCCTTGGAAACTGCTTTTCAGGAGAGTGGGAAAAAAAAAGAACATCTCACTGGCTCTGGGGTGGAAATGCACCTGGAAGTGTGGGCAGTGGCTTGGCACCCCACACCCCTGTTAAATGAAGATTCGCAGGCTCCACTTAACTGAGGTTGGGCTACATATGCTGTTGTACCCTGGTGCTCAGGATGGCCTGTGCCGAGCTGAGCCTAACTCGGTGGCCTGGCTCAGATGTCACCTGCCTAATGCCTCAGTCGGCATTGTTCCATGGAAACCTCAGAAGGAACCGCTCTGACACATTAAGCTTTTTAATTTAGCACACACCACGCATATATGCCCCCAGACAAAACAGAATTGATTTATAATTCTCTTAATGGAAGCAAAGGCTTTAGTTGCTCCAGAAATAGATTGTTACCTCTGCCACCTTTTGTAATTTTTTTCCCCTCCCATTTTTTTTTTAAACACCACCGTGGTCTAAAAATAAGATGTTTCATTTCAGCCCTCTGTCGTCATCCACCAATGCCAGGCATTTCTCTTTAGACTTTTAATTTATAGCATGTTTGTTCTGTTACACTTCATTAATTAATGTTCTTCCCAGGCCCATGCCAGAGTCTTTGTGTAATACTCTCTTACAGTAAGCAGGTGCTTTTATCCTTAATGAACAATTTCCTGGAAAATACTGAAATAAACAACGAATAATCAGGCCAGGAGCACAATGAGTCTGGGAGTTGTGTCCCATTCTGCAAATTAAACCCGGGAAGATGAGGGTCGATTTTGATCCTTCAAGGTGCTGTTTTTGATGGCCCATTCCTTTGGGAAGGAATGCAAAGTGCTGATGAAGGTGAGTGAGCATCTTGCTCCTCTAGAAAACCAGAGTTCAGAGGAACCATTTTATCACAAATGCTCTCAGCCGTGGAGATGGTGGTCAGACATGGCCTAGGCCAGAAAGGCAGCCAAATTGGCTTCTGATCCAGACTGGAAATCATCTCTTGCTGAGACTGTGGGTCAGCAGGGCCTGACTGGGCCAAACTGCAAACTTCATGAAATTCATCTTGAGTTCCTTTCTCTGGGTTCTGGCAGACTTGTCCCTCTCCCAGAAGGTGGTCCTTATCAAAAGATCCTAATCTCAGTCTCTCTCTCTGTACACCCCCCCCAGGAGTATTTGTATTGCATCCCTTCTGTCCTCGGCAAGAGGATCATGACCACATTTGACTCAGTGTTTTAGTGACTATAGTCACTTCCCATCATCCTCGTCTCTGACTCCGCAGGACCCTCTGAGTCAGGTTTTCTTACTATTCCCACTTCACAGAGGAGGAAACTGTGACTTCCAAAGGTCAAGTGATCTGCCCAAGGTCACACAATTGGTACGAGGCAGATCTGAGGTTAGGACTCAGGAATTGAGACCAGAGCTCCATGTGCTTGTCACCTATGGAGGACCAGAGCCTGTGGGGTGCAGGGGACGGAACAGGTGCTGGAGTGAGGTGGCGTTCCCTGGGCTGCCCTGGCCAGGCTGTGAGCCAGGATTCATCAGTGTCATGGACAAAGTGCTGCAATAAATTTCTTTTAAAATCGGAATACTTGGTTCATTTATTATACCAGATAGAGCTGACAAAATCCTACATTATCCATCCATTTTTTGTGTCATCAGATCATTTTGGGTCTTTGAAATGGCATAATGTTTTTAATCACAGCATGTGTATAATCACAGCATGGACACAGACCACTCAGTTATAATGGCAATCCCCACCCTTCCCCCACCCGCCCCGGCTTGATGGCTTCTAGGGCTGCCAGGAAAGCTCCGTAAAGTGGCCTATGTCCCCAAGAGTAGTGAGCTCAGGGCTCAAAAAACCCTGCTCTTTGGGAATATGCACCCCAAGGAGCCTTGTGGGAGAGTCTGGGCATGGGGGAGGGTAAGCTATGGAGGCACTGACGAAAGGTCCTGACTTTTTGGCAAAATGAAGATGGCTTTATTAAACTGAGAAGCTGAGACCAGCTCATCATAGAAAATGTTGACAGCAAAGTATAGAGAAGAAAGTAAGTTACCGAAAATATTATCACCCAGGTGCCTTTGCTAATATTTTAAACATCTTTCTGGACATCTCTCTTTTTTCTTGCTTGCTCTCAGAACACACATCACACACACACACACAATTCAGTTGTAATGTCCATGCTGTTTCATAACCTGTTTTTCACATAATGGTACATCAGGGTCCTCTTTCCATGGTAGTGAATGTACGTATATTATCTTTTATTTGTTTTTTCCTAACCTTTTTAAAAACTGTAAATTTTTTTAAATTAGAAAGCTTTTTTCCTATTTAAAAAAAATTGAAATATAATTGGTTTATAATATTGTGTTAATATCATGCATACAGCAAATATATGTATGATTCAGTAATATATATATGTATTTTCAGATTCTTTTCCATTATAAGTTATTACAAGATATTGAATATGGTGCCCTGAGCTATACTATAGTACTTGTTTTTATCTTTTTTATATATAGTAATGTGTATCTGTTTGTCCCAAGCTCCTAATTTATCCCTCTTGCCCTTTCTTCTTTGGTAACCATAAATTTGTCTTCTATGTCTGTGAGTCTGTTTCTGTTTTATAAGTTTATTGGTACCTTTTTTTTAAGATTCCACATATAAGTGATATCATATGACTTTTGTTTTTCTCGGTCTGACTTAATTTACTTAGTTTGATGACCTCTAAGTCCATCCATGTTGCTGCAAATGGCAATATTTCATTCTTTTTTAAGGCTGAGTAATAGTCTGTCATATATATATATATACCACATCTTCTTTATCCATTCATGTTGATGGACATGTAGGTTGCTTCCATATGTTCAGTTCAGTTCAGTTCAGTCGCTCAGTCATGTCCAACTCTTTGCAACCCCATGAATCGCAGCACGCCAGGCCTCCCTGTCCATCACCAACTCCCGGAGTTCACTCAGACTCACGCCCATCAAGTCAGTGATGCCATCCAGCCATCTCATCCTTTGTCATCCCCTTCTCCTCCTGCCCCCAGTCCCTCCCAGCATCAGAGTCTTTTCCAATGAGTCAACTCTTCGCATGAGGTGGCCAAAGTACTGGAGTTTCAGCTTTAGCATCATTCTTTCCAAAGCTATTGCAAATAATGCTGCAATGAACATTGGGGTGCATGCATCTTTTCCAATTAGTTTTCGTCTTTTCTGGTTATGTGCCCAGAAGTGGGATTGCCTTACATATATTTTCTTAAAATATGTTTGCTTTTATGATTATGGTGATGATAATACTCATTATAAGAAACACTAATAAGAGCATTATAAGAAACACTAAGAAGAACAGAAGTGATTGACTTGGAAAGCAGAAGTCCTGTGATGTTTCTCCCTTCCCCTCCTCTTACCAATGACCACTATTAATGCTCCAGTGTATAGCTTCCATATTTTCCCACACATCAATATTTTAAATGTTTACATAATATTTTGTTATGTATACATGGTGGGATTTCTTTAGCAAAGATCACCTCAGTGGCGCTAGTGGTGAAGAAATCACCTGTCAGTGCAGGTAGACGTAAGAGATGTAGGTTCGATCCCTGTGTCAGGAAGATCCCCTGAAGAAGGTCATGGCGACCCACTCCAGTATTTTTGCCTGGAGAGTCCCATGGACAGAGGAGCCTGGCGGGCTACAGTCCATAGGGTTGCTAAGAGTTAGACGTGACTGATGCAACTTATCACACATGCACCACTGACTTACGCATTCAGGTTGTTTCAATGCTGTAATGCATATCTCTTTATTAAGAGATGATGCAACATTCTTAAACCTACCTTTGGCCTTGGTCAGTTTTTTAAATTCAATTGCAGAAGTGGAATGCTGGGTTAAAGATGCACATGAAAACATGTTGTTGTGTATTGCCAATTGCTTTCTATGACACACCAATGCCCATTTCCATGACCAGTTCACAGATGTGGGGGCCTTCAGGCTTTGAGACAGTTGATATCTGACTTCAGATTCTCCTGACCTAGATACATACAGAAGGTTCCAGAAGGAAACCTGGAGAGGCTACCCTAGTCTGTAGACTAACAACCAAGCCCTCCTATTTAGCTCCTTACTGGGGAGAAGAGGTGTCCAAGGAGTGATGGGGCAGAGACTGCCCTGGTGTGGGCCCTGGGCTAGACTAGAGAGTGAGACAAGAGTCCAGTCTTCAAAGAGGTGCTGAAGATTGGACAGAAAGGTGGCAGGAACTTAGGGTCCCCACCCTCACAAGAGCACTGATGCTTGCATTTCCAGTGTTGGGCTGTGGCTTGATATTCATGAGAACTTGTTCTCTTATCCTTACTGTGTAGTCAAAGGAAAAGGAGGCTCAGAACAGTGAAATGAGTTCTCTGTAATCCAGGACTAGAATCTAATTCTCCTGTCTTCACTGCTTTATCTCCTTGCTGCTGGGAGATGAGACCAACCCAACGTAGTGGGTGAAGAGAAAGAAGAACGTGAGGAGGGGAAGGGCAGCAAAGAGAGACACACTGGAGGGGAACTTGTAGAGTTTGAAGAGTCCTAGAGATGGTATAGCCTCTGAACAAACATGGAATGAAGCTCAGAGATGCAAAGCAACCTGTCCCTGGTCACACAGCAAGTTAGTGACTTAGCAGGTAGAGAGGAAGAATGGGGCCGCGGGAAGCTGAGTTGCTCCTGAGCTGAGCTGGGCCTCAGGAGGGAAAACCCGAGGAAGAGAGGAAGTGCAGCTACTCTAAGTCCTAACAGATTGGAGCTGGGAGACTGACCAGGCTTGGGAATCCCCCACACCCCTTCAGAGGAGCAGCCCTGGACAAGAGTGAACTCAGAGGCAAGTGGAATGGAGATGGGCCTGATTCAACGTGTGTGGGACCTGTGGGGATGGTATGCATCAGTAGCAGCAAATGTCTTTGATATTTGCCTGGGGCTTCCTGCCAGGCAAAGGCCTCGGCACTTTGAGTTAAGCCACATCCTGGGTCCATTGCCCTCTCGTGGCCATTCCCATACACCCTCCGGCAGGTGTCTGGGGTCTAGGGTCAGGGCCTGCCTGAATTATTGTGTCTGCAGTGACTGGCAAGTGTTCAGGAAATGTTTGCTGAATGAGTAGATAAGACCATTTAATAACTGTACATTTCAGACCGACCCTGGGGTCACCAAATACATATAGCGAAGCCCAGATTTTCCAGCAGAAGATCTTTCAATCAGCATTTCCCTAGATCCTTAGAAATTAGAATTCCATTTGAATGCAGAGTTCCAAAGAATAGCAAGGAGAGAAATAAAGCCTTCCTCAGCGATCAATGTAAAGAAATAGAGGAAAACAATCAAATGGGACAGACTAGAGATCTCTTTGAGAAAATAAGAGATACCAAGGGAACATTTTGCATAAAGATGGGCACAATAAAGGACAGAAATGATATGGACCTAACAGAAGCAGAAGATATTAAGAAGAGGTGGCAAGAAGATATAGAAGAACTATACAAAAAAGATCTTCATGACCCAGATAACCACGACACTGTGATCACTCACCTAGAGCCAGACATCCTGGAATGCGAAGTCAAGTGGGCCTCAAGAAGCATCACTACAAACAAAGCTAGTGGAGGTGATAGAATTTCAGTTGAGCTATTTCAAATCCTGAAAGATGATGCTGTGAAAGTGCTGCACTCAATATGCCAGGAAATTTGGAAAACTCAGCAGTGGCCACAGGACTGGAAAAGGTCAGTTTTCATTCCAATCCCAAAGAAAGGCAATGCCAAAGAATGCTCAAACTACTGCACAATTGCACTCATCTCACACACTAGCAAAGTAATGCTCAAAATTCTCTAAGCCAGGCTTCAACAGTACATGAATCATGAACTTCCAGATGCACAAGCTGGATTTAGAAAAGGCAAAGGAATCAGAGATCAAATTGCCAACATCTGTTGGATCACTGAAAAAGCAAGAGAGTTCCAGGAAAACATCTACTTCTGCATTATTGACTATGCCAAAGCCTTTGACTGTGTGGATCACAACAAACTGTGGAAAATTCTTTAAGAGATGGAAACACCAGACCACCTTGCCTGCCTCCTGAGAAATCTGTATGCAGGTCAAGAGGCAACAGTTAGAACTAGACATGGAACAACAGACTGGTTCCAAATTGGGAAAGAAGTACATCAAGGCTGTATATTGTCACCCTGCTTATTTAACTTATATACAGAGTACATAACACAAAATGCTGGGCTGGATGTGGCACAAGCTGGAATCAAGATTGCTGGGAGAAATATCAATAACCTCAGATATGCAGATGACACCACCCTTATGGAAGAAAGCAAAGAACTAAAAAGCCTCTTGATGCAAGTGAAAAAGGAGAGCGAAAAAGCTGGCTTAAAACTCAACATTCAGAAAACTAAGATCATGGCATTTGGTCCCATCAGTTCAGTTCAGTTGAGTCACTCAGTCGTGTCCAACTCTTTGCGACCCCATGAACCGCAGCAAGCCAGGCCTCCCTGTCCATCACCAACTGCTGGAGTCTACCCAAACCCATGTCCATTGAGTCAGTGATGCCATCCAACCATCTCATCCTCTGTCGTCCCCTTCTCCTCCTGCCCTCAATCTTTCCCAGCATCAGAGTCTTTTCAAATGAGTCAGCTCTTCGCATTAGGTGGCCAAAGTATTGGAGTTTCAGCTTCAACATCAGTCCTTCCAATGAACACCGAGGACCAATCTCCTTTATAATGGACTGGTTGGCTCTCCTTGCAGTCCGAGGGACTCTCAAGAGTCTTCTCCAACACCACAATTCAAAAGCATCAATTCTTTGGAGCTCAGCTTTCTTTATAATCCAACTCTCACACCCATACATGACTACTGGAAAAACCATAGCCTTGACTGGACGGTCCCATCACTTCATGGCAAATAGATGGGTAAACAATGGAAACAGTGAAAGAGGTTTTTTTTTTTTGCCCCTCAAGATCATTGCAGATGGTGACTGCAGCCATGAAATTAAAGGACGCTTGCTCCTTGGGAGAAAAACTATGGCCAACCTAGACAGCATATTAAAAAGCAGAGATATTACTTTGCCAACAAAGGTCTGTTTAGTCAAACCTATGGTTTTTCTAGTAGTCATGTATGGATGTGAGAGCTGGATTATAAAGAAAGCTGAGCACTGAACAATTGATGCTTTTGAACTGTGGTGTTGGAGAAGATTCTTGAGAGTCCCTTGGACTGCAAGGAGATCAAACCAGTCCATCCTAAAGGAAATCCTTTAGGAAAGGAAATATTCATTGGAAAGACTGATGCTGAAGCTGAAACTCCAATCCTTTGGCCACCTGATGTGAAGAACTGACTCATTTGAAAAGACCCTGATGCTGGGAAAGATTGAAGGCGGGAGGAGAAGGGGACAACAGAGGGTGAGATGGTTGGATGGCACCACTGACTTGATGGGCATGTGTTTGAATAAATCCTGCAAGTTGGTGATGGACAGGGAAGCCTGGCATGCTGCAGTGCATGGGGTTGCAAAGAGTCAGACAGGACTGAGCGACTGAACTGAACTGAACTTAGGAATTCTAGAATTCAGAATTAGAGAGTTGGAAGGGTCTTGAGGTAGAAGGAGGGGATATGAGTTGGCAGGAAACTAATATTTTATTGAGTGCATTCTATGTGCTCGATTCTGGACCAAGCACTTTACCTGCTGACTCATTTGATATCCTCACAGCTCTGTGAAGTTGGTCCTTTCTCATGTGATTGATGTGAAACAGCCCCCGAGTAGTTAAATGACTTTATCCAGGCTGTGTAACCAGTAAGGTGGAGTCAGAATTTGAGGCCATGTCAGTCCCACTCTGCTATTCCCTTCCATGAGCGCTGGCATCAGTGTGCTATGTGACTTGAGGACTTTAAGTCACCTGGGAGTAGTTTGCCCTTCAGTGGGATGAGGTGTTGACACGTGATGCTCCCGGGTCTGTCCAGGTGCCATTCTGGTCCCACGTGGCTTGCTGTCCAGCCTTCACCTTCACAGATCAGTTTTGGGGGAGACTTGACCAGGTGATGGACCATTCTACAGGCCCCCTTCCTCAGAGCTCTTTTCCCATCTGAGCATCTGTGTTTGCATCTCATGTTTTAGAAATGTTCTTTGCAGAGCAGGAGGGAATGGGGACCAATCCCCATGGGGCTGTACGGCCCTGAGTGACTGGCTTGTCTGTGAAGGTTTTGGGGATGTGGCCATGACTTAATGCCAGGGCGCAAGGGACTCCCCCAGTTCAGAGAACCCCACAGCCCTGGGAACAAGTGGGAGAGGGGAGCAGAGCAGGCCTGTAGTGGGTTGGGTTGGAGGGGGCTCAGGCAGCCTCTGGGTTGGCCAGGCCAGATGAGTGTGCCCTGATTTGCAAAGAAATGGAAAGATGGAGATAATTGCTCTGTGAGAAATGGAATGGCCTCCGAACACAGATAAGTTTTCTCCCTTCATCTTCAGAGGGGCTGGAGGCTGGGGGCACAGCTGTTGCCTGCCTGGGAATGGGAAGGCTGAGGCCTCAGAGTCCAGGGCTGCGTCTGTAGGAGAGGGAGGCAGATGCTTCATGAATTTGTTGGTTTCTACCCCTCTGCCTTCCCGCTCCTCCCCTGCCCCGGGGATATGCTGAGATTTCTCTCCGAGCCTGACTAATGTCAAGACCACTTGGTCTCCGCCGGGCTTGAGGGCACAGGGGCAGGCCAGCCCTCTGACCCTGATTAATGGGCACTGCAGTTCTCCGTGGTGCCGTTTTCAGGATTTGCAGCCCGAGCTTTCCCGGGTGAGGAGAAAGCAGAATTTACCGGTTTGGTGGAGCCCTAGGACGGGGACGTTTACCGTGTCTCAGGAGGTGACTCTAATCCCGATTGATCCCAGTGGGCAGACTCCTGGCAGGGCCTCCATGTTGACGCTGGGAATTTCTGCTGCTCTTCTGCGGTCAGGGAACCACTCTTTTGGAGATTAAGAGCTACGGATTTATTTTTTTAAACTTTTTTTAAGTGCAGGGAGATTAGAAAGCCTTCAACATAAGCCCAGCTCCTGGAGGGATTCCTGGAGGGTAGGAGGCTTCATCAAGGCGAAGGGTGAAGCTCTTAATTATGGGCTGATCGTGGCTCCTCTTTTCATCTGCACTAATCAAACCCCAGCAAGGCCAATAAACAGAGCGGGGCTTGGGGACTGGGGACCAGCTGAGAGCAGTGGGGAGATGAAGGGGAAGGTCGGCTAGATGGGATGATAACCTTGGCATTTACCCCAATGAGTGCAAACTTGGCTTTTTTGTTTTATTAAGGAAAAAAAACAGAGAAGTGTGTGTGTGTGTGTGTGTGTGTATTCTATAAATAGAAGATAGAAATCTCTCTCTATACCCCCACGCTGGGAAGAATGTGAGGTGTTTGCTTTATCAGTCTCACTCGGGTTTGCTTCTGCAGTGTCCCGAGCCTGAAAGCGCCTTTTCATGAGGCCCTCGGAACTCCGGTCAGGCCCCCCCGCTGACTGCAGCTTGAGCTATTGAGTGGGCTTCAATGCCCGCCCTGTGCTGGTTCCAGGAACAGACATCCCCCGGCGCTGGCGGGGTGGCCCAGGCAGGAGTCTGTGAATCTCTCTCAGGATGTCGTGGTGCCCACTGTATCCGTCGCCAACAGATTGGTGTCTCTGTGGTGTGATGTCAGTGCAGGGTGGGATGCCTCGCATGCTGAGGCCTGCTGGCAGTACAGGTTTTTGGTGGTCTCTGTCAGGACGGACACAGGCAGTGTGGCTGGTCCTGGGACTCGGGCTGGCTGAGAGGTCCAGGGGAGGTGGTTAGCTGTAGAATCGACAATTTGTGGAGTCGACAAAGATGGTTTGAGCCCCCTCTCTGTACAGCAGTGCTCTGGGTGCTGGGGATGGCAGTGGACACAGAGACCAAAACCCCTGCCCTCAAGCAGTGTGTTTGTGTCTTAGTTGTGTGCTAGGAGACCTGGACTTGATCCCTGGGTTGGGAAGGTCCCGTGGAGAAGGGAATGGCGACACACTCCAGTGTTCTTGCCTGGAGAATCCCATGGACAGTCGAACCTGGAAGGCTATAGTCCATGGGGTCACAAAGAGTCGGACACAACTGAGCAACTAACACACACACACACAAAGGGAAGGAAAATGATGGACAGGTTCCAAGGCTCCAAGAGAAGAGCTGAGGCCATATCCAGATGGTTCATATACGAGAGGAGTGCTTTTCAAAGTTAAGACGACCGCTCAGCAATGTAGGGCAGGGACAACAAGTGCGTGGCACCCATGTGTCCCTCTCCCGTCCTGCGCCTGCAACAGACATCACTAATCAATCACAACATGTTCCCTTCAGCCCCATTCCTCAGGAGAGCATTGCAAGCAGCTAGTACCAATCGATGCCCAGCATTGTGACTGGAAACCGCCCAGGGCCCAGAGCCTGACCACCGCCACCCCTGCTTCCCATCCAAAGTTGCTGAGAAGGAAGGGCTCCCTGGAGGAGACTGGGATGGACAGAGAGCAGGTTCCAGGTACACAGACCAGGTTCCAGTGTCCAAGATTTTGGCACATTCAGGATGACAAGGCAGGTGGTGGAAGCGAAGCAGGTGGGGGAAGATTTTTGCACAGATGGACCGTGAGGTCATCACAACCGATCCTGGGGCAGAGGCCATCTGTCTGCCTGCCCTCTGCCCTGGTTTTACGCATCTTGCCTAATGTGAGCAGCTGGTGTCTGGCCAGGTGTTTGTTGCCATCAGAGAGACAAGCTGGATTCTACAGGTGCTGGTGCTGGCAGGGGCCCAGGAGAAGATGGGATCTCCAGAGGATGCTGCCAACTCTAAGGTCTGCTCAGCCTGCAAGGCTGACCCAGGCCAGGACAGAAGGCCCAGGGTCAGCTATGATGTCTCTTTAATACCCAGTGGTAGAGTCCCTTTAACACTAGATGCCAGTCACAGAAGGCTCTCAAGTGTTAGCATAAACAAGAGGATATGAACTCTGAGGATGCAGATGGTCAGGACTGGGACTTCCTCCAGACTTGATGGAGAGGAGCAGAGTTGACCAAACTAGCATCCCAAAGAACTCTGTTGCTACAGACATCACTAGAAAGTTCTATGGGAAAGACTGGATGAAACAACCAAACAGGTGTCTTTACTCTGGGTCTTCCCAGAGCCCAAGGTCTGCTCAGATACACTGTGAATATTTAAGATGAGGACATAGCATGCAGCATTTCCTGAACTTAGTCACTCATGGCAACCTTCGTCTGGGAGATTTTATCAGTAGCTCATGGGCTAGTGCTTCATAGAACCCAATTTTGGAAAATGCCTGGCAAAGTTCCCCATGTTGCCCACTTCTGCTCCACAGTGCAAACTCTCCTAGACTCTCCAGCAGCACCTGCACGTTCCTGCCTCCACGTGCTGCCTTATGCAGTACTTGCCCCGAAGGCCCTCTATCTGCCCTCCCTTTCCGTATTCTGTCACTCAGCCATGTCTGACTCTCTGCAACCCCATGGACTGTATGTAGCCAACCAGGCTCCTCTGTCCATGGTCTGTCTTTAGTCCCATCTGCTCCACCAAGTTTTCTATAAGCCTCCAGGGGACTCAACTGCTTGCTGCTTTAGCCTCTGAAAATGGACTGTAGTTGACTTGGGTTATTTCTTTGCATCCTGGAAGCATAGCCCAGGGCTAGGCAAGTAGTACTCCAGGAATTTGATTAGTTAAGACCCTGCCAGGTGTGCAGAGTAGCTATATCTGTGGGCAGGTGTCAGCCTCACCTTCAGTTGAGCAGGTGTAAAGCAGCCAATCGGGAAAGAAATTTCTCCACCTCTAGAACTTCACTCCCTTCCTCTGCGGCTTACTGTGTGGGGAGCATGGACCAGAGGGGAGGGAACCGACTGAACTGTTTACATGTTTTCTTCCTCTGAAGGGAAACCAGGGGCATTTTCTTATTTAATTATTAATGCCCCGAATCAGATAGTGCCCGCTGTGTTAACCTCTGTCACTCTGAATGGAGTCAGCCTAATAACCACCAAGGCAGGATTGATTTTCCCTCAGCATCTCATAAACATATGTCTTTGGGATCTGTCCTCAGAGAGAGAGCCTGGGGAAGCCCCATTAAAGTTAATGGCGATGAGTTGCCCCCATGTGGGGATGGCTCCTTTGTGGCTGCTCTTCACTCCACCTCAGTGAAGTGGCTGAGACAAGTAGAAACACATTTTCTGAAATCAGATCCCAAAAGGAGCTGACTGGCAACAGCCTAGGACTCGACCTGAGTTTCAAAGCATTTACGGACACGTCAGAAAGATGAAGTCAACATGCTGGCAAAGACATCAGGGCAAGATGGGAGGCGATGAGCGCTGGACCGTGTGGCCAGGCTGTAAGCTAGATGAGTGTAGCATGCTTGGCACGCTGTAGGTGCCAAGCCATACAGAGGGGAGGGTGCCTGGGCGTGGATGGTGTTTGGAGGTGCAGAACTGAGGAAGAAGAGCATTGAGGGCAGGAGAGCAAGGCTCAGGGGTGAGGGAAAAACTGAAAGTGAGACCGGTGTGACCTGGGGAGGAGGGAAGGGTGGCAAGGTTGCATCTTTTAGACTGGCCATGTTCAAAGAAAAAGCCTGAGGGCTGAGGGGGTCCTAGAGGGGTCAACTCTTGTACCTGCAGACTGGCATCTTTTCCCCCAACCACACCACCACAGAGGCAAACTTGGCCTCAGACAGGGAACTTTGTGAATACCGGTGATGGGCTGTTCAAGGCTTGGGTGTGAGTCCTGGGGAGCACCCTCTGCTCTGTAGCCTTGACGCACTCCGATGACCGAGGAGTGCGGTGTCAGACCCCCCTGGCTGGCCATGTCCTGTGCTCCCGCATCCGCTTCCACCTTCTGCGTGCTTCTCCAAACACCTGTTACCTTCTCTGTGCCCTGATGTCCAGGTATCTCAGTGGGAATCAGCCAAACTGTCCTGTCCAGATTTGACTCAGAGGGAAAGGTTTTACAAAGTGTGGCGGATTCATTTTGATATTTGGCAAAACTAATACAATTATGTAAAGTTTAAAAATAAAAAAAATAAAAATAAACAGATCTCCTCAATTATAGCCACGATCCAAGTTGCCTCCATTTGCCACCCCTCTCCCGCCAGCATGGATCAAAAGCAGCCAGAGCACAGTCTCCACTAGTCCAGGTGGCCTCACCCTTTGATATTCTAAGCTTCATAAATTTAAAGATGCAGCTGGGGGTGGGGGTAGGGCGGGGTGGGGTGGGGGGAGGTCCTCTCAGAAAAACGCTGGAGATTACAGCATGGGCCTGGCTCAGATGGTAAAGAATCTGCCTGCAATTCAGGAAACCCAGGTTCGAGGTTGGGAAGATCCCCTGGAGAAGGGAATGGCTACTCACTCCAGGATGCTTGCTTGGAGAATTCCATGGACAGAGGAGCCTGGCAGGCTACAGTCCAATGGGTTCCAAAAACACAACTGAGCAACTAACACACAGGATCAGCCAAAGTAATGAGACAGGGACTTCCCTGGTGGTCCAGTGGCTAAGACTCTGACCTCCCAATGCAGGGGGCCCAGGTTTGATCCCCGGTCAGGGAACTAGATCCCACATGCCCACAACAAAGATTGAAGGTCCTTCGTGCTGCAGCTAAGACCTGCTGCTGTTGCTGCTAAGTCGCTTCAGTCGTGTCCGGCCCTGAGCCAAATAAATAAATAAATACATATTTAAAAAAGCCACAACAGAGTAAGGAGACAAGGTCATGGAGAGAATCAAGGCCAGGCATCTCCGCCTGGCAGTCAGACTTTGTGAGCCTTTCTGTGTGTCCTTTGTTTCTGTATCTGATGCCTGATCAGCCTGCCCTGCACCTGGAAGAAGATGCCCGTCCCCCAAACTCAATGCCCATCTTGGGCGGTTCCTTCTCTTCCCAAAGGGGAAGGTCTCACCTTCTCTGGGAGGAGAATGCGTTGAAATGCCTGGCAGCCCTAGCACTGTGGGGCTCAGGGAGTGCGGAGTCAGTCTCTCCAGGCACTGATGGAGTTGGCAGGGTGAGCCGGTGGGGAAGTGAGGAGCGGCTGCGGCTGGTGACTGCTGGACGCTGCGAATTGTGCAGAATCGCTTTTCTCTTTAGGTTAGCCGATTTTCAGAATCCATTTACCCAGATTATCTGCAGATCTCAAACAGAGAGAAAAGCCTCATTAATCATCAATTGGACCCCCATGGTTACATAGAATTTGTGACAATTTGTTTATCTTTGAAGGAGCTGCTAAGAAAGAGTTTAACAAGGAAAGTGTTGAGGCAGGGGAGGAGAGAGTTTAACCTTTCACGAAGGCAGGAGCTCCATTTGGCTTCCCTCTGAGTACAGCCTGGGGGCGTGTGCAGCATCCCTGCCACTCTTCACTGCCCCCAAGAAGGCTGAGCGCTTCCTTGTCGGTAAACTCTGGGCCAACAGACTAGAAATCCTCAAGCATTTCAAGCCTGGGGACCCCTTTTCAATGTCAAAATATTTTCTATACCATCCCTGCCCCCAGTTATTAGAAGCTGCCTTGTTTTTTTTGTTTTTTTTTTTTTTGTTTTTTTTTTTTTAGTGTGGCTGATTGAGAATAAAAGCTCCTCTGAATTTGGTAAAGCTTTTAAGCAAATCACAATCACATCTATGAACACATGAAATATAGCGCTGTCTCTCTGAGTTACAGTGTTCTTTCAGCCTGTAGCTGACGTTGGAGCACGAATGGATTGCAGGTCCCCTGGAGGTAGCTCTGGGGCCCCCTGCACCCCGACTAGGACGAGAACACTCGGCCAGTTCTCTAAGGCCGGTGGAGTCCTGGACAGGAGGGAGCCTCGGAGGTCATTCAGCTATTCCTACCTTAATGGTTCTCTGCCTCTATGAGGAGCCCTCTGATAGGGAATCCTCAGTTCCAGGGACCCCAGGGGGTTGGCATCTGTGTAGGCCCACTTAACACCTGTCTTACGCTGTCACTTCAGGGGCTGGGATCAACTCTACAAGCTGCTTCCTCAAACCCCTTACCAGGCTGTCCAAGCCCTTCACCTGCCGGTGGGTATGATGTGCAGAGACATATCACCCTAGGTGTCAGTAGGTGGTAGCCCATGGGAGCAAGAGAAGCAAGGGCCAGCCTTCTGGGCAACTTGTTTGACCAGAGCTGCCAAGAAGGATTTTCTCAGCTTCGTTGTCCCCAGGGCCACACCAGCTATCTTTCTTCTCTGTCTTCACTGAAGGAAAGAGTTGAGAGAGGAAGTGAATGGGCAAAGCGTAACAAAGATGAGGGACTTTCCTGGCGATCTAGTGGCTAGGATTCCCCACTCCCATTGCAGGGGGTATGGGTTCCATCCCCAGTCAGGGAACTAGGATCTTGCATGCTGCACAGGGCAGCCAAAAAAAAAAAAAAAAAAGTTGAGGGAGAAGGGACAGGGGAGGGTGCTGCTTTTAAGGCAGTATATCAGAGTTTCTTGGTCCAAGGATGGACTCAGGAGCTTCAGGACACCCTGAAATCACAGCCAAATGGTGTGCATATGGGCATATTTCAGGGGAGAAGTTCTGTAACTTTCACTAGATTCTAAAAGCAGTCCATGAACCAAAAAGCTTTGAGAAGCTCTGGCCAGAAATTTAACGTTTCCCTGACTCAGGCTTCCCACTACCCAGTTACTCAGAACTGGTGAAGTGTTACCGTGTTAGTCGAAGCCTGCAAGTGTGAAATATCAGATGCTCATTACATGATGATGATGCAGAACTTTGCAGCTTAGCGAACCTCTTCCGCCACTTCATGTAAGGCGTCTCGGTGCCAAACAGATGCCTGGGAAGATGATGTGATTAATGACACTACTCTCTTTGTTCTTCCTTGCAGGGCCCAGGATGGTGCTCTCAGCGGCAGGACTCATTGTCTGCTCCCTCCTGCAAATCGTCCTCTCCCTGAACCCCGAGGACCCCAACGTGTGCAGCCACTGGGAGAGGTAAGATGTGGCTCTTGGACGGCCAGACACTCCCTGGGGGCTTCACCCTGGTCTTGGCACTGCTGGGAAGCCATCCACCAAGGGCCTGCAGTCCAGCTGGGGACATAGCACGATCCTGAAAGGCAGGCCAAACCCATATAGATTCTGTCTGAGACTATGGGGGTGGGGATGAGGGTGGGGGCGCTGAGTGACAGGCAATGTAAATGAGGCAGCCTGGTAGCTGACACTTTCTTTCCTGAATTCACACTTCCAGCCACTTTACAGATGAGGAAAAAGAGTTCCAGAGGAGAAGGGACTGTGGTCCAGAGGTTCTCTTCTCCGAGGCTGCGGTGCCTTTCTGGTCTCCCAGGACTGGCAGCATTGCAGCAGCTCGCATGTGTGGAGCGGCCAGCAGCCTGCCCCGAGGAGCCTGGGGGTATGGGCTGACCGGGGAAGGGCAGCTGCATTCTGGCTGCGGCACTAGGTCTGGGGGAACAGGCCAGGGCCCTGCAGAGGACCTGACTTTGAAGTACAAGGTGAAAGTATTGATTTTGGTGAGCAGAAAGACAGTGACCAGAGACCCAATCAGGAAAAACCGAATTAAACCCTGGAATTGATTGGCCACGCTGACCAGGATGACTCTGCCACTTAGATGTTAATAAATCAAATGAATAAAATTAAGATGGGGATCCGATGGGGGAAGCGGGTGGTAGAGGAGGGCTGGTGAGTGGGGGAGGGGATCATGCTCCATGCCCGTGAGGGTGAATGTCCCAGCCCCACGGCAGGGAGTGTCCCCTCACTGGGGGACCTGGAGAGACTGGCTGAGGAGGCGGAGGGATGCTGTTGCCTCCAGTGACCAGGTTGAGCCTGGAGTGGAAAGGCTGGAATGGAAGTGGGCTGCTGCTTTTGGGGAAAGTGGGAAGAACAGTGATGCAATCAGTGATGAGATCTTGGTTCACACCCATCTGGAGTTTTCCATCTGTTAGCCCTGTGACTTTCAGATGTCTCTGAACCACTCCCAGACTACCTCTGTCTCTCTGAAATAGGGGGCAGAATTACTCCTGCTTCACAGGCTTGTTGGATGATCAGGGTACCAGTTTCCTGAAAGGGCTTTGAGGACCGTGAAGCTCAATTATTGTCTTTTCTTGTTGACGACTCAGCTCTGCAGGGACAGTTAACATAGATCCTGCTGCACATCAGGCCCCCTGAAGAACAGGTGAAAAGCAGAGTCTCGTGGGTCCTCTCTGCCCAGACTCTGATCCCCTAGATCTGGGGCGGAGCCTATGCAGATACAGTTTTATAAGCTTTCCATGTGACTCTGAGGGGATTCCAGGCCCTTTACCCCTCCCAGTTTAAGGGAATGTAAACCTTTTTTTTCCCCAGTGGGTGAGGGAGAAAGCAGGCGACTTCCACATTAGTCTTTGGTTTGCAGACTTCAGTCTCAGCAGCCCTGTCTCATCCACCTTTCCCAGCTAGGGTACCATTGCTTCCTGCTGATGTCTGTGCTGTATCCTAGCTTCTGGGAGGTCTCCTTCCTGTCTGCTCCCCTCTGCCTTCCCAGTGCCTCTGACCTCTCCTCCAGGAAACCTTCTCTGATGGCAGGACCCACCCTGACTTCCCTCTTCTCTGAGCGCCATGTGTACCAGTGGGTCAGTTCAAACTTAAACCAAACTCTCTAATTTTCTAAATCTGCCCAACATGAACTCCTTTGGAATGTGAAAATATTCTGATCCAAACCTGCACTGAGCAGGCATTATGGGCTGTTTGGGCCATCAGCTGAATTACTGCTTTGATGGATGAAAGAGGAGAGACTCCAGCAGCTAAAAGGAGGTCAAGGGGTTCTCCTGCCCCAAGGCAGGAGACTGTGCAGTGAGGCTCATGTCACCAGACACCCCTTCCTTCGTGGTTCTTCCAATTGAGCTCCACTGTCAGCTGTGCACGGATGAGTCTAGTCTGTGTCATTCCAGAAACACACCCTGTTCCCCAGAGACCACTTAGGGAGAATTTCCCAGATGGATTAGTGCTTCTGGCAGGCTCCTCCTTAATTATACCCCTCCACTGTAAAACCCAGCCGAAAGACCTCCCCTGGCTAGTAAAGCCCAGCTCTACAAGATTAATCTGGCCCCTCATTAGCATGTTGGCAAATGAGCATGTTAAACCACCCAGCCATGAAACCAGGGGCACACACTTCACCCGGAAACTTGGAGCTGGTTCAAGGTCTGGTTGTCTGACTTTCTCGGTGTAGGGCCCCCCTGGCACAGCTGGATCTGTCCCCCATGACACTCTCCCCACCGCCTCTGTTGAGCTGATGCCCTTTCTCAGAGCACCCACTGTTCTTATCTGTGCTGGGAGGGTTACCTGATCCCCTGGGTGGGGAGTCTGGTCAGTGTGTGGGTCTTGCTCCCCATTCCCTACTGTGGTCAGGGAGGAACTATCCCTCAGTGCCCAGCAAGGAGGTAAGTCACTGCCAGTCATATAATGATGATGGCCAGCATCTATTAGGCACTGATGGTATACCCATTAAGCTGTGTAATATCTTTTGTTGAGCATTTTACCTGTGTCATCTTGCTTTACCTTCCCACCACCCTGACAGATGCTGTCATTGCCTCCCATAATCCTCGCAGTAACTGTATGAAGTCCCTGGTAATATTTATCATCAGTTTACAGGCGTGGAAATGGAGGCTTATGCTAGTTAGGTATCATATCTAAGGATGTATTGCTAACAAGTGACAGAGTTGAAACTTGACCCAGAGCCCCTGTGGCCTTATCCATTTGTTCTCCTGCCCCCAAGACTCAGTAGAGATGCAGGAGCCCAGGGTCATAGACTTTCAGAGCTGGAAGGGGCTTGGGGATGTCAGGGGCAGATGACGAGCTCAGTTTCTGCAAGCTGAATTACTGCTTTGATGGATGAACGAGGAGAGACTCCTCGTGGAGGGGAACAGGTCCGGGTCATTTCCGCATAGACGTGCCTCTGACACGTATCTCTAAGGTGCTGGTATAGCAGCTCGGTAGGGGCCTCCTAACATCCTCCGTGCGGCAGAGACAGAATTTCCCACCACCCCGAGTCCGTGTGCATCGCTGACAGCTCCTGGCTTCCTCTTCCTGAGCTAGAGACCTTTGACATTTCTGGTGGCAGCGAGCCTGCTGGGGATCCACTCAGGAGAGGGCTGGCCTGCCCCAGTCCTCCTCTCTCAAGTAAACCGACAGTTTCCTCAGGCAAAGCAGACGGGCTTTTATAGCCTGGACCTGGCCATCTGGCCCAAGTCAGTGAGCCTTCTGGGGGAAAGCGCTGAATAATACCAACTGATACAAAATTAATTCCTGAACTCTCAGCTGAGGTCCTCTCCCCTCATGCACAGAAAGTGTGATCTTCACTTTCCACCCTGGTGTGACTGCTTTCTCATAGCATTCCTGCCAGTGCAGGCAGGTAGAAAGGCTTATTTTGGTAAAGCTGAGAGCTGCTTGCCAGTGGCTTCTACCCACTGGTCCAGTTTACAGCTAATAGGCAGGTAACAAGATGCCACTTTGATCAGGAGGTCTGGGGGCATAGCCTTGATGCATGCCTAGCTATACTAGAGACATAATAGAACAGAGGGTACCTGGGTGACCTTGAGGAAGTCACTTAACCACTCTGATGCTCTGTTTCGTCATTTGTAAAGTGAGGCCAACAACGCCACTACCTACCTTACAAGATGAGGATTAAGAGGGCTTAAAACACTTAACATAGGACATTCAAATATGAGCAGTTACTGGTACCAGCTGTGTGACCTGGGCAAGCCACCTCTAAGCCTTTGTTTCTTTATCTATAAAATGTGACCACTTATTTCATAACGTTGCAGCAAAGATCAGCTTCCATACATGCACTTTGAAAACCATAAAGACCTGAACAAGCAGAAAGTATTTTAAAACTTGCTGGCTTTGGGCCTTCCAGAACCAAGTAGAATACATGCAAACTTTATTCATTCTCTGTTAAATGAACAAATGAATTCGAACTTCAGAAGATGAGCTGAAAAGATGAGCTTCAAAAGACAGTAAGGGGTGTGTCCTGCATCTTACCTGGGGTCAGGAAGGTTTGAGACCAAGAGTACCCAGGGCAGGAGGAGAATGGAGTCAGGCAGGGGAGGTTGGAGCCCTTGATACTTGGCTGTGCGGCCTGGCTCCCCTGGGAAGGGAGACCCCAATCCTGAACATCAGCTCCACCTCCCAAGAACTGACCACAGCTTCCATCTCCTGTCTGGTTCTCAGCTATGCCGTGACCGTCCAAGAATCATACGCACACCCCTTTGATCAGATCTACTACACGCGCTGCACAGACATCCTCAACTGGTTCAAGTGTACCAGACACAGGTGAGTACCTCTCTCAGGTAGTAGGTAGAGGCTGGGTGAGGGAAGGGAGAGGCAACCCTCAGGCTCACCTTCCTACAAGTTAGTGAAAAGCCCTCCTACCAGATGGAGTCAGTGCCCCCCCTGCGTCCCCTTGGTACCCACTCCTGCTATTCACCCAAGAGGTGCTGCTGGGGGCTTCTTTGTAGTCAGAGCAGCTCATGGGCAGGGCAGGTGGAAAGTACTCGAGAATGATTACCCTAGGGGGGCATCCCTCACCCAATAACAGATGGGGAGTTAGTGGAAGAATATCTCAGCTTCCTTACCCCTAGGGCAGAGGGGCCAACTCTGAGGCCTGTTCTTAAAAGATTCGTGGTCCTCAGGGGGATGGAACCCCAGGCGCCCACAGCAGTGAGCTGCTCCAAAGCACACCCTGAATGTCTGCCTTTACTTTCCTGTCTCATTTTCCCATGCCTCTCCCAGTGCTTCCTGGGATCACCTCCTAGATAAACTGCTTGCTTTTGAATCCTTGTCTCAGGGTCTGCTCCTGGGGGAAAGCTAACCTCAGAGGGCTCCTGTTGAAGCAGATGTTGTCCCACACAGGGGACTGGGCTTGGAGGACAGAGTGCAGGCTAGAGTCCAGAACCTCTTGGCACCTTAGCCAGGCTGCCCATGGGAAGAGCCCCATCTGAATGATTGCACATGGGAATCCTGCACTCTTGTCTGCAGCCCTCCTGGAAATTATGCTGTGCTCTCATGGCACTGGGGAGGGAAAAGAGGAAGGAAGAGAGAACGTGTTTTGATGGACGACCCTGGGCAAGTCATTCTATTTTGGGATTCCCTGTGTACTCATCAAATATGTAATGACCCTGGCCCTACGTGGCTTCCCTGGTGACTCAGATGGTAAAGAATTCACTTGCAATGCAGGAGACTTGGATTCAATCCCTGAGTCAGGAAGATCCCCTGGAGAAGGAATTGGCTACCCACTCTAGTATTCTTGCCTGGAGAATCCCATGGACAGAGGAGCCTGATGGGTCATTACATATTTGATGAGTATACAGGGAATCCCAAAATAGAATGACTTGCCCGGGGTCATCCAACAAAACATGTTCTCGTTTCCTTCCTCTTTCTCACCCTGGTGCCATGGGGTTGCAGAGTTGGACAAGACTGAGTGACTAACACTTTAATACTTGCCCTACATACCTGTAGGGTCCAGTGAGGTCAGGGATGTAAAAACACTTTGAACAAAGCAGGGGAAAGTGGAGAAAACTGAGGGGTTAGTTACAGGCAAGGTAGCTTTGTTACTTAAGGGAGTGATAATTCAGCAGATGAAGGGTCAGTGAGACTCTGTTTCCTATTTGTTGCACATCTGTGTTGCCTCCAGATTTCTTTTGCTTCCTCCTAGTGGGCCTGGTTGCTCTTTGATGTTCTGTAGGAATCCTGTTGGGAAGAAACATGGATAGGGAAACTTGCTCTGTGCTGAAAAGCTAAAGTCCTCATTTTCTTTGGGGGTTTTGCTAGTAACTTGCTGTAAAACATTGAACATAGATTTAATAGCTGCTTTAAAATCCTTGTCTGCTAATTTTAACATCTGGGCCATCTGAGAGTTGGTCTTCATTGATTGCCTTTTCTTTTATAAAGGTACAATTTTCTAGTTTCTTTATGTGTCTAGTAATTTTGAATTGTATTCTGGGCATTACGAACAAAAGAGACTGAATTCTCTTATGTTCTCTTGTATTGTTTCTGGTTGGTTGTTTTAGCAGCTAACTAACTTGGCTAAACTCAATTTCCAAACTCTGAAAGTTCAATATTTTCAGGCTTTTCTGGACCGTTTGTAACCTGCCCTTCACACATGCAATTCAGGGCCAGAATTTTGGGCAGAATTTTTTACAATGAATATGGGACTTCCTCTTTGTGGTTCTCTCCTTTCTAGGGTTTCCTTTGTCAGTTTCTAGTTGCTGGGTTTACCCTCAGGTTGTCCTGTGATTCTTCAAACCAGTAAGGCAGTGTGTCCTCTGTCTGAATTTTAGCCACCTGGAATGTTGTTGCCTGGGACCTGCCCCTGGGCTCATCTTGTCCCGTGTCATTCCCTTCTTCCAAGTGTCTACTTCCCTCCAATATCTGCCTTTGTTCTCTCTCTAGTGCTCTTAGGTAGGTTGTTTCATACCCCACCCCCACTCCCAGCCCAGATTGCATAGTTGTTTGCAGGAGGGTGGGTCTCATAGGAGCTACTCAGCCATTACTGCATCCCCTAATTTGCCGAGGTAGCTGCCTGTCGCCCTGGTCAAAGGCAGAGGCAGAAAGAGAAGTCCTGCTCCCTCTCTGACTCTGGCAAGCCCTGTGCCAGAGCCAGGTTTGCTCTGAGGAGTGGCTTTGTTGGGTACTTGGAGGCTGGAGCTGCCGTCCATCACCAGTGGGGAAGGGTGAGTGAGCGGCTGCTTATTCAAATAGGCTGCGTTTCTGGAACATGAATTATTTTGCTAAATTACTGAGTTGCGTTGCCGCTTTCCTGATGCCCTGGAGTGTGCATGCTGACAGCCGCGCCATCAGTCTCCTTCAGTGTGGGGTGGCTTGTTTGAACACAGCATCCATCTGATAGCAGCCTGGCCTCTGGCCCTGTCTGTCTCCTATTTGCCACCCCAGCACCGGGAGTCAGCAAAGATGGGCAAGCAAGAAGCAGGGGGGAACCTCTCTCCTGGGAGGCTTTAATGATGCTGAGACCGCCTCTCCACTGGAAGGGCTTGGGGATAACCCTGTTTGGTGGGAGGCGTGGGCTGCATGACCTCTGAGTCAACCCTGAGTCATTCTTTATCTGGGAGGCTTATACAACTCCCGAGATTGCCGGGAGCTGCCTTCCTGTGCGGGGGAAGTAGCTTTGCTTGGAGGCTGGCTTACCTTCCATTATGGACTTTTGACAAAGTAGAATGACCTTAGTTTACGACATTCCCAAATATCACGGACTTCCCTGGAGTCCCACACTGTCATTTGTCATAAAGTGAGCGCTGTAAGGACTGGGAGGGCCGGCCTAGCCCATACTGTCGGATTCCCTGCCCAAGTTAGCCTGACCCTCCATGTTACAGAATAGGGATATCTCCAGTGATGGGGCCCTGCTACTCTGCCCTCGAGCAGGGGTCCCCAGGGCTGGCTCTCCTGGGGTGCTGGTGGAGAAGTAAAAGAGCTCTGGCTTCAAGTCCCAAGGACTTGGGTTGACTCTAACTTTGACCTTGGGAAGTTATTTCCTCTCTCTGGTCTTTAATAACCACTTCATATCTCCTCCATTTTGACCTTGTGTGTGAGGAAGGGGCTTTGCCTGTCTACCCAAATTTGACTCCCTCTTTAAGGACTTCCTGGTGGCTCAGTTGGTAAAGAATTTGCCTGTAATGCAGGAGATCCAGGTTTGATCCCCAGGTCAAGAAGGTCCCCTGGAGAAGGAAATGGCTACCCACTCCAGTATTCTTGCCTGGAGAATCCCATGGACAGAGGAGCCTGAGGGGCTACAGTCTATGGGGGCACGACTGAGTGACTAATACTTTCACCTTTGGACTCAGTCCTCACACCATCCTTTCCCTTATCTTACTGCTCCACAATGGCAATCCCATAAGCTTAGCAAGCCACCCAGTAGGAACTGGCTCAGGGCTCAGTTCCCACTGGGTTAAATCCAGTGGCTCTGAAATGAGAGTGACTTCCATTTGAATCCTGGCTCTGAAACTTTTAGCTGTGTGACCTTCAGCAAGTCGTTAACTTCTCACTTTTCTCAACCATAAAACAAAGGGGGAGTTTTCATAAAACAAAATAAGAAGAAAAACTCTAAGGAAGAAAAATAAATAAATAAAGGGGGGCATAATAATGCTACTGTCTCAGAGAGAGACTGGAATGAGATTTTGCCTGCAAGTGTGTCTGGCAGTGGGTGAAGTCTCAACACCCATGCCAGCATCAGAACTGGAATCCAGGCCTCTTACTCCCCGTCCAGAGCTTCTGCTCTCTGGATCTTAGCTTCTTCTTCTGCAGAGCTGGTGTTGGTTCTGAGCCTTCCCATGATGGCATGCAAAGCTCCTCCCCAGGCAGTGTTATTTTTGGTGTGAGGGAGATTGATCTACTCTCTGGGACCTAGTCAGACTCAGGGGGTCCTTTGGCTGATTTGGCTTCGGTTCTCCAGTTGGGTGGACCAATCCCCAAGGAGCCATCAGCAGTCATGGTTGGGGTGGTGGCAGTTGGCATAGAAACTCTCAGGGCCCAGCTCCTGTCCAGCTCACCCCATGGGCTGCTCCAGCCCTGAGTCTGGATGTTTTCAAGAGAAGTCTCCAGTTATCATCTACAATGTAGCCCCCAAAGTATCTTCTACAGCCCTTCTAAACATCACTCTGAAGGGACTGGGGAAAAATCAGCAGGTGTAGCAAACACTGCCGAGTCAGTAATACATTCTGCCTCACGATGGCCGGATCTCACCATCGATTTTTCTTTATTGTGTTCCTTCATAGTCGAAGCTGCCATGCATTTTAAAGTCATTATTGAATGGCATCCTTGATATAGCTTAACACAAATATCATTCTAACAGGAGTGATTGATTTTCAATACTTTCAAGTGGCTTTCTCTCCTGTGCCTTAGGATCAGTTATAAGACAGCATATCGGCGTGGGCTGCGAACGATGTACCGGCGAAGATCCCAGTGCTGTCCTGGCTACTATGAGAATGGAGACTTCTGCATACGTACGTGGGGGTGGAGGTGGGGAGGGGCGGGCAGGGGGACCAAGGGGAGGGAAGTAGGGCTGTCTTCTAGGCCCTGGGCAGTGACCTGAGGGCTCCAGAAGTCCTTGCCTGCTGCCATCTCTGGGGGGATAATGGGTCTGGTGCAAACACCTTAGCACAAATTTGTCTATCAGATCAGCCTTCCTAAGAGGGTGGATATAAGCACGTCAGTTCTAGGCTTTGACAGGGTCAGGAGAGTAGTGAACTCTTCTGGAGTGGGTGCCCGAGGAACAATGGGGAAGAAGTGCTGAGGGCTGGCACACAGCAGGGTGCTCAAGGAGGAAAGAAGAGGTGAGTGGATCGATGGATGGAGGGGGAGAGAGATGCGAGGATGGATGGACGACCAGATGGAAGAGAGGAAGCAGGGAAGGTGAAATCCTTGGATGGCAAGAATAAGATTGAAAGATGCTGGTTCCAGTAATTGGGGGGATTTCCAAAAAGGCCTGGGAAACACTGAAGTTCATGAAAAATACCTGTCAATTCTTCCCTTCTTTGTCTACAGAAAACTGAAGCCTCAGTGTCCCCAGGGAGATGAGGGCTGGGTTTCTGGCAGCTGCAGGTAGAGGGTGGAGGAGTAGAGGGTGGGTAGAGGGCACTGTCGTGGTAGAGGGTGGGTAGAGGACACCCAGGAGCCTGCAGATCTGGGTTCTGGGTTTGGTCTCAGCCTCACACCATGTGGCTTTGGGCAACTCACTCAACCTCTCTGGAAGAACGATTGTAGGGCCCTGTGGTCAGGCTCTCGGGGACTCTTTCCTACTCACCTCTGAAGGAGAGTGGTCAGAAAAGCTAGGAGCTCCCTGTTTGATGGCTGAGAGAAGAATCCAGCCCCAGAGCTTCTGCCTCTTAATTTGGAGAGTGACTTTCCTTGTTAGTATTCTCCTTGCGTTTTGAGAGGGTGAACCAGGTTAGTACCAGACAGAGAATTTGGGCAGAGTGGGCGTATTGATGTTGGGAATGAAATGACAATTTTCCCCTACTGATGTTACATCTCCCCTAATGCTGAAGAAACTCGATCCTAATTGCATTACAGAAATGAATGAAAAATGCTCTCACAAATAGGTTCAATAATGATGGTTTCCCAGCAAAAGTACAAAGATACTCACCCAAAGCAAACCCCAAAATGTTGCTTGCCAGGAGCAGGCCAGAGGACTGGGCTGGAACAAGGCCTAGGTCGACACCTCACTTGCGAGAGGGCCACTGAGGGGAGCCAGGTGTGGAAGTGAGATCAGGACCAAGGCTTTCCTGCTGCTGCTCTGTCTGCTCAAAGCAGAGCAAGAGTCAGGTGTGGAGTGGGACACAGGACTCATTAAGCCCGAGCAGGATGGATGTGAGTGGCCCACTGGCGCTCAGGGCACATCGACATTATAAAGGAATTTTGGTCATTAGCAAGGGCTCCAGGAATGGATGAGTACATCGCCTTTCTAATTTCCATTAGTGGATGTCAGTACAGCTCTTGGAAGATGAAGATGGGGCAGAAGCAGAGTGTCCTGATTACACAGGCTCAGCCTTGCTGACCAGGAAGGGCAGCTTATAGCCTCCCACCTTCTCCTTATGTAACATCCAGGGACTACCTGCTGAGTCAGTGCCACAGGCCTGACACGTCCAGGAAGCCAAGCTAGAAAAGCCACTTTCAGGTCTGGAGGCTTTTCCTAGGAGGGTACCACAGAGTTTCAGCAGTGAGATGGGGTATTGTGCGTGCTGGGTGATGGCTCCGAGGGGCAAAAGTCACACAGCCTGGGTGTGCATCTCAGCTCTGCCACTCCCAGCATCTTCCTCTTTATCCTTCTTATCCCTGTCTTCAGGCTACACACCCCATGTCAGGCACCATTCCGATCACTTTGCATACACTGAGACATCAGCTCCTCACAGCAGCCCTCTGGGGTAGGTACCCTTAGTTCTCCCATTTTACAGATGGAGAAACTGAGTCACAGAGCCATTAAGTAACATGACCAAGATCACACAGCTGGAAAGTGATAGGATTTGAATCTAGGCTGTGTGGCTCGAGGCTTCTCTGGGCCACTCCGGACGTGCTGCTTCTCTTCAGGAATTAAGATGGCCCCTCTCAGAACCTCAGTTTCCACTCACGCAAAATGGGAATAGGAGTATGTTCACCACCAGGCACAGCACAGGGTGGGGCTTAATACGTGTCACCTCCCCACTTCCTGGTTTTGGGTCTTAACATTTTTGTGCGTCTTGACCTTTAATTTCTCAGAAGTCCACTGATCCTCTCACTGAGCAAAAGCATATCATAGATAAAGCTACGTGCACACACAACTCTCTGCCCACAATTTCAGTGAGTTCAGGGATTCCCTTGAAACCTTTATGGGGTCCTCTGGACCATAGTGAAGAGTTTCTGCCATATGCTTGTGTTTATCCATTCCACTTATGTTTGTTGCTTCCTATTATGAAAATGTGGGGGAGTGTAGACAGCAAGGAGTGATGGTTGTCGCCTTAGGGAGCCTGCAGCCTGGTGGGAGGAGGCGGTCTGGTTCATGAATATGTGCAACAGAGTGTTGTCCATGCTTTGACAAGCATCTCTGGAAAGCAGGGTGTATAAAGGAGTTAAGAGGAGAGGCCGTCTTTTTAGCCACACCCACCTGTTGAGCATTAATGAGAAATCAGCTGTAGACGAGGAAGGCATCACAGAGTGTTTCAACACAGTATTTATTAAATGCCTACGTTATCCTGCCTTGCAAACATGTTAATTAATGGGGCCTGATCAAGGGAAATGGGTTTGGACTAGTGAGAGAGAGAGAGAGAGTTGGGGGAATTTCCTTGGTGATCCAGTGGTTAAGACGCTGTGCTCCCAATGCAGGGGGCATGGGTTCAATCTCTGGTCAGGGAACTGGATTCCACAGGCCACAATTAAGAGTTCACATGCCTTAACTAAAGATTCCACATGCCGCAACGAAAATCAAAGATCCCATGTGCTGCAACTAAGACCCGGCACAGTCAAATATATAAATATAAATAAAAGTAAATATTATATAAAAAAAAGTGTGGAGGGTCATGGGAGTGAGGGAAGAGGTTCATGAAGCAAGTGGACCCTGAGGTGAGGTTATAAGAGTAACTTTCTAGGGAAGAGTACAAAAATGATTGCAAACAAATATTATCTAGACTGGAAATGGGAGAATTTCACAGCCAGAAGGAAACTCTAAGATCGTGGAAGTCAATCTTATCACAATACAGATGGGACAGTAAGGTCCAGAGTGAGGAAGGGACTTCTCCCAGGTTCCCAAATCACAACCGGGGCAGGGCTAGGACTTGAACCTGGGTTCACAGACTCGATCTAGATGCTTTGATGCTGCCAACTCTACCTACTTCAAGTTCATCCCTATATCTTCCTGGGGGCCAGTTCGGTGCTGGGGCACTTGTAATTTATGTGCTGATCGACAATGAGGGTGCAGAGAGGGATGTCCATGGAGGTGACTTTAGGATGAATGGGAAACAAGGAATGAGGAGCAGGTCACAGGGCCAAGAGTTACAAAGCACCACATTCTGGGTGGCTTAAACAGCAAGAGTGTATTGTCTGTCCATTCTGGAGTTTGTGTGAGCTGTGTGTGTGCCCAGTCGTGTCTGACTCTCTGCGACCACACAGACCGTAGCCCTCCAGGCTCCTCTGTCCATGGGATCTTCCAGGCAAGAATACTGGAGTGGGTTTCCATGCCCTCCTCTAGGGGATCTTCCCAACCCAGCGATCGAATCTGTGTCTCTTGCATCTCCTGCATTGGCAGGCAGATTCTTTACCACTTTGCTACCTGGGAAGCCTGTTCTGGAGGTTAGAAGTCCAAAATGAGGCCATGAGGGTGTCCCTTCTGAGGGACCATCTGTGAGCAAAGGTCTGTTCCAGGCCTGTCTCCTAGCTTCTGGGAGTTCCTTGGCTTGTGGCTCCACAACTCTATTCTTCGCATGACTTTCTTCTCCTTGTGCATGTCTCTAAATTTCCCCACTTAAAGGACACTACTCATATTGGATTAGGGCACAGCCTGATGACCTCATTTTAACCTGATTACCTCTGTGAGATCCTGTCTCCAAATAAGGTCCCATTCTGTGTTGCCAGGAGTTAGGACTTCAACAGATGGATTTTAGCAGGACACGATTCAACCCATGACAGGCAGGTGTTAGCCACTTATTGTGATGGGAGAAAAGGGAAAGGGAACCAGCCAGTCCCCTACGGGCTTTGTCACCTTTCCACAAAGAGTGGAGGCCCCAAGGTCTGGGAACTTGTGAGAGGAAGAAATAGTAGTGAGAGGGTGCAGGGTGGGCCAGGATGCAGGGTGCTAGAAGAGAAGCGTGTAAAGCTGGGAGCATTCAGGAGCTAGAGCCTTGGAGCCCCTGAAACTCGACTCCTCCCTCTCCACCTCTTGGAGGCCAGAAAACCTCCAAACTCACCAAAGCCTGGGGGAACCCATCAATGCCAGAGTCTTTGGGACCCTGTACAAGAACATTGCCTGGGCTCTGGGAAGGGGCAGGGGGATATTGACTTCCCTCGAAAACCATCTTCCTGGAGCCTGTTTCTTGGCAGGTGCTAGGACAACACTTACTTGGGAGTGACGGCCTTAGCTGATTCTGTCACCAACTTGCTGTGCAATCTTGGGCAAGTCCCTTTGCCTCTCTGCACCTACTGTGGCATAGGATGGATCGTGCCTGTGCGTGGATGGAGGAACGATGAAACAATAAACGAGTGTCCTAGAAAGCACAACGCTTGGTACAAATGCAGGTTGGCCTATTTTTCTCCTTTTTGTACCATTTCCTCTGGCCCAGAACTGCCATCGTCATCCCAGAGCCCTTGGCAGTCCTTCTAGAACTACCTGCACCAGAGCTACCCACCCCCTCCCATTATCTACAGAGACAGCTGAGTCCTGGCCACTCTTGGTTGTCCAGGTATCAAATATTTCCTGAAGATCATTGAGTACGAGCACATTTCCCTCTTTCTCCTTTCTTGCAAGATAGGGCAGTGGGCATTTTAGGAAGCTCTGTTCTTTGAAAATATTGGCCCGTATCAGACTTGAGAGCTGGGTTATGCTGCAGTAACAAACAGCACCCAAGTCCCAGTGGCTTAAAACAATGAAGTTCTATGTCTTATTCACATTACATGTCCATTGAGGGCCAGCTGGGGCCTGCTCCTTGAAAACATCACCCCAGGACCCAGGCTGATGGAGCAGTCACCCTCTGTGATGTTGCTGGTTGATTTGACAGAGACTAGAGGGCTTTGGCCGGAGAAGGCAATGGCCCCCCAACTCCAGTACTCTTGCCTGGAAAATTCCATGGACGGAGGAGCCTGGTGGGCTGCAGTCCATGGGGTCACAAAGAGTCAGGCACGACTGAGCGACTTCCCTTTCACTTTTCACTTTCATGCATTGGAGAAGGAAATGGCAACCCACTCCAGTGTTCTTGCCTGGAGAATCCCAGGGACAGGGGAGCCTGGCAGGCTACAGTCCATAGGGTTGCAAAGAGCTGGACCGGACTTAGTGACTAAACAACAGCAAAGAGGGCTCAGGCAGACTTTGAAGTCAGAGGCCAGAGGTGTTTAGTGAATAGACTCAGTCCTTATCACAGGCGCCACATAGATGCCATGGTAGTCACAATGCTTTACCGATCACTTGATATCCTAATCTCAGAATCACCTGGAAGGTTTGTTACCATGCACACCCCTGGGTCCCAGCCTCAGAGGCTCAGATTCAGAAAACTTGGAGTGGGGCTGGGGAATTTGCATTTCTAACAAGTTCCCAGGTGATGCTCACACTGCTATAATGTGACCCACTCTTTGAAAACCACTAGTGTTAGTTATGGTAAGGCATGATTGCTGTGCTGACCTCGTCTTTTGGTAAATTGCAAAGAGCCTAGCTGGTTCTCAACAGGTGTGTCCCCTTGATATTTAGGGCTTCTCCTGGTGGGAGAAGAGCACGTCTCAGAGTAGCCAGCGAGGAGGGAGTTTCTCTACACAACCCCCATGTCTCTTATCTCCCCTTGGTCAGAGTCTCCCCCAGACGGAAGTAACCGCCCCCCTTCTAGCTTCCAGACTGTGTAGTGAAGCCCTTTCAGTGGCCACTGGGAAAGCCAAAGCCTCCCCCTCGCTGTGTGGATTTCATCCAGATCCAGAAGTGGAGGGATCAGCCAGAAGTTCCGGGTATGTGGCTGATGGGCTGAGCTCATTGAGGGGTGTTCAGCATACTTGGGTAACCTGGTAGAACTGTCCCCGAAAGACGGACCACCCAGGCCCAATGGGGTCAGTCTGTGTGTGGGTGACTGAGGGGGAGAGACCCACAGCAGAAGATCCAGGAGGTTGGCTACCAGGAGGGAAACTGAGGGGCGCATAAGACTTACTCCAGTAAACTCACGCCATTTTTTAAAGCTTTTTTTTTTTTTTTTTAAGTTTTGAATATTTACTTGTTTGTTCGTTTTTGGCTGCGTTGGGTCTTATTTGCAGCGCGCGGGATCCTTCGTTGCAGCGCATGGGCTCCGGGGCACACGGGCTCAGTAGCTGCGTCGGGAGGGCTTGGTTGCCCGTGGCACGTGCAAACCTTAGTTTCCCTGACCAAGGATTGAACCCGAGTCCCGTTGCTTTGGAAAGTGGATGCTTAACCACTGCACCACCAGGGAGGTCCTTCCGCGTACCATTTTGGGATTTAGGTTCCTCACATTTACTATTGCAGTTGTTTTGTATAGTCAGCTGTCATTTACGTTGAAATTTAACTCCTCTTGGCTTCTTTGCTGCCATTTCTTCTTGCCTCGCACTTCTTCCTTCTTGGTTCAGCTTCGTTGTTCTTGAAGGGTCTTTTTTTGTGTTTTTTTATTTTTTATTTTTCCAGAAGGGTCTACGAAGTGATTGACTCTAATGTTTTAACTTGTCTGAAGATGCCATTATTTTTGCCATCACTCTTGGTGGGTGGTTTAGCTGAAGTTCCAGGTTCTCAGTCATTTCCTTCAGTAGTCTGAGGATGTTTTTCTGTTGTGCTCTGGACTTGGTCATTGCAGTGCTCTGCGGTTTCCCTAGATTGTGTCTGGGTGTGGAGTTACTTTTATTAATACTGTTGGCTCCTCAGACGTATGCATCTTCCTCAAGCTAAAGAGTCATGTCCTTTATCAGTTCTGGAAAGTTCCCAGGCATATCTCTTCAAACATCTCCTTTCCTTCATCTTTCCGGTCCTCTCCTTTTGGAGCTCCAAAGTGTTGGACTCTCTCACTGCAGCCTTTGTCTCTCCTAAGCTCTAATTTTTCATCTCTTTATCTCTCCAGGCTGTATCTTGGACATTTTCCTCCGATCCATTTGTCAAATCCTTTCATTCTGCTAATTAACCTGTCTTTTGAGGTCTTAATTCCAATGACAACATGTTTCATTTCTAGTTCCTCTTTTTTTTCTTTTTAAGATCTGCCTGTTTCCTTCCTGTAGTGTCCTATTCTTTCATTATAAATTCTAATCCTTCTTTTATTGCTATAATTATTTTAAACATACTCCTGTAGTCTCTTCAAATAGTTCTATCTTGAGCTATTAGTCCTATTAGATCAAGTTCTTAGCATGTCAGTTCTCCTGCTCGTGGAGATAGCTGATTCTCCCTGATCATGGGTTGTTTCCTCATTTAGGTTGTAATTATTTCATTTTTTTTTTCTATGAACCTTTTTGCCTTTTTTCCCCTCCTCATGTCCTGGGTTGTACAAGAGCCCCATATACTAGTTTTTCATTCCCTTATTTGGCACACTAATGGTTTTCACTGACTCAAGACCAGTCTTTGCACTGATAATTTGGTTTGAGATTCCAGTGTGTGGTGAAGGCTTAGAGTCTTTTTCCCTTTTAAAAAAAAAATTGTGAAATTCTCATAACATAATAAACTAGTTTGAAGTATTCAATTTAATGGTATTTAGTGCTTTCACCGTGTTGTATAACCATCACTTCTATCTAGTTTCATCACTCCTGAAGAGACCCTGTACCCATTAAGCAGTCACTCCCCAGTCCCCACTCCTGTTTTTTGTTTCTTGTGGGAGACATTTCTCCTCATCCTGAATCCCTGTTTCTTTCCTAGGCTGGTTAGGCAGCATTTTCAAGTATCCCATCCTTGGAGCTGGCAGCTCCCAAGGCCCAGTCTGCCTGTGTGGGTGTTAACCACCATGCTCCCAGCCTGGGCTGAGGACTAGGGGTAGCAGCTAGCCAGGACTGACATTCCCTGGGCTACCTTAGCTTCAGCACCTGACCTTCTGCAACTCATAAACTCCCCCTACCCTTTTCTCACACTTAGGGATTTACCTTTCTCGTATTAGAGTTCAGGTATATATTTAAAAAAATATTTTCATTATGTTTGGGAGGCATTTTTGTAGCAGGGGGTGCCTACCTTAGCACTTTTTGCCTTGTCTCTGAAACTGCCCCTGGTTTATAGTGAGTGGCAGAATCAGGGGCTTTATAATCAGGCCCTGTGACATTTAATTCAGTGCTCTCTTGGACCGATTGCTAACTTCCAACAACGTAATAAAACAATAGTATAACATCTGGTGGTTTACCCACTGGAGAGGTGAGTATTACTGTTACTGCCCTTGTTACAGTGGGGCTTCTCTGGTGGCTCAGTGGTAAAGAACCCACCTGCCAATGCAGGAGACGCAGGTTCGATCCCTGGGTTGGGAAGATCCCCTGGAAGAGGAAATGGCAACCCACTCCAGTACTATGGCCTGAGAAACCCATGGACAGGGAGCCTGGCAGGCTACAGTCCACGCAGTTGCAAGAGTCGGACATGACTTACGCACTGAACAAATGCCTGCCTGCCCTGTGCAGTAGAGGAAACTACAGCTGAGTGAGGCCACGCGATGCATCCACATGGACAAGTGCAGCCCAGGATTTGAGATCAACTTCCAATCCTGTACTTTCCCTTCCTGCAGCGGGTTTTCTCTTGGCAGGAGGGACCTATGGCCGGGAGAGGAAAGTGGGTTGAGATAAGAGGGCAGGTGGAAAGGTGTATAGGGAGAGGAAGGGACTGAGGGTAAGCTGGTCTGATCTTAAAATTTTGCTAAATGGGTCTGATAGGTGCCAGGATCAGGGTAGTGAGTGGGGGATGGCTGCGTGTGTGTGTGTGCATGCATGTGTGCGCAGACCTGTGGGTTCTGTCTGAAACACATAAATGCCAGGCGAAATAATTCTCTGCTGATCTCTGAGAGGCTCCCCGGGGAATCCTGCCTGCCGCCATCACCAGAAACAGTGCTGATGCTGCTCCCTGGGGTCACCAGCACCTGGTGCTGAGCTTTGCTGCCTAGAACAGCATTCATCTTTCCATTTGTCCATCTGTCTGTCAACATTTACTCGATACCTGTGCCTTGAGGGCTCTCAGAGTCCTGGGAATAGAGAGATGAATAAGAAGCATGGGGTCTAGTGGGGGAAAATGGTTATGGTGTGTGTGTGTGCATTTAACTTTTCAAAAATTCCAGCACAGTATAATCACACTGTAAAGAAGCAGGCAAAGACACAGAGGGTGTCATCAGGCTGGTGGAGGGGAAAGAATGGCTATCACGCTGCCCCAGCAGGTCCTCGATGAGTGGCCAAAGCCTGTGCAGCCATGAGCATCTCCTGCCTCTGTGGGCTTAGAGCACTGATTTAGTATGCCTGGAGCGGCTGATTCGCACTGACCCAACTTGTACAATACTGATGCCTAACCCTGCTGCCAAACAACTCAGGTGGAGGGAGAAACAAGTACCAAAGACTTGCTATCGTTCACCTGTGATTGCTTTTCAGGCCCTCAGTAAATAACTGTTGAATGAGTAAATTCATGGTCCAGGCACCCCAAGGCCCAGCAGATTCTCTGGACACCCATCTTGTTAGCACCTGCTTTGGGTTCCTCATTTTCTGATGCCTCGTTTTCTGACCTGGTAGTTTGGGATGTCTGGAAGCCACGTTGTGGTTGGTTCCATATGCTCGTTACCCACAGCTTCTGGGTCCCCTCGGTCACTCTGTTGCACTGGGTGTGACGCTGCTGCCCCGTCCATCTCTCCCACTCAAAAGTGAGTTCCCCCAGCAGAAGAATCATGTCTTCTACTCCATGGGCTACACGCAGGACCTGGCACTTAGTACTGAATAATTATTGAATGAGTGACCAACAGAGCGAATGGATGAAACAGAATTCATTCTATTTCTACCCCCAATACTGAGAGACCTCGTAGGAAGAAGCAAACAGTTCTCTCTGGGGAATCCAAGGCCAGAGGGGGCTCAAAGAAAATGCTTTGAAAGAGGTCAGTTTCAAGCTGAGCCTGAAAGATCAGGAACTTGGGGAAGGACAAGAGATGGGCAATGGCTAAGAGCATGAGTTTTGAAGCCTTTCGTGCTGTGCTGAGACTATTTCACCTCTCTGTCTTGGTTTTCTCATCTGTAAAATGAGGTAGAGCTGTGTTAAGTGCGTACCCTTTGGGCTGTCGTGGGGATTAAATGAGTTACCACAAAGAGAGCATTTAGGCCAGAGCCTGGCACACAGTAAGAGCTCAGTAAATGTTAGCTACTGCTATTTGTATTATTTTTGTGAGCAAGAGCATTCTCTGGAGAGGGGACAGCCCGAGCAGAGATGAAAGAGCAAGCAGGATCAGCACACTCCCAGCAGGAGCACAGGCCAAAAAGTGGCAGGAGAAGGGGCCAGGGTGAGGTGGGTCTGGACCCCCAGCTCTGCATTGAGCGGACTGGACAATTCCAGGAGATCACTGAAGCAGCCAGTGACATGCTCACTGTGGTGTCCAGGGGCAGCAGTGTGGAGAACCCTGGGGAGGGAATAAAGCCAAGTTAGGTGGTGTGTGAGGCAGGGTGAGCCGTGGCAGTGTCCCTGGCCTTGGTCTGCAGACACAGGAGATCTGGGGTCGGGCAGGCTGTGTTCCGCTGGCTTAGGCCTAAGCTTCCATGCCAGGCCCCCCCTCCCTCCCCCGCCCCCACCTGTACCAAGTGCCAGCAGGGTCTTTTGTGCTGATGCAGCCGTGGAAGAATGTAGGTGCTGCTTCTTAATTACCAGCTGCAGCTGTAATTAAACCTCTGCTGTCCGGACGGGGCAGCCTCCGAGGCGAAGCCTTTATTAGTGTCAGAGTAGTTGGGTATTTATTTAAGTCCCCTTCCTGGTGTCCTGGGCCGTGTGAAGCCTGTGAAATGGCAAACCTGTCCCCAGCCTAACTCACCACTTCTCTCTGGAAACTGCTTCAAGGTTCCCACTTTCCATCTTCTGAATTCCCTCCACATCTACAGCATCCCACCTCTGACTTCCTTCCAGTGCTTGCTGGGAGCTGGCTGCTGCTCTGAGGTGCACACCGTGCACTAAACCCCGGGGCCTGGCCTCGGCTAACCTGAGCCTTTGCTGCCATGTGGCCTCCTTGCTCTTTCTCCTCGCGGCCTAGCCTCAGCGCACGGGAAGCCCTGTGTGCTGCTCCCTCTCCCCCGGATACCACACGGCTCACTCCCCATCTCACTCAGTGTTTTCTTGCATGCCATATTATCAGAGTCTTTCTGACCCCATGTCTGAAATAGCAGTTCCTTCCCTGGCGTCTTTCTGTAGGCCCTTATCCTGTTTTTTTTTTTTGTTGGTGGGTTTTTGTTTGTTTTTTGTTTTTTTTTTAAATATAGCTGACTTACAATGTTGTGTTAGTTTCAGGTATACAGCTAAGTGATAGTTATCCATACATACGTATTTCTATCTTTTCAGATTCTTTTTCCTTATAGTTCATTACAAAATACTGAGTATAATAATTCCCTAGGATATATAGTAGGTCCTTATTGGTTGTCTATTTTATCTATGGGCTTCCCTGATAGCTCAGTTGGTAAAGAATCTGCCTGCAATGCAGGAGACCCTGGTTTGATTTCTGGGTCAGGAAGACCCACTGGAGAAGGGATGGGCTACCCACTCCAGTGTTCTTGGGCTTCCCTTGTGGCTCAGCTGGTAAAGAATCCGCCTGCAATGTGGAAGACCTGGGCTCAATCCCTGGGTTGGGAATATCCCCTGGAGAAGGGAAAGGCTACCCACTCCAGTATTCTGGCCTGGAGAATTCCATGGACTCTATAGTCCGTGGGGTCTCAAAGAGTCAGTATATGTATTTTACATCTAGTAGTGTATATCTCTTAATCCCAAACTCCTAGTTTGTCTCTCCTTGCCCCTTTCGCTTTTGGTTACCATAAGTTTGTTTTCTATGTCTGTGGGTCTGTTTCTGTTTTGTGTATAAATTCATTTTTATCATTCTTTTTAGATTCCACATATAAATAGTATCATGATATTTGTCTTTCTCTGTCTGAGTACACTTAGTCTGGTAATTTCTAGTTCCATCCACGTTGCTGCAAATGGTGTTATTTCACTTTTTTTTTTACAGCTGAATAATATTTCATTTACACAGATACCACATTTTTTCCATTTCTCTGTAGATGGACATTAGGTTGCTTCCACGTCTTGGCTATTGAAAATAGTGCTGCTATGAGCACTGGGGTGCATGTATCTTTTCTAATTAGTTTTCTCCTTTAATTAGCATTGTTACCACCTGACATAGAGACATAGGATCTATCAATATATTTTTTAGTTTCTGTCTCTTTAACGAGAATATGCAGCAACGTGGATGGACTGGCCCCCAGCTCTCCCACTCCCCCAACAATGCTGCTGCTTTCTCCAAATGCTGTACCCTAGACTCCTTGTCATTCTGTATTTCACTTCCCCAGGGTCCTGTGGGGTCTGCTGATCCTCTATGCACCACCCTGGCACCTGAATTCTCCACACACTCACTCTCAGGGACTGTGTACAGGCTGCCCCTGTTTCCTGGAACTGCTGGTCCTGTGTCCCCAGTTCCTTCCTGGAGGCTTTTGGAGACCGAGTGCAGAGCTGCTGATCCCTGGAAAGTCCCATGGATACCTCCCTCTTCCTCTTCCCTCTAGGTCCTGATCTCAGCCCCTTTCCCCCACAACTGCCCTTACAATTGTCAACTTATTTATCTTCTGCCTGAATGGTGAGCTTGTTGAGAGTGGAGGCTCAGGACCCCTCTGTATCCCAAGCACCCAGCCCAGGGACTAGCAGGGAACATGTTTTGTGCAGCCTTAGATTATTAGAAGGAGGACACGTAGGCTGGCTTTTCCTGGGGGCCCTCCAAGGACACCCAAAGGAGTGGTCTCTGGGCAGGGCCTGAGACCCCAGAGTGAAGGGTGGCCTGCCCCAGTGAGGGTCCTCATTTCCACTCACTCCATCCCCTTAGGACCCCAGAGCCTAGTGTCGTGTGTGTGTGAAGAGTCTGGGGACCCTGCTCTGGGGCTCTGTGGGGATTGAGTCTGTGGTTCCAGAGCCCAGGAGACCAACTCCGGGTTGGACTGATCTTCTGGTCATGGGGAGGCAGCAAGTTTCTTCCTGCAGTGCTTTCTGGTTTGGGTTTATAGAGTTCCTCCTCCCCTCCTGGCTCCTTGCCTTCAGAGCAGAGAGGTTTCAGAAAATGGCCATTCTGGGGTTTGTGGTGATGGACCTGCAGTCCCGCGTCTCCTCGAATGCTGACTCTGATTAAGGACAGCTGAGTGGCTTCATTGACAGTGGAAATCGTGACTTGGCGCCTCCCCGCCATGGCCACTTCAGTACACTTGACTTTGAAGAGCTTTGATCAGCTCCCCGTCAAGTGGGTGGGGTGGGAGCGGGCTGAGGGAGATGGCCAGCCTCTCCTACCAAGCGGGCCAGGCATCAGCCAACTCTCAAGCCAGGCCTGAGGGTCAGGTCCCCTCGCCTTGTTGTAGACCCCTTGTCCCTACCTTGTCTAACCCTGGGGGTGAGCATGAAAATACTTAACGACAGATATGGTACTTCCACTAATAGGTTAGAATGGAGTAGTCTTGGAGGTCTGTTGTGGGGCCGTGGTTAATCTGTAGGTGCTGGATCATGGGCAGATGGGTGGGGGTAGGCTGGGAGCAGGGCGCTGGTGGCAACCACCTACCAGCCAGAGCAGAAGCATTTCACCACTGTGATGCTTGATCCCCTTCTCCCCCGAACCAGAGCACCTGGGTCTCACTTGACCTGGAGACATGATCCATCTGGACCCTTGAGGAAGGGGCATCTCAGCTGGAGCCTCTGGCTGGGGGGGACGCTGTGAGTCTACCTGTGTGAACGCTGCTCCCAGCCCACGCGAGGAGTGTCTGTGCAGCACGTAGTGCCTGACACTGTGAGGGTCATGAGCACAGACCCTGGACTGGACTGCTGCCTCCCGCCTGTGTGACCGTGGGCCAGTCACTTAGCTTCTCCAGGCCTCTGATTACTCCATGGTGTAGCAAGACTGCCTTCCTCATGGGGTTGTTGGGAGGATGAAATAAGTGAATCTGTGCTAACCAAGCCCATGGCAGGTGCTGTGGAAGAACTCGCGTTTATCCCATGGGCACATGCATATTCATGAGTGTTAGGTTTCGCTGTGTGGGAAGAGCTCCCCTCTTGTGTGTTGTACATGCCTGTTCTTGGTGTACACACTTGCTGTGTGTGCGTCACCCATGGGCGGGGCCCCCATCCCCCGCATCAAGTGCAGATCCGCCTGCTTGTGTGTGTTGAGAATCTGCGCGCACGTCTCCTCCACTCTCCTGAGAGTCACCTTTCCCATCATCCTTTCCCACTTCGCCTTCTCCTGTGAAGCAGCAGTGGTGCTGAATTGTCACCTGGGGAGCCAGATCCGCATCTTTGCTCCTGATGGGGTGGGAAGAGCGAGCTGACTGACACTATCAATCTCATTCCTCTGGATGGAGACAGACCTGGAACCAAGGGCAAAAGCCAGGGAGGCATCCTCCCGTCCCTGGTCAGACAAAAAACCGGCCCTCTAGCCACCTTTACCCTGGGCTGAGCCTGCCCAAAGAGAAGGAAAGAGGATGCTCCAAATCTGGAAGCTGGGGGGTGGTGTCTCAGGGGGAACTGGAAGCCGGCCCCTCTCCCTCTGGTGTGGCCAGGCAGAGGGACCAAGGCCTTGGCCTGTGTTTATCCGCAAGTTTCCATCCACCAAACAAACTGCAGAGGCTTGATAGTAAATCAGCTGCAGGCGTGATTTAGAGGACTCTGTTTGCTCAGCTCAGTTCAGCTTTTGGCAAGGTAAATGCATGAACTGCAGAAAACCTCTTTGAAACAACCGCAGGGCTCCAATGCCCTTCAGTCCTCCATAAAGGATTCTCCAAATTATACGGACTAGATGAGTATCTCTATTACATAAAGCCATTGCAGAGCCTGCTCAGGGCTCGCAGAATGAAGTCACTGTACAGACCTTTTGTGACTCTGCCCCGCCAGCGCCTGGTAATTGAAGATCTCCCTTTAAAAGTGTGTCAGGTGGAAAGAGCGGGCTAATTTACTAAGTGGAGGGCCTTTGTTAGGGAGACTGATGCTTTGTTCTGCTTGTCCCTTTTAATCTTGTTTTTGTACAATAGTCTTACATAGAGCACTACCGCCGATTTGATTCTGGGGAGGCGGATGGGGCAGGGCCCGGCCTGGCAGGAGGCCACGCAGGGTCTCCTGGGTGTCGCTCTTCCTCCTCATCTTGCAATCCCTTTTTCTCTTCGGGGCTCCTTCCTCCATCCCAAGGGGCAGGCCTGAGCCCAGGAGCAAACTCCGTGGCTGCCTTTGTCTTTTTCTAATCAGAGCACACCCTCCTCCTTTTTAATTGCCTCTCTGCATGGAAACCCCAGTGGCAAGATTGAAGTTTGGGACTCCATTCTCTGCCGGTTGCCGCATTTGAATCTCGCTGAGGTCTTCAGCCCTAAAGTCAAATGCCATCTGGTGTCTGATGGGATGGTTTGGGTTGGAGGGCCTCCAACAGTCCAGAGTACTAAGCATTTGTTGTCAGAGAGTTCTCTTCCACACTGGCTTCTGGCTCCAAGCAGAGGGGGTCACTGATCCTCAGTTCAGAGGAGTGGGACTTTGCCTCAAACAGGGGGGCCACCTCCTTGGGGTTTGAGGCCACCCCGGTGCTGGTGATGTGAGCCCTGACCCAGCTTTCAGAGGTGGAGTTCTCGTCACCCACCGGCTGTGATCTTGCTGTGCAATCGTGTGCAGGTACCCACCTCTCTGGGCTTCACCTCATCCATCCGTCATGTCAGAGACCCATCTGCTCTGAACATCGGTGAAATGGGAGCACCAATTATGGTGACTGTGAGGCAGAGGCTTTTCTTGTTTTGAAGTCAATGGGCAAAGTTAAGGCTGAGGGAGTATGGAAAACAGAAGCATGCACCTGCAGTTCTTAGTGAAATGAATTGTTATTGTTTGTTGTGTAGTCGCTAAATTGTGTCCGAATCTTTGCGGCCCCGTGGACCGCAGCACACCAGGCTCCTCTGTTCTCCACTGTCTCCTGGAATTAGCTCAGATTTGTGTTCATTGAGTCGGTGATTCTATCTAAACCATCTCATCCTCTGCTGTCCCCTTCTCCTCTTGTTTTCAATCTTTCCCAGAATCAGGGTCTTTTCCAGTGAATCAAGGAAATGGCACCCCACTCCAGTACTCTTGCCTGGAAAATCCCATGGACAGAGGAGCCTGGTGGGCTGCAGTCCATGGGGTCGTGAAGAGTCGGACACGACTGAGAGACTTCACTTTCACTTTTCACTTTCATGCACTGGAGAAGGCAATGGCAACCCACTCCAGTGTTCTTGCCTGGAGAATCCCAGGGGAGGGATGGGGTTGCACAGAGTCGGACCCAACTGAAGTGACTCAGCAGCAGCAGTAGCCAATGAATCAACTCTCTGCATCAGGTGGTTAAAGTATTGCAGCTTCAGCATCAGTCCTTCCAATGAATATTCAGGGTTGATTTCCTTTAGAATTGACTGGTTTGATCTCCTTGCAGTTCAAGGGACTCTCAAGAGTCTTCTCTAGCACTACAATTTGAAAACACCAATTCTTTGGCACTCAGCCTTCTTTATGGTCCAACTCTCACATCCAAACATGACTACTAGAAAAATCATAGCTTTGACTGTATGGGCCTTTGTTGGCAAAGTGATGTCTCTGCCTTTTAATACACTGTCGAGGTTTGTCATAGCTTTCCTTCCAAGGAGCAAGTGTATTGTAGGAAGAACCAAATAGAGGCAACGTGACTGGCAAAGAATCAAGGACCAGTCACAGCCCTTGGAAATGCCATTTGTTTTGTTACAAGGTGGGGGCATCCGTATTCCTGGGACACTCTTGACAAGTTCTGTGTGGGTGAGAGGTTCATGAGCTTCCTGGGGCCCGGACCAAAGGGCCAGTGTAGTTTTTCCTAAAGACTTTATTATTTGGCGAGGTGGGGAGGCGGGCACCAGGCAAGCTGGAGAAACTTCCTTGGGGCTTTTTGGGACACGTCCTAGATAACGTCCTTTGGGGGACATTCACCCTCACAAAGAGGGACTGATGGACGGAAGCACACTTTTGGCGTCCCTTGGTATATATGACCTCATTTTCTCCTCGAAGTGACTTTCCAGGAACGATTCCTCCTTTTGTGTTATTTTTCGTTTTGTTTTGTTTTCTGGCCACACCACTCAGCGTGTGGGACTTTAGTTCCTGGCCCAGGGATCAAACCCACATCCCCTGCATTGGAAGGGTTCAATCCTTGGGTTGGGAAGAGCCCCTGGAGGAGGAAATGGCAACCTACTCCAGTATTCTTGCCTGGAGAATCCCATGGACAGAGGTTCCTGATGGGTTATAGTCCACGGGGTCACAAAGAGTCGGACGTGACTGAGTGACTAACACTGCATTGGAAGTGTGGAGTCTTAGCCACTGGATCACCAGGGAAATCCCCAGTTCCTCTGTTTCCAGGTGTAAAACTGAAACTCAGAGGAGTTGAAGACTTTGCCCAAGGGCACAGCTAGGAAGAGGTGGAGCCAGGTTCCCAGTGCACTGATGTGGAGGAAGCCAGGCCTGGGAAGTCCCCAGGAATGTTACCTGTAAAAGGTTGCTCCCTGCCCGTGGCCAGAGTCTCCCTGTCTTAGTGTTCAGGCTCTGCTCAGGTCAGGGGCCTGCTTTGCAGCCCAGCTTTGCCCTTTGATTCATGAGTGACTCAGACACATCCTTCCCCTCAGAAGTTTTCTTTCTTTGTCTACAATGTAGGGTTTCTGCCCTGTCCTGTAAGACAGTGTGATGGGGCTGTGCAATCACCAGCCCTGGCTGACCCCAGTGTGCCCACCGGGTGGTAGAAATAACAATCTTCTCTTTCTCCCCATGTTACCATCACAGCTAACTCATCTAGCACAGACTGCAGGCTGCACCTCATTGCTTTTAATTATATACGTGTCCGACTCTTTGCGACCCCATGGACTGTAGCCTGCTACGTTTCTCCGTCCATGGGATTTTCCAGGCGAGAGTACTGGAGTGGGTTGCCATTTCCTTCTCCAATTTATTATTTTTATTGGAGTGTAATTGTTTTACAATGCTGTGTTTCTGCTGTATAACAAAGTGAATCAGCTTTGTGTATGCATATAGCCCTTCCCTCTTAAGCCTCTGACACCCCATCCCACCCCTCTAGGTCATCACAGGGCAGCGAGCTGCACTCCCCAAGCCATACAGCTGCTTCCCTCAGCTACCTGTTTTACACACGGTGGTGTACATATGGCAATGCCACTCTCCCAGCTCGTTCCCATATTGACTCACTTAATCCTCACGACAACCCTATGGAGTAGGTAGGGTTAACATTCTCATTTCATAGATGAGAAAACGAAGGCACAGAATGCTTAGAGAACTTGTCCAAGGTCACACAGCAATGAAGTGATACAGCTGAAAGTCAATCCCGGCATCTGGTGTCAGTTTCATGCTCATAACCATTCTGTAACAACCAATGGCCTGCAGGCTTAGCCACAACAAGGCCGCTTTTGGCCTTAGCTGACATCTTTGGAGTTTGAGGGTTGGTAAGGTTTAATTGATATGCTGTTGGCTGCAGCTGCCTGTGTGACCCTTGCAGGTCACCCAATCCCTAGCCAGACCACCTGTCCTGCTCAGTTGCTACTCTAGTTGTTACTGCCTGATGGGGTGAAGCCTGATCTGGGAAACCTATATATTTACTTTCAGAGCCTCAGTTTCCTCATCTGTGTAATGGGAATAATAGTAACTTCCATTTACGCTTGTGAGAATTAGGTGAGTAAACTCATATAAAATGCTTGGAATAGTACCTGGCACACAGTAATAACTTCAACTCTTGTTTGCCACTATGGCAGGATAATGCTTAGAGAACTTCTTTGTTAGGCCAAGGGCAAAGGAATCACAATGTTCAGATCTGGGAAGGAGTCAAGGTTTGGGAGGTACACAAGCCCCCTTCCCTGGCTTCTTAAAGAAAATGTCTGAAACTGTCAGAAAGAATAGCAGATACATATTGTTGAGTACACAGTACATGCCACAAAGTGGGTGGAGACAGCGAGTGTACAAGAGATGAGCTTTGTAAGTGATGAGGTCCCAGTCATGGCTCTCCTGGCTCCATGGACTACAGTATTTCCACCTAGAAAGCAAAGATAGAAAGTCTACATCTGTATAGTCATATACAATGGAATACTACTCAGTCATAAAAAAAGAATGAAATCATGCATTTCCTGCAACTTGGACACAACTAGACATTATCATACCAAGTGAAGTAAGTCAGAAAAAGACAAATACCATATGGTATCAGGTATATAGAGAATCTAAAATATGACACAAATTAGCTAATCTGTGAAACAGATTCACAGATATAAAGAACAGATTGTGGTTGTAGAGGGGAATGGGGGAAGAGAAGAATGGAGTTTGGGGTTAGCAGATGCAAACTATTATACAGAGAATGGATAAAAAACAATGTCCTACCGAATGGCATAGGAAACTATATTAAATATCCTATGATAAGCCATAATGGAAAAGAATATAAAAAAGAATGTATATATGTATAACTGAATCACTTTGCTATACAGGAGGGATTAACACAACATTGTAACTCAACTATACCTCATTTTAAAAAAAGAAAAAATACTACATCTGCATCATCAGGAGTTCAGCCTACAGCTGTCCCAGAGAGGGGTCGGAGAACCTGGGCTGCCAGAGACAAGAAGCTTCTCTGCCCACTGATGCTTTTAATCCTCCATCGAGAAGGTCCACGAATGCCTAAATCACAAGCTTGTCTTAAAAGTCTTTGCTAATAGCTTCACAATTCAAATGGTGGAAGGTGGACGGTTGTCTGTCTCTGTTTTGAAATGAGCCTATATCAAAGGTAGACAGTATGAGCCCTGAAGGTCATTTCCAGCCTGCAATTCAGAGAGTATGAGCAGAGAAGAGGTGAGCTGACTCCTGGGCAGCCTCCCTCTGAGTCTATGGTGGTAGACTTTCCCTTTGAGCAGGAGGCAAAGCCACCATGCCTTGGCCCCTGTATTTACCTTGATCGAGCTTTGAAATGCCAGTCTGACATGTGTACAAACAATGCGTGGAGCAGTGTAGACGCCTCGGCTGGAGGTCTTAATTGCCTGCTAAGAACGAGAGATGATCCTGATCTGGGAAGCTGCCTGGGGAAAATGGTCCATTTCCCAGAGCAGGACGCAGAGCAAGGGGAGCCATATGGCCCAGCGGTGGAACAGCTGTCTCTCAAGAAGGAACAATTTGGGAGCTTCCACCATCTGGGTGAATGATGAGACTTGCAATTTTCATGCATACATTAAGGCAACCCACCAACAGAGCAATCAAGGGGACGGATGATGGAGAGAGATGGAACGGCCCTGTGCCCTGTGCCCTGGCCTGCAGCATGGCCATCCATCTCCAGAAACCCTGACTCAGCGGCCGCCTCCTGGCCGGGCTGCCCTGGCCGGGGCTTATGTCTAAGGTCACGTGGGCTGATGCCCTGTTAGTTCCCCTGAGTTCCCTACCGCGTCAATCTTCCACTTCCTCCGGAAAATATACATATCATTCCTTTAACTGTGGCCACCGCTTGCCTCTTTGGCAGGGCTGGGAAAATCTAGTTGAAGAGTGCTTAGTGGTTTGGGGCTGTTATATTTTCTCTGCTCTATGATCCGTGTTGGGTTAAAAGGGCCAGAGCTGCTTTTCTTGCCGACAGAAGATAACTCAACCTGGACAGGCTCCCTCTGGGAGAATTAAAGGTGATGAGGGACTTCTGGTTGGCTGCAACTGCTAATATCCTTCCCTCAAAGAGGCCCTCTCCCTCCCCAGCTTCCCAGCTGGTGGGAATGAGGAACATATTCCAGTGTGTCTTCATTCTAGAGGTGAGCTCTTTTCCTTTGCACATGCTGCATACCCGGGGGGCAGAGGACAGGGGCGTGGTGGGACCCGCAGCGTGCCAGCATCGTGATGGGTGGTGATCTTCTGGCAGTCCTTGGCAGGGGGTTGTGTGTTTCCCAGATCACAGACGAGGAAGCAGAAGCATGGAGAGTTCATGTCACTGGCCAGAGGTCCTTCAACCAAGAACCAGAAGATAGAATTCAAGCTTAGGTAGAACTGCAAAGCCAGGGCTCTGTCTTAGAGACTGTGCCAGATCCAAATAGCAGTGGATCTATCAGCGTGGTGTTAGCTGAGGGTGTCCTTCTTAGGGAAAAGGCATCACTCAATTTGCTATGTCTCAGGGCCTCTCGGTACCCCTCCCACTGACTAGCCAGGAATTTTCATGTTAGAGAGCTTCTCCTGGGTGATTGCTTGGTCTCCAGAAAATTCCTGCTAAAATGTAGCTGTTACCTGAGGAGGTAACGTGTTAATCTGTGTGCTTGCTGGGACGGAGAGAGGATGGTACAGGGGAGTGGGAAGGGGAGACCTAGTCAGAGGATACTGGTACCTTCTCTCCTTTAAAACTTGATCTGAAGCCGGCTGTGTCCCCTTATCCTCCTGTTAGGAGGAGTCTCCAACTTAAGTCTCCACAATCGAGGCATTCCCAACCCATGTAAGCGGGTTGGCTTTAGGTTAATCAATTGCCCAAGTCCATGGCCAAGGCATCCCATCAGCGGGGAATGTGGCCGGTGGTCCCCTCCACATCCCTCACTCCCTGGCTTGTGGGGATGAGACACAGCCTTTAGGCTCCTGTGTCCCCAGCCAGAGGAATATGCTCTCCCCAGAAATCCAGGGCAGGGTCTGGGTGCCCCACTGTTTAACCTTCTGCCTCTGTGTCACTTTATATCTTTCTGTTCTTCCCCTGTGTCCTCCTGGCAGAGGTTGCCCTGAAGGCCCACAAGGCAGGGCTTGGGGATGAATGTCTCATGTCTCTGTGGGGCTAATAGGCAGCTTAGAGTGTTTGGCAATTTCAGTGTCTGCCAGGAGGGAACTTTGGGGTAAGTCAAAGTAGCCTCTCCCCCAGAGGGCTGGAGTCTTGCTCACTAATCCCCAGTAGTAGAAGGGATGATCTTGCCCTTTACAGTATAACTTCTTAGGTTCATTCCTTCTCTTCACCCCAAAGACAGTGAAGCCTGGCCCTGGGATTTAGCCAGTGGATTCAAGCCCACTGGGTCTTTTGTTCTGGTGCAGGTGTAACAGTGGCCTCTGATCAGTAAAGCTGAGGCTGGAAATGAAAACATCTTCCTGCTTGGCTTCCCCCATCTGCCATCCTCTTCATGAATTTCCCTTTTGCTTGATGGAGGCTATTTGAAAGTTATTCTCTTGTAGTGCCCACCTAGAGGGAAGGGTCAGAGGCGACAGCTGCATCAGATGATCTTCAGAGGTGGCGGGGAGCTGGCACTCAGCCCCACGACGGCTGCCTCCCTCTTCTCTTCTGTCTCGGGTCCAGCTGGGCCTCCTTCCAGCTGCACCCTTTTCTCCCTGGCTCAGGGGCTGCCCTGTGCTGGCAGAGGTGGTGGCACCCAGGAGTTGGCTCTCAGAGCAATAGCCACCCCGCACCCTGGCTAGACTTTTGCGGGTTGTGTGTGGATGAGACTGTGTGCCCAGATGATGGAGAGGAAGAGGCACCAAGGGGACAGTGGGTACCAGGGAACCCACACGTAAGGGTGGAGGTTCAGTTTTCTAACCCCAGCATGGTCATATTGGGAGAACAAGGGGCAAAAGTAAAATGAAGTAGCTGAAGCTCAGAGATGAGCTGTGAGATCCTCTGGTCCTGAACCCCAGGCCTCATGTGCTTGGGGCTGAAGTCTTCGAATTAGGAGATCAGGGTGTGGATCCTGACCCTCCTGTACACCCAGATCGCAGAACCATAGACTCCCAGGGTTGGGTGGGACCTGCAGTCCACAGACCCTGGGCACAGCTCTCTGGATGCCAGTCTCTGCCTGGGCGTGTTGGCCATCATTCACACATTCTTCACATGTAAATGGAAGCCCAGGAAGCTGTGCAGCCTGGAGCCTCATGTTGTCACAGCCAGAGATGATGATTCAGACTCAATTTGATTACGTTGGTTGACAGGGAACTCACTGTCTTCTAAGGAAGCCCAAGTGGATTTGGACTACTCTTGGTGAGAGAATGGTATCTATTTTGGTCCCAGAACAAGTTTCTCTCTTCCATATAATAGCTCTCTAGATGTTTATGAAACCTCTCTTCTCTCTCTGCCCCCCATTTTCTTTTCCATGCAAAATATCATTTGTTGATTTAGCAGCTGATTTTCAAGCATCTCTATGTGCCAGGCTCTGGGCCAGCTGATGGAGAAAATGGACACAATCCTTCATTCAGGGAGCTCACTGTTCAGCAAGGCATCATTCCCAGACTTCTCTACCTTCCTTTGGCATTGTAGGAAGGGCTGCAGATCTGGCTTGATCAGGGCAGCGCCATAGCCCTGCTTTGCTCTCCATACTTCCATGAACCTCTATGTGAAGCTGGAGAAATTGCTTATTCTCCTTGGGCACCATCTGACAGCAACATTTGCCTGCCTATGTCACAAGATGAATACGTGGGATCTGACATGAATTGGATTTTTACTCTGTTACATACAAATGCAAGGTGTTATTTATATCCAGTCCCGCAGAGGCATGGTGGGGAAGTCAGGAAAAGAAAAATGTTTATTTTGGTAGTGTCCTTATGACAGTAATTACTGCACCTTTTCAGAAATAGGGTCATCCATTTAACAAACAGTTATTGCATGCCTACTCAAATGGCTGAACAATGTATTCATTTACTTCTTATTCAGACAGCATGTATTGAATGCCTATTATACGCAGTGCTGATGCCATGGGTGGATGTTCAGGGATGAAAAGGAGATGGGGGTCTCTCCCCACCATGAAGCTGATACCTAATGAGAGACAGCCTTTCAACAACTGCCCCCTCCCCAAGTAAATCGAGAATGACACCTTCAATGGGCCCCACAAAGGAAAAGAACATGGGGTGATGAGAGCCAAGACTGGGGAGAACTTCAGATGAGACGGTAGAGAAATCGGGGAAAAGAATATGGGGCTGAGAGCTGAAGGGTGAATCATGAAACCTGGGGATGGCGAGGAGCTGCAGCCAGGAGAACTGCGTGGGTGAAGACCCTGAGGTGGGACTGAGCTTTATGTAACTAAGAAACTAGAAGGTGGAGGGGCTCCTATGGGAGTAGAAGCCCTGGCCTTGGCATCGCCACTGAGGTGGGGCACGCAGGCGGGAGTCTGGGGCAGAGCTCGGGGGGCATGGAGGCATCACTGCAGCTGTAGACAGGGGTGCCCTGCCCCTAGACTGCCAGACCACGTGGACTGGGGAGTGGCAGCTGCTGCCCTGTGAACTCTCGCAGGTCTCCCCTCTTGCCTTTGTGGGAACAGGTGCCCAGAATGAGCAGGCTTTGGTGGATTGGATTCTGGCTGTGACTCTGCTGTTAACTTGCTGTGTGACCTTGGCCAAGTCACCTACCTCCTCTGAGCTGCTTGGGGTTCTCATCTATTTACACTGAACAAATAACCCTCACTATGAACCACACATGGGGAGGGGAGCAGAACAGCAACAACAGAGATCCTGGGAAAGAAGGTTTTTCCAAACTGTAAATTGCTGGGCAGATAGAAGGTCGCCCTGGTAACTGAGACCTGCCCTCAGTTTCCCTTCCATCCCCTCCCTTTCTCCTCCCTTTGCCAAGGTCAGGGGCTGCCTTTACCTATAATGCAGGCATGTGGGAGACAAGGCAGCTTGCCTAGCTGGGAAGTGGTGGAGTTGGAATTTGAACACAAGGACCCCAGCTCTGGAGGCCATGGTCTAACCACAAGGCGGTCCTACCACACCTTGTATTTCCCCCACAGCACTTGCGATTTTGTCTGCGTATCTTGTAACAAGGAAGTCATTGCCATCCTCGTTTTTCAGATGAGAAATTGGAACTCTAAGAAGCATTCACCCAAGGTCACACAGCCCAGTCTCCTGACTGAATGGTTTGATCTTGCCTTCCAGAAGGCCTTGTTCTGGGCCTGGAGGAGGCAGAGCCCAGGCCTGGGTTGGGGGTGGGGGGTTGTGTGTTTGCATATGGGTGTGTTGGGAGCCGTAGAAGCATGTGGGTTGCAGTCCTGACTGTTGCCTTCCGAGGGCTTCTCAGACTCCATGGCAACCCACTCTGGGCCTGATCTTGTGTTTTGTTTTGGTAAAATGTTTTGTTCAGTGCCTGCCATTTGTGTCCCCTGTAGGCGCTCTGGGATAAGGAATGAAAAAAATGACGTTAGGGGCTTAAAGAGCTGAATCACATGTCACTTTTCCTGTAGTTTTCTACCCAGGGAAAAATAAGTGTCTTGCCTTTTTGGGCTTTCTGATTTCTGGAAGTGTGTGTCCTTGGGCCCTGGGGAGCCAGCTCTGCTGTGGGCTCGCTCCCTGCAGTGTGAGGCTCAGGCTCCCATCCCAGCAAGCGTCCACCTGGCTGCTGTGCAGTGTGGGCTCTGGGCTGCATCTGTGTACTGGAAAGACCATCAGACGGGTCTCTGCTGTCCAGCAGCTGGTAGCCCAGCCTGTGAGATGAGCCCCCTACATTCAAGGCATAATTAATCATGAGCCAGTTGCTCAAGGAGGCAAGCTGGAGGAATAATACAGGTAGCCAGGGAGGCTGTACCAAGGGCCAGGGCTCAGGAGCTGGAAGACCCAGTTCTTGGCTAGCTCAGGTGTGGGTGACCTTGGGCAAGTGCCTTCAAGTCTTTGAACCTCAGTGTTCCAGTCTGTAAAATGGGTATAGTAACAGCCCTGTCTTGCTGACTTTTTATGGGAGTTGGGAAAGCAAATGAATGACAAACGTAAATGAGCTTTAGAAATTACAAGGTGCTGGATGAATAGTAATATGGTATGCTCTGAATATTCAGAGACACAGATGTTTTATCTTTCTTTAATCTCTCCTTCCCTATCTTCTTTCATTCCTTCTTTCCATCCTACTGTCCATCTGCAGATACCCACCAAATTATTTCCCGTTGTAAATATTGTGCTAGGTAACAGGACAGGACTTGCTGGGAGGAGAGCAGGGTGCAGATAAAGAACATCTGGACCATCTTTTAAGGAGTTGGAGATGGGAGCCAGGAGTCACCAGAACTGAGATAGGAAGTAGCCCCCTCCTGGCCAGCTGGGGTTTCTGGCAGGATGCCCTGAGCAGCGAGGCATGGGCAGAACCTTGAAGGAAAGATGGGAAGGTGGACAGGCAGCAAGACAGAGGGTAAGGATCCTCTGACATTTTCCAGCAGTCTCCACTGTCAGATACAGAAAGGAAAGGGTACAGCAACCCAAAGAGGATGCTCACGTGTCAGCATGCTCTCAGCTGGAACACAGTGTCCTCTCAAGAGCCCATGCTGAGCAATCTGGGGGTCCCATCAGCATCCTTCCCTGGGGCTCTGACCGGAAATGACACAGCCAGCTCAGTACATGCTGCAGTCTCTTCCTCTCTCTCCTCCTCCCTCCTTTTGCCCCAACCCATCTTCCTGAAGGGCCAGAGGGGCTGGATCTGGATGACCAGGAGACCATCACTAAAATGGAAGGAACAGGGAGCTTTGTCACTTCTGGTACTGGGGAGATGCTTAGAGCAGGGCTGTGAATTAGTTGTCTCAGTGGTAAAGAATCCGCTTACCAAGCGGAAGATGCCGGGTCAATCCCTGGATGGGGAAGATCCCCTGGATAAAGACATGGAAACATCTCCAGTATTCTTGCCTAGGAAATCCCATGGACAGAGGAGTTGGGAGGGCTACAGTCCATGGGGTCGCAAAAGAGCTGGACGTGACTGAGCAGCAGCAGCAATGAACTGATTAGTGAAAAGAGAAGGGGGAAAAGGAAATGGGGCCATACGTGAGAGGAGTGGGAGAGAGGGAAAAACCCAAAAAGGGAGGAAGGAGGCGGACAGAAGGGGACGGAGCAAGGAAAGCATCTTACAGGATTAGGTTGGTGAAAGTTGGGACAAGGGAGAACAAGGGCCTTATTTGGAAAAATCAACACTCAGCGTGATACAAGAGTAAACGTCATCTCGGGGAATTCGGGCGATGATGTTTTATTGGGTCACGTTGTGCTGAGGTCGGCAGCTGCTGGGAAGTTGGTACAGTGCATCCTTGCCCTGCCAGCCTCTCCTCTCTGCCCGCTGCTGCAAAGCCCCCAGGGACCCTGCTGTCTTCCTGGGCTGGGCCAAGGCGACAGAGACGAGGGTATTGGTAGGGAGGCAACTTCTCAGGCCCTAACTCAGCAGGAGAACTGACCTTCAGGCAGGGGCCAAGGTTTAGCCACCTGATGGGAACAAACCTTCCTCCGAGCTTTTCAGCCCAGAGTCCCGTCCCCTCAGGGCCCCGCTGTGGTAACAGTTACTCTCACTCAGGACTAATAAGGTTGACACTCATGTGTTCTCTCTCCCAGAGGAGTCTCGTGTATGTTAACAGAGGCTTTTGGAGAGAGTGCCTTATTTTTACAGCTTTAATGGTATTTATTTTCTGCACAGATAATACATTCACCTGGTTGAATATTTAACAGTTTACCAAAGCGGGTGTAATAGGAAGCCTTTCTCCCAGTTCCCCCTTCCTGAAGGAGGCCAGTATTAGTTTGGGGGCATCTTTTCAGAGGTAGTTTATCCACATATAAGGAAATTTGTATATGCATTCTTCCCCTGTGCTTTTTAATTTTTACACCAATGGGAGCATATCCCAAACCCAGTGCTCTGCCTTTATGGTTTTCACTTCACCTCTAGCTTTGTGTATGTTATCAGTCCACGGAGAGCTTTCTGATTCCTTTTAATGACTGTGTAGTATTCCACACAATAGCCTTACTACGACTGTTTGCCCTTCCCCTTGTGGATGCACGTTTGGCTGTCATAGACAGTGCTGCAGTGAATGATCTGGGGCATTTGCCATTTTCTCAAGAGCGATTATATTGAAATGGTGCTTTTCCCCAAAGATATGGGGACAGGCCCTTGGGTGAGATATTTAGGAGAGAACAGAATCCCTGCCCATTTTCACCTCAGTTGTTGCTGTTCGTGGCTTAGGGCTGCTCATCCTAAAGGAGATCAGTCCTGAGTGTTCATTGGAAGGACTGATGTTGAAGCTGAAACTCCAATCCTTTGGCCACCTGATGTGAAGAGCTGACTCATTTGAAAAGACCCTGATGCTGGAAAAGATTGAGGGTGGGAGGAGAAGGGGACGACAGAGGATGAGATGGTTGGATGGCATCACCGACTCGATGGACATGAGTTTGGATAGACTCTGGGAGTTGATGATGGACAGGGAGGCCTGGCGTGCTGCAGTTCATGGGGTCGCAAAGAGTCTGACACGACTGAGCGACTGAACTGAACTGAGGGAGGGGTAGGAGGGGGTGAGAGCCAGGGCCATCCTGCAGAGCAAGGCAGGGTGGGTCAGAGCGGGATGTCTGCTCCTCACCCCAAGTCACCAGGGCTGGGCTTGTTCTTTGCCCCAAACAGTGAGAGGCAAGTGACTCTACCCTGACCATTGGAATCAGAGGAGAGAACTGGTCAGGATTGTCTCTGAAACCTCTGTCTGTTCAAGAAAGGTGCTTCATTCACTCTGCCCCTCCCAACACACTGGGACCCCTCTCTGGGAAGCCTTCCCTGCTCACCAAGCCTGTGTGCCCGCATAGCTCATTTACTGGCCACCCTGAAGATTTAGGTCCACTCAACAGGCCATACTAGGGAGTGGGGAGGACCGTCAGCCTGGGGCTTGCAAAGCCCTGGGCTTGCATCTTGGCTTTGCCACTTAGAAACTATGAGACAGGCGATGGTGGTTTTTGTTTTTGTTTTTTAACATGAAAAGGTTATTTAAGAACTAAAGTACTCAATGTTCAAATAGAGTTATTTGAAATGGAAGGAAACAGCCTTGACCCTGGGTCCAGGGATCGTTGGGTTTCATCGGGTTGGAAATGAACTTCTCTAAACTCTATTGAGGGAAGAACTGCAGGTTCCCCAATCATAGAGTGTCAGGCTGTAAAGGCTCTAAGAGTCTGTCTTGTCCCCTGCCCCATCCTGAGTTGTTCAGGTGGAGGGTGTGAGTGGTCCAGGTGACAAATAAACCACAGAGCAGGGTCACAGGCTTCTAGACTCTTTGGACCAGGGATGTTAAAGTGTCTTTTCAAAGAGGAGAAGTGTTAAGTTCCAAGAAGTTAGGATATTCCTAAATATAACTCAGCAGGAAACAAATACAGCTACAAAGGAATGTGATTTGATAAGGACTAATTCATAAAAGGGCTTCCCTGGTGGCTCAGTGGTAAAGAATCTGCCTGCAGTGCAGGAGCCAAGGGAGATGAGGGTTCGATCCCTGGTCAGGAAGATAGATCCTCTGGAGGAGGGCATGGCATTCCACTTCAGTATTCTTGCCTGGAGAATCCCATGGACAGAGGAGCATGGCGGGCTACAGTCCATAGGTTTGCAAAGAGTTGGACATGACTGAAGTGGCTGAGCAGGCACGCAGTTCATAAAAGCACCAACTCCTGTGTGTGGGCTTCAAGGGAATTTAGGGGCCCTCGGCTGGGTAGAGAACCTCACAGGGATGGTGGTGGTGAGAAGGGAGGAGCAGGTGACAGTGACCTTCACAGCTGCCTTTCCCTTCCACTTTGCATTATTTTTATTAAAGCCCTAAATCAGTGATGCTAAGTAGCTCCTGATTTAGCTCCTCATTAGGAGTGAGATTTAAAACCAGCAGGACCACAGGCTGCTCAAGTACTGGGGCACACAGGCAACAGCCTGGCCCCAGAATCCAGCACAAAATGTTAACTTCAGAGGCATGAAGGATGCTTCTCCACACGTGTGCACCTTTGGTTCCAGCCACACCCGCCTTAGAAGCTGTGGCTTCCTGTCACTGTATCTGATCGGCTTCAGTCTCAATAGAGAAAAGCTCCCTGAAGGCCTGTCGTGTGGAATCAGGATGAAACATGGGCTGGGGAGCAGGAAGGGGCAGACTCAGCAGCAACACAGGCAAGTTCTGAGGAAGCAGATTTCAGTTCAGTGAAGCAAAAAAGCTTTCTAGTAATTAGAGTGCTTCGCAGACAGAAGGGGCTTCATTGATTGATTCATTCATACATTTTAACAGATGCTTATGAAGCTTCCGCTCTGTGCCAGGTATGTGCTGGGCCCTAAGGTTTCAAGAGAGAAAGGGAGCGAGCATCTTCCTTTCAGAGGCTCCTGGTCCAGAGTTGAAGACAGTGAAACAAGCAGAACAGTAACATTTGACCTGTACTTTGACGAAGAAGGGCAAGTGCTAGGAGAGAGTGTACCAGGAGCATCTAGCCTTTTGAAATGTCCAGGGACGGCTTCCTGAAGTTGGCCATGTTTAAGGTGGACAACAAAGAGGAGGGGAAGAGTGTCTCCGGGAGGAGGGGACAGCTTGTGCAAAGGCCTGGAGGTAGGAGAGAGCCTTTCTCTCTTGAGGATGTGGATGTCATCGAGTGACATTGGAGCAGAGTGACTGCATTTCCTGCTACTAGGAGTCTCTCAGTAGGGGTTTGGCATGGGTTGCAGGAGAGGGGCTCCAAGCACTGGCTGAGGTGGTGGAAGTGGGGGCTCTGATTACTTGGCCCTTTCTGCTCTGAAGTGCTCTGCTTCTGAGTGCCTGCTGACTTCTCTGAGTTCTGAGTGTATGAGGGTCATGTGTAGGCTGCCTCCCACTCTGCCAACCACCTTCCAGGCATTGTTTTATTTAGCTCCTCATAACCACCCTTTATTTAGGAGATGCTATTGCAGCGGTCTTACAGTTGGAGAACCCAAGGTGGTGTTAGGGTATTCTAGTTTGCTCAAGGCCACACGGCTAGCCAAGTAGAAGAACCAGGATGTGAACCCGCGTCTGTCCAACCTGAAGCCCACATGCTTAACCATGTCCCTCTGCCCGGGGCCTCTCTAATGAACATATCATCACCCCCCAGCACCTCCTGTGGGACTCTGTCACATGTGGCTGGGAGAAGCAGCTAGCTCCTTCAGGGAGGGCAAGCCACAAGGCAGAATCAGGGGACCAGTTTTTAAATCAGAGCATTAAAAACATGCTCAACAAGCCTCATGTTTTGCTTTCCTTGTAGGTGTTGAGGATCAATTTCCCAAAGAAAAAAATAAATCAGTTGGAATGTGTCTTTCTGGAGAAAGCCTGGCATCTGTCAAAAGTGGGGGAAAAAAACAAAACAGAAAAAGATCTTCTTGGGTCGTGTGCTGGGGGTTGCTGACTCAGGCCGTATGTTCCAACATCATTAACAAGTTGAAAAGCTGTTGCTCCTCGCAGGAATGCCGGATTGGTGGTTTGAACAGCTCAGCTGGGAAAATCCCTTCCCAAGTGAGGAAGGCTGAAGGTCCCAGGAGTGTCCACGTGCAGACCTGGGGCCTGCAGGGCTGGCCGTGGGAACTGACCGTGACGCTGGTGTTTCTGTCAGGCCCAGTGGCCACACGTGTTGCTTTACCTGCAAACCCAGTAGGAACATCTGACAAGCTGGCGGTTCAGTGTTAGGTGCTCAGTCGTGTCCGACTCTTTGTAATCCCATGGACTGTAGCCCACCAAGCTCCTCTGTCCATGGGGATTCTCCAGGCAAGAATACAGGAGTGGGTTGCCACGCCCTCCTCCAGGGGATCTTTCCAGCCCAGGGATCAAACCTGGGTCTCCTGCATTGCAGGTGGATTCTTTACCATCTGAGCCACCCAGCAATTTTAATTGATAAACAATTATTAACGGTTAAGCTATGTTGAGACAAGCCCTAAGAGGCAGGCTAATATCTTGGGGTGACTAGTGTAGATAAAAGACAGGACCCCAGGGGAGTTTGTGATCTGATCCTGGCGTTTGATGATAAGTGGCCCCCAGGGCTCCTGGCTGGAATGTGAGGGCCCAAACCTGACTGAAATCTTTGTTGAACTTTGCTGGAACAATCCTTGACTCTAAGCTGGAGAGTCCCTGGAGTTGTTCTAAAGGGCATTTCATTGTCCCACCATGGGAAGACCTGGGACCTGGCATTGTCCTGGCCTCTTAGCTGAGTTACATCTTCAACCCTAACCAGCCTGGCTCACAATAGAGACGGGCAGAGCGCTGGGAGAGGGGAGAGATGTTTTACAGATTCAGATTCTCAGTCATTTCTGTGTATATTTATGGGATACTTGCTGGATACTGGGCTGTGTGCTGGCACATAGGATGAACTGCAGAGGCCCACCCTGAACCGCTGTGGTTCCAGGGACATCTTAGTGCCCTTGCTCGCTCCCTCACTCACTGTCTCCCTCTCCCACTCTCACGCTGAGAAAACAGGGACTGCAGCTGCTTGCTTCTGGTATTTCTAGCACGTAGCAGAGTGTCTGGCATGTAGTAGGTGCTTAATAAATGCTTTCTGGTTGAGTGAGTGCTCAGAGGCAGGGGAATGTAATAGATGATCTCGAAAGAAATAATAGCGTGGTTCTTATGTGACAGGCACTGTTCTAAGCAGTTTATATATACTGATGATTTAACTTTGCAACCAACTTCTGTGGGAGAGGATCATTGTCCCAACTTTATTCTTTATTTTAAATTTTTTGAGTGTTTTTTCCCTTTGTTAATGCCCCTAACAACCATGGGACAGTGATTGAGCAGTTTTTATTTATTTATTCATTTATTTATTGGCCTTGCAGCATGTGGGATCTTAGTTTCCTGACCAGGAATTGAAACTGTGCCCCCTGAAGTTGAAGCACAGAGTCTTAACCACTGGACCACCCAGGAAGTTCCCATTGTTCCCATTTTGAAGATGAGAAAACTGAGGCCCGAAGAAGTGAAGGAACTTGCTTAGGGGTCACACAGCTAGGAAGTAGCAGACAGCCTAGCTTCTGAATCCATTCTCTCATTGCCTCATGCTCCTGGCCTGTGGGAATCAGAGCTGAGCCCTTGCTCCCCTGTGTACAGCTCTTTGAGGGGGTGCTCAAGCCTTTTAGGGGCCAAAGGACTCTGTGGGGAGGGATCAAGAGCAAACTGGAGGAGTGTTGACTGCCTGGGTGTCCCAAGGGCAGGGAAGACCTGGCCAGTTCCTCATTTTGGACTCCTCTGCATAAGCCCTGCCCGGGGAGCCCAGGATACAGCAGATGAAGGCAGGTGAGGGTGGGTGTTTGCATGAATAAGCAAAGGGTGCTGCGAAGCAGGTAGGATCCCCAGGCTGCAGGTGCCACCCCGAAGTTCACATTTCCCCCCAAAAGTACAACCACTAGCCCGCCTTGAGAGAAAGAGCCTGGCAGCCTGGGGCCTCCTTGTGTTCCATGCTCCTCTTTTCTGAGAAATGGAAGAGGAAAGGGGTGTGGATAGTGCTCCCCTGGGTAAATTATAATTCACCAGTGAGTTGAACCTGGACTGTGCCTCCTCCCTTCCTACTCTCTGTCTCTGCAGTATTCCCAGCACTCGGCTGTTCCCCTCCCTGCCTGGGTAAGTGAGAAACCAGGCCACTCTATCACCTTTTGAGCCATAAATGAGCCTCAGGATACTCTGGGGCCATGCATCCCAGCTGCCCTGGCCAGACCTGGGAAGAGGAATCTGAACAATAGCATTAAAAACAAAAACAACCAACAGCAATTATAACCAACCTCTGGTTCTAGGCACTTTGCATGAATTACCTCTCAGTTCACAACCATTTTATAGATGAAGAAACTGAGGACAAGATAAGTGGCTCAAGGACTCACAGCTAATACATGGCAGGACAGGGACCTGGGCTTTTAGATGATGCTAGATGCCAAAGGTGGAGAAGGCAATGGCACCCCACTCCAGTACTCTTGCCTGGAAAATCCCATGGATGGAGGAGCCTGATGGGCTGCAGTCCATGGGGTTGCTAAGAGTCGGACACGACTGAGCGACTTCCCTTTCACTTTCATGCATTGGAGAAGGAAATGGCAACCCGCTCCAGTGTTCTTGCCTGGAGAATCCCAGGGACAGGGGAGCCTGGTGGGCTGCTGTCTATGGGGTTGCACAGAGTCAGACACAACTGACGTGGCTTAGCAGCAGCAGCAGCAGCAGATGCCAAAGGATAAAACTCAGCTAGGGCACCACTGAATTAAGATGAGTGGCTCTGGGCCAATGTGTCTGGTTGAGTAGGGGTGACAAGCCCCTGGTTACCCACCCCAGGGTCCTGTGTGAGCCTCCCTAGGACAAACCCCCATCCCCTACTGCCGTCATTGGGAAGAAAGGGGACCTGGAGGCCGCAGACAGGAGAGCGTTTGGCCCTTCATGTCCTTCCATCCTATCAGCCCTGCAGCTGAAATGCTTCTTTTTTAAAAAGACTGAGTATTCATGTCTCAGAGCCACATGTGACCGCAGCAGTTAAAAGCCAACTCTAGATGTGTCGACCAGCTGTTTTGGCTCTTTCTGGCCGTGGAGGGGGTGCCAGGCTGGTAATTGGAGAGGAATGACTGATGCACATCTGGTGAATTGTTTTAGAACTTCTTTGGTGATTCCCTGACACAGACGCACAAGTACCCACCCCCAGCACCCTCACATGCTCTATGACCTTGGCCATGGCAGGATCACACATGCTAAGTGTGTCACTTTGGAACTGGCACCTAGGCCCGTGTGGATGTAGGTCATTTAACCTCCAAGCTGAATCAAATGACAGCCTGATCTGAGGCTCCAGCCAAGAATGCTGATGGAGGGCTGGTTAATGTGCCTTGAAACACTGGGGAAAACGGGGTTAGTGGAAAACCCTGGAAGCCGTGTGCTATAGAATTCTGGGAGGCTACCACCTCCTTTCCTTGGCTCCCAAGCCTTCTTTTGTCCTAGCTGGGTATCAGGCTAGCTGGCCAGGGAGCATGGAAGTTTTCTTTATTTATCTTGACCTTTTCATGTAAGTATTTTTTATAGTTCCATTAACTAGAAGACCCTTTGCAAACCACCAGGCAAAATATATTACTATGAACACCTCAGGGACTTGCACGGAATGCTAATAGGATTGGGGGATTGATTCAGAGGGCTCATCACGAGTGAGAGACAGCCTTGGCCAGGGAAGGGCTAGTGTTGACTCAGGGGTTCATTTGCAGAGGAGACCCCAAGTCTGACCTAGATCCTTTGGCTCAATGCCAAGATCCCCGTGCTGGCTGCTTTATATCAACCTGGCCCAGGACTGATGCTCTGGCCTTGCCTCTGTATCTCGGAGCACACTTGTTCCCATGCCGAGCTCTGCATCTACATTTGTGGAATGGATTCTTCTCAAGCTTGGCTTGAATCAGTGAACCAAAAATTCAAACCCTAGACTCCCAGAGCTGGAAGGAACATTTGAATCATGTCATTCAGCTCCTTCATTTCATAGATGAGGAACTGAGACCCAGAGGGAGGGAGGGGACTTGCTAAGTTGGTGACAGATTTGGCACTGGTACTAACTTATCTCAGCCTGTGGTCCAGGTGGTGGTGGAGCATGAGGTTAAGGGCAGACCTTTTAGCATCACATGGATGTGAGTTTAAACCTTGTCTTGGCAACTGATCAGCTAGGTCCTGGTGAGAAACAGATGGTATGTTAACTGAGGAGGGTTTAATAAAACTATAAAGGCTTGAGAAGGGATAATGGAAACTGTTGGGTTGGCTAAAAAGTTCATCTGGGTCCCAAACAAACTTTTTGGCCAACCCAATACCTGCCTCAAGGATGAAGTGGAACAATGGGCAGTCAGTGTCCAGCAAAGAAGGAGGACTTATATTTGGCCTCTCTCGCTTACCATAGCCACTAGTATCCACCTAAGCAATTGCAGCATGCGTGGTTGTTATGTTGTCCATATTCCTTGTCCCTCTAGGAGGAAAAGAGAGGACAGAAATAAAGGGTCAAGTGAGCCTTTGTGGCTGCTGAAGGTTATGCTTCCCAGCCTCTTGCACCTTCAGGTGGACCCAGAGGACCACTTGAGAAAGGAGACTGGGCATCACTGGGTGTTTTCCTAAGCACATTTTGGGCTTTGTTTTACCATCTGGTCATACTAGGGAATGAGTGAATGATAGAAGTATAGAAGGGGGAAAGGGACCTTAAGAGTCCCAATATCCAATTTCCTACGAAATTGGGAAATCTAAGGAATCAGATAGCAAATAGTTTAGGCTTTGCTCACCATCTGTCTCTGTGGCGAGGACTCAGCTCTGTCCCTGTAGTTCAAAAGCAGCCTTGGACAATATGTCAGTGAATGGGCACAGCTGTGCTCCAACAAAACATCACTTATAGAAATAGATGGCAGCAGCATGTGGCCTGAGAATCCGACCCCTGCCCTCCAGCTTCTGTAGGTCCTCTATACTCTACTGAAATGTTCCCAGGGATGGGCTGCTACCTACCTATAGAAAGAGGCCTCTGAACTGCTGAACCATCCAAGTAATAGAAAATCTTACCATGAATTTGGCTGAAATCTGCCCCTTTGTCACATGTGCCCCTGAGTTCCTATTTTGTCTGGGACCGAGTGGCTCCCACTGCTCTTTGACAGCCTGTCAGCTGACTTCAACCTGCCTCCCACTCATTACTTCTCCAGGCTACACTTGCCCACCATCAACAAGCCCCAACCTTCACATGATCCTCACAGGTCATGGTTCCACACTCTCTGCATCCTGGTCCTTCTCCCCAGTCTTGTAAATTTCCCTTGCAAAGCACAGGGTCATCAACAGCCACTTATGGAGTAACTGTGAGGCATGGTAAGTTCCAGGGATGTTTATGACTTTGGATTTGACCTCAAGGAGCTCACACTCTATTGGGGAGGCCAGATCAACCCAAGCTAATTGCGGAAATGGCAGGGCCAGTCAGGAGGAACCTTGTGTGGGTAGGGAGGTTCTGGTGGGAAAATATTTCACCTTCCATAGCTGTGCAGACTGGGCTGGCTGTAGCCCTCTCAGCTTCTTGGTGGAGCTGAGTGATGGAGGCTGTGCCTGGCCTTGCTGACCCAGGTGACTGGGACTGGGGAGCCAAGGGGAAGCCTTTCAAGCTTTCAGGTCCTGTGACATGGTGATATCACAGCATCAAGGGAGTGTCAGCAGTCAAAGGAGCCTTTAAGGGTGATGTGCTTTAATGCTCTTATTTTATAGACGAGAGAAGGGGAAGCCACCTGCCCAGGCTCATGCTGGACTCATACTTGGGTCTCCTGGCTCTTCATCCAGTGCCTTTTTCAAAGGAACGGAGGACAGATACCAGGGGTCCCTGTGAGATCAAAAGTAGAGGTTTACTAGACCGTAAGAAGGGCTTCCCTGGTGGCTCAATGGTAAAGAACCTGCCTGCTGATGCAGGAGACTCGGGTTCAATCCCTGGGTCAGGAAGATCCTCTGGAAAAGGAAATGGCAACCCACTCCAGCATTCTTGCCTGGGAAATCCCATAGAGGAACCTGCTGGGCTACAGTCCATGAGGTCACTAAAGAGTCGGGCACAACTTAGTGACTAAAACATCAAGACCATAGGGAGAGGATGGGGCTTGGGGATCAGGGAGTGGGACTAGAGCACTGGCAGTAGTCCAGGCCTTTCCTGGAGGACAGCTTCTGGCGACTCTCAGCTGAATGGGACTTCAGACCTCCTCTGGTCTAATCTGAATTCCAGGGGAAGTTACAGCCCTGGGGAGGAAAGTGAGTTGCTTGATATCACTGAGATGGATGCCGGTAGACACAAACCCAGGTCTCCTCACATCTACAGCTGGGCTTGTTCTACAGCCCCCACCATCCCTAAGACCACCCAGCACCCTGTTCCCACAGGTCCAGAAGTAGCCTGAGCCAAGAGGCAGGGTCTAGAGATGTGGCGACTTCCCTGTGACTGACCTCTGAAACCAAAGACAACCATGCCCTCTCCATGCTTGCTTTGGTGCTCTCTCCTTGGGACCCACAAACACTGAGCACCTACTGTGTACCAGGCATCATGAGAGCTTTAAAAAGCCCAACTGAAAGCGGCCTCTGTCCCCCAGGGGCTGGAGACCTGCAAAGAAGAGACAGGTACTGACAGAGGGAACTCGCTCAAGGTCTGTGTGGATGGCCTGTGATAGATGTTGAGGTAGCACGTGGGGAAGCCTGGCACATAGAGGGTGCTCAGAAACCGGTAGCACACAGGAATTGGCACTAAGTGGTGAGCACCATCAGCTATCTTAGACATGGGATCCAGACCCCACGGTGTGTGTGAGAGACAGAGAATTAGTAACAGCAGGTCCTGTTTATTGAGTACTCACTGGGGGCCAGGCCAGGTCTAAACACTCATTATGTATTACTGCATTAAATCTTTGCAATAGCCCATGACATAGATACTATTATTGTCCCCATTTTACAGATGAAGAAACTGAGGCACAGAAGGTTAAGCTATTTGCTTATTGTCCTGTAATTGTAACTGTAAATAGCAGATAGGGAGTTTAAATATGGGTCGTCACATTCTCTTCCATCCTGGCCTCTCCACAAGGAGGTGGGGATGGGGCCGCCCTACAGTACTCCGCCCCCATATCCCTTAGAGCTCACCCCCCATGTTTATGACCTCAGTGAAAGATGAGAACAAGAGAGACAACCTGGGGGTGGAGGATTAGGGAAGCTCAGGCATGGCCAAGACCTTGCCGTGGGGCTGAGGACACCCTACTAGTAACAATACAGGACTCACTCAGCACTGACTGGACCCCAGGGTCTGCTCTGGGTACTTTGTCAGCTCACTGAATCCTTGCACACAGCCCGAGGCCCAGCCTGTCACTCGCCCCCACTGAACAGATGGGGACTGACACAGAGAGGGCGGTAACCCGCCTGAAGTCCGGAGCTGATGAGTGGCGCCGCCGGGCCCAACCCCCGATCCCTGGGTGCCATCTGTGCTCTTAGCCGCTGTGCCATGCTGCTCATCACTAAATGCACCTCTAACACCTGGGAGGGTAGAGGCAGGACTGAGGCAGGACGATGGGGTGGCGGTCAGGGTGCGGGGAAGCTGAGAGGGCAGAGATTCAGATGTCCCCGTGGAGCCCTCGGCAGAGCCAGCCTCAGGGTGCCCATGACAGCACCCGGGTGTGCAGCAGAGAGAAGGGGGGCTTGACAGAATGCCCCCATTTCAAGTTACAACAGCCTGAGAAGGAGGAGGTGGGGGTGACGGAACCGTGACTCAGCCTCTCCTGGGGGGTCAGCTGGCGTGAAGGACTCGGGTCAGAGAGAACTCAGGGGACCTGTATACTCTTGGGGTGGCTGCCGTGTAAACCCTGGCCCTGTGTGGAGGGACGGCCCGCCTGGGGTTCCCGTAGAATCTGGGGTAGGAGCTGGCTGCCCCTGCTCCAGGTGGCGTCACAGGTCTTGCCTCTGCTCCCCCTCAGGAGACGCGCCTTGCGTCCTGTCCCGTCCCCTCCCCACCAGATAACAAACACGCAGTGGCCCAGTTGCCAGATATGGCTATCTGAACCTCAGAAACTTGCTATCGATATTTCATGCTTCAAACAACACTGTCTAAACAATGCCAATGAAATATGAATGAACTGAGGTTTTTGACAAGCAGATAGCCAAGACGGAATACCAGGGTGATGAGGAGGAGAGGGGGACAGTGAGGTCTGGATGGACTGTGGGGACAGCAACCACATCCCTGGACTCAGGCCCAGGGACTCTGCTTATAGAGTCACTGGGAGCCTGCATGCTGGATCCAGGGCTGAGCTGGGGGAGGTCCTCAGCACGCGGTCCTAGGGGTCCCTGGGAGAGGCCACGGGAAGGGAGAATGGGAAGAGCTTGCTCAGAGCCCCCGGAGGTGCCTCCCTTGCAGGTAGGAGTGGGGGGCAGGACAAAGGCCAGGGCTTAGGTCTCTAGGATCAGAGGACCAGAGAGGCGAGGGTTGGCAGGGCACTGGCTAGTTTCTGCCCTTTCTCCCTTGAGCTGCTCCAAGCCCCTACTCAGCCCACAGGGGACTTGGCACAGTGGCACAGCTTCTCTGGCTTGAACCTTCTGGGAGGGAGAGGTTGTCCAGCCTGGATGCGGCATGAAGGCCACATGATCGTGGTCGCCTCTTGCCTCCCTCAGCCTTCAGAGGCCTCTGTCTCTGGGAGCCGCCTCCTCCAGCTCCTTCCTCCCTGACCAGAGATCACACAGTTCATGGGATCCCAGACCCCCAGGCCTCAGTTGTTCTATGGATAAAATGAAGCAGATGGATGGATTGTCTGTGAGGTGCCTTTCAGACCTAACATGGGACAGGTTCCCTGGTCCACTGCCCGCCCTCGCCTTCTGCAGCAGAACTCCTGCGCAGGGATCAAGGCACTGCTGTATGCAGGCAGAAGGTACCTGGAGGTATCTGGGCTCACCGGACAAGCTGATGGGAGGGTCTGCTGGAAGGTGAGGGGCCCAGGAATGGAAAAAAGTGGGGCCTCAGCCTAAGGGGGTGGGATGGAGGGAAGAGGGAGCCGCTGAGGACAGGGCTGGGATGGGGAACCAGGGGACAATGCCTCGAGTCTGGTGTATGCTGGGGACATTGAATCTGAGTTTGTTAGCAAGTGCGGTGGGAGCGGGAGAAACCAGGCAGCAGGGATGACTGACTGGGGTCTTGTTAGCTACTGAGTGAGCAGCTCACTGTGGCTGTAAGTGGAATTGGTCACTGGAGTCAGGGTTCAGCTAAGAAGTGGGTTAGCTAGTAGGCCCCAGCCACTGCCCAGGAGCCGTGAAGTGAGGGACTCTCGAAGTCTTGAGCACAACCAGAACTCTGCCTGAAAGCCATCTGTACCAATGAGAAGGACTCAAGGGCCAGGGCTCCCCACAGACACACCACATCCCAGGCTGGCAAAGGGTGGGCTGTCAGCAAACTACGAGCCAATGGGGCATCTGAAATGGTTCTTTGGGGTCTGCCTTGCCAGGAGGCCTAGGTAAAGCTAAGGCAACAGCTTCAGAGCCAAGGTTTGTATTTGGGAGGGGCCAGAGGACCCCACGGGCTTCCCCAGTGGCCCAGTAGGTAAAGAATCCACTGTCAATGCATCAGGCGCAGGAGATGTGGGTTTGATCCCTGGGTTGGGAAGATCCCCTGGAGGAGGGCATGGCAACCCACTCCAGTATTCTTGCCTGGAGAATCCCCATGGACAGAAGAGCCTGGCAGGTTACAGTCCGTGGGGTCACAGAGTCAGACACAACTGAGCATGCACACATGCAGAGGACCCCCCACCCACCATAAAATGAACCTTGTTGTCTAACATGACAGCACCCTCTCGCTCGCACTCAGCCAAGCAGTGGGCGTGGAAGCAGGGTGGGGATTTGGAAGTCAGTGGCAGCTCGTCTAAGCTCACCACTGGGGGCCACCTGCTTCCCTGGCCCAGGCCAGTTCCAAGCAGAGAGAAGGTGGCTAGTCGCTTGTCAGAAAAAAAGCTTCATCTAGATCCCTTCTGAAAAACTGACAGTGTTGATGGTAGCTGCTGATTTCCCAGGCTCACAAAACGGGGGGGATGGGGTGGCCAAGGAGGTTTCTGTAATCCCTCACTGATGGATTAGATGGTGGGGCAGATCTCTCAGGAGCAATGGATGACCTTGAGAAAATGTGGATGTCAAAGGGAGAGAGAAATAATCTCCCTTCCTCAAACTGCTGCCAATAAGCCTTCTCAGCACTGGGGTAGTTGATGGAAACTATTCTGCTATTGCCTCCCAACTCAGGAGGCTGTAGCATTTGACTGAGTGATAAGAAATTGCCAGGCACTTTCTAATTACAATTATCATCATCGTGGCTGTCTCTCTTAATTACTTTCTTATAATTAGCTGTTGCTTTTTCCTCAGCATTTGTGTACTTTGCAGATTTGCTGACATTTGAGAGCCCCAAAATAGGGCCATTTGGGGAGGAGGGCAGAAAGGTGGGGAAAACGTGAGGGGAACAGACTCTTTACAGGCAACATGATAAATGTGGGGGCCTTTGCAATAAGAAATTGGGGAAACCAAAAGATGGGTCATTTTCTGACCTGATGGGGAAAGAGAACAGGGGTGGGGATGTAGGGATTGGGCTTTGTGGAGGGTCTCCTAGTGTTAAACCTTGGAGGAAATACTCTTTCTTAAAACTCGTTCTGTCTTCCTTTATTCAAAGGTATATTCTATGAGATCAGAGTCCATGTGCATGAACTGTCCAGATTCCTGTACTCTTGCCCTCCCCATCAGCTGTTTGTTTGTTTGTTTGTTTTGTTTTTAAAGACATCTTCTAGTTTGATAGCCAAAAATGAGTGTTTCCTTTTTGGGGGAGGAAATAACTTGAAAAGTCACCAAGCTGCCATTTCTCAGGCTTGGGTTTCATTTTAGGAAACAAAATTGACCCTGGTGAATCCTTTTCAGAGTTAATTAAATAACTCAGGTCAGGAGTAGCTTGCTTTTCCCTGAAGCCAGAGATGCATTCTGAGCATCTTTACAAAGTGGATTGTGCTCCTTGACCAGATGGCTTGGTTTTCACACTGGTCCTGTTCTTCCTCCCTCTCTTCTGACCTCCCGCAGCCTTGTGTACAGAGGAGTGTGTGCACGGCCGCTGCGTTTCCCCGGACACCTGCCACTGTGAGCCCGGCTGGGGAGGGCCTGACTGCTCCAGCGGTGAGTCTGGGGTCTTTGGGGTTTGAGTGGGGCCACAGCTCTGGCTGGGGAGGGGCTGTGCCGTGGTTGGATGCTGAATTCTTTGTTCTGGGCTTGGGGTGCCTAGGCAAATGTGGGCGTTGGGGAGGAAGCATGCCTACATGATGGTACTTGGGGTGGAGGGCTCTAGGGGCATGGCGGAGTTCTGGAGGGGCATTGCATGTTGTGTGTGGGGGGAACTGTGCGGTCATCTGTGGATCATCTTTGGCTGATCCAAAGGCTCCGTGGGTGCTCACAGAGACTCTGACTTTTGATGGATGAAACACCTCTGAGTAAGGTCTTTGAGGCTTAAAGTGAAATTGAGAAGCCGCCCATGGGTGTCGACCCAGGACGTCACAGTAGTCGAGGTTTGGTCCTCAGCGTGGCTGATCCAAAGGCTCAGTGGGTGCTCACAGCGACTCCAGGGACTGATTTATGAGACTGGTGGGCCCTGGGATGTGTCTGTGTTCCCCAAAGGTAGAAGAATGGCATGCTTGTAGCGGGAGGTTACTGTGTTCTTACAGCTCTCTGGGCGGCTGTTCACACTCCCTGGGGGAGGCTCTCTAGTGAGCACGAGTGAGGCGGATGCGCTTGGACTGACCGAGTGACCCACAGCAGCACAGGCACATCTCTACTGTGGGACTGGCGGCCGAGTGCTCAGGGAATTCTCGCCAAGAGTCCAGCTGAAGGCGAATGCTTCCCCTTTGGCTCATTTCCCCTATATCCTCACACATAGCCTTCTTTCCAGTGGCACTGTTTGGGATCAATGGTTGGCTAATGTCATGGTCTTACTTGATTCCAAAGAGCCCTTGATTAGTGTGGAAGCCCAGTTTCCTTCCTGCTTTGAGCTGGGATAGGGTGTCTTTCTGTGTGTGACTCGGGGAGATAACATAGCTAAGGTGGTCCAGGCGGGGTCTAACCCCTACCAGTGACCCATCTTGGGGAGCCACCTCCCTGTTCTGCAACGGTCATGACAACTTGAAGAAGGAATGTTGGGTCCACACTGGCCCAGGGTGGTGCCCTTGCTGTTTTCCACTCTCTGCTGGGGTGACATCTTGTTATGGTCCTTTTTTCCAAAGGCCTTAACTGGAGTCTCCCTGTCCGTCCAGTCTATGGGAACTTACCAGGCAAAGCAACCTATTGGATGTGATTTTGTTTGGGCTTTGTTTGGGTGGTTCTCTAGGCTTGGGGAGCCCAGGGTCAGTTTGGGGTGCTCCAGAGACTCTCTCTAATGTGTTGGGACCTCCATTGACTGTGCTACCTTCTTCCTTCCACCGTTTTCCCTGCTTTGAGGTAAGTTGTGCTGAGAAACAGGGCAGGGACTCCCCCAGGCAATGAAAGGTACACCTGGGGGACACGGAAGATAAAGAAATGTGTTCAAGCAGTCTTTGTGTGAGCACCAGAAACATGTCGGCTGAAACGTTTGAGAGCTTTTTCCCCTCTTAGCTTTGTTCTGCTTTGTGTAACTTTGCCTACGATGAATCTTTGATGAGGAACTATCTAACTCAGGTTCGGTTAACCCTTCTGGGACAGGTTTGCTTGCTGTTGCCAAATTATAACGTCAAGGGCGGTCTGCTGGAGGTTGAAATACAGCCTGAGTCTCCGGGTCCTGAGTGCACACAAATCACCATCCAGCACGAATGTGTTTGACGCTCGCTGTTTCTGGACTGTGGTGGCTGTGGGACCTGGAGGGTGTTTTTAGACAGTCTGTCACTTCGGGTTTCCTTCCAGTCCAGTGAAAGAAATGGAAGGGCAGCTGCCTTTGATCAACAGGACTAGGCAGTTTAGAGTAAATCTTGTGCCTGGAGGATGTTTACCAAGCATGTAGCCCTGTTACTTCACAGTGTGAACCCAAGCTGCCCAATTGCCACTCCCAATTCAGTCATCAGACTTGGTGCTGAGCAACTCGCAACCTGTTTCCTCAGTAAATCCACCCTCGTAGGTTCAAGAGACACCACCTTTGCGTCTACTAAAGGCATGTGCTCCTAAACGCAAAGGAAGCTTCAAAGAAGAATTCCAGCCTTCCTTTGAGAGATGGCAGGATTGAATGAAGGGAATTCATAGATTCCCATTCTCACAATCATTCAGAGCACTGACCATTTAGATGCCCTGCCCAGAGATTTCCAACCACTGCTTGAATCCCTCTCTTAACAAGGAGCTCACTGCTTCCTATAGAAGCACATTCTGACTAATGAAAAGTTTTCCCCTCTTTTAAGTTGAAATCTGTCTCTAGCTTCTATGAGTTGGTTCTCACCCATGATAAAGGCCAGAGCTGGGTGTTGGATCTCCATGATCATTCTTGCCATATCTGTACTTTCTTCCAAGGAGCTCAGTGGACAGCAAATTGTGTGTGGGCAGATAGTCATCTTAGAGCAATTGATGGTAGTCATTGAAACCGTACAGATGATATCAGAGTCTCCTTCCACAGGTGAGGCCTTCAGGTATTAGAAGACAGTGATCACCTCCTTTCCCCCAGTTTTTATTTTCAAAGCTTCTTTGTTTTTTATATGACATTGTTTAAACTTCCTTCTCTATTTAGTTTCTCTCCATTGGCTGTGGCCTTTATTCCTCTTGGCTGTTGTTCCTAGATCTGACTACAGATGCAAGCTCGTATGGAAAAATAATAATAGATATAGGTGCCCTTTATTGAATTTTACTATGCACTAGGTACTTTATTCATCTTCTCATTTACTCTTTGCAACAACCCTATGATATGAAAATTATTATTAGCCCCATTTTACAGATGAGAAAGTTGAAACACAGAGAGGTTAAAGAACTTTCAAAGGGCACACAGCCAGTAAATGATGAAACTGGGACTACTGATCAAGTAAAAACCTAAGCCTGGACATGTAATTATTATGCTTTCTTTCCTTCTGGATGCTCAGCCTCTGTTAATACAGACTGAGATTGAAACAGGTCCTTGATGAGAAAACCTAGTTGCTCACAGGGGAAGGAAGGATCTGCTTGAAAGATGTGGCCCTGAGATATTGTTGTAGAAGTAGATGAATCAGCCATGGGACACAGATTGTGAATTTGTTTACTCTGAGCAAGCTGACCCTCCTTGCTATTGTGCCTTTGGACACCTGTCTGCCATTGTGTGCTCTGAGGGACTTTAGGGACTTCATGGGGCCTGTGTCAATGGGGATGGGTGTCTCCGTCAGCGCACTATCTGGAGATTTCTGAATGGAGTCTCTCGTTTGCATGTCTATACATGTGACATACTTGCAGGGAAGCTTGGATTTTTTATTTAGTCAAAGGCATCATTCTTTTGTTTTGTTTTGTTTTTTTTAATTTTATTTTTAACTTTACAATATTTTTTTTTATTTCTCAATATAGTTTTTATTTTTTATTTTTTGTTGTTGTTGTTCTTCAATTTTATTTTATTTTAAACTTTACATAATTGTATTAGTTTTGCCAAATATCAAAATGAATCTGCCACAGGTATACCTGTGTTCCCCATCCTGAACCCTCCTCCCTCCTCCCTCCCCATTCCATCCCTCTGGGTCGTCCCAGTGCACCAGCCCCAAGCATCCAGTATCGTGCATCGAACCTGGACTGGCAACTCGTTTCATACATGATATTTTACATGTTTCAATGCCATTCTCCCAAATCTTCCCACCCTCTCCCTCTCCCACAGAGTCCATAAGACTGTTCTATACATCAGTGTCTCTTTTGCTGTCTCGTACACAGGGTTATTGTTACCATCTTTCTAAATTCCATATATATGCGTTAGTATACTGTACTGGTGTTTTTCTTTCTGGCTTACTTCACTCTGTATAATAGGCTCCAGTTTCATCCACCTCATTAGAACTGATTCAAATGTATTCTTTTTAATGGCTGAGTAATACTCCATTGTGTATATGTACCACAGCTTTCTTATCCATTCATCTGCTGATGGACATCTAGGTTGCTTCCATGTCCTGGCTATTGTAAACAGTGCTGCGATGAACATTGGGGTACACGTGTCTCTTTCCCTTCTGGTTTCCTCAGTGTGTATGCCCAGCAGTGGGATTGCTGGGTCATATGGCAGTTCTATTTCCAGTTTTTAAAGGAATCTCCACACTGTTCTCCATAGTGGCTGCACTAGTTTGCATTCCCACCAATCAAAGGCATCATTCTTGTTGGTGTTTTTTTCTGATTCTAAAAACATACCTGCATGCTGTGTGCTGAGTTCACTTCAGTTGTGTCTGGCTCTTTGCAACCCTATGGACGGTAGCCCACTAGGCTCTTCTATCTATGGGATTCTCCAGGCAAGAATATTGGAATGGGTTGCCATACCCTCCTCCAGGGGGGGTCTTCCCAACCTAGGGATCAAGCCTACATCTCTCATGTCTTTGCATTGGCAGGTGGGTTCTTTACCACTAGCGCTACCTGGTACCTGTTCATGTTTAAAAGAAAATTCAAATGTCACTGAAAGCATAGACAAAAAGTTAAACCCATACATCCAGCGATAACCTCTTCTGGCCTTTGAGTGGTTGCCTTCCCTGTTCTTTGTCTGCATATTTGCTCTTAGAGCTAGATGAGGACACAATTTTATTAGATCAAACGTGCTATTCTGTAACTCGCTTTTTAAATTCAACTTATATCATATGCTCATTTCCTTATCAATAAACATGAATCTCCCTTAAAAAATTTTAATGACTTTATAGAATTTCATTCTATGGATTACTGAAAGTAACCAGTCTCTTGGTGATGGACATTTAGGCTGTTTCTGATTTTTCAGCATGTTAGGCTCATCATCTTTTACCCAAGATCTTTGTTCCCTGTTGCTTTCAAAATTTAGATTTTTTCAGAGTTCAGGAAAGTTTGTGGTGACTAGGTCATATATGGCATATGCCTCTAGTGGAGTTTGGGCAACACCTTGGGAGGAAACATTGTGACATTTCTGAAGTGACATATAACCGATGACTTCTAGTGGCATACAGATGATGTGTAACCACAAATGGCTTCCACGAAGATTCTGCCTCTAAATGAATTTTGGAAAATTAAAAAAAAATTCCTTTGGATTCTTTAGAGATTTGGGGGTTGTGGACCTATGGATAAGGGGCTGTGGTCCTTTGTAAAAATGCTGCAAGGATTCTTCCTGCATGTGTATCTTTGCCCACATGTTCCAATTTCTTTTTAGGATAAGTTCCTGGAAGTGGCAGGGAGGATTATAAAGATCCGTCATCTGCCTGCTCCTGCCCTCTGTGGTTGCCAAGGGATTTATGACTTTGATAGACATGAAAGAGACGAATCCAGCAGTAGGATGGTGGGGGGGGGGTGGCGCTTTTCATTCTTTTACAGACTTATAACCCCATAGCCTAATTTCTTGAAAGCCTGGATGAATTTCTTTCTGCTCCATAAAGGAAATAAGGTGATGCTGATTTTTCTGGTAGGTAGACACGTCGGCTATCATGGATAATTCCAAGATGTTAGATGAACCAATATGGGCAAATGGAGTGGCTGTATGCTTGGTCATAAACTTCCATCCTATATAATAATGAAGAGTAAAAGGATGAAATGTCAGTTTACACTGAATAAAGACGACAGAGTGACTCTTATTAAATTGCACTAATCTCACAAGTGGAGATAAAAAGAAAAAAAGTTTTGCCATATTGAATATCTAGCTTTTGAAAGTAATTAGGAATATTAAAGCACTGACAATGATTGAGATAGAAACATTATTCATAACTTTTATTTCCGCACTGGGCAATGGTCCAGTATATTTCATTTATGAGGTTTCAGCTGTAAGGAGAAGGACGTGAGCCAATTCCTAAATTAAATATGCCCTGTTAACTTTTATAAATGATACCCAAGAATCAACTTGGAAATTTCAGCCTTCATTGTATTATTTAATTATTGTATTTCTTGGGTCCTGCTTCTCTGCCTCCCTTCCCAAGGTGCTTTGCAGTTTGGATTCTGGGTTATAGAGTGGCATTTTGGTTTTGGTTTCAGGCCACCGCAGAAGGGAAGATGGCGGGGGTAGACATGGAGAGAAGCCCCACCCGCCCCCCGCTTTCTCCGTAGTCTCCCATATTTTTAGATTCTACTGAACTGGTTTTATCCATGTGCATAGAGTGCAGGAGAGTAAAAACTCATTGCACAGTCTCTCACTATTTGTGGAAACTGACTCCCCCCACCCCGCCCACCCTCCAGGCCTGATGCTCAGCATGAGACAGGACTGCAGAGCAGGCCTGAGTAATGAAGGCAGCGGGAACCAAGCTGGGCCACTACCAAGAGCAGCCTCTGCCAAGTCAAATGTGTTCTTATCTTGAATGGTGTGGGGGACCCCTGGCTGACTTGGCTTTCAACTATCCTTGCAGATGAAAATATAACATTTACCAACTGAGAAATACACTCATACTCCTCAACTAGCCAGGGACTCTCTAGGTCAGTCCTTTTCAAACCACGATATCTGTGTGCTAGGGATTTGTGTGTAGGAAAATATACATAACATAAAGTTTACCATTTTAACCATTTTAAAGTGTGCAGTTCTGTAGCATTAAGGACATTCATGTTACTGTGCAACCATCGTTATCATCCATCTCCAGTGCTTTTTCATCTTCCCCAACTGAAAATCTCTACCCATTAAACACTAACTTCCTATTCCCCACACCCCCTAGGTACAATCAATCACCATTCTATTTTCTCTCAAAATTTGCTGACTCTAGGTACCACGTATAAAAAGGATTATACAACATCTGTCCTTTTGTGACTGGCTTATTTCACTTTGCATAATGTCTAAAAGTTGTGTCCATATTGTGACATGCATTAGAGCTTCCTTGCTTTTTAAGGCTGAATAATATTCCATTGTATGTATATACTATCTTTTGTTTGCCCCTTCACCCATCAGCAGACACTTGGGTTGCTTATACCTTTTGGCTATTGTGAATCACGCCCGCTATGGATGTACAAATATCTCTTCACATTCCTGCTTTCACTTCTTTTGCATAGGTAGCCAGAAGTGGTTTGCTGGAGCATGTAGTAATTCTATGTTTAATTTTTTGAGGAATCACCATACTATTTTCCACAGGGTCTATACCATTTTACATTCCCATTAGCCAAGTACAAGGTTCTAATTTCTATATAGCCTTGTCAATATTTATTAGTTTCTATTTTTATTTTTTATTGGTTTGGCCAGAAAGTTCATGTAGGTTTTTCCATAGCATCTTATGGAAAAACCCAAATGAACTTTTTAGCCAACCCAATATAATGGTCATCCTAATGGGTGTAAAGTAGTATCTCATTGTGGTTTTGGTTTGCTTTTCCTTAATCATTAGTGATGCTGAGTCTCCTTTCGTATACTTTAGTGCCCATTTATATATCATCTTTGGAGAAATGTTCATTTTTTTCCAACTGGGTTGCCTTGTTGGTACTAAATTGTAGGTGTTCTTTATATATCCTGGATGTTAATGCATTATATGTGATTTTAAAATATTTTCTCCCATACCATGGCTTGCCTTTTTACTCTGTTGTACCCTTTGATGCACAAAACTTTTAAATTTTGATGAACTCCAATTTATATTTTTTGTTGCCAGTACCTTTGATGTCATATCCAAGAAAGTATTGTCAAATCCAGTGTCATGAAGCTTTCCTCCTATGTTTTTGTCTAAAAATCTTATAATAGTTTTAGCTCATGCAAGTAGGTCTTTGATCCATTTTGAGTTAATTTTTGCTTATAGTATAAAGTAGTCCAACTTCAGTTTTTCTGCACGTAGATATCAAGTTTTCCCAGCATCATTTGTTGGAGTGACTTTGGTAGTGCTAGTTATAAAGAACCTGCCTGCCCATGCAGGAAACGTAAGAGACTTGGGTTTGATCCCTGGGTCAGGAAGATCCCCTGGAGAGGGGCATGGCAACCTACTCCAGTATCCTTGCCTGGAGAATCCTATGGACAGAGGAGCCTGGCGGGCTATAGTCCATAGTATTGCAAAGAGTCGGACATGACGGAAGCACCTTAGCATGCACGCTTGAAGCTACAGAGTTAAAATTTTTACCATGTAATGGCACATTAGTTACCTGAGCAGTGATTACTCTGAGCCTGTTTTCCCATCTATAAAATGGGAAGGTCAGCATGTATATTTCAGGCCTAAAAATCCTAGGATGCCATGTTTCTGGAAAGTGAAAATCCAGCATCATCTCGCCTGATCAAGGGCCCTCATGCCCTTCCCGCTGCTGACCTCTAGAAGTTGTCTGCTCTTCCCAACACCCCTCTCCGCCATGCATAGCCCTCCTGGGATTCCAGGACCTGGAAAGGACTGAGGGTAGGGGGTAGTGGGCAGCCCTGAATGGGGACAGTGACTCATACCCTTGCCTCCCCCAGGTGGGGGCACCTGGGGAACCTTGGCTGCCTCCTCTGGGAGGGGTGCAGAGGGACGTCCTGCCAACCCGGAGGCTGCCGCTCACTCAGTGTTTTTCTCCCTACACGAAGCCTGCTGTCAAGGTTAAAGCAACTTCAGATGAATCACCAAAAAAGCAATTACACTCGCTGTTCCCGCGTGCTGCTCTGCCCAGCCCGCGGCCCCTGGCAGAACCGCCTGGGCCGCCTTCTGCCGGCATCTGGTGTGCCCGTGGGCCTCCCCGGGCCGGTGGGCTCCGTGTCAGCACACGCTGGGGCGCAGTCACCGTGACGGGGACAGAAGGGAGCTGCGGACGTGATAGCAAATGCTTTTTCAAGGTCTGTGCATGAGAGGGGCTGCTCTTCACCACAGAATTCTAATTTTAAACAAAAAGGTATTCAGTAGCCGGGCTAGTGCTCCGCTGGCTCTGTGTTCTCTGTCCCTTGAGTTCCATTTAATACGCATGTATTGAGTACTACTCAGAGGCCCACACCGCGGGGTCTGGGGCTGGAGGGGGTATTAGGAATGAGGAGGGCATGGCCCCCATCCTTGAGGAGCTGTGAACAGAAGCCAGACCCACCCGTACTGAGAGGAGGGAGGAGGAAGAGTCGGGAGAGAGAAAGTTCTGGCTTCGATGGGAGATGAGGGGACTGAAGGGTTCAGGAAAGCCATATTGAGAGGAAGGAAGGAACCAGGTGTGTGCTGTGTCCCATTTTGAAGGAAGAAACTGAGGCACAGAGAGGTTAAATGATACCCCAAGGCCCCACAGCTGGTGAGCATCCGATCTGGGTCTGTCAGACTTTCCCCAGGCCACTGGGGATGGGCGTTGGGGCTGGGAAGGTGAGAAAGAAAGTGAAAGTGAAGTCGCTCAGTCATGTCTGACTCTTTGCCATCCCATGGTCTGTAGTCTACCAGGCTTCTCTGTCCATGGGATTTTCCAGGCAGGAGTACTGGAGTGGGTTGCCATTTCCTTCTCTAGGGAATCTTCCTGACCCAGGGATCGACCCCAGGTCTCCTGCTTTGCAGGCAGACGCTTTACCCTCTGAGCCACCAGGGAATACTACAAGGTGAGGAAAGTGAATGCCAACTCAGTTGTGAGGAGTCTGTGATAGAGGCTGAAAGAGACTTGAGCAGGGTTAAGAGGGACTTTCCTGGCAGTTCAGTGGCTAAGACTCTGAGCTCCCACGACAGGGGGCCTGGATTCTATCCCTGGTCAGGGAACTGGATCCCACAAGGTGCAATAATGAGTTTTCATGGCTCAACTAAGGATCCTGTGTACCTCAACTAAGACCCAGTGCAGATAGATAAGTAAATACATTTAAGAGAGATCAACCCAGTCCCACCCCGAGTCCTGGGGGTGCCGTGGGCTGCAGGGGAAGGGCAGCAGGAAGACAGACCTGCTGGCCTCTCCATCTCTCTGTCCTCGAATGTCACCTCCCCTCCCCCTGCCTCCCTCTTTTTGAGACACCCTGGCCATGGCTCTGCTCTGGAAGCCAGTGAAGAGGATGACTTCCTCCCCTCCAGAGCTCGTTTCTTCCAAAAGTGCCTTCTAGGAAGAATGGGAAATGATGGGGAGCAGATGCTGGGGGTGCTCTGCTCTCACGGGGGTCCAGACAAGTTTGGGGTGAGGATGAGGCTGGGCAGGGGGCAGCCTGTGGAGATCCTCAACCCCAGGACTGAGGACAGCTGGTCCCCCCACCCTCCGTCCACCCTTGGACCGGGTTGCTCTCTTGTGACAACGCCCACAAGGAAAGGAGGGGAGACCTGCTGAGACAGCCCCCTTCCCGGGTCCAAGGGAGGCAAGTCATGGGGCAGGGGGGCGTGGGACCACTGCTCCTCCTGCTCGTTGGGAGAAGGCGGCATCTCAGGGCTTTGGCCCTTCTCCCTCTGACTATCAGACCAGGAGACATGCAGGACCAGTCAGTGCCCTCTGAGCAGGGCCAGGGGTCAGCAAAGCCTCGGCACATGTGGCCTATAGGAACGTCAGGTTTTGTTCCTGAAGCAGCTGGAAACCGGGTGGCCTAGGGTCTGTGTGTGAGCTGCCTGTTCAAGGGGCTGTCACAGCCAGGGGGAGGGAGGCACATTCTGCCCACCCCAGCTCTGGCCATCTGGCTCCCTGAGAATGAAATAAATAAATAAGTGACATGCAGTGAGTCTCAAGGACTAGGAGAGGAAGGAGGGTGGGAAAACCCGTCCCGAATGTGACAAAAGCAGAACAGAGGGACCACAGCCAAGCTGGCATTGTTGATTGGGACTGGCAGGCAGTGCCGCAGCCCCTCCAGAACACAGCTCAGGCATGGAAAGGATGCTGTGCCCCCCTACATACATGCACACGCACACGCACACACACGCACATAGTCTGTACTTCCAGGGTGGGTGAGGGGGCTGGGTCTCCATGGGAAACACAGTTCCTGGGGGAAGGGAATCACGAACTGCTCCCACCCGTGCCCACCAGCCCAGAGGACTGGCCTGGAAGCCTGACAGGGAAGAGAGGAGTGCATTCCCTCTGGAGTCAGGGGCCGGCTGATGCAGCTCCCACTCTCTGAGACCTGCCCCCGCCCCCGAGGACTTTGAGTTCCGGCCCAGTCTCCCAGGCCTGCTGTGCACCAAGCACCATGCTGGATGTGAACGTGATGACCTCATTTTATCTCCCCCTGCCCCGTGAGCTGCAGATTATGACTCCTGTGTTGCAATGGAGGAAGCAGAGGTCCAGAGAGGTTTAGCCATGCTCTAAGGTCACTCAGGACTTCCCTGTTGGCTCAGTGGTAAAGAATCCACCTGCCAATGCAGAAGACTGGGGTTTGATCCCTGGGTCAGGAAGATCCCCTGGAGAAGGAAATGGCAACCCACTCCAGTATTCTTGCCTGGGAAATCCCATGGACAGAGGAGCCTGGCGAGCTACAGTCCATGGGGTCGAAAACAGTTGGACATGACTGAGCGACTGAGCAACAACAGCAAGGTCAGGAGGTCACACACCTCCTGAGTGTGTGCGGAACTGCGGAGTAGGTGGCCTTTGAGACTGACTGGAAGAGAGGTCTGGGCTGGCCTCATACTTAGATTCTCGGCTAACTCCTATCCAGCACTGACTACACACACTGTCCTATTCATTATCGTTTGTTATTACTATTTCTATCTTTCAGCTGAGGAAACTGAGGTGCGTAGAGGTGAAGTAGCTGGCCCCGGGGCACGGAGAGAGTCAGTGGCAGAGCGGGGATTCGAACCCAGGCTGTCAGTCTCTGGCAACCACATTCGCAGCTCTGGTTAACCCTTCTTTCCAGGGTCCTCTGCCTTCCCTCTCCAACCCCTCCCACGCTAGGAGGTGGGGAGATAGCTACAATGCAAACCGGGGTCCAGTCACTTCCCTGCTCCCTTCTGCCTGCCTGGAAGTGCCCAGTTCCTTGCCCAGGCCTTCAAGGCCCCTTTGGGTCTGATGCCTGCCAGGCTTTCAGCCTTAATTCCTTCCCATGACCCCCACCACCACCCCCTCCTCTCTTCTAGCTTCCCTTTATCCACTGACCCACTGCGCTTCTGCCTTTGAAGCCCAGTTCAGGCCCTGACCCCCACAGACCTTGACTGTGTGTACATAACCAGTGCGGCCCGCGCCACCCTGGACACTCGTTGTTTGATTGTGTGCTTGCTCTCCTTCCAGCCCCCAGGCCCGGAGACCTTCCCGTGGCAGGGCCCAGCTCTTCCTTGTCACCGTGACCCCAGGGCCTGCACGCTGCAGGCACCATGCACACTCAGCCCGGGGCTGATTGGGGTCCAGAGGATTTGCTGTCCCTTTTTATCATGTTTTCATTCTTCCAGATGATGCTCTAGTGGTGGTATTGGGACCAGGGAGGAGTGTGGGGTTCTGGGATGGATGTTCAGGAGTATTTAGTTCCACGTCCCTTGATCTTCCAAAGCTTCTCACGTATCCACGTTGTCCAAGGATTGAGATGGGAGGCCAGGAGTCAGACTGGTCCATTAAAGGAAGAGAGGTCACAACCAGCTGAAAAGTGGGAAAGATGCCAAGAAGGCAATGGAACCAGAGCTCAAAGAAGGATGAGATTTGAAGTTTTGATAGTCTGGTATGGAAAGAGAGGCCATTCCAGGCACAGACCCACAGACGCAAGAGTACCAAATGGCGAGCAGGTCCGTGTGGCTAAAGCAGAGAGTGCCTGGTGTAGAGAGTGGGAGCACCAGAGGCTGAGCCAGGAGCTGTGGTGCTCTCACAAAGCAGTCCAGGGAGCTTGGGCCTGAGTGCATGGACATGGGCTCCTTGGCTCCCTTTGCATCAACTGAGTCTGCATTGTGGACTGGGAGCAACTTTTAAACTCCTTCGTCTCCTAACTAACCTGGACTCAAGGTCTGGTAAGGGAACAGAGGGCATGCTGGGGGCTCTGATCTGCTCCTCCAGTCCTGGCTAGTCCCTCCAGGCCAGCTGGGCCACACTCTCCTTCCCCTGTCCCTGACTTCTGGCAACTGAAGCAAGCTATCTAGGCATGGTATGGGAAGCAGATGGGAGGGCTTGGGGGAGGGGAGACTGCCGTGATTCAGAGTTAGAGAATGGATCTGGGCAGGGGCTGACCCACAGAGGCCAGGTTGGATGTGTTGATACCCGTCTGCCTCTCCAGCCAGAGCAGGGGAGGCAGATGTGATGGACAGGAGAAACATCTAGAACAGCCTAACTGGCTCCCAGGACCTCTGACTTCCAGCTGACCTCTCAGGGACAGCTTGGCTCCCCACCTCCAGGCCTCAGACACCAGTGGGGCCCCAAGGCAGGTGGTAATCACCCAAAAGAGTTGCAGCAGCAAAGGCCGTGGCAGAGCTGAGGAATCTGTCACCGTCTAATAAGGAAAGTCCGTTCTGGCAGCCTGGGTAATAGGCCTCAAATTGAATAATTAATAAAGTTATAAAAATATGTCTACTATATGGCCAGAATAATTCAGCCCAATTAGAAGCAATTATTTCTTGCAGTTAATGCCACTCGTTTTTCCTTGTGAACAGCTCTCTTAGCAACAGGATAGGATTCGTAGCTTTGGCTGCCTACTTGATGGGTTCTGTTGAGACCGAATCCTCCGCTTGGGCGTCTTTCAGATGAGAAGCCCAAGAATGTTCATCTTTCCATCCATCCATTTATGCATCTCTCTGTGAAAGTGTTAGTCGTTCAGTCATGTCTGACTCTTTGCGACCCCATGAACTGTAGAGGTTCCTCTGCCCATGGAATTCTCTGGGCAAGAATACTGGAGTGGATTGCCATTTCCTTCTCCAGGGGATCTTCCTGACCCAGGGATTGAACCTTGGTCTCTTGCATTGCAGGCGGATTCTTTACCCTCTGAACCACCAGGGATGCCCAACCACCTCTGTGACTCTCTGAAGCCCAAGCATCTCTCTGACCATGTTTCAGTTTGTCCATTCATCTATCCATTGTTCCATCTGTCTATTCGTCTATTCATCCCTTCACTCAGTCCTCCATCCATCTGTCTATCTACACATGCATCCATTTATTCATTCATCCATCTACCCATTCATTTAGCAGATACTTCTTGAGCCCCTTCCATGTGCCAGACAGACACTGTTCTAGGCCCTGGGCATGTAGAGATGAGTAAGACCTTGCCTCTGCCTCAAGGAACTCTCAACCCAGGCAGGTGAACCTTTGAATGATGTAAGTTGTTTCTCTTCAGAGGTCCTGCTAAATGATTTTTGTCCTTCACCTCTTATGTATCTCAGGAATATATATATATATTCCTGAGATACATACATTCTCTCCCTCTCTCTCTCTATATATATATATATAGATATAAATATAGATATATATTTCATTTCAAAACACATTATAAAACACTTCATTTCAAAACACATTTCTTGCTATATATAGAGATTTGGAGTTACAAGTGGCTTGAGTTAGTTAATAGGTTCTTTCCCAAGATGGTTCAGCTTATTCCCCTATGTTTGAGAGTGTAAGGATCTTGTGGCTTCAAAATATGAATACCCGCTGCTCTGGGTCCCAACCTTTTATCAGGTGGAGGTCAGGGGGTACGGGCTCCAGCTCTGCCCCGGCCCCTGCATTCACTGACCTGGATGTGACATTTACTTTTTATGGGTCCATCTGTAAAATATGAAGAATCACTGTGCTATTGTGAGCTCACAGGGATGACAGGAGTCAAGATGCTTAGGGGCACCCATTGGAGACCCAGGTTTGCTTCCTGGAACATTGGCCATAAGTTGAATTCTGAGATAAATCAACTTATACGTTATAGCCATCTTGCTGGAAATCCTTCCACAAAGCCAGTGCTCTTTCTGCAGTGAAGATGCCTTCTTCCTGATTCTCTGCTGAGACACTGAGAATTTTCTCTCTTTTGTTGGCTGCACTGGATCTTTGTTGCAGAGTGCAGGTTCTTGGTTGTGGCACGTGGTCTTCTCTTATCGTGGAGCATGGGTTCTAGAGCATGTGGGTTCGGTATTTGTGGCACACAGGCCTCTCTAGCTGCAGGGTACAGGCTTAGTTGCCCTGTGACATGTGGGATCTTAGTTCTCCAACCAGGGATCAAACCCACATCCTCTGCACTGGAAGGCAGATTCTCAACCATTGGACCACCAGGGAAGTCCCAAGAGACCTTTCTTTTCCCGCACCATGACTCAATTCTTTAAGTCTCCATAGAGCCCTTGTTGTAAGCCCATCATTGTGCTAGACGAATCTGATAGAAGTATCTACTCAGTTATATTATAATCATCAAACATTTATTAGGTGCCTGCTTTATTCAGGGCTCTGGAGATACAGAAAGGCCCAAGCTTCCACCCTGTCCTAGCGTTGGCCTCTCTGATTTGGGTTCCCTTTTACCTTGTTGTGAATCAGGATATCAGAACTGACAAAGTGAGAAGGAAAGGTGTAGCCTGGGAGAAGGCATTCATAACATATGTAATCCACAAAGGATTAATATCCAGAATATTTTTTGAATTCTACAAATCAGTCAGATCAACCATTCAAACACTGGCAAAGAAACATGCACTTCATAGGAAAAAGATATTTTGATGGGCAGTAAGCGTATAAAAAGATGTTCACCTCACTGATAATCAAGGAAATACAAACTGAAACTAAGAGATGCCGCCTTGTCACACCCAACTAATTGGGGAAAATCTATTTCTGATAATATCAAGTGTTAGTAAGGATACAGGCAAATATAGACACTTATATGCTGCTGGTGTGTATGTGAACTGGCAGTACCATTTCAGAGAGAAATTTGATCATTTTAGACAAAACTGAAAATTATACAGGGACTTCCCAGGTGGCTCAGTGGTAAAGAATGTGCCTGCAATGCAGGAGATGCAGCTTCAATCCCTGGGTCAGGAAGATCCCTGGAGAAGGAAATGGGAACCCACTCCAGTGTTCTTGCTGGGACATACAACAGAGAAGCCTGCTGGGCTACAGTCCCTGGAGGCACAAAGAGTCGGACACAACTTAGTGACTCAACAATGACAATGAAAGTAATACTAACCCCATCAGAACATGTTTATCACGTATTTTTTCTATCACAATCTATATTAGGAAACACATTTCATATTGTGCCCTAGAACATAGATACCCACACACTGATATTTTAAAATCTCTTCTATTTAATTTATTTAAATGGTAGTCATAACCCTTTATATTGATTTCATGACTGTCTTCTGGGTTACTCCCTGAAGTTTGAAAAACTGTGCTCCCGAGAACCTCTCTAACATGTGGATCCCCGCATCATTTTTTGTAAAGGTAAAAAGCCGCAAATAACCTCCAGGTCCCTCAGGAAGGAAATGAATAAATTCTAATATATTCATACAATGGGATCTCCACAGCAGTTAAAAGGAATGAAATAGCCCTATACCTGTCTACTCAGATGAATCTCAAATACATAATATTGAGTGAAAAAGGCAAGTTGCAGAGGGCTACATGCATACCATATGACATCATTTATATAAAGTTTTAAAACATGCAAAATAATGAATATGTTATTTATGGGTACATTCAGATGTAGTAAAAGCATTAAAACAGACATGGTGATGATAAACACCAAAGTCAGACTATACTCAGGGAGGGAGGAGGAAGGGATTCGGGAGTGATACACGAGGCATTTCAGCTGTGTAATGTTTTATTCTGAAATAAAAATATCTGTAGATAAATAGGGGAAATTAAGATTTGTTTGATGAATACACTGGTTTAATTTTCTCTGCATTTTGAAATATGCTTGAAATACTCCCCATGCAAAACAAAAAAGACTTCTCCACCTGTCCAGTACCCAAGCTTATATGAAGAAAAAAATGTGTTTGTGTTAAACTGACTTGCTCATTTCTTTCAATTTGGCTTACCAGATGTTTATGGAACACCTTCTATGGGTCTGACAATGCCAGGTGTGAGGTGTGTGGAATAAGCAAGAAAGTGGGGAAGATATTACAAGCAACAGTTTGGAGCTCAGCAAGGACACAGACTGCTCTCCCATTCTGGCCATAAAGAACAAATTAAGGGACTTCCCTAGTGGTCCAGTTGTTACAACTCCGTGCTTCCAGTGCAAGGAGCGCAGGTTTGATCCCTGGTGAGGAACTAAGATCACCATATGCTATTGGCCAGAAAAAGAAAATAAAATCATCTTTAAGGAAAACAAGAGCAAGTTAACACACATGTCACAAAATAGGGCCCAAAGATTGTAGCCTGTGTCCTCCTGGGGAATCATGGAGGTCTTCCTGGAGGAGATAAAGACTGAAATGGGCCTTGAAGGATAGAGAGGGATTGACTGACAAGACACTCAGGAAAGGAACCTCGAGTTCCAGGAAGCTGTGGGTCTGCGTGAGAAAGACAGGTGACACAGCAGCTCCAGCCTTTGAACTGGGGTGCTACAACTTGCGTGGGGACATGCACTCCTGACGGCAGGAAATAGACACATGGAGCGGGGAGGTGAATCTAATTCATCACAAATGCCGAGGACGGCTAGAGTCCTGGAGGCCGCAGGAGATGAGAGACAGTTTGCCTGCTGCAGAAAGGCGCTGCCTCTCAGGGCCAGCCCACTGCATCACCCATCCTCCCATGAGGGCCCTTGCAGGGAAGAGGGGGGTAGAAACTCTGCTGAAATTCCAGACCCTTAAATTTATTTGACCAGCTCTCAATAAATTGCTCATGCCAGAGGCCTCACCATCCATCTCTAGGTGGACTACACAGGATGTATCTGTCTCTGATGGCTCGGGGACATGTCCACATGTCTTGCCAGGAAGCAAGCCCCTAAATCCTCCTCTGACTTGCCCCCCCCCCCCCGACCTTGAGGTTGGTGCCAACTTTGTGTCATCTATCAGCCCTGGCTGGTTTCCTATTAAGGTTCTGCTGTTCCCTTGGAAGAGTCGCCACCTTAAATCAAAGAGTGCATGGGACAGGGGAGCTGGAGCCAGTGGGGCGAGGGCAGGTCAGGAAGATGAGGTCCTGGTCCTACTGCTGGGGCAAGCGGGAAACTTTTCCCAGACCCTGGCTCTGCAGCATGCCTCGGACATGTTGTCTAGGACATGCTAAGGACAAGTTGCCTAAGCCCTGCATGACTTGAAAAGACTGCCCCGGGAGCAGCTCAGAGGTGAAACAGCTTCCTACAGTTCTCATGAGAGTCAGCAGGGAGATGGCTTAGGGAAAGCGGACCTACAGTACTGATGCCATTCACCCTTCATTCACTCACTCACTCATACATTTCACTGTCATAATACATTTGTATTGGATGCCTGATACTGTGTGCCTATCCTAGGTGCTGGGGAGACGGCAGTAATCACAGAGCTTACTTTCTAGAGAGGGAGATAATGAATAAGCACAGCAATAAATATGGTAATTCCAGATGTTGGTATGAAGGAAATACAACAGAGCAATGAGTTAGAGTGAGGGAGGCAGAGTGGTCAGGGAGGCCTCCCTGAGAAGGGGACCTTTGAGCCAAAGTCCTAAACGATAAGAAAAAGCAAAGCCCAGAAAGTTTACACGTGAGTAAGCCTTGACACATGGCCTCTTTCTGACTCAGAAGAGCAGAATTTGCTTTATGGGTGGAGAAAGAAAGAATGAGTCGTGTCTGACTCTTTGCAACCCCGTGGACTGTAGCCTGCCGGGCTCCTATGTTCATGAGATTTCCCAGGCAAGAATACTGGAGTGGGTTGCTATTTCTTTCTCCCAGGGATCTTCCCAAACCAGGAATTGTACCTGGGTCTCCTACACTGCAGGCAGATGCTTTACCATCTGAGCCACCAGGGAAATCCTTATGGGTGGAGGACAATTGCTAAGCCAGGCTCTGTTGATTTATAGATGGATAGCAAATCCCTGCCCATACAGATGCCTTCACCTGTATTCTAGTAGGCATGATGGCCCAAGCACCCAACGAACTCCAGGGCAGGGTGCTTGGGACCACAGCACTGGGCTGAAATCTTGAAGAAGGTGCAGGTCCCTTCCAGCTGGGAAGAGCAGGGAAGGGCTTCCAGAGGCCAGAGCGCATGCAAGGCATCATCTGGCAGGACTCAGGCGCGAGAATGGTGCTAGGCCTTGATTGTACTCATTGATTCCCTTGGGTGCTGGTTCCTGGGTGGGTGCATGTGTCCTCCTAATTACCCAAGAAACCAAGTTGATTCTTGGAGCATCAGGCATGCAGATGACACATATTACCTCATCAGCAAAAGAATTACGGGCAGGGAGGAATTTGGAGTTGGAACCAGCTTTCTTTGAATAACTGGCAGCAGGATGAGCAGCGTGGATTGTTTTTTGCCTTGCTGTTGCTGCACCAAAGGAAATCACCGAGGTTTCCCCTCGTTTCTGCCGTGCGTGTCTCTCGGCTCCAGGTCACAGCCCTGACTAGGAAGCAGGAGCCCTGGATGGTCCAGATCGCAGGAGATGACGGGTCTCTGATGTAGCTTTGGGGCTTCTCTGGGGAGAGCATAACCCACCGAGGCTGGTCTGCTGTTGAAATGAGCAACTCTCTTTTATGAGTCAATATCATTTGCTTAGCAAATAAAGATTAGCAGGACAGACTTCTCTGTTTTTGCTTTCAGCTCTAAATGTCTCATGTACACCTGTGGCGGATTCATGTCAATGTATGGCAAAACCAGTACAATATTGTAAAGTAATTAGCCTCCAAAAAATAAATAAATGTCTCCCAATGTGGTCACAATCAGAGGGTCAGGAGGACAACCAAGAAATGCAGTGACTTGCCATGCAGCTTGGAAGCTGATGGGCTGATACTTCAAAGGCCAGGGTTGTACTTGCTGTGGGAACTCCTGGAGTGCAGACTCTAGGCTAGACCCTGGGGAGCAGGTGGAAAGAGGTAGCCCTTGTCCTTAAGGAATATAGAGTCTAGGAGACAGGCAGGTGAATCAGCGTGTGACAGTGTTATGGGTGCTTTCTTATGCTGGCATGCAGGGCAGGGGATGGATAATGAGGGGGGGGCAATTCCATAAGGTGAACCTTGGGTGCAGTTCCCTGCCCCCCACCCAGGGCAAGTGTGGGCAGCTGAGGTTTGCTCACAGATGAGTTGCAGTGTAGCTGGTAACATCTAAAGCAAATGTGCCTTGGAAGTTTTTGGAGCCCAGCTCTCCGACTGCTCACCACAAGCTCTGATTGAAGGGATATCCAGGCCTGACAGAGTTCCTGCAGCTCCCACGCTTGTTTCTAAACCCAAGTCTCTAAGTTCCTTAGCCAAAGCTGGGCTTCCCAGGCCCTGACCGTCTATGGGGGTAGCCTTGGGGTTGATCCTCTGGTGTGCAGTCCACTGCCCCAGAGTAAATGACTTTTACCCTGGTCTTTCCCTGAATGTCATCCCCAGATCACCAGGGTCATTTCCCCAGGGCTTGAGAAAAAAGAGGGGTCTAGTACTCTTCCTTGGAGAAGGCAATGGCACCCCACTCCAGTACTCTTGCCTGGAAAATCCCATGGACGGAGGAGCCTGGTGGGCTGCAGTCCATGGGGTTGCAAAGAGTCGGACACGACTGAGCAACTTCACTTTCACCTTTCACTTTCATGCATTGGAGAAGGAAATGGCAACCCACTCCAGTGTTCTTGCCTGGAGAATCCCAGGGATGGGGGAGCCTGGTGGGCTGCCCTCTATGGGGTCGCACAGAGTCGGACATGACTGAAGCGACTTAGCAGCAGCAGCAGCAGTACTCTTCCTAATTAGATGCATCACCCACGATGGAAGAGCGATTAGGCTGACAACTGACTTCTCGACAGCAATGAAAGAAGCCAGAGGTGGTAGAATGTCTTCAACAGCCCAAGATAAAACAATTGGCAGTCTACTACCTTTAAGAAAATAATTTTCAGACAAATAAAAACTGAGAGAGTTTACCACCAAAGAGCTCACTAAAGGAATATTAAAGGAAGGACCCTCTTGAAAAAGAAATGGTAGACAAAGACATTGGTAATATGTGGGCAAAATAAAGCAACATTGACTGTTACAATTTTTTTTTCTTTTTAAATAGGAAGTTACAGCCCACGGGCCAAGTCTGTTCCATGGCCTGCTCTTATAAATACATTTTAATTAGAACACAGCCACGCCCATCTGCTTCTGGGTATGTGTGACTGCTTTCTCATTATAATAGCAGAGTTGAGTAGCTGTAACAGGGATTGTCTTGCCCACAAGGCAAAAAATATTTACAATCTGACACTTTTTAGAAAATCTTTGCTGACTCTTATGTTAGAACATTAGAATTTTTGGCCCCAGCGTTTTCGCCCCAAAGTAATAAATGCCTTAAAGACAGGATGATCAAACCTTTTCACCACCTCGGAGAATATGGTAATAACAATAATAATAGTAGCAACAGTAAGGCTGGGCTAAATGCTGACCCTGTTGAATTTAAGAGCACAGGTTCTGGAAGCAGGTTGGCTCATATACTAAATTCAACATTGTCCCACTTGTGGGACCTTGGCTAAGTTATATGATGCTTCTGTGCCTTGTTTTTCTCTTTTGTAAAAAGATGGCTACTCTGGGGAGTTGTTGTGTGAGGTGACAAAGGTATTATATGTAAATAAGTTGTCACACGTGCCTCAACAAAGTGAAAGTGAAAGTCGCTCAGTCGTGTCCGACTCTCTTCGACCCCATACAGTCCACGGAATTCTCCAGGCCAGAAGACTGGAGTGGGTAGCCGTTCCCTTCTCCAGGGGATCTTCCCAACCCAGGGATTGAACCCAGATCTCCCGCATTGCAGGCGGATTCTTTACCAGCTGAGCCTCAACAAGTCACTCAGTCGTGTCTTACTCTTTGAGACCCCATGAACCGCAGCATGCCAGGCCTCCCTGTCCATCACCAACTCCCAGAGTTTACTCCCAGTGATGCCATCCAATCATCTCATCCTCTGTCGTCCCCTTCCCCTCCTGCCTTCAATCTTTCCCAGCATCAGGGTCTTTTCCAGTGACTCAGTTCTTCGCATCAGGTGGCCAAAGCATTGGAGTTTCAGCTTCAGCATCAGTCCTTCCAATGAATATTCAGGACTAATTTCCTTTACGATTGTCTGCTTTAATCTCCTTGCTGTCCAAGGGACTCTCAAGAGTCTTCTCCAACACCACAGTTCAAAAGCATCAGTTCTTCGGCACTCAGCTTTCTTTATAGTCCAACTCTCACATCCATACATGACTACTGGAAAAACCATAGCTTTGACTAGCCGGACCTTTCTTGGCAAAGTAATTGTTCCGTAAATGCTGGTCATGTAAATGCTCATGTCACCCTCATGGCAAACCTCCTATTGTTGCCAGGTACAGGACCCTGCTATCCAAACCTGCCTTTGCAAACTCAGAAGCAAAAAAGAGTGATATAAATTTCTGAGTTAAATGCTCAGTCTGGGGACTTCCCTGGTCCAGTGATTAAAATTTCATCTTCCAAAGCAGAGAGTGTGGGTTCCATCCCTGGTCAGGAGTTAAGATCCTACATGCCTTGCAGCCAAAAAGTCAAAACATAAAAATATTGTAACAAATTCGATAAAGACTTTAAAAATGGTCTACATTAAAAAAATCTTTAATAACAAAAAATAAATAAACACTCGGGCTGGCAGCTTCCTCTCTGAACTCAATTAGACTTGGATAGTGAAGGACACTTGTACTTGGGATCTTTAACTTGGAGTCATTATTATTCCCGTTTTACAGATGCAGAAACTGATGTCAAGACAGGGTAAGGGGGCATAAAAAGCAGGACTGGATCCAGGCTGTCTGGCCCTGGAGCACCCAGTAAGCACCTGCCACTCCCTGGTGACTCCTGGCCAACTGAGTCCCTGGCTCATTGCAGATACCCATGCTTGGTGGGTGAATTCCTCTACTCCAGGGAGTGTCACCAGGGCAGGGGGCTTGGTACAACTGATTACCCAGTCCCACTCCTGACCAGCATCCCCTTACAGAAGGACTGAAGAACAACCCAGAAGCATCTGGTCTCTTCTGATTTGGAGCCCATGACCACTGCCTGATGCGAGGGGCCCTGACAGTGAGACTTTGAACACAAAGGGGGAGTGGAAGGAGCACTGGGCTTAGGATAATGATGCCTTGATTTGAATCCCAGCCCTGCCACTTCCTGTGACTTCTGGAAGTCATTTTCCCTCTCTGGGCATCAGCGTCCTCATTTATCAGATGAAGACTTTATATTTAATTTGATCAGTGGTTCTTAACAGGGAAGGTAAGTTGCCTCTTGGGACATTTTACGTCTGGAGACATTTTTGGCTGGAACACTTGGTGGGGAGGGTGCTACTGATATCTGGTGGATAGAAGCCAGGATGCTGCTTAGACTCCCTGCAGTGTACAGGGCAGCCCCCACCAACAAAATTACCATGGCTGCAATGGTGATAGCTTTACTCTCGAGAAATCCTGCCATCTACAAGGGTCCATTCAGCTCTAAAATTCCATCCTTAATTTGTTCATCAAAAATGTGTTTATCAGGTAAGTGCCTTTTGTGTATGAAGCAGTAAACAGTTCAGAGTCCCTGCTCTCTGGAGGCTCACAATTTATAAGGAAATTGGTAATAAGAGTTCATATTGGTTAAGTGCTAAGTACATACCAAGTTCTTTACATAAATTGACATCTTTGAGCCACAAAAACTATTATTATGCCCATTTTATAGATGGAGAAACTGAGGCTCAACAAAGTAAAGCAGCTTGCCTAAGGTCACACAGCTAGTAAGCAGTGATATCAGCATTTTTATTCCAGAGTGCATGCTCCTAACCGCACAGACCTTCAACTGCCCCAGAACAGTGAAAAGGAGGACAGGTCCCCATCTGCCACTGGAAGAAAGGCAGCTTGAATGCTGAGGCCCTGTGGTCTCTTTATCATGCAAACCATTTAGCAAACTGGAAAAGGGCCTCATGACTATAAACAAGCCAGTAATGACCTGACAGGCAGAGGGGCTGGAGTAGTGTTAGGACCACAGAGACATTAATCTGCTTCCAGCCACTGCGGCTAGAAAGGCATTTGTTAGAGCAGTTATGGGAACCATAAAAGGCTATTTGACAGCAGCCTTCCCTACAGTGGGAACCTCAGTCATTGGGAAAAGGGCCTCTTGGGGCTCAGGTGTTACAGGCCCTGTTGGCCAGAGGCAAATCCTTCCATCTGCCACAGATAGGATGCTGTGGAGATGACAGGAAAAACTGTGAGGTTGCCCCAGGAGAGCTGGATTCTGGTCCTTTTAATGACTCTCAAACAGCTGCAAGGCCTGTAAGTCCTGTAGTTGCTCTGGGCCTCAGTTTCTCTATCTGTAAAATGGAAACATTGATGTTTATCTCACAGGGCTGTTCTGAGGCTCTAAGGACGCAACAGATGTGGCACCGGATGTGAACGTACTTTACAGAGGTGTTAAGTATCACTATCGCTGGTGGTGTTTGTAGAAGTAACAGCAGCTGCAGGAACGCTATGCAGGGATGTGTCTCTGAGATTTAATCAAACCTTAGACCTGGGTGAAGCTTTATAGATCCATCTGGTTCAGCTTCCCCACTGAGGAAGTAATAGCTTTCATTCTTCACACACTTAGTTTGTGGCAAACACTGCTCTAAGCACTTTGTATTAACCCATTTAATCCTTACATCGAACTGCAAGTCAGCAGTGAAAAGTGAGGGGGGAGTCTTGGTGTTTGCCAAGTGGAAAAGATGGGAAAATCAATAGAGGGAAAAAATGGGGATACTCTTCCCATTTTACAGATGAAGATGCTGAATCCCAGACAGGTACCAAGGTTGCCTAGCCAGTGGCAAGCAGGCTGGCTCCACCTGGGAGCACTGCTCCACCCTCATCCATGGGTGAGAACTGGAGCCAACTGCAGGGTAGCAGATGGATACATACATCTCATCTCCTTCCTGGGGACCTCCACTGCCTCCTGATTGCTGGGTCACAGGGCATCTCATGACTTCAGCTCCTCTACAGGGAAATGGCAGCAGGATAGCTTGGATTGATGGGGTTTGACTTTTCTTAGGAATTGGGATGACTCTGAGCCTCAACTCAAAGTGGGATGGGCTGACTGGGAGTGATGCCTTCAGGAGACATCCCTACCTCATCAGGAGCCTGGCAGGGAGATGGAAGGACCTCACCTCCTGGGAGCCTAGAGGTCTGAGCAGTTTCTATAATTGGAGTTTGGTGTGAGGACAGTGCAAAAGGCTTGTCTCAGACTGGGACCCATGGGGGATGGGGGTCTCCACTTGGGAGTAGGCTGGAAGCATGGTGGAGTGGGGCCCCTCCCCAAAGAAATGCAGGGCTGAGGCCAGGGAGGACATTGCAATGCTCAGTTACAATGCAGTCAGCTGGGTTTTGCACAACAATCCAGGTTTTGCTGATGTTTGTTTTTTTTTAAATTATTATTGAAGTAGACGCATAAAATTTTAAATTGCTGTAGATTCCTTCTGGGCCTCCAACAATACTATGCAAACATTATGTTGGATGAGTCCCAGTATCTATGTGGGAAAGATTGAAGGCAGGAGGAGAAGGGGACGACAGAGGATGAGATGGTTGGACGGCATCGCCGACTCAATGGACATGAGTTTGAGCAAGCTCCGGGAGATGGTGAAGGACAGGGAGGCCTGGCGTGCTGCAGTCCATGGGGTCGCAAAGAGTCGGACACGACTGAGCAGCTGAACAACAACAACTATCTATGTGTGTGATGAGGAAGCCTGGAGAGGGGAGGGAGGGTCAGTGTCTAGGAAGATGGTTCTGCGGGCTCTGGTGTCAGTGCGGGGACCCTAAGAACCATGTTCTCCTGACCCTGAGTCCCCTGCTCTCAAGGAACTGTCTTCGATACACCTCTCATGACCTTGTAACTGAGCTGTCAGAAACCCTACTTTGCAGCCTTCCTTTGTTAAACAGTCTCTTCCTAGGATTTGGGAAGCTCTCAGGCAGAGGTCAAATCTCATAGAGCCCTTCTCTTCAAATTTTCTGGCCTCTTGAATCCCTGTTCAGAACTGTCTGAAATGAGAGATGGGCAAAGTGGCTTTTTCCAGTCCCAAATCCTATTAACTTGGGGTGTCTCTTTATAAAATGCAGGGGCCAACTGGTCACCCCAGCTCCAAGGCACGTTCCTGAGCCCTGGGCCCCAGCCCCTCTGCAGCAGGACACCTGGGTGGAAGTTTCCCTTGTCCCTTAGAAGATGAGGGGAAGCCCAAGAGCCCCCCACCTCATTGTGCCCTCCTCAAGTACCCCCAGCAGTGAAAAGTCAGGGGGAAATCTTGGTGTTTGCCAAGTGGAAAAGATGGGAAAATCGATAGAGGGAAAAAAAAATCTCATTTTCAAGTTTCTAAGCAGGGATTGCAATCAATAATGCAAAGAGCAGCAGGAGGCCATTAAGCCATACTTGGCAGTGTCCTCCCGCCAGGGTGATGTTTGCTGAGAAGCAAACTTCAAGGGCGCCTCAGCACCCACCCTGACCCACCCCGCTCACTGCCTCTTGGGGAGCTGGTGTGAGGGGGTGGAGGGGGGATGCCACTTAGAAGTAAGCTAATCAATCCTTCCACCCCTCTGTAGACCCCAGTAACAAGCCATCATATCCAGATGTGCAGAGTCAAGGGCAACCAAAATGCCCCAGCCGGGGTGGCGGGGGCATCCAGGTTGACTGGGGGTGAGAGGTTGAGTCAAGAGAGAGCACATGCCATTCTCCCCTTTGCTTTTCGTTTCAATCTCGGAGATAAACTCGACTTTCTTTTTTTTAACCATCACAGAACAGAATAGACGGGTAGTTTACAGTTTATAATTTCCTAGCTTATTTGGCATACAGCAGATTTTCCATTTCTTTTATTGGAGTATAATTACTTTACAGTGTTGCACTGGTTTTTGCCGTACAAGGAAATGAATCAGCTGTATGTGCATATATATTTCCTCCCTCTTTGACCTCCTTTCAGTCTTCCCCTATCACGCCCCTCTAGGTAATCACAGAGCTCTCCGTTCCTTGTGCTATGCAGCGGCTTCCCACTAGCTATTTCACACAAGGTAGTATATATATGTCAATCCTAAATGCAGTTCACTGCAGCACTATTTACAATAGCCAGGACGTGGAAGCAACCCAAATGTCCATCAAAGCTTCATTTTTATATTCTATTTCTGACTACTGCTCCAAAGTATTAGGTGCCATGGCGGGGTGTCAGGGCGTGCTCCGATGGTGGACACATCACAGCCACATTCCCTTCTCTTGCCTCTGTCCGCTGTGTTGGTGCTTTCAAAACCCGTGGGATCGTTATGGACATGCAGCCCAGCCAATGAGGGCTTGTGGACGAGCATGGTAGGAGGGGCTGGAGTGTGTGGGGGAGGGGCAGGAAGGGGTCTTAGAAGAAGTGCCTAGTCGTTTGGTAGCGTCTTTGCGACCCCATGGACTGTAGCCTGCCAGGCCTCTTCAAAAACTTCCAGGTTGGTGTGGGAGGCTCAGACTGACTCACAGAGCTCCCCCAGTCTGATGGGGGAGACAATGAAACAATAGCACTTAAAATAATTATTCAATATGTCATTTTACAAACCCATACCCTCCTGAGACATTGTCCCAATTCAGCCATTGTCCTGGAATGCTGTTACACTATGTATTGCCTGGGAAAAGTGGGTTATTGGTGGGGTGTGGAGTTGTTTTATACAGTGTTCTATTTTCTTGCAATAGTATTCCATCAAAGCCCTAGGTGCCTGGTATGCTGGTAGGTTTGAACAGGGCCTTTGGAATCAGATGGACTGGGTTCAGATCCCAACTGTGGAGTTGTTTTTGTGCAACCTTGGGTCTGTAACTTGACTTTTCTGAGCTTGTTTCCTCATTAGGGGAAAAAAATGAAGACAGTCACACCAATCACATGCTTCATTTAAGAAATAAATGCTCCCAGCACAATGTCTATGTAGTAGGTTCATAAGACATATTTGTTTTATTCTCTTTATGTCTTTCCTCTGTGGATTTTAATCTGACTAATGCAAATTTAATGGGGAACTTTGAAGTGTGGAGAGCTTTCAGGATAAGGAATACTGTAAATTTGGGGGCCAATCAAGAAAGGCTCCCCAAACAAAGCTCAGCATCTCCCCAAGCACATTCTGGGATGCTCCTAACCCAAGCAGAAATATCAGAATGAGGAACTGTGGCCCAGGGCACAGGCCTTGCACACAGTAGGTGCTTATGCAATACACGGGGTTGCCGCCTGGCTTGGGGCTGGGGCTGTGACCTGTAGCTTCTGCTGCCTAAGGACAAGGACCAGGCTTTGTCATTTTCCCAGCCTTTGCAGACATCCCATGGGCCCACCATCCAGGGCCTGTTGGTGGGAAAAGACCACCGTGTCCACCATGACAAGTGCAGCCGCCCCCACCTGGGCCCCGTGTCCATTCACTTTCCCCCTGCAGCCTCTTTTCCACCCAGCAGCCAGCATGCACTCTAAAACATGGATGAGACAAGGTCCCGCTTCTGCTCAGAACCTCTAGGAGGACTCCCATTAGCTAAGAGTCTGTGCTCCCAATGCAGTGGGCCCAGGTTCAGTCCCTGATCAGGGAACTTGATCTCACATGCCACAGCTAAGAGTTCATGTGCAGCCACTAAGACCCAGCACAGCCAAATAAATACTAAAAACAAAAACAAAAACAGAACTCTAGGAGCCACTTGGAAATTATGTTTAAATCTCCAAACATTTAAACTCCAGGAGTCTTGGAGTGTTTCCAAATATAAGTATCAATTTATCTAGGTACAAAACCATTAGTTTGAAATTATATAACTTGTTAGTATTTGAATAAACGTGAAATTTTGAGAGTAGTAAATATATACCTTTTTACCACCCTAGCTATGGTTCAGGGGACATTTAATTTCTCTGAATACATATCTGTCCTAGTTGTTTTTATAGATTGTAATTTTAAAATTCACCTCTGAAATACACTTTTTCATTATTCAAAGAGGTATTTTGACAAAAATGTCTATCACACCAAAAAAATAAAGCTTCCATGTCACTCTGTCATGTCATTCAATCTCGTCTTCTACAATTGTTCCCTTGTACAGCTGCCATTCTGACTTCTGTGAGATTGCTCTCCTGCCTCAGGGCCTTTGTGCTATCTATGCCTTCAGCCTGGAACTTCCTCCCCCCAATATCCGCATAGCTCACACTCAGCTTATTTTGTTTCCTATTGCTTTGTAACAAGTTACCACAAATTTAATGGCATAAATATAATTTCTTTAGGTCAGGAATTCAAACATGGCTTCGATGGGTCCTCTATTCAAGGTCTCATGAGGCTACAACCAAAGTTGCGGTGGGCTGCAGTTGCATCAGAGGCTCAACTGGGGAAGACCTGCTTCCCAGCTTCCTCCAGCTCTTACAGAATCCAGCTCTTTTAGTCATCAGACTGAGGCCCATTCACCTGCTGTCGTTTAGGAGCTGCTAACGTCTAGATGTGAAGAGTTGACTCATTGGAAAAGACTCTGATGCTGGGAGGGATTGGGGGCAGGAGGAGAAGGGGACGACAGAGGATGAGATGGCTGGATGGCATCACTGACTCGATGGACGTGAGTCTGAGTGAACTCCAGGAGTCGGTGATGGACAGGGAGGCCTGGCGTGCTGCAATTCATGGGGTCGCAAAGAGTCAGACATGACTGAGTGACTGAACTGGACTGAATGTCTAGAGGCCGCCCACAGTTCCTTGCCATGTGTCCTTCTGCTTTTAAATATTCTTGCTGTAAGAATCTTGGCTGCAAGCAGTTTCAGCATACAACTAATTGGATGTAAGACAATTTTGCCACGAAAAATAAGATAACAAAAAATAGAATAGAAGACATTAAGAAGGACATAATGAAACATGAAAATTAATTGAAAATTTTAAAGATTTTATTGTGAAAAATGAAAACACAAATAATATTTAAATACATTTAAAGTGAGTAGATTCATGGTCATAGTTGTATTCGGGTATATCTCAGAGAAAGTGACAATACTTTCTCAAAGTTAGTCATTTAAGGACTCAGGATCTAATGTGGGATGTAAGTACTTTATGATGTAAAAATACCTGCTGTAAGTCAAACCAAACTGTCAGCCAGTTATTTTCCCCTTTATGGCAAAACTGCCTTAGAGCCAATTAGTTGTGCAATGAAACTGCTCGTGTCAGAGACGCTTGTGGTAACAGTACTGTGCGTGCCTTGCCGTGGGCCTTCTCTGTAGGCCTTCGCACAGCGTGGCAACTCACTTCTGCCAGCAAGGGAGGGAAGTCTTCCTAGTGCATATAGCAAAAGGGAGCCTTCTCCATAGCGTAACACATTGCACATGCCGTAACGGAGTGCCAGCTAGTCACCTGTGTCCTGTTCTGTTAGCTAGAAGCAAGTCCCAGGGCCAGCCTACTCTCAAGATTGGAGGGGCTTTTCCAGGGCAAGAACAGGCGGCCTTCACACTCACCTTCTTCAAGTCTTTTCTCAAATATCACATTCTCCGCGAGGTCATCTGGATAATTGTAGTTGTGAAATTACAACCCTCCTGTCCCCAGCATTGCTGATCCCCTCTCTCCTGCTCGAATTTTCAGATAGCACTTACTGTCTTTTACCAGGATGTGTAATCTACACATGTGTTATATTCATCTTCTGTCTCCTCCCGCTAGAAAGGAAGCTTCATGGGGGCAGGGACTTGCCTCTGTCTGGCTCGCGACGAGTCCTTGGTGCTCACAGCTGCAGCAGTGCCTGGCACGTAGTGGGTGCTCAGTTACTATCACTGGGGAAATGAGTTAGATCTTGTTTCACCAGCTAAAAGCCCTCCAGTGTCTCCGCATGGTCCTTAGAAAAAAATCCAAACTCTTGGCCTTCTCGACAAGACCTGGCACACCCCGGCCCTGGCCCGCCTCTCGCCCCCTCCACCCGTCTCAGCCTCACCCCTGCGGGCTGTGAATCTGTCATGCGGGCCTCCGGCTGCCCCACAAGCCTGGCAGGACTTTTTCTGCTGTGGGGCCTTTGCACTTGCTGAGTTCTCTGCCTGGAAGGAGCTTTCTCCAATCTTTGCAGAGTTGGCTCCTCTTGATCCTCATGGATCAGATGTCCTCTTCCCAGAGAGGCCTCTCTGACCACCTGACCAAAAGGAGGCTCCAGAATCTCTGCTCCCTGCACCGGGGCCCCACTCCCCACCCTGGCCAGGTTACATGGCTGCTGTCTGTCTGTCCTGTGGCCTGTAAGCCCACTGAGGGCCCTTCACCAGTGTATCCATCCCCAGTGTCTGGATCAGTGCCCTATACTCAAGAAATATAGAAATGAATCAGTGAATGAGTCTGAGGCTGAAATGTGGGTGAAAGCCTTCCCACTCTAGGGTGGGAGGGGGTGGGAATGCTAGGGGAGGGGAACAGTGTGGCAGGAAATCAGCATTAGCCTGCCTGCCTGGGGATGGCCTGGGTGACTGCCTTCTCCCCCCACCACCTCAGTCTTCTCTGAGGTCAGAATAGAGCATTCTGGGCTCCCCATCTTCGGCTACTCTGGCCTTGGAAGGGTGGTGTCTCTGCTTCCTCCAGTCCCCAGTCCAGGCCCTGCCTCCCCCCGGGCTCTGGGAGCCGGTACCTTTGGCCCCGGGCATCAATGGTGCTGTGCTGTGCTTAGTTGCTAAGTCATGTCCGACTCTTTCTGACCCCATGGACTGTAGCCCACTAGGCCCCTCTGTCCGTGGGGATTCTCCAGGCAAGAATACTGGAGTGGGTTGCCATGCCCTCCTTCAGGGAATCTTCCCGACCCAGGGATAGAACCCATGTCTCCCGCATCGCAGGCAGATTCTTTATCATCTGAGCCACCAAGGAAGCCCAAGAATACTGGAATGGGTAGCCTATCCTTTCTCCAGAGGATCTTCCTGACTCAGGAATTGAACCAGTGTCTCCTGCACTGCAGGCAGATTCTTTACCAGCTGAACTACCAGGGAAGCCTGGGCACCAGTGGTAGTCTTTCCCAAGCCAGAGGCAAGCCAGCTGCCATGTATCAAGGTGCTGGCCCCAGGGTTTCTCTCTCCATCCCTGTAGGCTGTTGTCTCTGTGTATTTGTCATAATTCCTAGGTATTGGTCCACGTTCAACTCAATGCCATAAGGCTTCACTGCTCACTCACTGCACCAGGCACCTGGGACACTAAGGTACGCAAGTGTGTGCTCACAATCCGGAGGTAAGGACAGACATGCTCATGCAGGAGGGGGACACTTGGGAGCAGCAGGTGCTTGGGGCATGGAGATGAGTCTGCGAGGGAAGAGACTGTGGTCGACTTGGGGGCCTTGAGGGGCCTGAAAACAGGTTTCGGGCTAGAGTATTATCTCTTTCCTTGACCTCCTGCTCTCCTTCCATCTCTTTTTCATGGATGGCCTTTGCTCTGTGTTTGTCTCTTTGTCCTCTTTCTCCCTAACTTCTGTCCCATCCCTGTCCCCTTACTCTGTCCTCATCCCAATTCGTCTGGTCTCTTGTCCTTCAGTCCCTTCCCTTATCTCGCTGACATTATCTCTTTTATCTTTAAGCATTTTTATTTACTTATTTGGCTTCGCTGAATCTTAGTTTTGGCCCATGGAATCTTATTTAGTCGCAGCACTCAAGATCTTTAGTTGCAGCATGAGAACTCTTAGTCACAACATTTGGGATCTAATTCCCCGAGCAGAAATTGAACCCAGCACTCCTGCATTGAGAGCTCGGGGTCTTAGCCACTGGACCACCAGGGAAATCCTCTGTTATCATCTCTTGTCTTACCACCCCCAGTCCCTAGCTCCCTGTTCCTCTCTCCCCTGCCCCTTCTTATTTCCCTTGCCTCTCATCTTTTCACCCCCATCCTCCATCTCTCTGGCCTCCAAGCTATTTGTCCATCTCTTGTCCCCCCCTGCCCCATCTCTCTGCCCCCTGCCTCTGTGCCAGTTTCCAGAATTCAAATACTTGCCAACACCCCATCTGCCTCTTCCGGGTTCCCACTCAGATCCTTGCCTGCCCTTCCCTGCTGCCAAGCATCCCAGGAACCTGGGCAGAGAGGTGTGGCTGCTTTTTGAACAAGAGTACAAATCTGCCTTAGTCTCCAGCTTGTTTGTTTTACTCTAATTAGGTAAATAAATCAGCACATTAGCTTCATGCTTGAGAGCCCAACTTCTAGAAGGAGCGGCTCTATCTTACACACAGAGCGGGCACAGAAGTCCCTGGGGGTCTGGGACATGTCCCCAGCATCTCTCAAAGGCTAGCAGGCCAGTCGATCTCCTGATCCTGACAAACGGGGATCCCTGGATCTCTGTTTCTCCCCATCCTCTACTCCTGAGCCTGCACAGCCCATGTTTCTCTGCCTTTAAGAGCCTGGGGCTGGGGCAAGTGGTTAGCCAGTCCTGTGGGGCACTCTGGGACTGGGCAGGCAGGAGAGCCAGGGGCTCCACTGAGTCAGAAGCAAGTGGGTCATGAGGGTGGCTGCTGCTGCTGCTGCTGCTAAGTCACTTCAGTCATGTCCGACTCTGTGCAACCCCATAGACGGCAGCCCACCAGGCTCCCCCGTCCTTGGGATTCTCCAGGCAAGAACACTGGAGTGGGTTGCCATTTCCTTCTCCAATGCATGAAAGTGAAAAGTGAAAGTGAAGTCGCTCAGTTGGGTCTGACCCTTAGCGACCCCATGGACTGCAGCCTACCGGGCTCCTCCATCCATGGGATTTTCCATGAGGGTGGCAGGTATCCTTTATTAAGCCACACTCCTGCTTTTCCAGTCTCCCCATCTGGACTGGAGCCCAACATGGCAGCCGATGAGCCCAGGACCATTAAAACCCAATTAGCAGAAAGAGGACCTGCTGAGCAGTGGGCTCTCCTCCTCTGCAGGAATGCCAGAGGCTGAGAGGGGACAGCGGGGTTCTAATGAGGCTGGCAGGATGAGCCAGAGAAAGTGGTGCCCGGGAGCAGCAAGACTCGGGATAGAGTTGGGGAGGACTTCCACGTGGTGAGGATGGCAGGGATGGGTACAACACTAGCCTGGGCTACCCTGGAGGTGCCAGCAGGCTTCTGAGTGAGCTAAGGGGCTTAGACAGATGGTTTCTAAGTGGGACAGGTCCAGAGAAGGCTCCCTGGAGGCAATGAGTGGTGATATTGGAAGTGTGTGTGATGAAGGGGTACTGACCTACCCACCCCCAGGCCCCAGGCTTTAATTGCTGAGTGGATGGGCGTCCTACAGGCGGAGGTCCAGTGAAGGGCTGGGACGGCTGGGGCAGCCAGGAGACGGACTTGAGGGCTCACGTAAATGGCTCTTTACTGACCAGTATGGAAACATTTCAGGATGTTAGTAACTGAAGCAGGGATACCAATGTGTCCCAGCTCAGTTAAGAGCATTGCATGCATGTGTGCTCAGTTATGTCTGACTCTTTGCGACCACATGGATGGCAACCCTAGGCTCCTCTGTCCATGGGATTTTCCAGGTGAGAATACTGGAGTGGGTTGCCATTTCCTTCCCCAGGGAATCATCCGGACCCAGGGATCCATGTGGCATCTCTGGTATCTCCTGCATTGGCAGGTGGATTCTTCACCACTAGCGCCATTTGGGAAGCCCCAGTAGAGCATTGCATGGAACTGATAAGGCGGCACTTTCTCTTTCTGGAAAGGGGGGTGGGGGTCACACTAGAATGGGGCCACCCCTGGAAGGAGGAGACAGGATGCAGTGACTTGTTGAAGTCTGCCTTCTACAGAGAGGGGATATGGCTGGGGGCATGCAGAGGCAATTTTCATCCCTTCCTTGGGACCTCTGGAGCTGTGGAAGGGCTTGGGGATTTGGATGGACTTGTCCCAGCCCTGCGAACTGTACCTCAAATCTGTGCCTGCCTCACCGCACTGGGGGGCCTCCAGAGCCCAGTGCAAGGCGGCCCCTCTTCCCCTCGAGGGATGTTTCCAATGGATCTCGAAACTGCTTCCTCAGCTCCTGGCTTGTCTTACCTAAGTAGGCCTTTTGGATTTATTAGCTCTGGGGGTGGAAAGAAAACAGCTTCTCGAAGAAGTGTCTTTAGTGCCACATTTCAAACTTCCAGGCTTGATTGAAACGGTAGTTAAAACAGTTTAAGGCTCTTAGGTAAAGTTGCACTTACCTCCCGGCCTCTGTTCTGGTATTAGCCATTTATGGCGGTGGCCCTGCCATGCTGCTGAGAGGCCGTGTTTTCTGGAGGGCTGTCAGCCTCCAAGGATGTGGCCCCTGCTTCCATCTGAGACATCTGTGAGCCCGTCTCATCGAAGCCACCATGAGGAAAAGTCACGGAATAATAGTGCATTTTAATTAAGCCTCATTGTGTACCCTCTTGTGGAAATGCTCATGTTAAAGAATTCTTTTTACTTTGCAGGAAGCTGGAATATTTGTTCCCCATGTCATTTTTATATTCCTTTTGCATTGGCAATTAATATTTAACTCCTGGGAAATAAAGCTGCCACCTGATACCGTCTTTATGGCCTGGTATTAAAATAACTGTTCCTGATAAACTATTGTAATAAAGCATGGAGAAGCCCCTCTGGCTGGAAAGGGGTTTAGTTCACATATTAATTCTACTCAAGGAGCTGGGTCCTAACAAGTCTTTTTCTCCTAGTTCATTCCATTTTTCATGATGACACGTCAATGAGCCTAAACATAGTTATAATAACCGAGGAGAGAATATGGTGTATTTAAGAGATGGGGGACTCAGTCTGCCTCTCTTCCCTCCCATAAAGGTATTTCCAATTAGCGTGATCACTCTGTAATTATGGTGCCCATAACTTGGCCTTCATCGGCTTTCATCACCCCCAGCCAGAGCATGTCCTTGATGTAATGGAGAAGGTGAAAGTGGCCCATTTGTAGTCACTGGTGGAAGCCCAGCTGTACCTGATATCAACGGTATTTAACTGGGAGACCTAATTTGAGTTTACAAGTGATTACAAGCTGTCCTATGGGACTCTGCTTACCGACGAATTCTCAAATAAGTTGCAAAACAGTGACGAATTAACTTGTTATACTGTCAAAATCAATTACTGCAGAAGACAGCTTAACTTCCCGGCCCGTTCTCAGGGCCCTTGAGCCAACACCACTCCCCTCGGCCCTGCCAGAGTGGATCAGGACAGTGTGGCCCACCCCAGCCTCTGTCACCGCTGACTTCTCCTCCCCTCCTCCCCACCCTCACTTGGCTTCACTCAGAGTCTCCAGTTTGAATTTGGGGAGCTGAATTCCCAAGAGTAGGGAGCGGGGGGAGGGAGAGGAACATCTCCTGACATACCATCTCTGCCTTGAAATGATATTCTCTGCAGTGAAGTCTGGGGGAGATTGATTCTAGCTGGGGCTTTAAGGAAGATAAACATCTGAAAGCCCCAAGATCTTTACTCCGCAGCGTTGAATGGAAGGTGCAGTTTATAAATGTTCCCTTAATATTTCTGAACCAGATTGGCCAGTAATTTATAGACTGAAATATTGAGGACTGAATTAATTTTTCCAGTGCGAAAAGTCTGCATGCAGCTTTTGGCGAGAGTTGTTCCCTGCATCTCTGGGCAGAATCAGAGAATGACAGGGTGAGAAGGGACTTTGGTGAGGATGAATTCTACCCTCTCCCTGGCACAAGTAGGGAAACAGAGGCCCAGGGTCACATTGAGAGTCCCTAGCAGAATCAGATCTAGAGCCCTGGTCTCCAGATGTGTTCTTCATTTCGTGCCCTGAATAAGTGAGTGATGTCTGTATCGTTGGTAACTAGAGCCTCATAACCCTGAGGGGTCCTGCTTCTCCAGCTTTTATTTCTTTTCTTCTCAGCAGATAGCAGTTTCTTTGTCTGAATTAGAAGCTATAGGCCTAAGGCTCAAGATTGTAGCAGGCTAAAGCTCTTGTCTGCGTGGCTGTCCACCAGGGTGTGTGAGGTTCCAATAGGCAGGGAACTTGTATTTATTGAGTTGAGCACCTAGTATGTGTCAGGGCCAGGGTTGGGCACCATATCTACAGTATCTTGTTCATAATCTTCACAACAACCCTGAGTAGGGTGGGTATTTTGACCTCCCATTTTACAGATGGGGAAAATGAGGCTCAGAAGGTTAAGTCCTATTCCCTCTTGCCACCCCTCCCAACCTCACCCCCTTCTCAGCTCTTCCTGCTTCTCCCCAGTCCTCAGTTCAGTTCAGTCACTCAGTCGTGTCCAACTCTCTGCGACCCCATGAATTGCAGCACGCCAGGCCTCCCTGTTCATCACCAACTCCCGGAATTCATTCAAACTCATGTCCATCAAGTCAGTGATGCCATCCAGCCATCTCATCCTCTGTCATCCCCTTCTCCTCCTGCCCCCAATCCCTCCCAGCATCAGAGTCTTTTCCAATGAGTCAACTCTTTGCATGAGGTGGCCAAAGTATTGGAGTTTCAGCTTCAGTATCAGTCCTTCCAATAAACACCCAGGACTGATCTCCTTTAGGATGGACTGGTTGGACCTCCTTGCAGTCCAAGAGACTCTCCAGAGTCTTCTCCAACACCACAGTTCAAAAGCATCAATTCTTTGGCGCTCAGCTTTCTTCACAGTCCAACTCTCACATCCATACATGACCACTGGAAAAACCATAGCCTTGACTAGATGGACCTTTGTTGGCAAAGTAATGTCTCTGCTTTTGAATATGCTATCTAGGTTGGTCATAACTTTCCTTCCAAGGAGTAAGCGTCTTTTAATTTCATGGCTGCAGTCACCATCTGCAGTGATTTTGGAGCCCAAAAAATTAAAGTCTGACACTGTTTCCACTGTTTCCCCATCTATTTCCCATAGAACAGCAAAAAATGAAATGGGTCAGAGACTTCCCAGCAATTGAGAGAGTTCAGTGGGGCACAAACTAGACCAGAGCTGCTCACATGAACCATCTGGGGATCTTAATAAAACACAGGTTCTGATTCAGTAGCTGGGAAGAGGGCAGGGAATGTGGGCCCGAAACCCTGCATTTTGAGCAAACTCATACGTGATGCCAATGCTGCTGGTCTGGGACCACATACTGGGTAGGAAGGGCCTGGGTCACCATGCTTTCCAGAAGTCTCTGACCCAATGTCATGAAATCACACACTCTTGCAGCTGATACAGCCTTCTGGTCATAAAGTCCATCTGCCTCTGGAAATTTGGGGATTCCTTCTTTTCTTCGAAAAAATTTTACACATATGTAGAGGGGGCTGTGTTTTTGTTTGTTTTAGCTGCACCAGGTCTTGGTTGTGGCATGCGGGATCTTTAATTGCAGCATGTGAACTCTTAGTTGCGGCATGTGGGATCTAGTTCCCTGACTAGGGATCAAACCTGGGTTCCCTACATAGGAATTATAGAGTCTTAGCCACTGGACCACCACAGAAGTCCCTAGGGATTCCTTTTAAAAAGAAAAATCATGAACCATCTCTAGGAAAGAGATAGAAACCCCTTCTCAGAGACCCCTAAATCAGATGGAGGCTGTTCTGTATTTAAAACCTAGGCAGTAAGACCACATAAGGCTCCTCACCACTGTGATTTAATAACTAGCAATTGAACAGCAAATTGGTCCCCTCCAATTACCTGATCTTTGAATCACAGAGCTTGCTTTGGGGGCAAGATATTTACTATGAAAACTGAGTTGAGACAGGAATGTTACCAAACATTATAAATAGCACCGGGTTTATTTTCCACACGCTCCATACTCTGAAACAAGAAGGATATTCACAGAGCATCAGAATCTAAGAGGCTGCCTCTTTCCTCTCTGCTCACCGCAGCACGGATACACACTGCCAAATAAGACATCCTTATGCAATTAGGTTGTGGGTCACGTCTGAATATCTCCTTGTACATGACATTTACAGAGAAAAACACTTGCAAATTAAATGTTTGATTAACATTACATCTTTTTCTGTTGAAAATGGGTGAGCATAATTGAAATCTGCATTAGCCAAAGAATATGAACTTTATAGGGGCTTTATTCTGGGCCTGAGACTCGCAATATTTTTATTGTATCCTTAGAGCCAATGGCCCAGAGTATTTATACACCATGTTTCATGAAATAATCTGAAGGTTCAGAAGTTGGCACCCCATCAGAGGACAATTAGCAGAGTTTGAGTGTGATCTTGTCCAGGAGCCTTGGGTAATATATGCTGGAGTTTATGGTGTGTTTTATTAAGAGTGAGTGGGTAAAATGTACTTTCTGGAGTGGGAGGGACGGTTTTACAGTTCCCAGATTCTATGTTTATATCCACTACTTATCCAGATTCTATGTCTACACCAGCAACATCTTCTTTCATTGTCTGCCTCTTTTATAATCACTGGATTTAGACATATTGTCTGAACTAGTCCTACTTCCCTTTTATATTAATAGCTCATTCTCTTCTCTTTGTACTTTTCCTTCCTTTCTTCTGTCTTCCCCTCAGTTAAGTTCAGTTGCTCAGTCATGTCCGACTCTTTGCGACCCCATGAATTGCAGCACGCCAGGCCTCCCTGTCCGTCACCAACTCCCAGAGTTCACCCAAACTCATGTGCATTGAGTCCATGATGCCATCCAGCCATCTCATCCTCTGTCGTCCCCTTCTCCTGCCCCCAATCCCTCCCAGCATCAGGGTCTTTTTCAATGAGTCAACTCTTCGCATGAGGTGGCCAAAGTACTGGAGTTTCAGCCTCAGCATCAGTCCTTCCAAAGAACACCCAGGACTGGTCTCCTTTAGGATGGACTGGTTGGACCTCCTGGCAGTCCAAGGGACTCTCAAGAGTCTACTCCAACACTACAGTTCAAAAGCATCAATTCTTCGGTGCTCAGCTTTCTTCACAGTCCAACTCTCACATCCATACATGACCACTGGAAAAACCATAGCCTTGACTAGACAGACCTTTGTTGGCAAAGTACTGTCTCTGCTTTTTAATATGCTATCTAGGTTGGCCATAACTTTCCTTCCAAGGAGTAAGCATCTTTTAATTTCCTGGCTGCAATCACCATCTGTAATTATTTTGGAGCCCAAAAAATTAAAGTCTGACACTGTTTCCACTGTTTCCCCATCTATTTCCCATGAAGTGATGGGACCAGATGCCATGATCTTAGTTTTCTGAATGTTGAGCTTTAAGCTAACTTTTTCACTCTCCTCTTTCACTTTCATCAAGAGACTTTTTAGTTCCTCTTCCCTTTCTGCCATAGGGGTGGTGTCACCTGCATATCTGAGGTTATTGATATTTCTCCTGGCTATCTTGATTCCAGCTTGTGCTTCTTCCAGCTCAGTGTTTCTCATGATGTACTCTGCATATAAGTTAAATAAGCAGGGTGACAATATACAGCCTTGACGTACTCCTTTTCCTATTTGGAACCAGTCTATAGTTCCATGTCCAGTTCTAAGTGTTGCTTCCTGCATATAGGTTTCTCAAGAGGCCGGTTGGGTGGTCTGGTATTCCCATCTCTTTCAGAATTTTCCACAGTTTATTATGATCCACACAGTCAAAGGCTTTGGCATAGTCAGTAAAGCAGAAATAGATGTTTTTCTGGAACTCTCTTGCTTTTTCGATGATCCAGCGGATGTTGGCAATTTGATCTCTGGTTCCTCTGCCTTTTCTAAATTCAGCTTGAACATCTGGAAGTTCATGGTTCACGTATTGCTGAAGCCTGGTTTGGAGAATTTTGAGCATTACTAGCGTGTGAGATGAGTGCAGTTGTGTGGTAGTTTGAGCATTCTTTGGCATTGCCTTTCTTTTTGACTGGAATGAAAACTGACATTTTCCAGTCCTGTGGCCACTGCTGAGTTTTCCAAATTTGCTGGCATATTGAGTGTAGCACTTCCATAACATCATCTTTCAGGATTTGAAATAGCTCAACTGGAATTCCATCACCTCCACTAGCTTTGTTCGTAGTGATGCTTCCTAAGGCCCACTTGACTTCACATTCCAGGATGTCTGGCTCTAGGTGAATGATCATACCATCATTATTATCTTGGTCATGAAGATCTTTTTTGTACAGTTCTTCTGTGTATTCTTGCCACCTCTTCTTAATATCCTCTGCTTCTGTTAGGTCCATACCATTTCTGTCCTTTATCGAGCCCATCTTTGCATGAAATGTTCCCTTGGTATCGCTGATTTTCTTGAAGAGATCTCTAGTTGTTTTCCTCTATTTCTTTGCATTGATCGCTGAGGAAGGCTTTCTTGCTATTCTTTGGAACTCTGCATTCAGATGGGAATATCTTTCCTTTTCTCCTTTGCTTTTCACTTCTCTTCTTTTCACAGCTATTTGTAAGGCCTCCTCTGACCGCCATTTTGCTTTTTTGCATTTATTTTCCATGGGGATGGTCTTGATCCCTGTGTCCTGTACAGTGTCATGAATCTCCATCCATAGTTCATCAGGCACTCTGCCTATCAGATCTAGTCCCTTAAATCTATTTCTCACTTCCACTGTATAATCATAAGGGATTTGCTTTAGGTCATACCTGAATGGTCTAGTGGTTTTCCCTACTTTCTTCAATTTAAGTCTGAATTTGGCAATAAGGAGTTCATGATCTGAGCCACAGTCAGCTCCCAGTCTTGTTTTTGCTGACTGGTATAGAGCTTCTCCATCTTTGGCTGCAAAGAATATAATCAATCTGATTTCAGTGTTGACCATCTGGTGATGTCCATGTGCAGAGTCTTCTCTTGTGTTGTTGCAAGAAGGTGTTTGCTATGACCAGTGTGTTCTCTTGGCAAAACTCTATTAGCCTTTGCCCTGCTTCATTCCGTATTCCAAGGCCAAATTTGCCTGTTACTCCAGGTGTTTCTTGACTTCTTACTTTTGCATTGCAGTCCCCTATAATGAAAAGGACATTTTTTTGGGGTCTTAGTTCTAAAAGGTTTTGTAGGTCTTCACAGAATCATTCAACTTCAACTTCTTCAGCGTTACTGGCTGGGGCATAAGCTTGGATTACTGTGATATTGAATGGTTTGCCTTGGAAACGACCAGAGATCATCCTGTCGTTTTTGAGATTGCATCCAAGTACTGCATTTCAGACTCATCTGTTGACCATGATGGCTACTCCATTTCTTCTAAGGGATTCCTGCCCACAGCAGTAGATATAATGGTCATCTGAGTTAAATTCACCCATTCCAGTCCATTTTAGTTCGCTGATGCCTAGAATGTCGACGTTCACTCTTGCCATCTCCTATTTGACCACTTCCAATTGCCTTGATTCATGGACCTGACATTCCAAGTTCCTATGCAATATTGCTCTTTACATCATCGGACCTTGCTTCTATCACCAGTCACATCCACGACTGGGTATTGTTTTTGCTTTGGCTCCATCCCTTCATTCTTTCTGAAGTTATTTCTTCACTGATCTCCAGTAGCATATTAGGCACCTACCTACCTGGGGAGTTCCTCTTTCAGTGTCCTATCATTTTGCCTTTTCATACTGTTCATGGGGTTCTCAAGGCAAGAATACTGAAGTGGTTTGCCATTCCCTTCTCCAGTGGACCACATTCTGTGAGACCTCTCCACCATGACCCGTCTGTCTTCGGTGGCCCCACACGGCATGGCTTACTTTCATTGAGTTAGACAAGGCTGTGGTCCATGTGATTAGATTGACTAGTTTTCTGTAATTGTGGTTTCAGGGTGTCTGCCCTTTGATGCCCTCTTGCAACACCTACCGTCTCACTTGGGTTTCTCTTACCTTGGACGTGGGGTATCTCTTCACGGCTGCTCCAGCAAAGTGCAGCTGCTGCTCCTTACCTTGGATGAGGTCCCCCCTCCTGAGCTTGAACTTGGAGTAGCTCCTCTCGGCCCTCCTGCTCCCGTGCAGCCACCGCTCCTTGGACGTGGGGTTGCTTCTCTCGTCCACCACCCCTGACCCCTGTCTTCACCTACCACCTCCCATAAAGCTATCCAGGCCTTAAATTTGAGGCCTGCATCAAATCTCTTCAGGCAATTCTCTATCAGGGTTACCCTTCAATGACCGTGCTTAAAGCAGGGAGAATCCCTGATTACATTATTTGGACTTTCTTACATTGAGGCTTTTAAAAGAACACACCTGTGTGTTCATTTGTTCACACGCTCACCATTCCCTAGGTCACTTGTTGTGCTCAGGCCAGTGGAGAGCATCTCCCTCCAGAGGGCCCTAAGGTGACTCCCAGAGACGGAGGTGAAGTTTGTCAGGTGAAGAGGCTGGGGTGGGGGAGGGGAGGAAATTCTGGGCGGTGGGAGCAATGCATGCAGTGGTCTGGAGTTGGAGGAGGGCGCAGCACAGCCGGGAAATGTTCAAAAGTCTGTGCAGAATGGGCAGAGGTGGGGTGGAGGTAAGGAGCTGGGGACGGAGGGGGCCTGTTCGGATCAGGTGGTGAGGGCCCTCACAAAGAAGCCCACAGAGAATTTTAAGCCAGAAGAAGTCCTGATCAGCTTTGCGTGTTCAGGATCCATCGGTGGCTGGAGTGCAGGATGGACCATGGTCCATGAACTACTGCATTAGTCCATCAGGCGGGCACATTGGAGACAGGGCCAGGCCAGGGGGCAGTGCCAGGAAGCTTGCCAAGCACTAAGAGTGGGGAGCTGAGCACCCGAGGGGAACAGGGACACTGGTGAGCAGGGGAAAACTGGTGAGGGAAAGGTGAAGGCTTCATGCGGAAGGGCCGAGATGCCAGGGCTCTGAGTCCTGGCCTCCTTTCCTGAGTCAGTGTCAGGCTTCCAGGGCTCCCAGAAGCTCTGCGCTCATACACATATCAGCAGAAACCTGCGCCCTGAGGGTGGTGGATAAAATGTGGATAAAAGGCAGGACGGCCGCTGATTACCAGCGGTGTGCAAAGGAGGTTAGAAACACACTGCCAAGCTGAGGAGCTGAATAACAGGGACCATGATGGCAATAACACTGTTCTCCGTGTACACTATGCTTTTACATCCATCTGACTCACTCGACTTTGTTGGCGGGGGAGAGTTGGGGTGGTTGTTCTAAGACCATGAGAAACCTAAGGCAGGTTGACTTGACTAAAGTCAAAATGAATGAAGGATACAGTATTTAACCCCTCATCTTTCCCCTGAGCTTCCCAGGTGGCACAGTGGAAAAGAATCTCCCTGCCAATGCAGGAGACACAGGAGGTGTGGCTTCGATTCCTGGATTGGGAGGATCCCGTGGAGTAGGCAGTGGTGACCCACTCCAGTTTTCTTACCTGAAAAATTCCATGGACAGAGGAGCCTGGCGGACTACTGTCCATGGGGTCGCAAAGAGTTGCACATGACTGAGCACAGCACACACAGGACACGTCTTCCCCTAGTCTAGTGTTTTTAACATGCAAAGATATTAGGACTCCTTTGAGCATTTGTTCTATCTGGCTCTATGCTGAGAGCATTGTGGGAAAATATAAAAGATATGAGAAATCCTTACCTAAGGAAACTCAGTCTTAATGAAAAGACAAGGTCAACTCAAGGAAGGTAGCAGACAATTGCAAGAGAAAGTATGCATCTATCACCCATTCAATTCATCTATCCACCCATCATCCTACTCATCTACCCCTCCACGCACCGTTCATGTCCCCATCATTCCACCCACTCACTCACCTTCCCATCCATTTATCCATCTATGCAGTTGCCCACATGTCCACCCATCAACCCACTCATCTACCTTCTACCTATGCATCCGTCCATTCATTTAGCATGCATTATACTAGTTATAAATTGGATTTATCCAATTTATCCCAAGGGGGTTCTTCCAACTCTTGCTGGATATTGGAATCATGTTGTTGTGGTTCAGTTTCTCAGTCATGTCCAACTCTGTGACCCCATGGACTGTAGCATGCCAGGCTTCCCTGTTCTTCGTCATCTCCTGGAGTTTGCTCAAGCTCATGTCCATTGAATCAGTGATGCCATGCAGATATTAAAAATGACCAATGCCCAGGCCCCACTCCAGAGATTCTGATTTAATCAGTCCAGATGAAGCTGAACTTTGGTTTTTGGTTTTTTTTTTAAACCTCCCTAGGGATTCCAAGTATATCTAAGATGAGGACCTTCTAAAGTGTTTTAGCAGTTCAAAGCTGGATGGGCCAGTGAGGCCTGGGACACACTGCGAACTTCAGAGCTGGAAAGGCCTAGAAGCCCTCTGCTACAGCCACCCACTTTAAAGATAAAGAAACTGAGTCCCATTGGAGAGAGACCTGGTTCATGTGAAGTCAGGACTTGGCCTCTCACTAGTTCAGAGTGCCTTCTCCTACCCCTGTGCTATCAGAGAGGGAAAGTGTCAAGAAGGAGCATACTTTTTAAAAAATTTGTATTTACTTACTTATTTTGGCTGCCCTGGGTCTTGGTTGCTGTGTAGGGACTTTCTCTAGTTGCTGCGAGTGGAAGCTACTCTCTAGATGTGGTACTCAGGCTTTTCATTGTGATGGCTTCTCTTGTTGCAGAACATAGGCTCCAGGCACACGGGCTGTGGTAATTGCAGCATGCGGGCTCAGTAACTGCGGCTCATGGGCACTAGAGGGTGGGCTCAGTAACTGCGGCTCATGGGCACTAGAGGGTGGGCTCAGTAACTGCGGCTCATGGGCACTAGAGGGTGGGCTCAGTAACTGGCACACAAGCTTAGTTGCTCTACAGCATGTCTGATCTTCCTAGACCAGGAGTTGAACCAACGTCCCCTACATTGACAGGTAGATTCTTAACCACTGGACCACCAGGGAAGTCCCAAGGAAGCATGATTTAAGCTGGGCTTTGAAGAATGGGGAGGCTTGAGACAGAGGGAGGAAAAAGATTTCAAGTAGGAGTAACAGGTCCATGTAAAAGGATGTGGACCAGGAATGAGGGTGCTGTGTTTGCACCTTTGTGTGCTTTTGAGGGCTCTTTCAATGTACAAAACAAACCCAAACACCCAAGCATCCCTTCTGAGGAGCACCCCAACTTGGGCCCCACACTTTCCCCATGCACCATGCATGCTCAGTCGTGTCTGACTTATTGCCACTCCATGTACTATAACCCACCAGGCTCCTCTGTCCATGGAATTTTCCAGGTAAGAATACTGGAGTAGGTTGCTACTTCGTGCTCCAGAGGATCTTCCCAACCCAGGGACCGAACCTGCGTCTCCTGCATGGGCAGCATCCCTTCTGAGGAGCACCCTGACTTGGGCCACACACTTTTCCCTTTGTGAAAGTACCCAGGGCCACTAGGCTGCACACCATCTGGCTACCTTGTGGTCCACCATGAAGTTTGCTGTTCTCGAGCAGGCCTGTGCCCCAAACCCCTGGGCAGTGCAGCCCCACCTGAGAGCACGGGGGAGCCAAGCCTGTTATAGGCAGGATGTTTAAACAATTACTTTGCTCTGATTAAGAAGGGTAATAATGGCTCTCTTTGAGGAGCGGCATTAATGCGAAAGTGGGGATGATGGATGCTCACCTCCCCACCCCCACCCACATAAATCTTACCTGGGTGCCTTTGTTGCTTCCTTATGATGCATGTATGAGATAAATTCTCCAAATCTATTTTTGTGCCAGTGCCAGCAGCCTGCTGATGGAGTAAATAAGAATTATGGCTACCATAATGGCATCACTTATGAGGGGCGAGAAAAAAAAAGCAAACATGTCCACACAGTTCTTATAAATCTATTATAAATGTGGGCTCAAGTTCCAGCAGACTGCACAGCACCCTCACTGTCCCTGGAGTCCCAGTGAGTGACTCAGCAGGCAGGTGCCCGCAATGACAAATGATCCCATCCCTGTAGCTTCCTCCCTCTGCCTGAGTTCTAAGCCCTGCCCACGAGAGCAGAGCCACAGAGCCATGGCCCAGGAGCTCCAGTCCCTAGAGGCAGAATGACTGCCCTGATAACATTCATTCAACATCTCTGGGACCCAGCAACCCTGCGAAGGGCAGGCCAGACTCTCACTTGCTTGGCCAGGCATGAAGAACCCTTGGAGAAAGCTGGCTATGGAGAAGCCAACCCATGTTATAACTCTGCCGTTTTCCCCCTGGACAGAGTTAAACCCAGGCTCCTCTGTGGGATAAGGGGTCATGGACCTGGCAGATCTAGAAGGGACTAGGTCTGAATCACCTCCCGAAAGTCTGGGGTTCCATGGCCAGAAGGAGACCTGCCTGTCTTTTTGATTTCCACCCCAGCCCCTTTAAGGAGAAGGGGCTTCTTCAGGATGGGGAAGACAATGAGACTCAGGACCCTCCAGGGTCTGGCCCACTCCCCACCCTAGCCTCACCTCCCAGCCTCTCCTCCTGGTCCTCACTTTCTGCTGAGAAACTCAGAATCCTCCAGCTGAGACCTTTGCAGACCTTTCTTCATCTGCAAAGGGTGAACAATAATAATGAAACAATAGTAATCATCTGCAGGGTGATCATGAGATGTGTATGAGATGGTGCAGCTGAAGGCGCTCTGTGAGTGCAGGGAAGCCTGGGTTTGCCATAGATATTATCCCTTAGGGCTTATACCTGTCTGGGAAAGATGCCTGAGCCCTGCTCCTTGGAACTGGAGGCCCTCAGTGATTCCTCTGGGGAGAGTGCCCAGCAAATGCTGTGGGTGGGGCCAAGTATCTCTTAAGCCAGGTGTCTTCTTGCCCAAAGATAAGCTTTAAGCCCCCAGGGGACAGCACAGCCTCATTTATTGTCATTCAATTGCTAAGTCACAACCAACTGTTTGTAACCCCGTGGAAGTCAGCATACCAGGCCTCCCTGTCCCTCACTATCTCCCAGAGTTTGCCCAAGTTCATGTGCATTGAGTTGGTGATGTTATCCAACCATCTCATCCTCTGCTGCCCACTTCTCCTTTTGCTGTCAATCTCTCCCAGCATCAGGGTCTTTTCCAGTGAATCAGCTGTTCTCATCAGGTGGCCACAGGATTGGAGCTTCAGCTTCAGTATCAGTCCTTCCAATTAGTATTCAGGGTTAATTTCCTTTGAGATTGACTGGCTGGATCTCCTTGCTGTCCAAGGGACTCTCAAGAGTCTTCTCCAGCACCACAATTTGAAAGCATCAATTTTGGGGCACTCAGCCTTCTTTCTGGTCCAGCTCCCACATCCACACGTGACTATTAGAAATCCCAGCTGAGCGCACAGTGGAGAACGTCTGGATGGCTGTGAGCTGAGGGAGTCTCTGGGATCACTTGCTCTGAGGACACGTAAGGACCTCTCACCTGGATTGCTGCCACAGCCTCCTAGCAGTGCTCCACCCTGTCTCTCTGACCCCCTAAAATCTACTCTCCATCCACTGCCAGAGTGGACCTTTTAAAGCACCAGCCAGCTCATGCCATCCTCCTGGCATGAATGGCTCCCCAAGGAACTCAGAGGAAGAGCCAAAGCCCTGCTGGAGGCCTCTATGGCCCTTCATGATCCCTGCCTGCCTCTCCCCTCCTTGCCTGCTCATCACCGGCCTGACCCCCCTGCATGTTGCAGGTCTCTCTTGGGAACCTCAGGACCTTTGCACTGGCTGTTCTTATTAGGTGGCTCCCCCCTCATTACTTCAAGTCTTTGCTGAAATATCTCTGGGGAGGCTTTTCCTGACCACTGTGTTAAAAGTAAGCCCCCCACCGCAATACTCCTCTCCTCCTTCCCTGCTGTGTTGTTCTGCTAAGCACATCACACAATTGATATTCCACATGTTGCACTTATTTATTTGACCTCTCCTGGGTCTCCTCCACTAGCATGTAGGCTCTCTGAGGATGGGGGGACCTGTCTATTTTCTGCTGCATACTCACTGCCTAGAACAGTGGCCAGCACATAATAAGCCCCTGGTAAATGTTAGTGGCTTGAATGAGCACATGGATGCATGGGTGGATGAATTAAAGACCCAGAGAGGTCCCTGGCTGGGCTAGAGGAAGCCAATCACCATCTAGGGCAGGAGGCTGAACACAGTAATCACTGGAAAGCACAGTCTACCCTGGGAAGAGGGTGGGTTCTTAGCCAGAGGCAGGCAGGAAAAATGACCTTGATCTTTCAGTTCCTTGGATGGTGAGAGACTGAAGCCTCTGGCCAACCCAAGCCAGTGCCATCCTTTCTGCCTACTCCTCAAGAGCAGAGGGAAGGTGTAAGGATGCAAAACCAACTGCATCTGGGAGCCACACGGGTGACAATCCCCACAGTCACGGCTGCACTCACTTTCCCAGGAAGCCAGCAAACCTGTTAAAATGCAGCTCAACCTCCACCCTGTAAAGTATGCAAATAGCACAGGGCCAGAGAGCACATCCATGGGCCCGGAGTCCCCATTAAAAAAACATCACCTCCCGCACCACGGCACTTGGCCTGCAGATTCTAAATGTCAATAGTTCCCCCAGTGAAGGCTGGCAGAAGGTTGAAAGGTTAGTCATCATAGGAAGCTAATTGCCATTGGTAAATTGCAACTATGAACACACCATCCCTTTTTCTTTGTCACCTCTCGCCCCACCCTGACCCTTTCCCTGGCTCAGGGGTCCCAGGAACAACACAGTTTTAAAACCCAGAGTGTGAACCTCAAATACTCTTTCTGTGATGAGGAAGATAATGGGGAATAAATTCTCGTCTTCCTCAAAATAAATGGATCCCAGCTCGGTTTGCCACCAGTCCAGAGAATAACAGCCAGTCCAGAAGTCAACACTCACCAGTTCCAAAGGTAGGGATGACTCTAGCTTAGGCCTCTGGTTTTGTGGGGCTGAGACCCACAGAAGGTGGGGCATACTCTGTGGGTACCATGGCTGCCTCCCCCAGAAATGCCCACCCTGGGCCCTCAGCTCTCTTCTGCAACCCTCTCTCCTGTTACGAGAAAAGCCCTTGGAATCTTTTCTGAGAGGAGAGAGAGCCTCGGTTTGCCTGTCTGTGAAATGGGGATGATGAGAAGCTGCTCCTCTCAGGGCTATTTTGAACAGGGTAAGGCCTATAGGGTGCTTGGCACAGGCACTAGGAACTGTCCTATAAGTGCCCTATGTGATTGCAATTAGGATCTTGTCAGTTAGTCCTGCTGCCGCCTAAGACTTACAAAATCTCTTGTGGGGCAAGTTAGCCTCCTGTGGTCTTGCTTGCCCACCTGGGACCCTAGGATGGCCAGGTGGTCCCCTCCCTGTTTGCTTCCCACCGGGTGACAGGCTGGACAGAAGGTTCAGTCCATCAGCCAGCAGAGGCCAGGCACTGGGTGTCAGTGGTCCAGTGGCAAAAGGCCTGCAGGCTTCATTTCCTTTGCTCATCACAGTAAACTCTGATGTGGGTGCTATGGGATGAGAAGAGACACTGAGGCTTAGAAGCAGACTTGCCCCCCACCCCTGGTCCATGGCTGCCATGCCCAGCAGAGCCCTGGGCTGCAGACAGAATCTATCTCAGACTTGTCCAAATCCACACAGATCCACACAGTCTCTCCTTTTCTTTGAATCTCTCAGAGAAGGGCACCTTCCAGGTGTCCCCTTGGTGATGCTGTGCAAAATCTGGGATTTTAGAGCCATGAAGCTCCCCCTTGAGTCCTCTAATCCCCATTCCCCTAAGGCTGCCCCAAAGGCAGGTGGGAAAACAAACACTCCTGTGGGGATTTCTGAATGGCCCTCAAGTTCTAATCCCCCTCCTGGGACCAGCATGGCATCGTCTACTTCAGGCCATGCTGCTGCCCCTCTGGAGAGCATGTTGACTAAAGAGCCACATCAGCTTGCAGTCCTGGAGGATGCCCTGCAGGCGGGCAGCCTGGCTGGCACAGCATGGAAGCTGTGCTGCCCGGATTCTTCCAGGCTCACTGGTTTCCTCCTTCCTGTCTGCTCCTTTTGTTCTCACCTCTTCCAACAGCTTCGCTGGCAGTTTGGGTGGAGCTTGTGGGCCAGGGGTAAAGGAATCTGAAACAGAGAGGATGTGAAAGGAACCACAGAAAGTGTCTGTTCTAGATACCAGATGGCATTCTCTGCGGAGTGAAGCAGGCCATTAGCAGGTCAGCCTAGAGACGCGAGAGCCAGCACTAATTATGCCCTAATGCTGGGTGTGGGCTCAGATCTAGTTCGAGCCTAAAAACCAACCTGTGAGGTGGCTAAAATCAGCCGCATTTTGCAGATGAGGAAACCAAGGCTCAGAAAAGATAAATAACTTGTTCGGCTAGTTCTGGAAGGAACAGAGGTTCCGAGAGGTTTAGTGACTGACTCAAGGTTACACAGCTAGTAAAGTGCAAAGCTGGGATTCAAACCCAGTTTTGTCTGTTGGGAAAAAGACTCTCTTCATTATGCCGTGAGAGGTCCTAACTGAATCCTCCCTCTGTGGGTAGGGTGTTTGCCTCCCAGGTCTCTCCTTTGAAGGGCACAGGGTCAGCACCACACCCTGTGTGGCTCTCTTTGGACCCAGCATCTTGGAATCTACTGAGCTGAGTCAAATGAGCTTGGAGATGCATTGAAATCCAGTTTTGATTTAGTGCAGTCACTGGTGATAGGACCTCACCTGCAGCGTAGCCCCTGCTCGCCACAACTAGAGGAAACCCAGGCAAAGCAATGGAGACCCAGCACAGCCCAGTGAGGATATGATCACCTTATTGCACAGGACTGTGACAGGCTCGATGAGATCATGGTGGGGAAAGTGCTTTGCGAACTGTAAAGCATTGTGCCCCCATGGAGCATCGTTTGGGTTAGAGGGCAAGGGAGCCAGAATGTGTGCCAGAATCACACTACTCTTCCCTGCTTCGGTCAGCGGTGACACGTGGCACTCCCCTCACAGCCCCCCAGCCAGGACTAGTCCCACAGCCCCTCCTGGCTATGAGGGGCTGGTAAATGTTGCAGAACACGGGACTATCTGGTGGGCATGATTATCTCTGCTACAGATGGTGAAGCTGAGATGCCGTGCCAGGGGACCCTGAGTCAGAAGCAGCTTATGCAGTAGAAGGTTCAAGTCATGATCGAGTAAGGTGACCCCTGGGCAAGCACCTTGAGTGGACAAGCAAGAGGGTCCCCATCCTATCACCCTCTCCCGCCAGGCCTGAGCCCTCCAGTGCAAGACCCTCTTGCAAAAGCCCTGCTTCATTCTACATCCAGGCCCAGACAGGAGAGGAAGGAGGTGTGGCGTGGGTGCTCTCCTCTCTGTGGCTGGCTTTTGTGTAAAGGAAGCTTTGTGTTGAGATGGTGAAGCCTCCTGGATTGCTGTCTCACTGCATGAAGGCCAGCTGCCCTGGAAGGCTGCCTGGACCCACAGCAGAATTTGTATGAGCAAAACATGAATCTTTGTTGTGTTAATCCACTTAGATTTGAGGGTGGTTTGTTATAGTAGCATGACCTATCCCAACGAATTCATTTTTGCACTGTTTGGGGTTTATAATTCAGATTGCCTCCTCTGTAGGACCCTGCTGGTAAGACTTTACTCTAGTTCCACATTCTGTGGACACATGCCTCTCAGTTAATACACCCCCCGCCCAGTCTTCTCATCCTCCAAGTTAATTCCTAAGAACAATGCAGATGCAAGAGAAATTTCCATCAGCCATTTACTCTTGTGAAGAGAATCACGGAGCACTTCCTGGGGCATAGGCCCTGTGTGTGGCATCACAGCTATGAATGTGTCCACTATCCTTTTCTGCTTTGAAGTTGATCATGGTATAGACTGGAGCACAGAGAGAATACAGTGTGATGATGGATGGAGGGATGACTGGATGGATGGATGATCGCTGGAAAGATGATAGGATGGGTAAAGGGGTGGCCAGAAAGATGATAGAGGGATGTGTGCATAGATGATAACTGGATGGATAGATGGTAGCTGGGTGGATAGATGGCTGGATGGTAGGTGAGTGGATAGATGTTGAGGAGATGAATGGTAGAGGGATGGATGGGTGATAGATGAACGGGTGGATAGATGGATGATAGTTGGATGGATGGGTGATATCTGGATGGGTGGATGGATGGATGATAGTTGGATGGATGGGTGATATCTGGATGGGTGGATGGATGGTGGGTGGATGACTGGGTGATGGGTGGAAGGATGATGGATGGATGGGTAGATGGATGATGGGTGGAAGGATGCATGCATCAGTGGGTGGAGAGATGGATAAAATAATCATTGATTCAGTACCTATTGTGGGCAAGGCTCCTTCTCATCCATTACCTTCCGTAATGCTGATAACTGTTCTATAAGATAGGTACTATTTTCCCAAATGTATGGGTGGGATTTGAAAGAGGTCTGACTGATTCTGGAAACCATCTTCTTTCTAAAACAGCAATGTCTGTGCGCTTTGTGTAAGCTCCCCAAGGGTGGAAAATCCCTCTCCTTTCTCAGATTAGACCCGGATGACTGCCTCTTCTGGGAAGCACCCATCATACTCTTCCTCCCGCTACCCACTGCCTGTGCACCTTTTCTTTGTACCAAGTGCCCCTTGCATCTTTTCCATTTTTATTTCTCAAAACTTATGGACTCTTTCAAATATATACCAAAATAGAAGGACAATATAATTAATCCTATGTCACCATCACCCAGCTTCAAGAAGTATCAACCTGCTGGCCACTCTTATTTCACCTACCTCCCCACCGACTTTCCCAGGCATCCTATCAGATTATCTGTAAATATTTCAGTGTATGATTATCTACTTGTGCAGAGCTTTCCTCCTCAGGGGCTGGTATCACTGTCTTTTTCATCCTTAAATCCCCAGTGCTTAGTTGACTATAGGCTGTTCAGGGTGTGTTTGTTGAGAGGATAAGTAACTGAGTCATCTGTGGGGCCATTAGTAGTTGTCTGGTACATGTTACTGCCCTCAAATCAGCTTCTAAAGAATCCTGCTTCTCAGCAGGGCCAGACCTGCAGCCAGCACTTTTGGATGGAATGCTTGTTTGCTTATGTGTCTGTGAGAACATTTCCGCTGCAGTGACCTGGGAATTTTAAGTTGGCTGGTGCTGCTGCTGCTGCTGCTAAGTCGCTTCAGTCGTGTCCGACTCTGTGCGACCCCATCGACGGCAGCCCACCAGGCTCCCCCGTCCCTGGGATTCTCCAGGCAAGAACACTGGAGTGGGTTGCCATTTCCTTCTCCAATGCGTGAAAGTGAAAAGTGAAAGTGAAGTGGTTCAGTCGTGTCCGACTCTTTGCGACCCCATGGACTGCAACCCACCAAGCTCCTCCACCCATGGAATTTTCCATGCAAGAGTACTGGAGTGGGGTGCCATTGCCTTCTCCAAGTTGGCTGGTGGGACCTTCTCAAATATGGTTCCTTTAGTGTCAATATCCCAGGGGCATAATTATATTGACTGTGCCAATACAGGTGAAGGGCAACTGGGCCACCTGTTGTCTGGCATAAGTGTGGTCTCTGCCCAGACGCCCCTCAGACGCCCTGCTAGGACCACAGATGGAGCTGGTTTGGGGCTCTCCTGCATCCTGGCATCCCAGCTGGCCTGGCAATTCCCAGTTCATTTGTTTCTGGTTTCAGCCCAAGAGGTGTCCAGAGCCACTTAGCCCTGTGGCCTGGCTACTTTTCCAACAGAGGCATCGAGGGGCAGTTGACATGATCACTGAGTTGGCACCTACTACGGAACACCTACTATGTGAGACAGAGGGAGTAAGACCCAGCCTAGGCCTCAAGGAGCTTGCAATCTGTAGAGATAAGGAAAATTCTAGACGGAGACATTTTCAATGGACATATCCATGAACTCACCTCACCTTAGTTGCCTGAAGACCTCTGCTTTCTCTCTCTCTCTGTCTCTGGCTGACTTCCTGACTCAGAGGAAGGTTGGAACAGCCCCTCACCCCACCCCCATCAAGAGTTTTGAGACATTCTTTGTTATGAGCCTAATTACATCCCCTCAGAAAAGATGAAGCCCCAACCTTCAGAGCCTCTGAATGTGACCTTACTTGGAAATAGGGTCATTGCAGATATAATTACTTAAATTAGGATGGAGTCCTCCTGCAGTAGATTGAACCCCTGATCCAGCATGATTCTGTGTCCTTATAAAAAGCTGGCTGTGTGAAGACAGAGACGCAGGGAAAGTGGTTCGGGACCTTGGAGGCAGAGATTAAAGTGTTGCAGCTGCGGCCAAGGGCTGTGCCGGACTGCCGGCCACCACAGAGGCCAGGAAAAGGCCAGAGAGGATTCCCCTCTGGGTTTCCAAGGGAGTGTGCCCTTGCCAACACCTTGGTTCAGACTTCTGGCCCCCAGAACTGAGAGAGAATGTGTTTCTGGTTTTTTTTTTTAATTAATTAATTAATTTTATTTTTGGTCCAGCCTCAGTTGCAGCATGTGGGGTCTTTTGTTGAGGCGTCCAGGCTTCTCTTTAGTTGAGGCCTGGATGCCTCTCGGCATATGGAATCCTAGTTCCTTGACCAGGAACTGAACCTGAGTCCCCTGCATTCTTAACCACTGCACCATCTATTTCTGTTGTTTTAAGCCACCCTGTTTGTGGTACTTTTTTCCGGCAGCCCTAGGAAGCTTGTATGTTCCCCCATGGTTCTGTCCCAAGGAAAGAGGTCTATTTCCTGGAAGTTTGCCTGAACCTGTCCTGGCTTCGTTCCAGTCCTGACCAGCTCCCCTAAGAAGTGTTACCTGTGCATGAGCAAGGACCTCCTTCTGTTTGGCTTTAGGTCATTGTTCCCAGATCCTTCTTGTCCTTGGGGTCTAGGGCTTTGTAAATTGCCTTAGGAACAAGAGAGTGAGATGATTTTGTGTTTTAGAGTATGGACTCGGGTCCCTGCCCATCCTGGTGTGAATCCCATCTCTGCCCCTACTCTGTTGTGTAACCCTGGCCGAGCTACTTAACTGCTCTGTGTCTCAGCTTTCTCATCTGTAAAATGGAGGTGATAATATTAGTACTTAACTCACAGGGTAATTAGAAGGCTTAAAGGCATTAACAGAGGGCTTGGCAAACTTCTTCTGTCAGGAGTCAAGTAGTAAATATTTTAGTCTTCGTAAGCCCTATAAAAGATTTAGCCTCACAACTACTGTGCCATTGTAGAGCGAAAGCAGCCACAGACAGCATATAAATGAACGGCCTGGCTGTGGTTCAATAAAACTTTATTGACAAAAACAGGTGGTGGGCCACATTTGGCCAACTTTTGAATAATGTATCGGAAGCATCTAGTCCAATGTGTGGTACTTCAGCAGTTACAAAACCCTTTCTCATACATAATTTCATTTGCTCTCATAAAAACCCTGTGAGATCAGGATTGTGTATATTCCCTCTTCACAGATAAGAAAACTGAGGTCCAAAGAAGTTGTCCACCTTACTCTGTAGACACCTGAGTAGAGAGCGTGTGTCTCCTTAGTAGCATATGTTTGTTCGCCCTTCCAACTCATGGTGTGCTCTATGACACAGTTTCTTTCCCACTGGATCAGTTTAGCAAGGCCCTGTTATGTGCTTGGAACTGTGTTTAGCTTGCTGCTGCTGCTGCTGGTAAGTCACTTCAGTTGTGTCCAACTCTGTGCGACCCCATAGAGGGCAGCCTACCAGGCTCCCCCGTCCTTGGGATTCTCCAAGCAAGAACACTGGAGTGGGTTGCCATTTCCTTCTCCAATGCATGGAAGTGAAAAGTGAGAGTGAAGTTGCTCCGTCGTGTCCGACTCTTCGCAACCCCATGGACTGCAGCCCACCAGGCTCCTCCATCCATGGGATTTTCCAGGCAAGAGTAGTGGAGTGGGATGCCATTGCCTTCTCCGTGTTTAGCTTAGAGAAAGAGAATTGGGGAAGTAGGGAAATATTCAAGAAAAGTATAAGCCACACTTTCTCCTCCAGTTTTCTGAAAGCTGGCTTTTAATTTGTGAAATGGAATGACAAACCCACCCATCTCAGAGTTGCTTTCTTCCATGCAGTCACGCCTGGATTCTTGCTTATGTTCATGCATTTCCTGATGCAGCAAATATGTACTAAGGACATACTCTGTGCTCAGTGCTGTGCCAGGAACAGGAATTCAGCCAGAAACAAACAGGCACAGCCTCAGGCAGGGACACTACCTCCTAAATGGACCCCTTGTGGAAATTGCTGAAAGGTGGCCCATCCTCTGAGTGGACACAGCTCCAGTGGCAAGTTGAGGGCAGCCTGTATTTTAGCCCATCTGCCCTCTGGCCAGGCATTTTGAACAGTACACAACTCATACAACTGTACATGGTGTTCCTGCTCCCTGGAGCTTCAGTCTAGCACTAGAGGTTTGAGGCATGGAAGTGGATGATTATAGCAGTGATATGAGTGCTCCAAAAGAGACGTGAGTAAGATGCTCTAGGAGGCCTTCAACTTCCCTCCCCATCTGCCAACTTCAGCCTCCCCATTTGGAGCGGCACTCTCTGTGCCCACAAATTCAGACCTCAGCTAGACCTCCACTGCCACCCTCATGGGAGAGTGCCTGCCTCACCTTGCTGGGGAGTGGGGGTTAGGGTCCTAGCTGGAGGACTGGGAGCACATTTGCTGTGAAATATACTTCCCAATGTACCTAATTTGCATTAATGTGTGCCATTAAAAGGTAATTATTGTATGAGAAAGAAGCTGGGGAAACATCAGTGAAACATCTGGAATTGTTTTAGAGGCTTGATGGAGAGGCCAGCTGAGGGGCCAGACTTTCTGCAGCCACCACGGACCCCCCTGCTGCTGCCCCCCAGAAAACCCCCTCGAATTGCTCCAGGTCACACTCACCTCTCCCTCCCCCTCCAAATTGTTAAGCCATCCATGTTGGTATTTAACCACACACTGGCTGGCATTAGGAACTGTTTGCAGCTGGGTTACATTATCTCTCCCCAGTTGGACTGTCAGCCCTTCTAATGCCACATTTGGCTTTCTCATCCAGTAAGCCTCGGTGAACATTAAAACCCAGCAGCTCTAGCGCCTTAACTGAAACAGGGGAGGGTTTGCCAACAGGTAGAGATTGGAGAGAGCTGGCTCTCGCTCGAGTCCACCTGTCGCAGCTCCGAACCCTCAGCCGACGGCTCAGCCCTGCCCCCTCGGGAAGTACCAGGCCTTGGGACAGTGGCGGCTTCCTAGACATTGTGGCCAGTGGAGAGAGCAGGGCAGGGGCCGGTGGGGGTTGGGGTTGAAATTATCGCGACGCGGGTTTACACTGAAACCCCGGGGTGGAGGCACTTGGGCCATCTATGCAAGCTCAGTGGGGACCCCTTTCCCAGTCTGTAAAATGGAGATCGTGCCACCTGCATCCTGTTCAAGAGGGTGAACTGAAATGCTGAAAGTGAAATAATCCAGCTCAGGCGGGGCTTGGCACATTCGAAAGCCACCACACACGTGCATCTCTCCCCTCGTCCCTGAGTCGGGAGACGGGGTTTGCAGATTAGAGTTACATACAGAAAATGGTGAAGTCCCCTCTATAGCCATCATTCCCTGCTCTGAGGAAAGTATCCCCACCACCTCTCAGAGCACAGGGTCTCTGGGATCTTGCTCCTGGGGTGTTTCTCCTGCTGGTCTCATCACCATGGAATGAAAGCCTCTCTTGTTCTCTCACACCTGCTCCAAGGAGACGTTTTTCAGTGGAGTAATGACTCCTGGCATTCCTAAAATTATATCAGATAGCCACCTCATTACCTTGTATAAAATGGACCCATTTATCATTCATTTCTGATTTAATAGATCTGAGGTGGAGGCCAAGATTCTGCATTTCTAATGAGCTTGTGGGGGGATCCCCAAGCTGGTGCTGCTGTCTGAGGACCACACTTTGAGAACCAGCAGGAGGATGTGCTGGGAGTAAGCTGTTAAACCTTGCTGGTGGTGAAGGGTTAAACCAAGCCTTCCTTGCTCCTTCCGTTTCTTTTTTTCCTTCCTGCTTTGGCTTTAGGTGCTGTGCGGTACAGTGCCAGGGAGACCCAGGTGATGGAATTAGCAAGTTGGCTCAGTCCCCGATCATCTGCTCTGGGAAACTGCATCATATGGTGGAAAGAACACAGGCTTGGAGGCGGAGCCTGCATTCAGCCTGGTGTCTGATCCATAATAGCCATGACCTTGAGCTGCTGGTAGTTTGTAATTGAAGTCATGGTGACCTAGCTCATCTGGGCATCAGTGTTTCTCATCTGTGTAATGGAGAGAATAATGTTCTGGCATATCTCCCACATTGTTATAGAATGTGCTTAAAATGGGTTGTTCAAAATGCCAAACAAAACTATAATCTTGTTGGCTTTAGTTTGGAAGAAGAAGATGGAGTGAATTTTAACAACACTAAGAATCAAGGCCATAGCCACAGAAGGTCTTGTGGAGGTAGGGGAGTCAGTCCCTTAAACATCTCCCCATTTTACAGAGGAGAAAAGTGAGGCTCAGACACAGAAAAGTGACACACCCATGGCCAAACAGCAAAACCAGAAGAGACCAGCTTTCCCCTGCATCTGGTTTTCTCCTCCATCCCAGAGTATTAACTTTCTACCTCTTCCTTTTACCCCGTCTTTGAAGAAAAACCAGGTGCATGCCTCAATCTATCATCCTTGTCCCTCTTAGGAAGATGCCAGTTTTAATTGTGGTGTTTACTCCAGTCTTTTCCTTCCCTGGTTCTGGGCTTGTCTCCTTTTCTGCCTCTCTAAGCCAAGACTGAGACAATAAAAAAGTTTTATTACATATAAAATTGCTCTGGTAAGTGCTGCCATTAGCTGATAATAAAAAGAAATTTTTGAGTGGTGCAACCAGTTGTTTTTACCTTTCCTGCAAATTGCTCAAAACTCCAGATCTGGTGTGGTCACGAGGATGTCAGGTAGAGGACATCCCCCCAGGTCCCTGATGCCCACCCCTTCCAGGAAGGCCTGAACCCGGGGAGGGGCCCCTCGGTCACACACTGAAGGCAGCAGTCAGGCTGGTGAGGACTTTGTTTCTACCCTGGGGACCTTGATCAGCTAAATGAGATAAGCTTGCTTCTTCTCCACCTTTGAGAAAATCTAGTCTCATAAGGGAATTAGGGCCCTGTCTTCAGAGAGCTCCCAGGATGGTGGGAGAGACCCGGAGGGAACTGGGGCATCTACCCACTGTTCTGGTGGGGGAACTCTTTCCTGAGTTTGAGACCCTCCCCTGCCCCCTCCCCAGTCAGTCACAGGGTGGAGAATTTTCAGGCTATCATAGCTATCTTTCAAGGAGCACTATATGTCAGGCACCGTTTGTGGTCCTTACACGTGAGAACTTACTTTGACTTCACAACAATTCTATGAGATCTGGACCATTCTTATCCTTGAGGAAAAGGAGGCATGGAGAGGTTACACCACCTGCCCCAAGGCAGCCACAAAGAAAGCAGCAAAGCCCAGATGTGAAAACTGACAGATGGCGCTTCATTCATCCCCTGACTATAGTAGATGCTTAATAAAGGCTTACTGAGCCACTGACACAGCAGGTATGAGATAGTAACACTAAACACTATAGGATTTGGTGCCTGGCAGAGTCAAGGAAGCCTTCCTAGAGCATGTGGGTTTTGATCAGAGGGCTAGACGCCCCTGGGACTATCTCTCCTTCATCCGCCTAGTGTGACCTAGGCCTGAGGAGTAGCAAGAACTTGGAACTGCTGTTTGCAGGCCTTCTACACACAGGTGAACAGGCAGCCTGTTGTTTTAACACCAGCTCACGTTATTGCTGGAGATGCTCAGGGAGGGGGCCCAGGTAGCCTTGGCTTCTGTACTTCTGCAGGAAGTCCCCTTGACTCCTGGGGAGGCAAGAAAGAGGGAGAAGGATGAAATGCAGGAAGGAATTAGAGAGGAAGATGAAGGGGAAATTGATGAAAGCTTGTTAACCCATTCAATGTGCCTGGCACATGTGGATGAATGAGTGATGATTTGAGACTAGATGGTGGTAACCAAGCTGGATCCAGTTGGTACTGAAGTCCGCCCACTCCACATTGAGTGAATCCGTTTCCCTCCCACCATTCCCTCCTCTGCCTTTTAGGGCTTTCCTTTAGGTAGGGAGACGTGGACTTCTAAGAGTTCAATGGGAATGGGAGGCGCAATGGGACCTGGGGTCAGAGAGCCTGATGGAAAGCACCAGGGTGGTCAGGAAACGGCGGGAAGGATGGCTGCAGTACTGTTGGTCATAGCGAGACACCGGAGGCCACGTAAGCATCCATCACCCGGAGCAGGGTATGTATTCAGACCTGCTCATTCCATGGAATACTCTGTGGCGGTGAAGATGGATGAAATAGAGCCGTATGTCACAACATGAGTGTTTCTCCAAAGCCGTGTTGAAAGCAGAAGCCGTACTGCCTTAGCTTGGCTTTCCCAGAGTGAAGCCTGTGTGCTGGGATTTACTTTGGGAGCTCTCCCAGGAGAAGCAGGAGGAGGGGGTAGGGGAGGGGAAAGCCAGCCCAGAGGGATTATGAGCAGGTCGCTGCGGGGCAGCTGCAGCCCCTCTGGGGAAGCCGGAAGCACGCACGGGAGAGCCGGTCTCTGATGGAACTGGGCAGGTGGCCCCACGGATGCTAGCTCCTGGCACCTCCTGCTGTGCCTGCACAGTCTGAGCTGCCTTCTGGGACTCGGGAGAAAGCCCCAAGCAGAGATGCCACGGGCTGAAGTGGGAGGCTGGCGGAGCGCCGGGAGCAGTCCCACAGCAGTGCTGAGAGCAGATGGGCTGAGGGCGATGGCATCGAGTACACAGCGCCTGCTACAGCTTCCGTACATATATCTCAACCTTCAAAACATGCAGCGCTACAGCTAACGCCGATTAGGGGTCTAGGTGTGGTAAAAACTCAAGACCCTCTTGGCAGTGATAAACTTCATATGCAGGAGGCCAGTTACCTCTGGGAAGAACAAGAGAAGTGCAATCAGGGAGTAAACCAGGAGACTTCCGTTGTTTCTATGATTTTTTTTTTTTTTCCTTTTTGAGCTAAGTGGTGGGTACATGAGTGTTTGCCTCATTACTTTTTGTATGTTTACAATATTTCATAATAATAATAAACGCCATAGAAATGCATGCGGAGGGGCCCTGATGTAAGTGATTGGAGCAGGTGGTTCATGGTGAAAGTTGGATGAGAGCTTTGGCTTTGAAGGAGGAATAAGGCTTGACCAGACAAAGTGGGGAGAAGGGCTTGCAGGCAGGGGACCTCGTGAGCAAGAGCCCAAAGGTAGGAGACCAGTCTAGTTCCTGTGAGGGAAAGAGTCATGCTGGGGAAGGTAATATGCCAGGTCATGCCATATCACAGAGGATGTTCAGAGCCATGCTGAGGATCTGAAACTCCAAAACAGAAAGACCAGAATGGCAGAGTAGCAGTAGCAGCAGTAGCCCCAGTAGAAATAATAATAATAGACTACTAATAAAAAACAACTCGGTACTATTACTGATTAAGCTCTTGCTCTGCGTCAGACACTTTGCAACATACTCTATGCACATCATCTCATTTAAACTGTGCAACCGGGGACTTCTCTAATGGTCCAGTGGTTAAGACTTGGCCTTCCAGTGCAGGGGGCACAGGTTCAAACCCTGGTCTGAGAACTAAGATCCCACATGTCTTGTGGCCAAAAAACCAAAACATAAAATGGAAGCAATATTGTAACATTCAGTAAAGACTGGTCCACATTACAGACTTCCCCGGTGGTCCAGTGGTTAAGAATCCACCTGCCAATGTAGGGGATATGGGTTAAATCCCTGGTCCAGAAAGATTCCACATGCTGCAGGGCAGCTAAGGCCATGCCCCACAACAACTAATGCCCGCACACACTAGAACCTGTGCTCTGCAATCAGAGAAGCCCCCTTGGGATGAGAAGCTTGCACACTGCAACTAGAGCAAGATGGTGAGCAGCAATGAAGACCAAGCACAGCAAAGAATTTAAAATGGTCCACATTAAAAAATAAAAATAAAAAACAAGCTGCACAACAGGAGGGATGTACTATTAGTACCCTATTTTACACACATTTGGAAGCTGAGGCCCAGAGAAGATAAGTAGCTGCCCAGGATCATGAGCTTAGTGGGTGGCAGCGTGAGGATTAGAGTCCAGGTGGACTTCATGCCAAAGCTCAGTTTCTTTACCCTGCTTCCTTATTGCCTTTCCATGGTGGTTGTATCTGGATGGTCTCTCCCCCCACCCCCACCCCAGTAAATTCCTGGATGCAGTGCCTCTCTTGGAATAGCCCATAGTTTTCATTCTGCCCACCACCTCTGGTCTGCTGATGGAATGGTGGGTAGAACCCCAGCTGGTGATCGGATTGCAGCATTTACCAGAAGGGTCTCATGTTTGCCAACCCAGTGCCCAGACCCCCCCTACAAGGCAGTAGCCTTGCATGTTCTATGCTATGTCCCACAGAGGAAAACCAGCCTGGGCATCGGGGCTCTTTTCTGTCCCAAATCGAAGGGACCTTTACTTGGATGGAGCACAGGATGCATCGGAAGATGCTCGTAAAACATCCTAACTTTGAAGATGTGGTCCTGATGCTTCAGGAAGGTGGTCAGAAGGGAGACTCAGCTGCCCCACCACTTGGATGCCATCCACTGTTCTCACACCAGGCTTATCAGCCCAGTGATTTGGATTTGGGAACAGGATGGGCAAATGCAAGCGGGCCCTAAATCCCACTAACCCAGCACAGACGCCCTCTTAACTCTCCATTTATTTTTCCCTGAATGGAAATCAGGCCCCAGGTCAGATCCTCAAACCAGGCCTGGGAATTAATTAGGCATGTAATGCTCGTTAGCAGTAATGAACACTCCTTGCTGAAGCCCTTGTGCGTCTTGGTGGGGGACGTGGCCTCTGCAGCAAGAATGAAGCATCTCTCCCTGAGCAGGATCTTGACAAAACAGAAGCCCCAAAGCCTTCCTGAGGGACGTACATGCATGCGTGCATGTGTGTGTGATGTGTGAGTGGTGTGTGTAATGCATGTGTGGTCTGAGGCTTGCATGCAGTATGTGTGGGACGTATATCATGTGTATTGACGGCATAGTATGAGTCCATAAGGGGTGAGCGTTCCAGGCTGTTTTGGATTATATATGTGGTGTGTGTGTGATGTGGCAAGGTTACATCTTTTGGACATGTCATGTGCGTGCTGTATACTAAGTCACTTCAGTCTTGTCCAACTCTTTGAGACACTGTGGACTGTAGCCTTCCAGGCTCCTCTGTCGATGGGAATCACCAGGCAAGAATACTGGAGTGGATCGCCATGCCCTCCTCCAGGGCATGTAAATGGCTGCAATTTTGCATATGGCGCCTATGTAACATGTGTATCACAGATGTGTAGTGTGGGGACATGAAAAAATCCTGCCTAAATCTGAGCGTGTGCTCAGGTATCTGAGCCTGAAAGACTCTGTCGCTGTCGGAAGCAATAGATTGCCGAGAATTCCCATGACACTGGGCAGAATTATGATCCCGCTTAGCACTGAGATAACATTGGTTGGAGAAAGGACAGATGAAAAATGTCCCCGGGAACAGAGCAAGAAATTCAACTGGCTCAGCGGAGGATGAACTGGGGCCATGGAGTCAGGGAAGAATATCCAATTAAAACTGAAAATCTCTGTTAGCGGGAGGGAGAGGTCCAGAGAAGGGAAAGGGACAGCTCATCCTAGAAGAATTCAGGACAAAAGAGACACACAGTTACTGGAAGCACCAGGAGGGCATCAGTGTTGGTGGAGAGATGCAGAAAGAGGATGTGAGAGGGGAGGATGAAGGCACGGGTGCCCCCCATGAAGTGGAGGAGGCGGGACCACCTAAAACATTTGCTGACATCTCTGGTTCTGGACTCCCCAGAAGAAAGACACCCTTCCTGCCCCATTCATCAGTCATAGAAACAACTTTTCCTCTCCTTTCCTTCTTGCTCTTTGTGCTTTGGGTAATGTGACCATGTCCCAGCTGGGACACTTTGGAGATAAAAAGAGCTATTAATAATTATGCCAGGACAGCAGATGAGAACTGGGACTGTCTCAAGCACATGAGGTGTGGTTTCTCAAAGCCTAGAGGAGAGAAGGGGTGGGTGTGGGGAGAAAGGTTTCTCATTCATTATCAGGCTCAGTCTGTCTCCTAAGCAGGAAGACCTCGTGCACCATCAGCCCCTTGAACTTGAACATCCTCTAAACATTTCTCTGGCCCATTCCCCATAGGTACACTGCATGGTAGCAAGGACTTCTGGACGACTCTGAGAAAAATCTAACCATCCACAAATGTACCCCGAATCATTTCAGTTCAGTTCAGTTGCTCAGTCATGTCTGACTCTTTGCGACCCCATGAATTGCAGCACGCCAGGCCTCCCTGTCCATCACCAACTCCTGGAGTTCACTCAGACTCACGTCCATCGAGTCGGTGATGCCATCCAGCTATCTCATCCTCTGTCGTCCCCTTCTCCTGCCCCCAATCCCTCCCAGCATCAGAGTTTTTTCCAATGAGTCAACTCTTCGCATGAGGCGGCCAAAGTACTGGAGTTTCAGCTTTAGCATCATTCCTTCCAAAGAACACCCAGGACTGATCTCCTTTAGAATGGACTGGTTGGATCATTTAGGAATTTAGAAGTACCCAAAAGGCAGGCCACACTTCTCTAAAGCTTAGCCTCATCCAGGATGCCACTGTTCATTTGGACCACAGGAAATCTGGCCCAAGATACTCAAACAGGGATAAAGTTGGATCCAGAGACCACCCCCCCCTCCCACCCCAAAAGGTCACCACTCTCCTCCATCTCTCTCCCCTCACATTCATTTGACCAACATTTACTGTTTGTCTATTTAAACTTTTGTATTGTGAAATTGACATTGTAACAATCTTACAGGAAATATTTAAAATTAAACATAAATCACCTCTAGTCTTCTCACATTAACACAATAATTAATTTAATTTTGCCTGGTCCCTTCTGATCCTTGTCAGCATGCCTACATTTTTATTATTATGTAGTTATAATGTGCATAGAATTTTACATCCTGAGTTTTTACTTCACATCCTATCATAAGCATTTCTCCATTTACATAGTTTTCATAAATATTTTAAATGGCTGCATAATCGTTTGTTCAGTTTATATACCATAATTTACTTAACAATTCCTCTATTATTGAACATTCAGGTTGTCTTCCATTTGGGACTATTATAATGTTGCAATGAGTATCTTCATGCATATATAACACTTGTTATTCTTTTGAGTAATTTCCTTTGGATACTGTATTAGGACTGGAATTACTGGGTCAAAGTGAATAAGCATTTTTATAACCCTTGATCTGTATTGCCATATTGCTTTCCAAAATGATCGTTCCAATTTTCAACATTATCAGTAATGTGTGTACCAATTTTAACATAACATTGTCATTGGTGCATGTTAGCATTTTTTTTTCCTCTAAATTGCTAATTTAGGAAGCATAAAATAGGACCTCTGTGTTGCATGAATTTGCATTTATTGGCTTTCTAGCCAGGGTGCACCTTTTCTGTGTTACAAGAGACTTTTATTGGATCCTTACTATGTGCCAGGATCCCTGCTAAGACTGCAAGGGCTACCAAGATGCTAAGACAAGACCCCTGTCCTCAGAGAGCTCATGGTCCAATAGAGGTATAAATGGTTCCAAGAAGAGGCTACACTTCCTGAGGAAGGTGCTATTCAGGTGGGCCTGGAAGGGCTGGCTGAGCTTTGAGCCTGAGAAGGGAGGAAGAGCAGCCTATGCAAACCTTTCGGCTTGAGCTAAGTCATGAAAGTGAGAAAGCATAAGATGTATACCTGGAACTGGAATGGAGGCTAGAGAAGGAGATGGCTGCAGAAGGGAGGCATAGTCAGGGAGAGGAGACTGCACCATCAGGCCAGGAACCCTTGGGAATGGTGTGTGGTTACTGGCTGGCTTGGCCTGGGTTGATGCTGAGCCAGGCACTCCAGGAGAATGCTGATAGATGCGCTTGTACCTCAGTTCTCAGAGCTCCCTGATGGGTGTGTTGCAGCCATCTTACCAAAGTGTTTCTATACTCTTGATCTCTTCTGACCCTGAATATTCCTCCAAGACAATTGGCTTCCTTATCCCCATTTTGCAGATGTGGAAACTGAGGCCCAGCTCTGTTAAGTGACTCATAACAGGTCACAGTTTAGGGTGGAGAGCCAGAACTTGAACTTGAACTTCTGATTCTAAACCCAGTGCTCTCGAATGGGGAGTAGAGAGTATGGGGCATAGTGGTTTTCAGTCCTGACTGTGTTTCAGCACCATGGGGAACTTAGAAAGAAAAAGATAAGACTTGTCACCCCACCTGGTCTGAACCATGGCTCTGAGGCACTGCTGAGGCTGTGCCCACTGAGATAAGGTGTGACAGGATGGGGTGGGGTAAAGTGTGAAGCCAGGACTTTGGCATTGTGAGCAGAAAAGAATGAGTCACACCGTCGCTCAGTACATGGTCATGGTTCACTGAAATAAGAGGACTTCCAGACAGCCTTGCCTTACCACGGGTGCTGCCTGCCCTGCCTTCCTACCTGTCTGCAGGCAGGCCAGCTCGAAGAAATGCACTCGTGGGCAGGCACCGCAGCCCAGAGCTGCCTCACAAGATAGTGACTTGGAGGTTGATTGCTTACCAGGACTGCTGGGAGCCCGGATGTGGCCTGGCATGGGGTGAAGGCCGGATTTGAACCCAGGTTCTCTGAGTCTTTATGGGGGTCTCTAAAAGGAAGCACGCTTGTTTCTGTGAGCGTCCTGGCCTGACCAGGGCTCTGGCACTGCATGGGGAGTCCCGAGAGCATCTGCATGGTTAGCAAGTCCAGTCCATACTCAACTTCAGAGCTGCCAAAAGACTGGGGTGAGAGGGTTGCCAAAGATAATCCACCAGATTAGAGACACCAAGAGGTCACTGAGGTTGGAATATGTGCCCTGTGTGCCCTTTGGTGGCAGGTAAAGGAATAAAAAAGAACATTAATACTAATTTATGTTTTAAAAAACATTTATTTATTTTTAATTGGAGGAAATTAATTTACAATGGTATGCTGATTTCTGCTGAACAACATGTGAATCAGCTATAAGTATATGTAGATCCCCTCTCTTGTGAGCTTCCCACCCACCCCCCATTTAATCAACTAATTAATTTGGCTGCATCGGGTCTCAGTTGTGGCACACTGGCTTCAGTAGTTTGCAGCTCTTGGGCTTAGTTGTCCCTCAGAATGTGCAATCTCCAGGGATCGAACCCATGTCCTCTGCATTGGAAAGCAGATTCTTAACCACTGGACCGCCAGGAAAGTCACCAGTTTACATTCCACAGGCCTGATGCCATTTTATTTTCCCACCCATGCTACAAGGCTCTTGGGGCAGTGGAGATGCAGATACTGAGGCCCAGTCGACAAGTGCCTTGCCCTAAGCCACAGAGCTGGAACAGTAAAACTAGGAGTCAAATACAGCCCAGCAGGCTCCAGATCCATCGCTGTTTTAATTATGTGCTTAGTCGTTCAGTCGTGTCTGGCTCTTTGCGACTCTGTGCCTTGTAGCCCGCCAGGCTCCTCTGTCCATGGGGTTCTCCAGGCAAGAATACTGGAGTGGATTGCCATGCTCTCCTCCAGGGGCATCTTCCCAGCCCAGGGATAGAACCCAGGTCTCCTGCATTGCAGGCACACACTTTACCATCTGAGCCATCAGGAAAGCCCAACAAATCCCACAGGCGTTTACTGAAAGCGTACGCTGGGCAGAAGAAGCCTGTTAGTGCTGACAAGGAAGAAAGACAATAAAGCCAAGGTTCCTTCACCAGGGCTGTGCCACCCAGAGTGTGTTCCCCGGAGCTGCAGCATCTGGGTCACCAGAGCTCATTAGAGATCCAGAATCTCAGGAATCTAAATCTGAGTTTTCACAAGACCTCCCAGGTGATTCTTGAGCACATTAAAATTCAAAAAGCCTCGTCTCTAGACAGAGGTTCTGCACACTTGGCTGCACATTAGAATCCCCTGTCCTGGCCCCGCCCTAGAGGTCTGAATCAAGATCTGGAGCTAGAACTTGGCATTGACTTTTATGTGTTCCCCCAGGTGATTCTAAGGTGTAAGCAAGGGGAAGAAACTGCTCTTGGATGTTCTAACCAATTCTAGTCAGGTCTCTCCCTCCCCACTCCCCTGCTGTTTTCTGCTTCTAAATATTCAGGGCTGTGTGCTGTGTGGGTGGGAGGCATTATTGTTAATTATCATCTCAGGGAATAGGTGGGCCAGGAATTCTCCCTTGTTGTGGGGTGTGGAAAGAATGATCATCAGATGCCTAGGAAGATGGTTCTGGAGGCTTGAGTTAGAAGTTAGAAAAAGTTTAGGTCTGCGAGCCCAGTCTGGGTCTCAGGGACAGTAGGGAAGTTCCGGGAGGCTTTCGGGTTCATCACTTAATGATTCACACAGCATGGATCTGGCAGGCAGGTTTCATTATTATTCCCACTTTGAAAATTAAGAAACTGCAGCTTGATGGGGCTTCCCTGGCGGTCCAGTGTTGAAGACTCTGTACTTCCAAGACAGAAGGCACAAGTTTGATTCCTGGTTGGGGTAATAAGATCCTACATATCTTATGGTACAGCCAAAAAGTTTAAAAAAGAAGAAATTGGGGCTTGGATATTTTTAAGTTTTTAGCTCACTTAAGCATATAAGGTCATTTAAGCATAGAAGAGCTAGACTTGAACCCAGGTCTAACATTACAGTGCTGCCCTTGTTCTGGGGGTAAAAATGGGAGACCTAGTGGGTCCCCTTGCAGCAAGCCCCTCCCAGTTGTAGTTTGTCCATCCCAGTCCTGCTCCTCTCCCCACAGCTTCCATGCTGACTGAGGCGGGTGGCTGCCAGCGGCCAGGGATTGAGGGGGAGCGGGGAGATGGATGTGTGCACATGTGCGGGCGTGTGTGTTCCCCCTTTCTTGGGCACCAGCCCAAGTTTTGCATCTACATGCTGGAAGAGAGAGATCAATTTGGCCCTGATACAAACTCCACAGTCACTGAACTGCCATCTTCATTTAGTTAACGTTCTTTCTGGGCAGACCTGGCTGGGATTCATCTTCATTATTCAGCGAGGGGGCTTACTCTGGGCCAGGCTTTGATCTCGGAGCTGCAGAAAATCACCTCTTACAGATGATTTCCCCTGCAGACCATTAGCATGGGGTGGGGGGCTGAATTACAGGGAGGGACCTGCCACCATCCCTACCACAACTCCCCCCCGACCCCCGCAACGGCCCCACTCCACCAAGATAGGCACCCAGTTGACCTCTGGCTCACTCAACTAAGCCGAGAGGGAGGGAAATCCTGGTTACTTCCTCTCTCTGCTCCCCAGAGGACCCCCTATTGAGTCCCAGTGCTGATAACTGACCCCACAAAGCACTTTATAAAGCCTACGTCACATTCGATGTTCTCAACTCCAAAGCCAGACCCACCCAGGGTTCAAATCCTGGCTTGGTCACTTACACACTGTGCGGACCTGAGCAAGTTACTTCACCTCTCTGAACTACGGTTTCCATGTCTGCAACATAAAGTAATATACCATACCATTGTTGAAATGATTCCATGGCATAATTTGCATCAAGCACAGGGCTCGGCATGGAGTAAATGCCGTGTTTGCAATCACTTCTGTGAGGCAGATGTTGCCTGTTTCACAAACAAGGAAACTGGGGCTCCTGCAGGCACCTCTGATTAGCTTTGTGACTCTGTGAAAAGACACTTCTTTCCACCTATGGGCTTGCTGTGAGAGGCAGGTAAGAGTGAGTGTGTGTGTGTGTGTGTGTGTGTGAAGGCTAACCCCCAAGGGCTGCCTGCAGGTTCAAAATTCTCCCCAAAGTATCTAAACACTAAATGGAAGCCTGAGGCTTCTAGAGACTTCGACGTGAAGTCGTCAAGTCGCTCAGTCGTGTCCGACTCTTTGCGACCCCATGGACTGTAGCCTACCAGGCTCCTCTGTCTGTGGGATTTTCCAGGCAATAGTACTGTAGTGGATTGCCATTTCCTTCTCCAAGGGATCTTCCCAACCCAGGGATCGAACCCGGGTCTCCCGCATCGTAGACAGACGCTTTACTGTCTAGAGACTTGTGGCTCTTAAAAATCCTTCCAGCATTTGGCTTATGCTCCAGAAGGGCAGACAATGCTGGGTCAGCAAGATTCAGAGTCTAGTTCCCAAGTCTGCTTGCAGCCCCCCAGGAATAATCTAGCCCCACCCTGAGCCCACTCTTCCTTTCTGCCAGCCCTCTTGCTTTTGCTGATGACCTCCATCCCCTCGCTCCCAACTTTCCTGTTCTAGTCTCAGCCCCTGCCTCCTCTACCCTCAGTGGGCCAAGGGCAGCCAGGTACCCCTCCCCCACGGCCTCCAGACTGGGCACTGCCCCCACCATCCTGAGCTCCTTTCTTGACTGCTAGCCCAGTTTCAGGCCTTTCTCCCAGGGGCTGCAGTGCAGGCTGGTTTTAATCCCCTGTGATTGGCACTTTCTGACAGTGCAGGGTCAGGTCACTTGGTCTGAGAAACTGGTGCTTGGCCGCTATTATCCGCCCACTGCGGCAGGGTCTGTAATCCAGCCCATTGATTCTGCCATTGTTTGTTCCTTACACACTCTCCAGCACCCCGACCCCACTTGGATTTCTGCGAAGTCTGCCGCCAGCAAAGACAGAAGAGGCTTTTTGCCACTGGGGCTGCGAGTCTTTGGGAGGCTTCTGCATTCAGGAAGGCCAGCTAGGAAAGATTCATACAGTGCCTTACAGATCCAAACAGATGCCTTGTGTTCCCCAGCGTGCCGCCTTGGCTGGCTTCCTCGCACCTGACCACCCATTAGTCTGCCTTTTAACTGTGTCTGCATGTGGCTCGGGCACTTGGTTACTTTCTCCAGTCCCAGCTGGGCCTCAGACAAACTGGGTCACCCTGTAGGGCCATGTCTGATGGCTCTCATGGACACAGCCCTGCTTTCTCCAGGCAGGCTTCAGCCCCAGGCCCCGAGCTGATGGGTAGTTTACTGCAACCTGGAACATAGGGCAAGAAGCAGCTGCCCCTGGAGTCTGTCCAGAGGATGATGAAAAAATAGGATCTCCATCTGGGCTTTTCTTTGAGCCCAGGGGCCCTAGAAATTCAAACAGAAATTCTTTTCTTTCCTTCTCCGGCTGTGCCATGTGGCATGCAGGATCTTAGTTCCCTGCCCAGGGATTAAACCCATGCCCCTGCAATGGAAGCTCGGAGTCTTAACCACTGGACCACCAGGGAAGTTTCCAAATAGAAATTCTTAACCTGGAGTCTGTGATCCCCAATAAGACCATGAACTCCTTGAAAAGATATGCAAAATTGTATGTAGGTGTGCATTCAGTTAGGGACAGTCCACAGTTTTCATCAGATTCTTTTTTTGGAGGATAATTGCTTTACAATGTTGTGATGGTCTCTGCCATACATCAACGTGAATCAGTCATAATTATTTATTTGTATGTATGTATGTATGTTGGAGAAGGCAATGGCACCCCACTCCAGTACTCTTGCCTGGAAAATCCCATGGATGGAGGAGCCTGGTGGGCTGCAGTCCATGGAGTCGCTAAGAGTCGGATGCGACTGCCTGATTTCACTTTCACTTTTCACTTTCAAGCATTGGAGAAGGAAATGGCAACCCACTCCAGTGTTCTTGCCTGGAGAATCCCAGGAATGGGGGAGCCTGGTGGGCCGCCGTCTGTGGGGTCGCACAGAGTCGGACACGACTGAAGCGACTTAGCAGCATGTATGTATGTATATCCCCTCCCTCTTGAGCCTCCCTCCTCCCTTATCAGATTCTTCAAAGTGTCTGCACTGACCTAACCATGTGGTCAAAGGGCAGCTGCCTTAGGCCATTGTCATGACCATCAGCATTAAGGTGAGAACTTAGGGGTCACCCAGACGGGATTCTCCCTTTACCAGGAAACCAAGCGGGCTGGAGGCCAAGTTCAGAGAACACCAGGAGGTTAGAGGCAATGTGCTAGTTGTCAAATTGGGGAGCCTGAACAAAAGCAATGGGGTGTGCAAAGGGGAACATTTGGGGGAAGTAGGGTCGACAGAATTTGGTGAATTTGACCCATTAGTTCCAGAGAATAGGGATGAGGAAGGTGTCTAGACTGGTCCCCAGGTTGTACCTGATTTGGGAGTCAGGGGCTCCCTTGGTGTCTCTGAGTTGGAAGAGAAAAATAAGGGGGAGGGGACGAAGGAGGAGATTTTGTGAACCGGATTGTCCTTTCCTTTAAAAAAAAAAAACAACCTTGTCCCCACCACAAGCAAGGACACCTCAGAGTGGTCAGTCCTGAATTTCAGTCCCAGCCCCTGGCCAAACAGAAATTCGGCTCTATTTCCTTCTCTTTGCTTAGGTAACTTTCCACATTTCACTGGGTCTGGGCTGGGATGGTAAGAGGTGGGGGGACTAGCTCATAGTTTGCTTCTGGGAGAACAGGGTCCTCAGTTTGGACAGATAGGGAGAGGGGGCCAGAAGTGTGTGCTCAGGAGAGAGAGTACCGTCGAGCCCAACCTCCAGAAGGAAGGAGGATTTGCCCCCGGTCACGGTCTGCTCATCTCGGCCCCAGCACCCCTGTCTGTCCTCAGGATTGTCTGTTGCTCATACCTTGAGAGGGAACACAGGGCCCCCCCTTGGGGCACCTCTCCCTCTGGAAGAACCTAACCCTGTGCCAGGGCACACAAGCCGGCGAGTGACGTACAGGTTGGGTCCAGCCCACTGGAACCTCCACCGGGCGCTCTTGCAGTAAACACCCTGCATTACCTTACTTGATGGTCCAAGAAAGCTCATGTGATGGCATAGTCAGCAGACCTGAGGTCCCCGCACCGGCCACCACATCCAGAAGCAGCCCTGAGCTCAGCTAAGTGTGACCCAGGGCTGGGCAGCCCCCTGTTTGTGTGCATGCTAAGTTGCTGCAGTCGTGTTTGACTCTTTGAGACCCTATGGGCTGTAGCCCACCAGGCTCCTCTGTCTAAGGGATTCTCCAAGCAAGAAGAGGGTTGCCTTGCCCTCCTCCAGGGGATCTTCCTGACCCAGGGATTGAACCTGGGTCTCCTGCGTCTTCTGCATTGGCAGGCAGGTTCTTAACCACTAGCGCCACCTGGGAAGCAGGGATCTTTATATCCCTGATCTAGAACCTTGAAGAAGCCGCCAGACCTGCTTGCCCACCTGCCTGGCTAGCCCTAGCCTCCTGATCTGCCCCACACCCTCCACCCACAGCTGACCCCCTCCCACGCTTGACCCTCCCCGTGCCTTCCCGTGACTTCCCCTGGCCCCACTCTAGCTTCCAGGCACCCTTGACTCTGGAGAGGCATTTTTTCTCTCTGGGCAGAAACTACTTTGAAATTTGCAAACTCTTGCAAATGGCAGAAATAGCAAGCAGACAGTCGCTCCCACAAGTGCCTGTGCTCCCTCCCTCCCTTCTCCCAATCTTCCTCCTGAGTTTTCACACCCACTCGCCTGGGTCTTGGTTCCACACTTTGCCAAGCCAACTTGAGAAGCTGGGGCATCTGGGAAACTTCTAGGATGCCCAGAATCTCCTGGAGAAAACCCATCAGGCCTGCGAAACCAGGCACTGGCTGCTATCTCACTCTTCTTGAGACACAGCCTTTTTCCTTCTCATAGATTCTCAGGCCAAAGAAGAGCTTGCAGACCACCCTGGCCAGCTCTCCTCTACTTCAGATTTGCCTTGAGAACAGCATTACTGATTTTTTTTTTTTTGCTTTATTTTAATGTGTGTCTTCTACTCACAAAGAGATTGTGCAGTTAAAGACAGAGACCTTCTTTACTTTTATTTCCCCAAGTCTAAACATAATAAAGATTCATAAATATAAATGATATTAGAGCTGGGTTGGAGTTCATCTTGTTCAACCCTCCTCATCTCCCTGACAGTGAGACTGAGGCTCAGAGAGGCATCTGACCTGCCAAAGGCTTCCTGGTCCTGTGCCCACTCTTCCACGACACCTTTGTTGTTGACTGACTAATTGATCAATTGATGACACCATTGAGGAACACCAGTAGAAGGCTAGAAAGGGGTGAGGTAACCCCGAATTGTCCCTACAGGGCCCTACACCAGTTTCCTGAGGAATGATGGGAATTTCTCAGAGACGCCAGTACCACTGCCTCTGACTGCACCTTAATTCTTAAAGATATCTCCAGGGGTAAGGGGACTGGGGCCAGCCAGCCTTTCAGCACCACCATGTCTTCTGATCTGATGTCCCACTTTCCCCAAACATTTTCCTGGGGATGTAGAAGGCTTTAATTAGTGAAATGAAAAGACACACTTCAGATCCCAGGCATCAATCAATACTTTTTCACTGTAAGTGACAGAAACCCAGCCTAAGATGGCTTAGGCAGAAAAGAGGATTTATTGCCTCTTGGAACTAGAAAGAACAGGGGTAGATGTTGCTCTAGGCACAACTGCATCATGATAGCCATAATCTGTCTCCACCTTGGCTCTGTTTTCCTTTGTGTTGACTTCATTCTCAAGTGTTCTCTTCCCAAAGGAATGACAGAGATGGCAACCAACAGTTCCAGGTCTGCAATCTCCCAGCATAACATCTCCAATGGGGAGAAAGCATCCCTTTACTCAATCATTCCAGCTAAAGTCCCAGAATGGAGTTGCATTGGCCTGATAGGGTCACATGCCTATCCCAGGACCAATCACTGTGACCAGAGAATGGAGTATTCTGATTGGCCAGGCTTGGGTCATGTGCCCTCCTGCTGGGACCAGGGTGATATCAGCCCCACTCATTCCATGTTTCCTGAGCCTGGGGAGGAAGGTACCTTTGTACTGTGAAAACAGTCGCCCACTATCTTTTTCCAGTTTCATTCCTCCCAATCCCACTGGATTTGCTTAGTGAAAATGTCCTGGCTTAGTTTAGGATGGGTGGATAAGGATTTCGAGGAGAGGGACAATGTGGAAGTGGCTTAAAAGCATGAATCCAGAAGGGAGTAAGTTGTTGGGGAGATAAAGCTTCTAGATAATTCATCTCTTGGCCCTCAATCCCCAGAAAGGATAATATCTGATGAATATAAACTTATTCACATCCATTATATGTTTATTGATCCTCATTAAAATGTCATAAGATAGGGAGAAGAAACTGAGGCTCAGAGAATGAAGTAACTTGACCAAGGTCACCATCCAGCAATTCAGTGTTAATGCGAGTGTTTGAACCCGACTCTCCGTCTCAAGGTCTTCCCTGGTGGCTCAGATGGTAAAGAATCCACCTGCAATGCTGGAGACCTGGGTTTGCTCCCTGGGTTAGGGAGATCCCCTGGAGGAGGGCACGGCAACCCACTCCAGTATTCTTGCCTGGAGAATCCCATGGACAGAGGAACCTGGCTGACTACAGTCCATGGGGTCACAAAGAATCAGACACAACTGGGCAACTAAGCACTCCGTCTCAATCTCTAGGCATTGCCCTGTTCTTAATACCAGGCCAGGTCCCTTGAGGAGCTGCTCTGGTGATGGCTGAAAGGCAGAGGTGGACAACTGTTTCAGCTACTCTGAGTGCTGCCCAGGGTGCTGGAGCAGGGGCGTGTACTGCCCCAGGGGCAGGAAGGGCAAACTTGGCTGGAGACCAGTGTAGACTGCAGGAGGAGGACAGCCTCTTGCAAATGAAATATTCATGGTGGTTATTAAATCAAGTTTTATTGGAATAAAAATACACTTGCTGAATACATTTATTTCCCCTGTTTCCTTTCAACCCCCTTCTTTCCCTGAGTGATTTGATTTGGGAGCCAGGAAAGATTTTTTTCCCCAAGTAAATTAGACTTAGGTCAGCAGAATAAGATGCCACGTCAGGATTGGCGCTTGGCAAGAGAGGAACCCCCTGGGGGGCCCCCTGGATGACTGAAAGGTGGGGGATGCAGGTAGAGAGAGGAAGGAGGGAGGGGATGCTCCTGGTTCACGTGCAAAACCCTCCACATGCTCACAAACACAGGGACATCCCCTTTCTCTCTCCCTGTGCTCTTCCCCAGCTAATGATGAGTGGCTGAGGCCAGTGTTTGGAACCAGAGAGAGCTGCGCAGGGGCTGTGGCAAGAGCTCTCTTTGTCTGGCTGACCCTCCAATTTTTCTTTGTTGTTTTTAGTTGCAAAGTCGTGTCCTACTCTCTTACCACCCCATGGACTGTAGCCCACCAGGCTCCTGTTCCATGGGATTTTCCAGGCAAGAATACTGAAGTGAATTGCCATTTCCTTCTCCAGGGGATCTTCCCAATCCAGAGATTGAACCCTAGTCTCCTACACTGGCAGGCAGATTCTTTACCACTGAGCCACCAGGGAAACCTCCAATTCTTCTTAGGGAGACCCCAGTCTAGGGGGACATGAAGGAGTCACTGACCTGGTCCTCTCTGCTGGTTATCATTTCAACGCTTCTCTTCTTCACCTTAACTCTCCTGTGTCTCTTCTTCCATCTCCGCTGATCTCCATTCCTCTTTGGGGTTCTCAGCCCCTCTCCAGAGACTGTCTCTGCAAATCCTTCTCTTGATGTCAGTATCTTTGGGGCTCTGTGTGTCTGCCAAGTCGGCTGTCTGTTTGCCTGCCTATCACCTCATATTTAGAACTGTTCCACGGCCACACACACAGAGTCTCACATACACCTTAACACACTCTGACACAATCACACCCTCAGTTTCACAAACACACATGCACACGCAGAGGCACTGATTCTCTCGTGCCTTATCACTCACGCTCACAGTGTCACTGTTTGTTGCACACATGTTCGGGCTGCTGGCTGACTCAACAGACAGAGCCAGGGTCCTCTGTCTCCACTCCATGGCCTGGGGCAGGCATCAGGGGATTCTCTGCTACTCTGCACCCACTCCACCAACACCATAGGGTGGCTCTGGGGCTGGCCCAGCCACCCGAAACCACCCTGTCCCTCTACAGGGCGGGGTCAGAGGTGAGAGTCGAGAGAACAGAGCTCAGGCAGGTATCACCTGTCCTACAGGGACACCATCGGATGAAGTGGAAGGCCCCTCCCGACTGGGCCATGCCACCTGCATGGTCAACACCCTGCCCAGTCACTGGGATGAGATGCAGGCTTCATGTGACCCTGAGATAGACTGTTGAGCACCAAGGGAGACAGATGTTCCTGAGAGCAGAGCCTGGCTTCGCTCACTGTCCGTCCCTGACCATCGCCCATGAGCCCCCAGATTTGTCTTGCAGGCACCCGTGCTCCTGAGGCCTGGGGGACCTGCTCGGATCTGAAAGGCCCTGCTGGGCATGCCCCGTGTGTGGGTCTGGATCCTTGGGATGCCTTTTTCTTATCCCTGGTCTCGTCCAGGCCACATACTTCCTGGCGCACCTCATGCCTTTCTGCTCACCTTCCAGCCTCAACTGTTTCCTATTTAATCCCTTTCCTGAGATATTTGAAAGCCAGGATCTTTCCTTTTTTTCTTCTTCTTTTTTCAAAATATTTATTTATTTATTTGGCTGCAGTGGGTTGCGGCACATGGGATCGTTCATTGCGGTGCATTCTCTTGTTTGCAGCACTCGGGCTTAGTTACCCTACGGCATGTGAGACTTTGGTTCCCCCACCAGGGGGTGAATCTGCATCCCCTGCCTTGGAAGGCAGATTCTTAACCACTGGACCATCAAGGAAGTCCCCGGCTCTTTTTCTGTCAGGAACCCCTCTTGGATCTTGTCTCTGAGGGCCTGTCTCACCTCTCTTTCTCCTAGGCTTTAAGTCTGGTCACACCCTGGGTCAGGCTTTGTCTTAAACTCTGCTCTGTAGACTGGCCAACAAGTTAGCTTGTTGCCTCTCTCCCCCTTTCCAAGCACATTTGCCCAACATTCTCTTTGGGACACCTTTCTGCACCGACCTGGGCCTTAGAGGGTAGTGAATCCAGCCCAGAGTCATTTCTGTGCCTGGGACAAAGACTAACAAAAATGCCCTCTGGGCTACAGCTCCCTGACCCCTCCAACAGGTGGAGCTGGTGGGTACCCAGGAGAAGGGTGTGATCCTCAGGCAGCAAAGAGCAAGCCAGCACTTGGGGGTCCGGGGAGGGCAGGAAAGGCCCTCTGGGAAGAAAAGATGGGTCCACCCAGCAGAGAAGCTAGGAATCAACTTACTGACTCACTGGGCAGGATGTGGGTCTCAGTCCACCATTGTTTTATTGTTTGGGGACATGACTCACGTTTCTATTGCATGGTTTTGTTGCTGAGCAAGCTTTCTTGGTTTCCTGATTAAGCAAACCTGCTTTCTTGGGTGATAATTAACTTACAGGATCTCCCATTTTTTCTTTACTTACAAGCCCCTACAGGATTAACTATTTAATCACCTACATTGTCCCTTTACTCTGTTCTATCAAGTGGTGAGATAAGAAGAACCAGCTTTATCTGTGAGAGAAACTGGTGCCTAGACAGACCTGTCCCTATCTCTGCTTCTTCACTATACTAGCTGTGTGACCTTGAGGAAGTCACCTAGCGTTTCTGAGTGTCAGTTTCCTCTTCTGGAAAATGGGCACAGTAATACCCATTTAGGGGTTAAATGTGTTTGGCCCAGAGGAGCTCAGCTCATGGCAGGTGCTGCTATAGCCACCATGAGCAGCAGAATCCTGAGGACCTCTGAGCACCGACAATTCCCTGAGGTGGCACCGAGGCCTCCTGCCAGGTCTACCTGGCATCCAGGTCTATCCTACCATCTCTGCCAGGCCCGACATGCGGCTGTCTGTTGGCAGATGGCAGCTCCATTGCGGTAGTGATGGGCCTGGCTTGTGAGTCCTCCCCTCCTCATGCCCCTGCTGCTTATGATAATTTAATTGATCAAGCTGCACTGGCTGTGCCTCTCCAGAAGCTCTTCGTGGCTTAACTCTGAAAAGATTTTTTTAAAAAAAAAAACAACCCTGCCCAACATCTCTGTAATTAGGAGTCTGGACTCAGCCCTGAGTCCGGTGACTGTGAATGAACCAGAGGGAGCTGCAGAGCTTCCCCTGTTGGGAGGTATCAGAGGAGGAAAGAAACCAGCTCCAGCCCCAGCCAGGCCACCTTTGGGACAACTTCCTGTCTCCATAGGCATCCCTTTCCTCATTCACAGGAAGCGGCTAATTAAACCAGAGTAATGAAGACTCATTCATTGCTAATTCCTGCAGTGATGAAATGAATTCACTTTCCTATGCAAAGGAAAAAAAGAATTTAAAATGTGAAAATAAATAAAACCTCAAATAGTTGTATAGTGCTTACTATGTGTCAGACACTCTTTTAAGCCTTTTACAAATAATAACTCATTTAAACTTGTCATTTTGAAGGTGATATTCAGCTGTCAGCTTGGATTTGTAGCTGGAAGCTTTGTAAAGGCAGGCAGTTTGAATCAGAGACAGTTTGTCAATGTTGCAGGCTGTCAAGGGCCTTGCTAAGAGGACGCACCGTATTTAAATTTTGTTTAACTCCTTGCTTCCAGAAAAAAAGTTGGATATGGGAAAAGAGATTTTTTTAAAATTAAAGAATACAGTGACAATTTTTTTGTTTTTATTAGAAAAGCCAGGGTTGTGATTATGATTTCAGATTAAATTCTTTTAACCATGTAAATAAGACAGCCTGCTACTCTCTGGTGGCAGCATGTAAGTATTGCAGGAAAAGTACTCAAGGGGAGGTTACTGTGCAAGCCTGCGTGATGGGAGGTAGAGGGTGGGGGTAGCGGCAAAAACTCAACTGATCTTAATTGATCGTTGAAGGGTCTGTCTCCTGTTCTCAACACAGTGATCTGCCCAGTTATCCCAAGTGGGTAGGTTCTGATGAATCTGCCAGTGGCTTTGCCTTCATCCCCACCTACCTCCCACAGCAGCACAGGGAAGAAGATGACCCCTGGATGAGCAGAGATTCAGGGCCAGGGGAAAGGCGTTGCCTTCCCATCCTCCTCCTAGGCTGTAGTCCCCATGGCCGTCCTGTGGTCCCCAGGGCTAGCCCCGTGCTTCGTTAGGCTAGGCAGTCACCACCTCTTTGATGACTTCTTGCCCCATATTTGCTTTCCTGAGTTTAGTAAACATTTGCTAAGCCCCTACTCTATTCCAAGTACTGTGTTGGAAACTTTATGTGTGTGTTCTCATTCCCTTTTCTGGGGTAAACCCCTTACCCCCATAGATGAGGAAACGGCTCCCTATCCCAAATTATTATCATTTTTATGATTCTCTTCTCCACCAGATTGTGAGTTTCTTGACCCAGGGGTTGTGCTGTTTTTCATCTTTATTTCTCCATCTGGTAACAGTAAAGAGTCAATAATTATTGAATGAATGATTAATTATTCAAAGAAGATTATATGATTTACCCAGGTAATCATACAGTGATAGAATCTGGGTTCAGATCTAGCCCAGAGCACCTTTTGCAGCACCACAGCTTCTCAAATGACACTCAGACGCCTCAATTAACAAGACATTTGTAACTTGTATCACATGACCACTAGGTGACTAATCCAAAACGCCGTTGGCTGGTGGGAGAGGGGACAACATGTGTAGACCCCTTCCCTTGGCTTCCTGGTCCACAAATGACTATGTGCAGTGGTGTTCTGGAGTTGGCTCACATTGGCTCACCAGAGCTGATTGTGCTGATCTCTTCCCAACTCTATGTTCTATTACTTCATACAGGTAGCTTGAAGTCAGCCATGGTAGGAGTACTTACTCCATGGTAATTGGCAAATACTGCATATCAAGGTTTTGGTGGGGTTTTTTTCCTCTGCAGACCTGATTGTTAAGCCTTTACCAGCACCCCCACTGACTAGGTTATAGCTAATAGGAAGCTCTGGAGTGAGGTGTGCGTCTCCATGTGCTTATTTCCTGTGGTTGGGAGGCAGGGGGCTAGTACACCTCATGGGTCACAGCTGCACATGTACAGATTGCTACACATCTGTGATGCTGTCAGGAAGTCCATGAAGTTGAACGAAGAGAACTCTCATCTGCTTTAATTCACTTGTCTCTCACAGAACTGAGTAACACCATGATGAGGAATTGCAGGGCTCGGGGAGGAGGGGGCTCCCCAGAGCACTTGATGAGTGACAGGCAGTGCCAATTCTTGTTATTGAGGTGCTCAGGGAATCTCAAGACAGTTTTTGGTGACTATCACTCTCCTTCCTGGATTTGTCCTTCTAGAGTCTTTTAAAAAGCTATTTATTTATGTATGTATTTTTTTATTTGGCTGCACCAGGTTTTAGCTGCAGCACACAGGATCTTTGATCTTTGTTAAGCATGTGGGACCTTCAGTTGTAGCGTGAGAACACTTAGTTGCAGCATGTGTGATCTAGTTCCCTGATCAGGGATTGAACCCAGGCACCCTGCATTGGTAGTGTAGAGTCCTAGCCATTGGACCACAAGGGGAGTCCCCTCCAAGTCTTTCTAAGACTTCCTGGCTGGGGATTCTATGCCTGAAAGAAGAATAATGAAAATCAGGTAGTTGTATCACATAATTGTATCTCATTTAGCCCTAGAAAAGAGCCACCCTATGAGAGAGATATTATCCCCCCATGTACTGAATTGAATCATTTCTCCCAATGGCCATGTCCACTTGGAGCCAATGAATGTCACCTTATTTGGAAAAAAGGTCTTTACAAATATCATCAAGTTAGGATGAGCTCATACTGACATACGTCCCCAAAACACAGAGTCTCGGAGTCCCACGTTCAATTAGCTGCAGGTGCCATCAACCCTACTCATCTTTGTGCCTTCCCCATCCCCACCACCACTGCCTTAACTCCAGGTCTCCTTAGCTTGTGTTTGGACCACTGTGGTGACTTTCTAATGGTCTCTGCTTCATCTGGTCTCTTCTCACTCAGATCCATCCTAATCAGATCAGGGTCCCTGGACCATCATCCTGACCATGGCCCTCCTCTGTTCAAAGTCTGCAGTCACTTTCACTAGTCCTGAGGAAGTCTAGATTCTCCTTCTGGAACTTAGAAGTCCTCCATGATCTGGCCACAACCTATTTCTCCAGCTTTGACTCCTCTTTGCCCCTTCATTCTCCCTTTGAATATCCAAATATCCAAATTGAACTGTTCTTGTTCACCATACTTTCCTGTCTTTGTGGGGTTCAAGATGTCACTCTTCTATTTATTGACTGGCTTTCTCTCTGGACCCTCTCACAGCATCATTATAGGACCATGTACGTCCTACACAATGTTCATTAGTTTTGCTCACCCTCTGATTTCTTTCCTTTTTCTCTCCTGCAAAGGCATCCTGGTGAAGCAATGAAGTCCCAGATTCAATTCTTTGCCCCTTATTCACTGTGGGAATGTGGCAAGTTACTTGATCTCTCTGAGTGCTGGTTCTTTATACATCTGTTCTTCAGCGTGTTGTGGAGATTAAATTAGATCATGTGTGTAAGGTTCACAGCACAGAGAAGACACTTAGGACATGAGGGCTCATCTGGATCCCCTAGGACTCAGGATTACTGGGACATGACAAGTCAAGGGCAGGGGCTCTTTGTGCAGCAGACCTGGGTGTGGCATAAGCCTTCTTGGAGGAGGCTGCCATTTACCCCACCATAGACCACCAGAACTTATACAGGACTAGGGAAACAGACTCTTGGAGGGCACAAACAAAACCTTGTGTGCACCAGGACCTAGGAGAAAGGAGCACTGACCCACAAGAGACTGACCCAGACTTGCCCGCGAGTGTCCAGGAGTCTCTGGTGGAGGCGTGGGTCGGCGGTGGCTGCCGCGGGGCTGGGGGCGCTGAGTGCAGCAGTGCGTGCACGGGACCTTTCGAAGGAGGTCACCACTACCTTCATCACCTCCACCACAGTGCGGCCAGCCAACAGGGAGGGAACACAGCCCTGCCCATCAACAGAAAGTTGGATTAAAGATTTACTGAGCATGGCCTCCCCCATCAGAACAAGACCCAGTTTCGCCCTCAGTCAGTCCCTCCCATCAGGAAGCTTCCATGAGCCTCTTATCCTTATCCATCAGAGAGCAACAGAATGAAAACCACAATCACAGAAAACTAATCAAATTGATCATATGGACCACAGCCTTGTCTAACTCAATGAAACTATGAGCCATGCTGTGTAGGACCACCCAAGATAGATGGGTCATGGTGAAGAGTTCTGACAAGACGTGGTCCACTGGAGAAGGAAATGGCAAACCAGTATTCTTGGCTTGAGAACCCCATGAACAGTATGAAAAGGCAAAAATTGAAAAATGAACTCCCCAGGTGGGTAGGTGCCCAATTGCTTCTGGAGAACAGTGGGGAAATAACTCCAGAAAGAATGAAGAGACAGAGCCAAAGCAAAAACAACACCCAGTTGTGGATGTGACTGGTGATGGAAGTAAAGTCTGATGCTGTAAATAACAATATTGTATAGAAACCTGGAATGTTAGGTCCATAAATCAAGGTAAATTGGAAGTGGTCAAACAGGAGATGGCAAGAGTGAACATTGACATTTTAGGAATCAGTGAACTAAAATGGACTGGAATGGGTGAATTTAACTCAGATGACCATTATATCTATTACTGTCGGCAAGAATCCCTTAGAGGAAATGGGGTAGCCCTCATAGTCAACAAAAGAGCCCAAAATGCAATACTTGGATACAATCTCAAAAACAACAGAATGATCTCTGTTCATTTCCAAGTAATCCAAGTCTATGCCCCAACCAGTAATACTGAAGAAGCTGAAGTTGAATGGTTCTATGAAGATGTACAAGACCTTCTAGAACTAACACCTCAAAAAGATGTTCTTTTCATTATAGGGGACTGGAATGCAAGAGTAGGAAGTCAAGAAATACCTGGAGTAACGGGCAAATTTGGCCTTGGTGTACAAAATGAAGTAGGGAAAAGGCTAACAGAGTTTTGCCAAGAGAACACATTGGTCATAGCAAACACCCTCTTCCAACAACACAAGAGAAGACTTTACACATGGACATCACCAGATGGTCATTACCAAAATCAGAGTGATTATATTCTTTGTAGCCAAAGATGGAGAAGCTCTATACAGTCAGCAAAAACAAGACCAGCAGCTGACTATGGCTCAGATCATGAACTCCTTATTGCCAAATTCAGACTTAAATTGAAGAAAGTAGGGAAAACCACTAGACCATTCAGGTATGACCTAAATCAAATTAGACAGTGGAAGTGACAAATAGATTCAAGGGATTAGATCTGATGGACAGAATGCCTGAAGATCTATGGACGGAGGTTCATGACATTGTGCCAGAGGCAGTAGTGATTAAGACCATCCCCAAGAAAAAGAAATGTAAAAAGGCAGAATAGTTGTCTGAGGAGGCCTTACAAACAGCTGAGAAAAGAAGAAAAGTGAAAGGCAAAGGAGAAAGATATACCCATTTGAATGCAGGGTTCCAAAGAATAGCAAGGAGAGATTAAAAAAAAAAAAAAAAAAGCCTTCCTCAGTGATCAATGCAGAGAAATAGAGGAAAACAATAGAATGGGAAAGACTAGTGATTTCTTCAAGAAAATTATAGATACCAAGGGAACATTTCATGCAAAGATGGGCACAATAAAGGACAGAAATGGTACGGACCTAACAGAACCAGAAGATATTAAGAAGAGGTGGCAAGAATACACAGAAGAACTATACAAAAAAGATATTAATGACTCAGATAATCACAATGGTGTGATCACTCACCTAGAGCCAGACATCCTGAAATGCAAAGTCAAGTGGGCCTTCAGAAGCATCACTACAAACAAAGGTAGTGGAGGTGATGGAATTCCAGCTGAGCTATTTCAGATCCTAAAAGATGATGCTGTGAAAGTGCTGCACTCAATATGCCAGCAAATTTGGAAAATTCAGCAGTGGCCACAGGACTGGAAAAGGTCAGTTTTCATTCTAATCCCAAAGAAAGGCAATGCCAAAGAATGCTCAAACTACCACACAATTGCACTAATCTCACACGCTAGTAAAGTCATGCTCAAAATTCTGCAAGCCAGGCTTCAGCAGTACATGAACCGTGAACTTCCACATGTTCAAGCTGAATTTAGAAAAGGCAGAGGAACCGGAGATCAAATTGCCAACATCCGCTGGATCATCGAAAAATCAAGAGAGTTCCAGAAAGACCTCTACTTCTGCTTTTATGCCAAAGCCTTTGACTGTGTGGATCACAATAAACTGTGGAAAATTCTTCAAGAGATGGGAATACCAGACCACCTTACCTGCCTCCTGAGAAATCTGTATGCAGGTCAAGAAGCAACAGTTAGAACAGGACGTGGAACAACAGACTGGTTCCAAATCGGGAAAGGAATATGTCAAGGCTGTATATCATCACCCTGCTTATTTAACTTATATGCAGAGTACATCATGAGAAACACTGGGCTGGAAGAAGCACAGCTGGAATCAAGATTTCTGGGAGAAATATCAATAACCTCAGATATGCAAATGACACCACCCTTATGGCAGAAAGTGAAGAAGAACTGGAGAGCTTCTTGATGAAAGTGAAAGAGGAGAGTGAAAAAGTTGGCTTAAAACTCAACATTCAGAAAACTAAGATCATGGCATCTGGTCCCATCACTTTATGACAATAAATGGGGAAACAGTGTCAGACTTTATTTTTTGGGCCTCCAAAATCACTGCAGATGGTGACTGCAGCCATGAAATTAAAAGATGCTAGCTCTTTGGAAGAAAAGCCATGACCAACCTAGGCAGCATAGTAAAAAGCAGAGACATTACTTTCCCAGCAAAGGTCTGTCTAGTCAAAGCTATGGTTTTTCCAGTGGTCATGTATGGATGTGAGTCCAACACTCATGTTGGACTACAAAGAAAGCTGAATGCTGAGAAATTGATGCTTTTCAACTATGGTGTTGGAGAAGACTCTTGAGAGTCCCTTGGACTGCAAGGAGATCCAACCAGCCCATCCTAAAGGAAATCAGTCCTGGGTGTTCATTGGAAGGACTGATGCTGAAGCCGAAACTCCAATACTTTGGCCACCTGATGCGAAGAACTAACTTATTTGAAAAGACCCTGATGCTGGGAAAGATTGAAGGTGGGAGGAGAAGGGGACGACAGAGGATGAGGTGGTTGGATGGCATCGCTGACTCAATGGACATGAATTTGAGCAAGCTCTGGGAGTTGGTGATGGACAGGGAAGCCTGGCGTGCTGCAGTCCATGGGTTCACAAAGAATCGGACATGACTGAGCAACTGAACTGAATTGAACAAGTCACTGTGTTGATATCAACAGCAAGTGTGCAGTCTAGAGACCTGGGGTAGGGATGGGAGGCCTGATTTCTTAAGGCCCAGGAAGATGACAGGAGCTAAGACAGAACCAAGATGAAAGGGTGAGATCAAGAGCAGACAGGGCTGATTCCTCTGGGCTACACTGGATATCAGACTTCCCTGCCTGAAGATATGGGCCCCATGATAGAGGACAGAGACACGAGACAAAAGCTGTCCCTGCCCTCCAGTCTCAGCTGGGCACACTTTCCACTCCACGTGAGTGGGAATGGACATGAAGACAAAGGACTTGATTTCCAGCCCCAGCTGTGCAGTGACTCAGTGGGCCATCTTGGGCAAGACCCTGCCCCTCCATGGGGCTCGGTTTCTTCATTTACAAATTGACAGGGCAGGAGAGGAGGATTTGCAAGGTTCTTTCTACAAAAGGGACAGTGAGATGGACATTAATATCTACCTACTGATACAGCAGCAGAATTCTACATGGATTCTAAAGAAAGCCCAGATCTGCTGGCTGGCAGATGCCACATTGACCCTTTCTTACAGATCCCTCTGTGCCAGGGCAGCCCATAATCAGTCACCTTCCTTGAGGAAGCTAACAATAGTTAGGATACCACACCCCGGCCCAGAACCCCTCTGGAGCAGGAACTAGGATGCCAGCCTGCCCAGAACTCCTCGGGGAAGCTCTGTTGCCTGGTGGCCGTGGCAGCTGAGCCTTGCAGGGGGGAGGGAGGAAGGATAATTGAGCAGCAGGTGCTTCTGGGCCTGGTTTAGGGCACAACAGAAATGACAGCACATGTGCCCTACGTGTGTTTTCTTATTTGTTCCCAGCAGGAAATCAATGATGTCAGAAACCGAGGGATAACTCTGCAGCCCCAATCAATAGACCCTGATTAATTCAGTCATGGCCGTTGGGTAAATTTGCTGCATCATAATTAGAATTATTAATTAAAAATAGGAAATCAATTGACACAAGTTAAGCAAAGTAGGAATCAGCTGGGCTTCTTTGACATTGTTTGGGCAGGAGTTGAGGACACTGCATGCTCAGCTCTAATTTGGGGGCCCACATCCTATGTGACCCCCGCCAGACAAATCCAGCCTCCAGACCCCACAGCTAACAAGGGAGCAGAGTGAGCCTCCAAACTCCAGAGCTGGAGGTACCCCCAGAAGCATCTTATTCAATAATCTCATTATTAACATTGAAAAAAAAAAGAATTTGGGGAGAAAAAAGTATTTCTGCTCATTACTTTGCTTTCTCCATTCATATGCATATATCATTTTATCATCAAAATGTGTTCATATGGTATATGGTCACATGCTCTTTTTCCTCTCAACAGCATGGCCCAATCACTTATTCATTTGCCGCACAATTATCATTTGAATGGCTGCATAATATTCCATAGATGTACCATAATTTGCCTAACCAGTTCTCTATTGTTGGCCATTGAGTTGTTTAATAATAATAGCGGCTACATTCATGCGGCGGGGGTGGGGGGGGGGCGTGAGGTGGGGGGCGTGGTCCTTGCTTATAACTTGTACTGCGGGGCTTCCTAGGTGGCAGTAATGGTAAAGAGTTCACTTGCCAATGCAGGAGATGTAAGAGACACAGATTCAATCCCTGGGTTGGGAAGACCCCCCTCAGAGGTGAGCATGGTACCCACTCCAATATTCTTACCTGGAGAATCCCACAGACAGAGGAGCCTGGAGGGCTACAGTCCATAGGGTGGCACAGAGTCAGACATGACTCAACTGACTTAACATACAAATGTGGGCTTTACAGGCATTGTTTTGTCTAATCCTCACAACAATCCTGTGAAGCAGGTACTATTTTTATTCCCATCTTATAAACGGGGAAGCCAAGATTCAGAAGAAGGAATCTGATCCAAGTCCTACAGCTGGGCAATGGCATACCCAGAAAGGGAGCCAGGCCCCCTGCTCCTTCCTTGGTCAGGACTCCAGCTACCCCTTCTTGGGCCCCGTTCCTCCTCTGTCCCCACCTCTTCATTGCTCCCTCATGATCCTCTGAAATCTCAAGGTGGCCACATCTGTTCAGAGCAGTTCCTGGGAGCATCTGTCCTCAGCTGACTACAGAGGTTGGAGTTGCTAGAGGGATGGACAGGGCAGGTCCGGCTGTACCTGGCACGGTTTCCATACCAGCTATGGGAGAGCCACCACCTGTGACTGCTCCTGCCCGCCCTGTGAAACACATGCCCATCCACATCATGCCACATAGCAGGCTGCTGGGACCCCAGAGCTTTAGCTGAGGAATTCCCTCCCCCTACCTTCTGCCCCACCCCCATGGCCACACCTAAGGCTCCCCATCTGACCGCGTCCATGGGAGCAGTTTTCTAATCCTCATTCCACGGAGACACAGTGGCATACACTGTTCATATGGGCTGGGTCCAAGAGAAGTTGCCCATGGGTTACAGGCCATTTCAGTGGCTCCTGGTGATGGTGCCCCACATTCCCCCGCCTCTCCTCCCGCCCCCCGCACCATCATTTAAGAAAACATCTAGGAATGCAAGTCACACAGATGGGAGTTATCAGGCACTTACAATCTTGACACTGTTATTTAGTATGAAAAATAAATTATTCACCAGCTTTGTACTACATTAGTAGCAAATCGCTGTGACAAACCTCATAGTCTATGGTGTTAGCTTGGTTTGTCATGCATGATACCTAGTCTAAAATATACAGATTGTTCGGCACTGAACAAAATTACTTTATAAAATGTCTGCCACTTTGTGCGAAGTCTTTCAAGCCTCCTTTTTTTTTTTTCCTCTCCCCTTTGTTTATAAGGCCAAATATGACTCAGAATTTTCACTCACTAGATTCTGCTCAGTGGCTCAGGCCTCTGCTTCTGAAATGCCTGCACTCTGCCCACTTCCTTCCACTCTGACACCCCTCCTCTCAGGCCAGAGTCCCTTGGTCTTGGGGAAAATAGTCTTGAGTTACAGATAAGAATCTGCCTGACAGCCTCCCAGTCCAGCACACATCTACACTCCCTTCTCTGCCCCTTTCTTCTACCCCCACAATCTGTAGTCCACTAGCCCCTTGGAAGGAGAGAGGTGCGTGGTCCCTCGTGACTCCCAATAAGCACCGTTAAGGGATCAGTCTTCCCTGTCCTGATAATTCACAGTACTTGTGTGCCATAAAAAGTTTGAAGTGTTCTCTAGCCAACTTAATTACCACGAGCCTCCTTCTGAAGATTGTTCCAGCTAGTTGAATATTAATCTGCAATTCAAAGAGTCCCCAGGCACAGACTGCAAGATCTCGTACACACAAGTAATTAAGACCAAGTAGACAGACTCCAAAAAACTGGGAATTTTCTCCCAGAACGCAAGAGTGAAAAGCAAACTTCTGTCCTCGCCAGTGCCCCCAGCTCACCTGGCAGGCCAGGCTGGGACAGGAACTCGGGTTTTGCTATCTCATAGGTTTTAGAACATGGGATTTTGTTACATAGTGGCAGGATGATGTAGTAAAAACAGCACTGGACCGGGAGTCCACAGACCTAGTTTATAGGCCCTAGGACTCTTTTATCTTGGGCAGGTCACCGTCCCTCCTAGAGCAACAGCATCCTCATCTATAAAAGAATGGAGTTGGACCAGTATGTGTGTGTGTGCACGTGCCTTTATTTTCCTAAGGTTGTTCCAAGTATGGCCTTGGCTATTGAGGCTAAACATCACATAAGCCTCATGCTGATAATGATTAACTCTGCCATCAGCAGGAGAACGTAGTCGGAGCTGGCAGGAGTACCTGGCGACTCACCTGTGCTGACCCAAGAGCCTTTCTGAAATTCAGTGCTGGGACCATGGACTCCTCAGCCCCAGGCGGGTCAGTGGTATGTAGCCACTGAGTCAGAACCTGAGTTAGCTTGCTTATAGCCACTGAATCAAGAGAGAAAGAATTCAAACCAGGATAGTAGAAAGCATGTGGTGAGGTGCAGTCCCTGGGAAGGGTGAGGGGTTTGTGTTTGCTTGCAAGGCTGGATCACCAGGCTCAACTTCCTCCACTTCCCAGGGAAGCATGAAGGTCCCTGTCCCATTGTATGTCCATCTGGGCAGGATCTCTTTGCATGGAGACCAGATAGGTACCCGCGAGAGCTGTTCTTGGCTCTCTCTCATCCCTGAAGCCCATCTCTCTGGCTCTTAGAAAGGGCTTCTATATACAGGTTATTTAATGTCATTCAGATATCTTATTCCTGGTATATAGACTGGAACAAAAAGCAGAATGACAACAGCAATTAATTTTCCTGTCAAGGATGCCAGCAGCTTGGAGAGAGCCAGACTGGAGCCAGGGAGCTCAGCAGAATACTGAGATTTTGAATTCACAGCTCAGAGTCTCTGGGGCCCACCCTGTATAAATCACATCCACTTTGGGGCTCAGCCTCACGTGAAGGAGAGAGTCAAAGGGAACTCCGTTTACTCTCTGGACCTTGATGCTTGGCCTTTCCAATCAGAGATGAAATGGAAATGAGAGTTGTTGACTTGGTCCCTTCTCACCTCCCTCCGAGAGCTCTAGCCAGCGATTCTTTAGCCCTGTGTACTTAGAGAACTCAGTAAGGGAGAAACCCAGGGCTTAGGTAAGTAGGACATTTTAGCTGGTAGGAACCAAGTCCTATCCATCATTTTAAAGATGTAGAAGTTCAGGTCTAGTTACCTGAGGTTATGAAGAGGTGGTAAGAGTACACAGAAGAACTATACAAAAAAGATACTAATGACCCAGAAAACCACAATCACTCATTTAGATCACTTATCTAGAGCCAGACATCCTGAAATGCAAAGTCAAGTGGGCCTTAGGAAGCAACACTACAAACAAGGGTAGCGGAGGTGATGGAATTCCAGCTGAGCTATTTCAGATCCTAAAAGATGATGCTGTGAAAGTGCTGCACTCAATATGCCAGCAAATTTGGAAAACTCAGCAGTGGCCACAGGACTGGAAAAGGTCAATTTTCATTGCAATCCCCAAATAAGGCAATGCTAAAGAATGTTCAAACTACTGCATAATTGCACTCATCTCACACACTAGCAGGAGAAGGAAAGGGGAACCCACTTCAGTATTCTTGCCTGGAAAACCCCATGGAGAGAAAAGCCTGGCAGGCTATAGTCCATAAGGTCACAAAGAGTCGGACATACTGAAGTGACTTAGTGCTGCACACACTAGCAGAGTAACGCTCAAAATTCTCCAAGCCAGGCTTCAAAAGTATGTGAACTGTGAACTTCCAGATGTTCAAGCTGAATTTAGAAAAGACAGAAGAACCAGAGATCGAATTGCCAACATGCATTGGATCATCGACAAAGCAAGAGAGTTCCAGAAAAAGCCTACTTCTGCTTTATTGACTATGCCAGAGCCTTTGACTGTGTGGGTCACAACAAACTGTGGAAAATTCTTCAAGAGATGGGAATACCAGATCACCTGACCTGCCTCCTGAGAAATCTGTATGCAGGTCAAGAAGCAACAGTTAGAACCAGACACGGAACAACAGACCGGTTCCAAATCAGGAAAGGAGTACGTCAAGGCTGTATATTGTCACCCTGCTTATTTAACTTATATGCAGACTACATCATGTGAAATGCCAGGATGGATGAAGCACAAGCTGGAATCAAGATTGCCAGGAGAAATATCAATAACCTCAGATATGCAGATGACACTACCCTTATGGCAGAAAGTGAAGAGGAACTGAAGAGGCTCTTGAGGAAAGTGAAAGAGGAGAGTGAAAAAGTTGGCTTGAAACTCAACATTCAGAAAATGAAGATCATGGCATCCAGTCCCATCACTTCATGGGAAATAGATGGGGAAACAATGAAAACAGTGAAAGACTTTATTTTGAGGGCTCCAGAATCACTGCAGAAGTGACTGCAGCCATGAAATTAAAAGATGCTTGCTCCTTGGAAGAAAAGATATGACAAAACTAGACAGCATATTAAAAAGCAGAGACATTACTTTGCTAACAAAGGTTCATCTAGTCAAAGTTATAGTTTTTCCAGTAGTCACATATGGATGTGAGAGTTGGACTACAAAGAAAGCTGAGCACTGATTAATTGATGCCTTTGAACTGTGGTGTTGGAGAAGACTCTTGAGAGTCCCCTGGACTGCAAGGAGATCCAACCAGTCCATCCTAAAGGAAATCAGTCCTGAATATTCATTGGAAGGACTTATGCTGAAGCTGTAATACTTTGGCCACCTGATATGAAGAACTGATTCATTGGAAAAGACCCTGATGTTAGGAAAGATTGAAGGTGGGAGGAGAAGGGGATGACAGAGGACGAGATGGTTGGATGACATCACCGACTCAATGGACATGAGTTTGAGCAAGCTCTGGGAGTTGCTGATGGACAGGGAGGCCTGGCGTGCTGCAGTCTATGGGGTCACAAAGAGTCAGACATGACTGAGTGACTGAACTGAACTGAACTACCTGAGGTCATGCAGTTGAACATAACAGAGACTGAAACCCCAGTCTCTTGACTTCCAGCTCAGCATCTCTCCTGTGCCCCATCCCGCCTCCCTCATGATGATAACAAAATGTGTGTGTGTGTGTGTGTGTGAGTGATTCTTCTCCTCATCCTTATCCCACTTATACAGTCAAGCCTTATTGCCTCCATTTTGCAGATGATGAATACTGAGTCTCGTACAGTGCTCCAGCTTACGTAGCAAGCCCTCTGTCATCCAAGAACTCATTTTACTCTTACAACCATCCTGGTGGATAGGTTTCAGTATACTCCTTTTCACCAGAGAAAACTGAGGATTGGAGAAGTGAAGTGACTTTCCCAAGGTCACACAGCTAGTCAGTGGGTATGCAGAACTTGAGCCCAGCCACTTTCCACTACGTGAGGAGGTTAGTGACAGAGCCAAGGATAGAATGAGTGCCCTGACACTCAGCCCTCAAACCCATTATAATGTCCCAGGAGAACCCATTTTCCTACCTGGTGAGACTGTCCCTCAGTTCAGTGGGTACCAAATGACACCACACCATTTTTTTCCGCTTAGATATGCTTCACTACTCACCTCCACACTCAAGTTCTGTGATGCTTGCAAATGTCACCAGGTGCCATCTGAAAAGGTTTTCATTTACCCACAGGGAAGCCAACTGGACAGTTTTTGTCAAAACATTCTCAAGAGTCCTCTGAGCTTAACTCACCTCTCTCACCCTGCTGCCTACCACACTCACTGCCTTCTTGGCTTCCTACCCTGAGAGACCATTCCACTTCACACATACTGAAGCAGGAATCACAACAGTATTACCAGTTAATAATTATATTGCACTTAAGTGTTTTTGCAAAGCATGTTTTCAAGCATTCTGTCACCTGATGCAATTATCTCCACTTGACAGATGAAGAATCAGAGGCTCACTGTAGGGAAGGAATTTGCAATGGGTTGCACAGTCTGTAGTGGCTGAGCTAGAACTCAATCCCAAGCTTTCTGGCTCCCAGTTCTATGCTTCTAGCATGAGGTTGGGAAAGAACAAGCAAATACTACCAGAAGCTGGAGAGTAGGAGAGAATTTTCAGGAGAGAAAATGCCAGAAACCCCTCTAAGAAGGACTTCTTCCTGTCATTTTGATCACCAAAATGTCCTGGAAATTGAAGCACTAATTTGTATCTTAGAGTGACAAGAATAGAAGGAATTATTCTGCTTTCCATGCTCCGTGTTTATACGTTTCTTGGTGTGGAATTCAGTACCAAGGACAGTGCTTCTGGCCCCCATGGCCCTGGCATTGTAAGACCTAAGAAATAGAAGAGTCCAGCCTTCATCCTCTGTACAAATCATTTCCATAATACTTAGAGCCCATCTGACCTTTGCTTGAATATCTCCTGCAATGGAGGAGTCTTAGCATTTTCAGTCCTTTGAACATGCCTATTACAAGTGGAGGAAGGCAAGGAAATGGTTACACTGAGAAGAAGATCACCAAGTTCTTTTTAAAACTATTAAATACTTGTGACATATAGAAAAATAAAGAAAATACTATGAAAAATACCCTCCACTCATATTGAAAAAAATATAAAAAATCACTGCGTTTCCCTCAGATCCTTTTTAAAGAAAGAAAATGTTACAAAAGTACTTAATGCCCCCTTTGCTCCTTCCCCTGTTCAAATTCTCCTCCCTCTGTATCCCCAGGGGTCATCTGTATGGTTGTTAAGATCCTTCAATTCAAAAAAGTTATGTCAGAGCCAAAAGAGTTCCTGGAGACCTCCTTTTCCAACCCACTCATACAGCAAATGAGTAAGGCAAGACCTGAAGAAGGGATTTGACTTAAGATCTCAGTGGTGGTCCTAAGCCTTTTCATGGCCATTATCTTCTCTTTAATTTCATCCCAGTCTTTGATGTGGGGTGAGCCATGGATTAGTACATCCATTTTATAAGTCTTTGGGTTGTTTGCCTTTTTAGCTCTTTACCTCATCTCAAAGATATCAAGTCACCCTCTTTTGCATGTGAAAAGATCAGGAAAGTTATAGAATCTCCTGTTTCTTCATAGGAAAAACGAGTTATGGCAGAGAGAAGTAAATAATAAGGGAAATCAAATTGACTTGCCATATGGAGTTGAGAATGGGATTGAATGGAGCTGAACTCAGGGTGATGGAGCAGGGGGAACAGTTTCAGCAAAGCATGAGGCACATGAAGGCAGAGTCTGCTGAAAACAGGGGGTGAAGGGTGTCAGAGGGATCTGGGCAGTGGGATGGCTGGGCCTGAGTGTAGAGGGCTTTAAATACCACGTCCCCATGCACCTGAACTTGAGTCTTGAGTCACTGGAGACCATGGAAGAGCTTTACACAAGGCAGTGACCTCATCAGATTGGTCATTTGGAAACATCACTCTGGAAGTTAGGCACATGTTGGGTAGAGGAAGACACTATAAGTCGGGCACTGGTTTTGGACACTTGTCAAAACAATCTATAGCCACCCATAGCTGCTCGTTCTGCTGGTGCTGTTAGGTTCTTTGGCAGATAACAGAAAACTCTCAGGCCCTGATGGCTTACCCCAGGCCAGCTTCTCCTCCCCACCCTCCATTCAGCCACTCTCAGAGCCTGAAAGTTTGTCTTCATGAGACATGAAAAGAACATGGCAAGAGAAACTGCCATAACCCACTCTCACATGGCAGGGAAAATGCAAGCAAAGAGGAGAGTTTTGCTGTCTGTTTCTGGCTTGTAACTGTGGCTCAGCTCTGATGATGCGGTAGAAGCAGCTTTGGCCCTCTGGAGACCTGTTCTAGAACTCAGCACTGCCTCCAGTTCATCGTGTCACCTTGAAAAATCACTTTCCTTTTCTAGACCTCCCATTCTTCACCTGCAAAGGGAGAGGATGGGACTAGCTGTTTGCTAAGGTGGCTGTCGTTCTAATACTTTGTAATTGCATCCTCTTCTTCACTACCTATGAATCATCTATGGGACTCAACTCTGAGGCCTGCAAAGAGTCTCTACTCAACCTTGGTCCTTCATAATCATAACTGCTACAATCCACTGTCCATTTATCGTGTACTTGCCACTGTGCTAAGCCCTGTGTAATTACATTTCATCACTACAACTACCCTACTAGGTAGGTGATATTATTATTTTCATTTTACAGATTTGGGAAACTGACGCACAGATTTAGTAACTTGCCCAGGGTCACCCTTAAGAATTCAGGTCTGTTAGCCTCCACAGCCATGCCCTCAATGCCTGTACCTTAATGCCCAGCGCCAAGCTCAGATCCATGCCTGGATCCCTTGTTGCTGCTAAATCACTTCAGTCAGGTCTGACCCTTTGTAACCCTATGGACTGTAGCCCGCCAGGCTCTTCTGTCCATAGGATTCTCCAGGCAAGAATACTGGAGTGGGTTGTCATGCCCTCCTCCAGAGGATCTTCTCGACCCAGGGATCAAACTCGCATCTCTTACATCTCTTGCATTGGCAGGCAGGTTCTTTATCACTAGCACCACCTGGGAATCCCCCTGATGCCCATAGTAGCACCTTCTAAGTTCTCTGTGGTCTGTATCAAACCGCGAGGGAAAAACTTGTCTGGGACTCTTCTCAGCTTTGTGAGTGTCCAGACCCTACCCCCACCCAGAGAGCTCTGCTGAGGAGCTTGCCTTCTGTTTGCTCATTTTAATAAGATCGTTCCCTCTCTTGATCTTGAGTGATGACAGGTAGCCAGCTAGAACTAACTACAATGTTAACTTTGCCTTGAAAGCCTCCACCTGCTCCCCAACTGGAGACAGCTTGAGCCATGAGCTCATTAAGCAACAGAAGCCTGTCTCCCCACTGCCTGGATACCAGCAAGAAAACCCATAATAGACCTGCTTTTACATTGAGTTGAAAGAGCATCACTCACCCAGTCCTGAACAACTTGCTTTCAGCCCCCTCCCCCTCTCTTCAATTAGCTGCCAATTAGGCATCAAGGGTTCCCTAGCCTCCTGCCAGCCCCTGACCTGAAACAGGAGAGGACCTCAGAGCTCTCAGCCCAGGTTCAAAGGCATTTTGATTGTGTGCCTGAGTTTACCCCCACTCTCTTCACTTGGGCCTGGCTTCCTTTCAAAGTGAAATGCTTTAAAGGGAAAAGAAAAGAAAACCACACACACTGAGGAGGCCCACTGGGACCCCTCTGGTTCAAACATCCAGTTCAGAGGGCCTCCCGATCACCCTCCCACACAGCTCCCAGCACACCCTGGGATTCAGCTCACCTACGCCTCCCACTCCAACCCCTTTGGCTCCTAGTCACTGGGGGAGGGGGATGGAAGGGAAAGATGGGTAGAGCAGAGGAAAGGGAGTGGGGAGGGAGGCGGTAAAGATGGAAATGGAGACAGATAGAAATGGGGGAACATCAGAGGAAGCACCTGCTAAATCCCCCTGTCCTCTCTGGGGAGGCTGAGCTACAGATGAGGGTCACCTTTGTGGTCCTTCAGCTGCCAGGGAATCTGATGCTTGGTAATGAAGAGTAGCATCCTCTACTGGATTCTGGGGTAGAGTCGCAATCATTCCAGCCTGAGGAAGCGTCCCCTCCCCTTCAGTTTCTAAGCCCTTCTCCTCCCTTATACCGGCCAGGCAGGGCTGTTAGGTACAGGTGGTCAGGCTGTGCACTGCATAAAGCTGACATAGAGGGACTTTTATGGAGAGGGGAGTGCATGGATGAATGTGGGGAATCCAGCCCTCCCAGCAGCCCTGGAGGAGCCTCTCGTACACATAGTCAGAGGTACACACTGCCTGGAGGCTGCTCCAATCCTGATTCTTCCAAGCCACACCCAAGATCCCTTCCCTAGTGAGCTGTGCTGTGCTGTGCTTAGTTGCTCAGTCGTGTCCGACTCTGCAACCCCATGGACTGTAGCCTGCCAGGCTCCTCTGTCCATGGGATTCTCCAAGCAAGAATACTGGAGTGGGTTGCCATGCCCTCCTCAGGGGATCTTCCCAACCTAGGGATTGAACCCAGGTCTCTGGCATTGCAGGTGGGTTCTTTACCAGCTGAGCTACAGGGAAGCCCCTCCTAGTGAGCTGCTGCTGCTGCTAAGTCGCTTCAGTCGTGTCCGACTCTGTGCGACCCCATAGATGGCAGCCCACGAGGCTCCCCCGTCCCTGAGATTCTCCAGGCAAGAACACTGGAGTGGGTTGCCATTGCCTTCTCCAATGCAGGAAAGTGAAAAGTGAAAGCGAAGTTGCTCAGTCGTGTCCGACTCTTAGCAACCCCATGGACTGCGGCCCACCAGGCTCCTCCGTCCATGGGATTTTCCAGGCAAGAGTACTGGAGTGGGGTGCCATTGCCTTCTCCGCCTAGTGAGCTATCTGAGGCCAAATTTCTGTCCCCACCGCCCAACTCTAAAGAAGGTAGAGATGCTCCAAAGAGACCCTCCTACCAATTGTCTCCCTACAGCCCATGATGACATTCCTGCCTCCAGGCCTTTGCTCATGCTGTTGTCTCCAGCCTCCTCCACCACTCTCCCTTATGCCTAAGTCCACTCTTCTTTGAGGCCTAGGGAGTCCCATCTCCTCCCTTGAAGCCTTCCCTGCCCTGGGGGCCACACCTTCTGTGTGTACCTGAAGTTCACAGAGTGCCACCACTTCTCCCTGGCCATTAGCTCCTTGACCTATAGAGAGACTTCTCTTTTGTCTTTTTTATGTGTCATTGTGACTACCACCCCCTCCCATCCCAACCCCCAGTCATGAGGACTGAGGGCAGGAGCCATGTCATCTTTTTATCCCCAGGTCCCGAACCATTTCTTACATCGATTTGTTGGTTTGCGTATTGAATCAACATACAGTAATATGGGGCTCCCAACACACAGCAGACAGCGTGCCGGTCATTGCATGTACAGTGGGGAACAAAGTGGACTTGGGGCCTAACAGAGATACCCTCGCTTCCCCAGGCCACGCATGGCAACACAGCAAAGGCTATGGTGACAAACAGCTGCAGCTCTGCCACAGGCACGATCCGTGGGGCCAGTGGGACGTGGGGCAGAGAGAATACCCACCCTGCCGCCCTCCACCAGGGCAAAGAGCAAGGGGTTAATGGAGAAATGCTCTGGCTGTCTCGCCCCTCGGTTGGGATAACTCCACTCCATGTGCTTGGTTATCTCCCAGAAGTCCAGGTGGATTAACACCTGCTGCGCTGCGTCTTCCTTCTTTTCCCCTCGCCATGGAGTCACCTTAGGGTCTGCTTCCGCGGAAGCACAGACCAAATCCCTCCCTGAAGGTGGAGTTGAGGACAAGTCAGGTGATGATGATAATGACCTATTATTAATCCAACTCAGCTCCCTGTGAGTTTACCCTTGCATGATACCTGGATCATGACTTTGTTTATTCATTTATTCATCTCCACACTTTCCGGGAGGGTTTGTCACACTTGCAAGTAGAAGAAGCTTCTACTTGCAAGTCGTTAAGTGAGGTACTTTTACACCATACACTGACCCCAACTCTCTCTGGCCTGTAAGACCCATTGTATAGGTGAGGTGAGGAAGCTAAGTCTCAAAGGACAATTCAGCTTGCCCAGGGTCACACAGGTGGGAAGAAGCAGAACTGGGATTTGCACCCAGGTCTGTGTGATTCCAAAGCTCTGAGGCCTGATGGATAAGCACCCAGTTTAAACAAGGCAAACAGCAGTAGGCACAATGAGTTTAGAGTGAATGGGGAGAAGGAGGGTTCCTAAAAGCTTCCCTAAGGGAGAGGCATTTAATCTGAGTCTTAATGGATGGGAGGGTTTCGAGAGATGGAGAAGTTTCCTGGGCAGGGTCTGCAGGGCTTTAAAGAGTGAGTCCCACGTGAAGGACAAGGAGAGGTTCTCCAGAGTAGGCTGAGCCGCCCTCCACCGGATAGAATGAGGGGTACTGAGGCCCAGGCCACTTTTGCTAAGTTCAGCTCAGTAGATTCCCTCTAAAATCCCAGGCCCCTGTGGGCTCAAAGGATGTCCCAGAAGCTTCAAGTGTAAATATCCCACTTAATGAAGCCACCGGCCACTGCCCACTGCAGGCCACACCCGTAGTCATCAGAAATTCAAGGGTCATTAACTGTGTTCCATTTGCTTGTGAGCTGCTGTGTTTCTCACCAGTTGACTGACTGGGAAATCAGCTCCCAGAGAGGCCCTGGCCTTCCCTGCAGCCCCGAGTCTCCTCCTCATGGCTCTCAGCTGCACGGGGGTACCCACCACCTTGTAACAGGACTCTCGCCTCTCCAACTTCTGGCAAATGCAGCACTCCCATTTAGGGATGGGTGAGACAGTCTTCAGGAGTCATTGCTGGATGCCCAGAGACATAAAGAACAATAAGGGGACTGTATTTAGTCCCCTGGAGGTGGGCACATAATCTGTGAGAGCTCAGCCTGTGTGCACTGTTGGCACATTTTCTGAGTCACCCAGATGCTCAAGCATGGAGCTGCCCCAACTGGTGCTTCTCCCCATTCATGCCCAGCTGTCTCCTGCCTGGTGGGATGATGAGGGGAGCCTCTCAGAGGCACCAGGCAGAAGGGGGCTCGTGTTCACCCCGTCCACCCACGTCCTCCTAAACCAGAAGGTCCTAGCTGACCCAGGGTGTTGATGGGCTGCATAGAGGGACCATGTCCCTCCTGGCTCAGGGTTGGAAGTCCTGCCCACAGGGAGTCCTGCTTGCCTGCTTCCACAGAGTCCTGGTGAACCCTCCAAGAGCTTCCCATTGCTCTTGAGAGAAAACCCCAGCTCCCGTCACAGGCACATCTGGCCCGTCTGCCTCATGGAGTCCCTCCCTCACTTCTCTCAGAACTTACCAGCCAGGCCACCCCCTTCAAGGTCTGCCAACCTTTCCCCACCTCAGGACATTTGCCCACGCTTTTACTTCTACCCCGAAGGCTCTTACTGTCATGTCACCACGACTGCCTTCTTCTCATCCTTCAGCTCTCAGCATACATGTCACCTCCCCTGAGGGGCTTTCCTTGACCTCTCAATTGAACCCCTATATTCATTTACCATCAAGCTATTATTTGCACCTCCATACCCTTGTTGCAGCTTATGATCCTTGTTAATGGAGTCACTTGTTGAGCAAGTGTTTATTTTATTTTTTTTTAACTTTACATAATTGTATTAGTTTTGCCAAATATCAAAATGAATCCGCCAAAGGTATACATGTGTTCCCCATCCTGAACCCTCCTCCCTCCTCCCTCCGCATACCATCCCTCTGGGTCGTCCCAGTGCACCAGCCCCAAGCATCCAGTATCGTGCATCGAACCTGGACTGGCAACTCGTTTCATACATGATATTTTACATGTTTCAATGAGCAAGTGTTTATTGAGCATCTGCTGTATGCCAGATGCTGTCCTAGGTGCTGGGGACAGAGTAGTGAAGGAAATAACTCCTCAGGGAGCTGACATTCTAGTGGGAGTCCCTGACAAAAAAACAAAAAAGTGAAAATAAGTGTATGGTACAGTGATTATATAACATCAGATAGAATAAGTTCATGAAAGGAAAAATAAAGCCAGGGGGATGGAAGAGAGAACTTGGAAAGGATGGTCCATGAAGGCCCTCAGGAGGTGCTGTTTGAATAAAGGCCAAAATAGAGGCCTTTACTACTTTTTTTTTTTAATATTGGCTATAGAAGGCAATGGCACCCCACTCCAGTACTCTTGCCTGGAAAATCCCATGGATGGAGAAGTCTGGTGGGCTGCAGTCCATGGGGCCGCTAAGAGTCGGAGACAACTGAGCGACTTCCCTTTCACTTTTCACTTTCATGCATTGGAGAAGGAAAGGGCAACCCACTCCAGTGTTCTTGCCTGGAGAATCCCAGGGACGGGGGAGCCTGGTGGGCCGCCGTCTATGGGGTCGCACAGAGTCGGACACGACTGAAGCGAAGCAGCAGCAGCATATTCACTGTGTTACACAATGTATTCTTTTTTAATTTGTATTTATTTATTTACTTTTGGCTGTGCTGGGTCTTTGTTGCTGACATGGCTTTCTCTCGTTGTGGCAAGCAGGGGCAACTCTAGCTGTGCTGCAGGGGCCTCTCTTTGCAGCGGCTCCTCTTGCTGCGGCTCACAGGCTGTGGCGCGCAGGCTCGGCAGCTGCGTGGTGCGCAGGCTTAGTTGCTCTGCAACATGTGGAATGTTTCCAGGCCAGGAGTGGAACCCGTGTCCCCTGCACTGGCAGGTGGATTCCTAACCACTGGGCCACCAGGGAAGTCCCTTTACTGTTTCTTGTCTGTCTCCACTCCTGGACTGTAAGCTCCTTGAAGGGACCCTGGATGTTTTATTCCTCGCTTGATCCACAGTGCCTGGCACTCAGTAGGCACTCAATAAAGCCTTATGAAGTGAATGAACAAATGGACAGCTGACCAGACCTCCTACCACTGCAGCAGAAGCATCTTTGCTTCACTTCATCAGCAGATCCCAGGAGCAGCTGGTCCCCGTCCTTTGATAATAACTCTCAATAGACAGGAAGGCCATTTGTCAGTCCGCCCTCAGGTCTCCTCTCTCCAGGGAAACTGGAGGTCCTCACCCAGCCGTGATGAATAGAGTGTCCTCTGACTGGCAGGCCCAGCTGGGAGCTGCTCTCAGAGTCCCTCCCTATGCAGGGAAAAATGGACCATGACACGTGTGAGACAAATAGCAAGATGGGATCCAGTGGGAAACCTCAAATACCAAGGAGACATGCTTCCTGCTGATAGGTGGGTCCTGTGTTGAGTGACCTCACTGGGGACGTGGCACCATGGAGAATGGTGGATGGGATCAGGGCCTAAAGATGTGCAATCTCAGCTCTCTTAAGTAGGCCGGGCCCTTGGGCAAGCGGCTTCTTTTCTCTGGCCCTGTCCATCTGAGTAATGGAAGTACCAATGTTTGCTTTGATGACCTGGAAAGCATAGAGGTGCTTGGGAAAGTCAAGGGTGTACAGATAAGCAGAGTTATTCCAAATAACAAGTAATTTGTGTAAAGCCTTTAAAGAATAGTTGCATAAAGCAAGGCAAACCTGCGTGTGTTGTCTTTATTGTCAAAATTCTATTTATGCCTGTAGTTCAGTGGGTGCCTGTGAGCAGAAATTCAGAGTACACACATGTGCCCCAAAGTTCAATGCTTTGTTTCCTCTGGCTTTGCTATTCTCTCCATCGCCGAGTCTTTGTCTCTGATAGTTTCTCCAGGTGATTCAGAGATCTCAGCATGTCTGAAAGGCAAGGAAGCTTAGGGCTCCTCTAATGCTGCCCCTTCATTTTATGATGAGGAAATTGAAGGCCAAAGAAGATAGGTGATTTGCCTAAGGCCACACAGAAAGTCTGGTGTCCATAACCCCAAGATAGGACCAGAGGCCAGGAAAGGATGGAGGGTGGAGGCTCTCCTTAGCATGATATCACTTCGTGTTTCCTCAGCTGACAATGGAGATTATGGGGTGGTGGTTGTTCAGTTGCTGACTTTTTGCAACCCCATGAACTTCAGCAGGCCAAGCTTCCTTGTCATTCACTATCTCCTGGAGTTTGCTCAAACTCAGTCTATTGAGTTAGTGATTCCATTTAACCATCTCATCATCTGTCATCCCTTTCTCTTGCTCTCAATCTTTCCCAGCATCAGGGTCTTTTCCAATCAAAATGTGGTCTACTGGAAAAGGGAATGCCAAACCACATCTGTATTCTTGCCTCAAGAATCCAATGAACAGTATGAAAAGGCAATAAGAGTTGTTGGGAGGATTAAATGAGATACTACTTATAAAGAACTCAGACAGAGGTTCATCGATAACAGGGCTTACTCTGTGTTAGCTGCTACTGTCCTGACCATACCAGCAAGCACCAACGCCACCACACAGCCATTCTGATCAGTGGGTGCCCTGCCCTACCAGTTATTGAGTATTCTTAATGGTTACATTCATCATCCCCAAGTCCCTAGCCTTTAAAGCAGCACAGTAGTTCATAGGACTTCCCAGAAAAGACAGAGAGGACAGAAACCTTGCCCAGCCTGGTCTCCAGTAAAACCACCTATAAACCTGTCTTGGTTTGCTCACAGCCCTCCTCTGAGCTGTGTTCTAGCCCCATGCCATTCGGGATGCTTTTCTGTGGACCCAAAGTCCAGGACTTGTCACTGGCCAGTGATAAGTAAAAACATCGATTGTAAACGTTTAGAAACTTGCAGCCATTTCGACAGCATTGTGAGAGCCAAGCCTGCGGTTGGTGGACTCCTCTACTGAGCAGGACATAGCTATGTGAGTGTGTCAGAGGTTCATGGAGAGACCCACGTGGTGTGACCCGTGGAGTCATGCCCAGGTAGGACCATGAGTCTCAGATGGGTTGGAAAACAAAACTGTTCCTTTCCCAAGGATAGTTTGAGAAGCCATGATCTAGCCTTCCTTCAGTGAAGCAGACTCCTCAGCCTGTTCACCAGACCTTCTGCAATCAGGCTGCATGTACCCACCTCCCCCACTGAGGGCCGCTCTCCACTCTGAATTCTCCCTCCCTGCCTTCTCAGCCCACCACTCAGACTGTCTTCTGCTTACTTTCCCACCTATTGAAATCTTATCCCTCTTTCTAGATCCGAAGCCAAATCCTCTCTCTTCCCTAAGGCCCTCCTAGGTCCCCCATCACCCCCTCAATCTCCCTGTGCCCTTTTACCTCCAGCAAGCACTGCTCCCAGTCTGTCTCATGTGGTCCACAGCTGCTGCATATGTGCCTGAGCTGAGTCACTCTGTGGCCCCTGAGGACCAGCTGGGCCTCCCATCCTTTTGAAGCCCCACCGAGTCTAGACCTTACATCTAAACAGTTTTCAACAAATGTCAGCCCAGCTGATCCAGAGCACCAAGTGTACCAGTTGGCTCCAGGTGCTACCTTTGCCAAAAGGAAAAATGGCTCAGATGTGAACCCATTATGTTGGAACAGTCATGGTGTAAGCCCTGCAGGACCACCGCTATGTCTGCGGGTGAGAGCAGCCTTCCGTCAGGCCTCTGGGGTGTGACATCGGCTCTCAGGATGAGTGGCTGGGCAGAGGGTTCCAGGTCCATCCTGCCCCTGGCCCACAGCTGACTCTCCACATGACTCTCCACATGACTCTCCAGGCTGCCCTGGCCCAACTTATCACCTCAACTTGCTCATCTGGCTCCTTGTGCCTGTGACCCCAGGAACAGCTCTACACAGCCCCGCCACCCTCCTTCTTCTGCCCACCTGATGAGAAATACCCGCCTCCATCATGAACAGGGAACAAGCGAGCCTGGCTTTAGTTCAGAAACGCTCTTTGGCCTCACTAGGGAAGCCAGCCTCCACTTTCACTGCTTCTTTCCCTGCTTTCCACATATTCCCTGTGGGGACAGTGCCTGAAAGTTCCACCAGAACAGAGACCCCACGTGCCACTTTGACTCCCTCTCCTCAGTGTCCATGGCAGAGCTGGCCGGAAGTGGCTGCTCACTGGGTGAGATGAAGGAGAAGGCACTACTTTAAATTGCAGCAAGAAACTCCTCAGCTAGACCAGTGGAAGAACTTTCTGACTGTGAGAGGAATTAAACAGACATTTAAAGGCAGAAAAGATCTTAGAAGATGGGTTCCCACCCCGCCTCCATTCAGCTGCTTAACCCTTTGTCCTTGTGTGAGAACCCAGACAAAAACTCAGCAGCTCTGGAGCTGTGGAGGTGGGCGGTCCAGAGCCCCTGTCATGGTTCCAGCCCCAGGTATAGGACCCTGTGGACTCTGTGGATTGCAGCTTCACACCCACTCATCTAGGCTAATCCTATCGCTCTGCCATGGGAGACACCGAGGCCTGGGTGGGTGGTACCTTCCAAGGCGCATGACAGCCTGAGAGGGGCTCTCCCACCAGACAGACCTCACTGTGTGAAGCAAGTCAGAGTGAAAGGCACGCTGGGAAATGGCAGATGAGGCTGTGGGATGAGCTCATACCTCATGGGAGACAGGCTTGTACCCCATGACCTTCCGATGTCCTTTCCCGCTCAGCCTGTAAGTTCACCTTCCTCAGACCCCACATCTGGGGGTCCCACTCCCACCCCACAGAGCTTCACCAAATTCCCTTTGATCCCCAACCTCTCCCCCAGCTCCTCAGCCCGGGGTTTGCTCTGGAGCTTTGAAAGGGGGGTGAAGCCTGGGCCCCGCTGGGGAGGGTGCCAGCCTGGGCAGCAGGACCCCTGGCTGGTCTGTGTGTCTTTGCCGCCTTTGAAAGGCCCTTCCAAAGAGGTAATTCCTTTGTGCGCAGACATGATTTATGAGACTTTCTGGGCAAATTGCAGAGATAAATGGTCTTTGGGGCTGGGAAGCTTCAAAGGCAGTGATGCAGGCAGATCAGAGGGAGCCAGGCAGCTGGGAGCTGGGGCCTCATTAAAAGCCTCTGGAACGGGGAAGGAGGCAGGAGGCTCTGAGCAGAGCCGAGGAACCTCAGGCTGGCCCCTGGCCCATTTGGGGCAGCCCCAGCTTACTGCCCTGTACCTCACTGACTCCACTGCTGAAGTGCAGGAGGCGCGAGTGCTGGGACCACCGAGGTGCATTTATCCAGAGGTGGGTGCTGCCCAGGGCAGAGGCTTTGAGGACAGAGGAGAGTGGCACATGAATTCTGGAGTGGGCTCTGGGAGAGAAGGGGGAGATAGGGCAGGGAGTCCACGAGTCAGCACCAGCCTCTGCTCCAGGGACCTCACCGGCCTGAGGTCTCACCCCCCAGCCTATCACTGATGACCTGGACATCCCCCTTCCACTCTGGTCTCAATATCCTCTGTGTATAAGGACAGCGCAGGTGAAAACGAGTTCTGCTGTGCCTCCCATCTGATGCTCTCTTGTTCAAGGCCCTGTTTTCAAATGTCCCCATCTGAGAAACAGGCCAGAGACCACACTGGCTGCGAGGTGATGGGCGAGTCGCCTAACCACACTTGACCTTGATTCCTTCCTCTGGAGGATGTGGATAATCATAGCTATGCTGAAGAGTCATGGTTTAAACTGAACAAGTACCCACTGTGAAGTACCTCACACCTAGTTTTGTTCCACATTACCTGACCACACAATATCGCAGTAGTCTTTGTCTGGAACAGTCCCTGTGAAGTTGATAAACTTGATTTCCACACCTTCCCATCTCCTCTCCCCAAAAGCGGGTTAACACACATGCACATACGTCCTTCCTAATCTGGAGCCTGGGTCTACTCATTGCTGCTTGAATGTTCACAGATAACTGGGGTATGAATGGCTGGCAGTGCCCCATGATGTCACTGACACCCTCCCCACACAGCCTTATACAAACATGGGATGATGTGCAGTTTAACAGGGGATTGCCTCAGACGCTGAGGAATGGAGTCCTACCAGGGCAAGGCCAGGCAGCCTCAGCAGTATCTTGAAGCAGGAGTTCAGGGCTGATTTCCAGATGCACCTATCCACAGAAAGATGCAGGGTGCTGTCTCCCCACACCTGCCTGATATTCTGAGGGTGTGATATCTGGTTAAAATGGAGTTGGTTGCCTGGAGCTGTGGTAGAAGCTGTGGCGATGAAGATGGGGAAGGTAATGAGCCGAAGCCACTGACTTTGCTCAGGGCATTTTGATGTACCTACTGGCTTCGTTCCCTCCTCCTGCCCTGTTACCCAAGACCCAGCCAGCACCCAAGCCCTCTGACCTGACAACGGGCAGTCTTTCTAGTTGTAGCTGCCCCAGCAACGGCCTTCCCAGCACCCCTCCATCATCCCCAGTCCTGACGGGCCAGTGTTTCTGTTTGTTTGTCTAGTTCTCAGATTAGCTATTAGAACATAGTGAATGCTCAAATGTTGTTTGACAAGCAAATAAATGAGCCTAACTCATCGCCCTGAAGCTGGTTTGCGGGGATGGAAAGAGTTTTAGATCGACCTGGCCAGGTAGTTTCAAGTCTAGTTCTCCATTGTGACCACAGGTAAATCATTTGGCCCCTCTGATCAGTTTCCTGACTTGGAAATTGTAGAGGATGCACAAGATGCCCGCTGAAACCGGGGGCTAAGAAAACCAGTCTTTGACTCTGAACTCTGCCTTTTGGAGTTTGGGGTACCTTTCCCCTCAAGGAGACATTTGTCAATATCTGGAGACATTCTTGGTTGTTGGAGGAGGGGCGGTGCTACCAGCATCCTGTGGGTGAAGGCCAAGGATGCTATCAAACATCCTATAATGCACAGGACACTCCCATGACAAAGAATTTTCTGGCCCCAAATGTCAATCATGCTGAGATTGAGAAACTCTGATTTACTTATTTCATGTCTTTGATCCTCAATTTTCTTAGTTGAAAATGGGATAATAATCCACCTCACATCAGTTCAGTTCAGTTCAGTCGCTCAGTCGTGTCCGACTCTTTGCAACCCCGTGAACTGCAGCACACCAGGCCTCCCTGTCCATCACCAACTGCCAGAGTCCACCCAAACCCATGTCCATTGAGTCAGTGATGCCATCCAACCATCTCATCCTCTGTCGTCCCCTTCTCCTCCTGCCCTCAATCTTTCCCAGCATCAGGGTCTTTTCAAATGAGTCAGCTCTTCACATCAGGTGGCCAAAGTATTGGAGTTTCAGCTTCAGCATCAGTCCTTCCAGTGAACACCCAGGACTGATCTCCTTTAGGATGGACTGGTTTGATCTCCTTTCAGTCCAAGGGACTCTCAAGAGTCTTCTCCAACACCACAGTTCAAAAGCATGGTTTGTCTCAAATCCTCTTTGAAACAAGGCAAGGTATGAACTAATGGCACAGGTTTAGTAAAAGGATTAGGTGAAACAACCCCTATGAGAACACAGATGGTCCGACAGGAGGCTCACGGGGTTAGGGTTTTGCTGTGTGTGCTTAGTCCTCCACCGCGGTGGCCTTTGGGAACCCGTGGAAATGCAGAAGCAGCCTGCATTCCATGCAGCCATGGTGGATTCTGCCTTCCCTTAACAGGAGATGTAGACAGCATGGTTAAATAACACAGAGTAACAGATGTAATGAACAGATCACTGAGAGCTAATGGTACATCATTATAATCCTGTGCTGTAGGCATCTGCTAGGCTTAGGGACTGTGTCAGGAGATTTGGGTTTTAATCTACAGCACCTTAGTCTATTAATATTTAATTCCAGCCATTTAAGTGGTGGAGAGATAGGGAGCAGAGCCATGGGTTGGCTCGGAGACTGGGTAACCACCTCGAATTTTCCTTTCCACACAAGGGCAAACATACCATCTACCCTGTCCCCTCTGGCCTGTTCTCAAGTGGGGACAGTGAGCAACAGAGCATAGAATCACCCCAGAAGGGGAAGAGACCCAAGCATATACCTACTGGTGTTTATTTTTTTTCTTTTCCACTCTGGTTTCTCACAGGATATTGAATATAGTTCCCTGTGCTATATAATAGGACCTTGATGTTTATCTGTTCTATATGCAATAGTTTGATTTGCTAACCCCAAACCCCAATCCAACCCTCCCCCACCCCATACTGATGTTTCTTATGCTGCAGCTAAAGTTCCAATATTTTGGCTACCTGATGCAAAAAGCTAACTCACTGGAAAAACTTTGATGCTGGGGAAGCTTGAGGGCAGGAGGAAAAGGGACCGACAGAGTATGAGATGGTTGGATGGCATCATTGACTCAGTGGACATCAATTTGAGCAAACCTCAGGAGTTGGTGATAGACAGGGAACCTGGCGTGCTGCAGTCCATGGGATCACAAAGAATTGGGCACGACTGAGCAACTGAACAACAACAACAACAAATATAGACACCACTGGCACTTGGAGGGCGTAGTTCTTCATTATGCAGTGATTTGATCATTTGTGACAGCCTAATCCCTCCCTCCCCCATCTCCAGGTGCCCTCTTGGGGAGGGTGACCCACTCTGAACAAGAACCACTGGTCCAAATCTGTCATTTTATACATAGGAACGCAGAGGCCCAGAGAGGAGCAGGGTCTGCCCAAGATTGTCCAGCGCTGGCTCCAACCCAGCCTTTAACGCTCCATCAAAACTGCATCTTGGGTCTGGAAAAACAGACGGGCTTGGCCTTTGAGGATTTGCCGGGGCTTTTATTAGGGCTAGTCAGTAGACAAATGGCCTTGCTCACTGGGAAGTGACTTTATTTAGCAGCTGAAATGGTTTCCAGTGGCCGCTGCTCTGTCTCTGCCTTCGTGCCTGCTGCTTTGTAAACTCAGGAGTAATCCCATGAGCTGGCAGCTCACCCACTTCTTCTCGGGGTGGGTGGAGGCATGGGGACTAAGAGGAGCAGACTCGGGGCTGTGGGCCATTCCTGGGATATGCTCTGACTTTCACTGCTAAGGAGGAGGGTGCATGGGGACCTTGGTCCAGACTCTGGTACAGGCCAGGGCAGCTCAGGGCCATTGGGTTCCAAGTTCCTTTCTACCTCTTGACCTTTGCATCAGCAGCCAGTCCTCCTCCTTGCTAAGTCTCAGGATTGCCATCTCTGGAATGGGAGGAACCATCCATCTCTCCCATCCCCCACCCCTCAGACTCAGCATCCTCCTGCGCATCTCCCTGAAAGGACCCGTGAGAACGCAGATCACCCTAAAGACAGTAGTCCTCACCTGCTGAGCTTTTTAAAATGCCCTGTCCTTGGGCCCTGCCACTCCAGAATAATTATATCAGAATGTCCAGGGCTGAAATCTAGGCCGGAAATGTCTTCAAAACCTCCAGGGTAATGCTGGCAAGCAGCCAGGCAGAGGAGCACTGTCTGAGGACATGAGTGACTGGGAGGAGGCTCTTGGGTCACCGGAGCAGGGCTGGCCAAGCACCCTTGTTGGCACAACCAGATGGCATGTGCCCAGCTCTGGGGCAGATGATGGGTGAGATTGTGTGTGCATGTGGGGGACAGGGGAGCTGCAAACAAGAACTCACCCCAGCTCCCCCTGCTGTAACCCACGGGGACCCCAAGGCTAGTAGAGACACCTAAATCTGCTTATATAGAAGTGGTGACAGAATGATGGTCAACCAAGTTATTGTTCCTAATAGAGAAAGACAATAAAGGCATAGTTCAGTTCAGTTCAGTTCAGTCGCTCAGTCATGTCCGACTCTTTGTGACCCCATGAATCGCAGCACGCCAGGCCTCCCTGTCCATCACCAACTCCCAGAGTTCACTCAGACTCACGTCCATCGAGTCAGTGATGCCATCCAGCCATCTCATCCTCTGTCGTCCCCTTCTCCTCCTGCCCTCAATCCCTCCCAGCATCAGAGTCTTTTCCAATGAGTCAACTCTTCACATGAGGTGGCCAAAGTACTGGAGTTTCAGCTTTAGCATCATTCCCTCCAAAGAAATCCCAGGGCTGATCTCCTTCAGAATGGACTGGTTGGATCTCCTTGCAGTCCAAGGGACTCTCAAGAGTCGTCTCCAACACCACAGTTCAAAAGCATCAATTCTTCGGTGCTCAGCCTTCTTCACAGTCCAACTCTCATGTCCATACATGACCACAAGAAAAACCATAGCCTTGACTAGATGGACCTTTGTTGGCAAAGTAATGTCTCTGCTTTTGAATATGCTATCTAGGTTGGTCATAACTTTCCTTCCAAGGAGTAAGCATCTTTTAATTTCATGGCTGCAGTCACCATCTGTAGTGATTTTGGAGCCCAAAAAGATAAAGTCTGACACTGTTTCCACTGTTTCCCCATCTATTTCTCATGAAGTGATGGAACCGGATGCCATGATCTTCGTTTTCTGAATGTTGAGCTTTAAGCCAACTTTTTCACTCTCCACTTTCACTTTCATCAAGAGGCTTTTGAGTTCCTCTTCACTTTCTGCCATAAGGGTGGTGTCATCTGCATATCTGAGGTTATTGATATTTCTCCCAGCAATCTTGATTCCAGCTTGTGCTTCTTCCAATCCAGCGTTTCTCATGATGTACTCTGCATATAAGTTAATAAAGTTAATAAAGGCATAAAAACATAGCAAAGTGTGCCTTTAATAAGTGATCTTTCAGTTCAGTTCAGTTCAGTCGCTCAGTTGTAGGGACTTATTATCTAAGAAGGTCCTTGAGACACCCATGTTCATAGCGGCATTATTGACAATAGCCAAACAGTGAAGAGAACCCAAGTGTCCCTCAAGAGATGCATGGATAAACAAAACGTGGCAGATAGTAGAATAGTAGAGTACTATTCAGTCATAAAAAGGAATGAAATACAGGTGCAGGCTACATTGTGGAACAACCTTGAAAACGGTTCGCTCAATGATAGACGCCAGACACAAAGGACTAATTTTGTATGATTCCATTTATGTGAAATATCTAGTTGAAGCAAATTCATAGAGGCAGAAGGTAGATTAGAAGTTGCCAGATGGGAGGAGGGGATGTGGAGTTATTGCTTCATGGTTCCAGAGTTCCAGGTGAGGGTGATGGCAAAGTTTTGGAAATAGCGGTGATAGCTGCTTAACACCGTGAGTGTCATTAATGCCACTGAATTGACTGTACATTTAAAAATGATTCAAATGGCTAAATAATGTTATACATGTTATATGACAATAGAAAAAGTCCAGAAGAAATAAATCATCTGAAGAGGATAAAATTATAGGAAATAGGGCCAGTTATGAGAAACCTGGGCCTTATGACCACCACTCCCACCTGAACCAGTTCCTGGATAAGACCCTTGTGGAAAATAAGCCTCTGTTCTCACATCTTCCTGTGAGTCATCCACGGTGGTCATCTAAGCCCAGGCTGGCTACCGACATCCCACGTCTCCTCTTCTATCAACACCGGGCCATGCCCAGCAGGACAGCAGGTGTTAGAGCTCAGACACCTAGTCACTGCCCAGCTTTGTGACCTTGAACAAGATTGTTCACCTCCCTGGCCTCTGTTTCCTAATCTGCAAAATGGGGCTATGAATAGCACCAGCTATAAAGGGATTGTGAGAATATTTTGAATGTTATTTTATTGATTTGTAGGCTTCTGTTCTTTTTCTATGTTTATTTATTCATTTGACTGTGTTGGGTCTTAGCTTCAGCATGCGGGATCTTCACTGCAGTGCAGACTCTCTAGTTGTGGCACATGGGTTCCAGAGCGTGTGGGCTCAGTAGTTGAGGCTTAGCTGCTCCTCAGCAATGTAGGATCTTAGTTCTCCAACCAGGGATCAAAGCTGGGTCCCCAGCTTTGCAAGAAAGTCTTAACCACTGGACCATCAGGGAAGTCTCCTCTTTTGAGAACTGAGAAATTTTACTTTACGCGTTTATCTTATGGCCTGGCATGTATTCGCTCCTTCAAGTGTTGTTAGAAATTTGAAAGTATGTCTGTGCTGAAGGTCAGAGGTTGAGAGAGAGATGTATCCCCTCCCCTTGTGGGGGCGGGGGAGCATCCAGACCTGGACCCCACAGCAGAGGGGCCAGCTGGGGAGGCACAGGCTGAGAAGGGCAAGGTTGGCCGGACTAAAGGAACAGAACAAGCCAGGCCACAGACTTTCGCGTGCCCCTCAGCCCTCACTCACTGTCCAGAGAAGATACACCCACTTGACAAATTCACCCAAAGCCAAATACAATTAGGAAGGAGCATCTGTGACTGAAACAGAAAAACAGTGGGTGAGGGGGTGACATTCCAAGGCCAAATTGGAAGGAGTTTGCGATTGTCTGTGAAAGAATGTGAAGTCCTGTTGTAATTTTAATGATGATAGTTTTTATTCACCTTCAACAGGGTAGATAATTGACTTACTGCCTCATTTCTCTGTCATTGTAGGGAATGAGGTGTTTTTAAGTAGATTTTCTAAGATAACTGAAGCTTATCCCTGTGAACCCTAACTTTTTTTTCCCACTTAATCACTCTGGAGGGAATGTCTATGGAATGGATCACACACTTCCCTGCCTCCTTAATCAGAATATTCTAAATTGAATGAACTACTTCCTGGCAATTTGGATGTGAGGGGTTATTTGCTCTTATGTAGTGACTCCAAGTTACTTTGCTTTGTCAGTCTACAGATGTTTTCTGTTTATTTCATGAGCTTCTACTGTGAACAGAGCTCTTGCTTCTTTTTTATTTTTTGGAGCCACATAAAACATACATACACACATATAAATACAGCATATATGCATGCACACACACACTCACACACCCCAATCTGTGATCTAAGAACCCAGATCAGGCTTAATGGAATTGCATTTCCATGTTCTTCTCTAATGCCCTGAGCTGACCTTATCATGGCACTTTCACAGCATTCCATAAATGCTGCTCCCAAGGCTGTGTCCCCACTCGATTGTAACTCCAAGAGGGTGGGACACTTTCTGACTCTAGTAGGTGTTTGGTGAATATTGGTTGAATGAACAAGTAAAAGAATGAAAGCACCCAAGTGCTAGTTTATGGTCTTCATGACAATACCCAGATCCCTCATCAGAGGCATAGTTTTACTTCTTCCTGGGTTTTGGTTGTGACGCAGTGAGTGGAGGTCCCCTCTGATAAGCGAAATGTCTGATAAGTCTGCCCTGGGATGCACCAAGGACTCGCTGGCTCTGGACTCCAGCAGTCCAATACAGAGCCAAGGTCTGAGGGCAGTGACCTGGCCTACCCTTGACTATAACCTCGGGCAATCACATAATTTCCCTGACCCTTTATTTCCTCATCTGTAAGATGGAGAAATAATAAAATCTAATTCACACCGTTTTAAGGGTCACAAGTGAGCATGTAAAGGGCTTCCCTGGCGGATCAGAGGTTAAAGAGTCTGCCTGGAATGCGGGAGACCCAGGTTCTATTCCCGGGTTGGGAAGATCCCCTGGAGAAGGAAATGGAAACCCACTCCAGTATTCTTGCCTGGAGAATCCCATGGAGGGAGAAGGCTACAGTCCATGGGGTCGCAAAGAGTCAGACATGACTGAGCGACTTCACTAATGTGCTGGTTATTGTTACTACAATGGAATCACATCATATGTATGTTAAACTCATGCAAATTTAGCTATATGTGTTTGGCAACAAAAGAGATAGAGAAATGATACACTAGGTAATTCTGCTAGTCTTTCCATTCACTGGGCAGATGTTCCAGAGAGAAGGTGACACGGGAGACACGTGACTGCTGCGTGCTCCCCAACTCTCTGTCCTGTGCGCCTCTTACAGTGTGAGTGCAGCTTGTAATGATAACTGTACTCAGTTTTTCATTGAGATATAACTGACATATAACTTTATATTACTTTCAGGTCACAGCAAAATGATTTGACGTTTGAATATATTGTGAAATAATCACCACTGTAGGCGTAGTTAACATCGCATGCAGTTACAGATTTTTTTCTTTTGATAAGAACTTTCAAGATCTTCTCTTTTAGCAACTCTCAAATATACAATGGCACCCCACTCCAGTACTCTTGCCTGGAAAATCCCATGGACGGAGGAGCCTGGTGGGCTGCAGTCCATGGGGTCGCTAAGAGTCAGACACGACTGAGCGACTTCACTTTCACTTTTCACTTTCCTGCATTGGAGAAGGAAAGGGCAACCCACTCCAGTGTTCTTGCCTGGAGAATCCCAGGGACAGCAGAGCCTGGTGGGCTGCCGTCTATGGGGTCGCACAGAGTCGGACACGACTGAAGCGACTTAGCAGCAGCAGCAAATATACAATACAGAATTATTAACTATAGTCACCATGCTGTATGTTACATCCCATGAACTTACTTATCTTATAACTGGAAGTTGGTACCTGTTGACCACCTTGCCCCTTTTACCTGCTACTTACCTTTGACAACCACCAAAGTGTTCTCTGTATCTATGAGCTCTATTTTTGTTCATTGCTTTTTAGACTCCACAGATAAGTGAGATTGTATGGTATTTGTCTTTCTCTGTCTGACTTATTTCACTTAGCATAATGCCCTCAGTGTCTACACACATTGTCACAAATAGCAAGATTTCCTTCTTTTTTGTGGCTAAATAATATTGTTTCATATGTGTGTGGGTGTACACATATGTGTGTGTATACGTATGTGTGTGTATACGTGTGTGTGTGTATACACATTTTCTTTATCCATTCATCCATTGATGAACATTTAGGTTGCTTCTGTATCTTGGCTTGTGTGAAGAACGCTGCAATGCTCATGGGGGTGCAGATATCTTTTCAAGTTAGTGTTTTCATTTCTTTCAGATACATACCCAGGGGTAGAATTGCTGGATTGTATGGTAGTTCTATTTTTAAGTTTTTGGGGAACCTCCATACCGTTTTCTATAGTGGCTGTACCAGCTTACATTCCCACCAACAATGCACAAAAGTTTCTTTTTCTCCACATCGTTGCAAACACTTGCTATTTCTTATCTTTTGGATAGTAGCTAACCTACCAGGTGTGAAGTAATATCTTAGTGTGGTTTTGATTTGCATTTCCCTGATAATTACGAGCACCTATTCAAGTACCTGTTGGTCATCTGCATGTTTTCTTTGTAAAAATGTTTATTCAGATCCTCTCTGTATTTTTTTAATCAGATTGCTTGGGGTTGAGTTTTTATTTATTTATTTTGCCACTTAGTTGTAAAAGTTCTTTATATATTTCAGATATTAACCCCTTATCAGATATGTAATTTGCAAATGTTTTCTCCCATTGGTAGTTTGCCTTTTCATTGTGTTGGTTTCCTTTGCTGCATAGAAGCTTTATAGTTTAATGTAGTTTTACTTGTTGATTTTGCTTCAGTTGCCTTTGCTTTTAGTGTCAACTCCAAAAAATCATTGCTGAAACCAATACCAAGGAGATTATTACCTATGCTGTCTTTAGGAGTTCTCTGGTTCTGGTCCTACATTCAAGTCTGTAATCCATTTTGAGTTGATTTGTATGTATGGTGTAAGATAGAGGTACAGTTTCATTCTTTTGGGTGTGGCTGTCCAGTTTTTTCAACACCATGTATTGAAGAGACTGCCCTTTCCCCGCTGTATATTCTTGGCCCCTTTGTTGTGAGTTAATTGACTATGTATGCATGGGTTTCTTCTGGGCTCTTTTTCTGTCTTTACACGGGTGTCATACTGTTTGTGTTACTATAGCTTTGCTTGAAATTAGAAAGTGTTATGCTTTCTTCTTTCTCAAGACTGCTTGGGCTATTGGACTTGGTTTTTGCCTCACTCACTGTAGTACCAAGTGGAAAATGCAGAGTGAGGCCTACTCAGAATTTGGCAGCTCAGCTTGTATGTGCATTGGGGGCACAATGAAAAAGGGATGAGGCAAGATAGGGTGATGGGGATTCCAGGCCGAGGGTGGTTCCATCTACTAAAAGTGATGGACAGTTTCCATGACTTTGACCACTTGACTTTGGTTAGCAAGTGGGAGGTAATGCAGGAGGATTGGTGGGGCTGCTAAAGTGATTCTCCATCAACCTTGTGGTTCTCAAAGAGCCCATGTACTCATTGGCTTCACTGGAACCTTGTGCTCTTGTCCGTATCCAACACTTGGGTACCACTGTATGTTTGCTCATACTGAGCCTGCCCCTGGGACACCTTCCCCAATCCCATTCGCCTGCCCCCTTTTCTTTCTGAGTGTCTAAACCCTAGAATCACTGGAGCACAAAGGTCCACTAATCATCTCCTTATCTTTAGGCAGTAGGGTCTCTAGCCATTCCAGTTTGCCCAGCACTGAGAGATTTCTCAGAATGAGGGATTTTCCATGGTAACACAGGACATTTTGGTCACTCTGATAGACAAGTGAGACATCTTTTATGGTCCACTTCAGGTGCCGTCTCTTCTAGGAAGTTGCCTGATTCCTTAGCTGGGAGCAGTGTTTTTCTCCATTGAACATCTCCTAGTACATTATTTATGCCTGTCCTTGCCTGAACTCCACATGCACCCCTACTCCAGGATCTGAGAGAATGAGGTTAGAGTTGAGGACATCTTGTTGTTGTGTGTCTTGTATGCGTCAGGTGAGGGTCAGGCTAGGAAGTGGTAGCAGGCTGGGCGGCCTACCTGAAGACTGCCATTCAGCCCCTCTCCGCAGCCACAGAGTGTGAATTTCTGCAAAGCTGGCTCAGCTATCACTCTGTGAAACGTTTAATTACACATAAAGATCTTCAAGGCTGTCTGTCACCTCCCAGGGAAACATTTCTTGTTCCTGCCCCTTCTGAAGTTAGCTGCTTAGAAAATAATGAGATTGAACTGAAGATGAAGGAAACGGGGTGTCGGCATTACTGGTAGGGAGACGCAGTGTGCAAGGGAGATGGGAAGGGTGACGGGGAGTGGAGCCCAGGGAGGGGCAGGGAGTGTGGAGACGTGTTCACAGAGAGTGAGATGCAAGCCGTGAGACAAAGTAATGTTTCAGGAAGAGATGGAAAGAGAGAGATGGGAGCTGGGCTGGGGCAGCACCAAGAAGGGGAGTAGAGTCACAGAGAAGAGGGGAGGCAGACTGGAAGAGAAAGGGCCTGGCTGAGAGGAGGAGAGAACCTACCAAGTAGAGTTCGGCAAAGGTTAAATAGCTTATGGTTTCAGAGTTCCAGTACAGAAGAAGGGTTTGGGAGACTGGATTGACCAGTCTTGGCTGGATTGACCCTGACTAAGAGAAAAGAAGCTTCTGAGCTTGTTTGATTATTTAGGGGATGGGGGTAGAGGTTGACGACCAGCTGATGGAGGTTATTGGTGAATGCTCCCACCAGAACCCCCTTGCTGCCTCCTGTCCAGGGAAGAGTGATGCAGAGACAGGAGGGCTGGTCCCAGCCCCATCCGGGAGAGTCCACAGGGATCCTTCTGCCCTGACCCGCTCCTCTCTTACAGGCTGCGATAGCGACCACTGGGGCCCCCATTGCAGCAACCGGTGCCAGTGCCAGAACGGGGCCCTGTGCAACCCCATCACAGGCGCCTGCGTGTGCGCCGCCGGCTTCCGAGGCTGGCGCTGCGAGGAGCTCTGCGCGCCGGGCACCCATGGCAAGGGCTGCCAGCTGCCGTGCCAGTGCCGCCATGGCGCCAGCTGCGACCCCCGCACCGGCGAGTGCCTCTGCGCACCCGGCTACACTGGCGTCTAGTGAGTAAAGCCCAGGCGGGACGCATGCAGAGGGGTGGCTGGGAAGGTAAGACGGGGAAACATGTGAAGCATCAAGAAAGCTCTGGCTGTAAAATCTGCACTCTGGCCCCAAGTCCTGCAGAGGCTGAACTCCCGGGCCTCACCCACACAGGTCTCAGATCCCTGCTGCCCAGGGCCCAGGGTGCCTGGAACTGGCTTGGAGGACTCGTGGATGGGTGCTCTCATGGTGGGAACAACTGGCTGAACCTTCTTCTAGGAGACCCTTCCTGATCTGGGCTCCAGATTTTGGCTTGGAATTCTCTTCTGATCATAATCCAAGTGCCGTTACTGAGCCTTCGAGGCCATTTGAGACAGAGGCGGTGAGGGCCCTGGGCAGATATCATGCTTAAATTTGGGGAGATTACTGTGCCTGGTCCTCTTCCCCTGCCTTTTCCCCTCATCCAGTTTTCAGGAGAGGGAGTCTGCATGGACAGGATAGTTGTGACCCCTCAGAGGCAAGACTGACGTTCTCCTCACCACCCTATCAAAGGCTCAGTGGCCACCTCAACAGCCCTAGATCCTGAGGGAGCACCCAAGCAATCTGGCCTCATCTCTGATGGAGGGTGCCCCCTGCCTCCATGTCTGACCAGCTCCAGGGCCAAGGCATTGAGCTAAGGCCCAAGACCAAGACCACATGCAGATCCTCCCCTGCATCTCAGCAGTGCCCAGTCCTTCTAGAGAAGCCTGTGTGGGGGCTGAGAGCCTTCCAGAGCCTGGAAGGGAGTGGAAGCCTGCCCACATTCTCTCTCTTTCAGAATCTAGGCAGATTCTTAAAGGTTGGCTCATGGCTACATCTCATGACCTTTGCTTGTGCTGTTCCTTCTGCCTGGCTCGGCCTTCCTCCCCTTCTCCCAGTGATACTAACTTTACCTTCAAGACTCAAGTAAAATACCTCCCTCTTAAGGAAGATTTCCTCCACTTTCCCACCCCAGAAGAGCCCTCTTCTTTATACCGAAAGCCCTTAAGTCATCCCCCGTACTGGCCCAAGCACACAGCCTCCAAGGACACTGTCTGAGTCCCTCTTTCCCCTCCTGGCCTTGTGCCTAGTATGGTTCATATTGACCAGGAACTCACTAACTTCTAGGGAGCCCAGGAGCCTTGGGACTGGCTTTGCATGCTGCCGCCTCTCACACCTCTGCTTCTCTATGCAGCTGCGAGGAGCTCTGCCCGCCTGGGAGCCATGGGGCTCACTGTGAGCTGCGCTGCCCCTGCCAGAACGGGGGTACCTGCCACCACATCACTGGCGAGTGTGCCTGCCCTCCAGGCTGGACGGTAGGTGGACCTGCAGAATCGGGGTGGGGCTCTGTAAGAGGTCTGAGCATCCCTCGTTCACATGCACCCTGGAGAGCTAAATTCCTCTCCCATCCTGAATAGCCTCCCTCCTCTTTATGGTCATGGGGATCATTAGACACTGCCGGGGGGCCATGGACACAGCTTTGACTGCCGGGGCTGGTATCTAAATGCTGTGTGATCTGAAGCAAGTTCCCTAACCTTTCTAAACCTGTGGTCCCTTGTGTGCAAAGGAGTTGAATTCTTCTGATAAGTTGTCTCTGTCTTTTAGCATACTCATTTGAGCTGCCATGGCTCTGAGATGTGGTGAAAAGGCCCTGGTGTAAGGATGGAGGTGGTGCAGGGGAAGGGAGAGAGCAGGCATGGCCCCCCTGCCTTTATAGAACTTCAGATTCCCAGCCTCCAACCTCTATACTCACAGATGCACACAGACATTCTGATTCTGTGGGCCCCAGGATCTGTATCTTAACGTGGGCTCCAGGTGATTCTGAGGTAGCCTCCACCAGTCCAGGTCTCTTGTCTGGGGAAAGAGGGATGGGATTTATCAAATCACAGGCCTGAATCAAGGTTTCACATACAGTGTTGGTCCTGAAAAAAAAAAGCCCTCGATCATTCTAGTCTCTGCTTCCCTAACTGTAAAAGTGGCATAAAATCAGGGGCTTCCCTGGTGGACCAGTGGTTAAAACTCCACACTTCCACTTCAGGGAAGGAGGGTCTGATCCCTGGTTGGGGAACTAAGATCCCATATGCCATGTGGAGGGGCCAAAACGAAAACCAACTGGCATAAAAACAGTCAGCCCCGTGCTTCAGAGAGGCATGGTTGGCAGGAGGCTCAGATGAGGGCAGTGCAGGCCCCAGGTGCCCTGCAAACACTGAAATGCTCTCCTGTCATTCATTGTCTATGTCCCTGGATGCCACAGGCAAGCACAGCCTCCCTTATGCCAGCCTGTTCCCCCTCTCAGTGTCCCCACCCTCCGCAATCCCAAGCCCCTCAGAAGCAGCGAGTCACCGAGGCTGACCTTCCCGTTTCAGGGAAGTTCAGGGACACAGTTGGCTGCCTCCCCTGGGTCCGGGGCTTTGTGCAGCCAGGAAGGGACAGGGCTGTGGAGCAGGAGCAGGATATTTTGGGAGGCTGTGAACGCAAGGTCGCGGCGGGGGAGCAGCAGGAGGAACGGCCACAGGGCCTGTGACGCAGGCGGATTGGCCAGAGTTCTTTAGAGCAGGGAAAAACCTGGGGGATCATATGGTCCAGCCTTGTCCCAACCTGGCTGCGCATCAGAGTTGCAGTGGATGGGGGTGGGGTGGTGTTAATAGAGATTCCCAGACTCCACTGTAGACCGTTCTGGGCCCGGGATCTCTCTCTCTCTTTTTTTTTAATAAGCTCCCCTGATGATTCTGAAGCAGCCGACCCTGTCTTCAGGTCTGCATTTGGAAAAAATCAATCCAGACTATAGGAATTTCTTCTGTGTTTCACAGAACCCGAGGGTTTCTTGGAGGTGAAGGTGGGCGCGAGTAGCCTAACAACTGGGGCTCTGGGACCCACACACCCCCACGTCTCCATTTTAATCTACTAAGAGGTCCTAGGTAAGATTTCACATAAAAACAGGACCTCCCAGCTTTAAGAGGCTTGAATACCACTGGTCTGTCAATACCTTCCTTTCTCAGATGATGCAGCTGAGGCCCAGAGTGGCTAAGTGACCTGGCCAAGGCCACACAGCTGGAGAAGAGGGAGGTGGAGCCGGAATGCAGGTGTCTTGACTCCTGAATCCAAACTCTTGGTGCCCATCTGCCTCTGTCTCTTCTGAGGAGAACGAAGTGGCTCCTGACTCTCCCACACCTGCCCATTTCTCCCACCCTGAACCACTCTCTGTAAAGGCCCTCTCATCTCCAGCCAACTTCCAGAATCCCATCACTCACAGGCTGGGTCCCCAGAGACCCAGCAGCAGGCAGTGAGGTCAGATCAGGATGCGGTAGGGGGAGAACAGGCTACAGGCAGACCTGTACCTGTAAAGTCCCCTCTAGAGAGACTGGAGACTGATGGAGGCTGCTGATTGAAGAGGGCGGCAGGGAGGAAACCAACACAGATAATTTTTTTCCCCCTCCCAACACAGTGAGAGGTTTGTTCCTTCAGACAGGAAACTCTGTCAGTAGCAGCCTTTGGATTTAGGAACTTGGTGTTTTTAATTTTATTGTAGACAATTGCATTTCTATTTTTGACAGCATTTAACTTGCAGATTTGTATGAATTATTAACATCCCTCGTGCACGCAGTCACAGTGTAAAGAAGCTGCTACTGGGGCCTGAGGCCTCTCCTAGGGGCAGGGAGAGGGCTGGGGCCAAGGGGACGGCACAGGGCAGAGCGGTCCTCCCTTTATTATCCTCCATTGCCTCATTTGCCTGCCTGCCCCAAGTGGCTTTAGCCGCACTCAGAGATCTAAAGAGTACGATTGCTCACACACAGAGCAGGTCCCCAAAGAACCAAGGCTTCATGCAGACCTGGAGAGGAGCTGCCTGGAACCCTGGCCCCCGGGGCCCCTTCCTTGGGACCCCTGGCCAGTAGGGGTATGCCCACAGGTGTATGGGCAACCCGGTTTATGCCCACAGGGCATGACTCTTGCCCAGTTGTGGTAAGCCCGTTCCCAGAGGGCCTCTGCAAAGAGCCTAGGAGGCTATTTCCTCTCAATTTCTGGGCTTTGAGACCTTTCAGAGGAGGAGTCCCAGGTGTGAGGAGTTCACTGTGAGTGAGAAGCGCAGACGGATGGGAGGTAGGAGATATGATCACCTGCCTTAGGCATTCCCAGTCTGATGGTAGAGGCTGGACACATGCATGTGCATGCACACACATATACACTCAGGAAACAACAGGCCCCAAGAGCTGGGAAAGAGAACCAGTCATCATGGAGGAGCAAACAGAGATATTTGTAAAATCCTAGAAGCTCAGGTTTGGGAAGTTTTATTCATGGAGCCCCAAGCCTGACCTGTATAGCCTGGATCATTTCCACAGCACCCAAGCCAACCACTGTTCACTTTCCCCTGAGGGCATCCACGCCACCTGGGGCAGCAGTGATCATTAGATGCTGGAAAGGCTGCGTTGTATTATTGGCTTAACCTCAAGTCCTTCACCGTATTGGCCCCCTCCTTTCTTCTGCTCCTTTTGTCCATGGTCTTCTTTATGTGCAGCTGGTTTCCAGATTTAGACAGAACCATTTGGCCCATCCAGTCCTGAGGAACAGGACTCTTGCCTCACTACATCTCCCCCACCTTCTAAATGCCACACAGCCCGAGGTCCCGCGGCTCTACATGCAGCTGACTATAGGGCCGGTGTGTTAGGGCTGCCATAACAAAGTAGCACACACTGGGGGGCTTCAACGACGGAAATGTATTTTCTCACAGCTCGGGAGGCCAGAAGTCTGAGACCAAGGTGTTGGCAGCGTTGGTTCCTGCTAAGGCTTCAGCCCCTGGCTTGTAGCTTGCGGTCTTCTCCCTGTGTCTCCACGTGGCCTTCCCTCTGCCCTGTCTGTGTACTAATCTCTTCTCCCAATGAAGACATCAGTCATATGGGACTAGGGGCCACCCTGATGACCTCACTTTAACTCTATTGCCTCTCCAATGGCCCTGTCTCCAACCACAGTCATATTCTAAAGTTCTGGGAGTTAGGATATGTGAACCTGGGGGACACGATTCAGTTCATAATAGCAGGAAAGAAACCATAAGATCACAGCCCTCTTTTAGACTGATATTCTCCTGTCTGCTCTCTCTCCCATCTCTCCCCAAAAAACTATTCTTCTAACCAGCAGTGACCAATCGATTATGTGGTTCTCCCCCACTCTTCCCTGTCCCAGGTGATATGGGCTCCTACCACCTCCACCTCATCAGGGATCTGCTTGGGTTGAATATTAATGAAGGGCCCACTCATCTCTAATTTAATGAAGGTTCCTTCCCATCTCTGATCCCTCTGAATCTTTACAACCACGTGGGACACTGGGGGTTACCACTCCCATTTTAGAGATGAGGAAACTGCGGCTCGAAACTATCACATGACTTGTCCTCGCTTGGCCATCTGGAAGGAGGTAGACCTGGGGTTTGAGCTCAAGTCCTGACTTTGAGTCCAGTGTTCTTCCCACCCTATCAGGCAGCAGCCCTTCCGAGGTAGCAGATTCTTCCAGCCCCAGGAGCTCGAGCCTGAGGAGGACCGAGCAGTGGGTGGGGAATACTGAGCAGGGGCTGACAGAGGTGCTCACCATCCCATCCAGAAAAGGCTCAAGGATGTTCGATTTCCCCAGGAATTCTTGAAAGGAAGCAACCGTTCCTATTGGTCTCTTCAGGAAACCCTGATCATGTCTCAGAAACTCTGAAGAGAAAGGGAGTCTGTGGTTTACAGGATGGATGGATGGATGGATGGATGGGGGTGTGTGTGTGTGTGTGTGTGTGTGTAAGTGTAGGAGGGCTCCACTGTGCTCCATGATGAGGATGTAGGCGGTATAAACACAGCCCCCTTAATGGTTCAAAATGTTTTTTCAGGGTGAGAGTGTCCTCGTCCAGCCCAGGAATGCAGAGAACTGGCCATAAAGACTCCTCCCTTCCCTCAAGAATCCCTAGAACTTTTGGGGCACAGTGAGAAAAGCAGGCCCAAAGTACCACCCCCACCACCTCCAGGAAGGAGAGACCCCTCATCTGAGTAGCTTTTCCCTGCCCCTCTCCTCACATGCACACTCATCTCACCATCCTTGGCTACTGCCTCTACCACTCAATCGTCCATCTCTCCCCCTCCCAGCCCCCCTTCTCAGCCCCACACTATCTGACTTATATGTAGGGGAGAAATCTGAGTTAAAAGGCCTACTGCTTAATTCATTACAAGTAAATTGGATGATATTGATAGATGACTCTGGTCAGCAGGATTTTCCTGACTAAACTAGCTTCCTCAGGGTTGGCAATTATCGGTGCATAATAATTGTGTGTTGAACTAATTGATTAATTAATTGTGGGAGAATCCTTGGTCTCCATAAGAGGAATGACCATCTCTGGTGTGGGAGAGGCTAGAAGGGCAGCAGGAGACAAAAGTAAGTTTAGATTCCTGTTTGATAAAGACCAAAGAATCATATGTATAATTTTAAAATTATATACAGTATCTCATACCACAAGGCTACTACTGGAAGGAAGGGAAAATAGCCCTCTTTCCCACCCCCTGACAGGTCCTACTCCTGAAAGATACCAGATTCAAATCTTTTAGGTGTTTCTTCTGGCGTTTCAATCCATATTTCTCCAAAACATGCTTTACCACCATCTCACAATTCATTAGAGCCTCATTTCAAGTATCTGCTGATTCCTGGTCTCCTGTTCATGTTTTACCGTAATCCTTGGAAAAGCTGGCTGGAAGCCTGAGGGGCAGGAGAGGTGCCAGGCTTGTTGACTGATAGGAGCCTTAAATATCAGTATCTGTAGGTCTTTCCCTTTGACCTCTCAGTGTTCCCAGGAAGAAATCCTCCAGAACCCTGCAAGAGGGAGTAGAGTCTGGTCACTAGAATCCTAGGGGCTGAGCAGGGGAAAAGAGCAGAGGGTCTGACTGTATGCAGGCAGATCCCACAAGATCCCCATTTCTGATGGTCCCCACCCCTTAGCTCTGCTTGGTGTCCTTGTGTCTGAAGCCTTCATGGGTCAACCTCCCTAAAAGTAAACTGCTGGTCTTGGGAAGGCTGTTTGAAATGGGGGTAAAAATCTGGAATCTAATTCCCTCTTTTATAAACTTCTAAACACTCCTCCTGTTTCAGCACACTAGCACCTTGACCCTCAGAGGCCCCTGGTATCTCTGATTCCTGAGCTTTACTGAGCTTTGTTTTCTGACGCTCCCTTTGCAGGCACTTGTCATTGCTGAGAAAGCAGAAACTCCAGCAGATCCTGTTCCTCTATCTGCCAGTCCATCTTCCACCGTGTGACACTTCTTGTCCTCTATGGTCCCCTCTCCCCTTCCTTTTCTCCTTGTAGGTTTATATGTTCCCCCTGCTCCCCTTCACTCTTCTGGTAGCTGGGTTTGGGAAAGAAGTAGAGATAAATGTATGTCTCCACACCACCGTGTTTAATCACATCTCTGCTTTCTTTTTTCCTCAGCACTTTCTCATGTACCAGTGTGAGGGCACCTAGTTATCTGTTTTCTTGTCTCTCTCCCTAGTAGGTTGGAAGGACAGGAATTGAATCTTACCTGTATTTTTATATCCCTAGAGTCTAGTACAGGGTCTAGTATACAACAGGCACTCATTAGATATGTGCTGAATGATTGGATAAGCAAACTGGTCTCAGTCTGCCCCTCTCTAAAGTGTGGCTTTGGAGTCATGGTGTCCAACTTTCTGTGCTTCTGTGATTGGGGAGGAGGTCCCACTAAGGGATAGGGGTGGTCCCTTGGGCTGTAGCAACCGTGCTACTTCTAGAAGAAGGTGGCCTCAGGATTGCTTCTCAGAAGCACCACCTCCGCAGGTCTTCCCTTCTGTGTTTCAGGGAGCAGTGTGTGCCCAGCCCTGCCCACCGGGGACGTTCGGCCAGAACTGCAGCCAGGACTGTCCTTGCCACCATGGAGGGCAGTGTGACCACGTGACTGGGCAGTGCCACTGTACAGCCGGCTACATGGGAGACAGGTAAGGATGCTGTTGGCTATCGTCCTTACTGGTCATGTTACTCATTTTCACGGCAGCCTTGCAGACAACAGGTCAGGTTTACCAACCTTTGCCAGCTTTCCTGTTTCTTTCTCAGAAAGCATTCAGAGTCCTCCTGCCAATCCATCCTTCCTGGCCCTCAGCCTGCTGAGGGCACCCACCTTCCCCCAGCCCAGTGACCCAAGCCTGGAATTTGCATTGACTCACCTGGGGAAAGAGGTGGGCACCTACCACCACCCTCTACTTGCTACCCTCCTGGAGGGAGGCAGCGGCACCGATAATCCAAAGAAGTTGAGTGTGCGCTCTCAGTTCACACATTTTTCACTATTCTTTTTAGAAGTAGATTTTTATTCCTGATATGAGTTCTGTCAAAAGGATACTGACATCAGTTTGCATCCTCTGAAGGTCTGTGGCCTAAGAGCAGACTGAACAAGGGCGCCAATGTTCTGGAATCAAACTAACCTTGCCAAGTGGATAACCCACAAAATACATAATGGGAGGGTTACCGGAGTTGTGTGTTTGCCATGGCAAGAGGGATTTCATGATGATAGGGAAGGTGCTCTGGGAGAAGGAGAAATGATAGCCAGGGATTCTGATGGTGAGTGAATTCAGATTTGGTGGAGGACATTTGTCCACAGAATCCAGGTGAATCTCCTCCCTCTCAGTCTGAACCACATCTGTCTCTTTGAGCAGAGAGATGGGCAGTAGAAAGGAAACTTTCACACCCCTTGCCTGCTTCTGTGGGATCCGTGTTTCACCTGGATTTTGTTACTCTGCCTCCCCTGCCCAGGTAACATCAGGAAGCAGGAGTCAGGGCTGAATTAACCAATCAGTCCTTCTGGCTCTGACCAACATAGTGGGGTTCCTCCAACTCTCACTGGAGTCAGCCCCAAATCGTAGTGATACCCAGAAAAGAGATTTTCCATTTTCATCCTGAAGCTCGTTTACCCTAGCCTGGAGCCTTTTAAGCCAGATCTGAGCTCTTGGTGAGCTAGTGTTCATCTCGTGAGCATCCCTGGCGTAGAATGTGGGGTGTGGCATCAGGGGACTCATCCCTCTCTGACCCCTGTTGGAGTCTGTGTCTCTGAGGGAAGAAAGGGAGGCAGAACTGATGTGCTGCACCCACCTTCCCATCCCCTCTGTCTCTCCCAGTGAGAAAATGCTCAGGTTGAGCCAGCAGGGGCAGGAACTGGAAGACCCTGGAACCAAAACAGGACCCCTTTGTCTCTGGCCACTTGCTCATGATGGCCAACAAAACCCATTCACCATTGGAGACAAGCAGGTTGATAGCTCCAGCCGGCTAGATTCCACACCAGGAGACCCAACCTCATCGGCGCTCTCCATACATCCACCAAGATGTACCAAATGGAGAAATAACCCTAATCCCTCTGGTTGGGACCCAGCCCATGAACCTGAGACACAGCAAAGCCCCTCAGACCTTAATGTCCTCTGGCAAGCTTTGCCCATCAACTCCAGAAGAATTCAAAAAGAGGGCCCAGTAGCATTTGGGTTTCCCACCTAAACGGGCTGCCTGGTGTTTAATATTTTGTAAAATTGCCTCCATTAATTTTGTAAGTGACAGCTGCATGAACCCACCCCACATCGTTGCAAGCATATTAAAGTTGAGTGGGTATAATAACGCAGGCCTCCCCGGATAGGCAGAATCCAGTGCAAATTAAACATGAAACGTAACGAGGGTTTTGCAGCTCATTTTGTAATTTAATTGAGCAATGTATCTGGTTGTTAATGGTAATATCGGACACATTAGATTGATATGTTGCAAAGGAAGGATGTTTAAGTAGAAAACTAATTCCTGCTGTGATTACCCTTCTGTTCCACGGGCCCCGTTATTAGTGTGCTTTGTGTAAAATTCATTAGCAGTCGTTGCTTGATCTCTAAATAAATAAGCTGTTTAAATTGTGGGTAGGAAAAAAAAGAGGCTGATTATGTAAATGGATTAGGTTGTCAATATTTCATTTCCAGATTCTTTTTCTGGGGCTACGGAGTGTCACTTTGTAAATATGACATGGGGTGGAGACATGCCCTTCAGAGAAGGGAGCTCACACTCCAGGACTCTTTCTGCTCAATCCTGCCAGAGGGGAGGGAGCAGGAGTGTTCCAGTGGAAAGGGAGAGCCTGGAGGTGTCTCCAGGCTGGGGTATCTTTCCTGATGGCCTGAGACATCCAGGAGAGGCAACCTGAGTGACTCCCGGGGAAACCCACGGTGAGGCAGCACAGGCTGGCAGTGTCTAATTCTTACCTGCACTGTGTCCTCTGCGCCTGCCTCGGTTTCCATCCTCACCCCTTCCACCGTATTCCCCTCTTCCTTCCTCTCTTCTACTTCCCATGTCTTCTCTAAGCATCCCCTTCTTTCTTCCCTCTCCCTCTGTTCTTTCCCTCCCTGAGGCCTCAGATGGGTAAAATGCAACAAGGCTTGCAGGAAGACAATCTGGGTGCTGTGGTGAAGAACACTGCTTCCAACTCAGGACTCACCAAGATTTAATAAAGAAGCTTAGGCTGTATTTTTTTCCCCAACATCTTTTATGGCTCCCCTCTGCCCTGATTATTGTAGAAGATAAATAGAAAACCTGAAAATGGAAAAACATACTCATTAAAGCATTTGTAATTCCTTAAGTCCACTCCATTGTTAACATTTTGGAAGTCTTCCCTTTGAGGCTTTTCATGCCAAAAGGGCTCTGTTAGGAGAACTACAGAAAACAGTATTAACAAGAGTAATAATAAGAACTAACACTGCTTATTGAGCGCTTACCATTCATGGGGCACCTTTCTAAATGTTTATACGCGTTATCTCATTTAATCCTCAAACACATGGTGAGGTTCAATTATTACCATCCTGTTCTGTGATGAGGAAGCAGATGTCAGGGCAGTAAGGCCAGTTCCCCATTCTCCACACCTTTGAAGCAGCATGGGGACGCAGACAATACAAAGTCCATGGGCCATTTCTGTTCATTTGTCTCTAGGATGCAGGGGTGGTCCATCTCTTTTTCCTCAAATGTCCCCAGGTTTACCGCTTAATTTGTCGCTGTGACAGTGAATCTACATCCGTGCATGCTCATTAAGTCATGTCTGACTCTGTGATCCCGTGGACTGGAGCCTGCCAGGCTCCTCTGGCCATGGGACTTTATGTAGTTTGTTATTTAATGGGTACAGAAGTTTCAGTTTGGGAAGATGAAAAGGTTCTAGAGACAGATGGTGGTGATGTTTGCACAGCAATGTGTGTTCTATGTATATGCTCGCTCAGTCGTGTCCAACTCTTTGTGACCACATGGACGTAGCCCCCCGGGCTCCTCTGTCCATGGGATTTCCAGGGCAAGAATACTGGAGTGGGTTGCCATTTCCTCCTCCAGGGGATCTTCCCCACCCAAGGATAGAACCTGTGTCTCTTACATCTTCTACTTTGGCAGGCATATTCTTTATCACTGAGCCACCTGGGAAACCCACACAATATACATGTACTTAATACCACTGTATACTTAAAAATAATTAAAATGGCAAATTTATGTTATCCTTATTTACTGCAGTCAAAAGAAAAAATACACAAAGCCTACAATCAGTGAGATATGATAGTATGAACTCACTCCTGGGGACTGAGGGGAACTGGCCTGGAGAGGGGAACGGCCTAGGATGGTGAAACCACAGAACACTTCCTGCAGGAGGCAAGGGAGGAGGGGAGGGGGCCATGAGGAAGGGCAGCCAGCCAGGCCCAGGCCCAGAGGATCTGGAAAGGCAGGTAAGGGGGCACGGACTCACCATACTCTGTTGTCCTGCAGGTGCCAAGAGGAATGCCCCTTGGGGACCTTCGGCTTCCAGTGTTCCCAGCGCTGTGACTGCCGCAATGGAGGTCAGTGTTCACCCACGTCCGGCGCCTGCGAGTGTGAACCTGGCTACAAAGGCCCGCGCTGCCAGGAGCGGCTGTGCCCTGAGGGCCTGCACGGCCCAGGCTGCAGCTTGCCCTGCCCCTGCGATGCTGACAACACCATTAGGTATGACGTGAGCGGGGACAGGTGAGCCCGGGGACAGGGACTGGGGGGCCCTGGTGGAGAGGGGGCTCTCAGAGCACGAGCCACCACCTCCTCCTGGGTTATCTGGGCAGGCAGTGACAGAGCTGGGACCTCAGTGATCACCTTCACTGGCCAGTCTGATCAAAGAAGGGAAAGCCAAGGTCACTCAGGCAGTCAAGATGAGGACTAAGGTCACCTGCTCTGTCCACCACCCCCCGTTGCCAACACTGAACCTGGCTGCTGGCATGGAAAATGGGTGGCACACAGGAGCAAGAGGCTGCCTGGTGACCCCCAGGGAAGCAGGGTGGGAATGGGTGCAGCCATGCAATCCTGGGGGTGCTGAGGTTGACGTTGGGGTACCACAGGCCTCGGGGGCATTTTTCTTGAAAACATTTCCTCTCCACACAGTCCGCATCTAACCAAGTCGTCTCCCAACCCCAAGGGGCCCAGAGACCAAACTACCAGGGCAGAAGCACAGGGCTTTAGCCATAGAGGGTCAGTGTTAGCAGAGACCTTAAAAACCAGGATGGCTCACCGGAGGCCTGCAGGGAGTGTCCCCTCTGGCCCTGGCTAGGGTAGAAGAGCAGGAGGGGCAGAGGCCAGGCCCGCATCAGGGTCTTGGCTTGGGGCCAGCCTTGCCTTGCTCTCTGCCCTTCAGGGCTCGGGGACGCCTGAACTGATGTTGGCCCCACCCCTGCTTCCTGGAAGTGGAGAAGCCAGGGCTGCCCTGGGCCACCTCCCCCAGCTCCCTTCACTTCCTGCTTCCTGCACCAGTTGGCACCGCCCTCTGGTAATAGATGAGGCTGTCAGGCCCCAGATTAAAGCTTCAGATGAGGCTGTTGGGCCCAGATAAATGCTTCCACAGCCTTTTAAGTGGTCGACTCTTATTAGAATGGTGCAGGCTGAGGGGACTCTCCTTCTCCCCTCGGGCCTGCAGGACAGCTCAGGGGAGGACCAGCTGCCCTGGGCCATGGGTGTTGCTGATGTTTTCAGGCCAGACAGACAGGCCTCTGCCTTATAGCCTTGTCTCTGGGACAGCTAGGACTTAGCCTCAGCTCCTCCTCACTTCCAGCTTTTGCTTCTCCATACATCGCCCAGGAGCCTCTGGTCACTGTAAGCAGTCATCTTCGCAAGTGTTACAACTTAGACAGAATCTGTCCTCAGTCCTTAGTTCCTAGAGCTGAGTGGCTCAGGCAGTGCTGTCTGCAATGGCAGAAGGTTGGAAAGGAAACCATTAACAGGGGGCCTTGGAGCCAATGGAGGTGACCTGTATATGACTTAAGCATTGAATCACTTATTCATTCAACGAACACTGAGAGCCTGCAGGGCTGACCATGAGAAAAGAAGTACCCCTTAACACCTGTCCAGCCCTCAGGAACTTGAGTTTGGAACACATACCCCTCCTCCCCACCCCCCGCCCCCCCACACGCACACTTTAAGCATCTTCTACCATATTTCTTCAAATGCGAGACACCACCAGTAGTGAGGCTCTGCTTTATTGTACGTACTGCTACAACTGAACCATGACATACCATTGACTGCATAGCACACACATCAGAGCTATGAAAATGAGCGGCAAAGAGCATCTTAGAAGCAACGAAATATATCTGGCTCGCCCTGTTGTGTTTTGTGCTCGAGTAACTGTGACCAGGGGCTCTGTACAGAAAGCATACTGGTCAGGAAAGTCTTCCTGGAGGAGGTGGCTTCTGGGCTAGGTCTGGAGGGCACAGTGAGAACTCCCAGGCTCTAACACAGGGTTTCCACATGGCTGGTTGGGGGCACGGGACAGCTGCCTCAGACTATTCCATGGGTGGATGGGCAGCACCAGGAACCCCAGCCGCCGCCCCACCCCCCCGCCACCCCCCAGCAAGCCTGCTCTGCAGGGAAGCCAAGGGAGGTCTGTGTCAGGGACAGGAAGCAAGACAGTCGCTGAGATCCAGTGCAGGAATAGTCCCTGCCTTGGAGATCCAACCAACCCCCAAATGAAAGAGCTATTGTTTTCTTCTCGTGCCTGAGCAAGCGTGCCCAGCATAATTTACCCCTCTTCTGAAGGAGTCCTCAATGCATTATTAATTTGGAAGGACTCCCTCTTCTCCGTCGCTAATCTCAGCCCATTCAATATTGATGATTATTTGCTTTACTCTCTTTAACACGTGTCACATTTCAGGGGTTGGGAGCAGTAGCACTTCTTAGGCATGGGGGCTCCGAGGGCACCTGGCAGCCAAGCCCCCAGGCTGGATTCCTCCGGGTCTACTTGACCACCTCTTTTCGGGAGCGGTGTCAGCATGGGCTTGTCCACCTCTGCAGCCTCAGCACTGCACGATGCCTGGCACAGAGCAGACCTTCAGGAAAAAGAATCACTGAATTCATCTTCAACAGCCCATTCCTCTAGGGTGGTTCTGCCCAAGCTCTAATGTTTCACCACTTTTTCCTGGCTCACTGCCCCAGTGACTGAGCCCCCAGCACCCACCAAGTTTTTATTTGGTCTAACTCGAAATTTCTCAGCCTTGCCACTGCAGATGTTTTGGGCTGGATAATTCTTTGCCATGGACGGCTGTCCTGTGCATTGCAGGGTGTTTAGCAGCGTTCCTGGTCTCTGTCCACTAGATGCCAGAAGCACGACCCCAGCCCCAAGTTCTGACAACCTGGATGGGTAGGGAGAGGCAGGATTGCCCAAGGTGGAGAACCTCCGATCTCACTCAACCTCTCTCTCGCTGCACTTGGCTTTGTTCTCAGGGACACAGAGAACAGCTGTCTTCCTCTGTGTGCACACAGGTCACTCCTCTCTTCTCATGAGCCTTTGTCCCATTCTAGAGCCTTCTCTTGGGAGCTAAGAAAAGCAGAGTAATGACTCTAGGACTCCTACTCCTAAGGCAGTTAAGCTGCAGGTTTTGGTGGGTCTGGGACCCCTGGATCCTGGCCTTAGAACTACCTGTGCCTGAGCCAGTGTCCTGATAAGTATAATTTCCCCCTCTCTGTCTCAGTTTCCCAGTCTGTCTATCACCTTTCATCAGCCCAGTAACAGTAAAAGTTTTCTTGTGGTCTTTCAAGTGAAGCTTCCACTCAGCTCCCCAAAAGATGCAGTGTGGGGTCCTCAGCAGCCTTGCCTCGTTGCCCCCCTGGCTTCTGCAAGAGCCCCACCAAGACAGCTTGCAAGGAAAGCCCTGAACATCTTTCTTAGAGAAACAAAGACCTCCCAACCCTTGACCAAAGAAAACTCTCCTCAGCTCGCCCCAGCCTGTTTCTGTTCTGTGCCCCTCTGAGAGGACGCTTCAAAGAGGTCGAGCCCAAGTGCCCTGGGAAGGAAAAAGTGGCCAGAGAAATTCCCCAATGCTTCATTCCCTTTATAAGCGCTTTATAGCACACACAAAGCAGCCTCCCTCCTTCATCAAAGAATAACCTTGAGAAAGTGAGCGCCCGTGTGTCAGCCCTTGTCCATGTCCCCTCCACAATTGGATTGTCATAGACGAATTCCAGCGGCCATGATCGTGGATTACCTTTGAAAGATTTGATTTAGCCAGCAGATGCAGCATTGATAGAAATCTCAGAGCAGCCAGGAGAGGAAAAGGCAGAAAATTCCACCCTGAAAAGATTCCTGTATTGTTCAGCTTTCAACTCCTATTAACTTGTGATTAATCTATGTCTGGGGGAAATGGAGAAAGGTGAGGGCAGGGGGGGGGAAATGAACCAGCATCAGTGTTTGTGACTTGTGCCTGAGCCGAACCAGCGTCATTTGCCCACCATGTGACCCAAGGGAATGGCTCTGCCACCAGGCTGGGGTGGTAGGGGTGCCGGGGTGGGCAGGGCAGGGGACACCAGGGAGGGGGAGTTCTGACGAAGGTGCTGAGAGCATAGTGAGGGCAGTTTTTTGAGTCAATGACTGAGTCAGCGGTCATTCCCCACTCTCTCTCCGAAAGGATTTTTAGAGTTTCTATAACAAGTAACAAGTAATCAAACTAAGAAAATAGAAATTATATTTTTAAAAATAGATTTTTAGAGACATGAAAGGAGACAAAAAAAAAAAATGATTTCAGGTTTGGTTTTGGGCTTTCTGGTTTCTCAGAGTAAAAGGTAAAATTGGTGTTGAGATCCAAAACGCCAGTGGGCTGGGACAGAAAGTAGAAACGCAGGAGGGCTCAGAGGCCAACGCTCGCCAGCTCACTGTTCATCTAGTATGCTTTTCAGAGAGCACTCTTCACACCAGAGCAAGGACCTGTAACAAGCGAGTCTACTGAAGAGAAGGGCAAGAGGGCGCCTGAGGCCCTTCAGAATCTTCAGGGTGGTACAGAGCAGATCGTGGCAGTCAATGCTGCCCGGTCACATGCTTGAATACTTCCAAGCCTGTCAGTCTCCATGACTGTGGATTGAGCCAGGCCCTCTGACCCTAAATCAAAACTTCAGAGGAGGCCCCTGAAAAGTTGGAACTGAGAGAGGCCATGCCTAAGAGCTTTGCTGGAAGCGTTGATGACAGAGAGGAGTGCTCCACAACTGTCTGGCTGAGAGTCAGGCCCACCGAGGCGGGGCTCCCTGCCCCACGGCGCCTGTGCAGGCCACTGTCTCCCCTTACAGTGTGGGGGCCAGGGAACCATGAAGGTCGGGAAGTCTTCAGACATCCATCCTTTGCACACATTCTTTTCTATATATTTGTAATGTTATTGCTTTTTATCTGTTTATGAAAAGAATAGATGCTCAGTTTGAGAAAGGGAATACATAGAAATTTAAAGAAAAAACTCAGAGTCCTTCATAATTTCTCAACCCAGAGGTGAGCACAGAAACCATTTCGTTGTAATTGGTTCATTCTTCATCCATGTTCTGTTTCACACTTTTTTCATACTTTAGCTCATGACTTTGTATTAATAAACAGTTTGCTTATTTCATTTACCCTTATGTCATATCATTAAATAGGCTGGAAAACATTTGAGTACTTCTCTACCATGCCTTCATATGAATTGTCATAATTCATTTAACCAGTATCCTGGTGTCAGAGGCAGCATGAGACGGTGAACAGAACATGGCCAGACAGACCTGGGTTTGAATTCCAGCTGCCACTGAGTTATCTTTGTGACCTTGGGCCAGTCATATAACCTCCAAGTGCCATCTGAAAAATAGAGGCTCTAATGCCCAACTCACAGGCTTACTTGAAGATTAGAAATATAGGTGTAAAATGCCTGGTGCTTTAATAGCCTAGTCACATATTATTTATTATTATTTAAATTACTTCAATTTTCCACTGTTATAAATAATGCTTCAGGGAACATCTCCGTGCATAAATCTTTCTCCACAACTGTGATCATTTCCTTAGGATAGATTCTTAGAAATGGAATTACAAGACCAAAGGGTCTGAATATTTTTAGGACTCCTGATACAAAACCCCAAATTGTTTTCTAGAAACCTTTACCAGCATTGAGTATTGTCCATTTAAAATAATAATAATAAAGAAAGTAACTTTACCTTTTCGATAGAGAAAACGTGATATCCAGTTGTTGTTTTGACTTGAACAATTAATGAAACTAAACATTTTCCAAAATGATTTTTATCTACTTGTACTTACCATTCAGGAACTGTCTGCTCCTGTCCATCCCTCATTTTCCATGAGAAAATCAGAGCTCCCAGAGGAGAATTGGCTTGGCTGGGCTTCACGCAATTAGTTTGTTCATTAATTCATTTGCCAAATACGTATTAAGTATCTTCCCCGTGCCAGGGACACTTCTGGCCACTGGGGTACGATACAGATGTGAAAGAGACAGACAACCGCACCCCCCACCACCATGGAGCTGCCACCTGGTGGGGAGACAGATGATAAACAAGTCAACAGAGAGAAAAGAATTACTTGTAGTAAAAGTGCTATTCATTCCCGAATTCTTAAGAGGGCAGTGAATATGAGCCTGGCACTGGGGATCCACCAATGACCCAGGGAGACAAAGCCCATATCCTATGTGGAACTTCACAGAACCAAGACTTGTATGTAGGCTCCTCCTGCCAGCCCAGAGTGTGCCTTTCAACCACAGCCCTTGAACTGGACTCTATAGCAGGGAAGCAGATGACACAGGAAATCCAAAAGGCTTGTCTCTACCATCCAGCATCTTCTCCACAATGTCAGTTGGGGTTCTCCCCGACAGAAGCAGATGCCAAATTGCAAGAGGTCTTATTAGGAACACAGCTATGAGGGAAAAGGGGGAAGGGGCTGGGGAGGCTAGAAAAGCATCAGCTGCAAGGCAGATCTGACCTGTGTGAAGGAAACAGAGGAGGAAGGAAGGCTAGATGCAAAGTCTTAAACTGAAGCACAGTTCGAAGAAAGTTTCACAAGATGGGGAGTCTTTCAGCCAAATTGCCCATCAGAGGAGTACCAGACTTCCCAGGAATGTGTCGACCTTAATATATTCCTGCTGTGCTCTAGCTGAGAGGAGCCCGGGGGAAGTGTGACTTCGGAGAAAACAAAGCCTCCTGCTTTGGTCTCTGTGGATTTGTATTGTAAAGAGCACTTGTTTGAGAGTCAGGAGACCTGTGTCCAATCCTGATTTTGCAATTCCTTGCAATGTGACTTTAGGTAGATTATCTGGATTTCAGACACAGTATGTGGGGCCGTCAGTCAACTACACTCCCCACAGCAGCTCTAAGAAGAAGATGGTCACCACAGTCGGCATCTCCTCTAACATGAATGCATATTGGCTATTGGATCAGACTCTCCCAGCCACAGGTTGCCCACCTCTCTAGAGGTCGTGCCAGGTAGCCCTTGCCTCCAGCCAAGAGTTCTAGCCAGACCAGGATGGAGATGATCTTACTCAGTCTTAAAGAGCCCTAGCAATGCATGAATGGAGAGTGTCCTCTCCAATATAGACTTTGCCAGAGAGGGAAGGCTACATCTGCCCAGAGGTTCCACTTTAACTCAGCAAATGTTCATTAAATACCTACAGTATACAGAGCCACTGGGTCTCAGTGCAGCCCTCTAGTACCTGCCCACACACTGGGCATCTCCTTTGGGTGCAGAGTGGGTGAAGCTCCGAACCTCATAGTACACAAGGGAAGGACATGGAAAGGCTGCCTCCTGCTTTGTTCTCTGTATTTGTGTTATAAAGAGCACTTGTTTGGGAGTCAGGAGACCTACATCTAATCCTGATTTTGCATTTCCTTGCAATGTAACTTTAGGCAAATTTTCTAACAATTATGAGCCTCAGTTTCTTGGGCTCATAAGACCATGTAACCTTGGCATGTTCTGACAAATAAACAAAACATTAAGCTAAAAAAAATTTTTTTTTTTTTTTAAGAAAAAGGGACTTCCCTGGTGGTTCAGTGGCTAAGACGCCACACTCCCAATGCAGGGAGCCTGGGTTTGATCCTTGGTCAGGGATCTAGATCCCACATGCTGCAACTAAAGATCCCGCATGCTGCAACTAAGACAAAGTGAGCCAAATAAATGATAAAAAATAAAATTAAAACATTAAGCAGTTTATCATCAGAGGCTCTTCGATCCTGCACCATGGGCAGACCAGGCCTGGGGTGGGCAGAGGGTGGGACATGGCCGCATTCCTGACCAGACTGTCCTCTCATCCTTCTCTCATCTATTCAGCTGCCACCCCGTGACTGGAGCTTGCACCTGCCAGCCAGGGTGGTCTGGCTACCACTGCAATGAGTCCTGCCCTGTTGGCTACTATGGTGATGGGTGCCAGCTGCCTTGCACCTGTCAGAACGGTGCCGACTGCCACAGCATCACTGGGAGCTGCACTTGTGCCCCAGGCTTCATGGTAAGAGGGGAGGGGGCTCCCATGGCCTCTCTGCCCACCCCCGCCCCCACAGAGGAGGAGAGGGGCCAGAATCAGGGAGTGCGGCCCTGTGCCCAGGGATGAAGAATGAGTGTCTGCATGGGCCACTCGGAGTCTATGACCAGAGAGCTGCCAAGGCTGTTCTCCAAGGCCTGTCCTGCTGAGGTTTGTAACTACAAAATGTAATGGAAGGACGGTGTCTTTCCATTGTCTCCTTACCCTGGAACACCAGTTGTCTTCTTTGTACCCAGCTCCTGTCTGTCCATGTCCTGTGTACATAGTATTTTTCCATCCTAATAACCACAGAGCACATAATAACCACCAGACTTTGTATTTTGCTTTATTTCACCCACGTTTGCTGCTGGAGCTTCTTGATTATCCATTTTTGGTGGTTGCATAACACAGCAGGAGTTGATGGACCCCCACGATCCTCAGCCATTCCTTTAGTGCTGAATACTGAGTTGTTTCCAAAGTTCACAACACATGTGCAGTGAGCATCTTCCTCCCAAAGGCTTTTCCCCTCCTGTTGAATTCGTTCCTTAGGGTGACTTCCCAGGGTCAGTGGGCATAATATATTTACGGCTCTTGATGGATGTTGCCATATTATTCCCTCAAGGGTTATATAAAGCTACACTGCCACCAGTCGTGTATGCATGTACCTATCAAAACAGCTCTGCTGACGTTCTTTTCTTGTTTTAATTTTTGCTAATTATATAGCTAGAAAATGGCTCCTCAATATTGCTCTAATTTGCATTTCTCTGATTACTAGGGAGAGTAAAACCTTTTCCCTATGTGTTTGTTTACTATTTGTATTTCCTCATGAATTATGCTGCTCTTTTTGAAGTTTGATTCCAGGGAGCTTGACATTGCAATTGGAATCCTGTTCAAGGTGGTGCATGCCCAGTGAGTGTGAGAACCCATACATTCAGGGGACCCCCATGGTCATAATTTTGTGCTATAGAAAGTGGTTTGTGTAGTCCAAAGTCAGGCCTTTGGAACGAGCCCAGGGTCCCATCTTGGCTGTCCTACTCACCAAATGTATGACCCAGGGCCAGCGAGTTAACCTCTCTCAGGATCAGTTTCCTGACCTGTGGAATGGGACACCTGCCTTGCAATGTTGCTGTTAGATGTAGAAACAGGCTATATGGAGTACCTTCCCTTGGTGCTTCTTAGACTTTAGTGAACTCAGAAACCAGCCGTGGACCTTGTTAAGTGTAGGTTCTGATGCAGTAGAACTGAGGCCTGCAGTTCCGCATTTCTAACATGCTCCCAGGAGATGCCAGTGCTGCTTTGAGTAGGAAGGGGATGGCGCTCAACTGGGGCTGCCCATTGTAATCACCTGGAGGGCTTTACAAATGCTGATGCCTGGCCGCCTTCCTGGAGATGCTGATACACGTGGTCTGGTTGAAGCCAGTGCGCTGTCAAGGTGACCCAAAGACCTGCAAGGAAGCCCTTGTCATGATGTAAGAGCGCAGGTTTGCCTGGTGGCGATGTCTTTTGTGGGCAGGTTTCCCCTGGTCTATAGAACAAAACTCTGTTCAGCTCCCCACTTCTTCTCCCCAGGGCAGGTAAGACTAGATGGAAATGATTCCAGTGACATCTTCAGAAGAGAAAGAGATCTGTCCTCCTGCAGGTTTCCTCCCTTGTTATTGCTGTGAGCTTGGTTCACAGTTCAGTTCAGTTCAGTCTCTCAGTCATGTCTGAATTCTTTGCGACCCCATGGACTGCAGCACACCAGGCCTCCCTGTCCATCACCAACTCCCTGAGTTTACTCAGACTTATGTCCACTGAGTCAATGAGCCATCCAACCATCTCATCCTCTGTCATCCCCTTCTCCTCCTGCCTTCAATCTTTCCCAGCATCAGGGTCTTTTCAAATGAGTCAGCTCTTCGCATCAGGTGGCCAAAGTATTGGAGTTTCAGCTTGGACATCAGTCCTTCCAATGAATATTCAGGACTGATTTCCTTTAGGATGGACTGGTTGGATCTCCTTGCAGTCCAAGGGACTCTCAAGAGTCTTCAACACCATAGTTCAAAAGCATCAATTCTTCGGTGCTCAGCTTTCTTTATAGTCCAACTCTCACGTCCAAACATGCCTACTGGAAAATCCATAGCCTTGACTAAACAGACCTTTGTTGGCAAAGTAACGTCTTTGCTTTTTAATATGCTGTCAATGTTGGTCATAACTTTCCTCCCAAGGAGTAAACATCTTTTAATTTCATGGCTGCTGTCACCAGCTGCAGTGATTTTGGAGCCCAAAAAAGTAAAGTTAGCCACTGTTTCCACTGTTTCTCCACCTATTTGTTCACGACTTCCATAGAAAAAATGGAGTGCTCAAGGTTTGGGGTTTGGGTAGGAGAGAATGGCTGTTTGGGATTAAAAGTCTCAGCTGGGTGAGAGATCAGGTGACTGAAGCTGAAGTGAAGTGACCGCAGAGGACCTGCAGACCCAGTCCCAGCTCAACTACCGGGCAGTTCTAGACTTTGGGCAAGTGGCTGCCCCTCCCAGGGTCCTAGTTCATCATCTGTAAACAGCGAGTGTGCGGGGCTGGGGGATGAACGCCCCCAGGTCAGGGCGCCAGCAGTTTGGAGGCCAGGCTACTGTCTCTATTGCTTCCATCTGGGATTAAAATAACTTCCTGCCCTTGAACTTTGGGAGACTTGACACTTGTAGGAATCATCTCCACGTGGAATCCTACCTGCCTGGGGCTCAGGGCTGAGACAGACTGTGAGCCAAGCAGCCCTGCTGAGACCCCATGGATTTCCATCCATCTCCTCCTATCCAGCCTCACTGTACCTGCAAAGGCTCTTCCAGGGCCCGGTCGGGGGATGAGCAGGAACTGCTTGAGGTGATTATAAGATAGTCAGTTGCTCTCACCCAGCATGACTCATTCCTGCACACACCAGGTTCCCAGGGTGGGGAAACCAAACTGTTGCCCTCACCTCAGCTTCAGAATGAATCCAGTTTCCTGCAATTAGTCAGCTCTGGTCAGGGTCGGGCATCGGGCAATTAGTTCAGCAGACTTGGCTGAGACCCTCCCTGAAACATCCCACAGTCAATGATAATTAGCAATGCCTTTATTTGATGTTTGGTTTGTGAATTTATGCACCTGCCTTTTTTCTTGAAAGAGTTTTCAGTTCAGTTCACTCACTCAGTCGTGTCTGATTCTTTGTGACCCCATGAATCACAGCATGCCAGGCCTCCCTGTCCATCACCAACTCCCGGAGTTCACTCAAACTCATGTCCATCGAGTTGGCGATGCCATCCAACCATCTCATCCTCTGTCGTCCCCTTCTCCTCCTGCCCCCATCCCTCCCAGCATCAGAGTCTTTTCCAATGAGTCAACTCTTCGCATGAGGTGGCCAAAGTACTGGAGCTTCAGTTTTAGCATCAGTCCTTCCAATGAACACCCAGGACTGATCTCCTTTAGGATGGACTGGTTGGATCTCCTTGCAGTCCAAGGGACTCTCAAGAGTCTTCTCCAACACCACAGTTCAAAACCATCAATTATTCGGCACTCAGCTTTCTTCACAGTCCAACTCTCACATCCATACATGACTACTGGAAAAACCATAGCCTTGACTAGACGGACCTTTGTTGGCAAAGTAATGTCTCTGCTTTTGAATATGCTATCTAGGTTGGTCATAACTTTGCTTCCAAGAAGTAAGTGTCTTTTAATTTCCTGGCTGCAATGACCATCTGCAGTGATTTTGGAGCCCCCCAAAATAAAGTCTGACACTGTTTCCACTGTTTCCCCATCTATTTCCCATGAAGTAATGGGGCCAGATGCCATGATCTTAGTTTTCTGAATGTTGAGCTTTAAGCCAACTTTTTCACTCTCCTCTTTCACTTTCATCAAGGACTTTTTAGTTCCTCTTCACTTTCTGCCATAAGGGTGGTGTCATCTGCATATCTGAGGTTATTGATATTTCTCCCAGCAATCTTGATTCCAGCTTGTGCTTCTTCCAGCCCAGCGTTTCTCAAGATGTACTCTGCATAGAAGTTAAATAAGCAGGGTGACAGTGTACAGCCTTGACGTACTCCTTTTCCTATTTGGAACCAGTCTGTTGTTCCATGTCCAGTTCTAACTGTTGCTTCCTGACCTGCATACAGGTTTCTCAAGAGGCAGGTCAAGTGGTCTGGCATTCCCATCTCTTTCAGAATTTTCCACAGTTTATTGTGATCTGCACAGTCAAAGGCTTTGGCATAGTCAATAAAGCAGAAACAGATGTATTTTGGGAACTCTCTTGCTCTTTCAATGATCCAGCAGATGTTGGCAATTTGATCCCTGGTTCCTCTGCCTTTTCTAAAACCAGCTTGAACATCTGGAAGTTCACGGTTCACGTATTGCTGAAGCCTGGCTTGAAGAATTTTGAACATTACTTTACTAGCGTGTGAGATGAGTGCAATTGTGTGGTAGTTTGAGCATTCTTTGGCATTGCCTTTCTTTGGGATTGGAATGAAAACTGACCTTTTCCAGTCCTGTGGCCACTGCTGAGTTTTCTAAATTTGCTAGCATATTGAGTGCAACACTTTCACAGCATCATCTTTCAGGATTTGAAATAGCTCAACTGGAATTCCATCACCTCCACTAGCTTTGCTTGTAGTGATGCTTTCTAAGGCCCACTTGATTTCACATTCCAGGATGTCTGGGTCTAGGTGAGTGATCACACCATTGTGATTATCTGGGTTGTGAAGCTCTTGTTTGTACAGTTCTTCTGTGTATTCTTGCCACCTCTTCTTGATATATCTTCTGCTTCTGTTAGGTCCATACCATTTCTGTCCTTTATTGAGCCCATCTTTGCATGAAATGTTCCCTTGGTATCTCTAATGTTTAATGTGAACGTTGACATTCTAGGAATCAGTGAACTAAAATGGACTGGAATGGGTGAATTTAACTTAGATGACCATTATATCTACTACTGTGGGCAGGAATCCCTTAGAAGAAATGGAGTAGCCATCATGGTCAACAAAAGAGTCTGAAATGCAGTACTTGGATGCAATCTCAAAAATGACAGAATTTTTTCTAACATTTTTCTGTCCATTTCCAAGGCAAACCATTCAATATCACGGTAATCCAAGCCTATGCCTCAACCAGTAACACTAAAGAAGCTGAAGTTGAACAGTTCTATGAAGACCTATAAGACCTTTTAGAATTAACACCCAAAAAAGATGTTCTTTTCACTATAGGGGACTGGAATGCAAAAGTAGGAAGTCAAGAAACACCTGGAGTAACACGAAAATTTGGCCTTGGAGTACAGAATGAAGCAGGGCAAAGGCTAATAGAGTTTTGCCAAAAGAACACACTGGTCATAGCAAACACCCTCTTCCAACAACACAAGAGAAGACTCTACACATGGACATCACCAGATGGTCATTACCAAAATTAGATTGATTATATTCTTTGCAGCCAAAGATGGAGAAGCTCTATACAGTCAGCAAAAACAAGACCAGGAGCTGACTGTGGCTCAGATCATGAGCTCCTTATTGCTAAATTCAGACTTAAATTGAAGAAAGTGGGGGAAACCACTAGACCATTCAGGTATGACCTAAATCAAATATCTTATGATTATACAGTGTAAGTGAGAAATAGATTTAAGGGACTAGATCTGATAGATAGAGTGCCTGATGAACTATGGACAGAGGTTCGTGACATTGTACAGGAGACAGGGATCAAGGTCATCCCCATGGAAAAGAAATGCAAAACAGCATCTGAGGAGGCCTTACAAATAGCTGTGAAAAGAAGAGAAGCAAAAAACAAAGGAGAAAAGGAAAGATATAAGCATCTGAATGCAGAGTTCCAAAGAATAGCAAGGAGAGATAAGAAAGCCTTCCTCAGCAATCAGTGCAAAGAAACAGAGGAAAACAACAGAATGGGAGACTAGAGATCTCTTCAAGAAAATTAGAGATCCCAAGGGAAAGAGTTTTAGGATGGGCAATTAATTGAGACTCATTCAGTTCAGTTCAGTCACTCAGCCGTGTCTGACTCTTTGCAACCCCATGGGCTGCAGCACACCAGGCTTCCCTGTCCATCACCAATTCCTGGAGCTTGCTCAAACTCATGTCCATCGAGTCAGTGATGCCATACAACCATCTCATCCTCTGTCGACCCCTTCTCCTTCCACTTATCAATCTTTCCCAGCATCAAGGTCTTTTCCAATGAGTCAGTTCTTTGCATCAGTGGCCAAAGTTTTGGAGTTTCAGCTTCAGCATCAGTCCTTTCAATGAATATTCAGGACTGATTTCCCTTAGGATGGACTGGTTGGATCTCCTTGCAGTCCAAGGGACTCTCAAGAGTCTTCTCCAACACCACAGTTCAAAACCATCAATTATTCAGCACTCAGCTTTCCTTATAGTCCAACTCTCACATCTATATGTGACTACCAGAAAAACCATAGCTTTGACTAGATGGACCTTTGTTGGCAAAGTAATATCTCTTCTTTTTAATCTGCTGTCTAGGTTGGTCATAGCTTTTCTTCCAGGGATCAAACGTCTTTTAATGTCATGGCTGCAGTCACCATCTGCAGTGATTTTGGAGCCCCCAAAAATAAAGTCTGTCCCTGTTTCCATTGTTTCCTCATCTGTTTGCCATGAAGTGACAGGACCAGATGCCTTGATCTTAGTTTTCTGAATGTTGAGTTTTAAGCCAACTTTTTCACTCTCCTCTTTCACTTTCATCAAGAGGCTCTTTAGTTCTTCTTCACTTTCTGCCATAAGGGTGGTGTCATCTGAATATCTGAGGTTAATGATATTCCTCCCAGCAATATTGATTCCAGCTTGTGCTTCATCCAGCCTGGCATTTTGCATGATGAGACTCATTAAAAAAAAAAAAGCCCTTTTCTGAGAGCTGGGAGACATTGAGCCTTGGCTCAGTAACCTTGGACGTGTTGCTTTACCTTGCTGGGTCTCAGTTTCCTCATCTGCAAGGTGAGAGTTGCATCAGTCCTGTCTATTGGGTGTGAGTAGCCAGCGTGGCAATGGGTCAATGGGTGTGAGGCCATATCCTCAGCTGCCCTCTCCCACCAGAGCTCTTCTTGCCAAGGGAGGATGTTGGAATATGTTTGTGAAGACAGAGTCTCTGAGGGCTGAGAATGACCCCAGGCTTATCATAAACATGAGGGGTGAGGAGTACTGAACCACCTCTGAGAGCCCAGTAACATGCCTGATCCAGCCAGGAGGTCCCCACCCCTTGAGGCCATAAGAATATGGGACAGAAACAAGCCCATCTGGCACTTGGGGGGTTCTGGTCCTCACACTCTTTCTCTTTCCTTCCCATAACACTGGATATTTTCTCTGCTGAGAACTTGAGGAGTTGGTGGGGTTATGGATGCCCATGCAGCCTTCCCAGAGCTTGTGCCTGATAATGGTTATATTCGCATTAGCAGCAAACACTTACTGAGTGCCCGCCACATGCTTCACCTCTGTTCCTCACAAGCACCCTACAGAAGTGCACTTTCACGTTCTTCAGCTTGAGAATGAGCTGAAGTTCAAACAGGATGTGTGGCTTGTGCAGGATCACAAACCCCGCAGTGGTGGGAGCCCCCACTATTAGAGGATGGGCTTTGATTGATGGGTCTCCATGGAACTATGCAAATTTGGGTTCAAATCTTGGTGCTCCAATCCCTACTATGCCTATTAGTAGGTCACTTATCTTGCCTACATCTGAATTTCCTCAACTATTCAGAGGAGACTTAACCATGAGAGTGAGAATCTTCAAATGGGAAGTTCATGGCTTAGTGCCTAAAACACAGTAGAGGCCCAGTAATTACTGGTGAACTATGCGAGTGTCGGGAAACATTGCTTCCCTCAAGCCCAGCACTCCCTTCGAAGGAGAATGTCAGGATGAGTTATGCCCAGGGATTCTCAATGCAACAGAGCCATACATATGCACAGCTGCTGTCCAAGCAGGTCCATTCAAGCACCTGTGGGTTACCCTGAATGGTCAGTCTCAGGATGCACTGCAGTATGGACATACATTTCAGTGCTTAGGGAAATGAACATAGGGATGGAAGTGGGAAGAGAGTCTGGGAGTTTTACATGTTACCTTGGCAGCAGCAATGGACTCACTTGGGCTATGAATTGCTGTACTACATTGGGGCTGCAGAGTGAGAGGAAAGAGCCCTGGGCTGAAAGACAAGAAACAAAGTTTCTAGCTCTGGTTCTTCTCACTTTGGAAGCTTCCATTTTTCATCTGTAAAATGGAAATGAAGTTCTCTACCCGACAGAAACAATGGTATAGGAGCTAATCATTAAAATGGCAGTGTTTAAAATTGGGCGTGGCATTGGTTCAGCACCTTGGACAGTTCCTGTGAGCTGGTCTTGCCTGTTAGAACCTGGGGTCTTTACCCAGCCAGAGCACTGGGATGAACAGGGACAGGGAATGTAGAGTGAGGATCACATGTCAGGGGCCTCAAGGTGGCAGAGTCCTGGGACTGTCCAAGTGAGGGATGATTCACAAAGTCAGGGGAGAGTCTCTGAATTGTCGTTGAGGGGACTAAGTGGAAGCTTCCATCCACTTGGAAGTTGGGGGTCCCATCACCCCTCTCCATGGCTTCTCATTACCCACAAAATAAAGGTCAAACTCCAGTCCTTGTAACTTGCCCTTAAAACTAGTTAGTTCACCCTAATCTCATCTGCTACCTGCCACAAATCTGCACTGTGGCCACACACATTCACTTTCCCCAAACACAATGTCTGCTTCAGGACTCCGCCTATGCCATTTTTTCAAGCTTTTCCCTCTTCCTGGAACACCCTCTCCACTGTCCTTATCTCAGTCTGTGAAAATCCTTCTCAGCCTCTCAGGCTAAAGTCAAAGACTGCCTTTTCCACAAGGTGTTCCCTGAATATTCCTCACTTTAGAATTAACCCTTCCATCTCCTCTGTTCCCACAGCACATGGCTCAGAGTCTGAATCCCTCCAGCCTCCTACTGTCTTCCCCCGTGCATGCCTACCGCATGAATATCTTGCTCAGTACACTTTGAAATGAATAAAAATCTTGGGAAGAGTGATGAAATGCCCGTAGCAGAAGTTCCAGAACTGACCTTTATAGGAAGGAAATTCATGGCATTTCCAAAGGGGCTTGCCAGCAGGGTGGGAGCTTAAGTCTACCCATGGGCTTCTCTGCACATCAAATAAACAGGTAGCTGCAGGAGGGACTGGAGCAGCTAGCCCCCAACATCAATTCCAGGTTCACTGGGCAAATGATGCAAGTTCCTACCTTAGCAATACAGTAGAGTGATGTTACTCAGAGATGCTGGAGGGGGATTCTCTGCCTTTAAATACCAGCTTTGCTGAGTATTAGTTGTGTGACCTTGGGCAACATACAACCTTTCCGTGCCTCTGTTTTCTCATATGTGAAAGGGTAATAATAATAAAGTCCAGTGAGTTACTGGGCTGGTTAAATTAATTCATACATATAAAATAACTAGAATACCTGGCATATTAGTCATCCTTCAACAATATTAGCTATTTTCATCACCACTGTTGTGGATGCTGCCACTGTTATTTTTGTTGTTGTTTATCCAAAGGGGTCCCCCACCTGAAGAGGTTGACTGGTCCTGGCCAGAGTCCCCTGTTGGGGGTACAGGTGGAAATGGAAGTGAGAGGAAGAGAAGAGCTGAAACTTCCTCCTGGCTGGGAGCGGCAGGGTTCCCAAGGGCTCCAGGGTTCCCAGGGACAACCACAGAACCAAGAATAGACTTTCTCATCACAGCAGGGAGAAGACCGGCTCCTCAGCCCCTCCATGCTCATCCGTTGACCAGCTTTCCTTAATTAAGGCCTCACCTAGGTGGCCAGCCTGATGAAGCCTTCTCTGCTGCTCTAAAACTAATTGCTGCCATGTTGGCGCCTGGAGTGAACAGCCTGTGAGGTCACTGACAGAGCTACAAAGACTTGATTTCCCAGACCTTCTCCCCCCCATCGAACCCGTGTGGCTGGGAGATAAGGGACCTTCTGGTCATTCCTCACACGGATGCTCCATTTCAGCTCAGGCTATAATGGGGACGGGGAGTGTGGGAGGTAGGGGAGGGGGGCCTGGTGTCCCCTCCCCTGGGACTCAAGGCCTATATTTCTCCCCTGGATGACAGAATTTCTATTACCTTAAAGGGCTCATCTATTTATGCGGCAATTTTTTGAAGCCCTGTCTGCTGTTATTGAACCTTGCATGCTGGCACGGGGAACGGGCACTCCATCACCCAAATGAACAAACTCGTTTCCCCATTTTTCTCCCCTTTCTCTGTGCTGTCGGTAGGTCATATGCAAACCTCAGCCGCTCAGGCCAGTGAAGGCAGGAGGGGGATGAGAATTACAGAAATCCAGATCAGTGGAGCAGTGATTGAATTTTCCTCCGAGGTTTCCTATGTCCTTTAAAGACGTCACCATCCCCCCGTGTACACACAGCCCCCACCAGCTGGGTAAATTGCGTGTCTGCCTCTTGTATGGCTCCTGAGCTGAAACTAGGGAGCAAGGGCAGCTACAGAGCCAGAAAAGAAGGCTGACTGAAAATTAGAGCCAGGTGACATGTGTATAATGTATGTGCATTTCCTGTTGTAATTGTTTTGTTCTTCATCAAACGGAGGTCTGCAGACGATTAGCCCTATGCCTAGGAAACCAGCTTCTCATCCCCTGCCCCCCACCGTTGACTAGCTTCCTAATTATTACACTAAAAGGTTTTCCTGGATGCTGAGCTAGGGATGAAGAATTTACCCTCTAGCTGCCATGTGTCTGTGAGCAGAGGAGCACAGGGAAATAGAATGATCCAAAAATATAAACACACACACACACACACATTGTCCAGTACTCAAACCCTAGCTCTGTAGTCGTCTGCTGAGTGGCCTTGGCCCTGTTGTCTATGCTTCTCAAGCCTTAGTTTTTTCATCTATAAAGCAAGGGAAATAATGGTATTATGTTCTAGAATTATTTTTAGGATTGGATTAGATAAAATGGGCATGATGCTTAGGAAAAAGCCTGGCGGGTACTGAATGTTCAACAAGTAGTTGTTGAGGTTCCTTCTGTTTACTGGAGGCAAAGGGCATGGACTATGGGATTAGACAGGTCTGGATTGGAATCTTAAGTCTGCTGCTCAGCAGCTGTGTGACCTTAGGCAACATATTCAGCCTCTCTGAGCCCCAGCTTCCCATCTCTTAAATGGGTTAAACACACCTGCCCTTCCTGTCCGTGTGAGCACAAAATAGGAATTAGCCTTCACAGTGGCAGAGTTGAAAGAATGCTCAGTGTTTCCCTAGTGCACCCTCTTATTTTATAAACTGAGGTCCAGACAGGGCAAGTGGCTTATCTTAGGTCATACAGCAAATCATTGGCGGACCTGGGATGTGAAGCAAGTGACATAGCTCCCAATCCGATGCTTTTTCCACCTTCGCCTCTGTCTCATGAGTTTGCTGTCCCCACAGCAGACACCTACTGATTTTTCCCAGGGCAGGGAGGGATGGGGGCGTCGCCAGCATGTTAAATCATGTTGGCAATTAATCTACAGAACAAAATAGAGAAAACTGGTTTTACATCACAAAGGCTGAGTCCAATCTTCCCCTTCTGGGACTCCATGGTTTGTGGCCTTATTAGGGAAAACTGCTGACTCTTCTGTTCTAAAAAAAATAAACAGTCCCCATGTCACACCACCTTCTCGCTGCCGTGCTCCTCATGTTTCCATCACTGCCTTCAGGGCCAGGGTCTGGACCTGAGACTTGGGTCTCAAGCCTAATGCCTGCAACTCTCTCAGTGCAGCAGAAGCTATTGGGGCAGGTCTGCTGCTGCTGCTGCTAAGTCTCTTCAGTCGTGTCCGACTCTGTGTGACCCCAGAAATGGCAGCCCACCAGGCTCCCCTGTCCCTGGGATTCTCCAGGCAAGAACACTGGAGTGGGTTGCCATTTCCTTCTCCAATGCATGAAAGTGAAAATGAAGTCGCTCAGTCGTGTCCAACCCTCAGCAACCCCATGGACTGCAGCCTTCCAGGCTCCTCCATCCATGGGATTTTCCAGGCAAGAGTACCGGAGTGGGGTGCCGGTATCCCTAAACAGGTCTTAAACACTCCCAGTTTTCCTTTTGTCCAAGTCTCTGGAGAAGGGAATGGCTACCCACTTCTTGCCTGGAGAATTCCATGGACAGAGGATCCCGGCAGGCTACAGTCCTTAGGATTGCAAAGAGTCGGACATAACTAAGCAACTAGCACTTTCACTTCTGAAGTGATGGGGTTTCTTCCCCTGCCAGCTCCCACTCCTGGCCACCCGCAGACTCCGGAGGGTGGGTGTGGCTTTACCCAGCTAGCTGTCGCCCCTAAGCTTGTTAATCCTCACGGCTCTCCTGTGAGGAAAGCCAGGCCAGTATGGAGGGCTGTATCTCACGGATGAGGAAACCCAAGTTCAGAGCAGTTATGAGACCTGACCCATGAGAACCTCGAGCTGGGCCTAGAATCCAGGCTTAGGGCTCTAAGGCCAAGCTCACCTCAGGACAGCCATGTGGGAAGCGGGAAGTCGGTGCTCAGCGGAGACCGACTGGGACTGAGACCTGGTCCCCCCCAGCTCCACCTCCCTGCTGTTTGACTCTTCCCAAGTCCCTTAACCTCTCTGTGTCTCAACTTCGTCTTCCGCAAATTGGGGCACAAACTGTTCCTAGTATCCTCAGTCTGGGGTGAAGTTGAGATGAGACACACTGTCGAGAAAGCAATGCAAGGGGTGTCACCCAGAGGCGTGAGGGAGAACAGTGGGCCCGGGGCCCACACTGACACCCTCACCAAGGCTTCGGGTCTGGAACAAAGGAGGAGCCACTCCCCTCCTGCTACAGGCTCTGACGCTCCAAAGCCCCACCCAGCCTGGCCGCTCCCCAGCCATCTCCTCACTAAGTCATTAGCACCAATAATCCATCTGCAGGAGTAATTATGGACCCCAGGAGGGGAAGGGATTCCTGCCAGAGATGTGATTATGTCTGGAAAATGAAAGATGTTGCAGAAAAAGGTCTTGAATAAATTACTTTAAGGTGGGGCTAACAGGAAGACTAACATTGGGAATAAATGAAAACAAAACAAAACTCAAAAGTTCTCTCCAAAAACACTACTAAATAATTGTTCTCCCCTCTCCTAAAAGTTCTGAGTATGATTTCCCTGAGACAAGCCCAGGGAGTGAGGCCCAAGTGGCTCTGCCTTTGACAAAGATGGCCCAGGGGAGCAGGGGTTAGGGAATGCAAAGGAAAGCGTGGGAGCTGAGCAGGCTGGGCCCTGCCAGGTGAGCACTGGCAGGCAAGAGGGAGTCGCAGCAGTCCTGAGCAGCCCTGTGACAGCAAGGTGCGGTGCCTGACCTTCACCCTCTGTGTGGGGAGATGGCGACATCACAGTCTAGGGACCCAGCACGCAGTAGGTGTCCGATAGATGCTGGTTCCCATCACTCCCCGTGGTCCTTCAGTGGAGGCTGCTGGCTGAGTAGGGAGAGCATGGGCTGTGAGTCAGCAAACCTGAGTCTGAATCTCAGCCTTGATGCTCACCAACTGGGTCACCTGCTCGCCAGCAGGATCACCTCTTGAGCCTCCCTCTGCTCACCTCATGCATGGAGTACCTTCTAGGCTGGTATGAGGATGAAACAGGGCAAGCAATACCAAAGTGGTGCAGAGCCGGTAAATCTTAAATTTCTTTTTTTAAATTAACTTATTTTTAGCTGTGCTGGGTCTTGGTTGCTACACGCAGATGTTCTCTACTTGTGGTGTGAGGGCTTCTCGTAGCGGCTTCTCTTGTTGTGGAGCACAGGCTCTAGGCCTGCAGGCTCGGTAGTTGTGGTGCCTGAGCGTAGTGGCTCCTCGGCATGTGGGATCTTCCTGGACCAGGGATTGAACCCGTGCCCCCTGCATTGGCAGGCCGAGTCTCAACCACTGGACCAACAGGGAAGCCCAGTCTTAAGTTTCTTTCCTCCCATCTGCAGTGGGCTTAGGTTCATATGCAGGTGCATGTAACAATCAAAATGCCTAAAGCTTTTGTAGCAATTCCTCTGGGTCAGGCACTATCCTAAGAACACTATGTGTATTAATTTACTTAATCATCACCCCTACCCTCAGAAGAAAGTACAATTATAATCCCATTTTTGCAGACAGGGAAACTGAGACTCAGGCTGGTGAATGACTTGCAAAAAGTTTGTTCATTTTGCCCCCAATAATGCTGAAAAGAAGAAGTTGCCCAAGGTCCCGTAAGTGTCAGGGCCAGGACCTGAATTTAGTAGTCAAGTTCCAGAGCCCGCTGGCTTGATCAGCCTTCTGCCGCTGACCTGCCTGTCCTGTGGGCAAACCGAGAGTCACCTTCGCTGCCCCTCACTAGGAAGAAACCTAAACCGTGGCCACAGGGTGCTCCAGCCATGCGAGCCGAATTAGGAAGTGGTGTCGCACTCTGGGGCAGGGCTTCCCTGGTGGCTCCATGGTAAAGAATCCTCCTGCCAGTCCAGAAGACATGGATTTGATCCTGAAGACCCCGCATGCCTCAAGGCAACTAAGCCCACGAGCCACGACTATTGAGCCTGTGCTCTAGAGCGCGTGCACAACTACTGAAGCCCAGGTGCCCTAGCGCCTGTGCTCCGCAGCCCGCGGCTAGAAAGTAGCGCCTGCTCACTGCAGCTAGAGAAAACCTGTGTGCAGCAACAAATACCCAGCATAGCCAAAAATAAGCAAATCGATAAAACTCTTTTGAAAAAACCTCTCTAGGGCAACCGGGCACCTGACAGGGAGCTGAGGGGAAGTGTTAATTTCCCAGGCAGTGGTATGGATGGAGCACCAGTCATCACCATGACACTCATCTGTTTCACAGTGCTTCCACTACAGCACGCTCCCACATCCATCCCCACGGGTGTTCCCACAGCCCTCTGAGATTAAATGCTACTGTTGCCATTTTACACACAAGGACACAGTCATGGCAAGGTTACATAACTCTGAGCATCGCAGCTCTCAAACCCAAGACCCAGCCACTCCCCAGACAAATGCTGCCAGGATGAACCTCTCCTGGCCTGTCTCCCTCTGAGGCCTCACTGCCCTCTTTTCCCTCTGGCCTTTAGCCCCAGACAGCCTCTGCCCAAAGCTGGAAGCCACCTTCTCCCTGCCTGCAAAGAGGTCTAAACTGAGCTCCCGTCAAACCTGCCTCCCTGCGGCCTCAAGTTCTTAAAGGAGGAGCACATCCCAGGCCCATATGATGTGTAATGATGAAATCTATGAGAACTTGTCTGAGACACGTCTGGGGCCCAGAAAAATCTGGAGGAAAGCAGTGTTATAAAGACTTGAATAATTTATAGAGTTGGGGATGGAAAGGACAGACAGCTTCGACCGTGCATGCGTGTGTGCTAAGTAGCTTCAGTCCTGTCCAACTCTTTGCGACACTGTAGACCGTAGCCCCCCAGGCTCCTCTCGCCATGGGATTCTCCAGGCAAGAATACTGGAGTGGGGTTGCCGTGCCCTCCTCCAGAGAATCTTCCCAGCCCAGCGACTGAACAGTAGAGGCACCCTTTCCCACCTCCATTTCTTTTTGTTCACCAGTAGATGCCTCTCAGGCTTCAGCTTTACTTTCTCTGCATTCATTCTGTAACTTAAAAAAAAAAAAATTCTTCCACAATCAATAAGCTATGGGATTTGCCTGAGTCTGGACTCTCAACCTCTCTTAAACAGAAGGGAGTAGACCAGACTCCTGCCTTCAGGGGAGGGGTATTCCAAAAATAGGTTGGGACACTGAGGCACTTGCCTGCCCTTGGGGACCTGCCTTTGTCTATTTTTAAAATTTTTAAAAAGCCTTTACTGAAGTATAGTTGAGTTATAATGTTGTGTTAATTTCTGCTGTATAGCAAAGTGACTCAGTTGTACACATATATAGGTGTATATATATTTTTTCATATTATTTTCCATTATGGTTTATACAGGATAGCGAATGTAGTTTCCTGTGCTAAAGAGTAGGACCTTGCTGTTTATCCGTCCTACATATAATAGTTTGCAGCTGCTGTTCCCAAACTCCCAGTCCTTCCTTCCCTTACCCCTCCCCCTTGGCAAGCACCAAGGGGTTCTCTCTGTTGTCTCTCTCTGCCAGTGAGTCTGTTTCTGCTTCATAGAAATGTTCATTTGTGTCATATTTAGATTCCACATATAAATGATATCATGTGGTATTTGTCTTTCTCTTTCTGACTTGCTTCACTTAGTATGATGATCTCTAGGCCCATCCATGTTGCTGCAAATGGCATTATTTCATTCTTTTTAATAGCAGGGTTCCATATACACAATCACATTTATCCATTCATCTGTAGATGGACATTTATGTTATTTCCATGTCTTGACTATTGTAAATAGTGATGCTATGAACATAGGGGTGCATATAACTTTTGAACTGTAGTTTTGTCTGGGTATATGCCCAGGAGTAGAAATGTTGGCTCATATGGCAACTCTATTTTTAGTTTTCTGTGAAACCTCCATGCTATTTTCCATGGCGGCTGCACCAACTTACATTCCCACCAACAGTGTAAAGTCGTTCCCTTTCTCCATACTCTCTCCAGTATTTATTATTTGTAGACTTTTTAATGATGGCTATTCTGACACGTGTGAAGCAGTACCTCATTATACTTTTGATTCGCATGTCTGTAATAATTAGCAATGATGAACATCTTTTCATGTGCCCATTGGCCATTTGTATGTCTTCTTTGGAAAACTGTCTATTAGCTCTTCAGCCCATTTTTCTGTTGAGTTGGATTTTGTTGTTATTTTTATTGAATTATATGAGTTGTTTGTATATTTTAGAAATTAAACCCTTATTGGTCACATCATTTACAAATACTTTACCCCAGTTCATGACTTGTCTTTTCATTTTGTTTATGGTTTCCATTGCTGTGCAAAAGCTTAAAAATTTGCTTAGGTCCCATTTGTTTGTTTTTGCTTTTATTTCTATTGCCCTGAGAGACTGATCTAAGAAAACATTGGTATGACTTGTCAGAGAATGTTTTGCCTATGTTTTTAGGAGCTTTATGGTGCTTTTTCTTATTTAAGTCTTTAAGCCTTTTAGAGTTTACTTTTGTGTATGGTATAAAGGTGTGTTCTAACTTCATTGATTGACATGTGGTGGTTCAACTTTTCCAACTGCCCTTGAAGAGACTATCTCTCCCTTATTGTATATTCTTGCCTCCTTTGTCAAAAATTAATTGTCCATAGGTGCATGGTTTTATTTCTGGGCTCTCTTTTCTGTTCCATTGTTCTATATGTCTGTTTTTGTGCCAAGACCACACTGGTTTGATTATTGTAGCTTTGTAGTATTGTCTGAAGTCTGGGAGAGTTATGCTTCTCGCTTTGTCTTTTCCCTCAGGATTGCTTTGGCAATTCTGCATCTCTTATGGTTCCATATAAATTTTAGGACTATTTGTTCTAGTTCTGTTTGAAAAAAAAAGTCACAAAAATTTGATGGGGATCGCATCAAATCTGCAGATTGCATTGGGTAGTGTGGCCATTTAAACAATATTAATTCTTCCAGTCCAAGAGCATGGGCTATCTTTCCATTTCTTTGAATCATCTTCAGTTTATTTTATTAATGTTTTGTAGTTCTCAGCATATAAGTCTTTCACCTTGGCGAGGTTTATTTCTTGTCTTAGTTATCAAAGATTATAAGTGTATAATATGGAGAAGTATAGAACAAAATACAGTTATTAGAGGGCAGTTGCTCCGCAGTATTGTGGTGGCCTCTGGCACCCATCAACACGAATCAAGCACAGATGTACATGTGTCCCCTCCCTCCTGAACCCCCCTCCCATCTCCCTGTCTGTCCCACCCCTCTAGGTTGTCACAGAACACTGGGTCGAGCTCCCTGTTTTACACAGAAAATTCTCCCGTGCTGTCTGTTTTACATATGGTAACACATATATCTCCATGCCATTCGCTCAAGTTGCCGCACTCTCTCCTTCCCCCACCGTGACCACAAGTCTGTTGTCGATATCAGCATCTCCATTGCTGCCCAGCAATTAACGCATGCATGCGGAATCTAGAAAGATGGTACTAATGACTCTGTTTGCAGGTGTATTTCTAAGTATTTTTGATGCAGTTTTAAGAGGGATTGTTTACATTTCCTTTCCGATACTTTACTGTGAGTGTGAAGAAATGCAATTGATTTCTACATGTTAACCTTATAGCCTGCTACTTTGCTGTGTTCATTTATTGGTTCCAGTAGTTTTTGCGTGTTGTCTTTGGGTTTTCTATGTATAGAAAAATACGACCACTTCCCAGATTTGTGTGTCATCTTTGTGTGGGGGCCATGCTAATGCTCTGTGTATCATTCCAATTCCAACACATGCGCTGCTGAAGCCAGCTCCTGCCTTTGTCTTGAGGGTAAAGTTTAAAGCCTTCCTAGCTGGGACAGTCTAACCTTCAGGCTCCTGTGCCGCTGCTGCCCTTCAGGCTTGGAGCTCCGGGAAATCCAAAATGATTGCCTTACCCTAGAGCCCCGCCCACCCTCCCGTGTACCGTGTCTCCTCTATGCCTCTTTTCAACCTGGCCTTTCCCTGGAACGCCCTTGCTCTCTATCCTCCTGGCTGAATTCTGCCTGTGTCCAGCTCAGTTGGCATCCCCTCATAAAGCCTGCTTGCTTTCTTCCTGTGGGACACTACCTTCCCACAGGACCCTGGCACACCCATTCTCGGGGCACACTGTGGATGAGTCTGTCCTCTCTACTAGACAGCTGCTAGGGCAGGTCTGCTGATTCCTTCCTTTCCCCCGTCCTGCCAGCCTCCTAACCCAGATTCACTCCCAGGCCTGCACAGAGAATGGTCAGTAAATCTCTTTGAATGATATCCCAGGTCCTTTAGAAGCATCCCATGAGTCATGAATGTGCCGCATTCTGCTTGGACCCTAATAAACACCTCCATCAGTCCCTGCAGGACCCTCTGTCCCCATAATCTGGTTCCCACTTGGGACATTATCACTGTCCGTGTAGTCAGCCTGTGGCTCTGTACACCACTGCCCTGGGCCCACACCTCCCAGCCAGCACCTCAGAGGAGCTGGGTTCTGCAGTACACATGTGCACACACCCCATATATTCTAGCCTACAGTGTGAACCCAGCATGTCCATGCTGTGTACACCATTCTCCAGGCCACTGTGATCAAATCCCCCTTGAGGCTTTATGACCAGGATCAGCCCAAATGTCCTGCATCAGGTGCTAAGCTTACCTCACAGCTGTCATGCCGCTGACACAGGACACACTCCACCGGAGTCACACACTGCATAGACCACGCAATTGTGGAGAGGGGAGCCTATAAGCTGCCATTCGAACCAAGACACTGGGACAATAAGCCAAATATCCCATCCCTAACCTGCTCTTCCACACAGGCAAAACATCTGTACAATTGATATACATAGGGCCCACGAGTATTATTTACACCACATATATCAGGAGTTTATGTGTTTGCATAAACTCACTGTTTGCACACACATATGCACCACTCTTATGGCAGAAAGTGAAGAGGAATTAAAGAGCCTTTTGATGAAGGTGAAATAAGAGAGTGAAAAAGCTGGCTTAAAACTCAACATTCAAGAAATGAAGATCATGGCATCCGGTCCCATTACTTCATGGCAAATAGATGGGGAAACAATGGAAACAGTGAGAGACTTTATTTTCTTGGGCAACAAAATCACTGTGGATGGTGACCGCAGCCTTGAAATTAAAAGACGCCTGCTCCTTGGAAGAAAAGGAATGGCAAACCTAGATAGCATATTAAAAAGCAGAGACATCACTTTGCCTACAAAGGTCCATCTAGTCAAGGCTATGGTTTTTCCAGTGGTCATGTATGGATGTGAGAGCTGGAAAGTAAAAAAGGCAGAGCACTGAAGAACTGATGCCTTTGAACTGTGGTGTTGGAAAGACTCCTAAGAGTCCCTTGGATAGCAAGGAGATCAAACCAGTCATTCCTAAAGGAAATCAACCCTGAATATTCACTGGAAGGATTGATGATGAAGCTGAAGCTCCAGCACTTTGGCCACCTGATGCAAAGAGCTGACTCATTGGAAAGACCCTGATGCTGGAAAAGATTGAAGGCAGGAGGAGAAGGGGAGGACAGAGGATGAGATGGCTGGTTGGCATCACTGACTCAATGGACATGAGTCTGAGCAAACTCCAGGAGGTGGTGAAGAACAGGGAAGCCTGGCGTGCTGCAGTCCATGGGGTCACAGAGTTGGACACAACTGAGCAGCTGAACAACCACAAGAGGCACACGTACACGCAGGCTTACCGAGAACAGCCTACAGAACACCTGCGTGTTACAGGGAGGCAGCCCGCCACACCTTCCCCTGCCACAGTCGCATCCTGTGCCTCTGCCCCCTCCACGTTGTGCTCACACACACTACATAATCATGAAGACCCCTCTCCCCACCAGCATGGGATTTCCCAGCAGTTTAGAGGCAATGGTTTTTGGCACTTTTTTAAAACCACTAAGGAAATCATGAAACCTAATGCAGAGCAGTTGGGGCCATATGCTGTCAGTGTTTGTCCAGGAGGTCCCGAAGATTCTAGCTGACTTTGCAGGGACTTTGTCTGACTCTGTCCACGGAGGGAGTCGGGCCCAGAAGGCCAGTAAGAGATGACCTGATCCTCTGTGGCCAGAATCACTCCCACGCCCAGGCCCTCAGGAAGTGCCCGAGTGCTTGCCAAGGCTCAGTCCTGGGAGAGCAGGAGCAGGAAAGGGAGGCTGTTGTAGGAAGCTGCTTTCTCTTAACTAAGAGCTGAGGCCTGTGTGTGATGTTGCGAGCATCCCCAGGCAGCAGCAGCAGCAGCATCCCTGTAACCAGCTTTCTCTCTTTCAGACAATGTATACTATGATGGGTCTTGGCACAGTCCCCAGTCTGACTCTCACTCCCACTACCTGTTATTCCACCTTAGCTTGGTCCCATCAAGCCTTGAAGGCTTCTGATTTATTTTTAATATTTATTTATTTGGCCGCACTGGTCTTAGTTGTGGCATGTGAACAATTAGTTGCAGAGTGTGGGATCTAGTTCCCTGACCAGGGATTGATCCCCAGAGCCCCTGCTTTGGGATCGTGGACCACCAGGCAGTTCCAAACGTTGAAAGCTTTTGGACTTCAGGAGCGTCCTAACAAGATACAAATGCCCCCAAGAGTTCCCACCGTAAGCCCCTAGTAGCCATTCTTGCCTCCACCGTCAGCATACATTTAACAACAAATCTGTAGAGAAGCACCCAGGGCAGGGCCTGGCACATGGTAGGCCCTCAGGACACTGGGGTCCCTGTCGCACTGCTGCCCTGTTTGCAGGCAAGGCGGCCAGGTCTAGAGGAAAGAGACTGGGCTGTGGAGTCAGTTGGCCGCTTTCCCACAGCATGACTAAGAGCAAGTGACCTCTCTAGCCCAATTTTCCCTTTCTCTAGGATGGTTCTCTCTCTAGGAAGGTCACTCCTTCCCTGCGAGCCTGTTAGTGCCTGGCACGGGCTGGCACCAAGGGGTTGGTTAAAAATCTGAGTCTCCCTCCTCCTGTCTCCAGCACTGGGGATCGGTCAGTCTGTCCTAAGCCGGTGGCTCAGTCCTGTCTGTAGGCGTGAAGGGGCGTGGACAGGGGTAAGGACCAGAGGCCCCACTCCCCCTTCTTCAGGTCCTTCCCACTATGCATATGCCTTTGTGCAAGAGCTTTCCCAGGAATTTTAGATTTGGGAGCCTCCTGATAAGATACAAATACCTCTCAAGAGTGTTCAATAAGCTCTTATCAGCCTGTGATGCCTTCTTGGAGCTCACGAGAGGGAACAGTTGGAGAAGAGGAAGGGGCTATAGATAGGACAAAGGCATCAACAGAGAGAAGAGAAACCTGGTTTTGCCCGTTGAGTCTCCAGGAGGACCCCAGATTCTGCAGCCAGCAAGTGAACATAGCCTGAACTTGACTCTAAATATCCTCTTTTGGCCACACTCACTGTGTCTCAAGTCTTCCTGAAGTGTCTTGGTATCTGTTTGGGAACTGTTAGGAGGTGTCTGTCCTCCTCTAGGGAGACCTGAGGGGTCAGTTATGTAGCATATTTATGCAAATTAGAAAATGAAACACCCCTTTATCAAGACAGTCTATTGGCATCTGCCAAAAAACTGATGTCATAAATACACAAGCTGTAGGGACTGCCATTTGAGTGGCTCCTGAGGGTTGTGCAGTGCACAGCCTGAACAACTGTACAGAGCAGCCTCCGATCACTGGTAGCCTACTCATGTTGCACCGATACAGGGTTTCCAGGCCTAACCTTCAGCCTCTCTCCAACTATCCCCCGGGGGGCCAGATAGAATAACTCAGCCACACAGGCCCTCTGCGTTCGTTATCCACTTGGCACAGGGAAACAGGAATGGGAATGGGTGTGACAAGAGGCCTCCATCCCCCTCCCCCTCTCATTTCTCTGGCCCTCCGCTCCTCATGCCTTATGCAGAGTTTCTCTTCCCTGGCGTGCACTGGCTGTCAGTTGCTGCTTTATCAGTTACACACTAATTAGGTCCAGTGAGGTTTGCTCTGCACTGGAGGGGCCTCTGTGGCTGGTGTTCAGTCCAAGCTGTTCTCTTTGCCTTTGGACCTCGTGTCACTCTTTCTCCCTGGGAAATCACGCATGAGTCTCCGCACCTGGGGGTCCCACTGCCTGAGCCCTTCGAGCTGATCGAGTAAAGCTTTAGCTGCTGCTCCCCATTGCTTGCATTACTGCCTGAACCATCCCCCCACCCCATCCTGCCATCCATGGAAAAATTGTCTTCCACAAAACAGGTCTCTGGTGCCAAAATTTGAGGCCAATACTGTAAACAGTGAAGTGCATTCCACATGTGTGCTTCTGGTATTGGTGTGACATTGGGCACCAAATCAGCCTGGTGGGTGACCCTGAAGCTCTAGAAAGAGCATGGGAGACAGGGAAACAGGAGAAACCAGAGGATTGGGGAGGCCACTGCAGAACATCTGGAAGTAAGGAGGGACCTAGCCTGCAACTTCTCCTGCCACAGCCTCATCATCTGCCTCACCCTGCTCCCCCACTAAAGGATAAACTCCATGAGAGTAGTGTATGCGTGCATGCCAAGTCACTTCAATTGTGTCCAACTCTTCGCGACCCTATAGACTGTAGCCCACCAAGCTCCTCTGTCCAAGGGATTCTCCAGACAAGAATACTGGAGGGGGTTGCCATGCCCTCCTCCAGGGGATCTTCCTGACCCAGGAATCGAACCCACATCTCTTATATCTCCTGCATTGGCAGGTGGGTTCTTTACCACTAGCGCCATCCAGGAAGCCCCATGAGAGTAGGAACATGCTCTGCTTTGCTCACCCAGTGTCCTCTGGCCTAGCACAGTGTCAGGCATGTTCTAGTGCTTCCAAAACATTTCCTGAATGAGTGAATGAATTTGATCCCTATGCAATGAGCGCGGGCTGTGGTCAAGGTTCCATGCCAGGACTGGGGCCACGGGGCTGAGGAAACAGACCGAGTCTTTACACTCATGGGACTTACGTGAGGATGAGAATTCTAGGAGAATGAGAGCTGATTTTAATTCATCACAATTGTGATAAGTGCCACCAAGGAGCCGGTAACAGAAGCCTACTCTTGAAGTGGGAAGACGGGAAGGTAAAGAACATGGGAGCTGAAGGCCCCCTTGCGCTGCGTGCTTAGTCACCCAGTCGTGTCCAACTCCCCATGGACTGTAGCCCCCCAGGTTTCTCTGGCCATGGGATTCTCCAGGTGAGAATCCTGGAGTTGGTAGCCATACCCTCCTCCAGGAAGGGCTCCCCTTAGGTCGCATCTAATTTAGCGTGATGGTTAGGGAGTCATGGCCTGTCACCACACCGGATCTGTGGTAGATGCTCAACAAGCATTTGAGAGGACTTCCCTGCAAGTCCAGTGGTTAGGACTCTAGGCTTCCACTGCAGGGGGCATGGGTTCAGTCCCTGGTCAGGGAACTAGATCCAGCATGCCACACGGCATGGTCAAAAAGGTGGTTGAGTACTGAATGGGTAAACGAATGAGGCTGGGTCACCGTGAGCCAGTGTCTTTGACTCACGGAAACCCACGTACTCTGATGTCAGGTCCAGGGCCCTTTCTTGCCTAAACCATCCCTACTCCTCTAGCAAGAAGACCTGGGGGCCACGCTGACTTCCCTGCCTTCCTGTCCCAGAGTCCTCTCTGCTGAGCCCCATGGGCCTGTAGAGCATGACCACCCCCTCGGCCTGGACCTAGGGAACCCAGTTCACTCCATTTACACTGCCTCCTACCAACAGAACATGTTGAAGGGGACCCTGAGGTGAACTTGCCCAACTGCCTACCCCTTTTGTGTGAGGGAGGGTCAACCACTTTCCATCCTTCTCCTCCTTTCATTCCAAGAAGTACTCATTAACCTCCTGCCCATTGCAAGGAAAATGGATGATCAACACAAGGCGCCCAGCTGTTGACGAATTTTCCCAAATAGGGCGGAACTACAAAGCAGCATATTGCAGGAGAGAAAATTCAGTAAACAGTATTTGAAACAAATGTAATAGAACATATAACTCATTACCCACCGGGGTCCAGACCCCTGCTGCCACGTAGCACAAGGAAGCAGGTGGAAGGCGGGGAGGAGATCTGCAACTCTGCAGCGGGACCAGCTCTGGGGCTTCCGTTCAGCCAGCCGCTCTTTCAAATCAAGTTCAAGGTGTTAATAGCCTAGGCTGCATCTATAATGAACATGCCTTAGGATTGGAGGAAGAATTCTCATCCATCCTCCATTTGCGGAGTGAAGACACTGAGCAGGACAGGCAGGCTTCCCTCTACAGGAGCTGGAACCCTGGGAGCCTGCCTCTGGGAGGTGGAGGGCTGCCCTTTCCTGGACGGGGGGAAGGGGTGTTGGGAGTGGGCTCCACAAGTGTAATGGGGATAAGTAACAATTCAAGAAACACCCAGATATCAACTTCCAGGTGTTGAGAAAGAGCAAGTGTCTCAGCTTGGCAGGTGGCCTTCCCTCAAGGTCAGGGCCATGTCCTTTGGATGCTCTGTGCTTAAGTGGCGGGCGTGCCGTCAATAGGAGTGAGCAAGGGCAGCATAGGCTACCCCAGAGTTTTACCACATCTAGGCTGTTCGCATACTGTGCTGACATAAGAGCCGGGAGATTCAAGTTCCAAAGCCATCCCTCCCAGCATTGGCTGTGTGACCTTGGGCAAGTTGCTTTCCCTCCCTTGGCCTCAGTTTCCTCACCTGTAAAACAAGGCAGCCAAACCAAGTGATTTGCAACATCTTTTCCAGTTCTGGTACAAGGAGCTATCACCCCACTGAGAATCTAGAAGTGAATCTAATGAGATCCTGGTTCCCTGAGCTTACAGCCCATGGCAGAGGCAGGATATGTGACCAATCCCAGGCCATGCATTAGCAGCATTGGTGGCCACCCAGCTGGTGTGATTCTTCGATTCCAGGAGGGCTCCCTACTCTGGGCCTGCATTCCCATCATTCCTCACTTCTTCGGGTTAAGACCCCCTCCTGCAGGCAAGATGCTCAGAGAGGCAGAGCTACAGGGTCCTTAGAGATGATCCAGCCACTGGTTCCCAACTAGACACGTACAGAAGCTGCAGCAGGTTGCCAGGAGCGATTCTGAACATTTTACAAAGCCTACAGGCAATTTTCCATTACCTAGGATGAAGCTCACTAAAACACCAAGGTTTTTCTTCTGCTGTTAATTAGAATTAAATTAACTCTATGTGATCTTCCAGGTGAGCGTAGGTTAATCAGAAGCCCTGATTGGTTGTCGGTGACATCATAGGAATTTCTAGGTCATGGTTGGTGGACAAGATGCTGCCACCAGCATCTGCCGGCCTGTGGTCACTGGCCAAATTGCACCTGTTCAGTACGTGACTGGCCTGGGACACCAGCGCGGAGTGACAGCAGGGTCTCTCAAATTGAGAGAGCTTTGCAGACAGGGGACACCCACAAGGCTTCTTGATGGTGAAAAGTTGGGGAGACTGATTTCAACAGCTGCCTGTAATTAATAAAGAAACCAAGACCTGTATGTTACCTAGTGTGAACATGAGTCGATCAGAACAGAAGATTGTTTTCCAGCAGTAAATGTGCTTAGTTGCTGTTGTGTCCGACTCTTTGTGACTCCATGGGCTGTAGCCCACCAGGCTCCTCTGTTAATGGGATTCTCCAGGCAAGAATACTGGAGTGGGTAGCCATTCCTTTCTCCAAGGGATCTTCCTGACCAAGGGATCGAACCTGGGTCTCCTGCATTGCAGGTGGATTCTTTACCGTCTGAACCACCAGGGAAGCCCCTCCAGCAGTAAGGTGTATAGGAATTCTGGATGGAGATTTTGGTGAACAACTTGAATAAAGGCCTTAAGGTACTCCTGGCTGAGGGAGTGAGCAAAGGTGCTAGGCTATGTGAAGCGTGTGAGATGCCAAATGCAACCCCCCCTACTTTCTTGGGTTCTTGTCCTGTCCTTTTTTCCAGAAGGTGAAAAGATCAACAGATGTGGATTCAAGGCTGGTCTGGGCCAGGCACTGGGCTGGGGAAGATGTGGTAGATAAATCCCAGCTCTGCCTCATGGGCCGACTCTGACTTTCAGTCTCTTTCTCATGATGGCGATGAATCTGATCATCTCTAAGATCCTATTCAGCTTGGAGGGTCTTGTCTTCCTGAGTGGATGCACTCGAGGCCAGCAGGGTAACTTTCTGACTGTATGTCTGACCCTCAGCCTGGCTGGGGAGGGTTTGGGCAGGAGGTGGCAGAGTGGGACATGAAGCCACAGACCCGGATCTGGCCCGGCTTTCCATTTGCACAAGAGCTCCCAGGGAGGCCCAGAGTTGGTGTGGCAGCATGGGACTTACCCTTAGACCAGGCAACAGTCTGCTTCCTGTGTGTGATGGGAGCCATAGAACCAGGGCCCCTCACTCATCTGTCCAATAGTATTTATAGAATACTTCCACTCCATGCCAGGGACTTAGCTAGGAATCCTGGGGCAGCCAAGGCAGATAAGATCCCTCTTATCACAAAGCTTCTTAGTCTAACTGGGGGAGCCAGTAAATAAGTGGGCAAATAAAAGCATCCAGATGCAAGCATGAGTGTGCCTGTGTGGACACTGCCTGGGAGCTGCCCAAGGGCAGAGACCAGGTCACAGGCTCCTGTGTGTCCCTGGAGCCCACTCCCAGGGCTGGCTCAGAATCAGCCCCCACTCAGCAAACATTTGTTGAATTGCTTGGCATGAGAAAGAAAGCATATGGAGATTGCTCAGTCCTTCTGGTTCTATCCACGGTAGAAGCCAGCATGTACACGCAGACATCTCATTTCAATTAAACAACAGTTATCGAGGGCCCATTACACACCAGAAGGACCCCAAGCTCTGAGAATCTAGATGCGAGTACAGTGAGGTCCTGCTCCCTGAGCTCACAACCCAGGGCAGACGCAGGCATTAAGAGCTAACCAGGAGCCACCCAGCGTGCTAGGACGGCGGTGGCTATGTGTGCACCCAGTTCCTACCAGGGCAGCACAGGTGGGCTGGGGAGGGAACACACAGGAGGGAAGGATGAGGAAGGACTCACAGTTTTATACCCAAATCCACACAGATGGATAGATAGACACCCCCAGAGACAAACGCACACAGAAACTCACAGGTGTGTGCCCTGACTGCCTAAGCATGCATGCATACTAAGTCGCTTCAGTTGTGTCCAACTCTGTGCAACCCCATGGACTGTAGCCTGTCAGGCTCCTCTGTCCATGGGATTTTCCAGGCAAGAATCCTGGAGTGGGTTGCAATTTACTTCTCCAGGGGATTTCCCAACCCAGGGATTGAACCTGTATCTCTTACATCTAACCTGCACTGGCAGGCGGGTTCTTTATCTCTAGCGCCACCTGGGAAATGCCTAAGCATGTATAGACATAAATAATGACCCCTGCAGGCTCGGGTGCCACACAGGCCATCATGATTAAGGCCTGTTAGCAGTGCCCCAAACTGGGGAGATGAATGTGTAAGAGAATGGCCTATTGGAGGGGGGTGTGTGGCAGTGGGCACCCTGAGAATCGCCAGACCTTGGCCAGGGGATACTTTGAGGTAGGTGGGGCTATTAGTCTAAACCTGAGAAGTTAGGTTGATTATTGGCTTGCTGTGCATGTCCATCACCAGAGACAGCCAATCAATTACATGCCGGGCCTGACCCCGCAGATCAGAGGACAGAAAGTAGGGAATGTGATAAAAAGTTTCCCTGTTAGTATTTGTGCTTATTGAGGAGTTTGAGCCTGGTTGGGTCAGGGCCAAGAGGTGGAGGAGGGGGAGCTGTACCAGGCTCACATTCCTTCAGGGCAGAACCGTGTACTTTAGAAACTGCCCGCTTCCCCATTTGGGTTGTTTTGTCATTCGGAGCTAACAAATGGGAAGTTTTGGGCACTAACAGCATGGGGCATATGGTAGCCCCTCAGCGAGTGGTCATTTTATCCCCCAGAACTGTGGTAAAAGTTCAGGCCTTTTCAACTGGGGTAAGGGGAACCAGGAAGACAGCCTGGAGGAGGTGGCAGGAAGCTGAAACTGGGGGCATGAGGTCACGCGCCCCCTGTGAACACCAGCTCTCCTCTCCTGCACAGGGCCGGCATTTGTTCGAGTAAGAGATGGAGCCCTCTACCAGAGCTGCCTTCTGCTGAAACTGTAGAGGGTTTCATGTATTCGTTTCATAAGAGATACTATTTCTTTGTAGTAATGATAGCGTTTAGTGTGCTTTCTGCCTGCCAGGCCCTCTTCGATCTGCTTCACGTGCTGTTGTTCAGTCAATAATGCCCAACTCTGCAGCCTCATGGACTGTAGCACATCAGGCTTCCCTGTCCTTCCCCATCTCCCAGAGCTTGCTCAAACTCATGTCCATTGAGTCAGTGATGCCATCCAACCATTTCACCTTCTGTTGCCCCCTTCTCCTGTCCTCAGTCTCTCCCAGCATCAGGGTCTTTCCCAGTGAGATAGCTCTTTGCATCAGGTAGCCAACTACTGGAGCTTCAGCTTCAGTCCTTCCAATGAACATTCAGGGTTGATATCCTTTAGGATGACCTGGTTTGATCTCCTTGAAGTCCAAGGGACTCTCAAAGAGTCTTCTCCAGCACTACAGTTTGAAAGCATCAGTACTTTGGTGCTCAGCCTTCTTTATGGTCCACTCTCACATCTGTACATGTGGAAACTACTGGAAAAACTACAGCTTCATATGTAATAACCACTTTAATCCTCTTAACAATACTATGAAGTAGGGACATTATTATTCCCATTTGACAGATGGAAGAACTGAGTCCCCAAGAGGTTCAGTAAATTGCTCAAGGTCAGGCAGTGAGTCAGTGGTAGCAGCAGGATGGCACTAGAGTCCATTCTCTAACCCCCGGGCTCTGCCACCTTTGTGGGAAGATCTGGTTCTTCCTCCTTCACCCCTCACTGATACAGCATGGGGCCCCGGATAAGCCCCTGCCCCGCTCTGTCTCCCTTTCCTTCTCTGGGAAGCAGAAAGTCTTCTCGCCTGGTGACTTCCCAGAGCCGTTGTAAAGCCAGGCTGACTGTCCATAGCCCTGTACAGGCTGCTCTGGGAGAAAATGGGACCTGGTGCAGCCTTCTGGGGACAGATATTCTGAGCTGGGTGCTCTGCATCTTGCCCCCTGGAGCAGGGCAGGGTGGGCAGTCCTCTCAGCCCCGCCAACAGATCCACAATTGGACTCACAAGCCCCTTGAAATCTCCTCAGAGAGCAGGGATTGGAGAACTAATGAGGGTTCCAGGAGAGAAACCCCTTCCTCTTAAAGTAAACTCATGCAGAGAAAATCATAAACTAAGCATGCAATTTACACCCCGGCCAAGGCCCTCAGAGCTTAAACATATTCTTCTGGGATATTTATGCTACTGCTGCTAAGTCACTCAGTCGTGTCTGACTCTGTGCAACCCCACAGACGGCAGCCCACCAGGCTCCCCCGTCCCTGGGATTCTCCAGGCAAGAACACTGGAGAGGGTTGCCATTTCCTTCTCCAATGCATGAAAGTAAAGTCGCTCAGTCGTGCCCGACTCTTAGCGACCCCATGGACTGCAGCCCACCAGGCTCCTCTGTCCATGGGATTCTCCAGGCAAGAGTACTGGAGTGAGTTGCCATTGCCTTCTATTTATAGTCCTGGAGAATTTAGAATTTTTCTGGGTAATGGGAGCGCTAGTAGATTACAGCTGGTCAGGATCAGCCAAAGACTGGCCTGGGAAAGAGTGGGAACCATGGAACCTTCTGGTGTGGGGCTCCACACTTCCCAGTCTCTCCTCCCTGACCCAGCCTGGGCATGTGGGAGCAGAGAGAAGGGCTAGAGAGGAGCCTCTTCACCAAGGGCCAAATAAGATCTCTCTATGACCTGAATGGGGATGAGGCCAACTGCCTGGGACCCTGATAGTTGAGAAGTGAGCTCCCCTACTTCAAGGCTGCTGCTAAGTCACTTCAGTTGTGTCCGACTCTGTGCGACCCCATAGACAGCAGCCCACCAGGCTCCCCCGTCCCTGGGATTCTCCAGGCAAGAACACTGGAGTGGGTTGCCATTTCCTTCTCCAATGCATGAAAGTGAAAAGTGAAAGTGAAGTCGCTCAGTCGTGTCCGACTCTTAGCAGCCCCACGGACTGCAGCCTACCAGGCTCCTCCATCCATGGGATTTTCCAGGCAAGAGTACTGGAGTGGGGTGCCATTGCCTTCTCCACTTCAAGGCTATCATTTCACAAATGCTGGAAGTGAGGCTCAGAGAGGGGCAGTAACCTATCGAATGTCACACAGCTAGTGGGGCCCAGGTGAGCTCTGGTGTCCTGGCCCATGCATCAGCATTCCCACAGTAAACCTCAGCACAAGACCTGAGAAGTTAGCTGGAGACACTCCTTGGAGGGGAGACGGTGGGAATTCAGCATCCCAGTCTGTGCACCAGAGCAGATATCCCCAACGAGGGTTCCTGAGTAGTGAAGGCATGTCCTGGGGACTCCGAGAGCCCAGATTCCCTTCCCTCACATTCAAGGCTGCCAATGTCCCCCTTTTAAAAATATATTTATTTGACTGCACCGGATCTTAGTTGTGGCATGTGGGATCTAGTTCCCTGACCAGAGATCGAACCTGGGCCCCCTGCATTGGGAGCACAGAGTCTTAACTGCTGGACCACCAGGGAAGTCCCCCAACACCCTTTTGAAATGTCTCCCTTACCCCTCCTTACAACAGACTCCCTCCTCCTGCTACCCCTAGAACATTCCCAGCTCCCATACTCCTCTGCACTCTTGTTCACACCCTTCCCACCTAGACTGCCATTAACCCCACTTCCTTTGATTAACTGAATTCTTCCACCCCTCAAAGCCTCTAAAGTCCCCAGTCTTGGTAGCCCTGTGACTTGCCCTCACTCTGAATGCCTTACTAGAGCTAACAGCCCACCCAAGGAGGTCTGGTGCAGTGGATCCTGTAGAGTGTCACCCAGATACACGATTCAGGATGAAGGCGTGCAGTTTCCTCCCAACTTCAGGAAACTTAGTAGCTCCCAGATGAGTCTCTCTGCAGAAATTGCCTTCCATCAAAGAGCACAGATTCCCCTGAAGTCATGCCCCCTTCCCCAGGGCAGTGGCTACCAATGATTGGTCAGGGGTATGGAGCCTCTGTCTCCCTTTCCCCGGGCAGGACAATTCTAAGGGCCAGCCAGCTCCAGAGCTTACTAGGCTATTGTTGCAACTGTACCAGAGTTCAGTTTCTGTCTGTCCTTCCTCCTTCCCTTTCCCCTCGTAGGGATTGTTCTCAAGAGCCCACTAGTCTCCATTTCAGAGAATGTTTTCCAAGGAAACTGGTTGCCAATGCTAAAAACAGAATGGTTAAGCAGCCAGCTTGGGTTCAAATAGAGATCAACCATAGTTAGCTCCATGACCTGGAATGATGCTGAGGCTCTAGTTCCTATCGCTTGAGGATATTGTGAAGATTAAATGTAATGATGGTACCTGATATTGAGAAAGTGCTTAATACATATTAGCTGTTATTATTTACATTTAACTTCTTTGAGGTTTGGGTAAATGAAAATAGGCTATTGTTATCTGCTTCAGGGGGCTCGTGGTAAGAATCAAATAAGATTGAGACGCAAAGGGTTAAATTTTGTGCCGGTGTGACCTAATAGAGGTTCAGGGATCAAATTCCTTGAGGGCTTTGCCCACTCTAGAGCAGTGGTCTGGAGGCCTGACCCCTCCCGCAACTGGTGAGAATCATTGTATTGCTTTCCTATCAATACTGTAGCAAATTAGCACAGTACTGGCTTCAAACAAAACAAATGTGCTATCTTAACATTTCTGTAGGTTGGAAGTGCGGTATGGGTCTCACAGGACTAAAGTCAAGGTGTCATCTTGCTGTATTCTGTTCTGGTGGCCCTAGGGGAGAATCTATTTTCTGCTCATTTGGATTTTTGGCAAAATTCAGTTCCTAGGGTTGTGGGACTGAGGTCCCCATTTTCTTGCTAGTTGTAAAATGAAGCCTCTGGCTTCTTGTGTGTGTGTGTGTGTGTGTGTGTGTGTGTGTGTGTGTGTGCGTGCGAGCGCTCAGTTGCTCAGTCACGTCTGACTCTTTGTGACCCTATAGACTATAGCTTGCCGGGTTCCTCTGTCCATGGAATTTTCCAGGCAAGAAGACTGGCTTCTAGAGACCACTGCATTCCTTGGCTTGTGGCCCCATTCCTCTGTCTTCAAAGTCAATGCAGGCAGGTGGAGGACTTCTCAAGACTATCTTTTTAGTTATCTTCTACCCTTAAGGACTTACATGATCAATTTGGGCCACCCTAGCTAATCAAAGACACGCTCCATCTCAAAGTCCTTAATCATGACTGCAAAGTCCCTTTTGCCATGTAAGGTAACATATTCACAGGTTTCAGGAATTAGAACATGGAGGGGGGGCAGCGGGGAGGCATTATTCTACCTTCCATAGCCACTCATCATGGGATACCTTCTGACCCAAAATCCCCCTCCTCCTTTATCCAGGGGGAGGACTGTGCAGTTCCCTGTGCGGCGGGGACCTATGGCTCCAACTGCTCGTCTGTCTGTAGCTGTAACAACGGTGGCACCTGCTCCCCAGTTGATGGCTTCTGCACCTGCAAGGAGGGTAATGTGCCTGCTTTCCCATCCCATCCCCTCAGATGTGCACACAGAAGTTGCCCAGGTGGGCTGCCAGCTGCCCACCCACCCACATGCAAAGTCAGGGAGCCTGTATGTCAGGTTCCAGCCAAGGAGACTCATGCCCGGGACTTCAACAGCAGGAATGTAATAAAAGCGATTTGTTACCAGGGTGTTAGAAGAGCTGCAGAGACATGCAAGGGAATGCGAGCAACCCGGAAATTCCTAGCTTCTCTCACAGTTGCTACCACTTCTAGGGTGAGAGGGACGAAGGGAGAAAGTGGAGTTCCCAGAGCCTGTGAGTGAGGGCCACCTGGTAGGGACTGAGACAGGGGCAGAGCAGCTGCAAGATGGTGCTGGAGTACTGAGACAGCCGTCCCCAGAGGCCCTGCTCACAGCAGAGAAAGAAGAGAAGATGCCTGTGCCTCTCCTGCCCCCGCCCTCCTGCCACTGGCCAGGTCTCCCGCTGGCAAGCCCACCTGAGGGCAGCCGCTGGGGTCAGCCCCCTGAGACACAGAACAGGTGAAGAGGGGAAATGGATCTGAGGGGTACAGGCCAGTAAGCAGCCTCAGAATGGGAAACCAGCCTGTTCCCAAGCACAGGGCCCTGCGATAAGCTTCCTGAGTCCACCCTGGGCACAGAGAGGACCCCCACCTCGTTGATGCCCTATTCAGGTAGAACCATCCACCTATAGCAAGAACAGGGAGAACCAGCAGGCAGGAGAGCCAGCTTCTAGCCCCTGTGCTCTCAACAGCCATGCTGTGGTTCCGAGTGGACTCAGCAGGTGGGATGCGTGCTCTACCCAGCTACCAGAGAAGGGGTGGTTTGGGTACATTGTCTTGTACAGAGCCGGGGGAAGTGGGCAGAAAACTGTGCTGACACGTGACAGAGAGGTGACAGCCTTGTTCCTTCCCCTCAGGGTGGCAGGGCCTCGACTGCACCCTGCCGTGTCCCAGCGGGACGTGGGGCCTGAACTGCAACGAGAGCTGCACCTGTGCCAATGGGGCGGCCTGCAGCCCCACAGATGGCTCCTGCTCCTGCACCCCCGGCTGGCTGGGGGGCACCTGCGAACTGCCCTGCCCGGTGAGCGGGGCGGGGAAGGATGGGGGTGACCCAGCAGCCCCTCAGACCTTTTCCCTGTGGTTATTTTGTCCACAGAAGTACAGAGAAGAGCACTGGACCAGCTGATGGAACACCCAGATTTAGATCTCAGCCCCAGTTCTAACCTCTCGGTCCTACTTTCAGCCTCAGCCCTCTCATCTGTAAAATAGTAGATACTGGGGATATGCTGATGTGGAGTCACTTTCCCCAGGGTGCTCTTGATAACCATTATTGACTCTGGCACAGTTACCTGAGCCCAGATGCAACTCCAGAATCCTTCATGACACAGCTGGTACAGGACAGCCCTTCCTAATCCATGAGAGTTGCCAGAGTTGATAATGGCTAAGTTTCTTTCTAACTCCAACAGCCTATAATTTTATGATCAAGGTGTGGGAGGACTAAATCAAGCATTATCCAACAATAACCACCTACACTTACTCCCTGGATCTTAGTCTATGATACAAATAAGTTAAAGTAACTGATGGTCTATTGAATGAGTCCTACAGTCCTGGGTTCCAATCCTGGCTTTGCTTCATCCTAGCTATGTTGCCTGGAGCATGTTACTTCACCTCATCTTTAAATTTTGGATATAATGAAACCATCTCATAGAGTTGTTGTGAAGATTAAGAGAGATGAGTTAAATAAGACTCTTGATAGCTAACGTTTGAGCACACAACAAACATCGATCGCCACCTTCTTACCCAGTAACGAAGAATAAATCATAATCCTTCTTTATATGTGATCAATGTTCTAAAACTGGCAAAGTGCATTTTCATCTCCAATGTTAATTAATGATCATTATAGCTCTCTGAGAAGTAGGAAAGGACTCTCACTTCCCTCCTTCCAAACTGCGTACTTTGCATAATGCAGCCAAGAAAATTTGGGGAATGACTTCATTGAATCCCCAATTATAAAAACGTGCTTTCACTTTGCCCCGGCCCCAGTTTCTCTGCATCCTTGTTGGGTAGCGGCTCAGTTTTGTCATCAAAATCCCACAGAAGCGTGAGAACCTCTGGGGGTCTAGATCTCACCATTTCTGTCTCCACAGGATGGCACATTTGGGCTGAACTGCAGTGAACGGTGTGACTGCAGCCATGCCGATGGCTGCGACCCCGTCACAGGCCACTGCTGCTGCCTGGCCGGGTGGACAGGTAACCCCCTCAACCGCGCCACCTTCCAGCTCCTGGGAAACTGAGCTTTTGGTGTTCTGCTGCCTTTTCTTGACTTTTCCTTCTTTTCTCCTTCACTTTCTCTTTTGATTTCCTAGGAATGCATCTTTCCTTTATCTCCTCTGGGCTTCCGTTCTCCATTCCATTCAAATTAACAAACGTTAATTGAACACCTGTTTTGTACTGGCTCTTTTCTAAGGGCTGGGGACAGACCAGTTTTTAACAAGTCAGACAAAAGTGTGGGTGCTCAGTCTGTGCTTACAGAGGATATGGTGGAGACAGACAAGAAACTTTCGCCTTCGCCCAGGCTTAGACTCCTGGTCCCTACATGTGACCTGGCAGTCCACCCCCTAAATATACTGCAAATCCATCCATCTTTCGCCAGCCACTGCCACTCTGCTTGTACACTGAGCACCACCCCTCACCCGGCACTGCCTCGGCCTCCTTCTTGTCTCTGGGCCTCCCCTTTTGTCCAGCTGCCCCTACTCTGAACATGGTGACCAGATCCGTTCATGTCACATTGAGCCTCAGAATGCCTCAATGGCATCCCATGGCATTTATCCAAATGCCTTCCAGTGACCTGGGGCCCACGTGGTCTGGCCCTTCCTAACTCCTCCACCTCTCTTATGCCCCCTCCCATCACTCACTTTACTTCAGCCACGTGGGCCAACTGTCTCCCTGACTCCAGGCATCAAATGTGCATTCCCTCTGCCTGGATCACTCTTTCTCCTTCTCTTTACCTGATAATACCATCTCATCCATCATATTTCAACTTAAAGATGACTTCCTCTGAGAAGGCTCTATGCTCGGATACCACCACCTCTGCAACCTGGCCAAGATTATGAAAGAACTCCTTTAATTAATTCTCAGAATACCCTACAGTATTTTAATTCTCAGAATACCCTAACAGCAGTACTTACTTCAATTGTCACTGAACTCTGATTGAGTAACTATTTGTTTATTATCTGCCTTCCACATTGACCATCAGTTCTGTGCAGGCAGGGACCAATCCGCCTTGTTCTCCACTGTATCCAGTGACTGTCACACACGGAGAAATGGTTAAGGACACAGAGCTGGAGCCAGGCCACCTTGGGCAAGTCCTTTAACCTCTCAGGGCCTGAATTTTCCATCCATAAGATGCAGATAATAATCCTTATAACTACAGGGTCCTTTGGAAGTTTAGATGAGTTAATACCTGTAAGTGCTAACAGTACCTGGCACAATAGTAGGTGTTCAGTAAGTGTAAGCCACAAACACAATATTAACAACATGTTGCATGAATGAACCCACTGGCCATTCCCAAAGTGGTGGACAGCAAGGAGTGAAAAATACAGGCGTGGCTGGCAGGCTATGTCCTCAGATAAGAATTCACACCAGGCTGCTCAGCAACCTCTTTTCTCCACAACCAAAGTCAAGAACTGGGGGCATTGCTTCCTCTGTAGCATCTTCAATCTGACCCCCTTGTCCTGCCCCTTAGTACAAAGCTAGACTCCACCCTGGTTACCAACACCCTACACTCTTAGCTGGAGTCAAATGGAAATCCACTTTAATTTTTCATTGCCTTAATTTTGAGTGAACTGATAAGATTTTAATGACATCTGGTGCTTAAAAATTCTGTCTGTGATGGACAACCTTTCAGCAAGGTCTCTGCTGTTCTAAAACTAATTTCCCCAAACATGGTCCTGAAGTCATTTCAAAGGAGCAATTGATGTCCTGAAATTTGTTCAAGTAAAAGAAAACCAAGGAAAGATAGGGAGGGCTTGGGGTACAGGCCCCAGCCTCCTACTCAGCGAGCCCTCCCCACCTACCCCTGACCACCTAGCCCCTGGCATACTGCTCGTCCCTTGAGTCAACACTTTTTAGAAATTATCATCGTTTTGGCTGCCCTGGGTCTTCATTGCTGTGTGTGGACTCCTCTTTGCAGCGTGTGAACTCTCTGTTGCAGCACAGGCTTTCTCTAGTTGTGACGCGTGGGCTTAGTTGCCCTGCAGCATGTGGGATCTTAGTTCCCCGGCCAGGGGCCAAACCTCCCACGTCCCCTGCATTGCAAGCTGGGTTCCTAACCACTGGCCCACCGGGACGTCCCTCAACACTTGTTTTTCTTTGTTTTAAGCAAGTGCATGTCTTCTCCCCTCACCCACAGGCTTCTTGACTACCATGATGTCTAATTCACCTTGCCTTGTACATAGTAGCTGCTAATTCAATGTTTATTGAAATAAGTTGAAAGAAACTGGCCTGTAACCATATATGGATTTTCGCCTTGAAGTGAGGAGACCTTGATGATGATCTGCTCCTATCTCCTCCTGCTACACAGGAGGAAAAGGAGCTGTCCAAGGTCTCAGGACATTACTGCCAACAGGAGGCACAGGATCGCACTGTAAAGGGGAACCATTTCTTCATTCAACTAGCATTTATTGACCCAAACCATCACCAAGTCTTTATTTGGCAGCTACCATGTGGCTGGCCCTGAACTAGGCCCAGGAGTAAATGGCAGAATTCAATAATAGTAATAGACCCTGGGCACCTATTGTGTGCCAGACACTGTCCTGGGTGCTAGAGATGCAGAAATGATGATGATGGTTTCCCTGCCTATTGGGAGGACCTGGATAAAGAGTCAGAAGTGTCAATAAACCATGATCCCTGTCTCCCCAGGGCACATACATGAACTATTCAAATGATAGGTAGGGACAAAGCTGTATGCCACTATCAAATATATGCTTGAATCCCTGGGCAGACATCCAGGAAGGTTTCCTGGATGAGGAGGACCTAAAATAGTGCATGAAGAATGTGGGCTGCTGAGTTGCTACTGGCCTTGTGATGTGAACTAGAGGTCACAATACATGGATTCTTAGTCTAGCTGCCCCCATCAATATAGATGTGTAGACAGCCCTGAAAAACAAAACCTCAGATTCTCTAAGGTAAAAAGGAGAGGGCCCCCAAGGGACATTATTATCCCCAGACAGGGCCTGGAGAAGGCAGCTGACTGAAGACACCACGCCTCTTCAGAAGCTGTAGTTCTGAGAGCGCCTCCCTTTAGGCCAAGGCCAGCCGCGCTGACCGCTCCAGTGCAACTGACCTTTAGATTCTTCTCTCCACTTAGGTGCCAATGTCTGACGTTCCAAGGAGGTCTTAGGACATAAAAGAACCTCAAACAAGAGCCTCACCCATGGCACCAGACCTAGAGTAGAATAATTGGCAGACCCAGAACCCAGTGGGCCCTTGCAGCCATCTGCAATCTGAGCATAATCACCTTACACCTTTGATTCTTAATCTCCAAAAAAAAAGGGGACACATTTTTGACATGAAAACATTTTGAGGATCCCAGACAGGAGAGTAGCTATATTTCTAATGTCTACTGATTTGGGGAAAACATGAGAGTGACCGGCTGCCATGAGTACAGGGGTACTTTTGCATGCATTGTTTTATTAATCGCAGTAATATCAAGTCATAGTGTTAGGAAAGAGCTGTATCTGCGTGTGATGCACGTGCCTTGGGCAGCCTAACAAAGAGCGCTTGATGCACAGGTGGGATCAGAGGCCCCTGTCCGATAGTGGAACTCTGCCTTAGTCCAGTGCGCCTCCAGAGAGCAGCAGGGCCCCTCGGCCTGCAGTCCGAATCTCACATTTTCAACATCCACAGGCACAAGAATTCCTTGAGGCACATCATGGCTTTTGATTTTGGGGTTTTTTTCTTTTAATATTTATTTATTTTTAATTGATTGATGATTGCTTTACAATATTGGTTTCATTTCTGTCATACATCAACATGAATTAACCATAGGTGTACATATGTCCCCTCCCTCTTTTTTTTTTTTTAAATTTTATTTTATTTTTAAACTTTACATAATTGTATTAGTTTTGCCAAATATTCAAATAAATCCGCCACAGGTATACATGTGTTCCCCATCCTGAACCCTCCTCCCTCCTCCCTCCCCATACCATCCCTCTGGGTCCTCCCAGTGCACCAGCCCCAAGCATCCAGTATCGTGCATCGAACCTGGACTGGCAACTCATTTCATACATGATATTTTACATGTTTCAATGCCATTCTCCCAAATCTTCCCACCCTCTCCCTCTCCCACAGAGTCCATAAGACTGTTTTATACATCAGTGTCTCTTTTGCTGTCTCGTACACAGGGTTATTGTTACCATCTTTCTAAATTCCATATATACGCGTTAGTATACTGTATTGGTGTTTTTCTTTCTGGCTTACTTCACTCTGTATAATAGGCTCCAGTTTCATCCACCTCATTAGAACTGATTCAAATGTATTCTTTTTAATGGCTGAATAATACTCCATTGTGTATATGTACCACAGCTTTCTTATCCATTCATCTGCTGATGGACATCTAGGTTGCTTCCATGTCCTGGCTATTATAAACAGTGCTGCGATGAACATTGGGGTACACGTGTCTCTTTCCCTTCTGGTTTCCTCAGTGTGTATGCCCAGCAGTGGGAGTGCTGGATCATAAGGCAGTTCTATTTCCAGTTTTTTAAGGAATCTCCACACTGTTCTCCATAGTGGCTGTACTAGTTTGCATTCCCACCAACAGTGTAAGAGGGTTCCTTTTTCTCCACACCCTCTCCAGCATTTATTACTTGTAGACTTTTGGATCGCAGCCATTCTGACTGGTGTGAAATGGTACCTCATGTCCCCTCCCTCTTGAATCTTCCTCCCACCTCCCACCTTTTCCCACCCTCTAGGTTATTACAGAGCCCCAGTTTGAGTTCCCTGAGTCATATGGCAAATTCCCATTGGCTATCTGTTGACATATGTTCATGTATATGCATCCATGCTGCTCTCTCCATTTATCTCAAACAGCGTTGTTGTTTTTTCCTGCCCCAGGTTGCCCTTCAGTCCATTCATGCTATTTGCCACCTCTTGTGAACCTGAAACTCCACTGGGAGAGACCTCCATTGCCGAGTGAAATGTGACCACCAGATTCTCACTGGCATTTCCTGGGAGAATCTCCCCCCACCCACTTCCCTCCATTGTTCAGTCGCTCAGTTATGTCCAACTCTCTGCGACCCCACGCCAGGCTTCCCTATCCTTCACTATCTCCCGGAGTTTACACAAACTCATGTTCATTGAGTTGGTGATGCCATCCAACCATTTCATCCTCTGTTGCCCCCTTCTCCTCCTGCCCACAATCTTTCCCAGCATCAGGGTCCCTCCATACAGAGGCCAGTTTTCTGCAGAGTGGCATCAGAAGCCCCCACCCTGCTGTAGAATTGAGCTGTCACAGGAGGAGAGCCCAGGGAGGGATAGGGAGCCGGGCTGGGCGGAAGCGCTGGAGGGGAATACAGCCAGTTGATTCCCTCTCCCCCACTCTCTGCCTCTGTTCTGCCCTCTCCCCTTTCCTGCCAGCCCAGGTGGGCTTGTACATTCCAGCCTGCCTCTAAATTGGTCCCACCGCTCTCCTGCTGCTGCTAGGGCCGACTCTGTTCACTGAGCCTGAATGTCTTCCTCCCACTTCTTTCTCTTTCTCATGATCCCTGTCCTTATATCAAGGCAGACATGCTTTTTAAACTAATTCTGCTCCTCTCTGAGCCTCTGATATTCACCTTCCATGGCCAAGTTGGTCTCCGGGGCCCCCATGGTCCATTCACCTTGTGCATGTCGGACTAGCAGCCTTTCTGCCTGGGAGGAAGCCCCTCCACAGAGCTGGGTATCCAGCCTCAGGCCTTTTAAAATTCCTTCTCAGCCTGCAGGCTGTAATCACCCCCAACATATATTTCCTTTTTCTCAACTCAAAAAGATTGTGTAGGCCTTGTTCTTCTTTCTGACAGATTCCATCCATTCCCCCTTAGGCCACTGTTTGTCAAACTGAAGGTCATTAAATCAATTTGTTGGGTCACAACTAGCTTTTTTTTTTTTTTTTCTTAATGAAATAGAATACATCATAGTGCAGAGAAAATATCAGATTGCATCATAGTCAGTGACAGTAAATGTCATTTGCAGAGCACTGGTTTCTATTATTCATATGTATGCACATTTGATATAAAATACATATTACACTGAGGACTATGGTCAAAAGAATCTGAACTCCCACTCTCTGGGCCACTGCCCAGGGGCTGGTTGGCTGGGGCCCTGCAAGGACCAATGGCCCCTGGACTAACATGGGTGAGCATGTAACTCACTCCTAGCTCGTTTAGCACCCCCATCATGGCACTTACTTGCTCCACTAACCTTTGTTGTTCAGTCACTCAGTTGTGTCTGACTCTTTGTGACCCCATGGACTGCAGCACGTCACTAACCTTGGATTTCAGCTAAGATGTCAAAGGCAAAGGAGGCCTTTCATGATCTGACCCCTTCTGATTCCCACAACCTCATCTTTTGCTGTATCCCATCGAGTACTTTATGCTCCAACACACTACGCTATATTATCCTTCAAGGCATGATTCTCTCTCTCGCCTCCTGCTCTTTGCACATAGGATTTCCTTTACCTGTCAATTCTTACTTGGTCTTCAGGACTTATACTTCAGTCATTCGCCTCTTCCTAGAAGCCCTCCCTGCCCATCCAGGCCTCTGTTTGTTCCTCCACATTTCCAGATGTGCTCGCCTCTCCAGCCCACCCCACACCCCTTTCTTAGTGCACCCTCCCCATCATTCTTCCTTTCACCCTCACCCTCACCACTGACCGAGTCTGTCTGGCCCACAGGCATCCACTGCGACAGCACGTGTCCCCCTGGACGCTGGGGCCCCAACTGCTCTGTGTCCTGCAGCTGCGAGAATGGCGGTTCCTGCTCCCCGGAGGATGGGAGCTGCGAGTGTGCCCCGGGCTTCCGAGGACCCCTGTGCCAGAGAGGTAAGGCTGGCCCCCACCCCAAAGACCTTGGACAGCTCTTCCTCCTTACTCCTTCCCAGCTGCAGAGAGGCTGGGCTTACAGAGTTTGGCCCCCATCAAATCCCTTCCTCTAATCCCCTTTCTCCCAACCTTTTCTGTCCCCAAGTTCAGGGCCCAGCCTGACTCCCCTGTAGAAATAGGACCACCCCCACTCCTCCCTATAGAAAGGAACAGGCCCTCCGAGGTGTGGGTGGATGCAACTCTCCCGGTACTTTTGAGAAGCCTCTCTTCTACACTGTGGGGGACTGGACAGGTAGCCAGGCTGGCTGGTGCCCCTTGAGCTGCTGACCACCATCTCCCCTTCACCCCCAGTCTGTGCCCCCGGGTTCTATGGCCATGGCTGCACCCAGCCGTGTCCCCTCTGCGTGCACAGCAGCGGGCCCTGCCACCACATCAGTGGCATCTGCGAGTGCCTCCCTGGATTCTCTGGAGCCCTTTGCAATCAAGGTACTCTCTCCAGGGGTGGGGAGAGGGGTGTTCAGGGAGGGGGGGCAGGGAGACGAGGAATCCTGGGAGGGGAGTAGAAGGGAAGAAAGGTTCAGGATTCTCATCAGGCTCTGTGGAGGCAGTTCCTCGGCTCTTCAGGGTTTGTTGTTGTTGTTCAGTCGCTAAGTCATGTCCGACTCTTTGTGACCCTACGGACTGCAGCACACCAGGCTTCCCTGTCCTTCACTGTCTCCCGGAGTTTGCTCAAATTCATGTCTGTTGGGTTGGTGATGCCATCCAACCATCTCATTCTCTGCCATCCTCTTCTCCTTTTGCCTTCAATCTTTCCCAGCATCAGGATATTTTTCAGTGAGTCAGCTTTGGGGGGCTTAGAGCTACCTTAATAAGAATTGGATATCACGGGCCATGAGAAAAAGCCATTATGCAATTGAAAGAACAGGCTCAGAGAGGGTAAAATACTTCTCCATGGTCTCATGGCTAGCAAGAAGCAGAAGTGACGTGAAGTCACTCAGTCGTGTCCGACTCTTTGCGACCCTGTGGACTATAGCCTACCAGGCTCTTCCGTCCATGGGATTTTCCAAGCAAGAGTACTGGAGTGGGTTGCCATTTCCTTCTCCAGGGGATCTTCCCAACCCAGGGATCAAACCCAGGTCTTCCCCACTGTAGGCAGACACTTTACCGTCTGAGCCACTAGGGAAGTCCAGCAAGTAGCAGAGGTGAGAATCAAATTCTGACTCCAAAGCCCAGTCTAAACAGATGAAAAATGAAACAAGCATAGCTGAGGTCCGCATACAAAGTGGCCGCAAATGGCTAGTCCTGCATGTCAAGTGGGAAAGGCAGAGAAGGCTGTGGGAGCTCAGAGGAGATGGTTCTGGCTTCGCTGGAGATGGCAACTTCCCAGCCCTTCTCTCCTCACACTCAAGCCAACATCACTAATCCCCCACTACACGCTTTCATGTCTCAGCTGCGGAATTCACAGCACCCACTCCAGCCAACCTCTTCCACTCATTGGGAGTTGAAAGGGGAGTTAAGCTTATTGCACTGATCTGCGGTTAAAAAAAGCCGTAATTTGTGTCGTATGCAAATTTCCATGATGTGGATATTCCCACCGTGGCTGATTTGAAGGTACTAGTGGTTTAACCAGTTGTGAAATTCCTGAGTATTTAACAACCAGGCTGAAGGCAGAAGCTGGCTGCAGTGCCCATCATGACTTATTGCTGTCCCTGGCTTAGTTAGGCCAAGTCAGGGTGGATATGGGGGACAGCTCCATCCCGTGCTGGATTTCAACTGGAACTTAGCCTAAAAGACAGATGGAAGAAAAGCATTGTGGGTGGAGGAACCAACCTGGGCAAAGCACAGAGGGGTGGATCTGTGACTGTCCAGCCGTAGGAAGTGACAGGAGGATTCAGGGGCTGTGGGTGGCAAAGGGGACTGGGAAGGTCGTCTGGGGACTCCTGAAACGTTCTGAAGACAAGGATGCAGAATTTGTACTTTAACCTGTAAGGAGCGAAGAGATCTTTGTCTAAGGTAACCTTAGAATTAAAAGCAACTTCAAGGTCATCTATGAAAGAGTTTCATCTGGCTTCTGCTTAAATACTTCCTTTGAGAGCTCACTGCTTCCCAGGGGACTGAATCCTTTTGATGAATAATGACCACTGAGCTCGGCTATTTTTGTAAGCGTGTGGGCCGTTAATATGTATGAGTGGGAAGTTTACTCCATGATGCTTTGAGGTCATGAGAAGTTTGGAACCCCACAGGAAATGTATGTGACAGTTTCATTTGCTTGCATCCCTCCTAGGACAGTTTAATCATAACCTGACACGTTGAGGTTTACTTATTAAACATCAGAGACCAAGCCGTCAATACAGATAGACTGGGTCTAAATTAGGACCTAAGCAGCTCGAGGAGTAACTCTCAGATCCTGCAATGTCTGATTTATCGCCCGCTGGCCTAATGAGTATTTTCCACATATAGATCTAATAGAGTTTGCTATTAATGGCAACTGCCCTGGTTAAGTCTCAAACCTTGTAAAAAATTGAACTGACAGTTTCTAATGACTGGCTTTTCAGCGAGTTACAAATTACAGACATTGCTTATGCAGAATCATTAAACATAGATTAAATATAACCAGATGTTTTCTTTTCACCAGCCCCCCCACCTGCTCCCCCCACCCCCTTCTCTCCACCTTTCCTCTCTTTGCCTCACTCTTGATTCGGCTAAGAAGTCAACCAATTAATGCATTAGACTGATCACATTAGCAGCTCTGTGGGTGAATTTGTCAGCCTTGTGTATGTGAGAAAGACTTCAAAGATAAGACTGTCTTGTTAGCGAAGATGAGTTAGTTTTAAGAACGGGGTCAGTGGAGCATCTCTGGCACCCCATTCCCCACAGAGGGCCAGGACTAGGGGATGGATTCCCAAAATCAGGTACCTCCCAGAGGCTGACCTGTTTTTCAGGAAACAGAAGTGAGAGGCTGAGCTGCAAACAGGTGATGTGCATGCCATCCTCCTGGCGGTGGACCTGCCCTGGAAGGAGCTAACGGTTTTGCTAGGGAAGAGCACAGGGGCCCAGAGCAACCAGGGTTCCCACAACCATTAACTACAGCCCAAGGCTCGTGGGCAAGGATTATCAGCCCCATTTCAAAGATGAGGAAACAGACTTGCTCAAAGGTCCTGAGACAGTGAGTGGCAGAACTTCCTAGCTGTGGGCAAGTTACTTAGCCTCTCGATGCCTCAGTTTCCTCATCTGTAGACTTAATAGGGAGTAATAATGAACATGTATAATAATGAGAGTATTACAAGGTTAATTAATATTTGTGAAGCACTCTGAACAGTGGTACATGCAAGAGACATAGAAGTGCTTATTGAATACATAAATAAAACCAGCAGCCAAAGCTTTGGCTGGCGAGCCTGGTACACCATGCTGCCTTTATTGTTTGTCCCAGTTGCTAACAACGTCCTGGAGAGACACAGAATGGACACAGATCCTAGGCAGCTGCTGCCCACCATCTAGTCGGGGGAGGGCTGGCAACATGAGGCAGTGTGGCATAGGGAGTGGTGAGGGCAGTGTGGCATAGGGAGTGGTGAGGGCCGTGGGCCCAGGGAAGTCGCTTTTCTTCAAAAATCACCACCTTCCCGTGATTCTCTGTGTGGCCCAGCCAAATGAGGGCCTTGGGGATGCAAGGAGTTCCTCCCCCATAACAGGGATGCAGGAGGCCATCCTGGAGGGTGTAGGGCTGGCTGGAGCCGGGCTTCGAGGGGAGCATGTTGAGTTGAGAGGTGCTCTAAGGGACAGGGGCCACTGATTCCAGTTTCAGAACCCACTGGAAGGTCACTGCTCCTGAGGCAGAGTTTGGCCACTTGGGGAATAGCTCTTGAGTGTTTGCTGTATGCCGTGCACTGTGCTGGGCACTCAGACACAACAAAGAAACAGAGAGGCAAGTTCCCTGCCCTCACAAAGCCTGCGGTCCAGAGGCGAAAATTCTGAACTCAGCCTTTTCGCAGAACTTGGTGGGAGGCAGCGGCGGGGAGCAGGGGCAGCAGTTTATTTCCGCATATTCAGCCTTGAGCACCTGTTGTTCTTCTAAGTGTGGTGGGGATACAGACATGGGTGGAACCCAGGCCTGGCCAGAAATGGTTCACAAGCCACAGTAACAGAAGGCCAGGGAAGAAACTAACAGACTAGGGTCCTAGAAGCTCAAACAGGGATGTAGGCTCCCAGAACAGAGAAGGGGGTGAATATACCAGGATTCAGTTCAGCTATAATATAAAAAACCAAAATAACTGAATTGAAAATGACAAGCTGTGTTTTTCTCATACATTAAAATAAATAAAGAGATCCAGAAGCAGGTTACTAGGAAACGGCGGGTTAGCTTTCAAAGGTGTCAGGGACCCAAGCTGCTTCTGTCTTGTTCTGCCATCCTCGGCATATGGCTCACCTCTAGTGTAAGGTAGCTGCTTGAGCTCCAGCCATCTTACCCACAATCTTCCTCCATAATCCACGTTATTCTTCAATAAGAGGCAGGAATGGGCGAATAAAGACATGCATTTCCACTTACCATTGGTCAGAAGGTAGTCACACCTACCCAGCTGCACAGGTGGCCAGAAGCCCAGTAAACTCTACTTCTAAGGAAGATGAGAACTGGTATTAAAGGACTTGTTGTCTACTATACAGTGATCACCGGGAAGGTGGCACTTAAGATGAGTCTTGTAGGCAGGGTAGGATTTCCACAACTGGGCACAAGAGTCAGGGAAACTCTGGGAGGAACAGTTAAAGGCACAGACAAGGAAAGGCATGGGGTGTTATTTGGAAGATGGTGTGTGGTCCAGTTTCTGGGTGAGGTATGTTTAAGGGTTGATCTCTAGGATCTAGGTTTTATTCTGGGGCAACAGGGAGCCACTGAGGATGTTTGAGCTGGGCACTGGAGTGCAATGAAGAAGGCTGTGATTTAGAGAGCTCAGGCTCTAGGAAGCAGGTGGAGGATGGATTTCAAGAGAAATGAGAGGTAGGTGCTTAGTGAACTCATACCTAGTATTTAAAAGGAGCTTGCAGCTTGGTTGAGGAAATCAGCCCTTCTTCCAGCAACGAGAGAGTGATTCCTCCAGGAGGGGCTGGGCCCAAAATCCTGCAAGTGACTCAAAGTGGAAATACGACCGGAGCTCCATGTTGGAGAGCCCCTTGTGGACTCAGGAAGGTTCTCCTGAGGAGGCTGAGTGGAAGCTCAAGGAATAGTTGTATTTGGAGAGACAGGGGACAGGGACAGACATTTGGGGCCGGCCCCCTCTCCAGCTAACTGCAGACAGACCGGCCACCCCACATGTCCCTCTTCTCCCGGCTATAAACGTTCTCTGCCCTGCGGCTGTGGGATCAGTGATGCTGATGAAAGTGTGGTCATGGACAGCCGAGGGCTGCGGGCAGGAAGCAGTAGGGTGCAGAGGTGGAATTCCCAGCCTCACCACTTGTCTGTGGGACCTCAGCCAAGTTATTCTACCCCTGTGGGCCTCAGCCCATTCCTGTCAGAGGCGGTCAGGAAGAAGGCAGCTGTGGGCTCAAGAAGAGGAACTCACTGCTGTGGAAATGGGGGTGTTGAGACAGGCAGTTCCCACCTGATCCATGACCCCATGGGGGCCACTGTGGCCTGGGAAAAGGGGTGTGGCTATGGGTGGTGGTCTGAGGAGTGCAAGTGGGAGAGCAGGTGCCAGGCTATCCTGTGCCCACAGTGTGTGCTGGAGGGCACTTTGGGCAGGACTGTGCCCAGCTCTGCTCCTGTGCCAACAACGGCACCTGCAGCCCCATCGATGGCTCCTGCCAATGTTTCCCTGGATGGATCGGCAAAGACTGCTCACAGGGTAAGCTGCTGCCCCCCTGGGAATGCCCCTCAGAAAAGCGCCCAACCAAGGTCAGGCCCAGAACCTATCTGCCCCTGGTGCTTCCACCTCCCAAGGCTGAAGTCTCCTTTTGCAGATAGGAGTGTTCACCTGAGTCCCAGAGAGTCTCTACAGCTAACATGATGAATTCCTAGGAGTGATCACCGGCATTATTAACTGCTAGTTTTAAAGATATGAACATTATTGGTAATATCATTAATACTGTAAATGCTGCGTATTAATAGTCCTAGAACCTGAGCAAGGAGTAGCCGCTAAGTTTGGATGGGGAGGAAGAGGGAGCAGGAAAGTAAGGGGAGGCCAGGGCAGTCACCTGAGGGGTGAGGGCATTCTCTGGGTAGCTCATGTGAATGATGTCCTGGGCATCACAGGCCCAGACAGGGCACTGTAGGTGCTGTAAGCTGAACCCAGTCTGATACAGAGATAACAGGGACCTCCAGTTTAAAGGCAGAGACCCAGCCTCTGCCCTGTGGAGTCCTTGGCTAATGGGTGAGACCCAGCCAGTACTCCTAGCAAGGTCCCAGTTAGATAGCCTGGCCTGAAGGCATTTCCGTGCTGAAGGCGGTGTCATCCTCAGGGAGCTCACCAGCCAAGAGACTCTCTGCCCTGGGAAAATCCCCATCCTCGTGGGGAAGTTAGCACACAGTTTTCACACCGTAAACCACGTGTCTACCATTTACCACAGACACCCACACGCTCCAAATCACAGTCAGTCCCCAGAGAGGGAAGCCTCAGAAACCCTCAGAGCTGGGAGAGTGGACAGAGAATCACCAGGAATCCGGGGTGCCTGGGTCAAGAGGTGACTGGAGGAGTTGTGGCCGCAGGGGTTAAGCCCCCTGCAAGTCAGGAAATGCCAGCCGGGTGCATCGTGGCACCTGGGCTCTGACATGCACTCCCCCTTCCTCTCCCTCCCTCTCCGTCTGCCCCTCTCTGCCTTGCCCTCACCCTCTGCATCCCACCCACCCCCAGCTTGCCCACCTGGGTTCTGGGGCCCCGCCTGCTTCCACACATGCAGCTGCCACAACGGGGCGAGCTGCAGCGCCGCGGATGGGGCCTGCCACTGCACCCCTGGTTGGACCGGACTCTTCTGCACGCAGCGTAAGCCCCGCCCTCCAGCCTCCCAGCTATTTGGAATCCCATGCTGCAGCCTGCTGGCTGCCGTGGGCATCGTCCGGGCCTGCAGTGGAGGGAGGGAGACAGGTGCCTGGCTGTGAGCTAACCACTTCACCTTCCACCCCTGGGACTGGCTGGAGAGGGTGGCTGGCTTCAGGGGATTGATGGGGCCCAATCCTTGAAGATCAGGGCCATTAGGTACCCCAGCAATCACCAAGACCAGCCGCTCCCTGGACAGGGGGCCCTGAGTGGGGAAGAGCAGCCTGTGGCTGTGCAGCAGAGAGACACCAGCCTGCCTCTGGTTCCAGGGCACCTTTGTCCAAAGGACTCCCCACCCGCTTCAGCGTGAGGGTTGAGCGTGGAGTGGCTCGGTGCAGGGTCTCACTGGCCTTCAGCCCGTGCTGAGAGAGAGAAGGGAAGATGAGACGAGCTTGGTCCCAATGCAGATCCCCACCCTGTTTCTCTCCAGGCTGCCCAGCAGCGTTTTATGGGAAGGACTGCGGGCGAGTGTGCCAGTGTCAGAACGGCGCCAGCTGCGACCACATCAGTGGCAAGTGCACCTGCCGCACAGGCTTTACCGGGCAACACTGTGAGCAGAGTAAGCTGCCCTGAGCCCTGAGCCCGGGTGTCGATGCGGGGCCGCGGCCTCCTGCTGGGGAAGCCTGCCCCTTCACGGCCCACCCCTCAGGGCCCTGCACCCTCTGTTCTCTTGACTTTGGGAGCAGGTCCCAAGGAGAAAACCTGAAGGTTGGGCCTACATTGGTGTTTGAAGTTTTTTCCTCCAATTGGGGTGGGGATGGGTAAGTTGAGGCAGAGCAGAGGCTTTACTACCCACTCCAGTGTTCTTGCCTGGAGAATCCCAGGGAGGGGGAGCCTGGTGGGCTACCGTCTATGGGGTCGCAGAGTCGGACACGACTGAAGCGACTTAGCAGCAGCAGAGGCTTTATTGGGAAAAGAAGGAGCTTAATGAGAGAAAGCAAAGCAGACCTTGTTTGATTCCTCGTTGAAACCCCTGTGGCACCCAGCTTGGGGCCTGACACTGGAGGGTGCTGTGTCAATTGGACCAGGTGAGGAGGTAGGGGTGGGCATCCCTCCCCTACAGGGTTATAGGTGTCGTCTTGCCCCAAGTAGCAAACCAGAACACAAAGAGGCTTTACTCCATGAAAGTGAAAATGTTAACAGCTCAGTTGTGTCTGACTCTTTGCAACTCCATGGACTTTAGCCCACCAGGCTCCTCTGTCCGTGGAATTCTGCAGGCAAGAATACTGGAGTGGGTAGCCATTCCCTTCTCCAGAGGATCTTCCCAACCGAAGGATCAAACCCAGGTCTCCTGCCTTGCAGGCAGGTTCCTTACCGTCTGAGCCACTTACCTGGCTTACTCTGTGAGGCAGAATCATCACCGCTGCCCACATGTGGGATGGGCAGGGTGGACAGTAAGCACATCGCAGGTCTCTGCCACCTCCACTTCGTGCTTCACAGGATGCGCCCCAGGAACCTTTGGCTATGGGTGTCAGCAGCTATGCGAGTGCATGAACAATGCCACCTGTGACCACGTCACTGGCACCTGTTATTGCAGCTCTGGATTCAAAGGGATCCGGTGTGACCAAGGTAAGGCACAGACGGCAGAGTTCCCAAGGGCTAGGAAAGGGTTCCATGGAGGGAGGCTCTGGGGAGATTCCAGCGGGAATGACTGAATTGCGTAAGAAAACTTTGTGACTTCCTTTCGTTCACATCTGGGTAGAGCCTGGGAGTGGAATGGGGTGGGCTGGGGAGGGGTACTCAGGCGCCGGAGAGGCTGATGGAGCGGGCAGCCTCTCGGGCGCTGCTTCCCTCTGCTCATCCTTGACAAGTCCTGCAAGCCAAGGAAGGGTAACCGCAGCTAGTGCTGTGGAAAGGTGAGATGAACGAGCCGGAAGCGCTGCCAGATTCTGGTCCTGCCATGACCCACCAGGAGTGCTTGGGCAGGTTGCTTCCTTTTGCTGGGGGGGGGGGGGGGGGGGGGCGGTCTGTTATCCCCACGCAAAGCGGAAAGACACAGGGTTCTGCTGAGACGCAAGGAGCCCAAAAGGGCTCATCCTCGGCTCCAGGTCTATGGTCAGACAAGACCGCAGAGTGTAGTTGTAACGACCAAGTTGAGATTATGTGAGTAAAGGACTCAGTATGGTGCCTGGATCGTGAGTGAGCACTGGATGAATGGTTTCTGCTGTTGGTTCGAGGAAACAGGGACGGGAATTGGCACGCAAGCATCCACAGTACAGGAAAGGGGCAAAAGACATTTCTGCTGCACTCGGACGGGGGATGGGGGCCAGCCCGCACACGTCTCTCTGAGAGGGGTGACGCTTCAGGAGCAGCAATCCTGAGCACACTGGTTCAGCACTCCCAGCTTTCACTGCCAGTCTCCGATTAGTGCTCACAGTGGGGTTACTGTCCCCGTGTGACAAATGGGCAGACCGAGGACGCAGAGTCACACAGCTGGTAAACAGGGAGAGGGGCTGAATCCAGCTTTTCCTGACTCCTGAGAAACCCAACTCTACCAGTTACTGGCTGTGTGATCTCGAGTAAGTTACCTAACCTTTCAGTGACTCAGTTTCCTCATTTGTGAAAGGGGAATAGTCTTTATTTCTTATAGGACTTATAAACATCCCTTTGAGGGATACTAGGAAGAGCAAATGGGTTATTATCTGTAACTCAGTTTTAGAACAAAGTAAAATACTCACTAAACACCTATGATTTGTTTCCCATCTATGATCACATTTGCTCCATGTCCCTGGGTGGGACTCCACCTGGGTAGACAGCTGAACACAACGCCAAACACGCGATGCTGAAGGGATTGAGGAATAGGGCCAAGACCTGAACCAGGGTCTCCCGACATTCAAGGAGCCTAGCCCCAGGCTGAGGTGGCCTGAGAGGAAGCAGGCCTGCCTCCGGCTCAGCTCCGCCTCTGTCCGCAGCTGCCCTCATGATGGAGGAGCTGAACCCCTACACCAAGATCAGCCCAGCGCTGGGTGCAGAGCGGCACTCGGTGGGTGCCGTCACAGGGATTGTCCTCCTGTTGTTCCTCATCGTGGTGCTGCTGGGACTGTTTGCCTGGCGCCGGCGGCGACAAAAAGAGAAGGGCCGGGACCTGGCTCCCCGCGTCTCCTACACGCCCGCCATGAGGATGACCAGCACTGACTACTCCCTCTCAGGTGAGACTATGCCCCCAGCACCTCCCGCTGCCACCGCCACAACACACACACAACCCAGCAGGAACCACACGGTATTCTTGGGGACCCCGGGTTTATTGCTGCAGGTGGGTGGTGGTGCCTGCAGGGCTGGCTGCTCAGACTCCCCTAGAAAGAGAGAGTGGCGGCGAGCAGCAGGAGCTAACTTGGAAAGGTAGACAGGGCTCCCAGGGAGTGCCACTTCCTTGGAGCCCACTCTCAACAGCTATGGTTAGCAGCCTTCTTTCATTTCTCCAGAGCTTCCCCTTCTCACTGGGCTTCAGTCGCAGAACACCCACACGAAGCAGTAACTTTCCTAAATGCTGCAGGGGACCCTCTCTCCAGCCTGATGTCTGCACCACCTCAGGAAACCAGCCTTGGGGCCCACCTTTTTGCTTCCTTGGAGAAGGCCTCAGAGCACCCCTCCCTCCCAGTTCCCAGAGTTAGGAGGGCCCGATCTGTGCAGTGAGACGGGACAGTGCTGAAAGCGTGGGCAATGTCCCTCGAGCCAGGTCTGCGGGAACCCAGCCTGTTCACAAATCCGGTACCAATGCCAGCAGGCATTTGATCTGGGAGTCCGAGAGGTGGGGATGGGGCTCTTGGGCCAACCCTTCCTCTCCCCTAACCCTAGACTGCTGCCTTAGAAATAGGAACAGCTTTTTGCTTCATATTTCATTAAACTGAAGAGGTCAAAATGCCCTAACTTTGCCCCCAGCCCTGAGCCACAGGAGGGTAGGCCTGTCGGAGGGGGGCACAGGATGCCAGCTCTCCACAGCTGGCTCCACGGCTCATGGCTACCTTAGAAAGCCCAGAGATCACGTCAGCCTGCTGACACGCCATTCCTGCGAAGTGTGGCCTACCATTTGCCCAGCTCTGTGCTACGCACGGCACATCCCAGGCCCGGGCACAGACCCTGCCTGAGAGAGCTGCTGGCCTGCGTGCCGCCCTGGGTTTCAGCCAAAGCTGAGATCCTCTGATGAAGTCCCAAAGCTTATATATTTGGGGACTTTCTTCTCTGACCATAATAAGCAAGATTGGCTGGGTTTTCCCAGACCATCCCACTGGAATTCCCCAGCCCAGTGTGGAGGTCCTGGAATCTGCAGGAGGGCAAGGCCAGGAGTGGGGTTCTCTCTACAGCCTCACTCCTGGGATCTGACCCCAGAGGAGGCAGGGGAGGGTCAGCTCAGCCCTACACAGCGACTCAAGGATACTGAGGCTGTCAAACTAACACTTCTCATGCTGGTACCACCGCCCACACTGGCATGTTGCAAGCAGGGCCAACACAAGCAAAGGGGCAAGTCAGGCTCTACAGGCTTCCAAGGGGAACAGTAGATGCCAGGAAGCTCGGGGGATGGGGGACTTGGCTGCCTGACTTTGCAGAGCCCTCTCAAGGCAGCCACACCAAGCATTAGCTTAGGGGTGTCTCGTGCCAGGGGCAGGGGTATGATGGTATGTGGCACCTTGTTCTCTTCCCAGATTTGTCTCAAAGTAGCAGCCACGCCCAGTGCTTTTCCAATTCGAGCTACCACGCACTGGCGTGCGGGGGGCCTGCCACCAGCCAGGCCAGCACTCTGGACAGGAACAGCCCCACCAAGGTACCGGGCCCCTGACTCTCCCCAGTCCCCATCCACTGTCTTCCCACTGAGCCCTCCCCTCTGCCCGGGGAAGAAACCGCACCACCACTGCCCTACCCAGGGTCTGCACGGAACCAACCGCCAATACAATAAACGGAGCCCTGTGAGCCCACGTGTACACTCTATGAAGCGTGCGGGAGGAAGCCAGCAGGCTCTATGGAGCCAACACGGGCCATGCAACCAGTACACATCACGTGTAACCAACCCGCAGCACCACTCAGTGAAGCACACACCCCCATACCCTGTGTGCCAAGGCATGTGATCATCTTGTAATCACACACAACCACGTGACCACTTTTGCCTCATGTTAACACATACAATGAAAACACCCCACCACTCATCACTGCAGTACGGTACCACCACGTGTGCCACAAGCGCACAGAGTAACTACCAGTGCTCAGGTGCCACCTGATATCCTTATATCTGGACACACGACATGTTATCAGTACACACCCACAACATACGTTGCTATCAGAACCACCACACGGGACACGGAAACATCAGCCACAGCCAGCGTGTCCACTGACAGAGTCGGGCAGGACTTCAAGGTCAGGTGTGTACCACCCTGGACAGGGCCCTCCCTCACAGCTTCCAACATAGCGCTGGCTGATGTTTACATAAGTCACAGGCCCTCAGGCAGGACGTCTCAGCACACACATGTACTAACCCCCGCTCCCAGTATGCCAGGACCTATAATGGGCAGAGAGGTTCAGAAATGAGAAACAGCCCCCAAAGACCACAAGGTCACGCTGCACGCATGCAGACATACACACCATGGATCACGGGGAGGTTGGGGGAGGGGGGATTGGTACAGTCCCAGGATTCCTGGCTTCTCGTACCTCTGTCCTGGGTCAGAAACATGTACAGAAGCACTGTTTTCATCCTCCAGGCCTTAGCGCTGTAGGGATCATTTCTCCCCCTCTGCCCCACAGAAAACATCCACAGACCACAGATCTGGTAGGAATGCATCCTGAACCCCCCCAGCAACAACAGCACAGACCCCGTACAGCCCCAAGGGCTACTACTGTCAAGCCAGCACCCAAAGGTCACTCTTCAGGGCTCTCAACTTCAGTTCTCCTATGGAATGGGAGTGCTGCATGCAAGGGACCTTGAGGTCCACATGCAAAGCCTGTGACCATCAGCTCCAACCCAGCTTCACAGCTTTAGGCCTATCTGAGGAGCCAAGGGAAAGGAATCCAGACGTTTCCCAGTAGGAGGCCCTTGATTAACAAGAGCCACGTTACAGCAGACGTGAAGCAAAGGATGCCAGGGATGAGAGGCCAAGTCCCTGTGTCTCTGTCATTCCTGGTCTCATTCTAACAGCGAAGTACCAGTCACCCTCTTTCACTAAGTCAGGGAGTGGAGTTACTGCAATGCAGCCCACTTGGTGATCCTCTGGCTCACTTCACCCTACCCCAAAGTGGTTCTGTGTAGTCGAGAACCCTCAGCCTAGCAGATGCGTAGCAGGGGCAAGCAGCTGTGATGACGTGGAAAGGACATGGGTCCAGGAGCTGAGACCTGAGGTGTAGACCCAGCTCTTGTGTGTGTGACCATGCATAGAGCCCACGAGCAGGACTCAGGTCCCCATTTGTGAAATGAGAACAACGATCCTTGCCTCCTATGAAGGGCAGGTGTAAGAGTGCAGGAAGAGGAGTACCATAGGGACACCCTATCCCGACGCCTTCCCCTGCTCACATGAAAGGGAGACGCTCTCACTCAGCCTGGATCAGGCGGCAGAGGGGACACTGATGCTGGAGGCAGCCTCAGCGCCGCCCCCTCTGCTAGAGGGCCATGCTGCAGCCAAGACACTGCCAACACTGCCTCCCACAGCTCAGCCCCACCCGGCTGACCTGCCTCCCCCGCCAGGGCCAGCTTGGCTCAGGTCAGTTCTTGGCTCCCCTTTGTCCCGGGGCCTGGAAGCCCTACAGCTTCAGCCAGACAGCTTAGATATGCTCAGCTCCCACTGGGCCCAGCCACCCCATGGTGGCCTGTCATGGAACACCTACCTCGTCCATCCCCCCAATGACCTAGCACCTAGGTGGGTCAGGGTCATCACAGGGGTGGTACACGAGGGTGGGCAAAAGCAAAGGCTGGGCAGGGGCATCTCAAGGGCACTAGATATTAACTCGTTCTCCTGCTTTCCAAACAGCTCAGTAACAAGTCCCTTGACAGAGACATGGCAGGCTGGACCCCCTACAGCTATGTGAACGTGTTAGGTCAGTAGTGGTTTGAGTCTGGTCCCTGGCCTTCATGCCCTGCTGCCTTCTCCTCCTCCCACATTGACAGGGGCCCTGTCCCAGCTCCAAGGGAGAGTTAGTAGACAAATCTTAAGCATGATTTCCCCCAGGAAAAAGGGGTGTGGGGAGGAAACCCAAGCCCCTACTTCAGTTCTCATAAGCAGATGAAGCCCAGGGCCCCTTTCATTCCTACTAGGGGGTAGGTGAGGGTGGCTGTGACCCAGGACCACAAGGGAGAAAGCTCGGGTCCAGGTGTGGGGATTCAGGTTGGAGGCAAAAGATGCTCTTACCATCTGGGAAAGGGACCCCCTGCCTGAGCCAGGCCCTGCTACCAAGGTGCCCCATTCAAGGACTTCTTCCCTCTGCCCCACTGCCCTGGTGACACCAATTTCTGTGGGGGGTGGGGTGAGGGATGGGGGTGAGAGGCAGCAAGGCCATTTGGCCTCAGCTCTAGCAAACCCCACTGGCCCCACTGGCTCTAGGCTCCCTTGGATGCTTCACAGAAGCCTTAATTCCCTTCAACCTGCCTCTTGTCCCCCCTCCCACCCCTGTATTAGGCACCCCTCCCCTGCCATACCAGGGCCCTGGGAATAATGGCTGCTCCCTGTCATTCCTCTCACTAGACTCCCATTTCCAGATCAGTGCCCTGGAGGCCAGGTACCCGCCCGAAGACTTCTACATTGAACTTAGACACCTCAGCCGCCCCGCTGAGCTACACTCGCCAGGTTAGACTCCTAGCCCTATACCCTCTATCCCCTGGACCCCCGAGGCCATCCTATAAGACCAGACCCAGCACCTACCCCAAATCCCCTTCCTATCCTTTAACCCACCCCCATGGACCCAGAACTCTCCCTGTTGAGCCCCTTCCCTCCGACAAGCCTAGTTCCCCATGGGAAGAAGGAAACCTGTCTGGATTCCTCAGTCATTCCTGCTATCATGCTCAGTGGATACGTAAAAACTGCAACTGGTTTTACGTGGAGGGAACAAAGCGTAACCACACTCCCTGTAGACCACGGAATACAACCCAAAACCACTGAGAAATGACTTGGGGATGGCTACATCTTTAGGCCCATGGGTGTGGATGACAGAGAGAGTAGACTGGCCAAAAAGCCCAAAGAACCCCAGAGGGAGAGCCCAGACCAAGCACTCCTAGGTCAAAGGGCAGGTGGTCCAGTAGGGATCTAGAGAGGTTGAGGCCAGACGTGTCAACCAACATCCTCTGGGCCCATATATTAGGCTCAAACCTGATAGCTTGGGAAAGATGCAAAAAGGAGACTTTGAAGGTCAGTCCCTACTGTGGGAGGAGGTGGGGTAGGAGTTACAGAAGTAGGTCCAATGAACAAACAGAGAATGTGGGCCCCCAACAAAGTGCCCCTGCCCTTGAGGGCACCCTGAACACCCGTGGGGCCTAAATTCAGGCTCTAGCTGGTTTCTAGAGCTCAACTGAAATGCAGCTCTAGCAACCCCTGCAGGTCTCTGGGTCCAGGGGCAGTAAGAAGAGCAAAGGTCTGAACTCATCTACCCATTAAGTAGTTATGGGCTTCAGAAACCCTGGGCCTATACCCAGGAGGCCGTGCTCCCGGCTGTCAGCCCCTGGAGCAGTGCTCAGGACATTCAATAATCCCACAGAATACAATCCCCACCCCCACCCCCTGCAACATACACACACACAATCACCACCCTGCACCCCTTTCCACTTGGAAGCATCCTCTGGGCTCAGCCCAGATCTCTCTCTCAATCACTACAGCCAAAGCCACCACACGTCATTTTTTGGCTTACACCGAGGTAGGCTGGTAAACAATGGGAGGGTGTACTTCAGGACATCTGGGTTCTATGTGGAGCTCAACTTCTCACTTGGTGTGGTCTCAGACAAGTCATTGCCTTTCTTTGAGTCTGTATTCTGTTCTATAAAAAGGGGGTTAACTTTTTAATAGCCTAGCCTCCATCCCTCAGGGAGGGCAAAGGAAGCCCTGGTCCCAGGATAAAGATGCCAGGGGTTCAGATTGTCGCAGTCCTATTTCTGAAGGGCACAGGTACCTCTAGGTCCTTTAGAAGAATAGCAAACTTGAGAAAACTTGGACCTGGCTCTGCTCTCAGTACCGTGTGGAAAGCAGGGAGATAGGAGTAGGCTTCCGCAAATTCCACCAGGGAACTCTATATGGAGGCGGCATGAGGAGGTATCGGAACAGCCATGTGTTGGTCTTGGGTGTCAGACACTGGGGAGTTAAGTGGAGTCTAACTGTATTTTAGTAAGCACTTGCTGTATCCCTTGACTAATACTGCAGCCTCAGTTAAAAACTGGTGGGGGAGGGGGGTGGGGATGGCTTTGACTGTGAGCTCAAGTCATTACTGTCCAAATTCAAAGTATCATATAGTTTCTTTTCTGGGATCACCAGCAGCGAAGAACCTGAGCTTGGTCCCTGAAGTTTCACGTCCTTCCTACCTCTGGCTGGTGCTGAGGACCATGCATTGTGGGAGCCTAGGATAAACTGTGGTAGCCAAAAAGGAAAAAAGAAATGCTTGGGATTGAAAAACACTGGTAATGTTGTTCAAAGACAACTCTCAATTATGTGCCAATAGTCCACCCAAAAAGTGGGGACAGGGGACTAAAAGAGCTGACTGGCTGGGAATGACTATATAACCTGTAGAGAGGACTAACCAACCTCAGCTGCCTGTCCGCCTTCTTCTGGCTCCCCTCAATCGAGCATTGGACCCACAAGGGGAGAGACAGGCAACACTAGAGCTATGAGGTGAGAAGTCTTCACCCTCATTCCAAAATCCAACAGAACTGGGATTTGGAATGTCATACACCCTTCCCCCAAGCTAAGAACTGGTCCTGACTCATTCCCTATCCTATATTCTTGGAACCTGGAACTTCACTTACAGTGACTGTAGGTGGCATCAGAACTGCCTGTGATTGCCTCCAGGAAGACATTCCCCTCAAAGAGATTACAGAGCAGTAGTGCTAAATATGCAGGGGGTGATAGAGCTCACCACTTACACGTAGGAGCTTTTTAAAGAATTCTCGTATGGTCAAGATGATTTAGAGGAGATTAAACCCCGAGTAATTTTCTAGCACTAAAGAACTCTTTTCTGGGTAGGAGAGAACAGGAAAAAAAAAAAAAGAATACATGTAGTCTAAGTAAACCTCATTCACCCCTCTATTTTTCTTTCCTTTTTCTATTTTTATGCAGGTGCTTGTGGAATGGACAGACGTCAGAACACATACGTTATGGACAAAGGCTTCAAAGGTAGAGTATCTAATCATGATGTACCATTAGGAAGGCTAAGAAGGATAAAGAATGCAAATCTGAAATTGCCAGGGTTTCTACCAGAGACAAAACTACGCATTTCTTCCCCCCATTCCCCCAAAAAGTTAAAGACCACAAACCTGGGACGGCTGGGTAGCTCTGCCCAGGAGGAGCAATCATAATAATAACGATTTCATCTTTTGATTTCAGTTGCACCTGCTTAGGAAATGCTTGTGGGATTTTTTATAGATGCCAACTAAATGTCTTCGGAAATGCAGAACGTCATTATCCTACCAATTAGTATGAGTTCAATTGATTATGAAATCTGAAATAAAGTCTATCTACTTGCCCCAGAGGCCTCCTGTCATTGCGCTGGCGAGGAATGCCACCCTGCACCTGCTGGCTCTCTGGGGTGCAAGGAATGAAAATGACACCTAGTGTTACTATCGTACGATGCCCCACCTTTACAAGGTCTCTGTCCCATAGAGCAGGGAAGCTAGGATTAATCCCTAGCACGTGAGAACTGCAAGTCAGATCATCCCTCTAGGAAGTATACAGGTGAAGCCACAGATAAAAGATCAGGTCCTTTCCCAGGCTTGGGGCCTAGGTTTAAAATGAAAGAATGTATGAAATAGGTGGCTTTGAAATTATGTCACTTATTAACTATGACAAACCTCTCTAAGGCCCAGTTTCCCCAATTACAACATTGAGATAAGTATGCTTGTCCTACAGTCTAACAAGGTTACCCTGAGTACGCAATAAAAATCACAAATTGGAAGAGTTTTTGCATATTGTGCAGGATTATACTGATATAACCGAGTTGTCCCTTTGTCTCTGAAATGTATTCAAGAATCTCAGCCAGGGACTTCCCTGGTGATCCAGTGCCTAAGACTATGCTCCCAATGCAGGGGGCCTGGGTTCTATCCCTGGTAGGGGAAGCAGACCCCACTTGCCACAACTAAGACCTTGCATAGCCAAATTAAATTTTAAAAAAAGAAACTCAGCCAAACTGAAAGAGATAAGACTTACAGCAACGATCCCAGTGGATATCCTAAATCTACCTGTGTACCAGAATCACCTGGAAAGCTTGTTAAAAATACAGATGCCCACACCCCGCGTCCCCAAGATTCTGATGCAATAGATCAAGAAGTGCTGAGTGCCTCAGCGTATCCTTACGTAGCAGATCACCTAACACTTAGAAATCACTGGTCTAGACTGACTCAGATTTCTCATCAGATTTAGCCTAAGATATACCTGAGACACAACTATTTCCTAGCCAAGTAGAGCTAGTCATATACAGCCCTTTGTGGGGTGGTTACTAGAAGTAGGGTGTGCTAGGGGCAGGTGGCAGTGAGCACTGTGTTCTGAACAACAGAGCAGGAAAAACAAGTCTCCACCAGCACATGTATGTGCACTGCCCAAGAGAACTATCTGAGGACAGGAGGCCACCCATAGGCTCCTGGTCAGCCAAAGAACCCTACACCCTTGGGAGCATCATTCTGGCAATTTTTTTTTTTTTTTTTTTTTTTGACTTAAACCACCCAAATGAAAGCGAGCACCATCACAGTAGATGAAGCTAAAACAACAGAAAAGACAACTATACTGTTTCATCACCGTGATCTTGGACCTCAGTTTCTTCAAGAGGCATGGGAACTGGACAAACCTCTCTACGGGCCCTTGACAGCTCTGAGAATACCCATGACTCAAGACTGAACGAACGCAGACAGGCCCAGACAGCGCAGCACATGAGCACACACTTCCCAACGCACTGTGTCCTGCGCACTGTGGTAAGGGCTGTCCCTCGCAGCCACGAACGCGAAACGCAGTTAAGGACAGCAGTGTCCCAGCCTCAGCGCCACGCACTCCTGTTTTGTGGGATCATCCAAGTCTGAGTGCAGGGGAAGCCGAGCAGGCCAGCAGCCAGGTTTCGTTTCACCACCCTATAAATCTGATCCTCTAAATTGGAGAGAAAAGAGGGCTATATAGGCAAATGTACCAACAGGTATTAGGGATCAACACACCAGAAACCAGAAGAAAACAGAGAATCACAGGTCAGAGCTTTACACGTATCAAGGACATGGAATAAACCCCACCAACTGGATGTCCCCAAAACATTCAATAAACAAGTTATGTACCAGGAGTGCAACTGTTTCCTAAAACTACTGGGCCAGACCAAATCAGTGGTTATTGGGGTTAAGAGTCTTAGAACTTCTTCTCTGAACTTAGTGGGAAAGAGACCTGATCTGGGAGTTAAAAGATTTGGGTTCTATGGGGGAATTCCCTGACAGTCCAGTGGTTAGGACTTGGCGCTTTCACTGCCAGAGGCCACGTTCAATCCCTAGTTGAGGAATGAAGATTCTGCAAGCCCCAGAACTCAGACAAAAAATTAAAAGAAAAAGAGAAAAAGAATTCTCTTGGTTCTTGCTGTGTAGCACTGATTAGATCACGGTGCTGCTTTCTGGGTCTTGGTTTCTTCCTCTATTAGGACAGGGTCTCTAAAGCCCTTTCCAGCTCTGACATGCTAAATCTTAATGTAATTCAGTCAATGCTCCCTCTCTCCCACTGCTTCCTGAAGACCTCCCCTCACTGTCATCCAGGAGGTTGCATGAGACCACTCATACTGCTAACCCCATTTTCTCTCTAAACATCTTTCCATCTCTCCTTCCTCTTCCTGACCCTCAGCACAATTATTCCCCAACAAACTGCTTCATGACAACACTTTTCTGTCATGCATTTCAAAGTGCTATAGAAGAAACCCTCCCCACTAGTTTCCATCACCCTTCTCCTGAAATCCTGGGTCCTACTGCTGTTGCCACTTTCCCCACCTGTAGGCCCTTGCTAATCCAACCTCCAGTGTCTCCTTGCAGTAACCTTGGCTTCCAAGCTAGTCAGGAGCCCACTGACATCCTGAAAATTTTTTTCAGCCGGTTTTTTCCCCTCCCTCCAGTTCTCCTTCTGGCCCTGAGATCTCCCCAACTCCTCTCCCCGGTCCTTATCTCTCAATCAAGAGAAAGGTGAGAAGTCAGGGCCCAGGAAGAGAAAAGGCAGTGCAGCCTCCTAATATGAGTAGGCTGAGATGAGAAGAGCTGGGTATTTGGTGCCTGGGTTTTCAGCAACAGTGAAATACTGGCCTTAACTAGATGATAATGTGAACCTAAAGGCTGGGGTTGGGTTTCCCTGTTGAATCAATGTTAAAGAATCCGCTTGCCAAACCAGGAGACTCAGGTTGGATCCCTGGATCAGGAAATCCCCTGGAGAAAGAAATGGCAACCCACTCCCGTGTTTTTGCCTAGGAAATTCCATGTGGGCTATAGTCCATGGTGTTGCAAAGAGTCGGACACAACTTAGTGACTGAACAACAAAGGCTAGTGTTAAGTTCAAATCCTACTCACAAGGTGGCCTTGGAAAGTCATTTCCCCTCTCTCAATTTGCTGTTTCCATTATAAGATGAAGATGTTTCAACCAGCTCATTTCAGAGACCCCTTCTGCCTCTGATATGTGGCTGTATGTGATTTGGGAGAGGTAGGAACTATGTGAGCAGCAGTGCCAGGGCATTACAGGGCTACATCTGCAGGCTTGATGCTAATTACAGGCCTTGAAAGAGCTTGGGTAGCCTTGCTTGAAGCTTCCCTTTTCTTTGCAACACGCCCAAAGTGCAGACACTGGCACAGAAGTGGGGCTATAAAAAGATGAGGAAGTGTCCTATAGCAGCTGGTTATTCTTCCCCTTGCCCCACCCTCCCTCAGGGCAGGCAGGTAGATGACTCATTTAGAGAGAGGAAGAGCTTCCTGAAGTATAGTTTTCCAGCTGGCCTTGCCCTTCCCCTCCTTCCAGTCCTCAGAAGTAGAATCCAGATTATTCTATATTTCAACACCCTCCCAACACCACCTCAAAACACACACGCGCATGCGCACACACTCTTCTCCATCTTTTTGTCTTTACCTCTGGCCCCTTTATGGATGATACAGCTGCTCCCTGAAGCTAGCCCCTATTCCCACAAAACCCAGCTTCTCTTTTATCCAGTTAGGTGCATCCCCTGCTACAGAGCAAACTATTTCCCCAAACTTGAAAGCAGCCAACTTTTCTAGTGGATACAAGAGAAGCACTGCTGGTTGGCTGAATCTCTGTTAGCCAAGGAGCTAGAGTGTCAGGGCTTTCCCAATGCTGTAACAATTGGTCATGGGATGTCCACAAAAAGCCTACAGCTTGGGTTTCTCAGCAGAACTGGGCCCCATAGGTAAAACACCTTCCTTGTTGAGGGTAAACTGTATCTTTAGATACAGATACAGTTTGCAGTTAGGACATAAGAGAGGAGGTGGTTATAGCCAAGTCAGGTCCAACTCTTCTGTGACCCCCTGGACTGTAGCCCACGAGGCTCCTCTGTCCTTGGAATTCTCAGAGCAAGAATACTGGAATGAGCAGGCATTCCCTTCTCCAGGGGATCCTCTTGACCCAGGAAGTGAGCCCCAGTCTCCCAAACTGCAGGAAGATTCTTTACCATCTGAGCCACCAGAGAAGCCCATAGACAGGGTAACAAAATGTGAGGGGAAAACATCTTGATTGGCTATCAGAGAAGGTAGGGGTTGTCCTAACTTACTAACATTAGGCAAACTTTATGAGCTTTAGTTTCCTCATTTCTGAAGTAGTAATACTAGTCCTTACTGCCCGGGCCCCCTGCACAGATGTAACAAGAATCAAATGATCTAACTGGAGTGAGCGGAGACCAGCAATGTGTGCTATAAAGCGAGCTATCATTAATCATCCAATTTTAGAAAATATGTAACTGAGTCAGGTGCCAATCAAAGCAAAAAGATGTGCCTGCATGGGGAGGAGAGGCGAGGTGTAGGACTTTCCACTCAGGGAGCAGCCCTTCTTGAAGCAACACTGGAAGTCCTCAGCTTCCACGTGAGCAGCTGAGTCATAAAGCCTTACTACTTGGCTGGGAAAGTCAGAGAACCAAGTGGGAACAGTTGGCCAGCTGGGGTTCTTGGACCTAATTAACCCCAATCCACTTATACTAAGGAACAAAGTATTCACTAGAAGCAATTTAATGTGGCTCAGGTAGGTCATGACCAAGGACCCACAGCCACCTTCCCCCCATGAGCACCTCACCAGCAGTTAGGCCAATCCAGGCTCCCTTTAGTCTCTGCTAGGGCTGGCTGGGACTGCTATCTAGCAAGGATGTTTTCTCGGGACTTCCCTAGTAGTCCAGGGGTTAAGAATCAGCCTGCTAATACAGGGGCATGAATTGGACCCCTGGTCCAGAAAGATCCCACCTGCCAGGAGCAACTAAGCCTGGGTACCACAACAACTGAGTCTATGCACTAGAGCCCGGGAGTCACAACTTCTGAAGCCAGCTCGCCTAGAGCCCGTGCTCCACAACAACAAAAGCCACCACAATGAGCAGCTGGCGCACCACAACCAAGAGTTGCCTCCACTCGCCACAACTAGACAAAAAGCCTGAGGGCAGCAACGAAGACCAAGGACAGCCAAAAATAATTTTTAAAAAATATTTTCTAGGGTTCTAGGCTAGAGAGGGCACAAACTAAGAACGGACCCAAGGCTCACATATCTCTCTCTCTCTCTGCTTGTGGGCTAAGTTGTGACACAATGTGCTCCTAGCCTGGTTCTGGAGCTTGCTTTAATACCGACGAGCAGTGTGACCCTGGGGAAGTCACGTCCCTATTCAAACCTCAATTTCCTCATAAGCAGTAAAGCGGAAGGGGAAATAATAATTACTGCTGTGCCTACACTAGAAGGAACTAATAGGTGAATGCAGTTTTGTACAAGATTGAGGAAACGTTAATTGTTAAAACAAACATAAATAACCCTACACTAACAAAGAAGTGTTAGTCGCATTTGACTCTGCGAACCGATGGACTATAGCCCGCCAGGCTCCTCTGTCCATGGGACTCTCCAGGGAAGAATACTGGAGTGGGTAACCATTCTCCTCTCCAGGGGATCTTCCCGACCCAGGGGTCAAACCCAGGTCCCCTGCATTGCAGGCAGATTCTTTACCAGCTAAGCCACCAGGGAATCCCAACAAAAAAAACCAAATCCCCTCCAACCAGTTCCCTGTTGTGGGAGCAGACTCCTGCGGCGGCACTCATGTCAGCCACTGCAGCCACGTGGAGTGCCCTGCTCTCCCTGGAGGGACCTCCAGTCACCTCCTGAATTACATTACCACTTCCACTTCTTTACATTTTTATTAATTTCACAAGTTGGAGGCAGAAGGCATAGATAAAGAGCGGCCCAAAATGTAATCTATGGTGGTTCTAGGGAAAGATCATCTGAAAATTTTACCATCTGCTACCACTTATAGAAATTTAGAGCTGAGAAAGAGAGAAATTTCACCATCTGCTACCACTTAAAAGAAATTTAGACTTCTAAGATCACTCTTGACTCAAGTCCCTGCAACTCAGTGCTTATTTCTAGAGCCCCCTGGCTGGCAGAGCCTAGGAGGAGGGCCAGAGCTGCCAGATTAGACTCTTCTGCCTTTTCTGGGCAAATTCTGCCACATTTGAAACAATCAACAGGAGGCAGTAATTTTCCCCCAAAAGGGAAAACAGCAGAGAGACTGAAGGAAGGGTTCCCCTTTCCTTGTGACTCCCAGTGACAAAGAAAACCTTCTTCCTCCAGTGAGCTACAGTTACCTTGCTTCATATTTGGAAATTAGTTTGCAACCTTTCATATCCTAATATACTCGAAAGTCTTAGGGATGACACACGTGAGAGACGCTAGGAGAAGCAACATGAGTTCTCCGGTGTCAGAAAAAGATTCTGCAAAATTAGACTTCAGTGAGCATTCACAAGAACAGGAGTAAGCGACCCCACAAGATATACTGCAGGCTTGCTAGAAAACAGGAACTTCCCAAAGCCTCGCATGAAACCAAGGTGCTTTTTAAACCTGTTACACTTCAACCTGCCCTGCCTCTCATCATGAGCTTCGCGAGAGCATGGGTACTACCCGTGGGCTGTCTAAAGGTTGCCAAACTGCTGACACTTGTGCCGAATCACACACCTACTGCTGAACCTAAGCTTGGTTGTCAAAAAGAATTCAGAAAAATGATGTCACGGAAAACACACAAGCCGAGGAGTCCCGAGGCCTGGATTCAAGTATTGGCACTGCCATTCATGTGCCATGTGACCTTAGCCAAGTCACTTCAGCTCCCTGGGCCACCATCCTCTAAAATGCAAACAGTCAACTATCCTTGCAGGATTTTGTAAAAATTAAACAACAGATGTGAAAGCACATTATGAATATCTTGAATTAATCCCTTTCTGATGCTCTGCCTACTAAAACAAAAAAGTTCTTATCCCCCCAAAAACATGTTTCTTTAAAAAAAAGAACTCTGCTTACCTCAGAAAGCATTTCTCAACGTAGTTAGTAAATGAATCTTACGACTGTCATAGGCGTTTACAACTTCACAAGTCTGACAGCACATAAACTGTACTGTGCTTTTGGTATTTAAGCGTATGTCCTTGTTTGTCCTAAGAAATTTCTCTTGCCTTGCAGATTACATGAAAGAATCCGCGTGCACTTCTAGCACTTGTTCCTTGAATAGCAGTGAAAACCCTTATGCCACAATTAAGGACCCACCCATCCTCACCTGCAAGCTTCCAGAAAGCAGCTATGTAGCAACGAAGTCGCCTGTGCACAGGGGGCCTCCGTACACAGATGTGCCATCCTTGTCGACATCTAATAAAAATATATATGAAGTTGGTAGGTGTCTCAGATAAGTAACTCAGTGACAGCAGGGCACTAGTCAGCATCCGAAGTAAAACCAGCCCCTCCAGTCCCCGTTTTGGAAACATCCCCTTCTTTTGTTGTTTTTTTAAGGAATTCAAAGTGAACTGTCCTTCGCAGGACCTCTATCCACTCTCATACAAGAAATCAAATTCTTGTGCCAACTCTGCTTTTTTGAAAAACACTAAGTATGAAGCAGAAATACTGACTGGGGGTGGGGAGCTGGGGAGCTGATACACACACACACACACATACACACACACACACACACACTCAACTGACTGTTGACACAAATTCCTGTTTAAAACAGAAAACAATCAGAACAGACAGTCTGCAAGTTTTGAAATTATCTTGTTCTACTTTCTCCCAGTTGAACTCATGTCCCTGGGTTCACTGATAAGACTCCTACCGCTAGGATATTCTAAGGTCCCTTGTTTTGACCAGAGCTTGGGATTCTGATAACACACTCACTTAGATTTTCAATCTCTTGAACAAGCCTCAGTCCTAACCCTCATACACTTATCCTAAGTCCTTGGTTTCTCTCCCCACCAAGTTAAATAGAATTCTCTTCCCCCGCCCAATGAGGTAACTAAAGCTAATCTGTTCTCTGAACTCATTTTTCACTATATTCCTTAGAGCCCACAGTCAGTGTGGTCCAAGAAGGCCGCGGTTGTAACTCCAGCTATATCCAGAATCCATACGACCTACCTAGGAACAGCCATATTCCTGGTCATTATGACCTCCTCCCAGTAAGACAGAGTCCTGCCAGTGGGCCATCCCAGGACAAGCAGTCTTAAGAGGGATAAGCCTCTCTCTTGCAATGTGCTCTGCTGAATATCCTCTGACTCTCTGAAAGAAGACAATCCCTTGACTTGAAATAATGGTACAGACTGACTCCAGCTGCGTATTAGTTATAACATTCACCTGGAACTAAAGAAGAGCTTCCAAGGGACTGGATTAATTGTTCAAAAAGTCTGTTCTCAAAACCAAAATCTCCCACCCACTCACCCCCAACCCCAAATGCTCTGGATGATATGATCTTTTAAAACATTTAAGATACAGCTACTCATCAACATCAGCTAAATATATATATGTGTATATATATAAAAAATCTGAAACATGATGCTTAGAAAGCATGTAGAATAGGTTTTACCAACTTTCCTAAGAGGAAAGGGAACTGGGGAGGTGAGGGGATTACTTGGAGGCACCTGAAATGTATATGTATCTTTAGTTCCTGTTACCCTCAATTATCTGCTCTTTTGCCGAAGATAATTAATACATAGACACAAACTGTGTTAACATCAATCCTAAAGCACCTGTACATGTATGTCAGGTCAAACAAATTATAACAGCCAAGCTTACAGAGTTTAATATATAGTCTAATGCTGACTTCAATTTTTTTTTTAATAAAACTTTAAGAAATACAAATTAACTCTCCCTCTTCTGCCCCTGGTAGTAGTAGAAGAAAAAAGTTTCCAGAGCACAGCAGCCTCTTTCAGTCAAACAATGATTTCTAAGCCAGCTTTACCAAAGCTTGCCAATTCAAAGTTCAAGAACATTGCAAGCCGATCCCAGCCTTGTTGTATCTCCTTAGCTATACAATTCCTGAGTCATTTCATATGAAATAAAACTCTGAGATGATGCCTTTCAGCAAGCAGTCATAGACTGGTAAGAATTAAATATCCCTACAAATGGTTATTTGGCCTCCCGAATTTATTTTGGTTGGCATTCCTTGACTCAGAAAAGTACATGCTTTCAAGCATTTCTTCATAAATCTTGAGCTTGATGTAGTATGGAACCTAAAACTGTAGAAGAGATTAGACTCCCACTTTTAGGAAGTAGAAATCCACTTCCTAAAAGTGGATATGGGAAGTTTAAGTTGTTAAAGTGCATTATGCTTTTTGATGGAACTAAATGAAATGATTAAAGAATGGACTGTAACAAATTGCTGTGCCATGATGTAAAAACTTAAGTATATGAACTACTTCCACCTTCCAAGCACCACCTACTGAGATGGCCAAAAATGTATTACAAGAGTTTAATGCCCCCGATTCCAGTATTTGGTGTATCTATATGTTCCACTTTAATGAACATAAACTAGAGCTCAGATGGGTCAAAAAGCCACCACTCCCAAACCCTAAGGAGGACCTCATCACAAGAATTGAACACCCAAAGGGCAAACTGAGAAAACCAACAGCCACCCCGATACCACTCCATTCCCTGATTAACAGTCCAGGCCATAAAAAATACTTCCAAGCAGGTATATAGAAGAGGAACCAAGTGACTGTAAATGACTGCAAAGCTGGAACAGCTGCTACAGGAAATGTGGGAGTTCTGCAGCCCTTGACACACACTGGAAGTCTGCCATGGAACCCATTAGTTTGGGCAATAACCAGCAAAAGCAAGAAAATAAATGAGTAAATCCTCCCACCCCCACTTCACTCAAGGTGTAAACAAATTTTATTGTTAGGGGAAATATAACACTTACATGAATGCTGCATGTGTGCATGAGAGCAAGTGATCAGCAATAGCAGATTTACTTTCCGAAAAGCCTTATTAAAATATAAATACTAGAAAATTACTTAGTAGGCCCAAGGAAATGTTTCTCATACATATGTAGAAATATAGATAAGAGACTTACCTCGGTATTTCAGGGCAACAAGTGCTCAAGTATCTTGTCAAGTAAGGATCTACAAGCATGGTGAAGTCAGATCAACAAGGAGGAATTTTGTCTCAATTCCAGTTTTACCTTCTTCCCTCACCCTGCGTGTACAGTAACTGCTGCCTGGCAAACAGCAAACAAGCAGCAACACTCAAGTTTCAAGTTTCACCTCTTTTTTGCTGAGTATCTTCTGGGCAAAATTCAGCAAGAGGTGACATGGTGAATTGCAAAAGCACTGGGTCAAGATTAGTGTAACTTGCCCTCTCTGGGTTCCTTTTTTCCCCATGTATTAAAAAAAACAAAAGGGAGAAGCAGAGAAAGGTAAGGGAGCTCTAACAACCCTAGCTCTAGCATTCTATGATTTTCAAAGAAATGTAATACAACTCAAATCAGGCAATACAACAGAGAAGGAAAAGGCACAGGGTGTGATTAATCTATTGTGACAACAGCAGCCTTCACATAGCTCAGAGTCACGGATAAAAGACACTTCAGTCTGAGAGCAACTCCTAGGAGCTTCTGTCTAGCGCTGTCACAAATAGGTTCGTGGTCAACCTAAACACGTGCACTGTACATGAGATTGGCAACTTGGAAAAATCTGCTCAATTACTTTACAGAAATTAAGTGTTGACTCAGTGATGTGCATACAATTCAAATGAATAAGAAAAACACAATTATTGTACAATAGCATAATGCAACTATGAAATGGCAATACTTTTTTAAACAATCCAGATTTGTAATATATTTGCTCACTGTAAAAAGGGATCATACCTTGTACAAAATAAAGTGGATTTCTCAAACTAATTTAACGAGAATGCCTACTGTTGTGCTGCACACTGAAAACGTGTCTATAACCTACACCTTAAAGGTACAACTAACCTACATTTTGTGTGGTCACTCTAGAGAGCCAGAAAAGTGAAAATCATCCTGGTAAGGGTTTGAAAATAAAAGTGAAAACGGTCCTATCAAAGTTATAAGAAGAGAGTCTCTCCCTTTAAAGTAATGAATGGGAACAACACATTCATGCCCAAACCCTGTTGAAAAACTGCACACACATGAGTATACTCAAATAGAGAATTTCTCTGCTTTCACAAATATCTGGACTCAAAGACAAGTATTACAACTTGTGCTCAGCTCCAGAGGCACAAAGGTACTTCTATGGAAAGGAATAAAGAGAAGTGTAATGGCCACCTAATTTGTATAAGTGTAATGAATAGCTGTCTGCCAATAGAAGTTATCACCCACTATAGTATGCTGGGTGCATCTGTTTTAGGATCTTTTAAAACATATGCTTGTGACCTAACTGGTAAAGAAGCAGCAGAAGTAATTTTGTAATAAAATACAGATGCTAAAAATAGCTTATTGAATGCATTCAATGGTGTATGTTTAAAATTTCTCCCTTATATTTTCATTTCAAAGTTTTATATGTACTCCTCGTACTTAAGTCAAACTAAAGCCTTTCAACTTGTCAGTTCACAAGGCTTAATGTGGTAGTCATATCAACTTAATAAAATGCTATCCAATCCCAAAGAAAGGCAATGCCAAAGAATGCTCAAACTACCACACAACTGCACTCATCTCACACGCTAGTCAAGTAATGCTCAAAGTTAACCAAGCCAGGCTTCAGCAATATGTGAACTGTGAACTTCCAGATGTTCAAGCTTTAGAAAAGGCAGAGCAACCAGAGTTCAAACTGCCAACATCCGCTGGATCATCGAAAAAGCAAGAGAGTTCCAGAAAAACATCTATTTCTGCTTTATTGACTATGCCAAAGCCTTTGACTGTGTGGATCACAATAAACTGTGGAAAATTCTGAAAGAGATAGGAATACCAGACCACCTGACCTGCCTCTTGAGAAATTTGTATGCAGGTCAGGAAGCAACAGTTAGAACTGGACATGGAACAACAGACTGGTTCCAAATAGGAAAAGGAGTACGTCAAGGCTGTACATTGTCACCCTGCTTATTTAACTTTTATGCAGAGTACATCATGAGAAACGCTGGGCTGGAGGAAGCACAAGCTGGAATCAAGATTGCTGGGAGAAATATCAATAACCTCAGATATGCAGGTGACACCACCCTTATGGCAGAAAGTGAAGAGGAACTAAAAAGCCTCTTCATGACAGTGAAACTGGAGAGTGAAAAAGTTGGCTTAAAGCTCAACATTCAGAAAACGAAGATCATGGCATCTGGTCCCATCACTTCATGGGAAATAGATGGGTAAACAGTGGAAACAGTGTCAGACTTCATCTTTTTGGGCTCCAAAATCACTGCAGATGGTGACTGCAGCCATGAAATTAAAAGACGCTTACTCTTTGGAAGAAAAGTTATGACCAACCTAGACAGCATATTAAAAAGCAGAGATATTACTTTGCCAACAAAGGTCCATCTAGTCAAGGCTATGGTTTTTCCAGTAGTCATGTATGGATGTGAGAGTTGGACTGTGAAGAAAGCTGAGCACAGAAGAATTGATGCTTTTGAACTGTGGTGTTGGAGAAGACTCTTGAGAGTCCCCTGGACTGCAAGGGGATCCAACCAGTCCATCCTAAAGGAGATCAGTCCTGGGTGTTCATTAGAAGGAATGATGCTGAAGCTGAAACTCCAATACTTTGGCCACCTCATGTGAAGAGTTGACTCAATGGAAAAGACCATGATGCTGGGAGGGATTGGGGGCAGGAGGAGAAGGGGACAACAGAGGATGAGATGGCTGGATGTATTTTTGCAATTTAGAGATTAAGACTCATTCAGAAAAGATATAACAGACAATCCTCAAAACAGGGAGGCTGGGGCTTTGACATCTAAGTGAAAGATAATACATAATCAAGAGTTGTAAGGCTAAAAAAGGTATTTACTAAGAATAATAGTGTTTTAAGTCTATGACTTTAAGACTCAGAATACCACCAAATACCATAAATGATAACAATAAATGATAAAGGCAGCAGGTTGTGTACTCAATCACTACAAGCTGGGAATTCAATACAGAAGATTCTAGAATGATGCTACTAGCCATTCATGAAGCCAGAGGAGAGACAGAAGAGGCCCAATTCATCTGTATATGGCAACAGAAGATGGAAAATCTCAGAAGGGGTGGATGATAGATACATAAAGGATTCATCATACTATTATTTATACTTGCATGTAATAATTATTAGGGCTTCCCAGGTGGCTCAGTGGTATAGAATCCTCCTGCCAACACAGGGGATGCGGGTACAATCCCTGGATTGGGAAGATCCCCTGGTGAAGGAAATGGCAACCCACTTCAGTGTTCTTGCCTGGGAAATCCCTTGGACAGAGGAGCCTGGTGGGCTACCGTCCATGGGATCACAAAGAATCAGACTGAGCACAATGTAACAATTACTATATATTATTTATGTAGTAATTTTATATAAAATTTTTTAAAGATGCTTAATCTAAATGGTCGGAGAAGGCAATGGCACCCCACTCCAGTACTCTTGCCTGGAAAATCCCATGGATGGAGGAGCCTGATAGGCTGTAGTCCATGGGGTCACTAAGAGTCGGACATGACTAAGCGACTTCCCTTTCACTTTTCACTTTCATGCATTGGAGAAGGAAATGGCAACCCACTCCAGTGTTCTTGCCTGGAGAATCCCAGGGACGGGGGAGCCTGGTGGGCTTCCGTCTGTGGGGTCGCTCCGAGTCGGACATGACTGAAGCAACTTAGCAGCAGCAATCTAAATGGTAATTCTCAGACTACAGCTCCCAAGCTAAACTAGAATGAACCCTAGGATTTGGCCCTTCACTCTTTCCCATGCTCCCTCTTTATTGTTTCAACACAGGGTTGTAGGAGAGATAAACATTAGGAGTATCAGTATGAACAAAGCACCTTCCCTACTTTTGTGGATCTTACAATATAGCAGGGATAAATAGAGGGCCCTGGTGATTCAGTGGGGTGGTGACTATGTATTTCCTTCTTTCTAGCTTTCTGTAAAGCTAGAAAGACTCTGAGCAGTGGTCCAGTCCAAACCCACAGGAGAAAACTCTAGTCTATAGCAAAAGCTGTCAGATTACCTCTTCATTCCAGTTTCTGCCTCCAAGGGCGCTGTTTAGCCTAGTAGATAGCCCTGCAGAGCCTTGGGAATGAGTGCTGAAAGCAGTAATCTTGCTCATTTGGATGGGAATAACATGGTCTGAGATTTTGTGGTCTGAGGCAAAGTTAAGTTACATTGACTCAAACACAGGAATGGAATCCTGTTGGGTATTTTCACCACCATCACTGGTACTAATAACAGAGCAGTTAACAGCCAATACACATGACATCTGTGCCAGGACCTATCAATTCTATGCTTAATTATGTTAAATAATTCAATTCCAATGTGCAGACTAATAATTAGATTACTTTACTAATAGCCAAATAATGCCATTTATATCATGTGTGTGAACACACAAACCTATACACTTGGATTTAATCATTGGTTCTATTGGAATCAGTCCAGGAACTCATCTACCTTACTAGATTCTTCTTAGAGATAATAATAATTAAAAAAATTAAACACAAAAGTTCTTAAAGGTTCTCTCTCCCAAACACAAATATATTTCAAAGTATATATTAAAAGCCAGTGGAATTTTAACAGTAAAAGCCCAAAACACAAGCCATTCTCAGTTCACAGTTGACAAAGCAGCCCCTCAAGTGTTTCTCCCCCCATAGTACATATGGTACTTTGATGCATATTGTTGAAACAGTCATTCTGCAAATGTTCTGAAAGCTTTCGTCTTATTTAATGGCATTAACATGGAAATAAAGATAGGATTTTAATCAAGTTATTTTAAGACCAAAAACATGTTGCAAAGTGTACACCTGACTTTAACTTAGCTATTAAATTTTAGTTAGAATGTATAATAATTTGGCTCTAGTACCTGAGAAACAGGTACATTCATAGGATTACTGAATTAAAGCTAGGATACACCCCCAAAAGGATCTAATCCAGTCCCCTGGAGAAAGTGAGGCTCAGAGACACAATGACTAGAAGACCTGTGGCTAATATCCAAGCTTTGTCACCCCCTCTATTATACCATGTTCAACCTTTTACCTCAGATTTATCATACTTTCTAATTTTATGCCTAGTATCAACTTCCTGTCAAATATTCTTTCTCTATCCAATTCGGTTTTTAGGAAAATGGATACTTCAATAAAAATTCTCTCTCAGTCTAACCCTGATGGTCTCCTTTACTTAAATGGTAGTCAAGGCTGTGGTTTTTCCAGTAGTCATGTATGGATGTGAGAGTTGGACTATAAAGAAAGCTGAGTGCCGAAGAATTGATGCTTTTGAACTGTGGTGTTGGGGAAGACTCTTGAGAGTCCCTTGGACTGCAAGGAGATCCAACCAGTCCATCCTAAAGGAGATCAGTCCTGGGTGTTCACTGGAAGGACTGATGCTGAGGCTGAAACTCCAATACTTTGGCCACCTCATGCGAAGAGCTGACTCATTTGAAAAGACCCTGATGCTGGGAAAGATTGAGGGCAGGAGGGGAAGGGGACGACAGAGGATGAGATGGTTAGGTGGCATCACTGACTCAATGGACACAGGTTTGGGTGGACTCCAGGAGTTGGTGATGGACAGGGAGGGCCTGGTGGGCTGTGGCTCATAGGTTCACAAAGAGTTGGACACGACTGTGCGACTGAACTGAATGACATTAGCATTTTGTATTAGTTCATTGTTACCATCAGCCTCCTACAATTTAAGACATTAAAATGACAACTCCAGTTAATTTGGCATATTGAACAGATGAGAGGAAAAGCTGACCTGCCAAATCCCAGGAAGGAAGGCAGCTCCCGCACTGACCCAACCAGGAGAAAAGAAAGCAGCTTTGGGGCACTAGTTGGACTATGCTAACCCACTAAATGTAACAGTGAAAAGAGGGTCCTTTCATAGGTTTTGTTCATCTTTTTTTTTTTTTTCACACAGGGAATAGATATCCTTATGCACAGTCCTCATGCAAAATTCATGTTTTGAATTTTTTTCTCAGGCTTATGATGTTTGTGAGACATCAAATATCCAGCCTTCAATTTTTTCCTTAAAAAAAAAAAAAAAAACCTCCAGAAATTAAAATTTAACAGGTTGAAATTAAGTTCTAAATTATCCACCTAACCTTTGAATTATTCTGCTTCCGATGTTGGCCAAAACTATCTGAATAGTAGAGCTTTTCTTTTTCTAGATAGAAGAGATGATCACAATAGCTCAAACCACTGAGAGTATTTGCATTCTGTTAAGTACAAATCACTGACAAATATTAGGATGTCTATTTCCCCAATGACAAAATAAACATGACTAGCTTTAATGGGCAATCCCAACTCTTTAAGATTCTTGTCTACCTGCAGAACCCTTTGGCCTAAGTCACCAACTGACACCCCTTCTGAGAATTAGAATTTAGTATTCTCAATGTAACGGCTAAAGAAATTCACCCATACCGAATAATTACTACTACTGAACAGAAATCGTAAGTAGCATTTTCAGAATGACGACATACAAGTTTAAACAAAGTCAAGATGGCTAAGTGACTTTTCAGGACAATAAAACAGGTTTTTAGAAATTCAAAGTTAAGTAAATGAAAAGCAAGGTCCAAAAGCAAAATACTTCTCAACTGCCTTGAGCCCTAAATTGTCATAATATTTAAAAACTTAATGTTTCTTCAGACAGTCCGTCACCTGAGATACTATTTAGAATGAAGATACTTGTTGAAATGCCATCAAATTCATTTTCTAATACTGCTTAAGGTTTCCTGGAATTCTCCCAAGATCCAATCATGCCCAAGGCAACATTAACTCTACACTTGGTAAAAATTCAAAGTTACTTTATTCATTTTCAATTCACTATCTAGTCTCTCCTCTTAAAGAATTTTGTAAAAACTTAACTATCAATTTTGAGTAAAATAGCGATGGAGCCTCTTCTTGGGACTGGTGACACTGTTACATACCAAAGTACAGAGATTACTTTCCTGATGCTTTTGGTAATACTTTTTCCAAGAATAATTGAACTCTATGTCTAAAATCAAAGCTGAATTCACATAATGATGCCTCCAATTCAGTAGTTTACTCTCTTATCCAAGGACCTATGCTCTTATCATCAGAAGCAAATATTTCATGGCTACATCCAAAGCACTCAAAGGAAAAATATAATCTGACAACATAAAGAATAGTCCCCCTATAACTGTTTATTAGAATGTGAATATATTCCAAATCAGTAACTTAAAAAAAAAAAAATCAAGTTACAGAGCATGCATAAAATACAAAGTAGCGATTTACAAGGAGATAGTAGTATCTTCATAACCAATACACCAAAATAATAAAAGGGCTACAGAGGAAAACTAAATAGACTGACCACAGCAATGCCTTCCGTGCGCCCCACACGTCATGAGCACCGCAAAAGACAGATTAACTATGAAACATAGTAATCTAGGCAAGCCCACACACATGTATATTTTGGGGATATTCCACCATCCTGAATCGTATCACTTTAGTTGACACAACTTTCAGAACACTTCAGAGTTAAGTGCTTAATATTATCCACAAAAAAATAAAACTAAATATTAGTGTGCACATTTCAGAATGAAAAATGAGTTGCTCCATTGATTTCAATAATGTAGTGGAAGAAAACTTTCAGGTTTGTACAATGCCTAATGCATTCTATTTAAACTCAAAGTACTATTTCATCTTATATACTAAAAGAATACATGCCTTTTAAGTGGTACCACTTGAGCAGAAATTAACCTCTCTTGTATTCTTTAACATACTGAAACCAGATATTTAACTGGACTATATTCCATAATATACTACAAAACTCAAAAATCAGCATTGTTAAAATAATTATCCATGCCTGCTGGTGGCTATGGTGATAAAACTAGGTTGCATTTACTGGAAGGTTTTAAGACAAAATTAACACTTTGCCATCAGAGACTAAGCGCATTAAACCAGTTATTGCCTGAGCAATAAAATGCCACATAATATACTGCTGGGAAATTAGAGAAGTTAAATGACTTGGGCTGCCTGATCACTGTAACAAAGGCACCTCAGATGGAATTCCACCAGTCTCTCCGGTTCCCAGCCTGCCAGGCAGCATTGTGTGACTTATGGCCCCATAACCGTGCTACTACTGAAATCATCACAGTCTTTTGTGTTTATTAAGATAATTCTTGTCCAGAAAAAAGTGTTCCCCCCTCTCTAATCAACTTTGATGTTTACAAAAATTAAAAAACAAAATTTACTAAACTACATAATCCTATTAAGGCATTTTAGAAATTGACTTCCAGAATAATGGAAAATTTATAAGCTCTCAAAATTCTGCTGTTTATAGGGCAATTCTTAGATTTATGGAAATATACTCTGCACTGAGAGAAGAGTGTGTTAATTATAAGCTGCTCTGTGGCAAAATGATAGCTTATTTCTACAGTCTTCTTAATTTGATTTAATCAAGACCAACAGGTCTGAGCTTCAAGGGGTCAAGTTCTATTATGTCCTACAGTGACAGCTTCCATGATGAAAAGTAAACAATAATTGAGGAATCCAAACATTCAGTTTATTAAACTAAGGCTAGTGAAGCCATAGCATGAAAAAAAGCTGCAGTCATTCGGGACAAATGGATGATTTTATAAAGCTAAAATCAAAAGACTTGAGACATGGAAAAATTCATAAGTATGAGGAAGTAATAAAACACAAAAATGACCACAAGAATTACAAATATATTTAAATCTCAGACCTGGGAATTGGACTATACACAGCCTTCTAGGGGAGAAGAGAAACGCCTTATATGTTCTGACAGCACTGCACCTTTGGCTTGTTTTCAGTGGTTGGTGGAACATGAATAGGAACCACATTGTTGCTTGGAGACATGTCATTTTCACGTCTGTCTGACATTTGCTTCTGAGAAACAATGCGGTATATCTCTGAGGGGAAAAAAAAAGAAACAGCAACACTCACTGTGAACAGACCTATAAATCAGTGATTAAAAATTAAAGATACACAGAGGTAGAAGTTATATTCACAAGAGAAAAAAATGCAAATAAACTGAACAGAGCTCATATACTCAAAGCTCTTTTTTCAACCAGCCACTGATCAGTCAACCCATTATTTCACAATTTCCCTTAAGGTAAGAACAGAAACAAAGGCTTTCCATTCCAGAGGGAAAGGTTTACCAACCAGTTAGATAAATCTTGGTCTAAAGAGATTATACAGTTTATGGGCTTAGATCTAAATTTCTAACCTTATCAAAAAAACCTACATATATTGACACTGTACCACAGAAAAATATTTAAATCTGCATTATCAGACCCAGTAGGTATTTCTGTACGTAGTGAAGAATACAACTTCACAGACAAGTCAAAATCCCAAGAACTCTTGGAAAAGAAGAATGGAAAGATAATGTGTATCAATGCCTCCTGGACTAAAGTTAAATTGCAATGAGATAATCATTCAAAACAGGCAACTTAAGATTTTCTATGACACTTAGCAAAACTGTTTAGCATCCACCTCTTCCACTAAATGTCCCCTGCCGTATCAGTAAGCAGAAGATGCTGGGCCATCAGCCACCACACCCACCCGCTCTCCCCAAGGAAGCACCCTGAGGGAATTGAGGATGGAGCAAAGTAATATACTGGCACTAGCTAGTTAAGTAAGTGAAGTCGCTCAGACTCTTTGCGACCCCATGGACTGTATAGCCTACCAGGCTCCTCTGTCCATGGGACTTTCCAGGCAATATAATACTGGAGTGGACTGCCGTTTCCTTCTCCAGCAGATCTTCCCGACCCAGGGATTGAACCCGGGTCTCGCGCATTGTAGACAGACGCTTTACCGTCTGAGCCACCAGGGAAGTCTTCTTTTGATATGCACCTTAACTAGCTAGTTCAGGTGCATATCAAAACAATGATTTCAGACTTCCCATACATAGGAAAGCCCTAAACTCATTAACTTGAGATGTCTGGTTTTCTTCAGTTTTGAATCCAGACTACCTGATTTTTGTTCCAAAACCTCCTATATATCCTGGTTCCTCTCCTAACTCTTCTGAACAGTTCCTCAGAGCTATCTGAGAGGCTGCCTCCTGGACTTAGGGCAAGTCCACCGAATAAAAAATATAATTCTCAACTTTCAGATTGTGCCTTTTTTTCAATCAACAAACTATAAGAACCAAAACTGTACTACCTTATTCATGCTTTATCCCCAGCATATTAGTTTGGTGCAAACGTAACTGTAGTTTTGCATTGTTGAACTTTGTCATTTGATACTGAAACACACTCTTAAATAAATGTGGTTATCAGTTCAGTCGCTCAGTCATGTCCAACTCTTTGTGACCCCATGGACTGCAGCACGCCAGGCTTCCCTGTCCATCACCAACTCCCCGAGCTTGCTCAAACCCATGTCCATCGAGTTGGTGATGCCATCCAACTATCTCATCCTCTGTCGTCCCATTCTCTTCCTACCTTCAATCTTTCCCAGCATCAGGGTCTTTTCCAATGAGTCAGTTCTTCATATTAGTGGCCAAAGTACTGGAGCTTCATCTTCAGCATCAGTCCTTCCAATAACTATTCAGGACTGATTTCCTTTAGGATGGACTGGTTTGATCTCCTTGCTCAAAGGTTATCTTATACATAATTTTAATGGGCACTTCTTGCATTTCTTTTTTTTTGGCTAATGGCTTATTACTTGCCATTTATATTTATTTTAGACTTGGCAAATGTTAGACAAAAAGCAAATTTGAGTGATTTTCTTATTCAAGTTCAAAATGGGTCGTAAAGCAGTGAAGACAGCTCGCAACATCAACAACGTGTTTGGCCTAGGAACTGCTAACGAACGTACAGTGTAGTGGTGGTTCAAGGAGTTTTGCAAAGGAGACGAGAGCCTTGAAGATGAGAACCACAGTGGCTGACCTTTGGAAGTTGACAATGACCAACTGAGAGGATCACCAAAGTTGATCCTCTTACAACTACACGAGAACTTGCTGAAGAACTCAACATTGACCACTCTACTGTCATTCAACATTTGAAGCAAATTGGAAAGGTGAATAAGCTAAGTAAGTGGGTGCCTCATGAGTGGACTGAAAAATTTTAAAAATCATTTTATAGCATCTTCTCCTATCCTAAGCAACAACAACAAACCATTCTCCGTCAGAAATTGTGACATGTGATGAAAAGTGGATTTTAGATGTCAACCAATGGCAACCAGCTCCATGACTGGACCGAGAAGCTCCAAAGCACTTCCCAAAGCCAAGCTTACACCAAAAAATGGTCATGGTTGCTGTTTCAGTGGTCTACTGCCAGTCTGATCCAGTACAGCTTCCTGAATCCCAGCAAAACCATAATATGTGAGAAGCATGCTCAGCAATTAGATGAGATGCACGGAAAACTGCAATGCCTGAAGCCAGCATCAGTCAACAGAATGGGCCCATTCTTCTCCATGACAAAGCACAACCTCATATCGCACAACCAAACGCTGCAAAAGTTGAACAAATTGGGCCACGGAACTTTAGCCTCATCTGCCATATTCGCCTGACCTCTCGACAACTGATTACTACTTCGAGCATCCTGAAAATTTTTTTCCAGGAAAGTGCTTCCACAACCAGCAGGATGCAGAAAATGTCTTCCAAGAGTCTGCTGAATCCCAAAGCACAGATTTTTATGCTACAGGAATAAAAAAACACTTATTTCTCATTGACAAAAATGTGCTGATTGTAATGGTTCCTATTTTGATTAATAAAGATGTGTTTGAGCCTAGTTATAATGACTTAAAATTCACAGTCCAGAACTGCAATTATGTTTGCACCAACCTAATAGCAGGGGATCGATAACTAAGTACATGATAAATTATTATTAAATTCCTCTACAGCAAGTTATTATTGTTCAATTGCTAAGTCATACCCAGCTCTTTGCGACCCCATAGGCTGCAGCATGCCAGGCTTCCCTGTCCTTCACTATCTCCTGGAGTTTGCTCAAAATCACGTCCTACAGCAAGTACCCTTATTTAATAATAGCTGTGTTTTTAATAACTGGTCTTACAGCACACTGCCTAACAGCAGCTCCTGCTGACTATCTAAGCTCCTTACAAAGAACATATCTTCTTTTGTCTTCACAGTGCTTCCCCAGGAAAAACACCCTCTATAAGTAAGGGAGTTCTAAAAATGGGACAAATTGACACGATATGCCTCCTATTATGCGGTATTGTGAAGTAGAACATATTCCTATGAATGACACCTATGTATTCCTACCAAAAAATGTTTAAAATGAAGTTATCATGAGGAAATAATGAGATAAATCCAGACTGAGGGACATTCTATAAGACAACTGGCCAAGATTCTTTTTGGCTGTGCCAGGTCTTGGTTGAAGCATATTCTTCAGTTGCAGCATGTGTGATCTAGTTCCCAGAACCAGGCATCAAAGCTGGCCCCACTGCACTGGGAGCACAGAGCCTGAGCCACAGGACAAGGGAAGTCCCTTGGTCAAGACTTCAACAAACGTTACTCACAAAATACATTAAAAATTGAAAATAAATGCTTTAGATGTGGACTATGGCCTATCTATTTATATTAAATATGCATTAACTGCCTATTTAAGTAAATAATATTTAAAATCCAATTCCTCAGTCCAATAGCCATACTTCAAGTGCTTAACAACAACCTATAGTCAGTGACTACCCTATTCAGTACCCAAATATGTAACAATTCCATTAATCCAATGTGTTTTCCTTGACCAGATCCCAGGCTTAAATTGTAAAAACCAAATCTATAAAACACAAATCTGAATACAACCTGCACATTAGATAATACTACATGAACATAAAGTTCTTGGATATATGATATTATGATTATTTTAATATAAAGTTATGGGATAAAAAAAAAGCAGAATCATATTTTCAAAATGTCCAAGAATACAGCAACCAAATGCAATGTACAAACATCATTTGGATTTTAGTTTGAACTATTAAAATTTGAGACAGGAAATTTTAATATTGTTTGAGTAATAGAGGACAATAAGGAATTATTGCCAATTTTTAAGTGGTTTTATTGTTACGGGTTTAAATTCTATCTTTCAGATATACATCATGAAATGTTTACAAATGAAATAACATAATACCTCGAATTTGTTTCAAAACAATGGGGGTGGCAGTAGGTAGAAGACAGGCAGGCTCTGGACTGATGGTTATCAACGGCTACATGGGAGCTCATGACAGTACCCTACTTTTGGCATGCTGAGAACTTTCCGTAACAAAAAGTTAAAGGAAAGAAAATACATTAACTAAATTAATATTTTTTTTTTCCAAATTAAAAAAACTAATGTTCTGAAAGCTGAACAAGAGCAAACTATAATCAACTGTATAACTAACAAAGACACTGACAGCTAGTGTACCTTTTCTTATGCTTTTCTGGGGGAGCAGGTGGCTAAAATCTGTGCTTTAAAAGGTTGACAGTGGTTCAAAGAACCAAGAGAAAAAAATGAGATTACAATAAACACTACTGACTAGAGTTTTGTTTTTTTTTTTAAAGGATATGAAGGCAGAGCCTTCATTTACATTCTTTCCATTAAAAGGGGATGGGACTAGAGTATATCAAGGGTAAAAAGGAAAAATCATTCAATCAGGCAAGTGACTAAGGACAAAAGATAACCATCAACTTACTATGAAACTAGACTCTTCAGTCTTTATTATGTTTTCTCTCTAATCCCAAATTGGATGGCTCTTCAAGTACAAATGATTAAATGAGACCCTCTATAAATTTAACTTCTTTACAAGTGGTTTTGAATGTTGTTAGGGGAACCAAAACAAAAAATATTTTACAGGTTCTTACATGAAAAGCAAATAATGGACAAGAGGAAAAAGCAGAGTTCTCAGAGAACACAGAAAGGTAAATAATTAAAGAGATCTCATTATAAGAAAAACAAATTTGAGCAGCATTATAAAACTGCCTGCAAGTACTACATACTGTTTGGCAGAAATGGATTACTCCTACATTGCTCCAATCACCAAACAGATGCCAACCAAGGCAGTGAAGAAAAAGAAACTTGATCAGAAAATGAGGAGAAAATTTTCTTTCGGGTAGAATGGGCACTAAGAAGCTACACAAGTAATTTACTTAACATCTCTTGTGGCTGGATGTGTCACTTAGAAAAAAACTTTGATAAGAAAACAGGAAGCAGATACCTTCAGATGATAAAGTGTCTGCCTACAACGCGGGAGACCTGAGTTCAATCCCTGGGTCGGGAAGATCTCCTGGAGAAGGAAATGGCAACCCACTCCAGTATTCTTGCCTGGAAAATCCCATGGACGGAGGAACCTGGTTCGGCTACAGTCCACGGGGTCGCAAAGAGTCGGACACAACTGAGCAACTTCACTCACTCACCTTCCAGCTGGGATCCGATTAAGGAAGGTTATTTAAGTGGAGGAAGGGGTACAGGACTAAACCAGCTAAACCAGATGCAAATATTTTCCTCTATAAAGGGCATGTTCTCCTTTAGAACAAAGTGTATGTGATATACCAACTCCTGTGCAGACCCTTTTCAAGAAATCCAAAGGACAGGTAAGGTTAAAAAGAAGGAACTCTGCTTTATCGTTCATACATTAGGATCTCCTGTACGAGATCTAAATATAAAGTAAAATATTAATATAAAATAGCTTTAAATATAACCAAATAAAGTTAAATAAAAGACATATGCCTATTTCTACTCTAATGAAGTATTTATCAAGATGCAAAGTAAATTCTAAGTTAAATGTAATAGTTTCAACCTGGTGAATAAAAAGAGCTAAAATTCTTCAGTCCTTCCAAAACTTGTGAAAATAAGAGGCCTGAATTATCCTATTAATACTACAGCTCACATTAGAATTTATTAAAACTTCTTCAAACCCACTGCTCATGATATAAGTTTCCTGAAGGTCAAAAATGCTCCAATTTGAGTTATTTAAAAGGTTGCCACATGCAAAGAACCAAGACTACTATGCCTGATTAAAAGATCCTTACTACTCCAATAAGATTAGTGTCTGAAAACTCTAGTCCCACTTTTAAGAGACAATATGCTAAATGAACGAAAATTCTTTCAACTGGGAATTCCCTGGCAGTCCAGTGGTTAGGACTCTGCACTTCCACTGCAGGGGCACAGGTTCAATCTCAGCTTGGGGAACTAAGATCCTGTTAGCCACGCCACAGGACCAAAAAAAAAAAAATCTTTACCACAGAATTTAGAATTTAGTCTCCATACTACAAAGATGGCTTGGACTTATTGATCACATGGAGAAACCTGGCAGACACTATAACCAACATCACCAGTTTCTAATCAGACAAACCAATATTGTGAGCCTCCTGATGTGATGCGCTGAGAACACTCTGTGGTATTCCTATTGAAAGCAAATAACCAGAACTGAATCAAACGGAAACATCAGACAAACCCAAACTGAGGGACATGACAAAATAACTGACCCATACGCTTCAAGAAATGTCAATAAACCAAAAGACAGACTGAGGAACTATTCCAGATTAGAGGAGACTAAAGAGTTATGATAAGTGAATGCAATGTATGATCTGATCAGATTGTCTTTTGCTAATAAAAACACAACTGGAACAGCTGGCAAAATCTGAATAAGCTCTGTAGCTTAACCATGATGAGGCACTATTACCTCTCTTTTGACCACTATACTATGGCTATGACATACTAAATATCCTTGTTTTTAGGAAAATACACAATGAAAAAAAGCTCCTAGGGATAACGAGCAGCATGCCTGTCACTCTCAAATGGTAAAGCAAAACAAAACAGTATTGTTTACATATTTAGAGAGAGGAAGAAAAAGAATAGAGTGTGGTAAAATCCCTCAGTATCTGAGGGAAATGGGTTAAGGGTATTTGCCAATACTTGGTACCACTATTGCAACCTTAAGTCTGAAATTGTCAAAATTCAAATCAAAAAGAAAAAAAGTAACACAGTATGGAAGTATGGATTAATAACATCGCTTAATGAACTTGAAAATGAAAGAAAACAGCTGCACTGAAATCTAGAGGCTATGCAATGTATCAGACTCACTCACCCACTAACCAACTACCTCCTAAAAATACCATCAGCAAAATTATGTCAGGAAGTTACTGTCAAATTCACAGATATCAAGAATGCCAGGGGTCTATTCTAAAATAAGCAACGCAAATTATCTTTGAAGTAACAATGGAGATACATTTTCTAATATTTAATTTTGCATCTTAAAAAGTAAAAAGCTAGTTTTTTCTTCCAGTGACATCAAAATACAATACAAATACTCCCTTAATACTGTTAACCTGTTAAGTCAGAATTAAACCTAAATGAGAGTACAGTTCTATTTCCTGTTTTTTCTGTGCATTAATACTCCCATTAGTATACAGAAAAGTTTAGATCCTAACACCTGCAAAACGCAGATTTCCCTGGTCATATGCAGTGATCTCTGATCCTACAGATCAACACTGAGATTTATGCAGGAAGTTGAGGAAGTAGTGACTAGAGAGAGGAAAAGTGGTAATAAGTGAATCTTTTGTTTGCTTTCAAGCAATATTAATTAAGCAGTAACAAAAGCTTAATCGAGAGTGAATTTTAAGAGAAACAGCCAGATGTTCATCATTCAGGACAAAACAGTTCAACTTTAAGTACAATATATATCACTGCTTATTGATTAGTTCATGTTTGAATGGATCACAAGTTCGATGCTACAAAATGACACATAAAATTGTTAACCACAGATGAAACAAAACACTTGGCCTCATTTTCACTAAATAAATGGGCTAGAAATTGAGATCGGAATGGGCTAGAATTATAACAGAGATTTGATGGGACGTAAAAAATGACCCAAAAAGGACAGACTAAAGTTTTTTCAAACGAGCTTTCTCAGAGGGCTTAAGAAGATGAAGATGACTCACATCTTAAAACACTGAATCTTAGGACTAGGGAGGTTCACCGACTTTAATTACAGAGCGAATGAGAACAAAGTGGTAAAAGGTAAAACCTACAAATCCTGGGTCTCAATTTAGTATTATCACATTGACTCAAGAGAAACCACACAAGTGCTTAAAATGAAAAAAACAAGATTTGAAGACATATGGCATATTCAATCAAATCTTGCCTGCTTGAAACAATCTGCAGTGAAAGTTGACCCAAAGATTTTTTTTTTTAAAGTGACTGTGTTCCAAAGACTGTTTATCCAACCCTAGCAGCAACATTTACTATTTTTCTGATAAGAGAAAAGAATTACAATAAAATAGATATGTAAAACATCAATATAGTTTATTTTTAATGAGTTTTTTTCATACTTTAATTGCTACTTAGCTAATATCCAATGTTTACAATGTATCAGGCGCAGTTAAGTATTTTACATGTACGGAACTCACTCATTTTTGGAGTCTAGATTTCCAATAACAGTCAGTTCTTTTCTAAGGATTAGGTTACAGAAACAAAACCTTTTCACTCACAACATTAACAGTCAAGTCAAATTATACCACAAGGTATTTATAAATACAAGCCCTCTCTTAAAAATAAAATAACAGAACTCCCAAAACATATTTCAACTTTACATATGAAGAAATTAAGGCCTAGAAAGGTTAAGTAACTTGCCTAACAGAGCTCATTAGTAAGTGAAGGAGCCAGGACTAGAACACAAGTCAGGCTTCCAAGCCCATGCTCCTAAACCCTAAGTTTTATTCGCTACATTTTTACAGTAAAATAAGACAACATTTAAAAGCTAAAGGGCTTCCCTGGTGACTCAGATGGTGAAGAATCTACTTGCAATGTGGAAGACCTGGGTTCAATCCCTGGGTCAGGAAGATCCCCTGGAGAAGGGAATGGCAACCCACTCCAATATTCTTGTCCGGAGAATTCCATGGACAGAGGAGCCTGGCAGGCTACAGCCCACGGGGTCATTAAGAGTCAGACATGACTGAGTAACTAACACTTTACAAGTTAAAATCTGTTGGCCTCTAATACAACTGCTGCATACCAAGAATAAAATCTTGTTACATTATCATTAGAATCTCATTTACTTAACCATTTCTCCATATATACTTTTTAGAACATCGTGTAAGAGCACTATATATTAAGACTACACTCTAAATTATGAATTCTTAAAAGTAATATACATTTTTAAAGTACTTTGTATTTATTAGACTTCCCTGTAGCTCAAGGAGAAGGCAATGGCACCCCACTCCAGTACTCTTGCCTGGAAAATCCCACGGACGGAGAAGCCTGGTAGGCTGCAGTCCACGGGGTCGCTAAGAGTCGGACAGGACTGAGCGACTTCACTTTCACTTTTCACTTTCATGCATTGGAGAAGGAAATGGCAACCCATCCAGTGTTCTTGCCTGGAGAATCCCAGGGACGGGGGAGCCTGGTGGGCTGCCGTCCATGGGGTCGCACAGAGTCGGACATGACTGAAGCGACTTAGCAGCAGCAGCCTATAGCTCAAATGGTAACCAATTTGCCTACGATGCAGGAGACCAGGGTTTGATTTCTGGGTCGGGAAGATCCTCCGGAGAAGGGAATGGCAATTCACTCCAGTATTCTTGCCTGGAGAACCCCATGGACATAGATGCCTGGCGGGCAACAGTCCATGGGGTTGCAAAGAGTTGGACATGACTAAGTGACTAACACACACATTTATTAGAGGATTAAGACGAAACTTTCAGATAAATTGTTCATTCTATTAAAGTGAGGGTAAATATGCTCAGTTGCTCAGTCACGTCTGACTTTGCAACCCCATGGATTGTAGCCCGCCATGCTCCTCTGTCCATAAGATTTCCTAGGCAAGAATACTAGAGTGGGTTGCCATTTCCTCCTCGAGGGGATCTTCCCAACCCAGGGATCTCACGATCCCATCTCTTGTGTCTCCTGCATTGGAAGGTGGATTCTTTACCACTGAGCCACCTGAAAATCTCCAAATTTGAGTCACTATAAATAAAATATTCTCTCACCCCTGAGGTTGACATGGTCTACACATCCACATTCCAAAAGACCATGAATTTTATTTCTTTTCCACTACTTTTAAAACTTTTCAATATGTAATCACTGGCTGCTTTTCTCCACAGGTGACACTTTGCTTCTTAAACAATAATAAATCATGGGAGAATTTTACCTTTTGTTTCCTAAGTTTTTAAGAATATATATTTTCCTAGGTGCTTCTATAACACATCAGAACCAAGAACACCTTTTCTTTACTGAATTTCAAAAGGGCATTCATCTTTCCATAAATGGGATTTCAATATTTACCTTATAAAAAAGTACCACTAAGCACTGTTTTGTGTTTATGACCAGGAAGCATGGTATGCACAGACTAAAGTAATAACAGAAGTGAATGCGTTATTTTCAAAGTATTTTTCCCACTATAAACCAGATGAGTTAGGATGACTGAAGTTCAGCAAGCGAGGGTTGCAATGTAACTACAACAGCTCTCAAATAATAGTCATTCTTAGTGTGATTTTATAGTTTAGTTTTCTGATTAATTTGTTTAAATTACCTTTCTACTACTTCTAATTCCCACTGGTCTAATCTAAAAATGCAAGTCTTACCTGTCAAGATTGTCTGAAAAGCAGCTTCCACATTTGTAGAGTCTAGAGCAGATGTCTCAATGAATGACAAACCATTTTTTTCTGTAGGGAGATACAAAACTTCAGTCTTGTCAAATTTAAAAATACAAGGGACGTAGTACACTCAGACCTTCAAAGGGAAAATAACAACTTTTTAAACCCCAGATTCTCCCCCACTTCTTAAGCAATAAGAACACCATGCTACTTCCACTTTAGTAGATTAAAAATGAGAATTTTCATTGGCTTCTTAATTAAAACAAATACTTGCTACATCTAAATACTGCCATTAGCAATGAATAACACTGGGCATAGTACAGTAAACTTACCAAATACCCAGCCTATTTCACCCCTTACTGAGCTTCCCCCTAACATACAGCTATGGTATGAGCAAGGCTGGGTATATGCAATTCACTTAGAATTCTGTTACTATTGTCTGAAACAAAGCTTCTTGACTAGAAAACAGAAAATTTTATCCACAGCATAATCAACAGTGAAAGCTCACATCATGCACTAGTCAAGAATGTACAATGTTGCCCTCTGGTAGGCTGCCCCTACCACCAATACAGAGTCAAGATAGGCAGATTCTCTATTAAGCCAAAAAAGTTATAACTCCAAAGCAGCTACATCCCTGTTGGTCCTTTACACTCCCTGGGCCACTACTTTTCAGACCCACATAGAACAAGTCTTGGTAAAACAAAGACATGATGGAAAAAAGCAGGAAGCACAGAACAAACAGATTTTATCTACCACTTCCAGGGAGAGAAAAGACAGTATTTATATTCAATTTTTGGCAGCAAAAACTCAATACTACAAGTCTAATAACTCAAAGTTAAGCAAGAGAGTCATACAGTCATCATGCACTTTCAAAACAAGATCTGTTAAGCATTCACGTTTACCTTTCCAGAACTGTTGCAACCCATTACCCTCATTGGGAGGGTCATGAAAACTTAAGAAATACAGAAGCACTGTAATATCATAGAATTCGTACCACTAACCTGCAAAAGCTCTTGCTTCATCTGTAGGAACTGCCCTGAGATGGCGCAAATCACTCTTATTGCCCACAAGCATGATAACAATGTTACTATCAGCGTGATCTCTTAGTTCTTTCAGCCATCGCTCTACATTTTCATATGTGAGATGTTTAGCAATGTCATAAACCAATAAGGCACCTACAGCTCCACGATAGTATCTGAAAACAGAAAAATGTATTTAACTATTAGAAAACAACCATAAGATGGGAGAGAACACCAAAAAAGACTAAGTATATGAACTATGTATGTATATATACACACACACACACTCTCACACTTTTTTTTTTTTAAACACATGAATTTTAGAATACTAATACAGGAATTCTTCAAAGGAAAAGAAACAGTACTTTTTTCCAATACCAAAAGTCAGCTAATCCACTTTGGCAGCTATTTCACAGAACTTAAAAATGCTGAGAGACTTCCCTGGTGGTCTAATGGTTAAGAATCCACCTACCAATACAAGGGACACGGGTTTGATCCCTGGTCTGGGGAGATTCCACGTGCTGTGGAGCAAACTAAGCTCATGAGCCATGTGCTGCAACCAGAGTGCCACGCATGTAGCAATGTAGACCCAGCCCAGCCAAAAATAAATAAATAAAATTTTTTTAAAAAATGCTGAGACTTACGCTGATGTTATAGCGCGGTATCGTTCTTGCCCTGCTGTGTCCCATATCTGTGCCTTTATTGTTTTCCCATCAACCTGGATGCTTCTTGTTGCAAACTCTACTCCAATGGTGCTCTTGCTTTCGAGATTAAACTCATTTCGAGTAAATCGAGACAGGAGATTACTCTTTCCAACACCAGAATCTCCAATAAGAACAACTAAAAAGACAAAGTACTTAATGTCAGATGGATGAGGCACACATATTCAGAAGACCATCATGTTTTAAAGCAAAAAAGATAGGGCATCAGATTTTTAAAAAAAGAATGAGGGCAGGGAGGAAGAGTTGAATGCCCATGTTACCAATCGATAAAATCAATTTATTCTTTTTAATGTGTTTCTACCTGCATAGTGACTTCCACCCATCATCTACTTAGCACAGATAAAGTATCCTGTCTTACAAATGCAAATATTAATCATAGGTCTACTAGGCACTGATGACGGGCTAATGCATTAATTTAACAATCAACACTATATCAACCTTATTACCTCACAAGGTTATACTTGAGAGATAAATCCTAAATCAAATGAACAATCTGTGATATGAAAATGTATTAGACATGAAAGCAACAAAGGATGTTAGTGCCCTAAGTATGTTCTACTTAGTTTCATCAAAGCCTGGGTGTGACCTCAGGACTCATATCTAGGCAAAATGAATCACATTAAACACAGTAGGCAGCAAGTTTATAAACTTTGCCACCCAGATCACAGAAGCTACAATGACCCTCTCAAAATTACATTTATCAGACTAGCAAGAAACTAGAGACCCCTCCAAAATCAAGGAGCCCTAGAAAGCTGAATAATAATTTTGACTTACTCTGAGTCAAAGGCAAAGGAAGTCATAACTTTCACTGATGACTTAAAAAAGAAGAAACAGGTTTGACTGATTAGATGAATTTATATCCTCTGATTATTATAGGAAGTAGTTTATTTTCAAGCTAACTACAGTGGATTCTTTCTCACCTAAGGTGATATATCACACTTCAAAAACAATGGGGAAATAAGCAGTTAACTTGTTTTAAAGCGTTTCTATCTGAACTTAAAGAACAAAACAAGCTCACAGGTTTTCAGAATCTGAGCTTGATAACATTTTTTCCTTGGTAGAAGTTTTTTTATCAGTGTTTCAGAAAATATTATTCTTATTCCTACTATTGCCTGCTAACGCATCTTCTTAATTCCTTACTAGCTAACTGATTTATTAGATACCAGGAATAGATATTCAAACACTCAAGAGTAACAGCAAGGTACAAGACCATGCCTTACTAAAGAGACTGGTATTTCAGCGGAAGGGGGACATGGCAAGGGAAGGAAACGCTGTGAGAGCTCCCTGCACTCAGGCCAGAGGGCAGACCGTCCATTATGCGCGAGAACGGATGTAAGCCGGCCTCTGGACAGTCTTGGAGAGAGTACACTGTCAAATGCATATCTTTCTGGCTTCCTCTATCAGCTGATTCAGCAAAAAAATCACCCAGGCAGCAGTGACTCCATGCAGCAAAAGGCACAGTTATTTCCAGTTAGTCAATTAGAGGGTGTCAAGAGTACTACGGCAAACACAGACAATACAGTAAATGCTTCTACCAGGGAAGAAGACGGTAAGGTCATGAAAGTAACATATAAAAACAATGCATTTCCAATTTTATAGTATACTACAGCTGGTTCCTAAGTTAGCTTTCAAGGTCCTCCATTCTAAATGTAAGGTAAAATTCCAGTTTCAGTAATAAAAGTCTACCCTATTAGCAGAGTATACTCAATTAGTAGGGAACTAAGGTTGCCTCTCAGTTCAAAAGGGTGGATGTTCTGCTGATGACACCTCTTTTGAATCTTTCCTGGCCCCACACTAGCACTGAGGTATAAAAGCTTCACTTGAAGTAGGAATAGGAAACGGAAAAACCCAAAAGTTGAACATTTCTACTTCCAAGGCACTCAGATTTACCAGTCAGATGAATCAGTTTAGAAACCAATCACTTAGTTCGAAGCCAAAGAGCAAGACATCTAGAATGACACTGCCGGGACTTCCCTGGTGGTCCAATGGTTAAGACTCCACGCCCTTCCACAGAAGGGGGCACGGGTGTGACCCCTAGTGGGGGAACTAAGATCCCAAATGCCACATGGTGCAGCCAAAAAAAATAAATAAAAACAAACAGAATGACAATGCCTTTGGAAAACAAATAACTCAAAGAACTCAATAACTCCATCCCATAAAAACTCTAGTACTTTCAAGTTTTGGTTTCTTGCCTTTTAACCTCCACTTTATCGATTATATTCTGTCTCCCCATTCTCAAATCTTTGCACTGTCATAAAGACATTTAGTAAGAACATTTTTTCCCTTGATATAACCAATTAATTTTAACATAAAAATTATAACTAGCACCCTTATCTGAAAATAATTCAAGATACATGAATACTTCATACAGTAGAAAAGTTATCTCAACTAGACACAGGCAAGGTTGACAAGAATTATGACTAGCAACTTGTTAAAGGATTATATCTTAAATGACAACAGAAGATATTGCTTCTTTAAGAAGAGCACTGCCAAGATGCTGCTGAGAAATGACACAATATGGAAAACCTCTTCTATGTAGTTACCAAATGAGAAACTGCACCAAGAAAGGTTATATTTAGGCTCACTAAATAATAAACAAACTGGAATGGATTAAGTTACCTAAACAGCTGAAAAGAATTCACTGTGATTTTAAAAACAAATCAAAAGTTCACAGACTCAAACTTAGTTTCTGACCAAAAACAGTTTCATTAAGATGATAATATTTAATTGCTTTTTTAAAATATGACCCACTATATGATCACATCCTACAGTTCAAGAAAGGAATTTGCAGTGACTTTCCTTACTTTTTATCACTAGTATCTTAGTTTAAAGTTCTTCCACTTTAAACATTTTATAACTGTAGCCATCTACATAAAATATATATGTGTGTGTAAGTATAAAATAATAGAATCTGTATATGAAACATCACATTTCTTAAACAAATCTGATAATATTCATTATCACTTGGTTAACCTCATCTAATACTAAATTTGGTTCATTATATATCAAATACTAGGCTGCTAAAAGCTATAAAAAGAATATACGCATTAACTGACCATTATTTAATAAGAATTTCCAACTCTTCAACCACATTTAGTTTTATACAGTCTGTTACAAACTAATGTACTAGACAAAAATTTCATTCAACAAATCAATCATGATATCTCAGACCTAACAGTTTTAACCTGAAGTAATTGATAATTTTCACACTGGTTTATAAATAAACTTGGAGATCTTTCTACTTTCAACTATATTCATAGTCCAAACTCACCAAGAGTCTTTTTTAAAATTAAATAAGGCTGAAGTCTAGACAAGTTTTTCTAGATTCAGCAGAACCCAAATTGCTCAACCATAAGTTGTGAAAGAAAAACTATCAAGATGCAAGACAGCAAAGTTCCTATGATCAGCCCCACTAACAATCAGCTGATGGTTAATTACTACTGACCTTCAATTAGACTGAAAAGAAAATGGTGTAGACTACGTACACAGATATTTTCAGAATATGTGACTTTGAGTTAATGTTAACCACAATATTTGTCAATAGGAACTATGATTGATTTATACTTCACTTATGTGTCTGTCCCACAGGGCCTTAATCACACTGTGTGTAAATGTAGAATTAACATTTTTAAAACAGTCAAGTTTTAAAATTAAAATTCACCACCACCAGCAGTCTCACTGTTGAGCTAAAGATTAATGTTCAAGAACAAATACATAATTTAAAATAATTTTCCTACTCTCCCCACATTACACTTCCACTTGAAGCACTCCATCCTACACCAATCAGGATATCCCTTCATTTTCAACTGATTAGAGCTACAAACTCATTTACAATTCCCTCAACTATTAAGTTTGCTAGGATAAGTCTTCTTCCAAGTAGACAGCTGCAGCTCATCTCAGGGAATATCTACATAGAATAAAACCATTTTAAAATGAAATTATTGTTGCTTCTCTTTAAATTAAAATTGTATAAATAAGAAATTGGCTATACAATCACAGACGTTAAAAAGTGACTCATATCCTATTAAGAGCTTTTTTAAAAAGTGGAAATCTTTCTCGGCAGAATTTTTAAAAACATTCTATTAAACAGCAAAGTGTACAACAAATGAAACCAAAACCTGTGGAAATATAAAATACTTTAGAAGGCTCTAGTTTTAAGTTTCTTAACTAATACTTAAATGCTCTTCCAGTTATAGATTTACGGTTTTAAGAAAAAAAAAACAAAACTGTAAGAACCATAGTAACTTCTTGAACATTATCTGAGTTCTCAGAGAAGCTAAAACTTTACAGTCGCACTTAATTCTCACAACAGTCCTGAGAGATACTATTTTCTTTTTACAGATGAGGGAACTGAGGCTCAAAAGAGTCTGCTTTCCCAAGGTCACAAAGCAAATGTAAGACCTGAGGCAGTAATTTGAAACCAGGCCTGTGCGATTCCAAAGCCCTGTGCTTTCTCAATCATTGTTAGCAAAGTGGCCTAAACCCCAAAGCTAAGTTAAAATCCATTAAGCCAATCCAGGGTACTAAGTATTTTGGGGGAAGAAATAACTAGGTTCTATAACCAACATTCAAGTTGTAAACCAAACAAGAGAAATACTCTGATAGTCTATCTTGTCCTAAATTACTTCAAAAGCAGCCCTTATGTAAAAAAAAAACAAATCTCCCTTTAATGACTACACCCCAGTCTCCAGGGTCTCACTGAAGTAATTTCACCAGACCTCAGAAGCCTTCAGCCAACAGTATGTAAACTAATCCATGTTTCTTTTTTGTATTTGTAAAATGATTAAGTACCCTCTTCTCTGTGAACAACTTCCCACTGTCAGGCGGGGGGAGTGGATACTGAAGGTACTCACTCTACAGAAAAATTTCTGGCCCAGAAGAGTAAGTGGCGGTAGGCCCATCAACTAGTAGGCCAAGGTTTGCAGAGTACTGGTGAAGCAATGTTTCCTGCTTTGTTTAGTCAACCATACTTAGCACCCAGTGGCAAAGTCAGAAAGAGTCACTAAGCTTAACATTCTTTTCAAACTCCACCCTTCACTGTAAAGGTTTAATAGTAATGGCTTCTTCCTCGCTGGTAATGATCTTTGTTCAGCATACTACTGATGGCTGCTCTCCTAACTCAGGACCAGAGAAACAGCATCAGAGAGAGAGCATTCATCCAACAAAAAAAGCATTTACTGTACTTTCCTCTCAAGGAAAGCTGTACCCATTATCTTTGTCGATTACAAAAACAAAAAACAAACAAAAAAAACTATTTGGATTCTTTCCGGACTAACCAATAAGCAATTCTTTTTTTCACTCCCCATCCTCCACTATGTTTTGTCCAAGGGCACTACATGGTTCCCTATCTTATGAAAAACATTTAATTTGACCAAAGAGCACACAACTTCCCCATGCTCCCCCACCTTTGGGAAAAGGTATGTGGCCAACCAGGACGCTTCCCTTCCTGTTCTAAAAACACCAAAAGGTTGGATCCTCCCAGTGTTGCAGCAGGAAGCAACCAGTCCGTAGCGATAAAGCAAGCTATTTGTGCAGCGTACAACCTTTCCTGCTCAGGAACTGGGCCTTCAGGTCTGGCAAGGATAACAGCCACCACCCATCCGCAACCCCTAGTCTCGGACACAGTCAAGAGTTATCCCAGGCTGGTTGCCTCTGGGTAGGGAAGGCAGGAGAAAAGAAGGCTGGGTGGGAAGTCACATCGGTCTGCCGGGTCACTGCGACAAGTGCGCGCGTGGGTGCTGGGACAATCCCTCCTGCCCTACCCCCCACCACCGGGGTCGCACGAGCGACGTGGGAGAGCTCGTAAACTACTCGCGGAGGGAAGGCAGAAAAAGAGCTACCAATGCCGGGGGCCATGCGAGGTTTCGGACCACGAGAAGTGTGGGGTGGGTGGGGGTGGGGCTGCCGACCCGCTCGGATTTTTAACCAGGGCCTGGCCCCGGGGATAGAAAAGGGCGAGGAGAGGCGGCTGTCCGAGGGCAGGGGAAGGGTTCGCCCGAGGGAAAAGGGAGGCAGATAAGAAAAAGATCTGTATGGGAGAGTGTGCCGAAAGAAAGGTGAAGAACGAGGGGAAGGGCCTGTCGGAGGGGCTCAGGAAGGGTGTATACCGAAGGGGAGGGGGCGATGAACCCGAAAAGATGGATGGTGGGGGGGCGCCCCATTAAGGGGGCCCCGGAACCCGGGGAGGAAAGAAGGCGATTTGAGAGACGGCAGCCGGCCGCGAGAGGGGCGCAGGGTAGGGACCGTGAGGCTTCCTAAGGCCTCTGGGGAGGTCGCTATGAGACCGCTGTGTGGTGAGGACCCCCATCCGTGAGTGGAAGGAAAGGGGCTGAGCTGGGGGACCTCAGGATAAGCCGCACAGAAAGGAAGAGCTGAGGAAGGCCGATCTCAGGGCAGGGGCAACCCGCGGGCGGATCCCCCGGGAGTGTCCCGGGCCCCCAAACCGGGACTCGAGGGAGAGTTCCAGAGCCCACGGCCTCACCTTTGAAGAGGTAGTCGTACTCGTCGTCGCGGGTGCCCATTGCGCGGCCGAGAAACGAAGGGGCGGGAGCAGCAGTGGTACCGGTGGGACCAGGGGGCGTCGCTGCAGGGGTAACCCGAACGCCGAGCTTCAGCTGCCGGACCCGGTAAAGAACCCCTCCCTGCCGCTACGCCACTTCCGGCAGGCCCCCACCCATAGGGGGAAGTACTTCCGGGGGCGGCGCCCCGCCCCTCAGCCCAATAAAGGTGGAGTACGCGAGTTTGGCGTCTGTTGTCCAAGCTTCCCGGACTCGGAGGGGTTTCGAGTGGCTTAAAGAGCGCGGTACTCCCGGCTTACCTCACTTATAGAGGCTGCTCTCCATACATAATAGTCTCTCCCTCACTCCACTCGCCGTTATTCGGGAAAGCAGGGCACTGGAGAGCGCTTCAGCACTGCCTCTGGTGGTCGGTTTGTGGATGGGGGCGGGGTTCTCTAAGGATTAGAGAGCCGAAGGCAGAATTGCGAGCGTGGCGGTTCCATGGTGTAATGGTTAGCACTCTGGACTCTGAATCCAGCGATCCGAGTTCAAATCTCGGTGGAACCTGTACACCTTCCACTTTTTGGTTTGGGTTTTGTTTTTTCCCTGGCCACGATTTTATAAGTCATGTACTTATTCACAAAGTGACTCTTGTACACCTGCGGGGTATATGTGTCTTTGAACTAAGTAGGGAGGGAATGCCACAAAACTCAGTTGCCTAGGAAGACCACATGCATTTCCTTCAGTTCCGTACTCTGTTACCTAGGTGTCTCTTAAGTATCCTCTACACTTCGCCCTTTTTTTTTTAACCTCGGCCGTCTTCGAAAGCGTCCATGAAAAGTTGATTCTTTTTGCTAGAATTTTCAACCTCCAACTTCATACGAGGGCAGGCACTTTCCACTCCTCTCCAGAAATCTCTCAAACTGTCTCCAGATGTATTCACAGAACCTCGCCCACCCTCCGCATCAAAATTCATCAAGAACTTCTTGAACCCTATTTGTCATCCTTTAAGCTTAACCTGGTTACATAATTATTTTCTTTAACATGCAGAGCAAAGGATGACAATTTCCATTTTTGCAGAAATGTGGATGGGGAGGTTCAAATGATTTCCAAAGATCACACAGCAGGGCCTCCCTTTATGTGAAGAGACTTATAGCTCAGTGGTAAAGAATCTGCCTGCTGATGCAGGAGACTGGTTTGATCCCATCCCCTGAAGGAGGAAGTGGCAACCCACTCCTGAAAAATCCCATGGACAGAGGAGCTTGGTGGGCTATCCAGTCCACTGGGTCCCAAAGAGTGGGATACAACTGAGTACATAAGCACTATATTTATGCCAAAAAGCTTTTCCCCTTTTTTTGTCAAACCTCACTACACCTGTGTGCAATTTAGAGTTTTCATCAAAGGTGCCTGTAGTAAGTAGAATAAAGGCTCTCCCAAAATGTCCACATCCCAATCCTTGGGACCTGTGAATATACTAGATTATGTGGCAAAGGGGAATTAAGGTTGCAGGTGGAATTAAGGTTGCAAATCAACTGACTTTAAAACAGGATAATTATCCTTGGAGTCTCCATGTGGGCCTAACGTCCTCTCAAGTGTCCTTAAAAGTAGAAAAGGGAGGTCAGAGGGTTGTGGTGTGAGAAGGCCTTAACCGGCCCTTTTGGCTTGGAACATGAAGAAAGGGGGGGCCAGGAGCCTAGGAATGCAGAGGCTTATAGAAGATGGAAAAGGCAAAATATAAATGAGAGGAGATGGAAAAGGCAAGGAAACTGAGTCTTCCCTAAGGCCACCAGAAAGAACACAGCCCTGCTGGTACCTTGATTTTAGCCCAGGGATACCCATGTCACACTTCAGACCTATAGTACTATAAAGTAATACATTTCTGTAGTTTTAAGTCACCAACATTGTGGTAATTTGTTACAGCAGCAATAGAAAACTAATACAGTGCCATTTTCAGTGCTTTCCAAAGCAATATATAGCAACAGAAGGTTTACCAAAGGGTCAACAACAGTTCTGAAGGAGTAACTAATGAGCAGAATGAGCAATTCTGGCAACAGATGCCACAGTTCAGAGGGACTGAGGTAATTAGGAAGAACTCCCTGGGGACTTCCCTGGCAGTACAGTGGCTGAGATTCTAAGCTCCCAGTCCGGGGACCTGGGTTGGATCCCTGGTCAGGGAACTAGATCCGAATGCCATAAGGTAGACTGAAGATCCCATGTGCCACAACCAAGACCTGGTGAGCTGGTGCAGTCAAATAAATAGGAAAAACAAACAAAGAACTACCTGGAAGGGGAGGAGCTAGCATTGACTCCTGAAGGAAGAAGCAAGTAAGGAAGCTCATTTGGGGAAGTGGAGAAGATTAGACTATAAGAGCATGTTAAGTAAGGCCATTAATGCCAGAGAAATCATCATGAACTTTTCCCCTTAAGTCATTATTTCTCAATGTGCATCCTGAGAAGGTCAGTAGTATTCCTCAAAGGAAGGATTTCATGCTCAAATAGGTTGAAACGCACTGTACACTGTCTCTCCTGCCTTAGAAGTTCCCCTAATACTCTGGTGTTTTAAAGTCTAAATATCCCACTCTGAAGGGAAAAAATTTTAACTGTATGAAACAGAGCATTTCTCAGGTTCACCTGTGAACAAAAAAAAAAAAAACAGAGTATCTTTCATCATTCATTTACACAAGGATTAAATCACAACCCATTGCGGTCACCCACAGTGCACGAGTGCATCCTGAGGAGAATTTAAGATGAAAAAACCTGGATAAGGCATTCTGTGCTTTGGATAAACAGCCCCTAGATAGTTAAGATGCTTAAGATGGTTAAGCATAGTTAAGTTTTTTCCTATACAGAAGTTTTAACTTTTTATTTACTCAAATCTCTCACAGTCCTTTGGTTTCTGAATGTTGCATGTCACATTAGAAGGCTTCCTCTCCACGCAAGATTTTTTCAAAAACCTTATTTCTTCAAAGATTTTTAAAACTTTTTTCTCCATCTGAATTTTATGGAAATTGAGAGTGAACTAGGGATCTAAGTTATTTCCAAATGGATAGCCAATTGTTTCAACATCATTATTTGAAAAATCTTTTCCCCACTGTTACAAATGTCTAATTTATTATAAATAAATTTCATACATATAAATAAGTCTATTCTTTAATCTTCATAATATACCTCTGACAGCCAGTGAGGAACACTGCTCAGAAGTCCCTTCAAAAAAGAGGCTGTTGGGGACTTCCCTGTGGTCCAGTGGCTAAGACTCCGTGCTCACAATGCAGGGGGCTCAGGTTCAATTCCTGGTCAGAGAACTGGATCCCACATGCCGCAACTAAGAGTACACATACCACAGCTAAAGATCCTGCTTGCCACAACTAAGATGCAGGGCAACCAAAGAAATAAAAATAAATATTAAGAAAGAGTCTGTTGTGAGAAGTATAGTCCGCTGATGGTCTCCAGTTGCCACACCTCCAAGGCCCACACTCCCTCTGGACTGTTCCCAGACAAGGACTGAGCACCGTAGGGATACTAGAACTGGACCAGTTCTGTCCAAAATGGGACTCTTCTAATGGGCACTCTTTCTCTAGATCTCTCCATTGCACTGACTAAGATTTTCTCAGAATTGCATTATAGTCCAAGGTTCTTCTTCTTTCCCACTCTCCTTGCATAGGTATTGATCCTAAATTGTGATCTGAACGCCCTACTTCTCTCTTTTGTCTCCCCCCACCAAATGAATTCTTATGCTTCTAATTCACCGGGTCATCTTCCAGAGGACCTGACCCAGATACAGTCCCATTGGTCAACTTTTATCTTCCTATGCTGATATCACATTGCTATATCACGACTTTGCAGTCTATTTTGATGTTTCAATGTGGATTTTTGGTTTTGTTTTTTGGCTGCACTGGGTCTTCATTGCTGTGCAGGCTTTTTCTCTAGCTGCGGTGAGCAGGGGCGACTCTTCATTGCAGTGCTCAGGCTTCTCATTGCCATGGCTTCTCTTGTTGCAGAGCAAAGGCTCTAGGCGTGGGAACTCAGTAATTGAGGCTCACAGGCTTAGTTGCTCCCTTGGGGTTTTGATTAGGGTTTCACTACTGATCATTAAAAATACCTTTTTCAGAAATGAAAGAATTTGCACAGGATATCCAAAGATATGAGATTCTGCCTATAATGATGCAAAAGAGGGAGATCTAAGGCTTAATAACTATTTGGAAGAATGATCAATAGAAAGGGGGAAAGGATAAAAAAAAGAAAGCAAAACTGTTGCCATTAATTTCAGGCATATCTAATTTCAACAGCTGGTAAGAAAACCAAAAGGAAGTACCCAGTAAAAAGCCTGGAAATATAGATTCAGAAAGTCTTGGCCCTAGAATATATGGAAGAAGCAAATTCTGGAATATATCTCATCTTCCACAGCCTGGGAGCAGCTCTAAAAGATTATTGAAAACAAACTGGGAACTGACAGGCCTGTGTTTAAACTCCAGCTCTGCCATTTACTGTTGTACCGCTTTTAATAATTTACCTAATCCCACTGAAGCTTGGTTCCTTGTCTGCAAAATGGGGACAAATGTGATTGAAATAGTATATAGCTTGCACCGTACCTGGCACATAGCAAATGTTCATTAATGCTCTGGGTCTCATTTGGGGTCAATTTTGACCCCAGGAAATTTGAATATCTGGAGACCATTTTGGTGTATACTTGGGAGGCACCACTGGCATCCTGTGGGTAGAAACATTCTATAATAGACAGGACATCTCCCCACAACAAAGAATTATCTGGCCCAAAATATCAACAGTGCCAAGGTTGAGAATCATGAGTTCATTATAAAGATTATCCAGAGGCCAAGCTAAGACCTATGATGGGAAAGGGCAGGATGCATTGAGCATCACCTCTCCATCCTGCCTCATCTTCCAAAAGTTGAGCATATCCCTCAAACATCAGGAAGGATCTCTAAGACAGACATACCTCTCTTCATAAAGCAGAGCCCATGGACCCACAACCTGATACAAAACACTTCCATATGAGGATCCTATTTGTTAAGTAAACAGAGCTCAGTTTTCTATTTCTTGACCCAAAAGGATTTTTACAGTGTCATTCACTTTGTAACTATTTGTTAAACCCTACATATGAGTTTTGTGCACATTTTTGTAATGACACTAGGTTTGCTTCACCATAAAAAGAATTTTTTGAGAGAGAAAAGTAAACAGATCTAATGAAGTGATAAGATTTGTTTTCTGTGCTTTTTGTCTTTTCTACTGAGTATATTGTAAGGTAACAAATTGTATACAAAACCAGGAAATTCTCAACTTTGATTCTGATTATAGTCACTAGAGCACCGAGTCTTAAAGAAAGAAAGAATTTTAAAATATTTATTTATAAACATGTATTCTATATAAATATTTATAAACATGTATTCTATATAAAAATATATATATAGAATACATGTTATTACAAATGGCTTATTATTTATAACCAAATGCTATGTAGCTCAGCATAGATTTTTTTTCCATATCATGAAATCTGAATTAAAATAACTTCTAACTTTTATTTTAACAGTTTACTCTTCACATTTTCTTAGCCTTTTAGGTTTGGTACTCATAGATTATAAATCATATGGCACAATCATTTTTCAAAAACCAAAAGGAAGGACACCAAGAGAGTGAGAAGATCACCTGTAAGAATGGAGAAAATACTTACAAATCAAATATATGATGAATGATTAATATCCAGAGTATATAAAGAACTCTGACAACTCAACAATAACAAAAAAACAACCAAAGTCAAAAATGGGCAAAGGACTTCAATAAACATTTTCCCAAAGAAGATTTATGAACCACCAATAAGCGCATGAGAAGATGCTGAACATCATTAGTCATTAGGGAAATGCAAATCAAAACCACACGAGATACCACTTCACACTCATAAGGATGGCTTTTATTTAAAAACAAAACAAAATGAAACAGAAAAAAGAAGTATTGGAGAGGATGTGAAGCAATTCGAAACCTATACATGGCTGATGAGAATGTACAATAGTACAGACTCTGTGTCAAACAATTTAGTGGTTCTTTTAACAATTACACTTACAATTACTATATGATACAGCAATTCTACTTCAAAGAAGTGAAAGCAGAGACTGAAACAGACACATGTACACCAACATTCACAGCATGGCCAAAAGGTGGAAACAACACAAGTTGCATCACAGAGGAATGGATAAGCAGAATGTGTGATATACTAACAATGGAATATTATTCAGCCTTACTAAGGAATGAAATTCTGATACATGCTACAACATGAATGAATCTTGCAAACAGTATGCTAAGTGAAATAAGCCAGGAGCGAAAGGACAAATACTGTCTGATTCCACTTATACGAGATACCTAGATTGAGTAAATCCTTAGAGGTGGCGGTAGTGGTCAAGAACCCGCATTTCATTGCAGGAGATGTATGAGACATGGGTTCAATCCCTGGGTCGGGAAGATCCACTGGAGGAGGGCATTGCAACCCACTTCAGTATTCTTGCCTGGAGAATCCCATGGACAGAAAAGCCTGGCGGGCCACAGTCCATAGGGTCAGACATGACTGAAGCAACTTTAGCACAGCACAGCACAGAAAGGGAATAGGGAGTTTTTGTCTACTAGGTACAGTTTCCGTTTGGGATGATGAAAAAGTCCTGGAAATGAACAGTGATGATAATTATAAAATTATCATAAATGTACTTAATGCCACTGAACCATTTAAAATGGTTAAAGTGGTAAATTTTATGGTATGTATATTATTTATTTATTTGGCTGTGATGGGTCTTGCTTGCGACATGAGGGATCTTCTTTGCGTCATGTGATATCTTAGTTCCCAGATCACAGATCGAACCTGCATACCCTGCAATGCAAGGCAGACTCTTATCCACCAGACCGCCAGGGAAATCCCTGTTGCATGTATTTTAACACACACATAAAACTAAAAGGAGTTGGATCTCAGTTTTTTAAAAATGGACAGAAACAGGAAACAGAAGGTCAAAATAAAAGGAAAGATAGTTGTAGAAAACGGATGTCAGGGGATGGGGAATGCTACTATGAATTCCTCAGTCTTCCCAGGAACTCTGTCGTCCTGGGGCTGTGTGCCTTTTCCTGACAGCCTCCTAGAATTCCTGTGGGCTAGCTGCTTTCTAGCAGCTAGAAAGTTAGCTTGTTCATCCTCATCCCACCCAACCCATAAATTCCACCATGGCAGAGAAATTTCTCTGAATAAATACCAATTACCAGCCCCCTTTCATCCTCACACTCCTACCTTATGCCTATTGTGTGTTTACTACTGCACCTCAGAAGAGGGAATTTGCTTTGGCATCGTGGGACTCCATCAAGTCTATGTAATTTCCCATGTGAATAAGAGCCATGCTTGCTCAAAAGAAAAGAAAAACCTAGCTGACCACCAGAGTCTCATTTTTGTTTCTCCATCATTTACTTGGAAAAAAGCTTGGACTTTTAGTAATTTAAAAATTTTAAAACTGCAATACTAAATTGGTCAGGGTTACCAAAAAAGAAGATAAAAGTGACCCTTTTAGAACAGAGGAATAATTACTACACGACCTAGTCAATCCACTCTTAGGTATTTATCTAAAAGTTGTGAGAGCATATATACATATGAAAAGTTGCATGTGAATGTTTGTAGCAGTTATTTGTAATAGCAAAAACTGGAAAGAGCCCAAATGTCCATCAACAAGTGGATAGACGGTAAATTTTGGTACAGTATATCCACACAGTGGAATACTATTTGGCAATAAAAAAGGAACAAACTGCTGATACATAACAACAAGCTGGATGAATCTCAAAATTATGCTGAGTGAAAGAAGCGAAAAGAAGAGTACATAATGTATGATTCCATTCATACAAATTTCTATAAAATGCAAACTAACCAAAGAGTAGAGAAGGGAGAGAGGGATTAAAAGTTAAGAGGACATTTGAGGGGATAACAAATACATTTGTTACCTCGATAGTGGTGATGGTCTCACAGGAGTACACAAACATCATAATCCATCAGATTTCACACTTCCTACGTGGTTTATTGTTTTGTAAAAAGAGATAACAGGAAAGCACAGTTCAGTTCAGTTCAGTTCAGTCGCTCAGTCGTGTCCAACTCTTTTCGACCCCATGAATCGCAGCACGCCAGGCCTCCCTGTCCATCACCAACTCCCAGAGTTCACTCAGACTCACATCCATCGAGTCAGTGATGCCATCCAGCCATCTCATCCTCTGTCGTCCCCTTCTCCTCCTGCCCCCAATCCCTCCCAGCATCAGGGTCTTTTCCAATGAGTCAACTCTTCGCATGAGGTGGCCAAAGTACTGGAGTTTCAGCTTTAGCATCATTCCTTCCAAAGAAATCCCAGGGCTGATCTCCTTCAGAATGGACTGGTTGGATCTCCTTGCAGTCCAAGGGACTCCCAAGAGTCTTCTCCAACACCACAGTTCAAAAGCATCAATTCTTTGGCGCTCAGCTTTCTTCACAGTCCAACTCTCACATCCATACATGACCACAGAAAAAACCATAGCCTTGACTAGACGGACCTTTGTTGGCAAAGTAATGTCTCTGCTTTTGAATATGCTATCTAGGTTGGTCATAACTTTCCTTCCAAGGAGTAAGCGTCTTTTAATTTCATGGCTGCAGTCACCATGTGCAGTGATTTTGGAGCCCCCAAAAATAAAGTCTGACACTGTTTCCACTGTTTCCCTATCTATGTCCCATGAAGTGGTGGGACCGGATGCCATGATCTTCGTTTTCTGAATATTGAGCTTTAAGCCCACTTTTTCACTCTCCACTTTCACTTTCATCAAGAGGCTTTTTAGTTCCTCTTCACTTTCTGCCATAAGGGTGGTGTTATCTGCATATCTGAGGTTATTGATATTTCTCCCAGCAATCTTGATTCCAGCTTGTGCTTCTTCCAGTCCAGCATTTCTTCCAGCCCAGCGTTTCTCATGCTGTACTCTGCATATAAATTAAATAAGCAGGGTGACAATATACAGCCTTGACGTATTCCTTTTCCTATTTGGAACCAGTCTGTTGTTCCATGTCCAGTTCTAACTGTTGCTTACTGACCTGCATACAAATTTCTCAAGAGGCAGATCAGGTGGTCTGGTATTCCCATCTCTTTCAGAATTTTCCACAGTTTATTGTGATCCACACAGTCAAAGGCTTTGGCATAGTCAATAAAGCACAAAAGAAGACAAAAGTTTCTCCCTCATCTCTAATATTCTTTTTTTTTTAATTTTGAATAGTCTATTTTTTAGTACAAATAGATTCTTTTTTTCCCCCAAACTTTAAACTTTTTATTTTGTATGGGGGTATAGCCGATTAACAATGTTGTGGTAAATTCAGGTGAACAGCGAAGGGACTCAGCCATACATATATAAGTATTCAATATTCTTGAAAGCAAGATGCCACACACACACACACACAAATCCTTGCTGCTCTCACACTCACTAATCACTGCTGCTGCTAAGTCGCTTTAGTCGTGTCCGACTCTGTACAACCCCATAGACGGTCAACAGCCTATTTCCTTTACAGTATCTCTGAGATGTATCCGTTCCCATTCTCAGCCTCTGGCCCACTCTAAGCCCTCCACCCCCATTGTTAAGTTACAACCTAGTCTTACCCTCCATCCAACATGCAGGTGGCTGCCAGAATAATCTTGACAGAGGACATCTCCAACTCCTGTTATTCAAAGTCATCATAGAAAAGTTATCAATGTACATCCACGCCTGAAAACAAAAGAGTATTTAAAAAAAAAGTTAGTAGTGGTTATCTATGGAGAGAAGGTGATTTTTATTTTCTCTCTTTTTCTATATTTTACAGTAGTTTTTTTTTTAAGTAAAAATAACCTTATTGGTTTTGCTTGTTACAAAAAGAATGAATACTCACTGTAAAATATTCAAATAATATGAACAATATGAAAGTATAGTAAAATTAGAAAATGAAATTTGTTTCCTTCTTGTGATCAACATTGTGGTTTCGTCTCCAACATCCACACTACGCCTTCCATTCAGGAAGCAGCCAGGCAGTTTGGGTGAGATTATCTCCACTCACAGCTTCAGAAATAGCTTCTGGAATGGTCTAAACCAGCAATTCTTAACCCTAACATCCAAACCCTTATATTGTAACAAGCATTTCATAACACTGCCTTACCATCCTGACTTGTAAAATCAATAGATCATGTATTGTGATATACCTTCTATTATGACAAAATGCTATAATATAAAGGAGAAATAACAGGAAAATAATACCTTATGAAATATTATATATTTCCATATGGAAATGCTTGGGCACGACTATAATAGAAGATATAATGAAGTAGTTAGATGTTTGTACCTAATGGCAGAATCACCATTTGTTGGACAGTTTTTGAGAACTATGTGTCAGGGCAAACAGACAGAAATCCCGTTTCATGGAGCTGACATTCTAACAGGGTAGTGGGATACAAACACCAAACAATTGGCATAATACAACAGAACACGTAAGTAAATTATATATTACATTGTAAGGTGATAAGTATTACGGGGGTAAAAAGTAGAACAGGGTAAGGAAAAACCAGCATTCAGAACAGTAGGGAAGTAGGTAATAAGTTGCAATTTAAACTAGTGGTCAAGACTACTACCAAGACCGTAACATTCAGTTTGAAGGAGGTGAGGGAATGAATCATGAATGATACTTCTAGGGGGAAGTATCCAAGCGGAGGGAATAGCCATGCAAATAATCGAAGGAGGAAGCCTCTGTAGGGAGTATCTGGGCTGTAAGTAGCCAGTGAGGTGGCCTGAAGTGAGTAGTAGGAGAAAAAGCAGAAGTAGGAGATGGGTCAGAGAGGAAACAGAACCACATCTCCCAGGGCCTCAAAGCACATTGTAAAGCTTGCATTCTGAGTAAAATGATGCAACATTAGAAGGTTGAGAAGTGAGGAATGACATGCTTTGACCCACATTTTATTAATAAAAGGAAAAATCTGGCTACTCTGTTGAGAATGGATTGGAAGACCAGCTGGAGAGTTTGCCATAAGAATCCAGGTGAGAAGTGAAAGCAACAGCTACAAATGCAAACTAAGATTCAGTAGAGTATTTCATCTGAGATGTCATTGATTGTAGGATACATCCTGGCTCCAGAGATAAAATATGCAATGTGAATTGCATTATGCAGTGTGAACTGCAATATTCAGAAAGTGGTGTCAGCTGTTCAAAACATGATTTTCTGAAGTAATGAACAACTCTTGGTGAAGTTCCAAATGAAACAAAATACTATTTTCTCTCAATTTACCCATAATTCTCCCATCTTAAAATTCAATTCATATTAAGACCATAAACAAGTAGTTCATGTTCATATACAAAATGAAGTTAGGGTCTAGGTTCAGATTATTATAAACATGTTTTTTAAATCCACATTAATGTCAAACAGGACATTAAAAGCCATGCAAGATAAGGGGAAAATCTGTAATGTTGGATTGTTCCATACATTATGAGACTCTTGAGAGTCCCTTGGACTGCAAGGAGATCAAACCAGTCAGTTCTAAAGGAAATTGCTCCTGAATATTCATTTGAAAGGCTTTGCTGAAGCTGAAGCGCCAATCCTTTGGCCATCTAATTCAAAATGCCGACTCATTAGAAAAGACCCTGATGCTGGGAAAGATTGAAGAGGAGAAGGGGACAACAGAGGATGAGATGTTTGGATGGCATCACCAACTCAATGGACATGAATTTGAGCAAGCTCTGGGAGTTGATGGACAGAGGAGCTGGCGGGCTACAGCCCATGGGGTAGCAAAGAGTCAGACACAACTTAGCAACTGAAAAACAATATACATTATGAAAAATCTATTATCTTTGGCCCATATTCTAAATACTCAATCACTGTGACAACCAAAATTGCTCCCAAAATTTACAAAGAGGTCCCTAGGATGATTCAGGAACAGACAAATGACCCTACATATCATCACGGTCCAATCAGAGGAAAGCCTAGATCTGCTGTTTGACAACGGAGAAGGCGATGGCACCCCACTCCAGTACTCTTGCCTGGAAAATCCCATGGACGGAGGAGCCTGGTAGGCTGCAGTCCATGGGGTCGCAAAGAGTCGGACACGACTGAGCGACTTCACTTTCACTTTTCACTTTCATGCATTGGAGAAGGAAATGGCAACCCACTCCAGTGTTCTTGCCTGGAGAATCCCAGGGACGGGGGAGCCTGGTGGGCTGCCGTCTATGGGGTCACACAGAGTCGGACACGACTGAAGTGACTTAGCAGCAGAGGCGGCTGTTTGACAAAGAGAAAAAGGAAAACCAGTACTTCTGGCAGGGCCTGAATGAAGAAGCCCCATGCCCGAATGCGCCAGCAGCCCTTCCACCACCAGGGGGAGCTCTCCTTGGGATGAGGCTTTTACCTTTTTTAATGTAGTATTGTATTTTTTTTTAATTATGGTAAAATATACATAAATGTAACATCTTAACCATTTAAAAGTCTACATTCACATTATTGTGCAACAAATCTCTAGAACTCTTTCCATCTTGCAAAAAGACACTATTACTCATTAAACAACAACTCCGGTTTCCCCTTCTACCCACAATCCCTGCCAACCAGCATTCCACTTTCTGCCTATAAGAGTTTGGCCTTTCTAGGTACCTCAGTGGTAAAGAATCCGCCTGCCAGTGCAGCAGACATGGGTTCCATCCTTGGGTTGGGAAAATCCCGTGGAAGAGGAAATGACAACCCACCCCAGTATTCTTGCGGGAGAATCCCATGGACAGAGGAGCCTTGCGGGCTGCAGTCCGTGCCGTCAGGAAGAATCAGGTGTGACTGAGCACACTCTCACAGGTACCACATATACGTGGCATCATATGGTATTTGTCCTTTTCCATCTGATTTATTTCACTTAACATAATGTCCTCAACAAGATTTTATCTTTGAAGGCAAGGGCAAGACAGAGCAAAAGCTGGCAGCTGAATTACGTTGTTGAACTCCTCCATCAACCCTTTACCAAAAGCCCACTTCACCTCTGAACATTTTGGTTACTTGGTCAATATATTCCATTTATTATTTAAGCACATTTGTGCTTATATTTTCTGTTATTTACAGGTGAAAAGATGATAACTGATACCCTCCCCTTTTTTTCCTCAAATAGAATTATCAGTTTGGTATATATTCTTTCAGACTATCTAATATACAAATAGAGATGTGCATTTTATTTTTATATATGTGAAATCCTATAATACTGTTAAGCAACCTAATTTTTTCTCTGACTTCTTTCAATGTTAATAAATACAGATTTAGCTGTATTTATTTTAAATATTAAATTAATTTAAAAAATTCTTTTTGAGGTCTACTGTGTGGATGAACCATAGTCTATTTAACCAATTGGGAAACATTTAGGCTCTTCTTAGTGTTTTGATACTTATAAACATGCTGTAGTGAACTCCCTTCTTCACATTTACTTCCTTTGAATACATATCTAGAAGAAACGCCTTCCCCACAGTTGTACAAATTTCTATTCCTAACAATAATTTAAGCATTCCCGATTCTCTATATTCTTTAAAATATGGAGTATCGGCCATCATTTTCATCTTTCCTAATATAATATATAAAAATAATATCTAACTTTCATTAAATTTGGAAAAAGTGGAAACAGTGACAGATTTTATTTTCTTGAGCTCCAAAATCACTGCAGCCACAAAATTAAAAGATGCTTGCTCCTTGAGAGAAAAGATATGGCAAACCTAGGCAGCATATTAAAAAACAGAGACATCACTTTGTCAACAAAGGCCCATAAAGTCAAAGCTATGGTTTTTCCAGTAGTCGTGTAAGGATGTGAGAGTTGAACCATAAAGAAGGCTGGGCACCAAAGAATTGATGCTTTCGAACTGTGGTGCTGGAGAAGGCTCTTGAGAGTCCTTAGGACTGCAAGGAGATCAAACCAGTCAATCCTAAAGGAAATCAACCCTGAATATTCACTGGAAGGATTGATGGTAAAGCTGAAGCTGATTATTTATTTAAAATAATCACCCATAATTAACTACTCTAACATAACTCTTCATTTTCCTGTGCTCTCTCCCAGTCTTTGCTTTGTGCATACATATTTTAGGGGCTTCCCAGGTAGTGCTAGTGGTGAAGAACCTGCCTGTCAATGCAGGAGACACAAGAGATACAGGTTCAACCCCTGGGTCAGGAAGATCCCCTGGAGTAGGAAATGGCCACCCACTCCAGTTTTCTTGCCTCGAGAATCCTATGGACAGAGGAACCTAGTGGGCTACAGTCCATGGGGGTCACAAAGAGACAGACACAACTGAAGCAACTTAGCACACATACATATATATTTTAACTACTAGTTCTAATCAGGAGAAGGCAATGGCATCCCACTCCAGTACTCTTGCCTGGAAAATCCCATGGACGGAGGAGCCTGGTAGGCTGCAGTCCATGGGGTTGCTAAGAGTCGGACAGGACTGAGCGCCTTCACTTTCACTTTTCACTTTCATGCATTGGAGAAGGCAATGGCAACCCACTCCAGTGTTCTTGCCTGGAGAATCCCAGGGACGGGGGAGCCTGGTGGGCTGCCATCTATGGGGTCGCACAGAGTTGGACATGACTGAAGCGACTTAGCAGCAGCAGTTCTAATCATTCGATTTTTAAAAAAAATATTTAGTGTAACTAATTTTAAACATATACAAAGTAGGCAGAATAAAATAGTGAAGCCAGGTACCCTAACCCAGCCCCACAAAACATTAAACTGAAATCAGTCAGGTTCCATCTACTTTACCTGCTACTTGCCCCCACCCACATTTTCTGAAACAAATCCCAGACATCATATCTTTCCATCGGTAAATATTTCAGTAGTAACCATTCAATTTTTCATTCAACTTTTTTCACTTGTAGTCTAAGGAAGACAAAGACATCAATAATTCAACTCAAAAAAACATCTAAGTATTCTGACGTTGGCAGTGAGGATTGATTTGAGGTGCAAGGGAGGAATGTCTAAAAGCTACTGTGTCTGAAGAGCTTTATTAATGAATCTTTTCATTTTTTTCCCCCATCCTTCTTTTTGTGGTAAGGTACAAGAGAATCCAATTAAAATCCCACATGTTGTCACCTACACACCAAATCAAATATAACACAGGCCAAATCACAGTATCTCTACACGTGAAAAATACCCATCAAAACATATTTTATTTAATACAACTAAATCTCAAAGTAGTTATTAGTCATCTTCTCCAATCAGCAATTTTTAAGGATTTCACTACAAACCACCTTGAACATTGTGAGTGTTTGTTTTTTTTTTCTGGCCTCACCACAAAGCATGCTGCTAAGTCACTTCAGTCGTGTCCGACTCTGAGGGACCCCCATAGACGGCAGCCTACCAGGCTCCCCCGTCCCTGGGATTCTCCAGGCAAGAACACTGGAGTGGGTTGCCGCTTCCTTCTCCAATGCAGGAAAGTGAAAAGGGAAAGTGAAGATGCTCAGTCGTGTTCGACTCTTAGCGACCCCATGGACTGCAGCCTACCAGGCTCCTCTGCCCATGGGATTTTCCAGGCAGGAGTACTGGAGTCGGGTGCCATTGCCTTCTCCGACCACAAAGCATATGGGATCTTAATTCCCAACCAGGGATTGAACTTCTGCCCCCTGCCTTGGAAGACAGAGTCTTAACCACTGGACTGCTGGAGAAGTCGCATATTTTATTTTTTTAAGATTTCAGTCTGATTATCCATTGGTTCAACATTTCTTGGAAGACAGGTTACCATCTTCCTCCCTTGTTCCATTAATTTATGTTGCAGTATCATGAATAGTGTCACCCCTCAGCCCTTTAGAGAACAGCAGTGTTGAGGAGGTGATATTAAAACCCATCCCCAAAAGAGACTTGGCAAACAAGAAATCGTCATTATTCCCACACTTAACACGTACAGCACTTGGTATTCTAGTAGAGTAACTCACAGTGTAAACTGGGGTGGGGGGGTGCTAGAGACTTGTCTTTATTAGTTGTATAACCTTTTTAGACTACTAGTTACAGTTCTGAGTCAATACACCATCCCTTATCCTGGCTCTACCCTATAGGACAGATTTAACTGCAGATGAGAAAAACCAAGACTCACAGAGATTTAAGATCAAACACTGGTGGGACTTCCCTGGGGGTCCAGTGGTTAAGAATCCGCACTTCTACTTCAGGGGACATGCACTATCCCGGGTCAGGAACTAAGGACTCGCATGCCAACGAGGCAAATAGATCAAACACTGGCATGTGCTGGAGTCACGATCTGAAGCCCAGCATATCAGCTGGGATGATTTGGTTGCAAGCCAAAGAAATTTGCTAAATTCAGTCCAAAAAGGGGAGCATTAATTAGAGGCATATTGAAAGAATGAATGTAGCTGAAGGAGACAGGCTGGAGGCAGGGCAACAAGGATGACCCCATCCTCTGGTCTGGAAAGTGTGAACATCAACCTGTTTTTCATCTTCGGTTAAGTATTTTGTACAAGATTAGAAGTTCAGGAAGAGACCTTGACTGGTTTTTAACTTCAGAAGGAGGACAGAGCATGTAATTTATTATTCCACGAAGAAGCTCATGCTTTAGAAGAATTAATTCTTCTAAAGGAACTTAGAGTACAGCTTTGAAAGGTGAAATAGATGCTGGGTTGCAAGAGAAAAAGTTCTGTGGTGACATCTTGAGTACAGTGTGAAGATCTCCCTTCAGGGAAGGACTGGTCCCAGCTATCAGAGAGTTGCTTGCAGACAGCCTTGCAGGAATTGCCTTTGCTGCAGAGAGCTACCTCATCCATAGTTACACCCTTCCAGGGACAGCCCACATTACTGAAGTTAGGTAGAAAGGCCTTACTATAGTCAAAGCTATGATTTTTCCAGTAGTCATGTTCAGATGTGAGAGCTGGACCATAAAGAAGGCTGAGCGCCAAAGAATTGCTGCTTTCAAACTGTGGTGCTGTAAAAGACTCTTGAGAGCCCCTAGGACTGCAAGGAGATCAAACCAGTCAATACTAAAGGAAATCAAACCTGAATACTTTTTGGAAGGTCTGATGCTGAAGCTGACGCTCCAATACTATGGCCACCTGATGTGAAGAACCCATTCATTGGAAAAGACCCTGATGCTGGGAAAGATGGAGGGCAGGAGGAGAAGGGGAGGGCAGGAGGAGAAGGGGACGACAGAGGATGAGATGGCTGGATGGCATCACCAAATCTATGGACATGAGTTTGAGCAAGCTCTGGGAGTTGATGATGGACAGTGAAGGCTGGTGTGCTGCAGTCCATGGGGTGGCAAAGAGTTAGACACAACTTAGTGACTGAACAACAACAACATTTCAGCTTAGTGCTGGGACAACTCTATAAGGCCATTTTTGCTCCAGAGTCCCAGAAGGGCTGACTGAGTCCGTTGTACAGCCTGTAGCACAGCATAGCTTTTCCCTGTACCCTCTCCTGCATCCCTCTTCTCCTTCCATAGGTATTGATTCTGAGAGATTATTATTATTATCATTATTATTATTATTATTTTGGCTGCCCTGCCTGGGTCTTAGTTATGGCACGCAGGATCTAGTTCCCTAATCAAAGATAGAACCCAGGCCACCTGCATTGAGAACACGCAATCTTAATCACTGGACTGTCAGGGAAGTCCCCTAAGAGAATTTTTTACAATAAATATCCTGTATGCTAAACTCAGTCTCAGATTTTGCTGTTGAAGAGCCCAATCTGTAAACATCTGCATTCACTGATTCTGACTCCCAAGTTTTCTACATTCTTACCCCACCAAATGTAATCATGGAGTCAAATGGAATTAAGACTTTTTTGGTTATTGTAATATATATATATACATATAAAACATAAAGTTTACCATTTTAACTGTATTTTTCAATAGCATTAAATATATTTACACGGTTGTGCAACCTCATTATAGCTTTTTATGAGCATTTAGAATCATAAGCCCACAGAATATTAGAACTAGAGAGATTTTTATATACTAAAGCATGCAAATTCATCTATCAGAACCTAGCAAACATAAAGAGAAAGAAACAGAAAGATTGATGGGTGATGAGAGAGAAATAAAGCATGCATGCCCCTTTTTTCACATGCAAACAAGAAGTGTAAATTCACTGCTTCCACACAGACTCCAGTTCCCTACCACTTCTCTGAGGCAGGCATCTCTCCGCGATGAGGGTGATTGTGGATTTAAGATTTATATTTTGCTATAACATGGCACCAAACACAAACCAACCACTTCATCTGATTTCAATTAAAAAAAAAATTATACAGAGGTCTGCCCTCATACTGGACAAAAACAATTATCTGGCTGAGACTCAATAAAAGTTGGTGTGTCAGGGCAGCTTAAGGCCTTCCTAAGGGATTTTCAAGGGTAAATTTGACTATATTTAATTTTCATCTTATATGCTGACCTTAAAACCTCACTTATGTGAAATACAACCCCTTTAAGTTAACCTGCTTTGCAGTAGTATGGCATTAACTTATATAAAAAATCATGATATTGCAAAAAGAAAAGAAAAAAATGTTTAAGGTGAATGGAAGTACAGGGTGAAAATAAACTGAAATAAGTTCTCATTAGATTACTTATGGGTTTCCCTATTTGTGAGACTCTATAGCAGCTAGCAGTGCTGTTCAATAGAAATAAAATGCCAGCCACCTAAATAATTAAATTTTCTACTTAGCCACTTAAAAAAAATTTTTTTTTTTTTGGCCACATTGCACAGCTTATTTCCCCCACTAGGGATCAAACACATGCTGGATCACCAGGGAATTCCCAGCCACATTTTAAAAAAAGAAACAGGTAAAGTGAGTAAAACAATTCACTTATCCCAGTACATATCCAAAATACTGTCACTTCAACATGTAATCAATGTAACAATTGTTAATGACCTATTTTACTTTTTCATACTGTGTATTTTGCAATTACAATGCATCTTAACTTGAACCAACCACATTTCAAGGGTTCAGGGGTCACATGTGGCTAGTAATTTCCCTATTGAACAATGCAGGTGTCAAACGTTCTCTGATAACAGAGAAATCTCTCATTCCTCTGCAAAGTTTGGTCTAAACTGGGTAACATTTAAGGGAAAGATTTGGAAATATATGTGGCTCTGTATCAAAGCTTTATCTGCCAGAACTGAGGAAGACTTCCATTCATCCTAGATTTAAAAGTGGACAACAGTCTGACTTTTGGCAGAATGAAAACCCAAACCCAACTCCTTAATGCACCCTTAGCAGAGAGAAGCAACGTCTCCCCAGGCAGAACATGAATCAATAGTTTCCAATTCCCCAACAAGCAGTGAATCATTAAAGTTTCACAAGGATAATTCCCAATACATTCCAATCAAGTCTGTGAATTATAGACAAGAAGTCTATTCTTCAAGCCTCACTGCCTTCTATCCCAAAGGAGAAAACAGCAACAGCTAATAGAGAAGGCATGAAAAAATTACCCACGTATTGAACTACTGATTTGACTTAAAACAACAAGCTCAACTCTTTACAACAACATAGACAAATAAAGGCAAGAGCTCAATTTTTACTGCCTTGAAACAAAATTGAAATATGGAATTGCAAACAGCTTTAAGACAAATGACACAGATTTTATAACCTTTTACTCCATTCTGTTAATTCTCTGTCTACATAATACCAAATTAAAGAGAGGACTAATTTATTCATTTACCCTTAGGCAGGCAACAGCACACACACTACACACACACACCACACATACACACACAGTGTGACATTTGATGCAGAAATCTTGAACTAAAATCTCAACATAAAAATTCTCCCATAATTAGTGAAACCTGCAGGGTCTTGGCAACAGCAAACTGTGAAGCTGACCTGTTAGAAACACCTTCAAATCCACAGCACACAGAACTCCATGGGAAACCCTGCTGCAGAAACACTCAAAGTCAAAATATTACAAATAGATGGGAGGGAACATGTGTATACCTATGGTTGATTCATGTTGATGTATGGCAGAAACCAACACAACAGTGTAAAGCAATTATCCTCCAAATAAAAATAAATAATTTTTTAAAAATAAAATACATGATAACCTCAAAAAAAATTATAAATTATCAAGAGGAAGATTTAAAGGGGAAGAAGCAGAAACAACAAACAAGAGAAAGTATACCCCTAAAACTCAAGATAATCAAGCAATCTAGAGAGATTTTTAAACACATTGCTCTCAAATTTTTTAAAGAATAGATATGTTATGGAAAAACAGGACACCATACAAAAAATAACAACATAATAAAAGAACCAATTAGAAATTTCATATATTAAAAAATAAAATCACTGTGTAAAACACTAATGGACAGATCACACAGAACAGTTCAGTTCAGTCGCTCAGTTGTGTCCGACTCTTTGCGACCCCAAGGACTGCAGCACTCCAGGCTTCCCTGTCTGTCCATCACCAACTCCCAGAGCTTGCTCAAACTCATGTCCATCAAGTTGGTGATGCCATCCAACCATCTCATCCTCTATCATCCGCTTCTCCTCCTGCCTTCAATCTTTCAGCATCAGGGTCTTTTCCAAGGAGTCAGTTCTTCCCATCAATAGCCAAAGTATTGGAGCTTCAGCTTCAGCATCAGTCCTTCCAATGAATATTCAAGACTGATTTCCTTTGGGATTGACTGGTTTGATCTCCTTGCAGTCCAAGGGACTCTCAAGAGTCTTCTCCAACACTACAGTTCAAAAGCATCAATTCTTCAGCACTCAGCTTTCTTCATAGTCCAACTCTCACATCCATACGTGACTACTGGAAAAACCACAGCTTTGACTAGATGGAGCTTTGTCGGCAAAGTAATGTACACAGAATAGTAGACATAGCTAAAATAAATTAATGGATTGGAAACTAAATATAAAGAAATCATATAAAATGTAGCATCAGTTCAGTTCGGTTCAGTCGCTCAGTCGTGTCCGACTCTTTGCGACCCTATGAATCGCAGCACGCCAGGCCTCCCTGTCCATCACCAACTCCCGGAGTTCACTCAGACTCACGCCCATCAAGTCAGTGATGCCATCCAGCCATCTCATCCTCTGTCATCCCCTTCTCCTCCTGCCCCCAATCCCTCCCAGCATCAGAGTCTTTTCCAATGAGTCAACTTTTCGCATGAGGTGGCCAAAGTACTGGAGTTTCAGCTTTAGCATCATTCCTTCCAAAGAAATCCCAGGGCTGATCTCCTTCAGAATGGAGTAGTTGGATCTCCTTGCAGTCCAAGGGACTCTCAAGAGTCTTCTCCAACACCACAGTTCAAAAGCATCAATTCTTCGGCGCTCAGCCTCTTCACAGTCCAACTCTCACATCCATACATGACTACTGGAAAAACCATAGCCTTGACTAGACGGACCTTTGTTGGCAAAGTAATGTCTCTGCTTTTGAATATGCTATCTAGGTTGGTCATAACTTTCCTTCCAAGGAGTAAGCGTCTTTTAATTTCATGGCTGCAGTCACCATCTGCAGTGATTTTGGAGCCCCCCCCCAAAAAAAGTCTGACTCTGTTTCCACTGTTTCCCCATCTATTAGAAAAACTTAAAAAAAAAAAAACTTGAAAGTAAATCAGGTTACTTCCCTGGCTAATCCTCTGAGCTCCCAGTGCAGGGGGTCTGGATTCCATCCCTGGTCAGAGAACTAGATCCCACATGCTGCAACTAAGGTCTGGCACAGCCAAATAAATACATGATTTTTAAAAAAGTAAATCAGAAACATGGGGGATAAAATGAGAAGATTTCACATATACTCAATAGGAGTTACAAATAAAGAAAATTGAAAGGGGGATAGTATTTGGAGAAATATGGATGAAGTTTTAAGGACTTTTTTTTTTCTAAATTGAAGAAGCCCACCCAGCCAAGCAGGAAAAATAACAACACACACTTACCTAGACACTTTGGAGTCAAACTATGGAACATTGAACTCAAAGAGAAAAATGTTAAAACTATCAGAGAGATGATAAAGCTTATCTTCACAGTCATGACAATTTATTAGACTTATAGCAGATTTCTCATGAGCACGTTTAGCCAAATCACTAGGTACTCCCTATATCCATCCCTATCTCTAAAGACCGTTAGATATAAAGGAAAAAAAGAAACCACTTTTCAAAAGCCTACATTATAAACATTATTCTAGGTGTTGTCAAAAGCACATTATGTAGCTACAATGTCAATATTTTAGGAAATATTCCACTCCCATGCCAGATTTGGCTCTTAATTCCACTTAACACATAGCACAAATATCAGACCAGTGCGTGTATGCTCAGATTCTTTGTGACCCTATGACTGCAGCCTACCAGGCTCCTCTGTCTATGGGATATTTCAAGCAAGAATACTGGAGTGCATTGCCATTTCCACCTCCAGGAGATCTTCCTGACCCAGGGATTGAGCCTGAGTCTCCTGCGTTTCCTGCATTGGCAGGCGGATTCTTCACCACTGAGCCCACCTGGGAAGCCCATCAGATCAGATATCATGACTGAACATCTCAACAGCATCTGGTCTTGAAAGTCTAGATATTCTAAGAGCCCTCAAGAAAGGAATGATTTTCTGGGACCATTGTCTCACACGGAATGTGGCACTTTATATTTTCCAAGAAGAACAGTAAAAATTTTTCTAACCAAAACTCATGAACATACAATTTCAGAAACATCTGTACTTTCCAACTTCACATAGAAATAAAAATGTTTTAACTGATGATTTTAGCTATGTTTACCTTTGGGATTATTAACTTAAAGATCTACATTTTTAAAAGAAGGATATCTTTGTGCAAACATCAGTTGGCTTCTGTATATTTGTCTCCCTGTGTAAAACTCTAGGTACTGTGTTTGAATTTAAAAAAAATACATATCTGTTTCTATGACTTTCTTTCTTTCTTTGTACAGCTCCATGTCGCTGTCTTAAAACTAACCAACCCAGGCTTTCTCACTTGGTTCCTCTGTCTGCCTTTCCCTTTCGTGCTCTAATTATGTCTCTTCTCTCACTTTCTGTCCTTATCTTCCCTCTGTTTCTTTTCCTTAGCTTCGCAATATTGAAAAATATTTTTAAATAATTTGAGAAGTAATATACAGGACAGAGCACAGGCTTCAGATCAGATAGTAAGGTGAAGTGAAGTGAAAGTCCCTCAGTCCTGTCTGACTCCTTGCAACCCCATGGACTATATACAGTCCAAAGAATTCTCCAGGCCAGAATACTGGAATGGGTATCCTTTCCCTTCTCCAGGGGATCATCCCAGCCCAGGGATTGAACCCAGGTCTCCCACATTGCAGGTGGATTCTTTACCAGCTGAGCCACAAGGGAAGCCCAAGAATACTGGAGTGGGTAGCCTATCCCTCCTCCAGTGGATCTTCCCAACCCAGGAATCAAACCGGGGTCTCCTGCATCGCAGGCAGATTCTTTACCAACTGAGCTATCAGGGAAGCCCCCAGATCAGATAGACAGGGATTCAAATCCTAGTTCCTCACTCTTAAGGACTGTGGATCTTGAGCAAATTATTATCCCCTCTAAACTTTATTTTTTAACTGTGAAGTGGGGAAATGATGTCTACCCCAGAGTGTTGTCAGGATTACTAGAGATAAAGTATGTAAACGAGCCAACACAGAGTAAGTATCCAAGAAATACTGGTTCACCTTTTCACTTGAATCAGGTTTTATGTTCTTTGTTCTTAATTCTGAAAGCAAATAAATGAAATGTTTTCTATTTCTCTCCAAATATTGCTTTATGCTTAGCCAACCTGGACTTATTTTCTTCCACTAATAATTAGTAGGTTTTTCTGATGGGAAATTATTGCCCACCTATCATTGTTTCTCAAATTGTGTTCCACAGAACACTAGACATTAATAGAGGTCAAATCAGTTTGCATATGATGTCTTCATCTTGTAGGTTCATGGTTTACCCTAGCCGATGAAAAGCAACTCTACAAGCAGTTTCCATGAGCAACTGTAATTCAGTGTTTTCTGTCATTAGTTGACCATATTCATTTTTTTGTGTAACACCTAATTAACATCTTGCACATCCAATCAACTCCTTTTAGAAAATGCTAATTTAGAGAGATGGATGGACTTTTTATGTACTTCAAGCAATTTTCCATAAATATAACTTCTTTCAACAGAGAGATAAGAGCTAAATAGCATCCAGTTGCAATTATATTCTTTGAAAATAAATAAAATTATATTCTTTGGCAAGGGTGTAAATAATTCTAATTTGGAGTTGTGGATTATCTTGGTTTTGATTGTTTTGTTCTGTTTTTTAGTGTGGCTATCAAAGGACACTAGCTGAGTATCCACAGAGTATGAATCACAAAGACAAATCACACATGCTTTCTTTAAACCTCAGTTTTCTTGTTATTAATGTGGGAGATTAGAGGCTTTTCTACAGTCTTGCTGTGAGGACCCAAGGAGATCATTCACGTGAAAGTGCAATCTATACCAGCACAGCTTGGACTGGTTAAAAATTAATTGAGCATTCTTTGGCATTGCCTTTCTTTGGGATTGGAATGAAAACTGACCTTTTCCAGTCCTGTGGCCACTGCTGAGTTTTCCAATAGCCTTTGGGCTATTGTTCATTGTTAAGGTGGGAGGTGGGAGGAATTTAATGGTTCTAAAGAGAAATAATCAAGGATGTCCAATTGGGCAAGAGGAACTATTTGAGCTCAGACCCAACCAGCATGGGATTTTTCTTTCCAAAGGATTTTAAGAGTACAAGAACCCCACAGATTTAGATCAGTAATGCTGTAGACCATTCAGGTATGTAAATTCCCTGAGCTATCAGGGAAGCCCCCAGATCAGATAGACAGGGATTCAAATCCTAGTTCCTCACTCTCAAGGACCATGGATCTTGAGCAAATTATGTTTTCATAGTATGTAAACCACTAGACCATTCAGGTATGACCTAAATCAAATCCCTTATGTTTATACAGTGGAAGTGAGAAATAGATTTAAGGGGCTAGATCTGATAGAGTGCCTGATGAACTATGGATGGAGGTTCGTGACATTGTACAGGAGACAGGGATCAACACCATCCCCAAGAAAAAGAAATGCAAAAAAGCAAAATGACTGTCTGAGGAGGCCTTACAAATAGCTGTGAGAAGAAGAGAAGTGAAAAGCAAAGGAGAAAAGAAAGATATACCCATCTGAATGCAGAGTTCCAAAGAATAGCAAGGAGAGATAAGAAAGCCTTCCTTAGCAATCAATTCAAACAAATAGAGGAAAACAATAGAATGGGAAAGACTAGAGATCTCTTCAAGAAAATTAGAGATACCAAGGGAACATTTCATGCAAAAGTGGGCTCAATAAAGGACAGAAATGGTATGGACCTAACAGAAGCAGAAGATACTAAGAAGAGGTGGCAAGAATACACAGAAGAACTGTACAAAAAACATCTTCATGACACAGATAATCACAATGGTGTGATCACTCACACTCATCTAGAGCTAGACATCCTGGAATGTGAAGTCAAGTGGGCCTTAGGAAGCATCACTAAGAGCAAAGCTAGTGGAGGTGATGGAATTCCAGTTGAGCTATTTCAAATCCTAAAAGATGATGCTGTGAAAGTGCTGCATTTAATATGTCAGCAAATTTGGAAAACTCAGCAGTGGCCACAGGACTGGAAAAGGTCAGTTTTCATTCCAATCCCAAAGAAAGGCAATGCCAAAGAATGCTCAAACTACCGCACAAGGGCACTTATCTCACACACTATTAAAGTAATGCTCAATATTCTCCAAGCCAGGCTTCAGCAATATGTGAACCATGAACTTCCAGATGTTGAACCTAGTTTTAGAAAACGTAGAGGAACCAGAGATCAAATTGCCAATATCCGCTGGATCATTGAAAAAGCAAGAGAGTTCCAGAAAAACATCTATTTCTGCTTTATTGACTATGGCAAAGCTTTTGACTGTGGATCACAAGAAACCGTGGAAAATTCTGAAAGAGATGGGAATACCAGACCAGCTGACCTGCCTCTTGAGAAACCTGTATGCAGGTCAGGAGGCAACAGTTAGAACTGGACAAGGAACAACAGACTGGTTCCAAATAGAAAAAGGGGTACATCAAGGCTGTATATTGTCACCCTACTTATTTAACTTATATGCAGAGTACATCATGAGAAACACTGGGCTGGAAGAAGCACAAGTTGGAATAAAGATTGCCGGGAGAAATATCAATAACCTCAGATATGCAAATGACACCACCCTTACGGCAGAAAGTGAAGAAAACTAAAGAGCCTCTTGATGAGAGTGAAAGAGGAGAGTGAAAAAGTTGGCTTAAAGCTCAACATTCAGAAAACTAAGATCATGGCATCCGGTCCCATCACTTCATGGCAACTAGATGGGGAAACAGTGGCTGACTTTATTTGGGGGGGGCTCCAAAATCACTGCAGATGGTGATTGCAGCCATGAAGTTAAAAGGTGCGTACTCCTTGGAAGGAAAGTTATGACCAACCTAGACAGCATATTAAAAAGCAGAGGTATTACTTTGCCAACAAAGGTCCGTCTAGTCAAGGCTATGGTTTTTCCAGTAGTCATGTATGGATGTGAGAGTTGGACTATAAAGAAAGCTGAGTGCTGACGAATTGATGCTTTTGAACTGTGGTGTTGGAGAAGACTCTTGAGAGTCCCTTGGACTGCAAGGAGGTCCAACCAGTCCATCCTAAAAGAGATCAGTCCTGAGTGTTCATTGGAAGGACTGATGTTGAAGCTGAAACCAATACTTTGGCCACTTGATATGAAGAGCTGACTCATTTGAAAAGACCCTGATGCTGGGATAGATTGAGGGCAGGAGGAGAAGGGGGCGGCAGAGGATGAGATGGTTGGACAGCATCACTGACTCAATGGACATGAGTTTGTGTAAACTCCAGGAGTTGGTGATAGACACGGAGGCCTGGCGTGCTGCGGTTCTTGGGGTCACAAAGAGTCAGCCACCACTGAGCGACTGAACTGAATGCTGTAGTGCATGGTCGCTCAGTCGTGTCCAACTATTTGCAACCCCATAGTCCGCCAGGCTCCTCTGTCCAGGCAAGAATACTGGAGTGGGTAGCCATTCCCTCTCCAGCAGATATTCCCAACCCAAGGATCAGACTCAAGTATCCTGCATTGCAGGCGGATTCTTTACCATCTGAGCCACCAGGAAAACCCAGTAAATGCTGTACTGTTTGAGAAAGATATATCTAGGTATATTATGGAAGACGCAAATGTCCATTTACAGAATTAAAAGCCAGCAAAACTACCCTCAGAATTACCAGAAAGACAACAGAGAATCTACTGAAGACGAAAAAAATAAAGATATTCCAAAGAAGCATAAAAAATAGAAAACAACATAAGATTATAGACCTAAAACTAGATATGATAATTACAATCATAAATGTGAATGAGATTAACTTATGAAAAGAAAAATACTCAAATCTGTCAGACAAACAGAATCAGTCTACAAAAGCCACAGTTAAAACCAGAAGTGGAAAAAATTCAATGTTGGTGACAGTGAGGCAAAGATGTTTTTAAGTTCAGTGTTAGAAAATAAATAGGTATAACATTTCTGAAAGGAAGTTTGTATTAAAATGTAAAATACACACAACACTGTATTAAGCTAGTTCACTTTGAGAAATTAGCCTGAGGAAAAAATTGCACAAAAGCAAATAGCCAGGCCCAGAAGGACTTCTTGTCTGGAGAGAGCGATAGGGGCTAGTCATGCAGACACAGCTACCATGCCACCTCTAAGGCAGTGCTGAAAGCTACTCTTAGGGCCAAAGTTGAAGAGTTACTAAAGGCACTCCCTTCTCTTTTTGTTTGTGTGCTTGTCTATAAACATTTCTTAGCTTCTCTGGTGTCTATAACAGAGCAAGGAAGGGATTTTCCCCAAGTTCAAAATCCACAGTGACTCATCTCTGGGACTTCCTGAGGCTACTCTGTGCATTGAGCAACTGCACAGGGATTCTTATGGCCCTGCCTGCAGCAGTGAGACACGGCAAGCCTAAGAGAAGCCTTCTAATGCTTTTATTAATTGTTTGAGTCTTTAAAAAAAAAAATCATGTTAATGTATGGCAAAACCACTACAATATTGTAAAGTAATTAGCCTCCAATTAAAATAAATAAATTTATAAAAACAAAAACAAAAAAAGAGCACCGGGGCGGGGGGGGGGGGGGGGGGAGGGGGGGCCTGAGGGGGGTGGGGGTGGGGGTGGGGGGGCGGAAGCATCAGTTACTTTTTAAAAGCAACCAAAGGACAGAGAGGTTAGTGGTGTCAGAGTAAGATAAGGACTGAGAAGGGTTTAAAGGATGTAGCAAACATTGAGATTAGTGAGTGACCTGGTGACCTGTGTGGTGGAGGGAGGGGTGGTTTTGAGAGAGAGCAGGAAGTGAAGACCCAGAGAGAGTGAATTTGGACATCTCTTTCTGGAAGTTTGGCCATGAAGAAGAGGGAGAGTAATGGGTGCTTGAAGGAAGGAATGAGGAAGAGGCAGGAAGAGGTGTTTGTTTCTGTTTTGTTTTTAAGAAGGAAAAGAAGCCTATAGATAAAAAGCAGATGATTCAGAGAAAAGGGCCTTCAACAGCAAGAGGAATGTTGTAACTGTGGGGAAGGAGGAAAAGCCACAGAGAGGTCAAACGGAGAGCTGCCTCTCCAATATAACCGATTGAAATAAAGATTTCCCTGCAGGGACCAGAGCCACTATTTTGAAGAGGAATGTCTTGCTTCTACCAGTTAGTTTGGAACTGGGAGTGCTCACCCAGTTTGATCCTAAAATGGAAAAATTGTGATAAAAATGTTCATTTTCTTGACTGTGGTGGTTTCACAGGCATGTGCGCATGTTAAAGCTCCTCAGTGTGCATTTCAAATAGCGTAATGTGTAGTATGTCAATTTTCCCTCAGTTGAGCTGTAGAGAATTTGTGTGTGTGTGTGGTTTTCAACTGGCATGCCTCAGTCAACAGGGGGCGTGGTTGTGCACAACAAGATGGGAAAGGGTTTGCCTGAATATTGGTTCTATGGTTGTTTGTCCTGATCTTTTCTTAGATGACAGAGCTCTGATTTATAGGCAGTAAAAGAAAGCAATTACATAATTATAGACATGAAGATACAGGCAAATGGATATGTAAAGGTTAGACTAAAACTTGAGCTGCTGAAATGTTCTTGCGTGCCTGTGTATCCTGTATTTGCAGACTCAGCAGAGAAAGGAGGAGATAGCAGGACGAAATATTTCTTCACAGTCATGTGGGAGCCGTATATGGGATTCTCAGGTGGCAGAGATTACAGTTGATGCCTTCCCGAGGACAGAATTTTGTTGCAAGTTTTTGTGACTAGGTCAACACCAGCTTAAATATCACACCACTGGCTGATGGGAGAGATGATGGGAACAGAACGCAGAATAAAAGTGGAACACTCCAGTGAAACCACTGAAAATGTAAAAGGAGCTGTGACTGTGAGATCTTTTTTAAAATTTATTTTTAATTGGAGGATAATTGCTTTACAATGTTGTGTTAGTTTCTGCAATAAAACAATGTGAATCAGCCATAAGTATACATATATTTCCTCCCTCTTGAACCTTCGTCCCACCCCAACCCCATTCCACTCCTCTAGGTTCTCACAGAGTACCAGGTAGAGCTCCCTTCCCATTAGCTATCTGTTTTACATATGGTAATGTATATGTTTCAATGCTACTCTCTCAACTTGTCCTACCCTCTCCTCCCACTGCTGTGCCCACAAGTCTGTTCTCTACGTCTGCATCTCTATTCCTGCCCTGCAAATAGGTTCATCAGTATCTGAATGTGAGATCTTAATGCAACTTCAAGAGTTGTTAATGCAACACAGGTGTTAATCCACACCCTGGTTTTCGCAGGAAGGGGGACCCTTTTCAGGGCCCAAGAGTGGGCTCTTGTCTAACACTCAGAAATGAATTGTCTGAGGAGACACGTGCTGACAAAGCAGGAGACTTTATTGGGAAGAGGAGCCCTGACGCAGAGCAACTGGGTAAGGGCATCCAGGACAATTGCTCTGTCACACGGCTTGCAGTCTTGGCTTTTATGGTTATGGGATTAGTTTCCGGGTTGTCTCTGGCTAATTATTCTGACTCAGGGGCCTTCCTTGGTGGCACGTGCATCACTCAGCCAAGATGGATTCCAGAGAGAAGGATTCTGGGAGGTTGGTAGGACATATGAGCTGGAGTCTCCTCTCTCTTCTTGAACTTTCCTGAATTCTCCTGGTTGGTGGTAACTTGTAAGGACCTCCTGTTGTAAGATAACTCATGCGAGTGGTTGCTGTGGTGCTCGGCCAGGCAGGGCGGTTTGGGTCAGTGGTTCCCCTAACAGTTTGTGAAAAGGATACACATCTCCCGGGGCTCCTCTGCCTCTCCCAGATATTAATAACTTGTGGCCAGTTTTTTTGATTGAGTACACTGGAAAATGGCTCCTTCCTTCCACCCACGTCCCCATCCGTCTTATCTATCACAACACCACCATAAAGTGGGCATTATTAGCCCCACCTCACAGCTGTGTAAAAAGAGGTACGGAGAGGAAAATAGCAAGGTCCTACTGTATACGGAACTGTATATAGCCTGTGATAAACCATAATGGAAAAGAATACAAAAAAGAATATATACATGTGTATATTCAGTTATTCTTTTTCTTTCCTTTTTTTTTTTTTTTTTTTGCCACACCACAGGGCTTGTGGAATCTTAGCTCCCTGACCAGGGATGGAACTCAGGCCCCCTGCTGTGGAAACGTGGAGTACTAACCATTGGGCCATCAGGGAATTCCCTTCTCTGCTATCTTTTAAAACACTAGTGTCTCTAATGTTTTAATCATTAGTGATATGTGACTATTTAAGTTAGTTAAAATTAAACTCAATAAGAACCTCAGTTTCTCACTAGCCACACATCAAGTGCTCAGTAGCCATGTGTGGCTACAATATTGGACAGTATAGACGTAGAACATTTTCCATTATCACAGAGTACCAATGGACCATGCTGCTAGCACATTGCTATCATGTATCAAGAAGATACAGTTATGAAACAGGAGGGAAGTGGCCAGGGACAACCTTTAAAAGAATGACATTAGCCATAGGATGTAACAAAAACTAGTTAGAACCAAGTAGATCCAAAGTGGCAAGAAATACAATTTCCAATGGACCTTGAGCTCATTATAATACATTAGCACAAGCTAAGTGACACACCCACCAGTGCCATGACAGTTCTGAAGCTGACCATAAAAGGCCAAAAAATGGGTGGTGATCCAATTATTGTAAATCCCCTTCCCTGAAAATATTAATAATCTTCCCACCCATTACCATGAAATTACCCAGCGCATAAAAACTAACCACTCCGTATTTCAGGGCCTCTCTTGCCTTTTGAGATGGCCCACACTTTGTCTGTGGAGTGTGAGTCTCCCTAAATATTATAAATTCACTTTTTATCTATCACTTTGTCTCTCAATGAATTCTTTCTGTGATGAAACATCAAGAACCTGAGCTTTATTAAGTCCCGAGACCACGTGTGTGATCTCAGTTAAAAGACCGCGGGGGTGGAGGTGGGGCTTCCTTGGTGGCTCAGTGGTGGAGAATCCACCTGCCAATACAGGAGACACGGGTTCAATCCCTGGTCCAGGAAGATCCCACATGCCTTGGAGCAACTAAGCCCATGTGCCACAACTACTGAGCCTGTGCCCTCGAGTCTGAGAGCCACAACTACTGAGCCTGAACACCTAGAGTCTGTGATTTTCAACAAAAGAAGCCACCGCAACGAGAAGCCCGCACACCACAACTAGAGACTCATTCCTGCTTACCGAAACTAGAGAGAAAGCCCACGCAGCAAGGAAGACCCAGCACAAAGCCAAAAATGAATAAATAAGTACAATTATTTTTTCAAAAGATTAAAAAAAAAAACAAAAAGACTGTGGGTTAAAGTCCCAATCTGAGTTACAAGGTTTCAGTTAGACACATGAAATGCTTACCTTTACCTGATCTGCCCCTCTTTTATCTCCACTGTCTAGTTCGGAGTACTCTCTACAGTCCCCTCTTCAGTCTAAGTACCCAGAGGGCATGCCTGGGGCTGGTCTGCTGGCTCTGCAAGGTACCCAGCACACAGGGCAGACACCCGGATTGTGATGACAAAGACGGAGGCCTGACACTTTGTCCAAGCCCGGGAGACAGCAGCTCTGAAGCAGTCTGCAGTGACAGCACCAGCGTGGGACGTGAACAGCCTGTTTCTGCAAATTCCCTGGATTTTTGCCAGCTATGTCAGAATCCGACAGAAGCAGAAAGGATTAAGGGAGAAAGTCAGAAGTGAAGTAAGGGGAAGACAGTGGCGGTGCTAAATATACCAAAAACTTGGTAATCAAATGGCCTTTTTCTAGTTCTTCCAGGCATTGAAGTTCATCCTCCAAAACCATGAAGGAGAGAGACTCCGTATGCCATTTCTATAATGGGAATAATGTAATCGTCATTCACCCTCTTAAAACACCCACCAAACATGAATTTATACAATTACACAATTCTGGATCAACTTCTGTGTTAAAACCACATCCTTCTGATGATTAAGACTTTAGAATAAGCCTTGACACAATATGTTGCTTTTTTTTTTTTTAAAGGAGAAGATAAAGGCCATGAGTGACCATTCTCCCTCCCTACTTTTATCAACCCCTACTCCTTTGTCCTTGAGCTATTCTGGGGATTTGGAAGCCCCAACCTTGGTACTCACCTCTCCCCAGCAGTTCTTTATACCCATGGGAGAGTTATTTGAGGACCAGCAAAGCGTTTGGCATTCTTTAGCTTTCTCTATCTCTTTTATACTTTAATAAATCTTTATTACACAAAAGCTCTGAGCGATCAAGCCTCGTCACTGGCCCCAGATTGAATTTCTCTCCTCCAGAGGCCGAGAATCGCAGACTTTTACGGCTCAATAACAACCTTTCACTATAAACTGTCCACCCCATCTAAATGTAACAGTTACGCACACATTGCTTTGCTGACTATGTTTCTCCAGCTCTTCCTGGAGAAATTTAGGAAGTAACATCTTCAGAACATTATAAAACACTCCTTAGATAATTATAAAACACTCCTTAGATAATTTAGAAGCCCTCTTTCAAGGCCCTGCCTCACTAGCCTGAGTATTTTTTTTAAATACTGCCTCTGGATTCTTGGTCTTCGATTTGAAACTTTTATAGCTGCTTCAGCACTTTCTTCCCTGAAAGAGCCTGTGGCCTTGCTCCAAACAACACTACATGTCTTTCTCTAAGTATCTGGGTTTGTTTTGGTTTCCTACAACAGAGCTGTTGCTCTCTGAATGGCTGAAGCCAAAGCCTGCTGGGAAAAAAAACAGGAATGGGCGATTGCAGCACCATACACAGAGCCAAGGAGCTTGGAAACCTCTGGGAGGAGCAGCTGGGTGAAAAGAGGCAGGCCTCTATGGGATTCCAGATCACATCCTACTGGGACACAAATGACCCTGGAGGGCTGTGCTTATAATTTCTCAAGGGCCTGGCACTTAGCTCTGCCATCCCAGTGACTCACATGATAATTTTCCAGGCCTCCAAACTGGGTCAACAAGCTTTGTTTGTCCAGAGAGCTCCCCTGGGAGGCGCTGGAAGAAAAGCAGACTGAATGGGGATGTTTGGCCAGGTGATTCTTTTTGCTGACTTTCAGCCGGAGGAAATATTACCAGTATTCAGGCCAAAAGTTTGGAGAACTAAAAGCTGCCAAGCATCTGGACTGGATCAACATGCACAAGAGTCATTAGTTAAGAGTTAACCTCACTGCTAATGGTGGGTTTTGTCATTCAAGAACAAAAGAGATAACTTGCATGTGTGTGTGTGTGTGTATGCGCGCACGTGTGCGTGCATGCGCACACATGCATGTGCTCAGTCAATCTGTCATCTCCAACTCTTCGCAGCCCTGTGGACTATAGCCTGCCAGGCTCCTCTGTCCATGGGATTCTCCAGGCAAGAATACTGGAGTGGGTTGCCACTCCAGATCCTCCTCCAGTGGATCTTCCTGACTCAGAGATCAAATCAGCGTCTCAGGCAGATTCTTTAGCACTGAGCCACCTGGGGAGCCCCCAGGTAACTTGGGAAGACCCTAAATCAAGATATTCACTTCTCACAGATAAGAAAGACAGCAAGCTTGTGCTGTGAATCATAGAGGCTTTCTTTAACTGTGTGACCTAATCAGCTTATTTATTAAGCAATGGAATCATCCTGGGGCAGTATTTCTCAGATTTGAGAAATCACAGACCCCAAGAACATATCTGAAGACTTATATCTGAAGAAATTTTATAACTTAGAATTAACAGTTTCTTATCTGCCTGCAATGCAGGAGATCTGGGTTTGATCCCTAGGTCAGGGAAGACCCCCCTGGAGGTGGGAATGGCTACCCACTCCAGTATTCTTGTCTGGAGAATCCCAAGGACAGAGGAGCCTGGCGGACTACAATCTGTGGGGTCACAAAGAGTCAGACATGACTGAGTGACTCAGCACGCATGCATAGAAGCATTATTCACAATGGCCAGAAAGCGGAAACAAGCTGAAACTAAGCAAGACACTGTGGGGCTCTCCTGGGTACAAACCCTTCATGTTTCTTGTTTGTAGGATATAGGCTTCATTCAGTGTCCTAGACCTTTGGTGAGTTCCACAGGGATGATTCAAACAGTTGCTAATCAGGGAGGAGAGGAAATATAGAAACAGGGGAGGAGCAGTCAAGAAACAAAAATGCAGGGACTTCCCTGGAGGTCCAGTGGTTAGGTCTCTGTGCTTCCACTGCAGGCAGCATGGTGCCATCCCTGGTCAGGGAATTAAGATCCCACATGCCCGTGGCATGACAAAACAAATAAACCAACAAAAACAATAGTGTGGGGGTAAGGTCCTTGTCCTTTTGAAGAAACGTATATAACAATGTCTTTGAGTTCTTCTGCAGGAACCCAGGTGGAGGGTGGTATCTTCAGGTTGAGCACAAGATTCCTAGAACACCACCCTCACCACCAACCAACCAGAAGAAAGTCACACAACTTTCTTTGACATGAACCCTCATCCCACATTTTGCCCACTGGGGAGTTCAGGTTTTCTGAGTACAAGCTGCCCATTCTCCTGCTTGGCCCTGTGATAAGTCACCTTTCTCTGCTCTAAACCCTGATGTTTTGCTAGTCTAAGAGTTAAATTTACACGAGACAGATTAACAGGAGAAAATCATATAAAGTTTACTTACATAAATATGTGGGAGGCACCCAGGAAAATTGAATAACTCACCAAAATGGCCTCATTTTAAATAACTTCTTCAACTAAAGACAAAAGATGTTTAGGGTAGGGAGAGTTGGTTTTGGAAGGTTAACAGGAAAAGTACAGTAAAGTGATGCAGATTTAAGATGCCTTCCCACCATGGTTTCTAGACTTTTGGGTTCTTCCACATAGAAGGGGGAGATTTCCCTTACAAATGTAAATGTTTCTTACTGCTACTGCTAAGTCACTTCAGTTCTGTCCGACTCTGTGTGACCCCATAGACGGCAGCCCACCAGGCTCCCCTGTCCCTGGGATTCTCCAGGCAAGAACACTGGAGTGGGTTGCCATTTCCTTCTCCAATGCATGAAAGTGAAAAGTGAAAGTGAAGTCGCTCAGTTGTAAGGCAATTCCTACTTGGTTTTCAGAGCCCTTCCCTGGCTGGGGAACTGACACCCTGCAAGCTGTGTGGTGTGACCAAAAAAAAAGAACCAGAGAAACTTATCAGGAAATTACCTGAGGCCAGATTAAAGGAGTACAGGCCCTGCACACACCCAAATCTAATCAGCAACCCTGCCCTTGAACCATTGCTATGAAACTCCTCACCAAATCCTCCCTAGTCAGGACACACAGTTTCTGAGGCATAAGCCCACCGTTATCCCCGCTTTGGCAAAGCAAAGCTACTCGTTTCTTCTTCAACCAAATCTCTGTCTCTGAGATTCGATTCACCACCAGTGCATAGAGGTTGAGCTTTCGGCATCAGTACCAATTAATCTAATGTGGAAAATTCTCTGAGAAAGTCTCCTGCTGGGGCCTCACTTGGGTCATGGATTGACCACACCTGATTTAAACACTATGACCTTCCAAAAGTGTCTGAAGCAATGGAATAAAGATGGATGCTGCTAACTGAAGTCAGAGGTGAAGGGCAACGAGAATTTATGTAAGCAAGGGTGATAGGGACAGAGTAAAGGAGCAAAATAGGTGACTAAATAGCTAATCCCACTAGGGGATTGTAAGTAGAAAATATATAGGAGACCCCTGTAAGTTAATGAGTATTCAAGAAAGCAGGTTTCCCTAACCACAAAACCATCAGGCTCGCTTAGCAACAAAACCATACAGCAGAAAGCGCTAGCCATGCCCCCAAACAATAAAACAATGGTCGCATGAGACCCACATACTGTCCAGTGAGCTCTATAAGTTAATGATCACTAGGACATGCTTTCTGCACACATAAAAAACAGTAATTTGTGGACCTTGCTTGATTATGTAAGAAAACTCCCCTACCCAACCTGAGGAGGAACAGATGAATGGAAGCATGATCTCTACTCAAAAAAGACAAAGTTCTCCCCCTTTCCACTTTTCCTTTGATTATAAAAATGTAGTCCAGTAAGTTCTCAAGTTGTGGCATTTCTTGCCCACCCTTCTTGCCCCCCCAACCCCCCCAATTCTAATCTGTCACTTTGCCTCTCACTGAATTCTCTTCTGCATTGCAACATAAAGAACTATGGTACCAGAGCTCTTCGGAGCCCCTGAAACGACACCAAACAGTTGCAAGGGAGGCTTTCCCATATGGTTGGTTTGCACAGGGGCAGAAGTCAAGGAGTACAGGATGTGGTTCACAGCTGGCTCTTCTATTGTTTAGCTAGAGGACAACTGTCTCTACTCTCTGATCTTTTTTTCCCCTCACCTAGAAAAAAATCAGACAATATCCCACCTCTTTGGGAGGTTGTTCAGATGAGTTCAGTTAACCAAACTTTTACTGGGCATCTGATTTTTATGTATTAGACATTGAGCTAGTGCTGGGAGGAAATCAGAGTGGCCCCTATCTTCAGGGGGCTTCTCTGGTGGCTCAGTGGTATAGAATCAGTCTGCTAATGCAGGAGATGTGGGGTTTGATCCCTGGGTCAGGGAGAACCCTGGAGAAGGAAATGGCAACCCACTGCAGTATTCTTACCTGGGAAATCCCACAACAGAGGAGCCTGTCAGGCTACAGTCCGTGGGGTCACAAAAGAGAAAGACATGACTTAGCAACTAAACAATAACAACTACCTTCCGGAAGCCGGAGCTAGTGGGGTAGACTGCTATACTGAGTGCTATGGAAAGAAATTTTAAAGGACTCTGAAAACTACTAAAGTTCTACAAAATCTATGATAATAATATAACTTTATTATCTAACATGAGTCAGTGGTTGATCTGATTCCTGACTCTGGGTATTTTTCTAATACGAATATTTTTGTAGGGACTTCTCCAGTGGTCTAGTGGTTAAAAATCCATGCTTCCACTGCAGGGTCACAGGTTTGATCCCTGATTGAGGAACTAAGATTCCACATACCTCACAGCACAGCCAAGAAAAAGAATACTTTTGTAGAATTAAGCATTGAGGCACTTATTGAATATCAGTTACCTGGGCGTTGACTGAACTCACCGTTTTCCAGAAAGACATTTTCATGATGTGCCCACTAGGTGTCTCAATATTTTGTAAGAAAATAGAAAAGCACAATGTTTTCACCTGTATCTTGAGTCAGCTGTAATATAAAGATATTACTCGGCTAAAATCTCAACTACTTTCTAGCAACCATTGTGAAAAATGCCAGCAAGTATAGTTTCCTCTCTTTGAGAAGGAAAGAAAATTTCTTTGTGGATTCTCTCTCTTTCTCATAATCCATGTATCTGCAAATTATTCTCCTAAGAAAACCAAGAAGAAATTGGCTTGGAAGACCAAAAATAAGTTTTTCCATCAAGTGAATACCAAGACCCTACATGCAAGAACAAGATAAAATCAAACAAACAAACAAAAAAACACCCTACAGGCAACAGCATTGCATCCCCACTGGTTTCCTGGGCTAGAATTTAGTTGTCATCTACATATGAGGTGACATCCCAAAGTACATCATAGTATTTGTGTACCCAGGCAGAATGTGTTCCTTTCTACTTTCACAGGTGTCAATCCAGGGTTCCTTGCATTGTGAATTTCAGGGTTGTAAATGACACATAACTGCTTATCCCAATGTTTTTACCTTTGTTGTGCATGACTTTTCTTTAGGTGGCCTGTGGTAGAACCCTTTGCCTATGAGTGACATCAGAGAGAAAGCTACCAGGTAATAAACAGGAGACTGAATGCCCTCAAAAATCAACTGCTATTTTAAAAGCTCAACTCATCAGACTTTCACAAACTGCAAATGGAAGTATAACTGGATATAACCTTTCTGCAATGCAATTTGGCAATATCTAGTCAAGAATATATTTAACAGTGTGTGTCTGTCAGAATCCCAGAAGGAAAGGGATTTCTTCCAGGATGGTTCAAATGAGGAGACTTTAGTAAAAGGACTACTTACAGATGGGTAGCCCCCGTTAAGGGGGTAAACAAGGGTTGTTGAGGCCAGTCAAAGAACAACATCCCTAGAGATAAAGGGACAAGGCAAGGAAATAATCTTATGGAACTCAGTAAGGGCAAGAACAGTGGAGGAGGAACCGCTAAGAAAGGAGGGGGAGGCAGGGCTTGGAGGTAGGGACAGGCACGCAGCCACTGCCTCAGAGCAGGAAGACAGAGAGGAGGAGAAACCTTGACTTCTCTCTCTTTTTGCTTCTTGATCTCCTCCTGGTGCCACCAACTGAATGAAGCTCAAGGAAGCCAAAGGCACAAGATCCCAGACTTGCAATCTATAAAGAGACAAAGAAGAATGAGGAAAAGCAGAGAAGGGGTGGGAAGAGGAATAGAAAATAACCAGCACAAGACTATAATCCATTTCTTTACCCTAAGGGACATAATCAAACAGAGAAGAAAAGAATCATATGAAAGTATAAGCATAATAGTGAAAGTTAAGCACAATAGTGAAAAAAATGAAAACAAGCTAATTTCCTTTAATAGGAGGATGGATAGATAAATGGGCTTCCCTGGCGGCTCAATAGGGGCTTCCCAGGTGGCACTAGTGGTAAAGAATCTGCCTGCCAAGGCAGGAGACTCCAGAGACACAGGTTTGATCCCTGGGTTGGGAAGATCCACTGGAGTAGGAAATGGCACCCCACTCAGCATGCATTCTTGCCAGGAAAATTTCATGGGCAGAGGAACCTGGCAGGTTACAGTCCATGGGGCTGCAGAGAGTCAAATGTGACTGAGCACGTACAGATAAATATATTATAGTGCATCCATACTTCAGAATTGGTGCCATTATTAATATTTTTGAAGAATCTGTGCTGATATGCAGAAATGCTTACAATAAAATGTTAATTAAGAAAGAAGGTACACAACTATATGCATAGTATTAGCTCAATTCCATTAACACCTAAATGCAAAGGGAAAAATACCTAACAATGTGGGTTTTTAAAATTTTAAATATTTAAATTTTAATATAAAAAAGTAAAACTTTTAAAATATAAAGTTAAATTTTAAATTTGATTTTAATAAATTAATGGCTACAATAAAATTTAAAATTATGCTTGAAGATGTGTACAAAAATGTATTACTCCCTTATTCTCCTCCCTGCTTGGAACTCCTAACAACATTAATAATCTCTTTTTGATGATGGGACATTATAATTTTTTCTTCATAACTTCCAATATTTTTCCTTTTCACAATAAGCATAGAATACTTTTGTGATCAGGGGAAAGAGTCAAAGCCAAAAAAAGAGTCGATCTCACTGAAATGTACTCTACTCAATTTAAAATATTAATAAGGGATAAAACAATTTTTTAAGTAAGTTAAAACCAGTGACATGAAGGGTGAACCTCAATCTATGTCTATGTGATATCTGGACAAAAATGAAAGAAACATCATCAATTTCTGCTGCTGCTGCTGCTGCTGCTAAGTCGCTTCAGTTGTGTCCGACTCTGTGAGACCCCATAGACGGCAGCTCACCAGGCTCCCCTGTCCCTGGGATTCTCCAGGCAAGAACACTGGAGTGGGTTGCCATTTCCTTCTCCAATGCATGAAAGTGAAAAGTGAAAGGGAAGTCACTCAGTCGTTTCCAACCCTGAGCGACCCCATGGACTGCAGCCTACCAGGCTCCTCCATCCATGGGATTTTCCAGGCAAGCCTACTGGAGTGGGTGCCATTGCCTTCTCTGCATCAGTTTCTACATGATATCAAATATCCAGATATTTTAGATGATTTTGGTTTTTGACTACATTTTTCACTCTTCACTTGAATGACAGGCATCATATTAATTCAGCTTTAGTTAAACTCATTCTTATCTTGCAACTCTGAAAAATGTAAGAAATTTCTATAACCTAAAAGTTGTTCCTCACATTGAAATAATTATGTTCTCTCTTTTAAATTGTATATTTTACTCTTCAGTATCACTTTTAACTATATTTTATTTTTATTAATTATCAAATAATAAACCAATGCATTCTTGTTTTTAAGATCCAAGCCGTATAAAGAATACAAGTGTCCCTCGTTCACCTGCTCACACTTTGTCTCCTTCCCCTAGGTAACCTGTGTTCAGTTTGTCATGTAACTCTCAAGACATTTGCTTAGTATTTTCATGCATATTTCTCCAGGATCCTTGGATTTCCTTGGTGGCTCAGATGGTAAAGAATCTGCCTACAATGTGAGAGACCTGGGTTTGATCCATGGATTGGGAAGATCCCCTGGAGGAGGGCACGGCAATCCACTCCAGTGTTCTTGCCCAGGGAACCCACATGGACAGCAGATCCTGCAGGCTACAGTCCATGAGGTCACAAAGAGTCGGACACGACTGAGCGACTAAGCACAGCATATGCATATAGAATATATAGTTTTATTTTTATTTTCTAAAAAATCGATGCTGTATTGTACATATTATTCTGCAACTCACTTTAAAAAACCAGGAAGGTTTTTTTAAATTTTTATTTATTTCTTTTGTGGTTGTGCTGGGTCTTCGTTGCTGTGCAGGTTTTTCTCTAATTCCGGCAAGCAGGGGCTACTCTCTAGTTTTGGTGCACGGACCTCTCCTTGCCCTGGCTTCGCTGTTGTGGAGTGTGGGCTCTAGAGCACATGTGCTTCGGTAGTTATGGGCTCTAGAGACTCAATTCAGACTCAATAGTTGTGGTGCATGGGCTTGGTTACTCTGCGGCATGTGGGATATTCCTGGATCAGGGATCAAACCCATGTCTCCTGCATTGGCAGGTGGATTCTTCACCACTGAGCCACCAGGGAAACCCGAAACTCATTTTTTTTTTCTCATGTTGAAGCTTTGCTTCTTCTTTTTTTTTTGTAGTTGTTACACAATTTCCATTGTTGACATACTGTAGTTTTTCTGATCACTCCTGGTTAATGGTTCTTTGGGTTGTTTTTAGTTGTCTGCTATTTCAGACAATTCTATAGTGAAAACCCTTACACATGCCTCTATATCTATATGCAAGCATTATTGTCTAAAGGAGCTGATGAAAAATGGACCTTTTCTGGTTTGAAAAGTGTGTGCACTTAAATTTTTACTTGGTACTATTGAGCAGGCTCCCATAAAGGTTTATCGATTTACACTTTCAATAAGAAGATGAAAAGATGCCAGCCTCACTAATAATCAGGACAATGCAAATTCAAATAAAATAGGATACCGTTCTTACCATTTGGGGTTCACAAATTCAAAAGGATTGATAAAGCAAAGTGTGAGGGAAGATAGAGACATGTATCTTCACATAATGTTCTTTTTACAGCCAGCATCCGCACATTATGGAAGATTCCTTGGAGACTTATTATGAAAAGTGATTATGCTAGACTGTTACAATAAATAAACAGGATATTTCTGTTACAGGATCATTGATTTTTATACATGCTAATAGCCACCCTCTGTTAATATATACTCACCCAGAGTTTTTATCAGGTATTATTGTTTTGCAATTACTAATTTCTCTTTATTTATTTATTTATTTATTTTGGCCATATCATTGTGGCCTGTGAGATCTTCATTCCCAGGGATTGAACCCCTGCAGTAGAAGTACTGAGTCCTAACTACGGGGCCACCAGGGAATTCCCTATGATTACTAATTCCTTAATTTACCAAGTAGATAAGAATTTCTTCTTTTAACAACCACACTTTGGTTTATAATTTATAAAGTACTTTCACATTCTCATACGTTACTTCAGTTGATTTCTGCCTCAGTGACAGTGTGAGATGCTATTTCAGATGAGGAAACTGAAGCTCAGAGACGTTAAATGGTTTTCCAAGGTCACAGTTATAAGTGGAAGGGCTCAGGTCTTCTGACTCTCAGTTCCATTAGCGTCTCACTTTCTTAGTTTTTTTAAAACAAAGTACAGCTCAAGTCCTCCTGTCTCTTCCATGGAGCTCAAGGCATCCAGAATGAACCATAGGGGGCAGTCTGGTGCAGCAGAAGACAGAATAGGGTGGAAGCCTACTCCGTGAGAACTGGCTTGTTGTTTCTACTCTGTGCTCCCCTAGCTGTATGATCACGTGGCCTCAGCTGCCTGTTTCCAAAAATAGACATGATGGGACTTCCCTGGTAGCTCAGCGATAAGGATCTGCTTGCCAATGCAGGGGACATGGGTTCCACCCCTGGTCCAGGAGGATTCCACATGCCACAGAGCAACTAAAGCCCGTGTGCCACAACTACTGTGCCTGAGCTCCAGGGCTCTCGAGCCACAACCACTGAGCCTGTGAACCTAGAGTCTATGCTCCACAAGAATACATGCTGCTTACTTACCACTATTGAAAAAAGAGATGATGCTGTGCAGCTCCTTCCAGTTGTGAGATTTTATTTAAGCCAGATGTAAGCTATGACTGATGCTGAAGCTGAAACTCCAATATTTTGGCCACCTCATGTGAAGAGTTGACTCATTGGAAAGGACCCTGATGCTGGGAGGGATTGGGGGCAGGAGGAGAAGGGGACAACAGAGGACTAGATGGCTGGATGGCATCACTGACTCGATGGACATGAGTTTGGGTAAATTCCGGGTGATGGACAGGGAGGCCTGGCGTGCTGCGATCCGTGGGGTCGCAAAGAGTCGGACACAACTGAGCGACTGAACTGAACTGAACTGAAGCTAGGGTTCTTTCTCTGCTCATACATTTTATGAAATACCATTTTTTGCAATGAATTTATACGTTGAAAATATGAATCCATGAAGAAAGAAATTTACCATACAATGCTTTCTTTGAAATATAAAAATGTTCCCTTATCTTTTTTCTTTCTTTATATATATACATACATATATATATAAAACATTATATGGCAAAACCCTTACCGAAGGCTACGGAAATCCCCAAGGGAAGAGCCACTGGTTTCAGGTAGCTGACTGTGTCTGAAAAGACATTTTCTGCCTGGATCTCTTATTACTTGGCATGATTCCAACTCTGCTTACATTTTTGTAAGCAGAAATCTATTATAAAAAATCTATTATTACAGATTTTAAAAGTGCTTATTTTCCCAACCTACTTCAATAGTGTGAAAGCTTTAACCCCAGTTGTTCTTTATAGTTCCAACTTCCATAAGAGCTATAAGGAGTCTTAAGAGAGCACTTGATCCTGTCTTCTATCTTTGAACAAATAAAATATTTTTCCATTTAACAGAGGCAGCATCCAATGCCCAGAAAGCCTGTAACTTATTCAAGGTTTCATAGCTAGGGAGTCTCCTCGTGCAGAACTTATTCCATTCTTAGTGCATGACAATTTATTGGTGATCCTGGCTCTTCCACAAAAATTACAACAAAAGTCAAAATAAGTAAACCATCAGATCATTGGATGTTTTTATTTTATCACACACTACAAATTTTTCCATTTCTAACCATATTTTGATGCATTATTTATGAGGGCCAACTGGTCACAGGTTTACCAAGAAAACTAGAATTTTAAGTGTGCTTCGTTTTTTCCAGGAAAAACACTGCATAGCTTGGATTTATCCTTAACCTGCTCATCAGTGAGTCATGAGGCAAACAAATTTGTTAACAACATTTAAAAAAAAAACAAAACTGATGTATATCAGTTGCTCAATCATGTCTGACTCTTTGTGACCCCATGAACCGCAGCACGCCAGGCCTCCCTGTCCATCACCAACTCCCGGAGTCCACCCAAACCCATGCCCATTGAGTCAGTGATGCCATCCAACCATCTCATCCTCTGTCCTCCCCTTCTCCTCCTGCCCTCAATCTTTCCCAGCATCAGGGTCTTTTCAAATGAGTCAGCTCTTCGCATCAGGTGGTCAAAGTACTGGAGTTTCAGCTTCAACATCAGTCCTTCCAATGAAGACCCAGGACTGATCTTCTTTAGGATGGACTGGTTGGATCTCCTTGCAGTCCAAGGGACTCTCAAAAGAGTCTTCTCCAACACCACAGTTCAAAAGCGTCTTCTCCAACACCACAGTTCAAAAGCATCAGTTCTTTGGCACTCAGCTTTCTTTATAGTCCAACTCTCACATCCATACATGACCACTGGAAAAACCATAGCCTTGACCAGATAGACCTTTGTTGACAAAGTAATGTCTCTGCTTTTTAATATTCTGTCTAGGTTGGTCATAACTTTCCTTCCAAGGAGTATGCATCTTTTAATTTCATGGCTGCAATCACCATCTGCAGTGATTTTGGAGCTTCAAAAAATAAAGTTAGCCACTGTTTCCCCATCTAGTTGCCATGAAGTGATGGGACTGGATGCCATGATCTTAGTTTTCTGAATGTTGAGCTTTAAGCCAACTTTTTCACTCTCCTCTTTCACTTTCATCAAGAGGCTCTTTAGTTCTTCTTCACTTTCTGCCATAAGGGTGGTGTCATCTGCATATCTGAGGTATTGATATTTCTCCTGGCAATCTTGATTCCAGCTTGTGTTTCCTTCAGTCCAGCGTTTCTCATGATGTACTCTGCATATAAGTTAAATAAGCAGGGTGACAATATACAGCCTTGACGTACTCCTTTTCCTATTTGGAACCAGTCTGTTGTTCCTTGTCCAGTTCTAACTGTTGCTTCCTGACCTGCATACAGGTTTCTCAAGAGGCAGGTCAGGTGGTCTGGTATTCCCATCTCTTTAAGAATTTTCCACAGTTTATGTGATCCACACAGTCAAAGGCTTTGCCACAGTCAATAAAGCAGAAATAGATATTTTTCTGGAACTCTCTTGCTTTTTCAATGATCCAGCAGATGTTGGCATTCGATCTCTGCTTTCTCTGCCTTTTCTAAAACCAGCTTGAACATCTGGAAGTTCACGGTTCACGTATTGCTGAAGCCTGGCTTGGAGAATATTGAGCATTATTTTACTAGGGTGTGAGGTAAGTGCACTTGTGAGGTAGTTTGAGCATTCTTTGGCATTGCCTGTCTTTGGGATTGGAATGAAAACTGACCTTTTCCAGTCCTGTGGCCACTGCTGAGTTTTCCAAATTTGCTGACATATTGAGTGCAGCACTTTCACAGCATCATCTTCCCAGATTTGAAATAGCTCAACTGGAATTCCCTCACCTCCACTAGCTTTGTTCTTAGTGATGGTTCCTAAGGCCCACTTGACTTCACATTCCAGGATGTCTGGCTCTAGGTGAATGTGTATGTCTATGAAATTGTTAACTATATTCTAAAAATACGATTCACTTTCTGGCTCAGTTTCTCAGAGAATCTCTCAAAATTAGGCACATAATACACCAGCTACACACAGGTGTGTGCGTATGTGTTTGTGTGTGTGTACATACACAATGCAGCTGAGAAAAGAACTTTTAAAATGACTAGACTAGAATAAGCTCTATTGCTCGTGTCACTTTCTATTCTTGTATCATCAATTTCCCTCTTCTTTTAAATGGGCTCTGATCTATCCAAGTGTTCTCTTTTCTTCTCCCATTAATGGATAAATAACTTGTACAATTCTCTTGATTTATATCCAGGCTTCCCCATCAGGCTTCACAAGCATTGGTCTAGATGTTGGAAATGGCCTCAAGCTATCATCTGACACAGACCTCCCTCAGTAGCAAGAAAAGCATTATCATTCTCTATTTTCAGACTTAGCAGATAGGAACTGAGTACACATAATCTTCAACGTACTTTTCTAGGTATTACGAAGAGAGTACAAAAAAATAGCAGGAAGAGCCCTACCCTCGTGAACTTCCAGACTATCAGAAACAGTGTACTATAGATAGCTACATGAAAGATCACAAGACAAGCCATAAAGTGTCAAATGATACCACTAAGTTCAAAGAGAAAAAACCCGTGAGATCAGAGGGAAAGGTAACTTCTAGTTGGGGTGATGTCAGGAAAGCTTTGTGTTGTTGTTTAGACGCTAAGTTGTATCCAACTATTTGTGATCCCATGGACTGTAGCCCACCAGGCTTCTCTGTCCACGGGATTTCCCAGGCAAGAATACTGGAACGGGTTGTCTTTTCCTTCTCCAGGGGCTCCTCCTGACTCATGGATTGAATCTGTGACTCCTGCATTGGCAGGCAGATTCTTTACTGCTGAGCCACCACGAAAGCCTAGTAGGGGAGTATTTGTATTAAGAACTAAGATGACATAGCTAGGTAGGGTTAGTCAGGTAGTGATGGAGGAGGACAGTTTAGATAGAAGACTGTAAGGACGAGGACACTGCATTGGGAAATCATGCATCATGTACAGGGAGCTAGAATGCTGTTTGACCCAAGAGTAGAGCAAGTGATGAAACTGAACACCCAAGGCTATATAGCACTACAAGGCCCTAAATAGGGACTGAATCCCAGGAATCTTCCTTCTGTAGTGTTCTTCCCATAATTTGATCAAATAAACATTTTAGCCACTGCATGCTTTCCTTACAACTGCCCATTATATACTGTCCATTAATTAATTGATTCAACACTTATTGACTATCTACTACATACCAAACACAAATGGACTCTGTGGTCTCCAGGGTTGATTTGGTGTGTTATAAAATAATTTTTTTTTCCAAATGGAGAGTCAGGCTAATATAATATTGGGCCAAGACAGATTTCCTTTCCCTTTAATTGCTAGAATTTTATTGAGTTATGCTTCAGAGCAAATACTATAAATAACAGAGAGAATTAAATAAACCACAAAAAAGGATCTCTGCGTCATTTTTCTACATTATATCAATACACTGAGTCTTACACATGCTTTTTCCATTACTACTTTTGCTTATGTTTGAACAAGGGGTAATACAAGAGGATCTGAAACCTTCCATTCTTGAGCAAAAAGTTAAAAACATTCCATATCATCTAGTACAACAAAACTCACTTCCTTTCAGCTTATCAACCACCAAAAGACATTTCCCCTTTGTACTTGTTATTTTTAATGTAACTATGGAGACGCAGCACTTTTTATGCAACTGACACACATGATTCTGGTTTAATGTACTCATTTTCTAAGAAACATTTTAAAAATTGTGGTCACTATTAAAGCTTTGAGCTACTTTGGTATTTCAATGTAAATCCAATACATGTGTTAGTTAAATTCATGAGGGAATAGTTAAGTACCAGGGACTACAGAGTCTTAATAATTCCAATGAATTGCTCCTAATTTAAACTTTGGGGCCAGAAAATAAAAGGGGGGGGGTAATTATTATTTGAATAAATTAGGCTGTTAGATAGTTCTATAAGTTGTAGAGTTTATAAAGCTGAGTTTTGAGAGTTACATTTCCAGGCATATGGCAGGCTAGACATTCAGACTGCCCTTCCTAGTGGAAACAATTTTTTTTTCTGGCTGCACCATGCAGCTTGCGGGATCTTAGTTCTCCAACCAGGGACCGAACCAGCCCTGGCAGTAAAAGAGTCAAATCCTAAACCATTAGAACGTAGCGAATTCCCTGAAAACAATTTAAAAAGCTGAATTAAAAAAAAAAAAAAATCCTAAACCTCTTAAAAGCACCAAAACATGGACTAGAAAGCTAGGAATTATAAGCTCAAAGAGAAGTGAAGTAGAGCCCAGACAAGTACATGGACAGCACTGTCTTAGAAACACTAGCAGGCCCCATTTACACCCGATTCACAAAAATGATGCCCCTGGAGTTGCTCAATCCTGTGTCCTGAGATCACTTTTGACCTAAGGCATTTGCTCAAGCTGGTGAACTTCAGCTTTGGCCTCAGTCAGGGTGCAGAGCAGGGTCAGGGGAGGGGAGGTAGTGGGACAGAAGGTAAAGCCTAGGCATTAGTGAATCCTGTAGGAGACCTCTCTTCCAATAAAACTTAGACCTTATGGGTAGGGATGAAAAAACCTACACACCCAACGCACCCAATTATCCTCAGATGACTACAAGGAAAATTCCCGTGGTGCTGAGCAGAACCAAGGATAAAAAAAAAAATCTGTCCCTGAAAAATTTTAACTTATGATACAGCTAAAATAGGTCCAAGGAAAGTTCTATCACTATAAGTTGAGTAGGCCCTGGTATATGAAAGAAATAAATGCGAATCTTTTCTGGAGAAATGTACTTCAATAATACACAAATGATTTTCTAAGGAAAATGAGCATCTCCCAGTAACAAACACTAAGCTTCTCAAGACTTAAGTTACTATTTAGTGAGGACCAATAGAAACAATATCCAAGAGAAACAACAGAAAACTCCCACAAAGAATTCAGATATTTGAATTATGGAACACAGAAGGTAAAATAACTATGCTTTATTTTTTTGAAGAAATAAAAAAGTGGAAAACACCTATTCAAATTAAGAAACTATAGAATATTTTAAATTCTACAGTAGATATTTTAAAAATAGGATTTCTAGAATATAAAAACAATAACTGAAATCAGTGACACAATGGACTGGTTTAACAGCAAATCAGACACTAATGAAGAGAAAAGTAATAAACCAAAGAATTTGACTATAGCAGATATCCAGCATAATTTAAAGAGAAACAGAAGAAAGGGAACTTGAAAGAGTAGTTAATAGATATGGAGGATAAATAAGACATTCTGACATACATCTATTTAATTGGAGTTCTCAGTTCAGTTCAGTTCAGTTGCTCAGTCGTGTCTGACTCTTTGAGACCCCATGAATTGCAGCATGCCAGGCCTCCCTGTACATCACCAACTCCCAGAGTTCACTCAGACTCACATCCATCGAGTCGGTGATGCCATCCAGCCATCTCATCCTCTGTCATCCCCTTCTGCCCCCAATCCCTCCCAGCATCAGAGTCTTTTCCAATGAGTCACCTCGCATGAGGTGGCCAAACTATTGGAGTTTCAGCTTTCTAGAAAGAAAGAAAAGAGAATATGGTGCTGAGGCAATATTTGAAGAAACAAAAGCTAAGAATTTTCAAGGACCAGTCTGTTTCAAAACACATATTTAAGATACCAACTAAATTCCAAGCAGAATTGAAAACAAAACAAAAAATAATTTCGTTTTAACACAACATAGTGAAACAGCAGAATATCAAGACAAAGAGACCATATGAGAAACAGGCTTCTAAGTCCCTTCAGGAGAAAAAAATAACTGCCAACTTAGAATTTTACCCCCAGGAAAAAAAATGTGTCAAAAAAGAAGATTAAAAAAAATCATATTTCTAGATAAGCTAAGTGAGTTTGCTTCCATGATGTTCATAAAAGGAAATTCTGAAGAATGTACTTAAGAGAGAAAGTGATCTCAGATGAAAGGTTTAAAAAGTAATGAATGAAGAGCAGAAAAAGTGGTTGAGATGGGTAAAGCTAAACTAAACAGATCTTGATTATGTAGAACAAGAATAAAGTTTTCTGAGGTTAAAAAAAGATGTAAAATACAAAAGTAACATAAAACTTGGAGGCGAGTATATGGATTTAAAGTATGTAAAGTGCTTGCTGTCTGGGAGAAGGGGAGAACTTTGATAAATATGTATGCTTTAATTTCAGTGCATCTGAAATTGTAACACACATCAGAACAATCTGAAGAGCTTGTTAAAACACCAGTCTTGATTTAGTTGTCAGCTGGGCCCAAGAATTTACATTTCTAACAAGCCCCCAGCTTGATATTGATGTTCAAGACCACAGTTTATTTTACTTTTTTCAGACTTTTTAAAATGTGGACCATTTTTAAAGTTTTTATTGAATTTGTTACAATATTGCTTCTGTTTTATGCTTTGGATTTCTGGCCATGAGGTATGTGGGATATTAGGTCTCTGACTAGGGATTGAACTCACAACCCCTACGTTGGAAGGCAAAGTCTTAACCACTGGATCTCCAGGGAAGTCCCAAGACTACACTTTAAATAGCACTGTTGACTAGCCATAAAACAAAACAAAACCAAAAAACCCCCAAACAATACAAAATCCAACCTAGTAGAGGGGAAAAAACTGAAATAAGAAAAAAATAATTCAAAATAAGGTGAAAAGCCAAATAAAAATAGAACCAGAGGAACAAGTGGAAAGGAGAAAACAAGATGATTGGTACAAATTCATATATATTAGTAATTACATTAAACATGAAAGGATTAAATGCTTCAATTAAAAGATAAAGATTGATACAAAAAAATGAACTCAAAATGGATCACAGACCTAAATAAAACTTTTAGAAGAAAATAATAGGAAAAAATATTTGTGACCTTGGGTTAGGCAAAGAGTAATTAGATACAACATCAAAAACATGATCTGTAGAAGAAAAACTGATTAATTTGGATTTCAGCAAAATGAAATATTTTTTAAGATAATGAAAAGCAAAATTGAGAGAATGAAAAGATGGCTATATAGGAAGAAAATATTTGCAAATCATATATCTGATGAGTATATAAAGAACTCCACATTCAAAAAAAATAATAAGGAAAAAAACAAGCCCAATAAAATATTTACCTCACCAAAGAAGAGGCGTGGATAGCAAATAAGCAATAAAAAGCTGTTTAACATCATTCATCATTGGGGAAATATAAATTAAAACCATAATGAGATACTACAAAACACCTGTTAGAATAATTAAACTGAAGCAATCTGACAATACCAAGAGCTGGTGAGAACAGGGAGCAACTGAATTCTTTCATGCATTCTCATACTTTGTTGGAGGCCAATGCACAACAGTAGACCACTCTAGAAAACAATTTGGCAGTTTTGTTTTGTTTTGTTTTTTTATAAAGTTAAACATAGAATCACCACAAATGCAGCAATCTCACTCCCTGGTATTTACCAGAGTGAAATTAAAGCTTATGTTCATTCAAAACCCTAAACACAGATGTTTACAGTAGCTTCACTTGTAATAACCAAAAATTAGAAACAGTCCAGATGTCCATTGACTTGGGAATGGTTAAACTTTTACATCCATAAAAAGAACACTGTTCAACAATAAAAAAAGAATAAACATTTTTTTTTTTTTGCAGGGGAATAAATTCTTGACACACACAAGAACATGGATGAATCTCAAAAGCATTTTGCTTAGCGAAAGGAGTCAGACTCAAAAAGTACATATTATTCAATTTATATGACATTTTTGAAAAGGCAAAACTATAGGACCAGAAAACAGATTTGGGATTATCTTGGTTAAGGGTAGGGTGAGGGTCTGCTCACAAAGGGGTAGCACAAGGGAATCTGGGTGGGGCTTGGATTCCATATCTTGATCGTAGTGGTAGTTTTAACACTAGGCATTTTGCCAAAACTTATTTTTATTGTATGTTAAATAACTCTTGTTTTTGTTTTTAAGACAAAGATTGTCAGATTGAGCAAAAATTTAACAGGGTCTCCAACAGCCTCTGTTGGCCAGGTGCAAACTTTGGTCAAGAAAAAGAAAGTTCAGTTCTCATTCTGAAAACCCTTATAAAATTATATACAAAACCTCATTAAAAAATGAATAGTTTTTCTATTTTTAGATTGTTAACCTATAGCAGGAAATAAACCCCAATACACACCAGACTTAAGTATACTTTAATGTACCATAGTTTTGAGTATTTTATACCACTGTAAAACATATAAGATTAAGAATCAAAAGAGGTGGTTGAAACTGTCTAAAACTGTAGGAGTCCTTGAATTTTTTCACTTTGCATCCAGCTGTTTTGCCATCATCAAGGGCTAATTTTAGAATGAGTAATCTTCTTATAAAATACAGTGTAATTAAGAAAGTAGAATTTTTTTCTGTAATTAAGAAAGAATTTTTTTTTCCTGAGACTTCTAATTCAGAATTGTACAGGGTGTTCGGTTTTCTAAACCAAGCCAGCAAACCAAGAGTAATCTGAACCATAAATCTGAGGCCAAGTCAAGAAACTTTTAGTTAAAGAATCATATTTAACTTCTACAAGAATTGAATTCCAGCTCCTTTATATCAATATACTTTGAAATGAAGACAAAATTACAAATAAAGTTTTCACTCAATCTATGAGAAGCAATACGGAAATCATAGCATGTGATGGTTTATTCTTTCCTGCAAATTAAATGATTACATTTGCTTTGTAATGCATGTAAGCGAAATCTCCTTGCTTACTCTTGCTAAAGACTATAATAGCTGCTTTCCTTGTTTTCTTGTTCTGATGGGAATCATCAGCAACACGGAACATGTTGCCGCATTCTTTAAGCAATGATGTATATTTTGATGTAAAGAGTCAAACCTAAACCTAGTAATTAGAGCACACTGTTATAGTTTTCCCCATTTCTCAAAATAACTGGAACTGAGGGCACACCAAATCTCCACCTTTTGTTGTGCCGTGTAGACACTGCCACAAATTAAAGAAATTCTTCATTTTTCAGGTCAAAATTAAGCCATCCTTTTCATTCTGCTATACAGGTGAACTTTTCATTAATTACCTACAAAACAGATTGCTGCTGCTGCTAAGTCGCTTCAGATACAGATTAAGAGAAGACAATTTCATGCAACATTTCACAGTTTCAAGTGCTACATGAGGAAGGATGTAAGTGTGCTGATAAAGCTTATATAGTGTATGAGTTTTCTGTTAGACTATTTAATAAAAATGCTAATTTCTAGAATAAATCAACGATCCCACAGTCATCTAAAGTAAGTCATCCCAACGAGTCAATAACCCAAGAAACTTCTATAGAAAAATAAAGAACTGAAGGAAACTAACACCTTTAAAATTTTTTATTTATTTTTAATTGGAGGATAATTGCTTTATAGTGTTGTGTTGTTTTCTGACATACTTCAACACGAACCAGTCATAGGTATATACAAGTCCCCTGCCTCTTGAATGTCCCTCCCTTATATGGCCCTGGAACCATGCTTTTTCTGAAATTTTAAAGTCACCTAATTACCATAAGAGTGCTCCCAGTCACACAATTAAAGTCGTTAGAGAGATCATGAGACCATTAACTGGCTGAACACACTTTTGCGTGGTTAGGAAAACTGTATTACCGAACTGTTTGCCCCTCGCTTGTGACATTTATGGGTACCCTGCAATTTACCCACAGCTACTAAAAAAAATTTTTTTAACTTTCTTCAAGTTTCCACATGAAAAATGATCTTATTTGGTAGACATGGAGAAAAATGTGGAAGAATTACTCTTATTAGGCTGGCTTTGAGTGGGTACCCTATGTTTACAAAGTGTTTTGAGAGAGTCAGATCAGCAGTTCCAATGACAGCATATTATACCGTTATCAGGAGGCACGTGCAGCCTAAGGAGCATTTTCAGTCTATCAGAGTGGCCCATATGTTGCTTATTTATCATTTCAATTTCATATCGGAATCAAAATTGAAAAAAGAAAACTTTGAAACTCAAGCAAGTCATCTGTGGCCAGAGTAATGAGGTCTCTTGCCAAAAAAACCCCCCAAACAAACAAAAGAGAAAGCCCAAAACACAGAGATTAACAGTTTTGAGAATCAAGCTTTGGTTTCAGAGTATTATTGCAGCTGTTTAATTCATTTGCTGATGCGGCTCAAGTATGCAGACACAGTAAATTTTTAAAGGGTTTATGTGCCCTCAGTAATTTTACCATTTTTAAGAGAAATGAGAAACACTAGAGTAGTGACCAAGTAGTAGCAACTACTTATTTTCAGAAGCTGTATTTTACTGACTAAAGCAGCACTTGTAGATAATAGGATTATTTCTTGGCTGTAGCACTATGACTGTATGTTACAAAAACTCTCTGATATAGCTGAGGTATGGGGTCAATGAAAGAATAACATTCCTGGACTTTCCCGGTGGTCCAGCTGTTAAGAATCCACCTGCCAATGCAGGAGACACAGGTTCAATCCCCAATCCAGGAGGATCCTACCTGCCACAGAGCAACTAAGCCCATGGCCACAACTACTGAGCCCGCACTCTAGAGTCTTCGAACTGCAACTACTCAGCCCATGTGCCCCAACTACTGAAGCCCTGCAGCTTAGAGGTCCGCTAGAGAAGCCACTGTAATGAGGAGCCCGCGCACCGCCACTAGAGAGGAGCCCCCACTCGCCGCAACTAGAGAAAGCTGGAGCACAGCAATGAAGACACAGTGCAGCCAAAAATAGTAAATAAGTAAATAATTTTTTAAAGTGAAATATTTTTTGAAAAAACTAATACAGTCTTCCAAAAAGGTGATAACTTCCTTACAAGAAGAAACACGTGAAGCCTAGCAGTCACCATTTCGTTTATTCCATATGATTGCTTAAGTTTTCAAGTGGGCAGCATTCTATTTCAAGGCCATTCTGTTGCAAAACTTTGCTATGTGGTTGTAACATAACTGTGTCTGTTGTAAACCAAAGAGGACAGGGGGAAAAAAAGAAGAACAGATCACAGGAAAAGGTACTTCGTGTAACTTTTCATGTGAGGGTCTTAAAGTAGGTAACTGATTATTAAAACAAAAATTTTAAGTTCTCTGAGCTTCTACCCTGAAGGTTTTCACTAAAGATTAAAGTGGCCTTTCCAGAGACTCTAGCACAAAACTGGATTAAGGACAACTAATGGTCTAAATAAATGATTGTCATCGTTACATGAGAACTGCAAAGACCAACACAATAAGAACAGATGACCATTTACTAAATATCAACAAGGTATGTAGTCCTATGTGATTCCTTTTGAGGTTTCGGGGTTTGAGATGGGTGTTAGTGATAAAAATAGGAGACCAAAAATTTATTATATAAAATAATTGTGTTGTGTTGAGGCTGTTTTTTGGGTGTTAGTGATAAAAATAGGAGACCAAAAATTTATTATATAAAATAATTGTGTTGTGTTGAGGCTATTTTTGGTTGATGGAAGAAAATAAATATGTCTGAGGAATTTCTTTTGTAAATGCCAACCTGTGTGGATATATGTAGAGATGTGAATGTTTTTAATAATGATGATAATTAACAATTATTCTACCCAAATACATAAATTGGTATAAGCCATGTAATTAAAAACTGGGGCAATACATATTCACAAAATGAAAGATGAAAGATATGAAAAGTCCCTCAGATAATTATAGACTTGATCACAAAATACTCAAAAGGACAAAATGGTTAAGATGCAGTTGGCAAAGGCCAACACAATATTGTAAAGCAATTATCCCAATAAAAAATAAAAAAAGATGTTGTTGGGATTGTACTTGGAGTAGAAGGGAAATGGTTAATTGAAAATGAAAGGTCAGGTATTTACCCCTCTGTCCCAAAATCTGGACTAGGATTTGCTAATGTCTTAATAGATTCTCAGCTGTGAATAAGACCAAACAAATAAACAGTCTGCCCGAAAGCTGCCTCATGTGTATGCCTTCTAGTCTTCATCCTTCACAAAAATTCCTTTCCCTGGTCCCTCTAAATTTACAGATATTTTAAATTAAAAAAAAATTTTATTGAGATATTGTTGATTTACAGAACTATAGTAGTTTCAGGTGTCAACACAGTGATTCAAAATTTTTATAGATTATACTGTAGTTACAGGTTTTAAAGGACAAAAGTTTCTCAGAGGCATCTGCACAAGTCTTGAAAAAATTAGCATCATAACTTCCTATTCCAAGAAATTTAACTAGGTCAAATAGAAAAACATTGAGTAAGGTTTCTTAGGCCCTGAATGTGAAGTTTCCCTGGAACTATGAGATAATAACCATGGTCCAAAGGCACAGTTTTTTCATAAAGAAAACACACGTCTCAAGTGTCTTTCCTATTCTTGTTCTACATCTAGTAGACAGGTCTCATTGAAACAAATCTTATTTCATTGACAGTGCACTTACTCAAGCCATAAATCTTTTTCTCACTATTCCAAGCAGTAACAGTGACAAGAACAAATTATTTTGGAAGATATTTTCTGACCCACCTTAGTTAGCAGCATATATGTGTCCTGTCTAAGTGATATTCTTATTTATCCAAATCAGCTTATGGTCCAGTTACACAAATTTTTTAGAATTCTTAGTTCTGAGGACTGAGGTAGGCATTAACAATTTTCCCCAAACTTCCATCTGCAACTATTTCTAATAGACTCTAACCTCCAAATGTGCTTGTTTCAACTTCCTTGTTACTTTGGAAACCCCTGCATATCATCGTTTAGAGTTATTTTGCATTACTGTAGTTCCTTATAAATAGGTTCACTCTGTTCTCATATTAAGCTATGAAGATTTGCTTTATTTTGGTTGTTTTTATACATTAGGACTTACTAATATTCCACAGTTTTTATTTTCCCTAAATATATGCATTAGTTGAAGTATTAAAAAAGCTTCTGTATTAAAGTTTATATTAAGTCTACATAGGCAAAGGGTTGCACTTTGCATATGTTCTATAGAAAAAGAAAACCAAACCTAAGTAAGTAAAATGAAGGGTCAAGTAAAATCCAGCAGAGACTCTCCCAAAGCCACAACCACTTCTTACCCTAATTCATAGTTTCATTACTGGCCACACTTTTATTCTGCTTACTTCTTTTAGAGCATTCCTTAGATCTGTTACACATGCTTTTGGATAATAACACGAGCCTCTACTGAACTCCTCCTCTAATACAACTTGGCCAGTTTCATTTGCACTCTAGGTGTCCTATATGATACAAAGGCAATGTTGTGAAGACTCGGGAATGTAATGATAATAATATTTCTCCTTTTTCAAAAAAATATTTATTTTGTTTATTTTTCTGTGGCAGGTCTTAATCGTGGCACATGGGAATCTTCGATCTTTGTTGCAGCATGCAAGATCTTTTAGTTATGAGCATTCACACTCTTAGTTGCCACTTGTGGGATCTAGTTCCCTGACCAGGGATTGAACCAGGCCCCCTGCTTTGGGAGTGTGGAGTCTTAGCCACTGGACCACCAGGGAAGACCCTGGTAATAATATTTCTACTATCCTTTCTCATCCTCTCTACTTTAAGCCTATCACCACTAATGTGAAGCTACTATTAAACCAGAGTGACCTTATTTATATGGTCAACCAAATACCTTGCTTAGTGTTTTTTTTCAATTCCCTCTTTTGGCTTCACAGGCTTCCCTGGTGGCTCAGCTGGTAAAGAATCTGCCTGCAATGTGGGAGACCTGGGTTCGATCCCTGGGTTGGAAGGGAACAGCTACCCACTCCAGTATTCTGGCGTGGAGAATTCCATGGACTGTACGGTCCATGGGTTACAAAGAGTCAGACATGACTGAGCAACTTTCACTTTTGGCTTCACAGAGTACAACAGACATATTGATGAACTCCTAAAAGATTTCAGTATTGTTCTTATTACATGGAATTTAGTAGTAATGAAAATGGGGGGGGCATAAATAATGCAATTAAACCAGCCAAACAGTTATAACTGGAATATCTGGACTCCATGAGCCATTACATTTTGACCAAATGGCTTGTGTAAGAGGAAGTGACCTTGTTAGCTGTTCTTTCGTTACTTCCTGATAGTAAGATAAAGGCAAAATGCTTTTTTTTTTTAATGTAGATTTTCTGCAGTAATAATTCACTGAACAAAATTCAATTTTAAAATATTTTAAACATTCAGAAAAGTGACAAAAACACATGTACTCTTACAAATTTAATAAATGCTATCATCTCACTGTATTTGTTTAGATACTTCTTTCAAAAACAATACAATGTCACAATTGAAGCCCCAATTTCATCTCATTTCCCACACGCCTCCTTCAGAGGAAGCCACTCTCCTAAAGTTTGTAAGTGTCCCTTTATTGTAGAAATTTGTTCATGTTGCTAGATGTCAGTAGATTCACTAATTTTCTTAGGCAATTTTTTTGGTTTTATTGGAATATAGTTGATTTACAATGTTGTGTTAGTTTCTGCCATATAGGAAAGTGAGTCAGTTACACATATATCTACTCTTTTTGAAATTATTCTCCCATACCGAGTATTGAATAGAGCTCCCTATGCTTCCTATATAGTAGGTCCTTAACAGTTATCTATTTCATATATATTAGTGTATATATATTAATCCCAATCTCCCAATTTATCCCTCCCCCATGCCCCGTTTCCATAAGCTTGCTTTCTATATCTGAGATTTCACTAATTTTAAGTATTATATAATATTCCATTGCATGACTATGGACATTTAGTTTTTGTCATCATCACTGTGAACAATACCCTAACAAACATCTTCATAGTGTCTCCTGGTGCATATGTGCATGGCTTTCCCTAGGTGCAGGAGTTCTTGTTTTTATGGCCAATACACATTAAGAAATAATTTTATATTAAGTTCCTGTACATGCATACATGCACATATCACCACAGGCTGAGTTGCCTGGCAAGTAGATCTGAGACAGAAATTTGTGTACAGGCTGTTTATGAGGGAGTGTCCTGGAATCAGTACCTGCTGGGAAGTAAAGGAAGCAGGAATATGGGCAGAGGTAGCTTTGTGCTTCAACGAAGTGATAACAAAGGCCTCAGTTGATTCCACATTCGCTGCAGTAATTATTCAGAGTCATTTAGAATCAGGGCAAGGGGATCAGGCTTTGATATACCTGCACTGCTCAGTTATTGAAATATAGCTGCACCCAGGAAGAGGGTGTGTGTGACCTTGGGCAAATAGCTCTCTTCCAGGAGACAGTCCTACAGAAAGACTCACCCAAAAGCTGTTGGCTGCAACATATCTAGCAGCTCAGAGAATTAATCATTTAGTCCTGGAAAGGAAGAATCTAGGTGGTGCACAAAAATTCACAAAATAATCCTTACCCTGGTATTTCTGTTCTATTTCATTTGTAAAAAAATAAATGTTTATTATAACCCTTAAATTGATTTCACAATTCACTAATGGGTCATGAATTACAGTTTGAAAAAATTGCTTTAGAGTATATACCCAGAAATGGAACTGCTGGATTGTAGGGTATATGCATTTTACATTTTAGTAAGTATTGTCAAACTGCTTTCCAAAGGGGTTGGGCCATTTGACATTCCCCCTAGCACAGCATTGAGTTCCAGTTTTCCTACAGCCTCAATAACCTTGGCATTGTCAGATTTTATATTTATATTTATATATATATATATATACACACACACAAATACAGTAGCGGGTAATACCGTAGACACTTTGAAACCCATCCTTTGGTGAAAGTGAAAATGTTTTCAATACTGTATTATACCAAGACATACTTCCTGCTAGCTTATCAACTACCAAAAGGCATGTGCATTTCCCTGATAATTAGGTAACGTTCAAATTTTAGTCTTACAAAATAGAAATCTATTCTTGCAAAATAAATCTTTTAATCTTGTGATCTTTTTTATGGCACCTAGAGGACTGCCCGGCATATAACAACAGTAAAATACCTGCAGATTGAAAGAGTGAATTCTATGCCTAGACACGTGGCATTTTTTTAAGTTTTCACTTTTTTTCTTTTAATCTCTGAAACAATGTGGTTTAGTAGAAGATTACTGGCCCAGAAATTGTGAGGCTTTGGTCTACAGTTTTTTCATCTCCTAAACAATAATTTTCCTATGTATCCAGCTTACTTCATGGAGAGTTTAGAATACTGAGTTCTCAGAACTGATTTCATATTTTTGTAATAGAGAAAGCAAAGAACTTGAGGATCTAGATTCTAGTCTTTAAACTCCTCTCACTATTGTATGTTTATGGCCTTGGACGAATCACAAGTAGGTAAATGTTCACTTTTTGGAAAATAAAATGCTCACTAGATGATCTCTAAGGTTCTTGTTCAAAAATCGTATGTTCTGGGTTATAGAAACATGAAGTCAATTTATGAAAATATCATTCTCATAAAGCCAACACCACATGGGTCACATGATACATTTTAAATCCACTTCTAATTGCTGGCCCCACCTCAATCACTCTGTAATCCAATCCATTTAGCCCTACCCTTGTCCAACTGCCCTATATGTTACCTGAACTCCACCCTTAAGATTCTCATTTGCAACTGATGACCATTTTTATTACTGCTAGTATTTCAATACTTGGTTCTAACCTTGTGGCAAATAGAGCCTTGTGCTGTGTGATCACCAGAAGAATCTGAAATGGAAGACTATATATATATATATATTTTTTTTGATAACTCCATTAACTCCTCATTCCCTTTTATCACAAAGGTGGTTAAAGATGAATGGTATTGTTACATACTCTCCTCAACCTGACATCAAGGGCTCTACGGTTCTGCTTTCTTCCCTGTAGGATTCACTACTTTCCAGACAGCATTGCACAGGCAGGCAGGAGCTTGCCAGCACTGCTCTATTGTGCCTTCTCTAAAAGCTATTCTTCCACCTCAGTTCTAATACATTCAAATAAAGGATAGCCTCATCTCAACTTCTGTTTCCTTTTTAGTATAATTTAAAACTCTGTAAATTATTATTATAACATCTAAATTCTATTAAATCAATATGCTGATTTTATTAAATTTCAAATGCAGTTAAGATAATTACAATCAAACTTGAAAACTTGCAGACTTGTAAGTAGAGAATGTAGAGGAAGGATATTTGTTTCCAGGAGATAGTAAAGTGACTGACATAAGGGCCTAAACTAGCCCTAGGAGAGGCTTTGGAGATCTTTATGTTTGCTTATTTCTAATTTAAATCTTTATTATTAAATGTCTATTATTCTCCAAATCTTGAATAAACTAGTTGCTAGAGTTTTTCCCTTCTGAATTAACTTTGTCCTTAATATAACTAACCAATTCATCTCTTTGTATGCATATATGTGCTTATGGACAGCAGAAGCTTAAATGCTTTGGGCGCAGCTTTTTAAGACTTCCCTGGTAGCTCAGACAGTAAAGTGTCTATCTACAATGCGGGAGACCTGAGTTCGATCCCTGGGTTGGGAAGATCCCCTAGAGAAGGAAATGGCAATCCACTTCCAATACTATTGCCTGGAAAATCCCATGGACAAAAGAGCCTGGTAGGCTACAGTCCATAGGGCTGCAAAGAGTTGGACACAACTGAGCAAAGGCAATCTTATGTGCTTATGGACAGCGGAGGCTTAAATGCTTTCTTAAGTTCCATTAAGAGCCTCCTCTCATAAGCCTGAAAGTGTTCTGAATGAGAGGTGTCAACATGCTGGAGAAGAGAAGCGAAGAACCAGGAACAGATCCTAACACCCTGTTCCTCTTAGGTGACATTATGACTGAACACTGATTAACTTTTCCACCCAGAGTAGAAAGAAAGGAAAATAGGAAGCTAGCAACCTCAAGCTATCTCTGGAAAAAATTATCATATTTCTTCTTTAGAAAGATCAGCCTGGCAACAAAGGGAGGGATGGATGAAGGAGAGAAGACAGGAGACTGGGAATCCAATTAGTTGATTGCTACAAAATTTCAAGTAAAACAAAACAAAACAAAACAAAAAAACTGGGATTTGAACTGGGTCAGTAGGAATGCAGATAGAAAGGTGAAGAAGGATATGCTTGATGTTAAGGAGATGGTATCAACTGGTTTTGATGACTGATTAATTTTTAAGGAATAAGTGGGAAAAAAGATGAGTTGATTACTTATAGGTGTTTTTTGTTTTTTAGCCACACTGCCAGCTATGTGGAACTTCCCCAACCAGGGGTAAAAACCCATGCCCCCTTGCAGTGGAAGTGTGGAGTCTCAACCACTGGACCATCAGGGAAATTCAAACGTATTCAGTAGTTGTTGTTATTGCTGTTGTTTGGCTGTGCTGGCTCTTCCTTGCAGTGCAGGGCTTAGTTGCATGCACATCCCCATGGCATGTGGGATCTTAGTTCCCCAACCAGGGGTCGAACCTGAGTCCTCTACTCTGGAAGGGGAATTCTTTACCACTGGGCCTCTAGGGAAGTCTCTTCACAGGTTTTGGCTTTTCTAACTACTGTATGCTGCTGCTGCTGCTAAGTCGCTTCAGTCGTGTCCGACTCTGTGCGACCCCATAGACGGCAGCTCACCCGGCTCCCCCGTCCCTGGGGTTCTCCAGGCAAGAATACTGGAGTGGGTTGCCATTTCCTTCTCCAATGCATGAAAGTGAAAAGTGAAAGTGAAGTCGCTCAGTCGTGTCCGACTCTTAGCGACCCCATGAACTGTCGCCCACCAGGCTCCTCTGTCCATGGGATTTTCCAGGCAAGAGTACTGGAGTGGGGTGCCATTGCCTTCTCTGGACTACTGTGTAGTGAGTCCTACTCAAGAAATTAGAGACTATAGGAGACACAGGTTTCGGGTCAAGATAATGAGTTTACCTTTGAAAATGTTGCGTTCAGTGCACTTGGGACTTATATGTCTGGAGGCAAATGAATATACAATCCTGATGCTTAGAGGAGATGTATAGACTAAAGATGTGTTTGTCTCCTAGTCTGAGGGATTATAAAGAAAACAGAAGTATTATATTTTTAAGCTTATTTTTTTTCAATTGCAGGTGTTTCCCCTTGCCGGCAGTGTTCTTTAAGCTTTGACAATAAAAAGGGCGTCCCTGTTGTCTACCCTTGCAGGATGCATGTCTGGGCCAATCAATTTAAAAAAAAAAAAGACTCACAGTGTCTGATTTGTTTAGCTTCGTGTTTCCCAAATATCCTAGCTGTAACAACAGTGCTGAGTACATGAGAAAAGATGACTCATATTTCCTGCAAGTCAGCACAGATATCCATCCTTCCAAATTATTTGAACCTTTGGCCACTCCCAAATAGAGTCAAAGTGTTGGAACAATTTATGAGCATTTGTTTCATTTGTTGAGAACAATTCTAGTACATCTGTAATAAAGATTCAGAGAAAAAAAAGAAAAGCTTTTCTTATCTTGTATCACCCCAACCCCCATATCCCAAACAAGGTGCCGTCACCATTTATAGACGGCTGACTCACTGGAAAAGACCCTGATGCTGGGACAGATTGAAGGTGGGAGAAGAAGGGGACAACAGAGGATGAGATGGTTGGATGGCATCACTGACTCAATGGACATGAGTTTGAATAAACTCCAGGAGTTGGTGTTGGACAAGGAGGCCTGTTGTGCTGCAGTCCATGGGGTTGCAAAGAGTCAGACATGACCGAATGACTGACCTAACTCCCAGGTGGTGCTAGTGGTAAAGGACCCACCTGCCAATGCAGGAGACATTAGAAACATGGATTTGATCCCTGGGTAGGGAAAATCCCCTGGAGGAGAACATGGCAACCTACTCCAGTATTCTTGCCTGGAGAATCCAATGGACAGAGGAGCCTGGTGGGCTACAGTCCATAGAGTCGCAAAGAGTCAGACATGAATGAAGTGACTTAGCGTGTACATGCATGTGAGCATGCACACACACACACACATACACCTTTTATAGAAAGTCTAAGTTCTCTCTTGATTGGTTCAAATGTCATCTATCCATCACCTTGAATCCATTAATTTAGAATTAATCACTCAACTTCCCTAAGCTCCCACAGCAACAAATTTAGACACCTAGCGCGGAACTTCTCAGTCTGCCTGGGAGCATACTTTGTGCCTTTAATATGCACTTATCTACTTTCATTCCCTTTTGTGCCCAGCACAGTGCTTTGTGTATAAATGCCAACTGAAGTGAATTTGTAAAATGTTCTGAAAATACTCAACCATGGACAATGATAGTCAAGATATACTACATAAAATAACTTCGTTTTGCAGATCATTTAAAAACTAAATGTTGAATTTATTAATAGCAGGAATTGTTGAGAGAAGTAAAAGCATTAACTTGAGGAAGATGTTGAGAGGTGATAATTTTCAAATTTGTGGGAAAGTGCTGACTCAAAGATATGACTCCTCAGCCACAGAGAGGGTAAAGAGAGCAGTGTCTCAGACCGCTGCAGCCCTCTTATCCTTAGACACTCTTCTCAAGTATCAGGTTTAGAATTTGTTATTTGCAACATGACATTTCTCACTATTATTCTTACAAGTTGTTCAGATACTTTGTCTTTGAAAAGTATTTCATCAGGTTTATGGGTTTTTTATTTTTTTTTTTTGGCCACACCTCTTGGCATGCAGGACCCTAGTTCCCCAAACAGGGGCTGAACCCTTGCCCCCTGCATTTGAAGCTCAGAGTCTTAATCAGGGATTGCCAAGGAAGTCCCAGGTTTGTGTTTTTAAGAAGATGATAATCTGACAACACTGCCAATAAATTTCAGTTTGTGGATTAAATACACTGGAATGTCACTCTAACACTTTCACAATGAATAGAATTTGGTATCATGTGTTCTGCTTTGGGAGATATCTGAAGATTTTCTAAAAGACCATCAATTCTTGGTGGAAGGCTTTCTCATCCATAAGGAAGCTGCAAGGGACAGATATCAAGAACAGCTTTCTAGAATACTCTTCCCAAGACATGGATAAATTTTTAAAAAGATATAAAAAAACACTTCTGGTTTAGCAATTAAATAGATTTAACAGGTGGTAAGGATTAGGTGGTACAATAATTGAGTTTCCAGTGTTTTAAACTGTTACTGGTTTCATAGTTTTCCTTCATGGATTTTTCAAGCCACAGCATTAAAAAAATAATTTCTAAGAAACAACCAGACAGAGTTCCAGGTGTGAAAGATAACGTAATTTCAGAAAAGGCATGGAGCCCAAGTTTCTAAGGCACATTTTAAAAACTCTGGCCATGACTGCAAGGTTAGACTCCCTTACGCAAATCACATTTAGGGCTTACCTGTGAGTGCTGTGACAAATGCTGAGAGGACTCATAATGTGACTGTTAAGGACTCGAAGGAACGTAAATGCATTTCCTGAGCATGCAGTCAAATGCTCCTTATTGTCTTTCTACTGCCTTTGAGTATGTTCTTTCAGAAAGTGTTATCTTTGATTAAAAAAAAGAAACATTCAAAACTTTTCAACTTTTTAATTTTGTTTTGGCTGCGCTGGGTCTTGATTGCTTTGTGCGGGCTTCTCATTGCAGTGGCTTCTCTTACTGCAGAGCACGGGCTCTAGAGTGTGTCGGCTTCCGTAGCTGTGGCACATGGACTCATTAATTGCGGTTCCTGGGCTTCAGAGCAAAGGCTCAATGTTGTGGCACATGGGCTCAGGTGCTCTGTGACATGTGGGATCCTCCTCGAAACCAGGGATCAAACCCCTGTCCTCTGCAGGCAGATTCCCAACCACTGTACTTCCAGGGAAGTCCCAAAACTTTTCAACTTTTGAAGCTTTTTACAATTCCATTCTACATACTACGCTTGCAATTATATGTCTATAATATTTTAACCCTGGAGAAGGAAATGGCAACCCACTCCAGTAGTCTTGCCTGGGAAATCCCATGAACAGGGGTGTCTGGAGGGCTACAGTCCACGGGGTTGTAAAGAATCGGACACAACTTGGCGACTGAGCATAGTCAATACTTTAATTGGCATTCCTTAATGCAGATGAAAATATGTGAATTTGTTTGCCAGTTAAGAGTGAGAGGTTCCCAATTGAACTTATTTTTTTCCACAGCTTTATTGAGAAGTAATTGACACACAGTGGACTATACATATTTTAAGTGTGCAACTTGCGAAGTTTGATCTGTGTATACATCTGTGAAACCATCACTACCATCTAGATACTGATATCTAGACATCCATCCATCCAAAAGAGTTCCCTCTTGCCCCTTTATGTTATAATCCTCCCCTTTCAATCACTGATTGACCTACAGCCATGCCCTCACATTAGGAAGAAGAATCCTGTGAATGATATGGGCAGTGGGGAGGAAGGATCTATCCTGGAAAAGAGATTTAACATTTTGTTTAGTAGAGTTAAAATGCTGCATCTGGGATGTGCTCAAAAATACAAAAAAGTGGTTGACTCAGTATTTTCAGGTCAAGATCTTGATCTTTTGAACTTTATGGAATGCTGGGTTATCTGAAATGTGACAAAAATAGGCTTCCTTCTCTCTTGCTCTTTTCTAATCCATTCTTCACAGAAGAGTCCTTTTTAAAATTAAATTTACCCAGAGCTGGAAACATTTATTTTTTAATGAAAATTAATAGCATTAAAAAAGATACATAGTTAGAGTGCTGCTGCTGCTGCTAAGTCGCTTCAGTCGTGTCCAACTCTGTGCGACCCCATAGACGGCAGCCCACCAGGCTCCCCTGTCCCTGGGATTCTCCAGGCAAGAACACTCGAGTGGGTTGCCGTTTCCTTCTCCAATGGATGAAAGTGAAAAGTGAAAGTGAAGGCGCTCAGTCCTGTCCGACTCTTAGCAACCCCATGGACTGCAGCCCACCAGGCTCCTCCGTCCATGGGATTTTCCAGGCAAGAGTACTGGAGTGGGGTGCCATTGCCTTCTCCATAGTTAGAGTAGTTGTACATAAACAGAGCAGCAGGTTGTCTGGGCCATCTTGGAGTGCACACTTACAAGACCAAAGGGCACATTTTATGGTCACAGAACACAGCTTTTCAGTGCTGAAAATTAATTGATCCTACATTCGTCCTCATTAGTATGATGTGTTAACCATCTGAGCTAAAAACTGACACTTAATTCTTACTCTTATTTCTCGGATGGTGGTTTCTAAACTTATATGGGGGAATTCCCTGGCTGTCTGGTGATTCAGGGGCTTCCCAGGTGGCGCTAGTGGTAAAGAACCTGCCTGCCAATGCAGGTTCATTCCCTGGGTTGAGAAGATCCCCTGCAGAAGGGCGGGCAACCCAGTCCAGTATTCTTGCCTGGAGAATCCCAAGGACAGAAGCCCATGGCAGGCTACAGTCCACGGGGTGGAAAGAGTTGGACACAGCTTAGCAACTAAACCACCACCACTGGTGGTTAAGACTCATTGCTTTCACTACTGTGGATCTGGATTTGATCCCTGGTTAGGGAATTAAGATCCCATAGGCCACCAGGCGCAGTCAAAAAAAAAAAAAAAAAAATCATAATAATAAACTCACATGGTGTAATCCGTTAAACCCTCCAATGGCAGCAAACAATCCTACTGATCACCAAGGCTACTGCCATTTTTGGGGGGCGTGGGAGAGGAACTTACCAGATACCTTTCAAAAGTACATGTCTTATAAAGTAGAATAGGATTTATAATATACTCGGTACAGAGTTTCAGTTTGGGATGATGAAAAAGTTCTGGAAATGGCACACACAGCCAAAAAAAAAAAAAAACACATTTGGAATTACAGCATCAGTAAACTACATATTCATAACAGTTCATATTCTTTTCCTTAGTAGCACTCTGTGCAAAAATGAGTAAGAATCACTGATTTGGATTACTACTTGCAATAAATAAACCAATAAATGTACTTACCAAATAGCACTGCACTGATTAGGGCTTCCCTGGGGGCTCAGACAGTAAAGCATCTGCCTGCAATGCAGGAGACCCGGGTTTGATCCCTGGGTCAGAAAGATTCCCTGGAGAAGGAAATGGCAACCCACTCCAGTACTCTTACCAGGAAAATCCCATGGATGGAGGAGCCTGGTAGGCTACAGTCCATGGGGTCGCAAAGAGTCAGACACGACTCGGCAACTTCAGGTTAGGCAACTATACATGACATACAAAACACTTAGAAATTACATTATTTAACAATTGTCAGTGAAAGTGGTATTTCTCCATATGCAGTCTTATGTGATGTTCACTTTTTTTTTTTAAATAAGGAAACTGAAGACCAGAACATATAGTTTGAACAATTCAGTGTTGAAGAGGCTCAATCCCAGGTTTTTTATTTTACTTTAAATCCCATGCTGTGCAGTGCTAAGTTGCTCCAGTGGTGTGCGACTCTTTGTGACTCTATGGACTGTAGCTTGCCAGGCTTCTCTGTTCATGGGATTCTCCAGGCAGGAATACTGGAATGGGTTGGCCGGCCTTCCTCCAGGGGATCTTCCCAACCCAGGGATCCAACCCACATATCCTGACGCTCCCGCACCGTAGGCATATTCTTTATAGCTGAGCCACTGGGGAAGCCCCCTTTGGCCCATCTATTGCTTGAAATACAGATACAATGTCATACCCCAAACATCACTGTTCTCAATTCGCTGCTCTAATAGGCAGCCCTCCCTCTTCAATAGCTTTCAGCTGCAATTACAATAAAATCCAGTCTTGTTTCTTTGTCTTCCTAGGTCCTGGGGAAATGGGCCTTTACTTGCTTACACACTCATCTCTTCAGTATCAGGGCAGACTCCTCTTTGCACCACAGATTCCCTGGCACTATGGACTCCACTCAGTTCCAATAGCCAAGTTCCTTCGTACCACAGGCCTTTTGCATAGCCATTTCCTCTGCCTTAATTCTCCAGGGCATTTCTCAGATTACTGGCTCCTTCTCATCCCTCAGATGGACCTTTCCTGACCACTTTTTTTTTAAACTATCCTGGTATTTGCTCTCCCAGAATTCTGTTAATAGCCTTTATAGCATGTTTCTCTCAAGATCTTATGGGTATTCACTGTCCCTCCTTTTCCCACTAGACTGTCAACTCCAGTCTAGAGGGCAGACCTTTTCTGTTTTCCTCACCAGTGTGTCTCCTCGGTTTTTGAGTTTCAGTGAATGTTTGTTGATTGACTGAATACAACAAAAGGAATGGAGATAAGAAATAAAGCTATAAATCCGGTTAGTAGAAGGGGTTAACAACTATTCTGCACCATTTAGGAAAGTTGACTTGAAACCTTTTAGGGTCCTATTTCTTCCTTCTTTTTTTCCACGTAATATTGAACATTGAGTACTTTCAGGTACTATGTTAAGCACTTCACATGTATTATACCATTTAACCTTCTGAGCAACCCAGTAGCAGTAATCAACTTTTATTATCCTCATTTTTCAGAGGCAACTTGCCAACAGCCATTTATGCTGGCACCATAGCCGGGTAGTAAGTAGGCCATAACCCATTAATCCAATGTAACTACACACCTTCAGTCAACAATTGGTGTTTCATCAATGTACTTTTCAGAGAACCCTCCAGAATTCCCTATTTTACCTGACCTGCAGTATCTTGGTACCGAAACCAACTAGGAGGTGGTTGCTAACCCCTGAGGGGGGTTTCCTGGGGAATCGGAGTGCAGTTTGAGGAGGAGCTGCCGCTCAGGCAGACGCCACGAGCTCCGGCTAGCCAACGTCTGCACTACTGGGACTGCTGGGGAGGAAGGAGGAAATAGGTCAGTTGGCCCATGGCGGATCCTGACCCTCGCTGTGGTGAAAGGGGAAGGGAAGGTGTGTGTCGCCCACGCTCGCTTCGGTTCCACCCGAAGGGGAACCACAGCGCACTTCCCCAACTCCACTGCGCGTCACGAGAGAACACTGTTCAGCTCCGCCCACTTTCTACGCCTATCGCGTATCCGGCGCTAGGACCCCGCGACCCTCAACGCGTCCCTGCACCGCCCCCTCGAGCAAGGGCCTGGTCCGCTATTGGCGCTAGCAGGCCGCGATCCCCGCCTCCGTCCCCTCCGTCACTGTCAAGATGGCGCCGGTCGCAGCGGCGGCGGCCGCGGCGGCTGGAGCCAGAGCAGGAGGCGGAGGCAGCGGCGGCTGCGAGGGGAGGGGGAGTCCCGTCTGACTGAGACGGCAGGCCTGGGCGGGCGGGGGTGCCGCGCAGGGCGGAGCGCCGCTGGGGATGAGCTAAGCGGGTTCGGAGCGCCGCGGCATTCAGCCCCTCGTGTCCCGCCACCGCTGAGTGGACGCCGCACCGCTCTACAAGCTCGACCCGCTTCTCGAGCGGGAGCCAGCGGTGAGGTGAGTGCGGGGGCGGCGGCGCGGACAGCGGTGGCATGTGGAGCTGTCACTGCCCGGAGCGGTGACAGCCGTGGGCACGGGAGCGGGGCCGGCTGGGCTCGGAGATGTGGCGTGGATGGCCGCGACCTCCGCTCGGGGGCTTCTCGGAGCCTGGCTGTCCTTCGCTAGCTGGGTCGGCTCCGGGTGGCGCGGTGGTGCTGAGAGAAGCACCCGCGCCGCTGCGTCGGCAGCTGGGGGTCTCCTCTGTTTTCGTTCGGGATTTTCTATTCCGGGCTGGCCTGGGGCTCCTGTTGGGGGATGGGGGCGGGGGCGGTGAGAGGGGAGGTCCTGGAACTGGGATTTTGACAAGCTCGTTACGTAAGACGGAGGTGGCCTCACGGAATCCCACCTGCTCGACGTTTTAAACAGGCGGCAGCTGGAGCCTGGCGGGCCCCCAGAGGCCCGATTTTCCTCGCGGGGGTCTGCCTAGCCTACCTCGGCCAACGTGAGCCTGCTCACGGTCCAAGTTGGCCGGTTTGGGGTTTTTCCCCCAGTCTTTTTTTGGGGGGGGGTGCGGGGAGGTGATAAACAATTCCTGGTCGCCACCATTCCCTTTGAAGTTTACCGCTTTCTAGGGGGAGGAGGGGAAAAAAAGCTTGTGACCTAAAACTGGGTCGCAGCAACGACTTTTCATTATCATGCTTTTAAATGACAGATGCACTGAAAGATTTTTGTTATTGTTCCAGTGTGCTTTTAATTCAAACGTATGGTCACGCCTGGAGCCGTAGAGAAGGGTTTTTGTCTCATAGGACAGTTATTTCTTGTTTGCAACAGCAGGATAGGCATCAGTCAACAGGCACGTATTTATCTGGGAAGAAAACGCGTGTCAGCTAGCTAGAGACCCGTAAGGGCAGGAATTGTACTACTCCGTGAATATGTTATTCTTTAAAATATTATCCGTTAATGACAATAATAATCCAAGTTTAAAAGAAGCAATTTTACAAGATTACAAGCTGTTGTTTGGTGTACATAGTCTCTCTCTATTTTCTGCTTGCCCTGGTCTACCTTTTCTCTCCTGTTGGGGGAAGGAGGCGGAGACACCTGTGAACAGCGTAGCCCAGGTTACATTAATCTATTGTAGTGCATTTGAGATTATTGTAAAAAGTAGTCTCTGGGGGACCTAAGATTGGGTAATATATAAGGACTCTTGGGCAAGTTATACAGTTTTATGTTTAGATACTAGGCTTTCTGCTTTTGAAAATCTAAGTATACAAGATTTCTGAGATATTTGCACCCCTTTTGAACTTGTAATTAAACAAAAAATTGTTATTAGGCCTTTTTTGTGGGAACTTTGTTTTGTTTTGGCCAGAATTAAACATTTTGGGTAGCTTTTACCTCATTTTCACATTTTCTCTTTTTGAACTGCAGCTCTCAGTAGGTGTCCAGAATAGCGTATATTATCATCATCGTCATCATTATATTACTGTATGTTACATAATTTTCTTTTTCTGAATGATTAAGCATAGACTTAACTTCATTGTAGAATTTTATAAGAATGTATTTGTTAGGAAAGTCAATTGCTCTTGACAGTAGTCCAGTACTGGGAATAAATAATAAGTAAAATTTGGCCTCAGTTTTAAATTTATGTACACAAAGTTACACTTTTGAAAATTGGTTAAGCAGTATAAATTTTATGTTTGTGCAAGAGAGCCAAGAAGCTGATGCTGATTTGTTCTGAACTTTTCCACATGAGTTACCACTGGTTTAAATAGTTATTGATTCTTAAGCTCATGGAGCTGTTGACCTATTTATGGCAACTCGAATAAAATTTGGAGTAATTGAGAGGCTGTGAAAAGAAAGAGATAGAGTGCATGACATTTTCTAATTCGTTCAAAAAGTAATAAAAATATGGAAGAATTATAAAAGAAAGATATTTTTTCATTGAGTGATACTAGTTAACGCTATCTTTTGTTTGCAGAATTTTTCAAATCATACTACTTATGTGCTTAGATTAAGCACCAATACAGAGATGTTTGATATATTACAAATATTATATCTTATTTATTCCTATTTAAATTGATGGTTCATTATTAATAAGTGGAAAAAGAAGTGGCTGTAGCAGACAGAAGTAACTGTAGCAGAGAAATTAACTTGTTATTCTTTTCCTCTCTGATATCAGAGAATTATTTTGTGGGAATTTTTCCTTGTTCCTACCAAATGTGGAAGAAGAAAATGAAGAAAAGTCAATAAAAATTTCTTTCTTGTTTGTTCAGTGTCCTATTGATTATTGCTTAGTATAAATTGTGGGGGCAAGTCAAGTACTCCATGCTTTATTACTGTGTATCATAATTATCACTTTGAATTCTAAAATAGCAATGTAGAGCTTTATATATAAGAAGGGATTAATTATATAATATGTTACTATAATAGTGAAAAATCTGTAAGTTAAAATGCCATATACTAGAGGATTAGTAAAATTAATGGCAGTTAATCTGTGTGATAAATGCAATTATTAAAAGTCGTATTTTTTTAAAAATTTACTAACATGAGAAAGCACAACATAATCTTGAGAGAAAAATAGGAATAGAAATTACTATGTTATTATTTTTTATATATCATAGATATGGCAAAATGATTTTCAGGAAATGCATACAATATTAAAAGACATTATCTCTGGGTGATAGGATTTTAGGTAATTTCTATTTTAATGTTTGCATTTTGTTCTCGCTTCTGAATAGTATTACTCTAATAATCACTAAAATGAAACTAATATATTTTCAAGAGTCCTAGGAGAAAATCCTGAAAATCCCATATAACCACTGCCCCAATAGAGACTACCTTGTACCTCATTATTAGCAAACTAACTTAAAATATGGTGTTTATGCAACACACACAATAATGGAAACAGCTAGTAATACAGGTGAAGGCATTCTCTTAGCTACCAGCACCAGCCTGATAACAGTTTTCCATATATGGATGCTCCTATTACTGCACATTGTTACCCTCCAACCTTTTTTCTGTTTGTGTCTTAACCCTCACTATTCTGTGTTGCCAGTGCCACCAACTGATGAACAGTTTGACTCAAGTCTTTTCTTCATTACCGCATCAGTCAGTAGGCAGCGGGTTTTCGAATGTTTATGAGGTACCAGGTACTTTGGTAGTCTTTGAGAATACCAAGGTGAATGAATGAAACATGGTTTCTGACCTCAAACACTGGTAGAGAAAACCCTGTCTTTTCTTTCTGGTTCATCAGTGCATATAGTGTGCTCTGCTTTTTCTGTCTCACTGCCTGGCTCGTCAGGCAGTATCTTTTTTCCTGGTGATTACATCCTCTTTTTAACTTTCTTTATGGGAAAATATGTTTTGCGTTCCAGACAACCAATTTACAAGTAAATTTTTGGAATGTTACTTGATTGTATATTGGGAAATCGTAAGTTTAGAAGGACTCCACATATGTTTATCTATGGCTGCTGTTATTTGTTAAAGTATGTGACAATTTCTTGGGACTTTCTTTTTGCTTCCTTTTCAAAACCACAAACAAGTAGAAAGCAGCAGAAAAAAAGAGGTAGAAAGATATTAAGGGAATTTTCCTGCTAGTGCTATATGTACTTCATTTTCATTGAGAATAGTGAGTCATCAAAATGTAAGAAATACTGTTTCTGGTATGTTTAGTTTGCCTCTTTTGAGCCATATAAAAATGCATTTTCCTTATGTATGTTAAAGTGTATATACATACATACACTCCCAGTTTAGCTGTTGGCATTTCCAAATAAAAGCTGAAATATGGAGATTGGAAATTTGTTACATTTATTTTTGTTAAAATACTGTTTTATAGGGGAGACATTTTGATTTTGAAAAGTTTAAAAAATACAGAAAATTCCCCAAAGTAGTGGACAACACACATACTCACCATAGAAAATTTGACATCTCTTTCATTTTTGCTTGAGATACACATTTAATATAAAAGAACTGTGTGTTCTTTTTCTAAAGAACACACTAAATTCTAATATTTCAGTGTAGAACTTTATACTTTACCTGAATATTGCTGATGAAAGGTCTCTTCTTTTCTCCCCAATTTCATCCTCTTTCTTTCTCTCCTTGTCTCCCCTCCCAGAGGCCGTTGTTGTGATGAATTTGATGCATATTCTTCCAGTTTACCTTTCAATAAACTGTGTGTGTGTGTGTGTGTGTGTGTGTGTGTGTGTGTGTGTGTAGTACATGACATTGTTTTTGATGCTTTTGAAGAGTGTGGACTTTGGAGCCGTAACTTTTTAGGCTGAATCTTGACTCTGTGACTTAATAGTTTTGTGACCTAAGGCAAGTTTAAAAATTTTTTTCTATGCCTCAGTGTCTGCATCTATCAAATCTAGATAATAGAAATATTTACCTCATAAGGTTGTAAAATTTAAATGAGGTGCTTTTTAATTTTATATTTAAGCTGCTTAAAACTGCCCTGGTAAATTTAGCCAGCTATTAATACAATTGTGTCATGGTATACACACTTTGAAACTTGCTTTCTTTATTTTACTTTTTTCCCCCTCAGTTCCTGTTGGCACTATAGGTCTAGTTCATTTGTTTTTGACTGGTTTGTAGTGTTCCATTGAATAAATGTACTGGAGTTGGTCATTTCTTCTATTGATAAACATTTAGAGTGTTTTCATTTTTTATCTATTATTAATAGTGCCTCATGAAATCCTTGTATCTCTTCAAGCAACATACCAGAGTTTCTCCAGGTCATATACCTGATTGTCAAATTGCCTGGTCTTAGAATATACATTTTTCCCCCTTTCCGCCATGTTTATAGAATACTGACGGTTTCTATTTGTCCATATCCTTACCAATAGTTGGTATTGTCAGACTCTTGGACTTTTCCAATCTGATTGGTGTGACATGGCATTTCATTTGTATTCTATTTCATCTTTTCTTATGGTTGGGTATTTTTGGTTATCTCTTCAGTGATTTGCCTGTATCTATCCTTCACACATTTTCTACTGGACTTTTTGTTACTGCTTTGTAAGAGTTATTTTTAATATAGTCAAGATAGTTACAAATGTTAGTGAAGTGTTTTGTTTTGTTTTTTTGGAGTTTCCAAATCTCTCGAACAGTGCCCGTTATGAACCCAAGTTGTGAATTTTGAATTTTAATATACTGTTATTAGTGAACTCCCAATGTGCTTTCTTAAAATACATATGGTTATATTCCTCTCCTTCTGAGACTATGAGGAAATGTCTCAGTAATGTACAAGTGAATATATTTTGAGTAGAACTACTTAAACTTGGTGGACTTCAAAAGCCAGGTGGAATTTTTATTAGTAATAATTAGTACCACAATTTTTATTCTAAAGTTTGAGTGGCTTCCTACTTAGAGTTTTCTGCTCCTAAAGTGCTTTATCAACTAAGGAATAAAAACATGTACATATGAAATGACTTTAGGCACTTTCATATACTATATTATAAACTGTTCATCGACGTTGAGATTGCTTTACGTAGTACCAACTGTATTTCTCATTTTGTCCAACCCACTTAGACATGACTTAAAGGACCAAAATCAGTCTGGTTAAGGCAATTACTTCCCTGCTATTATTATTAATTAATTTAAATAAACTTTTAATTTTATCAGTAGGGTAACTTTCCATTTACAGAGAAGCTTCAGGGGGTTACCACACTCCCCACACCCAGTTTCCCGTATTGCTAACATCCGACATTTCTGTGTTACACTTGTCACAGTTAAGGAACCAACACTGGAACATTGCTATTAACCAAAGTCCATTATTTATTATTCAGACTTCATTAGTTTTTACCTAATGTCCTTTTTCAGTTCCGGAATCCCATCCAGATGTTTCCTTTGGCTCCTCTGGGCTATGACAGCTTCTCAGATTTTCCTTGCTTTTGATGACCTTGCCTGTTTTGAGGATTATGGGTCAAGTATTCTGTAGAATGTCTCTCAATTTGGGTTTGTCTGATGTTCTTGTAATAAGACTAGAGTTATGGGTTTGTGGGAGGATGACTGCAGAGATAAAGTGCCATTCTCATGTCATATCAAGGGTACCTATATCAGTATGACTTATCACTGGTGTTTTTACCCTTGTTCACCTGGCTGAGGTGCTGCTTGCCAGGTTTCCCTACTGTAAAGTTTTTCCATATGCTACTTTTTAGGAACAAGTAACTAAGAGCAGACCATACTCAATGGGAAAGTTAAGGTGGGAAATTAAGCTCAAGCTCCTCCAGGGGTGAGTATCTACAAAATTATTTGGAATTCTTCTTTAGATGTTCTTTTTCTCCCCCATTTTTTAATTTTATCATTTTTATCAGTGTGGACTCATGGATATTCATTTCTAAATTTGAGTTATACTCCTATACTGTATTCTGCTGCTCAAGTTATTCCACCTCTTTCTGGTTGGTTCCTGTAACCAACAGGACAGAAACCATTGTTGTTGTTTTGAGCCCTTTTGTACTTTCTGGCACTACAAAATTCTCCAGGCTAATCTTTTATATTCCCTGCCCCAGCCCTATAATCAATCATTTATTTAAGGATCCTTGGTTACTTTTATTAGAGAAGGGTATTAGAAACCAAGATTTGGGCACTGGGTATGCTCATTGCTGTTGGGATATCGTTACTTTTAGACCTCAGTGTACAGATCTAGGATATATATGTATGTATACTAACCCATGTACACAAATATATAACTTTTTTTTACATATGTACATCTGTATCTATATGAAGCTAAGCATAAGTTCATACTAGTATCTTTTTGACTCTACTTCAGTACCACATGGTTCATCCTAGCCTTACCCCCTTGCTTATTTGTGACCTTATTCTCCAGAAATGAAGAACCTGGTTTTCACCATCCGCTGTCACTTACTTGTTTGTTCAGTCTCATTATACATGTATAGTTTCATAATTGTTAATCATATCCCAGTGAGAAATGACTTTACCAACTAGTGAAGTTTTATCCTTGTTTTTTTTTTTTTTCCTTAAATCCTTTTGTCTTTTAGAGTTCCTAGTCAAAATACTGTTTTCAAAGTTACTTAGGTCAGAACTTTTCAGGACCTTCTTTTCTCTGTTCTACATATTTTAGTTTTGCTTTTTATAGGCTGATCTAAATTACATAGTAATTCTATATATAACTTATCAAAAATTTCCCTTACTTATTAAAGAACCTTAACTCTTTTTTTTTCCTCTCTGACTTTTGTGGCCAGAAAAATTCTCTTTTATGAAAGTAACACTTCCTGAGGCTTAGTCAGAACAGTACTCTTTCTTTTGGTTATTGGTTGATATATTTATGATTTGGACTCAGAGTTAGCACAACTTCAAATATCTTCAATAGTACATTTTGAAAAATTCAGTTCAGTGGAGCATTAAGATCCTTGCAAGTAAATAAATATATAATAATATGAGTGCTCAGAATTTACCTGTATTCTTATAATAATTTTTACATGGATTAGCTCATTTAATTCCCTCAAGAAGACTGTGAGGTAAGTACTTTTTTATTTTGCTCCTTTAAAAGATGAGGAGATTAGGACACTGAGAGATTTAGCAACTTGTCCAGGGTCACATAGCTAGTAAATGGCAGGGCTGCAGTTTGTATGCAGCCAGTCTGATTGTGGAGCCTACACACTCAATCACTTTGCTGATTATCTCTAAATAAACAAGAAAAGTTGAAAGTATCATTAGCGTTACAAAGAAAGTAAAACATGATGATGTGAGAGAATGATTGAGAGGGTCCTTAGGGTACTTCTTAGGGAAGCCCTCTCTTAGTAGATGATATTTGACAGATGAAAAAGAGCTTAATGTGAAGAGCTGAGGAAAGCATGACTCTTCGGGGAGAACATCAAGTGCAAAGCCTTGCCATATAAAGGAGTTTGAAATAAGAACAGAAAGGCGCCCAGTATGGCTGTGTGTAGTGAGCTTGAGGACCTGTGTCATTACTTATAGGAGAGGTTCCATGTAGTAAGTCATTTAGTGCTCAAAGTAACCCACTGCCTCAAATTTATAGATTAGAAAATTGATAGTCTACATTGGTTCAAATTACATCTTTTCTGTACTCTACTCTTCATCCCACTGCAGTCTAATTTCTACTTCTTACATCACTAAACTTGCTCTTGCTAAAGTCACCAAGGAGAGTAATGCTGTTGGTCACTTTCTCAGAAGCTCAACCCCCTGACTGCCACTTCTGTTAATGCTGCCCTCTTCTGTTAATCCTGGAGCTTCTCAGTGTGTTGATCATTCCCTCTGAGGGTTTGCCTTCCTCTGCCTGTCCCAAAGAAGTGGTGGTCCCAGGGTTAGTCAGCTGCTCTTAGCCTTTACAGTAAGCAAGCCACAGTTATCCCTGTGGTTTCAGTTACCATGTAACTGCCAGTTACCCACCAAGCTAGTTTTCCAGTATTAATATTGTTCCAAAGCATCAGAGATTCTTATCTAACTGCTTATGTATCTTCACTTCAAACTCCATTTGTCCAAACTGTACTTACTTACCTGTCTAAAGTTTTTCTTTGATCTATTGTTTTTCAGAAACGTCTTGACTATTGACTTCATCATCCAAGAAACTTGGGAGTCTTTCATGTTTCCTCCTTTCTCTCGTTGCATCCATTCATGTACTATGCATTCTGCTGATTTTACCACCTAAATATTTTTTCAATCAATCATTGCCCTAGTATTCCTGTTCTACCACTGTCTTATTAGGAACTGCTTCTTTACCTTCTCACTGGTTGTCCTGTCTTTGGTTTTATATCTGTGAAATTCATGTCAGAATTGCCAGACTAGTAGATCTAAAACACAGTTAGAAAATTCTTGTTTAACATCCGATTGTCAACTGAATAAAGGTTGAACTCTTTAGCAGGTCATCAAGTCTCATCATGATTTGAGACTGGTTCTCTAATCTTACCGGAGAAGGCAGTGGCACCCCACTCCAGTACTCTTGCCTGGAAAATCCCATGGATGGAGGAGCCTGGTAGGCTGCAGTCCATGGGGTTGCTAAGAGTCAGAGACGACTGAGCGACTTCACTTTCACTTTTCACTTTCATGCATTGGAGAAGGTAATGGCACCCCACTCCAGTGTTCTTGCCTGGAGAATCCCAGGGACGGGGGAGCCTGGTGGGCTGCTGTCCATGGGGTTGCCCAGAGTTGGACACTACTGAAGCGACTTAGCAGCAGCAGCAGCTCTAATCTTAACTCTTTAAATTTCTGCTTTCCATTTTCCACTCAGCTGTATAAAACTGCCTTTTGAAGATTCCTTGAATATACATGCTATTTCTGAATTGTTTGCCATTGCTTATTAGTCCTTCTGCTTGGAATGACTTCATTTTCTTCTTCCCTTTTCTTTTTGCCTCTCTAACTCCTCTGAATCTTTTAAAACTCAGAGTAGGCTTTACTTCTTCTGGAAAGCCTTCTCAGACCCATGCTCTTTTTTAAAAAAAATTTTATTGGTATATAATTGATTTACAATTTTGTGTTAGTTTCTGCTGTAGAGCAAAGTAAATCACTTATACATATAGCCACTCTTTTTAAGATTCTTTTCCTGTATAGGTCTGTTATTGAATCGAGTTCCCTATGTAGGGACCTATGTAGGACCCTAAGTAGGTCCTTGTTAGTTATTTTGTTTATAGTAGTATGTGTATGTCACTCCCAATCTCCTGATTTATCCCTTTCCCCCTTTCCTTCTTGGTAACCATAAGTTTGTTTTCTATATCTGTGACTTTGTTTTGCAAATAAGTTTATTTCTATCGTTCTTGAGTCCACATATAAGCAATATCGTATGATATTTCTTTCTCTGACTTCACTTAGTACAGTAATCTCAAGGTCCATCCATGTTGCTGCAAATGGCATTATTTCATTCTTTTTTATGGCTGAGTAATATTCTATTGTTATGTAAGTATCACATCTTTATCCATTCATCTGCTGATAGGCATTTAGGTTACTTGCATGTCTTGGCTATTGTAAATAGTGTTGCTATGAACTTTGAGCTATGTATCTTTTCAAATTAGACTTTCTTCCAGGTGTATGCCCAGGAACAGGATTACTGGATCACATGGTAGTTCTATTTTTAGTTTCTTAGGAAATCTCCATACCGTTCTTGATAGTGGCTGGACAAATTTATAGTCCCAACAGTATAGGAGGGCTCCCTTTTCACTATACCCTCTCCAGCATTTATTGTTTGTAAACTTTTTGATGATGACCATTCTGACTGATGTGAGGTGATACTTCATTGTAGTTTTGATTTGCATTTCTCTGGTAATTAGGTATGTAGAGCATTTTTTTTTTTTCATGTGCTTTTTGGCCATCTGAATGTTGTCTTTGGAGAAATGTCTATTTCAATCTTATGCCCTTTTTTTTTTTTTTTTTTTTTTTTTTTACATAGAGCTGGATGAGCTGCTTATGTATTTTGGAGATTAATAACCTTGTCGGTTGCTTTGTTTGCAAATATTTTCTCCCATTCTGTGGGTTGTCAGGCTCATACTCTCGTCTGGATTATCAAGTTCCTTCTGAAATAATCTGTTAGTAACTGTGTTATATCTCAAGCAAATATAACAGCTTCTTGCACAGAGAAGACACTCAGTTAAGAATTTAATGAATGAATTATTTTAGTATTGGAGAGGCAGTATAAAGTAGTTGATCTAGACCCAAACTGTTTCAGATTAAAACCTGGCTTTGCTATTTGACTACCTACTATGTGTCTGTACCTCAGTTTCTTTCCTTTTGTAAAGTGAGGGTAATTATTCATAAGATTGTTGTGAAACTTAAATTTGCTACTGCAGGTAAAGCATTTAGAACAGTGCCTGGCACTTGTTTAGTGTTCACTAAATAATCTGTTATAGTCATTGCTGCTCTTCGAATGTTTTAATTTATGTATTCAAGTCCCCCCACTATCCTAGAATTATCAAATGAATGAACAAACCATGTAATCCTGGTTTTTAAAATGAAAGATAAATTCCTAGCTTTTGAGAACGTTTTGGCAAGCTGACCGTTAGTCTTTCTATTAGCTCTAGCATTTGGTGTTCTGTCACAGATTTTAAATTGGCGTTAATAATAATCAGCATTTCGTAATTGTTCTATTTCATTAGTTATTTAAATTCAAGCACACTTTTTTTTAAACTTATTAATAATTATTTTACACTTAATCTTCATATAGACTGTTCTGTAGCATTAACCAGCCTCTCCTATTATGGATTAAGGTGTGAGCGTGGTAGCTCTGCTGATACTGTGCTTTTTCTTAATTTGGGAGTTAAACTGAAGTATGTTGCAGAGAAAGATTGAACAACAGGGCAGAATGGGGAAATTGGCAAAATTCCCACTTCAGAGTCAAACGTGCAGAGTATTCCTTCATTACTAGACTTCAATTCTCAGAATATTGGAAATCATAATCAAATGTCAGTAAGTACAGTCTGGAAGCAGTATAAGTCATTAAAAATGATCGATACCTCTTCCTGCTTCCATTATTGTAAACAATTGGGATTTGTTTACTTAAAATCTTTTTTATGGCAGTCACTGTTTAATTTTTCATAAGCTTTTTCTTTTACTCTAATGTCTCATTTTCTTCTCAGTACCCAGAACTGTCTATGTAATCTTGGCAGATTTGATAGAAGTACTGGTTGTTTTGGTTTCTTTTTATTTCTGAACTTTCTATTATGTTTGTAGATTTTCCCCATCTTGCTAAATCTTGATTATGTGAAACTAGTCAGTTTTTCTTATAAATATTTGCTTTGAACAGTAGAAGTTACCAGTATTCATTCTTTTTTGTTTCCCCTTTTTTAATTTGGCGGATAATTGCTTTACAATATTATGTTGGCTTCTGCCATATATGAACATGAATCAGCCACAGGTATACATATGTCTTCTCACTCCTTCATTATCCCTTTGAAAATTGTTTCTAAACAAACTCTTTTTTTTTTTTAATCTGAGTTGCTAAAGGAATCTTCTTACTGATAAACTAATTTCAAAGAAAAATACTAGTTTTTTTTTTTTTAGAAGTTAATGGCATATAATAACTGTGCTCCTGACTGTTCTAGTTCCTTTTTTATTATTTTTTAAGATCACTGTCTTCTGCCACTGAGCATTATAGATGGATGGGGAAAATGGTATACTGATACTTAGGCTTGTTAGATAGGACTGGCTATTATCATCACCAGACATATTCCCATCCCCTTTTTGGTCAGAATTGTAGTAAGTGGTATTATTTCTCTTTATAAAATAATTTGTTTTAATAAGCTCTAAGATACTCCCTCTTAATCTTTTTTTTTCCCTGAACTTTGAAATAGAATTTTCTTCATACTGACCACTGTGCTGAAGTTGGATTTATAGGTTGTTGTTTGAGCCTGTTGCGGTTGGTGAATATTTTTCATTTTCTTATGCTGAGAAATGCCTGAAGATACCAGTGTAACAGCCATTTTTAACAAGGTTGTTGTTTTTTTTTTTTTCCTCCTGTGGTTAACTGTCATTTTGGTATTCCTGCTTGACCTCTTCTTTTTCAAGGTTTTAAAAGAAAATTTCTTTTCTTTGTAAATATTAGAAACCAAATTCAAACTAATTTACTTGAAAAGGAAATTAGTGCTGATAGCAAGGATACTAGGGCTTTCACAGGACTTTCAAGGTAGAAGTATTAAGTATTAATATTACAACCAGGCTTTTGTGAGGGGGAGAGGACTCAGAAATTGGAAACTCACCAGTAACTTAGAAAGCTGTTTTCTCCCCACCCTGGGGCAGCATGATCTCTTCTGCTTCCCCCAGCTTATCTGCTTCATTTTTCTGTCTCTGCATGTTGTCTTTTACCACTGCGCATGGCTGAGCGAGTCCTCTAACTCTTAAATTCGTATATTCACTCATGGTTCTGTGATCCCATTCTAAACCCTGGGAAAAAGTCCAGTTTGAGGCAGATGTCTGTGTCTGGTCCAATCAGCTGTGGCTGATGAAACCAAGATTTCAGAGAACGTTTCAGTCCTCATTTTTATAGTAGAGGAGTAGATGCAGGGCATAGAACTCTCAGGGAAGAGGGATGTAGGTTCATGGATATCCAAAAACGTGGTGATTGCAAAGGAATAGTAAATAATGTGAAATAAAATTAAGGTTTTTTTGAAATAAAAAAGAGACAACTCATTAGCTTTATGTAGTAGAAAAGAACTTAAAAGTTATTTCATCCCAATCCATATTGTGAAAGCTATCAAAATATCTCCCCCTTTCAAAATAGGAACCAGTGGAACTGATGTTTTTAGTTTCTGCATACAGAATTTGAAGTTTGAATCATGCTATTTCCTGAACACAAATAGTCTTATATTAATATTTTTATTAACACAGTGTGTCATTTTCTATTCAACAAGTGTTTACTGACTGCCTGTCCTTTTTCAGGGACTGTGCTAAAACAGATAATTACAGAGATAAAGACGTAACGTTGCCTGCCTTCTCTCAATTTCTAATCTAGTTGAGTAGATGTTCAAAGAAACAATGATAGTATTAATGTGATAATTATAATACAGATATGTACAGGATGGTCTTGAAGTGTAAGAGAATGATAGTCTCTCCTAGGGAGCAGGATTAGGAAAGGCTTAAAAGAGCAGGTCTCACATAGTACACAGGAGCTGGCTGTCTGAACAGGAAAAACTGAATTTACAAAGGTCGTGTGGAGTTTGGTATAGCTGAAGTGAATTTTACAGCATTCAGTTTAATGCAGCTGAAATGAAAACTTATTTTTTCATATCTATCCTTCAGTTTGGTTCAGTTGCTCAGTCGTGTCCGACTCTTTGCAACCCCGTGAATCGCAGCACCCCAGGCCTCCCTGTCCATCACCAACTCCTGGAGTTCACTCAAGCTCACGTCCATCGAGTCGGTGATGCCGTCCAGCCATCTCATCCTCTGTTGTCCCCTTCTCCTCCTGCCCCCGATCCCTCCCAGCGTCAGAGTCTTTTCCAGTGAGTCAGCTCTTCGCATGAGGTGGCCAAAGTACTGGAGTTTTAGCTTTAGCATCATTCCCTCCAAGGAACACCCAGGGCTGATCTCCTTTACAACGGACTGGTTGGATCTCCTTGCAGTCCAAGGGACTCGAAAGAGTCTTCTCCAACACCACAGTTCAAAAGCATCAAGTCTTCGGTGCTCAGCTTCACAGTCCAACTCTCACATCCATACATGAACACTGGAAAAACCATAGCCTTGACTAGACAGACCTTTGTTGGCAAAGTAATGTCTCTGCTTTTTAATATGCTATCTAGGTTGGTCATAACTTTCCTTCCAAGGAGTAAGCGTCTTTTAATTTCCTGGCTGCAGTCACCATCTGCAGTGATTTTGGAGCCCAAAAAAACAAAGTCTGACACTGTTTGCACTGTTTACCCGTCTGTTTCCCATGAAGTGATGGGACCAGATGCCATGATCTTAGTCTTCTGAATGTTGAGCTTTAAGCCTTCACTTGATAGTAAATACTTCTTTTTTAAAAGGAAGATTGTAGATTTTTAGAATAATCAAATTCTGAATTTGTATTGTAATGTCAGTTTTGGAAATGAGCTTTTACTGATCGCTTTCAGCCTCTTTTATCAAATTTTTTTAAGAGTGGTTGGTTGATTAGTTTACTTACATACTGATTTTTTTTTCCTCTTCAAGCATAGAACTTTATACAGTGGATGACTGAAATGCAATGGCTTATAAAACTTACGAAGATCACAGTTTTTATAAAAGTAAACAGTGAAAACAATGCATAGCACAAGCCTAGTATAATTTTAAAAGATAAAGCTCTGAGAATGACCTATGTCAGCACTGAAATTTTGTAATTTTAAAGGAAAAAGCATACACACAATATTTTTATAAAATATTTTACATCAGTTGTTTTTCTCCTGTGGTGTTTGTACCTACCTTTAAGCAAAAGTAGTGTCAGCAGTTGGCAGGACACTTTTTGCTTCATTACACTGATCAGTTGGTTAACACGTTTACTTCTCTTTTCAATTCCTTTATCCACTCATTCATGACTCCTATACCACGCCTATCACAGACAACCAACCAACCAAAAAAAAAAAAAAGAAAAACCAAATTCACAGGTCCATAGTTGACTGTTCTGAGAAGTGACTAATACAGGTGAAAAAGAGAGAAAAGATAGTTGTGGCGAGAACAGTAATGGTGGCTGGGTGTGTTTTGAGTATAAAGTTTATTTTCCTGTAGCAAGCTCAAAATTTTGTGACCTGTCACCCAGATCACAAATTGTAACTGTTTCTCATCCCCTTCTACAAATTCTTCAGTTTGCCTTTTGTCACTTTTATCCTTCGAAGGAAGTGATGAGCAAAGAAAAGGCAATATGACTCTTACTCGTTGCTCCTTTTGTTTGGAATACTCTTCTCTCTTCTATTACCCTACTCATATTTCAACATTTAGATGATAGCTCTTTTCTGACTCTGGAAGCCTAAACTATGTGTCCTTGTACTTTCTGTGATTACTTCTGTGATAGAAGTACTTCTTGTCACTTACAGTAGTCGTCTGTTTGTCTGTCTGCCTTCTCAAACTCCTGTAAGGCAGGGCCATAAATTATTTGTCTTTGTGTTCCCAGTGCCTGGTACAGAGCCTGGCATATGGTAAGATTACCATTTGGGGGTTCTTGTTTGCCAACTACAGAAATCAACTTTGGTTAAAAAGAATTTATTGGAAGGATATTAGTTAGCTTACAGAAGTGACTGAAAGACTGGAGAACCAGACTCTGAGAACAAATAGGAAACCAACTAACCAACCTCAAGGCTGGACTGTGGCCAAAGTTATGCCAGGGAAATGTCCTTTTCCTGTTTAAGACACCATTGACTCCTCCACAGGATATTGGGTGCCATTGTTGGAACACCACCACTGGATACTGTATGTCACTGCCCTAAGAATGACTTTTAAACTCTCCAATTTTAGCTCTATATTCACATTCTGTGTGAAAGCATCTAATTGTCCAGTCTATGTACCTGGTCCCTAAATAGGGAAACAAGTTATCTGGTGGTCTTGGCTTTCATGGTTGACTCTAGGGCTTTTAAGACACACAGTGGCAGATTCTTTTAATATAGTAAAGGAGTTCTTATGCTGGATGGTCAAAAATAGAACTGACACATGTCCTTTTCAATAAACACTTGGTAGTATTTATTAGTTGAATGATGAAGAGCATCCATCATAATTTCCTGTCTCTAAACCTTTACATCATCAAGCCTTGAAGTGACTTTGATTCTACTTTTATAATTCAGAACAAACTCAGTTCCAAGACATATAGATAAGCAATATCAGCAAAGTTTTGATTTCTTAAAATGAAGATACCTCATATTTAAGTAAAATTACTCAATTAAACTTTTTTTTGCCATACCCTAAGCACATGTTCATTTGCTTGTATGATAAACTAACATTAGAGGTAGGATTTGACCTTCTGCAAACTGACTCCAGAGCACTTAGCTGCTCTTTTTATAGTGTTGGTATAGCAGTGACTTAATTGAAACAAAACTACAATAAACTTATGTTGAGTAAGCCAAAAGTTCTTTTGGGTTTTTTTCTATAACATGTTATGGAAAACCCCAAGCGAACATTTTGACCAAGCCAGTATTGCTAAATTCAGACTAAAATTGAGGAAAGTAGGGAAAACCACTAGACCATTCAGGTTTGACCTAAAAACAAAGAGATTCAAGGGATTAGATCTGATAGAGTGCCTGAAGAACTATGGACAGAGGTTCGTGACACTGTACAGGAGGCAGTGATCAAGACCATCCCCAAGATAAAGAAAGGCAAAAAATCAAAATGGCTGTCTGAGGAGACCTTACAAAAAGCTGAGAGAAGAGAAGCTAAAGGCAAAGGAGAAAAGGAAAGATACCCATTTGAATGCAGAGTTCCAAAGAACAGCAAGGAGAGATAAGAAAGCCTTCCTCAGCGATCAATGCAAAGAAATAGAGGAAAACAATGAAATGGGAAAGACTAGAGATCTCTTCAAGAAAATTAGAGATACCAAGGAAACATTTCATGTAAAGATGGGCTCGATAAAGGACAGAAATGGTATGGACCTAACAGAAGCAGAAGATATTAAGAAAAGGTGGCAAGAATAAACAGAAGAACTATGCAAAAAAGATCTTAATGACCCAGATAATCACAATGGTGTGGTCACTCACCTAGAGCCAGACATCCTGGAATGCAAAGACAAGTGGGCTTTAGGAAGCATCACTATGAAAAAAGCTAGTGGAGGTGCTGACATTCCAATTGAGCTATTTCAAATCCTAAAAGATGATGCTGTGAAAATGCTGCACTCAATATGCCAGCAAATTTGGGAAACTCAGCAGTAGCCACAGGACTGGAAAAGGTGAGTGTTCATTGCAGTCCCAAAGAAAGGCAATACGAAAGAACATTCAAACTTAGCGCACAATTGTACTCATCTCACACGCTAGCAAAGTAATGTTAACTTCATGCATCACTTCATGGCAAATAAATGAGGAAACAGTGGAAACAGTGAGAGACTTTAATTTTGGGGGCTCCACAATCACTGCAGATGGTGACTGCAGCCATGAAATTAAAAGATGCTTGCTCCTTGGAAGAAAAGCTATGACCAACCTAGACAGCGTATGAAAAAGCAGAGATACTACTTTGCCAACAAAGTCCATCTAGTCAAAGCTATGGTTTTTCCAGTAGTCATGTATAGATTGAGAGCTGGGCTATAAAGAAGGCTGAGTGCTGAAGAATTTGATGTTTTTTAACTGTGGTGTTGGAGAAGACTCTTGAGAGTCCCTTGGACTGCATGGAGATCCAACCAGTCAATCCTAAAGGAAATCAGTCCTGAATATTCATTGGAAGGACTGATGCTGAAGCTGAAGTTCCAATACTTTGGCCACCTGCTGCAAAGAACTGACTCATTGGAAAAGACCCTGATGCTGGGAAAGATTGAAGGCAGGAGGAGAAGGGGATGACAGAGGATGAGATGGTTGGATGGCATCACCCACTCAATGGACATGAGTTTGAGCATGCTCCGGGAGTTGGTGATGGACAGGGAAGCCTGGCATGCTGCAGTCCATGGGTTGCAAAGAGTCGGACACAACTGAGCAACTGAACTGACTATTTTAGAGAGATCAGAGAAATGTTTCTGCTTGCAAAAAAAGCAAGTTTTTATTTCTCAGCCATCTTACTCAAATATAAGGTGTTAGTACAGTCACTTTGGAACACTGTCATTATGTACCAAAGTTGGGTATACGTTTATCCTATAACCTACCACCTTTGTTTGTAGGTATATTTGGAAAATAATTTGTATATGGCTTTATAATTATTTGTAATAGCCTGTCTTTGGAAATAATCTAGATGTCTGTTAACAGTGGAATGGATACATAAAATTATGATATTCTCAATGAAAAACTATACAGAACTGAAAAGGAACAAACTACTGCTACATATATGAGTATGACTGAATATCAGAAACAGTGTAGAGTGAAAAAAACTGGACCAAAAGAATACATCCTGTATGAATCCTTCCACCTTCCATTTATATAAAATTCAGAAATAGACAAAAATAATTCAGTGCTAGAAGTCAAAACAGTGGTTCTTTTTGGGAGGACCGAAGGGGAATTCGGGACTTCCAGTTACTGGCACTGTTCTGTTTCTTAAAGGTATATATAATGGTACTGTTGTGTTCACTTTCCTGCAGTTCTGGTTTTCTATATGTACGTTATGCTTTAATTAAAAATTAAAAGTGAATAAAACCCACCTGAAACAGACTTGTGTATGGATTAGCTTGGGGAGCATGGCTCAGTGACCCCCTTAAAGTTGTATGTAAACTTCTATCTGAATATCTATCTAAATAAGTATGTGTAGTTTAAGACAGAGAAGATTCATAGCACTAGTCAGATTCTCAAGGAGGTACATTATCCAAAAAAAAAAGTTAAGAACCCACATTGCCAGAGCCCACATATTCAGAAGAATCATTGTTAAACATTTGTATGGGAAGCTTGTTTTTGTAGAGAAATCCTTGTCTCTATGATTAGACATAATCATAGAGATCTGTTTTGGACCCCATCCTCTCATACTTTCTCAAGGCTTTTACAGTTATCTTTTTCTTCTTCATCTCCTTTTCCTGTCTCTGCTGGATATGCTCTCGGCATACCCCCTTAATTTTGTTCATTTCTTTAGAAAAGTCTGTGGTTGGTTCCATGTCTTCTGAAATTACCACGCCACTTTCCTGCTTCCCTCTATATCAAAACTCCGGCGAAGGTTTATATATACTTCCTCACTCTCCATTCTCTACTCAGCTCATTCTAGTTGGGCTGTCTTCTTACTAAAACTTTACTGACGTGAGTCTTCTCAAGGTCACAATGATTTGGGTTTTGCTAGGAAAAAAGAGACTGAAAGTGTCAGTCGCTCAGTTGTGTCTGACTTTTTGTGACCCTGTGGACTATAGCCCATCAGGCTCCTCTCTCCATCGCATTCTTCAGGCATTAATACTGGAGTGGGTTGTCATTCCCTTCTCCAGGGGATCTTCCTAACCCAGGGTTGGAACCCAGGTTTCCTGCATTGCAGGCAGGTTCTTTACCATCTGAGCCACCAGTACCACCCAAGTTTTGCTGAAACCAGTGGCTAAATATCTCTTTGGGAGGAAGTGTGGCAAGGAAGCCTCAGTTATAGAGAATTGATTTAATCATATTTCTGACTACATGGTACTCTTTTGTCCTTGACTGTATGGGGTCCTGTTTTAATTTTATCTTCCTTTATCCTCCATCTTTGCTCCCATTCCCTTTCCCCCACAGATATCTACTTTAACATGTTTACCTAGCATGCCATCCTGGGCTTCTCTGTTGGCTCATTGATAAAGAATCCACCTCCCAGTGCAGGAGACACAGATTCGACCAGCTGGCATCTGGGAAGACTATTCCAGGCAGAGAAAGCAGGAAGGATAAAAGGGTCCTGAGGCTGGAACTCAACTGATTTATTCAAGGATCAGCAAGAAGATTGGCATGTTACCTCTACGTGTGCTTTCTCAGAGATTTTTAGTATGCTAAACTCGTTCTATTACATCAGGAATTACTCCTACCATTTTACTCTGTGTTTTCTATTTACACTAATTTCTTTTCTTTCTCTTTTCCAATTTTTGAGGATAAATAATTTTTTTGGTGCCAGTTTGAGAATTATGTTTTCTATTTTTATTCTTTATTCTTCTAGTGGTTACCCTTTACTTTTATTCTTATTTATATTTGGTGGTGTTGTTCAGTCACTAAATCCTGTTCTATATTTATATTTGTCAAATTTTTAAACTTATTGATTATATGTATCTTCACCCCTAAATAAGGCATGTATTTTAGTAGGCCCTCTTCTCTCTCCCCATCATGTTAACATTCTCGTCTTTTAATATTCAAGATTATTATGGTATATTTTTTTTCTCCTTCTTTTTCTACCTTCATTCTCTCTCCCCACTTCCATTGTTTAACAAGAGTGAATCTTTTAAGTTTTGGGTTTTGTTTTTTTTTCATACCATGAGGCACGTGGAATCTTCCCAGACCGGGGATCAAACCAGCACGCTCTGCATTGGGAGCACTGAGTCTTAAGCACTAGACTGCCATGGAAGTCCCCTTTAAGTTATTTACTCACTTTTTCTTGCCATATCTTATGGAGCTGCCTAGATTTATAACATCTGGACCAATATTTTGATTTTTTTTGTTTAGCAGTTTTTGTGGTAAACTATCTGAGTTCTTATATTCCTAAGAATGTCTTTATTTCATCCTTGTGTTTAAATAATAGTTTAAAAAAGTCAGACAAGACTGAGTGACAGACACACTTTCACTTAGTTATATATTCAATTTCATTTTTTAAATGAAAATTTAAAAAATATTAAAAGTAAAATTTTAATTTTAATTTTTAACATTTAATTAAATTTTAATTAAATTAAAAATTTTAAATTTTAATTAAATTTTTAATTAAAATTAAAAATATTACATTTACATACATTATTACTGTCAATAATTAGAAACCTATAATTTTTTTTTCTTGTAGGTGAGCTACTTTTAGAGGGGGGGGAATTTTTAGAATTTTCTCTTTGAGATGTTCTAAGATTTCTTTATAAAGTGTCTAGGTATTTTTTATTATATATCAAACTGACATATCTTTAATTTTTGGAAATTATTGGTCATTATTTCTCATTATTCCTCATTTCTGTTTCTTTCTCACCTTCTGAAAGCCTGTTATTTAGATATCAACTCTGTTTTTCCTAGCATCCATATATGTTCACAACTAACTCTTCACAACTAATTCTTTTATTTTTTCCCTTTAATTATACTTTATTTTTTAAAATAGTTAAAAATAATAGTTTTAGACACAGCAAAATTGAGCAGAAATTGTAGAGAGTGTCTATGTACACCTTCCACCAACAAATACAGCTTTTCCCACTATCAACATACCACACCAGAGCAATGCATTTGTTATAACCCATGAACCTAAGCTGACACATCATTATCACCAAAGTTCATAGATTACAGTAGGGTTCACTCTTTGTGTTGTACCTTCCGTGGGTTTTAACAAATGTATAATGACATGTATGTGCCGTTATATATCATACAGGATAGTTTCACTGCCTTAAAATCCTCTGTGCTCAGGCTGTTTATCCTTTCTTCCTAACTTGCTGGCAACTGGTGATCTTTTTACTGTTTTGTAAAAAGTTTTACTGTCATAGTTTTGTCTTTTCCAGAATGTCATATAGTTGAAATTATACAGCACATAGCCTTTTTAGATTGGCTTTTTTCACATAGTAATATGAAGGTAAGGTTCTTCATGTCTTTTCATGGTTTGATAGCTCATTTCATTTTAGCACTGAAAAATATTCCGTTGTCTGGATGTACTAGTTAATTAATCCATTCGCCTGCTGAAAGACATTTTAGTTCCTTTCAACTGTGGCAATTACGAATAAAGCTGCTGTACAAATCACAGACAGGTTTTTGAGTTTACACGTTTTCAACTCATTTGGGTAAGTACTGAGTGTGGTTGCTGGATCATATGGTAAGAGTATGCTTAGTTTGGTAAGAAATTGCCAAACTGTCCCCCAGAGTGACTATATGATTTATCTTCCATTTTCACCAGCGGTGAATGAGTTTCTGCTGCCCCACATTCTTGCCATCATTTGGTGTTGTCAGTGTCCTAGATTTTGGCCATTTTAATAGGAGTGTGGTGATTTTTTATTGTTATTTTACTTTGCATTTTCCTAATGATATATGATGTTGAATATCTTTTCAGATGCTTACTTGCCACATGTATGTTGTCTTTAGTGAAGTGTCTGTTCAGGTCTTTTGCCCATTTTTTAATTGGTTGATTGATTTTCTTATTGTTTAGTTTCAAGTGTTCCTTGTATATTTTGGGAAAGACTCCTATGTCAGATCTTTTGCAAATGTTTCCTTTGTGGGTTGTCCTCTTATTCTTTAAAGCTTCTATATTTTTAAACTTTTATGATATATATTTTTAATTGCTTTATGCCTTCTTAATATCTTATTCTGATCATCTGTTCACTGATTTCATTTTCAAGTATATTGATTTTTTTCTATTGTATCAAATATAATATTCAACTGTATTTATATTCATTATTAAACCTGATTTAAAATTTATTATTTTTAATACCCATTGTTTGTAGTTGGTTCTTCATTATTCCTTATTATTTTCCTAATATCCTACTTTAATTTCCTGAGATGGTCGTGTGGTTAAGAATCCACCTGTCAATGCAGAGGACGTAGGCTGGATCCCTGGTTGGGGAACTAAGATCCCACATGCTGTGTGGCAGCTAAGCCCACAAGCTGCAACTACAGAGCCCTGCACATCACAACAAGAGAGAAGCCCACATGAAGATCCTGTGTGCCAACAGCTAAGACCTGATGCAGCCAAAAATAAATAAATATTTTTAAAAATTCTTGAACATATAAATAGCATTAAAAATTCTCCAGATACCATCTCTTCATACCTCTCTAACCATTTCTCACTTTTCTCCTTCCCATTTCTGCACTTTTTTTTTACTCATCTTTTTTGTTACTTTTCTTGCCATATCTCTTTATCTTCTTTCATTTTCTATTTTACACTTTTCCCTGATTCTTGGTCATTCATTCTATTTACCTGCCATTCTATTTCTTACCCCACCCATCTAGTTTAACTTCTCTCACTTACCTATTAACTTTTTTGGTTCATCAAAGCTCACATTCATGAATTAATATACAGGGCTCCCCCAGGAATTACTTTCTTCTCTGTCATTCTTTAATTGAAATATGGAATAGAAGAACTCCAAATTTAAAGCCATGGGAGTTGAGTTATAAACTGATGTATATGGTCTTTAGGCAAGCTGTTTAACATTTATGCCTCCATTTCTTCATTTATAAAAAGGATTGAAAGTACCCTCCTTGCTCTAAAATCCTATGATTCTGTGGTGTCTTACTCTTCACATTTTTCCTCTACTGTGCTTACCTCATTCATTTAATAAATATTTATATACCTACCATGTATTTATTACTCCTATAATTTATGTGAGGAATCAAAAGAAATAAAAGACAGGGTTTCTGCCTTTGAATTGTTTATAGTCTGTCTGGAGAGACGAGGTATCTGCATATTAACCCTCAGTTATTTCCAATCTGTTCCTCTTCTTTCCACACCAGATTTATACTCTCAAGGGAATACCAACTACTTTATTTTTAAACATTAGTTTTACAGTCTTTTGTGTGTGTGTGTGTGTGTGTGTGTGTGTGTGTGTGTGTGTGGCTATGCCACATGAAATGTGAGATCTTAAGTTTCCCAACCAGGAATCAAACCTGTGCCCCCTGCATTGGGAGCAGAAAGTCTTCACCACTGGATCACTGAGGAAGTCCCTGCTACTTTAGTTCGAATCTAATTTCTGGGTGGGTGTGGGGGGTGGCAGGTTTACCCCTGAACACAGTAAAAACTCTTTTTTAAAACATTTTCTTATACATCTAGGAATCCCCGTTGCAGTCGTTCTGTGCGTTCTCATGCTCAGGTGCTCAGTTGATCAATGGTGTCTGACTCTTTGTGACCCTATGGACTGTAGCCCACCAGGGTCCTCTGTCTGTGGGATCCTCCAGGCTAGGATACTGCAGTGGGTTGGCATTTCCTCCTCCAGAGTATCTTCCTGACTCAGGAATCGAACCCATGTCTCCTGCATTAGCAGGCAGATTCTTTAGCACTGAGCCACCTGGGAGGCCCCAGTCATTCTGTAGCATTATTTGTGCACTTGATTCTAGTCTGGATTTTATTCATGATAGGAAAATTTACCTCAGAATCAAGGAGATTGATTGTCACTGTGACTTAGTAGATGATCACTCTCTGTTTCTATCTTTGCGTGTATGTATATGCCTGTGCATTTATGTTTGCATAATTATATTCAAATGTAATGTTCCAGATGGCTGAGTAAATGTGACCAGTAAGTCTTTGCACATGTATATGCTTTTTTCTCTGGTTTGTTTCTCCACCTATTTTGTAAGGGGGTTATTGCTTTAGAGACTTTCTTTTCCTTTCATTGGCCCTGTGTGCTCTCTGGTAAAAATATACCACTCCACAGATATATGGACAGTGTGGGGAGGGCAGGAGGGAAGTGGGCGTACTTATAAAAGGGCAACACTAAGGATCCTTGGGATGGAACTGTTGTGTATCTTGAGTTGGGTGATAAGTACATGAAGCTGCACATTTAATAAAATTGTATAGAACTAAATACACACATATACACATACGAATACAAGTAAAATTGGGAATATCAGGATAAGATAGAATTGCATCATTCAGTATCCCCACTATGATTATACTATGATTTTTCAAGATTTTACCATTGGGAGAAACTGGGTAAAAATTATACCAGATCTCTATTGTTTTTTTTCAACTGAATGTAAATCTAAAATTATTTCAGAATGAAAAGTTCAATTAAAAATAACAGCAATTTAAAGAAGTATGTGCTGAAAGATAATTGAACATATGTAGCTGCAGGAAGCACTTTGAGGAGCATGACTTTCCATTTACTTCAAAGGATGCGCTACTAAACAGATTTTATGCATTTTTTGTTGCAAGTTTTCTTATGCATGTACACAAAGTGAAGCAATAGTGGTGATGGGTTGTGTCCATTAACAGAAGAACTTTGTAAACACTTAAATGATGCCAGTTTCACATCAGTCTCACTTTCTGTGTAATGGGAAACCAGGTAATTCTAATAATGGGTCCGTTTTTTCATACAGTTCATGGAATCAAAGTAACAGTTTTAGAAATTTCTTCTGTCAAAGAGGAAACACTTCATATTGTGAATGCTTCTGTAAATTAATCTGAAAATGTCAACATTAAAGAAAATGCTTTGTTTTTTTAGTAACAAATATTTAGTGGAGCATAGGTACATGGAAGTCACTGTCATAAAATGTTCTTACTATATAAGGAAACTCAGTGTGCAGAAAATTTGTTTGGAATTGATTATATACTACATTCATAATTTATAATTGCTTCAAACAATCCTGATATTCTACCAATAAAATAGGTGCAGTTTTCAGATTTTTCCAGTATTTTTCATATACATTGAGTATTTCAACTAGAACGTTTTTGTGATAATCTGATGCTGAATTTAAAAATTGTTTCAGCAGATCTGTATTTACATTGTTTCTTTGGTGCCTGTCCACGATAAGATTTTATTTTTTATTTATTTTTTATCATTACTGGATTTTTCTTTTTTTAATTTATTTCACTTGGAGGCTAATTACTTTACAAAATTGTATTGGTTTAGATTTTAGAATTATTTGAAAAATAGATGTGTACTTAGCCGCTCAGTCGTGTCTGACTCTTTGCAACCCCATGGACGTAGTCCGCCAGGCTCCTCTGTCCATGGGGATTCTCCAGGCAAGAATACTGGAGTGGGTTGCCATGCCCTCCTCCAGGGGATCTTCCCAATCCAGGGATCGAACCCAGGTCTCCTGCATTGCAGGCGGATTCTTTACCATCTGAGCCACCACTCCATATTTACTGACTGAAGATACTCAGTGAATCTGATGTGGAGTGGCATCCTACTTTTCCAAACATACATATCTATCTCGATCATTTTTAGCAGTCTGAAATGTAGCAAGATTGTACTTAATGTTATTTTGCATTCATTCTTTTTATCCACTTTTCCATCCTAAGACACTTGAATCGCTTTAATTGATTTTAGCCCTTTCCCCACATCTCTCCCATTTCCCAGACAGGCACCAAAGATCCACCAAGTTAGGTCAGTCTGGTGTCTGCTGCTGCTGCTATTTCCCTGTTATTATTAGATATTCAGTATTAGTTAAAACTATGGTTTCTTCCTCTTGTGCTTGTGCCTATATTTTTCTTCTAGGAATGAGATACTATACATAATGTCTCAGAAATTGACATGTTTTTCTTTCTTCCTGTTTCTGTACACATTTACTCTTTTGTGCCCTTATTTTTTTGTTTTGTTTTCTCTTTGTCCCCTTTATCTATTTTTTAAGTGTTATTTATTCTTGACTGAAATGTGTTTTCTGAAAGAGCTGGTATATGAAAATTACTTAACCAAATGAAAGCAATACATGCAATCTTTATGTTTGCAAATTATCGTTATTAACAGAACTTTTAAATATACACAGGCATCTTAGGGGAAAATACTTGATTGGAATTAATTTGAGCTCAATTCTTACTCTTTTTAATACAGTATTTCTCAAACTCTGAGGCTTGCAGAATTCACAAATTGAGATCGGGCATCATTTTCAGAGAGACTTTCAGTAATGTGTAAGTAGTTTGGTGTTTTTTTTTTTACATTTATATTTATTTTTATTAACTGTTTGCTATATAAACACAGTGAACTGTTAATTTATCAGATCTCTTAACAAGAATTTGGCCTATATTCACCAGGTAATGATTTTAAGTAACAAGTGGCATGAAATAACTTGTTAAAAAAAGATGTTTCAGGTGTGCCCTGGGTCAGTATTAATTCAACACTGTTTATTAGAAACATCTTAGAAATAGCATCTCCAAGTGTAAAGAATTCTAGATGAAGGGACGTGAGTGCTTGCCCAGGCTCTACCGCTAACTAGGTATCCTTAAGTAAGCTACCTTTTGTGCTTCAGTTTCTTTGGCTCTAAAGTAAGGGTTAAGACTATCACTGATGAAAAGATCTCTTCCCCTTTAAATGTCTATTATCCTTATCCTAACTTTTTTTTTAATATAAATTAGGTATTGGTAATCTTTCAAAAGGGAGCTGCCAAATTACATATTGTGTTTTTGTTTTTTACTATTGGTGTTTTCTTGGGAATAGGTATTGAGAGGGGAAGTGGTTTCAAAGCAGTCTAGAAGACAAATAAGCTCCCCCTTGCTTAAGAACTTTGCCCCACATACTCTGTCACTTTTTGTTACTAAAATTTACTTTTAAAAAGTCAGTTGGCTTGGGTGGGTTAAACCTTTTTTTTAAAAAAAAGTAAACCTGTTAATTATGGTATACAAACAAGATTTTTTTTTTTCCTTTCAAAATCTCCCTAGAATGCCATTTTCTAAGCAGCTTGTGCCGGTTTTCAGGGAGCTGGGGGAAAGGGAAAACAAAGTAGCAGTCACTTCTCTCCTTGGGGCCTTAGGGAGAAACTGGTAGAAAAACTTTGGGCAGGGTGAAGGCAGGCCACTGAAATCTGGAAATGTGGTAGGAGAAAAGATGACTAGAAGTGGAATAAAAGAATTGAGAGATATAGAAAGGTAAAGCTAAGCAAGAAGGCATACACTAGCTTTCATCAATACTGTCATCGACATTTAGAATAGTGTTAGATTTTAAAAACTATTTATAAAAAATTCATTGGATGAATGAATCAATTACTTATTCAATAAATTTTTACTTTTGCCCAAGTCCCTGATAAGTTAGACTCAAATCTAGTTTATCTGTGTTTATCCTACATTCAATAGCTATAGTATTTAAGGTAATCGAGGTTCAGAAAATTGTGAATTATAGAAAAAAGACATTACATTTAGGAAGTTTATATACTTGAGGAAGTTTGAAAGTGAACTATTTATTCACTTAAATTTTTTAAGCACCTACCTACCATACTTTGGGCACTAGCAGGGAGAGGAAGTATTGGGTACTGATTATAGTGTCTATTTCTATTTAATGGAGTATTACGTGGTCATTTAATATAATTATGAAGATTATAGCCAACTAATACTTATTAAATAAGTAAAATAAAAATACTTCTGTATTATAACTGTGCATGAGGGCTTCCAGATGGCTCAGCAGGTAAAGAATCCACCTGCAATGCAGGAGACATGGGTTCAGTCTTTGGTTGGGGAAGATTCCATGAAGAAGTACATGGCAACCCACTCCAGTATTCTTGCTTGGGAAATCCCATGGACAGAGAAGCCTGCTGGGCTATAGTCCATAAGGTTGCAAAGAGTCGGATGCGACTTAGTGACCGAGAGGGAGATGAAGAGCAGAAAGATGTTTCTATGCTCAAAAGAAAACTAGGAAACTTAGTTAAATATAAACCAGATTTATTATTGTGAATGGAATTATTGAATTTCTTTTTCTTCTGTTTTGTACAATTCATAAAGTTTAAATGAAAATCCACATATGTTTAAATTGTTTTGAAAAATAAGATGAACATATATGAACTAGAAAAAGGTAATAGTGTATCATCAAAAGAAAAGAGCAAAGATGTAGTTGCAGGACAGTAGATAGAATACCTTGCCTGGAAGAACAATGTGAGATGAAGTTGACAAAAAGATGGGAATGAGAGTCTCCAGTTTTGATAATGTAAGAAAAGATGAGCTTGGTTAGGCTTTTAACTGTGAAATTACAGGGTTTTTTTTTTAATTAAAAAAAAAATTTTTAATATGAAAAATTAAAAAAAATTTTTTTAATTTATCTTTTTTAAAAATAAAATTTCTTCCAGTTTATTTAAGTGAACTGGAGTGAGAGGCCGTTGAGCTGGTCCATTGTGTTATCAGCCATTTTCATGCATAATCTTGAGTTTATATCTATATGAGGCCCTATCTGAAAGACTTTGCTCCTTTTACCAACTCAGTAAGTCTGTAATTTTGCAAAATTTATGTTCTCATATTTTTGTTTTTCGTATATCTTTAAAATGTTGCCTCTGATTTCCACTCTTGCCTTTTCTTGTCCTTAGAGTTAGCCTAGATAGCAAATGCTTTACTACTTGACATAATGGAGTGATAGTAGAAATAAAAAAGAATCTGAATTGATTGGGCAGAGATTGAAAGGGAGAAAAGCAAGTCAGTCTCCATTAGTTGCTGAATGGGCAAGAGCTTTCTTGTAATGATTTCTCAATTTCATTCTCATGAACCTTTTAGGAATAGAGAGCACATCCTTCTTGTTTTCTAATCTCAAAGAAAATAGATGTAATTTGAAATTAAACACACCAAGTAGGGATGTGAAATTTAAAAAAAATGTCTGTAAACATATTATGAACTAATTCTTTAAGTTATCTGTATCATGTTGAACAAAGAAGAATTAAAACAATAACTGTTTAATGATGTAATATTGTTACTCGAGTTTTAGTAAAGTTGTTTCATGGGTTTACATTACTATGATTACGTAGAGAACTATTGGATCAAATACTTATTTTGTGTGGCCCCCAGTTTCCAAAATAAATTTTAAAAAGTTTACCTCCAAAAAAAATAAAAAAGAAAAATTTACCTCCTAATTGTTTAGGGGTTTTGCTCTGATGTTCTACACTGAGAGTCCAAGTTTTGTGCATGACTACGAATGCTTTCCTTAAATGTTCTTGCCAAGTAACTTTTGTTGGCTCTTACCAACATAAGACATTTTGTCTTAATACATGTTTATTATTTTCTATGAGGATTGTAAATTTCACACTCCAATGGAAGTCTCATGATTTATTGAAACTGTTAGGAAATAACTACCCTGAGTTAAAGATTTTCATTATTTTTTTTGCCTTGTAATTTGTAACAGTATCTAACCCCTAGTTTCTAAACCTCAAACTTACTTTATAAACAGTTGATTTGAAATAAAAAGTAGAGGTGCATTTTCAGTATTATAAACTCTTCTTGAGTGAATTAAAGAACATTGAGATCTAGAAGTCATATGGGATGTTGCCAGCGATGCTCTTGACTTTATATGCTTTGTCATTAGAGAATGCCTTCAAATATTTTGCCTACTTTCCTTACCACTCTCCACACCTAAATGAATAAATGGAATAAAAGGCAAGATAACTGAAGTGATATATAATTTACTATTCTATTAATAAAAGAGGATTTTATCACCACTTTAAAATTGATTGCTCAATTAAAAAAAAAAAATTATGGAGCTGCACCAGGTCCTAAGTGTGGCATGCTGGATCTTTGGTCTTCCTTGTGGCATGCAAATCCTTTAGCTGCAGCGTGTGGGATTCCGCTCTCCAAGCAGGGACTGAACCAAGGCCCTCGCATTGGGAGCTCCAAGTCTTAGCCTCCGGACCACTAGAGAACTTCCTGATTACTCTTATATGTGTTGATGAAGAACTTTTGACTCGTTCCCTTTTAGTAGTTATTTATCATATTCAGTTGTGAGTCAAATCAAATTATTAAAATTTGTGAGCCAGGAAGATGTAACAAAAACAAGATTTTCATACAATTTTTCCCAAATATCTGCTTGATAGTATAATAGCTGTTTATTTCCAATGGCTAAGGTAGTAGCTTGCAGAAGAACCTATTAAATATATATATGTTTTCATCATAGTGCTATTTCCATTCTCTTTCCCTTCTTTCTGCATAGCAAGACATAAAACTTTATTGCATGTAATAGTAACTGTATACTTTAGTTTAAATAATGTGAAGTTAGAATTTAGGAAAAAGAATATTTAATCTCTTCATTATGATGAAAGGAAAGTGCTCTACTAAGGTACTCTTTAAGACTCGTGCCTATCAAGAGCTTTTGATTTAAAATTCATGCCCACACAAAAGCAAATGAACACTTACAGAAGCTGTAAGTGTATATGTCTATTTGACCCCAAAATTCTACTTTAATAAATTTATCCTGAAGAAATAATAAGAGTTGTAGCCAGAGGTTTATGTTCAAAGTTATTTATCTTAGCATTTTAAAATATTAGCAAAATAAGTAGATACAATAAATGATCAACAGTAAGGAAACAGGTCAGTAATGTTACGCTCATATAATAGCCAGGACATGGAAGCAACCTAGATGTCCATCAGCAGATGAATGGATAAGAAAGCTATGGTACATATACACAATGGAGTATTACTCAGCCATTAAAAAGAATACATTTGAATCAGTTCTAATGAGGTGGATGAAACTGGAGCCTATTATACAGAGTGAAGTAAGCCAGAAAGAAAAACACCAATACAGTATACTAACGCATATATATGGAATTTAGAAAGATGGTAACAATAACCCTGTGTACGAGACAGCAAAAGAGACACTGATGTATAGATCAGTCTTATGGACTCTGTGAGAGAGGGAGAGGGTGGGAAGATTTGGGAGAATGGCATTGAAACATGTAAAATATCATGTATGAAACGAGTTGCCAGTCCAGGTTCGATGCACGATACTGGATGCTTGGGGCTAGTGTACTGGGACGACCCAGAGGGATGGTGTGGGGAGGGAGGAGGGTTCAGGGTAGGGAACACAGGTATACCTGTGGCGGATTCATTTTGATATTTGGCAAAACTAATACAATTATGTAAAGTTTAAAAATAAAATAAAATTTAAAAAAATAAATAAATAAAATATAGCCATTAAAGCTTTATTTTCAAAGACTATTTAATGAAAAAAGTTAAATACAAAAGTGCTTTAAAAAACTGTTTTTGTTTTCCTACCTTAAAAAAAATGGAGAGCTGTGTGTGTTGTTGGCTTTTTTTTTTTTTTTGTCAACACCTGTAATAGGCAGGTGAACACCTGTAATAGTGTTTAACAGAGTTTTGTCAGGAGAACAGGTTATTACTTTCTCTTTACTGTCAGTCTGGGAGAGACTTCTGAAAGTTTAAGCTCTTTTGTGTAGAAATCTTATATGTTAGGAAATTGCTACACAGGAGCCATATATACCTAAATAAAACAAGTAGGGACATTTGATCCTTCTTTAGGCATGTTATCTAAGCAAATGGTGAGAATATTTACAGAGAACATTTGAGCAATGGATATAAATTCTAAAATATGTGACATAAATTCTGAAAACCATGACATTAGCCATATAAAAAATTAAATGAGTTTTGGGATTACGATGAAAATGGTGATAACTTATACACAAATATATGAGAATTTGTTGCCCTTAGGTATTTTATAGTATACAAAAAAGATTATTTACTTTAAATAGCATTTTCTAAAGCGTGTTCTGAGGGCTTCATCTAGTGTTTAAGTTGGAAAATAGGGTTCATTGTTCAAATAGACTTGGAAAATCGTGGATAAAAGCAAAATAAATCAGGTACGTTTATCAGAGAATTTCTGAGGATTTAATATTTTTCAGTTCAGTTCAGCCACTCAGTCATGTCTGACTCTTTGCGACCCCATGGACTGCAGCATGCCATGCCTCCCTGTCTGTCACCAATTCCTGGTGCATGCTCAAACTCGTGTCCATCAGGTTGGTGATGCTATCCAACCATCTCATCGTCTGTCATCCCCTTCTCCTCCTGCCTTCAATCTTTCCCAGCATCAGGGTCTTTTCAAATGAGTCAGTTCTTCGCATCAGGTGGCCAAAGTATTGGAGTTTCAGCTTCAGCATCAGTCCTTCCAATGAATATTCAGGACTGATTTCCTTTACAATGGACTGGTTGAATCTCCTAGGAGTCCAAGGGACTCTCAAGAGTCTTCTCCAACACCACAATTCAAAAGCATCAGTTCTTCTGTGCTCAGCATTCTTTATAGTCCAGCTCTTACATCCATACATGACTACTGGAAAAACCATAGCTGTGATTAGATGGACCTTTGGCGGCAAAGTAATATCTGCTTTTTAATACGCTGTCTAGGTTGGTCATAGCTTTTCTTCCAAGGAGCAAGTGTCTTTTAATTTCATGGCTGCAGTCACCATCTGCAGTGATTGTGGAGCCCCCAAAATTAAAGTCTGTCACTGTTTCCATTGTTTCCCCATTTATTTGTCATAAAGTGATGGGACCAGATGCCATGATATTCGTTTTCTGAATGTTGAGCTTTAAGCCAACTTTTTCACTGTCCTCTTTTACTTTCATCAAGAGGTTCTTTAGTTCTTTGCTTTCTGCCATAAGTGTGGTGTCATCTGCATATCTGAGGTTATTGATAATTCTTCCGGCAATCTTGACTCCAGGTTGTGCTTCATCCAGCCTGGCATTTTGCATGATGTACTCTGCATATAAGTTAAATAAGCAGGGTGACAAAGCAGCCTTGATGTACTCCTGTCTCTATTTGGAACCAGTCTGTTGTCCCATGTCCAGTTCTAACTGTTGCTTCTTGACCTGCATACAGATTTCTTAGGAGGCAGGTCAGGTGGTCTGGTATTCCCATCTCTTTCAGAATTTTCCACAGTGTGTTGTGATCCACACAGTCAAAGGCTTTGGCATAGTCAGTAAAGCAGAGATAGATGTTTTTCTGGAACTCCTTGCTTTTTCAATAATCCAGTGTATGCTGGCAATTTGATCTCTCGTTCCTCTGCCTTTTCTAAATCCTACTTGAACATCTGGACGTTCATGGTTCATGTACTTTTGAAGGCCTGGAGAATTTTGAGCATTACTTTGCTAGTGTGTGAGATCAGTGCAATTGTGTGGTAGTTTGAACATTCTTTGGCATTGCCTTTCTTTGGGATTGGGATGAAAACTCACCTTTTTCAGTCCCGTGGCCACTGCTAAGTTTTCCAAATTTGTTGGCATATTGAGTGCAGCACTTTAACAGCATCATCTTTTAGGATTTGAAATAGCTCAACTGGAATTCCATCACCTCCACTAGCTTTGTTCGTAGTGGTGCTTCCTAAGGCTCACTTGACTTCGCATTCCAGGATGTCTGGCTCTAGGAGAGTGATCACACCATCATGGTTATCTGGGTCATTAAGATCTTTTTTGTACAGTTCTTCTGTGTATTCTTGCCACCTTTTCTTAATATCTTCTGCTTCTGTTAGGTCCATATCATTTCTATCCTTTATTGTGTCCATCTTTGCATGAAATGTCCCCTTGGTATCTCTGATTTTCTTGAAGAGATCTCTAGTCTTTCCCATTCTGTTGTGTTCCTCTCTTTTTTTGCATTGATCACTGAGGGAGGCTTTCTTATCTTATTCTTTGGAACTCTGCATTCAAATGGGTATATCTTTCCTTTTCTCCTCTGCCTTTAGCTTCTCTTCTTTTCTCAGCTATTTGTAAGGCCTCCTCAGACAACCATTTTGCCTTTTTGCATTTCTTTTTCTTGGGGATGGTCTTGATCACAGCCTCCTATACAGTGTCACTAACCTCCATCCATAGTTCTTCAGGCACTCTGTCTATCAGATCTAATCCCTTGAATCTCTTTGTTCCTTCCAATGTATAATTCTAAGGGATTTGATTTAGATCATACCTGAATGGTCTAGTGGTTTTCCCTACTTTCTTCAATTTAAGTTTGAATTTTGCAAATAAGGAGTTCATGATCTGAGCCACAGTCAGCTCCTGGTCTTGTTTTTGCTGACTGTATAGAGCTTCTCCATCTTTGGCTGCAAAGAATATAATCAACCTGATTTTGGTATTGACATCTTTAATATTTTTACATATATATTATAAATACACAAAAGAGGCATATAGTGTATATATCTAATTTATTTGCCCATAAAATCCTTTCTTTGCATTTATTGAAACTAAGTCTAACATGAGACACATGTTGGGAAATTTCTGTTTTAGTTTAAACTGTTTTCCTATAATTGTTATATTAGCAATGACAGTACTGACAGAGGGGGTATCTTCTCATTCAAGAAACAAAAAAGATTTAAGGGATACTAAACAACTGATGGACAGGGAGGCCTGGCGTACTGCGATTCATGGGGTCGCAAAGAGTCGGACACGACTGAGCAACTGAACTGAACTGAAACAACTGAAGGAGATTTTGCTGTTAAATGTTTGTGAATATTGATACATGATGAATTTCACTTTGTGTAATTTTTTCTTTGAATTTGTTATAAGCATATAATAGTGTTATAATCACTGCCCTACTTTTATTATTTGAAGTTCTTTTATTTATTGTATCTGCTAAAACTCATTTAGGGTGGATTTTTCTTTTTTGTTTTGTAATTTTAGAATAGGAGGTCATCTTCAGTGGGGCTTTCTCTTTGGAAAGCCTGTGTTGAGGGTACCCTCTAGAACTTTTTTGCATTTGCTCCCCCAGGATTATCACTAGCCTGGGAACACAGTTATTATTAATAACTTAGTTTGGACCTTCCTGGGGCCATGCAGATGGCTTAAGGTCAAACCTCAAATCCAAGTGTGAGTAGGCCTTTTTTTTTAATACATTCTCAGATTTTTTACTCCCCTCAAAGTAGAGCCCAGATTGAAGCTAACTTTATTATCTCCCTGTAGCAGTGAATGGATTTTTAAAATCCACTCTTTAACAGAGGATATAGTCCTTTGAGGCTCTTGGCTTTATACGAATGTCTCAGTTTCAATTCCCTATTTTATGTGGTCCCAATGCATTATCTCCTGTCCCTGCAATACCTTTTAAAAACACAGGCCCCTTGATTGCTGAGGAGATCAGCAGAATTCTCCCACCCAATATCAGCTTATACATTGCATTCTGGCCTTCAGTTTCCTTACTGTTTTGGGACCCTGGGAATTGCCCTGACATTTTTTTTCCCTTTTTTTGTTCGTTTGTTTTCCCCTTACATTTTAAAAAATATTTTATTTTATTTTTAAAAATTTTATTTATTTTCGGTTGCACTGTCTTCGTTGCTGCTCACAGGCTTTCTCTAATTGCAGTGAACGGGGGCTACCCTTTGTTGAGGTGCACTGGCTTCTCATTGTGGTGGCTTCTCTTGCAGAGCACAGGCTCTAGGGTGCGTGGGCTTCGGTAGTTGTGGCACACAGGCTCAGTAGTTGTGGTGCACAGGCTTAGTTTTTCTGTGACACGTGGAATTTTCCCAGACCAGGGTTGAACCCATGTCTCCTGCATTGGCAGGCAGGTTCTTATCCACTGCATCACCAGGGAAGTGCTTCCTTACATTTTTACAAGCTAGTCTATGCATTTAGGGATTCCCTGGTGGCTCTGACGGTAAAGAATCTGCCTACAATGCAGGGGACCTGGTTTGATCCCTGGATTGGGAAGATCCCCTGGAGAAGGGAATGGCAACCCAGTTCGGTATTATTGCCTGAAGAATTCCATGGACAGAGGAGCCTGGCAGGTTACAGTTCATGGGGTTGCAGAGTCAGACACAATTGAGTGACTCGCACTATGCATTTAGAAGGGTGTGTGTCTTTTTGTTGTTGGCTACTTAGGTAATCTAAGCTTTCATATTGCCAAAATGGAAATTCATGCATTCCTTTTATAATAAAATTGTTGTTGTTGTTCAGTTGCTAAGTTGTGTCCAGTTCTTTGTGACTCCAGGGACTGCAGCATGCCAGGCTCCTCCACTATCTCCGAGTTTGCTCAGATTCATGTCCATTGAGCCACTGGTGCTGTCTAACCATCTCATCCTCTGCTGCCCTCTTCTTTGCCTTCAGTCTTTCCCAGCATCAGGGTCTTTTCCAAATGCTATATATAGTCCCGTTTCTTTAAAAATACTTTTAACATATGACAGTGAAATGTATAATACTAGTGTGTTTTATCAGAGGTGTAGTACACTGATTTTTAGTTTTTATTCTTATTTGTATGCAAACCACTTATATTTACTTGACTTATTATAGGAGAATACTGGTCTTTTACTTTCCTTTTAGATGTACCTTCTGTAATGGAAGATGATTGAAGATAAGGGGCCTCGTGTTGCTGACTACTTTGTTGTAGCAGGATTAACTGATGTTTCAAAGCCTCTTGAAGAAGAAATTCACTTCAATGATGCCTGTCATAAAGTAGCCAGACCAAAAGAGCCTATCACAGATGTTTCAGTTATTATTAAATCTCTCGGGGAGGAAGTGCCACGGGATTACACGTGTATTGATATTACCCCAACGGGACTGTCAGCTGATCTCAATAATGGAAGTCTTGTGGGGCCACAGATTTTCCTTTGCTATAGAAGAGGAAGAGATAAGCCTCCACTTACGGATCTGGGGTAAGTATTTTTTTAAAGAATTATTGTTATTGACTCAAATAATATGCCTTGTAGATTTTGAAGTTAACTGTTCAACTCGTTTGTTAATAAATACTTTAAAAAAATAGACACATCCAGAATCATGTTTTCTTTTCCTGTGCTCCTTTTATCTTTTTTTGTTGTTGTCTTAAAATATATTGGCTTTATGTTTACACAAAGCAGTACAAAATGAGACAGTTTCTCAAAGGGTGACTTGGAGCTAGAAAATCCATCCGGGGCATTAAAGTGTTAATGTTAGCTGGTAAGTCGTGTCTGACTTTTTGTGACTCCATGTACTGCAGCCTGCCAGGCTCCTCTATCCATGGGATTTCCCAGGCAAGAATACTGGAGTGGCATGCCATTTCCTTCTCCATTGTTCAGTGTCTTTTTGTTCTAGCACTTTTGTCTGAGTTCTTTCTATTAAAAATAGGGGAGATAATTTGAAAAACATTTACAGAAAAATATCAGAAATCAATGTATTATTCTGATCATATATTTTCTTTTAAATTATGAGAAAAAGATGGCTTTTAAGGATCAGTTGTAATGATCCTTATAGTTGGGAGTTTAAGTCAGTGTGCATGAAACAAGGGTCTGGATAAATTAGTGCTTTATTTAGGCTGTTGTATTGAACTTGTAGTTTCATTTTTATATAATAGCTTTACTGATTTACAGTTTACACCATCCAATTCACTCATTTAAATGGTATAATTCAGTCAATTTTAGTCTTATTTATAGAGTTGAATCACCACAATAAATTTTAGAACATTTTTATCATGTCCCCGCAAATAAATACCACCTATATCCAGCTGTGCATATAATTGGCGAGTTGACTTCTAGGAAGTAGATTTCATCTATAAAAGATCTCAACTGACATCCTTTTGAAACTTACTACTACTCTTCTGTGTTTTTGATGGACTTCCCTGATAGCTCAGACGGTAAAGCGTCTGCCTCCAATGCGGGAGACCTGGGTTCGATCCTGTGTCAGGAAGATCCCCTGGAGAAGGAAACTGCACCCCACTCCAGTATTCATGCCTGGAAAATCCCATGGACCGAGAAGCCTGGTGGGCTACAATCCATGGGGTCGCAAAGAGTCAGACACGACTGAGCGACTTGTGTGTGTGTGTGTGTGTGTGTGTGTGTGTGTATTCCTTATAGTTTGTCAAATTCTCCCTATAGACAATCCACTAGTCAACTTTCTGTGTCTGTGGATTTGCCTATTGTGGACATTTTATGTCAGTAGAATCATACTATATATGATTATCTTGTGGCTGATTCTTTCTCTTAGCATAAAGTTTTCAAGGTTTATCCATGTTGTAATATGTGTCTGTGCTTTATTCCTTTATATGGCTGAATAATATTCCATCTTATGGGTCTACCACAATTTATTTATGCATTCAGCAGACAATGGATATGTGAGTGGTTTCCACTTTTTGGCTACTATGAATGATGCTTTTGGGAGTATTAATGTACAAGTTTCTGTATGGCTGTATGTTTTCATATCTCTTGTATGTATACTTAGAAGTGGAATTGCTAGGTCATACGATAATTCTGTGTTTAACCTTTTGAGTCACTGACAGTTTTAAGCCTTCTTTTTTCCATGGCTCTGTTGCCAAAGAGGATGGGGTTAACGTATAACATTTTGGTTAAAAATAAGGAAGATAGCAGTGTCCCTACTAATATCAGCAAAGGGCTATAAAAGTTCCATGTCCTAATATATTAAGTCTGAAAGTGAATAGTCAAGTTTTCTCATGCCTGAGTAGAGATTGGATGAACTGGAAGAGCTCCTGAAACTTTCTTCTGCTTTTAAAATTCTATTATCTAATGTTTGATATCAGTAAGTTATATTAAACTCATTCTTTATTGTGCTAATTCATGAATCAATTGCTGTAATTTTAAGTAGGTTTCAGAACAGCTACCATATTGCTTCATATGAAGCTTACATAATTAGTAAATGGCTTGGGAAAATAAGCCAACTGTTAAGATTGTATTTTCAAAAGATTAGGTTAAGTAGCTCCTATGATCACTAATCACTGTCTGAATTCTGGCTTGCAGATAAAATGAAGGGGATTTTGCAGATTCTTGTTCGGGTGTTGGAGTTGCCTAAATTAAAGATGAGAAATTTTCCAAGCATAGAAAAGATTTTCCAACAGGGAAGGACGTGAACTGGAATGAATAAATTAACCACTGTTACGGCTACCCTCATATGTTTGTCATTGTGGAGGATATGACATCACTGTTGCCTTTAAAAAGCTTACAGTTTAAATAGGAAAAGTTACCCAGCAATATAAAACAGCAAAACAAGCAATATATACAATAGCACAATACCTGATTAAAGAAAATAGGTAGCTTATATATCAAATATACTTATATTCCTGTATCTTTTAAGAGTTTGAGGTGATAAGTGGTGGTTTTTTAAAAATTGCTGTCTGTGTTGTATTTTTCTTCTCTTGATTTCAGTCGAGCATTTGTGTGCCTGGCATTATTTTGGAGACCCTACTTGTAATCTCATCTAATTCTGCCAAGATCCTATGAGTTAAATTTTTAAATTTTATAGCTGAGTATTATAAGGCTCAGAGAAGTTAAGTAACAACCTGAGATATACAGCTGGTACCAGGATGTAGGAATTCAGATATGTCTAACTTCTCTGTTACAAATAACCTTTTAAAAATTTTTTATTTTTTTTAATTGTGAGTATAGTTGATTTATAATGTTAATTTCTGCTGTACAACAAAGTGATTAGTTATTCATATATATACACATTTATATTCTTTTCCATTATGGTCTCAGAATATTGTATATAGTTCCTTGTATTAGAATATCAGAATATTGTATATAGAACTATACAGTAGTTCTTTGTTTTTTTATCCATTCCATATGTAATAGGTTGACAATGCCATTTTTTAGGATTAAAACAAAACAGCACAGTATTGTAAAGCAATTATCCTCTAATAAAACTTTCTTTTAAAAAAAGAAAAAAGCAAGATCAAATCGAGGAGTTAGCAGTTAGGCTAACGTTGGGATATACATAGCTGCTATAATTAAGCATCAAATTTTGTTCTAAATTTTCAAAATAGAATGTCAAAAGAAAGAAAAATATTAAGTTTGCTGACAGCTGAGACAAAAAGGAAATTAAAAATTACATTAGAAAGAATTTGACCAATTTTTGGCACTACATTTCAAAAATTGGTCAGATTTTTTTTCCATCATAGCTCAGTTGGTAAAGAAGCTGCCTGCAATGCAGTAGACCCCGGTTCGATTCCTGGGTCAGAAAGATCCCCTGGAGAAGGGAAAGGCTACCCACTCCAGTATTCTGGCCTGGAGAATTCCATGGACCATACAGCCCATGGGGTTGCAAAGAGTCGGACACGACTGAGTGACTTTCACTTCACTTTATTTGTATAATGGGATTTTATAAAAGGTAATACTGATTAATGTTGGAGACATTGCCTTCTATAATAATTTTTTACAGCAAATGTAGAAAATTTTTACCCTGATAGCTCAGTTAGTAAAGAATTTGCCTGCAATGCAGGAGACCCTGGTTTGATTCCTGGGTCGGGAAGATCCATTGGAGAAGGGATAGGCTATCCACTCCATTATTCTTGGGCTTCCCTTGTGGCTCAGATGGTAAAGAATCCACCTGCAATATAGAAGAGCTAGGTTTGATCCCTGAGTTGGGAATATCCCCTGGAGAAGGGAAAGGCCACCCACTCCAGTATTCTGGCCTGGAGAATTCCATGAACTGTCCATGGGGTCACAAAGAGTTGGACACAACTGAGTGACTTTCACTTTCACTTCAGTTTTCATTTAATTTAAATTTTTTAATTTTTTGGCTAAGGTCAAAGACAGTGTTAAAGTCCAAATTAGTGAATTCCGTGAGGGAATAAACTAATATTATTCAAGCGTGATGTTTTCTTTGTGTTCCCAAGTACTTTATGTAATAATATTTAGAACATTTAAGGAATTGGATGCCTGGCCTATTATTAAAAACTTATGACTTTACCATAAAGGAGAATGGGGAAACTTTCACTTATACTTTGATGACAGATAGATTTGAGGTCATTTTCTGTTTTGAAAGCCTTAAAAAACTTTTTTAACTTTGGTCAAAATACAAGTTTGCTTTTTCTAAAGATGCTTGGTTTTAGAGACATACATACATACACCTATCTATGTTATCTGTCCATCCATCTATTAAAATACCTTGGCACATTCTGCAAAATGTCATTCTGTGGTTTATGTCAATAAACACAGAGGTTAATCTGTGTTTTGCTTACATTATTAATTTTTAGCAGGGAGAACAGTTGTTCTTTAACTTTATATGGGGCTGTACAATTCAAACTTGCAGTACAGTTGGAATATTTGCTACATTTAAGGATCAGTTTGATTCCTGACAATATTACCTTTAATATTTGAGGGTGTTTTGTAATTGTGTACTAATTTATTTTTTAGGGTTTTATATGACTGGAAAGAAAGATTGAAACAAGGGTGTGAAATTATCCAGAGTACTCCCTATGGACGCCCTGCAAATATTAGCGGCAGTACCTCATCACAAAGAATTTATATCACTTACCGAAGAGCCTCTGAAAACATGACTCAGAATACGTTGGCTGTTACAGACATATGTATTATTATACCCAGTAAAGGAGAAAGTCCACCACACACATTCTGCAAAGTTGACAAGAATCTCAATAACAGTATGGTAAGTGACTCTTCTGCATGGATAAAATTAGCCACCCATGAAAAGAGCATAATTTAAAATAAATCTTTGGAAAACAGCATGGCACAATTACTGAATTAAAAAAATAGATTTCTTAAAGATGTCATATATTTTATTTTTAGGAAAGTAATTTAGCTGTACTTTCAAAAAGAACTGTGCAAAAAGCTTTCTTTCTTTTTTTTTAATTAAAAAAATAATTTTTTCCCCTTACTGCAAAAGTAGCGTGCTAGCTGAGGGTAACCACTCCACTTGTGCACTAGATCCCATAAACTCACCTATTTGAAATGAGGCCATGGCTTCAGCAATCCTCCCTACTTTTTTGTGACTCATCAGTTTTTCACTCTAATGGATTATTTCCTTCAGCCTGCAAAAGCATGTTACAATACCTCCCATCTTTATAAAGCTTCTTGATCTTTATATCCCACTCCATGTATTCCCCCATTTGATTGTCTTTATAATAAAAGGTCTTAGAAGAGTTGACTATATTCCATCTCCTTCCTCACTCTGACTCTTTTCCAGTAAAGCTTTTGTCTCCATCATTCCACCAAGATTTCTCTTGTTGAATCCAGTGGTTCAATGCTTCATCTTAATGTTTCAGTACATTTAGACATAGATGATCACTTCTTCCTTCTTGAAACAGTGGCAAGAAGAGAAGATGCAATCGTGTCCGACTCTTTGTGACCCTGTGAACTGTAGCCCACCTGGCTCCTCTGTCCATGGAATTCTCCAGGCAAGAATACTGGAGTGGGTTGCCATTCCTTTCTCCAGGGGATCTTCCTGACCAAGGGATCTAACTTGGGTCTCCCACATTGCAGGCGGATTCTTTACTGTCTGAGCCACCAGGAAAGCCTTTGCTGATTCCTTCCCAATTCCCTAACTTCTATGCAACAGTGTCACCGGGGTCAGTCCTCAGACCATTTATGTTTATAATCTAAACTCACTTCTTTGATGATCTTATCATTTAATTCTGAATTTCTGTGTCCCCACTGGATTTTTTGAATTCATTTTCTTTTCTTGGATATCTTATCAAATAGGTCATCTTAAACATAACATGTCCAAAACTGAACTCCTAGTGTTCCTCTCCAAATCTACTTATCCCCATAGTCTTATTCCTCTAGTAAAAGGGAATTCCACTCTTCTAGTTACTCAGACTAAGAATCCTCAGAGTAATCCTTAACCTTTATCTTCTACCTCTCATTCAATTCTTCTGTAAATTCTGTTGACTTTAATTTCAAAACATATTTTCAATTTGAATACTTTTCAACTTCTCCATTGCTACAACCCTGGTCCAAGCCATGACCATCTCTTAACAGGATTACTGCAATTCAGGAGTTAGACAAACTTTTGCAGAAAGGGCTAAATAATAAGTTAACTTTTGCAGGTCATATACAGTCTTTATTGCAGATTCACCTTTTGTTTTAAAAACAATCTTTAAAAAACATAAAAATCAGTCTTAGCTCAGTTGTACAAAAACAGGGCTTGGGTGGAATGCAGCCCATAGTTTGCCAGACCCCTGGTTTAACTGATCACTGATTCCTCGGCTTCCTACAACCTGTTCTTCACATCACAGCAAGAAGGATCCTTTTAAAGCATAATTTAGATCATGTCTCTCCTGGGCTTACAACCCTTATGGTTTCCCATCTCACTCTTATTAGTAGTAAAAGCCAAAGTTCTTCCAGTAGTCTAAGGCCATTATGTATGATCTGTAATATCTCAGTTGTATCCTAAGAGTTATTTGCAGCTGTGTGATCCCTACTTGGATGACCATTTCTTGCCAACAGCCATTCATATACAAAATGCCCTATTCTTTCATGCCATCTTTGCATTTTTTTCTCTCTTTTATTTCTTAAAAAGTAATCAGCCATAGGTATACAGATATCCCCTCCCTTTTGAACCTCCGTCCCATCTCCCTCCCCATCCCCTCCTCTAGGATGATACAGAGCCCCTGTTTGAGTTTCTTGAACCATACAGCAAATTCCTGTTGGCTATCTGTTTTACATATGGTTATGTAAGTTTCCAAGTTACTTTTTCCATACATCTCACCCTCTCCTCCCCTCTGCCCATGTCCATAAGTCTGTTCTCTATGTCTGTTTCTCCATTGCTGCCCTGTAAACAAATTCTTCAGAACCATTTCTCTATATTCCATATATGTGTATTAGAATATATTTATCTTTTTCTTTCTGACTCACTTCACTCTGTATAATAGGTTCATCTACCATCTGGGTTCATCCACCTCATCAGAACTGACTCAAATGCGTTCCTTTTTATGGCTGATTAATATTCCATTGTGTATTTGTACCACAGCTTCTTTATCCATTCATCTGTCAATGGGCATCTAGGTTGCTTCCATGTTCTAGCTATTGTAAATGGTGCTGCAATGAACAATGGGATACATGTATCTTTTTCAACACTGGTTTCCTCAGGGTATATGCCTAGGAGTGGGATTGCTGGGTCATATGGTGGTTTTATTCCTAGTTTTTTAAGGAATCTCCATACCATCTTCCATAGTGGCTGTATCAATTTACACTCTCACCAATAGTGCAAGAACATTCCCTTTTCTCCACACCCTCTCCAGTATTTATTGTTTGTAGACTTTTTGATGGTCAGACCATTCTGACTGTGTGAGGTGATATCTCATTGTGGTTTTGATTTGCATTTCTTTAATAATGGGCGGTGTTGAGCATCTTTTCATGTGTTTGTTGGCCATCTGTATGTCTTCTTTGAAGAAATGTCTGTTTAGGTTTTTTCCTACTTTTTGATTGAGTTGTTTGTCTTCCTGGTATTGAGTTGTATGAGCTGCTTGTATATTTTGGAAATTAATCCTTTGTCAGTTGTTTCATTTGCTATTATTTTCTCCCATTCCGAGGGTCGTCTTTTCACCTTGCTCATAGTTTCCTTTGCTGTGCAAAAGCTTTCAGGTCCCACTTGTTTGCTGCTGGTAAGTCACTTCAGTCATGTCTGACTCTGTGCGACCCTATCGACAGCCACCCACCAGGCTCCTCTGCCCACAGGATTCTCTAGGCAAGAATACTGGAGTGGGTTGCCATTTCTTTCTCCACCCACTTGTTTACTTTTATTTCCATTACTCTAGGAGGTGGGTCTTAGAGGATCTTGCTTTAATTTATGTCATTGAGTGTTCTGCCTATGTTTTCCTCTATGAGTTTTTTAGTTTCTGGTCTTACATTTAGGTCTTTAATCCATTTTGAGTTTATCTTTGAGTGTGGTGTTAGGAAGTGTTCTAATTTCATTATTTTACGTGTAGCTGTCCAGTTTTCCCAGCACCATTTATTGAAGAGCTGTCTTTGCCCCATTGTATATTCTTGCCTCCTTTGTAAAAAAAGATGGTACACATAGGTGCATGAGTTTATTTCTGGGCTTTCTATCTTGTTCCATTGGTCTATATTTCTGTTTTTGTGCAGTACCATACTGTCTTGATGACTGTAGCTTTGTATTACAATCTGAAGTCAGGAAGGTTGATTCTTCCAGCTCCATTCTTATTTCTCAAGACTGCTTTGGCTATTTGGGGTCTTCTGTGTTTCCATATGAATTGTGAAATTTTTTCTGCTAGTTCTGTGAAAAATGCCATTGGTTATTTGATAGGGATCTCATTGAATCTGTAGATTGCGTTTGGTAGTATAGTCATTTTCACAATATTGATTCTTCCTACCCAGGAACATAGAATATCTCTCCATATGTTTATGTCATCTTTGATTTCTTTCATCAGTGTCTTATAATTTTCTGTGTACAGTTCTTTTGTCTCCTTAGGTAAGTTTATTCCTAGATATTTAATTCTTTTTGTTGCAATGGTGAATGGGATTGATTCCTTAATTTCTCTTTCTGATTTTTCATTGTTAGTATATAGTAATGCAAGTGATTTCTGTGTATTGATTTTGTGTCCTGCAACTTTGCTAAATTCACTGATTAGCTCTAATAATTTTCTGATACTATCTTTAGGGTTTTCTATGTACAGTATCATGTTATCTGCAAACAGTGAGAGTTTTACTTCTTTTCCAGTCTGGAGTCCTTTTATTTCATTTTCTTCTCTGATTGCTGTAGCTAGGACTTCCAGAACTATGTTGAATAATAGCGATGAAAGTGGACACCCTTGTCTTGTTCCTGATCTTAGGGGGAATGCTTTCAGTTTTTCACTATTGAGAATAATGTTTGCTGTAGGCTTATCGTATATGGCCTTTACTATATTGAGGTAGGTTCCTTCTATGCCCATTTTTTGAAGAGTTTTAATCATAAATGGGTGCTGAATTTTGTCAAAGGCTTTTTGTGCATCTATTGAGGTTATCATATGGTTTTTATCTTTCAATTTGTTAATATGGTGTATCACATTGATTCATTTGCAAATACTGAAAAATCCTTGCATTCCTGGAATAAACTCAACTAGATCATGGTATATGAGCTTTTTGATGTGTTGCTGAATTCTGTTTGCTAAAATTTTGTTGAGGATTTTTGCATCTATGTTCATCAGTGATATTGGCCTGTAGTTTTCTTTTTTGTGTTGTCTTTTTCTGGTTTTGGTATCAGGGTGATGGTGCCACGTAGAATGAGTTTGGAAGTACTCCTTCCTCTGCAATTTTTGAAAGAGTTTTAGAAGGATAAGCATTAGCTCTTCTCTAAACGTTTGGTAGTATTCTCCTGTGAAGCCATCTGGTCCTGGGCTTTTGTTTTTTGGGAGATTTTTGATCACAGCTTCCATTTCAATGCTTGTAATTGAGTTGTTCATAATTTCGATTTCTTCCTGGTTGAGTCTTGAAAGATTGAACTTTTCTAAGAATCTGTCCATTTCTTCCAGATTATCCATTTTATTGCCATATAATTGTTCATAATAGTCTCATAATCCTTTGTATTTCTGCATTGTCTGTTGTAACCTCTCCTTTTTTATTTCTAATTTTGTTGATTCGATTCTTCTCTCTTTTTTTCTTGATGAGTCTGGCTAAAGGTTTTTCAGTTTTGTTTATCTTTTCAAAGAACCAGCTTTTAATTTTATTAATTTTTACTATTATTTATTTCATTTCTTTTTCATTTATTTCTGCTCGGATCTTTATGATTTCATTCCTTCTAATTTGGGGGGTTTTTTGTTCTTCTTTTTCCAGTTGTTTTAGGTGTAAAGTTAGGCTGTCTATTCGATGTTTTTCTTGTTTCTTGAGGTAGTATTGTATTGCTATAAATTTCCCTCTTAGGACTGCTTTTTCTGCATCCCATAAGTTTTGAGTTGTTCTGTTTTCATTGTCATTTGTTTCTAGAAATTTTTTTTATTTCCCTTTTGATTTCTTCAGTAACCTCTTGGTTATTTAGAAATGTGTTGTTTAATCTCCATGTGTTTGTGTTTCTTACAGTGTTTTTCTTGTAATTGATACGTAGTCTTATAGCAGTGTGGTCAGAAGAAGTTTCTTGATATGATTTCAATTTTCTTAAATTTACTGAGGTTTAATTTGTGACCCAAGATGTGGTCTATCCTGGAGAATGTTCCTTGTGCACTTGAGAAGGTGTATTCTTCTGCCTTTGGATGGAATGTCCTGAAGATATTAGTGAGATCCATCTCATCTAATGTATCATTTAAGACTTGTGTTTCCTTATTAATTTTCTGTTTTGATGATCTGTCCATGGGTGTGAGTGGGGTGTTAGTCTCCTACTATTATTGTGTTACTGTCAACTTTTTCTTTTATGTTTGTTAGTGTTTGTCTTATGTATTGAGGTGCTCCTATGTTGGATGCATAGATATTTACAATTATTATATCTTCCTCTTGGATTGATCTCTTGATCATTATGTAGTGTCCTTCCTTATCTCTTCTAATCTTCTTTATTTTAAGGTCTATTTTGTCTGATACAGGGATTGCTACTCCAGCTTTCTTTTGCTTCCCATTTTCATGGAATGTATTTTTCCATCCTCTCACTTTCAGTCTATATGTGTCTTGAGGTCTGAAGTGGGTTTCTTGTAGACAGCATATATATGGGTCTTGTTTTTTAATCCATTCAGCCAGTCTATGTCTTTTGGTTGGAGCATTTAATCCATTTACATTTAAAGTAATTGTCCATATATATGTTCCTGTTGCCATTTTCTTAATTGTTTGGGGTTGATTTTGTAGATCTTTTTTCTTGTCTTGTATTTCTTGACTATGTAAGTCCATTTAACATTTGTCGTAAAGCTGGTTTGCTGGTACTGAATTCTCTTAACTTTCACTTGTCTGAAAAGCTTTTGATTTCTCCATCAATTTTGAATGAGATCCTTGCTGGGTACAGTAGTCTTGGTTGTAGATTTTTCCCTTTCAGAACTTTAAATATATCCTGCCATTCCCTTCTGGCCTGCAGTCTGCTGAAGAATCAGCTGTTAAGTGTATGAGGTTTCCCTTGTATGTTACTTGTTGGTTCTCCCTTGCTGCTTTTAATATTCTTTCTTTGTGTTTAGTCTTTATTAGTTTGATTAGTTTGTGTCTTTGTGTGTTTCTTCTTGGATTTATCCCGTGTGAGATTCTTTGTGCCTCTTGGACTTGATTAACTATTTCCTTTTCCATGTTGGGGAAAATTTCAACTATAATCTCTTCAAAAATTTTCCCATACCCTTTCTTTTTCTCTTCTTCTGGGACCCCTATTATTTGAATGTTGGTGTGTTTGATATTGTCCCAGAGGTCTCTGAGAGTATCCTCCGTTCTTTTCATTCTTTTTACTTTATTCTGCTCTTCGTAAGTTATTTCTACCATTTTATCTTCCTGCTCACTGATTCATTCTTCTGCTTCTGATATTCTGCTATTGATTCCTTCTAGTGTGTTTTTAATCTCAGTAATTGTGTTGTTTGTCTCTGCATGTTTTTTCTTTAATTTTTCTAGGTCTTTGTTAATTGATGCTTTCATTTTCTCCGTTTTGCTTTCAAGGTTTTTGATCATCTTTACTATCATTATTCTGAATTCAATTTCAGGTACTTTGCCTATTTCCTCTTCATTTATTTGGACTTCTGTGTTTCTAGTTTGTTCATTCATTTGTGTAGTATTTATCTGCCTTTTCATTATTATTTTTTTTAACTTATTGTATTTGAGGTCTCCTTTTCCCAGGCTTCAAGGTTGAATTCTTTCTTCCTTTTGGTTTCTGTCCGCTAGGGTTGGTCCAGTGGTTGTGTAAGTTTCGTATAGGATAAGCTTTGTGTTGAGTTTTTGTTTTTCTTTCCTCTGATGGGCAAGGCTGAGTGAGGTGGTAATCCTATCTGCTGATGATTGGGTTTGTATTTTTGTTTTATTTGTTGTTTAGATGAGGGGTCCTTCACAGGGTGCTATTGGTGGTTGGGTGATGCTGGGTCTGTATTACAGTGGTTTCCTTTTTGTGAGTTGTCACTTTTTGATACCCCCTAGGGTTAGTTCTCTGATAGTCTAGGGTCTTGGAGTCAGTACTCCCGCTCCAAAGGCTCAGGGCTTGGTCTTGGAGCTCATGTAACTGAAGGAATACTTGAACAGGAAGCACACGTGATCTCCAGTGATACTGGTGTCACCACACAACTCCACTCAGGAGTTTGAAAATTCCAAGCCATTTTTGCTTCTGGTCTTTGCCTGAGCTGTTACTTCTGAAACCTCCTCCTCTATCCACTTTCTGTCCCATCCTTGCATTTTGATTTGTTGATGAAGTGTGACAATGGAGAGATTATGGTGGAGGAAGAAGATCACGGTAGCAAGTGAGTTTTAAAAGCCTTATATGGTACTGATAGTGATGGCAGAAAGGGTTTTTGAACTTTTTTGTAATATAATGTCTAGCTTAACCTCATTTCAAATTTGGTTTAGTATTTTAGCAAGGCTGTTCAGGCTCAAAGATACTTGCCATTCTCCCATTAGTGATTTTTCCCTTTATTTTATAGATTTGTTCGTTTTAGATTGAAAGTAAATTTTTTGGAACCGTTACTAGGTCTTATTAACCAAAGTGTTCAAGGTAGACTTGTTACATTGAAACCAAAACCAGGGACATAAGTTTCTGTTTTTCCTTACCCTGATGTATTGGTCCCGGTGTTGTCGGAGTATTAATTCTCTCCTGGAAGAGTAAAGAGGCAGCATAAAAGAAAAGAGAGAGAGAGTGTAACCTAGTGTGAACAGAATGGACTCCAGCTAACCTGCTGTATTTGCATTCCAGATACATGTCTTGGACAGGTTCTTTGACTTTCTGTGCTTCAGTTTCCTCATCAGGAAACAAAGATAAAGTAGTGTTTTATCACAGGCTTTTTGTGAAGATTAAATGTTTACTATTTGTAAAGAACTTAGGATAGTGCCTGGCACATAGTAAGTGCTATACAAAAGTTAGCTATTATTAATTACTCCTTAGTTAACTCTGCCTTTTCAGTTCCTTCTGTGTGTATTTAATGACTGAGAAAGAGCTTTTCTTTTGTTGTTGTTGTTGTTTAGTTTTGAGATATAATTAACATACAGTAAGGAAGAACTTTTATTTTTGCCCAATGTTTAAGCTCCTCTTAGTTCCCTTAAGAAACATTATAGGAATAAAAACCTCTTAAATGTTTATTTCCTTACTCTTAAATCTAGTTATCAGTCCTAAATGTAGAGAAACTGTCCTGATCTTAGTGGTTGGTGTCTTTTTTAAGCAATGGGTTGTGGTTTATATCTATTAACAATCTCTGTTCTATTGTCTATAAGGTAGTAAAAGTAAATTTAGATCTTCAGAGTAGACCTACAATGACTTCTAACTCTTTCAGAAATACTAAAATAGACATGCAATGCAGGAAACTTCTTTTCATATCTGTTGATTGTGTATATAATCAGGAAATGGTTAGGAATAAATTACTGATGTGTTGATAATGCTCAGGAGTATAGTTATATTATAGATTATTCTTGGTTTGGGGAGATTAGGTAGATTGAATGAAAGCATCTTCTAGTTTTTGAAACCAGGAGAAAATAAACCTAAAAAACAAAAAACTGAAAAAAAAAAAAGAATGAAACCAATCTAATGGACATGAGGAAATGCATATTGAGTCTTTCTTCAAATTCCTACATGATTTTTCTACCAGGCTTACAACTTTGGTCTCAAAATATATTTCCTCTACTTCTCCACCTCCCATTAGAAGTTTATGGGAAAAGTTTTCAAGAATGACTAGTTTTTAAGCTTTGGATCATAAGCCCTAAGTGATTTGGACTTTGATTGTTTTTTTTTTTTTTTAACAGAGTTTATTGTAAGATTGTTTAGAATAGAATGATAATATTTTAGAGCTGAAAGAGAATTTAAGAATGTCATGTGGTCCAAAACTGCAAAAATGTATAGTTAAGGATATTTAGACCTGGTGCTTTGATGCACACAGCAAATGTTTGGACTAATTTGGGACTTTTCCCTTAGTTTTTGACTCATTGAGAGTATTTTTTTTAATACTCTGTACAAATGGTTCTTGTTTTACAGCCTTTCAAGAATGTCAGTACTTGATTTAGCAAGTTTACTTAGAAAAGCAGAGTTATTAACCAAGCAAATAGTTAAATCATCTACGTAATTCCGGAAGAAATGTTTTTGCCATGGCAAACCACAGTATGGATATTTTATGGGTTAAACATTTAAAGTATTTTAAGAACAACAGCCCTTCCTAGTTTCTTTTTTGCTGAACCTTTTTATAAGAAAAAATTTAGAAAACGTTCTCATATTTAGTTTTTATATCCATGGCTCTTTTCTTCCAGGGCCTTATAACTTTTACTTTATCTCTAAGTCCTTGTGTTTTATTTTAGGATATTCCTTTTGGTTTCCACCACATCCACATGGTCATATATAGTTCTCTTTTTATCATCACAAAGGTTACTGAAGGCTTTTTGTTATCTTTACAAATTTGGCTTATTAGGAACTGGAGTTGGGACTTTGCTATACAGGACCTTTTATAAAATTTTTACCACCAAAAAAACTAAAGGCCCAATCTGCTGACACTCATAATATCCACTTGAATTTATACATCCCTTCTTTTGATGTGAAAATATTAAAATTTTTATTAGAATCAAAATCTAACAGAGTAACAAGCATAACTTAATGTCCAAATAAGTATGATTTAACATACTAATCTGCTTGGGGACATATTAAAAAAGTTTAAAAAAGCGGGAAATTTCTGGGTGAGGAGCTAACTTACTGCAACATTGTTCATAAACACACCCCAGAGAGGAACCAACCTAAATGTCCCTCAGTAAGGGAATGGATAAAGTAAAGTATTTCATTAATGGAATACTATCTACCAGTTGAAGTGAAGAAGGTAGATCTGTATCAATTTTACTAATTCTCAAAAACATTTTGATGAGTGAGAAAGCAAGCCATAAAGGCATGTATTCAACACTTCACCATTTATGTAAAGTTATAAAGCATATAACATAATGATATATACTTAAAGGTGTATATATTTACATAGTAGAAATTTTAAAAATGCATGTGAATGAAATGCAGTAGCTTCAGGCCAATAGTTAACTCAGAGGACGGAAAGGAATGGAAGATGAGGCTTTAGTTAAATGTGTAATTTTTTTGTTTATACATTAAAATATTGGAAGCAAATATGGTCATTGTTAACATTTGTTAAAGCTGGGTGATGAGTAAATGGGTGTTTTTATGGTAGTCTCTTAATATTTTTAAAATGTATTTCTTAAAGTAAGTGTATTTTCTTTATATATATTTGTTCTCAGTGCTAAGTATCTGTCGTCATGTACTGACTGGTCCATGCAAGCACTCTCCATCATGTATGCACAAACACATCACCTCACATTCATTCCTTTAACAAGTATTTATTAAGTATTTTTTATATAATAGGCACTGTTGTGGGTGCTCCAGATACAGCAGTGAGCAAAACAAAGCTTCTACCATCATGGAGCTTATTATGTTCTAGTGGTGGGAGGCAGATAATAAATAACAAAATATGCTATATGCCAAATGGTGGTAAGTGCTATGTATGGAGGAAAACAACAGCAACAACAAGAGAGGGGTAATAAGGAGGACCAAGGAAGGGAGAGGGAGACTTGGTATTGCATATGAAGTGATGAAAGGAGGGCTGTCTAATAAAGTGACGTTTGAGTTGAAACCTAAAGGAAGTACGCTTTGTGAATGTATCTGTAATCACCTCTTGTCAAGTGGTGGCATCTTCTAAGTTACACATCCATTTCAGGCTTCTCACCTTACCTCTATTTGACTCTACACTTGGATGTCTAATAGATGTTTCCAAACTTACTGTGTCTAAACCTCCTTTACTCTCAGATTTGCTTTACCCACAGTCTTCTCCATCTCCTTTGGGGACTAGGAATTTGAAACTCTTTTGGAAATAGCTATTATTTAAAAGTGTGGTACCAAACAGATGAGATCCTTTAGAGAAAGTAAAGAAGAGTCCACATTTAATGATCAGGAAAAGAGAGGATTCTACAAGGGAGATTGAGGACTGGCCAGAGATGTGGTGGTGAGGGACCAGGAGAGTGTGATGCTTCAAAAGCCAAGAAAGAAAAATGTTTCAGGAAGGGGGTCATTAGTGATATCAAAATCTGTTGAGAGACTGAAAAAGATGAAGACTAAGAATTGACTATTAGAATTGGTATCATTAAAGTTTTCAAGGAGTTCTTTTAAAAAATTGTGGGATTAAAACCTGGTTTGGAATAGATTCATGACAGAATAGGAAATAGGGAAATGGATATGGCAAATTACAACTCTTGAGTTTGGTATAAAGAACTATGAAAAATCTGGCAATATCTGAAAGGTGTTGTGGAATCAAAAGGAAGGTCTACATCCACATGAGTGGATATTTCTTGTTTATCATTTCTGTCCAAAGTTTGAACTTAGAATAAAATCTAAATTGTTGTGGCTTGGTTTTGTTTTAAATAGTTGTTTTCCTCATGTTATTTCTGTTGCAAGGAGAAAATACATTAAATTTTATTTCTGAAAGAAAATTGGGCAATAACTCCAATAAAATGCCCCCAAAATAATCAACTGAAAATAAAAAGAAATCCATCATTACATACTGCAGAAATCAAAGAGATTCTATTAAGTTACTGCCTTTTTAAAGTTTAATGATATTTCTTTTATTTTTTTTCAAATTCAGTGGGGATCAGCAGTATACTTATGTTATAAAAAATCAGTGGCAAAGACTAACACTATATCTTACAAAGCTGGTAAGTATAATTTTTCATGGAATACTTAATATATAATGTATTATGGGACCAATAAGATTAAAGAAAAAAAAACTGTCTTAAAATGTGTTAATGTCAGGACTGAGACTATAACACACGTCTTTTGATTGTTTTGTCTTTATCCATACGTTATTGGATGCTTAGTGGAATATTAATTTTAAAAGAAGGTAAGGTTTTTTTTAAATAATAGGTTTAAGTAAATAATAAGTAGATATCATTCTCTTAAAGTCTTAACTCAGAAAATGTGAGGAAAATATTTATGTTCCTTTTGAATTAGTTTCCTTAATATTTATACAGCTACTGTACTGTGTGAATGTTAGTCATGTCTCACTCTTTTGTGACTCCGTGGACTGTAACCCATCAGGCTTCTCTGTTCGTGGGATTTTTCAGGAGAGAACACTGGAGTGGGTTGCCATTTCCCTCTCTAGGAAATCTTCCTGATCCAGGGATCTAACCTGAATCTCTTGTGTCTCCTACACTGGTAGGCAGATTCTTTACCCCTGGCGCCACCTGGGAAGCCTAATATTTATATTAAATTTAGTCAAGTCTGTAGTTTATATGTAATTATATTTCAAAATAATCAGAAATATTATAAATAATTTATAATTTTATAATGCATAGTTGAAATTTTCAGTTGCCAAAAGCCTCAAAATATCAAGTTATTTACAAGAAAGCAGATTCAGCTTTTCAAAAAATAAAAATTTAAAGTTAGTACTCTAGACTCCTACCTTCTTCTGCCTGTGATTTTCTAGGATCCACAGTTCATTGCTGTTTCTGTAGTTTCTTAAAGGCTATACCATTATTTCATGACTTGAGAAAGTAATGGACAGTTAAGTGTAAATCCTCATGAGATCAACGGGTTGGCTAGCATATAATTTGGAGAAGGCCATGGCAACCCATTCTAGTATTCTTGCTTGGAGAATCCCATGGACAGAGGAGCCTGGCAGACTATGGTCCATGGGGTTGCAAAGAGTCAGACATGTTTGAGTGATTTAGCAGCAGCAGCACCAGCATATAACTAGAGAATTTTAGAATTGCCTTGGACCTCAGTATATCTAGTTCATCTCACTTTATAGATGAGAAAACTGGACACCGATAGGTACACGACTTGTCCGAAGTCAAACAGCTATTAGTGGCAGACCAACCACTCATATTCCCGGTTTGTCATTTTATTTTTAACATTGTGTCGTGATGGCTTCCACTTTAAGGATTCAAGCTTAGGAAACCTATTACTGTTTCTAGTCCCACAAAATCCAGTAAAAGAGTCTGGTCTTGAGGGTTTGTTAAGTAGATACCTAGACTGCTTTGTCAACTAGTCTATTTAACATGAAATCATATACCGCTTGAAACTCTATTTTCATATAATCTGAGATTATTCAGAAGCTGGGCTTAAGTTGATACTGTTTTAAAGACATTGTAAACATGTGACTTCTATTTTTATGGATAATTTTTCTTGTATTTGTGCTAGAAGTCATATATATATATATAGTCCTATGGAATATCTGTTTTAATGTGTCAAAAAAAAAAACAAACCCTGAGGCAAAACTATCAAAAACTAGTAAAGTGAATATATGCATATTGAAAATTTCCTCCCGAAATAGTATGTTTATATGCTGTAAGGTCGTGTGAACACAAAATGAATTTTTAGGAAAGTGAAAGAAAGTGAAGTTGCTCAGTCGTGTCTGACTCTGCGACCCCATGTAGCCTACCAGGCTCCTCTGTCCATGGGATTTTCCAGGCAAGAGTACTGAAGTGGGTTGCCATTGCCTTCTCTAGAGAATCTTCCCAACCCAGGGATCGATCCTGGGTCTCCTGCATTGTAGTCAGATGCTTTACCATCTGAGCCACCAGGAAGTCTGGATTTTTTTTTTTTTTTAGGAGTGTGTGCATATTTGTGTATGTTTCTTTGTGTGTGCTTAGTTGCTCAGTCATGTCTGATTCTTGGTGACCCCATGGACTGTAGCCCACCAGGCTCCTCTGTCCATGAGATTTTCCAAGGCAAGAATACTGGAGTCAGTTGCCATTCCCTTCTCCAGGGAATCTTCCCCACCCAGGTCTCCTGCATTGCAGGCAGGTTCTTCACTCTCTGAGCTACCAGGGAATAGTCTTTTCCTGTTTGCCTTACTAGCCTTTGTGGATGAAGCTTGATAAATATTAAGTAGTTAATATGACTAATTTAAGGATTAAAATCCACTTGAATCCTATTAAAGCATTCAGAGTTACTTGGTGAACATATATAGTGTTTTAGTCTTCCAGATGTGTTAAATAATAAAGCATTTTAGCATCATTCAAATTATGAGCTGCTAAATTCAAGAGCTGATGAGCTAATATTTATTATTGTTTTTATAGGTCTAATTTGTAGATACCCTCAAGAAGATTACGAGTCATTCTCACTCCCAGAATCTGTTCCCCTGTTTTGTTTACCAATGGGCGCAACTATTGAATGTTGGCCATCAAATAGCAAATACCCCCTCCCTGTATTTTCTACGTTTGTGTTAACTGGAGCCTCAGCTGAAAAGGTACTCTGTGTTTAACAAATGATATCTGCAGTTTTCTTGTACATTTTCAAGTCTTAAGTTTTATATGCAGTAACAATAGAAACAATAACTGGTTAAATTGGATCGATTATATGCACCTCTTTCACATTAAAATAATTGTATCTGGAGACATAGGAAAAGAAAATTTTCAGTCTGTCTCACATATCCAAATGCTTTTCTTGTGAATACGGCCAAAGATTTTTTTCATTATCAAATGATGATCCTGCATTGCTTCATTTTCTATGTTACAAAAGTTTTAAAGTAATACTAAAGACTTTATTAAATATGCAGTGCTGTTTAGAACCATAGCCTATTATCATTGAAATGGACTTTGATAATCTTGTAGTATAATATCTTCGTTTTATATATTGGGAAATTGAGGTCTAGAGAAATTCAGTGAATTGTCTGAAGTTGAAATTTGTATTTCCTTATCTAAAATTCTGTCCTTCTCTCTACTAAATAATTATTAGGTGGGCCAAAAAGTTTGTTTGGATTTTTCAGTAGCATCTTACAGAAAAACCCAAATGAACTTTCTGGCCAACTCATTGTTTTCAGTCATTTTCTTATACAGAATATCAACACAATTGCTGTCACTCTTTATGAAAAAATTTAATTAAACATATTGTTTTCCAGTAATAAGGGGACCCAGCAGTTGCACCGTGTGGTTTTGTTGTTGTCGTCATCGATGTTTTAATGTACTTCAAGAAAGCAAGAGCAATGTCTCTTCACCACTGTCTCTGGTACCTGGCACCTTGCCTGCCTCATAGGCATATAATGGCTCATAATAGCTCATCCATTAAATATTTAACCAATAATGTGATTTGAGTAAATGATATAAGGCATATTTATCAAATATATTATCTCTTTTCCAGGTCTATGGTGCTGCTATTCAGTTTTATGAACCATACTCCGAGGAGAATCTCACAGAAAAACAGAGATTTCTTTTGGGTTTAGCATCATCAGCAAATGAGAAGTCTGATAGTTCCAAGACAATTCACACTAATAAATGCATCTGTCTTCTCTCTCACTGGCCTTTTTTTGACGCATTCAGGAAGTTTTTGACTTTTCTATATCGTTATTCCATCTCTGGACCTCACGTCCTTCCAATTGAGAAGTAAGTTAGCAGCCTTCTCGGTTCAAAATTTGGCAGCTCTTTCCACTGTGTATGGTATATTTGTACTGGAAATTGAATGGATTTTATTTGGAAACTAAATTTTTCAAGAGAAAAAAAGATTTGGTTGATTCAGTTAGGTAATATTTCTCTTACTATAACTGTGTGTGTGTGTGTATTCAGCTGCTCAGTATGTCTGACTCTTTGCGACCCCATGAAATGTGACCTGCCAGGGTCCTCTGTCATGGGATTCTCCAGGTGAGGATACTGGAGTGGGGCTGCCATTTCCTCCTCCAGGGGATCTTCCCAACCCACATCACTTGCATTGGCAGGCAGGTTCCTTACCACTGAGCCATCTGGAAAGCCCCAGTTAGATCTACAGTTTTGTTATTTTAGATGATTTTATTTCTAACAAAATGACATAAATGTTTCATTTTTTAATATCTTGTGAAGTTTGGAGATTCTAATTGGAATTTCTTTTTTAAAGGTTTTGTGATTCTTATTTTACATATAATCTGGGCTTATTATATTCCTTACTGTTTTTAGATATCTTAGATATCATTTTAGATATGCAGAGGCCTGGCGTGCTGCAGTCCATGGGGTCTCAAGGAGTGGGACACGACAGAGCAACTGAACTGAACTTAGATATTTTGGGCTTCCCTGGTGGCTTGGGAAACCTGAGTTCGATCCCTGGGTTGGGAAGATCCCCTGGAGAAGGAAATGGCAACCCATTCCAGTATTCTTGCCTGGGAAATCCCATGGACAGGGGAGCCTGGAGGGCTACAGTGCATGGGGTCGTAAAGAGTTGAGCACTTTGACTTTCACTTTAGATATTTTAGATACCATGCTCTTCTGATGTTTTCTATCCAGATGACATTATCTCAGTTCTGCGGCCAAGATGATTTGGAAATAGTTTAAAAGTAATATAGAAATAAAATAACTCTTTCTTTAAAATGATTGTTTACTATTGTTTCCTTTTTCCTTTTCCATGGTGTTCAAAACAAAACCCATCAATCTATCTTTTTATCTGTCTTCATATGGGGAAAAAGCCCAAAAAATCAGCAATAGAATTTTTAACCTATTGTTAATCGAAAGTATATTATTCTTATTTTAGAAATAGTTAAACTCCTTCATTTTTCTGAAATACTCAATGGTTGCTTCATTTTTTAAATATGAGCAATTGACTAAAAATAAGTGTACTGTAGTACAAGGATTAGCTCCTTTGGTAATGTCCACATAAGGTAGAACTTACAGTGGCTTTTGAGACATTAATACAATTATTACTGGATATGAGAGAGTATTAATATGAAAATTTTGGGTCTGGGTTTATTCAGAAGGGACTTAAATGGTACAAATGATTTTGGTTGTTTGTTCACTTGTTTTTGTGGTAGCAGGGATTTCGAAATTATCGGTACACAGAGCTTTTGACTCAACATGAACTTGTGGTGACATGTTGACCTTTATAGCATATGGCATTCTCTTTGGAATCAATTAGGTTTTTGTTTGTTTGTTTTTAAGGCATATTTCTCATTTTATGCATAAAGTTCCTTTTCCATCTCCTCAGAGACCACGGATTCTAGTTCAGGTAAGATTTTCTTGAGGTAAGTGCTCTACTGAATGATTATGGACTCGGTCAAAATGTAACCTAAGTATAACAGTTTTATAAGAGGAAAGAAACATCAAATGGAATCAAAAGAGAACCAGATGCTGCTTCATGCTGGAGTTGGGACCCTTATGATTTTATTAACTGCCTCCCAGCCAACATCTAATGTTTCCTCTTAGATAAAGGGTTGTAGACTTGAAGTAGACAGCAATAGACATTTTGAACACATAAAAAGGGACTGCTTTCCCTAAGTTTATTCTTGGTATTTAAAACTTTTGCCTTTGGCACTTACTCCCTAAGTTAAATGTATTAGAATAGATGAAAGAAAAAGTTGTGTGTTTTCCTAATTGCAGGAAGAATTGCTCACATCCTTGTGACGGGAAGTTTAAAGTGAACATAAATTATTTTCCCCATCTCTTGTCCCAGTTGACTTTATCTTTCCTTTTTTGTTTATTTTTCTTTTTTGTTTATAATCTTGATATGTAAGTTGTTTTTCTAATCTATTTAAGCATTATTTTTGAAGTGATCTTGAGAAAATATTTCATGTGTTATCTCTGTATGTGCCTTATTGTATTTATCATAACCCTTAGTGGACTATCATTCAAAATTAGAAATCGTTTATAAATAGATATTTAAGATTTGTGTAAATATGCATAAAATTTAAAATGTAGATTAATTGTATTAATATATTGATACAGATAAAGTGTCTAGAAAAATATCATTTTGATAAGCGTTGTAAATAGTCTGTATATCTACATATCATCCCAAGTTACTTCTTGATATTTAGTGCCAGAATATATATATATATAGCACATTCAGGTTGCATACACATAAAAGATTTATCTTATAGCTGAAGTTGGCAAGTTTTTTCTATTGAGGACCAAACAGTAGATATTTCAGACTTTACAGGCTGTGCTGTCTCTCTGAAAACTGCTCAGCTCCACTTTCATTGCACAAAAGCAGCTCTACATAACATGTAAACAAATGTGCATGGCTCTATTTTGGTAAGACTTTATTTGTAAAAGCAGGTGGTCTGTGGATTTGCCCTGAGGCCATAGATTAACTAACCCTGGTTTTATGATATTAAATGAACAGTGTATTCTTTCAATGCAGGTTTGTTAAAATGGCATCAGGGAAATGTTGAGGAACAGAATAAAAGAATATGGTTTAGAGTAAGAATTAGTAGTTAGGGCAGTCATCAGGACAAGTCATCAGGACATATTTTTTAGGATCTTAGTAAGTGATTTAGATGATTCCTATACCTGGTGCATGGGAATACTGAAACTTTATGGACATCATCTATATATATGTGTGTGAAATTTTTTTTACAGGAAGGTGGTGTTTTAAAGTTAATCTTTATATTTGAAATACTTTATTTCATATCTATTTTCAGTTATCACCACATGATAATCTGATCCTCAGTCAGCCTGTTTCTTCACCTCTTCCACTGAGGCAAGTAAAACTTCATTGTGTTTCTCTAAATGTTTAGTGTAAACTAAAATAGCATTCAAGTATTTTCTGTTTTTCCTAGGGAAAATTGCAAATGTTAATGGAAATACTTCTCATCTAATTGTTTCTTATTAAATTTCTTTTACTTAAAATTTAGGTTAAAGTTCTTGAAGAACACAGAAAAACTATTTTACAATAGTGTTTGGTATTTTGCATATCCACTTAACTGTGATCGAGTGTGTACAACTGTTAATGCATAAATGAGTACATATGTCTATAGTTTATGAAAATGATTGTTTTTTAGCTTTAAATATCCTCTGAAAAATACTCATTTTAAAATTAACCCCCAAATAAAAAGTTACTTATAAATACTAGCCCATGGAATAGAATAATGTATTTCATCACTTTAAAAGTTCAGAGATTATGAAATATGTTTTTTCTAAAGTATCATTTCTTGATATTTAATTAGCCATGTACTTTTTCTAGCAGGGAAGTAGTTACAATATAATTAAGTTATTTGGTGGCACATACCTAAGGGAGAACAGCTGCCATCTTTGACATTAATTTTGTAAGAATTGCAGATTATTTCATCACCAGGTCTTGGCCCTGGGTGACCAGTGTTTTCTTAACCTTTGTTTGAACTGAGAATAAACTAGAAATACTGAGACTACCAAGAGACTTTTTTTTTGGTAATGACTTTATTGATATATAATTCACATCCCATACAGTTCACCTAGTTAAATTGTACAATTCAGTGAATATATTCACAGTGTTCTGCAACTATGACTGTAATCAACTTCAGAACATTTTCGTAGCTCCAAAAAACACCTGTATCTTTTAGCAGTTACCCTCCCTTACCTCTACCATCCCTGCAAATACAAACACATAGACACCCTCCCCAGCCCTAGGCAACTGCTTATCTACTTCTTTCTCTACGGATGTGCTTGTAATGGACACTTTGTATAAATGGAATCATATAACAACATTTTGTGTATACATTGAATTCTTTACTTGAACATTATCTACATGGCAGATCATTTTATAGAAAAAAGCAGATAAATTTTCATTTTCCATATTTAATACAAGGCAGAAGACGCAGATGACTTCAAAACCTCATAAAACTTCATTGTTTTCATAGTGTGTTTCGGATGCAGCGTTTTCCCTACAAAAGAGCAACAGATCAGATCAGATCAGTCGCTCAGTTGTGTCCGACTTTTTGCGACCCCGTGAATCGCAGCACGCCAGGCCTCCCTGTCCATCACCAACTCCCGGAGTTCACTGAGACTCACGTCCATCGAGTCAGCGATGCCATCCAGCCATCTCATCCTCTGTCGTCCCCTTCTCCTCCTGCCCCCAATCCCTCCCAGCATCAGAGTCTTTTCCAATGAGTCAACTCTTCGCATAAGGTGGCCAAAGTACTGGAGTTTCAGCTTTAGCATCATTCCTTCCAAAGAAATCCCAGGGCTGATCTCCTTCAGAATGGACTGGTTGGATCTCCTTGCAGTCCAAGGGACTCTCAGGAGTCTTCTCCAACACCACAGTTCAAAAGCATCAATTCTTTGGCGCTCAGCCTTCTTCACAGTCCAACTCTCACATCCATACATGACCACAGGAAAAACCATAGCCTTGACTAGACGAACCTTTGTTGGCAAAGTAATGTCTCTGCTTTTGAATATGCTGTCTAGGTTGGTCATAACTTTCCTTCCAAGGAGTAAGCGTCTTTTAATTTCATGGCTGCAGTCACCATCTGTAGTGATTTTGGAGCCCAAAGAAAAACAAAGTCTGACACTGTTTCCACTGTTTCCCCATCTATTTCTCATGAAGTGGTGGGACCGGATGCCATGATCTTCGTTTTCTGAATGTTGAGCTTTAAGCCAACTTTTTCACTCTCCACTTTCATTTTCATCAAGAGGCTTTTGAGTTCCTCTTCATTTTCTGCCATAAGGGTGGTGTCATCTGCATATCTGAGGTTATTGATATTTCTCCCGGCAATCTTGATTCCAGCTTGTGTTTCTTCCAGTCCAGCGTTTCTCATGATGTACTCTGCATATAAGTTAAATAAACAGGGTGACAATGTACAGCCTTGACGTACTCCTTTTCCTGTTTGGAACCAGTCTGTTGTTCCATGTCCAGTTCTAACTGTTGCTTCCTGACCTGCATACAGATGTCTCGAGGCAGATCAGGTGTTCTGGTATTCCCATCTCTTTCACAATTTTCCACAGTTTATTGTGATCCACACAGTCAAAGGCTTTGCCGTAGTCAATAAAGCAGAAATAGATGTTTTTCTGGAACTCTCTTGCTTTTTCTATGATCCAGCGGATGTTGGCAATTTGATCTCTGGTTCCTCTGCCTTTTCTAAAACCAGCTTGAACATCAGGAAGTTCACGGTTTACATATTGCTGAAGCCTGGCTTGGAGAATTTTGAGCATTACTTTACTAGCGTGTGAGATGAGTGCAATTGTGCAGTAGTTTGAGCATTCTTTGGCATTGCCTTTCTTTGGGATTGGAATGAAAACTGACCTTTTCCAGTCCTGTGGCCACTGCTGAGTTTTCCAAATTTGCTGGCATATTGAGTGCAGCACTTTCACAGCATCATCTTTCAGGATTTGAAATAGCTCAACTGGAATTGCATCACCTCCACTAGCTTTGTTCGTAGTGATGCTTTCTAAGGCCCACTTGACTTCACATTCCAGGATGTCTGGCTCTAGGTCAGTGATCACACCATCATGATTATCTGGGTCGTGAAGATGTTTTTTGTACAGTTCTTCTGTGTATTCTTGCCATCTCTTCTTAATATCTTCTGCTTCTGTTAGGTCCATACCATTTCTGTCCTTTATCGAGCTCATCTTTGCATGAAATGTTCCTTTGGTATCTCTGATTTTCTTGAAGAGATCCCTGGTCTTTCCCATTCTGTTGTTTTCCTCTATTTTTTTTTTTTGCATTGATCGTTGAAGAAGGCTTTCTTATCTCTTCTTGATATTCTTTGGAACTCGGCATTCAGATGCTTGTATCTTTCCTTTTCTCCTTTGCTTTTCGCTTCTCTTCTTTTCACAGCTATTTGTAAGGCCTCCCCAGACAGCCATTTTGCTTTTTTGCATTTCTTTTCTATGGGAATGGTCTTGATCCCTGTCTCCTGTACAATGTCACGAACCTCATTCCATAGTTCATCAGGCACTCTATCTATCAGATCTAGTCCCTTAAATCTATTTCTCACTTCCACTGTATAATCATAAGGGATTTGATTTAGGTCATACCTGAATGGTCTAGTGGTTTTCCCTACTTTCTTCAATTTAAGTCTGAATTTGACAATAAGGAGTTCATGGTCTAAGCCACAGTCAGCTCCTGGTCTTGTTTTTGCTGACTGTATAGAGCTTCTCCATCTTTGGCTGCAAAGAATATAATCAATCTGATTTCGGTGTTGACCATCTGGTGATGTCCATGTATAGAGTCTTCTCTTGTGTTGTTGGAAGAGGGTGTTTGTTATGACCAGTGCATTTTCTTGGCAAAACTCGGTTAGTCTTTGCCCTGCTTCATTCCGTAATCCAAGGCCAAATTTGCCTGTTACTCCAGGTGTTTCTTGACTTCCTACTTTTGCATTCCAGTCCCCTATAATGAAAAGGACATCTTTTTTTGGGTGTTAGTTCTATCTTTAAAGTTGAATATATAATGTGAACTGTAACCCTACCCTAATCATAAACTTTTAAAAATTATTTTGTATAATGAGATTTTGGATCTGTGTTTTTTAAATTATATCTCTTTGTTTGGATTTACAGTGGTGGCAAGTTTTCAACACTGCTCCAGAATTTGGGTCCTGAAAATGCTGTGACACTCCTGGTGTTTGCAGTAACAGAGCATAAAATTCTCATTCATTCCTTACGGCCCTCCGTGCTCACCAGTGTGACAGAAGCATTAGTGTCTGTGGGTATCACAGTTTCTTCTTGGCGATCAGTTTCATTTTAAACGTAATTATTCATATAATTTAAAGCTATTTCAATGCTTAACTAAAATCCAGAGTGTAATGAATTTTAATTTTCTGACCATTATCACTAATTGTAATTATTTAACAAGTATTAAACTACTTTAGATATAAATATTTAAAAGACAATTTTCTGTGTTGCCAATGAATTATGCTTCAATGTTAAAACAGCTAAATATTCTTTTATCTTTTATCCAAGATGATTTTCCCTTTCCACTGGCCGTGCCCCTATGTTCCTCTCTGCCCACTGGCTTTAGCAGATGTCTTGAGTGCACCATGTCCATTCATAGTAGGAATTGATTCAAGATACTTTGATCTCTATGACCCTCCACCAGATGTCAGTTGTGTTGACCTAGATACCAACACCATTTCTCAGTAAGTTTGTTTCAGTGATTCTACATTCTGTAATTTGCAACTTCGTAGGTTTGTTTTTTTTTTTTTTGGTATATTTTGTGATAATAATTAGAATTCTTTTGAGCTATATTTTTTTTTTTATATTTGGGGTTTTTGCCATCTTTGAATCAGTTCTTACTATACTTTGATGAGATGGATTTAGTGTACTAGAGAAGGTTTTATTCCTCAGATATTTAAATATTTAAGAAATATTATAATCTTATGCCTTAGAAATTTATGTAAGGAATGTAAGGATTTTATAATTTTCTCTCTCTTTATTGAAAAAATATTTAAGTTGTACCTACTGTAACTATATAGCTTTTCTTTAATTCAGTATTTTCTCTTGTGTCCTTTCAGTTTAATCATACTTAAGCTCTTCAGGAAAGAGGAAATTGATGCAATACCACATTGCATCCACAGGACATACTTAAAATAACTGCAAGTTACCCTGTTAGTAAAGCCCCAAAGCTAGTTAGTACCTTTTACAGTTTAATTCTTCAAATGTTAAAGTAACATCTCTCTTTTTTGGCCAGTTGTTAAATGTTACATGATATAATGTTTTTAAAAATTGAAATGCAGTGTTGTAAATAAGTGTATACTGTATTTATTATGGTAATAAATTACATTTCCCTTCTTTTTATACTTAATTTGTTAAAATAATTTTTTTCTTATTTTAACTTTCTGTTTTGATCACTAATGAGTTAAAAAAGTCAAAAAAACATTGAGTTGTTTGCACTCATCAGTGGTCTTCCTTCTTGGTTTTATCACCCTTTCAAACCTATGGGAGGACTAAACCAGTGAACTAATCACTTTCTGCTTTCCTTCATCCTGAATTTCTGAAACCTCAACCTGAAATTTGAAAGAAAACTCCTGAATATGAAATTTGTTGTTTCCTTTCCCCTTCTCTGACTCATAAATACATAAAGAACATGTTATGAATGTCAAGTTTCTGAAGGGAAATTAATATCTGATAATGTACTAGGCATAAAACTGTATGCATAGCCTAAGGTATCTCTTATTATTCTCTGTATTTTGTGAGGTAGTTTTTACTAAGCACTCTGCCAGACAGATAAGAAAACCAAAACTTAGATTTTTAAGTAATTTAGCAAAAGGCACATAACTTATACTCACGGGACTGATTTTGAAAACATCATGGTCTGACTCCATAACTAGTACTTCGGCCACTAATTATTGGCTAACTAATTCTGTAATAGTAATCTTATAAATGGAACTCACCATGAATAAAAATGCAAAAGGTTGTCATAGATTCAAACTTAGGTACTAGATAAAGCGCTTCTCCTCAACTAAGTTTTAGAGTGATGCTATCAAGGGCAAGAGGAGGAAAATTATGTGAGTAAATAGTAGTAATTCAATGTAATGAACTGATACCAAAATATTGTTCATTCATTTATGCTACAGACATCTCAAGTGTCCTTCCCCCCACCTTTTTTTTTTTGCTAGGCACCGGGAATAAAAAAACAAACCAAATACACTCCTTTCTCTTAAATTGCTAATAACCTAGCAAGGGACACACAGTGAATGCTAAGGCACAGTGGGAGTGCTGTGTTTGAAACTTTCCGCAAGAAAATAATGCCAAGTATTTTTACATTGTGTTCTCACTTTAATACAGGGTTCTTTAGTCCTGGTCACATTCTAAATGAAATAAAATCTCACAGCAGGACATCTGCAGTTTGACCCTGTCCTGTCTGTATTTTTTTTCTCATTGTGGAAAGATAGGGTAGATTCCAAGACAGTTCTTTGTCAGCTTAAGCTTTCCCATCCACTCGTTTTTTCTTTGTTTAGTTTGTGGAGTTTTATTTGCGCTTTTTGTTCTGTGGGAAATGTAGGGAACATTAAAAAAAAAAAAGTTCAGCATGTTCCATTTAACACCTGCACTGTGTTGTTGAGTTTGGTGGTTAGAACATAAGTGGTTTACTTTTGTTCTCCTTTTTCTCTACATTTTTTCAAGTTTCCTAAAATTAGTGTTTATTGCTTTTGAAACAGTAAAAAGTTTTAATAAATAGAGAATGGAATCAAAGTTATAGTTAAGTCCAGAAGCTTTACCACATTTTATCGCCATGCCCTTTCCTTTTTCTATTCCATCTATAGTTTCGGGAGCAACTGTGTGGTGATAGTTGTGATAAAGCAGATTACTGAGTTCATCATAGAAACAGAGATACCGGTCAGATCTTCTTTTATAGTTATAAAAGTATTTGGGGATGTTATACTTCTTTCAAATAATCTAACATTATAGATGATTTCTTTTCTGAAAGAAACTAAATTTTACTTATTTTTTAGGGAACTAAGAAACTAAATATTGAATATATCAAAGTATTTTGACAAGGTTTATGGATCCTTCAGTGAACTCCAGGAGTTGGTGATGGACAGGGAGGCCTGGCGTGCTGCGATTCATGGGGTCGCAAAGAGTTGGACACGACTGAGCGACTGATCTGATCTGATCTGATGGATCCTAAGTTCACTGAATGTATCCTAGAGTGCTTTGTCTTAGAGTCTATAAGAAAAAAACAAAACAAAAGTCCCAATAGTAGGATTTCCCCAATATTTAAGTGTGTAAAGACTCTAAATGAGCTTAAGGGTAATGTGTGCAGGCGCGTATGTTCAGTCGTGTCCAGCTCTTTGTGGCCATATGGACTGTAGCCCACCAGTCTCCTCTGTCCATGGGATTTTCCAGGCAAGAATACTGGAGTAGATTGCCGTTTCCTCCTCTGGGGGATCTGATGACCACCACATTAAATTTTGGAGTGATTTGCATGATTCTAGTGCAACTGGAATTGACTCAGTATCAACATAAGTATACGTTTTTGAGCTATATTTAATACAAAGTTCAACCCTCATAGTAAATTAATTTTACAATGTTAAGCAGTCCATTTTACACCTGAAGTATTTTTCTCCTTTTAACAAGAATATTCTGTATGCTTTATTTTCATTCAATGTGTTTTCTCTTTTCCCCTTTTTATGAATAACAGGTATATACCTGCCCCACCTCTCCCCATGTTAATCTGACAAATATATTATTGTTATCATTTAATCTCAGAACTGGTGACAAGAAAAATGTAGCCTGGAAGATACTTCCAAAGAAACCATGTAAAAATCTGATGAACACACTGAATAATTTGCATCAGCAACTGGCAAAATGTAAGTGTATAATTTAATTAAAGGAAGTAATTTAATCTGAAGAAAAGTCTCCAATTACTTTGCCTTACTTGTTAAAGGATAGTTTTTATCTAAAAGAAAATTTTTTAGAAGAAGCATTAAAGCAAGTTTTTGGAAACCGAATGGGAGATTTTATGAAGTTTATATCATAATAAAATTCAAAAAGAGGTTAAGGTGGTTATTTTCAAATACTATGGAAAAATACTAGTTTCTACTTATGCGTTTTCTTTGTTCATAAAATAGAAAGTTAGTTTTGAAAGTCTGAGACAGATGGTTTAAAATGCATTAGAAAATGCTGATGATTTCCATGGGGTGGGAGCATGGTCATATGCTTTTCACCTTTGGTAGATCTTAATGCTGTGGCCTACCTCAAATACTTTGAAAACAAAAGTTTGCCAAAAACATTCAGAAATTAAAGTGAAAATTGATTGGCATATTTCAGTTCAAAGCTTACATAAGAGTATCTTGATAGTGATCCAGAATTACCGATAAAAGGGATTTAAGCCTTCAATTTATCTAAGCTTCTTACTGTTTTATAACAACAGTCCATTCAGGGTTCATAATTTGATGCTGTTGTATGAAAAGTGGTCAGTAATCATGTAGCGATATTTGAGGTTCTCATTTATGTATTAAGTGAAATATAAACATGGGAGGAGGTCTACATCCTCAAGAGTTCAAGGGTACCTTAATATTGTTGGAAGTAGACACAGGAAAAGACAGTGTTTACAAAGTAAACCTTACAACAAGTAGATAATTCAAAAGTGGCTCAAAGTATTGGGATATGAAAAAAAATGACATCAAATAGAAAAAAATTTATCCTATGGAACAAATAAAGTACATATGGAATTTTATTTAATCTACTTAACTGCTTTCTAAAAGTTCATGAGCTTCTTTTGAATAGCTGAGAAGTCCAGCAGTTTTTATGGCAATATTCAAACATTATTAAAATAAGTGAAATAGCCCATCCAGCTCTACTGAAGGGCAGAATCCAAAGCTTAAAATTACAGGCTTAAAAAATACTGATATTATTTAGAATTATATATCACTTTACAGCTTCAGAGCACTTTCATATACATTCTTTTGTTTTTACAAATATGGAGATAATAAATTTGAGGGAGGTAGCCTGTTAGATATCATACAGTTAATAAGGATGAAGCTAAGATTAAAACCTAGGTTCTTCATTCCAGTGCCCATTTTCTTTTTTTTTTTTTTTTTTTTAAGGCAGAAATCTGATTTTTAATTTAGTTCATCAAGTGTTATATTAGAGGATTCATCAGGTGTGAAAACACAGCATTCAGTTTGAATTATGGCACAGGTGACTTCCTGAGGTGCTGTAAGCTGTCTAGGGCCTTGCAGTTTTGTAGCAGTGTCCTTCTCATAATAGAGGCCTCCGAGTTCAATCGATTAATACCCTGGTTAGTATTGTCATGCGAGTGTATGTTCCTTGGTTCTTTGTCTCATCACAACAAAGATTTGGAGTGACGCACATTAAAGCCCTCGGCACGTCACAGCTCTTGAGTCTTGGATAAACCGTGTTACAGCTCTTAGGCAAATCAGTGTTACAGCTCTATTTTATTTAGAAGATAGCAGGAGAGTGAGAGAGAGAGAGAGAGAGAGAGAGAGAGAGAGAGAAAAGAGCACACGCACGCGGGAGAGAAAGTCCGAGAGAAAGCGCTTTGGCTCCTCCTTTTATATGTTTTTTCTTCCACCTGGGCCTGCCCTATGCAAATTGGGCTTAGCCAGGAATGCTGTTTGTTCTGCCTGAAGTTTTCACTCTGGTCCTCGGATCTTCCTTTGACCTTCCTTGTCTTTTAGCCACCGCCATTTTGGACTCCTTTTCCCTATTCTACCTACCTAACATTCCCCCCCTCAAGAGATGGGAGGCCCAATTCTTTGGGAATAGGGGCATCGAGGTCTTTCTGGCTACTTCCTGCTGAACTGGGGCGGCAAGGGATATTGGGCCTCCCTCTCTTACTAGCCTCAATCCTCAGAGTCCTTATAGCGGTGTCCAAGGGTGTGTGATATTTTCCGTGGTCAGCTGTAGTTTTATATCTTTGTTGAACTGGCACTGCATGTTGTAGCTGGTTGACCTTAACCGGAGGTCTTCTGGAATCTGAGACTGGGCTGTGTGAGCTTTCTGCTGAGTTCGTTTTTCGCTGTCCCGGTTTCCAGCACGATGGGCCTTCCTCTGCGCTGGGTTTCTTTGCCTTCCGCTTCTAGTGCAGGAGCTTTGCTGAGTTGGGCTCCTGTTGTGCTTGGCCTCTTCCACATAGAGGTTGTTTCAGCCAGGTTAAATCCGAGTCATGGCACCATAGATGTCACGTGAGTGTATGTTTCACAGTTCTTTGTCTCGTCACAACAAAGATTTGGAGCGACGGACATTAAAGCCCTCGGCGCATCACAGTTCTTGGGTCTTGGATAAACCATGTTACAGCTCTTAGGCAAATCAGTGTTACAGCTCTATTTTATTTAGCAGATAGCAGGAGAGTGAGAGAGAGAGAGAGAGAGAGAAGAGCACACGCACGCGGGAGAGAGAGTCCTTTCTTTTTTGCTTTCTTAGACAATAAGAATGTCACAAAAACTTCCTAAGATGACTTATTGTTCCTCGTATTTTAAAAAGTTTTTACATTTTGAAGCAATCACAAACATTGTTCCTTTGACTTTTTGAGAATAGATGTCCGCATCATCTCCAAATGGAATGTATATTCCCTACCAACCAGTACATTCTCCTACGTCACTGCTGTATGCAATAACCGTGACAGTCAGGAAATTAACATTGAGCATTGCTACTGTCCTTAGACCAATTCCAAGTTTTACTGTATGTTAAGGAGTTATATAAACAATGGTTGAAGTAGCTTGAGCTCTTTTGAAAACTCATTTATTATTTTTCTTTCAAATTTATTGAGATATAATTGAGATACAGGACTGTGTAAGGTGTATAGCATAATGACTTGAATCACGTATGCAACAGATTTATAATTGATACCATTATGAACCTTAGTTTTGACAGTTCTGGAGAAAACATTAACACTGTATTTCTTCACAGTACAGCAGAGACCAAGAGATGATGGACTTATGGACTTAGCAATGAATGATTATGACTTTAATTCTGGAAAGAGGTTGCACATGATAGACTTGGAAATCCAAGAGGCATTTTTGTGTTTCATGGCCTCTATTTTAAAAGGTTATAGATCATACTTAAGACCAATAACTCAAGCCCCATCTGAGACAGCCACAGATGCAACTTCTCTTTTTGCTCTACAAGGTAAGTGATTATATAGTACTACAGCTTTCATGTTATTGAGCTTAACTTTGTGATGATTGCTTTCTGGGTTAGTAGCTCATATTTCGGAGAAGGCAATGGCACCCCACTCCAGTACTCTTGCCTGGAAAATCCCATGGACGGAGGAGCCTGGTGGGCTGCAGTCCATGGGGTCACGAAGAGTCGGACACAACTGAGCGACTTCACTTTCACTTTTTACTTTCATGCATTGGAGAAGGAAATGGCAACCCACTCCACAGTGTTCTTGCCTGGAGAATCCCAGGGATGGGGGAACCTGGTGGGCTGCCATCTATGGGGTCGCACAGAGTTGGACACGACTGAAGCGACTTAGCAGCAGTAGCAGCAGCAGCTCATATTTATTAATATATACTTGTCTATTTCAGCAGTATGTGTCTGTCAACTCAGTTGGTAATCTATTTCCATAGAATTAGTTATTTCTCAGGCACATTAAATACAATCCCAGTAGCAAAATACACAGAAGAGACTGTTTGACAAGTACCACTGTACTCTGTTGTGTCACAGGTGTGTTAAGATACTGATGCTTTCAGCTTTCAGGGCACCCAAGCAGTGTTGGGCAAGCATAGGAGCCCCTGGGTTGGAGGATTTAAAAGATTCCTTTCAAAGCAATAGGTTCAGGTTCCTTTCCTATTGCTATCTTTGTCAGGTCATGTCTCCTTCAGGAGTCTGTTTCTTTTTCTGCAAAACAGTAGAGTGTGGAGGGTATAGATGACATGTTTGATCTAGTTCCTGCTAGCTCAAAAGTTCTCTGAACCTATGAATGTATTATATATACTAACATTGCAAATTTATGTTGAACAGCTTTCTTAAGAAGTCGGGACCGGTCACATCAGAAATTCTATAACATGATGACCAAAACACAAATGTTTATTCGCTTCATTGAGGAATGTTCTTTCGTCAGTGATAAAGATGCAAGCCTGGCGTTTTTTGATGATTGTGTAGATAAAGTAAGTCATATAGTATGTCTACAGTGCCCTAACTTATTTTGCGTGACTATTATAAATGTTTTGAGTTACAGTTTCTATTTATAACTTAACCAGCTTTTAACAAAATTTTAATTAATTCCATTTAATCATTGACCCTTTATTATGAAGGTTTTGGTGGCCTTCTAGATGTTATGGAACTTATAACTTTGCAGGATTTTACTAAATTGTGAATTTTATTTTAGCAACCATGTCTGTAACCCTTCCTGTCCATTTATAGACTAAGGGGATTTTATCCAAGTCTTTGGACCTCTAACTTGAGCATCCTTAATTTTCACCTCTCCTTTTGGTCTGAAGTGGATTGTCACATACTGAGAGTAGGAGTAGAACATAACATTTCACCTGAACATTTCTACAATTTGGGAGTGCATTTGTAGCATAAATTAAGTGAATGAATTCTATTACATTCATCTGTGAAACCTTCCCTTCCCCTGTAGTCCACTGTCATTAGTGAGGTAGAGCAAAGTGAGTATTCATGCTGGATAGAGAGGAACTTGGGGATCAGTGCCCCAGAGAGGGGTGCCAGAATCTGAATGGGTGAAGGAGGAGCAGCTGAGCATGGAGTGTTGGAGCCCAAGACGGTGAGGAGAGCATTCATCCATGCAAAGGTAGCATGGGGGAGTCAGAGGACGAGCAGGATGAAGAGAGTGTCCATGCTGGAGGACAGACTGTTCCAAGGGGTCAGAACCTAAACAGGATAGGTCCATGTAGACATGAGGACAGCAGAAAGTGTCAGAGTCTAAGCAAGGCAGAGTCTGAGTGTTCCCATTGGGTGGTGCCAGCAAATGAGGTATCAGAATTTGATCTGGAAATTAGAACATGTGAGGCATAATTGATGTGGAAAAATACTGTTTCTGGTGCTGATAGAGAGTTGACAAACTTAAGATGCCCAGAAATAACCACCCTAGTCCTTGAAATGATTTGCTTTGCTTGCTTAGTTGCTCAGTCATGTGCGACTCTTGAGACACTATGGACTGTAGCCCACCAGGCTCCTCTGTCCATGGGATTTTTCAGCTAAGAATACTGGAGCAGGATGCCATTTCCTCCTCCAGGGGATCTTCCCAACCCAGGGATCAAACCCGCATCTCCCTGCATTGCAGGTGGATTCTTTACCTGTTGAGCCATCAGCAAAACCCTGAAATCCTTTAGAATAGGGAAAAGGTGGATATATGGCAATATTTTCTTAGAACTCAAAATTCATTTTCTCATAGAAACACTGATATACGTGGTGACTGTCTGTAGTTCAGATGGTGCATGGCTATAGTGTTGTGCCAGAAATATGTATTAAATTTCTTTTTGGTGGATTGGTATTCTAACCACCATTTAGAACAAATTTTTAGAGTCCAGATTTATTGTAATAAATATATAAATGATAAATGCACTTTTGAAGTGTACAGTTTGATAAGTTTTGGCAAATACAGATTTCCATGTAACCATGACCCCAAAACATAGAACTTTTCTATCACCCCAAAAAGGATATTGTTTTTTTGGGAAATTCATTTTTTGTAGTTTGAATAACCTATATAAATAAGACAGACTTTTAGAACCCTGCTTTTTTGTAAGCTGAGTTCTGTCTTGAAATCCTGTTTGTTTGGAGACGTAACATTATAGCTCCTTGATAGTTTTGTCTTCATTGTAGCATTATACCAAGAATGTGCTTTTCAATATTTTAATTAAATTTTTAAGTTTGCCTTTTTTTGGTGCTTTTAAAGTTAAATATTAGTAGAAAGAATAAATAGAAAAGATGTACAATGAATAAAAGTATGCTTTAAAGAATTTCTCTAAATTCTTTTTTATAGGAATAATTCTGTTGGTTTTTTAAATAAAAATGTTTCTGACTAACATGCACTTTGAATGTTTTTCCTCTGTAGTGCTTGGCTTCCTCTATGGTGCTGAGCTTCCCTTGTGAACAATGGCATATATTAATAATTGGGTAACAATTGTTCCTTGTGCCAAGTCAACTGAATCATAAGGGACCAAATTAGTGACAGCGTTTGCTAATAGCCTGCTTTAGCCAATAAATTTATGAATCTACATAGGAACACCGAATTAGTTGGAAGAATCCAATTAACAGTGCAGAAAAGAAAAATCGTGTATTGTTCCCTTTTACTTCTTGCTCATTTTGTGTATCTTGCTTTCACAAGTTTGTGTTTCGGCTAAAAACTCATATAATGGTATCACATGGTTTTAAAAAATCCTTACAATATTGGAAGACATACAGGATTTATAATTTTGCTAGATATTTAGGGTATCATGTTTGAAGAAGGATATTTTATTACTGAAAGTTTCTGTATTGTCTAGGATTTTCTTTTTTTTTTAACTTAAATGTATTTATTTTAATTAGAGGCTAATTACTTTACATTATTGTATTGGTTTTGCCATAGGATTTTCTGAAAATAGGTTACTTACTATTTAGTTGATAAAAGTTAGTGTGAGGCATGATTGACGTAAAGAATATAAATTCTGAGACGTCTCAAAAAAGGAACAACCCAATTAAGTGTATAATTATTGTGTCTAGGCAGATTGTTTCTCTAAAATGCTCTTTACCTATTCAAAGTCTGGATCCAACAAAATATCACTTACATATAGTGGATTCATTATTATACTTAAGAATTTTGATGATTACTAAGAAAGTCAAAACTGGAAAATTTACTCACTAAAACATAGTTACTTGTATTTGCTTTATTATAATTCAAGGAACTCTTATTAGAGAAAATAATAAAATGTCAAAAATCCAAAGTGGATCTTTTTCTTAGTTAAAAGTGATTTTATTTGTGATATCATAAAATATATCTTCATAGAGATTAATTGCATTCCTAGTATTAAGCAGAACTCTCTGAAATAGTAAATAATTGTACAGTGCTGTTACTATTTTTCATATTTTAATAGCATAGTTTCAGTGCATTAAGCATAAGTCAGTGATTGCTTTTAATGGTTTTTGAATATCAATAATACTTTTAAAATAGACATTCATATGGGATTATTCCTTAGCTAAGTGACTCTGAGCTTAATTTTTTTAAGTGAACAGATCCCCTCTGGCAGTCTGGCTATGAAAACTAAATAATATCAGATATTCATTAAGTGCTTCAGCCAATCAATGACTAACATTGAACAAAAATTAGACATATTGCTCTTTTGATCTTAGCCTATCCAAACAGAAAACATTTGATCAACTTTAAAAAACCTTGAGTGGGTAAAGCTGACTAGGACTAAGAAAAACAATATATGAGAATTATTTGTGTTTCATTTATGACTAATTTGAAAGCCATGTGTTCTTTTTCTTCATATGATTGTATTTTAAATCCTTACAATCTGTTCCTATAGGATGGAGCTTAACTGAAAGCAGTTTGTGTAACAAATAGTCTGGTAAGGTTTTTCTTGGTCTCCCAAGCATCCCTCTGCAGTGTTTTCTGAGCATATTAATGTCTTGTGAAAAAATACGAAGAGAATATGAAAATTATTTTAATTTTATCCTGCCGTGGGTGTTGGATTTCTTTTTTCTCCCAGTAGAGACAGATGTCACTGTGTTTTCCAAAAGACAGAAATGCCCAACTGATAAATGAAGCATTTATTACATGGTAGTTTTTGTAATGTTGAAATGGGATTTTGTTAGTAGACAAGCTAAGGGAAGTTATCCCAAGGTACTGAATTTACAGAGCACAATTTTAATATTTTAGTAGACTTTACAATACTTAGAGCAGTTGTCCATGTCCATAGGTTTTTTCCTATGCAAACAAAGGGACAGATCTGACAGGGAGAAGCTGATAAATAAATAAATAAAAATTTTAAAATACCTAATGCTCACAGACAGACAGTTCTCTTATAATATTCCATTATGAAGACTGGAGTGGTTGGTTTCCAGCTTCCTTTCCAGTGTCCTTTGGTATTGGTTGTAACCTTTTTATTGTGGTTCATCTCTTCTACTTCATTATCACTGCTGTTGTTATAATTACATTAACCTCTTTTCATCTACATAAAAATGTTTGCATATCATATAGAACTTCCATCTTCATTTTGGGGTTGCCCATGGATGCTCTGGGGTTGCCATTGGACAGGACTAGAAAAGATCAGTTTTCACTCCAATCCCAAAGAAAGGCAATGCCAAAGAATGTTCAAACTACCACACAGTTGCACTCATCTCACACACTAGCAGAGTAATGCTCAAAATTCTCCAAGCCAGGCTTCAACAGTATGTGAACCACGAAATTCCAGATGTTCAAGCTGGTTTTAGAAAAGGCAGAGGAACCAGAGATCAAATTGCCAACGTCTGTTGGATCATCAAAAAAGCAAGAGAGTTCCAGAAAAACATCTACTTCTGCTTTGTTGACTACGCCGAAACCTTTGACTGTGTGGATCACAACAGACTGTGGAAAATTCTTCAAGAGATGGGAATGCCAGACCACCTGACCTGCCTCCTGAGAAATCTATATGCAGGTCAAGAAGCCACAGTTAGAACTGGACATGGAACAACAGACTTGCTCCAAATCTGGAGAAGAGTACATCAAGGCTGTATATTGTCATCCTGTTTATTTAACTTACATGCAGGGTACATCATGTGAAATGCTGGGCTGGATGAAGCACAAGCTGGAATCAAGATTGCCAGCAGAAATATCAATAACCTCAGATACCCAGATGACACCACCCTTATGGCAGAAAGCAAAGAAAACTCAAGAGCCTCTTGATGAAAGTAAAAGAGGAGAGTAAAAAAGTTGGCTTAAAACTCAATATTCAGAAAACTAAGACCATATCATCCAGTCCCATCACTTCATGGCAAATAGATGGAGAAACAATGGAAACAGTGAGAGATTTTATTTTGGGGGGCTCCAAAATCACTGCAGGTGGTGACTGCAGCCATGGAATTAAAAGATGCTTGCTCCTTGGAAGAAAAACTAGGACCAACATAGACAGCATGTTGAAAAGCAGAGAACATTACTCTGCCAACAAAGGTCCATCTAGTAAAGCTATGATTTTTTCCAGTAGTCATGTGTGGATATGAGAGTTGGACTATAAAGAAAGCTGAGCGCCAAAGAATTGATGCTTTTGAACTGTGGTGTTGGAGAAGACTCTTGAGAGTCCCTTGGACTCCTAGGAGATCCAACTAGTCCATCCTAAAGAAAATCAGTCCTGAATATTCATTGGAAGTACTAATGCTTAAACCTGAAACTCTAATACTTTGGCCATCTGATGCGAAGAACTGATCATTGGAAAAGACCCTGATGCTGGGAAAGATTGAAGGCAGGAGGAGAAGGGGATGACAGAGGACAAGATGGTTGGATGGCATCACCGACTCGACAGACATGAGTTTGAGCACGCATCAGGAGTTGGTGATGGACAGGGAGGCCTGGCATGCTGCAGTCCATGGGGTTGTAAAGAGTTGGACACAACTGAGTGACTGAACTGATCTAAACTGGTGAACGTTATATCCTTCTAGGGACACCAGTGATTTCCAGTTATTATTGACATGTTCCTAATGTTGTTTTATGAAGTAACAGAAGTGTGGAAAATAAAAGGGTGGAAAAACTCTATAAGCTCAGTGCCCTAATATCCATTTTACATTTACTTTCAGTTTTTTTTAACATAATTGTGATTACGTCCTAATTTTTTACATAACCAGATCTTATAAACCTTTTTATATTGCTGCCAAATCTCTAAAAAGTAATTTTTTATTGTTTGCCACATTAAAACATAGCATAGTGTAAAAAGTCAAATGATTTTACAAGGCTTAGGTCCCATTTTTTTTCCCACCCCTAGTTTCTATTCTCAGAGGCAACCACTTTCTCTTTTAGCTATTTCATCAGTCATCTACTTTAAGATTTCCAAATAATGTCTTGTTATTGCTGCTTATTGTTTTATATATTCTCCATTAAGGTTGTATCTACTACCATCACCAAAATTCTCCCATTGTTGGTCAAATGGTTTGCAATGTTGATATTTTAATTGATATTTTATCAATATGCCTGTCTGAAAATTTCACTTTGTATGCAGTCACAGATAGGTCATATGTACATATTGTAATTAAATTTTCTTTTACGTATGGACTTTGTTTTCCCTAAAGTTAATAATTGCTATATTTCTACTTTTGTGTGTACTATTAATTCATCTCTAAGTGCTTCTATGAAGGTAAAAAATCGAAAATCTCAGTTTCTCTAACATGTCAGATAGTCTATCAGTTGTTTTGTTTTTTTTTTAATTCTTGCTGGAGCTTTCCATCTTTGTGTTTCAGTCTGAACTGCTTTCTAGACTGTCATCCTAGGATTTTCCTTCACCATCATCTTGGGAATTGTACTGACCTCTCTTCAGAGTTGGATCCCCAGCTTTCTGGCTTCAGTAACTTCCCTCTTGGTTTATTTCCTTGTTATGGTGAATCACAGGTTTCGGTGGTTTAGTGAGAAAGACTCGATGGGAGTTACATGTTTTGATGCCCTGCCTGCCTGCAAATTTCATTATTCTCCCTTAATACTTGATTGCTAGTCTGGTCGGATGTAAAATCTGAAGTCATTACTACATTGTCTTCTGGCCTCAGATGTTATTGTTGAGAATAACATCTAGTCTAGTACTGTCTTTATTTCTGATCTTTTGTGCCTGATCTCTCTTTCTTTCTGGAACCATTTAAGATCCCTGATCTGAAATCGCAAGGATATGCCTGGTGTCAGCCTTCATTTTCGTCTCTGAGTTGGACATATATAGGCCCTTTTAATCTATAACTTATGGCCTTCAAATTCTGGGGTATTTTCTTTCATATTTTTCTTTTTTATAATTTTTTTAAGATTTACTTATTTTCTTAGCTGCATCAGGTCTTGGTTGCTGCACATGGGATCTTCTGTGCCTCACGCCACATCTTTTGTCCTGGCACATGGACTCTCTAGTTGTGGTGTACGGGCTTAGTTGCTCTGAGGCATGTGGGATCTTAGTTCCCCAGCAGGGATTGAACCCACGTCCTGTGCATTGCACAGCAGGTTCTTCACCACTGAACCACCAGGAAATTGCTGTGTTTTTTTTTTCCTTTTTTAGATTTACTTTCCTCCAATTTCTCTGTTCTCTTTTTCCGAAATATGTATTGTTTGTGTATTGGCCCTCCTGGCCTGATCTTCTTAATTTTCTTTTTTCTTTCTTTTTTGGTTGTTGTTTTCATCTTATTTTCTGTCTCTTTGTCATATCTCCACTTTCCAGATGTCTTCAATTTTATCTTTCAGCCTTTATAGTATACTTTTAACCTCTGTTATCATATTTATAATTGCCATAAGCTCCTTCTCATTCTCTGAATGCTCCCTTCTTATGTGTCTATGTGTTATAGCATCTTCTTGTTTTGTGGATGTAGGCTTATTCATTTTAGTTATTTTGAAGGGTTTTTTCCCCTTTCATTGTCTCTCCTTCTGAGAACCTTTTAATACTTATTTTATTCTTTTTCAAGTTTTTGGTGTTTTGTGTGTGTGATCTTTAGGGTATTTGTTACCAAGTATGAGGCACAGAGAACTCAGTGGAGCTCTTTCTAGAAGGTGAGACTTGGCGCTTCCTTAGGTATGAGATTGATGATCATAAAGGAACTCAGCTATTTCATTAGAGTCCCTATTTGATCAGTGTCTGTAATTCTTTTAGGCTACATAGTTTCCCCAAGAGATATCTCCAGTCTTTAGCCTAGAATGCGTAAGCAAGTATTCTCAGAGCTGAGTGGGGAAGGTAGCTAAGATTTTCCACTTGTTGTAACATGTAAGCTTTTACTCATTTCGCCTGTTTTATGGTATTAATCTCCTTCATCTTCCCCAGCTCTGCCTGGCATCCTCAAATGTAAGACTTCTCTGATTCACTCAGAAAGACCCAACCCAGTTTTCTGCTGCTGGGGAGAAGTCATGGCCTAACTGTGCTGGCTTGGGCAAGGGTCTGCTGCTACTGCTAAGTCACTTCAGTCGTGTCCGACTCTGTGCGACCCCATAGATGGCAGCCCACCAGGCTCCCCTGTCCCTGGGATTCTCCAGGCAAGAACACTGGAGTGGGTTGCCATTTCCTTCTCCAATGCATGAAAGTGAAAAGTGAAAGTGAAGTCGCTCAGTCATATCCGACTGGGCAAGGGTCTAGGAGTTCTCAAATGCAGGCATTTAACTAATTCTCCTGATTCAACCCCACTTGCCATCCTGTCTTCAGGGGCATCATGCTCTTCATTCCTGACCTTTCTGGTGCTCTGTAGAGCCAAATGGTTGACTTTTTGGTTTTTCTTCTCTACCCCCTCCCCAGTGCCAGACATGTGGTTTTCAGCTTTCATAGGTCTCATCAAGCTACTATGCAGCTTCTAAAATGTTTTGAACTCAGGTCTGCTGTTGACTTCTCTCCAGTTCATTTTGCCTTCATTATCTCCTTACTCTTGTTTTGGTGAGACTTCAGGAAGGATTGAAGGTAAATAGTTGTGTTTAATTTGTCTTGTCCAACCAGAAGCCTGCATAACCTTTACTCTTTTCATTTTTTTTTTTTTTTGTTTTAATGATTTTCTTTTAAATTTAAGGCTGTGCAGGGTCTTCGTTGATACATGGGCTTTTCTCTAGTTGCAGCAAGCAGTCTGCTCTCCACTTGTGATGCATGGGCTTCTCGTTGTGGTGGCTCCCCTTGTTGCGGAGCACAGACTCTAAGGTGTGCGGGTTCAGGAGTTGCGGCTCCTGGGCTCTAGAGCACAGGCTCAGTAGTTGTGGCATATGGGCTTAGCTGCTCCTAGGCATGTGGGATCTTCCCACACCAGGGAGGGAACTCTTTACCACTGAGCCACCAGGGAAGCCCTCAGGCATATTTTCGATTCTAGTGTTCCACACTCGTATCTGGTGAGAGAGGCCAGGATCAAGAAGCCTGGGAACTGGGAGTCCTCGGCCACAGTTCTGGCTTTGCCATCAAAAGCTCTGGGGCCTCTGGCAAGCACCTCAGCTTTCCTGGGACTGTTTACTTCCCTCGGTCGTGTCTGACTCTTTGTGACCCCATGGACAGTAGCCCGCCAGGCTCCTCTGTCCATGGGATTTCCCAGGCAAAACTATTGGAGTGGGTTGCCATTTTCTTCTCCATACTCTTTCATTTTTAGTGACTGCATATATCATCTATGTATCATACTTTATTTATTTACTTATTTTTTGTCATGTAGGTGACTTCCAGTTTATTGTTATTGTATGTGTATATATGTGTGCTCAGTCGTGTCTCTTTGCAACCCCATGGACTAGATATAGCCTTCCAGGGTCCTTTGTCCATGGGATTCTCCAGGCAAGAATACTGGAGAGGGTTGTCATTTCCTCCTCCCAGGGATCTTCCCAACCCAGGGATCAAACCCATGTCTCTTACATCTCCTGCATTGGCAGGCAGGTTCTTTACCACTAGCATCACCTGGGAAGCCCAAGAACTGAAAGTGTTAGTTGCTCAGTCATGTCCCACTCTTTGCAACCTCATGGTCTGTCCATGGAATTCTCCATGGCAAGAGTACTGGAGTGGGTTGCCATTCCCTTTCCAGGGGATCTCTGGGATCTCTGAGACCCAGGGATCAAACCCAGGTCTCCTTCATTGCAGGTGGATTACTTACCATCTGAGCTACCAGGGAAGCTTATTGCAGTCCTGCAAAAAAAAAAAAAATTTCATACTGATAATTTTTTCTATTAGGTTTTTTCCTTAGAATAAGGAGGAAGGGAATTCCCTGGCAGTCCTGTGGTTAAGAGTCCATACTCCTACTGCAGAGGATACAGGTTTGATCCATGGCACAATGCAGCACAGCCCAAGGGGAATAAAGGGTATGGTGGTTGTGTTTAAATATATCTTGCTTTCTAAAAAAGATTGTATCAATTTTGAGTACTAGCTGAGTTTGTGATTATCTAATTTACTATATTTATTATCTCATTGCTTGTTTCACTGTATAAAAGTCTTGAAAGGCTAAAAACAAAGGTACCTTCTTTTATAATATACTGATTAATTTTAAACCCTTGGACAGAATTGAAATAAGTGCTTATCCTAAAAGTAGTATAGTCTTCCTTGTTTACATTTTTATTCTGAACATTTGTTGCTTTTGTAATTTTTATAAAGCAAGTAAAAATGAATAACATATTCATTATTTTAATTGGAAGACAAATAACAATATAAAGAAGAAAATTATTGCCAGTAATAACACCACCCAGAGGTACCATTTTGATAACTGTGTGTGTGCATCTTTGTGTGTGTGGGAAAGTGTGCACACACAGAAATATATCTATATAACAGATATAGGCACAGTCTTAAAAAAGTTAGAATCATACTCCCTGTGTGTGTGGTATGTGTATATAGATACACATATATATTATTTAGTAGTTTTTTTTATTATTTTGTGAACATTTTCTCCTGTCATTAATTATAATTCTGAAACATGCCTTAATTATTGTCTAGTTCACTATATGGATATACCATTAAAAACATTCTTTAATACTAGAGATTACAGCAGGTAATGCTGTGAAATTATAATCAACAACTTATATAAGAAGACTCTGAATGTATCACCTCTTTTTAAAGGTTAGGAAAATGGTAAAAGCTGTTTCTGTCCTGTTTTGGTCTACTCTTCTGTAAATCCTTACTTTAAGATTTAACTTGTTAATAAGACTTACTGTCCATTTATTCCTGTTATGTGACATTAATTCTGTCTAACCTGATAAAATTCTGTGCATTCTATTTTGTCATATGTATGACATCTGGTTTAAATTAATGTGAATGTTGTGCTATTTAGTTTATGAGTTCCTTTTGGGAAGTTTAGATTCTATGAAGTTTTTATTTTTATGAATATTACCATACCATAGAGTATCTTGAGGTAACAGACAACTGAAATGCTTTAAATATTGATGTGACCAGAACTTAACACAAATGTGCTTCTACATATACTGGAAGAGCGTAGGGAAGTTTATTTTACTTAGCCGAAATCAAAGACAGACCCAGTATTCTCAACATACACACACACGCATGCATGCATGCACATTTAAATATTATTATTTGTTAACATAATAACATTTTAAGGTTGTATTTCTTGAGTAAATTTTCACTATTCAAAATGCAAAACAACATTAAAAGGTAATATATTGGGAAATCTGGATCCTATTCCATTCTAGTACATTCCCTTCATCTCCTCTTAGCCATATAGATAATTACTTTCTTAAAAAAGTATTTTTGAGTATTTCTTTATGTGAGTACAAGCGAAAACTAAATATGTTGTTATTGTCACTTGATTATCTCAGAGAACTTTCTATAGTAATACACAGAGAACTTGCTCATTCTTTTTTTAAATAGCTTCTTAGTGTCTAGTTGTGTAAATGGTTTATTTAACCATTCCCTTATAGATGAACACTTGTCTAGTCAATGTATCTTTTTAATATATATATTTTTAACTCCTTCAGGTGGATATGGACAAGAATGGTGAAGTGCGACTTATAGAATTGGATGAATCTTTCAAAAGTGAACATACTGTTTTTGTAACACCTCCTGAGATCCCCCATCTACCCAATGGTGAAGAACCCCCTTTACAGTACAGGTATTCAAGAGGCAGAATGTTTGAGATTGAAAGAGAGAAGCAATCCATCATCTGTGACGTAGCTTTCTAAGGACTGTGGTATTTTCAAAAATCCAAACTTTACAGATCCCTAATTTTTAGGTGGTAAGCAAGCTTATCCCACATCCATTACTAACTTTTGAGGTATAAAAAGAAAAAATATATAATTTTGCATGATACAGACTTAGGAAGCTCTCTATATCTCCATAAGTATATGTTCTCATAAATTTTAAGTTAGGACCCTCCAAAATGTAGCACATTTATTATAGAATTTTGATTTTTGTTTCTAAGATTGGTTTACTCACTTTCATCCCCTCCCCAACACATACTGATTAATGTAACCTTGGTTTACAAAAGGATTATCAGCTATACTTCAATTAAAAAAAAAATTGATCTAATTTAGAGTTGATATTTGTGACTTTGATTTGTATGATTTAATTTTTTTAGGCTTTTAATTTTTCCATGAGTTTTAAAGTCAAGGAAATTCAAAACTGTTGGAATTAGTCGTTGTTAATTTAGGAAGTTTGTTCAGACACCACTAAGTGCTTGGTACATAGACTTGAATGATCGTCTAGTGGGGAAGAGAAAAGCTCTGAGCACAGTTGATAGGGTTATGATAGAGGTGGATTTATCATAGTATCTAGATCTGTATTTTATATACACACACACAGATATATATATAACATTTATATACATATGTTATATATATATATAAAACATATATAACATATCTAATATACCATTAAAACGGCAATTCCATCCAGATTTTAAATGATTTTTAAAATTTTCCATAATAATTTCTTACTTTAAAGATTCTAAAACCATTTTATACCTATAATTAAATCATAGTGTGTTTTCATTGAAAAGAAATTTTTCAGGACATCCTCATTTATCACTTGGATTAAATTATTCCTTTTACAAGTGGTGTAACTGATATTTTGAATATTGATGAATTCATAAGCTACCTGATTCCTACCCTTCATTTTTATCTATTGCTGATGTTGCTCATATAATTTTTTAAAAGTCTGCCTTTTCTCAAAGACATTTAAAATATTTCTGATAGTTTCTCTTTTTCTTTCTAAATGAGATCTCATTTCTTTTTTCTGTTTTGTACATTATACTTCTAAGAGACATCTTTTGGTATATTTCATTAATATAGTTTTGTTTTTCTTTTTATTTTTGTGGTTTGGTTTTAATTATTTAATTTAAAATTTGCCTTTAGATTTAGTCCTTTAAAAGGAATACTACTATCTTTAAAAGTTCTCATTTTTTAGAAGAGTCTGTCATTTTTTTTCCTTGAGACTACTAATATGATTTTGGTGTAATCATACCCATCATTGGAAATAAACTTAAATGTCTTTAATGGGCACAGTGGATCCTGTTAGTAAGAGGTAGTAATTCTTATATATCCTTACATAGTCTGTATAAAATGATAAGACAGTAAGTTTCCATAAGATGTACTGTATGTCTTATTATCACACCATATACATACAGTGAACTTTTTTAAGGGACATGATTTTCTTGAACTTCTTTGCGATTTTATTCCTACCTAATATTCAGTCATTACTAATAGCTTCTTGTTCTGTTGGGTTTACCTATAATAACATATAATAGATACAGTTTATCTTTTATTATAGTTAGTTTTCTTCTTAGGTAATTAAAACTCTTTATATGCCTTTAAGAATAATCTAAAGTAGGATAGGTTTGCTCCTCAGAGGCTTCTTCTGTTGTTTTTAGCATTGCTTTTACCCAGCTGCTGCTACCTTTTTTTCCATTTGTTAGTATTTATTTGTTTGTGCTGGGCCCCAGCTGTAGCACGTAGTATCTAGTATCTAGCATGTAGTTGCAGCATGTGGGATCTTGTTCCCCAATCCAGGATCAAACCTGGGCCCACTGCATTGAGACCATGGAGTCCCAGTCCCAGCAGCAGGGAAGTCCCTGCTGCTCCCTTTTAAATGCCCAAACACAGTACGCTAGCACCCAAATTAGGTCCACCTCCTCATAGTCACCCAGTCTAATCATTTCTTCCTATTCTCCAGCTTCTTCAATTTTCTTTCTCATAAATGAGGCCCTGAATCTACTTTGCTAACCTGATAAATCCTTTCATAATAATGTGAGAGCTTGTCCTGGTTGACTTATATTATTTGCGTTTTTTAAGAGGAAAGTTCTATAGTAATATGTTAATCCAAGCAATGATATTAATAACTCTCCTGTCTGAAACAGTATCGATTTGGTGGGCCTTTTACCCATTCTCATATTATCTCATATGTTTGCTATTTATCTTCATGAATAGTCATAAAATTTGTTTGAGTTACTTTGGAGTTTGATGTCAAGTTTAGCAAAATTTAAATGTGTTTCACTTTTTTCTCTCCAAAATATATCCTTGAATATGTATTTGGCTATTACATTTTTAACTATTATAGTAAGAAAAGCATCACTAGTATGAATATTTGTTGATTATATATCAAACCCTTATGGAGGAAGACTGTTAAAATAAGTTAAAATGAGTTAAGAAGTTATTGGTCATAATTTGTTTAGCTTGTAACCAGTATGATCATCTATATGTGTTTGAGTTTTTCTTTTCTTTTCAAAAACAGCTATAATGGATTTCCAGTTCTTAGGAACACTTTATTTGAGAGACCTGAAGGATTTCTACAAACACGAAAGAGCAAATTGCCTTCAAAATCAAGTAGTCCTAGTAGCCCTTCTCCCATGTTCAGAAGAACAAAACAGGTGCTTTGATGATTTTGTATTCTTCATGTAACCACGCAGTAGAACAAAAATAAATATGACACTCTTCCTCCCGTATAGTACTACCCCACATCATGCTCCCTGAAGCATTGTGAAGGAAATGTAGAATAATCTGACTTCAAAAAATTAACCAGTTCTCTTGTCCTTGAACTTTATTTTACATATTGTATAATACAGATTAAAGCAGAGGCTTGAATATTTGTTAATTATAGACAGATGTTAGGGAAACATTATAAAAGCATGTGAGTTACACTTGTTCAGCCTTCCGTTAAATAAGGATATTTTAAGTATGTAAATTTATTAATAAGATCCTTGCATTTTTTTCCAGGAAATTAAATCAGCCCATAAAATTGCCAAGAGATATTCTTCCATTCCTCAGATGTGGTCTAGGTGTCTGCTGCGTCACTGTTATGGACTCTGGTTTATTTGTCTCCCAGCTTATGTGAAAGTATGCCATTCAAAAGTCAGGGCTCTGAAAACAGCATATGATGTACTTAAAAAAATGCAGTCAAAGAAGATGGATCCACCTGATGAGGTAACAGTTATCCTTATTATTTTGTTCAAGATGTATGTACATAGATATTTTGCTGCTGTACACTCTCAAAACGTCTGTGTTCCAGGTGTGCTACCGCATTCTTATGCAGCTCTGCGGACAGTATGATCAGCCAGTGCTTGCAGTTCGAGTGCTTTTTGAAATGCAGAAAGCTGGTATTGACCCAAATGCTATTACTTACGGCTATTATAATAAGGTAATTACTTTGACTTAAATATAACTTTTGTCATTTTACAACCTTAGTTTAATGGCAGAAATAAATGATGCAGGGGTTTTGTGGTATTTATTTTAGAGTATCTAAAATATACTTTGTAAATTGAAAATAAGATTTTTTGTTCTATTTTGGGTTGTACAGTGTGTTTATTCTTTAGATTAACTCTAGAGCTAATGAATGTTCATTTATAAAAATTATTTCACTAATTATTTTATTTTGTTGACTGAATAGGCTGTTTTGGAAAGTACTTGGCCTTCAAGGAGTCGTAGTGGATATTTTCTTTGGACAAAAGTGAGAAATGTTGTTTTAGGAGTAGCACAGTTCAAAAGAGCTTTAAAGAAGCATGCGAATTTATCTCAAACAGCTCTCTCAGGTAATCACAGGTTTTTAAGGGATGTATATGTTGTACTTTTGCTTTAAAATTAATTGACTAGTTATAATGTACACTATTTGGAAATTTCAGTGTTTCAAAATAATGTTTTCTAGTTTTTATTGTCATTAAGCAAATTCTAATATTATTATTACCGTTTAAAAAGTACCAAATTTTACTTTTTTTTCTTGTAACTGTTATCAACCTTTGGTGGTCTTGTTTTAGTGTTCATTAGTAATTCATGATAGGCTTCTTTGCTATAGTTGTATTTTGCTAATTATGAGACAGTCTTCATGATCAGTGTTAGTAGATTGTTAGCTTAAACAACAAACTAGTATGTATTTTTGGTTATCTCCCTGAGTAGTAAAATGCTGTCAAATTGTGTTCTTAAGCAGATGGCAGTGACCTGGATGCTGTTAGCCATGGCAGCATGGATAGTGGTCATGGGACACAGGCTGTGGAGCAGGCGCCGTTTAATATGGGTTCAATCAAAGTGTATGCTTCCGATGATAGATCTAGTACAGGTTTGTGTGTGCTTATGTATACATTTATTGCAATCCATTTTAAGAACTAAGTTTGCTAACCTGTCTTTTTTAGATTTTAATTTTCAATGATATATTTAATTGTCTTTTTAAATTTTATATGGTAAGCATTTGACAGTATATTTAATAACTATGCAATTTTATGCATTCTCTACTTGAGTCAAAATGAAAGGTTAAGAGAGTTTATTTGAGTTTTTAGCCCATGATAATCCAATTAACTCTGAATAGCACAGAGGTCTCTTTATCATATCCTATTCTTAGGATAAGTTCTTTGTATTAGGAGCATGTTATGAGAGGTTTTTTTTATGTTATTAGGGTTTGAAAGAAAGAAACTTAGATCCCTAATCTGAGTTAATAGTACCATATCAGCATCAGTTTCCAAGATTCAACAGTGTTCCATGTTTCATGCAAGATATTATCATTGGGGGAAGCTGGGTAAAGGGTACAGAAGAACTCTTCCTACTGTATTATTTTTGCAACTTCTTGTGAGTTTTGGTCTATATTAAAAATCACAATAAAAAATTTAAACATATTTAAAACTTACAGCATTCTAGCACTGAAGATAGCATTACTTTCATTAAAAGATTTGTATGTAAGCTTCCTGTGTTATGAAAACTAACACACATAAAAAATATATTATTTGAATAATTCTGCCCTTTTCATTTGTACATTATAAAAAATTAGACATGATTTTTGAATATAGTGTAAGAGCTTCATATTAATGAGCAGAAACTTTAAACTTAAAAATCCAAGCATTAATAATAAAACATGAAGACTTTATGGCTCTGCAAATTTTAACATTATTTTGGTTTATCTCTTTTTACGTGTACTTTTGAGAGTAATAAATATAAGCTGTGTACATTGAAATGTCATTTTCATAGTTCTTCCTTGGCTGGCTTTGTTTCTTGTTCGTGCGATTGTGAATTTAATCAGAGTTGTAGTGGTCATCCTCAGGCATTATCTCTTAAAAATGAAGAGCTCCGTCTTTTAACTAATGGCCTTTAAAAAGGATATCTTCAGTGAAGAACCTAATGAAACCTTGAATTTTATCAAGATTATATTTGCATTTTTTAATTCGTTGTTTCTTTGGAAATAGAGCTGAAACTTTGATTAGAAAAAAATACAAACTCAAAATTATAAAAAAGATATTAAGGTAAACACCTAATGATAGTACAGTTTCTTTAAGCAGTTCTTTGCAAGTTTATAAAATCATTTTATGTGTGGCCTCTCATATAACAGCCTTTTACATTATACCTCTGGGAACTTGAGAGTCAAAGAGAAAGGTTAAGTGGTTTACTTAAAATCATGTCTCCTAAGATCAAGAACTAGGATTCAAAACCTTATGTTTTGATGCCACTCTAGTGAGCACAATTTGCTGAAAGTTATAGAGTGCCTCTTTAATAGAAGTGAATTAGAAGTTTTCTTATATTGTTGCAACATTTGCTTAATAAATTTAACACTAGATTTTTTCCTCATTCCCATGTATTTGCACTCATGCGCAGTTCAGTAATTATTCAGTTGCATTTTCAGAGAACTAATTACGTATCAACAAGTTTAAACAGGCCCATTTTTTGGTTAGATCTTTTAGACATTTGGCTTCAGTGATCTGTGTGGGTGTTCTGTTAAGAGTTCCCTACAGATTTTTCTTCTCCACTGCTTAGTTGGATCTCAGACCTTCACCTAGAAAGGTCATGGACTTGAATAAAGAATGTTTGGTTTGTCTGTGTCTTTTGGAGCCCAGATAGTAGTGTAAACACACATAGTTACTTTTGACTACAATGTGGAGACAAAAAGAAATGTGATCATTTTGTGATCATTCCTTTCTTACATTAATAGAGATGAGGAAGAGCTAACAAAATAATGCTTTCAATTGGAAGTTAGCCAGAAAACTTTCTATGAGTAAACCTAAATACCAATGTGTATCTTCTAATCCAGTTTCTCTTATTAAAGAATTTTATGATAAACAACATAGGGTTTTTTCCTTTTCCAGGTGGCCAGTCTGACCTTGGATATAATTCGTTATCTAAGGATGAAGTTAGAAGAGGGGATACATCCACTGAGGACATTCAAGAAGAAAAAGATAAGAAAGGGAGTGATTCTAGTTCCTGTAGGTTCTAAGTTGATATGGTATAAAATTGTGAGATTACATTAATAGAAAATTCAAGTCACTTTGTGTCAAAGTACTAATTTTGTTTTTTACTTTCCCATGGAAACTCCTCTTTCCTCACATTATAAGCCCTCTCCACCACCTAATATTCCAGCATGTAAATACCTTATTTGTGAAGTGTGTGGTCTCAGTGGCAAAACACTCTCCAATCAAATACTATTCTTATAGTAGAAATACATATTTCTTCAAACAGTGGCTTTTTCCTGGGGCTTAATAATATTTTTACTTAATGCTTTTATTAATGGACTGTGATTTATATTTTTCTCACTTACCTCTCCCCATCAAAAGCAGTGTTTCGTAACTAAAGAATAAATATAAAAGGCATGCATTGTATGTGTGGACCTCATGCATGACCAATATTTAGCTGTTTGATACACACCTTGATGACTCAAATGACATCACTTATTTCTGATTGACAAATAGATACAGAGGTGTTCAATATTTTCTTATCACTTTTTTTGGGGTGGGGCTATTTAGAACTAAAAGCCACTTCTCCTTATGGCTCCATTGATGTGTGTGCTATGCTATGCTAAGTCACTTCAGTCGTGTCCGACTCTGTGCGACCCCATAGACGGCAGCCCACCAGGCTCCCCCGTCCCTGGGATTCTCCAGGCAAGAACACTGGAGTGGGCTGCCATTTCCTTCTCCAATGCATGAAAGTGAAAAGTGAAAGTGAAGTCGCTCAGTTGTGTCCGACTCTTAGCGACCCCATGGATTGCAGCCTAACAGGCTCCTCCGTCCATGGGATTTTCCAGGCAAGAGTACTGGAGTGGGGTGCCATTGCCTTCTCCGATTGATGTGTATAGATTACATCTAAACAAATTGCATTTTAATCTTTACAGTGTCAGAGTGTGAGAGTGCAAAGGGAAGTGCCGACTGTCTTCCTAAGCTCGGTTATCAAAGTTCTTCCAGTATAGTTCGCCTCAATGGTACAAGTAACAGTGCTGATAAAATATCAGGAGAAAGCACAGGTAAGTTGAATAGTACCCTCCTGTTCTGTGCAGAATAACTTGTGTCTGTATTTCTAGTGACTATTTTTTTAAAGTCTTAATTCTCCAAGGTTTTTTTTTTGTTTTTTTTTTTAAATATTTGTGCCGCCTCTCAACGGTACAGTTTAGTAGTTTAAATTCTGTTTTATCATACAGTTTGTTCAAGCTTTATTATAACAAAGTAAGGGTACATACAAGCCACGAGCCATCTTTTGAGTTTAGAATGTGGGAAGTTTTGGGGAGGGGAAATGGGAAGCAAGTAAGATGATCAGTTCTGAGGGTACTATACATCTCCCCAGTTTTTAAATGAGTTCCTTAGCCTTTGTATTATTCTTGGTTTTCAGAGGCAAAAGGACAGTTCTTCAGATAGTTTAGATAAGAATACGTAATATTTTTTTCTTTCCAAAGCACTTCATATATAGTATTTTGTATTTATTATTATAGCAGTGCTTATATTAGTGAGAGAGGAAATATTAGCACTCTTTCAAAGATGAGAAAACTCAGGCATGAGTTTTCTATTGGCCAAACTATTGGCATGTCACATAAGTTATCAATTAGTTAATGGAAAAATCATTTTAGGATCCTGGATATATTTGGTCTCACAAACTTAGGGAACAAAACAGACCTAAGATTCAGTGTTTCTCGTGTTTCAGTCTGATTTCATAATTATTTTATTTTTGTATTAGCTCAATTCTGCATCATTTTAACTTAAACAGTTATTGAAGGACCTGTGCTGTGAAGGCTGAGCTATCTCTGTAAGCGGCCCTGCTGCTGTGATGTTTGTTTTTCTGCAGCATAAGTAGATATGCCTCTCGTTCAGGGGTAAGCAAACTGTGGCCCATGGGCCAGAGTGGGCCTGCAGCCTGGTTTTTGTACAGGTCCACAAGCAAAGAATGGTTTTTCACACTTTTAAATGGTAAAAAAATCAAGAGGATTACTATTGATTTTGTGACACATGAAAGTTAAATGAATCACAGTTCAGTGTTCATAAACAAAGGCTGACTGGCGCACAGCCAGCTCATTTGCTCCTGTATTGTCTATGGCTGCTTTGGTACTGTGTCAGCAGAGCTGAGGAGTCGCCACAGAGACTGTATGGCCTGCAGAGGGTAAAATATTTACTGTCTGGCCCTTGACAGAAAAAGTGTGCAGACCCCTGCTGCAGCTATTAAAAAAAAAAAAGTGTTAAATGATCTATAAGTGTCTTTCTTCACATTTCTTTGTTAGATAATTGTTATAACTTAAAGATTAAAAATTGTTTCATTGGTATCATATAATTGCTTCACAACCATTTAATTCTTCCTAATCACTGTCTAATTTTGATTCTTAATAACTGGCTTTTGGTAATCTTTGCTTTCTTGTTCTTTTATTCCTTTCTGTTCATGCTCGCGGTTTTCTTAGATCTATTTTTATGAACTTTCTGTTTTCACATGATTGTCAACGAACCTGTGTTTCTGACATTTTGTCAGTCATCAGCATCCGACTCAGCATATGGCTTTTGATTTTGCCCTCTGTGCTGAACAAGTCACTTTTTCAAAGCCTGTGATAGGTTTCCTAGGTGTGAACTGGAGTTGTTAGTTTATCCTTAAGATTTTTGACTTGAAAACTTTCCTGTTAAGTACTTGGGGTTTATCACTCCTACCAAAGACTGTATGTGGGACTTATAGGAATACTTAACTTTTCTGCATCTTTTGTCTTGTATACCAGTACTCCTAGGGTTCAAAACACCTTTCAGGTTTCTTTATGTTTTGCAGTGCAGTATGTGTATATTTTATTTATATCATTACATAAATAAATGACAGCTTCCAAAAGATGTGGGAATGGAATAACCAAAGACATGTTTTAATGTTTATCTTGGGAATTTTAACATTTTAAAAATAACTTTCTTTGTCTTTGGCTATGCTAGGTCTTCGTTGCTGGGTGGGTTTTTCTCTAGTTGCGGTGTGCAGGCTTCTCATTGCAGTGGCTTCTCTTGTTGCAGAGCACAGGCTTAGTGCACGCGGACTTCAGCAGTCACGCTCCTGGTCTAGAACACAGGCTTTGTAGTTGCGGCACCTAGGCTTAGTTGCTCCGCAGTGTGTGAAATCTTTCAGGACTGAGATCAAACCCAAGTCTCCTCCATTGGTAGGCAGTTTCTGTACCACTGAGCCACCAGGGAAGCCCAGGAATTTTAACATTTTGATAAATGCATATTGAATTACTGAGAGTTCAAGCACAAAAAAATTTACTCTGAAGTGAAACATACTCTAAACTTGAAAACATACTTTGAAATATGTTTTTAGGCCTCATTCTGCCTTAAGTGTGTTTTAGCTTTTTATCTTTAGCCACTACATTGAGCTATAACGTGTCATATGTAATATATTATGCTGGGCTATATTCTGGGTTGGTCTGTTGGCTGCAGTTGTTTCCCAGAAGACAGTATTCATTCAGCGGTATTTTTTTTTTTTTTTTTTTTTGCACACCTATTACCTGCTACCATATGCCAGGTGCTACCTAGGATATAGTAAAGAATAAAAAATAAACATGGTCCCAGACTTCATAGAGAAACACATGGGAGGGATGAGAAAACATTAATCAAATAATCAAGTAAATGTGAAAACACCCTGATATTAAATACTGTCAAGAAGGGTGCGAGCATGTAATAGACTAGCCTGGATTTAGGGGACATGGGTCAAGAAAGCTTCCTTGGTAATATGGTTTTTGAGCTTACATCTGAAGAACGAATAGAAAATAAATGAGGGTATGGGCTTCCCAGGTGAGTTACTGGTAAAGAATCTGCCTACTGGTGCAGGAGACACAGTAGACACAAGTTCACTTCCTGGGTTGGGAACATGCCCTGGAGGAGGAAATGGCAACCCATTCCAGTATTCTTGCCTGAACGATCCCATAAACAGAGGAGTCTGGTGGGCTAGAGTCCATGGGCTCACAAAGAGTTGGACACGACTGAGCACCTGAGCACACAGGAGTTCTGAAGGAGAAATCGAAATGGAGCATTCCAAGCAATGGGAAGCAATGTGTCAAGACTGTATAGTAGGAAGGGATTATAGCTTGTTCACAGATCTAAAGAAGGGCAACCCCTGGGCTAGAGCAGCATCCAGCCTAGTCTGGTAGAATTTAGCATGTATATCAACTTAGAATCAGATAAACTATTCTGTAAATGGCCAAACAGTAAATATTTTTGCTTTACAGGCCACATACAGTCTCTCTTGCCTGTTCTATTTTTTAAATTTATTATTGTTTTTGGCTGTGCTGGGTTTTGCTGAAGTGCACTGAGTCTTCCTTGCTGTGCACAAGCTTCCTGTATGTGACAAGTGGGGGTTTTGCTCTCATTGCAGTGCGTAGGCTTCTTGTGGTGGTGGCTTCTTTCATTGCAGAGCACAGGCTGCAGGGCACATGAGCCTCAGTGGTTGCAACTCCCGGGCTCTAGAGCACAGGCTCGGTAGTTGTAGCACACACGCTTACTTGCTCTGTGGCATATGGGATCTTTGCAGACCAGGAATCAAACCTGTGTCCCATGCATTGGCAGGTGGATTCTTAACCACCACACCACTGGGAAATCCAGTTGCCTGTTCTTTATGTGTGTGATGTGTACAACTCTTAAAATGTTAATACCATTTGAGACTGCATAAAAACAGTCCACAGACTGGTTGGCTCAGTGGTGCAGTTTGCCAACCCCTGGTATAACTGGATAACCAGCTTTATTTGTCTTTAGGCCATTTGCATAGTTCTTAACTTTGTGAAGGAACCCTTGCTCTTCTATTTAAATGCAGTCCTTGAGTTTTATCTTTGGCTTATAAGATTCCTCCAAGTCTTTAATAATATATAAACTGTCCAGTAGAAAGTTTCCCAAAATATTAGAAGAAAGTGTATTCTTGGTTTCTTATATTCTTAATCATAAGCTGATATAGGAAAAAAAGAATATACTTTACCTCTCTATTATACTGTTTTCCTTGTTAATGCTATTAATATATGTTTATTAACAGTATTAGTTTGTAGGCTTTTAAGGTCTCTAGTAGTCCCTTTTATCTCCTATCCTGTTACCTGAATGCATCATATGACAGGAAAAAAGGCCCATTTTTCGTAATTGCCTGGTATAGAGAGCTAATTCTGTTGTATAAAACATGTAAAAAGAGTAGCTGACAATACTATACCTGACTAATGCTTTAGGAGACTCCCACATAATAAGGACAATTAAAGTGATCAAAAGTCTTGATTTCTGCTTCTGGTTAAAAGCAGCAAACAGTGTTTCTGAATAGAAAGTGGCTGTTCACATTCAAGTATTATAAACTTGAATCAATATTTAAAGAAAAAGTAAAATTATTTAGCCACATCTATGGTCATGAGGATTTAGAGTTTTAAAAATAAGTTTTATTTATAAAGCTCACATAGCTGTCTTTGGTTTGGCTTAGTGTTTTTGGTTTTATTTTTATTTTTATAGGCAGAAGACTCAGAATCTTAAGGTTATCTAGCACAACCACAATTGTATAACCATTGTTATTTAATCAGTTCGGTGAAATGGACATAAATTCATTATTATTGTTGTTATTATAAATGTACCAAGGGTAAATATTAGTCTTATAAATTTTAAAAAGTAGTGCATCCTTATATCTCAGAGTGTACCCTTCATATTTGATTTGAATCCCAGTTAGGGCTTCCCTTGTAGGTCAGCTGGTAAAGAATCTGCCTGCAGTGTAGGAGACCCAGGTTCGATTCCTGGGTTGGGAAGATCCCTTGGAGAAGGCAATGGCAACCCACTCCAGTATCCTTGCCTGGAAAATCTCATGGACAGAGGAGCCTGATGGGCTGCAGTCCATGGGGTTGCAAAGAGTTGGGCACTACTGAGTGACTAACACTTACTCACTTACTTACTTCTGTCACTTAAAGGCTAGGTAACTTTGGGCTAGGTAATTAATCTCCGAGTATAAGCTTTTCCTCCACCCATAAGGATGTTGGAATGATTATGGTAGATAATGTAAATAAAGTGCCTAGTATAGCATCTGTGAAATAGCAGGTACTTGATAAATTCTTGCTGTTATCATTTTTATTACTGGTATCTTAAATATTTAAGACAACTTATATTTGCATATTACATTTTTCATGGCTAAAAGCACTTTTCTTGTTTTTTAGAAAGCACATCTGAGCCGCTCTTAATATCGTCTTTTGAGGATGCAAATGAAACAGGAAACATTCAAAGTAGATGCTTCAGGAAAAGACATAAAAGTGACAATGAGCCTGATTTGCAGCAGCAAATGTCCTGGGCAAATCGAAACCGCAATCTTAGTGGAGGAGTACTGATGGGACTTATGCTCAATAGAATTAACCAGGAAGCAAACCCTGGAAACATGGTTGAAAAATTAGGAGCTGATGCAAAAATTCTTTCAAATGTAATCTCAAAAAGCACAAGACCAAATAGTCTTAATATTGGAAAACCGTCTTTAAGATCAAAGAGAGACAGTGTAGAAAAGGAATCGAGTGATGATGATATACCTTTTGATGGTTCTAATTGTCTGGCAGATAAAGTGGATTCTCCTGTTATTTTTGACTTAGAAGACTTAGACAATGAAACAGATATTTCAAAAGCGAGGTACATTGTTCCACAAAATCCCAAGAGGAGTCAACGCTTGAACAGCAGCTTTTCAATAAAACCTTTTGAAAAAACTGATGTTGCCACAGGATTTGATCCTCTCTCACTTTTGGTTGCTGAGACTGAACAGCAGCAAAAAGAGGAGGAGGAAGAGGAGGAGGATGACAGCAAAAGTGTTTCAACACCATCTGCTAGGCGGGATTTAGCTGAAGAAATTGAGATGTATATGAATAACATGAGCAGTCCGTTGACAAGTCGAACACCGAGCATTGATTTACAACGGGCCTGTGATGATAAAGTCACCACTAAGAAAAGTCCACCGTTGGTCAAGGCATGCAGAAGATCTAGCCTGCCTCCTAATTCTCCCAGACCAGCGAGACTTACCAAATCCAAAAGTTACTCAAAAAATGAGGACAGGCCAAGGGATAGACTCTGGTCTTCTCCAGCCTTCTCACCTACCTGTCCATTTAGGGAAGAATCTCAAGATGCATTAACCCATTCATCACCTTCATTTAATTTAGACACACTACTAGTACCTAAACTAGATGTTCTAAGAAACAGTATGTTCACTGCTGGAAAAGGAGTTGCCGAGAAAGCAAGCAAATGGTATTCAAGATTCACCATGTACACCACATCATCAAAGGTAGGTTTATTAGTATTTTCTACGTTTCCTTTTACCCTCCTCTACCACCAGAAGTCCCTTACTTGCAAAGATGTGTTTTTACCATTCTCCTAAAATACAGCTTTACAGAAAGGACTCTTGGATGCATAAGGTTTGTAAGTATCAGAATTTGAACTTGAATAACAACTTCAAAAGGAAAGAATTCACCAACTAAGGTTATATTTGTAGTTCAATTTTGAAAGAAAGTGATTTGTAGCTGGAATAAAAGTGCTTACTGAGCTTCATTATTTATTGCCTTCAAAAATTACCAGCTAGGCATAGGATTTTTCTTCCTGGTTAGAATGGAGTACCTTGTGATACACCCACATACCTCCCAAAGCAAAAAGCTAGATGAAATATAGAAGTGAAGTCAAAGTCACATCCAACTCTCTGCGACCCCATGGACTATGCAGTTTATGGAATTCTCCAGGCCAGAATACTGGAGTAGGTACCCTTAAGTACTTGCTTAAAGTCATCAGAGAACTGCTAAAACAACAAAAAATAGATGGGCGAGACTCTAGAGAGGAGAATTGCAGAGATGAGCTGAAGTCCTATAGCTACTTTTTCCATGAGGGTATTTGCTTATTCTGAGCACAGAGTAAAAGGTTGTGAATTCAGGCTTTGTCTTATCAGAGGACTGTGGAGAGGTGAGGGGGCCAGCAGGACTTTGGGGATCTTGTGGAAATGGAGAGACAAAAATATTTGTCCCTTTGACAAATTTGAGAGTCCTCAGATACACAAGTTTTTTTTCTTTCAAGATATTTTCCAAATAATGCATGAAACAGGAGTATGAAAAGGTAAGCAAGAAGTCTCTGATAAAGTTCTCAGCAATTTTATGGTGCTGGGAATACAATAATTTAACTGCTGGGAGCTGAGGGGAATGGAGGCAGGGAATCTTTGGTACACACACCAGGCCCTTAGTTCAAATTCTTGCAGAGCTATGCCTTAGGAACACGAGCAAACCAAAGGTAGACTGCACTTGACCAAAACTGCAACCTGTGCTGGACTCAGCTCAGTCTGTGATTAGATCAAACCAATCAGCCTTTGCTTTAACAGGAAAAAGTGTGTCCTTTCCAGAGGAACAGAACATTAACTGGAGTTACAGTTTTTTCTAGGTAGTTTTTATATTCTAAAATTAAATTACAAATAGCTATACTGGCAGACTTCCCTGGTGATCCAGTGGTTCTGCCTTCCAATGTAGGGGACATGGGTTCCATTCCTGGTTGAGAAACTAAGATCCCCCATGCCACAGAGCAGCTTAGCCCGGTGTTGTAAGTAGAGTCTACATACTCTAGATCTGCGCTGCACAGCACGAGAAGCCCCGCGCCATAATGAAGACCCAGTGCAGCCAAAAGGAAAAACAGCCATACTGAGAGACAAGGCCCATAACTAAAAACAGGAAAAACAGATGGTGGAGGAAATACACCTTCAGGTGATCTAAATATTTGAATTAGCAAGATACTTGGAAGTAATTGCATTATGTCCAAGAAAATAGAGGAAAGGGTTAAAAAAAAAAAAAGCTAGAAAGATGGAAAATTTCCCCAGATAATCATCTATTGAACCAGTGTAAATTCTAGAAGTGAAAAAGATGTGAAATTAAGAATACAGTTGTTGGATTTAACAGCAGACAAAACACAGGAGAAGAAAGATTAGTGAACTTGATGGGAGTTAGTAGAAAATATCCACACGGAAGTATAGACAGAACAAAAAGGGGGGGGGGGGGGGAAATATTGGAAAGAATATGCAGTTTAGTGGAACTGCCTAACACTGATGTAATTGAGTTCCAGAAGAAGAAAGAACGGGGTAGAAAGAAAATTTTAAAAGCTAATTGCCGCAAATTTTCCAAAAGTGATTAAAGATGTCAACTCACATATTTAGAAGATACGTGAATGTCAGGCAGAATAAGTGCCAAAATAGGCATCTAATGTTAGACGAAAATGAAATACAAAGAAAATCTTAAAAGGAGCCAAAGAAAAGATATATATTACCTTCAAAAGAGCAACAATACGTTTCCGGGGCGACTTGTACTGAAGGAAGATTCCAAATGGGTCGCAGCCGCAGCCGCTCCCCGCAGAGGGAGCTTAGGCGGTCCCGGGCCACATCCCGGGAAAGAGAACGCAGGCGCCGAGAAGGGTCGCGGTCCTGGGAGCGAGATCGGAGAAGCCGCTCTCAGACCACACAGAAGGCGTTCCAGGTCCCCAAGACGACAGAGATCCACATTTCCGTCCCCTTCTCAACTCAAAGAAGAGCTGAGGAGGAGAAAGAAATAAAGAGCAAAGAACGTCAGATAACTGAGGAAGACAGAGGGCACAACAGAGAGAGGAATAGAAATGATGACGTTAATGGGATTTGCCTCCACGAAAGGGAAAAAGGTGGATGGCCCTGTAAATGCCTATGCATAAATGTGTCTCAGAAGAGAAAGTATAGGCAGTACATGAATCGAAAAGGTGGATTCAACAGACCTTTGGGTTTCATTGCATGAGAGCTGAAGTGTTGAAGAATGATCTTTTTTCCCTCATCTTGATCAGAACAGTGGATTTTGTATTTAATATGCATCAAAAACAGGATCACAGTCCTTCCTCCTTGTAAAGTAAGAAAATTTTATTTATTATGTATGTAGTTCACTTACCCTGCCTCAAGAAAAAAAATTAAATATTACATTTTTTTCCTTTAGGAAATATCATTTGGGGTAGTCTTCAACTCCATTTTTTTGTCCTTATTCCTATGGAAACTGTATATGTTTTTTTCTTGGATGCTCTTTATGACCTAAAAACACATAAAAGTAATTTGGAAGTAAGTTTCTCAAAGCATTAATTTCTTTAAAAAAAAAAAAAAAAAAGCAACAATAAGAAAGCTGACAGTTGTCTTCTGAATAGAAAGTGATGTCAAAAGATGCTGGAAAAACATCTTGATCAGAGTACTGAAAGAAAATGCTGCAGACGTGTTTTTCTGTACCCAGCAAAAATATTCTTTAAAAATTTGAGTGAAAATTTTAGTTCCACTGTGGTAACATAAGGCCACTAAAACTCATCCCTCAACTTATAACTAAAAACTCCAGACAAAATACAAAACAGCAACTATCTAAGGATTCTGAAAAAAGCAACAGATTGTGGAGAAAATTTCCCATTTTCTTTCTCATGCATCTTTGCCCCAAGAGCAGGTCCCTATCACAGCATGACCTGGCATCCTGGCAGCTAAAACTTCAGGAGAATCCCCGTATTTCCTGGAGAGAGGAACCAGGGAATGGGGTCTCTGGGCAGGAGAGTATGAGGGGAAGCTGTGAGAGAAGGATTCCTGATTCTGTGTATGGCCCACACAAGTATCCGCCTCACCCTTGAGCTTACACGTGCATGGCATACTTGCAGACCAGCATGGAGGACAAGGCTTAGAGAATTAAACTGAGTATTAAATCACCACCTACAAAAATCAAAACACAAATTACAAGCTGAACATAACTCAGTTGACTGTCTGCTAAAACAATAGCACAACATTCTCCAAGAGATTATAACAGTACCCAGACTACACAGTAACTTTCATGGGATCCAGGAATAATAACCTGGATTGCTATGGAAAAGAATAAAATGTGAACAAATAAAAGAGAATAAAATGTAATCTTCTGGTGATATCATCCTGGACCAGGATTTGCAGGGAAGAAAATTAGCAATAAAGGCTTAAAGTTAACAGTTACCTAACAGGTATCTGCTTTGATCTAAGAAATGCTGCTGTAAAAATTGATCTCCAGCTCATGTTTGTCCAAATTAGGATGACCTTGTAAAATTGATTGGTTTTATTTTTCCCCTAGAAGTTATAATGTTGATTAATTGATCATCTGAGTAATTAGGCATTTCCTCTGCCTTAGAAGTGACCTTTTAAATTTAAATATGAAGGAAATTAAGCTTACAATTATGTCCTTAGGATCAAAGTTCTGACCGTACCAGTCTTTCTTCAGTGGGAGCCCAGGATTCTGAATCTACCTCTTTAACAGATGAAGATGTCTGCCATGAGTTGGAAGGAGCCACTTCTCAGGAGAGCAGCGCCACTTCAGGGACTAAGGGAGTTGATTTCAGCAGAACAAGCCTGGAAGGCTCTGCCTCCTTAGAAGGTTTGTCCAAACCCTTCTGTCGTCCTGCATTTGATACGTGGTACCTTTACTTTTCCTCCTTTATATTTTTAATTTTGTAAAAGATTTGCATGGCTCAACGCAACAGAGAACCAAGGCGCTTGGAGAGAGCTCTGGCTTCCACCCTCATCCCTTTGGCTTGTTTTCTCCTTGTCCCTCGAGGCAGCCATTTTTGTTCATTTTTGATTTATCCTTTCGTTGTTGCTTTGTTAAAAAATATGTACTTCTTTAAAAGCATGTGTGTTGTGTTTGTGTGTTCTTCATACCTCCTTGTCTTCTTACTCAAAAGGTAAAATAACTGTTAAACAATTAACTGTTACTTGCTTTTTTCACTTAACACCGTGTTCTGAAGAACATTTCATACCATCACATAGCATTATCCCCCTCTCATTTTTAAGGTTGCACTGTTCATCATGTGTGACTGTATTAGCTTATTTTAACCACTTCCCTGTTGATGGACTTTAAATGCTCAGTCTTTAACTGTTATGAATAATGCTGTGATGCACATATGCCATATTATATTTTTGCCAAGGTAGCTTTAGAAGATGCTTCCAAGTTCTTCCTGGAAGTGATATTGCCAAGTTCCTTCCTCAGGGGTATACAATTTTGTATTCCCACAGGTAGTGTAGACGAATACCTATTTCCCAGCAGCCTTGTGAAGAAAATATGTTTAGCACACTTTTGGATTTTTGCCATCTGATAGGTGAAGAGTGTATTTCAGTTAATATTCACTTATATTTATTTTATAAATTAAATTGCATATCTGTTTGTACATTCAGGAACTCTTTCTGTGAACTGTCTTTTGCCTACATTTAACTTTAACTTGTTGGTCCCCCCACCACCTTTTTTTTTTTTTTTTTTTAAGTTTTAATAGCTCTTTTTTATGTTAGGGAATTAATCCTTTGCCTTTTATATCAATGGCAGATGCTTTTTCCAACCGTGTTAAATTTCGGGGTCTTCTTCCCCCTCATAAACGTTTTCAATTTTGTATCAGTTTTTGCCCTGTTACTTCTGGGTTTTGAGTCTTTGGAAAAGATTCTGCCTTCCCCTAGGTTCAACACTACTTTCTTCAATACTTCTCTCGTTCCCTTTTTAACATTTTCTGGTATCAGCAGACTTTTTCTATAAAGGGCCATATTGTAAATAGTTTAAGTTTTGTGGGATATATATATATATATTTAACAGTGCTTTTAAAATGTAAAAATCATTCTTATGATCATACAAAAGTAGATTTGACTCCTGATTTAGATATTTAATCCATTTGAAATTTATCCTGGTATATGATGTGAGGAATGAACGCATTATAACGTTTTTTAAGTTTGCACCTTTACTATTTTAAAAAGCTTTTATTGTGGAAGTATTCAAGCAATCACAAAAGTAGAAGGAATAGCACAACAAACTCCCACGTATCCTTCATGCAACTTCAACACTTACCAACAAATGGCCAGTCTTGTTTTATCTTGTCCCCTCTGTCTTCTGCTGCCAACATTTTTTCCTGCCCCACTGAATTATGTTAAAGTAAGTCCCAAACAATATATAATTTTATTCATAAATACTTCAGCGTGTATTTCTAAAACATAAGGACTTTAATGTTATCTTTTTAAACTTTTTATTAAAGTTACTTCGTTTATTTAAGAAATGTATTATTTACTCTGTTATACATGTACTGTGTGCATTTTTATGTATGTAAATATTGTCCATGTCACAAATTGAGAACAACTGAATAACCAGTATCAGGTTAAGATAACAGTTCAATAACAGCACCCAGATCCCCCTCTCATGCCCACATCCACTCACCACTCCCTGCACAGGTGAGCATTATCTTAACACTATAGCCAGCCATTTTTCAACATTTTTATGGAGTCATACAGTATGTAAGTGAAAGTGAAAGTCACTTAGTCCTGTCCAGCTCTTTGCAACCCCATGGACTATATGCAGTCCATGGAATTCTCCAGGCCAGAATACTGGGGCGGGTAGCCTTACCCTTCTCCAGGGGAACTTTCCAGCCCAGAGATTGAACCCAGGTCTCCCGCATTGCAGGCGGATTCTTTACCAGCTGAGCCACAAGGGAAGGAAGCCCTTTAGACCTTAGAGGATAGCTCAGTTAGTAAAGAATCTGCCTGCAGCATAGGAGACCTGGGTTCAATCCTGGGTTGGAAAAGTCCCCTGGAGAAGGGAAAGGCTACCCAGTCCAGTATCCTGGCCTGGAGAATTCCATGGACTGTATAGTCTATGAGGTCACAGAGTTGGACATGACTGAGCAACTTTCACTTTTCACAGTATGTATCTTTTGTGAAACATTCATTTTTTAAAACAAAATTGTAATATCATCATATTCCTTAATGTGTCAAGGTTTATTACATAATATATAAAATATATACATAGTTTAAACTTTCACAACTATCTCATAAAACTCTTTATAGATGGTTCAAGTTGAGACCCAGACAGGGTCTATTTGTTGCATTATTTGATGTCTGTTAACTCCCTCTCCTCTTCATTCCCTGTGTTTTCCCCCACTTGTCATATAATCAGGTGATTAGCTCCCCCCTCTTATTTTTTTCTAACATCCAAGAAGAGTTTATTGAACTAAATAAGATAACCTCATATCCTGATTCACTTTGCTAAAAAGAATATTCTGTGCTGTAGATTGATTAGATACAAAAGGTAGACTGCCAGCGTAAATGATTGAATTAGTCAAGGCTAATAGAGAGCAATTTTGAACTAGCTTTAGCAGAGGGAGGTGAAATTACAGAAGGTTGTTGGAAGACCATCAGGAAAGAATTGCAGATAACTATTTCTAAGCATCTAGGATGATATGAGGCTTCAGCTCTCTCTGCATCTCTGTGAGGCAGGGGCTTCTGCTAACGAAGGTCTAGAGCTTTTTTTCCTCTTGTGATTTATTTGCTGAAGCAGTTGGATCATTAGTCTGGATTATGCTGATTGCATCCCCATGGTGGTATTTCATGTTCTCCTGTCCTCTCTGTTTCTTGGAACCACTAGTTTATACCTTTACTTTGTTTTAATACCTTTATATTTATAAAAACACCAGTGTTCATTCATAAAATGTAGTAACTACAGAGAAAAAAGTATAGATTACCTCCAGTTTTCCTAACTAGATATAGCCACTGTCAGCAATCGACTTGACCACAGAACTAGTCTCACTTTTTGTTGTTGTCTTTTTAATACCTACTCACATCTCTTTGCTGTTGAGAATATACTTGGAAACTCTTGCCTAGTGCTTAAGAGCAAGATTACTCTTAGAGATTTTAAAGAGTCTTATAAAGCAGAAATAAGATCAGCTGTTTTATACTTTTTAAACCTTAGAACTAAACACTTTCTTGTATCTTAAACATGTAAGAATAGAAACAGAAAAATAGTAATTACAAACAACCAGTATGCTTTCTAGCCTGTACATACAACGTGCTTAATAAGTGAGTAATGAAAATAAGTGAGTAATGAATTAAAACACATTTCCTTAGGTGTATATGCAAAAGACAAATGCACACTTGAAAAACATTTCTCATTATGTATGTGTTTTTTCTTAAATTTTAAATAGGACAGTTTGATATTTTACCAGAGAATTTATGAGAGTGAGAGATTCTCACATCCTTTCTTATTAATTTTAATGGTTTTGCTGTTTGTTTTTTAATAATGAACAGGATCCTTATCCAAGTTTGCCTTACCTGGGAAATCAGAGGTGGCATCTTCCTGCAACACGAGTAATACAAATATCTTCCAGAACTATGCAATGGAGGTACAATTTTAATCAAAAGAATATCTTCATGTGTTACTTAATAAAATTTCTTAAATATTGATAGTCTCTGGTAGAGTGATAAATATATAGCATCTGAAAATTTCAGAATGTATATTACACCTGAATAAACTTAAAATGTCTATGACTTTTTCTGTTTAGAAAAGTTCCATACTTTGATAGCACTTTTATTTTCAGCATTTATATTTGACCTTTGTTTTATGTATGTCCTTTTTCAATAGTTATTTCGCTTCTTAAACACTTTTAAGTAGTTTCACTGTAGGCACACTTTTTGGATGAGGATACTGGGAGTGGTTTTGGCATTTGTGTCCACTTTTTCTGTCATGTTTTTCATTCTTTGTATCAGTCTAATATATATATCTGCTGGATATGCTGCTATATCCCATTTTCTTACAGTGAAAAGGTTTTACTTTTATACTTTAAAATTTTCCCCTAATTTTTGTGCAAAAATTGCTTCCAAATACATTTGTGAGTGTTGCTATTTCACACTAATTTGCATAAATTTGGAAAATAAATTTGCATGTAGTTGGAAATAAATGATGAACACAAATGTTGCAATTTAAAGAGTTTCTGATGGCTTCAGGAATTCTATATTTTATTAATGTAATTACAACAGTATTTACATTTCTCTCTAGCAATGCTTCTTAAACTGTCTGTAATGAAAGATCAGGGGTTTTTTGGTTGTTGATGTTTTTAATTTCCAATCTGTCATGGCTGATACTCTTGTAAAATCTGTTGATCACCAACTTAGCTGTTTCAGGCATGACCAGTTAACTTTATAGGTCCCCAGATCCTCTTCTCAGTTTCTTTACTTAGCTCATCACAAACCAGTAAGAGTTTGGACCACCTCTTCTCTGGTGACCACACTTTGAGTAGCACAGATCTATAACATGGAATTACCAGTACCTATTTTGTGTATTAACAAATGAATGCTTGGGTTTAGTTTTCCATTAATAAAATTGTGTGTTTGTTTGTGTGTGTGCTATGCTAAGTCTCCTGTTGTGTCCAACTGTTTGCAACCCTGTAGACTGTAGCCCTCCAGACTCCTCTGTCCATGGGGTTCTCTAGGCAAGAATACTGAAGTGGGTTGCCATGCCCTCCTCCTCCAGGGGATCTTCCCAACCCAGGGACTGACATCTCTTATGTCTCCTGCATTGGTAGGCAGGTTCTTTACCACTAGTACCACCTGGGAAGCCAAATAAAATCATGGCACTTTTTATAGTACATAATTATAATGGTATGGAGAAGGCAATGGCAACCCACTCCAGTACTCTTGCCTGGAAAATCCCACGGATGGAGGAGCCTGGTGGGCTGCCGTCTCTGGGGTCTCACAGAGTCAGACACGACTGAAGTGACTTAGCAGCAGCAGGATAATGGTAAAGATGCTCACTTAAATGCAAGTTTCCCTTCCAGGCAAAAATTTTGGAATAAACTTAGCTGAAATAGGTAGTGTATTATATAATGTACTGATGATAATCCATTTTTTTGTTTGCAACTTCTAAATCATTCTGAATTTTAGTTTTCCAGTAGACTTGTTAATTGAAATAATTTTATGCACTCACTAGCTTACTTTGTAAAGTGCGGATTTCTCCCATAGGTCCTTATCTCAAGCTGCTCTCGGTGTAAAACCTGTGATTGTCTGGTCCACGATGAGGAAATCATGGCTGGCTGGACAGCAGATGACTCAAATCTCAATACTACCTGCCCGTTTTGTGGCAATCTTTTCTTGCCCTTTCTGAATATAGAGATAAGAGATTTAAGACGACCTGGAAGGTAATGATTTACGTTTTGTTTTTTTTCCTTCTTGTTTAAGGATCATGTTTCCTAGATTGTCTCTTTTCTCAAAAAGCTCCTTTCTTTCACATTACAGATACTTTTTGAAGTCAAGCCCGTCTACAGAAAATATACATTTTCCATCCTCCTTTTCAAGTCAGACAAGGCAGTCTTGCATCTCAACATCAACCTCTGGTCTTGACACATCTCTTCTCTCTGTTCACGGGAGTTTTGATCTGAATAGGTAATTATGATTGTGTGGAACTATATGTTAACAACATATATATTTTCATTTATGATAGAAAAATTAGCTGACCATTTTAAGATTTAAATCTCTCTATATAATAGATTTATTATCTTAAATTCTTATTCCTAATTAAAATAATATTGAAATTTTCTAATAATCTAAATATTTCAACAGTTAATAGTTTATGCTTTATGGGTTTCTCTGGTGGTCCAGTGGTTAAGAATCTGCCTACCAATGCAGGGGACACGGGTTTGATCCCTGATGCGGAAAGATCCCACATGCCACAGGGCAGCTAAGCCCGTGCACTACCGCTGCTGAGCCCCGCAGTCAGAGCCCGTGCTCCACAACGAGAGAAGCCACCGCAGTGCGAAGCCTATGCCCCACAACAAAGAGTAGCCCCACTCAGCACAGCTAGAGAGCCCACGCACGGCAACAAAGACCCAGTGTAGCCATAAGTAAATAAATGATTTTAAAAACAGTTGATACCTCAAGAATCCCCAGAGCTTAAGCTGTATAATTCACATATTGATAATGTTTACTATTTTAAAGGTAAAAATTCTGTAGAAACTTGAAGTTTATAATGAACATCTTTCTCTTCTCTCTCTCTCTTGAGGAATTAAGTCAGTACTAACATATTTCTACTTTGTAGTATTTAATTTTCTACTTAGGAATATTTAATAATCTAAGAAAATATTTGGAGCTGTTAGATGAACTGTCAAAATCAAACTAAGAATTATACAAGTAAATCTGTGCCTAGAACAAAGGCTAGTATCATCTGCATTTTGGAGAAGTGCCAAATGCAGCAGATAGGGCGGGGCAGCAGAAGTCACACTGGAAACTGCATGTGCAGAAGAAAATGCATACATGGTACTGGCGGGCTGGTGTGGCCCACCGGCCTGCTCTGATCCTGACTGCTTAGACTACAGGACCGCGAGTCTGGGGGTGTGCGTTCTTTCATCACAGGTCTGCTGTGGCCCTTTCTTTGGCTGTCTCCCACTGGTTCTGACTCCTGGAGGAATAGGTGCCTGTTGTTTCTGCTTTGTATCCCTGGGCCTGCTGTGGTTTCTCAGTATAAGTTGTCGACTAAATGTTTTGAACAAATGAATGACTTATATTTAAAGTTTACTGGATAAAAAGGAAATTTAACATGACTAGGCTACTTTAAACTGTGTCCTTTTTCCCAAGACAAAGCCAGATTACATCTTTCCTTTGTTTCACTTTGCTACCTGCAGCTCTGATTCTAAAGAGAACATGGTCAGATGAAATAAAATAAATCTAGAGAATGATATGTTTTTTTTTTCCTTTTTTAACGCCCAAGCAAATCTAAGCCGCTGGAAAATACATGTGCCCGAAGTATTCAGATCCCTGCTGATAGATCAAAAGCAGCTATGTCAAAATGTCCGTTATTTCCAATGGCCAGGAGTGTTAGTACTTATGGCACCTTGGATCAGGAAGACACTGGCGGGCAGAAGCTCGTTCCTACAGGCAGCCTGCCGACCACCTTACAGGGCGCTGCGGTACGTATTTCAGTGTTTTTTTTACAGTTTGGATATTGATAATTTGCATTTGATTTTGTTCCCCTTGTACTAAACAGCCTCATAAGCTTCAATTTTATTAAGAAGGGTAACTTGTTATATTATACAATTACATTTCTAATTATGTAGAAGTCATTGACAGGCATGTAAAAGAATGATTTAGTATCATCATCTTGTATTTGCTGTTTACAGTTTTTATTTACTCAACAGGATTCTTTAGGATTAGAATGGCACCTCCCAAGTCCAGATCCTATCACTGTTCCATATCTTAGTCCACTAGTGGTGTGGAAGGAACTTGAAAGCTTATTGGAAAATGAAGGTGATCGTGCAATAACAGTGGCAGACTTTGTGGACCATCATCCAATTGTTTTTTGGAACCTGGTGTGGTATTTTAGACGTCTTGACTTACCCAGTAATTTACCTGGATTGATTCTTTCTTCTGAGCATTGTAACAAGTATTCAAAGGTACGAGAAGAAGGATTAAATTCAGTGCTGCTATCACCACTGCGATGTTTGTATATTCCTAATGAGAAAAAAGTAATTTTATGCTAAATATTTTTAATAACCATCCGAATCAATAAAATTGTTGTAAATAATTTCTCTTCTTGCAGTTCAGCAGTAAGACAGTCGTGTTTTTTGGACTTCTTATAAAAGTTTACACAAAATGGGCTTGGCTTTTTGTTATAGCCTCAAGAATAAACTGTAAATGACTCTTATAAGATGACTTTGTGAGTTGGCCCCACTCATGCCTCATACCTCCTTCAAGAACAAGCCTAACGCTTTAGGAGGACGGCTGTAATTCACATTGCAGTCATGTGCCAGCTACCGTCCTCTTCATTCCTCTAAATTTTCATTTAACATTTAGGTGGTTTGTTGTATGTTCACTTGGATTTTTTATATTTTTTTTCCTTTTTCATTATGCTGTCACTGCCACTAAAGGGCAAGGTGTCTCAGTGTAGGAGCTTTGTGTTCTCTCTCCTTGTACTTCACATCTGTGATTGTGCATGTGTTTGGATTGTCAGTGAAGGAGTGACTGAGAGGTTAACTCAGAGTATCTGTGCTAGGGTCTTGAAATGTTGGAGAATGGGGCTTCTGGATTTATCTTTCTGTGGAGCCTCAGTTGAAAGCTGGTCAAGACTAACTTTTCATGATCTTAGTACTTTGTTAAATCTGAGACTTTAGGGACCACTGACTTCTCAACTCAGGTCATCTCCCTTCAGTAGGTTATAAAATGCATACAAACCAATGGTTTTTCTGTTCTTTTCTCTTTTGCACCCATACATCCTAAAAAATATTTTTAAGGATCTTTATAAAATATTTACAAAACATTATCATGTAAGGATCATTAATGAGTATTTTTTTATTCTTCAACACAGATTCCTCGCCACTGTATGTCTGAAGACAGTAAATATGTTTTAATACAGATGTTGTGGGACAATATGAAATTACATCAGGACCCAGGACAGCCCTTGTACATCCTCTGGAACGCGCACAGTAAGTGCTGCCATAGAATGCCCGTTTCCTTCATGTAAGAGTGCTCTCTACTTGCTTTAAACAGCCTAAACTAATGAGTAACTGACTTTTATTATACTACTTTTTGTCTTACAGGTCAAAATCGTACTCTTTTGTTTGAGAGTGAGTGTTAAGCTTGATGTTTTTAGTGTTATCTACTATGGAAGTCAAGGGGTTTTTGTTTTTTGAGTGATGCTCTGTATGTGGTGGAGGGGTTATATTTTGTCGAGTTCCATTTTTAGCACATCGCTTGTCCCTATTCTTTTTACCTGTTTTTTTGTTTCCATCCCAGGCTGCTGATGTAAAATTCCTTCCAGGGGCTGTATTACGGAAAATAGTATTTTTAGTTACTGTGTATTTGAGACCACAAAAAGCTTATTTTTATCATTGTTTGTCTTATTTCTTCCTTTTTTTCTTTGCTATCTTCATTCTTAGATTTCAGTTCTTTTATCTATTGCCCTTATTTTTACCGCTTCGTAGCTTTTTAAATAGCTATCAGTTGCTGCTTAATTACATTCTGCTTTATACACAGAACACTTTTGTTCATCTGCTCTTTTGTTCTTTTACAGCCCAAAAGTATCCAATGGTCCATTTATTGCAAAAAGGTGATAATTCATTTAACCAGGAACTGTTGAAAAATATGGTAAAAAGCATTAAAATGAATGATGTCTATGGACCAATGAGTCAGATTTTAGACACACTGAATAAATGTCCTCATTTTAAAAGACAGAGGTAAGTCATTCTCTTAAGTGAATATATTGTTCCTCTAAGCAGATTCATATTGTTTGGTGACTTGTTAGAATATCTCATGCTTATATTAACATAAAAAAATTTATAGATATATACAGATGTATGAATAGTAATATCTATCTTCTCCATTCCTTTTCTCCCCTAGGAGTTTATATAGAGAAATACTATTTCTCTCACTGGTGGCACTGGGAAGAGAAAACATTGATATAGGTAATTCAGCATAATATAAAACATGTAATACTTATATACCATGGTATAGTTTTCAAAATGTTTTTATACTGGTAGTATTAATTAGTTTAATATAAGATTATATTTAATATATTAGAATGCTTTCTCTTTTAATATAATGTAAAAGATAATTTGATATTTTGGTCATGTTGGTAGTAACAATGATAAATAATGAAAGCTAACATTTTTTGAGGGCTTATTATGTGCCTTACATCGTAGCAAGTACCTTCCACACTATATCTCATGTAATTCTCAAAAGTCTTATGGGGTAGGTACTATTATCATTTCCATATTATTATTGAAGCAGCTGAGGATTCAGGACGTTAAGTAACTTGAACTTGGGTTTCACAATAATAACAGAGCCATATTTGAACCAAGCAGTCTTAATTTCCAGTCCTATGCTTTTAACTATTGTGTCATATCACTAATGGCATTAAGCTTGTTTCAGAAAAGATGTAAGGTAGCTAAGTATGTATTTTAGGAGGTCTCATACATTTTTGGTTGATCATCATCTCTCAATTGTGCTTGGCTTCTTTAGAGTCAGAGACACAAATAGAAAGTTTTTAAAAGGATTGAAAAAGATACTCCATGCAAGTAATATTAACAAGGAGGCTAGACAAAGTAGAATCAGACAAAGTAGAATTTAGAGTCAAAGAAGGACATTTTATAATGATGAAACAAGCCACCAAGAATTATTAATTATTTTATAAGAATTATAATATATATGCTGCTAACAATAGAGCCCTCAAATACATGAAGTAGAAACCCGCATAATTGGAGGGAGAAATAGACATTCAGCCAAAATATTAATGGTTGGATATTTCAGTAATGGGTAGAACAACCAGAGAGTAGATCAGAAGGAAACAGAAGACTCGAACTGCACTGTGAACCAGCTAGACCTAGGAATACCTACAGAATGCGCCAGCCAACAGCAACACACACAGTCTCTCCACTGCGCATGAAACATTGTCCAAGAGAAACCAAACGCTAAGCCAGAAAGTAAGTCTCCACTACATTTTAAAAACTTGGAAATCATACAAGGTATATTCTCTAACCACACTACAAGGAAAAGAGAAATCAATAATAGAAGGAAAATAGGAAATTCACAAGTATATGGAAATTAAACAACACACTCCTAAATAACAAATTGGTCCAAAAAGTCATGAGATGATACTTTTGAGATAAATGAAAATAAAATACAATATACCAAAACTTTGAGATTCCTTAAAAGCAGTTTCTACCTTAAGAAACTAGAAAAAGAAGAGCAACCTAAACCCAAAGCAAGCAGAGAGAAGGAAATAAATATTTGTGGAAATAAATAATTAGACAAAAAAGGGGGGGAGGATTTTTTTTAATAGAAAAACTGATTGAAATCAAAAGTTTGTTCTTTAAAAAGACCAGTAGGGACTTCCCAGACAGTCCAGTGGTTAAGACCCCATGCTGCCGAGGCGGTGGGCACAGGTCGAGTCGCTGGTTGGGGAACTAGGATCCCACGTGCCGCACCTCCCAGTGCAGCCCCCCCAAAAACAAAAGATCAACAAAACTGAAAAATCTTTAAGCTAGATTAAGAAAAAGAAGATTCAAATTACTGAAATCTGGAATAAAGGGGGGGATAATTCCTATTGACCTTACAGAAATAAAAAGAATTATAATAAATAATGATATACCAACAAATTAGATAACCTAAAAGAGACAAGCAAATTCCTAGAAAGACATAAACTATAAAACTGACTGAAGATTAGAAAATCTCAATAGACCTGTTACAAGTAAATAGATTGGGTTAGTATACAAAAATCTTCTCCCGCAGGACCAGATGGTGAATTCTACCAAATGTTTAAAGAAGAATTAACAGTTTGTTATAGACGGCATGTTTGTGTCCCCCTCCCAAAAATTCATTTATATTGAAGCCCTGTGATGGTTTTTGGAAAGTAATTACATCAGGAGGTTGGAGCCTCCAGGATGGGATAGTATCCTTATAAGAAAAATAAGAGAGAACTTCCTGGCAGTCCCGTGGTTAGGACTCAGCACTTTCACTGCTGCAGCCTGGATTCAAACCTTGGTCAGGGAACCAAGATCCCGCAAGCCAGCCAGAGAAAAGAAAACTATCCCTTTCTCTCTCAGCAACGGGAGGATATTAGAAGACACCTATCTGCAAACCAGGAAGAATACTCTCACCAGACACCGCATTTGCTGGCACCTTGAATAATTGTTCATCATTTAAGCCACCCAGTCTATGGTATTCTGTTATAGCAGCCCAAACTAAGACACTAATCCTTCATAAACTCTGACCAAAAAAGTAGAAGAAAAAGAAGTGCTTCCTAACTCATTCTATGCATTAGGCCAAAATCACTGCAGATGGTGACAGCAGCCATGAAATTAAAAGACACTTGCTCCTTGGAAGAAAAGCTATGACCAACATAAGACAGCATATTAAAAAGCAGAGACGTTACTTAGCCAACGCAGGTCCATCTAGTCAAAGCTATGGTTTTCCACTAGTCATGGATGGATATACGAGTTGGACCATAAAGAAAGCTCAGCACCAAAGAATGATGCTTTTGAACCGTGGTGTTGGAGAAGACTCTTGAGAGTCCCTTGGACTGCAAGAAAATCCAACCAGTCAATCCTAAAGGAAATCTGTCCTGAATATTCATTGGAAGGGTTTATGCTGAAGCTCCAATACTTTACCCACCTGATGCAAAGAACGGACTCATTGGAAAAGACCCTGACGCTGAGAAAGATTGCAGGCAGGAGGAGAAGGGGACGACAGAAGATGAGATAGTTGGATAGCATCACTGACTTGATGGACACGAGTTTGAGCAAGCTCTGGGAGTTGGTGATGGACAGGGAAGCCTGGCATGCTGCAGTCCATGGGGGTTGCAAAGAGTCGGACACAACTGAGCGACTGAACTGAACTGAACTGAACCAAACCCAGACAAAGATGTCACAATAAAAAAAAAAACTGAAGAGCAATATCCCTTATTAATATAGATATAGAAATTCTCAACAAAATACTAGTAAACCAAATCCAGCAATGTATAGAAAGGATCGTATGCCATGACAAAGAGTGATATATCCCAAGGATGCAGTGTTGGTTTAGAATTAAAAAAAAAAAAAAAAACTACATTAATGTAATACTACATTAATGTAATGCCATATTAATAGAATAAAGACAGAACCACATGGTATCTCAGTAGACACAGAAAAAAACATTTGACAGAATTCAACAAACTAGAAAAGCTAGAAACAGAAAGGAATATCTTCAACCTGATAAAGGGCATTTATGAAAAACCCAGAGTTAACACAATATTCAGTGATAAAAAACAGTCTTCCCTTTAAGATCTGGAACAAGCAAAGGATGCCTGCTTCCACACTTCAACACTGTAGCTGGAACAGCCAGGCAAGAAAAAGAAATAAGAGGCATCCAGATTGGAAACAAAGAAGTTAAACTACGTTTATAGGTGACATGATCTTGTATATAGAAAACCCTAGAGATTCCAAACCAGACTGAAATAGAACAAAACAAAACCCCCAAAGTATTAGAGTTAATAAAAAATAAATTCAGCAAGTTTATAGGATATAAGATCAAAATACAAAAATTAGCTTAATTTCTATAGCAATGAATAATACAAAAATAAAATTAAGAAAGCAGTCCATTTACAGTAGCATCAAAAAGAATAAAATGCTTAGGAAGTTGTGAAAGACTTGTACCATGAAAATTACAAACATTTCTCAAATTAAAAATCACATATATGAATGGAAACCCACCCCACGTTCATAAATTAGAAGACTAATACTCTTAATATATCAGTGCTACTAAAGCAATCTACAGATTTCATACAGTCACCAGTAGTATTTTTTACAGAAATAGCAAAACCCATCCTAAAATTTATGGAATCTCAAGGCATCCCAAATGGCCAAAAGTCTTGAAAAAGAACAAATCTGGAGGATTCACACTGATTCCAGAACTTACAGCAAAGCTACAGTAATCAAAACAGTGGTACCAGGATAAAGACAGATACATAGGCAAATGGGATAGGATAGAAAGCTCAGAAATAAACCCTCACATTTATGGTAAAGATGATTTTTGACAAGAATGCCAAGACACTTCTGTGGGAAAATGACTCTTTTCAATAAATTGTTCTGGAAAAACAGGATATCCACTTGCAAAAGAATCAGTTTGGACCCTTATACAAAAATTAACTCAAAAAGGATTGAATATCTAAATGTGAGTCCTAAAACAATCAGAAGAAAGCATACGACAAAAGCTTCATGACATTGATTTGTCAGATCTTGGATATGACACCCAAGGCACAGGCAACAAAAGGTCAGACAAATAGGGCATTGTGAAAACTAAAGATTTCTGTGCATCAAAAGTGGTATCAACTGTATAAAAAGAGATCCCATAGGATGGGGGGGAAATACTTACAAATCATATATCTGAGAAGAGATTAATATCAAGAATATGTAAAAAATTCCTAAACTCAACCACAAAAAAACAAGCCATTGCAAAATGGGCAAAGAGCTTGAATAGACATTTATCCAAAGAAGATATATGGATGGCAAAGATGCTTAACATCACTAATAAGGAAATGCAAATCAAAACTACAGTGAGATACCATCTCACACCATTAGGTAGAATAGCTGCTATCAAAATCCCCAGAAAAACAAGTGTTTGTAAGAATATGGAAAAATTGGAGCACCTGTGCATTGTTAGTTGTGGTATAAAATGGTATAGCTGCTGTCGAAAACAGTATGGCATTTTCCTTAAAAAATTAAATACAGAATTTCCACGTTACCAACAGTTTCATTTCTGGGTATATACCCTGAAGAACTGAAGGCAGGGTCTCAAAGATATACTCACATGTACTCACATGTTTATAGTGATAGTACTCACATATTTATAGCAGTATTATTCAAAATAGCTGAAATGTGGAAGCAACAACCCAAATATCCATTGAAGCATGAGTGGATAAGCAGAATGGGATATATACATAGTGAATTATTATTCAGCCTTAAGAAGGAAGGAAATTTTGACATGCTACAACATAAGTGAAACTTGAAGACATTAAGTGGAATATGCCAGTCATAAAAATACAAATGCTGTATGATTCCACTTAAGAAGTACTTAAGTACTTAAAGAAGTCAAAATCATAGAGACAGAAGTAGAATGGTAGTTGACAGGAGCTGGGGGGAGAGGAAAAGGGTATTACTGTTTAATGCAGGGGTCCCCAACCTCCAAGATCGAATGTCTGATGATCTGAGGTGAGGCCGATGTAATAATAATAAAGTGCACAATACCTGTAATATGCTTGAGTCATCCCGAAACCATCCCTCACTCCAGTTGGTGGAAAAATTGTCTTCCACGAAACCAGTCCCTGGTGCCAAAAAGGTTGGGGACTGCTGGTTTAAAGGGCATAGATTTCAGTTTCACAAGATGAAGAGAGGTATGGAAGTGGATGGCGATGATTGCGCAACGTTTTGAATGTATGTAATACCGCAGAACTGGGCACCCAGAAATGGTTAGGATGCTAAACTTTATATGTATTTCACCAAATTTTTTTAAGTTGGGAAAGAAGAATTTTAAACAGTTGATGTCTTAGTACTTTACATTTCACTGGTCTGTGCAACCTAACTCCAAAACTGTCGACTTAAAAAAAAAAAAAAATGCCGTGGACTCTAAGTTCCCCGTTGCAGCTCTGAAATTCTGTGGTCCCTTAGTTGGCAGAAATGACCTGGACATTCCTTCTTGGCTCCTAATTTTGTGGTTCTGTAGTACTACCAAAACTTGATTGCTGATAATATCAAATATAAATTTCTGTATGCCTTTCTTGCTGACTTTTTACAGATGCATTTGATAAAGAATATAAGATGGCATATGATCGTCTCACACCCAGTCAAGTCAAGAGCACCCACAACTGCGACAGGCCACCAAGCACGGGGGTGATGGAATGTCGGAAGACCTTTGGAGAACCTTATCTTTAAGATATGTGTGTGTATACTTTGAATATGTATTGTATAGTCAGTGTATAAAACAACACTTTTAGACTCTAAACTTTTTTCTTCGATTTTTGAAAACACATTTATAAGATGTTTCAGGAGGTTCAGATAGCTTATGTACAGAGTGTCTTAAGAAGAAAATAGTGACAAGTGGGAAAGAGCCACTTTATGTCTCATTTCTTTTCTTCTTCTTCTCCGGTAACGAGTATTTTTGTGATAAAAAAAAAAAAAATCCCTAAACAAAATTAGTCCCCATAAAATAAGACAGCTGTTTTATGGAAGAGGCAGATTGAAAAATCATGTATGGAACATAAACAAATGTAAGATCAGAGTATCTCCTGTTTTCATAGACTGCTCAAATGTTTTGACCATGAAGTTGTATTATACGTATTTTAAATTGTTTATAGTAAGTTGATATTTTTTTAATTTTTAAACTTAATATAGCAAACAAAATGAACTTAAACTTACGAAGCAAGGCAGTTAAGTGCTTATTTTCCTTGTCTGCTGCTATGTGAAGTAATTAGTGCAGCTGCAGATCTCTATATGTATATCTATATTTTTTTTATTACTTGGAAGAATGATTCCAAAATGTCAGTGCTAGCGTCAGTGTTGTCCCAGGATCGCACGTTAGAACTCCTGAGCCTGACTGCAGTGGGTGAGGCATGGCAGGGCGCACGTCGCCCAGACGGACTCACTGAGCCTTGTGGGAGGAAAGCCAGAGAGGTTCTAAGTCTGCTTCTGCAAAATCAGGTTCAGTATACCATGATTCCAGAATTTTCTCTACTGCTACTAGATGCATACCATACACAGGGGAAATAGCTTACACAGCCAAATATCAATCTAAATTTTAATATTCTACATGAACATTTATGTTGGGAAATATGTCAGTTTATCCCAAATTTTACCTTTATTTTAATATCTAAAATATTGGGTATGGTGCAAATTATAGTATATTTATCTGGAATATGACCTACTGGAGTATTGTTTATATATATTATATATAAATATTCAAAATATTTTTTCAAAGGTAGAAAATTAATAACTCACTAAAAGGACAGCCAGATAGAATTTCCCATATTGAGGAACTTGGCTTTTTTAATAAGCCTTCTGAATCTGGTTTATGAAATCTAAATCCAAAATATCCAGAAATAAGACAGTAAATTGAATGTTTAAGTACCATGGGTATTAAATAGAATCTTAAAAAATTCTTGTAGTCCCATCATTTCTAAGATCACTGTCTTTCAATAACTTCTGATTAAAAAAACGTATCCTTTAGCTGTTAGAATTATATATTTTAATGTTCAGGTAGTATGTGTTTGTACATTGTCATAATGAAGGAATTCTCTAGCCAATGTCAAAGAAGGAAAAAATGAATGGTCCTAAATTAGATGTGTCAAAGCCGGTAGGGTTCAGGACATTCAGACTTGGAGATATCTTACAATCCTGAGACCATTCAGCTGTAGAAAAAACACTTTTGCGTAAACCCCATTGGTGAATACCACCAAGCTGAAACATTTCACAGCTTTCTACTCTGGGAAATAATAGGGAAAACTTAAAAATGTAAAATTTACTTCAGTTAGTTTGGGGCTGAACTTGCTTACTTGAAAAATCTGGTGCTATGCACATGTATCTGCTTCTCCTTTGTAAATATCACTCTTGTCTTATCCTTCTTTACTATTTAGGTCCACACTCACAATCTAATTCAGTCTTACGGTCTCAGAATCATAATCATTTGAAAATTATCCAATGAGAGAAACATTTGATAGGTGAGGCTTTTGGCATTGGTGACAAGCATCCATCCAAACAGAATTCTAGGGTTCTAGTCTGTTTTGCTGTTACTGTTTTGTTTTGTATAAGAACAGCTTTCACTATTGATTACCTTGTCTTTAACACAAGCAATATATATATGAATAGCAGTTTATTGATTTCAAATATCTAACCAAAAAAAGTAAAGTAAAGCCCATTCTTTATGATTCAGACTCATCTGGAAAACTGAATGTAATTTTTTTCTCCTTCCCCCCACCCCCAACACCAAGTTTTGTTTCTACTTTTGGTTGGGTTCTGTTTCCCCTGTTTTTAATCCCCAGGGAATGTTATTTGTACAGATTTACTCTCTAAAAACCTAAAACATGAATAGGAAGTGGTAAATCCTGATCAAAAGAAAATATGTAGATTATCCTTTAAAATAACTCCATACAAACATTTCTTCGGTTTTCTCTCTGTTGACCATACATTGTAGAGAATTATGGTCAATCACGTTGGAAAGAAATACCCTTTTACTACATTATCTTTTCTCTTAGTTTTGTTTATATGTTTACTAGTTGAAAATAAATCATGCCGTGTCCTGGTATAACTTGTTTACTACTTACTACTTCCTTCCATTGTGTTTTGAATGTCACACATTTGTATATCATTTTGAATATTCAGTTTTTTCCTCTTGAAAGGAAGTTATGCAGTATTCTGATTTTTTTTCTAATTGGGGTGGGGGGAGATTTTTTTTGCTTTAAAATCCTAAAGCCACTAGCTTATTTATTATAAGGTTTTCTAATAAAATCTTTCCATTTTTGTACGTGGAGAAACAGCCCCTGAAAATGCTAGTTCAGAATTTTAAGTGATAAGCTTTTTTTCTTTTATGCTGGTGATTAATGATACTTTAGTGCAACTAGCCAGTGCTACATATAAGTTATATTGTACTTCTACATATTTTGTAAGTACATGGTAAGAAAGTAACCAGTTGTGTGATAATGTGCAGTAGCCCAGCTTTATTTTTCTCTCACTGGAACTTGGAAGCTGCTGTTAGGCACTTTATCACTGAGCAGGAAGGGAAAGCCTGCCTCGTTGAGGTCCTTGGTCTGCCTTTGTGCTAGTCTTAGCATGCTCTGCCCTTCCTGTTAAGATATGTCTAAGTTTTATTTCAGAATTGAATTCTCTGGTGCCTGCAGGTCAGTTTACCTTAATATCCTCAGTGCTTGGCATCTTCTTACCCCTTCATACTACCTTTTTTCTCTGAAGAGTAAGTACATTTGCCAGCTTTATTATTATTTACAAAGTTAGTATTGCACAAATTAATATGGCAATTTCTGTCTGACTCAAAAAGTCCATGTGCATGTGTGAGATGGTAACAGACTCTTCAGATAAAGTTACTGTAGCCTTTCCACAGTTGCTTTCATTTGGATGGCTCTTTCCTTTTGCATTTAAAGATTTTCTCTTCAAACACAGTACTGTGATAAAACCACTGGAGCAACTGATGGAATTTTCTGTAAAGGAAATTCTCCATATTGACCGGCTCATCCCAGAAGGCCCTGAGGACAGCCTTAGGCCAGGGTGTCCTGCTTGGCTCTAGTGACTCCACAGGGATGGGCAGCCCTGATCATGGGCCCTCTCTTTGTATTTTTCATGGTCAGTTCAGTTCAGTCGCTCAGTCGTGTCTGACTCTTTGTGACCCCATAGACTGCAGCATGCCAGGCTCCCCTGTCCATCACCAACTCCCGGAGCTTGCTCAAACTCGTGTCCATGGAGCCTGTGATGCCATCCAACCATCTCATCCTCTCTCATCTCATCCTCATCTCATATTTTCATGGTAACCAGGCCAAAAATACACTGCAAGCTGCATCTGCAGCGGGACTTTCCCACAAAAAGGGGGCCAGAGCTAAGGATATTCTGTGAGCCATAAGGCCAACTTGTTTTTCAAATGCATCTACCAAGCTATGTCTTAAATATTAAATTCCAATTCTTGCCTCTTTTGGTACTCAATCTTTAAACAGTAATTGGGATATAGAATTTTTATGATACTTTATAGTATCATAAAAGGCCATGCTTCTAATTTGATAGAAATATTTTCAGATCTATATGAGAATATAATGTTCAAAATGTATAGTAACTGTTTAAAAATATACTAATTTTAAAACATTTGGAATATATCCTTTTTTTTTGTTACTATACAGAATCTTACCCATTAAATTAGGAAGAGTTTTACATTTTTATAAATATGGCCCAAACCTGTTACCAGGGCCATCAAGGAAATGCAACCTCAACAGGGATGAAGGGGAAATCATCTATTCAGCCACTTTCTCCCAATTTAGATATTCATGTATGACAGGTCTGACTTTCCAGGCTGAATGTAACTAGCTACACAGGTCATTTTACCCATCAAATGAAAGGACCATCTAACCATTATCTTGACATTTTAAGATGGTACTTAACCTCTAAATGAGTACAATTTTAATAAATTATTGATTTGTAATGTATGACAATAATCTTAATTTCAAGCGTAACAAATTGATCTTTTAAAAGTTATACAAGTTTTCCATCTCCTTGCAATCTCCTCCTTCTCCCCACCAGGTGCTCATCCATCAAGACCCAACTTTCACTTTGTATCTTAACCCTTTTCTTCAGAGTGTGAAGTCAGAACTTCCTTTCTCAGCAAAGATGAATGCCAGAAACTTAGCAAACTGATCAGGAAAAGGATATTCGATTATTAGTTGATTTTAATCATTAAATGGTGGTCCAGCACTTTATCGTTACAGAACGTTTCACTGTCTATCACTCCTCACTCAGTTGTACTGGGGAAGATCATCGGCTCCCAGGCTGTTGGTGAGGAGGAGCCGTCCCTGAGGCTGGCAGAGACCAGGCTGCGGCCCAGGCTCCTGGCACCGGGAGCTCCCTTCTGTGGCCACTGCCCTCTCTCGCTCCTAGGCCACAGCGTATGGAGACCAGGCAGTGCGGCAGCGCCAGGAGATGACCAATTTAAGAATGTGGAATTTGAATACGATCCTGCATTCATCAGTCTTCTCTGGAGCCATGAACACATCCATTTTTGTAAAATAAAAGATCATTGGGACTCACAATTTATTGAAATTTAGTAAAAGTCATTTCTATTTCCAAACAACGTGGATCTTGGGAGTAGTGAGGCCATGAATTAAGTTAACCAGCCCATCTTAGAAGATGGATTAGGGACTAAAGTACTTTGAAAACAGCCCTTCAACACCAAAATGTTTCAGTTTTTTTTCCCATTTCACATCTGTCCAGCTATCTTCTAGTCTTCGGTGAATCCTCTCATGTTTGTAATTAACGCCGTATTTACTGTCATAAACTGCATTCACCTGAGCTCCTCCTGCTTCATAGCCAGTGGCATAGCACTGTTTCATTTTTAATGTGCCCCTTAACTTGATGCCAGTAAAAGGCAGCAAGCAGCAATATTTAATATACAAGCATTTCAGCTTCCACATGAAATGTTTAACCACACAATTTTTTAAAAACACAGGTGTCCTTTGCACTAGCTACCTTGAAGGTAGTAACACTTTTTTTCCTCTCCATCTTAGCACTGTGTTAAGTGTTTCTCCTTTGTAATCGCCTTAATATCCAATTGTAATCCACACAAGAAATCAATCTTCCTGCTTTATAATCCTGTCTCAGATGACATACAAAAATAGCATTGCCCCACTGGATCTCTTGCTTTGTAAACCAGATTTGGATATACTGACTTTAGACTCTTTTTAAAAAATTACTTTGCTGCTGCCTCACTGGTACAGCTCCCACGTTAAGTGAGAATATGAGAGGGTGGGGCCCAGCCAGGACAGCTTTGTTAGAATGTCTAATTGCTCAAGGTGCCCACCTGATGGAGACCACACAAACTTGGGTAAGTACGTATAATGACCCTCAGAATAGTTTTCCTCCCCTAATAGCCACACCTTCCAACTGAACGGCAAATTATTAATTTCTTGGGCTGCTTACTTTTCAGAAATGCAACAATGAGAGCAAATGTTCTCCTTTGAAAAAGCTGTAAAACATTGACACACATTTTACCAGACTACGATGTGTAATGATAATTGATTCTTGTTATACTTTGTTTTATCTATAGATTTCGTCCCCTTAAACTCACCAGTAACTAAACTGTAAGGAGTACAAACCTGATAGAAGCGCACACTGAACAGTAAAAGAGGAGACAGCAAATTGCAGCATGTGCTGGGGGCAAGGGCCAGGAGGGCGAGACCACACCTGCCTGTTTTGGATCAGCAGCCCTTCAGGAATAATCAGGGTACTGTCACGCGGGTGCTTGTCTTATTGCTGTGATGCCTGTCCCAACCCTCACTCCCAGTTATCTCATTTTAGAAAAGCCTCTGACTCAGGCCCTTCTTGGCCTCCATGAAGGGGTGGTAGGAACACCACCCCTCCAGAGTCCTAATCCGCAATGAACTGCAGGTGCTTCCAAGGATAAACTTCAGCCCCCATCACACCCACATCAGAGGTTCTTGGCCACTCACTTCCCTCTCCCAGATCAGGTTCATTCTTTCTTTAATGTGACAAGAGGTGCAGTAACTTCTGGCATGGGTTTCTGATCGATGTCCATTTTGAGCACTAGTGACTCTGACTCAGACAGATACAGGGCAGGATATGATGCGATCTTCCAGCATCACACTGATTATCAGGAATACAAAGTACAGGAGGAACATGGTGAAGCCCAGGATCTTGTTCATTCTCCACTTGCATAATGCAATTGACGAGATCACAAACAGGAGCATGAGAAAAAGCAAAACAATTGCACAGAACAAGCCATTGCTGCTGACAGCAACAGGCTGCAATCCACTGATGAGCGAGAAGAGCATCCAAGGAAGGGGCAGGCTGCAAGACAGGAGAGACAGTGTGAGTGTTCTTTATGCTGATAACAGCCCATGTACACAACAGTACTGCACAACTTACAAAGCACGCAGTTTTACACAAATGTAAGAAACAAAATATTCATGTTAAAGGTTAGAAAAGGAAAGCAAAGTGAAGTCACTCAGTCATCTGACTCTGTGACCCCATGGACTGTAGCCTATCAGGCTCCTCCGTCCATGGGGTTTTCCAGGCGGGGTACTGGAGTGGGGTGCCATAGAAAACTCAGGTCCAGGGAAATTAAAATTAAGTACCCATTACTCACAGTAACTGGAAAGCCTAGATTAAAACAGGTTTTCTGGGTCTGAGTTGTTTTCTTCATACTTGGTGGCTTCTGTATGACTAACCTAACCCTCTAAATCCTTAAGATAAGGCCTAGCTCGGGACATTTCCTGACACTTGTTAGTGGTTCAGGCTCTCCTCAGCCCTTTAACCTGCTCCACCCTGCAAACACACACATAAACAAATTCAAATGAAAAAAATCACAGCCACACCCAAATCCTGAAGGTGACTGGGGAAGTGAAAACGGGCGTGGTGCTGTTACGGAGCTGAGAGGAGCCGGTAGGCAAATCCCTACAGGAAGACGCAACATTTACTTGTTTATACAAAATACTTTTTAGAACCTCTGAGCAGGCAGGAGTCCAAATGCAAAGGAGCAGGAGTACCAGGCAGTAAGACAGGAAGTCACTGCTCCTTCCAACCCCACCTCCACCACCTTGGGGGTCAGTGAGCCAAGCATTTGACTGTGTTTGGTAATGGAATTTAATGGCCTTCAGTTTTCAATTTATCCATAAATTCCAGTCAGATTTCAGGCAGCATTTTAGTCCTATTATCCTTCTGGCTGTGATGAATGAAAGGAGGCTACTTGGTTACCTTGTGGAAACTATAAACGCCGTTTTATTCCATGTATAATGAATGGACAGAGCCAACAGTGTTTTCCAGCCATGATATGCCTTAGAAAAGCCAGTTTGCCACTCACCCCACAGTGATATCAAATATGTTACTGCCCACGGAGCTTGACACAGCCATGTCACCCAGGCCTTTCCGAGCGACAATCACACTGGTGATGAGGTCAGGAATTGATGTGCCTGCTGCTAGGATCGTTAAACCCATGATCTCCTCAGAAATCCCTATTGTTTCGCCAACCTGGTAAATAGAGAAACCATGGCAACAGCAGGTGAAAAATCTGAGGCTCTTTGAAGTGCCAACCATATACTACTTTGTACAAAACCATCACCTTCCTCAGAGTTAATGTTCCCTTGGCCTGAGTGAGCTAGGGTCATGCAAAACTAACAGCTGGGGAGATGGGCCATGGAGAGAAAGAACAGGGCCTCTGCTCAAGGCTTCAGAGGAGGATGATGCTCTTTTCTAACCTGACTGAAGTCCATCTATGATTACCACTTACTGTTATTCCAACCACAACAACTCTACCTTCCCAGAAGAATTGCTCCTTCAAAGGCCTGTTCATGTATGTTTCCATTTCCAGACCCACAGACACCTGCCATGTGCCAGGAACTTTTTAGAGGCTGGAGGCAGAAGTATGGACAGTGCAACACTGACCCTACTCTTTGAAGCACCAACCATATACTATTTTGTGCAAAACCATCACCTTGCTCAGAGTTAATGTTCCCTTGGCCTGAGTGAGGTAGGGGTCATGCAAAACTAACAGCTGGGAAGAAAAGAGAAAAGCATGTAAACAGTGATAAAACTGCGCTGAGTGCAGTATTCCAGGTAGAGGAGAAAAGCCATGCGCACTCAAGAACATTAATTAATGCCAGGAAGGAGGCAAAACTGAGAAACTGAGCTTGCTCTCTAGAGTGTGTACGGTCTCACCAGGTAGAGAGAAGTGGCCAAGGCAGGACAGAAAGCAGGGAATAAGGCTAATAAGGAATGGTCAGCTGGATCAGGTTGAGAAGGGCCTTCTGTCAGATGGCAGTGTGAACAGAGGACAGAAGAGCCCTGCTTGAAAAGTACTGCACCCCTTGGAGTATAAAGTCTACTTTTACACCTTTACAAACAATATATGAACTACAAACTCACTTGGTGCTCGCCATTCCCTGGGTGCCAGAAATTCACCCAGAAGGAAAAAAGTCCTTTTGGCCCACGGATGCAGGATTTAGTTCCTGCCCCACACTCACCTGGTGAGCCCACCAAACCATGAGGTATGAGAACATGGCTATCCACAGGATGGATCCCAGGAAGGTGATAACAAAAAACTTCTTAGCCTCCTGTTTGAAAGTTTGAAAAGGAAGAGAAATAAGTTGCAGAGGCTAAAGGGCTCTGGCCCTTCTGAGAGAGCCCCAGGAGATCTGTGGGAGGAGTGATGGAGATGATGTGGAGATATCTGACCTCTGTCTCCAGTGAGGACCTAGAAAAGGATGGGCTTAGTGGCCCACTCTAGATGAGACGAGACGGGGGTTCAGCACTGACAAAATGAAGAGAGCTATTTGCTTGCACTAGGACCAGCCAATCTAGTTATTTGGTTTGACTTCAACTTTTCCCCACTCTGCCCTTCTCTGGACCCAGAGACAGAATATGGTTCCCCTTTGGGTGGAGTACGTTAGTCAGACCTTTCCCTATAAACAGGAATACAGGGTAGAAATAGCACTTATAACCCTAGGTCTTCACAGTGTCGCTATGAAATACAGAGGGTGTGCAGTGGCATCATTCCCATATTCAAATCAAGAAACTGAGAATTTAAGGAGATTATTTCACGCTGCTTATGGTGGTGGAAACACACACATTCCAGGGCCTCCCAAGTCCATCAGTATGTCCCTCAGGTGCACGGTCCCCTCTGGAGCTGCAGGTTCCATCCCAGACCCTCTGTGGTTGAGCCCCGACAAGCTGGTTTGCCCTATCATCTCCCTCTGAGTGGGCATGCGGAGAGGCCCCAGAGCTTCCCTAAGGATAGGCGACTTGGGGACAGCTGGGCAAACCCACCAGCCTCCGGACGTCGGGAACCGTCAGCCACAGCGGGAACACAATGGGCAGGAGAAAGAGGTAAATGGCTTGCTTCCGCCTGGTCTCAGGCCATTCCAGGAACAAAGGCTGCTCATTTTCCTCCTCTTCCTCCTCTTCATCTTCCTCCTCTTCATCTTCCTCTTCTTCATCTTCCTCTTCTTCATCTTCACTGTCACCTCCATCACCTCCCCCTTCACCATCCAAACCTTCCTCGTCATCTTTGGCTTCACCTTGAATTTCAGCATTCAATTCCTGCTCTCCAGTTTCGCCTTCACCACCTTCTCCTGCTTGGATTTCACCTTCGTCTTCACCACCTTCCACTTCACCATCTTCTCCTTCCACTTCCCCAGCTTCTCCTGCCTGGATTTCACCTTCATCTTCATCACCTTGCACTTCCCCACCTTCTCCTGCCTGGATTTCACCTTCATCTTCATCACCTTCCACTTCCCCAGCTTCTCCTGCCTGGATTTCACCTTCATCTTCATCACCTTCCACTTCCCCAGCTTCTCCTGCCTGGATTTCACCTTCCACTTCACCAGCTTCTGCCTGGATTTCACCTTGGTCTTCATCATCTCCTCTCCTTTCTGCCGGGATGTCACCTTCACTTTCATTCTCTGCTTTTCCTTCACTTTCAGCTCCTAATGCAGCGTCGCCTCCACTTCGCTCTCCGTTTTCACCTTCGGCAGGAGCTTCCGCCTCGCCACCTGTCCTTTCGCCTGCGTTCTCAGCTTCGGCCCCTACTCCCTGCAATCCAAAACCAACAGATTAATGGGAAATGACAGCTCTGTTTGTTCCCTTTCCTGTTTCTCCCCACCATTTTTTTGTTGTTGTTCTCAGAATGTATCTAAAAGCTTTAGTATGAGGAAGAAACAAGTGCAGTCATTCAGCAAAATTCCCTTTACAACACTCCTACCCAGTCCTGTCTTTATTTGATCATTTCTAGGGATGGAGAACGCACCACGTACAGCAGTTCCTGACAACTCTGACTGGTTTGAAGTCCAAAATGTATACCAAAGGTCCACCCTCTGTGTATAGGTTTGCTTTTGGGAGCCACAAAGAACACTCCACACAGAGACAGCCTCTCTTCCCTGGGCTGAAGATTCCCAGGTCCTTCTATGGTTCCCCATGCTACAGCCTCCTCCCCTTCTTGATGAACTCATTCTAGTTAGCTTATATCCCATGAGGAGGTTTCTAAAATAACACCTCACAGAATCCAACAGGATTATCATGCCCCTTATTTTAGATACGATGCTTCCATTAATGTTGCCTAAAATGGCATGATATGTTTTGGTGGTTACATGACATTCTGAATCCATCTAAAACTCAACTGCTATATTATATGTGTAAAATGATGATGATGATACCAATTCATTGAGGGTTTTTATGTGCCAGGCATCATGCTAAGTAGTATAATAATAACAACAACTCACACTTAGTAGGTTTCCTGAGTCAATTAATTTATCATACAGATAGAATTAAACCCATCTGACAGATGAAGAAGGGTACAGAGTAGTTAAAAGCTTGCTTGTGGTCCACACAGTTTGTCAGTAATGAAGCTGGGATTTGTGAATCATCCAACGCTTGGCCTCTTCACCATCAAGCTACCCTGCTCCCCAAATGCCAGGACTGAATGAGATACTTGGTTCCCAAACCTGGTAGCTTATTAGAAATACAGATTTCCTTGCCCCACTGAACCAACTGAAGTTGAATCTCTAGGACTGAAAACCAGGAATCTATTTTTATATGCTGCCAGGTACGTCTAATAAGTGCATCTGTAGATGTGTTTGGGTACCATGGACTGACTCCACATGCTCTAAAAGCCATTGATTCTTAGGGTCCTCAGATTAGGCTCCCAATAACTTATAACAATGTGCTGATCCAATCCCTTGAGTAAATGACCCAGGCTGTGTGCTCATGAAGTACATCGTCCATAACAAATTTCATGACGCTGCCAATCCCCAGGGGGTGCTCAGTGATTCTAAACTCTGCTGCATATTAAAATCACCTCGAGGACTTAAAGACTGAAGGACCCACCCCAGATATCCTGACTTCACTGGCTGAGAGTGGGCCCTAGTTTCCCCCAATTATTCTAATATGCAGCCAGGGTTCAGACCACCCAAAGAAGAAGCCAAATATTAATATCCATGAAGCCTGTGCTTTCAGATGAGAATGAATAATTCCTGCCCTCCATTCCCCAAGCTAATCTGGAGAAAATGACAAGTCATTTAAATTAACAGCACCCTCTTCTCTGAGAACTGTCAACCCCAATAGCCCCTGACAGGTGGCTCCTTCACCCACGTTGCAGTCAAAGCACCCCACTCTCCCTGCCACAGTTGACTAGACGTAGGTTTGACCCCTGATCTGTGCCCCGTTTTGAACGGATTCGCTGTCTTCTGAAACAGGGAGCCAGTCACTGGTTGATCACATTGTGGACTGGAGGACTGGGGTAGTAGCTTAGGTCTCTGTGTGCTAATAAGGAAGCAATGGAGTCAACTGCCAGGAGTGATAAAGCCTGCACACGGAGAAGGACAGAGGGAGGGCAGGACATGCAGGGAGGCCAGCAGGGCCACAGGTGCCTTGCCAGGCCTAGGTCCAACTCACTGTGGGACCAAGTTTCACTTCCTGACCTGGGGTCCCGGGAGACACCTCTGTATCCTCTCAATCCCTTTTACTTAAGCCAGCTGTAACTGGCCTACTCAGGACACGCATGCTGCCACTGAAGATGTCTTAGACACTGAACCCAAAGTTGCTGACTTAGGATGAGATATAATTGAGTGCTTCTGGGTATCCAGTAGAAGAGAATGTCAGGGCTGGAATCTGTAAACTAAATGTACATTTCCTGTCAGTCACTGAGCCCTCACTGAGCACATGCAGAGCTGTGCTTCTGGGGCGGGAGGGGAGGGGAGCAGTGGGGGACAGAGACCACTCAGACTCGGATCCTGCCTTCTGGAATCTCACCACCTCGCAGGGGCACTCAGAGAGACTCACAAACAGAGTACAGGGAAGGCAGTGGTAAGGGCCCTAAGAGAGGAAGAGAGCACCATGGGCATTCACACTGTGGGGTCAAGGAAGCTTTGTGGCAAAAGAGGCATTTACACTAGCTTGGAGGAATGGGTGAGAATAGGATATATGAAGATGTAGGGGAAAGGGGCATTCTGGAGGGAGAAGGCCATGTGAACCAAGGCCTGGAGGTAAAAAGCATGGAGACAAGAAGTTCAGTTTGGTTGCAGCAAGGTGGAAGAGAGGCTGTGAGACTGTAAAGGCAGCAGTGTCAGAACTCAGGAAGCCTGTGAGCCAGGCTGAGGCACCTTGGAAGGTCCCAAGGCCTTTGCCCAGCAATCCTTCCACTGTGCTTCACGCTGCCTGGTTTCACTGTATCCTAGCGGCCAACAGAAACCCCCCCACACCCCAACAGTTATTTTCACGTTTTTACAGCATGTGACAGCTGGCAACATATTCTCATACATATTATCTCACTCATACTAAGGTATTACAGTGAATTAACTGGCCCCGTAAGGTATTCGATCTTCAAAGAAAGGGCAATGCTTACCCCAGAGGAATGAACTTCCAACAGCCATTTCCAACCTTGAAGGAAGGACTGACTTTTGGATGGCAAGTGCTTCCCTGGGCCTCTCAAATTCCACCCCCTGGAAAGAGGCTTGTGCCTACCTGACTGCCAGGATCCTCCTCCTGATCTCCCTTGACGTCTGGAGCAGGGGCTGGTGTGACCGTGACTGCAGGGAGCTTGGCCGGCTCCTCCTCTTTAAAGGATAAACATGGGATAGGTCAGAAGAGTGTGCTGGGTGCTGAGGGCAGTTGGCAGAGATGGTTGGCTACAGGGCTATTGGAGTTGTCCACTTCAGGGTCTCAGAAGGTCTGTTTGGGGCACTCCCCATCAACCAGAGAAGGAAAATGATGTGACGTGAGTCGTTCCCGTCCTGTCCACAGAGATATCTGCACGTGAGGACAGCTGGCAGCAGTTCTCCTCACTGTCCCCGTATTTCCAGGTATTCACATCCTGGCACTGTGGCCCAGGATACTATGAACAGCTTGGGAGAGAGGGCAAAGCCCCAGCCCTCAGTGCCTGGCCCTTCCCCCTAACCAGCTGCATGGAGAGAAGCCCGATGCTTTCCAAGGCAGCAGCCAGGGAGCCTTGGAATAGGACTGCAGGAAAGAGAATCGCAAAGTCTGGAGATCTGGGTTTGGAACACGCCCTCTTACTTCTTGGCCATCTGGCTCTGGGCAAGCCACTTGATCTCTCTGAGCTTCAGTTTCCTTGTCTACAGAGTGGGAACAATGCTGCTCTACCTGCCTGCTGGGTGGATGAGGCAGGCCTGGGGTGCTGTACAGAGCTGTCTCAGTCCCTTGTCCCAGCTGCCACACGGATGCTGGACTTCTGTGTCAGCAGACCCCTGACGGCCCTCCATTACTAGGGTTGCTGGTCTCAGACCAATTCCCTAGAAGCAGGGTCCTTGTGTAGAAGCAACAAGAAGAAGAAACAGAGTCCAGCAGACTCTCATCTGGGACAAGATTTAGCAAAGAAGTTCAACCCCCTCGCCAGGCCTTGCCTACCCTATGTGAGGAGAGTACAGAGGGAGCAGTACACGCCCTCGGGCCTGCAGCCACGTCAGGAAGGGAGCGCAGTGGAAGGAGGAGGCCGGACGACAGCGGGCATGGGGCAGCGCTAGCTCATCACTCCAGCTGACTGGCCCAGAGGGGGCGGAAGGCATGCCCAGACCCTGGGTGACAGGAGGCAGGAAGGTGGCAGGAGAAAACCAGCTGGTCTCACCTGGTTTGCTCTCTGCTTTGGCCTGAGGCATGGCTTTTGCCTCCTGAATCAAGGTCTCCTCCTCCTTGTCCTTGGAGGGCCGGGCTGTGAATGAGAAATGAAATGTCTCACCCAGGACTGCAGGGTCCCTGCTATACCCTTCAGCTAGCCTGGTCAGCTGACAGCCAGAGCAGCTGAAGTGGGTGGAAAGAGTCTGGCCTGGAAGTTGCAACATGCAGACTCTGGTCCTCCTCGGCCTATTCACAGTGCCCAATTCCCAAACTTCTGCCTTAAATTCCCTACACTGTCACTAACTAGCTAAGACCTTCAGCTAGTCACTTTCCCACTCTAGGCCTATTTCCTTTCTGATAAAATGACATGGTTAGACTTGGGGGCAACAAATAGTATTTATGTCCTTTAAGAACTCAAGTGATGGCTGCCTGAGTGCTGAATTGAGAATTCTGCTCCAAGCTTGGCTGCAGAGCACCATGATTCATTGGTGATGTCTGAAATGGGCAGGGAATGGGGAAATAATGACAGGGAGGTGTTCCCGCAACCCTTGGACTAGACTGTAAGGTCTGCAGTTTACCGTCTATGAATTTACTAGAAGCTTTGCTCTGGCTCCAGGGCACTACTGGGGGCCATGTTCATAAGCCTCCCCTGTCCAGTGGGAAAGGGAAATGATGGATCGTCAAGCTCCTGTCACACTCCTTTCGACCTCAGACACCTGGAACCCAAGCAGAGCCTCCTTCCAGACCCCTGTGCACACCTTATGCTCTGCTGGTGGTCCTCAGAGCATCATGCACAGAATAGCGCTGTCCTGACTTCCAGAAAAGAAAAATGGGGATGGCAGCTCTCTTTCGATATGACTATGTTCCAGGCAACATGCAAAGTGCTATAGTTTCAGCTGAGAGGCACAAGACTGAGCTGCAGGGGCTCAGGAGGGCCCTCCTCACAGCTGTGCAGGCCGTGGGGTGAGGACAAGGGCACGGGTGGCAGAACAAAGCTGTGGGTCTATCTGGGGTCCAGGCTGGCTCTGCCCGTGAGTACCGGGTGGCCTGGGGAAGCCTGTGCACCCTCGCTACACCTCAGTGTCCCCTTTCTAAAAAAGCAACAATATGATACACTTGGAACACTGATGTGGGGGTCTAAGGGACAAAATAAACAAAAGTACTTTAACTGCTGCGTTAAATATTGCTATGTTAGCTTAGATTTTGGAGCCAGATGCCTGGGTTTGAATCCTAGTTCTGAATCTTGCTAGCTGTGGATCCAGCAGGGTGATCCTCTGTACCTCAGATTCCTCACCTATAAAATCTTAACAGAGTTCTTGGAGGAATACATGAATTTATATACGAACATGCTTAAATCAGCGCCTGGCAGCTACAAGATACTACGTAAGTGTTAGCTATGACAATGATGAGCTGACAACACTCGCTGAGAGCAGCTGTTCCACCCAGGAAGCAGTTCTGCACCGCTGAGGCCCAGCATTCCAGAGGGTCTGAGTTAGAACGGACCCCGAAGACCCTCTAGTCCAGAACACTGGCACACTGTGAAGGTTTGGGAATCAAACTCTGTCTGGGTCCAGAACGGGTCCAGAAGCAGAAACAGGTCCAGAGTTTCCTTCTCTCAACCTGTCTCCTGAACAATCAGGGCGGTTCAGCTGCAGCTGCCTCTGGCAACGGGCTCCAGCCCACACAGCCATCACTCTGGCACGTGTGATCCCTTGAAGCATCCTGTCCCGGTGGGCCTGCTCAGCAGGTCCCATCAGAACTGAGATGTCAGAAAGTGGGTACTCCACTGCCTCCCTCATGCAGACAGCTCCAGTGCCCCACGGACGCTGATCAAGCACTGCAGCCTTCTGCTGAACAACACATCACTCTTCCAAGGGCTCCCCTGGCCCCAGGCTTGGTGCCAAGAATACCTGTAGACTGTTGCCTGGAGGGGCTGGCAAGAAAACCAAGTTTCCCTCTTTCTTCTTTGTCATTACACGCCCTAACCTCTCATTTCCCATGCCCTAAGGAACACAGGTCAGCTTCAGGGCCTTTCTCTGTTTCTTCATCTCTTTCATATACACACGCACACATCCATGTGAAATCACCAGAAGAAGCATGAGGTACTAGAGAGGTGAAGCCCCTGCCCAGGGTAAGAGTTCAGACCATGGATCAGCTCTGTGGAAAGAGCTGGAATACTTGGAAAGGGTAGAAACATCTGGACAGTCATCTGAAAATAGCATACAAAAACACAAACATATGTCTGCAAAGTGCTGGGAACAAAGGTCTTCATCCCAGCCCCTCCTGGGTGGAATCTTGGGGTGCAGGATCAGGGCTGGCTTCTCTGAGCAGGTCTGCACGCCAGCAACATCAGCAAACCTCCCCCGGGAGGGCTGCTGCACACCCGCCACACGCCCACACAAGACGTGCTTGTCTTCCTGGGGATGACTGTCACTGGCTCCCCCAGTGCTTGTTTCCTCACATGGCTTCTCAGCTCTCAGCATGGCCGGATCATCTCCTTAGTATCAATCTCCTCTGACCTCGGCCTGGCCTGGACACGGCCTGGACTTCACATAATCCTGTTAGGACAAGTAGGCCAGCGGGCAGCTACTGGTCATGGAAGAGGATCGGCAGGGGGCCCTGGAGGCCCATTCAGGAAAAGGTCTTTATCTTCAGGACTTTACTAGAGCCGGCAGTTCCACAAGGAGGGCCAGGCCTAAGCCAGGGGTACAGCTTCCTTCACGGTGCCCTGGCCAGATACACCCCCAGCACTGACCACCCACAGGCTGCCGATGCTGCAGACTGCACCCCGAAACCCCAGGGGTGCTGTTTTTTTGGAGCTGACATGGGGGTGGCCTCTCCCAATGTCTGTGGAGACTCACCTTCAAGATTTTGTACAGAAAGTTTGATCACCTTATCTTTGACTCTACTCTTCACAGTACAATATGCTTGTCTTAAACACCCAGTATATTATGTGAAGAAGACGCTTCAGGGTCTGAGAAATTCTGAAGCCCCTAAAATCTGTCCCTGGGCCTCACGGGTCAGTCTCTGGTGTCACATTCAGCTCAGGCCTCAGCCTCCTGCCCAACTGCACTCCAACTCCTTGGCTTCTGCCCCAAAGTCAGCTTTCTCTGATGGGCCTCCTGCCTGGCTCCAGTTCTGCACCAGCGTCCCAGAGACAGAGGCGCCCCAGGAGAATAGGAGTGTACCTGAGAGCGCCCCTCGGGGCCTGCAAAGTGTGTTTGAGACGGTTCTCTGAGGAAGTGGGGCAATAGGCAAGATGCGGAAGGAGGATGGTGAGACTCTCAGCTGTTTCTATCATTTGTCAAGTTGGACTTTAGCCTCCACTGCACTTTGGACCCTCAGACTCCCAGAAGTGGTCCTGTTGGCTCTCGGGGTGTCCTTTGGGATTCCTGGCTGGGGGAGGGGTCAGCCAGCTTCCTGGGACTCCAGAGCTGAATACAGAGCAAAGGAAGGTACCAGCCAGAACTTCCAACCATGGGCCCCACAGGAGGTGCCCCCAGAAGCAACCTTGGCCACATTATCTGGCTGGAGACTCTGTGGGACATCGGGGCTGACTCATGGGAGTGGGCTTTGCAGGAAGTCACTGAGGGCAGCCCCCACAGAGACCAGCGCAGGGCACGCGACCCTCAGGGCCCCACTCACTGCAGATAACCCCTTTCGTTTCACAGGACGGACAAAGAGACAGGGAGGTAGGGGTGTGCATAAGTAAGGGCAGCTCCACAGGGTCCTCTGGGTGAGGCTTCCCCGACCGGCTGCCCTTGCCATCCTCCCACTCCCGCCCTCGCTCCACTGCCTCTGCGCTTTACAAGCCCCGGTTCTGCCCAGCTCAGAAGGGAAGGAGTGGACAGGGAGACCACACAGGTCTGGGCAGGCCTTGCTTACCTTCCCCCAGAGGGTCCAGGCTGTGGAGCATGAGCTGGTAGATGGTGCTGCGGATGGTGCTGTTGTGCAGAGAGGCCGAGCTGCTCCCTCGGGTCAGCATGGACGAAAGCTGAGCAGGAAAGAGCCGCACAGGCCTCAGTGGGCCCCCGTCCAAACCAGGGGAGGCGCCACATGGGGGGGGCCTCATGAAAAGTAAAGATCAGAGCCTTCTCTTGGCGTCCCCTCTCCCTTCACCTCAACAGGAGAGTTACAGTGCTTCCCTTCTCAGCCTCCCCTCAACTCTTCCACAACTGGTTAGTTCTACATACCAAGTCATTCCCCAAGCTCTTGACAGGGAGCAGACGATGTATATTAAGAACACCACATTCCTGAGGGTGTCCATCCCTGCAAGTCCACCCTCTAAGAAACAGTTTCACCCACACACCTCACAGACAGCCCCACTGTGCACGCGCACAGCCCCTGACAGTCCACAGAGAACATCCTGGTGCTCTGTCACTGCCCCACCCCCAGAGACAAGCAAGGCTATGATACCCACCTACAGGAAAAAAATGAAAAATCAACAAGGCTGAGTGCTTATCCGTCTTTGGGGCGTCAATGAAAAAGTTAAGACGACGACCCAGGTCTTCGGAATCCAGCCCTTTCTTTTCTATCCATGTGCTCAAGAGACCTTCACAGGTACACACATACACACATCTGTATATGCAGACACACAGATGTGACACATACTCATTCGCAGCATTAAAAAAGAGACCAAAGGCCCAAAATGGAGTCACTTGTGCTCTGCTCACACCATCAAACTGAAACATAAGATACCTAACCTAACTGCAGTTTCAGCCCCTCCCAGGAACGTACTCTTAACCAGTTAGTCTGGAATGAGCTGGTTAGCACACTAGTGAGTGATCTACTGATAGACCCTTGCTATCCCCCAAAGGAAGGTGACCTTGCCTGAAGCAACCAGGAACTCCTTTCTATCTGCTAAATGGGATGCTGCCCAAGTCAGGAATGATTGAATAAAGCCAATCTGATCTTTAAATTGACTCGGTTGGATTTTTTGTTCATTTTTTACACTAGTGACACACATAGCAACACCGTCTGATTTACAAGGAAACACCCAAGACAGACTTGCTCAGTCGCCTTCCTTTCCCAGCCAACCCTCGGGATCTGAACTCTTCTGCCATCTAGTGGCTATGGTCACACAATACTTCACAACAGTCCTAGGAATTTTCGTAGGATGGGGGAAGTTTCATTCAGGACCCAGCCTCTTCTAAGGTCCTCATACTTCTTTCCAAATGGTCTGTGGGTCTAACCCACAGACCAAAGGCAGCTAAGACATAGATTTTCAGAAACCTCAGATCCCCTTGGCCCGCCCTTTGTATGTTTCTCTTAGTTCTAGGGCATTCCAAAGCCACAAGTAAGTCGGCTTTTAGACCAATCAGAGTGTTGAGGCTACAAAGTGGGACTTGAGTTTGTCTAGTCCAGACGTTTTACTGATGCAGAATCTGAGGCCCATGCTCACACAGGCAGTGAGCAGTGACATTCTGGGCTTAGCTCCCAAGCTAGCGCCCCCTCCAAGGCCACCTGGAGGTGACAGTCCCTCTGGCTCCCTCCCTGCTCACCCTGACCGAGTTCCCAGGAGCTTCCCAGGCTTGAGCCCAGCCCAGGACCCCCAGCTTCTGGGCCACAGCGCCCCGGGTCTGTGGTCATCCTCTGAAACCCTGCAGTGGCCCCCTGGGCAGACTCCACATGGCACCCACCTTCAGCTTCTTGTTATCCTGCTGCTCATCCACCACAACTGTCCCATCGCCTGGCTGCAAACAGGGACAGGAATCACAAGAAGTTTAGAGAGACCCTCCCCCCTCCTCCCTACTTCCCTCTCTCTCCAGGGAGCCCTCTTGTGGGAACACAGAAACACACCCAGACATAACCTGGCCCCAGAAAATGTTTCTAACACGTCCCAGCCTGCCTTCCACAGTCTGGCTTCAGTCTGCATGCAGCATTCCCAGTCAAATGTGTCCACTCACTGAGGCGCAGTAACCCAGCGACACTGTCCTTCAGTCCCTCAGCGCCACCCTCTTCACCCACCTCAAAACCCGCATCACGCAGTCCCTCCTCCTCTGTTTGGAACCCTCTCCCCCCACTCCCCATGGTTCAGGTCTGCATTTATATGTCACCCTCCTCTGGGAAGCTAAGGTGTGCATCTAATTCTCTTTTATGGACGCCTGTTCTTTTCCTTCATAGCACTTTCCCCAATTTATTTATATGCTATTTGTATGGATATCCTGGTGGCTCAGACAGTAAAGAATCTGTCTGCAATGCAGGAGACCTGGGTTCAATCCCTGCATCAGGAAGATCACCTGGAGAAGGAAATGGCAACCCACTCCAGTGTTCTTGCCTGGAGAATCCCAGGGACAGGGGAGCCTGGTGGGCTGCCGTCTATGGGGTCGCACAGAGTCGGACACGACTGAAGCGACTTAGCAGCAGTAAATACTGGCTGAATGAGTGAACAGTCACCAACGGCCTCCTCCGGTAATCGTCTTTACCTTAGCATTGCCTCCACCATCCCATCAACCTCCACGGCAAGAAGCAGAACTGGACTTACTACACTCCCATCTCTGCCTGATCAGAAAATGTAGAAAATGCTGCCCAATTAGGGGCTACCCAACATTTATCCACCCAATTTGCTCATTCATTCAGTTCTTATTTTCTGAGCACCTGCTGTCTACCTGGAACTGTGCTAGTGTTGTGGGGATACAAAGGTGTCCAGGGCATGGATTCTAGCTACAGAAAAGAATCAAGACCAACGATAACATCACCACATGACAAGGCAGAATGTGCCTGAAGAAATGAGAGACACAGATAAAGGCACTGTGCTAGGATGGACATGGAGGCCTCTGAAAAGTAGGTGAAATCTAGGTAATCTTTGAAGGGTGGTAGAGGTTTGACTGCTTGGACACACACTGTTGAGTGGATGAATGAACATACAATGAATGAAACAAAATAGAAACAACCAGTATGACTATGAAGGGGGCATTGTGGATTTTTTGGACAAATCCGCTCTTTCGCTGGGATACAGGAGGTTACAGCACCAAACCCCACAACCCAGCCACCTCACTATTTATTATGCCCGATTCTCACCAGGGAGTTCGGAGAAATATGAGCGGCCGAGCTACCCTTTGGGATGAGTAGTTCTGTTCACAAAAGCAAAGGAGAGACTGACTTTTGCCCCATGAAGCACAGGCCTCGTGATTTCTCTTCCATTCAGACTTATTTAAATCAAAGTACTTCTCTATGGTTTCCTCTTCATTGTACATATCAACGTCTTCTACCCTCAGTATGCACTTCTAACTTTCTGAAGCCCTTCACATGCATTTTCTCACTTGATACTAACTCTATGTTAACAGACAAGACTAGTATTGTTGCTATCTTGGCAGATAACAAGACAGAGATGCAGAAGGGGTCTGTGATTTGCCCACACTCACAACAATAGTGCCAGAATTCCCCATCTCCTAATCTCTTTTCAGAGGTTTGTTTTTGTTGTTACTTTTACTAAATCACATGAAGTCAAATTTATATTTCCTAGCGGCTCTGTTTCAAACTATTGACATTTCAGGTAAATGGATGTAAACGTCTGCCTACATTTCAGTGTGACAGATGGGCCCATATACGGGTACTGGTACTGGCAATGAGGTGCTTTCAGAGTATCCCCTTATTACACACACATTCCCCCATGAAACTCTCACAACACACCAATCATCCCCCTCTTTCTTCAGCCCCCCCACCCCACCGTCTCCTCATGAAAATTAACCAAGAGGCTGAGGAAACTAAAGACTTCTTTCATACCAGCCAAGCCCCCAACACCTGTGAGGCATCTTGATGATGAGCGACAGGATCCCTTGCAGCCGCTCATGGACCGGTGGCGAACAGGGCAACCCCTCAGGGGGCCTGTCCTCCTGACCTCCAGTTCCTATCTCCCACCGATGCAGCAGGTGATCACACCTCTCCCTTTCTAGATCATCCAAGACACATCCTAAACTGTGCATGCGAGTCTGTGATATTCTTTTAGACATTCATTCAATAAAGATTTTCTAAATCCCTGGTCTGAGCTGTAACTTCACTGAATACAGTCTAGCACCCTGATCCACTCATTTGTCTAGGCTGTAAACCTGAAAGTCTACCCAAATTCCTCCCCTCACAGCTCATGTACAACTGTCGGACCTAGCTCCTGAAAGTCCTCAAATGTGGCCTCATTCCTGCCTACAATCCCATAACAGCCTCCTGACTCCTGGTCTGTTCTTCTGGTTCATTGTTCACCCCTCAGCCAGAGTGATTTTCTGAGAGAAGGACATCATGTCCCTTGCCTGCACCTTGGGGGCTCAGTGTCCTCAGGGGGGAGTCTCCTTAGCTAAGCATATTCTAGCCTCCTGCTTACCTACAGTCCAGTGCTTGCTGATAGCAACAGAATGCAAGCCACATTTGTAATTTTAATTTTTTTAGTGGTCTCATTTTTAAACAGTAAAAGAAACAGGTGAAATTAATTTTAATAATGTACTTTAACTCAATATATCAAAATTATAGTTCAACTTGTAAGTAATTTTTAAATGTTAACAAAAAATTTTATCTTTTTTCTCATACATGCGTGCTCAGTTGCTCAATCATGTCCAACTCTTTGAGACCCCATGGACTACAGTCTGCCAGGCTCCTCTGCCCAGGGGATTTCCCAGGCAAGAATTACTGGAGTGGGTTGCCATTTCCTCCTCCAGGGGATCATCCCAACCCAGAGACTGAACCCACATCTCCTGCACTGGCAGGCAGATTCTTTACCACTGAACCACCTGGGAAGCCCCTTTTTTTCAAAGTAACCCTCTGAAACCCTTTCATACTTATAGCACATCTCAATTCAGACTAGCCTCAATTCAAGAACTCAGTAGCTAGAAGTGCATTACTAAAATTAGTTTCACCTGCGTTTTTTTGTTTGTTTGTTTTTTTACTGTTTAAAAACGTGCCTTGACATGCATAAAGGCCAGGGGAAGGAGAGAGGGTGAAGCTACACTGGCCTTTACACACGCCTAGGAGACGCCTATCGGAGAAGGCAATGGCACCCCACTCCAATACTCTTGCGTGACAAATCCCATGGACGGAGGAGCCTGGTAGGCTGCAGTCCATGGGGTCGCTAAGAGTCGGACGCGACTGAGCGACTTCACTTTCACTTTCATGCACTGGAGAAAGAAATGGCAACCCGCTCCAGTGTTACTGCCTGGAGAATCCCAGGGACGGGGGAGCCTGGTGGGCTGCCGTCTATGGGGTCGCACAGAGTCGGCCACGACTGAAGCGACTTAACAACAGCAGCAGCAAGAGAAGCAGCAGCAAGAGACTCCTATCCCTTCTTCTGTCAGCCAACCCCTGCTTGTCCTTCAAGATTCAGCTAAGCATCACCTCCCCTACGAAGCCTTCCTTGACTTTCTGTTGAGATGTCCACTCTCAGCAGTGCTAAATCCCTCAGCACTTAACTATATCATTACACATGATATGGTAAAGTTTAGTCTTACTTTTCTGTCTTCCCCACTAAGGGGAATTTACCACAGAACCGATAAAGCTTAAACCTCAGGGTCCCTCTCTCCCCTACACAAACAGTTCCAAGGCCTCATGTTTAATTTTGTAGCAATGGTTTTATATTTCTTTTCTTAAAGAGTGTCAGACCCCACAAAACCTGGATCAACTCCTGTTCCTCTGACAGGCTGAGCCGCTTGTGGGCTGGGACTGTGCCTTATTTCTGACTGTATCCCCAGTTCCTACACAGGTCTCTGACAAAAAGAGTCCATAAATGTTTGCCAAATAAACAAACATTGGAGTTCTTTAGGGCTTAATCCTAAACTCTCTCTCCCCCTCTCCCTCTCTTTCAGAGTAGCATCAGCTGGTCCTTGATTTTAATAACCATACATTTGTTGGTAATTCACAAATTTCTACTTCCAGCCCTGACCTTGTTCATAAGCTTTAAGTCCATTTGTGCAACTGCCTCTCAGAGGCATCCACTTGGAGGTGACATAAACCCTCAAACTCGTTCCAGGGTGGAAACTTCTCTCCCCGGAACCTGCTCTTCCCATACTCGTTCTTTTCTCACCAGATGGCGCCACCATCCACCCCGCTGCTCAAGCCAAACTCCTTGCCTCCCTCTCACTGGCCCTCCACATCCACAGTACCACCAAGTCCAGGTGATTCTGTCTTCAAAATACCTCTCAAAGATATACACAAATATATGCTGGATACCTACAATAACCTCCTAACTGGACTCCCTGCTTCCACCCTCACACACCCACCATTCACTTTGTACACAGCAGTTAGGTAGTGATCTTTTAACTACGATTCCTCATTACATCATTTCCCACTGAACTTCAGATAAAACCCAAACTCCATATGTGAACCACAGGGCCCTGATGAAGCAACTCTCCCCTTAGTCACTAAGCATCTGTTGTTGCTATTTAGTTGCTAAATTGTATCCCGACTCTTTGCAACTCAATGGACTGTAGCCTGCAGGCCCCTCCATCCATGGGATTCCCCAGGCAAGAATCCTGACCTCTATTTCTTTCCTCTAATGCATCAAGGTCTGTCCCTGCTCTGAGTCTTTGCAAATGTTCCCTCGTCTTCCCCTATGGAGCATGGGGAAGAAATCCAGAAGAATCCTCATTCTGTACATGTCTACTTGGACTTCTCCTCCAGGAGGCCTCCCTTGCTCTCCCTGACCGACGGGGGCGCACTACCTTCACTCTCCATCATGTGCACTGCTTATTGTCTTCACAGCACTTTTCATACTCGGAAATAGTTAACTTATTTTACTTGTCTATCATCCATATGCCCACTCCCCCACTTTAAAATATTTTCTGTCAGTTTTATATTTCCAGTTTATTCAGGTGGCAGAGCATCTAGAAGTCATGCTGTTTTTTGTAGAACACCATGATTACCTAAATTCATATTTAATCCCATCACATACACTAGGGAAAAAAAGATTACCCTGTTGTATGAGTAGATGTAAAATCTCTAGAAGAGATTTTACACACATCTATAGAAAAAAATAAGTCATTCTAAATGTGTGATCAGATGTTTGCGTTTTTCTGTTAATATCTGCTTGTTTCTTATGATTCATTTTGTCCTCTGCTAGCACCCAGCAGCAGATGAATGCTGAAAGCTTACGAGAATTTTATGAGGAAAAGAAGCCTTAACACTGAGGATTTGATTCTTGCCATATTTTCCTGATAACTAGGGGGAAGCTGACTATTATTTAAGAATTTAGGGAACTCTTGGTGGTCCAGTGGTTAGGACTCCATGCTCTCACTGCCAAGGGCCTGGGTTTAATCCCTGGTTGGGGAACTAAGATCCCACAAGCCGCATGCTGCAGCCAAAAAATAAGAGAGAGAGAGAGAGAGAGAGAGAGAGAGAGAGAAACAGAGGAGGGAACCCCTCAGACAGACTAGGGTGAGTGCTTCGGGAGCACAGTGAATTACCTGCAAGCTAGCAAAGGCAGGCCCACAGAGGCAGGAAGGGCGCTGGTGGCTGCTGCTTGTTCACAGCAGACAGCCGGCTGTCTGGCAGCACAGGCACTGGAATAAATGCTAAACCTGACAAGAAAGGGAAGACTGGTTCCTAAAGAGACACCAGGTTTGTCTGCTTGGGGCTCCTGTTGGTTTCTTCCTGTCAGGAAGAAAATAGCCTGTAGCACACTGAAGAAAGAGTGACAGACTTCTTCCTGGGGCTTATGCTCAGGGGCAGAACATGGATATGGGTTCCAGAGGAGCTGTCTCATTCCCCACCTTGCAGATCTTTTCACCACTGGTGCTCTGTGGCAAAGGGCTGTCTCGCCAACCAGCATCTCATGCAGACAGCCCATTCTTTCTACCTAAGCCTGCAGCTCTCTCTACAAAGAAGGGCCCAACATCCTTCAAGCACAATAAGGCATTTTAGCCAGGTTAGAGCCTCAACTCCAGCTTTCTGCAACTATGCATGGTCAAGGAAGGTCAGATATTTATCATTTGGGACCAGAACAAATAACACTGATAGCTTCAAACCCAGGTATCAAAGTTTCAGAGCAAGCTAAGTTAGACTGTGTTGATAACTATACAAACATTTACCATTTCTTTATCGGGTTCATAAAAGGCACTCTCAAACCAAGACAATGTTGTCTGAAATATTCTTAGCTTTGATTTTTTTTTTTTTTTTTTTGCAGCCAGTGTTAAAAGAAAGACTCTAGTTACTATGTGTCTGTGTTTGATACTACATCATTTTTTTTTTTTCTGGAAATATTTTCAAGTGTGAACTCTGACTAGAATCATACACACACACACACACACACACAAAACCACTTTATTCTAATTCTAGATTATCAGAACAGAATAAAAAGTGAAAGCTCCTCTAGCTGAGAAACTCCACAGATAGCAGCTGGTTGAATATTTTATTTAAAAAATGAATTGTTCTATGCTGATCTTACATCTTCAAATTGTTCAGGTAGGAGAACTCTCAGGAAAACACCACAGGGCATTCCTATTTGTTTACTTATCGTCTGTGGCTGCTGTCAGGCTACTGGGACAGAGTTGAGTAGTTGTGATAGAGACTATAAGGCCTGCAAAAGCCTAAAATATTTACTGTCTGGCCCTTCTCAGTAAAAGTCTGCCAAACCCTGCCCTAGTTCATCCTATTCACTTTACAGATGAACAGCGTGAGATCTGGAAGAAAAGCAAAATGACTTTGTAGCACTTCGCACAATGTCCCCTTTATAGTCACTTTGGTCTATGCCTGTCCCTTTTACTGCTTTTCATCTAAGTGCTCAGTAACATAGGTTTATGAAGTTGCACTGACTTGCCCAGGGTAACAGGGAAAGTTATCAGAGGAGACTGGGTTAAAACCCAGATAAATGGGCTCATGAACTGGTGACAAGGACCACCAGCTAGTTATCTTCTCCAAGCCTCTGAGCTGCAAAATGGCAATCACAATCTATTCTTGCAGAGGTTTTGTTTTTTTTTTTTCTTTTCTTTTTTGGCCATGCCAAGCAACATCAGGATCTCAGTTCCCCAACCAGAGTCTGAACCTGGGCCATGGCAGTGAAAGCCCAGAATCCTAACCACTAGGCCACCAGAGAACTCCCGTCTTGCAGGGTTCTACTGAAAAGTCGTTGAGGTGATGTATGTATGTCACAGGCCCTCCACAGGTGTGGATTCCTTTCCCTACTCCCTTTTCTCTGTAAATCGGAGACCCTGACCTGTTAGAGGAACAGGCTGTTTTCCTGAGGAAACAACCAAATACTTGCAGAGCTTCTGCTAGGGATGAGGCATTGAGCTTAGCCTTTAGGGAGATACAAAGATTATTTCCCCTATTTAATAGCAATGATGAGCCTAATCCCGTGGCCACACCTCACCCCTGGCTGCCAAGAGAGGAAGGGAGAGGCCCAAGTGTCTTTCCTGTTCCTGAGAGCTGGCTCCCACTGCCCTCTACTTCTCTCCCCTGCTTAAACTTCCTGAGCAGTTGTGGCTCTGACTTCTCCCCAACCCTCCTCCTCCTTGACTCCTGACCACTCTGTCTGCCCTTTCCCTACTTCTGACTTCCTTACCTTTGGGGCGTGGCTGACTTGTTAAGCCTAGTTTCCCTGCCTTCTCCAAGTGATGCTCAAAGGGACCCATTAGTCAGGGAAGAGGTGTGAACTGATAGGTCGGTGTGAGTGATGTACAAGGCATGCTCATTTTATGAGTTAAAGTTTCATAGGTAAAGTAAGGCAATTTGCAGGGGTGAGTACACACTCTTGCATAAATCACAAAAATGAGTACCAACACAGAAAAGGGAGTAGGGAAAGGAATCCACACTGGTGGAGGGCCTGTGACATACGTACATCATCTCAACAACTTTTCAGTAAAACCCTGCAAGACAGGAGTTCTCTAGTAGCCTAGTGGTTAGGATTCTGGGCTTTCACTGCCATGGACCAGGTTCAGACCCTGGTTGGGGAACTGAGATCCTGATGTTGCTCGGCATGGCCAAAAAAGAAAAGAAAAGAAAAACACAGATCAAAGATTGGATTTTCAGAGAATCCTTGAAGAATTCAAACAGAATGGCTTGCCTCAGTCTGTTAGTGAAGGGCAGGTTAATTTATCTCCCTCTAACATGATCACAGGTCTTGGGCAGCCAAACACAGGCATAATGATATAAGCAAAGGCAGTTACCCCTCTCTCTGGCTATAAGAAACCTGGGGCAAAACTTTTGAAAATTCACATGTTTTCAAAAACCATTTCTAAATAGTTATAGCTTTTTAGTTATTTGAACTAATTTTTAGAAGGCAGCTGTTCGTGCCAGAAAGTCCTGACTATAGGTTTTCAATTTTAAATAAATACAAATTTACTGTCAAGGACAGCCAGTATTTCAACCTGTTTTTTTTAAATAGTGCTGTTAATTAAAATTCATACTGGATCCATTTTAATAAATAGATAAGAACAGTTGTAATTAACACTGCTCTCACTTCTTGGCAAAGAGCTGCTACTAAAGACTTGAACAGTCTTTTAAGTAAGTTACAAATTCTCTTTTGAAATCAAAAGTATACTTTACTTGCTTGGCAAGCTTTCTCTAGTTCTGATAAAATGGAAAATTGAGAATTTGCAGAGTTTAAATGAAAACAGAATAACTGTGAAGGACTGGGAGGAAAGTCAGAGGCATTTTGAAAACTGCTGGTCTAACATACACCAAACCACAGATGCTTTCCCAGAAAAGAGTACCAGGTTTCACAGCCACCTTCAGCAAAGCCTGCCCTGACAGCTTTGTTAGGAGAGAGGCCCCTGTTTGTTTAAACGAGGTAATGCTCTGAGTCTCCCTTTCTTTTTGAAGCCTCTGGCTTCTTAGAGCAGTCATCTGGGAAGATAGCACTGAATGGGAAGTTAGGATACCAGGTTCCCATTCCAGTTTGGACACTTTCCGGCTATCCAACCTTGGGCAGGATATTTCTCCTTTTGGGGCCACCACACAAATATACTAATTGAAGGTCAGTTGATCAGACAGATAACCACTGTGTTGGGCCTGCCAGAACTGAACTCACTTAGACACAGGACATTAACAATGAATGTTAGAGCTAAACAGAACCTTTTCATGATTAGTTGGACTCTGTCATTTCCCCCAGAGACGGGAAGGGGTCTGTCCAAGGTCACATAGTTAGAGGGGGCCTTGGATTAGAACCCACATTTCCCAACTCAGTTCCATGCTCTGAACACTGCATGTTATCTCAGAAGTCCTAAAGGAATTACATTTCATTTCCTTTGTACCACGTAGCTCTGAGATGTATTGCTGAGTTTGGTCTCCATCCTGCCCACTCATCAAAATTGTGCTGGATTAAGCAGCTAAGTCCTTCTACTCTATGCACGCAAAATTCTGCTCACACTAGTGGCTTCTCTGAGATCTGAAACAGGCAGGCTATGAGCCAACCTTTGCCCAAACTCACCTTTAGGAGCATGAGAGAAATGAGGTCTGTGTTCCCTAAGGTCCTCTCACTTTTGAGTCTCAAGGAACAAAAAACTTTGGGATGGATGTTTAGAGATCACTTCTCCAGTTAAATCTCACTGTCCAGATTATTGACTCAAGCAATGAATTTAGCAAGAAGGTCCCTCACAGAGGCAGAGAAATTCTTGGAACAGAACTGTGGAGTCAGAAGAAAGCCCCAGAGTTGGAGCTCTCAGTATCTGATCTCCAGTCAGCACTGAAACAGAGCTGTACACTCAAGGCTGGCCTGTCAGTGGATGAGAGGAGCTCCCACCTCCAATATTTTAAAAACCAAACAAAGTTCAAATAACCTCCTCCTTCTCAGATCCTAACCAAGCTACGAGCCCCGCCCCCCCAGGTCTGGAATGTGAACAAACAGGATTAATTGAAAGTAAGGGTGCTAGATAAACCCTAAACACCATGCACATGGAAAAGATTATCATTTTTCCCTGCCTGATATCTCCCTGGACATTCCCCAAACCCAGCTCAAATGTCATTTCTGAAGACCCAATCCAACCAACCTAGGTTCATCCTGGCTCCACCACCTATTTTCTCTGTGACGCTGAACAAGTGCTTTAACTTCATTAGGCCTCAGTTTCTTACCCTGCCAATGGGGGATCATAATAATAACCATTTTATGGGATGACTAGGTGTTGACCCAAGGTCATTCTTGCAAAAGGCCCAGCATGGCAACTGGCAGAGAATAGGACTCTATAAATATTGAATGAATTGCGAGGGAACCAGAACACTCACTCATCTCTTGAGGTCTGATCCAGCTTTGTTCATTCTTCAGTCCCTGTCTTCCCCCCGACCCTGTTCTTTTGCCCAAAAGGAGCTAAACAAGCCTGAGCCAACCTGCTCTTACCTTGCTGAGGTCCCCTAGGGCCATGACCTTGGCCACTGGCCTCTTGTTGAGCTGCTCTTTCACCCAGAGTTCGAGCTGTTGGTTCCACTTCATGGTGAACACATAGAAGGCATAAGCCAGCAGCAGGAGCACGCTCTCCCACCATGCAATGAGGCTATCCAGGAAGAAGAGGATGAGCATCATTAGGTCAAAGATGTAGAAGGTGATGTCTCGGAACAAGGGCCACCAGGTGAGGTTGAGGATCTCCCGGGAGAAGAGGGCACAAGTGCCAATGACAAAGAGGATGTTGAACACCGCAGAGCCCACTATGGTGCCAATGCCCACATTGCTATGGGAGATGAAGACGCCGATGAGGGAGGTGAAGAGCTCAGGGGCAGAGCCTCCAGCAGCCATGAATGTAGCGCCTGCCACATCCTCAGAGATCTGCAGCTTGTCTGTGATGACGCCCAGGGCAGGGACAAAGTACTCGTCACAAACGATGGCCAAGGCTACAAACACATACATCATGCCAAAGATGTGCAGGACCACCCAGCCCTGCCTCCGCTCCTCCACACTGAACAGGTCTCGGGGGTACTCTGCCTTGGGGTGCAGGTCTGGCTGTCCTGAGGGACTAGGAATCCCTGGGATCACAGCTGTTGTCCAACTAGGGGAGGGGGCAGTGGGTGCAACTGGGGCTGGCTCCACCACCAGGCAGTGGCGGACCTGAATGGTCGGATTTGCCCTAACCCTGGGAGCTTCTGGGGTGCTGGGTGCTTTGGAAGGGCTTTTCAAAAGCCCCCTGAAGGTGGCTGAGGATATTCTGATGGTCGGTGCACTGGTTCTGGACAAGGGATTCCTCACTTTCCAAGCATCAGTAGAAGCTTTGGTTTCTGCTGGGCTGCTGCGTGTCATGGTGCTTATTGTCACTTGCCCCTCAGAGACGGCCGCAGTGTGCTCCAGGACCATTCCTTGGGGTGTTGTCAGATTGTTTTTCCCCACCAACCGCTGGTGGTTGGTTGAGCTATTACTGTCCACTCTTCTGGGGGTAGTTAGGGTCTTCTTTTCTACCACATTTCTTGGAGAAGTCAAGGTGTCTGTATCTAAGTCACTTAACAGGAAGGTTGGGGTGTTATCAGTTATTCCCTTGAGAGGAGCTGGGGTGGTTTTCTCCACTAGTCTCTTGGATGGGTTGGTCGCCAACATTTTCTTGGTTGCCATAATTTCTCTGTCTTTCACTGTTGTTCTGGGGGTGATGCCATGGCTCCTTGGCATTGTCATGAGTGTGGATGGGGCATAACTGTTTACCATTCTACCAAGTGGGGATGGGGAGTATTTCTCCTCCTTTCCCCTGGATTGAGTTGGGCGGGAGCTCTTTACTTCTCCCCTGGGTGTCAAGCGGGTATAACTATTTACCATTGGTCTGCTTTGAGTGTAGTGATTCAGTACTCCACTGGGTGTGGCTGAGGTGTCTTCCTTAACTTTTCCTGTGCCTGTTGGTGTTGGGCTGTAGTTATTGGGTATCGTTGGAGTGATGCTGGCTGTTCCTCTAGGTGTACTGGGGGTGTTCTTCCTTGCTATGCCAGGTGGTGTTCCATCTCTGCCTGCTGTGGCTTCCGGTGCCCATGCCTCAACCTCCATTTCAGAGCTAGATTTTGAAGTCTCACTGCTCACCATCATCATCTCCTTGTTGGAAAGGTCCCGGCTGGCTACTTTTACAGGGTGTTGGGAAGAGACTGCTGCCCACAGTGTGGGGAGGTCCTGCGGGCTCGTCATGTACTGGTAGGTGGAACCTATGATCAACATTCCCAATAGGAAGAGGGGGCGACTCCAATGAAGCCGCTTTGGCCAGAGTGACCGCCTCTCCTGTGCCCTCATCCTGATCAGTTTCCCCATGATGGCCAGTTATCCCTGGCTATAGAAGGCCTCTCATTTTGTCCACAGAAAAATGGGGGATGCTCTGGGATTCAGATTAGAAATCAGAGAAGATTCCTAAATGAAGTCCAGCCAGGGGGTAACCACAAACCTAGAAAGAAAAAAAAAAAAGACAAGGTTATTTGCTCCTAAAAGGACAGCTGGGATCCACCAAACCCTCATCTGGAAGAGAGACTATTCACACAGGAGCTTTTGTTGTGAAAGTAATTGTTTCTGCTGGGAAGAAAAAAAAAACTATCCTTTGTTCCAGGAGACAATGCTTCCTCATGGGAAAAAGAGCGTCTTGAGGTCCTCATTGCTGTGTAGGCACGGAAGCAGCCCAGGTTCCTAAGCTGGGTCTACCCAGCCCTCCTTGGGATCCTTGCAAAAGGTCTGCCCACACTTTTCAGGTCCAGCCAGAGTTGCTGAGAGCTCAGTCATCTGTAGCTGGTGCCCCAGGCCACAGATCTTAACTTATCAAAGGCAAAAAGGAAGTAAGGAGACATGATTTTAAGCTTTAGACAGAAAGAGGCAGTAATGGAAAGCAGTTCCAGAGACATCAAGGCTCTATGTGTTTTTACTGGACTGACTTAAAATGATTCCACCATCATTCAGAGGGGACAAAGCCTAAAAGTCAACGTCATAAAGCTTCCCAGACAGCGTGGTGTCATGGGAGGAATATGGGGAATAGAGTCAAACGTTGGGTTCCCAGACCTGCTGCTTACTAGCTGCGTCACCCTGGACAGGCTGAACCTCAGCACCTCATCTGTAAAATGGGCATGCTAACACATACTTTGATTATGCAAAGATTATCTCTGAAAGGACATCTAGAAAAGAGAAACTAAGGATCCAGGATGAGAGGGAGACTTACTTTTCAGTAAATTCTATTGTTTAGTCTGTTTAACCTTTTTATCATGTGTGTATTACAACTTTTTAAATTTAATTTCATAGAAATAATAATAGTAATAACAATACCTATAAAGGTAAATAGCAATAACAATACCTATGTCACAGGAATGTTGAGACAGCAAAAACACATAAGGTTTATGAAAAGCATTGTACAGAATCGATGCCCCATATGGGTTAATTTTATATAAGGACTCAGAAGGGAAGAATATTTAAGGCCCAGTCCAAGTAAATATTAAATCTCTAATCAATCTCCACAGATTATTACAAAACAATAACTAGAAATGATCAGTTTTGTATATGAAGTAATATATTCGATATTAAATGAATAACACATAGAATCTTAGGTCATTAAAGGTGGAATGAATTACTTTGTTTAATACAACTCCCCATTTGAGACATGAAGAAACTGAGGTCCAGAGAGATGTGACTTGCTCAACATCACACAGCTAGTGAGCAACAGTGCAGATGAGCTTTCTAAGGAACCAGTCTTTCCGGACATACCACTCTAATTAGCAATGCAAATACAGCTGTCTTAAAAAGCAAAAGGAGAATTATGGAATAAATGAATTTCCTTCTTTGTCCTTGATTTCTATAATTGTCTTTCCACCATCTCCCTGTCCACCCTATCCTTTGCCATATATTCAACACTCTGAATCTGCTAAAGAAACTTTGGAGAGTATCTCTTTCTGATGTTATGTAACAGAGATGAGCTGGCACCCCAGCTGGTCCCTCCTACCTAATCATATCATTTACCTTCAAACCTGGACATCTGGGTGTCTTCTCAGGTCTGGAAACTTGTCAGAATCAGGGTCTCAAAGAGTGGGTCTGAAGCTGTACAGCAGAAAACACCCCATTCTCCTGTCCCCTGACCCTATGGAATCCTAATTCAAGGCAGGGTCAGGTGTGAAGGGCGTCTCAGGGGAAGGATATCCAATCCCAGCTAATACCCGCTTCTAAGAAGCTTATCAGGGCATTGTACAAGTTCTCAGTCCCACTGCCTCTACCAGAGCCTGCGAGAGTAGACCTTCCACCAGAGACATAGGTGGGTTTTCTGTGGGCCCCTGCATTCAAGTGGGAAATGGTGGCAACGTCTCAAACTTATTTCTAAGCTCTGAGAATGAGCAGGTATCCACGGTTCCCATGCTTAGGGGAAAGATAGATTTGAAAAGACTTAGAAGGCACTCTGGGAACCAAGCAAAAATGTCTGAGGCTTAAAAGATCAGACGACCTCAGTTAGCACCAGGCTCTGTTTGCTACCGTGTGATTCTAAATGTAATTTAAATGTAAATACAGAGATAATAACACCTGTCCTACCTATCTGTAGGGTGGATGTGAGAATCAAAGTTAAAAATAAGGGAATACCCACTCAATTTTGCTGTGAATCTAAAACTGCTTTAAGAAATAAAATCTGTTTTTAAAAGTCAGGGAATGTGGAGGAAATACTTCATAAACTTTAAAGCATTTCACACATAAAAATATTTTATCAGGCCTAAGGGAAATTCTTGGAGGAGAGGGCACTGACACATCACCCCAGTGCAGGCTGGCACGTGTTGTCGACTGAAAAAAAACGCACAACCTAAAGGTGGAAAATTGGTACTTCCCTGGAGGTCTGGTGGTTAAGAATCTGCCTGCCAATGTACGGAACACAGGTTCGATCCCTGGTCCTGGAAGATCCCACATGCCAAGGGGCAACTAAGCCTAAGTACCACAAACCACTGAGCCCATGTGCCTACAGCCTGCACTTCTCAACAAGAGGAGCCACTGCAGTGAGAAGCCTGCGAGGTCTACCAGAGAGTAGACCCCGCTTGCTGCAACAAGAGAAAGCCTGCACACAGCAATGAACACCCAATACAGCCATAAAAAATAAATAAATAATTTTTAAGTGGAGAATTAGGTTTTATTTGGGGCATTACTGAGGACTTAAGCCCAGAATACAACCTCTGAGATAGCTCTGAGGGACTGTTCCAAAGAGCTATGGGAGATGCCAGAATAATACAGGAGTTTTTGCAAAACAAACAAACAAACAAAAAACCAGGTAGTCAAAATCAAAAGATTACTGCCAGTTAAAGAAAGACATCTCAAGTTGAGTTTACCAGTTTTCTATGTATGGAATAGTGCAAGAATCTGGGCTTAATGAAATTATTCCTTTGATATGCACCATACCTATGGTGGTTGGGGCAGAGGCAGAGGCCGATGGCTCAATGGCTATAACATACTTTGTTTACTGATATGGCAAGTGTTATTTTTTGCCCTTAGCACCTCCTCTAGGTCATAAATCTGACCAACATTTAGGAGGCATTTTATGACCAAGTTTGTCCCATGGCACTAGGCCTGTCAGGTCAGTTCAGTCACTCAGTCATATCCAACTCTTTGCAACCCCATGGACTGCCCCAAGCCAGGCTTATCTGTCCATCACCAACTCCCAGAGCTTGCTGAAACTCATGTTCATCAAGTTGGTGATGCCATCCAACCATCTCATCCTCTGTCATCCCCTTCTCCTCCTGCTTTCAATCTTTCCCAGCATCAGGGTCTTTTCCAGTGAGTTGACTCTTCACATCAAATGGCCAAAATATTGGAGCTTCAGCTTCAGCATCAGTCCTTCCAGTGAATATTCAGGACTGATTTCCTTTAGGATTGACTGGTTTGATTTCCTTGCAGTCCAAGAGACTTTCCAGCATCTTTTCCAACACCACAGTTCAAAAGCATCAATTCTTCGCATCAGGCAAAGATTCTGTTGATAGGTTAATGTGCTAATTTTGGATCAAGCCCTATTGATAATCTAAAATTCTCTGGATTACCCTTGCAGCCCCGTGGTTAGGACTTGGTGCTTTCACTGCCCAGGGCCTGGGTTCAATCCCTGATCAGGGAACTAAGATCCCACAAGCCACATGGCATGGCCAAAGTAAATAAATAAATAATTGTTTTTAAACATTCTCTGGATCTTCTATCTTACTAGTCTATTATGATCCAGGAAATATTTTCCCTTGCTGCTTCTTCTCATACCTCGAGTTGCACTATTACAATTATTCTATGCAGAGTTATATATATGATCAGCTGCCTCATGACATTTCATAGTAGTCATAGTGATAATCGCTCAGTCATGTCCAACTTTTTGCAACCCCATGGACTGTAGCCTGTCAGACTCCTCTGTTCATGGGATTTCCCAGGCAAGAATACTGCAGTGGGTTACCATTTCCTTCTCCAGAGGATCTTCCCAACCCAGGGATCAAACCCAGATCTCCTGCATTGTAGGCAGATTTGTAGTCTAAGCTACAGGGAAGTTCTTTAGTCACCACTAATTTTATTGGAGGCCTAGTTACATATTGGTTTATGTAAGAGACAACAATCTCAAAAAATAGATAGGATATAAAAATACAGCTAGGATGTTAATAAAATCATAATATAGCAGAGAGAAGCACAAGGAATAAATAATTTGAAAACAACAGGAGATAAAAAATTAAAATAATGAGTGGTAGAACTAGTTGTAATCTGGTTGTAATAAGCAATTAAGTCCATGGAGAGCCAGCTAGAGAAGCCAAATTCTGGAGGGATAAGGTAAAACGAAAAAGATAATGTTTTATCTTTGTTTACAAAGGGATACTTTATCAACTCGTTATAGGTCACAGTGTAAGAAGAAAGGTTCTCTGGAAAACAAAGATTTAAAAGCCAGTATACTTCATGAAAAAGTTATAAAATTATAAATCATACTTATCAGTTGACTCAATCCCATGCAATTAATTCTTGTTCATCTGGATGAAGTCCCCAGGTTTTCCATTGGAGTTTTGTAATTTCTTACCCAGTTCAGTAATATAATCCAAAAGTCATCAGAAATTTATATTTGTCAAAAAATCTTTTTTATGAATTTTCTTGGAAACCTTCCTTTTACAGCTGCATCAGAGTAAAACAATTGTCTACAAATGACAAAAGACTTAAAATGGCATGTTTAAAGACTGGATTACAACACAATTAAGAAGAAACTTGGATATTTCTGCAGCATACAACATGTTAAGATAATAACTAGAATATGACCGATACTACCAGGATATGTCAAACTTTTAGGAATTCCATATAAACTGAAATATATATATTAATGACATTTACCCACACAATATAATCTAAGAACATTTATCTCCAATCACTTAACAATACTTCTCAAATAATTTAACACACCAAATAAGCCCAATTAGTTTAATATTCCTCTCTTTGGGATGTTTCAGAGGCCCTCTGAAGCATCCCAAAGTTAGCTGGAAGTCAAAGGAACTTTATTTAGAATTTGACTAGAGGAAGTTTGTCAAAAATATCAAAAGGTCTTAAAAGCACTTGATCAAACAGGATCATAAGTCACTGTGAAACAATACTTACTTTCCACCCAAAGTGACAAGAAAAGATTTTTAAAATAAATACAGATTATTATGAAAACAAAAAACCTCACAATCTGTTGTCAAAAGTAGCTCAACATTCCAGGAAACCTTTGCCCTCTTAACAGAGAGAAAACCAAACACTAATCCTGCACTAGCCCACTCTCAATAGCAAAATTCCTTACCTAATTAATTTAATCCAATCCCAGCCTAGCATGTACAAAACTTTTTTCTCAGGGCTTCCTTTTCAAAAACCTTCCACAACTTTTATATTAGTTTATCTTTTATTTTTCTTTTCCATTTAGAAATAATCAGCTTTAGCACAAAACCACTTTCCCCTTAACAAAATGCACTTCCATTCTCCATACCTTTTGCTAAAAATACACACCCTATTTTCCTTGATGAAGGAAATACTGAAACATTTCCTTTATTATTTCTAGTAACTTTAATTACATATTACAATTTTAACCCTTAAGAATCTTGATCTTTAGGGAAAACAATCCCAAAGAAAAGCAATGCCAAAGAATGCTCAAACTACTGCACAATTGCATTCATCTCACACACTAGTAAAGTAATGCTCAAAATTCTCCAAGCCAGGCTTCAGCAATACGTGAACCATGAACTTCCAGATGTTCAAGCTGGTTTTAGAAAAGGCAGAGGAACCAGACACCAAATTGCCAACATCCGCAGGATCATCAAAAAAGCAAGAGAGTTCCAGAAAAACATCTATTTCTGCTTTATTGACTATGCCAAAGCCTTTGACTGTGTGGATCACAATAAACTGTGGAAAATTCTGAAAGAGATGGGAATACCAGACCACCTGACCTGCCTCTTGAGAAATTTGTATGCAGGTCAGGAAGCAACAGTTAGAACTGGACATGGAACAACAGACTGGTTCCAAATAGGAAAAGGAGTACATCAAGGCTGTACATTGTCACCCTGCTTATTTAACTTCTATGCAGAGTACATCATGAGAAATGCTGGGCTGGAAGAAGCACAAGCTGGAATCAAGATTGCCGGGAGAAATACCAATAACCTCAGATATGCAGATGACACCACCCTTATGGCAGAAAGTGAAGAGGAACTAAAAAGCCTCTTGATGAAAGTGAAAGAGGAGAGTGAAAAAGTTGGCTTAAAACTCAACATTCAGAAAACGAAGATCATGGCATCTGGTCCCATCACTTCATGGCAAATAGATGGGGAAACAGTGTCAGACTTTATTTTTCTGGGCTCCAAAATCACTGCACATGGTGACTGCAGCCATGAAATTAAAAGACGCTTACTCCTTGGAAGGAAAGTTATGACCAACATAGATAGCATATTCAAAAGCAGAGACATTACTTTGCCAACAAAGGTGCGTATAGTCAAGGCTATGGTTTTTCCTGTGGTCATGTATGGATGTGAGAGTTGGACTGTAAAGAAGGCTGAGTGCCAAAGAATTGATGCTTTTGAACTGTGGTGTTGGAGAAGACTCTTGAGAGTCCCTTGGAGTGCAAGGAGATCCAACCAGTCCATTCTGAAGGAGATCAGCCCTGGGATTTCTTTGGAAGGAATGATGCTAAAGCTGAAACTCCAGAGTCATGTCTGACTCTGTGACCCCACGGACTATAGCCTGCCAGGCTCCTCTGCCCATGGAATTCTCCAGGCAAGAATACTGAAGTGGCTTGCCATTCCCTTCACCAGGGGATCTTCTCAATGTAGGGATGGAACCTGGGTCTCCCTCAATGCAGGCAGATTCTTTACCATCTGAGCCATCAGAGAAGCATAGGTATAATAAAAATAAGACATGTCTGTATTGATTAAATCAACAAGCTCAAGATAGCTATAATATTAAACACTAATTTAACTGTGCAAAATTCTTAAAGAGATGGGAATACGAGACCACCTTACCTGCCTCCTAAGAAATCTGTATGCAGGTCAAGAAGCAACAGTTAGAACTGGACATGGAACAATGGACTGGTTCCAAATTGGGAAAGGAGTATGTCAAGGCTCTATACCATCACTCTGCTTATTATGCCAGGGTAGATGAAGCACAAGCTGGAACCCAGATTGCCAGGAGAAATATCAATAACCTCAGATATGCAGATGACACCACCCTTATTTTAGAAAGCAAAGAGGAACTGAAGAGCCTCTTGATGAAAGTGAAAGAGGAGAGTAAAAAGGCTGGCTTAAAATTCAACATTCAAATAACAAAGATCATGGCATTCAGTCCCATCACTTCATGACAAATAGATGGGGAAACAATGCAAACAGTGAGAGACTATTTTGGGGGGCTCCAAAAACTGCAGATGGTGACTGCAGCCATGAAATTAAAAGACACTTGCTCCTTGGAAGAAAAGCTATGACCAACATAGACAGCATATTAAAAAGCAGAGACATTACTTTGCTGACAAAGGTCCATCTAGTCAAACCTTTGGTTTTTACAGTAATCATGTATGGATGTGAGAGTTGGACCATAAAGAAAGCTGAGCACCACAGAATTGGTGCTTTTGAACTGTGATGTTGGGATAAGACTCTTGAGAGTCCCTTGGACTGCAAGATCAAACGAGTCAATCCTAAAGGAAATCAGTCCTGAATGTTCACTGGAAGGACTGATGCTGAAGCTAAAGCTCTAATACTTTGTTTGGCCACCTGATGTGAAGAACTGACTCAATAGAAAAGATCCTAAAGCTGGGAAAGACAGAAAGCAGGAGGAGAAGGGGACGACAGAAGATGATATGGTTGTATGACATCACTGACTCAATGGACATGAGTTTGAGCAAGCTCTGGGAGTTGCGGATGGACAGGGAAGCCAGACATACTGCAGTCCATGGATCACAAAGAGTCAGACACCACTGAGCGACTGAACTGACTGAATTTAATATTGACTATTTCCTAAATTATGTGAACCTGAAATTTATTCTGGCCAGATTCCTTTTTATTTAGAAATATTTAATTTGTAAGTGCTTACTTTAAAGTCAATTAAATAGAATGCTCATAATTTTATTTTTATAATATTCTCCAGAGGTAGAGACATCTCTCATGTATAATGTACACACAGACATATAAACAGACAAAACTAGAGATCTCATAGCTTCACTTTTTCTTTTTTTCTTTTTTTTGGCTGTGTCACATGACTTGCAGGATCTTAGTTCCCAGACGTGGGACTGAACCCAGGCCCCCTGCAGAGGAAGCTCAGAGTCATAACCATTTGACCTCCAGGAAATTCCCCTCATAGCTTCACTTTAACAAATACAAATCAGGCACTACAATATAAACTTTCTAGTTTATAAATAACAGTTGGAATGAGTTAAATTTGCTCGCTTAAATGACTAAGGCTTTGCTATTTGTGGAACAGATTTTTAAGATTTGTATTTGTGCTCAACAAACTCTTAGAGAGGCTATAAATTAGATTTTGGGTAATGAAGCCTTTCCAGTGGTTTGAGTTTTAAAAAATCTTTTTTTCCTTTTGGTTTCAGATCCTACCTGATTGAGCTAATTAGGCTCAGCCTCAGTCTTTGAGGCTGTATTTACATTTGTGCTTTGTAGAGATCTGCAAGGGAAAAACAGTTGCTTCTAATTCCCCCGAAGAAGTGGTCTGCCACCTAAGTGATATTAAAATATTAATTTGCCCAACTATATTCTCTTTAATTTACTTCTATATATATGTATATACTGTATATCAAGGAGAAGATTTCCAACTAAACTGAAAATCAAAAGTGCTATGTTCTAGAACTTAGCTCAATTTATCATGCCTTCAAAAGTTTGTACAAGGCATTTAACAAAGGTCCTCTATCTGAGTGTACAGGTTAAACCCAGAGCAAAAAAACAAATCTCTATTATTATTTTTAATAGCCCCTGAATATCAACTCCCAGCTTCTACTTTATATAGTGCAAATCAAATAGGTAACCCTATTTGTTTCCTTTAGCATATTTAGTTAATATTGTCTGACAAGCAGATTTACATGACCTATCTTATAATACCAGTCAGGGGAAGCATTCCCCAGTAAGATACAATGTCTACCCCACAAAAGAATAAGGAAAAAGAGATATAAGCATCTTCAGTTCAGTTCTGTTCAGTCGTGTCCGACTCTTTGCGACCCCATGAATCGCAGCACGCCAGGCCTCCCTGTCCATCACCAACTCCCGGAGTTCACTCAGAATCATGTCCATCGAGTCAGTGATGCCATCCAGCCATCTCATCCTCTGTTGTCCCCTTCTCCTCCTGCCCCCAATCCCTCCCAGCATCAGAGTCTTTTCCAATGAGTCAACTCTTCGCATGAGGTGGCCAAAGTACTGGAGTTTCAGCTTTAGCATCATTCCTTCCAAAGAAATCCCAGGGCTGATCTCCTTCAGAATGGACTGGTTGGATCTCCTTGCAGTCCAACGGACTCTCAAGAGTCTTCTCCAACACCACAGTTCAAAAGCATCAATTCTTCGGCGCTCAGCTTTCTTCACAGTCCAACTCTCACATCCATACATGACCACTGGAAAAACCATAGCCTTGACTATACGCACCTTTGTTGGCAAAGTAATATCTCTCCTTTTGAATATGCTATCTAGATTGGTCATAACTTTCCTTCCAAGGAGTAAGCGTCTTTTAATTTCATGGCTGCAGTCACCATGTGCAGTGATTTTGGAGCCCAGAAAAATAAAGTCTGACACTGTTTCCCCATCTATTTGCCATGAAGTGATGGGACCAGATGCCATGATCTTCGTTTTCTGAATGTTGAGTTTTAAGCCAACTTTTTCACTCTCCTCTTTCACTTTCATCAAGAGGCTTTTTAGTTCCTCTTCACTTTCTGCCATAAGGGTGGTGTCATCTGCATATCTGAGGTTATTGATATTTCTCCCGGCAGTCTTGATTCCAGCTTGTGCTTCTTCCAGCCCAGCATTTCTCATGATGTACTCTGCATAGAAGTTAAATAAGCAGGGTGACAATGTACAGCCTTGATGTACTCCTTTTCCTATTTGGAACCAGTCTGTTGTTCCATGTCCAGTTCTAACTGTTGCTTCCTGACCTGCATACAAATTTCTCAAGAGGCAGGTCAGGTGGTCTGGTATTCCCATCTCTTTCAGAATTTTCCACAGTTTATTGTGATCCACACAGTCAAAGGCTTTGGCATAGTCTAAGGAAAGTTATGACCAACCTAGATTGCATATTCAAAAGCAGAGACATTACTTTGCCAACAAAGGTTCATCTAGTCAAGGCTATGGTTTTTCCAGTGGTCATGTATGGATGTGAGAGTTGGACTCTGAAGAAGGCTGAGTGCCGAAGAATTGATGCTTTTGAACTGTGGTGTTGGAGAAGACTCTTGAGAGTCCCTTGGACTGCAAGGAGGTCCAACCAGTCCATTCTGAAGGAGATCAGCCCTGGGATTTCTTTGGAAGGAATGATGCTAAAGCTGAAACTCCAGTACTTTGGCCACCTCATGCGAAGAGTTGACTCATTGGAAAAGACTCTGATGCTGGGAGGGATTGGGGGCAGGAGGAGAAGGGGATGACAGAGGATGAGATGGCTGGATGGCATCACTGACTCGATGGACATGATTCTGAGTGAACTCTGGGAATTGGTGATGGACAGGGAGGCCTGGCGTGCTGCGATTCATGGGGTCGCAAAGAGTCGGACATGACTGAGCAACTGAACTGAACTGAATTGAACTGAAAGCTTATTTAAATATACCAATTTTTATAAGCTTTATTTCAAATCAACTTTAGTTCCCATTAGGACCCCATCAACAAGCCTTGGTCTTACAAGGAGTCCTAGGAACTTTCCTTTCTTTTTATCCCCTAATCATTTTATATATTTTTGTATAAAAGACTCTGGGGTCCCCATGGAGGGACTGAGGGACCAGGCCCTTTCGCCAATCTTTTAACTTTATTAATTGGCCTATTGCCCCAAGTAATTGTTGGCCAGGTAGCTCAGCATAATCTTCTTCCAGACTTTTAAATAAATATATATTGAAAATCAAGAGCCAGTAAATATATATTTATTGTATATACATATTCAGTACATGTATCTCCCAGTATTTAAACTGGGATGGGGCCTTCTAACATTAGGGACCAATATGAGGTTGCTCTGGCCCATCCAACCCTAGGTAGTATTGTATCAAAACCTTCTGTTTTAATCCTATTAATGTCCATTTTATTTACCCCATTTCTTAATAACCATCTAAAGATTTCTTTATCCTTTTGGGATAAGTCCATTTAAAAATTCCACCTTGTTGGAAAGAAGTCTTGAGACTTTCCCTTCAGTTTTTCCTTATTTCCCTATTAATCAACCTAATTAGCATTAATTATCCTAATGTTTATTATTAGGACCTGTAAGACCCATTATGGAGAAGGCAATGGCACCCCACTCCAGTACTCTTGCCTGGAGAATCCCATGGACAGAGGACCTGGTGGGCTGCAGTCCATGGGGTCGCAAAGAGTCGGACACAACTGAGCGACTTCCCTTTCACTTTTCACTTTCATGCACTGGAAAAGGAAATGGCAACCCACTCCACTGTTCTTGCCTGGAGAATCCCAGGGACGGGGGAGCCTGGTGGGCTGCCGTCTATGGGGTCGCACAGAGTAGGACACGACTGAATCGACTTAGCAGCAGCAGCAGCAGCAAGACCCATTGAGGGGAAGCAGAAACCACAAATAAGGCTTCCCAAACTGGTTTATTTGTTTTAAATAAGGGAGCATTAGATTAACCATTATATATATGTTTTTTTTTCCACCTTATAATCTGTTTTTTTCATAGGTACCAATAAAACAGCTGGTTATAATGAGAGTTCTCTAAAAATTTTGCCAATTGAGAAGCTTTTTCAGTTGAGAAGATCCACTGTCTGGCTACTGATGAGTAGTGTCTTAACAGTGACTCAAACCAGTAAGACACCAAGAGGCATCCCCATGACAGAGTGCAAAAGATGTAGACTCGAAATCTAGAAAGTTTAGTCCCCAAAACAGTCTAAGAAAGTAAAGGATCTGAACAGCCACTGTACAGGTGGATGCAAAGAAGGTTGAGATGACAAAGGCTGCTTCTGGGCTGGGCCCCTTATGACACATTTCCCTGAGAGTTGGCACAGTCAGACTAAAAAGACCAAAAAACAAGCAAACAAACTGCTCAGAATTCCAGTCTATTCAACCAGCTGTCAAATGAAAACCATATGTGTACCTTCCAGATGACAAAGACCAAGCTCTCAACACACACACCCTCCACTAAGAATATCAGGCAGCACATTCACATCTCAAAGACACAAAGAGAGAACTGCAAATTCTCCCTAGAAGGGTTTTTGTTTCTTTAAGGTCAGAATTCTGAAAAAAGAAAAAAATTTATCAAGCTGGATTTCTCTAACTTAATTGCGTATACAATAAAGAGTCCCATATTGGCCATTTTCAGAGAGATTTCTTTTAATTCCCAATTATGTGAGTACTTGTTTGTATATTCATAAGTTTATATATACATAAACCTGGCTTGAGCATTATTGGAAGCTGGCTTTCTGACTCCCCTCATTTAGGAAACGTGTTAGGCCACCTAGCAAGAACACTGAAGTGAGTTGCCATGCCCTCCTCCAGGGGATCTTCCTGACCCAGGGACCAAACCCATGTCTCTTATGTCTCCTGTGTTGACAGGTGGGTTCTTTACCACCTGGAAAGCCCATCTAGATAAATCGGTGTCTCTCAACTAAGCAACTCCTAGTATCTTTCAACAAGGCTCCCCTTGTATTTTTTCAAATGGGTAGCTAGGTTGTACCTGTTGCACACTGCCAATTAAAGCTCAGGAGTATCAACCAACAATCGGGAGATCCAAGAACCGAAAAGAGACTCTCCCAAATTCATATGGACCCTCCAAGGAGGCGAATGGGCCCAAGAGGCCTCTGTTGGTACCAAGGCTCTGGTTCCTCATAAAGTTCAGGCAAAGGAGGGAAGTCTGGGTCCCTTTATGGTCACCCAAAGTGTTGACTGAAGGGAAAAAAAAAAAAAGCACAACCTAAAAGTTGAGAATTATGTTTTATTTGGGGAATTACTAAGCACTGAAGCCCAGGATACAATCTCTCAGATAGTTTTGAGGGACTGTTCTGAAGAGGTAAGGGAGGAGTCAGGATATATAGAAGTGTTTGTAAAAAACCCAGAGAGTTGAACATCAAACGATTACTGCTAGTTAAAACCAGACATCTCAAGCTAATGAGTTCAGTGCTTTTCTAGGTATGGAAAGATGCAAGCGTTTGAGCTTAATGAAAGTATTACTTGATACGCACCTTAACTGTCTAGGGGCAGTAGCCTGTTTGTCTCCATTCTGAGTTCCCCTCGGGGCGCATCAGTGGGTGGGAGTTGGGGAGGGCAGCTGTGGCGGCTAACGGTTTGACGACCACAACATCTTTTGCTTATTGATACAGCAGGCAACATTCTTTGTCCACTATACCAAAAATACTTAAGTTCTGCATCCAGCTCATGGTTGGAGCTGGCTGAAGTGGGAGTGGAGCAAAGAAATGCGAGGGAGGGGGTGTTTTATGATCCTAAGCACTCACCTGCAGACCATTTCAATCATTCCAGTAACTCTGCCTGATATTGACTGACTATTCCTCTCTCCCATCCCTTTCCCCACAAGACACAAGGAGGAAATGATACTTTGATTACTTCCATCCGAAATAGCAGGCAATCCCTCACAGCCTCATCCCTGTCCTACTTCACCCTGAGCGAAGATACCCAGCTCCCTCTGCTGCAACACAGAGCTCACTTCATCTCTGGGTGTCCAGGGGTCATTCTGGATGTTGGAAGCATGAGTAGAGAGGCTGACCTCTGCTTGTTACCACACTGTTGCCTCTTAGATGCTACAAGCAAAACCAGATCTAGTTACTTCCCTTCTCATACCAACGAATACAGTCACAGTTTGATTCAAAAACATGGGAAAAAAGGAACCCAATTCATGAGGTGGAATTGTGAGTGATCTTTTTTTTCTAGAATAATGCCTCTATTTTTACAGTGTTATTTGTGCAGTATAGAAAATTCAGGACAAGACTTCATTGGCAGTCCAGTGGTTAAGACTCTGTGCTTCCACTGCAGGGGGCACGGGTTTGATCCCTGGTCGGGTAACTAAGATCCTGGTGGCCACCGCAAGGCATGGCAATAAAAGAAAGAAAATTAAGGAGAGAAACAAATACTCAGAAAATAATTCCTTTCTCTTACACACTCTTAACTGTTACCAAGGAGTTCTTTCTAGTATCTACAGCCCAACTGTTGGGGGTAAACCTGGTTCTTCTGTCTTGTTCCTATGGGATTATGGCACACTTTGAACATCAACAAGCTGTAGAAAAGTGTGCTGCTCAACCAAGAGTGGAAGCCTTGTCTGTACTAGTGTGATTTAGGCAAGAATTTAACTTCTCAATGACTGTAAACTTATCCTGTAAAAGGGGAGTGATAATGATACTACTTGCTTGGTAAATTTGTAAGAATTAAGTAATAGTAACATAAATGTTAGGCTTCCCAGGTGGCACTAGTGGTAAAGAACCCACCGCCATTGCAGGGGAAGTAAGAGACGAGGGTTTGATCCCTGGATTGAAAAGATCCCCAGGATGAGGGCATAGCAACCCACTCCAGTATACTTGCCTGGAGAATCCCATGGACAGAGGAGCCTGGCAGGCTACAGGCCATAGTGTCACAAAGAATCAGACACAACGGAAGCAACTTAGCACATACACACAACATAAATATTAATATGTAAAACATATTAAAAGTGCCTGATACTGTTGTTATTCTGCTTTTGGAGATCATAGACTGTTAGGGTACAGCAGATCTCCATGCATTCCATTGTGACAATGCTTTCAGTTCAGTCGCTTAGTTGTGTCTGACTCTTTGTGACCCCAAGGACTGCAACAAACCAGGCTTCCCTGTCCATCACCAACTCCTGGAGCTTGCTCAAAGTCATGTCCATCAGGTCAGTGATGCCATCCAACCATCTCATCCTCTGTTATCCCCTTCTCCTCCTGCCTTCAATCTTTCCCAGCATCAGGCTCTTTTTCAGTGAGTCAGTTCTTTGTGATGCTTTACTGTGTGTTTATTAGTGTAATAAACTGATTAATGCTTGCATTAATCTCTTACTAGCAGGTGAGCTTCAAGAGGACGGGGACCTTATCTGTCTTAATTACAGCTGAATCCCAGAGTCTAGAACAGTGTCTGGCACTTAATATAATACATTTGTTGATGGACTGGAGATGTACATCCCAGTGAGGAGATGCTCAGAGGTGGGGCACCTGAACTACACATGTGTAGGGTGGGGAGATCCCACTCAGAGAAGCTCATGGCCTTTCAGAGATCAAACTGGTAGAGAAAGACCAGCACCACTAAAGAGGGGAAGCTAATGTACTTTTTCTACAGACTTGCCTTATTTTGGGGCTTCCCAGCTGGCTCAATGTTAAAGAATCTGCCTGCAATGCAGGAGACACCAGAGGTGAGGGTTCAATCCCTGGGTTGGAAAGATCCCCTGGAGAAGGATATGGCAACCCACTCCAGTACTCTTGCCTGGGAAATCCCATGGACAAAGGAATCTGGCAGGCTAGTCCATAGAATCACAAAGAGTCAGACACAACTTAGCAAGTGAGCATACACACACACTTTATTTTATCCTCTGCCTGGAACAAGGTGGCAGGACAGGTGAGGTTAATCTAGCTCTGACCTTCACTAATAACATCAGAGGCTGTGCAGGATGGCAGGTAGGTCTCTCCTCTCCCTCCTCTACAGCTCAAGGCCTTTTTCATGCATGGTTCTGTTAGAACAGGAGGGAGAAGGAATTAGGCTTTGCACCTGACATAGAGGGTTTGTGGCTGAGGCTTGTTTATTTCTGGGCCTACCTTAGGAGTTAATATTGACCCCACAGTTACACAGTGGAGAGCAGACAAGATTTGGCAGGGGTTGCAAAAATCAAATGCCTTCAGGGCCTGGATGGATAAAATTAAGCTAAATCAGCTCTATTCAGAATCAGTGGAGAGTAACAAGGGCTGTGTCTGGTCAGAGAATGAATGACCCATTAATAAGCATTCCAATGTAAAATAATTTTAAAATATTAAAGACAAACAAAATGAGGCAAAGGGCTGATTTGGCCTACTACTACTTCACAACCTCTAATAAAGTAACAAGCCTGATCAGGAGCAAGTCTCTGAAGGTCTCTTATACTCAGGTTCCTCATTTATAAAACCAAGAAAGACAAACTTCCTCCGGGGGCTGCTGTAAGAGGTACAGTGAGAACTTGTGGGGAAGCACTTGGATTCGTCAGATATTCAACTGTGTTACTGTCCAAGACCTTTTGTTTATATTGCTTTAATTCTTTATGTTATATCATTTATAGAATTTTTTTTGACTATGCAATTGTCACTGGTAGAAATGAGCTAAACAAGCCCCCAAACATCCCATGACACTTCATCTCTCCAAGCCAGTGACTGGAGCCATACCTGCAACAGGGGGTGACATTTCAGGGTGGTATCACTTCAGAGACAGGATTTTAGCTTCACAGTCTGGTACCTATCCAGAAGGGCCTGGGGTCTAGAGGAGAGGTCAAACAGGCCTTATTAGAGGGCTTCAGTGTGGCCACTCAGGAATCCACACAGTATCAGTACAATTAACAACTGCTCTCTAAATAAGTATGAAACAGCCCACTGAGTAAAACTCACCATCAAATCTGATTTTACAAAGGAATGTCAACTGAAGCAACAGAGAGGGTTTGTTTTTTCTGCTTATCAGTTGAAAAAGACTAAAAAATGTAATATCCAATGCTGGTGAAGACACTGGTGATAGCCGATAAATGTGATATAGCAGCACAAGTGACCCTGCTAAACTGTAAGTCAGATCAAGTCTCTCCACACTCCAAACATTCCAGCGGCTTCCCATCTCAGTCATAGGAAAAGCGCCAATGACAGTCCGCCAGCATTGCTCAAAGAGCAAAAACTGAAATCTACCTAAACAGAGATGAACTACTGGTTACATAAAGGACTTCTCATCTTTCCAGTAGTCAATCATATAGCAGTTAAAGGAAATCAGTTCAGTTCAGTCGCTCAGTTATGTCTGACTCTTTGTGACCCCATGGACTGCAGCATGCCAGGCTTCCCTGTCCATCACCAACTCCTGGAGCTTGCTCAAACTCATGTCCAGCAAGTCAGTGATCTCATGCTCTGTCATCCCCTTCTCCTCCTGCCTTCAATCATTCCCAGCATCAGGGTCTTTTCCAATGAGTCCATTCTTCGCATCAGGTGGCCAAAGTATTACAGTTCAGCTTCAGCATCAGTCTTTCCAATGAATATTCAGAACTGATTTCCTTTAGGATGGAATGCTTTGATCTCCTTGCAGTCCAAGGGACTCTCCAGCGTCTTCTCCAACACCACAGTTCAAAAGCATCAATTCTTCTGCACTTAAGCCTTCTTTATGGTCAAATTCTCACATCCACATATGACTTCTGGAAAACCATAGCTTTGACTAGATGGACCTTTGTCGGCAAAGTGACGTCTCTGCTTTTTAATACACTGTCTAGGTTGGTCATAGCTTTTCTTCCAAGGAGCATGTGTTTTTTAATTTCATGGGTGCAGTCACCATCTTCAGTAATTTGCAGCCCAGGAAAATAAAGTCTCTCACTGTTTCCACTGTTTCCCCATCTATTTGCCATGAAGTGATGGGACTGGATGCCATGATCTTCGTTTTTTGAATGTTGAGTTTTAAGACAGCCTTTTCACTCTCCTCTTTCACTTTCATCAAGAGGCTCTTTAGTTCTTCTTTGCTTTCTGCCGTAAGGATGGTGTCATCTGCATATCTGAGGTTATTGATATTTCTCCCAGCAGTCTTGATTCCAGCTTGTGCTTCATCCACCCCAACATTTTGCACAATGTACTCTGCATGTAAATTAAATAAGTAGGGTGACAATACACAGCCTTGACATACTCCTTTCCCTATTTGAAACCAGTCTGTTGTTCCATGTTTGGTTCTAACTGTTGCTTCCTGACCTGCATACAGATTTCTTAGGAGGTGGTCTGGTATACCCATCTCTTTAAGAAGCAGAAAACATTAGTAGAGGTGGCAAGAATACACATAAGAACTATACAAAAAAGATCTTAATGACCCAGACAACCACAGTGGTATGATCACTCACCTTGAGCCAGACATCCTGGAATGTGAAGTCAAGTGGGCCTTAGGAAGCATCACTACAAACAAAGCTAGTCAAAGTGATGGAATTCCAGTTGAACTATTTCGAATCCTAAAAGATGACGCTGTTAAAGTGCTGCACTCAACATGTCAGCAAATTTGGAAAACTCAGCAGTGGCCACAGGACTGGAAAAGGTCAGTTTTCATTCCAATCCCAAAGAAAGGCAATGCCAAATAACGTTCAAACTACCGCACAATTGCACTCATCTCACACGCTAGCAAATGTTCAAAATTCTCCAAGCCAGACTTCAACAGTACATGAACTGAACAGAGAGCTTCCAGATGTTCAAGCTGGATTTAGAAAAGGGAGAGGAACTAGAGATCAAATTGCCAGCATCTGCTGGGTCACAGAAAATGCAAGAGAATTCCAGAAAAACATCTACTTCTGCTTTATTTACTACTCCATAGCCTTTGACTATGTGGATAACGACAAACTGTGGAAAATTCTTAAAAGAGAAGGGAATATGAGACCACCTGACCTGCCTCCTGAGAAATCTGTTTGCAGGTCAGGAAGCAACAGTTAGAACCGGACATGGAACAACAGACTGGTTCCAAATTGGGAAAGGAGTATGTCAAGGCTGTATATTGTCACCCTGCTTATTTAACCTATATTCAGAGTACATCATGTGAAATGTAGATGAAGCACAAGCTGGAATCAAGACTGCTGGGAGAAATATCAATAACCTCAGATACGCAGATGACACCACCCTTATGGCAGAAAGCGAAGAAGAACTAAAGAGCCTCTTGATGAAAGTGAAAGAGGAGAGTGAAAAGGCTGTCTTAAAACTCAACATTCAAAAAACGAAGATCATGGCATCCAGTCCCATCACTTCATGGCAAATAGATGGGGAAACAGTGGAAACAGTGAGAGACTTTATTTTCTTGGGCTGCACAATCACTGCAGATGGTGACTGCGGCCATGAAATTAAAAGACACATTCTCCTTGGAAAAAAAGCTATGACCAACATAGAAAGCATATTGAAAAACAGAGACATTTCTTTGCCAACAAAGGTCCGTCTAATCAAAGCTATGGCTTTTCCAACAGTTATGTATGGATGTGACTGTTGGACCATAAAGAAAGCTGAGTGCAGAAGAACTGATGCTTTTGAACTGTGGTGTTGGAGAAGATGCTGGACTCCCCTTGGACTGCAAGGAGATCAAAGCATTCCATCCTAAAGGAAATCAGTTCTGAATATTCATTGGAAGGACTGATGCTGAAGCTAACTGCAGTACTTTGGCCACCTGATGCGAAGAACGGACTCATTGGAAAAGATCCTGATGCTGGAAAAGATTGAAAGCAGGAAGAGAAGGGGATGAAAGAGGATGAGATGGTTGGATGACATCACTGACTTGATGGACATGAGTTTGAGAAAGCTCCAGGAGTTGGTGATGGACAGGGAAGCCTGGCATGTTGCAGTCCATGGGGTCACACAGAGTAAGACATGGCTGAGCGACTGAACTGAACTGACTGAAAAAATAGTTTTGTTTTGCTTTATCTGCTTTTTCAGTGAAAGATATTACCAAAGTTTTAAGCGGGTGAGGGGAGAGCCTGGAAAGAGAGATGTAGGCCTATATTATGAGAAGCCTTTAAAAATTTAGACTTTATATCATTTTTCAAAGGAGAGGGTGTTCTAAATTAAAACATTCAGTTCTACTTTCTCAGACAAATGTAGTATCCACCAAATTTTCTGTTTTCTCTCTTTGACCTTTTCCCTAACAATCTCTCTTCCTTCCTCCTATCTTCTTTCCACAAACATATATTGAGTGTCACATTCCAGACCCTGGGGATCCAATTGTGGATAAGATTCATCCCTATTTACAGAGCAGAGATGAAGTTAATTGAAACTGCAATTGTATAAAATTGTTTGTTTTTTCAATGAGTCCATTATTTTAGACTGAGAAAGCTTTGTGGTTTTCTCAAATGCTGTAGAAAAGACTGAAGGAGGACTGAGAGGGAGATCAGAGTTTCTTTATGAAATATACTGCAAAGGAAGAAAGATATGTAGGAATAAACCTACAGATTAAGAAACTTTAGACATATATGAAGAGATTGCAATGTCTGGATGTTAGTTGGATCCTAATTCAAACAACCAAAGTGTAAAAAAGTAAAACTTATGATATTTATGAGTCAACTGGATATTTGAAAGTTGACTAGGTATTTGATGAAAATAGGGGTTTACTGCTACTTATTTTAAATGTGATAATGGTACTGTAACTGTTATGGACTTAAGTCTCTCCCTTTCAAGAGAATGAGAAGACAAGTCAGATTGGGAGAAAATCTGATATCTGATAAGGGACCATTATCCAAAATAAGGGCTTCCCTGGTGGCTCAGATGGTAAAGAATCTGCCTGCAACACGGGAGACTTGGGTTCTATCCCTGGGTTGGAAAGATCCCCTGGGGGAGGGCACAGCAACCCACTCCAGTATTCTTCTTGAGAATCCTACAGTCCATGGAGTCACAAAGAGTTGGACACAACTGAGCGACTAAGCACACACACAAACACATACACATACATCCAAAATATACAAACACTTAAAACTTAACAAGAAGAAAGCAAATGATCTGATTAAAAAATGGGCAAAACACCTGAACAGACACTTTACCAAATTAGATATACAGATGGCAAGTAAGCACATGACAAGATGTTCAACATCATATGTCACTAGGGAACTGCAAATTAAAACAACAATGATATACTACTATTTACCTATTACTATAGTCAAAATCCAGAACACTGACAACATCAAATGCTGGAGAGAAGGTAGAGCATCAGGAATATATAACAGAACCACCACCAATGCTGCTAAACTAAGCTAAGTCGCTTCAGTCGTGTCTGACTCTGTGTGACCCCATAGACGGCAGCCCACCAGGCTCCCCCGTCCCTGGGATTCTCCAGGCAAGATCACTGGAGTGGGTTGCCATTTCCTTCTCCAATGCATGGAAGTGAAAGTGAAGTCGCTCAGTGGTGTCCGACCCTCAGCGACCCCATGGACTGCAGCCCACCAGGCTCCTTCGTCCATGGGCTTTTCCAGGCAAGAGTACTGGAGTGGGGTGCCACTGCCTTCTCCACACCAATGCTGCTAGGAATATATAATAGTACAATCACTTCAAAGGACAGTTTGGCAGTTTCTTACAAAACTAAACATATGTCTACCATACAAGCCAGCAATCTCTCTCCATGATATTTATCTAGTTGAGTTGAAAAAACCTCTGCCCACAGAAAAACATGCACAAGGATGTTGTGTTTGTTTTTTTTTTACAAGGATGTTTATAGTAGCTTTACTGATCATTGCCAAAACTTGGAAACAACCAAGATATTCTTCAGTAAACTGTGGTTTACCCAAACAATGGAATATTATTAACATATAGCACAAAAAAGAAATGAGCTATCAAGCCATGAACAGACATGAAAGAACTTTAAATGCGTATTATCAAGCAAAAGAAGCCAAAATGAAAGGACTACTTACTGTATGATTCCAACTAAATGACATTCTGGAAAAGCAAAACCATGAAGACAGTAAAAGGATCAGTGGTTCCTGGAAGTCATGGGAGAGGGAGGGATAAAAAGAGCAGAGAGGATTTTTAGAGCAGTGAAACTATTCTGTATGATGCTACAATGCTGGATACATGTCACTACACATTTGTCAAAACCCACAGAACGTACAGCACCAAGAGTGAACCCTGTAATAAACTATGGACTTTGGGTGATAATGCTGTGTCAGTGTAGGTTCATAGAGTATAACAAATGTTATCACTCTGGTGCTGGGAGGTTGACAGTGGTGGAGGCTGTGTGTGCTAGACAGAGGATATGAGAACTCTCTGTTCTTTCACTCCATTTTGCTGTGAACCTAAAAGTGCTCTAAAAATAAAGTTTATTCATCAAAAAAGCCTTCTCTTTTAGGGATACATAACAAAGTATTTATGGATAAGGTATTATGCAATCTGTGATCTGTATCAAAACAAAATGTTGGAGAGAAGTGGGTAGGGTATAAATGAAAGAAGACTGAGAATTGAGCTGATAGTAGAAACGGGGTGAAGGGTATGTGGGGGTTTATTATGCTGCTCCCCATCTTTGTCTATGTTTGAACATCTTCAGTATTATTAAGACAAATGGGACATATCTAGAATTTCTTTGGACTTCTACTTTGGTGAAAATAGAGGAATAGGGTAGGATGATGAGGGAAAGCAGATAGCCTGGAGCTTAGAAGTATGATTTGTCACTGGACAAGGTCTAGACTAGAGAAGGCAGGGAGGAAGACATAGGGCAAAGGACAGTATAGGAGATGGAAAGGGAGGGAAGAGCAGAAAAGGAATGTGGACTCACTGCCTTCCCTTCACTTTCTCTCTTCCCCTTTTCCTCACTCACTCCTTACCTTTCCTCTCGTAGGTGAAAAAATCATATTGGGAACTTAACAGTGGACATTTCAGGCACCAATCCATGAAATTTCAATTCAGTCAGCATGCCCTTAGAATCTACATTTCAACATGTATTGTAGGAGATTGGATGGGTATCTGAACCTCCCTTGAGTTCCAATATCTGGCTTCTGTGAGCAGCATGTTATTTCTGTCACTAACCTTTACTCTGCCAGACTGGAGACCAAATCACTCTGCCTTTCAAAGCCTCTGTGACAGTGGTCCACTGTTTCAAAGCAGGAAAAAATAAAGGGGATGACAGATTATGCAAAAAGAAGTTGTTTATTGATTTCCTTTAATGTATGTGTGGAAACATGCAAATGCTAAAGGTCTCCTGAGTGGGAAAAACAAATTCATTAGCCTGCTCTGACTTGAAAGACATCTCCTTTATGACCTTCTAACTCTTTGTGCTAACGTTCTCTGATTTTATATTCACTGAACAACCTTTTGATGTTTAATGGAATTCTACTAAGAATTAAAAAACAAAAACAAAAGCCCTTACCAGTTGCCTCAAGTGATATGGTCCTCTTGATAGTTCTACCTTTCATCATCAATTTTAATCAACTGTCCTTATGCTTCCTGGGTTTTCTGAAAGCCTGTATTCAGAAGATGTTATTACCCATCAGCAAACTAATAAATTCAATCTTTAGTACCAGGTAAGGTAACGAATCAGTCCGTGGAACTGAGCTGGAACTGAGCACAGGGCTGTCGTCACACATTAGGGGTAACTCAGCAACTCCCTTACCCACAAGTTCTTGGCCACATGCCTCCAACTAGGGAAAGAATTTTAAATTATAACAAAGTAATCAGGATGCAGCCTTACTTACCTAGAGTCCAGTGCCTGCTCAAGCACTGAGTCTTGAGATGGCGGGACCAGCCAAGCTGGAAGAGGAGTTCTGAAGCCAATAAGGCGGTCTGTCCCTGGCCCCTGATGCTGCCAGGGACATGCCCATGGACTGATGTGCCGTCCTCTGCCTCCTCTGATATAAGGAGGAGACAGGAAAGAACTACAGCAACTGGAGCCCACACTCTCCAACAGAACAAACTGTGACTAGTCAGACTCAGTTGTTTGGTTTAAAACATCCTCCCTCCGTGACCCACCCCCTACCACACCCTATCAGGGAAGAGCGGAAGAAAAGGAGGCAAAGGCCTAAAGCCTTCTAGATGCCTTTCTGTTCCCACTTGCAACCTATGTGGTACAGAATTGTTCTTTGAACCATAACTAGCCAGGGGCTTGCTGGCATTCATTCAGGCATATCTCTAGCTGACATTTCCTGGCTCCCAAGAGGTTAGAAAGAAAGTCTCTTCTTGTCCCCTCAAAGACCTCGCTGAGGCAAAGGCTGCTATGGGGACACCGGGTTGCCAGAGGTGAGGTAGGCAAGGACCCATGATGCCTCACAGAAAAGCCTAAGTGCAAATCCTCAGCGGTGACCTTGGCCAGGGCAAGGGAACTGACTGAACCCTCTCCCTGCTTCCCTCAAAAGCTGCTGCTGCTAAGTCGCTTCAGTCGTGTCCGACTCTGTGCGAGGGACAAAGTGAGCATCTAGGCTGAGGAGACCAAGAGGGAAAGTCTTGATATGGAAATTGGCTCGCGTCAACTGCGAAAAATACCCAGTATGCTTAGTATGGGCACTACTCAAGCAGGGATTACTTTAAAAAGAGTAGGAAGAGGGGTCTGTCACCTGGTACAGAGGATATGAGTGAGGGGTCTGAAGAGGGACGGGGAAGAGAGGCAAATACCAGTGAGGGTCAAGCTGGTGCACCAACGGGCCCACATGAGTGAGGAGACAGACTGTGAACAGGTCATGGGGTTACCCAGATCATTGAGGCCCACGCGTCAACGAGAGGCAGGTGGGCAGAAGGCCAGAAACAAAAAAGGAACAGCCCGAGAACGGGGAAAGAGAGAAGAGGCGGTCACAGCCCAGGGTCCGGCGAAGTCGACGTCCTGTGGGGAGAGGGGTCGGTGGCGGTCGTCGCAAAATCTTTGTGATGAGAGACGCTGGGTAGCTTCTGGCTGAATCAGCGCCCCGCCCACAAAGTCCTTAAAGCCCCGCCCCAAGCGCCTCGCGCATCCTGGGCGCTGAGTTCCGTTTCGTCGCGCGGCCCTGTAGTTCCGGGTGCTGCGAGCGGGCGGAAAGTTTTTGTGGACGGACTGTGTCGGTGATGGGCACGGGGTCAGTGGAGGAGGCCGGAGTCCCTAGGCTGCTTTTGATTGCTTGTTAGAGCTGCAGGAGAAGGGGTCTGCGGCGGGGAACAGCGCGGGGCCAACGCCCGGCTTTTCTACTGCCTGGGTGCCAGTTCTGCGCCTCTCTTCGTTGTGCGGCGCTGGAGCTCCGCACAAGCACACCATTTCGGCCCCCTGCCCAGGCCCCCTTCGCCTCCTCTTCTCATAAGAGAGACTTCTAGATCTCAAAAATTTTTGAGTGATTTTTAAGGTAAAAACACAACCAGAAGCAGACGCGATCCAAATGCAGGAGTTCTGTATTTCCAGGTTGGCACTTGAGAGGTGAAGTTGTAACTGAGAAAGGTGGAGGGACTCAACCGGGCAAGGGATGCCAGGCCAACAGAGAAACTTAAGAGTAGGTTAGTGGATCCCTAGAAATTCGAGTGGAATCACGCCTTAAGAGCGGTAAGAATCAGTTCTTTATGAATAAACTAATTGTCTCCTTCTGGTAAGAATTAAAAATATGTAGCTGATGGAGATGGCCACATCAAGGGGCTAAGAGCTTTTCTCAAGAGTAGACTGTTCTGGAGAAAAGAAGGCTACCAGTTGTCTTAAGCATTGTTTGTAAACAGTACTTATGACAAGTGTGGGGGTGGGGTGAAAGGTAAGAATCAACCCAAGAGGGAAATAACGTGTTTTCACAGAATTGCTGGACTGTGTGGGGAGGGATTTTTTTCCTTTTAATCAGGATTAGGCTGCTTGAGTGAACCATTCTTCGAGAATATTCACTTCCATCTTTTACTTCTGTGCTTACAACCTGAGTTCTGAATGGATTTCCTATGACTCTGCTCTTGTTAAGGAGGTGTGTTTGGGGGTGGACACACGCACATCAGTCAGAAGAAAGAGCCAGCTCCAGAGGTGCCTTCCTAGAAGGCAAGACTGCAGGCTGTGGTCACCCATTACAGCAGATTTACAGCAGATTTCATGAGCTGGATGGAAATGCTTTCTTATATATGATCTAAATCTGTGTCCCCTGATTCTCATTCTCATTCTAAGAGATGAGGTCAGTACTGCTCATCCCCAACTTTCAGTAACTTTCATAAAGGCCTCTATGCTTGAGCGGGAATACCATAGGAGGTGGATAAACTCTGTGTTGGCAGAGGCATAGAAGTTCCTGATACCTCTGCATGAAGGAGGAGAGGAGGAAGTGTGTTTCTGGTGTGCAGAGTTAAAATTTGTAATGTGTTTTGCCAAAAATTAATGTTATAGCTGGTGCTGAAAGGTAGTTCTCTAGTAATTATCAAGTTTTGTCCAGTACATACAATGTGGCAATTGTGGAAAGTCTTTTGTTCCTTTTTTTTTTTTTTTTGCCACATTGCCTGTGGAATCTTAATTCCCTGACCGGAGATTGAACCCACGTCCCCTGCAGCGGAAGCTGGGAATCTTAACCATTGGACCACGAGGGAGGTTCTGATGTGATAGGTTCTTCAAAGACACTGATGGGCAAAAATTCACACTGCCCCTGCTCCTGTTGAGCTTGTGTTCTAATGTAGTGTAGTTGAACCAGGATTGCACAGAACCTCACTTCTTGAATAACACAGCTGAGATCCAAAAAGGGTCTGGAAAGATGAGTAGATGAAATAGTACTCAGTTGATAAGCCTCAGTGCATGCATTTGACTCTCAAAGAAACTCTGAGCCTGTTAACTTTGGACACAGTTTTAACAAGCTGGATTACCTGGCTTTCTAGCTCATAGTCGCCAAAAGCCCAAAATTGAAAAGAAGGATGATTACAGAGACAAGTAGAATGCAAATTGATGGTCCAAAAATTAGTTATAAAGAGGAGGCATCAAAACACAACAGCCTGGATGGATCCCTTGAGTAAAAGGCAATGTTTCTGGGTTTGTTCTACATAATACTTGTTCCATGGGACCTTAACTGATGATCAGAGAAGGATTAAATGGGAAATATAGAGTTAGCAACTTAAACTGAATTCTTTGCTGTAGAGTTTCTGTGTCTTTTTTATTTATTTTTGGCTGTGCTAGGTCTTTGTTACTGTGTGGGCTTTTTTCTAGTTGCAGCAAGTGGGGGCCCCTCTTTGTTGAAGTGCCAGGGCTTCTCATTGCAGGGGCTTCTCATTGTGATGGCTTCTCTTGTTGCAGAGCAAGACTCTGGGGCGCACGGGCTTCAGTAGTTGCGGTTCCTGGCTTTAGGGCACAGGCTCAATAGTTGTAGCACACGGGCTTAGTTGCTCCGTGTTGTGTGGGATCTGCCCAGACCAGAGCTTGCACCCATGTCTCTCACTTTGGCAGGTGGATTCTTTACCACTGAGCCACCAGGGAAGCCCTCAGTATCTTTAATAAGCCCTGAACTCATTTGCCTTGGAGCATCCGTCCAGGACAGTGTTTTGCAGCGCACACTTGGAAGAATGGTAGTGTAAATTAAAACATCAGGGCAGCAATGTGCTGGGCAGTATTCATGTTTATAGTTGTGATGCTAAATCAGAATGAATTATGTTTAGCACACTGTATTTAATGAGGCACAGATTATGGATGCACATTTTAATTTTTTCTACCAAAATGGTTACACATTTTGGAATTCTGAGTCTGAAGGAGTAATCTCTTTTAGTCTTTATTGATATTGAATGCATGAGGCATCACTGTATTTGAAATGTATTTAGGCCATTATGTGGTAAAAAGGCTTTCCCTACTTAACCTGAGCCCCTGATCCCCCTTTATAACATTGTTTTTGTGAGCCCTAATGTCCTGAATTCCCAACAGCCTTTTTACAAATAGAATTTGAGAATATCACATATTTGCAGCTGGACACTGTACTAAAACATGCAGTGTTTTGAAGTAAGTTCCAAAAAAAGAAATTAGTGAACATTAAATTTCTAACTTATTTATGTCCATCTTGAGACTTCTCTAATTGAATATATGCAGTATGATTTTTATGAAGTTGTAATCAGTGTATACATATAGTCCTATGACCTGCTTTTCTCAGTTGCTGATACTTTATATAAATGTCTGATTTTGACATGTGTCATTTATTTATAGCTATATGATATTTCACTGTGTGACTGGACTGTAGTTTTCTTAATAATAGAGTAGCAGCATCAAGAGCAGGTCTATATATCTGTAAACTTTTCTACTTCTGAGTACAGAAATGTTTTCTTCATACTGATTCTCAGTTCATAACTTTAAAGAGCTTTTTGTTTTCTCTTTTTCCATTTTGGCTTTCATACAGTTTCCTGAGATAATGCCAGCTGTCTCACATATCCTTTTTTATTATTATTATTTTATTTCTTTATTTTTGGCTGGCCTGGGTCTTTGTTGCAGTACATGGGCTTTCTCTAGTTGCGATGGGCTCAGCAGTTGCAGCTGAGTAGCTGCAGTGCATGGGCTTAGTCGCCCCTGGGCATGTGGCATCTTCCCAGACCAGGGATCAAACCCATGTCCCCCTGCATTGGCAGGAGGATTCTTTAACACTAGAACCACCAGGGAAGCCCCCTGTCATACGTATTCTTTAATTTTGTTCTTTTCTTTCATATTTAAAACACCGTTGCTGGTGTGTCTATAATGAGTACTGCTGAGGCAATTGGTTGCTTCTGCCATGCTTAATGATTTCCTGCTTTGTCTAGTTTGGACTATAACTTTTCTAGCCCTTTCACTGTATATTTTGCATTCAGTTTTTTTAATGAGGACATCAAGCAACGAGATAATTCAGAAAACACTTGCCCAAATACTGCTGTATTGAGTAGGATAGTGATGGTGCCCCCAAAAATGGTTGATTGTCAAAAAACACCACAATACAACTAGAAATGTTCTAGAAACGTCTAGAAATGTCTAGAACGACTAGAAAGTTTCTTTAGTAAATTAAGTGTTGGAGAGGTCATGTAGAAATGTTTGTTATTTTAAGTTGTATGACATTTGAAAATCTTCAACTCAGGGGCTACTTGAATTTAATATTTTGTTTTATTTTATTTTTACTAGAGGTAACTTAAGATGGTCCTTGATTTATGGCCATTTAGTGGGTGATTCTGGGAGTGGTCCTCATACAGAGGACCTAGAGCAGGGAAGCTGCTTGCTTCCCTCACTCTGACATCCCTGCAGATTTGCCCTTACCTCAACTTAATGGGGTTTGCCTTCAATTATTTCTAGCAAGTTTGGTTAAAATTATGATGAAAAGTAAAGAATCTGCCTGCAACACAGGAGACCCAGGTTCAATCCCTGTATTGGGAAGATCCCCTGGAGAAGAAAATGGCAACCCGCTCCAGATTATTGCCTGGAGAATTCCATGGACAGAGGAGCCTGACAGGTCCACAAAGTTGCAAATAGTCAGACATGACTGAGCGACTAACACACACACACACGTGATGAAAAAAACACATTTTTTTCCATGACATGAAAGAGCTAATCATGTTTGTTTTCTGAAGCATTTCTCTATAGCTTCTCTATTCGGATCGGGAATACCGGGATCGCTTTCGTCATGCCTACAGTGGTGGTGATGGACGTCTCTCTTTCCATGACCCGACCTGTGTCTGTCGAGGGGTCCGAGGAATATCAGCGCAAGCACCTGGCAGCCCATGGTCTGACAATGCTGTTTGAGCACATGGCCACAAATTACAAGCTTGAGTTTACAGCTCTGGTGGTTTTTTCATCTCTCTGGGAGTTGATGGTTCCCTTCACAAGAGATTATAACACCCTACAGGTACTAAAAGAAATGAGTTATTATATGTACAGGGCCCAAATTTATAGGAAGGAAGGCAGTGTTATCATACTGCACTGAATATTTATAACTGGGATTGCTTAATGATAAGTCTCTGAGTATACTTTTCTGAATATAACTATAAAACAAGGATTATAACCAGCAGGCCCTCAGCCTTTGGTAGAGCTCTGAGTTAGAGCTGTGAGTTGTTGCCGTAGTCACCTCTCTTGGTTTTCTGAAATTCTCTGTGGGAGGGGAGCATCTCAGAATGTAGTGCCTTGTTCCCTGAGGTTCAAGATCTTTAGGTTCAACACTACTATTTTCTACTTTTCTATAAACTTGAGATGAAAAATAGCCCTTACAAAAGCCTTCATTCTAGAGTAATTCAGGAGTATATTTCCTCCCCAACAAATAGCCTTTGATTTACAGATGCCAAGAAATCCTCATTTTAAAACTTTGATTGATCAGTGTTATCTTCCAAAGGTTTGTCTGTGATATGCCAAAGAATTTACTTTCTGGCAGCATCTCTAAATTATTAATATTTCCAACAATGCCTCGCGCAGTTCCTTGCAGATAGGGAGCAGCAGTCAGTGTTTGTGGAATTAAAATGAACAATTTAATAATTGCTAGGCAGTTTAGAAATTCAGGATCAATGTAGTTTGCTTTTTAAATATAAGTAATACAATTTTGTTAAATCACTTATTATCTCACTTTTTTTAAAAGTGACTCAAAGTTTGTTTGTTTTTTTTCGTTGCACCAGATTTCTTATAAGTAAGTAAACTAAGGACCTTGGATGTTTAATAGTTTGAAATGTAAAGAGTTGCTATATAGATAGTGCAGAGTGATGATTAAGACCAGGAGTCTTAGAGTCTGACTGACTGGGTTCAGATCTAGATTCTGCCACTTGGGCATAAGACCTGGGAAAATTACCTACTCATTTTGTACCTTAGTTTCCTTACTTTAAAAATAGGTTAATCATCTACACCTTATAGGATGTTATCATGATTAAATGCATGTAAAATGCCTAAGGTGGTGATAGTATTCAGTAAATTTTGCATAATTTTTGTTGATGTGCTTAAACATTTTTCATTTTAACTATTCTGTCAAGATCATTTACAAAAATATGAACTTGATGGGCTATTCAGTCTCACCTGAAGAGAGAACAAAATAAAGGGAAGCTCTTTTTTACCATCCTTTACAGTTGAGGAAGTCTGTTTTACCAATTTTCTTTAAGAAAGTGTACTTTGGGCTCTCGGAAATGCAATGTCCCCCTGTGTGACATTCATGCTTTGAACAGTTTATGTTTTTTCTAGTAACAAATGAAAACAATAAAGAATAATGAACAATTTTATCTTTCATTCAATCAGGAAGCACTAAGTAATATGGATGATTATGATAAAACCTGCTTGGAGTCTGCATTAGTTGGTGTTTGCAATATCGTTCAGCAAGAATGGGGTGGTGCCATTCCTTGTCAGGTAAAAGCTTAATTCTTTTCTTTGCCTTAAGTTAAAAGCATTAACCACTGAGGTGCTTCAGTTTTCTTCAGGCTCCAACACAGCATGCATTGTAATTCCCACAAACTATCTTATATGCTATTGGTATCTTTTAAAAGAAGACACCAAATCAACACCAGTATACTCAGAAAGCAGCACAATTATGCGTTAAGGAAAGCATCTTCCTAGTAAATTGACTTATTGAAAGCTGGTATTTGTATAAAATACAGAGGGCTCGCAGTGGAATTTTAGAACACTCTCTGGAAGGGATGATTATAATTCTGAGTGATAGAATTGTAAACATCTGTACAATATAGTCTGTCTGCATTATTCCAGTGTAGCATTTATTCAGCACACTTTTAACCTTCTCAACTATTGACTCGTCTAAAAAGTGAGGTGTATCAATGTCATAAAATCGGTTGCCCTTTCCTGTGAGTCCACAGTAGGTCTACGTTAGCATCAAATCAGAGCAGAGTTGTAGCAATTGAACATTTGCCATAAAGAGGTACTTTGAGAAGTGGTTTATTTTAAAGGAGAAAACAGTAAAGTTGCCACAAGGAAAATCATAATAGTCTACAACAGGAGTCAGGAAACTTTCTGTATTTTAGCCTTTGCTGGTCTGTGGCAGCTCCTCAGCTCTGTTGTAGCATAGAAACAGCCATATATATTAAGTAAATAAATGAATGTGGTTCTGTTCCAGTAAACTTTGCTTATAGAAATAGTCAGTGGACCAGAGTATATGATTTTTTCTATAGGGTCAAATACAGAATTCCTCAGTAGTGTCAGCAGCATCAGTGATATTTGTTTTTTAAATAAATATAAGATTGTACCTGCCTACAGTGTACAATCTACCCCAATCTACAATTCGAAAGATTAGGGGTTGACCTAAGTAAAGCATGAAGGAATATAAGAAGCGATGGAACTGGTCTGTATCTTGATTGTAAAAGTGGTTACATCGCTGAATGCACTTGTTGGAACTCATAGAACTATATACAAATAAGGGTGAATTTTACTGCATGTAAATTGTATCTCAGTAAACCCAGCTTTTTTTTTTTTTTTTTTAAGCTTTTTTCTCTTTTCTTGCTGTAAAACCATCCTGTTTATAATGTCATGAGTTGGTGAAGACCCTGACCTACTACAATAAGGTTAAAAATCAGATCACTTTAGTGGACACTTGCTAAAAAAGCCAATAAATACGTTTTATTTCTTTTCAGAAATAAAAATCTTTGGCACCTTACTTCATAATTATTTGGTACATTACAGACTATCTAACTTCCTAACTATAATGAAAAGTAAAGTTTTGTTGTTAATATCCTCCAAACTGAAAGCTAGCAGATAACACAGTTTCATTTGCTACTTCTTCAGTGTTTGAAGAAACTCAGAAAGTATGTAAGAGCCAGACCTTATGCACCATGCAGACTTCTGCCTTTTAATGTTTTCTTCTTCCTTTGCAAAAAGGAGGAATCTGAATTTGAGATATACTGTACCCTGAGGGCAAGGAGCTGGGCCTGGATCCACTTAGACTTGCTTGGTGAGTTTTGGGGTGAACCAGGTCCAAAACAGTGGAAGTTATTAGTAATTGTTTTTTATAATCAGTTACTATCAAATGGATTTGTTTTAATATGGAATATTTTTAGCCAAATTTTTAGAAAGCTGGACTATGTCTTCATTAGCTGAGTAAAGTCTGTTTCATTTGGACATTACAAAAAATATTTCATTATCACACAGCATCTGAAAAAGCTAGTGGCGGAAGTAAATAATTAGGTAGCAGCTGTTAGTACTTGGAAGAGGGATATGCGTTGCCTGCCTTCCCAAGAGATGACATCTCTCCAGGGGACCTCTATTAAGCATTCTTGGGCGTTAGAAGTAAGTGCCAGTCTTGAGGGGCTTCCCAGGTGCCTCAGTGGTAAAGAATCCTCCTGCCAATGCAGAAGACCTGGGTTCGATCCCTGGGTAGGGAAGATCCCCTGGAGGAGGAAATGGCAACTCACTTCAGTATTCTTGCCTGGAGAATCCCATGGACAGGGGAGCTTGGCAGGCTACAGTCCTTGGTGTCGTAAAGAGTCAGACATAAGTGAATGTGCATGCATGCACATGTGAATCTTGGCACTTCACATGGTACAACCACCTAATACTGCCTTACTGGCCTGTTATTGTCAAGTTACTAGACTAGGCTAGAGAGCAAAAACAATCCTCCTCTGGATTGCTTGCAAAGTCCACCCTGCACAAGATCACTTGGAAGCAATGAGAAAAATGAAAATGATCTGTAACTTACCTTTATTGTTAGTATGTTTTGAAGTCTTTTAAACATTATAGGTTGATTAAGAATGCATTTCAGGACTTCCCAGGTGGTGCAGTTGGTGAAGAATCCACCTGCCAATGTAGGAGACATAAGAGATGTGGGTTCAATCCCTAGGTTTGAAAGATCCTCTGGAAGAGGGAATGGCAACCCACTCCAGTGTTCTTGCCTGGAAAACTGCATGGACAGAGGAGCCTGGCAGGTTACAGTCCATGGGGTCACAGAGTCTAACACGACTGAGCGCACATACACACTGGTAGTACAGTGGATAAGAATTCACCTGCCAGTGCAGGGGACACAGGTTCAATCCCTGGTCCGGGAACATCCCACATGCCATTGAGCAACCAGGCCCATGTGCCACAACTACTGAAGCACTCACACCTAGAACCTGTGCTCTGCCACAAGAGAAGCCCCTGCTCACCACAACTAGAGAAAGCCTGCACAGCAACAAAGACCCAGAGCAGCCAATAAATAAATAGTTTTTAAATAATGCGTTTTAAAAGTCATGTCTATATATGATAAATAAATACATATTTAAAGGAGTTGTCCTTTTAGTTGACCAGGGATAGATAAAGTTTGTCATCTTCGAAAATAAAGTGTCATGAATCAGTCTTCAGACTTCTGTGCTGATACCTCCTAGGGACACACATAAATCCTTATTCCATTTTTGACAGCAGCGCCTTAGGTGCCAACTCCTTGTCTGAGAAGTAGGATTCTAGTTTTAATACAGTTAAGTAAGAATTGGTTATGAGTGGTTTTGTCCTTTTTTTAAGTGTTCACAGGTAGGTGCTTTTCTTTAAAGGTTTAATTAGGTAAAATATAGTAAAATCCATAGATCTTAAGTATACAGTTTATTGAGTTTTAACAAATGTATACACCTATGTAACTGCTCTTCCAGTCAAGCTATAGAACATTTCCATTACCCTGCAGTTTCCTCACGCCCCTTCCTACCCAGTATCTCCCTACATTCCCTATTTGATTTGTCTCAGTTTTGTTTCACCTGTTCTAGAACTTCACATATATATATATGTATGGAATCATAAAATGTGTGTCATCTTTCACTCGACAGAATGTTACTGAGATTTATTCACATCTTTGCTTGTATCCCTGCAAAGGTACATTTTTCAGTGCAAATGTAATTCGGGAGAAATGCAAACATTGCCAAATGAGACTGCCTTAAATAAATATGTTATTTCATGGACAAAGCTCCTCTCACTCTTTGCAAACAGGTTGTTCTGGTGACAGATGGCTGTCTTGGCATCGGTAGAGGGTCTCTGCGGCACTCCTTGGCTACTCACAACCAACGCGGCGAGAGCAACAGGTTTCCGCTACCTTTTCCTTTTCCATCTAAGTTGTACATCATGTGCATGGCGAATCTGGAGGAGGTAAGGCTTTGTATTAAATTCTTTTTAGTTTGATTAGATATGTTTTGGGACTCAGTTTAATTTTTAATATATTCCAGTAATATTGCATTACGTATACAGGCATGCCTCAGAGATATTGCAGGATGTTCCAGACCACCACCACAAAGTGGGAATTGCAGTGAAGCGGGAATCACAGTAAAGCGATTTGCATTAATTTCTTTCTTTCCAAGTGCATATAAAAGTTTTGTTTATACTTTACTGTAGTCTGTTAAGTGTACAATAGCATTAAGTCTAAAAAAAAAAAATCTACATACCTTATTTTTAAAATATTTTATTGCCAAAGAATGGTAACCATTATCTGAGCCTTCAGTGAGTTGTAATCTTTTTGCTTGTGGAGGGTTTGAAATATTGGGAGAATTACCAGAATGTGACACAGAGGCAAAGTGAGTAAATGCTGTTGGAAAGATGGGGCCAATAAAATTGCTTGACACCGGTTTGCCACAAACCTTCAATTTGTTTTTAAAAAAAAAGGCAGGATCTGCGAAGCTCAATAAATGAGGTATGCCTGTACTATCACACCGACCTGCATTGTTTCAGCTGAGACTGCTTACTAATTATATTTGAAAAGACTTTCTGTCTCAAATGCTTTCTGAAAGCACAGTGTTATCTCAAGAGACATAGTAGGAGTTGTTATCCATCCTACTTCCCACAAAGATCCTTCACATGCTGAAGAGTCAAAATGTTCTTTTTGGCGGTCAGAGTTTTCCTCAGTTAGGAATTCTTAACATCCATTAAGCTAGGAATGTTGACAGAAGTATGCTTTTTTTCCTTTGGTAAAGTAACATTACTCTGATGAATGTTTTATTAAACTCCACTTCCTGATTTTCCCATTTAGTTTGGAAAGTTATTTAATTCTTCTTGATCTCAGTTTTTCTATCTGTAAAATGTAGATAATGATGGTTTTTACCAAAAGATGTTAGAAACATTTGGAATGGAAGATGGTCTGTGAATACTAGCTGCAGTCACCGCTGAATCATTGCAAAGCTACTTGAAATGAAATAGTTCTACTGGTATAATTTGCTATAACATTCCTCTTTGGTAACTTTGAGTCAAAATTATTTTCCTTCTCACATTGATTAAAAAAAAAATCATCTCCCTTATGTGACCTTGGTGTGTTGATAATGTCTCATTTTATGCCACTTTAAAAGGGTCGTTTTGCTTTCTAGCTTCAGAGCACTGATTCCTTGGATTGCCTTGAACGTCTTATAGATTTAAACAATGGTGAAGGGCAGATTTTTACTATTGATGGTCCCCTGTGCTTGAAAAATGTACAGTCTATGTTTGGGTGAGTATACACATTGAACTTTATTGCCTTCTTACAATCTTTTATTATAATTTGATAGCAAACAATAATATCTAGGTTACTATTTCTAATTGTGTCATTTCATTTTCCCCAAGTTGCACATTTTTCAGATATTATGACTGATAGTAGTGACTTTTAAAAGTTTACTCCCTTTTAAATTAAGCATATCTAAATCTATAATGCCTGTAGTTACCAACTTCCTCACATTGACAGCAATTTCAAAGATGAACTTGCTTTTGGGCTTTTCAGAATTGAAATTTCCTCACCAAAAATATCAGATTTTGTTCTGTTTCACGAATGGTCAGATAGATCATAGCTTTGGAATAAACTTGAAGGGAAAACAAACTTGACATCTTAAAAAAAATTTTCTTGGAAAAAAGTACATGTGTCATACTACTGTTCCTATAACAAATAACCATCGTATTCTAGAAAGCTGATAGATCTGGCATATACACCCTTCCATGCTGTTCTCAAGTGCGGCCACCTCACCGCTGACGTGCAAGTCTTCCCCAGGCCAGAACCTTTTGTAATAGATGAGGAAATTGATCCTATCCCGAAAGTCATTAATACAGGTAACTTTTTTTTTTTTTAACTTCCTCCTTAGTACTTCTGTTATCCTTACTTTCTTCTAACTTCTGATTTTCTTCTCCTCTCTCCAGGAGGGCTGAAGAGAAACTCAGTATACTTTGGATGGGAGGGTGCATTACCTAAGGGTTGGCAGATGAGTGGTCTTCCATGGTGACGTCATGCATTAATCTCCAATCCTAGATGATTATAACCACAAATTACTAGAGATTGAAAACCAGAGCCAGATTCACTAGCATTGAAATCCTTGAGGTAGTCCTTTAATAGAGATAGTAAGACTGACTTGACACGCATGGAGAGAAGCATGGAAAGCTTTGTAGAAGCTTGAAAGTGAAGTCGCTCAGTCATGTCTGACTCTTTGCAACCCCATGGACTATAGCCTACCAGGCTCCTCCATCCATGGGGTTCTCCAGGCAAGAATACTGGAGTGGGTTGCCATTTCCTTCTCCAGGGGATCTTCTCGACCCAGGGATTGAACCTGGGAGGCAGACACTTTAACCTCTGAGCCACCAGAGACTGACTAGCATCGTTATTAAGGTCATGTATGAAGAGCTAGCTTCTAGACTTGTCTGTGTGAATCTTCCTCTGTGACCCTGGACAAGTCACTTCCTCTAGTTCTTATTGGCTGGGTGAGTGGAATCTCTCAGGTCTCAGCTCTGATATACCGTACCCCTCTAATCTTGCTGCTAATGACTAAAAGAAAGCAAAGTATATGACTTCTACCTGGGTCGTGTTGCCGGTGCTATACTTAGGTTAGATTGGCAAAGCCAAGAATCTAAAGTAACTAGGGTAGTAGAGAAGAGAATTGTCTGATATTGGCAGATGGACTCCTTGAGTGGTGGGTACATTTTGAACCATCAACTATTTTAGTCACCATACTGCCCTCTGCGCCTGGCATACTGTCTCATGCTCAGTAGACATTCACCAGGTAGCTGTTCAGTCACCAAATGATTAAAATTAAATACAACTGGAGATTCATTTCATTCTTAAATGTATAGATTTTAAGGAGTTTTTGAGGGAAAGGCTGTGCACAAGCTCTTTTGTTTTCTGGGCCTTTATTTTCTGTTCCCAGCTCTCTGAAAGTAGGGCATCCGTCTCTTTCGTTGCAACTAGACTGCAATGTGCCAAATGTTTTGTTGCCTTCAAACCAGTTAGACTCCCATCTTTTTTTGGATGAGTAACTTTCAATAGATCTTTTCTTTCAAGAAGCACTTTACTTTCTGTGTATCAGATTTCATAAGCAGTGTTTACATGGGGAAATCAAATACGATGACTGAGAATGTTATTGGAAATTTCTCTGAATGGCTCTAATACTTTGCATGTTAAGTCACGAAGAAAATAAGGATAATTGTCTTTTATTTAATGGACTAAGTTATATAAACTTTTAGTCCAGGATTTTTGTTAAAGCTTATATTTAAACCACTTTAAAACATAGGCCTTTTTCTACTCAAATGAAAAAATATATATAACTGCTTATGCTAATTCATTTGTTAATCAGCTAAAGAAGGTAATGACACCAAAAGTCCAGAGAATCAGATTTCCTGATTATTCAATATAAGAAGTATGGTATACTCACCATGACCCTGACTTTTTTAAAAAATTGTTTTGAGAATGAGTGAAATATGAAGGCTTCTTCCAATTAAAAATAATGGGTGACTTTGTTTTTCTTCTTTACAGTTTTTAGTGTTGTCTAAGTTTTTATACTAATATCTATATAATCAGAAAGAAACTTTTAGAATGTACTTTGGGTTTCAACTTTTTTTTTTTTTACTAATTTTAAATTTTCAAAAAATACTTTTGATCTTTAATACAGTTTCTATAAAGCAAGGAAATCATTGTCATATATAGACTGCAATCCTGGTTTTGTAGAACATGTATTTCTTTCTCTCAGGGAAAGCATTTTTAATGCAATAGCCTTGCTCTCCAAATACAGGCTGCTTTCAGTTGTCGTGGAAATATTTGTGTATGTCGCCCCCTGGTGACCAGAACATCCTTTACTATACAGAGAGACAGCCATTAAGCTTTTGCCTTGGCTGAGGACCTAGCCTCATAAAAAGTTTAGCTGATTTGTCATAAAACTTAAGTCCATTAAATAGACAGATATCCTTATTTTCTTAGTTACTTGAAATGCAAAGTGCTAGAGTCATTCAGAAAAACTTCTAATAACCTTCCTAGTCATCATATTTGAATTCCCCAACTAAACACAGTGTTTATGAAATCCAGTACATAGAAAATAATGTACTTTCCCATAAGATGAATTAATTTTTATTGGAGTATAATTGCTTTACAATGTTGTGTTAGTTTCTGCTGTACAGCAAAGTGAATCAGATATATACATATATATATATATATATATAAAATATATATAAACACTCCTCTGTTTTAGATTTCCTTTCCATTTAGGTCACCACAGAGCATTGAGCAGAGTTCCCTGTGCTATACGGTAGCTTCTCATTAGTGATCTATTTTGTGTACAGTCTCAATGTGTGTATATATCAATCCCAGTCTCCCAGTTCGTCCCACCACCAGTTAGTTCCCCCTTTGGTAACCATAAGTTTGTTTTGTACATCTGTGATTCTATTTCTGCTTGCAAGTAAGTTCATCTATGACATTTTTCTAGATTCCACGTATGAGCAACATTATATGATATTTGTCTTTCTCTTTCTGACTTCCTTCACTCTGTGCAACAGTCTCTAGGTCCATCCATATTGCTACGGATGGCATTACTCCATTCCTTTTTATGGCTGAGTGATATGCCATTGCATTTATGTACCACATCTTCCTTATCCATTCATCTGTCAATGGACATTTCCATGTCCTGGCTAAGTAGTGCTGCAGTGAACATCAGGGTGCATGCAACCTTTCAAATTGTGGTTTTCTCCGGATATATGCCCAGGATTGGGGTTGCTGGGTCATGTGGTAGCTCTATTTTCAGGTTTTAAGGAACTTCCATACTGTTGTCCATAGAGAACAGTATTGGCTGTACCAATTTACATTCCCACCAACAATGTAGGAGGGTTTCCTTCTTTCCACATCATCTCCAACATTTATTGTTTGTAACGAATTAATTCTATGTTGATTCCTTCTTTTCAGATTTGGAAATAGTGGGATTTATTGATATAGCAGATATTTCAAGTCCCCCAGTTCTGTCCAGACATCTGGTCCTACCCATAGCACTTAACAAAGGTGAGTTCTCTTCTTATTCCAGTGATACATATGAAGTATCTTATTATCTAAAGTTATTCTTAAATGTTGGATAGTAGAATAGCCCATTTTGAAGAGTTTTGGGGAAAGGAGTATTTACTGGGTTGGATTTTTTAAAAAATGGAATGTTGCCTAATATATTAAACACTAATTCTGCTGCTTTATAACTGTGGAAAGAAAGCATTTGACACGATTTACTGTGTGCTGCTTTGTTAATTTACAGTGGAAGTCCTCTTTAGAGATGAGAATGCTTGCTTAGTTACTCATCTAGGGCTCTGTCTTTCCCTGTGGGATCATGCTGGGGAAACCAAAGTAGTTCTTAGAAAGTTGCCTGATGAACGTGGAATGTAGCTTTATAACAGGAGAAACTGCACCTGTTCTCTACTGGCGCTTAGCACATAGCACATACTCAGTAAATACTGTTGAATGAATGAATGAATCCAGGCCCTTGTGAGGCCACATTATTTCAGAATATACGTCTCCAGCAACTATAGTTACAGCTCCTGAATTTAGCATCTCTCTGGAGAATGTTAGTTTCTAGCACTTTAAACTTCTCTTTTCTCTGTTTTAGGCTGACCATCTCCTTTATGTTCACCAACTTTCTCCAAGAAATGTATACAGTCAATCAGGTTTCCCCCTGCTGAGTTATGATCACGTTCCATTTACTCACGGTTATTTCAGTTGGAGTTTTGGGTATTCCATAATCGTCCATCACATAGACCAAATCTTTGATATGTTCTCACAGATGACTGGTTGTGATCACTGTGTTTATAATATTGTTCTTGATATTGATAACAACCAGGTTTCCCTTATTTCTAAGCTCCTGGGGGGATTCTGCACACCCATATAAATTGCCAGGAAAGAAAGTGAGCAAAATAAAGAGTTCATGTAGGAGAACAGTGGAAAGAAAAGTATGGGAAGGCAAAATGGAGCCATGTTGTAAGGGCTATTGAATATCAAGCCAGGCAGAGTCTTCCTATTGAATTAGAAAGTCTTTGAATCAGCTTGAGTAAATGGATAATTTAGGAGGAAGTTACCTGAAGGAAGATGCATTCATCTGTCAGAGAGAACCTGGAGTTGGAAAAGTGAGTCAAGAGGCTTGTGGAGAAGTCACTGTTCTTTGGGGTATCCCATCCACTTGCTGCCTGAAGGCTGTCAGTTGAGAATACTCTTGACATCTCTGAACCTCTGTTTCTGTTTCAGTGGTGCCTAAAATTCCCAGAGAGCATCTAGCTTAGTGTTCTAGTAGAAACTATGGAAAGCTGATTTTTTATGTAACAGTTTTGCTAAAATATAATTCATATACCAAATACCTCACTCATTTCAAGTGTACAATTCAGTAGTATTTACTGTATTTACAGAGTTATGCAACCATAACCACAGTTTTTGAATCAGAATTTTAGAATTTTCACTACCTCAGAAAGAACCTTTTAGCTGTCAATCCCTAACCTTCCATCTCTCTTAGCTTCAGGTAACCACTGATATCCTTTCTATCTGTATAGATTTGCTTATTCTGGATGTTTCCTATAAATGGAATTCACATAATATGTGAAAACTGATTTTTATATGGACATAAGAAAACCAGAATATGAGTTTTTCTTCTTTGTTATAATATTCTTTTATAATTCCGTGTACTCTCCTTCCAAGGTTAGAAGCAGCCAAGAGTACAATTGGAGCTTGGGGCTTTTCTAGCTAATATCAGTCTGACTGGTTTTCTGTCTTTTCACAGAAGGTGATGAGGTGGGTACTGGTATAACTGATGACAATGAAGATGAAAATTCAGCCAATCAGATTGCAGGCAAGATACCCAACTTCTGTGTCCTGCTTCATGGCAGCCTAAAAGTGGAAGGAATGGTGGCAATAGTTCAGCTAGGGTAAGAAACTTTTTTTACTGTTTGTTGAGTGAAAGGGAGAATCAATTTACAAAGTGAAGTATTTCCCAGATTTTTCTGAAAGAATAGAAAGGATCTCATCAGTCTTTTTCTCTTCCTGCCATATCCTCCCCACCTACTGTCACCGTGTCTACTTCTCTTTAAAGCATCCACTAGAGTAAGTACAGTGAGTCTTTTCATTATATTGCCTTTATATTTTTTAGATGATGAGCATTTTTTATTTCTTTTTTTAAATTTATTTATTTTTAATTGGAGGATAATTCATCACCATGAATCACTCATAGGTGTATATATATGTTGCCTCCCTAATAAAGTATTTTTTACATTGTTTTTTTTTTTTTTTTACTTTTTATTTTGTATTGGAGTAAGCTGATTAACAGTGTTGTGATAGTTTCAGGTGAACAACAGAGGAACTCAACCACACATATACATGTATCCACTCTCCCCCGAACTCCGCTGCCACCCAGGCTGCCATGTAACGTTGAACAGAGCTCCCTGTGCTGTTCAGTAGATCTTTATATTGCCTTTATATTATATCTCTTCTCAGTTTTCCTCTTTTCTGTCCTGTCTAGGAAACCCGGAGTCAGTTAAAGCAATGCTGCCAACTTGTTATAGGATCTTAGACAGTATGCACAGACTTCTCAGCTATAAAATGAAAAAAGATGCTGATAATATTGAACATTTTACCATGTGCCAGATACTCCTCTAGGCACTTTACATATGTTAACTCATTTAATCCCTCATAACACTATCCAAGAGGTATCAGTATTACCCCCTGTTGCCTTAGACGAGGAAACTGAGACTTAGAGAGCAAAGTCATGGTACTTGCTCAAGGTCACACAGATATTGAATGAAAGAGTCAGGATTTTTATCCATGCGTTGTGACTCTGTAGCCCATGCTCATAACCACTGTGCTATATTCCTTCTCTATAAGGAATGCCCTTCTAGCTTTGACTTTGGATATAGTCTCAAAATCTGCAGAACTGCCTGCTTCCTTTTCGAAAATACCTGTTTGTTAGAGAAGAAGAGGTGACTGGTCATCTTCTGACCATCAACTGGGATTGACTGGTAGAGAAGATCAAGAGTTGTTAAGGATACCTAGAGGAAGCATGGCTCCATTTCTGCTGGAGTTAAAATTAGCTAATCCAAAAAGACAAATGCAATTCTTATTAGATATCAGTGTGCTAGATTCTTGGTACTCAAGTTACTTGTACTAATTCTGAATACAAGAATCACCTGAGGCCCTTTGAGAGGCGTGAACAGAGCTGGGTGATGGCTTTGCGCACTGTGTTAGAAGGGCTTCTCTGTGTGGTATTTCTGTGAATGATTTGGAGGTGGCTGAAGAGATCTATAGGTCACAGCTCTTACTCCTCACCACACCTGCAGCTATCTGCTGCCCTTGTGATTCTCTTTTTCTCTTATAAGACTGTTTTTTATTTCTGTATCTACATAACTAGTAATACATATGTCCAAAGAATGCTAATATTAGGGGGCAATAGTATGCATTTGTAGGTTTAGGATTTGGTTTTAATAAAAATAGCGCACCTAATTTCAAAGCTGAAAGCCATATCTCTCGAGAGAAAAACACAGGGTTGAGTTATTTAGCTTGACAATCCTAGGTGTAAAGCTGTTCTCACCGTCCGTCTTCTCTCCATCTAGTCCTGAATGGCATGGGATGCTCTACTCTCAAGCTGACAGCAAGAAGAAATCAAACCTCATGATGTCTCTCTTTGAGCCTGGCCCAGAACCTCTCCCATGGCTAGGGAAAATGGTGCAGTTGGGTCCAATTTCAGGTATACCCCAGATCAGACTTTATTTATCTTGACTTTGTTTTCTCTCTACTGTTCTGAATGGCTCTCTCTGTGAGTCAGAGAGCGCGTGATTTCCCTTATGAGTGCCCTGTGGTTTCTGATGCTAGATATGTACGTGGACAGCCCCAAGAGAATTTAACCTTTGGACTTTTAACATTACACCTCAGGGGAAACAAACTTTCTTTAGTGTACTATTTTTAACCCAGCTACCCCTAGACATTCTTAGATAATTTAATCCCATTCCTTCTTGAGACTGTTTTCCCTTAGTTTGAATTGCATTCACCTGGTGCTTATCTTTTTCCTTGGCACCTTTTTTCACTTGTCATCCTGTCTTTTCTTCCCCTTGCCTCATGATTTCCCAGGGTGTTGTTCTTTGCCTTCTACTCTTGGGTTATTATTCTCTCTTGTTTATTTCATCAGCTGTTTTGGCTTCAGACTCTCAACATATCTCTAACTCTCCTCCTGCTTGATCTCGCCCTAAATCTTGCACCTGTATTTCCAGGTTGCCACTTGGACCTCTCCACCTGGATATTCTGTCACAGTCCTCAGATCAGCGTGTCTGTGGCAGAAACCATCATCTTTCCCTCTCTCCCATAAGCCATTTCTTCTTCTGATTTTTCTACTCCTTCTGATTGAGGCCTTTGTACTCCTAGGTACTTAGGCTCCAACTGTAGTGTCTCCCTGAGCTCATTTGGACCCATTTCAATTTTAGGAACATCTACCAAGCAGCCTATTCTGTGCCAGGTCTGCAGGCTAAAAGAGTCAGCAGAAGTTACTCAAAGACTAGTGGAAAGTGGAATAATAAACCTAAACTGGCATGAGATCACAGTCGGCCTGAAGTAGGGTGGTCAGCTCTTCCTTGAGGACTTGGGCATATCTCCAGAGAGGAGAGAGACCATTACTGAGTTTGAAGAAAAAGAGAAATTTGTTCTAAATAGAGCGCCTCTAAAAAAGAAAGAAGCTAGACCACAAAGTGGGAGGGTGGGGGTGGGAAGGCCAGATGGTAGGTCAGAGTTTGGCAGTGGGACAGCAGGGCAGGCCTCATCTGAGACTTTATTCTACAGATACGGGGGAGCCGCTGAAGGAGAGCAATATGATCAGATCCTTCTGGCTATGGTGAGAACAGTGGAGATATCAGTTAGGTGACTATGTATTCTAAGTACTGGTAACTTCTGCAGTTGTGCAGTGTGGCTGATATCCAAGTGAGAGATGATAAATTTTGCATTTAGAAAGAAAACTGTGGAGTATGGATTTGAAAAGGTATGGGCATCTTGCTGTTAGAAGTCCCCTGTGACAGTCCTGGAGATGTCAAGATGAGACACAGAACAAGGCCAGTGGCTGGAAAAAGAGAGGATGTGATCCATGCAAAGGTATTTCGAAGGTGGAAAGAGCAGTTTTTAGATACAAGAATAAAGGAAACAGAAGAGTTGAGAATGATCCCAGGTTTCTGACGGGCTGCAGGGTCAAAGGTGGTACTAATAATTGAAACAGAATAGTAGATTTGGAAAGAACTTCTCTTGTGCATGCTTAAGCCTGTGAGATTTAGGTGAAGGTACCTATAGACAATTCCTGTAAGAATCTGGAGTTCAGGAGAGAGGACAGAGTTGAAAGTACAATTTTTAGTTATAAACATTGCCGGGGTCCAGCCCCAGTGGATCCAGGGAAATTTGAAGGGGAGACGACTTCAGCGAACTGGATATAATAGCTTTAATTAAATATTAATTAGAGATATAAAGAGTAATAGAATGAGGATAGCTCAGTAGGAAAATTCAGTGGAGAAAAGAGGCTGAATAACTTGGTTTATGTGCAAAGCTAATAAAATTCCAGGGCAAGGAATTTATGTCACCTACGTAGGCCGCAGGCGTCCTCCCGTTCTCCCGAAGGAGAGGAGACACTAAGGCCTCCCCGGTCAGATCTTAGAAGCCCAGGCATGATTAGTAGGCTTGACGAGCCTCCACGTTCCAGATGGGGATTCAGCCAGAAGGTGAGAGAAAGAACGACATGGGGAGACCAGTCTTTCGAGGAACTGATCCCATTTTTTATTTTTCCAGGGTCTGTTTTTATACACTGAGATGTTATGCAAAAGTCATGCAGGGTCAGCAGTCCTGACTTTTATTAAAGTCAGGTGCTTCATACAAATGTATACAGAGGTCTTAGGGGTGTTACATCATCTTCTGGCCAGGGGGCCTGCTGACAATTTATGACCCTCTCCTTGTGACAACGGTCAGTCAACCAGAACACTTATTTCTCCAGGGGTGATTATTCTTAAAACAGACACCACCTTCTGAAGGTACCAGATAAAGTTACATTCCTATAGGGTGAGGGTGTAGTGGGTTTTAATTAAGGAAAGAATTTACTTAGCCTAAGGTCTAACGTGATTAATATCAAAGGTTAATACTTATTTCTTCTATATATTCATTAATGTGTATAAGGGCAGGGGATGTGGAGACTTAGCAGCAAACATTGGCTCAACAAATGAAAAACCCTTCACCAATACAATTTCTAATCAGCCCACTATACTATACTGATAGTTTTCTAACTTCTCTAAAGAATCTGTTTTAGAAGGTTTAAAGCATCTCATGCCTCTCACGGTTGGGAGGCTGTGAGCAATCACATGTGGTCGGACAAGCCTGTCAGGCAGGCTAGAGAACCTTCAGAGGAGTTTGTAAGTTGGAACACTCCTGTCATGCCCAGGAATTATTATTAACTAGAGCTCTAAGTTAACTCCTTCTCCGAAAGAGGTGGTGGGGGACAGCCCCCCGTAAAGTCAGAGGTGTAGGTGAGAGCACAAAGTAGTAAAGTAGGCAGACTCTGGTTTTGGGGGTAGATGCTCAAGAATTTCCAGGGGGACTCCTGAGGCTCGATCCCGCCTTTGCGTATGTCGAGCCTCCTTCCTCATGACCTTTGCCACGGGGGGAGTTCCTCACCCTGGGTCCCGGCAAAACATATTGGTGATCTTTAAAATGGTGAGATGAGGGAGATTGCTAGGGCAATATTTTATAAATTTGAGTTTTGGTATACAAAAGTAAACCTGGAGAACTTGTTTTAAAACTCTGTTTCCTGGTCCCCACTTACAGAGATTCTGATTCTGATTCAGTGGATTCAAGATCAAGAACTTGCAGTTTTAATATTACCTAATTGATTACAATCTAGGTCAATAACCACACTTTAAGAAGCCCTAGCCTCAGGAAAGTATATACCTCAGGGGAAAAGGACCAGACCCCTAGAAAGGACCAACTACTAGAGGCAGTGGAAATGGCACCAGTAAAGGAAAATGAGAAGGAAGAGGCAGAGAAGAGAAAAAGTACAAGAAAAAGGAAGTCACAGAAGCCAAGAGAATAAAGAGATTCAAGAAGGAAGTACAGTGTCTCATGAGCACATGTAAGTCATGGCCTGCAGTGTCTTACACACATGTGCATGCATGTCAGTTCAGGTTTGAAGGATACCTTTTGCCATCGAAGCCTAGAGATTTTGATGGAATATAGGCCCTAGAAGCTAGGCCAAGGGTCAGCAAACTTTTCCAGCAAAGGGCCATATATAATAAATATTTTACATTTTATAGGTAATTATGGTTTTTGTCCGGAGAAGGCGATGGCACCCCACTCCAGTACTCCTGCCTGGCAAATCCCATGGACGGAGGAGCCTGGTAGGCTGCAGTCCATGGGGTCACTAAGAGTCGGACACAACTGAGCAACTTCCCTTTCACTTTTCACTTTCATGCATTGGAGAAGGAGATGGCAACCCACTCCAGTGTTCTTGCCTAGAGAATCCCAGGGATGGGGGAGCCTGGTGGGCTGCCGTCTATGGGGTCGCACAGAGTTGGACACGACTGAAGCGACTTAGCAGCAGCAGCAGCATGGTTTTTGTCACAGCTACTAAACTCTGACATCATAGCACAATACATAAACCATTTAAAATATAAAAAAACTATTCTTAACTCAGAAACACACAGCCAACCATAGTGTGCCAACTCTTGAGCTAGATTCCAGGGGCTGGGATTTTAAAGGTCACAGAGGAACAGGAGACAAGACTGAACTGAAATCTCCTGAGTAAAGCAGGGAGTGTGGAAGTTCTACCATCTCAGTAAGAGGACGACAAAAAAAATTCTATTCATTGTTTCTACCTACTTTTTACATACAAAGAAACCTAAATGTCTCCTGTGAGATGTGGAAGCCCAAGTCCTGCACCATGTGGCTCAACCCTGCCCATTCCCTAACCAAACAGTGTAAACACTGGAGCTGAAGCAGCGAAACCCATGGTGCATCCTCCAGAAGCTAATGTAATGGCTCTGTGGAAACTCTTCTACAACCCAGGGGGAAAGTGAAAGTGAAAGTCGCTCAGTTGTGTCCAGCTCTTTGTGACCCTGTGGACTATACAGTCCATGGAATTCTCCAGGCCAGGATACTGGAGTGGGTAGCCTTTCTCTTCTCCAGGGGATCTTCCCACCCCAGGGATTGAACCCAGGTCTCCTGCATTGCAGGTGGATTCTTTACCAGCTGAGCCACAAGGGAAGCCCTACTGCAGAAAAAACAGTCCTCTCTGGAGATGTGTTTATGATTTGGAAAAAAAAAAAAAAAAGTTGTAAAATCATATGAAGGTCTTTGATTTGAAGGAAGAGCAATAGGAGGATTAGCACCTTGAGGACTTAATCTGAAAGAGACGGTAGAATGAGTATTTTAAATGATTAAATAGTTTTAGGGAAGAATAGAAACCAAGAGGAAAGAAGCTGCTGCTGCTGCTAAGTCGCTTTAGTCGTGTCCGACTCTGTGCGACCCCCATCAGGCTCCCCAGTCCCTGGGATTCTCCAGGCAAGAACACTGGAGTGGGTTGCCATTTCCTTCTCCAATGCGTGACAGTGAAAAGTGAAAGCGAAGTCCCTCAGTCGCGTCAGACTCTTAGCGACCCCATGGACTGCAGCCCACCAGGCTCCTCCGTCCATGGGATTTTCCAGGCAAGAGTACTGGAGTGGGGTGCCATTGCTTTCTCCAAGAAGAAAGAAGAGGACACTATGAATCAAGAGTCATTTGATCTTGACAGATGAGAGATTCTTGGTGGCTTTGTAAGAATCAGTTTTGGCAAATGATTAGCCAGGAGACAGGCTGAGGAATGAATTATGAGTTTGACCACAAGAGGACAGAAAGAGGACAGTAATTGGAAGAGAACCTGGGTGTGGGTGTGGGTGTGAGTGTGGGTCTGTGTAAAAAGGGATTCCTCACCCCTTTTATTCACTCTGCAGCATTCCTACATTCATTCTGATCTTTGATTCTCAGGGCTCTTGCCTTGTACTGGGTTTCTTTACCTTTCACTTAGATCAGTTCAGTTCAGTTCAGTTGCTCAGTCCTGTCCAACTCTTTGCAACCCCCAAGCCTGGCAGCACGCCAGGCCTCCCTGTCCATCACCAACTCCCGGAGTTCACCCAAACCCATGTCCATTGAGTCGGTGATGCCATCCAACCATCTCATCCTCTGTCGTCCCCTTCTCCTCCTACCTGCAATCTTTCCCAGCATCAGGGTCTTTTCCAATAAGTCAGTTCTTCACATCAGGTGGCCAAAATATTGGAGCTTTAGCTTCAGCATCAGTCCTTCCAATGAATATTCAGGACTGATTTCCTTTAGGATGGACTGGTTGGATCTCCTTGCAGTCCAAGGGACTCTCAAGAGTCTTCTCCAACACCACAGTTCAAAAGCATCAATTCTTCTGTACTCAGCTTTCTTTATAGTCCAACTCTCACATCCATACATGACTACTGAAACAACTATAGCTTTGACTAGATGGACCTTTGTTGGCAAAGTAATGTCTCTGCTTTTTAATATGCTGTCCTTATGTTGGTCATAGCTTTTCTTCCAAGGAGCAAGCGTCTTTTAATTTCATGGCTGCAGGTCACCATCTGCAGTGATTTTGGAGCCCAAGAAAGTAACGTCTGTCACTGTTTCCATTGTTTCCCCATCTGTTTGCCATGAAGTGATGGGACTGAATGCCATGATCTTCGTTTTTTGAATGTTGAGTTTTAAGCCAACTTTTTCACTCTCCTCTTTCACGTTCATCAACAGGCTCTTTAGTTCCTCTTCACTTTCTTGCATAAGGGTGGTATCATCTGCATATCTGAGGTTATTGATATTTCTCCTGGCAATCTTGATTCCAGCTTGTGCTTCATCCAGCCTGGCATCTCACATGATGTACTCTGCATATAAGTTAAATAAGCAGGGTGACAATATACAGCCTTGACGTACTCCTTTCCGAATTTGGAACCAGTTTGTTGTTCTACCTCTGGTTCTAACTGTTGCTTCTTGACCTGCATACAGATTTCTCAGAAAGCAGATCACTTAGATCAGAGGTCAGCTAACAATGGCCTGCAGGCCAAATTAACCCACTGCTTGTTTTGTAAATATAGTTTTATTGTTAAGTTTTATTACAGAATCTCTCCCATTCGTTTACATACCTATGGCTCTCCTGCTTCAGTGGCAAAATTGAGCAGTTACAACAGAGACCATATAATCCCCAAAGCCTAAAATATTTACATCTGATACTTAACCTAAACCATTGTGATCGTTTTTACCACAGCGCCTGTCCATAATCTAAGGTAGTAGTGTTCACATTCCTTTCTGATCCGGCTGCCAACCTAGCAATGCGTGGCTCATTGTGCATATTCTTAAATCAGATGGAACTGCTTTTTTCTCAGCCCTATATTCATGGTTGGTTTGTTTTTTTTTTCCTCTCCCTCTGTTCTTTTCAATGAGGCTAGTAAGAACTAACATCTACTGAATTTAACTTTGTGCCAGGCACTGTGCTAGACAACATGAAATGGGCCATCTCATTTAACTCTCACAGCAGTCCTAGGGGATTGGGATTGTCGTTATGGTAACAAGTAGTAAAAGTGAAGGTGAAGTCACTCAGTCGTGTCCGACTCTTTGTGACCCCATGGACTGTAGCCTACCAGGCTCTTCCCTCCATGGGATTTTCCAGGCAAGAGTACTGGAGTGGGTTGCCATTTCCTTCTCCAGGGGATCTTCCCAACCCAGGGATCGAACCCAGGTCTCCCGCATTGCAGGCAGACACTTTAACCTCTGAGCCACCAGTAACAATAAAACCTGTCTTAGCTAGTTGGTGAGAGAAGTTTCTAAGGAAATGAGTACCTGACACACAGTAGGTGCATTTGAATGGTACAGCTTGCTGTTTTAATTATGTTTTTTTAATTAAAGGGGAGCTTGCAAAATAGTACTGTTTATACCTACCCCCTTCTACTCCTAATTCTGTTCTTACAGATAACCATTCTCAAATTTTAATTTTTTCTTCTGATATTTTACTTAGATTTCTAAATAATTTACATATATAGCTATTTCTTGACTGTTATTTTAATGCCATTTTTTTACTTTTCCAGGAAAACTGCTTAGCTCTTCTCTTACTACTGCCATCCTTGCCCACCTGTTCACCCAAGAAGCACATTTTTCCCTTGCTCAATCCTTGCAGTGTGGTTATGGTGTTCTCGGCGGTTCGGCCAGTTTTCAGTCCTTGCTGGGCCAAGTCAGTGTTACTCGCTGCTAAGCCACATGCTGCACAGTGCAACATTTCCTTTGTTCTGCAACTCTTTGTGTCCTACCCCAGATACTACCGTTGTTTTTAATTAGATATTTCTTTTTTCTAGCAGGTAAGCTAAATGTATTCTGACTGACTGTAATTAACAGGAGAGCTCTGTAGGGAGGACACTGACATTCCTCTTAGAATCCAGGAAAGAGCCTGGCAGCCAGGCGGGGGGAGCCAGCAACAGATGAGTGCAGCCGTCACTCTGGGCCCTCATGGCCTTCCCCTGCCTTTTCTTCCCCCTTGTTTTTCTTTGCTCTTTTCCATGTACCTATCACCAATTCCTGCCTAAGCAAAAGACATCCTTTACCTATTTTGTTGTCACTTTCTTTTTTTCCTGAGAGTCATCTTCCTTCTGTTTCCTGAATGGACTGCTTATTCTCCAGGCGCATCGCACAGCTGTCATCCCAAGTCTTCCCTTCACGTCTCTCCCGTGACTCTCCTGTGTGATGCATCCTCCTGAGAAAAGGGCACATGGGAAGTAAACATTTGAAATCTCACATTTGTGGAAATGTCCATATTTCATCCCTTACACTCTACTGGTGGTATGGTTGAATATTGAGTTCTAGGGCAGGAATCATTTTCTCTTAGAGTATTGAAGCATCACTCTGTTGTCTCTTCTGGCTTCCAGTGTTGCTCCTGAGAGTCTAGTGCCATGCTGACCATCCGAGCTTTGACACTGGTCTCGGCTTCTCTGTGCACCTTGAGGCTCTTCTAGTGTCCCTAGCGTTCTAGATGTTCAGAATCACATACCTTGGTTTTGGTCTCTTCATTCATTGTGCTGGACTCAATGCTTCCATCTCGCAGTTTGAGTCCTGGAAGCACGAATATGTCCTTGATTTCTTCCGTGTATTCTTTGTTCTCGTTTCCTAGATGTGTTTATAGTATTTGTGTGCATGTGTGTAATTTTCTTATCCTACCCATATTTTTCATTTTTGAAATTTTTTGTTCTACCTTCTGTAAAATATCTTCAATCTTATCTTGCAACCAATATTTTTAAAAATTTTCTATTACCATATTTATTATTTCTAAGATTTCCTGTTCTTTTTTCATTAATGTCTACTAAGCCAGTTTCCACATAGAGGCTCCAAGCAATTAGAGACAATACAAGGTAGGCTGTGATAAGATGCCGAAGTGTTGGGTAATAACACTGAGTGCTGTAGGATAAACGGGACTAGACAAATCGTCTACCAGAAAACACTGGGACAACTCCATGGAGAAGGTAGGATAGGATCCAGACCTGGAATTTAAGTACATTTGGGTAGGTGAGGAATAGCAGTGTTGAATGGGGGAAGAAGTATTGCCTTTGAAGCCAGGCCCAGCTGTCCCTGTGAAATCTGAGCCTCAATTTTCTCATGTTTAATGAGACTAATAATATCTAGCCTCTTGAATTGCTAAAAGGAGATAAGTTGTATATGTTAAGTATTTTGCACACAGTTGTAATTTAATAAATACGCTTCATAAATACTCATTCTTCATTGAGGCCAGAAAAAAATATCTTCTCTAGCCATACTTCCTAGCATGGTGCTTCCTACATAGTGAGGTCTTACTAAAGATGATGAATGAGTATGTGAGGGAGGGAATAAATAAATGAGGAAAAGAGAGCATTGCAGACAGGGGAAGAACAGAAACAGTGGCCAAGAAGTTGGAAATAAGCATGTTGCCTGGGAAATGACTATTGGGATCTTGGCCTGACTTAGAAAGGCTTATGGATTGACAAGTCTTCATGGAAACATCTGGAAAGCTGAACCAATAAATTTTTGGAGGGGGTAGGAGGAGAGGGCAGTGACAGAGGTAGAATGGGGCCAGTATAAGGCATCCAAATTAATGACCAAATTGGGGTTAGATAAGCACTTCTGGGTCAGTTAGAGAAGCTGAGCGAATTCCAGTTTTCAACAGAAACGTGGGCAAGGGATTTCAGCTCCCCAGTCTTGTTGGGAAAATGATTCCTGCTCTGTCTACCCTGAAAGATGATACCAATAAAATGAGCCAAGAGGTAATAAGTATGCTTTGTAAGTTTGTGACAAAGTATCATTGACTCAGGAAGCAGGTGGAAAAATAGAAATCTTTGTTTATCCATGTGGCTATAAACTCAACATGGCTTTATGTCTTTGGAAGCAGTAAACTGGTAACCCGTAAGATGGGGTATGTTTCACCAAGAAAGTATTTCTTCCCTTGCTCTTTTCCTTAAATTGGCTATATGTAATTTCACTTTTAAATTTTCTCAATGTCTCTACCTATGCTGTCTGATCCAGTAGCCACTCACCACAGGAGGCTATTCAAATTTAATTAAATAAAATCCAGTTCCTCTGCTACACTAGCCAGGTGTCAAGGGTTCAGTGGTCTCATGGGGTGTGGCTACCTTTCCGTATCACAGAAAGTTCTGTTGGAGAGTGCTGGGCTAGACTATGTAGAATTGCAGTATGTAGGTTTACATCTATTTTTATATACACTTTAGTATTATTTTATGTATTTTTATCCTCTTATGACCTTAATTTATAAAGCAGATAAGTAAAACTTGTATATTTAAAGACAGTAAGCTGTTTTTCACTTGCCTGGGCCTCAGTTGATTGTTCAGTGTCCAACGTTAGTGCTGAGAACAGGTTCCCCAACCTGACGGAAGTTAATGGATTTTCTTAATTAGGGAGGTAATAGGATATAGGAGATCGAATGATTCAAAGAGCTTCTAACCTAATTGGAAATGTGCTTGACTGTGTTTTGCCAGATGTCATTTCAAGCTTGTTTTTTTCTTTTAAGATGCTAAAGAAAACCCTTATGGTGAGGATGATAATAAGAGCCCATTCCCCCTGCAGCCCAAAAACAAGCGCAGTTATGCCCAGAACGTGACGGTGTGGATCAAACCCAGTGGCCTGCAGGTAACATTACCATCCACGTTGCTCTCCACTGGGGACAGGAGGAGGGGTTCCTGCAGGCAGGAGGACATTTGATTTGATTTTCTTTTCCTCTGATACTTCGTAATTCATTTACTTCTAACATTTGTCAGTATTTCCAAAAAGGATTTGAGGTGGCCTACAGTAAAACACGTACGTAGCAGAATCATTTTTTACAAAATTTGGAGCAATATAAGACCTAGAGGAAGAAGAGAGACAGTGTTCCAGGAAGCCAAGGCAGAATGGTAATTGTGTTTGAGCAATTTGGCTCTTGAGCTTCCTGCTACCAAGGTCAAAAAAAAATATGTTGGTTATATGGTTCTCCTTGTCTGATAAAAGGAAGCATGTCAGTTCTTCTAGAGAGACACATTTTTTCCAGCATTAAATTTTAATGTAAAAGTTTTGACATGGTGAGTCATTGAATAATATTATCGGTGTTACCTTTAGTACCAGTTTTGAGGAAGATATAAAAACCTTCATGTGATTATTTCTCCCATCGGCACAGTGTAAGTCAAAGCATTACCATGTAAGACCACAGAAACGCTTTATGGAAGGCTCTCATGAAATTATCCTATTATCAAGGTGTGCTGCCTTTAGTCAAGGGGCTCAGTGACTTTCTCCTCCCATTGGCAAAGTCATTCATACCTATTTTTAAAAATCAGTTTTTGAACTTTTTTTCTCACTTGAATGCCTTTTCTTTTTTCCTTTGTTCCTCCCATGAGTCCAGTCCAAGCCAAATGAGAAGAGGCAGTCAGGCCACAGAAGTAACCTCTATTGATGCGTAGTCTCTTCTAGCCCCCTTTTCAGGGAGGCTAGACAGACACATCCTGCCCTGACTAAGGGGCCTCTTCCCTTTGTTGGAAATTAAAGTTCTCCCTCTTTCTTGCCATCGCTGACCCCAGCACTTCCCTGTCTGAAGGAGAGCTGAATTTTTCTAAAACTGTTTTTTAAATTTTGTTTTGGTCTGGATGTGTTGTTTTATTATGGTGAGGTGCACATAACAGAAGTTACCATTTCAGACATTTTAAAGCATTCAATTCAGTGACATTAATCACAGTGTTACATGACCATCACCACTGTCTAGTTCAAAAACATGTTCATCACCCCAAAAGGAAATCCTTTACCCGCTAAACAAGTCACTCTTGCCCCAGCTCTAGGCAACCACTTATCTGCTTTCTGTCGTCTATAAGGATTTGTCTGTTCTGGATATTTCATGTAAACTGCATCATATATGTGCCTTTTTGTGTTTGACTTCTCTTAGCATAATGTTTTCAACAGTCATTCATGTTGTAGCATGTATCAGTCCTTCATTCCTTTTGATGGCTGAGTAATAGTCCATTGAATAAATAATGGTCCAATGTATAAAGTCCATATTTGTCCATTCATTCAGTTGATGAACTTTTGGAATATTTCTACCTTTTGGCTATTGTGAATAATGCTGCTATGATCATTTGCCAAGTTTTTTTCTTTTGTTGCTGTGTTGTTTTAAGAGTTTTATAAGTAAGTTTTATGGTAAGAGTTTTATAGTTTTAGCTCTTAACATCTAGGCCTCTGATCCATTTTGAGTCAATTTTGTGGGTATGGTATGAAGTAAGGGTCCAACCTCATTCTTTTGCAGGTGGCTATCCAGTTATCCAGGCACCATTTGTTAAAGAGACTTCTTCCCCCCATTGAATGGTCTTGGCATCCTTGTCTAAAAGCAGCTGGCCATAGACTATGGGTTTACTGGGGGTGTTTTTGTGAGACAAGTTCATTTTTTTCACCATGGGCTTTAGTATCATCAAGCCTTTTGAAGGAGAGAGATGATTTCCTAATGCTGAACAGTAACATTAACTCAGAAGGGAGCCTCATCTTTACACTAGAACTCTTCTCATTTTCATTTTTTTCCATTTAAAGGTGTCCTTTTGTATTCTTTCCCTTTTTACCACAGAATTCTAATATTGAATTCGTTTTACCCTCTATAGACAGATGTACAGAAGATTTTAAGAAATGCAAGGAAACTACCTGAAAAAACACAGACATTCTATAAGGTGAGACTACGGAATTATGGTAGTTGAAGGTGGGCTCGGTGCTGCATGCCAGAAATAAACTGTTTCACAGTAGTGTGAACACTGAACATGGACAGGAATTAGAAATATTTGTTTGTGCCTCCAGTTTTTCATCAGTAAAGTCAGTAGAAGCGATAGGTCTGTACCTGCCCTAACATCCAGGAGTCAGGAGTGTCTAAATGGCTGGTTCTGTGTGGTGGGCCTTCTGGCAGGTCTTCTCTGTGTTGGTGCTGCTGTGAATGGCTGAGGGAAGGAGCTGAAAGGACCTGTGAGTCATAGCCCTTCACGCTCCTCACTGTTCCAAGTGGGTATCCAGTCTTACTCCAGGCAACCAGTGGACGTGTGTTCCAGGACGTGTCTGCTCAGAACATTCATACTTTGCCAGAGGAGCTGCTTCTGGTAATGACTTCTAAAATGGCCCACTTACGAGACTTCCCTGGCGGGCCAGTGGTTCAGACTCCATGCTTCCCATGCCGCGGGCACAGGCTCAATTTGTGGTTGGAGAAATAGGATTTCACCTGCTATGCGGTGCAGCCAAAAGATAGTGAGCGTTTTAAAAAATATATACATCTATAAAGTGCAAAAGAATGGCCCTCCAAAATCATACCTCATTAATGCAGAACCACTGGTGGAGGTAAGCTACAAGAGGTGGGCTGGGGGTGGGGGGCGGCATTTAAGTTCACTCTTGCTTCTCCTGTCCTTTTGATATTCGGCTGAAATTAAATTAAGTGGCAGTGTGAGGTATGCAGTATTGTCAATTGTGTCCTAGCTTGCTAATCTTAAAATATCGGCACACAGTCAACCCCAGGCTAGCATCTCTTCCAGAGAACATAGGTGCTTTGGGTGTTATCTCATTACCTTTATGTCTTCAAACTTAATTATGTAGCGAGCTGGTGAAATCAGGCAAGAGTTCAACCAGAGAGTGGTTCAGCCCACCATGCCTCCCCCTAACCGAAGCCCTTAATCCATATTGGCCCTAGATGACCACTCCGTGACTGCAGCCCCTGCCTGCCTGCAGAGCTGTCTATTCAAGGTCTATACTTTGGCCTTCTTCTGAACTTTTCATCTGTAAACAGATGATAGTAGAAAGGTGATCAGAAAGTCTGTTTCTTTCTTCTGGTTTTATATAACCTACATAACAGAGCGGGAAAGGGCCTCTACCAGGTGGCTGTGTCTACCCCTCCAGTGGGCACAGCAGAGGTGAGCCTCGTTTTGTAAATGAGGCCACTGACACCCAGAGAGGCTGCACAACTTGCCCAGATCACACTGCTAAGTGATGGATGGGGCATTTCATGTTTCTCTGCTTCCATCCAGTATTTGACTTCTCTTTTTGAGGCAGTCTTTGGGGTCTGACTTCCTGACTCCTCCAGAGCCTCCTCCAGACATACTCATTGTCATTCAGTCTAAGGCTCCAGCCAGAGAGGCACCAAAGGGTTAAGAGCCCTCTGAGGCTTGGGCAAGCCTTTTCCATACCTGAGTAACAGAGATGAAGTATCCTCAGAGTTATGAGTTGTTGTTTAGTTGCCAAGTCGTGTCCAACTCTTTGTGACCCAATGGACTATAGCCCGACAGGCTCCTCTGTCCATGGGATTCTTCTCCAGGCAAGAGTACTGAGCAGGTTGCCATTTCCTTCTCCAGGGAATCTTCCTGACCCAGGGATCTAACCCACATCTCCTGTATTGGTAGGCAGATCGTTTACCACTGTGCCACCAGGGAAGCCCAGAGTTACGAGTACTGTACGTGAAATGATGTACGCAAAGCACCTCACCATGTTTGGCCTAAGTGGTCATGAACTGTGGTGAGGATAACCTCAGTTTCAGAAACCTGTCGTCCTTTGCCTTCTGACCACCTGTAGAGGAACTACTTCCCAGGCATGTCATCACACCCTCTTATTATTCGCGTCTCTGTACAAATATTTGTTCTGATATAAAAACACTCATTTAAGTTTGGGGGTCAAGGGGAATATATGTCACACTGAGCACTTAGGAAGTTTGTGATGAGGAGAATGCATTTTAGGAACATTGGTGTTTGTTTCAGGAGCTGAACCGTTTACGAAAGGCTGCCTTGGCCTTTGGTTTCCTGGACCTGCTCAAAGGGGTGGCGGACATGCTAGAAAGGGAGTGCACGCTGCTGCCCGACACGGCTCACCCCGACGCTGCGTTCCAGCTGACCCACGCTGCCCAGCAGCTCAAGCTGGCCAGTACTGGCACTTCTGAGTACGCTGGGTATGACCACAACATCACACCTCTGCAGACAGACTTCTCTGGGAGCAGCGCAGAGAGAATATGACGCTGACTTTGGAAGCCTTCCTTCTTTTTTTCAAGTGAGAATGATTTCGGGTAAAACCTTTTCAGTCTGTTCACCTCTGCAGCGGCTGCCCGAAGACCTTCCCGAGACTGCCTGAGACACACTACTCACAGGTTTGACTCTGCTACTCCGAGAAGGTTCTGCAGGGTGGGCAGCTGCTTTCTGGAGCTCAGAGTCTTAAATCCCAAAGACAGCTGTTGCTCCCACAATGGGAACATCTCCTGAAAACGCTTGAAGGACTGACAAGTGTAGAGCCCTCTCCACCATCTTCAGGAAACCCAACAGCTTGGGTTCTGTTCCTGAAAGACCTCTCCATTCTTTTCCTCTCCCATAGGGAGAGGGACATTTCAAAAATGTCCATAGGGACATTTTCAAGTACCTGTGGTTGGGAGAGGAGACTTGTTAAACACAAACCCGACATCCGTAAGTTTCAGAATTTCCTTAAAACTTGGGCAAAAAAGTCAGTGGCAACCCTTAGGGTGCTTTTGGTCTATCTTGAGATACAAACTTAAACAGCAACCATAAATGTATGATCCTCATTTATTCAAATTTTTTAATGAAAATAAAATATTTGGTTTTCTATAAAATGGTTTCACTGGGAAACCAGTAGGTCTTTGCCTTGGGTCTCTCCTACAACATAAATGTAATTTCAGCTTCCTAAGTGGCATAGATTCTTGAAGGTTCCTTGGGTTCCATATTGACTTCCTCATTTCTGACACTGGTTAGGCCTCACTGCCTAAGCCAGGTTCTGACATCACTGTAGTCAGTTATGGTTCTAGTCCATCAGCTAGCTTCATGACCTTGGGCAAGTCATTAAACTTCCCTGGGATTTATTTACATCATTAGTGCTTTTCAGATTGCTCTGTAACGTCCTAAGGAATTATTCCCATAGGCTTCAGCCCAGGCAACCATATTGTTTTAAACTTTTCATTTTGTATTGAGGTATAGCTGATTAAAAGTGTTGTGATAGTGTTAGGTGAACAGCACACGGACTCAGCCATACATATTCATGTATCCATTCTCCACCAAGCTCCCCTGCCATCCAGGCCAAGCAACCATGTTTTACTTATTAATAACATGCTGAACTGCTATAGAGGCATACCTCAGAGATTTCGGAGGTTCACCTCCAGGCCACCACGATAAAGCAGGTATTGTAATAAGGTGAATCACACAAATTTCTTGGTTTCCCAATATATAAAAATGTTATAGTTTATACTATAGTCTGTTAAGTGTGCAATAGCATTATGTCTAAGATAAAATGTACATACCTTGAGTAAAAACTAGTTTATTGGTTAAAAAAGGAAAAGCCAACCATCCTCTGACAACACAGGGATCTTCAATTTCTGAAAAATACAAGTATCTGTGAAGTGTAATAAATCAAGGTATGCCTATACAATATTTTGTCTAAATGAAAGAATTTATCACTAATAATTTTGAAACCATTAGACTAAATGATCTTTAAACACAAATTACTAGGATTTTGATTGTAAATGTTTTAATAGAAATACACAATCTTTAGCTTTTTCAGACAGCAGTAAGGTTTTTAACAATCACTAAGAATACAAGATTCTTTACAGCATAATCTACTGTAAAGCTGATCTGCCCAATTACACATAGAAAGTCAGTTGAGAAGACACCAGAAATCCAGAAATTAATAAAAACAAATGTTGACAGAAGTTGCAGACATGCAAAATATCCTTCAATGCAGTGAACCTGACGTCTGATTAGTACAGGCCTATACTAACCAGGTGTCTTTAGGTCAAACCAAGTTTCCATCTTGGGCTCAGAGAAACGGCATAATCAAGTCCCCCTTCCCCCAGGAACAGTGGGAATGGCAGAACAGAAAGAGCTATCATACCTTAAATTCTTATAGACAAACATTACTTATTTGACTTGGTTTACTTGGAATGTACTAGGGAAAACTAATGTTTTTGATGGTGGCCATATCTTAAAAGATTTTTCTCAGTTCCTCTGTTGGTGGACTTCCCATAAGGAATCTTCGTTAAGGCTCAGATGGTGGTTCTTCAGCCAGAGTTCTCACTGTTTTCACTGGCCTGCTGCAAACAGGTGAAACAACAGCAAAATAAAAACCTGGGGTTTTTGAGGCATGTTCAAAAACAGACAGCCTCACCAGCGGACTCTGACAGGTACACAAGTACATGAACTTGGTCAGTGCAGGGGGAGGAAGGCTGTGTCTTTATGTCTGTGCACAGCCTAAGACAGTTCTGTAGCTACTTTTAGTGTGGTCTACTCTGAGGTTTCCAGCGTGCCACAAGCTGCATCGCCAGACTACCTTTTTGATCCCTGTAGTGCCGTCTGGGTTTGGAACTCTTACAGTCTGTTTCCTAACTAAGGTTTCCGTCTTTCTTTCATGTTGAAGACAGCTGTGATTTAGCTACAAATGAAGTAAGTGATCATGGTGTGCCAAGGTTCTGACTGGTTTCTCTCAAATCACCCTGTGGCTCTCCAGTGCCCATGCAGGTTAAGATGTCGCTAGAGAGACCAAAAGTTTCACAGGTAATATGTGTCCTCCAACCCTACCTGGACTCAGAAATGTTTTTTATCAGTAACTGAGTCAAACTTAGTTTTCAAAAAAAAAAAAAAAATCAATGCCAACCCACTTAACAAGTAGCCCCTTGGGTACAGAATATATTAGGTCTTTTTCTGAGTCACTTTTGGAGCCTCCTATACAGCTACATAGTCTTTTTGTTTTTTTTCCCCACAAGCAATAGCTGCAAAAAACACATCTCAGCTATGCACACAGCCAGTAGCTGGTAGCCTCAGGGCACTGAAGAATATCTGGGGCCTGTGAAACAGACTGACAAGCGATGGAGTGGGGCGGGTATGGCTGTCTTTTGCTGTCACTAACGGAATACACAAGAATGAACCTGTCATCGGGTATCAAGAATCCATGTCATGCAAGGACTACACTAAGGTAATACAGTAAATTCAGGAATGTTACTGGGAAAAAAAGAAGATAGCTCCACTGAGAATTTAATCATTTAACTTTAAAAAAACTTTTACATCAGTACAAGAAGGTAAAACTGTAAGAACTATGGATTAGGCTCAAACTGGCAAAAAGTCATCTAAATCTCTTCCGTTTAGTGGATCTTTTTCTTTTTTTGTCCAAAGCGCCGCCTGCGCTGTTTATAAAGATGACGGAAATTTACGTATAACCCTGGAAAAGAAAAGAGGCCAATTAGAATCTTTGTGTCTGTTTATAAGCAGAAGTTCTTGGGGTAGAACAGTCCCTAGCTGTCTTTCATATCCCACAGCCCTGTGCTTCCTGCAGTTCCTCAAGCAGCACAACCTAGAACACATTAACAATGCACTAGAGACAGTTCGGTTTTCCCCCAGTGGGTTTTACAATTTAATTTTCTCTCATGCTTCATTATGAAAATTTTCAAATATACAGATTAAATCATTGTACAGTGAACACCTAAATTTAAACTTTAACTGTTTATTACACTTACTTTATCACATACCCATTCCCATCTCATTTTTTATGTATTTCAATGTAAGTTGAAGACATCAGTACACTTCACCCCTAAAAAATTCATTAATTAGAATTCAATACTCTTTTTCCTTTCTTTTAAGGTAGGATTTACATAAACTGAAATATACAAATTTGAAACAGAAAGAGAACCTAATTTTTAATTCAAGGCTAGGCAATAATATATATTAAGCAATAGCCTAAAAGGTATGAGACACTTTTCTAGGAAACAAAATTCAGTGAACTAGAAAACAAAGGATTTCAGAGCCAAAAAAAAATGTCAATCCCACATGATCACTGAGGAGCTCTGTAGCGAAGCCTCACCTCCATTTTTTCCATTGTACAATAGAGTTAAAAACACTTATTTTATAGACTTACTGTGAGAGAATGAACGTTTGATCTATACACAAATATAATTGTTATACTGCTCCTAAATTATGCAGATTTAGGGTATCATTCTCAAGAACAACTACACACTCATTGTAGGCAAGCTAAATATGAGTATAGAACCTTGTAAGTTAGAACATGCAACACAAGGAAAAGCCACTAGGGTTGCTGCTGCTGCTGCTGCTGCTGCTGCTAAGTTGCTTCAGTCGTGTCCGACTCTGTGCGATCCCACAGACGGCAGCCCACCAGGCTCCGCCATCCCTGGGATTCTCCAGGCAAGAACACTGGAGTGGGTTGCCATTTCCTTCTCCAATGTATGAAAGTGAAAAGTAAAAGTGAAGTCTCTCAGTCGTGTCCGACTCTAGCAACCCCATGGATTGCAGCCTACCAGGCTCCTCCATCCATGGGATTTTCTAGGCAAGAGTACTGGAGTGGGGTGCCATTGCCTTCTCCACCACTAGGGTCAGTGAACATTAATATAAATTCATCTTTTTTAGTAAAATATTTTAAGGGTCTTTCCAGTACTTATTCCTACTCTCAGTAGGTCCATTGCTTGCAGCTTAATTACAGCAGTACTAGACTTATGCAGGAATAGAAGTAAAGAGCTCTTTTAATGAGTGCATTTTCCAAATTGATGCTTGCTCTCTTCAAGCACCAAAGACTAACATTTTTGGTTTGAAACCTTTCTGAAATAGGTAATATCCTTTCTGAAATGGAAAAGAAGACATGGAACAAAAGGTAACCTTTGTTATGAGGGTACTCATAATGTGTCTCATTTAACTGCGCTTCTGCCATGTGCTGATTCCCTGAGGGGCTCCAAAAGGATGTGGTTCTCTTCTCCCCCACTTCTAAATGGCCAAAATCAGGAATCCCCTCGTGGTCCAGTGGTTAGGACTCTGAGCTTTCGCTGCCAAGGGCCCAGGTTCAGTCTCTGGTTGTGGTACTAAGATCCCACAAAAGGCATGGCACAACCAAATAAGTAAGATCACTGGGCTTTCCAACTTCTTGGGTTCACTTTTTGTGGTCTCCCTCTCGGTCTGGGGAAGCCAGCAGCCTCCGAGATGGTCCCCAGTAATCCCTACTTCAGCCTCCGAGCTGGTCCCCAGTAATCCCTATTTCCTGGTATCCCATACCCTTGTGTAGTCCCCTCCCACACTGTACAAGGTTGATCTGTGTAACAAAGAGAACACAGTAAAAGTAACAGTAAATCTGAGTTTAGGTTATAAAAAGGGTGGACGTGACAGAAGTGCTAATTATCACTACAATGGCAATCTTATTACACCTGACGTATCAAATCAGTGTTATATACCTTAAAGTTACACAATGTTTTATGTCAAATATATTTCAATAATACATAAATTTTTTAAAGGGAAAAAAAAGGGAGTTTGACTTCTGGCTTGCTTCCAGATCACTTGCTTTGGCGAGAAGCCATGTTATGAGCATCCACATGGAGAAGTACTGTGGCGGGACACCGAAGCCTTCCTGCCCACAGCTACACAAGCGAGCTTGCAGTAGATCCTCCAGCCCCGGTCAAGTCTGCAAAAACTATAGCCCCAACTGAGCCAATAGCTTGACTGAAACCTCGTGAGGGTCCCCGAGCCAGGCCCACTCAGCTTGCCTGCTTCCTGACCAGGAAAACATGCCCGATAATAACTGTATGTTGTCTTAAGCTGCTACATTTTGGGGTAATTTGTTACACAGAAAAAGGTAACTAGTACACTATCTGTGTCACATCCTTCTGTTGCCAGGAGACCAAATAGCCATACTTAAGGCCACCTCATGACTTTTGTGAAATACAACAGGGAGAAATACATATAAATTATATTAAAATGTGTCAGAACTTTATCCAAAGAAACAGTCCTCCTAGTTAGGCTTTTATCTTTCAAACTTGCAGTAATTTAGGTTTACTTCTCTATCCCTTCTTTTAGTTCTTAGGAGGTCCCTAGTTTTTATGAGTTAAGACAAGAATTTATGATTTTATATAAAAGTTGATAAGCAAGGTTTTACATGAGGAATAGGGGGCTTTCCTATTGTCAGGTAGAAGGCTTTCTGACGTCTTGTGGGTCCTTGAACGGAGGCCTTTATTGCCTTCTTCCTTGCTGCCAGCTGTATTACCACCTCTGTAATAATTCCTCTGGATAAGGAATCTGCTACTGAAATCAGCAAAAGTAAAATGAGCTTTTTATTCAGTTTTAAAAGCGCTTCTTACATTATTTTAAACATGAAATATGGGAAAGTCTGAATGACCAAGAGCATTTCAAGAAAAGAACTCATCCAATCAAGATGTGGGAAGAAATATTTCTACGTGGCATATTCTCCAGTGGGTCTGTTCTGCAATGTAATTTGTTCTTAAACTTATTTCCACTCTTTTGAAAGCAAGAATATTAATAGGGATTTCTAAAACTTTGAATCATTTAACTACCTTCTAAGAAGCAACAGAAAGAGTCTATTATGGAGCCAATACTTACCTAAAAATAGTAATACAAGATAAATCTGAAGAAAAAAGGAAAATCTAACTTTGATTTTCACTGGATATGGCAATGTGAAGCTGAATCTTCCTGTTTCATTAAATACTGGAATGGACTGAATCACTGAGACAGCTGAAAGCAGAAACAATAACTTTTTAGAAACAAATGAAATACAATTACATTTACTGATAGAACCTTCTAACTCCTCAAAGTTTCAGTTCTAGGTTTGTTGAAAATGCTTCCTCCTCCCTTTGTACAATAGGCTCACGCCTCTTCTTTTTTCCCCACTAGCTTTCCTAGGAAATAAGCCTTCAAGCTGACAGCAAAGGTAAATGAGGAACAGTCATTTGATAGCACTGAGCTTCCTATTCTATAAAATGGAGAGAAATGTGCCTATCTGACTCACTCATTAGGTGTTTGTCATAATAAAATGAAGTCATCAATATGAACTTGCTTTGGAAGATTAAAACTACCATACAAATAGGAAGCATGCATGACCACCAGCTTCCAAACCTTAACAAAATGAACTAACTACTTCCTTGGAACAGTCTGGACAGCAGTAGTATTGTGGAAGGAAACTCCTATAAAGAAATTCTTGAAAAGTTCAACACCCATGTATCAGACTAAAGCTGGCAGAGGGAGGAAGAGAGGTCTGGCTACTCAGTGGAGGTAAGATATAAGACCTAGAGTGTTTTAAAGTACCTTCTGCCAAACATCCCATAGGATATAGGGGAATCCACACAGTGTAACGAAGCCATGTGAGCACCTTCCAATCCATGTCAATGCAGGAGAGCATGTAGAAGGGGTACCTATTGGAAATAAGGCATTCACATGTTAAAAACCACTGAATGCAACTCTAGAACATCATTGAAGAAGAGTAATTTCACAATCAGTCACACATGGCTTCTTTTTAGCAGAATTAATGAACTCCCATCGTGCTCTTCCTCCAATCTTCAAAGGATATGAAAGTGAAAGTGAAGTCATTCAGTCGTGTCCGACTCTTTGCGACCCCATGGACGGTAGCCTACCAGGCAGGTTCCACCATCCATGGGATTTTCCAGGCAAGAATACTGGAGTGGGCTGCCATTTCCTTATCCAAGAGGATATGAATTCTCGATAATGGCAAAGTAAGTTTAGGTCTGAAAGGAATCCTCTATGAAAAAGTTCCGTACATGGAACAGATACTCAGAAGCATTTTGGCTTTATTCCTGGTTCTGATCTATGTCCCAAGTAGGTTAGGACAGATACTTTGACACTTTACCTCTGCCTAAATGAACATTTACCAAAATTAAAGTATAAAAAAAGACCTCTAATCTATAATCAGGCATACTCTACTTAAAAAGAGCTAACATAAATTTATTTCTCCCAAACAGTAAAAGTTACTATTAAGAACCTATAATCTCTTTCACTTTTGTGTTAAGTAGACTAGAGGGTATACAGGATGCCATGGGGTGCAGACTACAGTTAAGACAGTTAAGACATCTAGGACTGCTAATGTCTTTTCTCCCTCTTAACTGTCAACTTTCCCAAAATATCACCAAACCTAGAACTGAAGAGTCAGTTTGCAAAACCAATGCTCCACTTGGCTGAAAAGGGAAGAAGTATGGAATATGTATGGTCTGGTACAGAACACATCTACTTTAATCAGATTTTTTTTTTAAGAAAAGGATAATTTCTGGATTTCCCTGGTGGTCCAGTGATAAAGAATTCACCTGCCAATGCGGGGGACACGGGTTCAATCCCTGGTCTGGGAAGAGTCTACATGCCTCGGGGCAAGTAAAGCCTATGCGCCACATCGACTGAGCCTGCGGTTTAGAGACAACACACAACTAGCAAGTAGCCCCCACTCGCCACAAATAGAGAAAGCTTGCACACAACAGTGAAGACCCGGCACAGCCAAAAACAAAGTTATTTTTTTAAAAGAGAATTTCTTCTACTGACAATCAAAAATGGAGGAATCAGATAAGAGATCAATTCAAACTTCAGTAATCTTATAGCCAAAGATTTATTCTATCATCCCTTCTCGAAGGCTGGTCTTCAGTACTTCATCCAGCTTGGGATGCTTCTTCAGTCACATGTTTCTTCAGCCCTTTCAAGAATTTTTCCATGTGAATGAGTCCTCTCTTTCCAACAAGACAGCAAGATCCTAAAGGGTAAGATAGGCCTTTGGTTTCTCTGGATCTCTCCTTCTCCTCCCCAGTGTCCAGGCTTGTATTATGATCCACTGAGTGCTTTAAAAAAAAAATGCCTCAGACTTCCTGGCAGTCCAACTCTGTGTTTCCACTGCAGGGGACATGGGTCTGATCCCTGGTCAGGGAACTAAGATCCCGCATGGCGTGAGGCCAAAACATAAAATTTTTTAAAAATAAATAGGCTTGTCCGAAAGCAGTGCATTATCTCAATTGATTGTTCATAGTTACAGATCGAACTCCTCATCCTACTCTTTCCCCCGTCTCACTACTGCACTTGACTAGTCTTTTATGGAAGCAGCCTAGATGTCCATCAGCAGATGAACGGATAAGGAAGTTGTGGTGCATATGCACAATGGACTATTACTCAGCTATAAAAAAGGAACGCATTTGAGTCAGTTCTAATGAGGTGGATAAACCTGGAGCCTATTATACAGAGTGAAGTCAGTCAGAAAGAGAAAAACAAATATTGTAACTTAACGTATATATATGGAATTTAGAAAGACAGTACTGATGATCCTACATGCAGGGTAGCAAAGGACACACACATGTAAAGAACTGACTTTTAGACTCGGGGGGAGAAGGTGAGGGTGGGGTGATTTGAGAGAACAGCATTGAGACATGTACATTACCATACGTAAAACAGATGACCAGTGCAAGTTCAATGTATGAAGGAGGGTATCCAAAGTCGGTGCTCTGGGACAACCCAGAGGGACAGGGTAGGGAGGGAAGAAGGCGCAGGGTTCAGGATGGGGGGATACATGTATACCTGTGGCCAATTCATGCTGAAGTATGGCAAAAACCATCACAATATTGTAAAGTAATGATCCTCCAATTACAATAAATTAATTAAAAATAAAAATTTTAATTAAAAAAGTATCTTTAATGTTTTAATTAAAAAAAAAAACAAAACACTGTCTCAACTTTGCAGAGCACATAGATGCAGGCAGAACTCCACACATGAAACTTTAATCTCAAATAAAATGAGACTCTGGATAAGACAGTCTTATCCACAGTAGAAGGAGCACTCAAACACCATCCTGGCATTTGTACCCACCTGAAAATTTCAACTGTGCTCCATATATAAAACACAAAGAAAACCACAGCTTTGTTTTGCATCTCTTCCATGGTACCAAAGATGATAAACAAAATGAAGTTTCTTCCAAGAAGCTATTAAAAAGACCCAAAAGAGAAAAACAAGTTTTAAAATACATTCTTAAAAGACAACACATAAATGTGTTATCTGAAACATAACCCCATTAAATTCAAGGTAAATAGAAAAAGACTGAGAACAACTTAGAACAAGTTTAAGTACCAAGTCAGTACCAGTATTACAGACGCGTGTGTGTGTTCAGATAAAACACTGCTATTTCTCTGCAACAGGTAGAAAAGTTAAAAGTACCCAAGCCAGTACCAGTATTTCTGGACAGATTTTGTGTGTGTGTATTCAGAGAAAACAATGCTACTTCTCTGCAAACAGGTATTTTTACTCATTGAAACGTCTCAGCAAAGTGTGGATACCTACTAAATAAACATCGAAACCCTGCATTCCCCACCCTTGAGCTCAACTGTTCAATACCTGGAAAAGAGAAGGTACCACTGGTGTCTTAGTGACTCCAATTGCTGCATTGATAGATTCCACGGCTGCCAGCATGTGGCAAAAATACATCATGTCAGCCACAGTGTGGAACGTGTCATAGAAGGACTCTATGGGACAAATACATATTAAAGGTAAATCAATTGGTAAATGCCAACACAGAGGTATTTTGCAATCTTGACAAGTCTTTACATGAAATGAATTTTAGGAAAAGTATGATAAACATTCAGTCAGATTCAAGTTTACTACTCAACTAAGCTGGAGGGGAGCAGGACTCCATGGGCCTAATTAGTAAATTTTATTAGTTACCAGTAAGTTAACACATAAACCTTGTATGCCCTTCTCAATTTTAAAAGGCAAGAAAAAAAGCATACCTAAATTTCACTCACTTATTATATGCTGAAAAATCTATGTATCAGGCACATTGGTAATTATTTTCAGATCCATTATCTCATTTAATTTAAAGGTAAAACTGTATTACATATATTGAATGAAACCTAGCTTTTTAAAATATCAAAACTATATAATCATAAATACATGCAGAGGTACAAAAGTACTGAATAAAATTAACTTTCAAAAACCTTAATTGTATTTATATATTTAATCCTATTAATTCTCATTCTTAGAACATATCCTAACTAAAAAATCTAAAATGAAAAAGAATAAAAGCTTCAGCAAGGAGATTGTTCTCTGAAATGTTACATATTTCTAAGTGCACTAAAACAGAAATGATCTAAACCTACAATTATGGAAAGTCTGAGTAAACTACAGTATATCTATTTCATGGAATATTATATAATAAATTAAAATGAGTTATTGCTTATATGAGGTCAACAATTGTGGTATCAATTTGGAGTGGTCCATAATTTAATATCCTTCATTTTTTATACTGATCCTCACTTGACATCCCGAATTCTTACATTCCTCTTTGCAGTGTTTCTCAAGCAGGGTACCACTGACGTTTTGAGCAAGATAGTTCTTAGTCCTGCATATTGTTAAGGTTTAGGATTCTTGTCTCCCTGCCTATTAGAGTAGAGTCTTTAAGAAATGGCAGAGTTAGGCAAGTTACCAGTAAAGATGACACTGCAGGCTCCTCAGAAGAATACAGTTTAAATATCAAATGAATAAAACAGGTCCTGGCAAGACTGAAAACACTCTCTAATCGCAAAAATGATCCACTATACAATCCTGCTACAAAGTCAAATGTGAATACACCAATGCTATGCTATGCTAAGTCGCTTCAGTCGTGTCCGACTCTGTGAGACCCCATAGACGGCAGCCCACCAGGCTCCCCCGTCCCTGGGATTCTCCAGGCAAGAACACTGGAGTGGGTTGCCATTTCCTTCTCCAATGCATGAAAGTGAAAAGTGAAAGTGAAGTCGCTCAGTCGTGTCTGACTCTCCGCGGCCCCATGGACCGCAGTCTAGCAGGCTCCTCCGTCCATGGGATTCTCCAGGCAAGAGTACTGGAGTGGGGTGCCATCGCCTTCTCCGGAATACACCAATGAGTAAGTTCAAAATTTGATTATTTTCTTTGAAGAAGTAATGCAAAATTACAATTTAAATTTTGCTATAATATAAAAAAATTTATTCATAATTTTAAATGCCCCTTGTGAAGACAAAAATCACAATTTTTTTTTCACCATTTGCAGTGAAATTCTGGTATCTTTCTTCAAGAGATTCACTTCTTAATTTTTTGGACAAATTATCTTTGACAAATGAGGTTCTCCATTATTTTGAACTAGAAAATTGTGACTTAAGATTTGGAATATGGTAAATAAAAGTAGATCTTGTTGCTTTGTATCTGATTTTATGGGAAATTCATCCTCGTTTCAATTCAGGAATAAAAATCTGATTTCTAAAATGACTGTTATAAAGAATATTAATAACACTAACATGCTTATAATACTATTTTAAAAACAAGATGCAAAACTGTATACACAGCATGATGATAGTTTTTAACTGCAGGAGAAAAAATAAAGACTAAAAGGAAATGTATGGAAATATTTAAAGTGATGGACAATGGCTTATTCACCTCCCCTTCCAGGCCCCCCACACCTCCTCCCCAGTTTTCTCCCATTTTCCAAACTTTCTTAAATTGCTCCATTTACTTTTTAAAATTTTGTATTAATTTATTTATGGTTGTGCGGGGTCTTCATTGCTGCCCGCGAGCTTTCTCTAGCTGCAGTGAGTGGGGCGCCTCTCCTTGTCGTGTGCAGGCTTCTCGTTGCAGTGGCTTCTCTTGCTGAGGAGCCCGGGCTCTAGGTGCACAGGCTCAGTAGCTGTGGCGCATGGGCTTAGTTGCCTGTGGCATGTGGGATCTTCCCAGACGAGGGATTGAACCCACATCCCCTGCATTAGCAGGCAGATTCTTAACCACTGGACCACCAAGGGAAGCTCCAGCCCATTTACTTTTATGATCTGAAAAAAATTTTTTGAAAGTACTAACAAGGCACTCGTGTTAATGGACAAGGATTTAAATAATGGTAGTATAAAACAGTACACTCTTTCTGGGCAGTATACTTCAGAATCCTTAAAAGTAATCTGCCCTTTAGTCTCATAATTCTTCTTCAAGAACTTTTCCTAAGAAAGGTACATGGGTTTATTAGAAAGATATCTAACAAAGTGCCAAGAATCCATCACTCTGATGGATGGAATTACAGCAGAGTTTAAGTATTTAAGTAATTAACACATTTCTATAATTAGAAAAAAAGTTTATTTAATTAAAAAAAAGTATTAATAGAGAGACAGACATCAGTTTCTACAAGTTTGCTATTTCCTTAACATGAGTTCAGCTTATACATGTTTATGTAAATAAAACAAGTACATGTGTAGAATTTGCCGTTCACCAACACCTTTTATTCAAAAAGAGGTAACTGCAAAGGACAAACTATGACCTTTGGTACCAGGCCCAAGTCCTTACTATACTTCTGAGGACTGATAAGAGAAGAATTTCAACAGCAGCTCCATTCCAATAGGTGGTTAGGAAGGGGCTCAGAGTCAAAACAGAAATTACAGATCCAGGCAGCTAACTTTAAACACACGACCCAGATAATTTAGTGGCTTTTGGAGTGGATCACCTAATGGCTAGCAGGCTCGCACAGGAACATTCAGAACCAACACAACTATGCTAAGTTAAATAAGTAATTCATGAATTGGAAAGTCCCTGCTCATTCTATGAAACTTGTGTTAAATCCATACTAGTAAGAGCTACAGATCTAAGAACAACTGTCCGAGACTTCCTTTGCTTCTTTAATTAACCATCAGTGGACTTCTGGTTACACATGACTATAAGATGCTAGGCATTTGGGAAATTTTTCACTAGCCTACTACTGTGCTTTGCAGAAATCCAAGGAAAGACTGGAAAAACACTGTGCACTTCATTCTAAAGATTCTGGAGCTAACTACAATTCATCTTTACAAACCTCAGGGGGGAAAATTTAGGGCTGAAGAATAAAATAGTCTACAGGACTTTTTCTCTTTTTAAATACTTTCTTATTTTCCACTATGCTCATTTTTTCCCTCATATTTACTTTACAAAATAAAGAAAAATTTTAAATGATCCATTCAAGCCATTTGAAAATGGTGCCTTTTCTTCCAATCATTCCACATTTATTGGTTGTTTTCTTTCTCCTTTTTATATTGGTGTGAACAAACTGGAAGAACAAGTTTGTATGTTACTTTTTTAGTCTTTCATAAGTATTTTTCCATATTTTACAACCTCTCTAAATACTTTACATTTGCTTCACAACATTCCACCGAGTGAACAATCTATAGCAATCCTTCACTCATGGACATTTACATAGTGTCTAATTTGTCACTAATATAAATAATGCCATAATGCTTATTTTTTATAATCACTTTTTGGATATGAATAATTAAGGTTCTTGATGTTGCTATTGTTGTCGCTATTCAGTCATTCAGTCATGTCCGACTCTTTCCGACCGCATGGACTATACAGCACAACAGGCTTCCCTGTCCTTCACCGCCTCCCAGATTTTGCTCAAACTCATGTCCATTGAGTCGGTGATGCCATCCAACCATTTCATCCTCTGTCATCCCCTTCTCCTCCTACCTTTAATCTTTCCCAGTATCAGGGTCTTTTCTAGTAAGTCAGCTCTTCCCATCAGGTGGCCAAAGTATTGGAGTGTCAGCTTCAGCATCAGTCCTTCCAATGAATATTCAGGATTGATTTCCTTAGGACTGACTGATTTGATCTCCTTGCAGTCCAAGGGACTCTCAAGTCCTCTGCAACACCACAGTTCAAAAGCATCAATTCTTTGGTGCTCAGACTTCTTTATGGTCCAATTCTCACACTCGAAAAACCATAGCTTTGATTATACGGACCTTTGCCAGCAAAGTAATGTCTCTGCTTTTTAATATGCTGTGGTGGTGGTCATAGCTTTTCTTCCAAGGAGCAAGCGTCTTTAAATTTCATGGCTGCAGTCACCATCTGCAGTGATTTCAGAGCCCAAGAAAGAAAAGCCTGTCACTGTTTCCGTTGTTTCCCCATCTATTATCTACAGGAAGTGATGGGACTGGATGCCATGATCTTAATTTTTTGAATGTTGAGTTTTAAGCCAGCCTTTTCACTCTCCTCTTTCCCTTTCATTAAGAGGCTCTTAGTTCCTCTTTGTTTTCTGCCATAAGGGTGGTGTCATCTGTGTATCTGAGGTTATTGATATTTCTCCCAGTAATCTTGATTTCAGCTTGTGCTTCATCCAGCTCAGCATTTCACTTGATGTCCTCTGCATATAAGTTGAACAAGCAGGGTGACAATATACAGCCCTGACGTACTCCTTTCCCAATCTGAAACCAGTCTGTTGTTCCATGTCTGGTTCTAACTGTTGCTTCTTCACCTGCATACAGATTTCTCAGGAGGCAGGTAAGGTGGTCTGGTATTCCCATCTCTTGAAGAATTTTCCAGTGTGTTGTGATCCACACAGTCAAAGGTTTTGGCAAAGTCAATGAAACAGAAGTAGATGCTTTTCCAGAACTCTCTTGCTTTTTCTATGAGCCAACAGATGTTGGCAATTTGATCTCTGGTTCCTCTGATTTTTCTAAAACCAGCTTGAACATCTGGAAGTTCTGGGTTCACGTTGAAGCCTGGCTTGGAGAATTTTGAGCATTACTTTGCTAGCGTGTGAGATGAGTGCAATTGTGCAGTAGTTTGAGCATTCTTTGGCATTGCCTTTTTTGGGGATTGGAATGAAAAACTGACCTTTTCCAGTCCTGTGACCACTGTTGAGTTTTCCAAATTTGGTGGCATATTGAGTGCAGCATTTTAACAGTATCATCTTTTACGGATTTGAAGTAGCTCAGCTGAAATTCCATCACCTCCACTAGCTTTGTTTGTAGTGATGCTTCTTAAGGCCCATTTGACTGTGCACTCCAGGATGTCTGGATCTAGACGAGTGATCACACCATCAGGGTTATCTGGGTCATTGAGGTTCTTAAGTACCTTACAAAATGATTTTCCCAAAGAGCTGTACTTATGCACCCTCCCCAGTAGCCACTGTTGTGTTTATTTTAGCACGTTGTTTTCAATTAGGCTCTTTCAGAACTTTGCAAAACTGATACATAAAAAATAGTATCTTTCATTTCCTTCACCATTACTGAGTTAAACATTTTGTTGTATGTTAAATTAGTTTTATTTCCTCTTATGAACTGCCTGTACATGATCTTTATCTATTGGGTAGAGTTTTCACATTTTAAAATCAATTTTATAAGTTGTTTATATGTAAAAAAGTTGCCAATATTTGTTACAATTTTTCACCAACCCTCCATCCCCATTTTGCTCATCTCAATATGCTTTTCATCTTTCATGTTGTTTTGCACGGATATTTTTAGACACAGAAATTTAGGCATTTTATGTGGTCAAATACATTGACCTTTTTCTTTATGATTTCTTCTATTATTTTTAAAGTTAGAAAATCCTAACCCTTCACATATGATTTTCATAAACATTTATTTATATCTTCTATTATGACTTAACTTTTTGATATATGACTCCTAAGTCTTTTGGGGGAATTTTTTTTTTTCTTTATATACAGTGTGAAAAGAGTGAAACAGATTATCTGCCTCACAAATGAAGCCAATTTTCCTTGGGAACATTATTAGATAGATTTCCCATCTAATAGAAAAAAATGACTGGATAATATTTTCCTTTCCATTGATTCAAAATTCCTTTTTACCATATACATAATCTGAATATATATTATATATTACATAATATAATATTGTAATAATAATAATATATAATGTAAGAGCTATTTTTGAGCTACTTAATCTGCTCTATTAATTAGTCTATCCTTATACTAATACTATACTATTTTAATAATATTTTTTCATAGCAGATAGAGAAAATCCTCTCCCATTACTGTTTCTTCCTTCAAATTTTACTATTTATGGTTCACAATAAAATTTCAGAATACTTTAGATCACATTCTCAAAAATGTTCTATTGTCATTACTTTGGCCAGAATTCTGCTAAACATACAAATTAACTTAGCAAGAACTAATACCTTTATGATAGTCTTTTCATTCAGTTTCACAACAGTCCATTTAGTCTATTTAGGCTCCAAAGGAGTGAGATCCCTTTAGGACTTTGTGTAACTTTGACACTAGGAGTATCTCATCAATTTAGTTAGTTATAAACGAATTATCAAGCAGTGAATAAGAAAGGGATTTTAGTCCAAGATGTACCTCTAGCTAGCTGGGTGGATGTGGACCATTTCTTTGACCATCTCCAAATCTGTTTCCTCACCTATTAAATGAACAGAACATCCAGGCAGCCTGTTTCACAAGGTCATGGGAAGTGAGAGCTGCGAACATACAGTGAGAGGCCTGAAGTGCTACATAAACATGGTGGGGGTGGAAGGGGTTGGTGTGGCAGGCTGAAAGGCAGAAAGTGTCACTTCTGAACAGTGGGCCAAACTACTCAAAAAAGAAAACAAGCTTTGAAACTGTGTACTTGCCTTTTCCCAAGATAAAGAATCTCACGGTCATGTTCACAAATATCCAGGAGAATCCCAAGAACTGCACTAGATTATACATGAACAGGTATCCTTTCTTCAAGCTTGTAAGAGCTGAAAAGCAAAGAAAGGCAGAAAGATGTTAAAAGTAGTAGTCACAGCAGGAGACAGGTATGTGGGGTTTACCTGGATGACTGCATCCCTCTTTCGTACGTGGGTGCCCTAAGCTCCTCAACAAATACCCGGCGCAGGTCTGCACCAACCAGGCTCTTGGTCCCATAGAAAACAGATAAGCAAAATTATAAGGAACACTGTAGTCCAAGGCATACCTTCGGTGGTCTTTTCCCTCACAGTCTTGAAGGGTTAAGTATACAGACTTAACAAATCCAAGAAGGAAAAGGAAAAATTACATCTGGCAAAGAATAACTGACTAGCTAAGCAGGCATTATAAGGAAAGGAAATAAAGCTATATTCAGTCCTTGCTCCTGTCATCTTAATATAATCTAGTTTCTTCTTTTTTAGAATTTTTTTAGGGCATATAGGTCAAACTACCTCAAAGAAACAAACTGAATTAAAAAAATCTAATATTTGACCATGTATCCATCCAACCAAACATTAAGTGAACACCTACAACATGCAAGATACTGTGAGTGGCATCACTGAGCTTCCAAGATGGTTAAGACATGATGCTCCCCTCAGAGAGTTTACAATCTAAAATCCATATTTCAAGATTGAGAGTGACAGGTAATATCCTGTGAGAATTTCAAGGTGAGAAAATGACTTTAGGCTGGAGAAGCATGTATCAGGCCAAGTCTACATGGATGAGATGGTTATCTAATCAGGGCTTTGGAAGATGGAAGAATGAGGATATAACCAAAGGCAGAAAACTGCAAACCAAGAAGAAGGAAGGAGAATAAAGGTCATTAACTTTGCAGCCTAAGGGTTTTCGAAGACATAGCCAATAATGGAATTAAGGGAAGAGTAAGGAGCTTAGACAGAGTCATGGTTGAGTCAAAGGAGTAGGGCACAGGAAAGGATAATTCTTAAGTAGAGCTTTGGAGTTCAGGTTTTGCTGCTACACATTTATTCCTACCTACATATTTTTATAGCCACATATCAGTGTTTCTATAGAGATATCCAGCATAGACACTTGGTTGATGCTCAAATAATCATACTTGGTATGTCCAATCAAAAACAGCCTTATCTCAAGGGGTCAAAAAAGTCATACTTGTAGCAACATTTAACAAATTAAAATTTTTTTATGCAAAACTACAAAAATGTATTACATTTCCCCATTTAAAGAACTTTATTAGATTTTATGAATTTAGATAAAACTGCTAAAGCTTTTTCTAAGATCATAAAATAATCCATACATAAGAATTTTTACATATTTCAGAAGTTTATCCCTCTGGACACCAAAGGTGGCCTTTTTATGTCATTATCCTTCATCTCCACTAGTCCTCTCCCTTCGGCTTTTCTAAAGCAGAAAATTCCTCTAAATTAGTGGTTATTCAAAATTTTTTTAAAGCAACAATTGTCTTTTCCATAAGAAATGTTATGGACTTCCATAAACACTTCCATAAGAAGTGTTATTCAGGACGCTAATACATAAAACACAAAAGCCAAGCTGCTCTAATTGAAGTGGACCTGCCTGCTTGGCCTACCTCTCCAAAGCATCTCTGGGAATCCCTGGGGTACCATGGTACATAGCTTGAAAACAACTGCTCTAAAATTTCCCCTTCAGTCGTGTCTGACTCTTTGCAACCCCATGGACTACACAGTCCATGGAATTCTCTAGGCCAGAATACTGGAGTGGGTAGCCTTTCCCTTCTCCAGGGGATCTTCCCAACCCAAGGGTCGAACCCAGGTCTCCCACATTGCAGGCGGATTCTTTACCAACTGAGCCACAAGGGAAGCCCAAGATACTGGAATGGGTAGCCTACCCCTTCTCCAGAGGATCCTCCCAACCTAGGAATCAAACCAGCGTCTCCTGCATTGCAGGAGCTATCAGGGAAGCTATCAGGGAAGCTCTTTCCCTACTCGCTGCTGCTGCTGCTGCTAAGTCACTTCAATCGTGTCCGACTCTGTGCGACCCCATAGATGGCAGCCCACCAGGCTCCCCCGTCCTGGGATTCTCCAGGCAAGAACACTGGAGTGGGTTGCCATTTCCTTCTCCAATGCATGAAAGTAAAAAGTGAAAGTGAAGTCGCTCAGTCCGACTCTTTGCGACCCCATGGACTGCAGCCTACCAGGCTCCTCCATCTATGGGATTTTCCAGACAAGAGTACTGGAGTGGGGTGCCATTGCCTTCTCCGTTTCCCTACTTATGGCATGCCAAATAAGTTCCAATAAAACTTGAAAAGTTTTTGATTTTGGACACATGAGGAACACTTATTCATTCTGCTTTTCAGCATTAGTTTTGTATAGACCTGCATGGTCCTCCAACTAGAATGGATAAGCTCTTTGAGCACAGTACTCTGACGGATCACTGGCTCCAAAGCTCAAAGGCCTAGGACAATGCTTTCCATAAAGCATGAATTTAAGAGCTGCTGAATTTAATCTATGATACCCAGAAGATAACACACTTGGACAGACCTAGAAGTAGAACTGAATTTTTAAAAGGTTAATGAACAGCAGGACTATACAGAATACTTTCCATCTTTAAGGCTGACAACAACAGCCCTTATGATCTCAGTTAGGAAAACAACACCAGACTGGAAGAACTGTAGTCATGGACCTATGCAGTACTTCCCAGGTCTCTGAAGGACTTGCTGCCACCTAGCACCCTACTAGGCCAGTCCAGGAGGCTGAGGTTCTTCCATTCTGCTACATCAACCTTGGTGTACTCAGATGATGTCAGGCCCTCAACAGCAGTGAAACATTAAAAGTAGGTAACACTTGAGATGCGGGTTTGCACAGCTTAAGTGTTGGGCATTAAGGATTTCTCACAAACTCATCCGCCCAATACAAGCCCTCCTGCCGTTTCACACTCATCCACACTCCCATCTCTGTCACAAGTTAACTGGTAACTACCATAGCAGTAGGGGCAACTTACTTTCAGGGGAGCCTTGGCTTTCGAGTCTGAGTTTATTTAATTGTTCTTCTTCCTAGAATTTGGACAGAAGTTTTCCAAGAACACAAGTTAGACTACTGTATGGTACAGAGAACTATATTCAATATCCTGTGATAAACCATAAGGGAAAAGAATATGAAAAAGGATGTGTATATATGTGTTTAAATTAGGCACTCTGCTGTACAGCAATAATGTATTTAACATTGTATTTTAATTATACTTCAGTAAAAAAATAAATTGAAAAAACAAAAAAACACAAGTTAAAATTCCCAGATGCTTGCAGAAGCCCACATGAGAGATAAATGATCTGAGTCCTTCAAAGCCACCTCCTCCTCCAATTGTGTTCTCACTTCCTTGGGAAAAATGTCTGAACTCACGGTACTAAGGAGCCTGACTCCTTACTGGGTAGCACCGGCACTACAGAATGGCCCATCCAGGGCTCACAGAATTCAACCAATCAGCTGGCTTCCAAACTACAAAGTGGGCAGCCTTAACGTCTTAAAGCTGGAAAGACGTCTAGAAAATCTGTCATGGTTGTAGAAACAAAACAGAAATTTAAGACAGGAAATAGATTGCTACTTCATTTTTTAAGACTTCGATAATTTTCTAGAAGCTAAAATCAAATCTCCAACATTAGTGTGAACTTATATTAGGATAATATAGATGGATATATATGGAAATACTTATAGGTACATGTATATACATGGACTGGTATACACACATATATTTCCTTGTGCTGTCAGCTGAGAGAACCTAAAAGTAATACCTCAGTAGCAATGAGCACACTTAGCACCCAGATCACCCAGATCCTGGTTTCCACTATCATCCTGCAATGAAAACAACAGGCCTGGGAATATACAAGATAAACCTGGAGCAGCTTACAGTGCCAGAAATTAAGGATGCACTTTTAAAAAAAAAAGGCCCATGATGATGGAGCTGTGTCAAAGGGACACAAGAGCCAACTGCAAGAGCTTCCAGTGGCCAAAGATAGAACAATATGAGCAACAAGATATAAAACACAGTACTGGATTACAGCCCAACTATAAAACAAATCTGTTCTGATATAAATAAATGACAATATCCATACTGATATAAATAAATGACAATAAATAAAGGAGAAAAGAAAAATCTCCCATGCAGAATTCCAAATAAAATATGCAGATACTCCACCCTAAGAATGGGAAGCAGAACTCCTGGCTCATTAAGTGTGAACTGTGCATAGTGACTTCCTTCCAAAAAAAAACAGTAAAGAAAGGAGAAGAGTAACATTATAGTAGAGAAACCATACAGTGGAGAAACCTACCAAAAATTAACCACATCCAGGTGAGCAAGATTAACATCAACAGCTGTAGGTCATGTTGAGAGTATTAAAACCTTGATATGACATGATAAGAAGGCCTCTGTGGCCTTCCTACCCAAAACCCATCACCCTAAGCCAATCATGTGAAAAACATCAAACAAAACCCAACTGAGGAACAGTCTACAAAATACATGCCCAATACTTCTATAAAACCACGTCTCCAGGTCATTCAGTGAATTTATATTTTTGTCCTTATTCTATCAGATCCTGATAGATATCTGAGGTGGCCCAAATAACTGGGGTTCCTCATGACTTCTGTCTAGATCCCAGATCCTTACTGACCTTGGCTCTGAGCTCCATTTCAGCATCAGACTCGTCCAGCCAACGATCAAAGTCAGGGGCCAAGAACAGTGGGCGCTTCTCCTGCTTGGTGAGTCTCTCCCACCATTGACTCTCCTTCTTCTGCACGGTGATGTTTACCTGCCTCTGGGTCAGCTTGTAAACCGGCTAGGAGAGAAAGAACATGAGAATGCCCTTTCCCATCAAAGAAGCTGCATGGTACTTACTGCCGTTCCTTCTCAGTTCCTAAAAGTCCTGGGGCAAAGAGAACATCTAGACCAAGGGCTGGCATGAGGAAGAACGCCAAGAACAGCAATATCTTGCTCCGGTTCCCTCCCCATCCCCTGCCCCACTGGGGACACAGGAGGAAAGCCAGACAAGAAAGGCAGATAGTCTTGATTATCTTGGTAATTAGCATGAACTCCCTACTAATTAGAAATTAGCATGAACTCCCTACTGGATCTACATCATGCCAGGCTCTACATCCAACCGCCTTCTCAAGGGCACCACTGCCTTCCAAATCTTCCCATGAAGATGATTCAATTCAAATGGTCAGTGGTTTCCAGCATCTAGAAAGGCCTGCATCAAGGCCAGAACTGTACTGTATCAGTTACAGCTTTTTTAAAAGCAGTCTTTCACTACAGAGCCTTCTCAACTAAACTCAAATTCTTAGGGGTGCTCCAGCTCATTATTTCTTTGTATGGCCTCTCTCTTTTCCTCCAAAGCAAGTCCCAGACGGCTGACTATTAAGAAACCCTTAAACCACTGCTGACTATTAAGAAACTCACAGCTGGAAAGAACCTTAGAGATCCACTTAACCCAATCCTCCATGTAACATATGAGAAAACTGAAATGCAAAGAAGTGAGGAGACTTCTTCACACCACTAATAATGACAAAGCCCAGATTCAACTCAGGTTCTCCAATTTTCCTCTTACTCTGTGGCTAATACCTGGGCTCTGTTCCAAACAAAAGTATATTCTGCTTAGGTTTATCTTCTTCTTCCCCATAAGGCTTGCCCCCCATTTCACAAAACTATAAGTATTTATTTCTTAAAATAGAAAGGGAAGTAAGGAAGGAAAGAACATACCTCTGGCTTCACAAGGTCTAAGAACTCCAGGTGAAATTCATAAACATTGTCTCCTTTGGCACCATGCCCCTGAGCTATAAAGAAATGTGGGTTGCTGTGAATTTGAGCAGAGCAATGCCATTCAAATGTTAGCTTGGTGCAGTTCTTTCAGAAGTATGAAAATATTAATGGGTCCTGCCAAGTGAGTTGGGGCTTGCGAGCAGAGCTACTCAACAGCTAGATGAAAGCTAAATCCTCGGCAAAAGTTTATCTCCTTATGACTTCCTGGTGATCAGTTCCAGAATATTTAATCTTCTAATGAGGCCTCAATGATCGCCGGTATAAATAACAGATACGCAAAAAGAATACAGAAAGCACAGCCAAAGATAACACTCTATATAAATTTAACGTTCACACTTACTTTGGCTCTGAATCCACAGCAGAGAAAAGTCAAGTAGGTGTATTCTCTTGACTGCAGTTAAGGAAAGCTGCAGGGTACATGGACCCTCTAATGTACCGTCTCAAAGAAAATTCTCAATTTAACACCTTCCAACCAGAGATGGGAGACTTTCCAGGTGACACCAGTGATAAAGAACCTGCCGGCCAGTGCAGGAAACATAAGACATGGGTTTGATCTCTGGGTCAGGAAGATCCCCTGGAGGAGGGCGTAGCAACCCACTCCAGTATTCTTGCCTGGGAAATCCCCTGGACAGAGGCGCCTAGGGGGCCACAGTCCATGGGGTCACAAAGAGTTGGACACGGCTGGAGCGACTTGCACACACAACCAGGGGTAGACAATGGAGCAGGTGGCTGCTCCTTTAGCACATTCCAAATGGAATAAAAAAGAGAAATAACATTTTTTCAGCTCATTCCCAAGAGGACAAATGGAACTAGGAGGAAAGACCTCAGGTTGACCATCATGCCATTCCTGTGCCCTGACACGGCATTTTCCCCCAAAGGCAGCAGTTGCCATGCCTAAAAGCCAGTGACTACAGGATGTCCCTGCCCTCTAACTCTTGGGATTATCTTTCCTCATCTGATCATGTGTGGAAGGACTTGCCTATTATGTGCTACAGGTAGCTAGTCTCTAAGACCACAAATTCCTTAGGGTAGGACAGTCTAGAAAGCTCCACATGGCAACATACACGTTTATCATTTTAATTTCCTTCCAAATGCTGAGCTCCCTCCAAAGTCTGAGCCATTACCACCATGGCTCTCACTTGGCAAAGTAGATTCAAAAGCCAGGCTGTGCTTTCACGTAAGTATATTAAGGTAGATGGAGTCTCATATAAGGTAGAAACTTCGATCTCCCATAACCCCAGTCACTTACTAATGACATTCCAAGGAACCAGAATAGAAAGACAGCAGGGAGAATCCCACTCCACTGGGTATCAGTACATCCCGACCTACCCTCTTAGGCTCAGCAGAAAATCTGCTGATGAACTAAGAAGGAGATGGAGGTGAATTCACAGAATTAAAGACTCTCAGAGCTGGAAAGGCTTCAGATATCGTCTAAAGTACAGTGTTTATTAAATTGGTCTGTAAGTATAACATCAGGGAGCCACAAAGTCTTGTTAAGAAAATTTCTATTTTTGGGTTTTGTTCTAATATTTTTAAAAAGAAGCATATTTGGAGTCATCTAGATAGCTACCTTATAATTAAGTAATACTTACTTATACGAGTTCAGCGGCTGTTTGCCACTGCGTTCACAAGTGTAATGGAGTCAAATATCACTTACAGTGACCATACTTAACTCTTAACATGTTTCTCAACCTAGGGTCTGTGGCCCTAGAGGATCCTGTAGATATATGTTCAGGTGTCCTTGGATCTTCAAGTTTAAGAAACACAGATTATAAACCAATACTCTATAGGCCCACAGAAATCAATAAGTTGTCCAAAGTAGTAGCAGAATTTTAAGCTAAAAGATAAATCTCCTGATTTCTAACCTAGGATACCATTTTGCTATATCTCCTGCCTTTCCCAGGGGAAAGTGGAATGTTAAATTACTGAGCTCTCTGATCATATACCTCAAAATAATATACTTTACCCCACGAGTATCAGAAAGGTGAACATCAATAGAGAGTAAGTAAAATAAACAGATAAAGATAAAAAGCAACCATCACAATGTCTCTTTAACTGTGTAGAAGCCTGGGAACCTTTGCCCAGATACTGACCTTTGAAATGTAGCACATTTTCAGTGATGCTGATGGCAGGATTCTGTGGAAAGAGACCAAGAAAGCAAGAAGGACATTTTAATGAAGAGAAAAATCAAATTAAAACCAGTGGCTTACTTCCCTCCCTACATCGTTCCACGCTGGGGACTCGACCTTCCTGCCCTGTGCTTCCTCCAGAGAATATATTTGGTCATTTACTCCCATCTCTGTGGAGGGTTTCTCTGTATCTATCTGTACACATGGCAGATTGCAGGCTCCCGCAAGAAGGACCCTAAACTGCTCTTCCGTGAAGAGCAATCATATATTGAATCAGTCCATTCTGCTCATGGTCAGTGGTAGATGGTGCCATGTGAGGTGCCATGGGGGAATACACGGATCTCTAAGACTCAGTCCCTGAGCTGTGGAGGCAGGGAATCTGGTAGAACAGATGAGTCATATCCTGTGAGAAGAAACAATATAGTATCAAGTAACATATGCTCAAGACCAAAAGAGTAGAAAAAAAACAGTTAAGTGTTACGGGAGTTTAAGAAAAGAGTGAGTACACCAGGAACAGAACCGTTGGGAACAGCCTTACCAGGAGGGACACCCATACCGCATCATGAAAAACAAATTAATCCCTGTATGTTAAGTGAAGGGCTGTAGATTACAGGCAGTTGGATGAAAATGAAAATGTGCAGTCCCTTAGTCTTAGGCTCCACGCTCTCTTAACCTCTATCCAAACCAAGACTAGAAGAGATGGAAATTCTCTAAATTGTTCATTTACTCCCAGAAGTTGCTATGTGCCTTTTAGCAACTTAACTCTTTTTTTTTTTTTCCCCAGGGGATGAGAAAATTTGCATCCTAACTCCCAGATCAAAATTAACAGGCAAGCAGCAGCATGTTTCCAATGCCATAACTAGTTCATTTACTCTTCTTCTGTAGGCTCTGCTCTCTGTTTTCCATCTTGCATCAAAGAAAACAAGACAGAGAGAAGGTGAAGGGTATGTTTATTCTAACAGTGGGAGCCTAAATGCTTCACTCATAGCCAAGTGTTAGGAAAAGGGGGAGCATGAAGGCTGGGTGAGGGAGCTTTTAAGCCAAGAACCTCCCCAGTGAAAGTACAGACTTGAGGCTGAGAAGCTCACCCACAGGGGCTAATAAGCCAGATGATCTCTGTGCCAGGGAGAGGGAATTAAGGAACTTCACCAAAAAAAGTTATACTTTCAGGGGCATGGTTCCTCTATAAGGGAAGCAGGGTTTTAGTGTATTATCATGAAAGCCTGCGTTCTGGGATGTCTCAGTGGTACATTTCCTATTTAGGTCACTTCTTTGCCTACTCTGTGTTCCCCATATCCTAATTCACCTGGAAAGGAAAAAAGGAGTCTGGGTGGGGGGCTCAGTTTATTCTCCTCAGACACAAGATGTGAGCAGCCAAGGTTTAAGCTCTAGACACAGCCCAAGGCCTGCAGTTCATTAAGCATTCTGAGTCAGATTTTAGATGCTAACTCCTTCCCTGGTAGCTCAGTCAGTAAAGAAACTGCCTGCAGAGCAGGAGACCAGGGTTCAATCATTGGGTCAGGAAGATCCCCTGGAGAAAGAAATGGCAACCTACTCCAGTATTCTTGCTTGGAAAACCCCATCGACAGAGGAACCTGGTGGGCTACAGTCCATGGGGTCTCAAGAGTCGGACACAACTTAGCAACTGAACCACCATCAACTCCTACCCAGCGGTACATGGGCATGTCAGGTTCAGCTTCTCCAAAGGTGTTGGTAATTAAGGAAGATATTTCAATTAAAAAAAAAATTTGCCAGAAACAAGCTCAAAACTGGGAAGGAAGAGACACGGAAGTGATAAAAAAAAATTAACATCTATGTCTACAAATGAGATTGGCCTATAATTTCCCTTTCTTATAATTGCGTCACCAAATGAACTAGAGAATGTTCTTTCTCTTTTCTGGAAATGCAAGTATAAGTGCCGTGGTTGCCACCTGCAAGATGCCCCCCCATGATCTTCTGCCCCTGGTATTTATACTCTTGTGTAATCGCCTTCCAAATGACATCAGGAATCTGTGTAACCAATAGAACACAGTGGAAATGAACCATGTGACTTCTCACGCTAGGTCATAAAGGGCACTGAAGCTTCCTTCTGAGCTCACTCTGGGAAAACTCAGACACGGGGGCATGAGAACACTCAAATAGCCCCACGTATCCTCTGTGGAGGATTAACTCATGGATAACTTGCCAATAAGGTGAGCAGCACATCCTTGAAGAGTCTACTTCAAACTCTTCAACCTGTCAACCACAAATGACATCCGAACAACCACATGAGAGATCCCAAGCCACAACACCCAGCTGAGTCTTTTCTGAAGGACTCAGAAATGGAGGCATTGACTTTTGTGTATGGCATAAGACAAGATCTTATTTTATCTTTTTGCCACTTGGATTACCAATAGTCCCAACATGATCTCCTGAATGGTTCACCCTTTCCTCCATTAATTTGTAAAGCCACCACTGCGGTTCAATAAGTTTTCACACATGGGTAAGTCTATTCTGTTCTATTGCTCTTTGTGTTTCTCATCTAAGGTTTAGTATCACAATAATAATGTTTTACACTTGAGTAGCACACCAGAATTCACAAAGCACTTTCAAATCTATTATCCAAGTCAAGCCTCAAAACAATCCCGTGAATTAGGTGTTATTATTCACATTTATTTGTATGAAGAGACTGAGGCTCACAAAGGTTAAGTTAATAATCCACGGACACCAGATATTAAGTGGAAGAGTAAGGAACCAACTCTTTCCACCAGACTCTCTATTAGATAAGGTCAAGAACAGCATCTTTCCAACAGCTCCCAAACAAAGCTAAACACACAGCCCTCATACAACTGAAATGAACAAAAACCTCGAAAAATGAACAAATGCTTTAACAACTATGGTTGTTGGCACAAATCTGTCCTTCATGCTTATCCTGTAAACCAACTTTATTCTGAAAGCAACCGTGCCTTAGCCCCAATGGACTTTCACTGGTGTCTTTGCTACTGCTTACCTCAAACACATAAACAGCTGCTGACGAAGCCTTTTTCTTCTCACCTCAGTGGTGGTTTCTCATCAGGCTCTAGCTCTACCACTCCAAAGATGGAGGAGAGATATGAAACCCTGACAGTTCTCTGTATCTCAGGAAGGGAGCATGTCTGATGCCCTCAAACTGGCAATACTGAAACTCACTTACACATAAGCTACAGAAAGCAGGGGGCGATAGAGAACTGTCCGAAAACCCAGAACCCAGCTTCATGCAGGTACTCCACAAATGGTCTTCATTAAGCAAATAAACGAAACACTTCATCCCAAGCCAGAATCACCAGTTCCACAGGCCATGCGTGGAGCAATTAATTGAGAAGTTTTTAAAAAGGAGCAGCCCCTGACATTCAAAAGCTGGCCTGACATTCACAGCTAGGACACGTTACTCTGCTATTACACAAGAACAGAATACCTCGATAAAATGAGATAAAGACATTTCATAATTCTGTGCAAGCACAGACAAAAACATGGCCACACTGCCACTCACAAAACATCAGTTACCCTGCCCCTCGGCCAAAATACGTGACTGCCACTTCTCTACCAATTAGTTTTATTCTTGTTCTAATCTCTCTTCCCTATATATGATTTATTCAGATACTCAACCATAGCATCGGTCCTGTTTTCTCACAGCATCTAATCTAAAGTGAATCCTTGCTTCCTTAGTCTATCCCCCAGTCTCCAAAGTCCAAATCCTATAATCAGCTCTAACGTTCTAAAGAGCTAGCCCACAGGGTATGCTCTCCCTTGCTGTTACGAGCAATAAACACAACTTGTTTAACTAGAGGTGTGTTCTTGGCAGTCTCTGGTTATAGGGCACTGACTCCTAAAACAAATCAGATGATCTGAAAGTCTATGCCGTCCTCTTTCCAGAAAGTTCTCCCAGTTTCAGTTTGACAAGAATACTTCATCTTATTTCTGTAAAGTGAAAGTGAAGTCACTCAGTCAGGTCCGACTCTTTGCAACCCCATGGACCGTAGCCTACCAGGCTCCTTCGCCCATGGGGATTTTCCAGGCAAGAGTACTGGAGTGGGCTGCCATTTCCTTCTCCAGGGGATCTTCCCAACCCAGGGATTGAACCCGGATTTCCTGCATTGCAGACAGACGCTTTACTGTCTGAGCCACCAGCGAAGCGACAAAAGAATTAATAAAATCCACCAGGTAATTAATAAAAGAGAGGTAACAGATTCCTTTAACACCAGGGACCTGGTTTAATACTCAACCCCAAATCTATAAATAAACATACTCATGCACAGAATTTTTTGTTTGTATATGATATCCTTCCTTCTAGATAGAATACCCTTGGAAAGCTGAGTCTGTCTGACTCATCTTTGTAAATCTGTAGTATTTCACACATGGTAGGGGATTTCTTTTATGAATGATACTGACATGTTACTTTAAAACTAATGGTAGCACCAATGGATGCCTCAGAATTACAGACGAGAAATCCAGGTAAAAAAAAACTCAACTGGGGACAAAATATTTATTTTTTTCCCTAAAAATAAAAAAGGATTTCTCTTTCCAAAAGAAAATCCCATTTTTTCCCTCCACCTTTACATTTCTTTAACTATAATATATTCCAAACGCATACGTTCATATTTGAAAATATACCAAATACAATTAACACATATGTTCATGTTTCTTAACTAAAAGGTTTATAACTTTCAGGAAAAATTTAAGTGTGATGCTTTCATTTGCCCAACAAATTTACATTTTTTTCCCCCACCAACACCACCCTACCTTCCCCAAAAACAGCTTTTCTGTTTGTGTTTCAGAAGTACGCCAGGATATCACATCCTTATTACAACTAGAGAGGGTCTCTGAGTTTAACTGGTCTACAAAATGTTTAACTGAATACCTAAGAGATATTGCCATGACACAAGGTCCATACTTTTCTCATTGATTACTGTTAGAATTCTCTCTAGAAAGAGACTTTGATCCCCATCTACAAAGATTTTGCTTTTTTCCTTTTTTATTAAAACACCCTGAAGCAGGGTAGAGGAACACCGCACAAAACATTTATTCATCCTCTGAGGTACAAGTACAATTCAGCCTGGTTTAACATATTAAACGACACAGCGTGCAGTGCAACAGCCTAAAGCATTCTGGCCAGTACTATCTTTCAATAGGAAAACAGGTTTATATTCCAGAAGCAAAGACTGAATTCAACAAACTCAAGTCTACAATCAAAGATCACCTATACTTTGCAAGACAATATGCCAGATGGGCCGACAGACTGAATATAAACGCCTGACTCCGAGGCAGAGAGAGTTAAGCCGGAATGAAGGAGGTTATAAAGTGCCATAGATGTCAAGGAGAGTAGGCAGTAAGAACGACTACAGAAAGAACATTCCAGACTACAAACTTCAGCTCCTCAACGATGGGAATCCTGGATGGTTTTCACAGAGACAGAGGGGTACATAGGTCCTGAGATGGCCACCAATTAAGAAGCCTCAGCTTGTTCACATGCAAGTCAATGAGATCAAGCATAAATGCTCAATGTGAGTTAAGATAATTTTGAAGTTCTGCATGCAACTCAGCAAACGAGCCCACAGTCTTCAGAAGAGGGGGGGAAAATCACTCCTTCGGGGTCTTCTGGACTTTAAAATGAACAATGATTTCCATCACTGAATGGCTAGGAGGTGGGTGTGCCCCCCTCCCCCCGCCCGAGGCAGCCGCGGGCCTCTTGAAGGCCCGAGGGGACCGCTGGACCTCTAAGACCAGCGCTGGACGTTCAGCCGCGGCCCGGCAAGCCGCTGTCACACTGTATCTCCGACCCAAAGAGCTCATCCCACGCCTCGAGGGGCCTCGGCAAACCCGAATCCAGACAGCCAGGCCTCCAGGGCCAGGCTCGGGCTCCACCAGGCCGCAAACTGCGAACAAAGAGGCTGCTGGGGCAGCCTCTGTTGCGCGGGGCTCACGCAGCACCCAAGGAACCTGAGCCTTCAGGGGGTCGCGCCCGGGGTCTGCCTTGATGAGGGGCAGCCCGTGCTCTGGCCTGGCAGCCCAGAGAGCACCGCGTCCTGGATCCCGTTGACGCGCTGCTGGCTCTCCGGAAAAAGGGGACGGGGGTCCCAGCGGGTCCCCAGAGCCGAGACCCGGCGCACGTCCCGCCGCCCGGCCTTTACCTGCACATCACTCAGCTCCACGCGCAGATACAGCTCGTGGTGCCGCTGAGCCCAATAAACGTGAGGCGTCAGCACCTGATTCTCCATAACCACACTGCCCAGAGCGGCTCGCTGCGCCTCGCTGTCTCAGGTAGTGCGCGGCTGGAACTGGTCAGACGAAGGCCGCAAACCCCCGAGCTCCGAAGTGCCGGCAGTCCGCAGCCTCCAGACGACCCACGCTCGCGGGCCGCGCCTGCGCAGTGGTGAGCGAGGGGCCGCGGCGCCGGCTCCGGGCCTCGCGGCGAGCCGGGTGGGGGCGGGGCGGAGGCGGGATGGGGCGGGCCACAGGAGCGTGTGGCGCCGCCGCTCGCTGCGAACGCCTCGGGAGTTGGCTGGAGTGTTGTCGTTCCCTCTTACCTGCTGGAGGACGGTTAAAAAATAAGCGTAGAGGGAGGAGGGTTCAGGATGGGGAACACATGTATACCTGTGGCGGATTCATTTTGATATTTGGCAAAACTAATACAATTACGTAAAGTTTAAAAATAAAATTAAATTAAAAAAAAAAAAGCCTCTTGATGAAAAAAAAAATAAGCGTAAAAACTGAAAAACGCTGGAGACTCATGAGGAACGATTAGCATAGAGAAAGGACTTGGGATTGGTGTATCTGGAAGGTTCCTCCCATTTGTCACTCATTAATTCAACATTTGTTGAGCGTCTGCTATGTGCCTGAGCTGCAAAGATAAAACACAGAAGCTTCAGGAGTAAGTCACAGTACCTGACGTCTTGAAACCCTCAGTCTATTAAAAAAAAAAGCCGCAGGGAATTATAGACATAATAAGTATGATGATGGTTATAAGGGAAGCGGTGGGAAAGCTAGGAAGAGGACGGAAGAGTGTTCTAAGAGAGGAGAGTAGCCTTAAAGGCCAAAGATTTCCAACGCTGTCCCATAGAACTTTACACGTAGATATGGAAATATTCCATTCTGCGCTGTCCATAACGGTAGCCACTGCCCACATGGGGCTTTTTGACTACTCGAAATATGGCTAAAGAGACTGATAAACTGAATTTTTTATTTCCTTTACTTCTAATTAATTTAAATTAATGGCTATTAATTAACGTCGCAAATTAATGGCTATTCTATGGGACAGTGCAAGAGTCTTGTATCTCTAAATAGGAAACCCAAACTAGAGAGAATACCCCAATTTATATCTAATTTAAACTATCGCGTCTGTATCCACTTTCAGCCCCAAGTCGGCTTGGAGCGAAGAATTCGATAGGAAGCAACATGACAACGAAAACCAGAAATCTGGGACAAAATTGAACTTTTATAATTCAATCTGTTAGTACCCATTTATTTAGCAAAGTCCTGAGCACAGGGATCCAGAGATGAAATGATGCCAGTTCTCAGAAAACCTTTAGCTCAGGGAGTAGGTCATATAAAATATAGAGGGTTTCAATATGAGAAATATGCTGAGCTCAAAAAAAGGCAGGAAGGTAGGAGCTGAGAGTTGTAGAAACCAGTAGCAGACATTTGAGAGCAAATCCTTGAGAGCTGGGCTGTGAAATTTGAGGAGGAATTTGATAGAGGAAGAAGCGGAGGTAGGGCAGTAGACCCACAGGGCAGGAGTCCAAAGTTGAAGAGAGATGGAAGGTTCTGCATATTGGGCGGTGGGGGCTTCCCAGGTGGCTCAGTGGTAAAGAGTTCGCTTGCTAGTGCAGGAGATGCAGGAGACATGGGTTGCATCCCTGGGTGGAGAAGATCCCCTGGAGGGAGAAATGGCAACAGATCCCAGCATTCTTGCCTGGAAAATCCTGTGGACAGAGCCTGGTGGGCTGCAGTCTGTGGGGTTGCAGAGTCAAAGGTGACTGGGGGACTGAGTGCACGCACACATACTGGGGGTTAAGGGTATGGAGAAGAGAAGTCGCCCTGGGTCTCGAAAGACCCAGGGATTGGATGAGGGAAGTCTGTTTTAATAGCTGTTTGTACTTTATCCTACAGACACGGAGGAGTCAAGGAAGTTTGTTACAGGAGATGAGCAAAATCATATATGCACTAGGCAAAAAAAAAAAAAAAGTCAGTGAGGAGGAATTAGTAGTAGGCAAACCAGTTGGAGGTGATATAATCTTCCTGTTATGACATAATGAAAACAGCAACCTTTGATAGCCTTGAATTTTAAAAATAAAATATTTTTTTAATTATGAAAGTACTTTTATTGCATTGCTTTTACTACAGTATAGACACAATATAGGGCACATTTTAAAAACTGAGGTATAGGAACCAGGCAAATTTTAAATATTCGACTTCAGCTGAATTTTTGCATGTTTATACCTGTATAATTAATTACTATCCAGATCAAGGTCTGGAACATTTCTAACATACTACATATTCTTTCATGTCAATAAACACTTGCCTACCCTTCCCTACACCCCAATAATTACTATCATGACTTCGATCACCGTAAAGTAGTTTTTGTCTATTCTTGAATCTCGTGTAAATAGGATCGACATATGTACACTTTGTGTCTGGTTTCTTTCATTCAACATAATGTATTTGAGATTTATCTGTGTTGTATGAATCAACAGTTCATACTTTTTTGGTTTTTGTATAGCGTTTAACTGTATAAAGTTTTCACAAATTGCCCGTTCTCCTGATGATGGACATTGCATTGTTTTCCATTTTTAGCCATGAATATTTATGTACTTGTTTTTTGTGGATATACTACTCAATTCTCTTGGGTAAATACCTGGGAATGGAATTGCTAGGTCATAGACTATGTATGTTGAGCTTTTGTAGATACTATTAGGCAGTTTTGCAAAGAATTTTGATCAATTTACACTTGCACAAGCAAAGTTTGAAAGTTCTAGTTGCTCTCAGTCAGTCAGTTCATTCACTCAGTCATGTCCAACACTTTGTGACCCCATGGACCTCATCACACCAGGCTTCCCTGTCCATCACCAACTCCTGGAGCTTGCTCAAACTCATGTCCATCAAGTCGGTGATGCCATCCAACTATCTCATCTTCTGTCGTCCCCTTCTCTTCCTTCCTTCAATCTTTCCCTGCATCAGGGTCTTTTCCAATGAGTCAACTCTTCGCATGAGGTGGCCAAAGTATTGGAGCTTCAGCATCAGCATCAGTCTTTCCAATGAATATTCAGGACTGATTTCTTTTAGGATTGACTGGTTTGATCTGTTGCAGTCCAAGGAACTCTCAAGAGTCTTCTCCAACACCACAGTTCAAAAGCATTAATTTTTCGGCACTCAGCTTTCTTTACAGGCCAACTGTCACATCCATTCATGACTACTGGAAAAACCATAGCTTTGACTAGATGGGCCTTTGTCGGCAAAGTAATGTCTCTGCTTTTTAATATGCTGTCTATGTTGGTCATAGCTTTTCTTCCAAGGAGCAAGTGTCTTTTAATTTCATGGCTGCAGTTACCATCTGCAGTGATTGTGCAGCCCAAGAAAATAAAGTCTCTCACTGTTTCCATTATTTCCCCATCTATTTGCCATGAAGTGATGGGACTGGATGCCATGATATTAATTTTTTGAATGTTGAGTTTTAAACCAGCTTTTTCACTCTCCTCTTTCACTTTCAACAAGAGGCTCTTTAGTTCTTCTTCACTTTCTGCCATAAGGGTGGTGTCATCTGCATATGTGAGGTTATTGATATTTCTCCCGGCAATCTTGATTCCAGCTTGTGCTTCCTCCAGCCCAGCATTTCGCATGATGAACTCTGCATATAAGTTAAATAGGCAGGGTGACAATATACAGCCTTGACATACTCCTTTCCCAATTTAGAACCAGTCTGTTGTTCCATGTCCAGTTCTAACTGTTGCTTCTTGACCTGCATACAGATTTCTCAGGAGGCAGGTAAGGTGGTCTGGTAATCCCATCTCCTGAAGAATTTTCCACAGTTTGTTGTGATCCACAGAGTCAAAGGCTTTGGCATAGTAAATAAAGCAGAAATAGATGTTGTTCTGGAACTCTTGCTTTTTCTAGTTGCTCTGTTTCCTTGGTATTTTCAGTCTTTTAAATTTTAGTCATTCTGATAGTGATAGTAAAAGTCACTCAGTCGTGTCTGACTCTTTTCAAACCCATGGATTATACAGTCCATGGAATTCTCGAGGTCAGAATACTGGAGTGAGTAACCGTTCCCTTCTTCAGTGGATCTTCCCGACCCAAGAATCGAACCAAAGTCTCCTGCTTTGCAGGCGGGTTCTTTACCAGCTGAGCTACCAGGAAAGCCCTGGTCATCCTGGAGGCTGTATAATAAAAATAATTTTAGTCCAGCATATCTGAACCCTGAGGTTTATCAACTGACCTCTGTCCAAGGTGAATTGAATTCAGGGCTCTTGGTAAGCAAGGAGACTGAATGTTGACATTCTGCCTCAGATGCTCCATAAGAAAAGTCCAGTGGAAGGGGACTTATCCAGACTGGTTCCACCACCACTAACCCATTGGATGACTTCTCTGGGCCTGAGCTTCCATATCCATCGAATGAGAGAGTTAGAGTCAGTGCCTGCCAATATTCCTCTCAGCTATTCCTAAAGTTTCCTGTGAGGACCACTATTGTGGGCCTCTCTCTCCATGGGAAATACAGTAAAAAAAAAAAAAAAGAAAGAAATGGGGAAGGGAAAGAGTAGCATCCAGGTAAATTATAAAAGATAGCAGAGGGGGTAAAAAGGCAGAGCAGAAGTAGCCCTGCCAAGCTGAATTAGGAAGGGCTGAGGGTTTTATGATACCAGTCAAATGAAAATGCAAACGAAGCACTGTCTTTGTATTAGACTTTCCAGGTAAGCCTCCCCAGCCCTCTTTGGCCCAGGGTCACCCCTCCCTCCTCTGGCCACCAGAAGCATTTGCTAAGTGCTTTCTGTGGCTGAAGCATATGGTGGTGGTGGTGTAAGTCATGTCCGACTCTTGTGACTCCATGGACTGTAGCCTGCCAGGCTCCTCTGTCCATGGGATTCCAAAGGTGGAATACTGGAGTGGGTTGCCTTTTCCTTCTCCTGGGGCTGAAGCACAGGCTCAGTACATAAATCTGTACTCCTGCCTTTGGCAAGTCATCATCCACATTCTCCTTGTCCAGCATTTTACAGAAGCTTTTTATATCTATAAGAAACTTTGGAAAATGAACTATTGAATTTGGCTGTGCTGTGTCTCACCCAGGATCACCCAACCAGATATCCTTAACTGAAATCAAGTTACTCTATCTAGATGGCACAAAGTTGAGAGTGGAGAGAGACTGAGAGATCAGCCCAGGCATCTACTGGGGAATCTGTGCCCACCCAGTTCATATCCCTGTAACCTCTTAACAATGCCAAGAGGGTGGTGAGCATTGCAGCCAATCACTGCTGTAAAAACCGTCCCCTCGACCTGTCAATCCCCAGTTCGGATGACTGTGCAGAGATGCCCCTTTCCTTGAGTGTGGGGAGTGGCCTTTCCACCCTGTTCAATTTGACCTACCTGATAAGTCTTGGCTTTCTGGGCTGCCCATATGGTTGCCAGGAAGACAGTTGGTGTGCTACCATTTATGGAAAAAATAGTGGAGTGGAGAGAAGAATACTACATTTACATATAGGCATTTGTTTATGGGCAAACTTGGGCAAACTCCAAGAGATGGTGAGGGACAGGGTGGCCTGGCATGCTGCAGTCCATGGGGGTTGCAGAGTTGGACACAACTTGCGACTGAATGACAATAAATTTATGTATTGTGTTGGCCAAAAAGTTTGTTTGGGCTTTTCTGTAAGCTGTTACAAAAGAATTTTTGGCCAAGTCAATATCATAAAATGGGCTTCCCAGGTGACCCAGTGGTAAAGAATCTGCCTGCAATGCAAGAGACACGAGACCAATCCCTGGGTCAGGAAGATCCCCTGGAGAAGAAAATGGCAACTGGCCCCGGTATCCTTGCCTGGGAAATCTCATGGATAGGGGAGCCTGGTGGGCTACAGTCCATGGGGTTGCAAAAAAGAGTCGTGCCTGACTTAGTGACTAATACACACACATTAAAATATTACATAGAAAGTAAATGCAAGAATCTAATAACCTCAGTTTCTTGTGGGGAGGAAAACAGTGACTGAAAGACCAGCATAGGAGGATAGTTTTACTATATACGCTTTTATTCAAAAAACTAAATATGAAAATTAACTGAAAAGGCTCCTTTTTGTTACGGCAGCTTGGTTTGTACTGTCTCCAAAAAGGTGCAAAATATAGAGGAAGTGGAAAAACAAACTCTAACCCATGGGATATGATGTAGTCAGCTGCTATTACCTGCTTGTGATCTGTTTCCTCAACTAGATCAGAGGTCCCCAGCCTTTTTGGTACCAGGGATGGATTTCATGGAAGACAGTTTTTCCACAGACAGGGCAGATGGTTTGGGGATGATTCGATTGCATTGCATTTATTGTGCCCTTTATTTCTAATCTAATGCTGCTGATCTGACAGGAGGTACCAGTCCATGGTCCAGAGGTTGGGGAACCCCTGAACTAGGTTGTAAGCCTCCCTGCAACACAGATTGTCTCCTCTTGGTATCCTACAGCATCTAGTACAATGTTTTAAAAAGTAAATGCTTAAAATGTGCATGTTGATGATAATGCCCAGTGCTAGAAAAGTTTCAGTGAAATTGCCACACTCATGCTGAGTGTAGCTAAGGGCAGTGTGAATTTGTGGCATCATTTTGAAAAGCAATTTTGCAAGAGGTAGCAAGAAAAATGGAGATGTTTATGCTGGTTGGCTTTGTAATTCCCCTTTGGAGATTTTATTCTAAGACAATAATTTCAAGGAATAAAGATGTATATATGAAGATGTTTACAGTGTTACATAGAAAAACACTTGGACTTAAGAATGACCAAATGAATTGCGGTATGACAATTCAGTAGAAAAACTATACAGCTGTGCAAAATAATAAGACACTAGCAGTATTGAAAATATTTATGATAAAAGATACAAAAATTTTGATTACAACTTTATATAGTGGTAAGATACTAGGGAGTAACTCGTATTTTTCTTTTCTTCCTTTTTAACCCTTGATCCTTCCCAATAGAGGGACACAGAGTCGGATACAACTGAAGCGACTTAGCAGCAGCAGCATGAGGCAACCATTGTTTTCTGGGAGTTGTAACTTTGGGGTTAGAAAACAAAGACAGATTCTTCTCTTTTAACCTCAGTTGAACATTTAAGACAGAAAATATTTGGAGCAATATTCAGACTAAATAAAAATTTTCCAGGCACTCTTTCTGCCCCCTTCTGATGTCTATGTCAGAAGCTTTCTCTATCTCTTTTATACTTTAAAACTTTATTTTAAAATTTCCAAGTATAAGAGGGAGGAGAATGTTTACAGATGAGAGAAATAAAAAGAGAGGCCTGATATTAATCTGTTAGTAAGGAGAGGATCCAGGATGGGAACCCAAGACTGCCTGACTCCAGAAATTCGGGCTCTGACCCATGAATACCTGAGCAAAAGTACCACTGCCTGAAGATCATGGACTGGTAGATGCAGAAGAACTGGGAGACAGGTTGGTCTCTGATGAGGCCCAGTGTGAAAAGGTGTCAGGTTTTCTAAAAATGAGGTCAGAACTGCTGGTGTGTCTGACTCTTTGTGACCCCCCGGACTGCAGCCTGCCCGGTTTCTCTGTCTATGGAATTTTCCAGGCAAGAATACTGGAGTGGGCTGCTATTTCAGGGGCTCTTCCTGGCTCAGGGAAGAACCTACTTCAGGGGAAATAGTTTATTACCTACTTCAGGGTCCTTCCAGGAATTGAACCCTTGTCTCCTGCATTGCCAGCAGATTCTTCACCACTGAGCTGCCTGGGAAGCCCCGAATTGTATGAGGATCTGATTAGCTCAAACAGGCATGGATTTCAAGATGTAGTCCAGAGACTTCCCTAGTGGCCCAGTGGTTAAGAATCCACTTTCCAATGCAGGGGACATAGGTTCTATCCCTCTTCTGGAACTAAGATCCTATAAAAGAGGCAAGAGGGGCTACTGAACCCCTGTGCTCCTGAACCACAACTAGGAAGACGGCTACAGGCCACAAGGGGAAAAAAAAATCCTCCAGGCTGCAGCTAATACCTAACCAACTGATAGCTGATGCAGCCAAATTTAAATTAAAAAAAAAAAAAATTTTTTTTTAAGTCGCAGCCAGGGTTCCCTGGAAAGGGTTCTCACTTGGCCTTACCACTCTGGCTTTCACTCACACTTACCTGCCTGCTGTCCATTATGTCAGAATATAATTGTTTTATGATGCTTTTTGTTTTGATCAGCAAGGGTGGATTTGTATCATCCCCACCATGCTATTTATTCAGACCATGTGTGCTAGATAACTTGCCTTTTCCTGAGGAGTTCCTAGAGTGTAGCCTAATATGATACAGTTAAGTAGGTTTTGTCAAGCACACATATACAAGTTTGGCAAGGCCCAGACCTGATTGATTCAGCCAGTAAATATACAAGGAGCCAGTTTAGGGACTTCCCTGGCAGTCCAATGGTCAAGAGTCCACCCTTCCAACTCAGGGGGGTGTGGGTTCAATTCCTGGCCAGGAAACTAAGATCCCACATGCCACATGGCATGGTCAAAATAAAAGAAAAGCAAGAAGCCAGTTTAGCCTCAGAAATTTTTTTACTTACATATACCACAAAGGGAAGAATGTATCAAGATGCCAGCTGCCAGTGACCCTTATCCCACTTATGAAAAAGGGCACTCCTGAAGCAAAAGGGGCCAGGTGACTGCAATGTAAGTTCTGGGATAACTGCCTGCTGAGGAGCCAGTTCTAGGCTGCAGCTAAGAGGTTTTTATATTCTCAGCTCTATTCTGGGGGGTAGGAGGGGATGGGGCAGAAAGTCTGCAGCTCATCAGACCTGCAGGGGGACAAGGTCTTCAGAGGCTTCTGGTCCTCTCCAGTTTCAGAAAAGTCACAAAGCATTCTGCTACAACTCAGGTAAGTATCAGTTTGACCCTTTTACCTGGGAGGGAGGCCTTTGTGGTTCCATACAAGGTGGCCAGGGTTCATGAAGATGTTCTCCCACAGCTTTCTCAGGGTTAGAGGCTTTTTAAGCCTGCCGTGTGTGTGTGTGTGCTTAGTTGCTCAGTCGTGTCCATCTCTTCTTTACAACCCTTTGGACTGTATCCCACTAGGCTTCTCTGTCCATGGAATTTTCCAGGCAAGAATACTGGAATGGGTTGCTATTCCTTGCTCCAAGGGTCTTCCTGACCCAGGGACTGAACCCTTGTCTCCTATGTCTCCTGCATTGCAGGCAGATTCTTTACCCACTGAGCCATCAGGGGAGCCTTAACCCTGCCACAGAAAGAGAAAATAAGACTGAAAACAAGAAATATGAATTCAAATCTAGTTCAGTCCATCATTAGCCACGTGACTTCAGAAAATCTTTTACCTCTCTGGAGTGTGTTTGTTTGTCTTGAAGGGGTTGGTGTTTTTCTTTTCCCCTGAGCTTTACTGTTAATTTCTTTTTTTTACTTTATATTGATATAGTTGATTAACAACATTGTGTTACTTTCAGGTCTACAGCAAAGTGATTCAGTTATATACATACATGTTTCTATTCGTTTTCAAGTCATTTTCCAATATAGGTTATTAAACACTATTAAGCAGAATTTCCTGGGCTACACAGTAGGTCCTTGTTGGTTATCTATTGGAGCTTGTTTTTTTAATCAATAAAATTATATAGTTTTTGTTTGCTTTTGAGGTCTCTTTCCTTTTAGTTGAATGTAAACTGCACAAAGTCAGGGATTTTGCCTACTTCGTTTACTATTATAGCCCCAGTGCTTGGAACAGTGGCAGGCACATGGCAGAGATTCAGTAAACATTTTTGTTGTTGTTCAGTCGCTCAGTCATGTCTGACTCTTTGTGACCCCATGGACTGCAGGCAGCTTCCCTGTCCTTCACGATCTTCTGGAGTTTGCTCAAACACATGTCCATTGCGTTGATGATGCCATCCAACCATCTCATCCTCTGTCGCCCCCTTCTTCTCCTGACCTGTCTTCCCCAGCATCAAGGTGTTTTCCATTGAGTAGGCTCTTCGCAGCAGGTGGCCAAAGGACTGGAGCTTCAGCATCAGTCCTTCCAGTGAATATTCACGGTTGATTTCCTTTAGGATTGACTGGTTTGATCTCTTTGCTGTCCAAGGAACTCTCTAGAGTCTTCCCCAGGACCACAGTTCAAAAGCATCAATTCTTTGGCACTCAGTCTTCCTTATGGTCCAATTCTCACATCCCATGACCACTGCAAAAACCATAGCTTTGACCAAATGGACCTTTGTGATGTCTCTGATTTTCAGTATGCTGTCTAGGTTCATCACAGCTTTTCTTCCAAGGAGCAAGCATCTTTTAATTTCATGGCTGCAGTCACTATCCGAAGTGATTTTTGAGCCCCAAAAAACAAAGTCTGTCACTGTTTCCATTTCTCCCCCATCTATTTACCATGAAGTGATGGGACTGGATGCCATGATATCTTAGTTATTTGAATGTTTAGTTTAAAGCCAGCTTTTTCACTAATGAAATGAAGATGTTTTGCTTATTTTGTTAGCATGTGCATTCAAAGTCCTTTCAGGTGTTTTGTGTTTGTTTTAGTTTTTTGCACAAAATTCATAGAGGAGTCCCAGTGAAAAAATGACTATTCTTTTAGGGGAACAACTGAAAAACAAAATTCTGAGTGAAGACACATTTAAGTTCAGGATGAATAATTACATAAATAAATAAACCCTCATGACACCTCTGCCAAATGGTTCCTTGCAATAATAGAAAATAGGGAAGGCCCAGCTTGTCCACTGTTTGATTCCACACCTAGCACCTTCCCAGTCATCTCCCAAGGCTCCTTTTTCTCTTTCTCTCAGACAGTGTGTAGTGCAGAATAGAAAATAAATTACCCGTCAAGAGACCTGCCTCTGGTTCTGCTAAAAGCAAGATCGCTCACTTCCTTGCCCTGAGCCCCAGTTTCTCCATCTTTCTGTATCTGTATGACACACATGGTTTTCCTTAATTGTAACTAAGTGATGTTAGTATAGCACTTTCACAGATCGAGAAACCATGTGAGCTCAAAGAGACTAACCCGCTGAAGGTCATTAATTAGTACCAAAGCCAAGCTTTCTGACTCCAAGTTCAGATTTCTTTGTGTGTCAGTTGTTCAGTCGTGTCTGACTCTTTGCGATGCCATGGGCTGTAGCCCACGGGGCTCCTGTGTCCATGGAATTCTCCAGGCAAGAATACCAGAGCGGGTTGCCATTTCCTTCTCCAGGGGAATAGGGATCGAACCCAGGTCTCTCACATTGCAGGCAGATTCTTTACCATCTGAGCCACCTGGGACGTCCTTTCAGGGTTGTTTGCACCTTATCAATGAGACACCTAAAAATCCCCAGGCGGAGGTCCCTTCCCTCTCCATGTCTCCTCCATGAAGGGACAGGGATTTTTGCCTGATTTGGCCCCTGTTCTAATCTCAGCGTTTACAATTCCGCCTCGCACATAAGAGGCAGTCAGTATGTATTTGTCGAAGGAAAAAAAAAAGATGAGACGTGCCACAATTCTTCCTGTAATTTCCAGCAAGTTACTGCCGTTTTCTGGATTTGTTCTGTCCCCCACTCTCGCGGTTTCTTTCCCGCTCCTCGTTCGCCCCTCTGGCCACTAGACGGCACTGTCAAAAGTGAACCCCGTCTAACGGAGAGCGGCGCCCTTCTTGGCCCCGTTGCGCCTTCCCCGGTCGGAGGGCAGCGCGCAAGAAACCGGAAGTGCCGGAGCCGCCGCCGCCGCCGTCTTTAAGTGCCGTGTTCGCCCCTTCGGTTACCGCCGGCGCCGTCGCCAAGGAAGCCGCTGCAGCCGGGTCTGGAGTGGAGGCGGCGCGGCATGAAGCGGCGCAGGCCCGCTCCTTAGCGCGCGTCAGGACGGTCCGGGCGGGGCCGGGGAGGGGGGAAGGTGCAGTATCCGCCCTCTCTCCTTCCCCTTCGCCCGCGAGGCCTGCGCCCCTGCCCACTCAGGCCTCTCCGCCTCTCGGAGGAGCTGCCCGGCGCATTCTCCCGGTTAGCTAGCTCTGCGGTTTACCCGGCGCGCCGCTCTGCGCGGGCCACAGCCGGTGGTAGAGCCCCAGTTGCCGGAACAGGAAGCCGAGGCTCTCAGATTCCGAGTCAGCCAGCGTTCACTGGGCGCCCCCTGAGCTCCGGGTGCTGGCCGCCGGACTTCCACGTCCGTTATCTTAACTGAGCCTTGCTGGGGTTGGGAGCCGGGTGTTGTCCAGGCTTACAGATGAGAAGCGGAAGTCCACAGAGGCAAAGGGATTTGCCTAAAGTCCGACTGTGGCAGACCGGATTCGGACTGAGATTTTCTGGTTTCCTAGCTGGTGTTCTTCCTAATGCCCCATTTCTAGGTCGATTCCTTCCCTTGTTCACTGGCCCCTTCTCATTCTATTTCACCCACCAGGGCAGGATAGGTTCTTTACTTTCCTATTTCAAACCTGTCCTCTCACACATTTTTCTTAAGTCTCGGCATCTTCCCAAGTCCCCTTAATATTCTCTGCTACACTTCTGCTCTTCATTCTAGCTCTCAAGGTCTTTGCCCACTTTGTGATAATAAACCTCTCAACTAGCTGTGTGGATCCTGGCGAGTGAAATAACTAGGCTTCAGTGAGGCTTGGGGTGTTTAAGTGGACAAACTGGCGCCTGGATTAAAAATTAAGGAATGATGTTTGAGTGGGTCCAGATTAAAGAGTCCTGTTTTCTAACCCGACATACTCTTCTCTGAATGAGAGTCTTAGTGCATGAGAAGGTGTCTTGACCTCTTAGTCCTGTTGTTGGCTGTGTTAGCACAACTTCACTTTTTCCCCTCCATTTGCCAGTGACCCGCATGTCTCTCCATCACCTGTCAGGGCTATGAAAGCCTCTGATTAAAACCAATAACCAAATAACGGGTGTAATCACAGACTCTGCTTTTTTCTTTTACTAAGCCAAAATTTCAACAAACTTAACACTTCCATTTTTCAGAGAAGTTACCTAATTCAGTTATCAATATTTTCGAAGTATACATGGAAAGGAAAGAAGCAAAAATGGAGTGCACTGAAAATGGATAGTACATTCTTTATCTTGTGAAAATCTTAATGTTAACAGCATGTTCTCTTTCCACAGAAGTGGCCTGTTTTGTATTAATAGTTCTTACTGGTTATTACACTGAATCTGTTCTGTCTCCAATCTGCTAAATATGAATTCTGTAAAATAATACAAATTGATTATTATGTAAAAGAAAAACAGGACCAGGCACAGAGAAATAATGGATAATAAAATTTATCTATCATTTTGAGAATTTGTAATAGCCACTGAGTAATCTCACATCTGTATGCCTTTTATACTTTTAAAAGAATTTCTATAACTTACCTTTTAATATGTATCCAAATGTCAGGACTAAACTACTGTGTAGATAGTCTTTGGAGTAAATTCAGCTGTACATTTCTGAAATAAAGTCATTTTATAATTTTCAGAAAATGCAGATACAAAATAATCCAGGCATTGTATATTATTTCAAAAAGAATATGTGTCAGTTCTAAGTACTAATTGAGACTTTAGGTTTGATATTTTGGGGGCACATATGATCCATTTTAATAATGATCAACAGGCTTATATCTTATTTCATTATCCTGGTGAGCAGGATTGGATGGTGAGAAAAGGAAAGACTCCTGTGAGAAGAGAGCAGGATGAGCAGAGGGATCTATGCTTGAAGTTGAGTCACTTGAAAAAAGATCTCTTTGAATGTGGAAGAGATCTGAACAGATGAAAATACAATCAGGTAGGCACCAGGGAAGGGCCTCAAGTGAAGAGGTAGGTGGGGCAGTGAAATAAATGCACGGTACTGAGAATGTGTACTGGCCTATTTTCTCATTGTTGAAATGAGAAAACTCTGGTCACGTGTTTTGAGGATGTATATATAAGGGGTTATGGAAATATGGAAATTAGTTACATATTTGTGTATATTACTAAAATTATGTAATATCAGGTCTATGCAAGGAAATGCAGAATATACATTTACCATAAAATACAGAGGAGTAGTGTCATTTGAACTGTAGAATGTGTGTGTGAGAGAGAGAGTGGAGAAAGAGAAATGGTGAGTGTGGGCATCTAGTACAATTTAGGAATATCTGATACATGCTTAAGTGCAAGGTAATGCAAGGTTTACATACAAGAGATGTCAGTAGCTCAAGAAGCTGGGCGGTGAGCTTGGGAAGTCTTGTCTGCTAAGCTTCCCTGTTCCATCCCCATTCTCTGTTGTTTCAAGCAGTGATTTGGAGATGAAGTTCCAAATTAACACAAGGAGTGGACAAGAATGAGCCCGGTTTATATATCTCCTTGTTTAACCTGTCCCTCACTCTCTTAGGAATCAAACTAGATCCATTTATATATTTGATAGAAAACAGACCTCCACCAGCTTTTAGATGGGCAAACAACCACGACTGTCGTATACTGCTACTTGACATCAGTGTGCTGAGTATCAGTTGAGCTGAATGACTTTTCTATTGAGCTGTGTGGATTTTAATCATGGGAGGTAAATGCCCAGTTGTAATAATGTTGCAAGTTGTATACCTGTAAAACTCTCGAATGCTCTTGCTACTGTTACATTGAAAATGGCAGTGTAATTCACTGTAACTTGAAAAAAGGCACAGTATCCTAGCCATTCAGTTTTGTTTATTTCATCACACAGCATGCCTGATGGAGTAATTCACAGCCTACACTTGCTAGTCTTTTTCTCTGTGGTTGGTAGTTTTTTACCCTGAGCTCCTATTAACCTGTGAAATTAAACCTTAAAAAAGACATGTTAAATTTACAGCCATGTATTGATTTTTGTTGTAGAAGTGGTTAATAATTATGTGAATTGGTTACACAAATGCAGTGTAGTTTATCTCCCAGGTCCTCATATTTTTGGCATTTATTAGTTCCAAAAGAGCAGGTTGCCCCAAATTTTTATGTTGTTCCTTTTTGGTAGTGTTATAAATAATGCATGTCAGAATATCTTACAGTGGCTTATAATAACACTTTGTGTTATTTTTTCTGATACTTTGCACCTGTTATATTTAAATATTGAACTGGATAGAGGAAAAAACATCATCATCTTCCGGATTTGTAAAATGAAAGAAACATCGTTAGTAGATAAAATGTTAATATTGTTTTGGGGTTGAACTGGTAACTTGGGTTCAGACTTTTGTCAAAATATTGATAATACAAACATTAAATGTTTTCAGCATAAATTACAACTAAAGCCACTTTCTTCTCTTCTCATTTAATCATGAGAGTAAAAGTTGTGTAATCGGTAATAAAAGTATAAAGGTACACAAGGGATGGTAAAATAGTGCCATCTAGGCAAGAGCAAAAGACAAGAAAAACATACCAACCAGTTAGGTCTTTTGGTGTTTGGAGTTCCTATTTAAAAGAAAACGGTATTTGTATTATCTTGGGTAGATGCTCCAGGATGATTATTACAAGTACATTTTTTTTGCAACAATTTTATTAGTGTTCTGATTGGTTGTGATTATTTCTGTTAGCTGAAGAAGTCCACAATTTATTAAATGTATTACTTTTTTAAAGTGCAAAAACACTCAACTCCCTTGGCACATTTAGCTTCACTATTGACATGCTCTTTGAAGGAACGTAGCAGCCAACTGGCATATGGCCTGTTTCCTTCCAGTGTGGGAAAGAAGAAGGAATTTTGGCAAGAGATACCTAAGGAGAGCCTTTTATAAAAGTTCCCAAAGAGATTTATAGTCACCGTGAAATAGACATGACCTCAATTTTTTTAAAAATCTGTTTCAAACTGAACACAGAGAAGGGGGAGCTATTGCTTTTCTTACCAAGTTTCACTGCAACTGTATTGAAAAGCATTTTTCCCCTTTTTTTTGGGGGGGGAAGGGGGACCCTAATCAGGTTGTCATTCTGATTAATGTAAGAGAGGACAGATCTGTGAACTTCATGTGGCTTATTTATTTATTTTAGGAAAATGCAACATGGCAGCAGCGATGGAAACAGAACAGCTGGGTGTTGAGATCTTTGAAACTGCAGAGTGTGAGGAGAATATTGAATCACAGGATCGGCCTAAATTGGAGCCATTTTATGTCGAGCGATATTCCTGGAGTCAGCTTAAAAAGCTGCTTGCTGATACCAGAAAATACCATGGCTACATGATGGCTAAGGCACCGCATGATTTTATGTTTGTGAAGAGGAATGACCCAGATGGGCCTCATTCGGACAGGATCTATTACCTTGGTGAGTGTGAAGTCATAGTTTCTGAAAGGAAATGCTTTCTTAATTCAGAATTAGAGGCTAGACGCAACTGGCACTCAAATTTTGTTGAATAAATAAGTGAATCAGTGATGGCTCCACTGAAGAGAAAAAAATAACTTGGAGAGCTTCAGTTTTGGTGCTGTTTTAACTTTTTGTCCCCTTAATTTTGTTTTTATTTGCAGATAACAAATCAGTTGATCATGATCTTACTCTCAAAGTAAAGATGCCAGATATTACTTCTTCCTAAAGCTAATTGTAAATGATTTTCCTTCAGCATGGTCAGTTTCTTTAGGAATGGTGGATGAGGAACACACATAATAAAACCAGTAGCTTGTTCCCATTCTCAACAGCTGCTGCTTTCATTTTTTTTAACCAAGGCTGGTCTTGGTCTCTTTTTCCTGAGCCCATTCAGTCCAGATTTAAGATATGTGGACATTAAGTCTATTATATCACTGATTGACTTTTTTTGTTTCTTTTTTGTTTATACACCTTAAATGTTTTGCTAAGATGTTGAGGTAAAAGGAGTAGGTAGTAAAGACTGAGCACCAAGGATGCTTAGGCACAGCTGATAGCTCAGCTGGTAAAGAATCCGCCTGCAATGCAGGAGACCCTGGTTCGATTCCTGGGTTGGAAATATCCCCCTGGAGAACGATAGGCTACCCACTCCAGTATTCTTGCCTGGAGAATCCCCAAGGACAGAGGAGCCTGGTGGGCTGTAGTCCATGGGGTTGCAAAGGATCGGATACAACTGAGCGACTAAGCACAGCACAGCGTTGAAAGAAATGACTAATCTGTCACATACATAGACACAGGGCAGTAGATAAAGAGGCAGTCTTGGAGTCAGAAGCCTAGGCTCTGGTATCAACTCCATGGCTGACTTACTAACCCTGTGAGTCTCAGTTTCCTCATCTATCAAACAAGGATTAATATCTATCTCATAGGATTGTTTTAAGTGTTGAGTTGACCAAAAAGTTTGTTCGGGTTTTTGTATGCTCGCATGGAAAAATTTGAACAAACTTTTTGGCCAACCCAAATTTAAACAAATGTTAATAAACACAATACTGTTCTTGTACAACCAAAACAAATTTACTACAGAAGAAGAAAACTAAAAAAGAAAAGAAAAAAAATTTTGGTTATGCGATCTCCCAAGCAATTGTCTGCACTACAGTATTATTTTTTAGGATTAGAAATAATAGTTGTAAAAAATACCGGAAAAAAACACCAAATAATAGTTGTAAATTACAGTATGCTGCCTAGTATTCACCAACTGGTAATTATTATTTGTACAGTTATTAGCTTAAGTCCCAAAGGCCCATGCATTCATTCATTGTCACTCATTGAATACATTTATTGAGAGATGGTGCTGAAATATTTAGGTAAGTTGTCTGAGTGAAAGTGAATCTTTCAGTCATGCCTGCTGTTTGTGATCCCATGGGCTATAGCCCGCCAGACTCCTCTCCATAGAATTCTCCAGCAAGAATACTGGTGTGGGTAGCCATTCCTTTCTCCAGGGAATTTTCCCAGCTTGGGGATCAAACCCAGGTCTCCTGCATTGCAGGCAGATTCTTTACCATCTGGGCCACCAGGGAAGCCCAAGTCATCTTGGAAATACATATATATCTTTCTCAAGAAACTTATGCTGTGGTTTTGTTGGAAGCAGAAAATCAGACTTTCCTTTGATTGGAGAAGTAGTGTAAGAAAAGCTCATCCATAATTGCTAAATCAGGCAATTTGGTTGGAAGAGAGTTTGGGCAAAATTAGGGGGAAAGGCCTTATATTTTGTATAGTATTTAAAAATTATTGCCATACTGTCTGTAGTTCTTAACTATAAACAAATGTCTCACAAAAATGTTTATTAATTACCATTAAAAGTGCTTACCAAAAGGGATTTAACCCCTAATACAGTAGTTGAAATGGGATCCCAAGCCCATAAATTTTGGAGTTCCTTCAGTAGTCATGCTATGCTATTTTATTTTCCTAACCCACAGCCTGAGGGAATGAATGGTTGGTGTTGGTTGGTAGAGTGAGAAAGAGAAGAATGTGAGAGATGAGAACACTGAAGGAGCTGAGGCCCGAGTAAACTCCCACAGCTGAGAGTTGGGTGGGAAAGGACGGGCTGAGATGAGTTTGAGGGCACTGACCTCCTGATGTGCCTTTGTTTACCAAGTTTTTAAAAATAGGTCTCCTGCCCTCCTCCAAAAGTGTTTTGTTTTTTTTTAAGAGATAGTCTTTATAGATTTAGTAATTAGTAATTATAGATTTTTTTTTAAGCAATTTCAGAGTATTCCATTATATAATTATGCCATATCCAGGCTTCTCTGGCCATGGGATTTTCCAGGCAAGTGTACTGGAGTGGGTTGCCATTTCCTTCTCCAGCGGATCTTCCTGACCCAGGGATCGAACCCAGGTCTCCTGCATTGTAGGCAGATGCTTTACCCTCTGAGCCACCAGGGAAGCCCCGTATTTTACTTTACCATGCCCCTACTAATGGCCGTTTAGGTCTTTCTATTTTGGTATTACAAAAAATGAGGGAGCAAATACCACTGTATATCATTTTATACATGTGTGAATTTACTTAATAGGACTAATTGCAAAGAGTGGAATTACTAGGACAAAAGGTGTACGCTTTCTGAATTCTTATTGATATTGTCAAACTACCCCTCCATGGAGGTTACAGAGTTTACATCCCTGTCAGCATTGTCTCAGAGTATGTATTTCTCTGTACCTGTACCAATAGTGAGTGAGCAAACTTTTTATCTTTCCCAATCTAATTGGTGAACAGCAATCCCTCACTGTGATTTTTTTATTTATTATTGTTTTTTTAATTGAAGTGTAATTGACATATTAGTTTCATGTGTACAACATGATTCAATATTTGTGTACATTGTGAAATGACCATTACAGTAGGTCAAATTAACATCTGTCATCATAGTTAATAAAAAAATTTTTTTCCTTGTGATGAGAACTATTAAGACTTATTCTCTTAGCTACTTTCAAATATGCACTATAGTATTATTAATTACAAGCATCGTGCTGTTCATTATATCTCCATGCTTCATTGTAGTTTTGATTCGTATTTCTCCTATGAGTGAAGTTGAGCATCCTTTCACATATTTACAAGGCATTTGTGTGTTTTTTTCTGTGACTGATCATCTGTTTGTAATCACTGTCTATTTTTTATTGGATTGTGGGTACTTTTCTTGTCAACTTAAAGCATTTTTTTGTACAGTGAGGGAATTAATCCATTGTGATATTTTTTCCCTGAATGTTGAATATTTTTTGCCTTTGGTGCCTTTTGCCCTTTTGTAGAAATTTGTGGGTTGGTTTTTTTTTTTTTTTTGGTAGTTAAATTTTTACTTTTTATGTAGTTTTGTATCCCATCTAGACATCTAGAAAGGTTATCTCAACTCCAGATTGTATTTTTTTGAAATCCTTATGTACTTTGGACTTTGTTTTGCTCCATTGATCCGTCTGTCAAATCAAGGGCCAATACTGTGCTGCTCTTACTATTATTACTATAACTTTAGATGTTTTACTGTTTGATAGTAAACAAACAGTACTTTTCATTACTCTTTTTCATACTTTTCCTGATTATTTTTGTTTGCTTGTTTTTCTGTGAGAACTTTAAATTCGCTTAAAGCTCCTTTCTCACAATCCTACTTAAACTGTGTTATGTTAGGATTGCATTATATTTACAGATGAAGTTAGGAAAATTGACAGTCTTTAAAATATTTATTTATTTTTGGCTGTGCTGGGTCATCATTTCTGCACAAGGGCTTTCTCTGGTTGCAGTGAGCAGGGGTTACTACTCTTCGTTGCTGTGCTCAGGCTTCTCATTGCAGTGACTGCTCTTGCTGTGGAGCACAGACGCTCGAGCTCGGGGCTTCAGGAGCTGCAGTGCGTGGGCCCCGCGGTGCTGATGCATGTGTGTAGTTGCCCTGTGAAATGTGGAATCTTCCTGGACCAAGGGTCGAAACCGTGTCCTCTGCATTGGCAGGCTGCTTCTTAACCACTGGACCATCAGAGAAGTCCTCTTTAAAATAATGAGCTTTTCAAGAGAGTTGTATGCCATTTTATTTGCTCAAGTGTTTTATATCTACCTGAATATTATATGGAAAAAATTAATTTTGTTTCAAAAAAATTAATATACTTCAGATCAGTTCAGTCGCTCAGTCGTGTCCGACTCTTTGCGACCCCATGAATCGCAGCACGCCAGGCCTCCCTGTCCATCACCAACTCCCAGAGTTCACTGAGACTCACGTCCATCGAGTCAGTGATGCCATCCAGCCATCTCATCCTCTGTCGTCCCCTTCTCCTCCTGCCCCCAATCCCTCCCAACATCAGGGTCTTTTCCAATGAGTCAACTCTTCGCATGAGGTGGCCCAAGTACTGGAGTTTCAGCTTTAGCATCATTCCTTCCAAAGAAATCCCAGGGCTGATCTCCTTCAGAATGGACTGGTTGGATCTTCTTGCAGTTCAAGGGACTCTCAAGAGTCTTCTCCAACACCACAGTTCAAGAGCATCAATTCTTCAGCGCTCAACTTTCTTCACAGTCCAACTCTCACATCCATACATGACCACAGGAAAAACCATAGCCTTGACTAGACGGACCTTTGTTGGCAAAGTAATGTCTCTGCTTTTGAATATGCTCTCTAGGTTGGTCATAACTTTCCTTCCAAGGAGTAAGTGTCTTTTAATTTCATGGCTGCAGTCACCATCTGCAGTAATATACTTCAGACACCAGTAAATACTGTTGTGTCAACAAGAAAGAAACAATGGGAAAAGGTCATTCTGTGTTACACAGAGCTGGAGTGTGTGTACGATAGAAATTTTTATTGGTCACGGTTGAATCCTGGAAGACTGCTACTGTAGCAGTTTCCAGAGGGGAATGTGAAGAGATTGTGGGAAATGACTCACTGAGAATAGATGAGAACCAGCTTTATCCTAGTTGCATACTGAAAGCTCTTAGAAGGGAAAGGCTTAAGGAGGATATGATCGTATTTTGTAGGATTATGAATAGTATGGATAATTGGCTACTGTCTTAAGAAATACGTAACAAAGTAACTCTGGAATGTGCAAAGTAGATCTAAGGCAAAACTAAGTGCTGGATTGGGGAGATCCCCTGGAGAAGGAAGTGGCAACCCACTCCAGTCTTCTTGCCTGGAGACTCCCATGGTCAGAGGAGCCTGGCAGGTTACAGTCCATGGTGTCACAAAAGAGTCAAGACACAACTGAGCAACTAACACTCCCACAAATGCTGAAATAAGTATCAGCTGATAACTAACTTTTTACTCCAAAAGGCAAGACAGACTAAGAAAGGTTTAAGTAAAATTTAGGATAATAAAGGGATACAGGAAGCTGTGAATCTTAGGGGACTCATCCCCAATCTTTGCAAGGGTTAGCATTGAAGTTAGCATGTCCTTCCACAGACTACCTTCCCTGCCGTTATCAGAAACACAAGGCTGAAGACTTATTCCGCTAGGAGAGAGTTTTTGTTCTTCCTGTGTTATTTACTTTCTCTTTCTCTCCCCCCTAGCTTTTTTTGGAAGTGATACCTTTCTGGTAGCTTTATGGTAGAGTAGAAGGACTTTATTTTACTATGAGTTTTCTTTGGTTCACCTCTTCATAACCATGTTGTATTTCTGTTACTTCTCTCTGTTATGTAGTTTATTCTACACTGCTGTGATCTTCCTGTTCAGTTATCCTATGATTTCACAGAATAGACCCATCTTCTACTTAATGTGGACCTCTTTCTTTCACAGTTCCTGAGTAAAGGATAATAAAGAGACTTTTAGCAAATCAGATATCAGATTCTGTGTTGTTTTAATGTGAATGTCCTTTCATTTGAAGCTTATTAGTGATTATAGTGATAGAATATTTATATTGAATAAAAACTCAAATTCAGTTAGACCTATGTATATTTCTAAATGAATACTGTAAATGATTCAGAAAAAGAAGCTTAATCATCTGAAGTTGTCACAAAGCACCCCCATTTGAAATCTGATAAGTCTGTTGCCAATTTGTAAGACACTAACAATTTTTTAAAAAACTAAAAATGACACATAACCCTTACAACATCTTATACACTTTTTATGTTTGCTTTGAGAAGGACTAAAATTTGAATATTTTCTGGGAGCCTGGGTTTTACTGAAGAAAATTGGCATGGCGTATGGCGTGTGCATCTCTGCCTTGTTAACATGCATTATAGGTCCCACAGAGTACAGCATCCTGCAGTATGTAAGAGGCGTTGTGTACTTACTGCTGTGATTGTAGTAAACAGATGCCATTTTTTAGAGTAACAAAAAATGATTGTTTTCTTTTAAAGCTATGTCTGGCGAGAACAGAGAAAATACACTGTTTTATTCTGAAATTCCGAAAACCATCAACAGAGCAGCAGTCTTAATGCTCTCTTGGAAGCCTCTTTTGGATCTTTTTCAGGTAGGATTAAATGTTGTTGTTATTATGATTTTGTGTATGGTTTTAGTATTGCATTTATTTAGGGGCAGAAATTCAATTGGGATCTTATATTTGAAGTAGATAAGAATCAAAAGGAATTAAGATATATGTTAATAAAGTAATAATAAAAACAATTTTAAAAGACCAATAAGTCATAATATAAAAAAAGAATTAAAACATTTTTATGTTTTTCCGTGTATGACCCTGAAATTTGATTTAATTCTCAATATCTGAGACTAGGGATATTAGATGTTATTAATAAAATTCAGTTTTTTTTTGGCTACCCAGTGTGGTGTGGCATGTAGGATCTTAGGTCCCCTGCTGCTAAGTCACTTCAGTTGTGTCTGACTCTGTGTGACCCCATAGACAGCAGACTACCAGGCTCCCCCGTCCCTGGGATTCTCCAGGCAAGAACACTGGAGTGGGTTGCCATTTCCTTCTCCAATGCATGAAAGTGAAAAGTGAAAGTGAAGTCGCTCAGTCGTGTCCGACTCTAGCAACCCCATGGATTGCAGCCTACCAGGCTCCTCTGTCCATGGGATTTTCCAGGCAAGAGTACTACCAGGGATCAAACCCACACCCGTGGCAGAGGAAGCATGGAATCTTAACTTCTAGGCCACCAGGGAAGTTCCCAGATTTTTTTTTTTAACTACCTTTCCCTTCTGTAAACTTGCTAGTTACATGGTTCTCACATTTTGGGAGAGAATTGTTCACATAAAAGAAGTAATATATATTTCCAGAAAGCTTTTATTTAAATCTTTAAATTGTAGTTCTAATATTTAGCAACAGTACTAATATAGGGATTAAATAAAGGTACTAAGTTCAGTTTTTGTTTCTAAATAACAAGATTCAATTTAGGGAAAATCAAAGGTTAAGTTTTTTTCCTTCAATATTTTGTCTTTAGACAAAATGTAAATGGTCGAAAACATCAAAAGAACAAGATTATAGTTTGGGTACAATTGTTTGCCTTTTAGGTTCTCACTTAATATTTTTACACTGAATATTATTGAATGGCATATTTGTGCTAAATGAACCAAAATGTGATATTTCTCTTAAGAAATTAAAAAAAAAAAAAATAGCTTCCATGACAGCTAACCATTTTGACTATAACTGTTTATCAAAGATGTTTTTCACATTGCTTTGTGACTTTTCTTTAAAGCGGAAACATTTCTTATTCTAAGAACAGTGTGTTGAACTAAAATAATGGTCATTTTCACATAGAATAGGTTGTAAATTAGTGAGTCAGAGGTTTTTGTGTGGTTTTTTTTGAGGTCTATCATGGAAAATTTCAAACCATGCAAAAGCTGAATCCCATGTGAACTGGTTTTAACAATGGTCACATCTTGGCCATCAGTGTTTCATTACAGCCTTTCCAGTCCGCACCCCCACTTTTCAGATTATTTTGAAACAGCTCCCAAATATATCATTTCACTCCTAACTAGATCATGTCTCTAAAGAATATATATTCTTTTTAGACATTACCACAGTAGCATCATATCTTAAAAAAGTCATTAATCATTTCTTCATATGAAATATTCAAATTTTCTTGATTTTTAGATAAATGTTCTCTTTTTTTTACACTTGATTTGTTAAATAGGATTGAAATAAGTTTCATGTGTTACATTTTATTGATAGGTTTCTTACATTTCTTTTCCTTTTAATCCTCTGATTTTCTTTCTGTCCTTTTCTCCCCATTACGGTTTATCTATTGAAGAAAGAGGGTCTGTTTTGCTGATTGTATTCCTATGGTGTTATTTGATACGTTCTTCAGTTTCCTATATTTTCTATAAATAGAAATAGGTAGTCAGATCTAGAAGCTTGATTAGACACAGGTTTGCTTCCCCTCCCCGCCCAAGACTACTTTACAGATCAAAAAAATTGAAAGCAAGGTCTTGAACAAATAATTCTACACCATGTCCATAGCAGCATAATTCGTAATAGCCAAAGTGTCCATGGACAGATGAACGAATAAACAAAATCTGGCATATATATGTGATAGAATATCATTCAGCCTTAAAAAGGAAGGAAATTGTGACATGCTACAACATCAAGGAACCGGGAAGACATTATGATAAGTGAAATAAGCCAATCACGAAAGGACAAATGCTATATGACTCCACTTATATAGGATGCCTGAAGTAGTCAAATAGACTACCAGAATGGTAGTTGCGAGGGACTGAGGGAGAGAAGAGTGAGGAGGTGCTGTTTAATAAGTTTAATGGATATACAGTTTCAGTTTTGCAAAATGGCAAAGTTCTGGAGATGGGTTGCACAACAATGTGAATATAATTAACAGTACTGAATGGTACACTTAAAAAAGTTAAGGTGGTAAATGTTATGTTATATGTATTATTTATATGTATATATATTTTTTGTACAATTTAAAAAGTAAAGAATACTTCATCAATAATGTTGTATGCCCCCATCAAAAGTCATATAGAACTTTAGTTGCTTGTGATGATAGCATCGTTTGATCATTACCTAGATCTATTATAAAACAGTGAGTTTTTATCATTCCTTCTTCATTTGTTAACTGAGAAACTTCTATAAAGAGAAAACTGCTATTCAACAATTATTCAGTTATCCTGAGGAGAAGTTCACGATAGAAAGGCAGGATGTTTCTTTCCTTTATTTCCCATTTTTCAAACACAGTCTTCTATGTGTGATAAATTAGGAGTTTTGGAGAGTATTTTGTTTTCATTTTTATATCTTTATTAATTTACAGTGTAGCCTGTTTGGTATCTTTTGATCCATTGACAGTTGTTATTCTTATTCTACAAATGATCTTATTTTTGACTGTTAGAATCCCCGTCAACTTGACATATCAAATCATTTTGACATGATCCTGGTAGTAGTTGGTATTTGGTGGTATGGAGATGTTTCATGATCATCTTTCACATTGCTTTTTCCATGCTTGGAATCAGCCATATCTGTCTGCTTCCTTTAGAGGAAAGTGGTATTAAGAGACTTTGATCTGAGTACTAGATACTGAGGGACAAGCCATATACATAATCTTTATTTGTTTTTACATCTGTGTTGTGTTGTACAGACGAATCATATTCAACCAGTTCCCTCTTGATGGACATTTTAGTTATTTTCGATCTTTGTATTATAAATAGTACTGCATTAAAATAGCTCGGGCATACAACTTTTTACATTTTGCCAGTGTATCTTTAAACTAGATTCCTAGAGCTGAAATTATTGGACCAAACGGTCCATGGTTTTGTAATTTTGCTAGGTATCAAATTTCCTTCCATAGAAGCTGTGCCATTATGAATTTCCATTAGCAAGGAATAATTGTACCTGTTTTCCCATAAATTCTCCAACACAGTTTGTAGTCAGACATTTGGATTTTTTGCAAATCTGATAGAAATGCTATCCGAATTGTAGTTTAATTTGCTATTCTTTTATAGGCAGAGTTGATCATCTTTTTATCTATAAACCATTTTTATGTAACGTGGTCCTTTTTTCATTTTTAGAAGCCTTTTATTTCCTGGAGATATTAACCCTTTGTCTGTGATATAGTTTCAGATGTTTTCATGAAGTTGTAATTTGTATTTTTACTTGCTTTATGGTGTGTATGTGTGTGTGTGTGTGCATGTGCTCATGCACCACATGAAAGACTTTTGTATGATAAAATGTATCCTTTTGATATTGCTTCTAGAATTTGTCTTCTCTCATTGGACAGTTTTTCTACACTCGGGTTATAAAAGAATTTACCCATGTTTTTATCTAATGCTTTATATGGTTTCACTTTTTAAAGGTTTATTGAGGTATAATTGACATATAAAAATTGCAAGTATTCGGTTTAATAGATTTGGATATGCATACATACTTTTATTTATTTTTTTCATTAAAAATGATTTTTTAAAGCAATTTTAGGCTTACCATAAAATTGAGAGGAAAATACAAAGATTTCAATCCATATGATTATTTTATTTATTAAATTTTTATTAGAGTGTAGTTGGCTTACAGTGTTATCTTAGTTTCAGGTATACAACAGAGTGAATCAGTTATACATTTACATATACACGCTTTTTTAGCTTATTGTCTCATGTAGGCCATTACAGAATACTGAGTGAGTTTCCTGTGGTTTAGAGTAGGTCCTTATCAGTTATCTATTTTATACATAATAGTCTGTATATGTCAGTCCCAATCTCCCAATTTATCCCTCCTCCCACTTACTTGGTATCTATATTTATTTTTAGATTCCACATATAAGCAGTATCATATCTTTGACTTCACTCAATGTGGCAGTCTCTGGGTCCATCCATATTGCTGCAAATGGCATTGTTTTAGCCTTTTTTGTGGCTGAGTGATATTCATTTGTACATACATATGTGCCATATCTTTTTTGTTTATTCCCCTGCTGATGGACATTTAGGTTGCTTCCATGTCCTGGCTATTGTAAATAGTGCTGCAATGCATGTTGGGGTCCATGTATCTTTTTAAATTATGTATTTTTCCAGATATATAAACTTGACTGCTTTTAAAGTATTAGTCCTTGAGACGTCCCTGATGGTCCAGTGATTGGGACGCCATGCTTCCATTGTGGGAGACCAAAGTTTGATTGGGAAACTAAAATCCTGCGAGCTGTGGCTTGGCTAAATAAAATAATTAGTCCTTGATAGCAGAAACCATATCTGTTTCCCTTATTTATCCCTTTATTTATCATAAAGAGCTCTTAGGGAAGATGTGGATATAAATTCTTAAAATTAGCACTTACTAGATTTGTTTTCTTTATGTTTCTTTTTATACATGTGAAATTTTATATATATGTATCAGATAATACTTTTAGTTTGGGAAGGCCCCTCATCATCATCAATCATTAATTACAAATATTCTTTGACGGAGATTTTAGCTGTTGCTTTAAGTGGGAAAACAAAATGAGACAGATTCTGCTCTCACGTTTTTTTTAATTCATTTACTGAAAGAAAGTGAAAAACAAAACTATAGCCAAATGAGTAAAAGAGATAGTAACTCTTATAGAAATATCGGGAAACTTTCCTGGCCAGCGTTGATTTAGGGCTAAGGTTTTGGGATAGCAGTAAAACTCTGATGGATAGAAAGAAAAATGGCCTCTCGGTGTGAAGGGAAATGGAACAAAGGCCAGGAGCCAGAACACCACAGTAATGTGATGGGCCTGACCTGGGGTTTTATTAGAGTAGTATTAGCGGATGTAGTGGAAAGGAACTAATGACAGCTGATGTTTGAGAACTTGACTCTGTGCCAATCATTGTGCTAATAAACATTTTACATATTTTTATCCAAGTTAATCTTCACAGTGCTGAAGTAAATGGTTTATTCCTACTCTGAAAGTGAAGAAAACTACTTTTGAAGAAATTAAACTACTTTAGAGTCTCCTCTTAAATGCATGCAGAGCTGCTGTATTACATTTAAGTTGTAGGAGATCTTGAATGCCAAGTCAAAGTAATGGAGCTTAACTCTTGCTCTCTAATGAATGCAGTATTCATATAGGGACCTTTTACCAAATTTTTCAGCAGACTTCCCAAAATTAATCTGTTTAAAGTTGTAACGAATTTTGGGATCACTCAAAATGTAAACTCAGTAATACTGTAGATGCTAGAATTTCAGTGCTATTAATAAAAGCAAAAAGCTGGCTTTCAGAAAACTGAAATAGGAGACCTCTCTCTTTCTGCATTAGGCGACACTGGACTATGGAATGTATTCTCGAGAAGAAGAACTATTACGGGAAAGAAAACGCATTGGAACAGTTGGAATTGCTTCTTATGATTATCACCAGGGAAGTGGAACATTTCTATTTCAAGCTGGTAGTGGAATTTACCATGTAAAAGATGGAGGGCCACAAGGATTTACTGTAAGTTGATTTTACTACTTGATAAACTGCTAGGTGTCCTAAAATTATTTGTGTTCAAATCAGAAAGATAGTTAAACTAAAAAATTCTGCTTACCAGTTATTTACCACTAACTTAGTAGTAAAGAAAATAGGAAATATGGGTATTAATTTCCAATTTTTAGTTAATAATTTTTCAATGACATTAGTTATATAATTTTAAAATACTGAAAACACTTGTTATGTAGGAAGAGTTAGTAAGGGGAATCAGTGTGCCATTTTTTGTGTAATTGCTGAGTTGGATTTTCAAAGATAATGATATCACAAGACAATCCCTTTTTGGTTCTTCTAAAAGCTTAATTCATCTCAATAAATAGTTTAAAATTTTGATTTTATTCCAAGCAGTTTTTCATGTGATATTAGAACTATTCTTCTGATAGAATTGTGACGCTTCTACCTTTCATTACAATTTTATGAACAAATTATTTTATACTGGTAAAATTAAATGGAAACATTTAATAAGTGAAATAGGCATATAAATTTAATAAAAGTATGCAACAAACAATAATTACTCTATTTAACAGGTTTGGTCAACAAAATTTATGAGGTACTGTTATATTGTCTTTATTTCCATTCCTGTTAGGCTTAGCTTATTAATTCATAGGAAAAAAATGATTCGTTTCTTATAAGGCACATAAGTACATTTTTCTGGAGAGCAGTTATCACAGTTGATATTATACTTAGGATTATTATTCATTTTATAGGAAGGGTGCTGGTACAACACCCTGTATTGTATGTATGTAAATACGTATGTATAAGCCTGATACTTGCCTTTAAATGTTGTTTACTTTTCTAGCAACAACCCTTACGGCCCAATTTAGTGGAGACTAGTTGTCCCAACATTCGGATGGATCCAAAACTATGCCCAGCTGATCCAGACTGGATTGCTTTTATACATAGCAATGACATTTGGATATCAAACATTGTAACGAGAGAAGAAAGGAGGCTCACTTATGTGCACAATGGTAATTCAGGTTCTTCAAATCAATTTTCCTAAAAAATATTTTTAAAATTTAATTTTCTTTTGCTTACATTTTGAAATCAAAGCACGCTGATCTTTATATTTTAAATTTAAATCTTTGAAATTAGAAAACAAATGCAACTTGTTTTTATAAACTTGTATGTATCACCTATAGAATGCTACTTGTTTTTTGAAGTTGATGGCTATGTTTAATGTCTTGATTTTGCTGATACTATAGGTGTCTTCACATGTCCAAAATAATCAAGTATGTATTCAATGCATGCACTTTTAATGTCAGTTATACCTCAGTAAACCTTAGAAAAGATGATAGTGAAGCTTAAACAACAAAAAGAATACAAGTTTCTGAGAACACTAGATTACATAAAATTTCCTGTGGGGTAAAAGAAAGAACTACCTCTACCACCACCAAAAATGAAATAACAAACAAAAAGAATCATTGTAATGCTACCTTGTTTTAATGGTTATTTTCAGACAGCACAACCGTAGCACTTCTCTGATTGAAATAAAATTTAATTTAAAAAATCTTGTTTTTAGGAAAACAAACAGAAAAACTCAATACACACTGTAAGAACTACTTAAAATTTTATTTTCCCTTTTTGGAGAGCCTGCTTAGTTATTTTGTCATAATAGGGAAAATAAAACTTTCTGTGTTGTGGAAATATTTAATTTTTATTGAAATGACTTTAATAATACTAAGCACTACTAAAAGGGCTTCCCTTGTGTCTCAGCTGGTAAAGAATCCGCCTGCAATGCAGGAGACCTGGGTTCGATCCCTGGGTTAGGATGATCCCCTGGAGAAGGGAAAGGCCACCTATTCCAGTATTCTGGCCTAGAGAATTCCTTGGGCTATATATATAGTCCATGGGGTCTCAAAGAGTCAGACATGACTGAGCCACTTTCACTAAAAGCACAGAAATGATATGGATTTTTTCCTTTTTCCTCTAAAGCTTTTATACAAATGAAAGAAGGGAAATAGTTTTTTTTTTTTTTTTTAAACATGGAAGTACACCCTAAGGTTAAGCTCCATGATGAAGGACAGTCCTCTAAAAATTTATTGTCCAACTTTCCTGTAATTTGATGGTCATAAAACTGATTTATTGGGCATGGGCATCTTCCTTAATAAATTATTTTAGAATATGATAGTGTATTGGCAACAGTTTTTTCATCATTAAGATAGTCAGTGTTTAGAAGAAGTCTTTTTCTGAATAACTTATATTGATTTAAAAAAGCACTGAATTAGAAGTCAAGAAATCTGTTCTAACCATTGTCGATCAAGAAAGATATATCAAGTTCCTGTGTGCCAGACAGTGTGGCAGGAACTAAGGATACAGAGTTGAATAAGATGTAGTCCTGGCCCTAAAGGAAATAACAAATAAACAAATAACAGAACAGAATGATAAACAGCAAACATTGGGTGTTATGAGAGTACAGCCAGGGTAGTGGTCCCCGAAGCCTTACCTGAAGAGCTGACACTTAAACTGCTCTCCAGTAGTGACTGTGCATTAGCCAGTACACTCCAGGCAAGAGGGCAGCCTGGAAAGGCCTTGGTGCGGAAGGCACCATAGTTGGTATGAATTAGAAGCAGTCCTACGCTCCTAAAGCATGAGGTATGAGTCAAGATATAGAGAAAGATGAGGCTGGCACATAAGGGCAAGGAGAAGGGTGGACAATTTCTTATGTAAATGAACATGGCCTTTATCATGATATGGGGGTTCATTGGAAAAAGCTTTTAGCAGTTGAGTAGTGTGGTCAGAGTCATATTGTAGATAAATTGTTCTGAATACTTTGTGAAAGTTATATTTGAGAAGTGCAAGTCTAGAGAAAGGGCAAAGCTTAACTAGTGTAAATACTGTAAATACCCAGGTCTTAACAACCTAAAACTAGGGTGTAGAAGAGAGAAAAGGGGGTGGAGTAGGGAAATTTTAAGTAAAATGTCCGTATTTTGGTGTTTAATGAGTCTTCATCTGGTGTCAGGAAATCAGGACAGCTACCACTGGCAAAACAAAGTTTAGGTTAGTAGTTAGTAAATCTGGGTTGGAAATCCTAGCCATTTGTTCATGGTTTCAGCAAACATTAGAGACTCACTATGTACTAGTTATTGTTCTTGAGGCTGGGACTGCTTTGACAGTGACTGTTAGAAATAAGGCATGTTTTTAGTCTGTGCATTTTTTCCTTCGGTAGGATTGTTTTCCATACAGGATTATTGTGAAAATTGGCAGAATTTAAAGTAGAAACCACTGAAATCCTGCTGGATGTGTGTGTGTGTGTGTGTTGGAATTTATTTTATAAATCTGAGAAGTGATTCTCTTGTGTGACTTTTTTTTGTTTTTAACAATTTTATTTATATTTGGCTGTGCTGCGTCTTCGCTGATGCGTGGGCTTTTCTGTAGTTGCGGTGAGTGGGGGCTACTCTTCGTTGCCATGTGTAGGCTACTTATCATGGTAGCTTCTTTTGTTGCAGAGCAAGGGCTGCAGGCACGTGGGCTTCAGTAGTTGATGCACATGGGCTCGGTATTTGCGGCTCACAGGCTCTAAAGCACAGACTCAGTAGTCGTGGTGCGCAGGCTTAGTTGCTCCATGGCATATGGGATCTTCCCAGACCCGGGATTGAACCTGTGTCTCCTGCATTGGGAGGCAGATTCTTTGCCACTGAGCCACCAGGGAAGCCCACTATAATAGTGTTTTTATTAATTTCTTTTCTGTGCATGTAGGTATATGGTATATTTTTTATTTTCAGGGTTAGTGTAGTAGTTAAAAATACAATCTAGAACTGGAGTATCTAGACTTGAGTCTCATCTACTCTTTTTTACTTCTGTTCTTTTGAGTAAGTTGTTTAACCTATCTTTGTTTTCATATCTGTAAAAAGGTTAATGAATAGCATGTCATCATGAGGTTGTTATTGAAGTTTTAATATTTGGGAAGTATTTTAGACAGGGTCTGAAACACAGTAAGTACTGTTATAATTTGTTTATTTAGAAAAGTAGGTAGAGAGTAAGCATTATCACTTTAATTTCTCTTATCACAACAAATTTCCAAATGAAAGTCTTCTTTTACATGGGTTTATTAATCACTCAGCATCTGCATTTGCTTATTCTCTGCCTTGCATAATAGAGAAACTTAAAAGTAATGTCATACCAACCTCTACTCTCAAAGGACATATCTTATTGGGAGAACAAGGTGATACCATTTATTCATCTAATTAATCTTAGTAATTGAGGTCATCACCAGGGATGCCTGTAATAAATGATAGAGAGATATAAATGAGTGATACATATTATCACATCTACAGGAGAACAAAACATAAAACAGTATGGGAGGTATAACTTTGGAGTTGTTGAATGATCCAAGAAAGCGGAGCACTGATGGCTGCATCATTAATTACAAAATCCAGAAACCCGGAAAACAGAGCTTAGTGTTGATTAAGTTGGTGTGAAAACCTCTTTGGTGGCAAGATGTGACCTGAACTGACCTGAGGTTATTTATAGTCTTAATCCTACTTAGTTTGCCTATTCCTAAATTTGCTGCAGGAATATTAGTGTATTTGATTACAAGGTATTTGATTATCCTGCTGGAGATATGACATAATTATGTGTTGATATATAAACATGAAAAGAATTCCCCAGATTCTGTGTTCTGAACACTTCTGGACTCAAAATTTTGTTGTTGTTTTTTTACTTGATTTTTATTTTATATTGGAGTATAGTTGATTTACAGTGTTGTGTTAGTTTTAGGTGTATAGCAGTGATTCAGTTATATCTATTCTTTTTCAAATGATTTTCCCATTTAGAGTATTACAGAATATTGAGTAGAGTTCCCTGTGATTTACAGTAAGTCCTTTTGGGTTATCTAATTTTGTATATAGTAGTTTATTTATGGTAAGAGTGCCAATTTCTTTTCTGGCGTGCTGCGATTCATGGGGTCGCAAAGAGTCGGACACGACTGAGCGACTGATCTGATCTGATAGAAACCAATATTTGTTGTGTAGTCACTAGTGGTGTTCAACTCTTTTGCCATTTCCTTCTCAAAATTTTTTGGTAAGGAACAATTGGTTCATATTACACATTTTTACCCAGCCATTCCAGTCCTAGGTTTTTATACAAAGAAATGAAAACACATGTTCACAAAGATTTTTATACAAGAATGATTTCTGTTGAGCTCGCACAGATTTTGGTCTGTTGGCTAAATGCACATAGCTTAGCTAACTGTTAGGATTGGATGAAACCTATGAATATAATAAATGTCAGAAGACCTATAAATATTTAACCTGTCATTGTATATCAGAGTTTCCACGGGGATAATTCAAACTTCTGTCAGTATCCTGATTGATCAGAAAACTTGAATGAAAATGAGAAGTCTCAGGGAAAAACACAAAAACTTTTTTTCTGAGCGAATGTGTGAGTTTCAGAATTGAAAATAAAGTTCTTAGCAGAAACTGATGTATCAGACTTCTGTTTTGTTGTAAGATCAAGTCTCGTAGAAACTATACAAGAATATATTTACTTGTACACAAACTCATTGTGGAATGTGAAGTTTTTGAGATGGAGAGAGAACCTGAATTCTGTGTACACCCCAATAAATGTGACTAGTTTCAGAAAAATAAAAGAATGATTTTAGCATCTTTATTCATAATAGCAACTAGAAGCTATTCAGATGTCCATTAACAGATGAATGGATAAAAAAATTGTGATATACAATGGATTATCACTCAGCAACAAACATAAAGTATGTACTGTATGATTTCACTTACATGAAAGTCTGGAATATGTAAAACCAACCTTTGGTGATAGAAATCAGATCAGTGGTGCTTTCTGAGGCAGGAATGGACATTGACTGGGAAGGGACATGAGAATGGAAGTATCCTGTGTCTTGGTAGGGTTAGGAGAGTTACAAGGCACCATGACCCTTCTCATGTATTCTTTTCCCCATGGTCCTAGCTAAATGGGAAAATAAAAACTGACATTTATGGAGCACATACTATGATGGTTCAGGCTTTGTTGTAAGTACTTTATGTAAAATAGCTCATTTAATCCTCATAACAACCATATAAGGTAGGTTCTTATTCCCATTTACAAATGGGACACTGCAACGGAATGTGATCAGGTGATTTGCCCAGGATCAGTCATTTGGTGGATAATGGAATCCAGATTTGAATTCAGTCCATTTGGCTTCACAGTTCACCATGATACTATAGCTGCCTTTCAAAATAAATGGATCGTTCTGCTTTGTACCTGTGAAAAGATGAGAACTTCTGTGAAAATTTTGCCTTTATGTTTGTTTAGAGCTAGCCAACATGGAAGAGGATCCCAGATCAGCTGGAGTTGCTACCTTTGTTCTTCAAGAAGAATTTGATAGATACTCTGGTTATTGGTGGTGTCCAGAAGCTGAAACAAGTAAGAGGTTCAGAATAATATACTATAAGTCAGTTAAAGCATTATGAGATTCAACTACCGGTTAGGTAACTGCACAGATTCTTAATTCTGAATAGTAGATTCTTAAGTGATGAAGATTGGATCTTACTAGTAGTTACTGCAAATATTCAGGCTGTATACCACCATAATGAATTCTCATAAAAAATAATTAGTTGTATTATGGTTCTGTGCCCCAGGTCCTTCAGCTCTCCTTGCCAGTTTTTCTTTTTTTTCTTTCTTTTTTTCATTTTTCATTTTTTGGCTGCACCGTGCGGCTTATGGGATCTTAGTTCCTAGATCAGGGATCGAACCTATGCCCGCTGCCTTGGAAGCACAGAGTCTCAACCACTGGACCACCATGGAAGTCCCGCCAGTTTTTCATCTAGAAGCTGGTTGGTAGCAACATTGGTAGCAAAATAAAAAATGCCACCCTTTAGTGGGAGTTGCTACAAAAATATAGGATTGCCTAGAGAGTCTGCATGAACAGATGGCCAAATTAGTATATGAATGGATCAGGAAAAAAAGGCAAAAATTCCTTTTTTCTTTGTGAATTCACAAGTATTTCACTAGCTGAGAAAGAGCTCTCTAAAGCAGAAGCTTTCAAACTTTTTGACTGTGATCTGGTTAGAAATTTGCTTTATATTCCAGCCTAATACATTGTACATATATTCCACATAAAACTGAAAACAAATTTCATGAAGCAATGCTTAATCTTACATGTAATGCACTCATATATTTTTTTTGCTTGTCTTATTTTTAAAATGCTGATTATGACCAGCTAAAAGATTTCATGACCCACTAACGGATTGCACGTAGCATTCTGAACACATCTCTAAGGGACCATGAAAAATATTTATAATATTTAAGCCATATCTTAGATTTGGACATTTTAAGATGTAAAATGTTTTGCCATAACTATGCTTTTAGAACAAGATTATGACATGAATTAGAGAAACCATTAAAAAAAACCTGGACTCTTTTAAAGTGGGGTTTATTTTGTTATAGAAAATATTGTAAGTGTAATAATTCCTGAAAGGAATGCATTTTAAGGTATGCAGGAACTGAAATACTTCACAAATCTGTTTCTTCCATTGTGTGTGTGTGTGTGTGTGTGTGTGTGTGTGTGTATATGATGATCTTCAGTTTTTATCTCCAAGAGTAGTAGCCTTTAACCAATAAAAGTGGCTTAGCAGTAACTCACCTTGCTACTGCAAAGATTAGTAGTATTTTCATACATGAAAAGCAGTATATTTTATACATAAACTATTTTTTACTATGGGAAATAGAATACTAGAGGGAATGGTCAATTGTGATGATTTTCTGGCATAATACTCCCAAATTTTCAATATTTAATTTCCTTTTAAGCTCCCAGTGGCAGTAAAATTCTTAGAATTCTATATGAAGAAAATGATGAATCTGAGGTGGAAATTATTCATGTTACATCCCCTATGTTGGAAACAAGGAGAGCAGATTCATTCCGTTATCCTAAAACAGGTACTGCATTCCATTGATGTTTATATACACTCATTCCTACTTTTAAAACAAGATTCTTCTGCATTCATTCAAAAGTTTGGTTAACATTGATCCTTTACAGACCGAAGGATAGATTGTTAAGTGTCTCTGAAGTAAATTATTTTAATTATAGGCTGATCCTTTTAAATTATTTCAAAGGTAGGGAAGTGCACAAAACTGATTATTTCAAGGAATGGATAAAGAAGTATCTTTGCTACAAAATAAAGATTTTTAAGGGATTATGTTCTTAATAAATTAGCAATTTTTCCCCATATTGCTATTTACAGCATTTCAATTGTGAAATGATATAGGATTCCCCTTCATTACCTACTAATTCCTAATGTTCTTTGGCTCCTTCTTTTATAGTCATATTGAAAATTATGAATTTGAGATAGAATTTTGAGTTTTTTATATAATAAAGCCCTGACTAAATGCAATATTCCTGATTTGACTAAAAAGGATTCATCTGGTAAAATTAGTTTGAATAGCTTTGTATTACTGTTTGTTTATATCTCTTCCTAAAGGCACAGCAAATCCAAAAGTCACTTTTAAGATGTCAGAAATACTGATTGATGCTGAAGGAAGGGTAAGTATAAAATGCTGAGTTAACTTTTTGTATCATTTCATCTGTCAACAGAGATTGTAGATATGCTTTCTTATATTTTGGACTTGTGGAACTTGCTGAGGCATCTGTAGATCATGATTTCAGGTTGACCTCATTTTCTACTTTGAAAACTTTCTTACTGGTTCCCAAGTTAGGAGTATGGGGAGATGCATATTTACCATTCCTTTCCAGTAGTTTTTCCTCTTTGCCTTTGTTAATTCTCCAGATCAATATTTCTTAGATAGTGGTTATTGACTGTTGAGTTACCCTCTGTGTTGAATAGTTGTCTGTCTTAGGTTAAATATCCCTCATGTCTTTTATACTGCTGCTTTCCACAGTCAGATGCCTATAAGCTTAATGTACACATAATTAATTAAAAAAACAATCTTCTCTGCTAGACTTTTTAAAAACAGCTTTATTGAAGTATATTTCACATACAATATAATTGACTCATTTAAAGTGTACAATGGCTTTTAGTATATTCTCAAGATTTGTGCAGCTATCACCACAGTCAATTTTAGAACATTTTCCTTACTCCTAAAGGAAATTCACATCCCTTAGTCATCACCCCAAAACCTCTCCATGCCCCCCAGCCCTAGGCTGCCACTAATCTGTCTATGGATCTGCCTGTTCTGGACATTTCATATAAATGGAATCGTACAGTATCTAGTCTGTTCTTTCACTTAAAATCTTATTTTCAAGCACTAATCCTGTGGCACCAAGTAACAGCACTTCACTACTTTTTATCACCTAAAAATACTCTATTGTGTGTATATATACCACATTTTATTTATCCACTCATCAGTTTTAGACAGTTGGGTTCTTCCAAATTTTGGTTACTAAATGTAATGCTACCAATAGTGTGGGTGTACAGGTTTTTGTACGGTCATACATTTTCATTTCTCTTGGTTAGATACCTAGGAGTGGAGTTGTTGGGTCATATTATAATTCTGTGTTTTACCCTTTTGAGGAACTCCCAAATGGTGTCCGCAGTGGCTGCACTACTTTATATTCCCACCAGCAGTGTGTGAGGTTGGCAGCTTCTCCACATCTTCATCAGCTCTTGTTATTACTTGTCTTATAGCCATCCTAGGGGATTTGAAGTTGCATCTTATTGTGGTTTTGATTTACATTTTTCTAATGACTAATGATGTTGAGCATCTTTTCGTGTGCTTATTGGCCATTTGTATATCTTCTTTGGAGAGCAATCTATTCAGATCCTTTTGTTCATTTTTAAAAATTTATATTTTAAAGTGTGTTAGCCAGACTATTTAGGGAAAAAAGTTTGCTTACTCAAGACCATTTCACTAATATATTATACATATAGTATTTTAAACTAAAATGTAAGGAACTAGAGACTACTATTTTTCTTAGATACTAAAGTCTATAAAGTGATTAAAATCTGATTTTACTAGTTACTATCAAGAGTTCTATTAGTATCACTCATGGAAAAAAACTTTTAGACTATGCTAAGTCTTTTAGTTAGAACTTTTTTACACATAAAGAACACCAATAAAGGTAACCCATGACTTACTGCTGGTTTTGCTATATCCTTTGTACCTAAGACTGAACAAGTGTCATGCTGTTAAAAATAGTGCTTTACGTAGACCAGTATCAGTCTTCTATAACTAGGTTCCTTTTTTCTTTTTCAATAGATTATAGATGTCATAGATAAGGAACTAATTCAGCCTTTTGAGATTCTGTTTGAAGGAGTTGAATATATTGCCAGAGCTGGATGGACTCCAGAGGGAAAATAGTGCGTATGTTAAATTGTCACTTCTTTACAAATAATTTAGGACCCAGAACTGTCTGTGCTATTAGGCTCTTCCTTTCCTTTGGAGCTGTTTTCACATGTAAATTTGCAAGGTAGTTAGTTCTACACAAAGAATTTTTCCTGAACTAAGTAGACTTGTAATCCTATAAGCATAGGTGCATTGCATTTTATTTCTGTCTCTTACTTAGCCAGTGACAGTTTCACAGTGGTATTTGTGGTTAAAGTAGGACTTTCAGGCTCATATGTAAGTATATGTATTTTTTTAATTGTATAACTTAAGCAGAAATATTTGTACAGCCTTATGTGAAGATGATTACATGTATTTCCTGTGTCTGATGTGGACAACAGGAGTTTTCATGGGGCTAGCATTTGTTGACATTAAAGGGAGAAAATAATTTCAAAGGCCATCTGTGATTTTGGAAATTTAAAGAAAACTACTTTTAAAACCTCTACTCAAGCTTAACTTTAAAAAAAATAAGTGGAATATGTGTACCTATGGCTGATCCATGTTGATGTAAGGCAGAAACCAACACTATATTTTAATTATCCTTCAATTAAAAATAAACTTAAAAAAATAAGTGTAGAATGAACTAATACTTTTCATTAGCTGTTAGTAAGTGATAATTTAACATATACTAAAGCAATACTGTCACTGTGATTACAGAAATAACTGATGGGTGCTAGGGGAAAGATTAGTGGAATATTCATTTTCCGAAAGAGAGCTTTATTTTGTGCTTTTCTTTTGTTTATGTAAATAGTGCGTGGGCCATCCTACTAGATCGCTCCCAGACTCGCCTACAGATAGTGTTGATCTCACCTGAATTATTTATCCCAGTAGAAGATGATGCCATGGAAAGACAGAGATTCATCGAGTCAGTGCCTGACTCTGTGACACCACTGATTATCTATGAAGAAACAACAGACATCTGGATAAATGTATACATGTTTTCTTGTAATACTTGGTTTGAATATTTTCTCAGAATGCTAAAGTAAATGAATCTTGATAGCAAACTATCAAAAGGAATTTTTTAAGTTCACAGTAATTTTGAATGTTATTTGCTTAGTTTGAACATTTCAAATGGGAATGTTGGTTCCAAAATGGGGAATGGTTTGTAGATGAAAGGTCGATGCCATTCCAATGACATCTCCCTGGATGCAGAATTGCCCTTGTTTCTGGACACATCAGATATTGAAAACACAACCTCACCAGGGCCTCGGAGAGGACCACGAGAGTCCTGACTAGAAAAGACTTTCTCTTTTAAGTTGGTAAACTATCCCAAAATATACCAATTTGGGATTGAATTTTTCATTTTCCAGTTTAATGGAAAAAACTTACACAAGATACAAAATAAATAAAGCCAGTTCACTCTCCTCTGGCTGCATATAGGCTTCATGTGATTCACCTAACAGATGACATCTGTTTTCCCTTGAATTGTTAGAATATTTCTCTCTGGAAAAGAAAAGTAAAAAAACATTTTTTCTCATAATTCTTGTAATAAGATTTATATCATTAAATAAATTTCATGCCATTTTTCAAAGAATTCCAGAGATGGTGAGTAAGAAACAGCTTTTGGTTGTATTTTTCATTTTTCTCCATTTGGAAACATTTATTTCTCAGTAGATGACATCTTTGACTAAAGTAAGATAAATATGAAAGGCCCAGGCAAAATCTGTAATTGTACATATACCATACCCTGTAATCTGGCAGTTACTTATATTTCAGAAAATGTTTATCAAGTAATTCTTCTTTCTCTCTGGCTTAGTCAAATGGTTTGCATAGTATTCTCATTAATGTATATAGTAAATTAATCTATTTATTTTACAGATCCATGACATCTTTCATGTTTTTCCCCAAAGTCATGAAGATGAAATTGAATTTATTTTTGCCTCTGAATGCAAAACAGGTTTCCGTCATTTATATAAAATCACATCCATTTTAAAGGAGAGCAAGTATAAGCGATCCAGTGGTGGGCTGCCTGCCCCAAGTAAGAAGTTATTTTCTATTTAAAAAGAGGCAGAAGGGGGGAGGGTCAGGACAATGTAAAGTCTCTTTTGTGTACTGTATAAGCACAGGACAAAGTTTTTGAAGGATACATAATAAACTATTAATACTGGGTAATATTTGGGTGTTGAAATTACTTATTGTTACTTTCTGTTTTTGCCTTGACTATACTTTTTGTTTCAAGTGAGCTCATGTAATTTTTAGATTGAAAAAGCTATTTTTAAAATGTTACAAAGTTATTAGATATTTGTATGTACTAGATTTTTTTATACTGTCTGCACCTATGCTGAAGTTGATTTATAGGTATAGCTCTTCATACTGATATAGTTGTTTTCCAAAGTGAAATTAAATATGTCAGCTGAAATTAATTTCTTTTTTTAAAGTGTTGGGTTTCCTTCTGGGAAATGTAATACAGATGAATAGGTAAACAAAATGTGTTTACACATACAATGGAATATTATTCAACCTTAAACAGGCAGGACATCTGACACATTCTACAATCCGAACGAACCTTGAAGACACTATACTAAATGAAATAAGCCTGTCATTAAAGGACACATACTGTGTGATTCCATGTATATGAGGTAGCTGCTGCTGCTGCTGCTAAGTCGCTTCAGTCGTGTCCGACCCTGTGCGACCCCGTAGACGGCAGCCCACCAGGCTCCCCCGTCCCTGGGATTCTCCAGGCAAGCACACTGGAGTGGGTTGCCATTTCCTTCTCCAATGCATGAAAGTGAAAAGTGAAAGTGAAGTTGCCCAGTCGTGTCCGACTCTTAGCGACCCCATGGACTGCAGCCTACCAGGCTCCTCTGTCCATGGGATTCTCCAGGCAAGAGTACTGGAGTCAGTTGCCATTGCCTTCTCCGTATGAGGTAGCTAGAGCAGTCAAATTCATAAACATAGAAAGTGGCTGCCGGGGACTGAAAGGAGAATGTGTAAGCCTAGAAAAGATGAAATAGTACATTGGATACTTCTGTGTTTTTAAAAAGACTGAGTTACGGTTTTCTACTTTAATAATACAGAGTTTGTTTTAGAATACTAGACATTTAATGATGTTATGTTGTATGCTTTACTGCCATTTATAACTTAACAGGCTCAACATAGCCATTTTTTTTAAATTGTGGTAAAATATGCATAACAAAATTTACCATTTTAAGTGTGTGGTTTCATGACATTAAGTATATTTCCTACTGTTCTGCAATCATCACCACCATCCATCTCCAGGATTCTTTTTCGTCTTCCAGAACTGATTCTGTCCAATAAGTAATATCCAATTTAGTGGTAAATAATTAATAGCTTCCCATTCCTTCCTCCTCTCAGCCCCTGACAGCCACTTTCTATGTTTATGAATTTGACTGCTCTAGCTACCTCATATACATGGAATCACACAGTATATGTCCTTTAATGACAGGCTTATTTCATTTAGTATAGTGTCTTCAAGGTTCGTCCGGATTGTAGAATGTGTCAGATGTCCTGCCTTTTTAAGGTTGAATAATATTCCATTGTACGTGTAAACACATTTTGTTTACCCATTCATCTGTCTATTAACAGTGAGGTTACTTCTTTTGACCATTTTAAGTAATGCTGTAATGAGCATGGGTAGACAAATACCAGTTTGAAACCCTGCTTTCAATTCTTTTGGGTATATATCCAGAAGTGAAGTTGCTTAGTATTTTAATTCTTTAAAGTTTTTTGAGGAACCACCATACACTTTCAATAGCAGCTGCACCTTAATACACCTTAATACATTGCCATTAGAAAGTGCACAGAAGTTCCAGTTTCTCTACATCCTTGCTAATAACACTTGTTTTCTGGGTATAGTTCTTTTTTTTGTTTGTTTTGTTTTGGTTTTTTGGCGGGGTTTTCGTAAGAGCCATGCTAATGGATATGCAATGGTATATCGTTGTGCTTTTGATTTGCATTTTCTTAGTGTTTAGTAACATCATATTATTTAGCCAGTTTGTATCTCTTTAGAGAAATGTCTATTTGAATCCTTTGTGGACTTTTTAATTGGATTATTTGTTTTTTCAACATGCCCTTTAACATCATTCTTATTTGGGAAACACTGACCTACAATTTAGGACAGTAGTAAATACTACCTATGACTTGTTCCTTCCGTTAGCATGAATTTTTTTTAAAATCAGACTAGATCTTGTATATCCAAGATGGAGTTTTTTTCCCTAAGAGCCTTAGTTTAATTTGACCCTTGGTGTGAAATTGCCCTTACTTGTTCCTCTGTTGTTCAGAAATTAAATCTACTTACAGATTCCAGAAAGTTTAGTGATGAAGACTGGTCAAAGAGCTATGAATAGTAATTCACTAAAACAGCATTCTTGGGACAGGGATTAAAAGATAACTTAAAATTTTATACTCGTATTGAAGAATAAGAAGCACTGTCACCTCAGCTGACATTCTTTCCAGAACACTTAGCCCCTGTTCCCTCTCAGTGTCTGCTTCTGGGCCCTTCAGCTTGTCTACCTCTTTCCATTTCCCTCCTTTTTCCTTAGACTTTCTTGTTCCAAATCTTCGTCCTTTTCCTTGATGTCCATTTTATTTTCCTCTTCCCTCCTCTTTTTTCTTCTATAAGTGGCTATAACGTGTAACACTTAGTATTGTTATATATTAAATAATACTTATTTTTTGGTGATAAAATTTAAAGTACTAAGTTGAATTTTTGTATCTAAGAAAAATAAAATGAGTCTATTTTTTTAACTTGAGTAGGACCCTACTTAAGATCCTATATCATCTCAGCCTCTTCTCAGCTATCACTTTGAGAGCCAGAGCTGGCAGCAGCTAGGCAGAAGCAGGGGTTTCTTTCTTTTTTTATTTTAACCTTCTCCTTAGGCCACTGAGAGAGCCTCATCTACCAAGACAGAATCTTACAAAGATAAATGGAACATGTTGTTATTTACTGTGGTAATATTCAATTTGTTTTTTGCAAATAAAAACAGTTGTATTAAAATTTTCCTTCTCTGGCTTAAGTAGTTTGTTGCATCTCTAGAAGAAATGCCTCGTTGACACATTAGATTGTTTTTGTCTGTCTAACCAAAGGTCTAGGAATACAAGTGCTTTTGAGTTCTTTTCTGTCTTTACCATAAGAGTCTATTTTGCTGTTTTAACTTTAGTTACATGGATCATTCCATTACTATTAAGAAGACTCATAACTTGGAATTTTTTTAACTGTAGACTTTATGTTGAGGTGAAATCCACATGACATTAACCGTTTTAAAGGGAACGTTTAGAATGAAGGGTGGCATTTAGTACCTTCAGTGTTGTGCAGCTAGCTACCACCTCTCTTTAGTTCCAAAGGATTTTCATTATTCTAGACATAACTTTGAATTTTTCAGTGTTCCCTTTTTGAAAAAAAGAGTTTAGAATACTATTTTTCATTGTTTTGTTTGCTTATAGTCTGATGCAAAGTACTGAATTATAATTATATTTATCTTTAGGTGATTTCAAGTGTCCTATCAAAGAGGAAATAGCAATTACCAGTGGTGAATGGGAAGTTCTTGGCCGGCATGGATCTAATGTATGTTCTTTTATTCAACTGATATGTTTAGTCAACATCAGCTGTGTGTATGCAGTACTGAAAATCAGTAGTGCAACTTCATATGACCCCAGTATTTTGAAAATACTGCTAGGGCCTCAAAAAACCCAAGTTGTTGGAAAGGGAGAATCTTAGTTTGAATTCTAAATCTCACCCATTTAATAATGCTGATATTAGAAGTGTTCTGGTTACTAAAGGTCACCCTTTTCAGATGCAGTGTTGCGTCTTAGTAAGGAAAGGGCTGGTCCATACTTTCCAAGTCTTGTAAAAGTGAGTGAGGATATAGTTTGAAAATTATTTCTGAATCTCTTATAGACTACTTGTGTCATTTCTGCATTGGTGCATTTACAGTTCCTGAGGTAGTGATGCTCTTTCGTTCACCTGTTTATCTTATCTTACAAATGTAAAGTTTCGTATACCACTTGCAAATTATAATGGACATTTATACAGAGCATAGATTGATAAGGAAAGGGAGGAAGTCCACCCTCTGTTTCCCTGTTGGCATATGGCTTGCTATAGCAATTCAATGAATTCTAATTTTTTTCTTTTGCCTTTCATAGTACCTTGTGTTTGTTTCAACTTGCAGTTAGGTGGTCAGTTTCATGAGATGTCTTAAGAACTCCATCCTTTATATGTGTGATACATAAAGTTAAGTTGAGGTATGCTACCAGGATTTAGTGAAGGCCTATGATTTCCTCAAATTGATTCAGAAATTTATTGAAGAATTATGTATACTGGCCACTATAGAAGTCACTCGCAGTTCCTTAGGTGATTAAGGAGAAAGAATGAAGATACAGGCCCCAGGTTTGTTTTTGTTGGTAATGACTTTAGAATATAATAGGTGACCTTTAAAGTCGCATTTCCACTGGCAGTGTCAATTGGCCTCTGGTTATATACTCAATATATTTTTTTCCGTTTAGGGACCTTTAAATGTTACTGTCAGATGTTAGTGGAATTCTTAAGTTCTGATAATAAAAATTTACACTGATATAAACTTCCTGCTGTGTAATGGTTGGATAATACTGAGGGAAACCCCAAAATTATACAGAGCTGAACCTTATTTGGATACCCTAAATGTCTTTCTGTTACTTGCTATAGCGTGCATCAGTTCTTTTCTATCATGCCTATTTATAGATATATTTATCTCTCTTTCTTACTCTTCTATTTTCCCTCTATTCTTGCTTTATTTTTTTTTTAAGCTATCTTTCCATTTTCTACTTTTGCAGGTGACCTGTTCACCCAAAGATTTTTAATGCCAGTAATTGAGTAAATCTTTGAGGCTTTTAAGTCTGTTAGCCACTTAGGGTTCTCAAAGTCTGGTCTCTAGACCACAAAGTATCAATACCACCTGGAAACTTTAGAACTACTAGGCCCACCCTAGACCTCTTGAATGGAGAAAGTTGTCTGGAGGTAGGATTCAGCAATGTGTTTTACAAACCCCTCAGGTGATTCTGATGTAAAGTTGTTACAGGAAACAAAGAAAAAAGGAATAAGGAATTAACTATTTATTTAGTTTTGAAAGGCCTGACTTCTAACTGCTAAATCAAGAGCAGAACCAGTCCTGACCTTTTATACAGATTAACACATAACCTGTGAAGCTTCATGAAAGTTTGTTCTGCCATCTCTTATCCTTTGTATCCTTTCTGTCTGTGTCATATAGGCCTTACTTAGTGTCAACTGTGTTTATTTCTGTATCCATGCATGCTAAAATATGTTTGCAATGATTAAGAAGCTTCTTGAAGAAAATGTGGCTTCTAAAAATATTTGCTTTTAGAAATACACCTTTGTTTTCTGTATAAAAGTTTGGATTTTATTAAACATTATTTGAGTAGGCTGCTGGAAGATTTTGAAAAGGAACAATAAAAGCCATTTATTTAGACTCTCACTGTAATTTGGGAGGAATATTAAATGAATTCAGCTGTGAGTGTACTGGCAGTTTTTTTGTGTTCTGAATGAAGACTTAAAAGATCCTTCATACTTATTTATAAACTATGCCAGTATTGAAACTGATGGAGTGATTGAATAGAGTTACTCCCCAACCCAATAGATAAAACATTTTTGCAAATTTTTACAAAAGACCAAAAAAAAGAAAAAAAAAACAAAAAACCACTGCCTAACATACTGCTGCACTAACTGAGAAACAGGAGCTACTGCTGCACTGAGAAACAGACAGGATGCTAAAATTAGGCTCTCTTAGGTGTGCATGATTGGTTGACCTGAGCTGTGATACAGGTATTTTTTCTCTGTAAAGGGTAGTCGTTTTAATGAAATAATTTTTGTATTTTAAGAAAAGCACACATTTTACCATATAGGAAATTATCAGCAGCATGCAGCTCGGGCGTCCTTTTAACTTTCTGAACAGGATCTATTAAGACATGAACAAAACCACTCAAGCTTATTCACATCGGTGACAAATTAAAGTCAGTGTGTGACTCAAATGATTCTGAGTAAAATGGACTGGTCTTGCCAAGGTCATACTAGCACTGATTTTTATGTTGTTATTTTGACAGATCCAGGTTGATGAAGTCAGAAAGCTGGTATATTTTGAAGGCACCAAAGACTCTCCTTTAGAACATCACCTGTATGTGGTCAGTTATGTAAATCCTGGAGAGGTGACGAGGCTGACTGACCGTGGTTATTCGCACTCTTGCTGCATCAGCCGGGTATTAAGTCCCTGTTTGAAAAGGGTTTCCTGTCATATAAAAAAACCTCTGCTCATATAATACTCCTTTTTAGTAACGTGAAAACTGAAACAGCCTATAAAAACCTTAGCCTTAACTTTAGCATTGTATATTCACATAAATGGTCAGACTGTTACCATACTCCTGCTATAGCATCAATGCAGATATAGCAACAGATAACCCTTTTTTAGTTTTCCCTGGGGGGAAAAAATAATTGTTTTTCCTTTCTCTAGCATTGTGACTTCTTTATAAGTAAGTATAGTAACCAGAAGAGCCCACACTGTGTGTCCCTTTACAAGCTGTCAAGTCCTGACGACGACCCAGCCTGCAAGACAAAAGAATTCTGGGCCACGCTCTTGGATTCAGCAGGTACAGTGCTCTAAACCCGTGTCGTAGGTCCACGTTTCCTGACAGAGCCTTCCCGTCCCTCACCACTGCCTGTCCTTAGGCTGCTGGCTGATCCCATCCCACCTAGTCTATCAGTTATCAAATAAGGCTGGTTACCTCCTGCTCCAGGCAGGAGCAAGACTGGACGGCCTTTTTGAAAATAAGATTAAAATAATCAAGATAACAGCTAGGAAGTGATTTATTCACATGTTTGGATGATTTCCCAGGTAAACAACGGAACGTCATATGGACTGAACTAGTAATACTCTTGAGCAGGGAAGCTGCAGCTTTAAGGAATACCACCTGGTAGCTTTCTTTAACTTCTACCAGCACTTGCAATGGCCACCTTAATAAAAGATAAATCCTCGTTTTGTATGGGAGTGAAGAGCACTGTGATTACCTGAATTTAAAATGCTTGATTTCTTAAATATAAATAATGGACTAATATGTTATATCTTTTAATTCATTTTATACCCAAATCCTTTTTTCTGTTAGGTATTTTCACTCATTAGTGCAAAACCACAAGGTACAGGTATATTCTGATGTCCACAATTAGAATTTGTAATACGCCAATCTCTGCTTCAACTGGAACATCATCCAGTATACACAGACTTGGGAAAGGTCTGTGTAGCTTTGTAAAACCAAACACTGATCATGAGTTTTTTTTCTGGGTTCTGATTAGGCTTATTCTCTAATGATCATAAAGAAATGTTTTTTGAGCACCTGCTGTGAGCAAGTTGTCAGTTTGTGCTTTCAGTTTCTCATCAGGTATATGGCTTAACCATTGATAAGTTATACAAACTGAGTGCAAAGGATTTGTGTTCTGCATGTAAATACCTCCTGGGCTCCAATGATTATTGATAATACTTTGTGTCTGCTTCTGAAATGGATAATTTGATGTGTTCATTAGATTTCCTTTTTTAAATATAAGTATTTGAGCTTAATTTCTTGCTTGTCATCTAAAGGAGGGATAGTTAGTTATTAGGGTAGTGGGTTTATGGTATTTTTGCCTTGCTCTCAGATTGTCAAGCTCGCATAAGAACTTTACAGAATGTATTACCTCCTCCCAGGTCCTCTTCCTGACTATACCCCTCCAGAAATTTTTTCTTTTGAAAGCACTACTGGATTTACATTGTATGGGATGCTGTACAAACCTCATGATCTACAACCTGGAAAGAAATACCCCACTGTGCTGTTTATATATGGTGGTCCTCAGGTAGGCATATTTCTGTACATATGTGTATGTGTTTTCATTTTCCTTTTTTTTTTTTTTTTTTTTTTAGGTAATTTGTTATTTAAATGTCTGGTCAGTTGTTTAAGATTTGAGCATTGCTGAGCCTCTGCTGTTACTGACTCTGGCTTATGCTCTCATTACCCAGTTTAGGAGTTTAGGAAGCTGGGTTTTGTTAGGTAGCGAATTTGAAAATCAGTGTCACTTTCTTTTTTTTGGCCATGCTGCTTTGCTTGTGGGATCTTAGTTCCCCAACCAGGGGTTGAACCAGGGCCCTTGGCAGTGAAAGTGCAGAGTCTTAACCACTGGACTGCCAGGGAACCCTCAATGTCAATTTCTTAATTCACAGTGAGGACTGTAACTGTCATGGGGAATGTAATAGTCATGTCAGTTAGTAAATATGTTGTATTCTAGGTAGTTATAGTTTCCACTTGTTTGGAAAATGATACTAAATAATTAAATGTCTTGGTTAATAAAGAGTCTTAACAGATATTTTTGAAACCTTTGGTATCCCAATGAATTCCCCCTCTTCATTCTAAGGCCAGATCTCTCAAGCAAGCTATAATACTTTTATCAGCTAGTTAAGGCAGCTGCTGGAGAAGGAAATGGCAACCCATTCCAGTATTCTTGCCTAGAGAATCCCGTGGACAGAGGAGCCTGGTGGGCTGCTGTCCATAGGGTCGCACAAAGTCAGACATGACTAAAGCAACTTGGCATACATGCATGCATTGGAGAAGGAAACGGCAACCCACTCCAGTATTCTTGCCTGGAGAATCCCTGGGACAGAGGAGCCTGGTGGGCTGCTGTCCATGGGGTCACACAGAGTCGGACACGACTGAAGGGACTTAGCAGCAACAGCAGCAGCAAGGCAGTTGCTAAATGGCACTAGTCCACACATGTCACACAGCTTTTAAATAGAGACAGTAAAATTTAAACCCAGGGCTTCCGAAGTGGCATTAGTGGTAAAGAATCTGCCTGCCAATGCAGGAAACCCAAGACATGCAGTTTCGATCCCTGGGTTGGGAAGATCCCCTGGAAGAGGACATGGCAACCCACTCCAGTATTCTTGCCTGGAGAACCCCGTGGACAGAGGAACCTGGTGGGCTACAGTCCACAGGGTCACAAAGAGTCATGACTGAAGCAGCTTAGTACAGCACGTACTGTTCTTCAGCACTGCCAGAAGTTTGCACATTGATTTTCTTTTTTTTCTGCATTAAATAGTAGCATGTGAGTATTAAGGAAATTTTACTATCAGAGTAAAGTGTTTTGGGTAGGTTAGTTGGTTAACTGGTAATTTTTTTTAAAGTTTAATCTTGTTTACATATCTCACACTGAGCCCCTAAAGAAGTTAGAATTATACATATATATATATGTTTTTTTTCCTAATATAACTCTCTCTCTTTTTTAAAATTAATGCATTTTGGATTGTGCCGGGTCTCTGTTACTATCCTCAGGCGTTCTGTAGGTTTGGCCAGCAGGGCCTGCTCTGTTGCAGTTGCGCAGGTTTCTCACTGTGATGGCTTCTCTTGTTGCAGAGCACAAGCTCTAGGAGCATGGGCTTCCCAGCTCAGTAGTTGTGGCTCCTGGGCTCTAGAGCACAGGCTCAGTTGTTGTGCCACATGGACTTGGTTGCACTGTGGAGTGTGGGATCTTCCCAGACCAGGGATTGAACCTGTGTCTCCTGCACTGGCAGATGGATTCTTACCTACTGTACCGTCAGGGAGGTCCAATTACAACTCTCTAGAATTCAGTAAATATCCTATTTTATAGTTACATCCAGTTATTCAGATCTGGAAGTGTATCTAGGTGTCAAGTTATCAAAAACATAAAAGGTAGCTACACAAGCCATAACATCTCAGTAGTGATGATCATACATCAACTTAAGTCACTTTGCCATTGTTTGATGTGTTTTACAAACAAAACATGATTTTCATTGTAGTTATCTACACATAAATTATGAAGGAGTTAAATGAGACTTCTCTTAAAAACTTGGAAGCCAGATCTTTGTGAACTTAAAGGTGTAGTATAAGGAAATTCAAGAGAGAAATTACAGGGCACTCTTAAAAGCTTTACATGTTCTATTATTTAAATAAGAAGGATATTTCTTCTTCCCAATGAAGAAATGATATATGAGATATGTGATAAACATACTATAAAAACTAGCTGGTTATCTAGATTTTTAAGACTAAAGGACTCCTTATATTAATGAAGTGAAGTGAAGTCGCTCAGACATGTCCGACTCTTTGTGACCTCATGGACTGTTGCCAGGCTCCTCAGTCCATGGGATTTTCCAGGCAAGAGTACTGGAGTGGGTTGCCATTTCCTTCTCCAGGGGATCTTCCCAACTCAGGGATCGAACCCGGGTCTCCCAAATTGTAGGCAGATGCTTTACCGTCTGAGCTACCAGGGAAGCCCCCTTATATTAGTAATTAAGTTTAAAAAGTCTAAGCCATATGAAAAGATAGTGTCACTAATCCATTAGGGAAATGCAAATCAAAACCACAATGAGATAGCACTTCATACCCTTTAGAATAGCTCTTTTTTTTAATAAAAAAGAAAATAATAAATGTTGGGAAGGGTGTAGAAAAATTGGAACTCTACTTTGCTGATGGGAATGTAAAATGATGCAGCCACTGTGAAAAACAATATAGCAGTACTTCAAAAATTCATACATAGAATTATAATCTGACCCAGCAATTCCATTTCAGGCTATATACCCAAAAGAATTGAAAGCAGAGACTCAGATACTTGTTTGAGTTACAAGTATGCAGTGTCAGTTGCAACATCATTCACAATAGCCAAAAGGTGGAAGCAACCCCAGTGTCCATTGATAGACGAATGGGTAAACAAAATGTGATATATAAAGGAATATTATGCAGCCTTAAAAAAGGAGGAAATTCTGACTTATGCTACGTGGATAAACCTTGAGGACATTGTGTAAGTGAAATAAGCCAGGCACAAAAGGATAAATATTGTATTATTCCATTTGTGTGAGATACCCAGAAGAAGCAAATTCATAGAGATAGAAAGTAGAATAGAGCTTGTCAGGGACTGGGGGAGAGATAGGGAATTATTGTTTAAAGAGTTGAAGTTTCTGTTTGAGATGATGAAAAGGCTTTGGAAATCAGTAGTGGTGGTGGTTGTACAGCAGTGTGAATGTACTTAATACCACTGAAATAGAGGTGTTTGTTTCTCAAAGTGTTCTTTGGATGCATTCAAATTTGGTGAGGCCACAGGAAAAGCTGGTGTTCAGTCTGCAGGGAGATTTCACCATAAGACCTTGAGTGATAGAATCGGTTGGCATGTCAACCCATTGGGAGATCATTCATCCTTGTGTTTGATAATCATTTTGATTAGTTATGAAGAGACTCCTTAATGTAAGACCAGATCTTTCTACTAGCACACAGTAACCTTGGAAAATTTGATTAAATCCTAAAAGTGATCCAAGCCTTTTTTTTTTTTTTCTTCCCTTGGTGGGTATTCAGGTCAAAGTGGAAGTCTTTTGAATAAGGAACAGTGTCTCAATTCATAACATGAAAGGAATCACTTCCTGATTAAATGTAGCAGTGCCTGCCATAGGACATAAGTGAAACCAAGGAAAGCAACAAATAATTCTATTTGAAGTTGTTAAGGCTTATTGCTTTAAACCTTTTATTGATAACAGTAGTATTGTTTAAAAATGTTTAACAAATACTTATGATACTTCCTATGTGTCGGACACTGTTCTGCAAACATAAATGCCTAAGAGAGGTTAAAATAGCAGAGTACAGGTTTTGAAGAATTGATACTGAAGAAAACTTTTGAATTCTTGGTGCTCAAGGGCATTATGTTTAAGTACCTTCTTCTAAGAAGAAGCAGACCTTGAGGCTACAAAGGCAAAAACACTGGCTCTGGGGGAAAATGTTCCTATCAGGCAACTGAGGCCGTCTTCAGTGATTTACAGCAGGCAAAGAAGTGAGTTAATTTTCTTATATGTTTGTATTTGTGTTCTTCTAGGCTTACTACTTCTTTTTGCAGCTCCTTTCCTTTAAAAACAAGCACCTTTGCCCACCAAACACCTCTTCCCAAGGTAGAAAGGAAAACCATCATTCTCTATTTTTCATTCATTCATTCAGCAAATAGTTACTGAGTGCCTGTTATGTACCAAGCAGTATTCTAGGCAGTGAGGATACCACAGTGAACAAGTCAGACTAATGTCCCATCCTCATGAAGATTAATGAGGAAAATAAGATAAATTATATAACTTCATATAATGGCAGTGTTATGAATAATTGTTGAGAAGGAAGATAACAAAGTGACTAAAATGAGGGTTCTGATTGGAAGGGCAAAGAAGCTCTCTGAGGTTGCAGAGGATGAGAAGGGATGAGCCATGTTAAAGATCTGAGGGAAGAGCATTCCAGACTGAGGGGAAAATAAATGTCAAGGTCCTGGGGTTAGAACCAACTCAATATAATTCATAGTAAGACTAGAATACAGTGCTCAAGGGGGAGAAATGGGATGAGATGAGGTGAGAGAAAATAGCCAAGGACCAAATATTGTAGGGGCTCGAAGGCAGTGGTAAGGAGTTTAGATCTTACTCTGATCTAAATGCCCTACCATTAGAAGGAGCCAAGCCATAGAGTCATACCTGGTTTACATTTTTAAAACATCATTCTGTTACTATGAGAATAGATTATATGGAGGACAAGTATAGAAACAGAAAGACCTGTTTGGCAGTTGTTACAGTGGTAACTAAACATCCAGAAGTTCAAAAGGAAGATTTTTTTACACGCCCACCTCCAGTCTAGCTCAGTAAATGATCAGTAGATGTTGACTGAGTGAAGATAGCACCAATTCTTATTTTAATTCCTGACTAACTTGGTTTTCCCAATGGTTTCCACCAGAGAATGCTTTCTCAGTTTTGCCAGAATCCATTTTTTGTTTATTATCTCTTTGTTGTTGTTGTTCAGTCCCCCAGTTGTGTCTGACTCTTTGCGACCCCATGGACTGCAGCACGCCAGGCCTCCCTGGCCCTCACCGTCTCCTGGAGTTTGCCCAAGTTCATGTTCATTGCTTCAGCAATGCCTTCCAGCCATCTCTTCCTCTGACGCCCTCTTCTCCTCCTGCCCTCAGTCTTTCCCAGCGTCAGGGACTTTTCCAATGAGTTGTCTGTTCGTGTCAGATGCCCAGGATACTGGAGCTTCAGCTTCAGTCCTTCCAGTGAATATTCAGGGTTGATCTTCCTTAAGATTGACTGGTTTGTCCCAGGTTCTGGCACCAAGAAATGGAACAAAACAAAACAAAAGATTGGTTTGATCTCCTGCTGTCCAAGGGACTTTCAGGAGTCTTCTCCAGCACCACAGTTGAAGGCATCAGTTCTTTGGCGTTCTACCTTCTTTATGGTCCAGCTCTCACAATCATATGTGACCCCTGGGAAGACCATAGCCTTGACTATATGGACTTTTGTCGGCAGAGTGATGTCCCTGCTTTTCAACATACTGTCTAGGTTTGTCATCGCTTTCCTGCCAAGAAGCAGTCGTCTTCTGATTTCATGGCTGCAGTCACTGTCTGCAGTGATTTTGGAGCCCAAGAAGAGGAAATCTGTCACTACTTCCACCTTTTCCCTTCTATCTGCCATGCAGCAATGGGGCTGGATGCCATTATCTTAGTTTTTAAAATATTTAGTCTTAAGCCAGCTTACACTCTCCTCCTTCACCTCATCAAGAGGCTCTTGCTAGTTCCTCTTTGCTCTTAGTGTCCACCAAAACCTTGAACTTCTGTAGCTTTTTGCCCATTAGTTAAAGTCTTCTTTTCACTGGAGAGTTTACTTCTGGTGAAGCACTAAACTGCATTTAATTTCTCAGTCATTTTGAAGTATAGTTTGTAGGGTGCTAAAGTTTTTTAAGAATTATCTTACCTTTTGCACTGATCTGTGTAACAGGAAAAAGTAAGCTGACTGGTCACAGTATTTTATTAAAGTACTGAAGTTTTCCCTCTATTGGTCAGAGACAATCCCAGAAGATACAGGTAGGGAGAAAAAAAAATGGTCCTGTTCCATCATTTTAAGGGTGCATTTCTTTCTCAGGGTAGAAGTAATCATTTTAGTAACTTTTTTTATGGAATAGACTAAATCATGTATCTTATAGTAGTTAATATCTTACAATTTTGAAGTCTGTAATTGTTCATTAATCCTCTGAACTTTGCATGTGAAGTTAAGAAAGAAAAGAAATAACATAAACATGAAAAGATTTAAGTTAATTTAAAAATATATCACAGAGAAGGCAATGACACCCCATTCCAGTACTCTTGCCCGGAAAATCCCATGGACGGAGGAGCCTGGTACACTGCAGTCCATGGGGTCACGAAGAGTCAGACACGACTGAGCGACTTCACTTTCACTTTTCACTTTCATGCATTGGAGAAGGAAATGGCAACCCACTCCAGTGTTCTTGCCTGGAGAATCCCAGGGACGGGATAGTCTGGTGGGCTGCCGTCTATGGGGTTGCACAGAGTCGGACACGACTAAAGCGACTTAGCAGCAGCAGCAAAAATATATCAGGCAAGGGGAAGAGAGTTACTAAACAGTGACCATAAAAAAAAACCTGAATTATGCAAGATGAATAAGTTCTCAAGATCTGCTGTGCAAAATTGTCCTGTGATTAACAATATGGTATTGTACACTTAAATTTTTAAGAGGGTCCATTTTATGTGTTCTTGCCACAAGAAAATAATTTCATTTTATAGGCAAAATAATATTAAAAATGTAAGCTTTCTATTTTTTGCAGCATCCTGCCTCTCTAATTTGCCTTTGTATGTTACCATAGAATACATTTCACTGAAGTTGTCTTTCTTCCTCAGGTGCAGTTGGTGAATAATCGGTTTAAAGGAGTGAAGTACTTCCGACTGAACACCCTGGCCTCTCTGGGCTATGTGGTTGTGGTGATAGACAACAGGGGGTCCTGCCACCGGGGGCTTAAATTTGAAGGCGCCTTTAAGTATAAAATGGTGTGTGAGCATACCAGCATTTCTCTTTTAAAGACACTTGCAGTTTTTGGTGCTTTGTTTGGTGTGAAATCCCAGAGACAGAAATGGGGAAGGGACCATGAGTGAGTGTGCATGTGCACATGTGTGAGCACGTGTTTGGGGTGGGAGGGAAGGGGCCAGCTGATCCTCACTAGGCTATTCCAGTCTACCTATCAGTAGCTTTGTGGAGCTGAGATAGAACCACTTTCACATAGAAACCCCCTCTCTTTCTATTTTTTAATGTCCAGTATAGCCAGAAGGCATCACATTTAGTTTTCAGCATCCTGTACGCTATTAAGAGGAATAACTGAGATTTGTTCTGTCCTCTGTGAAGAGAGAAACCAACTGGTTAGTGCCTTCCTTGTGACAAGCCTCTTTCTCTCTACAGGAAGCTTTAAATGCTACCTTTTAGAGATGCCCCATGTCCTTTCTGCTGCTTTGGGAAATGATGAGAATCCGATGTTCCTTTTGCACAGTAAGGCAGTTACTGTGTTTGCCAGTGTATTGGACATGCTGAGTAAGACATGGGGATTTTCTCCCACAGCCAGTTCTTTGACCTTATGTTGTATTCTCATGTAAGTTTTTGTTTTTATTTTTGTTTTTGGCTCAGTGAAGTGAGATTGTGTGCACTGGCAGGCCTAGTAATACAGATAGGGTGGTGGTGATAGGAATCAGGACTATATAGGACTTTAAAGAAATTGTATGTTCAATTCCTAGAGGTAGATAATGGGCAAAGAGGAGAACAAGACCTCAAGAGTGATTTCTTCCACTTTATTGCATGTAGTTTTAAAGAGAAGTAAAATTAGTCATCCACTTAAGGGGGCTAATTTTTCATCTTTGGGTATAGGAAGGCTTGTTACAAGGAAGATGCTGACCTCTTAGCAGACAACAGAACAAATGGAAATGGGAAATACCCATATGACAAAGGACATTTGGGCTTGCAGTAGGAAAGAACTTTGTGACTAAGGGGTAACTAAACTCTAGGACAGGCTAGCAACAGAAGCTGTAGGCTCCTATCTCTAAATAGAGTTAAAAAATTTTTTTCCAAGCCACAGAATCTCAATCAATAATAAGTTCTTTTCTAAAAAAAAAAAAAAAAAACCAAAAAAAAAACCACAGGTGTTTTTAGTAAGAACATCTGCCAGCTTTCAAAACACTCTATAATGAGATTTTTATTTATCAGAATCAGTGAAATGTTCTCCCTTTTTTGACAGGGTCAAATAGAAATTGACGATCAAGTGGAAGGACTCCAGTATCTAGCCTCTCAATATGATTTCATTGACTTAGATCGTGTGGGCATCCATGGCTGGTCCTATGGAGGATACCTGTCCCTAATGGCGTTAATGCAGAGGTCAGATATCTTCAGGGTATGTGATTTCCTATGGTATTTCTTTTGCAATAAGGGTAGAATTTTCTATAAATTGAGATACAAGAAAAGAACCAATTTTCTGAAGTTGACAGTATTATGAAATGTTAGGGTTTGTGTGTTTAACAGTCATGAGAAATAATAGATTTATCTTGTCAACTTGTGGGATATATATTTATATTTCTTTATCTGTATATATCTATATAAAATACTTGTCATCTTGATCAGGTATTAGCTATTAACAGACATATGCCAAATATTATGGGAGATAGTCATGATTAGTAAAACCCACATTCATATTGGATTGTTCTTATTTTTTTAATTATTGGGCTACAGCATCTGAGGGCAGGGATCTATCTGCCTTATGCTGTATCCTCAGCAGCCAAGCACAAGGCTTGGCACATAGTAGGTCCTAAGTAAGTCTGTACCAAATGAATAAACTACTAAAAATATAAGCAGTGATTACAACTTTATAAACAACCTCTTATGTTAGAGGTTGTAGAAAAATATGTTAGAAAAATGATGCTAAAAACTGTTAAGCAAATGGAAATAATAAGTAGCATTTTTCTTTTTTTAATATTTCATTAACATGATTTTATTTTACAGTGGAAATTATTCATTTTTAGGAATAAAAGTGACAAGGTTTTTGTATATTCAGATAATCTTTATTTATAATAACCACAAAATGAAGTCTGAATACTGCCATAATTTTCCCAGGCTTGCAGCTGTCAAGAGAGTAATTATAATATTTAAATATAAAACTGTGTGGGAGCCTTAAAATGAGGCAAGTGTTTAGTACGTAAATATATTTCATTCATTGTTTTAAATTCTGTACTGCCAACAGAAGCTAAAAAAACAAAAAAGAAGAAAAGGACTGCTCTTCCTATGTAAAGCTGACTCGTGTCCCGTATTTTTTTCCTCAGCTTACACTGAGGCATTCATATGTTCTAGTTCAGCCTCCTCTTCTAATGGAGACTCATGTTTATGTTTCATCCAGCCCAGGTTAAGGATTTAGTGTGTGCCACCTCTGTGGAACATGAAGCTATCTGACTCATTAAGTATCAAGTTCTTGACCTTGGCATTCCCCTTTGATTTTCTCAGTTGCCTGAGACCGCAGTTGTGAGGCTAAAGCCTAAAGATAATTTTAGCCTATAAATTTGCAGTTGCAGACTGTCAGTGCTAACCATTCTTTTCTGAACCACACTTGACTGTCACTGTTACCTTCTTTAGGTTGCTATTGCCGGGGCCCCAGTCACTCTGTGGATCTTCTATGATACAGGCTACACGGAACGTTATATGGGTCACCCTGACCAGAATGAACAGGGCTATTACTTAGGATCTGTAGCCATGCAAGCAGAAAAATTCCCCTCTGAGTAAGTTCAAGCTTTAAAATTAAAATTTAAAATTGTATTTTTTAAGATTGTCTTTAATAATAAGGAAAGCTACAAATATGACAAAAATAAAACTAATATTTTATGGATTACTAGAAAGCATGGCTGTTTTCTTAAAGCTGAATTATAGTCCAGTTCATATAATTTGGGTTTTTTAGGAGAAGGCAATGGCAACCCACTCCAGTACTCTTGCCTGGAAAATCCCATGGACGGAGGAGCCTGGTAGGCTGCAGTCCATGGGGTCGCTAAGAGTCGGGCACGACTGAGCGACTTCACTTGCACTTTTCACTTTCATGCATTGGAGAAGGCAATGGCAACCCACTCCAGTGTTCTTGCCTGGAGAATCCAAGGGACGGGGAGCCTTGTGGGCTGCTGTCTCTGGGGTCGCACAGAGTCGGACACGACTGAAGTGACTTAGCAGCAGCAGCGAGTTATATTTGAAGCAATTGCTTAAGTGCTAAAAGAAGCTTTATTAATTAAGTATACCACTGTTTCCCTGGAGGAGGGCATGGCAACCCACTCCAGTATTCTTGCCTAGAGAATGTCCATGGACAGAGGAGCCTGGCAGGCTACAGTCCATGGGGTCTCAAAGAGTTGGACACGACTGAGCAACTAAGCACAGCACAACACCACTGTTTCAGAGTGGAAAAAATCCCATTTCTGCTTACATATATTTTACAAATAGCATATATGATTATTCTTTTTCTAGGGACATGCTGTAATTATTGATTGTATGATAATATCTTAATAGGAAATTGAACACGTTTAATTTTTTTCATTACATGTAGCATCTGGTTAATATATTACTAATTTAATATTGAAATGTTGAATCCTTATTCTAACATTACAGTATAAGGAAGTTATTGTAGTAGGTTATGGTTAGTTTTAACAAGTTAAGTAGTTTTCCCAAATACTCTATTTTACCTCATCTTCTGATATTTCCATTTCTCCAGACCAAATCGTTTACTGCTCTTACATGGGTTCTTGGATGAGAATGTTCATTTTGCACACACCAGTATATTACTGAGTTTTTTAGTGAGGGCTGGGAAGCCATATGATTTACAGGTGAGTTCTTTTAATTTTCTGATTAATATAGTCATGATTCATGATTGGTTACTTTGAAATATAATAAACTATGGAGTGAGGTTGAATTTTCAGCTGTGGCCACTCTCTGCTTAAGAGAACTGAAATACTAGGCATAGTTAGCAGTGCCTCTAGTTGGATAAAAGTTAAGATTCTGTTCTGTTGAAGTCAGGATGAAAATTGGCCTGTCCGATTACATGACTTGTGTCTGTATCTGCTTTCAGTTTGTAGTCGTGGACAAGATGACAGGAGTCCATTCACTATCCTCCTTTGCTTTTCTTCTTCCCCTTGGAAGGGTGAGGAAATGCTACTTGATTTCATTGTTGTAAAGGATTTTTAGGACCTGAATATATGGTCTTTTAATTTTCTTCTATTTTATATTGACGCTGGGGCAGAAACCAAAAGTTACCCACCTCCATTGCTCCATTATTAAAAAAAAAAAAAAAAAGCTTTTAAGAGAACTGTTCTTCCTTTTCTTCCTTGTTTCTACTCCTTGCATGGATTATATGCTCATAAGAAATGAAAAATATTACTTTTCCTTCTTTTATGTTTCAGTTGGCATTTCTTTAGGTAAACTATGAGATATTTAGCTATAGCATCAGTTTTCAAGGGTCTCAGGACCCTTTTATATACCAAAAAGTTTTTGTTTATGTGAGTTATGTCTGTGAGTATTGACATTGACTAAGAAAATCTTAAAATATTTATTTACCAATGATAAACTATTATTACATGTTAGCACAGATTACATTTTTTTAATGGGGGAAAAACAATTTAAAGTTTACTGAGAAAGTTAGTACTGTTTTACATATTTGTAAATCCCTTTAATATCTGACTTAATAAGAAATAACACCTCAATGCTTATATCTACTTCTGTTGTGAAATGTTGTTTTGGCTAAAGTAAATGAAGAAATTTCGGCCTCACAAAATACCTAGCTAAGAAATGGGAGTAATATTTTAGCTTTTTCAGATAATAATAGCTGTTCTTCTTTGTTGCTACACTAAAACTGGACAAATGGTAGTTCTTAAAGGTTAGTTTTAGTGTAGAATCCGAAGCCATATCTGTAAACTTTTCATGCTCTGTTATAGTCTGTTGGGTGGATCTTGTACTTCAGATACATCTTTTATCCATGCATTGGTCATCTGGAAAACACTGGTTCACTTCTAATTGTTGACTCATTTCATCATACAATATTTTTAAAATCACATACATTAATACTACCACTAATGCCAACAGAAAAGTCTTCCAGGTATTGGGAAACTCATGAAATAGTAGTGATAGAATGCAAGTTTTCCAAAATTCTAATTTTCACTTAAAATCTCACAATTTATCACTAGCAACAAATACTGTCAATGTTGTCTTTGAAGTAGCCAGCTATTATTTTTGAGAAAATGTTTGCCAAATAGCCAAGTCTAAATCACCGTAGATGTCTTTCTTTCAAGTGAGAAAATGGAGTTCCATTTATGAGCTCAGTTTGAGAGACTCTGGCAATCCAGTGGTTAAGATGCCACACTTCCAGTGCAGGGGGCATGGGTTCGATCCCCGGTTGGGGACTTAAGAGCTTGCATGCCTCGAGGCACAGATAAAAGAAAGAAAACTCAGTTGTACAAGTCTTTCCCTTCAGACATCCTGTAGCAGAAGTGCTTTATGCATTCTGCCCGTTTTATCACCACAAAATATAAAAAGACCTCTGCTCAAAGGCTGCAATTTAATAAAATTCTAACTTCTACTTAAATGAAGCTGGCATTTTTTCTTATTTACTAAAGTGTACGTCACTGATTTGATTCATGCTAAGGCACCAGCAGTTTACCCACCATTGCCTTTCATTATCAGTGCAGATGCCAACACAGTGAATAAATGCTTATTCTTTAATGTCTTATTTTTGTCTTAGTTTTGTCCTGAAAGTAGTTTTGACCCTGTGTATCCCTTGAAAGGGTTTCTGAAGACTCCAGAAGTCTGCAAACCACACTTGGAGAACCATTGATCCTTCTGTAAGCTTAGTGATACATAGGGAATTAGAAAAAGAAGAGGGACTTCCCCAGTGAGATGCCGCACTTCCAGTGCAGGGGGCGTGGGCTCCTACCTTTGACAGGAACTAAGAGCCTACACATCGTGGGGCGTGGCCAAAAATTTTTTTTAATAATAATAAAAAAATAAAAGGAGGGGAGCCTTTACATTGGAGGTGTGTATGCAACATCTTGGAGAAGCTCTGCTCCATGTTATTAATCCTGTTGAGAATCTCTGGAAAGCTTTGGAAGGAGATACTAAGTTCTTATTTTTTGTATTTTGATTTGGTTGTTGTTTTTTAAGATCTATCCTCAGGAGAGACACAGCATAAGAGTTCCTGAATCTGGAGAACATTATGAACTGCATCTTTTGCACTACCTTCAAGAAAACCTTGGATCACGTATTGCTGCTCTGAAAGTGATATAATTTTGACCTGTGTAGAACTCTGGTATACACTGGCTGTTTAACCAAATGAGGAAGTTTAAATTTAATCAGTAGAGAATTGATCATCACATTTTGGTACTTGCCACATAACATCTACTTCTGAAAGTACATCTGGTGCCACGCAGGTGTTTACAGCTTGTGGATAATAATCTCATACCTTAACCATACACACACAAAACTAAATGACACGTATTTCTAAGGGACCCAGCAATACCTTGAGAATCACTGAAAGAAATAAGACATTAGCACCATGTATTCATACTACCTTATTTTCATTTTTAATAGCATTATGAAACCTCATGGACTTAGTGTATTTTTACAGTATACTTCTGAATTTGTTAAAATATGATGATATTAGTGATTGGCTTGGTTCAATTCCAGAATCTCTGACTAGTTACAGATTTGATAGCACTTAAATGTAATTGAATAGCTTCTGCTTCATTGCTTGGGGTGTATCCAGCATGTTATAAAGTAATCACTATTAAACCTATGACTTAACCAATCATTAATGATTGTTCAAGGTTAAGTTAGTGGCCTCCTAAAGACACTTACTTTGTTTCATTCAAACTCTGACCAGTTTTTAGCCAATTTAAATTGTATCTAGTATAAATGGTTCTCTTTGATGATATGACCGAGTGGGTTTTTCTTTTCACATAAAGGCAAGTAACTGTATATGTAGCATGATTATAATATTGATAATTACAGGCAGGAAAATTTTAATCAGATAATTAGAGCTTAAATATTTGCAGGCAGTTCCTTTCCCTTTGGGAAAAGAAAAAAGTACACATTCACTCGTATTCTTCAGAAAATTTAATGGTGCCATTTTCCATTGGGTATTTTCCTCACTGAAATGTTCCAGAGTTTTGGGGCAATGGAAGGGAATTTTGGTGGAGTCGGGGAGACCAGGGTGTGGAGAATGGCAAGGAGAGGAGAAGGCAAGGGTCTGCTTAAGAACTAAGCAGAAGTATAATCTGACCAAAATTACTCATGAAAAAGTTTCAGAATTGAAATTTAAACTCCTAGAATATTAGCTAAGGAAACCAGAATTAAGAAATCACTCTCTTGCCAACAGTTACAGACTAACATTATTCAGGGGAAGAAAAGCTCCTTACAGTTACTTTTACATTTCAATTCTAATTTTTTGTTATTTTCTTCTTAATTTTGGAAGCCTTGCAAATTGAAACTTTCTTGAACCTTTATAAATTATTTGAGCATCATTTAAATATGGTTATCTTAAAATACAGAGGTTTCCAGACAACCTCTTTACCATAAACTGATCCCCAGCAAGCCATGACTCTCTTTTTCAGTGTTCAAAGCTTATAAGCGATTTCTTGAGTGGTCATGACATTTTCCTGATTTAGCCCTAGCGCTTGACTATTAAGGGAGCTCATAGTGCTGATGGGTGCTGATTGGGATCTGTCATCTTAGAATCTTAGGGTGCTAGCTGGGTCACATTGGAGCCAATGTCAGAGGAGGCACCCAAGAGTTTGACCCTTTTTATCACAAGCCTCAATGTTTGGAAAGTCGTTATCAGTACTTCTAAACAATGTTCCAAAAGAAAAAAATTTTACTCTCTCTCACCATTTACAGAGTGAATAGATTCCTAATCCTAGAGAGCACAGCCTCCATTAGTAAAGATAACTGTGCTTGAGATGTGGACCTCATCTTTGAGGGCCACATGGGAGGTGGGAGAGGTCCAGAGATGGCAGGGTGACCTGGTGGTTCTGTCCATGGAGGGGGATTGGGTTTTGCTGTTTTTGTATTTATACTGTATTATAGGTACCACACTTTTCCCTATGACTGTATATGTATTGATTTTCTTGTTTATGATATTTTCCCATGCTGAGATATGTTTATATTCTTTTCAATGTTAAATTAAATTGATTTGGGTAATATTCTTCCCCAAGAAAGTATTTTCCCCCATGACTTAAGTTTGTATCTGATTACTGAAGATGATTTTTGTTTGTGGACCTAGTTGGCCTCCGAGGATATATCCTTATATAAATGCAAAGTAGAAATGGTATACAGTAGCTTTTAGACAGCTGTTCATTTGAAACCTCTTACCCAATATGGCTGTGTTTTCAAAATGGCATCTCATATTTTACCAAAACAAAGGAACTTCATGGACTCTCAAATTCACAGGTATCTTCCTTTTGCATCTTGCCATCTGCTTTCCTCCCATCACAAGGAATGCTTCTTTTATCATTCCCTGTCAGTCATTATTAAAGGCCATTCTCCTTCTATAGAGGGGGAAAATACCTGACTGAATTTGCATGCAGAAAGACAGCTTGACTGAATTTGATTTTTAAAATCAATGGGAAAAGCATAGTCAATTCAGGCAATCTGTAGAAACCTCACTAAAACTATTTGTACCCTATGTATGGGCAACAAACTAAAAGGCAAGAGTATAGCAACATTTTTAGTGAGAACCGAAAAGCACTAGGTTAAACATCAAGGGGGAGTTTTGCAGGTTTGATAATTGAGTGCACTTGAACAGCCATCAGGTAGGTATGGTTGCTTGTGTGTTGAGCAGGGAGACTCAAGATCTGATTCATATGGGATGCTTTTGAAAAGAAATGCACTCTTAAACCTCGCTCTTAGAAATTTGGATTTGGTTGATTAAGTGGAGACCAGGAATCTGCATTTCTAACAAGCTTTCCAGGTGTCTCTAAAGCAAGTCATTTGTGGGGCTACTTTAAGAATCTCTCCTATAGGACTGAGTTGGATTAAGAAAATAATAGGTGATTTTTACCCTGGACTGATTTTCAAGAACCTAAAACAATAGTCAAGATAGCTCCTCATACAATAATTATTGGCTGTTTTTTCACTCTGAAAAAAGCAGAAGGTATCATTAACTGTATCTCCCCTTGGTCTGGAGATTAATTTTGGAATGAAGGTTTTTCCCTCTTGCTGTTCCTGGCTTGTTTCCAATGCCTCATACATAAGAGGAAGAAGTCACAATGCATGCATGGTTTTTCAAAAGAATGAGGTAATAGATACCTGATGCTTACTTGTACTTGTTTTATTTCTTGAAGAAAAGTGTATCCCACCTCTCTGTAACATTGTCTCTCTTTAGGTGGCATGATTCCTATGAGATCTCTCATTATTATAGAATTACAGAACTTTCAAGCTATTATATCTTTGATATAATCTGATGTTCTCATTTTTAGAGGAGGAACCTCCATATAGAGAGGAGAAAATATACTCCTGGCCACACAGCCCCTTAGTGCTTTGTCAGTACTAGACTCCATCCAGATATCCCAGCTCATGGTAGTTAAATGATATGTAGAAAAGGCAAATTTTTAAAGTATTTATTAATATATTCCTATGAAACATTTTAAAGATAACATAAAATGGTTAATTTTTCCATTCTGAAGTAAATGCTAAGCATGCTTATTAATGAAGCAGTACTTCTAATTAGTATATGACATTCTGAAGTTAATTAAAATTGCTAAACTCAACGTGTCTTCCTCGGTGTAGTTGGAGGTTTGGGGCTTGGGATATAAAGTGCTTGTTTAAGCCTAGGAACCCAAATTAGAGCTATTTAAAGTAAGCAAAGAGACATGGCCATATCTAAACTAAGATATGGAAGCTGAGTGTCCATTCCCAGCAGACGTAGGAAACTTTCCTGACTTTCACCTTTCCACAGCCCAACCTCACCTGTCCATCTTGCAGCCTAAAATATGAAGGCATGTTAGTGCAAGATGCTGGCTCCAGTTTTTTCTTACTTTGTCAAAAGACAATTCTAGGTAATCATTTAAGAAGTCCCTCACAGAGAGAGAGAAGTAGTGTATGTATGTTTGTTTTTAAATAACCCAAATACAAATTTATGTTGTATTCAGCACAATTGGAGTTCAGGTCTTTAATTTTAGAACATAAAGTGCCTGCTGTTTTAAGCATTGACTTGTATAAAAAGAACTGCATGTCTCACTCCAGAAAGTTTATGGGTTTTCTCATTTTCAGCTACATGGCTTTTAATCATGTAAAGTGAAACCTTAGTTTTGTTGCATTTTATTACAGGTTCTTTGTTGCAATAAAGATGCTGCTAAAATTAATTGATGTAAATGTCCCTTTTTCCCCCATTCCAGATTTGCACACTCTTGCTTTGACTAGTGGCAACCGTGACTGGTTAAAACACACAAACAAGATCATGTGCTTGCAGTGGAGAATGGAGACTGCAAGGTGATTGATTACATGTGGTTTCTAGTATAGGTACTAACCAAAGATACATCCAGGCTTCCTTGATAGTTCAGTTAGTAAAGAATCTGCCTGCAATGCAGGAGACCCTGGTTCGATTCCTGGGTCAGGAAGATCCCCTGGAGAAGGGATAGGCTACCCACTCCAGTATTCTTGGGCTTCCCCTGTGGCTCAGCTGGTAAAGAATCCATCTGCAATGCAGGAGACCTGGGTTCAATCCCTGGGTTGGGATGATCCCCTGGAGAAGGGAGAAGCTACCCACTCCAGTATTCTGGCCTGGAGAATTCTATGGACTGAATATTCCATGGGGTTGCAAAGAGTCGGATACAACTGAGCGACTTGCACTTTAAAAGATGTATCCAGACACAGAGGGAGGTGTGTTTTGTATGTGTAAGTGGTTCCCAGCACCCAGAGCTGGTACTGCAAGGGTGGGCGATGCTTGGAGCCAGTGATTAGCATCTCCTCCCTGAGCAGCAGGCAGTTTCTCTGGAATACCTCTTGGAGTTGACAGTGGTTTCTGCATGAAGTTACAAGGGAGTTAGTTCAGTGTAATACTTTCCTCAGAGATTTCGTTGGCAATTTTCTGGTCTTTAAAGGCTGAACTAGAGAAAAGGTGGAGGAAAGAAGCAGATGAACCCCTCTAAAAATAGTAAATTTGTATTTGTCTCTAAATTCTTCCAGAACAGACCTTCAGTTTGGATTCTATAGCCCTCTGAAGTTGTATGCAAAATACTCCATGAATGAGTGGGGGTGCATTCTGGGGAGCAGGGCTTTAGCATCAGATTCTCAAAGGGATAATTTTTTTTTTTTAATGCTGTGTTCTATATTAGGGTCTTTAAACTTTATATATAAAAATTTAGAAATAAAAGATTATCTTTAAACATCCTACTGCCATAGACCTATCCTTTTTCCCTCATGACATATTTTAAAAAAAGGAAAAAAAGACATTTAAATGACTCTGGGATAAACTAAGGTGCACTGGGTTAACCTGTTGAGGCTACTTTTAGCCAGAAATGATCAGCCAGACCCACCCAAACTAAAGACATTTAGTACCTCCGCGCACATATAATGTATGGCACTCCAGGTGAGAAACTTTTATAGACTATGATCTCTTTAGCCAGGATTATTGCTAATCAAAAATCAGCTTTCAAACTGGCTGTAATCATCCCACAAAGATGGATGGCAGTGCGGACTTGCCAGTGGCTCTTGGGCTCCAGGGTCCTGTCAGAGCAAGCGTATGACCTCAAGGCCTCTGACGGCCCTCTGGCCTGACCTCACCCACGCAGTGGTTATGAGAAATAAGGATTGATCCCTTGGTGCTTTGGAGGGAGCAGAATTAAAACAACTGCAGTATAAGGATCCATAACCATAATTTTATTTGGGGCTTGGAGCAGTTTGGGGAATTAGCAGGATTTAAATAATCAGCCTAGTTCTGTCCACAGATCTGGTGCCCTGGCCATGCCACCCTGGATGGGGGTGAGCTCTCACTGAAATGGATTACATGGGATCAGCTCTGACACAGGGAATGAGATTTCTGAGTTTGTGTGCTCCTTGCTGAAAGATACACCTTCTAAATTGGCTCCCTACTTGAGTTCTTGAAATAGAAGTTTGGAACAGGACAGTGTCCTTAGCCAGTGTCAGGAACCCACTCCCTGTCACTGCCCCCACCTGCACATCTTCACTGGAAAAGCGCTCTGCGGAAGGGCATAGTTAAGCGTTCTTCTCAGACTTCCCTGGTGGCTCCGATGGTAAAGAATCTGCCTACAATGCAGTTTGATCCCTGGGTCAGAAAGATCCCCTGAAAAAGGAAGTGGCAACCCACACCAGTATTCTTGCCTGGAGAATCCCGGGGACAGAGGACCCTGGCGGGCTACAGTCCCTGGGGTCGCAGAGTTTGATGCGACTGAGTGACTAACACCTTCACTTTTAGCATTCTTCTCACAAGTGACAATTATTTGCAGGAAGGTCCTCCGGCCAGGTAGGTTCTGGAAACCACGGTGCTCTTCTGTGAAATGGACTCTCCATGTTGGCTCGGTTTCTGGACACATGTATGGCCACAGTGCCATCCCTCAGCAGGCATGTGAATGCCACCCTCTGTACTTAACGTACTTGGGCACTTAATGGTGTGTTGCTGAGCCACGTCATTGTTTTTCGTTGTCTCAACTGTCCATCCTCATTCCTGTCTCTGCTCCTACTCCTCAGTCCAGAAACTTCAATGTCATGCTGGGTTGGAGTAGAAAGTGAAGATAAAGAATTCCACCTGGAGCTGGAAATGGCAACCCACTCCAGTATTCTTGCCTAGGAAATCCCATGGACAGAGGAGCCTGGCAGGCTGTAGTCCATGAGGTCGCAGAGTCGGACATGACTTAGCAACGAAAACAACAAAATAACAAGTGGCATCTGAAGTTTCTACACCCAAGGTAATCTGTGAGATGAGATCTGATGTTTGGTCCCCTCATATGGAGTCCTGTCTTGATTTGAGAAAAAAAAAAGCATTAAGGATGCTTTAGGAATGCCCATCACTCAGAGGGCAACTATCCGCATTGCAGGCTCTGAGCTCCTTTTGTAAAGCCCTATAGACTATTAGCTATTTGAAGTGAGTGTGTAATTGTTGAGAACATGTGGATTTCATGTATTTGCATTCCTGTTCAGTTGCTGTCAGTTTTTCGTCTGCTGCCAACTTGTGACTCATGAACAACTAGGATCTCTTGTTCTTTCATTTCAGGGGCTGTTCCAGGGCTCCAATTAGTAACTTGATTATTACAAGGTGCTGAATATGTTGGTAACCATATTGTTATACATCTCAAGGAAAGGATTCAGATTTTTATTTTTAAAATATTTTCGTTCTCTTTTGAATTTTATATCCATGTATCAGCTCAGACATGCCTAGCCTATAGATGGGGATATTTATTATGAAATGGGCATTTTTTTGAAGAGAATATTTTGCTTGAAAGGCAAAGGACTGAAAGATTTGTAGGTTGTTGATTTTGTTACTTCATACTGGAGCTTTCAAGTTTTCATTAAAGTTTTGTTTTCTACTTAAAAAAGATTTCCAAGTGACTTTTTTCAGAGAAGGAGAAATATCGTATGACATCCCTTATATGTGGAATCTAAAAAGAAATGATACAAAGAACCTACTTACAAGACAGAGACCCACAGACTTTGAAAATGATCTTATGGTTGCCAGGGGAAAGGAATAGTTAGGGAGTTTGGGATTGACATGTACCCACGGCTATATTTAAAATGGATGACCAGCAAGGACGTACAGTATAGCACTTGAAACTCCGCTCAGTGTTATGTGGCAGCCTGGATGGGAGGGGAGTTTGGAGGAGCGTGGATACATGTATATGTATGGCTGAGTCCCTTCCGTGTTCTGAAACTGAAACTGGCACAACATTGTTAATTGGTTATACCCCAATACAAAATAAAAGGTTAAAAAGAAGTCCAGGTGACTTCAAAGAAGCAGTTGCCAACTTCACTGACCAAACACAGTAGCAATCATGTGCCAGGCCTGTGTAGACCATGAGGAAACGAAGATGGAGAGGACCCTGCCCTCAGCAGGTCCTCAGGACCGACTGCACCTCCCACCTCACTAGTGCACTCTGCAGAGCACTGCCTCCTCCTTAACGGCATGATAAATTCACACTGTCTCACTCCTGTCCCTAGTCAAATCCACTCGACACCCAAAGCCCTTGTCACCTCACGTTCCCTCACATGGTCTCTTCTCTCACCCACAAGCATCTGGAAAGTTTCCTCTCTTCTTTTAATTAGTAGAACACATGCTTTGAGGCCAGACCCAGGTTCCTCTTGGTACCCTACAGAGCTTATATGAGAGTCTCCCAGCCAACATAGGTGGTATTGCACAATGGTACCAGCGTCAGCTTTCGAGCCCGGCTTCAACCCTTGCCTCTGCTACTTGCTGTCTTTATGGGCTTGTGCATGTTTACATAACACTCTGATCCTTGGTTTCCTTACATGAGAAGTAGGAATAGTAGCAGAACCCTCCTCAGTGGGTTATTGTGAGGATTAAATTCGTTTAATATACTAGAAGGCACTTGGTGCCTGGCATGCAATAAAAGTGCTCAATAAAAATTATCTTAGATTTAGCACTTAATTTTATACCATACCGTTTGCCTCTGATTTTGTTTCTGCACTTAGATTGGAAACTGTTAGACTAGGCACTGTATTATACTTGGTTAACTCTCCCCATCATACCTACTATAGTCAGGTAGGAATCACTTATTAGATATTTGAATATCAAAAAATTTTTAATGAAAAAATTATTTTGGCCTCCCCTCTATGGGATCATCTAATGGGAGAAAAGTTATGGCCAACCTAGATAGCATATTGAAAAGCAGAGACATTACTTTGCCAACAAAGGTCCATCTAAGTCAAGGCTATGGTTTTTCAAGTGGTCATGTATGGATGTGAGAGTTGGACTGTGAAGAAAGCTGAACCGAGAATTGATGCTTTTGAACTGTGGTGTTGGAGAAGACTCTTGAGAGTCCCTTGGACTGCAAGGAGATCCAACCAGTCCATTCTGAAGGAGATCAGCCCTGGGATTTCTTTGGAAGGAATGATGCTGAAGCTGAAACTCCAGTACTTTGGCCACCTCATGCAAAGAGTTGACTCATTGGAAAAGACTCTGATGCTGGGAGGGATTGGGGGCAGGAGGAGAAGGGGACGACAGAGGATGAGATGGCTGGATGGCATCGCTAACTCGATGGACATGAGTCTGAGTGAACTCCGGAAGTTGGTGATGGACAGGGAGGCCTGGCGTGCTGCGATTCATGGGGTCGCAAAGAGTCGGACACGACTGAGCGACTGAATTGAACTGAACTAAATTGATAGGTTATAGGTTCCTGAATACCCATCCACCAATCTATTTGTAAGAGTACAGAAGAAAATTCTGCCCAGATTTAAGCTTTGAAGGCTCCTCTGAAATGTCATTGGAATTTCTATCCTTTGTCCCCCACTGAGGCTTTAGGTCTGGAGGAGTGGTACTTCTGAGCCCTGCTTGCGGTCACAATTGCCAGGGGAGCTTATAAAAAGGTGGATGTCTGAGTCTTTCCCGGGGTCAGTTACATCAACATGGTGGGTGGGGGAGGAGGTCAGCCGTATTTTAATAATTTTTGATAAGCGCCCTAGGTGATACTAATGTACAGCCAGAGTAATATAGAACCTTTGAGACAGAGCAATGGAAGACTGCATTCATGGAATGTCAGAGCCAGAACAGAGTCTTAGAAATCATCTTGGACTTCCCTGGTGGTCCAGTGGTTAAGAATCCGCCTGCCAGTGCAGGGACAGGGGTTTGATCCCTGGTCTGGGAAGATGCCACATGCCATGGAGCCACTAATCCTGTGTACCACAACCACTGAGCCTGCGTGCCTTAGAGCCTGTGCTCCACAACGAGAGAAGCCATCACAGTGAAAAGACCACCTACTGCAACTAGAGAAAGTCCATGCACAGCAGTGAAGACCCAGCACAGCCAAAAATTTAAATAAATAAAATCAGTGACCCCTCCAATCATTTCAGAGATGAGGAAACTAAATCCCGGAGAGGACCACAGAGCCATATGGCTGTCAAGTGGCAGAGCCCGTGCCAAAAATCAGGCCAACTCCCTGAGGTACAGGCGAGTAAAATGACAAAGGCACAGAACCAGTTGGTAACTGAAAGAGACACTTGAATGCAGTCCCCAGGAGTCCTTCTAAATTTCCTAAAATCTCAAATGTTATCATTTTTATGATCTTCATATCAGAAACATAAAACTGAATAAGAATACATCTTAGAATCAAGGAAATATGGAATTTGCCTGAAATCTGAGTTCCTCTGGGGACGCATGCTGAGCTCAGAAAGCCTGTACTGGGTGGGTCTTGGATATGAATCTCCCTGAACTTGCCCAGAGAAACAAGGGGGAGCATGAGAAAGACTAGCATATTTGAAATCTGATAGACTTGTGTTTGAGTCCAGCAGTTGTGCTCTTGAGCAAGCCCTTGGCTTCTGTAACCTTGGACTCTACAGTGGGGTTCTAATACCTTCTTCACGGAGTTGTGGTGAGGTCAACATGTTGGAAGTGATTTATGAAGTTCAAGTTGGCATTCCTGCCATTGATCTGACCTCATCTCCTCCAAGGAGTGAAGGGCTGCCAAGGGGAGCAGTCTGCTTTCCAAGACCTGAGCTGTCAGACTCAAGCCATGGGGAGAAGTTAGATGCTGGGGGGGAGGGGAACATGAGCCAGCCCCAGAGACCTTGGGAGAAGACCAGGTTCCAGGACGAGTAAGGAGGGTGGGGACAGAAGCCTCCCATGGGGGTGACCAGGCTCTGCCTTGACCTCAGATACTTCTCATTGGCCTGACTGAAGGCTGATCTTCCAGAATTACACATTAATTTGGATGAAGGTATCATTAACTGTTAAGACCCTTGTTAGCATAACATGTTTGACCTGTGAGCAGTTGACACATTTCCCTCTGAATACCAGCTGCATGCTAAGTTGCTTCAGTCATGTCTGACTCTGTGATTGTACGGACTGTAGCCCGCCAGGCTCCTCTGTCCATGGAGGTTCTCCAGGCAAGAATACTGGAGGGGGTTGCCACGTCCTTCCCCAGGGGATCTTCCTGACTCAGGGATCAGACCCATATCCCTTATGTCTCCTGCCTTGGCACACTGGTTCTTTAGGGCCACCAAGGAAACCCTGAATATCAACTGCTAGCACCTATATGGTGAGTGCCCCACTGCTTACACTATATTTCCTCATGACAGCATCATGTTCAATTTGATCTTCATAGTAAGCTAAGATTAGTTATGCAGTATTAATACCCTCCGCCCACCAGGTTGCTTTTTTTTTTTTTCTTCCTCCAGAGAAAGAAATGAGAGCTCAGGGAGGTTGTGTGCCTTGTCCAAGGTCACAGTGCAGAAGCAGAATGCTGTTCCTGGCTTCACTCATCTTGAGCAAGCTCATGAGTTGAGCAGCTGCCATGACCTGGCTCATGCTGAAGGATTCAGGGATCTGGGAATGCTCAGAGGAGTCAGTCTACTCTCCAAGGGTTCTCAGTCCAGAAGTGGACATAGATGTATAAATAAAAGAGGGTCAGTACAAAGAGAGATGTTGAGTGCTGAGTCTTGTGTGAGCTCCCCCAGCCCCAGGAGGCAGGGAAGAACAGCAGTTAGAACAATGGGCTTTGACCTAGAGAGTCTGTCTTCCTGTCTCCCACCGAATCACTTCCTACTGTGTGACCTTGGGCAAGTTACTTAACCTCTCTGTGCTTCAGCCACCTCTTCTATAACATAGAGTTATTAATGGTACTACTTCATGGAGTTGCTGTGAACTTCAGTATGAAAAAAATGCATGCAGAATTCCCAGTATCTGACACACAGCACTCAACAAATATGAGTGACTGTTTTCTCTGGGCAGTGGCAAAGAGGATGGTCAGGGCTTCCTAGTGGTTAAGAATCCACCTTGCAGTACAGAGGACACTGGTTCAATCCCTGGTCTGGGAAGATCTCACATGCCTTGGAACAAATAAGCCTGTGCACCCTAGAGCCCAGGAGCTGCAACAAGAGAAGCCACAACAACGAGAAGTCCACGCTCCACAATGAAGAGGAGCCCCCGCTCACCACAACTACAGAAAGCCCGCACACAGCAATGAAGGCCCAGAGCAGCCAAAAAGAAATACACAAATAAAATTTTTTTAAAAAAGAAAAGAGGATGGTCAAGTAGGGCTGCACAGAGGAGGTGGCATTTGGATTAGGTGTCAAGGAGTGAGTTTCTCCAGGTGAGAGTAAGTCATTCTAGGCAAAGAATCCTTTCCTCACAGGCATGAAGCAGATAAAGTTTGGGAGCCGGCACTCTGGAAGGCGGGAAGCTGAGTGTGGCCGGGGAGGGCTACGATAGGGAAGGGGCGTGCTGGGATGGGCTGTAAGGGCCTTGAACAGTGAGAGCCCAAGGGGTTGTGCATCTGCCCCCTGCCCCTCTCCTGCTGGCTGCACCTCCACAGGTTCAGTTTGTCTGAGAGACCAGAAGAGAAGGTGGGTCATGAGCAGATCTACTTTAACTTTATCGACTTACTTTTGCCCTTGCTGGGTCTTTGTTAGGCTGTGCAAGCTTTTTTCTACTTGCGGAGAGTGAGGGCTACCCTTGTTTGCTGTGTATGGCTTCTCACTGCAGTGACTCGTCGCAGAGCACGAGCTCTAGAGTGCACAAGCTTTGGTAATTACGGCACGAGCTCTAGGTTGCACAAGCTTTGGTAATTACGGCCCGTGGGATCAGTAGCTGCCGTTTCTGGGCTCTAGAGAACAGGCTCGACATTTGTGGTGCACGGGCTTAGCTGCTCTGAGGCGTGTTGGATCTTCGCAGGTCAGGGACGGAACCTGTGTCTCCTGCATTGCAGGCGGACTGCATTGGCAGGCGAACTCTTTACCACTGAGCCACCGGGGAAGCCCCTAAGACATATATACTTTAACGGGGAAAGTGAAGAGGAAAAAGGCTATTAGGTAGGACAGGACCTGGGGAGGACTCGGGCCCCCAGGGGCTGAGGGAGGTCACAGTCTCCAGCATGGAGGGTGCAGCTTCCAAAGACAGGTGGACAGTGTGACCAGCATCACCTACCTTCAGTTCCGCAGAAGGCAGGGCTCGCATCCTGCCACAGTCAGTATATCCAGCTACAGGCGGAGCTTCCAGAGACCTCAGGAGAGAGCCAGTCTTAGCCCACCGTGTTGGGTGTACAGAGGCTCCACACAAGGGGACAGAAAGAGCCACTCCAAACCCAGGCCTGCAGGGGCAAGGTGGCCTTAGGCACAAGTGGGTGTCCAAGAGCAGTGATTCCAGCAGGAATTAGCTGCTGGGCTCAGCAAGGTGGTGTAGAAAGCTGTGGAGGAAGGATGGCTCAGGGCAGGGGGGCCACCATGTGAACAGTACTTGCATCATCTTCTCTTTTTGTAAGTTTTAATTCTATCATAGTTACATAGCCACATAGCTTAAGGAGTCAAGTTCTAAAATCTCTAAATAACATGTTTGTAATGTTACTCTGTGATTCTTTTTTCCAGTTTTATTTCATTATCTAGTGGTATCCCACTACAAAAGATTAGAATTTAGCTGTTTTCCCTCCCATTTCCACCAAGCACACACATCACTTACCCTCCCCTCCTCATCTTTTCAATAGAGCAGTTCTACTGCAGTTTTACTTAGATCAATATTCAGTGTTTACATCACTATAACTACATAAATGTACTCAGAGATGAATCATGTATTGTAATAAACTTTGAATCATTTTCATTCATGCAGAACTTTGTTTTATCTATATAATTATCTTTTTTTTTTTTTTTTAGTGTATGTATGGGCTTCCCTGGTGGCTCAGTGGTAAAGAATCCGCCTGTCAGTGCAGGAGACACGGATTCGATCCCTGATCTGGGAAGATCCTACATGGCATGGAGCAACTAAGCCTGTGAGCCACAACTACTGAGCCTGTGCTCTGGGGCCTGGGAGCCGCAACTACTGAAGCCCACTCAGCTTAGAGCCTGTGCTCTGCAAGAGAGGCCACTGCAATGAGAAGCCTGTTCACAGCAACCAGAGAGTAGCCTTTGCTCAACATAACTAAAGAAAAGTCTATGCAGCAACGAAGACCTGCTGCTGCTGCTAAGTCGCTTCCATCATGTCCGACTCTGTGTGACCCCATAGACGGCAGCCCGCCAGGCTCCCCCGTCCGTCCCTGGGATTCTCCAGGCAAGAACACTGGAGTGGGTTGCCATTTCTTTCTCCAATGCATGAAAGTGAAAAGTGAAAGTGAAGTCATTCAGTCGTATCTGACTCTTAGTGACCCCATGGACTGCAGCCTACCAGGCTCCTCCATCCATGGGCTTTTCTAGGCAAGAGTACTGGAGTGGGGTGCCATTGCCTTCTCCAAATGAAGATCTAGCACTGCAAAAAATAAGTAAATAAAATGATTTTTTTAATAGTAATTTTTTAAAAAGTGTATGTATTTATTACAAAGTCAATCCCAAACTAGTCACCTTTCCACTGATATTTTTTGTTTTAATTGCTAACATTTCCAATGTTTTCTTTTTAAAGTACACTTTCATTGCCAATATACAGCATTTCAGATATTTAATGAGTTTAATAGGTTTGGATTGGTGATATCTGGAAGGTAACCTTGAAGGAGCTGAGACTCAAGTCGAGTTTTACAGAATTGTATATATTTTTCCATTTTGGTAAACTATACATAACAAAATTCACCATTTCAGACATTTTAAGCGTACAGTTCAGTGGCATTCCATACGTTCACACTGTTGTTCAACCATCACCACTATTTTATCTTCAGAACTTTCTCATCTTCCTTAACTGATGTATTTTTTCCTTAGTTACATTTACTATTTCTCTTTACAAAAATAATATGTGTTCAATGTAGACAATTTGGCAAAAAAAAAACCAAACAAACAGAAAAGCACAAAGGAAAAATGAAAATATCCCATAATTTCACAAATCTGTTAGCATCTGTTGATAAGAAAGACATGAAAAGATATCTTAGGGTGAGAAGACCCACCCATCCCCCTGGCTTAGAGGACATGAGCAGAGGCGTCCTGTGGGAGATGGTTTTAAATGTGAAGAGTGAAGATATTCTAAACATATTTATCTTTAGTATCTTCCTCAAAAGGGGATGTATGAAAGAAGCAGAGAGTGGTTCTAGTAGTGAACCCAACCCAGTAAAGACCCGAGCGTGTGTTCTGGTTATCTGGTAATACATATCAAACCATCCCAAAATTAACGGTGCAAAACACAGACAACAACCACGTGTTACTATTACTATTTCTCGCAGTGCTGGGGGTTAACTGGTCTCAGGATCTCCTATGTGGTGTGGTCGGTCAGACAGGAGCTGGGGGTGGACATGGGAAGGTTTCCTCACACCTTTGGCTTCTGGGCTGGAACAACTGGGGCTCCTCTAGCACCCCCATCTCCATAAGGTCTCCCCACATGGACTCTCCAGCATGGCAACTTCAGGGTGGCCAGACTTCCTACCTGATGGCTCAGGGATCCAAAGGCACGTGCCATCTGGAGAAAGCCAGGTGGGAGCTGCATCTTTTTTTGGACACATCTCAGAAGCCATGTAGTACCACCTTCACCACATTCAGTGCTTTAGAAATGAGTCACTAAGGTCACTATATTCAAAGGCAGGGGAAGGAGATTACCTGAAGGGAGGGATGTCAAAGAACTGGTATAACTCTCCATACCTGTGGGCTCCATATCTGCAGATTCAAAAAACCACAGATGAAAATTAAAAAAAAAAAAGTTCCAGAAAGATCCAAGAAACAAAACTTCAATTTTCCACCCATTGCCAACTATTCACATAGCATTTACATTGTATTTAAAACTATTTATATAGCATTTATATTGTACTAGACATTACAAGTAATCTAGAAATGATTTACAGTGTATGGGATGTTATATGTAAATGTTATATGCAAATCCTTCCCCACTGTATATAAGAGACTTGAGCATCCACGGACTTTGGTATCCATGGAGGGTTCTGGAACTAATCCCCCACACATACTGAGAGACAAGGGACGACTGTACTTTAAAACTCACTGCAGTCATCGATTCTGGTATTTATTCTAGAATGATGCGAACGCCACAGACTCCCACTGCTGGTCCTACAGAGCAAGTGTTCCATAAATGATTAATTTAGGATCATAGAATCTACTGAGATCTTAGAGATTACTCAGGCAAATGCTTGCCAATGCTTTATGATGCTCAAATCCCTTTCACAGTAATACGCTCTCTTGACAACTTCCTTAGTGATTTAAAACTCTGGTCATTTTTGCATGCTGCTAAGTCACTTCAGTCGTGTCCGACTCTGTGTGACCCCATAGACGGCAGCCCACCAGGCTCCCCCGTCCCTGGGATTCTCCAGGCAAGAACACTGGAGTGGGTTGCCATTTCCTTCTCCAATGCATGAAAGGGAAAAGTGAAAGGGAAGTCGCTCAGTAGTGTCCGACCCTCAGCGACCCCATGGACTGCAGCCTACCAGGCTCCTCCGTCCATGGGATTTTCCAGGCAGGAGTACTGGAGTGGGTTGCCGTTGCCTTCTCTGCATTTTTGCATAGTAAATGACAAAAGAGTAACTTTTTTTAAGCATTCACTTAAGAAGCATTCACTGGGGTCTTACTATATACTGCACACTGTGTTGGATCCCAGGAAAATAACAAGATACATATGGTTCCTGCCGTAATGAACTTACTGTATGGCAGTAGAGCCAGACAACTTAATGAAGTATATTATAATAAAGTGTGTTAGATGCACTGATAGAAGTACCAGCTCACAGAATAATTTCTCTGGTTCTGATCTCTCTGCTCAGATCAAAACGGTGTTTCCAAGATTTTAATATCTTTCACTTGGATGTCAGGGCATGAAAGCTCCTCACACTCAAGATGTTAAAAAACAAATTATCTCCTCTGTCCAGATCGTCCCTCTATTCTCTTTATTTAATGACATTCCACCCAACTGGCCAAATTAATAGAAACTATGGTCTTCTAGCCTTTTCCCAGTCTCTAGCTCCCTACATTGACCTGTCCCCACAATGTTACCTCTGTCACAGACTGTCTCAAGAAAGTTATTTAAGAAAAAAACAATTGTAACAGTATATTGTTAAGACAATTTTAAAGTACTTAAGTAAACTGATGATGGAGAAGGCAATGGCACCCCACTCCAGTACTGTTGCCTGGAAAATCCCATGGACAGAGGAGCCTGGTAGGCTACAGTCCAAGGGGTGGCGAAGAGTCGGACCTGACTGAGTGACTTCACTTTCACTTTTCACTTTCATGCACTGGAGAATGAAATGGCAACCCACTCCAGTGTTCTTGCCTGGAGAATCCCAGGGACGGGGGAGCCTGGTGGGCTGCCGTCTATGGGGTCGCACAGAGTCGGACATGACTGAAGCGACTTAGCAGCAGCAAACTGATGATTAAAAAAACACTCTTCCCTATCAAAGAAGTGATGGGCGCTAGTTTTAAATTAATTGCAAAAACATATGATCTGTCAACAAACAAGATGATATATAAAATTTGGGGACCAAATGTACATTGAAATTTAATCATATGTTATAGGATCGAAAATAGATAAATAGATAAATATTGCCTTCATTTAGTGATTGCATTTTGTGCTAAAGTGAAAAAAAAACAAATTTTGAGTTTTATTTCTGAAATGTGAAAGAAAAGATGTTAGGATCTATTGGGAAGTACTTCTCCTCAAATAACATTGATAAAATCCATGTGCCGCTTCTTGTGTCCTCATGCAACAGGGCCTCTGCATAGGGCATTTCCTCCCCCACCATGGCTGTTCCTACCCCAACAAGGCTGTACCCTCCTTAAACTGTCAAGACCTTGGTCAAACATTCCTAACAATTAACAGTTCTGTGAAGGCTTTTTCCTCAACTACTCCCCAGCCCCCCACCACACACAGTTAGTCCCTCCTTCTCGTATTCCCATTCTCCCGGCCACCCCATGCCACTTAGGACACATCTGTCTCCCTAGGCAGTGACTTGTATCTTATCCTGGCCCCCTGGCATCTACACAGTGTCCGATACTGGTTCACTGCTTAGAATTCAGCAGTGAACCCAGCCAGTGAAAATCCTTGTCCTCACAAAGCCCACATTCTGGTTGGGAGGACAGATTATAAATGAAATCAGTAAAATAGGATGTTAGAGGGGCTTCCCAAGTGGGTCAGGGATAAAGTATCTGCCTGCAATACAGGAGATGCAGGGCATGGAGATAAGATCCCTGGAGGAGGGCATGGCAACCCACTCCAGTATTCTTGTCTGGAGAATCCAATGAACAGGGGAGCCTGGTGGGCTACAGTCCATAGGATTGCAAAGAGTAGGACACAACTGAAGCGACTTAGCACGTACAGAGCATGTTAGAAAAATGGAGACACAGGCAGAGTGGGGGGGCTTGTGAGGATATGAGATGTGGGGGACAGAGCTCCAGACCTGCACCAGCTGAGTAAAGGTCTAGAGGCTGGAAGTAGGGGACTGGCTGCGATCAAGTTACAGCAAGGAGGCTGATGTGACTGGAGAGGCAGTGAGCTGGGGAGAATGGCATTGGAGGAGAGGTCAGAGAGGTGGAACGGCCTTCCAGATCAGATAGGCTTTCCTGTCATATGAAGGACTCCAGCTTTTGCTCTGAGCTAGGAGGCACTGGTGGGTTTTGAGCAGAGAAGCGACATGATCTCATCCCTGTTTTAATAAGATCACTCTGGATGCTATAGTGAAAAAAGACTGAAGGGGGACAAGGACTGAAGGGGGACGAGTGAGAGGGCAATTGTGACAATTTAGTGAGAGATGATGGTGCTTGGTTGAAGGTAGTAGCAGGAAAGTGAAGTGTGAAAGATGGGATGGTGAAGAGTCAAGGATGGCTCCAAGGCTTTTGACCTGAGCATCAGGAACGATGAAGCCGCTAGGAACTGAGATGGGGAGACTGGGGGAGAAGCAGATTTAATAGGGAAGGTCAGAGCTCAGTTTTAGGCATGTTAAATTTGTTGCTGTTTTGTTTTAATCCTTGCAGTTTACGTGGATCTTAGTCCCCCTCACCAGGGATTTGATCTGTGCTCCTGGCAGTGAAAGCACAGAATCCTAACCACTAGACCACCAGGGAATTCCCTGGACACGTTAAAGGTGAGATGCACATTGGCCAATGGAAATGTTGAGCAGGTAGCTGGATACACAAGTCTGAAGTTCAAGAGAGATGGTGCAGGCTGAGATATAAATGTAGGCATCTTCAGCATAAAGATTTAATTTACAGCTTTGATGACCAGATGAGATCACTAAGAGAAACAAGTAGGAGTGATGGGCTAAGTCAAATGCTACTGATGGGCTTGGCAGTGAATGAATAAATGCTAAATTCCACTGGACCTGCAAAGTGCTGGTCATTATTAAGGGTTAATTAGCAACAGATGGGTACGGTACACACTGGGTACAGAGACAAAATAGCTCTAAGTCATGGAGACAAAGAGATGAAGAACCATGGCATCTTGGTCTTAGAAATGACCTTAAATAGGTCATTTCTAATGATGACCTTAAATTCTGTCTGTACTTCACCTTAGCCTGACCACTGAATCCCCGGCTTTAGAGAAAGAAGTGACTGGGATTCTAAGACAACCAGTCTAGCTAGGACACAGAACGCACAGTTGAAATTGTGAGTGGGAAATGACCTCCTGGAGTCAGAAAACCAGAGTTCAGGTCTTGTATCTGCTACTCCCTGGCCTCGTTTCCTTAGGCAAGTCACTTTGCCTCCTCCAGCCTCAGTTTCCCTACATGTAAGATGAGAGCAATCAAACCTTCCTTGTCTCTCCCAGGGCTGCAGAGAGGTGCAAGTATGGCAGGGCTTGCATGTTCATGGGTACTAAGTCTTGTCGAACTCTTAGTGATCCTATGGACTGTAGCCCACCAGGCTCCTTTGTCCATGGGATTCTCCAGGCAAGAAAACTGGAGTGGGTTGCCATGCCCTCCTCCAGGGGATCTTCTTGACCCAGGGATTGAACCGGCATCTCTTGCACTGCAGGAGGATTCTTCACCCACTGAGCCACCTGGGAAGCCTGTGGCAATGCTTGGAGTAGCGTAAATGCCCTGCTGGGGCTGGTTATTCCAAGACCAAAAGGTCAACAGAAGTCATCAGTTTGTTACGGCAGTGGAAATGGAGATGAGGAGGGAACCGTCGTGTCCCCAGAGGGTCTGTCGGTGGAGAAACTAAGGAGGATTCAGGCCAGGACCTGGGCTGGAATGGACTGGCTCAAATGGCAAGATGGGGTTATCAGGACAGAAACCAAGGCCTTGAATCTGCCTCCACTGAGCCTGGAACCCAGACGTTGGAGACCCTGAGGCAGCTGCAGAGAAAAGAAAGAGAGACATCGGGGCAGAAAGAGATCCCGAGACAGAGACGAAGAGACAAACAGACCCAGAAACCAACTGCCCAAATGGGGGGGCCCATGGCGACCCGGAGCCGGCGAGGCACACGCGCGCAGACCCCAGCAGGGCGGAGCACCCGCGAGGCGCAGGTCACAGCACGGGGCCAGGGTCCCTGGCGGGGCTCGACCGGCCGCGCTCGCCTGGCGCCCCCGCCTGGGCGGCTCGCCCAAGATGGCGATGGAGGGGCGGGCGAGGCGGCAGCAGCCCCGGCCCCCGCGCCGGCCCCCGCTCAGGCCCGGGCCCCCGAGGCCGCGCCCCCGCCCGCGGCGCCGCGCCTCCCCGGGCCACTGACGCCCGGCGCGCCCTCCCCCGGCGGCGGCGGCGGCGGCCGAGGCGCGGGGAGGCGGCGGCGGCGGCAGCCCGGGCCCGGCCCCATGTCGCGGGGGGACGCTGGCCGCGGCAGCGGGCTCATCGCGCTGACCTTCTGCCTGCTGACCGCGCGCGGTAAGGGCGGGCACCCAGGCAGCGGCGGGAGCGCCTGCGGGGTGACTGTGCGCCCCGGGCTGCGTGGGGCTGTGGGGCCGCCGCGCCCCGAGTCCCGAACGAATGGGGACCTTCGGGCGCCGGCTGCGCGCCCTTGTGCCGGTGATGCCTGCGCTCCGGGGTCCGCGAGCCGCGGCGGGTCGCGTTCGCGGCGCGTACTTGTCCGTAGGGGGTGTGTATGTCCTTGGTTTGTGGAGTCCGGAGTGAGCGTACGAGTGTGTGTGTGTGTGTGTGTGTGTGTGCGCGCGCGCGCGCGCGCAGAGGGTGGGGAGGGGGCTTCTGCCTGGCGCACAGGTCCGCAGTGCGTGGCCGATCGCTGCGTGGCATCGCGGGCAGTGGCTGCGGTGCCGGTGGTTTGTGCGGGGCGGGTACTGCCTTGTACGCGCGCGTCTCCGGGTTGGGAGTGTGAAAGAAGAGGGGTGTGTGTTGAGATTGTGTGTAATTGTGTTCATGGCACTGAGCTAATATTTGGCCTTGGCTTTTGGGGAGTGTCCTTGCCCTTGGTGGGGGGACAGGAGTAGGAGATTCCGGATTTGACTGGGGATAGTTGTGATAAAATACTCAACTTTGTCCAGTGGGTGTGTCCCTGAGGCTGGTTGCGGGGGGGAGCGGGGGACTGTTGCCTCCCCCCCAAACCCGAGGCCCGAAGTGGGCTGGGGGAGGGGGCAGGAACCAGTTGCTTTCGTGGACGAGTCCAATACTCGCTGTCGGGCTGGGACGCGTGTCACTTCTGCCCCACCCCCGAGGGACACATCTGAAAAGGGTTAACGAGGTCAGCAAGGCCTCCTCCAGCCCCCCAGCACAGTGCGCATTGGGGGTAGGTAACTCTCCAGAGTTGTCCTAGCTGGAGAAAGGGCTGGGGATGGGGTGACGAAGTCCCAAGTGTCTATGCTTAAGGGAGCCTTTTTCTACCCCGGCCCGCTCCCTTTCGGCCCTGTGTGCGTTTGGGGGGCGGCCCAGGGGGAAGGTGGTTGGGAGCGCTGGGGAGGGGGATGGGCTGCCCGCTTTGTTCGCCTAGTCCTTGCCTTCCCTGCCTAGCGGGGAGCTGAGGATGTGTCCGGGGCTAGTCGGGGAGGGACTTGGAGGTGGGGGTGGGGAGGGGGATTTCTCTCCAGCTGCTGCGGCTTTCCAGAGAGACTCAGCCAGGCCACGTGGGAGGGAGGCAGGGACGGCGGAGGGGGGAAGGAGCCTCCGCCTGGCCCGCCCCGGCCCTTCTCCAGGAAACCCAAACAGCGGGTGGGAAAGTATCAGGAACTACTCGGACCCCCTAGCTCCCTACAAAGACACGCCCCTTTTCAGAACCGACTGCGGACCCGGCAGGAGGCCGCCTGGGGGCAGGGTCCCGGCCTCTGGGCCAGGGTAGTGGGGGGTCTGGGGTTGTCAGGTGGGGTGCGGGGAAGTGCCAGAGAGGCGTCTGTGCTTCTGGAGGCCTAGGGATTAACGAAGAGTTGTACCCACCCTCTTCTCAGAGATCCAGACCGGGGTCGGGATCATCCAGCCAAGCGGAGTCAGGACTGGGAACTGCACTCAATCGAGCATTATGGAGTAGCGGTGGGGCCTCCCGCCAGGGGCTCAGTTTGCCTCGGAGACCTGGCCTCTCCGGACTCCGAGTGCACAAGGCCGAGCTGGGGCTCCCTTGGCAGCAGTGTGCTTGGCTGAAGCTACTGCGCTGCCGGTCCTCAGTGCTAAATCCTTTGAGTGTGCAAATCTTCTCAGTCCTGGGGACATTCCCCAGGCTAGAGTTTGACTAGCCAGCCCCATCTGGATGGAGGTCATTTATTCAACAAATATTTACTGAGTACTCGTTTTGGCTAGCATGTGACCGGCGCCTGGATATAGTAAATAAGGAGGAGACTGACAGGTAGTCAGCAAAGGCTTCCTTCAGGAAGTAGTGAAAACTAGAGCTCTGTGCAGAGGGTCAGTTAGCACGGAAGGAGAGCGATGGTGGGGAGAGTTTTGCAGAGAGAACTGCACGTGCAAACGCTCAGAAGTGACTTTCTTTAGACCATCGAATGAAACTAAATCTGGCTGGAGTTTAGAGTGCAAGGCATGAGGGTGGGGCAGGTTAAGGAAGAATGGGCCAGGGGCCACAGAGTGTCAAAAAGAGAAGGCTGAAAATGGAGCTGGATCCAACTCATGAAGGGGCTTATAAGCCCCACCAGGGTTTCTGGCCTGAGAACCCAAATGAGTCCTTGGGGGTTTTTTTGTTTGTTCGTTTTTTGTTTTTCTTCTAAAATATTTACTTATTTTTCTGTGCTCTGGGTCTTCGTTGCTGCTTGTGGGCTGTCTCTAGTTCCGGACATTGGGGGCTCCTCTCTAGTTGTGTGTGGGCTTCTCACTGCCGGGGCCTCCCTTCTTGTGGAGCACAAGCTCTAGGCACGTGGGCTCAGTAGTTGCAGCTCACTGGCTCCAGAGCGCAGACTCACTAGTTGTGGCCCAGGGGCTTAGTTGCCCCCTCAGCATGTGGGATCTTTCTGGATCAGGGATCGAAATGGTGTCCCCTGCATTTCGGGGAGGATTGTTAACCACCGGAGCACCAGGGAAACCCTGGAGGGTTTTGAGATCTGTTTTGCATCAGCTCACTCCAACCTAGGTAGAGAATGATTGCATGGGATGGAGGCAGGAAGCTGCTACTTCTTGGGAGGCTGTGGTAGTAATCCAGAAGAGAGGGTGGTGGTAACTAAAGTAGTGGCAATTGGAATGGCCAAGTAGCTGGATTCTAGAGTAGAATTAGCATGATCGTTTCAGGGAGTTTGTAGAGAGTGAGGGAGGGAGAAGTGAAAAATAATAGACACTTCAGCCACCTTGACATGTTGGAGTCAAGACTGACTGCCTGTCTCCCCAGCACACTTCTGGTCAGGGGTTGGGAACTGGGGAAGTGTTGATGTGAATGGGATCCTACCTGGGAGTGGTGGTGGGATGCCCAGTGCTCTGTTTTCACCACAAGCAGAATTTAGGGGGTGGTGACGCAAGAGGTCAGCAGGAGGAGGGCTCTAAGAATAGGTGAGCTGCTTTCTTCTCACCAGGAAACTCCCACCTCCCATCCCTTTCTCATCCCAGAGGCTCAGAGGCCAACCTCCATCAGTTGGAGTGTTGGGGTGGCCCTTTCTGACCTCATCTTGGGGGTTAGGAACTAGGTCAAACACAATCTCTATTTTTTTTCAAGATTTTTTTATTTTGATGTGGACCATTTTTGAAAAGTGTCTTTATTGAGTTTCTTACAGTATTGTTTCTGTTCTATGTTTTGGCTTTTTGGCTAAGAGGCATGTGGAATCTTAGCTCCCATACCACTGACGTTGGAATGGGACATCTTAACCACTGGACCGCCAGCAAGTCCCAAACATAATCTCTATTAATAGTGAATCTAAACAATCCAGTTAAACTTTCATTGATCTTGTATGTTTTTTCATGGCTCAGTTAGTCATGGCTCAGGCTTCCCTGGTGGCTCAGACAGTAAAGCATCTGCCTGCAGTGTGGGAGACCTGGGTTCGATCCTTGGGTTGGGAAGATCCCCTGGAGAAGGAAATGGCAACCCACTCCAGTACTCTTGCCTGGAAAATCCTGTGGACTGAGGAGCCTGGTAGGCTACAGTCCATGGGGTCGCAAAGAGTCAGACTTCACTTCACTTCAGTTAATCATAAGTTTCAAGTTGATTAATCTCACAATGAGTCTTCAAAGGTCAGCACTAAGGAGAACTTAGAAATACTTTTAGCATGAACTCATTTTGCAGATGAGAAAACTGAGTGACTTCCCAGAGTTACATGGATGGAGACTGAACTGGGACTGTAACCAATCTCCTGGCTATTGGAGTAGCCATGCCTTCCCGGGATTTGGTGCACATTAAACCCGAGTTCAGTCTCTCTTCACCCCTCCCCCTCACATGAGAAGTTACCAACAACTTGGGGCTTATCCCCCTCACTTCATGTGTCTGGGCCTGGGCCCTGGAATCCACTGTTCCCCACCCACTGCCTCCTGTTCTGCCTCCACTCTTTCTGAGATACAGGAACCAGACTTGACACAGAATTCCAGATGCAGAACAGATGTTATTTCCAAGCAGGCCTAGGGGCTCCCAGCTCCCCGGGTCACAGGGGAGGAAGAGAAAGAGTGGCTCTGATGGGGGAGGACCCCAGCCCCAGCCTGGTCAGAGACGGGGGATGGCAGCTGTGGGGAGAGAAGAAAACCAGAGAGGATGATCTGGCCTGACATGCAAAGAAATGGAATCCTCGTGCTTGGGGCTGGCTGGGCTGCCAGCTACTACTGCCTCACTGCTGAGGCATTGTCTGGATTTGAGGGGCTGTGGGGTCCCTGGGGTTGGGAAGCAGAGGCTCAGGAAGCCATCTCTCAGGTGCAAACCTGAACACACAAGCTGGTGCAGAGTCAAGACTTCCAGATGGCTTCATAAGGGGCTCACTTACCTTGCACATAGCTTGGAGCTCTGGCAAATGAATGGAGCATAAGAGAGACAAAGGTGAGCACACAAGGAAGGTATTTTTAATCGGACCTTCCATATAGCAGCAGAGGTGAGGTAATGAGCTCCCCGGTCCTGGTAATGTTTAAGTACAGAATTTCTTTGAATGTGAGTTTGCTGTTTTGTCTCTGGGCTTTTTTTTTTTTTTTTTTTTTTGGCTGTGCCGGACAGCTTGCATGATCTTAAGTCCTTAGTTCCTTGATCAGGGGTGAAACTCTGGCCCACGGCAGTGAACGCACAGAGTCCTAACCACTGGACTGCCAGGGAATTCCCTGCCTTGGTGCATTTTCAGCATTTTGCTGGATATCTCATAGGAGGCACATGCTATGCTAGGCATTTTCCCACGTGTATTATTCACATCATCCCCAGCCCTGAAGGGAGTTCCTATAATTTTTCCAGATAAGGAAATGGATGTTTGGAAAAGCACAAGGGGCTCTGTGTCTTGTCCTCTTGCGAGTCTCTCTGCCTGTCCTCTCATCTGTTCAAGGACTATTTATTGAGCACCTGCTGTGTGCCAGACAGTGTTTTAGGTCCTAGGCAACGCTGACCAGGACGATAATCTCAAACTTGTTGCCTTGCTGGGGAGATAGGCAAGTCAGAAATCTGCCGTGCTAACTGCAATGGCTCAGGTACCTGGGGCAGAAAAAGGAGCGGCGTCGAAGTCAGACCCCGGGATGGCACAGCTACTGAGGGAAGACGGAGCAGCAGTGCTTTCCGAGAACAGGAAGTGGTTTGGTCTGCTGGGGGCTCCGCGTGACAGGAAGCAGGAGGTAGGCCAGTCAAGCTGAGCGTGGCTTTGCTGTCAAGTCTGCTGGGGCCGAGCCTGACTCCGCAGGATCACACCTGAAGGGAATGCTGTCTTCCTCGCATCCCAGGCAACCCTCCCAGGCTCTCTTCCCAGCTGTTGTGGGAGGGGCTTAGCTGTTGTGGGAGGGGCTTAGCGTGTGGTCTGGGAGGTGGCCAAGGTAGGGAGTGGGGAAGGAGGTTTCTGGAAGAAACTGACTTGTGTCTCCTGGGAAAGAGTGGTGTTGGTGTCATGGAGAATTGCCCTTGTAGACTGAAAACAAGTAATAAATCTGTTGGGCCCTGAAATTCAAAAATGACAAGGCATTGATGTTTGTGGCAAGTTCTTGCCTTAACAAAGGCAGCATCTCAGCTTTGTCCCCCTTCTTCCCCCCACTCCCCCATCCTCTTTTCTGAAAGTTCACTGAGGAACGGAACCCTGGCTTATGCCAGGCCCCCACAAATCCTGCAGAACAGCACGGAGTTGGCCCCAGGGCTCAGCAGCGAATCTCCTTTCTGTCTGGGTCCTAATTGGCCTCATAAAATCTAATTTATCCTGCAAGTGGGTAAAATAATGCCAGAAAAAGGAGACTGAGAGATGGTCCTGGGGCTCCTGAGCATAGAAGCTCTGTATCCCCAGCAGGGTCCCCCCCTCCCCACCCGGAAGAGTGAGGAGAAGGGCTTGTGGGGGAGGGAGAACCCCTCGAGCAGAAAGCTGGCCACAGCAAGTGTCGGCTTTGTCCGCCCTGGCCTGAGAGGGAGGGCTGAGAAGTGCTCATGGGAGGGGCTGGGGGTGGTGGGAAAGGGGGGGCCATGAAACCACTGGGCAAACACTGCCCACTCTCCGGAGCATCACTTTATGCAAAAAGATTTGGTGGTGTAGGAGCCACATTTACATGAAAGCTAACACTGCTGTGTAGCAGAATAGGATGCAAAATGGGCCAGAGGTTTCAAAATAAAAGCATTTCAGGTGGTCAGTAAGCCTCCTGGGTCTGATTTCCTCTACTGCTGGGAGAATTTTGGTGAAAACGAGAACTGTGGCAGCTCTTCATTTTAAAACTAGGGAAATGGAACCTGAAAGGAGGAAAACGGACCAAGGTCATACAACACACGATGCGCCTAGGACTCTGACTCTAGGCCAAGGCTGGTCCCACCACATCCCATGGTCTGTCTTAGGCAAGAGGAAGGATGGGTAGGGGACCTCTGAGTGGCTGCATTCTGTGAGACCCAGGAAAAACCTTCCTTGGCGGGGAACAGGGGTAACTTCATGGAGGGATGTGGCAGCTGAGCTGAGTGCCCTAAGGATCCACATGTCCTGGGCACAGAAGTTGGGCTGGGCCCTGAGGCAGAGAGAACCTCCTCTTATTTGGGAGCAGCTCTCTCCTTGATGCTGGGTTCACCCCTGGGATGTCCAAGAAGGACAATTTCCCCAGACTATCTCCCAGAGAGGCGAGCCCCTCCCCTGTTGGGCCTCAGTTGGGCCCCTCCCTGTCTATAAAATGAGCAGTCTCAGGCTCTGCACATATTTTCATTAACGTGAGCTGACCTGGACTCCTGGCACAGTCCTGTACCCCCCGGGACCCCGAGTTCTCCCCACATCTACATCCCTGTTGGTTTCCACTGCCGCCTGGTCTTGCTGGGCGCTGAGCTCCTCTGAGGTGGGGCAGCCAGACATCTGCTGATCCATGAATATTCAGGAAGGAATTGGAGCCTTCTCTGGGCTCCCCAGCCAGCCACGGCCCCTCTGGCCGCCATCCTGCCCATCCGAGCCCAGGCTGCTGACAGACCCAGCAGCTGCTCGGGGCCCCAACTGTTCACATTGTTTGTTCACCACGGCGGGGGATTTTCCAAGCCTCTGACATGCTTTGCGGGGTAGGGAGGCTGCCAGAGGGCTCAGGGATTCGAGTCATGTGGGGCTTTTCTTCCCTGAAACTCAAACCGACTGCTCAGAGGCGGCTGGAATGGGGCATTTGGAAGCCGCTGGGCTGACAGCCCAGGCTGGCCTTGCCCCCACCGCGTTTGCATCAGAATCTAGGGCCTCAGATAGACAAGGGACTGGATGTTGAGAATAGTGATTTGCATTTGTACATCCCCTTCAAGTTTATGAAGTCAAAGTATTAGTCTTCAGCCGTGTCCAACTCTTTGCAACCCCATGGACTGTAGCCCACCAGGCTCCTCTGTCCCTGGGATTCTCCAGGCAAGAATACTGGAGTGGGCTGCCATTCCCTTCTCCAGGGGATCTTCCCAACCCAGGGATCAAACCCGGGTTTCCTGCACTGCAGGCAGATTCTTTATCATCTGAGCCACCAGTGAGATCTCCAGTTTATGAAGTGCCTCTAAAGAATGAGTTCCCATTCCTTGATTGATACCTGTTAGGCTTTGAACTGGAGCCCTGCCCTCCATCATCTGGTGGAATCCTCACAGGCTCCATAGTATCACCTTCATTTTACAGATGTGGAACCCGAGGCCCAGAGAGGTGAAGTGGCTTGTCACATAGCTGGTAGGTGGAACAGCATGATTGGAAGCTTGATCTTCTGCCCTGGGATCAGGTGCTCTTCGTGGCTTCCTTCCCCAGTTTGGCTGGAAGCCAGGTGAGGGCAAGTGCTGCCTTCTCCTGGCTGCACCCTCTAGTACTGCTGAAACCAGCTGTGTCGTTGAAGGTGCCTGCAGAGCCTTTAAGAAAGGCAGAGAGGCCCGTTCAGACCCCCTCTGTCTGTCTGTCTTCCCACAGCGGTGTCCTGGCTTCTGCCCTGGCCTCTGTATCTCAACCTGTCAGGACTTCTCCCCTCCGTCTTGATCCTATTCAGGGCTTTAAGTGTTGGCAAATATGTGTCTAGGTGTAGCAGAGATTCGGGTGCACATGTTTAGATGTGGAAGGTATCTATAGTTTTTTGTGTATATCTAGATGATATGGGCTGCCGTCTATGGGGTCGCACAGAGTCGGACACGACTGAAGTGACTTAGCAGTAGCAGTAGCAGATGATACAGGCTTCCCAGATGGCTCAATGGGTAAAGAACCTGCCTACAATGCAGGAGATGCAGAAGGCACAGGTTCGATCCCTGGGTTGAGAAGATGCCCTGGAGGACGTCTTGAAAACCCACTCCAGTATTGTCTGAAAAATCCCATGGACAGAGGAGCCTGCTGGGCTATACAGTCCATGGGGTCGCAAAGAGTCGAACACGACTGAAGTGACTGAGCACTGCACAGCTCAGTATTTAGATGATACTCTAAATCAGTTTAGGAATAGGTGTGTCCAGTTCACTGAACAATCCTGCCGTCATAGAATCTCAGACATCACCTACTATGTTTGAGTAAACAAGAGCAGGGTGGGGGTGGGGGCAAGAAAGTCCCAAGGCCACACAGCTAGACTGTGACAGGTCCAGGTCTAGAACTGAGGGTCGCCTGAGTCCCCCACCGCTGTGCTTTCCGCATGCCCCTGACGGGACGCTGTCAGCCCTGGCCTGCCTGGTAATGAGTATGGGCCATTGTCTTCCCCTCTGTCCCTGACTCACTCTCAGACACACCATGGTGCCTTTAAGCAAGGTGTCAGGCCAGAGGATAGAAGGGAGCCTTCAGCCTTGGAGCATCTATGGGACAAGGAGGCAGCAGGCCAACCTTGTGGGAGATACAATGGGGAGAACACACCATTTCCCTGTGAATAATGGTTACTGGCCTGGCTGAGATGTTGCTTAAAATGATAAACATTGGCATTTGGGTGTTTTGCCTTGACCCTGGGATGGCATTCCCTGCCTCTGTTGTCCTCCTGCTTCACCTCCGGCTCCCTTCCTCTGCTGTCCACCTTTGTGGCCAGGGTGGTGTTGGAGCTGCGGGCTCTTCTGGGGCATCTGCAGAGGGTTGGAGGCCTGGGTTCTGTGCTGGCTCATTGTGCGGCTCTGGAGGAATCAGCTGCAGGGAGGAGAGCTTAACTCTTGCAGTCGCTGCAGCAGAAGTGGGTTGGACAATCATGGTTGAGACGATCTGCAGGATTCCAGGAGAGGGAATGACATTACTGAGCCAGGTCAGCCACTGTGCCGCTCTCCCTTAGCACACAGCATCTCACTGACCTCTCACGGCAGCCTTTTGAAGAACAAATGACTATGTCTTTTTAAATTGAGAGGCAATTCACAGGCCACAAAAGTCACCATTTAAAGGCTACAAATCAGTGGGTTAAGTTTATTCACAAGGTTGTGCAACCATCACCACTATCTAATTCTAGAAACATTTTCAGCACCCAAAAAAGAAACCTTAGATCCCTTAGCCATCTCTCTTCATTCTTCCCTCTCCCCAGTCCCTGGCAACCATGAATTTATGGTCTTGTCTCTATGGATGTGCCTATTCTGGACATTTCATAGAAATGAGATCACATTATACAATATGTGGCATTTCATAACTGGCTTCTTTCCCTTTGCATAAAGTTTTCAAGGTTTATTCCCTCTGAGGCAAATGTCAGTACTTCATTTCTTTTGATAGCTGAGTAATATATTTATCCATTCATCAAATGATTGGGTTTCCCAGGTGGTGCTAGAGGTAAAGAATCTGCCTGCCAGTGCAGGATGCATGAGACTCAGGTTTGATCCCTGGGTTGGGAAGATCCCCCTAGAGGAGGGCATGGCAACCCATCCCAGTTATCTTGCCTGGAGAATCCCCATGGACAGAGGAGCCTGGTGGACCATAGGGTCACACTGAGTTGAACACGACTGAAGCGACTTAGCACGCACAGGTGATTGGGCATTTGAGTTGCTTCCACATTTTGCTAAAAACTGTGTTATTTTGTGGATGAGGAAGTTGAGTGGGGCTGAGGGGTGGGCACGATGGGCACGAAGCGCAGCCGTTGACCCAAGATCACAGTCAGAGGCAGAGCTGGGATCCAGACACAGGTTTCCTCATGAGCCCTCTTTCTCCGAGGTTTGTCCCCAACCCTGGTGCAAGTGGCTCAGGAGCTGGAGGCTGTGGGATGTAGGAGGACACACTCTGATGGCCCTGGTGTCCCTCCTCTACGCAGGGGAGCAGCCATTGCTCCAGGAGACGACCGTGTCGCTGAGCTGTGGAGCAGGGCCGCTGCAAGTAATCCTGGGCCCAGAACAAGCCCTGGTGCTGGACTGCAGTCTGGGGGTGGCTGCCACCGGACCCCCCACCAGCGTCACGTGGAGCAAGGATGGAGGCGCCCTCCCTGAGCACAAGCACCTTCGCCTGCTACCCAATGGCTCCCTATGGCTGTCCCAGCTGCCAACAGTAGATGGCGCTGACGAGGCAGACCCTGGGGCTTCAGAGGTTATTGAAGGCAGCTATTCCTGCCTGGCCCATGGCCCCCTTGGGGTGATGGCCAGCCAGGCTGCAGTGGTCAAGCTCGCCAGTAAGTGCTACATCTGGGGCTGAGCTGAGACCCACACGACGTGGGGTGTGGGAACTGGGATCCGCCATTCGTTACTTGCACAAAGGCTTGTCCCTGAGCCACCCGCCCTTTCCCTGCCTCCTGTCCTGCTCAGTGGGTCCCTTCCTGCTATTATCTGTCTCACCGTTCAATAGTCTCACATCTTCCCCACTCTTCTGCTGCTCCTCTTTTTCCTTCCCTGTGACTTCGAGAGTCTAGACTTGTGCTTTTCTCCAGGTAGCCCACCAGAGAGACTTGAGTGTCAGGAGCACAACGGTGCTCCCCATGCCCATAGTGTGTGGAGCTGAGCTGCATCATCCAGCCACCCCTTGGGGGGGCTCTTAGGAGGCACAGATCACCATGACATAATTTTGAGGCCAGAGGAGACACTGTAGTCTGACATGAGTAAGGCAGGGGGACTCATCTGACCAGTCATCACCACTTACCCTCTGCCTGCCTGTCTGCGTCGGGCTGAATTTTCTCTGTGCGTGTTTCTGTCGCCTGGTGTCCCTCCGTGTCCGTGTGCACGTGTGTTTCACCATCCTTGCTCACTGTGGTCTCCTTTCTCGTGTCCCTCTCCTGTCGCTGTATTTTCTCACTGTCCTCATCCCCAGCCCTTGCAGGCTTCTCCCTGCACCCAGAATCTCAGACTGTGGAGGAGAACGGGACCGCTCGCTTTCAGTGCCAAATTGAAGGACTGCCAACACCCGTCATTACTTGGGAGAAGGACCAGGTGACAGTGCCTGAGGAGCCTCGGTGAGTGTCCTGTAATGGAGTGGGGAGTGGTTCCCAGAGGGCAGATAGGTTGGGCTCTGGGACGTTCTTGGAAACTGGGATCCTTAGAGTCAAGGTGGCTCCATTTGCCCAAACTGACTTAGGAGCCAACCACCACCAGATGCTCAGCTCATTTCTCATCCCAAAGAGAAATTGGGCCAGACGTTTTTGCTCCCTAGGAGAAAAGCCACCTACCAAGCTATGGGGCTTGGGTTAAGAGCAGTGATCTAGTACTTCAGAGCATATGTAGCCCAACCACTTGTTTTATTGAGGAGGAGACCAAGAGCCAGAGAGGAGCTGTGTTTTATCCAAGGCCACACAGTGAGGCATTGGCTGGATGTTTGTAGTTTGCTCAGGCCAGGAGGCTGCTGGGAGGCTTTCCCTTTGCAGGTTCCTCTGAAATTTCTACCCTAGATACATAACTTCTCTTCTTCCCTCAGTTCCATCCAGTGGGGTGCAGCATCTGATAACTGGGTTGTGGAGAGCTTTTCTGTTTCACCCTCCTTTCTCCCGGTAAAGGCAATGGAGCAATCCCAGGGAATGGTTTCTAGGGCAGAGGAGAAGCAGAGGCTAGACCCAGGACCTGATCGCTCCTGTGGCTTCCTGGGAAAGCCCAAACGTACACAGAGCATGTCCAGAAGGCATGAGGCTCGTTTGCATCCCTGGTCTTGGAATTGGTCTCGTGACTTGGCCGCCACCCCATAGCTTCTTTTTTAATTGGTGCGCTGGGTTTTGTTGCTGCGCGTGGGCTTTCTCTATTTGCGATGAGCCAACTGCTGTCTGGTTGCAGCACGTGGGTTTCTTATTTCGGTGGCTTCTTTTGTGGCTGAGAGCACAGGCTCTTTAGCACTCTGGTTACAGCGGTTGTGGCTTCCAGGCTCAGGAGCTGCAGCACATGAGCTTAGTTGCTCTGAGGCATGTGGAATCTTCCTGGACCAGGGATCAAACCTGTATCCCCTGCATTGGCAGGCAGATTCTTAACCACTGTGCCACCAGGGAAGTCCCACCCTGCGGATTCTTACATTTTGAAAAGGTTTCTCCAAAAGCCTTTCCCAGTCGCCCTGCCCTCCTTTCCGTGCATCTCTCTGGCTGTAGTTACCAGCCCACTCTCTCCTCTCCCAATTGAGGTGAGATTCCTCAGGCTCAGAAATACTGGTTTCCAGATCTCTCTGCCCTGGAACTAACCTGTCTTTAGAGTATTGAGTTGGCCCAGCTCCTCTGACTTTTGCCCATGTCTCAGTAGGGGTGAAAGTGTGAGAGAAACTTCTAGATAGAAAAGCCACAGGCCACATCTCTGCAACAGTTGAAAGGGAGGAAGAAGGGTGAGAAGCCAAGATGTAAGTGATCCTGTGATTCTGGTGATTAGTGAGCCCCAGTGGCCAATGGGTTGGACTAGATCGTGGTTTCCAAAGTGAGTTTTTTTTTTAGAATATTAGTCCCTAAAGATGATTCTTGGAAAAAAAAATTTTTTTCCATGGTCAAATAAGACCAGGAAAGTGCCTATAAATCTCCCTCTTGGAGTTGACAAGTCCCCTGAGCAGCCCTGTGCTGAGAACCTGTTCAACTTGTTTAACCACCTCTTAGACTCATTTGCTCCATAGTGTCGCTCAGCTGTGTCCGACTCTTTGAGAATCCATGGACTGTAGCCCGCCAGGTTCCTCTGTCCATGGGATTCTCTAGGCAAGAATACAGGAGTGGGTTGCCATGCCCTTCTACTATCCCCAGAATGAGCATTCTAGGGCGGGGCCTTGGGATTGCCAACCCAGCTTCCCAGCACCGGCATGTTAAGTTCTGTGCCTCCTCGTGTGGCGCCCCTCACTGCTGGGGGTGGATGCTTCCAGGGAGTTGCTGGGTGAGGGTCAAGCGAGAGGTGGGAGAGAGCAGAAAACTCTCCCCGCATTAAAAGTCACCAGAGGCTCTGCTTAATGCAAGCGGTGTGTTCTCACTTAACCCCTCCCGTCATCCTTCAAGCTAAGGGTTTCTTATTTTTCACATTTTCCTCTATTTACTTTGTTTATATTCCTATTAGATCCATTTTGCAAATTCGTGTAAACAGAGAAGAAGAAACAAAAATGACTCATCTTCTTGCCACCCATGGGAAGCCTCTGTTAGTTTTGATGTCTACCATCAGGACTTTTCCCCTGTATGTTTATAAATATTAAACATTTTGGATGATATATGCTGGGTATTTCTATTCAGCCTTTTTTATAGAAAACAAAAATAGGATTAGATTGCAATTCCTGCTTTTTTTTTTTTCACTTCATGCATACAGAACCCCCTTCCAGGTCTGTCTGTGTGGCTGTGGCAGATGCTTTTCTCTGAACAGTGAAACGAGGGAACTGAGGATCAGAGACACTAGTCACTTGCCTCAAGTCACACAGCTGCTGCCAAGAGTATCTGGTGTTGGAGCCCTGGGGTGTATGGTTTGGTGGTTGGGGTGGGGAAACCGCAGGGTCTGAAGAAGCTCCTGTTGTAGGTGGGCTTAGAGATGGATCCAGTTATGCTCAGAGGAGAGAAGTTACTTCCTCAGTGTTTCTCCACAAATAGAGGAGTTCCCACACCTCCCAGCATCTAGTTAGGCCTCTCCCAGGAGGCTGGAGCTGCCAGTTCCTGGACTCTGAAAGTGTTTGCCCCCAAGTCCTCTGAAAATTGATCCTCATCTATAAATAAGTCAGGCTCATATGTCCCAGCACATTGTGTGTGGGGTGGGGGATAAAGAAATACCTAAAACAGCAACTTGATTATGCCCAAGGTATGTATTTTTACACATGCCCGGATAGAGTTCATGTACAAATATGCTATTCATAAACTCGACTCAGAGGTTTGAAGCAGACCATATGCCCAGGTGCAGGCTGTGCACATGTGCAGTTAATAAGCACACGCTGTCAGGGGCTGTATGCATATTTTGGGCACTGACGGCAAAGTCTAGACCCTAAGGCAATTGCCTGATACTTACACTAATTTCTAATGAGAGGGGATCATTTTTCTTCCATGGGAACCAATAATCACCAAGAGCAGTGTTTCCCAAATCACAGGCATTCACAAACTCCTGTCATAATCTTGGCCACCCCTAAGGCATTTATACAATCACTCACTTTATACATTTCTTCAAATCAGCTCTCTCTTTTGTGTGTGCGTGCTAAGTCGCTTCAGTCGTGTCCGACTCTTGCGACCCCATGGACCCCATGGAGCCTGCCAGGCTCCTCTGTCCATAGGATTCACCAGGTAAGAATACTGGAGTGGGTTGCCATTTCCTTCTCCAGAGGATCTTCCCGTACTCACACTTTAAAATGAATGGATTTAATTCCTGCAGGATCCCTGGTCCAATCCTCTGCCCTGCCCATCTCCCAGGGTCCATCTTGTGTCAGCCTCATGTGACCCTCAGCTCATGTCCCTTTTCCTGGGGTGGATCTCTGAATCCGCCCCAAGGTGGGGCGCCTTGGCCCTCAGGACATTCAGAGCAGCTCTGCCATTTCTTCTCTGCTCTTGAACCCCAGGGTTCACGTGTCCTTTTGCAGGTACAGGAAGCAGGCTCAGGCTTGGGAAGAGAATGGTTCCTTCCTTTTAGATAGAGGTTGCTTTCATTCTACAAGTAGCTATTTTATTTGAAATCATTTTAAAACTATACAATATACTAACTTAAAGGAGAAAAGGTCACCTACAAACTGACCACAGATAGCTATTACCATGATCTTATGTGGGCTTATAATACATTAAGAGGGTCAGGGGTGTGAAATACATAGGAATTATGAAGCCCGTTTTTCAAAGGAGAAACCTGAGGCCTGGACATTGGATGTCACTTGCTAAAAATCACATATATTGGAATCAATTCTCCTCACTCTGCCACAGCTGCTTTTATTCCAGAGCCAGAAGTTACAAAACAAAGTGTACAAGGGCACATGCGTTTTTCCATTTAAATTTAAGTTTTATATTCCCAAACTAATAAATGTTCACTGTAACTAAGAAATTTAAAAGCAGAACAAAGAAGAGCACCCCCACCAGTAATCCCCCTTGCTGAGAAAACCTCCACGAATGATGTGAGCTTTACCACCCTTGACTTTTTCTGGGCACATCCTAGCATATCATTTATCTATTTTCCAAAAATAGCATTGCTTCGCAAACACTGTTTTGTGATTTTTTACCCCCCACTAACCAATGTGTCTTGGACATCCTTCCAAGGACAGAGCTTTTGAAACCACATTTTTAACAAAGCAGAAAAGATATTAAGTGAACATTAAAAGTGCTACCATCTCACTTCTTTGGCTGTAGCAAACGCAGCAACAGCACCACACCCAAGGAAAGGTATCCATTCCTTTGTTCGTTCATTCAACACACATAATTTAGGCAGTATTACTTGTCAGAGGAGGTATTAGCTCTTGGATTGTTGTTTTTGTTGTTTAGTCACTAAGTCGTGTTTTTTGCAACCCCACGGACTGTAGCCCCCCAGGCTCCTCTGTCTATGGGGTTTCCCAGGCAAGAATCCTGGACTGGGTTGCCATTTCCTCCTCCTGGGGATATTCCCAACCCAGAGGCCAAACCCGTGTCTTCTGCATTGGCGGGCGCATTCTTTACCACTGAGCCACCAGGGAAACTCTTGAATACCTGGAGCAACATTTCCCTGGAAAGACCGGGAACCTTTGGGGTCAGGAAGTGCGGGCAGATCTTGAGACTGAGGAAGGAGGAAAGGTCTTAGAGAATATAAGGTGGAGGAGACCAGGATGGGGGTGGGGGCCTTGTTTCTGAGATGGGTCCTTGTCTTTCCCATCAAATTCGTGGCGGCAGGCTGGGTCCTGGCCCAGGATTTAGCTCTAGACGCCCTGCACCTCCTCATCACCTCCCCCCTGCTCGCCTCAGCACTGCTGCAGGCAGCTTGGAGCTGAGGATAAGACTCGGGGCAGAGTTGAGTTTGCCTGTGGGGTGAGGGAAGGAGTGATGAAGGTTTATGTTTTTGTTCTAAGTCTTTGGGCCACAGCAGATTTCTAGGCTTATGGCCAGAATTCCCTCCCAACACCCTTGAGCTAGTGCTTTTCTCCTGTGTTTAGATTTTCTCATACCTTGCTTTCCCCACGAGCCAAGGGATCTTCGCTTCACGTACACAGCTGCCCCATTCCCTCCCTGACCTTGGCCTAGCCTGCATCCACAGTGAGAAACTAGAAGTCTCACTTTCAAGCTGACCCTGCAGAGAGCACAGCTAGAAAATTCAGGAAGACCCACTCCCTCCCTGCTGGGGCCAGGGCCCATCCTGCTTCCCACCACCCAGGCCCCCTTAGACACTTCTCTGCCTGGGATTGCACTGTCTCTAAGCAAGATCTCTGGGCTCTTCTAGCCCAAATTGCTTTCCAACCCTCACCAAAAGGGCAGACAACACCACCCTCATCCATCCTGCCCCTCCTCCGTAATGTACACGTTGACTGGCGGGCGGGGGCACTTGCTGGGACTACATCCTTTCCCACTGGCATTGTTAGCCATCTAATGGCTGCTAAGACAGGCAGGTGGGAAGAACGTGGGATTTGGCACCAGGAGATGTGGGTTCCAATCTTAACTCTGCTTTAACTGTGGGACCCTGGAAAAATACCCTCCTCCCTCCAAGACTTGGTTTTGTCACCAATAAAATGAAGGCTATGATCCCCTCTATCTCTTAGGCTTGTTTCAAGGTTCAGCTTGAGATCATGTGACTAGAAGGGATTTTTATCAGAGGAGAGAGAAGGTAATACAGGCAGGAGGTAAACAAATTCAAATTTTACAGAAGGTTATTTAATGAAAATAAGTCTGCTCCTGAGAGCTCCCTGGATCACAGGTCCCCTCCTAAGACAACCACTATGACCAGGAACATTCCGTGCAAAAGCGTATAAGTGTGCATGTCCTCCACACACTGTTCTGTACCATACATATTTTGGAGATGGCCTTGTATCAGCACACAAGGAGCTGCATCCTTTTAACAGCTGCCTAGCATTCCATTCTATGAATGTACCCGAACAAATTTAGCTAGTTCCCACCCTACAGATGGACGCTTGGATTGTTGCCAGTCTTTTGCTATGGCAGACAGGGTTGGAGTGAATATTGTTAAACATACATTTTGTGTATGTGTATGAGAATATCTTGGGATGAAGTCCTTGAAGTGATGTTGCTGGGTCTAAAAGGTGCATGCAGGTTTGATAAAATACTTATTTGGCTGTGTCGGGTCTTAGTTGCAGCATAGTTGTGGCTCGCAGGCTCGAGAGTGTGGGCTCAGTAGTTGAAGAGCGCAGGCTTAGTTACCTCGTGACACGTGGGATCTTAGTTCCCTGACCAGGCATAGAACCCAGGTCCCCTGCATTGGAAGGCAGATTCTTAACCTCTGGACCACCAGGGAAGTTCCAGTATCTTGTAGTTTTAATTTGCATTTATTACGAGTGAGCTTAGTAAGCCACAGTAGGTGTTTCAGGAAGGAGGGGTGGTGGGTTCAGGACAGCTGGGGCACCGCCACCCTCCCTGTAGAGCCCCTCTCCACCTCACAGGTGCCCTCTGTCCCTTCCCAAGGCTCATCACCCTTCCCAACGGGGTCCTCCAGATCCTGGATGTACAGGAAGGCGATGCAGGCTCCTACCGCTGTGTGGCCACCAACTCAGCACAACAGCGCTTCAGCCAGGAGGCCCTACTCCGCGTGGCCCACAGAGGTAAGGGGGCTGGCCGGGTGGGGCAATCAGCCATCTCGGAGCTGGGAGGGACCTCAAGTCATCCAAGACCTGCCTTCAAATAGGTGACAGATGAGGCCATGAAGCCCAAAGAAGGCAGTGCCACCCAAGTCAGAGATAGCACTCAGGGCAGGAACCCAAGACTTCTTTCTGGTCCAGGGCTCCCTTCCTGCTGAGACTGTTTCCAAGGGTGGATGGAGTGTCCAGGGCTGGGGACAGGTGCAGGGAGATGAGGTGTCTGTGGAGAGGGTAGGTGCCCATCCCTGCCCTGGGGGAGCCGCCCCCTGCTGCTTGCTGTGCATCTGGCTCCTAATGGTCTGGGACTGTTCTTTCCATTTCTCTGAAAATCTCCCGTCCCAGAGTGACGCGGTAGAAAGGACACAGGCTTTGGGGTCAGAACGACCTGGTTTGAATCCTGACTTCTCTACTCACCATCTGTGTGACCCTGGGTTCCTTATCAAATGTCCAGCCCAGGGAGGTGGTGAGAATCGCGGAGATAGGAATGGGAAGTGCCTGGTGCCTGGCAGGTGTTCAATAGATCTCACTTCAGGCCTCCTGCAAAGGCCTCTATCTTGCCTTCCTTTGCCAAGGCAGCTCCCCTCGACCCCAACCCCTCCACTCATCTCTTCCCATCCCCCTCTCATCCCATCCACTTTCACTCCCACCCTACTTCCGGGGGCTTAGCTGATGAGCAGAGTTTGGTTTGCTGCCCGTTCAGTGCCCGGGGTCTCTGCCTCCACCTGTTGGACAAACCGGGTATTTACCATGCTGACCCAGGGACCCAGGGTCATGCTGAGAACTTGGCAGGGAATGGGTGCTCCGGTCGCCACCAAGCTGGCAGAAACTCGAGCCCATCCCCTGCCTCCCCCACATGGGAGCTGAGGCGCTCCAGGGAAGGGACTTGGCCAGAACTAGAAACTCCAACTGTTGACTTCAAGTCCAGACTGCAAGTCTACTCTTGTCTCTGCTGGTTCTCTGCCTTGAGGGTGGGTTCCATCCAGCAGAAAGAATGGGTGCGCTGTGTCGGAGACCCGGTTATTCCTCTCTGGCTCCCAGAGAAAGACCTCTGAGTTCCAGTCCCAGCTCTGTTGAACTACGCAGCTGCTTTCCCATCTGTCCGATGGAACCCTGGCTGCCCCACCTGTCTCACCAAGTGACTGTGAGAATCAGGTAAGGGGCTGAATGTGAAGACGCCTGATGGTAAGGCTCCCTCTCTCCAGGGTCCCTGGCATCCGCTGGGGGGCAGGACGTGGTCATCGTGGCAGCCCCGGAGAACACCACCGTGGTGTCTGGCCAGAGTGTGGTGATGGAGTGTGTGGCCTCGGCTGACCCCACCCCTTTTGTGTCCTGGGTTCGACAGGGTAAGTGGAGGGAGAGGACTTGAGGGCATGGGAGAGGAAGGGGGTGGCGTTGCACACACCCCCAAGTCAGGGATCTATAAGCGTGACCACAGTATGGTCACCAACCTTTGGTGTGGCAGGAACTAACTTCTGTCCCAGGGTGGAGTGTGGGTAGAGGAACCTGGACCAAATGAATCAATCTGTCTAGCAAGTTTCTTTTATGAAGCCCACTCAGTCTGCCACTCACAAAATCACTCTTGAGACCTTTCTTGGGGGTGGGCACTGGGCTTTGTGCTCCACCTTCTATGTTTCCAGTCCTTAAAACAGTGAGTGTGGGGCCAGTGAGTCAGGTAGCGCTTGGACGCTCGGCTGGTCTAACTACACAGCCCCTCCTGGTCCACCCAGTCTGCCGCTGCCTTTGTGTGCCCGGCTTCATGCTGGGCACAGTGAGTGCAAGACCCAGGTGAAAGAGATGGGGCCTCTGCCCTCTGATCTCACAGTCTGTGTAAGGGAGATATATCCATGAAGAGACTTGGTGGTATCAGGCAGCAAGTGATGAGTGCCAAGCGGGCTGCATTACAGAAGATGCTGTAGGGTAATGAGAGCACTGGGCCAACGTGACCTTGTAGCCTACTGAGCACGAAACCCACTTTCCTGCCGGAGCCTCCTAGAGCTGTTCCAAGAGGTTAAGGGCCAGGGCTGTTATTCCTGGCAGGCAGATGAGGAAACTAAAGCTCAGAAAGGCAGGTGGAAAGCCAGGACCCAAACTTCAGAGCCTGTTCCTTTTCTGGTACACCACCCCCTACAGCTCTGTGTGGAAGAAAAGCAAGGATTACTTGTTTCCATTTGTCAATAAGAAGTGACTTGTCCCAAGTTGATGGCAGAAGTGAGTCTTAAATCCAGCTCTCTTTACGCCTCTTCCCTGGTTCAGTCCATGACCCCACACTCCCTTTTGTAAGTTTGTATCTCACATTCAAGACTAGATAATGATGAGTACATAGAATTTAAAGAAAAATAATAACCCAAGATGACTGCGTACCCCCACCGAGCTGATGAAAAAGAACAGTGCTGGTTATCTGTGCCTCCCTGACCTACCTGACCTCACCGGACTCGTGACACCTGCCTAGTTAGGGGGAATCTTAGGCCAGCAGGACCCTCATAGTATTATTGGGGTAAGCCTGTGATGTCACCCAGTTCCATCATCAGTGCTTCTCAAATCCTGACCAGGCATCAGGATGACCCAGGGAGCTTCTTCAAACTGCAGACTCCCTCCCTTCACGCCTGAAAGATCATGACCCCGGATTCTTAATGTTTAACAAGTTCCTAAGGTCCTTCTACCGAAAGTGTGGTCTTTACCTACCTCCTGGGCGAAGTTAGAAATGCAGAATCTAGGGTGCCTGATGCCTCTGCATCTTAACCAGGTCTCTTGCGATTCTGTGATTTGTTTGCACAGTGGGGATTTGAGAATTGCTGTCCTAGAGGGTCCAGACATTGTGGTTCTGGGGTCTCACTTGAAACTCTGCTAATAGCAAACTTAGAAGACAGAGACTAGCTTCACTCCTGTCCCTGGGTGCTGTTCCTTTTCCAGGAATTTACTCCACTAAGTCTGGAGAAGGAAATGGCATCCCACTCCAGTATTGGTGCCTGGAGAATCCCATGGACAGAGGAGCCTGGTGGGTTACAGTCCATGGGATCACAAAGAGTCAGACACGGCTGAGCGAGTAACACAACACAACAACGACTCCACTAAGTCAGGGGAGGGGCATGGCGTTTTTGTTTTGTTTTGTTTTCTTCTGATGGCAAAAGTTGTACATATTCATTGTAGAAAACTAAGGAAAACCAGAAACAGTAAACATCCCACCACTCAGAGATTAAATTGCTAACATATGAGTGTGTTTTCTTCCAGAGTTTTTTTCTATGCACATGTATATTTCCCCCCCAAATAAAAGCATGCTGTATTTACAGTTCCAAGTCTTGTTTTTATTCAACAGTATATCATAAGCATCTCCCCATCTTTATTTTATTTATTTATTTTTGGCCATACCATGCTAATTGTGGGATCTTAGTTCCCTGACCAGGGATTGAACCCGTATCTCCTGCAGTGGAAGTTCAGAGTCCTAACTACTGGACTGCCAGGCAAATTCCCTCTCCATCTTTAAAGCTTTTTCAAAAAATAATTTTAATAACTGATAGTCCATCATTTGAGTATAGCCATGATTTAATTTTTGAAGTCTTTCCCAGTTGTCCACTGTTACAGTTAACACTGAGGTGATCAGCATTGTTAACAGCTCCCCAACCACAGGGTCCCCACAAGTGGAATCCTGGCTTCACGGTCAAGCTGGAGCCCCTGTATAGCCCTATCTGCATTTACCCTCGCTCAGGCATTGCAACATACTGTCTTTAAAAACTTTCCCACTTTAATAGGTGAAAATGAACATCTGTGTTTTGACGTGCATTTCTTTGGTTTTGTGAAGTAGAATAGTTTTTTTGTTTCTTGGCGGTTTGCATTTCATCTCCTGACTGTAAGGCAAGGGCTTTCAAAATGATTCTCACTTCACATCAAAATAAGTCTCACCTATTCAGGTCTCTGGTTATGGTGCAGACCTTTCCAGCCATATCTTCATCATAGCCCTGGGCTGAGGTCATATGGCAGGAGTGCGTCCTTGAGAGAAATGAATTTAACAGTAATGGTAATAGTTGTAACTGAGTCGTGTTCAGAGCACCTATTAATGTGCCTGCATTGTGTGGGCCAGCCTCACAGACCTTATTGGTTCCACCCTCAGAACAGCCCTTCCTGCGAGGGACTATCTCCCCATTTTAGAGAGAGAGACCCTAGGGCTCAGAGGGGATCATTGGTCTAGCAAGTGGAGGAACTAAGATCCCAACCAGAGACTGTTACGTTCTCTTAACCCGGGTGGAGAGGGCGCCCCCACTCGAGGTCCGAGGTCCGGAGAGTGGATGGAGGGGCAGCGGTCAGCTCCCCGCTCCAGCACTCTCCCTCTTCCCGCAGACGGGAAGCCCATCTCCACCGATGTCATCGTCCTGGGCCGCACCAACCTACTCATCACCAGCGCGCAGCCCCGCCACTCTGGCGTCTACGTCTGCAGAGCTAACAAGCCCCGCACGCGGGACTTCGCCACCGCAGCCGCCGAGCTCCGCGTGCTGGGTGAGGAGGGGTGGAGGGTGAGATGGGTCAAAAGACCGGGAAGCAGGTGTAGGGGAGACTGCATTGGGGCGGATTAGCGGGGCTGAGCGCAGGAGGCATAGGAAGTGGGAAAACGGACAGGTGGGCGTGTCAGAGGCGACCGTGGAGAACGAAAAGGGAAGATAAGGCTGAGGGGGGCGGGGCCCCAGCACCTGGGGAGGAGTCCTTCGTAAGGGGGTGGGATGCCTTGGAGGGGACAGACTAGTAATTAGAGGAAACAAGTGTGGGAGGAGATTGGAGGATGGAGTTGAGGAAGAGGAAGAGGGGTGATAAAGGGCATTGCTTGGGTTATTGGAGAGGTGGTCTGGGTGGGACCCGGGTAATGTGGGGAAGGATGAGAATGAGGTTATTGGGGGGTACATCTGATAGGTGTGGGGTCCTGGGAGGTAGGGGAGACGGAATAAGTGCGGGAGAAGGGTTAGATCCTGGAGAAGCCAGGGTATTTGGGGAGGCCGAGGAAGCCTGGAGAGAATGGTTAGTGTAGGGCCGGGATAGAAGGAGGAAGAGAACTAGAGCTGCGCTGCTGAGGGTATTTTGGGGGGACGGGTGAATCGGGGAGAGGTGAGAATGAGTGAGGGGCTGCGGGAGTCCCTTGGGTATTTGGAGGCCGGGGCAGGCCTCTAGCGGCGGGAGCGCGCAGTCAGCGTTCCCCTCCGGTCCCCCAGCCGCTCCAGTCATCTCGCAGGCGCCGGAGGCGCTGTCGCGGACGCGGGCCAGCACCGCGCGCTTCGTGTGCCGCGCGTCCGGCGAGCCGCGGCCGTGGCTGCGCTGGCTGCACGACGGGGCGCCGCTGAGGCCCAACGGGCGCGTCAAGGTGCAGGGCGGCGGCGGCAGCCTGGTCATCACCCAGATCCGCCTGCAGGACGCCGGCTACTACCAGTGCGTGGCCGAGAACGGCGCGGGAACGGCGTGCGCCGCTGCGCCGCTGGCGGTCGTGGTGCGCGAGGGGCTCCCCAGCGCCCCCACGCGGGTCACCGCCACGCCGCTGAGCAGCTCCGCCGTGCTGGTGGCCTGGGAGCGGCCCGAGCTCCACAGCGAGCAGATCATTGGCTTCTCCCTCCACTACCAGAAGGCACGGGGTGCGTCTGCCCGGCGCTAAGACACCCCAGCAAAGACCTACTGCAGGGGGTGCCTACGGGGGGTGGGGGTGGGGAGGGACGCGGCACAGGGTGGATGATTGAAGGGTTGCCTTTGGGGATAGGATGGGATGGGGTGAGAGACCTGTGTGTAGATATGGGTTAGAGCATTTCCCCTTCAGCCACAGTTTAAAAGAGCAGCGAGAGGATGCTGCTCCCAGGGAAAATGCCTTGGCATTCCTGGAGCCAGCTTGTTAATTGCAGCAGGAGTCACTTCAGTTACACGCTAGAAAAGACTTCTAACCAGTGGGAGGAACTAATACAGTGGGACTAGATGTCAGGGGAGTTTATAGTCTCCTACTCAGATTATCTGGAATGATTTAGCTAGAAAGAGGCTATTCCAGGGACTGGACAACATGAAGGATTCCCTAGACAGCTTTGAGCAGGGAAGCCTCTGGCGGTGGCCCTGTGACAGACACTTTGTCCCCTAACCCACTCAGGCGTGGACAATGTGGAATACCAGTTTGCGGTGAACAATGACACCACTGAGCTACAGGTTCGCGACCTGGAACCCAACACAGACTACGAGTTCTACGTGGTGGCCTACTCGCAGCTGGGGGCCAGCCGCACCTCCTCCCCGGCTCTGGTCCACACACTGGATGATGGTAGGGCCTCTGCACCTGCCGTGGGCACCTTGGGCCCCAGGGAATTCCCTGGAGATGGTAGCTTAGTTTCTCTTAACTCCTGTACGCCAAGATGCTTTTACTTGCCTTGTGCCATCGTTTGTGCCCTGTAAAGGAGGGGGCAAGGGTTCATCTCCCTAATTTGCAGTTGGAGAAACTGAGGCCCAGAAAGTGAGTGACTTGCCCAAGGTCAATAGTGTAGCTGGGACTTGAGCCCAGGTTTCATGACTGCCTGTAATCAGGTGGCTCCTTCTCCGCTGCACCCAGGTACCATCCAGTCAGACAGGAGCCAGTGACAGTCCGCTGGATGTAGAAGATTGTGCTGGGGGAATGTCCTGGGAAGGCTGTCCCATCCTCTCCAGCTTGGGGCTCCCCTGAGAGGCTCCCTTTCCTCCCTCAGATCCTGGTCCTGGGCCTTCTTCTGACTTGCTGTGTGACCTGGGCAAGTCTCTGACCGCTCCTGGGCCTCACCTTCCACGTCGGTGGAGCCGAGCTCACGTTGATGTTCTTCTGTCTCAGTCCCCAGTGCAGCGCCCCAGCTCTCCCTGTCCAGCCCCAACCCCTCGGACATCAGGGTGGCGTGGCTGCCCCTGCCTCCCAGCCTGAGCAATGGGCAGGTGGTGAAGTACAAGATAGAGTACGGTTTGGGAAAGGAAGGTGAGTGGGGACAGGAATCAGTGAGGTGAGGGGTCTGTCAGAGCGGCTGGTGGAGTAGGGCAAGGTGAACCTAGAAAAGGGGAAGGTGGGCTGGGGGTTGGGAGGGCAGGAGTGGAAGGGAAGGCTCAATTAGAGGGCTCGCTTGAGACAGGGGTAGGGCTGGGGGCTAGCCCCACCTTCTGTACAGCTGCGGCGTGTAATCCGACAGTCCCTACTTCAGGCTCCTTGTCTGTGAAGTGAGGCAGGTGACCTAGGTAATCCCTGGGGTCCCTTCCAGCTCAGAAGGGGTAGGGAGGTACAGGGTTTGCTTGTGGGATTGAGGGAAATGAGGCATGGGTGGAGTGTTATGACAGATGTCAAGAATCTCGGGGAGGAGGAATGAAATTGATGAAGACATAGGAGAAGGCGATTGGCTGGAGGCCAGGGGGCCAGGGCGAGGAGGCAGGGAAGGGTGAGGAAGGGGGCGTGGGTGGTCGACAGGGCTCTGGAAGAGGCTGTGCTTGGTGGCTTCACAGTCAGCCCCTCGGGCCTATGCCCTGGTGTGTGTGGGCCGGCTCCTGGGGCAGTGGGGAGCGTGTGCCCTGATTCTCCCCACTGTGAGCCCAGGCTCATGGCTGGCATCAGCCAGGGTCAGAGGCCTGGACATTCACTGAAGCGTGGAGTCCATCCAGGCACTGAGGGGTCATGGCCTGAGGTGGAAGAGTCAGTGTAGGGGGTTTAGGAGTTCTTAAGGGGGCCACCCAGAGCCAGTGTCTTCTGTCCCAGCAGATCAGATTTTCTCCACCGAGGTGCCGGGGAATGAGACGCAGTTTACGCTGAACTCACTTCAGCCCAACAAGGTGTATCGAGTGCGGATTTCAGCTGGCACAGGGGCTGGCTATGGGGCCCCCTCCCAGTGGATGCAGCACAGGACGCCCAGTGTGCACAACCAGAGCCATGGTACGGGGCCAGAGGGGACAGGTGGGGTGATGTGAGTGACTGTGTGGGCGTTTGGGAGCCCTCAGAACCCAGACCGAACCACTCCCTCCATGAGAGATCTACCATGGCTGCCCTTGCTCAATGGGTGAAGAGACGAAGGGCTGGTGTTTGCAGACGCCCCTGGGCTCATGTATCCCTTCCATCTGCTGTGTGACCTTGGACAGACCATTCACAACTCTAAGACTTCACTTACTACTGCCAGGTGTATCATGAAGATTAATTAATGTAAACAGAGGTTTGATAAAATCCCATGGGCGGAGGAGCCTGGTAGGCTGCAGTCCATGGGGGTCACTAAGAGTCGGACATGACTGAGCGACTTCACTTTCACTTTTCACTTTCATGCATTGGAGAAGGAAATGGCAACCCACTCCAGTGTTCTTGCCTGGAGAATCCCAGGGACAGGAGCCTCGTAGGCTGCCATCTATGGGGTCGCACAGAGTCGGACATGACTGAAGCAACTTAGCAGCAGCAGCAGCTAGTAGTAGCAAACAGGGGACTTCCCTGGCAGTCCAGTGGTTAAGAAGCCATGCTTCCACAGCAGGAAGCACGGGTTTAATCCCTGGCTGGGGAACTAAGATTCCCATGTGCCGCACAGCACAGCTGGGAAAAAATAAATAAATAGTAGCTGCTTCTGTGATTATGACTGTTGTGGGTTTTGTTGAGAGGCCCAATAGTAGAGTGGTTCAGTTCAGTTCAGTCGCTCAGTTGTGTCTGACTCTTTGCAACCCCATGAATCACAGCACGCCAAGCCTCCCATGAGGACAAAGCCTGGCACACATACAATCTGTGTTATCTTGGGCAAGTTACTGGAGTTCTCTGAGCCTCAGTTGCCTTATCTGTAAAACAGGGACACTAGTAGGTTTGTTATTTTGTAGGGTTGTGAGAATAAAGTTAAAATACATGCTATGAAGTGCTTAGGACAGCATCAGACACACAGTGAGCCAACCCACTCTCAGGCTCCAAGGAGGTCTCCCCACTCCAGTGGCTCCATCCCTCCTTCCTGGCTTCAGCAACCCCTCTGATCCCCTTGCATGCTGGTGCCCATGCCTTCATGCCTTCAGAAGATTTACAGAGCCCTCCTCTAAGTCAGGTATTGTCAGCCCTGCCCCAGAAGTGCTCTTGGCCAACCTCTTTGCAAACGCCCGGGAGACGTCCTTGCATTCCCAGCACTCTGGGCTTATGGAATAGTGAGTTCTCCTCTAGACCCAGCCTGAGCCTGACCCTTAGGCTGGTGGCTGAGTGGTGAGATATATGGGGAGAACTCTGGCAAGGGCCTCACTCAACGCTGTCTTCCTGCTTTCTGCTTCCTCATGCTTCTTCCTGCCTCCCTTCCCCGGCCTCCCCTTCTTCCTTCTCCTTGATTCTCTTACTCCTTCCTTCCTGCTCCTCTGCCCCCAGTCCCTTTTGCGCCCGCAGAGCTGAAGGTACGGGCAAGGATGGAGTCCCTGGTCGTGTCCTGGCAGCCACCCCCGCACCCCGCCCAGATCTCTGGCTACAAACTGTACTGGCGAGAGGTGGGAGCGGAGGAGGAGGAGATGGATGGTGAGAGCCCTCCAGGGGGCCGTGGGGACCAGGCTTGGGATGTGGGGCCTGTCCGGCTCAAGAAGAAAGTGAAGCAGTATGAACTGACCCAGCTAGGTGAGGAGGGCTGCCCGGGGGGTGGGAGGGGACGGACACAGGTCCAGCGGGCGGCTGGGGAAGCTGGGCTGGTGGTTGGAGATGGAATCTCTCAGGAGACGCAAGAATGACCCCAGAGGTTCGTCTAACCAGCAAGTGACCCCCATGGCCTTCCCCAGTTCCTGGCCGGCTGTATGAGGTGAAGCTCGTGGCGTTCAACAAACACGAGGATGGCTATGCGGCAGTGTGGAAGGGCAAGACGGAGAAGGCCCCCACCCCAGGTGAGGAGGCTGGGGAAGTGGAGCGGGAGGGCTCGGTCAGCAGGGCTGCACGTGACCTCCTTTCCCTCTCCTCCAGGCCGGCCCTCGTGGGCAGGCCGTCTGGAAGTTTCAGCCACCTGCAAACCTATTCCACTGGCTTGTTTAGATCACAGAGAGAAGCTCCCGCTTCTGCCTTATAGGCCTGTGTTTTCATTATCTGTGAGCAGTGCTAATTTGGAAGGTTTGGACAGAGAGAAACCCAATGGTTCATCAGTGACTTCTGGCCCCACGTTTTACCTTTAAACAATTTTTAAGATGACCCACCTTCATCACACTATCTCTGAGATTATTCCTCTGCTCTAGGCAGGGAGGGTATCCCTATGTGCCCCACCAGGAAACTGAGGCTCAGAGTCGGTTCAGGCTACTGTAACAAAACACCATAGACTGAGTAGCTTATACGGCCAACATTTACTTCTCACTGTTTTGGAGGCTGGGAAATCCAAGATCAAGACCTTAGCCAAGTCAGTGTCTGGTGAAGACCCAATTCCCGATTCATAGACCATAGGCCATCTTCTCGCTGTGTCCTCACAGGGCAGAAAGAGGTCTAGAGAGTTCCCTAGGGTCTCTTTTATAAGGGCACTGTTATGGACAAAAAATCTGTGTCCCCAAGAATCCATACGTTGAAACCCTACCCTCCAGTGTGATGTATTAGGAGGTAATTAGGATTAGATTAGTTCGTACTGCTTCACTTTCTTCTTGAGCCGGACAGGCCCCACATCCCAAGCCTGGGGGGTTTGTACCCTTTTAAGAGTCACACAAGAGCTTGCTTCCCTTTTCTGCCCTGAAGATACAATGAAAAGTTGATAGTCTATAACCTAGTAGAGGGCCTTCACCAAAACTTGATCCTAGACTCTGAAATTGTGAAAAATAAATTTCTGTTGTTTACCACCCAGTCTGTGGTTGTTACAGCGGCCCAAACAGACAGGACTCCACCATATGTTCAAGTTTCAACATAGGAACTTTGCGGGGGGACACAGACATTCATTCCATGACACTTCTATATACTTTACAAATATTAACTAATTTAATCCTCATAACAACCCTATGAAATGCAGGTACTATTATTAGCCTCACTGATGGAATAGAGAATGGAAACACAGAGAGGTTAATTAACTTCTCCATAGTCACACAGCCAGTACCTGGCAGAGTTGGAATTTGAACCAGGACAGCCTAGCTCCAGAATCTATGCTCATAATTATCATGACTTGCTGTCTCTCTCTCTCACATACTAGTGTTCCATAGTCTGCTCGCTGTATGCCCTTGGCCAAAGTCACTTAAATCCTTGGCGGCCTCAGTTTCCTCATCTGTGAAGTGGAAATAAAGCATTATTCCCAACTCACAGGATCACAAGTGAAGGGTAAAAGAAAGTGCCTTGGGAACTGCAAACCACAGCACATATTTCCAGAGGAGTATCTTCCCTCCCTTCCCACACTCTCTAATTTTCACCCTCCAGACCTGCCCATCCAGAGGGGGCCACCCTTGCCCCCTGCCCACGTCCATGCGGAATCAAACAGCTCTACCTCCATTTGGCTTCGGTGGAAAAAGCCAGACTTCACCACAGTCAAGATTGTCAACTACACTGTGCGCTTCAGCCCGTGGGGGCTCAGGAATGCCTCCCTGGTCACCTATTACACCAGGTGGGAAGAGGGGCTGTGAAGGGGCGGAGTGGAAGGGAAGGAGGCACCAGGTAGTGATGAAGAGAGGGGCCTGAGGGTTCAGGGACATTTCATGACTCGTGTGTTAAACTGGGGGCACGCTGAGAGTCTGATGACCTGATGGTGACAGATGGGAAAGGAGAGCCCATCCATCCAGTCCTGTCCCCTCACCGGAGGGCTCAACCCTGGGAGACATCACGCAGGACAGACCTATTTCTTCAGTCTCAGGTGATGGGGAAGAGACAGCCAGCTGCTGTCCTGAGAGGCCCCCCGTTGGATGGGGAGTCAGAGACCTCTTGGTCTCTGTTGGTTTAGCAGACAAAACAAAGCATAAAAAGCAATAGATAAATATTAATACAATTGCAGCTGAAGGAAAAGTTATGCACCTTTTCCTTTAAGTCAAGGAGAAGATGCATCAGAGAGGATTCTTTGGGTGGAGAATGATGTGGATTAACCCAGGAATATTTCTTGAAAGAGGGGGCCTGGCTTGGGGATTGAACTTGGAATCATATATATACATCCGTCCATCCACATCTCTCTGCAGGTCTCTGGATGGTGTTAGTGGCCCCGGTGTCAGGGAGCAGGTTCCCTGCCCGAGGCAGGGGTTGGGGCTGGGTTGGGGAGGAGACTTGAAGGAGCCTGAGAGTCCCAGTTGCATTTCTTACCTCGGCAGCTCTGGAGAAGACATCCTCATTGGCGGGCTGAAGCCGTTCACCAAATACGAGTTTGCGGTACAGTCTCATGGTGTGGACATGGACGGGCCTTTCGGCTCCGTGGTAGAGCGCTCCACCCTGCCTGACCGTGAGTGGCCCCTCAGCCCCTTGACCACAAGTCCATCTTTCACCAAACTCCTTGCCCCAGCAGCCCTCTTCTGAAATGTTCCTCAGAACCCCATAAGTTCCTGTCACTCACTTTGCATTTATGCTGGCAGTCCAGTGCTGGTCTTAACCATTTACTCACAGGCATGATCACATGAGATTTAGAGGAGTGGTTTCTTTTAAGAGGCTGTGCCGAGACCTCACTGAGCTGTGAGGAGGGCCGGCTCTGGAGGCAGGCATCCTGGACTCTGCATTTGGGTCCCCAGCCTGCCCCTGACACACAGGGAGACCCAGGCAGGCCCCTTCCCCAGCAGGGCTTCTGTGTCCTCATCTGTAAAAAGGGAAGATGGGACCATGAGCTGTGCAGGTCTGTGACTCTGGAACCCTCTGGAAACCCATCTGGAGACAAGTGGCTCTTTGTCCTCACAGCAGCCTCTTAGGTTCTGCTGACACAGTTCCCCTTTCTACCAGCAGACCTTTGTTCCTGATCTGAGATAAGAAGACGCGTGTAGGGTAGGGTGGGGAGGCCATCCACCCTCACGAATGCACTTTTTAAAAAAATGCTTGCAAATTGTTTCTCACACACCCATGACCTCAGCTCAAGTGATGCTGTTAGTCACTCAGCCATGTCCAACTCTTTGCTCCTCATGGACTGAGGAGCCTGGCCATGGAATTCTCCAGGCAAGAATATTGCAATGGGTTGCCATTCCTTCTCCAAGGGATCTTCCCGATCCAGAGATCGGACCTGGATCTCCTGCACTGCGGGCAGTTTCTTTACTGTCTGAGCCACCAGGGAAGCCCACGAGCTCCTTTTATCATGGTCTTGCACGTAGAGTTTAGGGAGGCTCAGTGTTTTCTTAGGGGAGACCATGACATGGAATCCCCAGCTCAATTGACCTGATTACAGAGGGGGGAGTATTTTCTCCTTTCACAGATGGGGAGACTAGAGCCTGAGAAGTGGGGAGTCACCCAGGGCCATTGAGGGTTCTGACAGCCCATGGTGCTACGTGGCTTTTTAAGCCTTACAGCCCTGGGTCCCCATCTCACCCTCTGTTGGGCCTTGAAAACCTGAGCCCCCAAATTTCTGTTGTTTCCCAACTCACTAGTCACCTTTGGTCCCTCCTTTCTCCCCTCCCTTCCTCATTTACTCCTGCCCCACTCCCACCCCCTGTCAGCTTCTCTGAAAACAAAACACAAACCCTTTCAAGGTGGTACTTCTCACATGAGGATTCCTGTGACTCTAAGGTCCTGGGCCTGGGCAGGCGTACACGGAGGCTATTCAGGGCGTCAGCCAATTTTACTTGAAGATTTGGGGTGGCGAGGGGAGTTAGGAACTTTAAATAATAAATCATTTCAAACACTACTTAGATATTAAATGTTACCACAGAAGAGTTGAGTTTAAATGAAATGTGAGCCTTCCAAAAACTTTTGAGCTCTGCCCCCAGGTCCCCTGAGGACCAGACACCATCCTCAGCCCTTGAAAGTATTTGAGTGTGGAAATTTGAAGAGCTCTGCTCCAAAGAGTGGAAAAGAGTTTCTAAGAGTGGCAGAATGGTGGCAAAGACCCCTCCCTAACTGTTTTCCAGAAATTCCCCAGTGAGAGACCCGACCTCATTTTGCTTCGTGGTTTGTGGTTTGTTCCAGTAAAGGCGGAAGCAAGGAGGCCATGCCTTCATGCCCTGGCTCCCAGCTGTGCCCACGGCTGGGGCTCTCAGTGACCCTGCCTCTCCCGTCTCCTCCCCTGACACCCAGGGCCCTCGACACCCCCATCTGACCTGCGCCTGAGCCCCCTGACACCTTCCACCGTCCGGCTGCACTGGTGCCCCCCGACGGAGCCCAACGGGGAGATCGTGGAGTATCTGATTCTCTACAGCAACAATCACACCCAGCCCGAGCACCAGTGGACCCTGCTCACCACAGAGGGTGAGTGCCCTCACCCCAGGACCTCTGGGGTTTCCCCCCACCCCTTTCCAGCCTCCCCAGTGGCTGGGTTAGTACTGAGACGGCCACGGAGGTTTGTTCTAGGAGGAGCAGGCAGAAGCTGCTACCTGGGTGGGAGCAGCAGATCTTCCCAGGGCCACTTCCCAGCCCAGCCCTGCAGGCCACCCCTACCCGGGTCACCAACCCTGCTCTCCCTGGCTCCCCTGCCCCCCAGGAAACATCTTCAGTGCTGAGGTCCACGGCCTCGAGAGCGACACTAGGTACTTCTTCAAGATGGGGGCACGCACAGAGGTGGGGCCTGGGCCCTTCTCTGGCCTGCAGGATGTGATTACTCTCCAGGAGAAGCTCTCAGGTAAGAGGTGGAAAGGGAGGAAGGGGTGGGCTCCATCCTGGGGCAGCCCAAGCTCTCCAGAGGTCCCCAGAGCTGACGTCTAATCCTGAAGTCATCTCCTCCAAGGGCTTGCGTTCAGGCACATGTTGTTGGACAGCTGCCCTCTCTATTTGGTGTGAAAGTGTTAGTTGCTCAGTCATGTCTGACTTTTTGTGACGTCATGGACTGTAGGCTCCTCTGTCCATGGAATCCTCCAGGCAAGAGTACTGGAGTGGCTAGCCATTCCCTTCTCCAGGGGATCTTCTCGACCCAGGGATCGAACCCAGTACTTTCTGCATTGCAGGCAGATTCTTTACCATCTGAGCAACCAGAGAAGCCAGGTGTGGAGAGGACAAATTTGAAGGGGAAATGGGTGAGGTTCAGTGGTAATTCAGTCGAAAGGTCAGATTTGTGGGAAACTGGCTTGGTTTCTTTGGGAGCTTACTTTCACTGGAGAACTGGCTTGAAGAGGTGATGAGCTTTATACAGTGGAGGTCTCAGGCCATGAGACTGTCTACACTGTAATTTTCAGGGCCCAGTGTGAAAGGAAAATGTGGGACCCCTTATTAAAAAATGAAGAAGACAGACTTCCCTGGCAGTCTAGTGGTTAAGATTCGCCACTCCTGCTGGAGGGGGCATGGGTTCAATCCCTGGTCAGGGAACTAAGATCCCAAATGTTGCACAGCAGCCACAAAAGAAAAAAATATCCTGTGTGCCACAACTAAGACCTAGCATAGCCAAATAATACATTAAAAAGAAAAATGAGCAAGAATTTCAAGGTGGTGACAGCAGAGCGTTAAACCAGCCCAGAGCCCTTCTAGCGTGGGCCACGTGCCACTGCACGCGTCACACGCCTGCGAAACCAGCCCAGAGCCCTTCTAGCGTGGGCCACGTGCCACCGCACGCGTTACACGCCTGCGAAACCAGCCCTGTTAGGCAGGCAAGAGGCATGTTTCACTGAAAGGCCGGGTTGATGGGGAGGGGCTCCAGCTTCTGTATGTCCAATGGGGCTGACAGTTGGAGAGAGAGGTAGTGGTGGTCCCTGTGAGTCTGTGGGGCCCTCTGATCCTTGCATCAGAGATTTCACATGTCCAAAGGAAGAGACTCGGGCCAGTGGCCTCCGGACGAAGCCCCAGGATGTCCTGGTCTATGAACCTCGGGTTTTCTCCTGTCCTTGATCTGTTCTATTCCCTCCCTCTCCCCTGCCAGACTCTTTGGATGTGCACTCAGTCACGGGCATCATCGTGGGCGTCTGCCTGGGCCTCCTCTGCCTCCTGGCCTGCATGTGTGCTGGCCTGCGCCGCAGCCCCCACAGGTGGGTGGAAGGACCAGTCTGACCACAGAGAGGAGCAACTTCCTCTGCAGAGAAGAGAGAGCAGGGAAAGTGGCTGTGACTTGCTCTAGCCCCTCCTGGGGGCCCCATTAAAGTTGTCTGGGGTGAATGGGTTGGGGTGAGGTCCTCGTGAGAATGGGGAGCGGAGTGGGTTTAGGGAGGCCCCCAGCGTATCCCCTCAGTAAGGGCTGGCGTAGCATAGCTGCCTCTCTCCTGCTTCCTTGGTGGTGGTTGTTCAGTCGCTCGGTCGTGTCTAACTCTTTGCGACCTCATGGACTTCCTTGGTAGCTGCTAGCGTCTTGCAAAGAGGGCCCCCAAATCTCCAGATGCCCAGAGCCCAGGGAGGAAGGACCTCAGTGCAGTATCACAGCTATTGTGAACAGCCACAGAATTTCTTATCCATTGCACAGACGGTGAAATTAAGTCTCAGAGATGGGTAGGCACCTGCCCAGGGACATAGGCTGGACTAATCCCAATCCCACCCCTGCCCCTGTCTTTGACCACACTGCCTGTTCCCCATCTTCCCTTCCAGAGAAGCCCTCCCTGGGCTGTCCTCCTCGGCCACTGCTGGGAACCCCGCACTGTACTCCCGAGCCCGCCTGGCTCCCCCCAGCCCCCCAGCGGTCCATGAACTGGAGTCCCTTGTGCACCCTCGTCCCCAGGACTGGTCCCCACCGCCCTCGGACATCGAGGACAGGGCTGAAGTGCACAGCCTTATGGGTGGTGGCGCTTCAGCCGGCCGGGGTCACTCCAAGAGAAAGGTGAGCCTGGAGCCGGGGGAGGCCGAGCCCCACACTGCGGTTCATTCCCAAATAGGACACTAGGGGGCGCGAGAGCACGCTGTGTGACCCTGTGAGAGGCCGGCTCCCCGCTCCCCTCCCTGGACCAGCTGCAGAAGAAAAGGCTCTCCCTCCTCTTTGAAAGGGTTGGCAAGGCAGGGAAGCAGATGGGCCTCCGTCTCTGGCAGAATAGGTCAGCCTGGTTCTCAGGAAGGAGGGGAGAGCCCCCGAGGGGCTGTTGGCGGGTGACTCAAGGTGGCCAGAACACGCCTCATCCTGGGAGCTGGGGAGAGCTCTAAGACCCAGTTCTCCCCAGCGTGGGGGAAGGAGGCTGGTCAGGTAGGCTGTGGCCAGGTAGGACCGGGATCCAGATGAGGTGCATCCACACAGGCCGGGTCCTGTCCATCCTGGCAGTGGCGTCTCATCCTGCATTCTCTGACCAGCCAGCGCGAACCCCTGAGTGCTTTCTCACCCTCTCCCTGCCTCTGTGTGGTGAAGGAGACCTTGCCTGGCTCAGAAACTCCTGGGCTGTTCTGCAGGAGCATCTTTCTATCCTCAAATTCACCCCCAGACTCTCAGCTCATTCTCTGCCTGTCCCCACTGCCTTGGGGAGGGAAGTAGAAAGGGGGCCAAGAGTCTGTGGAGGGGGCTCCAGCCGTTTCCTGCGTATATCCCCAGCCAAGCCCTCAGCTCCTGCTTCTTTCCCTGTGCAGATCTCCTGGGCTCAGCCCGGTGGGCCCAGCTGGGCAGGTTCCTGGGCAGGCTGTGAGCTGCCCCAGGCAGGCCCCATGCCCTCTCTGACCCGGGCCCTGCTGCCCCCTGCTGGAACTGGGCAGACACTGCTGCTGCAGGCTCTGGTGTACGAGGCCATAAAGGTCAGTGTCCTGGAAAGAAAGGGGGAGGGAAGGAGAGAAGCGTCCCATGCTTGGTAAGAGCAAGTAATGAATCCTCTGGAGACCCCTGGTGGTAACGTCCCCGGGGGTAAAAGTCGAGCCTGGAGACCCCTGGAGCCTCTAAAGGTGAGTGGGTGGAGGGCAGGCCAGTGTTTGGGAAGACAGTCCCTCCTCGAGCTAGGCATAAGTGGGCCACTGCAGAATTCCCGTGGATCTGAACATGCACCAATCTGACTGCATTCAGCCCTTCTTCGTGTTCACAGAGCCCTGCCCGTATCTGGTATTTCTGAAATTCTGTGACAAGGGCAAATCGTAGTGTTTCCCTGCCTTCCCATGGATCTGATCATCATCTGGAGGACAGTCTGTTCTTCCCTTACCAACTCCCACATTGATATATAAAGGGCTCTAGGCTGGAGGTCAGCCTCTCTCCACCCCGAGAAGGATAGTCATTCTTCTGATGGTCACGCTCAGTGATGGTTTTTGTGTTCTCTGCTCTGACCAGGGCAACGGGAGGAAGAAGCCTCCCCCAGCCTGCAGGAACCAGGTGGAGGCTGAAGTCATTGTCCACTCGGACTTTAGTGCATCCATTGGGACCCCTGACCTCCACCTCCAAGACCTGGAACCTGAAGATTCCCTGCCTTCAGAGGCTCCTGACCTCACCTCGAGTGTTGTGGATCTCGGTCAAGGGGAAGACTGGCTGGACCAGGAGCCAGGCGGGTGTGAGCAAGCAGCCCCTGGGCCAGACAGACTCACCTGCCTGCCAGAGGCAGCCAGCAATACTTGCCCCTACTCGGACCTCCAGTCCAGTGAGGCTCTGGAGGAGGCTCCTGGGAACAACTGCCAGCCAAAGGCCCCCTGCCCTCCAGGAGCCAGCCCAAGCCTGCCCAAAGCCCCAGTCCCGTCCTCCTCTACTTAGCTCCCCTAGAGGGCACCATCTGGGACAGGCTGGTTTGGATCACGTGACATGACGCGTGTGGCTACACGTGTACGCGTCTCTGCCTGCAAGTCATCAAGCCACTTGGAGCCTCCTGGGCTGCTTTGGCTCGGGGAGAGGAAGGATTGGATTATTCACTCCCCCCATACTCTGTGACACGTGATTTGTGAGACATGTGACGCACAGTTACATGTGGTATGCACATGTGTGAAGCACATGTGTGTGTGCTGGTTGGTGAGCTGGGAAGCTCTGGGCCAGGCAGTGGTCACTGTGGCCTAATTGCTCCTCCAGGTCAGGACACTGCCCCAGAGTGGTCTGTCCCCAGCCCTGCGGGCCCCTACTCTGTCACCCAGCCTTTTATTACACACTCTGAGAGTGTCTCCAATGCCTTGTCTGACAAAGACAGCCCCGGCCCACTTTCCGGTTGGGCTGGGCTGAGTGCAAGTAGGCTCTGAATGCCTGACACTTTAGTCGCGTCACCTCCCATCTGCCATGTGCCCTGTGCCCAAACTGAGAGGGTGACTCCAGCTCCCCTCAGAGCGAGTCTGCACCTAATTTTGTAATTGGGGAAGTGCCTGGTTTTGAAAATCTGCTTTCTCTTGCTCTCCCTTTTCTCCTCCCCCTCACTCCTCTAGGGTCTTGTTTCCCTGTGCCCCTGTTCTCCCAAGCTTAGGGCCCTTCCCTTCCGTCCCAGGACTCTGTCCTCTCCTCTCTGTGGCTTCTGTCTGTTTCCGCTGTCTCTCTCTCGCCTCTCCCACACTGTGTCATGTGGCTCTCCTGCCTGGGTTCAGTCTCAGCACCCTTCCCTCACAACACAACTACCTCATGTCTGTCTGGGGCCGTGATGGGACTCCTGTGTCCGCCGTCCACTTCAGCCATCATCCTCCTGCCCCTGCTTCTCTGTGCCTCTGTAGACCCCATCCCCAGGCAGACTGCACACCCCCAGTGCGGGCTGGGAGAAGACCTTTCAGCTTCCCTTGCTTCTTTGTCCCTGGGATTGAGACTGGAGGTTTCTCCTTAGAGAGGATGAATGCAAGTCATCCTTGGGGGTTTTGAGACAGGGAAGGGGGAACACGACCCAGAGGCTTGGGATACAATTATTCTCTCCCTTCCATGCGGTAAGTCTGGTTTGCTGGACAGAGGCATTTGAGGCACCTTGCTTCCCAGCTGGAGCTTGAAAGGGAGAAGGGGGTGGGAATTAGGGGCTGGGCAGCCCCTTCGCCTCCCACTCTGTGCACCTTGTCCAGGAACTGACAGGATGGGGCTGGGAGGAATCATCCTCTAGGGTGCTGGAAGTAGGGTCTTCGCACAGGACAAGGGTGATGGGCTCATCTCATTTTGCTCTTTCTTTAAATTCAATCCTGAAGTCATTTTCTGTTGACCCCCCCCCCCCCCACACACACACACACAGGGACAAGCCTGACTTGTTTCATTTATTTGATTTTGCACCTCAGCCTCTCATAGGAGCATTTATTACTCGGTCTCTTCTCCCTGAATTCATCTTTTTTCACTGAGCAGCAAGCACATCAAGGGTTAACTCTGGCTTCTGAGCCAAATTAGAAATAACCAGTCTATCTTTCCTTTTTTTTTTAATGGTGAAATGTCTCTCAGTGGAGTTGCAGCTTCCTCAGACCCTTTCAGCATCTGTGTTTATTACACTCGGGTGTCACTCAGGTTTGACATCCGCACCTACATTTCCTCCTCCTCCCCCTTCAGGCAGCCTATGATAACACTAAAGATTATTAATGCTGGTTTTGTATCTCGTTAAGGACAGAACTGTCATTTGTACTCTTTCTGTAGCATTCGGCATTGCTGTGGCTAACACTACTGTATATGTTTCATCACTGCTCTGAAGGTCAAAAGCCTCATTTTATTTGGCTGGTTTTTCTTTTTTTTTTCCTAAAGGGAAAAAAAAAAAAAAAAAAACTGTCCTGAATTAAATAGCTGCTTTAACAGTAGGCTCTTAGCATTACACCACATAGTCATTTTTCATGTTCTTGTTTAACAGGCACTGAGGTTCTGGTTTAAATTAAATAGCTGCAAATGAGACAATTTATAACCCATTAGGTTGGGTGGAAAATTGTTTCTCAAAAGCAAATAAGTAATAAATCTGGTATCTGCCTATAACTCACAGTTGATAAGAACATGGCCATTACTCACTAGCATTATATATGATTTGGGCTCTGGGTAATTTGGAAGTGTTAGGTCTGTGTCTTTGTAGCAGTATTTTTATTAGAAAAGAGTCCATTGGCCTTTTACAGGGTATTAATCCTTTTGTCACCTACCATGGATGCCTTATGGTTTTTGAGTCTCATTTAAAAACCTTTTATTGATGCATGACAAGTATAATCGGTACCTGCTCATTTATTTGTCTGTAGTTTTGCTGTATTATTTAATTATTTTCCAGCATTTTTTCTCCTTACAATTATGATATTCTTTAGTGTTAAGCCAATGCATTGATCATATATCTGTCCCTGTAATGAATTAATAAACTATTTTCCAAAAATGTTCTTGTTTTTGGAACCAAGTGACTAGAATTGCCTCAGCCTTTCTGCCCTAGAGAATGTATTTCTTACCAGGATGGGAAATGTTGAGTTTTGAGCAGAAGAGCAGGTAGTTATAGGAAAGAACTGGACTTTCTCTAAAGAAGAGGGAAACTTTGTACACTGTTGATGGGAATGTAAATTGGTGCAGTCGCTGTGGCAAACAGTATGGAGGTTTCTCAAAAAACTAAAAACGGAACCACCATATGACCCAGCATTTCCACTCCTGGGTATGTGACAAAACAAAAACATTAATTTGAGAAGATATGTGCATGTCAGTGTTCACAGCAGCATTATTTACAATTGCCAAGATATGGAAGCATCCTAAATGTTCATCAACAGATGAGTGGAGAAAGACAGTGTGGTTAAGCAATGGAATACTGCTGCTGCTGCTGCTAAGTCACTCAGTCGTGTCCGACTCTTAGCGACCCCATGGACTGCAGCCTACCAGGCTCCTCCGTCCATGGGATTTTCCAGGCAAGAGTACTGGAGTGGGGTGCCATTGCCTTCTCCAGTGAAGTACTCAGTTCAGTTCAGTCGCTCAGTTGTGTCCGACTCTTTACGACCCCATGAATCGCAGCACGCCAGGCCTCCCTGTCCATCACCAACTCCCGGAGTTCACTCAGACTCACATCCATCGAGTCAGTGATGCCATCCAGCCATCTCATCCTCTGTCGTCCCCTTCTCCTCCTGCCCCCAATCCCTACTCAGCCATAAAAGAGAATGAAGTTTTGCCACTTGCAACAACATGGATGGACTTGGAGGGTATCATGCTAAGTGAAATAAGTTAAAGACAAATACTCTATTACTTATATGTGGAATCTAAAAAATACAACAAACTAGTGAATATAACAAAAAAGAAACAGACTCAGAGATATAGAAAACAAACTAGTGGTTACCATGGGGAGAAGGGAAGGAGCAAGATAGGGGTAGGTCCATACTATTATAAAATAAGCTCCACAGATATGTTGTGAAACACAGGGAATAGAGCCAGAATTTTATAACTATAAATGGAGTATAACCTTTAAAATTATGAATCACTGTATTGTACACTTGTAACATATAATATTGTACATCAACTATATTTCAATAAAGTAAAAAAATAGGTTATCAGACTCCTAGGATAGGAACTCCTCCCCCCACCTCAAAAAACAAACTGAACCATGTCCCTCCCTCAACAGGCACTTAGAAAAAACACCTGAACTTAGGAAAGATGCTTTCTTTGATGGCATTCTTTTAGGCTCTTCAAGGATCTCTTTTCATCTGGACACACTTTTTTTTTTACCTTTGTTGGACCCAAGGGAGGAGTGAACCACCAAACTCCAGAGATTGGGTTCTACAAATCTTATTTGTATAAATCTGGCTTCCAAAATTGCCCATGATGCCCGTTCACACATATGGGTGCAGTGCCTATGAGCTCAGAGACCCATACATGCACTCTCACCTTCACAATCATGCTGGTGTCCATTAACTCAAACCTAGGCACAATAGTCATACACCAGACTCCACGCTTACACCCCACACACATCTCAGGATTACAGTTGGCAACTGCTCTGCTAGGATCTTTATAGTGCCTGGACCATGGGTGTTTTTCTACTGCTGGGAACCAAGAACCAGAGGCCTTCCTGCCCAGGACCACCCCCAAAGTGGCTGGTGAGCCAGCCCTGAGTTAATTGACACATTGTAGGGGGAGATACTGCGCATTTTGCATGCAGGAGAATAGCCATTATTTGCATATCATTCTCAGACCAAGCGTTGTGATAAAGAAGAATTAAACACTTGTCAAAATGAATTTAAAATGACAGCAACTCAGGACACCAATTTGACCTCTCCTGAGTGTAGGACAAGCCAAGAAGGGGTTGTTGAGAATTCAAACCCTGCAGGAGGGATTTCCAGGCCTTTCCGCCCAGGGAAGGCCCCCACCTCTCCCTTTCCTATGGCCAATAGAGGCTCATCCTTCCTGCCCTTCCTTGTAAGGAAATTGGCTTGGGACTTCGGTGTGTTCCCTGACCCTGAATTTCTCCATTGGCTCCTACTGCTTGCTCATATGTCTCAAGTCCTGTTCATCTTCCAGTTGCTACTACAGAGTCCCTGGGCTGCACAAACCCAGGGACTAGTAAACTTACCTGATTTCTGGAGGCCCTTTGCCTATCTGCATCAGAGTTAGTTTTATATATGTTAACACTCCTGCTCTGCAATTCCACAGTTGGTATCAAAAGAGAAGTGTAATTACTCCTCTGCCTGACCAATTCAATGCCAATAGCTAAGTAAGGCAGAGACTACTCTCTTTAAACCTCTTGCTCCTCGAACTTGGAAGATGCTCAGTAATTTTGATGGACTAGCACATCATGCTGAACTCAACAGAAGATCATTTAATAGCGAGTGGCCAAGACTGATGATCTCTGCAGGCCAGTGTGGGGCTGTATCTCCTAAGAGACATGCCTATCTACTATAACAATCCTTACCTGAGACTGATGTTGTCTCCTTTTACGTTCTCTGACATGAAACACTGAGTCTTTGTGGCATAGAAGTGTTATTGGGAATTTTAACTTTCAGGGTGCTATTCCAGTTATCAGGTCATTTGTCATTCCCTGTATCCTTTCCGTTTCCTTGAGAGTGAGCAGGGGAGACGGGGTATCTTTATCTTTCAGTTGAGCTCTGAGAGTGCCCGCCTGGGTTTGCTGAACTACACCGCAGGGAGAAGTGGGGTCAGAATCCGCCTTACTTGAGCGTTCTCATTGTCCTGTTAGGTCGTCTCTCTCAGGGCCCTGGACCAAGCCGCCTTCCCACTCTTCCTCCCTCCTGTCCACCCAAGCGCCAGAACTCTTCGGTCTAAAGAGGCCAACCTTGCAGCTAAACGTCCTAACCTTTGGGTGGAAGAACCAGAAACCCATGGAAAACCGAATCTTTGACAACTTTGTGCAGCTTTTAGGGAATTATCTCGACAATACAGACTTGGACACGGTGCAGAAGGGCGCAGCAGAAAGAGTGGGTAGGAGAGAATCCGGCAGCTTTGCGTGTTTCTCCGCAACCCGGTCCTACTCCGCAGTCCACTGGGTTTCCACTCCCCCAGCCCCCCAAGTTCGGAGCTGGCCCGCGGGGAGGGGTCCGGGGCTGCTGCTCTGGATGGCGCCCGCCGCTCCGGCCCCAGTTCAAAGCGCAGGGGGCGCGTCCGCCGCGCAGCCGGGAATGTCCGGCCGCTTAAAGCGCTCGCCGGCTCTTTTGTTCCCCAGACCCGGCCTCCGGGGAGAAGGGGCTGGGGGAGGGGACCGGGAGGGGAAGGAAGAGGGGCGGCGGGAGGAGGGCGGGGCGGGTGGTGCGAGTGCGGAGCGCGCACCCCGGGCTAGGCTGACAGATCGCCCGGGTGGGTGCAAGATGGCGCAAGCGGCCGCGCTCGCCCTGCGCCCCCGGCGCTCCTAGGCAGGCATGTGGCCCCAGCCCCCAGCCGCCCGGGCTCGGCCCCGGCCGGAGCCCCGGCCCCGGCCCCGGCGCCGGCCCCGCGGGACACTGTGAGCCGCGAGAGGCCCCAGAGCTGCGCGTCGCCGATCCGAGCGGACCGCGAGCCCCATGGCTGCCTCGCGCGCCGCGCCCCCGCGCCGCCGGCCCCGGCTCCTGCTGCCGCTGCTGCCGTTGCTACTGTTGCCTGCGCCAAGCGACGGTGAGCTAGGGCGCCCGCGGTGCGGCTGCTGGGGCTCGAGCCCCGGGAAGGGCGAGAAGGGAGTAAGCGGGCGCGAGGGGCGGACCTGGGGAGAGCGGCGCGGACCTGCCGGCGGACCGCGGGCTGGAGGGACTTGCCCAAGGGAAGACGAGCGGGACGGGGCGGAGGGGGGGGAGAGGGCACTGAGGCCCGGCTGCCGGGAACGCGGAGCCAGGCGATGCTGAGGATGGACCCCCCAGAAGAGAGACTCGCATTCAGTCCGCTGCGGCTCCAAGACTCAGTAGTGTCCGAGCCCGGACCAAGAGGCCAGGAGCGCGGCAAAGCAGGAGATCGGCGGGCAGGCTGGAGTTGGGGAGAGGGGGGGACGAGCCTTGGGAGACCGCAGGGCTGAGTCCGGTCCGAGGGGCGAGTTGGGGAGCGCGGAGCCCGAGGGTGGGCACAGAGTGGCCCGCGGTGGCCGAGGTTAGGAGACCGCCGACCCCGGGGGCGGAGTCCGGGACTGAGCGGGCTGCGACGGGTGAAAAGAGCGCGTCGTGGATTTGGAGAGGGACTAGGACGCGGAGTGCGAGGGAGAGATCGAGGAAGAGGGAGGTCCCCGGCTGGCCGTGCGTGGGGAGGGGGAGACACCCTGCGAGCTGAGGAAAGGAAAGAGAAGCCGACCGAGGGGGAGAGCGCGGCGGGGATGCCCACGTGCCCGCCCTGCCCCGGAGGGTGCACACGCAGAGCTCGGGGTCTGACGGCTTTACTGCCCCGAGCTCCGTCACCACCACCCTGTTCCCTTAGGGACTGTAACGGGCTCATTTCACGCGAGAGCAGTGAAAATCTAGTCGCTTCCCCTCCCACTCCAAGTTCTCAGCAGACACTCCTCTGGGCAGTATTCTCTCCCCTCTTAGCTCCGGAGAAGCAGGATGTCGCAAGCGCATCCAGTAGAAAGTTTATCCATCCCCCAGTTGCTATTAAAATATCGGGGTTGGGGTGCGGAGCCGAGGCAGCTGAAACGCAAGTCTTGGGAAGGATGGGTAGGGATCTGGAGGGGCGTGACCCTCAAATATCTTAAAATACGAATTACACGTCCCTGAGGGTGGGGAAACGCCCCTAGCTGCAGCGCTCCTCCTTCTGCTTTCTCCCCCTCACTGCCCCGTCCCCTCGCAGCCAGGGAGGGCGCTGGCCTGTGAAGGGAGGGGCCCGCTCCCGTGTCACTAGTTGCCCGGAAATGTGGAGGGGGTCTGTGGCTGCCTTCTCAGCCCAGGTGGGTTCATTTCTCCAGGACTGAAGTTGTAACTGGTCTGGTAAGTTGCTCGCTGGAGAAGTTGGAGACTTGGCATCACGCCTGGGCTTGGAGCTCTCCTCCCTCCTCTCCCACTGCTGGTTCCCTGATCACCCTCATCGTCTCCCTTCTTTTCTTCCCCCTCGTCTTCCCCTTTTCCAGTTCCTTTCTCTTCTGCAGGAGTGAAGAGGTTGCTGGGAGAAAGGTTCTAGGAGCCTCCTTCTTTCTGAATTTTGAGAAATCTGAGTAGATGTTTGGTATCTCTCATCCTCTTTATGACAAAAGCAAAGCAAACGGAACTGCCAAACCCCAGAGCATCCTAGGGGTGGGGCAGTGGAGCTGGACCATAACCCAGCCTGTACCCAGTCCTGGACCCACACACCCTTCTCCCTGTTCAGATGGTGCTGTCAGCAAAAAGAAGCAACGATTTATTACTATCTCACTTTATGCTGTTTAGAAATTTTAACTTTTCATAGTGCCTTTACGTCTGTAGGTCATATTTAACATAGGGCTTCCCTGGTGGCTCAGTGGTAAACAACCCACCTGCCAATGCAGGAGACATAATAGACGTGGGTTTGATCCCAGGTTGGGAAGGTCCCCTAGAGGAAGGCACGGCAACCCTCTCCAGTATTCTTGCTTGGAGAATTCCATGGACAGAGAAACCTGGTAGGCCACAGGTCATGGAGTTGCGAAGAGTCGGACTGAAGTGACTGAATGACCGAAGTGACTTAGCATGTACGAAAAACACAAGCCATATTGTTGTTCCTTATTTAAACAGATGAGGATGGAGAAGCCAGGGCAGACTGAATACCTGAGGTCACACTCTGAAAGTCTGTGCGGCTTCAGTGTTTAACCAGGTGGGCACAGAAGTGGCAGCAGCTATGTTGGAATCAGTCTTGCTTTTAGGTCCCAGACTTGTAACTATTAACTCTGAGGTCTCGGACAAGTTGCTTAACATCTCTGGGCTTCAGTTTCCTTTTCTGTAAAAGATATGAATAAAGACCTCGTGCCACAATTAAAGAGTCCATGCACCAAAGGAAGATCTTGCATGCTGCAACGCAGCCAAGTAAATAAATATTTTTTAAAAACATACAAATAAAAGAAAGGTGGTAGAAATAATATCCATCTCTCTGAAACAGTCTGTTGATTAAGTAACTGTACTGCATGAGATGACACTTCATAATGCAGAAATTTCTATATATTAATAGAGATTCCAAGCATGAGATGACCCTTCATAATGCATACATTTCTATATATTAATAGAGATTCCAATATAGCAGAATGATGGGGATGGGACACTCAGATCCAGAGAACTTGGAAGCCCTGTGTTTTCGAGTTCATTTCACACTAACTTCTCCTTTTACTCTCTCTCCCCCTCCTGATGCAGGTCTTGGCCACTCTGCTGAACTGGCATTTGCTGTGGAGCCAAGTGATGACGTTGCAGTCCCTGGGCAGCCCGTAATGCTGGGCTGCAAGGTGGAGGGGACTCCTCCAGTGCGAATCACCTGGAGGAAGAATGGGGTGGAGCTGGCAGACAGTACGCACTCCACTGTGCTGGCCAATGGGTCCTTGATGATCCGCCACTTCCTGCTGGATGGAGGTGGCAGCCCTTCAGATGAGGGGGACTATGAGTGTGTGGCTCAGAACCGCTTTGGGCTGGTGGTCAGTCGGAAGGCTCGAATTCAGGCTGCAAGTAAGTGGGTGCCCTTACTTTTTTTTTTTTTCCCCAGGTCATGGAGGGATAAAGGGAGCCGTTCCATCTTATGTAGCTTCTGGAGAACTGTCTCAGCATGGGTCAGCTGAGAGGAGCATAGCAGCAATTTGCAGTGGTGGAATTATATCATTTACTCATTTAACTGATTGGAATGCAATTTGACAAGAATGTAGTCAAGCACTGTTGTAGGAAGAGGGAGAGAGAAAGCCAGCTTTATTCAGCTCTTGGTTCAGTGTGTCTTAGCTTCCATATGCCTGTATATTATGAGCATCCCAGTCTTTTGAGTATGATTTTTGTGTTTAAAGATAAACTTTGGGGATGATTTAAGAGGATTTTAAAGGGTAATTTTGATTACATGCAGTTTTTAATTATGTGCTGACTTTCAAACCTTTGGGGTAGAATAAACCCCCTGTACCAGTGATAACATTCTGAAGCTTCAGCAATTTGCTTTACAAAAAATATGATAGAATAATTTCAGGGTTAACACAGTGATGACATTCCCCTCACTCACCTTCCTGCTGGCATACTTTAAAAAAAAATTCAGCTTTATTGAGATGTAATTGATAATAAAATTATAAGATAATTAAAGTGTACATTATGATGACTTGATATTTGGTATGCTTTTTTGATTGGGAGAGAAGAGGTGTTTCATCTCTAGAGCTGTGCTTAGCTGATGGACCAGCAGTCACTGTAGTGATGAAATTATGGTCATGCTCTACTGCTGTGTCCTGGCATAAGTCTGCTGTTGCTGTTTAATCTGTGTACACTCATAGGTATTATCACATAAACCAAAATTATTTACGTATCTTGGGAAGGTGGCAAGCTATGAGGGTGGGAAGTCTGCCCACAGACTTCTGGTTCTTTCTTTTTTTTTGGCTATGTCGCACAGCATGTGGAATCTTAGTTCCCTGACCAGGGATCAAACCTACATCTCCTGAATTAGAAGCAGGGAGTCTTAACCACTGGACTGCCAGGGAAGTCCCAAGAACCACTGCTTTTGAGAAAGGGTAAAAGTTTTGCCAAGTGGAAAATGTTCTGCATCCCATAATCTCTGTACTTCTGGGTGGTGTCTTGAGGTGGTGTCCCTTTAAAAGGCTGCTTTAATTTTGGTTGGTAATCATTCACACTAATGCTTATTAAACACTTGCTGCGTGCTGGGCACCCTGCCCAGGTGCTTTATAGGAATTATCTTATTTAGTCATTGTGATGACACTGGAAGATAGGCAGTCGTCATCCTCATTTTACAGGTGAGAACACTGAGACTTAGGGGGATCGGCGACCTTCTGGTGAGCAGAGAAGCCAGGACTGCAGTTTAGGTATTCTGAATCCTGCACCCTCCCACTTAACCCTTGTGGCACGCTGCCTCTTCCCTGTCTGATCCCTGACCAATTTCTTCCTGGCTCCGAGGGCATTTGCACAGTTGTTCTGAACGGCTGGCGAATGATGAATTGTTCTGAGGCAGGAGGCCTCTCGTTGGGTTTAAGATGCCCCTTTGTTCTAAGGAAGGCTCCTCTAGGCCCCCATATGGAGCTCTCTGGGACGCAGCCCTGGACCTTGAGACGGAATCACTTCTGGCTCAGCAACCCCTCAGCCTCCAGCCCTCCTGGCAGTGTAGGGGAGGCTGGTGCATCCTCCGAGCAGATGGCTGGGTGTGAGGAGGGAAAGTGGGGACAGAGAGTGGGGACCCAAGGAAGCTTGTTGGACAGAAGAGAAGAGACTTCTCAGGGAGCTCTCCCTGGCCTGTGTCAACTCCGTGGGCTCGATGGCTCCTGCATCATCAGCCTAGACTTCTGGGAGATAAATCCCCAGGTGTTTATATAGAGCTAATTGTAAATGTGCTTTTCTATAAATGGTAATACCTTCAAGATGTTCAGCCTCCTTAAACTCCTAACAGTATAAGCAGTTGAGCTGTGGGCTCTGGCTGCAGGGAAGGCCAGCAGGTGAGGTCGGCTTGGTTAAGCCTCTGGGGTCCTGGGGACATCTGGGGGTTTGCCTCCAAACCCTGGCAGTCTGATACGGGCTCTCTCCCCAGCAAGGCTCGTGGCCCCTCAGGGAAGGCTTGGACAGTTGGATCCCCTTTCCTCACGTCACAGGCTCATGTCCCTGTAAGGTTTTAGAAACCTCCAAAGCTGATTAGCTGCCTGGGTTCTCTCCTTTGGTAACAATGCCCTGCCCATGTGCCCACAGGCTGGGCAGATGTTGTATGACATGGGAGGAGGCCTTCTGAAAGGGTGTGAGGTGCCCTCCAGAGCCCCTGCTTCTCCTGCCTGCTCCACAGGGGCTGACAGGGCAGGAGGATGCTAAGCACCCCTCACAGACACGCAATCTGTGTCTGTGTACACCCAGCGCACCTGGTGAGACAGGTCGGTGTGGGTCACCAGCCAGGCCGCCGGCTGGGAACGCCTCCTCTTCCATCCAGTGGGCCTGGATGCTGCCACTGAAAGATGGCCTGATCATGATGGACTGGACTCCAGGCCCATTCCTTGGCTTCAGTGCAAATGTCTTCTGTCTGGGATGAAATGGCTCAGGGTCCTAGGAATACTCATGCTTCCAGCATGTCTGGTTTCTCTGCCTTGCTGTTCCATGTGTTTATAGTTTTGGGGCTGAAAATTGCGACCCTTGTGAAGGAAGAGATCCTAGACAAGTTCCTCTCTCCATGGCCCAGTGTCCTCACCTGTGAAATGTACATATAATCCTACTTGGTGGGATGGCGGTAAGGACTAGCACACTCCACGCTTTGCCTCGCACAGAGTTGGTACTCAGTAATGGAGTCAATCCTCTTTGCTTCTTTTAAAGGTGATTCCAGTCTTGTGGCTCAGCTGGTAAAGAATCTGCCTGCAATGCAAGAGACCTGGGTTCGATCCCCTTGGGACGATCCCCTGGAGAAGGGAAAGGCCACCCACTCCAGTATTCTGGTCTGGAGAATTCCATGGACTGTACAGTCCATGGGGTCACAACGAGTTGGACATGACCCAGCAACTTTCACTCCCAGTGACATTGCCAGCAAAAGCAGACTCCTGAATCCACTCCCAGCCCCCAGCTTTCTCCCACACTGGGATTCAGTTAGGGAGTACTCCAGGAAAATCTCTCAGGGAGTGAATCTCTCACTTCAGAGGCTGAGTGCAACCTGTTCTGTTTTAACCCCTTCCTGGGAAGGTCTGGGGATTCTCCCAAGCCTCTGGGCATCCGCTGAAGCTTGGCTGCCCTGTGAGACCCTCTACCATCTGCCTGGAGAGGCTCCAGGAGGGGCATGTGGGACACCTGATCCAGTGGGAATAGGCAGTGACTCACACCTGTTGAGATCTGTGTGCCTGGATGACTCCAAAGAGGGATGGGCTGGCTACAAGGAGGGGAGATAAGTGCGGGCCCCACCCTCAGCTCCCCTCCACCCCCAACTCCCCTCCACCCCCAGGTTCCCTCCACCCCCAGCTCCCCTCCACCCCAGCCCCCCTCTACCCTCTCCCCCCATGTCCCCTCCACCCCTAGCTCCCTTCCACCCCCATGTCCCCTCCACCCCCAACTCCCCTCCACACCCCTAGCCCCCCTCCACCCCCAGGTCCCCTCCACCCCCAACTCTCCTCCACACCCCCAGCCCTCCTCCACTCCCAGCTCCCTTCCAGCCCCCTCCACCCCCAGCCCCCCTCCACCTCCAACTCCTCTCCACTCCCAGCTCCCCTCCACCCCCAGGTCTCCTCCACCCCCAGCCCCCCTCCACCCCCAGCCCCCCTCCACCCCTCTCCACTCCCAGGTCCCCTCCACCCTCAGCTCGCCTCCACCCCCCCCAACTCACCTACACCCCCAGCCCCCCTCCACCTCCAAATCCCCTCCACCCCCCAGCTCCCCTCCACCCCCCAGCTCCCCTCCACCCCCAGCCCCCTCCACCCCTAGCTCCCCTCCACCCCTAGCTCCCCTCCGCCCCCAGCTCCCCTCCACCCCCAGGTTCCCTCCACACTGAGCTCCCCTCCACCCCCAGCCCACCTCAGGCAGATACTTAGTTCCTGCCACTCACTTTCTGGTCTCAGTTCCTGGTCTCGAGCCTTTTGGGAAACTGGAGTGAAGAGGTAGATGATCTGGAACGCAATTTGTCAGACTTTGCTGTGCCCGTGATCTTGATAAGATTCAGATTTTGAATCAGTGGGTCTAGGCCAGGGCCTGGGGGTCCTGCAGGTCTAACGGATCCCTTGTGACGCCCACAGTGCTGGCCCACAGGCGTGAGAGGAGAGCCCCTCCCACATCATAGTTGCTAGTGTAGGGGCGTCTGTGGGCAGGACAGTGAGTTTGGAGAACATGGGCTTCAGGGTCACATCTGGGTAGGTTTGAACCCCAGCTCTGCCATTCACAGATGCCATGTCCTTAGCACAGTTACTTTCAACTCTCAAGTCAAATAAGTCTCTGCCTTCATTTGAAAAGGAAAAAAAAAAAGCATAATCCCATCATTCTATCAGGGCTGTCGGGGAATTAAATGAGATGATGGATGGAAAGTATCTGGCCCAGGGCTTGGCCTCTAGAAATGGTCATTAAGTATATTGTTAGTATTAGGTTTGCTGTTGCTGTTGTTTAGTCGCTAAGTTGTGTCCGACTGTTTGCAACCCCATGGACTGTAGCCCTCCAGGCTCCTCTGTCCATGGGATTCTCCAGGCAAGAATACTGGAGTGGGTTGCCATTTCCCTCTCTAGAGGATCTTCCTGACCCAGGGATCAAACCCACATCTCCTGCATTGGCAGGCAGATTCTTTACCCTGAGTCACCTGGGAAACCCCTAGTGATAGGTATTGAGTGCTAATTTAGGATGAAGACAAGCCTGTTCCAATGCAGGTAGGATTCTCGAAGTGCCAGGATTGCCTCCCCCATAGCCCGGAGCCATCCTGACTGGGTGTGCCCAACGATGGTTATGAGGGTAGGCTGTGGAGGGAAACACATCCCCAGCTGGATGGACTTGGGTAAATCACTGGAATCCCTGAGTCTCAGTTTCCTCATCTTGAAATTTGAGGAAATAATACTTAGCAAGGAGGAATGCTGGGAGGAGCCCCCATGACAATATGTGTAAAGAACTTAGCACAGTGCAGGGCAGATAGAAAATGTTCCTTAGGTACTGTTATTATTCTGGAGTGATAACAAAGGTGAGACGTGAAGTTCTAAGCTTCTTTAGATATGGTGGTTCCAGGAGGGTCCCTGGTAGCCTGGACTCCACACAGTGGAGTGTGGTGAGAGGGAAGGAAGTCCAGGTCTAGTACCCTGCTGTCTCCACCTTACTAAATCACCGGCTGCTCAGGCCCTCAGTCACCCGCTCCTGAAGTCTGAACCATTCTCAACCTGCCTGAGCAAGGGCAGTTTCACCAGCTACTCTGAAATCTCTTCCAGCAGCAAGATCTATGCCTGTGTGGATGTGGGGACAGGGTCTCAGCACAGATCTGTGGAGCCAGGTCTGGGTGGGCAGGTTGGGAAAACTATGGGCTGGAGCTGCCTAGTGGCACAGCTTGTGTGGTGGGCTCAGTATATTTAGGGAACCCCAGCAGTGCCTCAGTGTAGGGCAGCGAGTTGTGCAAGGAAATGGTTCCTGGCACAGTGACTGGTGACCCTGGAGGCCTTTGTCACCTGGAGGCCTGGTGTGTGAAACCCAAGCTTTTCTCTCCTCTTTGAGGGGCAGCTCAGCCAAAGTGGATGTTGTTCAGTCGCTCAGTTGTGTACAACTTTTTGTGAACCCATGGACTGCAGCACTCCAGGCTTCTTTGTCCTTCACCATCTCCCAGAGCTTGCTCAAACTCATGTCCATCGAGTCAGTGATGCCATCCAACCATCTCATCCTCTGTCGTCCCCTTCTCCTCCCGCCTTCAATCTTTCCCAGCATCAGGGTCTTTTCTAATGAGTCAGATCTTCACATCAGGTGGCCAAAGGACTGGAGTTTCAGCTTCAGCATCAGTCCTTCCAATAAATATTCAGGACTGATTTCCTTTAGGATTGACTGGTTTGATCTCCTTGCTGTCCAGGGGACTCTCTCCAAAGTAACCGTGAGGAAATCTCCCTTCTGCCCCTCACATGCTTCCACCTACCTGTTAAAGCAGAACGCAGGTGCTGCTGCTGAGGTGTCACCCGTGTGACGAGTGATGGACGTGCCAAGGCCTACTCTCACACCAGGCAGGTCACCCGTAAGTACGCCAGGGCGCAGAAGTAGGTGGAAATCAGTACTCCCCAGCCTGACCTCTTCTGATGCTCTTGAGAAGCTGTCAGGCGTGGTGGAAAGGCCCTTGCCTGGACACCGGTGTCCTGCGTAACTCAGCAAGTCAGTCACCCTCTCTGGACTTTGTTTTTCTGATTGTAATATTGAGTTGTTGGACCAACATTCATCTCTGTGCTGCGATATTAAGGCTTCCTTTCCATCCAGTTAGTCCTTGGGACTGCCTGCCTTTCTGAGCCTTTTCCCAGTCTATTCTTGCCCCTACTCGTCCCTTACCCAATCCCTCCCCAAAGACCACTTAATTCACAGTAATTTCTTCCTCGCCCTCCTAAGGCAGGGAGTACTTGTGGTCTGTGGCATTCAGGCTCAGCCTTCCTCTCAATGGGGGCTGCCTGCATTGTTAAGTAACTGTTTTGTGGCTGGATATTCCATCTGTTTCCTTAACTCGATTTTAAGCTCCTAAATGGCTTCTCTCTCTTTTGTATCTCTCACGTCCTCTGCCTGTGGAGCCCGATAAAAACTAAATGAATATGTGGCCTTGTAGGTGCAAAGCTCCATCACTCTCTGCTTCTCTTTGACTTTCTCTGTTTCTCCCCACCTCGTAATTGATAGCATAGCTCAAAGGGACAGAAGCTGGTGAATGGGGAATTTAACACACTAGGGGCAAAATCTTGGGGAGGCTGTGGCTGCATGTTTTTCTCTAGAGGATCTGAAACTCTCTTCCTCGGCAGATGGCGTGTGAATCAGAAACCGCATTGCTTGGTAGCCCTCATGCCTGGGTCTTGGGGTCTCCTGCCTTGGACTGTATTCCCTGGCTGGATAAAGGCTGTGTCCCCAGGCCTGCTGGCCTCAACTGAAGTGGGAGGACCGCCCCTCGCCCCAGCAGCAGGACTTGAGTGTGGAAGTTGCAAGCTTCTGGTTCCCACACCTTGGCTCCGCTGCTGCAGGCAGCCAGCTGGCCCCTTGAACACAATGTGCAGATCTTCTCTGTTCCCGTTCCCGGCATTGTCCATGGCCGGGTGCCTTGGCTGGGAATGTGGGCCAGTGAATAGCGGAGGCATTTGCAGCCTGCAAATGAAACAGGCCCCCAGCCCCCCCTAGCCCCCCATTTCCCTCCCCAACCCCCGGGAGAAAGGACTTTTTCACTTCTGGCCTTCTTGTATTGCCTTCCCCTCGCCTCTCCAAAGTCCCTGCAGGCGTGTGTGTGTGTGTGTGTGTGTGTGTAAGAGACTTTTCACAGCAGCTTGAAGGCTGTTCAACACAGCCCTCAAAAAAACAAGTAGAATGGAACAGAAGGGCACCCAGGATGGAAAACCAAATAGCTCACTGCTGTCTTTGTTTAAACTGGACCGAGTGGTTCCAAAAATGTCTGCCTGTGTAAAACCTATGGCTCCCTAAGATCTCTGGCCCTAGCCTTGTTGCAACAAGAAATGCAGAGACCAGTGTTAGTGCTAAGTCGCTTCAGTCGTGTCCGACTCTTTGTGACCCCATGGACTGTAGCCTGCCAGGCTCCTTGTCCATGGGATTTTCAGGGCAAGTATACCAGAGTGGGTTGCCATTTCCTTCTCCAGGGGATGTTCCCAACCCAGGGATCGAACCTGCATCTTCTACATTGGCAAGCAGGTTCTTTACCACTAGCGCCACCTGGGAAGCCCATGGAGACCAGTAATGTGTGTGTATATTGCCACGTGGGCCTCTGTGGGCACCTGAGCATACAGCTGCGTGCCGAAGAAGGGTGCATGGGGCTCAGGATGAGGGTCCAGCTTTCAAATGACTCTCCTGTGGGAATCCCTCCTCCCTGAGCAGTGTGACCAGGCTAGAGATCTAGAATGGACAGAACTAGTACAGGGCAAGAGGGGGTGGTGGGTCATTTTATTAGATCCTGTAGCTGAAGTGAGGAAGGAGGGAAAGCTAGCCTTAGGTCGCTGGCAGAGGGTGGGGCTTACATGATGGGCTTGGGGGCCTGGCCATAGTATCTGGGAATCTAGACCGGGTTTTCTTATTTATTAGGCGAGTGCCAGCAATCTGGCTACAATCCGAGCCTGCTGGCCTGGGCTGCTCGTGTGCCAACCGCCCCTCACCTCCACCCCCACCAAAGGACCATTCTTTGATGTCTGAGCTTGCTTCTACTGCCCACCAGCTTTGTTCACCCTGTTTCAAGAAAGGCTGACCCTTTCTGACTGCCCTCAAAGGTAAGGGAGGAGCAGAGAAGAGAGTGTTCTCTGTGAATCGGAGCAGCTCCAGGGGCGCTTCCTGGACAGGTGATGATGTAACCTATGGAAGGGCAAAGACAGGGGTCCAGTAAGGGCCTGAAGAGGGGCAAGTGAGGAGGAATGCCAGGCCAGACCCTGGACCCCAGGCAGATGGAGGGGATGAAAGTGTGGGCTTAATCCAGGCCAGCTCACCACTTGATTCAGGCAGATGGAGGACAATTCGATGCAGAGGGCTCCCAGCCCACCCTCTCCATATCTTCCCTGGATCTTAGGCTCCTCAGTCTTTGACACCCCCCCACACACTCTGCCTCGCCCCCCTCCTCCTGTGAGGCCACGTTCGGGGTCTTTGTCTTAGAATTCCTCCTGCCTCCTGGTTTCTCCTGCCCTCCCTTCTTCCTGTGTCCGGCTCTCTTTATTGTTCTGTGTTTCCTCCTGCCTCTGGCTCCAATTGTAGCAATTCCTGTGTCCACCCTCTGCTGCTGTGCTTGGAGGGAGACACCACTGCAAAAGTAGGTGAGCTCAGGCCTCGGCACAGAGCAAAGAGATGGGAAGAGGGGAGTCAGAGAGGATGAGGTGCAAAGAGGACCCCAAAGGAAGGCGTTCGTGGCCTCCCCAGCAAGTCAGAGTCTCATTGGGGCACACCTTCCCCGGGAGAGGAATCTGAGAATGCTGGCCCCTGCTTGGGCCCTGTCTCTGAGCCTGGACACTGACCACGGTGGGTGGTGGGGGCAGCCCCAGGCTACTCTCTGGAATGCTGGTGTTGGGTTGCAGTGCAGATGCAAGCAGTGATAATGGGCAGGAACTGGACTTTCTGGTCTGGCTGCTGCCCCCAAGGCCATTGGAATGTGAGGGGGGACTAGCAAGAGGCCCCAGGGACTTGGAGTGGGCAGATGGAGACCAGACCACCTAAATGGAGAGGAGGGGGCAGACCACCAAGAGAGAGGACCAAGTTCTAGCCTTTTCACTGAGTTGCAGGCTACAGTCAAAGAAGCTTAAAATTCCTGGTCCATCTAGGACCTTGGAAGTCTGCCCAGCCCCGCAGTGGGATCACAGGCATCCAGACTGCATCCATTTGGACCTTGCCTGGTTCCACATGCTCGTTTTACAGAGGTGAAAACTGAGGCCCTGAGGAGGTATCCTGCCCAAGGATGTGATTGGTCCTCCAGCCTGGGCAGGTTGGAGAGCCCCTTGAGTCCCTCGTGCCGCTTGCCCCGCCCAATGCCTCACTGCTTTCTGGTTGGGGATGGGGGAGATCTTTTTATATCTCCTCCAGGGCAGACTGGCACATACATTTCCATTTTTCTCCTGATCTACTCCCACCCCTGTCTGTGGGGGTGGTTCTGAATGTGAGTGTCAGCCAGTGGGTATAGGCTCCTGACATCCATGGCACATCTCAGAGAGTCCCTGAGTTTCCAGAGCACCCCGGATGCTGAGCTGAGTGGTGTGAGGGTTATCTACGTGCTGGCTCTGGTGGGGAACCTGTAGTAGTAGCAGGAGTCTTCCTAGTCTAAGGGGGCTGCACTGTCCTAAGCCCTGTGTGTGTTAATTTACTTAATTCCCACAGATTTCCATTAGTAGGCGTTACTAGTCCTATTTTACAGATGAGTAAAGAGAACTTTTCACTTTCATGCATTGGAGAAGGAAATGGCAACCCACTCCAGTATTCTTGCCTGGAGAATCTCAGGGACAGGGGAGCCTGGTGGGCTGCCGTCTCTGGGGTCACACAGAGTCAGACACGACTGAAGTGACTTAGCAGCAGCAGCAAACAGAAGCCCAGACTGGTTATTAACTTGCCCAGGGGTACACAGTAAGTAGAGACACTGGGTTTTAAACCTGGTCTGCCTGACTCAAAATTCAGTGGCCTGAGTGTCCTTAAAGGGGGCTAGAGTCCCTTGAGAACATAATCAGTATTTTTGCCTAAGAAATATTAATAGAGCCATGCTCCTGTGCGAGTATTGGGAGCGAACAACTTAGAACCCTGGCCAAAGTGGGAGCCACTTCTGGGTGTGCTAGATGGGGCTACATGGTCCCCACCCCCAGCTGCTGCTGGAGGTCTGGGGAGAATCAGGAGGGCAGTTAGGCTGGGTGCTCTGCTGGGATGCTCTGCAGAGAAAAGTTGTCCTACCTGAGAGGCTGGGCAGAGTGGCTGATACAGGTTCCCAGCAGCAGGAGAAGTCCGGAGGGTGTTGGGCTGTAGGTGAGAGAATTGCTTGTTTCAAGGAGGAAAGACAAGTTCCCCTCCCCCGGGGCCCCTCATCTCCCTTTCCCTTTCTTGTTTCCCCCGCATAATGATGCTGATTGCTCCACATCTGTCATAATTACTCTTTGTTTGAAAATTCAGAACAAATCACAGGAAAGGAACTGGTGTGGCTTGAGTAGGATCCTTCTCCCTAGGGGTTCCGGGGGTGGGGGCTGGGTAGTAGGGAAGAGACGTAATCAGCCTTGGAAGACGGAGAAGCCAGGCTGCTGACTGCCCTATTGCTGTCCCCTTGCCTGGGCAAGGTGGCCTAAGGCCTCGTGCAGTTACGTGGCCCCCACCCCTGACCACAGTCCCTGCCCGCTGTGGTAGCTGAAAGATTCGGCTACTACCCCATCCTGGGTGAGTGGTCGACTTGAGGCCCCTGTCGTCTCGGCTCCTCCCCTGCCCTCTTGGCCCCACTGAGCAGTGTGTTGAACGGCAGGCTCTGTGGTCAACCCAGCAGCACTGCAGGGAGGGGTGGGCTGTGCCTGCGGGGAGGACACAGGGCGGGGGCTTTACTGGCCATGGGGAGGGGCCAGTTGCAGCTGGGATCCTTAGAACAGGGCGGACTTTGGGTCTCTGAATGAGAACCGGTAATGGGGGTGGGGAGGGAGCACCAACCAGACCTTCTTGGGATGCTGCGGCAGCCCTGCGTGCTCTGCATTTCTTCACCCTCACTCTCAGCAACCTGACTTCTGGGGAGGGTCCTGGATCCTGCCCCCATCCCTACCTGAAAGCCTTGGTTTGGGGGCTGATGTTTCCTGGGGCATATGCCCTGACCTGGGGCCCTGCCTGCCGTGGAGCTGCCTGCATGTTTTCCTCCCAGTCTACCCGCTTCCCACCTGGGAAAGTGCCTGCCAAGACTGCGGACTGGGAGGAGCCTGGACCTGACATAGACGTCACCCTTACTTCTGTGTCCTTTTTGACTCCCACTTCAACGAGAAGCTGCTTGTAATATATGAATATTCAACTCATCCCCATGTGGTTTTGGACCCACAAAACCCAAAGTTCACTTTCCTGGACCTGTTTCCCCATGGGTGGAAGGTAGTGTGGAGAGGACCAGATTACAAGGTTCTCAAAGTCCCCTCTCACTTCTGACTCGTTTTGCCTTGAAGGTAGTTCAGAGTTGGCCCCCCTCCCCAACTCTCCTCTCTACCTCTCCCCAGGCTGGCCCTAGCTCTCTCCATCTCCCTCTCCTACTCCTCTGTCTCTCCGTACTGGGCTTAGCTTCCTCCTTTTTGAACTGTCAAGATCACAGTTCTATAGCAAAGCTCTCTTGTCATCCTCACCTTCTGTCGCTGCCCCTACCTGGGCGGTTGCTGCCCGGTGGCTCCGGGCAGCGCACGCACGTGTTGGAAGCGGGGCTACTGAGTCCCTGGGATTGGGGTGTGGCGGGGCGCTCAACCACCTGCGCAGGGACTGGCCCTCCGCCCCGCGGCAAGCGCGGTGTGGAATGAGTGGACCGGGAGGAGCCGCTCTCTGAAAACGACTTCTTTCCTTTGCCTCCGGGAAGAGGGATACCCCCAACCGTCAGCACAAAGCGGGCTGCTTCTTGCCGAGGCGGGGGCCGGGCGGTTGGCCGACAAGGCAGAATCGATGTGCCTTCAATTAACCCGCGCCGCGCAGTTGCGGGGCTGTCAGGTCACCGTGCCCTGTGTGTCTGTGGATGTGAGAATCTGTGTGCGTGTGTGAGTGTATCTGTCAATGCGATTGTGTTGTCCTTGGAGCTCCTGTATGCGCCACTACTTCCCTGGCCTTTACCTGGTAACTCGGGAACTGGCTCTCACCGACTGGAGGCCTCTTACTGGTCTTGGGGAGCAAAATGGAACAGGAGAGTGGAGGTCTAGAGCCCCCAGCCTCCTTCCTCCCGATTGGCTTGGAGTGCAGGCCAGGGACTGCTGACAAGGGGTGGGGGCTAGACAAAAGTCTATAGGCCAGCCTTTGAGCAGGAAGCAGAGTGGGGCCCAGAACCTTCACAGAAGGGCAGCTGGGACAGAGATGTGTGCTTGTCACCCTGACAGTGCTGGGGAGTGTGCTCCCCCCAGGGGCAGGCAGGAGTGGGGAGAAGGGAGCTTTCCAGGTTTTCCTGATGCACCCTCACCCTGCTTTGCCCTGTCCTCCAGTATCTTGCCCTTGTTTCTCACATCACTGCTGTGGAAGCTGAGACCCAGAGAGCAGGCCTTGCCCCAAGTCGTGGTGTACAGAACTGGGACAGAAAGCATTCAGGCATTCTTTCCAATGAGCTGGTTGGCCAAATGGGATTTGGGATTCTAATTTGAGAGCCGGGATCTTAGAACACTGAAACCCAGTATTTGCTTGTGATAAGCAATTCCTGGATCTTTTCCTGCCATCTTCACATCTGGCTGTTTTTCCCCTCACCTCCCCTGCTCTTCGTGGGTTATTTTTGTTTTGCCTCTTACATCCCAGCTTATATGGAATGTCACTCTCTTTCTGCAGTAGTTCCCTTCACCCTAATTTTTTAGAGGTCTCTTAAAATTGTATGCTGGGCTTCCCTAGTGGCTCAGTGGTAAAGAATCTGCTTGCCAATGCAGGAGACATGGGTTCAATCCCTGGGTCGGGAAGATCCCCTGGAGAAGGAAATGGCAACCCACTCCAGTATTCTTGCTTGGAGAATCCCATGGACAGAGGACCCTGATGGGCTATAGTACATGGGGTCACAAAAAGTTGGATATGACTTAGCAACTGAACACCCTCACCACCACGAAAACTGTATGCCAAACCTCTAATACCTTAGAGAAACCCTGTCTTAAGTTGGTCCCACTTGAAGAATGGGTTAGAATATCCTTGATTCCACTATATCAGAAGACCAGTAATGATATATCATAGAATGAGTCTGAGGATTGAGCCTGTTTGACATTCCTGCTCTCTTGTGTTTCTGATTTTGCTTCTCAAATCAGTCATTTTCCCACCGAACCATGACAAAATCAAGATCATTACAAGCAAGGCTGCTAAGTATAAGGTTGATGGGATCAAGGCTTTCCTGAAATAAAGCCATATAGCTTTTATTGCATCAATTTGGAGAGGAGTCATTGAACTGTATGCCCAGCTTGGCTTTTTGGGGGTGAGGAGAATCAGAAGACACCCCAGTCTGTTCTGGGACAGTGAGTATGAAGCTTGTTCCTCCCACTGGTTTGCAGACTCCTAGAGGGGTGGGGCTAGCTCCTCGGAGCATCCTCAGTGCTGAGCACAGAGTGATGCCTGGGAAGGGTGAGAATGGAGAGCTGCGGGTGTATGCAAGGGAGGGTGGAAACACGCCCTGCCTGCTGTGGTCAGCACACTCTTCCTCTGGAGCTCAACAGCCTGGACTTGGGGGAGGCAAGGAAGGCTGAGTCGGATATCACTCGAGAGCCTCCAGTGTACTTTCCCTGAAGCCATTCTCGGCAGGCTTCTGAGTCCCCTGCTGTCAGGAGCCGAGAGCAGCCATGTCTGCACCTAACTGTATCACCGGTCTCCTAAACCAGCTTCTTCTAGTCTTAAGAGGCACCCCTGTCTCCCTCTTCTGTTCCCTTGCTTGAAACAGCCTTCTTCCAAGGTCCCACTGCTGGCCACTTGGGGGAGGATGGAGACTGGACGAAGCTGCAGGTGAGGCGATTGAGTGCTGAAGGGGAAGGGGTTGGCCTGGTGAATTCAGACCTCGGTTTACCAGGTGAGGTGGCTACCGATACTCAGTCACCTCAGGATGGGACACCCTTCCAGACAAGCTATAGAAAGTCCGAGGATGCCAGACCTTTGGCCTCATCCCCAGAATGGCTAACAGGCTAGTTCCATGCTAGGAAGTGTCCCTCTTCCCTTGTGCTCCATGTGCATCCTCTTGGGAAGGACTATCCTTGCATATGTACATGCCTATCTTCCTGTTATCTTGAAAAATCATAACTATGATAACAAAGCCTCCTGTGAATGCATGTTGCTGTGGGAATGGATAAGAGGAGAAAAAACACATTCTTGTTATTATACTCATTATCTTCTTATCAAAATATTCACCCATGGAACATTATTTTTAAAGTTACTTAATGGTCTTGGGTTTGGGGAAAGAAGAGATGTGAGGAGAAATAGGCTTCCTTTAGAAAGCACTTTTTTAGTTAAAAGTGTTGAATCTCCAGTTTGGGCCTGGAGGAGCCTCATGTTTTTTGAATAGTGGATCATTTCCCAAGTGTAATATTCTGGGGATTAGATATTCAGGCACTCTTGTTGAAATCTGGACAAACTATAAAGACACGTGTATAGTACTATATAATAACAATTATAGTTTCTGTTTGGTCATTTTAGTCCTGTAAAATGAAGCTAGTGGCCTGTATGGCATTAGAATGATCTCTGATCTACTACAAACTAACTGTTGCTTCCTTGGGTAGGTCCTTTTTTTCTCTAGATGAAGGGACGTTCAGCATCATTCTTTACGGTCCTTGGGTCTGTGAAGGGGGCTCAGGGACGGCAGATGAGGGAAAGAGAAGTCAGATTGGTGGAGCTTCAGGCTTCTTACATTTACCACATCCACAGTAGTTCTGCGTTACCTTTTTGTTTTGTTTTGGAGTTCTTTAGACCAACTAACTAGGCAGATCAGCTAACTAGGTAGACTGGCCTAAGCAGGGGAGTAGTTCAGCAGGTGCTGGGATACGAAATAGGCTTAAGATTCTAGAGCCTTAGGCAGAAGAAACATGACTCTGAGATGAAGATTTAGGAGAATTATTAAGAAAAACATTACGATCATATTGGCACTTATGACCAGGTTAAATGAAACCTTGATTGAGAATTGGGTTAGAAAAACAATAACCTATACTTAGATTTTTCTCTCCTTTAAAAAGCATATGTTTTCACGTATCACTGCTACAATTAGCGCTCAGTAGTGTTAGACGTGGTTGATCAGTCAATACAAGGACCCATTTTGGCGGCTGTTTAGTCTCTCAACAAGTGTTGTCCAGTCTTTAATTTTATTCTCAAATAAACGGATGGATGAAATGGCAACCCATTCCAGTACTCTTGCCTGGAAAATCCCATGGATGGAGGAGCCTGGTAGGCTACAGTCCATGGGGTTGCAAAGAACAGGACACAACTGAGCGACTTCACTTTATGGGTGGTCCTGTTTCAGAGTCTAGTTATCGGCTGTACACAAAGGGTTCATAATCTCGTTGTGGTAACATGGACATTAGAACATTAGAAAAGATTGCTGCCTTAGAAAGAGCCCAGTAATATGCCTCATAAGTGATGCTAACCAAGGGCGACTGGGTCAGCCCAACAGCCTACTGTTGATCTGAGCAATGGACCTTTTTATCAGCTGAGAAGCCTGAAAGGACACTGGATCTTATGTATGTTCTTCTTTAGGCAGACATAATCTAAGAGCCCATCAGAAGGGATTAGGAAGTATGTGCTTCCAGGAAAAGGATACTGGAACTGAAGGATATTAAAGCAGGTCAGTTATCAAATCAACCAATCTCTAAGAGCATCTCTCCTACACCTACCTGCCTCTAAGCTGAGGACTCTGAGGGACAGAAAGATAAGACACCTCCTGATCTTGAAGAATGAGAGCTCCTCTTCCCGCCTTGTCAAGAAGCAACCATAACTGGTGGTGATAGTGAAGAGAGAAGGCAGCTTGATAAAGCACAGAATCTGTTGAATTGATTAACAGTGTGATTGTCAGCCTGTCCATCTGCATCATGATTTTCCTTTAGTGCTGATTTCTAAGCTGAGCCTCTCACATCCTTATACAAGAAGAAAAGGGAAGTGCCTCAGGCTAGTCCAGTTCCTGATAAAGAGTCGGTTTTCACAGGCAAGTGGTTGAAACTCCAGTCCTTCCTTCCCACCCACCATTCTCATCAAGGTGACCTTTCTTGGATCAAAGCAGTGGCCTGGGCGCTTCCGTTGTCACATCCGAATCCTGAACCCTGGCTCAGACCTGACTGTTAGGACCTCCCCTTTTCAACCTTTCTCTCTTCCTCCCAGAACATGCCAGTCCATTCCTCAGCCCCCACAGCTTCCCATCTTCCTGCCTCTTCTTTTCAGTGCCCTGTTCCTCTCCTCACATCTCTCCCAGCCGTTCTCTGAACGTCTCCAGCCCTTTTAGCTGGTGGCACACAGTTGGGCACTGAAGAACATAAATCCTCGACTCTTCCCATTGTTTCATGTGTTCCCAGCGAAATCTAATTAGGCTGTGAAGGCAGGGCCTCGCTTGGTTTTTCTCCGAACCGGGCTATCACAGTAGGGGCCCCCAAGAACCGACTGGTGTAGAGGGGAGCCCCGGGGCAGACTCGTAGCCCCCGCCGGGCTTCCATGGGTAGTGGGGGCGCGGAGGGCTTCTTCCGTGGGGAGGCGGGACCTGCTTCCTCAGTTTCCCTGGGCCGGCCGGGTCCACCCGGGCGCAGCTGGGGCATTTGCCCCGCTGGGGGGAGGGGGTGGCGGGAAATGGTGCCTCGCTCGCCCCAGCGACATCAAACCCTCGTTTGGCGTGCGAGGACAATGGTTGTCTTATTTTCTCCATTCGCCGCGCACAATGCCGGATTCTCTCATTCACCCGCGGCGGTGCGAGCGAGGTAATTAGCCAGCGCCATTCAGCGCGGACACTATTGCTATGCGGGGGGGCGAGGACGCCCGCGTCGGCGGGGATTAGCCGCGGCTCGGGGTGTGCAGCTGCGGCCACTTCAAAGGGGCCCGACAGCCCGGCCGGCTGTGGGAACCGGCGCCGCCTCCCTCGGGAGCCGCCCCGCCGGCTCGGCCCGGGCCCGGCGGACCGGACGCGGCTGCTCCTCCCCGGCCCGCAGCCGCCCGCCGCGCTCTCCGCCGGCGCAGGCTCAGCACTGCCCGGGCCCCGAGCTCCGGTGTCGCTCCCCATCACACTCCCACTTTCATCAGGACCTCAAGGGCTTTTTTTTTCTTTTGAGTCCCGGGAGTCAAAGGGCAAAGAGGGGAAGGTGGAGGGAGGAGCGAGGGGGGATGGGAGCTTGACACAAAGCGCTGACCTCTGTCGAACGGAGCAGATGGTCCCACTTACTCCTGCCGCCGAGCGAACGGCTCTCAGGGCCCCAGGCTCGGGGGCCCTGACCCCGCTCGGCAGCCGAATGCCAGCACTTGGGGGCCCCGGGGGGGCCGGGCTCCCACATGCTCCACCCGCCCCTCTGCCGGCTCCTGGCATTGGAGTCAGACTGCCTGGACTAACTACTGGCCTCGTTGCTGGAGGGGTTGGATGGGTGGATGGGGTTATGGGTGCTGGGCTGAGAAACTGCCCTTGTCGGATGCTGGAGCTAGGGGGACGATAAGGATTCTCGAGAACCTGCCAGGCCAGGGGGTCCCAATGCTGGCCGTGCACATGTGACAGCCTCCTGCGCTTTCATAGATTCCTGAGCACCGCGCCAAACCAAGGAAGTGGAGTCTGGAAATCTGCAGTTACTCAGCGCCCTAGGTTATTCTGATACACAGTCAGGTTTGAGAAGAGGACTGGGGTGCTTAGTCCCAAGCCCTTCGTTTCATTGAATAAGCTGAGACTCAAGGAGAGAAGGTAACTTGCCCCAAATAAACAATGAGTTGTGGCAGGGTGGGGTCTTGGGTGGAAGAGAAGATAATGTGTAATGACCCCAAGATCATATGACCCTTAACGCTAGCATTCAGGACACAGTTAATGAAGACTTATTATTTACCTAGTATTTGTTCTAGGTGCTGGAGATAGAAAGGCAAGTTAGACCATTCTGGGCCCATAAGGGACTCATAGGCTAGTAGGTGATTGATGTGTAAGCAACAGATTCTGATATGTTTTGTTAAAGGCTAGGAGAGAGGCACAAAGGCAACACATTCAAGGCAGGAATTAATTCTGCCTGCCTCCTTTGGGGGCTGTAGAAGATGAGATGCTAGTAGAGAAAAAGGCAAAAGAGTTCCAGGCAAATGGGGACAGCAGAGGTAAAGAGAAGTATGAACATCTGACGTCTGGAAAAGACAAGCCTGTCTCACACTGTCGGAGTGCAAATTACATGAAGAGAGAACTAGCTGCCTTTGAAGCTGGAAAGATTAATCAGGATCTAATAATGAAGACCTTGAATGCCATCCCAAGGAGACTACCTTGATTCAAGGCAATGGAGAACCACCAAAGATGGTTAATTGGATATTCAGGAAGATGATTATGGCTTCAGGATGGACTAAGAAGAGGAGGTGTGTCCGACACTTTGTGACCCCATGGGCTGTAGCCCACCAAGATCCTCTGTCCATGGGTATTCTCCAGGCAAGAATACTGGAGTGGGTTGCTATGCCCTTCTCCAGGGGTCTTCCCAACCCAGGGATCAAACCCAGGTCTCCCACATTGCAGGCAGATTCTTTGCCAGCTGAGCCACAAGGGAAGCCCAAGAAGCGGAGGAAGGGAGCACTAGAAATGGGGAGACTGGACAGGGGAAGCTATTACAGAAACAGTTGAGAGTGTTGAGAGCCTGAGCCAAGGCAGCGGGAGCAATTAGGGAGGATAGCCCGGGATTAGTGACCAGTTGACTGTGGGGGAGAGGGCGACAGGTGTGGCAGTGCCCTTGTTTTGTTCTAGCTTGGGTAGTTGGCCCATGGTGAGGCTCTAACTAAGAATCACAAGAAAAGGAAGAGGTTAGGGGTGGGTGTGGTGAAATCTTTGAATTTAAGGGAAGGCTTTTGAAACCTTCTATAGAAGATTCCCAGAGAAGGCAATGGCACCTCACTCCAGTACTCTTGCCTGGAAAATCCCATGGATGGAGGAACCTGGTGGGCTGCAGTCCATGGGGTCACTAAGAGTCGGAGACGACTGAGCGACTTCACTTTCACTTTTTACTTTCACGCATTGGAGAAGGAAATGGCAACCCACTCCAGTGTTCTTGCCTGGAGAATCCCAGGGACGGGGGAGCCTGGTGGGCTGCCGTCTCTGGGGTCGCACAGAGTCGGACACAACTGAAGTGACTTAGCAGCAGCAGCATAGAAGATTCCTAGGGCTGTGGGAGACCTCTGACAACTAGAGGACAGCAGCAGCGTTCACCAAATAAGTCTACTTCCTAGAGCTGGTGCCCCAGCCAAGAAAATTCATGATCCCCTCATGGAATGCAGGCCTCTCTCCTCCCCCAACAGATAAGGCTTCTCCTGCAGTGTTGCTGCAGAGAAGACAATGGCACCCCACTCCAGCACTCTTGCCTGGAAAATTCCATGGATGGAGGAGCCTGGTGGGCTGCAGTCCATGGGGTCGCTAAGAGTCGGACAGGACTGAGCGCCTTCACTTTCACTTTTCACTTTCACGCATTGGAGAAGGAAATGGCAGCCCACTCCAGTGTTCTTGCCTGGAGAATCCCAGGGACGGGGGAGCCTGGTGGGCTGCCGTCTCTGGGGTCGCACAGAGTCGGACACGACTGAAGCAACTTACCACCAGCAGCACTGTTGCTGAGGTGGATTGTCTGCAGGTCTTAAACAATCATGGTTCAGAATTGAGCCGCCAGAGATTCTGTAGAATCATGAGAGGTAAATACAGCATCAGATCAAGGTTTGAGAAGAGGAGTCCTTTCATGGGAGGAGAGAGACCATTTCACCTAGTATTGTCCCAAAATAGTAATGGTCTGAACCTTACAGATTATCTTGTCTATCCTCCTCCTCTCCCATTTTAAAGATGAGAAAACCAAGATTGAAATGGAAAGGTCACATAAGGAATCTGTGAGAGTCAGACATGATCAGGTCACCCCTCCATTACCTAATGCCTGCTAGATTAGTCCCCTACAAATCCTAATATATGGTTCTGGAAATTTGGGGGCAGTGTCTGTTTTTGTTGAGTTGTCCTCATGGTCACGTGAAAGCAATTTACTTAATAGCTCCAGCCTGCGCCCCCTAGCCAGACGTCCTTCCGGGAGGTGAGGGAGATCCGGTATCCCGACCAGAATCACGGAAGTTAGGATGTCGTGGGCCCCGGGCACGTTTACATAAGGAAGATTGGTGACCCTGACACAGGTGGAGACGTGCAGTCTGTGGAGAGGGGCCCTGCTGGGCCTGGACAGTTTCAAGTCTAAGGCAGAGAGGGATTCCCAAGCTGACTCCCAGCCCCCGACCCTGCACCCTCGGCTGCCGCCTGCAAGCACATGTGTCTCAGAGGCTGTAGCCGGATAGACTTTGTAATCAGCCCAGTTCAACTCGTCCATTTTACAGAGGAGGAAATAAGAGGCCCAGAGAGGGGCTTTGGCTTTATCAAGACCCAGTTATTAAAAGGACTGAGACAGTCACGGCAGCCCTTCTCTTTAACACATTCACCTTCCCTCTCCCTGCCCCACCACCCCCACTCACCCCATGGAAGCCACTGGCCTCTCACAGTGCTTTGTCCTCTTCCTGCAAAACCTGGAAAATAAGTTACTCCTCTGTTTTGTAAGGCCTTACAAGTGACAGGAATAACTCTGCAGGCTCCATCCTTGCAGCTTGGTTTCTTGGTTTGCCGATTTCCACAAGCACGAAAATGCTCGTGGAAGGGCTACCTGGGCACTGGCGTCTGGGTTGTTTATTTACCCGTGTTAATAGAATTTAGGAAACATGTGTGGGCTCAGTGACCATTAGGAGGCTAATAACACTGTCATATCATGGTGCTTATCTGCATTAGTTATGCTCTGTGAAACCTACCTCAAACCCTGGGGGAATTCAGTTAAAGTGAAGCCTGCTATGTCATGGGTGTCTCTGAATGCACGTAGGCATGATACTTTTTTTTTTTTTGGTGTAATACTTTTAAGGGTCTAGGATGTCATGTACTTCTGTGATTTTCTGTGCCATTGTTCAAAGGTATGGTCAGTCATGTTTGAGAAGCATTTGAATGTGTGTGTCTCACAGCTGTGATGCAAGGAAAGAGCATGGGTTAGAACATTTTACGTTCAAATGCCTGCTGTGGCATCATTAAATGTTAATGTGTGAGCATCATTATTAAATGACTATGTGACCTTGGGTAAGTTACTTAACCTCTCTGTGCATCAGAAGGGCTAATAATCCCTGCCTCTCAGGGTTATACTGACATAATATCTTAGCTTTGCCCATCAGTGGCTTCTGCAGGTTTCTGTTTTTCAGGGTCACAGGACTATGATCATACCTAAGATTCTGGCTCTGGTGTTTTAACCTTTCTAGAAGATTGGGTGGAAAGTCTAAAGACAGGGTCTGTGGGAGGAGGGAATTTGCCCCAGGGTGCCAGGACATCCTCTTGACTCGTTAGCGATCAGTAAGTATCTGTTGAATGAATGCTCAGAGTTGATTTAGTGGGTGTGCTATGTAAATATAGGACAGATGACTATATTTCCCAGCCCAAGACACACCCTCTGACTCATTGCCTGATATATGGGATGAAAAATAGAGCAAAATATTTGAAGTTGGGACTGCTTATGAAAACCTAGCATGGAGTGGGTAGGGTGGTCTCATGGGAGAGTGGTTCTCTTCGCCTTTCCCTTCCCGCGTGTAGGGGCCGCACTGACAGCAGGTGAACACACCGACCTACTGGCTCACCCAGGATGCCACGTCGGGCAGGGCCTCACCCGTGTCCCACAGCACACTCCGCCAGACACCTTTACACCCTTCGTGGTGGGCTGGAGGTAGGGGAGGGATGGGGAGCCCACTGCTTGATGTGGAGGAAGAACCGGAGCCTCCGAATTATGGGCTGAATAATTGCAAGGAGGGCTTTGAGAGGTTTTATGCTCTTTGGCAGTAAAAGCCCAGCCCAGAGACTGCACAGAGCCCGACTGCCTCCCCTGCAGCTGTGCCTTGGGTCTTCCTGTCCATTGGAATCAAAGATCAGGCCATAAAGGTTCGATGCTCACCAGCCTACAGTGGGCCGACAACTGGATGCAGGGACTTTCCCAAGCTGAGTCTGGCCCCCCACTGTCCCCCACTCCTCCCATTTGTCAGAGGTGGCTGCCAGGAGGCAGGGGAGAGACGTGGATTTATGGCTGCTGACTTGAAAGACAAAGTTGCCTTTTGTGTTAGAATTGGGGCCAGGGGAGTGGTGAGCTGGTGGTGGTGTGGGAGGGTGGGAGGGAGGGTCTGGGGTTCAGGGGCCTAAGGCAGGGGGTAAGGGGCTTGAGGAGGGGGACAAAAGGATCCAGAGGCTTCTCAGAGCAGGGTCACCAGGCAAAGGCCCAGATGAATCAATCACCCCCAGCAAAGCTGAGCAGGGCCTCTGAACCATTGCAGTCTTCTGGGGCTGTTTGTAAGCCCCAGACACCATCCACCCACACCCATCCACCCAAACCCCACACAGAGCACCATCCCCCCCAAAACAAAAACAAAAACACCATACTCCCTGGATTCAAAACCTAATTCAACTCTCAGACTTCCCTTTGGAGGCCCAGGGAAGTAAATACAGGTCTTCGGAGTTCATACTTTGCTCCATCCCAAATGTCAACAGCCAATCAATGTGGGTGCTCTTCCCTAACAGAGCCAGTCATGGGCAAGGCGGGGACCCAGATACTGGGGAGACTGACAGAGGGTTAGGAAGGGTGAACCTGGGCCAGAGAAGCCTGATGACAAAACCAATATCCCATGGGGACTGTGGCAAACTGCCAGCCTCCCCAGGACTCAGGACTCTCTGCCATCACCTCCCTCCTTCCCATTCACAGGTAGAGATAGGACATTTACAAGTGCTTTGTGGAGTTTAAAGGGCACGTGAGGTGGGACTTGGCTGGCCTCCTTACCCTCCAGGGTCACTGCCTGGTGGGTCTGGGTGGAGCCCGGAGTAGCTGTAGGGTGCCGGAGTTCAGCAGGTGCTTTAACTGCACCTCGGAGAGCCACATCCATCCCCCGGAATGAGCCTGGCCAATAAAGGCATGAGTTTATGGGCTTCATAAACATTTTACTAGAGAAGTCAAGGCCTCAATTACCCAATGGCTTCTTCCAACTGACAGCTCGCCTATTAGAGCCTTTGTGAAGCCCCCAGGCAGAAGTGAAATAGAAGCCAAGTTTGGTTTATACCCCGCTGCCCCCTTCCCCCTGCACTGACCCTCTCACCATTCAAGCCTTGCAAATTCTATCTTTACTCACTTTTTCAGAGCCTCTACCGCTAACTCTCTGAGCCTTTGCCTGTCCGTGAGAATATGGCTACTGTCTTGGAGGAGATGGCTACCAACCCCCAATCCTACCGTGCTCTACCATAACCTCAGTACCTGTTTTTTTTTTTCCTTAATTTTCTCGGCTGTGCTGTGCAGCATATGGAATCCTAGTTCCCTAGCCAGGGATTGAGCCCAAGCCCCTTGCATTGTAAGCACAGAGTCTTAACCACTGGTTCACCAAGGAAGTCCCATAACGTCTCAGCATCTTTTAACTCAATTCCTGTTTTCCCTCAACAGTAGGTAGCAAGCTTTTGCTATTTTCTGAGGACTGTGCCAAGTACTTTACAAACAGGTCTCATTGATTCCCCCCCAGTGCAGCGGCTCTAATGACATGAACTATTATCAACCCTATTTTTATTAATATAAGTGAGAAAATAGAGGTTCTGAGAGACTAAGTAACTCACTCAATGTCACAGAGCTGAGAGTGGTGGTGTTGAGTTTTGTACCCAGTTCTGTCTCATTCCAGAGCCTGTACCCTTAACCTCTTCACTGGACCATTGCCTCAAAATGCTCTTAGCAAGTATTCCCCCACCAGGAGCAGAAATCTTGCTGTGTGAGGCCTTCCTGCCATGCAGAGATGCAATCAAACATGGGCCTTGTCAGCAGTCTCTGAATCCATGTGGCCCGGAGAGGGGGGATCTGGCAGGGGCAAAGCTGGGCTAATGATGACGATACAGAAAAAGGGAGGGGCTCTCCGGTGGGGTAGCAGGAGAGAGGAAACGATGCAGAAGGCAGCTGTGGGTCTGAGGCTTTGCCTTGGGTGTGGGGCAGTGCTCTCCAGCAGGGTTTTCTGTGACGACAGAAGTATTTTATTGGTGTTGTCCCATAAGGTAGCCTGGAGCCACTTGTGGCTGCTGAACACTTGAAAGGCAGTTAGTGAGTCAGAGGAACCGAATTTGTAGTTTAATTTTAAGTGACCACATGTGACTAGTGGCTACCATATTGGATAGCACAGGGATGGCCACTACAGATGATGGCTGAAATCTGCTCCAAGTCCCCGGTGGTGTAAGGCTCTGTGGGTTCAGAGTGTTGCCCATGGTCTTCAGGCTCAAGACACCTGAACGTCACTCATCATCACAAGTGACTGAAGGAGTTAAGGGTATTTCCTCTCAGTGGGCTTCCCCAGTGGCTCAGAAGGTAAAGAATCTGCCTGCAATGTGGGAGACCCGGGTTCAGTCCCTATGTTGGGAGGATCCCCTGGAGAAGTGAACCAAAACCCACTCCAGTATTCTTGCCTGGAGAATCTCATGGACAAAGGAGCCTGGCGGGCTACATTCCATGGGGTCACAAAGCCTCGAACATAACCGAGCAACTTTCACTCGCTCCTCTCAGAAGGTGTTTCTCGGGAAACACCCCGGACCTCAAGTATTTGAAGGTCTGTTACATGAAGAATTGAACTGTGCCTTCTAGAGCAGCAATGTCCAGTGGGAGTATAACAGAAACCACATAGATAATTTTAAATTTTCTAATAGTCACATATATTTTTAAAAAAGAAACAGGGAGGTTAATTTTAATAAAATACTTTATTTTACTTAATATATACAAAGTATTATTATTCCAGCACAAAATCATTACTTTTAAATTTTTTATAACTTTTTGATATTTTTGGACTGTCTTTAAAAATCCAAACTATTATCGTTTCAACTTCATCGGTATTTAAAATTATTAGCTATTATTATCAATTAAAGTTATTATTTTTCCAACTTTTTAATTGTGGTAAAATACACGTAACATAAAATTTACTGTCTTGACCATTTTTAAAAAAATATTTATTTATTTAGCTGTGCTGGGTCTTAGTCGTGGCATGTGGGATCTAGTTCCCTGACCAGAGATTGAACCCAGGCCCCCTGCATTGGGAGCCAGGAGTCTTAGCCACCGAACCACCAGGGAAGGCCCTACCTTAACCATTTTTAAGTGTGCAGTTCAGTGGCATTGCTGCTGCTGCTGCTGCTAAGTCGATTCAGTCGTGTCCAACTCTGTGCGACCCCATAGATGGCAGCCCACCAGGCTCCTCCGTCCCTGGGAGTCTCCAAGTACCTTCATATTATTATGCAAACCACCACCACCATCCATCTCTGGAATTCTTTTGCTCTCCCAAATGTGAATCTCTGTTCCCATTAAATAGTAATTCCTTTAACCTCTCCCCCCATCAGCCTGTGGCAACTTCCATTCTACTTTCTATCTCTATGAATTGACTGCTCTAGGTACCTCATATAAGTGGAATCATGCAGTACTTGTCTTTTTGTGACTGGCTTATTTCACTTAGCATAATGTCCTCAAAGTTCATCCACGCTGTGGCATGTGTCAGAATTTCCTTCTGTCTTAAGGCTGAGTAACATTCCATTGTGGGCTTCCCTGGTGGCTCAGTGGTAAAGAATCTGCCTGCGTGCCAATGCAGGAGACACAGGTTCTATCCCTGGGTCGGGACGATTCCGTGGAGGAGGAAATGGCAACCCACTCCAGTATTCTTGCCTGGGAAATCCCATGGACAGAGGATTCTGGCGGGCTACAGTCCACGGGGTTGCAAAAGAGTCAGGCACGACTTCATGACTAACAACAACGATATCCCATTGTATAAACATGTTTCGTTTATCCTTTCATCTGTTGATGATTACCTGAACTTCTCTCACATTTTAGCTATTGTAAATAAGGCTGCTTTGAACGTGGATGTAGAGATACTTCTTTGAGACCTGTAATTCTCTGGGGTAGATACCCAGAGGTGGAATTGCTGGGTCATATGGTAGTTCTGTTTTTAAGTTTTTATTTATTTATGTATTTATTTTTGGCAGTGCTGGGTCTTCGTGGCCGCACTCGGGCTTTCTCTAGCTGTGGTGGGCGGGCTTCTCGTTGTGGTGGCTTCTCTTGTGGAGCATGGGCTCTAGTCAGGGGGGGTTCAGTATTTCCTGCAGACAGGCCCAGGAGTTGTGGCCCACGGGCTTAGTTGTCCCATGGCATGTTGGATCTTCCCAGACCAGGGTCCCTGCGTTGGCAGACAGATTCTTAACCACTGGACCACCAGGGAAGTCCTCTCTTTTTAAGTGTTTGAGGAACGCCCTCACTGTTCTCGCTAGCACCAGTTAGCATTCCTACCAACAGTCCACAACGATTCCACTTTTCCCCCAGGCTTGCCAACTCTTGTTATTTTCTGTTATTTCTTGCTGTTGCTTTGATCGTAGCCATCCCAATGGGTGTGAGGTGGCATCTCATTATGGTTTTGACTTGCGTTTCTCTAATGCTCAGTGTCTTTTAGTTTGTACTAAATCTTTGAACTCCAGTGTGTATTTTAAAGGTACAGCCCAACTAAATTTGGACTGGTCACATTTCGAGTGCTTAATAGCTAGTTCCTCTATTGGAAAATGAAATTCTCAGGGGGAAAGTTAGGGCATTGGGTGGAAGCATATGGGGTTCAGGCATGTCTCTAGTACAAGGAAAAGTGTTAACATCTGAGCTGCTTGAGGGGCAGCAGGGCATTCAGGATATCCCTGGTCCTTGGCAGGGATGGATCCAAAGAGAGGGACTGGCCTTGATGGCCTTCGGAAGAGTTTGCAGATTGTGGTTGTTCTTCTTGAAGGGCGGTGTGAATGGGGGCAGTCGGTGCCTCAGACCCCCAGTGCCTCCGGCTTCCACAAAGGCTGTGTTTTGAACTCTCCATCCTGGCAAGCCCACTGATCTCTTTGTCATCACACACCAAACAGGAGTCTGGCTGTAGCCGAGAGCTAGAGGCTGGGCCAGGGGGATGCGGCCGGCTTCCTCCCCAGCACTCTGCCCTGACCCTTCCTGCCCCGCAGCGTCCCCCTGGAGCCTGTCTAATCAGATCCAGGCCTGACCTCGCCAGAGGTCCTGGACCAGGAAGAAAGCCCCCTCCCCTCCCTGAGCCACTCTAGATCTGGCTCTCAGGAGAACTCCCCTCCCCTTGGGTGATTTATAGGGGTGTCCAGGAGCCATATCCTGCCTGTTTCTGCTCCCTTCCAGGCTGGTGGCTTGCTGGGCTCTCTCTCTGAACCCTCTTTCCTCATGGCTTGGGTGTACCCATAGCGGAAACAGGGAGTGGCTGGGAGATTCCTTTGCAGACTGTTTGGAGACAAAGGTACTTTCTTCTTTGCTTTTCCACAGTGACCAGCCCCCACAAGCAGACCTCTGTCCACCCTGTCACTCTCTCTGGTCTTCACCCCAGAGGGGCGTCCCAACACGACCCCCTCCCATAACCCAACTTGAAGCAAGGAACCCACAACAGCCCCTACCTGACCAACAGGTGTCAGCAGGAGAATAAAGCATCAGCAGCCACAAGCCACAACACCACTTTCACATCCACCAGCCATGGACACACTGCCACCCACTCTGGCCTCTGTGCAGTGTTTCCAGCCACCACAGTGACCCGTGTCTGCCATTATCTACCACACAGTGGCCTCCAGGATGGCTTGCTCAGGGATCAGGGTTTCCGGAGGTCCAGTCCTCAACCCCTCAGCCCCATGGCTGCCCAGGGACCCTTTCCCAGAGCGAGACACGATCAAGGACTGCTTCCCCTAGCTCCGTGGCCAGCTGTACAAGCCAGTGCAGAACAGACTTGTCAACCCAACACGTCCTACTCTGAGAGATCGGAGATCTAAGTGGCCCCGAGAAACTTTCTCCCCTGACTTCCTAAAGAAGTCAGGAGTGAACTTGGAGTGAGTGGACAATTCCCAGAGACCCCAGCTCAGCTGAGAATAGACAAAAGAAAGTGAAAGTGTTAGTTGCTCAGTCGGGTCGGACTCGTTGCAACACCGTGGACTGTAGCCTGCCAGGCTCCTCTGTCTGTGGGATTTCCCAGGCAAGAATACTGAAGTAGGTTGCCATTCCCTTCTCCAGGGGATATTCCCAACCCAGGGATCAAACCCAGGTCTCCTGCATTGCAGGCAGATTCTTTACTGTTCAAGCCACTAGGAAGCAAAGGCCTGTTTATGAAGGTGGCAGGAATCAGAGATGGTAGGCCCTGAGGAGCACCTGTTCACCCCTTCATCTGTGGAGGGGAGGGTGGGTGCTGTTTAAAGCAGCGGAAACAGGGTTCCCACAGATGGGCCATTATGTATACTTTAAGCAACATCACTTTAGAGATGAACTTGTAGCAAAAGCAATAGAATAAAAGGTTAAAGTAAAAGAAAGGGATCCAGCATGGAGTCAGATTTGCTCTTCCTTATTACCCTCTGACACTGCCTGCCCAGGGCCTCACTGTAGTCCCCCAGGACACTGCAGGGATACACGGGGCTGACCCAAGGGTTGAATAGGGGTGGGAGGAAAGGGAGGGAAGAAGGAGCCTCAGATAAAGGGTCCATCCCTCCTATGGCACCACCTGGAGCACACCGTGTGGCCAACTGGGCTCGAGGGGTGGGATTTAGGAACCGTCTCTGGGGCTCGCCGCAACTTGCAGCACAGTGGTAACTCCCAACCAGTGAGAAAAGGCTCGTCTCACCTGCAGTCCACTCTGGGGTCACCTGTCCTTGGAGAGTGGAAAAGTTGCTGGAGAACTAAGGGACACCCCAGCACAGGGCTTAGGGCGTGGAACTTCTGATTTGGGGCTGGTAGAGCCACCAACAGGGCCTGGGCCTCAGTTTCCCCTTCCTAAAGTAAATGGGTTGGCTTGCGATGAGTGGTTTTCAAGCACTTTTCAAAACAAAGCTACCTTTCCAAGGAGATGTTTGGCAGAACGGCAGTTAGGTGAAGCTGATAGAGAGGTTCATCAAGGGGCTGCTCTGAGGGAGCAGAGCAGCCCTCCTGGGTGGGGAGGGGCCCTGGCTGCCTGCCAGGGGCCCTGGGGACCTTTCAGACTCGTGTACAGTGAAGAGATGAGCAGACCGACTCCTTAACTACTCCTTAACTACCGCGTTTCCTGCTCCAGCATTCCTCTCCAGCAGGGCATTCAAGCCGGGCTTTGTCATTGTTTAGTTTTAGGGGGAGGAAGAAGCTTAGAAGCCAAACTTTGTCTATCCCCAGTGCCCTGAGGAGAAGGAGTCCCTTCCCTGGTATCTCTCCCCAGGCCAGCTCCTAGCTCTCTGTACCTCCAGGGAGCCCAGAATGGGGGCTGGAAACACAAAAGGATTCGGTTCCTTAATGAGGAGGCATCTGTAGTCTGCAGAGCCATTAGTCCCCGCCCCAATCCCCTGGGGGACTGCAGGCTCTCTCCAGCTGGAGTGGGGGGGTGGGTGGGGGAAGATGGGGGGTGGCAGCCAGCTCCCCAGCTCCTGAGTGGGTCGGGCCGGGTTGTGGGGGCACAGAAAGCTGACCCAGGAGACTGGGTGCCCTCTCCACTCCCTAGGCCTGCCTCCAACCCTGCCCTCCTGGAGGCTGAGGCCTGGAAGCAGTAGAGGGGTCCCACTGGTGTGTCTGCCCCCTCCCCTGAACCTCTGGGCTGACCTGCAGGCTCTTGGCCAAACACAGCCTTTGGCCTGAGATGGGGTAGGTTGACCTCACGGTGCTCCCTGGGGATCATTTCACCAAGCCTGATGGGGACACCAGCTGGGCACTTGCCCCTATCCCCCTCCCCTAGGGACCAAGGTGCCCTTTGTAAGGGCTATATCTACCTGGGGACATGTGTGATGGATTACCTACACAGAAGCCACAGAAGCGGAACCATACACCAGCCACAGAAGCTGAGGGATACAAACCTCCATTCACATCTAGCCTCAGACCCTCACACCACACCACACACACACACACACAGCCCCGTCCTCCCGCACACACAGCCCTGCACACATGTGCAAGGAGGCGCTCACACCCATCAGCCGCACTCCCAGGAGGGCCTGAAAGAGGAGGAGGCAAGGCTGGGGATTTTTATGCATGTTTATATTTAATGAACCACATGCAAATGAGACAGAGAACGTGCCACAAAAGAGTCAGCCCCCAGAGACTCTGGCAAGAAGGGCACAAAGGCTTGGCCTTTCTGAGCTGCCCTGGAGTCCTGCACAGGTTGGAGGATTGAGGGGGTCTGACATGGGGTGTGCCCGCCTGCAACCAGGGAGCTGGGAGCCGGAGCTGGGACAAGCTCCAGGGTCCCTGCTGCTGTGGGGGAGGGCTCCTTCTGGGAGGGGACAACTGTCCCCATTGATGGAGTGTTGGAGGGGAGGGGCTGCCTGCCTGGACAGATGGTGAGCCGCCTTCCCGCACTTGAAGCAAAGTGGATTTTAATGAAATCACAGCCCTGGTGCTGAAACTGGGAAGCCGCGTGGGAGGGGCCCCTTCCCGGGGCTTTACAGGTTGGGGAGTGGGGATGGCTGGGAATGAGGGTGAGCAGGGACACTTAACCAGCTGAAAATGGAGTGGGGGGAGGCGGGTGGCCTACGGCCCCTCTCATGATCGGCCCCTCTCATGATCAGCCCCTCTCATGATCAGCCCCTCTCATGATCAGCGCTCAAGCAGTTAGTTCAGATCCCCAAAAGGTGGGGAGGCAGCCCCTGAATATTTATGACACATTGAAATGTAGATTGGTGGGTCTGACAGTCTTCTGGGAGGCTTGTCACCTTCGATGGATATACTACCCTCTTGGGGTACGTTGAGAAGCTGCAGAAGAATTGGGGATAAAGGGATGATGATGAAGGGCAAAGAAAGCCACTGGGCTCTGGTCACCAGGGTCTAAGGACCTGCTGGGTGACACTGGCCTAGTCACTTCCCCTCTCTGGACCTGTTTCCTATTCTGTAAAATGTGCAGCATAATATTTAGCACCTGCATACTTTAGCCGGGGGAGGGGGGCTTCCCTGGGGGCTCAGCGGTAAAGAATCCATCTGCCAATGCAGGAGACTTGGGTTCAATCCGTGGGTCGGGACTATCCCCTGGAGAAGGAAATGGCAACCCACTCCAATATTCTTGCCTGGGAAATCTGTAGCCCTCCAGGCTCCTCTGTCCATGAGGCTCACAAAAAGTTGGACATGACTTGCGACTGAACAACAACCACCTAAGGGGGAGTTTATAAAAAATAAATCCAAAAGCAGCTGTAAAAGTGGGGAGCAGGCCCTGGGAGCAAGGCTTTCTATGACTGGCCTCTGTGGGTCCACAGTCCACTGTTTCCGAATTCGCCCATACCTTTCTCAGAGTGTCCCAGCCAGGCCTATGCTGTGCCTTTGGGGGAGATGTTCCCACAGGTAGGTGGCAGGGTAAGCGCTGCTGTGCGATCTGAGGCCCCCACGCCCTCTCCCGTCCCGCTGCTCCTCAGCAGGGTGCCTCCCCACGCACACCTCCTTTTCTTTCTCCAGCCATGGCAGACTTCCACGTGCATCCCCAGGCCACCGTGGGCGAGGAGGGCGGTGTGGCCCGCTTCCAGTGCCAAATCCACGGGCTCCCCAAACCCCTCATCACCTGGGAGAAGAACAGGGTCCCCATTGACACCGACAATGAGAGGTGAGCCCTGGGTGGGCATGACCGGGAGGCTCATGGTATGACCAGGAGGCAGGCCCAAGTCCACTGTCTGGGCCTTGAAGAAGGCCTGCCTGCAGCCTCCGGGCTGGTATTCCTGTAACTTTGTTAAGACTGAGTATCTGTGTGGCTTGTGGGCCCAGATGCAATACTTGAGTCAGTGAGAAGATGAGTGTGTGGTTGTTTGTTGCTGAGGCTGGAATTGCAGGTGCGTCCACCAGTGAGAGTCCCAGAGTGTGTCTGCGGTGACGAAAGTGAGACTGGCTGGGTGGTGGACTGTATCCGTGATGCTGAGTGTCCTTGGGCCAGTGGTGCTGTGCTTGTGGTTGACCGTGCCCCCCACCACAGGTACACGCTGCTGCCCAAGGGAGTCCTGCAGATCACAGGCCTTCGAGCTGAGGACAGCGGCGTCTTCCACTGTGTGGCCTCAAACATCGCCAGTGTCCGGGTCAGCCACGGGGCCAGGCTCACCGTGACAGGTGCGGGCCTCTGCCCTGTTGCATTCTTCCCCCCACCACCACATCACCCTCCCTTCAGTGGAGCCCCAGGGCCTGGACTGCCGAGTGTGTACCGAGCACCTTCTGAGCACCTAGCTCTGTGCTTCTCCTCCCGAGGAGGGCGCAGGGACCCTGAGGAGGGCGTAGGGACCCCGAGGAGGGCGCAGGGACCTCGAGGAGGGCGCAGGGACCTCGAGGAGGGCGCAGGGACCCTGAGGAGGGCGTAGGGACCCCAAGGAGGGCGCAGGGACCTTGAGGAGGGCGCAGGGACCCCGAGGAGGGTTTAGGGACCCCGAGGTCCCTCGCTAGCTCAGTTCTCTTGGAGGAAGCCCACCCTCTGCTTCTAGGTGTTTGGGTGGGGGTGGCTGTCCCACCGCGAGAGGCCGTGACCGGAGAGATGAGTGTGATAATGTCCAGGGACGGCTAGCATCTCCTCTCTCCACCCACCGTACCTGGTTTGGGGCTGCAACTTGTCTCCCACCCTCCATGGCCTGAGCTGTGTATGCGGGTACGGGAGGAGTGTGGTGAGGAGGTGGGAAGGGTCCCAGCTACAGTGGGGCAATGTGGCATCTTCCTCCCAGGCTCGGGCTCTGGGGCCTACAAGGAGCCTACGATCCTCGTGGGGCCTGAGAACCTCACCCTGACTGTGCACCAGACCGCCGTGCTCGAGTGTGTCGCCACGGGCAACCCGCGCCCCATTGTGTCCTGGAGCCGCCTGGGTGAGCCCCATCCTGCAGCCCCCGCCTCTCCCAACCCTGGGAGGGCCAGTCTCTTCTCCCAGTGCTGGGGGGAACTTGGAATCCTGTTTATTCTCCGTGGGGGTCCGCTTTCTCGAGTCCTAGGGAGGGGGTGGTTTCCCTCTCCTTGGCAGGACCAGGGAGGTCCGCCTGCCCACTGCATTCTCCCTCCCCCAGTGTAGATGGCTTAGCTCCCCGGGTTACCTCGTCCAGTCCTCCTCCAGTCCTGTGCCAGCTCCCCTCCTCCATGCTCCGCTCACCCTTGGCCTCACCATTGGGGCCTCCAGAACCTCTCTGCAGCTCTCAGCACCCCTAGTCGCTTCCTCTCCGGTTCATCTCTGTTCTCTACACCCAGGCCATCTTCCCCAGCGATGCAATCCCAAACCTCTCATAATCTCAGCCGGTTGTCACACCCTCTCTGAGCGCCCGAGTCTCTAGCCTGGTCCCCTAAATCCCCAGCCTAAATCCCCAGGCAGCTGAAGGAGAGAAATGAAAGGGTGCAGATGGGCCCACATTGTCTGAGTGGAGAGGTCACTGGGGGAAGGAAAGTCTGGAGGGGACGGGTGGGGTCGCATTCACCAGGAGACTGCACTGCATTGTAGCAGCTGAGTGACGGGGAAGGAGGGGGCAGCAGGCAGGATAATGGAGTAGATTTCACCACTTCAGAGGCTGAATGGGGAGCTGTCTCCTCGCATTCTGACTGTGCTAATCTGATCCTGGGTGGGGGGAGAGCCCAGGGCCTGGGAGAGGCTGAAAAGAGTGGCCTCACCATCAGGAGAAGCCCATAGGCCCGGTAAAGACCATCTGGGAGAGCATTTCCCAAAGCGTGATCTGCAAGGGGAAGGAATGGCTTGGTGGTCTAGCACCTTTGGGAAACAGAGTTAACCAGATGCCTTGGCTGCGGGACTTGTCAGAGCCCTGATATTAATGGGCATTGGGATAGTGAAGGAGCAGAATGGATATTTGATCAAGGAACTTTGCTCAGGAGAGACAAATCAGGCTGGGAAATGTCCACGTAAGACCTTACTTTCCTGTTTGAGAAACTAGGAGGAAGGGACTTGAAGGTCACCAGAGAGGCGGTGACAAGGCTAGGATTAGGACCCAGTTCCCTCCTGCCAGGGCAGGAGTTTGCTGTGCTGCCCCTGCCCCCTCCAGCATGCCGTGATGCTTGGAGAGAAGAGTCAGAGGCAAAGACAGGGGCTCCCTGGAGGACTGATGGCGGTCAAGTTGGGACGTTCCTGGACACCTCCCTCCCTGACCCTCCCTTCCTCTTTAGATGGCCGCCCCATTGGGGTGGAGGGCATCCAGGTGCTGGGCACGGGGAACCTCATCATCTCAGACGTAACTGTGCAGCACTCAGGCGTCTACGTCTGTGCAGCCAACAGGCCCGGCACCCGGGTGCGGAGAACAGCCCAGGGCCGGCTGGTGGTGCAAGGTACGGACTCCCCTCCCGACCCAACGCCGCCCCGCGCTGCCCCTCCACCCGCCCCATCCTGCCCAAGCCCAGGGCCTGATACTTGCCCATGTGCCTATCCTCACCCTAACCTTCCCCTGCCCCTCTCCAGGGCCCCAGCCCTGCCGAAGACAGCAGCTGTCTCCCCACCGCCCCCGACCCTGCCCCAGGAATGTATGTGTTGGGAAGGGAAGGGCATCTTTGGTCATTGGTCCTTCCAGGTGCCATCATCCCCCAAGTCATTTCCACCTTGTAATCTCAGCGGGTCTCCCCGACTTGTGCCATCCCCCTCCCTGGGTCCCCTCCTGTCACATGCTGTTCTCATTCACACATGTGGCACTTCCACGCTCACACCTGCACGCACGCTCTCAGCATGTTTGTCATTTCACACTCTCACACCCCAGCTCCCTCCACACACGCAAACACACACACACACACACACACACACTATCCCCTCCTGAAGCGTGCGGGCCCTCTGCAGTTGACCAGGTCATTCTGTCCATCCTCCTGTCCTGGGACTCAGCTGTCTCTGTGAACTGGGCTTGGCGGTCCATTCTCGGGGCGGGGGCGGTTCTGTGGTTGTTCCCTCCTGGAGAGCTGGGGAGGAGATGGGAGAGAGCGGAATTAGGAACTTAAATGCCTGTTTGTTTAGCATTCCATGTGCCGTTAATCTGTCCAAATGAAAGTGATGGAGCATTTCATTTCTCGGGTGTTAATGGAAGCGCAAGGCTTGGGATTGGAGGAGAGGGGAACAGAATGTAGGGGTGAGGGGAGCCGGTACTGAGGGCTCATCCATCTCCCCGTCATTACTGCCTTCAAGGTGCAGCCAAACCTATTAGCACATTTATTTATTTAACAATTTCCTGAACTGGGAGCTCAGCTTGATTGCTTTCGGATACAAATGTCAGTCTTTTAAATAGTCATTGAAATGGAGTCCTCTTGTGGGTCTGCCTCTCTGGGGCGGAGGGAGGTGAGGGCTGCCACATCCTGGAGGCTGGACCAGGCTGGAGGGTGGGCCCCACCTGGGGGAGCCTCCCTGTCCCCCAGCTCTCCTGCAGGTCTCTGGCCCCTCCCTCTCCCCCTCCTCATCCCTTCATTCAAAGGTGTCCCCTGCGTCTCCCCCTGACCCCTCATGTTTCTCTGTGCCCCCACCCCGACTCCAGCCCCGGCAGAGTTTGTCCAGCACCCCCAGTCCATCTCCAGGCCGGTTGGGACCACAGCCATGTTCACCTGCCAAGCCCAGGGCGAGCCACCTCCTCATGTGACGTGGTTGAAGAATGGACGGGTCCTGGGGCCCGGAGGCCACGTCAGGCTCAAGAATAACAACAGGCACGTGCGTGGCGTGTGTGCGGGAGTGAGGCCTGGGGAGGAAACAGGGAAAGGGGGTCTTGGATGAGTGGTCCAGGCAGGTCTTTGCACCTCCTGCTGGGGAAGAACGCTAAATTGGGGATCTGGAGACTTGTGTTTGAGTCCCAGGTCTGCCCCTAACTAGCTGAGCGACCTCAGACTAGCCTGTGGATGTGGCCCACCTCCAAGGAGACTGGGAGGAGGAGCGGGGTCTGAGGCTCTCCCTCTCCCTGCAGCACCCTGACCATTTCTGGAATCGGCCCGGAAGATGAGGCCATTTACCAGTGCGTGGCCGAGAACAGCGCCGGCTCCTCTCAAGCCAGCGCCAGGCTGACCGTGCTGTGGGCCGAGGGGCTGCCCGGGCCCCCCCTCAACGTGCAGGCGGTCTCCGTATCGTCCACCGAGGTCCGCGTGTCCTGGACCGAGCCCCTGGTGAACACCAGGGAGATCATCGGCTATGTCCTGCACATCAGGAAGGCTGCCGGTGGGTGGGGTCCCGGAGGGCAAGGCTGCCTCTGCAGCGCCTTCCTCTTACTCCCCGGCTCTCACCCACTCAGTCCCACGCGTCCTGACCCTCCTGACCCGACACCTTCCCTTCGTCCTCTGGACTGCCCCCTGGCGGCCGCCCTCGTTTCCCCAGTGTGGGCGGGATTCTCTCCTGCTCCTTCACTGCCTGCCCCGCCCTGGCCTCCCCAGACCCCCCGGAGCTGGAGTACCAGGAAGCAGTTAGCAAGAGCACCTTCCAGCATCTGGTGAGCGACCTGGAGCCTTCCACTGCCTATAGCTTCTACATCAAAGCCTACACGCCCCGGGGAGCCAGCTCAGCTTCCGCCCCGACCCTGGCTAGCACTCTAGGTGAAGGTGAGGTCTGGGTGTGGAGCACAAAGCCCCAGGGTATTAGGTAGAACCCCCGTGCAACGTTGTTCAGGCTGTGCACGGCACATAGGGCTTTGCCCTGGGGCTGAGACGGGGCTGGGTCTGCTTGGAAGAAGGGGTGTCCTTTTCTGTTGATAATTCATGCAAAGGTGCTGTTTGAGCAAGCAGAGGCCCTGGGTAGAGTTAGGGAGCAGCGGGGCTCTTGGGGACAGTGGGGTCTGGGGCATAGGTGACAGGTGGGAGGGAAGCGCTTCGATGGCCACCAGGCCACCACATCTCAGCCTCCTCCGCCCACAGCCCCCGCCCCACCCCCACTGTCAGTGCGGGTCCTGGGCAGCTCCACCCTGCAGCTGCTGTGGGAGCCCTGGCCCCGGCTGGCCCAGAACGAGGGCGGCTTCAAGCTGTTCTACCGCCCAGCAAGCAAGGCCTCCTTCACTGGCCCCATCCTGCTTCCCGGAGCTGTCTCCTCCTACAACCTCAGCCAGCTCGGTGAGGCGGACACGGCCCGGGGCTTGGGCCGCTGGGCAGGGGTGCGGTGCGTGGGGCCTGGGACGGTCTTTCAGCAACCTGCCCTTCCCCCCAGACCCCACTGCAGTGTACGAGGTGAAGCTGCTCGCCTACAACCAGCATGGGGACGGCAATGCTACAGTCCGCTTCGTGTCTCTGCGGGGAGCAGCCGAGAGGACAGGTGAGGGGTGGGCGTGGGGTCTGGCCAGAGACTGGCCCTCAGGAAGGGAGGCCAGAAGCTGAGTGGGGGGCGGGGGGAGCAGGCATCCAGGGAGAGCAGGAGGGAGGAGCTGGAGAACATAGGCTTAGACCTGAGCTTGACACTTGGCTGCGTGACCTTGGGTACGTTTCTTAACCTCTCTGAGCCCTCATTTTCTCCTTCATAAAACAGAGATGGTAATACCTTTATAGAAGTGTATGGAGGATGAAATGGTCCACATAAACTGTTATTCCTAGTATTTGGCACCAACTTAGTGTTCAATCATTGGTAAAAAGAACCAAAAAGGTTGGGCTGGGACCCCATAGACAAGGGCAAATGCCATGTGGACTAACGGGGTAGGAGCAGCTGCGGGAGAAGTAACCCGCGAAGGCTGGGTGTCTGGGAGCCACAGCCCCCAACCTGCCCCTGCTTCTACACCCCAGCCCTGAGCCCACCATGTGACTGTCGGAAGGAGGAGGCCACCAACCAGACGTCCACCACGGGCATTGTCATCGGCATCCACATCGGGGTCACCTGCATCATCTTCTGTGTCCTCTTCCTCTTATTTGGCCAAAGGGGCAGGTGGGGCCTGGGCCGGCGTGGGGCGGGCAGGCGTAGGGCAGGGGAGCCACACGGGAAGGGCAGCTTGGGGCCCACCGTCTCCATCCTTGTGTTCTTGCCACTCCCACATCCCTCCTCCTAACTCTTGGCTCATCCCCTAGGGTCCTCTTGTGCAAGGATGTGGAAAACCAGCTCTCCCCTCCTCAGGGCCCCCGGAGCCAGAGGGACCCTGGCATCCTGGCACTGAATGGGGCGGGACAGGCAGAGCGGGCCCAGCTGGGCCGAGACGGGAAACATGTGGACGTGAAGGAACTGGAGCAGCTATTCCCCCGAGCAGGGGCTGTGCAGCCTCACCCAAGACCCACGGTGAGTGCCCCTGCCTGAGCCAGCCCCCTGCTTTAGGCTGCGCCCTCCTTACCTTGGCCACAGGCCTTGGTCACCAGCCTCTGCCAAGCTTCAAGACACAGAGCATCTCTCTGTGCCCCCAAGTCAGGCAGGGAGGGCTGGAGACCTAACCCCTGAGTAGAATGGGCTCCAGTGCCTGACCCTCTGACTCGGGGCTCGTGGGCCCTTGCTGAGGCCTGTGTGACTCACCCTCTCCCCAGCAGGACCCTGAGGCCCCTGCCCTGTGTGAGGAGACCCAGCTCTCCATGCTGCCACTTCAGGGGTTCAGCCTCCTGGAGGAGATGCCGTCGGAGGCCCTGCCACCCCAGGACGTGGGCCCTGGCCTCCTGAGTGAAGGACCGGCTGCCCAGCCTGCTCCCTCAGGACCATAGCCGGTATCCGGCAGGCTCTGCAGGGAGCAACCCCCATTCTCAGGTCAAAGGCAAGATTTCTCCTGTCATGTGGGATTCACGTAGAGGCTTCCCAGGCGCTTCTGTCCTGACTGATCCTCTGATTCTCAAGACCTACAGTAGCCTCAGCAAGAACCCCTCCAAGGACCCAAAGGGGTTCCTTCAGGAGCCCCCGCCTTGGGCCAAGGCCCCTCTTCACCTCTGCTTGTACCCACATGACTTGGAACTGAACTAATGTTTTCCTTTAAAAAAAGAACAAACTTTAAAAAAAAGAGCGAGAGAGAAAGAGAAGAGAGAAGGTGAATTAGACTCCAAAAATATGCCCCTGCTGTGGCTGGGCGCCTGACACTGTTGGCCTCCGCGACCTTGTTTTCTCAGGATGGCGTTTTGCTGTTTTGGCTTTCAGCACCTACCTCAGCCGGAATGAATGTCCTCGGGGGAGTGGGGCCGTGGCCTCAGCCCCTTGCCCCACAGAACCCCGAATGCACTCCTACCTCAAGCCCCTTTGGGGGCACCCCTTTCCCCACATTATTGCCCAGAGTTAAAAAAAAAAAAAAAAGGAAAAAAAAAAAAAGCACTTCCCCATTTCCAGGTGTGAAAGAAAATGTCTACCTCGAAGTTCGCTGGCTCTCAGGCCTGTGTTGTATCACTGGACCGTCCCTCCTGGCTCCTCACCAAGGGTGGGTCTCTTGGGGCCTGCAGAAATAAAGATGGAATTGGTCAAAGAAAATGTGAAAAAAAAGAAAAGCCAAAAAAAAGAGGAAAATTTGTTCCTGGGAGTGTAAATCGTTGCTCCCTCCAGACTAGCCACTTCTCAGCACCCTACCAGGTCTCGTCGGCCTGTCCACTCCCATTTTGACCCTCTCAGCCAACTCATCCTTGACTGGGACCCCAAGGACCCTCTCTGTACCTGGGCCTTGGGCGGGTGGGCCGTCACCCCGCAGCCTGCCTGCCCGCAGAGCCGCTGGAGCAGACTGGCCCCTGGAATGTACTGTGTGTGCCGGTTGTGTGCATGTTGGGGGGTCCCCAGCCCTCTGTCTCCTGGGACACTGCCAGCTTGACCCACCCGCCGCGGGCAGTGGACCGACCACTGTCAGCAGCTACGGCCGGAAACTATTTTTATACGAGGTGTGTATAAGGATTTATGTTCTTGTGATTTCTTGTTTCTCTTTTCTGTTGTGTTCTTCGAAAGACTTAGTTGAAGATGAAGAAAAAAGGAAAAGGAAACAAATACGTATTTTTGGTTACACACAAACATTTTTTTAAATAGCGGAAAGAAAACTTTTGTTTTAAAGAAAAAGAAAAAAAACTGTATTCCTTAAGTATGAGATTAGACCTTAATGTCCCTGACTCCCAACCCTCTAGGGACTCCTCACCCCAGACTTTAGTGGATTAGCTGAAGGAGGTACACTTGACGGGGTTTTCCTGAAAGACTGAAGTCTCGTCCGTGTGGATTTGGGGAAGGGTATTGTCTCTTCTCCCTGGTGCTGGGCCTGAGCCCAGGTGCTTCAGACCTCCCAGGCAGTGCCCCGTGGTCCCTTCAGCGTTGTCTCCACACCCCCTTCCTCCTGGAACCCCCTCTCCCTAGGGAAGGGTGGGCATGCGGGAGGGCGGAAGGGGCCACCTGGCCCGTCTTGGGTTTGTCACACTCATTTTGACTGAATAAAAGTCCTGTTGCCAAAGTGAAGCTTGCGTGTTTGGGTGCCTGTGGCAGGTCCTAGGGGAGGGGTGGGAGTGCTGGGTGATGGGGCAATCAGGTGGACCCTGACGGGGTCAGAGCCCAGGGTGGTAACAGCTGAGCCCTGGGTGCTCCTTACAGGAGCTCTGCCTGCTGGGTCTTCTCCGCGGGTGGGGAGGCCAGGGAGGTTCTCACAGCCTCCCTGGGTGACGGGGAGGGGGTTTGATGTTCTCATTATCACCATCTCCTCTCACAGATGATGGAACCAAGAAAGGATGAGAAATGAAGGAAACCTTTTATATTCCATACGGCGCAGGGTCGGCCGAGATCAGTTTGCATCCGGGCCAGGTGGCCTGGTTCCAGAGTTTGCATTCTGACCGCGGCTCGTGCCTCCCTAGCTGGCAGGAAGGGATCCGAGACCAGTCCTTCCGCCAGATGGTGACAGACCACCAGTATGGAGCCAGCGGCCAGGCGGTGCTATGTGCTTTTAAAAATAATTAGTTAATTACATTGGCTGCCCCAGGTCTTGGTTGCGACATGCGAGATCTTCAGTCTTCATGGTGGCGTGTGAGATCTTTAGATGTGGCATGTGGGATCTAGTTCCCTGACTGGGGCTTGAACCCAGGCCCCCTGCACTGGGAGCTCATGAGTAGTAGCCCCTGGACCACCAGAGAAGTCCCAGCTATGTGCTTTTTTCTGCCTTGTCTATGAGGAAGGACTAAAGTTGAGGAGACTGGGGCCCTGACTGGCTGAGTCTTTACAGGACACACAGCCAGACCCTTGGCCAGGCCTCTCCGTTCCTCCCTGTGGTCTCTTCAGTCCAAGACTCCTGAAGCTGCTGAGTCTGAGAATAGGCCAAGAGAGACAGGCCTTAAAAGCGTCTTGCTGACAAAGATCTGGAGGTCTCAGGGCTTCCTTGGAGGTCCAGTGGTTAAGACGCTGCCCTTCCAGTGCAGGGGGTACAGGTTTGATCCCTGGATCCCACATGCCGCACAGCAAGGCCGAAAAATTAAAAAAGAAGATCTGGAGGTCTCAGTGGGCCTCAAGCTTAGTAAGAAGCAATGGTGTAACGCAACTGCTTAGACTGTCAATGTCCTCTCTGTTGCTGAAATGGAAAGCCAAGGCTCACGCCTGGGAGACTCTGCAAGTCTGGAGGGCTGGGTTCTATACCCAGAGGTATCTTTTGAGAGGAACAGACAAGGAACAGTGGTTGGCAAGCTGAGTTCTCCAGGTGTGGCTAGAGGGTCTGGGGGAGCCTCCTTGCCCATCACACCTAGAGCAGCTTGACTTTTTTTTGTCGTCTAAGTTGAACTCTGCATGAGATTTTCATTAGAAAACAGGGTACTGCTTCTAAAAGAAACATCTGAAAGCCCTTGGCCTGGCACTTCTGGAAGAGGGCTGCAGGGGTGGCTGGGGCCAAGGGCAGGCCACAGACAGTGACGGTGCAGTGGATACTGAGCTGAGAGAGAAGCCTGAGGCCACATGGTACCATCATGGGTCTTGGGGAGAAGTGGTTGACTTGTCTTGATTTTCCCAGAGGAAAGAACTAAGCCCACATATAGAAATAATACCTTGCCTTTCTTTACACAGAACTCCACAAACAGAAATTCTTCAACTTCAGCCATCCAAGGACCACCTGGGGAGGTGATGAGGGGACATATGGAGGAGCAGACGTGAGGATAGGAGGGCAGACCACGCAGCCTCCAGTGCTCCTGTCCCTCCAAGGGTCCAAGAGGCTAGTACCTCCCCCAGGGAGGGGCCCGGAAACCTTTAAAAACCACCTAATATGACTCACGTAGATATATGCAAATTATACACAAATCACATGTAAATAAAGGAAGGGTCTATTCTAACAAGACCTTGAACTGAGGTAAAAGGAGAAGCAGGGTTCCAATTAGGAAGTTTAGCAGAAATTGCTCTCAGCTGAGTGGCCCAGCTGGAATCTAGGTCCTGAGATCTCAAATGATCCAGTGGCCTCTGGCTGAATACCTACACATACACACACACACAGACACACACACATGCGTGTTTGAGTAGAAATCAGCAGCAGCCAGGGCTTAAGTTTGCTCCAGTTACCTAATGCTCTGTAACAAACCACCCCACATATTAGAGGTTTACCCTAACATTTCTTTTGCACACAAATCTGCAGTTTGGGCTGGGCCCCAGCGTGGAGAGCTGTCTCTGCTCCATTGCGCATCAGCTGTGGCAGCCTGAAGCCCCAGGGCTGGAATCATTTGAAGGCTTGCTCGCATCTGGTGGCTGATGCTGGCTGTCAGCCTCAGCGCCTACATGTGGCCTCTCCATGTGCCTGGGCTGCCTCACAGCCTGATGGCTGGGACCCAGGGATCAGCATCCTGAGAGCCAGAGCCAGGCGGAAACTGCTAGGAAATTTAGAACCTAGCCCTGGACATCCTGCAGCATCACCACCATGTTCTATTCCTGAGAAGCAGGTTACTAAGACCATTGTATTCCAGGGAGGGGAGTTAGACTCCTCCACCTTTGGATGGGAGTGGAGTCAGAGATGTTGTGGGCCTCTTTGACCACAAGTCCACACTGGAGGGGTGGGTGGAGAACAAGTGTGAGCTGGGAGGCTGGGCAGCAGGAAGGCTGCTCCCGGAGGCTCTGGGGTATGATGGGAGGGGCTGGAGGAAGACAAGCAGTGCTCCCGACTCCTAGCCAAGCCATGTTTGTAGGTCTCATCCCCATGATTAGTGAAGATCGGTCTTGAAGGGAGTCCTGAGGTCACGGGAAGGGAGTCCCAGGCCTCTATGAACACCTAGCAAGGGCCTTCTTCGCGGCCAGCTCCCTCAGGGCACCGAGGGCTGAGGGGCCAGGGAGAGCTGGTGCCAGCTTGAGATCCCCACCCACCAGGGATGGTGGTCCCCAGAATGACCGAGCAGGGAGGGACCACTGACCCCTTCATGAGACAGAGAAGACAACCGAGAGCCAGGAGGAGCAGGAATCGCTCAAGTTCACAGAGAAGTTAGAGGCAGAGCCAAGGCTGGAGGCCAGGAGCCTTTGCACTAAACCCAGTCAGGCTACAGTTGATGGGGAGCCTGGGTCCTGGGAAGAATGGGGGTTGGGGATGTGCGAACATGGACCTGGGGGCAGGCAGGGAGGAGAGTAGTCCTCCTGCTCAAGACAGGTGTGGGGCAGTAGAGGTCCGGAGAAGCTGGGCTGGCAGCAGGAATGGGGGAGTGGGAGCAACCAATGATGAGGGACCTGTCCTGAACTGAGTTCAGGCTAGAGTCAGGGAGTGGGCCATCTAGACCCATGCCCTCCCACAAAGAAGTATTATGGGGATTGGTTTGTATATTCTGATTGCACCCAATGAATTCATATTAGCCAAGAGTTCAGTTTAAGTGTTCAGATGACCTCATTGTTACAGGCAGAGAAAGTGGGCAGAACAAAGTGAGTGAGGGTGAGTGAGATAAAGAAGAGAGGACCTCTGCATCTGGCATTGCCTCCGTTGGAGCCTCTGGACGAAGCATCCCGGCCTGCAGTGTCTCAGCTCCACGGAGAAAGGCCGTGACTGGAGAGGTTTGCTGCCCCCCTGTGGAGATAGCGAGGATTACAGCTACAGGAAAGAAAGGAAGCTAGCAGCTAAGCTCCTCCCCACACTGGAGAGACAGACCTAGCTCTCGGTGAGCAGACAGTATGGGCTTGAATTAAAATCAACTTATCCAGGTACTGGCTTGGATGGGCACTAGCAAGCTGGGAAAGCAGAAGAACACATGATTCACTGCAGGCCAGAATTAAGGAAGACTTCAAAGACAAGTGGAAAAGAGGGAAGGGATACCCAAGGCTGAAGGCAAAGGGTAAGCAACGAACACGGTAAGATCATGGAGCAGCCAGGAGGTTGTCATTTGCTGCTGGAGACCTAGCACTTAATAGATGCTCAATAAACGTACGAATGAATGACTACTAAATCTCCAGAGCATATGTTTTTACACGGTTGATGTGTCGTGGCTTTCCAGGTGGGAAGGGAAGTAGTGAGAAAGCCAGAGAGCCTGGAGCTTCCTCGGGAAATGGAAAGGGGCGCTACGGAGTCCTTGGTGCCCCGCTGATAAGGACGAGTTCTCTGTTACTATTTCTGGTGACATTTCTAGAACACCTCCTTGGAGTCTTCTCACAGCCTTGCAGCAAGCATAGCTGGACTTACTGTCATCCTCCCATTTACCAAATAAGGAAACCAAGGCCCAGAGAAGTGAGGTGGTGGAACTGGGGCCTGAACCTGGGCCTCCTTGTGTGAAGCCCATGCTGGTTGCTGACTGTTATCTGTAGACTGGTGGGGGCAGGCTTGAAGGGAGACGTGGTCTAAATGGACTGAAATGAAGATTTTCTTTTCGAATGTTGAGGAGAGATGCAGGGATGGGAGGCCCTGAAGAGGAGGGTTGAGGTGGGCATGTGGCTAATACAGGTTGAGTGAGGAACCTTCCGAGCTCCCTGCTGACCCTGGAGCAGTCCAGGGCCTTCAGCCCGGCATTCAAGCCTCCCTTACAAGAAGCAGTGCCACCCAGGGGTTAAGAGCATGGGCTCAAGTGTATAATCTCCACTCAGCCACTGTCTGGCTGTGGCCCAGTGGACATCCCTTAAGCTCTGGTGCCGTCAGTTCCTCTTCTATGAACTATGGAGAAGCACAGCATAGACTTCACAGGTTGTTGTGAGCGGTAAAGAAGTCAGTTACGGAAAGCAGTCAGGACTGTGCTTACTATTACTATTATTATTCAGAACAGAACCTACTTTTCTACCTGTCATCCACTTCAGTCCTCCAAGCTAGGCTCCTGGCTTCTTCTTTTTTCAATCACTGAAGAAATTTATTTATTTATTTTACTTTACAATATTGCATTGGTTTTGCCATACATTGATTTGAATCCGCCATGAGTATACATGTGTCCCCCATCCTGAATCCCCCTCCCTCCTCCCTCCCCATCCCATCCCTTAGGGTCATCCCAGTGCACCAGCCCCGAGCAACCTGTATCATGCATCGAACCTGGACTGGTGATTCGTTTCACATATGATAATATACATGTTTCAATGCCATTCTCCCAAACCATCCCACCCTCTCCCTCTCCCACAGGGTCCAAAAGACTGTACTGTACATCTGTGTCTCTTTTGCTGTCTCACATATAGGGTCATCATTACCATCTTTCTAAATTCCATATATATGTATTAGTATACTATATTGGTGTTTTTCTTTCTGACTTACTTCACTCTATATAATAGGCTCTAGTTTCATCCACCTCATTAGAACTGATTCAAATGCATTCTTTTTAATGGTCGAGTTATACTCCATTGTGTATATGTACCACAGCTTTCTTATCCATTCATCTGCTGATGGACATCTAGGTTGCTTCCATGTCCTTGCTATTATAAACAGTGCTGCGATGAACATTGGGGTACACATGTCTCTTTCAATTCTGGTTTCCTCGGTGTGTATGCCCAGCAGTGAGATTGCTGGGTCATATGGCAGTTCTATTTACAGTTTTTTAAGGAATCTCCACACTGTTCTCCATAGTGGCTGTACTAGCTTGCATTCCCACCAACAGTGTAAGAGGGTTCCCTTTTCTCCACACCCTCCCAGCATTTATTGCTTGTAGACTTTTGGATAACAGCCATTCTGACCGGCTGAAATGGTACCTCATTATGGTTTTTATTTGCATTTCTCTGATAATGAGTGATGTTGAGCATCTTTTCATGTGTTTGTTAGCCATCTGTATGTCTTCTTTGGAGAAATGTCTGTAATAATGAGAAAACAGAAAGAGAAATTAAGGAAACAATTCCATTCACCATTGCAACAAAAAGAATAAAATACTTAGGAATATGTCTACCTAAAGAAACAAAAGACCTATATATAGAAAACTATAAAACACTGGTGAAAGAAATCAAAGAGGACACGAATAGATGGAGAAATATACTGTGTTTGTGGATCTGAAGAATCAATATAGTGAAAATAAGTATACTACCCAAAGCAATCTAGAGATTCAATGCAATCCCTATCAAGCTATCAACGGTATTTTTTACAGAGCTAAAACAAATAATTTCACAATTTGTATCGAAGTACAAAAAACCTCGAATAGCCAAAGCAATCTTGAGAAAGAAGAATGGAACTAGAGGAATCAACCTGCCTGACTTCAGGCTCTACTACAAAGCTACAGTCATCAAGACAGTATGGTACTGGCACAAAGACAGAAATATAGATCAATGGAACAAAATAGAAAGCCCAGAGATAAATCCACGCACCTATGGACCCCTTATCTTTGACAAAGGAGGCAAGAATATACAATGGAGAAAAGACAATCTCTTTAACAAGTGATGCTGGGAAAACTGGTCAACCACTTGTAAAAGAATGAAACTAGAACACTTTCTAACACCATACACAAAAATAAACTCAAAATAGATTAAAGATCTAAATGTAAGACCAGAAACTATAAAACTCCTAGAGAACATAGGCAAAACACTCTCTGACATAAATCACAGCATGATCCTCTATGACCCACCTCCCAGAATATTGGAAATAAAAGCAAAAATAAACAAATGGGACCTAATTAAAATTAAAAGCTTCTACACAACAAAGGAAACTATAAGCAAGGTGAAAAGACAGCCTTCAAATGGGAGAAAATAATAGCAAATGAAGCAACTGACAAAGAATTAATCTCAAAAATATACAAGCAACTCCTGCAGCTCAATTCCAGAAAAATAAACGACCCAATCAAAAAATGGGCCAAAGGCTCCTGGCTTCTTTGGAACACGCCGTGCCATTGTGCCTCCAGGCCCTTTCTGCATGCTGTTCCCTCAGCCTGCAATGAGGGAACAGCGTGCAGCAATGTTCAACCATCTCTTCTTTCCAGATCCTTCCAAACATGATCTCCCCCCAGTCCTCCCTGATCCTCTCCTTTCCTGCCTTTCCCTCCACATCCTCTCACACAGAACTATTTCCTTCTGTAGTATAAAATGCAGATGATGTGTGCCGCTCATGACTGCTCAGAGAATTTAGGATATGAGCGTCCTAAGAACAGGCATGGTTTCTTATCTCTCTATGACCCACCGGTGCTGCTATGGAGCAGCACTAAATACTTAATAAACACTTGTGGAGAGAAAGCAGGAAAGCAAAGAGGGAGGGTGTGTGTGTTCAGTTGCTCAGTCTGAACCTGTGGACTGTAGCCCGTCAGCCTCCTCTGTCCATGGGATTTCCCAGGCAAGAAGAATACTGGAGTGGGTTGCCATTTCCTTCTCCAGGGGATCTTACCAACCCAGGGGTCAAACCCGCATCTTCTGTGTCTCCTGCTTGGGCAGGCAGATTCTTTACACTGTGCCACCTGGGAAACAAAGAGGGACGGAGGAAGAAAGAAAAGACAAAGAGAAAGGGGGAAAGAGAGATGAAAGGCAAACTAGAGATGAAGCCAAAAGAGACTAGAAGAGAAACCAGCTCCATTCACCTTCCAACAACTTCAGGGAAAAAAAAGAATGCCGGGACTGGAGACTTTGGGGTCATTTGCAACCCTTCCTTGGCTTTTCTTTTCATCCCTTGAGCCATATCATTGAAACAGATTTTGAAAACCTCACAGTGGCTTTGGACCTGCTCTTCAGCCCCTTGGAAGCTCAATGTCTTAATTTGTAATAGAGATAATAATGGTACTTATCTAATTGGGTTGTTATGAGACTCAAATGAGAAAACAACTGGAAAATCTCTGGCACCTGGCCCATAGTAAGCACTCAAAAATTGCTGTGTATTATAATGGTGATGGTTCAGTGATTCCAAGAATCCCAGACCTGTTGGAAGCCAAGGCTGAGCCCTGCTGGTGAAGAGATGGGCTTCCTAAGCTCGGAGAGGTGCCCATTGTCCTAGAGCTGGGCCCAGTGGTCACATAGAGGTCACACTGTATTTTCTCCCAGGCCTTGCCACCCACCCCCCGCCCCCACCAAGAAACACAATAAAGACTCCTGATTGCTTGATTAAAGGAAGCGGATACACAATTCATTTCAATTTTAGACCTAACCACCCCACAACCTTTCAAAAAGAATTGCACACCCTACTCCAATTTACACACTGAACCAACATGGAATTTTCCAGCGGGTCCTGAAGCCTTTGAAGTGACCAGATCAGACTATTGATTTATTTCCAACTAACCTCTCTCTTTGAACCCAGAAGGGTCAAGGTTAATTATATAATAAAACACACTGTGCCCAGCTGCCCCCTCTGAGGGTGCAGGGAGCCCCCAGACCTTTCTGAGCCAGCGAGAGGTGGATCGTATTTCTGATCCCTTCCCCCGCATTCATTTCCTTCTTCAGGGCCCATTAAGGAGGAAGAAAAAAAAAAAATCCGACCCCCTCATTTCCTCCCTGAGAGATAAATTTTAATTTGCTGGGAACCAACAAAGGGGATCTAAGGCTGCACCCTGCAGTTGATACATCTTGATGGGAGCACATTTTCTGGGATCCCCTGGGAAAAGGGGTGGAGAGAAAAGGAAAAAGAGTGGGGAGAGGGGAAGCAAAGGGGTGCAGGCCCTCTCCCACACAGAGGGAAAGGAGCCCCATAGAGCCTGACATAGCGGAAGCCTCCTTTCCATTAAGCTTTCTTTGCTGGTTGAAGTGAGTTCCGCACCGGCCCCAGCTTCTCCTGTGTGTGCTTTTCGGCCCTCACCAGCCACCCATGGTGAGCACTACGGCAACCCCGCTTTCCCGGATGATGGGATAGGGTCCAAGCGGTGGCAAAACAGGTCCCACTTATCACAGGTAGGAAGTGGCAAGGCCAGCACTGGAATCCAAGCTTTTGTTCTCCTTGTAAAATGATGGATTACTCCCACCTACCCCATTTTCCTAACCCAGGGGAATACTGTAAATGTTCTTTTCATTTCCATCATTTAAAGAAAAAAGATACAGCACTGTTATCTAATATATAAAATCATAAAGTATTGGTCTCTCAGTCATGTCCGACTCCTCTCAACCCCATGGACTGTAGCCGGTCAGGCTCCTCTATCCATGGACTTCTCCGGGCAAGAATACTGGAGTGGGTTGCCATTTCCTTCTCCAGAGGATTGTCCTGACCCAGGGTTGAACCCTGGTCTCCTGAACTGCAGGTAGATTCTTTACCATCTGAGCCATCTAATATATAGTCCATTATAAAATGTCCCCAACTGTACCAACAATGTTGCCCCCTCACCGGTGTTTCCCCCATCCAGGATCCAGCCAAGATTCATCCACTCCCTTGGTTATCCTCTCTCTTTCCTCTCTACTCTTCTAGAACAGCGCCAGCCTTTTGGTTTTTCCTGACACTGCCATTTCTTTTTTTACTATTAATTTGGTTGAGTCAAGTCTTAGCTGTGGCATGCAAACTCTCAGTTGTGGCATATAGGATCTAGTTCCCTGACCAGGGATTGAACTTGGGCGCCCTGCATTTGGAGCATGGAGTCTTAGCCACTGGACCACCGGGGAAGTCCCTCCTGACACTGACATTTCCGAAGGAGCAAGGTCAGTTGTCTCTCCGATTAACCCCCATGTGGATTTATGTTTCCTCCTGACTATTTAGAGTGTTCTGTTGTTCTTGAACTCAGGTTCAGCCACTCGTTGCTCAAGAATCCAATACTGAGAGACACTTGTCAGACAAAAAGGAAAGACGGCTTTATTGAGTAAACTGGCAACACTGGGGAGAAGGTGGACTCTTGTCCCAGGGCACCAACTCCTAGGGTTTTGCTCAGAAATTACACAGGGAGAAGAGGAAGGGGCTACGTGCTGAGGAGAGGGTTGTGGGGTGTATGGTCAGCTCGTGGACATTCTTCTGATTGCTTGGTGGTGAGGTAACCCGGAATGAACATCATCAGCCTTCAGGTTTCAATCAGTCTGAGGTCTGCATGCTGTGGTCAGTAGATAATTACCTTCTTCCACCTGGTGGGGGTTTCAGTCTGTGCAAAATAGCGCAAAGGACATGGCTCAGAGGATGACCTCTAGCCCTTGAAGAGGAACTAAAAAGGTCCTCGACTTTGTTCAAGGGCTAAACTATTACTGTTTTGACTGTTTTTCTTTGCTTCCGCATTTCCCTCACTTCTTGATTAAATATATTATTTGAAACTGGGGGAAGGCCTGGAGGCTACAGTCTTTCCACAGACAAGGGGCAGGCAGAGGTCGGGGTGCCCCGTAGTGTCCAGCTGGGTTACAGTAAGTAGGGCCTCACATCTGGAGGCCCACGATGCCAGCTGTTCTTGGCAAGGGATGCAGGATTTCCAGCTCCAAGGCCAAAGCTTGTTCTCAGCCTCTTGGGGGAATTCCTAGCGTGGAGAGAATGCCGAGTAAATGATTCCACCAGGGGGCGCTGTCGGCACTGGCCGCTGGAGAAGCTCGCTCTCTGGGACTCTTCCAGGACCACAGACCGCAACCTTGACCTTTGGGAAGAAGGCCACCCATCACAATCATCACAACCTGAGATGCACTTCTCTAATTCTTCTCTCTGGAATGTTCCTACATTTGTGTCGAGGCTTCATCCCTCCATGAGGCTGTCATGACTCTGGAGCAGAACCAATGTTCCCTGCTTTCTGCTCCCGCAGCCTCATGTTTCTGCCTCATTGCATGACTTGTCTCCACATAGTAGAGGTCACCGTGGAGCTCCTCCTAACGCCCATTTGTCTAGGGCCCAGCCCACTGTCCACCAGAGAAGGTTCCCATAAATATTTGCCAAGTAAATTGTAACCCAAATGAAATCAGTCTGTCTTATGGTCAATCTCAATTTCACCTTTGAGAGAAAGACCCAACATCCAAAAACAAATTGAAAATCTATTTAAGTCTTTGCTGAACAGCCTGGAAGAGGTGTCAGAGGATCAATTATATTACATACCATATGCTAAGGAGTCCGGAGTATTCTCTTTGCCCACCTTTCTCCCTATCATCTCATGGCTCCACTTTCACTTCCAAACCTCTCTTCTTTCTCTTATTCTTGTCCAAATCCCTCCTCCCTCTTAATCAATTTGCTCTATGTCTTTTAATTTTTTAAGTTAGTTTAAGTCAAATAAGCAATACACAAAAAAGTCCTCGCTGTTAAAAAAGAAAAAATAAGGAGATTCCCTGGCAGTCCACTGGTTAGGACATGGCACTCTCACAGCTGAGCGTCCTGATTCCATCCATGGTTGGGGAGCTGAGATCCCACAAGTCTCAAAAAAGAAAGTAAAATATTACAGAGATCCCACTTCAATCACCCCAAACCCAGTCCCCCTCCCAGGGATAATTAATCTTGTCAGTGTGATATAAGATCCTTCCAGGCCTTTCTCCATGTAATTATAGATTTCTATAAGCACCCAAGTCAAATATGTGTGTGTGCATGCTCAGTCACTTCAAAGGGCTGTGTCTGACTCTCTGCAACCCTATGGACCCACCAGGCTCCTCTGCCCATGGGATTCTCCGGGCAAGAATACTGCAGTCGGTTGCCATGCCTTCCTCCAGGGGATCTTCCCGACCCAAGGATTGAACCTGAGTCTCCTGCATTGCAGGCAGATTCTTTATTGCTGAGCCCCAGGGAAGCCTTAAAGTCAAATATACGGTATACATGATAATGACATTTATATTTGCTGTTTCCAGTTTTCAGCGCTGCATTTGGCGCCCTTGGCCATCTCCCTGTGGTCGTCAGTGTGTATTTCTCTACAGCAGGAATGAGAGGGTTTGCTGGGTCCTGGGCCACAGGCCCATGGAATGACCGTCTTTAGTGATTGTGTGAGCTTACTGGCCACCAGCAGGCTGTGAGAGGACCCAGCCTGCTTCTGTCTTGCACAGGCAACTTCCTTCCCCTCCCAAGCCTGCTCTGAGGATCAGAGAGCATCCTGAGAACTTTGCCCATCAGTAAGTGCCCAGTTCAATCCCAACAAGCCTCATCCATCCACCTTAGCTGATTCAGAACGGATTAACTATCTAAATACTGTAGTTGTGTTCAGGTTGGCATGATCTGTGTTCTTACTTGGCCTCCTTCTCCAGTTTCTTGGTGTCCTGTCTTCTCTCTGTCCCCTGGCCCCTCTCCATCTCCTTGACTCCCCACCCACCCACTTGCCTCTCTGACCCTCCAATCCTCCTGGAACCAGTGCTAGGAATGAACCTGCAGCCCCTCGGCCAAGTCCCCACTCAAATCCCCTGCCCACTTTGGCTCCTGCCCAGGGCGCAGGATGCCAGCCCCACCAGGACTCCCGCCTGCTTCAGGCATCTTGGGTCGCAGCAACCCTGCAAATGTTGTGGACTGAGCATTTTTTTCAAGGACATTAAATGTTTTAAAACTCTAAATCACAAAGCAACAAGTAATGGCACCATAATCAAACGGTCATGTAATGCAAATAAAACATGCATAGGGACTTCCCTGGCAGTCCAGTGAGTGGTTAAGACTCCAAGCTTCCATTGCAGGGGGGCCAGGTTCAATCTCTCATCAGGGAACTGAGATCCCACATGCTGTGTGGTACAGCCAAAAAACAACACTCCCAAAACAAAACCCATATGGGTTAAAATACTTAGTGTGGTAAAATTTTAATTAAAAATAAAACGTGTCTTTTTTCACATTCTTACTGTTCTCTTAACTGAGATCCTCTCTTTTTTCCCTTTAAAAATTAAAAAAAATTTTATTTATTAAAAAAGGCTATCATCTGTGTTTAAAAAAAGTAACATTTATTTATTTATTTATTTGGTTGCACCCAGACTTAGCTGTGGCACGAGGGATCTTTGATCTTTGTTGTGACTTGCAGCATCTTTAGTTGTGGTGTGCAAGCTCTTAGTTTCAGCAAGTGGGATCTAGTTTCCTGACCAGGGATCAAACTTGCACCCGCTGCATTGAGAGCCTGGAGTCTTAGCCACTGGACCACCAAGAAAGTCTCTTTTCATTTTGCTTTGATTCAGATCAACAGAGAGCGTCAGTGCCTAATTTTAGTAATGGATGATGGACTCCCTTATGGAGCACAGACTAGAGGTCACGCACCCATGTTGACACACTTTAAACTTATGAGGTAGGTACTACCATCATCATGTCTGTTCACGGATGCAGCATCTCAGGCACGGAGACGTTAAATGACTTGCTTGAGGTCACACAGCTAGGGAGTTAGAAAAGCTGGGATCACAACCTAGGCAGGTGGCACCAGTGCTTGGGTGGTAGCCACTGTACCACACTGCCTCTCAGCCTTAATATGGGCAGCCCTCAGCCTGCAGCTAGGCACATATGTTTGTTTTCCAAAGCTCTATCAGAAAGCAATATTTGGAAAACTTATTCTGATGTTTCGCTTGAATCTCTCAACAACACTAGGATGGAAGGGAAGACCCAGCTTACGGGCCAGCATGATGCCCGGTACCCAGTCTGAAGGAGGTGTGTTCCCCAACTTGGAGGTGCTATGTGGCACGCAGCACTGGGCAGTGTGTGTGCACGAGGGTGTGCATGCATGCATGGATGCGAGCATGGGCACATGCATGGTGTGCATGTGTGGGCATGGCCATCTTGGCGTGACCATGCAGCCCTGCGCTGGCTGAGAGGCGTCTTCCATCCCCGCAGGGAGCCGGCATGGGCAGATCACCTGTGTCATTGCAGGCAGAGAGAGGCTGCTCAGATCAAGGGCAGTGGTGTTTGTTTCTGTCACACTTTTATCTCCGCTTCCCTGAGCCCAGACCTTAGCATTATAAATGCCAGGGCCGGGATGAAAACATGGAGATTATCTAACTCAGGCCCTCCCTTGAGAAATGGAGATACCAAGCCCCAGAGAGGATACTGTTAAAGTTAAATATAAAATGGAGACTGGACTTGAGAATTCCCTGAGCAGATAAAACCATCTAGGCTCTGAAAGCAAAACAAAAATCCAGCTTATTTCATGAAGGTAAGTAAAGTGCAATTTTAGGTTATTTCTTCTTAATGCCTCTGACAATCATAAAAGAAAACTTCAGTCATTTTCCTAAAAATGGTATGAGATGATCACTTTAAACCAGTCCCCTGCCATCTGAAAACCCAATGCAATCACCATAAGTCATCTTGTAACTTCATGCCCCTGCATTTCACATCAGTCTTTGAATTTTGAACCTTCCGGTTGGTGAACTGCTTTTATAGGCATAATAAACTCTTACTAAATACTCTTTAGTAACAGTATTTAAGCTGAAACTCCAATACTTTGGCCACCTGATTTGAAGAACTGACTCATTGGAAAAAACCCTGATGCTGGGAAAGATTGAAGACAGGAGGTGAAGGGGACCACAGAGGATGAAATGGTTGGATGGTATCACTGACTCGATGGATGTTTGAGCAAGCTCTGGGAGATGGTAAAGGACAAAGAAGCCTGGCGTGCTGCAGTCCATGGGGTTGCAAGGAGTCAGACACGACTGAGTGACTGAACTGAACTGAACTGAACTACTGTTTATTGATTTGGTGCTTTTAGTTCAGCTAGTTCTGGATTTTTGGAAGTACTCAGCTTCTTAGGGGCAGAGCAGGGATGAGAACCCACATCTCCCCGTCCAGTTTCGTGCTCTTGCCACAACCCCACTGCCCAGACTTTTGTCTGACCTACAGTAGTCATACAAGGATGTGAGAGTTGGACCATTAAGAAGGCTGAGCACTCAACTGTGGGGCTGGAGAAGACTCTTGAGAATCCATTGGACAGCAAGGAGATCAAACCAGTCAATCCTAAAGGAAATTAACCCTGATTATTCGTTGGACTGATGCTGAAGCTGAAGCTCCAATATTTTGGCCACCGAATTTGAAGAGCTGACTCTTGGAAAAGACCCTGATGCAGTGGGCAAATTCTTTCACTATGTGGGGACAAGAGAAGAAACAGGAAATTGTTTCTTTGAGGAAGGTCCTGGGAATGTTTGTGGAATGAATGAATGGAGCATGACGGGGTAACAGGAGCCCTGGGACAGATTGAACAGGAGAGGTTGTTGGTCTCTTCATCAAAAGAAAGGGTCAGAAAGTCCCCTGTGTCACCTTGGGAGGTAAATTACCTTTGAGGAAATAAAGAGGCTTCTCTGTGGTGGAGAAAGGGTTAGATAACCCAATTGTCCTGGAAAGGGGGCGACATTGGAATTTCTATGTGTTCCAGACCATCCTGGGGCTGCCATTAGAAAGGCAGGATGGGAAGTGGATCTGGGGGTGGGCTTTGAAAGGAAGGGCAGCTAGCACTTGGGATTTGGGCCCGAGGAAATAGATGTGTGTCTGGGGCTGCCCTCTCAGCAATGTGACAGACTGAAAACAAGGAAGGGATCTTTTCATGCCCCGAAGACACCCAAATCAAGGTGGCACCATTGAATAGAAGTCCCCGTCTGTATGATCAGACCACCCAACATGGTTGTTCTCTTGCTCTCTGTACCTCCCCAACCTGTCCCTGCCTCACCTACACCCTCCTCACCCGACTGACCTTCCCTCTTAACCATAGAGCCTAATCACGGGGGTGAGCCTACATACTGGCTCCCAGGCCCAGCTGGCGCTTGTTGTAATCTTTCCATCAGAACTGCTCCACCAAGGTGATTTATTAAAGGGGCAGTGCAAGGCGTGGGCCTCTGCAGGTTTCCCTGGCGACCGACAAACTGATCTGATGTCAATTCTGTAACTGGTAACCTACTTCCTTTCCCAGAAGTAAGGACTGCTGGTGAGGTGTCTCTCCAGGGCCTTGCTTCAGTATGTAGGATCCCCCCATCCATTAAACCACGGAGGCCTCTGTTGCTGACTCCAGGCTCTTTCTTCCAACTTGAGGCTGGGCGAGTACAGCGCTTGCAAGCCTGAGGGGTGCAACCCAAGCTGTCCTTGGCATCCTTGAGGTGGTGTTTGCTTGCTGACGAGGCGTGGCCAAGAGCAGTGCTGGCTGCAGGACTTTTGTGAGGAAGGCAGAGGCTCTCAGACCTTGAGAGTTTGGGGCAAATGGTGTGTGTGTGTGTGACCTGGTTTCTGGTTTTATCTGCCTCTGTGTGTCTGGAGCAAGATATGCCTGTTTCTGAAGACACAGGGAGGGTCTCCGCAGGGAGCCTCTGATTTACTGTCTAGTTTTGAAGGATGAGAGCAATGTTTTATTTGGCATATCACTTTTAAACATCTCCCTTTTGAATCCATCCTCTCTTCTGCTTCCCACCACACCCTGCGAGGCAGGCAGGGAGACACCTCTATTTTCTCGCAGAGAGGACTGCCTCCTGTGGAGATCACTTAGCGGGAGACTGTCTTTCTCCTGCGGCTCCTTTCACGGTTCCACGGTCCTGGCCAGGGACGACAGGAAGGACGAGATGAGACTGAATCTGTCGAGGGGAGTGTCTTTCTAGCTGGGAGGAAAGTCTAGCCCACGGTGACATCCAGCAGAACGTGAAACCAGCTGTGCTGTCTTAAAATATCACTGCAAGAAGGGTTCAGAGAGGGAGAGTCGAGGTCTTTTCCTTTTCCAAAAGAGTATTAAAATCAGCTTGTTGAGTGCTATGAAAAGGCCTCCTGAAGTAATAGAAACATTTCGGAGAAAGTAAACACAAAAAAACATTGAAAATGTAAACAGAGATTAGTCAGAAAGAAGAAGATACTTTGGAGAGAAATGTCAAAGTCCAAATTTAGTGCTTTGAGAAAGAAAACTAATAAAATGGACAGATTCTGATGAGATTTATCAGATCAAAAAGGAGCGAAAGGATAGTAAGTAAATAGTATTGGGAATAAAAAAGGGGACATAACTGAAGGGACAGCAGAGACCTAAATAATAGAGATTATAAACACCTGTGTGCCAAGAAATCTTACAACTGCAGGAAATGTATTGTCCATGTATCTCTCTTAGAAAAACTGACTCAAGAAGACAGAAAAGTTAAATGTCTATAACTAATAAAGACAGGAATCAGTAGCAAACTTTTAGGCCTCAAATGAAAATTTTTTATTTGCAACAACATGGGTGGACCTGGAGGGTATTACGCTAAGTGCAATGAGTCAGACAGAGAGAGACAAATACTGTATGTTATCACTTATATGTGGAGCCTAAAAAATAAACAAATGAAATAACAAAATAGAAACAGACCCACAGGCATAGAAAATAAAGTCAGTCAGTCAGTTCAGTCACTCAGTCGTGTCCGACTCTTTGCAACCCCATGAATCGCAGCACACCAGGCCTCCCTGTCCATCACCAACTCCCGGAGTTCACTCAGACTCCTGTCCATCGAGTCAGTGATGCCATCCAGCCATCTCATCCTCTGTCGTCCCCTTCTCCTCCAGCCTTCAATCTTTCCCAACATCAGGGTCTTTTTAAATGAGTCAGCTCTTCGCATTAGGTGGCCAAAATATTGGAGTTTCAGCTTCAACATCAGTCCTTCCAATGAACACCCAGGGCTGAGAGAATAAAGAAGCACTAACCAATGGGGAGAAGGAAAGGAGGTGGGCAAGGCAGGGGTAGAGGATTAAGAGGTACAAACTACTGTGTATAAAATGAACAAGTAAGTACCAAGGATATATTGTACAGAACAGGGGATGTAGCCAATATTTTATTGTAACTTTAAATACAGTATAATCTATAAAATGTGAATCACTATCTTATACACCTGAAACTAATATAATTTTATAAATCAACTATATCTCAATTTTAAAAAATAAATAATAGATAACTAATGGGAACCTGACTGCATAGCACAGGGAACTCCAGTCTTGATGCTAAATGGTGTCCTAAATAAGAAGGAAATACAAACAAAAGAGTGGTGTTAGCAGTCCAGGGGATTCTCAAGTGTCTTCTCCAGCAACACAGTGTGATATATATGTACACACATCACAGCTTTTGAACTGTGTTGCTAGAGAAGGCTCTTTGAGAGGCCCCTGGACTGCAAGGCGATCAAACCAGTCAATCCTAAAGGAAATCAATCTTGAATATTCACTGGAAGGACTGATGCTGAAGCTGAAGCTCCAATACTTTGGCCCTGATGCAAAGAGCTGATCCTTTAGAAAAGACCCTGATGCTGGGAAAAATTGAAGGTGGGAGGAGAAGGGAATGACAGAGGATGAGATGGTTGGATGGCATCACCAATTCAATGGTCATGGGTTTGAGCAAGCTCCAGGAATTGGTGAAGGACAGGGAAGCCTTGCAGAGAAGGCAATGGCACCCCACTCCAGTAATCTTGCCTGGAAAATCCCACGGACAGAGGAGGCTGGTAGGCTGCAGTCCATGGGGTCTCGAAGAGTTGGACATGACTGAGCGACTTCACTTTCACTTTCACGCATTGGAGAAGGAAATGGCAACCCACTCCAGTGTTCTTGCCTGGAGAATCCCAGGGACGGGGGAGCCTGGTGGGCTGCAGTCCATGGGGTCACAAAGCGTCAGACATGACTGAGAAACTGAACAACAAAAATATATATATACACACATGTATAGTGATTCCCTTTACTGTAGGGTAGAAACTAATACAACATTGTAAAGCCATAAAAATTAAATAAAAATTTAATAAGCAATAAAAATTAAAATAAATTAATAATATAACCAAGTTGGGTTTTCCAGTGGGCTGAAAGTCTGTGTCCCCTCCCACCAAATTCATATGTTGAAACCCTAAACCCAGTGTGATGAATTAGGAGACAGGGACTTTGAGAGTAATTAGGCCATGAGGGTAGAGCCCTCACGGATGGGATTAGTGCCCTTATAAATAAGAGGAGGCCAGAGTGCTAGCTGGCTCTCTTTTCTGCCCTGTGAGGATACAAGAAGTCAACAGTCTGCAACCTGGAGGAGGGCCCTTACCAGAACCAGCCCCGTGCTGGCATCCTGACTCCAGACTTACAACCTCCCAAACTGTGAGAAAGAAGTCTCCGTTGTCACCCGGTTTATAGTATTTTGTCATAGCAGCCTAAGACAAATTTATCCCAGAAATGCAAAATTGGCTCCACATTTGGAAATCAATGTCACTCACCACATTAACAATTTAAAAGAAAAAAGCACATGATCATCCTAATAGATGCAGCAAAACTTAAGTAAACAGAGAGTATAAGCAAATACTCGATAAAAGTTATCTAATACTTAAACATCATATTCAATGGAGAAATATTTAAAAGCATTTCTTTTAAGATCAGGCATAAGAAAAAGAGGTCCACTATCATTTCTACTTCATATTATATAAGATCAATGTTGTATATGCTAACTGTTCAATAATAAAAGAGAAAAAAATATCAGAAAAGGAGTTTTAAAAATTGTGTAGTTAGATAGTAAATTCAAATTATGAAAACTCCTTGGTAGTCCAGCGGTTAGGACTCCATGCTTTCACTGCAAAGGGCTGGGGCTTGATTGATCTCACATGCCACGCAGTATGGCCAAAAGTAAATAACTTATTTAATTAAATAAATTACTTAAGTAATAAGTAATTTATTTAATTAAATAAATAAATTCAGATCCCATAGGATTTTCTTTTTTTTTTTTTAATGTGGATCATTTTTTGTCTTTATTGAATTTGTTATAATATAGCTCCTGTTTTACACTTTTTTTTTTTTTTTTTTTTTGCCACGAGGTATGTGGGATCTTATAGAAACCTGCATCCCTTCCTTGCATTGGCAGAAGTCTTAACCACAGGACCACCAGGGAAATCCCCAGTAGGAATTTTCATGGAAATCAGAAGGCTATTCTAAACATTTTGGAAGAACAAAGGATAGCCAAGTTCCTCCTGAAAAGAAAACCAAAGAGAGGGATTAAGCCTACCACTTTCAAGTCTTATTATAAATCCACAGGAATTAAGATGTGTGATATTAGCTCAGGGATAGATAAGCTGGACCCACGGAACAGAATGGAGAGCCCAGAGTGTTTATGACATCGATTGTGGTAACGATTTCATGGGTCTGTGCTGCTGCTGCTGCTGCTAAGTCGCTTCAGTCGTGTCTGACTCTGTGCGACCCCATGGACTGCAGCCCACCAGGCTCCCCCGTCCCTGGGATTCTCCAGGCAAGAACACTGGAGTGGGTTGCCATTTCCTTCTCCAATGCATGAAAGTGAAAAGTGAAAGTGAAGTTGCTCAGTCGTGTCCGACCCTCAGCAACCCCATGGCCTGCAGCCTACCAGGCTCCCCTGTCCCTGGGATTCTCCAGGCAAGAACACTGGAGTGGGTTACCATTTCCTTCTCCAATACGCTACTTCAAATACAACTAACGCGACAGCAAAAAAACTCAAATCTAATCGTATAATACATTAATATCACGGATCGTCATGGGTCTGTACTTAACTCTAAACTCATCAGGTTGTACACCTTAAACATGTGCAGCTTTTTGTAGGTCAATCATACCACGGTAGCGTGGTTTGAGGAAAAAAACAGTGAGCACAGAAACATCCCCACTCTCGCGAGGAAAGCTGGTGTCCGTCAGAGCTCTCACTGCAGATCAGTGGGAAAGAGACAGCAATAAACAAACAGTGCTGGGCGATGGTCGGAAATAAAAGTGACCCGCACTTCACACCATGTAAGTCCCTTACATACAAATGAGTTCCATTCTGAGAGCACGTTCGTTTAAGTCCGGTTTGTTCATAAGTCCAGCAAAGTTAGCCTTGGTACCCAACTAACACAGTTGGCTATATAGTACTGTACAACTGAAGTGACTTAGCAGCAGCAGCATATAGATTTATAACATTTTCCACATGAATAATACATAACAAAACAAAAAATAAAGAAAACATTTCTAATCTCACAGTATAGTACCATGAAAAGTATGCTAGTTCCAGCTACATCACCGCTGCTGTTATATTTGCTTCCGGACATCCTGGGCTGAAACAAAGCTACTGTACTACTTACTGTACTCTACATAGCACTATACAGTAAAGTGCACAGAAGCACAACCATCTGTAGAGGACGCACACACATGACAATGTACACCAGACACGTGAGCTAACGTATGTGACTGGACATGTGAACACACATTTGCCTCTTTGAAAGTTCACAACGTGAAGGTTCATATGTAGAGGACTTACTGCACAAAAATTCAGTTCCAGATGAATCAAGAACTTAAATGTATGTTATGATATAACTTAATATACTTAATATATTTCATATTTATACTTATATATATTTTACTATATATAGTATATTATACTATATTATATATAGTATATATATTATACTAATATACTTAATATATTTCATAACTTAATATAACATTATGAAAAGCATAACTTTAAAAGATACAGGACTTCCTTGGTGGCCCAGCGGTTGACTCCCCACCTCCACTGCAGGGGGCACAGGTTTAATTCCTGGTAGAGGAAGTTCTGTACTGCCCTGGTGGCTCAGATGGTAAAGAATCTGCCTGCACTGTGGGAGGCCTGGGTTCAGTCCCTGGGTTGGGATGATCCCCTGGAGGAGGGCACGGCAAACCACTCCAGTATTCTTGCCTGGAGACTCTCTATGGGCAGAGGAGTCTGGCGAGCTATAGTCCATGGGGCCACAAGGCTCTGGACATGACTGAGCAACTAAGCACAGCACACAGAGGAAACTCTGCATACTGTGCAGTGTGGCCAAAAAGAAAAGAGAAAAAAATTATATATATATATATAAAAAATAAAAATATAAAGATATATAGAATTTAATAACTTGAGGCAATGAATTATTAAACACACACACAAAGGACAAAATCAGAATACAATTTTTTTTATAAGATCAATCTGACAATATTAAAATTTAGACCAGTTCACCAGAAGAGACTAAAAAAATTGGACAGGGAAGCCTTAAACTGGGAGAAGGAAATTGCACCACAAAACCAGCAAAGAGTATGTATTTAGACTCTGGAGGACGTCCCTGGTGACCCAGTGGTTAAGAATCTGCCTGCCAATGCAGGGGCTCAGGTTCCATCCCTGGTCTGGGAAGATTCCACATGCCATGGGGCAACTAAGCTTGTATGCCACAACTACTGAGTCTGTGCTCCAGAGCCTGCAATTCACAACATCTGAAGCCAGCATGCCTGAAGTCAGTGCTCTGCAACTAGAGAGTAGCCCCCTGCTCGCAGCAACTAGGGAAAGCCTGAGTGGCAATGAAGACCCAGTGCAGCCATAAATAAATAAAAACAAAAGTCTTACTTAAAAAATAAAGTCTCTAGAGTCTGTATCAAAAACTACAACCACTTAGAAAATGACATTGCAGCAAAAGACAAGTACCTGCATTTCATAGAAGAAATACCATGAATGGCCAAAACGTCTTTAAAAAGATGTTCAACCTCATTAGTAATTAAAGAAATGTACATTAAAACTAAGATATAACTACTTTATGATTACCAGATGGGCGAAATTTAAAACCTGAATATACCAAGGGCCAGTAAGGCTGAGAAACGATGGGAATATATATAGGCCATTGGCGGGAGTATAAATGGGTACACTCGCTTTGGGGACAAATTATTATACCTGTCTGCCCTAAGAAATCTGTGACTCCATTTCATTCTTAGGGAAAGAAAGCCTTACACAGTCTCAACAAGAAAAACATTATTCTAATAACCAAACCTGTAATAAGTAAAACAGACAATCCAGCCCTAAAGCCATGAAGGGAGAATAAGATCTACAGTCTATTATACTTTGAGCTGGCTTTTTTTTAGTTACAATCTGGGTGAGCGTTTTAAAAACAAAAGTCCCAATTAAAACATTTCAATCATAAAATACACCCTGGACTTCAAACTTAATGCAAAAGAAAAAACAATAACCACGTTTTTTCCTGAAATTATTCAACTAACCAGCCCCTAAAATAATCAAAACCCCCATCAACTTCACACGTAACTGCTCATCAAGGAAGATTAAGCCATGTAAATAAGGAAAACAAACATACGCTTTCACATTAATCACTTGTGATTAGAAAAGGCAGAAGAACCAGAGATCAAATTGCCAACATCCGTTGGATCACTGAAAAAGCAAGAGAGTTCCAGACAAACATTTACTTCTGCATTATTGACTATGTCAAAGCCTTTGACTGTGTGGATCACAACAAACTATGGAAAAATTCAAGAGATGGGACTACCAGACCACCTGACCTGCCTCCTGAGAAATCTGTATGCAGGTCAAGAAGCAACAGTTAGACATGGAGCAACAGACTGGTTCCAATTCGGAAAGGAGTAGGTCAAGGCTGTATATTATCACCCTGCTTATTTAACTTATATGCAGAGTACATCATGAGAAATGCTGGACTGGATGAAGCACAAGCTGGAATCAAGATTGCTGGCAGAAATATCAATAACATCAGATAGGCAGATGACACCACACTTACGGCAGAAGGTGAAGAAGTAAAGAGCCTCTTGTTGAAAGTGAAAGAGAAGAATAAAAACGTTGGCGTAAAGCTCAACATTCAGAAAACTAAGATCATGGCACCTGGTCGCATCACTGCAGAGCAAATATATGGGGAAGCAGTCCCAGAATTTTTGGCGGGGGCTTTAGAACCACTGCAGATGGTAACTGCAGCTATGAAATTAAAAGACGCTCGCTCCTTAAAAGAAAATTAACCAACCTAGACAACATAGTACAAAGCAGATACACTAACCTTGTCAACAAAGCTCCATCTAGTCAAACATGTGGCTTTCCCAATAATCATGTATAGATGGGAGAACTGAACAAGTAGATGAAGGTTTAGCACTGGAAAATTGGCCGTTTGTTAACTAGCGTGTTAAAAAAGCTCTTTAAAGTCTTTTAAAAAATAAGAGTATTTAACAATTTCCATTTTATTTATTGGAAACACAGTACATGATAACGAATTTCCAATAGTTAAAAACACTTGATAACAAACCCATAAACAAAATAAACTGAGTAAAAATAAAACGCCTACATCTTCAATTAAATCACTGGTGAACTACACGATAATTCTCCAAAATCAAAAAAAAAATGCACCTTTGCAAACATTTATTCCAACACCCCCAGTTGTGCTTTTTACTTAAAAAATTAAGTCTTACTTTTAACCAACATAAATAGCCTTGCCGAAACAAGGCCTCAAAAAATTAGTTTTAGACTCAGAGTTGTTCCTCTCCACGGAAATCTTTAGTAAAAGGCGAAAGATTTATACGATCTGAAGAGAAACCAGAGTATAACTTACTGCCTTCTAATTCACAGCTCCAGTAACAGAAACTCCTAGAACAGTGAGAGTGACTAGCTAGCACCGAGAGCCAGTACCTGAACAAAAATTTCTAGATTTCTCTGTAAACAAGGGTCTAGTTTCAGAAAACATAGGTAAAAGAAAATTTGAACTTTTATAATTTTAAACGTGTACGGTGTGTAGCGCTCAGAGGGTATGCAAATAAGGCAAGTGGGCGGCCTTTCCGCTCGGGAAAGCTGTCTTCACGCAGCGCCCCTGTGTCAGCACTAGGGGGCGATGCGGCGACTGGCTGGCTGGCATCGACACGCCGCACCGAGCGGAGACCCGGGTTTTAGATGTTTTGTGTATGTGTATGTCTGAGTTTGATTTCTGTTACAGACTTTGCTGTTAAATTGAAAAAGAAAAAAAAAAAAGCAAGTGATTGGCACCAAATTCATGACCGTGGTTCCTCCCTTCGGTGGATTGAGGGTTTTCAAAGTTTGACAATTTCCTTTTTCTTGAACTGCGTGGTGGGCGCACAGGTGTTTTGTCTGTTTGTACCATGCACGTCCAAGATGTACACTCTGGAATATTCTGCCGTTTGAGAAAAATTCATAGCCGTGTCCTGTTTAAAATTGGAGCTTTGGATATTCCCAGGGGGTCCAGTGGTTTGGGCTCTAGCTTTCACTCTCTGCTGGTTCCTTTCCTGGTAGGAGAACTGAGTGAAGTCGCTCAGTCGTGTCTTTTTGCGACCCCATGGACTGTAGCCTACCAGGCTCCTCGGTCCATGGAATTCTCCAGGCAAGAATACTGAAGTGGGTTGCCATTTCCTTCTCCAGGGGATCTTCCCAACCCAGGGTAGGGGAACTAAGATCCCTCAAAATGCGCAGGCAAAAAAAAAAAAAAAAAAAAATGGCGCTTGCCGCGCTGGGTTTCAGATTTCCTGCCTCCTGATCTGATGCTACTTGTGGCGATGAAATCTTGTTATTTCAGTTTCAGACGTCGAGTCTCATCTTATTTAGAAAACAAACCAAAAAAAACCCCCATGAGCTGTACTCTCCTCTGCAGTGCTCAGGAACGGGCTCCGACAGTCTACAGAGACTCCTTAACGATTGTGGTAACTGAAAGTCTTGGGAAAGGAAATTGCAGTTCTTCTTTTATTCTTTTCTGGAGGCCGTGTCAATATTCCACTTCCCAACTTTGATACCTCTCAGCTGTCATGTTTGGTTTGCTAGTTCTTCTGCTCACAATATATTTGACATTATATTTGGTTTAAATTTGTCGAAAACAGCTTTTGGGGGTTATAATCCACTTACCACACAGTTCACCCATCTAAAGTGTACAAGTAAATAAATGGCACCCCACTCCAGTACTCTTGCCTGGAAAATCCCATGACGGAGGAGCCTGGAAGGCTGCAGTCCATGGGGTCGCTAAGAGTCGGGCACGACTGAGCGACTTCACTTTCACTTTTCCCTTTCATGCATTGGAGAAGGAAATGGCGACCCACTCCAGTGTTCTTGCCTGGAGAATCCCAGGGACGGGGGAGCCTGGTGCGCTGCCGTCTCTGGGGTCGCACAGAGTTAAACACGACTGAAGTGACTTAGCAAGTGGCTTTTAGCATATTCAGAAAGGTGCGATCATCTCCACAATAGGGTGGCGCTAGTGGTAAAGAACCTGCCTGCCAATGCCGGAGGCTTGAGAGACTCAGGTTCAATCCCTGGGTCGGGAAGATCCCCTGGAAAAGCAAATGGCAACCCATTCCAGTATTCTTGCCAGGGGAATCCCATGGACAGAGGAGCCTGGCAGGCTACGGTCCATGGGGTTGGAAAGAGTCGGATACGACTGAAGTGATTTGACACACATGCACACAATAGTGTTTTTGTTTTGTTTTGGCAGGCCTGTGAACCATATGGGATCTTGGTTCCCTAACCAGGGGTGAAACCTGCACCTCCTGTAGTGGAGGCAGGGAATCCTAACCACTGAACTGCCAGCAAAGTCCCCACAATCTAGTTTTAGAACATTTTCATCAACCCCAGAAAGGAACAGTTCCCATTAGCAGTTATTCCCCAGCTCTCCCACCCCCCAGCCTCTGCCAAATACTTTGTCTCTAAAGTGCCTATTCTAGACATTTCACACCAGTGAAAACATACAACCCCTGGCTTTTTGTGACCGGCTTCCTTCACTTAGCCTGTTTCTGAGATTCATTCACAGCATTCATTCATTCATTTGTTTTGTGATTCCTTTGTGTTCTTCCATATTTCACAGTGTGATGGGGAGTTAAAGACCCACGGAGGTGCAGCGTTCTCACCCTATGACGATAGTTACACCTCACAGGGCCTGGCCAGGGGCTCAGTCACTGAGGGGACAGGAAAAGTGTTTCTCTGCTCCTAGATTGGGGGGGGGGGACCTCTGGTCTCTCCTTCATTCTGAAAGGGTCCTGGGCAGCTTTCACTTGCTAGAGAACTACAAGGAGGGCTAACTTGTTTTTTAGCCATTCCAAGCTCCATTGATGTTTCCAGGACTTCTGACTCCAGAGGATGGACACACCTCTGATTATAAATATGGGGTTTGAGGGGCTGGAACAATTTGTTTATAGTGTGCCTGGAATTTCCATTTCTGGCAACAATTCATACTAATATGCAATGTAAGGTGGCAATTCCAAACCTGTTTGGCACCGGGGACAGCCTCATAGAAGACACTTTTTCCATGGTTGGGAGTGTGGGGGATGGTTTCATGATGATTCAAGTGCATTACACTTATTGTGCACTTTATTTCTATTATTATTACATCAGTTCCACGTCAGATCATCAGGCATTGATAAAAGGCATACTAAAAAATATAAAACATAAAAACCTTTATTGGAATTTTTTTTATTGAAATTGTGATTTGTTCTTGTCTTCTTCCTGACTCTAAAGGGAACATTTATAACACTTTCTGTTACATGTGGTGTTTGCTCCAGGTTTTTGGTTGCTAAAATTCTTCCTTAGGTTAGGCGGATGTTACATTTTACCTATATTGTTGTTAAGTCGCTCAGTCATGTTTGACTCTTTACAACCCCATGGACGGGCAGTACGCCAAGCTTCCCTGATCTTCACCATCTCCTGGAGCTTGCTCAAACTTATGTCCATCAAGTTGGTGATGCCATGCAATCATTTCATCCTCTGTCAGCCCCTTCTACTTCCTCCTTCAATTTTTCCCAGCATCAGGGTCTTTTCTAATGAGTCAGCTCTTCGTATCAGGTGGCCAAAGTATTGGAGCTTCAGTTTCCAATGAATATTCAGGATTGATTTCCAATGAATATTCAGGATCGATTTCCTTTAGGATGGACTGGTTTGATCTCCTTGCAGTCCAAGGGACTCTCAAGCGTTTTCTCTGTAACATCACACCTAAATGTATAATGAATGGGTATTTGAATTTATTCTTTTTCTGCATTTGTGGAATTATTATAGAATGCTTTTGTTCTAATCTCTTCCAGTGAGGGTCTACATTAAGAGATTAATGTTAAATCAGCCTTACCTGTTCTTATGGATTGTTCTCTAGTTCCTTTTGTTGTGGCAGGATCCCAGAGGCTACCGCTACAAGTGGCAGGTCTGAGACTTAGAGCAACACCTAATCCTTTCAGATTCTGCAGTGGAGAAGCACGCTCCTGTGCAAGGTAAATTGGGCCTCTCGGTCTCAGCTCTTGTCCCTTTCTCCTTTCTGCTGCAGCCTCTATTGACCACAAGGGGGCGCTTGCTTCCCCTTTTAGTGCTCAATTCTGCCACAAGTACCTGCGTGCTGTCCGGCGACCGCATGGACTGTAGCCCGCCGGTCTTTTCTGTTCATGGGATTATCCAGGCAAGAATACTGGAGTGGGTTGCCATTTCCTCCTCCAGGGGCTCTTCCTGACCTAGGGAGGCAACCCGCCTCTCTTGTCTCCCTCGTTGGCAGGCGGGTTCTTTACCACCTGGAAAGAAACTTTGAAAACGTAAACGTGAAGTGGCTGAATCGCGTCCGACTCTTCGCGACCCCATGGACTGTAGCCCGCCAGGCTCCTCTGTCGATGGGGATCCTCCAGGCAAGAATACTGCAGGGGGTTGTCATTTCCTTCTCTAGGGGATCTTCCCGACCCAGGGATGGGTCTCCCGCATTGCAGGCGGACTCTTGATTCTCTGCGCCAGCAGGGAAAGATACTTTAGGTGCAGAAAAATTACAAACTTTCCCCAAAATAACTAACATCAAATGCTAAAGAATCACACTAAGCAAAGAAAATAATCGATAACAGGGCTGTAACTCCAACATAGTGGCTCAAAGAAAAATAGTTTTATGAAAGTACTCTTCAATAAGATTAACTTTGGAAACTCCCTGGCAATCGAAAAGTTAAGACGCTGTGCTTTACTGCTGAGGCCCCAGGTTCAATTCCTGGCGGCTCACTCACTCATGTCTGACTCTGAGACCCCATAGGCTGTGGCTTTTTTGTCGTTCACCAGGTCTGGGAGCTTGCTCAAACACTTGTCAATTGAGTTGGTGGTGTTCTCTACGTGTTCTCTAGAACCATTTTGTTCTCTACGTTGTCTTCTTCCTCTCTACAAGATTTGATTTCCCTGGTGGCTCAGAGGATAAAGCGTCTGTTTTCAATGCGGGAGACCTGGGTTTGATTCCTGGGGTTCAAAAAGATTCCCTGGGAGAAGGAAATGGCAACCCACTCCAGAACTATTACCTAAAAAAATCCTATGGACAGAGGAGTCTGGTAAACTACAGTCTACGGGCTCACAAAAAGTCGGACACGACAGTGTGGCTTCACTTTTACAGCATTTAAAGCACAGGTGAATAACATTGAAGAAGCATCTACAAGTTACTATATTGTGATAACAACGTTTTGGAAACATATTGAAAAACCGACTTGGTTTTATTAAGCCGTGTTAACCAAAAGTGTTTTATCCATTTATTTTTACTGATTTAATGAGGTAAACAAACATCTCAAGAAACCTTTAAAGGCAAACAATTGACAAAAATCAGAAAGCCATACTATACATGCCTACCTGCTGTTATCACATAGCTAATGAATTATTAACAACAAATATATTTGACAAAATGGCATTTTATAAACCTCCCACATGAAATTAGTTCTTTCTTTTAAACAACAACAAACAGCCTCACATTAAGCAAGGCTTCAAAAAATTGGTTTAAAACTCAAAGTTGTTTCTCTCCACGGAAATCTTTAGTAAAAGGCGAAAGATTTATACGTTTTGAAAAGAAACCAGAGTATACCGCTTGTTGCCCATAATTCATTTCCAGTAATTACAACTCTTAGAGTACTGATGGTGACTATTTAGTCCCAAAGTTACTACCTGAGAAAATTTACTCAAGGAATTGTGAAAATAATATTTTCACATTTGGAAAATTAAACTAAGTAAAATTTTTTTATTAAACTCGAAAACTATTAAACTGTTTGCAGTGCATTGTGGGTATGCAAATGAGCCTGCGTGATCGCCCTTCCCCCTCGGAAAGTACTATATTCAAACCCGGCTCTGGGGCCAACTTTAAGGGCCGACGCCATGGCTTGGCTGCCTATGATTTAAACTCCGGGTTGGTCTACTAGAGACATTCTGAGTTTATCTGTTCGCACACTGGGACTTTGATATCTTTTTTTTTTTGGTATCTTTTAAATAAAATAATTTTCTGATAGTTGAGGTGGGGGCGGTCCTTGAGGATAGATAGCAAAGTAATTGTTAATATGAAGTCCAGAATAGTGGTTACTTACAGTAGGGAGTGAGGAGTGTGACTGGGGAAAGGACCACAGAGAGTTTCAAAGGTGTTGGCACTATCTTTCTTCTTAAACTGGGAGGGAGGCAGCAAGGTACCTTTTTAAAAAATTTTCTTTATTTTGATGTGGATAATTTTTAAAGTCTTTATTGAATTTATTACAATATTTCTTCTGTTTTATATTTTTTGTTTTTTTGACCTCAAGACATGTAGGATTTTAGTTCCTTGATCAAGAATCAAACCTACAACCCCCTGCATTGGAATGCCAAGTCTTAACCACTGGACCACCAGGGAAGTCCCCATTTTATTACCTTTTCAATCATATTCAGATATCATATAACATCATGTATCATATTCATGAGCATTGTGAATCTTCCCCATCATTGACGTCTATTTTTATGTCTTTTCATCTAGCTTTTTAAATTAAATATTTTATTAAAAAAAAAATGCCTTTTTTGGGCTGCGTTGTTGCTTTTGCGCAGGCTTTCACTAGTTGTGGAAAGCAGGGGCTACTCTTCATTGTGGTGTCTGGCCTTCCCATTGCAGTGGGAGCACAGGCTCTGGTTTCGGAGCACAGGCTCTAGGTGCGCCGGCTTCATTAGCTGTGGCACATAGGCTCAATGGTTGCAGCTCAAAGGCTCTGGAGCTCAAGCTTAGTTGCTCCAAGGCATGTGCAATCTTCCTGCAGCAGGGACTGAACCCAGGCCCCAGGCACTGGCAGGCAGATTTTTATCAACTAAGGCATCAGGGAAGTCCCTCCTTCAGTTTTATAAATTTACAACAAAAGATTTTTTTGGTTAGATTTACTTTACCCTTAATACTTTGTAGTTTGGGGGGCTAGTATAGATTTTTTAAATTAGAATTTGTTGTTGATATTATAGTATTAGTTGAATTTTATTTATTGCTCTTGCATGGGTTAAGCCCATGCACCACAGTTACTGAGCCAGTGTGCCTAGAGCACCTGATCTACAACAAGAGAAGCCAATGCAATGAGCAGCCCACTGCAAGGAAGACCCAGGGCAGCCAAAAATAAAGAAAGAAATAAAATATATATTAAAAAGGGCTTCCGAGGTGGCATCAGTGATAAAGAACCCGCCTGCCAATACCAGAGACATAAGAGATGCCAGCTTGATCCTAGGGTCCAGAAGATCCCCTGGAGGAGGGCATAGCAACCCACTCCAGTATTCTTGCCTGGAGAATCCCATGGACAGAGGAGCCTGGTGGGCTACAGTCCGTAGGGTTGCAAAGAGTTGGACATGACTGAAGTGACTTAGTGTGCACATATATAAAGAGAAAAATGATCCTGCATCTTCATTTTTTACTGGACCTCAAAAGTTATTTGGTGGAATTGTTTTGATTAAGCTAATAGCATCATACTCCTAGTATATTGCATTTTTTTTCTTCTTGCAGTGTAGGTGGATATTGAGTTAATCGTAAGTTTTCCCTTTTAATATATAAATATGGAAAATTATACTCATAGATTTTGTATCACAAATTAACTCTGCATGTATAACCTAAACTCAATTTAGCAACAATGGATTTTTAAGTAGATTTAATTTTGTAAGAAAAGTTTCAAACATTTTAAAATTTTAAAGAAAAATTGTGAAGATAATGCAGAGTTTCTGTATACCCTACACCCAGTCATCCCAATCACTAACGTTATCAATATGGTACATTTATTATAATCAGTAGTCCATAGTTTATTCAGGTTTCCTTGGTTTTTATCTAATGTCCTTTTTGTGTTCAAGGATCCTACCCAGGATACTACATTTTATTTAGTAGTTATGTCTCCTTAGGTTCCTCTGGCCTCTGAGTTTCGTAGACTTTCCTTGTTTTGATGCCTTTGAGTTTTGAGGTATACTGATATTTCATAGACTCTCCTTGTATTGGTGTTTTTTGTGTGTGTGGCTGTACTGGGTCTTTGTTGGGGTTGTGCAGGCTGCTCCTTGCAGTGCGTGGGGCTTCTCTAGTTGAAGCGCATAGTCTTAGTTGCCCCACAGCTATTTTAGTTTCCTGACCAGGGATCAAACCAATGGCCTCTGCATCGGAGTGTGGACCCTTAACCACTGGACCACCAACGAAGGCCCCCCTCCCCCGTTGGGATTTGTCTGATGTTTTCTCATGATTGGTGGTGGTGGTGGTTTAGTTGCTAAGTCATGTTCGACTCTTGCAACCCCATGGACTATAGGCCACCAGGCTCCGCTGTCCATGGGATTTCCCAGGCAAGGATACCAGAATGGGTTGCCATTTCCTTCTCCAGGGGATCTGCCTGACCCAGGGACTGAACTTGTGTCTCCTGCATTGCAGGTGGATTCTTGACTGACTGAGCTACCAGGGAAACCCTTTCTCATGATCAGACTAGGGTAATATGTTTCTGAGAGGACGTCTACATAGGTATATTGCCATTTTCATAATTTCATTTCAAAGGTACATACATCAACATAATTTATCACTGTTGATATGATGACATTAATCAGCTCTAGAGAGGGGATGGGGATAGGGGTTGAATCAATCACCAGTGGTCAATGATTGGATCAACCATGCCTAAGTAATGAGGCCTCCATAAAAGTCCAAAAAGGATGGGGTTCAGAGAGCTCTGGGGTTGCTGAACACGTAGTGATGCTGGGGGAATGGTAACCCTCCACCCGAAAGAGCATGGAGAAAGCCCCTTCCCACATATTTGCCCTGTCATCGCTTTCATTTGGCTCCTTCTGTGATTCTATATTTTTATACTCTAGGAAGTTAACTTTTTCTGAATTCTGTGAACCACTGCAGCAAATTAATCAAATCCAAGGACAGGGACATGGAAGCCTCCGATTTACAGCTAGTTGGTCAGAAGCACAGGTGATAACCTGGCCTTGAGATTGCAACAGAAAATTATGAGACCTGCAAAGAAATAGGAAAGCGTGACTCATACACTGGGGGATAAACAGTCAACAAAAACTGCCTGTGAAAGCAACCAGATGTTGGGTTTAACAGGCAAAGCCTTCAAAGTAACCTTTATAAATATGTTCAAGGAGCTAAAGGAAGTGATTGAAGAAAGAAAGGAAGGAATAAGGATAATGTTACATCAAATAGAGACTACTTTATTGATAGAAATGAAAGAGAAATTATTCAAAAAGAAACAAATGGAAATGCTGGAGTTGAAAAGTATGATAATTGAAATGAAAATTTCACTAGAGGGCTCAGTGGTAGATGTAAATTGACAGAAGAAAGAACAAGCAAATTTGAAGATAGACTGAGAGAGATTACGTAATCCAAGAACAGAGAGGAAAACACTGAAGACAAGTTACCAGAGCCTCAGAGAAATGCAGGACACCATAAACACATCAACATATGTGTAATGGCAGTACCAGAAGAAGAGACACGAGAAAGGAAGAGAAAAAACATTTGAAGAAATAACAGCTAAAAACGTCCCAGATTATAAAAATAACCATTTACACATCCAGGAATCGATTGGATTCCAAATAAAATACAATTCAATGAGGTCCACAGACACAGCACAGTACTGAATAAAAATACCCAAAGCCAAAGACAAGCAGGGAATCTTGAAAGCAGCAAGAGAATAATGCCTCATCACTTACTCATAATAGCCAAACGGGAGAGGCAATCCAAGTGACTGCTCAGTAATGAATGGATAAACAGAAGGTGGTATATGCAGATAATGGAATAATATTCAGCCCTAGAAAGGAATGAAGTATCGATGCATGCTACAACATAGACGGACTTTGAAAACATCATACTCGAAGGGAAAGAACAAGTCACAAAACACCACATGGTATGTGACTCCATTATGTGAAATGGCCAGAATGGGCAAACCTAAAGAGACAGAAAGCAGATCAATGGTTGCTTAGGGCTGGGGTACTTGAGAGCATGGGGTGGTGATAGCCTAAGTATATAGGATTTCTTTTTGATGTGGTGATAATGTTTTTAAATTCACGACAGTGATGGTTGCACATATGTGCAAATGTACTAAAAACTCTTGTTTTACACTTTAAATGTGAATTGTGTGGGCTGTGGATTATATTTCAATAAAGCTGCTTTTTAAAAAAAATAAAAAGAACCACAGTGATATGGAACTAGATAACCCAGCTTGCTCTTAAGAGCTCCTAGCCTCTAGAGTGGCATCCTCAGAGACCTTTCCACACCCCCTGGAACCTGGGTATTAACAGTGCGACTCTCATTTCATGTTTGAGATAGCATACTCAACAAAAAGCAAATTTCAGGTATTCATCCAACAAACACTCCTTGAGGCCAGTAAGGTGGCCTTGTCTAAGGGTCCACAGTGGGGAAGAGCAGTAGTTCCCAGATCCCCCGCCTCCCTGCCATAGGCTCTGCCTTTCTGGGTCTGACCTTTGACAGCCATGTTAGAGTTCCTGAGTCCCGTGAGGCTCCCAGGATTTTCAGGACACTAAGGGTCTTTTTGGAATGAAAACCACAATCACAGAAAACTAATCAAACTGATCACATGGCCCACAGCTTTGTCTAACTCAATGAAACTATGAGCCATGCCGTGTAGGGCCACCAAAGATGGATGGGTCATGGTGGAGAGTTCTGACAAAACATGGTCCACTGGAGAAGGGAATGGCAAACCACTTCAGTATTCTTGCCTTGAGAACTCCATGAACAGTATGAAAAGGCAAAAAGATAAGACACTGAAAGATGAACTCCCCAGGTCAGTAGGTGCCCAGTGTGCTACTAGAGAACAATGGAGAAATAAGTCCAGAAAGAATGAAGAGACGGAGCCAAAGCAAAAACGACACCCAGTTGTGGATGTGACTGGTGATGGAAGTAAAGTCCAATGCTGTAAAGAGCAATATTGCATAGAAACCTGGAATGTTAGGTCCATGAATCAAGGTAAATTGGAAGTGGTCAAACAATAGATGGCAAGGGTGAGTATTGACATATTAGGAATCACTGAACTAAAATGGACTGGAATGGGTGAATTGAACTCAGATGACCATTATATCTACTACTGTGGGCAAGAATCCCTTAGAAGAAATGGAGTAGCCATCATGGTCAACAAAAGAGTCTAAAATACAGTACTTGGGTGCAATCTCAAAAATGACAGAATGATCTGTGTTCATTTCCAAGGCAAACCATTCAATATGACAGTAATTCAAGTCTATGCCCAAACCAGTAATGCTGAAGAAGCTGAAGTTGAATGATTCTATGAAGACCTATAAGACCTTCTAGAACTCACGCCCCCAAAAGATGTCCTTTTCATCATAGGAGACTTGCATGCAAAAGTAGGAAGTCAAGAGATACCTGGAGTAATAGGCAAATTTGACCTTGGAGTACAAAATGAAGCAGGGCAAAGGCTAACAGAGTTTTGCCAAGAGAACGAACTGTTCATAGCAAACATCCTTTTCTAATAACATGAGAATCAGTTTGATTAATATAATCAGTTTGATATAATATAATCAGTTTGATTATATTCTTTGCAGACAAAAGTGGAGAAGCTCTATACAGTCAGCAAAAACAAGACTGGAAGCTGACTGTGGCTCAGATCATAAACTCGTTATTGCAAAATTCAGACCCAAATTGAAGAAAGTAGGGAAAACCGCTGGAGAAGGCAATGGCAACCCACTCCAGTACTCTCGCCTGGCAAATCCCATGGACGGAGGAGCCTGGTAGGCTGCAGTCCATGAGGTTGTAAAGAGTCGGACACGGCTGAGGGACTTCACTTTCACTTTTCACTTTCATGCATTGGAGAAGGAAATGGCAACCCACTCCAGTGTTCTTGCCTGGAGAATCCCAGGGACGGGGGAGCCTGGTGGGCTGCCGTCTACGGGGTCACACAGAGTCGGACACGACTGAAGTGACTTAGCAAAGAGCCTCTTGATGAAAGTGAAAGAGGAGAGTGAAAAAGTTGGCTTAAAACTCAACGTTCAGAAAAGTAAGATCATGGCATCCAGTCCCATCACTTCATGGCAAATAGATGGGGAAACAATGGAAACTGTGACGGACTTTATTTTGGGGGGAGCTCCAAAATCACTGCAGATGGTGACTGCAGTTATGAAAATAAAAGACGCTTGCTTCTTGGAAGAAAAGCTATGACCAACCTAGACAGCATATTAAAAAGCAGAGACATTACTTTGCCGACAAAGATCCATCTAGTCAAAGCTATGGTTTTTCCAGTGGTCATGTATGGATGTGAGAGTTGGACCATAAAGAAAGGAAGCACCGAAGAATTGATGCTCTTGAACTGTGGTGTTGGAGAAGACTCTTGAGAGTCTCTTGGACTGCAAGGAGATCCAACCAGTCCATCCTAAAGGATATCAGTCCTGAATATTCATTTGAAGGACTGATGCTGAAGCTGAAACTCCAATACTTTGGCCACCTGATTTGAAAAACGAACTCATTTGAAAAGACCCTGATGCTGGGAAAGATTGAAGGCAGGAGGAGAAGGGGATGACAGAGGATGAGATGGTTGGATGGCATCACCAACTGGATGGACATGAGTTTGAGCAAACTCCGGGAGTTGGTGATGGTCAGGGAAGCCTGGTGTGCTGTAGTCCATGGGGTCGTAAAGAGTCGGACATGACTGAGCAACTGAACTGACTGAAGAGTTTTTTCTGAGACCATAAGGCTCTCAGACACTTTTTGATGCTTCTGGAGCAGTACAGGTCTCACAGCATCCAGAGGTTTGATGTGGTTTGATGCGGACTCCTGGGAGCAGCCAGCACTGATTGGAAGTGAGTGTGAGCCTGGGAAACCATGTGATGGCTGGTGGTCTAGTCTTGCTCTTTCTCCCAAAGTCATACATAAATGAGAGCAAGGACCTCTCCTCTGAGCTCAGGGTGCTACTCAGTCTGGATGGAGAAGGTTTGGGAAGTTCCTCCCTTGGAGGATGCTTGAGTGCGGAGGTGTGGGCAGGGTGTTGAGGGGCTTCTTGTTGTAGGAATTAGCCATCACGTGTGCTTAGATTTCCATGTGACCATGAGGCCAAAATGTGGGGGTTATCTTAATGGGGTTGTGAGTTGGCAGAGGGGATGAGGGTCTGTCCCTTCCCTCCTGCAGAACTGGGTCAATCTGCCCTCTGCCCGCCCCTATTACTTGTCTCCAGGGGGGCTCCCTTTCTTGGAGGCTCTCAAAGGTCTTGTCTGAGAAGCCAGAGACTTTTGCAGTGCAGCGAATTCTGAAAAGCAGAGGAAAGGTCTTTTGGTTTTTAGAATCTCGGATTCATGCAGCTGGCTGTGGAACCTTGGGCAATCATGGTAGCCCTCTGATACCCAGTTGCCGTGGGTGTTAAATGACTCTTTCTGCGTCAGCCCATTTTGGAGGGATATGATTCCAGAGGGAGGCAGGAGGTGGTAGCAATTCTCCAGGCGAGACCAGCAGGCTGAGCCCGCGGTGGGTCAAAAGTGCGCCTGGGTCAGTTTCTACTCGGGGTTTCAGCGAGGATGGCCGCAGCAGCGAGGGCGACCCCACCCGGGCCGCACACAGGTTAGCCGGCGACCACGCAAGCAGGGGCGCGCGGACGCTCCCAGCACTTGGGAGTGGGCGGAGGCGGACGCGGGAAGGGGCGGGCCCTCGCTGGGCGGGGCGGAGCGCCAGGCCGCGCCCGAGGCTCGGCGCGGACGGCAGGTAGGCCCCTGCGTTCGGGGGGGCGCTGGAGTCCTTCCGAGGGGCGCCGCGCGGCAAGCGGACACCTACAGCTGGCTGAACGCAGGCAACGCCGAGGGCAGCCGGGCGAGCGCTGGGGCTTGCGGCGGCGCCGGTCGAAGGCGGGACAGGAAGGCCCGGGCCGCGCCGCAGCTTCTCCCGCGTAGGGAGCAGGCTCGGGCCGCGGTCCCCTCTGGGGGTGCCCCCACCCCAGGCCGCTTCAGAGGACACGTGTCGGGACGCTGTCGTCTTACCCATGTCATAGCCCCTCCCCCAGGTCCGGGATCCCCGTCCGGCCGGCCCCATTATCCCCCGGCCCACCCCTTGCGCTGGCCCGCGGTCCCGGCCGGGTCCCTCTCCTCACCCGTCCGTCTCCCTGGGCGGCGAGTGGCTCGGCCCCCCGCAGAAGACACTCGTCAGCACGTTCTCACCCTGTCATCTCCTCTCTCCGCCTAGCTCGTCCCCGGCCGAGAGACCCCGGCCCCCTCCAGCCCATTGTCCGCGGGCCCAGCCCCGCGCTGACCGCAGGCTTGGCCCTACCTACCCCCCAACCCCCCGCCCTCGCACCTCGGCGCGTCTCCCCGGACAACGCGCGGCGCTCCGGGATGCAGCCCGCGGGGTGGGCGGCCGTCAGGGAGGCGGCAGGCCGTGACGTGCTGGCCGCCGACCTGCGCTGCAGCTTCTTCGCCTCGGCCCTGCGGAGCTACAAGCGCGACTCAGTGCTGCGGCCCTTCCCCGCGTCCTATGCCCGCCACGACTGCAAGGACTTCGAGGCCCTGGTGAGTGTGCCCCGTCGCCCCCGGCACTGCGTCCGGGCCGCGTTGTGTGTGGAACCCGTGTTTCGTGAAGGTGCCAGCCCCGCACTTAACACTCCCAGCCTGGTCTTGGGGAAGGTTTGTTTCCAGGAGCTCAGAACACTCCCAACACCCTAGATATTGACACTCCCAAGTGACTCCCCGAGATGAAGTGAGGAATTCAACAGTTTCATAGGCCTCCACAGCATTTCCTAGTGAATCAGCTGATTCTGCTAAATAGGAAGTTATCTATCCCTTTGCAAATAATGAGACATCATAAGTTATCAAAGCCACCGGGACCTCATCTTCAGATGATGTAATATGTGGCCAGTACTTTTATAAATTGTAACATATGTCCAGTGCACATGTAAGCTGTTATTTCTCTGATGATTCAGGAGGCACTTAATTTCTTGCAGAGTTCACCTCAGGGTCAGCCTTCCAGATATTAGTTATCTTTGTAATCCAAATATTTGGAATTACCTAGAAAAATCGAACTTGCCAAACTTGCTTCTGTGAGAAATACAAAATCAAAAGCCTATAGGCTTTAAAGACATTGAGTTTGTACTCGGAGGTTTTCTCTCAGAAAAACTCCAGGCCTACTCCGGTTTCATTGGTGAGTTCTGCCAATCAATGAGGAACTAAGTAATTGCAGTCTTGCACAAATTCTTCCAGAGTAAAAAAATAGGATAGTGTAATCTTGATACTAAATCTAATAAGAATGATACAAGGAAATTATAGGCCAATGTCACTGAAAAGTATAAATATAGAGATCATCTATTAGGATCCTAAAATTAGCAATATTTAAAAAGAATAATTACTTATTAATAGGTTGGGTTTTTACCAGAAATGTGAAATTAGTTCAACATTAGAAAATCTCTTAATATTACAAGCCATTTTTACAGAATGTTGATCATGTTTAGAATCAACAGATGTTTAAAATTACCTCTGATGAGGTGGTCAGTATTGGGTGACCTTTTTTGTTTTCACTCCCAGATATTCAAGGGACAACAGCCCAGCTTCCTGGCCCCTGCCTTGTCCACTGCAGCTTAGGTGAGGGGTGTGTGGAGGGGGCTTCCGATCTGGACCACAGTGCATAGGGGTTTCAGGGTACAGGGAATGGGAGGTTGGAGAAAGAGGCAAGCAGACTCACGTCCCCCACTGTTTGTTCTGCAAATTCAAATATTTAATTGTGTGCATTTGTGCTATCAGAGTGTTGGGGAATGAACCTTTCTTCAGTTTTGTCAGTGGATATATACTGAGTTCCTGCTATGGGCTAGGTGCTAAGGATACAAAATTAAAAGAATCAAGGCGAGGTTAACAGTCTGATCAGTTATCCTATGGGGTAAGCCCTATATACAACGTGGAAGCCCAGAGCAGGACTCTACACCTTGGCAGTGGGCTGGAATCAGAGAGCACTAACAATTACAACACCATGCTGAGTCCCTAGGGACATGGAGGATTTGGAGTTGCTGAGAGAAGGAAAGAGGTATTCCAGAAGGAGTAGCAGGATGGGCAGAATACCAGGATCTCACCAAGAAGGACAAGTCTGTGCTTCCGTGTGACTTTTGTGGGGAACAGGAAAAGCTCAGGGCAAGCAGGGCTGGGCATGATCTGCCCAGATGTGTAGATTTTGTCCTTGGTCTGGGAGGGCAGTAGTGACATCCAGGATGTATAAGACCCTTGTGGTGGCAGGGTGACAGGGGGATCTGTTCAGGAGTAGAGAGAGAAAAAACTGGGGGTCAGAGGGACCAAACTCACCAGAGGTGATGCCCCACAATATGCTTTATTGTTTTTTTCCAAGAAACATCCAAATGGACTAGAATGCTCAGCATGTTCTCTTTCTGCTAGAACAGAATCAGGTTACTTTGATGGATATGGGATAAACGCAGAGGGATCTTTGGAGTTGCTCATGCATTGATTTGTTCATGCTTTTTAAAAAATTCATTTTACTTATACAAGTAATGTTTGATTATATTCTTGTTATAAAAAATCCAAGTGATAAAGTATAAGCGCCCCTGATGGAGCTCACCCTGTCCCACATCCCTCTCCATAGCTACTAGTGCACTCAGTTTGAGGCGTATGCTTCCTCCCATACTGGTAATTCCTTAGGAGAGCATTGACAATTTGGGTAGCCCCAAATAGCCGCCTCCTCTGTAGGGATAGACTGTCCTGTGCATGGGGCTCATTTGGGGGCCATTTTTAGACAGTACACTCTTTCTCTCAGGGGCCACTGAAAAAACGCAGATTCTTACCATCCCAACCTGTTACCATTCCTTATTGGGCCCCAGAGTGAGGGAAGTTAGCCCAGGCCATGCAGGTTCTTGGTTTTCTTTTAGGCAGAAAGAGCTTTCAGAAGCTCTTTCTGAGGAGAAACCTCTCACCAGGCAGGGCCTGGCACGACCTCTGGGGGCATGCGCATGTTCTTAGATAAACACACTTTAGGTTTCGCTTTGCCACATGTTACATGAGTTAAAGAAAAGGTGCAGAGAACTTGGCATCTGGACCTGAGTCTCTCTGACTCAAAGGTTAACCTTTAAAAGGGAGTCAGATCTGGACTCGGCCTTTTGGATCATTTTGTGGTTACTTGGAGAAGGAAGGTTTGTAGCTTTTATTTTTTATTTATTTATTTATTTTTTATTACTTACAAAAGTGAGCTCTTTATTTTATTTTCCTTTTTTTTTAAATTTTATTTTATTTTTTAAACTTTACATAATTGTATTAGTTTTGCCAAATATCAAAATGAATCCACCACGGGTATACATGTGTTCCCCATCCTGAACCCTCCTCCCTCCTCCCTCCTCCCTCCCCACACCATCCCTCTGGGTCGTCCCAGTGCACCAGCCCAAAGCATCCAGTATCGTGCATCGAACCTGGACTGGCAACTCGTTTCATACATGATATTTTACATGTTTCAATGTCATTCTCCCAAATCTTCCCACCCTCTCCCTCTCTCTCAGAGTCCATAAGACTGTTTTATACATCAGTGTCTCTTTTGCTGTCTCGTACACAGGGTTATTGTTACCATCTTTCTAAATTCCATATATATGCGTTAGTATACTGTATTGGTGTTTTTCTTTCTGGCTTACTTCACTCTGTATAATAGGCTCCAGTTTCATCCACCTCATTAGAACTGATTCAAATGTATTCTTTTTAATGGCTGAGTAATACTCCATTGTGTATATGTATCACAGCTTTCTTATCCATTCATCTGCTGATGGACATCTGGGTTGCTTCCATGTCCTGGCTATTATAAACAGTGCTGCGATAAACATTGGGGTACACGTGTCTCTTTCCCTTCTGGTTTCCTCAGTGTGTATGCCCAGCAGTGGGATTGCTAGATCATAAGGCAGTTCTCTTTCCAGTTTTTTAAGGAATCTCCACACTGTTCTCCATAGTGGCTGTACTAGCTTGCATTCCCACCAACAGTGTAAGAGGGTTCCCTTTTCTCCACACCCTCTCCAGCATTTATTACTTGTAGACTTTTGGATCGCAGCCATTCTGACTGGTGTGAAATGGTACCTCATAGTGGTTTTGATTTGCATTTCTCTGATAATGAGTGATGTTGAGCATCTTTTCATGTGTTTGTTAGCCATCTGTATGTCTTCTTTGGAGAAATGTCTATTGAGTTCTTTGGCCCATTTTTTGATTGGGTCATTTATTTTTCTGGAGTTGAGCTGTAGGAGTTGCTTGTATATTCTTGAGATTAGTTGTTTGTCAGTTGCTTCATTTGCTATTATCTTCTCCCATTCTGAAGGCTGTCTTTTCACCTTGCTAATAGTTTCCTTTGATGTGCAGAAGCTTTTAAGGTTAATTAGGTCCCATTTGTTTATTTTTGCTTTTATTTCCAATATTCTGGGAGGTGAGTCATAGAGGATCCTGCTGTAATGTATGTCAGAGAGTGTTTTGCCTATGTTCTCCTCTAGGAGTTTTATAGTTTCTGGTCTTACGTTTAGATCTTTAATCCATTTTGAGGATTAAAGACAATCTCTTTAACAAGTGGTGCTGGGAAATATGGTCAACCACTTGTAAAAGAATGAAACTAGAACACTTTCTAACACCATACACAAAAATAAACTCAAAATGGTTTGTAGCCTTTAAAAGTCTCCCATTTTCCATCCCTGATCAGGGAAGATCCTATGTGCCTCAGAGTGACTGAGCTCCTGTGTCACAGCTGCTGGACAAACATCTCCCATTTTAATTTGTTTGGCTAAAAGCACTTGGAAGTAGTGTGAAACAGTGTATCATTTTCAGCCATTTAAAATTAATTTTCTCTACACTATGAGGTGTCCTAACACCTGTAACACACTTGTTGCACTTTCCAAAAATTAGACCTCTGGCTTAAATTACTTCCTTGACAGTTGTCTTCCTGAGACTGCCCCCTGCTGAGCCACACTCTGAGGCTTAGCATGGCTCTGGCCTGTTCTTTCATGGGCTTCCCTGATGGCTCAGATGGTAGAGAATCTGCCTGCAGTATAGGAGACCTGGGTTTGATTATTTCATAGCCCCCCAAATTCCAAATCATCTCTCAAGTGCCTTGTTTGAGAACATTTCTGTCAGTGTCAGCTTTTTGATTTTGTACTAGATCTTTGTATCCCCAGTGCCTGGCCTGGGAGGTGCTTATCAGATGTTTGAGGAATCGCACTGGGTATGTGCTGATTGCCCAGGCTGAGGGTTTTTCATTCTGTTTCTTGGGAAAAGAGTTGACTAAGCTCTTTTCAGGTCAGAGAATCTGTAGCATTCTTGGAATGTCCAATACCCCCTCAGGCTTCAGGTTGTACAGTTCACATTCCTGAATCATGGACACAGAATCTTGTCTCTGGCGTCACACCTGTAAGGTTTTTTGTTCTGTTTTTCCCCCTAGAAAACACCATGCCCTGGTTCTCCATTAGCCTGCAGACCCTTGCTGGGGGTGGGAGATGGGCGGGGATGGCTCTTTTGTATTAATTTCAGCCCCTTACCACCCAAAGTGTGGTTGAGGGCCTGCAGAATCAGCATCACTTCGGAGCTTGTTAGAAATGCAGCTTGTTGGGCTGCACCCCAGACCTACCCAATCAAAATATGCATTTTAAGGAGATCCATGGGTGTTTCTGGGTGTTTGTGGGCTTCCCTTGTGGCTCAGCTGGTAAAGAATCCGCCTGCAATGTGGGAGACCTGGGTTCGATCCCTGGTCGAAGATTGAGAAGATTCCCTGGAGAAGGGAAAGGCTACCCACTTCAGTATTCTGGCCTGGAGAATTCCATGGACTGTATAGTCCATGGGGTCACAAACAGTCAGACACGACTGAGCGACTTTCACTGGGGGTTTGTGTGCCTAGTAAAGCCTGAGAAGCACTGCAGCTAGTCTACACTGTTCCCATCTCCTATTCGGGGGCCCAAACTTCTCCAGTGACTGTTGATTCAGGTCTGGCTTATAATGTCTAGACAAACTGACTCCTCAATGTCTGGATTAAAATGTGAATAAACTTCTTCCCTGCCCCAGGGCATGCCTGCCCTCTCCAGGCCACCCCCTCTCTGTCCATGCAAACTCTGCTTCATCCTTTCAGATACAGCTGGAACCTCCTCTTATTCTGTGCCTCCACTTCCTAGCAGGTAGGAGTCCTTCGTCTGGGTTCCTACACAATTTTAACAAATTTGCTCTTATAAATAATGCTGTGGCAGGAATTCCCCTGGGGTCCAGTGGTTAGGACACCATGCTTTTGTTGCCAAGGGCACGGGTTTGATCCCTGGTCAGCAAACTAAGGTCCTTCTATTACATTAATCATTGCTTATATCTTTAGTTATTTTCTTGAAGTAAATTCCAAAAGCTGAAATTGTGGCTCATCAGCTAACAGACCTTTCTAAGGAAGGCTTTTGTTGCTTATTTCCAGATTGGAAATTGAATATTAACATTTACCGGGAAGATCATTCCCCCTTACAGGGCCTCAATGTTGGCTTGAATTGGAATTACCTGAGAAGCTTCAGAAACTACTGACATCTGGGTCTCACCGCGTAGATATTCTGATTTAATTGGTTTGAGGTGGAACCTAGGCATTGTGTTTTTTGTTTATTTGTAGAGAATATATAGTTTACATTTTTTTCTAGTGATTGATTTGATCCTTTCATGGGCACTCATGCTGAGTAGTGGAGGAAATGGTAGCAGACGGATTCAGTGTGGCCAATAAGTGCCCTTTAGGTACACACTTGGTATCTCAGTGTAAACCTCTCAATCTCTCAGATTATTTTTTTATTTCTGTTTTCAGGAAGACTGTGTGTAATGCATTTAATCCTCCTAATAACTCAGTGATGTAGATTCTGTTATCATCTCTGTCACCATCCGCTCATCAGTATATGAGGTGGAGGCAGACAACTCTCCAGCTTCCAGGTGATGCTGGTGTGGGGTTAGGGTAGAAAACTACCGTTTTAAAGGGTCCCTGTGATGACTCTTTTTATGAAGAGGACTCTTGTAGACTCTCAACCCTAATCTGTTTTAGTCAATCTGAATTTTCATACCTTCAGTTCAGTTCATTTAGTCACTCAGTTGTGTCTGACTCTTTTTGACCCCAGGACTGCAGCATGCCAGGGTTCCCTGTTCATTATCAACTCCCGAAGCTTGCTAAAACTCTTGTCCATCCAGTCCGTGATGCCATCCAACCATCTCATCCTCTGTTTTCCCCTTCTCCTCCTGCCTTCAGTCTTTCCCAGCATCAGGGTCTTTTCTAATGAGTCAGTTCTTCACATCAGGTGGCCAAAGTATTGGAGTTTCAGCTTCAGAATCAGTCCTTCCAGTGAATATTCAGGACTGATCTTCTTTAGGATGGACTGGTTGGATCTCCTTGCAGTCCAAGTGACTCTCAAGAGTCTTCTCCAACACCACAGTTCAAAAACATCAATTCTTCAGTGCTCAGCTTTCTTTATGGTCTAACTCTCACATCCATACATGACTACTAGAAAAAAGTAGCTTTAACTACATGGACCTTTGTTGGCAAAGTAATGTCTCTGCGTTTTAATATGCTATGTTGGTCATAGCTTTTCTTCCAAGGAGCAAGCGTCTTTTAATTTCATGGCTGCAGTCACCATCTGCAGTGATTTTGGAGCCCCCCAAAATAAAGTCTGTCATGGTTTCCATTGTTTCCCCAACTATTTGCCATGAAATTATGGGACCGAATGCCATGATTTCTGTTTTTTGAATGTTGAGTTTTAAGCCAACTTTTTCACTCTCCTCTTTCACTTTTATCAAGAGACTCTTTAGTTCTTCTTCGCTTTCTGCCATAAGGGTGGTGTCATCTGTGTATCTGAGGTTATTGACATTTCTCCTGACAATTTTGATTCCAGCTTGTGCTTCATCCAGCCTGGCGTTTCGCATGATGTACTCTACATATAAGTTAAATAAGCAGGGTAACAATGTACAGCCTTGATGTACTCCTTTCCCAACTGGAGAAGGGAATGTCAAACCACTTCAGTATTCTTGCCTTGAGAACCCCATGAATGGTATGAAAAGGCAAAAAGATAGGACACCGAAAGACAAACTCCTCAGGTCAGTAGGTGCCCAATATGTTACTGGAGAAGAGTGGAGAAATAACTCCAGAAAGAATGAAGGGATGGAGCCAGAGCAAAAACAGCGCCCAGTTGTGGATGTGACTGGTGATAGAAGCAAGGTCCGATGCTGTAAAGAGCAATATTGCATAGAAACCTGGAATGTCAGGTCCATGAATCAAGGCAAATTGGAAGTGGTCAAACAGGAGATAGCAAGAGTGAATATCGACATTTTAGGAATCAGTGAACTAAAATGGACTGGAATGGGCGAATTTAACTCAGATGACCATTATATCTACTACCGTGGGCAAGAATCCCATAGAAGAAATGGAGTAGCCCTCACAGTCAACTAAAGAGTCCGAAATGCAGTACTTGGGGGCAATCTCAGAAATGACAGAATGATCTGTGTTCGTTTCAAGGCAAACCATTCAATATCACAGCAATCCAAGTCTATGCCCCAACCAGTAATGCTGAAGAAGGTGAAGTTGAATGTTTCGATGAAGACTAACAAGACCTTCTAGAACTCACGCCCCCAAAAGATGTCCTTTTCATTACAGGAGACCGGAATGCAAAAGTAGGAAGTCAAGAGCTACCTGGAGTAACAGGCAAATTTGACCTTGGAGTACAAAATGAAGCAGGGCAAAGGCTAACAGTTTTGCCAAGAGAACAAACATCCTTTTCCAACAACACAAGAGAAGATTCTACACGTGGACATCACCAGATGGTCAATGCTGAAATCAGTTTGATTATATTCTTTGCAGTTAAAGGTGGAGAAGCTCTATACAGTCAGCAAAAGCAAGACCAGGAGCTGACTGTGACTCAGATCATGAACTCCTTATTGCAAAATTCAGACTTAAATTGAAAAAAGTAAGGAAAACCACTAGGCACGCCTAAACCATTTAGGCGTGACCTGAATCAGATCCCTTATGATTATACAGTGGAAGTGACAAACAGATTCCAGAGATTAGATCTGATAGATAGAGCGCCTGGAGAACCATGGATGGAGGTTCATGACACTGTACAGGAGGCGGTGATCAAGACCATCCCCAAGAAAAAGAAATGCAAAAAAGGCAAAATGGTTGTCTTAGGAGGCCTTACAAATAGCTGAGAAAAGATGAGAAGGTAAAGGCAAAGGAGAAAAGGAAAGATATACTCATTTGAATGCAGAGTCCCAAAGACTAGCAAGGAGAGATAAGAAAGCCTTCCTCAGCAATCAATGCAAAGAAATAGAGGAAAACAATAGGATGGGAAAGACCAGAGATCTCTTCAAGAAAATTAGAGACACCAAGGGACCATTTCATGCAAAGATGGACACAATAAAGGACAGAAATGGTATGGACCTAACAGAAGCAGAAGATATTAAGAAGAGGTGGCGAGAATACTTAGAAGAACTGCACAAAAAAGATCCTCATGACCCAGATATTCATGATGGTGTGATCACTTACCTAGAGCCAGACATCCTGGAATGAGAAGTCAAGTGGGCCCTAGGAAGCATCACTATGAACAAAGCTAGTGGAGGTGATGGAATTCCAATTGAGCTGTTTCACATCCTGAAAGATGATGCTATGAAAGTGCTGCACTCAATATGCCAGCAAGTTTGGAAAACTCAGCAGTGGCCACAGGACTGGAAAAGGCCAGTTTTCATTCTATTCCCAAAGAAAGGCAATGCCAAACAATGTTCAAACTGCTGCACAATTGCACTCATCTCACACGTGAGCAAAGTAATGCTCAAAATTCTCAAGCCTGGCTTCAACAGTACATGAACTGTGAACTTCCAGATGTTCAAGCTGCATTTAGAAAAAGCAGAGAAACCAGAGATCAGATTGCCAACATCTGTTGGATCATTGAAAAAGCAAGAGAGTTCCAGAAAATCTTCTGTTTTATTAACTACGCCAAAGCCTTTGACTGTGTGGATCACAACAAACTGGAAATTTCTTTAAGAGATGGGAATACCAGACCACCTTACCTGCCTCCTGAGAAATCTGTATGTAGGTCAAGAAGCAGGAGTTAGAACTGGACTTGGAACAAGAGACTGGTTCCAAATAAGAAAAGGAGTACATCAAGGCTGTATGTTGTCACCCTGCTTATTTAACTTAAACATGCTGAGTACATCATGTGAAATGCCAGGCTGGATGAAGCACAAGCTGGAATCAAGATTGTCAGGAGGAATGTCAATAACCTCAGATACATAGATGACACCACGCTTATGGCAGAAAGCGAAGAACTAAAGAGCCTCTTGATGAAAATGAAAGAGGAGAGTGAAAAAGTTGGCTTAAAATTCAGTGTTCAGAAAATTAAGGTCATGGCATTCGGTCCCATCATTTCATGGCAAATAGTTGGGGAAACAATGGAAACCATGACAGACTTTATTTTGGGGGGCTCCAAAATCACTGCAGATGGTGACTACAGCCATGAAATTAAAAGATGCTTGCCCTTTGGAAGAAAGGCTATGACCAACCTAGACAGCATATTAAAAAGCAAAGACATTACTTTGCCAACAAAGGTCCATGTAGTCAAAGCTATGTTTTTTCCATTAGTCATGTATGGATGTGAGAGTTAGACTATAAAGAAAGCTGAGTGCTGAAGAATTGATGCTTTTGAACTGTGATGTTGGAGAAGACTCTTGAGTCTCTTGGACTGCAAGGAGATCCAACCAGTCCATCCTAAAGGAGATCAGTGCTGAATATTCATTGGAAGGACTGATGCTAAAGCTGAAACTCCAATACTTTGGCCACCTGATGCGAAGAACTGACTCATTAGAAAAGACCATGATGCTGGGAACGATTGAAGGCAGGAGGAGAAGGGGATGAGAGAGGATGAGATGGTTGGAGGCATCGATGGACATGAGTTGAAGCAAGCTCCGGGAGTTGGTGATGGACAAGGAAGCCTGGCGTGCTGCTGTCCCTGGGGTCGCAAAGAGATGGAGATGACTGAGTGACTGAACTGAACTTTCCCAATTTGGAAACAGTCTCTTGTTCTATGTCCAGTTCTAACTGTTGCTTCTTGACCTGCATACAGATTTCTCATGAGGCAGGTAAGGTTGTCTGTTATTCCCGTGTCTTTAAGAATTTTCCACAGTTTGTTGTGATCCACACAGGCAAAGGCTTTGGTGTAGTCAATAAAGCATAAGTAGATGTTTTTCTGGAACTGTCTTTCTTTTTCTATGATCCAGTGGACGTTGGCAATTTGATCTCTGGTTCCTCTGCCTTTTCTAAATCCAGCTTGAACATCTGGAGGTTTTTTACCTTAGGTTTGTGCAAGGTGAACCTGTATGCAGCTGTGCTGTCTTATCTTTCCTGCTTTCACGGCAGTGGGCCACCCCATTTTTCCAGGTGTCATTCTGTTGTCAGGTCCCTGAGGCTGGTGACCTTGGCTGTACCTTTGGTTCATTTCCTTCCAGCACCTCCACCCACAGCTAGTAATCATGGCCTCAGACATCTTCCTAGACAAGGGTTTTTTTTTTTTTTTTTTTCAGATGTTCTTTCCTGCTGCCAGCCCTTCTAGGACAACATTGCTTAACATCTAAGCCTGAGTATCCCCGCTTTTCCTGGTGATAAGAATCAACTGTGGCAACTTCTGTAAACACAGTATCTTGGGCCACGTCCCAGGAGAATTTGATCTGGGGTGTTGCCTGGTGTCCGCCGAGCTGTCCTGTGCCCCTCCCAACTCTCTCCCTCCCTCATCCGCCCCAACCCGGACCCGAAGCAAGGAGACTGAGTTGTCTCCTCTTAAGGTCATTGGTCCCCTCTCTTTTCTGCTTGTCCCCTGCTGGTTCCCTGCTCTTGGTTTCTCAGTCACGCAGACCACCTTTTCTTTCTCAAACCCCTTTGACCACTTCAGTTCAGTTCAGTCGCTCAGTCATGTCCGTCTCTTTGCGACCCCATGAATCGCAGCACGCCAGGCCTCACTGTCCATCACCAACTCCCGGAGTTCACCCATACTCATGTCCATCGAGTCAGTGATGCCATCCAGCCATCTCATCCTTTGTCGTCCCCTTCTCTTCCTGCCCCCAATCCCTCCCAGCATCAGAGTCTTTTCCAATGAGTCAACTCTTCCCATGAGGTGGCCAAAGTACAAAGTGGAGTTTCAGCTTTAGCATCATTTCCTTCCAAAGAAATCCCAGGGCTGATCTCCTTCAGAATGGACTGGTTGGATCTCCTTGCAGTCTAAGGGACTCTCAAGAGTCTTCTCCAACACCACAGTTCAAAAGCATCAATTCTTCGGCGCTCAGCCTTCTTCACAGTCCAACTCTCACATCCATACATGACCACAGGAAAAACCATAGCCTTGACTAGACGAACCTTTGTTGGCAAAGTAATGTCTCTGCTTTTGAATATGCTATCTAGGTTGGTCATAACTTTCCTTCTAAGCAGTAAGCGTCTTTTAATTTCATGGCTGCAGTCACCATCTGCAGTGATTTTGGAGCCCCCAAAAATAAAGTCTAACACTGTTTCCACTGTTTGCCCATCTATTTCCCATGAAATGATGGGACCAGATGCCATGATCTTCGTTTTCTGAATGTTGAGCTTTAAGCCAACTTTTTCACTCTCCACCTTCACTTTCATCAAGAGGCTTTTTAGTTCCTCTTCACTTTCTGCCATAAGGGTGGTGTCATCTGCATATCTGAGGTTATTGATATTTCTCCCAGCAATCTTGATTCCAGCTTGTGTTTCTTCCAGTCCAGCGTTTCTCATGATGTACTCTGCATATAAGTTAAATAAGCAGGGTGACAGTATACAGCCTTGACGTTCTCCTTTTCCTATTTGGAACCATTTTGTTGTTCCATTAGCAGTGTCCAATGTTCAGGACTTGCCCAGGCTCCTTCAGCCACTTCTCCAACTGAATCCTTCCTTATTCCTTAGAGCAGAGGCTGCAAAAATGTGGCCTGTGGGATGACAGGTTTTGTTTTTCATCTGTTCTTTTACAAGCAAGAAAAAAGTCCGAGGCTCTACAGCCTGGGTAGAGGTGGCCCTTAGGCAGAGAGCAGCTGGAGGTCGGTGGCTGGGCCCTTTGGTAGGCTTCCAGTGCAACACAGTCCTCACTGCTCTTTCCTAGACAACCTCTTTCTCTTCTTCATCACTTGCCTGGCCTTGGGGCATTTGAGCCCTGGACCATCTTTAGGAAGAGGCACTGTTCCCTTCTCTGCCTCTTTGCCATGCTCTTTCCCACTGGGAGTTCTCTTCCTCTCAGAATTCTACACCCTCACTTAAGGTTCCATTCCCACCCTACTTGCTTTGAAAACCCTTCCGTCTGCCTTCCCCTCAGCCCCCATAAATGCCTACCCTCCTCCTGAACACTTTACCCTCAATCCAGTTGTTGATAAATGCCTTCTAATATCACCAACTGTGGTTCCTTACTCTTGTCTAGATGGAGAGTTTGTCTTCTTGACACCGCCCCCCCAACCCCACCCCCGATACCACACATGACATACATCTTTCTTCTTAAGCCCTTTGACAGGCTTAGGCATAGACAGTAGCTAGCTGTCTTGGCTGTGTTATTCAGGAAACATACCTAGAGCTTCCCAAGCAGCCTCTTAAAGTTCTCCTAGAATTACTCTCAGAGAAGGCAATGGTACCCCACTCCAGTACTCTTGACTGGAAAATCCCATGGACGGAGGAGCCTGGTGGGCTGCAGTCCATGGGGTTGCTAAGAGTCGGACACAACTGAGCAATTTCACTTTCATGTATTGGAGAAGGAAATGGCAACGCACTCCAGTGTTCTTGCCTGGAGAATCCCAGGGACGGGGGAGCCTGGTGGGCTGCCGTCTATGGGGTCGCACAGAGTTGGACACGACTGAAGCGACTTAGCAGCAGCAGCAGCAGAATTGCTCTTTTGGGCTAAAATAGTCCACTACTAAATTTCTCCATTGATTTGGTAGGAAAGCATCATGGAGAATGAACTTGTGTCAGGTAGCCTGGCTTCGTGCTCTGCCTTGCCACTGAACAGCTGTGTGACCCTAGGCAAGGTACTTGAACTCTCCAAGCCTCAGTTTCCTCATTTTTATGTATGTTTGTATGTATGTACATATATATTTTTTAAAATTAAAAAAATTCCTTTTATTGAAGTATTCTTGATTTACAGTATTAAGTTTCAGGTGTATAACACAGTGATTCATAATTTTTAAAGGTTATACTCCCTTTGTAGTTAATATTAACTATGTTTCCTTCACTGCACAATACGTCCTTGCAGCTTGTCTATTTTCACATAGTAGTTTGGGCTTCATAACCCCCTACCCACTTCCGGAGAAGGCAATGGCACCCCACTCCAGTACTCTTGCCTGGCAAATCCCATGGACAGAGGAGCCTGGTGGGCTGCAGTCCATGGGGTCGCGAAGAGTCGGACACGACTGAGCAACTTCCCTTTCACTTTTCACTTTCATGCATTGGAGAAGGAAATGGCAACCCAGTCCAGTGTTCTTGCCTGGAGAATCCCAGGGACGGGGGAGCCTGGTGGGCTGCCATCTTATGGGGTCGCACAGAGTCGGACACGACTGAAGCGACTTAGCGGTAGCAGCACCCCCTTCCTACCCCTCCTCCCTTTCCTCCTCCCACTGATAACCACTAGTTCTCTATATCTGTATTTGTTTGTTTTGTTATATTTACTAGTTTTATTTTTTGATTCCACATATAGGTGATATCATACAGCATTTGTCTTTCTCTGTCAGACTTATTTCACTTAGCACAATGCCCTCCAAGTCCATCTGTGTTGTTGCAAATGGGAATAATGCAACAGCAGTGCCCCCCTGTGTGGGCAGGCAGCTGGGAAGAGCCTGGGCCTAGCTCAGGGTTGAGAGGGTCTCTCCCACGTCCATAGACTGAACCCCTGAAAGGGGCCTGGCCTAGCTGACAGTCTCTTGTGAGGCCTCCATGACTCGATCTGGACTGCTGGCAAAGGCTGTGGGCTCGCAGGTGGGATCTGAGAGCAGCGATGGGTATGGTCATTCCAATGGGAGGTAAGACTCTGGCATAACAGGTGTGGACCAGGAGTAGGAAAGATGCCAGTGGAGACCACGGTGTACCTGAGGGTATATCATTTGGAATGCATCTTCAGGTACCCTCAGTGGCTCCATGTTGCCTACAGAGCAAAAGTCAAGAGTCCCCAAGGAGGGTACAGCGTCCTTCACAGGCTGATCTCAAGTCGTCTTCTCACTCCTGCTCCTCCTGGTGACGCTTCCGCCACACTCTTAAGCTGTAGCCACACTGAACCCGTTGCAGTGAATGATGACAACTCTCGGCAGCCCCACTAACTTCCTGCCTTCTTACTGCTCTAAGCACAGTGCTAGTTTAACTTGGTTTACCTTTGGCAGGAGCTTCAGAAGTGGCTAATTTCATTCCAATTATATGTTTGAGGAAACTGAAACACAGGAAGTTCACCCCCCCAGGTCATACAACTCGTAAGGGGTGGGCCCAGATTTGGACCTGAGCCACCCGGGAAAAGAGCTTGCGGTTAACTTCCCTTGTTGCCCTCGATGCCCCTGAGTACAGGCGGCACTGCCGTGCTGCTTGTGCCTTTGCCTGTCAGGCCCGTCACACAGCACTCCCCTTCAAAGCCTTTTCTGACCGCTCCCTCTTTTCCCAGCACCTACCCAACAGGAGTCTCTCTTGTTCCCCTTTGTAGTTTGTACCCCTCTTTGTTATGACAGTGAATAGTTGTAAGTTATGATTATTTCTCTTTCTGCTTCCCTACTGTGTAGCATCAATTCTTGTGGAGCATCCACACATCCCTGTTTTTAAATTGGATCCCCACTGATGGCCCACAAAGCATACAGATTTAGTTTTATCAGAAACCTGAGTCTGTTGATTGCATCTTTAGAAACAGAGACGGGAATAAAACAACTCTGAAATGTTACAGGGTTAGGGAATAAACCCCCCAAGGTTTGCAACTGTGAACTAGCTAGAAACAGAGGAAAGAACTGCTGGTATTCATGAAGTACCAACTACATCCCTAGGAAAGGTATGTGTTGTCCAGGGAGAAATGCAAATTAGAAGAAAAGAAAGGGACATACACTGTATAGACCAGGCGCTGAGATTCTGTTACCTTCTTTGATCTTCCTGACAACCTACATGGAGATAGATAGTGGGGTTCGCATGTTAGAGAGGAGATCGAGGCTCAGCCAGGTCTAGTGGCGGAGCCAGGTCTAAGGAGTGGGGATTCAACCTGAGATCCATCTTTTCTTTCCTCTACATCCAGGGAAACAGAACTTGGAAAACACAGGACAGTCCTTGGTCTTGGGGAATCCTGGCTAATTTGGAGAGACAGTACTGGGGCTGAGTGCTTTAGGGGTTTGGAGGAGAGGGGTTTCCTGGGTTGGTAGAGTTGGGGGAAGGGGCATTCCAGGGGACTGAGTGAGCAAAGCTTGGAGGGAGTATGTTCACAGGTGGCACCAGTCTGCAGTGGTGTTTTAAATCCCATTCTGGAGAGATTTGGCTTCTAGTCAGTTCTAATTTCTGAGCAAAAGCTACAGATACCTCTCTGCTAGTCTAGGTTCCCCAGTCGCTTATCAGAAATCCTGCCACCGAATCTGTTGTGGAATTCAGATTCTGCCTGATTTTACAGAGGCAATATTGTCCACCTCACACACCAGGTACTAGCTTATGTCAGAAGGCTCTGGGATGGATCACAACTCACAACAGGCATTCCATTTCTGCAGAAGTCCTTGTTGTAGTCCACAAAGAGGTCCAGGAGCTAGTCTTTGCCCTCAAATGTGACAACTCAGGTATTAAGGAGATGAGATTCACATTGAGTGACTGCAGGAACTGCTCTGGTCTAATGAAGCCCCATGCTCCACGGAGGCTGGCCCCTCTAGTAACAATATCATAAACATAACTACCAGGGTCCTCACAAAATGTCACCACACTCAGGGAAACCCCAACCATGGATTCCCCACTCACAGTGTCTTCCAGTCCAGCTGCAGTTACCATTTGGGTTGTAGTTACCATAAGCAGTGTTGCTTAGTTATGTATGTAATTGCTATATTTCTTTTATCTGATCTCCAGGGGAACAGGTGGATAGGAAATTAACTCACGCTGAAGGGAAAAGGCGTTGTTAACCCTTTACCCACAGTATACACTGTGTATTTGGTAACATCTCCAGCAGGGTGCATCCCATAATCAAGTATTGAAAGTCCTGCAGAAAAAGACATTGTGTTAATAGTAACACAAAATGAGATAATTCGATGAAATGAACTTCACATCTGCTCGGGTTAAGTTTTTAAAAAATTTTATTTATCTCTTTATTCTTGGCTGTGCTGCATGGGCCTTTCTCTAGTTGTGGTGCTCGAGCTCCTCGTTGCTGTGACTTTTCTTGTGGAGCACGGGCTCCAGGCTGTGTGAGGCAGTATTTGCAGGTCCCCGCTCCAGAGCACAGGCTTGGTGGTTGTGGCTTAGTTGCTCAGTGGCATTGGTATCTTCCGGACCAAGGATCGAACCCAAATCTCCTGCATTGGCAGGTGAATTTTTTTTATCACTGAGCCACTACGGAAGCCCTTCAGGTTAGGTTTTGTATCAGTTGAGTTACATATAACCTTCCAGTGTTCAGAGCGTTAGGAGTTGGGCAGTATTTGGAAAGGCATTTTGCCCTCTTAAGAAATTCCTTGGACCATGAAAGAGGTGCAAGTTGCCTGCCTTACCACTAGAGGGCACCTGGTTACTATCATTTTTCCCCAGGATCCTTGCTAACAGAAGTTTTCCTCACTTCAGCTTGCAGATGCCAGCAAGTTACCTAACCTGAAAGAACTTCTCCAGTCCTCAGGAGAAAAAGACCCATGGGCCTGGGACCTGATGAGCTGGATTTTATCGTCAAAGGTCCTGACAATCCACAGTGCAGGGAAGTCAGAGGTGAGACTTTGGTGTATAGGATCACAGATTCCTGGGCCTGGAGAGCTGTGGGACCTCTTTGTGCACCAGCATGACCTGGGCAGCTTGTTGAAAATGTAGATTCCTGGACCCTATCCCCAGAGATTCTGATTCTGTGTCTAGAGTGGGGCCCAGGAGTTTGCATATTGGCAGGGCAAAGCTGTGTTCTCCCTCCTTACTAGCTGTGTGACACTGAGTAGGTTACTGGGTACATTTCGGTACCTGGGTTTTCATTCTGTAAAATGGGAATAATAATAGCATACTTCTATCAGTGAACTGGCTCTGGGAATTAAATGAATTTTCTCACTTAGAATAATGCCTAAGGACACATGCTAAGGGCTCAGAAAATGTTGGCTATCACAAGCACCCCAGACATTTCTAACAAGGGGGGGATCCTTGACCACAGCTTAAAAGATTCCTGCTCTCAGGAAGCAACGAGGCAGACTGAAGTGGTGGATATCCTCAGGCTGGGTTCAGATCCCGTCTATTACTTAGTCTTCTGTGCCCTATTTGTAAAATGAGAATTTACAATTCAGAAGGGAGGTATGGCAGAATGTGTCACCCCCAGTATAGTTTCTGGCACAGGACAGACACTCCGTAATTTGGCTTCCCTTGCCTGGCTGGGATCTTACAGGGACAGGCTGGGATGACAAGGGTCAAAGTGTAGACCCACAGATCGCTGATCTGGTGTTCTTACCTCTAAGTGGTAACAGGGGTTTGTCTATACCATTCTTCACTTAATCATTTTTAATTTAAAAGCATTTGATTTTATAAGTTCCTGCTAAAGACAAAAATCCTCCTTACGTGGCCTAGAATTTGGTATCTCAGTTTCTGGGGTCTAGGGACATCCCCCATCCACGTTGGGTGGTAAGAAAACATCAGCATCCTGGAGTGGGAGTCAGGATACCTGTGTTCAGGTCCAGGCTGGGCTGCTAACTCCTGGGTTATGCTCTTTGGGTTTCACTTTCGTCATCTGTTAAATTTAGATTTACTCCTTCCTCATCAGGCGTTTACTGGCTGTTGGGTGTTATAGGCAAAGTAGATACAGCAATTGCTTCTTGATGTTTGATTATAGAGCAGTTAAATTCCATTAAAATATGAAGTGTTGGGATCCAGGGTTATCAACTTTTTATTTATCATGCCCAAGTAAGGACATTAGTCTACCGCATATCATTTTACAAAAGGATATTTTAATATGAAAAAGGGAGGATGGCCCTGACCTCGGGCTAAAAGGATAGTTCTTTTAAAGAAGGGCTCATGGCAACCTTACATCAGTGTAAATATATCTGTGAGATTGCCCTTATTTTTGTCATTTAATCATAACCCAGAGAAAACTTTACCACAGACTGACTTTGGTCTGGGATGTACTGTTGGAAAATTACAGAAATGATGCGGTCTCTGCCCTGAAGAGCATTATTACCCCTTAGGAAGGAGTTCATCCTTGCATATCAGTTGACCTCTCCTGCATCACAAACCATCCCCAAAATCTACTGGCTTGCAACAACACGGACTGCTTCTCACAATTCTCTGGGTTGGTCAGGTGGTTCTCCTGAGCAGAGCTGGCTCACGCGGGGCTGTCCTAGGGTAACCTCACTTAAGCGTATGGGGCTTCAGCTATCCCAGTTGAAGGCTGTTGTGGCTGGTGCCTGCTTCTACAAGGCTGTCATCCTGTAGAGGGTTTGCAGGGCTTGTGAAGGGTTCCCAGCAGCAGACAAGGGAAAGGGAAGCTCTTTTCAGGTCTCTGCCGTATGCTTACCAAGGTCCCATTAGCCAAGAGAAGTGAAGATTTAAGGGGTGGAGAAATTGATTCCATCTCCCTATGAAATCTTGGTGGAATTCCACCTGCAAAGTCACGTTGCAGAAAGGTGAATGGACAGGGATGGGAGGAAAAATCCGTGGCCAGTTTTGTAATTTATCACACCTTTCTAGCTCCCGATAGTATTGTAAAGATGGAATGCAGGAAATAAATGTGAAAGTGTAATGAAAATTAGATGTGATCTTTAGTTAGAAGGTACAATTCATGCTTCTTAGTTAACTGACTGTAGGGGAAAACACCATTAGAGGAAAGCAGTCTTGAGCTGTAGGCTCTGAACTTGTTTATAAACTGATGTTTTTATTCCTGTGAAACCAGTTGTTCTCATGAGCAGAGCCCATAGGAGCTAAGCCCAAGGCTTTAGGAGGCCATTTTACCAGCTTCCCAAATAAAACTCCGACTTCCTGCATGTTTTCAAGTTTGAAAAGATCCAAAAGCTGACTGGTACCCCTCACACGCCTGTCCCCGTGCCGGACTTCCTGTTTGAAATCGAGTACTCCGACCCAGCCAATGCCAAATTTTATGAGACCAAAGGAGAACGCGACCTCATCTACGCCTTCCACGGGAGCCGCCTAGAGAACTTCCACTCCATCATCCACAATGGCCTGCACTGCCACCTGAACAAGGTGGGGCCCGAGGCTGCTGACATCGGGGCACTGACGGGGTGGCCGGAGCTGGTGAGGGTTGGGGGGGGGTCCACCAGGGTCTTGCCACTCCAAGTGTGGTCTATTGACCAGCAGCACCACCTAGGGGCCTGTGAAATGCAGAATCCGTGGCCCGCCAGACCTGAGTCAGAACCTGCATTTTAACAAGGTCTCCAGGGGATTCCTCTACTGATGCCAGTTTGAGAAGCGTCGCTTTAAAGATGGTTCTCAGCCTTGGCTGCACATTTAGAATCGCTTGGGGGAGCTATTAAGAGTCTGGATGCCTGGCTACGTCCCCAGCCAATTAAGTCAGAATCTCTGGGAGTGGGGCCTGGGCATCAGTGTGCTTCCAGAGCCCCCCAGGTGATGCTACTGTGTGGCCAGCCTGGTCTTCCCGGCATGATCCCTGGACCACATCACTGGGAGCTTGTTGAAACATGGAATCTCAGGCCCATCCAGACCCCATCACATGAGAAATCACAATTTAGTAGACTGCCAAGTGATTCATATGCATGTTGAAGTTTGAGAAGTACTTGCCTCAGGGACCCTCCGAGAGAGTCAGTCATTGAGGAAATGGAGAGGAGCTCCCTCCTTGAGCTCCCCCGCACCTCTTTTTTCGGCCGGGGGGGGTGGCCTGTGCTGGGTCATCGTTGCTGCACATGGGCTTTCTCTAGCTGGGGCAGGCAGGGCCCACTCTTCATTGGGGAGCGCAGGCTTGATTGCCCCACGCCATGTGGAATCTTCCCAGCCCAGGGATCAAACATGTGTCCCCTTCATTGGCAGGCAGACTCTTAACCACTATACCATGAGGGAAGTCCCTTTCTTCCCTTTTTTTAAATGGGCAAATTTACTTAACCTCTCAGAGCCTCGGGGTCCTCATCTGTAAAGTAGGATGCTGTTCCCCACCTTCTGGTGTCCTGACAGGACTGAAACACTTCACATATGCAAAGGGCTGTCCTGTACTTACGCACTAAGGAAGCAGTGGCTTCTTTTAGAGGCTGAAAGAGAGGGACTGGCGGGGTGGTTGGAGGGCTGCAGCTTCTCCCTCAGTTGTGCCAGCATCCGCCTTGTCTGGGGGCTGGCTCCAGGAGCCGTGGGCTCATTTGTAGCTGACGCAGCTCCGAGGCAGGAGAGACTTTTCCAACACTGCTGCAGCTGGTTATCGCAGTTGAGTTTTGTTGAGGAGGACGGGCTTGTTTACTCTGGCTCTCAGCTTATTATTATGGCCAGGCTACTGGAATCCAGGGGCCCTACACTTCACACTAGAGCGTGTCTGAAGAAGTTGCCTGCTGATTCCAGTCTTGTAACCAAGCCATTGCTTGGTTGAGGGGTTTGCTGAGGGGTTTGCTGCTTAGAAGCATCTCATCAGAGCCCTTTGGTGAAGTGGATGTTCTTCTGGCCGCCTCTGTTTGGGTTTTCAGTGAGGGGCTTGCTTGAGGGAGCCTGCCTGCCAGCTGAAGCTCTAAGAGTGTTTCCTTGGTAGAGATACTCCCAAGTTTCCTGCTGTTGCACTCCCCTGTGCATGGTTCTTGAGTCTAGGGAATTGTATATACATGGGAGGCATAAGCAGAAATGGCTGCAGGGTCAGATCAGAGACATTGCCTCCTTGGAGGTCTGTGCTAGCTTTTGAGATAATGGGGACATTGTAAAATGGCCACGCGCAGGCTTGTTTCGTTTCCCCTAAGCTTCGCTTCATTGGTTGAGATTGTGGAAGCCTGGTGCCACTGAATGGGATGTTTCTCAGTTCTCAAGTAGAGGATGTTCACTGAGCTGCGTAAGGCCGTTCAGTCATCTTAAGACACTGACACTGAGGCCCAGAGATAGAATTTGAATGACAACTTACGTCAAATTCCATCCACTGGTAGCAGTTACTTGGAATGTTGTGTTGAGGAGTCTGAATCAGTATGAATGAGTGCCATGATTGATATTTTTAAGTTGGCATCGTGATTGATTATTGATGTCCTCATGGGCAAAGGATGTGTTTGCTATGCCTGCTGTGGCCTCAGCCTGCAGGTATTTCACCTGAGAGCCTTCTCTTTGACGTGGCATGCTTCCTTGTGGAGGACAGCAAGTTGGCACCTACCACCAGCGATCTGCCTCCTAGAATTTTGGACCTTTTCTTGGTCTGCACCAGCACAAAACTTAACCCTGCTTCTCATATAGTTCTGCCTTGTTTGGTTACAGCGTCTGGTCTGAGAGATTCTTTTCCAGGTACTGGCTCGGGTCACTTCCCCTAGTCACTGAGGCGTGGCGGCCCCCTCCCTGCACACGGGGCGCGACTGGGCTTCTGCAAGCGTCAGTGTCAGCGTGCTTAGTCCAGCCCTGTGGCAGGAATCACTGGTTCCCTAGGACACAAGAGCCCGTGGCGGAATACCCGCCCCTCCCTCGTGCCAGGTATTCTGTGTGGCGCTTCATGTGCATCGTCTCATTGAGCCCTTGCCTATGACCTTGTGAAGAAGAGATTATCATCACCACTTTGTAGGCGTAGAAACTGAGGCCCAGGGAATTTATATTACTTGCTATCTTGTAAACATGGGTCTGTTTGGGCTCTTAACACCTGTGTTTTTCTTACTCAGCCTTAAGCACTAGAACTACTGGTTTGCCAGGTTAGTTAGCCACATCCACAATCAGTTAAACTGTGGTCAGATAGGAATGTGTTTTGTAGTATCCCTGTGATGGTGTCATGGGATTGTTTGATCTTATGTCTTTTGCTGGGGGAAGGAGAGGCTGGAAGGCTTTGTGTTAACAACTCTACTGAAGAAAGACCTGTTTTGTTTTGCTGCACCCGCTCGGCACTCACCCAGCCCTGTTTGTTTTCTGCTGATCTCCACCGTTCCAGACATCCTTGTTTGGGGAAGGGACCTACCTCACCAGTGACCTGAGCCTGGCCCTCATTTACAGCCCCCATGGCCACGGGTGGCAGCACAGTCTCCTCGGCCCCATCCTTAGCTGCGTGGCTGTGTGCGAGGTCATTGACCATCCAGACGTCAAGTGCCAAACGAAGAAGAAGGGTGAGTAAGCACTTGGCCCTGCCCTGGGCTGCAGGCCTCTGGGTGTCAGGCTCTTGCCTTTGGCCCAGCTGTTGGGTGGAACACCCATTGCATGGCAAGGGATGGGCTGGGTGCAGAGCAGTGTAGGATAGAGCCCGCCATCAGGGAGTGAGCTGTTTCCTTAAGGACTGAACACAAGGTGAAAAGGATATCATCTACTATAGGGCAGTAGGTCAGTAGTGCCAGCTGAGGGTGCTGATAAGGTCCACGGGATAGCTCAGAGGAGGGGGCAGTCACGGTGGGTCCAAGTGCTCAGGGAAAGCTTTGGGGTAGAGAAGAGGAAAATGAACATGCAAGGCCAGAGCACAGGCTCCTTGAAGACAGAAACTGGGTCTCATTCACTCTTGGGCACCTAGTGTCAGCAGGGAGTCTGGTACATACTTGACGTTCAATAAACATTTGCTAAACTGAAGCTAACGATGCGTCTCACCCTGTTCCTCCAGGCCGCTCTGGTGTGTGCTGGAGCCCCAGGAGGATGTGAGGGGCAGCTGAGGCCATGGGGGTAAATCCTGGGCTCCCCAGTGAGCTGATGGCCAGTGGGCCCCTCAGTCCACTCTCCTGATCTGTCCCTTAAGGCTCTGCCCCCTGCTGTTTCGTCCTGAAAGGCAGAGAAGTCACAGAACTGTCATTCTAGACTCCAGAACTGGCCTGTTGGTTCCACTGAGAGAAGGTGAATTGAGAACACTGTTCCTGGCCCCTAATGTAAAACAACTGGAATCCTGAGGAACGGGCCCAGGTCTGACGCCACTCTCCCAAACCAGACAGCACGAATATTCGCTTGTATAATTCTTAGGAAGTCTGCACACCGTGACATTAAACATGAGGACAAGACCTTGTAATGTCTGCTGTCATGAAGCTTCGGCCTGTCGTGGGCTTTTTTGGTTGTTGTTTTTTTGGTTCTTTTTCATACAGCTTTTTCATGTTACTAAAAGGAAAGGTTTTTTATTTTTTTTAAACAAGTCATGGTACGAAGGGTGGAAGATGAGTGTTTTAGGAAGCTCGAATCCAGAATGGTTAATTTAAAATGCCTGTTAAAAGGCTTGTTTCAGATCAAGTCCTGTTGCTAGCCCCAGATGATTTCTTCTTTTTTACCCTCTTGTATCTTTTTTTGTTTTCTTATTCCCTTTTCCCTCTTCCTGGTGGTCTGTCTGTCGGACTCTCCTGTTTTTCAGTCCTGCTTCCTGTACATACACAGGCCGTTCCTCTGTCTGCTGGGGCCTCTCCACCCTCAGGACCAGGAGGCTTGACTCATTTCTACTCATAGTCTGCTTTTATTATTGTATTTCCCCCGGTAAAGTTGTGCTTTTTCTCCTTACTCAGATTCCAAGGAGATAGATCGCAGGAGAGCGAGAATCAAGCACAGTGAAGGGGGCGACGTCCCTCCAAAGTACTTTGTGGTCACTAATAACCAGCTCTTGCGCGTGAAGTACCTGCTGGTGTACTCGCAGAAGCAGCCCAACAGGTGAGAAGGACGGTTGCTACACGAAATCCAGGACAGCCAAGGGCTGCGTTCATAGGCGTGGGTTCCTGGTTGTCAGCGGCCCCTCTCCCTCAGCCTAAACCTCAGCTATGTGTAAAATACATAAAGCATTCTGCTTCATGTAAGGGGTAAGGAGTGAGGAATACATTGAATAAAATGTGGTCCTGGCCCTAGGGGACTGTATATTCTAGTGAGGAATGGCTTTGTTAACACAAATGATTGGAGGGACTGAATTAAGCCGAACCATGAAGCCCCTGAGCCACCTAGGCTCTGATCACAAGGCTGAAATCCGCTGACTGGGCTGAATTGAGAGGTAGGGTGGGGCCAGGATTGAGCTGGAATTCTGATTCTGTGCTGTCCAGCTCAGTCACTTCCCACAGTGACTCTCAAACCACCACCTGTTGCTTTTTGGACCTGAGATGCTTCATCTTTATCCTTAAAATTAGAGTGTTGAATTCAATAGCAGATGAGGCCATCCTAGCCCGTAAGAATCTGAGAGTGGTGATTCCTCATGCTGTTCCAGCAGTGTGTATTTGGGGGTTTGGCAGGGCTCTCTGGGGTTGAGGGTCACTTTGAGATTTTGTTGCATTGTTGGTAGAGTTTCTCATGGGGATGAGCAACAGGTAAGCAGGTTAGACAAGGAAAGGGTTATTGTTAATACTCCCAACTCCTGCTTGTCTATACCAGTGCCTTCAGGATTCAATAAACTAGTAAAATCGTCTCCCCTTAAATCTGGGAAATACGTACAGGGTTCCTAAGTTTGGGGGACAGTATCCTGTGGTTTAAAATCATCTGGCTTTTTCTACTTGAAAATTCCATTCCTTTCCCACTCCTTCCTGCAGTGTCTCTGTACTGCACATTTGGATGGCTTAGGTCATCTCCCAGTGGGTCAGAGAGGATTTCCCCTGCTCAGAGTGATATCTGTGCATGTCTGAAAGTGAAAAGCCTTGTGCTAAATACCCTGCCACCTGCCGCCATCTGGTCATCTGCCTTAGCGAGGTCATCTGTCTAGATACCATAGTCTTGCTTAAGAAAAGACTGGTTATAAAAGGTACAAGAGGAGCTATAAAAGGAGATCAGGATGAGCTCATTGCATAGCTGTCTTTGTACATTTAGAAATTGTTCTGGTGAAAGGCATGTCAGTGCCAGGGCAAACAGCTCCAGATTTTTTGAGCAAAGGAGCACGCATGAAGCTTCATTTCATGGCTCACTCAGAGGACGAAATTCATCATTTCATCTTCTCTGAGCCAGAAGTTGTTGCATACCCTTAAAAAAATATTTTTCTCTTTGTTCCAACATTCCCCCACCCCACCCCCGCCGCTGAAGCAGGGCTTCCAGCCAGCTCTCCTGGGTCTCCAGCCATTGGTTTACGGTCATGATCACCCTGTATCTGCTGCTGCTGCTCACAGTGAGTGTCATCAACTCCTCAGCTTTCCAACACTTTTGGAATCGTGCGAAGAGATAATCTTTCTGGGCCTGGTGTGGGGGCCACCTCGATCACGTGCCTTATGATAACTCGTTCTGTAACTCCTGTGCCCCCCATCCAGCCAAGTCGAGCCTGGGGGCCACTTGGGGACCACAGGACAATTTTCATATGCCATAAATGTATCAATTGCCTTTGATGATGCTCTCCGCCACTCTGGTCAACAGAGGGCACTGGCCCCTCTTAGCTTTTGGGGGAGATTTCCTATCTGTTCCTTCCTAAACAGTCTTAGGGAGTTGGCTTTTTTGCCAGGGCCAAAGGAGAAAGTCCTGCTGCATTTGAAAACAAAGTGTCCAGGCTGTCTGTGGGGTGTTTACAATTGCTTCTGGTGGACATCGGCCCTTCTCTAACGCCTTCTTGGAAGGCAGAAAATGTGTAGTGGGGACTATAAATCACTAGGCAATTGCCTTGTTTTGACTTGAGACACCCAAGAGGAACAGTCCTGTTTCTCATAAAACTCAGTGGGATCATTTTGAATTCCATCAGCCTTTGTATGCGAGTGCAAAACACTTTTCACAGTTTTCTCACATCAACAAACAGTCCTCTGCTACAGCAGTAACCCCTCCACCCAACCGCGGTTGAGAAAGGAAGGAGTCAGACCTGATAAAAACGATGAGCAACTCAAGTCGTCTTTTTCTAAAAATTACCAATTGCTGATTACAGCCTAAATGGAACAAATGTTTGTTTTCTGATTTTTTTTTTTTTTAAATAACTATTTGACAATTTGTTTTTGTGAGTTAAGAGGGGAAATTTCTAAACCTAGAGCACCATTTGGCTAGTGCCCACGGCCTCTTTCCTGGCCGTGCTTTAGAGAAAAACGATCTGAGCTGCAGGCCTGCCTCCTGCCCTCATTCTCACGAAGCTGCCTTGATTGTGGCCCGTCAGCCACAAGTGCCGCACTGCAGGCCCTCTGGGGGTGGCCGGCCTTTGAAGTAGTGTCTGGCCTCAGGGTGCCACAGGTGTGTGGGGCCATGCCTCCCTCCCGGGGCCCGCAGGTCTCTGGGACTCAGCCTGAGCTTTAAATGCGCAGGAAAAGCCTCAGGCTGCTCGGAGAGCACTGGTTCTACCTGCTGTATTCTCTGCCCCTCCTTCCTGCCCAGTGTCAGCCATCACAGAGCCCTGATTTTGGGGGGAGATTTCTGTAAAGAAGATGGAAAGTCATTTTTCTATAATTTGTGAAGTTGTGAAAAAGCCACTATCATGGTTTCTACATTGAATATTGGAACATTTCAGAAATAATAAAGATATTTTCCTAATTTCCAAGTTGCCTTTGTGACTGCTTTTCAGCCTTAATGTGAGGCTGCTGTGTATTCATTGTGAAAAATTCCATCCTCTCTTTGCTTCCATGTTCGGCGTGGCCATTTTCTGGAGAGTATATATCTCTAGGATATCCATAGGCATTACATTTATAGTCATTGATTTAGCAAATCAATGTAGTAGTGAGCACCTACTGTGTACCAGGCACTAGAAATAGGAGCAGCATCAGGTCCAACTGCCCCTGCCCTTATGGAACTGACAGTCTAGCAAGGTAGATGGACCAACAGACATTCTCAGGAGTGAAGTTGGCATTATAGGATATTATAAAGAAGTTCTGGAAAACAGTTGGCAAGGTATCTTAACATGGTCTGGGGTCACCCTGAGCCTACAAGGCACCTTTCATGTACTGATTTCGTTAACCCTCACAACAGACAAGAAAATAAAGTCCCAGAATGTTGAATAGCTTGCCCAAAGTTACATGGCTAGGAAGTGGCAGAGCTGAGGGTGGAACCTGGCTTCAGTGTCAGTCTCATAAGCGCCATGCTATACACCCGCCCTGGGCTCCCTGGAAAGGAGAGCCCATCCCCTATGGTCACTGAATCCTGAAGGAGCCATCAGTGTTAGGCTAAGAGGTGGAGGAAAAGTGTTTCAGGCAGTGTGAATAACACATACAGAGACATGGACTTTTTTCTGGAGAAGCTAAAAGCAGGAGAGGGTCATAAAGGGAGAGGCTATGGTGAGAAGTGGGGCTGGAGAGATAGGCAGGGGTCAGATCATGAAAGACCTTAAAAGCTGTGGGCTGGGGAAAGCCATTAGATTTTAAGCAAGGAAATGACATGATCAGATTTGGTTTGCAGAAAAATTACTTTAGCTGGTAGTTGGAGAATGGATTTGGGATTATTTTGAGGATTAAAAGAATTTAACAGTTACAGTAGAGCAAGTAGCTGATACGTTTCAGCTGCTGTTATTACTGTTGTTTGTTTTCAGTGGCCCAGCAGAGGAGATTATAAGGAGGAGCGTGCAAAGTAGAGCACTAATGTCCAGGGACATTGGAACAGTGAAGTGTCACAGAAGTGAAAAGGAAGTCTTGGTGAGCAGTGTCAAATGCTGCCAAACAATTGGGATTATACCTGAGAAGTATTTATTGGATTTACTGAGTTGGAGATCATTGGTGAACTTGGCCGGAGCAGTTTCAGTAGAGTGCAGCACAGGGGATGTGAAAAGCCCGACTATACAGACCTGACATGAGCAGTTTCCAGGGGTCGTCAGACAATATTTATTTAAAAACTAACCCCCCTTTTTCTGAGGTTTCTGTTCTTTCCCACCTTCCAAAAAAAAAAGAGGTTGTACAATACCTGATGTGACTGTGGGACAGGCACTGGGCTTATGATGGGGAGGATGGTTGAAGAATGGTCCTGACCTCCAGGAGCTTGCAAGCCAGTGGGCTCCAGGGACAGAGATGTTTCTATATGAGGGAAGGAAACCACTGGGGCCTGGAGGGTTGGAATGGACATGAGGGAAGACTAGGATAGGACAGGGCCGCTTTATGACTTTCATGAGCCCTGGGCACTTTTGTCTTCATGGGCCCCTGTACCTTAAAAAATCTAAAACTATACTTTAGGACTGTGTTGGTATAAAGATGAATGTATTACTATTATGTACCAAAATGTTTCCTTCCATTTAAAAGCTCATTTCCGCCCCCCCTCCCTTCTACTTTTCCTTTTTTCCTTTTTCTTTAATTTGGCTGTACTGGGTCTTAGTTGCGGCACCTGGGATCTTAGTTGCTGCATGTGGGATCTAGTTCCCTGACCAGGGATTGAACCCAGGACCCCTGCATTGGGAATGCAGAGTCTTAGCCATTGGACTATCAAGGAAGTCCCTCTTCTGCTTTTAAAGGGAATTAAATCCTTTATGTGATGTGGATTCTAGGCCTGGTGCCTACTATGCCTAGTGGATGAGCCAACTCTGGACGAGGGTCATGGGATAGTGTGGGGCCCTGGGGGATAGTGTGAGATCCCTGGGTACCTGGGGATAAAGAGGCAGGAAGGAAACAAACCCTAGTCTCAATTCTGTTTAGCACCAACTCCACATCTAAGGCAGACCCTGTAGGCCAACAAGCTCAGGAAAGGGCAAAACTGGCTTCTGGGAGTTGAGAGTTCGGGTGCTCATGCTGCAGACACTTTCATAGAGGAGGAAGCACCCGTCTTCTTGCCAACAAAGCCCCTCGGCCAAGAGCTCCTCTGGGCAGCTGATGGCAGATGAGACCAGGTGGTGGTTCATTTGGAGCTGCCTCTTATCAGAGGCCCAGCTGCCTTGGTCTTGTCAAAGCAACCTCATCAGCCTTCTGTCACTAATGCCACTGCCAAGGGTGGGGTGAAGGGGACAGTTAAGGGAGGTGGCAAGTAGACTTTTCACAGGCTAGGTCCCTGCTTCTGAGAAGTGTCAAGGATCCCATGAGCTGTCACTTTCCACCACAAAAGGAAGGATTTTACTCTGGGCTTTTGGATAAGTGTACATGTGTATGTACGAGAGATGTGGAGGAGGGATGTGGCCCATTATTGTTTCTATTTCGTTAAACACTGATTGCCAGCAAAACCAGTAGTGGGTGGGAGGTTGTGATTTTAAAAGCCCAATTCAGATCTTTTTCTTTAGAACTTATCCATTTGAGCCCATTCCTGCTGCTAAGCCCGGGAAGTTTGTCCTGACTTGTAATCAGCCCAACTCACCCTCCTCATTGCCATTTGCCATGGTGATTCTTGGTAGGGGGTGGGTGGGGTGGGGCTGGGTTCAGCTCCCTAGAAAAAACCAGGACCAAACTTCTTTCTAATCCCCTTCCACAGCTCTCCCCTCCCCTCCTCTCCACCCTGCCCCACCTCTAGAGTTTTCCATCTCTCGGCCTTTGTTTGTTTTTGATTTTGTCAGTCTCTCACCTCTGGATGGGTTTTTGTTTATTTTCAAACTGTCTGGGGCTGTGCACCATGGAGACAGTGTCCTGGGCTGCCTCTACCCCTGATCTGGTTAGAATAAGCCCCTCTCCTTTGCATGAATCTCCAACCTGACATTTGGAACATCCAAAATAAATCATAATATTCTGAAGTAAGATAGAAACCACCATCTCCACCCACTCCTGTTGGCACTCTTTTCCACTTGGAAAGAGTTTTTAGAAAATTACCAGTATTCCACTGCAGTGCCCACATAGCACAGCCCTGAGAAGGGGAAGAAGCATTTATTGAATACCTACTGTATACCAACCACTGGGCTAGGCTTTGCTTGTATTAAAAATCTGGTGGTGAAAGTGATGTTTCCTGCACTAAAATTTAACTGCAAGCTCTTTGAGGGCAGGGCCCAGGTCATCTGTGTAAATCCAAGTATCTAAGATATTGTGGAAGCTTAAGAAAAGCTTGTTGACTGAATAAATAGATGAAAGGATGTATGAAATTTCTTTGCCATAGTAGAGGGTAATGTCAGCAAAGATGACTGAGGTCAGACAAGAAAAAATTCATTGGTAAGCCAGTACAGATGGATGAGGGTTTCAGAGAATTTTATGGACATTTTTCAGTTGATTTCAGAGTCTCATTCTTTGTCACCAAGAATACCTTTTGGGAGTAGATTGGGGTGGGCAGGACAGAGTCTTTTAAAAGTTTCATTTTTAAAGGCTCAGACTCAAAATGCAAATGGTCCTAAGAGAGATTAAATTATTGATTTGATGTTTATTCATACACAAGTGTAAGTGACCAAAGAGGAAGCCTTTCCTAAGAACAGGTTTTAGTAAGAGTTTAGAAGGGGTGGGGAAGTGGGAGAGAGAAATCCCTGGAAGTTCAAGGGTGAGTGGAGTTTTGACCATGTGAGGGGGTAGAGGGAGAGGGCTGAGGCCACTGGAGTCAGACGTACTTGATAACCTAAACCCCTGTGGCCCAGTGAAATCAGCCTGCGGTGCTGACAGGCGCTTCTGCCCTGGCAACATTGGTCACTTCAGTCAAACTGCCTGCTGGTGGGGCAGGAGGAGACAAGGCCGGCCCAAATTCCTGGGAAGTATGGACTGCATACCGTTTAAAGGTGTAGTTCTTACTGTTCTCAAGCATGTCCAGGCTATCCCAAAGAGGTCCGTAACACATCGCCTATCAGAGGTCTGTAGGGATTTAAAACTAGAACATCAATAATATTTTTAGAGGGTTTACGTATGCTTGAAAAGCATTTATCATCTTTGTTTCTGACCCACTTATTTCTTTGGCTTGATATTTGTTCTTGTCCCCTGAGGTCCATATCACTCTCCTGGTACCGAACCCAGCTGCCCTGTAGGGAACCAATTTCCACTCTCCCTGGATTTTGGTAAAGCTGAAGGCCCCTCCCATCCACACACTTAAGGGGGTGGAGCAGTGGCTGAGGCCCGAGCCAATCAGTGAGCTTCAGCCCCGCACCTCTGCCTCAGTGATTGGTTCAGACATGGGCATGTGACCCAATCAGACTCCCCAAGGAGACTGTTTTTCTCGAGCTGCTAGGAAAGAGGCTCGTATTCCTTCTGCTGTCATCTTGCTGCCTTGGGAGGCTTCAGGCTGATGCCAGCACAGCCGGAAAGCAAAGCCAAGAGGAGAAGAGGAACAGGGTCACAATGATGATGTATGAGTACTGAATGCAGTTATGCCTTGAGCTGGATTTTTCACAAGTGACCAATGTGGTGGTTTAGTCCCTAAGTCGTGTCTGACTCTTTGCGACCCCATGTACTGTAGCCTACCAGGCTCCTCTCTCCTGGGATTCTCCAGGCAAGAATACTGGAGTGGGTGGCGATTTCCTTCTCCAGGGGATCTTCCCAACCCAGGAATCGAACCTGGGTCTCCTGCACTGCAGGCAGATTCTTTACCGATCGAGCTAGGAGGGAAGCCATGGTAGCTCAAGTGACCAATGAATTCCTCTTTATTTAACAGTTTCAATTGGGCCTTGTGGGGAATACAAGGACGGAGTCCATAACTTATACCCATTGTCATCTCCGGAGCTCCGTTATTTTTGGTGTAAACCTTTTATTGAATATAGAAAGATGTGGTTTTCAGATATATGAGTCTGAATTGTTGAATTTTGACAGTCCTCATCCCTGGACTATACCCACAAGGCACTCAAACCACTGCAAAATGAGAATTGCGCAACACACACACACAAAACACCATATTCTGGGGTATTCTGCAGCCTTAGCATCAGGATGTTTCCTTGGGTCACCTTGCACTCTTCCAGAAGGTCTTCTGGCCTAGGGAACCCCAGAGTACTCTGAGGTCTGCGAGCAGCGGAGGGGGGATAAGACCAAGGCTCTGGGTTATAAATTATACTGGCGCATCTTGGCCCTCCAGAAAACCAAAGGTTAACTCTGTAGCAATAGAAGGAATGAGGGAGAAAGGCACAACCATTTATTAAGTGCTCCTGCATGATGGGCATATTGAAAGAATTATTTGATCTTTACAATGTCCTTTCAAGGCAGATACTATTGCCTTTATTTTACAGGAGAAGAAAGAGGCTTGGAGAGGTGACTGCCCAAGGTGAAAAAGCCCCAAAGAGGCAGAGCCAAAGCTGACTCTAGAGCTGAAATAATAAGACAGGTAAATGTGAGGCTGCAGCTAGAGGAGCTGCCTGAGCAAAAGGGATCTGGCCTGATGGGGTAGGAGGCTGGAGTGGGCAGCACCAGGCTCAAGGTGTGCCAAGGGAGCTCACTTCCCAGGCAAAGACTGTTAGCTCTGCCATGTCTCATAAGCACAGTGCACCTGGATGCTGGAAACAGGCATCCACACTATCCCCCGACACCCACACTATAATGAGAGCTTTGGGCTCAGCTTCATTCACCTTTCTAGCCCCGTCATTGCAGACCCAGTAGGTGAGCTCTGAGGGGCACATGGCACTGCATGTGGGGCACGGAGGGACGGCCTCTCCTTTCCACCCCCACTGCCTGCTCAGAGATTGGGCCATCAGCCTACTCTGATTCAATTGACTTCTTCTAAACCTTGCATCCAGGGGCTGCCAGCAGCCAAATCCCCCTGATTGTCTGAGATGTTCCCGACATCAGAGAATAAACAGTCTCCCCTGTCCAGCCAGCTGTGCTGAGCAGCATTCCTGTCTCCCAGCCTGCTTGGCCGGGTGGGGCTGCAGCCCTGTGTCCACCTCCAGCAGAGGCCTGGGGGGGCCTGGTGAGTAGCTGGAAGGGAGAGGGGAGGTGACCATCTGTGTTCAGACTGCACAGCACATTCCTGTGTCTGAGTCCCCATTGCACCCCCCTGCCAGGCACCTCAGCCGCTCCTGGCACAAGCTTTTTATTTGTACTAATGACTCTTGTGACTTCAGACAAGGTCAAGACAAGGCTACTGTCCCTAGGTTTGGAGCCCCTTCACCCGTGCCCAGAAAGCTGCCTGGGGAATTTGAAGCTCCTACATCATTCTAGGTAGATCTGAAGGCATCACACCCCTAAGGCTTGTTTTACAGAGGTGGGCATCGTAAGTCAGTGCAGAAGCAAGGCAAGACCCCAGGGTTTTTTTATTTTTTTTGCTGTCCACTACCTTGGAATGTTGTGGCTAGAATGACGTGAGGGGCTCTGGGTGAGAGGGGCAGCCCATGTTTTTGGAGAGGAGCAGAGGTGTTTTCATCCTACGCCTGTTTTGGAGATCAGGCTTGTGGCCGAGCCATTTCCTGAGGAAGCAGTCTCTGGAAAAGCACTGTTCACCCGCCCCTCCTAAATCATCCTGTTGGGAGTGGAGCTGGGGCAGCAGGACCTGAGTGGAGCTCTGCCACGTCCAGGATCCAGTGCCCAGTCGAGGCTTGGCCAGGGTATAGGAGGCAGCCAGGGCCAGAGGGCAGATTACTTGGGAAGGGGCTGCCCCGGCCAGCACACACCATCTGCTTTTCTGCCCTAGGGCTCTGGCCTGGGACTGCAGGGGAGGAGAGAGAATACCTCAGCCTGTCTGCAGAAAGAATTCCTCTAGGAGCCCCCTCTGGCCGCAGACAGTGTGGGAGCCCAGGGTAGCCCGGGGGTCTCTGTGGACGGCTGTCTAACTTTCAGTCTGTCTTGGGCTTATTCTTTTGTCTTTGGCTGCCTGTATCAGTGTGGATTTACGTGACTGTTCCACGTTTGTATGTGTAGGCAGCTGCATTTCCAGTTGGAATTGGATTCCTCAGGGGGAAATTGTGTGCTTCTGTGTTTGTGTGCATGTGTATACATCCACATCTCTGTGTAAGCGCGTGTATAGGGGTATCTTCGAGGGAAAGTGTGGGCCTCTGTGTCTTTGCATAGATGAGTAGGTCTATACCTGGTGGGAGTACACATGTGAGCATTTAGGTTAGTTTGGTAAAAACTTGCGCTTGTCTTTGTTGATGTATTAAGTTGAGGCATATGTGTCTTTGAGAGCAAGGGCATATATTTGTCACTGATATGTTGGTGAGTCTCTGAAAGCGCGGATGCTTGTCTGTTTACATTTGTGCAGAAGCATTCATTCATTCAGTCTTCATTCATAAAGTGATTTGCTCATTTACTAACAGACATCTTCCAAGTGCTTGCATTGTGACTGGCCCTATGCTTGCACAGGGGATTTAGAGAGGTGTCTAGCTCATGTCCTAACATTTGAAAGACCCCGGGGAAGTGTACAAATGAAGGCTTACATTCATGTCTAAATATTTCAGTGTTCTAAGTCAAAACAGCAAGAAGCTAAATGAAAGGCTCCTAATAACTGGAGGGCTGGGTTTGATTTGGAATTCCCAACTCCTGAGTTTTGTGCTGAAATTCAGCAACACAGAGCGAGTGGCCCCAGCCTCTCCTTCCCCATCCTGGCTTCATCCTGTAGCTCACATGCATGCGTAATTCTTCACATGTGTCCAGACTCCATGTGTGTATCCCCCTTGGCCACCCTTTGCACCTAGGGGTGCCCACACCACTGCCAAAGTCTGCCATATGGCTGTGAACCGGAACTAATGCAGTCTCATATACCTGGTTTGTAGTCTAGGAGTGGGGCCTGGGTTCCTGGTGGGCCCATCCTCTTGACCCCATGGAGTTCTCACTGTGTGGGATGGTGGGGGTCAGAATAGAGCCAGAGTGTGGCCATCTAAAAGGTAGACCTGGAGTAAGGACCCTTCCTGCTTGTTTTCTCATAGAACAGTCCTGTGTGCTTGTGTGTACATGGCCGTGGACGTGTTTTCCTGTTCATCATTGTTGTGTCTTCTAGAGGGCGGAACCCACAGCTTTTCTCCCACTCTTCCCTCACCTGACTTAGTGAGGACTTAGGACTGTCAGACAGGCTGGGGTGGTGGGAGGAACACTGGCCTGAGTCCGAGTCACTATCCTGTGCTCAGCTTGGACCTGCTCTGTGATCTGGCCTCAGTTTCCTCATCTGTTGGAGTGGCAACGTTGGATTACCATGTCTTTAATTTACAAGCCTTACTTGGTTTACGGAAGGAGTGAGATTGATTTCCGGAGTTAATTACTTTCTAGAAGTTCAAATTGGGAATGCTTAGTTGTAGACTGCCTGGGTTCATATAGAACCAGGTTTGAATGCCAGCTTTGCCATATGTGCTGTGCCTCCTGTATGGTTACTCTCCCGCAGGATGGTGGTGGTGATTGAATAAGATAAACATGCATAAAGGGTGGAGCATCATACCAGGCTCACAGTAGATGTTCAATAAACATTAGCTTCTGTCCTCATATAGGGTCTTTCCAGCTTTCTTACCTTATAAATTCTGGGTTAGTAGACATGTCTAATTGAGATAATTGGAACCTCATGTTTGGGGAGCTCAGGCGCTATATTGCTTGAGGGGGCACAGTTGGATGAGACAGTCTGGCCCTTAAATGCCTTCTGAGAAGCTGCCAACTCGAATATGTGTGAGCCTCTCCCTCCACTCCATTCTCTGATTTGGACCTTTGACATTTTCTTTAATTTTATGAAAAGCTCTATGGAACATAGATCCAACACCTTTTTCTGACCCAATCCTGCCCTGAGCCCATCTCTGATGCTCCGGGATGCTGAGCTAAGTAGGGGTCAGGCCACAGGGAGGAGCTGGGTCGGGTAAGGCCTCAGGCTGCCCGACATGTCTGGGCCTGTCTGACACCAGCCCCAGTAGTGGGCAGCCCCAGCTAGGCGGAGGGCACCTGTCTTCCATGATTGATACTCCTGGGAGGGCAGCACTCTGCTCCTGAGCACATGGCCTTAGGATCCTGGAGCACTGCGGAGGCTAAGGAGACCTCCATAGCGCCTGTTCCCCCAAGTCTTCCAGAATGGCTAAGTTCCAGCAGGAATGACATGGAGGGGGTTGGGAGAGGGCAGGTGACAGCGTCTCTCAGCCAGGGCTGGTGGGAGTGACCATCTTGGGAATCCCCTGGAGCTTGTGAAAACTGGCAGCTCTTGGACTCTCCGGAAATATCCCTGACCTGGAGGGAATGAGGGAGGGGTCTAGGACCTAGCCAGGGATTCTGAATTGAGAAATGCGCTGAGTATGAGTTCAGGGTAGCTGACGTGCTGAGGGAGGCCCTCAAGGAGAGGGTCTGCCCTTGAGATCATCCTGGGCACCCCTCTGACCCACCTCTCCACACACACACACACATGGGTGATGGAGAACTGGTTTGATGATCTCTTAGCTCCAGAGGTGACTGGACAGGTGGGAGCAGCTTAAACTGCAAAAGTCCCTCTGGGAGTTATTTTGATATCCCCCCATCATCACTGGACTGCTCTATTTGGAGCCAGAACTGGAAATTTTCCTCTTAAAAAAAAAAAATGAAAACAAGGGCACAAGTGGGTTGAGCCCAAAATAATGTGTTTAAGGAAATTTCTGCTTCATGCTGGCTAGGACAGGGAATGTCTGGTCAAAGAGTTGCTGACGGCCAGGGTCTCTGTAAGTAAACAGACCGCCTCTGATGGCCACCCTGAGCTCATTTCCCTCACCGGTGTGCGAGGAGGGTGATGTCACCCGAGGAGGGCCTCCTGGTCATGCAGTTTGTCAGTGAGTAGGTTGGAGGCCCAGTGAGCGCCAGCGGTCTCAGTGCGGCTGTCCAGTTATTGTGAACAGCTGCTTCTCATGCAGGCAGTTCTGATACCCTCCTACACATGCTCGTCTGTGACAGGACTCCAGCCACATCCATGATCTCACAGCTGAGGGTGTTCCTGGGAAACTTGGGATTCACTGTGCAGTCCCTTGCTTCCATGCAAGGCCCCTTCTTCAACCAGAGAGCTGGGGAGAGAGGCACCTAGGTTGGGTTCAGTTGCAGGGAGTGGCCTCTGGAAGTACAGGCCCGTGTCCTGCCCCTGTGGACAGCAGGCTTTGGCGGCACGCACCACTGCCTGTCTCTTGGGGCCAGACAGCCAGGTCCACTGGGGGAGTTTCCATGAGCAGAGGGCCCAATTCAGGGGAGGTGGAGTGAGGAAGAAGCCACAAAACTCTCTCTCTGTCTCCTGAACAGGCTCTTGCTAAGCACAGCGGTCGCCAGGTAAGGCTTTTATGGCGTTTGGAAGCCCTGCAGCAGTTGTTGAGGAGCAGCTGCCAGGGGTTGGCTCATGCTCTGTAGCCTTCTCCCTAGTCACCCTGTACCATCCTCACCTTCCCTCCCGGCTGGGTGGTGGGGAGCTGTGAGCCTCCAAGTAGACAGGTGGCCAGAAGCTTCTTGGCAGTGAGCCTTAGCTTTTCATTTCTTTGTATCCCCCAGAATGCTGACCTTACAGGGGATTCATCAGTCACACAGCCCTGTCCCACAGAGCAACCAGCCCACTCAAAGCCTGACTTACCTCAGGCTGACTGAGAAACTCAGACTGACTGGCCGGCTCACAGAAGACTCACTGCCTGCTTGATGTGCAGCCTGACTGACCAATAAATCTACTTATTCAACAAATAGTAACTGAGCACCTTTCTTGTGCCCACTGTTATGCTGGGTGCAGGGGATATAGTAGTGAACAAGACAGACAAGATTCCTGCTCTTAGGGAACTGACAGTAAATAAAACAATGACGGAGTGATATATGTGTGTGTGTGTGTGTGTGTGTGTGTGTGTTTAAAATTTTAAAAAGAAATTTTTGGCCACACCATGGAGCATGTGAGATCTTAGTTCCCCAACCAGGGATTTAACCTGCGCCCCCTACATTGAAAGTGCAGAGTCTTAACCACGGGACTGCCAGGGAAGTCCCAAGGGTGTGATATATGTATGTATTATGAAGAAAATACATAGGATTCTATAGGAGAGAGTAGCCATCAGGCCCTTCCCTGGATATAATGGTCAGGGAAGACCTCCCAGATGCATAATCTGAGAACTGGGGAATGAGAATGAGAAAAGAAAGGAAACATGCAGAGAGCCTGTGGAAGAACTTTCCAGATAGAGTGAAAAGCAATGCTGAGGCCTTGAGACAGGGAAGAGCTTGGTGTTACCTTGGAATAATAAGAAGACTGATTTGATGGAACATGGTGAGTGAGCAGAGGGTGACATGAAGCTAAGGTTGGAGAGGCGGCCAGAGCAGACCAGACATGGCCTTGTAAGCCACAGTAAGGATTTAGGTAGGTGTGAGGAAAGTGATGCTGGGAGGGATTTGGGGCAGGAGGAGAAAGGGATGACAGAGGATGAGATGGCTGGATGGCATCACTGACTCGATGGACGTGAGTCTGGGTGAACTCCAGGAGCTGGTGATGGATAGGGAGGCCTGGCGTGCTGTGATTCATGCGGTCACAAAGACTCAGACACGACTGAGCGACTGAACTGAACTGAATAGCCAAGGAGCACTTTTCATGTTCTTATTTGCTGCTTGTGTATCTTCTCTGGAGAAGTGTCTGTTTAAAACTTTCTTATTTAAAAATAAAATATTTTTTTTGTGCCTTCTTACTGAGCTGCATTTTTTTTAATTTATTTTTTATTGAAGGATAATTGCATTACAGAATTTTGTTGTTTTCTGTCAAACCTCAACATGAATCAGCCATAGGTATACATATATCCTCTCCCTTATGAACCTCCCTCCCATCTCCCTCCCCATCTCACCCCTCTAGGTTGATACAGAGCCCCTGTTTGAGTTTCCTGAGACATACAGCAAATTCCCATTGGCTCTCTATTTTATATATGGTAGTGTAAGTTTCCATGTTACTCTCTCCATACATCTCACCGTCTCCTCCCCTCTCCCCATGTCCCTAAGTCTATTCTCTATGTCTGTTTCTCCACTGATGCCCTGTAAATAAATTCTTCAGAATCATTTTTCTAGATTCCGTATGTGTGTGCTAGCATACGATATTTATCTTTCTCTTTCTGACTCACTTAACTCTGTATAATAGGTTCTAGGTTCATCCACCTCATCAGAACTGACTCAAATGCGTTCCTTTTTATGGCTGAGTTAATATTCCATTGTGTATATGTACCACAACTTCTTTATCTTTGTATTTTTAAATATATTCTGATGCAAATTCTTCATGTATTTTGGGTCTATTCTTTCTTAATGTATTCTAGATCTATTATAAATAGGTTTTTAAAAAGTATATTCTAGATACAAGTCCTCTGTAGGATATATTTTACAAATATTTTCTCCCAATGGTGGCCATCTTTTCATTTTCCTAGTGGTTTCTTTTAGATAGCAAAAGTGTTAAATTTTAATCATTTAGTTTGTTGTTTTGTCTTTTACTGTTAGCACTATTTGTAACATATCTGAGAACTCTGCCCAACTCAAGGTTATAAAGATTACTGATAATTTCACAGGTGTATGCAATATGTCAAAATGTATCAAATTGGATATTCTAATCATATCCAATTGTATATGTATGTTAACTATACCTCAAAAAAGTTGCTCAAAAAACTGCAACCTGATCTAATTTTTAAAATTCATTCTGGCTGCTATGAGGAGAAGGGGCTGGGGTGGCACAGTGGGTAAGAGTAGGAACTGCGGGTGTTTAGGAGACTGTTACAGTCATACTGGTGAGAGAGACTGATGACAGTGGAAATGAAGAGAAGGGGCTTCCCTGGTGGTTCAGACAGTGAAGAATCTGCCTGCGATGCAGGAGACCTGGGTTCAATCCTTGGGTCGAGAAGATCCCCTAGAGAAGGGAATGGCTACCCACTCCTGTATTCTTGCCCTAGGAAATCCCATGGACAGAGGAGCCTGTTCAGCTACAGTCCATGGGTTGCAAAGAGTCGGACACGACTGCGCAAGTATCACTTTTCAGACATATTTGAGAAATATTTTGAGACCTAATAACAAATGCACTAACAGACTTATAAGATGTGAGAGAAATGGAGAGATGTAGGATGGCTACCAAATTTCCAACTTGAATGCTGAGTGGCTGGGGCTGCCTGGTCAGGAAGACTTGGGGGTAGAGATGGGAATGGAACCAGAGTCCTCTTTTTGTCTACCTGTGAAGAGAAGGGGCTGAGTGGAGTATTAGTCCCCCTGAGAGAATAGACGAAGAAGCAGCTTTAAAATAGCCTTGGGCATTCCAACACTTGGAGATTCCCTGAAGGAGGCAGTAAAGCTCCTCAGGAAGGAACAACTAGAGAACTACCAATCATATTAATTCCCTATGTCTGCTGTGACAAATTACCGCAAACTGGTAGCTTTAAACAACTAAAAGTTTATTATCTCAGTTCTGGGGGGCCAGAAGTTCAAAATCAGATCCCTGGGCTGAAATCAAGGCATCAGCAGGGCCATATTCCTTCTGGAGGGTCCAGGGGACAATGTATTCTGTCACTCTTCCAGCTTCTGGTAGCTCTTGGTATTCCTTGACCTGAGCTTCATCACTCTAGTCTCTGTCTCCATGGTCACTTACTTCCTCCTCTCCTGTTGATGTCAAATCTCCCTCTGCCTCATTCTTCTAAGGACATTTGTCATAGGATTTAGAGTCCACCCAGAAAATCGAGGATGATCTCCTTATCTCAAGATCTTTAGCTTAATTATATTCATAAAGATATTTTCTTCCCCCAAACAAGGAGATTAGCCTGTGGACATATCTTTTGGGGGCCATTATTCAACCCACTGTACCAACTGATTGACAGACTAAAGGAATGACTAATTAAATAATAAAAGATGGCAGAGCTCCCTATGCCTGGGAAGAGGGACCGAGGATGTCAAGAATAGGGTGCATAGGACCCAGGCTGCTGTTAGCTTGAGCATGTGTGTGGGAGACTGTCATGGAGAGGGGACGTACTGTGGACAGGAATCTCCTAGCCCTTCCAGACCTGACTCAGCATCTGGCAGGGGTCATCCATGCTGTAGCCAAAGAGACCTTTATATTACAAATCTGTTCATGTCATGCTCCAGTGAGTGACCCTTCAACAGCTTCCAGCAGCTTTAGGCCAAAGACGAACACTCTCACCTACCTACAAGGTCCAGGGGCCTGGTCTCAGCCCACCTCTGCAGTCTCGTCTCACACCTTCGTCCTCTGCTGTCTGCCTCCAAAGACACTGGCTGCCTCTCAGGTCCTTGCCTACTGTTGCAGGGCCACGGCTATGGTTTCCTCTGCCTGCAAGGTTCTTCTTCAACTCACTTCATGGGGTTAGCAACAACTAATACTTTGGATCTCAACCCAAATGTCTCTTCTTCAGGAAATTCATCCTTGAGTCCTGGGTCCAGGTCATACTAATGTGTAATATAATTTCTCATGGCTCCTCATACTCATCTTCCATAGTACTGTCAAAGTATACAGTTGTGTACATATTTGTAATATTATTTTATTAGTGTTTGCCTCTACCACTAGACCATAAGGGAGGGTTTGTATAACTTACACTCTTATCACAAGTGCCTTGTACAGTGCTTGGCACACAGAAGGAGTATGTGGTAGTTTTGAAACATGTCTGCAAATTTTTTGATACTCTTCCCATCAAGAGATAAGAGTCCAATTGCCCTCCCTTTAAATATGGGCTGGTCTAATGACTTGCCTCTAGTTAACAGAATGTGGCAGAAGAAATGCAGTATGACATCTAAGGCTAGGTCATGAAAGGTAGTATGGTTTCCTCCTGGCCTGATTTCTTTTTGGATTCTCCCTTTCAGAAACAGCTGCCATGCTGTGAGGATGCCCAGGCCACATAGAGAGGGCACAGGTAGGTGTTTCAGCTAAAAGCCCCACTGAGAACTTAGCCAACAGCCAGTATCAACTGGCAGACATGTACTGAGGGAAGCTTAGTGGTGATTCCAGCCTCAGCTGCCATCTGACTAACCACACGAGAAACCCTGAGTGAGAATTGCCTAGCTGAAGCCAGTTACTCCTGGAACCATGAGAGATGAAAAAATAACTGTTGCTATTAAATAACTGATCATTGTTGTTATTGTTACTATGTATAAGTTTCAGGATGATTTGTTACTTAGAAGTGGGTTGGAACAGGATCCAAGAAATACTCAATAGATGTATCGAATGAATAGATGTGGAGAGGTCTGGCTGAGGGAATATTGCCTTTGCTTTAGCTCTGTATAAATTTTGGTTGGTAACTCTCAGTTTTTCCTGCTCCAAGAGGCCTTGGAGATCCTGGAAGCCCCAATCTAAGAGTCTGTACTCATACTTAGCCAAGAGAAAACTTGCAGAAACTCTGCCCAGAGCAGAGAGCATGGTGGGGTCATCAAAAATGAGCTCTGGCAAGAACCTCAAAGTGCATTCATGTCACTGTGGTTTATTAATCTTGGGCCATGCATGGTTTCAGGGCAGCAAAAACATACATTTCCCCTGTATGTGTATTTTCCTAGAGGGAGGGTCTCTAGGCTGTCATTTTTATCAAATTTTTTAAATGCCTATGTCCCCAAAGTGTTAAGAACTACTGATTTAGCACAGCAATCTCAATTTCTAGGTTAAAAAACTGAGAACACCTCATTTTCTAGTAAAAAGATGGACAAAGTACCCTAAATAAGCTTCCTTCTGCAAACAATTCTGGATAAAAGAGAAGAAAAACTTTTAGTGCACTAATGAGCTGGCAAGAAAATGAGGAATACTCAGCCCCTAAAACTCAAGAATCCAGAGAGGTAAGCTGAGCTATTTTTAAATTAATTTGTTTGTTTATATTGTGGAGACCACTTCACCTCTCCTATATACATAATGAAATCTACGCTCTTAACAAATTTTATTTATTTATTTGGCTGTGTTGGGTCTTAGTTGCAGCACATGTGGAATCTTCGTTGCGTCACGAGGGATCTTTCACTGTGGCTCGCAGACTCTCTAGTTGTGGCCCACAGGGTCAGTAGTTGAGGTTGATGGGCTTAGTTATTCCAAGGCACATGGGATCTTAGTTCCCAAACCCATGTTTCCTGCATTGCAAGGTGAGTTCTTAACCACCGGACCACCAGGGAAGTCCCTCCTCTTAACCAAAATTTAAGTGTACAGTACAATATTGTTAACTATAAGGACAACCATCTACAGCAGATCCTTACAGCTTTTTCATTTTGCACAAGTGACACTTCATTATTTTCATTTCTTAACTCAGTAAACTTGAACTTGGTCGTATAGAATGGGGTGATATGAAAGAAATAAGTGTTGTAGTAGTAACTGGCTCTCCAACAAAACAAAGTACCCTATTTTTAGTGTTTGCTGATTTCCAAGGTGTAAATATTCCTACCATAGCCAGTTTCAAGCTCTCAATGGTACCAGGAACTGACACGCGAAATTCCTAAGTATTTAGTTCTTCTGAGTTGGTAGGAGCCAACTCCTACTTGAGAGAAACTCAAGTCGTCTCTAAGGTGGGAAGTCTGATAAGACCTTTCTTGCATAAGATTGGGATTTCAGTGAATGAATGGACCAGATAAAAGCACCACTACCTCCCAAGAGACTGAAGAGAGAAAAGCCTATCTTAACATCCCTCTTCTCAGGAGAAATAAAATAGCCCCTGCAAATTCACAACTGTAAGGCATATCTATGTCTTTTGAAGCCCAAATTCACACTACTTGGGTGATCTGAAAAGTTTCAGTCCAGCATTTAATTTAAAGTGGGCCCAACCTGCTAACACTGTGAGGATCTGGCAAATCAAATGCAAATACTCTTGGAAAAACCCACCTTCACCCCAAGTCTCAAGAATTCCCACAGAGAAAGCTCCAAATAGTAGCTTCTAGCTGCAAATCACCAAACACCAAACAACAGATGGTGGAAACAAATCTGTGTTGTCTTTAGATACTGGAATTATCAGACAAATAGTATAAAATGACATGTTTAAAATGCTGAAAGAGTAGAAGAGAAAGTTGAAAATTTGAGCAGTGAGCAAGATACCCTGAAAAAGCACCAAGTATATTTGAACAAGAACTAGAATGTCCCTTTAGAAATTTAGGATATCTTAACTAGATCTACAAATTCAATGGTTGTGTCAAATAGAAGATTAGACACAATTGAATATATCAGGCACAATAAAATTATAACTGGAAGATAGAACTGAAGAAATTCTCTAAAATGCAGCATAGAGAAATAAAAGGATGGAAAATATGAAACAGTAGTTAAAAGATATGGGGGATAGGTTGAGATGGTCCAAAATACATATAATCAGAGGTTTCAGAAGGAGAGCAGCAAGATTATGAGACAAAAGTAATATTCAAATAGTTAGTGGATGAGATTCATCCAGAAATCCATCAATTCATGCATTCAAGAATCTTGGTAAATCCTCAAGAGAATTAATCAAAAGAAACCCACAAGTAGATGTATCATAGTGAAAATGCAGATTGCCAAAGATGAAGTCTTAAATAGGAGTTTATTTTCAAAGTAGTGACAATTAGACTAAAACAGGTGATTTCTTAACAGCTGGAAGATAGTAGAATTGTATTTTTAATGTGCTGAGGGAAAATGATTGTCAGACAAGAATTCTAAAACTAGTGAAAAGATATTTTAAGAATAAAAAAAAAATAATGATACGGTGAGATGAACAAAAACTGTATTTGCCACTGGCAAGCAGAAAGAAAGTGATTCCAGATGGAAGGAATTAAAGACAAGAAGGATTATAGAGCAAAGAAAGTGGTACCTGTATCAGTAAAAACAAATATTGTATAAATAATACTAACAATGTCTTGTGAGCTTAAAAAAAGATAAAATACAAATATATAAAAGCAGTCATATAAGCTAAAAGGGGAGTGATTAGAATTAGTTCTAAGGTCCTTGTTTTATTTAAGAGAAAATAAAAGATATTGGTTAATGTCAAACAGGCAAAATATGCACATTAAAGTTTCTAGTATAACCTCTAAGAATAGCAAAAACAAGTATAACTTGCAAACTAGTAAAGGAGAAAAATGGAATACGAAAAAAGAATCAAACAATAGAAAATAAATAAAGAAACAATAGAAAAAGAAATCAAGAAAAGGCATGAAAAATACAAATTAATAAAGTACATATACATTTACATACATACACACATACATATATGTGTGTGTGTGTATGTATCAGTATTTTAATAAATGTACATGGACTAAATGCTTCAGTTAGATGAAAAATATTGCTGGGACTTCCCTGGTGGTCCAGTGGCTAAGACTCCACGTTCCCATTGCAGGAGGCCCAGATATGATCCCTGATCAGGGAACAAAAACCCCCGTGGTGCAGCTAAGACATAGGGCAGCCAAGTAAATAAATAAATAAATACTTTTTAAAAAGAAGAAGAAAAAGATTGCCAAGTTAGACAAGGCAAATACATCCAGCTATAAGCTATTTTAGAGGTGTATCTAAAATATAATACAGAAAGATTAAAAGGAAGAAAAAATCTGCCAAATACTAAGCAAAGAAAGATTATATATTTTAGTCAAAATAGACTTTGACCAAAAAAAAGCATTGTGAGAGACAACAGAGTCACTTCATAATGATTAAAAAGTCCAATTCATCAGTAAGATGGAATAAATCTTATATGTATTTAATAACTTCAAAATAGATATAGCAAAATGAGAAATCAAGGAAAACAAAAATAAAAACAAATTCATAATGCAGTGGGAGATGTTAACACACCTCCCTCAGTAACTGATAGATCAAGCAAACCATCAGTAAGGGTTAGGAAAGTGCGGTCCTTAGAGGGGGAGTGACAGATGACCCTTCATCCTTCTACAAATGTTGAGAGCCTGAATGTCCAAGATACCACAATTATATGCTTTGCCAGAGAGAAAAAATGCTTTTAGTATTTTTATGAGTGGGAATTCTAGTCCCATTTTATAAATTGGAAGCTTAAGAGGCCTGGAGAAGTTAAATAACTTGGGTAAGATGCTCTTGCTCAGAAATCTTTAATGTCAAATCCTACTGCCTAACACAGCCCTTGACCTTCCTACTTGTGGACAATCTTAATCCCCCTACATCTCTTCCTTGACCTTTTTAAACTTCCTGGAGACCTTTGGTCCAGTCTTTTTGCCCCCTCTCATCATGCTTCCTTCTTTCCCAGTCTGAACCTCTGGAGGATCATTTGAATCCCTCTCTCCCCAGCACTCCTGATTCCCCTGCACTCCTATCCTCTTGGGCTCAGCCCATCCTTGTATTATACCTGGAGTCTACCTGTTCTGCTCCTGTGATTGGCCAAGCTGCTGGGTCATGCTGGAGAAAGATGCCCAGCTCTACAAATTTTTCCCCATAATTCTGGGATCTTGGTCCATCACCTTTGTTCACTCCCATGTCCATAAGACCTCATTCTCTTGGCTTTTTCTCCTTAACCCAACAACTTGCTCAAGTCTCTTCCATTCCTTTTTTGTTGTGTGTTTTTTTTTTTTTTTCTTTAAAAAAACAAAAAACAAACCCAGAGTCTTTTATTTACTTATTTAATTTTTATTTATGACTGCTCTGGGTCTTCGTTGCTGCATGCAGGCTTTAGTTACAGTGAGTGGGGGCTACTCTAATTTCCGTGCTCGGGCTTCTCATAGTGGTGGCTTCTCGTTGTGGAGCGTGGGCTCTAGAGCTGGGGCTTCGGTATTTGCAGCACATGGGCTCAGTAGTTGCAACCAGGGATTGCATCTGTGTCCCCTGCATCGGCAGGTGGACTCCTAACCACTGGATCATTAGGGAAGTCCTGAGTCTCTTCCTTTCTGAAAAGAGTCTTTTCCTCCCCTTTCTGGCCACCATGTAACCACTTCTCTTCTTTCCACATCCAAGGAGTAATTAACAATGTCTCTACTTCCTCACCTCCCAACTTTCCTTCTTTATCCTTTGTAGGCTGGCTTCAGCCCCTATCACCCCAGTGAAACTTCTGTTTCTAAAACCACCAAGAATCTACTAATTACCAAGTGCAAGAGATATTTTTCATTCTTAGAACCTGGGCTCCGCAGGCCTCAATAGCCTAGGATATAAATGGACCTACATGAATAAAAACAAAACAATAAGCACCGAATTTCACCCATTCTTTGCATCTACCCACTGAGGGGGGTGAGGACCCTCTCTGGTCTCTGCAAAGCCTACTCACGTATTTCTGGGTCCACAGGCCAGTGCTCCTATGGACTCACAAATAGCCTCAGGGCATCCAGTAGGGCATCTCCTGCGGCCTACGTTTTCCTGCCTTGGTTGAGGCAAAGAGCTGTGGAGGAAGAAATGTTTCTCTTTGCTTTATGAGTCCCCAAAGCAGATTTATCTGTCCTTGAAATCCTACATTTTTTTAAAAAAATCACACTATTTCCTTTGGTAGAACTCAGACATGAGTTCAGTGGGCCAATTTAGGAGCTGAATCTGAATACAGACTCAAAAATGAGTTCAGCTTCTTCTTCCTCCCACTCCCCTGCCTCCCCAAGCACTAAGGTGTTTCCTCTGGGTCAAGTTCACACACTTGACTTCTCACAGTGAAGCGGGCCCTGCTTCCCAATGGCTACCCAATGGCTATTCCCCCTCCCTTTTGCCTAAAAGCCCCTGACTTTATTCAGGTACCTACTTTACTCTGAGAACTAGTTTAGGGAAAGTAGTTCCAGGCCTGGCCTCATGGGGAGAGTCAACATTAGTTTATTGCCATAAAAGTGGTCCTAGGCCCCCCCAGCTAAGCATGGACTTCTAAATGTTGTCCCATTCCTACAAGGCTGAAAAACTGAGGCTCAAGCTCACTAAGTTCAAACCATGTCTTCAGACTAACATCTAATTTCATTGGTTGGAATCCACTGCCCTCTCAATTCTAGCTTTTGTTTTTTCTGGCCTGAGTACAGTAAGTTCTCTACATACAAAAGAGGTCCATCCCAAGAGTACATTCATAAGTGCAATTTGTTCATAAGTCCAACAACGTACCCAACTAATTGGGCTATATAGTGTTGTACTGTAATAGATTTATGATACTTTTTACGAAAATAATACATAAAAACAAAAAATAAATAAGATATTTTTACTCTTACAGCACCTTGGAAAATGCAGTGGTATAGTACAATAGCTGGCATACAGGGGCACATTCACATCTTTGAAAGTTCACAATTTGAAAGTTTGCATGTAGGGGACTTCCTATGTATTCCTGACTTCATTGCCAGTCAGGATGTGTTTTCACACAAAATTGCACTCTTTCCTGGATTCTTCCCCTTCCCCTACTATCCTGCTTCCCCTTCTCCCTAACTGGTTTCTCTTGGGAACATTTCTTTACTAAATCATCTTTATTGAATCTTCTCTGAGAATCTAATGAAAGTCATGGACCCTATCTCCAGAAAAATGCAGATACACACATTCAAAATGGTGTATATACCTTTTTGCCCTCCTAAAGTCATCTATGGACCCAAGATTAAGAACTCTGGAGGGACTTCTCTGGTTAAGACTCAGCTTCCAGTGCAAGGGACACAGTGGCGGGGGGTGGAGGTGTGATCCCTGGTGGGGAAACTAAGATCCCGCATGCTGCACGCACAACAACAACAAAAGGTCTTTGGGGCAGCTCCATAGCTAACTTTCTCTGCATTTTACACCTTGGTTACCAGGGAGTGGGGACAGGCTCGTTTGGGGCTGAGCTGTTTTCCAGTTCAGCTGTCCCCTGTCCCCTCTGGCCTTGCTGAGGCTGTCTATGCTTCCCTGGAGGCCACAGCCCTGGCTGTAGGCGTCCTAGAGCGCCCCCAGGCCTACGCGCAATGTGCCTTCAGTTGGAAAACAAACCTGGGCAGGACAGCACTCCCTGAGGTGGTGGTCGTGGCCTCTGCTCTTCCTAGACTCCCTTCTGGTGGGGCCCAGTCTGCCTATTAAGCTGTCCTGTCCTCCTTCCTGACTTTTGTGCTGGGCCCCCACCCCACACTGCCTCCTTCCATCCCTCTGGCCAGCAGCCTGGGACCCTGACTCTGAGGAAACCCTAAGACAGGGTCTCTGCCCTCTTCTTCCCATGACTGTAGTCTCTCACGGGGACTTTAGCCCCCCCAAGCTCCGGCCTGTTCGCTGCCCCTTGAAAACCTGGGGTCCGGGAAGGCTGAGGGCTCTGGGCTCCACTGAGGAAACTGGACTCGGGGTGAAGCTCCCAGGCAAGGCCTGTAGGGCCCTTGGAGACAACCTGCTCTCCTGCCTTTGTCTATGTCTGGGCTCTGGGGGGTGCAGGCAGCCTTGGGAGAAGCTGTTCTCCACTTGGCAACCCCCACCCCCAGATGCCTGGCTCTCCTGCTGTTTTCTTCCTCTGGGCTCTGGAACCTTCTGCGGATCCTCTCTCCTCAGGATGAGGAAAGCAGATGTCGCTTTCCCCACCAGGCCCCCAAACATCGCCGCCCCCCTCCACCTCAGGGCTTCCGGCTCTCTCCTCCTTCATTCTCCAGTGACCACGCCCCTTTCCTGCTGTGACAGGTGACAGAGCAGAGTGCCCTCCACCCCCGGCCCTCTATCCGGGCTCAGGGCCTGTGTCTGGGAGGGGAGGCTGGGTCTTGCTCCGGAGGACCCGGCTGCCCAGCCGAGGGGCCACCAGGGCGGGTTTGTCCATCCCGGCCTGTGGCTGGGCCGGGCTGGAGGTTCAGAGGCATCCGTCTGCGGGTGGGGCCAGCTGGGAAGCTTCTGCCTGCCCCTGCAGGACCCTCGCCTGCCTTTTCCAAGTGCTTCCCTTCCACCCTGATGGTGGGTCTCCGCCGTCCCTGGGGTCATATTTCCCAGGAACATGGGGGAGTCGCGCTCTTGCTCTTCAGAGCCACAGCTGAAGAGCTTTCCTGTCAGAGCAGTGGTTCTCAGATACGATGAGAATCACCTGAGAGCTTTACAAACCACTGCTGTCTGGGCCACGGCCACACCAGTTACTGGTTTTAAAGTTCCCGGATGATCCAAACGTGCGGCCTTTGAGCCTCACAAGAACCCTGAAAGGCTGGGACTGTCGTCATCTCCACCATGCAGGTGGGGACACTGGGCTCAGAGAAATGAAACCACTTGTCTGGGGTCAGAGGGTAAGTGAAAGGGACGAGGGTCCCCTCCAGACCTGCACCCTGCTGGAAGCACCCAGGCTTCCAGAGCGGCTTCCAGTGGGACCACGAGGCCTCAGGCTGGCTCAGGAACTGGCCCTGTCTCCCCAGAAGTGGGGAGACATTTCTGCCCCCTCTTTTCTGCATGCTGGGCTGGGCCTCCTCCAAGCTCCAGACTGCGGTGGGTCACTTCCACTCACCCAGCCAAGTCCTTTCACTGGAGAGGCGCGCCCTTTGGTCGGCGGGGAGGATGCATTTTTGAGGTGAAATATTGTACAACAGCCAGGAACGGAAAATATTAAAAGCCCATGGGCGCCAGCAAGGTTCAGGCCAGGGCCAAAAAGTTCAGGAAAAAAAGGAATAAGGCTCCCTTGCAGTGGAAACCCTGGGGTGGGGCGGGATCAGTCACGTCACCCACACCCTATATTCCAGGCTGCCTCCATCTTCAGGGTTAGAGCAAGCCTTGCCTGGGCCGCAGGAAGGCCCTGGGGTGGAGATCCCAAGGGGAAAGCCCCACAGGTGTATTGGATTTGGTCTGCCCTGCCCTGCGGAGATGGGCACAGAGAAGTGGGGCCCCTGAGTGTGGAATATCTTACTGGGATACACAGGTTCTGAAGGTTCCAGGTGCTGGGATGCTGGACATGGTCCTTGTCCTCTAGGGTTTTCACTATAGAGATGGGGCAGGCAAGGAAACGGACAATGTCAATAGAATGCGATAAACGCTTTGTGGGCATGTACGGGGCACAGGGCTCCTGAAGAGAGGAGAAGGGCAGCTATCTCAGTCCTTGGCTATGAGGAAGGGTTCCCAGAGGAGGAGGTGGTACCTGGCTGAGTTCACTACAAATAGATATTTGAAGAATGCTCACAAAGCTGGAGTGTGGGTACGTGCCCTAGAAGCCTATCTCTCTGTGTTGGGAAAACAGAGAGCAAATGGATCCATTCTCCCTGGAGGCGGGGGGGCACCTATCATCTCTCCCTTCCTCTCTGCCCATCGCATACACATTAAAGTATAGACACACTCATAGTCACAAATAGTTACATATAAACACATACACATGTACAAGGTAGTGGAGAATGTACCAGCCTTCTTCTCGGTGAGATAGCTGTTTCTGTAAGAAAGGGTTTTTAAAAATATTTATTTTTATATGCTTCTCTGACTGCACTGAGTCTTAGTTGAGGGATGTGGGGTCTTTAGTTGAGGCACGTGGGATCTAGTTGCCTGACCAGGGATTGAACTCGGACTCCCTGAATTGGGAGAGTGGAGTCCTAGTCACTGGGACCGCCTGGGACATCCTAAGAGAAAGGTTTTAATAAGAACTGAAGGTAGAAGATGAGGCCCCCAAAGTTGAAGACCTGTAGGGACAGGCTGCTGCTCTGCTGAAAACAGGAAGGAGGGTTGGTTCAGAGGGAGGTGTAAGGAGCAGTGGTGGAAGAGGAAGAGGAGGGAGCTCTAGGGCCCATCTAATCCTCTCATTTAACTGTGGAGGAAACTGAGGTCCAGAGAGGGAAAGTAAAATGCCTGAGGTCACGTTGTACCTGGGGGTCAGCGCTGAGTGTGGGCGCACAGGGGTCATGACACACCCAGGTAAGCTTGCAAACCCCCGCACAGCCAGTCGTGGTGCACGCTCCCAGAGCAGGCACGCAGCCGAGGCTGCCATTAATCACACCTGACGCTGCTCAGATCCCTCATTCAGCTGAGAGCTGGGTCAGCCTGCCTGTCTGCATCCCTTTCGCACTCCAGCCCTCACGGATCACAGGGCCCATAGCGGGAAGCAGAATATTTGGGAACCTCGGGTCAGGCTACCTGCAGGTCTGTTCTGAGCATCCCCTGGAGGTTCCCTGAAGCAGTGCAGGATGTTCACCCCTAGAATGGACTCAGCTGCTCAGCGGTCAGGACTGGGCCTGCATCCTCAAAGGAAGATGTGCCTCAGGGCAGAGCTAAAGCCTCACCGGACCCAGAACTGGGACTGCAGACCCCTAGCATCACATCTCAGTGAGATGCCAAGGAGTCTACTGGAGGCAGAGAGGAACCTAGATGTTTCTAGAGGAACCTAGAGGAACAGGAGACCTGGGCTTCATCGTGATTTGCCCCTCTCTCTATGAATGGCCTTGGGTAAATCCCTTTCCCTCTTGAGGATGTATGAATTTATATTATTTAAAAGATTTTATGATATGAACCACTTTTAAAGTCTTTAATTGAACTTGTTACAATATTGTTTCTGTTTTATGTTTTGATTTTTTTTTTTTTTTTTTGGCTACAACAAGACATTTGGGATCTTAGTTCCCTGACCAGGGATTGAATCTGCACCCACTGCATTGGAAGGCAGAGTCTTAACCACTGGACTGCCAGGGAAGTCCCAAATCTATGAATTTATCACATTGAACCAGGGGCTGGAGACACAGAGATAAGGCACAGGCCTTCCTCTTCAGAAGGTTACAGTCGGGTGAAGGAAGGCAGCATTTCCAGGTGGAGCAAAGAGCTCAACTCAGAGTGGGGCTAAATGGGAAATAGTGAGGCTGGGGCTGGAGAGGCGGGTAGGCTGGAATGCTCAGCAGGCGCATCTGCCTGTTTCAGGTATGATGATAAACTCTCATATTGTGCTTGTAACCTTAATGGTGCCACCACACCCCAGATCCCCATCTAGCTGTAACTGTGGGCCCACTGCTCCCTATTCAGGAAAGCACTTGTTACATAGTGTTTGGGAATGGCCACTGATTGGCTCAGGCTGAGCATCTGACCTAAACCCAGCCTATCCACCCACTGGCAGGTGACTGGTGAAGTGCGCTTCTTGGGAAAAGCTCCACCCAATAGGGGTGGAGATAGTAACTAGCTGAGCCAATCAGAATGGCTCCTGGTAGACTGTGAACTAAGGAAATACAGGAGATGGACCTGTGATGAGCAAGGTACAGAGAGAAGCTGCCATACGGAGAGAAGCAGTTGCTCCACTGAAGAAACATTCTGGAGAAACATTCAGGCAGCATGTGAGAGACTGGCCGGCCTCAGCTCAGTTTCTGACTTCAGCTGTCTTTACAAGCTTGCTTTTTATTCAGATGGGCCTGAGTGAGTCATCATTCTTGTTAAACTGTGTAACTAGCTAAGGAGCCCCCTCATCTCCCTGGCATGCCAAAGAGCAACCACCTCTGTCCTGCATCCTGTAGAGAGGCTGCTATGAGAAAACAGAAAGATCAGAGGATGGGCAATTAAGAGACCGGGCCTGGGTTCGAGGCTGACTCAAGTTCCCAAGCATCTGCAAGAGCCAGGCCTTGGCAGAAGTCTGGAATACCTTGCACAGTGTGCTTTCTCCTTCACTGGTTATGATCTGGCTCCAAGGAAAATGACAGATGAAAGCAGCCAGAAAGGTAAAGGCAGCTGCTACCTATTCAGGGTATTCTGCTGTTTGATGGAAGCTGATTAGTTGGGTGCAGAGGATTCAAAGGGCTTCCCTGGCAGCTCAGTGGTAAAGAATCCGTATGCAATGCAGGAGACGTGAAGCCGTGAGTTTGATCCCTGGGTTGGGAAGATCCCCTGGAGAAGGAAATGGCAACCCACTCCAGTATTCTTGCCTGGGAAATCCCACGACAGAGGAGCCTGGTGGGCTATAGTCAAAGGGGTTGCAAAAGAGTTGGACACGACTGAGTGACTAAACAACAAGAGGATTCAAACTCTCTCTGTTCAAAGGGTCCCCAGGGAGATCTGAGAGTCATTGGAGAGGAGGGGCAATTCTGGACATAGCACTGTGCTTGAAAGTCTTAGCCATCTCCTGGGGCACTTCTCAGTAGACCCATGTCTGGGTCCTGGGGAGAACAGAAGGGCTGTAAGTAAAAACTAAAAGAACTGTTCCACCAAAAAGTTTGCTTATCTGGGCATAAACAGACCTGTTTTGGAATCAGGCAAAAGAGGCATTTGTTCTTGCTGTGCTACTGACCTTTGAACATGGAGAAAGCTCTATGGTGCTGGCATCAATGACTTGAAGAGCTGCAGTATGGGGGAAGGGATTGGTCCATGGAGAAAAAAGTCTTTTCAACAAATAGGGCAAAAACAATTGGACATCCACATGCGACAAATGAAGCTTGACTCAGACTTTGCACCATGTTCATAAGCTGGTTAAAAGTGAAAATAGACCTAAAGGCAAAACCTAAAAATTAAAAAAAAAACTCCTAGAGAAAACACAAAATTTTTGTGACCATGGTTTTGGCAAACATTTTTAGATCTAATGCCAAAAGCACAAATCCATAAAATTAAAAATTGATAAATCAGACTTCAAAATTAAGAACTTCTGCTCTTCAAAAGGCATAGGAAGAAAATGAAAAGACAGAACTCCCCTGGCGATCTGGTGGTTAAGACTCTGCACTTCCACTGAAGGAGGCACGGGTTTGATTCTGGGTCAGGGAAGTTCTGCATGCTGTGCTTTGCAGCCAAAAAAAAAAAAAAAAAAAAAAAAGACAAGCTACAGAGCTACTGGGGGAAAATACTTTCAAAATACATCTGATAAAGAACCTGTATCTATAATATATAAGGTACACTCCAAATTCAATAATGAGGAAACAAATAACTTAATTTCAAAATGGGCAAAGTATGTGAACAGACACTTCATCAAAGAAGACATAGAAATGGCAAATAAGAGTATGAAAAGCTGTCATCATTGGTTACCAGGCAAGTGTGAATTAAAACTAGACACACTACCCAACCATCGGAAAGGCTTAAAAACAGCCAAAGGTGTGATTTTAACAGTATCAAGTGTTAATGAGAATGCTGAGCAGTTGGAACTCTCATGTTGCTTGTGGGAAAGTACATGGAATAATCACTCTGGGAAACAGTTTGGCAGTTTCTTATAAAGTTAAGCATACACTTCACTTATAACCCAACAATCACACTCCAAGATATTTACTCGAAAGAAGTGAAAAACATGTTTATACAAAAATTGGTACACAAATATTCATAGCTAAAATATAATTGCTAAAAACTGGGAGACAACCCACATGTCCTTCAACTGGCGAACGAACAAAGAAACTGTGGCATATCCATACAATAGAATACTACTCAGCAGTGAAAAGGAATGAGTTATTGACACATGCAACAGCCTGGATAATTATACTAAGTGAAAGAAGGTAGACTTAAAAGGCTCATACCAAAGAATTCCATTTACAGGACATTCTCATCAAAGTAAAATGACAGGAAAAGAGACAGATCAGTGGTGGTCAGCAGCTGGGGATAGGGAAGGGGGCTGACTCCAAAGGGAGTTTCTGAGATGAGAGAAGTATTTTGTATCTTGATGGTGATATGGTTACAAGACTGTCTGCATTTGTAAACAATCATAGAATTTTCTACTCAAAAGGGTGCTTTTACAGAATGAAAATTATGCTTCAATTTTTAAAAATGGGAAGTGAGGGGATTTTCCTGGTGGCCCAGTGGCTAAACTCCGAGCTCCCAATGCAGGGTGCCTGGGGTTCAATCCCTGGTCAGGGAACTAGATCCCATAGGCTGCAGCTAAAGATCCTGCGTGCCACAACTAAGACCTGTTGCAGCCAAATAAATAAGTAATTTTTTTTTAAAAGAAAGAAAAAGTAAAAAAAAAAAAAAAAAGTAAAAAGAAGAGGGATTCAATTTTCTTCTTCCCTTTCTTTGCCTTTTCTGTTACTGGCCAACATTCTGTCCTCAAAGCTATTGTTCTCCTGGGGGTGGGAGTAATTTCTCAATTCGGCCACCCTGAACACTGCTTTGTTTCTGGAAACAAAGCGTCAACCCACCGAGGACGATCTGTGCAGGCCCATGTCTGCTGTCTCCTGCCGTCCCTCCCTGTCTGGCTAAGCCTGCCCACCCAGGCCTTTCTAACTTCCATTCCCCCTGCTGTCTGTTTCCAAGGGCCATCTGGAGGCCCAAATCTTTACGGCCCAGGTGTTGTGTGGGTGAAATATTCTGCTTAGAAAGGGGGAGGCTCCTCACACTCCACTTTCCGCAGTTCTAGCCCATTAAACGGCCATGGGTCCTGGGCATGCACGTTCTGAGAGGACATCCACCCGACATCTGCTCGTCTCAGCCCTGATACAGGCCGTGCCCATCACTGCTGCAGGTGGGAAAGAGGCAGCTGTCAGATGCTTCAGGGTGGGCTTGACGAACACCTGGGGCAAACGCATCACCCTGAGTGTGACAGGTCCAGGAGGGGAGTGTGAACACTCTTGCCATGACTCCCTGGTAAGTGTGAACCCCCTAGTCCTACACAAAATTGTGAGTGGGGGTGTCCCTGAGGCACACGAGGGGGACTGTGGGACACGCTGATGTCCACACGTAGAATGTGAACTCACTGATTTGTGCAGTGAACAGAACAGTGTCTCAGTGTGGGAGACACTGGAAGTGTGGTGGAGACACTGGTGACTCTGAGCCCGCCATGACAGCTTGGGGAGCATCATGCTGACTCCCACAGTCAGTGGTGAAGGCACTGGGGCTTCTGTGGGTGTGAGCACCTTGTGGTAAGTGTGGGGAGCCCTAGAGATGCCATGTGTGAACTCAAGGCTGAGACCATGGTGAGTGCACCGCAGGACAGCGAGGTGACCTTTTTTTAAAAAAATATTTACTTGTTTATTTGACTGCTCTCGGTCTTAGTTGTGGCGTGTTAGTTTTTCTTAGCTGTGGTCTTAGTTGGGATCTAGTTCCCTAATCAGGGATCGAATCCAGGCCCACTATATTGGGACCGTGGAGTCTTAGCCACTGGACCACCAGGGAAGTCCTAAGGTGACTTTTTTAAGTTTAAGGAGCATGAACACAGTGAGCATGTTACACAAGGTGGAGGGCTCTGTTGGGCATGTTTTGGGGCATCTGCAGACCGTGCCCATTCTCAGGGTATCTGGTCCCCACCCGCAACCTTTGAAGAGTCAGCACACCCTCATAAGACCAGGTGTTGACCAGCAGGCACCGTGTGTGCAGCTATGCGTGACTTGCATAGTTCTGAAGGTTTCTTTTTCTTTCATTTTCTAAGCTGGAGTTATTATAGTTGTTCAGTTTTGCCCAGCTCTTTTGGGAAGTGCTGATGTGGTTACAGGGTGAGAGGAAGTGATTCATGGGTAGGTTTGCCGAAGAACAAAGGGAGGGTAAATGCTGAGGTTGACAGCTATTAAAGTGGTTTTTGATATCAAGATTCAACTACTAGTATCAAGATTAGTTAGAATCCCTGGTGGTCTAGTGGTTAAGAATTTGCCTGCTAAGGCAGGGGACATGGGTCTGATCCCTGGTCAGGGAAGATCCCACACATTACAGAGCAATTAAGCCCATGCACCAGAACTACTGAAGCCCGTGTGTCTAGAGCCTGTGCTCTGCAACAAGAGAAGCCACCACAGCAAGAAACCCGTGCATTGCAGCGACTAGTAACCCCTGCTTGCCATAACTAGAGAATGCACAGCAACAAAGACCTAGCGAAACCAAAAATAAATTAATTTTTTAAAAAAGAATCTGGATTAAAAAAAAGTTTATTAGTTAGGCATTTCAGGTTGACTCCTACTCAACCTGAAGTAGGAGTTGTACTTTTTGGTTTGTATTTGTGGTTGTATTTTTGGTGGGTGTGTGTCATTTTTTGCTTCCTAACATCCATTCTTCCTACTTCTGTTGACAGCACCACAATTTTTCTTTGGGAAAAGTCAGTCCCTGTGATTCCAGTGAGATGATCTACCCCTACCTCCAGAAGTGGACTGATCAGAGCTTTCTACCCCCATGGTTATGGGCACAGGGTGAGGAAGGGCTCAGAAAGAGCCTTTCCCAGGACTTCTGCTCAACACAGAAGTCATGCTTTTTCAATTGGAGATTTGAGACATGCTAGAAAGGAGCCTGGATCTTCTGGAAGATACAGCATCTGTTTCAGTTACTGTTGCATAACAAACTACCCCAAATCTTAGTGGCTTAAATGATGATCATTTTCTCATATCCTCAGAATCTATAGGTCAGGGTCTCATGTAGGGCTTGACTGGGCAATTCAAAAAACAATGACTTGTTTTTTATGACTTGGGTTGAGGCCACTTTGTGGCACTCATCTAGTAGATGAGCTGGTCTGACCTGGAGGGTCCAAGACAGCTACACTCACATGATTGGTGCCTTCATGGTGAGGACTGGAAGACTGGGCTCAGCTGGGACCTCCTACCGTAACACCGACACCAGGCCTCTCCAGTTTGGTGGTCTCTGGGAAGTTAGCTGGCTTTCCCCAGAGCAGACATCCCAAATGGAAGTTGTATGACCTTTTCTGACCTAGCCTTAAAAGTTCACCTCGTTCTTGGTTACAAGTCAGTCATAGGCCAGCTGAGATTCAAGGGGAGGGAAATTAGATTCTACTTCTTGATGGCAGAGGAAGGCAATCACCTTGTACATGAACATGTGCAATGGAAGCTATTGTTGGAGCCAACTTGGGAAAATATAGACTCTGCTACAGCCTTCTTGGGAAAAAAACCATCTCAGAGAAAGCAGTTGAGACATGGATGGAGAACAATCCTGATGATGTTATTTGAGTCCCTGGGTCCAATTTTCCCCAGGACTTCAGTTTTCACAACCATTAGATCCCTTTTCTGCATAATCCAGTCTGAGTTGTGCTTTGTCTCTTGTAACTTGAAGCTCTTTTACTCTTAGCGTGTATGTGTACGTGTGTGCTGAGTTGCCTTAGTCATGTCTGATGCTTTGCAACCCCATGGACTGTAGCCCACCAGGCTTCTCTGTCCATGGGATTCTCCAGGCAAGAATACTGGAGTGGGTTGCCATACCCTCCTCCAGGGGGTTTTCCCAACCCGGGGATCAAACTTTCGTCTCTTATGTCTCCTGCATTGGCAGGCGGGTTCTTCAGCAGTGGCGCCACCTGGGAAGCCCCTGAGTGTGTATATCCGTTATCTGTTACAGTACAACAAATCACCCCAAAACTTAGTGCCTTACAACAATGATTATCATTCCCTGTGATTCTGTGGGTGGCTAGGCCATTCTTTTGCTGGACTTACCTGGCTCGCTTATGCAACTGCTGAGGTAGAAAGTTCAAGATGTCCTCATTTACATGTCTGGCTGTTGGCTGGGGGTCTCAGTTCTCCTTCATGTGGTCTGCCGTTCTCTAGGAGAACAGATTGACTTCTTTATATGGTGATCTCAGGAGAATGTTCCTAGGGAGTGAAGGTGGCAAGATCTCTTGAGTATCATTTCTCCCATTCCTTTGTTCAAAGCAAGTGACAAAGTCAGTCCAGGTCAAAAGGGAGTAAAGAGACTCTACCTCATAATGGGAGAGTTGCAAAGAATTTGTGGTCATATTTAATCCACCACAGTATGATAGATAGCTGGATCATATTAGATAGGGACATTTTTGAAATTAGTGTGTGTATGGGAAGAAGGATGTGTATACCAGGCGGGCAGAGCCAGAGTAGTCTAGCATGTTCTCACTGAGGAGCACACGGCTGGAGTGTATTTCACCTTTCTGAGCCTCGGTTTCCCATCTGTAAAATGGGTGTCATCATTCCTGTCTCACAGATCAGCTGTGAGGCTGAAGATGGGATGATGATCACGAATGTGCCTTGTAAATTACAGGATGCTGAACATTATCATCTGAGATCTGAGAAGCAATAGTCAAGGTGGGCCTGGGTGGTCAGAGAGGGCAGGAGCAGGGAGACTGAGATGGGGCATTGGAAGATGGGGGACATTCACATGGGTGGGGAGGAAGATGGGAAGCTGAGGAGTAGAACTGTAAAGGCACTGGGTGGGAAAAGTGACAGACGGTATCTAGCACAGGGAGGAGACCAACAGGGTCAGAGAGTGAGCTCTCCCACTCCTGTAGACTCTGGGTATCTCGACTCCCATACATACTGGGTCAGCAGCCCCTGAGGGTCGTCCAGAGCTGCAGTGAAGTCCTCCAGTCCCCAGGAATCAGCAGTGGCGCATCCCTACCCAGGCCTGCAAAGCCTCCTCAGGCCACAAGGGGGCGATGATGGGCGCATAGGAGAGGTGGTCAGAGAGTCGGAGACAGATCCCTTCCTCTGGAGCCACCAGCATGATGTCAGACCCCTCCCAGTATTCCCAAGTTTCTTTCCCCTCCGCAGGGTGGAGACCCCTGGCCATAGGCTTGGGTCACAGATGGCCTGGCTAACCTGGATTCCAAGCCCCTCGATCCCCTGGACAAGGGTGGGGGTGATTGATGGGTTTCCCGTGTGTTCCAGGAGAGGGCTTGGAGCTGCAGCAGACTGGCCTGGCCTGAAGGAGCCCCAGGTGGCCACTCGTGGTTGGCGCTGACCCAGCTAGGCCAGGCCCTGGACGGTCTGGATCTGTGGCCGCCTCCCAAGCCCTCACTATCCTGAGGTCCTGGCCAAGGAGAGGAGAAGCCTCTCCCTCAAAGGCGTCCTGGGAGCAGGGTGTGGGGATGGGCTCAGATTCCACCAGTCTAGCCCCGTGCAGTTAGCTGCTCAGTCCTTCTTGGGGACAGAAAAGGATTCTTCAACGGGAGAGATGGGAGGAGATGAGCTAGAAGAACACCAATGGCAGGGAGGTTAGCAGAGCCCAGGGATTCTAGCTCAGCCCTGTGCCAACCATGACAAGACCCTCTGGCCATTTACCCTGCCACCCTACCCTTGGGGCAGGGTAAATGGGGCCTGAGATGTGAGTTCCTGGCCAAGCAAGGACACCTAGGCAGGGATCATGGCCTAAAGGGCTTCCCTTTGCCGAGTCCTAGGCTTCCTGCCTCCTGCTACCGAAGGAGAAGACAGGCTGGGGAGACCTCTTTCATGTACTCTGTGGTTCCATAGAGTAGAGGCCCTGGAAAGAAGTTGATTACCCTGATTCTGACCTCTTGTCCTCTGGTTTACCTCCCACGTGCCTTCCTCTCCTGTCTACCTTGCTCTCCTTATCCAGTCTTGGTGGTCAAGTGACTTCTCTGGCTTCTGGCCTAACCTCTGGTGAGAGTCTTTGGAGCTGTCATTTCTTCTGTTCTCTCCTTTCTGTTGTAGTCATTGTCAGCATCTTATCAAACCTTGCAAGAGCTGGTGGGGGCCTCAGAGCTCTCTCAGTCTGAACTCCTGCTGCATAGGAGGTCCAGCGTCATGTGGGTCATTACTTGTCCAAGATCACACATCAGAATTAGCAATAGAACCAGTACTATACTTTTGGCTCCAAGTTCCTGTTTTTCTCCTGGCCTCTGATCAGGCTATTGGGGCTCAGCTTTTGTCCACGGACCAGCAGAGTTCTTAGGGTCTTCACTCAGTTCACACTTTGCCTTCACTTAGTTCAGACTAAAGCTGCTTCATGGATTGGCTCTGACTATAATTGGACCAGACTTGGTCTAGCTACAGAATCTCTGGGCCAAAATCTGGGGGCCAGGAGGGAAACCAGGAGGCTCCAGTAGAAAAAGCAAACCAGGTCTGTGCCTTGGATCTGCTTAAGGGCTGTCTTTACTCAATATCCTTCCTCCACCCATCCGCTTCTCCCTCAACAGCTCCTGTCCAGGATGATGCTCAGGGAAACAGAGCTTCTAAACCCTTGCTTACACCCACACACATTCACACAGAGAGAAAGACATATATATATATATATATATATATATATATATATATATGAGTGAATGAATGTTAGTCACTCAGTCATGTCCAACTCTTTGCAACCCCATGGAGGCCACCAGGCTCCTCTGTCCATGGAATTCTCCAGGCAAGAAGATTGGAGTGGCTGGCTATTCCCTTCTCCAGGGGACCTTCCTGACCCAGGGATCGAAACCCAGGTCTCCTCTACTGCAGGCAGATTCTGTACCATCTGAGCCACCAGGGAAGCCCATATATATATACATACATATCACATACACACAGGCACATACCTATAGAGAAAGGCACAAACACATACAAGCACACACGCACAACTGAATAAGTGTGCACTGCAGCACTGTGGGATCATTTCCATACAGGGCTTTTTCCTCTGAAATCATGGAAATGTCTTCTCCCTATGTCCTCCCAGTACTGATCCTAGAGCCTGCTCCAAACAGGTGCTCGTCGATAGTGTGTGGAAAGAGGGAGCTGACGCTGGTGTGGAGGGCCACATGGGCCAGGCCTCTATCTCCAGGCCCCGCACAAGGCAGAAAGCCCAGCCTAGGCCCAATGAGCCTGGGATGTAAGTCAAACCTTGGCAACTCTTGCTGTCTCCCTGGTTCACCCCCTTCCCATCTGGTGCCTCCACCCGGGACTCTCTTTGGGTGGTCCATTAACCAGCCCATCAAAATCACCTGGGAGCTTGTCAGAAATGCAAAGTCTCAAAAAAAAAAAAAAAAAGCAAAGTCTCAGGCCTCACTTCAGATCTACTGAACCAGAAAGCCTGGGTGTGGGGTCCAGCATCTGTGCTTTCACAAGCTCTTCAGGGGTTTCTAACGCATGCTACAATTATAGAACTGCTGCCTGTGAGGAGAGGCAAGCTCATGCCGCGGGGGAGGCGGCTAAAGTCTGGAAACACTAGCAGCTGCTTACGCCACCTGTGGGTAAGGCGGCTGCTCATTGCTGGTGGGTGCCCGTATCCAAAGTACTCTCACATGCACACACACACACACTTGCACATATATGAGCATCTGGCACGATCTCAGAGAATCCATATGCAGGGATTCCTCTCAGATCCATTCGGTATAGGCAGGCACCCAAATGAAGGCAGGAAGGGGTAGGAAAGAACTGTTCTCCTCCTGGCCCCACAATCGCTTTGCCCCTTGTCCCTTTGGAGGGTCCCTGAGTGCTCCTTCAGAGCCACAGAAGCCGAGTAGTTGCCCAATCAGACAAGGCAGCCCTAGATGAGAGGTCAGGTGATCCGTGTGCCTAAGAGAACTCGGGGTATGTGCTAAGGGCAGCAAAGTTCTTTCTCTGCATAGGTGGGCCAGGGCCAGGGGAATGTTGGGGATCAGCAGGCAAAGCTTAGGCAAGAGCATACCACCCCCTGAGCCATGAAGCGCTGCCCACACGTAGAATTCCCCTTGGCCCCTCCCCAGGGCTGCTCCCCGAGCCCCGGCCTCCCCACCCATCCCTCTGCTCTGGCCTATGGAGCCCCGGGCAGCTGCCCACCTGGCCCATCCCCAGGCCCTGCGGCATCTCCCCCTGAGGATCTGGAAGTGAAATCAGGCCCCTGGAAGCTGCTGGGGATGTGGGGAGGGGAGGAGAAGGCTGAGCTTCCTCAGGCTCAGATCTGGTTTCGCGGCTGCTTCCCCTGGCGCAGTGCCACAGGCTGAGCCTCCAGCTGTGCTATATAAGGCCCGGTGGCTGGCCTGCTGGAGAGAGGAAAACTCGGACCCCCCAGCTGAGGAGTCCCGCTCAAGACACGGTGAGCCCCGATCTGTTCTCCTTGGCCCGTCCCTGCACCGCTCAGCCTGGCTCAGCTACCCCGGGGCACCCCCCACCAGCCGCCTCACCTCCCGCAGACAAGACTCGCCTTTCTTCTTTGGAACTAGCCCTGAGTCTTCTCCCTCCCCGACGTGAGGATAGGGGCCCTCAGAGGGCCCAGTCAGGGTCTCTTACCTCTGGGTACTCTCCCTTTTTCCTGCGGTCAGCCAGCCTTCTTTGTCTGAGCGCTCTGAGACCTGCGGACTGGGGAGCCTCACCAGCAGAGCCTATGCTGAGGAAACGTCCATAAGCTGCCAGATGGGAAATGGTTTTTCCACAAGGTGCCTCAAGCCACTTTGGCTCCAGACAGTCCCAGAGCAGTCCCAGACTGAGGGCTGTGCAGGCCCTGGGGCGTGCTCAGCCCTTGGCTCAGAGCCTGGGAGCTGGGGGTGAGACCCACAAGAGCTGGGGACCCTGGAGACCCTGCACTCTGTTCAGGTGGCGGAGTTAGTGGCCTTAGAGCTGGATGGTCTGCAGTGTGGGCTTGGTCTGTTCTTCTTCTGGGACAACTAAGTGCTTTTGAATCTTTTTTTCCAGAAAGGAGGAATCTCCCTCTTCTCACCACACCCTGGACTTCGGAGGTTGAAGTGAATCCCTCTTGAATTTCCAGGCACTGGTCAGAATCGGGGTTGGCCAGAGGTCTGGGGAGAGAGAAAATTGAGCGGGAGCCTGGGTCCTGGCCCTATTACCAGGCCTCTTGAACAGGGGAGCTTCTCTTCTTGTTCCTGCAGCCCCTAACCCCCACTCAGCAGTTACTGGGGGGCCCCAGCTTCTCCCTGTGGGTCTGCTCTGCTCTCCTTCAGCAGGCTTCTGGCTGTGTGACTCCCAAGCAGGCCAGAAATGTGTTCCCTCTGCAGCCTGTGCACATCTGGGAATGTGTTCATGGAGCTGGTGTGTCTGAAGCATCTGCACCCTCCAGCTTGCCTGTCCTGTGAGAGGCTGCTGTAGTCGGGGCAGGGGCTGCCCAGCCTTAATATGTAGCCCTGCTGTGCAGGAACGTGAGTCCCACCAAGGGCAGCAAGACAGGCCCCCAAGCCTGGGTCTTGGAAGTGATTAACGAGTCACCCAGAGGCTGCTCGGGGTGAGCACAGGCACCCCCTCGCTGGCAAGGAAACATCTCACCCCAACTGTCCCTTATGTCCCATCTCAAGGTGGGGTCCTAGCACCTGGACCCGGGGTTTGAATCCAGGCCTGCCTCATGTGAACTGAGATTCTGACTCTCTGCATCTCCCAAGCTGCCCAGATTTGCAATGTGGGCAGGTATCATCCTCATAAGACTTCATTCTGTCCACCTTTCACTTTTGATAGGTCAAGAAATAGAATAGTTCTGGGGACTTCCCTGGCAGTCCAGTGGTGAAGACTCCACGCTTCCATTGCAGGGGGTGCGGGTTCAATCCCTGGTTGGGTTACTAACACCCCACATGTGGCGAGGTGCAGCCAAAAAAATAAATGAATAAAAATTTTTTTTTAAAGAAAAAAAAGAAATAGTTCTGCTCAAAACCTCAGAGTCAACTCAGAGATATGGAACCTGATAAGCTTTGTTTCTTTGCAGGTCACTGATCTGAGAAACTTCTCAGGGATTGCATTCCAGGGACTACAACTCTGTGAAGGAACCCTTACTCAGCTCCTGCTACGTTCCCCACAGGACCGGGGAAAAGATGGCAGGGGCGAAGGCCTGCACGTTCTTCTTCCTAGTTCTGGAGATCACCTCAGCGTTGGGTACAGGCTAAGTATCTCCTGTCTCTCTAAGCTGCTACTTGCCATAGGAAAGTCACATTTGGTCTGGGACCCAACTCTGCACCTGCCTTAAACTATAGCCGTGGCACTAAGACCCGAGGCTGGTTTATCTTTTTATTTATAGTTTATACCCTGCTTGTTTTCCTAAAGGGTTTGAGATAGGTCCCAATATAAAAACTCACAGGACAGAATCTTCTAAATGAGGAGAGGGATAAGATGTCACTCAGAAGGACGAAGAGGGTTACCACTGCCCCCTGAGTGCTGAATTTAGCTCTGAGCTTCCTGATAGCCAGAGCAAAAGGAATCCCTGAGTTCTCACATCCGGATTTAGGGTGAGATCTGATTTTAGCTTCATGAAAATTCATTTCGACCCTGTAGCCAAATTTCACAGAGACACTAGAACCCCTTCTGGTCTCCTTGTCCTCAGACCCCATTCTCTGGTGACTCTGAGTTTGCCAGGGAACAGGTGGAGAGAATTTGCCAGGTGGGCTCCCCGAGGCATCTGAGCATCAGAGTTCACAGCACCAAGCTGCATACTCTCTCCCACCTCCCTTTCTTTTCCTGATTTCTAGCTGCATACTCAGGTAAAGCAAAAAATGCTCAGAATTCTCTCTCAGAGCTATGAGCACTGCGGGCTTTGTGACTGCAGATGCGGGAACAGAGGCTGTCCGAGCAGCTTGCCAAACCCTCTATGGGCCCATCTCCTGTCTTGCTCTTTCTGCCTTGACAGCTCTTGTTGATGAAGATAATTAACATTCAGCAATCTGAAGGGAAATCATATTAGTTTGAATAAAAGAGCTACTATCACCCCCAGTTAAGCAGCAAAGAGAATACTAATTTGACTCTCTCATGTGAGAGTTAATTGCCTTTTGAAGCCTTTGCAGGCCTCTGCTCTCCTCATACCTTTCTGTTTTGGAGCCTCCAACTCAGCCTCAGGTGGGTTGGGCCTCGAGGCTCGCTGCCTGTGGCTCAAAGGTCCCTATACCCTTCCTCAGGGAGACTTCGCCAGCTGCGGTCAGAAAACTAAAGGACTGAGACTTCCCTGGTGGCCAGTGGTTAAGACTTCATACTTCCAGTGCAGAGGGCACTGACTCAATCCCTGACTGGGGAACTAAGCTCCCACAGCTTGCATGATGTGGCCAAAAAAAAATTAAAGGACCACTCCTCCAGCCAGATCCTGAGGATGAGGGTGGATTCTCCAAGTCAAACTTTGCCAGGAGAAGGGACATAGACATCTATTGTCCAGGTCTTGAGCTAAATGGAGTTGTTAATGCTTTACTCAGCAAACATTCTGTGCTAGGCATTATTCTAAGTGGATTTTATGAAGCTTATTTAATCCCTATAATCCTCTGAGATGGGGACTATTATTATCCTTACTTTATGATGAGGGGTCAGATGAGTTAAGTACCTGGCCCAAGGTCACACGTTAGGAAGTGGCAGTGTCTGGGGCTCACAGTCTCAATCGCCATGTCCTTCAGAGACTTTGTGTTTCCTTATGGAATCCTCATGCCAACTGGACCACCACATGTGCAGTGGGAACTAATATCTCCATTTTACAAGATGAGGAAAGTAAGGTTCCATTCTGCCAAGAAGGATGGGCTCAGATCTTACAGGAGGAGCCCCAGCTGCCTTGCAGCATCCCATGGTCCATTTCTAGAACAAAAGGGAAAAGAGAACCACACTGGTTGAGCATGGACTGCATGCCAGGTCCCTTTACCTTCACCATCACCCTGGAAAGGCACCATGACCCTGTGATGTGGTGATTGTTGGCACAGCTCTATTAAAAAAAAAATTATTTCTTTTAATTGGAGGCTAATTACTTTACAATATTGTGGTGCTTTTTGCCATACATTGACATGAATCAGCCATGGATGTACACATGTCTCCTCATCGTGAACCCCATTCCCTCTTCCTTCCCACCCCACCCCATCCCTCTGGGTTGTCCCAGAGCACTGGCTTTGAGTGCCCTGCTTCATTTATCGAAAACTTGCACTGTTCATTTATTTTACATATGGTAATATACATGTTTCAATGCTGTTCTCTCAAATCATCCCACCCTTGCCTTCTCTCAAAAACACCAGAAGTCTGTTCTTTATATCTGTGTCTCTTTTGCTGTCTTGCATATATGGTCGGTCATTACGGTCTTCTAAATTTCATATATATGTGTTAATATACTGTATTGGTGTTTCTCTTTCTGACTTAGTTCACTCTGTATAATAGTTTCCAGTTTCATACATCTCATTAGAACTGGCTCAAATGTGTTCTTTTTTGTAGCTGAATAATATTCCATTGTATATAGGTACCACAACTTCCTTATCCATTCATCTGCCAATGGACATCTAGGTTGCTTCCATTTCCTAGCTATTGTAAACAGGGTAAAGTTCTATTTTATGAGGAAACAAATTTAAAAGAATAAAGCTTTTGAGGTCATACAGCCAGTCAATGGCAGAGTGAGACTCTGAACTCACGCCCAGTGCTCATGTTCCATTCCCCACATCACCCTGCTTCCCTATGTCCCGAGAGGCTAGTAGCAGGACCCTGCTGGGCCCCTGTAACTGTCTTGGCTTTTCACTTCTCCTCCTGGCCCTCAGGGAGGCAGATGATGCTCACTCAGTCGGTAAGAAGAGTCCAGCCTGGGAAGAGGACCTCAGCCGTCTTTGCCAAGCCTGCTAACCTCCTGGACAGTGAGTTGTGGCTGGAGCAGGGACTGATGGGGGTGAGGGGCTTTGTCTTTATTGAGCTTGTTAAGAGAATCTCTGCAGTCAGGGGACAATGTCAGGGTTCCATAGACAAAATGCTTTGCTCAGTTGTGTCCAATTCTTTGCGATCCTTTGGACTGTAGCCCACCAGGCTCCTCTATCCATGGGATTTTTCAGGCAAGAATAGTGGAGTGGGTTGCCATTCCCTTCTCCAGGGGATCTTCTTGACCCAGAGATTGAACCCCCATCTTCTGCATTGCAGGCAGATTCTTTTACCCACTGAGCCATTTGGGAACTTCCATAGAAATCCACTTTTAAAAGGCATTTGAGGACTTACCTGGCAGTCCAGTGGTTAAGACTTGGTGCTTCCCCTGCAGGGAGTCTGGGTTCAATCCCTGGTCAGGGAACTTAAAAAAAAAAGAATATTTGGCTGACGTCTCTGTCCAGGCAGAGGGACCAAGTATATAGGACAGCTCAGAAGCATGAGGCTGCCTGATAGATCCCAGGAATGCTGTACGGCTTGCTGGGGCCAGAGCACAGACTGGCAGGGAGACAGAAGAGAGAGGACAGTGGACATACTATCTCATCAGCACCTAAATAGCTGGCTAAGGGAGTTAAAGCTGGGAGTGGTGTGGCCCAGACTGCATGGAGAAAGCTTGCCCTGACTGTAGTATTGAAGAGGGGTGGGGATGGTTTGGGGAAGCTGGAGGTAGAGACACCAGGCAGGAAGTTATTGACATGGTATAGTCAGGCTGCTGAGAATCTTTGGCAGTAGGGTGTGCAGAAGGGTAAGAGATTCTAGAAATGCTGCAGAGGGATGCGATGGGGCCTGAGACCAGTGAGGTGTGGGTGAGGGGTAGCGGGGATGACTCCCAGGGGTTGAGCTAACCGGGGGCTCTGGGGCCCGGTTGGCTCCACCTGGCTCCCACCTGGCTCTCTCTGGCTCTCTCTCAGGTCCTGGGGAGTGGACGATCTGGTTCAACATTGACCACCCGGGTGGGCAGGGTGACTACGAACGGCTGGATGCCATTCGGTTCTACTATGGGGACCGGGTGTGCGCTCGGCCCCTGCGGCTAGAGGCTCGAACCACCAACTGGAAACCCGCAGGCAGCACTGGCCAAGTGGTCCATGGCAGCCCCCTCGAGGGCTTCTGGTGCCTCAACAGGGAGCAGCGACCCGGCCAGAACTGCTCCAATTACACCGTGCGCTTCCTCTGCCCTCCAGGTGAGCCTGGCCAGCCCCCACACAGGGGGAGGCCAGGGCCTGCATCTGGCCATGGAAACTCTGGACATGGCACACATACACGTGCTTCAACTCCATAATAACCCGTTAGTTTCACGAGAGCCATAATGTTCCCAACAGTGTTCTGTGTTGATGGAGAGTTTCCCTTCAATCCATTTTACTGATGGGGAAGACCACAGGCTCTGGAGCTGGACTGCTTTGAATCTGGGCCCACTGTCTCTACTGTGTTCCTTAGGCAGATTTTCTGAAACTCTCTGAACCTCAGGTTTCTCACATGTGGAAGAAAGGTATTAATATACCTTCATGCGGGATTTTGAGCTTCCCTGGTGGCTCAGACAGTGAAGAATCTGCCTGTAATTCAGGAGACCTGTGCTCAATCCCTGGGTCAGGAAGATCCCCTGGAGAAGGGAATGGCCACCCACTCCAGTATTCTCGCCTGTAGAATTCCATGGATAGAGGAGCCTGGTGGGCTATAGTTCATGGGGTTGCAAAGAGTTGGATGTGACTGAGCGACTAACCCTTTCACTTTATGGGGGTTTTTACGAGGATTAAATTAGATAATAAGTGCAGAGGGCTTAATGCAGGTGAAAAGTGCAGTGGGCACTAAGTTTTCATCTCTATTTTAGTTCCTCTGTGCCAGATGCTGTTAGTTCTCTCCATTACTTAACTTTCACAACTGACTGTGAGGAATCTCTATTTTGACAAGTTATTCCAGGTTCAGAGAGGTTAGGGAACTTCTTGGAACGACACAGCTGGTCAGTGGAATGCTGGGATTTAAACCCCGGCCTGTGTTCGCAGAGTCCAAGAGTTCATGCTCTTTCTGTCCTCTCTGCCCATACTGGGTAATTCAGAGCCAGCTGCAGGCCTGTCCATTATGACTGTGCATCCTCCCTTCCTGGGGTTCCGCCAGTGCACACGGCCTGGCCCTGCAGGCTCAGGTGGCAGTGGCAGTCACTAGATCAGGAACCCAGGCTGGGCAATGTCTCAGGGTGAGGTTCAGGGCCCCCGTTTCCTTGCACAGAGGCCTCAGATCAAGGATGAGGCAGAGGGGGCTGGATGTTGCTGAGGCCCCAGGTCTTGACTTCCCAGGGCCCCTTCTGCAGGAGCAGGGGCCGTTTTCACACTGGGAGAGAGTAAAGATGGTGCTGTCCTCCACATCCAAGGACAGCATATCAAAATCCCAGCGCTTGGCCAGTAAGTCCCTTTCAGGGTCACCTATAGCCCATTTGGTGATGTCATTATGAAAATTAAGAGATATCACTTCCTCAAGTCTCTTGGTGTCCATCTGTTGGAAAAATCCTTGCAGGAAATATAAATATCAAAGACATCTAGGATGTAAATGGAGGCCTGGATCTCTGAGAAAAAGTGGCCTCAGGGTCAGGCATCCTGATGGAGTCCCCTTGGGAGGGAAGTCAGACCGCCTGCTGGTCTTCTTTGTAGGATCCTTGCGCCGAGACACAGAGCACAGCCTCTGGAGTCCATGGTCTCCCTGGAGCAAGTGTTCTGCTGCTTGTGGTCACCCTGGGGTCCAGACCCGAACACGCACCTGCTTGGCGGAGTCGGTGTCACTGTGCAGTGAGGCCACCGAGGAGGGCCGGCACTGCATGGAACAGGCCTGTTCAGGTACCACCCCTGCTCCTGGTACCAGGTAGGGCATGGGGCTGGGGCTGAAATAGAGGATCAGACTGAGACAGGTTCATTCATTCATTCATCCACTCGTCAAGTAATTATGTGCACTGATGGGGGACATAGAGGATAATGTGGGAGCACAGAGCAGGGTCAATTATTGTCACTTAGGGGAATCAATTAAGTCTTCCTAGAGGAGGTGTCCTGAGCTAAGTCATGAAGGATGAGTAGGAATTCGTTACGCAGGCTGCTGAGGGACGGTAACAAAGGCCTAAGGATGAGAGGGAGCATATGGGACTCCACAGGTGGGACATGGCTGAAGGAGGGCCAGAATCCATACATGCCCTCCTGATGCGGCCTCTTTTTCCACAGCCTGTGACCTTACCTGCCCCATGGGCAAGGCAAATGCTGAGTGTGACGCGTGCATGTGTCAGGACTTCGTGCTGTATGGGGCTGTCTCCCTCCCTGGGGGTGCCCCAGCCTCAGGGGCTGCTGTCTACCTCCTGAGCAAGACACCTAAGCTACTGACCCAGACGGACAGCAGTGGAAGGTTCCGAGTCCCTGGGTTGTGCCCCGATGGCAAAAGCATCCTGAAGATCACAAAGACCAAGTTTGCACCTATCCACCTCACGGTGCCTAAGACTAGACTGAAGGCAGCCACCATCAGGGCGGAGTTCGTGAGGGCAGGTACTTAAGTTCTCTGGGGGTAGGGCTGCGGAGGAAGGCTGGACTTTTAAATAAAAGGATTCTAGTACTCAGAGCTGGCTTCCCAGCTTGACCAGAGTAAAACTAAAAAGTCCACAAGTTCCAACATCATCTGGTTCCCTACCCTCCACCCATTACTTACCTTCTCTCCTCTTCTCTCCACTCCTATTACAGTCCCCACCACCCCCACTGAGTCACTCTACTACAGTTACAAAGGCGTCCTATCTATTCCTCAACTACACAGGCACGCTCCTGCCTCAGGGCCTTTGCACTTGCTATATACTCTGCTTGGACTATTCTTCCCCCAGATAGTGGCATGGCTTGCTCCCTCAGATGTATAAGTTCTTTTCCTGCCTCCTAGTGTAAGGCTTGGAGGTCATAGAGAGAGAGGCTGGGGAAATTCAGAAACAGTGCAGAATGGCCAGAAAATTCTGCTGGAATCAGAAGAGAAGGTACTGCCCTATTCGAAACAGCCAGCTCTGTCTCAATGGCAATGCTTGGGAATCTTGCCTGGTACAGGGTCCCCTTGGCTCGCCACTACCTCACCCAGATACTGCCCAAGAGGCTATGGGAGCGGGTCCCATCTGGGTGGATGGAGGCAGTGGACTCCATTAGGACCATTAGAAGGGGTCTAGGATGTGTGTGTGAAATTGTACGATTTTAATGCATGTCAAAATACCTGAGGGAGCAAGGCTCTGGAGAACCTGTCACAGTGAAAAACCCCAAACACCATTTCTCATCCCTGTCTCAGAAACGCCGTACATTGTGATGAGCCCTGAGACAAAAGCACGAAGAGCTGGGCAGAGCGTGTCCCTGTGTTGTAAGGCCACAGGGAAGCCCAGACCAGACAAGTATTTCTGGTGAGTATTCTGCCACCTATCTGGCCTGATTCTCCTCTTGGAAACCCAGAGCTTTCTTGTACTGGGTCTGGAGCTGTTAGTCATGACAATAACCAGCAGAATAAAGTTACAAGTAAGGCTCTGGTGTGGCTTCCCAGGCGGTGCAGTGGTGAAGAACCTACTGTCAGTGCAGGAAATGCAAGAGATGTGGGTTCCATCCCTGGGTCAGGAAGATCCCCTGGAGTAGGAGATGGCAACATACTCCAGTATTCTTGCTTGGAAAATTCCATGGACAGAAGAGCCTGGAAGGCTACAGTCCATGCGGTCACAAAGAGTTGGACATGACTGAGTGCGCATGCGCAAACACACACACACACACACACACACACACACACACACACACACACACACACCCTGGTGCATCATCAGGGAATGGGGACTTCTCTGGTGGTTCAGTGGTTAAGACTGCAAGGGGTGCAGTTTTGATCCCCTCTCAGGGAACTAAGATTCTAACATGCAAAAATGAGAAAAAATTAAAAAAAATTTTTTTTTAAGTGGGGGCCAACAGGGTTGAGGCCACTCAGCAAGCCCTGTTGTCCTGTTGAAGCTGGGGTCCCTACAGAGCAGCTGTGGTCTTAGGGTCCTGACTGTATATCCTTGGGACACAGAACCAGGTTTCCCGTCCTAATTTCCCCAAGGCAAACAAGGTTAGAGTCCCCAGTGGCTGTCCTTTACCCTTCACAAACATTTTACAGCCATTATCTTATTTGACCCTCTCAACAGTTCTACAGATCAGCTAGGAATCATGGCATCTACTTCAGATGAATGGAACAGGAAGTTGAAGCTCAGAGGTGAAAGGATTCGTCCAAGGGTCCATAGGCAGTCAGCGGTGGGGCTGAGACTGAGAAGCAGGTCCCCTGACCCCCAGGCCAGTTAGTGATCTTGAATGAGCCGAGTCAGTTGTAGAGTTGGCATCTGCAGGACCTGTCCGTCACCTGTCTGGCTCCTGACACTGTCCTTAAGGATAGCAGCCCTTCCACTGTCCCCTCAGGCTGTCCCTCTCCATCCCTTGCAGGTACCATAACAACACACTGTTGGACCCCTCCCTCTACAAGCACGACAGCAAGCTGGTGCTGAGGAATCTGCGGCGGGACCAAGCCGGGGAGTACTTCTGCAAGGCCCAGACCGATGCTGGGGCTGCAAAGTCCCGCATTGCCCAGCTGACTGTCATAGGTAAGCCTGGCAGGGCCCCTGGAGAACCCCTGCCACAGTGGGCATAACCGAACAAAACTTGGGCTGTCCTGGGCTGTGCCCAGTGCTGTGCTTTCTGGGACACAAAGATGGCACAGACCTTGATCCTACCCTTACAGATCTGCTACTTCAGGAGGTGTGGAGAAATAAGAGACAAGTCAGTAGAGATAGAAAAAAATGCAGCTGAAACAGGAGATAAGGAGCTGTGGATGTTACTTACAGATGAGAAACAGAGAACTGGAATTCCAGGTGGGAATAACTGTTGTGGGTTGCTGGAGGCGTAAACAGTGGTTTTTAGCTTTGGCCACCCACTGGGATCAACTGTTGCATTTTTTTTTTTAACTTTTAATTTTGTATTGGGGTACAGCCGATTAGGGCCTCCCTGGTGGCTCAGTGGTAAAGAATCTACCTGCAATGCAGGAGTTGCAGGAGATGCAGTTTCGATCCCTGGGTCGGGAAGAACCCCTGAAGGAGGGCATGGCAACCCACTCAGTATTCTTGCCTGGAGAATCTCATGGACAGAGGAGCCTGGCAGGCTACGGTCCACAGGGTCGCAAAGAGTCAGACACGACTGAAGTGACTTAGCACGTATGCACAGATAGCTGATTAACAATGTTGTGGTAGTTTCAGGTGAACAGTGAAGGGACTCGGCCACATATCTACATTTATCCATTCTCCCTCAAACTCCCTTCCCATCCCGGCTGCCACATAACATGGAGCAGAGTTTCCTGTGTTACCGTAGGTCCAACTGATGAGTTTTTAAAAAATATTGATGCCTGTGTTTTACCTCCAGGAAGCTTGATTTTGTTGGTTTGGAATGTGGCCTGGGAACACTCAGGTTAAAAGCTCTCCCCAGTAATTCTAATTCGTGGCCAGTATTGTGAACCCCTGATGTTAAACAATGGCCAGGGTCTGTGTGTATGGAGGTGGGGACATTCCAGATCAAGGGCCACCGTGAGCAAAGTTATAGAAGTGGGAAACTGAGGGGGCTTTACAAGAAAGAGTGACCTGATTAAAGCTGGCTTCTAGAAGTGAGCTGAAGGAGGGGAGACCGGAGGCTGAGACCGGTCAGGAACCTGTACTTGCAAAATGAGAGGGAAGGAGGATATCTTAGTAATTGGCCTAAACAAAACCAAACAAAAGTCAGGAGGAAATTTGTTGGGAGGATTCTGGAATATTTCACAGACTCCAAGAAAGTTGAGCAACACAGCTCAGCACAGACAGGACACAGGGCCCTTGGACCTTGGCAGATGAGATGTGGAACCCTGTCAACTGTGGTTCCCAGCTCGTTATACCAGTGCTCCCTGCTTGTCACAGTTATTCTTAATACTTTATATGTTTAATATTTTAAATTAAAAAGTAATTTACTGTTCAAGTTAAATTTATAGATAATAACTACATGTGATTTTAAGATATATATATATATGGAACATGCTCCTAATGACATAAAACGGAAATATAAAAAAAAATTTTTAATGCAAAATCGTATGTATTTAAATATGTAAGTGTTAATGACACAAGAACGCCCACCAAGAAGTCAGACACTTGCACTTGAATCCAGTCACCATGAATGTGACAACAACAAATACTGGCCTTGGGCAGCTGTAGGGAGGTGATTTTTCTGAGACAAGAAGCAGTTCTTGGTATTTGACCAAGCTAAACAAAGTACAATCTTAGCTCGATTTATATGGTAGTTGCATTCTTCAAAAATTCAATGCATGGTAAAACCATGTATAAAACACCAGGTTCTGATCATTTAAACATGCTTTCCATGTACGTGAATGTCTATAGAATATGTGAAAGCAGAATGCAGAAAAATTCTTTATGTCACACAGTGCCAGGCACTGCAGAAAACAGAGCTGCAAGCCCGCCCCACCCACAAAATCCAGTAGCACTCCCAGTTTTGGTGGTAACTCAGAACACCCTCACAAATTTTCAAGATCCCTCCAATGAGAACCATTACTGTAGTGGTCTCCGCAAGGAACTCTGTTTCTCCAAGGATAAAATGGAATTAGTAATGGCTATCCATTCTCCCTCAGAGGAGTTCTGTGAGAGTTGGGACCGTGCCAGTGCTTTGAAAACCCGAAAGCACACAGTGAGGTCAGAGATGTGAGGTTGAGGTGCCCTTCGTGTAGGAAAAGGACTTACATTTAATGTCTTGAACTATTTCCCTCCATAGCCTCTGATGAGATTCCTTGCAACCCAACCCCTGAGAGCTACCTTATCCAGCTGCCCCATGACTGTTTCCAGAATGCCACCAACTCCTTCTACTATGATGTGGGTCGTTGCCCTGTCAAGACCTGTGCAGGGCAGCAGGATAATGGGATCAGGTGCCGAGATGCTGTGGAGCACTGCTGTGGGATCTCCAAAACAGAGGAGAGGGAGATCCAGTGCAGCGGGTACACGCTGCCCACCAAGGTGGCCACGGAGTGCAGCTGCCAGCGGTGTACGGAGACTCGGAGAATCGTGCGGGGCCGGGTCAGCGCAGCCGACAACGGGGAACCCCTGCGCTTCGGCCACGTGTACATGGGGAACACCCGTGTGAGCATGACGGGCTACAAGGGCACATTCACTCTGCATGTCCCTCAGGACACAGAGAGGCTGGTGCTCACGTTTGTGGACAGGATGCAGAAGTTCGTCAACACCACCAAAGTGCTGCCCTTCAATAAGAAGGGGAGTGCCGTGTTCCATGAGATCAAGATGCTTCGGCGGAAAGAGCCCATCACCTTGGAGGCCATGGAGACAAACATTATCCCCTTGGGGGATATGGCTGGTGAAGACCCTGTGGCTGAGCTGGAGATCCCATCCAAGAGTTTCTACCGGCAGAACGGGGAGCCCTACATGGGAAAAGTAAAGGCCAGTGTGACCTTCCTGGATCCCCGGAATATTTCCACAGCTACTGCTGCCCAGAGTGACCTGAACTTCATCAATGATGAAGGAGACACTTTCCCTCTTCGGACATATGGCATGTTCTCTGTGGACTTCAGAGATGAAGCCACCTCAGAGTCCCTTAATGTTGGCAAGGTGAAGGTTCATCTTGACTCGACCCAGGTCAAGATGCCAGAGCATGTGCCCATGATGAAACTCTGGTCGCTCAACCCAGACACAGGGCTGTGGGAGGAAGAAGGTGACTTCAAACCTGAAAGCCAAAGGCGGAACAGAAGGGAAGACAGGACCTTCCTGGTGGGCAACATGGAGATCCGTGAGAGGAGGCTTTTTAACCTGGATGTCCCGGAAAGCAGGAGGTGCTTCATCAAGGTGAGGGCCTACAGGAGTGAGAGGTTCTTGCCCAGTGAGCAGATCCAGGGGGTTGTGGTATCTGTGATCAACCTGGAGCCCAGGACTGGCTTCTCCTCCAACCCCAGGGCCTGGGGCCGCTTTGACAGTGTCCTCACGGGTCCCAATGGGGCCTGCCTGCCTGCCTTCTGTGATGACCAGTCCCCTGATGCTTACTCTGCCTATGTCTTGGCCAGCCTGGCTGGGGAAGAACTGGAAGCAGTGGAGTCTTCTCCTAAATTCAACCCAAATGCAATTGGTGTCCCTCAGCCTTACCTCAACAAGCTCAAGTACCGCCGGACAGACCATGAGGACCCACGGGTCAAGAAGACGGCTTTCCAGATCAGCATGGCCAAGCCACGGCCCAACTCACCTGAGGAGGGCAATGGACCCATCTATGCATTTGAGAACCTCCGGGAATGCGAGGACGCACCACCCAGTGCGGCCCATTTCCGGTTCTACCAGATTGAGGGGGATCGGTATGACTATAACACAGTCCCTTTCAACGATGATGACCCCATGGGCTGGACTGAAGACTACCTGGCATGGTGGCCCAAGCCAATGGAGTTCAGGGCTTGCTACATCAAGGTGAAGATTGTGGGGCCACTGGAGATAAATGTGCGATCCCGTAACATGGGGGGCACCCACCGGCGGACAGTGGGAAGGCTGTACGGAATCCGGGATGTGAAGAGCACACGGGACAGGGACCAGCCCAACATCTCCTCTGCCTGTTTGGAGTTCAAGTGCAGTGGGATGCTCTATGACCAGGACCGTGTGGACCGCACGCTGGTGAAGGTCATCCCCCAGGGCAGTTGCCAACGAGCCAGTGTAAACTCTATGCTGCATGAGTACCTGGTCAACCACCTACCGCTGGCGGTCAACAACAACACCAGTGAGTATACCATGCTGGCGCCCTTGGACCCACTGGGCCACAACTATGGCATCTACACTGTCACTGACCAGGACCCTCGCACAGCCAAGGAGATTGCGCTCGGCCGGTGCTTTGATGGCACATCCGATGGCTCCTCCAGAGTCATGAAGGCCAATGTGGGAGTGGCCCTCACCTTTAACTGCGTAGAGAGGCAGGTGGGCCGTCAGAGTGCCTTCCAGTACCTCCAGAACACCCCGGCCCAGCCCTCCCCTGCAAGCACTGTCAGGGGAAGAGTGCCCTCAAGGAGGCAGCGGGCAAGTCAGGGTAGCCAGCGTGGAGGGGTGGCCTCTCTGAGGTTTCCTGGGGCTGCTCAGCAGCCTCTGAGCGACTGAGGCTTGTGGTACTTCTCTTCTCCTGCCATCTCACATGACAGCCTTGTGGGACTGACGCCCAAACTGTCACTCGGTTAATTTAAGCCCATCTGTTCTGGTGCAACTTGCGTGTTTCTTCATTCCTTTACTTACTTATTGTCTTTGTCCCATGATACTGATGGGCATGAAGCCCCTAAAATGTCAAAATAAAGCCCCACTGTCCTGTTCTCTCTCTACAAGAAACAAGAAATTGGCCATGGGCAAACTCTGTGGCTTCAAGCATTCTTCCTTTAGTGCCATACCTGGAAATGTCTTTCATTTTCTTTTTTGCATGGTTTTGCCCACCTCTAATGATAATCTGATGTTGAAGATCAAATAACCCATATAAAGCATATTTCTTGGCCTGGCTCCATAGGATGTAAGCAAGGCCTGCATCACAGTTCATACATATAAAAGGTGGTGAAATAAAGAAATAAACTATATTGTTACTTGAAATGTTACTAACATTTCTTTGCTGAATCTGGAACTCTAGTGCATGTTCAGTGTTCAACTGTTGAATATAAGGTAATCATATTTCCTCTGCCAAATCTGGAAAAAACATCACCTGGTATCCACAGCTGCACTCGGTTGCTAACTATATTAATGTGTTTCCTTTTATATTTGCTATTGTTCTTGCTAGAAGCCCAGTGTGGCCCAGAACAGATGTCAATAAATGCACATTTTGTACTTGATTTTGAGGTCACTGACCTGTCTTTAAACCATTAAAGTGAGCTAACTGCTCAGAGGGACAGAGGGGTCTCTGGAAAATGGTTACAAGTTGCCTCGAGGCATAGCGCCACCTAACCCCAAGTTACAGGGCTGGGTGACTAGGCACATATTCCAGTGGTCAAGTTTGTTCTCATGGATCATATTTTCCATTTGCAGAGTAGAGCAGAGATTCCTGGAGTTAAAAGCATGTTCTGGGCCCCTGAACAAAGCTGAAAACATGTCCTGATTTTTTTTTCATCCCTTCCAATACTGGGGAGCTTATACAATGCTTTGGCCCAGGGTCTGGCAAGCTGGCCCAGTGGTCCTTTGGCAACCCCCCGCAGCGTGCTGCCTTCTCCAGCTGGGTTGGCTGGCCTCACTCAGAAGGATGGGCTTTTTATTTTTTTCATTCCAAGCTCTTCTAAAGATGCCCAGCTTTTCCAGACACCAGACCTCTGTTGTGTATAATAGCTTCTGTCCCTTGAGTAAAATGACTGGTCCAAATGGACAGGGTTTTTTTTTTTGGAAAAGGTGTTTGGTTTAAAATAGTATATCAGAGGCCCTAGATGGTGCCAGAGTGATCCTGGAGGCATCAACAGCCAGGGATGAGTAAGATGTACTGATTGCCTCTTTCCCAACCTCTCCAGAATCTGTTACAAAAGACGCCAAGGGGTGAGGAGAGGGCATCACTTACAATCAGGACAAAATGCTCTCCCTGATCCCCTGGCAGGCCTGGTGCAGCTCATTTTGGCCACCTCCGGTCTGGCCTGGATTTGTAATCTTGGATCAGCCTCTGCCCAGTTCCCAGGGGTTTGGTTCATAATTGACTAGAAATTTCTCTGGCTAAGCACCCCACTCCCATGACCTCTGAGAGTGAGTGTATGCAGGGCTAGGGCCTCGCAGCTTTGTGACTGCTCCTTAACCTACTTCCAGGCTATACTTCCCAGGAAGTGGCTCCCACTGAGTACATTGGGTGGGATAACAGGAGGAGTGGTTTTGACTGCCCCTGCCAAGGAGTCAGTGCTCAGCTCTCTATAGCACAGCTGCCTCACTGCTTCAACCTGATAGTCCAGTTTCCTGCAAACTCATCAGAAGAGGTTGCTGGGGAAAGTGGGATGACTGGGCTCCCAACCCTTGACCTTCCCTTTCTGTTCTCCATTGAGGACCTGAATAAATGGACTCCAGCAAGTGACAGCTGCTGGAGTCCATTTTTTTTTTTCTTGCTCATCAAATATTTATTGAGTGCCTATTCTATGCAAAGCCATGTGTGCAAGTAGACAGGTCTTCATGAGTATATAAAATATACTACGTGGACTTTCCAGGTGGTCCAGTGGTTAAGAATCTGCCTTGCAATGCAGGGGACATGGGGTTTGATCCCTGGCCTGGGAACTGAGACCCCACATGCCACAGGGCAACTAAGTCTGCTCACCACAACCAGAGAATCCCGCATGCCGCAACTAAGTCTCAATGTAGCCAAAAAGAAAAGAGAAAACAAGCAAACCTACACACAGCTGCATCAGCTTTGGAGGGGGTGGTGGCCAAAGGCTTCTTAGAGGAGGTGACGTCTACTCTGAGGTCTGAGTGATAGGACCTGGCATGCTGAAGGTGTGGTTTGTCGGGAGTAGGGGCCACAAGCAGAAACCGTTTGTGCAAAACCAGGAAGGTGGAGGTTGGGAGGGGAGGGCAGATACCTCTCCTTCAGACAAGGAACACTGTTGAGTTGAGCTCATGACACCTACTCGTTAAGCATTTTGCTTCTGAAGGCAGATAGGCTCCTTGCTAGCTGTCTGACTTTGGTTAAGTCATTTTCCTCACCTGTAAATGAAGGGGTTGGAGGACTTCCCTGGTGGTCTAGTGGTTAAGACTCTGCTTCCACCACAGGGAGTATGTGTCTGATCCCTGGTCAAGGAACCCACACGCTACTCTACACAGCCAAAATAAATAAATCAATAAATAAATGGGTTGGTTGTACACCTAAAACTAATATCTAAATTATAAGTAAATAGAAAAAAAATTGAATGGAGAATTTGTCTAGACTGACTCTAAACCATCTCTAAAGTCCTTTCCATGCTCTTCACTGAGGCTAAAGAGCACAGTTCCCAAGATGCCTTTGCCCTAACAAACAGCGGATGATTCACTGGGTGTTCCCTTCCCCTGCGGAGACTCTGCAGACTGGATGGACAAAACGTTCATTTCAGAAAAGCCCCGGGGTTTTGGGCTCAGCCTCCTGTACCCTGGCAGATAACCCAGTTACTGAGAGTGAACTGTAAGAAGACAGATGCCAGATGGCAGGGAGGAAGGGCACAGACAGGAAGATAGAGGGGCCGATCAGACAGTTTCTGCTCCCAACCAAGGAAGCTGCAGGCAGAAAACTTGCTACAGTTTGGAGAGTTCCAGCAGCTAGATTGGTAGAGAAAAATGTCACCAAGATGTCGGGATAAGAACAGAGGCTTGAAAGACTGAGAGAACGTAGACAAGTTGGAGGCAGTGCAGGACAGGAGGAATTTCAGGCAAAGGGATATCAGCTAGAGCCAAGGAGTAGTGCTGGGACTGCACGCTGGAAGGCTTTTGGTTGGAAGTAACAGGGGTGCCAGCAGACAACTGGAAGGGCCAGAACCAGGGACTGCAAAGCCTTCAGAATCTAGGCCATCACTTTTTGGTTTTCCCCTCCAGTTAATTATGACTTACGGCAATTTGGTAAATTATACCTTTATAAATGGAAATGAAACATCTATCTGTTCTCTCTACCTGATCCCTCCAGAAACTGTAATTTCTTAGTTTGCCAGTAACTTTATCAGGCAAATAAAGAAAGTGAAAGTGGCTCAGTTGTGTCCAACTCTTTGCGACCCCATGGACTATATAGTCCATGGACTTCTCCAGGCCAGAATATTGGAGTGGGTAGCCTTTCCCTTCTTCAGGGGATCTTCCCAACCCAGGGATCGAACCCAGGTATCCCGCATCACGGCTGGATTCTTTACCAGCTGAGCCACAACGGAAGTCCAAGAATACTGGAGTGGGTAGCCTATCCCTTCTCCAGCAGATCTTCCCGACCCAGGAGTTGATCCAGGGTCTTCTACATTGCAGGCAGATTCTTTACCAACTGAGCTATGAGGGAAGCCCAAGTAAGGAAGGCTACCTCCTAATAGGTACAGAAGTCTTAAGGTACTTGGGGGGAAATGAGAGGAATTCATCCAAATCTATAGATACCACAGGCAGAACCTGTGACAAGGCCTTGGCATGGCTTTCCTGCCTTTGAGAGGCCTTTTAAAAGCTTAATCTGAGATTCCTTATGAAAAGTTCCAGCACATCCAACTTAAAAAGAGCCTATGAGATCAGTAGCATGGGTGTGTGCTGAGTCACTTCAGTCGTGTCTGATTCTTTGTGACCCTATGGGCTGCAGGAGCCCACCAGGCTCCTTTGTCCATGGGATTCTCTAGATAAGAATACTGGAGTGGGTAGCCGTGCTCTCCTCCAGGGGATCTTCCTAACCCAGGGATCAAATCCAAGTCTTCTACATCTCTTGCATTAACACTAGTGCCACCTGGGAAGCCATGTGATCTGTTACACTTATGTAGATAATCAGGCCAAATTCATGAAAAGCAGATTTATTTCACAAACAGATTAGTCTTAATTTGGCCATATTTGGTAGAAATGAGGGTATTTAGAGAGAAAAATACATGTTTCAGTGGATATTTAATTCTAGTTTTGTTAATTGAGGTCTGTGATTACTGCTAAAGACTCACTTCTCAGATGGCTTGTTGCTATATTATTGTAAAGTTTGGTTCTGAAGCTTATCACAGTTATCTATCTTTGAGTGAAGATATGTGCCATGACTTGCAACCAGCAGATTATGTATACTGGAAAAGACATCAGATAAAGGATTCTTTACAGCCACTTTCATTCTTCTGAATGAACTGCAACTCCTATTTCTGATACCCAACTTTGACTAGGATTAATACTACCAGACCAGGACAAGAAGAAGGTGACATCTGAAGTAGATAGCTGACCCAAGATGCTGGACCAAGTCTATATACTAATTACTTAGACAATTACTCATACTTTTACTTGTGAACCAAATATACTTTTTTTCCTTGGTCTCAATTATTTGCAAGTTTCAAAACTCAATCTAGTTTCTGGGTTTGTGGCTAGTTACCTCTGTCCAGTACTCCTAGGTTACCTTGGTGGATTTCTCTTCTCTAAGGCTCTAAATAAATGGCCCCTAGCAATTTTCTTTTAGAAGGAAAAAACTCTAGTACCATGCAAGGTAATTTTACTGCCAATATGATGAAGTGGGACCCTCTTAGCCAGTTAATGAAAACTGTCCTGAACCTTGTCATAAGTAATAGTTTTAACTAGATATTAAATATTGGGTAGCTCCTAACAGGATCCCGGAGAAGGCAATGGCACCCCACTCCAGTACTCTTGCCTGGAAAATCCCATGGATGGAGGAGCCTGGTAGGCTGCAGTCCATGGGGTCGCTAGGAGTCGGACACAACTGAGCGACTTCACTTTCACTTTTCACTTTCCTGCATTGGAGAAGGAAATGGCAACCCACTCCAGTGTTCTTGCCTGGAGAATCCCAGGGATAGGGGAGCCTGATGAGCTGCCGTCTATGGGGTCACACAGAGTTGGACACGACTGAAGCGACTTAGCAGCAGCAGCAGCAACAGGATCCAGTGTATTTATGGAACAAGTTTAAGGCCTTGACTCTCCCCAGGTTAGTTAGAAAGATGCACAGTTGCTTTCCCTTGGCTCCAGGTCACCTACGGGTAGTCTTGGAAACAAGCCCTGCGCTCTGCCTTTAATGTGAGCATATTGAGTTCTACCAATTTTCCAATGGTATGACCATGTGACTGAGATATTTGTTAACTCATCTTATGACACATGAAGAATCAAATTTCTGCTTTGAATGATTCTCCTCCTAGTTTAGGAAAAATACTGTGAAAATGTTTTTGTTTAGGAGAATCTCGGCTTAAATCTTTACTAATGACATTGTTACTCTGTCAATTTTGATCACATCTATAGTTCTGTATAAATTATTGAGCATGCACATGCAAGATAAAATAGGCATAAATTGCATTGGAAAACTTGGAATTGACCATTAATGTTTGCCAGACATCTTACCAGTACAACCACCTAAAAGGAAAGATAAAACAGAGATATGAAGACCTGACATGGACAGACATGATAGACCCAGGACAGGTAAGAAATGCCCTTGACATCGACGGACAAAATATTTGCTCAACTAATGCTTTCTCACTAAAGCCTAATGATCAAGGGACTTCCCTGGTGGTCCAGTGGTTAAGACTCCACACTCCCACTGCAGGGGGCACAGGTTCAATCCCTAGTCAGAGAACTAAAATCCTGCATATCGCACGGCAAAAAAAAAGAAAAAGGAATATTATCACGTAAGGAGTTCTGGTTGATGCTGATGTAAAATACACCCTAAAAGGGAGGGAAGAGGCCCAAACAGGCAGAGAAAAAAATTTGCTTAATTTTTTTTGCCATAAAATATGAATTTTATTTCATCAATCTCAATTTAACTCAGTCTTGTTCTATATGCTCTATAAATACTGTTTGTTTCTTTTTAAGTTCCTCCTCTCTAATCAGTCTGTTTTCAATCTCTCCCTCTTACTGTGTGGTCTCTGCTCTCTGTTCAGTTCAGTTCAGTCACTCAGTTGTGTCCGACTCTTTGCGACCCCATGAATCGCAGCATGCCAGGCCTCCCTGTCCATTACCAAGTAACAAAGATTGCAACCATGTACATGTCTGCTGTACACAGTGGGGCAGATCTCCAGGACCTTTTGGTTTAGATGTGTAAGAACCTCTGTCCAATAAACCATTAATATCTGTTACTGTCTCTTGGCTCTTTGGTCTTGAGGCTAGGCTACAAGGCTTACTAGGCCTGCAGGTGCAGCCTAACAGTGGGTTTACTGGGAGTTTAGAGTTTTCCATTTCCAAACATCAAGAGGTTTTAAATACAACAAATGAGATCTGTGTGACACCAATTCTTTGAAATCTGTTGTGTATTACTTTGTGACCTAGTACTTGGTCAGTTTTTGTAGTTTCTATGTGCGATTAAAAAAATTTTTTTTTAACTTTAAAAAAGTATTTATTTATTTTTGACTGTGTTGGGTCTTGGTTTCAGCATATGGGATCTTCACTGTGGCATGTGGACTTCTCTCTAGTTGCAGAGCATGGGCTCTAGAGTGCATAGACTCTGTAGTTGTGGCACATGTCTTCGAGGTTCATCTATATTGTAGCATGTATTGATATGCCATTACTTAAAAAAATTTTATTTTTAATTGAGGGATAATTTCTTTATAACATTGTCTTGGTTTCTGCCATACATTGACATGAACCAGCCATAGGATATGCCATTACTTTTTATGGCTGAATGGTATTTTATTCTATGGATATACCACCATTTATCTATTAATAAGTGATGAACATTTGAGTTGTGTCCATTTTTTGCCTATTTTGAATAATGTCACTATAAACGCCCTGTACAAGTCTTTGTATGAACGTATCTTTTCGATTCTCTTAGGTATATACCCAGGAGTAGAATTGCTAAGTCATGTAATATTTCTGGGTTTAATCTTTGAGGAACTGCTAAATTGTTTTCCATAGCAGCTGCATCATTTTACATTCCCAGCAGCACTATTGGAGGGTTGTAATTTCTCTACATCCTTACCACTACCTGGGTGATTTCTGCTTTTTTGAGTTATAGCCATCTAGTGGGTGTGAAGTGGTATTTCACTGTGGTTTTGATTTGCATTTTCCTAATGGCTAACTCTGGGAGTTGGTGATGGACGCGCTGCGATTCATGGGGTTGCAAAGAGTCGGACACAACTGAGAGACTGAAGTGAACTGAACTGAATGACTAGTGATGTTGAGCTCTTTTTCCATACTTATTGGCAGATGACACCACCCTTACAGCAGAAAGCAAAGAGGAACTAAAGAGCCTCTTGATGAAAGTGAAAGAAGAGTGAAAAAGCTGGCTTAAAACTCAACATTCAAAAAACTAAGATCATGGCATCTGGTCCCATCACTCCATGGCAAATAGATGGGGAAACAATGGAAACAGTGACAGATTTTATTTTCTTAGGCTCCAAAATCACTGCAGATGGTGACTGCAGACGTGAAATTCAAAGACGCTTGCTCCTTGGAAGAAAAGCTATTACCAACCTAGACAGCATATTAAAAAGCAGAGACATTACTTTGCCAACAAAGGTGTGTACAGCCAAAGCTATGGTTTTTCCAGTAGTCATGTATGGATGTGAGAGTTGGACAATAAAGAAGGCTGAGTGCCAAAGGATTGATGCTTTTGAACTGTGGTGTTGGAGAAGACTCTTGAGAGTCCCTTGGACTGCAAGGAGATCCAACCAGTCAATCCTAAAGGAAAGCAGTCCTGAATATTCATTGGAAGGACTGGTCCTGAAGCTGAAACTGCAATATTTTGGCCATCTGATGTGAAGAACTGACTCATTGTAAGAGACCCTGATGCTGGGAAAGATTGAAGGTAGGAGAAGGGGATGACAGAGGATAAGATGGTTGGATGGCATCACTGACTCAATGGACATGAGTTTGAGCAAACTCTGGGAGATGGTGATGGACAGGGAAGCTTGGCATGCTGCAGTCCACGGGGTCCCAAAGAGTCGGACACAACTGGGCTACTGAACAACAACAAATTGGTCATTTGTATATCTTCTCTGGAGAAATGTCTATTCAAATTCTTTGCTCATTGTCTTAGTCTATTTGAGCTGCTATAACAAAAATATCAAAGACCATGTGACTTATAAACAATAGAAACACATTTTTTATAGTTCTGGAGGTTGGGAAGTCCGAGATCAAGGTCTGATATATTTGGTATCTGGTGAGGGTCCACTTCCTGGCTCATAAAGTGGGAAGGGCAAGAGTGCTCTCTGAGGCCTGTTTTATAAGGGCACTGATCTCCTTAATGAGGGCTCTCATTACTTCCCAAATGCCCCAGCCCTTAATATCATCACATTGGGGATTAGGTTTCAACACATGAATTTTGTGAGGACACAGACATTTGTCCCCTTTTAAAATTGAGTTATCTTTTTACTGTTGAGTTGTAAGAGTTCTTTGTGAGGACACAGACATTCACCCCCTTTTAAAATTGACTTATCTTTTTACTGTTGAGTTGTAAGAGTTCTTTATATATTCTGAATACTAGGCCCTTATCAATACTTGATTTGCAAATATTTTTCCCCATTCTATGGGGTGTATGTCACTTTACTGCTTTTGAAGCACAAAAGTTTTTAATTTTGATAAAATTCAATTTATTTGTTTTTGGTTGCTTATGTGTTTTTGGTGCCCTATCTAAGAAACTGTTGCCTAATTCAAGGTCATAAACTTATACCTTTATTCTCTTCTGACAGTTTTATAGTTTTAGCATTTGCACTTAGGTCTTTGACTCATTTTGAGTAAATGTATATATTGGATACAGGTAGAGATCCAACTTCATTTGTATGTGTATATCCAGTTGAACCAACATCTTTTTTTTTTTTTTTTTTTTTGGTAAAGATTCTTCTTTCTTATTGAATGGGCTTGGCACTCGTTGAAAATCAATTGACTGTAAAAGTGAGGATTTGTTTCTGGACTCTCAATTCTATTCTATTGCTCTGTTTGTCTATTCTTATGACAGTATTCTCTGTCTTTATTACTGTAGCTTTGTAGTAAGTTTTGACAACAAGAGAGAAGGCAATGGCACCCCACTCCAGTACTCTTGCCTGGAGAATCCCATGGACGGAGGCGCCTGGTGGGCTGCAGTCCATGGGGTCGCTAAGAGTCGGACACGACTGAGCGACTTCACTTTCACTTTTTACTTTCATGCATTGGAGAAGGAAATGGCACCCCACTCCAGTGTTCTTGCCTGGAGAATCCCAGGGAGGGCGGAGCCTGATGGGCTGCCGTCTATGGGGTTGCACAGATTCGGACACGACTGAAGCGACTTAGCAGCAGCAGCGCAAGTCTTGCAAGTTTGTTCTATCAATTTTTATTATCTGAAAATGTCTTAATTTTGTCTCAGTGCTTGAAGACTGTTTTGCCACTACACAAATACTAATTCAATTTTATTCATATAATTTTAACAATTATATATTCTTATTTATTTTTAAAAAGATTTATTGCTTACTTTCTGGCTGTGCTGGGTTTTCGTTGCTGCATGTGGGCTTCTCCAGTTGTGGTGAGCGGGGGCTACTCTCTAGGTGCGGTATGCAGGTTTCTCATTGCAGTGACTTCTCTTGTTGTGGAACACAGGCTCTAGGTGCTCGGGCTTCAGTAGTTGTAGCACGAGGGCTCAGATTTGTGGCACATGGGCTTAGTTGCCTCACAGCACGTGGGATCTTCCCAGACCAGGGATCGAACCGGCGTCCCTTGCTTTGCAAGGTGGATTCTTAACTGCTGGACCACCAGGGAAGCCCTATTTATTTTTTAATTTTTTAATTAAAAAATTTTTTTTGGCTATGTCACACATCGTATGGGATCTTAGTTGCCCTGTGTATGTGTGTATGTTAGTCACTCAGTCGTGTCCAACTCTTTGCAACCCCACGAACTACAACCTGCCAGGCTCCTCTGTCCATGAGGATTCTCCAGGCAAGAATACTGGAGTGGGTTGCCATGCCCTCAGGGATCAAACCCATGCCCCCTGCAGTGGAAGCATGGGGTCTTAACCACTGGACCACCAGGGACCACCCTGCTCTTCCCTTCCTTTTTTTCCCCTTATTTGGTTATACCAGCTCTTAGTTGTGGCATGTGGGATCTAGTTCTGTGACCAGGGATTGAACCCAGGCCCCCTGGATTGGGAGTATGGAGTCTTAACCATTACTAGGAAGTCCTTACTCTGGTCACTTTTGATAGCCTCTAATTGCTTGCTCATTTTAAAAACAATTCCTGAGTTTACTTTAATTCTTTAAAACATTGCCTGACAATTTTCACCTTACATAGTAACATCAGAATTTGCATGCATGTTCTTGGAAAATTTTATTTTTTAAAAGCCTAACAGTGCGATAAAAAGTGTATTTCATCCAAGACAATCTAATAATGAGTCCTGTGGAATATAGTACAGTGTTTACATGCATGACTACTGAAGTACAGTACCTGGATTCAATATTGTTTTTTTAACTTACTGGCAGTGTAATCTCGGACAAGTTGTCTAACCTCTGCGTGCTTCAGTTTTCTCAACTATAAATTTGAGAAAATAATATGTATCTCATGGAACTGTTATAAAGATTACCTGAACAAATGTATGAATACAGTGTATATTAGTAATTGAAGGCTTGTACCTCTTAATCCCCTTCACCTATCTTCCCTACCCCAAACCCCCCTCCCTTCTGGTAGCCAGCCATTTATTCTCTGCATCTATGAGACAGTCTTCTTATGGAGTTCTGCTGCTGCTAAGTTGGTTCAGTCGTGTCCGACTCTGTGAGACCCCATGGACTGCAGCCCACCAGGCTTCCCCATCCCTGGGATTCCCCAAGCAAGAACACTGGAGTGGGGTGCCATCGCCTTCTCCATTGCATGAAAGTGAAAAGTGAAAGGGAAGTCGCTCAGTTGTGTCTGACTCTGTGAAAACCCATGGAACTCAGCCTACCAGGCTCCTCCGTCCATGGGATTTTCCAGGCAAGAGTACTGGAGTGGGGTGCCATCGCCTTCTCTGTCTTACGGAGTTCATACATCCAGTTTTCTGTTTCCTCATTTTTTGTCAGGTTCTTGAGAACCCTTTGGCAGTGGTTAATATGACTGCTTCTAGCACTGCTCCCTTTTCTAATTTACTCATCCACTTATGGTCATAAGGCTCCATGTAATCAAATCAATATTTAAAATGAGTAAATAAGGACTTCCCTGGTGGTCCAGTGGCTAAGACTGCGCTTCCAATTCAGGGGGCCTAGGTTCAATCCCCGGTCAGGGAACTAGATGGCATAGGATGCAACTAAAAGATCCTGTGTGCTGCAACTAAGATCTGGTGCAGCCAAAGAAATAAATTTTTTTTTTTAATGAGTAAATAGGTACAGAATGTGATTCTGAAGGCCTGAGTATGAGCAAAATACATGAACTTTGAATTGCCAACATTGCAACATATATTCTGTTGGCTAAGACGCTTTCTCGAATTTTCTCTTACTGACTTACTTACCAACAGGTACATATTTTACACGCACAGCCCAATGGGTGCTTGCAAGTAATTTGTTGCTGTTGTTCAGTCACCCGGTTGTGTCTGACTCTGCGATCTCATGAACTGCAGCACGCCAGGCCTTCCTGGCCCTCACCATCTCCCGGACTTTGCCCAAGTTCGTGTTCACTGCATCAGTGATGCAGTCCAGCCACCTCATCCTCTGACACCCTCTTTTCCTTCTGCCCTCAATCTTTCCCTGCATCGGGGACTTTTCCAATGAGTCGTCTGTTTGCATCAGATGACCAAAATCTAAATGATAACAATTGTTACTGAAACATAAATATCTCTTATTATCTAATTATATGGCTAAGGCAAATTAACTGCAAATTGTAAAGGACTTGTAAACTAAGGGTCTGTATCCTCTTCTCTTTCATCTTTCTTTTTCAATTTTGCATTTGAAATAAGTGAGCTCCTTATACTGCTAAGGTATAGTGGAATAGGGTGAGATCATCAACAAGCTGAAGCATAACTAAAAAAAAACTTTTTATAGGCATAAAAGGAAAGCATTGTACAGTAAAAAATTATTTATTAAGCTCCTACTGTGTACTATGACCCAGAATCATTTATTCACATTAACCCTAGGGAGTCAGGAGCATCCCGATTTATAGTTGCAAAAAAACAGGCTTATGAAGTAACTTGCTTGAAGTCACACAGCTGGTAAATGACCCAGCTAGGAGCCACACATCATTCCTCCTATTCCTGACATTTGTGTTCTTTATAAAATACTAAACAAGCCTTCTAGCACTGTCTTCAAGATTTGGTATACCAAAAGTTCCAATGGATTAGCTTTAGAAGTCTTCCCTCCACTCTCTACCCCATGAATTCAAAGAGGGAAGCCATGGTGAGTTAGTGCCATCTGCTGACCATCTCCCTCAACATCAGGATGAAGGACCGTCCTTGGGGTGGGGGGAACATTGTGCTATCTTAGGTTGCCACCAGACTCCAAGGACAGGCACAGGAGGATGGTGAACATCTTCCTGTAGAATCCTTGGTCTCCCTACAATGCCAAGGCTGAACAGTGATTCACTGAGAGAGAAAGTGATAGTAATTAGAGGGAGAAAGTGGTGGTAATTAGTGGTGGTAAATTAGAGGCCTTGAGAAATAAAGGCACAGGCTCCCACCACCACAGTGAAAACACACCTTATTCATTTTTGCAAATAAACCTTAGCATTTCCTGATTCTAGTATTCTAGCAATAAAAATCAGAGAAGGCAATGGCACCCCACTCCAGTACTCTTGCCTGGAAAATCCCATGGATGGAGGGGCCTGGTAGGCTGCAGTCCATGGGGTCACGAAGATTCGGACACGACTGAGCGACTTCCCTTTCACTTTTCACTTTCATGCATTGGAGAAGGAAATGGCAATCCACTCCAGCGTTCTTGCCTGGAGAATCCCAGGGACAGGGGAGCCTGGTGGGCTGCCATCTATGGGGTCGCACAGAGTTGGACACGACTGAAGCGACTTACCAGCAGCAGCAGCAATAAAAATAGATCCCTGAGCCCCACTCCAGAGTATTTTATCAAAACCATTAGGAAAAGGGCCTAGGTGTATTTTAACAAACACTCTAAGTCATTCTTAAGAGAAGGAAGGATGCGGGTAGGGGTGGTCACTACCTCAATAAAATGACAGCATTTTAGTCCCTGATATGAGATGTTTCTAGATAAAGAGTGACCATTCTGCGAATCTCTAAAATCTTACCAGCTTTTGGAAGAAGATATAGGGAAGTAATGGAAACTGTAGTGGAGATTAGGGTGAAAATCCTGGTTCTGCTTTGGCAAGTCACTTAAACTCTCCATGTCTTGACCTTCTCAGCTGCAAAACCAGAGTGCAGATAACAATACTTTACTGGCTTGCTGTGAGAATCTGATGAGAAGGTGGATGTAAAAGCACTTTGTAAAGTTCTATATAATGTTCTTAGTATTACTTTGATTGGAGAGGGCAATGGCACCCCACTCCAGTACTCTTGCCTGGAGAATCCCATGGATGGGGGAGCCTGGTGGGCTGCAGTCTGTGGGGTCGCTGAGAGTCAGACACAACTGAGCGACTTCACTTTCACTTTTCACTTTCATGCTTTGGAGAAGGAAATGGCAACCCACTCCAGTGTTCTTGCCTGGAGAATCCCATGGATGGGGGAGCCTGGTGGGCTGCAGTCTGTGGGGTCGCTGAGAGTCAGACACAACCGAGCGACTTCACTTTCACTTTTCACTTTCATGCTTTGGAGAAGGAAATGGCAACCCACTCCAGTGTTCTTGCCTGGAGAATCCCAGGGACGGGGGAGCCTGGTGGGCTGCCGTCTATGGGGTCGCACAGATTCGGACACGACTGAAGTGACTTAGCAGCAGCAGCAGCAGTATTACTTTGAGTCTCATACAACTTATAGACATGAGCCTTTTTTTTTGGTCTTTGTCTTTTAAAATATACATTTTGAGCTCCTGTTATTGCCTGGCAGGATCAGTGTCTGCTGGTCTGAAGGATCAGTGTTCAGCTATGAAAAAGAAATGTCATTATTCAGAATATACAGTGATTCTCAACTGAATGATGACTCTCTCAGAGGCTGTATGAAAATCTCTGGTAGAGGAGATTTTTTTTCTGTTTTTAAAAAGGAGCCTTGGGTTAAAAAAGAAAAGACTGAAAAACACAGTTTTAAAATCAGCAGACTTGGGCTCTATTTTTCTCTTTGCTTCTGACTCAGTATGTGCCCTTTGTCAAATCCCTGCTTTTTCATAGGCCTGTTTCCTCATCTGAAAATCCAGTGCTAGATTGGATGACTCTGACTCTAACCTGTAAAATATTTTTTACTTAGCAAGTCACAGTGTTCACAATACTGTGAGGTAGAATCAAGTATAAAAGGAAAAAGCTAATGTAAAGTAGAGACATAAAATATTATGTGCCTTTAGTCATGTAGTTCACAAAAGGTAAATAACTCAAGAAGTCAACTCAAGTGAAACTATTTGAGCTGGAAAATAGCATTTGGCTTCTTTTTTTTTCCAGCTTCTGCAAAATTTTAATATTTCACTGCACACTTTAAGACTATTATTTGCAATCATTATAGTCCAAGATAAATAAATTTCCCTTTCCCAAATCTTCTACAGCTTTCCTATTCAAGTTTGTCCTTCACTATCCTCTTTCACATTTTGGAACAATCTAGAAATGAATCTTCCAGGCTAAAATCAAAGTGTAGGCAGGGCAGGTCTCTTTAGAGACCCCGGGAGAGAACCTGTGCCTCCTGTCCCAGGTTCTGTAAGCTGCTGGCCTTCCTTGGCTTGTGGCTATATCACTGCAATTTGTTTCCATCAGCGCGTTGCCTTCCCCTACTTCCATCTTCACATCCTCTTCTGCTTCAATCTTCTGAGGACACTTGGGGTTATTTTGGGCCCACCCAGATAATGAAGGATAATCTCCCCATCTCAGGGCCCATGACGTTAATCCCACCTGCAGTCCCTTCTACCACCTAAGCTAACAGTTACAGGTCCCCGGGATTGACATGGGCGTGTCTGGGGGGCCGTCCCTCTGCCTAGCACAGGACTGATTCACCTCGTGGGGTTGAGGGGGTTGAATGAGACTCGTCCCGTCTTAGCTCAGATGCTCCCTCCTAGGTGGTGTTTTCTAAGCAGTTTTCCCTGACCACCCAGTCTGAAGGACCATCATCTGCCAGAGGGCTGTCGGGTAATTTTCTGCACAGCACTTTTCTCCGTTGTAAACTCTTGCCCACTTGCTTGTTGCCTCTTTATTGTCTGCCTCTCGACCCCTCCCAGAAGGAAATGGCAACTCATTCCAGTACTCTTGCCTAGAAAATTCCATGGATGGAGGAGCCTGGTGGGCTACAGTCCATGGAGTCACAAAGAGTCAGACATGACTGAGTGACTTCACGACTTCACAAGATACTTTAAGTACAAAATGAATCTTTTCCCAGCCATTCATTACTTTGTATTTGACCATCTTTTAAACGGAGAAGGCAATGGCACCCCACTCCAGTACTCTTGCCTGGAAAATTCCATGGATGGAGGAGCCTGGTAGGCTGCAGTCCATGGGGTCGCTAAGAGTCGGACACGACTGAGCGACTTCCCTTTCACTTTTCACTTTCATGCATTGGAGGAGGAAATGGCAACCCACTCCAGTGTTCTTGCCTGGAGAATCCCAGGGATGGGGGAGCCTGGTGGCTGCCGTCTATGGGGTCACACCGAGTCGGACACGACTGAAGTGACTTAGCATAGCATAGCATAGCATCTTTTTAAAACAACATGGGGCTTCCCTGGTGGCTCAGATGGTAAAGCATCTGCCTGCAGTGCGGGACACCCAGGTTCAATCCCTGGGTTGGGAACATCCCCTGGAGAAGGAAATGGCAACACACTCTAGTACTCTTGCCTGGAAAATTCTGTGGACTGGGGAGCCTGGTAGGCTACAGTCCATGAGGTCGCAAAGAGTCGGACATGACTGAGAGACTTCACTTTCACTTAAAGCTACATATGCCTATCAGAAAAGTGCTGAAAGTTGATATGATATGAAAGTATTTTGTTCCAAAGAGCTGATAAGACCACAAGTACTTGCCATCACTTTCCTGACTGAAGATCCGTATTACCACAGGGAAAATCTCAAATTACTCTGTGCCTCCGAATCCAGATTTGGGAGGGTGGCCTGATAGAAACTTAACCAGAGGATACCTGGAAAGTACCAAGTGAGACAGAAGGGTCCTACTATGGATCTAGAGCCCCTGTGCTCTTTCTCATGGCTCTGCTCCATCTCATGGCTACCTAGTCACACCCTGGGGCAAAGATATTGTCTCAACCTGAAACTCACACAGGTTGGGACAATGTCTTTGCCCCAGGGTGTGACTAGGAACAGACTCTTGGAACACTTGGAACAGACTCCTTTAACTCTTGGAATACTGGGAACAGACTCCTTTATCATATAGTCAAGTAGTTCTTTTAGGTTTGAACCCTTTCTAGCACAGATGATACTTTGTTTAAACTCAACATTCCTCTGTGCTCAAGTACCAAATGGAAGTCTTGGTATATCCTCATGTATAAGTTTCCCAATTTGAATAATGGCTCAGATGGTAAAGCATCCACCTGCAATGCAAGAAACCTGGGTTCAAACCCTGGGCGGGGAAGATCCCCGGGAGAAGGGAACGGCTACCCACTCCAGTATTCTGGCCTGGAGAATTCCATGGATAGAGAAGCCTGGCAGCCAGGCCATAGTCCATGGGGTCACAAAAAGTCAGATGGGACTGAATGACTTTCACTTCACTTCATAAGATTTATACCATCAAAGAACCTAACACAAAGCTCATGTCCCAATCTAGGTAGTGGATTTGTTGAGGGCTGATCCTAAAAATTCTGGTACATTTTGACCCACAGAGCATAGTTTGGGGGTGATGTATCAAAACTACCAAAGAAACGTGGCCTGTGTGATGAAACCATTTCCAGTCTGATGCCAAAGCCACATGACCTTTGCTCACATTTGAGGAAAAGTTAAACTAAGTTGTATACAGCTCTGCTTGTTTTGTACTTTCTGGGACAAAGTCTACTCTATTAATTTCTAAGAATTCCTTCTGGGATACTTAATCAGTTGTATCAACCATTGTATAAATTGTAGAATTTGTATCTATTAACATCTTTATTGTCAATTATAATTTGCTCTGATTTAATGTCATATTTTCCGAAGACACCATCCCAGCTTTCTGCCAAGCTAAAGAAGTTGGAAGATAACTACTTAATCAAGTATTTATTGAATTTATACTGTATATTCAGCCCATGTATACAAGGAAATACCTGCCTTTGAAGACTCATAGTACAGTTGGGAATACAGGCTAAGTACACAAAACATCAGCCCATAAATAAAATTAAATACTCAGTTGTTCTGAGAATGATAGAATACATTACAAAACAGGATTTTATTTCTATGATGAAGAATGTCACCACATTCAGCTGAATGAAGCTGAAGTTGAATGGTTCTATGAAGATTCACAAGATCTATGAAGATCTTCTAGAACTAATACCCCAGAAAGATGTCCTTTTCATTATAAGGGACTGGAATGCAAAAGTAGGAAGTCAAGAGATACTTGGAGGAACAGGCAAATTTGGCCTCGGAGTACAAAACAAAGCAGGGCAAAGGCTAACAGAGTTTTGCCAAGAGAACGCAGTGGTCATAGCAAACATCCTCTTCCAACAACAGAAGAGAAGACTCTACACATGGACATCACCAGATGGTCAATACTGAAATCAGACTGATTATATTCTTTGCAGCCAAAGATGGAGAAGCTCTATACAGTCAGCAAAAATAAGACTGGGAGCTGACTGTGGCTCAGATCATGAACTCCTTATTGCAAAATTCAGACTTAAATTGAAAGTAGGGAAAACCACTAAACCATTCAGAAATGACCTAAATCAAATCCCTTACGATTATACAATGGAAGTGACAAATAGATTCCAGGGATTAGATCTGATAGACAGAGTCTCTGCCTGGAGAACTATAGACAGAGGTTCGTGACATTGTACAGGAGGCAGTGATCAAGACCATCCCCAAGAGAAAGAAATCCAAAAAGGCAAAATGGTTGTCTGAGGAGGCCTTACAAATAGCTGAGAAAAGAAGAGAAGCCAAAGGCAAAAGAGAAAAGGAAAGATACACCTATTTGAATGCAGAGTTCCAAAGAATAGCAAGGAGAGATAAGAAAGCCTTCCTCAGCGATCAATGCAAAGAAATAGAGGAAAACAATAGGATGGGAAAGACCAGAGATCTCTTCAAGAAAATTAGAGATACCAAGGGACCATTTCATGCAAAGATGGACACAATAAAGGACAGAAATGGTATGGACCTAACAGAAACAGAAGATATTAAGAAGAGGTGGCAAGAATATACACAAGAACTATACAAAAAAGATCTTCATGACCCAGATAACCATGATGGTGTGATTACTCACCTAGAGCCAGACAACCTGGAATATGAAGTCTAGTGGGCCTCAGGAAGCATCACTATGAACAAAGCTAGTGGAGGCTATGGAGTTCCAGTTGAGCTATTTCAAATCCTAAAAGATGATGCTGTGAAAGTGCTGCACTCAATATGCCAGCAAATTTAGAAAACTTAGCAGTGGCCACGGGACTGAAAAAGGCCAGTTTTCATTCCAATCCTAAAGAAAGGCAATGCTAAAGAATGTTCAAACTACTGCACAATTGCACTTATCTCACACGCTAGCAAAGTAATGCTCAAAATTCTCCAAGCCAGGTTTCAACACTATATGAACCATGAACTTCCAGATGCTCAAGCTGGATTTAGAAAAGGCAGAGGAACTAGGGATCAAATTGTCAACATCTGCTGGATCATCGAAAAAGCGAGAGAGTTCCAGAAAAACATCTACTTCTGCTTTATTGACTATGCCAAAGCCTTTGACTGTGTGGATCACAACAAATTGTGGAAAATTCTTAAAGAGATGGGACTACCAGATCACTTGACCTGCCTCCTGAGAAATCTGTATGCAGGTCAACAAGCAACAGTTAGAACTGGACATGGAACAACAGACTGGTTCCAAATTGGGAAAGAAGTATGTCAAGGCTGTATATTGTCACCCTGTTTATTTAACTTATACGCAGAGTACATCATGTGAAATGCCAGGCTGGCTGAAGCACAAGCTGGAATCAGAATTGCCGGGAGAAATATCAGTAACCTCAGATACGCAGATGATACCACCCTTATGGGAGAAAGCAAAGAAGAACTAAAGAGCCTCTTGATGAAAGTGAAAGAAGAGTGAAAAAATTGGCTTGAAACTCAATGTTCAGAAAACTAAGATCATGGCATCCGGTCCCATCACTTCATGGAAAATAGATGGGGAAACAATGGAAACAGTGAGACCTTATTTTTTTGAGCTCCAAAATCACTGCAGATGGTGACTACAGACATGAATGTCAAAGATGCTCCTTGGAAGAAAGGCTATGAGCAACCTAGACAGCATATTAAAAAGCAGAGAATTACTTTGCCGACAAAAGTTCATCTAGTCAAAGCTATGGTTTTTCCTGTAGTCATGTATGGATATGAGAGTTGGACTATAAAGAAAGCTGAGCACCAAAGAACTGATGCTTTTGAACTGTGGTGTTGGAAAAGACTCTTGAGAGTTTGAACTGTGGTGTTGGAAAAGACTCTTGAGAGTCCATTGGACTGCAAAGAGACTCAAGCAGTCAATCCTAAGGGAAATCAGTCCTGAATATTCATTGAACGACTGATGCTGAAGCTGAAACTGCAACACGTTGGCCACCTGATGTGAAGAACTGACTCATTGGAAAAGACCCTGATGCTGGGAAAGATTGAAGGCAGGAGGAGAAGGGGATGATAGAGGATGAGATGGTTGGATGGCATCACCAAATTGATGGACGTGAGTTTGAGTAAGCTCCGGGAGTTGGTGATGGACAGGGAAGCCTGGGGTGCTGCAGTCAATAGAGTTGCTAAGAGTTGGACACGACTGAGTGTCTGAACTGAACTGAACTATGTCATCATAGCAATGTCAGATATTTTTGTTTACTTACCATCTTATTTTTCCCCACTAGAAGCTTCATGAAACTTTTTTGTTTTGTTCTATGCAATTTCCTCAGTGTCTGGCATGTAACTGGTGCTCAATAAATATTTGCTGACTGAATAAGTCAAGTCCTTAGAACAGATAGAGAAAGGGAAGCTTTCATACGGTGCCCCCAGATGAGACCTGGCCTAACTAATGCTTTTATTCATCTTGCTTTATAGCAATCTATAAATTTTAGCAAACAACTTCTTTATATAATAATAAGAAAATGTGTATATAATTGAAATAGAAGGTAGAGTGGAATGAAAGGATTAAATTGGGTGTTAAAGATTCCAGGAGACTTACTTAGCTTACTGCTAAAAGAAGTTTGTCCTAGAATCAGTGGTTTTCAAACATTGTTTTAAAGCAGAACAACTGTATTTTCAAGCAAAACCTCAATAAATTAAACAGTTCATTAAAGCAGAGCTGCTCTGATTGACTTCGGCAGTGGCTTGAAGCAGGATTTGGGAGTTCCCCTCTTTTAGTCCCCTCACACCCACAAAGAGCTTCGGCTTCTGAGGGAATTCTAGAAACACAGTTTCAAAACACTGGGATGAAGGAACTTTAGAGTCTATTCTCTCTGAAAATTCTATTCATGAAGGCAGCTGAGTTAAGACCTGGGCTCCCTTTTGGTCTCTGTCACTTTAAGCTGAAGGAGTACTAGGAGTTAGCACCCAGAAAGACAAAAACATGTGGCCTGGGCCAAGGCCAATGCCCCTTCTCATGGCCAGACTTGGGAAACTATAAGTCACATTTCTCTGACCCAAGACTGATGATGGTTAAACAACTCTGACTTTGGCTTGCTTGTCGTCTTCCTCCTACTCTCTCCTTCCCCTCCCTCCTCCCCCAGCTCAGAACTGAAGATATCCAAGCTCACTTGGCAATTTCTCCGGGCTTCGGAGTTGATCAGAATCTTATATACAAAGTAATCTGGTGCCCACCGGATGGGAAAAGATTCATTTGTCACCATCCGGCACCTTGTCAGCTAGCTGGGTGATTTGCTTTAGACATCCAGAGAGAAAGCAGCCATACACACGCAGGAGTGGAAGCGTAACAGAAGAGAGCTGAATGAAGTAACTATTTACCAAAGTGTGCTCAGCTTTAAGGGGACAGAGGATTGTAAAGAACCCCGGGACTAGCAACGGCTGGAAGTCGTCACCACTAGGCTTGAAAAAACAAGGAAAGAGAGCTGTCATCAACAAACAGTGGCTTGAGAACTTGGTAAAAAACGCCACCACTTCCGTGTTCCTAAGGATAAGGATGTGGAACCCTCGGAAGAAGGAACTTATCGACTCTTACTGAATCGGCGGCTTTCAGGACTTCTCGAGGCCGGTCAAGTCACCGGTCTCACTTAGACCTTCCCAGCCAAGAGTCCAAAATGACCAGTTTACTGCGACGAGTTGGGACTACAAGTCCCAGCATGCATCTCTCCGCTTCTATCGTAAACTTTTCAACTCCGGAGACTTCCGGAAGAATCGTTTGTCGGGACTTGTAGTTCCCCGGTTCGGGTCGGCCGTCTGCCGTAGGAGCCTGCTCATTGGAGCCCAAGTCACCGCCCCCTTCCCCTCGCCGTACATCGATGTCTCACGCACGCACGCGCGGCGCGTGCCCACGCCCCTCCCGAGACCTAGGACGCAGGCGCGCGCACGCTCCCAGGGCCCGGTGGGCGGGGAGGGGGTGGTGCGGGGGAAGGAGGAGGGGGAGGGTGGGGGGGGTTAGGTGTCTATTGAGTAGACGGCAGTGGGGCACGACGAGAGCGGAGGTTCTGGTGCCAGGCTGGTCAACGCTGCATTGGGCTTAGAGCGGGCAAGAGATTCCGAAGCTAAGGGAGCGAACTTTGCGAGTAAGAGTCGGCCGCTGAGACCCAGAGGGCCGCTGGGGGCTAAGCCCTGGCCTAGGCCCCGCGGAGATGTCGGGCTGCGGAGCTTGTACTTGCGGAGCGGCGGCCGCGCGAATCTTTAGCTCATCGCTCGTCTCCGCTCAAAGAGGTAACGAAGTAGTCCCTCACCTGAGCCCTTGATCCAGGAGTGTCCTGGCGGGCGGTGGAGACTCCGGGGAGGGCAAGAGACCGCCCCCACCACTCGGTGCTTCTCCTGGCACCGTCCCCCCCAACCCCTTCCGTGGCATGGGACTCTGCCAACCTCTGGAGCAGCTGTTTCTCACATTTGAGGTGAACCCCTTGTGTTCCCCAACCCGCTGGCTTTCACGCCTTTGGGGCTAGAATGTGGGCGTTTCGCGGAAACCCTGAAAGCGGAGGACAAATTGCTCCGTTTGTTAAAAAGTGTCCCCAGACCCCACTCAGAGCTCCTCCGGGGACTGCCGGCTGCTCTGACTGCGGCTCCTTTTCCGGAGCCCGGCCGGGTTCCCCTCGGGCCTGTCGCGGGCCGCGCGAAGGGCGCGGCTGGAGGGCTGCCACTGTTGGGGTCCCCTGGGGCCTCGGGGCGCCAACCCGGCCGTCCCGGGCGCTGGCCGCGCGAGGCCCGGGGTGTCAGAGTCATTGTGCGGTCGCTCACACCGGGACGTAAACCGGACTCTTGTTGTTTCTAGGCGGCCGCGGGAAAGCGTCTGAGGAAGTGCCGATTATCTCAGCAGTTGTTTTTAAGTACTTGGGTGTCTCAGCAGTCGTTTGCCGGGTTTCCTAACTTGACAGTCGCAAATAGTTTTTGAAGGGTGGCGCTTGTTTACCTTTCCTTTCTGTTTATCAGGAGCTGCGAAGGGATGGTACCCCAGCAAAGAGATTCCGGAAGGGAAACCATTTTTCTCTTCCCTAAATCTATGAATAGCTGACAACAGGCTAGATCCTGTTTTAATCACTAAGTTGTAGGCAAATTCGTTTTGTTTTGCATTATCAGCTTGTGATCTCGGGGCGGAGGGGGAAAGCCCCCTATTCCTAATATTTAGCATCATTGTAAAATCCTTACTGTTTACTAAATGTTTATTTTCTGACAGTTTATTTCACACAGGGATTAAATGAGGTTGTGTGGGCAGAAGCATTTCCTAAAATGGTATGTAAATATAAAGGAGTGAATTTAGTCCCCATACACTGTTAAACCTGAACAAGTAGACATCCATATTCTAGGAATTTTGAGTTGCAAACACTTGAAAGTAACAGATAGTTGAATTCATTTATCAGACACACTTGTTGACAGCCCCCTGCGTGCCAGGCCCTGTTTTGGTGCTGGAGATGGAGGGGGGAATAAGTCCTCACCTTCAAGTTTAGAGAACTAGACAAAGAATAATATTGTTTCTGGGCCTGTATGAAATATGTGGGTGTTCTCCTTGGGTAGGGAAGGCTCCTTTTGACAAAAGTCTTCATTTCTATCAATTGTCCCTGAAAACTGAATTGTAGGAAGTGTGCAGTTTATTTTTCTTTTCAAAACAACAGCTCCTTTTAAAAATTAAATTTAGTAAAGCAACTATACTCCAATAAAAATTCATTAAAATTAAATCTGTTCTTAGGTAAGTAAAAAATTAATAGCTTATTTAGGAATTATCTGTTTGTTTCTCAGTTAATACAAGTTTACTAGAGCTTTTTAGAAATACCAAACCATAGCTTTTACTGTAAAGGAGTAAATTAAACTTAAAATGTGAGATATTACCCAATATCATTATAGAATTTAATATTTTTATGTGACAATGAAACATCAAATGGTTTTCACATGGATTTGAGACTTTCCCAAGGCTTAATTACATAAAATGTTTCTTTTCCATGGTAGAAACTGTATACATACGTCTACAAAAATATAAAGATAATTTTTTTTTAAAGCCTGAAAAACCTCCAAGAAGGTTATTTTTATTTAGAATTCCTGGAAAGAGGAAGAGAGTGAAAGAAAAATTAGAATTGAACTTTAGTGTGTTATTCTTACGATTAGAGTTAAGAATTTCAGCAACATAATTAAATAATCTCGTCAATGTAGTCTTCTACAGGAAATTGTACAGTGATTTAAGAATAAAAGGGGAGATGTCATAACTCCTCTGAAGTACAGTGCTGTTCTCTGTTTCTGTTCCTTTATCTGTCATGTTATACTTTAAAAACTTTAAATGGTAGTTTGAAAAATTACTTGATAAATTGTCATACTAGATACTGGATCTGTTTTCTTTTCCTGTTGGGCTATATGTATCCAATTTAATATTTTCTTCACTGTTCTCTTTGAATATGAAATGTATATTAAAGTAAAAATTTTAATATTTTTTTTGCTCAAATTGCTGGTGTTTTCATTATTGGTGTATGTATGTTTAAAATGTACCTTGCATATATAACAGTCAGTTTGCATTCTAAGTATGTGCATTCAAAAATGTTTGATTCCATTTAAAAAATCCTCAGTGACAATACTTGGTCTGAATTTGGCTGTGAGAGTTGTGTGATTCTGTATAACTCCCTTGATTTCTGGATGCTTTCTGTTCTTGTCCATTGAAAGGGTGTCACCTCATAAGGTAAATGAAGATTTGAAGATGCTCAAACTTGTTGGTTGGCATCCATAATTCTCATGATAGTTACAAAATGTGCCTAACTTAATAGTTTTTAGCTAGATTTTAGTTCCCTCCCTATCTTGTGATTAAATCCGAGACAAATTAAATAAGACAAAATGAATAAGTGATAGAACATCTTTATTTCCGGAATTACACACTATTTCCTAATCACTTCTCTTTTCTTGGGCATCTTCACCTTCAGACCAGTAGATGAGTAGCGTTAGTGAAAACCTGTCAAATATTTTTAAATTTGAGGAAAGCTATTATAGGAGTCATGTTATTTTTCTTTATTAGTAAGTATTCTATTAATAAGTATTCAGAATTCCTGAAGTAATAACTTGGACATAAAGTAAAAAGTTGAGATTATTAAAAGCAGTCAGTATCTAAATTGTGAGCATCGTGAGTGTTTGTTGAATTTTGTTTCCAATTTGTGTTAGGGGTCAGGTGTTTAAGAGAGCATCCGACTTGATTTGGCATTTCATAAGTTGTTAAACACTTAAATATGTCACTACAAATAGCTAGTTTTAAATTTTCATTCTTTCGCTCTGTTTCTAAAATGCAAATTAAAGATCAGTTTATCTTTTAAGCTGAATCATTGGTGTTATTTTGGAGAATGCTTAGTTTAAGATTGAATATAGGAAGTATTTAGAAATTGAATAAAATATTCTCCTGTTCTTAAAAGCCCTAAAGTTTTTATACCTTATTCTAATATATAGTTTTTAAAAAACAGCTGCTCTGAAACTCAAAACTTTATCTTTATGACAGAAGTTTGTAAGTGGTTTAACTTTTAACTGTCTTCTGTCATTACTGCCAGGTAGTCTTTTGAAATATACTTGACATAAATACTTCCCCTTGTTTGGCTTTTAGATGTTCTTCACCTGGGTTCACAGGCTTCCAAAAGGCCCAGGGATAAAATTCAGAGGTTCTTTGAACTTTATTTTCAGTAGTCTCTGAGAGAAATGTAGCATTTCCTTCAGTTATAAATATAGGCAAGAAACTGTAGTAGTATTAGCAATACCTGTGGAATTGCCACCATTCCAAATCACAGATGTGTTCGTTTCACATTACACTCCTGATAGCCCAAAATATTGTTTACACTTTCCACTACTTTGAAATCATGGTTATTTTAAAAGCTGTTAGATCTTGTTTAATTTTGTTAAGAAGCATATTTTAACTACTTCATATATTAACTACTTCATATTTTAACTACTACATATATTAACTACTTCAGGATGATTGGGTTCCTATATATTTTATTCTGTACATTTAAAAATGTTCTGAATCAGCTTCATCAGCGTGCCAGAGGACAAAAAAAAAGGGTTAACAATTCCTGATTGGCTTGCTGCAGTGCTTTCTGTGAAGATGTTATATGATTGGTGAATGACTGGTCATTTACATTGTTTTGTACAGTGGTTTTAAAAAGTGTGGTCCTCAAACCAGCAGCATAGGCATCATCTGGGAACTTGTTAGAAATGCATTCTTGGGTCCCACCTCATACTCTCTCAATCAGAACTAGGGAAGATCCCCGCACTCTGTGGTTTAACAAGCCCTCCAGGTGATTCTTATGCATGCCCAAGTTTGGGAACCAGTGGTTTAGTATTTATAGCATCATGTTGGTGTAGCCCTTAGATTATAGAATGTTAAAACACCACTTCAATATCATACTATCAGGGCCAGCAAAGAAGTTCTTAAATTTAGAAGTCTAAATGATATGAACATGTTTTTTAAATTGTATTTTCTGTGGTGACTGTGTAGTTTGGTTTCATATGTTACTTCATTAGTTATTTAAAGTGAAGGACTTATTTTTCTTTCTATTCAAGTAGATTTTAAAAGAATCATGTTCATTTTTATTTCTCTTAAATTCTCAAAGATAACCTCCTTTCAGCTTATTTTCTAATAGTATTAGATACTGTACATTGTTAAATGCTATTTTAAAAGATATAAGTGGAAAATAATATACTGTATGTGAAACTTCAGGTATAACTATTGTTCTAAACATCTGAGTACAAATATAACATCCAAGTACAAGTATAAAGGTTGTTATAATTGTAGTTGTCTTGGTGAATACATCATAAAAGTTCAGTTAAAAATTATACTTGTTGCATAGATTATAGTAAATTATTGTATTATGCTGTCTTTCATTTAACGGATGTTCTCAAGCACACACAAAATAGAACACTGAACCCCCAGATACCCATCATCCAGCCCCAAGGTACATTCAGCTTTCTGCATTCTTGATTTCATCTATCCCTCTCCCCCATAACTTTGTCTAAACTTGGTTTTTAGAGGGACATAGTCTTCTTGCCTGGAGAAGGCAGTGGCACTCCACTCCAGCACTCTTGCCTGGAAACTCCCATGGACGGAGGAGCCTGGTAGGCTGCAGTCCATGGGGTCGCTAAGAGTCAGACACGACTGAGCGACTTCACTTTCACTTTTCACTTTCATGCATTGGAGAAGGAAATGGCAACCCACTCCAGTGTTCTTGCCTGGAGAATCCCAGGGACGGTGGAGCCTGGTGGGCTGCCGTCTATGGGGTCGCACAGAGTCAGACACGACTGAAGCGACTTAGCAGCAGCAGCAGCAGTCTTCTTGCCTAGAGAATCCTGTGGACGGAGGAGCCTGGTGGGCTGCTGTCTGTAGGATCATGCAGAGTCAGACACGACTGATGCAACTTAGCATGCATGCATGCACTAGAGAAGGAAATGGCAACCCACTCCAGTATTCTTGCCTGGAGAATCCCAGGGACAGAGGAGCCTGGTGGGCTGCTGTCTATGGGGTTGCACTGAGTCGGACACGACTGGAGCGACTTAGCAGCAGCAGCAGCAGTCTTTAAATCATACTATGTCCTTGAAAAAACATTAATGTTTAGCTTAAATTTCATAAACAGTATTTAACAAGAGTCAGTTCAGTTCAGTCACTCAGTCGTGTCTGATTATTTGCGACCCAATGGACTGCAGCATACCAGACCTCCCTGTCCATCACCAACTCCTGGAGTTTACTCAAACTCATGTCCGGTGAGTCATCACTGACTCAATGGCATCACCAATGAGAGTAATGGCTAACATAATTTACTGCAAAACATGGAAATGTTACACTTGAGAAAATTTGAAATGTCTTGAAAATGTTAATTATAAGGAATGCATCAAATTTTTTTTTCCTCAATATTCAAGCTTAATAGTGTTAAGCAAAATTTTATACTTTTGGGGTTAGGGACTGGGGTGTCATAATCCTTTTTTAGTGTTCTTTGTGAATTTATATAGAAATAAAATTTTTTTCCTCTTTGTATCGTTGCTGAGTAATTTGGTGGGTTCATTTTTGTGCTTTGTGGAACTGGAGATGGCATGGTGATAAGTTATTCAGTATAAAAGGAGTTGGAAAATGGGAGAGAGTTGTTAATAAAACAGTTAACATAACTAAGCAGTTGTTTTGGAATTATTTTAACTACATAATTTTAAACCAGTTTTTGCATTTGAATACAACATATACATGTGTATATCTTTAAAAAAGCCCTAACAGGTGTAGAAACTAAATCCTGAGTTGTGAATTGTGCAGGGAATAAAGTGAGGGAGGCAAAATCAGTTTCTTAAGTTTAAGTGTTCACCACCACCACCACTGGCCTCACCCCCAAAGTTTAATCACCTCCTAATAGCTGTCTGGAAAACTTGCTTCATGGCCAATGTACATTATTAGCTTTTGCAAGATTCTAAGTAGCTCTAGGGTATTGAGGTCTGTGGAATTTTGTTTAACTAATGACTATCAATTTTCTTGTGTAGGGAGCAGTCTTTTAAGGACCAACTTGGGAAATACTGCCTCACAATATGGAGTATGGCTCTTTTGCCAATGACTGTAATTTATTTGGGAGTTTATTTTGTATTTATATGCAGAGAAGCAGGAGTCAGCAAACAATGATCCCATAGAACAGATCCAGACACCTATTTATTTACATTTTGTTTGTTCTTGTTGGTAGATATAAGACATATAACAATATAGAACATAAATGCCCTTGTTCCCCTTTCACACTTTGAAAGCGCCATTAATTGTTGTCTCTGGTCTTTTCTCACTTCCAAAGCACAGGTCTGGCCAGTTTTTGAGGATGGTGTCACCAGTTTGTACTATTGCTGTGAAAACTAACTTTTTCAACTTCCTTAATGCTTTAGGGATTTTTGTTTCCAGGGGATTTATTGAAGGTGTGTTAATATTTGATGTGTAGACTAAACAAATTTCATTGTATTTTCAGGTATTTCTTGTAGTCGTATTCATATACCGGTTTTAGGAAGGCTTGGGACCTTTGAAACTCAGCTTCTACGAAGAGCTCCTTTTAGAGCTTTTACAGAAACACCAGCATACTTTGCCTCAAGAGATGGGATAAGTAAAGATGGCTCTGGAGATGGAAATAAGGTATTTAATCTTTATTGGCATTTATATACATATTTGAGTTCCCTCATTTAAACAAATATAATAGTACTCTGTATTTCATTGGTTATATGTTTTCATTGTTTGGTTGCTAAGTTGTATCCTACTCTTTGTGACCCCATGGACTGTAGCCCACTAGGTGACTCTGTCCTGCATTTCCCAGGCAAGAATACTGGAGTGAGTTGCCATTCTCTTCTCTAGGGGATCTGCCCTACCCAGAGATCAAACCTGTGTCTCCTGCATTGCAGGCAGATTCCTTACTGCTGAGTCAGCAGGGAAGCCCATGTTTTCTGTAGGAAATATAAAATGATGTGAAGAATTTTATGTATTTTTATTTTGTGTATCAGCCTGAACCGTAACATTATTTGATAAGCATTTCATTGGTAAGCAGTAATTAAAATTTCTAACACCCCAACACAGTAAAGAAGCTTCATTAAATAATTTATGTAGTCAGTCTGATGGTTGGTTGGATTAAGAATAGCCATCCTTTTCTGCTTCTACACAGCTCTTAAAACTCATGATAATATAAACCTTACTTCATCCTCTACCTAAAAATCTTGGATATCTGTATGACTTAATGGTGGGCTACTCTGTAGCTCATTTGAAAAGACCCTGATGCTGGGCAAGATTGAAGGCAGGGGGAGAAGGGGACAACAGAGGATGAGATGGTTGGATGGCATCACCGACTCAATGGACATGAGTTTGGGTAAGCTCCGGGAGTTGGTGATGGACAGGGAGGCCTGGAGTGCTGCAGTCCATGGGGTCGCAAAGAGTCGGACACGACTGAGTGAACTGAACTGAACTCTGCAGCTAGGAAATAGGTGATTGGTAACTTTATTAGGTCAGTGAATAATCATGTTTTTTATCATGCAAATTTGGCTAACACTTGAGTTATTAATATGTATGAGACAAAATGCTAGGTGTTTTCATATACACACTTAATCCTAACAATGCCCCTCTAAAGTAGGTGAAATTATCCCTCCCCTTTTTTTTAAGAGACGACAGAAGTTAGATTTAAGAAAGTTGAGTCACTACTTGTCATGGTAATAACTCTCAATTCAATTTCATAGTAAGTTTTTTAGTTACTAATGCTTATTGATATTTTTTTCTCTAGTATTTACTGTCATTGAAAAAAAGCTAATTATTATACATGCTGGATCATACCATGTAAAGAAGGGAAACAGTAATTGTTTTTACTAGAACTGGTTTTTTTTATAAGATTAATTACAAACAATATAAACATAAATTTAAATACAAACTTAAGTTACATGGTGGTTGCCTGAAAGTAATAATTGACACTTTTTCTTTTCTTGCACAAACATTAGAAATCAGCAAGTGAGGGAAGCAGTAAGAAATCAGGCTCTGGGAATTCTGGGAAAGGTGGAAACCAGCTTCGCTGTCCTAAATGTGGCGACTTATGCACACACGTAGAGACCTTCGTGTGTAAGTATTACTTCTTCTGTTCTTCTTTTTCCCTGCCTTTTCTGTAAATCATTAATTGCACAGAAATATATACATTATACCTTATATACATCAGAATTATTTTTTTCCTGAACTTACAATAGTCTCTCTTATAGTCACCAGATACTAAAAATCTCCTGAACTAGTAATGCTTTGAACTATTATGGTATAAGATAATTTAAGAAAACTCTTTGCTTATTTGTTTTGCTTGTGTGTGTTAGTCGCTTAGTCGTGTCCAGCTCTTTGCGACCCTGTGGACTGTAGCCCACTAGGCTTCTCTGTCCATGAAATTCTCCAGGTAAGAATACTGGAGTAAGTTGGCATTCCCTTCTCCAGGGGATCATCCCGACCCAGGGATCAAACCTGGGTCTCCTGCATTGCAGGTAAATTCTTTACCATCTGAGCCACCCGGCAATTTTAATTGATAAACAATTCTTAATGGTTAAGCTGTGTTGAGACGAGCCCCGAGAGGCAGGCTATATGCTTAGGAATGGAATGGCTTGGTGAGGTGGTAACTGTTTAGCTTTTTAAGGGACTGCTGTAGATGTTGCTAACAAGGTATAAGGGCTTCCCTGGTAGCTCAGCTGGTAAAGAATCTGCCTGCAATGTGGGAGACCCCAGTTCTATTCCTGGGTCAGGAAGATCCCCTGAGGAGGGGATAGGCTACCCACTCCTGTATTCTTGGGCTTCCCTGGTCGTTCAGATGGAAAAGAATCGGCTTGGAACGTGGGAGATGCGGGTTTTATCCCTGTGTTGAGAAGATCCCCTGGAGAAGGGAATGGCAACCTGCTCCAGTATTCTTACCTGGAGAACCTCCATGGACAGAGGAGCCTGATGGGCTACAGTCTGTGTGGTCACAAAGAGTTGGACACGACTGAGCAACTAAGCATAGTACAGCACATAGATGTTGTACCATTTACAGCCCCACTAACAAGGTAGGTATACGGGTTCTAATTTCTTTACATCCTCAACATTTGTGTCTTTTTTTAAATTATAGCCATCATAGGAATAGAAAGTGGGATTAATATCTCATCATGGTTGTGATCTACATTTCCCTAATGACTAGATGTTAAATATCTTTTCATGTGCTTATTGACCATTTGTATGTCTTCTTTGGAGAAGACTAAAGTTTCTGTCCATTTTTAGCTTGAGTTATCTTTTTCTTTCTTTTTCTTTTTTTTGTGTGTGGGGGTTATCTGTTTATTGTTGAGGTGGAAGAATTATTTATTCTGCATACTGGACCCTTATCTAGATTCGTGATTTGTAAATATTTTTCTTATCCTATGGGTAGTTCTTTATTTTTAAATGCTATATAGGAGTCAGTTAACTTTTACTATAAAGACCGAATAGTAAATATTTTAGACTTTATGGGCCATATGGTCTCTGTTGTGACTTTTCTCTTTTGTTGTTACTGTGCGAAAGCAGCCATAGAGTGTAAAGGAGTGAAATCGGCTGTGTTCCAATGAAGTTTTGTGTATGACACTGAAATTTGAATTTCATTAACTTTCATTGTCATTTTTTTAAATGTAAAAGCTGTTCTTAGCTCTTTGATCTTCCTGTACATATTTCATCTCACAAATATGTTTATAGTGATTTTTATGTTTTCTTATAGTGGTATTACTGTTGCTTGACTGTGTTGAAATAAAATACCATTTCTGTCAGTCCCATTATGAGTATTTAGAAAATCATCAGAAATTAAAATAATATCTAAGATTGTTGATTATAAGTATATATATTAATTTTTTCTTTGCCCTTTTTTTCCCCTTTTCAAAAATAACTTTATGAATAGTGTCCCTAGTTTTATTTAAGGTAGAGCCTTTAGTTATGGGGTTTTTTATTTTGGGCTTTTCTTGGGATTTTTAAAAAATTTCTTTCTTATTTAACTTAAGGGGGAAATTGAGGGATAATTTATATACAGAAAAGGAAAGAAAATGCATGGATTCTGAATGTACAGTATGATGGATATACATACCAGTATTTGCAGCACCCCAGAAGGCTCCCTCTGGAGAAGGCAATGGCACCCCACTCCAGTACTCTTGCCTGGAGAATCCCATGGATGGAGGGGCCTGGTAGGCTGTAGTCCATGGGGTCGCTAAGAGTTGGATATGACTGAGTGACTTCACTTTCACTTTTTTTTCTTTTTCTTTTTTTTTTTTCACTTTCACTTTTCACTTTCCTGCATTGGAGAAGGAAATGGCAATCCACTCCAGTGTTCTTGCCTGGAGAATCCCAGGGACGGGGGAGCCTGGTGGGCTGCCGTCTATGGGGTTGCACAGAGTCGGACACGACTGAAGCGACTTACCAGCAGCAGCAGCAGCAACAGAAGGCTCCCTCATGTTCTTTCCCAGTCGCTAACAAGAGATTGGTTTTGCCTGTTTTTGTATTTCATTTAAACAGAATCATACTGCATGTTACCTTGCTTTTGGATGGAGCTTTTAGTTTTTATTTTTATGTATATAATACTTTTTGAAGGCTTACTGTAATTATGTGTCTCATAGAGTGAGGATAAACTTTTATGCAGTGGTTTGGAGATTTTATGTTTGACCCTGAAACTTTTTCAGAATTATGAAGAACTTTCATTTAAACAAATATCCTGAAAAAGTTTTTACTAAGGTAATCTTTCTTCTGTTGTTGATATACTATACAAGCATGTTTATTGGCATCAGTATTCTGTTTGTAAAGAAATATAGAATACCTGTAGTAATCATTTTAAATGGAGGAGGTTTATTTATCCCTTGAAAATTTAACAAAATCAGATTTTGCCCCTTGTTTTTAGGAATAAAAAATATGCATTGCAATGTTTGTTTACTTGTTTTTCTGAAATAGCGTTTTGATAAGTTGAACCTGGATATATGTTGAACGTGTTTCAATGTGAAACAGTACTGCAAATATTCAGGTAGAATTTGAGCAACCCTTCAAAGAGGAATGAGGAATAAGCAAAGAGGAATGTTTTTGTCGCTTTTTTCTTTCCCTTTGACCTAATTTCTTCAGAGAAATATTTTGTTCTTGTGTTCTCAGGCCAGATTTTCCCGTGACACAGCCTGAACTAGATTAGAGGCTTCACTGCCCTTTAATCCTTGCCCTGTTTACTACCATCAGTAACAATTATAAACTGGTGCCTGGTCATAACATAAAGCCACTGTCTTTTCCATTGATGGGAATTGGTGATAATGAATTTTGACTTGTGTTAATCAAAAGTACTTGAAATAGCTTGATCTTTTACTTTAGGGAAGCCTTATTAGGTGATTGATAAATGGAATACACAAGTGATCCCTCATCTACTTTAAAATTTGTGGCTGGAATTTGTCCAGAATGTATATTTTTGATTGTCTTTTTGTTTAAGAGCAGATATGTAATAATTAAATTGGTTGAATTAATAATTAAATTTATTTTTAAAATGTGGACTTGTCTATTTTTTTTTAAACTTCTATTATTTTGTGAAGATTGAGGTGTGCTTGCCAGTCAGTGCAGTTTTTTGTAATCTGTGGATAGGTGGTTACAATAGTCCCAAAGGCAGAGATTCCCATAGTTTTAAAAATCATTTTTCTTTGCTTTTTTACCTGTTTAGTTAGGTTACACAAACGTAACACAAAAATATATTACTAGACCTACCAACATGTAACTAATTCCTGTGTATATTTTGCTCTGAATCTGTTAATAGTCTGTATAGGATTCTCTACCATGCTGCTTTCTGAGGTTCTTGGTTACCATTAGTGGAATTAGGCTTGGAGAAGATTAAGAATATGTGCCTGTATCCTAAAAGAGAGAAAAGAGGAAATCACTTTTGTTTTAAACACAAGATGCCTATAGCTGATGCCTTGGAATTGAGAAACCCGTTTCATCTTCACTTTAACTGCCCTGCGCTGTTTCCAAAAGCTGTATGATTATATTTTGTTAGTTTCTTAGGTTGTTTTTTTTTTTTTTTAATATTTATTTATTTGACTGTGTTGGGTCTTAGTTGCAGCATATGGGATCTGTGTTGCATCATATGGGATCTTGCATTGTTCACGGACTCTCCGGTTGTGGTGCATGGGCTTAGTTTCTCCATGACTGTGGGATTTTACTTCCCTGACCAGGGATTGAGCCTGTGTCCCCTGCATTGCAAGGCAGATTCTTAGCCCCTGGACCACCAGGGAAGTCCCAGTTTCTTAGTGGTTTTTAGGTCAAAGAAATAGGAATTAGTGGAATAAAGATAATAAGAAAGGTATAAAATAATTTTATATATTTACCAAGTCAAGGTCTTAGAAATGCTCACAGGTTTGAAAAGAACCTTAAGTATATATATATTTTACATTTTTTAGGGATTAAAATGGATTTTTATCTTTCAACTTTTGTGTGTTTGTAATTTTTTTGTAGTAAAATGTTAATTTTATTACAGATTAATTTATTTGTACTTTACTTTTTTCCCACAGTTTATTCATTCTCATATTTGAATAAAATAATTACTTAATATAGTGGTAGTTTTTAAAATTAACTTGAGGGCGAATTCCCTGGTAATGGTTAGATGACACCCCACTTTCACTGCCAGGGGTCCGGGTTCAGTCCTTTGGGGAACTAAGATCTCGGGAACTGTGCAGTGCACCCCACCCCACCCCCAAAAGAAAAATCCAAAACTTTAGTGAATGGAGAAGTTGAAAGAATTTCAATCAATCTTTTCTCTAGATAAAATCTGTCACACCTAGCTGAAATGAATAGAATGTAGTTTACTGAACTCATATTTATCATCTATTTTAAGTACAAATTAGGCTGGCTGTTGTGGCTAGTGGAGTGAACTACAAGATTTTCGTCAAGTACGTAGGTTTCAATTTTCAATGAGTCTTTAAAGTTAAATAGTATTTGAGTTATTTTTCTGTGTCCTTTTACAGCATCCACCCGCTTTGTGAAGTGTGAAAAATGTCATCATTTTTTTGTTGTGTTATCAGAAGCAGACTCAAAGAAAAGCATAATTAAAGAACCTGAATCAGCAGCAGAAGCTGTAAAATTGGCATTCCAACAGAAACCGCCTCCTCCCCCCAAGAAGGTATAAGTCCTCGCTCAGTGTTATAAACATTTTATCTTGAAAACATTTCAATGCTTCCCCTCTCTCCAGTTTATATTGAATCTTAATACTAGTATCTAAACAAGTTTTGTAAGTTCTTTATAATATAGCCTGTGTCTGGCTGAATTGTTACTGATATTTGATACTTGAAATTTAGGTATGGGGTCCACTGCTGTTTTCCCATATCATGATTACTGTGTTCATAGCAATGAAATACAGCTGATGGTTATTAGTGTTAATACTAAGTTAATCTAAAATGATATCCTTAAAATAGAACAGCTGGGGATTTGTTTTTGTTAGTTTGGATCCCTAAATAACAGCAGCCTGCAGTTTTTCCCTCTTAAATTAATCTACTTTATTAGAGGTAAAACAGCCTCAGGCTAACAATAGAAGCAAGTATTTTTTCATGACCAGTGTGCCAGGGCACTTCTGTATAACACTGTGACTTTTGTGGTGTCAGCTCTTTCTTGAAGCCTCAGGTGGATTGTGATTTAGCCATGTGAGACACAGCAGAGTATACCACCAGCTTCACTGGTACTTGGCGTGTTCTTTCTGAGAAGGAGGAGCCCTGCTTCTGGGCTGTGTTATTATCTCTGGCCGTGTCTCAGGTGGTGTTTGCACACTTGTTATTTCTCACCCTCTGCTTTCTTTGACTGTTTAGATACCAGTGCATTTGTTTCTGCAAATGTGCTAAATCGTGGGTGTAATTCATGAAGAATGATGATTTTTAAAAACCATAACAACATATATATGGTCAACCATTATACAATTTGTTATGTAAAAATAAATAAAGTAATGGAAACTACAGGTGTTAAGCTTTATGTTCCTCACTAATTTGTATAGACTTCAGAATCTGAGTTGGAGTTCTAGAGAATAAAGTTCTAGAAAATAACTCTTTTCAGGAGTTGGTGAATATTAGCAGTTAACTTCTGTTAACTAAAAGCTGAAAGAATTTACCCTAGGTGCTAAGCCATTGGAAATAACCAAATTTCATATAGAGCTTTAGTTTCTACCAAGAATAAGAGTTTTAGATTGCCATTTAGAAAAATGCATAGCTTTAAAGTTAATATCTGAGAAAAAGCTAAATGTTTGTGAGTATTAAAGCACATTGATACAGGTGGTATAATGATTTTTGAGTATATAATGTCTATTTTATTCTTAAAAAGTTTTAAAGAGATAGGAATACCAGACCACCTTACCTGCCTCCTGAGAAATCGGTATGCTGGTCAAGAAGCAACAGTTAGAACTGGACATGGAACAACAGACTGGTTCCAAATTGGGAAAGGAGTACATCACGGCTGAATATTGTCACCCTGCTTATTTAACTTATATGCAGAGTACATCATGTGAAATGCCAAGCTGGATGAAACAAAAGCTGGAATCAAGATTGCGGGAGAAATATCAATAACCTCAGATATGCAGATGATACCACCCTTATGGCAGAAAGTGAAGAAGAACTAAAGAGCCTCTTGATGAAAGTGAAAGAGGAGAGTGAAAAAGCTGGCTTAAAATACAACATTCAGAAAACTAAGATCATGGCATCTGGTCCCATCACTTCATGGCAAGTAGATGGAGAAACAATGGAAACAGTGACAGACTTTATTTTCTTGGGCTCCCAAATCACTGCAAATGGTGACTGCAGCCATGAAATTGAAAGATGCTTGCTCCTTGCAAGAAAAGCTATGAGCAACCTAGACAGCATATTAAAAAGCAGAGAATTACTTTGCCGACAAAAGCCTGTCCAGTCAGAGCTGTGGTTTTTCCAGTAGTCATGTATGGATGTGAGAGTTGGACTATAAAGAAAGCTGAGGACAAGGAATTGATGCTTTTGAACTGTGGTGTTGGAGAAGACTCTTGAGAGTCGCTTGGACTGCAAGGAGATCCAACCAGTCAATCTTAAGGGAAATCAGTCCTGAATATTCATTGGAAGGACTGATGCTGAAGCTGAAGAACTGGCTCATTGGAAAAGTCCCTGATGCTGGGAAAGATTGAGGGTAGGAGGAGAAGGGGACGACAGAGGATGAGATGAGATGATTGGATGGCATCACCCACTCAATGGACATGAGTTTGAGCAAGCTCCGGGAGTTGGTGATGGACAGGGAAGCCTGGTGTGCTGTAGTCCATGGGGTTGCAAAGAGTTGGACATGGCTGAGCGGCTGAACTGAACTGAATGCTTATTTTGAAAAAATTAGTTTTATAATCTTTGTGAAGAATATCATTCATATGATTGAAAGAGGTGTAAAATTTTTTTTAATTGATTTCATTAATGATAACAGCTTTAGACCCATGGTAGCAAGTATAGGTATTATAATTGACTTTAATATTAACTTTCAAAAATTAGGATCATTGGCATTGTTTATAGAACAGAAACTGGCATAGCACTGGAAAAGTATAGGAATACTTTGTTAAGTTAGAGAACAAATGAATGGTGTGTTGTATCTTTAAGGTATGGGGCCTCTGAAATTATTGCTGCATAATGTATCATGCCCTTGGCATTTTGTTTTGAATGAAAGTCTTTGTTCAAATTTAAAACTGTAAGCAAGTGAGTTCAGCATGGTTAACTCCACACTTCCACCGCAGGGACACAGGTTCCATCCGTGGTAGGAAAAGTTCTTTGTGCGTGTGGTGCAGCCAAAAAGTGCTTGGTATTTAATTCTAATGTGTGTATATTGTGATGACTCACAGTAAATTGTTCATTCCTAATCATTTTTCAGATTTATAACTACCTCGACAAGTACGTTGTTGGCCAATCGTTTGCCAAGAAGGTGCTTTCAGTTGCTGTATACAATCATTACAAGAGAATATATAATAATATCCCAGCTAATCTGAGACAGCAGGCAGAAGTTGAGAAGCAGACATCATTAACACCTAGAGGTTAGTGTTTTGATAATTGACCAAAATAGAGATTACTGTGCTTAGAGGTAATCCTTATTTGCAACTCTTTGCTTTTGTCTTAAAATACTTTTAGTACAGTACGGCATTTTTCAAAATACAGGTTGCTTCCCGTTAGTGGTTCATGAAATCATTCCAGTTCATTTCCAGCATTTAAAAAAGAGAGTTAATAAGTGTGAGTAGAAAATATCAGAGTCTGTTAACTTGTTAAGTATTATTTCTTAAAACTTTATTTTCAGGTATATGTGCTTAGGTTCTTGGGTACAAATTGAGACATCATTTTTGAGTTGTAGACTTCACCACAGGTAGTTCTTGTTGACTAGATCCTTGCAGTGTTCTGTATACAACTCTTGAGTTCTTCTCTTTTGGGTTCAGGACACAGAATTTAATTTTCCTAAGTCAGAGATATATGGAAATGATACCTCTTACAGAACATATTCAGCACTCTTTCCGTTTTGGCCTCCAATACACAGTGCAAGGTTCAGGGCAAATTTGTAAGTGATTCAAAGTATAATTCCTATTAATGATCGATTCTAATGTACCAATATACTGTGTAATGTCAACTTACTATGGACAATGTATATGTTATATTAACAGAATGATTTTATTTAAAAAACTATGAATACAGTAAAATGTAAATAAGGGTTTCTTTTTTTTTGGCTAGGGAGCTGTAATTTTGGAGTTGTTCTACAGATATCTATTGTTTACATTCTTTTAGCTATGTTATAATTTTATGGAGTTTTGCTAAGTACTTTCAGTATTAAATTACTTTTAGTAGGTACTAATATATAATTTATTGCCTTAATGAAGACACTTGTTCACTGTTTGAACTTACTGTAAAATATTTACATAGTAGGATCAATTACTTTTTTAGAAAGTATAAATCATACTAACTGATGAAGGACCTGGAACCTTTATGATTTATAAGGTCCAAATATTGTTGTTTGGTCATGGAGCAAAATAATTTTTTCTGATTCCTTCAGTCAACAAATTAATAGTTAAACTCTTCTAGGTGCTGGAAAAGCAAATGGTTATATGGTCTTTATAATGAGGGATTTAAATTCTTATTGAAGACCTAAATTACTACATTTCTTTTCTTAAAATAGATAACAACTTTGTATTTGATAAATGTGAATATTAGCAACTATACAGCCATCATTAAGCATGTTTGGGTTTTTTTTTTTTTAATACAGAAAAGAGGTAGCATATAAATTCTTTCATAATTTATAGAAAGCTGAAAAAACATTAATGAACATATTCTTTATATTTGGAAGAGGGCAAGAAGTGGAATACTCCTTGTTTGTTCCCCTAAATTAAGCAAATATATAATATTTTCATGTTGCCATTTTCATCCTCTTTCTTAGAGTTAGAAATAAGAAGACGGGAGGATGAGTACAGATTTACAAGTAAGTGACCTCTCTTCAGGTCCTCCTCTGTAATCATTCTTCCTTTTTAGATTTACCTCAGTGGAGTTTGTCAGCACTAGTGATAGATCTGTGCTTGTTATGTGTATTACTAAGAAAGGCATCGTATATTATCTAAACCTGTTTGTTATACATGGCATATATAACTTTGAAACAGTTTTATAGCTAATTTGTGTAGTTAATAGATGTTGGGTTGTTTTAGATATTTGATTTTATCTTTTCTATTGTGATATTTCTTATAACATAAAGAAATAAGTATTATATGTAGTTTTCCCCTATAAATCTATATCTGCATATTAACAGAAGTTGTATTTTTTAAAATTTGTACCTTGAATGTTATATCCTTTTTTTTGTTTCCTTAAAAAAAAGGAATAAAAGTTGATCTGCCTGTAAGTGACAGATTTTAAGGGAGGTGTATTATCTTTCAGCTACTCTTTGCCAGAAGCTACATTATTTTTTGGTGTTTATGAAACTTAGTGTAGGCTTACAAAATTATACATAACCTCCAGCTCACTATTGAGAGCTCTAGACTGCCCCTAAAAGCATCAGGGGGTCTGATGGAGGGTATGGAATGACCTCATAAACCAATGATAGTGGCCATTCTGATGTCTTGCACCCATTTCTTTGGAGGTGGAGATAGCTGCTACACAAAGACAGGGTGAAGGTTCCAAAGTTACCATAAGAAGATTCATTCTTATTCCATTACCATAAGAAGATTCATGTTGTCACAAAAGACAAAAAATAATAGATAAACCAGTGTGAACATTTTTCACTTAAAAGTTTGATAAGTTTACATTTGCCTTTGAACCAAACAATATTATACATCTAATATTTGAACATCAGAATATTATACTGTATATTCAGGATGAACCATGAGAACATAATGAGTTCAGCAACTCTGGCATAAAATTTATTACATGTAATAAAATATGCTGTCATTATATATTCATAATTTTGGGCAGATGGCTGGTGAAACTAGTATGAATTAGTAAAGTATCATAGTGATTTAATACAAATGTTAACAAGTAATAGTATTTAAGGACGTAAGCAAAATAATTTGTAGTTACATATATTGATTGGCTTAGAAATTAATATTTTTAGAGCTTATGTAGAATTTGTATAATTTAGTCTTCTCCTAGGTGGGGTATTAGGTTCTAATGTTAGGACATTGGGCCAGAGTCATATATAATTAAAATATTCTTGGAAATTTCTTTGGAAATCAGATGTTAGAGATCAACATGCGTCTCTAACATTTTAAGACTGATAGTTTCTTGCTCTCATCATTGGAACACAAATTTTTCTGATGTTAAATACCAGGTGAACTAGTTGGCTTGCGTATGAGGGCTATGTTATACCCTATTGCTCCATACAACTAACTATTCTAGCCTGCTTACTCAATAGTCCTCATTGTTAAGGGCTGCTTAGGCAATACGAGATGTGCACAGAGACTTAAAGAACAGGAGTGTTTTCTCAAGTTTACCCTGGGGCATATTTTCATAAATGTAATGACAAGCATCATTTGTTCTGTACTATTTAAATGATTCCTCTTTTTTAAAAAACTTAAAGTTGAATATATGTCATGTGATTCCACTGTAGGTAAAATGCTTCTTATAATTTTGTTCAAGTTACCTAAATCATCTTTTCCCCACTGGGCAGACCTGTTCTTCAGCCAAGCACCTCCTTATGCTGTCACAATTCCTAACTAGATTTTGCTGAAATAAAAAAAAAGTTTTTGGTTTTGTTTGGTAGGGGACAGCTAGCTAACTGAAGACTGCCTTTTTTTTAACCTGATGTGAATTGCAGTGAGGCATAACATTGTGAATTATTCACTGACCATTAACCCTCAAATGGTACAGTTTAATTAAATTCAAATATTTATTTAATGCCTATTATTTGGTGAAGAGAATAACCCTTTACCAAAGGATGTGACGCAAAGATAGTTTGAAAATGACAGCCAGATGGAACAGGATTTAAGTAGTATGTTTGCTGAACATCTGTCTGTTGGTTTGCTTAAAATAATAAAGCATTGGAAAATACTGATATTCTTAAAAACAAGCTACAACTAAATCTAGAAAATATAGACATATGATATGAGCCCAGGTACCTTAAATGCTGAGAGCCAGGAGCAATGTGGATATTTACAAATCTAGCTAGTTCAAAAAAGTATTGGGATTCTTTCCTTCAGCTGAGAGGGTGAGAATAAGATTTTTTTTAAAAGGGATCCAGCTGATAAAGTCTTAGTTCAGCAGCACTATAATTCCCGTGTAATTTTTGTATGTCTGCTAAAGGAAATGCAGTGATCCAATTGAGATCCTGTAAAATCAGAAATTCAGGTAGGGCCAGGGATAATGAGTCTTACCATGCTTGGTTTCTCTGGTAGACTCACAGCATCATTTTTAAGTGTGGGAGAGATTGTAGAGTAATTCCCTAAGGAAGCAGGCTCAGTAAAGCCAAGTGACTTGCTGTGTTCCTGTGATAGAGCTGAGACTAGAACCCAAGCTTTCTATTCCTCAGTTCAGTGTTTTACCCTTTCTCTACAGCACTGTTTCTTTTCATTTGTACAAATATATGTACATATACCTTTGTCTTTCAGAGTGCCTCCAAATCAATTGCATTTTGTTCTTAAACCTCCAGTTATGTGTTTAACATTGATAGGGAAGGTGTTAGCCATTTTATAGATTAGGGCACAGAAACAAAGTGTGTGTGATGATATACCTCAGGATCATATAGTTCTTCAGAGGCAAAGAAAGGACCAAATTTCTGAAGCTTTCTGACTCCTGACACTGTTCTTCTGTTATACTGCCTTCTTTTCAGTTAAAGGATATTCTTCATACAAGTTTATATAAATAAGGAAGGTAAAAAGAATACTTTCCTTTGCTTGAGGTTCTATGAATAATCATCATGTATTACACATTTGTCATTAGATAATTTGAGGCTTCCTTCCCTTTTAGGTAAGACAAAAAAATGTCAGAATATTATTTTTTTCTAAATAAGTAATTGGTTTCAGATGTAAGGTTTGGGCATTTTTTCAAGTGAAAGCAAATGAAGCTCTAATACCTTTGGCATTTTTTCAGAGTTGCTTCAGATTGCTGGAATTAGTCCACATGGGAATGCTTTAGGAGCATCAGTGCAGCAACAGGTAAATCAACAAATACCTCAGGAAAAACGAGGAGGTGAAGTATTGGATTCTTCCCACGATGACATCAAACTTGAAAAGAGTAATATTTTGCTGCTTGGACCAACTGGGTCAGGTAAAAAACTTACTTAAAAATTTGCCACTCATTTAAGAAAATAGAATATAAATGACTCTGTAACCTGTGTCTTATGACTGGGGGATTCTCACTCTTAAGAAGAAAACCTAAGGCCCATTGTTACTGTTTATATTTATAGGTAAAACTCTTCTGGCACAAACTCTAGCTAAATGCCTTGATGTCCCTTTTGCTATCTGTGACTGTACCACTTTGACTCAGGCTGGATATGTAGGTGAAGATATTGAATCTGTGATTGCCAAGCTACTCCAAGATGCCAATTATAATGTAGAAAAAGCACAACAAGGTATGTTTCAGCAAGTTTGTCTGTCCTCAGATACAGTCTGTTGAGGAAGCAGTCTAATAGCAAGAGATAATATAGTTTTTGTTTTGAGTCAGAGTCAAATTCAATAACTATATAAAAGTAGCTATGTCTAAGTTTTCTGGCATACTGACTAAGGGCCACAAAGTTTGCTTTGTCTTATTGTCATAAGTTGGCAATATTACTAGAGTGAAAACCGGCCAAATTATTTATTCCATTCTGTTCTAGCTTTCCTCCAGATTCCTAATGCTGAAATGGGTTGGGGGAGGGGAAAAAGACAAGTGCAAGAGAGGGCAAGATATATATAGCAACATATTAACTTATCTACTACCTAGGGAGTGTAGGGAGTGTTGTAGATGCTACATTTCTCCTTTCCTTCTGTATCCTCTCTCCTTGTTTACACGAAGAGCTTGACAGCTTCCTGTCTAAATTCCTTTAGGACAAGAATATAGATGGAAAAAATAAGCTGAAGTTTAGCTAGTACCAGCCTTTTGCTTTCACACTGTACCTCTATCTCTGCTTCTTAGAATAAAGAACCTGAAAACATTAGTGGGGTAGCTAACTATAATAGTCATAGAGAATTGGTCATCTTACCCAAGTGTTATTTTTACCCAAATGATGTAAGAATAAATTATAAAATGTTTACACAAAATGATGTATGGAAAAGTTGGCAGTATATTTTTATTATATTAAACTATTGCATATGTTGTGTTAAAGATTAAATACCTTGCTCTCTAGCTACCTAGCCTTTTAAAGCTTAGGTTGTCTTGTATATATCTTTTTCATATTATAAATAGAATCCTCCTTAAATTATAGGAATTGTCTTTCTGGATGAAGTAGATAAGATTGGCAGTGTGCCAGGCATTCATCAGTTACGGGATGTAGGTGGAGAAGGCGTTCAGCAAGTAAGCAGTTGAATATTTTGTTCAAGCCCACTAAAAGGAAGGGAATACATCAGCCTCCCAAATATTGTACGTTTGGTTTCACATTCAATTAGATTCTGTTTTATTTCTCCCACTCTGAACTCCCCAGACTATTTAGTTCAGATCCTAAGAGAAACCTGTTGGTGATTTTAAATACCTAATTACCTTTGTTAGGAAATTAAAGATATTTTAAAGAAGTAAATGAAATTTAATTTTTGTTGGCGTATTCCACAAAGACCCAGTTAAATATTTCTAAAGGATGCTTGAAGAAAGTTCTGATTCTGACTAGGCATAAATGAACTATGTACATGTATTTTATTCTTTTCACTTAGTTAGAAGATAAAATAATGCTCTATTCCTTGGAGAGTCATAATTAAAGTCATAATGATCTTTTGATTAACTTGACTTTTTTGGTAACTAATTATGACATAAACTACAGGATAAGGAAAATTGCTTTTGTTTTTTGACCAGGACATAGAGAGGTCCAATCACACATATAAAATGTGCTAGATAATGTTTTTTTTGTAAAGGCATTTCAAAATACAACTATTCTCAAAGTTTAACACTAAAAGTAGAGTAGAATTTTAGTATAAAGACAAGGCTTCAAATATTTTCAAATTTTGAATGTTCCCACGTGGTTGAATAGCATTTTATAGAGTCCTAATTCTGTCTTTATGTTAGAATTATGTCTTTACCATCAAAAACAACCTCTGAAGTTGATTGTTTTCTAAATGCATCAGGAGTCCTATACTATTCCAAATAAATTTATGAATAATTAAATATGATAGTATATTAGATTTTCATGTTAGTTATAGGAATGTGGAGGTGTTCTTCAGTTATGTTCATTGACCATACCCACATATTATTTTCCCCATTGAATCCCATTATCTAAAGTATAATAATACACTTATATGATGATGCCATAAATCATTTTTTCTTTATTTAGGGCTTATTAAAACTATTGGAAGGCACGATAGTCAACGTTCCAGAAAAGAATTCCCGTAAGCTACGTGGAGAAACGGTACAAGTGGATACAACAAACATTCTGTTTGTTGCATCTGGTGCTTTCAATGGTTTGGACAGAATCATCAGCAGGAGGAAAAATGAAAAGGTAAGTTTTTCTGAATGGTTACTAGGAGAGCATTTGAAGTTAGAGGATAGACCCTCAGTTTCTAATCTTGTATCTGCTTTCTGCCAGTTAGGTGTTCTTAGAGTATACCAGAAATATATTCCTAGTTATTTTTTAAATTTCAGAGTAGTGATTTGGAAGATTTCTAAATATCATCTTTATATCGGCATTTTTAAAGTATGACTTGATGATTTTGATTTTATATTCATCTGAGTTTTTTTATTATTTGAGGTAACTGCGAAATCAACAAAATTTCTACTCATTTCTCTTTCCCAATTCACTAGAGCACAATAAAGAGCTTGTTTCCATTGCCCCTGCCCATAGAGTCTTCATAGATCACTGCTGATATTCACAAGTGGAGGAAAGTAGTTTGGAGGTTGAGGGAGGGTTGTGATCTCACCTAGTTTATAGATATTTCTTAAACATTCTTATAAGCCTTGATTTTAGCTGGAATTTATTTTTTCATAGCCTCAAGGTTCATGCCCAGTACCTACTTATGATAAAACATAATATCAGCAGAGTGGCAAGAACCCCAAAAACATGCCTATTTTCCATGCTTTTGTGTTTTACATAATAGCCACAAATGATACCTTTTATATCATATGTTTAAGTTTCTATAATACCTAAATGAATGTATCATATTTCACCTCTTTTGTATATTGCCTGCTCTGTCTTCTTGGCCTTACATGTTTAGTAGCAGTTTACTTGAGTTTTTTAGTTTGGTATTAGTAGCTACTAAAGTAGCAGTTTAGTAGTAGTAAAAAAAAAAAAAAAATAGCTCTGCTAATAGAACAGTTGCCTGTGGTCATTCCTTTGCATAGCCTAGATGAGAAACCTCTTGTAAGGCTACCAGCTGAGCAATGTAGTGCTGTTACTTCTCAGCATCAGACCTTATTATTCAGCATGGATAAGGTTAGATTTTTATTTTAAATATTAATCAATTTATGTTTTTCTTGCTTTTGAAATTCTGCACAAATTAGCCTAAAAAAATTAGAAGAAATTATTTCTTTGTGTGTGCATGCATGTGTGTGGGTATGAAAGAGATGGGGGAGGGTGGGAGATAGAACTTTATATTCGAAATTCTGTAACCAAAAGCAAGGACCATGTTCTTATATTTATTTATAATTCATACTTGCAAAAAAAATGAAACTAGAAACATGTAGAAAAGAACAGTTAAAAGTAACATTAGTAAAGAGATCAGAAATGGATAGAAAGAAGGTTTACATCATTTCAAGTTAGTGGAAATTAAATCACTGTTTATCTTTGAACTTCTTAATGAAATTAGGGAGAAATCATGAGCTAGTTTTTATTCCCTGAAAGAGGAAGGGTATAATCTCTTCATGAAAGGCAAAGATTCTAAAAGATAGATTTTTATGAAAAGCAGACAGGGACATGAAAGTCTACAACAGTGATTTTATGAAGGATTAAACACTTCCATTTGGCTATTGTTTTTATCAAACCTCATTGAAAGACAGGCTTACAGTATTAAATAATATACCTATATCCTGACCATATGAAACTGCTTGCAGTCCTAAGTTTTACTCCTATTGCCTTTGCTTATGTTTTCCCCTACCTTAGTTCAGTTGGCAGATATGTGTTCATTCTTTAAGATTCTGTTAAGTGATGAGTCAGTTCCTCTGTGAGGACTTTCTTGGTCACCTCCTACCCTTCCTCCCCAGATTGTGCCTCTTTTCTTCCTTTCCACTGCTAAGGTTTCCTGCACATGATGCTTTAATATCTTCATGTGTTCTCAGACTCAGAACAAACCGGAGGGGAGGATGGGGGTAAGGAATAGTTAGGGAGTTTGGGATGGACGTGTTCAGTTCAGTTGCTCAGTTGTGTCTGACTCTTTGCGACCCCATGGACTGAAGCATGCCAGACTTCCCTGTCCATCATCAACTCCCAGAGCTTGCTCAAACTCATGTCCATCGAGCCAGTGATACCATCCAACCATCCCATCATCTGTCATCCCTGTCTCCTCTTGCCTTCAATCTTTCCCAGCATCAGGGTCTTTTCCAGTGAGAGTTCTTTGGAACAGGTGGCCAAAGTATTAGAGTTTCAGCTTCAGCATCAGTCCTTCCAATGAATATTCAGGACTGATTTCCTTTAGGATTGACTGGCTTGATCTCCTTATAGTCCAAGGGACTCTTAAGAGTCTTCTCCAACACCACAGTTCAAAAGCATCAATTCTTCAGTGCTCAGCTTTCTTTATAGTCCAACTCTCACATCCATACATGACTACTGGAAAAACCATAGCTTTGACTAGATGGACCTTTGTCGACAAAGTAGTCTTTGCTTTTTAATGTGCTGTCTAGGTGGCTCATAGCTTTTCTTCCAAGGAGCAAGTGTCTTTTAATGTCATGGCTGCAGTCACCATCTGCAGTGATTTTAGAGACCAAGAAAAATAAAGTCTCTCACTGTTTCCATTGTTTCTCCATCTATTTGCCATGAAGTGATGGCACCGGTTGCCATGATCTTTGTTTTTGGATTGTTGAGTTTTAAGCTAGCTTTGTCACTCTCCTCTTTCACTTTCATCAAGAGGCTCTTTAGTTCTTCTTGACTTTCTGCCATAAGGGTGGTGTCGTCTGCGGGTCATCTGGATGGACATGTACACACTGCTATGTTTAAAATGGATAACCAACAAGACCCTACTATATAGCACACATAACTCTGCTCAGTGTTATGTGCCAGCCTGGATGTGAGGGGAGCTTGGGGGAGAATGGATAGATGTATATGTATGGCCGACTCCCTTTGCTGTTGCCCTTAAACTATCACAACATTGAAAATTGGCTATACCCCAATACAAAATAAAAAATTTTTAAAAAACATATATTTTTATGTGTTCTCATTATAAATAAACACCTTTAAGTTAGGATAAGGACTGTCTTCAGGTTTATTTCCCCAGTGTTTTATAATAATGCTTTATAATATATATAAACCTTACACATGGACATCACCAAATGGTCAATACCAAAATCAGATTGATTACATTCTTTGTTACTGAAGATGGAGAAGCTATATACAGTTAGCAAAAACAAGACTTGGAGCTGACTGTGGCTCAGATTATTAGCTTCTCTGCAAAATTCAAGCTTAACCTAAAGAAAGAGGGGAAAACCAATAGGCCAGTCAGGTACAACTTAAATCTCCTATGAATAATAGTGGAGGTGATGCATAGATTCAAGGGATTAGATCTAGTAAACTAGAGTGGCTGCAGAACTATGGACAGAGCTTGGTGATATTGTTCAGGAGACAGTGAACAAAACCATCCCAAAGAAAAAGAAAGCTAAGTGGTTGTCTGAGGAGGCTTTACAAATAGCTGAAGAAAGAAGAGATGCAAAAAGCAAGGGAGAAAGGGAAAGGTACATCAAACTAAATGCAGAGTTCCAGAAAATACCAAGGAGAGACAAGAGGCCTTCTTCAAGGAACAGTGCAAAGAAATAGAGGAAAAATAGCTGAAGGGGAAAGACTAGAGATAAGAAAATTTAAGAAATTTAAGAAAATTGGAAATATCAAAGGAACATTTCATCCAAAGATAGGCACAATAAAGGATAGAAACAGGTAAAAATCTAATAGAAGCAGAAGAGTTCAAGAAGAGATGGAAGGAATACACAGAAGAACTGTACAAAAAAGATCTTAATGACCCGGATAACCATGATGGTGTTGGTGTGGTCACTCACTCAGAGCCAGATATCCTGGAGTGTGAAGTCAAGTGGGCCAACAAAGCTAGTGGAGGTGATGAAATTCCAGCAGGGCTATTTAAAATCCTAAAAGATGGCACTCTCAAAGTTCTGCACTCAATATGTCAGCACATTTGGAAAACTCATCAGTGGCCACAGGACTGGAAAAGGTCCATCCTCATCCCAATTCCCAAGAAAGGTAGTACTAAAGAATGTTAAACCACCAGACAATTGCACGCATCTCCCATGCTAGTAAGGTCATGCTGAAAATCCTGCATGCTGGGCTTCAGCATTACGTGAACTGAGAGCATATTTAGATCCTCAAGCTGGATTTAGAAAAGGCAGAGAAACCAGAGGTCAAATTGCCAACATTCACTGGATCATAAAAGCAAGGGAATTCCAGAAAAGCATTTACCTCTGTTTCATTGACTGCGCTAAAGCCTTTGACTGTGTTGATCATAAAAACTGTGGAAAACTCTTAAAGAGATGGGTGTACCGAACCATCTTACCTGCCTTCTCAGAAACCTGTATGCAACAGTTAGAACCTTGTATGGAACAACTGACTGGTTCAGGATTGAGAAAGGAGTATGACAATGCTGTTTATTGTCACCCTGTTTATTTAACTTACACGAAGAGCATATCATGCGAAATGCCGGGCTGGATGAGTTAATAAGCTGGAATCAAGATATTAATAACCTCAGATATGTTGGATGATACTACTCTAACGGCAGAAAGTGAAGAGGAACTAAAGAACCTCTTGATGTGAGTGAAGGAGGAAAGTGAAAAAGCTGGCTTAAAACTCAGTATTAAAAAAACTAAGATCATGGCATCCGGTCTCATCACTTCATGGCAAATAGATGGGGAAACAGTGGAAACAAAGTTTATTTTCTCGGGCTCCAAAATCACTGCGAATGGTGACTGTAGCCATGAAATTAAAGGATGCTTGCTCCTTGAAAGAAAAGCTTGACCAACCTAGACAGCATATTAAAAAGCAGAAACATCACTTTGCCAACAAGTTCTGTGTAGTCAAAGCTATGATTTTTTCAGTAGTCATGTACCGATGTTGGAGTTGGGCCATAAAGAAGGCTGAGTGCCAATGAATTGATGCTTTCAAATTATGGTGCTGGAGAAAACTCTTGAGAGTCCCTTGGACTGTAAGGAGATCAAGCCAGTCAATCCTAAAGGAAATCAACCCCGAATATTTGTTGTAAGGACTGATGCTGAAGCTGAAGCTCCAGTATTTGGGCCACCTGATGCGAACAGCAGACTCATTGGAAAAGACCCTGACATTGGGAAAGATTGAAGGCAGAAGGAGAAAAGAGCGACAGAGGATAAGATGAATCACTGATGCAATGGACATGAACTTGGGCAAATTCCAGGAGATGGTGAAGGACAGGGAAGCCTGGCGTGCTGTAGTCCATGGGGTTGTAAAGAGTTGGCCATGACGTGGCGCCTGAACAATGGCACGCCTGCAGAGCAGAAGTGGAGACACAAACGCTGAGGACAGGCGTATGGACACTGCTGAAGCGGGAGGAAGGAGAGGGTGGGCTGTATGCAAAGAGTGACATGCACACATGCATTACCACTGGAAAATAGACGGCCAGTGGGAATTTACTGTGCGATTCAGGGAGCTCGTACTAGGGCTCGGTAAAAACCTGGTGGTGTGGGGAGGAAGGTGGGAGGGATATTCAAGTGGGAGGGGACATGGGTAAACCTATGACTGATTCATGTTGATGTTTGGTAGAAACCAACAGAATCCTGTAAAGCAATTATCCTTCAATTAAAAATAATTTTTTTAAAAAAGGAAAGGTACATCCTAAAGAAATTTTTTTAATGTTTATATTATTGAATGCAAAGTATTTTTCTTTCTGATAGAGTCACTATCCACATACACAATATCTAGAATTAATTAACTTAGACTTTTCTCATCTATCATGTACTTCTCTTGTACTTTTGACGTTTGATTGTTGTTGACGTTTTGAAGTTGTATGAAATATCAAAACCAAACTCTATGAAAGTTACCTGGAGTATAGTTCTTTATACTGAGTAAAGCAAGGTCTATACATTGTAGATACACAACCTTTTGCAACAAGGTTACCAGTTTTGTTTGATGTCATCCTTACATGCTCTTTTATAAAATCTAACTCATACAGTGTTCTAACTCATCGTATTATCTGATAATATGCAACCCCAAATTATGATTTTAATAGAATGCTTAGCAATGACTTAAGACACTTGTGGATAATTTGCTTGTAAGGCTGCTTGTTCCATAGGCCCTACTCCTGTTAGTATTACAGAACTGACTTTGGTTACAAAATAATTACTATCTCTACTTTCTTGCACAGTTTGGAAGTTATACTAGTCTAGAGGTCTGGGAAATGTCCTGCAATATCATAATCTGAGTTCTAAGGGACTTCCCTTCACAGTTCTTACCTATTTTTACTAGAATTCATTCTTCTGAGAGTTGGTTGGGTTCTCAGTTCTGAAGGCAGATAGACCTAAGTTTGAATCCTGGTTGTTAACCACTAGAAGAAATGAGAGCTTGGTCAAGGTACTTAAACTCTTTAAGCCTTTTTTTATTCATTGTAAAATATAAATGATAATACTTTCTTCTGTTGCAGAGATCATGTGAGAAATGCATGCAGAATGCTGAACACAATGCAGCTTCATTCTGTTATTTGTAATACCTGTGTTTTCTTTGGCAGTATCTTGGATTTGGAACACCATCTAATCTGGGAAAAGGAAGAAGGGCTGCAGCTGCTGCTGACCTTGCCAATCGAAGTGGAGAATCAAATACTCAGCAAGACATTGAAGAAAAAGATCGTTTATTACGTCATGTGGAAGCCAGAGATCTCATTGAGTTTGGCATGATTCCTGAGTTTGTGGGACGGTTGCCTGTGGTAGTTCCTTTGCATAGCCTAGATGAGAAAACACTTGTACAAATACTAACTGAGCCACGTAATGCTGTTATCCCTCAGTACCAAGCCTTATTCAGCATGGATAAGGTTAGATCTTTATTTTTTGTACTTACTTATGTGTATTTTTTGCTATGGAAAATCTGCATATGTTAGCCTGACAAATTAAAAAGCAGTACTTCTCGTCTGGAATACCAGCCTGTGTGTGTGCACGTCTGCACTCAGTTGGTCAGTCGTATCTGACTCTTTGCCACACCGTGGACTGTAGCCTGCCAGGCTCCTCTGTTCATGGAATTTTCCAGGCAAGAATACTGAAGTGGGTTGCCATTTCCTCTTCCAGGGGATCTTCCCAGCCTAAGGATTGAGCCTGTGTCTCCTGCATTGGCAGGCAGATTCTGTTGGCAGGAACAGTCCAGCCTATTACTCACTAAATATGGATCTAGGAATCAGGGAAGGCACACTGTGTTGTGTTAGACACTTAAGAGTTGGCTTAATTTTTTTTCTTAATTAAAGTCAGCATTGTAGCTTGAAGCCCAAGGATAGATATTGAGAGAAATTATGCTAGCAGCCTACAGCTAACCCCTCAAGCTAGGCACACAGAATTGTCTTTTCAGTCTTGATATTCTAAATCCTTTCATTATGATATGCTAGGTATATTTTTTCCTAAAGTTAGCTCTCACATCTATTTCTCTGTAGTCAGACACTTGGAGCCATATGTCCAATCAGATAGCAAATGTTTGGGTTTTATGAACGTAGTGTCACAAAACATTAGTCTCCGTCTCTCCATTGCCACTCTTTCTACCTCAAGTCAGTCTCCTTTATCATTCTTCACCTTGACCCATGCATTTGCTTCCTAATTGGGTTTCCCTACCTAAAGTTTGTCTCTGACCACCACCACCAAAAGACCATCTCCCACTTTACTTCCAGAATGGATCTTTTTAAAATTATTGGACATAGGGTTCAACCAATAGATATGAAGTACTTAATAGATACTTATTGAATGAATAAACCCAAAGCTAATTATTTTACTCTCCTCCTTAAAAGTGCTTCAGTGGCCCCCTAGCCTTACTTAGACGCCCCCACTTTTATTGTTCTCTTAGCACCGTGTGCAAACACGGTGCTGTAAGTGCTATTTTGCTAATTTGTCACCATCCAATACGCTTCAGTTTCTTGAGGGTAAAGGTGGTGTCTGGGTCATCATTCAGTTTCTAATATTTAAACACATCTGGCTTCAGTAAATGTTTGAATAAAGTCCTAGAAAATCCATGTTCATTTAGAAAACCTCTTCAGGAACTAAGGACAAACTTTGATTCATGCTGTTAACTGTCTCATAAGCTAATTCATAGAAACAAGTGCTTTTTGAAAGCAAGATTCTAAAGCATCATGAGAGATAATTACCTTGTGTAAGTTTTACATTTTCTGGAGGTAGAAATTAATACCAAAAGTTTTTTAGTACCAAGATCTTATTTTTTAGGGGGAGGTATATTGAATTCTCAGTAATTTTTTATATTTGTGGTAATTTAGAGAGACTTGTCCTAAAATTGTACCTTTGTTCTATGGGATGAGAGGGTTAGTAACACTTTTTAAAATGAGTATGTTTTCAGAAGCTTAAGTTACAATCTAAAAATACTTGAGTCTGAAAGGAGATAGGATCAGTCAAGACACAAGATTCTGTGTTTTTAAGTATTAGTGAATCAGTGTACTTAACTCTGTGGAACATTTCTTTACCTGTAAAGTCGGGGCATTCACCTCTTGTTATAAAAAGACCAATAATGGTGATAGGCAGTAATAGGTAATAGATCAAATACTGCATGATTTTATTGGGAAAATGTCATCATCAAATATTATCTGAATTATTTCTTTTGAATGTATTTGTAGTGTGAACTGAATGTTACTGAAGATGCTTTAAAAGCTATAGCCAGATTAGCACTAGAACGAAAAACAGGTGCACGAGGCCTCCGGTCCATTATGGTAAGTTGGCATAAATTTACAAAAACTAGATTATTTCTTGATCTGACTTTTAATAATATTAAACCTCCCTGTTTTTCCTTTGGAAATATATCCAGAAATTTGGTCTAATATTTTTTGTGATTTTTTTTTCTTGTGTATTTTGGCCACACTATGCAGCATGCAGAATCTTTGTTTCCCAACCAGTGTTTGAACCCTTCCAGTGGAAGCACTGGACTGCCAGGGAAGTCCCTTTTCTTCTTTCTAAAATGGAACTTCAGGGTGTTTGCAACAAAGGACATACACTTAATGTGATTAATGAAATAGAGGAAATCAGGATCATGGGAAGGAGGTTTTTAGAAAACCCTACACAGGCCTTTTGACTAAGCTCCAGAGTGGCTCCTCAGAACCCTTGAAATTCTCATTGTTGTTTTATGTTTGAATTTAAGTTGTAGATATTATAACATTTTATTTCTAAATTCTTCAGTGAAGTATGAACTCACTATTTTAATTTTGTTACAAGTCCTGGAGACCCAGCCTACTTTTCAGCCACCCTCTTTCTTAAAGGTCTTTCCCTTCCCTGGTGTGGCTGTACAGTGGGTTAATGTTTCCCTACATGCTGAAAAAGCAAGCACATGGTCTGTTCTCTGAGGATTTCACTGCTAAGTATTACTTCTCTCATCTAAGTAGGACTTTTTGAACAGAACTACACATTCTGTCACAATTTGCGATAATATTTTAATAAAGGCGTCAACTTCAGGTGCTGTGACAGATTTATAAACATGTAAACTAGAAGAAGCCTGCAGTCCATGGAGTCGCGAAGAGTCGGACACGACTGAGCGACTTCACTTTCACTTTTCACTTTCATGCATTGGAGAAGGAAATGGCAACCCACTCCAGCGTTCTTGGCCTGGAGAATCCCAGGGACGGGGGAGCCTGGTGGGCTGCCGTCTATGGGGTCGCACAGTCTGACATGACTGAAGTGACTTAGCAGCAGCAGCAGTAGACTAGAAGAAAAGGTAATGTAGTTGACATTTTTAGAAAATTTGATGTATTCAACCAGTATTTTCCTTAAGATGTAACATAATTCAGCTGCTGCTGCTAAGTCGCTTCAGTCGTGTCCGACTCTGTGCGACCCCATAGACGGTAGCCCACCAGGCTCCCCCGTCCCTGGGATTCTCCAGGCAAGAACACTGGAGTGGGTTGCCATTTCCTCCTCTAATGCGTGAAAGTGAAGTTGCTCAGTCGTGTCTGACTCTTAGCGACCCCATGGACTGCAGCCTACCAGGCTCCTTTGTCCATGGATTTTCCAGGCAAGAGTACTGGAGTGGGGTGCCATTGCCTTCTGCTACGCGTGGGTAAAACTAGTTTTCTTTAGTAAATTACTTTAGATCTACTGCAGCAGTTGAGACAAATGCATATTTGAAGTCATAGCTTGGTATAGATGATCTAAGGTTAAGTCATTTTAAAATTAAGGACTACCAGTTGACCTCCTTTGGTGATAAAGTATGTCAGAAATCTTCTTGAGTAACATCTGATCACATGCAAAGTGAAAGTACAATCTTTGTAGGTGCAAGGTGACCTAAGTAGGCAGAACTGCATACAAGCTTTCCCTTATAGAATGACTTCTGTCCGAATTTAGTTAGAAGCTGTTTTAATATGAAGAATACGAAAGCTTTTACATTGACTTTTCAAAATTCAGTTCTTGATGCATCATAGGGACTCCATAATATTTCTTGAGTTGATGAATTTGATTGATAACCTATAGAATACAAGTATTTTGTATGTAACCTCAGTTTTCCATGTAATTCATTACTATTTTACTCTTTAGGAAAAGCTGTTACTAGAACCAATGTTCGAAGTCCCTAATTCTGATATTGTATGTGTGGAGGTTGACAAAGAAGTAGTAGAAGGAAAGAAGGAACCAGGATACATCCGGTAAAGTGTATTGTCAAACTAAAACAGGTCTAAAACTTAAGATCGTTCTTTATTGCTATGGTTTATTGGTCTGTCATACAGTGGTGTGAAAATCTTTATATCCATAGAGGAATCAGTTATCAAATATTCTGTAGAAAAATTTTCTAATTTTGGTTTATAAAATGATATTTTGAGTCTTCTTGGAAATTGATCTTCAAAACCAGCCTCCACTTTTTTCTCCTAAAAGAAGTATCAAAAAAGACATAAAGTAATCTAAATGAAAAGATTTAAATAAACTTTGCTTCTAATTCTATAATTTATTTATTACTTGTTTCATGTCTTTCATAAGACCAAAACTTTGTTGACATAATTTTCCTCTTAGTTGTATCTTATCAGTTGACAAATTTGACATATCTTTAACTGCTTTTATTTAACTATTCTAGGGGTCAGTAAACTGTCCAGTACAGGGCTATTTTTACACTTCGGGGCCATACGGTTTGTATGGTAGCTACTCTGCCCTTACAGCATGATAGTTCAGTCCATAAATGAATGATCCATGTCTGTGTTCAAATAAATATTTACAAAAACAAATGACAGACTTTATTTGGCCGGCAGGCTGTCATTTACTGACCCCAGTCTATTCAATAAATATTTATTAAGCAGTGCTTTACATGAATGTCACCTACACAAAAAATAGGCTTCTGTCACAAGGTATGTTACATTTTATGCTTCTAAGGTAACTTATGAGGCAGTTGATTGGTTTTGAACAACCTTTACTTATTCAAAGAGGTATAATCTCTCATTTTGTTTACTATTAGTATACAAAAGAATTGTGGTCTAACCATAATTTTGGCTAATTTGATTCATATTGGTTTGATCAGAAGCTTTCAACTTCTTTCCATTGACATACTAAACATCAAGTATTTTAGTTAAAATAATAGATTCTACTTCTTTTGCTGGAGAAAAGGCCTTCACTGTTGAAGCGTGGTTGTTGATTTGTTTCAGTTAAAAAAAATTGGGAAATTTCTTATAGTTTTTGGTTGCGTGCTCGAAATGTTTCTCATATTTTACCATTAAGCAGTCTTAATATTAGAAGTGCTCTTAATGTTTTCTTTCTTTGTGCAGCTTTTCTAGCTAGGTGGATTAATTTATTATTTATTTTTTGAGAAGTTGTATTTACCCCTAATTCTTACTAAAAACAGAAAAACACTGATGACTTTTCATTATAGGGCTCCAACCAAAGAATCCTCGGAAGAGGAGTATGACTCTGGAGTTGAAGAAGAAGGATGGCCTCGTCAAGCAGATGCTGCAAACAGCTAAACTGTCAGACTTCTGTTGTGTATATAAAGTTGTCCTTCTTTTGTTTAGGATCATAACTGTCTCTGCAGTCTGACATTAAAAGCATTGGATCTATCTTGGATATCATATACATGGTCAGAAGCTTTTAGGATAAAAATCAGATCATGTATATTATGTAACATCACATTGATTTATACAGACTGACATTACATGGACTTTAATGACACAATGTTCCGAGAGAATATGTACATTATTTTGTTTCGGTTTTTAAAAAATATACTTAAAAAAAAAATCTTAGGAGTTCTTTTAAGCAATGCAGGTGTTGCAATAACTGGGTTTTACAATAATGTTACTCTACAAATGGGAAAATAAATTCTTTAAAATTGAAGTTGGGATTCCATTCTTTAGCTTGACTTTGTCTCCTCATGTTTGTTTCCTGAAAAATGTTAGAATTTTATTCATCTTAAAAATTGGAACAGGAGTTCCCAAGTAGTTGAAGGTTTCATGGAAAAAGTACCCTGAAGAGCCATACTTTGATGATTTGTTTAGCTGTGTTGTTAGTCTTGTCCACTGATGCATGACACTGACTTCCCATTGGTTCTATAAGAAAAGACCATTCTCATGCTAACTTGTCTGATTTATTTGCCGTCTTTGATCCATTTTAGTACCATGAGTGAGCAGATGAAATTAAAAGTCTGCCTTAAATCTTTAGAAAAAGACTACATCTACTTCTAAAAGTCGCATGCAGCATCAGTCATAACAGCCATGTGCTGAACTAAATAAAATATCCTAATATTGTACACTTACCTAAAATACTAGTTTTTTGTTTTCTGGTGCTGAATATTTGTCTAATTCTTTGGCTTCATGGAACATTAAAGAAAATCTATGCTTTACTATCAGCAAAAGTGAATGTGTTCATACTAAAATATAAGTTATTAATTTTCATTATATAGAAACAGTGGGGGAGGTTTGGGGGGCTTAATGAAAAATATTTTATTTGATGCCATAAATATTAAAATACTTGGATACCTTTAAATTTTTTTTTCTTTCCCTTTATATTGATACAACTTTCTATATTGTTCCTTCACTTCAGCCTTATTGGAAATTGTTTAAATCAGAGTACCTTTAAACCTTTGTTTTCAATTTTTGGTTTATAAACACTTGAGTTTTCCTTTTAACTGCATCCTACCCCTTTTCTTAGGGAAAGAACCTTAAACTATTAGCAAATTCTAAATCTTGTTGATGGAGTTGGGTTTTCTGTGATGTAATAAGAGATATTTATGGCTGGGGTAGGACCAGAAATGCACTTCTGCAAAATGTTTAAGCGTGGTTGCAATAGTATGGAGCAGAAACTGGTATCCTTGGTCTCCCTAGTAATGGTTAATGTTCTTCTCAGGAAGGGTTTCATATCATAACTGTTCATTATCTTCTTCTTACAGGCTCATCATTTTCCTTTTTGTAGAGTGAAAATTGGAGTAGCTATTAAATGTATTAAAGGTAGTCCTCCAGAAATGGACTGGGAGACGTTTTAGTCATAACAACTTACATTTGGTTTTGAAAGTTGTTAACAAAGCATAATTGATGTTTTTAAATTAAACACAACTACGATTTGTACCTTGAAACTTGTTTTGGCATTTGAATAAAACAAAAGGATTAAATGAAAGCCCTTGTTGTGGTGTGTCCATAATGCAGTGCCATTTTAAAAAGGACACAGGTATCACGAGCTGGTTTATTCTAGAGGCTGGTTAACCCTTCACACTTTGATATTCCTCTAATTCTCCTAGTTGTGGATTCTACCAACAAAAAGTCTGTTTATGTTAAACATTGATTAATGTTTACCACTAAACGTGATCCTGCATGGGCCCCACACTAGTAGTACAGGCCAAGTTTTCAAAGAAGCTTAGTCTATTAGGGAAAGCAAATGCAAACATCAGTGCATTATAATAATGGAAGTGAGGTAGGTACCAGCTGGGAATACACTGTACAGTAATCTCAGAGGAGTAACATGAAGTCATACTTGCTGCCTATTTCTCAACTTCTAAAGCTCCCTAGTTTCACATTTCAGAGATTTTAATTTTGATATTCCTTTCTGGAAAATCTGGAAAAACAAGTAGGAATTTGCCAGAAAGGAATCATGAAAATTAAGGTCTCAGAAATGTGAAACAACCAGGGAGCTTTAGGAGTTGAGAAATAGCCGTATGACTACATGTTACTCCTCTGAGATGACCATTTGATATATTCTCTCCCCTCTCCATCTTACTTGGCCTTTCATTGAGGAACCATCACAGGATGGAACTCATCTTTCCACCGTCAAATCTATAAATCTATCTGCTTTAACACCCAACCTTTCTCTCCAGTTACAGCTGAAGAATCTCTTTTATCAAAACTCAGTTGCTCCACATTATTATGAACGGAGCCCATCACCTGCTCCAAACATTTTTTAAAAATACAGAATATGCCAGGTCAAGTTGTAATTTTATGCAGAACGTAATGGAGAGCTATTAAAAGGATTTTAAACATGAGAATTGAACATCACTAGATACATGTTTCAGATTGTTGGGAAGGTTCTGTGGTAAATTGGAGGAGACATAACTAGAGATCTACTCGGAAACATTTCTCCAGCGCTTGCCCTGTATCTCCTACCTCATTGCTTTCCTTCCGTCTGATAAATTTTTTTTTTAATTGGAGTATAGTTGATTTACAGTGTAGTTTCAGGTGTACAGCAAGGTGAATCAGTTATACAGTAAGTCCTCAACATATGAACCTTCAAGTTGCAAACTTTCAAAAATGTAAACATGCCTTCACATGTCCAGTTACAAAAGTTAGTTCATGTGTTTGGCGTACCTTGACGTGTGTGCATCTTGTACAAGTGGTGCTTTTGTGTACTGCACAGCACTGTGTATAGTACAGTAGTATAGTGTCTTTATTTCAAGCCCAGGATGTGCAGAAGCAAGCATAAAAGTAGTAAAAAGTAACTGGTACTTCTGTGAAGCGCCAAACGATAATGATGGAAAGAAAGAAAAGTGAAAATCATCGGGAGAGCAGAGGGAGGCAAAAAGATGGTAGACGTCGCTCATTCTTACAACATAAACTGTTCAACCACTGGCACAATTCTAAAGAACAAGGATGAGATCATGAAACATGAAGTCTGTGCTGATAATGTCAAAGAAATGTGGGGAAGTGATGGAGGAGATGGAGAAACAGGATCAGCATCAGTGTCAAGTCCTGCTCAGGTTAATGCTGATTCAAGAGAAAGCTAAAAGCCCTTATGAAGACTTGAAGAAGAAACAGAATTGGACTGTTGCCAGAATCAAGACTGGAGCCGACCTTCACAATGTAAAAGCAAGTGATGAGGCAGCAACTACAGGTATGGTAGCTGCCTGGAAATTTCCTGAAACACTTTGGGAAGTTATGGCTGAAGGTGCACACTTACCCAAGCAGATTTTTCATGTGGATGAGGCAGGACTGTACTGGAAGAGGGTGGCAGACCTAAGTTACATCAGTAAAGAGGGAAAGTTGCTGCCTGGCAATAAAGTAGGAAAGGATAGGCTCACTCTGGTGACAGTGCTTCCGGGCATATGAAGCTGAAGTCTGCCTTAGTTTATTACTCAGAGAACCCAAGAGCCGTTAAAACCGTAGCCAAGGGCCCTCTTCCTGTTACGTGGAAGAGTAATGCCAAAGCCTGGATCACATAGGCCATTTTCCAGGTGGCTTTAACACCATTTTATCCCCGACGTAGAGAAATGTTGCTTGGAGAAGGATGTCCCACTCATTCTTTTGCTACTCATCAGTGCTCCAGGCCACCTGCCATTTGTGGGTGACTTTCACCCCAATGTCAAAGTTGTGCATCTGCTACCGAACACGACATTGCTTATCCAGTCTATGGGCCAGGGGGTTACAGCAACTTTGAAGAAATATTTATGTCACATTTGTCATCAGGCAGTGAATCAGGAACAACTTTGAGACAGTTTTGGAAGGACTGTCACTTCTACAAGACATAAAAAACTGACTTCTTGGTGTGAGGTTACAGCTCTCACCATGAATGGTTTGAAAGTACCTTTGCTGGCTGTGTGTTCATGATTTCCATGGGTTTGAGAAGGTGGATGAGGAGTCCAAATATGTCTTCAGCAACTTGGTGGTCCCTCAGCAAGAGATTGGATCTAGATCTGCAAGGGGGCATCTTCATTGAACTTGCTGTGAAACACACGCTTGCTAATGAAGACCCATTAGTAATTGGGGTCCAGAGAAAAGAAGTAACTGAAGAACCCAAGAGATTGATGACACGGGAAATGGCAAGGAGATTTTCTTTATTTGAGGAGGTACTGTTTTTGAGGCATGGAACCTGAACGTAGAACGTAGAATGGTACCCAAAGTTCGCAGCAGCTGTTCAGAAATTAATCCATGCTACCGTGTCATCTATGGCGAGAGAAAAAGAGCTACTACCCAGACATCACTGGATTGTTTTTCCAGAGGGTGGATAGAATTGAATCCATCAAGGAACCAGGACCTGTGCCATCAGAGTCGGGCATGAGTGCGATTGCAGCTTGCCTTCTGACTCCAGTTGCTGACAATCCTTCAGCTCTACCATCTCCCACCTCCTCTCCCTCTGCCAGTCAGTAACTCTTCTTGCCTGTTCACTGATGCCAGCCCCTGTGTGCCAGCTGTTGTATTTTCAAAGTACTGCACTGTAAGATTAAAAATGTTTTCTTTATTTTTTGTGTTTGTTTTTAATGTATTTGTGTGAAAAGTAACATAAACCTATTCAGTACAGTACTGTATAGCTGATTTTGTTAGTTGGGTACTTAGACTAGATTGTTGGACTTACGAATGCATTCTCAGAATGGAACTCATTCATATGTAGGGGACATACTATACATATATCCACTCTGTTTTAGATCCTTTTCTTATATAGGCTATTATAGCTCATTGAATAGAGTTCCCTGTCCTATGCAGTAGGTTCTTATTATCAATTTTATATGCAGTAGGGTGTATAGGTCAATTGGATCGATGTTTTTTATAAACACACCTCAAATATTTTAATAGAATTCAGCTTTTCCTTAAATTGTCTTTCCATAGTCAAAACAACAAAAAAAGACCCAATGTTAAAATCACTTAATAAACTTACAAACTTGAAAAATTGACACTTCAGATAGGCAATAAACTTTGTATTATGAAAGCAATATATTCCAAGTTTCAAAGATCTGACAAATTCTGTACAATGTCTTTCATCAGTAGATGGAAACTTTCAAACTCCACAGTCTTCTGTCAGGTAGGACTGGGTGTCATTCACTGGTCTGAGGTCGAATCCATTTCAAGGCATGTCATGGTGGTACAGTAATGGTCGGATGATAAAACCTACAGTCAGGTCTGGTACACTGAGTGTTCAATCTACAGTGTTTCGGATGATAAAAGGGACATTCCATTTTCTTAAAAGCTGGGAAGTAATGGTGGAGCTGACTCCTGGAAGGTGGTGCTGGTGTTCTAACTGGTTTTGGAGGCAGTCCTGGGGTTACTTGGCTCATGTGAGTGAAGGGACTGTCTGGTTTAGTACGTTTTGTATCATATTTACAATTTGGATGAACAGACACTTCTCAGCAAATTTACAATCAGGAAAGGCTTTGCAAGGTGACCCAGTGATGGTAAGCATGCTTGTCCCCGTTTTTGCAGGCAGGCCAGTACTTGCAGTGCTCCAACAGCTTTTCTGGTTTCTCTGCCAGGCCCAGTTCACTCATCTCAGCGTTTGAAAAGCTACCATCTGGGTCCTCAAGCCTGCTCAGCAAGTGTAACTGCTGTGGGTGGAGGAGACCTGCAAGTGCCTCATATGAAGCTGCAGGGTGGTGTGTGGGTCTCATTCCTTAAAAGCACATGCCAACTTCTTGATCTGACATGTATCCTGGGGAGCGGGGGGGGGGGGGGGCGGTTAGGGTTAGGGTTGCTGGGAACACCATCCAGTGTCACTATAAACTCGGGACTTGAAGGTTTATCTGGTTGTACAAGATCTCATGTTTGCATAAGGTGTCCATACCCAAAGGGTATCTGCAGTCTTCATCCCCAACTCCTGCTTTGGTGCACTACTAGTTCCTCAGATAGCTTTGACTTCTTCAGAATAAATGGTCTTGCGTCTGCTTGTACCATGGATTCCAAGTCATAGTAATCTTGACTGATCTGCAGAGTCTCTGCCATCATGGGCTTAATTTGCAATAGGGATAACAACTGCCTCTGTTGTTCCTTGACTTTTGTATATATTATCTCCTTTTGCTTCCTCTTCTTTAATGGGAGAGCTTATTCTGGGGACTCTGCCTTGTCCCTGGACCATTTCTGCTAGCAATTCTTCTTGAGTTCAAGTTCTGGGAGCAACTCAAAGTGTCCGTTTCTGCAAGACTGTAGGATAGTTAGTTGTTTTTGTTACAGATTCTTGAGCTTCGGATAGAGCCTTCAAAATTAGATTCTTGTTAGCTTGTTTAGAAGGTGGAAGTGAAGGTCTCCGTTCAGGTTTTGCTGGCACTGACACATTGCTGGAGATGCTTCCAGTAGGGGACCCACAATCCTCATCTTCCTCCTCCTCTTCTCCATCGTGACTGAAATTTTTTACTTTAACAACTGAACTTACCCAGGCAACTTTCTCTTCTGAAAGTTTTCTTCCTCAATACTCATCTTTTCTGATTTGTTCCTGAGGAAGGGTCCGTAAGTCTCTTCTAAGCTGTTAAGCACTTCTGGTTCACACAAACGTCCTGTTTCATACACCTGGCTATTCTGACTATCAAGTTGCTTGGCAGCATGAATACTGTTTTTCTGCTGTTCAAATTGCAGCCTGTTTAAATGAGCACCACTATCTGCGTTCGACTTGCAGGTGGTCGATAAATTTCAATAGAAGGGCAAGAAGAACCGTATATAAGTGTTACTGTAGTTTTTTTTTCTGAGATAAGGGTTTCTCCTGCACAAAATTGAGGTCTTCATCAATGAGATCATCTGGTTCTGGTTTAATATCAATCACATCTTCAGAGGGTGCTAGCTCCCTCAAAGGTTTCACTGTTGACATTGGTCAGGTTGCAGCTCCGTTATCATAAATCTGTCTGACATTAGTGGCTTTCTGCTCCTGTGAACTTGTAGAAACTCTAGATTCTCTTTTTTCAGGTCTAGTGCTAGAAACTGCAAGAGGTGGCACTGCAGCTTCGTGCCTTCTCTCATCTCCTCGATTGAAACTGCTCTTGTTTGAAGGTATGTTACCATCAAAGAGGTTGGTATCAGAAGACTTCAGACTAGACCCCATGAAGCCATACGGTGAATCAAATTGTGTTGTTCCCTTGAAACAGGGACAGGTCTTCTGTCATTTGGTCCTCACTTTTCTTGTTGGTCACCATCACCATAATGTAATCAGGAAGTTCTTCATCTTAACTATTCATAACATTTCTATATAGGCAGGAAGTTTCATTTCAGAAGTACTATCAGACATTTGTTTCAAAAATAAAAAAATATTTAAAAATCCAGTTCAAGAAAAGCACAAATATAAGGTGAAAATCAATCAATGTAAGCTCCTAATTCTTGCAATTTCCCTTTAACGGCACTTGGGATCTTACGGCTGATCTCTGTGCTGATCTCCATGATTCCAGGGAGAGTGGCAGGCACTGTGCGGTGTCCCGCTTACTAGGAGCCAGATGCCAGCTCCCAGCCTGCAGCCAGACTGCTACCGCTGCTCCCGGCCTGGGTCAATTCTTATCAACATATAAATCACAACTCCCTCGAACCCCCATCTCCTCCGCAACAAACTACAAGGTGATCCTGCTGTTTCCAGTTCCCTTCCAGGTTTTGATTCTGAGTTTTAAAAGACCACTCTGGCTGTAGTATAAGAGACCAGACTATACAGCAGTGGTCTCCAAACTTTTTTTGCACCAGGGACCAGTTTCTTCAATATTTTCATGGACCAGGGAAAGGGGGATGGTTTGGGGATGATTCAAGTGTATTACATTTATTTATTGTGCCACTGCTGATCTGACAGGAGGCAGCACTCAGGTGGTAATGTGAACAATGGGGAGTGGCTGTAAATATAGATGAAGCTTTGCTGGCTAGCCTGCCGCTCACCTGCTGTGTGGCTGGTTCCTAACAGGCTGCAGACCAGTACTGGTCCATGGCCCTGGGGTCCCAAACCCTTGATCCCAAAAGGATCAGTGGTTAAATCAGGGTCACTCAGGGCTATTACTAGTTGATGATGGATTGGACTCAGATGATAGCAATGTAAGTGGTGTGGATGGGTAGGTATTTTTGCAAATCTAATAAAAAGTGGAGAAGTAAATGGCAGCCCACTCCAGTACTCTTGCCTGGAAAATCCCCTGGAAAGAGGAGCCTGGTGGGCTAGATGAGCCCAGAGTAGTTAGATAGCTTTACCAACGTCACACAACTACTAAGTAACAGCTAGGATTAACCCCAGGCAGACTGATTCTGAAGCCTCTTGACCTAACCAACAAATGAAAGAAGAGTGAGGAGGGATTGCACCTTCTATTTTAAAAATATTATAAACCTTTAAATATCTAAGTCTACCAGTGCACAAATGGACAGACCAATGGAACAGAAGGTAAAAGTACAGAAAAAAGTCCTAAATATATATGGGGATTTAGTGTTGAAAAGGGCTTCTCTTGTAGCTTAGTTGGTAAAGAGTCTGCCTACAGTGCAGGAGAACCGGGTTCGATTCCTAGTTGGGAAGATCCCCTGGAGAAGGAAATGGCAACCCACTCCAGTATCCTTGCCTGGAAAAACTCATGGACAGAGGAGCCTGGTGGGCTGCAGTCCATGGGGTCCCAAAGAGTCGGGCATGACTGAGCGACTAACACTTACTTAGTGTTGAAAAAGGTGATATTTCAAATTAGAAAAAGAAGATTCAATAAATGGTATTGACAACTGAGTTACCATTGGTGGCAAAGGATGAGTTAGTTAGCATCACAGACTCTCAAGGGCATGAATTTGAGCAAGCTCTGGCAGTGGAGGAAAGAGGAGCATGGGCTGCTACACTCTGTGGGATTGTAGAGTCGGACACGATTTAGCGACTGAACAACATCCATCTAGAAAATATAAAGGTATATCCATACTTTACCTAATAAATTTTAAGATGAAAAGTGAAGACTTCAAATATCATGTACAATATTACATATTATTGAATACATAAGATACAAGTAAATATGTAGAATGTTACATTGCAAAGTTTCTGAGAAATATTAGAGGTCCCTTGGAAAGTGAAGTCAGGTTCATATTGGTTCTTCTCATGGTACAGAGCTGGAGTCTTACCCAAGGGATCATCCATCACTTTACAACTGCGAAGTTCTAATCATGTGACACTGGAGCAATTGGATACCCAAAGGGGTGAGGTGAGGGGCCTCAAACTAAGTTTTGATACCTGACACAAAAGTCAACCCCAAATGGATCACAGACTTAAATGTAAACCTAGAGAACTTTCAGAAAAAGCACAAGAGAGAAGATTTCAGGATCTAGGGCTAAGAGTTCTTAGACTTGACTCCAAAAGCCTAAGAGGAAAAACCGGTAAGTTGGACTTCATCAAAATTAAGAATGTTTGCTCTGAAAAAACAAAACAAACATGTTAGGATGAAAGGACAAGCTATAAACTGGGGGAAAAAATATTTGCAAGCCCCATATAAAGGAATAGTATCTAGAATATATAAAGAATTCTCAAATTTCACCAGTAAAAAATCCAATTAGGAAATGGGCAAAAGACATGACCAGACATTTCAATGAAGAGGGTATACAGATGACAAATGAGCATATGAAAAGATACTTGACATAAAGTAGCCATTAAAGGAGTGGAAATTAAAACCACAATGAAATATCTACCTATCAGGTTGTCTAAAATAAAAAAATAGTAACTACACAAAATGCTGATGAGAGTGCAGAGAAACTGGATGATTCATATATTGCTAGTGGGAATGTAAAATGGTGCAGCTACTCTGGAAAACAATGTGGCAGTGTCTTTAAAAACAAAACATGTAACTGGCTTATGACCCTGCAATTACACTCCTAGGCACTTTTTCCAGAGATATGATAGTTTGTGTTCACACAAAAACGTGTATAGATATGTTTATAGTAGCTTTATTCGTGGTAGTCCCCAAATGGAAACAACTCAAATATCCTTCAGTAGGTAACTGACTACACAAAGTATGGTTTCATTTTATCCACAACTTTTTATTTTGCACAACTTTATTGAAATAAAAAGGAACATGGACACAAGAACTTGGATGTATCTCTAAAGGATTATGCTAAACGAAAACAGTAAAAAGATTAGGTACGGTATGATTCCATTTATACAACATTCTCAAAAGGAAAAAAAGTTACAGAAATGGAGGATTAGTAGTTGCCAAGGGAAGTGGGTGTAGCTATAAAAGGGCAAATGAGGGCTCCTGGAAGCATGGAAATGTTCTGTATCTTGACCATCAAGATCAACATTTCGGTTGTGATATTGTAATACAGTTCTACAAGATGTTACCACTGGAAGAAGCTGGGTAAAGAGTACACAGGACTTTGCTGTACTATTACAACGTACGAATCTACAGTTCATATGGGCTTCCCTGCCCCTCCTGCTTAACACCCTCCAGTGGTTTTCCACTGTTCTTAAAATATCAGATCCTGGATCCTATGATCTAGTCCGCCTCCCAGGATCACTAGGTTTCCTTCAGGCTTTCTGTGGTCCATCAACACTGGCATTCTTTCAGTTCCCACATCAGACCTACTCCTGTAATCCACTAGAGGGCTTTTGTAAACACTGTTCCCATCCGTACCGGGCGTCCCCCTCATTTTCTCTCCGATTTCCACTATTTAACTCATAATTACCCTTCAGACCTCAGATGAAGTCTCAGATCCTTAGGACGACCTTCCCCAACCTCTTTAAATCAAATTTTCCTGTAAGTTCTTGCCTTTTCCTCCATATCCACGGCCGCACTTTTGCATTTGATTGAATGATTACTTGATTAAATAGGTAGTTCTACAAGGAGAGGAACTGTATCTGTTAATCTCACTGCAAAGCTGCTAACTCCGCACCTAGAATGCTCAGTAAGAACAGTGGTTTTGAAGGATTGAATGAAAACGCCCAGCCTTGCGCGGAGGTCCCTGGGCCGCAGCGTCACACTAGTGCCGCGCGTGGTATGCGTCACTTCCTCCCGGAAGACACTTTCTCCGGGAACCACTCAGATTCCTGTCACTTCTCAGAATCCCTCTGTGGTGGCCATGGCTCTGCCACCCTTCTTCACCCCGGGTCGCCCCGGCCCGCCGCCCCCGCAGCCGCCGCCTCCCGCTCCCTTCGGCTGTCCGCCACCGCCACTACCCTCCCCGGCCTTCCCGCCGCCTCTTCCCCAGCGGCCTGGCTCCTTTCCGGGGGCCTCCGCCCCCTTCCTCCAGCCTCCGCTGGCTCTGCAGCCCCGGGCCCCTGGGGAAGTCTCCCGCGGGGGCGGTGGAGGTGGCGGCGGCGGCTCCTTCTACCCGGTGCCGCCACCGCCGCTGCCTCCGCCGCCGCCCCAGTGCCGGCCCTTCCTAGGGAACGACGCCGGTGAGCGCCCGCGGCCGCCGCCTCCAGGCCCGGGGCCGCCCTGGAGCCCGCGCTGGCCTGAGGCACCGCCGCCGTCCGACACGCTCGGGGACGCGGCCCTGCAGCGCCTGCGCGACCGGCAGTGGCTAGAGGCGGTGTTCGGAACCCCGCGGCGGGCCGGCGGCTCGGTGCCCCCGCGCGCGCCCGCCGGGCCCAGCCTGGGCGAGGTGCGCGCCCGGTTACGGGGGGCACTGCGCCTGTTGCGGCGGCTGCGCGACTTGGGCCAGGCCCTGCGCGAGGCCGAGGCCGACGGCGCGGCCTGGGCACAGCTGCATGCGCAGGCACAGCCGCTGCGCGCCGAGCTGGCTGAGCGACTAGAGCTGTTGACCCAGGCCGCCTACGTGGGCGAGGCGCGGCGTAGGCTGGAGAGGGTCCGGCGCCGCCGGCTGCGGCTTCGCGAGAGGGTCCGGGAACGCGAGGCCGAGCAGGAGGCGGAGGCCGCGCGGGCAGCAGAGCGCGAGCAGGAGATTGACCGCTGGAGGGTCCAGTGCGTGCAGGAGGTGGAGGAGAAGAAGCGGGTAAGAGCAGCGGACGCTCGCGGGGGCCGGGATAGTGGTGTTTGACACCTGAAGGGGCGTGAGGCTTTGCACTGTCATTTCCCAGCTTTAAGCCTCTTTTTCCTACTCCGTAAAATAAAAAGATAGTTTGCCTTTCCTACCACATATCTCCATTCTGGTTGCGTGTTAATGGTGTATAGTGTACACAATACAAATGCTCTAGGTGCGCTGCAAAGTCTCATGAATACCAAGTATAGGATTACGCAATGATCGTACGGGGATGACAGATCTGTTTCTTGCTCCATCCTTCTTTCCACTTAGTAACATTCAAGACGAACAAGCGTCTGGGCCTTGCGTCTTGTATTGCTCTAGGTGATTTCAAAAATAACAAAATAAAAAGAACTTGGGGCCGTTTCTCCAGGAACATATATACCCTGATTGGCTGATGGGCCAATAGTGATGATTTTCCCAGATTCCTTTGTTTACAAGTTCAACTGTATTCTCAAGTTCAACAATGGTATTTTTGAGCGCTTACTGTATACTAGACACTATGCTGCCTACTGGAGAAGGAAATGGCAACCCACTCCAGTGTTCTTGCCTGGAGAATCCCAGGGACAGGGGAGCCTCGTAGGCTACCGTCTATGGGGTCGCACAGAGTCCGACATGACTGAAACGACTTAGCAGCAGCAGCAGCATGCTGCCTAGAGTCCTTACTTGCAAATGCCAGATCTTGTAACAACCCTGAGAGGTAGGCAGTATTACCCTAATTTTGCAGATTAGGTAATTGAGGCATAGAGAGATTAACTTGCCAACAATCACACAACTGATTTGGGGGCAGTTTCACTCCAAAGCCTACTGACCTCAAGTTCTTAAGTAGAGGGCAAGGGTGAAACTGGAAATTGGTCAGATATTATAATTAAGGCATCCTCATTACTTTTGAGTCTTAAAGAGACTTCCCCTTTCTCTCCGCTCTCCACAACCAGCTAGTATTTCCTGCCTCCTCCTAGCTGCCACAGTCCTGAGTCTGATCCACCTCCCCTGTGAAGTGTACTGATGGCAAGCTTTGTCTTCCCACCTCCAGGAACATATCAGTGCTTTAAAGGAGAGGCAGTGCCTTAATCTAAGGGAATTTGAGCCAGTTCAACAGACATTTAATGAGGACCTACTGGGGCTACCCCACTACTCGGTGCTGGAGATATAGATGAATAGGACATAGAGCTTATCCTTGAGGGGCTTAGAGGACTATGGGGGATCGTGTCTGTATAGCATGGTGTGTGTTAGGATTTCACCTGGAGGTTGGGGGAAAGTATCAAGGAAGGCGTCCCAGATGATCCGGTGACATCTCAGCTGAGTCTTGTAGGAAATGTTTAAGCTAAGTCAAAGCAACATGTACAGTTCCAGAAACAAAAGAGTGAAACAGCATTGTGTATCTGTAATGGTGAAATTATAGTGCTCATTTGACAGATGGGAAAGAGAGCTTTAGTCAAAAGGATCCTCCCTACCACCCACTGCAAGGGTACTAGAGAGGGAGTCCTGTGAGTAGTGACTTGAGGAACCAGGGTTAGTCTACATGTGAACCAGTTTAAGAAGAGTAAGAGTGGATTTTCAGATATTGGAAAGGCTGTCCTATCAAAGACTTTAGAGCAGTGGGGCACAGGCTGTGCTTAGGTGAGAACACCATGGAGTCTGGGCCTTTCCAACCCCATTCCTTATCCTCTTGCTAGTCTGAATCTTTGCATCTAGGAGTCTGCATTTTTAATGATCGAGCCCCAGCTTTACAAGGTAAGTTGGATGCACATATTCATTGAACCGCACTTGAGAAACTCTGAGGAAGAAACAAAGACAAGGGCCCACGTGGACGCTGCGGAGGACATAATCCCTGGGCTGGAGCAGTGTAGAGGGGAGTTGTGCTCCGCTCAGGAAACTGGGATGTCGATCCAGTGGAGTCTTTCTTAACCCTGGGACTGCCCGATCCTCTGAGATCTCAAGCCCAGGCAGCTTTCCTCTGTTGTAAGGTTGTTCCTCTTTAGGTTCCATACTAGGTCTCATGGCTTCTCTTTCTCCTTCAGGAGCAGGAACTTAAAGCTGCTGCTGATGGTGTCTTATCTGAAGTGAGGAAAAAACAAGCAGACACCAAAAGAATGGTGGATATTCTTCGGGCCTTGGAGAAACTGAGGAAGCTTAGGAAAGAGGCTGCGGCAAGGAAAGGTAAGCATGAAGTTGCATTTCTTCTTTTTCTTTTCCTTGGCACCTCCCCCTCCCCAAAGCGTTTGATGGACAAAAAATGCTTGATACTTCATTATTTTCACCCACGAGGGTAACCTAAGCTTATCAACAGTACCTCAGAACTTTTGAAGCAGGAAGCCTGAGATGTTTAGCCCTGGGTATCCAAAATTGAAAAGGATGTGGAAACCCACTGCTATATGTTCCTCTTGACTCATCATTCCCACCCCAGGCATTCCTGGCTACACTTTTCTGACTGAGGTTGTCATGGCTGGTCAACTTTGCCCATATACCAAGGTGAAAGCTACTCTGTCTTTACTTGGTGCTTCAAAAGGTGTCAAAACTTATCATGCTCCTTCAAATACATTTCAAACCTGAAACATTGCTGTTTGAAAACGTATGAATGGTTAGACGGGGCAGGGAGTGCCCTGCAGATTGCATGGGTGTCCCTGACTCACCTGCAAGCCACTTTTGGACTTAGAAAACCTCAATAGTCTCCTCTGGACTCTAGAGGGAGCATTGGTTTTCTAGAAGTTCTCCAGTTTGTTTTCCGTTTGCTTGCCTGGATCTTTGCTCTTGCCAGTCTGCTTGTCTGGAGGGCCCTCAATTCCATCTTTCCCATTTAAGCTCTCACTGTCCTTCAGAAGTAAATACAGATGCAGCAGCATCTGTCCTTCCCTGATCTGGGCTGAGGTGACCTGCTGCTCCTTGTCATTTGCACCTGGCTGGGACAACACGCTGCCTTATTTAGTAGGCCATTGTCATTCACCAGGGATATTTGCACAAATTAGCAAGTACCACAGTAGCAAAAGATTTGTCCTGTGTGGTTTAAAAATATGATTGAAAACTACAACTCAGACCCTTAATAAAATTTCTCTGGGACACATGCATTCTGCCCACTCATTCACTAGTTAAGTGATTAGCTTCTGCATGCTGGCCTCCAGACTGGCTGATTCCGATTCAGGTCTCAGAATCAGATGACCCCATTCAAGAGTCAGAGTGGAGTTTGCATCTACTGTGTCTACCTCTTTCTTTTCCTGACAAAAATGTCTTCCATGAGGTATGTTTAATAAACTTTCATCAAGTGAATTCACCAGCATAATTTCTCACTGTTAGCCTTTCTCACTTTCCAAAAGAAGGGAGAAATTTTAGGAGAAATTATGATATAAAATAAGCAGATTCTTTGGAATTAATTGCCTTGAGTATGCGGAGAAGGCAATGGCAACCCACTCCAGTTACTTTTGCCTGGAAAATCCCATGGACGGAGGAGCCTGGTAGGCTGCAGTCCATGAGGTCGCTAGGAGTTGGACACGACTGAGCAACTTCACTTTCACTTTTCACTTTCGTGCATTGGAGAAGGAAATGGCACCCCACTCCAGTGTTCTTGCCTGGAGAATCCCAGGGACAGGGGAGCCTGGTGGGCTGCCATCTATGGGGTCGCACAGAGTCTGACACGACTGAAGCTACTTAGCAGCAGCAGCAGCAGCCTTGAGTATAAAACAAGTTCAGTTCAGTTCAGTCGCTCAGTCGTGTCTGACTCTGCAACCCCATGAATTGCAGCACGCCAGGCCTGCCATAAAACAAGTTAGTGTCTAGTAACTGGTTTTGTTGGATACTTTGAAAGAAGAAGTGCAACTTTCTAACTCCTCTCTTTAAGGCATGTGCTTCTCCAATTACGTACTGAGAAAACAAAGCTGGTTATGTAAGCAGGGGCAAGTTGTAAAGAGTCTTATGGACTAGGACTGGATATCGCACCTATGCTTAAATCTGAGTGGAACCACTGAAAAACTTTTAGCAGAGAGTAAAATGATGACAAAGATTAGTGCTGGCAAAGTAGAGGGAGGTTTGGGGCTTCTAGGAGGGAGGAGAAAAGAGAGACTGATAGGCTACTGTTGTCTGGGCATGGATAATATGGGAGTGTAAAATAAGGGTCAGATGGTGAGTTGGAGAAAAATATATGGATTTAAGAGATGTGAGTAGTGTGTGTGAAGTGCGTATATATACACGTAAGTAAATAACTTGAGGAGCTCATGTGGGAGCTGAAGGAAAAAATGACTTTCAGGTTCTAGCTTGATCTCTTAAATGAATGGTGGTACCATTCTAAATGAGCAGGAAAACAGGAGCAGGAACAGGCTCAGGGCTGATGAGTTTGGTTTAGGACCTGTTGAGTTTGAGGCTCCCTTGGGGCATTCTGGATAAGAGTTTATCAGCATGTAGCCATAAATTGGAATGACCTTAAGGAGATTGTGTGGTATGAGATGAGAGACAAAAACACAAAATCCTAGGAAATGTCAAAATCAAGCTGGGTAAGGAGGAGACTACAAAAGAGATCAAGAGAGATAGGAGGAAAGTGTAGACCTCCTGGGGCTTCCCAGGTGGTACTAGTAAAGAATCTGCCTGCCAGTGCAGGAGATGTAAGAGACACAGGTTCAATCCCTGGGTCAGGAAGACTCTCTGGAGGAGGGCATGGTAATTCACTCCAGTATCCTTGCCTGGAGAATCCCTTGGACAGAGGAGCCTGGCTACAGTCCATAGGGTCACAAAGAGTCAGACACAGCTGAAGCGACTTGGCATGCGCCCATGTAGACTCCCTACTTTCTTCTGAAAAGTTGCAAATGCTGAAAGAGATTGTGTAATAATGGGTAGGTTACTTGAACTTCTCTGTGCCTTGATTTTTCCTCACCTGTACGAAGGAAATAGTGATAGTACCTATCCTTGGAGTGTTGCAATGATTGAACTAGTAAACATACATAAAGCGTTTAAAACCATCCTGGCAAATGTTTAAGTGTTTCTTCCTATTATTATTACCATCACCATCAAGTAATATGAAAATTAAGGACCATCCCTAACAGATCATTAGTGACCTGTGTGGGGTGCATTTCAGTGGGGTGGTATGAGTAGAAGACAGACTAGCCAAGATCAGAGAGGAAATAGGAAATCAAAAACGCAAACAGTGACTCCAGCTCACTAAAAGTTTGCCTGTGAAGGGAAGCAGGAGGGATAGTTGATGGCTTGAGGTCCTATAGGAAGTAGGGAGATTCAGATCCCGGATGGAGGCATTCACATCAGTGGAGAAGGAGCCATTTTCCACTGGAATGAAAATGAAGAGGGCAAGGATGGGTAGTAAGGCAAATGAGCAAAGTCAGGGGAAAAAATGTTAAGGAATTTCCTTCCTGATGGCCTCTTTTTCTCTAGGGAAAATGCTAGATGGGTTGCTTAGAGTAGAGAAGGAAGGCTTTAGGAGAGCAGTTGCAGGTTTGAAATACTTGCTATGAGGAACGAATGGGAGCCAACCAGAGATGCATGGGAATCTGGCTATGGAGAGGTGCTGTTGTGGGCAGAGCTGACAAGCGTGCACACTGGCACCAGGTCACACAGTCACGGGAGTGCATTTGGCAGGTGAGCACAGAACACAGGGCTATTGGTACTTTGCTTTGTGGGTGACCACACATTTTGGAGAAATCTGATAGACTGGAGGGGTGTTTTTGTTTGTTTGGGTTTTGTTTTGTTTTGTCTGTTTTTAATTTCTTTTGGCTGCACTGCATGGCATGCAGGATCTTGGTTCCCCAACCAGGGATTAAACCCATGTCCCCTGCAGTGGAAATGTAGAGTCTTAACCACTGGACCACCAAGGAATTCTCAGATTGGAGGTTTTAGTGAAACTGATGGAGTCTCAGGTAAAAAGCCAGAGAAGAGAATAACTGGATTTAAGACTTCAGGGGTGGAATCTTTTTTCTAATTATGCCAAGGTCCGAAGAGTGGGTGAGGCCCTGAGACGTGGGTGGCCTCAAGGGAAATAAAGGGGAATAAAGGAGAAGGCATTGGTATCTGGGAGCTGCCCGAACTAGAGAAGTAATGGTAGACAGTGGAAGGATCTCATCTAACCCAGATCATGTCAGTGCAGGGGGTCTGGAAGAGGGTTGGTGGGGAGTGCCGTTTCAGAGGGTACGTGTCTGGGTAGTGAGAAGTGATCCATGAAAGGCTGAGGAATGTGAGTGTGGGTGGTGTGGCCCAGCAAACTAAGATGGGAGCAGGCCACACCTTCTCATGGGTCTGGAGGCACTTTGGAGCTGATGGATTAGCTGTATATTTTTGCTGTACTGGCAGATTTTAGTTTTTGTAGCAGAGATTGTATGATCCACAAGCCTAAAATATTCAGTGTCTGGCCCTTTATAGAAAAAGTTTGTCAATCCTTGGTCTAGGTAAAGAAATGAAACAAAACCATAAACTCATTACAGAGCAACAAAATGACAGTTTAAATTTCTCAGTACATATGAATTTTATGTGTATTTGGAAAATAATTATCAACTTAGTAGAAGATGGATTTGAGTTGTAGAGTTTCCATAGGTGGGAGTGAGTGGATGAAAACTTGTTCAAGCAAAGAAATCCTAACAAAATGATCTGAAGAACCGTTAGCCTTGGAGATGGAGATAGGAGAGCAAATTCCACAGCCATTTAGTTGCAGTAGTTGAGGGAGAAAAGAATCAGACCTCCAAATCAGGGTGACCAGCCATCCGCAGGACACAGTGCTAAAACTGGGCAAATGGAATAGTTGGTCGTGCTGCTCTCATTAACAGCCTGTGAGGTTATTGCGGTTGGTTAAGTGTATTTCTTTCTCACTGCTCAAGTGTGCACTCTCAGAAGTTCAGACTCAATCAGAGGGAAAATTATTTATTAATTGGGTCTAGGTGTCTGTGCTGTTTTTACTGTGAAGAAATAAAAGACAGTTCCTCCCTTTAGTAAAGGAACTGTCCAGCTGAAGGGTCAAAAACATTATAAGTAAACAAAATCAAAGGTTAAGTGGTGTGATACAGAAAGAGGAGTTAGTGAAACTCAGGGTAGGCTCAAATTAATTGAAGACTCAGAAAGGTCAAATTGAGCCTCGAAGATTGGTTGGAATTTGTAAACTCTAACCAAACTCATACTGGAAGTAGCACTTTGAGTCTGCTCCTTAGAACATGGATTTGGGGATAAGAAGAGGTTGTATCTAAACACCATTTGGATCTCGTTGCCCAGGGGTCTGTCCTCCAGCCTCAGCAGATGAGACTTTTGAGCATCACCTTCAGCGACTGAGAAAACTCATTAAAAAGCGCTCTGAACTCTATGAAGCTGAAGAGAGAGCCCTCCAAGTTATGTTAGAAGGAGAACAAGAGGAAGAGAGAAAAAGAGAATTAGAAAAGAAACAAAGGAAAGAAAAAGAGAAGTTTTTACTTCAGAAGCATGAAATTGAGTCCAAGTTATTTGGGGATCCAGGTAAGTTCCTCTGTAGCCAGTAGAGAAAAGAAAAATACTAGATTGACAGCTCTTTTGCTCATGGATGATCTCCACCTAAGCTAAGAGGTGTCGATGACAAGTGACACCTTTAGGATTTGAATTCTAAACTATATCCTGGAAATCAGGGATGAATGCGAGACACATTTGATCATATTGTATAATCATAGACTAAGTCGGTTTGCCTTGGGAAATACGCTCTGCACAGTAAGCATGACGTGGCATGGTGCCTTTTCTTTTTCAGATGAGTTCCCGCTCGCCCATCTCTTGCAGCCTTTCCGGCAGTATTACCTCCAAGCTGAGCACTCCCTGCCAGCACTCATCCAGATAAGGTCAGAGGGGCATTGTCCACATCTTCTTTCCCTTAGGTAGCAACAGGCAGTGCTTATGTTGTTGGGGTCTATTACTATATCTTTTTTTTTTTTAGTTCTTATGAATTTATGTAATGTTTCCAAGTTTGAAGGATGCCCCGTACATCTTGTTTAGTCCTCATCAACTCTTGAGAAGTACATGTCCCTGTTTTAACAGGTGAAGACACTGAAATTCAGGTTGTGACTTGCCCTCTGTGTTATCCCATGCTATAGCTGTTATGTTGACTTAAAACATTGACTTCCTTTTCCTAATTCTCTCTGAGGCTACACAGGCCAAGGAAAAGAAACCCTCCCTGTGTACTTACTTACCTGTGGAGACTGTTTAAGACCCAGACTGACTTGTGAGTTCAAAGCCAAGAGAGCTAGGAACAAGGAGTCTCACCTTAATCTGCAGTTACTAATGAGCTGGGTAGAGTTTTTAGCTCTGAGCCTTACTTTCCTTACCTGCAAGATGCAAATGGAGGCTTAGACTGTGGCCTTCAAATGTGAACAGCAGTACCCTCCCAGATGCAGTCTTTTGAGAACTCAGTTTGTATAACAGAATGAATGGATGGATGGGTTCCACAGGCAGCTTAAATCTGTTAGTGACTAAAAGCGCCTTGTTCTTTCTAGACTCCCCAAAGCATCTCCTTGGATCTAAGGGTCTTCAAAGCCCAGTATGAAAAACTGCTGAATCAAGTGATCTTTGAGGATCCTTCCAAAGGTCCAACAGTGCTGTTCAGCAGTGTTCTGGGAAAAGTGTATTTCTGGCTAATATACAAGTTTTAGCCTTTACATATATTACAGTTGATTCTCATTATTCATAGGAGCTGTATTCTATAAAGCTGCAAATGCTGAGTTAGAGAATGTTGAACTCCTGCTCCTAAAGGAAAAATAGAATTAGATTCCTGTGAGCCTCTGGCCATAACATTTCATCAACCAATCAATATATAAATTTTTTCTTTTTTAAAAGACACCTTATTTAATATATATTTTTGATCCATTAACACTGAACTCATTAACATATAACTCATGCCTGAAGGTAGCTTATCTAACATACGTATATTCTCCATAAGGCATATCACAGCCTTCTCATGCTAGCTTTAGCACTCCAGCACTATACTTGGGAGCGATTTTAAACAACAAAATGCCAATAAAAGGCACAAAAATGTGAAGAATGTTGCACTAAATAGACTACAAAAAGGACACTTGTTTACAGCAGGGGAGCTGAAAACAAGAAGGCAGAGCGTCACCGTGTCCCACTGCAGGTGGGAACATGCCCTTTGGTGACTCAGGCTTTTCACTGCTCTGTGCGTGTCAGCAGGTAACCATGGAAGCACCAGGAGTAATGATTTGGGAGGTTACACATAAATTTTAGTAAGTAGGCAAATTTGCAAATACAGAATCTGTAAATAGTGAGGATCGACTCTATATTCATTATTTGGTTATCCATAAAACACAAGTTCTTTGGAGGTTTTTTCCCCCCATATATATGTACATTAAGAAGTCTTTTGCATAATTTTTAGAAATTAAGTTCTTTAGTAGATTCATATCAGTCATTTGAGAGCAGAGTCCTGAAATAGAATACTTAGTTGCTAGCATCTTGCTTGGAATAAAACAGAAATAAACAGTTGTTCTACATTGTTCTTATTAAGGCATGATTGGGATCAGTACCTGGTGCCATCTGATCACCCCAAAGGCAGCTCCATTCCTCAAGGATGGGTCCTTCCCCCGCTCCCCAGCAACGACATCTGGGCAACGGCTGTTAAGCTGCATTAGTAAAGACGCTGCAGGAGTGTCATCCAGCCAAGGCTCCTTCCAGCTCTGAGTATCAGCGATGCTGCCGTCTTGTACAGTAGACCAAACTCCGTGTGGCATTGCCCTGCCCAGAAGGTACATTTTCCTTCCGTCCTCTGTCTCAGCCAGAGGTGCCTCTTGAATCGGGAGATTAATACGATTCTTCAAGAAAAGACCCAGGTGGACTGAGGTTATCATGACAGGCACTGGCCTTGGTTCACCGAATTTGCCTCTGTGTTGAGGGGCTTCGTCCAGAGTGACTCGCAAGTTTACTCGTACTTTCTTGCGTGGTAATGGGTAAGTACACTATACACGCATATCCTCGACACAGGTGTCTCTGGGTAGATTAGCAGTCCTTCCCCCCAGTACTGCTTGTTAAGGCAAGCCTGATGCAAAATCTCCTTACCTTTCTTACCCAAAGACCCCCCTAACTTCCAGGAAGAAAAGTCAGGAAGGCTTTATCTTCAGTTTTGTGAATTCTACTTTTGGTGCAGCTGGAGAAGCTAGGCTGCCAGAAAAGCTGGTGGGCTCACTGCTAGTCATGTGGAGAACTTGGAAGCCTGCAGAGTACTTGTATCCAAACTGGACTGTGTTTTAATGGAAGCTGGCTGCATGTCCCCCATGTTAGAAGGATCCTAATGAAAGCACCTGCTTTTTAAGTTCCTAAAGGTCTGGTTGTTCAGAATCCCCAACAATAAAAATTAATTTCCTTATAGGATTGGGACCATGATCAACTTCACTCAGTCACCCTGTGGGAGCCAGTCTAGTGGAAATTGTGGAATTTTCTTAGGAACTCAAGCTTCCAAAAATATACACGTAATTGAAGTGGGAACAGGGGAAGTGGATTGAAATAATAAAATTTATTTTTTATATTCATTAATAAATGCTGTTGTGCCTGGAGATGATCAATCATATAACATTGTCAGGTTTTTTTGTTTGGTTTGGTTTTCCTTTTTTGTCATTTATTGTGTTATTTCCAAAAAGCTAAATAAATAATATTTTTATTTTTTAGTTTGAGCCTTTGTCCTCAATTTGTTGCCTCCCAAATCACTGCACACTCTTTCTCACTGCTGAAACACACACACTATAAAGCTCACATTTAGTAACTAGGCATTTGCTCCAGGAAAGCAAACCTCAAGCACTAGACTTTGTATGTGGAATCCAGCTCTGGATAAGCAGGAAAGGACACCTCAGCTTTGGAAGTGATTTCATGTAATTGGAAGCACTTGGGTACAAGATACTAACTAACATATTGGTCCCTTTTTTGTTTCATTCGCACTGTTGAGTTTCTATATTATGCATTACAGAGTTAACAGATAGGGTGTGAGTGCCACCACTCCTCCAAAGTGTGTCTAAGCCCATAAACCTCAGAATCTGACATGGTCAGGCTCCCATAACCCCACAGGCCTGTGTGCCCTTTTGTTATAAATCTCCACCATTTTCTGGTGAGCTGCAGGACAAGTAGAAATAAAAGATGAATTGTACAATATATATTTGGTTCCAGAGAGCCTTGCTTTGAAGATACCTGCATTGATGAGCTTAGGGAGTGTGGAGCAGGGACTCAGGAAAACTCAGGCAGTGGAACCCAGGGAAAAGAAGACACAGTCTCAGGTGGAAAAAACAATTCCCTCTTTCCTGTCATTCGGCTTCTGCGAAGTTTTAATAAAGTGAGCATTATTTTTGTTATTTGCTTGGTTTTTTGTTTTGTTAAGTTTTTCCTAGTTTATTGCCCTGTGTCGTCGTGGCGGCAGCCACTGGTAGGTCATGAGTTCAGAAAGAAGACTTACAGTAGTGTCTTTCACGAACTGTACTTCTGACAATATGGACAGTGTCTCTGTAATCTTATCCCAGGTCTTCTTTTCTTTCTTTTTTTTTCAATTGTGGAAAATTTAAAACATTGAAAGGTAGAATGGTATAATTTTTTTCATCATCTGGCTTCAAATAATGGTCAACTCCTGGCCAATCTTGTTTTATCTGTACCCCTACCAATCACACTGGATTATTTTGAAGCAAATCTCAGGTGCCATATTACTTCATAAGTGTTTCAGTATATAGCTCTAAGACATTAAAAAAATTTAACCATAGTGCTATTATTGCACCTAAAGAAATGAATAACTCCTTAGTATCATCAAATATCCAGTCAGTGTTCAAATGATCTCAGAAATGTGTGTTTTACATTTTGTTCCAAATCAAGATCTGGATGCAATCTATGCGTTGTTGTTAGCTGATGTGTCTCTTAAGTTTCTCACAACCCGTAGGTCTTCTTCCTATGTACTGTTGCACTTTCACTCTTTCGCTCCCTTGCAACTTATTACTTGAGGAAATCAGATCATCTTTTTTTCTAAAGAGTTCCCAGTCTGGATTTAGCTAACTGCATCATTGTGATTACATATTGCTCTGTTCCTGTATTTCTTATAATTTAATGATTAGAACTGTACCATAGCCATCTATGGCTGTTGGGCACTTGAAATTGAACTGAAACTGAGTTTGACTTGAGATGTACAGTTACACATGTGGCTCGTATGTTTCTCTTGGACCACGCTAGAGGCTTGATCACATTAAGATCAGGATCTTCTGGCGCAAGTATATCATAGACCTGGTACTAAATACAGGAGGACTAATCGGTTGTCTCCTTTTGTGATTCTAGCAGCCATTGTTATTCAAGACTCTCGTATTTGGATTTGCAAAAGACTTGACAGTTTAATTGTGCCCTTCTTTCTTTACTTCAGCTGGGATATTAAAAGGAGAAGCATCACCTCATCAACTATTTGATTACACAGGACCAGAATTTGTATAGGAAAGGCAAAAAATAAACACATGATTTTATTTACTAGTATTCAAAATAATGAGTTGCATCCTCTAAAAGTTACTAGTAAATTTTGTTTTTAAGTGTCATTATGAATTCGGATCTAAATGGGTTTTTCTTTCAACCCATTGTTATTATTTCTTATTGATTGCTTCATGTTTGGCCAGTGGGAGCCTCTTTAACTCCGATCCTGAGTTCCCACTCAATCCCAGTATCCTGTTCCAAGTTTACCTTATAGGTGTAGCCTATACTGGGCTTCCCAGGTGGTGATAGTGGTAAAGAAGCTGCTTGCCAATGAAAGAGACATAAGAGATGTGGGTTTGATCACTTGATTGGGAAGATCTGGAGGAGGAATGGCAACCCACTCCAGTATTCTTGCCTGGAGAATCCCGTGGACAGAGGAGCCTGGTGGGCTACAGTCCAGTCCATAGTGTTGCAAAGAGCCGGACACAACAAGCAACTTGCCACACAGCACAACTTAGCATGCAGCATATAGCCTATATTCTCTATGTATTCAACATATATAAATGAAAATAGAGAATTAAAATCCTTCAAAGACTAACCAGAAATGTGTTAATTCATCATGTCCTATATACAAGAAATTTATCTTGACAAATTAACAGGAGACACTAGATGTGTGAGAAACTCTTTTTTTTTTTCTTTTTTTTTTGAGAAACTCTTAATAAGAGCATTTAAGAAATTAGATAAGTACAGGGAAGATTGAAAAATAAAAGAGATTAGTTGTATGTTAAATACTAAGCGTGTTCAGTGGGAGTGTCTGAGTTTATGACGTCAAAGAATTTGCTTTAGCCAACCAATTTAATCACTCTAAAGCCATTCATGCTCCTATGTCCACGTGATTTTTGTGCAAGGATTATTGAGAAGCTTAGCTGGGATTATACCATCTGTTGTAGCAATTTACTTCTATAAATTTTGTCCTCAGAGAAGCTATCTTGGGAATTACAAGGTAAGTGCAAAGTATGTCTTATTCCATTCAAATAAGAATAATATATAGAAAGAGTGTGAATGCTGTGAAGTATTAGCTGTGACATAATTTACAGAGTAGAGATTACATGAAGCATTTCCAACTAAATTAAAAAAAAAATTACTTATAACCAGCTATTCCCACATAATTAACTGGTTACTTTTGGGTGTACGCATTAGTAGTTTCTGATTTGCCACACCTGACTATCCATGAAGAATTTGTTTCCAATGAAGGTTCCATTTTCCTTTTGGAATAAGCTGGGTTTTTCTTAGTCTCTGAAGCAAAGATTGAAGTCTTGGAGACAACTGGACTTAGAATGGATAACTATGAAGAGCAGCAGACACTTTTCAACTTCATTAACTTATTCTTGTCAGAAGCTGGTTACCAGGATTTGAATGGTGTTCTTGGGGAATTATTATTTACCATTTTCCAGGTACAGTGTTAAATGCTGGAGACATAAAAAGGGGGCAAACAGATAGGATTCCTGCCTTCCTGCAGTTAGTCTAGAGTAGTCAGTTGTAATTGTGATATGCACTACAAAGAAACAGTATTAAGTCACAAATTTATATTTTTCATTGTTCAAATTTTTTTAAGTGCCTGTTGAGGCTCAGATAATTTGCTAAGTACAGGGGCTGTAATGGTGAGCAAAATACCAAATACTCCCGAACGAGTACAGGCTTTAAAGGAGATAGATAATCATCCAACAATCAAAAAGTGGACCGAGTGCTGTGAAGGAGAGCTATGGTTCCCCCCTCTTTTTTTTCCCCCCCAAACCGAGTGTTCTGTAATGCTTTTAGGTGAAATAATACAAAATATCTATGTGTCACATAGTAAGTATAAGAATTATCATTCAGTTTATGTATGTATTTACTAGGTTACAAAGTCAAATGTATTTCATTCTATGGGTCACAGTAGGAAAAAAACCTTGAAAGCCACTGTACTAGTGGGACCAATTCAAGTTTGGGGGTTAGGGAAAGCTTTTTTGGGGACATGATGTTCCAGTAGAGCTCTGAAGAATTAACTAGTGGGAAGAGACAAAGAGGAACACTGCAGGTATCTGGAATAGTGTATGTAAGGACTCTTTGTGGGGCTGAGAGGGCAATGCAGTTGAAGGTGGGCATGGTGAGAATAAAACGGCAAGTGAGGGAGTAGGGGCCAGACACCGCAGGGCATTGGAATTCCTTGTCAGGAGTCTGATTTTATTCTGAGAGTAGGGGGGAACCATTGGAGGCTTTTAAACATCAGAATGGCTTGAAATGATCAATTTCATCCCAGTGTATGTAACAGAATGATAAGGCATGAGAAGATACATGGACACCAGTTGTCCAAGTGAGGGAGGAAGGGGGCTCGGATTCCAACGGCAGCAGTGGAGGTAGCATGAAATGGCTAGATTCCAGAGATTTAGGAGAGAAAATCCGGTGGGAATTTGAGATGGGTGGCGGTGAAGGGGAAGAAAGTGTTGGGGATGAGTCCCAAGCTTTTGTGTGTATCTTAGACATTCCTTGAGATAAGGAATCCTGGAGGAAGAGGAGCAGTTTGGGGGAGGGAACTGTCAGAGTTTATCTTGGGTATGTTGAGTTTGAGGCACCCTTGAGACATTATGGAGGAAAGGCCTTGTAGGCAGTTGCATTTATAAGTTTGATCTTGCTGCTGCTGCTAAGTCGCTTCAGTCGTGTCCGACTCTGTGCGACCCCATAGACGGCAGCCCACCAGGCTCCCCCATCCCTGGGATTCTCCAGGCAAGAACACTGGAGTGGGTTGCCATTTCCTCCTCCAATGCATGAAAGTGAAAAGTGAAAGTGAAGTCGCTCAGTCGTGTCCGACTCTTAGCGACCCCATGGACTGCAGCCTACCAGGCTCCTCCGTCCATGGGATTTTCCAGGCAAGAGTACTGGAGTGGGGTGCCATTGCCTTTTCCAAAGTTTGATCTTAGAAGGGCCTAATTGGAGAATTTCATGTGTGAGTACTGGCACATAGATTATTGAAACTGTGGGCAAGGATGAAGTCATTTTGAGAGTATAGTGGAGACCTATACTACTAGTATCATTGCTGGGGCTCCATGTAGATCAATTACTACCATCCCTATCACCCAGCCCCTAGCCCCAGGCTCAGAAACAGCCACGTGGGCACAGACCGATGAACTGATGTTAGAAAGGTCCTGGGTTATGCAGTTTGTCGGAGCATTCATAGACTGGCTTTCCTATTATCCCCCTTTCCCCACCCTCACCCCACCTCTTCAGATCTCTTCAGGGCTTTCTCCACTGCTTACTGAATGGTGTTGGCACTCAGTTCAAGTTCAGCACCCTCCCCATCTCCACCTCTGCACCCCTTCAGTCTTACTGCAGACTGCTTCTCAACACAAACCATATACTTGACTCAAGCAGCTTGTCTCACTCTGCCCTGCCCCTGCTCCCTGGCTTAAGCTATTTTCTCCCTGGAGTTATGTTCTCTCTCTACCTCACCTTCTCCCTGCTCCGCAGGCTTTTCTCCCACCCTCCAGGGTCCAGATCAAGTCCTATCTTCCTGAAGTTTCCCCAACCCCCATAAGGACTGGAATACTCCCCTTCCTCTGAAGAATGTCATCACTTAATGATCTGTGCCTCTTATTTTGTATTTAGCAGAGTGACTGTCATTTTAGAATATGGTCTAACTAGATCATGTCTTACACTATAGTCCTGGCTGCTCTTAAAATGTGCTTCCAGAATCCTCAAACTCTTAAAGAACTTCAGAAGCAGGTATAGTGCTGAGAATATCATTAGGATACAGATGTTGGAGTGGAGGAAAGGAAGCAGGAGAGGGGCTCTATATTTGCTCATTGGATGCGCAGTTCACACTTGTGTCTAAATCAACTGTGGCCCTTCCCCATAGCTAAAAATTCTAATGATGGCCAAAAATGTAAACAACAAATCTGAGACTGCCAAAGCTTCCTCACTCTCATGTGTTCCCTACAACTCCTTATATCTCAAAGGTCCCCTGTAGGAAGGGTTGATTGGGTAGGTTACTTAGTGATCACACTGGAAGCTGTCTGATCCTATAGTTGAAGATTCACTCCCAATATGCTGGGAGACTGTTTCCCAACGTGGGGTGGAGAAGCCTTCGAGCCTTCTGTACAGTAAGACAATGACAAGAGAGGGCAGACAGCAGAAATGAGGGAATTAAAGGATTTGCCCATCTGGCCTCCTTTGACCTCTATGCCCTCAGATTATCCACTCTTCCTCTTCACGGGATGTTCTCCTATGTGTGTGGGGATGACCCCAGCGACCCGGCACAGCAGGACTTCGAAACCATCCTGATAGGGATGATGTATTGAGCCAGAGGTACTCCCTGGTAAACCCTGATTGTAAAATTCCTGTGGTCAAGAGTCTAGATTTAAGTGTATATTACAGGCAGTCATGAAATTGAATTCTGTATGAATGAATTTTGCTTTTTTTAAATGCAATTGCATTTAATGTGGTCCAAAATATGTAAAAAAGCAAATCCCTGGCTGTTGTATTAATAAACTGATACTGCACTTGGTTAACTGATCTTAACCAAACGGTTCAGTGGCTATGTGTGAATTTTTAATTTTTAGATTTCAGCTTAGCAGATATTGTTGACTAATATTAATTGACTTTCTCATCAACAGTGCCTGAGAGTTCCAGATGTACCACAACATCATCAACACTTGATATTGTCAGGCTTTTTAAAATTTTAGCCCTTCCTCTGTGTGTGTGTAGTGATATCTCATTGTTTCATTTTGGAGTTCCCTGAGGGCTAATGAGGTTAAACAACATCATGTTTATTGGCTATTTTTATGTCCTCTTTTGTGATGTACCTGTTAAAAATCTTGCCCACTTTGGGATCTTTTTCTTATTGATTTGTAGAAACTTTTTGCATATTTTGGATATGAGTCCTTTGTCAGATATGTGTACTACAAATATCTTCTTCCTCTATGTGATTTGCTTTTTCACTGTCTTAACAGAATGCTGTGATGAGCGGAAGTTCTTAACTTTAACGTAACCCAATTGATCAGTATTTCCTTTGTGGTTAGTCTTTTTTGTAACATTTTACAAAATGTTTGCCTTTTCTAAGGTCATAAATATATTCTCCTGTTTTATCTTCAAGTTTTTTTCTTAACCTTTCACATGTAGGTTTACAGCCTACCTGAAACTGATTTTTGTTTATGAGGTAGAGGTCAAGATTGTTTTTTGGAGAATATCCAGTTGATCCAGAACCATTTCTTAAAAAGACCTTCATTTTCCTACTGCTCTGCAGGGCCAGTTTTGTCATAAATCACGGATCTGTATATGTGTGGATCTGCTTCTAAACTATCTTTTCTATTCTGTTGGTCTCTTTGTAAACTCTCAATATCACACTGTATTAATTGCTTTACAACATAACATACTCTTCCTCTGGATTTTCTACATATAAATATGTCATCTTGAAATAGTTTTCTATTTCTAGAAGTAGTTTTCTTTCTTTCCAATCCTAATACTTTTTTTCCCCCTCTCTTTTTGCACAGCCTAGTACCTCCAAGGCAGTGTTGAACAGAAGAGATGAAGGGGACATCTTTATTTCATTTCCAATATTGGGGAAATCTTTTACTATTTCACCATTAAGTGGGATGTTTGTTTTAGATGTTTTAGAGACATTCTTTGTTAGGTTAATGAAATTCCCTTCTATTCTTAAGTTGCCAAATAGAGTTTGTTTATTGTTTCTTAAAATCATGAATGGATATTGATTTTATCAAGTGCTTTTTCTGCATCATGATTACACACTTTAAAATTTTTATTCTATTGATATTTATCTTTATTTCCACTGAATGAGAGGTCTCTCATTCCTGAAATTAAACTCAACCTGGAAGTGTTGTATTTTTTCTATCCATAATTATTTTGGGTAAGATTATTGCATTTATGTTCATGAAATATCTGCCTCTCCTTTTCTTGTCAGGTTTGGTTTTAAGGTGATGCTGAAATCAAAACAAGTTAGGACATATTCCTTTTTTTCCCTTCTTTTTCGGAAGAGTTTGTGTAATTTGATAGCTCTTTCTTCACCATTGGGGTGAATACTCTTGATGAAACCCTTTAGAATTAGTGTTATAGACCACATTTTGGGAAACAGTGGTCTAGAGAGCAAGACTTAAACATGAAAATATCAGTTGCTGTCAGTTTGAAGGCTCTTGATTTTATTCATTTTTCCTCCCTTATGCAGCTCAAGTCACTTCACCGTTCCCTTCCTGGCTGTGTGGGGCTCTGCCAAGTCACCACACAGGAGAGCAGTGAGCCATCTGAGGCCTGGGCCTGGTCCTCAGGGACTTGCTCTTTCCAGCCCTGCTCAGCCATCTCCACACTCCTCTGACAGAATGAATGCCCTGGATGATGTCCCCTTCAAGGTGCCCAAGGGCTTTGTGATAGACACAGAGCCCCTCCCTGGGCCAGATCTCAGTATTCCAGACTGCAGGGAACTTCTGCTGGGTTCTATGGTAAGTGCCTCTCTCTGTTTGTCTTCTCATCCTTTGGTCTGTGGGTCTGATGCTGAGCCTGATGAGGCCCCTTGTTCCTTGATTTTAAATGGCAGCCACTCCTGTTCTCATATATTCTAGGAAGTGTGAAAATAACCCAAGAGGAAAAGATATTCCATGAAGAAGTCTAGAGACTTGAACATGGGGCTATTTAGTGCATCTTACGTTTAGAATAACCAGAAAGAATAACATGCCTGTATGGAGTTACTGAGAGTCCTTGCAAGGATACTCCAATTCCAATTCCTCTCTTCTCTATCAGCCTACTGCCAAGTCTAAAATTCCACTGTTAGAATCCCTCCACTGGGCTAAGATGCTATCTTGAGATTACAATGCAGACAGTTACACAGGACACATCAGAATGGATTACTATTCCACAGACCCAAAGTACACCTATCCATGGGGCACCTATGAAGCACCCCTTGCCCCATGGCTCACACACTGGGGTATGCCCTCAGTGTATACGGTGAGATCACATACCCTCAGGATAAACATGATTATTTAACTTCCAAGTGAGTCAAATTTATTTGAAGATTTAGGAGGAAACCTATTGCATTTGTATTATAACACAGATATATAATGAGGTAGAAGGCAAAATCCACATGAATTTTAACAAATGAAAGAGAAGGATTGCAAACAGCTGTGGAGCTGGTGGTGGATCTCTCGGGACTGAGTCCTTGGGATCTTGTGTGTTCATTCAGCACTGTCTGTGGGCCACTTGGTAGGAAAATTTGAGGATCTAGTTCAGCTCTCACTCACTTTTCACATGAGGAGCCTGAGGCTCACAGAAGGGAAGTGATCTGTCCAAAGATAGTGGCAATGATGGGACTAATTCCCAGGTCCTGGGCTTCCCTGGGGTTAAGAATCTGCCTTGCAATGCAAGGGAAATGGTTGGATCCCTGGTCCAGGAAGAGCCCATATGCCACGGGGCAACTAAGCCTGCGATCCACAATTACTGAGCGCATGTGCAGCAACTACTGAAGTGTGTGCACCTGAGAGCCTGTGCTCCGCAGCAAAAGAAGCCACCGCAATGAGCAGCCTGCACACCGCAACTAGAGAGTAGCCCCACTTGCTGCCACTAGAGAAACCCTGCTCATAGCAACGAAGACCCAGCACGGCCAAAAATAAATAAATGTATTAATTTTAAAAATTACGTAAAAAATAAAACCTAGATCTTGATTGCAGATCATTTCATGATAGCTCAGAGAAGGATTGGAAAGTGAGAGACATCAGACACATAATGTTCAAGGGCAAAAAAATACAGGGTTATGGGAAGTTAGGTGCAGAGAAACCAGTCTAGGAAGGAGAGGCCTGGAGAGGGTCAGGTAGAGAGGCTTGAGTAGCTTGGAGGCATAGAAGCAGGAGACTTCATCTGCAGCCCCTGGAGTTGCACTTAAGTTCCTCAGGACCCAGAAGTGAAATAAGCTTCGTAAAGCTCTGAGTACAGTGTTCAGCGGCCTCCTCTTGGTGCGGCAGGAGCTCTTGCTTTCCCCAGAGAACCTGTGCTGTGGGCCCTCACTCTGGCAGTAGGGCCTGTATTGCTGGAAAAGGAAGTTGCTTTACTAAGCTCCAGTGGAGGTAGACAGACTAGCATAACTATTCCCTCTCTGCTAAGCTGGGAGGAGGCTATTCTGAAAGTTACTCCTCCTAGAAGCAGGAATAGGTACCCTTCTGCTGAGTCTACATCTTGTGTCCCAGCCCACGTGTTGGCCCTGGCCCTGCCTCCTGTTCTCAGGGTGGGCACTCCACACCCACTCATCTCCCTTGAGCCTATTTCCCGTCCTGAGTCTCCATTTCTTTTACTGCTGTGGCCAGCTATCAAATAGAGAAGCATGGGACTCCACGTATGATTTATAGCCTCTCCTGGTCAGTCTTCCAAGTTTACTGGGCTTTATTCCCAGTGTTTGGAACTTGAAACACATTTTCCCATAGCAACAATGTTATAGATAGTGGTTAGATTACCCAATGAATCTGTAGCAGCCTGAAAAAGAAAAAAAAATACCTTCCATTCATAGAGCACCTGCTATGGACCAGGGCCAGGCCACGTGCGCTTCATAGGTTCACTCTTCTCTCTCATTCTTATGACCCTTGTAGCAGGTGGGTGTTCCCTCTCCAGGGCACAGGAAACCAAAGTTCCACCCACGTGACCAACAGGGCCTTGTGGCTGTGAGTGGCACAGCCAGGATTCCAACATGAGCGTCAGTCCCTAAAGCCCACGTCCACCTCCTGCACCTACTGCTTTCCTGCGGAGCCTCGGCAAGTCTGTGTTTTGTTGTTTCATCATAGTTTTCCTTTAATTAGAGTTGATTTCCTTTTCGTCCATTAAATTTTTAAGAAAGAATACATATATATATATATATATATATATATATATATATATATATATATGTATAGATCGAGGGTCAACAAACATTTTCTGTAAAGGGCCAGATAGTAAAAAGTAGCAATCACTCCACACTATTATTGTAGGGAGAAAGGGCCGTAGACATTACATAAAGGAGTGAGTGAGTACGGCTGTGTTCCAATAACACTTTTTTTAAAAAAACAAGGTTCGAGGTCAGTTTGACTCCCAGGCATTTTGCCTGTCTTAAGAGAGTAAAAAGCCTTCCATTGACACTTCCTTATCTGTCCTGTCCCCACCTGCCCTGGTAACTTCTGTTACTTGTATTTTAAAATGTATTCTTCTATAGATTCTTATATGTGTACATACAAGCAAATACAGCTATTTCCTCCTTTTTCACACCCAAGGTAGCATTTTCTATACATTATTCTTCTGGATTTTTTTCACTTAACATATTTGAAGACTTTCCATATCAATACACAGAATGCTTCTTCAGTTTGTTTTTCACTGCATGGTATTGTGTTATATGGATATACTGTACTTTACTGAATGAATCCCCTCTTGATGGACACTTAGGTTCTTCCCAGTCTTTTGCCATTACAAGCAATGCCGCAGGGAAAGACTATATGAATTAAATCATATTGCCAAATTGCTCTCCATAAGGGTTATACTGTTTAACATCCAACCAGCACCCTACAAGGGCTTCCCGGGTGGCACTGCAAGTGGTTAAGAACCCACCTACCAATGCAGGAGACATAAGAGATGCAGGTTCGACCCCTGGGTCGGGAAGATCCCCTGGAGATCTTGCATGGCAACCTACTCCAGTGTTCTTGCCTGGAGGATCCCATCGACAGAGGAGCCTGGTGGGCTGTGGCCCAGAGGGTCAGAAAGAGTTAGACACAACTGAAGTGACTTCAGCATGCACAGCACTCTACAAATGGGCTTATACCTTAGCTGCAATCCTCAACAAAGGAGTCATCAGATGTTGCATCTTTGCTGAGGGATAGGCAAATGGTATCTCAGTATAGTTTTATTTTCCTTTCTCTTATTGTGAGTGAGATTGAGCAGCTTTTCATGTGTTTAAGAGCCATCTGTAGTTCCTTTTCTGTGGACTGTTCATATCTTTTTGTTTGTTTCCCTGTTGGGCTGTCGGTTGTTCTTACCTATTTCTAGGCACTCCTGTCTGTGCTATCAGTCCTGTTTTCCCGCTAGTTTGTTATTTGCCTTTGACCTTGCTTGTGGGGTGTATTTGCCATGCAGATTTTCACTTGTGCATGTGTGTACTTTCACAGCTTCTCAGTTTCAATTCAGAGTGAGCAATGTTTTCCCTACTTGAGATTATAAAGGATTTCTCTCCTCTTTTCTGCTAGTACTTTTATAGTTTCATTTCAAATAACTGAATCTTTGATCCTTTTGGAATTTCCCCTTGTGTAGGATGCAAGAATGGATCCAATTTTATTTTCTTTCCACTAACATCATTTATTGACCAGTCCCTCTTTTTTCCCATTGCTTGAGATGCCACCTTATTATCTACTAAAGTCCCACAGATAACGTCCATTCCTGGACCTTCTGTTCTTTACCTTTAGGCTCTCTGTGCAGTACCTTAGCTTCAATTATTGAGGTTTTATAATATATATTAGCAGCTGGTAGAGCCAGTCCCCTTTATTTCTCTTTTTGTCCCCAGAGGTTTTTAGGCTATTCTTTTTTTTTGGTGTGCATTGGCGGGGAGGTGGGGGTGGTGCTGTACTGGGTCTTCGTTGCTGTACAGGTTTTCCTCTAGTTGCCGTGGCAGCTTCTCATTGCAGCGGCTTCTCTTGTTGCAGAGCACAGGCTCTAGGGTGTGCAAGCTTCAGTACTTGCGGCCTGTGGGCTCGGTAGTTGTGGTGCACACGCTTCGTTGTTCCATGGCACGTGGGATCTTCCTGGACCAGGAATCGAACCTGTGTCTGCTGCACTGGCAGGTGGATTCTTTACCACTGAGTCACCACGGAAGCCCTTGGCTATTATTTGTTTATTTTTCATATGAACTTTAGAATCATCTTGCTTAGGTTCCACAAATTGCAAGTGCTTGTATTTTTATTGGGTTTTTGGATCCTTTTATCCCCTAAGTTCCACTGTCTGTTTCATTATCTCTCAGTCTCTTTCCCTCCATGACGGTCTCCTCAGCTCTGAAGTGGTCTTTTTACCTTCTCTGTCCTTCCCAACCCACACATTTTGCTTCAGTCTCTTTTTCTAATCATTTATTCTGTACACTCTTACAAATATCCGCTTGGAGCCAGAAGTGCCCTGGGCCTCAAGAACAGAGAGAAATAAGATACACTCCCTGACCTCAGTCAGGGAACCACACTTAGAACAGCTAAGTTCTGTTCCTCTCCCCAACTTAGGGTCATGTCAGGAGTGGGGTGAGGGGAGAGGCAGTGAGGCAGTTCCTGTCTGCCTTTCTGCCTCCCACATCCGCCCCGCCCCCCACTCCCCCAGGCTTACCTGGCCATCACAGAGCACTGAAGTTGCCTTTTAAGAATATTTATATTTTTTAATGGAGTTTTATATTTCCAGTTCTTAATTTTAATAGTAGTTAATGGGAATATTTTATTTTTGCTTCACATAAACTCTTAATTTAAATTATTTATGTGGGCTCCACATTTAGTTTTTTAGGTGGCTTGATCAGTCAGATGGACAGGAATCCCAGCTCATCTACTCACCACTGATCTGACCTCGAGCAAACTAAATTTCCTGAGCCTCCTTTTGATAATCTGGAATTGGGAATAACATTAGGACCAACTACATAGAGTTCAGGGGAAAAAAAAAAAGAAGAAGAAGATTTTTACATTTCCTGGGCCCCCAAGAGCTGGAAGGCAGCACATGGGATGGGGGCAAGTACTACTCCATGCAGAGGTTTGTGTGTCTGGGGCACCCTCCAAGGCCAGCTGCTCAGTGACAAATGGTGCTGAGCTCAAGTGAAAGCTTCTTGGTGAAGGAAAAGTTTTGTTGAAATTAAAAAAAAATTTTTTTTGGCTGCACTGGGTCTTTGTTGGGTGTGTGGGCTCTCTGTCTGCTGCATGCATGGGCTCTCTAGTGGTGCAGGCTCTGCAGCCTGCGGGCTCAGTAGTTGTGGGTGACCTGGCTTCTCGAGTTGTGGTGAAGAGGCTGAGTTGCCCCCACTGGCATGTGGGATCCTACTTCTCCCACCAGGGATCTAACCCTCATCCCCTGCATTGGAAGGCAGATTCTCAATCTCGACCGCCAGAGAAGTCCCCTGGAGAAATTGTTTAGGGCACTGTTATTCAATTATATGCTGAGTGGCAAAGGGACTTAGACTTTCATTCTGTTAACCTGTTCCTCACGTTGTCCTGTCTACAGAGTCTGCTATTAAATTGTTATTGACAGCCATCCACTCCAATGCTAGCTAAAACCGAGGGTGAGGGTGGCCTGCGATGAAGGCCTGGGGCTTAGAATCAGAAGCTGTCTAGGCCTGGAGAGTCTGTGGCTGAATAGGTTCCCCGGGGGCCAGGAGGTAGGGGTGTGCCCTCAGACCCTGGTTTGCCTGGCAGAGCCTCCCCTGGCCTTGTCTCCGCAGCACGACTTCAGCCTGGAGAGGAGGACACTCTTCTGGGTGGAGGCTGTCATCCGGGGACCCTGCCCAGTCCAATGCGATGCTCCGGGGGCAGCTTCCGCCCCTCCGGCCTGGCTCTTGCTGGCCAGCCCCGAGCAAGGGCTGGAACCTGTGCCTGCCGCAGTTGAAGATCCGGGGGCCGGATCCCAGGAGCAGCCTGAGGAGGAGGAGGAGGAGGAGGAAGAGGAGGACCAGAATGAGGAAGCAGCCTCGTCTGCCGCGGAGGAAGAGCCGGAGCCCTGCAGGCCCCAGCCCAGCTCCGCGGCGAGCCCCCGCCTGGGCCAACAGCGGTGCTCGCTGGACGTGCTGCGCGGCGTGAGGTCGGAGCTGGCTGGGGCCAGCCGGCGGCTCTCCGAGGGCAGGCTCGCCTCCCACCCCCGCAGCCTCCTTCACCGCCTCCGCCACCGAGCTCTGAGCCTCTGCCCTGGCCCCGCGCCGCCCCTGGGCCCGGCGCCTCCACCCCGCAGTGCTCCCACGCAGAACCCGCCTTCCCCTGTCTCCGAGGCCTCTCTCCCCAGCACCCGCACGCCACCCTTGGGCCCCAAGCCATCGCCCTCCAGCACCCTCAAGCTGCCCCCGCGGCCTTCCACGGCCGGCGCCATGCCCCCGCTGCGGAGCCACAAGCCCACAGTTGCGGTAAGGAACCTGTCCCCTTGGCCAAGGCCACAGCTTAGCAGCGAGGCCCCCACATCTGGGTCCCCTGCCTGGTTGGACACTCCTCCCTACCAGCTCTCACCTGGCCCTGTACCATGCTGTCCTTCCTGCAGCCCTGTGCCTAGAGTATTCCCTGCTTCGAGGTCCCCTTCCTTGTTTCTCGCTGTGTCTCCTTCTTTGCTTCTATTAGGGCACCTGTTAGGATAATTGTAATTACCCAGTATGCGTCTCTTCCAATGGAATATGACTTCTCTTAGGGCAGTGATTGGATTGCATTTGTTTCCAGAGCACCCAGAGCACACTTGGCCCACAGGGGGAGCTCAGTGAATGTCTGTTGAATCAATGAATGTGGCTCAGATCTAGGGCTTCCCACTGTTCAAGGATTGGGTGAGTTCAATCAAGGAATATTCACAGCGCAGTTACTTCTTGCAAGAGACTGGATTGGAAGAGACAAAGTCAAAAGCGTGCGATGAGGAGATTGGCAAGGAAGAGTGAGACACGGCAGCACTGCCGGGTTGGGAGGGATCAGGTCCTGAGGGGGAGGTGAAGGCTGCTGCAGGCTGGGGCGGCTTCAGGACAAAGGATGTGCACCAAGAACTGGGAGCAGATGTGAACGCACAGTGAAACCAGCAAAGCTTAAGCTTCCGGCTTAGCTCCTCCCAAAGCTTTGAGCAAGTGTGCTCAGTTGCTCAGTCGAGTCTTTCTTTGGGACCCCCCTGGACTGTAGCCCGGGGCCTCCCAGGTGGCGCTAGTGGTAAAGAACACGCCTGAGATGTAAGAGACATGGGTTCTATCCCTGGTTCCGGACGGTCCCCTGGAGGAGGGCATAGCAACTTGTTCCAGTATTCTTGCCTGGAGAATCCCATGGACAGAGGAGCCTGGCGGGCTACAGTTCATAGGGTCGCAAAGAGTTGGACACCACTTAGCATGCATGCGTGCACGGACTGTAGCCTGCCAATCTCCTCTGTCCGTGGGTTTAATCCCAACAGGAATATTGGAGTGGGTTGCCATTTCCTCCTCCAGGGGCTCTTCCTGACCCAAGGATCAAACCTGAGTCTCCTGCGGCTCCTCAATTGGCAGGAGCATTCTTCACCACTGAGCCTGGAAGCCCTTCCAAGGATTTGTGCACAGTTTTACGCATATGTTTATGCTCCTGTGTCTTTTTCCTTTTAAGTAGTCTACATTGTTTAAGTGTCAGACTCCATACAATCTAGGTCTGGAACAGATGTGTTAGGTTAGATTAGTAGCAGGAGGTGACATTTAGACACAGCTTTCTACCCCTGAGCAACTCCACAGTCAGGCCAGGAGATGCAACAGAATAAGGCCAAGGTGAAAGTAAGTCCAAAAGACAGACTCAAAGTCTGGCTTTCCCACTCAATGCTGTGGGAGCTTAGGCAAGTCACTGAACTGCTCTGAGCCATCTCTTCTCAACCTGTAAAACAACCCTGCACACAGTTATTTACAGCAAACAGAGAAGAGGTTATATAAACAGTACAGGCCACACTCACATCACGGGCTAGATGCTGATGCTAGGAGGCTCTTCCCTGATCCCAATTAAATTTAACTCTAGCAACAACCCTGTAGCGGGGTGGGGGAGAGATGGGGGCAGATGGGACGCATATTCTGTAGAGGAGGAAACTGAGGCAGAGAGCACCTAAGAATCTTTTTCAAGGTCACAAGCATAGACTCAAATCCTAAGACTTGCATGGTTTTCACTCTAGGAGTAAAGAGTAGATCCTAAGGTGAGGCCATGGCAGGGAAACCTCTGAGAAGATAAGGACGTGTAGGGAATTCACATGTCACAGGCACTCTGCTCCTGGAGCCAGGACAGCACCTAGGCTTTCCTGCTGGAGGAGGGGACAGGGTTAGCAGTTGGATGCTTCTTCATGGGGAACAGGCTAGGGATGATGCCAGCCAAACCTATTGAAATGCCTTCAAGCCACTCTCCTTAGTCCAGGGTCTCTGTGGGTTTCCCCAGTACCACAGCTGTACCCAGTTCCTATCCTGCTCCTTGCCTAGCCAAGCCCCAGTCCAGCCAGACTCAAGAAGGAAGTTCTGGCTAGGAAGCTCAGTCCTGCTCCCGCGCTCCCTAAGCTATGGGGTCGAGAACCCTGCGTTGATTCTGAGTAGGGTACAGGTCCCAAAAGTGTGTTGTTTGCCAGGTCATTTGCCAGCTTCTCTGAACCTTGACTTCAGTAGCTATAAAATAGAATGAGCCTATCGTATTTCTCTTGCAGGCTTGTTCTAAGCAATAAATATTATCATCTACTGGCAGTTTCTGTATGCTGAACCCTTTGCTAGTCACTTTTCTCACCTCATCTTATTTAAGCCTTGTAACAACCCTGTGAGCTATCTGGTATGATTGCATCCATTTTACACATGAATAATCTGGCTTCCCTGGTGGCTTAGTGGTAAAGAATCCACCTGCAATGCAGGAGACTCAGGTTCAATCCCTGGGTTGGGAAGATCCCTTAGAGAAGTAAATGGCAACCCGCTCCAGTACTCTTGCCTGGGAAATTGCATGGACAGAGGAGCCTAGTCGGCTACAGTCTATGGGGTCGCAAAGAGTTGGACACGACCGAGCAACTAAACAACAAACTGAGTAAATAGTAGAAAGCTGGGATTTGAACCCAGGTCTGCAGGGCTCCAAGATCCTCACAATACTAACCCCTGTGCTCTGTAGCGAAGGCACCTTTAAAAATGTCTTGCCCAGCCAGGTGTCACCTCCAGTGGTAACTGTCACTTGCAGCTTGTCTTTGTTTCAGTCCCTCAGCCCATACACCTGCCTGCCACCTCCTGGACGGGTGCCCCAGCCTTGTGCTGCCCACAGATCGCACCCTGATTCTGCTGACTTGCTGTCTGCCCTGAGCCAGGAGGAGCAAGACCTCATCGGGCCGGTGGTTGCCCTGGGGTACCCTCTGCACAGGGCCATCGTGGCTCTGCAGAAGACGGGGCGGCAGAGCCTGAGCCAGGTGAGTGGGGGACCCAGAGCTGGGGGGCTGTGGAACTGGAGTCGGGTCAGCGGCCACATTGTTTTTATCTTCAACTTGAAGTTATTTTGTGTTTTTCTTCGGAGGCAGAATTTCAGCTTTGATTTAATTATTGGGGGTTGTGATTAAGTTTCTTGATCCTAAGGCTACCATCTCCATGAGAGTTTAGTAAGACCCTCCATGCCTACTTGGGGAGTCTCAATATTCTACTCCTGTCCAAATCTCTGCCCCGAAAGTAGGACTGAAGCTTTGGGCAGTCACAAATCTTTCCAGAGCTGCCCAATAGCACTTTCTGCAACAGGAGAGATGTTTTATTCCTGTGTTGTCGAATATAGTAAACACTAGCTATATGTGGTTACTTGAATGTGGCTAGTATGACTGAAAATTGTTATTAATGATAATGAAATGAAATTAAAAATTAAATAGCCACATACAGCTACCATATTGGATGGCACAGCTCTGACCACTTCCCTCAACAGTTAATCCACACCCATATCCATCGCTCTCTCTTTCCATCTACCCATCCATGAATCTAGTCCTAAGTATTTGCTGGATGCTTCCTTGGTGTTTGGATGCAGCTAGGAGCTATGGGGAAACCAGTGTTGTGGGTTGGGTTTCCAGGAAGCAGACTCCACTGGGGTTTGGCATATGGAGATTTATTAAGGAGACCCTTGGGAACAACTTCTAGGGAAGGGAAAGGACAGAAGCAGGGATGAGTAGAGGGAGAGGTTGAACTTTATAGACCCAGTGACAGCCAACCCCATAGCTCTGAAGCATATATGGCCCTTTGGAGTTGTCCTAATTGGGGATGAGATGGTCAGGCCTTCATACCTCTGCCTCAATGAGTCACCAGAGGTAGAAAGAGGGTGACTTGAGAGAAGTGATCTCTGCAGCTAAGGCAGCCCCTGAAGGGACAGATAGCTGATGGTTTCTACCACCGCTACCACCATCTGCAATAAGACCTTCAAGGAAGGTGTATCTGGAAGGGGTATCTCAGAGTCTACCACACCAGGTTCCATTTTTAAGGACTCCACTCCTATTGGAAGAAGAGTGGACACCAGTAATAACAAGGGTAGGTAGCACCCCAAGCTGCTTTAATATTTGGGAGCAAGTCTTGACGCCCCCCATTCAAGCTAAGAATATGAGAACACCTGCAGGAGAGTGAGAACCCTGAATTGCCAAAAGAGAGGTGTGGTGAGAAGATGCCTGGGAGCAGAAGGAACAGGAATGATTTGGTGGTGTTTCAGTTATCTATTGCCATGTGACAGTCACCCCAACAGTGGCGTAATACTGCAACCATGTGTTCGCTCATGAGTCTCTGGGTTGGCAGTGTGGGTGGAGTCAGCAAGGAAGTTCTTTTGCAGGTCTCACCTCCGGTCTCTCGTGTGGCTACAGTTTGGTGACCCAGCTACAGCTGAATAGTCTAGGATGACCTTGATCACAATCCAGTGGTTGGTGAAACTTGTCAACTGGACCACAGGTCTCCAGCAAGCTAGCCCACTTGTTCCCAAAAGTACAGGAGTGGAAGATGCAAAGTCTCTTGAGGTTGAAATTATAGTCACTTCTGCCTTATACTGTTGGCCAAAGCATGTCATAGACCAGATCAGATTAAAAGGGTAGAAAAATAGACTCTACCTCTTGATGGGAAAAGCTGCAAAGAGTATATGACTGTTCTTAATCTACCATGGGGAGGTTTCAGTAATTGAGAAGGCTTCATGAAGGTATAAAGCCTTGAGCGGGACTTTAAGGATGGATAAGACCTAAATTTGAAGAAAAGAGAAGGATGATCTTCCAGGCAGGAGGAACAGTATCAGCTGAGAGGTATAGGCAGGAAGGACTTGGGAGGCCCTGATCCAACAGTCTCACTGAATATATGATGTGGGCTGGTGGGAGATAGGACAGGAACGGGAATAGAGGGAAGATTAAGGGTGCCTTGAAGGCTGGCCTGAGAGTTTTCTCAAAGACCCCACAGCAGAAGGGAGGCATGAAAGGACTATGAGCAGGAGCAAGAGGTGGGCATTGAATATTATCATCTGAACCCCTTCCCCCAGCTGAATGTTGCATCCCATTTTGCATTTTTTCTACGCACCAGGGTTATTTGTGGTGGGAAAGCTGAGCCACGGGTATTGAATGGCACATATTTCTTTCTACTGTCTCTGTCCCACCATCATCAGAGGACTCGGAGACCCTCTCCCTAGTCACTGATGGTGGCCGTATGTTGAGTCCCTGAGGTCTGGAGCTGCCTGCTCCTGGGTGAGGGAGTGACGGAGGGAGAGTGGCTCAAACAGGAGCCAGATCAGGATGTGCTGCTGCAGGTTGAGGAGGTGGGAAGGCACTGGGTCCTCTTTCCCACCCACTCCTGCTCCCGCTCTACTCGGTTCATCAGTCCTAGAGGGAAGCTTTCAACGTGGTGAGCCCCACATATGGTGGCTAACATGATGGAGGAGATGGCAGGGGTGCTGCTAATATTTACCGAGCAACTTTGTGCCAGTCCCTCAATCTGAGAGTATTCATTTAGGTCTTCTAATTTCTGCAAGGTTGCTTTTACTGTTCCCACTTTGCAGATGAGGAAACTGAGGTCAGGGAGGTTCACATAATTAGTCAGTGGTGGCAGCAGAGTGGATGCCAGGCTGGTGTGGTTCTGAATTTTGTTACACTGTGCTTTTCTCTCATTTTCTGTGTGAAAATCTTCCAGGGCAGCACCGTAGGTTGATCTGAGATTTAAGAGTAGATTTAAAGTTGCCTCCACTTTCAGCTGCTGCTGAAAAGCCAGGACCTTGGCCAAGAAGCAGTCCAGAAGCACTGTGAGGGGCCAGGCCCATGGTGGGGACTCTGACATGCCTCCCCAACCCCTCCAGACCCTGTGACAAGGCTGAGGTCTCAGGTCATCACTGTGGGGATCTGAAGATTAGCTGGGGGCAGCGCAGGGCATTGGCCTCCGTTTGGGTTGGCTGGAAGAATCTCACTGCATCAGGAACGCTGTGTTTCTAGACACAGACTGACCACCTTCCTGGTGGGCCTTCTCCCAGTGAGCATTCAGGGGCCAGGCTCTAAGGTGTGGGCCCGAGGGCCATTGGATGACTTTATCTTGATCTCCCCGACCACATTAGTGTTCCTCTCTGTTCTATAAAGTTTCACCATTAACTGAACATCTCTTTTGGGTTCACAGCCATTCTCCCCACGAAAGACAAATACTACAGTAAATCGTCTTTAGTCAGAGATGAACAGCGGATGGTCTAGGAGGGTGGGCATCAGGTGATGGAGACAGGGCACTTGGAAAAACCAGGGAGAGAGGAAGAAATACAAACCCTAAGCTTTGTCCTGGCAAATAGATGGGGAAACAGTGGAAACAATGTCAGACTTTATATTTTTGGGCTCCGAAATCACTGCAGATGGTGACTGCAGCCATGAAATTAAAAGATGCTTACTCTTTGGAAGGAAAGTTATGACCAACCTAGATAGCATATTCAAAAGCAGAGACATTACTTTGCCAACAGAGGTCTGTCTAGTCAAGGCTATGGTTTTTCCAGTGGTCATGTATGGATGTGAGAGTTGGACTGTGAAGAAGGCTGAGTGCTGAAGAATTGATGCTTTTGAACTGTGGTGTTGGAGAAGACTCTTGAGAGTCCCTTGGACTGCAAGGAGATCCAACCAGTCCATTCTGAAGGAGATCAACCCTGGGATTTCTTTGGAGGGAATGATGCTGAAGCTGAAACTCCAGTGCTTTGGCCACCTCATGCGAAGAGTTGACTCATTGGAAAAGACTCTGATGCTGGGGGGGATTGGGGGCAAGAGGAGAAGGGGACGACAGAGGATGAGATGGCTGGATGGCGTCACTGGCTTGATGGATGTGAGTCTGAGTGAACTCCGGGAGTTGGTGATAGACAGGGAGGCCTGGCGTGCTGTGATTCATGGGGTCGCAAAGAGACGGACACGACTGAGGTACTGAACTGAACTGAACTGAAGCTTTGTCCATTACTCCTTCCTTCCTGCCCCAGGATCAACGTGCCCACTGACTGCCTGCAGGACAGGCATGGGTGGCACTTTTGAGGGTCCATTGGCCAGACCCAGGCTTACCCTTAGATTCTAGACACATCATGGCCCCTCTCTGAGCCTCATTTTCCCCATTCACAGAATGGAGGAGAATATGTTTATGACCAGTGACTGCTGGGGGTCCCATCCTGGGGTCTGAAGGTGACATCCTCATCCACCTGGAGCCTGAGCTAGGCCTAGTTACTGACCAAGCAGCAGAATCCTTACAAATGCAGATTCTCGGAATCTACTCTGCAGGATCAGTAGATCTGGAGTGGGCCCAGGGGCCTATCACCTATCATTTTAAAAGATCTGCAGATGGTTCTGATACACAGTCTGGCTTGGGTCTACTGGGTTTGACTGAGTCAGAGACCCTTAATCTTGGCTGCACACAAGAATCACCTGGAGAGCTGTAAAAATCCCAGTGCCGGGCTTCCCCCTACCAGTCATGTCAGGGCCTCTGGACGTTACCATCATCAGCAGGGTGTGGGCAGTGATACTGAGACACCAGTGTTTTGTGGCTATTGTTTTGTTAACTTTTTATTTTGTATTGGAGTATAGCTGATTATCAATGTTATGACAGTTTCAGGTGGATAGCAAAGGGACTCAGTCATACATACACATGTATCCATTCTCCCACCTAATCCCCGCCCATCCAGGCTGCCACCTAACATTGAGCAGAATTCCATGTGCTATACAGTAGGTTTTTGTTGGTTATCTGTTTTAAATATATCAGTATGACCATCCCCAAACTCCCTAACTATTCCTTCCTGCATGCTTCTGCCCCTCTAGTAATCGTAAGTTCATACTCTAAGACTGTGAGTCTGTTTTGTGAGTAAGTTCATTTGTTATCATCTTTTTTTAGATTTCACATATAAGGGATGTCGTAGGATGTTTTACCTTCTCTCTCTAACTTACTTCACTGTATGACAATCTCTAGTTCCATCCATGGTGCTGCAAATGGCATTACTTCATTCTTTTTAATGGCTGAGTAATATTCTAGTGTATAGATGTACCACATCTTTTTTATCCATTCCTCTGTCAATGGACATTTAGGTTGCTTTCATGTCTTGGCTACTGTAAACAGTGCTGCAATGAACATCGGAGGGCATGTATCCTTTTGGACCACGTTTTTCTCTGGATATATGCCCAAGAATGGGATTGCAGGGTCATATGGTAGCTCTCTTTTTAGTTTTTTAAGGAATCTCCATACTGTTCTCCATAGTGTCTCTACCAATTTACATTCCCACCAACAATGTAGGAGGGTTACCTTCTCCACACCCTCTCCAGAATTTATTGTTGAGGCACCGCAGTTTTAAAGCTCCCAGGTAGCTACAGTCGGCACTGAGGCTGAGAACTTTTGCTATAGACGAACAGACCTTCGGAAACTCTGTCTACTTGCAAGCCAGCTCAAAGTTCCTCCTCTAGCGGCGGGACCCATGGACAAGGCACTGGCCAAGAAGTCAGGTGATCTGGGCCCTAGTCCTGGGACCCTGGTCCACCCTGCCTGGACCTCAGTTCCCTCAACTATGCCAGGAGAGCTGAGTTGGTTGGTTTTCAGAATGTGCCCAGAGCAAGGTTCCTGGGGTGAGGGCCCCGCTCTGGGCTCCCTCTACCTCTTGCCCCCAGTTCTCTCAGAGTAACAGCAACCTCCCCCTGTTACTGTTGAAGCCCCCTGGTGCTTGGGCAGTTCACAGGCTAGAACAGTCTGAAAGCCAGTAGTCTATGTGGTCTGTTTTCTGCTCCATTCCGAAGGTCTGCAGAAATCCGACTTGCTTCTCCTCCACTCGTACCTGTACTTTAATCGTCTGGAGCCTTCATTTGGCACCAATTCCCTGTAAATCCTGCTTTGATTTGCCTGGCACTCGTGTTTTCCTGTATCTGGTTTATCTCCCCCAAGGAGCTGTGAGCTCCCGGAAGGTAGTTCTTAATTTAGTTTATAAACACAGCTTACATTTATTGAGCTCCTTCTGCCTGCCTGCCGTGCTGGAGGCTGAGACATAGTGGTGTCCTCCTGTGGGACAGAAACTTGGTGGATGAGAAAGCTGAGGAAGATAGTAGGCAGTTACAGAGCTGTTGGTGCAGGAAGCCTTGAGTGCTGTGGGGACACCTGGTGGAGACGGAGGTGGGAGTGGGGGTAGGGAGAGCCTGCCCAGGGCAGAGGAGTGAGGCTGGCCTTGGCCTTGGAGCCGGATGGGCAGGAGTCTGGGGGTGCCGAGGGAAGCAGCCAAGGCTGCTGACAGAGCGAGCAGGTCTTTGAACGTGGGGCTGGAAGGCAGAACTTTATCCTGAGGGCAAAAGCAGCCCCTGGTGAATAAGCAGGGAGTGGCTGGAAGAGGTGCTCGGCCCTGTGGGCGCTTGGCTGTCCCCTCCCCTTCCAGCTTTGGTGCAACATTGCTGTAGGGTGGGGCCCATGGAGTCCTGGATCGCAAAGATATTATGTGTCTGGAGGGGGGGTGGGGGTGCACAGGGTGGGTGGAAAAGGAGGCACCCTCACACAGGTGGGTGCTCACCAGGGAGGGTGAGCAGGCTGGGTGGATGGTGGGTAGACACCTGTGTTTGAGGCCTGGCCTGTTCCCCATTTAGGTTCTGGGAACACCTTGACCCACCCCGGCAGCTCTCTTCCTGGACTCCAGCCCCCAGCTTGGACAGTTGGTGAGGCTTTGCTGTCCACCTGTCCCCAGGGAGGCCTCTGAACCTCTTTGCTGGCTCATGGATCTCTGGGGCCATGCTGTATATGGCTGGTTGCCCAGTCAGCCTGGCCCTGAGCTCAGCCCTCCTGAGGCCCTTGCGTGCCTCCTCCACCGCACCTGCTGTCCTGGGCATTGCTCTAACTGTCCTTCCCTCTGTGGCCCTTCCTGCCCAGTTTCTCAGCTACCTTAGCGCCTGTGACCGGCTGCTGCGACAGGGCTACGAGGAGGGGCTGGTGGATGAGGCCATGGAGATGTTCCAGTTCTCCGAGAGCCAGGTCAGTGGGGCTCCTGCCCGGGCCCCAGTGAAGGGTGGGTGGGGTGCCCGTGCAGGCCTGGCGTGCAGGGGCCAACCAGCACCAGAGACAGTCTGGGGGCCTCAGGAGACAGCCCGCTTGCTGAGCCCTGGGGAGAAGGAGACAGCCTAGGGAGCTGAGACATGGAGAAGGCAAGAGGACCCAAGGGGAAGGGGTGGGGAGGAAACAGGGAGCAGAGCTTTGTGCCAAGTTGCTTCAGTCGTGTCCGACTCTGTGCAACCCCGTGGACTGCAGCCTGCCAGGCTCCTCTGTCCATGGGATTCTCCAGGCAAGAACATTGTAGTGGATTGCCTTGCACTCCTCCAGGGGATCTTCCCAACCCAGGGATTGAACCTGCATCTCTTACATCTCTTGCATTGGCAAGGCGGGTTCTTTACCACTAACACCACCTGGGCAGAGCTTTATGGCTGAATCAACACAGCAAATATTGACTGGCTCCTCTTTGTCGGACACCCAGACAGGATCCAGGCAGGTAGCATGATGATGCTTGAACTCTCTTCAGGGAGTTTGCCACTTACCTGGAAACCCAGAAGGCCTGAGGTTGTGGCCCCAGTTAGGGGGACATCCTGCGTGCCCAGTGAATGTGACCTGTCCAGAGGCAGAGCAGACTTCCCGGAGGCTGTGGGAGGGATGGTGGGGTGGGAGGGAAGCCGAGGGGTTGGGGGAGAGGCAGGGAAGTTTTGAGCAGTGGGGTCAGAGGAGGCAGGCAGAGGCTGTGCTGTGTGAGGGTTTGGGCCCTGGACAGAGACCCTGTGCTGTGCATCCTCTGGGCACCAGTGTGCAGCCTTCTCTTCCTGCCCCAGTGCGGGGCACGAGCACAGGGAGTCAGGAGGGAGTGGGAGAGGGGAAGTAAAGCCAAGACAGAGAGGGCCAGCAGCCAGGCTGGGGCGTCCTTCCTTGGCACAGGAAGTGAGGTTTGAGCCCATGTCACCTCATGTCATTGAGATACAGGAAAACCATAGATGCTGGCCAGGATCAGGCTCACCTGGCCTGTGGGGTCATGGCTTTCTGGGGGTATGTAGAGTGGATACTTGGGAGGGGACTGCCCAGGCCAGAGGCCCAGCCTCCCAGAGCCCCCCATGCCCTCTCTGCCTCCTCTTCCTCAGGCAGGGGAGTTCCTGCGCCTCTCGGAGCAGTTCAGCGACATGGGCTTCCAGCAGGACCGCATCAAGGAAGTGCTACTGGTCCATGGCAACCGCCGCGAGCAAGCCCTGGAGGAGCTGGTGGCCTGTGCCCAGTGACCCCCAGGGCACCCTGGTCTGTGCACCCTGGTCCTGCCCCAGACCTGGCAATCCCTCCTGACTGTATCATGAAGACTATGTGAGAATAGCAAAGCAGTGCATGCTTATTGTAAAAATGCACACGATGCCAAGAGTGGGAGTAAATACTGTAGAGGAGGCAAAACTGTACCTCTGAGAACTTCATAGGGGCTCTTTAACAAAAAGACAGATTAACAAGAGAAAAACCAAAATGTATTAATGCAGGTGGCATGCATCGTGCCCAAGAAACTTCAATGAAAATAACTCAAGATAGCAGTTTAGAACTCTGGCTGGGGAAGATCCCCTGGAGAAGGGGAAGATCCCCTGGAGAAGGGAAAAGCTACCTACTCCAGTATTCTGGCCTGGAGAATTCCATGGACTGTATAGTCCATGGGGTTGCAAAGAGCTGGACACGATTAAGTGACTTTCACTTTATATAGCATTTTCAACAAACAACAATACATTTGTAGAGAAATGACAGGACAAAGGAAAACAGTTTCAGGCTTCCAAGGACAGCAAACTGTAGGGAGGTAAATATATGAAGGGACCGAATGGAGTAAGATTTCTTTGCAGGTTCCCTGGTGCACTGCTGGGCTGACAAGAATCTGCCTCCAGAAAAGAATGTATATCCTGCCTCAAGGCAGAAAAGCGGGGAAGGAAGACAGAACTTTTCTTGCATCTTCTGCTTAATTGCCTTCAGCTCAGTTATGTCAACGGTTTCCCAGATGGCTCAGTGGTAAAGAATCCACCTGACAATGCAGGAGACGCAGGAGACACAGGTTCAACCCCTGGGTTGGAAAGACCCCTGGAAAAGGAAATGGCAACCTGCTCCAGAATTCTTATCTGGAGAATTCCTGTGGACAGAGGAGACTGGTGGGCTACAGTCTGTGGGGCCACAAAGAGTTGGATGCAACTGAGCAGAATTATGTCAAAGAGGCATATTTTGGGATGACATTCCAGTTTCCTTCAATATCAGAGGAAGCAGCTTAAAGAGGTGAAAGTGGTTCCTTGTGAGGACGGCCAGATGGGGTGCATAGGCGATGAACTGCGTGTTTTCATATAACCCTTGTAAAATGATCTGCATTTGATTCTTTAAACTATGGGCATTAGTAACTTTAAGAAAATTAAAACAAATAAATATTGTATAGTTCTTTGGGTCCTGGTTTCTGGTCTTGGTGTGGAAAGGATATCTAACTGTGGGTGAGAGGACCTAATTCTGATTTTGGTTCTGTTGATGACTGGCTCAAGGCCTGTTTGGGCGTAAGTTTCCCCAGGGAAAGTGGAGTGACTGGACCTGACTGCTATCCATAAGAGTACCCTGGGGAGTTTGTTAAAATGTCCAAAGCTCCACTCCTGGATAATCTGATTCAGAAAGTCCATCTTGGCAGCCCGCAGGAATCTGTTTTGTTTTTCTAAGAAGCTCTCTGGAGATTCTTTCATTTTCCTTTCTATTTTTTAAATCGCTGTTTTGGTTCTATTGTTGACCCTCTTCATTCATTTCCCCTTCTCCCATCCCCCACCTCTGGCAACCACTATCTGTTCCTTTTATCTGTGAGCTTGTTTTTGTTTAGTAGTCCACTTATGAGAAAGATCATACAGTATTTGTCTTTCTGTGTCTGATTCATTCCACTTAGCATAATGCCCTCAAGGCCCATCCATGTTGTCACAAATGGCAAGATCTCATTCTTCCTTCGGAGAAGGCGATGGCACCCTACTCCAGTACTCTTGCCTGGAAAATCCCATGGACAGAGGAGCCTGGTAGGCTTCAGTCCATGGGGTCGCTAAGAGTCGGACATGACTGAGCGACTTCACTTTCCCTTTTCACTTTGATGCATTGGAGAAGGAAATGGCAACCCGCTCCAGTGTTCTTGCCTGGAGAATCCCAGGGATGGGGGAGCCTGGTGGGCTGCCGTCTATGGGGTCGCACAGAGTCGGACACGACTCAAGTGACTTAGCAGCAACAGCAGCAGCCCATTCATTGAAGAGCTGTTGTTGTTCAGTCGCTCAGTCATGTGTGACTTTTTGTGATCCCATGGACTGAAGCACACCAGGCTTCCCTGTCTATCACCAACTCCTGGAGTTTGCTCAAACTCATGTTCATTGAGTAGATGATGCCATCCAACCGTCTTGTCCTCTGTTGTTCCCTTCTCCTCCTGCCCTCAATCTTTCCCAGCATCAGGGTCTTTTCCAGTGAGTCAGTTCTTTGCATCAGGTGGCCAAAGTATTGGAGCTTCAGCTTCAGCATCAGTCCTTCCAATGAATATTCAGGACTGATTTCCTTTAGGATTGACTTGTTGGATCTCCTTGCAGTCCAAGGGACTCTCATGAATCTTATCCAACACCACAGATCAAAAGCATCAATTCTTCAGTGCTCAGCCTTCTTTATGGTCCAACTCTTACATCCTTACATGACTATTGGAAAAACCATAGCTTTGACTAGACGGACCTTTGTTGACAAAGAAATGTCTCTGCTTTTTAATATGCTGTCTAGGTTGGTTATAGCTTTTCTTGCAAGGAGCAAGCATCTTTTAATTTCATGGCTGCAGTCACCATCTGTAGTAATTTTGAAGCCCAAGAAAGTAAAGTTTGTCACTGTTTCCATTGTTTCCCCATCTGTTTGCCATGAAGGGATGGGACCAGATGCCATGATCTTCATTTTTTGAATGTTCAACTTTAAGCCAGCTTTTCACTCTTCTCTTTCACCTACATCAACAGGCTCTTAGTTCCTCTTTGCTTTCTGCTATTAGAGTGGTATCATAAGGGTGTCATTGAAGAAACTTACTGTCTTTTCCTCATTGTATATTCTTGGTTCCTTGATTGTAAATTAATTGACTACATATATGTGTGGGCTTATTTCCCGGCTCTCTAGTGTGTTCCACTGATCTGTGTGTCTGTTTTTATGCCAATATCTTGGGGGATTTTTAGTCAATGTAATGGGCCCGTGGCCAGTGTGTCTGGCTTCTGCTTTCGCAGTCTGTGACCCTATGTCAGTTTTCCCTGACTTGGGGATTGGGACCAGAGTTGTCTTCAGTCATCCCAGGCCTAGCTTCTGGAGGTCCCCAGGGACTGATGGGACAAATTGCTGGGGCTGCCCATGACAGGCAAGTAGAGGTCAGAGGACAGGACGCTGATGCCTCTGTCCTTTCCAGTTGCCCTGAGCACTGACCTGGAGCAATTAGTACAGAACTGAAATCTCTCAGCCCCCTCTACCCAACAAACAGGGCTGGACTTGGGGCTGAGGCCTGTGAAAAGACAAATAAAATCTTGTTTGAACATGCAGTGAGGACCTAGCAGGGCTACACAGGCCTAAACAGAACCCGGGTCTTCTGAGGTCCATCCAGTCCCTGAGTACTTTCCACTAAGCCTCAAGGCCTGCCAACTTGAAATTACATTAAAAATATTCTTTGCCCTTAAAATTTTGCTTTAAATAACTTGCAGGCAATATAAAACTATTTGAGAAATCCGTGAGATGGCATAAAGTTAGTAAAAAAAAAAAAGTATAACTGCACTTGGAAAAGACGGGAAAATTAAAATTCAATTCTAAGATGCAATGTTACATCCAAAGTTATTTCTGTTTTGATTAAGGTAATCTGGCCTTAGTCTGTTGCTTTATTCAATCCCCTGATTAGAGGCGACCAGTTGGCTGGCCCCTCCCCACATTGCAGTGCCTTCCCCTGTGTTACTCCCCCATCCTTCTCCCATCTGCCCCAAACCTTCCCATCCCTAGAAACTATGGTTTGATTACAAATGAAACGTCAATGGGCACATTGTTAGTTTACATTATGTTTTAGGAGGTAGAATAGTGTCATAGTTAAAGGCATGGGCTCTGAAGTCAAATTTGGGCTGAAACTGCAGCCCTGTCACTAACTAGCTGTGTGACCTTTTGAAAGTCTTAACCTCTCTGTGCCTCAGTTCCTTACCCATAAAATATGGATACTAAAACTTCCCAATTAGAACGATTAAACAGGAGAATGCACAGGAAGCTTATGACATGGTATCTAGTAGCTATTTACTTATTTATTCATATTTATGCCCTACTTTGTTCTATAATCACTACTACCTTTATTCTGTCATCCTTCCCATTATTGTTATGGTTAAAAAATCTCCAGCATTTATAATCAAACTCAGAAAACCTGGGAGAACTTCTCCCCCAGTGACTTAGCCTCTTGGTCAGCAGGATTTAAGAAGGTGGCCAGAGCAGAGGATTGTGGGAGAGAATCAATCTCTACAACTAATAGGAAGGGTCGTTGGTGGCCCCTTGAAACAGCAGCAGATGGCATGTTCAGCCATCTTAAGCCAGAGTCTAGACAACATGACCCTTGGAGAGGAAGCTAGGCGATGGTGGAGTCCCCCGAGGGGACCATTCTGACCCAAAGATGCAGAATGAAGTAAGCTCTCCCTGCGGCTTTGCTTCTACTTCTGTCCCCACATACTCTGTCTCCTATTCTGTGTCCCCACCATGTTCCCTCAGAGACCCCGTGCTAGCAGTTTGAAGAACCTGACTGATGGGGAGGGTGTGGTGCGGGGTGGGGAGGCCCTCAGAAACTATTTCAGGCTGAAACCCCAAGTTCTTTGTGTGTTCTCTTCCCAGGGAGACATGTGCCCTCTAACTAGCTGACCCTTCCACCTCCTTCTCATAAGGACCTTTGTGATTATGTTGGGCCTACCTGGAAATCCAGGGTAATCTCCCACCTCAGAATCCGTAATCACATCTGCAAAGTCTCTTGCACCATGTAAGGTGGTTAACTCCAAGGATTAGAACATGGACACCTTTGGGGGACCATTATTCAGTCCCACACAGGGGGCAGTGATTAACCCCAAATAATAAGTGACTACTGGTGGAATTTCAGGCAGTCACGTAAGGGGGTTTTGTTATGGTTTGCATTACACTTTACACAAAGAGCATTTCTATTTTGGAACAGAATGACAGTGAGGCAGGCCCTACCCAGGGGTCAGGGTCTCAGGTGAGGCCAGGCCCTCAGCAGGCTCAGGCCCACACAGCGGGCTCTGCTGCCCTCTCGCCTCTAACAGGAGCATCTGGGGCTCTAGCTTCAACTTGAGTCCGCCTTCTACAGCTGACAATATTCTCCTGGTACCCGGAGCAGTGCCAGCTGAGAGGCTGCCAGAGGCTCCTCTTGGCCCTGACCCTTCCCCTCAGGGGCAGTGGAGGAGGACACGCCCTGTGGGCACAGGTGGCCTCTGGGGATCCCTGGAGGACTCAGGAGCTTCCTCTTCCCTGGGCCCTCCTCCCCTCTGGGCTCCTTCCTTCCCACTTCCTCCCTGCCTCTGCCCCCATCTGACCCCTCACTGCCCTGTTCTCCTGTCTTATCTAGTGATTAGACAGGTGATTGTCGGCCCCTGCAGAGAAATACTCTTTGCCTTTTATAAGAGGATTTAGAGCCAGAGCAATGCTTCCCTTGTGAATAGTGGCTCATAAATGATAAGCTTTAGGCCAAGTAAGAGCCGGCTGAGGGATGGGGTGGCTCTCCCAGTTTTCACCTTATTTGACCATCCATTCTGTCTCTTTTAAGACTCACTTAGAGGAGGATTTGGGTCTTTTGGGGGTGCTGGAAAGAGTCTTTACTAATGAGAACTGGGGGAGGCTTCCAGAGCTCCTTCCTCAGGACAGGGTCGCCTGGCACACACCTTCCCCACCTTCCCACACCAAGGGTGAGGGCTTGAGTTCAGACGAACACTTAGACAATCAGGAATCTCCTAGAAAGACCTCCCTACTTCCCCCTACCCCCAACCCTCTCTCTTCCTCTCTATCACTTGTTTATTTTTAGTTGCACTGGGTCTTAGTTGTGGCATATGGAATCTAGTTCCCTAACGAGGGATCAAACCCAGGCCCTCTGCATTGAGAACACAGAGTCTTAACCACCAGGGAGTCTCTCTCTTATAGTTGCCCCACCTCACTGTCCTGGAGTTGGGGTGGGGGGCGGGGGTGGGGGCGGCATTGGGAAATGAAGCCCCATCCCAGGCATTCTCTGGAACAGTTGTGGAGCATGCGTGCCTTCCTGCTTGGGACAAGGTAACCCTGAGTGAGGTAAGAACGGATGGCTCAGCTTGACTCAAAGGCAGAGGCCACCCAAGCACCGACTTCTTTCGTAAGCACCCCCTTAGCTGTGTGCTGGTCTTCCTAAGAAGGCCCTACCTGTGTTCCAGGGGCTACAGCCTAGCTGATGAGCCCAAACTACCGTTAAACAACCATTCACTTAACAGTTCTACCCGACAAAGCTTTACTTCATGCCAGCTGGGAGCCAGGACCTGCTGGCTCACGAGTGTGGGGGGTTGGGAAGGAAAATGAGCCATGGCCCATCCTGGGGTGGGAGGGTTCTGGGTGCCAGGCCGGTGGTGTGGGTCAGTGTGGCAGCTGGCTGTGAGCGGTCAATGTCTGTGCTGCTGCTGGTGGCAGGGCAGGAGGAAGGACAGGCGGGCTTTGGCCCAAGCAGGGCCTCTGGAGATGGTACGTGTCCAGCTCTTCCTGCGGAGCTGGGTCCTCGCCAGCACCCCTGCTGGCCCCACGCCTGGCCCAGCGATGGGGCACCCACCCCTACCCCCACCTCCCTGCCTCCTGGCGGGTCGCTCTGCCTCCTGCCCATTCTCCTCCTGAACCTGCCCTTATAAGGCCACCCACTCAGGAGACGTGTGTTCTGTGTCCTCTGGGAAGTTGCCCACACAACGTCATCTGCTGTTTTATTGCTTGAGACTGTTAACCTATGATTTTATTTATTTATTTATTTTTTGTCTTTAAGAAAATGTTTCCAGGCTGAATGGAGACATTAACTGGGTGAGGGTGGAAGGAGGGAAGCCAGGGGACCCAGGACAGGCCAGCCCCAGGGCAAGGCTTAATCACAGACTCTGAGAGCCTCAGCAGCCAGGCAATTTCACGAATCTCAGCCGGCCCTCTCAGCCGATACAGGGAGGACATGGGGGTGGTGGGGAGGGCATCAGAGGCTGCCGAGGCTGGTGCAGCGAGGGTAGCCTCCAGGCAGAGGTGAGCCCCACCTGCAGGAGCTCCCGCCAGGCTGAGGGAGGAGCCTCAGGCTGGCAAGAGGCATCTTCCAGGAGGGGGCACAACTGAACTGGGTCTTGCAGGGTAGGTAGGAGTTCTTCATGTGGAGAAGGAGAGGAAGGGTGTTCCAGGCTGCTGTCACCCAAGCAGGAGACAACCTGGGGTGGGAAGGGAGAGGCGAGGGCCCCAGTGTGCCTGGAAGGTCATGGCTGGGCCCTGAGGGGTTTCCACTTAATGCTGCAGCTAGGGAGCTGCGGAGTCGACACAGTGGTGCCAGCGAGTGGGGATAGAAGGGAGACTGGAGTGATCACTGCTGCTTTTAGGCCACCCAGCTGGCAGCCCTTCCCCCTTCTTCTTCTTCTTTTTTAAATAACGTACCTTTTAAAAATATTTATCTATTTGGCTGCAGCAGGTCTTCGTTGTAGCACACAGGATCCTCGATCTTCATTGCAGCATTCAGGATCTTTAGTTGCAGCATGTGGGATCTAGTTCCCTGGCCAGGGATTGAACCTGGGCACCCCCACAATGGGACCATAGAGTCTTAGCCACTGAAACAGCAGGGAGGTCCTCCCCTACCCTACCCCACTGCCGCTGCCGCCTTATTCTTAACTGACACCCAGTGATCTTGGAGGAATTACCTCCCCTAGCTGTGGGTCATCTTGTTGTCAAAGTGCCCTGTCCTTCCCTGACCAGGCAGATGGGCACATGTCACCCGCACTGGGCCTGGCTGACTCTGGCTGTGTCACCTTGGAACCTTGAGCGCACTCATTCTGTCCTTTCTCAGCCAGTGCTCTGACCTTCCCTGGGAGCCTGGAGCTACTCAACGTCTTTCCACTAGAAGCCTGCTGTCCTTAATTTAGCTAAAAGTGGGTTCTCTGTCAGAACCCAAAGCATCCTGCTGATGCAATGAGAGAACGTGAGTAAAGGCAGCCCCAAATGGGGCGGAGAAAGGCCTAAGAGTGTAAAGCAGGCTGAGGGAAACATGGGCCAAAGTGTGGGCTGTCTCCATCAGGGACGCCCTGCGGTCTTGTAACTGCGGACAGGTGCCCCCGTCATGCCTTGTGAAGCCCTGGTGGGGGGCGGGCAGGGACCGAACCTGCTTTGTCTCTCTGCCCCCATGCTTGACACAGCTTGTGATTAGAGGAGGTGCTCCGAGTATTTGCTGAATGAAGAAGGAGGAAGGAAGGGAAGGAGGGAAATGATGAAAATTAGCCCTCTAGGGAGGGTCTATGCTGAAGGTAGCTGGCTTCCAAGGAAGTGTCACTGATTTGCCAGATGAACGACTCACCAGAAGGTGTTAGGGAAGCTCTGGGTACTTGGGATGACACTCTTAGCACGGTGGTCTCGGGGGACAAAGGCAGCCAGCCCCCATTCCCTCGTGCCCAGCCCCTCAGAGCCTGGAGGGACCACGTGGCTGGCACCGGAGTGAGTAAGCCATCCCGGTGGCTGCTAGGAGGGTCCCATGGAAGGGACAGAGGCCCAAGCTGGCTCACGACCCCTGTGGTGGGCTCCCATGGGGACTGCATGGCCCCTTTTGGATGGCAGCAGGGCTGGATAGAAACAAGAGAGGGTCAGTGTCCCTGAGCAGGCCAGAAGAAGTGACCACACTGTGGTGGATCACGCTGAGCTCTGAGGAGAGGGGTGGGTGCTGCTGGTCAAGGAGGTGACCAGCCCTGACTCTGTGATGAGCTTTCTTCTGTCTACCCCAGTGCCAGGCGATGTGGGGGCAGGTGGCCAAGGAGATGGCTGAGCAATACTTGTCTCAGGGTTCAAGGTAGGTCACTGCTGCTGAAGCTAAATGTTTTGAGCTCCCCAGGGGAGCAGGGCTTTCAGTACAGGGGCTGGGACCCTAGGATCATAGGGATGACACCGTCTCAGCATCTGGAGAGAGAACTCCTATGCCTGCCCTACCACCCTACCAGCTCTACGACCCTAAGATGCTGCAGGGTCCAGGGGTTACACTCTGGAGATAATGGCCAGCTGGGAGGACTGGTGGGAGAGGCTTTCAGGGTTCCCATCCACACCATGTAGTCATTATCTTCTCCATCGGAAGCCAGTCTGACTGCTACTGACCAGATAACCCACTGCCCTCGCCTGAGGGTGGAGAGTTTTCTGGGGTTTACTGATACTTGCTGTGGGCCTGGTACTGACTTTGGCTCCTTCTGTGTACTATTTTGCTCATGTCGCAACAGTCTTTATTGACTCATACCACCTGAGGCTCAGAGAGGCTAGGAGCTGCCCAGGGTCCCCTGGTCAGAAAGTGTTAAAATTGAGTTACAATTCAGAAAGTCTGAGTTAGAAGCTGGAGCACCAGGCTCCCCTCATCATGGGCCTGCACACTCCTCCCCTCACCTGACCATACAGCAAACATGTGCTCCAGACTGGGGCTATGTCTTCAGTGACGGATGCAAAGTGGGGCTCAGAGAGGTGGTGCATTGGGCCCAAACATCACGCAGCACATGGGTGGCAGGGCAGGCTTGGAATGAATGTCTCAGGACCCCTTGGTTGAACCTGGTAAAAGTCAGGTCTGACCAGGACAGTGGAGAGCTAGGCCCTACCTGGAGGCCAGGGTTGCAGACCTGCCTGGTCCCTCACTTGGGAAGGGGCGGCAAAAGCTGTGCTCCCTGGAGCTCATGCACTTGGTTCTGTTTTCATTCCCAGCCACTCCACTGAGAGCTTCTAAAGGTCACTTTTTTCCCCTCAAATTCAAGTGGTTTGGGAAGCAAGTCCCTAGCTTCCGGTCACTGAGGCACCACCCATTCTGGTAAGACGTTTCTCTGGTTCCCATCACTGTGTAATCAGACCAAGATAGTGAGATGGGCACTTTCCAGTCCAGGCGTATCTTGGAGATATTGCAGGTTCTGTTCCAGGGCACTACAATAAAGCAAATATCACACTAAAGCGAGTCACATGAATTTTTTGGTTCCCAGTGTAAAAGTTATGTTTACGTTTATTCTATACTCTATAAAGGGCTTCCTGGGTGGCGCTAATGGTAAAAAATCCCCTGCAAGGCAGGAGCCACAGGTTCAATCCCTAGGTCAGGAAGATGCCCTGGAGGAAGGCATGGCAACCCACTCCAGTATTCTTTTTTTTTTAATTAGTTAATTTATTTTATTTATTTCTAAATTGAAGGATAATTGCTTTACAGAATTTTGTTTTCTGTCAAACCTCAACATGTATCAGCCATATGTTCCTTCCCTCTTGAACCTCCCTCCCATCTCCCTCCCCATCCCACCCCTCCAGGTTGATACAGAGCCCCTGTTTGAGTTCCTTGAGACACACAGCAAATTCCCATTGGCTATCTATTTTACATATGGTAGTGTAAGCTTCCATGTTACTCTCTCCACACATATCACCCTCTCTTCCCCTCTTCCTGTGTGCCTAAGTCCGTTCGTTCTCCATGTCTGTTTCTCCATTGTTGCCCTGCAAATAACTTCTTCAGTACCATATTTCTAGATTCCATATATATGCTTTAGTATATGATATTTATCTTTCTCTTTCTGACTTACTTCACTCTGTATAATAGGCTCTAGGTTCATCCACCTCATTAGAATGGACTCAAAGACATTCCTTTTTATGGCTGAGTTAAATTCCATTGTGCACATGTACCACAACTTCTCTATCCATTCACCTGTCAATGGACATCTAGGTTGCTTCCATGTTCTAGCTATTGTAAATAGTGCTGCAATGAACATTGGGATACACGTGTCTTTTTCAATTTTGGTTTTCTCAGGGTATATGCCTAGGAGTGGGATTGCTGGGTCATATGGTGGTTTTATTCCTAGTTTTTTTTAAAGGAATCTCCATACCATCTTCCATAGTGGCTGTATCAATTCACATTCCCACCAACAGTGCAAGAGTATTCCCTTTTCTCCACACCCTCTCTAGCATTTATTTGTAGACTCTTTGATGATGGTCATTCTGATGGTGTGAGGTGATATCTCATTGTAGTTTTGATTTGCATTTCTCTAACAATGAGTGATGTTGAGCATCTTTTCATGTGTTTGTTAGCCATCTGTATGTCTTCTTTGGAGAATTGTCTGTTTAGATATTTTTCCCACTTTTTGATTGGGTGGTTTGTTTTTCTGGCATTGAGTTGTATGAGCTGCTTGTATATTTTGGAAATTAATCCTTTGTCAGTTGTTTCATTTGCTATTATTTTCTCCCATTATGAGGGTTGTCTTTTCATCTTGCTTATAGTTTCCTTTGCTGTGCAAAAGCTTTTAAGTTTAATTAGGTCCCACTTGTTTACTTTTGTTTTATTTCCATTACTGTAGGAGGTGGGTCATAGAGGATCTTGTTTTGATTTATGTCATTGAGCATTCTATGTTCTCCTCTTAGAACTTTTATAGTTTCTGGCCTTACATTTAGGTCTTTAATCCATTTTGAGTTTATCTTTGTGTATGGTGTTAGGAAGTGTTCTAATTTCGTTCTTTTACATGTAGCTGTCCAGTTTTCCCAACACCACTTATTGAAGAAGCTGTCTTTTCCCCATTGTATATTCTTGCCTCCTTTGTCAAAAATAAGATATGAATACGTGTGTGGGTTTATCTGTGGGCATTCTATCTTGTTCCATTGGTCTATATTTCTGTTTTTGTGCCAGTACCATACTGTCTTGATGACTGTAGCTTTGTAGTATAATCTGAAGTCAGGAAGGTTGATTCCTCCAGCTCCATTCTTCTTTCTCAAGACTCCTTTAACTATTTAGGGTCTTTTGTTTTTCCATATGAATTGTGAAATTTTTGTTCTAGTTCTATGAAAAATGCCATTGGTAATTTGATAGGAATCACATTGAATCTGTAGATTGCATTTGGAAGTATAGTCATTTTCACAATATTGATTCTTCCTACCCAGGAACATGTAATATCTCTCCATCTGTTTATGTCATCTTTGAGTTCTTTCATCAGTGTCTTATAATTTTCTGTATATAGTTTTTTGTCTCCTTAGGTAGGTTTATTCCTATATATTTTATTCTTTTTGTTGAAGTGCTGAATGGGATTGATTCCTTAATTATCTTTCCTGATTTTTCATTGTTAGTAGATAGGAATGCAAGTGATTTCTGTGTATTGATTTTGTATCATGTAATTTTGCTAAATTCACTGATTAGCTCTAGTAATTTTCTGATAGTATCTTTAGGGTTTTCTATACATATTATCTGGAGAAGGCAATGGCACCCCACTCCAGTACTCTTGCCTGGAAAATCCCATAGATGGAGGAGCCTGGTAGGCTGTAGTCCATGGGGTTGCTAAGAGTCGGACACGACTGAGCGACTTCACTTTGACTTTTCACTTTCATGCATCGGAGAAAGAAATGGCAACCCACTCCAGTGTTCTTGCCTGGAGAATCCCAGGGACAGGGGAGCCTGGTGGGCTTCCGTCTATGGGGTCACACAGAGTCAGACACGACTGAAGCGACTTAGCAGCAGTAGCAGCAGCATACATATTATCATGTCATCTGCAAACAGTGAGAGCTTTTCTTCTTCTTTTCTGATCTGGATTCCTTTTATTTCTTTTTCTTCTCTGATTGCTGTAGCTAGGACTTCCAAAACTATGTTGAATAATAGTGGTGAGCCCACTCCAGTATTCTTGTCTGGAAAAATCTCATAGACAGAGGAGGCTGGTGGGCTACTATTGATAGGGTCACAGAGTTGGACATGATTGAGCGACTAAGCAAGCACACATACACTATGAAGTGTGCATTAGTGTAATATCTTGAAAACAGTATCAGTTCAGTTCAGTCTCTCAATCATGTCTGACCCTTTGCAACCCCATGGACTGTAGCACACCAGGCCTCCCTGTCCATCACCAATTCCCAGAGCTTACTCAAACTCATGTCTGTTGAGTCAGTGATGCCATCCATCCATCTCATCCTCTGTCGTCCCCTTCTCCTCCCACCTTCAATCTTTCCCAATATCAGGATCTTTTCTAGTGAGTCAGTTCTTTGCATCAGGTGGCCAAAGTATTGGAGTTTCAGCTTCAGCATCAGTTCCTTCCAATGAATGTTCAGGACTGATCTCCTTTAGAATGGACTGGTTGGATCTCCTTGCAGTCCAAGGGACTCTCAAGAGTCTTCTCCAACACCACAGTTCAAAAGCATCAATTCTTCGGTGCTCAGCTTTCTTTATAGTCCAACTCTCACGTTCATACATGACTACTGGAAGAACCATAGCTTTGACTAGATGGACCTTTGTTGGCAAAGTAATGTCTCTCCTTTTTAATATGCTGTCTAAGTGATCATAGCTTTCCTTCCAAGGAGCAAGTGTCTTTTAATTTCATGGCTACACTGACCATCTACAGTGATTTTGGAGCCCCCCAAAATAAAGTCTCTCACTATTTCCATTGTTTCTCATCTATTTGCCATGAAGTAATGGTAGAGCAGATGCCATGATCTTCGTTTTTTGAATGTTGAGTTTTAAGACAGCTTTTCCACTCTCCTCTTTCACTTTCATCAAGAGGCTCTTTAGTTCTTCTTCACTTTCTGCCAAAAGGGTGGTGTCATCTGCATATCTGAGGTTATTAATATTTCTCTTGGCAATCTTGATTCCAGCTGTGCTTTATCCAGCCCAGCATTTTGCATGATGTACTCTGCATATAAGTTAAATAAGCAGGGTGACAATATACAGCCTTGATGTACTCCTTTCCCTATTTTGAACCAGTCTGTTGTTCCCTGTCCAGTTCTAACTGTTGCTTCTTGACCTGCATACAGATTTCTCAGGAGGCAGGTCAGGTGGTCTGGTATTCCCATCTCTTGAAGAATTTTCCACAGTTTGTTGTGACCCACACAGTCAAAGGCTTTGGTATAGTCAATAAAGCAGGAGTTTTAAATAAATAAATAAAGCAGAATAAAGGTAAAGGCAAAGGAGAAAAGGAAAGATATACCCATTTGAATGCAGAGTTCCAAAGAATAGCAAGGAGAAATAAGAAAGCCTTCCTCAGTGATCAATGCAAAGAAATAGAAGAAAACAGTAGAATGGGAAAGACTAGAGATCTCTTCAAGAAAATTAGAGATACCAAGGGAACATTTCAGGCAAAGATGGGCACAATAAATGACAGAAATGGTATGGACCTAACAGAAGCAGAAGATATTAAGAAGAGGTGGCAAGACTACACAGAAGATCTATACAAAAAAGATCTTCATGACCCAGATAATCATGATGGTGTGATCACTCACCTAGAGCCAGACATTCTGAAATGCAAAGTCAAGTGGGCCTTAGGAAGCATCACTATGAGCAAAGCTAGTGGAGGTGATGGAATTCCATTTGAGCTTTTTCAAACCCTAAAAGATGATGCCGTGAAAGTGCTGCACTCAATATGCCAGCAAATTTGGAAAGCTCAGCAGTGGCCACAGGACTGGAAAAGGTCAGTTTTCATCCCAATTCCAAAGAAAAGCAATGCCAAAGAATGTTCAAACTACTACACAATTGCACTCATCTGACACGCTAGTAAAGAATGCTCAAAATTCTCCAAGGCAGGCTTCAACAGTACATGAGCCATGAACTTCCGGATGTTCAAGCTGAATTTAGAAAAGGCAGAGGAACCAGAGACCAAATTGCCAACATCTGTTGGATCACTGAAAAAAAAACAAACAGTATAGCGTCCTTAATTTCAAAAGATTTTGTTGCTGAAAAATGCTAACCATCTTCTAAGCCTTCAGCGAGTCATAATCTTTTTTTCTGGGGTGGTAGGGGCCTTGCCTCATGTTTATGGCTGCTGATTGATCAGGGTGGTGGTGGCTGAATGTTAGGGAGGCTGGGCAAATTTCTTAAAATAATGCAACAATGAAATTTGCCACATTGGTTGACTTCCTTTTATGAATGATTTGCCTGCTGTATGCAGAGCTCTTTGACAGCATTTCACCCACAATAGAAGATCTTTCAAAACTGGAGTCAGTCCTCTCAAACCCTGCCATTGCTTTACCAACTAAGTTTATGTAACAGTCTAAATATTTTCTTGTCATTTCAACAATTTATTAAGTTCACCATCTCTTATGGGTGCAGCTCAAGGCGCCCCCAAACAATTACAACAGTAACATCTGATCACCATAACAAATAAAGTAACAGTGAAAATGTTTGAAATACTGCATGATTACCAAACAGACAAAGGGAGCAAGTGCTTGTTGGAAAAATTGTGCCAGGGCTTCCCTGGTGGTCCAGTGGTTGAGAATCTGCCTTGCAGTGCAGGGGACAGTGGCTCGATCCCTGGTCCAGGCCTGGTCCCACATGCCTCTAAGCCCATGTACCACAGCTCCTGAGCCATCGCTCTAGAGCCTGCAAGCTGCGACTCCTGATTCTGAGTGCTGCGACTACTGACGCCTGTGCCTAGAGCCTGTGCTCCGCAACAGAAGCCACCGCAACCAGAAGCCAATGCACCGCAACTAGAGAGAGCCTGGGCGCAGCAACAAAGACCCACCACAGCCAAAACAGAAGTCAGTAAACCCAATTAAAGAAAATAAAAATGGCAGCAACACTTGCTCAGTGCAGGGTTGCCACAGACCTTCAATTTGTAAAAAAATGCAACATTGGCAAAGCACGATAAAGCAAAGCACAACAGCACGAGGTAAGCCTGTATCCTTTGCTGTTGCAAACCAAGGCCCTTGATGACCAATGCCCAGAGAGACCAGTGCCAGAGGGGACAGGGCATGTATCTTGGCAGGAAAGAGATGGCAAGTCAAATCAGGTCACTAGAGGAGACTTGAGTGAAGAGGCTGTTTACCAAGGACAGAGGTTACTGCTATGGGGCTGGTGCAGGGCTAGTGCCAGTGGGGCTCTCGCCATTCCCAGGCCTGCAGGGGGAGGGGAGAGGTGGCCACCACAACCAAGAGACTGACAGGGCTGCAAGGGACGGGCCAGCTGACAGGAGCTGTGACTCTGGTCAGTGGAGGAAAGAAGTAGGTGCAAGGCAGCTGGGCAGGGAGGGAGCTGGCAATGAAGTCCCCAGAGTCCTGCTCCCCTCTGCCCCTCACCTTCTGCTGCTGTCCCCACTGGAGTCAGAGTCAAGGGAGCCAATAATACAACACAAAGGGCACCCTCCCAGGGCAAGAGACAGGAGAGGGGAGAGTGGCTCTGAAGGGCAGGTGGGGCAGCTGAGGGGCTTGCTCTTGGAATTAGAGAAGCATGGCATCCATTTTCCATATTCATCACCCCAAACACATGCTGTGGCTCCCTCTTCCTACCGAATGAGACCCACAATCTCAGCCTGGCGTTCAAGGCTCTTCGCACCCAGACTCCAACCTCTGTCCCTCCTGGGAGAGATACAGGTGCTTCACAGGATCTACTTGCGCAACAACTCTGGGTACAATGAGCCTCATTATCCTCGACATTTTATGGACAGATGGAGTTTGCACTGGATGACACAGCTGGCAAGCAGTGGAGCTGGAATGTGAAGCCAGGTCCACCGATGCTGCAGCCGACGCTTACCCACGCTGCCATGCAGCCTCCTCGCTGATGGATACATGCCTGGACCACAGGACTATGTTCATCCCACCCTGGCCTGCCTCATAGAAAGGGTCTCAGTGGAGAAGGGGAGGGAGGAGAAAGGAACACGGATGGTGAGCATAACCTGTGCTGGCTTCTAGGTCCTCATTCCACTCTCATAAGCACCCTCCAGGGAAGGAATTATCCTCCCAGTTTAGAGTTGAGACATCTTAATATCAGAAAGGTTAAGGAACTTTACCGTGGTCAGAAAGCAGAGCTGGGCCTTGACCTTGAAACCAGCTGCCTGCTCCGGGCAGAGCTGGCCCTCTGCAGAGCCTCAGCCTCTTGTCTCCACTCCAGGCCAATGCTCACTCCCTCTTTGAGCCCCTGAAGTTTCCTCTGCTAATCAGGACTATGGAGCTAGGACTATCCACAGAAAGCCCCAGTTAGAATGAAAATATGTTACTTGAGAGAAAAAGCATAGTGGGCCAGTGTCATAAGGCCACCCTTAGAGTTGTCAAAATCATGTGTGTGTGTGCGTGTAATGTGAAGGGCCCAGGTGCTCAGATACCACCATCACAGACCAAGCCCTTTGTCTCTATCTGCTATAGAGCTATCTGCCATAATAAAGCAGAGTGCTAAAATAATGTGATGCAAGAGGGTTATATTTCCTGGAAAAGTGAGGATGGAGGTCTGGAATCAGGGAGGGCAGACCGGATGGGTCATTTTGGAGACCTCCCTCATGGGTGTCCTGGCAGGCAACACAAGAGATGCAGCATGGTGTGACAGGAAGAAGATTCTAGAGATGTGGGTCAGAGTGGTCTACTGCATTGCTGTGTGTCTCCACACAAGCTATGTGCCCTGCCTTTGCCAACTTCCCTTTCCTCTCTGTTCTAAGACCCTGCGACCTGACAGAAAGACCTCTTTACCTTTTGCTAATTGCTAAGATGCCAGAGAGAGAATCCCCATTCCAGCCGGGGCAGAATCTTGAGGGTTGCAGGGACATTGCTGGGAAGAGACCCAGGAGAACCCCTCCAAGGGGGTCCTGCATCCCACGCCCACAATGAGCCTGCTCAGACACAGCCTGTCTGCCTGCAGCTGTGTCTCCCACCAGCACAGTTAACTTGCCACCGTTCCTGGGAAGTGACAGCAACTTGAAACAAAGCAATTAGGATGAAAAAGAGGTCCAGCTGCTTGGGGCCAAAGGAAAATAAACAGACCAGCCCTGTGTGTATTCCACCGCCAAGAGGAGCAATTCTTCATGGTATGATTAGCACTTTAATTCCCGTCACCTCCCCTCCACGAGCCTCTGGGCTGCTGCTGTTTTCAGATCCCACTCTTCCCATGGTGTACTGTGCACCCACAGCACATCACCTCATCATGAAGGTCTCCCCTAGTCACCTGCCCACGCTGCTGCTGCTGCTAAGTCGCTTCAGTCGTGTCCGAAACCCCACAGAGAGAGGCTGTCAGATTTCAGAGGAGAGGGGTATCATTTCTGGCCCACGCTACCCCCTGCCAGAAATGATACCCCTCTCCTCTGAAATCTGACAGCCTCTCTCTGTGGGGTTTCCCTTTGATTGATCATGTGATGGATTCATTTATTCTTTTGATATCCATTGAGCACCATTCATTCATTCAATATCAATATTTATTAAGCCCTTACTGTGTTCTCTTCACTGTCCTGGTGATACAGCAGTGAACAAACAGACACGAATCTCTGTCCTCATGGAGCTCAGCTTCAGTAGATGAAGGATGAAATTGGGAGGAAATGGGACAGGGGATTAGGAACGGACTTGGCTTTCACTCAAGAGAGATGAGACACACCCAAGGGTCTAAGCAGAGAAGCAACAGTTTATGGCTGTTGCTCATCAGGACAGCATGCCTGGAGAATCCCAGGGACAGAGGAGCCTAGAGGGCTGCCATCTATGGGGTCGCACAGAGTGGGACACAACTGAAACGACTTAGCAGCAGCAGCATCAGGACAGCTCTGCCCATGTGAGCACGCTGGAGTGGCCAGCAGAGAAGCAGGCCCTGGATGGAGTGTGGGAAGGGCTGGTGCTTCCTCCTGCCTCTGTCAGGCAGGCTATGTAAGCAAACCAGAAAAATTCCCAGGGAGAGGAACGCTTAGGGTGCAGGGCATCCACCGTCAGGGTCAAGGAGAAAGTTTACAAAAGACAGGAGAGAGCTCCAGGGAATGGGACTGCAGGGCTCTCATGGAGGTTCAGGGAAATGCACCTTACTGCATTAAGCTGTGTGTGTGTGTGTGTGTGTGTGTGTATGTAGATCTCTCTTAAAGGACAAAACTTCTTAGAGTGTCCCTCTGGGCGGGCACAGAGAGATTTCAAACTCAGCCTTCTGGGCTCAGTAACTCCTAATATCTCTGTAACTTGCCTTCCTGCACCTGGCCTGCTCCCCCAGGCACCTACATGCAGTTTGGATGCCAGGGCATGAGAGGTTGAGAATCCCAAATCCTGGTCACAGGTCCTTGCCCTTCCACTTTACTGACTGTGTGACTTTGTGTGAAAGCCAAAGTTCTTTCAGGATCCCCTACCCCATCTGCTCCCAGACTTCTGCTTTCTGCATACCACACGTGGTAACCTTCTTTGCCAAGGGTGGCAGACTGTAGGAAGAAATGATGGAGCCTGACCTGTGAGGCCAGAAGAGGAGGTGGGCTGGATTATTAAAACCGCCCCCACACTGAGGGAGTATCTGTCAATGTGTCGATGCCTGCCCCCGGGTCTTCATCAGTCATTAACATCCTTTCGTTAATTAATTAATTAACACCCTTTCGAAGGGGGCCATTCACCTCCCAGGTAGATCCTAAGGCAAGAGAACCCAGGACAGTTAATTTTCTTATCTCAGGAGTTAGAAAGGGCTGAGTCCAGGGGGGCAGATGAACCCCCAGAGAAGAGGTGCAGCGAGAAGGGTAACAGGGAGGGGAGTGTAATTGAGACTGGCAGAACAACTCTGTCCATTCCAGTATGTCAGCGGAACAGGGCTGGGGACGAAGCGACAGAAAACAGCACATGGCCCTGGGTTCAAAGCCAGGATCTGCTACTTCCTACTCAGGCCTCTTCTAGTCACTGTGACCTTTAGGTGTTTGGGTTTGTTTGGTTTGTTTTTTTCTAACTTTAAGAAGGGAGTGCGGATGTTGCCCAGCTGCCTACCACTTAAAATTCTTGCAAAGCTTAAATAAGTCTACTGTGGGAAAACTCTCTGTGAATACTGTGTTATTATTACACACAAAAGGCATCTCGGTAAGGGCTGCTCTGGACCAACGGACAACTGAACCCTGGAGCCAGCAGGCCGGGCTGGTTCATGTGGTCAGCTGCAGAAGCTGATGAAGGTCTGAGGGCTGAGACAGCCAAGGAGCTGGTGGGCCTGGAGACCGGAAGTGTGTTCAGCATCGGTCAGGAGGAGTGAGCAAGGAGGAGAGTGTTCTGCGCTTTAAGAAAAATCATCCGTAACTTGGAAATAGGCAAAAGGAGGACTGTGTGTCCTCGCAGTGTCACTCTGGGGCAGGGTTGAAGCACTCAGTTATTTAATTCTTGGGTTGGGAAGATCCTCTGGAGGAGGGCATGGCAATCCACTCCAGTATTCTTGCCCAAGGACAGAGGAGCCTGGTAGGCGACGTATGGTCCATAGGGTTGCAAAGAGTCGGACATGACTGAAGTGACTTGGCAAGGGACTGTACCTTTGTTCTACAATTTACTATTTTTAAAAACTATTTTTTGGCTGCATCAGGTCTTAGTTGTGTCACATGGGATTTTTCGTTGCAGTGCAGTTTTAGTTGCTCTGCAGCATGTGGGACCCTAGTTTCCTGACCAGGGATCAAACCTGTGTCCCCAGCATTGCAAGGCAGATTCTTAACCACTGGGCCACTGGAAAAGTCCCAACAATTTACTATTGATTAGGGTCCTGACTTTGTAGAGTTATATGCTAACTTGTAGCTGCACATACAAGTATGTATGTGCATGTATGTGAATATGAAAAGGAATTTAGCCCAGTAGAGAACCACAAAATTTATGGTATTATTCCCTATAAGATATTAACCAGCTTCACCTCTACCTTAGCAAACTTATTTCGGTGTATCTTTTCCAACAAAATATACAGACCTTTTGCCTCTCAAGTGGACCATTGAACCAGCCTTACTATTTTTTGATCCCCTTATTAATGAGTTAGATAAATCTTTGACATGTGAATAAAATTACACTTTGATAGAACAAAAAAGTGAGGGGCTCTGTGGCATGGGCCAGCCACTTGGTCACTGAACCTCACATATCTCATCAGTTGGGAGAAGGTACCCAACTCTCAGGCTGAGGCAGGGCTAGAATGGGAAGACAGATGAGAAAGTACTCTGCACATCATTCACAGGATATAAAAGTCAGGATTTATTATTGTGACTCATCAGATTAGATTAATCCAGGCCTGAAAGGTCCCACGCTTCTAGGTCCACATTCTCCAGGGTTTGGGACATAGTTCAAGGGAAAGGGAGCAAGGGGCAACCCAGACACTAGGTTCCATGCCCAGGAGGTGTCCGGCTGATGCCATACTCGCCATTTGTGACGAGGCCAGGATTTCCCACAGGCCTTGCATCTTGGAGGATGGAGACCATTTAGGACCACTCAAAGACGTCTGCCCAGGGGCATGGAGCAGGTGGATGACTGAGCTGGGCATCTGACCAGAGACCAGCGTATGGGTATGCTAAAGGAGAGATAAGAGTCCTAACACCAGAGGTCAGCACCAGATCCCTAACTAGTGGTTGCTATAGCCTGGGGTCTTTTAGGACCTCATGTTTTTCTTTTTTAAAAAAATTTTTATTGAAATATTTACAATTTGGTGTTAATTTCTGGTGTACAGCAAAGTGACTCATATATATATGTCTAGATATATATATATATTTTCTTATTCTTTTCCATTATGGTTTATCACAGGATATTGGATATAATTCTCTGTGCTATACATAAGTATGACCTTGTTGCTTATCCATTTTGTATGTAATAGTTTGTATCTACTAAACCCAGACTTTCAATCCTTCCCTTTCAAACCCTCCTCCTCCTTGGCAACCCCAAGCCTGTTCTCTATGTCTGTGAGCCTACTTCTGTTTCATAGATATGTTCATTTGTAGGACCTCATCATTTGATTCTGCAGGTAGGAAAGTGCCCCAGCTCAGCTGACAGCACAATAAATCTCTGTTCTTGCTATCTGCATATGTGCACAGCTGCATGAATGTGCACATACACACACAGACAATGACGTCAGCCAGGGGTCCAATGAGCAATGCAGGCAATCAAGGTTGGGAACAGCCAACCCTGCACAGAGGAGGTAGGTACAGAGGCAACAGAGAGACAGAAAGGCATTCCAGGTTCAGTGAATGGCAGCAATGGAGGCTGCTTATTTATTTACTAAGTCCTATCTGACTCTTTTGCAACCCTATGGACTGTAGCTCACCAGGCTCCTCTGTCCATGGGATTTCCCAAGCAAGAATACTGAAGTGGGTTGCCATTTCCTTCTCCAGGGAATCTTCCTGACCCAGGGATCGAACCCATGTCTCCTGCTTTGGCAGGCGGCTTCTTTACCAGCAGAGCCACCATCAGACCTGCTCTAAATTGGGCTCATACTTTGAGTAACCTGCAGTCATGAAAATTAACAGTCCACTGCCCCTGGGGTGATGACAGAAAAGGCAGTGGGTAAGAGACCTCTGACTGGGTTCTCTCCTGTGGGCCCACATCCCGTTAAACGGTGCGGGGAATCCCATTCTCCCTCACAGGTCTCACACCAGGTGCAGCTCAGTTTCTCTCTCCACAGGCCAGGCCAGCCTCGAAGCCTCCCCAGAGGCCTCCATCTACAGCTGCTCTGCCTCAAAGGCAGGGCTCACAGACTCTTCCCATCTGCCCAGCTTTCCCTGTCTCTCCTCTTCTGAATCTCCCCCTTCAGCAGCTAATTATCCTGTCCGTCTTAATACAGTTTGTTTACTACCCTCCTGCCTGGAATAACGTATTTTCCCTCTCCCTATTTTCCCTTTGTCCTGATTGCTTCAGTACTTTGTTTGATTATATTGCAGGGTTTGTTTCTTGTTTGTTTTTCTAAGTTGCCTTCAACCCTCTGTGGATCGAGACAAGTGCATGTAAACCCTTTGTTGTTCTGGGCTAGACTCGAAGCTTTTGAACCCCTGTCTGGTAACTACAATCACATTAGGCCCAGTGCTGTGCTGAGTACACAGTAGGTGCCTAATTCTTACTTGACTGGCAGTTTCATTAACATCACTTAACCCACTCCCAGCCAGTCCTCAATTACTGGCCCTTTCACACACAAGCCTGGATTATTGAAATCCTATCCCCCAACCCTTCCACTGACATTGTGACCCACCAGCTCTCAAGAGAGCCCAAGTAATTTGAGGGTTAAGATCCCGAGTGATGCTTCCTGAGATTCTTGGATACCTTCACACAACCAGAAGTCACAAGACCCTGGACATCTCAACCAGGGCCTGAAGTTCCCGGCAGCTCCTAAGGTCACTCTCATAGACTCAGCCATAGCTCACAGAAGACTCTGGGCATCTAGTCCGAAAGTCCAGCCTAAGGATCACAGTTCTGGTGTTGTCGAGGCCACAGGACCCTGGGCACCGGGAGGCAGCCTCAGGAGAAAGGTCTGCAAGGAACCGGGCCGTGGGAAGCCGGCCTTCTCCCTAAGCAGCCTCCAGGAGCCGCCCTCGATGGCATAGAGCAGGGTGAACACGCGGTTGACTGTATAGACGGTGTCGCCGCGCACCACGGCAGTGAAGAGCGCGCCTTTGCTGTTGACGAACTGGCCGGGCAGCGCTGTCCACTGGCCCGTGGCTAGGTTGAGGCAGTCGATGGCGCAGTGCAGGAAGTCATCCTTAGGTCCGTTACGCACCACGTAGAGGCTGTCGCGGTGGGCCACCATGCAGTGGCCATAGCTCTGTGGGCGCCGCAGCTCGGCCACGGGCAGCCACTCATCAGCCCGCACAGCGTACTCCACTACGGCCGTCGTGTCTGCCGGCTGCCACAGACACACGAAGAGGCGGCCGCGGGCGTGTGCGCAGGGTACGCCGGCAGCTGGCTGCGGCAAGTCGGCCATGAAGCTCCAGCAGCCCGAGGCCGGGTCGTAGCGCTCCACTGAGCTCATAGCTGTCCTCTGGAACTCCCCCCCGATGGCGTAGAGGTGGCCCTCGAAGCCGGCCAGCGCCGTGTCGTAGCGCGGCTGGTGGGGGCTGGGGAACTCGCGCCACGTTCCGCCGTCGGGGTCGTAGCAGAAGCCCAGGTCCACCACCTCCTTGTTGGGGCCCCGCACACCGCCCACAATGTAGAGCTTGTTGCCCAGCGTGGCCACACCGGCCAGGAGCGTGCTGGCCTCCAGGGGCAGCGCGGCCAGCGTGCGCCAGGTGTCCTCCTCCTCATCCAGGTAGCACATGGTGCGCGAAGGGTCCTCCAGGAAGCCGGGCGCCGGCGCATGTGTGCTCACGGCCACGTAGCTGCTGGGTCGCAGCTCCGCCACGTAGGTGCGGGCCTCGGGCAGCGCCAGCTCGGCCGCCAGCTCGAGGGCGCCGTCGCGGATGAAGAGCGCGGCGCTGTGGAAGACGTCGTGTAGGCCGAAGGCTGCGGCCGCGTCGCACAGCAGCGCGCAGTTCTCCGACGTGAGGCTGTGCTCTAGGAAGCGCGCCAGCGCAGGCGCCTGCAGGAAGGCGGCGCACTCCACGGCCTGCAGCAGCTCGTCGGCAGCCGCCAGCGCTGGACGCTCTCCGCGCAGCACCCGCAGCGTGGTGTGGAAGCCGTCTGGGCTCAGCGCGCCCAGGTGCACCTCTGCAGCGCGCGCCTCCCGCATGCCCGAGCGAAAGAGGCCGCGGAAGAAGCCGCAGTGCTCCACTAGCAGGGCCCGGTCTGCCTGGAAGAGTTGGCTGCCCACCCACACCTGCACCGGGGTCTCTGGGCCCTGCGGCATGGCGGGCTCGAGGGGCAGAGGCCACCTTCGGGGGCCTGGACGCAGCGGCCACCCACACTGGGGCTTCCCCTCAGCGACAGAAACTTCCCCCGGGGGATATAAATATCTCCCTGGCTAAAGATAGTAGGGCTCATGTGATGTAGTGGCCAGCGGGCTGGATGGCCGAGGGCCCGGAGGGCATCTGGACACCTGCCGGGTCACTCACTTCCGTGTGATAAATAATAATAATAATAGTGACCATATAGTGGGCACCTACGGGCCTTAGGGCACCATGAGGACAGTTTACAAAGATATCCCATTTAACCTGCACTAAATCAGCTGTAACCCCTTGTGCAGATACCCTAACTCTGACCCTCTGCTTCCTCAAAATGGGGCCAATAATTAACAACTATTGCACGGTATTTGGACAATATCTAAAGTGTTCAGAATGAAGGTCAGAGAATTTATATGGCTTTTCAAGGTCATTCAGCTGGGAAAGTGCCAGGACGACGTTAATACCTGGCCCACGCCTTGGTTGGTGGGGCAGGGGTATTTGGACACCAGACAGACAGACAGAGGTAGAGTCTGTCCAGGACCAGGCTGGGGTCCAGGGCAGATTCTCCTTTGCCTTGGGCCTCTGCCCCTGATTCCGGCTAGTCCAGTCTCTTTTTGAGCCTTGATTTCCTACTCTGTAAAATGGATGGGTAACGGGTGAACGTTCAGTAAGTCCCTTGAGTGTGGAAGTAGTCTCTGGGGATGGGAATAGGAAGCTGATGTCTATTCCCTACTGGGTACTCCCTACTCGTCCATTGCTGTATAGCTCAGATCTTGGGGGAAAAAAAGTGGCGCTGCTTAGGGGACTCTATGTCTGTGGATGGGAAGGCGACAGGCTTCTCCTGTTTAAGTGAAGCCTTAAACTGCACTGCAGGCCTTTTTGTGAGCACTTTAACTTCTATAATCCTTACAACAATCTGATGAGTAGATACTGTTATTTTAACTCAGTTGATAGATGTTATCCATTTATTGCTTATAGCATGCATGAGTCAAATATTATTAAACTCATAGATGAGGAGACAGAGTCACCAAGAGGTTTGTGCACCTGGCCGAGGTGACGTGGCCAGAGAGCAGCACAGCTAGGGCTGGAGTGCACCCAGTGTGACCCCAGAGCCTACACCCCTAACCGTTGTACTCTCTGTCCTCTCTGTTACAAATGCTGGGCAGTCACTTTGTGCCAGGAGGTCACAGTTGGAAGCAATTTCGGTCTCTTATGATTCAACCCCTTCATTTACAGTGTGAAAGTGAAAGTGTTAGTTGCTGAGTGGTGTCCGACCCTTTGCAACAACAGCCTGGACTATAGCCCATCAAAGTCCTCTGTTCATGGAATTCTCCAGGCAAGAATACTGGAGTGGGTTGCCATTTCCTTCTGAAAGGGATCTTCCTGACCCAGGGATCCAACTCAGGTCTCCTGTATTGCAGGCAGATTCTTTACCACCTGAGCCACCAGGGAAACCTCAGAAAGGGAATTGCCCAGGGTTGCGTAGCTGGTAGCAGAGAGCCCCAGGCCTCCTGCTATCCGTCTTACCTGGAACTTTCCTGGGTTACCAGCTAAGACTCTGGGTTCTAAAATGTCAGCCAGAGGGAGCTTAGTGGTTAACTTCTCTGCTACTTTGTGCTACAAGTGGGTTAACTGAGGCCCAGCCCTGTGTAGGATGTATCTTCCCCTGATACATCTGATGTATTTTCAGCTGCAGGTCTTCAGGAAGATGGAGTGGCTCAGTGGCTCACAGTGATAAAGCTGTACTTCGGAGGGGAGCTGGGGAACTTCCCTCCCCCCAAGACACACGCATGCATAGATCCTCACGTATCAATCTGTAGATCCAACACGAGTGTGCCTTTCTTGCCAGGGAACTCTCAGCCCAGTTCATCCCATCAAAGCAGGGCTGGGGTGTGGGGACCACTTGTGTTAGCCTGGGAAGCCTGAAGCCTGGAGGCAGCAGCCAGAAATAGCCAAGACTCTCTGCCCCAGAGACCTGACAGGAAGAGGAGGAGGAGATAGAAGGGGTGGGCCAGAGTCCCCATGGATACCATACCAGGCCCTTTGTCAGCTTTTCTCCTTCCCTGGGGCTAGATGTTGGCTATAGCCAGGACAGTTCCCCTCTTAAAGGAAGGTGGGCTCTGCAGTGCCCAGGCCTGACTCTGACCTTGCTGGTGGCCTCAAGGACAGGGAGAATGTCTCTGTTCCCATTTCATGGATGAGGAAAGGGAGGCCTAGAGATGGAATGGGACTTTCCTTGGTTATGGTTGAAGATGTGGGATGGATTGAAGCCCGTCCACTTGACTCCAGGCCCCAGCCCAACTGCCCCTCCTCACCTGCAGTAGCCTTGTCTTTGGGAAGGGTAACTGCTGCTTCCTGCCAGGCTCAAACAAAGGACCACAGTTCCCTCCCCAAATGGCTGATTCCTGGTACCTAGTAACTGGCAGACAGGCGGAACCCCACTTGTACCTCTCCGGAGAGCACAAGCCCCTCCAGGCTGAAGTTTGCCCGCAAGCCCAGTTTTTCCACAAGTCCAGCCCTGGTCCAGTGAGTTGGCACTAGCACACACCAGCCCCCACCCTTACAGCCAGGAAGGGAAGTGAGGAGGAGGTCACCCAAGGTGGGGGTCTTGATTCTGAGACTAGATCCAGGATCTGCACTCTGGCTCTGTGCCCGAGGCCCCTGCGGGGTGTTTTCTGCAGCTGGTGGGAGTTTCCTCCACCCGAACAAATGTCCCTCTGGGACTTGGAGAGGACAAGGAACTGTCATGGCTGTGGACAGCCCACGGAATTCCCAGGCCCTGCGCAACCCACACCAACCTCCCTCTCTACTTTGTGAGGTTGGGGGTGGGAGCAAGGAATGGGGCTCTGTGTCAGACTCTGAGCTTTTCCAGAGCGCACCCTGCCTTGTTTATCTCTTTCTCTGCAGTCACTGGGCCCTAACTTGAGGAGGAGTCCCCAGTCTGGTGGAGGAGACACAACCCCTGACCCAGGAGATCCTGCAGGCTGGTGGAGGACTGGGCTCAGCTCCTCCTGTGCTGGGCAATTCCCTTTGATCCTCCACTATAAATGAAGGGGTTGAACCGTATGAGACTGAAGTCGTTTCCAGTTGTGACCTCATGGCCTTCCTGCCTGATGAGTGACTCCTGGCCTTTGCCACCCATAGTGATATTTCTGCACACAGGGTAGTGATGTGCTTGCCTATACCTGAAGAAGAGCACTGTACTATGAGTCAGGATTCCTGCTGGCTTTTGATGCTGGTATTATCTCTGACTTGCAAAAGCTACCCAAGTTGTCCAGGCCTCAGTTCTTTGTAAAGTGGAGCTTGTATCTGACTTCTAAGGTTTTGTTCCGTTTTCACATTTGACTTTATAATTGAAAAATCACAGAAGAGGTTATCATATTGTGCCTCCAGGGACTGCAGTGACATCTCAAAGGGAGCCAAAAATGTTAGCTTTATATATGGAATGGCTTCTGGGGCGGGGGAGGGGAGGGGGTGAGTAGCAAGGGCAAGACTTAGTCCTACCTGTCCAGATCTGTCTAGATGGGACTCATGAACTCTGGAGACATCTACTGAGCATCTCTCGAGCCCATTGCTGGGCGAGGAGCCAAATCCTCTGCATTTTGAGTGCCTGAGGGCCCCTTATAAGAGCCTCAAAGGTGATAAGGAGGGGTGGAATACTGGTTCTAGTAGAATCACCTCTCTCTTGACCTAAAGTGCCCAAACTTCTGGTCATTATACAGTTTTGACTTCTTGGTAGTTGGGTAAGAAGTATGAGCTATTTGTGTTCTGGGTGAGTTCAGGAAGCTATCATTTGCTGTTTGGGGCTATGGGCCAAGCTCTGGGTGGAACATTCTCATGTTATCTCATCTAATACTTAATATTATCCCTGTTTTAAAGATGAGGTGTCTCTGTAATTCTTCCACTATGAAATGGGTGTGATAACCATCTCTTAGGATGATAATAAGGAACAGATGGATAAAAACAGAAAGTGTATTGTGAATAATTATAGGAGATTATTAACATATTGGCTTAGTCTAATAGATATTTAATTATATTGCAGCTCTGGGAATTCTAAATGAGTTTTGGGGTCTTTGAAAAATAGACCAAGAAGGCCATCTGAAAATCAATGATAATTTCTCATTGATTTCCAAACACGTGTATTTCAAATCCTTTAACTCAGAGTCCTTTTAGTTCAACACTGTTCATAGATTTTTACAAAATCCCCAAGACAATTACTTAATTGGTTAATAATTTGGTGATGGTATTTGCATATACAAATAGTGAATATTCCTATTCAATAAATTCTACCCTCCAGGGAATGACATAGGTGGAAAATTTTGAAATTTTTATATTTCAACCTGATAGGTCAGATCCAGTACTTCGTATTTCCTGTGTCAAATTTCCATAATTACTTGACTGTATTTTTGGTTGTTTTGTTTTGTTTGGTTGTTTTGTTTTGGCCACGAGATGTCACACTCTAGTTCCTCAATCAGGGATCGAACATGTGCCTCTGGCAGTGGAAGTGCAGAGTCTTAGTCACTGGACCACCAGGGAAGTCCCTTGACTGTATTTTTGGATAGGTTTTGGAAACTGCTGGTAGTGTTTGAGAAAATAGTGATGTGTGAGAAAAAACATGCAGAGAGTAGTGTTCTTAAAAAAAAAAAAAAAAAGATAATGAACTGAGGCCCAGCTTATTCCATGGTTTGACAGTAAATGATGATTCCAAGGGCTTTTCTGGTCCAAGTGGGCACTTCTGGGTGCTGGACAAGCAGCCCACCGATGAAGAGGCTGAGGATGGAGAATGGGAGTGGTTGCAGCTGTGAGGTGGGCAACTGTTTCCCTCCTAAACCTCACAGGAGGGGCAGACTCAGCAGTCATAGCTGAGGGCCTGAGCAACCAGCTGGCAACCAGTTCAAATAATCTCTGAACTAGAAGGGGATTAAGGATCATCTCATCCCATCTTGCAAATCATTGTGGTATCTTCTTACAACAGCAGTCCCCAATATTTTTGGCACCAGGGACCAGTTTTGTGGAAGACAATTTTTTTCCACAGACCCGGGGGTGGGGATGGTTTTAGGATGATTCAAATGTACTACATTTATTGTTCAGTTTATTTCTATTATGATTACATCAGCTCCACGTCAGATCATCAGGCATTAGATCCCAGAGGTTGGGGACCCCTACCTTATAACACCTTGAAATCTCACCCCCATTTGCCTTTAGTGTCAGGAGGTTCATTTCCTCCAAAGACAATAGTCCCTTCTAACTATGGACAGCTCAGGTGGTTAGAGTTCACAAAATCACTGAGCTGGAACCTGCCACCTTGAAGCTCCCATCTACTAGTTGGTCTGAGTCTTAAAGATAAGGAAAGTAATTCCTCCAAAATCCCGTAAGTAGAGAAGTAGCAGAGCCCAAGTTTATTCCCTGTTGTGCCTCTGGGGGTCCATAGCTTGCCCTCTCTCCAGCAGTCCTCCCGTGAGACCGAGTCTCCCCATAGCCCCACCCAGAACAAGTCTGCCTCCCCGGACTCCGGCCAGCCCAGGCCAGCCCAGGGATGTGGCCAGAACTTGCCTCCCACTTTTTCTCCTTCTACAACTCAAAGGCCATTAGCTGTGTGAGCGATTCTGGCCTGCGGGTGTAATCTAAACAAATTCCTCCGAACACCTTAGGGTCTTCATAACACAGCTGCTTTACCATGATCTCCCAGAAACAATTAGGCTGAGTCACTATTCATGCCCTGGAAAATAATTTTCTCTCTTGGTTGAGAAGTTATTACCATCAGGCTCCAGTCCCTCCATCTGCTGACCTGGACTTTCCTGGTTTCTTTTGTGCATAGGTGGGTAGATTAGCTGTGGGAGGATAGGGGTGTTGCAGTGAGAAGTCTCTTGAGACGCCCACATCTTTCCCCACTCTGGTCTGGGGTGTATTTCAAAAGAGAGATCCCACAGGGTTCTAGAAAGTACTTAGACCTGGAACCCAGGGTTGATTTTTGTCACTCTTCATTGGGCCTGAACCACTCATGGAATTTTGGATTCATTTCCTCCTTCCTTTAGCATTATAGATGGGAATGTGTGTGCACGTGTGCGTGTGCGTGTGCGTGTGTGTGTGTGTGTGTGTGTGTGTGTGTGAGTGTGAGTCACTTAGGTCGTGTCTGATTCTTTTCAACCCTATGGACTGTAGCCCACCAGGCTCCTCTGTCCTTGAGATTCTCCAGGCAAGACTACTGGAGTGGGTTGCCATGCACTCCCCCAGGGAATCTTCCAACCCAGGGATCTAACCTGCGTCTCCTGAGACTCCAGCATGGTGGGCGGATTCTTTACCACTAAGCTACCAGAGAAGCCCATAGATGGGGTCACCAAAGCCCAAAGAAGTGAGATGACTTGCCTAAGGTCACCCATTTAAGATCTGGCACTAGATCCTAAATGTCCAGATTCCTCATGTTGGTCCTTTGCCCTTTCTCCAGCAGGTCCAGATTTTCCCCTGGGTTTCCAGGGCAATGACAGGTGATCCCTGCCAGGTTCATTCATCAGTCCCAGAATCATAAGCAAGAGGGAGTGCCAGGTTTTAGAACAAATAAATGCCCCTTTTGCATGCTAGGCTACTCATAAGCTCCCATCAGGAAGAAAACCGTAATCCCGGTTGGGTTAGGTTTCTTAAAGCTGGGCCCAGGTTGGCCATGAAATCTTAGTAAGGAGATCTTCCCTCGCCCCCTTCCCAGAAGCCAGGGTCCTTTATGGGTTCTGTAGGTCCCACATCGAAGGGGAGGGTAATGTGGTTGGGGAAGTTGAGCTCAAAGGCTGAGGGGGCTTGCGATCCAGAGAAAGCACATGGCTTGGAGTTGAACCCGGTAGGCTTCCTGGAGGAGGCGGCGGGGCCGATGGGTTAGACAAAGGGAGGGGTGGATCTTCTTGCTGATGGGAAAGGACTGACTGGAGATTCAGACCAGGCTGGAAACATCCTTTCCCCCAGTCCCTATACCCCGTTCCTCCCTCTCTCTGGTCCTTGCCCTTTCCCGTCGGGTCCTGGGGGGCGCTGCGGGCGGTGACGGCTCCTAACCTTCGAGGCCCAGCGCAGCCGTGGGGCGCGCGGCAGGCGGGGAGCTGGGTGAGCGCGCCCCGCAGGGGTCTCCTCGGCCCTTACAAGGAGTCGGCGGCGCACAAGGCGGCCCCGCCCGCCGGCACCCCCCGCCCTGGCCCCTCCTCCCCGCCGGGTCTGGCGGGGCCGCGGGAACGCCGCCCGCTGGGCGCCGGGCCCGGGAAGCGGACGCCGACGCCGCCGGGCCCGCGAGTGCCAGGGGGCCCGCCACTCGCTCCCGAGGCCCCGACGGGCTGGCACGCTGCTCGGGGCCCTGAGGCGGGACCCGCGTCTCTCTCCGCAGCGTCGCCATGGCCTCGGTGTTCGGGAAGCCCCGCGCGGGCGGGGGGCCGCAGAGCGCGCCCCTCGAGGTCAACTTGGCCATCCTGGGGCGCCGCGGGGCGGGCAAGTCCGGTGAGTGGGGTGCGGGCGGAAGGGAAGGGGTTCGGCGGGTACGGGAGACACGGGGAGCGGTGGAGAGAAGCGGGAGCTCGGGGTGTGCAGGCAGGGTCTCCCACTGTCTTTAGGGGCTTTCTGCGCCCAGGTGAGCTGGCTGAGACCCCGTGATTTTCCTCTTTGCCTCAGTTTCTCTGTTGCTTGGTTCTCCCTCTTATTTTGTTTTCAGCTCCTCCGTGTCTCAGCTGTCTTGGGTTCCCGGCCTGTCTGTCCCTCTGTGTCTCCCCACTGTGTGTCCTCCTTGTCTGTGATCCCAGCTGTCTCCTCTCGTGTCTCAGGTCCCCTGCTGGTCTCCTCCGTGCCCTGTACCACCCTGTATCTCCTCCTCCCCGCCAGCAGACAGCCCTGGTGACTGGCCCCAAAGGGATCTGTGAGCCACTGATTCCCAGCCCCGTGCCCCTATTAGCTTAATCGCAGGGGTGAAGGGGCCCCAGACGCCTGAAGGGAGGTGATACTGACTTTGGGGATTTCCCAGGGGGAGAGTGCCATTACCCACTCCCCACCTCAGTGCCCTAGAATTCTGGAACAAAGTGTGAATTCTTTTCAAATGTATTTGTTTCAAGCCAGACCCTTCTCCTGACTTTCTGGAAACACGTTGGACTGTAATCTCAGGTGCCTTGGACTGAGCCTGCCGGGGTCAGCCCCGGTTGGATCCAGGGATTCCCTCGGGACGATGGCGTTGATGAGCAAAGCTCTTGGATTTCTACTTAGGCCATTTCTAGCAACACTGAACAGTCTTCATCACTTCTGGTAGCTATCACCCAGCTGGAGCTCAGGTGGTGGGGGTGTCACCGTAGGCAAAGATCCAGAAAAAGGATCTTTGCCTTAGCCACTCTCAGTCCCAGGCAGCTGAAGGTGGGAGGGCCGAGGGGGCTCCTCCACTGGCTGTTTTCCAGTTACAGCCATTCGTGAATGGCCATCATGGACTCCGCTATGAGTTTCCTTCTTTGAGAGTCAGGGGGGCCTCCTTTCCACTTTTAAAGCCAGCCCCCTGACTCAGAGTGGGGATTCTGAATCATGCTGTCCTACAGAAAAGACTTCCCTCGTCCCTTAGAAAATCAAACTGTTATCCGCAGCTCAGTCACTGGTACATTAGCCAATGACTACATGAATGAAGGAATTTAAATGTTAAAATATGTGTTCCCTGGATAATTAGTTTGCAAACTGACACTGTTAGGAATCCTGGGATAGAATTTTAAGGATTTTCTTTAAAATATTGTGCTTCTTTTTAAGAGTCCAGTATAGTAGTGGGCTGGCCCTTGGCTTTACGTGGCTGAAGTGAAATTGCTTAGTCGTGTCCAACTCTTTGCAACCCCATGGACTGTAGCCTACCAGGCTCCTCCCTCCATGGGATTTTCCAGGCAAGAATACTGAAGTGGGTTGGCATTTCCTTCTCCAGGAGATCTTCTTGACCCAGGGTTTGAACCTGGGTCTCCCGCATTGTAGGCAGACACTTTACCATCTGAGCCACCAGGGAAGTCCAGGTGGCTAAAGTTCTGAACAAAATTAGTCTTGTGAATGCATTCCACCTGGAGACAACTTCCCTGGGTTTTACATTCTGTGAGACTTGCATGATTAGTGTGGAGGCCTTAAAGGCGAGACTTGAGGACTAAGGACTAGAGTGTGTTTACTTGGGACTCAGAGGCTTCATACCCCTCCCAGAGATTACCCACTGATCAGCTCAACTTGTACTCTCTCTTTGGCTTATAGCCAAGATTGGGCTAAATGCCCCCATACTTCAGAATCTCTGTGCCTCATCTCTGAAGGGGATGTCTCTCTTCAGTTTCAGTCTCACTAGGCTGACCCTATGGTAACTGATTGCATGAGTCCAGACCCCTTAATTAGGGTCTTCATAAACACAAACACCCCTTAGACTTGCCTCTCATTTCTTTAATTGCTGTCTCCCCCCCAAATGCAACTGGGAAGGACGTGTTCCCCATATTTCTGGTTTCATCTGAGCCTCTCAAACCAGCTCCCCAGCCACATTCCCCCAGAGAGCAAAGGGGTTACAGCACCTAGAAAAGTCTTCTCTAAAATGAGAGGAGCAGCCTCCAGTGTTCAGCAGCCAGACACAATGGGGATACTAAGCCAACTTCTTTCTACTTCTTGCAGCCCTGACCGTGAAGTTTCTGACCAGGAGGTTTATCAGCGAATATGACCCCAACTTGGGTAAGGACCCACCTACTCCTCCCCGTTCCTCTGGCTGTGACCCATTGGACTCTCCCCTGCACACCCACATACACTGTGGTAGGTCCAGGCCTGACCAGAACCACGCATCTGGGGGCCAAGGGGAGGAGCCATCAGCATAACCCAGGCCATGGGCAAAATATTTTAGGTTCCAGAAATGTACCCTTCCACAGCACACCCCAGATAGCTTGGGGGTTAGCCCAATTAAGAGAACTGAGAGAAGTTGATTTGCCCTAAAATATTAGGTATGATGAGACTTGAAAAAAAAAAAAAAATCAAACATTGCAGAACATGCACCTCCATGAAGTGTTATTCTTCCAGATCGTCATTCAGTGTACTTTTCCAGAAAAGCTGGACATTTGGAAAATTCCCTAGTGATACTGGGTTCTAAACCAGTTTTTTAACCACGCAAGAAAACTAGTCTTGTTTGGTGGCTCTCTCATGGTATATTGGGAAAAGGGATGCCCTGGTGTCAGTCAGAACTGAGTTTGAATCCTGGCTCTGTCACTTACTGGCTGTGCACCTTTGAAGCAGTCACCTAACCTCTCTGAACTTTTGTTTCCTTCTCTGTAAAATGGGCATAAAAATAGCTATCTCAGAGAATTACTGTGAGGATTAAAGAAATAACATATGTAAAAGATCTAGCCTAAGGCTTGACCCACAGGAGACACTAAATGCATATTTTCTTCTCCTTCCTTCTTCCTTCTCAGATGGCTTCCCATCTGTGGTGGCTGAGATTCACCCAAGTTAATCAAATCAGTGTTTCTGAAAATTAATTTTAGCAGCAGAATGCTTTCCTCAAATAACTGCTTAATGGAGCCCCAATATCTAAATAAATACAGAATTTTATTAGTATAAACATAATTTAAAGCTCACATTTATAGCATTTCTTATGGTCAACTTTCCACGGAGATAAATGGGATGTCTGGGTGCTCTCTGCTTTTTGGAAATGGGGACTGCAGTCTTAGATTATTTTCCCCATTCATGAGAATTGAATAAGCTTTTGTGGAACCCCCAAAGGCCCTCTGAGGAAATCCAAGGCTCTGGGAGGACACTTGGGGTCCCACAGTGAAGCAGCACCCACAGCAGGCCTTTGATGGAATGTCCCTGTGACACCAAAAGGAAAGAGCTCTTTAGCCCCTAGGTGTCCATCAGCCCTTCAGTCCAGGCTGGGATATTGAATCCCAGTGTCAGACCAGGAAGGGGGCGTCATGGCTATTTGGTCCAATGGCTTTTAGAATTTATTCCTTAATCAGCAGAATCTCTTCTTCCAAGGAGATCTTACACAAAACCCTTGGGTATCAAACAGAGAAAGCAAAAGGGGTCCCTGGCTAAGTCAGGAGTGCAGGGCAGGCAACTCGCTGCCAGTCCCTAAGGGGTGGCAGGGAATGGTGTTGGGAGAGGCCAGACTTGAAGTTGGTCACTGAGGGGAGTGGGAGGGAGAAAAGTCACACAGCAGGGATGTCTGGGAAGGAAAAATGGAGATCCCCAAGGACAGTGCCTCAGAAGACAGATTCTGCCTGCCTCAATATAAGTATGGGGCATACTTATAACTATTAGCTGTTTATCTGAAATTCAAATTTAACTGGTCATCTTGTATTTTATTTGACAACCCACCTCCAGTGTCTCTCCTTCCTGTCCCCTAATTCATACACTTCAGGCAGGGTCCCACCAGGGGCGCCTAGTACAGTGGTAGTTTGAGCCTCCTGATTGAGCAATTTTGGAGTTCTGAGCGGGTGGAGGAATTTGAAGTTAGACAGCTGAGGGGGCGGCAGCTGCGCAGTGGTTAGTCACCTCAGCCTTTGGTCTCTCACCCCGCCCTCAGAGCTTCTGAGCTGGAGAGACGGCCGGACGCTCTCCTGTCAGCCATTGGGAGGCCAGCGCTGCTCCTTGGGGAGCCTGTCCACTGTCTAAACATTCCAACCACTATCCCATGGCTGGTTCCAGCAACAGCGGGGACTCTCTGACCAGATCCTCTTCTGTGCAGAAAGGTCTGAGCATCTAAGGGAGAGGTAGCCATGTGGAGATGTAAAACCACCCTTTCATCCCCTGGAGAAGGAAATGGCAACCCACTCCAGTACTCTTGCCTGGAGAATCCCAAGGAGGGAGGAGCCTGGTAGGGATCGCAACGTCGGACACGACTGAGCAACGTCACTTCACGTCACTTCACTTCTAAGAGCTTGAGCCCAAAGAAGCCTTTTGGGGGCGGACACCTGTGTTGTTCATTCCTGTTTCCAGCCTGGAGTGCACAACATGCTGCTGCTGCTAAGTCACTTCAGTCGTGTCCGACTCTGTGCGACCCCATAGATGGCAGCCCACCAGGCGCCCCCCCAACCCCCCCAGCCGGTCTCTGGGATTCTCCAGGCAAGAACACTGGAGTGGGTTGCCATTTCCTTCTCCAATGCATGAAAGTGAAAAGTCAAAGTGAAGTCGTTCAGTCATGTCTGACTCTTAGCGACCCCATGGACTGCAGCCTACCAGGCTCCTCTGTCCGTGGGATTCTTCAGGCAAGAATACTGGAGTGGGTTGTCATTCCCTTCTTCAGGGGATCTTCCTGACCCAGGGATCAAACTAGGTCTCCCGCTTTGCAGGCAGATTCTTTATCATTTGAGCCACCAGAGAAGTCCAGACCTCCTATTATTATCCCCATTTTACAGGTAAAGAAACTGAGGCAGAGAGGGCTCAGTGTTTTGCCTAAGACCATGGAGAACTTCAGGTATGAAGGAAGATAAGACACCGCTCCAGTTGTCCTCCATTAAGGGTAGCCTTATGCTATTGAGGACTTCCCAGGTGGCTCAGTATGTAAAGAGATATGGGTTTGATTCCTGGGTTGGGAAGATCCCCTGGAGGAGGACATGGCAACCCACTCCAGTATCCTTGCCTAGAGAATCCCCATGGACAGAGGAACCTGGCAGGCTACAGTCCAGACTGAGCATGCATGAGTGGCATGCTATCGAGGGCCTGAAGTCAGAAGCCTGTGGGAGCTCTGAGCCTCAGTTTCCCCATCTGGAAGATAGGACTAATAGACTGTGCTCTGTGTGTGAGTTGTGCCTTGTTATGGGACTAATAATAATAAGTTGTGCCTTGTAATAGGACTAATAGCCTGTGTTCTGTGTGTGAGCTGTGCCTTGTTATGGGTTGGGAGCTACTGGAACCAAGAGATTCAGTGCCTGTGTGCGTGTGCTGAGCACTCCAGGAAGGGAGCAGGGTCTCCAGAACACCCTCTTCTCACAGAGGGACTGGGGGAATCTTGGCTGGTCCGCTTAGGGCAGAATGACAGCTTCTTACCTCTCTTCCTCCTCAACCTGCTCCAACAAGGATACAGGTACCATTTCGGAAGCATCATCCTATACATACTCTGACAAGAGCTCCTTTGGTGGTGCTTTAAAAATTATTAGTGTAAATGAGAGAAAAACACTTGGGGGAAAGAAACTTCTCTCAGCATTAAAGTCCTCAGAAGTTCATATAGAACTAGGAGTTGTGCTGTGTGCTCAGTCACTTCAGCCGTGTCGGACTCTGTGACCCCTTGGACTGTAGCTCACCAGGCTCCTCTATCCATGGGATTCTCCAGGCAAGAACACTGGGGTGGATTGCCATTTCCTTCTCCAGGGGAATCTTCCCGACTCAGGGATTGAAGCCGCGTCGCTTATGTGGCTTATTTCTCCTGCAGTGGCAGGCAGGTTCTTTACCACTACTGCCACCTGGGGAACCCTAGGAGTTCTGAAGCCCCTATTTATTAAGGGACTCCAGAATGTCCCGAGGGCAGGGAATTTGTGACAGGAAGGCAGGACGTGACTACATCTTGAAAAGGAGCCCCTACCGCACCCCCAGCCCCTGGAGTCACCTCACTTGCAAGGGAGCGAGGGAGCTGGGTGAGATGATCTCATGACCTCTGAGCCTTCTGCACTCCCCCACGTATGTTCCACAGTTGCTGTTGGATGGGCAGCTTCTGCTCTGCCCAGTCAGAGCTGGAGGACTGGCGGGTCCACTTAACAGAGGGTGTGAGAAGGTCTCACTGTGGAGCCCTGAGTTCACGTTCTTACTGGTAGGGTGCTGTGTGCCTGTGACCAAGTTCTCTCCTCTGGGTCTCAGCTCCTTGTCATCTCTCTTCAGCAGAGCTAACAGGAATCTCAGAAGGCTATCGTGTTGTACGGGGCTACAGTAGACCAAGCCTGGGCTAATATTTCCCCCCAGGCTGGGCACAGCAACGGTGTCTCCTTGGGCCCAGGACTTGGGAAGCACCTAAAAGGCACGCATCAGACAACTCTGGCAGGAAAATAAAGACAAATCTGAACGAGACGTAGGCATCCACTCTTCTTGCACCAAATATAGTTAAACATTTGGGGCATATTTTCCATTAGATTTTTTTTTTTTTTGTCTTTGAATAAGAGCAGCTATTTATCCAAGTCCCCACAGCAGGCTGGGGATGGGAGCTGTCTGCGATTTCTGCTGGCTGCTAGTGGGCCTGGCGTGTGTCCAGGCCTGGCTTGTCTGCCAGTGACCCTCAGAGAGAAGTGTTTGTGAATTCCGCCAGAGTTGGGGGGGAACTATTCTCACAGTGGATTCTGCCAGCAAGGCAGAGAGGACCCCAGTTCTGCCCAGAGGGTTCTTCTTTGGGGTTATCTGGGGGCCCAGGGCACCCCCAGGGAAAGGTGACGGCGAAGTGCACCCCACATGTGGGCCAGTGGCACAGGGGAAATTTGGGGGTGGGGAGAGCAATTGCCTGTGACAGTGAGGTCCTCTTTGCAGGTCTGGCCACTTGACTCTTTCTCAGGTTTGAGGTTATGAGAACTTTGAAAAAAAATAAATAAAAACTAATTTGAAATCCAAATAAGAATCAGCGGTTCAGCTCATAGTATGGCATCAAAGTCAGTTTCCTAGTTTTGATCCTTGTACTATGGTTATGTAAGGGGCTAACACTGCGGGGAGAGGTGGGGCATAGGGTACACAGGAACTCTGTGTACTGTTTTGCAACTTCTACATGAGTCAAAAATTATTTCAAAATAAAAAGTTAAAAAAAAAATCACCTAGGAATGTGAACCTGCCCTGGAAACTTTGGAGCATCATGTCCCCAGCGTCCTTTCCTAGGCATTTGTGGAGGGCCAGGTATGTGCCTAGGGCCCCATCCAATCCTCCCACAGCCCTTTGAGATGGCGTAGGGACAAGCCTTTAGCACAGTGCCTGACACAGAGTTAAAACTTGAAAACTGTTAGCCATTGTTATCATGTTATCCCTGCTGCTGCTGCTGCTAAGTCACTTCAGTCGTGTCCGACTCTGTGACCCCATAGACGGCAGCCCACCAGGCTCCCCAGTCCCTGGGATTCTCCAGGCAAGAACACTGGAGTGGGTTGCCATTTCCTTCTCCAATGCATGAAAGTGAAAAGTGAAAGGGAAGTCGCTTAGTCGTGTCCGACTCTTCGCGACCCCATGAACTGCAGCCCACCAGGCTCCTCTGTCCATGGGATTCTCTAGGCAAGAGTACTGGAGTGGGGTGCCATCACCTTCTCCGTCATGTTATCCCTATTTACTTTAAAATTTTTTTATTTGGCTGAGCCAGGTGTTAGATGTGGCATGTGGGATCTAGTTTCCTGACCAAGGGTCAAACCCAGGCCCCCTAGCCACTGGACTACCAGGGAAGTCCCACGTTATCCTTATTTTAAAATTAGAAAACAGAGCCTCAAAATGTTGAAAAGACTTGGCCAAGCCACACAGCTTAAAAGTAGCTGACACTGGGTTTGATTTCCATATCTCCAACCTAAAACTTTCAACTCTGCTAGATTCCTCTGCATTTATTTTGACAAAGATCATGTGTAAAGCTTCCTTGGAACTTCTAAACAAGATCTGACTCCCCAGCCTCAATCAGGTTGTGTGTTTCTCCTTTCATGTCCCTTCCCCTACTGAGTGCAAGAGGATTGTCCTGACCATCCTTGAGGGGCTTCCTGTGGGCGAGGTGCTGTGCTAGGAGAAGAGGGTGGAGAAGCTTGGGGATCAGGAGGAAGGGGCTAGCAGTGTAGTTCCTGAGGCCTCTGCTGCTCACTGGGCCTAGGAGCTGCATACCTCCTTCTGCAGGCATGGTGGGTGGGCCCAGCACACAGTCCTGTCCTCTGTGGCATGTTCTGTGAGTGACCTCTGATGCTCTGAGCCCTGACAGGTGCAGCAGCATCTCCTTGGTGGGAGGTTCTGCCCATGTCCTCTATGTGGGTGAGAGCCAAGGTCTTCTCCTGTGGTCCCAGCTCAGCCAGCCCCAGAGCCAGCCCCCCAGGGGTGCACAGGGTCTAGCAGAAAGGCAAGCTGGGAGTCAAACTTAGCTCACCCTGGAGTGGCCGGCCTGCCTCTGACTGGGCTGACCGTCTGTTACAGAGGACACCTACAGCTCCGAGGAGACCGTGGACCACCAGCCTGTCCACCTGAGGGTCATGGACACTGCAGACCTGGTAACATTACCCCCCTGTTACCCTTGAGGAGCAGAGAATCTGTGCAGCCTCTGGAGGAGTCCTGCTTCCAGAGTGGGGGCCTCGGATGGGAATCTGTAAACCTTTTCAGCCCCAATCTGTTGTGTGTTCCTGAGGTGCTGACCTCTCTGGGCCTGAATCCATCGATTTGCCAAATGAGAAGGGATAGGACAGGGCCTGGGGAGAACTGATGATTACCGGTGTCAGTTCTGAGATCCTGTGCTCCGGGGTTTGGTGCCTGTGTTCACAGGTGCACACATGTGTTTACAGATGCCCCTCTGACCCCAACTCCCACTCCCCACCCAGTACATACATCTTCCTATGTTCTCACCACCCCCTACCAAGGCCCAATGCCAGTTCTTCTCAGAAGCTAAAGGGGCACCATGAACCTGACCCCAGATCAGCAGTGCCCAGGCACAGCCAGGTCTCAGTAGGGGCCATGCCAGAATCTTGGCTCTATGCCCCAGAGGCCAAGGTCTCCCAGTCTGTGGTTGGGTGGTGGGAGTGAGGCTCAGAGACAATGTCTCCTTTCACATCAAGCCAAATCCACACTCAAGTGCCCCTTTGAAAAGGGCCCTGTTGGGGAACAATGTACAAAGACCCAGGGAGCAGGGAGGCGGGGAGAGGCAGCTTCAGGTGAAGTCCTTTACCCCCGTCTGTTCTGCCCCTGACTGAGGCTGCCTGCTTTGTCCCAGGACACCCCCAGGAACTGTGAGCGCTACCTGAACTGGGCCCACGCCTTCCTGGTGGTGTACAGCGTCGACAGCCGCCAGAGCTTTGAGGGCAGCAGCAGCTACCTGGAGCTGCTAGCTTTGCACGCAAAGGAGACGCAACGCAGCTTCCCGGCTCTGCTGCTGGGCAACAAGCTGGACATGGCCCAGTACAGGTGAGCACGCACTTTGTCCCACAGCCTGGAGCTCGCTTTCTTCATCCAGGCGGTGTCATCTTCGGGGATTATTTGGCTGCTAAGAAGAGTGATCCCCTCCGATGTAGGTGGAAGGGAGGGGGTGTGTCGTAAGGGTACAGGGTGGGCAGGTCTTCCAGGCAGTGCCGGGCAGTAAGGGAAAGGCATCCAGGCTGCACAGGGGCTGGACCCTGAAGGTCAGAAGAGAGGCCACTCCTTCCATCTTCCTGGGCCTCTGAGGTTTCTCTTGGCTTCACCCTTTCTTGCCTGGGACTATATGACCTTCTGTTTCCACACCCTGCAGCTGGCTGGTCATCCAGGGCCCAATTCCAGTTCTGGAGAGAGAGGCTCTGATAGGCAGCCTGAGTCAGGCCAGTCTGCTCTGGTTCAGCCAGGTCTTGCCTACCCCAAGTGAGGTCCCCAGGCTCACTCCAACCGTTGGCTGTGCCGAGGGCAGGAGTCTCTTAGAAAGGGCTGGACTTCAATCAAAGGCCACAGACTGGGCCAGGGGGCAGATGACCACTGAGTACTGCAGTCATATTTTGTTTGGCCGGCACAGTGTTTTAAAAGACCTGGAACTGGAATGCTTTAGGGTGGGGTGTGCTCCCTCCAGCTGACCACAGGCCTCATAGTCCCCATGGCTTATCGCTCCCCACACATTCAAGTTGCCTGCCTGGCCCCTGAGGTGTTTGAGACTATAACGCCTTCACCTGATGAGTGCCCCATTGGCCCTCTCCAGCACAGATGTCCATCCCTTGTGGCCGGTCTACCTGGGAGGTGGGGCAGCCTTCCTCCACCCATCCCTCCTCAAGGCCAGTTACCCCTGCTTCCCAGATGCCAAAGGCCCATTGACTGGTGTTAGACAGGAGGGGATGCTTGATATAGACCAGAGCTGATGGGCAGTGGGGAAAAGAGATGTGGTCTCATGAAAGAGATTCACAGGAGGAGCCTTCAAAGGCAGGCATGCCCTCACATCCAGACAAATTCCATCTCAGGGAATGAGGGAAGTTGTGTGAACTTAAAGCCAAAAGGTAGTCTTTGTGGAGTCAAAGAGCCCCCAGAACCTAGAGGAGGAATCAGAAGATTGGATTGAGAATAAACCAGTTTTAAATATGAAGGAAAAAACTAGGCCACCATTTTGGTCCCAATATTTGCCCAGGGGATTGTCTGAAAGTGGTTTGGGAGCAAAGAGCAAAGCAGCATCAGTTCCCTAAGAAGGAGTCATGATGATTTATCCCCATTTCCTTCTTTGGTTGAGTCCCGAGGTTGGTAGGTCAGGATTTGACAGGCACAGTCAATCTAACTTTGCTGAGCAGTGGCCAGTGTCTCCCATGATTGTCTTGCAGCTGAAGGGTAAAATGTGGGTTAGGGCAGTGGTTCCCAAACCACTGATGCCATTTTTGCTAGACTATGCCAAAATAAGCAAAAAGGGTAATAATGTTACATGCCGGGTCAGCCATTCACACACCTGCATGGGCACATGGGGTCGTCGTTTCTGAAAGCTCATTATTCAAGCCCCACAATGACAAAGTTTCAGATTCAAGTTCAGCACAGATGCATGTAATACCAAGTATTCTTTCAAAAGGAGCTCCTCAGGAAACTGAACTGACAGGACACCAGCCTTGGGTGGGGAATGGATTCTGTGCTCTGCCCCGACCCTTTTTGTCCTAGACACTCTCCCCGTCTGATGGGCTAACCTGCTCCTAGCCCTTGCTTCTGCTAGATTACCCTTGGCTCAGAAATCTTTTCCCTCCATACTTGCCCTGGGGTCTCCTCTAACCTCACAGGCTGTGTCCTCATGGATGGTGGGTGAGGCTGCTCAGCAGTGGGATTCAGTCATTGAAACCTTGATCTCCAGCCCTTTGGGGCTGCCCCCACTGCATCTCTTCTGGACATCTGGTCTACCAAAGGGCCAGTATTTTTCTCTCATCTGATGTCCATGCTTTCAGGACCTTCCTAAAAGTTACAAATACTTGATCCCACCATCAAGAGAGGTGGTTACAAATACTTGATTCCATCGTTATGAGTTGTTGTTCAGTCATCCAGTTGTGTCTGACTCTTTGAGACCCCATGAACTGCAGCATGCCAGGCCTCCCTGTCCCTCACCATCTCCTGGAGTTTACCCAAGTTCATGTTCATTGCATTGGTGATGCCGTCCAGCCATCTCATCCTCTGAAACCTTCTTCTCCTGCCCTCATTCTTTCCCAGTATCAGGGACTTTTCCAATGAGTTGTCTCTTCACAGCAGATAACCAAAATACTGGAGCTTCAGCATCAGTCTTTCCAGTGAATATTCAGGGTTGATCTCCCTTAAGATTGACTGGTTTGATCTCCTTGCTGTCCACGGGACTTTCAGGAGTCTTCTCCAGCCCCACAGTTTGAAGGCATCAATTCTTTGGTGTTCTTTCTTTACGGTGCAGCTCTCAAAACTGTATGTGACCACTGGGAAGACCATAGCCTTGATAAAAGACCTATCGGACCTTTGTTGGCAGAGTAATGTCCCTGCTTTTCAACATACTGTCTAGGTTTGTCATAGCTTTCCTGCCAAGAAGCAGTCATCTGATTTCATGGCTGCAGTCACCATCCACAGTGATTTTGGAGCCCAAGAGGAGGAAATCTGTCACTACTTTAACCTTTTCCCCTTTTATTTGCCATGCAGTAATGGGGGCAGATGGCACCCCACTCCAGTACTCTTGCCTGGAAAATCCCATGGACGGAGGAGCCTGGTGGGCTGCAGTCCATGGGGTCACTAAGAGTCGGAGACGACTGAGCAACTTCACTTTCACTTTTCACTTTCATGCATTGGAGAAGCAAATGGCAACCCACTCCAGTGTTCTTGCCTGGAGAATCCCAGGGACGGCGGAGCCTGGTGGGCTGCTGTCTATGTGGTCACACAGAGTCAGACAAGACTGAAGCGACTTAGCAGCAGCAGCAGCAGCAGCAATGGGGGCAGATGCCATGATCTTAGTGTTTTTAATATTAATCTTAAGCCGGCTCTTTCACTGTCCTCCTTCACCCTCATCAAGAGGCTCTTTAGTTCCTCTGCCGTTAGAGTGGTATCATCTGCATATCTGAGGCTGTTGATGTTTCCCTCTCCTATCTTGATTCTTTGGGCAGAAAACTCCCTTGATGTTTCCAATTTTCCTGTAGAGATCTCTCATCTTTCCCCTTTTGTTGTTTTCTTCAATTGTTAAACACTGTTCATTGAAGAAAGCCTTCTTGTCCCTTCTAGCTATTCTTTGAAACTCTGAGTTTAATTGGATGTACCTCTTTCCCTTGCTTTTTGCTTCTCTTCGTTCTTCCGCTATTCCTAAAGCCTCCTCAGATAATCACTTTGCCTTCTTGCTTTTCTTTTTCTTTGGGATGGTTTTGTTCACTGCTGCCTGTACAATATTACGGACCTCTGTCCATAGTTCTTCAGGCACACTGTTATCTAGATCTAGTCCCTTGAATCTGTTCGTTACCTCTACTGCAGATTGATATAGGATTTGATTTAAGTCATATCTGGCTGGCCTAGTGTTTTTCCCAGTTTTCTTAGTTTAAGCCTGAAGTTTGCTATAAGAAGCTGGTGATCTGAGCCAGTTAGCTCCAGGTCTTGTTTTTGCTGACTGTATACAGCTTCCCCATCTTCGGCTACAAAGAATATAATTGATTTGATTTTGGTATTGACCATTTGGTGATGTTCATGTGTAAAGTCATCTCTTGTGTTGTTGAAAAAGTATTTGCTATGACTGATGCATTCTCTTGGACAGAATTCAGTTAGCCTTTGCCCTGCTTCATTTTGTTCTCCAAGGCCAAACTTGCTTGTTACTCCAGGTATATCTTGACTACCTAGTTTTGCATTCCAATCCCTGATGATGAATAGAACATATTTTTTAGGTGTTAGTTCAAGGAGGTCTTCTAGGTCTTCATAGAAATGATCAACTTCAGCTTCTTCGGCATAGGTGGTAGGGGCATAGACTTGGATTATTGTGATGTTGAATGGCTTGCCTTGAAATGAACTGAGACCATTCTGTCATTTTTTAGGTTGCACCCAAGTACTGTATTTCAGACTCTTTTGTTGATGATGAGGGCTACTCCATTTCTTTTATGGGATTCTTGCCAACAGTAGTAGATACAATGGTTATCTGAATTCGCCCATCCCCATCCATTTTAGTGTGCTGATTCCTAGGATGTAAATGTTTATTCTTACCATCTCCTGCTTGACCATGTCCAATTTTCCATGATTCATGGACCTAACTAACATTCCAGGTTCCTATACAATACTGTTCTTTGCATCATCGGATTTTACTTTCATCACCAGACACATTCACAACTGAGTGTCATATCTGCTTTGTCCCAGTCACTTCATTCATTCTGGGGATATTGGTGATTCTTTTTCACTCTTCCCCAGTAGCATATTGGGCACTTTAAGACCTGAGGGACTCATCTTGTGGTATCGTAATTTTTTGACCTTTTATACAGTTCATGAGAGGTGGTTGCAAATACTTGATCCCACCGTCATGGGAGGTGGTACAGGATAAAGTGGGAATAGGTGCTGCTCCCTCTCTTGTGTTGTCACCCTTGCTGTCTCTGGGCAGGCAGACAAAAGTTCCCATGAGCCCTGAGAGCTCTGCCGACCACAGGTGTCCTGAGTCACGACCATAGCCCACCAGGCCTCTATAGACACCGTGGTGTCACATCCTTCTGACCAAACCACCACCTCTCTCCAGAGCTTAATCCACACCCCAGGGCTGAGGGCGGCTCATTTCCTGACCAAGGAAATGAGCTGAGGAGACATGGGGCTGAGAGTGGCCATCTTCCTCTGGCCACTGGCAGGGTCTAGCCAGGGACTTTGGGCCAGCTTCTCCCTTCCCTGAGCCTCGTTCTGACATTCTGGCTTAGGTGACATCAGCTGCCATTTACTGAGCAGGGACTGTGCTCGGCCCTTGACACAAATCATCTTTCTTAATCTGAACAACCCTGAGAGGCAGCTGTCATTCTCCCATTTTACTGATGAGTAAAACAGCCTCAGAGTGATGAAGATGGCTCCAGGTCATGGAGCTGGTAAGTGAGGAGCCGGGAGTAGGGCCGGGCCTGCCTGACTCGGATGCTCCTGACCCTGACTCCCCCTGCTTCCTCGCCAGGCAGGTCACCCAGGCAGAGGGCGCCGCCTTGGCGGGCAGGTTCGGGTGCTTGTTTTTCGAGGTCTCTGCCTGCCTGGACTTTGAGCATGTGCAGCACGTCTTCCATGAGGCAGTACGGGAGGCGCGGCGGGAGCTGGAGAAGAACTCCCTGGCCAGGCCGCTCTTCATCTCGGAGGAGAGAGCTGTGCATCACCAGGCCCCACTCACAGCCCGCCACGGGCTGGCCAGCTGCACCTTCAACACACTTTCTACCACCAGCCTGAAGGAGGTGCCTGCTGTGGCACAGGCCAAGCTGGTCACTGTGAAGTCGTCCCGGGCTCAGAGCAAGCGCAAGGCACCCACCCTGACGCTACTGAAGGGCTTCAAGATCTTCTGAGGGCCCCTGCTCAGGATCCCAAGCTCGGCACTGGGCGGTCTGCCGGGCAGGGGCTGGCTTCTCACCACCGGCTTTCCTTCTGATGGAGTAGTAGCCCTCACCGTCTGGCAGACAGATGACCCCTCCTCCAGCGCCAGACAGTGTCCCTGACACCCAGATCACTGTAGGAGCCGTAGGGACAGACAGGAATGCTGCTCCTGTTCCCTCCAGGCCTTAGTTTCCATGGTAACCACTGTATCCCTCACCCTGAAGGAAACACCACTGTGACAACGTGGAGACCTGGGGTCAGCCGGAAATGGAAGAAAATGGCAACATCCGTCATGGTGCCATCATCCCCTTTCCTGCTCCAGCTACAGCCAGGCCTGATGTGGCCCCTAGGGGATGGCTCTGGGTGGACAGCTTCATGAGGCCTTCATGAGGCTTGAGAGCAGCCCACCCTGAAGTCCCAGCACCTCCTGGTGGATGGGCAGGGCAGGGCAGGGGCAGGTTTTGCAGGGCTGGAGCCTGACCCTCCCCTTGTCTTCTGACCTCGCAGAACCCCCAGGCCACAAACCCCACAGTTTGCTCAAGTAAAATCTAGTTGAGAAATCCTACTTAGCCTGTGAGAAGCAAAGCTGTCTGGGGAAGGGCTATTTCCAGTGCTTTGCCTCTCAGTGAAGGTGGAGGGAAAGTGCTGCAGGCTGACCAGTGCAGGGAGCCTCCGGGGTATTTCTCCAGGAGGCAGGGCCCCTGTATTTTCCAACCTTAAATCAAGGACTCTGTCCACAGACCCTCAGGACCAGGCTTCTCAAGGTGACTGATCAAAACTGCAGAACAAAGTCATCTTCTCCAATGACAATCACCCAGGACTCCAGGGACCCCACACTGGGTGTACCAGGCATCCAGTAAGGAGAAACAGTGTTCTGCGTATTCTGTCTCTAAGAAGTCTGGGATGGCAGGACCTAGGATCTTTGGCAACGGGTCTGTGTGTTCAAAGTCCCCTTTTGGAAGACAGAACCTACAGCATTTTGGGTTCATAAATTTTGCATAAATTATCTGGGGTTGCCACCCCAGCGTGTACTGCAGCATGGTGGCTCATACACAGGATCAAGACACTCCTTTGGGACCCCATGGTTAGTAAGAGAAAGGCCTCAGAGGCAGGGGGTTTCATAGTTTTCTAGCTCTGCTTACCGCAGGGCCCCTGGCCCAGAGGAAGTCTTTCATGGACCCTCGGCAGATCAGCAGGTAAAGGAGAGGGCTGCAGTGGAGGGAAGGGAGTGTATACATGCTAAGTCACTTCAGTCGTGCCCGACTCTGTGCGACTGTATGGACTGGAGCCCACCAGGCTCCTCTGTCCAGGGCTTCCCTGGTGGATCAGATGGAGGGAAGGGAGGGGCAAGGAATTCTGAGCCCAGAACCCTGTCCCTTCCTTACTCAGCCCTTCCAGGAGCTTGGATTGAAAACAGGAGCTCCAGCCCAGGCTTCAGCCACATTCTACAGATGGAGAAGCCAAGGTCAGAGGGAGGCTGGGAACTCCTCAAGACCATGTGAGGAGTCTGACCAGGCTTTCTGACCCACAGGCTGGCTCTGGATTTCACACTTTCACTCCAAGCCACTTCTGTGTGGCCCACCGCCATTTGAACAAACTATGCAATTCCAACTGCCCACATCCAGAAGCATTTTAATAAAAAGATTTTGTTTGTTTTTTTTTCAAAACAGGGTTTTAGTTTGATTGCAGTTCACTCACTCTGCGAACACTCCGGGGGCACTGCCCTGCACCCTGACTAGCTTTCAGATTCTTGTGGGTCTGGAAGACGGACCTGTGGCACATCCCTGCATTTTGCCTCCATTTCTCCCTGGGCCAAAGTTGGCTTTTCAGAGAGCAAAGTCTCTGTTAGGATGGTCAGGTTCTTGTCATCTTTGTTTCTGCCCTCAGCCAAGTACAGGACTTCTGGAGTTTGTTTTTCCGGTGGCAGCTTCTTTTGATTTCTGGGAGGAGAGAAAACACTATTGATTGTGGGTTCCCCGTGTGGGGCACCTAGTGGTTGGAGCAGTGGTTGGGGCTCCCAAGTGGGTCAGCAAGTTTGAGGGGGCAGATCCAGTACACAGTTCTGGAAACAGTCTGGGGAGAAAGCTGAAATGGTTTGATAGGTTTTTGGCAGAGAAACATCTTAGACTTCTCCATGCATCATCTTACCAAACCCACAGTGCCATCCGTGAACTCAGCTACTGTTGCTTCTCTTGCAAGTGACATAATATATCTCAGAGGGGCCTGAGGAGCATGTGCCTGGGTCATGCATTTCTCTCCTGACTCCAGTCCTGTGTTCTTTTCACCAAGCTATAGTCTCATCTTGCTTAGTGTAGTCCTTATACCCCATCCCCACCCTCACTCCACTCCATCCCTAGATGGAAATTCCTACCTAATCCTTCTGCCTCTAGGTGCTTATGTCTCCAAACCGGCCTGCACACACCAGCCATGATTCCAGAGTCCTCAGCTCAAGTACCTTCACTGACTCCCCACTGCCCATTCTGGAACCTGGCATCCAAGATCCAGCCTTCCTACCAGCAACTTACCCAAACATCTTCCCTCCGAGGTGGTTCTACTCCAAGTTCCCACCCCTAGATCTCCTAGTGGAGAGATCCCGCCAGGGTTTGAGCTGACTGCCCAGACAATCTGTTTGGGTCACAGGGGAACATCTGACTGTCTGCTGCTCCTGAGGACAGCTGCCTTGTCTCCTAGGTGACTTTGCCGAGGCGGATGCTTCCTGACAGTCTGAGAGAGGAAAAGTCACTTTCTCAGAGGCACTACCCCTCTGGGTCTTTCTAGCAGACTGATCTTGCTAAAACATAAACCTTTCATGTCCCTGTACAAAGCTCTTCTCTGGCTCCCCAGTGCCCATGAGCTAGAACCTGAAAACTCCTTAGGGAGCCCCCAGGGCGTGTACACTCTGGGCCCTGCTGCCTCTTGGCCTCCCTTTCCTCCCCCCACCACAGTCCACACTACAGCCCCCTGGGCCCTCCTGCTCCTCCCTTGGGGCGTGCTGTCCCTTGGTCAGCTCAGCCTCCGTCTCTTTTTTGCCCTCAAGGCCCTAGATCCCACCTCTATCTATCCCACAGTCATCACCTGTCATTCTCAACTACACTTGTCTCCCCACCAAACTGTCAGCTCCATAAGACCGGGGCTGAATCTATCTTGTCCAGCCCTGTGGTCCCCATTCTCGGCACAGAACCTGGCCCACAGCAGTGCTCGGCTTATTCTGTGGAATGAATGATGACTGAGCTGTAGCAGTTCATAATGACTAGTTACTGATGTGAACGAAATAACTGAGTTCTTTCTTTCTGGCTTTATAGCAAAACTATGAGGAGGATTCATAGATGACATAAGATACAGCATAGGAAGAAGAGCTTGGAGGTTGGCCAACCCTTCCATGGATCCTCAGTGAGCTTAATCTGTACAGTGGGACTAAGTAACTTGTGCCAGCCTCACTTTACAGGGCTGGTTTGGTCAAGTGAGAGAATGTGAAGGTGCCTTCAACATTGCAAACCATGATACAGATCTGAGGAGGGATTCTCAGTATTACTCTTTAAAAGTTACTGCTAGTTACTGCTGCTGCTAAGTCGCTTCAGTCGTGTCCGACTCTGTGAGACCCATGGACTGCAGCCTACCAGGCTTCTCCGTCCATGGGATTCTCCAGGCAAGAACACTGGAGTGGGTTGCCATTTCCTTCTCCAATGCATGCAAGTGGAAAGTGAAAGTGAAATCCCTCAGTCGTGTCTGACTCTTAGCGACCCCATGGACTGCAGCCTACCAGGCTCCTCCATCCATGGGATTTTCCTGGCAACAGTACTGGAGTGGGGTGCCATTGCCTTCTCCCACTGCTAGTTACTAGGATATAGTAATTATTGAATGAATGAAGGAATGAGTGAACCAATTATTTGTTGAATAACTTCTAGAATCTGACACTGAGCCAGTTGCTTGGGGAAGCAAAGTTGAGGCAAATGTAGTTCCCGCCCTCAAGGAGCTTTCAAAAGTTAGTCCTGGACTCATCCAGAGAGTTTAACAAAATGCCAGTGCCCAGGTCCCCTCCCCCGCAGACCCTCTGCATCAGACTCTCTAAGGTGAGGCACAGATTTCTGTGTTTAACGTTCTTCCGCAGGTGATTTGTTTGTTCAGGGTTAAGGAGTATTGTTGTCATAAAAATGTCAGAATTACCCAGGAGTCCCAAGTGATCTCAGGTCTCTATCCATGCCCTGCATTTGGCCTTGGAGTAGCACGAGGTTTTCCCATGTAACCACATCCCTAATTCTGCAAAAGCCCCCACTGAGCACTTCCCACAATCCTAGGAGGAAAGAATCCATCACGGTTGCCATTTATAGAAGGAGAAGCCAGCCTGGAGGTACTGAGTGTCTTGCCCAGCTAGTGAGTGGCAGAACTGGAATCTGAACCCAGCCTGTATGACTCCAGAGCCAGTGAGCCTGATTTCTGAGACACACCAGCCCCCGCCCTGCTTGCCGGCCAGGGAATGGTCATCGGGGACAGCTGCTAGTTTTTCTGCAGCTTTGGGTTCTCAACCAAACAAAACCCTGCAGGCTGCATTTTGTTGACCCAAAGGGTGGACAGCCAAGGTCTCTAGATGACCCCTCTTTAGATTTCCCCACCCTTCAGAGACCACCCCTAGACCAGCTCCTCACCTGTTTGCCTGGATGTTCCTTCCCAAGAGGATGAAGCTTATTATGATCACCAAGGCTGCCAGGACGAACATGGAACTATTCCAAGGAGTTGCTGAGGAGGGACACGCAGGATGGAGCCTTGAGGACAGGCCGGGTGCCCCTCAGGCCCCTAACAGACCAACTCACAGCATCAGCTTCCCCCTGCTGTGGGCCACATATTGTAGAGAGAGAGTAGCCAAGCTGAAGATGAGCCAGGGAACTCCTGGTCCAAAGTAGGGGACAGGGGGAGAAGAGATCTCTGCTCCAAAGAAGTTCTCATCTACCTGGGGGAGACAGCACTGCAGTGGGATAATAATAGTGGGGAAAGGAGGTGTGTAGTGAGGATAAACTTCACCATCTTCAGAGTTTTGCTAGGGGCTGGCCAAGTGCAGTACAAGGGAAAGGAAGGGAGGGAGGAAGTGAGGAAGGGAGGGAGAAAGGGAAGAAGGAAGCAAGGGAGGGAGGAAAGAAGTGAGGAAGGGAGGGAAGAAAGGGTGGCAGTTAAATTAGATTTGACAAGCTGCCTGCAGATAATACATAAAGTAGCGAATCTGAGTTTGGATAATCAGGATCTGTCCATACCGTACCCAGATGAGGCAGCATCTAGCTTCAGAGCTTTTGCATCTACTGTTCCCTCTACCAGGAATGCCTTTCCCCACATAATCTGCATGGCTAATTCTGTTGCCTCCTTCAAGCCTTTATTCAAACATCAGCTTCTGAGCGAGGCTGTCCTTGACCACATGCATTCCATGGCTGCACGCTTCCTATTCCTTTCTTGGCTTAAATTTTCTCCTTATTACTCATTTCACCAGCACGCTATAAATTTTAGACATTTGCTGGTTTTCCTCTTTCACTAGAAGGAATGCTCTATGAGGGCAGAGATTTTTGTGTGTTTCCACTTCTGTAACCCCCATGCTGAGAACAGTCCCTGGTGCACAGAAGGAACTTAATAAATATTTGTGAATGACAGGATAGATGAGTAAATGAGTGACCAGCCCTGAGGAAAGGAGAGCGCAGTTTAGCCAGGCCCCTCTGGGTAGTGAGACCCTCAGCCTCAGTTCTTGCCCTGGAGGAAACGTGCAGCCTGCCATGGAGGAGAGGACCATGATGGGGGCTTCAGCTAGGAGAGCGCACCCTCACCACCCATCCCCGCCGCTTACCATCCTCTACTCGGAAAAACCAAAGCATTTCTTCCAGCAGCTCCAGAGGCACCTCGGTCATGGGTGGGGCTCCGGTTAGCTCCTCACTGTAGTTCATGCCCCTGCTCCTGGTTGGGATATGTTTCTGACAAGGAAGTTCTCAGACCCCTTCGCTCCCAGCTGCTCTCCTGGCCTACTAAGGTTATGACCCTTGGCAAAGGCCTTTAGACTCCTGGAAACGAAGAACGGAGCATGAATGGATATCCCACCCCAACTTACTCTCCCCTCCCTGCCCAAACCCTGGGCCCAAACCCTGCCTCTCCCTGGGGCCAAAGTTACAGGACTGAAATAGCTGGAACTCCCGGAGCAGGTGGGGCCTGAGCAGAGACCAAAGAAGTGGGAGCCACTCAAATCTTTATTAAAACTCATTACACGTGAGGAGGAGCACTGACGCGGGTGTGGGAAGGACTGAGCCACTGATGGGCTGTGGGACCGACCCTTGCAGGGTCTCTCCAGTCTCACCTGCCCCGCATTCCCTCCAGCGTCTGCAGTCCACCCCACTCCTTCCCCAAGTTTCCTTAGCAGCGGATTTTCCTGTGCTGGCCAATCACAGTGCCTGTCTCCCCCACGTGATGAAGGCTGGGCCTATCACCGTCTCTCTCTTGGATATCAACATACCCAGGACCCAGAGTGGAGAATGGTGAAGTGCCAGACAAAGATAGCTGCTGGTTAAATTTGGACCATTACAGTTTAATATAGTCCTAGAGGTCAGAGGAGCCTGGTAGGCTGCAGTCCATGAGGTCGCTAAGAGTCGGACACGACTGAGCGACTTCCCTTTCACTTTTCACTTTCATGCATTGGAGAAGGAAGTGGCAACCCACTCCAGTATTCTTGCCTGGAGAATCCCAGGGACGGCGGAGCCTGGTGGGCTGCCGTCTGTGGGGTCGCACAGAATCGGACACGACTGAAGCGACTTAGCAGCAGCAGCAGCAGAGGTCCTAACAAGTGCTATAAGGAAAGAAAAGGAAGTGTAAAACTTGATAAGAAAGAGTTAAAACTCATAATTTTCAGATGACAAGATCATCTATTAATACCTAGAAAAATAAACAATAGAACTTACAGACGCATTCACTGAAGTTGCTGTATACAAGCTCGAAATAGTATTTCTCCCATTATTAGTGAAACTGGAAAATTAAATAAAAATAAGATCATTCACAGTAGCATCCCAGCATCCCACAGCAGCACAGTAGCATATAAAGAATTTTTGGGAGGTGGGGGCTGTGCTGCGGGGCATGTAGGATCTTAGTTACCCAAACAGAGATTGAACCTGTGACCCCTGCAGTGGAAGCATGGAGTTCTTAACTCCTGGACCACCAGGGAAGTCTCTTGAAGAACATTTTTTAACTCTAGAACAAGATAATAATAATAAATGATCTGAATAAATAGAGTGGGATTTATGTTTTCAGACAGGATAAACTTACTAAGATATCAGTTATCCCCAAATAAATCTATAAATTCAATGCAATCTCAGCCAAAATTCTAACTGGATGGTTTTTGAGGACCTCAATACACTTATTCTAGTATTTATATAGACAAAGTAAACTGCAGAGTCAGACAGGACTGAGCACCTAAACATCGAAAAAAAGACTAAAAGGGGAGATTGGCCCCATCAGATGTTGAGATGTATTATAATAAAAAATGTGGTTTTGACATAAAACCAAGTCATTATACCAAGGCATGGGAACAGAGATTTCATAGAGACCTATATTCATGCAGAAACTTAATATTTCTAAGGTAAGGATAGCTCTGCTGACCAGTAGGGAAAGGAGGAATTGTTTAATAGATGGTGTCAGGAAAACTGGCTCACTCTATGGAGAAAGGAAGACCAGTTGCACATCTAGGGGTTTCCCAGGTGGCTCCAATCCACCTGCCCATGCAGGAGATGCAGATTCAATTCCTGCATTGGGACGATCCCCTGGGCATGTAAATGGCAACCCATGCTAGTATTCTTGCCTGGGAAATCCATGGACAGAGGAGCCTGGCGGGCTACAGTCCATGAGGTCACAAAGAGTCGGACAGGCTAGCACATGTCATGCACAGATGCACATCTAACAAACAACACACACAAAAACAAACTCCAATATTAAAGGCCTAAATGCAAGAGGAAAAAGTGCAAAGTTAATAGAAGTAGGGTGCTGCTGCTGCTAAGTCACTTCAGTCGTGTTCGACTCTGTGCGACCCCACAGACAGCAGCCCACCAGGCTCCCCCATCCCTGGGATTCTCCAGGCAAGAACACTGGAGTGGGTTGCCATTTCCTTCTCCAACGCATGAAAGTGAAAAGTGAAAGTGAAGTCGCTCAGTTGTGTCCGACCCTCAGCGACCCCATGAACTGCAGCCTTGCAGGCTCCTCCGTCCATGGGATTTTCTAGGCAAGAGTTCTGGAGTGGGGTGCCATGGCCTTCTCCGAGAAGTAGGGTAGCACTTCTTAAAACCATACAAGCTTAAGTCACTGAATAACAACAGAAAACTGTTGAATTTGATTACATCAAAATAAGATGATCTGTTCAATGAAGAATACTATCAATACAGTAGTAAACACATTTCTGATTGGGATAACATACTTGTGATGCTTAAAACCCAGAAGAAACTGATATCTAAAATGTACAAAGAATTCTAACAAATTAACAGGAAAAGGACTAGAATCCTAATAGATAATATAAACAGGCAGTTTACAAAATAGGAAACTCAAAAGGCTAACAAGCATATGAAAATATGCTTAAACTCTTTGGAAATCAGAAGAATGACAATTAAAATGAAATGAAACACCACTTGACATCTATTAGACTGGCATAGTTTGGAAGGTGGATAATGCCAGGTGTTGGTGTGGTTCTGGGGCTGTAGCCTTATGCACGGCCAGGGTGTGTAGACTGGGGCGGCCATCTAGAGAGCACATTAGTCAAAGTGAGTGTACACATGACCCAGCAGTTCTTCTCCTGAGCATATTCATATCCTGAAAATATCCCCAAGGATCATAAGGGAGCATGCAACACCATTTATGAAAATTCAAAATACATGCATACAAAACAACAATACACATTTTACAAAGACATATTTTTAAAAAGAGACATTCAACACATTAGATAATTATCTCTGGTGCGGGGGTGGGCATGGGAGGGAGAGGGGAGGAAAAGGGGTCAGAAGTGGAGATCAAAGTAAAGGGTTTTGAACAAACCAATCATGAAAACATGTCATAGGGCTAAGAGGACAACAAGGCAAAGAGAGACCAGAGGCCATCTCAGAATCCTCCCACTCTTGATGTCCAATCCAAAATAGCCTTTGCAGGCTCAGCCAGGAACATCCAAAAACAACTGGATGGCAAGCAGCCAAACAAAAAAACAAGGTACTAATAAAAAGACTGACGTCAGAGTTTTCTCCAACTCTAAATGCTCTGAGAAAACTGAACAAACATCTACAGATTTTGAAGGAAAATATTTTGATACAAATATAATACTGAGCCAAGTTTTCCATATATGAGTCATCATTCACATGCCAAGGGCTTCCTGGGTGGCTCGGTAGTGAAGAATCTGCCTGTAGTGCAGGAGATGCGGATCTGATCCCTGGGTCAGGAAGATCCCCCGGAGAAGGAAATGGCAACCCATTCCAGTATTCTTGTCTGGGAAATTCCATGGACAGAGGAGCCTGGAGGGCTACAGTCCATGGGTCATGAGAGTCAGATACAACTTAGCAACGAAACCATCACTACACTACTAATGTGCCAGGACAGAGATGGAAGTCAGGGAAAAAGAAAGATTTTTTTTTTAAAGAGTTTCACGGACTCAGATGCCCACTACCTACTTACTCATTTTAATTATATATATATATACTGAATAATGGAAAGACAAATTACAGGGATGGCCAATCGATGTGATCTTGTGTTCCAGCTCCAACTTCTCCAGAGCACTTGTTAAGGGTTGTGATCTTCTGTCTAGTCTCAGATGCAGGAATACCTGAATTAATTGGTAATATTGGCCACAGACCCCTGTTGCATATGCGGAACATGCACCCCCTCCCCCGATATACACCCACAGAGAAAAGAACACGGAGGTCAAGATGCCAACACCAGCTCCCTCTAGGGAAGTGGGCTGGGGTCTAGACCCATGGGACATCCACTTTGAACACTTCTGTACTGTATACCGGAGAAAGCAATGGCACCCCACTCTAGTACTCTTGCCTGGAAAAGCCCATGGACGGAGGAACCTGGTAGGCTGTGGTGTTTGGGGTCGCTAAGAGTCGGACACGACTGAGCGACTTCACTTTCACTTTTCACTTTCATGCATTGGAGAAGGAAATGGCAACCCACTCCAATGTTCTTGCATGGAGAATCCCAGGGTGGGGAGAGCCTGGTTTGCTGCCATCTCAGGGGTCGCACAGAGTCGGACACGACTGAAGCGACTTAGCAGCAGCAGTACTGTATACATTTCTCCTGAGTACCTACTACCTTTGTGAAAATGATACATGTAATTACATTTTTAAATGTATACATTTTGTATATATATTCTAAAAACACATATTTTGTGTATTTGTGTGTATTTTAAATGTATGCATATATTAGCCAAAGGAAATGAAAACACCAATTCAAATGATACATTCACTCCGATGTTCATAAGTAGCATTATTTACAATAGCCAAGATATGGAAGCCACCTAAATGTCCATTGACAGAGCAATGGATAGAGATGTGGTACACCTGTACCATGGACTCAGTCATAAAAAAGAATGAAATCCTGCCATTTGCAACAGCATGGATGACTTGGAGGCATGAGGCTAAGTGAAATAAGTCAGGCAAAGAAAGACAAATACTGTATGTGTCACTTATATATGGAATCTAAAAAATAAAATAAACTAGTGAATATAACAGAAAAGAAACAGACTCACAGATATATAGAGAACAAACTAGTAGTTACTAGTGGGAAGAAGGCATGGGCAGGGACAAGAGGGGGTAGGGGATTCAGAGATACAGACTACTATGTATAAACTAAGTAAGCTACAAGGATATATTGTACAGCACAAGGAATACAGGCAATAGTTTATAATAACTATAAACAGAGTATAACATTTCAAAATTGTGAATCACTATGTTATACACCTGAAACATATAATATTGTAAATCAACTATTCCTCAATTAAAAAAAAGTATGTATCAATTGTGTGTATACCTTTCTGGACAAAAATTCCAATTTTGGATGTTAAATTAGTGGAACTAATCAACATGTCAGTTCTTCCCAATGGGATCTAAAGATACAGGCAGCCCAAATCAAAATCCCAGCGAGTTATTTTATGGATATTGACAAACTGAATTTCAAGTTTATAAGGAGAAGCAAAAGGCCCAGGATACTCAACACAGGATTGAAGGAGAAGAACAAAGTTACAGCACTGATGCTACCCAACTTCCAGACTCACTTTAAAACTCCAGTAATCAAGACAGTGTGGTACTGGAACTAATCAAAAAGTGTACACATCTGCATGTGGGCTGATGCCCACAGTGGAATGTATGTTTTTAAACATGCATAATATTGTTATAATAAAAATATAGCAACACATGAAACAAAATGATAAGATGGATACACGTTGGCCCTCTCTATGTTAATGCTACAGAAACAAAGGACACATTCCCCTCAAAGCACTTATCCAGTTTTTTCTACAGAGAGTACAGTAGTAATATCTCTGAATTTTTAAAAAATTATTAGCTAAATGTCATGATTTATTTGCATTTCACTTTTCTGTTATTGTCTTTTTCCTGCTTCCGGTTCCCATCCAGGATATCGTATTGCATTTAGTCGTCATGTGCTCTTAGGCCCCTCCAGGAGATTCCTGCTTTATTTATATTTTTATCTTTCTTTTTCATTTTTCTTTTGAACTTTTAATTTTGTATTGGAATATAGCTGATTAACAATGTTGTGACGGTTTCAGGTGAACAGAGAAGGAACTCAGCCATACATATACATGTATCTATTTTCCCCCAAACTCCTCTCCCATCCAGGATGCCACATAACATTGAGCAGAGTTCCCTGTGCTGTACAGTAGGGCTTTGTTGGTTATCCATTTAAACATAGCAGCGTGTACAGTGTCCATCCCAAACTCCCTAACGATCCCTCCCCCGGGCAACCATAAGTTCTGTTTCCTCAGTCTGTGAGTCTGTTTATTTTGTAAGTAAGTTCATTTGTATCATTTCTTTTTAGATTCCACAGATAAGGGATGTCACAGGGTATTTCTCCTTCTCTGTCTGACCTACTTCACTCAGTATGAGATGCCTGCATTTTAATCAGAGCTTAACCACCTGCCCCTGGACATGATTCCTGCCAAAGACCTGGCACCCACCACCCCATTCCCGCGGCAGGCTGAAGACACTCACCCTGGGTCCCGGGTTCCGAGGACTCGTCTGGCCTGCTGGCGGGAGCAGCACTGGTTTCTCTCTTCCTCCTCCTCCTTTGAGGGGACACTGGCTGGTCTCCGCACCTGAGCTTCCTGCACAGCTGTCACCTGGGGGGCAGTGCGGCAGAGCCTGTGGCCGCCAGGCCCTTTTGGGAGCTCTGATTTAGCACACGCCCATGCCTGGAGCCTCCTTTGTCATTCCGGGGTGACTGACCTCTTGAATGAGTGGCTGCTGATGGCACACAGGCTCCATCTGACTTTCACAGTCAGCAAGAACCAGGAGCCCCATACTTTCCTTCTTATCTGTTGGCCTCAGGTAACAGGAAAACATCCAAACCCTCCTGCCAGCCCAGAGGAACGGGCTGGGGAGGACTCTCTGTCTGGAGCGCCATCATCGCAGGGGGATGTGTGCTATGTCCACTCTGGGGCTCTATTTCCTGGTGTTATCAATATTTAACCACCGAGCAGGGAGCCAAGGCTGGCCTTTTACAGCCTCTGCTTTCTCACAGCGAGGGTCATGGCCTCATGTGATATCCGCACAGAAAGCTATAAAATAAGACCTTTGGAGGGCTGGGGGTGGAGAGGCAAGACACGTGAGGCTGTGTGGGTGACCCAGAGAGGAGGAAGCAGGTCAGCGCTGTGTAGCAAGAGCTTGGTGAGGAGGCTGGAGCGAGGTGTCCCCCAGCCAAGCCAGACACATTCAATTCTGATCATCAGTGGGCTTTTCTACCTACCAGCTCCTTGCATCTCCAAAAACGCTTAGAGCTGGCTTAGCAAGGAGTAGGGTTCCCATTTCCCAAATGACAAAAGAGGTTGAAAGAAGTCACATGACAGGTGCAAGCTCCTCTACGTGTTAATACTGGCCAGCGGTGTGGATAACAGAGAAAAGGAGGTGCAGTGGGGAGCTAGGGCCTGAACGGAACTCCAGCTCCTCCTCATTCTGTCACTCATTCATTCAATAAATATTACTTGAACACCTACTGTGGACACAAGGTAAGCAAGACAGGCAAGGTCTCTAGTCTCCTGAAGCTCATACTCTAGGGGACAGACAGCCCACAAAAAAGTGAGTAAAACAAATAATTTCAACTAGTGACAATTTCTGTGAATAATTGCAACAGCAAAATGATGCAGAAATAGATGGGGGGCTGTGATTACTGTATTACATTACTAAAAACTGAATGATGAAGAATTAACTATGCAAAGACTTGGGGCAGCAGGTGCAAAGGTGCTGAAGAAATAATGAGGTTCATGAGTCTGAGAAACACACAACAAAGGGCAACGCAGCTGAAGCACAGTGATGGTGGGAGGTGGCACAATAGTTACAGGGTAGGCAGAAGCAGCTCATGCCGCAAAACAGGATAAGGGATACGGGTGTAGAGAGAAATCACTGGAGGTGACATCATTGGACTGACATTTATCCAGGATCAGTTCACCTGCTGGGTGGACAGTGGTTTCCCAGGGAGCAAGAGAGGAGATGGTAGCCTGTTGCATTCATCCAGGCAAGAGACAGTGGTGGTTTGGACCAGGTTAATGCAGTGGAGATGGTGAGAAGTGCTTAGGTTCAGGATGTATTTTGGAGAGAAAGGCAGCTCATAGGTTTCAAAAAAAGGACCGCAATTCTAACTTTCTTAAGCACAAAAGGAATTTAAAAGGAATTCATTGGCTCGTATAATTGGGAAGAGCAGAGTGGAGTCGATCTTAGGGATAGCTGGAATCAGGAGCCTGAAGATCCTTCGCTCTTTCTCTCTCTTGGTCTCTCCCTGTTCTCTCTGGATATCAGGTTCTTTCCTACAGGCAGGCCATCTCCTGGCAGCTGGACCAGACTGTGGGAAATCCAGGCTCACACCGTCACAGCCAGAGGGGGAAGGAGTCTCTTTTCTTAACTCCAGTTTGACAATTCCTGGGACAGGACCCTAATTATCCAGGTCTGGGTCACAAACCCACATTTTGGATCAGTTATTGTGGTCAAGGGTGAAGTACTATGAATGCTCGCTCAAATCTCATGCCCATTGAGTAGCCAAGACAGAAAGGCTGTGAGCTGGATGGGCATGTCAGTGTGGGTCCCTAAAGTGACCCTTGACCACAGTCATCTGAATCTGCCCTGGGGGCGTGTCCCTGGGATTGTGTCCCCTTCAAGATGTGCCTTCCCCAGCCAAGGCTTTCCACTCTCCTGCCTGTGTCTCTTTTCTTCCTCCTCTCATTCAGTTCTTTCTGCTATAACTTAACCAGTAACTATTATTCCATGTCTGCCCTGTGCCAGGATTTATGCTACTAATGAACAATCACAGGCATTGTCCCTGACCTCATGGAGACTACAGTCTTGTGGTCACACCAGGGATCATGCAATTGATAGCTGTGTGATAAGTGCCATGAAGTACACACAGAGATGTGAGTTCATTACCAAGCCCTCCCTTCCGCATAGCATCAAATGTACCTCTGGACAAATCAATCTTACCTTGAACTCTCTTGACCTCTCCAGCCCCTAGTCTTCCTGCCTGGAAGACGGTGGGCAATTAGTGGTGGAAGGCAATTGAAAGGGCTGTGGACTTTCCCCTGCTACTCTATCTGCCACCTCATAATCTGCCTAGTCTCAGCTTAAACATTATCTTGTCAGGGAAGCTTTCCATATCAGTTAAGAATTGTGATTGGCTCCGGGTAGCAAAGACCCAATTTCAATGGTTTAAATACATAAGGGCTTATTTTTTCATATAGAATTTGAGAAGTAGCCAATTACTAATTTAACTGCTCAAAAGCTCAAAGAAATCAGCACTTAGATTTCTGAGATTTCCCTCATGGCTAATGCAGCTCTTGCTATGATGTTCAAGTTCCAAGGAGAAAAAGAAAAAGGGGAAAAAGAAAAAAAAATGTGGCTATCAAGTATCATGGACATATAATCTGGCAACGAGTAAATCCAGACAACACAGAGAATTACAGATGATGACGGCATTCCCATAGCAGGCTAACCAGGGAACTTTATTGCCAGGGGAACCTCACAGGTCATGCCCAGCAGGATTTGATAACGGTCATGGACCAGTGATGGCTGCACAGACTGTAACAGAGCCTTCTAACTGTCTCTAGAACACATTGTTACCTTCTTCCTTTTCATAAAAGAACCCTCTGAATTTCAGAGTCATATGGCCACCCAGCTAGAGCCCACATTTCCCAGATCCCTTGCAGTTTGGGGTGCTCCTTTGATTCCGTTTTGGACAAGAGGTCAAAGACAGTAGTGTAGTACTTTTGAATTACTCTTTTTCTGCAACTTATGTAAACCTTCTAATTGATGTGTAACCTATACACAGGAAGGCAAACAAATACTAGGCTGTGGTTTAGTGGGTTTTCATGTGTGAACCTACCCACGTGTGGGAACTTACATCCTCCAGATCAGAATATTTTCAGAAGCTAGAAGCCTTCTTGTGTCCACTTCTGGTTCCTGACCCCAGCCCCTCGAAGGCAACCACTATCCTGACTTATAATACCGTATGTTAGCTTGCCTGTTTTTATATTTCCCATAAATGGAATCGATCAACATGTAATCTTTTGTGTCTGGCTTCTTTTGCTTAACATTATATTGTGGTATTCATCCATGTTGTGTGTGGTTGTGGTTCATTTATTCTTATTTTCAGAATATGCCATTGTGTGACTATGCCACACTATTTTTAATCTATGGATTTTGTTTTTATAAGAGAAATTTCAACCCACCCACTTCCTTTCTCTGTCTGGAACATGAATATGGTGGTGGAAAGAACATCTAAAGGCAGGAGTCATTAAATTACAACCCATGGACCAAGTCTAACTTGCTTTTGTAAATACAGTTTCATTGGAACATGGCCATTCCCCTTTGCTTATGTAATGCCTATGGCTGCTTTTGGGCTTCCCAGGTGGCTCAGTGGTAAAGAATCCCCCTGTAATGCAGGAGACTTAGGTTCAATCTGTGGGTCAGGAAGATCCCTTGGGGAAGGAAATGGCAACCCCCTCCAGTATTCTTGCCTGGAAAATCCCATGGACAGAGGAGCCTGGTGGGCTACAGTCCGTGGGGTCGCAAAAGAGTTGGACACAACCTTAGTGACTAAACAACAACAATATGGATGCTTTTGCATCACATTAGCAGAACTGAGCAGTTGTGACAAAGATTGCACAGCCTGCAAAGCCTAAAATATTTACTATTTGGGTCTTTACAGGAAATGTTTGTGGACCCAGACAACAAGTCAGAAGGACCTGGGTCCCTGGATGACCTCATGGAAAAGAGCAGCCTACCCGCCCTGGATCAGTTGCCCACCTCTGGAGTGTTATGTGTGAGAGAGGCACACTTTGGTACGATTTGAGGCACTGTGTTTGAGATCTCTTTGTTACAGAATCTTAGTCTATACTGTAACTAATACATACATTATTTATGCTCAGTAACTGTTTAATTAGTGAATGCAATGGCATCAGAAGAACTCAGTACTAGTCCAGTTCACTTTTACTAGGACCAGGCATACGTCCTTGGACCTTGGACTTCTTTTTCTTATCAAACCATATAAACTTCAAAGAGGAGTAAAAAAGAAAGGTTAGACATTATTACCATGACAAAACCCAGACCCTTTAAACTCAGGAGGTTTTTTACCTGGGGCTAACCAGTTAGCTTTTCCACTTAATAAATAAACAGGTAAAACCCAATATGAAGAGGGGAAGCCTTTGCCTAAGAACGAGGGTAGTGAAGGTAGGGCAACACCAACTGAGCTGTCCAGGGTCCTGATCCCTCAGTTCAGGGCACTTCAATATGCGTCCAGGATTAAAGTGCCAGGTAGGGTCCTCCCCTGAGCTCCAGGAACTTAGGGGTAAGCATCTTTCTGCTTCTCAACCTCCTTCCTCCTTCCTCCCCACATAAAGATGTGATGCTTGTCAAGGCTGACAGCAAAGGCTTCAAGGTGGTGGAGACTGCTCTATATTTTCAGATCAGACTGTTCTGTTCTTTGGGATGAGCCATTCATTATTAGCTGAAGCCAAACGAGATGGTCATGCCCTTGACTAGCTGTTCTTTCCTTCATTTTCACAAACGTCGCTTACACTCAGAAGCCAATTTAGTCATTAAAACAATACTTTTTCCAAGTCCCCCAAAGCAGCACATTCTCTTCTCAGTAAACCTCACAGAAAATGAAATGAAATCCAGAGGGAAATGACAACACACACGATAATGCAGTAGGGATACATGTACAAAGATGTTCACTGCAGCATCGTTTAAAGAGGTTTTTAAAAATCTAAATGTCCAAGAACAAGGGAGAGGTTAAATCATGGTACAATTGGAACCAATATTTCTTCTAAGGGCCAATTTTTATATTAAACTCAGAGGAGGGAAACATGTAGTAGATTTAGTGAGGAGATTTTCTGAAAAGACACTGCAATTAAATGTCCAAAACTATCGGTGTTTAATCACTGACCTATGCCTCCATCTGCAATAGGGTGATTGAGAAAAAAGATCAGTATCCAAAGAGAAGCCACCATTACATTGAAATAAAATCATCTCAGTGATTAAATGCTTTTTCAACAGACATAGGTTTTGCTGGAAGTATTTCAGGAACATTTGCAAAGCATTGGACATTTGGGCAGAAACTGGTTGAAACAATGGCACAAAGTTTATGCTTTCTCCAAGAAAGGACATTCTGTAGCCAGCACTTTTACCTTAGCTATAACACTGGAAACTTTCTATGTCATTGACCCCTTGCTCCTGGTTATAGTATAACCAAATAGCTTCTTCAGTCTCTGACTAAATCAAAGTCCAAGAGTAGAATAAAGCCAAAGTCTATCAGCCTTTCATTTTAATCATATGAAGTACTTGAAGTTTAATCATTCCCCTGCACAGAACACTGAATAGTTTTATCTTGAAGAAAGGTGCTCAATAATCTGTTTGAGAAATGTCTAACAACTTGGTCAAATAAGCGTTGTGTGTTACTTTGTCTGAATTTTGTGGTTCTCATCTTCACAAGCAGGTAAGCATTCTTTCAGGAAACTAAGTAGAATATAGTTGAGAACTCTTGAGACTGCTTAGTTAGGACTATAGTTAAAGTTTTATCACCATCTTGCTGTCAGGGGAAAGGCCTCTGGTAGTCCCAGTTTGGAGAAGGCAATGGCAGCCCACTCCAGTACTCTTGCATGGAAAATCCCATGGATGGAGGAGCCTGGTAGGCTGCAGTCCATGGGGTCGCTAAGAGTCGGACACGACTGAGAGACTTCACTTTCACTTTTCACTTTCATGCATTGGAGAAGGAAATGGCAACTCATTCCAGTGTTCTTGCCTGGAGAATCCCAGGGATGGGGGAGCCTGGTGGGCTGCCGTCTATGGGGTCGCACAGAGTCAAACACGACTGAACTGACTTAGCAGCAGCAGTCCCAGTTTAGAGGTGTACTTTTGGTGAGTAATTAGATAAGCATTGTGAGACTAGATTTAAAACCAAAACCAAAACCATGTTCAATTAGAAAGTCACTAAGACTCTTGACTGATATCAATTGTGTGGGTAAGTGACTAGGGTTTCCAGAATAAGTCTGAATCCCCCTAAGTTTATCAGAAAAATTTCTGATTTTTTTAATCAGAAAATTTAATTTATTTCCAGAAGGAAGTTATGAATTAAATCATTCAAAAAGAAAAAAATTATATCTTGGACCATATTTGGGACAATTTTTCTCTTGCACAACTTCTCCTTTGGGCTCAGATAAGTTTTAAAGATCTGCCTTGGTTAAAAAAAAAAAAAAGACTCTATGTCCATTAAGTTTCTTATCTAGTTGATCACTTTTTACTTTTTTGAGAAAATGGAGGCAAGTAGTCATATAAAAACATAATCATTGATGGAAATATTTGTATCCACATTAATATTATTCTTGTAAACCAGCTTCCTATCTTTGGAAGGAATTTCTCTTTATTTTTAATTTTTTTTCTTGAAATGTAGTTGATTTACAATGTTGTGTTAATTTCTGCTGTATAGCAAAGTGATTATATATATATATGTTATTTTTCATATTTTTTCCATTATAGCTTATCACAGAGTACTGAATATAGCTCCTTGGGCTTATGCCGTAGGACCTCATTGCTAATCCATCATGTAACACTAGTATGCAGCTGATAACCCTAAACTCCCTCTTGATCCCTCCCCCAATCCTCTCCCCCGCTTGGGAATCCAAGTGTCCTTTATGTCTGTGAGGCTGTTTCTGTTTCATAGATCAGTTCATCTGGGTCATATATTAGATCCCACATATAAGTGATATTATACGATATTTGTCTCTCTCTCTCTGACTTACTTCACTTACTGTGAAAATCTCTAGGACCATCCATATTGTTGCAAATGGATGCAACATCTATTTAGTTCTTTTTCATGGCTGAATAGTTTTCCATTATATATTTGTACCACATTTTCCTTATCCATTCCTCTGTTTGTTGGCAGACACTTAAATTGTTTACACATTTTGGCTATTGTTCATAGTGCTTCTATGAACATAGGGGTTCGCATATCTTTTTGAATTCTAATTTTATCTGGGTATATAGATATGCCCAGGAGTGGGATTGCTGGATAATATGGAAACTCTATTTTTAAATTTTTGAAGAATTTCCACTGTTTCCATAATGACTGCACCAACAGTGTAGGAGGGTTGAGAGGAATTTCTAAACAAATATGGGATGGTTTTCATTCAGTCTGGTGGTAGCTGTCTAATGCAGTTTATGAACCTGAATTACGTAAGTATTATTCTACGTGTCATGTTTTAAATCAGGAGTGCAACAAGAGGTATCTATAAATGGGCAAAGCCTCCTCACTGAGTGGTCAACAAAATCAGAGCCATAAGATTAGAAGCAGAAAGTTAACTTTTGCCTGTAAATGGTTACAAAGCTGTAGAGTTGAGTTTCCATTTCTTCCACCAGAAGAGCTTGATACTCACCTTCTCAGTGTGTTTGCTCTGAAAACAGAAACCAAGCACCCTCTAATTCCCCTCACCGGGTTTGGTCATCAGTTTCCTCATCTCTTTTGCAGCCCAAGTTCGTCAATGTTTCTGGCCTGCCTAGTAGTGGCAGCCTGTATGACATGTAAGTTTGTGACTCTCTAAGTCATTTTCCCAAAAGGTTTTGTAGCATCATTTCCGTATATAAAATGCAGTGCTTGTTTCTTATCCATGGGAAGCTTTAAAACTCATAAAAAGACATTAATCTCTAAATATGACCCTCCTGATTGGATTTACATGTGTGGATCTTCCAATCATACTTTGGTGAGAAGGAGAACCAATTCTAATTGAACTTACGACTGGAAAGCAAGGGCCTTGCAGACGTCTCTTCTGGATGGTGCTGCAGAGAAGGACACTTTGTACATCCTAGTCTCTAATGCAGTGTGATGGTGGGGCACGTATTCTGAGGCAACCAGTCCCTGGCTTCTGAAAACTGGATGATCGCAAGTATACAATTTATTTCTTTCATGAATTTTGATGGGTCAAAATAGGAATAGGATTTATCTGGGAAGTAATTAAAATGTTCTAAAATTGACTGAAATAAAACACAAACTTATGGGAAGGATTCACAAAGCTAATAATCAGGGAGATTTAGGGTAATAGTTCCTTTAACTATGTGTGTTAAGGGAGGGCATTCCTGGACTTCCTGTTAGTCCAGTGGTTAAGACTGTGCCCCTAATGCAGGGAGCACAGATTCTAGCTCTGTTCAGAGAATTAAGATCCTGCATGGTGCAATCTGAAAAACAAAAGAGTATATCTTTCAGTTTGAACAGTTAAAGCCTGCTAAACTGAAGGTTAGAGATGCAATAAAAATGCCCTTAATCAGTCATATGTATAGCAGAGTGCAGAACAGCAACATTCCAAGACAATGCCATCCACATTCCATCACTGGTTTCATTCAGTCCTACATGATGAATTCTCTGTAGGCAAATATGGGATCAGCTGTCCAAATTTACAGATTTATCTGCTTCTAGATAAAGGAGTTTCAGAAGTTTTGGGATTTAAGTGCTCTGGTACATCCTGCCAGGCAAAGTCAACTCACACCAAAAGGCCAGAGCTCCTGAGTTAATGCTCTGTAGTATTAATAGTTAAAATTGCTGGCACACCATTGTACACTGCTGGTGGGAATATAAAACAGTGCAGCTACTTTAGGAGACACCTGACAGTTCTTCTAAAAGAAGAATGTGAAACTATCATATGACCCAGCAGTTCCACTCCTAGGTCTGTACCCAAGAAAACTGAAAACATACGTTCACACCAAAATTTGCACATGAATGTTCACAGCAGTATTATTCATAATAATTAACAAGTAGAAACAACCCAAATGTCCCCCAGCTGATGAATGAGTGAGCAATGGAATATTCACCAGCTATTAAAAGCAATGAAGTACTGATACTTACAACAGATGAAGCTTTAAAACTATATAGTGAAAGAAGCCAGTCACAGAAGACTACATCTGATATGATTCCATTTACATGAAATGTCCAGAACAGGCAAATATATGGAGGCAGAAAATCAATTAATGGTTGCCTAGGGGCAATGGAGGGGTTGAATAGGGGTAATGGAATAGGATTTATATAGGAAGTAACTAAAATGTTCTAAAAGTGACTGAAGTAGTTGGTGCACAACTCTGTAAATATACCAAAAGCCACCAACTTGTACATTTTAAATGAGTGAATTCAATAATATGCGAATTATATCTCAATAAAACTGTTAAAAATAATGAGTATCTGATACAGTCCTTGGGCTTCCCTTTGTGGCTCAGTGGTAATAAATCTGCCTGCCAATGCAGGAGACACAGGTTCGAACCCTGGGTTGGGAGGATCCTCTGAGAAGGAAATGGCAACCCACTGCAGTATTCTTGCCTGGAGAGTCCCATGGACAGAGGAGCCTAGTGGGCTACAGTCCATGGGTCGCAACGAGTCAGACACGACTTAGCGACTGAGCACATATGCATGATACAGTCCTTACGACCAAGGTTATAAGATTTGCCTTTGACATTTCTTGCAGAAGATCTCTGACTTATGTACAAGGGCATTTAGAGAAATGTGAAGAGAGAGCAAAACCCACATGTTGATGACAAGCCTACATATTAATAGCTCTGCTTTCACTTATTATTACAGTGTCAACTAAATACATCAGAATGAAAGAGAATGGAATTCCCTACTGGAGAGTAGGACAGAAGCAAGGGGCTTTTCCATAACTCTTATATAAAGACTTAATTGATCATCAGTCCCAGCAGGAAAGATGTTTTAGACAGCAAAGGCTTTGAAAAATCTCCAGGATATGACCCTCTGACTGTAAAGTGTAGAGTGGATATCACAATCACCTCCAACTGACAAAGTTATTATCATTCTAAGAGAAACCTTCTTAGAAATAAATTTATTGACAACCTTTATTCATGAACAGAAATATGCTACTATCCAACACAAGCTCTGTAATAATATAGCCACAGCGATACTTTACCTGTAGAAACTAATAGGGTAGTAGCTTGTGCTTCTCTTTGTAATTAGGCAGCTTTCTCCATATTCTGAATCCAATAAATAGAGAAGCATGCTACTGAGGTAACGGAAAACTATGGAGTGTAACTCCTATGCAACTGATTTCTAGCATCTCTCTTCTCTGTGAGTGATATCTGAGGGTAAAAGGTGAAAGAGGCTTTGGTGCTGTCTAGTAGCTGTCTAGAAAATAAAAAAGATGGGTTTGGGTGTAAAATCAGGCTAGCTATTTTATTACTTCAGATGTGGGGCCCAATTTCAGGGAAGAGCAAAAATGGCCATTGCTTTAGCTATTGTACTAACCAGAGTTTTGCAATGCTTTAAACATTACAGCAGAAGGCAACACAACAAACAGGAATTCCAGCAGCTCAAGAAGCAAGGAATCTTTACAGTTCTGTTTGTTTGCTTACAGTCATTCATAGATTTTATATTTCCAAAAGTTTCGTGAAAGTTAATAGACTCCTTTAGGATTTCCCCAGTGGTGCAGTAGATGGGAATCCTCCTGCCAATGCAGGGGACACAGGTTTGATCCTGGGTCCAGGCAGATTCCACATGCCATGGAACAACTAAGCCTGCATGCCTAGAGTCCATGCTGTGTAACAAGAGAAGCTACCACAATCAGAGGCCTGCTCAGGGCAACTGAAGTGTAGCCCCTGCTTGCTGCAACTAGGAAAAGGGCAGAAACAAACAAATTCTCCAAGACAGGCTTCAAAAGTACATGAACCAAGAACCTCCAGATGTTCAAGCTGGATTTAGAAAAGGCCGAGGAACCAGAGATCAAATTGACAACATCTGTTGGAGTGTAGAAAAAGCAAGAGAGTTCCAGAAAAACACCTACTTCTGCTTTATTGACTACGCTAAAGCCTTTGACTGAGTGGATCACAATAAACTGTGGAAAATTCTTCAAGAGATGGGAATACCAGACCACCTGACCTGCCTCCTGAGAAATCTGTATGCAGGTCAACAAGCAACAGTTAGAACTGGACATGGAACAACAGACTGGTTCCTAATCGGGAAAGGAGTACGTCAAGGCTATATATTGTCACCCTGCTTATTTAACTTATATGCAGAGTACATCATGAGAAATGCCGGGCTGGATGAAGCACAAGCTGGAATTGGGATTGCTGGGAGAAATATCAATAACTTCAGATGTGCAGATGACAGCATCCTATGGCAGAAAGTGAAGAAGAACTAAACAGCGTCTTGATGAAAGTGAAAGAGGGGATTGAAAAAGTTGGCTTAGAACTCAACATTCAAAAAATGATCATGGCATCTAGTCCCATCACTTCATGGCAAATAGATGGTGAAACAGTGGAAACAGTGAGAGAGTTTATTTTCAGGGGCTCCAAAATCACTGCAGATGGTGACTGCAGCCATGACATTAAAAGATGCTTGCTCCTTGGAAGAAAAGCTATGACCAACTTAGACAGCATATTAAAAGCAGAGACATTACTTTGCCAACAAAGGTCTGTCTAGTCAAAGCCATGGTTTTCCCAGTAGTCATGTATGGATGTGAGAGTTGGACTATAAGGAAAGCTGAGCACCGAAGAATTGATGCTTTTGAACTGTGGTGTTGGAGAAGACTCTTGAGAATCCCTTGGACTGCAAGGAGATCCAACCAGTCCATCCTAAAGGAAATCAGTCCTGAATATTCATCGGAAGGACTGATGCTGAAGCTGAAACTCCAATACTTTGGCCACCTGATGCAAAGAACTGACTCTTTGGAGAAGACCCTGATGCTGGGAAAGATTGAAGGCAGGAGGAGAAGGGGACGACAGAGGATGAGATGGTTGGATGGCATCACCGACTCAATGGATATGAGTTTGAGCAAACTCCAGGAGTTGGTGAGGGCCAAGGAAGCCTGGAGTGCTGCAGTCCACGGGGTTTCAAAGAGTCGGACACGACTGAGTGACTGAACTGAGCAACAAAGACCCGGGAAGCCATAAACAAATACTTTTAAAAAATAGACTCTTTTAATAGTATACATTTGGGAAGTTACAGCAAAAATCTTCTAAAACCTACGCAAAAGAAAAATACAAGTCGATTTCACTACTTCACGTCAAGGACAGACCATATACTCACGATCAGGTATGAGATTCCTATATCAAGCTAGATTTTTTAGTACTTTATTATACGTGTGTGTGCACGTGCACTCACTCAGCCTCATCCAACTCTTTGTGACCCTGTGGACCGTGGCCCACCAGGCTCCTCTCTCCATGGGATTTCCCAGGCAAGAATTGTAATGTGTTGCTACTTCCTCCTCCAGGGGATCTTTCTGGCCCAGGGATCCAACCCACATCTCCCGCATCTGCTGCATTGCAGGCAGATTCTTTACCTCTGAGCCATCAGGAAAGCCCATTTATCATACATAAGCTTACCAATATAAGCTTTTAATATAGCTCTATACATCTATATTTTGAATGTGCAGCCTAAATGACAGGTACAATGTTATTCAAAGTTTAAAATTTTGGCTTTAAAAATAAAATTAGCCTAATAAACATACTTTAGGACGTTTTTTACTGCATTGATTTTATTCTAACAATTTGAATCTAATGAAAAATTACATTCCATACAGACCAGAGTATGTAAAAAACATGTTTTAATAATTTTATTGAAATATAATTGAGGTACCACATGATTCATTGATTTAAAATGTGTGCAAGTCAATGACTTTTAGTAAGTTCAAAGAACTGTGTCACCATTTCTGTTTCTACATGTCTGCCTGTTTTGGACATTTGTGTATACGGAATTGTACACTTCTTTGGTCTTTTGTGATTTTTTTGTGACTGGTTGTAAAAGGGATTGTGTAACTTTCAAGAACCTGGATGTTGTCTATTCTTTTTAATTTCTTTAGTTTATTTCAGATAACCAAAAATAATTTATTAATTACCTTAATATGTCTAAGCTCTTAAAGTTAACTAGTGATCTGGGAATTACTATTTAAACTGGCATTAAATAATGAATTAATCACTGTTGATATTAAATACACACCCTAACTTTTACTGAGGTATTACAAGCAGAGCAATTCTGTGGTTTCACATGGTTTGCAGTGTTGTCTAAATTTTACATATCACACTAGTCATTATAACTGCATTCAGTTGAGATGCCATGTTTATGTCTACATAATTTTACGTTCTTGGTGTAAAGAACAATTAGTTATGTAATCTATAAGATAAGCATGAGGAACTTAGAAAATTCCAATTAATTAGGCTTATCAGAATATAAATCCAAGCTTCCCATGAATTAAAATGCTATGTTGGCATTTTACCCACATTGTGATCAAATCTGAGTCTTTAAAAAAATTGAATTCCAAAAAAAAAAAAATTGAATTCCAGCACACACAGAACCCATTAATCATAAAAATAGAACCTGATGAATTTTCACAAACCAATCACACTTGCATCATCAGTCCCAGATAAAGAAATGAAGCCTGACCAAACACCTAGAAGCCACTCTGTGCTCCTTCCCCAGTCACCACCACCAAACCCCCTCCAAGGGCAACAACTATCTTGAGGCTTTTTTTTTTTGATGAGCATGCACTTGGCCAGCTTTAGTCTCCAAACTTAGTCTTTTAAAAAAAATATTTATTTTTGGCTGCACTGGGTCTTCTTTGATGCTTGTGGGCTTTCTCTCATTGGGGTGAGTGGGGGCTACTAGATTTTTTAGTACTTTATTATACGTGTGTGTGCACGTGCACTCACTCAGCCTCATCCAACTCTTTGCGACCCTGTGGACCGTGGCCCACCAGGCTCCTCTCTCCATGGGATTTCATCAAGTTCTATTTTTATGATTAATGGTTTCTCTTATTGCTCTAGGCACAAGGGCTCAGTAGTTGTGGCACATGGGCTCAGTCGCCCCTTGGCATGTGGGAATCTTATTTCCTGAACCAGGGATTGAACCGGTGTCCCTTGCAGCGGCAGGTGGATTCTTAACCACGGTCCCCTGGGAAGTTCACAACTATCTTGATTCTAACACCATGGGGTCGCAAAGAGTCGGACACGACTGAGCAACTGAACTGAACTGAAATGGCTTTAGTATCTTGTCAGTTTCCTTGTGGCTAGGCAAGGGTAGTTTATGAAAAGACATTATATTCTCCCTTTGTTAATATTACACAGTTGTTTTGCTTGGGGGAAGGGGCTGAGAAACAAACCAAAGATTTTATGATTTGATTTATTTAAGCCTGTTTCAATATTTCTCTTGGTTTCCTAGGTTGACTGTGGGCAGCACAGAGAAACTTTCTTAGCCCTCTCTCTTATCCCTAAGCTGTGTCTCATTCCTGTAATACCTCATCTGGCTTCCTTCCCTGGGACTGTGAGACTCTTCAGCTGTCATGTGACCTCTCCAGTCTCTCTCCTCCAGGGCCCTCAGTCCTGTGGGTCCACGATGCTTCTTAAGCTCTCTCCCGAGGTGGAAAGGCACGCAGATGTTGCATAGAATAGCCTCTTCAATATTTGTGGATCATCTGTAAGAGCTTAGGGCTTCCCTGGTGGCTCAGATGGTAAAGAATTTGGCTGCAATGCAGGGGACCTGGGTTCGATCCCTGGTTCGGGAAAATACCCTGGAGAAGGGAATTGCAATCCACTCCAGTATTCTTGCCTGGAGAATTCAGGCAAGGAGCCTGAGGAGCTACAGAGGAGCCTGGCGGGCTACAGTCCATGGAGTCGCACAGAGTGGGACACAACCGAGAGACTAACACTTGTAAGAGCTGGGGCGGGTGTAGGGATGTGGGGTGGTCAGCAGGTCCCGGTCCTTCCCCAGCGGGTGGCCTTGCAGATCCAACCCTGCTTTACAGAGCGGCTAGACAGATTAGGAAGTGACATATGCTGAGCGCACGGATGGCAGTAAGAACAAAGCCGAAAGGGAGTCAGAAGCACGTTCAGGTACGGGAAATTAGTGCGCAGCGCCCCCTCGCGGACTTCTGATGCAACCACAGGCAGTAGATGGTAGGGTACGAATCTTCGCTCTAAGGGGCTGCATACCAAAAGGCACCACTGGGCTGCGTCCCTCGGTTCAGTTCCCGCCGCTGACAGTGGCGCGATGCTTATATGTGGCAAACCTCCTCCTGGTTGCATGCGGCACGGCCTCCCGGGCCACAGATTCTTGTGCAATAAAGCATCGGTCACCTTGCTAACCAGAGCTCTGACCATTTCCACTTGTGCCTCAGCTCCATCTTTCCCAGGGCTCTGTTTGTTCCTCGTTAAACTCTCAATGCCAACGGGCTAATTTTATACACAGACACACACACACACACCCACAGTCTGTGGCAGGTCTCCTGACTCCTCAAAAATTACGTTCGCATAGGTTTAGGTGGGATGATGGGGAACAAGGGACATTTCCTTAAACTCCTGGATCACCTCTCTCAACAGCTTCTCATGGAAGCCAGTCCCACATTCTAGGTTTCTACCAAACATCTCTGCTTGCTGGTCTCATCACTTCAGTTTCAAAGCATTCAAAGCTGAAATGTTGTCATGGTTACCACCAGGCAGTTCTTCCTCTGTCAACCACACTGCTCTTGTCTTGTCACCCAGACTCAGAACTTGGAGTAATTTCATTGATTCAAATGCACACATACTCCATTCATCAGGGGAGAGAAATTTCTGGAAACTGAAGCACCAGCCAAATTAGTTCTATAATAGCCCAGTCCTCTTGGATATGCTTTCTGAACATCTTAATTTATTACCTAAAACTGCTTGCCATAGAGGCTGATGTCTTCATCTTTGTGTTCTCCAGCCATGGATTTGTCTGGGCTTGGAAATAGATTTCACCCCATTCCCGCCCCCATACATCCCCAGTTTACCATCAAGAGTTTCAGAAAGATTTCCATGTTAGCATCCTGGGAAAATGTCAGTTGCTATAATAACATCATTTTCAGGTTTTTTTTTTTTAAGAAATTTGCTAAAAATGAAAAGAACGCCTGCTAGAAACTTAGATGTCAGTGGTTCAGTTCAGTTGCTCAGTTGTGTTTGACTCTTTGTGACCCCATGGACTGCAGTACGCCAGGCTTCCGTCTCCATCACCAACTCCCGGAGCTTGCTGAACTCGTGTCCATTGAGTCGGTGATGCCATCCAACCATCTCATCCTCTGTTGTCCCCTTCTCCTCCTGCCTTCAATATTTCCATCAAGGTCTTTTCCAGTGAGTCAGTTCTTTGCATCAAGTGGCCAAAGAATTGGAGTTTCAGCTTCAGCATCAGTCCTTCCAATGAATATTCAGGACTGACTTCCTTTAAGATTGACTGGTTGGATCTCCTTGCAGTCCAAGGGACTCTCAAGAGTCTTCTCCAACACTACAATTCAAAAGCATCAGTTCTTTGGCACTCAGCTTTCTTTATAGTCCAACTCTCACATCCATACATGACTGCTGGAAAAGCCATAGCTTTGACTAGACGGACCTTTGTTGGCAAAGTAATGTCTCTGCTTTTTAATATGCTGTCTAGGTTGGTTATAACTTATCTTCCAAGGAGCAAGTGTCTTTTAATTTCATGGCTGCAGTCACCACCTGCAGCGATTTTTGAGCCCCCAAAATAAAGTCTGCCACTGTTTTCACTGTTTCTCCATCTATTTGCCATGAAGTGATGGGACCGGATGCCATGATCTTAATTTTTTGAATGTTGAGTTTTAAGCCAGCTTTTTCACTCTCCTCTTTCACTTTCATCAAGAGGCTCTTTAGTTCTTTTTCACTTTCTGCCATAAGGGTGGTGTCATCTGCATATCTGAGGTTATTGATATTTCTTCCAGCAATCTTGATTCCAGCTTGTGCTTCATCCAGCCCGGTGTTTCTCATGATGTACTCTGCATATAAGTTAAATAAGCAGGGTGACAATATACAGCCTTGATGTACTCCTTTTCTGATTTGGAACCAGTCTGTTGTTCCATGTCCAGTTCTAACTGTTGCTTTCTGACCTGCATACAGATTTCTCAAGAGGCAGGTCAAGAGGCGGTAGTTTTCCCTACTTTCTTCTGTTTAACTCTGTGGAGGAAAGCCAAGGGATTAGAAACGACTTTTCAGACTGAGCAGTCGCTATGCACCCCACTCCAGTACTCTTGCCTGGAAAATCCCATGGACGGAGGAGCCTGGTAGGCTGCAGTCCATGGGGTCGCTAAGAGTCGGACACGACTGAGTGACGTCACTTTCACTTTTCACTTTTATGCATTGGAGAGGAAATGGCAACCCACTCCGGTGTTCTTGCCTGGAGAATTCCAGGGACGGGGGAGCCTGGTGGGCTGCCGTCTATGGGGTTGCACAGAGTTGGACATGACTGAAGTGACTTGGCAGCAGCAGCAGCAGTCTCTCTAATTCAAGGAGAAAAATTACATAAACACAAATATGAAGAGTCACACTTTAGACAGCAGCCAGATTCTAAGGTGAAAACCCAGATGACTATTTGACTTGTATTTATAGGTCATGTTGTATGGGAAAATACCATTAAATAATATTAGAGGAAATTCCATGGGGGTCCAGTGGCTAAGACTCTGTGCTCTCACTGCCCAGAATGCAGATTCAATTCCTGGTTGGAGAACTTAGATCCTGCAAGCCCTGCAGTGTGGCCAAAAAGAAAAAAAATCACATTCCACTTACCATGAGAGGATATTAGAAGATAACTTGATCGAAGGAATAGAAGGTTGAGATTGTATCTTCATCCCCTTCTCATATACAATCAGATGAGCAGAATCACTGGAAATATAGCCCCTCCCTTCCTCTCTGCCTATCTCTTTCTTTTCAACACACAGGTGAATTTGTCAGTGTCTATGCATACATCAGACAACTTCCCTCAGTAATTCCAAACTGTGAGAAGCAGAGGTCCCCACAGGGCATTAAAAGGATACATAGAGGTACTTCCCTGGCCAGCCGGTAGTTAAGATTCCACCCTTCTACTCCAGGGGACACCAGTTCAGTCCTTAGTTGGGGAAATAAAATGTCACATGACCAAAAAGTAAAAAATAAAAATAAATAAATTAGGCCAAGATATTAAAAAAAAAATAGTATTAAAAAGGGTACATAGAGAAAAACACTAAATCCATACAGGCAGGAACTTAAGGCTTCAGGGATGATGCCTGACCTTGACATTAAAGAATGGATAGTATTCAGAGAGGAAGTGGGGAGGGGAGCATAAGCTAAGGCACTGAAGCAGGGATGTGCAGAGCTCATAATTTAGGGAAAAGGACTGGCCCAGGGTCACTGAGCCTGAGGTTGTGTGATGGGGAAAGGTGGTCTGGTCTCCACTGTACAGACAGGTTGCAAAGGCCACTCAAGGACCTCAGAAATACAGAATCTAAGCACTAAAAGCGTTTAGATTCTTCTGAGGACAGCTTCCCCTGCCCATAGTCCTTGAGAATCTCTTCTGTGTTCTCCCTCTGTGCGGAAAGGTACCCACAAGGAATGGGAAAAAGTGGACCTTTGAGTCACTAAAGTGACTACAAACAAGAATTGGGGACACTGACTTCCGTAGTACTTGGGATTGCTGTGAAGGTTAGGATAACAGACTTTGGAGCCACGTGGGGCTAGCTGTGAGGACCTTACATAGGTAACTCCCCTAACTTCACGGAGTCTCAGATCCTCTTCAGTAAAATGGCTGTAATAATATCTACCTGGTATGGGTGATATGAAGATTAACTAAACAAAGGGGATCTAGTAAATATTAGTTATAATGGCTGAGAAAATGGTACAGAAATAAATACATAAATAGAGATTTCGTCATCAGAAAACATGTATGATTTGTTTCTAAAAAGAGTTGTTTGGGGAGATTGGCTAAATCGTGCAAACAAATGCAACAAAAGTCACGAGCACTTTTGAACCCGCAAATTCCTTTTCCAGCTCCAACACTGATGGGGCCCGCCTCCGATCAGGCAAGCCACGCCCCAGTCGCGGAAAGGCCTCGCGGGACGAGTTTCCGCCCCGGCCCCGCCCCTCCGTCCTGGCGCCTGCTCCCGCACCGCTACGCGCCTGCGCAGGGTAGGCCGCCCGCGGAAGAGATGAGGGTGCTGCTGCGGTGCTGCTGCGGGCACCTGCCAGTCGGGGGCGGCGCGGGCCGGAGGCCGAACCCACGCTGGCGAGCGCTGGCCAGGCTGAGCGCGTCCCCTGGCTGGAAGGACGGCCAGGGCGCTCGAGTCCGCGAGAAGCCGCCTTGGAGGGTGCTCTTTTTCGGCAATGACCAGTTCGCCCGCGAAACGCTGCGGGCGCTGCACGCCGCCAGGTACCAGGGCCGGGGATTGGGAGGCCCGGGTGTTGAGGGCGCAGCTGTGGAAACTCTGCGGCCGACCTCGAGGATTTGGGCTTCTCGTCGGGAAAAGCAGATGAGCGGGAGGAGCGTGAGCCCAGATCCCGGCGTCTCGGGCGCCCGGAAGGTGCGCCGCCCCCCTCGGCAGTCTTTGGGTGCCCGCCTGGTCCCGCCCAGCCGATCTACACGCCCCCGACTCTTAACGCGCTCTGAGCTCTACATGGCACCCCATGGTGTTGAGACCTTGCTGCCTGCTTTAACTGCATCACCTCTGTCTTGTCCCAGCACATCCCTGCCCCCTTTGCATGGAAACCGTGACCCAGAGAGGTTAAGAGATTGCCCAAGGTCATCAGCTGAGCAGATTGGGACTAAGATGGGGTCCGACTTCAAAGACCTCCCCTTTCCACTCTCTCCTACTCCGACTCAATATGATTTGTACTCGCTAATCCTTTGGGCTTCTTACTAGACACAGGCATCTCTCTGCACACGCTTGCCTTACACTTTGACTACCCATCTCCTCCCTGTATACAACCGGATCCAGTTTTCTGGGACTGAAACGAAGACATAGTCCAAAAGCGAACTGCTTTTCCAATGAATAAATTTATAAACCAGAACTCTTAGGTATACATTTAATATTTATTCTGCAGGGGGATCCTAGTTCCCCGGCTAGGAATCAAGCCTGGGCTCCCATAAGTGGAAGTGGGGAGTTCCAACCACTGGACCGCCAGGAAATTCCCTACATTTAGTATTTTAAAAATTCAACAAATTGTGATTCCTGGGGGGGGGGGGGGGGAATTATTTGAGATCTAGCCTGTCCAGAAGGTCCATGGTATGTGGTGGCTGTCCCCACATACACTGCTCTGCCTCCTTTCCCCTAGTCTGCATGTTTTGTTTCCCCATTCCTTGTTTTCCCCATGCACCCCAGACTCAGTTCTGTCATCTCCCGCCATCACGTCTTCCCTGCAAGTACTTCCCAGCAGACCCTCACGTTGACTCCTTCACGAATGCCCTTGTATTCCCGGTCCGCACACTCCGCTCTGTAACACACCCTGACACACTCCCTTCACACGTGCTCCCTTTGGACACTGTCTGTAACGCACTCTCTGCATGCCGCTTTCCCTGTGTGGTCTCCTGCGGCTCCTGATGCTTCTGCTGGTGCTTCACTTGGCGGCCCCAGTACTCCTGCACTTTCTGTTTTGGGCCCTCCTGTCTACTTCTTTTCTCATAACGCCTTAACATTTGATGCAATACCTGCCAAGTAAATGAACAGCCCCTGGCACTGGACTACTATGCAGCAGGTAAAAAATTGAGTAGTGCTACATACAGTGTCATGGAATGATGCCCATGGGGTGTGTGTGTATGTACATAGAAATATATACATACATACATACATATATATTTTTAAAATATTGTTTGAATAATGTGGTTATAGTAAAAAAAGAAAATTCAAAAAATTTAGAAGATACACGATGAAAAGTCAGTTCCTTCCTTCTCGTTCTCTCAGTTCCCAATTCTTCTCTTCAATTTCTTATTCTAGAAATGTTTGATGCATACATAAGCAAATGTATGCTTAACCTTTTTTTTTTAAAAGACTCACATAATATCATACAGTGTTAGAGAAAAAAACAAAATGCAGGACAGTATATATAATATTCCAGTTGTGTAAAATGTCTACTGTATGTGTTTCAGTGTGCACAGGAAATTTCTAGAACCGTAACAGTCTGAACAGTAGCCAGTAGCCACTTGCGGCTCTTTGAATTTAAACAATTAAAATTAAATAAATAAACCAAACTTTAGTCTCTCAGTTGCACTGGTTTTAACATTTACCCTTAAGTGCTTCGTGAATTAATCAGAAAAATGCCTTAGCAATGTATGAAGTAGTTTAACATTCCGTCATTGTCTTAACCCTGTCATATTTTCTTCTAATCTTTCCACCTTAGGGAAAACAAAGAAGAAGAGTTAATTGAGAAGTTGGAGGTGGTCACAGTGCCCTCCCCATCACCAAAAGGACTGCCAGTGAAGCAATATGCTGTCCAGTCTCAGCTTCCAGTGTATGAGTGGCCAGATGTGGGATCTGGAGAATATGATGTTGGTGTGGTAGCATCATTTGGCCGACTTTTGAGTGAGGCTTTTATTCTTAAATTTCCCTAGTAAGTTTTATTTGCAAGGAAATACAGTGTGCAGACCTTGGTCTTTATAGATTGGACCTGGTGTCGAAAGTGCAGCACAGTGTGACTTGAACTCTAATTCTGCTTGGTTCAGTATTTTCTTATAAAGTAAAAGATTTCATTAGTGGCCTGAATTGTTTTGTTTGTTTTGTGGCTCAAAACGACACAAGTTTATTGCCTTAATAGTTCTGTAGGTTAGGAGTCTACCTATGGCTCATGAGGTTAAAATCAGAGTGTTAGCAGGGCTTCATTCTTTTCTGGAATCTCTAGGGGAGAAGATTGCCCCTTCCAGCTTCTAGAGGCCACCGACTTTCTTTGGCCCATGGCACCCTTCCTCTATCTTCAAAACCAGCGATGGAGGATCCAGTCTTTTTCACTTCACATCTCTCCATTCCATTATCACTTTCTGACCTTCAACTAGGGAAGGTTCCCTGCTTTAAAGAATTCATGTGATTAGATTGGACCCACTGGATAATCCAGGATAATCTCTTTATCTCGAGGTCTTTTACCTTAACTGTATCTACAAAATGTGTAAGGTAACATATTCACAGGTTCTGGGGATTAGGACATAAACATCCTTGGAGATCCATTATTCAGCCAACACTGGAGGAGATGCTATGATTGGTTTCATGAGTCAGTAAGCACTGGCTCCAAACACCCCTGAAATCCTCTCTATGTTCCCATATTTTTCAGATACATTGCACAGTATTTGATCAGTTCAGTTTAGTCGCTCAGTCGTGTCCAACTCTTTGCGACCCCATGGACTGCAGCACACTAGGCTTCCCTGTCCTTCACTGTCTCCCAGAGTTTGCTCAGACTCATGTCCATTGAGTCGGTGATGCCATCCAACCATCTTATCCTCTGTCGTCCCCTTCTCCTCCCCTCTTCAATCCTTCCTAGCATCAGGGGTTTTTTTCCAGTGAGTCAGTTCTTTGCAATACTTTGCATCAGGTGGCCAAGTATTGGAGCTTCAGTTTCAGCATCAGTCCTTCCAATGAATATTCAGGACTGATTTCCTTTAGGATGGACTGGTTGGATCTCCTTTTGGTCCAAGGGACTCTCAAGAGTCTTCTCCAACACCACAGTTCAAAGAAGCATCAATTCTTCAGTGCTCAGCTTTCTTTATGGTCCAGCTCTCACATACATACGTGACTGCTGGAAAAGCCATAGCTTTGACTAGACAGACCTTTGTTGGCAAAGTAATGTGTCTGCTTTTTAATATGCTGTCTAGGTTGGTCATAGCTTTTTTTCCAAGGAGAAGGCATCTTTGAATTTCATGGCTGCAGTCACCATCTGCAGTGATTTTGGAGCTCCCCAAAATAAAGTCTGTCTCTGTTTCCATTGTTTCCCCATCTATTTGCCATGAAGTGATAGGACTGGATATCATGATCTTCGTTTTTTGAATGTTGAGTTTTAAGCCAACTTTTTCACTCTCCTCTTTCACTTTCATCAAGAGGCTCTTTAGTTCTTCTTCGCTTTCTGCCATGAAGGTGGTGTCTTTTGCTTATCAGGTTATTGATATTTCTCCTGGCAATCTTGATTCCGGCTTGTGCTTCATCCAGCCTGGCATTTCGCATGATGTACTCTGCATATAAGTTAAATAAGCAGAGTGATAATATACAGCCTTGTCATACTCCTTTCCCAATTTGGAACCAGTCCATTCCATGTCCAGTTCAGTTCAGTTGCTCAGTTGTGTCCATCTCAATTATGAAGTATGCAGTCATCGAGATTTCAATATTTGCACAAAGCCAAATGGTAAAAAAAGCAAGTCAAATGCAGAGCTGAAAATGAAAAACATGCCATAGTAATTTAAATTGTCTTACATGTCAGTTCTCATTACTGATATTTCAAGTCACATGGGAAGATTAATTAACATTACTGGCATGAAGTGTTAAAATGTATGATGCCCTTTATCACTGTCTATGGGCTCTCACCCACCCTCATTTAAGTTCTGTGTGTATGCCGACAGTTCCCAAATTTGTCCCTCCAGTTCAGATCTCTGTCTGAACTCGAGGCCCCTGGCACACACTGCCTTCTCTGCAGCTCTGCTGGATGTCTGAGAGGCACCTTACATTTAAGATATCCTGAACCTTTCACCCCAAAGCCTGATCCTTCCCCAAATCTTCATTTCAGCACATGGCAACTCCAGGCTTCAAGACCCAAAACCTCAGCATTATTGTTAATTCCTTATCTCACACCACACATCCAATCCGTCGGGAAGTTCTCTCAGCTCTGCCTTTGAAATCTGCCTAGAACGACGGCCTCTCATCACTTCTGTGGCCACCACTCTTGGCTCTTGTACTGCATAACCTCCTAAGTGGTCTTCACTTCTGTCTTGGGCCCTTCAGTCTTTTACCACCCAACACCACACGATCCTTTTAAAGTGTAAGTCAGTCATGTCACTCTGCTCAAAGTTCTCTGGTGGTTTTCCATCTCGCTCATAGTAAAAATCCAGTCCTTTTTTTTTTTTTCTTCCTGTTGGATTCATTATTGCTTATATCCCCAGTACTTAGTGCCAGGACATGAGTTGTACTTAGTAAATATTTGATGGATGAATGAGACTGGGCTGAACAGTGGAATTTAGAATATAGGAGGCTCATATATATAGGGGCTTCCCTGGTGGCTCAGTTGGTAAAGAGTCTGCCTGCATTGCAGGAGACCTGGGTTCGATCCCTGGGTTGGGAAGATCCCCTGGAGAACGGAATGGCTATCCTCTCTAGTATTCTGGCTTGGAGAATTCCATGGAGTATTCCATGTGGTCACAAAGAGTCCGACTCAGCTGAGTGACGTTCACTTTCACTTTATATATATATGTATATATATATGGACAGGGAGGCCTGGCGTGCTGTGATTCATGGGGTTGCAAAGAGTCGGACACGACTGAGCGACTGAACTGAACTGAACTGAACTGATATATATATACACACACATAGTCTCAAGTGCATACTCATGCTGATGGAAACATTATTAAACTAATGGCTGCTGCTGCTGCTAAGTTGCTTCAGTCGTGTCCGACTCTGTGCAACCCCATAGACGGCAGCCCACCAGGCTCCCCCGTCCCTGGGATTCTCCAGGCAAGAACACTGGAGTGGGTTGCCATTTCCTTCTCCAATGCATGAAAGTGAAAAGTAAAAGTGAAGTCGCTCAGTCGTGTCTGACTCTTAGCGACCCCATGGACTGCAGCCTACCAGGCTCCTCCATCCATGGGATTTTCCAGGCGAGAGTACTGGAGTGGGGTGCCATTGCCTTCTCCAAACTAATGGCAGATTAGTAAATTATTAAAATTGCTTATTTATGGGTGAAAAGCATATTGGGATACACACCAATGGTGAATAAATCATTCAGTGGGGATCTAAGAAGCTTGTTTTAGGAACTCTATATAAAAATTTAGTAAATTGAGGGTAATTATGTAATTTGACTAAAAATATAATTTTAGATTGTCCATGAGATGCACAGCTGGTTTGAGTGGTTCTTCTCATATAGTAAGAAAACACATTATATATGTTTATTTAAAAACTCCCAGATGTCACAAGCTGTTGTGGAACATCTTTGGAACAATGAATAGTTCTTGCTCTGTTATTGAGTTTCATGGGTCTCTTATGGCAAGAGAGTGTACTTAGCTCTGACTCCTGCTTTAGTTGGTTTGAGACTAGATTTAACTGTTTTTCAAATTTTCTGGCAACGTTTAATGATGAAAAATAGCATATTAGTTTAGGTAGCAGTAAACTAAGGGGCTTCCCCGGTGGCCCTGCGGTAAAGAATTCGCCTGCAATGCAGAAGCTGCAGGTTTGATCCCTGGGTCGGGAAGATCCCCTGGAGGAGGGCACAGCAACCCACTCCAGTATTCTTATGTGGAGAATCCCATAGACAGAGGAACCTGATGGGCTACAGTCCACGGGGTCTCACGGAGTCCGACACACTGAAGCGATTTAGCCCACATATATGCAGCAGTAAACTAAATGGTGAAAAAGCCCACTTTCACACTAATTTCTGTCTTGTCTAACTCAGTGGCATCTTGAACGTCCATCCCAGTTGCCTTCCGAGGTGGCGTGGTCCAGCCCCTATAATCCACACCATTCTGCATGGAGACACAATTGCTGGAGTAACGATTATGCAAATTAAACCCAGAAGGTAGAGCATATTTTCTTGTCCTGAGACTTTTTGTGAGTTTTGACTGTTGATGTCATTCTGCCTGAGGGAAAGGGGAGGTGGATAAGTGGGTGCTAATCACTAATTTCTCTAACTCCAGGATGCTTTTTTCTTCTGTTTCTTCCTGGTTTGTAACATAAAACTTATGTGTTTTAGAATTTACACAGTGTCTCTTTATACTTGTTAATGAAATAATGTTATTAACAGCTGGATTTCTGTAAATGACATTTGTAAGTGAAAGATGGATTTTTGCATATTGGTTGTCATAATCTCAGTTTTCTGCTGACCTTGGTTTTTATGGTCAAAATTTTTTGGAATCTGAAGTAATACATTGTATACCAATGTGTTATATAATTGTCTTTAATATTTAATTTCTTAAATCATACCTACAATCTAAAAAACAGTTATTTTAAATTGTACCAGGAGAGTATCTTAATACTCTGCCTGTTATCACCTAATGTCTCCAGAGAAAAGAAAAATTCACAAGTTCACAAGAATAAGTCAATATCTGGGATTTGCTTTAACTTCCAAAAAAAAAAAAGAGGGAAGGGTCAGATGAAACAAGAGTGGTGAAACTTTGGTAGTTCTCAAATCTGAGTGATGGTGTGTATGGGGATTCCTTAGATTGTTCATTCTGTTTTTGGAATGTTTGTAACTTTTCATAATAAGCATTTTACTAAAGCTTATAGGTAAAAAAGAGTTTAACAGACCACAGAGTTACATATTTAAAACAAAATATATTTCTAATAGAAGTTGATAGCCAATATTTGCAGAGCTTGATATAAAATTCAAGACTTGTGGCAATGCAAATACATTTGCACCCACTTGTAATCACTATTGATTATAATTCAGGCAAAACTTTTGTCCTTTGAGAAAGGAAATATTGAAAGGAATGATTATAAATTCCTTAATTATACTTCCTTGGAAAATAAATTCTTTGCTTTGTGCTTTCATTATATAATTAGAGACTTTCTCATACTATTTATTACTAATGGTAGAATTATTTGTGGTTTTAATTAAATCCCTGATGTGCAACTTTATACTTTTTTCCTTTGGGAAAAAATAAAATCTAAATATAGGCCAGATTTGCTCTCCCTTCTTTCTTTCTTTTTTAATTTTATGGATTTTAATAGTTTAGTAAAATGACTGTATTAGAATTTAATTTTGTTAAGCTCAAATATTGACTCCATATACAGCCTATATGACCAGAAAATGGTACTTAAGAGTAAAGCAGATGAAAACGCAGAAAATGGTGAAAAGTTAATAGGCTTAAACTCTCTAGTTAATAATAAACTCAAGTGATATTAGTAACATGCTAATGTTGCTCACCTTTCTTTCAGACTCACATTTCTCCCTTGCCGATGGCTAACAGTCATATTCATGGCCATGGTTAAACTACCCTTGTTGGGGACTTCCCTGGCGGTCCAGTGGTTAGGGTTCTGCGCTTCCACCACAGGGGGCCCAGGTTCAATCCCTGGTCAGGGAACTAAGATCCCACAAGTCATACATGTGGCCTAAAAAATAAACAAAAACTATCCTTGTGGTATGTAAACACTCATGTAGACAGACATATTGATCTTAAGAAATAGTCAGTGATCATGTTACTATTTGCTTTTGATTTTCTTGGTAGGTTTGATGTAGGTCCAATCCTCAAACAGGAAACGGTTCCTGTGCCACCCCAGAGCACCTCAAAGGAACTGGAAGCAGTGCTGTCAAGACTGGGTGCCAACATGGTACACTTTTCCAATATCCCCCTGCTGGTTTCCAAAGTGTTTATGATGAAGAGAATACTTTTATGATATATAATTTTAAACTTATTAAAAAAAATGATTTTTATCCCTGGCTTCCTAAAAATCAGCTTGGAAGTCTTTGAGAATTTACACAAAGGAGGTACTTAATCATGGCTTTTGAATGAACTATGTGATTTTATATGATCTATTGTATTCCATGGAGAGGCTTTTAGACTGTTCTTCCAATTTCACTCAGTCTCAGGGACATACCATTCATCCCTGTCAAACTGGACCAGGAGCATTTCCTAAGTAAGTCACAGCTTTCCTCCCACTTTTGTACCTATGTTCCAGTCATCTGCATCCATGTACTTTGGAATTCTGCTGACCCCCTTGCTGTAAATGAACTCTGGGACTTTTTCATTCTATCTGTCTGAGTAACTGCTTAATGACCCAATTAGTGATTTTCATCTGAACTAAACTTTCTGTAGAGGAAAACGTTCTCCCCTGGTTTATAGATGGTGCTTTCCATTCTAGGCACTCACCTCGGAAATGCTGTTACGATAGTCTCTGTCATTTATGGAGCACTGGCTTGTGTGCCAAGGACTGTATTAGATACTGTTATCAGATCAGATCAGTCACTCAGTTGTGTCCAACTCTTTGTGATCCCATGAATCGCAGCACGCCAGGCCTCCCTGTCCATCACCAACTCCTGGAGTTCACTCAAACTCATGTCCAACGAGTCCGTGATGCCATCCAGCCATCTCATCCTCTGTCGTCCCCTTCTCCTCTTGCCCCCAATCCCTTCCAGCATCAAGGTCTTTTCCAATGAGTCAACTCTTCGCATGAGGTGGCCAAAGTACTGGAGTTTGAGCTTTAGCATCATTCCTTCCAAAGAAATCCCAGGGCTGATCTCCTTCAGAATGGACTGGTTGGATCTCCATGCAGTCCAAGGGACTCCCAAGAGTCTTCTCCAACACCACAGTTCAAAAGCATCAATTCTTCAGCGCTCAGCCTTCTTCACAGTCCAACTCTCACATCCATACATGACCACAGGAAAAACCATAGCCTTGACTAGATGAACCTTTGTTGGCAAAGTAATGTGTCTGCTTTTGAATATGCTATCTAGGTTGGTCATAACTTTCCTTCCAAGGAGTAAGCGTCTTTTAATTTCATGGCTGCAATCACCATCTGCAGTGATTTTGGAGCGCAGAAAAATAAAGTCTGACACTGTTTCCACTGTTTCCCCATCTATTTCCCATGAAGTGATGGGACCGGATGCCCTGATCTTCGTTTTCTGAATGTTGAGCTTCAAGCCAACCTTCAAGAGGCTTTTCAGTTCCTCTTCACTTTCTGCCATAAGGGTGGTATCATCTGCATATCTGAGGTTATTGGTATTTCTCCCGGCAATCTTGATTCCAGCTTGTGTTTCTTCCAGTCCAGCATTTCTCATGATGTACTCTGCATATAAGTTAAATAAACAGGGTGACAATATACAGCCTTGACATACTCCTTTTCCTATTTGGAACCAGTCTGTTGTTCCATGTCCAGTTCTAACTGTTGCTTCCTGACCTGCATACAGATTTCTCAAGAGGCAGGTCAGGTGGTCTGGTATTCCCATCTCTTGAAGAATTTTCCACAGTTTATTGTGATCCACACAGTCAAAGGCTTTGGTATAGTCAATAAAGCAGAAATAGATGTTTTTCTGGAACTCTCTTGTTTTTTCCATGATCCAGCAGATGTTGGCAATTTGATCTCTGGTTCCTCTGCCTTTTCTAAAACCAGCTTGAACATCAGGAAGTTCACGGTTCACATATTGCTGAAGCCTGGCTTGGAGAATTTTGAGCATTACTTTACTAGCGTGTGAGATGAGTGCAATTGTGCGGTAGTTTGAGCATTCTTTGGCATTGCCTTTCTTTGGGATTGGAATGAAAACTGACCTTTTCCAGCCCTGTGGCCATTGCTGAGTTTTCCAAATTTGCTGGCATATTGAGTGCAGCACTTTTACAGCATCATCTTTCAGGATTTGGAATAGCTCAACTGGAATTCCATCACCTCCACTAGCTTTGTTCGTAGTGATGCTTTCTAAGGCCCACTCGACTTCACATTCCAGGATGTCTGGCTCTAGGTCAGTGATCACACCATTGTGATTATCTGGGTCGTGAAGCTCTTTTTTGTACAGTTCTTCTGTGTATTCTTGCCGTCTCTTCTTAATATCTTCTGCTTCTGTTAGGTCCATACCATTTCTGTCCTTTATCGAGCCCATCTTTGCATGAAATGTTCCTTTGGTATCTCTGATTTTCTTGAAGAGATCTCTAGTCTTTCCTATTCTGTTGTTTTCCTCTATTTCTTTGCATTGATAGCTGAAGAAGGCTTTCTTATCTATTCTTGCTATTCTTTGGAACTCTGCATTCAGATGTTTATATCTTTCCTTTTCTCCTTTGCTTTTCGCTTCTCTTCTCTTCACAGCTATTTGTAAGGCCTCCCCAGACAGCCATTTTGCTTTTTGCATTTCTTTTCCATGGGGATGGTCTTGATCCCTGTCTCCTGTACAATGTCACAAACCTCATTCCATAGTTCATCAGGCACTCTATCTATCAGATCTGGGCCCTTAAATTTATTTCTCACTTCCACTGTATAATCATAAGGGATTTGATTTAGATCATACCTGAATGGTCTAGTGGTTTTCCCTATTTTCTTCAATTTAAGTCTGAATTTGGCAATAAGAAGTTCATGGTCTGAGCCACAGTCAGCTCCTGGTCTTGTTTTTGCTGAATGTATAGAGCTTCTCCATCTTTGGCTGCAAAGAATATAATCAATCTGATTTTGGTGTTGACCATCTGGTGATGTCCATGTATAGAGTCTTCTCTTGTGTTGTTGGAAGAGGGTGTTTGTTATGACTAGTGCATTTTCTTGGCAGAACTCTATTAGTTTCTTCTGAATCCCTCAGAAGAAATGGAGTAGCCATCATGGTCAACAAAAGAGTCCGAAATGCAGTACTTGGATGCAATCTCAAAAATGACAGAATGATCTCTGTTTGTTTCCAAGGCAAACCATTCAATATCACAGTAATCCAAGATACTGTTATAGTATACTATTGTAGATGCTCTTATATCCTTTTTTTTTTTTACCTTTCCAACAAACCTTTTTCAACTGTTTTATAGATGATGACCTTTAAGGTCACAGATAAGTAAAACAGCTTTTTCCACAGAGACACAGCTAGTAGGCAGTGAAACTGGGATTTGAATCCAGAACTATGTGACTCCAGAGTACACTCTCTGTAAGTCTCCACAGCTTTCCTTCGTACAGAGTGAGAGTGTGGTTGGCTGAGCTCGGGCTTTTCTAACGGCCAGTCAGGGCTCACCATTCTCAGAAAGGAAATCGGTGACTTGTAGCCTGCAGAGAAGCAAGAGCTCCACTGAGACCCCACCAAGTAGATGGCTCTTCACGGCTTAAGCCAATTTATTGCCTGACCCCAATTTCATGGTACTGACTTGTAATGTATTTCTGTTTTTGTTTTTTTCATCTTGAATATATTTCTCTCCTTTTTTTTTTTTTAAAGCTTATTTCAGTTTTGAAAAATTTGCCTGAAAGTTTGAATAATGGAAGACAGCAGCCAGCCGAGGGGGCGACACATGGTAAGTGCAGATGGCCCAGAACCTTACGTCTTTCCTGAGGTTTTGTTTGTCGTGATTGGCATCTGAACCCTCTGACTTCCTCACTTGAACATTTCCCTTAATTTGACTAAAGATCGAGTGTCCACCTGCAGGTCTGTTTCCAGAGAATGATTGGTAAGGGATCTTTCTCCCTCTTCACGTGTAGCCCTATGAAAGATTAAAACAATTTTTTCTATTCTTTTTATCGAAAAGTACCAAACACGAAGGTAAATTGAAAGACAATGAATACCTGTTTAATCCAGAGTCAACAATTACTAATGTTTGTTCACCTTGTAAAGTCTCTGTCTCTTGTCATATTTTCTTTATATATATGTGTATGTGTTTATATAGTATATATATTTTAATTTCTGCTGTACCATTTGGGGTCTTCCCAGGTGGCACCGGTGGTAAAGAACCTGCCTGCCAAAGTAGGAGAAGTAAAAAAACAAGGATTCGATCCCTGGGTTGGGAAGATCCCCTGGAGGAGGGCATGGCAGCCCACTCCAGTATTCTTGCCTGAAGCGCCCCATGGACAGAGGAGCCTGGTTGGCTGTGGTCCATAGGGTCACAAAGAGTTGGACACGACTGAAGCAACTTAGCACATACCATTTGGAAGTATGCATTATAACTTTTCATCCCTCAATATTTTAACATGCATCTCCTAGGAAAAGTGAACATAGCCAGTCCATATTTAAATTTTCCTGTCTAAAAACATATTTTATAGCTGTATATTTTTTCAGACTAGGATCCAGTTACGGTGAGTTGTGTGTCTCTTTAGTTTCATTAGAGTAATTCCTCCACTGCTTTTTTTCTATGTCATTAACTTTTTGAAGAGACCAGGCCAGTTGTCTCTTTCCTTTCAGTATTTAGTTCAGTGTTTAGTTTTTCTAGCCCTGAAAGTTCCTGTAAATCAGAAGTTCTCAAGACTTGATTAGATTCAGGCTTAAAGTTGTGGAAAGAGAATTTCATAGATGATACTGTGTTCCAGTGATATTTGTTTCTGTTTGTTTTTAACCTTGTGTTGCTTTTTATGTTAACTTGTGATTTAATTTTATTTCTTGACTATGTGAGACATTTTCATGACTCAGAATTTAAAACTGTTTGGAGGATATACTTGGGGAAGTCTCTGGAATTGAACATGAGCACATACATGCGCGTGGGGAAGTCTCTGTCTCTGTTGCAGTTGTAGCGTGTCGAATACCAGGTTGCATCAAAGCTAGTGAAGCTAAGTTTGATCACTTGGTTGAGGTGGTGACCACCAGATCTTTCTACTGTGAAGCCATGTTTCTCCCTTTGCAAATGACAGGTGATCTGTGGGGTAATACTTTGATATCCGTGCAGATATCTGGTTTCCTAGAGGCTCAGCAGTAAAGAATCTGCCTACAATGCAGGAGATGCAGAGACACGGGTTCAATCCCTGGGTCAGGAAGATCCCCTGGAGGAGAAAATGGTAAACCACTCCTGTATTCTTGCCTGGAAAATTCCGTGGACAGAGGAGCTTGGCAGGCTGCAGTACATGGGGTTGCAACAAGTTGAACGTGAATGAGCAACTAAACAGCAACAACCTTTCACAATTTTAGCAGGGATTGATGCTCCTTCCTTCAATGAATTATTTCAATGAAAATCAAAATGGTTATTTTCCAGTTCCTTTTATATTTAATGGTTGGCATTATTCTGTAAAGAGCTTTTCCTCATTAGTTGGGGGTGAATTTTAATTCATCCTAGAAGGGCAGGATAATTTCTTAATTCTTTCTGTAATTATCAATTTTTAAAATAGGGAGTTGGCACCATAATCACCTTCAGTTATGATGGCAAGTGAATTTTTGTATTATTTGACTTGTGGATTTTTATTTATTGTGTTTTATAGTTAATCACATTCCTAATGCTTTGTGCTGCTCAAGCTGTCCCAAATTTGGCCAGTGGTGGCCTCTTAAACTTGGCTCCTGCATCCTTTTGATATCCCCCCACCCCCAAAATAGTTTTTGAGTGCTTCCTTGTTTTTTCACAAGATGTCCCAGGCTCACCTTATAAATTCTGTGCCCCATGTTGGAATCAGCCATCTCTCCTTTGTTCATTTTAGCTGGGGAGTAGTATTTAGAAACTATCTGATACCATGATGTGTTCCAAAATGAGGTATCAGAAAAGGCTAGGTATTATATATTTTTTTAAATATTTGAGTTGATACTGTTTCTAATTCAAATTTTAAAGTACAGGATTTTTCTTGTATTTTCTCTTACACAAAAAAGCTTTTAAAAATCAATTCTGTACCATTTTTTATTTGCTGTGCATAAAATAATTTCAAAATTGCAACACCAATATTACTGTGAAAAATTTAAGTACTAAGTAAGAGTTAAGATCTACAATTTTTTTTTTTTTTGGTCCTTAAAATATATTCTTCTAAAGTATATAGTCAGAGTACTGGGTTCAAAACTTACTGGAGATAATTATTTTTTCCATGTGGCTTTGTTATCTAGTTTGATATTAGATTATATAGTTAAGTTTCTTTGTTTCAGTTTGGTTTTATTTTTCAGGGTTGCCTTTTTCCTCTTTACAACTAAATCTTAGTTTTGAATATTTGAAACATTTACATGATTCAGAGTTAAAAGCATTTGGAAAGGTTGCACAGAGAAGTCTTCCATCCCATTCCTATCTCCTTGGATCCTGTTTCTCTCCCTCTAGAACTGTTAGTTTCTGATTTAGCCTTTTAGTTGTTTCCTTTATAAAAATAAGCAAAAACACATACTTTAAAACTGATTTTTTTCTTTTTTATTCCACAAAGGATGGCTTAAAATACACACTCTTCTGCATCTTTCTTTTTTTCACTTTACAGTGTATGCTGGTGATCATCTATCAATAAGAAGTTTTCTTTTTTTTTTTTTTTTAAATTAATTAAAGATTTTTATTAAATTTCAATCCCGGAACATTTTAATAGATGAACTATCTCAATAGTTTTTGTTTTAATTTGTGAAACACAAGGCTTCTTGAATCACGAGTCCTAATATTTTCCTAGGAATGAGGCCACGTTACAATCTTAATTAGTCCCTTAAACTTTACAGACATTATTTTATTTTTATGTCTGATGCCAGTTTAGCACAGAGTACTTTTGCAGTAATTTTCCTTTGGAATTCTATTTTTAATCTTTGAGGTTAGACTTAGAGGTTTATGGAGAATGTGTACAGGGGAGGGTAACTGTTACATCAGTCATATTTAATCAGTCCATTTATTCTGAATTTCTTGCATACAGAAAAGTGAAGTAAGCCAGAAAGAAAAACACCAATACAGTATACTAACGCATATATATGGAATTTAGAAAGATGGTAACAATAACCCTGTGTACGAGACAGCAAAAGAGACACTGATATATAGAACAGTCCCATGGACTCTGTGGGAGAGGGAGAGGGCGGGAAGATTTGGGAGAATGGCATTGAAACATGTAAAATATCATGTATGAAACGAGTTGCCAGTCCAGGTTCGATGCACGATACTGGATGCTTGGGGCTAGTGCACTGGGACGACCCAGAGGGAGGGTATGGGGAGGGAGGAGGGAGGAGGGTTCAGGATGGGGAACACATGTACACCTGTGGTGGATTCACTTTGATATGTGGCAAAACTAATACAATTATGTAAAGTTTAAAAATAAAATAAAAAAAAACAACTAAAATAAGAATTATTACTAAAATCATTTTTTAAAATAATACATACATTTGACTGTGGAATACACAACAAAGAACTAATTTATTATTAATATTACAAGAATGCTGTTCACTTTGCTACACTTAGATATTTTTCAATAAGATGTGGTGTGTTTTCATTAAACAATATAGATTAGCTTATTTTCACTTGTCACTTCAAAATTGTTAAAATACAAGATAGGAAAGAGGCCTTTGTCTTGTAAGTAAGACTTTCTTGCTTTTTCAAGACAATTCAGACTAGTGCTAGCTTCCTGAGGCTGTCCCGATGGGATATTTATATAAATCAGTTTGATTATATTAATACACTGTATTGATCTACAATTCATCTAATTGTTGAAAGGATATTAATGGATTCCATTAATCCATTTTCTAATTTCCACATGTTCTGAGGACAATAAATCTTTAGTTCTCATGTTCTTTTTTATGGCAGTATAGTTCTCATTTGTATGGAAAAATCATAGTTTAATCAATAGACCCCCTTATTGGTAGACATTTGGATTATTTCTAATCTTTTGCTATTTCCAATAATGCTACTATGAATAACTTTATGCATATGTTACTTCCTAGTCTAAGAGATAAGAAATTGTGTCTTCGAGTAGTTTTAATTCACATTACTCCTTGAGTAAAGTTGAGGAACTTTTCATGTTTAAGGACTATTTGCATTTTTTTTTTTTTCTGAGAAGAGTCAATTATATCTTTTGCCCATTTTTCTATCCAATTTTTGGTTTCTTTTGTCCCAGTTTTTAGGAGTACTTTGTGTAATAGATATAAATAAATCTATATAATACATATACAGTGCTCCTAAATATAATATAAATATAAGTAACACACACATATATATAATACTTATATGTAAATACTTACATTTATTATATAGATATATCTCTCATGCAATATGTATAAATAGATATAAAATACTGTGATATAAATTGCAAATACCTTGCTTGTCATTTGTCTCCTGGCTTTATTTGTGGCATTTTTTTTTTGTCTTACAAAAGTTTTTTATGTAGTCACATTTATCATTCTTTAATTGCTTCTGGACTTTGAATCATAAAAGAACTTTTTCTCTTCCTAGGTTATAAAGAAATTTACCCATGCTTTCTTCTGTGCTTAGTCACTCAGTTGTGTCCGACTCTTTGCCACCCCATGGACTGTAGCCCGCTAGGTTCATCTGTCCGTGGTGATTCTCCAGATAAGAATACTGGAGTGGGTTGCCATGCCTTCCTGCAGGGAATCTTCCCAACCCAGGGAATGTTTTCTTCTAGTATTTTTATTTATTATGTATGTATGTGTATGTATATATACACACATATGTATGTGTATGTATATATATACACATATGTATGTGTATATATATGGGAAATTTAAGACATACAGAAGTTGAGAAAATAATATGATGAATTTTCTATCATTCAGATCATTCTCTCTGTCATTCTGTATTATTATTATGGTCATTGACCTGATATTCATTCTTGCCATTGGTTTTCTCTCACAGCCCCTAAGATTTCTGCTGCTACCAGCTGTATTAAATGGGAGGAACAAACTTCAGAGCAAATATTCAGACTTTATCGTGCTGTTGGAAATATAGTAAGTTGGAACTCAAATTGCAGTTATACCTAATTGTGTGTGTATATGTGTGTGTGTGTTGTAATTTACTTTCGAAGTATTTTTATTTAGGAATAAATCTCAGAAACAAAACCTAAGGATCCTGAAATTCATTTTTTCATTTAATTAACTATTTTATTTTTGACTGCGCGGGCTCCTCATCGCAGTGGCTTCTCTCGATGTAGAGCTCGGGCTCTAGGTACACGGGCTTCAGTAGTTGAAGCATGTGAGCTTGGTAGTCACGGCTCGCAGGCTCAGCTGCTCCTCAGCATGTGGGGTCTTCCTGGACCGGGGATGGACCTGTGTCCCCTGCATTGGCAGGCAGATTCTTAATCACTGGACTACCAGGGAGGTCCCTGAAATTAATTTCTAAATGAACTTTTTCTTCATCTCCAAGTGAAACTCTATAACCATTAAATAACAACTCCCCATTCTACCCATCCCACCATCCCTGGTAATCACTATCTACTTTCTATTTGTGAATATGCCTATCATGCTGCTGCTGCTGCTGCTAAGTCGCTTCAGTCATGTCCATAGTTGTGTCCGTGCTGTCTGTGCGACCCCATAGATGGCAGCCCACCAGGCTCCCCCGTCCCTGGGATTCTCCAGGCAAGAACACTTGAGTGGGTTGCCATTTCCTCCTCCAATGCATGAAAGTGAAAAGTGAAAGTGAAGTCGCTCAGTCGTGTCCAACTCTTCACGACCCCATGGACTGCAGCCTACCAGGCTCCTCCATCCATGGGATTTTCCAGGCAAGAGTACTGGAGTTGGATGCCATTGCATTCTCCGATGCCTGTAATAGGCACCTCATATAAGTAGAATCATACAATATTTGTCCGTTTGTGCCTGGCTTATCTCACTTAGCATAATGTTTTCAAGTTTCATTCATGTTGTACCATGTATCAAAATGTCATTCTTTTTTAGGGCTGAATAACATTCCATTGTATATATATGTAGCACATTTTGTTTATCCATTTGTATCTTGATGGCCATTTGAGTTGTTTCCACCTTTTAGCTAATGTGAATAATGCTGGTATGAATGTGGATGTACAAATATCTGTTTGAGTCCCTATTTTAATTCTTTTGTATATCCGACATTCATTTTTTAATAGAATCTTTTTTAACTTTTTTATTTTTTAGTTTATTTTTTGGTTTCAGTGAGTCTTTGTTGCTGTGCATGGGCTCTCTTACTTGAGGCGAACAGGGTCTCCTCTCTAGTTGAGGCTTCTCATTGTGATGGCTTCTCTTGTTGCATGGCACAGGCTCTAGGGCACGTGGGCTTCAGGAGTTGCTACACTCAGGCTCAGTAGCTCCAGGTCCTAGGCTCTGGAGAGTGGGCTCCATAGTTAGCGCATGGGGCTAGTTGCCCTGGAGCGTGTGGGATCTTCCTGGACCAGGGATTGAACCTGTGTCCCCTGCATTGGCAAGCAGATTCTCAACCACTGGACCACCAGGGAAGTCCCAAGTTTGGGGCTTTTAATGGACTACCTTTGTTGGTTAAAATGGAGAACTGCCTTTGAATATCTGTAACATGCCCAGTTCTTCAGTGAGGATTACAACCTTATGTTATGGGTATTATCCCATTTTAAGTTGACAAATTGAGGCTTAAAGTAGATGCTCAATGAATGGCTATTGAATGTTGCTGATGGTCACATTGTTAGTGAGAGTCAGGTTTTGAACCAGATCTGCCTGACTTCAAACCCTGTACTTTTCCCACTGTAATAGAATGGCATTAGGGAAAGGAACATTGACTTTAGAACCAGACAGATCTGGATTCCAGCTTCTCTCTGCTACTTCCTAGCTTTGTAGACTTGAGAAAGTTATTTAACTTCTGAGATTTAGTTAGTTCATTTGAAAAGTAGAATGACATATTGTATATAAAGCATCTAGTACAGTATCTGATGCCTACTATACCTACTGTTCATTAAAAAAAATAATTTATTGAAAGCCTATTATGTGCCAGGCATTGTTCTAGGTGTTAGAGGTGATGTGGGAAAGCAAAAACAAATAAGCAAATAAATAAGGATAATATCAGATAGTGTGATAAGCTCTTCAGTGAAAATTAATGGAAGATAATGTGATAGATTCACTGGTGGCTATTTTAGATTGGATATCTGTTTGGGGAAGGCCACTCTGAACTGACATTTAAGCTGAGGTCTGAAAGACAATTAAGGAGAAAGTCATGCCTAGATCAGGAAAAGAGCATTCCAGGCAGAGGGAGCAGCTAATACAAAACTCAAGTAAGCTAAATCAGATAAAGATTTACCAAAAAAGAAAACTACAGATCAATAGCCCTTATTAACATAGAGGCAAAAATCCTTAATAGAATTAACCAACTGAGTCAAACAACATGTAGAAAAGGATTATACACCATGGTTACATGAGATGTAGCCCAGGAATACAAGGTCAGTTCAGCACAGAAAAATCAACGTAATACACCATATTAATAGAGTAAAGGACAAAAACCATGTAACTGTCTGTGTAGATAAAGAAAAGGCATTTGAAAAATCCAGTATCTTTTCATGATAAAAATATTCAACAGACTAAGAATAGACAGGAACTTCCTCAAACTGGTAAAGAATATCTACCAAAAAGAAAAAAACAACCCAAAGCCAACATCATATTTAATGGAAGAAGATTGAAATTGTTCCCTCTAAGATCAGGAACAAGATAAAGATCTCTACTCTCACTGCTTTTTAAAAAATTTTTATTTTTAATTGGAGGATAATTGCTTTACAGTGTTGTGTTGGTTTCTGCCTTACAACAACTCACCACTTGTATTCATACTGGAGGTTATAGCCAGAGTAATTAGACAAGAAAAAAAAGGAACAATGTAAAACTATGTCTATAATATTATATATAGAAAATTATAAAGACTTCCCCCTCCAACGGAGAAGGCAATGGCAACCCACTCCAGTACTTTTGCCTGGAAAATCCCATGGACGGAGGAGCCTGGTAGGCTGCAGTCCATGGGGTTGCTGGGAGTTGGACACCTGAGTGTGACTTCACTTTCACTTTTCACTTTCATGCATTGGAGAAGGAGATGGCAACCCACTCCAGTGTTCTTGCCTGGAAAATCCCAGGGACGGGGGAGCCCGGTGGGCTGCCGTCTATGGGGTCGCACAGAGTCGGACACGACCAAAGAGACTTAGCAGCAGCAGCAGCAAACAGCCCCCCTCCAAAACAAATAGAGCTAATAAACAGCAAAGAATTCCTAAGTACATGGAAAGACCTCTGTGTTTGCGAATAAGATTTAATATTGTTAAGATGGCACTGTTGCCCAAATTGATCTACAAACTCAACACATTTCCTATAGAAATCCTACTTGACTTCTTTGCAAAAATGGACAAGTTTATCCTAAAACTCATATGGAATCCCAAGAGGTCCAGAATAGACAGAAAATCTTGAAAAAGAACAAAATCGAAGGACTAATAGTTCCTGATTTTACAACTTACTACAAAGCTACAAAAATCAAGGCAATGTGATACTGAAAAAGATAGACATAAAGCTCAATGGGATAGAACTGAGAGTCTAGAAATAAACCTGTACATATATGGTCACGTGATTTGTGATAAGGATTCCAAGAGAATTTGATGGGGAAAGAATAGTCTTTTTACCACATGGTGCTTGGACAACTGGATATTCAGAATAAAATGGATTTGGATCCCTACCTCACACTACATATAAAAATGAGCTCAGTATGGATCAGAATCCTAAATGTAAGAGCTAAAACTATGAAAACTCTTAGAAGAAGATATATTAGTATATCTTCATGACCTTGAAGTATGCAGTGGTTCTTAGATATAATGCCTGAAGAATAAGCAACAAACTAAAAACAGAGAAATTGGATTTCAAAATTTAAAAGAACACTAACAAGAAAATGAAAAGACAACCTACATAATAAAAGAAAATATGTGCAAATCATATATCTGCTGAGAGTCTAGTAACCAGTATATATAAAGAACAAAGAACTCTCATAGCAAAAAGGCTAAGATTATTAGCAAAGATCTAGTAACATGATAAGAAAATCAGCAAAGGATCTACATAGACATTTATCCTAAGAAAATATATAATTGGCCACTAAGCATATGAAGAGATAGTCAATGTCATTAGTCATTAGGGAAATGCAAATCAAAACTATACTGAGACACCACTTCACACTTACTAGAATTGCTGTTATTTTTTAAAAAAAACAAACATAATCAGGGTTGATGAGGATGTGGAGAAATTTGGAACCCTCATTCATTGTTGGTGGAAATGTAAAATGGGGCAGCTTCTTGAGAGAACAGTTTGACAGCCAAAAGTTAAAACAGTTAAACACTACATAATAATGTTTATCTTCTGCAGTTCACCTTTCCTCCCTACTGAGAAGTGCTTGTGCTATAACAGAAGAAATGCTTATCTTGCAACCAGAAAGTGAAATTTGATTCCTAGAGCTGCTGTGTATTAACGAAGAGCAAGATTCTTAACTTCTCTGAGCTTTTGCATTTTACCTGTAAAATGAGGTTAATGACCAGGTCCCCAACTGTCAAGATGAAAGGAGATTTAAACTGTCAATTTAAATCCATGCCAACATATGATTTTGACAGTAATGATAGTGAACACAGAAATGACTGTATTCTTACTGTCCCTCTCCTTTCTGCAGTGCTCTGATGCTAAGGTGAAGATGAGCTTTACCTCCCCAAGAACAAGTACTGTGTATTCTAATTCTGTACCTGTATCATATTTGTCAGATCAGATCAGATCAGTCGCTCAGTCGTGTCCGACTCTTTGCGACCCCATGAATCGCAGCACGCCAGGCCTCCCTGTCTATCACCAACTCCTAGAGTTCACTGAGACTCACGTTCATCGAGTCAGTGATGCCATCCAGCCATCTCATCCTCTGTCGTCCCCTTCTTCTCTTGCCCCCAATCCCTCCCAGCATCAGTCTTTTCCAATGAGTCAACTCTTCGTATGAGGTGGCCCAAGTATCGTATTTGTAGCCCTCTGTAAATATAAACGATTTTCAGTCAGTAAACGTGTTTCAGAAGTCTTTATAGAGTTCTTTGAAAGAGAAAAGGTTACACACATGAAAATCATTTCATGACTTACTGGAAGCTGGTGAAAGAAGAATCAGTCAGCAAATTATAGAAGAGGATATTATACCAAAATATGACATAGATAAAGTTGTGAATATTTTTCTTCAAATGTGTTTAATTCTCTGATTTAACCATTCACATCTTTGAAACAACCTATCTTATTCTGAAAGTTAAATGTCCTGTTGAGGTGGCCATGAAAAGAGCCCTGAGCTGAGAATGAGAAAATGTCGATTCTGGTCCTTGGCTCTGCCATTAACCAACTGTGTCTAAACGTGGGGAAACGGGTGCATTTCTCTGGGCCTCACTTTCCTCATCTATGAAATAGAGGACTGAACTGCAGTCTGAAAATTAATTTACTTCAGAAATTCGAAAGAACTTATTTTCCTGGTGTATGTTAATTTCTGTTAGCCTATTTAAATCAAAGTCTAATAAAAGTAGCATCTCACTGTGGGGAAAGACAAGATGGATTATCCAATATATAGTGTTGGGATGGCTGGTTAGCCAAAAGAAAGGGAGCCTTCAAGTCTCATCTTTTAAAATCAGAATAAAATCTAAATGGATCAAAATGAAACCAAAAAGAACTGGGAAAAAGCATAGTTGGATAATTTTGTAATATTTGATAAATGTGGATAGGCCTTTTTAAGCATGATATGTACCAATGAAGTCATGAGAGAAAAGGCTAATAAATACAACTTAATAAAATAAAAAACTTAAGCATGGGAAAAATTACCCAATATTAACAGTCAACAAACTAGAAAAATATTCATAATACACCTGAGAACTAAAGAGCTAATTTCCTAAAAATATAAAAGCATTTCATGAATTAATGAGATGAACAACTCAGTTTTTTTTTTTAATGAGCAAAGGGCATAAACAGGCCTAAGAAATAAAATGTGCAAGTGCAAGTAGATATGCACTACTCCTTAGCCTCATTAATAATAAACAGAAATAGACTGTCATTTTTTTCCTCTTATCAAGATTGTTTAACAGTAAAATGTTGATGTTTTTTAAGTGGTCCACTTAAAAAAATAGCTATTGGGACTTCCCTGGTGGTCCAGTGGGAGCCCTGGGCTCAAACCCTGCTCGGGGAACTAGCTCCCACATGCCGCAACTAAGAGTTCATGTGCTACAACTAAAGACCCAGTGCAGCCAAATGAATAAATAAATATATTAAACAACAACAGATTATTCTCCAGAAATATAAAAGTCCTCAAAGATATATATGCCAGGCTACTTATCACATTTAAAGTTTTTTGTAATTTTGTAATATGTTATAAAATGTCTATCATAAAAGCATTGGTTGCATAAATTATGGTACATTTTATAAAATGGAATATTGTCCAGCAGATAAAAGAGTGAAATAGATAAGTGTGTACTGATGAAAATTTGTCCAGTTTATGGTTAAGTAGAAAAAAAAAATCCTTGTCAAACACTATGTTTTAGATTTTTGTGATAATTATATGTGTGAAAAAAATACAAGGACATACACATCAGGCTACTAACTGTGGTTACCTCTTGGGATGGGAGGTGACCTCTGGGCCTCACTTTCCTTGTCTATGAACGAGAGGACTGAACTGCAGTCAGTCCTTGAAAAACCTGATGAGACTGAACTGCTCATCATTTATGTTACTTAGTGCCATTTGCAGCCTGGATTTAGTGAAAAAATTTTTTTTTCCTGTGATAAAAGTTTTATAAGCAAAAATTTACCACCAGTTTTGCCAGCACTGCATTTTCACTGTTTGTCTTTTGCCTTGTAGGATGACTGGATTGGTGTTCGATCAGTGATGCTTAAGAAAATTATTCATTTTCTAATTTTTTAACATTAATGGTTGTAATGCTTGCATTTTTATAATGAGCATGATTTTTAACTAGAAATATTAATAAAGATATACATTGATTAAAAATGGTGTTTAATTTTAAGATCTTGTAAATCCCTAGGGCCGATGCAGAGGGTCATGTTATGTTCTGTTTCATAAGGTTTAGAGACTGAGTTCCCAGTTCCACTGTAATTGGGAGAGAAGTCAGGCCAGATTAACACAAAATAATAATTGAAAAGTGTTGGGGATTGAGTGTATTTTTTTATTCTCCTTTCATTTTATTTGCAGATTCCGTTGCAGACACTCTGGATGGATAATACCATTAAACTTCTGGATTTGGTAGAAGTTGATAATTCAATCCTCAGTGGTACTTACTTTTGAATAGCTGTCATGGAAAATGTTTTCAGTATAGTCCGTTTGAAAATGTGTCTGTTTTACCATGAATCACCTTTACTAAAAATAAGGATTCTTTCAGTTTGTTTCAGCTCAGTAATTGTAATACTTTACATTCATTTATAATGTTATTCTTTGCAGTGTCCATTCACATGTATTTCCTCTCTTAACCATTGTAAGAAACTGAGAAGTAGATACCAGTGTTACTATCCCATATTAAGCTCTGTGATTTCCTCTCTTAAGGTTTTCAGGGAATGCAGAATGATTAGGTTAATTTCATTCTGATAAATATCATAATGAAAATCTCTGGGCAGCTCGGTGAGAATCTTAGGCCAGGGTGGAGCATTTCATGATCTGGTCCATTCAGAGGCTCGTTCGTGTCCTACCATCCTGGTAGACTGAAGGAATGTGAGCCACAGAGGGAGCTGGTGTAGTTCACAGGGTGTCAGAGTTACCCAGGGATCTAGGAACTGGGATTTGTTTGGTCATGGATAGAGGGCCCAGCTTAGATCCTAAGTTTCCTTGTATATCTCTCCACTGCAAGCTAGTTATTTCACCCAAATGGTCAAAACTTCTAGGTTCAACATTTTAGGTTGATCTCCAGGACACTGAGTAAAGGACTAATAGCTGCTTATGTGTATGGAAAGGTTCCTGTTGGGTTCAAGATACACACAGAGCACCATGACTCTCTTGTAAGTTTTGGATTACAGTCAGGGCATCAGCAGATGTGTGCTCTCCAGTATTAGTACTGTCTTGCAGAATGTTTCCTTTGATTTTTAAGAAGCACTATGAAGTTGTGTAATTATTCTCTCTCTCATATCCCTGTTTTCCTCCTTCTCTTTCTTTAGATTCAAAATTAACAGGACAAGCTGTTATTCCAGGATCAGTAATATACCACAAACAGTCACAAATACTGCTGGTGTGTTGCAAGGTACACTTTCCTTTAGTTTCACGTTATTACACTTCTTTTGAGTTTATAGTTTATATCATTTGTCATTTTTGGTTGGGTCATCACTCAACTAACTGTCCATCAGATTGTGATGAAGTTTTACCAAGGTGTTACTATTGCTCAGACAATGGAAAAGGATTCAGTAACTTTGTTGTTGTTTAGTTGCTAAGTCGTGTCCAACTCTTTTGCGACCCCATGGACTAGAGCCTGCCAGGCTCCTCTGTCCATGGGATTTCCCAGGCAAGAATACTGGAGTGGGTTGCTATTTCCTTCTCCAGGGGATCTTCCCAACCCAGGGATGGAACAGCATCTCCTGCATTGGCAGGTGGATTCTTTACCACTGAGCCACCAGGAAAGCCTATCATTTATGTTATTTAGTGCCATTTGCAGCCTGGATGTTGTAAAGATTTGTTTGTTTGTTTTTTGTGTGTGTGTTAAAAGTTTTATAAGTAAAAATTTACCACCAGTTTTGCCAGCACTGCATTTTCACTGTTTGCCTTTTGCCCTTTAGGATGACTGGATTGGTGTTCGATCAGTGATGCTCAAGAAAACACTAACAGCTACTGACTTCTACAATGGATATTTGCACCCCTGGTACCAGAAAAATTCCCAAGCTCAACCAAGCCAATGCAGATTTCAGACTCTCAGACTTCCACCAAAGAAGAAGCAGAAAAAAAAAATTGTTGCTATGCAATAGTGCACCAAGTACTTTGGAAGAAGATGGACAAGAACCTACTATATACTTGTAATTCGTTAGAAGCCTTATTTACAAGGAATTATCTTGACTTTCAAAGAATTTGATGCCGTTGAAAGGGAAGATTATTGTCAAAAAGATGAATTACCTCACTTTGCATTTTCCGTCTAACAGTTAAAAATCGCTTTTTCTGTTTGAATAAAAAGAAAAGTTTTAAATTAAATTTTTATTTATAATATCAGACTCATCAGACTGTATCTTTACCTGACAGTGAGTACGACTAACTGGTATGTGTATATACTGAAGAGAGTTTCTTTTAAAAAAGTGCATCTATTAAATTTTTTAAATCATATGTCCCCTCTGACCGTGTTAGCATTTCAGCAGTATTCAATCTACATTTCGGATTTTTAACAGGGAGTAAAGTCAGATCTTTACATTTATCTACCATCTAGTTCCTACCAACTCATTAACATTCATAATATGTTATAATCTCTGTAAATTCACATTTTACACCTAGATTTCCTTAAAGTAGGAATATAGTAACATTCTTCAACATGCTTGTGCAGTAAAAGTTGTTGATCAGCTGGCCTGTGCAGACTTATCTTCTCTGTTTCCAGGAGAGTCAGGCACTTCTCTGGAGGAAGGGAGGTGAGGTGGCCAGCTGTTGAATTTTTTTAAGCCTTTATATTATCAGCTATATAGAATCAGCTGCCTAGATTCTATCAGTTAAAATTTTTCTGCAAGCATTAATTCAGCAACACTTATTGATAGCATGATCAGGTAATTGGTCATCTCTATTAGGACATGTTTATAACTAAAAGGAAGCACTTAGTTACCCCTGGATGACAGGTATCAACAGGACTCTCCAAAGCAAACCAGGTTGTGTAAACATTGTAGTTTTTAAAGAGTTTTAATTTAAAAATGTGAACCATTTTTAAAGTCTTTATTGAATTTGTTACAGTATTGCTTCTGTCTTACGTTTTGGTTTTTCTGGCCACGAGGCCTGTGGGATCTTAGCTCTCCAATCAGGGATTGAACCCATGCTCCCTGCATTGGAAGGTGAAGTCTTAACCACTAGACTGCCAGAGAAGTCCTTAAACATCCTCTTTATTGAACACTTGCAGTGTAAGCTGGATTTTATGCTGATTACTGGAGACTAAGGGATTAAGTATATGTTTAATCTATTGGGGACACAAGCATAAGCAAATAGAATACTGTTTAAATGCCACAATGGAGATATTGTGGAAGCACTGTCTCCCCTCAAGGGAGTCAGTGGAGGCAAAGCTGAATCTGAGCTTCCGAATGATGAGTTCATTATGCAGACAAGGCCTGGAAGAACATTCTCTACTATGTGCAGAGGAACAGAGGCATAAAAAGAACACTATCTTACAGGGGGGTTTGGTAACGTTCTTAAGCTGAGTGATGGGAACACGATTGTCTTTTATTCTTACTCTTTATAAATTTGCTATGCACACTCTTCAGTGTATGAGCTAGTTATATACTTACATATGTGTGTATATAGCTGGCTGGGAGAGAGCTAATGGTGGATCATAGAAGAGAAACAAATGGCATGTTAAACAAATGGCAGGAAGAAAGTGTTTTAAAGGAACTGGAAGAATTGATCCAAGTGGAGTAGAATGATGGAGATGAGACTGGAGAAACCAGACAATGGAGGACTTGAAGACCATGAGAATCTGGGCCTTTGTCTTGTATGCAATAGACAGTCAAGGAAGTGACACAACTACAGGCTTGCATTTTGGTAAGTTAACTGGTGGTGGGGTGGAAGGTAGATGGGAGGTAAAACCTGGTGCAGGAAGATGTGTTGGGAGGTTACAAACATGATCTAAACTATGGCAGCAGTTAATGGCAGTGGGTGAAATGGTTTAAAAGATTTTTGCTGTAGAAGTAAGAACTCGGGTTATCAGTTGGGTGTTTTATAGAGTTTTGGCTTTACTTGGGCTTCCTTTGTGGCTCAGCTGGTAAAGAATCTATCTGCCTGCAATGCGGGCGATCTGGGTTCAATCCCTGGGTTGGGAAGATCCTCTGGAGAAGGGAAAGGCTACCCACTCCAGTATTCTGGCCTGGAGAATTCCATGGACTGTATAGTCCATGGGATCACAAAGAGTCACACATGACTAAGTGACTTTCATTTAATATCTGTTAATCCCATACTCAAAATAGTTTGAGAATCAGTGACTGTGAAAGAGCCTTTTTGTTGTTTTTCAGTTAACATGTATTGAGAACTTACTTCTCCCTCTAGACGCTAAGCTCATGTTATGGAATTCAGTGAGAAAGAGAATCACTGTCCTTTGGGGGCTTATGGGCAAGCATTATTGGTGATTTTTGCAGCAGATCTCAAGAGGTACCCACTCAGACACTGCCGTGGGGAGTGGGGAGCCTTACTGAGGGCACAGATTTATTCTTCTAAGTTCTAATCTCTTACTACATGGTGGTAAGTGGTCTCAGGTCTGCCATTCTGCATTCTGGGTGAAGCCTGTCTGCTTGTTTTGCCTATTACCATTGCCCTTGCTGGTAATCTTTTGTTGCAGACCATCTCTAGCCCATGAGGCAAAGCCCACCCCAGTCCAGTGAGTTCATCTGCATAAACAGTACAAGCTAACGCCAAGTAGTGTGCTGTGGGTGAGGCCACATGAGCTGGACAGGGAAACTGGCCATTGTGATTGACATGGTTGCCATATTAAGGACAATTTTGTTGTTCAGCCCACTCTTTGCAACCCCATGGACTGCAGCACGCCAGGCTCCCCTGTCCTTCACTATCTCCCAGAGACTTAGGACAATATGGAATACCTTTTACACATGAAATCTTAAGACATGAGTTCAGGGCCCATCTCACTGAGGGCAGTTTCCCATCCAGGGAACCTCAAGCCCATCATGGGACTGGAGGACAAACCCCAGGTTTAGAATGCCAGCTCTATGTTGACAGCCCATTCTTTGAAAAATTAAATGGTGCACATCCCAGGTAGCCTTAGGAAAGGAGATGACCCATTCTTTCAACCTCCGATAGAGACCGCAGCCCAGTATGATTGAGCAGTTTCTCATCTGAAGCAGAATCACTTGGAGTACTTGTTTAAAATGGAGATTCCTGGGCCTCACTCCAGAGTTTGAATCAGAATCTCTGGATATGGGACTCTGCGTTTTATTACAACTTGACAAATAATTTGTATCCTAGAGCAGCCGCAGCTGTAACTAGCTTAAGAGGTACACATGGAGCCACATGCAGGGCCTGAGGTCTGGGGTCCTCCCAGAACGGGTGGAACCCAGCCTATTCTGCATTCTGGATGAAGGGGTGAATTTGCAAACACATTGCCTCCTTATGCAAGATACTTCTTTGATTCTTGTCATTGCTGAAAACACATCAGACTCAACAGAATTCAGTTACTTGTTGGTAGATGGGTGTCCCAGGACAAATGTTGAAAAGTTTAAATTCTGGGAATGTCCTGGTGGTCCAGTGGTTAGGACTCCATGCTTCCATTGCAGGGAACATGGGTTCGATCCCTGGTTGGACCACATACTTCTCAATGGTCCAAAAAACAAAAATTTAATTCTGATTTCTCAGTTTAAAAACATGGGTAATACCTACGTTGCAGAATACAAATACATATAGAATATGCCCAGGGAAGCACATGGCACATAGTAGGGAATAAAAGGTAGCTATTTTTGTCACTGCAGTCTAACACTGCTAGGATGCCTCCTTGGGCCTGCAACAATATTTTCTCCTCTGGATGGCAGCAACAGCTTGCTGAGATGCTTTTAGACTAACAGAAGGAAAAGAATTTTAGAGTGGGAAAGGCTCTGTGTTTTAGTACTCAGTATTCAGTTTGGAAATGATGAAATGGTGATCCAGCAACAGCTAGCTAGTGACAATATTAGAAACTGAAGCCTATAGTAGCTTCTATTAAAAAAAGACTTTATTCTTGGCTTGATTTGAGGGACAAAAGAAATGTTTCTGAGCACAAAATTGAGCTCTTGAGAAAGGCTGCTGAAAGAATGCTTATTGCTTTTAAACTGTTTTAAAGGTGATACAACATATTTCCAGTTTTTCTTTATCAAGCAATTTCAAGATAAAGAGATACGATTTTGTAATTCAACCAAGGTGGCATGAGTCCTGCACTGACCTTAAGCCTAGAATGATTACTCATCCTCTCTGAATCTGTTCCCTTATCTACGAAATGAAAAATGTACCTACTGTGCAAGGATTTGCATGAGGAATAAAAATAGTCTATGTAATGCACCTAGCACCATGCTTGGAACACAGCAGGTTCACAGTACCATTCTTATCAGCCCACACTTAGTGATTGCTAGTCTCCTTTCTAAGGACTCAACCTGAGCTTTCTCATTTTATCTTTACAATAACCCTATGAGGTGCATAGTGTTATTGATCCTCCTTTTTCCAGACTGTTAGATAGCTAATAAGCGGTAGAGCTAGAATTCATACTTGAGTAGTCTGACACCAGACTGTGGGACTAACCACTCTACTTCCCTGCCTCTATTACAGATGTTTTCTATCTGTGATCAAGGAATTAATGTACTAGGCCTTGGTGCTCAGAAATTAAGAAATAGGAGCACATGTTAAATTGGCTGTCATATGCAGGCACTATGCTAGACATTTCAAAAAGATTTTCCCATTTTAGTTACTATTTATTTTTTTTTTCAATTTTTTTTCAATTTAGTTACTAATCACTGTCTTTATCACCTCTAAAAATTCATGAAATTTTCTAGAACCCTACAGATAGAAGCTGCTTTATTTTGAATTATAATAGTGCAGCTCTTGTTTCCCAGGATTTTTTAACTGCAGCTCTCCTTCCAGAAGGTAGGTTATCACATGGTTATTTATGGAAGAAACACTAATGAGATGCTAGGTTGACAGATGATACAAGATATGTGGTACCTTTGCTTCAGTTCAGTTCAGTTCAGTTGCTCAGTTGTGTACGACTCTTTGCGACCCAATGGACTGCAGCATGCCAGGCCTCCCTGTCCATCACCAACTCCCATAGTGTACTCATGTCCATCATGTTGGTGATGCCATCCAACCATCTCATCCTCTGTTGTCCCCTTCTCCTCCCGCCTTCAGTCTTTCTCAGCATCAGGGTCTTTTCAAATGAGTCAGTTCTTCACATCAGGTGGCCAAAATATTGGAGTTTCAGCTTCTGCATCAGTCCTTCCAATGAACACCCAGGACTGATTTCCTTTAGGATAGACTGGTTGGATCTCCTTGCAGTCCAAGGGACTCTCAAGAGTCTTCTCCAACACCACAGTTCAAAACCATCAATTCTTCAGCACTCAGCTTTCTTTACAGTTCAACTCTCACATCCATACATGACCACTGGAAAAACCATAGCTTTGACTAGATGGACCTTTGTCAGCAAAGTGATGTCTCTGCTTTTTAATATGCTGTCTAGGTTGGTCATAGCTTTTCTTCCAAGGAGCAAGCGTCTTTTAATTTCATGGCTGCAGTCACCATCTGCAGTGATTTTGGAGCCCCCCAAAATAAGGTCTCACTCTTTCCATTGTTTCCCCATCTATTTGCCATGAAGTTATGGGACCGGATGCCATGATCTTAGTTTTCTGAATGTTGAGCTTTAAGCCAACTTCTTCACTCTCCTCTTTCACTTTCATCAAGAGGCTCTTTAGTTCTTGACTTTCTGCCATGAGGGTGGTGTCATCTGTATATCTGAAGTTATTGATATTTCTTGCGGCAATCTTGATTCCAGCTTGTGCTTCTTCCAGCCTAGCGTTTCTCATGATGTACTCTGCATATAAGTTAAATAAGCAGGGTGACAACATACAGCCTTGATGAACTCCTTTTCCTATTTGGAACCAGTCTGTTGTTCCATGTCCAGTTCGAACTGTTGCTTCTTGACCTGCATACAGATTTCTCAGGAGGCAGATAAGGTGGTCTGGTATTCCCATCTCTAATAATTTTCCAATTTGTTGTGATCCACACAGTCAAAGGCTTTGGCGTAGTAATGACCAAACACTAACTTGTCTGAGAAGTCGAAATACTGTTTCCATAAAGAGCAGTTTTGTGTGCAGCCTACTTTTTTAAAAGTTTGATTGAAGGGAAGTAATGGTGGGGGGGTTATCAGAGAAGAGCAGCTTTGAGGAAAGGCTATTGTGAAGATTCTGTAATATGGCTCTCATAATTACATGGAATCTAAAATCTTAGAACTGGAAAGAACTTGGAGATCATTTAGGGCTTCCCTGGTGGCTCAGAGGTTAAAGCATCTGCCTGGAATGCAGGAGACCTGGGTTCGATCCCTGGGTTGGGAAGATCCCCTGGAGAAGGAAATGGCAACCCACACCAGTACTCTTGCTTGGAGAATCCCATGGAGGGAGGAGCCTGGTGGGCTACAGTCCATGGGGTCGCAAGGAGTCGGACACAACTGAGCGACTTCACTTAGAGATCATTTATTCTAACTTTGGACTCAATTCTACAGAGAAGAAAACTGCACCTAGAGAGAGGAAGTGTTTTTCCCAAAGATAGAACTCAGGTTTCTTAACTCCCCCACTCTGTGGCCAATCCCTGTAATCCAGTATAAAATATGTATGTCACAGACTGGGTCTGGCAATGAGGAAACAGTACTTTTTCAAACTTGGTTCTCAGCATAATTTGATATATAACGCTGCAGTCAGTTGTACCCTGAAAAACTTGAAAGGATGGTATTACAAGAATTGGTATTGTTTTGCTCCTCTTTTACTTTTTAATACATGCTTCCCAGGGGCAAAATAAGGGAAATTCAGTCTGGTGGGTAAAGTGGGGTGGGGCAGGCTTGAGACCCCGTGAGAAAGTCAGACCCTGCTGTAGTCCATACAGTTTGTACTTTAACTTGAAGGCAACGAGGAGCTATTGAAGGATTTAGAGCAGCATTTAAAGCATGAATATAGTTGCTTTTAAGTATTTTTTTTTTAATCACAATAACATATGGATTGTTGTGTGAATTCAGACGCTACGTCTAAAGCCAAGTTCTCCTTGTATTTCCAGTCTCCCCTCAGAGGTAACCACCACTCTGGTGTGTATACATGCATATGAGATATAGCTAGGATTATTTTGCACATGTGTTTTAAAACAAATATTATCCTGTCAAAAAAATCAATTTGAGGAAAAGAGCTTGGCTTTGGGCAGTTTTGAGAAGCAGCTGGCCACCTGTTTACTTTGCTTGGTGTTCACAGAGTATTTTGTGAACATTCCAGTTTGTAAATGAGATTCTCACACAGGGACTGGTGCTGTGGGAACCATCTGGCAGACCCCAACCATGACAGCTGCAAACCCTCCAGCCACACCCACCAGGCCTGCTTGCCCCTTGGCTCGCCCTGGGTCCAGAGTTTGCTTCCTGCACTTGTGCGATTGTAGGGCAGCTGGAATCCACAGATATTAACTGTTCCTTGTTCACAGATTAGGGAAAGGACAATGTGCTTGCCATGTGTTATGGAACAACTGAAGGTCCAAATATGACCATGAGTTCCTTTTCTAAGGGAAACAAAAGATTCATGATTTGGGGTTTGATCTTTTAACAAAAGTATAAATATAACAAAATGTATCTATTTAACAAAATGGTTTTCCTTTATCAACAGTCAAATTAAAAGTTATTATTACCAAAGTAACCAGAATATCCTTATTACCAGAATAAGGATTTTTAATACATTGGAGCGAATCCATAATTCATGTCTCTTTAGTGCAGATACTCAAGTGAGGTCTGGGAGTGTGGGATATAAGCAATACAGCTTTAGGAATACAAGCAGATAGATTTATTTATTCACTAATTAATTAATTCAATACACATTTAGTGCTTATTATGAACCAGGTCATAATAGTTAATGCACTGGTTAAATCACTGTTGAATTTTCTAAATTAAAACTCCCAACCCATTGCAGGAGACAGATAAACAATGTAATGAGTACCTATAATGGGTTTTACATACAACCAGTAATTTGCCAGTTATTCTATTCATTAAACTTCTCTAAATTTTTAAGAAAAATACCCAAGGTTAAAATTCTTCCACAAAAACATTCAGAACCTATGTGGTGCAAAAAACAGAAGACCACTTTCTGTTGTTGTATACTCAGTCGCGTCTGACTCTTTGTGACCCCATGGACTGTAGCCCACCAGGCTTCTCTGTCCATGGAATTTTCCAGGCAAGAATATTGGAGTGCGTTGCCATTTCCTTCTCCAGGGGATCTTCCCATCCCAGGAATGGTCTCTTGCGTCTTCTGCGTTGGCAGGCAGATTTTTTAACCACTGTGCCACTTGGAAAGCCCACTTTCTGTTACTGATTTGAAATTCTGAACAGGTGATTTGGCAGGGGTTTAGGGGGGTGGATATGTTACTGTGTTCTTGGGAAATGTATCTGGGATTTGTCCCAATTCTAGACTGGGATCCAAGGCTCCTAAGCAGGAAGGCAGAGGTCATGACTTAGGATGCAGTTTACTCAGATTCTTCCCTGCCCTTAATCCCCAAAAACATTTGCCAGGATAAAGGCAAAGGCCTTTAATCAGGTACAAGGTTTCCCTGAAACAGATTAGGTAGAGGTTTTTTTCAGCAGGATCTTACTGCGAGATTACTAAAAAGCTTCAAACAAGGAGCTTTATATGTTATTCAGCATTTTCATACCTCCAAATATTTTAATGAAAAGGAGAGTCATGTACTTTGCAAAATCTTACATAAGTGATTATAAATATATTCAGTTCAGTTCAGTCGCTCAGTTGTGTCTGACCCTTTGTGACCCCATGGACTGCAGCACACCAGGCCTCCCTGTCCATCACCAACTCCCAGAGTTTACTGAAACTCATGTCCATCGCATCGGTGATGCTGTCCAACCATCTCATCCTCTGTTGTCCCCTTTTCCCGCCTTCAGTCTTTCCCAGCATCAGGGTCTTTTCAAATGAGTTAGTTCTTTGCATCAGGTGGCCAAAGTATTAGAGTTTCAGCTTCAGCATCAGTCTTTCGAATGAACATTCAGGACTGATTTCCTTTACTATGGATTGGTTGTATCTCCTTGCAGTTCAAGGAACTCTCAAGAGTCTTATCCAGCACCACAGTTCAAAAGCATCAATTCTCTGGCTCTCAGCTTTCTTTATGGTCCAACTCTCACATCCATACATGACTACTGGGATGGATCCTTGTTGGTGAAGTAATGTCTCTGGTTTTTAATATGCTGTCTAGGTTGGGCATAACTTTTCTTCCAAGGAGCAAGCATTTTTAATTTCATGGTTGCAGTCACCATCTGCAGTGATTTTGGAGCCCAAAAAAGTAAGGTCTCTCACTGTTTCCATTGTTTCCCCATCTATTTGCCAGGAAGTGATGGGACTGGAAGCCATGATCTTAGTTTTCTGACTGTTGAGTCTTAAGCCAACTTTTTCACTCTCCTCTTTCACTTTCATTAAGAGGCTCTTTAGTTCTTCTTCACTTTCTGCCATAAGGGTGGTGTCATCTGCATATCTGAGGTTATTGATATTTCTCCTGGCAATCTTGATTCCAGCTTCTGCTTCATCCAGCCTGGCATTTCACATGATGTACTCTGCATGTAAGTTAAATAAGCAGGGTGACAATATACAGCCTTGACCTAATCCTTTCCTGATTTGGAACCAGTCTGTTGTTCCATGTTCAGTTCTAACTGTTGCTTCTTGACCTGCATACAGACTTCTCAAGAAATCTGTAGGTAAGATTTCTGTAGGTAAGGTGGTCTAGTATTCCCATCTCTTGAAGAATTTTCCTGTTTGTTGTGATCCACACATTCAAAGGCTTTGGCATAGTCAATAAATCAGAAGTAGATGTTTTTGTGGGATTATCTCGCTTTTCCCATGATCCAGCAGTTGTTGGCAATTTGATCTCTGGTTCCTCTGCCTTTTCTAAATCTAGCTTGAACATCTGGAATTTCACCGTTCACGTACTGTTGAACCGTGTTAATAATGTTAATAAATATATGAACATTCTCTATTCCTATAAGGGAAAGTGATGAAGGAGCTGGCCGGTCAGTGGGAGCTGTTCCTGGAAATTCCCAAGACCTCAGCACAAGTCTGGAAAGGGAGATGGAGGTGTTACGGTGGAGGATTATGGGGGGCATTTGTGGCCATGCCAAAGGAAAAAAAATCTTGTCAAGAAAAGACGGTATACAAAGACCTGTTCATCAAAGCCTGTAACCCAAAGGAGTTCCCTCAAAGCTTTATGCCGAGAACTGCAGGCGAGGCAGGTCCCAAGGGTCAGGAGTCCCTTTCTTCCAGTCCCACAACCTTTCCCTCGGTGCTCACGTCACATGAGTGACCTAGAACTGACCCTTGAGTCTCTCTGGGCCTCCTCCCGGCGCCCCCGCCCCCGCCAGAGCGGATGCCAACTCTGCAGCCGGCAGGATGTAGGGAGAACGCCGGAGTCTCTCTCACCCTGTGGTCCAACCCGCCCCGTCGCCATGGTGACCGCCGGAGTCACGCAGCTCCACCCCTTCCTCGCGACGTGGCCCCACCCCTCCGAACCCGGAAGCTCGCGGCTTGCGCCCGCTGCGCGAACAATTCCGGAGGAGGGAGGGCGGCGGTCCGGTCTCGCTCGGCCGCGCGCCCCGCCCCTCGGAGGCCGGCCCTCCAGCGCGCCCCCACGGCTAGCAGCGCTTACGGATACTGAGCGCTCAGGCCTCCAGCCCCTACCCGGGCCCCAGCAGCCTCCGAGGCCGGCCCCCTTTCTGGAGGGAAGAGCCGCCTTGGGAGGAGGGACAGGGACCTGGGGGCGGCCACGGCAGGTGAGGGGTGGGAGGGGTCCTGGGAAGCCTGGGATGTGGGTGTATGATGTGTTTGTGGCCGCAGGTGAGAGTGGTTTGTAGTGATCACGGCTGCCTCTGTCGGTGTGACTTTGTGAGTGTGGCCCCGAGTGGGTCGGCTCATGTGACCATGCACGTGATTGCACGTCCCTGTGTGTGTGTCTAAGGTCGTGTCTGAGTTCATGGGGGTGATCGGTGTGCCTGTGACCCTGCCTTTGTGTGGCTGTCACCAGTGGGACTGGAAGAAGGTGGAGATCTGTGTGTGGTTCGCCTGGGGTGGGGGGTCGGGTACTTGACCTGGACATACTCCTGTAATCCCATATTGGGGCTACACTGCTGCAGCCCAGGAACGCATTTTTTCTGTAAACTTTGAAGAACTCTGAGTAGACTAGTTATTTTGGAGATTGCACCTCAGCCTGAAAGTGATAAATGCCTTTGTCATTGCTGAGCACGGGCCAGGTGTGAGGAAAGTGGCAGGGCTAAGCCGTCTCACTTTCCTCTTCTCCTTGTCCTCGGGAGTCCTAAATTCTGCATTTATGCTGCTGCTTTGTCTTCACCTACAATGTTCCAGCTCCTCTTGGCACAGAGCTTCAGGAGACTGAGGGGTAATTGAATAGCTGTGTGCAAATTTCCAAAAGCTTTAATACTAAGACAGGGTACAAGATGAGATGTGACCGTCAAAATGTCAAGTAGTCAGCTTTTCCTCCCATGAGGTTTAGAAGATAATAGAGAAAGTTTCTGAAGATAAGGATAAATCTTCCCCCCAGGAAACCTAAAAAAAGAATAGCTCTGTACTGGTGTGGTGAGGTATGGAGACTTGCATCAAAAAGCCAATGGCATCATCCAGAGACCCTTAAGTTCTAATATTTTGCTATTGCTTGTGTCAGTAAGAATCATAGATTGTCCGTATGTAGAGCATATGATTGAGGAAAAGGATCAGAAAATCTCTTGACTAGTTGAACTGGTTAGATGACTTAAACATTTGTAAAGGCATTTTCATTGGCTGTGAATTGGCAGGGTCTGTTGAAATCCTGAGGGATAAGTGGACTGTAAAGTGGCTGGTTCTGGTGAAACCTTGATGGAGAAGTGCATGTAATTCTTGCACACTCAAAACTGGCAGTTTTATCCTGGAGCAGCACAAGGGCCAGAGAGGACTGGGTGTCTAGAGCACTCTCTGAGAAGGGGGTTTCCCTAAGCAAGACGAAGGGAAAATTCCTGCCACCCATTTCCCAGCAGCATGAACAGGTGCTTTTGTTTTTGTGAAGAATTGTGAGAGATCAAATCAGCGTTGAGCTCCTGGTCCACATTCTTTCTTATTTAATACCGATCAGTTGGATCACAGTCTCAGTGAACCTTTTTTTTTTTTTTTTTTTTTTTGCCATATGCAGAATGTTCGCCTTGTGACTTGGAAAAGTATTCCCTTGTAGTGGATGAAAGAGAGCTAGGAGAACAAAATTCCTTTTCATACCACTCACAGCCGCTTTCCCTTTGCAGCAGTTTTTTTCCCTCTTAAATGTCAGTTGGTCATATGCAACATTTGGTATCTGTCTTACGTTTCATGTACTGCCAAACGAGCACAAGTGTTCACATCACTTGCTTCTATAAAAATGTAGTCACCGTTCAGTGGAATCTCCAACCAGTGAGATTAGTTATAAAATAAATGTTATAATATTGAGTGGTTGTGGATAATACTGAAGACTGTGGTAAGGAACCTCGTTCTACTTACTCCTGAGGGAAGAAGTGAATGACAGTGAGTGTGTGTGCCTGTGTACAATGTGTGTGTGTATATTTGTATGATAGTTTGGTTTGAATGTTGCAGCTGATTCCAAACTATGAATCATTTATTTTATCCCAAGTTTGGTGAATCTAGAAGCAAAATTTCTGACTTTAGTCAGCCAAAGTGTTTTGAGTAGGTGTTTTGTTCTGATCTGTTGAGTAGGGATTTTTTTCTAAACATGTTTTTGATATTTCCTCCTGGGGAATAGTGATTGTTTATAGTAATGGTATACTAGAAAATGTCTTGATTAGGCAATAGTTAGATGACATAGGAATAGTTCAAGTCTATCCAGGTAGAAAATTTTCCAGAATTAACTATACTTGCCGGTTGCTTTCAGTTAAAAGCAGTGACCAGCTTAGAGAAAGGCTATAGTTCAAATGGATTCAGTTTCTTAACATGTTAATATTTGTTAAGAGAAAATGGATATGCAAAGAATTATTTTCTTTATTTCAGTATGAATAAGAACTACTCCATGCACGTTGATTGTCTGTATAATACTGGCTGATGATTTTCTTTGTATTTTAGAACCACTGAAGATTTCAATAAACTTTTCTAAGAACCATCCCAGCCTTGAAAGAAAAGGCCAGTTATTACAGTGTTAAGGTTGTAAACCTAGTTTAATATTGGATGTCTACATTTACCATCTCCTTGGGGTTCAGTTTAGTAGCCCCCAAGGCTAGAGGTAACAGTTGAGATTGCTGAGTGCCCTTTTTTTTTGAGGGAGCAGACGTGGAGGGCCAAAGAGGAAGATTCATTGGCTTAAGAATCCCTGCACCTGACCAGCCCAGAAAAGCCCCTCTAAGTTTCTCAGTTCACAGTCAAGCCCAAGACTTAAGTCCTAGGGTCTCAGTAGGGAAATCCAGGCTTGTGCTGCAGTAGAGGACATGATGCAAAGGAGCATTTGAGTCCTTCCAAACCAATGGGTAGAATTTCGTCATTTGGCAATAAGAATCTGCAACAAGGAACTATAATTTTCAAGTTCCTGTTACGACACAACATAGATTTTTAAGCAAACAGGGGCAGCTTTAAGTTGAGGATGCCTGGCCAATGTAACACTAATAGGTACCCAGGTTAAAAGGGATTCTAGGATTGACTAGTTCGGCCTGCTTAGGATGCAGTCATTTCATTTAGTTGACGGATAATGCCTGCTGTGTACGAAGCACTATTCTGCACTTTAGGGAGAGAGTAGTGAAACAATCCTAGATGAGAAAACAAGTCCCCAAAGGGTCAGTGACTTTTCCCAGGTCATAGAACTATAAAAGCTGGAAATCATTAATCTCACAATAGAAGACCACCTGTTTTTTAAAGGCACATGTTTTATTTTTTTTTTTTTGCTAGTTATTGTGCCTTCAGGAATGTTCTGGTACTTTATCATGGATCTTCAGCGTGCATTTTATCACTTTTACCACATCCATATGAACAGCAAGTTTTTCCTGTATTTTGCATTAAAATCTATGTGTGTTTCTGAAGCTGTCTTCTCCTAGAGTTAGATTTATGGCATTTTATGAATTTATGAGGAAGCAGACTTAGCAGCAGCAGCAGGCTTACATGAACTCCTTTTTCTAGTGTGGACTGTTCCCTAGAATTCTGTCAGACAGGAACATTTTTATTAACATAGATTCTTAAGGTTTTGTTGAAAGACAGGCTATTCTACTGCGTTTGGAGTCATGTAACTAGGACAGGCAGTCAGGGGTCAGAAAAGACTGTCCTGTGTCTGGTCCTGGTTTTGCAATAGCCATGGGATCTTGGGTAAGTCATTAACATTTTCTAGACCAGATTCCTGTTTTGGAGGAAATAAGGGGGTTGGAATAATTCTCTCAGGGTACTTCTTGCTTGCTCCATGATTATAGGATTTCACCAATTGTTTTCTGTAGTTTTAGTATATGTCGACAAGGTAAAACAGCCCATTTCCTCGGTTTTACCTTTGGAAGTATTGTTGGTAGAACCAGACCAGATTCTACCTTTAGTTCTGATGTAAACATGAATTCTTGACGTGAAACATCACATGCTTTTATTTCAGGGTTAACCTCCATTTCAGCTAACCATGGGAGAGATTAAAGTCTCTCCTGATTATAACTGGTTTAGAAGTACAGTCCCCCTTAAAAAGGTATGTATGGTTTTACTACACCTCTTATTTGCAAAATCTTGTATTGTTTTTCATGTGTGATTTAGACATTATGTCTTAGTAGTGTTTGAGAGTAAAGGTTATTGCCAAATATCACGACTGGATTGCAGAACGTAATGTTCAACCCCTTCCCTGTCAAGTATAATCAACTTTTGAGACTCATTCAAGAGTAAAAGCCAGAATAACTGTACTCATTATTTTACAGTTGTTTTTACATATTCAAGCAAGCAGGAATATGTGTACTCCTCTGTATAGTTTGGTGAAAAGTGTAAGCAACAGCACCTGTACAGTAAGTGCAGTTAGATTCTATTAGAAACCATTTTCCTGTTCTTCAAGATTGAAGATTTACATTATAGATCCTCTCTTTGCCATAATCTGTACTCATTCTGTCGTAGTCATCTTTTAGAAACTTTATTTGCCTGGGTTGTCCAAAAACCCTAAACACTTACGTTGTAGTCTGTTGACTGTGAGTCTCAAATTAATCCCAAATGCTTGGGGATCACACTGACAAAAGTTGTGTCAGAATAAAATCTTTGCTGATCCCCTTGCAGAAGTATTAGAGTACTATGATCTGAAGATCATCTATGTTTCTGTTAAAATTATTTTGTCAAGGTAGATAGCTGTGGAAGTAGCATGCAAGTTTGAATTAATAACAGAGTTACTCTTCCTGTAGCAATTTGAGGTACAGTTTCCATATATAGACAGAATACCTTCCACTGTTGTAGGAAGTCCCCAAATATCTTAATTATTTCAACAGTTTAACAAAGCGGGTAGTGGTGTGCCCATTTTACAGATGAGAAAACCAAGGTTCATGGAGGTTAACATGTTAAAGTCCCATAGTCTAGTAGAGTTTGGGTTAAAATCAAATTATCTGGCTTCAAAGCCAGAGCTACTTGGCAGCTCAGCAAAGGGAACCTGCCTTTCTTCTTGCTACCCCAGGAACTACTGTCTGTGCTAGAAGAATTGCCACTGGAGTCCCTCTGCCTTGTCCCATCCCCTCAAGTAATTCACATGGGCTCCTCTTGATGAACTCACTTAGCAGCTGATCACTAGACCCAAAGCAACACAAACTTACTGAAATATACTTGGAAGTAGCTGTAGGAAGTAGTTTCACTGATGTAGTGTTCTCCTTTGGTCAGTTTGGTCCACAAGTGATGAAGAATTTGCTTGAAATTTCATAGTGCTAGATTTAAATTTCAGAAATCTGAATATCATATCTCATGTTTTATTACTAGAAGGTTGGAATTTACCGGATGCACTATCAATGGTCACTAAGATTTGTCCCTACAATCACAGCAAAAAGGAACATGAAAAGCAAAAATGTGAGTGGCAGAATCCAAAGGGTAGAAACACAATCCTGAGATATACTGTCACTTGTGGAAGTCCGGAAGGGATTGGATAGGGCCCTCTGGACTTTGCCCTGCCCTGTTCGTCTGCTAAGTGACTCCGGTTAGCATGCTGCCACGCACATTGACACATAGGCCCCACAGCACTGCCAACTTGGGGCTCTCAGAAGATGGAACCTTGGGACTTCCCTGGGGGTCCAGTGGTTAAGACTCCATGCTTCTAATGCAGGGAGGCATGGATTTGATCCCTGGTCGGGAAAATAAGATCTAGCATGCCACATGGCATGGCCAAAGAAGAAAAAAAAATAGAACCTTGAACTTTTTAATGTAAAAGTAGGATAAGTACTGATTTGCATTGGCATAAGTTCAAGCAGTTAATGTACTTTTCCAAATAGCACCAAAAAGTCAGCCAAAGAGAACGAAAATTACCTATCATGCAGTGCATACTGTAGCGAACACTTTTGACAGTATTGACACTCAGTATCTGCCAGACTCTGTGCTGAACACCTGATTTGTCTCAGCTCATGTAATGCTCATCTTTTTCCCTTACTGGGTCAAAAGCCACTAAATGAGGAAGGTTTCTGATGACCTTCCTCCTTCTCATCCCCTTTTCCCCCAAAATCCAGTTTCTCCCTGAGCCCATTCCCCACACCTGTCTCAATGGTTTGAAATAGTCTCTGGGGACAGTGACAGCTATACCTGCCTCATCCCTCCTCTCTAGCAGAGGTCTCTGTCTCAGAGGCTTGGGCTAGATCAGGCTCCAGAAGCATCTCACTCATGGTCCCATCTCTACCCAGCTTCTCCCCAGAGCCCGGAGTCTTGTCTTTGTCTCGTCTCCCCTTTCACACGCTAACCCTGCTGATCCCAGCCAGCTCTCTGGGCCAGCACTGGAGAATGACTCTGCAAATTGTCCTCCTCCTACATGCGCGCATGCACACACAGCCAGAAATATGGGGAAGAGTTAAGATGCCATGTGCAGAGTTTACTGTTTAATGGTAAACAAAATAAACTGCAAATAATCATGACTGGAAAGGAAAATTCCAAGCTGAGAAAAAAAGGAGCTCTCGGGAAAAGGATAAAGCAGTTCCTTGGACTGTGTCAGTTCTGAAGAAGGAAAAGGAGACAAAGCTGTTTATTATATGTACTGGTCTGGTGTGATCCCCACGTTAGTGTGTAAACCAGCAAGACAGTGGTATTAAAATTGTCAACGAAATTATGGTGTCGAAATAGCTATTTTTTTTTTTCCGAAATAACTATTAACATGTAAAATCAAATCCATGAGATTTTTCATTTTCTTCTTATAACTTTCCCTCCAGATTATTGTGGATGATGATGATAGTAAGATCTGGTCGCTCTATGATGCAGGCCCCAGAAATATCAGGTGTCCTCTCATATTTCTCCCTCCTGTCAGCGGAACTGCGGATGTATTTTTCCGGCAGATTTTGGCTTTGACTGGATGGGGTTACCGGGTTATAGCTGTAAGTATTGTTGATTTAGGATAACAATGCAGGTCCACATTTTCTGATTTTGTGTGTGTGTGTGTTTCTGTTTCTGAGTAAAGTAATAGGCATGTTTCTTATTGTAAAATACTGTTTTTCATTTCTAAAATGTGAAAGGGAGTTTTTTGATGAAGGTGATATGGTTTGAAAACAAATGGAGGCACAGAGGAGACAAACCTTTATCAAAGCTTTCTCTACCCTCAGCTTGAACATGCATTTCCTGAATAAGTCTGACCGGTAGGAAGCATTGTCGTTGTTTATAGATGAGGAGGCTGAGGTCTGGACATTTTAGAGATGGCTGAGGGTCACACAGCCAGTAAGCAGCAGAGGGAGAACCCAGCTCAATCTTCTGACCCCATTTCCTCCCCGCTTTTATTCCATCACTGCTTGTGAGCAGCAAAGGGGACCGAAAGCTTGCTTTACTGTGAGTCTTTGACAGGTGAGGTGAGGTTCATTAATTAGCTCATATCCGTCACATTTGGTTAAAAAGTTTGTTGTTTCTAATTGTTACCACTGCTGCTGCTGCTGCTGCTGCTGCTAAGTCGCTTCAGTCGTGTCTGACTCTCTGTGACCCCAGAGACGGCAGCCCAACAGGCTCCCCAGTCCCTGGGATTCTCCAGGCAAGAACGCTGGAGTGGGTTGCCATTTCCTTCTCCAGTGCATGAAAGTGAGAAGTGAAAGTGAAGTTGCTCAGTCATGTCCAACTCTTCGCGACCCCATGGACTACAGCCTACCAGGCTCCTCTGTCCATGGGATTTTCCAGGCAAGAGTACTGGAGTGGGGTGCCATTGCCTTCTCCGTGTTATCACTGAGTTTGGTCTAAACCTAGTTTTGCACTGGTCATTCTTTAATCTCCCTCTCTGGGAGGAGGGCGTAGGCGGGAAGGCGCCGTTGCTCACCATAGAGTGTTGGGCACGCCTTGACTAGGTCAGGATGGTGGACTTCGGTTTCCTAACTTCCCCAAAGCAGAGACCCTGGCTTTGGAGCTGGCGGTTGTTTTCTGGAACCTAGAATGTTAACATGTAAATGGTACTCCTCATGGGAGTACTGCTATTAGTATACATTTTATTTACTGCCTAGAGGAGAGAAAACGTGGGCCAGGGCTCTTCTCTTAGAAGGAAACTGAAAATTCCACTGGGGCTACCACCAACTGGGGTCACACAAGACAAATGCAGCTCCTCGTCCTCCTGACAGCCCTGCTCTTTTTTGAAAAAACTCGTTACTTTCGGCCGCCTACTGACTTTCCCCCCAGGTCTTGTCTTCTCCAGGTAAATCTCTCCAGATTCTTTAACCATTCCTCATATGGTGTGTTGAGAGCCCTGCCACGTAATCCTCCCTTGTTCTGGGTTTTCAGTAAGCCCTCTCTGCAAGCATTCCAGGAGAGGAGGCTGGTAGCCGCCCTCATCCTAGTCCTTTGCAGCTGAAGTGGTGACACTTTCTGTCTAGGTGGTCGCTGTTGGTCAGCCAGGGAGGGGAAACTGAGCAGCCCCCAGCTGTCTGTCTCACTTTTGAGCGTTCTTCAAAGCAGACAGCATGTTTTTGGTTCTAAACTGACAGGGCACACAGCCTTGCCTTTTGCCTGTATAGTTCTTCTTGCCCTCAAGGTTCCTGATGTGGGCATTCCCTATTTCTTAGCTAGATAAAGAATCAAGGGAAAAGATAGCAGTGTCTTCAAAGTCACTTCGTCCTTAAGATTTGATCAAAGTGCCAGGAGATTTCTGAAATTTTACTAGACATCTGTTAGTATCTGCTGCTAAGTCTCTTCAGTCGTGTCCGACTCTGTGCGACCCCAGAGACGGCAGCCCACCAGGCTCCCACGTCCCTGGGATTCTCCAGGCAAGAGTACTGGAGTGGGGTGCCGTTGCCTTCTCCGCTGTTAGTATCTAGCAGTTAAAAATGCATGGATCCTTTTTTCATTTACATTTTTATTGAAATAATTATAGATTCACATGCAGTTGTAAGAAATAATAGAGAGATACCCCTTATATACTTTGCCCAGTTTCTCCCAATAGTAACATTTTATAAAACTGTAGTAGAATATCACAGCCAATTATTGATGTTAATATAATCCACCAACCTTGTTCACATTTCCAGTTTTACACATTCTCAATTGTTTATGTGTATACTAAGTTGTATACAATTTTATCACCTGTCTAGGACACAAATTTTTTTAATTTAAAATTTTTATTTTAGATTAGAGTATAGTTGCTTTACAATGTTGTGTTAGTTTCAGGTGTACAGCAAAGCGATTCAGTTATACATATACATATATCCATTCTTTTCCAGAATCTTTTCCCATATAGGTTATTACAGAATATTGAGTAGAGCTTCCTGTGCTGTAATACATCTATTTTATATGTAGTAACACTACTATATATGTATATATGTTAATCCCAAACTTCTAATTTGTCCTTCCCCCAGCCTTTCCCCTTGGGTAATGATGTTTGTTTTCGAAGTCTGTGAGTCTGCTTCTGTTTTGTAAATAAGTTCATTTATATCATTTTAAAAAATTCCACATATAAGTACTGTCATATGATATTTATCTTTCTCTTCCTGACTTACTTCACTTACTATGATCATCTCTAGGTCCATGATGCTGCAGATGGCATTATTTCATTCTTTTTTATGGCTAAGTAATATTTTATTGTGTATATGTACCGCATCTTCTTTATCCATTCCTCTGTTAATGGATATTTAGGTTGCTTCCATGTCTTGGCTATTGTAAATAGTGCTGCATTGAACACTGGGGTGCGTGTATCTTTTTGAATTATGATTTTCTCCAGATATATGCCTAGGAGTGAGATTGCTGATTCAAATAGTAGTTCTATTTTTAGTTTTTTAAGGAACCTCCATACCATTCTCCATAATGATTGTACCGATTTACATTCCCATCAACAGTGTAGGAGGGTTCCCTTCTCTCCACACCCTCTCCAGCATTTATTGTTTGTAGACATATTGATTATTGCCATTCTGACTGATATGAGGTTATACCTCATGGTAGTTTTGATTTGCATTTCCCTAATAATTAGCAGTGTTGAGCATCTTTTCATGTGCTTTTGGGCCATCTGTATGTCTTCTTTGGAGAGCTGTCTATTTAGATCTTCTGTCCATTTTTTAATTTTTGTTTTTTGCTGTTGAGCTGCATGAGCTGTTTTGTATATTTTGGAGATTAATCCCTTGTCAGTTGTTTCGTTTGCAAATATTTTCTCCCATTCTGTGGGTTGTCTTTCATTTTGTTTATTATTCCTTTCCTATGCAAAAGCTTTTAAGGTCCCATTGGTTTATTTTTGTTTTCACTACTGTAGGTGCTGGATCCAAAATGATATTGCTGTAATTTATATCAAAGAGTGTTCTGCCTATGTTTTCCTTGAAGAGTTTTATGCTATCCAGTCTTCATTTAGGTCTTTAATCTATTTTGAGTTTATTTTTGTGTATGGTTAGAGGATATTCTGATTTCATTAGAACATTCTAATGAATGTTCTAATTTCATTCTTTCACAGGTAGCTGTCCGATTTTCTCAGCAGCATTTCCATTGTATTCTTGCCTCCTTTGTCATAGATTATTTGACCATAGGCATGTGGGTTTATTTCTGGGCTTCCTGTCCTGTTCCACTAATCTATATTTCTGAATTTGTGCCAGTGCCATACTGTTTTGATTACTGTAGCTTTGTAGTATAGTCTGAAGCCAGGGAGCCTGATTCCTCCAGTTCCATTTTTCTTTCTCAGAATTATGTTGGCTATTTGGGGTCTTTTGTGTTTCCATACACATTTTAAAATTCTGTTCCAGTTCTATGAAATACACCATTGGTAATTTAATAGGATTTCATTGAATCTGTAGATTGCCTTGGATAGTATAGTCATTTTGACAATATTGATTCTTCCAATCCAAGAACATAGTCTGTCTTTTCATTTGTTTGTGTCATCTTCAGCTTCTTTCAGCAGTATCTTATACTTTTCAGAGTACAGGTCTTTTGCCTGCTTCAGTTCAGTTCAGTTCAGTCGCTCAGTCATGTCTGACTCTTTGCGACCCCATGAATTGCAGCATGCCAGGCCTCCCTGTCCATCACCAACTCCTGGAGTTCACTCAAACTCATGTCCATCGAGTCGGTGATACCATCCAGCCATCTCATCCTCTGTCGTCCCCTTTTCCTCCTGCCCCCAATCCCTCCCAGCATCAGTCTTTTCCAATGAGTCAACTCTTCGCATGAGGTGGCCAAAGTACTGGAGTTTCAGCTTTAGCATCATTCCTTCCAAAGAAATCCCAGGACCAATCTCCTTTAGAATGGACTGGTTGGATCTCCTTGCAGTCCAAGGGACTCTCAAGAGTCTTCTCCAACACCACAGTTCAAAAGCATCAATTCTTCGGTGCTCAGCTTTCTTCACAGTCCAACTCTCACATCCATACATGACTACTGGAAAAACCATAGCCTTGACTAGACGGACCTCTGTTGGCAAAGTAATGTCTCTGCTTTTGAATATGCTATCTAGGTTGGTCATAATTTTCCTTCCAAGGAGTAAGTGTCTTTTAATTTCATGGCTGCAGTCACCATCTGCAGTGATTTTGGAGCCCCCAAAAATAAAGTCTGACTTAGGTAGGTTTATTCCTAGATATTTTATTCTTTTTGATGTGATGGTAAGTGAGGTTATTTCCTTTTTCATTGTTAATGTATAGAAATGCAGCATATTTCTGTATCTGCAGAAATAAAAATTTTACAGATTTTCGTATCCTGCAGCTTTACCAAATTTGTTGATGAGCTCTAGTAGTTTTATGGTAGCATCTTTAGAATTGTCTATGTATAATATGTCATCTATAAACAGTGACAGTTTACTTCTTGTTTTCCAGTTTGGATTCCTTTTATTTCTTTTTCTTTTCTAATTGCTGTGTCTAGGACTTCCAAAACTATATTAAATAAAAGTAGTGAGAGTGGACATCCTTGTCTTGTTCCTGATCCTAGAGGAAATGCCTTTAGCTTTTCACCATTGAATATGATGTTAGCTGTGGGTTTGTCATATATGGCCTTTATTATGTTGAGGTAATTTCCCTCTATGCCAACTTTCTGAAGAGTTTTTATCATAAATGGGTATTGAGTTTTGTAAAGAGATTTTTCTGCATCTGTTGAGAAGATCATGCGGTTTTTCTTCAATTTGTTAATATGATGTATCACACTGATTGATTTGTGAATATAGAAAAATCCTTGAACCCCTGAGATAAATCCCACTTGATCATGGTATATGATCTTTTACTATATTGTTGGATTCAGTAGTATTTTGAGGATTTTTGTATCTATGTTTATCCATGATATTGGCCTGTAATTTTCTTATTTTGTGAAATCTTTGTCTGGTTTTGGTATCAGGGTGATGGGGGCCTCATAGAATGAGTTTGAGAGTGTTCCTTCCTCTGCAGTTTTTTGGAATAGTTTTAAAAGGATAGGTGTTAACTCTTCTCTAAATGCTTGATAGAATCACCTGTGAAGCCATCTGATCCTGGACTATTGTTTGTTAGAAGTTTCTAAATCATAGTTTCAATCTCTTGCAATAGGTCTATTCATGTTTTCTATTTCTTCGTGGTGCAGTCTTGGAAGATTGTACCTTTCTAAGAATTTGTCCACTTCTACATTGTTCATCTTATTGACATATAGTTGCTTGTAATAGTTTACTTACCCTTAGTATTTCTGTTGTGTCCATTTAATTCTCCTTTTTCATTTCTAATTTTATTGATTTGAGCCCTCTGTTTTTTCTTGAGTCTGGCAAGCTGCTGCTGCTGCTGCTAAGTCGCTTCAGTCATGTCTGACTCTCTGCAACCCCATAGATGGCAGCCCACCAGGCTCCCCCGTCCCTGGGATTCTCTAGGCAAGACACTGGAGTGGGTTGCCATTTCCTTCTCCAATGCGTGAAAGTGAAGTGAAAAGTGAAAGTGAAGTCACTCAGTCCCGTCGGACTCTTCGAGACCCCATGGACTGTAGCCTACAGGGCTCCTCCATCCATGGGATTTTCCAGGCACAAGTACTGGAGTGGGTTGCCATTTCCTTCTCCAAGTCTGGCTAGAGGTTTATCAATTTTGTTTATCTTTTGAAAGAAACAGCTCTTACTTTCATTGACCTTTTCTATTGTTTTCTTTGTCTCTATTTCATTTATTTCTGCTCTGATCTGTATGACTTCCTTCTTTCTACTTACTTTAGATTTTGTTTTTCATTTTCTAGTTGCTTTGGATGTAAGGTTAGGCTGTTCTTGTTTCCTGAGGTAAGATTGTATTGCCATGAACTTCCGTCTTAGAACTGCTTTTGCTGTGTCCCATCAGTTTTGGGTTACTGTGTTTTTATTTTCATTTGTCTCTAGGTATTTTTTGTTTCCTCTTTGATTTCTTCAGTGATCCATTGGTTGTTTAGTAACATACTGTTTAGCTTCCACTTGTTTGTTTTTGTTTTGTTTTACAGTTTTTTTCCTTGTAGTTGACTTCTAATCTCATAGCATTGTGATCAGAGAAGATGCTTGATACGATTTCAATTTTCTTAAATTTACCAAAGCTCACTTTGTGGCCCAGCATGTAATCTGTCCTGGAGGATGTTCCATGTGCACTTGAGAAGAATGTATATTTTGCTTTAGGATGGAATGTTTTATAAATATCAATTAAGTTCATTTGGTCTAATGTGTCATTTAAGGTTTGTGTTTCCTTATTGATTTTCTGCCTGGATGTTTTGTCCATTGATCTAAGTGGGGTGTTCAAGTCCCCCACTGTTATTGTGTTCCTATTGATTTTTTCCTTTAAGCAATTGCCTATATATTGAGGTGCTCCTACGTTGGGTGCATATTTATTTACAATTGTTATATCTTCTTCTTGGATTAACCCCTTGATCATTATGTAGTGTCCTTCTTTGTCTCTTGTAACAGTCTTTATTTTCAAGTCTATTTTGTCTGATAAGAGGATCGCTTCTCCAGATTTCTTTGATTTCCATTTGCTTGGAATACCTTTTTCCATCCTTTTAGTTGCAGTCTGTATGTATCCCTAGATGTGGGTGTATCTCTTATAGACAGCATTCAGTTCAGTTCAGTTCAGTCGCTCAGTCGTGTCCAACTCTTTGCGACCCCATGAATCACAGCACGCCAGGCCTCCCTGTCCATCACCAATTCCTGGAGTTCACTCAGACTCACGTCCATCGAGTCAGTGATACCATCCAGCCATCTCATCCTCTGTCGTCCCCTTCTCCTCCTGCCCCCAATCCGTCCCCGACTCAGAGTCTTTTCCAATGAGTCAACTCTTCGCATGAGGTGGCCAAAGTACTGGAGTTTCAGCTTCAGCATCATTCCCTCCAAAGAAATCCCAGGGCTCTTCTCCTTCAGAATGGACTGGTTGGATCTCCTTGCAGTCCAAGGGACTCTCAAATATATGGGTATTTATTAACTTGTTTATTTTGGGCTGTGCTGGGTCTTCATTGCTGCATGGGTTTTTCTCTAGTTGCAGCAAGCAGGAGCTACTCTCTAGTTGTGGTTCATGGGCTTCTGATTGTGGTAGTTCTTCTTGTGGATTCTTTACCACTGAGCCACCAGGGAAGCCCTAGATCTTGTTTTTTGATCCATTCAGCTAGTCTGTGTCTTTTGGGTGGAGCATTTAATCCATTTACATTTAAGGTAATTATCAGTATGCATGTTCTTAATTGCTGTTTTGTTAATTGTTTTGGATTTGGTTTTATAGGTCATTTTTTTCTCTTCCTCTTTTTTTCTCTTCTAACCACTCCAGTATTCTTGCCTGGAGAATTCCATAGACAGATGTCTGGGGCTACAGTCACAAAGAGTTGGACATGACCAAGTGGCTAACATACTTTCACTTGCAATTTGATGACTATCTTTAGTGTTTTTGTTTGGATCAATTTTTCTTTTCTATGTGTATCTATTGCAGATTTTTGGTTTGCAGTTACCATGAGGTTTTGATATAGCGTGCTCTCTCTCTCTGTCTCTTTCTTTCTATACACATACACACACACACACACACACACACACACGATTGTTCTAAGTGCTGGTCTCTTAATTTCAAATGCATTTCTAATGTCTTGCATTCGTACTCTCCTCTTCTCATGATTGCTGGGTTTGATATCATATTTGTGTGTGGATGATTTCCTACTTTTTACTGTATGTTTGCCTTTACTAGTGAGCTTTCTCATTTGTAATTTTCTTGTTTCTAGCCGTGGCCTTTCTTTTTCGTCTAGAGAAATTCTTTTAGCATTCATTGTAAAGCTGGTTTGGTGGTGCTCAATTCTCTTAGCTTTTGCTTGTCCATAAAGCTTTTGATTTTGTCATTGAATCTGAACAAGAACCTTGCTGAGTAGAGTATTCTTGGTCATAGGTTTTTGCCTTTCATCACTTTAAATATATTGTGCCCACTCCCTTTGGGCCTGGAGTAGCATCATTACTCCGAATTCTTTTTCAGGTAGAGTGCCTGTCTCCACTTCATTTGTTCTTCTCGGGTTTTATCTTGGAACATATTTTTTTGCATATCATTTTGTCTAATTTTCTGTGTTTGTGGCCTCTGTTCCTCAGGTGTCTCATTATGGTTTCTTCTTTGGGTATAGGCTTTTTTTTTGGTAGGCTTAAGCCTTTTTTGTTATGGTCGTTCAGCAGTTAGTTGTGATTTTGGTGTTTTCATGAGAGGAGGGTAAGCTCAAGTCCTTCTACTCCACCATCTTGTCTCCAGCTTTTTTTTTTTCCCCCTTTGCTTATAGTCTCTCTTGCTCAGAGTGTCAGATGCAGAGGCTTTCCACCTGGCACTTTAGGCCAGACACCTCAGCTCTGGGACACTCCTTAGGGCACAGACATTTTTAAATTAAAGGATTAATAAAAATGTCATCTCCTTTCTTTTAGGCTATCATCTGACTCAAACTCAAATTTTTGCTAGGAAGAGTCTGTTCTCCATCCTGCCTCAGAAAAGTAGAATCATATCCACGAATGGAATTTTAATAGTAAAACTAACATATTACATCATATCTGAAATTATCCCATAATTTACATGGTGGTATCTATCCCAATGATTTGTCATTAGCCAAATAAATCTAAGTGCTTAAAACAGCAAGCCTTTAAGATGAATCTTAAGTGTATTAAAGGGCAGTCTTAGGTGACAAACCTGAGTCCCCTAGAAAGGAATTAGTGATTTGTGTTTCTTTTTCTTCATTATTGTCAACATTAAGGGGTTACCTAGGGTCAAGCACCTGAAATGTTTGATCACAAACAAAAATACTACAAGAAGTCAGATAGAATGACTAAGCCAATAAAAGAGGAACAATTTTATTGAATACTCCCTTAAAGAAATGCTACCAAAAAGAGAGGAAACTCTCCTTAGAAGGATTTCTAGTTCTGAGCCATAATTCAGAATGAAATTGGTTTAAGGGGAAAACAAAATTTTCTTACTTGAATAGGTTCTGCTCTGTTCACCCTTGAACCTCAGAGTTTCTAAACTATTTGGAAAGGACATTGATGTGAATTGAAATTGTTGTATACGTAGTACCACTAGAGTGTGATTTTTATTTTTTTAATTGTTCTGTTAGATAAAATTGGAATTTTGAAGTCTAGGATAAGATGAGAGCTTATTTTCCCATGTTTTGAAAAAGGAGCAGAGATTGAGCAAATGAGAAACACTGTTGTGAGAGCCCTAAATTTTTCAGATACATATGAGTTGTATTTTACTTTTACAATTTTTAAAATAAATTTAAAACTTGTTATATTTTAGTTGCAGTATCCAGTTTATTGGGACCACCTTGAATTCTGTGATGGATTCAGAAAACTTTTAGACCATTTACAATTGGATAAAGTGAGTACCTTGAAACTAGTTACTCACATGTGATTTTAATGCAACATTTACATCATTGTCTGGTGTTGTCTTTTTTTTTTTTAATAACAGCTCTTTAGAGCTAGAATTCACATACCATACAGTTTACCCTTTTAAAGTGTATAATTCACTGTTTTTTAATATATTCAGAGATATGTGCAACCATCACAACGGTCAATTTTCGAACATTTTTTCCACCCCAAAAAGAAACCCCATACTTAGCAGTCACCACCCTTCTTCCTCCCTGGAGCCCTGTCTGTGGATTTGCCTGTTATGGATATTTTATATAAATATAAAAATGTAATTTGTGGTCTTTTGTGACTGGCTTTTTTCACTTCGCATGAGATTTTCAAGGTTCATCGATGTTGCAAATTCTATCAATAATTCATTCCTTTTAATTGTTAAATAAAATCCCATTGTATGGATAAAACACATTTTATTTACCCATTCATCATTTGATTTGTTTCCACTGGTTAGTTATTATGAGTGATGTTGCTATGAACATTCTTACACAAATTTCTGTGTAGACAAATGTTTTCAGTTCTCTTGAGTACATGTCTAGGAGTGGAAATACTGAATTACTGAATTAAAATTTCTGTTTTCTTAAACAGAAACTGTAAAGTAGTTTCATTTTCTAATATAATCTGTGAATAATATTTTTTTAACTAATATAACATATACACCATTGTATTTTTTCTTGACAGGGTATAGACATTGCATTTAAATACAGTATTTCCTAAACTTCTAACTGCTGTAAATATTTCAGTCTAATGACTGGTGATAACATTATATTCTGTGGTTGGTGATAATTAAAACAGTTTTTTGATACTTCAAGATCAGTCATTGTTTTTAGGATCCTTGTGTTTGTTTCCAACTAGGTTCATCTCTTTGGGGCTTCTTTGGGAGGCTTTTTGGCCCAAAAGTTTGCTGAATACACTCACAAATCTCCCCGAGTCCATTCCCTCATCCTTTGCAATTCCTTCAGTGACACCTCTATCTTTAACCAAACATGGACTGCAAGCAGGTAAGAATGTAAACATTTGACCAACAGTTTTGTTATTTTCAGTGGAATTGAAAATGTTGATGTTTGGTTTTTTTGAAGCATTAGGGAGGGAGAGGCCATATATACTTTTGTCTTCTGAAACCATCCTGGCTTTTAGCATTAGAAACAGTCATCCTTGCAAAGGAAAAGAATTGAAAGAATTTTAACTTCAGTGGTTCCCATTACTTTAAATCATCGTCTGGCTTTATTATAGTTCACATGCCTTTACAGTTTCTCTTCAGTGCATATCTCACTGATACTGTATTCTGCTTGCTCCACTTAGTATTTTGTGTACAGAGTTCTGTGTAATGACTGTTAGAGTTTTTTTAAGGCCTTCGGCTTCTCTCAATTTTTTATCAGGTTCTACTGTAAATCTTTGTGTGTAAATTACTTTTGTTCCTCTCTTTCTGGGTTATTTCCCTGAGATAGGTTCCCCGAAATGGAGAGACTGTTTAGTTCACTGGTGCTTTTACAACATTAGTCTGCTTTTTAGAAAGATGGAGAGGGCAGAATGCTTTGCAAGGCAACCAGTGGGGTACCTGCTTTCTTGGAGCCATCCCTTCGTTGATTTTATCCTTTGAATTAGTTTTATAGATGTCTAATGGTACCTTAAAACTGACTTCACTATATTTCTTTCATTGCTAGCAAGGCTAGGCTCTACCCCCCAAAAGTAGCCTATTGACTTAACTTACCTGAGTGATCAGATTGGTTTTCACAAAATGTTCTAGGTAAACATTGTTTTCATGGTTTTCACAACTATTTACTATTGCATTCTGATTTTTAAAAAAATGATTCCTGATGTTTTCTCACTTATTTACTCAGCATTTGTGCAGCAATTTCTTGTATGCATTAGACAGATACTTCATGTCCAGATGATGCACCAAAAGTCATTCTTTTTGATGATTTTTTCATGTTGTTTTGATTGTCAGAAGCCAAGACTTCCCCCACTTGGTGCTCTTGCATATCAGTAATTTTTTATCAAATGTCTGAATACTTACTATGTGTCACACAGAGGCTACAGGGGTGAACAGAGCCAAGAGGATGACCCCCCGCCCCTCACTCACACACAGAAAGCACCCAAGCAGCATCCCCTTTAGAAGTTAAGAAGCTGTTGGGATGGGTTGGAGTAGAGAACTTAGATCATTGAAGGTGACTGAAAGATGGCTAACTGGTCCTTATAAGGGATGTTTACTGAGAATGTATATCAGAAGGTGGTCTGTACCTTTTATAAGTCATTTTCAGCATAGGTTTAAAAAAATCCATGTTTACCCTATATAAGGGCTCCCAATGTTATTAATGGAGTAAACCCTAACTAAAGATATACATATATATATGTATATATATATACATATACATGTATAGAAATACATGAAGATTAAATTGCCTTGAATTAGCCCAAGAATCCCCTAGTAGCAATAGTAGGTATAATAACTCTGTGATTTTACTATTTTGAAATCTATCCTTTAATGTTAATCAAAAGGTGATATAAACCTTAAGATTGATATGGTAAGTGTTCAGTTTTCCACAAGTAGCTTAAGCCATTGAAAATAAGGCCAACTAGAAAATAAAATCTTGGAATTATCAGAATGTTTATTTCAATAAAGGCATTTTGAAATATTGCTTATAATTATTCCCAATCCTCAAAGGTTTGATCATATGAAACCATAACTCTTTGGGAACTTGAGAAAGCATTTATAAAAACTGGATGCTTCAAAACTAGCTCTTTGAAGGAAGAGACTAGGTTTTTTAAATCTCTAAATCCCAAATGCCTAGCTAATACAGAGCTTCAATATGGAATGAATACTTGCCACTCATGTATTGTCTTGTAAGTTTAAATGTCAGTTTTTTTGTTTGTTTGTTTGTTTTTTACAGCTTTTGGCTGATGCCATCATTTATGCTTAAAAAAATAGTTCTTGGGAACTTTTCCTCTGGCCCCGTGGACCCTATGATGGCTGATGCCATTGATTTCATGGTAGACAGGGTAAGGATCATGACCTTGGGGAGGGGACACCTTGACCTGGGAATTTTCATGTCTCCTTGGTTCCTGAGAAATACCTGTCTTGCTCAGTGTGTATTAGAGGTGTTTGTTAAGCATTTTTCCATATTAACTTTAATACATCTAGATGGATATTATGGCTGGTGAATAATTTATCAGAATCACTTGGGGAAATTTAAAAAACACAGACTCTAAGGCCTCACACTAGGCCTTGAACCGGAATCCCTGGCCGAGGGCTCTGGGAATCTGTTTTCACCTCACTCCTCCACTTCTGCCTCCCCGGGTCAGTGTGATGGAGCAGGTTTCTAGATGTGCAGGTAGGAACTACTGGATAGATGATTTTTTCTGAGGCCTCTTCCAGCTCTAAGATCACTGAAATGTTTCTCTATCTTCATTAAGCTTCTGGAATGGGCTTGCCGCCCACAGGCACCTGGTTGAAGAGGCAGCTCAGGTTGAGGGTTGTGGAAGGCCAGGTGCCCAGAACAGAAAAGTATCACCACTTCCAGGGCCCAGTTATGGTCTCAAATACATTGTGTCTCCTCAGTGGTTAACTTACTGGCCCCACCACACAGTATAACGCCACCTTTATAAATAGGCTATTATCTGTGGCTCTAATGTAAATGTGAAAAAAATTTTTTTGAAAAATCTTTACCTGTGTTTTTTCCTGCAGCTGGAAAGTTTGGGTCAGAGTGAACTGGCTTCAAGACTTACCCTGAATTGTCAAAATTCTTATGTGGAACCTCATAAAATTCGGGATATCCCTGTAACCATTATGGATGTAAGTTTTCTTTAAGTAAAACAGATGCTTTACCTTTTTTATATGTATATGTCAAGATCCACCTTACAAATCATTTTACGATTTTTCAGTGTTGCTTCAAACACTGCATTGAATTTGCTTTTACCACCTGCCCCCCACACAGCTTTCTCAATTTCAAAAAAAATTTTTATTGCTTATCCTGTATTTTTCCTGGAAGGAATAACACCATTGAAATAAAAATAAATTTAAACAAACATGGTAGTCCTTACCCATTTTGGTTTGCTTTGCTGTTCTTTTTAAGCTGTTACAAATCTGGGCAGCAAAACGAAGGTGCCAGAATTCCATAAAGTCCAGTTAACACAAAAGCTTGCTTCTTACATGTTTTTTTAATTATAGTAAAATACACATAACAAAATTCACATAACAAAATTTAAACTACTTCTAAGTGTTCAGTTCAGTACCATTAAGTATATTTATAGTGTGGTCCAACTGCCACTGTTAGCCATCTCCAGAACTTTCCATCATCCCAAACTGAAACTCTGTACCCATTAAACAATAACTCTTCCTTCACCGTTCCCCCTAGAGACCCTAGTAACCTTTGTCCTGCTTTTTGTCTCTATGAATTTACCTGTTCTAGGTACCTCATGTAAGTGGAATCATATAAATATCCTTATGTATCTGGCTTGTTTCACTTAGCATATTTCTAAGCTTTATCCATGTTAAAGCATATGTTAAAAATATCCAGTTATCCTCCAATTAAAAATAAATTTAAAATTTTAAGAATCATTCCCTTTTACGGTTGGATAATATTGCGTTGTATGTATATACCGCAGTTTGTTTATCCTTTCGTCTGTGGATAGACATTTGAGTTGTTTCCACCTTTTGGCTATTGTGAATAACACTGCTGTAAATGTTGGTGTGCAAATACACATTCAAGGTTCTATTTTCAATTCTTTTGGGTGGTGCATACCTAGAAATGGAATTGCTGAATCATTTGATAATTCTGTTTAACTCCTAGAGAGACTGCCTTACCGTCTTCCACAGGGGCCATACCATTTTACATTCCCATTAGCAGTGCATAAAGTCTCCAATTTCTCCATATCGTTGCCAATATCCTTGTTATTTTTTTTATTTTTTTTTAATAGTGGCCACCCTAATGGATGTGAAGTGGTATCTCACTGTGGCTTTGACTTTTTATTTTAATCATATAACTGTTCTGTCTCACAATAGATTTATTCCTAAATGCAAGTAATATGGTATTCAAATTAAAAACTGATTTTTATCAGGAGATTATTATGAACATGTACAATAACTTACCATTTTCTATTATAATTACTACATTCCAACATTACATGACACAGAGTAAGCTTGTCAATACTTTCAAAGAAATATATGGTCCTCACAGTGCATTTGCTCTGCCAGCACTTTCAAAGTTATGTTCACCACTTAAGCACGTGGTCACTTAAAATGTCTAGAAGTTTTAGCAAGGTGGAGACGCACCTATCTTTATTTTCATGAGGTTTTTTTTTTGTTTTTTTATATTATTTGAATAATTTTTGCATGAGTTTGAACATAAATTTGTGTGAGTATTATGATTCTTGAGTCATATATTGCAAACTTCCAACAGTGGCTCCCCCAGGAAAGGGCCTGGACTTTTTATCTAATATTCTTAATTTTTTAGATAATTATTTTCACGGAGCATATCATACATATAACTGTTTTTAAATTAATACTAAGTTCTTTTGGGGTTTCATGATCTTTTTGAAATTGGTGTTTTCAGTGATTGTTTGTTATTAGTGTTCTGTTAATTTAATTAACTATCTTTGAGGACAAATGAAATTCATGGTAGAATTTTTTTCCCCTAAACAATGCAAAAGACATTTGGCAGTAAAATCTGTGTATTTTACTTTGGAGTTAGAGTCACTAGGGATGAGCAGAAGGTGGTGGCCCAGGCTTCAGAAAGGTTCAACGATGTCTCCTGTAAGGAGTGCTTGGGGGGACACTTTGCTTAATGTGAAAAGAACACATTGAAATAACAGTTTTGTCCTCATATTCTTCTAAAGGTGTTTGACCAGAGTGCACTTTCAACTGAAGCTAAAGAAGAAATGTACAAACTGTATCCTAATGCCCGGAGGGCTCACCTTAAAACAGGAGGCAATTTCCCATACCTGTGCAGAAGTGCAGAGGTGAATCTCTATGTACAGGTAGGCCCTGGGATGGAACCCAGAGCACTTTGAACCCAGAGTCTATGGTTTGAAACATAAAGCTTTTTGGTGGTGGTGGAGAGACAGAACTATAGAATTCTCTGTAGGAATGAAGCACTTACTTGATAAAGCTGGTCTCCATGAGTAATTTATAGAATTCAAGCATAGTAGAGACCCTGGGTGCCTGTCTGCCCACTCTCCCTTTTCTATGACCCACAGGCCTGAACTCACACATCGAAGGAACCATTTGGTACCATGGAACCTTGGCTCCCAGATTCAAGGAGTTCAGTCAGGACACCAGACTTAAATGGAGTCAGTCTGAGTCCCATGAAGTGACTTCTTGGTCTAATTTTAATGCATTAAAACGTACGCATGGTCTAACACACACCACCTTTTCAAATACCTGCCTAAACTGATATTAGAATAGTGGTGAGAAATGGCTGCTTTGCAATTTGGCAAACAGTATCAAGAGCCTTAAAAACCAGTCATATTCTTTGATCCTGTCATCCACATGTGGCTACAGATCCTAAGGAGAGGCTTGTAAATACAAAACAACCTGATTCCCAGAGACACTCATTATGATATTAGAACAGCAGAGGATGGGAAGGACCTGATTCATAGCAGCAGAGGAGAAGGGTAAACACCTGCTTGAGAAGCAGCATGCCGCAATGTAAAATGTTAGTAAGAAAATGTAGTTGCCCAGAAAGACTGGCTACATAATGATTTTTGACTTTTTGTTTTCTAATTTTCCTCTAGTTAGTACGTATTACTCTAGTTTTTTAGTGTTTGTATGTTTATTTTTATTGAGGTATAATTGGTTTTTTGGGCTTCCCTGGTGGCTCAGATGGTAAAGCATCTGCCTGCAATGCAGGAGACCCAGGTTCAATCCCTGGGTAGGGACGATTCCCTGGAAAAGGGAATAGCAACCCACTCCAGTATTATTCCCTGGAGAAGTACATGGACAGAAGAGCCTGGCAGGCTGTCATCCACAGAGTCACAGAGTCAGACACAACTGAGTGACTAACACATACATAGTTGGTTTATAATGTTAGTTTCATGTGTTCTATGTAGTGATTCAACATTTTTAGATTACAGATTATATTCCATTTAAAGTTATTGTAAGATATTGGCTATATACCCTGTGATGTGCAGTATCTCCTTTGGCTTGTTTTATTCGTGGTAGTTTTTGCCTTTTAACCCCGTACCCCAATCTTGCCCCTTCCCTGGGTACTCTGTAATTTTAGAAGTAGAAATTATTAATATACGACAGTGATGTTTAAAATAATCATTCTGCATTTCTGCAGATACATTTGCTTCAATTCCATGGAACCAAATACGCAGCTATTGACCCGTCGATGGTCAGTGCCGAGGAACTCGAGGTGCAGAAGGGCAGCCTTGGCATCAGTCAGGAGGAGCAGTAGCTGTTAGTGACGAATGGTCCAGCGTGTTTGTACAATCAGTGACGTCAGTGCCCGCCAGTCGGCCTCTCCTCGGTTGGTCAGGTTCACCGGTTATCACTGTGTTTGGAACTAGGACTGATGGTCATCTTCGTGACAGGCGGCAGCTCTTCTAAGCCCGTGTAACTATTTCCTCTTCTGTTTTTTTAGCTTTTGAACTTAAGTACTTTTGGAGACTCCCATTTTAAGAACTGTGAAAATTTTGCTACCGAAAGTATTTACCCACTGTGTTCTTAATTATTAATTTCTTAGTTTGGGGGTTTTGTAGATTTTTTTCCTTTTCTTTCTGTCTTCCTTTCTTCCTGTTATTTGCTGTAAATGCTGCATAGCCACGTTATGTATCAGCACATTTGTTTTTTTTATGCTCTCTTGGTTATAACAGTTATTAGAGTGCCAAGGCCGTCACCCACTGTTTGCTCTCCTGCAAATCAACTACTTCTAATTTCCATTTAAGCCAGTTGTTTTTAATTTTGGCTGTTGTCTTTCTACCCACTACAGTCTTTGGAATAAAAATTCAATTTCAATGAGTTGAATTTTATGATTTTTTTGGCTTTTATGATTATCGCAGCTGCCAAATGGGCTGCCTACACATAGGACTCTGAGAAGCAGACCGTGGTGTTTGCCAAACCTGTGTGACTTTTGGTAAGTGACTTAATCTCTCTAAAGCACACTTTGCTCATTGTTAGATTACAAAAACAGTCATTTACTGAGCGGCTGCTCTGGCAAGGTACTTTTCATACCTGCTTTTCAACACCTCAGTGGAAAAATTTAAACACACATAGAGAAAATAGTATAATGAACTAAATCCCCATCAGCTTCAAAAATTATCACCTCATTGATGGTGTTGCATCATCTCTTACTCCACCCTCACTTTTTCTACACATACTCGTATCACTGGGTTATTTTAAGGCAATTTCTGATATCTTATTTCATCTGTAAATATTTTTCTGTGTACCTCCAAGAGATAATGCCATTATCACACTTTAAAAAATTCAGCAATAATTCTTTCATACTAATATCCAGTCAGTGTTCCTATTTGTGATTCTCTCATAAATTATCTTTTTACAGTTGACGTGTTCTACTTAGCTTCCAAAGTTCACACTTTGGAAGGACCAGAACCGACCAAAAAGATCCTCCATGACAAAAGATATTAAGAAGAAATCACAACCAGATGGGTAGGAGGGGCACAGTTACAATATAGCCAAGTCCCATACCCCCAGGTTGGGGACCCACATACAGGAGAATTATAATTGCAGAGGTTCTCCCAAAGAGGGTTCCGAGCCCCAAGTCAGGCTCCCCAGCCCAAAGGTCCTGCACTGGCAAGATGAGCCCCCAGAGCATTTGGCTTTGAAAAGCAAGCAGGGCTTACTTTCAGGAGTCCCAGAGAGCTGGGGGAGGTAGACACTCCACTCTCAAAGGGTGCACACAAAACCTCACATGTTCTGGGTTTCAGGGCAGGAGCAGTAATTTGATAGGAGCCTGGGTCAGACCTACCTGCGTTTTAAAGTTTCCTGGAGAGTCAGGAGGCAACTGCAGCTCACGCTAAGGGTATAGACACTGCTGGCAGCCAGTCTTGGGAGCTCATTCTACCATGTGGACACTGGCGCTGGCAAGTGCCATCATGGAATCTTCCCTCTAGCCTGGCTCTGGCTCAACAGCCTGCATGGACCACTGCTGGGATGCCTCAGGCCAAGAGTTGAAAAATATACTAGAAGAAATCAACAGTAGAGTTAATGCTACAGAGGAATGGATCTATGAGCTGGAAGATGAAGAAGTGGAAATCACTGAAGCCAAACAGAAAAATAATGAAAAGAAGACAAAGAGACCTCTGCAGCAACATCAGGTTCACTAATATTCACATTATAGAGGTCCAAGAAGGAGAAAGAGAGAGCTGAGAACATACTTGAAGGCATAAAAGCTGAAAACTTCACTAACCTAGGAAATGAAACAACCAACCAATCTAGGAATTGCAGAGTCCCTACAGGATTAACCCAAAGAGAAACACACTAAGACACATTGTAGTCAAAATGGCAGAAATTAGAATATTAACCCATTACTGACTGGAGGATTTTTGCAGAAACTTATACTGGGGGCTATAATATGTCTCTGGTCCGTAATGTGTTAAAAGCAGCAAGCGGAAAAGAAAAGGAAGTCCTATAAAGCTATCAGCTAACTTTTCAGCAGAAACTCCACAGGCCAGAAGAGAGTGGCATAATATACTTAAAAGTGATGAAAAGGGAAAACCTACCACAACCAAGAATACTCTACCCAGAATGCTGTCATTTAGATTTTATGGAGAGATAAAAGCCTTACAGAAAAACAAAAGCAAAAGGAATTCATACCACCAAACCATCTTTATAAGAAGTGTTAAAGGAACTTCTCTAAGCAAAAAAGAAAAGACCACAACAAGAAACACAAAAATTATGAAAGGAAAAATCTCATCAGTAAAGGCAAACAGTAGAAGTAGGAACTCATCCTCACAGAAAGCTAGTAGGAAGGTTAAAACACAGAAGTAGTAAAATCATCTACATTCACAATAAGCTGTAAAGGGATACACAAAAAATTAGATGTATACATAATATCAAAAACAATAAATGTGAGGAGAGGAGAGTACAAATGCAGAGTTGTTAAAAGGCACTGGAAATTAAGAGATCAGTAACTTAAAACAGGGCTTTCCTGGTGGCTCAGATTATAAAGAATCTGATCCCCTGGAGAAGGGAATGGCTACCCACTCTAGTATTCTTGCCTGGAGAATTCCATGGACAGAGAAGCCTGGTGAGCCACAGTCCCTGGGGTTGCAAAGAGTCAGATACATCTGAGTGACTAACCCTTTCACCTTGTAACAATCATAGATATGTGTGTGTATGTGTATGTGTATATACATACATACATATATGTACGTGGGTGTGTGTATGTATATATATATATATATAATAATTGCTATATAAAATCCTCATGGTAGTCACATATGAAATCTATAATAGGGCTTCCCTGGTAGCTCAGTGGTAAGGAATCCACCTACCAATGCAGGAGACACAGGTTTGATCCCTGATCTGGGAAGATCCCACATGCCATGGAGCAGCTAAGCTGGTGTGCCACAACTACTGAGCCTGTGCTCTAGAGCCCAGGAGCTGCAGCTACTGAGCCCACATGCTGCACCTCCTGAAGCCTGCACGCCCTAGAGCCAGTGTGCGCAACAAGAGAAGCCACTGCATGAGAAGCCTGCACACCCTAGAGCCAGTGTGCGCAACAAGAGAAGCCACTGCATGAGAAGCCTGCACACCCTAGAGCCAGTGTGCGCAACAAGAGAAGCCACTGCATGAGAAGCCTGCATGCCCTAACTAGAGAGTAGCCCCTGCTCACTGCAGCTCGGGAAAAGCCAAAGACCCAGCACAGCCAAAAATACATATTTTTTAAAAAATCTATAATAGATACACAAGAAAAAGGAATTCAGAACATAACACTAGTCATCAAATCACAAGAGGACAAAAGAAAGGAACAAGAAAGAACTATAAAAACAACCCCAAACAGTTACCAAAATGGCAATAAGAACATGTGTATCGATAATTACTTTAAATGTAAATGGACTTAATACTCCAATCAAAGGGCAGAGTAGCTGAATGGATTAAAAAAAAAAAGACCCATATATATGCTGCCTATAAGAGACTTCAGACCTAACAACACACACAGACTGAAAGTGAGGGGATGGAAAAAGATATTCCTGCAAATGAAAATCCAAAGAAAGCCAAGGTAGCAATAGTCATATCAGACAAAATAGACTAAAATAAAGACTCTTACAAGAAATAAAGAAGGACATTACATAATGATCAAGGAATCAATTGAAGAAAAAATATAACAATGCACCCAATATAGGAGCACCTAAATACATAAATATAAATGGACATAAAGGGAGAAATTGATAGTAACAGAATAATAATAGGAGACCTTACCACACTTACATCAATGGATAGAACATCCAGAGAATCAATTAGGAAACATTGGCTGACATGTTAGGCAAAATGAACTTAGTAGGTATATGTACAGAATATCCCATACAAAAACAGAATACACATTCTTTTCAAGTGTAAATGGAACATTCTTGAGGGTAGATCACGTGCTAGACCAGAAAACAATCTTTGGTAAACCTAAGGAAACTGAAATCATATCAAGCATCTTCTCTGACTACTATGCTATGACACTAGAAATCAAGTTCAAGGAAGAAAAAAACTTGCCAAAAAAGAAAATGTGGAGGCACACACAAATGTGGAGGCTAAACAAAATGCTACTAAACAATCAATAAATCACAGAATAAATCAAAGAGGAAATAAAATACCTAGAGACAAAATGAAAGCACAACTATCCAGAATCTATGGGATGGAGCAAAAGCAACTCTAAGTTGACAGCAATACAAGCTTACCTCAGGATATAAGGGAAATCTCAGCCTGACTTCACACCTAAAGGAACAACAAACAAAACCCAAAGTCAATCGAAGGAAAGGAATTGTAAAGATCAGAGCAGAAATAAATGAAATAGAGACCAAAAAATCAATGAAATTAAGACCTGGTTCTTTGAAAGGGATTATATTGATAAACCTTTGTGTGTGTGTGTATGTGCTCAGTTGTGTCCAACTCTTTGCAACCCTATGGACTGTAGCCCACCAGGCTCCTTTGTTCATGGAGCTTTCCAGGCAAGAATACTGCAGTGGATTGCCATTTTCTACTCCTGAGGATCTTCCCAACCCAGGTATCTAACTTAATCTCTTGTGTCTCTTGCATTGGCAGGTGGGGTCTTTACCACTGTGCCACCTGGGAAGCCCTGATAGTTTACCCAAACTAATCAAGAAAAAAAGAGACAAGACCCACAGCAATAAAATCAGAAATGAAAAGGACAAGTGGCAACAGACACCACAGACATATAAAGGATCATAGGGAATACTACAAATAACTGAATGCTAATAAAATGAACAACCTGGAAAAAATGGACAAATTTCTAGAAATATACAATGTCCCAAGACTGAACCAAGAATAAACAGAAAATATGAACAGATAAATTATCCATAATGAAATTGAATCAGGAATTTTTTTAAAACCCCAACAAATAAAGTCCAGGATCAGGTGGCTTCACAGGAGAATTCTACCAAAGATTTTGAGAAGAGTTAACACCTATCCTTCTGAAACTATTCCAAAAAAATCACAGAGGGAGGAACACTTCCAAACTCATCCTGTGACCCAACCTCACCCTGATATCAAAACCAGACAAAGATGCCACACACAAAAACGGAAAATTATAGGACAGTATCACTGATGAATATAAATACAAAAATCCTCAACAAAATATTAGCAAACCAATTCCAATGATACATATAAAGAATCATACAACATGATCAAGTGGGATTTATCCCAGGGCTGCAAAAAATTTTCACTACTCACAAATCAATGTGAGACAGCACATTAACAAATTGAAGACTAAAAACCATAGGTCATCTCAATAGATTCAGAAAAAGTTTTTGATAAAAATTCAATATCCATTTATGATTTAAAAAAACTCCAGAAAGTGGGTAGAGAGGGAAACGTACCTCAACATAATAAAGGCCGTAAATGACAAGCCCACTACTAATATCATGCTCAACAGTGAGAAGCTGAAAGTATTTCCTCTAAGATCAGGAATAATACAGGCATGCCCACTCTCATCACTTTTATTCAATATAGAATTCGAAGTCCTAGCCATAGCAGTCAGACTAGAAAAGAAAATAAAAATAATCCAAATCGGAAAGGAAGAAGTAAAACTGACACTGTTTGTAGAAAACATGATTCTATACATTGAAAATCCTAAAGATGCCACCAGGAAACTACCAGGGCTCATCAATGAATTTGCTAAAATTTGAGGATGCAAAATTAATATACAGAAATCTGTTGCATTTCTATACAGTAAGAACAAACTATCAGAAAAGATATTAAAGAAACAATATCATTTACCATCACATCAAACAGAGTAAATAGGAATAAACCTACCTAAGAGGGTAAAGGAACTATACTCATAAAACTATAAGATATGGATGAAAGAACCTGAAGATGACACAAACAGATGGAAAGACAGACTATATTCATATATTAGAAGAATTAATACTGTTAAAATGACCAAACTCTACAAGCAATCTACAGATTCAATGCAAACCCTATCAAAATACCAGGGCATTTTTCATGGAACTAGAATGATTTTAAAATCTATATGGAAACACAGAAAGACCCCCCAAAGCCAAAACAATCTTGACAAAAAAGAACAGAGCTCATACAGCTCAACATCAAAAAACACAGTTGAAAAATGGGCAGAAGACCTGAATAGACATTTTTCTAAAAAAGACATGCAGATGACCAACAAGCACATGAGAAGATGCTCAACATAATGATTAGAGAAATGCAAATCAAAACTACAATGAGCTGTCACCTTGCACCTGTTATAATAGCTATCATCAAAAAGTCTACAAATAACAAATGTTGGAGAGGATGTGGAGAAAAGGGAACCCTAGTATACTGTTGGTGGGAATGTAAATTTTTCAGCCGCTATGGAAAACAGTATGGAGTTTCCTTAAAAAACTAAAAATAAAGCTGCTATATAATCCAGCAATTCCACTCCTGGGTGTGTATCCAAAAAAGTTGAAAACTCTAATTTGAAGACACATGAACCCCAATGTGTCCCCTAGATTCTCCAAACCAGGCTTCAGCAATACGTGAACTGTGAACTTCCAGCTGTTCAAACTGGTTTTAGAAAAGGCAGAGGAACCAAATTGCCAACATTCGCTGGATTATTGAAAAAGCAAGAGAGTTCCAGAAAAGCATCTATTTCTGCTTTATTGACTATGCCAAAGCCTTTGACTGTGTGGCATCACAATAAACTGTGGAAAATTCTTCAAGAGATGGGAATACCAGACCACCTGATCTGCCTCTTGAGAAATCTGCATGCAGGTCAGGAAGCAACAGTTAGAACTGGACATGGAACAACAGACTGGTTCCAAATAGGAAAAGGAGTACGTCAAGGCTGTATATTGTCACCCTGCTTATTTAACTTATATGCAGAGTACATCATGAGAAACGCTGGGCTGGAAGAAGCACAAGCTGGAATCAAGATTGCTTGGAGAAATATAAATAACCTCAGATACACAGATGACATCACCCTTATGGCAGAAAGGGAAGAAGAACTAAAGAGCCACTTGAAGGTGAAAGAGGAGAGTGAAAAAGCTGGCTTAAAGCTCAACATTCAGAAAACTAAGATTGTGGCATCCGGTCCCATCACTTCATGGCAAATAGATGGGGAAACAGTGGAAACAGTGGCTGACTTTATTTTTGGGGGGCTCTAAAATCACTGCAGATGGTGATTGCAGCCATGAAATTAAAAGACGCTTACTCCTTGGAATAAAAGTTATGACCAACCTAGACAGCATATTAAAAAGCAGAGACATTACTTTGTCAACAAAGGTCTGTCTAGTCAAGGCTATGGTTTTTCCAGTAGTCATGTATGGATGTGAGAGTTGAACAATAATGAAAGCTGAGTGCCAAAGAATTGATGCTTTTGAACTGTGGTGTTGGAGAAGACTCTTGAGAGTCCCTTGGACTGCAAGGAAATCCAGCCAGTCCATCCTAAAGGAGATCACTCCTGAGTGTTCATTGGAAGGACTGATGTTGAAGCTGAAACTCCAATACTTTGGCCACCTGATGCGAAGAGCTGACTCATTTGAAAAGACCCTGATGTTAGGAAATATTGAGGGCAGGAGGAGAAGGGGACGACAGAGGATGAGATGGTTAGATGGACATGATTCAATGGACATGAGTTTGGGTAAACCCTGGGAGTTGGTGACGGACAGGGAGGCCTGGTGTGCTGTGGTTCATGGGGTCGTAAAGAGTCGGACACGACTGAGCAACTGAACTGAACCCCAATGTTCACAGCAGCACTATTTACAATAGCCAGAACATGGAAGTAACTCAAGCGCCCATTAACAGATGAGTGGCTTAAGAAGTCGGGGTATATAAATGTATATACTCTGGAACATTATTCAGCCATAAAAAAGAATGAAATACTGCCATTTGCAGCAACATAATGAAACTCCAATACTTTGGCCACCTCATGCGAAGAGTTGACTCATTGGAAAAGACTGATGCTGGGAGGGATTAGGGGCAGGAGGAGAAGGGGACGACAGAAGATGAGATGGCTGGATGGCATCACCGACTCGATGGACATGAGTTTGGGTGAACTCTAGGAGTTGGTGATGGACAGGGAGGCCTGGCAGGCTGCGATTCATGGGGTCGCAAAGAGTCGGACACGACTGAGCAACTGAACTGAACTGAATATGGATAGACCTAGAAAATATTATATTTAGTAAAGTCAAACAGAGAAAGATAAATCCTGTATAATATCACATCACTGACTCGATGGACATGAGTTTGGGTAAACTCCAGGAGTTGCTGATGGACAGGGAGGCCTGGCATGCTTCGATTCATGGGGTTGCAAAGAGTCAGACACGACTAAGCGACTGAACTGAATATCACTTAAATGGGGAATCTGAAAAACAGTACAAATGAACTTATTTACAAAACAGAAATAGACTCACAGACATAGAAAATAAACCTGTGGTTACCAGAGGGGTGAAGGCGGAAGGGAAGGGCAAATTAAGATTATGGCATTAACAGATATAAGTTAAAGTTGCTCAGTCATGTGTGACTTTTTGTGACCCCCATGGACTATATAGTTCATAGAATTCTCCAGGCCAGAATACTGAAGTGGGTAGCCTTTCCCTTCTCCAGGGGATCTTCCCAACCCAGGTATTGAACCCAGGTCTCCCGTATTACAGGCAGATTCTTTATCAACTGAGCCATAAAGGAAGCCTAAGAATACTGGAGTGGGTAGCCTATCCCTTCTCCAGGGGATCTTCCTGACCCAGGAATTGAACTGGGATCTCCTGCATTGCAGGCAGATTCTTTACCAATTGAGATTTCAGGGAAGCCCTAACAGATATAAACTACTATACATAAAATAGATAAGCAACAAGGATTTACTGTATACAGAGAACTATATTTAGTATCTAATAAATACCTATAATAGCATATAATCGGAAAAAAACTGAATAAAAAGATGTACACTTTAGGCTAAGACCATGCTGTAAATCAACTATGATTCAATAAAAAAAATTGATATAACTATTTTCATAGGTTTAGAAAAACATTAAAAAATTTTTTAAAAATTGTTTACAGATTGATTGAAAGTGAAAAGTGAAGTCGCTCAGTTGTGTCTGACTCTTTGTGACCCCATGGACTGTAGCCTACCTGGTTCCTCTGTCCATGGGATTTCCCAGGCAAGAGTACTGGAGTGGGTTGCCATTTCCTTCTCCAGGGGATTTTCCTGACCCAGGGATTGAACCCAGGTCTCCGGCATTGTGGGCAGAAGCTTTACCATCTGAGCCACCAGGGATTCCCACAGATTGATTGAGTAGGCAACAAATCACTCATGGGAACTCTATAAATCAATCTTGTTAATCTTTTTTTTTTTTACTCTTTTTTTAAAAATTTTATTTTATTTAACTTTACAATATTGTATTGGTTTTGCCATATATCAAAATGAATCTGCCACAGGTATACATGTGTTCCCCATCCTGAACCCTCCTCCCTCCTCCCCCCCATACCATCCCTCTGGGTCGTCCCAGTGCACCAGCCCCAAGCATCCAGTATCGTGCATCAAACCTGGACTGGCGACTCGTTTCATACATGATATTATACATGTTTCAATGCCATTCTCCCAAATCATCCCACCCTCTCCCTCTCCCAGAGTCCAAAAGACTGTTCTATACATCAGTGTCTCTTTTGCTGTCTCGTATACAGGGTTATTGTTACCATCTTTCTAAATTCCATATATATGCATTAGTATACTGTATTGGTGTTTTTCTTTCTGGCTTACTTCACTCTGTATAATAGGCTCCAGTTTCATCCACCTCATTAGAACTGATTCAAATGTATTCTTTTTAATGGCTGAGTAATACTCCATTGTGTATATGTACCACAGCTTTCTTATCCATTCATCTGCTGATGGACATCTAGGTTGCTTCCATGTCCTGGCTATTATAAACAGTGCTGCGATGAACACTGGGGTACACGTGTCTCTTTCAATTCTGGTTTCCTCAGTGTGTATGCCCAGCAGTAGGATTGCTGGATCATAAGGCAGTTCTAGTTCCAGTTTTTTAAGGAATCTTCCACACTGTTCTCCATAGTGGCTGTACTAGTTTGCATTCCCACCAACAGTGTAAGAGGGTTCCCTTTTCTCCACACCCTCTCCAGCATTTATTGCTTGTAGACTTTTGGATCGCAGCCATTCTGACTGGCGTGAAATGGTACCTCATAGTGGTTTTGATTTGCATTTCTCTGATAATGAGTGATGTTGAGCATCTTTTCATGTGTTTGTTAGCCATCTGTAGGTCTTCTTTGGAGAAATGTCTATTTAGTTCTTTGGCCCATTTTTTGATTGGGTCATTTATTTTTCTGGAATTGAGCTGCAGGAATTGCTTGTATATTTTTGAGATTAGTTGTTTGTCAGTTGCTTCATTTGCTATTATTTTCTCTCATTCTGAAGGCTGTTTTTTCACCTTGCTTATAGTTTCCTTTGTTGTGCAGAAGCTTTTGCTTTTATTTCCAATATTCTGGGAGGTGGGTCATAGAGGATCCTGCTGTGATGTATGTCGGAGAGTGTTTTGCCTATGTTCTCCTCTAGGAGTTTTATAGTTTCTGGTCTTACATTTAGATCTTTAATCCATTTTGAGTTTATTTTTGTGTATGGTGTTCGAAAGTACTCTAGTTTCATTCTTTTACAAGTGGTTGACCAGTTTTCCCAGCACCACTTGTTAAAGAGATTGTCTTTAATCCATTGTATATTCTTGCCTCCTTTGTCAAAGATAAGGTGTCCATAGGTGCATGGATTTATCTCTGGGCTTTCTATTTTGTTCCATTGATCTATATTTCTGTCTTTGTGCCAGTACCATACTGTCTTGATGACTGTGGCTTTGTAGTAGAGCCTGAAGTCAGGCAGGTTGAAGCAACCCACAACAAATCGTTTGAAAATTTCCCACTGATCTCCCAAACAAACGAAAGTATTGAATTTGAGAGATCAACATTTAAACTTTATTTAAGGGCTTGCTTTTTTGTCTCAAAAAAATAAAAATTCATCCAGGTAAGTGATCCAAGTCCTATGAAATGCCTTTCTCATATGGAATAGATGGTGGAGGAGTGTTCTGTATCTCAACACAGCATGTGTGATGACGGGTGCCACAGGGGAGGGAGGCTGTGTGCTGTGCAGAGGGCCGAATCCCACTGCAAACTGTGGGGCCTTGGCCAAATCACACGTCTCAGATCATCAGCCTGATGAGTTGGTTTCAAAACCTCTTTTTCTTTCTTTTTGTATGTTTTAGTTTCAGTTATTTTAAAAAATAGACTAGTTTTTTAAAAACAGTTTTTAAAAAACTGAACAGATAGTACAGAGTTTCCATACACCCTTCTCAGGGCATAGTTTCCGCTATGCTCACTTGCATTCCTGTTAGTATGTTTGCAAGTTTCTCTGTAGGATAAATTCATAGATGTGGGATTGCTTAGTCAAAGAGTAAATGTATTTGTAATTTTGGTGAATAATGCCAAACTACCTTTCAGAGGACTGTACCACTGTGAACTCCCACCAGCCATGTGTGAGAACTGGAACCCCTTTCAGCTCTAGCAGTTCTTATTCTATCTCCTTCCCAGGACTCAGGTCCAGTGGATACCTTTGTGGGAAGTTTTTCTAAGATATGGGCTTAGACAGAAACAGCTTTCAGGCAGCACTTTTAGGCAACCCAGCACAGATCCTCTTCACATGTGGAATTTCCAGAGTCATATTTCCCCAGAACCATGCTTTCCATCTGGTGTGGCTGAGCTATGCAATGACCTGTGCAGTCAAGGCACCTAAACGGCTTCAGACCAGCCCAATATGGTTGCTATTTGCCACAGGTGCTCTTTAAATTTAAAATTAAATCAAAAGCTCAGTTCTTCATTCCACTAGCCACATTTCAAGTGGCAACCATATTGGACAGCGCAGATCTGAAACATTCCCTCCATCGAAGAAAGTTCTATTATATAGTGCTGGTCCAGAGAGGTGACCCTTTGTATGGCCCAAAATGGGAAAGATGACAACCAAATGCAAGGTATAATCTTGGACCAGATCTTGGTCCAGTAAAATGACATTAAAGGCCCAAATGACAAAATTTGAATAAGGTGTGAAGGTGAGTTAATAGTATCCTTTCAGTGTTAATTTCCTGGTTGGTTAATATTTGGGGAAGCTGAGTGAAGAGATTTGGAAATTATCTGTACTATATCTGCAACATTTTTATAAGTCTGAAATGATTTCAAAACAAAGAGTTGACAACTTTTAAAAATTATTTTAAAAAAAGAGGGGAAAATGAGACTGTGTGCCTCTGGGGACCATCAAAATATACAAGTAAGCCATGAATGGAAACAGCTGTGTAGTAAGCACACCTTTCATAAAAGCCAGGGACTGAATTAAGGGCAGTCGTTTCATAAGGGATGGATGGAGACTTTCATCAGATGGGGGAGCTAGATGGTGAATTTGACTCCAGACCTCACCACTTGATTAGCTGCTTATTCACCCTGAGCCCAGCGTCTTCTTGAAAAGACATCCTTTGCATCTCAGGGGGCTGTTGCAAGGCTCCAATGAGATGCAGGAGATGAAATTGAGCTAAGAGCGGCCAAGGACTATACCTGTGGGAAGAGACTACCTACAAAACCTCAAACTGGCCTGTGAACCAATCCTGTGAAAAAGATGACAGACATTTGCTTGCTGGTCCTGCATGACTGTGGGTTTAAGTGGAAGCAGCTGAAGGTCTCTTTACAGTGATTATTTTTAGCCCTTAGGGAGTGGTCTTCCCCTGTTCAGCGGCCCTCACTCTGCGATCGCATATTCCTTCCAGTTACATCGCTGTGCACCTAGGGTCCTCATTTGTTTTCTTCCTGAAACTTTCTGCAGAAGACAAGAATCCTATTGCCCCTGCCTCTTGTTGCCTAACTGCTGCCTCACAAGGCTGGTTTGATGTTTTAATTGTCTGCCAGAGCTTGTGTTAAAAGAAGATACAACAATATTTAAGAATATGTTGGAAAAAGAACCAAGTCATCTCTAATTCTTCCCCTCTGAAATGACTGGTTTCCCACTTTGCATGTGGCAGCTGGTGAAGACCCACCATGCAGGGGACGTTCCCTTTGTCCCTCAACAGTATGCTATGAACGCTTTTCCTGTTGCCATGCTCCTTCATTACTATGGATGAATGCCTAGTACCCCATCCTGTGGTTGCCCAGTATATATATAAAATGCACCAGGCCAACAGATGTTACAGAGTTGAAGCCTTTTCATCATGAGCTGATTTTGTTATTAATGAGGGATTATTACTAGAACCTGTTTCTCTGCTTGTCTGATGGTTCCACATGGTGCCCTGAATCCCAAATCCCCAAAAAAGCTTTTGGGATTGACAGACTCAAATAGGTTGTGATGGCCTCAGAAATTTTATTTGATCAGATCTTAGTAGTTCAACTCATCTTAAACCAGTTTTGGCCCATAGGTCTTAATGTTTGTGAAAAACACCCCTGCAGGCTGTTCTTGCCTTATCCCAAACTGGGCGGGGGGTGGGGGTGGGGTGGGGACATGGGATCAAAGCAGTATAGACAGCTGGATAGGAAGAGATCGTAGCTGCAGTGATCTTGGGGCCATGAAGGTCACAGGGACCATCTGGGCCACCCTCTTTGCACAGAGGGGGAGTCTGGGGCCCAGAGGTACTGTCAGTTGCCTGAGGCTCTGCCTGGGTTCCAGGAGGAGGAGGGGCTACGACCAGCAATCTGGAAGGTTCAGAGCCAGTGCCATGGCACTGTGGTCTGGGCAGCCTTGGAGGGCCTTGCTGGGGCCCAGAGCTGCCCTGAGCAGGAAGCAGGCAAGAAGGAGGCACTTACCAGCCAGGTCCCTCCTGCCAATGGCCACGAGGCCCTTGAATAGCGCTCTGGTGGGATTCTCACCACACCGTGTGGCCAGATGAGCAGCATGCAGTGCCCATGTTCCCCATAGCTCCTGGTTCCTGAGGACCAGGGAGGGAGGGAGAGAGAGAGAGAAAAGGTGCCCACCCTGTCTGCTTTACCAGAGCCAGATCTGAGCCCACCCTAACTTCCACCAGAACACCAGGCCCTTCTCCAGATTTCAGTAGAGCTCAGCCCAGAGATGGGGAGGGGAGTTGGAGGGTGGGAAGGGAGGGGAGGAGCAGCAGCCTCAGATGGTATGGGGGTGGGGTTTTGGATCCGAGACATGAGGACCACCCCAGCTCCAGACTTTCTCCTGATCATCCATCGTGTATCCTGTTGGAGTCACTGGGAAGAGGGAAAGAACTAGCATTCACGGTGGTACCACGATGCACTGTAGAGGGCGTCTCTCTGACTGCTCACAACCATCTCCACTCTGCACGCTGTTCTTCACCCTGTGTGGTTCTCAGCCATTGGTTCTCAGCCATTGGTTCTCACTGGAAACACCTGGAGCCCTCAGCAAACACTCACACCTGGGCTCCTCTCCATCTCTGAGATTCCTTTGTACTTGGGAATGGGTGTGCCTAGGCACTGAGTGGTGTTAAGGCTTCCTAGGTGATTCCAGTGTTTGGAAAATAAGTGCCTACTCTCTTCAGTGCCTGTGGTAGCATTAACTTGTTATTAAACTGTGACCAGGTCAGCTCTCCCAGGTGGGGACAGAGGCTTTGGCACAGCCCTGGGGACACAGTCATCATGTCCAAGTCAGTCATCCACTGCATCCCTGATGTTCTGGTGTCTGTGGGCCCCCAGCAGGCACCTCATCCTGGTGTTGCCAGTGATCTGCCTGTGACATGTTTCATTTGACCCATTTATTCACTAGCCCTTGTCACCAGCCTTGTAATTCATCAGTGCTCTTTAACTGTCTAAGAAATCTGCATCTGTAACAGAGTTTACTTTTGGACTCCCCCTTCCCTGATAGCTCAGTTGGTAAAGAATCCGCCTGCAATACAGGAGACCCTGGTTCAATTCTTGGGTCGGGAAGATGTGCTGGAGAAGGGATAGGCTACCCACTCCGGTGTTCATGGGCTTCCCTTGTGGCTCAGCTGGTAAAGAATCCACCTGCAATGCGGGATACCTGGGTTCGATCCCTGGGTTGTGGAAGATCCCCTGGAGAAGGAAAAGGTTACCCACTCCAGTATTCTGGCCTGGAGAATTCCATGTAGTCCATGGGGTTGCAAAGAGTTGGATAGGACTTTCATTTTCACTTTTGGACTCCCTGCTCTATCCACTACCCGATTTACACATGTGTATGTCAGGAATCTCTATGTTAAATTTTTAGCTTTCTAAGTTGAGTTAGACCCTTTTTGCCTTTTTTCCCCAGAGTATTTATTTATTATTCCCTGTCTCTTCTTTCAGATGAACTGTAGAATCCCCAGGTGGCGCTAGTGGTAAATAACCCACCCCAATGCGGGAGAACTAAGAGATGTGGGTTGGATTCCAGGGTTGGGAAGATTTCCCCTGGAGAAGGAAATGGACCCACTCCAGTATTCTTGCCTGGAGAATCCCATGGACAGAGGAGCCTGGCAGCCTACTGTTCGTGGGGTCACAGAGTTGGACACCACTGAAGTGATTTAGCACACACACATGTAGACTCCTTTAGTCAAGTTTCAAAAACTTCCTATTTTGATTTGATTAAAATTGAATGAGGGACTTCCCTGGTGGTCCAGTGGCTAAGACTCCATGTTCCTCTTGCAGGGGGGCCAGGTTTGGTCCCTGGTTGGGAAGCTAGATCCCACATGCCACAATTAAGACCCAGTGCAGCCAAATAAATAAATATTAATAATAATAAGTAAAATAAAATTGGATCAAAGCTTTAGTTGGGGGAAAATTGATATCTACATGACACTGTTTTTAGCTTGAAACACAGCAATGTTGTACCACTTACCAAGTCTTCTTTCAAATAATTTGTATTGTCTTACTCATGTCACTCATACTTTAGAAATACACTACTGTAAGTGGTATATTTTAAAAAATATCTCTATATATTTTGTCCACTTCTTGATGGTTCAGAGGTGGTACAGAGGAATACTATGGTGTTTATATATTTAATCATATTTAGCCATTTCATTCAATTATTTTTTTCTAAGAGTTTTTCTGTTGACTCTTCTGGACTTCCTATGTATATAATTATAGCATCTGCAATTAATAAATCTCTCTTCCTTTTCAATATTTACACTCTTAATTTCTATTTCTGTTTCATACCTCAATACCAGGGCCAAAATTTTCAAACAGATGTTAAATAATAGTGGCAACAGCAGTTCCTTTCCTTTTTACAGGAAGTAAAGGAAGTGCCTTTAGCTTTGTGTGTGAACGATGGGTATCAGCTCAAGCTGACTCATGAGGCATGTGAAGTTCACAGGTCAGTTGTGGAGGGAGGCGCAGAGGGCTCAGCCCGTGCAAAGGCCTGGGGAGGGAAAGAGCACATGGCATGTTGGAAATAGCATGTGACTTGGTGAGGATTTTCCCCTAGAAGCACAGAAAACTGAACACACCCCATGTGCCCCCGCCCCTCCTCCTGGGCTGCTCTGGGGCACCGAGGTAAGGTGGTACCTGTCCACTGTTGCTCTATGGCGTGGACGTGGGCCTTGGTGAACTCCCAGCAGTACGCCAGCTTCTTCCACTTGTGGGGCCGCAGGTACTGGGAAGCCACTTGCCACAGCACTGAGCAGAGAGGCTGCATTTCCCGCTGATGACCCTACTTAATAGTCAAACTCTTCCCAGAGGGGTTACAGATGTCCCTACACAAGAGGCGGTCCTGGGGGGCAGATCCCAGAAGTACAGCAGCCATTTTGGGGAAATCCCTGCTGGGCTCTCCCTTGTTCCATGAGCCTGGACCCAGAACTGGCATCATCACAGACCTGGGGCTTAGGGTTCATTACTCTGGTTTTTGACTCTATGCCTAGCTTTGAGTGCTGGAACCTGAGCTGCTTACATATTTTTCCATCCAGAATTCCTTTTCTTACCTTCCTGTCTCTCAATCTCATTGCCATAGTCAAAAGACCACCTGTGTGCCACCTCTTCCAAGAAGCCTTCCCAGTTTTTCATTTGTGTTCTTATAGGAGGAATGTCAATAGAACACCTCAGCATTGTGGCTAAAACTAGGCAAGCCAAGAATCAGGCACTAGCTAAACTTGCTGAATGCCAACACGTAGAGAAGGGTGGGTTACAGAATTCTTTCCATGCAAAGCAAGTGATAAAATAAGAGGCTGCCAAAATTATGTAGTACATAAGTTAAACCCACTAAAGCCTAGACTGAAGCCAAAAAAAGCTCCTTGAAAAATGTGGATACTTAGATCTGGCTGCTAAAAAGCTCAGGTGAGTCCTGGCATCCGCAGATTTGAACCTCACATCCTGGTTAACAGTGTCTGGGAGGTGATGACCTGGGAGCTTTTCTCCCACGTGGGGTGGTAAGAATTGTTTCTATAGAACAGTGTTCTCAGCTGCATCTTAAATTGGAATCATCTGAGACCTTTAAGAACCGCAGAAGCTAGGCCTTTACCTCAAGATTCTAGTTGAACTGGTTTAGGGGCACAAAGGAGGGATTTGTGATTCTAACTGCACCACTGCCTTAGTGTTGAGAACTTTTAAAGCCTGAGGTGGATTAAGATTAGGCATAGAGATGAATCAGTTCATTTAATCATTTGTATTAATATTTAGGAGTAATCCGTTGTATGTAAAGAAGTTGTAATGTTGACAAGATGTGAAAGAGAAAAACCTTCTGATACCTATGGAAATTTGTTATTGATTGATTGGTTTGGGGACAGTTATTTTTTTGAGAAGTGCAAGAGAATTTTACTGTTTGTATAAAACATCAGAGGGCTCCCCAGGTGGCTCAGCAGTTAAGAGTCTGCCTACCAGTGCAGGAGACGCGGGTTTGATCCCTGGGTCAGGAAGATCCCCTGGAGAAGGAAATGGCAACCCACTCCAGTATTCTTGCCTGGGAAATCCCATGGACAGAGGAGCCTGGCAGGCCACAGTCCATGGGGTCACAAAGAAGAGGACACAACTTATTGACTAAACAACAACAATGATACAATATCAGAATGTCTACGACATTTAAGATTCACTTTATAGGTTTAATTTACTGGATTTAATGGAATAATTTAAGAATTTAGGAAGCATTTGAAGTGCTTAAAAAGAGAACCTATTATATTAAATGTATTAATTCAGTTTAATACGTTTAAGGTAGTTTAATTAAGTTTAAACACAGGACCAAACTTTAAACAAAAGGCTTTCTTGAGGGACTTCCCTAGCTGTCCAGTAGTTAAGACCCCATACTTCCAATGCAGGGAGTGTGGGCTTGATCCCTGGTCAGGGATCCCACATGCTGTGTGATGCAGCCATTTAAAAAACTGTCTTTCTCAAAAGTGACTGTTAAAATTTACTAGTTGTATAAATGCAATAATAATAATGTAAAAATAAATTTAAAAGTTTAAGGGAAACTAAGATTTAAATTTTGTAAAAAATAGTATTAATTTCAAAACTGAAATAAATGCAAACTTTTATTTTCTGTATATAAAAACAACCACCAAAGGTAAACAAAAAACTCTCCACCCACCCCCATTTGTTGATGCTGGAACTGCAAATGCCTGACCTTACATTTGCTACTACTCTTTCCCAACTCCAGAGCAGATATCCATAATGAATCCCAGCACACTTGGCCTCTGGGCTCAGAAAGTTGCTTGAATAGAACACCCCAACCCACAGTTCCAATCACCTGGAGCTGACAGTGAGCTGGAACCAAACTGTCGTTTCTTTATTCAGGCGTGTACGCATTCATCCATCAACGAGGAGCTAGAGCAGCGTCTACCAGTATCTCCACACTGGTATGGACCTCAGTCAGCCTTATTTCAGGTGGTTTGGGTGCTCACCCATCTCTTTATAATCTCAAAGAACCCTAGCGTTAGGTAAGGCAGCAATTATCATTCCCTTGGAAACCAAGGGGTTCCTGAATTGGTCAGGGCTGAGGTTCAAAGCCAGCTCCACCTGAAGCCAGGGCTACTCCCTTTCCAACACAGAGAGACCAAGCACGGGGTCTCAGGACCTTCTCCCATCTGTAGAAGTGATCGGCTTTTATGACCATGTCCACCAGGCTGCTGTGGTTGCTGCGGGCAGCCACTGACAGGGCAGTTTCTACTTGCTGCAGGTGAGAAAGGAGACGGGAAGCCAGAGTCTGTACTCGAGGGTGTGTGGTGGTCTCTAGCTCTGACAATAAACCTTCCTGTCCAAAGCAAATGGTTTCCAGCAGTCTACACTGGAGGACAGAAACGTTTTCTGGGAGAAACTCCAGGTATGGACAGTCACAGAAGACTAAGGCAATAATAATAATTCTAGCAACCACCCCTGTGTTCCTTTAGAATAGGAGGCCTTAGAGCTTATAAAACTCAGCCTATGGTTCATGTTGATGTTTGGCAGAAACCAACACAATATTGTAAAGCAATTATCCTTCGATTAAAAATAAATAAATTAAAAAAAACAACACCCAGCCTACATAACTCTTCAGGGTTGTCTGTGAGATCACGTTACCAGCCCCATTTCTCAGATGAAACTGAGACAGGCCTGGGACCTGGAAGACTTTGCTGCAATGCTTGCACCTGGACATACCACTCCTCAAGCAACAAAAGACAAAGCAATTACATGAGACTAAAAATAACTGCACACAGGGACAGTTGGGGCAAATTCTGGACCCCAAAGATCAAAAGAGAACAAAAAACTCAGCTACCACTTTTGAGGAGTGTGGAGCTAAAACAGAGGGTCAGGAGCGAAAGCAGGGTACTGCACACAGCACCAGCTAAGGGGTGAGCCAAATACCCAAGCTACCCTCCAGCCCGACCTCTGGACACACCCCTGCCCTCATCCCGTATAAGGAACAAACTTGCCCCACCTCGCTTATCCCTGCTGTAGCAAGGGCCCCAATATAGCCTTGTCTGAATTTCTTGTCTGGCCTCTAATCAATTTCTATCCACTGGAAAAGGCCAAGAGCCTTTGTTGTAACAAAACCAGAACCCAGAGAAGGGGCCTGGGCCCCTATGTCATATTTGCTTCCTCCCCTCAGTCTCCCAGCCCTTGGCTCCAGGCCTGTGGCACAAAGCTGGCCTCAACCACCTCCAGGGACCTTGGGAAGATGGGAAGCTCTTCTTTGAGCTTGGCCAGCTGTCTGGGGGCCCAGCTCAAAGCAGGGAGCCCTGCCCAGGTCCAGCCTCCGGACTTGTTCCCTGCCCCCACCTCTTTCCCACACCATCCCAAGGGCTGGGCCATGTGTGCAAGGGCCTTTGCCCTCATGGGCCCGTGACCTCCTCAGCCTCATACCAAGTCTTCAGGTCTTCTTGAACCTCTGGCCACCTGAGGAGTTGGCCACCCCAGAGGCACCATGACCCCAGAAGCCTCTGCAACCTTGTTTCACATGTAGGGACGTGTGGGGTGGTAATGCACTGTCCCTCTAGTCTTCTCTCCCTCTCCCCAGCAGACATTTCAAGGAGCTCAAAGTCTGATGGAGCCCATGAAACAGAAGACAACTGTATCACAGTCAAGGACCAAGAGGGGGTGGGCCAAGTGCTGAGAGCCCTCAGAGGAGGCAGCGGAGGGTGATGGAGGGGCAGGAAGACTGCCTGGAGGAGGCAGCCTTTGAGCTGATATGTAACAGTGATATGAACACTCTGGAAGCAGGAGGCAATTGCTTCAGGTGAAGTTGTGAAAGCTGGACAGGGAGGCTGGTTGTGAGCAGAGGTACCTTATCTCTTAGGTTTAAGTTAACCCCAGTGAATAGGAGCATCTCTGCTATGTCCCACCAGGCGTGCTCTGCGGCAAGATGGAGGGGTGTCTGCTTCCTCTGGAGAAGAAGCCAAGGGAACAAAAAGCAGAAAAGCATGTAGGCATGGTGTGTAGCTCAAAGCCGGGACAGGACCAAGGTGGGGGTGCACTCCCAACTGGTCTTAACAGAATTTCTCTCTAAGAAGTTATAAGGAAGGGTAAACTGGGTTTAATCATAAACATACTACTCAGGAGAGAAAACTTAGTTAAAAAAAAAATAGAAAGAACAACAACAAAAAAAATACCACTCACTAGCCCACCCACGAGTGAAGCGACTTAGCAGCAGCAGCAGCAGCAGCAGCAGCCCACCCAGGTCAACCTCGGTTACAGTCTTAGCACATTTCTTCTAGTCTTTTGTTTAATGCAATTATTTTTAGTTTTATGGCTTTAAATATTTGAGATCATTCCATATTACATTTTGTATCTGTATAACTTTCTGTATATTACAAACTCAATAAACACCATTTTTCATAGCTCCATAAAAGCCAATCTATGTCTGTACCATAATTTTATGCAGGAGACCCAGGTTTGATTCCTGGATTGGGAAGATCCCTGGGAGAAGGAAATGGCAACCCAATCTAGTATTCTTGCCTGGAGGATCCCATGGACAGAGGAATCTGGCAGTCTACAGTCCATGGGGGTCACAAGAGTCGGACACAAACTAGCAACTAAACCACTACCACCACAATTTACCCAATCACTTCTCTCTTATTATTTGGGCCCTTTTTGAAATGAAAACTGATACAGTGTTGCAATGAATATCTTGGTGCATGAGCTCAATATATTTCTTGAGGCTCAATTTTCAACTGTGCAAATACTGACTGTTTTAAAGATACACGTTATATTCTGTCAAATTGCTTTCCACTGCTAGTGGTTGTGGATGGTGGCCCTGAGGATTGTGTGATTAGAGGGTAGATTGTGGGGATGGGGGTTTTAAAACGATTCTGACTGATCACAACTTTAGGACTCAGAGGCCTTTTGTTATCCAAGACGAACCCAGCCACTGCTGCCCTGGTAATTTCCCCCAAGTAGGGGAAAACAAAAATCCATGAAAGGAAAAGGCTAAATATAGGAAGATGTTTACTTTAGTGTTCTATATATATCATGACAAAAACTTGGGAATACCCAAATGCTCAACATAGAGGAATGGTTAATAAAATGTTGCTACCTTCAACAAATATTCAAACAGCTTTTTACAAGCTAAGAAAGCAATTCCTCAACTCTGGGCCTGGCTGGTAGACCACAGCCAAACTCTGCCAGCCTAGGAGGGTGCCCAGAGGTGCCATGGGGCCCGGATGGTTTCTGTAGCCACTTACATTGTCAACAGCGTCCAGATCAAAGTGGCGTCCATAAGGACCTGCCGCAGGCCAGTGACGTGCCTCAGCGAGGTGCACAGGAGTGGCGCCCTGCTGCGGGGGGAGACACAGACCAATTGATGGGTCCCTCCCAGGACTGCCCAGCTGCAGGCTGGTGCTAGAAGATGGGAGTTAGGAGGAGTGCAGACAGCGCTTCTGAGTTTGGCCTCTCTCGCTTCTCGGGCAACATGAGTGACCTAAAGCATTTACAGCCCAAAGCCTGAATTCCTGGGGCCCACTGCTGATGTCAGGGTGGGAGGGAGCCCGAAAGACCTTGATGTGCCAAGCATTCACCATGCAACTTTGGGCAAGTCACCCTGCTTCTCTGCTACTCTTCATCCGGCAAGTGACACCCGCTGCAGCAAGCAGCAAGGTCCTTTCTAGGAACACTTAAAACTCTCTGATAACTCATTTACTTTCCAGGAACCTAGCAAACATACAGGAATGGTATTCGTATTTAGTACTTTCATCTCACAAATAAGAACACTTAGTGAGTTCATAAAACTAACATGACTCACCCAAGGACACGTAACTAATAGAGACCTTGTGTTATTGGACTTTTTACCCCCAGCGTCTAGGTAGGTGCCTAACAACTATTTATGTATGAAATCAGTGAATGAGAGAGCCAGCCAGGACCAGAACATAGGTCTCACTCCAAGCCCAACAGGCACCCAAGGCCTCACTCAGGTCTGGAGGATTCCATCCCCAGTGGCTCCCTGTGAACAGTGACTCCGTGACGAAGTGGGGATACTGCCACAGCACCCTGCTGTCTAGGTGTACAGTGACACACATATAGTGGGAAGGGACAAAACCAGAAAAATCAGTGGTGTAGATCGATACTATTAATAACCGTGGAAAACACCCTCACATAATGAGCAATCAAAGGTTATAGAACAAAACACACACACACACACACAACAAAAACACTCACGACTACCATTACTAGTTTTGGCCAGGAAAAAAGCAGTTTATGGATATCAGAAGATTTAACCTATATGATTATTTGTAGGCAATGTGATTGTACATCTAGATGTGTTAAAATAGCTACTATACCCCAACCAAAAAAAAAAAAAAACCTCTAGCAAAATTAATGAAAAGTCATACAGAAGATAAAAATACCAGAGTCAATAACATTCCTATATTGAATCCCTACAAGAAATGACATGTTTTAAAAAGATAGCCTATTCACAATGACAGTCAAAATATATAAAGTACCTATGAAGAGTACAATTGGAAATGACTATTACAAACGCAAACGAAAAACCATAGGACACCACTGAAAGATATAAAACAGGACATAAAGGAAATGGAAAGACATGTTCCTAGTGAAAAAATAAAATATTGCAGAGATGACCATTTTAGCTTATATTATTTACAGACTTAATGTAATCCCAAACCCAAACTGCAAATAAATGCCAAAAAGTATTCTAAAATGGGCTTCCCAGGTGGCGCTAGTGGTAAAGAACCCGCCTACCAATGAGGAGATGTAAGAGACATGGGTTTGATCTCTGGGTCAGGAAGATCCCCTGCAGGAAGGCATGGCAACCTACTCCAGTATTCTTGCCTGGAGAATCCCATGTGCAGAGGAGCCTGGCGGGCTATGGGGTTGCAAAAGAGTCGGACACAACTGAAGCGACTTAGCACATCACAGCATTCTAAAACGCATCTAGAAAAAAATTTTAAAACCTAGGAAAAACTGCCACAGAATTTCAACAGATCATTGCTAAATAACTGTGAAATTAAAATAAGGTCAAAAGAAGGTCGGCTGTGTGAATGAATGGGCAGACATGGGAAACTGGCTCAAAGAACTATTCAGACGATCTGGGAAACCTAGCGGAGCTATAATGGTGGCCTTCCAGGAAGCAGCAGACCACAGAGATAAAGTAACCAAGGAGGCTGTTTACGGCCTTCATCCTCCTAGAAACAGGTGCGAGGGCTTGTGGTCGAAAAAGGGAGTAGCAAGAGATCAGTATTGCTTTTCATTGTTTTACACATTATTTATATAAACCAAAAGAACCAAAAAGAACAAAAGGATCTAGTGAGATGCCTTCTTCCCACCATTATCCCACCATATCCATCTGCTCGGTTCTCCCCACTCCCATAGTAACATCTTATAAAGCCACTGTACAATACTCTAACCAGAATACTCACATTGATAATACCCATCTTACTCAGATCTTCCCAGTTTCACTCCCAGTCTGTATATATGTGTATTTTATGCGATTTTTTCATTAATGGATACACATGTAGGTTCATGTATCCGTTACATAGTCAAGATACAGCAGCATTCCATCACCACATGGGTCGCCTGTGTTCTCCTTTTATAACCACACCCTCCTCCCTCCTCTGCCCCTGTCCCACCCTCAGCAATCACTAATCTGTTCTCCATGTCTGTTTTGAGCAGCAAGTCATGGGAGACTCTTCAGTGTGCCCCGCTTTCATCCACGCCCCACACTTATGTGATCAGCCACATCACTACTGCCTCCTGCCTGGATGACCGTGTCCTCGGAGCCACCGAGGGCTGCATAGTGGAGGCAGCTCTGCTTTTTTCTAGAAGGAAACAGGCATCAGTGCAGCATCCCCAGGACCCCTCACAGTGGGGTTTACAATTCACTCTGGGATTCATTATTCCATTCACAACTCACAACCCCCCATCCCGGGACTATTATCCCCATTAAACCCAAAGGAGGGAGAAATCAGTGACTTGCCCAGGCCTGGCGACTAGTAAAAGGACCACGCTATGGTCTCAGGATTTTCCTCGCCTCCAGTCACAGACTCTGGAGCAAAAGCCAAAAGCCTTCACAATTCCTGAGCCAGTGAAGACACTCATAGAAAAGACTCTGAGAAGATGGTTTTCAAAGAGGGGGACTGATAAGATCTGCAGTACAAGGCAAACTCTAGCCAGCATGTACTATCCAGCTGGAGCTGGTGTCAGCGGGTCCACAGAGGAGATTGGCAGGGCCAGAGCGAGGGCTTTCATGGGCCTTCATCTCGGAAGGTCCCGCTAAGTGACCAGCTGTCCCAGGTTGCCCTGGATTGAAGGCTCCCTAGAATGTGAGACTCTCTGTTTTAAAATAGGGACAGTATGAGGCAAACCAGGATGAGTTGGTCACCCTGCCAAAGTCTTGTCTGAGTGAGTGCACAAGGTGGGTGGGAACTCATCCATCTCCTGGTGGGAAACGCAAGCCCTTTGGGTTGGCTGCTCCTCTGAGACTCTGCTACATGACCTTGCGAAGCGGGGGAATGTTGGAATGGATCATGGCCTCTGCCAGAAACAAGTCAAGGCTGGAGCACGAGGGCCAGGGAGGTGGGCATCTTTAACCACCAATGACCACCAGCTGGACTTGACCTCCCAAGTCTCTTAAACTCCTGTGCTGTTACTGCTGGGGAGGCGCCATGGCATGTAGCATCCTTGCTCCTCCCAGTGCCTACTGCTGGGCACAGAGAGAGGGCCTTGCTAATGGATGACCATAATTGGGTGCCTGGGGGCAGCCACGTTCCTTCTCTGGGTTGTTGTCCTGCTCCCCCCGACACCCCTGGGATAGTAGTCTCCAAACTTGATAGGGGCGTTCTGCAAATTAAATGTTTTGTGGCTTATAAAGCATTATTGGCCAAAAAAAAAAAAAGGGAATTCCTTGGTGGTCCAAAACATAAAAGACTGCTTTCACTGCCAGGGCTGTGGTTCAGTTTCTAGTTGGAGAACTAAGATCCTGCAGATGACATGGCATGGCCAAAATAATACTAATACTAATAATAAAGCACTATTTACATTTAAGGGCAGTTTTGGTCGCTATTGTTATTAAATTTACATTTGCCATTTTGCTATTTGTTTTCAGAACGTCTCCTCTCTTTTTTATTCTGTTTTCCCGAGACTGTCTTCTTTTGTGTCAAATATTTTTTAGCATATCCTTTTCATTTCTCCGTTTTTGCTATTATTTATATTATTCACTATTTATGTTATTTTTGTCGCATTATTGAAATTTAGAACGAAAGAGAATTCCAGACCCTCAGACATGCAACCATCCAAAAAAGATTTGTCACTGATCAAACAATAAAAAGCAAAACAAAACAAAAAAACCAACTTCCTACTTAAAGAAAGGTGACAATCCTCCCCCTGCCCCCGCCCCTTCTCAAGGACACAGAATTTCTAATGGCCAACTCACAGAGCACAACAGGAGGGGAGAAAAGAGGCCTGTCCCAGAGTCACACCCAGGCCTCAGCTCCATTTGCTGGGGTGGGTCACAGATGGAGACACCCCTCCCACCCCCACCCCCACTGGGCAAGGCAAACCTGTCAGGCCCTGAGCTCTGGAGTCAGAGAAATAGGCTTCTCAGACTCAGCTTTGCTTCTTACTAGCTTGTGCCCTGGGAAAGTCACTGAAACTTTCTCATCTGTAAAATGGGGGAAATTTTTCTGAGATAATATTCAACCATTATAAAAGGGCTTTGTGAACTATCAAGTGTCCAACAATAAGACTCTAATGGGTACTGAGCTCCTATTAAGTCCCAGGCACTACACTAGGTATTTAGCCCTCATGGCAACATAAAAAAGTAAGCATATATTATGGGCTTCCCTGGTGGCTCAGACAGTAAAGAATCTGCCTGCAATGCAGGGGACATAAATTCAATCCCAGGATCAGGAAGATGCCCTGAAGAAGGGAATGGCTACCCACTCCAGTATTCTTGCCTGGAGAATTGCATGGACAGAGGAGCCTGGCAGGCTACAGCCCATAGGGTTGCAAAGAGTCACACACAACGAGCAATTAACACACACACACACAAGTATATATCATCTTCAATTTATAGCTTGGAAAAGAGGCTCAGAGAGGTTGAGTAACCTGCCCAAGGTCACAGAGTTCAGCCGTAGAGAAGCCAAGTCCAGGACCTGAGCCTGCTGCCTCACAGCTTTGCTCACACCACGTTCAGGAATCATTGTGGCTTCTGCAGTCACAGCCGACACAGTCACAGCTCGGCAGCTGAGGACACACGCTTGTCCTGAGGGGGCCCAGCTACCTGGGTGAGGGTGTCCCCGCCCCTCGGAGGAGCTGCACACAGGTGAGGTGGATCCCTTCGGCGGTAGCCGCATTAAGGGCTGTCGGACCTTCCTGAAACAGAGGAGTGGTGTGAGGGCGGTGGGAGGCCGAGGCGGAGCTCACCACTCTTGCTGGGGCTGCCGGGCTCTTTGAGCTCTCGCCTCCCTGCTCCTGCGGACGATGGCTTGGTTATCCGTGGCGTCCTGAGCCCCACACCCGATTCTCACCTGGAGGGGCATTTGGTGCGTTCAGTCCCTCCCCCACATCTCTGCTCGTGTCTCCTCACCCTCCCGTCTCTGTTCGCCCTTGCTCCACCCTGGTCATGTGACCTCTCGCTCCTTTAAACACGCACGGTGATAACGACTTCTCCATAATCCCTGATGCCCAGTTTTCCTCTGAGCCTGGAGCTTTGTGCTGCCACTCATCTTTTCCGGGCGGGCTGTTAGTCTGAGAACATGTCCTTGTTCTTGGTTCCAAGGCCCCCGCTGGGAGAAATCAGACAGCACCATGGGCTGTGGGCTCCTGGAAGGCAGGGGACAAGTCAACGTCACACATCTCTGCCTCTGCCAGGTGGCGACTCACCGCATTCTGCTCCTTCAGGTCCAGCCTGACGGCCACTGCAGCGCAGCCAGGTGGGCGGCCAGGTGAAGGGCTGTGTTGCCCTACTGTAAGGAGAGGGGCTCCTGAAGGGTTGGTGGGATCACAGACACTGGCAGGTCCTGGGGACCTGTTGGAGCTGAGGTCCAGAGAGGGGTGACATGTCCAGGGTGAAGGAGCAGGTCTGTGACAAGCTATAGCTCTGCTGGACCAATGCCACCCTGCTCAGAGAGCTGTGCCCCAAACTACCAAAAACCAGGGGCATTTTCAAGGACCAGGTTCTCATCTCTTTTTTCACAGTTTAACATAGACACATTACTTAAAAAAAAAAAAAAAATCCCTATTTTCCATGCTCCAGGTTAAAGCTGGTCCCAACTCAGTGAGCCCAGATCTATGCCTTTCCTCTAATCAGGCCACAGCCCCAGAGACTCTCCTTGTACTCAGGCTGTGCCTGGTGGCCGCATGGCCCAGTCTCTCACCTCCTACATCTGTTCTAGATGTTAGCTTCTTACTGAATAGCACAGCCCACCCTGACCATGCGATTGAAAACTGCACCTTCCTCTTGATCCCCTTATCCTGCTCCATAGCTATCCTTTCCCCCCATAGCTGACCACCTAATACCCTCTACTAGCTACTTGTATACTATATTTATTGTTTATTGTCTGAACCTCTTGGCTGGAACAGAAGTGCCACAAAGGCAAGGATTTCTGTCTTATTTCATTCTCTAAAGTTTTCCCAAGTGCCTAGATTAGGGCCTGGGGCACACGGCAGATATTTGTTCCGTAGATGTTTGTTCAGTAATAAATAACGGAGATGCAGAACCTGACCTGTGTCTCCTGGAATGTGAGAGCAGCCTCACCCTTGAGAAGTCTCAAGGTGGCAGTGACAGAGCCATGGCAGATGACTCCACCGGGCGGGCAAAGGCCACAGTGTCCCTTGTGTTGGAAGTGGCCTCACCGAGGGCAGACTGTTGGGGGTCATCCTTAGAGAGATCTTGCTTCAGGAGGGTAAGAAGCCCCAGGGGAGAGGAGGCAGCCCAGGACATGGGATGTCCCTACAGGGGAGCCGCAGAGGGAGCCAGGGCAAAGACCCTGGACTCATAGACAAAAGCATCCCGAAGGGAAGACTCAGCTCAGCCATTCATCATGTCCAGGAGGCGGTGGGAACAAATGAGCTGAACCAGTTAAAGGGGGCCTTTTGGCTCAAGGGCTCCCCTCTGCCCTGGCCTCAGTACCTTCCCCAGGAAGGAATTCAATTTAGGGACTTCTCTGGTGGTCCAGTGGTTAAGAACCTGCCTTCTTCCAATACAGAGGACTCGATTCCTGGTTGAAGAACTAAGATCCCACATGCCATGGGGCCATTAAGCCCACAGGCCATAACTACGGAGCCCACACACTCTGGAGCCCATGCACATCAACCAGAGAAGCCCACGCGCTGCAACGAAGACCCAAAGCAGCCAGAAGGAAAAAAAAAGACACACAAAAACAGACTTTCAGTTTAGGCACAGATCTTTCAAGGACCCAGTGAAGATGTGAACATGGACTTAGAGTAGTTAAGCCATCCCCCACCCCCATGATAGATCCACACATACACAAACCATCTTACGGGGTCAAAGACGAAACATTTACATTTCCTTTATGATCGTCATCAGATTATACTAATATGTAAAACTAAGTTTAGAAAATCCCCTGACCACTTGGTTCTACTCCTTTCCCACTTGCCGCCGCAGGCGAGAACCAGGCTGTGGGTGACATAGCCGCAGTGTGAAGCCTCTGTGTTCAAAGAGGCAGGAAGGAAGTGTGTGAACTGTGGGGGCCCAGCATGTGCCCTGTGAAGACAGGCCAGGGCTTCCCTCTTCCTTCTGGATTATAAATATCCACTTCCTGTCCTTTGAAGCTGCAGGTGGCAGGGAACCCCTAACAGGGCCTTACCGTCTGCCCAGGCAGGGCAGCGAGCTGGGCGGAAGGAGACTGTGGCCTTGGGCCTGAACTCTGCCCTCCACCCGAGGGGACATCTAGCCTCTCCTCCTCTATGGGGCCCTGTCAGCATCTCCTTGCTGGTTCCCAAGGAATTGGTCACTCTCTCTGGGCTGCACCTCCCTGCCACAGCACCTGCAGTGTGAGTTGCGTTGTCATCCGTTCTAACAGGTCTGTCCTGCTATGCAGGCTGGGGGTGGGGGTGGGGGTGGGGGGTCGTAGCAGGAGTCGGACCTCCAGGGGCTCAAAGTCTTGAAAAGCTGATTGTGCCCTCTCCCCCAGTGAAATTCAAAATAAGAGCATTCCTCAGTGGAAAATATTAATACAACACTTAACGTGCATGCATGCTCAGTCGTATCTGACTCTTTGTGATCCCCATGGACTGTAGCCCACCAGGTTCCTCTGTCCATGGGATTCTCCAGGCAAGAACACTGGAGTGGGTTGCCATGCCCTCCTCCAGGGGATCTTCCTGGCACAGGGATTGAACCCATGTCTCTTATGTCTCCTGAGTTGGCAGGCAGGTTCTTTACCACTAGCGCCACCTGGGATGCCCTACACTTAACAAGGCATGCAATTTTAAAAGCTGCTTTCTAGAATTTCTGATTGCAAGATTCTGTGTAAATTCATCAAAGCTGAATTTTTCTTGCTTTCTGGTTTTGGTGTTCCTGCTCTCCTGGGGCCCTGAAAACATCTTTTTTTTTTTTTTTTGGCTTCTTGGGTAGATGTGTCCTGGCAAGAATTGTCCTTTACTCTTCTCTGTATTCCATCTTCCTGGCTCAGGGCCTAGCCCAGAGCACAGCCCATATTTCTGAAATGAAGTACATCCGCCTGACCTGAATCTTGGAATCTGACTTTGCCTTTTTATCCTAGAAAGATGAGTGTGGGCAGACAAATCTGATGCAGATCCCCAAGGCTCAGGGACCCAGGAGGCAGCATGGTGAGAAGGAGAAGCACAGGGGCAGGCATCAGGATGATGGTTGCAAACCCCAGCTTGACTCTAGTTTTGCTGTGTGATCTTGGTTAAAGTATCCCCCTCTCTGGGCCTCATCAGTAAAATGAGAAGGTTGAACAGGCCCTTCAAGGACATCTTCCAGCTCTAAGATCCTGTGGTCCATTGGTCTGTGAGCTTTGTCACTGGCTTATAAACAGGACTCCTTGTATCCTGGCCAAGCATATTTATCAGAAAATTAACAATGGAATTCCTCCCTCTGTTGGAAGCACTGTTTAGAATTTGCTGCAATGTATTTGCCTATTGATTCACAATGGTCCATTGATACAAGTCATCTGCAGACTGGTCACCTTAGGTCCTCATCCCTCAGGTTGGTTTACCAACCTTGCTTCTCAGGTTGGTAAAATTCTGCTTGTAAGCTCTACTCTGAATAAACTGCTCCCTCCTCAGTGCTCTTATCCCTCTTTTGCCATAATCATAGCAGATAACTAAAACAACAAAGAAAGCAAATAACCAGCAGATGTGTGGCTACCATGCCCCTCACTCTTCCCCATTCCCTGCAGCAACAGACATCCCCAGTGAATCACAGCCCTGCTCAAACCCACCTCAGGCATCACCACCAACCAATCAGATTGCCATCCTGGATCCCCACATTTGGTCACAGTTCTGTACTAGGATTGTGGTGTTGAATTCCTTGAGTAAGAAACTGTGTCTTGGGCATCTGTGCTCTTCACCCATAGCACAGGGTTCAAAAAGTGCTGGCTAGATGAATACCAGACATGTGCTGGTCTTTGGGCCATTAGGCCCTGTAGCACACTAGAGTCAGAAGTAGACACAGGTGAGCTGCCAGTGACCACCCTGCTCAGGAGCCCAGAGCCTGGCCCTGCCCTGGGACCCATGGTCACAGTTCCTTGTCTTTGACACTGTGGCCACAGCCAAAGCCCATGGAGAGGTCCAGAGCATCCAGCTGCCCATGCTCTGCAGCCCAGTGAAATGCAGCTCTTCCTAGCTGGCAGGGAGAAGAAAGTGAACCTTTCTTGCCCTGCCCTCCTGGTCTCAGTTTCCCCAGCCACTCTGGGCTTGCAGTGCCCCAGACACTCTCCCCTCCCCTTGCCCTACACATTCTGCCTGGAAAGCCCAGACCCAACTTCCCAGCAACACCCCACTTGGGAGGGCCCCTCCCCCACTGAAATCTTCTGTGGCTCCTTGCTGACAGTTCAATGAAGGACCTGTTTCTGAGGCTGAGGGCTGAGATCTCCACAAAGGCCCCCAAGAACCTCTCAGGGTTTCACTCCCAAGATTTCAATCCACCTGCCCTTTTCTACCAAAAGGCCCTTTTCTACCTCTAAAACTCTAGCAATGGTCTCTCCTGCATTTAGAATGTCCCTTACTTTCTAATCTTACTGACACGATCTGGTACATCCACAAATGCCACATCCTCCAGGAAGCAGAAAGCAGAGGCTCCCTTCTCTGATATGTCTAGTCCTTGTCAGAGTCTCTCTGAGGGAACTGGCCATTTCTGCTGGTGTCCTGCTCACCTGTGCCCTAAAGCCCCTTCTAGACAAGCAGCTCCCTGAGGCAGGGTCCAGTCTGCACTACCCATGGCTCAAAAGATGCACTCAAGGAATGTACAGGAGGGGCCCTGCCGCAGGAATCCCAGGTCCAGGGGAAGGACACACAGCCTTGCGGCCACACTCGCCCTGTCGCATGGTCAGGCGCCAGCCCTCCGGGTCCTCCATTATGAACGGCAGCGCTGGCATGTGGCTTTTTGTGGCTGCGAATTGCAGTAAGGTCAGGCCAGCCCAAAACAAGCCCAGAGGGTCCCTGCAGTCTGCGAAGGGAGGCCCTGCTCACACACTGGCTATCTCCCAAACAATGAATATTTGTGATCTGAACAGCTTTCCAAAGGAAACCACGCTGAAAATGGGGATGAGCTGCTGGGACAACCACAGCACCCATTAGCCTCACAGGGGCTGGTGGGCAGGATGCCAGAGTTCACATCCCAGGTCCCACATTTATCAGCTATGTTGTCTTGGGCATGTTACCTGTACCTCTCCGAACTCCTAGTAGGTCAAATTAGGATAATACAGACTTATTGTGTTTCACTTTATTGAAGGTCTCTTAGCCCTGGAAGTAATATTTAAGTGAGGGATGAGGGAGGTTTGCAGATCCTATGTTTATAGCCCAGAGCTTCTACCCTGGTCTTGCATTACCACTAGATTGTCTGAACCATGTTTTTGAAATACATTACAACCATCAATGGGTCATAAAAATCAATAGAACAGTCTTCTACATCTTGACAGTGATTTGGGTCACAGAGAAGTAGCGTTTGTTAAATCTCAGTGTGTATTTCATTGTATATGAAGAATTTGAACTCTAGTTAATAATATGCTGATGTGTTTAGAGGGAGGTACCCTGATGTCTGCAATTTATTTTGAAATACATCCAAAATGTATTAAAAAAACTCTAAAAACTCATCAATAATGAATTATCCCAATTAAAAAATAATTTGCACATCAAATAACGTATAGGAATGACAAGTAAGCACATGAAAAAATATCTGACGTTGTTAGTCTTCATTGAAATTAAAACCACAAAGAGTTTCTAACAATAGAATATGAAAGGGAAAAATATTAACATTCCAGTGGAGAAAGCTGGCACCATTTTAACCAAGTGCTCAAGCTTGATATTATGATTTACAAAAAATATATATATTTGATCTTCATCCTGGTTCCTGGCACAGAACTCCAAAAACCCTAGGAATTTCCTAAATGGTCAGAGTGATAAAAGTGTCTTTTATGATGTTAATGAGGTGACCTGAAGCCCCTATGTAACCTAAGGATGGAAGCTGTCTGCCCAGGGGACCAATGGTGATTAGAGGTGGAACTTCCAGTCCCACCTCCCCACCTCCGGGGAGAGGGGAGGGGAAGGAGGTTGTCAGTGACCAAGGGCTGAGAATTTAATCTATCGAGTCTATATAATGAAGCCTCCATAAAAACCCAAAAGGACAGGGCTTGGAGAATTTCCAGGTGGGTGAACCAGGTCACATCCATGTGCCAGGTCCCAAACTCCATGGGGACAGAAGCACCTGTTTTGGGGACCTTGCCCTATGCATCACTTATCTGGCCATTTATGATTCATATCTTTAATATCCTTTGTAATAAACCAGTTATAAAGTAAGTCAATGGTTACCTGAGTTCTAAGAACTGCTCTGGCAAATTAATTGAACTTAGAGGAGGTCCAGAGAAGGCAATAGCACCCCACTCCAGTACTCTTGCATGGAAAATCCCACGGACAGAGGAGCCTGGTAGGCTGCAGTCCATGAGGTTGCTAGGAATCGGACACGACTGAAGCAACTTAGCAGCAGCAGAGAGGAGGTCAAGGGAACTTCTGATTTATAGCCAGGCAACCATCTGCACTTGTGATTACTATCTAAAGTGGGGGCAGTTCTGGGACTTCCTTGGCAGTCCAGTGGTTAAGACATCATCTTCCAAAGCAGCGCATATGGGGTGGGGGGACTCAGGTTCAATCCCTGTTTGGGGAACCAGGACTCTGCATGCTGCACAGTGCAGTCAAAATAAATAAATAAATAAAGTGGGGGCAGTCCTGTAGGACTGAGCCTTTAACCTGCAGAATCTGACACTATTTCCAGGTAGTGTCAGAACAGAATTAAATTTGTGAACTCCCAGTCAGTGTCCACAGGGAACTGAGTTAACTGCTTGGTGAAAAAACACACATCAGAATTGGTGTTAGAACTGGCTCAAGAGAACATCACCAGTAACAAATCACGATGGTATCAAATGCTCTCTGATAGGAGGTGATGAGAAGGACATTTGACCTCTGTGGTCTTCTTCCCCAAATTCCATAACCCCAATTTAATCATGAGAAAAACATTAGACAAAGCCAAATTGAAAGATATTCCACAAAATACTTGACCAGTACTCATCAAAAGTGGCAAGGTCATGAAAAACAAGACAGTCTGAGAAACTGTCACAAGATTAAGCAACAGGATTGTACTACTCTTCTCATCAAGAGGAGGAATCTGGTATTTTCCTCCCCCTGAAATGAGGCTGACCCTGTGATGGACTTTAACCAGTAGAACAGGGCAGAAGTAATATCTCAAGAAACTTTGGGACTTCCACTCTTGCTTTTTTGATATCCTAGTAGGGGGAGAGGGAGGTAGGTGGTCAGAGAAGGAAGTTTCTGTGAATATCAGCTACTACCACCTGGAAATACACCATTCCTGACATTCCTCCTCCCTGCAGAGGCCCCAGACATGTGAGACTGTGTTCTCATAAGTGAGCCTAGGCAAGGCCAGAGGAAAAAAATATAAAAATATATATGTTATAAAAAATAATAAATCACTGTTACTTTAAGCCATTACATTTTAGGATGATTTGCTCCCCAAAATAGATAAGTAATATGGAGTGGATCTGCTTAACTAGAAGATCCCACTATTCAGAACCCTGCTTTCCTCATATACCTAAGACCTCACCTCCTTCATTCTAGAACACTGTGGCTCATTCTGTGTTGATAGCAAAGATTATCTTGACAGCTACTGGATTTCCCAGAAACACTGAGATTCTAAGGCTAAGCCAGGACTAGACAGGAAGACCCTCAACTTGAACCTGGGTATCTTCACAGGGTGCCCTTCTGAGGGCCCTTCTCTCACCCGTACACTATTGGCTCAGATCCTGTGGCGGATAACCTAGCGACATCCTTCAGATGGGAGCTGTCTGGGAGCTGCCAGACATATCCACTATTGCCAACAAAATCCTGACAACTGGACTTCCCTGGGGGTCCAGTGGCTAAGAATCCACCTGGAAGCCACCTGGGAAGCCCGAAATGGTAAATATTGTTTGGTAAATATAAAGAGACCCTTCTCTTCATCTAAATATTTTATTTTGCTGCTGCTGCTGCTAAGTTACTTCAGTCGTGTCCAACTCTGTGACCCCATAGATGGCAGCCCACTAGACTCTTCTGTCCCTGGGATTCTCCAGGCAAGAATACTGGAGTGGGTTGCCATTTCCTTCTCCATATTTTATTTTAAAGATAGTCATTTAAGGCAATAATAATAATTAAAAAATACTGCATCTATACACATTGTGAGGTGTGTAGCATGCCTGTTATATATAAGGAAATGCATTGTGAGGACTTCCCTGGTGGTTCAGTGGTAAGGAGACTGCCTGCCAGTACAGGAGACATGGATGGGATCTTCCCGACCCAACAGGGAAGATCCCTGTTATCATCCATTTATTCATTCATCTCAGATTTGGAACCTACAACATTCCAGGCATTATAATTCACTGTGGGGAAATAAAGTGAGAAAAGCATCACATTTGCCCACAAAGCTATAATCCTGGGGGTGACAGGGAGTGACTAAGGCCAGAAGAGAATTTAGAAAAGGAAAGGATTAACTTCTAATTGATGAAATAATAATACTACTTAATTTCTGAATTATTATTCTATGCAAGGACCTGTTTTCAAGGTTTTACTCATTATATCTCTTTCAAATTTCGTGACAGTCTTGGAAGATAGGTGCAATTGTCTCCATCATATAGATAAGGAAATGGAGTAACTCGCCTGAAGTGTCACGGTCAGTGAGGGGATTCTATCTAACCTGGATAGTCAGACTCTAAATCTGATGAGTCAATCCTAAAGGAAATCAACCCTGAACATTCATTGGAAGGACTGATGCTGAAACTGAAGCTCCAATACTTTGGCCACCTAATTCGAAGAGCTGACTCATTAGAAAAGACCCTGATGCTGGGAAAGATTGAGGGCAGGAGGAGAACAGGACTACAGAAGACACCAAAAAAAAAAAAAAAAAAAAAAAGGGAAAAAAGAAAATACTGGCCAAATGACCAAAATATATGCAAAAAAAGACTCTATTCATAATGTTTCTCTGACCTCTGATTCTCAGATCTTTTCAGTTGTAGCATAATCCCTGACATCTAATTCCCCAAAGCATGTTATCTGTAATGTTCTCAAGGCAGTTACAACACTTCTGTTCAGACAGCCATCACGGGTCTCTCTTTCACATGCTCAGAGTGTTAATGGCAGTGAGGAGCCTTTGGCCCACGAGGGAAAGATGCTACCCCAGATGGGCTGCTTCACCATGCTCATGCAGATGCTTATTGGGCCTCAGCCTGACAGTTGTTTTGTTGTGAAAGAAAGCCAACCAAGGGGCATTCATTCACAGACTTCATGGGAAATAGATGGAGAAACAGTGGAAACACTGTCAGACTTTATTTTTTTGGGCTCCAAAATCACTGCAGATGGTGACTGCAGCCATGAAATTAAAAGACGCTTACTCCTTGGAAGGAAAGTTATGACCAACCTAGATAGCATATTCAAAAGCAGAGACATTACTTTGCCAACAAAGGTTCGTCTAGTCAAGGCTATGGCTTTTCCAGTGGTCATGTATGGCTGTGAGAGTTGGACTGTGAAGAAAGCTGAGTGCCGAAGAATTGATACTTTTGAACTGTGGTGTTGGAGAAGACTCTTGAGAGTCCCTTGGACTGCAAGGAGATCCAACCAGTCCATTCTGAAGGAGATCAGCCCTGGGATTTCTTTGGAAGGAATGATGCTAAAGCTGAAACTCCAGTACTTTGGCCACCTCATGTGAAGAGTTGACTCATTGGAAAAGACTCTGATGCTGGGAGGGATTAGGGGCAGGAGGAGAAGGGGACGACTGAGGATGAGATGGCTGGGTGGCATCACTGACTTGATGGATGTGAGTGTGAGTGAACTCTGGGAGTTGGTGATGGACAGGGAGGCCTGGCGTGCTGCGATTCATGGGGTCGCAAAGAGTCGGACACGACTGAGTGACTGAACTGAGCATTATCAGAGATTATGTCTAAAGGGAAGCTTTCATTAGGGAATTAATTATCTTTCTAGCTTTCTATAGACTAGAAATCTCCATTCAAATATGTAAAGCTATTTTTAAACTTTTGTAATTTGAACTTTTATATATTTTTAGAAATACATTCTATTTTTCATCTTCCTTTCTAGGCTTCAAAATGTTTGAGGAATAGATATTCACCTTTTTTTTTTTTTTTGTCTTTTCCCATAATACCATGAACAGTGGAAGGGCAAAAATAGATTATAAACATGCATTGAATAAAAGGTTCTCTCCTCTACGATTTCCCAAAAACATAAGTATACTCAATAAGAGGCTGCTATAACTTGGTCAGAGATTCCTCTATATCTGAGAGGAATACTCTTACTTCAACAAAAAAAGATTTTTTTCTTAGGCTACCCAAAGGTGAAAATAATAAAATGGAGGAGGAAATATTTTTGTTCTATATTTTTCTTATTGCCATAGATATTGTGGAAATTAACATTTTAGTTTTATCCAGAAACTAGAAATTCAAAAATTAACAAAATTAACAATGTGAGAAGTATGTTAGGCAATTTAAAAGTTGTAAAGACAACTTTGTCTTATTGACACAGTTTGGTGAAAAGATTGGTGCCTTCTCTTATAATTCCTCTCAGGAATGAGGCTGCTATTGCCCGTCTGGGGATTCCAAGTACAGCCTCTGGGTGGAGGAAATCTGAGCTTACAGTACGGAGTGGTATGTGATCAGGGCTTACTTTCCTTGCCTCTTCACAGCTGCCTAACTTATTGAAACAAGTCATTAGATCTCAGCTGATAACAATGAGGTAAAATTTCCAATCCCAGATGATTAAAAAAAAAAAAAAAAACTACATGAACTCAGAAGTCAGTCCAGCCTTTAAAATTTTGCAATGTATCCATCCATGCTCTGGTTATAGAAAAATGAAATCAAATATAAAGAGAAGGAATGAACTTTGTTGTTTTTTGCTTTTACTTTTTGCTATTTAAATCCTAAAACCAGTGAGAATAATAAAGCACAGTCAAGTCAAATCTTATAGAAAGTATATTTTTATTCAAGCTCATAGGACCTTATCAGTTCAGTTCAGCTCAGTTGCTCAGTTGTGTCTGACTCTTTGCGACCCCATGGACTGCAGCACTCCAGGTCTCCCTGTCCACTGCCAACTCCTGGCGTTTACTCAAACTCATGTCCATTGAGTCAGTGATGCCATTAAACCATCTCATCCTCTGTCATCCCCTTCTCCTCCTGCCTTCAACCTTTCCCAGCATCAGGGTCTTTTCCAATGAGTTGGTGCTTCACATCAGGTGGCCAAAGTATTGGAGTTTCAGCTTCAGCATCAGTCCTTCCAATGAATATTCAGGACTGATTTCCTTTAGGATGGACTGGTTGGATCTCCTTGCAGTCCAAGGGACTCTCAAGAGTCTTCTCCAACACCACAGTTCAAAAACATCAATTCTTCAGCGCTCAGCTATCTTTATAGTCCAACTCTCACATCCATACATGACTACTGTAAAAACCATAGCCTTGACTAGACGAACCTTTGTTGGCAAAGTAATGTCTCTGTTTTTTAATATTCTGTCTAGGTTGTTCATAACTTTTCTTCCAAGGAGCAGGCGTCTTAGTTTCATGGTTGCAGTCACCATCTGCAGTGATTGGAGCCCCCCAAAATAAAGTCTATCACTGTTTCCATTGTTTCCCCACCTATTTGCCATGAAGTGATGGGACCAGATGCCATGACCTTAGTTTCCTGAATGTTGAGTTTTAAGCCAACTTTTTCACTCTCACTTTCATCAAGAGGTTCTTTAGTTCTTCTTATAGGACCTTATAATGACTAATTCATGTGACCTTGAGAGAGACCCAGAGGACGTGGCTAAGCAGACCCAGACTCATTCAGAAACGTGGGAGAAATGTTTCAAGTCACTAAATTTAGGGGTGATTTTCTCTGCAGTTATAGGTAACTAATGCAATCATGACTATTAAATTAATGGACATACAAATCATACACAAATCCATAGCATACTTTGTTGATAAATGTTTAAAGAATCTTCCTGCAATGCAGGAGACCCAGGTCCAATCCGTGGTTTGGGAAGATAACCTGGAGAAGAGAATGACAATCCATTCAGTATTCTTGCCTGGAAAATTCCATGGACAGAGGAGCCTGGGGCCTGGCGGACTACAGTCCATGGGTTGCAAAGAGTCGGACATGACTGGGCAACTAACACACACATGTGATACATGAAACACTTGCAATGGTGTATTAGGCTACAAGGGAAATCTCAACAAATGTAAGCAGGCAGAAATCCAACAGATCTTCTCTAGGAAACACATTTGTATTTAAGAGGAAACCAAGACTCTCCAATTGCTTGGAGATGTTAACTTTTTTGTGTGTATCATTCACACTAAAATGGTGCATAAAATGTGCATATATTGTTTAAATAATAAAGTGAACATTCAAGTAAACGCCACGCAGGTCAAGAAACAGAACCAGAGGTGAACATTATCCTGATGTTTGGATAACCGTGCTTTCACTTTTTGTTATTTTACCACCTAAATGTATATCATTAAATGTGTACTCTTGTATATTTCTCCGTAGCTTAGTACTACATCTCAGATCAGATTCCTCCCATGCAGACAAGAGACAAAGGTTCAGTGTGTGTGATTTATTAAGCTTGTGCTCTCGGAAGTAAGGCAGTGAAGGAAGCCAGGACAGGGCAGCTCCAAGCTCCAAGCAAAGATGTCGTCTCAGAGGCAGCCTGCTCCCTGAACAACCCTGGAGCCTGGAAAACACCACTGTGCTGGGCCCACATGTCATAAGCAGTCTTTGGCCAGGGTCTACTGGGGGAGCAGGACCTTCAGGTCAAGGGCAATTTTCCAGGGGCTTCTCTGGTGGCTCAGTGGTAAAGAACCTGCCTGCCAATGCAGGAGACACGGGTTCAATCTCTAATCTGGGAAGATCCCACATGCCACGGGGCAACTAAGACCAGGCACCACAACTATTGAGCCTGTGCTCTAGAGCCTGGAAGCTGCAAATACTGAGCCCACATTTGGCAACTGCTGAAGCCCACATGCCCTAGATAGAGCCTGTGCTCTGCAACAAGAGAAGCCATCAAAATGAGAAGCCTGAGCACTGCAAGTACAAAGTAGCCCCTATTCACACAACTAGAGAAAAGCCTGTACAGCAACGAAGACCCAGCACAGCCATAAATAAATAAATAATTTTTTTTTTTAAAGGGGGGGCAATTTTCCAGAGCAGAGGCCAGTGGGTGCCCTGGCCTGGAAAGGAAAATCTGGGGAGCTTCCATTACATATTATGTTTGAGATTCACCTCACTGTATAGCTGCAGTTCATATGATATCTATGCCAATAATGTCCTATTGTGTGAATATATCAAATGCTGTCAATCTCAGACACGTCAGACATGAAAAGAAGGCATATGCCTAGGAGTAGAATTTTGGGATTGTAAAGTATGTGCATCTTCTATTTTATTATATTATAAAAATTGTTTTCCAGTTTATACCACCATCAGCACTGTTTGGTAGCTCCCATCACTCCATTTGTAATTTTGGACTTTTTATTTTAGCCATTCTGGTACCTTTGTAATGATATCTCACTGAGGTTTATAATGTGTTTTCCTTGTTATTAATGATGCCATATGCCTTTCCATATATTTATTGGCAGTTTGGAAATTCTCTTTTTATAAAACTTTTGTTCAAGTCTTTTGTCTAGGTTTGCCACATGATATCTTTTCTTACTGATTTGTAAATGTCCTATCCACTGTTACTGTTAGTTATATGTGTTGCAAAAATATTTTCCCATTCTGTAATCTGTCTTTTCAGTCTCTTTATGGTGACTTTTAATGAATAGAAGTTGTATTTATTGGAATCTAATTTATTAAGCTTTTATTTTTGGTTAATCTTTTTATGTCCTGATTTTTTTTCCTAACCGGAAATATTATTCCACATTATTTTATAAAAGCTTTATAGTTTTGCCTTTGCTCTTGGGTTTTAGCCCACCTATAATTTATTTTGTGTATGGTGTGATATAGTCAATTTTGTATTTTTACCATGTAAATAACCAGTTGTCTCCAGTTGAACTGTTATCAAAAAAAATTCATCCTTTCCTAGGATGATGGTGCCTTCCTCCAGAGAGGATTTGTATTTGCCGGGCACCTAGAGTCAGTCCAGGACTACTTTAGACAAGTTCATAGCATAACACTTTTTTGGACAAACCAGGAAATGTGAATCGGGGTTACAAACTCGCAATCTCTACCAGCTCATGGTTTGAACTTCCTGGGGACAGGGTTTTTCTTTTCTTTACTCCCTTTGCACTGTTCGGCATCAAAGGACTTTATTTTCCCTGTGTCTCTTGGGGATGAGGATTAGATAGTGAGAGTAGGTTTTCTTCTGGTTCATTCTTAACCTGAGGAAATAACCCTTTGGGATCCTAGACTTAGTGGGGAAGGCTTCCTCTTATGCTCTCCAGTTTTGCACAACTAAACCTTTAATTTCTAAACTCAAGGGCCGTCAGAGGACTTAAACAATAACAACCAAGTTTCCTTAATTGGCAGATGTCTTTCGAGGCAAAAGCAACATCAGTGTTCTACTTTCCCTCCAAATTCCCTTTTCATTCAGATTTTGGCCTGATAAATCCCAACTATCTTATTATTTTTATGTTTTCAGACTTGAAATCTTTGAACAACATTTTTTAGTTGCTTTCATCTGGAGAGTTAGTCTAAACAGTCTAGTCTGCTACGTTACTCAAAATATGACTTCTTTTAAGTTTTCAGACTATCAAACTACCATTGGAACAGGGAGGGAATCCCTTAAATGAAATAACTAAAATTGTTTTGGTAAATAATTAAAGCAAACCAATGAATGCCTCTTGATGAAAGTAAAAGAGGAGAGTGAAAAAGTTGGCTTAAAGCTCAACATTCAGAAAACGAAGATCGTGGCATCTGGTCCCATCACTTCATGGGAAATAGATGGGGAAACAGTGGAAACAGTGTCAGACTTTATTTTTTTTGGGCTCCAAAATCACTGCAGATGGTGACTGCAGCCATGAAATTAAAAGACGCTTACTCCTTGGAAGGAAAGTTATGACCAACCTAGATAGCATATTCAAAAGCAGAGACATTACTTTGCCAACAAAGGTTCGTCTAGTCAAGGCTATGGCTTTTCCAGTGGTCATGTATGGCTGTGAGAGTTGGACTGTGAAGAAAGCTGAGTGCCGAAGAATTGATACTTTTGAACTGTGGTGTTGGAGAAGACTCTTGAGAGTCCCTTGGACTGCAAGGAGATCCAACCAGTCCATTCTAAAGGAGATTAGTCCTGGGTGTTCTTTGGAAGGAATGATGCTAAAGGTGAAACTCCAGTACTTTGGTCACCTCATGTGAAGAGTTGACTCATTGGAAAAGACTCTGATGCTGGGAGGGATTGGGGGCAGGAGGAAAAGGGGACAACAGAGGATGAGGTGGCTGGATGGCATCACCGACTCAATGGACGTGAGTTTGAGTGAACTCTGGGAGTTGGTGATGGACAGGGAGGCCTGGCGTGCTGCAATTCATGGGGTCGCAAAGAGTCGGACATGACTGAGCGACTGAACTGAACTGAATGAATGTAAAAAAGAGTATAGGAGCCTGTATTTTAAAGGGAAAGCTATAAGAGCAAGTTTTTTTTTATTATGAAAAGAAATTACATTATTTACAATTTAATAAAAAGAACACAATTCCTAAGCAAAATGGGATTTAAAATGATAAAGATAAACAAATGAAAGGATGATAAAAAAATATAAGTGAGCGAAAAGCTGACTGTTCGGGGAAGGAGGAGAGGTAGGAGAGACAAATTTAACTAACTGGGAAAATAACATGGAATGAAATTAAAGATCACAGAGATATGACACTGATAAATATTTGCAGTTGTAGAAAGATACTAGGCCAGTAGTTTCCATAATCCACTTTCCAGAGCCCCAGGGAGGGAGGGTACAGGAGAAGAAATCAGATCAGTTAGGGGGTCAAAGGGGCCTCCCAGGTGGCCCTAGTGGTAAAACCCTGCCTGCCAATGCAGGAGATGTAAGAGACTCTGGTTCGATCCCTCGGTTGGGAAGATCCCCTGGAGGAGGGCATAGCAACCTACTCCAGTATTCTTGCCTGGAGAATCCCATGGACAGAGAAACCTGGTGGACTACAGTCCCTGGAGTTGCAAAGAGTCAGACACAACTGAAGTGACTTGGCATGCACGCACGCAGGGCGTTCAAACCTCTCTCCATCTGAGTCATTCACAGCAGATGATACCTAGACTTGATAAAAAGTACCACACAGAAAAGATACAAATTGTTACCAGTTTCAAGGATTCTCTAGAAGAACTCACAAGATTCACACATCCTTGTATTGTGGCTATGGTTTATTGGAGTGGGAGGCTACAAAGCACAGTCAACATTGGGAATAAGCATATGGGGTGAAGTGCAGAAAAAACCAGGCACAAGCTTCCTGGAGTCCTTGCCCGTGGAGTCACACAGATGTGCTTAATTTCTCCAGCAATGAGTTGTGAGGGCACCTGTGAAACGTGGTCCACATGGATGCTCATTAGGGATGCCGTGCCCAAAGTTTTTGTTGGAATTGGTCACATAAGCAGCATCTGCCTGGCACATAACAAAATTTCAGAATTTTAGAAGGAAAACAGGAAGTCATATATGTTTAAATTTTATTTATTTTTATTGAAGGATAATTGCTTTACAGAATTTCGCTGTTTTCTGTCAAACCTCAACAGAAAAGTTTGACATGAATCAGCCATAGGTATACATATACATGGGACTTCTCTGGTGGCTCAGATGGTAAAAGCTTCTGCCTACAATGCGGGAGACCTGGGTTCAATCCCTGTGTCAGGAAGATCCCCTTGAGAAGGAAATGGCAACCCACTCCAGTACTCTTGCCTGGAAAATCTCATGGATGGAGAGCCTGGTAGGCTACAGTCCATGGGGTTGCAAAGAGTCAGACACAACTGAGCGACTTTACTTTATACATATATATATATATATATATATATATATATATATATATATATATATATACACACATGCATATCGGAGAAGGCAATGGCAACCCACTCTGGTACTCTTGCCTGGAAAATCCCATGGACGGAGGGGCCTGGTAGGCTGCAGTCCATGGGGTTGCTAGGAGTTGGACATGACTGAGCGACTTCACTTTCACTTTTCACTTTCATGCATTGGAGAAGGAAATGGCAACCCACTCCAGTGTTCTTGCCTGGAGAATCCCAGGGACAGGGAGCCTGGTGGGCTGCCATCTATGGTGTTGCACAGAGTCGGATACGACTGAAGCGACTTAGCAGCAGCAGCAGCAGCATACATACATATGTCTCCTCCCTTTTGAAACTCCTTCCCATTTCCCTCCCCATCCCACCCCTCTAGATTGATACAGAGCCCCTGTTTGAGTTTCCTGAGCCATACAGCAAATTTCCTTTGGCTATCTATTTTACATATGGTAATGTAAGTTTCCATGTTACTCTTTTCATACATCCCACCCTCTCCTCCCTTCTCCCCATGTCCGTAAATCTATTCTCTATGTCTGTTTCTCCATTGCTGCCCTGTAAATAAATTCTTCAGTACCATTTTTCTACATTCTGTATATATGCGTTAGGATACAGTATTTATCTTTCTCTTTCTGACTCACTTCACTCAGTATAATAGGTTCTAGGTTCATCCACCTCATTAGAACTGACTCAAATGTGTTCCTTTTTATGGCTGAGTAATATTCCATTGTGTATATGTACCACAACTTCTTTATCCATTCATCTGTCGATGGACATCTAGGTTGCTTCCATGTTCTAGCTATTGTAAATAGTGCTGCGGTGAACAATGGGATACATGTGTCTCTTTCAATTTTGGTTTCTTTGGGGTATGTGCCTAGGAGTGGGATTGCTGGGTCATATGGTGGTTTTATTCCTAGTTTTTAAGCAATCTCCATACCATCTTCCATAGCGGCTGTATCAGTTCACATTCCCACCAACAGTACGAGTGTTCCCTTTTCTCCACACCCTTTCCAGCATTTATTGTTTGCAGACTTTTTGATGAGGGCCATTCTGACCAGTGTGAGGTGATATTTCATTGTAGTTTTGATTTGCATTTCTCTAATAATGAGCTATGTTGAGCATCTTTTCATGTGTTTGTTAGCCATCTGTATGTCTTCTTTGGAGAAATGTCTGTTTAGGTCTTTTCCCCACTTTTTCATTGGATTGTTTGTTTTTCTGGCATTGAGTTGTATAAGCTGCTTGGAAATTAATTTTTGAAATTAATCCTTTGTCAGTTGTTTCATTTGCTATTATTTTCTCCCATTCTGAGGGTTGTATTTTCACCTTGATTATAGTTTCCTTTGCTGTGCAAAAGCTTTCAAGTTTAACCAGGTCCCACTTGTTTCCTTCAGTTTTTATTTCTGTTACTCTAGGAGGTGGGTCATAGAGGATCTTGCTTTGATTTATGTCATCAAGTGTTTTGCTTGTGTTTTCCTCTACAAGTTTTATAGTTTCTGGTCTTACATTTAGGTCTTTAATCCATTTTGAGTTTATCTTTGTGTGTGGTGTTAGGAAGTGTTCTAATTTCATTCTTTCACATGTAGCTATCCAGTTCTCCCAGCACCATTTATTGAAGAGACTGCCTTTGCCCCATTGTATATTCTTGCCTCCTTTGTCAAAAATAAGGAACCATAGGTGCATGCATTTATTTCTGGGCTTTCTATCTTGTTCCATTGATCTATATTTCTGTTTTTGTGCCAGTACCATACTGTCTTAATGACTGTAGCTTTGTAGTATAACCTGAAGTCAGGAAGGTTGATTCTTCCAGCTCCATTCTTCTTTCTCAAGACTGCTTTGGCTATTCGGGGTCTTTTGTGTTTCCATATAAATTGTGAAATTTTTTGTTCTAGTTCTGTGAAAAATGCTATTGGTAATTTGATAGGGATTGCATTGAATCTGTAGATTGCATTTGGTAGTATAGTCATTTTCACAATATTGATTCTTCCTACCCAGGAACATGTAATATCTCTCCATCTATTTATGTTGTCTTTGATTTCTTTCATTACTGTCTTATAATTTTCTGTGTACAGTTCTTTCATCTCCTTAGGTAAGTTTATTCCTAGATATTTAAGTATTTTTGTTGCAATGGTGAATGGGATTGATTCCTTAATTTCTCTTTCTGAATTTTTCATTGTTAGTATATAGAAATGCAAGTGATTTCTGTGTATTGATTTTGTATCCTGCAACTTTGCTAAATTCACTGATTAGCTCTAGTAACTTTCTGATACTCTCTTTAGGGTTTTCTATGTACAGTATCATGTCATCTGCAAACAGTGAGAGCTTTACTTCTTCTTTTCTGATCTGGATTCCTTTATTTTTCTTCTCTGATTGCTATAGCTAGGACTTCCAGAACTATGTTGGATAATAGTGGTGAAAGTGGACACCCTTTTCTTGTTCCTGATCTTATGGGGAATACTTTCAGTTTTTCACCATTGAGAATAATGTTTACTGTAGGCTTATCGTATATGGCCTTTACTATGTTGAGGTAGGTTCCTTCTTTGCCCATTTTTTGAAGAATTTTAATCATAAATGGGTGCTGAATTTTGTCAAAGGCTTTTTCTGTATCTATTGAGATGGTCATATGGTTTTTATCTTTCAATTTGTTAATATGGTGTATCACATTGGTTGATTTCCACATATTGAAGAATCCTTGCATCCCTGGAATAAACCCAACTTAATCATGGTGTATGAGCTTTTTGATGTGTTGCTGAATTCTGTTCACTAAAATTTTGTTGAGGATTTTTGCATCTATGTTCATCAGTGAGGCCTGGCGTGCTACGATTCATGGGGTCGCAAAGAGTCGGACATGACTGAGCGACTGATCTGATCTGATCATCAGTGATATTGGCCTTTTCTTTTTTTGTGTTGTCTTTGTCTGATTTTGGTATCAGGGTGATGGTGGCCTTGTAGAATGAATTTGGAAGTGTTCCTTTCTCTGCAATTTTTGGAAAGAGTTTTAGAAGGATAAGCATTAGCTCCTCTCTAAATGTTTGATAGAATTCTGTGAAGCCATCTGGTCCTGGGCTTTTGTTTTTTGGGAGATTTTTGATCATAGCTTCAATTTCAGTGCTCGTAGTTGGGTTGCTCATAATTTCTATTTCTTCCTGGTTTAGTCTTGGAAGATTGAATTTTTCTAAGAAACTGACCATTTCTTCCAGGTTATCTATTTTATTGCCATATAGTTGTTCATAATTGTTTCATAATCCTTTGTATTTCTGCATTGTCTGTTGTAACCTCTCCTTTTTCATTTCTAATTTTGTTGACTTGATTCTTCTCTCTTTTTTCTTGATGAGTCTGGCTAAGGGTTTGTCAATTTTGTTTATCTTCTCAAAGGACCAGCTTTTAGTTTTATTAATCTTTACTATTGTTTCTTTCATTTCTTTTTCATTTATTTCTGCTTGGATCTTTTTGATTTCTTTCCTTCTACCAATTTTTTGTTTTTTTTGTTCTTCTTTTTCCAGTTGGTTTAGGTGTAAAGTTAGGTTGTCTATTCGATGTTTTTCTTGTTTCTTGAGGTAGGATTGTACTGCTATAAACTTTCCTCTTAGGACTGCTTTTTCTGCATCCCATAGATTTTGAGTTGTCACGTTTTCATTGTCATTTGTTTCTAGAAATTTTTTGATTTCCCTTTTGATTTCTTAAGTAACCTGTTGGAAATTTAGAAATGTGTTGTTTAATCTCCATGTGTTTGTGTTTCTTACAGTTTTTTTCTTGTAACTGATATCTAGTTTCATAGCATTGTGGTCAGAGAAGATGCTTGATATGATTTCAATTTTCTTAAATTTACTGAGGTTTGATTTGTGAACCAAGATGTGGTCTATCCTGCAGAATGTTCCATGTGCACTTGAGAAGAAGGTGTATTCTTCTGTATTTGGATGGAATGTCCTGAAGATATCAATGAGATCCATCTTATCTAATGTATCATTTAAGACTTGTGTTTCCTTATTACTTTTCTGTTTTGATGATCTGTCCATTTGTGTGAGTGGGGTGTTAAAGTCACCTACTATTATTGTGTTACTTTTAACTTCTCCTTTTATGTCTGTTAGTGTTTGTCTTATGTATTGAGATGCTCCTATGTTGGGTGCATAGATATTTACAATTGTTAGGTCTTCCTCTTGGATTGATCCCTTGATCATTATATAGTGTCCTTCCTTATCTCTTCTAATCTTCTTTATTTTAAGGTCTATTTTGTCTGATATGAAGATTGCTACTCCAGCTTTCTTTTGCTTCCCATTTGCATGGAATATATTTTTCCATCCTCTCACTTTCAGTCTATATGTGTCTTGAGGTCTGAAGTGGGTTTCTTGTAGACAGCATATATATGGGTTTTGTTTTTGTATCCATTCAGCCAGTCTATGTCTTTTTGTTGGAACATTTACTCCATTTCATTTAAAGTAATTATTGATATATATGGTCATATTGCCATTTTATAATTGTTTGGGGTTGATTTTGTAGATCTTTTTTCTTCTATTGTATTTCTTGACTATATAAGTCCATTTAACATTTGTTGTAAAGCTGGTTTGGTGGTTCTGAATTCTCTTAACTTTTGCTTGTCTGAAAAGCTTTTGATTTCTCCATCAATTTTGAGTGAGATCCTTGCCAGTTACAGTAATCTTGGTTGTAGATTTTCCCTTTCAGTACTTTAAATATATATTGCCATTCCCTTCCGGCCTGCAGAGTTTCTGCTGAGAGATCAGTTGTTAAGCATATGGTGTTTCCCTTGTATGTTACTTGTTGCTTCGCCCTTGCTGCTTTTAATATTCTTTCTTTGTGTTTAGTCTTTGTTAGTTTGATTAGTATGTGTCTTGGCATGTTTCTCCTTGGGTTTATCCTGTATGGGACTCTTTGTGCCTCTTGGACTTGATTGGCTTTTTCTTTTTCCATGTTGGGGAAATTTTCAACTATAATCTCTTCAAAAATTTTCTCATACCCTTCCTTTTTCTCTTCTTCTTCTGGGACCCCTATAATTCAAATGTTGGTGCATTTGATATAGTCAAATATCAAAGTCTCAGAGGTCTCTGAGACTTTCCTCAGCTCTTTTCATTCTTTGTACTTTATTCTGCTCTTCAGAAATTATTTCCAACATTTTATCTTCCAGCTCACTAATTCGTTCTTCTGCTTCAGATATTCTGCTATTGATTCCTTCTAGAGTATTTTTAATCTCAGTAATTGTGTTGTTTTGTCTATGTATGCTTATTCTTTAATTCTTCTAGGTCTTTGTTAATTGATTCTTGCATTTCCTCCATTTTGTTTTCAAGATTTTTGATCATCTTTACTATCATTATTCTGAATTCTTTTCAGGTAATTTTCCTATTTCCTCTTTATTTATTTGGACTTCTGTGTTTCTAGTTGTTCCTTCATTTGTGCAGTATTTCTCTGCCTTTTTTTTAAGGTTTTCTTTTCACAGGCTTCAAGGAAAATTGATTTCTTTCCTTGAAGAAGGTTGAATTCTTTCTTCCTTTTGGTTTCTGCCCTCCTAAGGTTCGTCCAGTGGTTTGTGTGAGCTTCCTATAGGGTGAGATTTGTGCTGGGTTTTTGTTTGTTTGTTTGTTTTTCCTCTGATGGTCGAGGCTGAGTAAGGTGGTACTCCTGTCTGCTGATGATTGGGTTTGTATTTTTGTTTTGTTTGCTGTTTAGATGAGATGTCTTGCACAGGGTGCTACTGGTGGCTGGGTTATGCTGGGTCTTGTATTCAAGTGTTTCCTTTGTGTGAGTTCTCACTATTTGATACTCCCTAGGGCTGGAAGAAGCATAAGCTGGAACCAAGATTGCCGGGAGAAATATCAATAACCTCCGATATGCAGATGACACCACCCTTATGGCAGAAAGTGAAGAGGAACTCAAAAGCCTCTTGATGAAAATGAAAGATGAGAGTGAAAAAGTTGGCTTAAAGCTCAACATTCAGAAAACTAAGATTATGACATCTGGTCCCATCACTTCATGGCAAATAGATGGGGAAACAGTGGAAACAGTATCAGACTTTATTTTTCTGGGCTCCAAAATCACTACAGATGGTGACTGCAGCCATGAAATTAAAAGACGCTTACTCCTTGGAAGGAAAGTTATGACCAACCTAGATAGCATATTCAAAAACAGAGACATTACTTTGCCAACAAAGGTCCATCTAGTCAAGGCTATGGCTTTTCCAGTGGTCATGTATGGATGTGAGAGTTGGACTGTGAAGAAAGCTGGGCACCGAAGAATTGATGCTTTTGAACTATGGTATTGGAGAAGACTCTTGAGAGTCCCTTGGACTGCAAGGAGATCCAACCAGTCCATTCTAAAGGAGGTCAATCCCGGGTGTTCATTGGAAGGATTGATGCTAAAGCTGAAACTTTTGGCCACCACATGCAAAGAGTTGACTCCTTGGAAAAGACCCTGATGCTGGGAGGGATTGGGGGCAGGAGGAGAAGGGGATGACAGAGGATGAGATGCCTGGATGGCATCATTGACTCGATGGACATGAGTTTGAATAAACTCTGGGAGTTGGTGATGGACAGGGAGGCCTGGCGTGCTGTGATTCATGGGGTTGCAAAGAGTTGGACACAACTGAGCGACTGAACTGGAACTAGAGGGTTAGTTCTCTGGTAGTCTAGGGTCTTGGAGTCAGTGTTCGCACTCCAAAGGCTCAGGGCTTGATCTCTGGCCAGGAATGAAGATTCCACAAGTGGCTTGCTATGGCATTAAGGAAAAGTAAAGCAAATATCCAAAAATGAGAAACCAAAGATGAACCACAGACAAATGGCAGTTACAAAATCAGGCAAATAATTAAAATAATGGAATGTATACATATACACCCATGATCAAAGTGAAAACAGTCCAACAAAAATAAAGTACAGTAGATTGCGCCAGTGAACAAAGGAAATAAAAAATTATATTTACCAGTTAAGGGCAAAACTAACTTAAGCACAAACTGGAAAACAAAATCAAAACAAGTGAGGAACAAAGTAATGAAAACAAAACTAACAAATATGTTCAGAGGAAAGGAAAGAAAGAATAGATATGCAAAGTTAAAGAGAGGTAGATGAAAAAGATTTATATACGTTAAAGATTAACTGCAAGGGGAAAAGAAGAGTAGGAAAGGTAAACAAAGGAATAAATGTAGGGAAAATATAATAGGTTTTAAAAATTAAAATTATAAAAAAGAGAAAAGAGAAAAAACCAGAAGAAGAAAGAAAAAAGGGGGGAAAAAAGGAAAACTCCACAGAACTGCAAAAGGCCAATGTCGAGGCAGAGGTTTGTAACAACAGTAGAAGTGTGACTGAATATACATATATACATATACACCCATAAGCAAAATCAAAACAGTCCAACAAAAATAAAGCACTATGGATTGACCTGGGGAACAAAGGAAACCAAAAATTATATCTACCAGAACAAAACTAATTAAAGCACAAACTGAAAAACAAAACTAAAGCAAAGTGCCAATTGGGGAATAAAGCAATGAAAATGAAACTAACAAATATGTTGAGAGGCAAGAAGGGAAAGAAAAGAAAGAAAGAATAGATATGCAGAGTTAAATAGAGGTAGATGAAGATTTATATACGTTAAAGATTAACTGCAAAGGGAAAAGAATGGTAGGAAAAGCAAACAAAGGAATAAATGTAGAAAAAATAATAATAGGCTTAAAAAATTAAAAATTAAAATTAAGAAAAGAGAAGAGGAAAACTCCACAGAACTGCAAAAGCTCAATGTAGGGGCAGAGATTTATGACAATGAAAAAACGTGACCAGGGTGGGGGGAAATAAAGCTTAAAAACTTAACTGGATTTCTTAGTGCCAATAAAATTGACAACTACAACAGAGGGGGGAAGAAAAAGAAAAAAAAATCCAAAAGAATCTACAGAACAAGTCAAAAAATAAGAATAATAAATGTTTGTCTTGAGTCACTTCTGTCAGAGTACTTTCCCGCACTGGGAATCGCAGTCCACCTTGCCTCCCTAGGATGCCCTCCAACACTGTGCTGATCTCTGGACCTGCTGTGGGGGCAGCTCAGAGTCTAATCTGGTCCTACTCCTGTGTGTTCTTGCCTCCAATGTCCACAGCTGTCAGAGCCAGTGCATTTTCTTTTGTGGGAACTCTCAATGGCCTTTTATATTTTCCATAGACACAGAGTCTGCTTAGTTGATCGTGTGGATTTAATCTGCAGCTTGTACAACTGGTGAGAAGGTTTTGGGTCTTCTTCCTTAGCTATACTGACCCTGGGTTTCAGGGGTGGTTTTATTTCCACCTCTACATGTGGGTCATCCACTGGGGTTTAGCTCCTGAGGCTGCCCTGGAGGGCTTGGGTTTGCCCCCGTAAGGGCCAGGTGTGGAGGTGGTGCAACTGCTTGGGTCACAGGGGTTCTGGCAGCACCAGGTACTCAGGAGGGTTGGCAGCTAGGGTAGTAGCAAATATAGTGCTCTAGAAGGGTATGGCAACCAGTATTGGCCAATACGCTCCAGTATTCTTGCCTGGGAAACCCCCTCTCTGACACAGAAGCCTGGCAGGCCACAGTCTACAAGGTTGCAAAGAGTCAGACAAAGCCTGCAGTGAGTCTGCACCCATAGACGAGATTTTTTAATTTTTTTGCCTGTGGAAGCTTTGCCCCTGTGAGAGTTAAGCATTAAGGTGGTACAGCTGCTTGGCTTGCTGGGACCCTGGCGGCGCCAAGTGTGCAGAGACATGGACTGCCTCCACCGCAGGAGTTATGGCCCTATCAGAGGCTTTTTTCGAGCCTCTTGTAGCTGGTGATCAGAAAGCCTCTTTGGCCAGTCTTTCTTTGTAGCTCCACCCGTTCAGGCACTTACAGGGCTCCCTTGCCTGGGGGTCCTTCTCAGTTGTTCAGTGTGTCAGGCACATGGAGGGACTCCCCCTGGCTGGGGTCCTACTCTGTAGATCGGTGTGTCAGGCACTTAAAGGGGCACCCTAGGTGGGGTCCTACTCTGTAGTTCGGTGGTCAGGTGTTTGATGGGCCAGCCTCTCTATTGTTGATGCTGGCATGTGGAGAGAGAGAGGCTATGGTGATGGCTCCACCCCTTACGTGTGACTCAGCAGTATCGCCTTGCTTCCATGGCTGCCTGGTTTTCCTCCACTGGCATTTCCCAAGACGATCTCCTCCCTCACATCCCCTTGATCTGTCCCGCTGCAGTCAACAGCAGCCCTCACCCAGGAATTGCTCCACAATTCCTAAACTCCAACTCCCAGCCACTGCCCCTTCCAGGAGACCCACATCCCCCCATCCCACCTCGCCCTGGTGAATGTATGGCTGCTGCAAGGACTGTCTGATTCTCATTCCATTTAGGCTGCCACAGATCAGCTGTTTCACTCTTAGCCTTAAATGTTTCTCCTTTGACTCAGACAATTGCCCCATGTGGGGATTGGACCCCTGGCTTCAGTTCCCCTACCCGCCCAGGGCAGGTCCGGTCCTACTAACACTCCTGTTTTTCCCTCTAGTTGCTTTCTTCTACCGAGTTTTGCATGGCTCTATATATTCTTTTCTGCTGGTCAGGTTCTCCTGTCCGCCCTCAGCTGGTGTTCTGCATGCACTTCTGTGTCTGAAAGTGTACTCCTGATGTATCCGTGGAGAAAGATGTACTCCATATCCACCTACTCCTTCGCCATCTTGTTCTCTCCCATGTCTCTGCTTTAAAACATCGAGCCTAGATATCTTAAAGACAAGATCTTTTGGATCTCTTCAGGTAATGCATGCATGGGAACATGACGATCCACAATTTCCCAAAATATACTGAAGAAACTCTGAAGTAAAATTATCTATACTTTGATTCTGCCGGGTGCAAAACGGCTTTCCTGGTCTCAGGAAGCCATATTTTTGCACAGTCTAAAAATATACCACCCTTATCACTTAGAGAATGATGGAAACCCTCCCAAAGTCCAAGTTTCCAGAAACCAGCCAAGGGCCAGCTATGCAAGCAGGTCTGTGTAATAATAGCAGGTTCAGGCCTATTTTGTTAGCTCTTTTCTACACACAAATTTTCTAAGATGAAAGAGAAGCATCATTCTAAACCGAAATTGTATATACATAAATATAAAAGAATCATCTGATAAACTATTAAAATGAATAAAAGTTTACAAGTATGGCTTAAAATAAAAGCAATGTAAGTCAACAACATTTTTATGTACCAGAAGCTCTACAAAAACAAGCCAAAAAAAGGTCCTGTTTGCAATAACAAAACATGCATATAGCCTGGGAATAGTCTTAACAAGGTACATAGTGATGTTATGAAGAAAAAAATGCATATTATATTAAAAATATAAAGTAAGACTTGGAAAAGTGACCAGTTAATTTTCCTAGTTATATTCCTAGTTAGAAAGACTGAATATGAAAATAACTAATTTATAGGTTTAATCAAAATGTCTACTGCTCTGAATTACTTCTTTAAAAGAACAGTAATTTTTGCCCACATGGACAAAATGATCGTAAAGTTCACTTGGAGAATAAAAAGGGAAGAAAGTACTGAACAAAAATTAGTTGTGAGAGGATCAATCCTATTCTGTTTTAATCATATAAAGATATGGTAATTAAAACAATGTGATGTATGACAAAGAAAACCTTCAATTAATGAAAACCCCAAACATAGATCTTACTATATACATGACAAAGAATGCATCTCAAATCAATGAGGAAGAGAAAGATTAATCAAAATAGAATGTAGGAGTAACTGTTTAACAATTTGGAACACACTAATCTAAGCCCTAATTAGTCTTTAGAGAAAACCAAGCATGTCTTATCTTTTTATTATCTCCAATGGTCATCATGTGACCTAATTAAAACCCAAGGTATGTGTTTGCCTTTGTAAAGTATTTACAGTTACAGTTTATATGCAGCTCTCTATGTCAAAAAAAAAAAAAAAAGTTAAAATAAGACAGCAGACAGTCCTGGGGAAAAAATCTCCAAGGGTTAATAATCTCTATTATTCGTGTCTGACTCTTTGTGACCCATGGACTGTAGCTTCCCAGGATCCTCTGTCCGTGGAATTCTCCAGACAAGAATACTGGAGTGTGTTGCCATGCCCTCCTCCAAGGGATCTTCCCAACCCAGGGTGGATCCTGTGTCTTATGTCTCCTGTATTGGCAGGTGGGTTCTTTACCACTAGCGCCACCTGGGAAGCCCCGTGTAATACTGCACAGCAGACTAAACTGGAAGGACATATTTCAGATTAGAAACAGGAGTCATATTAAAGTGATATGATTATGGAAAATTATTACTTTTAAATTAAAAAATTATAATTAATTAAAGCTAGATTTTCCTCACTACTTCCAAATGAGTTCTTTTAAATGACACTAAAATTTAACTTCAAAACTCTTAACAAAATCTGACAGACCTGATTTATTTACATTTCTCCTCTAGAGGGAGCAGAAGTACTTGAAATACATTCTCTCCAACCCCATCTAGCTCGCTGTAGTCAACGGTCTTAGAATTGCAAGCAACTTAGTCACCCAGTCATGTCCAACTCTTTGGGACCCCATGGACCATAGCCCACCAGTCTTCACTGTCCATGGGATTCTCCAGGCAAGAATACTGGAGTGGGTTGCCATCCTCTCCTCCAGGGGATCTTCCCAACCCAGGTATCGAACCCAGGTTTCCCACATTGCAGGCGGATTCTTTACAGTCTAAGCCATCAGGGAAGCTCAAGCACTCTCCCTTATTGACTATATAGCCAAATAGCCCCAGTTGATCTATTGCTTATAGGAAGAGTGTATAAATGCTTACTGCTTTCTCTTTAGCTACCAATTGTCAAAGTAAAAAGTCAATTTACAAGCCATCTCAATGGTGACTTATGAGTTCTTTCTCTCTATCTTGATCTTTATACAGACACATGAATTTTTATAATTCAGTTTGATTCATAGCTACTAAATATTTTCCTTTTTTTTTTGTTCAAATTGTTTCAACTTTGGGCAGTGGCTGGATTCCCTATTTTTTGAACTTAGATTTACAGATAATGTTCCCGCCTCTGGACACCATCCCACGCCTCAATTTATGCTTAATAATTTTTTGCTAATGTTCTTTTCTATCATCAATTTAGGTGAAATCTTTATTATACATATTTCCACGTGTTTTTGTCTAATATAAACAACTTCTTGCCGTTTAATTTTCAACTTAATTCATGACCATAAAAAGTATTTATCCCTGGCCTACCAAATAAGTAATTTGTTGTTTGCTTTTTTTTTCTCCCCCAGTTTTTAAACTTTTATTGTTTTTATCCCTCCCACTGTCATTGTCTTCACAGAGGGTAGTCAGGAGCCAGGGCATGACAGGTCTTCTATGCAAAGTGGAAGAATTTAGACTTTAATCTGAAGGCAGTGGGGAAACAGTGATTAGTTATAAACAGGGGAGCATCATGATCACATCTCCTTTTTGCAAGGATCACTCAGGCCATAATATAAATAACTAAACAGAGGTGAACAGAGCTAGAGGCTGGAAAACCTGTCAGAAGACTCCTAACCTACAGTCATTCAAGCTAGTCACATAGTTTTTTTTTATTTCCCAGTGCAGATAAAAGTTATGTCTATGCTATTTTATACTCTATTAAATGTGAAATAGTATTATGTCTAAAAAAGTGTACATACCTTTATTTAAAACTACGTTACTGCTAAAAAAAAAAAGTGCTAGCCATCACCTGAGCCTTCAGCAAGTCATACTGTTTTGCTGCTAGAGGATCTCGACCTGATGTTGATGGCTCATGACTGATCACGGCAGTGGTTACTGAGGTTGGGTTGGCTGTGGCATTTTTTAAAATAAGACAACAGTGAAGTTTGCCATACTGATGGACTCTTCTTTTCACAAATGACTTCTCTGTAGTATGCAGGGCTGATAGCATTTTATTCACCGTAGAATTTCTTTTGAAACTGGAATCAATTCTCTCAGACTCTGCTGCAACTTTATTAACTAAAGTTAGGCAATATTCTACATCCTTTGTTATCATTTCAACTATCTTCACATCATCTTTACCAAGAGTAGATTACATCTCAAGAAACCACTTTCTTTGTTCATTCATAAGAAGCAACTTCTTATCCATTCAGGTGTTTTGGGTTTTTTTTTTTTTTTTACCTTTTTATTTTATATTGGGAATAGTGGTAGCTCAGAGAGTAAAAATCCACCTGAAATGCGGGAGACCTGGGTTTGATCCCTGGATTGGGATGATTCCCTGGAGAAGGGAATGGCAACCCACTCCAGTATTCTTGCCTGGAGAATCCCATGGACAGAGGAGCCTGGGAGGCTACAGTCCATGGGGTCACAAAGAGTTGGACATGACTGACTGGTTAAGCACAGCAGCACATAGTTGATTAACAATATTGTGTTAGTTTCAAGTGTATAGCAAAGTCATTCAGCTATACATATACATGCATCTATTCTTTTTCAAATTCTTTTCCCATTTAGTCTGTTACAAAGTATTGAGCAGTGTTCCCCGTGCTATACACTAGGTCCTTGTTGGTTATTATCATGAGATTGCAGCAGTTCAGTCACATCTTCAGGCTCCACTTCCAATTCTAGTTCTCTTGCTATTTCTCGACATCTGTAGTCACTTCCTCCACTGAAGCTTTCCTCAAAATCATCCATGAGGGTTGGAATCAATTTCTTCCAAACTTCTATTAAGGTTGATATTTTGACTTCCCATGAATCACGAATGTTCTTAAAATAAACCATGTTGCAAACAGATGTGCTGCTTCGATGATTTATTGTTCCATTTATAGAGCACAGGCAAAGTACACAATTATTATGGATTCTTAAGAATTCTTATGGAAATTCTTAAGAAAAATCCCTAGTATTTCTGGAACGATAAATGAGCACTAACTTCAACCAAAAGTCACCAGTGGCATGAATTCAGGCATGAATTCCTAAAAATTCAGCCTGTCCTTTGAAGCTTTGAAACCAGGCATTGACTTCTCTCCATCTGTGAACGTCCTGGATGGCATCTTCCTTCAATAGAAGGCTATTTTGTCTACAATGAAAATCACTGTTTAGCGTAGCCACCTTCATTAATGATCTTAGCTAGATCTTCTATCAGATCTTAGCTGCTGCTGCTGCTAAGTCGCTTCAGTCGTGTCTGACTCTGTGCAACCCCATATACAGCAGCCCACCAGGCTCCTGCGTCCATGGGATTTCCCAGGCAAGAGTACTGGAGTGGGGTGCCATTGCTTTCTCCGCGATCTTAGCTAGATCTGCTTTATTTTGTACTTTTATGTTATAGAGATGCTTCTTTCCTTAAATCTCCTGAATCAACCCCTGTTAGCTTCAGACTTTTCTTCTGCAGTTTCCTCACCCCTCTCAACCTTCACAGAATGGAAGAGAATTAGGTCCTTTTTCTGGACTAGGCTTTGGCTTAAGAGAATGTTGTGGCTGCTTTGATTTTCTATTTTAGGCAGTAAAATGTCTCCATATCAGCAAATAATGCTGTTTGGCTTTTTATTGTCATGTGTTTACTGAAGTAGCACTTTTAACTTCCTTAAGAAGTTTTCCTTTTCCTTCACAACTTGGCTGTTTGGCTCAAGAGACCTAGCTTTAGCCTATCTTAGCTTTTGACATGTCTTCCTCACTAAGCTTTGTTTAAACTGAGAGAATTGCAGCTCTTCCTTTCACTTGAACACCAACAGGCCATGCCAGGCCATTGCTATTAACTGGCCTAACATCAATAATGCTGTGTCTCAGAATGGGAGGCCCGAGGAGAAGGAGAGAGATAAGGTATCAGCCTGGCAGTAGAGCAGTCCAAACATATACATTTGAGCCACTTAGTTCACTGTCTTATATGGGAGCAGTTTGGACCAACCCCAAACAATGACAATAGTAACAGCAAAGATCAGTGACCACAGATCACCATAACAAATAAAATAACAATGAAAAAGCTTGAAATACTATGAGCATTACCAAAATGTGGTACAGATCAAATGCCGTGGGGAAAACAGTGCCAGTAGACTTGCTTGATTCAGGGTTGCCATAAACTTTGATTTGTTAAAAAAAAACAAAAAACAAAAAACAAAAAAAACCCCAAAAACCACAGTATATGTGAAGCACAATAAAATGTAGTTTTTACTGAAACATGCCTGCCTTTATAAATGCCAAGCTCCATGGCAGATTGTCTTAATTTGGATCTAAAAGGCCACAATTTCCCAGTTAACGTACTTTCCAACTCCTGGAAGTAATTATGCACTGTTTCTATTTGAAATTGCCCACATCCCTTCTTCCTTTTCTCTCGGACAACCTCCTTCTCCTCTCCATCAATTCTGCCAAAAGAGCTCTTAGCAGGGTCACCAATGGAGTACCTTCTGCAAAAGTCAGTGACCACTTCTCTGCATCCATCAGGTTAAACCCTCAGCAGCACCGGCTAAGCCCATTGCTCCACTCTGTTCATTCAACACATATTTATCAAGCGCTTACTGATAGCTCAGTTGGTAAGAATCTGCCTGCAATGCAGGAGACCCTGGTTCGATTCCTGGGTCAGGAAGATCCGCTAGAGAAGGGATAGGCTACCCACTCCAGTATTATTGGGCTTCTCTGGTGGCTCAGATGGTAAAGAATCCACTTGCAATGTGGGAGACCTGGGTTCGATCCCTGGGTTGGGAAGACCCCCTGGAGAAAGGAAAGGCAATCCACCCCAGTATTCTGGCCTGGAGAATTCCATGGACTGTATAATACATGGGGTCGCAAAGAGTCAGACAAGACTGAGCGACTTGCACTTTCACTACTCTATGGCAGGCACTGTTCTAGTTCCTGGGATGATACATCACGGAATTAAAGTGACCAAGATCCCTTCCTTCTAGGAATTGAAATTCTTTCAGAGGGAGATAGTCAACAAGCAAATGACAAAAAATAACAAAATCACATGGTGTGTTACAAGGCAGTAGGGCTATGGAGAAGAGAAACCACAAAACTCAGCCATGGCCTGTGGAATTCCCCTTTGACACACAGATATCATCATAACAAAACACACCCTATGTAACAAAAATATTTAATAATATCAAATCAAATTGTAGGATATGTCTATATATCTATATATGCCCACATGATAAAATTAACCTCATTTTTATCTGCTGTCTTTCTTAAGTCAATACTCTTCCCCCTCCTACTTCTCCTGGATTTGATATGATACTGGAGAGAATAAAAAGTAGAAACTCAGGGGCAGGGGTGGTGGGGATTTACAAGGTCTTTGTTTTAGTTGCAAAATATTCCATTGAACAGATACATCTAACATATTTATATGTCTCTTTTCCTTGACATTTAGGCTGCTGCTGCTGCTAAGTCGCTTCAGTCATGTCCGACTCTGTGCAACCCCATAGACGGCAGCCCACCAGGCTCCCCCGTCCCTGGGATTCTCCAGGCAAGAACACTGGAGTGGGTTGCCATTTCCTTCTCCAGACATTTAGGCTAGTTCCTAAGAAAAACATACAAATAATAATGAAAGGAACTTCCTTAGACATAGAACTTCAAGCATGTATCCTTTCAGTTTGGTCATCTGTAAGAGGAGGATATCTCTGACCTTTCTTATAGAATTGATAGAAAAAGTACTGAGGTAATGTGTACTAAGCCTTTAACAGTTTAGGGAATATAATAAGCCCTTGGGCCTCCCTGGTGGCTAAGTGCCAAAGAATTGATGCTTTTGAACTGTGGTGTTGGAGAAGACTCTTCAGAATCCCTTGGACAGCAAGGAGATCAAACCAGTCAATGCTAAAGGAAATCAGTCCTGAATATTCATTGGAAGGACTGATGCTGAAGCTGAAGCTTCAATACTTTGCCCACCTGATGTGAAGAACTGACATATTGTAAAAGACCCTGATGCTGAGAAGGATTGAAGGCAGGAAGAGAAGGGGACGACAGGATGAGATGGTTGGATGGCATCACCAACTCGATGGACATGAGTTGGAGCAAGCTCTGGGAGTTGGTGACAGACAGGGAAGCCTGGAGTGCTGCAGTCCATGGTGCTGCAGTCCATGGGGTTGCAAAGACTTGGACATGATTGAGCGACTGAACTGAACTGAATACATATTTCAGTAAAAGGTATTCATTATACTTTAAAAAATTGATTGGAGTATAGTTGCTTTACAACATTGTATTGGTTTCTACTGTACAGCAGAGTGGATCAGCTATATGTATACATATATTCCCTCTTTTTGGATTTCCTTCCCATTTAAGTCACCACAGAGCACTAAGTAGAGTTCTCTGTGCTGTACAATAGGTTCTCTTACTAATCTCTTTTATACATAGTATCAAGAGTGTATATGTGTCAACCCCAATCTTTCAATTCATCCCAACTTCCCTTTTCCCCTTGGTATCCATACATTTGTTCTCTACATCCATATCTCTATTTCTGCTTTGTAAATAAGATCATCTATATCAGTTTTTTCAGATTCCACATGTGTGCGTCTATGTACAATATTTGTTTTTCTCTTTCTGACTTAAACTTCACTCTGTCTGACAGTCTCTAGGTCCATCCACATCTCCACAAATGACCCAATTTCATTCCTTTTTATGGCTGAGTAATATAGCTGGTTTTAGAAAAGGCAGAGGAATCAGAGATCAAATTGCCAACATTGGCTGGATTATCAAAAAAGCAAGAGAGTTCCAGAAAAACATCTATTTCTGCTTTATTGACTATGCCAAAGCCTTTGACTGTGTGGATCACAAGAAATTGTGGAAAACTCTGAAAGAGATGGGAATACCAGACCACCTGACCTGCCTCTTTAGAAATCTATATGCAGGTCAGGAAGCAACAGTTAGAACTGGACATGGAACAACAGACTGGTTCCAAATAGGAAAAGGAGTACGTCAAGGCTGTATATTGTCACCCTGCTTATTTAACTTATATGCAGAGTACATCATGAGAAACGCTGGGCTGGAAGAAGCACAAGCTGGAATCAAGATTGCCAGGAGAAATATCAATAGCCTCCGATACGCAAATGACACCACCCTTATGGCAGAAAGTGAAGAGGAACTAAAAAGCCTCTTGATTAGAGTGAAAGAGGAGAGTGAAAAAGTTGGCTTAAAGCTCAACATTCAGAAAACGAAGATCATGGCATCTGGTCCCATCACTTCATGGCAAATAGATGGGGAAACAGTGTCAGATTTTATTTTTTTGGGCTCCAAAATCACAGCAGATGGTGATTGCAGCCATGAAATTAAAGATGCTTACTCCTTGGAAGGAAAATTATGACCAACCTAGATAGCATATTCAAAAGCAGAGACATCACTTTGCCAACAAAGGTCCGTCTAGTCAAGGCTATGGTGTTTCCAGTGGTCATGTATGGATGTGAGAGTTGGACTGTGAAGAAAGCTGAGTGCCGAAGAATTGATGGTTTTGAACTGTGGTGTTGGAGAAGACTCTTGAGAGTCCCTTGGACTGCAAAGAGATTCAACCAGTCCATTCTAAAGGAGATCAGTCCTGGGTGTTCTTTGGAAGGAACAATGCTAAAGGTGAAACTCCAGTACTTTGGCCACCTCATGTGAAGAGTTGACTCATTGGAAAAGACTGATGCTGGGAGGGATTGGGGGCAGGAGGAGAAGGAGACGACAGAGGATGAGATGGCTGGATGGCATCACTGACTCAATGGACATGAGTTTGAGTGAACTCCGGGAGTTGGTGATGGACAGGGAGGCCTGGGGTGCTGCGATTCATGGGGTCGCAAAGAGTCAGACACGACTGAGCGACTGAACTGAACTCAATATTCCATTGTACATATGTACCACATCTTCTTTACCCATTCCTTTGTTGAACATTTGGAGAAGGCAATGGCACCCCACTCCAGTACTATTGCCTGGAAAATCCCATGGACGGAGGAGCCTGGTGGGCTGCAGTCCATGGGGTCGCTAAGAGTTGGACACGACTGAGTGACTTCACTTTCACTTTTCACTTTTCACTTTCCTGCATTGGAGAAGGAAATGGCAACCCACTCCAGTGTTTTTGCCTGGAGAATCCCAGGGATGGGAGAGCCTGGTGGGCTGCTGTCTATGGGGTCGCACAGAGTCGGACATGACTGAAGTGACTTAGCAGCAGCAGCAGCAGCAGCTGTTGAACATTTAGGTTTCTTCCATGTCCTGGCTACTGTAAATAGCGCTGCAATAAAAACTGAGGTGCATGTGTCTTCTTGAATTATGGTTTTCTCTGGGTTTATGCTCAGTATCATTATACTTTTAAGTTTTTTAAGAATAAGTATAGAAAAATTTACATATAATATCACAAGTAGGGGGAAAAAGATGTACGTAGCATAAAAACTGAAAGAAACACACATCAGAATGTTAAGAGTGGACATTTTTGATGGATTCACTCATGGGTGACTTTTTTCTTCTATTATTCCAAAATTTCTATAATGAGTTGATACTTTATACAAACAAGTTGAATAACCATAGCCTTACTTTTGTGTTATATGTGCTTTTCTACCTTATAGTTGGTTCTGTTCTTAGACACAAAGCTTTCTGGTAAAAGAAAATGTTCATGATTATATTAGATTCTTTGTCCTCTATCAATCTTAAAAAGGAAATTAGAATCACAGGTAATTTGACTTCATAACATTATTGAAGTGACTCATTTAATCTAACCCCTTGTGCTAATAAACAGTTGTGGATTTACCTTTCTCATATTTCCTGTCTGAGGACAAGAGAACTGTTGTATTCTCACCTCCATTTGTAAAGCACTTTTTATTGACTCTGGTTTGCAAAGACTTATCAAGTTGTTTCTCTATCCTGTGAGGATGTAATAAGTCCCACCAAGCCCTGGTTACACACACAGGCCTACATGAATGTAAATATAGCCAGGCATTAATTTGGCATATTAACTTATGCTTGTTTGATTTTTTTGCCCAGTACTTCCTGATACTTCAGACCATCCATCCCCTAGTTTTAGCAGTAGCTAGGGAGTTCTATGGAGAAGATGATGGCACCCCACTCCAGTACTCTTGCCTGGAAAATCCCATGGACGGAGGAACCTGGTAGGCTGCAGTCGCTGAGTCAGACACGACTGAGCGACTTCACTTTCACTTTTCACTTTCATGCATTGGAGAATGAAATGGCAACCCACTCCAGTGTTCTTGCCTGGAGAATCCCAGGGACAGGGGAGCCCAGTGGGCTGCCGTCTATGGGGTCGCACAGAGTCAGACACGACTGAAGCGACTTAGCAGCAGCAGCAGCAGGGAGTTCTATGCTGACTGCCTCAGAGAAAGAACAGTCTTAGCAGAACACAGGCGTCAATTCTTAGCTTATGACTTTTAAAAGTCAAGACCCAGATCAGAGGAGATAAGAAAGAGCAGAGTTTCACTTCTCCCCTAGTAGTTTCATGGGATATGAATGAGGGAAGGTGAAGTTTAGGAGAACTGGGGAAGCTTAGATGTTAACACGGGATTTCCCGGATAAGGTTGCTCTGTACCTCTCAGAGATTTGAGGGATCTGAGAGCATAGGAAACCCACGCTTCACTTCTTGGGTAAAAACAGGGGAAGCAGCAGGAAACGAGTATTCTCTAAGCCTTATGTGGTATGGAAAAAGTGAGAATATTTCCCAGAAGCACAAAAGTCATGATGACAGAAAAGGAAGGTTTGATTAGTCTTTAGGTTTCACCCTTTAATCTGTCAACCTCAAGCTGCTATAAGTTTTAGTTCTAGAATTTCCATTTTGTTCTTTTTTTTTTTATAGTTTCCATTTCTCTATTAAGATTCTCCACCTGCCCCCTCACAATTTCCCTTAATGTTGTGAACGAGTCTTGAAGTTAGTTTCTGTTCACTTAATTTTTTTTTTTTTGACCCTTTAGTTGACTTTTTGCTACGGTGTTTATGACTTCCTGGTAATGGTAGTGTCAGAATTGAGCTAGCAATGACATTAGCTGACAGACACCAAAGTCTATTGTCAAAGCAGTCACTTAAGTGGGGCAGGGCTCCATGTCATTAGAAATGTTGCCTAATGTGCGATGATTTCCAATTTTCAAATAAGAAGGACAATCTTCTTGATCAGTTTTAAGAAACTGATAAGACCTTCCCATTCATTAAGGAACAGAATGGGAAGAGAATTGAAAACATTAACATTTAACCCCCTGCCTTCCACCAAGTAGAAAAGAGTCCTCCAATAATTAATTTTTTTCTAAATAAAAAGCAGCTTCCTTGCATTTCCTGATATAAAGGTAATACATAGAAAAATTCACCAAGACAGAAAGGCATAAAGAAAAAAGTACTACCCAGAGAAATTACCATTAATAGTTTGCTGAACATCCTTCTAGATGCTGCTCTGTGCAAATACTTATGCATATAATTTTATATGAATGGAATGATTTACATGCTTTTAACTCCACATTATCAGTAAATACAGATACACCTCATCCTTTCTAATGATTTTTTATTGTGTTGCATAGGTGTATCAAAATCTGTTAGACCAGTTCTCAATGGTAGGACATTGAGTGCATATCCTTGCACTTGGGGAAGGGAGGAGGCCTGGGAGGGGGATGGATCTGCCTAGGCAACTGGCCGAGTAGGGGGTGGGGGGTGGGTTGGGTTGGACAGGGATGGGAAGTCATCCTGTGGGAGTAAAGGAAAGATTGCCTATGACCCTCCTTACAGAATGTAATTATCCATGCGGGCTTCCCTGGTGGCTCAGAAGGTAAAGAATCCATCTGCAATGCAGGAGACCTGGGTTGGGAAGATTCCCCTGGAGGAGGACAGGGCAACCCACTCCAGTATTCCTGCCTAGAGAATTCCCACGGACAGAGGAGCCTGGCGGGCTACAGTCCATGGGGTGGCAAAGAGTCGGTCAGGATTGAGCAACTAAGAACAGCACAGCACATGTTGGCTGTCAAACTGATGTTTGTTTTTAACATCAGCTCTTTTTCATGACTGAATAAATGACAGTAGGCAGTAAGAAACTACCAAACTATATTTGTCAGCTCCAGTCTCTGAAACTGTCATCAACCAATAAACTCTACCAGGCATGGGTCTTTCCGTAGGGCTCCTGTATGGTTAACTGAATACAGAATATATATATATATATATATATATATATATATATCTGAACAACATTTCTCTTTCGCAGCTGAGCTTGGGTAGAGAACAACGTGGTTTTAAGCTGTATCCACAAACACAATTCTACACAATTACAAAGAACTTAAAAAAAAAAAAAAAGGTTGCTTAAACAAGTGGTTATCCGTTACCGTGTTGACATAGAAAAAGGAGAAATGCTGGGAACCGAATCAAAGCGACGGTGCAACAGACGGCTTGGCGTGCACTCATGGCTCGGTTGCTTGAATGTGCGGGCTTGCTTTTCACTTCCTCCTAATTTTGGCCCCGCCTTCCTGATGTGTCTTCCTGAGAATGTTAAAAACAAACAAACAAACAAACACATTGGTCTTACTGTAAGCCGTCTTTAGTGTCTGTTGCTCCCTTTTTCACGTCTCACGGTACTGGGTCCTCCCAACTTCTCTATTGCTTGCTGAGTCGCTTTGCTCTCCCTGGCGTTGCCTTCCGTGAACGCTGTGCGGACACAGTACCCCACACTGGGCCCCGCACTCCCACCAGGCCCTCGGCCAGGGCTAAAGGACTACCGTCCTGGCGGTGGTCAGCCAGCCTGTGGGCATCGAGCAGCCGCCTGAGCTAGGGACCAGGGCCGCTGCTCTCACCGGCCACCCACGCCCCTCGCCTGGCCGGTCTCCGCCCCCGCGCGCCCGGAGAGACTCGTAGCGTGACGCGTCCACCTCCCGGCAACTCGCCGGCTCTCGCCCCTGGACCGCCGCCACCCCGGGAGACGCGGAGGAGGCGCCGGCGGGTCCCCCGAGGCGCCCGGGGCACCGTAGGATGCGACAGCCGCGCGGCCTCTCCGGGAGCCGCAGGAGACCCGGGCCGAGGCCGCCCTCGGTGAGCGCCGGGGACCGGCAGGGGGCTCTGGATTTGGATCCCTCCCCTTCGCTCAGAGTCTCGTAGCACTTGGGCTCTCAGACCCCACCTCCCGCCAGGTGCGCGCCGGCGGGAGAAGAGGACGCGTTTCTCCTCCCGGCACCCCACCATGGGCAATACTTCCAACGACTCCCAGTCCGAGAACCGCGAAGAGCCACTGTGGCTCCCCTCTGGAGAAAGTCCGGCCATCAGCTCCGTGATGTTCACGGCCGGGGTGCTGGGAAACCTCATTGCGCTGGCGCTCCTGGTGCGCCGCTGGCGGGGGGACTCAGGGCGTAGCGAGGGCCGCGGAAACTCCATCTCGCTGTTCCACGTGCTGGTGACAGAGCTGGTTCTCACCGACCTGCTTGGGACCTGCCTCATCAGCCCCGTCGTGCTGGCTTCGTATGCGCAGAACCGGACTCTGGTGGCCCTGGGGCCGGAGAGGCGCGTGTGCACCTACTTTGCCTTTTCCATGACCTTCTTCAGCCTGGCCACGATGCTCATGCTCTTCGCCATGGCCCTGGAGCGCTACTTAGCCATCGGACACCCCTACTTCTACCAGCGCCGAGTCACCCGCCGCAGTGGTCTGGCTGTGCTGCCCACTATCTACATAGTCTCCCTGCTCTTTTGCTCCCTGCCGCTGCTGGATCATTGGAAGTATGCCCAGTACAGCCCAGGGACGTGGTGCTTCATCGGACACAAGCAGACCACGTACCTGCGGCTTTACGCCACTCTGCTGCTGTTGCTCATCATCGCCGTGCTGGCCTGCAACTTCAGTGTCATCGTCAACCTCATCCACATGCACCGCCGGGGCAGGAGAAGCCGCTGCGGACCCTCCTTGGGCAGCAGCCACAGGAGAGCGGAAAGGGTATCCATGGCGGAGGAGACGGACCATCTTATTCTCCTGGCTATCATGACCATCACCTTCGCCGTCTGCTCCTTGCCTTTCACGGTAAGGCACTCACTTGGTTTCTACAGCCGAGCTCGGTGCAGCCTTCTTACACTCTTTCCTCTTACTCCCACCCTTTCCACCACCACACAGATTTTCACAACTTGTAAAAATATGACCTAATTTGTAAAGGTCTATCGCCTTCCCCTCTCAAGTCTCACCTTTACTCCACTTCCTGCTTCCCTTACCCCAGCAAATGGGCATCTCTATGCTAGTGTTTCAACCCACTCCAGTGTTCTTGCCTGGAGAATCCCAGGGACAGTGGAGCCTGATGGGCAGCCGTCTATGGGGTCGCACAGAGTCAGACACGACTGAAGCGACTTAGCAGCAGCAGCAGCATGCTAGTGTTTCTCATACAGTGACACAGCACCCCTGAAAGGGAGTCTTGGCCCTCCACTAAGCCAGCCCAGACCCCATCTTAGAGCCAGTTCCAGTCTACAAGGCTAGAATGGCTTCCTATCTGAGGAAGAAGCAGTCCCTTCTACCTTTGGATAATTGTCAGTTACTATCTGACTTCCCTGAGCTGTAGTTAGCCTCCAGTCCAGTCCTCCAGGCCACCCCAATCAGCTGGTGCCAGTTCTCTAGGCTCTGCCTTCTGTTTCTCTCAAAGCAAAATGTGATGCCCAACCAGTAGCATTCCAGCTGCCATTAAGAATGGTCCCAGGTGAGAAGGGTCCACATTGCAGAAATCCAGAGCATTCATTGTCTTGGTCAACAAAATCTAGTTTACAGGATTCCCAAATTACATGTATATTGGAAGTATAACTCTTGGTTGCCATTAAAATTCATAATATGTTCATGATGATAAGTAGAGGAAAGACTAGTTGCTTGGAGGAACCCCTTGCCTAGGTTCTGGGCTGGCTGCTGCCCTGGTTGGAGGCAATACCAGCAGTTAGTTCCATGATGCTGTAAGTTTGAACCTCCTAAGATGTAACATGGGTAGCAGAGCCTGGGATGTACCTGAGCAAGTGCTGACCTCTTACAGAGAAATGAGAACTCTGAGTTTTAGCATCTCCACTTCCTAATCTTCAGAAGCACAGGATTGCTCCTACAGGGAATAAACAGTTGACTCTTACCTGCTACAGTCTTGGTGAAAAGAAAGAGATGATGCCTGTCACAAAACAGATATTTGAACTGTACCTTAAACGGGAAGTATCAAGTCATCTCTTAATAAGGACATTTACATGCACCATTAACTAATTTTATTTTATCCATGGATTATTGGTACTTGTAACTTTCATTTATACAGTGCTTTAAACGTTATGAAATGCTACACTGTCCAGAGTTAATTTATTTCTTGGAAGGCTTATCTGACAATTCAAAAGTCAAGGCTACAGAATGGTGCTTTACATTCTGCTATTTCAGAATGCTTGGCATGGGTCTCTGGGGGTGCTTTCTCCCATGTCCTTTTATTCTACTTGGTGCACATGAAAATTGTGCTCAGAAACAGCCTACAGCCAGTCACAGAAGGACAAATACTGTATGACGCCACTTAGAGAAGGTACCTGAAGTAGTCAAACTCATAGAAACAGCAAATAGAACAGTGCACGCCAGGGGCTGGGGGAGGAGTAGGAGGAGTTGTTTTGTGGATGTAGAGTCAGTCATGTAGGATTGGGATGAGAGGTTCTGGGGAATCTTTTGCACAACCATGTGCATGTGGGTGACAGTATTTTATTATACACTTAGAAACTGTTGAGAGGGTGAATTTTATGTTATATGCTTTTTTGCCACAATAAAAAAGTAATTAATTAATAATAGAAAAAGAAATGGCTTACACCAATCTCCCATCCAAGGCAGGAATCATTTCCACACATCCTAACCAGGGCTCTGGTGGACAAGGCAAAGGCCTCTGGTTGCCTCCAGAAATTCTCCTGTTTTTCTAAGAGAGCATGCACAGCCCAACAGAAATACCCTGTGAACCACAAATGCCAGCCACAGAAGGAATTTCCCATTTTCTCAGTTCAGTTCAGTCACTCAGTTGTGTCCAACTCTGTGACCCCGTGGACTGCAGCACGCCAGGTCTCCTTGTCCATCAGCAACTCCCAGAGTTTACTCAAATTCATGTCCGTTGAGTCGGTGATGCCATTCGACCATCTCATCCTCTGTCGTCCCCTTCTCCTCCCACCTTCAATCTTTCCCAGCATCAGGGTCTTTTCCAATGAGTCAGTTCTTCGCATCAGGTGGCCAAAGTATTGGAGTTTCAGCTTCAGTGTCAGTCCTTCCAATGAATATTCAGGACTGATTTCCTTTAGGATGGACTGGTTGGATCTCCTTACAGTCCAAGGGACTCTCAAGAGTCTTCTCTAACACCACAGTTCAAAAGCATCAATTCTTTGGCGCTCACTTTCTTTATAGTCCAACTCTCACATCCATACATGATCACTGGAAAAACCATAGCTTACTAGACGGACCTTTGTTGGCAAAGTAATGTCTCTGCTTTTTTAATATGCTGTTTGGGTTGGTCATAGCTCTTCTTCCAAGGAGCAAATGTCTTTTAATTTCATGGCTGCAATCACCATCTGCAGTGATTTTGGAGCCCCCCAAAATAAAGTCTGTCACTGTTTCCGCTGTTTCCCCATGTATTTGCCATGAAGTGATGGGACCAGATGCCATGATCTTATTTTTCTGACTGTTGAGTTTTAAGCCAACTTTTTCACTCTCCTCTTTCCCTTTCATCAAGAGGCTCTTTAGGTCTTCTTCACTTTCTGCCATAAGGGTGGTGTCATCTGCATATCTGAGGTTTTTGATATTTCTCCCAGCAATCTTGATTCCAGCCTGTGCTTCATCCAGTCCAGCATTTCTCCAATTTTCTAGTAGCCACATAACAACAAGTTTAAAAAAAAGATGAAATTAATTATTAACTAAAATATTTTATTTAACCCAACATATCCAAATAGCATCAGTGAAAAATGTAATCAATGTAAAATAATTATTAATGAACTATTCTAACTAATTTCCTGTGTTCCAGGAAATGCTAGCAATCTGCCCTCTCTCTGCCTCTTTCTTCCTTGAGATAACAGAACTGCTTTCTGGGCCCTCAAAGTGGGCCACAGGTCTTCCCTGGTGGGCTACAATCCATGGGACCATATAAGAGTTGCACATGACTGAGCAGCTAACAACAAACCAGAAGTGGGCCACACCATTGGCCCAACAAGGAGAACTCATAGCTGTGTACCCAGTGGGACTCCAGCCTGCTCAGCAACCCAGGAATGAGGAAAGAGGGGTAGGAAACTGAGGAAACCTGAACTGCTGATGTCAACCATTGTCCAAAGTATGGGCAAGTTACAATTACTGCTTCCTCCAAGAATGCCAGCCTAGGACTTCTGAAGCTTGGGAAGTGAAACTCAGAATGTAAAATGCTCAGTACGCTGTAATGAAGTTCAGGTCATTATTACCATCATCAAAATTGCTAACATTTTTGAGTGCTAAATTTTACATATATTAACCCATTACCTTCACAACAATCTGTCATAGAGGTAGCATTTTTATTCCCATTTTACAAATGAGGCAAATAACTTACCCTGGGTCCCAAGCTAGTGAATACTGGAGCCAGCATTCAAAGGCAGGCAGTTTAGACACAGAGCCTATGCTTTTAACCACAATACCATCAGAGAGAAAATACTTATTCAGGGGTAACATATGAGAAGATTGTGTGCTTGTGATTAATCAGTCATGTCTGATTCTGCAACCTTTTGGATTACAGCCCACCAGGCTACTCTGTCCATAGGATTTTTCAGGCAAGAATGCTGTAGTGGGTTGCCCTTTCCTCCTCCAGGGGATCTTCCCAACCCTGGGATTGAACCTGTATCTCCTGTGTCTTCTGGGTTGCAGATGGATTTTTTGCCCACTAAGCTATCAGGGAAGCCCATGAAAAGATCAACCCAAGATTTATAAGAGAGTTGTGAAGATGTTATAAACATCTGCTCCACTTTGTCTCTTAATTTCAACTTTTAGCTGTAAAAATACAGTGGCAAAGACCTTTTTCTCCATAGCAGATCAAGGGGCCTGAGTTGGGACTGAGGGTGCAGTTTCTTTTTGCTTCTGCACAGACCTATGCATTTAAAGGCTGAGTCTGAGATTTTAGAAGATTCACTAGTGTAAATATTGGTCTAAATTAAGAAATAATCTGATTACTCCTCACATAAAGTTTTGTTGCTAAACATTTAAACATTTCTTAATTGATCTTTTAAAAAAGCATTATTTTGGCTATCCAATATAAAATCATGCATAGGACCAATAACATATTCTGTACGGTTTTTGCATTCAAGGAATATTGTATAAATTAATAAATTCCTCATATTAATCAGATGTTGTTATCATTTCACAGAGATAGATGGAAACTTTCTTTCTGAAATGAGACAGGACACAGGAAACACATCAGACGTCCATTCTTGACTCAGATACTGTTTGTCTCTAAATTTCCAACCTATATTTAGCCACTTTCTCACTACTTTACTAATAACTGTTAATAGCCTCTGGCATTTTAAACTGTTTTCCTCATGTCATTAGGATAAAGTGCTTATGCATTTTATTCGGTTCTAAAATTTCAAGAGTGAACCATTGACTCATTCTAAAAATTTCTTCATCTTTAGAATTCTTTAGGGCTCTAATTTTTAGGTAAATCTGATTAGTGGAAATCTGATCTTTCAAATACAGAACAAACGCAAGTAAACAGTACTGGAATTTCCCTCATTCATTCCTGGTACTCTTTATGTAAAATTTAACATGAAGGGGGTTGTAAAACTGATTTGAAATTTGTTGATTACATACTTGCACAATATCAGAATTCTAGTAGCAATGAAAGAGAAATTCAGAAATCTCTATGCATAACCATGATAAACTTTGCCTGGCGATATTTTGAGTTAATATGCACACAATACTGCTGCTAAGTCACTTCAGTTGTGTCCAACTCTGTGCGACCCCATAGACGGCAGCCCACCAGGCTCCCCCGTCCCTGGGATTCTCCGGGCAAGAACACTGGAGTGGGTTGCCATTTCCTGCTCCAATGCATGAAAGTGAAAAGTGAAAGTGAAGTCGCTCAGTTGTGTCTGACTCTTAGCGACCCCATGGACTGCAGCCCACCAGGCTCCTCCGTCCATGGGATTTTCCAGGCAAGAGTACTGGAGTGGGTGCCATTGCCTTCTCCCGCACGCAAGACTAGAAGGCCCTTTATCATTCAAACATCATCAGTGATGTATTTGGGGATTTTTAAAAAACTTTTTACTTTATATTGGAGATGATTAACAATCTTGTGATAGTGTCAGGTGTATAGTGAAATGATGCAGCCATACTTATACATGTATCCATTCTCCTGTTTGGGGATTGTTAAAGAACTGTAATACACCTTACCTTTTAAGAGAAAGTTTTTCAACATGAATATTTTCACTTGACACCTTTTCCTTCTCCATATGATATGAAATGGTGGTTGTGAATACTGACATGATCACACTGAGTTTTAAAAAGGTAGACAGCAAGAACTATAGGCCATTTCCCTAAAGAGAAGTGATGTGTTATGTCTACACTCTTGGGCAAGGTGATTGTCACTGCCTGCCATTTGGCTGTGGAAAGCGTGGAGGAAAGAAAAGCCCCAGAGAAAGCCAAGAGCTTCTTAGATAGCCATGGTTTTTAAATCTATAAACAGGAGCAGTAATACCTATAAATCTTTGTGACACATTTGGAAAGAAATCTCCTACAAACCTATAATCAGTCAGTGGTGAATTTCATGTAACACTTCACATCATAGGGTATTTATTCAGATGGTGCTAGAGTGTGTAGTGGCTAAGAAGACAGTCTGGTCCTGCTTCTGTGGCTGCAAGGCTTCCTACTTACCCATGGTGTGATTTGGGTCAATGTAACTAATCTTCTAAGCCTTGATCTCTTTCTTACAAAAGTGGGGCTAATAACACTTTTACAGATTTGTAGAAGGATTAAATACAATAAGACACAAATTGTTTAGCACCAGACCTGACACAAAAGTATTCAGTAAATATTAGCTACTTTTCCCATAAGATTCCGTTTTCAAAAGAAATCATTGTATATTAATAATCAGGAACTGAACTCTGGAAACTCCAAGTCACGTTTATTTGGCCAGGCCTCAGTAGGTCTTTTGTTGTTAAGTGTGATGGATGAATAATTGTAAACTATTTCAGGTACTGGGTAAGGGTCTAAAGCAGTGGGTCTCAACTTTGCACTATGTTAGTATCACCTGTGTATGCATTCATGCTCAGTGGTGTCTGATTCTTTGCCATCCTATGGACTGTAGCCCTCCAGGTTCATCTGTCCATGGGATTTTCCAGGCAAGAATACTGGAGTGGGTTGCCATTTCCTACTCCGGGGGATCTTCCTGACCCAGGGATTGATCCCGTATCTCTTATGTCTCCTGCACTGACAGGCAAATTCTTTACCACTGAGCAACCGGGGAAGCCCTAGGATTTCCTGGGGCACATTAAAAGCCCTGACACCCAGGTTATGGCCCAGACTAATAAATTCAGAGTCTCTGAGGGAGGGAGAAAGCCATCAGAGTATTTTTATTTCTTTATTATTTTTTTCCATCAGAGTATTTTTAATGATCCTCAGGTGATTTCAATGAGCAGCCAAATAAGGTTCTTATTTGCTCTAAAATTCTGAACATGCTATGTAGTTGCATTAAAGGTAGGAAAGTAGCTGAAACAAACAGCGCCAGGCCAGTGCCAAGATGAAGTTTTACGTGGAGGCTGAGGGGATTCAATGGAAGACAAATCTAAAGGACACTAACTTTCATTGGTGCAGCTTTGTAGGTATCACAAGCTCTCTGTTCTTAGCAAAGCCCTGTAGAGAGTCTGTCCTAAGGAATTAAAACTCACTTGACTGGTTTACATTTGTCCTTGATATTTTTCTCATAGCAAATTTATTAGTAGCATGTACAAAAACATGTCTACAGTCTACCAGCCTCTGAAACTGAATTCCAGAATATAACTGAAACATTATTAATTAATTGACCTAGAGACATTGTGTAAGCCTTTAATGAAAATCCAGGATTGGCTGAAGGGAGAGGGGAATGAGGAGTTAGTGTTTAATGGGTACAGAGGTGGCTCAGTGGATAAAAAAATCTACCTGCAATGTGGGAGATGCAGGTCTGATCTCTGGGCTGGGAAGATCCCCTGGAGGAGGAAATAGCAACCTGCTCCAGTATTCTTGCCTGGAAAATTCCGTGGACAGAGGAGCCTGGCGGGCTACAGTCCATGGGGTCGAAAAGAGTCAGACACAACCGAGACGACTAAGCATGCACATATTGGCCACCTCCTAAAATGCAAATTTTAAGCATTTCTAAAAATTACTCAGTATAGTGGATGAAAAGGAAATAAAGTACAGAATTGCTTCATCCTCTGAAACCATTTTTTACTTCTCATTGGTCAGTCACACTCTAAAGAGACCAGAAACTATGGTCTGATCTTGCCACTGAAAACCTGACTCATCTTCACATGTGACCTGTGACACTGGAATGCTGAGCCCTCTCTATGTGGCTCATTAGACAATCCAGTGTTATAGTTTTTGGGTGAGATTAGGTCATAAACCCAGCTACAAACTTTTTCTATGACAGAATACTCAGTTGTATGTGTGTGTAGTGACTAATATATTTTAATCTATCAGGTTTATGTACAATATCATCCTGAATTCCAAAACTCCAAAATGGCTCTTTGAGTGAGTGAAAGTCACTCAGTTGTGTCCTACTCTTTGCGACCCCATAGACTGTAGCCCACCAGGCTTCCCTGTTTATGGAATTCTTCAGGCAAGAATTTGGGAATGGGTTGCCATTTCCTTCTCCAGGGGATCTTCCTGACCCAGGGGTCAAACCCAGGTCTCCTGCATTGTAGGCAGATTCTTTACCATCTGAACCACCAGGGAAGCCCTCTCTTTCTCTCTCTCTCTCTCTCTATACACACACACACACACACACACACTGAATTGTAGCCAGATTCAAGACCTTATAGTCAATTCTGTGCCATAATTAGATGCACAATTTTAAGAGTCACAATTTAAAGAGCAATATTTAAATTGCTCTTTAAATATACCATATAAGTACTGTAAATTTCTCATCTAAAATAATTTAGCTGACAAGACAAGTATTGCTCCCTTGCATATCTCCACCTAACTTTTTTCTTCTTTCTGTATTCAGGGACATCCACCTTCAGTTTTTTTTTTTTTTTTTTTCCTTTGCTCATCTGCCAAGTCTCTTCTCCATTCCCTTAAGCCAAGATTCTCTGGCATAAACACCTATGGCTGCCAAACCTTCCCGATATTGTCCTAACATAAGCAACCCGAAGATGACTACTCTTTCCCTCCCTGCAATTTGCTTTGTATATGCAGTTGCCAGATGCCTGCAGAATTAAGTACTAGGGGGATAGGAAAGAAACTATTCCTTCTTCTGGCGAGGCAGAGTGGAGGAAAGAAGGAATAGGTCTCTAACTCACCCTCTGCAGTTGGTAAGAAAGGCCCTGGAGCTCTATAAAGAACTGGCTTCCAACGACTGGGTATGATTTACATGTTTCACTCTTTTCTGTAAGCTATGTGGAAGTGTTTGATCTTTATCGGGTATGTGCTGTTCCATTCTCTGCAATCTGATCAGAAAGTTGTGTGTTCCCTAAATACCTAAGGAATCAGATGACAGCTGGTATAGCACTTTGAGAACATTGGCCAAGGTGTAATGATGTGTCAGCTTTCCAGTGTTTAAGACTCTTCTGAAGACCTTTGGCCTACATAGGTGACCTGGATGTCGCAAACAGTGAGCACTGCTCAGGTGTCAAGGGACTTGGAATTTGTGTCCTGTTGTTGTTCAGTCGCTCAGTCATGTCCGACTCTTTGTGACCCCATGGACTGCAGCACGCCGGGCTTCCCTGTCCTTTACCATCTCCCTGTGTTTGCTCAAACTCATGTCCATTGAGTCAATGATGCCATCCAACCATCTCATCCTCTGTCACCCGCTTCTCCTCCTGCCCCTAATCTTTCCCAGCATCTGGGTCTTTTCTAATGAGTCAGCTCTTCACATCAGATGGCCAAATTACTGGAGCTTCAGCATCAGTCCTTTCAATGGATATTTAGGGTTGAGTTCCTTTAGGATTGACTGGCTTGATCTCCTTGCAGTCCAAGGGACTCTCAAGAGTCTTCTTCAACACCACAATTCAAAAGCATCAATGCTTCAGCACTCAGCCTTCTTTATGGTCCAACTCTCACATCCTTACATGACTACTGGAAAAACCATAGCTTTGACTATACAGACCTTTGTCAACCTTTGTGTCCTGAGTTGTCCACTAACCAGTCCTGGGAACTTGGACAAATCCCTTACTGTCTCTGCCCTATGGCATCCTCTCTGGTAAAATGAAGTTAATAAGGACTATCATTGTGGGGCACGTTTTAAGGGAGCACTGTTTTCAGTAGCTGACACGGATGACTTCCTGTTATCTTCCCAACAATCCCAAGAATAGGTATTGTTATCATTGTCATTCATTTTAAAGATGTAGAAAGGGAGACACAAAGAGGTTAGTTTTCTTACCTGTGGTCCCAGAGCTATTTTTGGAGCCAGGATTCAAACCCAGGCAGCCCAGTGGCCAGAACAGAAGCTCTGTTGTGTGCCCTCTGTCACTGAATTATCATAATTCAGTATTTGAAAGTAAACGCCACACATTGTTATTCCCTCACTTCCCCGTCTATCAAAAGGAGACAATACTTCTGTTTCAGAATGTCCCTAAGGCATAAACTTGTGTGAGAGGGGTGAGATTTTGCAACTTCCCTCTCAGCACCACAACCACCACACAAAACACATTTTGCTTTTCAGCCTTAAGAAATTGCACATGGTCGAAGCCTATCTACTGCTACAATATAAAACTGACATCTTTCCCCCCTTTTGCTTCTTACAGATTTTTGCATATATGAATGAAAACTCTTCCCGGAAAGAAAAGTGGGACCTCCAAGCTCTTAGATTTTTATCAATTAACTCAATAATTGACCCTTGGGTCTTTGCCATCCTGAGACCTCCTGTTCTGAGACTAATGCGTTCAGTCCTCTGCTGTCGGGTTTCATTAAGAACACAAGAAGCAATACAAACTTCCTGTTCTACACAGTCAAATGCCAGTAAACAGATTGACCTTTGAGGATGGTAGTTAAGAAGTGCTAGTTAACCACCATCTGGAAGATCATTTTGAAATGATTCCTTAGAGAAATGGAAAAAAAGTTTATAAACACAATGACGTTACCCTAATGAAACAGAGCAAACAAACATTTCAGGAGTGGTTTGGGCTATAGATGTGCTGACAAGGCACTTCTTGCAAGGTGTCGGAAGGATCTATAAAACCTACCCTCAAGGAGCATGTTCATGGTCTTTGGAGGAACAACCAAGTGTATTTATGATCCCTTGCCTTTGGATTTAAGCGTCCTTGTTGAATGAGAAAGCATGTAGTTTTCTAATTTGTTTAAAACCCTAAATAGTTACTGTGTTTTCTATTTTAATCTTCTAGGCTAGTACCATTATAAACATAACAGTGTACAGTCTAACCAGATAAAAACTTACGTGTTCTTTAGGAAGTGGATTTGGGCAAGCAACCAAGCCTGGTGTCTTGTGATTGCTTATCAAACCCTTTCTTTGGACAATGAGTTTGAAAATCATAAGTACTTTGTACTGTATGTTTGTATATGTGGGAACATGCTTTTGTCACGATAGTATTACTCATAGAAGAGTAGGCTCAGTTGGTTAATGTCAGCTTTTTTTACCATCCATGAGAAGATGTGTGTGTCAGAGTGTCAGGTTATTTATTTTATAACATCTGTCAAGCTAATGGTAACGAAAAGGACTTTAGGAATTTTCCTCTCAGCGATAAATAGTAGACTATTAAGAGAAGTAATTCTCATTAATATTCTACTTTTTATTTCCAGGGAAGGGTGTATGCGGCTACGTCTGAGGCAAATATTAGAATTAAAAACTGAAAAATCTGGTCAGTTCTTCAGCTACACTGAACTCTTTTAATGCTGATGTCGAGGCTGTGACTAACACAGTTTGTAGGATGATTGTGTTGTAGCAAAATTCATCTGTCTGTATGTTTATCTGGGAAACATGGCTTGACTCATGCTCTATAGGAAATCATACAGTGAGTCATACCATAATATATTTCTAAATCTAAATGTTTGGCACTGTATAAATTCAGCATCAAAATATTTCACTGTTTAATCAAATCTTAGTTATAGTATAAACTCATCTGAAATGTTAAAAAAAATAAGCTGTAAAACAAAAGATTTGAAAATGGAATAGTATGTGATGAATTCCCCCCAAATAGCAATTTATAGTTTGTGTGGATATACTAATTTTAAAAATTAGATAAAAGTGGAGTTTAAAATTTTAATTTAGCAGATTTTTAAAGTGTGGTTGCATTACAAATTAGAGTTTGCAATATTCAGCACAATACTTGATATTAGAGGAAATTTTTCCCCTTATAGCATGATCTTCAACATAGTGGACACTTTATTTATTTTATTTTATATTTTGCAGTGAGTGTTATTACAACATAGCTGTAATAAAAACCAAAAAAGAATATTAGTTTTTTCAAAGTCTCATTGAATTGCTTACACAAAACTATTTCCTATAAGTAGTTATCAGACTAGATGATCACTTAAGAGTGATTCCAAACCAATTTAGAAATTAGTGTATTATGACAGAACCTATATCAAATTATCCCTTATTTTAAAAAGAATAAATGAATGGTTTGCTTTTGTACTAATTTAAACAAACCAGGCTAAGTTTAACTTAGCTAAAATCTGGACGTGTAAATAAAGCTTCCCTGTCCACCAAGATAAGAAATTGTTCTAAATAAGACTAATTAGGCTCATGGGTAATTCCTGAACATAAAATGCTAAAGTTACTCTGGATCTGGAAGATTAATTTCCTTTATCAGATGACTTTTCTTCCTCCAAATAAAAATGTTACCTACAATCATTCACCCTACCTCATCATCCCCCCAAATTTTTGAATAATGCCTGAGAAATTTAAAAAGAAAAAAAAAAAGCACAAACTTGGATATAATATCACTAGTGAAAACAAAATTATTCACTCTGTGGTCCCAAAATATGAGTTTAAGCCATTTAAGAACCAAGATTTCCAGAGCTTTGTTTCCTAGTATATTCCTGTTTCTTGCACTGTGTTAAATGACTAAATCTGGAAATTTATTTGCACTGATATTTACATAGAAAGAATTGAAAGGTAAAATCCTATGTAATAGTAAATTACTTACTATTAATGGAAATTTCAAGGTAATAGAAAAATTACTTACATTGGATATGTAAATATTTCTTTTTTAAAAATCACATCAGACGTACCTGTTTAAGTTTGCTGACTCATTTTCAAGTTAAATAAAAAACACATAACTTAGTCTGGTATATCAGAAAACTGAATTATAATAAAGGAAGACCTAGGTTTTTTTCTTTGTCCCCGGCAGTCAGTGGAATGAAAAGAGAGAAAAACTATAGTGGATATTCAACTCAGTATGCCACAACTGAGACCTGGCCCACCTAAATAAATAAATAACTGTCTTTAAAAAAAAAGCCAGGATAAATGCGCATGCATAGCTGATTCCCTTTGCTATACAGCAGAAACTAACACGATACTGTAAAGCAGCTCCACCTAACTTTAGGTGTCCAGAAACAGGATGGGCTGAAGCAGTTCTGTTCTGAGTTGAATTGTTACTGGGTGTCTCACTGTGGGGCTTCTCAGGTGGCCCTGGTGATAAAGAAGCTGCCTGCCAATGCAGGAGATGGGGATTCCATCCCCTGGGTCAGGAAGATCCCTGGAGGAGGGCATGGCAACCCACTCTAGTATTCTTGCCTGGAGAATCCCATGGACAGAGGAGCCTGGCGGGCTACAATCCCTGGGGTCACAAAGAATCGTACATGTCTGAGACAACTTGGCATGCATACTTCACTGTGGCCTTGGATCATCTTTTCCAAGAGAAAACTGAGAAATTCTGGTACTAAATTGTGTCCTTGAATTTCCTAAGATCCTAATAAGGCCTGTGGTTTCTCAGAAACTATAGAAAGCCTCTGAAAGACCTGACTCTCAAAGTAGTCTGGACCCACGACGACCCAGAGCCAGAAAGAGCACCGACCTCTAACCGCCATACTGGCAGAGACTACGAGTCCTGGGCAAGTGGAGGGCAAATCCGAGCCTCATCACTACGTTCTCAGTGTGATTCAGTTCAGCTCTTGGTGCCCTGGCCTGCTCTCAGCAGTGCACTTTCAGAGAAAGATTGCCCTTGTGCTAATGTAATGTCAGCTCTGCTTTGAACCAAGGAAAAATTAACATCTTCAAGTTCAGAATTTGATGACTTTGAAAGGCAGGGGAAGACAATTAGTTCACATTTAAGTAGAGGTTTGTTTACTTCCCTTGGTTTAGTTGCTCAGTCATTCCTGACTCTTTGGGACCCTAAGGACTGTAGCCTGCCAGGCTTCTCTGTCCATGGGATTCTCTAGGCAAGAATACTGGAGTGGGTTGCCATTTCCTTCTCCATTACTTCCCTTAGTCAAATCTAATATTTTAAGCCAAAAATAATGGTTTTCTGAATTTGAGACGTGCCCCTACTTGAATTATTCACAGAGAAACAGTCTTTGCAGAAATTTATTATGTGTGGACTTGCCCTGCCTGCTCAGGATGGCCATCTTCTGCCTTTATCAGACATGACTCTGTTGGAATTCCTCTTTGATTGCACTTTTAAAACATATCTATAATCATTATACTAACAGCATTATCATTGACTTTCTTTTTAAATTTACAAAGCGTTTGATCACCTGAAATACACATTATGGAAAAAAATGTCATTTTAACAATTCGCAGAAGCTGCAGTCTAGTGTATACATGGAAGAAGGCCATGTGTTGGGCATTAATTTTTATTTCAGAAAAATTACTTTTTTCCTGGTAACTTTTGTGACTTTTATTTGCAAGTAAATTTTATTGAATTATATTTTTGTATTTCCTATAAAATGTATGTACTATTAAAAATTGATTTGGGTGGTTTAACTCTGTGATCCGGGTGTTTCATTTTTCTTTTAAATATGCCAAATCAAACAGATCAAATGATCATTCCAGCAGAAACAGCTGGCACATTCAAAAGAGTAACTGAGGACTATTGACTGAAGGAAATATTTACAGAGGGAAGGGCAGGGTTAAAGGAATCAACAAAGATGGTGGAGGAGCCCTTGGAAGCTGTTAGCACTCCCAGGGCTGAAGGGACAAGGGAGGAGTCGTGACAGCTGTGTGCACCCAACAGAAGCTGTCCTTAAGCAGGGAAGCACAGCTGCTGGGAACCACCTGGAGGGAGGGAGGGAGAAAGCAGCAAGGGACCTTCCTGGAAGATCTTCCTGCTCTTCGGCCTGTTCCTCCCACTGGCCAAACCCAAGTATAACCCAGACAGTAAAAATCATGAGGGCCACAGTGCAGGTGGAGAGTAGGCTTAGGAGCAGATGGGGAATATCCAGTGTAAGGAGATTAAAAATACATTCTTGTAAAAATTGCACCAACAGTTCTGTGGTAACCAAAATGGGAAAGAAATCCAAAAAAGAGGGGACATTTGGGGACTTCCCTGGCGGTGCAGGGACTAAGACTGCGCTCCCAATGCAGGGGGCCTGGGTTCAGTCCCCGGTCAGAGAAATAGATCCCACATGCCGCAACTAAGAGTTCACACTCTGCCACGAAAAGACCCCTTGTGCCGCAACTGAGACCTGGACCAGCTAAATAAATAAATAACCGTCTTTAAAAAAAGCCAGGATAAATGCGCATGCATAGCTGATCCTCTTTGCTGTACAGCAGAAACTAACACGATACTGTAAAGCAACTCTACTCTGATAAAAATTACTAAAAAATAAAATAAAATTACACCAACACAAAAACTGAAACCACAACATGGGGAGCCTTTCTTCCTGCCTTCTACTCCAAATAGATATCCTCCAGCAAGCCTGGGGAATAGGCATCAGCCCCAAGTGTATGGAGAGGGGCAAAATCCTATAGATTCCCTCACCAAAATAATTGTCCTAGGCCCTGCTCCCTTGAGGCTCAGCATTTACATTTATCCAAGCCTGAAGGAGGTTTGTATGATTGGAGGAGAGAAAGGAGATCAGGCTGAAGCATTGTTCTGCTTTCCCCAGCCACAGCAGTACAGCCTAATAGCTCTTCTTAAGCAGAAAAAAGGGTAATAGTCACACATACTGGTTTAGAAAGGAACCGAAGCTTACTTTTAAGAAAGCCCAAAGGTGGAGGGGTGAGAAAAATCTAGAAAAATACCAGTAGTTAGTGCTAAAGGTAGGCCATATCCCCAAACCTAACATAAGCTGGGGTGTGTCTACACAGCTATTATAGAGAAAGGGTATATATAACAATTCAGCAAGTCTGCATAGTTTAAAATGCTGGTAAAAATATTAAAAAAAAAAAAAGCAAATTTCAACAAAATGGAAAAAAAGCTGGACAAAGCATGGCTCCCAAGGCCATCTGTCCATGTTGCACAGGAACACAGGATTTGTCTTTATTCTGTCTCTACTCTCCTCCCTCCGCCCACTTTTGGAGCATGCTTTTCCTAGCAGACTGTTCCCTTTCCCCCTTCCACTGGATCCTGTCATCTTGAATGCACACATTCAACCTTTCCCCTTTCAGCAAACTTTAGATTTATCTGGGGATATTAGACAGGTATCAGACTGCTGGTGGTTTTCTCAGACAAGTAGCTCAACCTCTCTGATTCTCAGTTTCCTAATCTATTAAATAAAGATAATAAAATTATTGTTGTTGTTTAGTTGCAAAGTCGTATATGACTCTTTTGTGATCACATGATCACAAAAGAGTCCATGGGATTTTCCTTGGCAAGAATACTGGAGTGGATTGTCATTTCCTTCTCCAGGGGATCTTCCCGACCCAGGGGTCAAACCCTAGTTTTCTGAGCATCTCCTGCATTGCAGGAGGATACTTTTTTTTTTTTTTTAACCACCAAGCCACTGGGGAAGCCCAATTAAGTTATCCATCTCTGTAGTTATTGTGATTATTTTGAGGATTAAATGAGTAAGTGCAACCAGGACATTCAGCACAGTGCAATAAGGTTAGGGATTAGCATTTTCTCAGATGCTTGGTTGAATGTCCCCTCTGACCTCTTCACACACATCTGACTTAGATTGCTCATTCTTGGCTGGTCATGGTATCTGTTTATTAACTCTGGGCAGCTGTCAAGAATGAAGACGATAATATGTATGCAGGATGAGTTTGTATTTCCGAGAATGCAATAACAGCTGGTACACATGGACAATGTAGAGGAAAGTGTGAGCATAAAAGAGACCAAGAGAGACAGAAAGACAGCAGGACACAAACCATGGCCCCTGCCTCTCAGTGCAGCCAGGGAGGGGGCGAGAGGGGACAGCACCTGACACGCTACTCAAACAGGGTGTGCGCAGTGCTGGGGGATGCAACGCGGTCACAGAACGGAAACTGAGCAGGTCTCATTGACACATCACGTTCTCAAGATCCCCAGATCCAGCCCTGGGCCACAGCTGACCTTTCATGTTCCTGAAGCCGGCGCCCAAGACTTCTCTAGGCCAAACATTCCTGCTTTCTTCAACTCTCCCTTACATGACAGCTCACCATTTTGGTGCCCTTCTCCTAATATCCAAGTTACCAATGTCCCTCTTGATGTGTTGGGTCAGAACCAAATACCAAGAAATAATTCTAAACCAGCCTTACCAGCACTGAGTGCTGATATGTCAGTTGCCGGCTTGATCCAGACATTATCTTTCCATTAGTGCAAACTGAGATCACAAAGCTTTGTGAGCAACTGAGTCATACCTTTATACCCTTCAACAAATGGAAGAAGTACTGGCTTTCTACTTTACAGAGAGGAAAAGTGGGTATGCAGGAGGGAAGTGAGCTGCTCACTAAGGAGCAGCTTGTTAGACCCCTTGCAATTGTGATTACGGTGCTGATCTTGCTGCCTGAAACCACAGAGTCCTTGGCTTCTCGTTAGTCACTGGCCTGTGGGTCTTGGGTTGGCTCTGTAGACTAGGGATGGAGAGCTTTGAACTTACTGGTTGAGCTTGCTCTTTTGTGTTAGCAATGTGGCCCTTGAGATGATGTAGAACTTAACTGCCAGTGCTGCCCAAAGAATTTTTTCCTTGAAAATGGAACTCACACTTTTAGTTCTCAAAAGCTATTTTTGCTAGAATTAACTGCTGAATACTCATCTCAGTTCTAAGATTCAGTCCTCATGCTCATCTCAGTGCCTGATATGTCATGATAAAGTAAACATTTAAGAATTCAAAAGCTGCACAATTAAACCTTTAAAGACATAGTTGAGATTATCTCTCAGCTCTTAAAAAACTCAACATGTCCATATTGTAAAGAGCTCAGAGGAACAAGCCAAAAAGCCCTAGATTTTGAAAACCCAACATTAACCTTTTATGCTTTTAAAAATAAATGTCCTCATGTTACTTGTAAAATGAAAGACACAATAGCCAAAACACGCCAGGCTGAGTACTGTGGTGTACTACTCTTTGACCTGTAAAAATGAATCCTTCTGGTGTGAGTAGGCGTTCTGAAAAAAGGAGAGCTTAACTATGAACTAGAGATCCTCATTCTATTTACTACCTATTATGGCGACTGGGGAGTCAGAGGCCCATTTCTGACAGGAAACACTCAGATGTTCACATCTTCCTGTGAAATACCAGTTTGGAAAACTAAGGAAGGTGGGGAGAGTCAGATTTCTGTCTTCCTTCTACAAATTTCTTCTGTGTTCTCGATTAAGTTATAGGGAACCACAGTGGCTGCTAAGAAAGTGAGGAAACACAATTATCTTGTGTTATCAGTATTAAAGCCTTTTAAAAAGAATGTCCTGCCTTTAGTTTATCTAAACATTGAGCCTGTTAAAATATTACTATTTAAAATGCTCTATAGGGGACTCCCCTGGTTGTCCAGTAGTTAAGACTTGGCTTTCCAACGCAGGGGGTGCAGGTTCAATGCCCACTCTGGGAGCTACGATCCCACATGCTTCACGGCCAAAAAACCAAAACATAAAACAGAAAGCAGTATTGTAACAAATTCAATAAAGACTTTAAAAATGATCCACACAAAAAAAGACCCTTAAAAAAAAATACTTTGCAATAGGAATTTTGGATTAAGACACAAATAACATGAGGAAAAAAACTGATTACTATTTTTTAAACCAATAGCCTGAAAGGTTAATTAAGAGTGGTGATGCTGAGATTGGAATGCAGATATCCTACAGCTCTTCTCTCTGTAGGATGCAGCCCCCTCCTCCCGAGGCCCCTTTCCCACCTCTCTGCCCTGCTCCTAACTCCAGCCAAGCAGCCCATGTACTGTGCCTGGCGCACACCAGAGGCTCCCATTTCAGGCTCATTGCCCTGGCTGTTGTCTCCATCTGGAATAGATGCTCTTCCCCCAGACAGCCATGACTCCCTTCTCTTCCTCACCTTCAGAATGCTAACCCAGGGCTAGCTTCTCAGTGAGGCCTTTACTGACCCCCTTCCTAAAGTCCCTCCTACCCCGCCTTATACTCCCCATTCCCTTTACCCTCCTCGATCACTTTCTGGTGTAAATGACCTCAAACATACCTAAAGTTAGCATATTTATAACGTTCATGGGCTGTGTTTTTGCACTAAAATGTGAGTTCCAGAAGGTAGAGATTGTTGTCTATTTTGTTTTGAGGCCTAATGTTACGGTATCTTATGGAGGCCAAATATCCCATATATTTGTAATTGCATCTTACAGATTTCAGGGCCTTCTTCTATTTTAAAAATTTACTCTGCATCACCTCCAAAACCTAATCTCAGATAACTCAGAGGAAAAAGGTCATGTGTACTATACTTTCAGTGTTTCTGTGAGCTTACAATTGTTTCAACATTTAAAAAATTAAAACAGCATCCACACTCCCTGCAAGAGGAAGAAAACAAAAAAAAAATGTCGTATTTGTTGTATACAGAGAGACATTAACAAGGCAAACTAAAATCAGAATCTAATTTCTATCACTTTGATTCATTTTTCCTCATATATTCTATTTTTGAGCTGTGAGTAATTATCAATGAAAACCAAAACGAAGACTAATGATACTGAATGTTAATGACAGCTATCTTACAGGCTGAAGAATGATGTGATCCGTAAAGCTGCCATTTCCAAGAACTGTTATCTTAACCTTTTCAACCTGCACACCAACAAGTCAGACTAAACACTAATATAATGCTAATGGTTTGATGTAAAGAATGTATATAATTATCATCCTGTTCCCATTAGGAAAAAAGAAGCCAAATGCATATGCAGTTGTGAACTGTTGTTATTTAAATTTATATGAGTTATTTGGAAGGAAAATGAAATTATTTCAGCATCACCTAATGACAATTTTAAGTGTCATAGAAGAAAGTGACTCTGTCCCAAAGAAGATACGGTTCATCCATCAGAGGTCTAGCTTCATACTGTGATTATCTGACTTTGTGTGTTTTCCCAGCTTCCTAAGGATCACAAGTTTATCCTTATATATAGGGTAGCCCTCCACACTTCTTATTTCTTGATTCAACCTGCACAAATGCAACAAGGTTTGGAATTGCACAAATGGATATTAATTATTCTTAAAGATGAATTTCCACAAGACCTTCTCATCATGGGAAATCTGTCTGTTCAATTTTCCTGTCAATAGCAAATCTCCATTCAAAAGTGTAGAAGGACTGTGTTTACTCTTGGACTATGTAGCAGGATACCCAGGTGAGGAAAGAGTTTGTCAGGAAGTTAGTCAGGAGTTCTGTCTCCTTCTGCTTAGCACTCACATCCTCGCCTACCCACCCTCCACGCTGCGGCCAGCACATTGCCCTTGGAGACTGAATTACACAGTGGTTGGTATAAAGTTTGTGCTTTGACGTGAGACAGACCACATTTCAAACCCCGCCTTTGCCTCTTACAATGTAACCTTGAGCAAGTTACTAAAAGACTTTCTAAGTCTCTTTTCTCACTCTCTCATGAGGTACTTGCCATCTCACAGATGTTCTGAAAGACTCAAATAATAGGTCACGTAAAATACTTAAGATAACGTCTAACACAGGGTACATGCTTTAAAAAATGCTGGTGATTATTATCATTACTGACTTTTTAAATAATCATTTTATTAAGATCCCATATTAATAGAATATTGAGTTCCAACTCTCTGCTGTTCAAAGCTTTCTGATCATAAGAGGTGCGCACGCATGCAGACCACCAGGGCCACCAATACCAACACCAACCCAGCGTCCTCTTATTTGTGCCCACTCGTGACTTTGACAGATGTTACCAACAAGGTTGAGGTTCAGTGGGGACCCTGAAGAGTCCAGTGAAGTCAGAGGTGATGTAGCTGATTGGAACTACATCTGTGTTCACAGCAGAGAATCACCAAAGAAGTAGTGACTTGGGCACCTGCCCCACCTCTTTCCACAACACTCAGATTTGGAGGCGTTGGTGCAGGCCTTTCCCCAGACAGTCTCATTTCATTCAGGTTTCTGCTCGAATATCACTTCCACAGCAAAGTCTTTCTTGACTTAAATAAAATAACTTTCTAATGTATTTCTCTCACTCTTCCTCCTCCCCACAGTCTACTCATTTTTCTTTATGAGTTTGTTCACCCTTCTCATTAACTAGCATTACTGTGTGTGTGTGTGTGTGTGTGTTTATTTTCTTTCTCTTCAAGTAGGAAAAAAACTCCATGATGGAAATTGTTTTGTCTTTTTTATCATTAAAACAATATCTCACATAGCAGGGGGGTCAATAAATACTTCTTCAGTGAACGAATGAATCTGTCAGCTAGCAGTTTAGGCACAAAGAACCCTAATTTTTAATTGAGGCCAAAGGTCTTTGGAAAAATAAAATATTCCCATGCTTGCTACAAAGAGAGTTTCAAAAAAAGAAGACAACCTTAGCACAATTCATGCAAAAAGACCAAAGAAAGCCCAAAGCCCCTAAAAGTAACCTTCACTACATAGTTCTTACACACATTTGTAAAAACATATCTTTTGTATTATTTCTTTTCTGTTTATTTTCATGGCTGGTATTTCTCGTCTCATGAAATACATTTCCATGCATAGAACCCTACTCTACAATGTAACGGTAGGACCTAGGAGTCCAATCTGTGACTACAGTCCAGAACCAATTCGTTCCTAAGTCACCAGTTTCCTTACATCCTTGGCCCCCTGTCATCCTGAAGGTGAGATCCAAGCTCCTTAACGGATGAACAAGGATGGACAGGGCCTGCCGCTTCTCTTATCTCACACCACCCCTGACTCCTGTCTAGGGCTGGGGTACTTCCAGCTTCCCCTCTCCCTACATGGCTCACCCAGTGCTGCTGTCTTCCTGTCCTGAAGTCTCTGAGGAAGGGATTCTTGACCTCTTCTTCCTATCATGACACTAATGAAAATCAAACTATTTCAACATAACGGTCAATAACTAACCCAGCCAGTAATAATTAAACAAACCCAGTAATAACTAAAGCTAACCCATCCTCTGCTTTTTCTCTAAAACTATAATATACCTCTGAAGGCATGCCTGTAATATTTTCTTTTAATTTACTAAAAGGAATCCATCACATTCCATATCAACTGTAGTTTTGTTGTTGTTGTTTAGTTGCTAAGTCATGTCTCCCTCTTGCAACCCCATTGGACTATAGCTCGCCAGGCTCCTCAGTCCATGGGATTTCCCAGGCAAGAATACTGGAGTGGGTTGCCATTTCTTTCTCAAGGGATCTTCCCGACCCAGGGATCGAACCTGTGTCTCCTGCATTGGCAGGTGGATTCTTTACTACTGAGTCACCAGGGAAGCCCCAACTGTAGCTTGCAAGAGCCCAGTTAGGGTAATATGCATCTCACTGCTGCCTGTGGAATCATATCATGATCCAAAACCAAATCTGTAAAAGAAGCTGAATACAGATAGAAAAACATACCTGTGACTAGTTGTTCCCCTGCAAATAATCTTACAAACAGTACCCAAGTTTGAAGAGAAAAAACAAAAAACACTTAACCCTAATTCAGTCTCACAGATAAATCTCTGAGAATCCAAACTCAGCAATAACTTTAAATAAGGAACTCTCAAAATTACATGGCAACCTACTCCAGGATTCTTGCCTGGAAAATCCCATGGACGGAGGAGCCTGGTAGGCTATAGTCTATGGGGTCGCAAAGAGTCGGACCCGACTGAGTGACTTCACTTTCACTTTCAAAATTACATATTCCAGGAAGATCTTCAGAGTATGTCCTGAAAGTGAAACTCACTAAGTCGTGTCTGACTGTTTGTGACCCCACAGACTAGACAGTCCATGGAATTCTCCAGGCCAGAATACTGGAGTGGGTAGCCTTTCCCTTCTCCAGAATCTTCCCAACCCAGGGATCAAACCCAGGTCTCCTGCATTGCAGGCGGATTCTTTACCAGCTGAGTCACGAGGGAAGCCCAAGAATACTAGGGTGGGCAGCCTATCCCTTCTCCAGTGGATCTTCCTGTCCCAGGAATTGAACCGGGGTCTCCTGCATTGGCAAATTATTTTATATGAAGTTTTCTCAAGGCATAACATAAAACAAAACTGATATCTGATAAACATTTGCATTCCTTATGCCAAGGAATAATAATACCCCAAGGGTTAAAGCTAGAAGCTACAGTTTGAATTTCTTATGAGTTCAATCTCAGAATAGTGACATAAATAATGAACTAGGCCAGATACCATATACAAAAAGTTTTTAGTGGGCTTCCACTTTAAATCTTTATCTAAAAGTTTTGTTTTGTACTCAGACTGTTTTGAAAGAAGAATTGTTAACTAAGAATCAGGATCAACATGGACATTTAACTTTGGCTAAAAAAAAAAGAGAGAGAAAGAGAGAAAAATTAGGAACTGCATACATAAGAAAGTAACTTCTGTTTTCTTCATGAAGAGATCATTATGACTGTATATCTTGTTTCCAAACATCAGTAAATAAGACGTGTTTACTGAGAGGTTTCTTCTCTGGAAATGCAAAGGTTGGTTAAGAGGATTCTTTTTTAGACTTTTCTTTGGAAAGTCCTGTGGAAATCAAACATACTCATAGGAATACTTTATTTTTTTTTTAATCCACTGTATTTCCAAAAAGGATTTTAGGATTCTGGAAAATATAACGAATAATGTCCAACGTTGGAACACAAAAAATATTTTTCAAATGAAACCTTAATAGACTTTTATTAAAAATTTTTAAAATTTGGCCCAGATGATGTGGTATATGTAAGATACTTTTTGATTAACTAGCAAGCCCATATTGTGGTGGCTTTTTATTGTCAATGTAGTTAAGCTAGAAATGTTTTCCACAGTTCCCTTCTCCTCATGACTCTGTTATCAGGCTGGTCACAAGAAAATTTTTTGCCAAATATGAAAGGCAGAAGTGATGCAGCAGCCATGTTAAAGCTTGGAATGTTGTTGTTGGGTCAGACACCATTACAGGTCACACAATTGCTGAGGATTTGCCGGTTCACGTTGTTGGCATGGAAAAGCAGTGGCTGGACCCACTGTACCTCCAACAAAGGGCTGGATTTCCTTATTCAGTTTGTTCAAATCCTGGGCCAAGCTCAGGTGCTGCTCCAGAGCACACAGGTCTTCTGCAGGTCATGCACATCTCTGAGAAGATGGTAGGAGCCCCATAAAAGGTATTGTTGTTTAGTTCCTAAGTCATGTTTGACTATTTTATGACCTCATAGACTGTAGCCTGCCAAGCTCCTCTGTCCACAGGATTTTCCAGGCAATGATACTGGAGTCAATTGCCATTGCCTTCTCCGGGAGATTTTCCCAACCCAGGGATCAAACCAGCGACTCCTGTCGTGTCTCCTGCATAGCAGGTGGATTCTTCACCTTGGAGCCACTGGGGAAACCCCTCACAAAAGGTATTATATCTACTCTAGATTTCCTACACTGATAAAAGAGATCCTTTAAAATAATAATACTCTGATTAAGATTTTATTTGGCTTCTGACTTCCTTTGGGAATATTTTTAACTTCATACCATAATCAGAGTATGTAAGGGTGAGCCAATCAACTTTCCCAAGAGGGCTGTCTTTTGAACCAAGGAAAACAAGTGGTAGACAGATGGAGGCTTGTTCTAGAGAGATCTTTATAGAACTGATAGTGTAAGGGAGGTTGCTAATCTCCGTGGTTTGGACAGGCTATCACCAGAACAGTACATGTTGTTTCATTATTCAAAATAGAGGAAAATATATATATAACTACAGAGCTAGTTGACTAGAACAAGAATGAAGTACTATCACTACCCTATTCTATTGGCTTGGAAGCCTGATCAATGTAGTTAGACAAGAAACAGAAACAAGAAATATGAGAATTAAAAAAGAAGACACATTGTAGGTAATGATTGCCTATATGGGAAATCCAACAGGCATTTTAGGCAAATTATTAGAATAACTATTTTAAAGTTCAGCAATTTTCTTGGGGAAAAAAAAATGATTAGTCTGGAAAAGCCTATAGTGTTCCTATATACAAACAATGACAAAGAGAAAATCGAGTTAAAAAAAATTAAATATATAATATTAAATTAAATTATATATAATTTTTTTAAATGAACAACAAAACTCAGAATAAATCTATTAAAAGATGTGAAAGACTTTTATGGAGATAATTTTCATACTTAATTGAGAGGCATAAAAGACTCACTAAATGTAAAGATATATTATGACTGGGAAGACTCAAAGTACAGATGTCAAGTCCCACCACATTTATCTATAAATTTCATGCAATTCCAATCAGTCCTTTTTTGTGGTATTTGTGGGTGTGTACCAAAGGAACATTTCATGCAAAGATGGGCTCGATAAAGGACAGAAATGGTATGGACCTAACAGAAGCAGAAGATATTAAGAAAGATGGCAAGAATACACAGAAGAACTGTACAAAAAAGATCTTCACGACCCAGATAATCACGATGGTGTGATCACTCACCTAGAGCCAGACATCCTGGAATGTGAAGTCAAGTGGGCCTTAGAAAGCATCACTACGAACAAAGCTAGTGGAGGTGATGGAATTCCAGTTGAGCTATTCCAAATCCTGAAAGATGATGCTGTGAAAGTACTGCACTCAATATGCCAGCAAATTTGGAAAACTCAGCAGTGGCCACAGGAATGGAAAAGGTCAGTTTTCATTCCAATCCCAAAGAAAGGCAATGCCAAAGAATGCTCAAACTACCGTACAATTGCACTCATCTCACACGCTAGTAAAGTAATGCTCAAAATTCTCCAAGCCAGGCTTCAGCAATATGTGAACCGTGAACTTCCTGATGTTTTAGAAAAGGCAGAGGAACCAGAGATCAAATGGCCAACATCCGCTGGATCATGGAAAAAGCAAGAGAGTTCCAGAAAAAAAACATCTATTTCTGCTTTATTGACTATGCCAAAGCCTTTGACTGTGTGGATCACAAGAAACTGTGGAAAATTCTGAAAGAGATGGAAATACCAGACCACCTGATCTGCCTCTTGAGAAATTTGTATGCAGGTCAGGAAGCAACAGTTAGAACTGGACATGGAACAACAGACTGGTTCCAAATAGGAAAAGGAGTTCGTCAAGGCTGTATATTATCACCCTGCTTATTTAACTTGTATGCAGGGTACATCATGAGAAATGCTGGACTGGAAGAAACACAAGCTGGAATCAAGATTGCTGGGAGAAATACCAATAACCTCTGATATGCAGATGACACCACCCTTATGGGAGAAAGTGAAGAAGAACTAAAGAGCCTCTTGATGAAAGTGAAAGAGGAGAGTGAAAAAGTTGGCTTAAAGCTCAACATTCAGAAAACTAAGATCATGGCATCCGGTCCCATCACTTCATGGGAAATAGATGGGGAAAGAGTGGAAACAGTGTCAGACTTTATTTTTCCGGGCTCCCAAATCACTGCAGATGGTGATTGCAGCCATGAAATTAAAAGATGCTTACTCCTTGGAGGAAAGTTATGACCAACCTAGAGAGCATATTCAAAAGCAGAGGCATTACTTTGCCAACAAAGGTCCATCTAGTCAAGGCTATGGTTTTTCCTGTGGTCACGTATGGAATGTGAGAGTTGGACTGTGAAGAAGGCTGAGTGCCGAAGAATTGATGGTTTTGAACTGTGGTGTTGGAGAAGACTCTCGAGAGTCCCTTGGACTGCAAGGAGATCCAACCAGTCCATTCTGAAGGAGATCAGCCCTGGGATTTCTTTGGAAGGAATGATGCTAAAGCTGAAACTCCAGTACTTTGGCCACCTCATGCGAAGAGTTGACTCATTGGAAAAGACTCTGATGCTGGGAGAGATTGGGGGCAAGAGGAGAAGGGGATGACAGAGGATGAGATGGCTGGATGGCATCACTGACTCGATGGACTTGAGTCTCAGTGAACTCCGGGAGTTGGTGATGGACAGCGTGGCCTGGCGTGCTGCGATTCATGGGGTTGCAAAGAGTTGGACACGACTGAGCGACTGATCTGATCTGAGAACAATAAAATCATTCTACTATTCATGTCGAAGAGTAGAGAGCCAGAATAGCCAAGTGTATTTGTTTTCTATCATTGCTGTAACAAATTACCACAAACGTAGTCTCAAGACAACACACATTTATTGCTTACTGTTCTGGAGATCAGAAGTTCATGAGACGTAAAAGGTTAAGATCTAGGTGTCAGTGGGGCTGTGTTCCCTCTGGAGGCTCTAGGCAAGAACCCATCTCTTGCCTTTTCCAGTTTCTAGAAGCTGCCAGTATTCCTTGGCTCCTGGCCGTGTCACTCTGCTCTGACCCATCCTTCCCCCATCATATCTTCTTCTCTGACTCTGACCCTCCTGCCTTCCTCTGGAAGCACCCTTGTGATTACACTGGGTCCACCTAGATAATATACGATTATCTCTTCATTGCAAAATTGTTAACTGAATCAGCTCTGCAATGTCCCTTTTGCCATAAAAGGGTTCTCAGGATTGAGATATGGACCCTTGCGGGGAGACTCCTCTTATTATTTTAATCTTTGCAACACTGTTACACTACTTAAAGATTTAAAACTCAACAAAGTAGAAATCTGATCTTCCACCATATATAAAGAGCTATGACAACTCATTTTTAAAACGGGCAAAGGACTTTGATAGACATTTCTCCAAAGAAGATATTAAAATGCCAACAAGAATAAGATGCTCAACATGATTAGCCATTAAGGAAATACAACTCAAAACGATAATGAGATACCACTGACACTTTTTAGAATGGCAATCAAAATAATTTTAAAACATGGAAAATAGCAAGTGTTGGTGAGGATGTGGAGAAATTAGCGCCCTCTTACATTGCTGGTAGGAATGTAAATTGGTGTAGCTGTTGTGGAAGACATTTCAGAAGTCCCACAAAAAGCTACACAAAGAGTTTCTATATGACCCAGCAATTCTACTCCTAGAAATATACCCCAAAATTTGAAAACAGACACTCAAACAGATAATTGTAGGGAAGTGTTCATAATAGCACTATTTACAATAGCCAAAATGTGGAAACAATCCAAATGTTAATCTGATGAATGAATAAGCATAATGTGGTATATCCATACAAATCAATATTATCCAGCCATAAAAAGGAATGAAGTACTGATACTTGTAACATGGATGAACCTTGAGAACATGCTAAGTGAAAAATGCCAATCACAAAAGGGCATATAGTATATAGTTCCAGTCACATGGAATATACAGAATGGGCAAATTAATACAGAAAGCACATTAGTGGTTCCCAGGGCCTGGATCAGGGGAGATCAGGGAGTCACTGCTTAATGAGTATGGGGTCTCTTTTATAATCATAAAAAATATACTGGATCTAGATAATGATGATTGTTCATTACTGTAAATATAGTAAATCTCACTAATGGTGAATGTTATGCTATGTGTATTTTACCACAATTAAAAAACCCACAAATGATAAATGTACACATAGACATCACCAGATGGTCAACACCAAAATCAGATTGATTCTATTCTTTGCAGCCAAACATGGAGAAGCTCTAAACAGTTAGCAGAAACAAGACGGGGAGCTGACGGTGGCTCACATCATGAACTCCTTATTGTCAAATTCAGACTTAAAGTGAAGAAAGTGGGGAAAACCACTAGACCATTCAGTTCAGTTCAATTGAGTCGCTCAGTTGTGTCCAACTCTTTGTGATTCCATGAACTGCAGCATCACAGGCTTCCCTGTCCATCACCAACTCCCGGGGTCCACCCAAACCCATGTGCATTGAGTCGATGCCATCAAACCATCTCATCCTCTGTTGTCACCTTCTCCTTCTGCCCTCAATCTTTCCCAGCATCAGGATCTTTTCAGCTTCAACATCAGTCCTTCCAATGAACACCCAGGACTGATCTCCTTTAAGATGGACTGGTTGGATCTCCTTGCAGGCCAAGGGACTCTCAAGAGTCTTCTCCAACACCACAGTTCAAAAGCATCAATTCTTCGGTGCTCAGCCTTCTTTATAGTCCAACCCTCACATCCACACATGACCACTGGAAAAACCATAGCCTTGACTAGACAGACCTTTGTTGACAAAGTAATGTCTCTGATTTTTACCATGCTGTCTAGGTTGGTCATAACTTTCCTTCCAAGGAATAAGCATCTTTTAATGTCATGGCTGCAATCACCATCTGCAGTGATTTTGGAGCCCCCCAAAATAAAGTCTGACACTGTTTCCGCTGTTTCCCCATCTATTTGCCATGAAGTGATGGGACTGGATGCATGATCTTCGTTTTCTGAATGTTGAGCTTTAAGCCAACTTTTTCACTCTCCTCTTTCACTTTCATCAAGAGGCTCTTTAGTTCTTCTTCACTTTCTCCCATAAGGGTGGTGTCATCTGCATATCTGAAGTTATTGGTATTTCTCCTGGCAATCTTGATTCCAGCTTGTGCTTCTTCCAGCCCAGCGTTTCTCAAGATGTACTCTGCATAGAAGTTAAATAAGCAGGGTGACAACATACAGCCTTGACGTACTCCTTTTCCTATTTGGAACCAGTCTGTTGTTCCATGTCCAGTTCTAACTGTTGCTTCCTGACCTGCATATAGGTTTCTCAAGAGGCAGGTCAGGTGATCTGGTATTCCCATCTCTTTCAGAATTTTCCACAGTTACTTGTGATCCACGCAGTCAAAGGCTTTGGCATAGTCAATAAAGCAGAAATAGATGTTTTTTCTGGAATTCTCTTGCTTTTTCCATGATCCAGCAGATGTTGGCAATTTGATCTCTGGTTCCTCTGTCTTTTCTAAAACCAGCTTGAACATCTGGAAGTTCACGATTTATGTATTGCTGAAGCCTGGCTTGGAGAATTTTGAGCATTACTTTACTAGCGTGTGAGAAGAGTGCAATTGTGCAGTAGTCTGAGCATTCTTTGGCATTGCCTTTCTTTGGGATTAGAATGAAAACTGACCTTTTCCATTCCTGTGGCCACTGCTGAGTTTTCCAAATTTGCTGGCATATTGAGTGCAGCACTTTCACAGCATCATCTTTTAGGATTTGGAATAGCTCAACTGGAATTCCATCACCTCCACTAGCTTTGTTTGTAGTGAATATGTAAATCAAATCCCTTATGATTATAGAGTGGAAGTGAGAAATAGATTTAAGGGACTAGATCTGATAGAGTGCCTGATGAACTATGGATGGGGTTCGTGACACTGTACAGGAGACAGGTATCAAGACCATCCCCAAGAAAAAGAAATGCAAAAAAGCAAAATGACTGTCTGAGGAGGCCTTACAAATAGCTGTGAGAGGGGTTTGGGATGGGGAACACGTGTATACCTGTGGCGGATTCATGTTGTTGTATGGCAAAATCAATACAATATTGTAAAGTAATTAACCTCCAATTAAAATAAATAAATTTATATTTAAAAATTAAAACAAACAAACAAACAGCTGTGAGAAGAAGAGACGTGAAAAGCAAAGGAGAAAATGAAAGATATACCCATTTGAATGCAGAGTTCCAAAGAATAGCAAGGAGAGATAAGAAAGCCTTCCTCAGAGATCAATGCAAACAAATAGGGGAAAACAACAGAATGGGAAAGACTAGAGATCTCTTCAAGAAAATTAGAGATACCAAAGGAACATTTCATGCAAAGATGGGCTCGATAAAGGACAGAAATGGTATGGACCTAACAGAAGCAGAAGATATTAAGAAGAGATGGCAAGAATACACAGAAGAACTGTACAAAAAGATCTTCACCACCCAGATAATCACAATGGTGTGATCACGCACCTAGAACCAGACATCCTGGAATGTGAAGTCAAGTGGGCCTTAGAAAGCATCACTATGAACAAAGCTAGTGGAGGTGATGGAATTCCAGTTGAGCTATTTCAAATCCTAAAAGATGATGCTGTGAAAGTGCTGCACTCAATATGCCAGCAAATTTGGAAAACTCAGCAGTGGCCACTGGACTGAAAAAGGTCAGTGTTCATTCCAATCCCAAAGAAAAGAATGCCAAAGAATGCTCAAACTACTGCACAATTGCACTCATCTCACACTCTAGTAAAGTAATGCTCAAAATTTTCCAAGCCAGGCTTCAGCAATACATTAACTGTGAACTTCCAGATGTTCAAAGCTGGTTTTAGAAAAGGCAGAGGAACCAGAGATCAAATTGCCAACATCTGCTGGATCATGGAAAAAGCAAGAGAATTCCAGAAAAAAACATCTATTTCTGCTTTATTGACTATGCCAAAGCCTTTGACTGCGTGGATCACAAGTAACTGTGGAAAATTCTGAAAGAGATGGGAATACCAGATCACCTGACCTGCCTCTTGAGAAACCTATATGCAGGTCAGGAAGCAACAGTTAGAACTGGACATGGAACAACAGACTGGTTCCAAATAGGAAAAGGAGTACGTCAAGGCTGTATGTTGTCACCCTGCTTATTTAACTTCTATGCAGAGTACATCTTGAGAAACGCTGGGCTGGAAGAAGCACAAGCTGGAATCAAGATTGCCAGGAGAAATACCAATAACCTCAGATATGCAGATGACACCACCCTTATGGGAGAAAGTGAAGAAGAACTAAGAGCCTCTTGATGAAAGTGAAAGAGGAGAGTGAAAAAGTTGGCTTAAAGCTCAACATTCAGAAAACGAAGATCATGCATCCAGTCCCATCACTTCATGGCAAATAGATGGGGAAACAGCGGAAACAGTGTCAGACTTTATTTTGGGGGGCTCCAAAATCACTGCAGATGGTGATTGCAGCCATGACATTAAAAGATGCTTATTCCTTGGAAGGAAAGTTATGACCAACCTAGACAGCATGGTAAAAATCAGAGACATTACTTTGTCAACAAAGGTCTGTCTAGTCAAGGCTATGGTTTTTCCAGTGGTCATGTGATAGTTGGACTATAAGGAAAGCTAAGCACTGAAGAATTGATGCTTTTGAACTGTGGTGTTGGAGAAGACTCTTGAGAGTCCCTTGGCCTGCAAGGAGGTCCAACCAGTCCATCCTAAAGGAGATCAGTCCTGGGTGTTCATTGGAAGGAATGATGTTGAAGCTGAAGCTCCAATACTTTGGCCACCTGATCAAAGAGCTGACTCATTTGAAAAGATCCTGATGCTGGGAAAGATTGAGGCAGGAGGAGAAGGGGACAACAGAGGATGAGATGCCATCCATCTCTGGCATCACTGACTCAATGGACATGAGTTTGGGTAAGTTCTGGGAGTTGGTGATGGATAGGGAGGCCTGGCATGCTGCAGTTCATGGGGTCTCAAAGAGACACGACTGAGCGACTGAACTGAACTGAAGCCATTAAAATGTAATTGTTGTTGTTGTCAGTTGCTAAGTTGTGTCCTACTCTTTGTGACCCCATGGAGTGTAGTGTGCCAGGCTCCTCTGTCCTCCACTATTTCCCATAGTTTGCTCAAATTCATGTCTGTTGAGTCAGTGATGCTATCTAACCAGCTCATCCTCTGCCACCCCCTTCTTCTTTTGCCTTCAATCTTTCCCAGCATCAGAGTCTTTTCCAATGAGTCAGCTCTTCACATTAGGTGACCAAAGTATTGGAGCTTCAGCTTCAACATCAGTCCTTCCAGTGAATACTCAGGGTTTAGGACTGACTGGTTTGATCTCCTTGCAGTCCAAGGGACTTTCTTATGTCTTCTCCAGCACAACAATTTGAAAGCAACAATTTTTTGGCACTCAGCCTCTTTGTGGTCCAGCTCTCACATCCATACATGACTACTGGAAAAACCATAGCTTTGACTATACATACTTTTGTCAGCAAAGTGATGTCTCTGCTTTTTAATATGCTGTCTAGGTTTGTCATAGCTTTCTTTCCAGGGAGAAAATGTCTTTTAATTTGATGGCTGCAGTCACTATCTGCAATGATTTTGGAGCCCAAGAAAATAAAATCTGCCACTGCTTCCATTTTTTCACCTTCTATTTGCCATGAAGTAATGGGACCAAATGTCATGATCTTAGTTTTATGAATGTTGAGTCATTTCTACACAATTAAAGGCTCCATAAATAATGTCAAAAGACAAGTCACAAACTCTAAAAGACTTTTGCCACTCATACAGCCCAAAATCATAATATCAAGAATATTAAAGAGAACTTGTTTAGCTCTACAAAAAATGCAAGTAACACAATGGAAAAATGAGCAAGGACACAGTGAGGCAATTTATAGAAGAGAGAACCTAAATGGCTGAAAAATGTGAAAATATTTTGGTTCATCAGTAATTGGCTTCCCTGGTAGCTCAGCTGGTAAAGAATCTACCTGCAGTGCAGGAGACCCTGGTTCAATTCCTGAGTTGGGAAGATCCGCTGGAGAAGGCATAGGCTGCCCACTCCAGTGTTCTTGGGCTTCCCTGATGACTCAGCTGGTAAAGAACCTGCCTGCAGTGTGGGAGACCCGGTTTGATCCCTGGTTTGGGAAAATCTCCTGGAGAAGGGAATAGCTACCCACTCCAGTATTCTGGCCTGGAGAATTCCATAGACTGTATAGTCCATGGGGTTGCAAAGAGCTAGACACAACTGAATGACTTTCACTTTCATCAGTAATGAGAAAAATACAAATGAAAACATATTTTGCACCCTATCAAGTAATACTTTAATGCTTTAAAAGTCTGATAATACTTGGTGTTAGAGATGATGTAAAGAAATGGAATCTCTAACACATGACTGGTAATGCACATTGGAGCAACTTTGGAGGCCAATATGGCAATAGCTGATAAAGGTAAAAATCTATACATGGTATGTACCAACCAGCAATTCCACTTATAGAAATACACCATAGAGAACATTGTTTTGGTACAAGGAGTTGTGTACATATATGCTCACAGTAGCATTCTTTGTTATTGCCAAAGGAATATGGGGAAGAAAAAGATTTAAAGAAGTGGATAAATTGTAGAATAGCTCCTCATCTATTATAATGAACAGATAAACTGGATCTAAAAGCTTCCCTATGAATAGTTCTCAAAAACAATGTTGAGTGAAAAAAGACAAATTTCAGGCACTTTCTGATGGTGTTTGCCTCTGGAGATGGACGCGGGGAAGTAGGATGACACAAAAGAACATTGTCTCTAGTTTTTAATGTCTTTAAAAATCGGAAGCAAATAAAATACACGGTTAATATGCGTTATTTCTGAATAGTGTGCACCAATGTCTTTGTTACATTGCTCTCCATGCTTTCTGTGAGCCTGAAACTTTTCAGAATAAAATAACTAATAACTTTTAATGTGGAGAAATAGAGTAAGAAGCTGCTTTGTAAAGACTAAATACACAGATGTGTAAATTTTCCTTTGGTGAGAAAATTGACCAAATAAGTTTGTCTGTGTGTCTGTGTGTTTGTGAGAGTGTGTGTGTGTGAGAGAGATGCTCTAAGCAGTGCAAGCAGCCAGGTTGTGAGGAGAGACCTCATAATGACAACTTCAGTGACACTTTCTAGTCAGAGATCAGAGCTCCCTGGACAGTGTCACACCCCCGGGTGGACACTTGTCTATTTGCCCAGGACAATTTGTGCTGCTATTGACTCAGGGCACTTCCTGTTGTTCTTCCAGAGAAGGCAGCCAAGCAACAAATCCAGAACAAAAACTATCACCCATTCCTGGCTGTCTCAGTATTTTTCATAGACCCCAATTTCATCTATTTGCTTATTGACTTAAGTCTGATATGGGACGTAATGCCATCGGTTTGACCAGATGTAGTTTTTTAGATTATTTTAGCCATCATGATTACAACTGGGAATAAGAGTGATCTCCAGCCCATTTACTTTTGAGGCTAATCCTGACACCAGGTTTTCTGAAGGATAACAACTGGAAAATGTTACCACCACTTATTTAACAGAGGATCAGCTGCTGATTTTCTGGGCTTTATATTCTGAGTTGCCATTCAGATAGCTATACAGAAACGACAACTTCTTGACAAAAGGGCTTAGACGTTCAGCGGCCCCACAGTTAAGATCGGTTTATCGCCACGTTGTGTCCAGATTGCTGGCCTGCTCAGCACACAGGAATGCTTGATTTACATGCTACTTTTTGGAACTAATAAACACTTCTTCCTAATGCAAGGCTAGTTGGCAGAAGCCCTGACTTAGTGTTCTTGGCTTTTTGAACCTTACCACAGGAGTTAAAGTAGTGAATTCTGTTCCAAACAATCACCACAAATTTATAAATATTATGTGTCAGTAAATGTGACATTAAAATAGAATTTCTATTTGATCGTATTGGTGACTGTTATTTGCACAGCAGTCTGCCTACAATGCAGGAGACCTGGTTCGATCCCTGGGTCGGGAAGATCCCCTGGAGAAGGAAATGGCAACCCACTCCAGTACTCTTGCCTGTAAAATCCCATGGACGGAGGAGCCTGGTAGGCTACAGTCCATGGGGTTGCAGAGTCGGACACGACTGAGCGACTTTCACTTTTCACTTTCTTTCTGAAATAAGGAGAACGCACTTACTCCTGAAGGAGGGGACAAGATAAAATTTATAATCTTTTCCCTTCATTCTCATAATCCAAATTTTTCTAACCATCACTGACAGTGTAAACTTCTTGGTGACAGGAACTTGGTGCTACTTATTTAGTCCAGTGCCTGGCACCTAGCTGATATCTGTAGAGAATAGTGTAGATATCAGATGACCACATGGATCATGTTTGCCTTATCTAACCAGGACACAAGAAGCATATTCTACCCTCTGGTCTTAAAAGATGGAATAAGAAAACAATAACAAACAAGAACTAAAAATACTAGGATTCAAATAATTTTCAATCAAGAGAACAAATGAGGAATCACAAATACAACAGTTGTGATTCCAGAAGGAAAAAAAAAAAAAAACATTTCACACTAAAATCTGTTATGATAAATTGCTAAGTAATTCATCTATATCTAAAGGACAATTCTTTATATTGAAGAACAAGGACCAGAATATTCATTTTTCTGTGTATACCTACACATACTTACAAACAGGAAACTTTCACTTTCATTTAAACCCTAAAACTTCTAGTTTTTAGAGTAGAAAACTAAGATCATGGCATCCATCCCATCAGTTCAGTTCAGTTCAGTCACTCAGTCGTGTCCGAATCTTTGTGATCCCATGAATCGCAGCACGCCAGGCCTCCCTGTCCGTCACCAACTCCGGAGTTCACTCAAACTCATGTCCATCGAGTCGGTGATGCCATCCAGCCATCGTATCCTCTGTCGCCCCCTTCTCCTCCTACCCCCAATCCTTCCCAGCATCAGGGTCTTTTCCAATGAGTAAACTCTTTGCATGAGGTGTCCAAAGTATTGGAGTTTCAGCTTTAGTATCAGTCCTTCCAATGAACACCCAGGACTGATCTCCTTTAGAATGGACTGGTTGGATCTCCTTGCAGTCCAAGGGACTCTGGTACGTATACACAATGGAGTATTACTCAGCCATTAAAAAGAACACATTTGAATCAGTTCTAATGAGGTGGATGAAACTGGAGCCTATTATACAGAGTGAAGTAAGCCAGAAAGAAAAACACCAATACAGTATACTAATGCATATATATGGAATTTAGAAAGATGGTAACAATAACCCTGTATACGAGACAGCAAAAGAGACACTGATGTATAGAACAGAAGAAGTGGCAAGAATATACAGAAGAACTATACCAAAAAGATCTTCATGACCCAGATAATTATGATGGTGTGATCACTCACCTAGAGCCAGACATCCTGGAATGTGAAGTCAAGTGGACCTTAGGAAGCATCACTATGAACAAAGCTAGTGGAGGTGATGGAATTCCAGTTGAACTATTTCAAATCCTGAAAGATGATGCTGTGAAAGTGCTGCACTCAATATGCCAGCAAATTTGGAAAACTCAGCAGTGGCCACAGGACTGGAAAAGGTCAGTTTTCATTCCAATCCCAAAGGAAGGCAATTTCAAATAATGTTCAAACTGCCACACAATTGCACTCATCTCACACACTAGTAAAGTAATGCTCAAAACTCTCCAAGCCAGGCTTCAGCAATATGTGAAGCATGAACTTTCAGATGTCCAAGCTGGTTTTAGAAAAGGCAGAGGAACCAGAGATCAAATTGCCGACATTCGCTGGATCATCAAAAAAGCAAGAGAGTTCCATAAAAGCATCTATTTCTGCTTTATTGACTATGCCAAAGCCTTTGACTGTGTGGATCACAAGAAACTGTGGAAATTCTGAAAGAGATGGGAACACCAGACCACCTGAGCTGCCTTTTGAGAAACCTGTATGCAGGTCAGGAAGCAACAGTTAGAACTGGACATGGAACAACAGACTGGTTCCAAATAGGAAAAGGAGTACATCAAGGCTATATATTGTCACTCTGCTTATTTAACTTCTATGCAGAGTACATCATGTGAAATGCTGGCCTGGATGAAGCACAAGCTGGAATCATGATGGCCAGGAGAAATATCAATGACCTCAGATATGCAGATGACACCACCCTTATGGGAGAAAGTGAAGAAGAACTAAAGAGCCTCTTGATGAAAGTGAAAGAGGAGAGTGAAAAAGTTGGCTTAAGACTCATCAGTCAGAAAACTAAGATCATGGCATCTGGCCCCATCACTTCATGGGAAATAGATGGGGAAACAGTGGAAACAGTGACAGACTTTATTTTTGGGCGCTCCAAAATCACTGCAGATGGTGACTACAGGCATGAAACTAAAAGACACTTGCTCCTTGGAAAGAAAGTTATGACCAACCTAGATAGCATATTCAAAAGTAGAGACATTACTTTGCTAACAAAGGTCCATCTAGTCAAAGCTATGGACTGTTTTTCAGTGTCATGTATGGATGTGAGAGTTGTACTATAAAGAAAGCTGAGCACTGAAGAATTGATGGTTTTGAACTGTGGAATTGGAGAAGACTCTTGAGAGTCTCTTGGACTGCAAGGAAATCTAACCAGTCAATCCTAAAGGAAATTAGTCCTGAATATTCATTTGAAGGACTGATGATGAAGCTTAAACTCCAATACTTTGGCCACCTGATGTGAAGAACAGACTCATTTGAAAAGACCCTGATGCTAGGGAAGATTGAAGGCGGGAGAAGGGGACAACAGAGGATGAGATGGTTGGATGGCGTTACCGACTCAATGGACATGAGTTTGGGTAAACTCTGAGAGTTGGTGATGGACAGGGAAGCCTGGCGTGCTGTGGTTCATGGGGTCGCAAAGAGTTGGACACGACTGAGTGACTGAACTGAAATGAACTGAAATAACGGTGTGTAATGAAAAACCATGAAACCACAGTGGCATTCATCAGTAACACCTATTCTTGCTCATGAGTCTGGATTGTGGTTGTTGGTGGTTAGTTGCTAACTTATACTGGGTTGGCTGAGCAATTGTGTGAATCTTAGCTGGGCTAGGGGGTGCACACTTATCTATCTGTGATCAGCACCTAGGTAGGCTGGGGACTGGCTGGCTAGGATGGCCTCAGCTGGGATGACTTGGTTCTGGGCTACGTGGTGTCTCATCTTCTAGTAGATTGGCCAAGGGCTGCTCTTAGGACAGGGATAAGGCTCCAAGAGAAGAAACAGAAATATGCAAATACTTTTACAAGACCAATTGTTTGCTATTGTTCCATTGGCCAAAGCAAAGCACATGGCCAAGGTCAGATGTGGTTAGAGGGGCACACTCAAAAGGGCTATAGAGAGGTGTGAAACGCCGTCTACAACACCCCAGATATGTGGAATTTGTAAAATAAAATTTAAAATTTAAGAAGTCAGTAAACAAAGGCATGAACAGTGCAGTGGGTGCCTGTTTGAGATATCTGCCCTGCTCCTCATCTCTGAGAACTGCCCAGCCCCCGATCACATTCTCTTTCTGGAATTTGGAAATGAAGCCAAGAAGGTTGAATCAGAATCTGTATGGGACTTGTAGGCTTGGGCGCTCTGGGGAGGCTGTGTTTTGCCACATGAACTAGGAGCAGGAAAATAAAAAAAGCAGCCATTCCCTCAGCCAGGAGACAATGAATTCAATGAAGTAAAAACTGTATTAATGTCCTACTGATGCTGTAACAAATCACCATAAGCTTAGTGGTTTAAACAAGCATATTTATTATTTTACTATTTTGGAGATCAGAAGTCTGAACCTAGTTGGCAGGACTGTATTCCTTCTGGAAGCTCTGGGAGAAATTCCATTTACTTGCCTTTTCCATCTTCTCCTGGAGACTGCCTGCATTCCTTGACGTATGTTTGTATCACTATAACCTATGCTTCCGTTGTCACATCTTCATCTCTCACTCTGACCCCCAGCTTCCCTCTTCTAAGGACTCTTGTGATTAAACTGTGTTCACCTGGAGAACCCAGAACAATCTCCCTGTCTCAAGATCTTTAACTTAATCATATCAGCACAGTTCCTTTTGTCACATAAACTGGCATTTGTATTCCTAATTCCATCTTTAGGGGTCATTATTCTGCCTATCACAAATACTCATGGAGAAACAAAGATGAAAGAAAAAGAAAAATAAAAGATTCCAACCTCTGGACCAAGTCAAGGTGTTCCAGTATCCCTGCCTCCCATGTCGTGACACATTTTTTACATTCTTATAAGATAGCTGCCTGGAAGCTCTGTTGCGAAGAATCCTGAAAGTTTATTGAAATGCATAATTAACAATATCTAACATGGTTATCACACGAGAGAGTTGTATTTGTTTATTTGAGATACATGTGTGTTTGTGTGTGTGTGAAAGTGAAAAGTAAAAATGTTAGTCACTCATTTGTGGCTGGCTCTTTGTGACCCCATGGGCTGTAGCCCTCCAGGTTCCTCTGTCCATGGAATTCTTCAGGCAAGAATACTGTAATTCTCCAGGCAAGGATACTGGAGTGGGTTGCCATTCCCTTCTTCAGGGTATCTTCAAAACCCAGGAATCAAACTCAGGTCTCTTGCCTTTCAGGCAGATTCTTTACTGTCTGAGCTGCCAGGGAGGCCATATATATATAAACAGTTTCTTATATATAAAAAATTCTTTACAATCAGCCTTGCCAATTCTATAATTTTTAATATAGAACAACAATGATGTGTGTGTGTGTGTGTGTGTGTGTGTGTATACACTCAGTGGTATGACTGAGTGTAAAGAATTTTTTTTTCTTATCAAAATAGGGCTTACACTATGAAAATTTAAATCCTTGTTAATGGTATCACAACCTGAATTAAGGGATATCCCTTTCATGTCTGCTTGTAACATATGACATGTAACTTGGGGGCTATGGGTAGGCTGCATTTTACCATAGACAAGATACCTAGCATTTAGAAGTTAAAAAAAAAAAAAAATCAGTGTTTTTTTCTACCCAGTACTTTTCCCTTCGAACAAAACAGTAACTTTTCAGGGACGGATCACAAACCCACGTCAAACATCCATCCTGTTCTAAGAAGCGTGGTCACAGCCAGGAGGCAATCTGGGTCACTACACAAAACACTTTTCGTTGTCAGACCACTTTCTCGTAGGAGAAAGGCGTTGGTTTCAAGAACTCCAAGTTTTATTTCTGTCAGTTTTGTTTAGTACCATGTGCCAGGAGCTCACTTACGCCTGGATCTTTGGCCTGACTTTTATAGGAAATTTTCCCTGAGTGACACATAATAACTTCACTAATCGCTTGCTCCAGTGTTCTCGGTGACTTCCCAGAGCTGAAATTACCCTGTCGCATTCACACCAGGCAGGAAGTAAGATAATATGAACCTGTCCTGCCCCAGAATTTATGAGGAATAGAAAGGTGGTCTAGGGGCGGGTATTGTTCAATTTTTTTTAATGGCATCAAGAATTGACACTGTCTCTCAGAGTCAGTGAGAACACTCAGAAGAAGAGGAAACTGACCAAGTATCTTCACTAAACAGGCTCTTTTCTGTTAACAGCCTATATAAAGTTCTTTTTCCTGAAGAATTCTTTCCTCTCTAAAGATTCAAGAAGGCAGATGTAATTCAATCCCCCACTGTAGCTTTTAAGCCCTGCAGAATGAGTGTTTACAAAGCAGCATCTTTTACTAGATATTGTAAAAAGAGATGTCTGAGCATCTGTTTTGCCAAGAAATTAAAACGGAGTCTTTGCCAAGGAGCATAAATATACTTGGCAGAAACCAAAGGCTCAGTAGCAAAGATAAAAGTAATTGTTCCCTTCAGCCAATTGCTCACACTTATTGCAAAACATTTATCTTCCCCCACGGTGAGTTTTCTCCCGTCATGCAGTCGGCTCTGGGAATTCTCATCCTCTGGGTCTTGGAAGGTCTGTGAGGGAGACAGTGATGTTCTGAGCCATGGAATTACATCTCTCTCACTCCAGGAGCATACAGGCTCACAGAGGTTCAGTGAGTGACCTGAGACATTTCACCTCTCAACAACCTGATATTTTTTCCCCCCTAGAAATGACCAGTTTTTAAGAAAAACATTTATCTTTTAACTATGTCATTCTTTTTACTGCTTTAAAATCAGATTTGATTTTCTTCAGCTCTCTGGGCTTTGTATAAATGTCAGTAAGCAGAAAAGATTGTCAACACTTGGACAGATGATCAATTATCAGGAGATTTCTCAGCTTTACATTCAATGAAGTGACTCAACCACTGCTTATGTAAACACTGTGCTTTTAAAATTTTTTTCCTCAACGCGTTTATATGTCCTTAAAGATTGTCGCCCTGGGAGTAAAACAACCACAATGGTTTGATTCTGAGCAAAACCTCTTTGTTCTTCGTTTTCCTATGCGTAAGCCCAAAACATCAGAAAACTAAAATTTACATACATTCACAATTAAAATTAGTTCTTTTAAACTAGTTAGAACATATTATCATGATTTAAAGGTCAAAAACTGTCTAACATTTCAACAAAAACTTGAGTCATCACCAGTAACTAAAATTAGATAATATTTCTTGGCAATTAATTCAGTTTATATACTTGACTACACTACCACTGTATTTCTTTTTAAAAGAGCCTCAAACGTTTAAAGCTCACTGGATCACTGGTTTGTTTAGAACCACAGTCATTTATTTGTGTGCTTACCTCACTTTTCTTCTGACTGTGAGTTCCAAGGGGAGGTACCTCAAAGCGTTGCGCGGGGAAACCAAACACCATTTCTGCCCTCCCAGAGCTGAGACGTGCTGGGTATGGTATCCCCACCCCAAAGTGCTGTCCTCACCCTCTAATGGCCAGATTCTTCTCTCTCTTCTCCACTCACTGCTACCCTTGCTAAAAATATCAGCATTTCTTTTTATTCATTATTCAGCTTTTGTCCAAAGCTCCTAGAGCAATCACCGCAGATCCTTTTTGAAAAGGAGTAATGTACATGATGGGCTTCCCAGGCAGCGCTAGTGCTGAAGAACCTGCCTGCCAATTCAGGAGACATTGGCAAGGTGCCTGGGTGGGGAAGATCCACTGGAGAAGGAAATGGCAACCCACTCCAGTATTCTGGCTTGGAGAATCCCATGGACAGAGGAACCTGGAGGGGTATAGTTCATGGGATCGCAACGAGTTGGACTACTGAAGGGGCTTAGCACACACACACATAACGTACATGATAAATCACTCCTTTAACTCATAACATGACCAAACGACTAACACTTTCACTTTTCACTTAACTCAAAACAATATACAGTAGGTTATGACTTGGGATGCTTAGGGCTGGGAGGTGGAGTACAAAGAGGAAAGAAGGTCTCTTCCAAGAGAACGATTAAGCTAGGCTATTTGGTATGATTGTGATACTGTAGTTTACTTTAAATAAAAACTGCAGATTTTAGGTTATCAATTAGTTTTAAAAGTCAAACATCCTAGAAAACATTTTTAGTACCTTAGTAATACTATTACTGATATCTTTCACCCTCAATACTACAAATAAAATGCTATGATGCAACATGGTTCTGCCCATTTTATTGTCTGACAAGTAGTTATACAAACACAGGATTTCTTTTAATCAGTCAAGCAAATCAGGTTTATTCCAGGGAAAAGAAAAAGTAAAATAGAAACTAGTTGAAATCTATGACTAAGATTTTTCAGATGAAAAATCACTGAAGAGTAACTACCTTCCACCTTTCTTTAGCAAACTTAATACACCAAAACTTGGGTTTATACAGACAATAACCTAGAAAATATTTCTTCTTTGATAACATGAAGGAAAGTTTATTTACATATTCTATTTTTCTAGTTCTAGTAAGCAGCTTTATGAATACAATTTTGGTATTATATATGTTGTGAATGGAAACAGCCTCCCTTATGAGTAAACACACATCTTCCAAGATTTTAGCAGAAAATAAAAGTTCCAAGGAAGTCATTTAGGTTTCCTGTATGTTAATTCCCACTGAAGCTCTGACTCAAGAAGAAACACACTGGCTCCCATTCTCAATCTTTAACTCCCCTTGACCCAGTTGAAGTAGATATAGTATTGTCTTTTATACTATGAATGCATATACTCATATTGCTTTTGATTTTGCTATTGTGGCTTATCATTGACATTAAAAAAAAACTTGACTAAATTAAAGAGAACGTAGGAAATCAGGAAAATCCAGAACCCTAATATAGGCGTATTTTAAAAGTATGTGTTTCTGCTCCTAAAATAACCTCCCTCTGGCCCTAAAGGACTGTAGAACTTTTTGGACACTTTGCCCGGCTTGCATCTCCTCCAGTTCCCCACTTTTCTCAAGTCTGCCAAAAAATCATGGAAATTACATCCATAAGAACCAATCTAAAATGACTTATCTTAAACACGGATTTTGACCTTTTCCTTGTATATTTCTTTTCCTTAAATTTTCTTCACCCCCAAGTTATCCACTTAAGCCTACTTTCCCATCTGAGAGGCACAAATAATTTATAGAGACATGGTGATTAGAATAAGAAATTGGCTACTCCCTTCTAGCCTGGGTTACTGATTCTCCCACTTTTATAGACAACTCACAAAATATAAACCCAGCTCACAAAATACAAACCCAGCTGTGTGTTATCTCCCAACTGGACAACAGCCACTGATGCACACAGTAGTGTGGCTTGCTTCACATACTGGCCTTGGAAGGCATAGAATCTAGTGACTCAAGTTGCCCAGGTCTCCACAGAACCATCCTGAGTATGTGGAGGACAAAGCCCCCCACCAAATGAAACACTTGAGATTAAAGAAGCTGTAGGACTAACCATCTGAGCAGCAAAGAGGGTGGTGGTGGGGAGTCATTACGAAATATATCTTTAGACTAATAGCCCATTGAGAACTGGGATTTGACTACATGTTGTCTATGACTCAATGTGGAAGGTTACCAAATTCCATTCATGGAATTTTATTCATTTCTGAAACATAAACTAGGGAAAAGAATTCAACAGCAACAACAAAATAGCAACAAATTCTCAGTAATTAGAATAGGTTCTGTGTTTCTACTTTCTGTAGAACTACCACAGTTCAAGAGTAGTAGTTTCTTATAAACTGATTAAATCAGTATCCCAACGAGCATAGCAAAAAATGAAAATTGGTGACTTTCCATTTTTTTCAGATGGGTTCTTTACTCCCTTTAACCTCATTGCTGTCATATAAAAGTTCATTGCTCTTCCTAGGGAAAAATTTGTATTGAGAGTAAAGATGTCTTAAAGAGGCTGGTGTTTTTTACAAATTGGTGTCCTGATCTTTATAGACCTGCCACAAATGAAATCCCTTTCACAAGAACTCGGCCATAAGCATCTCAACCCACTGCCCTTAAATCCTGATGGGCAGCTCCATCCTAGGTATTCACATTATCTGACCTTCAGAATTATCTTCCATAAAGTATATATATGGATAAAAAGGAAGATTTTCAGGGACTTTCCTGGGCTTCCTTGGTGACTCAGAGGTAGAGAATCTGCCTGCAATGCAGGAAGCACCAGAGACACGGGTTCGATTCCAGAGTCGGGAAGATCCCCTGGAGGAGGAAATGGCAACTCACTCCAGTATTCTTGCCAGGAAAATCCCATGGATAGAGGAGCTTGGTGGGCTACAGTCCATGGGGTGGAAAAAAGAGTCATATAACTGAGCAACTGAAGACACACACACACACATCCTGGCAGACCGGTCCATACTTCCACTGAAGGGGGCATAACCAAAATGAAAAAAAAAAAAAAAGCAAGACTTTCAGTGCTTAACTGTGGCATTTCTGAATGAGACTTTTCTTTTTTCCAATGACTTGTCACATTAATGTCTTAAGCGATCTTCCATGAGGAAATTTTCTACCCAGTTAGTTAATCAAGCGTCTCTTACCAGCCGTGGAATGGAGCCTGAAATTGATACTTGTCATCTCAGAATGAACCTTCAATACATTTAAACTAAATTATGATGCTACCATAACTTCTCTTGGCTCTAAGAATTATTCTACTCAGTGATGAAATGAGAGAGAGAAGCATGCTCTGAGCAAAAGCACAAGAGAAATTGAATTCAATTGCAAAAGCTTTAATTAAGCTTATTTATCAAGAAAGGAGGTATGAAACCCCTGGGCTCCAGCGTGGCTTTTATCTCCCAGGAGCCCACTTTCTCATTTGGCTTGTTCCTTAGCTTGCACAATTCCTTAAAGAAAACAACTCTCATTTCTTCTGATCTCTATCATAAGCCAGATACTAATTAATGGCAAAAAATTAAATTCTTGGGGGTAATCATCCAGGGAATTCTTTGGAGTTTGTTTGTTTATTTTTGCTTTGATTCCTTTTTGAAAGTTTGTTAAATATGCCAGGAAGCACTGTGCTCTGATGCTCAGGATACAGTTCCTTTTATTTTCACCAGGGGCATTTTTGCACGCACAGGACAGTGCCCCTCACCAGGTGACAAAGCAGCCTGGCTGTTTACTGTAGGAATGAAGTACCTCTTCAGTCAGTTTTCAAAATGTATACTGCTTCTGGGCCGCTTTGGGTGCCGTTTCCTCAGGACAAGCCTCTACTCTTATTAGGTCAATAAAGACTCACAGCCCTGGAGTCTTTCCCCACCAAATACAGGACCTTGAGTGTGTCCATAGGCCTAGAAGAACAACGTGAAACACCCAGACCCTCCAGTCTATCCCTGCCTCAGTGCGGACATGCTCAGGCACAGATGGGCTTGATGAAGCAGCCTTCTGCCAGGAGAGCTGTTTTACCAGTTGCATTTTTTGGAGCACCTGAACCTTGACTTTCATCATTAAGACTTCTGAGAACTGATATTCTAACAAAATACCTGATATTTATGATGTACTCATTATATGCCAGGCATTTAGGTAGTCTTGGCTTATTTCATCTTCACCACATTCCTAAGGAGTAGGTGCCTAATCTTATAGATGAGGAAACAAAAGATCAGAGAAGTTCAGAAAGTTGCTCAAGATCATCCAGCTGAGCCACTGAACCTAGTCTCTCCAGTAGAGACTCCAGTAGAGACTAGGGTCTAATGCAAGCAGTGTGAGTCCAGAGACTGTACCATCTTTTGGGAAGTAGTTTTCTTGAAGTAAAAGACTTAAAAAAAAATTTAAATTACTAAACAAACATACAATTAAGTAATAACAACAATGCCTACAATTTAATGCAGGGCTTTATATGAAAATTATAGAAGAGTTAGTTGAGAATGACTGGGTTAGTTTAAAATACTGCATAAACCGCATAAAAACATACAATGAGGTTCATATATAAATTTTCTCCTCTTAAAGGGGTTAATGAAAACCTTTCACCAGGTAAGGTTAAGAGAATCACCTTTTATCTGGACCAGTGGAAATGTTCTCCTCATTGTTCACTCTCCCAGTCTATTTATCTCACAGTGTCCTTGCCCTTAGGTGATCGGGAATTGTTCAAAGTTTAAGCACGACATCATTATCAATAGATTACCGAGGTTTGCACACTGCCTCCTGTAGACTTGTTTTTAAAGAATTTTTTGATGTGAACCATTTTTTAAGTCTTTATTGAATTTGTTACAATATTGCTTCTGTTTTATGTGTTGGTTTTTTTGGCCGCAAAGTATATGGGATCTTAGCTCTCCAATCAGGGATCAAACCCACGCCTCTGGCATTGGAAGGCAAGTCTTAACCACTGGACCACAGGGAAGTCCTCTTTCTTTCACACCAGTGAATAGTTTCTCTCTGTCATTCTCATCTCGTCCCCTCCCCCATTTGCACAATCCTGTAACATTTTCTTTATATCTGTTCCAAGAACTCTATATCATATATTTCTTTTTGTGCTGTGTTCGACCCTCTGTGGCAATATAAAAATTATTTTATTTTCCTTCTTCAGGCATAAAGTGTGGTTTCCTGACAGAGATCTCCAGCCAACACTGTTGGTGCCCCATCCTATCCTCTCAGCATTCACCTCCCTGATGGCTTGGAATGCCGGTGTTTCTCCACCTGGACAGGGAGCGTGGTTGCAGGCTGAGCCGTAAGTGTTAGAGTTAGTGACCCTGAGAGTAACACCCGATCCATTTCATAGATGGGAAATTGAAAGATAAAACTTCCTCGCTCCTGACTAGTATAACCCTGAGGCATATTCTCCATCATCTCCCAGGGCTCCGCAGGTGCCATGCAAACCCATGTAATACCATCAAACATACTCCTAGGCAGAGCAGTCCTGGTAGCTTCTGTTCAGTCATTTCACAGAAGACTCAGTGGGGACTAGAGAAGCTGGCCTAGGTGAGATGGTGCCAGTGTATTAAAGCATCAGATGATACAGATGATAAATGTTGATTCTGTACAGTACTGGCAAGCATGTGACAAAGCTCATTCTCACGTAACCTTTGTTGGAGTGATAAATAGTATGATTCTTGGAAGGCAATTTGGCAAAACTCTGCATATACTTTGGCCCAGAAATTTCCCTTTTAGGAATTGATTCTGCAGTGATACTTGCCCATGCATGTCTAGAAACTTTCATCATAGTGTATTTATAGTAGCAAAAACAATGTTCATCAAAAGAAACACAAATATATTGTGGTGCATTCGTATAAGGGAATGCTTCACAGCCTTAAAAAATGAGATGCATCTATGTAGATTGAGGTAGAATTTCTCCAAGATACACAGTTAAGAAAATGAAAAGGCCCAAGAGGAAGGGGGTATATGAATACTTATGGCCAATTCATGTTGTTTCACAGCAGAAAACAACACAACTTTGTAAAGTAATTATCCTCTAATGAAAAATAAATAAAAATAAATTTTTTTAATGTAAAGGCAAATTACAAAGCATTGTCTCTTTAGTTTTTAAAAATAATATATAAGTAAGCCAGATCATGGTCTTCCCTGGTGGCTTAGTGGTAACGAATCTGCCTGCCAATGCAGGAGACATGGGTTCAATCCCTGGATCAGGAAGATACTTGGAGGAGGAAATGGCAATCCACTCTATTATTCTTGCCTGGGAAATCTCATGGATAGAGGAACCTAGCAGGCTACAGTCCATGGGGTTGCAAAGAGTCGGACATGACTTAGAGACTAAACAATAGCAACAAAGCCAGATCACATAGAAAGATATTTAATATTCTGTTTTCTGGATAGGAAGATGCAACATGAAAAAAATACCAGTGTTCACTTATTTGGGCTTCCCTGGTGGTTCAGACAGTAAAGTATCTGCCTGCAATAAATGACATGCCATCTCAATAAAAAAAAATAACATCACATTTCTTTTCTGGAGCTAAATAAATGCATTTTAAACTTTGTGTTAAAAGATAAGTAAATAAATCAGCAAGAATAGCCAGGAAAGCAAAAGTCTGACAAGAATAAACAATATGGGGGAAAGGCATAGACCCTATCAAACATTAAACATATTATAGAAGCCTCTATAATTCAGTTATATGGTACTGCTACATGAAAAGACAGACCAATGGAATGATAGAAAGTACAAAACTAGAGCCAAATGATATGGAAATATAATAAATGATATAGATGGTATTTCAAATCAGGAGAGAAGACCACTTTAAAAGTCCATCTTTTCAATTAAAAAGTTTTTGACTTAGAAAATTTAGAATGAATAGCCATTTAAACAAAGGTAAAATTGGATTCATATTTCATAGCATATGCCGGAATACATTCTAAATGGATCAAGGGTCTAAATGTATGAAAATAACTCTTATTAGTATTAAAAGATAACATGAGTGAAATCTCTTAAAACCTGGGAGTGAGGAAAATGTTCCTATCTAGGACTCAATATCCAGACACAATAAGAAAAAAAAAAAGCCTTCACATGGCAAAAATCTTCATAAGCTAAGGCAAAAGACAAAGGAGAAATTGGAGGACATGTTTGCAATGTTTATCATGGAGCTTATCTCTGTAAAATATAAAGATCTATCATAGACTGAGAAAAAAAGACTGGCAACCTGGGTGGAGGAAACGAGATGTTGGTTGAAGGGTACAAACCTCCAGTTATAAAATGAATTAAGTTCTAGGGCTCTATGTACAGCATGATGACTATAGTTAACAATATATATACTTCTTGAAAGTTGCTAAGGAAGTAGATCTTAACTATTCTCACAACAACAAAATGGTAATTATGTGAGGTGATGGAGGTGTTAACTAATCTTATTACAATAGTCATTGTGCAATATGTGTGTCAAATGATCACCTGTACACTTATTAAACTTACACAATGTAAGTTTAAGGTGTACTTGTGATGCCAACTGAACAATTCATCTCAGTAAAACTGGAGGGAAAATGATAACAACCTGATAGAAAACTTGGGAGAGACATGAGTAGATAACAGTCTTATGGACTCTGTGGGAGAGGGAGAGGGTGGGAAGATTTGGGAGAATGGCATTGAAACATGTAAAATATCATGTATGAAATGAGTTGCCAGTCCAGGTTCGATGCACGATACTGGATGCTTGGGGCTAGTGCACTGGGACGACCCAGAGGGATGGTATGGGGAGGGAGGAGGGAGGAGGGTTCAGGATGGGGAACACATGTATACCTGTGGCAGAGTCATTTTGATATTTGGCAAAACTAATACAATTTTGTAAAGTTTAAAAAAAAAATCTCCAGAAAAATAAAAACAGATGCCCTTTAAACACAGGAAATTTTTTTTTTACTTCATTCACACTAAGAAAAATTAAAATACAGTGAGATATTATTTCTCTACCAACAGATTGGCAAAAATGCAAACTCCTACAATTTCTTCTGTTCACCAGGTTGTAGAGAAACTGGAATTTAATACATTGTTGGTGAGAATGAAAACTGTGCAACCACTGAAGATGGGAAAATTTAGCAATAATTAGGAAAATGATATGTATTTATCCTTGACTCGGTCATTCCATTTTTAGAAATGTATCCCAAAGGAAAAGATTATATATACACAAATTATTTATTGTGACATTATTTATAACAGCAGAAGATAGGAATCAGTTCAAACGTCCATCAGCAGGATATTGGCTAAAAAAAAAACTAAAGTGCATTCACATAGTAGAATCTATGCAGTTATAAAAAGAATTAGAGCAGCACTTGATTTATTGACATAGAATGATGCACAGGATATAGTATTAAATTACTATTTTAAAAAGCAAAGTGCAGAATAGTGTGCTAATATGCTATATTTTAGGTAAGAAAGGGGAATACATATATACATATAAGTCCTTATATTTTCACAGTATAAATACTAAAAGATTAAGTAAAAAATTAGTAAAAATCATTACACATAGGAGAGGTAGAAAATAGAATGGAATGATCAAAGATGGAACAATATTTCTCTTAAAATACCTCCTTAAAGTTTGGCCAGAAGACATGTACTTCTTTTAACCCATTCAAAAAATTAAGTCAAAATGAAAAGAGAAATCTCTATAGATCAAAAGCAAATTGGAATAAATGGAACTAATTCTATGTCATATTGATAACAGCTTTACAGAGAAAGGCAAAGCTTCAAGGAACTTCAGAATACAGTGGTTTGACCATATGTACTTGATAGGATATAGTCAATATGTTGGAAATAATATAGTCAGTGCTGCTGCTGCTAAGTCGCTTCAGTCGTGTCCGACTCTGTGCGACCCCATAGATGGCAGCCCGCCAGGCTCCCCCGTCCCTGGGATTCTCCAGGCAAGAACACTGGGGTGGGTTGCCATTTCCTTCTCCAATGCATGAAAGTGAAAAGTGAAAGTGAAGTCGCTCCGTCGTGTCGGACTCTTCGCGACCCCATGGACTGCAGCCCACCAGGCTCCTCCGTCCGTGGGATTTTCCGGGCAAGAGTACTGGAGTGGCCTTCTCCGAATACAGTTTTGCCTTCTCCGAATATAGTCAGTAACTGAAAATAATTTTCAGTATAATTTATTAGTTTGGTTAGTAATATTTAAATTATTATTACTGTTATTTTGAAACTTTTATATATTTCATGATTAAGTGATTATGTTAATATTACAGAGAAATAAAATTTTTATGTTAAAAATAGACACAAGAATAAAATCGAACAATTTAAGTAAGAATTCTGTAATCATATTTTTATTGGAAATATCAATATTAGCTCATAAATTTAAAAATATATTTTCTGCCTCTGACCACTGAAAATTCCAATAACAATGATCACTTGCAATACTGAGAATGTGGTCTCTAAATATCATCCTCATTACCAGAAAAAATAAAGCAACAAACAACACTAAAGAGGATTCTTGGAGGAATGAATAAGGTTTGCAGAGAAAAAAAGGAAGAAGAGAGAGAGGAGGGAGAACGAAGGCAGTAAGGAAGAGAGAGAGAGGGAAGGAGAAAGAGAAGGAAAGAAGAAAGAAAGGGAGAGTGAGAAAGAGAGGGGGAGGGAGGGAGGCAGAAGGGTAAGGAGGGAAGAAAGAAAATATACAACATGACCCTGGGGCATTCTGTTGTGCTAGAGAATAATGAAGTGTTTTAAAGATTAACACAGTCACTTATAAAAGATGGGGGAGCCAGCTTGAATGTGCTCTCCACAGTCAATTTGAGAATCAAAAAGAATCAAGGCTAATTGATTGAAATCATACTAAATATTTTAAAAGCCAGGCATTTATAATATATTCAAAAAAGCCCTCAAAAAACAATCTGTGTCCATTGGAAATAGCTTGTGCGTGAACTCTATTACTACAGTGGTAATGAAAGAGGAAGAATTAGCACAAATTAGCACAAAAGAATTACTGTGCCTTTCCTACAAAAGTTCTATTTCAAAGTATTTACATAACCCTAATTGATGTCAGAATGTGCTGCATTACTAAATACTTAGAGCTGCTAAGTGTGGAAAGGAATGGTAGAATGCAAAAACATCTGTTCTACAAACCCTAATGAAATAGTTGATTCAGGCTATGGCCATCAACAAATGCTAAAATTCTAGAAGAAAGGTCAATGAGAACTAGACATAGGCAGGGTGCCAAGCACTGATTGCTTACTGGTTATAAGAAGGAAAGAAAAACTTCCTATTGGAGAGACTAGGCTGACACCTTGAGCACACTGATGAATCTTGCTGACCCTAAGCAGTGGGAAAACTAGCTATGGTGACCGTCTTTAGTTGCTGCAATCTGAAGGACATGGCACCATCTGTGGAGCAGTCTTGTAAAAAAAAAATCAATTCTTGGAGACAAGGGCCAAACATCAAGAGCACGGGCTTGGGCTGGTACTACATTGGGGATTATTCCCTGCAGTGCAAAGTTCAGGATAACGGGTGCTAAACACAGCTTAGGCTCTAAATGGCTTTTTACAGGTTCGCAGAGACATCATCTGCCGTGCAGTGAATTGTCTCTCCCCAAGCTTCCCAGGTGGTGCTAGTGGTGGGGAGCCCACTTGCCAGTGTGGGAGACATAGCAGCCTGGTTTCCATCCCTGGCTATGGAGGATCCCCTGGGAGGGGCATGGCAACCCACTCCGGTGTTTTCACGTGGAGGATCCCATGGACAGGGAAGCGGGCTGCAGTCCAGGGGGTTGCAGAGAGTTAGAAAGGACTGAGGCGACTTAGCCTGCATCAAATTCATTTGTTAAAGTCCTATCTTCTAGAACCTCAGAATATGACCTTGTTTGGAAACAGTGCTGTTGAAGATGGAATTTAGTTAAGATGAGGTCATACTGGATAGAGTGGCCCCTGATCCAATATGACTGGTGTCTTTATTTTTTTTAAAAAAGGAAGGGGGTGGAGTTTGGACACAGCCACACACACAGGGAGAACATCGTGTGAAGACGAAGGCAGAGATCAGTGTGATGCAGTGTCCATAAGCCCAGGGACACCACAGATGGCCAGCAAGCCACCAGAAACTGTGTTACAGGGAAGAGCCAATTACAGCTTCATTTGGATCCCTTTCTTTAACCTTTGCTTCCTGTTGCTTTTGTTCACTGAAAGGACACTGCCCATACAAAGTGGCCTGCCTCAGGAAACCCTGCCTATCTGCCTGAATATTAAACCAAAATGGTTTTGTTCAGGCCCCTGTCCACCTGTGGGTGGCAGGATGGAAGAAATAAACACGGTCTCCTAGGATTGCCATTTTAGGAGATATTTGCAAGATTAATGGTTTCTTTACTTTGTTTCCTCCCCTCCCCTCATTTCTGTTCTATAAAAGAACCTGGCATCCAGACCCCAATAAAATGGTTATTTTGACACATTAGTCTGCCACCTTCTCAGTCAGCTGACTTTCCAAATAAAGTTATATTCCTTGCCTCAAAAAATAAATAAATAAATAAATAAATCCTGTAAAAAAGAATGAAATAATCCTGTTTGCAGCCACATGGATGGACCTGGAGATTATCATACTAAGTGAAGTAAGCCAGAGAAAGACAAATATCATATATCACTTATATGTGGAACTCAAAAAATGATATAAATGAACTTATTTACAAGAACAGAAATAGATATACAGATATAGAAAACAAATTCATAGTTAGCAAAGGATATAGTAGGGGGTGAGGAGAGGGAGATAAATTAGGAATTTGGGATTAACGCATGCACACTACTATGTATTAAACAGATAAAAAACAAGGGCCTACTGTATAGCACAGGGAACTATATTCAATGTAATGGCTTATAATGGAAAAAAATCTGAGAAAGAATGTATATATATACAATAATTGAATAATTGAATCACTTTGCTGTACATCAGAAGCTAACACAATATTCTCAATTAACTATACTTAATTTTTTTAATGGTTAAAAAAACAAGCAATCCTAAATCTCAGTAATTGTGTAAAGAATTGTTTTACAATTGTAGGAAGGCAATCAGAAAAACCGAAAACCAACTGAATGTTATAGGGATTGTTGTCAATTTTGTTATGTGCAATTAGCTTTTTGTGTGGAGCTGTATTGAGTATTCTGTATGGAAGGATTTAGGGTTGAAATGTCATGACATCTAGGATTTGTTTTAAATATTTCAGTAAAGAAAAGGATAGATTTAGAAAAACATGAAATATGGCAAAATATTGATCACTATACTCACAGAGGGGAGAAAGCAATGGCACCCCACTCCAGTACTCTTGCCTGGAGAATCCCATGGATGGAGGAGCCTGGAAGGCTGCAGTCCATGGAGTCGCTGAGGGTCGGACACGACTGAGCGACTTCACTTTCACTTTTTACTTTCATGCCTTGGAGAAGGAAATGGCAGCCCACTCTAATGTTCTTGCCTGGAGAATCCCAGGGACGGGGCAGCCTGGTGGGCTGCTGTCTATGGGGTCGCACAGAGTCGGACACGACTGAAGTGACTTAGCATACTCACAGAGAAGTGTTTGCAGAGAGAGTTCATTATAATCTATTTTCTGAAATTTTTTGAAAAAATTTAAAAGGGACAACTTGTAAAAACTAAAATTTGAGGACATTCCACTTCTATTGTTAAAATATGCATATAAGATTTTCTTTGTATAGAGGAAGTTTGCTTTTACCCAGTCATTCATTAATCAGTATATATGTTCTATGACTGGTGCTGCTCCTCACATTGGGAATGTAGTCTAGGCCCTGATGGGAGCCTACACTGGAGACAAGGAAGCAAACATTAGCCTAATTGTGAAATCAATTACTTAACTGCAGCTGTGATGAGACTGCAAAGGAGAAGTCTAGGCTGTGAGGAGAATATCTAACACCAGGAGATCTGGCCTTGGCTGGGGAAGTGATGGCCAAGCCAAATGCAGGAGAAATGTATTTTTCCCTAATGCAATGGAATCCTGGGAGCTCATGAAAAGAAGCAGCTTAATACTTGGTAGCAAGAGAGGACTTGAAGGTTTGGGGCTGGAGCCAGCTTCCAGATGGGGCCCAGGGGCCAGTCAGGTGTAGACAGAATCTCTAGGGACCCACACAGAGGCCTTGTCATATGTTAATCTGTCAGGAAAATGGGCTCCTTACCAAGCCTGACCAGACAGAGGCAGTAAGGCAGGGAGAGAATCTGGTTAGGCATTTCCTGATTGAAGTCAGCGGTGCTGCGTTTGCTGGTGGAGAGAGCTGAAGGGCCAGCTGGGAAAAGCTGGGAGAGACAGGGCCAGGGAAATCAGGCCAGGCTCTCCCAAACACATATAAACTTGGATGAAGGGTCAGACTCCAGCTTATTTACAAACAACAGTGCATTACTTGAATTCCCCAAAGTAATACTCCTAGAGGAGTATTAACTATTAGCTAGAAGTCCTTCCAGACTGCAAACTTGTCTCAGAGCAATAGTAAAACATCTTGTTTCTTCTGTCCAAAAGAAGCAGTTGGATTGTCTCTTGGCTTTGGCTAGGCAAAGAACATCCTCCTCGGAACAAACCTGTCTGTTTCCTTATCCTTTAAAGGTGGAACAACTGTGGTGAGTCTAAAAGAGCCTGTACCTATGGCTTAATCCTTTAAAAAAAAAAATTTCTTTCTTTCTTTCTTTTTCTGCATCGGGTCTTAGTTGAGTTGCAGCATGTGGGATATTTTGTTGCGGTGCAAGCACACTCTAGGTCTGGTGTGTGGGCTTTAGTAGTTGTGGTACGTAGAGATTTAGTTGCCTCGTGGCATGTGGGGATCTTAGTTACACAACCAGAGATTGAATCTGTGTCCCCTACGTTGCAAGGTGGATTCTTAACCACTGGACCACCAGGGAAGTCCCCTTATTTTTTAAATTATGAAATACTTGAAGAACATGTGAAGTGCAGAGTAATATACAATGATACTTGCCACTTAGATATTGAAAGTTTAACAGATGATTAATGTATTTGTTATTTAAGAATAAAACTTTACACATATAGTTGAAGTCCCTTTCATATCCTTCCCTGAAGCTAGTCTCCTTCCCTCCTGGAGGCAACTACTTTCCTGAATTTACTATATATAGATGGAAAGGTGACTTCACAGATATGAAAATCATATATATGTGAAATGTATATGAATATACATGTATGAAAAATATAACATCCACAAATAACATACAGTATAGTTTTGCTCATCTTAAACAATTTTTACAATAAATTATCCAAGTCCTATCACACTATAAAGTTTTAGCCTGCAACATGTTTTGGTCACTTAATATTGTTTTTTCAAGATTCATAATATAGACCGTTTATTCAGTTTAACTATTGGTTGTATTCCATTATGAGGACACACTATAATTTGTTCATTCGTTAGACCTGCTAGTAGGAATTTTAAAATTGTAAACTTTCCAATATTCCAGGTCACACTGCTGCAGTGAAACTCCTTGTGCGTTACTTTAAGTGTAGAGGTGTGAGGGTTTCTCTAAGATTTACTCCAACAAGTAGAATTTCTGCTTTCAACTTTTAATCTAAATATTACTCTAGCATCCTTAGGTGCAGAATCTATCTTCAAACTGCTTTGACCTTGGGGGTGACGGAGATATTCAGCAGAATCAAGGATGGTTGGTGGATTATATCATCTTGTGGGATAATTAATATTCATTTATGAGACACTAGGACATTGCTTCCTTGCTCGCTTGCTTTATTAATTACAATTTTCTTAATTAGTTAAGGGTTATATAATTATTTACATATTATAATTTACCTACCATAAATAACTTTCAATTTTGTTGGTATATATACTCCCTTCATCCCAGGTTATTTAATTAAACAAATCTTAGTTCCCCTGGGGAAATCTTAGACTCACATCGCCTTCTCATCTTTCATTAAGAAAAAAAAATCATCTCTTAGTCGTGTCTGTTTGTGACCCCATGGACTGTAGCTCACCAGGCTCCTCCATCCATTGGATTTTCCAGATAAAAATACTGGAGTGGGTTGCCATTTCCTTCTCCATGGTCCCAAGAACTATTTTTCTATCAAACTGCAAATAAATTTACAATACTGCTCAATCCAAGTATTGGATCTCTAAAAGGTAATTGATGTTATGATACTGTGTTAACTTCAGCTGTAAACCAAGAATCTCAATATTTTAGCTATTCTGTGATTTCTTCAAGGAAACCCACTTAAATAACATCTAGAACCCAGCTGAGATAACCTGTAAAACCTAAACTTCTGAATTACTAAGCACGATTTGTGTTATTGTTGTTTAGTCACTAAGTTGTGTCTGACTGTTTTGCAACCCCATGGATTGTAGCCCGCCAAACTCTTCTATCCATGGGACTTTCCAGGCAAGAATACTAGAGTGGGTTGCCATGTCCTTCTCCAGGGGATTTTCCCAATCCAAGGATTGAACCCAGGTCTGCTGGGCATCGCCTGTATTGCAGGTGGATTCCTTTACTGCTGAGCCACCGGGGAAGCCAAGCATGATTTTAATTATTAACATATTAAATATTAACGTAAATAATTACCATTAAAGCATTTCATTACAACCATTTATATGTACAAATCATATATTACCTAGAAAGATATGAGAGAAAAGAAAATAATCCAATGTTAAGAGCAAAGTAAATCAATAATTAGTGCAAATTATGAATTGTTGGATTCCTTTGTATCTCAGTTGGTAAAGAATCTGCCTGCTATGCATGAAGACACAGGTTCGATTCCTGGGTAGGGAAGATCTCCTGAAGCACTAAACGGCAACCCTGTATTCTTGCCTGGGAAATCCCATAGAGGAGCCTGGTGGTCTACAGTCCATGGGGTTGCAAAGAGTCTGACATGATTGAGCAACTAAACCCAGCACAGCACGTGAACTGATGAAGAGGTCTCTAATGACTGTTCATAGTTAATTTTTTTTCCTTTTTGTCATTGTCTTGTTTTCCATCCACAAATAGATAACGAGATGGCTCTTTCATTCATATTTGCTTGGGGGAAATGTGAGAGCTGATGTGTAGCTTTAGTTAAACTGATTAAATTGTTGGTTTGAGTTCATTTAATTCAGTTAGTTAAAATAAATCAGCTTGTCTCAACTTAGACCACCATTAGATGATATTATCTGGCAAAAAATATATATAAGTTTAACTCCAGTGGAACGCAGTGGGAATAAGTAGAATGTGTTGTCCATCCCTGTCTTCATAGATATTCTCTAAACTTTTGATGACCTGATTTCATTCCAGAATGGGCCAGAAACCCTAGATTCTCTCCCATTCAAAGTTGTACTGCTGACGCTGAATCAGAAGGAAGCAGCCCACAATTTGTATATCAGCACCAGTAACTTTTAAATTGAATAAGCAAGTTCTGAAGGTCATAGCAAGGTGAGATAGGAAAATTTATTCAGCCTAATGGATACTTTTATTTCCTATGCAGAGGATCTGTGCTTCCTGAACATTTCGTAAACACAAAGGTACCGTGCCATAAATAATAATCATGTAAGCCGGGTATCATATTTCATTCAGATGGAAACAAATGCTTAATTTTTCTGAGAAAAAAGCCTGTGTTCCTAGGCATTCCCTATCGGTGCTATTTATGTGTGGCCAGTTTAGAGAGGCAAGATTGCATTTGTGAGAAAATGGTGTTGCTAATTTGTACTTAGACTGGATCCACAGTGGAAAGCCTCTAACTTGAGCAAATGCAGAGACAGAAGGCTTCCCTTCCCACCATCTCCATGTACAGGGCAGCCTCAGAGACTGAAGTCCAGGCCCAACAATAGCTAATTTTTTTTTCTTTAGTATTTACTTTGTGCCAGGCACTGTTTATGTGCTTTTAAAATGTAGGGCTTCCTTCATAGCTCAGTTGGTAAATCATCTGCCTGCAATGCAGGAGACCCAGGTTCAATTCCTGGATCTGGAATGATCCTCTGGAGAAGGAAATGGCAACCCTCTCCAGTATTCTTGCCTGGAGAATCCCATGGACAGAAGAGCCTGGTGGGCATAGGCATGCGATTGCAAGAGCTGGACACAACTTAGCGACTAAACCATCACCACCAAAATGTATTAATTTGCCGAATTCTCATATAAGCACATGGGTTAGATGCTATTATTATCTCCATTTTACAGATGAGGAATTTGAGACAGATTAAGTAACGTATCCATGTTTCACATTTCCAGAGCTAGTGCTCTCAAGCACTAAACCACACTATTTTTTCACAGCTCCAGTAGGGCCAGTCAGGTACAAAGCCCTCAGGGAGACTAGATCGCTTCTGGAGCCATTCTAGCTTTTGAGACCCACTGCCCAGACTCAAAATCTGAAGGAAAAAACAAAACCCCAAAAACCTAAGGGTTCGACCTGCCATTCGTTTTGAGATAACCATCAAAAAGTCCTGGAAACTCTTCAAAACAAAGTTGGTTTGGAGCTTCCTGTGTTTTTCTCAAGATTGAAATGTCATTAACCCCGTTAACAATTCTTCAAATGCTAATCGTTGTACCACTAAAAAGGGAGGGGAGATCTCCTGGTCAAATAGACTTGGAAAAAAAAAAGCATCTACAGAAGATTCACAATGAACCATAATGAATATGAATCTATATTGAAGGCTCATAGAAATCTTGCGGTAAAGAAATTTGTTTAATTTTGTTTTATTTCCCAAAGTTGTTCTTCTTAACATTTCCACGGAGCATCATTTGTGACCAGTGCTCCAAGAATGAGTAGGCCAGTGACCCCTTAAGCCTGGCGTGGGAAAATATAGATAGATCTTCTTTGGTCTGCCATGCCTTGAAAACACTGCACAAGAATTGTTACCACGCCCGCATCACCTCTCCTCCGAGCCTGGCATCAGGAAGTCTTCCTCCTCTAAGAACTTCAGCAGGGCCTGGGTTCTGAGGCTGGCACTCCACACCCCCAGCCTAGGCTTAGGTTCCTAAGCTTCCTTGATCTTTTCTACCAATAGCTTGAGGTATGGCCCTGAACAACTTGAAAATGAGCCATTCAGATCTAACCCCAAACCCTGGGAGCCAAGACATTTTGTTTTGGATTTTTGGAAGGTATTTGGCAATTTTCCATAGAAGTGGTTCCTCAGTAAGAAATGAGTCATAAACATCCATTATGGACAGGAGCAACTGGGTAATAATAGACCAGAGACACGCTGTTCTTATGACCTTTGCTCCAAAGTGGTGCTAAAATGAATTAAGTTTGTTCCCACAGTAGATTATTCAGTGTTTCTTGGGGGTATGAGAAACCTAGAAATTTCACGGCAAGCCACAGATGAATTGCTGGTCAGTCAAGTCACACAATCAATAGAAAGTTAAATTCCTCTATGGCCAAACATGACATCTAGTTCTCAGCTTATCAAAGAACACCAAGGCAGGAAATGACCACTTCACAAGTATCTACTGCTCCATGGCTTCCGTGGTAGCTCAGTCGGTAAAGAATCTGCCTGCTGTGTGGGAGACCCAGGTTCAGTCCCTGGCTCAGAAAGATCTCCTGGAGAAGAAAACGGCAACCCACTCCAGTATTCTTGCCTGGGAAATCCCATGGACAGAGGAGCCTGGAAGGCTACAGTCCTTGGGGTCGCAAGAGTTGGACACGATTTAGTGATTAAACCACCACCACTGGTCCACCCAACCGAGGATCTCAGAACATTTAAAAAGTGTCAATAGATTAGAATTTTCATTTACTGAAGCAAAACAATACATAGGCTAGTGAAGTCGTTATATAATATCCCTATCATCATCTTCTTTTTCAGTTGCTAGGGTAATTGAGGTACAATTGACATACAAACAAGCTGCACATACTTAATGTGTACAGTTTTGATGAGTTTGGAAATAAGTACACGTCTGTGAAGCTATCACCACAATCTATGCCATAAACATATCCATCACCTCCAAAACCTTTCTCCTACCAAATTATTATATTATTTGCATGTATATGATAAGAATGCTTAACATAAGTTCTACCCGCTTAGCAAGTTTTTAAGAGAACAAGACAATGTGGCCGCCTTTAGCTGCTGCACTGTGCAGTTGATCTCTAGGGCTTATCCATCTTGCATAATTGAAAGTTAGTACCCTGTGACTAACACCTCCCCATTATCCTGTTCCCCCCAGCTCCTGTTAACCACCATTCACTCTCTGCTCCTATGGATTTGACTATCTTAGATTCCTCATGTAAATAGTGTCTTGTAGTATTTGTCCTTCCTTGTCTGCTTTATTTCACTTAGCATAATATCCTCTGGGTCCATCCATAGTGTCACAAATGGCAGGATTTGTTTCTTTTTGAATACTGAATAATATTCCACTATATATTTATATTACATTTTCTTTTTTTTTTTTTTTTTTAAATTTTTTTTTTTTTAAATTTTATTTTATTTTTAAACTTTACAGTATTACATTTTCTTTCTCCATGAATCTGTCGATAGACACTTAGGTTGATTCCACATCTTGGCTATTGTAAATAGTGCTACAATGAACATGGGAGTGCAGATATCTCTTCAAGATTTTAATTTTAATTCCTTTGGATGTATATAGAAGTGGGGTTACTGGATTGTATTATACTTGTTAAGTGTTATCCATAAAAATCTTGAAGAAGGTTAATGACTTTTTTTTTTGGTTAATGTCATTTTGTTTTCAAGTTGTAATTTTCATAAGAATTACATGAAACTTCTCATCAGATTGTTATGGTAATGACCTAAAACTGTTATTATAACAAGTAAAATATGCACAATGCAAAGGGGGCTAACTATATGACATTGGCCAGATTTCTTTGTTTCTATGGCTTTAGTCTCCTCATATCAAAAGAGAGAATTCAAGGAGAAAACCGTTAAGCTTCTTTTAAACTCTGAAATTCTATGAATATACTGTAACCTGTTGTGAAAGTGGAAATGATCCGTTATGTAGAATTACATAATTTATATTGAACTTTTCCCATGGGATTGCCTTAATTCCCCCAAAGAAATGGCTGTAACTGCATAGTGGGTTCTTTAAATTTTATACCTCCTCATGATTAAGGAGAGAGAGAGGTCCCTTTCATTTTATAATAGTACTTATCAGGCTCCAGGTGCTCTAAATGTTCTATTTAATTCTCACAACAACTGCACAAAGTAGGCAACATTCTTCCAATTTTTCAACTCAAAGGAAACTGACTCTTAACAAGGCTTATTACTTGCTCAAGTTTGCTGGATTTTGGACCCAAGTTCTCCATACCCTTAAATACTCTATTACGGTGCCTGTCAGCATTCGACAGATATATGCTGGGCACCATATCGGACCTCTGGAGGTTAAACACATGATTAGACATGGTTCCTGTGCTCAAGGAGTTTATGATTTAACAGGATAAACAGGATCCAATCAAATAGGTAAAATACAAAGGAGAATTAATTGCAATAGGAATTTAAAACATCACTTCCCTGGTGGCTCAATCAGTAAAGAATATACCTGCAATACAACAGACCTGGGTTTGATCCCTGGGTCAGGAAAATCCCCTGGAGAAGGGAATGGTAATCCACTCACTATGCTTTCCTGGAGAATTCCATGGACAGAGGAGCCTGGTGGGCTGCAGTCCATGGGGTCACAAAGATTCACACATGACTGACTGACTAACACTTTCACTTTCATAGTGATTAGACACAGAGTGAATAGCACGAGCACAGGTATCAGAGAAGAAAAGTACAAGATAGATACCAGAATGTTGATTAATTCTGGACTGCCAGAGAGGAGAAAATTTGAAAGGAGGTAGGAGGTGATGCAGTCAGAATGGAAGTTTGAGATGGTTAAAGAAGAACTTTAAATTTCCAGCCTAGATTTGACTGTATTCATTCCACAGAACAATTGATATTTTCAAGCAGGAGAGTGCTTTCAATAAAGAAGTCTGGAAGCGGTCTGCAGTGAGAATTGAAAATGGGTGAGCTTGAGTGAGCAAGAACATTAAGGAAGCTGGAATCTATGAAGGCTAAGAACTCCAGCCATGCGGTAGAGAACTGAATCAGGGCAGGGATAGAGGGACTAAGGGAAAGGGGATGGATGGGAAGTGAAATTAACAAGAGTTGGCAAACAAATGTGGGGCATAAGACTGACTTAAGATTTTTCACTCTTGTTGATTAGAAAAATGATGGTGTTGGCATCAGAAATCATAATGGAACTCAGAAAGGAACTGAGAAGGAAGAGGGCTTAAAGAGAAATGACGAATTCAATTATGGATATACCAACACGTATGTGTTCACAAAAAGTTCAGGAGCAAACACCGAGTAGGAACTGAAAGTGTGGGACAGATTATCAGAAGATCAGTCAGAGTGTGTCCCATGCAGGAAGAACTGAAGTCATGTAAGTACCATGGGAAAGAAATCATTCATTCATTCAATTAATTTTTATTGAGCCCTTATTCTGTACCAAACACAGGATCTCTGTCTGAGATCTTAGGGACACAAGAGTAACAGAGGTCTTGCCTTCATGGAATTTATTTTCTAGAATGTAGACCAAACAGAAGGGGAAAAAAGGTAGAATTTAGAGAATATATACTCTTAGGAGATGGAAGAGGAAGAAAAGCAAGACAGAAAACAGAATTTCATGTCTCAGATATTGAAGGAGGAGAAATGTTAAGAAAGAAAGAGTAGAAATATTATAGATAATTACTGTGATTATAACTCCATAAACATTCATTAAGTGCCAGACCAAAAAAGAATCCACTTTCAGAGAGCTTACATTCCAGTAAAAAGCAAAAGTAAACAAATTAAGCATGATAATTATTCATTGTCATAAATGTCATAAAGAAACAGGATGAAGAAGTTGGGAGAGGGCTGTAGAGTCTGCCAGATGAGAGCTCTTAAAGAAGCAACATTTGAAATGAGACCCGCAAATAGTTAGCTATTCCAGAGCTGTGGAAAGAATGTTCTAGGTAGATAGAACAACAAAAACAAAAGTGTGAAGTCATTAGAAAGGGACATCAGAGGAGCAGAAAAGAGACCAGTGTGGCTGGGGCCTACTGAAGAGGCAGAGGACTGGTATGAAATGAGGCTGGACAAACAGCTGCCAGGAGGCCAGCAGAGAGTTTGTTCTGCGACAGAGAAGACAAAGAAAGGGCCAGGTTTGGACCATTTGGACTGCAAATCCGTAGAATTTGTTGAGATAGGCTAATCAGGTGGATCCTGGTGCCATTTCTTTTGATGTGAAAAGATGGAGAAAAATACATTAGCGTGATAAAGAACTCCATTTAGGATACATAAAATTTAAGAGAACTATATTGTTTTCTAGTTGGAGATGTGCTCCATGGTGTGTGCTCAGTCACTTCAGTCATGTCTGACTCTTTACGACCCCATGGAGTGGGGCTTGCCAGGCTCCTCTGTCCATGGGATTCTCCAGGCAAGAGTACTGGAGTGGGTTGCCACTTCCTCCTCCAGGGGATCTTCCTGACCCAGGGATTGAACTTGGGGCTCCTGCACTGGAGGCTGATTCTTTACAGACTAAGCTACCAGGGAAGCAATACTCTATTTCCACTTCCTTTCTAGCTCCAAAAGAAAGTCTCTGTGAAGTATCTAACTGGTGTGATTTGAGCTCAGAGTCCACATGCAAATAGACTCCTAAGACTGCATCTTACCTGTCACATTCCGATTCTTGTGGCTGGAGGTAATGGGGCCAAGAAAGTATGCAGGGTCCATTACCAGAAAGAAGGTGGCAGGGTTTCCACATAGACAAGGAACAAAAGCATCTAAGGCAGAGGAGCTGGCCCTATTCCTGCTCATATGGCAATTTTTTTTTCTGGTGTCTTCTCCACTAACACATCACAACAATTTGTGTTTTGTTTTATAGAGACAGAAGTCACACTATAAAATGCTAGCTGTATGTGGGTATCTTTGCCAAAATAGGCTGATTTTAATGATATAGCCAGTTGGCCATCCCTAGATGATTCCCACTAAGAGGCAGAAAGGCTGAAACATAAGCTGCCAACTTGTTATAAGTGTTCATTCATTTCCTCATTAAACAAGTACTTAATAGTTAGTAGTTAATATGTGCCAGGAGATGTGAATATACATTGATGTGTAAGACAAAGACTTTAATCCTATAGGGGAGATTAGATATGAACATAGACAGTAATGCAATAGAGAATGGGTTATATGCCATTTGAAACAAAGTCCTCTCTAGGAACCTAGCAGTGATAATTTCAGGAGGTGGTACTTATGTAGAAGGGAAAGAAATATGAGAGAAGAAGTTTTGCCAAAGTATGAAGACAAGAAGGGCTAGATGGAATTACAGAGTGGTCAAATTATCTGGTGAACTGGATACTAAGTTTGTATTTGTTATTGTTATTGATGTCTAGTCACTAAGTCGTGTCCTACTCTTTGTGATCCCGTGGACTTTAGCCCACTAGGCTCTTCTGTTCATGGGATTTCCCAGGCAAGAATACTGCAGTGGATTGCCAATTCCTACTCCAGGGAATCTTCCTGACCCAGGGATCAAACCTGAGTCTCCTTCATTGGCAGGCGGATTCTTTACCACTGAGCCACTGGGGAAGCCCCAAAACTTGTATTACAAAGCAGTAAGATATAGGAGTTGACGATTGCCATTGGGAAAAGATGACAGAAGTCCTTGAATGCCAGGCTTGTAGGACTGGACTGAACAGGAGCCGTCTCAGTGTCTGAAGGGAGGAGTGACAAGATCTAAGCAGTGCCTTAGGAAGAGTCGCTTGGTGGTGAGTTGGGGAATCATTAGAGCTGGGGTGACAGGGAGGAGTCAAGAGATCACAGCAGCCTCTGTGCTTGAGTGATAGAGCTGGGCTCAGGGGAAGATGGTAGCACTAGAGGGAAAAAAGGATGGATGGAAGAGAGGGTATGAAGAAAGGTTTAACTGGACTTGAGGATGGGAGGTAGAGAGAGCTTCAGAAAGGAAGGAAAAGAGAAAGTGGTCAAAAGTGACTAAGGTTTGGGGCTTAGTAAAAAGGAAAAAGGCAGTTTTACTTCAGAAACAGGAAGGTCGGGGGATTTGGAGAAGGCATAGTTAGCTGATTACAGACCTAATTTACTGAGTCTGAGGCACCAGGAGGGCAGCCTGGGGTAGCTTTCCAGAAGTAGATTGGGCATGTGGAGTTGGAGCCAGGAAAGCCACTGCACTGGAGCAAAGCTTCTTTGGGTGGTGTTAGCTGGCAGGTGAGCACTGAAGATGCGACAGCCTGGGCTGAGGGTGTTCGGGAGGGGCTGAAGTCAGGACCTTCCGAAGCACACTTAGGAATCTGGTAGTGACAGGAATCAGAGCAGAGTCTGGGAAGGTCAGAGAATGAAAGAGAAAATGTGCTTGCAAGAGAAGTCAAAGAATGATCAACCAAATATTTGGTGATGATTAACCTGGTTTCAGAGAAACAATTATCTTGTGGCAAATTAAAAACACATCTTTCATCCTTGCTCAACCGCCAGGAGCAGATCCTGAGGCTGAGGAGAAATTTGCAAGCAAACGGTGCTACCAGTTAAGCAAGATTTGGCTCTCTAGTTTGAACAGGCACTTGTCACATGGGTTAGACTAAAAATCTCTCAGGTTTCTGGGAGAGGGAAGGCCTTGACCCCATAGGCAGGGTCTGGACTGCCTTGAGGCTTCCTTCCGGAGTCTATTCAGGAGTGGAGGTGGAGCTGGAGTAAAGGGAGCCAAGAAACTTGACATTCAAAGAGAGGAAATTCACACACAGGCAGATTGGAGGGCTGGATTATTTAGGGAAAGGGGAGACTTATGGTAGGGGAATTGGAATACCACATCCAGAAGACACTTTTGTTTTTCTCTGAGTGTGTTTTATTAGGAGAAGGGAAAGAATTAGGAATGAAAATTAAAAAGGGAACTATATGAAAACAATGATATTTGAAGTAGTAAATTCCAATTCCTTATTCAGAAACTTGAATATTGCATTATGTGTGAATAACCTGCTTTTAAAAATAACTGAAAGTCACTTATTTCTAGAAATAAAAATGCATGCTGAAACTAGAAAGTGTGGAAACACACACACACACATGCAAAGAAAATCAGATTACTTCTAACCCCAATTCAGCTGTTAAATGTTGGTAGATAAAATTCCATCTGCAATTGAACAATTAGGATTTTTGCAGTTTTTTTTCCAGTTCTTTAATATTATTAACAATATTCTGACAAATACTATTATACATTCATTTTGAATACTTGTTTTAATAATTTCTTAACATAAATTCATGTAAATAGACGTGCTGGGTAAAAAGAGAGGCAACTTTCAAAAGCTTTTGGTAAATATTGACAAGTTACTCTTCAAATAATTATACAAATTTGCTCTTCCACCATCATTGTAATAGAGCACTCATTTCCCCTCATATTCTTGTCAATTCTTCTATATTAACTTGTTTTTAATTAAATACATAGCTTTTTTGAATTTTTTCCCTAAACATTATTGACCATTGGCGTTTCTTCTTTTTATCAGTTTTAGTTTTTAAATTTTTTTGTTTCTTTTCTTTTTAAAAAAAACTTGTTGGAGCAGACTTATAATGCAGTGTTTAGTTTCAAGTGTACAGCAAAGTGAATCAGATATGTGTATTTATTTATTTTATGTACAGAAGTGTGTATATGTTAATTCCATTATCCTAATTTGTCCCTTCTCCCCACATTTCCCCTTGGGTAATCATAAATTTGGTTTTGAGATCTATGAGTCTGTCTTTGTTTTGTAAATAAGCTAATTTGTATCACTTTTTAAATTAGATTCCACACATAAGTGACATCATATGATTTGTCTCTGTCTGACTCACTTCACTTAGTGTGACAATGTCTATGCCCATCTGTGCTGCTGCAAATGGCATTATTTCATTCTCTTTAATGACTCAGTAATATTCTGTTGTATAAATGTACCACATTTCTTCATACATTCATCTGTCCAGGGACATTTAAATTGCTTCCATGTCTTAGCTATTGTAAATAACGGTGCAGTGAACATTGGGGTGCATGTATCTGTTTGAATTACAATTTTTTCCAGCTATTAGCCGAGAAGCGGGATTGCTGGATCATATTGTAGTTATGTATTTAGCTTTTTAAGCAACCTTCACACTGTTCTCCATAACGAAAAGAAAAGTGAAAGTTTAGTTGCTTAGTTGGGTCCGACTCTGCGACCCTATGGACTGTAGCCTGCCAGGTTCCTCTGTCCATGGGATCCTCCAGGCAAAAATACTGGAGTGGGTTGCCATTTCCTTCTCCAAGGGATCTTCCCAACCCAGGGACTGAACCCAGGTCTTCTGCATTGCAGGCAGATTCTTTACGGTTAAGCCACCAGGGTAGCCATAATGGTTTCCATAATGATTGTACCAATTTACATTCCCACCGACAGTGTAAGAGGATTCCCTTTTTTCCACATCTTCTCCAGCACTTACTGTTTGTAGATTTTTTTTTATGATGGCTGTTCTGACTGGTAAGGTGATCCCTCTTTGTAGTTTTGATTTGCATTTCTCTAGTTATTAGTGACGTTGAGCATCTGTTTTTGGCCATCTGTAGATATCCCTTCTTTTGTGAATGGCTTATGTGTGTATTTTTCCCATTATTCTTTTGGAGATGTACATCTTTTTCTTGTTTTTTAAGAGTTTTTTTTTTTTATGGTAAAGATATCCATTCTTTATCTGTCACATACATTGCAATGTTTTATTCACAATGTTCTATCTTCTGGTGTTGGAATTAATCTAAAAATTTTTTAAATGCATTGAAATATTAAAAATTTTTTAAATATATAGTTACATATGTCAATATTTGTGGCTCTTGCTATGTGTGTTATACTTAGAAAATTCTTTCCCACAACAAGATTGAGACATATTCACGTATATTTTCTTAAAGTTCTTTAGTTGTTTTAAATGTATGTATATGTGTATGTATTTTATAGATAACATTTTGGTCCATGTGGGTTTAATTTTTGTATTTTGTAATTTTGTATATGGATAGTTAATCAGTCATCCTAGCACATTTGACAAACTTTATTCTGGGGACTTTTGTTCAGAGAGATGCAGTTGGTGCTGGGGAAAATGGATCCTAAGATCAATGAAGTTTTGACCCACTTGACTACTATAATGCTTATTTTAGGAATTAATAACAATAACCACTAGCAATCTAATAAGGAATCTTAATTAACTTCAACTTGGGCTTTATAAACATATTTCAGCATGGAACACTCTCTTTGCAACTCTAAATTCAAACATATATTTTTTGCATGTCTATTTTCAAAGATAAAGGATTATAGGAATTTAAAGGTGAACAAGGTATAATCCTTATCCTCAAAAAGCTTAAAACCAAACAGGAATTATAGTTTAACAGGGACTGTTTTAGAGGGCAGAATAGGATGCTCCCTGTTATAAGTGGACAAAACTTCTAGGGCTCATCCACCGAACTTGTACGAGGGCAGGGGAACGTGAAAAGTCAGACGAGAGTCCCAGTGACTGGCAGCTGGTGCCATGCTGAGCCTGGTCTTTCTCAGTTTGGACTGATGGTGGCACATCCAACCAGGGGCAATGAAAACTGTAGAGCTAGAGTTTAGGAGAGACGAGCAGACATACAGATTTGAAGACACCAGTATAGAAGAGATACATAAAGCCCTTAGGGTAGATTAACACCTGGAGAGAGAACAGAGAGCTAACACTTGAGCCCTGGGCTGTGGCTACATTTAGGGAGCTTCAAGGAAAGCAGAAATATGACTGATGGCATCAGAGAGAAAGATGGAGAATCTTGAATACATTTAGAAGTCCTTGGAATAGGTTTGTTTTATTGGATCATTCTGAGATAGTTTACTAAACATTAATTGGTAACTTCCTGAATGAGAAGCTTGAGACAGAGGGGGAAGGGACTTGCTCAGGGGAACATCATAAATCAGCAGCTACATGTCAGTCCACCACATGTGAAAAGCTGAGATAGAAAAGAAAATGGAAATTACATACAAGGACTACATCATTTAAAAATGCAAAGAGTTTAAAATATGTTGTTTTTCAGGTGCCATATTGTGTCCAACTCTTTGCCACCCCATGGACTGTAGCATGCCAGGCTTCCCTGTCCTCTACTATCTCCTGGAGTTTGCTCAAACTCATGTCCTTTGAGTCGGTAATGCCATCCAACCATCTCATCCTCTGTTGCCCTCTTTTCTCCCTGTCCCCAATCTTTTCCAGCATCAGGGTCTTATCTAATGAGTCAGCTCTTTGCATCAGGTGGCCAAAGTATTGGAGCTTCAGCCTCAGCCTCAGCCCTGCCAATGAATATTCAGGTTGATTTCCTTTAAGATTGACTGGTTTGATACATGGCTATAATTTCAAAATCATCACAAATATATTTTGGCCTTTCTGCTTAAGGAAAGAAGAAATCAGACTAGTGGCAGAAAGAATGGGTAGTGATGGGCACCCTATGAACTAGGTCCTTTTGAGTTTAAGGGTCAACTCTTTAGTTTTGAAGACTGTGCAGAAGAATTTGCCAATAATGAGCAAAATCACAAGAACCACTGAAAAGTGTTGACAGGGTCACCAAATGTTAGGGTTTGTGAGAAATGTTTGATAAACCATAGGCAAAGGAAGCCTAAGTTCTGAGGAGAGAATGCGACATTCATTTGGGTCACAAATAAAAATCTCTTCTGCTTGAAACTCTTCTCCCTGCTTCCACAAGGTCATCTTCTCTGGTTTGTCTCCTTTCTCTTTGACTGCTGTTCTTTGACTCCTCTTTCTCTTCCCTTTCTTTAAACTTCACATTCATGGACATGGTTTCCTAATTCCAAGTCTCACATCCTCTATCTATAGAATCAATTCCTTAAACTATTCTCAGAAGCTATTTGGATCTTATCCTGTCTCCATTCAGTGTCTCCTCTTTGTCCATAAACAAAATCAACGTCCTCATCCATCTACTCTTGACGATCACCACCTGTAGAAGTGTTTCCTGATGGTGGGGGATATCAGACAGGGCCAGTGCCAAGAAATGACGCTGGTACTGGTGAGGCTATTGGGAGGGTATCAAGGTTGGCACCTCAACTAAGCCACTATATCCACCCTCACTCAGCCTCTCTTACCCGGACTCTGGATTATTGTTAGTGCCTCCAAAGATGATCCCCATATATTACCAGTATAATTTTTTTAAATGAATCCTCGCCACCAATCAAGGAATAGCTAATATTATAGTTAACATTCACTGATTGCTGACTATGTACTAGTCATGGTTATAAAAACTTTATATGCATTAATGAATTTAATCATTATTGACTCCTCTTTAAAGATGGGAAAACAAAGGCAAAAAGAAATTGAATAATTTGCGCAACCGGTAAGTGGAGGAGCCTGGATTCAACCCAAGCAGTCTAACTCCTGATACAGTATTTAAACAGCCTAAGTAGGGAGAGAGGAACATAGTATTCAGAAGAAACAAATGGTTCCAGCAGCACTAAGAGATAGAGTTGGGTGTAAAACAAAAGGGACGGATACAGTAAGCAGGTGTGGGCAGGCAGCCAAGACTTCTACCTGCTACAGAGTGACTGGGTCACTCTGACCCGATCATTCTTCCAGGCCAGTCCACTCCTCCCACCCTTACATGCCCCCTTGCTTCCTGCTACTCCCATCCTGGAATGTCCTTCCCTGGGGTTATTCTCTCCACACTATCTAGTCCATGAAAACCTCCTTCAGTCTCTAATAGCTTCACTTTCTGCAACCACTCCTCACACTTACAGAATTTCACTACTCGCACAAATATATCACCTCACACTGCTTTATATGGTTACTTAGCGGTTTCGTGTGTTTCTTTCTTATCCCTCCATTTCGGTGAAGGGTCCTCAAATCAGGGGCTTTGTATGGTGTTTCATTAGTCCCCTTCCCCTCCTCCACAATCCCTTCATAGTGCTGGCCACATAAAAGACATTCAGTGAGTACTTGCTTACTCAGATCCAATTATTGTGGGAAACCTTAGTGACCTTTGCATGAATAAGTTCTCCATCTTTAACTTTCTATTTGTATTTGTCACACAATGGAGATCCATTGTTTTAAATTGTATCCAGAACTTCTGTTTACTAAGTATGGTTTCAGTTATTTCATGCAGACCAAAAAAAAAAAAAAGATTGTTGGCTTCCGGAAAACATTTTTGATAACATTATTATTGGCAACTCATGCTGACGTGTAACTACTTCTTTACTTTGGCCAAACTTTGAATGAGATTCGCTTTCTCTGCGTTTCTTTTGGAGTGAACTTTTCTCTCATGCAAGCTCCCTAAAGTTGCCAGCTAAATCTCTCAGTATGAAGCAGAAATGGCAATGTGTACAGAAAAAATGATCTGGCTAAAAGTCCAAAATCTGTGTTCATTTTCCTGCTTTTAGTTAAAACGTTCTGCAGGCAGCAAGTCCAGAATTTCCAAATGTTTGCCATATGCATAAGCCCAAGCAAATCAAACAATTTTCAATTGTAAGTGGGTAATAACCTGGCCTACCTTCTGTCTGACTATTTGGGCTTGCAGTGGGAGCAGTAGCAGAGAAATATAATTTCTCATTTCTCGGGTCAGAATCATCCCAGAACTCAGCCAGAATTCTGTACATGCCAGTGACTGCCTCATCTTGCCAATGTTTTTGAAAACCTCATCAAGGAGTTTTCTTTTCTAAATGATGATAAATCCTCATATTCTAATCTAGGAAAGTTATTCAACTTTCCTGTATTTAAATTTTGTCTTCCAATTAGATTTCAAACTGTAAGTAAATAAACCATTTTTAACATTCCTTTGTACCTCCTACTTCTATTTCCAGTCCTCTGAAACCCATAACTCAAAAATTTTAACTGATTCATGATCAAGTCAACAAAAGCTTAAATGGCTTTTCCATCAGAGATTGAAGGTTTTTTTTTTTTTTTTTGTATTCTGTATTTAATAGATATGATAATCCTTTATTCATAAATTTTACTCATAAATATTTTTCCTATATTTAGTTAGAGGGCCATTTGCACTAAAAAATAATTTTATTTTTCTATCCCTCAAATTGCACAACTTCTTTCCCCTCAAATTGCATACCTACTTGGTCCCCATCACCTGGTTTGAGGCTGGCCTCATCTCCACACCCTTGCTTGGACTTGGTCTCTGTTAGACCCCTGCATGTCTGTTTCTTCTTGCTGATCATTTTTCATTAAGCCTCTCCTTAGTGGAACACATCAAAATGCTTGCTCATTAAAGAAAATTTCCATTGTTGCCAATATACTTACTATATTCTTCTAAGGCAGAAAAGTATATTTTATTTGTATTTTAATATGCAAAAATGACTCAAATCTGCTTTATTTGATAGAGCTTAATGTTGGCAAGGGTGTGGAAAAAGAAATTCTAACTCAATGTTATTGACACTGTAGGGTTTGGGGGATTCATTGGCAGTATCTACCAACATTTTAAATGTCCATGTTCCTTGCCCCACCTGATCCTCTTCTGGGACCTACTTACACAAGTTGTGAAGAGAATTGTGTAGAAGAATGTTCACTGCTTCTGTTATAACAAAATCTAAAACAACCGAAAGGGCCAGCAATGTTGGATCTGAGAACTAAACAAGGGTTCAATCATGTACAGGGATACTCAGTACCAATAAAAACAATGAGGTAAATCAGTGTGGACTGACATGGAAAGGTGAAAAAAAATCAAGGTGTAGAGCAATATAATTGTGTAAGCCCATTTCTGAAGAAAATCCTAATAGCAATTCTGAAAGAATACGTGAATAGCAGTCATCTCTGGGTGGTGGGATATCTAGAAACCTCCTTTTCCTGATAGATCATCTGTGTAATGCTTGAACTGTCACCGTGAGCATGTCTAACTTTTTTAAACAAGTAATCATGATTGTGTGATATTTTTATAGATTAATTTACAGTGGAGTTGTCTTTCTTCTTCCCTCTCTTTTATTGAAGCAGGCTCTGCTTTTCATTTCCTCCAGGAAGGTAACAAAAATTAAAAATAGCCTTTCCAGTCGTTCTGGCTGTTATGTTCCAAAAGCACAAACCCTTAGGGGAAGAGAATTTGTTATGTGCCTAAGCAAATTTTATTGAACAGCGAGGGGAAGGCAGAGTCAGAAACAGGAAAAGAGGCCGCTGGATGGAGAAGCTGAGGGAGAGAATGTGAGAAGCAGTCAGAGGGAGAAAGAGATCTTTCCAGTTTCTAGAACAGAAATAACTTGTACGTTGTTCGCTGTTCTCAGTAGCTGCCAGGTGGGGCAGGAGACAGGGGTAAGAAGGGGAAGATTCCAGAAAATAAATGTCTGTATCTAGGCTAGGAGTTACAACTCAGAGGCCTACAGGGGCCGAATAGTTGACATCAGTGAAGGGGGCAGAGATGGTTGTAAAATGTCAGCAAGAAGTTGTAGGCTGTAGTGTCCTGGAGCGGAATGGCCCACGTGGGATGGCAACGGTGAACCCACGGTCTGCTGATAGCTGCCTAACGGGAGTGTGGGCCCGCCATTGCCTTCTGATTTTTCAAATGCAAAGTTTAAGACAAACTTAATTTTTAATTGGCTCAGTTGTACAGGTCAAACTAACTATATACCTGTCTTAGTCCATTTGGGCTGCTCTAACAAAATACCATAGACTGAGGGGCTTATAAACAACAAAAACTTATGTCTCAAAATTCTAGATGCTGAGAAGTCAGAGATTCTGGAACCAGACAATTCAGCCTGCTCCTTGGTTCATAACCCCCTTCTTACTATGTCCTCACATAGCGGAAGGGTCGAGGGGGCTCTCTGGGTCCTCTTTTTCAAAGGCACTAGTCCCTTTCCTGAGGGCTCTACCCTCATGACCTAATCACCCTCTAAAGGCCCCACCTCCAAATACCATTACCTTGTGGGTTAGGATTCTAATGTATGAATTGGGAGAGAGGAGGGGACATAAATGTTCTTCCACTGCAGTATCTGTGTTTGGTTAAACTCAACCTTCAGGCCACACAAGGCTGAACTGATGGAAGGAAAAGATGCAGCCTCACAAAATTCCTGTGGTCCAAGCATTGGCCAAGCCTCAGGAGCTGTGGGCATCTCTTTCCACAGATGCCAGGGTAGACCACGGCCACATGCTCCTTCCTACCTCCAATGCCCTTCTGATGACCTCAAACCATAGATACTGAATTACAGAAGAGATGAGGAGATGAGAAACCCAAGAGGACCTGATGCTATGCTTTTTATGTACCAGGAAACAGGTGAAGGGAGACAGAGTCAGAAATGAAATTGAGTGAAAAATAAAAGGATTCATACTATAGATTATTTTTTGTAATCCTTGTAGGAAAAGCAGAGGTGTGCTGCCTAGCACCCCAGAAACCAGCTTCTTAAGAACCACAGCTGTGTGAGCTCCTCCCCTGCACACCCAGCAGGCGGGGGCCTCTGCCTCACTGCTCCTGCTCTCTTATCCGCCTCACCATCTCCACAGACACTTCCTTCCCTCCCCTGCAGCCCATGCCAGGAGGAAGCCCCCTACCCCATCTCTCACCACTGTCATTAGGGCATATGTGGAAGTCAGGCCCATGTAACTAAGAGGCTGGGGGTGAAAGGCAGGGAAATAAGAGTTCCTGGACTCTCTGGTTGGAAACTGGAACAAGTAGAAATGTAATCAGGAGGGATTTCTCTACTGCTTTGAATATTATAGTTTGGCCTTCTTACATCATGATGTGAAGACTGGCCAGGAAAACTAAATCAACACTTGATTAAAAAATATATATATATAGGTGAGAGGCATTTTAAACTCCACCAACCTACAATCAAACTCATGGTTCTCTTCACCATTTTCCTCTCTTGCATCTCTACTTTCTCTACCTTATTTAGCCCATCGAGTTTCACAGTTTAGGGTCACACCTCTATGCACGTGGTCAAATCCTAGCTTCTGGTGCAACTTGTCTGAGCACCAGACACACGCTGTCCAAGGCCTGGTATGTCTCATACCAGGACATCCAGGTTTCCCAGAGACCTATGGGAATGTTAATTAGGAGCTCCCTAGAGTTGAGGGTGCGGGGAGGGTGGACGAGGAAGTAAAGAGAAACATGAAAAATGCCCTCCCCCTGCTCCGGGGGAATAGGGAGGAGGGTGTGCAGGCCAGGGCGCTTAGCTTGGCTTGCAAAACACCTGCTGAATTTCAACCCCTGGGCTGACATTCTTCCTCCCGTCTTTCCTTTTACTGTCACTGTTTCCTTCAGTCACTAAGACCTGGCATCTCCCAGTCAGCTTAGATGCCAATTCTTCCGAAAGTCTTTCCTGACCCCCCGAGCTAGAATTAGGTGCGCCTCTGCACTCTGCCCTTCCCTCTCGGTTACACCAAGTGCACTCTAGAGCAATCCCCTATGATCGGACTTCACAACACCTTAGACATAAAGGGAGCTGGGAGGAATGAAGAAACTTAGCTTTCTTCACTATGTGTCTATTAAGCAGTGATCCTATTTCATCTTATATTTATGATTTAGACAATTGGGTGAGAAATACTGAATTTCCTTGTTTTCTTCCATCCAATTTATTTTTATTCTAAGCCTCCATCCTGCCATGCTGGGTGTATCTTAGTTTCACACACTGTTAGGCGCCCTGCAGGACCAAGACCCTGGGGAGGTTCCTCTGGATGTCAGTCACCAGGGCACTGGACACGTGCACAGTTAGCTGCTGTGCTGATTCTGGGCAATGCCTGAGGGCACTAGGGTCCTACTCAAGACCAAGAGATACGCAGTCCTATTTCTGAGGTCTCACCACCTCCATGGAGCAAGGGCTCCGCACCCCATTCCTAATCCCACTCACCTCCAAGGCTGGGGAAACCCCTCTCACCTCCTGCTTCCCCCCCACCTCTCCTTGGGTCTCCCAGTGCAATTTCCTCACTGCACTTAGGCTTTTAAAACTCAAAAATCAGAAAGGGAAGTGTCCTGCCAGCAATTTCTGCTTCCTCCCCACTCTAAGGCAGGGCCAGAACCTGGCTCCCTACTTAAATGAAGGAAGATAAAGAAAAAGATACAGGAAGAAAAGCATGAACTTCGCATGTACACACTACTATATTTAAAATAGATAACCAACAAGAGCCTACTGTAGAGCACAGGGGGCTCAGCATAATATTCTGGATAACCTAATATAATAACCTAACTGTGTAAGGAATGTGAAAAAGAATAGGTGCATGTATATGTCTAACTGAATCAGTACTGTATGCCTGATACTAACACAACATTGTTAATCAACTGTGCTCCAATATAAAACAATAATTTAACAATTCAACAACAAAAATCAATTGTATCACAGGAAATTTCTCAACCTTGTCCTCTCCTTCGGGCACCCCTTGGTGACTGATGCCCTCTCTACCCAAAGGTGTCCACATCCTAATCCCTGGACCTGTGAATATGCTACGTTATACCCTAAAAGGGCCTTTGCCGATGTGAGTAAATGAAGGATCATGAGATGAGGAGATTATCCTGGATATTCTGAGGGAGCCCAAGGGACTCAAACACAAGAGTCTTAATAAGAGGGAGGCAGGAGACTCCAAAGTCACTGCGGACGGTGACTGCAGCCATGAAATTAAAACATGCTTGCTCTTTGGAAGGAAAGCTATGACAAAACTAGACAGCATATTAAAAAGTAGAAACATCACTTTGCCATGAAAGGTGCATATAGTTAAAGTTATGATTTTTCCAGTAGTCATGTATAGATGTGAAAGTTGGACCATAAAGAAGGCTGAGCACCGAAGAATTGATGCTTTCAAACTGTGGTGCTGGAGAAGACTCTTGAGAGTCCCTTGGACTACAAGGAAATCAAACCAGTCAATCCTTAAGGAAATCAACCCTAAATATTCATTGGAAGGACTGATGCTGAAGCTAAAGCTCCAATACTTTGGCCACCTGATGCGAAGAGCTGACTCATTGGAAAAGACCCTGATGCTGGGAAAGATTGAAGTCAGGAGGAGAAGGGGACAACAGAGGATGAGATGGTTGGATGGCATCACTGACTCAATGAATAGGAAGCTGAGCAAACTCCAGGAGATAGTGAAGACAGGGGAGCCTGGCATGCTGCAATCCATGGGATCGCGAAGAGTCAGACACAAGTTAGCAACTGGACAACAACAAGCGGGGTCACAATCAGAGAGTGAAGACATAGGATGGAAGCAGAGGCCAGAGAGGAGAGAGGCACCACTGCTGGTTTTGAATACAGAGGAAGAGACCATGAGCCAAGGAATGTAAGCAGCCTCGAGAATGTGCAAAAGACAATGAAATGGGTCCTCCTTTAGACTCTCCAGAAAGGACACAGGCTTGCCAACCCCTTGATTTTGTGTGTGTGTTCTTAGTCACTTTTGTGTCCGACACTTTGCAACTTTATAGACTGTAGCCCACCAGGATCCTCTGTCCTTGGGGATTCTCTAGGCAAGAATACTGGAGTAGGTTGCCATGCCTTCCTCCAGGGAATCTTCCCAACTCAGGGGTCAAACCCAGGTCTCCCGCATTGCAGGCAGATTCTTTACGGTCTGAGCCACCAGGGAAGCCCACCTTGATTTTAGCCCAGTGAAACCAGATTTGAACTTCTGACTTCCAGAACTGTTAAGATAATACACTTGTGTTGTTTTAAGTTTCTGTGTTTGTGGTAGTCCTTTACAACAGTAAGAGGTACCTAATAGACACCTGACGACAAGTATAATACATACCGTGTAGGACCTTATGAAATGTCCTGCACAAGGGACTCAAAGAAAGTTCATACAACTGAATTCTCTGTCTCTCATAAATAGATACCTTAAGAATAAAGGTGGCATATTAGACTTAAAATATGGCCTGGTTTATAGGAGTTTGGCAGGATCGTGTTTTGGTTTAAAAATGTATTGTCCAGTGTTTTGTTCTTGTTCTTCTCTCCATCCCCAGCCTGCTATATTGAGAGCTTTCTTTGGGCACTGTTCTCTGGATGTGAGTAACATGGCTGGAAAGAGAAAGACCCTTTCAGCACCTGGCTTTTGAGCATCCAGGGAGACCCGCACTTAGTTGGAAGACTGGAATTAAGGGTAAAGGATTTTTTGAAATTTTACACACACACACAAAACTTCCTTTTAAATATCAGGAGCCACAAGCTGGTCAAATTAGAGCATGGGATTTATATCATGAACCATGTAACAGAAAAAGTGTGTAATTATGTAAGAGCCATTCCCACCAAAAAGAGAGGCATTACACACCCAGGAAGGCAAGAGAGATCCCTGGACTCTGAGACTCAGGCTTAGCTGCACTGGGTCTTTGAGAAATGCCAGTGCCTTGCCCTCTGCTTCTCTGGACCCAGCCAGAAAGAGGGTGGGGAGAACAGGAAAAACTACAGGTAAGCTTGGGAGATCCTGGAGTAGAAAGGACTGCTGAGACAAAGCAGATGCAGGTAACCTGCATCTCCTACATCTCCTGCATCTCCCTTGGGGGAGTAGGTAACAAGGTCCTGAGGGCAGCCGGCAAAGCTGCAGAGATAGGCAACAGACACCAGGTATGTTGATGGGACCAGACCAGGGGATGCCCTTCAGTTTGACAAGCAGTGCCATGTGGCGCCTGTACCCTGCCCCAGTGCCAAACGTTCTAGAAGCACCCTTGCCCCCAACCTCACCCTTCATGTGACAGGGAAGACTCATATTTCTGCCTCAGCATTTAATCCAAAGAGATTGCTTGATTAACAGACCCTGAATTGCTAATATTAAATCTTGCAACCATTGGCAGAATTGACTGCTATGGAGCAAAGTCATTTCAGTATGGAGAGACATAAGCAATTATATCTCCTCACATGAAAAATTTGTACCCTGGTAAAAATTTATACCAACAAATAACTTCAAGCAGAGCTGAAATGGAAACATTGGAGTGACACCCAACTTTTGTTATTTAAGATTTGTTTTTATCCATCAAACTTTAAATAATTCCATCTTATGGTATCCTATTTAAGGGATTTTTTCCTCTCTTAAGAAAAGAGATTTTACAGTAGTTCTACTATGGTTTTCTCTTTGAGGCCAAGGTAAAATTAGATTTTACAGATCAATTCTACTTTTCATGCATATGTTTTATCATAGGTGTCTTTCTCCCCTTTTCAAACATGAGTTGATCATTAGAGGCCTCATTATGGAAGCCTCCTTGATAGAAAGGGAAGATAAGAATCTGAATCAACTCAGGCAAAGAAACCCAGAATTGACTTTTTAGGTGTATCAGCATAATGTAGTGGAAAGTAACAAGTCCAGGAAAGCAGTCGACTTGGCCTCTCGGCTCCCAAGATGGGAGTCCAGTCTCTAGATGAGAGTTCCATCAACTCGTTCGTACCCTGTTCCCTTTTCTCCCATTTGTAAAATGAGGCTGGAAAAGATGATGTCCAAGGCAGTGCTTCTCACACTGTAATATATGGGTTTTGAAAAGTGTGGGGCTCTCTGGGAGATCCTAACATTCAGCCTCTAACCAGATCCCAGGTCTGGCTGGTGGAGCCCACCCTCAAACCACACTTGGGTTTTGTTTCATTAACTCGTGCATGCATTCAGAGTACTGCCATTTGTTCTCATTTTTTAAAATACATTTTGGACAGCTGAAAAAGGCCCATATTGTCCAAGTCTTAACTGAATTAGGGATTGGAATCACTGTGAAGGATTGCAGATCATTAAAAACAACTACACATCTTTCTTTTCTAGCTCGGTAGTTCTAGTCCCTGTGTGTGCGTGCTAAGTCACTTCAGTTGTGTCTGACTCTTTGCAACCCTGGGTGGTACTATGGCCCACCAGGCTTCCCTGTCCATGGGATTCTCTGGACAAGAATACTGGAGTGGGTTGCCATGCCCTCCTCCAGGGGATCTTCCCAGCCCAGGGATAGAACCTGCATCTCTCGTGTCTCCTGCATTGGCACTGGTTCTTTACCACTAGCTCCACCAGGGAAACCCAGAAGTTCTAGTCCCTGCAGCTGCATGTTAATATCACCTGGAGTGCTTTCAAAAACTCCCAGTGCCTCTGCCCACCCACTCCTCACCACCACCCACCCCCAACACACACACTTACCAATGCACCAGAATACAATTTAACTGGTCTGGGGAGGGGCCCAGTGACCAGGCATTTTTCAAAAGCTCTGTTTCTCTTGTGATTATAATGTGCAGTGCAGAGGGAGAGCCACTGAAGGCCAGCTTCTCCAAGTCTGAAGGCACTCCAGGTATGAACAAGTTGTTTTTATGCTCCCCACAGCTGTTAGCCATTAACTTGGGCATTCTCGTGGAAAGCTTAGTTACATTATACAACTCACGTAAACATTTCTCTTATGAAATTGTAATTCAATAAGACTTCTCAGCAAGGGAGATGATGCAGAGAATCTAGTTTTATTTGTTCCTTTTCAGAAAAAAACAGATAATTATCAAATTATACTGCATTCTGTGGCTCTTGGATGTACATGGGCTTTAAGGGAGATTTATTTGGTCTATTTTCCCCTTTGTAAGGCTCCACTTTAACCAGCTAAGTCGGCAGAAGCCAGCAGAGACAGTAAAAGTTCCTGAAGGTTCAGATGTCAACAGAACAATCTCTCCCTGGAGAATAACCCTTCTGGAAGGTCACAGCAGTTAAGAAGCCAGACTGTCAGTTGGAGTCCTGATTCCACCATTTTCTCACTATAGGACTCTGGGCAATTTTCTTAACCCCTGAGTTTCCTTATGGATAAAAATGTAATGGTGTTTAGGTTACGAAGAGTATGATGGGTTAATGTGTATGAAGTGCTTTTTTTTTTGTACAATGCTTGTTATGTAGTAATTTTATTAATATTATCATGCACCCTGTGAGATTAGAAGTGGGCTATTACTATTTCCCCCTTTAAGATTATATTTTAACGTTGCCTCAGCAAGACTAGAGTACACGTGTACTTATTTAGAGAATGATTAGAAAAAGGAGTGTGGCTGCCGCCAGGCCTGGGCAAGTCAGTCTTAGGTAAATTAAGGCTGAGTGATAGCAGATCTTATGGGCTAGGCCAGAGAGTCTAGATTAATCTTGTTGACAGTAAATAGCCATTTAAATGGTCTGAACCGGAGAATGATGTGATTGGTTTTAAACAGACCTGTTTTAAAGCAGACCAGTACAGAACGCAAATGGGCTATGCAAGTGTCTCACCCCTTCTAGAGCTGCTCGAGTTTTTCCGCCCTACTTCTACAAGTGGTGCTACCACGGGATTTGCATTTGCAACTTGTGGTTTTCCTGAAGCAGAGAAGGGTCCTCAAAACACTGACATTTCAAGGTCTGCCCCAAGAGGTTGACAGTTGAATGAAACCTTGAAGCCCCCGTGTCCATTCTGAAAACCCCCAGCTAGCGACAGCCCTGGAGTAATTTTATTTTCCCCCTAAATTTTAAAACAGTTACCTGTATCATCTAAGGCACTTTGAAGATTTACATTCCAGTGCTTCCCCCGGCCGCCAGCAAAACCTGGAGTGAAAAAACAAGGGAACTAGAAACAGTGTCATGTACCCTCCTGGAACCACTGAGGTCCTCCAGTACAATGGGAATTTCATGTAATGGAGAGGAACTGTTAGCCTGCTTCCAAGTATTTCACGGGTTTAGGGTCAAGAAGTTTACAATGAAGATTTGGGGCTTGGCCAGATATACTGTAGAATGTGAATGTTTTTTCAAACCTTTTTATTTTGTATTCGGATATAGCCGATTAACAATGTTGTGATAGTTTCAGATGAACAGCGAAGGGACTCAGCCATAAGAAGGTAAACATTTTTACAGGCTGAGAAGTTTGCCCAAATCATCTCCCATATGTTAAAACCAGAGTACATAAAATCAGGTAGCTTGACTCTAGCCTTCTATTTAAGAAAAAGATAAAACACTCTTAAATAAAATAAATCTATTCCTTCCAACTCAGAAGTAGGAGGTATTTGGGAAGTGGAGCTGAAGTGGTGCAACTTCTAAACCTAGGTCTTTCCTAATTTGGGGAGAATCTGAAGAATTGAACTGTGGTGTTGAGAAGACTCTTGAGAACCCTTGGACTGCAAGGAGATCCAACCAGTCAATCCTAAAGGTATCAGTCCTGAATTGGAAGGGCTGATGCTGAAGCTGAAACTCCAATACTTCGGCCACCTGATGTGAAGAACTGACTCATTGGAAAAGACCCTGATGCTGGGAAAGATCGAAGGTGGGAGGAGAAGGGGATGACAGAGGATGAGATGGATGGATGGCATCACCGACTTGATGATATGAGTTTGAGTAGGCTCCAGGAGTTGGTGATGGACAGGGAAGCTTGGCGTGCTGCAGCCCTTGGGCTTGCAAAGAGTCGGACACAACTGAGCAAACTTCTCCCTCAAATAAATGGTAATACCAAATTCTCAATTGTCTAGATATGCGGAAGTTCAACCCATGTTTATTGAGTGTTTATCACATGTTTTGTTAGTCCCTGTGTTAATCAGTTCTCATAATAATGCCATTGACTCAGGAATATCATTAACGCCATTGAGCAGATAAGGAATCTGAAGCATCAGTTGAGTCGCTCAGTCGTGTCCGACTCTTTGCGATCCCATGAATTGCAGCACGCCAGGCCTCCCTGTCCATCACCAACTCCCAGAATTCACCCAAACTCACGTCCATCGAGTCAGTGATGCCATCCAGCCATCTCATCTTCTGTCATCCCCTTCTCCTCCTGCCCCCAATCCCTCCCAGCATCAGAGTCTTTTCCAATGAATCAACTCTTTGCATGAGGTGGCCAAAGTACTGGAGTTTCAGCTTTAGCATCATTCCTTCTAGTGAACACCCAGGACTGATCTCTTTTAGAATGGACTGGTTGGATCTCCTTGCAGTCCAAGGGACTCTCAAGAGTCTTCTCCAACACCACAGTTCAAAAGCATCAATTCTTCGGCGCTCAGCTATCTTCACAGTCCAACTCTCACATCCACACATGACCACTGGAAAAACCATAGCCTTGACTAGACGGACCTTTGTTGGCAAAGTAATGTCTCAGCTTTTGAATATGCTATCTAGGTTGGTCATAACTTTCCTTCCAAGGAGTAAGCGTCTTTTAATTTCATGGCTGCAATCACCATCTGCAGTGATTTTGGAGCCCCCCAAAAAATAAAGTCTGACACTGTTTCCCATCTATTTCCCATGAAGTGATGGGACCAGATGCCATGATCTTCATTTTCTGAATGTTGAGCTTTAAGCCAACTTTTTCACTCTCCTCTTTTACCTTCATCAAGAGGCTTTTTAGTTCCTCTTCACTTTCTGCCATAAGGGTGATGTCATCTGCATATCTGAGGTTATTGATATTTCTCCCGACAATCTTGATTCCAGCTTGTGCTTCTTCCAGCCCAGCGTTTCTCATTATGTACTCTGCATATAAGTTAAATAAGCAGGGTGACAATATACAGCCTTGACGTACTCCTTTTCCTATTTGGAACCAGTCTGTTGTTCCATCTGAAGCATAGAGAAAGGTTAATAACTGGCCCAAAGCTACAGAGCTTGAATGTGGCAGAGCCAGGATTCAAAGTTGAAATCTAGAGCCTGTGTGGCTACAAGAAAATGCAGTTACTGCCTTGAAGAAGCTGAGAACCTCTTGGGGAGAAATAGAGTGCATGCAGACATGCTTACAACCCAGGTGACTATGCAGGAAATCAAGAGGACAAGAATGTTCAGGGAGAGAAAAGACATGGTTGTCAGGGTCAAAGAGGCTTCTGAGAGTAGGGTGGGAACTGGGGCTGAAAAAGTGAGGGCATATAATACTAACTGGCAAAAAGAGTAAAGACATTCTAGGCGGAAGAAACAAAGTGAAGAGATCAAGGCAAATATCAGGCACATTTGGAGAACAGTCCTACTGGGCTTAAGTAAAGAAATGTGGCAGAGGCCACGGAGACTGACTTCACAGAAGCCAAGAGAGGTAGTGAGGGTCCTAACCAGCTGATAGTCAGTTCAGTTCAGTTCCGTCACTCAGTCGTGTCTGACTCTTTGCGACCCCATGGACTGCAGCATGCCAGGCTTCCCTGTCCATCACCAACACCCGGAGTTTGCTCAAACTCATGTCCATCGAGTTGGTGATATCATCCAACCATCTCATGCTCTGTCATCCCCTTCTCCTCCCACCTTCAATCTTTCCCAGCATCAGGGTCATTTCTAATGAGTTAGTTCTTTGCATTAGGTAGCCCAAGTATTGGAGTTTCAGCTTCAACATCAGTCCTTCCAATGAATATTCAGGACTGATTTCCTTTAGGATTGACTGATTTGATCTCCTTGCCATCCAAGGGACTCTCAAGAGTCGTCTCTAATACCACAGTTCAAAAGCATCAATTCTTCGGCGCTCAGCTTTCTTTATGGTCCAACTCTCACATTCATACATGGCTACTGGAAAAACCATAGCTTTGATTAGACAGACCTTTGTTGGAAAAGTAACGTCTCTGTTTTTTAATATGCTGTCTAGGTTGGTCATAGCTTTTCTTCCAAGGAGCAAGTCTTTTAAATTCATGGCTGCAGTCACCATCTGCAGTGATTTTGGAGCCCAAGAAAATAAAGTCTCTCACTGTTTCCATTGTTTCCCCATCTATTTGCCATGAAGTGATGGGACCAGATGCCATGATCTTAGTGTTTTGAATGTTGAGGCTCTTTAGTTCCTCTTCACTTTCTGCCGTAAGGGTGGTGTCATCTGCATATCTGAGGTTATTAATATTTCTCCCAGAAATTTTGATTCCAGCTTGTGCTTCATCCAACATTTTGCATGATATACTCTGCATATAAGTTAAATAAGCAGGGTGACAATATAGCCTTGAAGTACTCCTTTCCCAATTTGGAACCGGTCCTTTGTTCCATGTCTGGTTCTAACTGTTGCTTCTTGACCTGCGTACAGATTTCTCAGGAGGCAGGTAAGGTGGTCTGTTATTCCCATCTGTTTCAGAATTTTCCACAGTTTGTTGTGATCCACACAGTCAAAGGCTTTGGCGTAGTCAGTGAAGCAGAAGTAGGTGTTTTTTGGGAATTCTCTTGCTTTTTCTATTACCCAACGATGTTGGCAGTTTGATCTTTGGTTCCTCTGCCTTTTCTAAATCCAGCTTGAACATCTGGAAGTTCTCAGTTCATGTACATAGACTTTTTTTTTTTTTGGCCACACGGCATATGGGGTCTTCCCTGACCAGGGATTGAACCCTCACCCCTTGCACTGGCAGCGTACTCTTAGACACTGCTCCACCAGGGAAGTCCCGTGTGATAGACTTTGATGTCATATCTGTTGACTGAATGAAGTGGGGAAAGTGTCAAAAACAACAAAAGATGGAAGAGAAAGTAGACTTGATATAAATAATTCAAAGTATACAATAAAAGAACTTTGAGTTTTCACACATGAGCAAGTGGTGGGTCTGTGAACTTCAATGGAGAAGTCAAGAAAACAAACTGGCTTGGAGGAATGCCAGTCCATCCCACAAGTTTCTGGCAAAGGTAAAATCAAATGAGGTTAGTACAGTGCTTCTGTAGCTCTATCTGAAATATACCATCTGCACTCATTTATTCACTAAACATTCTTAAGCACTGTGCCATGTAGTCACTCAACAAATATGTCATATGATAAAGGAGAATTAAGCTGCAGTTAGAACTAAGGTTGCCAATCAACTGACAATGCGATAGGGAGAGTAGCCTGACTCCCCAGGTGAGCTCAATGTAATCACAGGGCCTTTCAGTTCAGTTGAAGAGAGTGGGAGGCAGTGGCGGTGGCAGAGTCAGAAGGAGGTAAGATGTTGGAAGCTCGCTGGGAGAGATGTCAGAAGCTTGCTGGGAGAGATGTCACGTCTCCACCTGCCACTGCTAACTTTGAAGAAGAAAGGGGGCTGTAAGTCAAGGAATGTGAGCAGCCTCGAGAGGCTAGCAGAGGCAAAGGAACAGATTTTCCCTTAGTACCTCCAAGAAGAAGCAGGCCCACTGACATACTGATACTAGTGTGGTGTAAAAGACCTATTTTGGACTTCCGACTTCCAGAAAAGTAAGTTGCTTCACATTTTTGTTGCTTTAAGCCACAACGTTTATGGCACTGTGTTACAGAAGCAATATAAAACTAATATGCTACAATATATTTTTTATTTAATGAAAATGTATAAATCTATTTTAGCAATGAGGAAATAGAAGCCTAGAAATATTGATTTGTCCAAATTTTGGTAGTTTGTCCAAATTTTGACTACTTAACATTATTCTTTCTTGGCAGCTTCCTGCTTTTCCTTCTACCCCACTGACCACCTTTTCCTTGGGCCCTTTGCAAGAGCAATTCCTTCTGGTAGTGTTTCTTAGGAATTTCTCCTCAGTACTCTCTCTTTTGAATTCTTTTTCTTAGGCGATCTCATCCATTCCCATTCCCATCCCTTCTCATTCTGTTCAAGAATATTTGAACTTCTTCAGATATTTCTTTTTATAATGAATTACTCCCTAAGTGATATTCCTAGTTGAAACCCCTCTTATAGCTCCACACTATTTAAGCTTGTCATCTCTCAACTCAACATTGTTTATTGAGCTAGGATAGCATACAAACACTTCAAACATAACATGTTAAAAATAGAATCAATACCACCCACAAAAGCAGTTCCCCACCCCCACATTCAATTATGTTTGGCTTAAGTCAAAAAGAAGAGTCAAGCTTCATTTCTCTTTCCCTAACCTGCGTGTTCATCCATCCCATCAACAACCCATCCACTCCAGTCTGCCTTCACTACTGCCTTCCTAGTCCAAGTTACCATCATTTTTCACCCCAAAACCATAGTTGCTCCCCTTCAACCTCTGCTTCTATCTTTGTTCCTCCATGGATCTATTTTCCCCACCACAATGAAAGTGTCCTTCTTAGGGCACAAATCAGATCTTGTCATGTCCCTTCGTAACACCCTTAAATGGTATCCCTTGGACTTAGATCCCATCTCCTTTGCAATGACTGGTGAGGCCCTGCCCAAACCAGCTCCTGCCCACCTCTTCTGCTACCGCTCCCTTTCTATCATTTACATTGTACCATTCAAAAGGGGCTTCTCTGAGCTGCTCAGTCCCTGAAGTTCTTTCCTGCCTCACAGTCTTGATAACTGTGGCTTCCCATTGGTGGGGTGCATGTGCACACAAACACAGACACACACACGCACGCACGCACACACGCGCATCTCTCGTCTATTACTCATGCTTCAATTTTCAGCTTAACTCTTTCCTCCTCAGAAAGGCCAACACCAAACCATGCTTTCTAAAGCATTTTAACTCTTCCCCCAACCTCACTTCAAACTGATTCTCTATCCCAGCGTCCTTTCAGGACTTACTATAGCTTGCAGTTATTTGTCATTTTGGTTACTTGTTTGGTTTAGTTACTTTTTTTCCTCCTACTGTATAAGAGGTTTTTTCAGAGGTTTTTGTCTTTTCAGAAGACAAACACCCTACTTTGCTTTGTGAGGCAGGTAGCAACCCAAACCACAGACAGATTTGGACCTGCACTGGGGTTTCTTTATTTGGGGAGGGAGGCTTTCTGGAATGTAAGTTGCAAAAGGGCAGAAACTGTCTGTCTTTGTTACTAGTGTAACCTCAGAACACTATGCCCGACACATAGGGGCTGAATAAACATCTGTTGAATGTTGAATAAATACTGTAAGTACCCAGTAACGTTCAAAATGGCACTGATACTCCCCATATCACTATCCAAGAGTGCTACAACTACCTAAGTAGTGAGTTTTAATTTTTTTTTCTAGCACAGTGAAAATAATTTTTTAAATTATTTTCTTTGTCTTTTTGATTTTTGGCTGTGCTGGGTCTTCATTGCTGCGTGGGCTTTCTCTAGTTGTTGCAATCAAGAGCTTCTGTTTTTGCAGAGCACAGACTCTAGGTGGGTCGGCATCAGTAATTGCAGCACGTGAGCTCAGCAGGTGCAGTTCCTGGGCTCTAGAGAACAGATTCAATAATTTCGGTGCAAGAACTTAGTTGCTCTGAGGCATATGGTATTTTCCCAGATCAGGGATCAAGCTCCTGTCTCCTGCAATCAATGTTTCCTGCATTGACAGGCAGATTCTTTACCACTGAGCTACCAGGGAAGCCCCAGTGAATTTGAATTCAAGTCAATAAAAGATCATAGCCAGTTGCATTTACATTTTGTAATATCCTTTTTTATATTCCATTGATTGTGCTTATTTATATATTAAATCAAATATGCATTTAAAAATTTCATGTTACGACAAACAACATTTTTTTAACCTAATGACCTTTTGTACCAATGAAAAACACCAATACAGTATACTAACGCATATATATGGAATTTAGAAAAATGGTAACGATAACCCTGTATACGAGACAGCAAAAGAGACACTGATGTATAGAACAGTCTTTTGGACTCTGTGGGAAAGGGAGAGGGTGGGATGATTTGGGAGAATGGCATTGAAATATGTATAATATCATATATGAAACGAGTCACCAGTCTAGGTTCGATGCACGATACTGGGTGCTTGGGGCTGGTGCACTGGGACGACCAGTGTATGGGGATTGAGGGATGGTATGGGGAGGGAGGAGGGAGGAGGGTTCAGGATGGGGAACACATGTATACCTGTGGCAGATTCATTTTGATGTATGGCAAAACCAATACAATATTGTAAAGTTAAATAAAATAAAATTAAAAAAAAAATTTCATGTTACGACAAACAACATTTTTTTAACCTAATGACCTTTTGTACCAATTAACTTCTTTTGGCCTTTATTCTTCACTTGTGGTAAACCCACATGGTATAGATGTGTATTTGGAAAAATGAAATGTGTATTTAAAACAGACCAAACCAGCACACAGGATCATTTTTTTTTTTTCCAAAATTGGAGTGCTAAAGAGAATTTCATGGGCGATATATGATTTGTAGGAAATCCCCAGTAAGAAATAAAAATAGGATATAAAAGAGATTCAGATTATGTCTAGCAAATGACTGGTGCTGGTGCTGGTGCTAAGTCGCTTCAGTCATGTCCGACTCTGTGTGACCCCATAGATGGCAGCTCACCAGGCTTCTCCGTCCCTGGGATTCTCCAGGCAAAAACACTGGAGTGGGTGGCCATTTCCTCCTCCAATGCATGAAAGTGAAAAGTGAAAGTGAAGTCACTCAGTCGTGTCCGACTCTAGCGACCCCATGGACTGCAGCCTACCAGGCTCCTCCATCCATGGGATTTTCCAGGCAAAAGTACTGGAGTGGGGTGCCATTGCCTTCTCTGAGCAAATGACTAATTCTTCTTAAATAGGTATTTGGAGATGAGCTAAAATGTAGTATCAGGCAAATGAAATAATACTAATATTAAGCTAAGTGAAGTTGCTCAGTCATGTCCACCTCTTTGCAACCCCATGGACTATAGCCCACCAGGATCCTCCATCCATGGGATTTTTCAGAAAAAGTACTGGAGTGGGTTGCCATTTCCTTCTCCAGGAGATCTTCCCGACCCAGGGATTGAACCCGGGTCTCCCACATTGTAGGCAGACGCTTTACTGACTGAGCCACCAGGGAAGTCCTAATACTAATATGTTTAATCTCAAATAAGATTATACTGAATTCATAGTTAGAAAGTAGCCCATTCCTTTGAAAAATATCTGTAGACTAAGAAACACTTCCATTCTTCCACCACCCTTCATTAGAGGAACATATATCCAATCCCCCAAAGAGGACAGAGTTGTGAGATCTATAAGTTTGAGGGATTGATGTTCAATCAGTAAACTTTTATTTTAAGGCTACAGAATGCTAGGCGCTTTGGAAAATAACAAGATGAATGAATCCCAAAACCTGATTTTATATAGGTTACAATCCGGTTGGAAAAATAAGGCAAAATATGCAAAGAGTCAACAACACAGGAGGACTTGAGGTTTTACAAGACAGTATGGTCAGTCATCGGAGAAGGCAATGGCACCCCACTCCAGTACTCTTGCCTGGAAAATCCCATGGGCAGAGGAGCCTGGTGGGCTGCAGTCCATGGGGTCGCTAAGAGTCCGACACGACTGAGCGACTTCACTTTCACTTTTCACTTTCATGCATTGGAGAAGGAAATGGCAACCCACTCCAGTGTTCTTGCCTGGAGAATCCCAGGGACGGGGGAGCCTGGTGGGCTACTGTCTATGGGGTCGCACAGAGTTGGACACGACTGAAGCGACTTAGCAGCAGCAGCATGGTCAGTCATCAGCTTCTCAGGTGGCTCAGTAGTAGAGAATCCACCTGCCAATGCAGGAGATGCAAGTTCAATCTCTGGTCTGGAAAGATCCCCTAGAGAAGGAAATGACAACCCACTCCAGTATTCTTGCCTGAAAAACCCCATGGACAAAGGAACCTGGTGGTCTACAGTCCATGGGGTAGCAAAGAGTTGGACACGACTAAGTGACTGAACAACAAAAAAACATGGTCAGCCATGGGGCCCACCTGTAGTACAGATACCTTACATAAAAGATTTGAGCATCCTTGGATTTTGGTGTCTGTAGAGGTCCTGGATCCGATCCCCCACAGACAGGGAGGCATGACTGTACTGACTGAGCAGACTCTCCCGAGGTGAACCTTCCATCACAGGCTGGTCTTTAGCAAAGACCTCCCACTTTTCCCCAGGGATCCTGCAGAAGGTTGGCCATGTTGATCTGGTGATGCTGAACTGGGTGAACTCTGTGGTGTCTTCCAAACCTAAGTTTATATAATTCATCTATAAATTATTATGACAAGAACTTAAATCATAAGGATACCAGCCCATTACAATGTCCGTATTTTCACAAACACAAGGTAAATTAGGAGGTGCCCATGGGTACCTTGTCGTCTTGCTATTTTCCTTTGGTAGCAATTGCTTTGCTTTGGTCACTATTGCAACCAGACTGGAATTTCTATCTGGTTTTACTCTATCTGTGTAGCAGTGAAGGGCATGAGTTCTGGAGACAAGCATTACTAGTGTAGATTTTGAGGGGTGCCTCTTGGCCTTTAAGCCTCAGTTTCCAATCTGTAAACTGGGAATAACAGTGGACCTGTTCATAGTGTGGCTGCGAGGATGCACACATAGATAGCACACTTAAAGCAGTTAGTGTGGAGCCCACAACAGAGAAAACCCTCAGTACACATCACTTGTGATTACACAATTGGCATAATAAACCATACCTTCCTGTGCAGTCCATCTCTTGGATTTCACCTTTAAATTTGCTCTATCCTATTTTAGGGGCTTTCTAATTGAGTCTGTTTTGTAACTATGATGCTTTGGGAATAGTAGAATTTGAAAATGTAAAGTGGGGCTTCTTAAACAGATGATACAGGGCAGCATGGTGCAGTGCTGAGAGCAGGAGCCTGATTCCAGTCCTCCACCGGGGCCAGCTCTGGGCCTGGACAGATCCCTTGTGCTCAGCATCAAGAAAATGAGAGGGTTACATGGCATTCTCTTTATGCTCTTTCCTGGTAAAATGGACTAAGGTCTTTCATCATCAGTGAGGCCCTGGATGGAGTAGAATAATAAATCATGAAGACAGACAGGAGGAATGGAAAAACTGAAAGCCTAAACACTGACTATTTAAAGGAGTCTGTGAACCAGAGTACCTCCTGTGCATGCTTCAGTATGCAATTAATGGTCCTCGTGTACAATTAATGGTCCTCGTGTACTAGCAAGGTGATAATAACTGTGTATCCTAAATTACTGAAATTGTCCTACATTTTAATAAGGGTGTACCTCATTCAACTGAGGAGAAGTTAAAGGTGACACCAGCCAGACTTTGCCATACTAATCACATAGAGCCCCTCATCATAAGCCTCCATGCTATGGACAGTGGTCACAGCCTAACCGCATAGAAGATTGCCTGCTATATAACCCCAATGTGGTGTTTGTTTGATTTGCACCAAAATGTTTGTAGATTACAGGATCAAGAACAGATGTAATTGAAAGAATCCTTTTACTGCCTGATAACCACCAGAAGCTTGACTCTAAGCCAGGCCACATGCTCTCTGTGTATTAGAGGCCCCGATAACCAAGGGCACACGTTTGTTTCACTTTCCCCCTTCCTTCTACTCCCTCCCTCAAATTTATCTAGAACCTCTATTTTCAGTGCACTGCGCATTCAAAGAAAAAGATTCAGTTCAGGTTTCAAGGAATTGACAGTGTCACGGAAGAAACAGACACATAAATTGACAATTCTAGTCTAAGGGGATATGTGCAGTGCAGAAAGGTGTTCAGCCTATGGAAGTATTAGAGGAGGACTGTCTGGCTAGAAGAGGAGCTGGAGAGGTGGGAGGCAACATAAATGATAAAGAAGATTATTGAAGGATGGTGGATATAGACTCATAAAAGCTAAGTACAAATTAACTAGGTAAATAAATGGGATAAGGAGGGATGGGCACCCCAAGCAGAGTGAAGGACATGAACCTAGGCAGCAGGAAAGAGCATAGTGACTGCCAAATTCACCACTGCTGCCAAGTCACTTCAGTCGTGTCCGACTCTGTGCGACCCCATAGACAGCAGCCCACCAGGCTCCCCTGTCCCTGGGATTCTCCAGGCAAGAACACTGGAGTGGGTTGCCATTTCCTTCAATGCATGAAAGTGAAAAGTGAAAGTGAAGTCGCTCAGTTGTGTCCGACCCTCAGCGACCCCATGGACTGCAGCCTTCCAAGCTCCTCTGTCCATGGGATTTTCCAGGCAAGAGTACTGGAGTGGGGTGCCATTGCCTTCTCCGAAATTCACCACAAGTAGTTCCAAACTGCTGAATCACAAAGTTCAGGGCAAGAGGTGGGAGGATAGACAAAAGGGATCGGCAAGGACTGAACTAAGAAAGTCCATTTGTGGGATGCTAAGTAGCCTAGACTAATGGTTCAGAGTGTGGTCCATGGTCCCGCAGGATCAACATCACCTGGAAATTTATTAACATGTAAATTCTCAGGTCCTATCCTGGACCTTATTATTGTTGTTCAATAACTAAGTCATGTCCAACTCTTTGTGACCCCATTGACTGCAGCATGCCAGACTTCTTTGTCCTTCACCATCTCTCAGAGTTTGCTCAAACTCACGTCTACTGAGTTGGTGATGCCATCCACCCAGCTCATCCTCTGTTGCCCCCTTCCCCTCCTGCCCTCAATCTTTCCCAGCATCAGGGTCTTTTCCAATGAGTCAGCTCTTCGCATCAGGTGACCAAAGTATTGGAGCTTCAGCTTCAGCATCAGTCCTGCTAATGAATATTCAGGGTTGATTTCCTTTAGGATTGACTGGTTTGATCTCATTGCTGTCTGAATTAGAAACTCTGGAGATGGGTCCAGCAATTGATGTTTCCGCAGGTTATTATGATGTACTCTACAGTTTGAAAAACACTCACCTAGACTTTATCCTAGAGAAGGAAATGGCAACCCACTCCAGTATTCTTGGCTGGAGAATCCCAGGGACGGAGGAGCCTGGTGGGCTGCTGTCTGTGGGGTCGCACAGAGTTGGACACGACTGAAGTGACTTAGACTTAGCAGACTTTATCCTATAATAGGAAGGGAACTTTAGAAGAGTGAGATGCACTGATGCATTTTTAAAGTTTTTTTAAATATATATATATTTTGGAGAGGCATGAGTGGTAAAGAACGCACCTGCCAGTGCAGGAGATGTAAGAGACATGGCTTCAATCCTGGATCAGGAAGATACTTTGAAAGAGGAAATGGCAATCCAAGTATTCTAGCCTGGAGAATCCCATGGCCAGAGGAGCTTGGTGGGCTACAGTCCATAGGGTCGCAAGGAGTCAGACATGACTAAAGTGACTTAGTACACATAGTTGATTTTAAATGTTGTTACTTTCAGGAGTACAGCAAAGTAATTCAGTTATTCACACATATAGCTATTCTTTTTCAAATTCTTTTTCCATTTAGGTTATTATAGAATATTGAGTAGAGTCCCTTGTGCTACACAGTAGGTCCTTGTTGGTTATCTATTTTAAATACAGTAGTATGTATTTGTTAATCCCAAACTCCTAATTTATCCCTTCCCCCCACCTTTCCCCTTTGGTAACCATAAATTTGTTTTCTAATTCTGTGAGTCTGTTTCTGTTTTGTAAATAAGTTCATTTGTATCACTTTTTTGATTCCTCATATAAGCTGTATCATGATATTTGTCTGTTTCTGTTTGACTTAATTCACTTAGTATGATAACTTCTAGGTCAATCCATATGACTACAAATGGCATTATTTAATCCTTTTTATGGCTAAGTAATATTCCAGCATGTACCACATCTTCTTTATCTGTTGATGAACATTTAGGTTGCTTGCATGTCTTGGCTATTATAAGAAATGAACTTTGGAGTGGAGATGTCTTTTCAAATTATGGTTTTCTCTGGATATACACCCAAGAGTGGGATTGCAGGATCATATGCTAGTTATATACTTAGTTTTCTAAGCAACCTCCACACTGTTCTCTGTAATAGTTGTACCAGTTCACATGGCCACCAACAGCATAGGAGTGTTCCCTTTTCTCCACACCCTCTCCACCACTTATTGTTTGTAGCCTTTTTATGATGGCCATTCTGATAGATGTGAGGTGATATCTCAGTCTAGTTTCATTTTGCATTTCTCTAACAACCCATTTTTTGATTGTTTTTTTTTTATACTGAGTTACATAAGCTCTTTATATATTTTGGAGATTGTTTCCTTGTCAGTCATATTTTTTGCATGTATTTCCTCCCATTCTGTGCATGCTTATGGTTTCCTTTGCTGTGCAAAAGCTTTTTTTTTTTTTTTTTTCAGTTTGAATTCTTTTTTTTTTTTTTAAATTTTATTTTATTTTTAAACTTTACATAACTGTATTAGTTTTGCCAAATATCAAAATGAATCCGCCACAAGCTTTTAAGTTTAGGTCCCATTTGTTTATTTTTGTTTTTATTTCATTACTCTAGGAGGTGGATCCAAAAAGATAATGTTGTGATTTGTGTCAGAGAGTATTCTGCCTGTGTTTTTCTTTAAGCATTTTATAGCATCTGGACTTACATTTCGATCTTTAATCCATTTTGAGTTTATTTTTGTGCATGGTGTTAAAGAATGTTCTTATTTTATTCTTTCATATGTAGCTGTCCAGGTCTCCCAGATCCACTTATTGAAGAGATTATCTTTTCTCCATTGTATGTTCTTGCCTCCTCTTTCGCAGATTAATTGACTACAGGTGTGTGGTTTGTTTCTCGGCTTTCTATCCTGTTCCGTTGATCTGTGTTTTTATTTTTGTGTGAGTACCATACTGTTCTGATTACACAGACACATTTTAAGACTCTGCTGAGGTTGCTACTTCCAAACAAAATCCCCGTCCCCATCAATAGCAAAACCACCATGATGACTTTCTAGCTCAGAGAAATCTTAAGACTTCATGGTTTGCTGGCCCAGGCAATATCGAATAGCAGGACCCCAGCCCATCAGATGTTTCTGGAAGCCCATTTCCATTACAAGGTGCATCTTCTCCTATTAATCCTACCCAAACAATGTGAGTAAATGCAGAGGATTCTGACACCACTTCCAGCTAGTTGTAATTGAAAGATCAAATTCCTTCCGGCCTACCACTGGGTTCCGCAACCACAATGCTGTCAACACATCAGCCCACCACTTCACAGGCTTTTACTCCTCCTCACACTTTCCACTGATGCTTCAGAACTTGGTGAACATCAGTCCAGGTTTTCCTTCTTTCCTTCCCAAGTTCCTACAAACAGCAACTCAGAGAGAATCCAGCCCTTCCCTGGTCCTGTGGCCACATCTTGATTTAAGTCTTTCCATTGATCCTGTAAAAAACAAATCCTTATGTTTCATGATTTTTAGAGATTGTTGCTCTAATGAAAGGCCTCTCAAGAAGATGGACTTGCAGGTGAGAAACAAAGTTAATTATATCTTCTTGTGTGTGCTAAGTCGCTTCAGTCATATCTGACTCTTTGCAACCCCATGGATTGTAGCCCACCAGGCTCTTCTGTTCATGGGACTCTCCAGACAAAAAAAGTAGAGCGGGTTGCCATGCCCTCCTGCAGGGGATCTTCCTGACCCAGGGATCGAACCCACGTCTCCTAGGTCTCCAGCATTGGTAGGCAGGTTCTTTACCACTAGCACCACCTGGGAAGCCAGATGTTTATAAAACTATGGAGCTGGATAGAATATAGCTACTGGGAAGGGATATGTCCTGAAAAATCTTTATCATAAAGATGATATCTTCACAGCCTACAAAAATATACATTTGGCACATTTTGGGATATTCCCCTGTCATCAGTCAAAAATTACATGGAAATATTTGTAAAAAAAATTCAGATACCAGATACATGTAAACTTTGAGAAACTGGCTCATCATAACTGTAACCATGTAATCTTCAAGCTCTATTTTTAGCAGTGGAATATTTTCTAAGCACATTTACACCATCTTCCAACATATAAGATAAAAGTGGGACCATTCTGGTTGAAGCTCAGAAAGGGAGGAACAGAATGTCTCCTCTCCGAGCTTTACTCGTTCCCTTTGCTGGTCTCTGAGATAGATCCACGGGCCCCCTGATTCAGAATCACTGATCTAATTTATTCCAGTAGGCATTAATTGGAGAAGGCAATGGCAACCCACTCCAGTACTCTTGCCTGGAAAATCCCATGGACAGAGGAGCCTGGTAGGCTGCAGTCCATGGGGTCGCTAAGAGTCGGACACGACTGAGCGACTTCACTTTCACTTCCACGCATTGGAGAAGGAAATGGCAGCCCACTCCAGTGTTCTTGCCTGGAGAATCCCAGGGACGGTGGAGCCTGGTGGGCTTCCGTCTATGGGGTCGCACAGAGTTGGACATGACTGAAGCGACTTAGCAGCAGCAGCAGCAGGCATAAATAGTCCCACTTCATTATTAAGGGTGAGAGTAGCTATATTAGCCAGAATTCTCCAGAGAAATAGAGCCAACAGGATGTGTATGTGTCTGTATTCTAATTCACTTAGTCTGTGTGTATGTGTGTAATGTACAATGCATACAGAGGGAGAAAGAAGGGGAGAGAGATTTCTTTTAAGGAATTTGCTCATGTGATTGCAAGGGACTGGCAATCACTGAAATTCAGTCCCTGAAATTTGCAGAGTAGGCCAGCAGGCTGGAATTTCCAAAGTTTGCAGTCTGGAGTCTGAATGCAGTCTGGAGGAAGGACTTCTTCCTTCTTTCTTCAGGGACTTCAGTCTTTGCTTGTAAGGCCTTCAACTGGTTGTATGAAGCCCGTTCACATGATGGAGGGCAGACTGCTTTAGTCAATGTCTACTGATTTAAATATTAATACCTTCACAGCAAATAGCTAGTCTGATGTTTGACCAAACAACTGGCACCATAATCTAGTTAATTTGGCAAATACATTAACCATCACCGGAGCTGAAACAGATTGCACTGATTTTCCTAGGTACGACAGTAGTAAGAAAGGGCTGGGTGACCAGAGATGAAGAACAAACAGCTTGAAGTGCAAATGTGGCCAAAAATGGTTTTTTGAAATGAATACTGTAAATAAAGGTCTAGCAAGGACTGTATTGGGAAAGGCAGGGAAAAGCAGACCTAATTTTGATGAATTTGTGGTACAAATTTATATTTGTAAAAATACAAATTATAGAGTAGAAATTAGTCACCAAAATGCCACCAAAAACTGAAAACTTTTCATTAAAGATCTACTGACATTTGAGGTTATTACACCAGCAGTTTGGCGTTTCTTGTGTAACTGTGACCTATTTCTCAGCAACTGGTTCTTGTTACCAGGGATGTTAATGAAGGAAATGAAATTTTTGCCTATTGAAAACTGAGATCATACTTCTTCCCCAAAGGAATATTAGTTCTTCAATCTAAAAGAAAATAGTTCAGAAAGGAGAGGTTGAATGATAACCAATATAGATTGTTCATGTATTTAATCACTCAACAAGATTTTGGATCAAAGGAAGATGTGATCTCTTGCACTGCACAGTTCAGGTCTCAAAATGCAACCCACCCACAACCTCACCCCATCCTCCCACCCCACCAAACCCATTGCCAACCTGGACTACAGAAATTATTATGCTGGTAATATAATGTCATCAATTAGCCAGAGCTGTTGGATCAGGGCAGCCATTTTTATATCTACAACCTGGGAGGTACTATGGCGCAAAAGCTCTGGCCCCCAGAGAAGATGGTGCTGCTGCTGCTGAGTCGCTTCAGTCGTGTCTGACTCTGTGCGACCCCGTAGACGGCAGCCCACCAGGCTCCTCCGTCCTTGGGATTCTCCAGGCAAGAACACTGGAGTGGGTTGCCATGTCCTTCTCCAATGCATGAAAGTGGAAAGTGAAAGTGAAGTCGCTCAGTCGTGTCTGACTCTTCTCGACCCCATGGACTGCAGCCCACCAGGCTCCTCCGTCCATGGGAGTTTCCAGGCAAGAGAGTTGGAGTGGGTGCCATCGCCTTCTCCGAGAAGATGGTGAGTAAACAACAAATCTAATTCTCCCTTTGAGAAAGTATTCAATCCTAAAAAGAAAGTCAATTAAAAGCAGCTGGTAAGGGGAGCAAAGACTGAAAATCACAGAGACAAGCCAGAGGATAGGAATACAGAGACGACCAAGGCACGGAACACCATTTCACAATCTAGCCCAGGTGTTTGACAAGTAAAAGAGAAATACAGAACTACATGGGAAACACTGGCATCCAAGTTACACCCAGAGTGTAACATCACATGTTACATTATGGGAACACAGAGAAGGGACACTGAGGTGATTAAGGACGGCTTTCTGGAGGGCTCCTTGGACTTCCACTATTCGGGGGTGACATGATGGGTCCCCAAAGATAGAACTGGATCTTGAGGAATAGAAATCTCCTAGCTCTCAAACTACGTTGTGATCGCCATGGAGCCCAGATATGTGTCGTTGGCCATCTTTACATGACTTCTGGTTCTGTTGCTCTTACTTGGTCCTCATGAGGCCCTAGATGCCTCTTTTCCTTACTCTTTTCCCCTGTGTATTTAAAGTAAGACTCTCTTATTTGAGACAATCAAGAGAGTCAGTATTACTTGTAACCTGAAGACCAAACATGCCACTTTTGGTTAACTTGTATAAAGAAGCTTTGCAAGTTGAGGCCAGAGGTTTGGTTCATGATAAATCATAGTGTCCTTAAAATTGAAATTTCTCAAATGCAAAAAAATGCAAAAAAAAGACATACTTCATTTAATTTTTATTGTAAAGCCCGAAAGATTTTACTTATACTATTGTGACTGAAGTATACAGTCAGATCAAGGGTATTTATAATCTCCTTTCCAATTAGGGATTGGAAACCATAAAGTCCAAGAATCAAAATGAATGGCTTAATTTGTTCAAACTATTTTTCAAGTGTTAAAGTTATCCACAGAACACTGAATCAAAATGAAAATTAAACACACACACGCACTTAATGAAAATAAGAGTTACATATATATTTTCAAACCTGTTTTTAATTGACATTTTCTTTGGCTCAACCTCTCCTTCTAGTTGGATTTCCTTAGTTGTCAGACTGCTACAGGATATAAAAGAAACAAAATATAGACAACTACTGGAAAATGGACAGAAATTTATTCCCATTTATAAATTAATTGGGCCATCAATTACAGTAATTTTACCAACAGTAGTGTTAGTACTATTGGTTGTACAAAATTATTTGTGAATGGCATCTTATAAGAGATAAAATTACTGAGTTAAAAATTTTAAAAAATCATTCTTTATAATTTTGAGAAGGCTCAGTTACCACACAGAGTGTAACATGCTGCTGCTGCTGCTAAGTTGCTTCAGTCGTGTCCAACTCTATGTGACCTCACAGACTCAGAGCCCACCAGGCTCCCCCGTCCCTGGGATTCTCCAGGCAAGAACACTGGAGTGGGTTGCCATTTCCTTCTCCAATGCATGAAAGTGAAAAGTGAAAGTGAAGTCGCTCAGTCGTGTCCGACTCTTAGCGACCCCATGGACTGCAGCCCACCAGGCTCCTCCGTCCATAGGATTCTCTAGGCAAGAGCACTGGAGTGGGGTGCCATTGCCTTCTCCGACGAGCATAACATACATAACGCAAATATATGCAAATTAGAATTAACTTGAAAAGGCTGAACCTAAAATATCAATAAAGTTTTGCTTTCAGCACAAAATTAGAAATAAAGTAAATCTATTTTTTAATCTTGAAGAGTTATAATTTTCAGTTGGAGAGGGATGAATAAGTTACCAAATGTGTTTTTGTAATTGGCATATGCCTTGGCCACTTTCACTTGTAAACACTGTCAGTCCTATGGGAGCAACTGGATATGAAATATGCAAGTTTTGAATTCTGCCAAGTCTTCAGGAACACATTACTCATAAAGTAAAATTGTGCTTTCTCTGCTCTAGTCATATGCCTGTACCATTCATGTCGATTATGTTTCTTTAGTTTCTGACTGGCATCTGAATCTTAAGAGGCAGAAAACAAAGTCATGAATTTAAGTCTCGAGGTGTTAAGTTGTGATGGTTAATTTTATGTTCCAACTTGACTGGGCTAACGGGGATGCCCAGATAGCTGGTAAAACATTTTATCTGGATGTGTCTGTAAGAGGGTCTCCAGAAGAGATTAGCAGCTGAATTGGTGAACTGAGTAAAGCACGTGGTCCTCCCCAGTGTGGGTGGGCACCATCCAATTTGTTGAGAGTCTGAATAGATTAAAAAAAAGGTAGAGGAAGAACACACTCTCTTCCTGAGTGAAGACTTTCATCTTCTCCTGGCCTCATACATTGGTATTCCTGTTTCTCAGGCTTTTGGACTCAGGTTGAGATTTATCTCATCAGCTCCCCTATTCTTAGACCTTTGCATGTGGACAACTGTCCTGATTCTCCAGCCCATAGATTGCAGATCAAGGGACTTCTGGGCTTCCACAATTGCTTAAACAATTCCTATAGCAAATCTACTCTTCAGTAGATAGATAGATCGATCCTATTGGTTCTGTGTCTCTGGAGAATCCTGATACATAAGTGATGCTTAGAAAATCTGAAATGTATAGCTAATTGTATACAGTCATCTTCTAAGCTTTTAGTTCATTAAATGTTGCCATTTTTACATTATGAAATCCTTTGACAGTCTAAAGAAAGATTATTGATCTATCCCTCAGAAAAGTGCCTATGTCCACCTGTACACTTGCTTGTGCCTACATGAATCATAGGCCTGAAGTAAAGGCTCTCTTTTCTATACAATATTTATAAAAGGACGTCCACAGGAGTAAGTACGCACCTTCTACCACAGCCGCCGCTGCCACAGTTCAGCAGTTTGTAGCGTACCACATGCATGTGTATGTTGCATGTGGTCCTGAGTTCAAATTACTTTTCAATATTTTCCCTTCAACCCTCTGAAAGGCCCTGGGATTTCTATTTGTATTCAAGATCAAAGAATTTTAGACCATTAGACTAAAGATGAAACAAGATGCCTGGTGTTACAAATACTTACAAATATTATTTTTGGTAACCATTAGAAAACAGAAATGACAAACAAAACAAGATAAAACCCAAAACAGAACAAACTACTCAGTGTGCTAAATTTCATACAATAAAAGTAAAGCATGAATGAGCTAATTATGGGCATTTTTTTCTGTTAAAATAGGTTCTTAAATCAGTTTCTACCAGAAACACACATACAGGCATATATATATGTATATGTATATACACACACACACAGATACATATACAGGCATACATAGTCAAGCTCTGAAATTGCATAAACATATCCAGAGTGTATAAATTTTCATTTAGAATGCAATTCTTAATTTTTTAAGTTACAAAATGATTTATTTAACTGAAGTTTTGTTTATTCAACTGCCTACCATATGAAATATGTATATATGAAATGATTATCCATTCAGAAAATATAAATAATGAGTTGAAATTATCATCAAAATAAGAGAAATCTCTATTTTTAAAATGACTCTTGAAAGCTATAAAAATCATTATTTTCTCTCGTAGGCAAAAAGCTAAAGACAATTCTCAAGGGGAAGAACAACCATTCAAAGACCCTGAACTATCAGATTTCCAGTTCTGTTAGTGGGGATGAAAAACAGCCATTTGATGAAGTTAAGATTAGAGCAAGTGTTAACAAAATAAAGTCAGCTACATACTTTTTAAAAATTCTGATACCATTAAGGGAGCAAGGGAATTACTAGAAATAACTCTGAAATTCTTTCCCACCAATACTGAATTTAAATTCTTTTTACAGCATCTGTCTGTTAATAACTATGAGAAGGAAGAGTGAAACAAACAAACAAAAAAAACAAGTTCCTGTATGATACGTATTGCTTTGTTTCTGGTTCCATTATGAACAAATATTTTTTTTTTTTTAATTTTATGTCATTGGGCTTCCCTGGTGGCTCAGTGGTAAAGAGTCTGCCTGCCAATGCAGGAGACATGGGCTAAATCCCTGATCTGGGGAGACTCCACACGCCACGGGGCAACTAAGTCCATGCGCCACAACTATTGAGCCTGCGCTCTAGGGCCCGGGAACTACAACTACTGAGCCCATGTGCCCTGGAGACCCACGCTCAGCAAGAAGAGGATGCTACCTCTTCTACCACATGGAGCTGTGGTACCATATGGTGCCACAAGGAGCAGCCCGTGCACCGCAACTAGAGAGTAGCCCCAGCTGGCTGTAACTACAGAAAAGTCCACACAACAAAGAAGACCTGGCAGAGACAGAAATAAATAAAATTATAAAAGAATTTTTAATGTTCTCAATGTTAATGCAAAAAAGCAAAATGGCTATCTGGGGAGGCCTTACAAATAGCTGTGAAAAGAAGAGAAGCGAAAAGCAAAGGAGAAAAGGAAAGTTATAAGCATCTGAATGCAGAGTTCCAAAGAATAGCAAGAAGACATAAGAAGCCTTCTTCAGCGATTAGTGCAAAGAAATAGAGGAAAATAACAGAATGGGAAAGACTAGCAATCTCTTCAAGAAAATTAGAGATACCAAGGGAACATTTCATGCAAAGATGGGCTCGATAAAGGACAGAAATGGTATGGACCTAACAGAAGCAGAAGATATTAAGAAGAGATGGCAAGAATACACAGAAGAACTGTACAAAAAAGATCTTCATGACCCAGATAATCACGATGGTGTGATCACTGACCTAGAGCCAGACATCCTGGAATGTGAAGTCAAGTGGGCCTTAGAAAGCATCACTACGAACAAAGCTAGTGGAGGTGATGGAATTCCAGTGGAGCTATTTCAAATCCTGAAAGATGATGCTGTGAAAGTGCTGCACTCAATATGCCAGCAAATTTGGAAAACACAGCAGTGGCCACAGGACTGGAAAAGGTCAGTTTTCATTCCAATCCCAAAGAAAGGCAATGCCAAAGAATGCTCAAACTACCACACAATTGCACTCATCTCACATGCTAGTAAAGTAATGCTCAAAATTCTCCAAGCCAGGCTTCAGCAATATGTGAACCGTGAACTTCCTGATGTTCAAGCTGGCTTTAGAAACAGCAGAGGAACCAGAGATCAAATTGCCAACATCTGCTGGATCATGGAAAAAGCAAGAGAGTTCCAGAAAAACATCTATTTCTGCTTTATTGACTATGCCAAAGCCTTTGACTGTGTGGATCACAAGAAACTGTGGAAAATTCTGAAAGAGATGGGAATACCAGACCACCTGATCTGCCTCTTGAGAAATTTGTATGCAGGTCAGGAAGCAACAGTTAGAACTGGACATGGAACAACAGACTGGTTCCAGATAGGAAAAGGAGTTTGTCAAGGCTGTATATTATCACCCTGCTTATTTAACTTATATGCAGAGTACATAATGAGAAACACTGGACTGGAAGAAACACAAGTTGGAATCAAGATTGCCAGGAGAAATATCAATAACCTCACATATGCAGATGACACCACCCTTATGGCAGAAAGTGAAGAGGAACTAAAAAGCCTCTTGATGAAAGTGAAAGTGGAGAGTGAAAAAGTTGGCTTAAAGCTCAACATTCAGAAAACGAAGATCATGGCATCCGGTCCCATCACTTCATGGGAAATAGATGGAGAAACAGTGGAAACAGTGTCAGACTTTATTTTTTTGGGCTCCAAAAGCACTGCAGATGGTGACTGCAGCCATGAAATTAAAAGATGCTTACTCCTTGGAAGGAAAGTTATGACCAACCTAGATAGCATATTAAAAAGCAGAGACATTACTTTGCCAACAAAGGTCCATCTAGTCAAGGCTATGGTTTTTCCTGTGGTCATGTATGGATGTGAGAGTTGGACTGTGAAGATAGCTGAGCACCGAAGAATTGATGCTTTTGAACTGTGGTGTTGGAGAAGACTCTTGAGAGTCCCTTGGACTACAAGGAGATCCAACCAGTCCATTCTGAAGGAGATCGCCCCTGGGATTTCTTTGGAAGGAATGATGCTAAAACTGAAACTCCAGTACTGTGGCCACCTCATCCAAAGAGTTGACTCATTGGAAAAGACTCTGATGCTGGGAGGGATTGGGGGCAGGAGGAGAAGGGGACGACAGAGGATGAGATGGCTGGATGGCATCACTGACTCGATGGACGTGAGTCTGAGTGAACTCCGGGAGTTGGTGATGGACAGGGAGGCCTGGCGTGCTGCGATTCATGGGGTCGCAAAGAGTTGGACACGACTGAGCGACTGAACTGAATGTTAACATACTGTATCTTAAATGTTTATAATAATTGCATTTGAGGTGATTTCTAGAGACTTAGAAAAGAACAATCATGCAGTTTATAGGTTTTGCATTTACCTTTAGAAAGGCAAATAATCTCTCGTGTTCTTATAAGAAAATGACCGCTGTGGATTCTTGGGTTCCTGCTCATGCTATACAAGATTACTTTGTCTTAGGAAAGACAAATTATGATCAGACAGTTTTTGAAGCAGAGCACAATCAAATTCCTTCCATGGACTGTGGGAAGTGATTCAGGATGTATTAAAACATTCAGACTGAAGATGTTTAGGTACTAGTTGTCTCTTTAATGTTTTCCTGAAGCTAAGCTCAGATTTATCCAAGACATAAGAGGCGTGAGAGGCCTAATTTGGGTCTTGGCATATGAAAAGGCCTCTGGAAAAGAAATGGAAAGAAGACATAACCTCTGAGGAAACCTGGAAAACTATGAAATAATGACTGGATGTGACAACCTCTATGCTGGGGCTTCCCTGATAGCTCAGTTGGTAAAGAATCTGCCTGCAATGCAGGAGAGCCCAGTTCAATTCCTGGGTTGGGAAGATCCCCTGGAGAAGGAATAGGCTACCCACTCCAGTATTCTTGGGCTTCCCTTGTGGTTCAGCTGGTAAAGAATCTGCCTGTAATGCGGGAGACCTGGTTTCAATCCCTGGGTTGGGAAGAACTCCTGGGGAAAGGAAAGGCTACCCACTCCAGTATTCTGGGCTGGAGAATTCAATGGACTGTATAGTCCATGGGGTCCCAAAGAATTGGACACGACCGAGCAACTTTCTTTCTTTCTCTATGAAAGGGGGCTTTATTGGAGGGAATGCATCAATCCAGTGCATAGATTATCAATGATTAAAAATAACAAAATAAACTTCTAGAAGTCCTTTATAGCTGTGAAAAAAAAAATACATTTGATGAAATACATTACGACTATAAGCACTTACAAGCAGAAAGTGCTTGTAGTATACTTAAGACAGCATTATCTGAAACAAAAATTCTCAACCAACAGTTGATAAGTAGCAGCCAAGGAAATTTTCTAAATTTTATTCTCTACAAAATCCATTTAAAAATCTTGCCTCAGGCTGAAATTTTGTCTTCTGAATAATAAAAATTTGGAAAGTCCCAGTGTCAGCTCTCCAAGAAGAAATCTCATGGTCACAGCTCTGTGGTTTTGACGACAAAAACACAGGAAGGCAACATTACATTCCATCCGCATCACAGAATGGAGTGAAGGTTGCATTTCCTAGGCCTTCTTTTCTTCTCCTAGAGTCTATTCTCCTCTTGTGGGTTCTTCTTTGTGCTGCTATTTATTATAGACAGTGTTTGACAGAAAACTTTAATTCACAGGTTCCAATTCCTTCTCCCACACACTCACTACGCATCTGAAGTACTATCCTTTACTTCCTTGAACCATAGTTTCATCATTTGTAATACAAAACTGGAAATACCTACCACTCAGGTCTTCCTTCCTAGTGCTTCACTATAATTCATCTTCTAAAACATGCAGGATCTTTTCCCCATATAAATACCTAGGAATTACTTTGGCTTGAAGGCAACTATTTTTTCAATTATTTGTTTTCAATTTTCCAACTTATCATGGATTTTTTTTCCACTGTGGCTTTTGAAAAGATACAAGGAACCAGCTCACTATTTCTTTTGTCTCATTTCCCCATATTTCTTATTTTTTTTATGCATAGAAATAAATATCACATGCATACTAACTAACCTGTCTGTCCTCTTCCCCCACCATCCTATAAAATGTTACCAATCTGAAGATTTCTGTCTTCATTGACTGTCACTCCATCTTCACTGCTGAAAATTCTTTGAAGGAAAATTGCTCTAAGATGTATCTTTTTACCATCGATCCACATCCATCTGCATGCATTCCCATAATCTCTGCTGCTTACCTACTTCTTCCACCTGACTTGTGATCTTTGGGGAAATCTGTCGACCTACAGTCAGCATTTCTAGCATGAGTTCTGGTTCCATTCCTTAAGGGCTCTAGAAAAGTCCTCTTAAGCAGGAGTTCCCAACTAGGTTCACTATCAGCATCGTTCAGGCAGCTTTTTAACTGTTAAATCAGAGTCTTGGAGTTTGAGTGGGAGAGTAAACACAGGAGTCTATTTTACGAAAAGCTCCTGTAGGTGATGCAAATGAAGACTTACATTTGAGATTTATTTGCCAGAACCTCTCAGTTATTTTCCTAGCTTATAAAATGCCAAGTCTTATTTTACAGTGATATTATGAAGGTTAAACAGGCAATATATGGGAAAAGAGTGTTATAAATTAGAAAACTGAATATAATTATGAGTCAATATTTTGTGGGTTTTAGAGAGGATTAAGTTCAGTATTAATCACTTCGGCAACAAGCATCATACACAGAACATTAGAAACGATCAGTACTGATGATCTTTTGATATTCTCACAGTATAAAATCTCAGGGTGGGCCAGGATACTATTTTAAAAATGCATAAAGAGGGTTTCTTTTTAAAATTTATTTATTTTTAGTTGGAGGACAATTGATTTACAATATCGTGTATGATTTCACCATATATCAACATGAATCAGCCATAAGTATATGTATATCCCCTCCCTCTTGAACCTCCCTTCCACTTCCCACCCCGTCTTACCCCTCTAGGTTGTCACAGAGTACTGACTTTGAGCTCCTTGTGTCATAGAGCAGATTTCCACTGGCTATCTCATTTTACATTTGGTTATGTATATGTTTCAGTGTTACTATCTCAATTCACCATAACTTCTCCTTTCAGTGTATCTTCCCCACACCTGCCATGGCCACAAGTCACAAGTCTCTGTATCTCCACTGCTGCACTACAGATAGGTTCATCAGTACCATCTTTCCAGATCCCATATCTATGTGTTAATATATGGTATTTGCTTTTCTGACTTACTTAACTCTGTATAGTAGGCTCTAGGTTCATCCACTTTATTAGAACTGAGTCAAATGTGCTCCTTTTTATGGCTGATGGGCTGCCGTCTATGGGGTCACACAGAGTTGGACACGACTGAAGTGACTTAGGAGGAGAAATGTTCCACTGAGAAAAGGGAACCCCCTTGCACTGTTAGTGGGAATGCAAACTGATACAGCCACTATGGAGAAGAGTATGAAGATTCTTTAAAAACTAGGAATAAAGTTATCATATGACCCAACAATCCCACTACTGGACATATACCCTGAGGAAACCATAATTGAAAAAGACACGTATACACCAATGTTCATCACAGCACTGTGGTATGTATACACATAAAGGGGTTTTAAAACCAGTAAATGAATACTTTTACTGCAATTTAAAGTTTAAAAAAAAAATCTAAAAATAAAATTCACTCTTTCTGACTTGAATTATATTGACTTCATTATGAGAATTTGCTTTTCAAAGTCCTGGTCTTCTAGGAAACTAGAGAAATACTGGAACACTTTGAAGCCAAAATAAAGAAAGAAAATTAATGTGCAAATATTAGTCTCTGTTCTCCCCATACTTTCGTCACTTCCTGGAATTGTAATAACTGAGATGCCGAGAGGTTTACTAACTCACTCTCCATTTTGTGCATTTTCTATTGCAGGGGAGTAAATTGTACTGTAATAGCCTGGAAAAATTACTGTAGGAAATGACTTCAGGCCTACAGAGTTTCTAATTCATTATAATTTCCAGGATAAAACATTCACCTACAACTTTTAAATCCTCAGAGGCTTTAATCTACTTAAGCTAATGCAAGCAAACAGACTGGCAGAAAGGGACTATTACTCTAAAATAATTGTAACTATCTTTTCAGGAAGACCATGCGGCTTTGCACTCAACCCATCATTGATGTTTTAACTTTTTCCTTTCATTAAAATAGAAATATTTAAAGTTTACTTTTTCACTCTTAGAGGGAAAAATCACCTAATAAGCTTGTAACTTAAATCTATAACCTATGATCCAGAGTTCAAGCTCATTAGTTCAACATCAATTTGTAGTACCTGGCTCCTGTTCCTCTCTGGCCTCCTGGACTCCATTTCACCAAATACCTTTCTCTCTGTATGGAATTCCTTCTCTTGTTTCATACACCAGTTGTATAATGAGCTGGCTTATGCTGAAATGACCTGGTGTGTGCAGCAGGAAAAATACCATGGACATCCTGTCATCACATGCTCTTTCATCTCCTTGGAAATTCCCTTAGCAACTTCTACTTATACTCAAAATTCAGCCCAAGTATCATCTCCCCTAGAAAGCTGTCTGGCCCTTAGCTTGTTTAGCTGCCCTGGATCCCCTGGGATTCCCTATCATCCTAGGCACCCCTCAGCCCTAGCACTCGTAAGGCAACAGGCGAAAATGGTTTCCATATCTCCCGCACACACTGGATGCTAAGGTCTTTCAGGTAAAGGACAATGCCTGATTTCACTTTATATCCATAGTATTTGGCTTAGGGTCTGGCACTTATGGGCACCACAGATGGCTGAATGAATGAATAACGTGATCTAAAGATATGTTGTATGAAACTTCAGAATCAATTATGCCATGTGCAAGTGTTGCAATTACTGCATATTTTCTAATTTTTTGTGTAGCCAGCTTATCTTTTTTTTAGGTGGGAGGAGGTGGACTCCACTTCTCTGATAAGCAAGTAGGCAATCCATTCACCTTGGATGATATTCCTTGTTCTTTAGAGAGTCATTTGAATGCTTCTTATTTGTTAAGCAAGTGTAAGCCAGGATCCCCTCGCTACAGAAAAGAGCACATGAAGTCCACTCCCCCTGGGTAGGCAAAATTCAAGAAAGGGTGGACTTATGTGCATAAGGATGTCTTATGCAAATAAGACTCTGAGAGGTCTTCCCAGTGGGCCAGAGTGACCCTCAACCATGCTCAGGAGCAGGGAAGATGGGAAGGAAGAGTCCCCAAAACAAACCTTTGAGGGTAGAAAGTTATGATAATTTTTGACTGAATGCATAACTGAACTGATAGAGAACAGCAACAGAGATCCTGAGTCTCAAGAGATGGCAGATGTCAGAACTGCCTCAACCCTGCCTCAGGGGGCACTGGCACCCTGGGCAGGTAGCTATGTATGAACCAAGGGAGCTGGTCATTAAGAGATGTAACAACTTGGGGGATCCAGGCCTTCCCTGGAGAAGGCAATGGCACCCCACTCCAGTACTCTTGCCTGGAAAATCCCATGGATGGAGGAGCCTGGTGGGCTGCAGTCCATGGGGTCGCTAGGAATCAGACACGACTGAGCGACTTCACTTTCACTTTTCACTTTCATGCATTGGAGAAGGAAATGGCAACCCACTCCAGTGTTCTTGCCTGGAGAATCCCAGGGACGGCGGAGCCTGGTGGGTTGCCGTCTATGGGGTCACACAGAGTCGGACACGACTGAAGCGACTTAGCAGCAGCAGCAGCAGCAGGCCTTCCCTTGGTATGGAGCTTCTCATTGGAGAGCTTGTGAGTCATCTTCACTGCTATGACTCGGGTGTGTCTTCAGACCAGCACTAAGAAGAAAAAAAGCAGCAGACCAGTTATAATCCACCCCCTCATCTCCCACTTGCCCTCCTTGTGCCAGAGACTATGAGTTGGTTGCACTATTTTCCATTGCTGTTTCCCAATAAGAGATTGGGAAACCAAATACATGACTTACTTCCCAGCTCTTTTGTAGGTAGGAGTAGCTCTGGTCCAAGCATGATACACAAACAGAAGTCTCCCAGGACTTCTGATTACCCCTTTGGTTTTCCATATAAAATGGGGAAAGACCCATCTGGCGCCACCCTCCCTCCTTTTTTCCTGCCTTAAATACATTGCTGGACACTTGAGCCTCAGCAAGCGCCTTGCAGAAAAGGGGAAACAAGCCATTACAATATGGATAGCAAAGCAAAAACCAGAACCTAGTGCTACCATGGAACTGCTGTATCTGCAGACTTCTCAACAGGTAAACAAAACCCTACATATTTAAGCTACTGTCAGGTTACCTGTTATGTGCAGTTAAAGCATTCGTAGTTGGTACGACACTCACTCCCCCAGTAGTATTCATCAGACACTAGCACAAGCGATACCTAGACATACGGGGGATGCTGCCCTGAACAGGACATCTGGATGTGTGCTACTCAGTACAGAATGATGCTCTTAGGCCTTGTACTCTGGGATGCCTGGGGAGACACTGTAGGTATAATTATGCTAATTTTTAAAGTTCAGGTTGGAAGAGCAAACTCCAATTCTAAGGCAAATATGGAGTATATTTATGATCAAATGATTCTTCTACAACCTCTATTTCCAGACCTCTGTGTGAACACTAAATATGGATTTAACCAGAGAGTGAAAGAAATATTTTTCTAATGTTATATACGGAAAGGAAAAGTAAATTGAATGAGAAGCATGTTCTAACACAGGCATCTCAAACTCTAAAAATGAGAAGTGAAATATTTAGGTCAAATACAAACCAAATTATTAGTAGTGGTTAACACTTGGTTCTGTAATTAGAGTCAGAGGAAAGTGAGACAACTATTATGCTTTTTTAGATTTCCTTATTCTTTGAATTTTTGTTTTAAGAATGTATTACTTTGCTAATAGGAAAAAGTTTCTGATAAAACCACCTTTAAGAAGGTTGTTATCAAATGCTCTCTATGCATTCTCCCATTTAATCCACAACACTATGTGATGAGCAGTATGTTCAATAAAGAAACTAAGATGTAAAAACTTAAAGTAACTTCACAACACCATACAGCTAGCTATTGAAAGAATAAGGACTTGAAGACTCTCCAGTCCAAATCAGCCCATACTCTAAGTACAGGGCAATACCGCCTCTCCCAGATGTTTCTGGATATGTAGATATTCTTAATTCTTTTTACCAAACCTGAATAAGAAACATGTTCTAACATAGGCATCTCAAAAACTAAAAATAAGAAGTGAAATATTTCGGTCAAATACAAAACAAATTGTTAGTAATAACAACTGAATGGTGCTTTCCTTAGACTCTTTTTAAGGAAACTGTCTTCCACTAACTTCCTCCCCTCTCTCCTTCCCTCGAATATAATTATCTTTAGAAACAAGAATGATCCTACCTTGTTTCAGTGTCTCACTAGGAATTACTTACTATTCACACTTGTCAAGACCATCTAAAGCTGATGCATCCTTAGAGTTCCACTCTGGTAACTTTGGGGAAGGGATTTAAATGCATTGGTTGCTCTTAGTATAAGAAACCATGCACTCAGGAGGAGTTTCATGGCACAAAGAATTGGTAGCAGGTTATGTTGTTTCTCTGGCCAGGAAATATGTTTAAATGAGAGTAAAATTAGTTTTTCAGAAACAGACTTTGTAACTATTATAAACTATCTACGTAAGAAAGAAAATTAGGACTGCACCTAAGGTCAGAGGAAATGAGTACTTTATTTGGTTAAAAGGCTGACGTGAAATTTCACCTACTACAAGTCAGAACAGCTGTCTGGAATATTTCACAAGACTCCAGATTCTCATCTGTTTTTTTAATAGCTCTTGAGGCCTATATAAGAACTTGACCCTGGGTTATCCAAACTAAGTCTTGGATGATCTTAGTTAAAAAAAAAAAAAAAGGCATATTTTAAAAGACTATGAAATTACAACCTACAACCATAAAGTGTGAGAACATGAAACAACTCTAAGTGGGAGAGATGTTCGAATTCTCTGCTTATTCAATAATCCAACAATAGGCCATTTTAGTATTATTTTTATGTATTATATGTACTGACTTTTCAGTCCAAAAAGAAGTATTGCAGTATTTTTTCAGTGCAAAAAAAAAAAAAAAAAAAAAAAGGACAGAAAAGCCTTTATATGGTATCATGCCATTAAATGCATATTAAAAAAGACTCAGGTTTAACTCCAAGTCTTGCCATTAATAAACTGTATGACTCCCAGATTTTCATCTAAAGCTTAGACTTGCATACTCATCCCCTTAACTCTACATACCCTAGTTATCATTTGGTCTTTCTTTTCCCCCTAGATTAATTGCACTGGAGGGCATGTTCTGTATGATTTTAGTCCTTTAACAATTATTGAGACTTGCTTTATGGCTCAGCACATGTCAGTTTTTATAAATGTTTCATGTATGCTCAAAAAGAATGAATATTCTGTGGTCAAGCAAAGTAAGATTATTAAATGAAACTTGATAATTTGTGAACTATTAACCTTGTGTCATATAGTTTAAAACTGCTATTCAGTTCAGTTCAGTCACTCAGTGGTGTCCGACTCTTTGCGACCCCATGGAATGGCAATCCACTCCCGTGTTCTTGCCTGGAGAATCCCAGGGACCTGGAAGCCTGGTGGGCTGCCGTCTATGGGGTCGCACAGAGTTGGACACGACTGAAGCGACTTAGCAGCAGCAGCAGCAGGACTGCAGCGCACTAGGCCTCCCTGCCCATCACCAACTCCTGAAGCTTGCTCAAACACATGTCCATTGAGTCGGTGATGCCATCCAACCATCTCATCCTCTGTCATCCCCATTCCCTCTTGCCTTCAGTCTTTCCCAGCATCAGGGTCTTTTCCCAGTGAGTCAGCTCTTCACATCAGGTGGCCAGAGTATTGGAGTTTCAGGTTCACCCTCAGTCTTTCCAATGAATATTCAGGACTTGCTTCCTTTAGGATGGACTGATTTGATCTCCTTGCAGTCCAAGGGACTCTTAAGAGTCTTCTCCAACACCACGGTTCAAAAGCATCAATTCTTCGGCGCTCAGCTTTCTTTATGGTCCAGCTCTCACATCCATACATGACTACTGGAAAAACCATAGTTTTGACTAGATGGACCTTTGTTGGCAAAGTAATGTCTCTGTGTTTTAATATGCCGTCTAGCTTGGTCATAGCTTTTCTTCCAAGGAGCAAGGGTCTTTTAATTTCATGACTGCAGTCACCATCTGCAGTGCTTTTGGAGCCCAAGAAAATAAAGTCTCTCACTGTTTCCTTTGTTTCCCCATCTATTTGCTATGAAGTGATGGGACCAGATGCCATGATCTTCGTTTTCTGAATGTTGAGTTTTAAGCCAACGTTTTCACTGTCCTCTTTCACTTTCATCAAGAGGCTCTTTAGTTCTTCTTTGCTTTCTGCCATAAAGTGTGTCATCCATGTATCTGAGGTTATTGATATTTCTCCCAGCAATCTTCATTCCAGCTGTGCTTCATCCAGCCCGGCATTTCACATGATGTACTCTGCATATAAGTTAAATAAGCACGGTGACAATATACAGCCTTGACGTACTCCTTTCCTGATTTGGAACCAGTCTGTTGTTAGATGTCCAGTTCTATGCTTCCTGACCTGCATCCAGATTTCTCAGGAGGCAGGTCAGGTGGTCTGCTATTCCCATCTCTTTCAGAACTTTCCACAGTTTCTTGTGATCCACACAGTCAAAGGCTTTGGCGTAGTCAATAAACCTGGGAATCTGGCAAAGGGACTGAGAACCCCCAGGGAATTTGACTTTGGAGGTCAGCGGGAATTGATTACAGAACTTACACAGGCCTGGGGAAACAGAGTTTTGGAGGGCACAAACAAAACCTTGTGCACACCAGGACCGAGGAGAAAGAAGCAGTGACCCCACAGGAGACTGACTCAGACTTGCCCGTGAGTGTCCAGGAGTCTCTGGTGGAGGCGTGGGTCGGCAGTGGCCTGCTGCAGGGCCGGGGGCCCTGATTGCAGCAGTGGGTGCATGGGATCTTTTGAAGGAGGTCACCAGTATCTTCATTACCTCCACCATAGTTTGGTCTCAGGTCAAACAAGAGGGAGAGAACACAGCCCTGCCCATCAACAGAAAATTGGATTAAAGATGTACTGAGCAGGGCCCTGCCTATAAGAACAAGACCCAGTTTCCCTCACAGTCAGTCTCTCCTATCTGGAAGCTTCCATAAGCCTCTTATCCTTATTAGTCATTGGGCAGACAGAATGAAAACCATAGTCACAGAAAACTAATCAAACTGATCACATGGACCACAGCTTTGTCTAACTAAATGAAACTATGAGCCATGCCCTGTAGGGTCACCCAAGATGGATGGGTCACATTGGAGAGTTCTGCAAAAACGTGGTCCACTGGAGAAGGCACTGGCAAACCACTTCTGTATTCTTGCCTTGAGAACCCCATGAATGGTATGAAAACTGTTATTAGGTGATCACAAATTTACAAGTGTTACAAATTGAACATTTTATTATTATGCAGTGATCTTTTATCTTCAATAATGCTTTTTGCCTTAATGTCTTTCTTATCTAATCTGACCAACTTTTTCTTACCTAGAAATTGAATGGCATATCTTTTTCTGTCCTCTTACCTTTAACCTTTCTGTATATTTGTGTCTTTTATAAACTTTGTGTAGTTGACTTTTGATCCCACCTGATGCTCTTTTAATTGGACGCATTTGCACTTGTTTCCTAGCATTTGTTTAAATTGCTGTCTTATTTTGTGCTATTTATCCCACCTGTTCTACATTTATTTTCTTTTCTTGCTGTTGATTATTTTTGATACCTACATTTTTTCCCTCTCACCGTGTGAAAGTTTTCTATCCTTTTAGTGGATACCCTAAAAATTACAAAATGCATACTTACTGCCTGTCATAAGCTAAGATTAATCAATAACCATCTCCATTTCCCAGGGAACTTAAGAGTACATTATCTCTATTGACTCCTTTCCCTACTTATATATTGTTGTTGTTAACATGTTAATTCCATCATGTTTTCTTTTAAGTTTTGCATTCATGAGTGTTTCATGCTGTCATTCAGATTCACCCATGTATTTATCACTTTGCTCCTTTATGTCTTTTGTCTTCTCTGCCCTCCCATCTCGGATATCTTCCCTTCCACATGAAATAAATATCCAGAATCTCCTTATTTTTCTTGATGACCACTCAGTTCTGATCTGTGTTTACCTTATCCCTTTTTCAAAAAAAAAATTCACTGGGTATAAATTCTGGGTTAGCAAATATTTTTCTTGCAGCCTTTTGAAAATATCCTGCCACAGCCTTTGATTCAGCTGTTGTCCAGCTTCCAATAGTGTGGATGTAATTGGTCTTTTTCTTTGACATCTTTTAAGATTCTCTTTGCCTTCGATGTTCTGTAGTTTCACTGTGTGTCTAGTGTGGATTTCTTTTTATTTAATCCACTTAGAAATTTATAAACTTCTGAATTTGTGAATTGGTATCTTTCATCATTCTGGAAAATCCTCAGTAATTGTCTCCATATTTGGTATCTCTGCCCCCATTCTCCCTCTTCTCCTTGTGGAACACCTATTAATTATTAACAGATGTTAATCTTTCTCTCTCCATCATCCTGGACTTTTAATCTGTTTTCTGTATGTTTCATCTTTTTATCTCTCTGTGGTATATTTTGGATAATTTTTATCATCTATCTTCTAGTTATCGCTTTCTTTTCAGCTGTGTCTAATTTAAATTTTTAATCTTAGTTATTGCAGTCTTATTTATAAAAGTTCTCTGTTGGTTCTTTTTCAAGTCCACTCTGGTGACTTTATTGTTGCCTGTTTTCTGCAGATATGCTCAAGCTTGCCTTTTGTTTTTCCAGTAAATCCTTTAATACATTCATCATAGTTAAAAGTCTCTGCCTCACAATTTCCAATATCTGGGTCATTTCTGAGTTTAGTTGTGTCATTTGTTTCATCTCTTGACTACGAATTGTTTTACTTTTTTTTTTGGGGGGGGGTCTTAGAATTTTTGAATGCCACACATCTTGTGAAGAACAGTTGAGAAAGATTAATATTTATACATGGCCACTAGTGTGAGGGACTGAATGAATCAAGTTAGTGAAAACGGGCTTGGCTTTTATTATTTTTACCTTTGGTGTAATACAGTCCGTGTACCTTCAGGGATGGGCTGAAGTCATCTTGCACTTGGGTCAGACCTGGGTGCCAGAGGATCTGTTCTCCTTCTCCACCCTCAGCTTTGAGCCAGTCCTGCTTACCTGCGTCACCCCACAGTCTCAAGCTCCCCCAGTGGTGAAGTGCACTTCTCCCATTGATAGCAGATCTCTGCTTGGTGTTGGTGCAGTATCCTGGGCCAAAGAGGTTTTCTACCTCTCCCCAGGGGCCAAAGGTTTTTGCATTTACTCCTTCCCCAGAGGCAGTGGGTCTGTGCCTGGGGCCTGGAGGCAGGAAGTTATGCTCTCTCCAGCAGTGGTTAATGTTTTTTACTCAAAACAGAGAAAGTCTGAGGAAGTGGTCAGTGTTTCACCTGTCACCCAAGAACATCAGATCAACCACTAACTGCATGCCTGTCTTTGAGGGATATCTTCTCACCAGACTCCTGCCCCAATAGTTCTCATAGCACCCAGTAGAAGCTGGTGGAAAAGAGCTCCAAGGAGAATGTGAACTGTTGTGTCAAAGCACCCACTTCAGTTCAGTTCAGTTCAGTCGCTCAGTTGTGTCTGACTCTTCACAACCCCATGGACCTCAGCACGCCAGGCCTCCCTGTCCATCACCAACTCCCAGGGCTTGCTCAAACTCACCTCCATTGAGTCGGTGATGCTATCCAACCATCTTATCCTCTGTTGTCCCCTTCTCCTCCTGCCCTCAATCTTTCCCAGCATCAGGGTCTTTTCCAATGAGTCAATTTTTCACATCAGGTGGCCAAAGTATTGGAGTTTCAGCCTCAACATCAGTTCTTCCAATGAACACTCAGGACTGATCTCCTTTAGGATGGACTGGTTGGATCTCCTTGCAGTCCAAGGGACTCTCAAGAGTCTTCTCAAACACCACAGTTCAAAAGCATCAATTCTTCAATGCTCAGCTTTCTTTATAGTCCAACTCTCACATCCATACATGACCACAGGAAAAACTATAGCCTTGACTAGAAGACCTTTGTTGGCAAACTAATGTCTCTGCTTTTTAATATGCCTCTAGGTTGGCCATAACTTTCCTTCCAGGGAGTAGGCACCTCTTAATTTCATGACTGCAGTCACCATCTGCAGTAATTCTGGAGCCCCCCAAAATAAAGTCTGTCACTGTTTCCATTGTTTCCCCATCCATTTGCCATGAAGTGATGGGACGGGATGCCCATGATCTTAGTTTTCTGAATGTCGAGCTTTAAGCCAACTTTTTCACTCTCCTCTTTCACTTTCATCAAGAGGCTCTTTAGTTCTTCTTCACTTTTTGCCGTAAGGGTGGTGTCATGTGCATATCTGAGGTTCTCATCGATATTTCTCCCAGCAATCTTGATTCCAGGTTGTGCTTCCTCCAGCCCAGTGTTTCTCATGATGTACTCTGTATACAAGTTAAATAAGCAGGGTGACAATATACAGCCTTGACATACTCCTTTTCCTATTTGGAACCAGTCTGTTGTTCCATGTCCAGTTCTAACTGTTGCTTCCTGACCTGCATACAGGTTTCTCAAGAGGAAGGTCAGGTGGTCTGGTATTCCCATCTCTTTCAGAATTTTCCACAGTTTATTGTGATCCACACAAAGGCTTTGGCATATAATAAATAAATAGTCTCTGTATATATAAATATATAGTCTCTCTCTCTATATATATATATAGTCAATAAAGCAGAAATAGATGTTTTTCTGGAACTCTCTTGCTTTTTTGATGATCCAGCGGATGTTGGCAATTTGATCTCTGGTTCCTCTGCCTTTTCTAAATCCAGCTTGAACATCTGGAAGTTCATGGTTCACATATTTATTGCTGAAGCCCGGCTTGGAGAATTCTGAGCATTACTTTACTAGCCTGTGAGATGAGTACAATTGTGCGGTAGTTTGAACATTCTTTGGCATTGTCTTTCTTTGGGATTGGAATGAAAACTGACCTTTTCCAGTTCTGTGGCCACTGCTGAGTTTTCCAATTTGCTGGCATATTGAGTGCAGCACTTTCACAGCATCATCTTTTAGGATTTGAAATAGCTCAACCGGAATTCCATCACCTCCACTAGCTTTGTAGTGATGTTTCCTAAGGCCCACTTGACTTCACATTCCAGGATGTCTGGCTCTAGGTAAGTGATCATACCTTGATTATCTGGGTCATGAAGATCTTTTTTGTATAGTTCTTCTGTGTATTCTTGCCACCTCTTCTTAATATCTTCTGCTTCTGTTAGATCCATCCCATTTCTGTCCTTTATCGAGCCCATCTTTGCATGATGTTCCCTTGGTATCTGTAATTTTCTTGAAGAGATCTCTAGTCTTTCCCATTCTATTGTTTTCCTCTATTTCTTTGCAGTGATCACTGAGGAAGGCTTTCTTATCCCCAAGAAAAAGAAATGCAAAAAAAACCAAAATGGCTGTCTGAGGAGGCCTTACCAATAGCTGTAAACAGAAGAGAAGTGGAAAGCAAAGGAGAAAAAGAAAGATATAAGCATCTGAATGCAGAGTTCCAAAGAAAGCAAGGAGAGATAAGCTCCCACTTACTCTAAGCTAATATTCAGTCCATACTTGCCCCTAAATTCTTCAAAAGTTTAGCTGATTTGTGTTGGGAGATACTTTTTCATGGGTCTCTCATGTTTGTGCATGATCTATGGAGAGGCACTGACTGCCTCTGTTCTGTCTCAACCACCTTCTCAGCTGGGGTAAAAAGAGATAGCATCTTCCTTGGGAGAGAGACACATTTGATTACTGTCTACTGTAATGAAGATGTCTCCCTCCAGAGCAAAGGAGCAGCATGCTTAACACTCATTATAAAATATTTAGGTTCCTGGAGCTCAGAACCTCCCTGAAATGCAACCCACTGCATGTATAGGTGTCACCTGGCCCTTTTCTCATTGCCCTGTGGGACTGGGGATCAGGGAGCAGCACAGATACTGACACTGATTGATACTACTAGGTTAAGTAATGAAGTCCCTTGTCTCTGGTACAAGAAACTGTGGCAAGCTAACTTATAAGTTGCAGGCAGGGACACATCTTAGACCTTTCCAAGTGTCTTTACTGGCAGCCTCCTATTCTCTGCCAAAGGTGAAACAGTTCATGTATTCTGTCTAAGAGGCCTGTCATTCTGGAATTCAGTTCCTTTGGCTGCCTTCTCTGATGTGTAATAGAAAAGTTTTCATTTTTGTTTTCTTATTAAGATGGGAGGAACATTCTCTTGCAGCTTTCGACATCTTCAATGGAAGCACAACTCCCAAGCTTTACCTATTTGATTATTTTCTATTACCAATGATAGACACTTACAGATCTTTGAATATAATGTTCTGCCTATGCATGTTTAGTTAGTTTTTAAAAGAAGCATAAGTTTGGGGAATGAACTCCAGGAAATGTGAAATGAATGAAATATTTCATCATAAGGGCTGGACCAAGGATGTTTCTTCCAGCATAGGTGAGTCAGGAGAGGGTAAAATAATTTGATTCATGAGGAATGAAATGTTACTCAGAAAGTACATATGCACTGGCCAACTCTTACAGAGATTCAGGGAGATACATAGGAAAACTTCAACACTTGAAGGTAGAGAGAGAACGTTTGAAACTCTCACAGATTGACAGGAGGATGTGACAGAAACACCTGAAAAGGATAAAAGGCTAGGTAGGAGCACAACAAGTGGTGTTTGAGGATTCATAGATTTTCTCTTTGCTGTTTTTTTTTTCCCTCTCCACACCCACGCTCCCTTTTCTTAGCAAACAGAATCTAGATTTCTTCTGTAAGGCTCACCTCTTCTGTATTGTGGAAATGTGGTTAGGGCTGCCAGTTAGTCTTCCCCTAACCAACATTCCCAGGAGTCCCTGAGACATGAAAGACAGAAAAACAGCTGGAGAGAAAGACAGAAAAATTACTGAGCTGGTTGGTTCCTGCTATACAAATCCCCAAACAGCTTTTGTTTGTATTTTTTCAAAGCATAGCTTAACTCTACGAATTACCAATATTCTTACTTTGCTTAAGTTAATCAAAGCTAAATTTCTATTGCTTGCAACCAAAGAAATCCTACTGATACAGGGAAAGTGGTCCAACGGACAGCATGACAGAGGCCACAGGAAGCTTTTAAAGGTAGCCTGAAATCCAGATACTTTATTTAAAATTATTTTAAAAACACATATTAATAATTGTCAAAATTTCTGGCTATGGTAAATGACTAATTGATTTTGAGTTTTTATGTGCTTGCAGTTAATGGTTAAGCTGGTGACATTTTACTATACAAGCTATATTTGGAGTTCACTCTCATATTTCCCATGTAAGAAATAAACAAATGAGAATGAACTGAAATAATACAGATTACATGCCATAAGAAAAACATCTAGGAAGGGTGCTGGGAGGAACAAATGATCTATGTTACAATGAAATATACAGTTGACCCTTGAATAATGTGGGGTTTAGGGGAGCCAACCCCTGAACAAACAGCGATTTTACTGTTAGCCCTCCATATCCATGGTTCCACATCTGCAGAGTCAATCAACCACGGATGCGATAGTACTGTAGAAAGTATTCAGTGAAGGAAATCTACATGTAAGTAGAACAGTGCAGTTCACATCTGGGTTGGCCTAAGGGGTAACTGTATATATATGAGAATTATATATATATATTATATGTAATATATATTATTATATATAAGAGAATCATTATATAACATATATAACATAATATATATTATATATATATCTTACTCTGCATTCTTTTTAGGGTTATTTCATTACTTTAAAAATATAAGGGAATTTAACAGTTTGCCCAGATTAGTTTAACTCAAACTTGGGATTATTGACAATTGTGCAGGATAATTCTTTGTTTGGGGTGGGAGGAGCTGTCCAATGCGTTGTAAGATGCTTATTAGCATCCCTGGCTTCTACTTAGCCCCACTATACGCCAGTAATGCCCCTAGTAATGACGATCAAAAATGCCTCTTGACATTATCAAATGTCCCTCTGGGGGCAAAACTCTCCCCTGATTAAGAAACACTGGTTTTATAGAAAGAGACTCACAGACTTAGAGAATGAACTTATGGTTGTTAGGGAATTTGGGATGGACATGTACACACTGCTATATTTAAAATAAATAACCAAGAAAGACCAACTGTATAGCACAAGGAACTCTGCTCCATATTGTGTGGCAGACTGGATGGGAGAGGAGTTTGGGGGAGAATGGATACATGAATATGTATGGCTTCACCTGTGTCACCAGCCCTACGTGGCTACTGAGCACTTGAAACGTAGCTACTCTGAAGTGAGATGTGTAGTTAGCATAAAATATGCACTGGATTTTGAAGACTTGATACAAAAAAAGAATGTAAAATAACTCACAATTTTTATGTTAACTGAACTATTTTGGGGTGGTATACTTAAATTGGGTGAAATAAAATTAATTACACCTGCTCAGTTTTATATTAATGTCACTACAGAAAATTCTAAATTACATATATTGCACATTATATTTCATTGAACAGCCCTGATCTAGAAACTTGAAATGATTCAGTATTACTTTTTAGTGAAATAAATTCTCAAGTCTATCAAACGAGCCAAAAAGACTTTGGGAAGCTTTTCACAGCCCTATAAAATTAGCTCACTTTTGAGTATCATAATTCTTGATTATCATGCCTGAGCGGTTTTTTGATTTCTTCAAGCCAACTACTTCTGCTCGAATGCTTCATTTTCAATGTTCCAATCGATTCCTCTGTGATGGCAGATTTATCGTCAGGCTGTTCTTTATCACTTTCATGCATGTCAGTTTCTTTTATACACTCGGGAACTTTCCTAGCAAGATGCTCAGATGCTGCTGCATCCATCATACTTAGAAAATCATAAGCAGGCAGAGGAGGTTTCCATTCCTGAGCAGGTAAAACTTCTGCAAGGAAGGTAGAATCAAGGATTAAAGAGGAACAGATATAAAATCCCATCACATGAATATACTAGAAAATGTTTTCTTTTGAAAAATATATTTATAGGACTGAAGGCCTTATCAGTTTTCTTTATCTATGGGAAAGCTACATTTTAGTATCATCGTCTAAGAAACTTGATACATTTGTCAGTACCAGACATTTTCATTTATAGGCTGTGCTATTTTAAATAAAGACAGGTATTAATAGGCAAAAAACATAAAGGTCCATAATCTTGCTGCCTGTTAACCCTTACTGAGGGTTAAAAAATAGCAATATGTGTAATGAGATTACATACAGCCAGGGACAAGTTAAAATGAAGAAGTCTCTTGCTTCCCTCCTTACTCCTGTCTTTATCCCCAAAGTACTGTAACTACAAATCATTCCAGATAAAAATTTTGGACTATATATATATATATATTATATACATTGAAATTTAGAAAAGTTTTGGACCACATATATATATATATATAAAATTTAGAAAAATATCTCATATTTTAAAGCATTTTCTGTTTTGGAAGATTGCTATGGAATCAACTGTACTATAAACAGGCAGTGATTATAAGCACTTAGGAGGGCTTCATGGCAGTGAGTCTTAACATTATTTTAAAATATTGGTCATTAAAAGAAGAAAAAGGATTTAAGCTGATAACATATATATGGGATAAATAGACTAGCTTTACTCCATTTAGTAAACAGATGTCACACAATTTCAGAGTTTAGATGCCTATTCAAAATACTACTTGAGAAATTACATAAGGAAAGGTGTAAACTAAACATTTAATAATTAAATTCCAATGAAAGAATCTATATACTGTTATATGAAAAGAGAGTAAAGCTCATAAAGTAAAAACTCAAGCATCTCTCATAAATCAAATAAAAGCTTAGGACATTCATACAAACTCTAATTTGGGATTAAAACACAAACAAAAACCTGCATCAGTACATATGTATATCTATACTCACTGATATGATTTCTTCACTCAGACTCAAGAATATGAAATCCGTGGTACATCAGCAAGGTACTACATTTAAGTTACCCCTGTAACTGATGTTTCAAATTACAGTGTTGCCCAGATAACAGACTCAAATATAGTCTGCTGTCAGTGTCAACAGTGACAAACGGATAAAATAGTTTCTTGAATATAATGAATAGGTAAGAAGTAAAATAACTGTACTGTGCAATATGCAGATGAAGTATCTTTGAGAGAAGTCCAATTTAAAGCACAGCAAAGATTTAGCAATATTTATTTTCATGGTAAGCACTGCAGCCTAGTCGGAGAAGGCAATGGCACCCGACTCCAGTACTTCTGCCTGGAAAATCCCGTGGATGGAGGAGCCTGGTGGGCTGCAGTCCATGGGGTTGCTAGAGTCAGACACGACTGAGCGACTTCCCTTTCACTCTTCTCTTTCATGCATTGGAGAAGGAAATGGCAACCCACCCCAGTGTTCTTGCCTGGAGAATCCCAGGGACGGCGGAGCCTGGTGGGCTGCCGTCTATGGGGTCGCACAGAGTCGGACACGACTGAAGAGACTTAGCAGCAGCAGCAGCAGCAGCCTAGTGGTCTGAGACAATGACAAAATGCCTGAAACTGGGCATTCTAATTCTGCTCAATATTTCCTCAGGAATGCTACAAAGATCTTAAATAAAACTGTACTCTCCTCACATATGGACAAGAAAGACACTATTATCAAATTAATAATGATAATAATAATAATGACTAACACTGACTGAGGCTTTACTATGTATCAGGAATTATGTATTTAATCCTTACAACCTCATGAGGTAAGTACAATTATTATCCCAACTTTATATATGAGAAAACCAAGTCCTAGAAAGGTCAGAGAACTTGACCAAAATTAAGTGTAAATGTCAAATAAGAACAGCCAGTGGTCACAATTTCACAGAAATTAAGATGTGCAGCAAGCAAGGTGAGGCGGAGACCAGTGGCACCGTGTTACAGACGCGGGCTCTCCTAAGGGTAGCTGCAACATTCGTGTCTCAGACCTGCCTCCCAGGATGTAGTGAGAGCAGGTCCTGGCAGCACGGAGGACGGGCCGCCAGACAGAAAGGTCCTGCGTGGACCTTGGCTTCTTCCCTGCTGCAGAGGCTGCAGGAATAACTTAAGATCAGGAGCAGTGATACAAATAATAGAAACCAGAGACATCACCATCATTGCAATGGAAGAAATACTAATCTCTCAGGAAACTCAGAAGAATAATTCTGATCTTTGGTAATGGTTTGAGTTGAGAAATCAAAGCCCCTAAGGAGGCCCCTTCTTTATACGAAGAATAATAAATACTGTAGGTTTTATACTTTAAACGTATGTCTCTGCACACTTCATTTTAATTTTTGAAATAACTGTACCATAGAGTAGGGACTATCGGGAGGAAATAAGGGGAAAAAAACCACAGTTAGTAGTCAAGGAAGCTGGGTCAGAAGTTCGGGTTTATCTCTAAACATCACATGACCTTTTTAAAAGCTATTCAGTGGAGAGGTACTCTGGCCTGACTTACATATCCTGTCTGATGTAGTCAGAGTCCATGAGGCCTCTGTGTCACAGCAACTGCAAAATGACAGCACTCAGATGCTTCTAAAAAAAGCAATGCGGACAGAGAATGCAGCCTATCTGAAGAGTTCAAGAGCTGCGCCTGAAAGGACCCCTCTGCTGTGTGGTTAGAATGAAGACGCCATCAGTGAGTGATGACAACCACAGAAAGGCTTCTTTCAGATTATGACAAACCAAATAGTCAATTTAGTTACTTTTTTACATTTCTAAATGCTAAAACTAATACACTGTCTCAGAAAACTAGGACTTAAAAATACCATCCAAGAGGACCCAGAATAGCCAAAATAATCTTGCATACAAAGAACAAGGTTGGAGGAATCAAATTTCCCAATTTGAAAACCTATTTCAAAGATGTTGTATTCAAGACAGTGGGGTAACTGGCATAAGACATCTGTACAGTTGATAGAAAAACATGTACATGAATGTTCATAGCAGCATTACTTATAATAGCAAGAAATGGAGACAGTATAAATGTACATCGACTGATGATGGGATATATCCATCCAATGGAATATCCATAAAAAGGAATGAACCACTGATTCACGCTACAACACTGATGATCCTTAAAAACCTACACAAGAAGCCAGACACAAAAAGCCGCATGTTGTACGACTCCTTTTATATAAAACGGACAACGTGGAAGAAATGGACAAATTCTTAGAAAAGTGCAACTTTCCAAAACTGAACCAGGAAGAAATAGAAAATCTTAACAGACCCATCACAAGCACGGAATTGAAACTGTAATCAGAAATCTTCCAGCAAACAAAAGCCCAGGTCCAGACGGCTTCACAGCTGAATTCTACCAAAAATTTAGAGAAGAGCTAACACCTATTCTGCTCAAACTCCTCCAGAAAATTGCAGAGGAAGGTAAACTTCCAAACTCATTCTATGAGGCCACCATCACCCTAATACCAAAACCTGACAAAGATACCACAAAAAAAAAGAAAATTACAGGCCAATATCACTGATGAACATAGATGCAAAAATCCTTAACAAAATTCTAGCAATCAGAATCCAACAACACATAAAAAGATCATTCACCATGACCAAGTGGGCTTTATCCCAGGGATGCAAGGATTCTTCAATATCTGCAAATCAATCAATGTAATACACCACATTAACAAATTGAAAAATAAAAACCATATGATTATCTCAATAGATGCAGAGAAAGCCTCTGACAAAATGCAACATCCATTTATGATAAAAACTCTCCAGAAAGCAGGAATACAAGGAACATACCTCAACATAATAAAAGCTATATATGACAGACCCACAGCAAACATTATCCTAAATGGTGAAAAATTGAAAGCATTTCCCCTAAAGTCAGGAACAAGACAAGGATCCCACTTTCACCATTACTATTCAACATAGTTTTGGAAGTTTTGGCCACAGCAATCAGAGCAGAAAAAGAAATAAAAGGAATCCAAATTGGAAAAGAAGTAAAACTCTCACTGTTTGCAGATGACATGATCCTCTACATAGAAAACCCTAAAGACTCCACCAGAAAATTACTAGAGCTAATCAATGAATATAGTAAAGCTGCAGGATATAAAATCAACACACAGAAATCCCTTGCATTCCTATACACTAATAATGAGAAAATAGAAAGAGAAATTACAGAAACAATTCCATTCACCATTGCAATGAAAAGAATAAAATACTTAGGAATATATCTACCTAAAGAAAGTAAAGAGTTATATATAGAAAACTATAAAACACTGGTGAAGGAAATCAAAGAGGACACTAATAAATGGAGAAATATACCATGTTCATGTATCAGAAGAATCAATATAGTGAAAATGAGTATACTACCCCAAGCAATCTATAGATTCAACGCAATCCCTATCAGCTACCAACGGTATTCTACACAGAGCTAGAACAAATAATTTCACAATTTGTATGGAAATACAAAAAACCTCAAATAGCCAAAGCGATCTTGAGAAAGAAGAATGGAACTGCAGGAATCAACCTGCCTGACTTCAGGCTCTACTACAAAGCCACAGTCATCAAGACAGTATGGTACTGGCACAAAGACAGAAATATAGATCAATGGAACAAAATAAAAAGCCCAGAGATAAATCCACGCACCTATGGACACCTTATCTTTGACAAAGGAGGAAAGAATATACAATGGATTAAAGACAATCTCTTTAACAAGTGGTGCTGGGAAAACTGGTCAACCACTTATAAAAGAATGAAACTAGAACGCTTTCTAACACTATACACAAAAATAAACTCAAAATGGATTAAAGATCTAGATGTAAGACCAGAAACTATAAAACTCCTAGAGGAGAACATAGGCAAAACACTCTCCAACATAAATCACAGCAGGATCCTCTATGACCCACCTCCCAGAATATTGGAAATAAAAGCAAAAATAAACAAATGGGACCTAATTAAACTTAAAAGCTTCTGCACAACAAAGGAAACTATAAGACAGCCTTCAGAATGGGAGAAAATAATAGCAAATGAAGCAACTGACAAACAACTAATCTCAAAAATATACAATCAACTCCTACAGCTCAATTCCAGAAAAATAAATGACCCAATAAAAAAATGGGCCAAAGAACTAAATAGACATTTCTCCAAAGAAGACATACAGATGGCTAACAAACACATGAAAAGATGCTCAACATCACTCATTATCAGAGAAATGCAAATCAAAACCACAATGAGGTACCATTTCACGCCGTTCAGAATGGCTGCAATCCAAAAGTCTACAAGCAATAAATGCTGGAGAGGGTGTGGAGAAAAGGGAACCCTCTTACATTGTTGGTGGGAATGCAAACTAGTACAGCCACTATGGAGAACAGTGTGGAGATTCCTTAAAAAATTGGAAATAGAACTGCCTTATGACCCAGCAATCCCACTGCTGGGCATACACACCAAAGAAACCAGAATTGAAATAGACATGTATACCCCAATGTTCATCGCAGCACTGTTTATAATAGCCAGGACATGGAAGCAACCTAGATGTCCATCAGCAGATGAATGGATAAGAAAGCTGTGGTACATATACACAATGGAGTATTACTCAGCCATTAAAAAGAATACATTTGAATCAGTTCTAATGAGGCGGATGAAACTGGAGCCTATTATACAGACTGAAGTTAAGCCAGAAAGAAAAACACCAATACAGTATACTAACTCATATATATGGAATTTAGAAAGATGGCAAGGATAACCCTGTATGTGAGACAGCAAAAGAGACACAGATATATAGAACAGTCTTTTGGACTCTGTGGGAGAGGGAGAGGGTAGGATGATTTGGGAGAATGGCATTGAAACATGTATAATATCATATATGAAATGAATCGCCAGTCTAGGTTCAATGCAGGATACAGGATGCTTGGGGCTGGTGCACTGGGATGACCCAGAGGGATGGTATGGGGAGGGAGGAGGGAGGGGGGTTCGGGATTGGGAACACGTGTACACCTGTGGCGGATTCATGTTGATGTATGGCAAAACCAATACAATATTGTAAAGTAATTAACCTCCAATTAAAATAAATAAATTTATATTAAAAAAAAAAAAAAAGAAATGTCTAGACTAGACAAATCCAGAAAGACAGAAGATAAATCAGTGGTTAGGGAATGAAAAGAGGGGAGAATGGAGAGTGACTGTGAATGGTTACAGAGTTTCTTTTGGGGGTGATGAAAATATTTTAAAATTCAGTAGTGGTAATGGTTGTGAATGGTACAATCTTGCGAATATAACAACAACAACAAAAAAAAAAACAAAACACATCGAATTGTACACTTTAAAAGAGTGTACTTTATGGTATGTGAATTGTATTTCAATATCCAAATGTCTATAGACTATTTAGACATAAGAATTTAGTTAAAACTGCCTAATTTAACAAAAATGAAATGGATAGACCTCCTGGGAAGAAAAAGAATGTTTCAACGATTGACACTTAAATAAATTCAAGAATATGATTAAATATGCATAAACATATATAGTGATAGATTCACAAAATGCAAGCTGAGAGACAGAGTAACACTGAATTGGAGTTTATACACCAGAATTGTGTGTGTGCATGTACACATATATTCACATGTGTTCACATACACACATACACAAACTTATTTCAGAACTCAGTCATGAACAGCATCAAATGTTATTATAAAATAGTTCATTTGCTTTCCAATAACAAAACCTTTACAAGTGCCTTAGGAAACTTCATAACATCACTATTTCCTCAACACACTAATGATCTAGGTTATTACATGTTAATTAAATTATAGCAACAGGCTTGTTGCCACAACTGTACATAAACTAACAAATACATCTATGCCACAAGTACAAACCCACAGTGGTTTTAGAAAAATAGCAACTATGGCATGTCATGTCTTGGGCTTCCCTTGTGGCTCAGATGGTAAAGAATCTGCCTGCAATGCAAGAGACCCAGGTTTGATCTCTGGGTCGGGAAGATCCCCTGGAGAAGAAAATGACAATCTACTCCAGTAGTCTTGCCTAGAGAATTCCATAGACAGAGGAGCCTGGTGGGCTACAGTCCATGGGGTCGCAAAGAGTTGGATACCACTGAACAACTACACTTTCACTTTCATGGCATGTCATAAAACCAGCATTGTGAATTCTGGGCCAAGATCTATTTTCTTGTGGTGCAAAATTCTGGCTCTGGAGTACAACAGAGCCATGTTGAAATCCAAGTTTCCTCATTTACTGGTTAATTATATGACTTTGAACTAGTTATTTAGCTCTTCTACAGGTATGTCCTATGACTCCTGTGAGAATAAAGGAGATAATACATGTGAAGCATGTAACTTTGTGCATGATACCTACTGAGCATTCAATAAATGTTTAGCTATTATTAAGTTTAATATAACAGCACTCATTTTCTGTGGGTAAGAATATCCACCATAGAGCAGACTGTATGGACAACATTATCAGCATATTAATATTTAGAATATTTACAAACATTACAATTCAGTTCATTCTAGCATTCATCAGCTATAATTCAAGTTTAAAAATCCATGAAACAAAATGTAAAATTGTACACATTAAAACAGGAAACTTACTGATAGGACTTTCTAGTCCTGCTTCTAATTTCTTCAGCCACAATAAAAGGTTCTGTTTAGTGACAGCCTGGTCTGAAGGAAATGCAAACACGTGGCCACCTGAATGCAGATTCACCACAACAAGAAGAGGAAGGGGAGGCAGGGTACCAAAATATGCCTGTAAGACTCCTCTCCCCACTGGCGTCTTCTTCCTAGAAAAGAGAGCAACTGAACATGTTAATGAATATTTCTTTCTATAGCAAAATAACAAGAACAACTGTTTGTAAAACATTCACCTTTAAATACAGCACCATACCAAGAAGTTTATTTTACAGAAATAAGTCCTAAAAATCAAGAGATCTATAACTACGTTACTAGTAATCAGAGTCGTAAAAAGTTTCTTTTAACATGAGGTATGTACTGTATATCTCTTAGGAGAAAAAAGGCAGCATGAGAGTTTTAATAAAAAAACAGACACAGTCCACAGGATCATCAATTTTGTCCTGATATAATCAATATATATTTCTTTCAAAGTATAGTCAAGTATCTGATCATGTCAGCTCAAAATTAAATGGCTCAGTCAGTTCAGTTCAGTCGCTCAGTCGTGTCCAACTCTTTGAAACCCCATGAATCACAGCACGCCAGGCCTCCCTGTCCATCACCAACTCCCGGAGTTCACTCAGACTCACGTCCATCGAGTCAGTGATGCCATCCAGCCATCTCATCCTCTGTCGTCCCCTTCTCCTCCTGCCCCCAATCCCTCCCAGCAGCAGAGTCTTTTCCAATGAGTCAACTCTTTGCATGAGGTGGCCAAAGTCCTGGAGTTTCAGCTTTAGCTGAAACTAAAGAACACCCAGGACTGATCTCCTTCAGAATGGACTGGTTGGATCTCCTTGCAGTCCAAGGGACTCTCAAGAGTTTCACAGTTCAAAAGCATCAATTCTTTGGCGTTCAGCTTTCTTCACAGTCCAACTCTCACAGCGATACATGACCATTGGAAAAACCATAGCCTTGACTAGACAGACCTTTGTTGGCAAAGTAATATCTTTGCTTTTTAATATACTATCTAGGTTGGTCATAACTTTCCTTCCAAGGAGTAAGCGTCTTTTGATTTCATGGCTGCAGTCACCATCTGCAGTGATTTTGGAGGCCCCCAAAAATAAAGTTTGACACTGTTTCCACTGTTTCCCCATCTATTTGCCATGAAGTCATGGGACTGGATGCCATGATCTTAGTTTTCTGAACGTTGAGTTTTAAGTCAACTTTTTCACTCTCCTCTTTCACTTTCATCAAGAGGCTTTTTAGCTCCTCTTCACTTTCTGCCATAAGGGTGGTGTCACCTGAATATCTGAGGTTATTGATATTTCTCCCCGCAATCTTGATTCCAGCTTGTGTTTCTTCCAGTCCAGCATTTCTCATGATGTACTCTGCATATAAGTTAAATAAGCAGGGTGACAATATACAGCCTTGACATACTCCTTTTCCTATTTGGAACCAGTTTGTTGTTCCATGTCTAGTTCTAACTGTTGCTTCCTGACCTGCATACAGGTTTCTCAAGAGGCAGGTCAGGTGGTCTGGTATTCCCATCTCTTTCAGAATTTTCCACAGTTTCTTGTGATCCACACAGTCAAAGGCTTTGGCATAGTCAATAAAGTAGAAGTAGATGTTTTTCTGGAACTCTCTTGTTTTTTTGATGATCCAGCAGATGTTGGCAATTTGATATCTGGTTCCTCTGCCTTTTCTAAAACCAGCTTGAACATCTGGAAGTTCACGGTTCACGTATTGCTGAAGGCTGGCTTGGAGAATTTTGAGCATTACTTTACTAGCATGTGAGATGAGTGCAATTGTGCGGTAGTTTGAGCATTCTTTGGCATTGCCTTTCTTTGGGATTGGAATGAAAACTGACCTTTTCCAGTCCTGTGGCCACTGCTGAGTTTTCCAAATTTGCTGGCATATTGAGTGCAGCACTCTCACAGCATCATCGTTCAGGATTTGGAATAGCTCAACTGGAATTCCATCACCTCCACTAGCTTTGTTCGTAGTGATGCTTTCTAAGGCCCACTTGACTTCACATTCCAGGATGTCTGGCTCTAGGTCAGTGATCACACCATCGTGATTATCTGGGTCATGAAGATCTTTTTTGTACAGTTCTTCTGTGCATTCTTGCACCTCTTCTTAATATCTTCTGCTTCTGTTAGGTCCATCCCATTTCTGTCCTTTATCGAGTCCATCTTTGCATGAAATGTTCCCTTGGTATCTCTAATTTTCTTGAAGAGATCTCTAGTCTTTCCCATTCTGTTGTTTTCCTCTATTTCTTTGCATTGATTGCTGAGGAAGACTTTCTTATCTCTCCTTGCTATTCTTTGGAACTCTGCATTCAGATGCATGTATCTTTCCTTTTCTCCTTTGCTTTTCGCTTCTCTTCTTTTCACAGCTATTTGTAAGGCCTCCCCAGACAGCCATTTTGCTTTTTTGCATTTCTTTTCCATGGGGATGGTCTTGATCCCTGTCTCCTGTACAATGTCAGGAACCTCTGTCCATAGTTCATCAGGCATTCTACAAACTATAAATGGCTACAAACTATAAAATAAGAAGATACTTAAAGAGACAGACAGAGAAAGACAAATGCTACACAGCAGTAACACTAATACATGGAATCCTAAAAAAAAAAAGTCAAACTCAAAAACAGAATAGAAAAGTTGCCAGGGACTGCAGGGTGGGGTAAAGAAGGTGAGACTGGTAAAAGGAAACAGACTTCTCAGTTGCAAGATGAATAAGATCTAAGGATTTAATGTATAACACAGTGACTATAGTTGATAATACTGTGCTGTATCACTGAAATTTGCTACATGAGTAGAACTTAAATGTTCTCACTCCACCCCATCCCAAAATTTACATTTATAAAACAAATATATGAGGTGATGGATGTGTTAATTAACTAGATGAAAGAGTTTTTTCACAATGCATACATGTATGCATTGTGTTTAAATTATCTCAATGTGCATTTTAAATATCTTACAAATTTATTTGTCAGTTATGCTTGAATAAAGCTGAAAAAAAAACTCACAGCAAAAAAAAAAGAGTTTATTGTAAAACAGAATTCAATATAAAACAAGATCATCTCAGACCATCTGAGGCAGGTTAGTTACTAAAATGATGACTTATATATTGGTTTAATAACATTAACTCCAAAGGTAATTTCATTCCCTAATGAAAACGTAATAATATTTATTACTTTCTTTACTTTTTACATATTAAAAAATAAAAATATACCTACAGATTTAACCAACAAGGGGTAACTGAATCCAAGTATTTCTTTTTTGCCAGCCTCAGTATTGTTTTTTCATGCTGAAGATCTATGCCACCATCACTAAATAAAATAAGTAATGGTTTCTGAAGTCGTAAGTAAGTGGGAAGATTTTCCACAGTGATCTCTGGCTGTTTAAAAACAAAACAAATCAAGAAAAAATGGGAAATTATAATACATAAAATAGAAAATAATGTTCAAATCACTCTTACATGTTAGTTTTTAAAATGTATTTCAAACAAATTTTCATTTAAGTGGAGATTTTACTATATTTATTAACAAGTATGAATCTCAAGAGTGTTTTTTATTTAAACTCATCTTATTTCAATAATGAGTTAGTTATTTCAAAATAAAACTACTAATAGAATTTGAAAATAAAGGAGCTCCTTGTTTTTTAAGCATGTGGCATTTCTAGTAATTTCTGTTAAAATCTGGATCAAACTAGTCAACACACATATGACAAGTATTTTTCCTCTAGCATAAAATAGAAAAAAATATATAAGCTAAGCTTTAAAGATATAATCTTTTAACATCTATGATTACTTAAAAATTAATAAGTCTTACTTTGTTTCAAAACTGAGTTTTTAGCATAATTAAAGTAATCCAATAATATGCTAAAACAAATTTTAAAGGGTCTTATTTGGGGGTGGTTTAAAATAAAGAAAAAGTAGTAAGAATAAGAAATCTTACTCTTTTATTAATTAAAAGAGAACATTTTTTAAAAATATATTTGTAGAAGACAATTTGTTTAGGCTGTTATTAACAAGAATTGGAAAGAGTAAGAAACAAAGTTAAAATACTTAGGATTAAAAACAGCAGTGACTTAAGAGTATTAAAGGCTTCTACCATTTTTCATTTTTAGTATCACATCTATTAATTCATCTTCTGGATATACTTGTGAGCTGGATTAAATCTTCCTACATCAGAAAACAAATCCCCAGCTGACAGATGAGGAAACCAAGGATGAGAAGTTGACTTGCTGAAGTCACACAGCTAAGTAGGAGGAAGAGTTAAATGAAACTAGCACCCAGGGGTTTTGTTTACCAGTATGCCATTTCACTGGATCACACTAGAAATCCAAATGAACAATTTTTTTATCGTGCCAATCACCTCCAATTCACCCTCAAACACCAAACTCTGGCACATACTTCTCCCTACTTAGTTCTCAAAGCCACTTTCCTCTGCCAGTTTTCATTTTTCTTTGAATTCTTGCTCTTTGACCACTCAAAATCCTCTTCTCACACCTTCCTCTTTCACGATTTAAATCTTAGATCCCCTTTTCTCCAAACTCCCCCATGTTGTCTTATGTTAACTATTGTCATTTCTCTTCTACATGAGTTATGTCCCCTTCCTAAAACTGACAGTTCTTATCAAACCAGCAGAACAGATTTGATGGATATGGTGTGATGGAGCCATCACAGCTCAATTCAAAAATTTATTGAGAATTTTAAGATCTTATGCTGGGTGGGTGCATGAGTGTGTGCTCAGTCTCTTGGTTGTTTCTGACTCTTTGTGATCCCATGGACCATAGCCTGTCAGGCTCCTCTGTCCATGGGATTTTCTGGGCAAGAATACTGGAGCAGACTGCCAGGGGGGATCTTCCTGACACAAGGATCAAATCCGTGTCTCCTATATTGACAGGCAGATTCTTTACCAGTGCACCACCTGGGAAGCCCCTTATGCTGGGTACTGAATCAAAAAGAAGTAAGATGCTTAATCTGCCCTCAAAGTGTTCATAGTTTAGAGGAGGAGACAAGTGTGCAAACTGCTGTGATCCAAGAAAAAATTTTAATGTACGACAATAAGAAGACCCCAGTGGCTCAGTGGTAAAGAATCAGCTTGAAATGCAGGAGACACAGTTCGATCCCTGGGTTGGGAAGTTCCCCCAAAGGAGGGCATGGCAACCCACTCCAGTATTCTTGCCTAGAAAATCCCATGGACAGAGGAGCCTGGTGGGCTACAGCCCATAGGGTTGTAAAGAGTCCAACACGACTGAAGTGACTCAGCATAAATAAGGAAGCCTATTGCCTCTAAATTAAAACTAAAAAACAAGGTAGGGGAGCTCATGGGTGATTTTAGGAAGTGACATTTGACCTGGGCCTTGGATAAGGAAAAAGACCTTGACAGACTGAAGTGTGTGCTAGAGTGGGGATTCCAGATACTGGGAGCAGAGAGGTGAATGAGAGTGCAGACAGGTGTTAGGCATACAGAGTATCTGGGGAACAGTGATAGTGAAGTGTACCAGACTCAGGCAGGCAGAAGCAAATATGGCTGTAAGACCACGTGGGAAAATGACTAGAGAGGTTTTCTAGCTCCCAGAAATACTGAGAAGATTTTGTACCAAATAAGTCACATGGTCAGGCCTGTTTTAGATGACTAACTAGAGTATGAATTTGTGGAAAGACAGGCCAGTAGTGGCAGGCATTGCTCTTTCCTGTCAGGAAAGAAAGACTAAGAGTTATGCGAGTTTAGTTAAGATCAGAAACTCAAAAGTTAGGATTCATCAGCTGGTATGATGACCCATATAAGTTATGGGTATAGATACTAAGTCTCCCAAAGAATGAATGTAGCAAAAGAAGAAAAAATGGTTGAAGATGTAATTCTAGAGTGGCAAAACGGTTGAAGGTGTACCTGGAGAGGATGAAACTGCAAAAGCCAAAAGAAGAGAGAATCTTAAAAAGGAAAAGCACAATCAAGGGTTTTGATTGCTACTCAAGAGGCTACTCAGAGAAAAAGAAAAGGTCATCAAATGTGGTTACTGGAAGATGACTGTTGGCTATTTGAGTATATAAGAGACTATAATTATGTGTGTTCCCATATTCTTATTTATAATAAAAGCACAAAAATGAACTCAATGTATTTGAGAAAAATGCTAAACATATTACCCAACAAATAGTTCTAAGTGTGACAGCCTTAAATATACTATTGCTTAATTGGAATAACTACATAGCTAATTAGCATGTAATTAGCTATGATCTGGGGCTTCTCTGATGATTCTGATGATAAAGAATCTGCCTTCAATGCAGGAAACCCAGGTTCAATCCCTGGGTTGAGAAGATCCCCTGAAGAAAGGAATGGTTACCCACTCCAGTGTTCTTGCCTGGAGAGTTCCAATATTCTTGCCTGAAAAACTCTACAGAGGAGCCTGGCGGGGGGGTCATGAAGAGTCAGACACAACTGAGCGACTACCACTTTCACTTTCAAAGATATTCAAGACAAACTGTCAAGTAGACAACTGTATATAGGAGCCTGGAGAGCAGGCCCAAGGTCTGTGCTGGCCATATGAATTTGTGAGCCATTACATAGATGGTATACATGTCATTCTCCGGGCTTCCCAGGTGGCGCTAGTGGTAAAGAACCTGCCTGCCTATGCAGGAGACATAAGAGATGCAGGTTCAATCCCTGGGTTGGGAAGATCCCCTGGAGGAGGGCATGGCAATCCAGTCCAGTATTCTTGCCTGCAAAATTCCATGGACAGAGGAACCTGGTGGGCTACATACAATCCATGAGGTCATAAAGAGCTGGACATGACTGAGCAACTAACATTTAACTAACTATGAGCATTATTTACCTGGACTAATTTGTCATCAGGTTCATTAAAATAAAAGTTTGATGTTATATAAAAAATGTTTACCATCTGGCCATCCACTGCTCTTTCCTATCCAGAGGGAGTCTTTCTAGTACCTAAGGGCAGGCCAGAAGATAGCTTACTCCTAGCTAGCTACTGTATACAGTCACTGATGCTCTCGACTTCAAAGCTCTAACACAAAGCAGCATTAGGAAATTTAACAACAGCACTCATGGAATTTTTTTAAGTTTGGGAAAATCTATCCCTAAATTTAAGCTTGGTTAAAGAAGTTATGATTTATTCTAATTTTCTTCTTTATAGTTTTCTGTATTATCTGGGGAAAAAAGTTAACATCTTATAAAAATTCCAAAAATATTAACTCTATGGATGTGCTAAAGAGACAGTCATTTAATAAAGTCATTAAAGACAAAAATGTTACTTTAATAAATAATTTAGAAAACCGCATCCTAAAAATTTTAATGACTTGATTAGTTATAAACCACAACTTTAATTAGGGAAGGGGAGTTAGTGGGGCTGAGGCCACAAAATGACTTAAAGAACACATTCTTTAGCCTAAAATGTAATATTGTTTAGATCATCATGACAAAAGAAAACAACAAGAGGATATTCATTCAGTATTTATAGTTGATAATACTGCTCCCATGTCACTTTAGAAATGTAGAAAAGCATCAATTTATAATAGTCTAGCTGTGTTTAATATTAATGCAAAACAATCAAAATCAAGAAATGCAGGTTACATCTGTTGTGCCTTTAAATCCACTATTATACAAAGTAGGCATCAGAAAAGGACTTTGATAAAACATATTTTTCTCTACAACAATGTAAGCAATACTAGCTAACATTTGCTGAGTGTTTACCAGGCTAAACACTGTACACAGAGCACTGAACACCCATTCTCATTCAGTCCTTATAATAACCATTTTACACATGTGGAGAGCCGCTGACATGCAGCCAGCAAGGAGGCAAGCAAGGATTGGAAGCCTAGCATGCCGCTCTCTGGAATCCAAACTTGCTTCTTGCCAAGTTTCAGCCCAGATGGAGTACTTCAACCGGCCATCAGCCACAAGCATCTCAGCAAGAAAAATAATCCAAAGACATGTAGACTTTTGGCAGTGGATTAAAGAAGCTATATGCATGATGGGTGAATAATAAAACAGAATCTAGAGCTCACCAAATGAATCTAGAGCTCACTGAACATCAAGCCCTGTGCCAACAAAAGATGGAAAACCATGCATTAAAACACACAAAGTTCCTTACACTATCTTTAACTGCTCTAGATTCTATTTCAAACAACATCCTTATTATATACTCACAAATGTTTCCAGTGATGCATTTGTTATTATTTGAACTATGTCTTGCACATGGACGTTAACTAATGGAATGCTCTCTATTTTGCCTTCTTTGTGTCTGGCAAGCAGCAGGGCTGGAAGAGTTACAGTATATTTACTTGACCTGTGGAGAAACGGAGTATTAAAATTCCCAACCAAAATATAGCAAGTCATCGAAAACATGAACAGTTAGGCAAAGAAGTCACAATGGAGGCAGCAAACGGGAAGCCCTACTAAGAAAAAAGAAAAAAAAAACCATTTCCAGGCAAACTTAGCTCTTATGTGAGGCTATCTGAGCAAGTTCAAGAGCCTTGACAACCTCGATTAGAAGAAAACAACAGATACTAATCTAGCCAGATTTTTCTTTTTCTAGACAATTTACTCATCAAGAAAATGTCTAAACAGGATTAGGAACACACTGAATGGTTCTTAACTTTATGGACTGCTCACCCAACTGCTGAGCAAGGAGATAGGCATTTATGAGAATAGGCTTGTATTTGCCAGGCACTATACCAGGTGCTTCTAGTTACATTTTTATTTAACCCTCAGAATGGCCCTATAATCCTCACTTTACAGATGATGAAAGAGTGATAAATAGCAGAGACAGAATTCACACTGAGGTATTCCAGATACAGAGTCTGAGCTCTCTCCATTGAAAGAGAACCTGAAATCCGCTTTCTCCTACCACTTCTTTTGCTAACTAAACCTAAAAGAAAATCACTGAACAGGAAAAAATGACTGTGTGAAATTACCAGTGATATGGTAACATTTATATCATGCAAAAACTTAATTCATGCTAAAACAAAGTATAAATCTGAAGACTGGGCTTTCTACTGCCCAGTCTTCAGATTACCTGGAAGGTGCTCTTAGTGGATGAGTCAGTTATAAACAAAACATACTCTGAAAACTACTGGTCTAGAAGACAGTGGGTGATTAGCCATGTGTCAGTTGAATAGGTCTCATATTCCCTACAAGTCCAGAGTTCGGTATTCACTTTTCAAAAGTCACTGATTTCTTGGATAGAACAGGAGCTCAATCATCAAATGTGTCACCAGTGTTCAGGATGAAAGATTTAATTAAGCTCAGAAATCACAATTGGAAATAATATAGTCAGAGGGTAAGAAACACAAACAACTCCATGTGCATCTGAAGATGAGTCGTTAGTGTAGAATGTGATGTGTATTAATAACGTCTAAATTTTCAGTTCATTCATTCTGCAGCAATTGAAACATTTTATAGTTTACAGGAGCCCCAAATTCTACAAATAAAGCAACTTAAGTGGCTATAAAAAGCACTGCTTAAGTGTACGTCTGCAATAACAAAAGTAAGTAGAACTATCGGTTCATCACCTAAAACTCTGGGAGAAATATGTAAAAACTCTGATTTTTATGCATACCTTGATGGCAAATCAAAACCCAGACACTCAAGATGTAATTCCTCAAAAAACTATAACTGCAAAGAATTTAAACTGCAGGTAACAGAATCCAAAGAGGAAAAATTTTATAGGAAGATGAAATGGTATGAATCCAATGTTGCTTCATGGGGGGCTCTAGCCTAAAGAAGAATTTTGAGTATGTAAAAATTCTAAATAGCCAGATAGTACTTTACAGATTTTCCCAGGATGAAATTAAAAATTTAGGTATGTTGCTGCCCTATTTTCCTTAAAAAGAATCATGTGAAGACAGGTAATACATTATTTTGCAAACTTCCTCCTCCCTAAAATTATAATACACTTACAGTCTCAAAACATCTTCTTCAGAATAAATTCCTGTGGTAACATATCCTTTTAGGTAGCTTCCTGCTTCAGTGAACTCTTCTTTCGCTATAAATATACAAACAAGATAAAAATCTGAAACCTTTAAAGTTACATGTGCTATTCAACTGGTGAACAGATTTATAGATGATAGTGCTTTACTATTAATTATAAATATATTTCAGTATAGACCTTGTAGCTTCCCTGGTGGTTCAGTGGTAAAGAATCCACCTGCCAAAGCAGGAGAAGTGGGTTCAATTCCTGGGTCAGGAAGGTTCCCTGGAGAAGGAAATGGCAACCCATGCCAGTAGTCTTGCCTGGAGAAGTCCATGGACAGAGAAGCCTGGCGGGCTACAGTCCATGGGGTCACAAAGAGTTGGACATGACTGAGTGACTAAACAAGTACCTACCTTGTTGGTTCTAAAATAAACCTGTGTTATCATGACATTTGATTATTATAAAAATGTACGTTAATATAATGCAACATAATGTACATAATGTAATGTTATGAAAATAAATGTACTCTAAATGTACAGTTGACCCTTGAACAACATTGAGTTTGAATTCACAAGTCCACTTAAACATGAATTTTTTTCAATAAATAGAGTACCTGTATTTTCATTTTATAGACATTTAAACTAGGTGTGGGGAAAGGTTTATGTTCTCCATAAACTCAGAGATGAGGATATCAAAATGGGGAGATGGGGAGATCTCAATCAGAGATGACAAATATGTGGAACCAAAAGAAGGAGGCTTTGAGTCCTAATTCTACCCAAACTGAGCTTCCTGCCCTTGGGTAGATGATTTATCAAACCCATTGTTTTTAAGGCAGAGACAGCAGCATGGAGATTTTTCACTGCACAGGGGGTCAACAACCCAAACCCCCTCATCTTCAAGGGTCAATTTATAGGATTTATAGGGTTCTGATCATACAGATTTGTTAAATAAATATTTGTTGCCTTTTAATCTACTCCTGCTGCTGCAGCTGCTGCTAAGTCGCTTCAGTCGTGTCCCCACTCTGTGCGACCCCATAGACAGCAGCCCGCCAGGCTCCCCCGTCCCTGGGATTCTCCAGGCAAGAACACTGGAGTGGGTTGCCATTGCCTTCTCCAATGCATGAAAGTGAAAAGTGAAAGTGAAGTCGCTCAGTCGTGTCCGACTCTTAGCGACCCCATGGACTGTAGCCCACCAGGCTCCTCTGTCCATGGGATTCTCCAGGAAGAGTACTGGAGTGGGGTGCCACTGCCTTCTCCGTAATCTACTCCTAAGGCAAGGTAAATGGAGACAGCTGTGCTATATGGAGCCTGGAAAGACAGCAGGTATGTGAAATGATGCACACCTTATACCACAAAACCTAAAAGGACCTACATGCAAAAAAAAGACAGAAGACTGGAAATTCTAGTCCTCTGACACTGTCTGTGTTAGGGTTCTACAATTATGAGGGATTTGCATCTTCTTTTTTTATTTCCTGTATTTTCCTGTAAGGTGTTTTTGTTACTTTTGAACTTCGATTACTTTGTGTATTAGTCTTGTCCCATTTGTTATGATATGCATATTCAAAATAAGAACTATTATCTCTATAGGCTTTGTGAATATATTTTCATAAATAATAGCATATTCTGGATCTTACAACTCAGAAGCAAGTCTGAATTAAACAGCTATAGACTAATGAGAAAAGAGCAGAGATGGACTTTTGTAAACGATGTATTCTTGCCAACTGAAGGTCAGATGATACCTCGGCTGGCTGCATGAAAGGTTCACAGCAGCTCAAATAGAAAAACAACGATGGAAGAGCTGAATCATAAGGCACCTAGAGGTCTGGGTATGCTGAACCCAGAAGATCTGTCCCTTAGCAGTTAGTACCATGTCCGTGATGTGAGCACCAACACCATTAACACTGGGTAATCACCAGATTGTCTTTAAAAATGAGGCATGCTTTCCACAAGACTGCGAGACACTGTAGTAAAGCCACTTACTAGGGTGGCAAGATCCAGCTGCAAGCAGCACTGAGAGCTCATTTATGATCATCAAGTTAGTGAGAAATGAGTAATCCATGAAAACATTTTCTTTAGCCTGTGCTATACCAAGCTAGAAAAGATACGTAAGAAAACAAGGCAAACAGAAGGAACTGAGTGCCTACACTCTCATTTCTAAGAGAAATCTCCCTAAATTCTGATCCATAATTGATGACTGTTACCTAAAGCAGTGACATAATGGAATCTGTTTTAGCATCTTCTTTTTTAAATAAAAAACAGTAGGGAAAGACACTAACATTCCATATAATTTGCTCATTCATAAGATTCTAAACTCATGAATATGTTTCTTGGAAGGCTCTTCATGAGTCTACTTGTTCATAAATCCTAAGAGTTCCTTGGGGAATGGGAGTATTCAAGACTGTAGACCTCAGGTCTATATCTGTTTCCACTAAATCAAAGTGTAAATTCCCCTTTGAATGTTTGAAACCAGGCACATTCTCCTCTTTGGTGAAAACTGCCATGTATGTCAGAATATATGGCAACCCAAATATAAGGAAACGATCAGTTATCTAAATAAAAAGTTTTTAACCACTATAAATATACTTGAGATGTAATATTAATAGTGACTTACAATATTTAGTTGTTTTAACTTTAAGCATATTTAATTGCATAAAATAAATACATTAATTTAGCAATACTGCTTCTTTCCACTGTTACATTTTATTACATAGCTATATTTATACACACACATATGTAGATCCATCTGTATTTTAGCTCTGTTAGCAAGAGGCAAGAACACCCCAGTAACTAAAAGCATTCCTAACCCCTAGATCTCAGCTTTTAGATTCAATGTCTCACTAAAGGAAACTGGATTCCCTGGAGAACTGGCTGATTCTAGGAACGGGGCTGGGAACATTTTGCGGCAAAAGGACATTCAAAAAAACAATGGAGACATATCAAAGGTCACAGGTACCAGGATGAGGGGGAAAAAAGCAGAATGAAAGGGATCCTAGGACAACCTGAGCAAATTAATGAAAGTGACTGATTATAATCCATTGAATAAAATAAGAACTCAGCTAACCATACTGATAAACAAACGAGTAGTATGCCAACTAATAAAGGTAGAAGGAATAATGGAATTGGAAAGTGCCTACTTGGCAACTATCATAGTAATACCTCTTTCAGGCAGTGAGTGGATTCTAAAACCAGTATGCAAAGTAAGATGAGAAACAGGACATTTACAGATTTAAATTATATTCCCACAAAGTATTTATTAACTATAAGGGGAAAAGTAGTAACTTTCTAGTGGAGGGGCCTGAAAAATACACCAGTGGATAAAAGAGACATTTCAGCTTTCACGGGACTCACATTAGTCTTCAAACCATTAGAATCTACATGAACAACAATTAGTATCTCATTCAAAAGTGCTCAGCAAATGCTGGTAGTTAGCATTTGTGAATATAATCAAAATGAACATAAAAATTTTATGGATTCATAAGAGCCATAAGAGCCCTTTATTGTTTTATGTTTTCTCATTCAGTAGACGCTGAAAATCCAACAACTATCACATGATAGTTTTTGCAAACAAAAACAAACAAAAAAGAAGAGGAACTAATACCTGACTTAAAAGGAACCAAGCCAGTAAAAAAAAGCATCATATCCAGACTACATCATTCTGGTACACCAGAACCACCTTTATGTATCAGTACTTCAGCATTATGCTTTTCAAGTTTGTGAGAGGTAATTATATGTAAATTTATCATCATTTGTATAGAAATATGGTCAAGTACAGTGTTTCTGGGGGTCATGCAAGTGACTAAGTGGTAAAGAATCTGCCTGCCAATGCAGGAGATGTGGGTTCGATACCTGGGTCAGGAAGATCCCCTGGAAAAGGAAATGGCAACCCACTCCAGTATTCTTGCCTGGGAAATCCCATGGACAGAGGAGGCTGGCAGGCTACGGTTTATGAGCTCACAGAAGAGTTGGATACAACTTGGCGACTAAACAACACACTGTTCCTTATGTCGATCTCTAAATAAAATACATATGTATATACACACATATATGAAAAATTCCCCTCAGCATGTACAATCAGAGAAATATTTTCTCTATGGGTGACTCAGCACCCTAACTAGTATTTTGCCATCTATTATACAATGATGATAAGTTGGCAAAAATTTCATCTTTGTTTCTATTTGCTAGCAGATTGCTCAGGGTTAAGTTTTATGATCACTGCATTGTTTCTAGATATTCTACCTAATTATCTCCTACTTTTATTGCTTGACTCTTATCCTTGTTTTAATGATTTTATTGTATTTGTGCTTTTTATTATCTAAAGACTAATTCTTTTTGGAAGGAGGCCCAGTGTAAATAATAAACAAGAACTTCAGGACACCAGGCACCTGAGGTAGGCAGAAAACAAGGTCAATGTGGGTGAAAAAACATGAGAAAGGGAAAAAGGAGTAAAACATAGAGGCATTTACTTCATGATTTTTCATAGAATAGAAATTAAAAAGTTACGCCCTCTGGATTTTGCCTTCTAAGATGGTAAGCCACATGGCACACATTAACAGTCTTATTCTTCTTTCTAGTGAGTTCTTTTGGGTTTTTTTATTTTTTTTTAATTTTGAAGACAAAGTAGAAAGCAAAAATTACTAAACAGCAATTTTTAGAAAGCAAAATTTAGTAAGAATCAATAGTTAATAGTATCAACTATATACAATTATAATGCTGGACATTGGGGATCTTCTTCCCATACAAACACTCTTAAAATATTTCATTCAGACTTTGAAATTCATCTTAAATAAAAGAAAAATGAAAGAGGAAGTTTGCTACATAAATGGAAACAGCATGAGAATGCCAACTAAACATTGTTACTTGCCATCTGCCTCTGTAAGGATGAGGCAACCAACCATTTCAGTTGTGTTCAGTTGAACACACCCTGAAAGGAGTTCAGGGTGGAAATCAGGAATGAGGCACTCTGTACTCTGGGCAAAACTGGCAGAACAAGCCTTCAGATAGATATTTTCAGAAGATTTTATGGACCCAATTTCTTATATCTTTTCGTATCTAGAAAAGCAGCACTAAAATCATTAACAGAGACATCTGTTCCTTGTGACTAGTAGCAGTCTTATGTCAAAACGTGTGCCTGACTGCATGTAATCCTCTTCACCACAATTACATATATACTGCCTCCCCGCTCAGCTCTTCAGAGCAGATCCCCAAAACTATCGGAGAGGTTGGCTCCAGGCTATAATCTTCATTTTGCCCCCCAATAAAACTTAACTCACAACTCTCACATTGTGCTTTTTTTTTTTTCTCAGTTGACATGATGAAGAAAACACTTTTTGCTACCCAGTCAAGAGGCCACCATCTCCAAAGCCAAGAAAATAACATTCTAAGCAACACCATTGGTTAGAATAAATGTCCTGTGGACTCTCTCTTTAAAACTTATTGAAAGACACAGTACTTTGAAGGACAAAAAAAGTAAAGAGAGGCAGTTTAAGTATAGAGAAGTTTTACTATTAAAAGAACACTATAGCCAACAGTGTAGAGAGAGTTCTAATTGCTCAGTTGTGTCCGACTCTTTGCGACCCCATGGACTATAACCTGCCAAGCTCCTCTATCCATGAATTCTCCTGGTAAGAATACTAGAGTGGGTATTCCACTCTCCAGGGAGTCTTCCCAACCCAGGGATCGAACCCGGGGCTCCTGCCTTGCAGGCAGATTCTTTACCATCTCAGCCATCAGGGAAGCCCACTGGTAGGCTTATGATACTATGGAAAACCAATGATACTATGTAAAACAAACAAATTAAACTTATTAGTATAAGCATTGTATCAAAGCTGAAGGCAAAAGCATTAATTTGAAATGCATCAAAAATAAGATGAATTAGTTTTCCTAGGTTAGTCTCCCATGGAAATAGAAATAAAAGCAAAAATAAATATGACCTAATGAAGCTTACAAGCTTCTGTATAGAAAAGGAAACCAAAAATAAAACAAAAAAACAACCTATGAACTGCGAAAAAACATCTGCAAAGGATGCAACCAATAAAGGCTTAATTTCCAAAATACACAAACAGCTCATACAATTCAATAACAAAAAAACAAACAACCCAATTGAAAAAATGGGCAGAAGGTCTAAACAGAAATTTCTCCAAAGAAGACATACAGGGGCCAACAGGCACATGAAAAGATGCTCATCATCATTAATTATTAGAGAAATGCAAATCAAAACTACAATGAGGTACCACCTCACACCAGTCAGAATGGCCATCATTAAAAAGTCTACAAATAATAAATGTTGGAAAGGGTGTGAAGAAAAAGGTACTCTATTATACTGTTGGTGGGAATATAAAATGGTGCAGCCACTATAGGAAAACAGTATATGAAAGTTACTCAAAAACCCAAAAATAGAGTTGCCATATGATTCTGTAATTCCACTCCTAGGCATAAAACTAGACAAAACTAAAATTTGAAGGGTCATAAGCACCCCTGTGTTCACAGAAGCACTATTCACAATAGCCAAGACACAAACAACTCAAATGTCCATCAACAGATGAACAGATAAAGAAGATGGGGTACATACATATATAATAGAATACTACTCAGCCATGAAAAAGAGTGAAATATTGCCATCTGCAGCAACATGGATGGACCTAGAGATTATCAGACAGTGAAGTAAGTCAGAAAGAGAAAGACAAATACCATATGATATCACTTATATGTGGAATCTAAAATACAACATAAATGAAATATCTATGAAACAGAAACAGCCTCACAAACCAGAACAGACTAGTGGTTGACAAGGAGGGAAGTGTGAGGGAAGGAAGAATTGGGAGTCTGGTATTAACATATACAAACTTTTATATATAGGATGAATAAACAACAAGGTTCTACTGTATAGCACAGGGAAATATTACAGTATCCTATGATAAACCATAATGGAAAAGAATTTTAAAAAAATATATGTGTATAGCTGAGTCACTCGGAGGTACAGTTGAAATTAATACAACATTAGAAATCAACTATCCTTCAGTAAATTAAAAAAAATAAAACAAAAATTAAAAAAAAAAAAGAAATACCAATGAAGCATAAAACAATCAACAAAAATTTGAATAAGTTTAGACAATATGTGTAAATGGCTGAAGTTCACTTAGAAGAGTCAATAGGCAAAAAAGATAAGTTGTCAAAAAGAAAAAGAGACAACCCAATCATAGTCAACATACTTTATAAAATAAATAGACTAAGTATCAATAGGTAAAGTGACTAAAATAGAAAACATTTAAAAAGATACGTGTATATACATTAGCTATTCAGAAAAAGACAAACACTACATGATCTGGCTTTCATGAGGTACTAGAGTAGTCAAATTCATAGAAATGGACAGGAAAATGGTGTTTGCCAAGTGCTAGGGAAACAGGGAAAGGGAGTTGGAGAAGGAAATGGCAGCCCACTCTAGTGTTCTTGCCTGGAGAATCCCAGGGATGGGGGCGACTGGTGGGCTGCCGTCTATGGGGTCGCACAGAGTCGGACACGACTGAAGCGACTTAGCAGCAGCAGGGAAACAGGGAAAGGGAGTTGCTCTTTAATGTGTAAAGAGTTTCAATTTTGTAAGATGAAAAAGTTCTGGAAATCAGAATTTGCACACAATAGAAATACAGTTAACACTAGTTAACTATACACTTATCAAGTGTATGAAACTTATAAAGTTTCATGTTATCTGTGTCTTATCACTCACAAATTTTAAAAAAGAATATTCAAAACAAGAAGACAATATAGCATAAGAAAATATATATTATAAAGCAACAAGAAGAGACAGGTAACTATTAACTAATCAAAATGATAAGGATTTTCTATAGCTAAAGCAATAGAAGAAATCTCAAAATGAATAAATTTGAAAAAAATTTTAACTATTACATATAAAATTACTAGGCAAAGCTAAAAGCAAACAACAAGCTGGGGGAAATAATTGGAATATTAATCAAATGACAAAAGCTTAATATCTTTAGTATATAATAATCTCATAGTAATTCCTTAGACAAATGCTAAAACCTTTAAAAAAAAAAAAAGAATAACACATATACAGTTTACAGAAGACAGAGTTATTCACCTACTGGGAATCCATAGCTATTAAATAGTCTAAAACCTACACAAAGACTCATAAATAAAAATACTCTTTACAATACAAAGCAAAAAGGAAATAAAAGAAATTATTTGTTGGTAAACAGTTAAATAAATTATGGTATATTCATCCAATCAAATATTATACAGCCATGATGTTTTTGAAGAATATTAATCACATGGAAAAATGCACCCACTTAATGTTAATAAAAACAGCAGATACTAACCTAAATACACAGTACTAGCCCAATTACATTAAAATGTATATTAATATTTAAGACATAAGTTCACAAGAAAAGAGGGAAGAAATTACCTTAAAATTTAACAACTCAAAAGATTTTTATTTTTCTTCAAACTTCTTTGTATTTTCAAAATTCTCTACAATTGAGTTCTCTTTAAAAGATTAATTCTTTAAAAAGAAAACAACAAGCCTTCGACTATACATTATATAATTTAAATGTTGAGTTCCACTTACCTCTTGTCATGGTTGGACTAAACAGTCCCAGTACTGACATGGTAGAATAGGAAATTAGGTCTTTATATAATTCCCCATTTAAATATTCTTCTGCTTCTTGGACAGACGTAATGTTCACTGGGCATGAAATCCTGTTGCTGGATGAATATTTATAGTCAAAATTAATTTTTAAAAATACTTCTCAGCTTGTAAAAAAAAAAAAAAATATATATATATATATATATACTGAACTTAGTATATTCCATAGGATAAACATCTGACAAAAAAAAGACAACACTATTCTAAACAAAACAAAAAAAAATCAGTCTCATTAAATAAAATTTCTATCTCCCCAAAAGTGATAAAAAGTAATAGACAGGTTCTTCTCATCAGTGTTCATACTTCCTTAACCTATCCAAGGTGTGTCAAATAAGTAAGGGAATTAGGAGTTGAATAGATCTAAAACTTAAAAAATCTTAGGGTGAAGCTGAATACTTACAGTTGAATAAATTTTAAGAGATCTTCAGTTCCCAGCATACCAGTGTAAGATACCGGGTTCTGGCCTTCCTTGTACATCTTTACAACAGGAAATTCGGTAACATTTTGCTTGGTACACACATGAGACCAATCTGCGCAGTTTACTCTAGCAAGCAGCATAGTGGATGTGCCTAAATAAAAAGAAAAATGCACATTTTTATAATGTTAATGTAGAAAACTCAGTTGTTGAGAACTGTTAATGTCTTTATATTCCGCTTATTTCAACTTCTCGGCAGCATGACATACTCCTAGTGCACTCTCTCCCCTTGGTTCTTTGCAGCACCTCCTCCCATCGGCTCCAACCTCTCCCCAGCTGCCTCCTTTTGTTCCGTTTTGCAGGCTCTTCGGCTAGTGGAGTCGGGAGTTCCCTCAAGGCTCAGTTTAAGTTGTTTTCTCTTCTTGTTCTTCACTCTCTTTTAGATAATCTCAATAATCAACAACCACCTAATAAATCCTAAATTTATAGCTTTGGCCCAGGATCCTCAAAGTTCTAGATCCATGTATCCATACTGCCTTCTCTAGGTCCCTTTGAACAGAAACATCCTCAAACTCAAGACGTCTAAAACCAAACATGGTTTCTTTCCTCTGAACAGTAGTGAACGTTTTCATCCTGAGCAACTCTGAAAGCAAAGTATCACCTTTCACACCTCTTCATTCCTAAACTCTGCAGGTCTTACATTATCAATCTGCACGCCTTCCAATTTTACCACCTAAATTTTGAGTACCTCTTATATCTGTCCCTTTCTCTTTACTGCCACCATTCTAGTCATCACTTCTAATTCATCTCCCAGAATTTAATATGTCTCTACACTGAAGCTAGAGATATCTTTTCAAAACTAAAATCTATTTTGGTATCAGCCCACCTCTACCAATTTTACCAGTCAGGTCTTTCTCACCCTTCAGATCTCTGCATGTGTGACCATTTCAGAGAAGCCCCCACTGACACCCTGATCTACATCTGATTCTTATACTCCTAAAGGACCATGCTCTTTTCCCTACCTCATCATGGAATTATGTACTCATTTGTGTTGTTGTATGATTTGAGCTTCCTGAGGGACTGTGTCTGGTTTCCTCATCACTGAGTTTCCAGAATCTACAGCAGTCCTCGTACATGAAATACCTTAAATATATGTGTGAATATACTATCTAGGGCCTCCATGATATTTACCTAGGGCTTCTCTGATAGCTCAGACTTCCCTAATGGCTCAGACGGTAAAGTGTCTGCCTACAACGTGGGAGACCTGGGTTCGATCCCTGAATAGGAAAGATCCCCCTGGAGAAGGAAATGGCAACCCACTCCAGTACTCTTGCTTGGAAAATCCCATGGACAGAGGAGTCTGGTAGGCTACAGTCCACAGGGTCGCAAAGAGTCAGACACGACTGAGCAACTTCAATTCACTTCACTTCTCTGATAGCTCAGTTGGTAAAGAATGTGCCTGCAATGCAGGAGACCCCAGTTCGATTCCTGGGTTGGGAAGATCCCCTGGAGAAGGGATAGGTATTCCAGTATTCTTGGGTTTCCCTTGTGGCTCAGCTGGTAAAGAACCCGCCTGCAATGTGGGAGACCTGGGTTCAATCCCTGGGTTGGGAAGACCCTCTGGAGAAGGGAAAGGCTACCCACTCCAGTATTCTGGCCTGGAGAATTCCACAGACTGTATAATCCATGGGGTCACAAAGAGTCGGACACGACTGAGCGACTTTCACTTTTCACTTTCACATACCCAACCTGTCTCAACAGTGTAGTTATTTCATACATATTTATTTAATCTAAATAATTTCTTTTCAGCCTGAGAAAACACATAGCAGAACCTCAAAGAGAAATTCCTACTTGTTCTATACTAATACAGTTGATCCTTGGAAAGCACTGTGCAGGCCCACTTACAGATCTGCTTCAGAGTCGATGCTACAGTCCCACATGACCCAAGGTTGGATGAATCCATGGATGTGGAAACTTGGATACAGAGCAGACGTGTATGCTGCTGCTGCTGCTAAGTCACTTCAGTCGTGTCCGACTCTGTGCGACCCCACAGATGGCAGCCCACCAGGCTCCCCCGTCCCTGGGGTTCTCCAGGCAAGAACACTGGAGTGGGTTGCCATTTCCTTCTCCAATGCATGAAAGTGAAAAGTGAAAGTGAAGTCACTCAGTCGTGTCCGACTCTTCAGCGACCCCATGGACTGCAGCCTACCAGGCCCCTCTGTCCATGGGATTCTCCAGGCAAGAGTACTAGAGTGGGGTGCCATTGCCTTCTCCGGCAAACGTGTACATGGAGGGCCAAACCTGTTATACTTGGATTTTCTCCTGCATGGAAAGTCAACGCCCCTAATCCCTGCATTGTCTAAGTCAACTGTATGTGCAAAGTTCTCCAGTTCTCCAAAATATATAGTTAGGTGCAGAGATATCAAAAACCAAATAACAAAGTACCATACAACTCAGCTAGTGAAAGAGAAGAAGAAAATCTAATAAAAGGAAATTTTAATATAGTATTAGATCAAAGAAGGAATCTTTGTATATCAATTTAATCCTAAATTCTAAATTAGGATGTAACCTACCCATATGACTAAAATTGCAAAATGCAATATTTTAACATTTTATCTTCAAAAGTTTTAATACTAAAAATCCATCCTTACATTATGATCCTAGATGCTATCTCATAGGGTCTAGTCTGTCTTATAAAGCTGCTACCTAGAACAATGTCTATTACATATTATGTATCCAGTAAAAATTTGTGAAACGTACCCTGATATTTCTTCATGAGCAAATTTTCAGTGTTTACATTAAAGTATGTTAATACCTGAATATTATATGAGCATACAAAGATAAATCTTTATTCCTTCTAAGCTTGGATCTATAAAGTTCTCTTCTCCTTTATGTTACTCATTTAGTCAGTAAACATCTAGTGGTGCCTGTGCTGGTGCTTGCTCAGATGGAGCATCATTCTATGCACTGCCACCAAAGGATGGAACGTGGTGTCATAATAAATGTAGTTCTCTCCCTTCAATAAGCATCCTCAGTGGGTCTACCACTGCTTAAAATGTCCCAGCAGTCCAAGCTGAAAACTTTGATGTTATCTTTAAAACTGAAAAAAAGAATATTGATATATATTATTACAAAATGATAAGGCTACTTATACTGAAGTTATCACATTTTAATTTTCTCTGCTGCAAAATGGTTTCAATACTTAATCATGTTTCAAGTGGAACAGTCTAATGTTCTAAGATTACTGTAGTATTACACTCCACGGACTTTAACAACACAGCAATTTCAAATAAGGATCCTAATTCAAAAGAAAAACAAAAACAAACATTTGCTGCCACCTTGTGACTGAGTATAAAATATTCTTCATCCTCTTGGACTAAGATAAAATAAGTGGCTTTTCCCCAAAACAACATGAAAGATTATACAACACCCAAAGTATTACAATATTGTCCTAGTTTATAAAATTATAGTATAGGCTTCACCATAGACACAAAACATTATTGTTACCTATAGTATGCATTTCTATATGAAGCCCCATGAACTTCCAAAGTAATCCACCTATCTGATATCTAATTACTAAAAGAATTGTTATTCATAAAGAACATACTAACTGAAAAAAGAAATCAAGTCTTTAGGTTGGTTAATCTGCTTTTTTATTCTACAAACACATACAACTCAGAGTCCTTGCACTGAGGGGTCAGGCCTTTATTTGGTCACCAACAGAGAAGAAAGTAAGAGAACCTCCTTCCACTGTCATTTGGTATCTAGCCAAATGGGCTGGGGAGGGGGCATAATTCTAGTATTCGGGGACATTATCCAATTACTATTTTATTATGGTTTATATTTTCCTACTTTTTCTTTCTTCTAATCCTTTACCAGTAAGGCTGGAAAACCTAAGAGAAGAAACTTAAATCAGTCTGTAGATTGCAACCATAAAGGAGAACTAGAGAGTGACAGGATTTACTTTAAAAAAAAAACATTAGGGATCATATTCTCTACAGACTTAATCATCCCTTCACTTGGGGAATGAAATAATCAAACTATGGATCAAATGTAGTTTGGAAATGAATGGAAGAGAAATGGATCAACAATGATTTTTTATATCTCTGATGCTTTTATTATTATAGAACATATTGTATTTAGGGTTGACTTTTCGGAAATAACTTCTTGAATTCACAAAAGCCCCATATATATATATATATATATATATATATACATACACATACATATACACACACATACATACACACACACGTTGTATACCAGTACACCTTTTCCACAAAATAAAATTTTGTGAAAATAAAATAAAATTTATGAAACTCTACTATATTTGCTAATTTATTTACTCAACAATTAGTAAACACAAGATATTCTGTAGTGTAAGACAATGCACCAAGTCCAATGATCTGAGTATAAGGCATACTTTCTTCCCATAAGGAACTTACTAAATAATAAAAGAGGCTGTAAGCTAATGTCCCAAAAAACTAAATAGTGGATGCATTTCTGGACTGGCCAAGAAAAAGTCCATTTAGCCATAACAGCTTTTATTAACAAGAAAAACAGAGTAAGAAGAAATCATATTAAAGATACAAAGCATGATATGGACTGTCTTATTTGAATGATTAAAAAATATTATACTTACCTAATCCATTACTCTCTCTCTCTTACTAACACTAACAGGCCTCCCCACGCCTCCTTTTCTTTGCTGGGACAGTGGCATAGACATTTTGAGTTCATTTCTTGGATTACTGTTTGTCTACCACTGAACCAGGTTTCATAGAATAGTTAAAATAAAAAGATTCTGGCTATTAAGAAATTCCCTACCCATGAAAAGCTAACTGTATAGCTTCAATAACATTGGGATCTTAGAGCCTTTATTAGACTCTGAGATATAGGCTTATCTATCAAATTTTTATTTTAATAATATTTAGTATATATTTAATAATATTTAACAGTAACTGGCACATAGTAGGCACTCAATAAATGTTTGCTGAATGACTGAATTCAGCCAAAAAGTTTACTGGATTAAGTATAAAGCTATAAGACAGTTTAGTGAAGACAATCAAAGGGAATGCTCCTAACAGTTTTGAAACTCATGGTTCCTTAACTTATTAACTATGGAGTATTAACTTATACTGAAGTTATCACTTTTTAATTTTCTTTGCTGTAAAATGGTTTCAATACTTAATCATGTTTCAAGTGGAATAGTCTAATGTTCAGTATTAACTTATGTTTGTTGTGGAGACACAAACATAATAATCTGAAATTTTATGTGGTTTTCTATACCTTTAGCGAGACACAATTTTACAAATAGCTATAGCTCAGAATCAGGAAAATAAACATGCCTACAACAGTGTAATACCTTTCAGTTTAATTGCCACATCGATATAGGACTGCAGAAATGCCATAGATACTGCTTGCCCTACATTAAAATAAAAAAATAAATAGATATTACAACATACATATTTCTAAAGCATCCATACTTATATATAACAAACATACAGATTAATGGGGTATCTCAAAATTATTTTATACTAAGAAATATTCTAATATGCAGCACTCAGTATTGTCCACACATTCAAGAGAGTTCCAAATACAACTAATTTTCTACATTCATATGGCAAGGAGTATAGTTGAATGGCTATTGTTTGAAGATAAAAGCAATATATGCCTCCAATAACTGTTAAATCTATTAAAATCATTAGCTTGATTGACAACAATTTTCCAAATTAGTAAGCTTAACATCTAGTTTAATCATAATCTTCAATTTATAAGTCAGATATATATAATCAGGGCTTCTCTGGTGGCTCACATGGTAAAGAATCTGCCTGCAATGCACGAGGCTCAGATCCCCTGGAGAAGGGAAGGCCACCCACTCCAGTATTCTTGCCCGGAGAATCCCACAGGCAGAAGTGCCTGGCGGGCTACAGTCTATGGGATTGCAAAGAGTCTGATATGACTGAGCAACTAACACTCAGACTATACTATATATAATCGGTTTTACAACCCTAGAAACAGCTCCGAAGTCAATTGTTTAACAGTGTGGGACATATGAAAGCTATGTCATTTTACAATGTGTAATAACAGAATGCAAAGGTAAGCTCTGCCTAAATGCCCAATATGCAGTACAGTAGTCAGCTCTAAAGCTTCATAATACTCACAGCCAGCATAGAAAAGCACTACGCTGTCAGAAGCCATCGCTGTCGCATGAAACGTCTCTTCCGTTAATTCCACAGTGACTTCCAAAGGTAACTGTCTCTTCCTGTCTCTGTAAACAGTTTCTTCCACTTCATCATCTTGAATTTCTGAAATGTTTGAAGAGAAATTAATGTAAATATAAATGTATAATTTAAAATATTTAAGCTCTTCTCCCAGGCAAGCATATGAAAATTTGGCGCTTCATAGAAACTCATGAATTCATACCATCTTAATATTTTAAATGCATGATATTTAGAAAACTTTCCAGTTGTCTGGGTTCCTATCTTAAATGACTCTCAGATGCTTCCTGACCTAGAAATGATCAAGTTTTAGTTAATTCCAAAAGGAATTACTTACACTTGTCAAGAAATAATATAATAAATATAAATATAAAAATAATAAACTTGTCAACAAATAACATTTGTTTCTAATCAGTATATTAATTTATAACCTAAAAAAGTCCTACCACACACGTTTGACAGTATTTCTTTAGCTTCTACTACACGGCAAGCACTGGGATGGACACTAAGGAAAGTGGTGAGCAAAGCAGACATAGTCCCTGACCACACAGTTTCTATCTATGGAAAAATCAGTCAATAAACTCATCACTAAATAAATATGTAACTATAAATGTGATCAGTTTAAGAAGAAAGGCAAAAGATACAGTGAGAGATTTTAACAGGGAGATTTAAATTGGGCAATCCAAAGTCTACTGGATAATCAAGAAAAGAACGTTTTAGACAAAGAGAACGACATATGCAAAGACTCGGAGACATAAAAGAGCTCAGCATACTCTAGGCACTGAGGGAAGGCACATTTGACTAAAACGAAATAGACTGAAGGAATGACGTGAGAAAACTCGAGGGTTTCTAGATCATGTGTGGATCAGTCACTCAGTTGTGTTCAATTCTTTGCGACCCCATGTATGTATGTATGTAGCCTGCCAGGCTCCTCTGTCTATGGGACTCTCCAGGCAAGAAAACAGGAGTGGGTTGCCATTTCCTCCTCCAGGGGATCTTCCGGATCCGGGATTGAACCTGCATCTCTTATGTCTCCTTCTCTGCATTGGCAAGCAGGTTCTTTACCACTAGTACCATATGGAAAGCCCTAAGAGGCCATATAAACCAAGAAATTTTGATTTTATTCTATGTGTATTGAGTTATGGGTAGATTCTGAATATGTAAAAATCGTTTCATTAACCACAATATACAGAAATATTGAATCATTATGGTATACAACTAAAACTAATATAATGTTACATATCAATTAAATCTAAAAAAAAACTTCAGTAAGACAGACAGACAGACCCACCCACCCATTCATTCATCTATCCATTCAAATATGTAGTAAACACACATACACACACATATTCTGAATTCACAAATGTCCTGTTGGAAGTTTGTATAGATCATATGGTAACACTGGAGGCACATCCAATTTGATTAGAGACAATTAAAGGTTCCTAGAAGTTGACACTAGCTGAACATTATTAAAAGAAAAATGAAACTTAAGGAGGAAGTAGAGGCATGATGAAGCTGGAAATCTGAATGTTGACTAAGCATCTGGTATTAACAATTCTTAACCATGTAGATGAAGTAATAGCATTATGTTAATTTTAAAAGAATCCTTACATGTCTGAAATACAGAGAAATATTTATGGATGAATTTATATGTTTGGAATTAGGTGCAAAATAATAAGTAAGGGCTATGAATGTAACAGGATTAGCCACTGACTGATGGTAGTTGAGTGAGGCCAGGAAATGGTTATCTGGAGGTTTGTTCTATTACCCTATTTTATGATACATTTATAATTCTCTGTAATAACATATTAAAAAGAAAGGAAGTGAGAAAGACAATGCATTCAGAAAACTAAATTATTATTTTCCATATGATTTCCAATAACATAAAAGACTATATCTAGATTTTAGTATCACATCAGCAATTTTTAGCTGTGTGACTCAAGTCAATTACATAACTCTAGGAATTTCAGTGTTCAAACCTGTGAACCATAAGACTTACACTATTAATTTTAAGAAACTTTAAAATATCACATTCTATGACACTAAAAGTTATGCCCTCAATATCAAAATTAATGAAGGCCAATTTTCTCATTTGCAGTATTTTCTTATTATTCACATATTTTCATTTTCCTGCCAGTCCATTCTTATTTCCTAATCCATCCTTTCTTCTCTTACCTTGTTCCAACACCTTTCTGCTTTCCCATTCTCTTAACAAGCCACTTTAGTTTTTAAATATATTCACTCCTCAGCTCTACATTTCACCTACTTATCAACATGCATATATATTTTTTTTAGTCACATAAGTTTTTTTCATACTCTTTTTGTAGAACCCAGTTCATTTAATTCTGACTCACTGTGTGTTCATTTCCTCTGAAGAGCATTTTTCTTTATATTCCACTTTTTCATGGTAACAAACTCTTTCCAAACCTCATCTATTTTTCCTAATTAATGAGAAGGAATGAAAATAAGAGGGCAATTGTGTATTTGGGCACAACATCATACTATATTACAAGTCAATATGGATTACAAACAGGAAATTAAGGCCAAACACCCCCACCCCCAAAACACAAGAACTGGGCTGAGGAGCAAAGACAGGAGAGAGAAAAAACGAGAAGGCAGCACCAGAGGGCAAGCTGAAGCCAGAGAGTCACTAAGTAAAATGAGACATGGCAACAAAATTTTGAAAAAGGCAACTTCCACTGAGGACAGGAATCCTGTTAAACTGACACCTGGATGGTTCCTGTAACTTTGAAAGTTTGCATATATGAACAATGATAGGAACAAAGCAAGGACCAAGAGACCAGAACACAGACCTGCCTGTATAATGATGATGCTATGGAGAAGAACTCCGGCTTAAATCATCAGCAGTTCTAACCTCTGTATACCAGAAAACTAGAGCAGTGCTCAAACCATGAAGCTGGTCATGTATCAGTTAAAGCTCAGAGGCCTTACTAAATTTATAATACAGATTTTGATCATCATAATAAACAGATCTCATGAAAAGAATATGCAAATTCCTTCCTTCCTGGGACTCGTAACAACAGGACTACATAAAAAGTATTTACTCAATGGGACTCATGATAAAAATTCAATAATTTACTAAACGGGATACATTTAGTAAATGCACAAGACACAATCCCTGCCTTAGAAGTTTATAATAGACCAGTACAGAAGGGAGAAAAGCAAATGAGCAATTTCAGAATAGGATACGTTATAAAGAAGTATCAGGAATGATAATGGTCATAAATGAAATTTCAAGTCAGAATGCTCCACATGCCATTTGTGACTTAGTGCAGATCATTTAACTCTGCCAAAACACAGATTCTTCAACTACAATGAGGGTGACCTCAGCTAACTCAGAGGATAACAATCAAAGTAAATAATGTGTGGGAAATAGCCTTGAAAACTATAGAATACTTCAAAACGTAAGCGACAGAACAATAAAAAGAAAAACAGAATTGGCAAAATTCTGTTAAAATTAATGTTAAAATTATTTTGACATTATGGTAAAATTAATTTAACGTTAAAATATTAATGTTAAATGTTTACATGTTAAAACAATAATCATTTTTAACATTATTAAAAATAACGTTAAAATAAGCATAAAAGTTATCAAAGTTTACTCCTTTTATTGTTAACAACTGGATTCATTTACAACTACAAATATAACTATATTCATCAGAATTTCACACCCTAATGGAATAACAAAAATAAATATCATATTGTGGCTCCTGGGTCCTTTTTAAACATGGAATAGACCAGAAGCACTGAAGGAACTGATCTGGAGGATAAAGGCACAGGCGGAAAGAGAGAAGCCTGATATATAACAATGAAAGGTGTCACACTAAGCAAAACAGAGCATCCTTGTATCTTTTTACCTAATCAACTTGCTAAAATGTGATTCCAAATTAATTTCTTCAGGTCTCTTCATATTCTTGAATGTGAAAGTTACTTCACTGAAATTTCACTGGCCTTAAGGATGCTGGGCAGAAATGGGAGGGGAACATGAGCATCAAAAAAACACATTACCTATGTTTAGCTCTGCCATGTCTTCATATTTGACCATTTCCTCAACGTTCATGGTACTTTCCAGATGGAATACTATCAAATCAATATGACTTAACGCCAAAAATTCCACTTGCGTGTCCTAGAAATACATTAATTTTAAAAGATATGACTAGAATATAATGAACCATTTTAATATATTTTACTTGTTTGACACTAAAATGAAACTAAACTTGTGAATTTCAATTTTAATATTTAAAAATAAAAATGGGAAATTAAGTCCAAAATATTAAAAGTATTTAAGCATTACAGAAAGATAGTGCATGCTACTAGAAAAGAAGGCAAAACACGGAACTGGAAAGTCTCATTTGCTTCTTGTCACAGTTACATTTTGCTGAAATCTGAAGTATTTTACATGTAACAGTAAGTCCTACCTCAATACAAGATACAAATATATGCAACTTTGTTGCAAATAGCACCAAAATTCTTTTGATATTTTACATGACTTAGTGACCAAATCACCACCACCACTCAAAATAATACTTAACCTAAAATAAGTCCACTAGAGAGGCCCCTGGTGGCCTAGCAGTTAGGACTGGGGCTTTCACTGCCCTGGCCTGGGTTCAATCCCTTGTTGGGGAATTTAGATCCCACAAGTTGTGTGGCATGGCCAAAAAGAAGGGGGAAAAAGTAATTTAATAAAGATAAATAAATAATTCCACTACAAAGTTCAATTGACTGTTTAGCCATAAACATAAAAATAATACCTGGCCCCAGGTATTTTAAGAATACCAAAATATATTCCATTGAAATTATTCCATTAAAATTTCTTACACTAAGGCTCAACCAAAACTTTTTTAAAACATGAAATTTTAGGCCACTAGATTATTTCAGTAATCATCCCTGCTGCAATCTCACAATCAAACTTGCACGGATGAGGAGTTGTTTCTTACGGATGAGCAAAGAAAGTGGTTTCTGGAGATGGAATCTACTTCTGGTGAAGCAGCTCTAAAGATCGTTGATATGAGAACAAAAGATTGAGAATCTTACAAAAACTTAGTTGATAGAGCAGCAGCAGAGTCTGAGGGGATTGACTCCAATTTTGAAAGAAGTTCTACTGTGGGTAAAATTCTACCAAGGAGCATTGCATACTACAGAGAAATCATTTGTGAAAGGAAGAGTCAATCAATGTGGCAAACTTCATTGTTATCTTATTTTAAGAAACTGCCATAGCTACCCCAACCTTCAGCAACTACTGTCTTGATCACTCAGCAGCCATCAACATCAAGGCAGGGCCCTCCATGAGCAAAAAGATTACAACTCACTAGAGGCTCAGATTGGAGAAGGAAATGGCAACCCACTCCAGTGTTCTTGCCTGGAGAATCCCAGGGACAGGGGAGCCTGGTGGGCTGCTGTCTATGGGGTCACACAGAGTAGGACACAACTGAAGCGGCTTAGCAGCAGCAGCAGCAGACACTCAGATAATGGTTAGCACTTTTTAGCAGTAACTATTTTTTAACTAAAGGTACATACATTAATTTTTTTAGACATAACGCTATTGCACACTTAACAGACTACAGTATAGTATAAACATAACTTTCATATGTACTGTGAAAACAGCATGAACTTTAATTCTTCTATAAAACCTTTTTCCAATAACAAAGTAATGTCCTATTTTGGAATCCTTTATCTTAATAGTAAAAAAAAAAAAAAAATAGCTTCAGTAAGTATTCTTTCCATTACCTGGTCTAAAAGCAAAGCATAATGACCTCACAGTACACATATTTGAACAGTATTACAGTTCTCAAAGTATTTTCCTATTTTGTCTTATAAAATTTCTTATAAGTTAGGAGGAGAGGTTTTATAACTATTTCACAAATGAGAAAACTGAGCTGGAAGAAGTTAATTCAGTTATCTGGGCCCAGAACTAGTCAAGTCTTCTGACTCTTTAACTCGGTATTCATCAGTCAGTTCGGTTCAGTTGTTCAGTCATGTCCTACTCTTTGCGACCCCATGGACTGCAGCATGCCAGGCTTCCCTGTCCATCACAAACTCCCAGAGTTTACTCAAACTCATGTCCATCGAGTTGGTGATGCCATCCAACCATCTCATCCTCTGTTGAACCCTTCTCCTCCTGCCTTCAATCTTTCCCAGCATCAGGGTCTTTTCCAATGAGTCAGGTTCTTTGCATCAGGTGGCCAAAGTATTGGAGTTTCAGCTCAGCATCAGTCCTTCCAATGAATATTCAGGACTGATTTCCTTTAGGATTGACTGGTTTGATCTCCTTGCAGTCCAAGGGACTCAAGAGTCTTCTCCAACACCACAGTTGAAAAGCATCAATTCTTCGGCGCTCAGCTTTCTTTATAGTCCAACTCCCACATCCATACATGACTACTGGGAAAACCATAGCTTTGACTAGATGGACCTTTGTCAGCAAAGTAATGTCTCTGCTTTCTAATATGTTGTCTAGGTTGGTCATGACTTTTCTTCCAAGGAGCAAGCGTCTTTTTATTTCATGGCTGCAGTCAGCATCTGCAGTGATTTTGGAGTCCCCCAAAATAAAGTCTCTCACTGTTTCCATTGTTTCCCCATCTATTTGCCATGAAGTGATGGGACCAGATGCCATGATCTTCGTTTTTTGAATGTTGAGTTTTAAGCCAGCTTTTTCACTCTCCTCTTTCACTTTCATCAAGAGGCTCTTTTTTAGCTCCCCTTTACTTTCTGCCATAAGGGTGGTGTCATCTGCATATCTGAGGTCATTGATATTTCTCCCAGCAATCTTGATAACTGAATCCAGTAGTCATACCATAGACTTATGCAAGAGAATTTAAGTTTAAACTATCTGACCATTTGTAAACATATCAACAATTTTTTAGCATATGTTTAAAATATTTAGAAGATATTCCAAAGAGTTCTTAATTAAAAAAAATTTTAGGAAATTTTTAAGAATTTAAGAAATTCAAAAATTTAAGAAATTTACAAAGGAAATACAGGTGATCTCACTAGTCAAAGTTATCAAAGACATGCAAATTAATATGTAAACTTTTTTGTGTATAGAAATAATTTTTTTTAAAGATTACTACTCAGTACTGGCAAAGATGTATGAAGAACAAGGAATTCTAAATCCTTCTGGTAAAATAATATTTCTGGAAGGAAATTTGACTGTGTATTTTAAAAGTCTTTAAAATTCCCATTAACATGTACACACTGCTATATTTAAAATAAAATGCCTTTCCATGGAAGAAAAGAAAGAAGAATCACATTCAGAAAAAAAAAATGAAAGTCAATTAACTTCACACATGAAAAGTAAAACAGTAGAATCCAAAGAAAACAAAAACACTAATCTGAAAAGATATATGCACTCCAGTCTTCATAGTAGCATTATTTACAGTAGCCAAGATATGGAAGCAACCTAAGTGCCTATGAACAGACAAGTGGGTAGAGAAGATGTGGCATACATATGCAATGAAATATTGCTCTGCCATAAAAAACGAATGAAATGTTGTCATTTCCAATAACATAGATGGACCTGGATGATATCATGCTCAATGAAATAAGTCAGGTAGAAAAAGACAAATGCTGTACATTATCACTTATATGTGGAATTTAAAACATAAAACAAATTAATGAATATAACAAAACAGAAACAGACTCACAGACATAGAGTACAAACTAATGGTTACCAGTAGAAAGAAGGAATGGGGGAGGGGATTAAGAGGTACAAACTACCATGAATAAAATAAATAAGTCACAAGGATCTATTGTACAGCATAAGGAATACAGCCAATAGTTTATAATAAGTTTAAATGAAATATAATCTATAAAATTTTTAAATCACAAAAAAGATTAATTAAAGTGGTTAAGGCCTGAGCTCTGAAAAAAGAAAAATCTCATTTAACAAAATTTACTTCCAGAAATTTAGCAAAGGGAAATAAATCAGTGATGTCGAAAACAGGCAGGTATCACAGCACAATGCCAAGTAATGAAATACAACTGTATGTGAAAGGTAACAGCATGAACCTAAATTTCTTTAAAAATATGCATATGTAGATATACAAATCGGAGAAGGCAATGGCACCCCATTCCAGTATTCTTGCCTGGCAAATCCCATGGATGGAGGAGCCTGGTGGGCTGCAGTCCATGGGGTTGCTAAGAGTCAGACACAACTGAGCGACTTCACTGTCACTTTTCACTTTCATGCATTGGAGAAGGAAATGGCAACACACTCCAGTGTTCTTGCCTGGAGAATCCCAGGGATGGGGGAGCCTGGTGGGCTGCCGTCTCTGGAGTCGCACAGAGTTGGACACGACTAAAGTGACTTAGCAGCAGCAGCAGCATCAGATACACATATATTTATATAAATATACAAACACACATGGAAAAAGAGATTAACAAATGAAAATAACACACAACAGTTGAAAATGTTAACAACAGTTATCTCTGAATAGTGCCAATTCATAGAATTTTCCTGTAATAAGCATATGTTACTTTAGGACCATGTGTATTAACCTCTTTTAAATAAGCACACGTTATCGACCAATATAGAAAATGACCAACCTCTTCAACTCTTCTGATGATAACATTAGTATCGTGAGGAATGTCCACTTCCAAAGAGTCCCTTTATCAAAATGGAAATAAATGTTATATGTTGCCAATCTCAGGAATAATATCCAGGAGGTCAATCTAAAATTGAACTGAAAATTTTATACTAAAAATGTTTATGAAAAAAGATTACAATTTAGTGAGTCTGGGAAATTTTTCATGTAAATACAGACCAGGTTTTCTATACTCTATCTTAATCTACAACTTCATTTAGTAAAGTTTAAAGGTCTAAATATTAATCAAGCTGATAATTAAAGACTTCAACTCAGCAACTGGCTCTAACTATATTAGAATCTATTAGAGATTTGAATTTATTTACCAGTGAACACATTACCAAGAAAAATACTAGTGTCCTGCTAAATAGAGAACAGTTACTATTCCATGTTTAAAATACCTTAACAAAAGCAGAACTCCAGCTTTTCCCAGAAGACGCCAAGCAACCCATTCTGCAGTTGTTCTATCAGCTTCATAAGTAGCTTGTTGACCAACAATAAAAACCAGTGGTAATCCTAGTTGTAGATGAACAGTTGAAACTTGTCTAGGATCTCCAGCAACTTCAGTCTTCATTTAGAAAAAGAACAAAACGTCTTCACTATGTGATAATAATGTTCCAACATTTGGATTTAAACCCTGCTAATAATAAGTGAAAAAAACAAGTCTGTGAAATAAATCCACAATTAACAAAAATGGTCTCATGGTTTTCTGCTCCCATGAACCTATATAATTTAAACTAACATATGAAACTAACAAATTCTACAAGTAGTTATACAGATATTTACAACCAAAAAGAATAAGGTTATCATACAGAAACCAAAAAAAGCAATAAATAAAACTGTGGTGCTGCTGAATAAAGAGAAAGAGATTTGAAACAAAAACGAAACACATAACAAATTCTTCCATATAAGAATTTAACATATATAATGACATCTTACAGAACAATGAGGAACATCTGAGCTGACAGCAGCTTGAACACACATCTAACTTCACTCCTTTCAGAAATCCCAGGACAACTTCAGCAGTAGGATTTTTCAAAACAGATGAACATACACACATGAAGAAGGGAAAAGAGTAAAGGCAGCAAAGTCTTAGAAGCTAGAGAACAACAAAATCCTAAGCCATGAGAGGAAAGGATAAGAAACAATTTTATTTTAACTGCCGAATTCTAAAACTGCTCAGGAACTGTCAGTGCCTGGAGCCTCTGGAACAGAGAAAGAAGGAGCAGAAGGGGAATGATGGCAAGAAGGCTCTAGAATAAGAAAGAACAGACAAAACCTTTGGAGAAGCAGTTAGATCTCTAGATCCTCTTCCCTCACTCCATGAGCTTAGGCAACTACCCCTGCATCACACCAGAAGAAAACTGGGGGGACTGCAGGAACAGCTGAATGTGAATACCATGCTCAAAGCAGAGGGACTGAGCAACCAAATGCTGAGACTCATTCTGTCCCCTCCCCACTCAGTGTCTGGTAGCTAGAAGCTAGACTTCGGTATTTCAGCAGAAAACTGGAAGATCTTTCTCTGGGGATCTTGAACAACCACAAGTTAAAGCCTAAGGCTACTGACGTTGTGGTTCACCAAAACGCTGCCCAGGTCCAACCACCCTATGGAGCTCAAAGTCAACAAGTCTCATCCATAGTCTCAGGGTTTCCAGCCAACTTCTTTAGTTTCATATTCTAAATCATGAGCAAGGAGTAATAAGCATCTGAGGAAAGTCTCTAACATGAAACACCAGAACAAACAGAAAAACAAGTAACATGGAGGAAACAGATTATTCCGGAAGAAGAAAGGTTCAGAAAACCACCACCGATAAGCTCGAAAAGATGAGAAGATACCGTATCCACAAAAAATGAAAACTAAAGTTGAATAAATCTGCCAGGAAGTATGGCAAAGACAGCTGGAAAATAGAAAAGATAATAAAATTGAGGGACTAGTTCAAAAGACTCAACATTCAAACAGGAGTCCCAGAAAGAGAGAAGGGAGAAAACAGAAGGGAAGAAAACATCACTGAAATAAACACAGAAATTTCCCACAACTAAAGGAGCACGAGCTGCCAGACTGAAAGAGCCCACTGAGTAAAACCAGCACAGGGGATAAAAGCAGATACGCAGAAAGATGTTTTCTTGCAAATTGCCTAATAATAGAAAATCATTTTTCTAATCCTTAAAGTTTCCAGAGAGAAATCTGTATTTAGCTACGGTAGACATAATTCTAAAATGACTCCCAAAATTCCTGGTGTGCACATTTTGTATAATCCTAATTCCTTGAGCGGGGGTGGTACTCACAGCATAGTCATTCCCTTGATTAGATTATACCATGTAAGACTGTCACAGCACAATGGAGCAAGATTGTCTGCTGGCTTTGAAGGAGAAACTTCCAATGTTTTTTGAGAGGGCCACGTGGCCAGAATCTGAGAACAGACCATAGGAGCTAAGAGCAACACCAGCCATAAGCTAGCGAGAAGGTAGAAACCTCAGCCTCACAACCACACAGAACTGAACTGTCAAGACCTGGATGAGTATAACAACCTGAAGGAACAGAAAAGCCTGGTTTCTTCTTTGAGTATTTGGAGAACCATAAGCAATTCAATATTAAAAAGTAAAAACGGGAACAGAAAAGTAAAGCTGGAGAATTGGCAAAGGACCAGATCATTAAAAACCATGTATATCCTCCTAAGAAAGTAGGCCTTCATTCTGTAAATAATTGAAGCCATTTAGGAACTGCAAAAATTACCAGAACAAGATCATATATGTGTGTTTAAAATACATTACTATGCAAGCAACAGGGAGTATGAACTTAAAGAGAGGGAAATATAGGAATATAGACCAGATCAATTCTTATTACTAAAGTAGTACACAAGAGAGAGGAAGATAAAAAAATTGAGGGACTAGTTCAAGAGACTCAACATTCAAACCTGGATTGTTTGAACCTGGATTAAAGCACTGGCTGTTAGAATGAAGAATTCGAGAAGATATTTCAGATCTAAAATCAGATGCAGAGAGATGCAGGAATTGAGAATGATTTTCTAGGCTTCTGCCATGAATGACTGGACAGTAAATTAACCAAGATAATGGAGCAAGAACAGATGGTAAAAGACAACACGTTAATGTCAGACACGTAGAGCTTAGGAGAGAGACATCTAATTAGTAGTTAAATATAAGGGACAGGAACTTCAAAGAAAAATCTGACCTGAAAATTCAGATTTAAAAATCAAGAGTAGTTAACGCCATAGAAACAGATTGAGGGTGTGTTCTGAGCCTCTATCATTGTGTATGTAGCAAAGCACCCCAAAACCTAATGGCTTAAAATAAAAGAATCATTTCTGTTGTCCGTATGTCTACAAACTCATCTCTGGCCCACGTTGCATTTGTGGGGCATTTTGACTGGAGGGTGAAGGTTCCACTTTAAAAATGGCTCATTTACTAGTTAGCAAGCTATTGTTGACTAGTATGAGCTCAGTCAGAGCTGTGGGCTGCTGCTGCTGCTGCTGCTAAGTCGCATCAGTCGTGTCCGGCTCTGTGCGACCCCATAGACGGCAGCCCACCAGGCTTCCCCGTCCCTGGGATTCTCCAGGCAAGAACACTGGAGTGGGTTGCCATTTCCTCCTCCAATGCATGAAAGTGAAAAGTGAAAGTGAAGTCGCTCAGTTGTGTCTGACTCTTAGCGACCCCATGGACTGTAGCCCACCAGGCTCCTCCATCCATGGGATTTTCCAGGCAAGAGTACTGGAGTGGGGTGCCATCGCCTTCTCCGGAGCTGTGGGCTAGGGGCCTCAATTTCTTTTCACATGACTTCTCCTCAGGCTTAATGTCACAGCAAAGTTGCTGGGTTTCGAGAATGAGCCTGTCATTATAATAAGATGCAGCTGTGCTATGTATCTACAACAATTAAATGTCCAGGAACCCTATCTGCTTAACACACAAACACACAGATTCTCCAACCTGCATCTATTTTCATATGTTTAGAAGTGAAACAATGTATATAATTGCAATGATCATGCATCCGAAGTTTATCAAAAAGTCTGAATCCCAGCCTCCATTTTTATTAATGTTTATAGATAACGTTGACTGGTGAGTAGACAAAATCCTGAGAATTCTTAATATCCCAAAATGGAAGAAAAGGAAATGAGGATGGAGAGAAATGATGAAGAATTGTACAATGAACTTATGAGGGCTTTGTGGGGAAGTGGAAGATCAAACCAAAATCAGAGGATCTTCTCCCAAAGGACCTAAGATAAATATTTCCCTCTCCCATGTGAACAGAAAGGAAAAAGACCTATATACTGTTTTGTTTTTTCTTAGTTGCTTGAAGTCAAAATCTAACCAAATAACAACTGACCAGAATAAAGAACTCAGGAATGAAGTCAGTAGAACTGGGACTGATGAGCTCTGAATCTATTTAAATATGAAAGCAGGGCTATAGAACACAATATAAATATTATAACCTTTACAATGTAAAATAACACAAAACAAAAATCTGGAGGATAAAGAGAAACTGAGATGGAAATAAATATATGAAGTTAATATTCTCATCTTTTACACCAAGGAGTAAATCAATATTATCTAAAATGAAAATAAGCAGTTTTCTTAAAATAATAATTTTTACTTCTCAGTGTTTTCCATAATCATTTCAACACTTAAGACAGTATTTCCTAAACAGCCCTCTAATGATGAAACAATTTCTCAAGAGTTCCATAATTCCTCTAGTTTCTTATGTTTCTTTTTCTTCTAGTAAATTCAAATACGATTAAATCTAATGCTTCTTACTATAAAGCAGCTCATGCAATATGTGCCCATGAATCCATTCATCCCTCTATCTGTGTGTATCTATGTGGATGCAGAGGTTGCATCTAACAGTTCATTTCTGAATGATGGGAATTGGTGGCTTTAAAATTTTTCATTTTTTATACTTTGCTGCACTTTTGAATTATTTATAGCACATATGCACAACTTTTATGTAAAAAGGATATGATGAGTGAGAAGGCCTATTGAAGGTTTTACATATGCTCAGGACAACCCTTTAAACTTCCAGAGAGAAGTCAGTTGATCAGCTACCGAGTCCAAGAGTCTTTCAGTCTGACACTAAGGAAAGTGAGACACCAAAAATTCTATAATGCAAATATTTATAAACTTTTAAAACAGGAATCAAAACATTCACAAAAAAGGTCTTTTCTTAGCCTATGATGTAATCTTTGTGATCTTAGAATGGTCACAGTTCATTATAACTATCATTATAATTACACAATGCTATATTGGGTTGTTCAAAACAACACTTCAAGGCATTAAAATACCATTTTATGAATACACAGTTTATCCTCTAATCTACCTGTAATAAGGTACTACTCCTAAATCTGCCTACATGAAATAAATATGTTCAAGGGGAAAAGATATAGCTCATCTAAGTTAAATGCATATCTATAAATCAAAACAATAAATTTTACATATGAATTATCTAACATATTTAAATAAGACACATACCAGCAGAGGTGCTTCCATTGTCTTAATAAATCGATGAATGTTCAGTGTAGTCAGTGACTGTTTCATCAGTATTCTCCTACATGGCTGGGTCAAGTCCAAGACTTGTTTACAGTAAAAAAAGTAGAGATGTGGATATTCTATATCCTCAGGGCTGCAAATTAAAAATGAGGGACAGACCAACTTCAAGCTCAATGTGTGATTCTTCTACTATGCAGAAAGACATAATAAATCTCTTTGTCCTAAGTCTCATGCTATTGGATTACTGTTTTGGTAAAAGCCTAAAACAGTATAACAAAATTAAGTGGACCAAAGCAAAAAAAGAGAATAAAAGGAATTTTTGAGATGTATAAACAATTTTTTTTCCTGAACTGTTTCATATGGTAACTTTTAAATTAGGTTAGAGACAGGTCTACACAATTATTTTTAAATAAAAGACTGTCACCTTGAGGACAATGAGATTACCTTAAAATATAGTTGCTTTTCTACAGCTATGCTAAATAAAGCTTTGTAACACAAATCTTCTAGGTTTAATTTAAACCCAAATCTGTTTTGAATAAACTTCAGCCAAAACATGCCTTAAGATAGACACCATGTGACACTTTGTGAGAGTTAGTGAGTTTGTATCTGAAATATTAGAAAACCCAGAAAATGTGGCTTATAATTTGAGTTTTGGCATTCCCTTCAAAATGAAAATTCAAAGATAAACTTATAGTAAGTAAGGTTTGCCAAAATAAAAATAACATTTTATAAATATCCATATGGCATTAGTACAGTCTGGCAAAATACTGCAAATTTTTATTTCTACAATGTTATTTTAATTATTGACACATGTTTCAACTGAGCGCCAAGATTCACTGACTTCAAATTTCATTACAAAGCGATATCTAATAGATTCAATGATTAAAGAAATGATCACTCAAAGATTACTTAATGCCTACTATGTTAGGCCCTGTGCTAAATATAAAAGACAAAGATGAATAAGATATTTCAAATCCTTGAGGGGCATGGGCTAAAGGACATATATTTAGTTAAAAAAAACAAAACAAAACGTGGTTCATAAGTACTATAATATACAGGGTCTATGAGAAACAAAGAAACATTTCATTCTGTTCAAGTCAGGGAAGAGAAGGAAGGAAAGGGAAAGGAAGATCATCATAGAGATTAAAAACAGTAAGAGAATGACTTCTCCAAGAAGATAAGACTAAGGAGTATTTCAGACAACAGGAACAATACAGCCAAGGCCCCAAAGTACATAACTTTTTGGAGGGAAACCATAAACAGTCACATATTACTGAATGGTAAGTGTTGAGAGCAAGATGACCCAGCTAGGTTGGACCACATACCATAATTTATGAAATAATAAAATTATGTTAGAAAGTTATCTAATCAGAGATCATCTGGTTGTAGGTAACAGAAACCAAAAAAGTGGGGGTAGGGGGAACTTACTAGTTTAAAAGGGTATCTCACAGAATACAAGGAAAATTCAAGTAACTAGATCAGAGAACAAATGTACAGATCTGAACAGCAAGAGTTCAGGGTCCTTCATTTTGCATTAACACTTTTTAGCTCCCCACTCTTTCTGCTTTATTTCTACATGGGCAAAACATTCAGTAAGCAAGACAGTTAAAGTACTGTATAACCCAGTTTCTCCCATGTTCAATTCCAAGTTCCTGGAAGAAGACATTTCTTTTGCTCAGGTAAGCCCATGGATTGGTTGACTCTAGGTCAGGTGGCCACCTCTAACTTAACAGACTGTGATAAGTATGAAGTAGGGGTAACACCCTTCTTGGCCTATACACAGATACTTTAAGAAGGGACTATGGGGAGGTAGCAGAAAGTACATGTGTCTCTAGAGCATGCTATCGCTTTTACTACTCATCATATATACCCTTTTTTTTTCCTTACCATTAAAAAAAAATTGCTATTGGAGTTGTGTTGATTTACAATGTTGTGTTAGTTTCAGGTGTACAGCAAAGTGAATCAGTTATACATAAACATATATCCGCTTCTTTTCCCACATAGGTCATTACAGAGCACATATACCCTTCTTAACCATTTCAAACATACTCAGGTCCAACATAACTATTAATACACAAGATTATCCAAAGTTATCACCCTGCAAGAAGAACAGTACCTAGAACACAGACGGCATTCAATTGATAATTGTTGAATGAGAAAATGAATAAAGCAAAGAAAAAATAAAAAAACAGATGGAAGAAAATATACATTCATCTCTCCTCCATTAAGTAGTGGGGCTTCCCTGGTGGCTCAGATAGTAAAGAATCCGCCTGCAATGCAGGAGACCTAGGTTCGATCACTGGGTTGGGAAGATTCCTGGAGAAAGGAATAGTAACCTACTCCAGTATTCTTGCCTGGGAAAACCCATGGGCAGAGGAGCCGGCAGGGTCCATGGGGTCACAAAGATTTGGAAATGACTTAGCAACTAACATGTCTCCATTAGGTGACAACTCAAAGTCATTGTTAACTACTTCATCTAGAAGTGATGTCATGTGCTTAGTTGCTCAGCCGTGTCCGACTCTTTGTGAACCCATGGACTGTAGCCCACCAAGCTCCTCTGTTCATGAGGATTCTTCAGGCAAGAATACTGGAGTGGGTTGCCATGCTCTCCTCCAGAGGATCTTCCCAACCCAGGAATTGAACCAAGGTCTCCCGCATTGCAGGCAGTTCTTTACCATCTGAGCCACTGACTACATATTCTGAATCCACAGTCCTTCCTTACCACATCGGGGCCAACTATGATTCCTCACCACTTTGTTAGCCATGAATAAACCTCTCCAATGTGTCATATACTAACAAATTTATGAAAAACAGAATAACTGTATGTTTTTAATTCTCATTTTAAAAATGGAGACAAGCAAAAATCTTTCCAGAACATTACCATGTCTAGTCGTTGATCATCGTATAGTCTGGTCTTGCTGAACAGATTTGTAAGACAAATGAGAGGACCCATACCTTGCCAGTAAATATCCAACCCTCTATATTTGAAGCATGTCACTGTTATTAGCAATTATTCATTAGCAGAAAAATAAAGAAGATGGTAACAGAAGAGAAAGTACAAACAATCCTCAGAGAAACTGTGGGGCTACCCCAGAATCACCATGGGACTGAGAACAGCCGGGTTCCCCCATCCCAAGATGGGAATCTGGCAGTCTCCACTGGCAGTAGCAAAGAGGCTGTCTAAACTACTGCTCACTGTATCTTGAGATGCAGTGACTACATATCATAGAGCTTTATGATACTATCAGCAGGTTTCTCAAATTGTTAAGAATATTAATTCTTATACAAATAGTAAACATGCATCAAAGTTTTCTTTAACTCAATGAGGGAACTAGCAGAATGGCAGTTCATTACGAAGAAGAGGGGAAAAGGAATGTTGGTTGATATTGTACAGAGCAATAAATTTTCTTTGCAAGTACTTCATTCTTTGCCCATGCACTCCCAACAACCCCCCCCAAAAAAAATCATTTCACTTTATCAGTTTTCTATGCACTAACATCCAAATTTACCAAACTGTAAAATATCTGGGATTTAATTGTGTGTGGTTTAACAAATAGTCACTATTTTCTGAGCGGTGAGCAAGAGGACTCATTAAAAACTCTTGCATGGTTTTAAAAGGGTCACACAATCACCCTTTTGCCTTGCTTTGGATTAATTTTCTTGAATAATATTTTGAAGCCAAACTTAAAAGTCATTCAAATGCACTGGTGTTCCTATGTCTCTTGTGTCCCTATATACTAAATGGAAGAAAAACTTTACCCCTAGGTTGCCCAGCCAAAAAGAGTCCAAAGAAGGTCTCTACCTACAACTGTAAGCTAGAAACTAGACAAGAAAATTAAACATTTAGAAAACATCTGTTCAAAATTGTACTCAAATATATTTAAGATTTTTCTGGTATAGTAACTGATGGAACTCTCAAAGAATCTCTAGAGCTTAGTCATAAAAGCTGTTATTTGATCCCCTATCTGATTACTGGGGTAGATATATTTCTAAACACATGACCACTCAAGAGATCACATCTGTGGCTTATCCATATTGTCTTGGTTCACCTTAGTTTAACATCACTTCTGTATCTTTAAGCTCATTTTAGTACAGCCCTTGTGGGTCAGCTGGTAAAGAAACCGCCTGCAATGCAGGAGACCTGAGTTCAATCCCTGGGTTGTGAAGATCCCCTGGAGAAGGGAAAGGTTACCCACTTCAGTATTCTGGCCTGGAGAAGTCCATGGACTGTATAGTCCATGGGTTCGCAAAGTGTCGGACACAACTGAGAAACTTTCACTTTCACATGATAGTAATGAAGAAGATTTCAGGTTTCATTTATATATTCACATCTGCTTACGATTCCTGTCAGATTAGTCCATGCTGTGAGAGTACAACAGAAATGCTGAAAAAGTAATGTGAAATAGGTGAAACTTAAAATAGTTTACTTATGTGTCTTATACATACCCAATACTTTCCAAAACGGCAATTTCCGTGGTTAAGACAAATTGGTATGTGGTCCCATATACAAAAGCAGTTTCCATGACAGCTCTGTGCTCTAAAAAAGAGAGAGGAGGGGAGAGAGAGGAGAGGTTAGTTTGTGTGATTCTATTTGAATACTTTCCTACACCCTTTTATGCTCTACGATGTTTAAAGAAAAATCTTTTGTAGGGATCCCAGTTGGGAAAATGCAGGCAGTTAAAGAAGTTATAAAAAGTCTGTTCTAGTCAAGTCAAGGTAAGAGCAGAACTAAGAGGGAGTTAAAAATGAGTTATACTTGAAGATATACAACAAATATGTGATTTTTTTTTCCCAGTAGTAGGGCAGAGAGTATGAATTCACCACACAACTTTTATATGTTGTACTTTATATATGAATATGTCTGTATGCTATTTATGGCTTATTTTTTTAATCAAACTTATTCTTATCTAAAAAGAGACAATTCTATAAGGTATATTTTTAAAATTAACAGTTCCTCTACCCTTGACCCCATTTCCAATTTCCAAGGGACAACTACTTCCAACTTTCTCACTCTTTCTTTAGGTATTTACCTTCAAATCCCTAAATGACACTCTTACACTCTTATTTCCTGATTATTTGTGTGTGTTAGTATTGTCTACTGACTTCCCACTATGAAAGATGATAAATAGCTCTCTTTTCTGAAACCTCATTCCACAAATGTACACAATTCTATCCCCTCAATTTGCCCAATATAGTTCTAGTTTTTATTAGATCAATAGTCAGTTTTCATATTGTTCAGTTCAGTTCAGTCGCTTAGTCGTGTCTGACTCTTTGAGACTCCATGGATTGCAGTACACCAGGCTTCCCTGTCCATCACCCAACTCCTGGAGCTTGCTCAAAATCATGTCCATCGAGTCGGTGATGCCATCCAACCATCTCATCCTCTGTCATCCCCTTCTCCTCCCTCCTTCAATCTTTCCCAGCAGCAAGGTCTTTTCCAATGAGTTAGTTCTTCACATCAAGTGGCCAAAGTATTGGCGTTTCAGCTTCAGCATCAGTCCTTCCAATGAATATTCAGGACTGATTTCCTTTAGGATTGACTGGTTGGATCTCCTTGCAGTCCAAGGGACTCGAAAGAGTCTTCTCTAACACCACAGTTCAAAAATATCAATTCTTTGGCACTCAGCTTTCTTTATAGTCCAACTCACATCCATACATGACTCATGGAAAAAACTATAGCTTTGACTAGATGGACCTTTGTCAGCAAAGTAACGCTTTCTAATATGCTATCTAGGTTGGTCGTAGCTTTTCTTCCAAGGAGCAAGCATCTTTGAATTTCATGGCTGCAGTCACCATATGCAGTGATTTTGGAGCCCCAAAAAATAAAATCTCTCCTTGTTTCCACTGTTTCCCCATCTATTTGCAATGAAGTGGTGGGACCAGATGCCATGATCTTCATTTTTCAAATGTTCAGTTTTAAGCCAGCTTTTTCACTCTCCTCTTTCACTTTCATCAAGAGGCCCTTTAGTTCTTCCTCACTTCTGCCATAAGGGTGGTGTCATCTGTGTTATCTAAGGTTATTGATATTTCTCCCGTCAATCTTAATTCCAGCTTGGGCTTCATCCAGCCTGGCATTTTGCATTTTACATACAAGTTAAATAAGCAGGGTGACAATAAACAACCTTGATGTACTCCTTTCCCAATTTGGAACCAGTCTGTTTTTCCATGTCCAGTTGTAACTGTTGCTTCTTGACCTGCATACAAATTTCTCAGGAGGCAGGTAAGGTGGTCTGGTATTCCCATCTCTCGAAGAATTTTCCAGTTCGTTGTGACCTACACAGTCAAAGGCTTTGGCGTAATAAATAAAGCTGAAGTAGATGTTTTTCTGGTATTCTCTTGCTTTTTCAATGATCCAACGGATGTTGGCAATTTGATCTCTGGTTCCTCTGCCTTTTCTAAATCCAGCTTGAACATCTGGAAGTTCATGGTTTCATATTGTTGGGACTCAGTAAATACAATTTCCTTTTGAATTTTTTCACTACAGTTATAACTATCTTTTTTAAAATTTTTGTTTAGATTCCTTGCTAATTTATTCCTAAATTCTTCTGGAACTGTCTAAGCTCCCCACCCCCACCCCCCCAACAATACTTCAAATGTATCTGTTTTACTATCTATTCCCTCTCTTTGCAGACATTTCTGCAGTCTTCCAATTTGCTCAAATGTGGACTCTGCTACTCAACCTACCCCAACTTTCATCCTCGGAACTCACTTTCATTATTGTCCTGGGGATTCTCTGATTCTCACTCTTGTGTTGGGGCCTTGGCCTGTTACCCTCATCTTCTGGACTAATTTGTTCCCTTGCTCCCATTCTCTAGCTCCTCTCTGGGAGAGGATATATGGAATAAACATTTTTTGCAACCTTACCTTTCTCCAAGTGGCTTTATTCTACTTTCTTACTAACTATAGTTGTCTGCATATAGAATTCTAGGTTCAAGTCATTCCCCCTAAGAGTTTTGAAAGCATTCCTCTATTTTCATTGGCTCCCAAATCCAAAGTCATCCTGATTCTTGATCCTTAAACCGCATACTTTTTTCTTTCTGGAAAATTTTAGAATAGTGTTTGTTCCCAATATTCTAAAAATTCAAAATGAGATCCTGTGGCATGGCTCTACATTTAAACACTGCTGGGATTCAGTGAACCCTTGTAATTTGGAGGCTCAAATCCCTCAGTTCTGGGAAATTTTCTTAAAGCATTCCTTTGACAACTTCTTCATTTCCATATCTTATTTTCCCTTTTTTTTCTCACTGCCATTTCCAGGTAGTTATCTTCCCCTCCCTGACCTAATCTTCTATCACTGGAATCACATTTCATCAGATTATTCCACTCACCACTCTGCCTTGTTGGAGTCATCTACTACCCCACCCAGGGTTAATCCCCGCATCTCATGAAAAATTTAGCTTCTGTCACACTGTCACGCTCTCCTTGCAAAATCCTAGCTTTTCAGTCCTTGGTCTTATCTGGAAACTCCAGTGATTTCTCTTCAGCCCTGCCTTAACCACTCATAGCCACTGTCCCACTTCAGGCTTGTAATCACCAATCTGCAAATCCTCCAAATTTTCAATGTCTAGCACTCCCCGCCAAAAATAAACACACACACACACCCTTCCATCTCTGGGTCACTCGTCTAGTACATAACCTTAACCTTCCCGAATTTACAGTCTTAACCATTTTCACTGTCCTTCACCCACCTCAGGTCCTCTCATCCCTCCTAGTCCAGCTTAAATTCCATGGTCAGTCTTTATAATCACTCACCCGCCTGTCTAGCCAAAACACAATCCAAGTTAAATCAAACAATCTGCCTATTCTGCACTTACACCCATAAAAATGAATATGACTGGGGGAAGAAAACAAGAACCTGCCAGCATGACCACACCCATGGTCTCACTTTAGATTACTGACATCAACTATCACTGCTGTGTAACAGCCATTCTTTGTTTTCAGGCCTTCTAAAACAACTGGTTCATCTCTTCTTTCCTCACACTATCTGATCACTTTATTTCTATTTCATTAAGAAAATGAATCACTTAAGTAAAACCAAAAGTTCCCAGCACCGTATGTATCTGCCCCCTTAACTAAATTGATGCCAATATTCTCTGTCTTCTCTCCTAATACCATAGGTGAATTTTCCACTCTCCCAGCAAAGAGCCACCCCTTCCCCCATTCACTAGATTCCATCTACCCTAGTCTACTCAAAGATGTTGTTCCAATAATTTTTCCTTCCTTTTTCTCCATAATGTATTTTCCTTTTTCCACAAGATCTTTCATGTCAACACACAAATAGGCTTCTTAAAATATTCATCACTCAACCCCACATACTCCTCCAGCCACTGCCTCGTATCCCCCTTCCCTAAATAGCAAAATCTTATATGAGACTCCATAGTCACAGTCTCCAGTTGCTCTCTGCCTATTCTCTTATACCCTAGTCAGGCATTTATCCCTACCACTCTACAAAAATCATGTTTATCAAGGGCATGGGTAACTTCATATTGCTAAGCATAATGGCCAACTGGTAGTTCTTATCCTAATCAATCTTTCAGCATCCTTTGATACAATTGCTACTATCTCTTCACTAAAACCCTATCTTCACTTCATTACACACAGGTCATTCCTTCCACCTCCTCTACTGACCTGTGAATGATGAAGTATCTAATGAGTTCAGTCTCTTTTCCATCTAGCCTCACTCCCTTCATGGTCTCCTCTGGTCTCACAACTTTATGTCATAAATGTATATCCCTAGTCTGTATTCCACCATCAAATGCAGACTAGTAATATCCAACTACAACTACCTTGTTGATATCTCTACCTGCCTGTCTAATAGGTATTTCACAAGTATGGTGTCTGAAAGTCGATTGCAGAGCTTTCTTCTCCAAACTATTTCCAGTCTGCCCCACCTTAGTTATTAGCAATTTCACCATTCAGGGAGGGAACTCGGGCCAAAATCCTAGAGCCTTGTCCCTGCTCTCTCAGTCTATATCCAATATGTCAGAAAATTCAGTACCTCTTACAATCCAAACTACTGCTAAAATTCGAATGTATTTCCACTGCCATTGCTGCTGATACCCTGGTCCAAACCACCCACCACCATCTCCTGCCTGCATTATTGTTATAACTTCCTGATTTTCTCCCTTATTCTACTATTGCTCCTTCTACTCTATTCCAAACCCAGAAGTCAGACTGATCCTGTTAAAATATAAATCATGGATTTCTGGCTCCACTATGGCAGTGTAAGTCTCTGTACAGTTCATCCCTCTTACTGACTTTAATTACAGACTGTGGACAAAATACAATAACCTGAGGGGCCCTGAAAAGGAAACAATTAATAGGCTGATTGTGGGGTATTATTTTACATATACATTAAGTTTAAACTATGTAGCCATCAAGCTTTATGTCTGTAAAAACAGAATTTTCCAATAAATGATTTTATTTCATAGAGCATATACAATTTTAAATGTTTTTAACAACATTTTATACTAACATGTCCAAGTTATAACCATTAACATAAAAATCATGAAAGCATAATTATTATTTGTTCATAAAACATTTATAAATTTCTTTATGACAAAATTACCTATTATGGCTAAGGTGATGTCGAAACTTTTTAAAAGTCAAGAAAAATATGTCATAAACAGCAAACACCAAAATAAAAATGGAAGCCAAGTCAGTCAACAACATTTACCAAATACTATAAACTACTGAAAACTAAATCAGGTACCATGAGGACTGTTAGGAAATAAAAACAGTAATAGCAGACACAGAGCACCTACTATATGACTAGAACCTTTTTATTTTTTCAAATTCACTTGGTTCTCACAATAACACTAAGAGGTTGGCACAATTATTTTCACCATCTTAGTGACCAAGGAACAGATTAAATAAATCAGTTGTCCAAGGTCATGTGCTTGCTTCGGCAGCTCAAATACTAAAATTAGAATGATACAGAGAAGATTAGCATGGTCCCTGCACAAGGATGACACAAATTTGTGAAGCATTCTGTATTTTTGGGGCTTTCCAGGTGGCGCTAATGGTAAGGAACCCGCCTGCCAATGCAAGAGACATGGAAGACGTGGGTTCGATCCCTGGGTTGGGAAGATCCCCTGAAGGAGAGAATGGCAACCCACTCCAGTATTCTTGCCTGGAGAATTCCATGGACAGAGAAGCCTGGCGGCCTACAGTCCATGGAGTCACAAAGAGCTGGACATGATTGAAGCAACTGAGCATGCCAAGGTCATACTGTAAGTAGGTGGTGGAACAGGGAGTCTAACCTAGGTGTCTGGCTCCAGAGTTCTTGTTCAATCACTATACTATGCTGTATACTTGAAGAAAGAAAATTTAATGGTAAAAGATCCTTTAAACTTATTTTAAAACATTAAGATGGTAGTTAAAATACATTGTGTTAAGTCCTTCAACATAGATGCACAGCAAAGATTAAAGCAAAAGTCGATGAATACCTGGTGTTCCAATGGCTCTGACATATGAGAATGCAATGTTTCTTTTCCCTTTTAGAGCATTTTCTATGTTCTGAAGGTCACCCAGGGTGGTAATATATTTTACTTCATTAAAAAGAAGAGCACTAAAAAAAAAAAAAGAAGAAGAGCACTGAAACAGATATAACTGGTAGAAAAATCTGATAGGCACTTAGTTATTTAATACATATTTTGAGTAAGTTAAAGAACCTAATCAAAAAAGAAATTTAATCTTCTGAACAAACTCTCAGTAGTAAGAACCTAAGAGTTTCAATACTGAATTAAAATCACTCTCGAAATCATTATTCTGTCACTGAGAACATCAACCAGGGACAGTTATGAGAAATAACTGCTTATCCTCTATCACAACTACCTCAATATAAACTATATTTACTAACATTCTCTTCTGGCCAAATAATCCCTTACAAACCTCTCAGCCATAGACACATTTGAGCCCTTCACACATCTAAACTAAAGCCTTCTTTCCACTGCCTATAAGGCCCTGCATGGCCTACATCTTGCCTACTTCTCCAACATCATTTTGTTCTACCATTCCTCATGTCTACCCTACTTTAGGCAACACCTCAGGGTCTTTGCACACACCGTTCTCTTTGCAGAAAGCTATTCCCTCTGCTCCTTCTCATATATACTGCCTCAGCTTAAAAATCTTTGACTTAGAGAAGCCTCTCTTGTATAAGTAGGTCTGCATCATTTTCCTCTTCAATTTCATAATATTTGCTCCTTTGTAGTTCTTTATAATTATTTTTATAATTATAAATTTATAATTATTTATAATTATTATTTTATAATTATAACAATTATAATTTATAACAATTTATAATTATTCATATATATTTTTTTACTTGCTTATCCCTGCCTCTCTCATTAAACTGTTACCTTCTTGAGGCAGGGACTTTGTCTATTGTGTCAGTATTTCCATAATAACTTAGACTAGAACCTGGCACATTTAATGTATAGATTAGAATAACTGATCACATTAGTTCATTGAAAAGAATCTCCTTTTAAAAATTTCTGCTGCTAAGTCATTTCAGTCGTGTCCTACTCTGTGCAACCCCATAGACGGCAGCCCACCAGGCTCCCCTGTCCCTGGGATTCTCCAGGCAAGAACACTGGAGTGGGTTGCCATTTCCTTCTCCAATGCATGAATTCTCTGTAACTAACAACAAATTCCACTTAATCTCTACATGCATATCTCTGTCTGTATGTGTATTTTTGTTAAGCTAGACTTTATGAATTTTGAAAGTTGTTCCGAGTCCACTTACTTAATAAGCAAAAATGTTAGTCACTCAGTTGTGTCCAGCTCTTTGTGACCCCATGGACTACAGCCTGCCAGGTTCCTGTGTCCATGGAATTCTCCAGGCAAGAATATTGGAGTGGGTATCCACTCCCTTCTTCAGGGGAGCTTCCTGATGAGGGATTGAACCTCATTGCAGGTGGATTCTTTACTGTCTGAGCTACCAAGGAAGCCCAAGGTTCATTCCAATAAATTAGTCAATCATAGTTTCCTCTTATTGAAAAACATAGCACTTTCCATTAATATAGCAATTCTCAAATTTTCTGGTCTCAGAATCTCTTTAAACCCTTAAAAATTACTGAGCTCTTCAATGGGTTTGCATGTATGTAGGTTTCATCTATCAATAGTTGCCAAAACAGAAATTAAAACAGCAATTTAAAATGTTAATTCGTTAAAAAATAAAAATAAACACCATTGCACATTAACACTTTTTATTAAAAATAACTAAAATTTTCAAAATGAAAGAAAAGTCTAATAAAAAGAGTGGCATTATTTTACACTTTTGTAAATTTCTATAACACCGAACTAAATAGAAGACACGTAGATTTTCATATTTGCCTCTTTGTTCAGTCTGTTGTGACACCACACACACGTCATGGAGTCTTTAGAAAGTGCATTCATAAAAAAATGAAAGTGAAAAAGGCAAATATCTCAATATTATTAAAAAAATATCATAACTTCAAGGGCACCCTGAAATGGCTGCCCTAAGTTACACTGCTTAAATATTTACCTACACATTACAGATTTCTTCTACTTTTTAAAAGAAATGTGAAACTTAAACTTCTGTAATTCCCAGGGCTCTTGTTTTATTTTTAAAAGAAATATTTACTGTGCAGTACTCACTATTTCCTAGATATTTCCACATGTTTTCATTTAAATCTTCAGGTGGCACTAGTGGTAAAGAACCCACCTGCCAATACAGAAGATGTAAGAAATGCAGGTTCGATCCCTGGGTGGGGAAGATCCCTTGGAGGAGGGCATGACAACCCACTCCAGTATTCTTGCTTGGAGAATCCCATGGACAGAGGAATCTGGCAGGCTATGGTCCACAGGGTCACAAAGAGTCAGACATGACTGAAGTGACTTAGCACATTTAAATTCTCAATAATATTCTTGGGAAATTTCTTGTTCCACACACACAGAGGAAAGAATCTCAGGGGTTAAGTAACATGCTCCAAAACATACCAGTAGTCACTGGTAGAGATTTTCAAACCTAGGTTTTCTGACACTTTGCCTGTAACTTTCTAAACTATGTTATTACTGACCCCTCATAAATGGTAGGACTTCCCTGGTGGCTCAGATGGTAAAGCATCTGCCTACAATGTGGGAGACCCGGGTTCAATCCCTGGGCCGGGAAGATCTCCTGGAGAAGGAAATGGCAACCCACTCCAGTATTCTTGCCTGGAAAGTCCCATGGATGGAGGAACCTGGTAGGTTACAGTCCATGGGGTCGAAAAAAGTCAGACATGACTGAGCAACTTCACTTTCACTTTTCATAAATGGTAAACCAGGTAAAAAGAGAGGCAATCAATAAATAGCAAGAAAGTCTCAGTGGCAATCTGGGTTACTGGCTGCTTATACATTCTGGCTAGCAAGACCAGAATTACCCTCAAGTTACTTCAAAATCACTGGGAGGCACCATCTAGTGAACGTAATCGGGCTGCAATGTAAATTCTGCTTGGGAATTACATCCATCCATGTATCTTTACTGCTCCAGCAGCAATTTTTTTTTTTTTTTTTTTTTGCTTCAAAAATCAAACCTAGGAGTAGAAATCTAACCTTTTCCTCAAAGACTGGCAAGTATAAATTAATAAAAGCCAGTGTTTGGGGGGACCCACTTCCCACATGTCAGGCATAGTGCTAAGTATATTATAAGTAGTGGCAATTTATCAGTTTGGGACTGACTGACTCTCTTGCTTCAGAAATTCCCAGTTTTCTGTCTTCATGGTGAGCAAAGTCCAAGTCCCCTCATACAAGCTGATCATTTTGTAAATTTGCCTTTCCAGGTTCTCTGCTGCTAGGCTGTATGGCCCAGAATCACTTGTCTGACATCCTAAACTGGGAGCCAGTGATGTAAAGAATCAGGGACGGTGCAGAATTATTTCCAGAAGCAGTGGCAGCAAGAGTCAGCTTCAAAGGCAGGCATGACAACAACACTGCTAGCGCCAGCCGCAGTGCCAGCAATGCAGGCTGCGGCACTGGATGGCCAGCAGAGACGCAGCAGTCCTCCCGAGACTGGCTCTGTGTCACGGCCATGACTAACTCACAGCCACATAAATCCGAGTCCAGCTCTCCAACCCTTCTAGTGAGACTGAGAATCCCTATATCCTCTCCAAATTCTTTTCTGCTTAAGCCAGTCAGACCCAGATTTGGGGGTTTATACCTAAGAACACCCAGGTACGCTCTTAGTCTTGCTTAATTTTCATGGCAACCATCTGAGATCAGTACTATCATTAACTCCATTATGTAGAAAAGGTCATGGGACTTAAAGAGGTCATCTTGTCTAAAGTCCCAAAGCTTAAGAGTCATTATTCACGAGGTAGGAGGAGGAGAAAGGGAGGACAGAGGATGAGATGGTTGGATGGCATCACCAACTCTATAGACATGAGTAAGCTCTGGGAGTTGGTGATGGACAGGGAGGCCTGGTGTGCTGCAGTCTACCAGGTCACAAAGAGCAAGCGAGTGATCCACGAGGTAAGACACTTAGGGATCTCTAGGATCCATTCCACGAGCCAGTGCTCCTTTACTCCAGTTCCTAGGAGGAGAAATGGGTTAAAGGTAAAATCTGTTTTAGGATTTTCCTGCTCCAAAGATGTGATAAAAACACGTGAGCCTGCTCTGACCTGGGGGCTCTTCCTGCCCCAGAAAGGCCTTCCTTTCCCTTGGCATACTCTTGCTGAGACTCTCCTAATACAACCACTAGGCACATAAAATATATGGTCAAGACTTCAGTGGGTGTCAGAAAAAAAAAAGGGAGGGGGGTACTCAGCAGTCTACTCTACCCTGCTTTTAGAGCAGCAGGTTGCTTAGCCTTTTTTTCAGGAAAAAAAACCCACTTTTTATTATGTTCTGTCACTATTCAAATTCTAAAAAATTCAATAAAAAGGAACTATTACCTTGTATTTTACCAAAACCCTTAGGGCAAAATGAAAAAGAGGGAGGAGGGAAAAGAGGGAAACAGCACGGGGAGACAGACAGACAAGTTACTTTATCTAAATTAATTACAGTTGGCCAGTGGGTTCTGCATTCACAGATTCAGCCAACTGTGAATGGAAAGTATTCCAAAAAAATAATTCCAGGAAGTTCTAAAAAGCAAAACTTGAATTTGCCATATAATGACACCTATTTACACAGCATTCACACTGTATTAGGCTAAGTAATCTAGAGATGATTTAAAGTTTACAGGAAAGTGTGCATAGGTTGTATGCTAATATGTAAGGGACTTGTGTATCTGAGGATGCTGGTATGGGGGAGAGGGGGTCAGAAAGGGAGGGGGGTTAGGGGGTGCTGAAACCAGTCCCCCTCAAATACTGAGGGATGACTGTATATTACACAAGGCAGATCCATGTATAAAATGAAATATCCCAAATACTTCAACATTTTCTAAATAATACAATTAAAAAAAAAAAAACTGAAGCCAGTGAAACGTGAATTGAGAAAACAAGTAATAAAGTTCAAAAACATCAGGAAGGGACCAGCCTGGCTCAGGAGTTTTAGAGGAAGATATTTCCAGTAGGATCTTTCTCCAAAGCATCAGTCTTGGTCTTTTTGTCATATGTTATACATTCTCCTCTCGGAGAAGGCAATGACACCCTACTCCAGTGCTCTTGCCTGGAAAATCCCATGGATGGAGGAGCCTGGTAGGCTGCAGTCCATGGGGTCGCTAAGAGTCAGACACGACTGAGCGACTTCACTTTCACTTTTCATTTTCATGCATTGGAGGAGGAAATGGCAACCCACTCCAGTACTCTTGCCTGGAGAATCCCAGGGACAGAGGGGCCTGGTGGGCTGCCATCTATGGGGTCGCACAGAGTCAGACACGACTGAAGCGACTTAGCAGCAGCAGCAGCAGCAGCATACATTCTCCTACTAGCTTACCACTTAAAAAATTCTTATCACCAGAAATAATCTTACAGGCTTATAACATAAGATTTCTGCTCCTCTAATTTTTAACAACCAAAAAGTGAAGCTTCCCAATTCATTCTTCTACCAATCCGATATTTTCTGAACACATAAAACATGTCACACACGATGCCATGCTCTGGTAGAAGGATTGTGTATAAGAGGGCACACTCTGAGGATACAACCATTACTACCAAAACAGGATGCTTGCAGTGTTTATAATATTAGTTACTACCAAATTAACAAAGAGCTGTGAGGAATTCAAATCTAAGACAAGTAATTATTTTATTAAAGTTTCTCCCAGTATGTCACTATCAAACAGGAACCCAGGTGACAATACTGGGTACGAACAAATCTGATAGAGATAAAGAATTTAACAATAGTTCACAACCTATCAGAAGGGACCAGCCTGGGCACAGCTCAGGAGTTTTAGAGGAAGACACCTCCAGTAGGATCTTTCCCCAGAGGCTCTATAGCAACACCACCTAAAGTCACAGTACCCAGGCTCTGCAGTAATGTGTTAAAAATAAACTGTTAGCAGAAATTATGATAGTTGAAAATAATTCCCATAATATCTGTAGTTCATATTATTGTCAGGAGTATATTAACCTTAAGAGGAAAGAAACCTTCCATTTGACTAAATATTGCCACAAGAATATCAATTAGCACACCTTAATAAAGAGTTAATGAGATTTAAGTGTTTCTTTACAGCACTAGACAATCTTTCCTTTTTGGATCATTTGATAAATTTCTAGACATCAATAATGACTAGTAGGGGAAATGGCCTTTATTGGCATTTAGACTGTTTACCATCTGAGCCACCAGGGAAGCCCATCTTTGAGATTACAGTGCCTCAGTCTCCTATATCTCTATCTAACTTGCCTCAGGAGTGTTACATAAGGTTTTCTCAATCAACAAATAAAGATTAATTGTTACTTAGTGAAGTAACACTAAATATTATCTTTTTCTAAATATTACCTTTCTTAATGCCATCTTAAAGCTGGGAAGTGAAATTTTCCTTACAGTTACCAAACTTTTTGGCTATATATATTTTAGAAAATAGAGCTAAGAATTTTTAGACTCTAAATCTATAATCTTACCTCTATTTTAAATTTTATTTATTTTGCACATTTAAACACTTTTGTACAACTCAAAAAGTATCTGAAAAGTTGAAGACTGAAAAGTGTACCTCTAATTCTTTCTTCCCATTCTAGCTTTCCCATTCCATTTCCATAAACCAATCATCAGTTTCTTGTGAAACTTTGAAATATTTATACTAAATACATACAAGAACTGAAGAGCCTCTTGATGAAAGTGAAAGAGGAGAGTGAAAAAGCTGGCTTAAAATTCAACATTCAAAAAATGAAAATCATGGCATCTGGTCCCATCACTTCATGGCAAATAGATGGGGAAACAATGGAAACAGTGAGAGACTTTATTTTCTTGGGCTCCAAAATCACTGCAGATGGTGACTGCAGCCATGAAATAAAAAGACGCTTGTTCCTTGGAAGAAAAGCTATGACCAACTTAGCATATTAAAAAGCAGAGACATTACCTTGCCAACGAAGGTCCATCTAGTCAAAGCTATGGTTTTTCCAGTAGTCATGTATGGATGTGAGAGCTGGACTATAAAGAAATCTGAGTTCCAAAGAATTGATGCTTATGAACTGTAATGTTGAAGACTCTTGAAAGTCCCCTGGACTGCAAGGAGATCCAACCAGTCCATCCTAAAGGAAATCAGTCCTGAATATTCATTGGAAGGGCTGATGCTGAAGCTGAAACTCCAATACTTTGGTCACCTGATGCAAAGAACTGACTCAGTGGAGAAGAACCTAATGCTGGGAAAGACTGAAGGCACAAGGAGAAGGGGACAACAGAGGATGAGACGGCTGGATCGCATCACCGACTCAATGGACATGAGTTTGAGCAAGTTCCGGGAGTGGGTGATAGACAGGGAAGCCTGGTGTGCTGCAGTCCATGGGGTCTCAAAGAGTCAGACACAACTGAGGAACTGAACTGAACTGAAATGCATACATGCTATAAATATATATTATATATGCCTCTGTTAGAAGACTATTTCTCCTAGATATCTCAGTGTTCCTGCACAGTCCAGCTCTCCTGAAGATGAAAACTGATAGGACACAAAGATGGAAAATGTCTCCTCTTAATCTTGTCTTCTTTTCTCTGGAGCCATCTGCTTCCATTCAAAGGTAATAAAATCTTTCTTATCTCCCCTGGAGCTACACTCTTATATTTAGGGACAGAAACCTTTATATCCCACCCGAAGCAATTTACTTAAATTCCAGAGAAAAAGATAAGTGCTCTATCTCTAGAAGGAAAAAGTAGATATGCCAGCTCCTATATAAACTCAGAGATACATAATTTAAGCTTTTCTCCAGACCTTGCTGTAAATACAAATGTTAAGAATACAGCGTTCACCTTGCAGCTCTGTGGAGAACTGGATAAAGCAATCCAGTACTATCACGTTACTCTGACTGCTGTTATTGCTGTGTGTGATCGCCGATTCCAAGACTTGGCATTTCTAAATGTATATATGTAAGGAGGTAACATCGAAGACCCTTCTGAGTTTTAGACTCTAACGCTTCCTTTCTTATACACACAGAACTCTGCTATACTCTAAACACTTGGTTTATGTCATTAATATATCCTGAAAAATCAATGTGTGAAAAATCTTCATAGACCATTAAGTCAACATACTTTTAATCACTGATGTTTTAGGAATATTTTAAATGTCCTACCAAAAAAAAAACCCCAAGATTTAATTGGCCATTATGGTTCAAAAATATGCAGTTCTATAACTATTTAGTGTAGGATTACCTTAGTTTACACTTTTTATTCTAAGATTTTACTAACTCAATTCTTTCTCTATTTTCTGAGACTAAGAAATTGTCTAAAACCTTAATCTTTTCTGTTTCAAGTATAAATAACTGTAGACTACTAATCACATACAAATTTATCAGTATGTGTGTATTAGAGGATAATGGAAGAAAAGAACCCATTTACAATAGGAATAGAAGACATAAAATGCCTAGTAATAAATTTTACTGTCCAAGCATATACAAAGAAAAAAACACTACTAGAGGATACAAAACTTGAATAAATGGAAAGACATCTGGTTATGGGATGGGAAGATTCATTCAAAGATGCCAAGTATCCCTAAAATAACTTATAAATTTAATGCCAGTAGGATTTAGTCAGGGAGAAGAAGAAATTGGACAACCCAATTTTAAATGTCACATGTAAATAGAATAAAAATGTAATTCTAGAAAAAGAAATACGAAGGGACCTGGATCTTTTGGATGTGCTGTGTTGTGCTGTGCTTAGTCGCTCAGTCGTGTCCAGGATCTTTCAGACAGTATATTATAAAGCCTCAGTAATTAAGGTAACAGTAAAAAAAGAAAAAAAACAAGACAGATTAATGAAACAGAAAGTCCAAAGTAGGCCCAAATATATATGAGCGTTTAGTATAAAAAGTGGCATCTTGAAAACTGAGATTAATCTCAGTTCTGTCCGGATAACTATTTAACCACCTGATTACTATATAGCTAAATTCATTGCTCATACCATTCACCTAGTTAAATTCCAAATAAAGCAAAGATTTAAATGTAAAAATTAACCATTAAGACATTAAGAGAAGAAATACACCCACATAAATAGAATCTGATCTTTGACAAAGGAGCAAAAGCAATTTAGTGGAGAAAGGCTAGACTTTTCAAAAAAGGGTGCTAAAGCAACCAGACATCCACATGCCAAAAAGTGCACCCAGACACTGACTATACACCTTTCACAAAAAATAAGTCAAAATGGAGCAGAGACCTAAATGTAAGACATGGAAGAAAATCTTGGTGACCTTGGACTTGGCAATGAATTTTTAGATACAACCTAAAGCATGATCCATTAAAAAAATTATAGAGTTGGATTTCATTATTATTAAAAATTTCTGCTCTACAAAAGACACTGTTAAGAGAATGACGAACAAGCCACAGACTGGGAGAAAATATTTGCAAAACATATATCTGATAAAGGGCTTGTATCCAAAATACATAAAAGAACTCTTAAAGGGCTTGTATCCAAAATATATAAAAGAACTCTTAAACTCAACAATGAGAAAAAAAGAAAAAAAAAACACACACACACATTTACAATATGGGCAAAAGATCTGAGCAGATACCCCACCAAAGAAAATATACAGATGTCAAATAAGCATATTAAAAGATACTCAATATCATATGTCCTTAGGAAGTTGCAAATTAAAATGAAATACCACTACACACCTAACAGAATAGCTACAGTTAAAAAAAGAAAGAAGAAAATTAGCAATACCAAATGTTGGTGGGGATGTGTAGCAGCAGGAACTCATTCAATGTAGGTGGTAATGCAAAATGATACAGTTTGGAGACAGTTTGGCAGTTTTTTACAAACCGAATCAGCCTTAAAATATGATTGAGAAATCACACCCCGAAGATTTAACCCAAATGAGTTGAAAAACCACATCAGTAGAGAAAACCTACACACGAGCGTTACAGCAACTTTAATGATAACTGCCAAAACTTGGAAGCAAGCAAGATGTCCTTCAACAGGTGAAGAGATAAACAGTGGTATATCCATACAATGGAATATTACTCAGCAATAAAAAAGAAATGAGCTACCAAGCCATGAAAAGACATGCAGGAATCTTAAAACATACCGCTAATTTTATGTAGCAGCCAATCTGAAAAGGGTACATGCTGTATGATTCTGAAACTGAGCCCCCTCTAAAATCAAGTCCCCCTGACAACTTTATGATTAATTTCTAGATCCAAAACTGTATTCCCTTTCTTGTCCCCTCTGACCTCAACCCTGTGCTAACTGAACAGTAATCAACAGTCAGATGACTAAACAGTTGTCTATAACACTGTTAACATACTAAAATTGCTATCATGGATAACTTATCATTAACATACAGACTCAGGTTTTTTCAGGGCAGGATGAGCTATCAGACCTCCCCACCTCCCCAACACTGCCCCCCCCCGGGTCATGGTCCACCCAACCAGATGTTAGTAAACTGTAGGTATCCTGACTTCTGAAACTACAACTAAGAAATGTCACTAGACAATGAATAACCCCAGCTTCTCTGTTCTTCTCCAACAGCTCCTAACTCAGAGACCAAATTGGAGTGGACCTGAGGTTTGTCTCCCACTCACTTGCTCAGCAGCCTGCAATAAATCCTTACCTTGCTGCAGTCACTGTCAGAGCTTGGCTTTCTGTGAAACTCTGACACATGAGCCCTTTTTCTGGGTTACAGTTCTATCTATATGACCCTCAAAAAGGTAAAACTATACAGTAAAAAGATCAGAGGTTGGGGAGTGGCAGAGAAGGACAACTAAGAGGAGTGCAGGGGATTTTTAGGGCTGTGAAACTTACTGTTTGATAAATAACGATGGATACATGTCATCATACATTTGTCAAAACTCATAGAACTACACAACAAAGAGTTAATCCTAATAAAAAGTATGCACTTTGGTTAATAATAATGTTCAATATCAATTCATCAACTGTAACGAAGGTACCACACCAATGTAATATGGTAACAGAGGACACTGAGTACAGAGGAGAAATGAGGAATTCTCTGCATTGTCTGTTCAATTTTCTGTAATCCTAAAACTGCTGTAAAAAATAATCTGTTAAGTTTTTAAGTGAATTCCTTTGTAACAAAAGCAAAAGGGAGACCTTGGTACAACTTAAAATCCAGAAGTCAAAAGAGAAAAGATAAATTTGACCTGATAATATTTTTTTTTTAAATAGGGAAATTCAAAAGATAAATGACAAACAGGAAAATGTACAGTTTCTATCTCCTTTATATACAGAAAGTACTTTGCAATTAATAAGAATGAAAGTTCAAAATGTGATAGAAAAAAGGGCAAAAAATACCCAGCAACAAGTTCAGTTTCATTTCTATGAACAGTATGCAACAGAAAAGAATACAAGGAACTGGGTATTTCAAACTGATGCTCTTAGCACAAAGAAGTAGGATGATGGCTTAAGAGGCATTCTCTTTCTTCATGGAGGAGAAAAAAAGTACAGCTCTGATATGGCATACTATTTATTTAGCACAGTTCTTCAAGATTCTAAATATCATTACTGAAAATTTTTATAAAATACTGTATTCCACAAGTCATTTTTCTTATACTTTAAACAAAAATGAGGTCATTGCCTTTTTGGAATTCTACTTTCTTGATATTTCTTTTTTTTCTGCCCAGTTTCTTCTTCCACTATATGTTTGTACTGTCCTACAATGCTCCCTAGATGACCTACGTGTTGACAACACTCCTCAGGAATGCAAATTCCTACAACTGCCTACTGGAGACTCAGATAAGATGAGCATCTGACTTATTAAACTAGACTCATTTTTTCCTGTAACCTTGCCCTTCTTCCTTTGCCTATCTCAGATGGTGATCAGATCAGATTTGGGGTAGAGTGAGGAGGGAAGGAAGGAAAAGAAGAGATCAGGGATTATTCAAATTAATCGCTACCAAATTCAGTTAATTTCACCTCTTAGAGGGCTTTTCTGAGAAGGCAACGGGAACTCACTCCAGTCCTCGTGCCTGGAAAATCCCATGGACCGAGGAGCCTGGTAGGCTACAGTCCATGGGGTCGTGAAGAGTCAGACACAAGCCACTTCACTTTCACTTTTCACTTTCATGCATTGGAGGAGGAAATGGCAACCCACTCCAGTGTTCTTGCCTGTAGAATCTCAGGGACAGGGGAGCCTGGTGGGCTGCTGTCTATGGGGTCGCACAGAGCTGGACACGACTGAAGCAACTTAGCAGCAGCAGCAGCAGAGGGCTTTCCTGGTGGCCTGGCGATTAAGAATTTGCCTCGCAATGCAGAGGACACGGATTTGATCCCTCACTGGGGAACTAAGAGTCCCATAGGCCGTGGGGCAACTAAGCCCATGGCCTCAAGCCCGTACACTCTGGAGCCTCTGTTCCACAACTAGAAAGTCTGTGCACCCCAACAAAAGATCCCACAGGACACAACAAAGACTCCTTGTGCCACAACTAAGACCCAACACAACCAACAAATAAGTATTTCTTAAAATTTTCACCTCCTCACCATTAAAAAGAAATCGCCTCTTTGCTATCTTTATTTCCCTAGATTCTACAATGGCCACACAATGGTATCTACATGTGTGTGGATCCCATGGACTTGTCTCTCACCCACCAGACAGAGCTCTTAAGTGCTAATCTGATCACATCTCTTACTGCCTACAATCTTCTGCTGAACAATCAGGTTAATTAGGACAAAGAGTAAAAGTCACAACCAAGCCTTTATTTATTCACTTCGACAGTGCTAGAGGCAAAGGGGGAGGAGAGACACCAACTCCAGAAGCTCCATTCCCTTCCCCAACCACAGAATAGCTCCAGGCCAGAGCCACTGGGCACAGGAGTCATCTCATTCCAAGGAGCCCCAAAGAGCTGGCTCCTATCTCTGATGTGAGCGGGCACCTTCCCTCTATGAGGCCTGCTAGACAAAGCCTGCAGCCGCCTGTGGTTGGGCCTGGAAGATCCCACAAGGATTGTGGTCCAGAGCCGGCCTCCTCACCCTTCACTGGCTACCCCAAAGCCTCAATTCCTTCTCATGGTAAACAAAGATCCCCTCCGCTGACCCCATGCCAAGTTCTCTGCTCTCACCTCCTGCTTTACATACATTTGAAAGGCCAGTAAAAACTACCCTCTCCAAACTGTCTTGACCTCCCTGCCTGGGCTCATAGTTCCCTCTGCTTCTTCCACCTTTCATTTCTTCACTGAGCAAACCCCTGTTTATCCTTTAAGACCCACCCCAAATGCTACCTTCCTTCAGGAAGGCTTTTTACCAAATATCCACCCTCATTCTAGACCCAAGGAAATATTCTCTACCCTGTTGACATTTAAGCCCTTATGAAGCTCTATTTCACTTACTATATAATATTTTCTGTTTATTATATCTGTCTTTGCAACAAAATGCTAAATTCTTAGAGGACAGAACTGTATCTTATTCTGTTTTGCATTTCCAATGTCTTACAAGTATCTGGTACATAGGAGGACCCTGGGGAATACTCTATTTGTGGTATTAGTGTTCTATAAATCAGCCTTTGTACAGCAAAGGAACAGGACACCACAGAAGGACTGAATGACATAAGCCCCACAGGCTACCCAGTTCAGGTAACAGGCTCTCCAGCTCGGGCAGCCTCTCCACATCTACTGCCCAATAGTTTCAAAACCACCTTTGTCATGGAGCTAGCGTGAACCTGCTGCTCCAGAATTTGCTGTCAAACTTGTCAAAGACAAACTTAGTATCCCCTCCCCCATCCCTTAAAAAACCTTTCTCTGATTCTTCACCCTTATTTCTGGGTCAAAGATAGTCAATGGGTGTCCACTGTAAAAAGAGCATAAATGAGTAAGCTTCTTGAGAACTAATACATCTATGACTTGAATTTTTTGCTAAGCTTTTTATCACCCCCACTATCAAGATAGCCATCCCTTCTTTATCCTGGGACAGCCCAGGAGCTCTTTGGAATTCCTTCTTCAAAAGACCATCTCTTACCACTTACAACTGGCTGTTCAGGCCACAGGCCTCAGGGTTCACGGTTAGCAGAGATTTCTAAAGACTATTCACTAATATTAGTACTGGAACATGTGATAACCACAACTTTTCACCTTTGAAGTTGAGAATGTCCTGTAACTTAAATTTCACCCAGGGCTTCCCTCATGGCTCAGCGGGTAAAGAATCTGCTTGCAGTGCAGGAGACACAGGAGATGTAAATTTGATTCCTGGGTTGGGAAGATCCCCTGGAGAAGGCAATGGCAACCCACTCCAGTATTCTTGCCTAGAAAATCCCACGGACAGCAGAGTTTGGTGGGCTACAGTCCATAGTGTCACAAAAAGTCAGACATGACTGAGCTACTAACACTAACTTTCACCCAAAGTCTCATTTTTGTGAGAATCAGGTAGAAGAGAAGGAAGATGGGAGCCACACAGAAAATAAGATACTCAATTTCAGAAAAGGTCTCAGTGGCAAACGAACCACGGTAAACGTTAAATTGAAAAAGTCCATGCAAAGTCATGTCCTGAAAAGTCGTAGCTGTTAGCTCTGTCACCAAAGATATTACTGCTTCATTTGAGGAGGAATGGACTCCAGGTGAGTCTGAATCCCAGGCCTAATGATTCCGTGCTAGGAGAATTAAATTAGATTCACTCCCTCAATAAACATTCAATATGTGCTGAGGATATCTGAAATGTTTCTGTACTTACAGAGCAGGCACAGAGCTACAGACTCCAGAAAAAAATCAGGCAGGGGTGAAAAGGAGGCTAGACACTTCAAAAACCCTAGTGGGAATAGCAAAGATGAGCTTCTGACCTGGTAAAATCCTCACTCCACAGACAGAATCAAAGGCAAGAGCAATAGTATGACCCAGGTGGCCATGTTGTACCATTTCCTACTTTTATGCAGAATATTTCCATGTTTCTATATACTTTGCCATTCAAGAAATTATAGATACCCTACATGGAAAAACAGGCTTCCCTTGTGGCTCAGCTGGTAGAGAATCTGCCTGCAATGTGGGAGTCCTGGGCTTGAACCCTGGGTTGGGAAGATCCCCTGGAGAAGGGAAAGGCTACCAACTCCAGTATCCTTGCCTGGAGAATTCCATGGACTGTTTAGTCCATGGGGTCGCAAAGAGTCAGACAAGACTGAGCAACTTTCACTTCACTACATGGGAAAACAGACAAGCAATATGTATAAAACTGATGCTTACCAATATAATGTTAAGGCCCTAAAGTATTACAATGGATTGCGATTGTCTAAAATGAAATCAATAGATAAATAAGAAATGAGTAAGTGAACAAGTGCCCGCTGAACTTACAAGAGCACATGAGCAACGATAGCATCCACGTCAAACAAGGTATCCGTTGGGAATTCTCTCAGTGGTATGTTGCCCCTGTAAAGCATTACAGAAAGATTTCCTTAGCATTCAATTCACTTGTGGCTCTAACACGCTGCCTGGAAGTTCTTTGATGTTAGAACCTGTGTTTTATCCACTATCCGATGCACCTACCAGAGCACTGGTCATAACACACACTGAAATACTTACTATACACACCTCATAGACAGGCTCACTTTGAAAAGCTCTGTGGTTGGCAAAAAGACTGGGAAAAAACCTGAGTCCCAACAAGGCTTCCTCCTGCCTCCCTGTCTCACAGCATACACAGATGCCCCAAATGGGCTGGGAAGGAGACAAGCAGAAGAGACAAAGAAGGGTCCTTAGCAGTAGGTCCCAGAGGATAAAGGACCTGTCCTTACTTCCTAGGCCAAATCCCAAGAGTTTGCTGACTCAGATTAGCAGACCCCAGCATGGAGAAATCTATAACCTGGAAATCTGTAGACCCCTCAAAAATAAAGTAGTAAGACATTTATTTCACACGTGACCTGACATACCTACTTAGAACATGACATATGCTAAGTGCTTACTTACCAGGCATTTGCAGTCAAAGCTTACATAAGATTCTCATATAATATCCAAAACAACCCTGACAGTTAAGTATCATTCTCCTTAATCTATAGATTAGGAAGCCAAAGTGGAGGTAACAAATCTATTACTTAGACTTTTTTGCTAAGCTTCATATGATCCCCATTACACAGAGCTTCCTTCTGGCTTCGTGACATTTCGTATACTTGAATATTTTAGAGGCATAGCTTTATATTTATCCATCCCAGTGAAAAAAAAACTAGTTTACCTGAATAAATATGCTTTCATCAAATCCTTTTCACTTCCACAGTATCTCGATGTTTCTTCTGTGACACAATTAACCTTTAAAAGATTATATTTAACGCTTAAGAGTGTAGAGCAATTGGCAGAGTTTCTTAGTTAGGGAAACACAAAGGAAAGTTAAATAGTGCAGTGTATCTCCAGATCACATTTCTTATTTTACTTTTTTCCTGACTTATATGCTGTAACTGCTCACTTATTCAAGTGCTTGAGGTAACCCAGAGAAAGGAACCCAGAGAAAAGTTTCTATACCAAAGAGTTATATTTAATCATGCACAATTCAATTCAATCTTATGAAGGAAGTAGAAGATAATGACGTAGAAAAGGAAGGAAACAATAAAGGCAAGACAAAAAAATCATGGGCAAAAGCCAGAAAACAGAGAAGTGAATGTTAAGTTGGAACACAGGTATGACAGATACTGCTGGTTCCCCACCCCAAATCCATCCCACTCTTTTTGCTTCACTAACAGAATGTCACTAATAGCAAGTTCCCCCATTAAAAGACTTTTCCAGACTCCCCCAAAAGCTAAGGATAGCTACATAATGTTAGGAGAAGTCACAGGTTTGGCATTCCTAGAAGTGTCTTAAAGGAGGTTGTCTGATACTCATGCTCTTCCCACTCCTTGATGACAAAGAGAAAAACCTAACAAGACAGGTAGGCACCAGCAGTCATCATGGGTCATAAGGCATCCTTAAAGGAGAAACCCTTGCTAAGGATGGTGCAAAAGAAAGAACGAGTCTGAGTCCCTGATGATTTTAGAGCAGCCACAACACTCTTGATAGTTTACAATGAAGACTCTGTGAAAAATATGAGGACGATCCTGGCAGCAACATGCAGATGAAATGGAAGGTATAGCACAAAGGCAAGGAAGCCAGTTGACAGAATATCACATCAGTACAGGTCAAAGCTTCCCTCATAGCTCAGTTGGTAAAGAATCTGCCTGCAATGCAGGAGACCTGGGTTCGATTCCTGGTCAGGAAGATCCTCTGGAGAAGGAAATGGCAACCACTCCAGTATTCTTGCCTGGAGAATTCCACAGAGGAGCCTGGCAGGCTACAGCCCATGGGGTTGCAAGAGTCAAATATGACTTAGCAACTAAACCACCACCACCACAGGTCAAGAAAGGCTTCCCTGGTGACTCAGACCGTAAAGAATTCACCTGCAATGTGGGAGACTAGGTTGGATCCCTGGGTCAGGAAGATCCCCTAGAGGAGGGCATGGCAACCCACTCCAGTATTCATGTCTGGAGAATCCTATGGACAGAGGAGCCTGGCAGGCTCCAGTCCATAGGGTTGCAAGGAGCGGGACACCACTGAGCGACTAACACTTTCACTTTCACAGGTCAAGGATGACGAGGGCCTGAAGTAAAGCAGAAAAGGACAGAAGAGATTCAAGAGACTTTTAACAAATACAGAAAGTAAAACTAAGAAGACTGAGCATATAATATGCACCATGGGACATAGAGGGGAAGGAAAGAGAGAGAATGAAGAGGCTGTCAGACAGGACAAGTGGGTTGCCTGCAACATAACTTACCAAGGAAGAACAGTTAGTATTTTGTTTTGGATTTTGTTAAATTTGCATTTGTTTAATGGGGTTTTTTTTGTTTTGTTTTTGGTTTTTGTTTTCTGGTTAACTTTAATCGAGTTTGAGGAAGCACAGTGACAAGTGGAAAAGCTACATTTGTTTTATTTTTCAAACAGCTACTAAAAGAGAACTGATACCCAGAAAGGATATGAGGAATAGAGAACCAGAATTAAAAGTCAGAGTATAGTCATAACCAAAGGCCATGAATTTTACTGTAATTAAAAAAAAAATTTTAAAGTCAGAGCATAGGGGATGGTTGATATTATGATAACAGATTTGTCCCTTCATTCACTCAAAACACATTTGAACACCTATCGTATGTTAGTCACTATTCTCTTCATTGGGAGCACAGTTAGGTTCCAAATTAAAATCTTTCTCTTTAGAACTCATATTCTAAAAGCAGAGATAGACCATTTAAAAACTAAATAATATGTAATGTTAAGCACTATGAAAGAAAAAAAACTTACTATGGGGATAGTGTATGACAGAACATTTTAGGTAAGAAGGCTTACCTAAAGAAGGCTTACCTTCATCAAAGAAGGATTCTCTGAGGAGGTAACATGTGAACAAAGAACTGAAGTAATGGAGTGATGCATGCAAATATATAAATATGTGGAAGAGATGAGTGGGAAATACCTGCAAAGGCCTTATGGAAAATCTAGCAGGTTCAAGTAACACAAAGACAACTAGCAAGTGTCAGGAACAAATTGAGGAAGGTGGAGGAACAGAAAGTGAGATAAGAGGAAGTCAGTATCCAAAGAGGAGTTTCGATTTTAACACAACTGTACTGGGAAGCCTTTCTGAGATCTGATACATTTGCTTATGTGTGGAGAAGGCTTTAGTGAGACAAAAGTGAAAGGAGAAAGGCCAAATAGGCAGCTATTGTGGTTTCCCAGAGGAGAAGTGAGGATGTTTGGACAAGATACTGGAAATGAAGATACCGGACGTGGTCAAGTATGCATGGTTTTGATAGTAGAACCTGAGAGAAAGTGAAAGTCACTCAGTTGTGTCCGACTCTTTGCAACCCTATGGACTGTACAGTCCATGGAATTCTCCAGCCCAGAATACTGGAGTGGGCAGCCTTTCCCTTCTCCAGGGGATTTTCCCAACCCAGGGATTGAACCCAGGTCTCTCGCATTGTGGGCAGATTCTTTACCAGCTGAGCCACAAGGGAAGCCTAAGAATACAGGAGTGGATAGCCTATCCCTTGTCCAGAGGATCGTCTTGACCCAGGAATTGAACTGGGGTCTCCTGATTACAGGTGGATTCTTAACCAGTTGAGCTACCAGGGAAGTAGAACCTGAAGGACTTATTAATGGATTGGTTATGATAGAAAAAAGATGACCCAAAGGTTTTTTGCTTTTAAATCTACATTGATAAAGTAATATAGTCACACCAGCTTTCTTTTGGTTATTATTTGCATGATATATTATTTTTCCTTCATTTACTTTGAGAGTTTCTAAAGTCTTGAGGATGCATTTCTAAATATCTTACAATTGGATTTGGTTGATCATAGAAAAAGCAAGAGAGTTCCAGAAAAGCATTTATTTCTGCTTTATTGACTATGCCAAAGCCTTTGACTGTGTGGATCACAATAAACTGTGGAAAATTCTTCAAGAGATGGGAATACCAGACCACCTGATCTGCCTCTTGAGAAATGTGTATGCAGGTCAGGAAGCAACAGTTAGAACTGGACATGGAACAACAGAATGGTTCCAAATAGGAAAAGGAGTACGTCAAGGCTGTATATTGTCACCCTGTTTATTTAACTTCTATGCAAAGTACATCATGAGAAATGCTGGACTGGAAGAAACACAAACTGGAATCAAGATTGCCGGGAGAAATATCAATAACCTCAGATATGCAGATGACACCACCCTTATGGCAGAAAGTGAAGAGGAACTCAAAAGCCTCTTGATGAAAGTGAAAGAGGAGAGTGAAAAAGTTGGCTTAAAGCTCAACATTCAGAAAACGAAGATCATGGCATCCGGTCCCACCACTTCATGGGAAATAGATGGGGAAACAGTGGAAACAGTGTCAGACTTTATTTTTCTGGGCTCCAAAATCACTACAGATGGTGACTGCAGCCATGAAATTAGAAGACGCTTACTCCTTGGAAGGAAAGTTATGACCAACCTAGATAGCATATTCAAAAGCAGAGACATTACTTTGCCAACAAAGGTCTGTCTAGTCAAGGCTATGGTTTTTCCTGTGCTCATGTATGGATGTGAGAGTTGGACTGTGAAGAAGGCTGAGCGCCGAAGAATTGATGCTTTTGAACTGTGGTGTTGGAGAAGACTCTTGAGAGTCCCTTGGACTGCAAGGAGATCCAACCAGTCCATTCTGAAGGAGATCAGCCCTGGGATTTCTTTGGAAGGAATGATGCTAAAGCTGAAACTCCAGTACTTTGGCCACCTCATGCGAAGAGTTGACTCATTGGAAAAGACTCTGATGCTGGGAGGCACTGTGGGCAGGAGGAGAAGGGGACGACAGAGGATGGGATGGCTGGATGGCATCACTGACTCGATGGACGTGAGTCTGAGTGAACTCCGGGAGTTGGTGATGGACAGGGAGGCCTGGCGTGCTGCGATTCATGGGGTCGCAAAGAGTCGGACACGACTGAGCGACTGATCTGATCTGATCTGATTGTTCCCAGCCTGACAATCGTTTTCTTACCTGGAATATTTAGTCCATTTATAATTTAATGTTTTCTTCATCTACATCTACCTAAAGAAATCTTAACTTTTGAAGACAATCTCAAAATGCTACTTTTTGTGAAGTCTTTCCCAATACCATAATATGATGTCCACTTTGATAATCATGTAAGATTTCTTTCTTTTAAACCTCTACAGCATTATATTTGTACCTCTTATAATGACCAAGTTCTGCCAGTTATTAAAATGGTCTGCAGGAATTCTCTGGCAGTACAGTGGTTGGGACTCCAAGCTTTCACTGCCAAGGGCCCAGATTCAATCCTTGGTCAGGGAGCTAAGATTCCCAAAGGTGTGCAGCGTAACCAAAAAAAAAAAAAAAAAAAAAAGATCTGTGAATGTGTTTTGGATATCTACTCTCCAAAGAAAAGTCTGGGATCTTAGTCATTTTTCTATCTTGAGAAATGGAGTATTTCCTGCCATATCAGCAAACAAAGGATGTCACGGTGATCAGTGATTGCAGCCACCACCGAAGGTGAGCCCTGAGAAAACTCAGGATGTGAAAATACAGGATACTCGCACCAGATAGCTGAGGTACGTATCAAAGGAATGATTTCAGTGAGCCCGGATTCTTGCATATTCCCATACACAGAAAAGCACTAAATTCCTTAACTTGAGATATCTGACTTTCCTTTAATTAACAGCAATCAATTTTGACATTTGGACTACCTGCCCTTTTTGGTAAAACTTCTACAAAATCTGGTTGCCCCTGTCAACTCCTCAGAGCTGTTCTCTCAGGGTTACTTGAGGTGCTGGCTCCTGGGTTTTAAGTCCTAAAAATTCCCTCCTAAGAAAACATAACTCTCAACTTTTAGAATATTTTTTAAGTCTACAATCCAATAAGAGACTAAATAATAGTGAGCTTGTTTCAGTCTCATAAACAATACTGAGTATCTACTATGCACCAGGGACTGAGCTAGGTACTCGAGGTCCAGGTCTATCTCTTTCAAGATAGGTCTATCTCTTTCACCATGGTTTCTTTTCCACATAACTTAAAAGTCCTCAACTGTAAAAGCTTTATGAACTGTTAGTTCACAAAGGTGATCTTTAGGCATGAACCTTCATATTCTACTCCAGTTAGCAGACACATAGTTACTAGTCATCAGTTTACTGACTGCTAGATAAACAGTATGATTATCCCTTTAGAGTGTCATACCAACCCAGTATTTTGTTTCTAAATCTCAATTTTTGTTCAAAGCTTGGGCGCCATTATCATTCTAGAGTATAAACTGGTTCACAGTTAATCGAGACCCTGAGATCTCTATACAAAGAGAACTGACACTTTAAAAAAAAAGATTTTTTTTTTTAAGGTATATACATGCATGCTTAGTCACTTAGTCATGTCCAATTCTTTGTGATCTTTGGACTATAGCCCATCAGGCTCCTCTGTCCACAGGATTTTTCAGGCAAGAATACTGCAGTGGGGTGCCATCTCCTTCTCCAAGGAATATAACTATGATATAATAAGAAATATATATTTGGTCTCTATCCCTCGTTCCTGACACAGAGCTCCTGGTGGTGGTTATGGTGGTTAGTTGCTAAGTCATGTCTGATGCTTGCAACCCCAGAGACTGTATCCCACCAGGCTCCTCTGTCCATGGGATTTCACAGGCAAAAATACTGGTATAGACTGCCATTTCCTCCTCCAGGGGATGTTCTTGACCCAGGGATCAAACCCAGGTCTCCTGCATAAAGAATATGTAGGCATATTCTTTACTGACTGAGCCACTAGGGAAGCACCTAAAACCCTGTAATTTTCCTGAATGATGGAGTGGTAGGAATATCTTTTGTTCTAATATTTGGTCCTTTAACCCCAAATATAAGAGTTTCTAAAACCCTTGGAATCTCTGGCAGTGATAAGAGAGTCTGTCTGTATGCAAATGAAATGACTGGCAGTTGGGGCCCCTAGATAGCTTCAGGAAAGGGGCTGGTTGCCAGCAAAAGGCAAGATGAGAGAGTGGTAACTTTCAGCCCCACTTCCCTTCCCTTCTCAAGCTCCTGCACTTGAGACTCTTCCAGATCTTGCCCATGTATTTCTTCCTGGCCATTCCTGAGATATCCTTTGTAAGAAGCCAGTAACAGTTAAGTAAAGTCTTCCCCTGAGTTCTGTGAGTCACTGTAGCCAATTACGGACCCTGAGGATGGGGTTGTGAGAACCCCCATTTGTAGCCAAGTTCTACAGAAGTCGTAGGAAGCCTGGGGATCTTCTCACTCCCTGTGACTGGAATCTAAAGTGAGAGCAATCTCACAGGACTGTACCCTTCCCCTGAGGGGTCTGTGCTAATGCTGGGTTGTTGGTGTCAGACCTGCTTGGTGTGGAAAACACACACATTTGGTGTCAGAAGGGTTCTGTGGTGAGAGTGAAGTTTCCCTTTAAAAGTCACAGTCCGTTAACTTTTCTGTGTTTCCTGCCCTGGGAACTCAAACTTCAGGGATCAAGAGAGACAGTAGCCATCTTTCAAAGGAGGAAGGTTAATGAACTAGAAAAGAATAAATGTACACAGAAAGTCAGGGAGACACTAATCTGAAAGAATTTAATAATCACTGGGTAATTAATCATTCCACTTTCTGAGGTACAAATTCTAAGTTTAAACTAAATGAAAGGCTCATGAAGCTATTTAAACCATGATGCATCTGGAAATTTTCCATAATACTCCACAGCAAGTTTGAACACTTTTTGAGAAATTAAATATGTAATTTCAAATTAGGTCGTCTTAACATTTTTCTAAAAATAAATATGACAACCACAACATAAGCGATTATAAAGACAGAATATGAAAGAAAAAACAAAAACACACACTTCAATTACTTCAATTTTGATACCTCAGTTTGTGCTAATACAAATGTTTTAATAGTTATGAATATCTATTATGATATATTTCTTAGGCAAAATAAAAAGAGCCTATATACAAGACTGAAAAAATGACACTATAGCTCCAATAGAATGGTTTACAAAATAAAGCTCTAAGAATTCTAAATAGCTTTTTCCTCTGTATTTGTACTAATTTGTACAATAATTTGGAACCATCTACACTTCTGCTTATTCTTATGAAAAAAAAGATAGAAAAAATATTTTTCCAGTTTGAAAAAAGATGTGAAACAACATATTATTTTTAGATACTCACTCTTAGGTCACACAACTGTAGAATGTTTGTCACTAATAATTTATTAATATAAATTTGTTTTTACCTTTGCTACTGAAATTCCATAGTCCTGGAGAGGTTTAGCAGCCTCATTCAGTTCTTCAAGAAACATAGAAGTTCTTGGAGACTCTAAAATAAGAAATGTTTTATGAATGTTTTATGACTTGCCCTTAGGAAAAATGAATTTTTAAAATTAAAGCCAAAAGCTGCAAACTGCAAAAGAAATATATTAGTTTGCTCAACTACTATGCAACAACAAATAAGTAACTAAACAAACCAATTACATATTTTTGTACCCTATTTCCTATTGCCTCATTATTCTTATTTCTAATATTTTTATCATGAAATATTTTCATTTTGTGACCTTAGAAGCTTTCTAAACATAAACTGGATAAATAAATGTTTAATTTAAATGGAAAGTTGTCATTATTTTTCCAAGTTTAATACTATACACAAACATACATGTACAAAAATTTCAAAATGATTTTAACATACCATTTTCAAATCCTAATTATAATAAAGTGTTAGTCACTCAGTCGTGCCTGACTCTTTGTGACCCTATGGACTGTAGCCCGCCAGGCTCCTCTGACAATGGAATTCTCTAGGCAAGAACCCTGGAGTGGGTTGCCACTCCCTTCTCCAAGAGATCTTCCCAATCCAGGGTTTGAACCCAGGTCTCCTGCATTGGAGGCAAACTCTTTACCTTCTAAGACACCAAAGAACCCCTATAAGGGAGCCAACAAATATGTGAATTCACTTACTAATTCCAAGAATAGTATTTTTTAAGGCCTGAGAAATTTTAATAGAACCGTGACAGTGATCAGTTATGTTCAATAGCTGTATTAATTAATTCAGTATAATTAACAGTATGGTTAAAGCAGAGTATTAAACTTAAGCATCAGTATCACTATATTTAAAGTTTTAAAACACTTTAAAAATATTTACATGCTAAAAATATCAAAATGTTTACTTTTAGAAATGATAATGAAATGATATTACTCATAGCTAATTCTCACCTAGTATTTACTATGGATTAGGGACATGAGCTAAGTCACTTAATTGTCACAACAAATTTATAAAGCACACACTACTTCCTCATTATGGATGACAAAAAAGACACACAGCGAGATTAAGTGACTTGACCCAGGTCACACAACAGGTGAAGAAGCAAAGTCAGGATTCAAACCCAGGTAGGCATATCATAGTAGCAGCTTTAAAGCACATTTTATTAATCCTGACAATAAGGTCTCCCTGAGCATAATGATTAAACACCAATAGAAACATCACAAAAATCATATTAAAATATAAAAAATACTTACCAGCTTGACAAAAATAAACTAAGGTGGCTTTTCCTGGTTGCAATGTACTGAACAATGTCTGAGGACTCAGCTCTGGAGAGTCTACTGCTGACGTATAAAAAATGCACATCACGACAAAAGAGATGCCAGCTCTAAATACGCTGAAACTGGAAGACATCATCAGCTGCGGCTGAGTACGGACAGGAGGATCTATTCTTTTCACTGCTGTGTTCTGTTGCCCAGGACAATACCTGGTAAGAGTAGGTATGTGACAAAGTTGTGCCCCAGGAATTTGTTAAATGAATGAATGAAGTAAAATCTGTAAAAAGAATAATATAAGAAATTAGTCTCAGGTTTGATTTTGCTAATACTTTACTATTTCCTTCTAGTACAAATGTGAGAGGGGATGATATATAATGACATTGATTTTATAATACTATTAATTTTTGATACAAAGATATCAAGGACATCTGGAAAACACAATACTAAGTATATTATGTTTAATAGCTATTTACTGGTGTGTGTGTGTTCTCAGTTGTGTCTGACTCTTTGTGAACCTTTGAACTGTATAGTCCACTAGGCTCCTCTATCCATGGGATTTTTCAGGCAAGAATACTGGAGTGGGGTGCCATTTCCTCCTCCAGGGGATCTTCCCAACTTCATTCAGGGATCAAATCTGAGTCTCCTGCATCTCCTGCATTGCAGGTGGATTTTTACCACTGAACCATCAGGGGAAGCCCCACTTACTGGTGTGTGTAAAGCCGTCATTTCTAAGGATTCTAAAATTAATTCTCAAACATTATTCAATCCATTTTTTTTAAACAGGGCATTTAATCATTCTCTACCCAGAGTGGAATTACAATTAATACTCAAATAGCAATTAAAACCACTAACATGAAAATAAGTTCCAAAATATATGTCTACATTTTTTTTACTTTAAATCCTCTAGAACAGGGGTCCCCAATCTCTGGGATCTGATGCCTGATGATCTGAGGTGGAGCTGATATAATAATTATAGAAATAAAGTGCATAATAAATGTAATACATTTGAATCATCTTGAAACCACCCTTCTCGCCCCCCACCCCCATACTTGGAAAATTTGTTTTCCACGAAACTGGTCCCTGGCACCAAAAAGGTTGGGGCCACCTACCCTAGAGGATATCTACTGAAACTATTTAAGAACATTCCTTCCAAATATACATTTAGTAACGTTTGATGGATTTAAACAGTTTAGAAAAGCAAATAGCTCCTTCAACTCATATTTTAATTCAGTTCTATCTTCTGAACGCAGATTTAGTCTATATACCATCTTCTCATCTTCTTTCATGCTGTTCTCTGTGTCCACTGTCAGTTCTCTTTTCTTATACTTTTGCTACTTTCAAATTTCTTTTGAACAATTTCTTCTTTCAGGAAGCTTTTCTACTGCTGATATATATTATCTACATTTAAAAGAACATAGATTGGGGAAATTAGTTTTTATATTAAACATCATACTTTTAGAAAGTAAAGATACACCAACAGGTATAGGTGAGAATTTTAACTGTAATTTTAAATAGATTCCTTATCTTTTAAGCAAAAGATCACTATGTCAAAACAAGAGACAGGAAAAAAAAAGTAGCAAGAATTACTCATAAGGATAGGAGTGGAACTCTTCAGTAAAGAATGAAGAGATTAAAGAACGAAAAATTTAGGGAAAAAAAATCATACTAAATTAGACATTTATCATTTCAGTGGTCATGAAGACCATTTTACTCTTCAATTTAACATTTCAGGGATAATGAGAAACAATTTAGTTCTCAATTTACAATAGAGCTGATAAACTGAAACCCCATTTACCTTGCTTTTTCAATACTATAAGCACATAAGGTTGTCTCACACAACAGTTTAACAGCTACTGTGCAACATGCCTGGCTTTCTTTTCTTCCGTCACAGTCACTGAAAACACTCAGATGGTGGCTGTTTGTCAGCATAGGTCCCAGATGGGGTGCAGCCCAGAGAACCCCCAGGTGGTATGCAATGAATATATGACATAGGAAGAAACAACATAGGTTTGTTGTCTTAAACCACTGAGACTGGTGTGGCAGGGGGTGGATTACTGCAGCATAATCTAGTTTATCTTCACCAGTATATAAATCACAAGTGAGGTGCTGCCTTAACAAGAACCCCACACATAGGCTCAGGGGCCAAGCAGCAGGAAACTGTTCTGAGACTACTCATGGAAACTCTTTCTCTTCGAGGAAACACAGCGACAGGACCTCAACAAATGATTTGTGTTAAGGAATAACAAAACATTTGATATAACTGTCACTACAATAATTTGGAAATGAGAAGTACCTAACGAATTTATGAGCATGTAGTTAGGTTCATGTGGCTAAAGAACTTATTTATGGCTGCAAGACAGAAGATGAGTAGCATGTGATAGTTGCTGTTGATTACGTTTAACAAGGAAATAAAAGAAAGGTACTCAACGAAGCACCACCATCTAAAAGTCTAGCTGTTCAAAACTGAAAACAATTCCTAAGTCCCCACCTTTGCAGGGTCAGGAAACACACTAACAAAACTGCTCAGCCGCAGAAAAAAAGCCATATTCTCCAAAGTCCAACTTCAGATGTGGCCAAAGATAATAAAAATCGAAGGATCTCTTGCAAGCCAAAGCCAAGGACCATAAAGAACTATGCTCCAGGGCATGTGCTAGAATATTAACTGTTTGTCACTGGTCTACAGGAGAAGGAAATGGCAACCCACTCCAGTACTCTTGCCTGGAAAATCCCATGGACAGAGGAGCCTTGATAGGCTGCAGTCCATGGGGTTGCGAAGAGTCAGACATGACTGAACAACTTCACTTTCACTTTTCACTTTCATGCATTGGAGAAGGAAATGGCAACCCACTCCAGTGTTCTTGCCTGGAGAATCCCAGGGATGGCGAAGCCTGGTGGGCTGCCTATGGGGTTGCACAGAGTCGGACACGACTGAAGCAACTTAGCGGCGGCAGCAGCAGCACTGGTCTACAATGATGAGAAAAACACAGAAACTGACTATAAATGTTTAGCAGCTTTTATAGCAATTTCACAAAGTAAATCTGTGGGCTAATCAAATGTTAACTAGTCATTTGATATGCTTTTTTATTTCATTTTTGTCATACTTTGAGCCCTAGCAACATCTGTCCAGCAAGGTTCCAAAACCACTACATTTCAGTGTCTGGTTTATGTCTTCCATTCTTCTCCTCTTCAAATATTATTAGTAAGAACACGTATTGTAGTTATATGTCCTTACAACTACTCTATGAATTCAACAGTGTAAGGGAAACGGATAACTTATGAAGTCCAGAGATCATGGCTACTAAGTATTACTCAGAAATCCCAGACTTTGAGCATGACATAGTGACTGAACGGAAGTTAGGGGTTATCTCCACAGGGAAGAGCCAAGGATGAAGTACATATAGGAAGAAGAACATAGTTGTGGTTTAGTCACTAAGTCGTGCTTGACTCTTTGGGACCCCATAGACTGTAGCCTGCCAGGCTCCTCTATCCGTGGGACTTCCTAGGAAAGAAGACTGGAGTAGGTTGCCACTTCCTTCTCCAGGGAATCTTCCTGACCCAGGGATTGAACCCACGTCTCCTGCATTGGTAGGCGGATTCTTTGAAATACATATAGGAAGGACAATATCTACTCACAAAAATGGTAGAGTGTCCAAATGTTTCTAGGTCTCTACACGTGTTAAAATTCCACTTCCCCACTTCCTTGAGTTACATATGGCCATGACTTGATTTGGCCAATGAAATGTGCAAAGTATCATATGTAACTTCCAAAAGCTTTTAAAAGTCAATGTGTATGTGTCATGATACACTTTATCTCTGCCACGATGATTGAAAACAAACTGTTAAACCAAGTCTCAGGAAGAGGGCAACATGGGACAAGGCTCCCCGCCTACTAGTGTTAACATAAAATAAACATCTTGCTTTAAACTTCTAAAGATTTAGGGTTGTTATTACACTATAACCCAACCTAGCCCTGTTTGTTTTAGTGACAGCTAAGAAGAGAGTGACTTGAACATTAAAAACATATCCTAGATCTTAAAGGAATATATTTCAAAGAATTCACAAGAAGTTGACCCAATTTCAAGTTAGGAAGATTTTAAAAGGGAAGATGACTCTAAAATGCAACTGACTGTTACCACAACCAGTGCCAATATGAAAAGAAAATGAACTCATGTGCAAATATTTGCCAATACTACACACAGACACCTCCCCACTAAGTGCAGACTCTTAGCCTTTGGATCTGGAAAGAGCCCTCAGTTCAATACGATGCTCCTGGATGAATAATCAGAGTTAGTATGTAAGATGTAACTTCTGCCTCATCCCTAAACTCTAAACAAGTATGCATGCACAGGTCATTTAAAAGTTGGGAAAAAGTATGTGACATTTAACCAAGGACAAATACAAGAGGCTGACAAACACTGTAAGAAAGGATGCATGAAGGTTTAGTACAAAAAGGGCTAAAGCTTGTAAATAAAATGTTAATGGCAACAAAAGTTTGTTTTGCTCAGCACCAGAATTCTGAGAAAGGAGGAGGAAGTACCTCAGGAGAAAAACACTGATCCTCCTGTTAGTGAGAGGTGTAGACAAGGATTTGCCCTTCTGTGCAGATGGAGCAGCTGATGGCCCTTTTCAGTTGGAGCAATCTCATTGGGGAACTGGGTCCTATATATAACACTTGGCAAACAGTTCTTTTGCTTTCAAAGACCACTGTGCTAATCTCCTCTCCCAAAACAACAATATTCAACCATTGTGCATCAGGGACACATTTCAAATTTTAGGTTTTCCAGGCACAAGCTTTTCTAGAAGACCCTTGGTTAGTTTCTTCTGTAAAGGCCTAAATTTCCCTTATCATTAAACATAAAACTAATGGTTTCCCCTTTTGAGAAAGAGGAAATCAGCAACTCTAAACATTAAACAAAGATCTGCAGGCATCATTCTCTGGGAAAAGCCACACTTCATATTCTGCAACAAATGGGGCATATAATAATACTTGCAAAGTTCCTGTAAGAACATCCTGTCAAAAATTAGCTTACTTACAGTTTAACACTGCTATTGGAGAACAGAACCTGTTCACTGAACCAGCCTCCAATAAAATGCTGATTAGATCTCATAAATGATGAATCTCACAGTTTATCATTTATGACCCAAAGGAGGCAATAAAAGGAGTCAACACATCTCCACTTACAGAGCTTCCCTGAGGGAGTGAGGCAAATCTTCTATCTACACCTCCCCATATACATGGCCCCAAAAAGGAAGGAGAAAAAGGTAACTATCCCGATTTCCTATGACTCTGAAATAAAAAAAAACCTCACAAGCAAAGATGTGAAACACATATGTGTGTGTGTGTGCTCAGTTGTGTCCAACTCTTTGCAACCCCATGGACTGTAGCCTGCCAGGCTTCTCTATCCAAGGAATTTTCCAGACAAGAATACTGGAGTGGGTTGCCATTCCCTTCTCCCGGGGATCTTCCTGACTCAGTGGTCAAACGTGTGTCTCCTGTTTCTATAGCACTGGCAGGTGGACTCTCTACCACTGAGCCCCCTGGGAAGCCCATGTGTGGTTTACTCTCACTTTGAGTAGAGAATTTGGGGAAAAGAGAAAAACCCCTTCATGGAGAAAATCTATTCATGACCTGATTCATTGATTATAAAACATACAAAAATAAAACATGCCAGAAAATAAGTGGGTTTCCTGATTTTGGCAAGTGCCTAAAAGCACATAACTCTGAATCCATGCTTAATTGATGTGCAACAGACTGGTTCCAAATAGGAAAAGGAGTACGTCAATATTGTCACCCTGCTTATTTAACTTATATGCAGAGTACATCATGAGAAACGCTGGGCTGGAAGAAACACAAGCTGGAATCAAGATTGCCGGGAGAAATATCAATAACCTCAGATATGCAGATGACACCACCCTTATGGCAGAAAGTGAAGAAGAACTAAAGAGCCTCTTGATGAAAGTGAAAGAGGAGAGTGAAGAAGTTGGCTTAAAGCTCAACATTCAGAAAACGAAGATCATGGCATCCGGTCCCATCACTTCATGGGAAATAGATGGGGAAACAGTGGAAACAGTATCAGACTTTATTTTTTTGGGCTCCAAAAGCACTGCAGATGGTGACTGCAGCCATGAAATTAAAAGACGCTTACTCCTTGGAAGGAAAGTTATGACCAATCTAGACAGCATATTCAAAAGCAGAGACATTACTTTGCCAACAAAGGTCCGTCTAGTCAGGGCTATGGTTTTTCCAGTGGTCATGTATGGATATGAGAGTTGGACTGTGAAGAAAGCTGAGTGCCAAAGAATTGATGCTTTTGAACTGTGCTGTTGGAGAAGACTCCTGAGAGTCCCTTGGACTGCAAGGAGATCCAACCAGTCCATTCTAAAGGAGATCAGCCCTGGGTGTTCTTTGGAAGGACTGATGCTAAAGCTGAAACTCCAGTACTTGGGCCACCTCATGCGAAGAGTTGACTCATTGGAAAAGACTCTGATGCTGGGAGGGATTGGGGGCAGGAGGAAAAGGGGACGACAGAGGATGAGATGGCTGGATGGCATCACCGACTCGATGGACGTGAGTTTGAGTGAACTCCAGGAGTTGGTGATGGACAGGGAGGCCTGGCGTGCTGCAATTCATGGGGTCGCAAAGAGTCGGACACGACTGAGCAACTGAACTGAACTGAAGCACATAACTGCAATCAGTTAGTTCACTGGGGCGAGGAACTCTCTGAACCCTTTCAAATCAGTGTACTGGCCTAACCACATTCTTTATGAATACATGAGGCAAATGCCTTAAGCTGCAAACAAACAAAGAAACCAAGATCCTTCTGTAGAGCACTGATGAAGTTCTCGCTCCAAGTTTGCCCTACTGTAGGCTGGCTGCACGGCACAACCTGCTCAGCTGAGTGTTTCATCTGAGGGATCTTCACAGAACAGTACCAGACCTCAACATCCATCAGTTTGTCGGCACACCCTATACAGAACCCAGAACACACCAACATGTGGTGCCTGGTTGAACTACTGTCCCACAATCTGGAGACTTGTACCTTCTCTGTGAATCTCTTAGCTAGGAAAGAAGGCAGCAACACGCTCCTTAGGATGGTGAGTTAGGAAAGGCCGAGTCTTAGCTACACAAATAAATGTAGCAGTGTCTTTCACAGGGATACTTAAATAACAATGCGCCACCCATCCTAGGGGGAACACAAATGATTCTCTCATCATTTTGCACTACTTTGCTCATTTTGTTACCAAACAAACTCCCCTCCCCACAAGTCAACAAATATGTCAGTCCACTGTATGTGGGAAGATCTATTTACTTCTCATTTATTTACAGCATTAAGTAACATAATATAGCATTTGTTTCCTTATGTCTGAGCCCTAGATACAGCGCAACTAGCCACCCACACACAGGTCCGGTCTTTGAAGGAATACATCTGGAAGTTAAAAAGCACAGACTATTCCCCTTTTCCTCTCCAGACATCCATCAAATACTTAAAATTCTGATTCTCTCGTTTTGCCTAACGCTCACAGCATCTTTCCAAATTCTAAGTTTTAAATGCCCACTTTCTCCTTACTCAGAGACGGCTTCCATACCCATCCCATTCTCTTTCCACTCTCTTTCCATATCCCATTCCACTCTCTTCTGGAACATGTCCTGAGGGAGGGAAAGGTCTCTTACTTAGACCTTCCGTTCAGCCTTCGCCTCATTCCTCCCCACAAAAGGCTCACTTTTTATAGGCGCTCACGCTAGGGAAAAAGAAGAAAACAAAACAGAAGCATCCAGGTGAGACCCTATTTAAGCCAAACTCCACAGCCGGGTGGTGCGGTCGTTGCTGCGGTAGACCCACCAGGTCCGAATGCCGGCAAGCATCCCTGCTTGCAGATACCATAGCCCTGGTCTCCAGGACCCGCGCTGCCACCTACGTACCCGAGACCTGAGGACAAGACTTGCCGGCTGGGATCTGGACTGCGGACCGACAGTTCCCTCCACGTGAAGGATGAGACCCAGAAGGCGGGGCCGTGCTTTGCCTGCCCAGTAACCGCGAACCGCTCCCCCTACCTGCGAGCTCACTCTCCTCCCGCCTCCGCAGCAGCAGCCTGCACCGCTCATCTGAGTCGGACGGCTGGGCAAAAAACAACCCACGAGGCTCCTCCCTGTCCTCGTGGGCCCTACGTGCGGCCTCTCCAGCCAATGCGAAGCGCAGGGGGCGGGCAAGAGCCACCCCGGTGACAGGCGACGTCTAGTCCGCCCGCCAGCGCGAGTAGGCCGTACAGTAGTTGGGCCAATCGGCAGCGTGGTTAGGGAATGAACGGGAGGGAGCAGGCGGGGAAAGCGAGCGGCCAATGAGATCGTGGGGTCTCTGAGCGACGGGTCCTGTGGCCTGTGGTCTTCCGAGCGCGGCGCCCAGGGGGCGTGCCCTCCTGGGCCAATCGGCTGGAGCCCAAGGTGCGGAGCGAGCGCCTCAAATGCTCGGGTTTCTCAGCTGATTGTCTCCAGCCGAGAGTTGTTTTTTGCATCTACCGAGGCGAGCCGGAGCAGGAGGAGCCGAGACCCCCGGGGGTGGGGGGCCGGGGAGAGGAGGCGGGGTCCAAGGAGCAGCGGCTGCTCTCCGCGGGGCTCTGGGTCCTGTCACGGCGCTTCCTGGGGTTGGAGGTTGGGGTGGGTGGGGGGTCAGAGGGACATCCTTCTCCCCCTCGACGGCGGCTCCGAGTCCGGCCCCTTCCTTCCCGCGCTCTTTCGCCCGCCCCCCAGCCCCCTCATGAGGGTGTCCGTGCCGGGTCCCGCGGCCGGCCGCGAGCCCTCGACGCCCGGCGGGGGCGGCGGAGACGCCGTCGCTGCCGCCTCAGGCGCCGCGGTGCCTGGCTCGGTGCAGTTGGCGCTGAGCATCCTGCACGCCCTGCTCTACGCCGCGCTCTTCGCCTTTGCCTACCTGCAGCTGTGGCGGCTGCTCCTGTACCGCGAGCGGCGGCTGAGTTACCAGAGCCTCTGTCTCTTCCTCTGTCTCCTGTGGGCAGCGCTCAGGACCACCCTCTTCTCAGCCGCCTTCTCGCTCAGCGGCTCCTTGCCCCTGCTCCGGCCGCCCGCTCACCTGCACTTCTTCCCCCACTGGCTGCTCTACTGCTTCCCCTCCTGTCTCCAGTTCTCCACGCTCTGTCTCCTCAACCTCTACCTGGCGGAGGTAAGGCGGGAGGACCGGCACGCGGGGCCGGGCGGGAGAGTGGGGCCGCCGCGTTTCACTCGGGCTGAGGATCGGTGGCGGGTTGGGGGGGTGGGGTGCGGACCGGGAGAAGCGGATCCGAGAGCAGCCCGGGGAAACTGAGGCACGCCTGGAGTGTGCGCCAGGTTTCTGGCCCTAAACTTAAGCAGCCGATTGACTCGACTACTGAGGGGCTTGGGGAGTCGGCGAGGGGAGGGCGGGTGGTGAGTGAGAGTGTGTGTTCAGACAACTTGAAACAGCAGGACCAGCCTTTGTTTGGCGTCCTGGCCCTTGTACGCGAAGGTGTCGGTGGCACCGACAAAGTGGCATCGCAAGAAGTAGCAGCCGGGGTAGCTCTGCCGAAGCTGGACTCTGTTGAGAGAGGTTGGATGCTGAGGTAGCAGCAGCTCTGCTGAAGCTGGACTGCTGCCAGCCATTACGTCACCAGGCAGAGCTGTTCCTCTGCTATTGTTACTGCGTTTCTTTTATTAGAAGCTTATATTCCCTCCTGCATCTCCTTACCCGGCGCTCGATAAGCCTCACACAGATTCCGTTCGATAGTTCCCCGGCGGGGTTAATAATCAGTAACCAATCCCGAGGGTCAGTATAAAGACCTCCGTAAAGCCCCGAGTGTGTTTGCCCCAGTGGCTTCATGCCTCGACTATTTATTCTACCTCCTAAAGCCTAGTCTTTTTTATTTTTTCCAGCTAATTAAGAGAAAATACTAGTTTAACCTGCGCCTATTGCAGAAACAAACCACCAAACTGTTTTTGCAATAACTTGCTTAATAGCTGGCACCTAATCACACCCCCTTTCTCTTTTATGAGGAATTGCTGGTTGGTTTGTATTGTTCTGCAGCGCTTAGGTATTTGACCCATTTCAAACAGGTTTGAGAGTGTAAGTTTATCAATCATGTGTGCCAGCTAGTGGTATTTAAGCCACGGAATTTTGAAAATTACCACACACACACACAAAAACCCCCACTCCCCTCCCCCCCCCGCAAAAAAAAAAAAAAGCTTAAGGAGGGGAGGAAACAAGGTGACATCATATGCTTAATACTGACTAATATAGAACAATATTGGTCTATGCAGCTAATCCTCTCAAAGGCTTTTGGAGGTGATGAGAATTAACATGGTTCTGAGCAAAAGTAAAAATCATTTGAGGCAGATTGTGTGTTTGTATTCCTGCATAAACCAACTCTTCTCCAGTAATAGCTATGAAGTTGAATGCATAATTTTAAAAGCACAATCATAAATTCAGCTTTTTACCACACTAAAAACAACAGTTAAGAATATGTAACAGAATTCCCAATCATTTGGAAGTCCAAACAATACAGTGACAAAAACCCAAACAGTAAGCAGAAATAAAAAGTATGGGTTTATAAATCAAATAAACATGCCATAGTCACATCATTTATTTGCAGATGTTCTGATCTTCTGGTTGTTGCTTAAACTGTTACAGTACTTCAGTCCTTTATAGTTAAGCTGATACACTGTATTCTTCCTGGCAATTTCTGATACACTACCAGCACATCTCATCACTAAAACTTTGCTCTAGCTTCAGATATAGTTTGCCTAAGCATGATTAGCAGTCCTTAAGCCATGCATATCAGATAATTTGTTTTTTCCTTATACCACTGAGGATGAGATGGCTGGATGGCATCACTGACTTGATGGACGTGAGTCTCAGTGAACTCCGGGAGTTGGTGATGGACAGGGAGGCCTGGCGTGCTGCGATTCATGGGGTCGCAAAGAGTCAGACACGACTGAGCGACTGATCTGATCTGATACCATTTTGACCAACAAAGTCATATTAATGAGGCATTGTAAAACAGTTGGGCATTTCATAAGTAGCTAAACACCTTTTTTACTTTTTCTTGAAGTATAACATATATCATAAAGTACATAAAGCTTACGTACACAGGTACGTGAAATTTTACATATGCACACACTCAATGTTACCACCACCCAGAATAAGATATGCATCATTTTCAGTGCCCTGGAGGTCCCCTTGTGCCTTTTCCCAGTCATACCTCTCACCCTAAGGTAAACACAAATTGACTAAACATTATCACCATAGGGAAAAAGCATCTATATTTAAGCTTGAAATTCTGAAAGTATACTTCTACAGTGTAAACTACACAATATCCAGATTGGATTTTCAGACTTTTGATTGCTGTTATTCCAAGCTAGTGAGGAAGATATTTAAATGTCTTAAAGTCTTCCTATTAAATGGATATCTTGTTTGTGTCATGTACTTTTTAAAACACAGTAAGGTTCTATTATCCTAGAAAACATAATTTGGAAAGAAGCTGGGCTAAAGTTTTTTTTTCCTTTTGGAGTGTCTCCTAGAAAGAGTGTAAATTATTTGTCTATCCTAGTCTTTTTATAAAACGAACGATTTTAAGACACATAACTATACTTAAAAGAACATCTTTTTACCTGTTTAAAAAGAGACGTTTTTAACCAGAAATCATTTCTATATTCAATAGAAAAAATACAAAGGAATCTGTGTTTAAAACAGTTCAGTTCAGTCACTCAGTTGTGTCTGACTCTTTGAGACCCCATGGACTGCAGCACACCAGGCTTCCCTGTCCATCACCAACTCCCAGAGCTTGCTCAAACTCATGTCCATCGAGTCAGTGATGCCATCCAACCATTTCATCCTCTGTCATCCCCTTCTCCTCTTCTCCAATCTTTCCCAGCATCAGGGTCTTTTCCAGTGTGTCAGCTCTTCACATCAGGTGGCCAAAGTATTGGAACTTCAGCTTGAGTCCTTCCAGTGAATATTCAGGACTGCCTTCCTTTAGGATTGACTGGTTTGATCTCCTTGCAGTCCAAGGGACTCTCTAGAGTCTTCTCCAACACCACAGTTCAAAAGCATCAATTCTTTGGCACTCAGCTTTCTTTATAGTATAGCTCTCACATCCATACATGACTACTGGAAAAACCATAGCTTTGACTAGACAATGTTTGTCGGTAAAGTAATGTCTCTGCTTTTTAATATGCTGTCTAGGTTTGTCATAGCTTTTCTTCCAAGGAGCAAGTGTCTTTGAATTTCATGGCTGCAGTCACCATCTGCAGTGATTTTGGAGCTCCCCAAAATAAAATCTCTCACTGTTTCCATTGTTTCCCCATCTATTTGTCATGAAGTGATGGGACCAGATGCCATGATCTTCGTTTTCTGAATGTCGAGCTTTAAGCCAACTTTTTCACTCTCCTCTTTCACTTTCATCAAGAGGCTCTTTAGTTCTTCTTTGCTTTCTGCCATAAGGATGGTGTCATCTGCATATCTGAGGTTATTGATATTTCTCCCTGCAATCTGGATTCCAGCTTGTGCTTCTCCAGCCCAGCATTTCGCATAATGTACTCTACATATAAGTTCAATAAGCAAGGTGACAGTATACCACACTGGAGTATTCCTTTCCCAATTTGGAATCAGTCCGTTGTTCCATGTCCAGTTTTTTTTTTTTTTTTTTTTTTTTTTACATACAAGCAATTTACATGTCCAGTTTTTGAATTCAAATTTTTATATCAATTCCAAGTAATTGGAAGAACTATTGATCACTCTGAATGAATAAGGCTTTCCCAATGAGTTTTTTGTATTACAGCAGAGTGGTAGGGAAAATCTACATGGTGACAAATATAAAACTTAACATTTGACTTGTTTTTTTAACCAAAAGACCCTTATATCTTTTTTATATCTGTTTTAAATAGTTGTGCTTCTTGATTACCCAGGCTGTCTATTAGATGCCAGTTTCATTTTACTTTTGACTTCTGTTAAGTATTTGTTGTATCCACTTCTCACTAATTAAAAACATATAGTAGTAGTTTAAAATTAAATTCTAACTTAAAGACTTAGTTACAAAGAACCATAGAGCAGTATAAAAATAAGGTTTGTAAAACAACCATTACTACTTCGAATACATTGTGGTAATTATTCTAAAAATAAGTTTTCAAAAAGTTAAGACTGCCTAAACCACTCTTTCTTTTCTTTACCATACTTGAATGGAATTCAGGTAGGGGGAGGTGGCCCTTTCTGAAATAATTAGATTTACATACTTACCTCCTGGAACAAATAGTTGGAAAAAAATAATAAACCTATGCACTAAGTTTAAAGCACCTATTGAACTTTTTCCAGCATGATTAATAGAATATGTACTTTACCAAAGAAAAGTTCACACTCCTGTGCTTTTACCAGAGAAGGGTTCAGTCTTTAAAACAAATTATTCTATTAAACATGCTACCTACCATTGGAACAAGTAAAAGGACTTAAAATGAGAGTTGATAGTATCTTTGCAGTGTTGTTGATGCATGCCAGAATCAATGAGTTCACCTCCATGACCCATATTGGCATTTTTTCTTGCAGTTTTGTAACATGAGTGCCAGTTGCTTAATCACAATAAAATGCAGTTACTAAATCACAATGCCAGTACAGCTAGGAAAATTAAATTCAGAATCTTAACTCTTACATACATGGCTGCTGTCATTGTCCCTGACATTCAATATATTCTTCCAAATATTGATGGAATGTCAGAGAACATGATGGAGTTCAACTTAACAGGTACTTTCATTTTGTTATAATGGTCTATGATTTCTCACGAAAGTACTTTTATCACCTAAAATAGAAACTCCCTAAGGATTAGAAGTTACTTTATCATATTTTAAACTCATAGAACAATAGTGAATATATTTTTGGATGACAATCTTGAAGAGACCAAAATCTTGAAAATATTTAACCATCTAAAATTTGAGAGTTAATTTTGATGAATATATGAGGTAAATTATTTGTGTACTTTCTGAGATCTTTTTGTGCCTAAAACATTGCCTATGATATGAATGCTAAGATTCTCTTAGATTTTCTTGGTTCAATTAGTTACTTCTGATTACTACAGGTAAAATCTTACTGATGAAGTCGCTTTAATATATTAGAGTTTTACTTAGCAAAACTATTTTTATAGCATGGCAAATGGCCCATAATAATTAGGGCTTTGCTAATTTGGTTTCAACAAATTCTATTAAACAGAAAAGCCTGCAAAACAAATGAAGTCTCACCTCATGAGTCAGTTACTATCTACTGGAAACTATACTTTTCTCAGTGTTAGATTTTTATCCATGACTGTGATTATAAACTGTTTTTATCCAAATCTACTAAACTGTTCTATCCATTAACTTGATTCTATCCTTCTTGAGATCATCTGTAAAGCAAGAGTTTGAGATACATTTCTATGGCAAAAACATGATTACAATGTCTTACATTCTATGTGATTTAGTATTTTCAAAGCAATTCACGTCTTCACAATCCCTATGAAATAGGTAGGTATAAACAGTGTGATTTGTCCAAGGTTTTATGTCTAATATGTATCAGAAATGAGACTACTGTATAGCCAACGATCTATAAAGTCTTGTCAAGTGGTCTCCTGCCTATGAACTTTTCTGAATACCATTTGTACTGCTTATTATTTAGTGTTCACTGTTTATCTTGTTTTCCCATTTCCCACCATTTCAAACCTTTTCCACTCTTCAGCAAACTTTTTTCATCCTTCTTACTCAGCTTATGACCCTCACCTCCTAGTTTATAGAAGTAGAAACCAGGCCCATCTGGCTGAACAAAGACTCAGAGAAATGTCTTAAAATGCTGCAGAGAGCATTTAATCCCTTTCAGTGAATGATTTTGTTTGCAAGTGAGGAAGTTCTTCAGAGACAAGAAGCCACAAAGAAAGAAGTGAATATGAAATTGTAAAGTACCACACAGATGTTTGTCTTGGGTTTTGGGGGTGATTGCTTGCTGCTTCCTGCTAACCTAAATCCTGAATTTCAATGTCTTGGGGTGACAACACATTGGTATGAAGAGGTGACATTGGAGGCAATACCTTGTGGTGAGGTCTAATCAGAGCACTCATCTCCTCCAGTTTAATGCCAGAATTCTTGAAATACACATCTTAAGTAAATGAATTAGGGAGAAAGAAAGGTTCTCAGAGGTTGGTGGTGGAATTTGTGCTTGTCTCTGCCATGGCTCTGGGTGAAGGAGATACAAATTGAGGAAAAATGTCTTCCCTGAAAATGCATAGCAAGCTTATTCTCACACAGGTTTGAAGCCTAAAATCACACTTCTTTGATTTTAGAGGAGGAAAAAGCTCAACTGGAAAAATGTAGTTTAATGTTACCGTGACTTGGTGATAACCTCAAGCACCTGGAGAGAGCAAATCCAAATAATCTGTTGAGAAGTATACTATAAACCCAGAATTCTGACAAAATTCAAAGGAACATGAGCTCAAAATGAAAAATCACTCTGAGGACTCTTCCTTTCAAAGATTGAAGATGTCAGAATTATCAAACAGATAGTATAAAATGTCTATTTATTTGATTTAATAAAGTAACACTATTGATACATGATAAATAAATAATGTAAATTAACTAGGCACATTTGGGAAATCATTTTTTAATGAAAAAACAATTTAAAATTACAAACTGAAATGAACTGAACAAATGAGCTAAAAAGAAATCATTAAACTGAAAGATATGAGGAAGAAATCACCCAAAATATATCTCAGAGACTTGAAAGATGGAAAATAAGAACAGAGATTAAAGAATTAATATATAATGAACAGGTACAATGTATTGGAATTTTAGAGAAATTACTTTAAAAAATAATGACTTAAAATTTGCCCAAATTTATGAAAGATGCTAAATTTTAAATTCAGAGAGCCAAAAAAAATCCTAAGACAGATTAAAGGAAAATGAACAAAGAGTAATATCTCAAAATACCAAAGACAAACTGTGTTTAAGACAACTCGGTACAGATATTACAAAAAAAGGAATGAAAATTAGTTTATTTTGGTGTTTCATTAACAACTAAGGAATCCAGAAGATGGTGAAACATCTTAAAATTGCTGAGAGAAAATAACCGGCAACCTAAAATTCTGCTCACAGTAACACTGTCAACAACAGGAAAAAATAGAAGCCATGTTGGGGTGACATCAGCAAGATAGTGATGGACCCTCCAGCTCCCTACAAACATACCAATTCAGCAACAATTCACAAATTCCCTGTGTGAGAAATCCAGAAACTAATCGAAAGTCTCCTGTGTAGCAGGTGAACACAAAATAAAAATCATCAAAACCAGTAAGGAGGTTTGGGACAGACTCACATTAGAGTCCCTGACCCCAGCACAGTGCCATACAATTGGGATGAGACCTCCTAGCTCTGAGCTTCTCCCAAAGGAAGGAGTTAGTTCATATGTCCAGCACCCCAGTGTTTTGTAGGGTGCTCTCCAGAGATGAGACCTTCTAACTTACCAGTCTTGGAAGTCTGAGGTGTCCAATACAGTTTAACTGCCTGGAGGAGAATGGGGACAGCACCTTCAGCTGGCAAACAGCGTAGCTCCCCTACTTCTCAGCAGAGAGTGAAGAAACCTGGGCTACAACTTCCTGCTACTCCCTGAGGAGGGAAAGAGTTGGTCGAGGCCCCCAGAGTCTCTGAAAAAGTTGGTTGATGACAGTATTCTGCTGTTCATGGCCAGTCCGTGAAGAATGGGGGAGATACCTATTTTGTAAAATGCACAGACACTAATGTAGAGAGTTGAGGCTGAGGAAAATGAATCAAAGATGTTTCAAACAAAATAAATATCCAGAAACCCCAATGAAACAGAGCTATATAATTTGCCTGACAGAAAATTCAAAATGACTGTCATAAAGATGCTAACCACAGGCAACAGACCAAAGCATGAACAATCTCAACAAAGCAGAATTTCAAAAGAGATAGAAAATATTAAGGCAATTTCTGATCATCCAGTTATAGGACTTCACACTTCCACTGCAAGGGGCACAAGTTCAGTCACTGGTCAGGGAACTATAATTCCACAATCCACGCAGTGTGAACAAAAATGTATATATATGTATATATTAAAAAGTACAAAATATAAATCATGGAGCTGAAGAACATGAAAACTAAAGTGAAAAATTCAGTGGTTCGTCAACAGACTGGATAATAAAACAAGAGAAAGGATCAATGAATCTGAAGACAAATCATTGGAAATAATTCAGTCAGAAAAAGAAAAAGGAATAAACAAAGCTAAAGGGACTTACTGGTACAGCATTAAACCAATATACACATTGAATCCCAGACAGAAAAGAAAATACTAGAAAGGTTATTCAGTAGTAATGATGACTGAAAACTTCCCAAAAGTGGAGGAGAAAATAGACATCCAGATTCAAGAAGTCAACAGAATATAAAGAAATGCACACACTCCAAGACATGTTATAATCAAATTATCAGAAGTCAAAGACCTTTGAATTTTGAAAGCAGAGAAGGAAAAAACTTGTCACATACAAGGGAACCCCTATAAGGCTATGAGAGATTTTTCAGCAGAAATTTCACAGGTCAGAAAACGAGCAGGATAATCTAATTAAAGGGATAAAGGGGGGGTGGCGGGCAGGGGACTGCCAAGCAAGAATAACATACTAGGCAAAATTATCCTTCAAAAAAATGGAGAATGATTTTCCCAGATAAGCAAAAGCTAGAAGAGTTCACTACTAGACTTGTCTTATAGGAAATGCTAAAGCAAACTCTTCAGGTTGAAAATGATGCTAAAAAGTAACACAATAGCATAAGTATGAAACTCATTGATAAAGACAAATATACAGACAGGTACAGAAATTGTATTACTATAATGGTGGTGGGTAAATAACTTAATTCTGGTATAAAAGGTAAGAAAAATATAAAAATAAAGACTATTAAAGATATTAAAAGATACACAAGATAAACAGATATAAATGATGACACTAAAAGGTTGGCGTATGGGCAGAAGTTTAAGTATAGAGTTTGTATGCAATTGAATTTAAGTTATCAGCTTTAAAATGACTGATATGTAGGATATTTTTGTAAGCCTTAAGGTAAACACTCACACATATGCTATAGAAGTTACACAAAATTAAAAGCGAAAAGAAAACAACATGTATTAATACCAAAAATGAACAAAACAGGAAGACAGCAAGAGAGAAATAACAGACCAAAGAGGTATAAGACTAATAGGAAAACATCAACAAAATGGCAATATAAATAATTTCTTTTTAATAGTACTTTAAACGTAAATTGATTAAACTCTGAAGTCAAAGGACATAAGAGTTGCTGAATGAACTAAGAAAATGAAAGACCCAACAATATGCTATATGTAAGAAATTCATTTTCAACTTAAGGACACACATAGAGTGAAAATGAAAGGATGGAAAAAGAAACTATAAAAATAATAACCAAAGAATGTAGGTGTTACTTTAGTTAGACAAAATAGGCTTCAAGTCAAAAACTGAAGAAGGACATTATATTATGCTAAAAGGGTGAATCCACCAGGAACATGTAACAATTATGAATGAGTATGCATCCAACACCAGAGAACCTAAACATATAAAACAAATATTGATAAAAGTGAAAGGAGAAATAAGACACTAATATCATAACTGTAAGAAACTTCAATGCTCTACATTCTATAATGGATAAAGCATCCAGACAGAAAATCAATAAAGCAAGCAAGCATTTGAACCATCAGTTCAGTTCAGTTCAGTCGCTCAGTTGTGTCCGACTCTTTGCGACCCCGTGAATTGCAGCACGCCAGGCCTCCCTGTCCATCACCAACTCCCGGAGTTCACTCAGACTCACATCCATCAAGTCAGTGATGCCATCCAGCCATCTCATTCTCTGTCGTCCCCGTCTCCTCCTGCCCCCAATCCCTCCCAGCATCAGAGTCTTTTCCAATGAGTCAACTCTTCGCATGAGGTGGCCCAAGTACTGGAGTTTCAGCTTCAGCATCATTCCCTCCAAAGAAATCCCAGGGCTGATCTCCTTCAGAATGGACTGGTTGGATCTCCTTGCAGTCCGAAGGGACTCTCAAGAGTCTTCTCCAACACCATAGTTCAAAAGCATCAATTCTTTGGCGCTCAGTTTTCTTCACAGTCCAACTCTCACATCCACACATGACCACTGGAAAAACCATAGCCTTGACTAGACGGACCTTTGTTGGCAAAGTAATGTCTCTGCTTTTGAATATGCTATCTAGGTTGGTCATAACTTTCCTTCCAAGGAGTAAGAGTCTTTTAATTTCATGGCTGCAGTCACCATCTGCAGTAGTTTTGGAGCCCCAAAAAATAAAGTCTGACACTGTTTCCACTGTTTCCCCATCTATTTGCCATGAAGTGATGGGACCAGATGCCATGATCTTCGTTTTCTGGTTTTAAGCCAACTTTTTCACTCTCCTCTTTCACCTTCATCAAGAGGCTTTTTAGTTCCTCTTCACTTTCTGCCATAAGGGTGGTGTCATCTGTATATCTGAGGTTATTGATATTTCTCCCAGCAATCTTGATTCCAGCTTGTGCTTCTTCCAGCCCAGAATTTCTCATGATGTACTCTGCATATAAGTTAAATAAGCAGGGTGACAATATACAGCCTTGACATACTCCTTTTCCTATTTGGAACCAGTCTGTTGTTCCATGTCCAGTTCTAACTGTTGCTTCCTGACCTGCATACAGATTTCTCAAGAGGCAGGTCAGGTGGTCTGGTATTCCCATCTCTTGAAGAATTTTCCACAGTTTCTTGTGATCCACACAGTCAAAGGCTTTGGCATAGTCAATAAAGCAGAAGTAGATGTTTTTCTGGAACTCTCTTGCTTTTTCGATGATCCAGCGGATGTTGGCAATTTGGTCTCTGGTTCCTCTGCCTTTTCTAAAACCAGCTTGAACATCTGAAAGTTCACGGTTCACGTATTGCTGAAGCCTGGCTTGGAGAATTTTGAGCATGACTTTACTAGCGTGTGAGATGAGTGCAATTTTGCGGTAGTTTGAGCATTCTTTGGCATTGCCTTTCTTTGGGATTGGAATGAAAACTGACCTTTTCCAGTCCTGTGGCCACTGCTGAGTTTTCCAAATTGCTCACATATTGAGTGCAGCACTTTCACAGCATTATCTTGCAGGATTTGAAATAGCTCCACTGGAATTCCATCACCTCCACTAGCTTTGTTCATAGTGATGCTTTCTAAGGCCCACTTGACTTCACATTCCAGGATGTCTGGCTCTAGGTCAGTGATCACACCATCGTGATCATTTGGGTCATGAAGATCTTTTTTGTACAGTTGTTCTGGGTATTCCTGCCGCCACTTCTTAATATCTTCGGCTTCTGTTAGGTCCATAATATACTATGGACCAAATGGCACTAACAGACATATATAGAACATTTTGCACAACAGCAACAAAATATATTATTCTCAAGTCTTAGCATATTTAAGAAGATTAAAATCATGCATAGTATCTTTTCTGACCACACTGGAATGAAACTAGAACTCAGTAGCAGAAGTAAAACTAGAAAATTTACAACTATTTGGAAATTCGTATACTCTTGAACAACCACTGGGTCAGAGAAGAAATCAAAAAGGAAATTAGAAAATTTTATGACAAAAGAAAACACAGCAAAAAAGCACTATTAAGAGAGATTTCTAAACCAATAAGCGTCTGTATTTAAAAAGAAGAAAAATCTCAGATGAACAGCCTAACTTCATATATCTAAGAGCTGGGGAAAAAAAGAACCAACTAGTCCAAAATTAGCAGATGGAAGGAGATAAGAAAGGCTAGAGCAGAAATAAAATAGAATATAAAAATAATAGAAAAATTGATGAAACTAAGTTTTTTGAAAAGCTAAACAATTGACAGATTCTTAGCTAGACAATTAATAAGGAAAACAAGTAAAAGTAGAATGAAAGATGAGACATTACAACTGATGGCACAGAAATAAACAGGATCATGAGAGACTACTACAATCATTTATGTACCAAAACTTGAGTAACCCAGAATAAATGGATAAACTCCCAGAGACACACCAAGACTGAATCATGAAGAAAGTATGAACAGACCTATAACTAACATGGAGAGTGAATCAATAATCAAAAACTTCCCAATAAAGAAAACTCCAGACACGTGGCTTCATTGGACCATTCAACCAAATATTTAAAGAATTAATGTCAGTTCTCAAATATTTCCAAAAAATTGAAGAGGAGAGAATACTTCCTAACAAGTTCAGTGAGACAATCATCACCTTGGTACTAAAGTCAAAGATACCACCTGAAAAGAAAACTACAGGTCAGTATTCCTAATGAACATAGATTCAAAAGTCCTCAACAGAATATTAGCAAACTGAATCCAGCAGCACATTAAAAATATCCAACAGCACACCATGACCAAGTGGGAATGACCCCTGAGATGTAAGGATGGTTCAATATAGGAAAATCAACCAATGTGATACACCATATTAACAGAATAAAAGATTGCACATGTTTTCAATAGATCGCAGAAAAGGTATTTGACAAAATTTAACCTCAGGTACGCAGATGACACCACCCTTATGGCAGAAAGCAAAGAGGAACTAAAGAGCCTCTTGATGAAAGTGAGAGAGGAGAGTGAAAAAGTGGGCTTAAAACTCAACATTCAGAAAACTAAGATCATGGCATCCGGTCCCATCACTTCATGGCAAATAGATGAGGAAACGAAACCATGAGAGACTTTATTTTGGGGAGCTCCAAAATCACTGCAAATGGTGACTGCAGTCATGAAATTAAAAGATGCTTGCTCCCTGGAAGAAAAGCTATGACCAACCTAGATAGCATATTAAAAAGCAGAGACATTACTTTGCCAACAAAGGTCCATCCAGTCAAAGCTATGGTTTTTCCAGTAGTCATGTGTGGATGTGAGAGCTGGACTATAAAGAAAGCTGAGTGTTGAAGAATTGATGCTTTTGAACTGGAGTGTTGGAGAAAACTCTTGAGAATCCCTCGGACTTCAAGGAGATCAAACTAGTCCATCCTAAAGGAAATTGGTCCTGAATATTCATTGGAAGGACTGAGGCTGAAGCTGAAACTCCTATACTCTGGCCACCTGTCGTGAAGAACTGACTCACTGGAAAAGACCCTGATGCTGGGAAAGATTGAAGGTGGGAGAAGAAGGGGACGACAGAGGATGAGATGGTTGGATGGCATCACCAACTTGATGGACATGAGTTTGAGCAAGCCCGGGGAGTTGGTGATGGGCAGGGAAGCCTGGCATACTGCAGTCCATGTGGTTGCAAAGGGTCAGACATGACTGAGCAACTGAAATGAACTGAACACCATTTTATGGTAAAAGCTCAACAAACTAAGAATAGAAAAAAAATTACTTCAGTGTAACAAAGCTACATCATTTTATGTCTTGAGATATTTTCTAATTTCTCTCTTTCTTTCTAATTTTCCTTAACAATAAGAAAATCCAAAGTATATGGGCAAAATATTTTGAAAGACACTTGATAAAAGAATACATATGCATGGCCAAAAAAAAACACATGAAAAGACGCTCAAGATTACTCATCAGGAAAACGAAAATTTCAACAATGAGATACCATTAAATATTGACTGGAAAGACAAATTTAAAAGATTATACTAAGTATTGGCAAAGATGTGGATTAATAAGAAAGTATACCCTGATGTTAGGAATGTAAAATTTTATAACCACTTTGAAAAACAGTTGGACAGTTTTTAAAAAGTGAAACACATCATAAAACAAGGAAAGCATATGTCTCTGCAAAAACTTGAGTGTGAATGTTTGAAGTAGATTTACTCACAATGGCCAAAACTTAAATTGACCCATACAGCCATAAAATGCAAAGGGATAAAAAAATATGATATAAAGTATACAAAGGCATATACTTGGCAGTAAGATAGGAACATGCTAGTGATAAGCACAACAAGGATGAATCTAAAATTAAGTAGGTCAGATGAAAAAAATAAGCTCAGTTCATACTATATCACTACATTTATTTTAAATTTTAGAAAACCCAGACACAAAAAGTAGATCACCAATTGCTTAGGACCTGAGCCAGAAGGGAAGGATATACAACAAAGAAGCAGGATGAAATTTAGAGGGTGTGGAAATACTCTGTTTTTGACAGAAATAGTGGTTTCTTAGGTTGTTAAAGTATGACAAAATTCATCAAATTGTACAGCTGCATACATATATTATACCTCAATGAAATGGATCCTTCCTGAAAAAGGTGCAAAGTTTTGTTTGAAATTTAATGAGAGTAAGGCCTAAAGTGTCCAACAAAGGTCCTTATTGTCAAAGCTATGGTTTTTCCAGTAGTCATATATGGAGGTGAGAGTTGGACCATAAGAAAGGCTGAGTGCCGAAGAATTGATGATTTTGAATTAAAGTGCTGGAGAAGACTCTTGAGAGTCCCTTGGACATCAAGGACATCAAACCAGTCAATCCTAAAGGAAATCAAATCCTGAGTATTCGTTGGAAGGACTTATGCTGAAGCTGAAGCTCCAATACTTTGTCCACCTGATGTGAAGAGCTGACTAATTGGGAAAGACCTTGATGCTGGGAAAGGTTGAGGGCAGGAGAAGGGGATGGCAGAGAATGAGATGGTTAGATAGCATCACCGACCCAATGTACATGAATGTGAGCAAACTCCAGGAGATAGTGAAGTACAGGGAAGCCTGACATGCAATCCTTGGGTAGCAAAGAGTCAGACATGACTTAGCGACTGAACAACAACATTAGTTAAAATGAACTCTGAATAATTTACACCTTAACTTATGGGAAGTTGATTTTGTTCTAAGTCTGAACAAGTATAAAGAAAGTACCATACATCCCATGATACACCATCAATGTCTGCCTTGCCCTACTATACTGTCCATTGCTTTAGGTTAGTCACTATTGTATATTGGTTTTGAAGAAGTTTTGCATGCTCTTCAGCACCTAGCACTGTTACATATGTAGATCAGTGCTTAATGATTTGGATGGTAGAGCAAATTCATGGTAAGGTAAAGGAATTTAAAAGAAATTCTTTTCATCTGCACAGATACAATCAGAATCTCTAGCTTTAGCAAGTTGAACTTTGCATCTAATTTGTTTTAAATAAAGACAAACTTTTATGAATTAAGTATCCTTGTTATCTTTTTGTTATAACTTTAAGGGATCTGTTTAAAGTAGTATAATTTCATCAATTCTGAAAGTCTGAGTTCTACTCCAAATTCTGTTTTACTTGGCTAATTGATATTTTCCAAATCACTAGTTTTCTGAGCCAGTTGTTTAATTTGTAAAGTGGTTAGTCTCACTGATATCTAAGACGTGTAGTTGTCATTATCTGACAGTGATAAAGCATCTAGAATTTGAGGGTTTCTTAAAAAATAATCTCTTCTTACTGTGTGACCTAGTTCTGAAATCTAATACAGTCTCTGTATTAGATTAAAATACAGTGTCTGTATTAGATTAGATTTAACTTAAAATTCACAGTGTCTGTGAATTTTAAGTTACACATATCATGTTAAAATCAATCAAAGTTTAGTTTGTTTAGGACGTAAATATTTAAATATTTGGAATCATCTGCTTTATATGATAAGATATAACTGTATTTTGAATATGTATATTCTAATTTTTAACAAAAATTTAATTACAGCTGCCATTTTCCATTAGCATATTGATCATGTGCTACAATTTTTTTCAGCTTTAGTTTCTCAGTAGAAAAATGATTGTGGGGAGACAAATTGAGAGAGTAGCATTAAAACATATACATTACCATATGTCAACTTAGATAGCCAGTGGAAATTTGCTATATGATGCAGTGAGCTTAAATCTGGTGCTTTGAGACAACCTAGAGGGCTAGAAATTGGGAGGCAGGTTCAAGAGGGAGGGGACATTATATCTATGGCTGATTCATATTGATGTATGGCAGAAGCCAACACAATATTGTAAAGCAATTATCCTCCAATTAAAAATGAATTTTTCAAAAAAATGCTTAGGGCTTCCCAAGGGGCACAGTGGTAAAGAATCCACCTGCCAACTTAGGAGACGCAGGGGTGCAGATTCAAGTCCTGGGTAGAGAAGATCCCCTGAAATGGGAAATGGCAACCCACTCCAGTATTCTTGCCGGGAAATGGACAGAGGAGCTTGGTGGGCCACAGTTCAGATCAGATCAGATCAGATCAGTCACTCAGTCGTGTCCGACTCTTTGCGACCCCGTGAATCGCAGCACGCCAGGCCTCCCTGTCCATCACCAACTCCCGGAGTTCACTCAAACTCACGTCCATCGAGTCAGTGATGCCATCCAGCCATCCCATCCTCTGTCGTCCCCTTCTCCTGCCCCCAGTCCCTCCCAGCATCAGAGTCTTTTCCAATGAGTCAACTCTTCGCATGAGGTGGCCAAAGTACTGGAGTTTCAGCTTTAGCATCATGCCTTCCAAAGAAATCCCAGGGCTGATCTCCTTCAGAATGGACTGGTTGGATCTCTTTGCAGTCCAAGGGACTCTCAAGAGTCTTCTCCAACACCACAGTTCAAAAGCATCAATTCTTCGGCACTCAGCCTTCTTCACAGTCCAACTCTCACATCCATACATGACCACTGGAAAAACCATAGCCTTGACTAGACGAAACTTTGTTGGCAAAGTAATGTCTCTGCTTTTGAATATGCTATCTAAGGTTGGTCATAATTTTCCTTCCAAGGAGTAAGCGTCTTTTAATTTCATGGCTGCAGTCACCATCTGTAGTGATTTTGGAGCCCAGAAAAATAAAGTCTGACACTGTTTCCACTGTTTCCCCATCTATTTCCCATGAAGTGATGGGACCAGATGCCATGATCTTCGTTTTCTGAATGTTGAGCTTTAAGCCAACTTCTTCACTCTCCTCTTTCACTTTCATCAAGAGGCTTTTTTGTTCCTCTTCACTTTCTGCCATAAGGGTGGTGTCATCTGCATATCTGAGGTTATTGATATTTCTCCCAGCAATCTTGATTCCAGCTTGTGTTTCTTCCAGTCCAGTGTTTCTCATGATGTACTCTGCATATAAGTTAAATAAACAGGGTGACAATATACAGCCTTGACGAACTCCTTTTCCTATTAGGAACTAGTCTGTTGTTCCATGTCCAGTTCTAACTGTTGCTTCCTGACCTGCATACAAATTTCTCAAGAGGCAGATCAGGTGGTCTGGTATTCCCATCTCTTGAAGAATTTTCCACAGTTTATTGTGATCCATACAGTCAAAGGCTTTGGCATAGTCAATAAAGCCCCACAGTTCATGGGGTCACAAATAGTCGAACACAATTGAGCACACACACACACACACATAAAAATACGTAAGTAGTATTTTCTTAAACTTTTGTGTTCTTTCCACAGCTATTGTTTAGAACTTTGCCCAGTTGCTTATCAAGCCACCTGGGCTGGTTGGAGGTGATACTGTCTACTCTAGAACTTTTCTGTCATACCATGGAGTTAGCAGGTTTTAAGCTAATGTGAATTATCACCATCACTGATGATGGTCAAACTGTTACTGTCCTTAAGATATCTAAATGGAAAGAAAATAATCAGTGTTTTTTCTGCTTCTTTCTCCCCTGAGATATTCTATTACTTCTGATACATTCTGCCTCTTTTTATGACCACCATTATCAGTTAGAACGATATTGTCCAATGAATTTGGCTCTCTGTCTCTTTCTTTAGAAAAAGCAATTCTGCTATCTTCCTAGTTTGAAAAGCACGAGAGGTTTTATGAAAAATCAGTAATATATAATGAAGAATTTTATATGGAAAAACTTTTTAAAGGGTACCACAGTTTCATCACAAATTCAGTTTAGATTCCAAAGAAGTTTATGAAATTCTTAGTTCAGAAATAAATTATGTTTATTCCTTAATATAAGGTATATTAAATTTTCAATAAGAGAGCTATGCATGGTAAACTAATGAGTAACCCATAGTAACCTGTTATATTTGGGGATGATTTTCAATAATGACAGCTTACAAATTTTCCTCCTTAAAAAATTAATACTTCATTCCTGAAATAGTTATTTATGCTTTTTAAAAGATCTAGTTAAGTAAAGGATATAGTAAAGGTACTTTATAGTCTGAAAAAGAGCACAAAATAAAGATGTTAAACTGCTTCTAGGCATTATGTTTTACTAAACAGATTATTTGGTTTCTGAGTATATTTTTCTTGGGCATGCTAATTCTGCAGATCTTGAACAATGAACAAGTAGTTGCAGTGACATATGTATGACACTATTATTAATAAAGCAGTATTTGTCTCCTTGGAAATTAAGGAATTGAACTCTACCATCAAAGATCTAAATGTATATATGTATCAGAGAAAACCAGGATCCCTGTGAGCCTTGAATTATAGAAGTCAGGACACCTAGGTTTTAATCCTTTTAATTTCTCATGTGTTCTTAGACAGTCCACTTCATCTCTAAAGCATAGCTTTATTTATAAAATTAAGTTATTGAATTAAATCTCTAAGGTTTCTTTTTGTCCAGGAGAAACCAGGATACATTTCCAGTTGTCCTTTCCCAGTATTCTTATAGACAGTGCTTATTCTCTTAGCAACAACATGTGACAACACCTATAAAGTATTTCCAGCCAGGAGAACTCACCTAAGACATGGTGTCCAGGGTTTTTTTATTGGGAATCAGTCAAATAGGCATGGTCTCCCTGGCGGATTTTAATTACTCAGTCTCCCACCTCTTCAAAGGTCAAACTCATATTAAATGGTTTAGGTCATATAAATCATATATTAGCATAAATTATTACGGTGGTCACATGGCCACCATAAATCACATTGTTAGCATAAATTATTTGGTATGGCCCAAGTCCCCAGGTGAACAGAAGTATTCTTATCAGGCAGGATACTCCAAGGATTCAGAAATACCTTCCAAGTGCTAGGCAAGAACCAGATCTTTCTGTGGAATGTGCAGAGTTTATACAACTCAGGCCTGCTGAGTTAATCCCTTATTGCATACCTTTCAGTGAAGTAATTCTCTAGAACCTTCTTGAGAAAGTATGCTTGATAAGCAATTTTGGGGGGGCTTTTCATGTCAAATATTTTTGTTCTACTGTTATATTTTATTGATAGTTTAAGCAGTTATAGAATTCTAAGTTGGAGATAATTTTCCCTCAAGATTTTTAAGGTGTTGCTCCACTTTGAATGTTGTGATTGAAGCTTGAAAGCCATTCTGTTTCTTGATCCTTTCCATGTGAATTGTTTTTATTTTCTTGAAACCTATTAGATTTTTCTTGGATCCTAGAGTTCCAAAATGATCTCTCTTCGTGTTTTCTATACATTTTGCTGGGCACTGAACATGCCCTTTCAGTTTAGCCATATGTATGCTTGGTTTGGAGAAACATTCTTCAATTTTTCATTGATTTTTCTCCACTCCTTTGTTTCTGTTCTCTCTTTCTGGAACCCCTAACATTTGGATGTTGGACTTCCAAGACAGATCTTTTTCTTACCTCTTCTCTATTTTTCATTATGTCTTTATTCTCTAGGTTTTTTGGGGAAGATTTCTCCAACTTCTAGCCCCTCTCTTTACATTTTCGTTTTTATTAGCTTGTTTAATTTCTAAGAGCTCTTTTTTGTTCTCTGAATTTTTTTATTAATAGCATCTTGTTTTTGTTTCTTGAGTGCAGTAGATTTTCTTATCTCTCCAAGTCTACTAATGATGGGCTGTTTGTCTAGTTTTTTGTTTGTACTTTTCTTTTTCTATTAGTTTGTTGGGATCTCCATCTTTCATTGAAAACTTTTGAGTTATCCAGTTATCCTTGGCTGTCTTTTCATAATTAAGAGTGGAAGCTCTCAGCATGTAGGTGAGGCATGTACACAGTAGACAGACTGGCTAGACAATTTGTTAGGGGACCCCTGATACTGGAATTGTTATTTTTGGGTCTTTCCTCTTGGACTGATCAGATTTCTCAGGAGGAAAAATCCTTCAGAGAATAAAGCTGTGGTTTACAACACTTTGCGAATCTAGTCATGGAAGAGAGTTTGGGAGACTCCCTTTAATTGATATTTATCACTAGTCTCCTTGTTTTTGGAATGGTACCAAACTATCAACTGTGCCTGCCATCTAACTCATACTCTAGGTCAGAGTAGCCTCTACAGAGAATAAACACCCAGGTATCTGCCAGAATGAATAAGTGGCATTTCAGGGCATGGATTAGGGAAAGAGATTTAGGGACTTCAGTTCAGTTGCTGAGTCCTGTCCAATTGTTTGCAATCCCATGGACTGCAGCACGCCAGGCCTCCCTGTCCATCACCAACTCCCAGAGTTTACTCAAACTCATGTCCATCGAGTCAGTGATGCCATCCAACCATCTCATCTTCTGTTGTCCCCTTCTCCTGCCTTCAATCTTTCCCAGGGTCTTTTCCAATGGGTCAGTTCTTCACATCAGGTGGCCAAAGTATTGGAGCTTCAGCCTCAGTCCTACCAATGAATATTCAGGAGTGATTTCCTTTAGGATGGACTGGTTTGATCTCCTTGCAGTCCAAGGGACTCTCAAGAGTTGTCCAACAGCACAGTACAAAAGTATCAATTCTTCAGCGCTCAGCTTTCTTTATAGTTCAACTCTCACATCCATACATGACTACTGGAAAAATCATAGCTTTGACTAGATGGACCTTTGTTGGCAAAGTAATGTCTCTGCTTTTAATATGCTGTCTAGGTTGGTCATAACTTCTTCCAAGGAGCAAGCATCTTTTAATTTTATGGCTGCATTCACCATCTGCAGTGATTCTGGAGCCCCCCAAAATAAAGTTTGTCACTGTTTCCACTGTTTCCTCATTTATTTGCCATGAAGTGATGGGACCAGATGCCATGATCTTAGTTTTCTGAATGTTGAGTTTTAAGCCAACTTTTTCACTCTCCTCTTTCATTTTCATCAAGAGGCTCTTTAGTTCTTTCTTTGCACTTAGGGACTTAACTGCTCATAAACAGCTCTTATCCATCTCTGTTTCAGTCACTTCCACTTCTCAGTTCCAGTGGTACTTGGTTCTCTTGGTTCCTAAACCTTTTGAAGATTCTGAAATATTTATCAAGTTGGTTCTCAGTCCTCCGAACTACTAGCTTGGGATTCATCACATTGTGTTGATGATCCCTAAGTCCACCCTCAGCCTCAGTGATTTGCTAATAGGACTTATATACCATGGTTACATTTTGTTTTAAGGATAGGGCAAAATCAGTAAAGGTTTCAAGATATATGGCATAAGGTCCAGAGGAAACCAGGCACAAGCTTCCAAGAATTCTGAGGAGAGTCAGAGGATATGCTTAATTCCTTCCTTGATGAGTTTTGACAACACATGTGAAATGTTATTTACCAGGGAAGCTCGTGAGAAACTCAGTGCCCAAGTTTTATTGGAGCTTAGTTATATAAACACTCTTTGCCCAACCCCCAAATTCCAGACTCCCATAGGGAAAGCAAGTGTTGAGTACAAACCATATTGTTTGTACAAATAGCTTAGGCACAATGAAATACCTTTCTCATTTAGGGAATGGTGAAAATCTTCCCCAAAATCCCAAGTTCCCAATGCCAGCCAAGTACCAGCCTTACAAGTGGGTAAGGATAACAGTCTCAGGAATACTATGTTAACTCTTTTCTGTACACAGTATCCATCTGCTTTCTAGCTTCTAACACTTTATTTATCATTTCCCATTCTACTCACATTTATAGGTTTATCTATTTTAAGAAAATCCCTTTAGTATTGTCTTAGCAGAGTTTCAGGTGAGAACAAAATTAGATATGTATCTTCAGTATTAATCTGGAACTTATTGAATTATAAATCAAAACACCTCAATTTAATTGCATAAAATCACTTTTAAGCAACTTGAAAAAAAATCAGGCTAAGCAAAGAAATCTAAAAAGGTGCTAGTATCCTAAGAAACTGACAGAAAGATATTGTATTCTATGTATCCTAGAAATAAGAAGTTTCTATAAAGAAAAAAATATTTAGAAGATTAGAAGGAGTTTTTAAAACATGAAATGTAAAATAGGCACTGAAAGAGAATATGTGAGAAAAGTCTGACTACTCAATTTATAGCTAAGGTAACTAAAAGTCTAATTTTTAAAATCTGCAACAGTAGCAATGGCAAACTTGGGAATGGTGTACTGTGCTCCACAGGAACTTAAACTGAGATGGAAACTAAGGAAAATGTTTCTATGAAAGAAAGCTACCTAGTTGGAAATACATGCCTTTCTGTTTACCATGAGCTTACCTTGTGGCTCAGCTGGTAAAGAATCCACCTGCAATGAGGGAGACCTGGGTTCAATCCCTGGGTTGGGAAGATGCCCTGGAGAAGGGAAAGGCTACCCACTCCAGTATTCTGGCCTGGAGAATTCCATGGACTGTATAGTCCATGGGGTCACAAGGAGTCGGACATGACTAAGCAACTTCAGTTTCAGTTTCTATTTACCATGGGAAAGAGAGTATATTCACCACAATTTATTTTTGCATCAATTTCAAAGTTTATATAGGTATGTCCTCCAGTAAAGTTTCTATTTCAAATCAACAAATGAAGGAAAATTGACAAAAAAAAATTCTATAGAAAAGCACACGTTCTATAGGTATTTCAATATCTACTATTTCTAAGCACCATTATTCTGCATGCCCTGGGAGACAGTAAATTATACACATTTCCCCTGTAACTCTTCCTCAAATATTGAGATATCTGTGTTAAGTAAACTCATTAATGCTCCCTGACTTTAGACTATACTACAAAGCTACAGTCGTAAAAACTAAAGACCTATATATATAAAACTATAAAACACTGGTGAAAGAAATCAAAGAGGACACTAATAGATGGAGAAATATACCATGTTCATGGATTGGAAGAATCAATATAGTGAAAATGAGTATACTACCCAAAGCAATTTATAGATTTAATGCAATCCCTATCAAGCTACCAACGGTATTCTTCACAGAGTTAGAACAAATAATTTCACAATTTGTATGGAAATACAAAAAACCTCGAATAGCCAAAGCGATCTTGAGAAAGAAGAATGGAACTGGAGGAATCAACCTGCCTGACTTCAGGCTCTACTACAAAGCCACAGTCATCAAGACAGTATGGTACTGGCACAAAGACAGAAATATAGATCAATGGAACAAAATAGAAAGCCCAGAGATAAATCCACGCACATATGGACACCTTATCTTTGACAAAGGAGGCAAGAATATACAATGGATTAAAGACAATCTCTTTAACAAGTGATGCTGGGAAAACTGGTCAACCACTTGTAAAAGAATGAAGCTAGAGCACTTTCTAACACCATACACAAAAATAAACTCAAAATGGATTAAAGATCTAAACGTAAGACCAGAAACTATAAAACTCCTAGAGGAGAACATAGGCAAAACACTCTCCGACATATCCTAACCTTTTAATGGCATCCATTTTTTCCCTGTTAGGTTGTTTCAATTTTAAAATTAGGAACCCTTGCTGACCACATCCACTGTCAACTGCCTGACTTTAACTGGACCTCTCTGTTTCTGGAAATAATCTTTTATAGCCTTCTATCCATGTGTTCCAAATGTTTCCCATATTCCAAGTGCTTAAATCTAACATCCCTTCTCAGGATATGACCTTGCCTCCTACTTTACTTAAAAAAAAAAAAAATAGAATCCATCTGCCAAATTCCCTCATCCATTTTCTCTATATCAAAATTGCTACATCCAAATTTCTTATTTTAACAAAGTGGTTTGTAGATTATTTTACATTTTCTGTACAGATCTCCAAGTTTTTACTCAGCTATCTTTTCCTTTCTCTTATCTCAAAAGTATGTGTTTTCCTTTTCAGGGCTGACCTGCCTCGCCTAGAGCCTTCTTTAACAATTGAGCTCTCCTTTCCTTTCTCCCACTCTCCTCCATTTACCATTTCACCCTCTCTAGTTCATTTCGGATCAACAGATCATTAAATCAGAAATTGTGAATGTCTGAGATTTTATTCTATTTGAAATAGGTTAGCCTCCCACAGTTTTATAGACATATACCAAAAGAAAGCAGAAGACCCATAGGTCAGAGAAAAAGGCCATTTATTGCTCATGGGAAAAAAAACAAGAATCAACCAAAGTAGTGTTTTGAACCAGTTCCCCAAGCCCAGTTCCTTTAAGGCAACCAGTGAGGGTCAGATGTTAACTGTGTGTGCAGCAAGATTTGTTACAGGAGAGATAACCCTAAATAAATAAGACAGGCAGACCTTGTCTTTATTCTGAAATGTAAGCAAATCTTCACCAGGGAGGGAGATGAAAATTTTACTCCCCTGGAATGTCTTCAGGGAGAGAGATGTTCTCTCTGTTATACCAGTCAAGAGACAGATCTTCCCTCTGCCACTGGGATAGACACCATTTCTAGTTTTCAAGGATGTTCACTGTGTAAATCCCTTGCAGAGCAGAAACCCTGGACCATGCAGAAACATGCAATATTCCAATACATGACTTCCAGTCAAAAAAATATGCAGGTTTCTCTTATCTCCTATCTTAAAAAATATCTCATATAGTCTGTGCTCACTGCCTTTGTTGTCTTACTTCCTTGCTTTTTCTTCTGCAATTCCACTGAAAACTATTCTCTTCAAGTTATCCCAGTCAAATGTTCATTTCTTAATTATTCTTGACTTTTTGAAGAATTGAACAAAGGCTATACTTTCTTCCTTTTACCTCTAAACTACTCCACTGCTTTCTATGACTAGTCTGATTCTTAAGGCTCTCTCCCTTGCTCATCTCTCTTTTCTTCACTTTTTGGGCTTTTTCACTTTTACTGTAAAATGTGAACATATCACAGGTTGATTTCTCATTCTACATTTGTTTTCCCAAGTACCTTCTACTTTGAGTTGCAGCTATCACCTCTCTAGGTGATTATGATTTATTTCTTATATTCCAAAACTCACCTGTTATCTCTATTTCTGCCTATATGTAATAAATTTTAAAACTAAAAATCAATTACATGACCTGACTTTAAAAATTTTGTCAGTAGGACTTTGATTCTAATAGTTCTTTAGATTCAAAACTTGAGAATGAGGAAAAGTAGACTCCCTTCCTGGTGACTCATATGGTTAAGAATCTGGCTGCAGTGTAGGCGATTCAGGTTCGATCCCTGGGTTAAGAAGATCCCCTGGAGAAGGAAATGGCATCCCACTCCAGTATTCTTGCCTTGAGAATCCCATGGACAGAGGAACCTGGACTGAGTTACTAACACTGTCAGTTTGCTCAAATGCAACAGCCTTAACTCAAATTCTTTTTGGCATTCTGATCCATTGTCTATACTGACACCTAATAAATTACTCAAGCATAAAACCTATTATACAGTTTGTGAGAATTAAGGTCTAATCCTTTTACAGTTTTACACAAGTCTTCCATTATTGGACGACTGCTTTTCCCTTCAGTTTCTACTTGTGCCATATTTCCTATACTCACTTACACCACAACAACATACCAAAGTACTTGCTTTGACCTAAATTCACTGCTCACTTATTCAAACAGTTTCTGCTATGAACCAGGCATTATGCTGGGACTATAAATATGAGTAAGTTACAGTCTCTCTTAAGAGGGGGATAAAAATGTGAATAAATGCCATAGAGTGTGATTTGTAATGCAAGGATACAGAGTGGTTTCCTTCTTCCTGAGGCACTTATGGTGAAACAAAAATCGACACTCGAATAAGGTGTTGAAGGATAAATTAGAATTTGTTACGTGACCATGAAATCATATTTCAGGTAAAGTAAAAACATGTACAAAGGCATGGAGATGTGAAATGAAACCCCTTATCTGAAAGTTGTAAGTAACTCAGAATAAGCAGACTGTAAGACTGAAGACAGGGATAAAAGGATACAATGATGGGAAGGTGGAGCTAGGTGGCAAAAGGCCTTGCTGTATCAAAGGCGTGTGGGCTTTTTCCTGGAATAGTATGATCAGATTCATTTTTTTAGATGCTAAAACTAGTGTATGAAAGTTTGAAGAATAAAAGATATTTACTAGAAGTTAAATATCTCAGGAAGCTACTGTATAACACAGGGAGTCCAGCCTAGTACTCTGTGACAACCTAGAGTGGCAGGATGAGGGGGAGAGAAGAGAGACTCAAGAGGGGGCAAATATATATATAATTATGACTGATTCCCGTTGTTGTACTACAGAAACCAACACAACATTGTAAAGCAATTTTCCTCCAATTAAAAATAAACAATAATAAAAAAAGAATCTAAATATCTCTCCACATGATATTCATTACAGTGGGGAAAACAGTGACTTAAACCTGCAGAAACCTGGTGGATACCATCTGATCAAACCAATGATCCAAGTTAACATCATAGTAATGGGGCAAATCAGCATCTTGAGCTTCATAATATAATGCACTAGAAGAATGCAGTGCGATCATTTCTGTGGTTTTCCTATCAAAATACATATTCTGAATCTAATCATGAGGAACTATCTGATAAACCCAGTGAGAAGCATTCTACAGAATCACTGGTCTGAACTCTTTAAAACTGAATATCATAAAAGACAAAGGGAAAAAATAACAATTAAGGAATTAAGTATACAGTAAACCTATGCACAATGTATAATCTTGGATTCCCTCCCCCCACCCTGTGAATGGCACTTTGGGGAGCAAAGGCCAAATCTGAATAAGGTCTGCAGACTAGATAATGATACTTTATCAATATCAATTTTATTATTTTTATAATTATACAGGTTATATAAGAGAATTTCCTTTATAAAGGAAGTATTATATACATTTAAATATTTAAAGGTAAAGGAGCATTGCATATGCAACTTACTCTTAAATGATTTAAGTCATATATAGTATGGATGTGAGAGTTGGACCATGAAGAAGGCTGAGCACTGAAGAATGATACTTTTGAATTGTGGTGCTAGAGAAGACTCTTGAGATTCCCTTGGACAGCAAGGAGATCAAACAAGTCAATCCTAAAGGAAATCAAATTTTGAATATTCATTGGAAGGACTGATGCTGAAGCTGAAGCTCCAATACTTTGGTCATCTGGTGCAAAGAAACAACTCACTGGAAAAGACCCTGCCTGATGCAGGGAAAGATTGAGGGCAGGAGGAGAAGGAGGCGACAGAGAATGACATGATTAGATGGCATCACTGAATCAATGGACTTGAGTTTGAACAAACTCTGAGAGATAGTGAAGGACAGGGAAGCCTGGCATACTACAGCTCATGGGGTCACAAAGATTTGAACACGACTTAGCGGATGAGGAACAACAAAACATATTCATGTATAGAATTATTCACAGTATCCAAGCAGTATTATCCACAGTACCCACAGCAGCATTATTCACAGCATCCAAGAGGCAGAAGCTACTCAGGTGTCCATCAGTGGGTGAATATAAAACAAAATATAGTATATACATAAATGGAATATTATTCAGGCTTAAAATGGAAGATAATTCTGACACATGCTTATGTGTGATGTACATGGATAAACCTTGAAGACATTGTGCTGAGTGAAATAAGCCAATCACAAGAAGAAAAATATTGTATAATTTCTTTTATATGAGGTACCTGGAGTAGCCAAATTCATAGAGACAGAGATTGGAATGGTGATTGCCAAAGACTAGAGGGAAGAGGAACAGGGAGATATTGTTAGATGAATACAGAGTTTCAATTCAGGAGGATGAAGAAATCCCAGAGGTGGATGTTGATGGTGATGGTTGCATAACAATGTGAAGGTACTCAATGCAACTGAACTGTACATTTGAAAATGGTTAAGTTGTAGTTTTATGTTATATATATTTTAGTACAATTTTGAATAAAAATAAAACATGTAGAGAAGTGAGAATAAAGGGAAAATGGCAAAATGCCCAGTTATGTTCTAAAGATATAGATGGAGTTAAGAATGGAAGCAGAGAGACCAATTAAAAGGCTGTAGTAACCCTCCTTTTCTTGGCGCGGGTCGGGCGTGCAGTCCCGATCCGCGTAATGTACGGAGGTAGAGGGAACGGGCTCTGGCCCCCTCGGCGTCATGTCTTCGGTACCGGCGGCCAGCAGTCCGCCGGTTCTATCCTCAAGCGCCGGGACACAGAGAAAGAAAATAAATAAATAAATAAAAGGCTGTAGTAATAATTCAGTATAGTATTAGTGACAAAGAAAATAGATGCATCTGAGAATGATTTAGTGGTACTATTTAGAGATTAATGTGATATTTTAGAATCCTTTATCACATCTAGCTTCTGGTAGATGGTGGCACTGTTAACCAAAATGTAATAGATATGAGTAAACTCACAAGCTGCTATCTTTGAGCATTTTTACCTAATACTCATTTCTCCACCATAACTTGACTCAAATGTAGCTTCCAAAGCCCTCCCTGGGCTTTGGAAAACCACCCTTTACAGGCTTTCCTGATAGCTCAGTTGGTAAAGAATCCACCTGCAATGCAGGAGACCTGGGTTCGATTCCTGGGTTGGGAAGATCCGCTGGAGAAGGGATAGGCTACCCACTCCAATATTCTTGGGCTTCCCTTGTGGCTCAGCCGGTAAAGAATCTGCCTGCAACACAGGAGACCTGGGTTCTATCCCTGGGTTGGGAAGATCCCCTAGAGAAAGGAAAGGCTACCCACTCCATTATTCTGGCCTGGAGAATTCCATGGACTGCATAGTCCATAGGGTCGCAAAGAGCTGGACTCCACTGAGTGACTTTCACTTTCACTGACTCTAGACAATCTCTCCTCTTTCGCCTTGCTGCTGCTGCTGCTGCTGCTGCTGCTGCTGCTAAGTCGCTTCAGTCATGTCCGACTCTGTGCATCCCCATAGACGGCAACCCACCAGGCTCTGCTGTCCCTGGGATTCTCCAGGCAAGAACACTGGAGTGGGTTGCCATTTCCTTCTCCAATGCATTCCTAGACTGAATTAGTCTTTCTCCCTTCTTAGATGTTGTGACAGTATCTTTTGCATTGATAGCACCATGTTTCAAAATAGTTGGTTTATCTCTGTCTTTCATACACTGAGCTCCTTGAGGGCAGAAACAGTTACTAGGTTTATGAATCCATGGTACCTTTCATGGTGTGTGCTCAGTAATTGTTTGAATGAAATCAATAAGTTATTAAAAGACTAACACTAGGTTTCTTTATAACCTTCTGTACTTGCCTCTTTCTAGATTCCCCTACCCCAACCCCACTCCCACCCCCACTCAAAGTTCTTATCTATTTCAATAGTCTTGTAGCTAGTCTTTCTACGTTTATTTATTTTGGCTGAGCCTCATATGGACATATGCGATCTTAGTTCCCCAAGCAGGGATTAAACCTACGCCCCCTGCAGTTGTGCAGAGTCTTAACTGCTGGACTGCATGGAAGTCCCTAGTCTTTCTACTTTTAGCCTAGTTTCTCTGTGGTTGCCTGTACATTGATGCCAGATTAATGAAGTATTTTGGAGTGCTTACATGAAAACCTTCATTATCTTCCCACTATATAAAAAGTAAAATCCAAATTAACCAGTCAGGAATTTAGACCTTCCACCCATGTTCTCAGAAGTTACCATGTTTATTTCAAATTCACCTTATCTACGCTTAATCTTGATTCATCAAGTATTTGAGGACCTGCCTTTTGCAAGACTTTATGAAAGAAGTAAGTTTACTAAATATATGTTCATCATCTTTGTGTTCATTTTTTGGTCCTTTGTTTCCTTTAATGACTTCATTTCATCTTAAGGGGAAATAATATTTGGAGAACACTCAGCCATATTCATATTTAAGTAAGTTGTTCCATCTTAAGATAAGTTTAAAATAGGTTACAAGCCATCCAGCACAATAAAATAAAATAATAAAAGTTAAATAAATGTATATTTATTTCAGTTAAAATATTACATATTGAAACTGAATTATTTCAGTTTAACAATTTTAATTTTAAAATTTAAAGATAGAAATTTAAGTTTAAAATTATACCAAAGAAAGTTATTAATTTATGATATTAAGCTTTTGAAAACCTGCCTATTTTTGCTTCAATGGTTGAACTGTTAACATTTGAGGTTTACTTGGTATTATTACTTGTTGTATCACTTTGAAACACATATTCAAAGCAAATTTGAGAATACTATATTACACATGTTTTCAAAACCTTTTTTCTATACTCTCTTTATAGGTTATATGTAAAGTCAGATGTGCAACTGAACTTGACAAACACAAGTAAGTTTCATGAGTAGCATATGTAAATTTTGTTTACTACTTCTCAAGGTAGAAGGCTGGTAGTTGAGGGTGCTTTAGCAGTTTTGTAGAAGATCATGCATTTAGATTAGTTCACAGAAAGTGAACTGAGTAATCTGGCCTTCCCCACTCAGCAGTATTGCTGCAGCATACCTGTTTTGGTGCTCTGCCACTGTCCCACTTCAGATGTCAGATAGGGTCCACAAATTCTCAAGATCGATCATACTCTCATAATCAAACAGATTATGCTGTTTGGAGTGAGAATGTATAATGTCATTCCATGAAATAAATAATGTTTCTGTACTGATTCACCTCAAAAATGAGATTGCTAAACTGGGGAGTCAGGAGCCTTGGGTTTCAGACCAGGTCTTCTGTAAACTTGCCAGCAATGCTCCTCATCTAACCTCTTGATGCATTTTTTCTTAAACTACTATAATTCCCTGGATGTATGGATAATTTCAAGGTTCATTTTAGGTTTCAAGCTATATAATTATTATTTTTATTATTTAACCTGAGAGAATATTAAGATCTAAACTTCTCAAACTAGCATCCTTGTATTTTGCATGTATACTTAATAAAGATTGATTGTTACAGATTACACATTGCCTTCCATTTTCCTTGTGTAAATTACTTACAAAGGTGAACAACGTTTTATGATTCCCACTATTGAAAGTAACCCAAAGTAGAGGCTACTAGAATGGCAAATAAATTTCTTGATCGTGTTAATCTGGAGTATAAATGTATTTGAATTGAGTTACTTTCATATAGATAGCTGTTCCAGCTACTTGATACAGAGAGCCACACCTTACCTGAAGAGTTTTTATGAGGTGGTCTAATTTTTCTTAAGGGGAAGTAGTTAAGCATTCTACTTTGGGAGCAGTTCTGTGTGCATAATAAATATGCCACTTTATAAGAAGATGAAATATTGATGGGTATATGAAACTCTACATGTATTATCCCTATGTTCCTCTTTAGTCTTGTTTGAAATAAATGTTTGCTATAATCAGATGTTCATAAAGGGGAGAATTGTTTAAAACACATTTCCCTTCTAAAGTTAATATTAGTGATCAATTTAAATTTATATATGGTATATTAATTTTCCAAGCAAATTTTAGAAGCCTGCTAATTCTTAGAATGGAAAGGTCAATGAAAATATGCTCAGCAGTTACAAAATGAAAAATTCAGGATTACTTTAATTAGTTAAGATAATCCTATATTACTCTTCCTGATAGAGGCAACTGAATTCAAGCCCACATGAGATTATTTTTAAACTCATGGTTTAAAATCTGATGCCATTTTTAAATGGCTTAGTTACTAATATCATAATTGCAAAAATATCCCAAGTAACTCTGTGTAATTATTAAATTTGTATTTAATGAAATTACAAACAGTTTAAACTGAAGGAATTACTGTACTTAAAGTAACACACTAATTCAGTTTTAAATTTAGTTTCTCATTAGTTTTATAAAAATCTAATAAATTCATTTTTTCTTTCAGAATTCTGTTGCATTTGGGCTTTATATTGGCAAGCCTTCTCTTTTTAGTGGTGAACTTGACTTGCGCAATGTTAGTCCATGGAGATGTCCCAGAAAATCAGTTGAAATGGACTGTGTTTGTTCGAGCATTAATTAATGATAGCCTGTTTATTCTTTGTGCCATCTCTTTAGTTAGTTACATATGCAAAATTACAAAAATGTCATCAGCAAATGTCTACCTCGAATCAAAGGTAAGTGTGTTTTTTAAATTTATACTTGACAGTCTAACTTCAAATCTCCATCTTATGAACCATATTTTAATGGAAATTTTATATTTCTTTAAAAAGCATTCTGAATGTCAGGTACATTTCTGAGCATGAAAGAATGGTCACAAGAAATTAGAAAGTATTCAAAAATTGGTGCTAACTAAACCATGGTTTTTTAAACAAAGACACTTATCTTGAACATACTGTATTTTCTATGACATATCCTCTGCATTGGAGGCTATAATTAAACTGCATAAGCCAGAATGTATACAAATGTATCACATAGTCTAATATTCAACTAACTAAGTTGAATATTAGTATGTTAGTATGGCAACTAAGTTTGCCATACTAACAACTTAGGTTTCGTCAGTAAGGGTGGCAGTATTGCCATTTAACAGATTTACCACTTTATGTCTATATATACTTGGGTTAGCAATGTCAAGATGTCATACTGGTATAGTGTTGTTTATTTGTATAAAGTTTTAGAAAATGTTACTTCACTCCATAATATGAAGTCCCTATGGTATTTGAAACAGCTAGTCATGTAACTGAATTTATACATGCCTTGCTTCTCCCTTTCTGTATACTTTTGGGTCAGGAAACAAAAGCCAATGTTAACCTGTTAACAGAGAACCATGAATGTTTCTGCTGTTGCTGATTGACAGTATGGATGAGTGGTGAATCGGTATCACAGTGTATATGTGGCATTGAGTGTGGGGTATATGTGTATGGATATTGGGGTGGGGGTTTATATGTACATATGAGCTTGCTTTAATTTGGCATCATTGCCTATTCACTGACAATAAGCAAGATAGTTTCTTAAACAGTTCTCTGAAATATTTTTTAGACTTCTGTATTATTATTACCCTTAATATAATCCTACTAAAGCATGGAAATCAACTTGTCCCTTAAGTTTAGGTGAAGATTTTAATTTTATTTTTTAAACTTATATCAGTAGAAATATAGAAACAAAAATAGAAATAGAGGAGAGAAAGAGAGAGAGAGACATAGACTTACTTTAAAACCCATTAATCTTGCCTGGAAATTTTTTAATTCAACTTCTAACAGTTTACCTCCTAAAAGTCAAATATTTTAGTTAATTCTGGCTTCCATATAAGTGTTAAGAAGAATACAACCACCGTTGTTGTGGTGCATAATCTTTTGATGTAGCAACAGCATCTTTTCATAGTGTGACAACATCAGGATAAATTCCTTACCTCTTTGGTCTAGTGATAAAACATAAATAAATGAGGCTGAATTTGAAGGCTTGTTTTCTGAATACTTAGAAACATTTTAAGTTTGGTTTTGCTCACTGTGATATACAGAATTCTCTGGATGTAAAGTCACCAAATGTGAGGAGGGAAGTTAATCTGATAATTCCTCCAGAATTATTTTAAATACCTTCCCATCACTATCATATGAATGATATTCACTTAAATTTAAAAGTGCATGGATTCAGAATTCTCTCGGAACACTACAGAGAAAGATGTTCAAATACATACCTATAAAGGTAAATATAATATGAGATAGTAAATTATTTGTATTATACTATTCTGTAGTTCTTGGTTTTCCTAATTAGGTTTATTCAAATAGTACATCATCTTGCTTTCACATTTTCTTTGTAACTCTAGACTCATTTTTGTTTTTTGACTTCTATAACAGTATATAGTAATGGCCATTTCTTTTATTCAATCAGCAAATGTTTGTTGAGCATCTGTCTCCTCCACTTTCAAACTGACCTTCTTTCTTGGTATCCCTAAGAGAGTTTCCTTAAAGTTCAGACTTTGGTCTTCTGTTTTTCTCTTTATTCTTCCTTCCTTCTTCTACATATTCAGGATAATGAGATCCTCCATGATTTATCTCAGTCTTGCCAACCTTATTTCTAAGTAGTACAGGTATGCTTCTCTGTCTCTATACCCTTAGGCTGTTTCATCTTCCCAAAATGTCTTTCCACTCCCAGTGCTCTATTCCGTGGTTTGTCCTTATCTTACCCAACTTTAAGGCATAACTTTAATGTTTCTCCTTTTTATAACCTTAATTTTGTCCCTTCTTCTTCATCTCCAAAATAAAATTTAGAAATAACTTTCTGTTTGAATTCTCTTAATTTTATTCTTTTAGCTACTAGATCAGTGCTGTGACTTGGTTCTTTTTCAAAGTAGCAACTCTGACTTGCTTTTTAAATATTCATTATTATGACTTTGAATAGTTAATTTCTTCTCTTTCAGTTTCTGATTTTCTTACATATGTAAGGTTGTTACTTTGTTCCATATCTATGTTCTTATATAGATACTTAATTTATTATTTTAAGTTAAACTAATAAAGGCATTTAGAGCAATGTGTTTTCTCAAGTACTGCCTTGGCAACTTTCCATAATATCATTACTGTATATTATAGCAACATCCTTTGGATTTCAGCCATGTCTTAAATACTACATATTTACACATTGGTGTGAATTAGATATTATCTCTACATATAGATAGATACTATTCTACTTTCACTTTGGTGAAAAGTCTAAAATTCAGATATATGTTCTCTTTGGGCCCCCTAACTTCCACAGGAAGTTATCAGTTTTACCCTCTGCATGACTGTCCATGCATATGACTCTGGCCTCCTGAACAACGTAGAATTTCTGTACTCCAGGTTCTTGTTGGAGAAAATATTAGTTTTTAAACTCAAAAGCTTAATTGCCAGAAACATTACCTGAAGGATATACAATCTATCCATAATCCCATCTATTCCATATATATCTTCTGCTCAATCCAGTTCATTATAGAGTTGTATTCTGAGACTGCTTATACCCTGGATAGAATTGTCTTTCCTGACATTACTGGCACATCATGCTTTGGTCTACGTCAGGAAATGTGTAAGAAATTTCTTGTGAGAAACATTTGTCTTCAAGTCTTATCGTATTATGTTGTTGTTCCCTAGAAAAGATCTTTTTCTCCAGTTGAGTACCAAGAAAAATATTAAAGTTCTTTTCCCTGGCTACTGTGTTGTGCAGAGGCAAATCTGTGGCTCATCTTTATATCAATCACAGGTGATCTTATGATTCCCAGTTTTGTTCCGGGTCTACCTCTCATTTCATTTCACATTCTTACCCCATCCCCACATCTTACCCCATCCCCACACATTCCTATATTTATTTTTTATTCTGTATGTATCTCTATAACTACTTCAAATTCTCTTCAGCATGACATAAATTTAAAAATGTGGTTGGATATACTTTGAGATATGTTTATATCTCTTTTTCATATATATTGATTTTTTAATTAATTTGAAATGACCTTAGTGAGAGACAGTGTATCATAGTGATTAAGAGCTAAAAAAAAAAAAAAAAAAACAAACCCTGGGATCAGAGAGATAAGGATATAAATAGATCCTATCTCTCTTGTTCATTGGCTGTATGACCAATTGAGCAATTAGACAAGTAATGAAACTGTCCAGATTGTTCAGATTGGGATTTGAACCCATGGTCTTGATATCACACACCTGGTCTCAGCCCTTAATGAAGCTCAGATTCTTGATGTCTCACTGAAGAAAGAATTCAGTGAGAGACCAAGTGATAGGTAAGAAGTGGATTTATTTAGACAGAAACACATTCTACAGATGGAGTGTGGGCCATCTCAGAAGGCAAGAGGCCCTGAAATATGGGGTGGTTAGTTTTTATGTATTGGGTAATTTCATAGGCTAATGAGTGGGAGGATTATTCCAAATATTTTGAGGAAGGGACAGAGATTTCCAAGAATGGACTATTGTCAACCTTTTGGTTTTTGACAGTCCAGCTTGAAATTGTCATGGCACTGGTGGGTGTGTCATGGTTAGCTTTTGCCAGTGTGTTATGATGGGCATATAACGAGGTCCACTGGAAGTCAGATCTTCTGCCACATTGGACCTAGTTGGTTCTAACTAGTTTTTGTCATGTCCTATGGCTATATCATGCTTTTAAAAGTTGTTCCTTGCCACCTTCCCTCCTGTTTCAGTAACAGCATCTCTAATGGTCACTCTCCTGGTCTGTAAAATGAAAATAATGATAATGTTGATCTCATAGGTTGTTTGAGGATAAGAGTAGTACCTACCTTATAATGTTGTTATAAAAATTAAATTAAAATGCATATAAAGTGTTTAGTATAATTCCTAGCACTTAGGACGGCCTTATAAATGTTAGCTATTATGATCCTAATGTATACAAAAGAATGGTAATATAGCTTCAAAAAATTCTTGAATACCCAAAATTGTTGGCAAAATGTGTCTGGAGACAGATCCTCTATATATAATCAAATTCTCCAAAGGAACAGTGAAAAAGATAAGAATTATTGGAGAATAGGATTTCTCTTTTAAATAGTTTAATTTTGACTCTTTATATTCCATCCTGCACAGATTTTGTAAGGGTTGAAGTCTCTGACATTTCATATAATAATTGAGTCATTTTTCTTAGAAATTTTTGGAACATGTATTGTTGAAAGTATATAATGACCTTTTTTATTTGTTTTTTAATTTTTTTCTTAATATTATTTTTAAACTTTTTGTATACTGCTGACATTTCAACTGTGTCTCATTAACTTTAGATAAAATGTTTCTTTTTTACAAACTCTTTATAGGGTAAACAAATATATTTATTAATATGATCATTTGTCAGTATTAGTCCTTTTCTCCAATTAAGTTTTTTAAATTGCTCTTTGCTTTGCCTTTCTTTGTTTGTTTTCTGTGGTATATTTGAATGTATTTACTTTTAATCAGAATTATAACTTTTAACATTAAAATACATACAATAAAATTATTTTTATTCTAATATTAATTTCCATTTTAGGAAAAATAAGCATATTTATAAGAATATAGGAGACATGTTATTTTTAATGGATAAAATAATGGCACAAAAAAGGTTTCAAATTAGTTAATTTAATTTAAAAGCTCAACTTTGGTACTCACCTTATCTTTGAGTGGTCTTTCATGCAGATAATCCCAACTTGCCATTATAGGAGCCAAAATAATGGCAAGTTGGGATTATCTGTATGAAAGGCCACTCAAAGTTAGGGTGACTACAAAAGTTGAGCTTTTAGCCTTACATCTCTGATTAAGGACATGTACAATTTTATATCTGGATAAGAGTGTAAAACAAATCATTGTCTGACTCAAGGTTAGCTTGTCTCCCTGCCTAGTTAGCTGTTTGCAAATAATGCATTTTCTGTCTGTCTCTCCTGAATGTCTAACAGTTTTAATTACTATGCAAACCTTTCTGTCCCATGTTCACTTAACTCTTGATCCATATTAATTACTATATTGGGATGGAAGGCATCATCAGCGTCTTGCAGAGACACAGTAACATTCAACTAAACTATTTTTGACCATTCATGGAGACCAGCTGATCCTATAAGACTAAAGAAGTAGTTTATGATTACTTGCTGCTGCTAAGTCGCTTCAGTCATGTCCGACTCTGTGCAACCCCATAGACGGCAGCCCACCAGGCTCCCCTGTCCCTGGGATTCTCCAGGCAAGAACACTGGAGTGGGTTGCCATTTCCTTCTCCAATGCATGAAAGAGAAAAGTGAAAGTGAAGTCGCTCAGTCATGTCTGACTCTTAGCAACCCCATGGACTGCAGCCTACCAGGCTCCTCCGTCCATGGATTTTCCAGACAAGAGTACTGGAGTGGGGTGCCATTGCTTTTTCCGAAGTAATAGGCTAAAATACCATTAATGTCTGTCATCCACCACCCTGAAATATGACTTTGCCAGAATTTGTTGAGGATGATGGTTAAAAAAAAACCCCAAAAAACCAGAGGCTGCATCATCCTCTATAATAGATAAGATTGCTACCTGCCCAGTATTCTGATTTCTCTCTTGAGTCACTGGAATTTTCTTCATTCATTTTAAGCTGTGGTGCTTCTTTAATTTACTGCCTTCATTATTCCAGTTCTTATACTGCAAGTCTTATTTCCTATTCTGTTGCTGAACCAATCCACCACACACTTGTCCCTTTTGAAAAATCCCTGCTTACAACACTGGGTTTATATCTGTTATCTCTTCCTAAGCTCAAGTGCCTTTCCTTTATACTTCTAAATACTTCTACTAGACCAGCCAGCATTTTCAGAATTTTTAAATTTTTCCATGGACATAAAGTTCATCAACTTAAAGCCATCTTATCTGTAACAGTAGAGTCATTAAAGCCAGAGATCTAATTTCATTGTGTCTTAGCACCATGAAACTATTTTTAAAACTGTTTAGGCCTTATAATTATCAAAATACATTTTAAATTTACTAATTGAGATTACTTTGTTTTCTTATTTTTGATGCTTAGTTTGGCATTCTAATTTCAAAATGGAAATAGCATTTGTGAGATGGATTCAGAAACATGTGCAGGGTTCTACTTCTGCTATTGGCCAAGTAGCTTCTATTGGACTCAACCTTCTGCAGAAAGCAAAGATAAATCCTGGAAAAAATATAAAAAGCACTGACAACACTGGAGAGCAGCCTCTTAGAAGAAGGAACTGACACTGCGTGAGTTTCCTGTTTTTTACAGCTTCTAGCCTGAGGAAAAGTCCCGTCCATGGGGCAGCCAAAACTTGAAGAGAAACCTGCTGTTTTACTTGCTTGAAGAATCATGGGGCAAAATTCAAGAAACTATTCCAGATGAAAAGTCAGTGGAAAATCTCAGGAAGAAGACAGCCAAGTAGAGGAAGGTCCAAATTCTGATTTAAACTCTGCCAAATTTTTATCTGATACCTGAACTAGACATGTTCAGGACATACTCTAAGCAGCAGCTCAGTGAAGGTTAAAGAAATTGAACTGAGATTTCAGCTGCTATTCATACATGAGAGACAGTTTGGGATTTGAGTCTAGCCAGCTTAATCATTTGCTAAAAATAAAAAAATTTTTAAGGGAAAAGAAAAAAAAATCAATATATTTTAGAAAACTATAACAGCATCCAAACTCTAAAACATGGCATTCACAATGTCCAGAACAGAATCCAAGGTCACTAGATATATGAAGAAACAGGAAAACTATAACTCATACTCAAGAGCAGAAAGAAAAACTCAAAAAGCAATCATTGGTGGCAGTCCCAGATGTTGACCCAGATGTTGAATTTATTAATGATTTATAATATGCTCAAGGATGTGAAGAAAATATACATTAATACTTGAATGAATGAATAAATAAGAACTCTTAAGAGAAATAGAAACTATTTTTTAAAACTATCAGAAAGTTTAGAATTAAAAAATACAGTATTTAAAATTAAATAGTCACTACTTGGGCTTAGCAGCAGATTGGAGATGAAAGAAGAGTCAGTGAACTTAAATCAATCAGAAATTATCCAATCTGAAGACCAGAGGATGATGGGGGACGGGGAGGGGGGGGGGGAGATGACAATGAAATGAACAGAGTCTCAGGGTCAGATTATGTATAATTGGAATTCCCAAAGGAAAAGAGGAAGAAAATGAGATTGGGAAAAAAAACATGTGAAGACATATGACCTAAATTTTCCAATTTTGATGACATATATATATTTGCAATTTCATGAAGCTCAGCAATCCCAATCAGGATAACTATAAAGAAAATCTCACCTAGGTTCGTTGTAGTCAAGGTGCTTAAAGTGAGAGTGAAAGTGTTATTTGCTCAGTCATGTCCAACTCTTTGTGACCCCATGGATGTAGCCTGCCAGGATCCTCTGTCCATGGGATTTCCCAGGCAAGAATACTGGAGTGGGTTACCATTTCCTCCTCCAGGGAATCTTCCTGACCCAGGAATCGAACCCACGTCTCCTGTGTCTCCTACATTGCAGGTGAATTCTTTACCCACTGAGCCATCAGGGAAGCTCTGAAGTGCTTAAAACCTAAAAAAACAAAAATTTTGCAAATAGAGAAGAATGACACATACATAAGGGAACATTGATTCAAAGGATCAGTCACTTCTCATCAAATGTAATAGAGCCTGAAGACATGGAAACAATATCTTTGAAATGCTGAAAGAAAAATATTGTCAATTCTAAAATCTATATCATGCAAAAATATTCTTTAAGAATCATGAAGAAGTAAAAACATCTTCAGATAAAAGAAAAAGAAAACAAAGAAGATTCACTACCAACAGACCTACACTAGAAGAAATGCTAAGAAATTTTACAGACTGAAGAAGAATAAAATTGGCTTGAATTTTAGCCCTTCAGGAAGGAATGAAGAACACGAGAAATAAAAAATATGTGGGTAAATATAATTTCTTAATTTCTTTAAAATAAATATGACTGTGCAAAGCAAAAATGATAATGTGAGGCTTAGGTGTGTAGGTATAATACATAATTCTCGGCATAGTATATAGAACAACTACAGCACTGTAGCATAAAGGATAGGGCCTATATTGTTGCGGTTCTTATATTTTACATCAAGTGGTATAATATTAACAATTATTTAGACTATGAAAAGTTAAGGATATATTTTATAATCCCTAGAGCAGTGATTCTCAAACGTTTTGGTGTTGAGATCCCATTACAATACTAAGAATTACTGAGGACCCCAAAGAGATTGTGTTTATATAACTTATATATACCTATATATACATTTTAGAAAAAATGAGAAATTAAAAATATTCATTTATTAATTCATTAAAATATCAATAATAAATCTATTCTATGTTAACATGAATAAAATGTTTTTATGCTAAATAATTATATTTTCCAAAACAAAAGTAAGTTAGTGAAAAGATTTACATTGTTATACATTTTGCAAATCTCTTTAATGTCTGACTTAATAGAAGACATCTGGATTTTCATGTCTGCTTCTGCATTCAATCTGTTGTGATATGTTGTTTAGGTTGAAGTATATGAAGAAAATCCATCCTCACACATATATGTAGTTGGAAAATGGAGGAGAATTTAAATAGCCTTTTCAGATAATTGTGGATATTCTTCTTTAATACTACACCAAAACTCTGAAGTGGAGGTTTCTTAAAGGTTAGTTGCCATATAGAATCTAAAGCCATATTAGTGAACTTTCTGTACTCTCCATTGGTCTGTCTTACACTTTGAATGAGTTATAACATCATGCATTGATCATAGGAAAAGTGGTCACAGATCTTCAAAATGTTGATACATTTCATTAGACAATATCCAGAATCACTTTTGTTAATACCACCACCAGCCTCATCAAAGAAAGTATTTAAGTTTGGGAAACTGCCAGTCTTACAGCGGATACAGGTACTTACAAGTTTTCAAAAATTCTAATTTTCACTTGGAAGTTCATATTTCATCATTGGCAATAAATATTATTAGATGTTTTCTTTGACATGACAGGCTCATTTAATTTATTTTTGCAAACAGAAGTATGCTTATTAACCAAGTCTGAATGATAGCTTGATAGTCATAGCTGTCTGTCAAGTAGAAAATGGGATTTCATGAAAAAAGTGGCTCACAAGTTCAGCTCACAAGTCAAACCACCACCACATAAGTGCTTCTCCTCAAGACAACTACTGTGCTTCAGTATACAGAAGAATTACTTCAGTGCATATCTTATCTAATCACACAGAATAGTAAATAGATAGGTACTGGGGGGTCAATACTTAATAAATATTTTCACTGTTTCATCAGGGATATTCTTAAATGAACTTTCTTTTTTAACTGGGAGTACATAGTAGTAAAGAACACAATACTGTTTGGTACCACTGCATTGCTTTGTGCTATAGCCCACAGTTTTACCCTCGACTGTTTCTGTACCATTAGTGAGATTATCACCGCAATTGGCCCAGGATAAATGGTCAGAAGAATTTTCAACACTTTGAATATTTCAGTACTACTTCTCAGGCATTTCAGAAGAGTATCTTCTTGTATGATTAGTTGGTGCTGACACCAGATGAATACAAACAAAATTAGTCCTGCTCTATCAGATTTATTTATTTTTAAGGCAAAAATAGTAACACATCTATTGATAAGACATTAAATCACTATGTTTTTAGTTAAATCTTTGAATCAGTGAATTTCTATCTTGGAAAATGGTAATGCATGTTTCATCCAGGAGGCATTCAGCAATGTTAACTTTTCAAGGCTTTACTAGTCTCTCAGCTATTGTGATTGGTTTGCCACCCAATGCAGTGTAACAACTTAGCCTATAAAATGCCTGAATGGTTTCTTAATTTCTAGTTTGGAAAGTTATAAAAACAATTTGTGGAATTTAAATGCTCACCACACCTGCATTTACAATTACAATTGTTTTGCTTTAATCTCTGAATGATTGATCTCAAAATGATGCTGCAGCTTAACTTGGACATAATGTTCTGTCGCAAAAGACAATAAGGTAAATTATTAACGTTTATAAAACTTATTGAAAGGTAGTTTTCATTGCATTTCATTTGATAAAACAGGAAATCAGTTTCACCCAGTTACTTTATATAGATTTCTTTCTTCACTGAGTCAGAGAATTCTAACACTTTCTACTTTCTCAGTATCTTAGAAGTAAACAGAGAAGCTGTGTGTAGAGAAAAATATTTGTTATTCTAATGAATATACATAACATAAAATTTACCATTTTAACCATTTTTAAATGTACAGTTCATGGACATAAAGTACATTTACATTGTTGTGTAACCATCACCACTGTCCATCTCCAGATCATCTTCATCATCCCATACTGAAACTTTGTACCAATAAAAAGATAAGTCCCCATTCCTAAGCCAATAATCCATTTTTAAATATGAAAAGAATTGTAATTTTTCATTTTAGAGTAAAATGTGATTAATTTCTAAAATGAGTTTAATGTTAAATTTAATATTTTAAGTTTTTATTTAAATGCTTAAATATTATGAAACAAACATATTAATTGTACCTATTCTTGTTGTGCTGCCATGTAGATACAAGGAAAAATTTAGGATTTCATTTTTTTTTATTTTGGCTATACACTGTGGCTTGCTGGATCTTAGTTCCCCTACCTGAGATTGAACCCAGGCCACAGCAGTGAAAACATCAAGTCCTAACCACTGGATTACCATGGAAATCCCCCTTTCCCTTCTTTTCTTCTAGGATTTCAGAATAACTACTTTTTTGGGGATTTCCCTGATGGTCTGGTGGTTAAAACTCCATGCTTCCACTGCAGGGGGTATGGGTTTGATCCCCGGTTGGGAACTAGGAACCCACATGCCATGTTATGGGCATTGCCAAAAAAGAAAATAAACCTAATAGTTTGATAATAGTGAGGTTTTAGCTGGTATATCAGGTATAACTAAAGAAAATTAACAAGAACCCAATAAAGATACAGAGAACAAGCTGACTTAATCTCTGAAAATGAATGTATTTATACCCTAAGTCTATTATATCAGGAATCTGTTAATAGAAAACACAAGAACACACATGCATACAGAGTGTTGATACCATCACATATCATAAAGCCTCTAGAAAACCCTGCTGTATCTACAAAAGAGAATGAAAATATATTAGGCAAATAACATCTTAGTACTCTTGTTTTTAATCATCTTGATTTTGATTTTTAAGATCCCAGGACCACACTTTAAGGACTGCTACCCTAGAGCAACCACTTAAGGCAAAAAGAAAACAACAAGGAATAGAAAAGTATAGTTAAAAGTTCAGTAGATAAATTAAAATGGAGTTCTAAAAGATATTCAATTAACCAAAAGATGCAGAAAATAATGGATAGAGGAACAACAAATAAATATGCAAATAGTAAAATGTAAGACCTAAATTTAAACATATCACTAATTATATTAAATGTTAATGGACTAAACACTCCTGTTAAAAGGTAGAGACTGTCAAAATGAATTAAAAAAAAACAAGACCCATCTATACTCTGACTTCCAGAAGGCCCTTTAAATAGATATAAGTTGAACAAGGAAGCTAATATACTATTCATTCAATAAGTGTAAGAAGGCACTTTGCTGCTGCTGCTGCTAAGTCACTTCAGTCGTGTCCAACTCTGTGTGCCCCATAGATGGCAGCCCACCAGACTCCCCCGTCCCTGGGATTCTCCAGGCAAGAACACTGGAGTGGGTTGCCATTTCCTTCTCCAATGCATGAAAGTGAAAAGGGAAAGTGAAGTTGCTCAGTCGTGTCCAACTCTTAGCAACCCCATGGACTGCAGCCTTCCAGGCTCCTCCATCCATGGGATTTTCCAGGCAAGAGTACTGGAGTGGGGTGCCATTGCCTTCTCCGAGGAAGGCACTTTAATATTAAGCAAAAGAACTGTCAAGACAAAGGGTATTACCAGATATAAAAGTTAAGCAAAGAATATTATGAAATATAAAGAGCTACAATTCATCAAACACATAAAAATAATAGATGTGTATATGAAGCCAAATAGTAGGAATAAAGAGGAGGAACTTACCAGGTAGTAAGAAACAAAGGGATAAAAATCCCCACAATCATAGTTGGAGCTTTTAGAGCCCTATGCTCAGTCCCAATTCATGAGCTTCAGGAGATGTAGGTTCAATCCCTGGGTTAGGAAGATCCCCTGGAAGAGGGCATGGCAACCCACTGTAATATTCATGCCAGGATAACCCCACGGATAGAGGAGCCTGGCAGGCTGCAGTCCATAGGGTCACACAGAGTTGAACATGACTGAAGTGACTGAGCACACACACATAATCTCTTGTACTTAGAGATACAGAATCGAGCAACATTGGTTTAACATTTGAAAATCAGTCAGTCAATGTAATTCACTACATTGAGAGAACAAAAGAGAAAAGATAAATAATCATTTGAATAGATGTAGCAAAAACATCTGACAAAATTCAGCACCCTTCATGATTTAAAAATAACCGCAATGAAACTTAAAGCCAATAGGGAATAGAAGGAATGTTCCTCAATCTGATAAAAGACATCTCTAAAAAACCTGCAATCTGTGTCACACTGAAAGTATTGAATGTTTTACCCTTAAGGTTGGGAACAAAGCAAGAAAGTCCATTCTCACCATTTCTATTCAATAGTCCAATAAAACAAAAACAGAAGGTATAAAATTAGAAATTAAGAAGTAAAAGTGTTTTTTACGTCTATGACTCCTTTGCTGCCCTGCATATAGGATCTTCGGTACCATGTTTCTAAATTCCATATATATGCATGCATTAATATGCAGTATTTGACTTTCTCTTTCTGACTTAATTCACTCTGTATAATAGGACAACCCAGAGGGATAGGGTGAGGAGGGAGGCGGGAAGGGGATTCAGGATGGGGGGACACATGTATACCTATGGCCGATTCATGTTGATGTTTGGCAAAAACCATCACAATATTGTAAACTAATTATACTCCAATTATAATAAGTTAATATTTTTTAAAAACCACTTAGCCCATCAAAAAAAAAAAAAAAGAAAACTTTCTAATTGCAGATAACATGGTTTAAGTAGAGCATCCCGAGGAATCATGAATATAGCAAGTACTCAGGATACAAAGTCAAAATGCAAAATTACATGATTTTCATATGTAATTGAAGGTATAATCAGTTTGAAAATTAAATTCAAAAAGCAATTCTATAGCATAAAAAACCCAAAATACTTAGGAATCAATTTTGCGAAAAACAAGCAGTACCTCTATACTGAAAACTACTACATATTACTGAGAGAAATTAAAGATCTAAATCATTGAAGACCATTATTTATGGATTAGAAGATATAGTATTTTCAAGATGACAGTTCTCCACATAAAAGATCAATAAAATGCAATCCCAATTATAATTGTACCTTGAGGCTTTAAAAAACAGAAATTGACAAATTTATTCTAAAATTTATATGGATATACAAAGGACCTAAAATACTTTAAAAAGTAGTGCTTTCCAATAGAACTTTCTGTGAGGATGAAAATATTCTATATCTGTACTAGCCAATATGTGACTATTGAGCACTTGAAAGAGGGCTAGTGCTACAAAGGAACTGATCTTTTAATTTAACATGTTTAAATGTGATTATGTAAATACATGTGGCTAACGGTTATTGTAGTGAACAATGCAGAAGGTAATTCTGAAAAAGAAGAGTTAGACCACATGACTTTGAAACTTAGTGTGCTGCTGCTGCTGCTAAGTTGCTTCAGTCGTGTCCGACTCTGTGTGACCCCATAGATGGCAGCCCATCAGGCTCCCCTATCCCTGGGATTCTCCGGGCAAGAACACGGGAGTGGGTTGCCATTTCCTTCTCCAATACATGAAAGTGATAAGTGAAAGTGAAGTTGCTCAGTCGTGTCCGACTCTTAGCGACCCCATGGACTGCAGCCCACCAGGCTCCTCTGTCCATGGGATTTTCCAGGCAAGAGTACTGGAGTGGGGTGCCATTGCCTTCTCCAGAAACTTAGTGTAAAACCATAGTAATTAAAACGAAGACAAACATAATAGAGAGCCTGGAAACAATCCACACTTAAGTAATCTTGATTTTTGACAAAGGTGCTAAAACAATTCAAAGGGAAAGCTAATGGTGCTGGAACAACTGGATATCCACATGAAATAAAATGAACCTCTAGCTGCATCTCATATACACACAAAAATTCAAAATGGGTCACAAATTTAAATATAATTCAAAAAAGTCTAAAGCTTTTAAAACTAAACATAAGAGATTATCTTTGCAATTTGGATACAGGCAAAGATCTCTTCAGTTCTGTTCAGTCACTCAGTCATGTCTGTCTGTCTGTGACCCCGTGGACTGCAGCACTCTGGGGGCTATCCTGTCCATTACCAACTCCCGGAGCTTGCTCAAACTCATGTCCATTGAGTCAGTGATACCATCCAACCATCTCATCCCCTATCATCCCCTTCTCCTCCTGCCTTCACTCTTTCCCAGCATCAAGGTCTTTTCCAATGAGTCAGTTTTCGCATCAGGTGGCCAAAGTATTGGAGTTTCAACTTCAGCATTATTCCTTCCAATGAATATTCAGGACTAATTTCCTTTAGAAGATCTCTTAAGCAGGTCATTGAAAGTAATCACAAAAGAATAATAATAAATTAGACTTAATCAAAATTAAAATTTCCCATCAAAAGGCAAGACTAAGAAAATGCTAAGGCAAACCACAGACTTTAAGAAAATATTTGCAATGCATACATCTGACAAGGAATCATTTCCAGTACATGCAGGGACTGTCTACAACTCAATAATTTTTAAAAAGACAGCCCAATTTAAAAATGGTCAAAGATATAAACAGACTTTTCACAAAAGATGTACAAATGGCCAATAAACACAGTATCGTTAGTCATCTGAGGAAATGCAAATTAAAACCAAAATATCCACAGCATGGTTAAAATTAAAGAGATTGACAACTCCAAATGTTATCTAGGAATTGGAACAACTGGAACTCTCATATTTTGTTGGAAATATAAAATTGTACATCCATTTTGGGGAAAGATCTGGCAGTTTCTTATACAGCTGAACTTAAACCTATCACATGACCTAGCAATTCCATCCTGAGGTATTTACCCAAGAAAAGCGAAAAAATATGTCCACAAAAAGATTTGAGTAAGAACATTCACAGAAACAGTCCATCAACAGAAAAAGTGAATAAACAAATTATCATATAAACAAATTCATGTAATTAATTATACAGTAGAATTAGTGGGGTTAACTGTCCTGGTTTGCCAGGGACTCAAAGGATTTCTGGAATACGTGACTTTCAGTGCTAAAACTAGGAAAGTTTTTTTAACTAGGAAACTTTTGAGCAAACCAGGAGCTGGTCACCATAGTTGTCCACCTCAGCAGTGCAAAGACCTAACTCCTGGTACATCCAACAGCATGGATGAATCTCAAAACGTTACGCTGAGTGCGTGATACCTATGCAAGAGTTCATATTCTATAATTCCATTTATGTGAAGTTCTAGAGTACGCCAGCTAAGTTGTAGTAAAAACAAAAGCAGGGCAGTATTTGTGTCTCAGGGGTTGGCTGGTGGGTAACGGATGTCAGAGAACATTCGAGAGTGATGGTAATGTTCTTTATTTGTATACACCAGTTGTCAAGACTCAATGAATGGTAAGTTGAGGTATCGACATATCTGTGTCCTAAAAGTACCTATAAACAAATACTGAACTCTAGTTAATGGTAAGCATACTGGAGTGAGATCTAACTCTTCTGTACTTGTCAAGTGTGAAATTTCTAAAACAGTGGTATGTAAATGTCTGAGGTAGAGGAAGGGAGAATCATTCTTTGAGGATTGCTCCTGAGTGGAATTGTTTGTCATGACTATTCGATTTAGAAAAATTTTCTGTAACTTTCCATGTGGCTGAATCCTTCTTTTGTTTTATGACCCTATACTTTGTGGGAAGAATCTTAATTTTTTTTCTAAATTGGTGGACTTCTTTCTCTATTATAAGTATGTAATTTGGCTGCAATTTTGCTTTGTTAATTGCTCTGATACTATTCTTTGCTCACACTTCTTTGCAGTTTTTTATAATATTTACAAGTGTAAGTAGAGAAACTCCATATTATAAGATGTTATTACTTTTAGCAGTCATAGTATTTCTTAAAGCAGTGACTATAAATTTACTTATGGTTATATTAAAGGATGATAATGCTTATAGCATTCTAACTTTTCTTGTTACTTAACTTTTCTGTAATAAAATAGTACTTTTAAAATGGAAATTGGATTGCTTTTAGATTAGCTTTTTATTAGCAACATTTTTTTGATTCATAATAAATATGCACAGTAAAAATGCACATTGTAGAAAAGCTTAGTCTTGATTAAAAAATTTAATCTTGCTAGGATTTTATTTTCACACATACTTTTTGCTGTAATAGTGAGTTAGATCAGAGAAGATATGCTGTTGCTATCCCAAAATCTTTCAAGATATATTTCATCTTTAAGTTTGCTTTCTTCTCATTCACCTCTAAAAATGTGTTGTTCTTACGAGGATGTCAGTTATAATAATATTTTTCAATCCTATCAAACCCATTGAAACCTCATAAATTTTCATCACCTATTTCTATGCTGAAATTAATAGATTGTTTAACATACATACACACATAACTTCAAAAATTCAGTGCAATTGCCCTAATTGTAATCTAAGGAGAAAATAAAAGGAAAGTAATTAATAAATATTTGAATGTGTAGATCTGAGGGTATGCTACAGTGGTCGGATGCTTGTATCCACACACAGGAACCGTGAAGGAGACGATACGTGCAGACTGTCCCGGGTGTGCTCTTGTGCACTGCATACCACAAGCAGTGCTGCTGGCACTTTCATACCGTTCTGGAATTTTTGACTGTTCTTGATAAAGGTCTGAACAAAAAACAAAGGACAAATTTCCCTCGATTTACATGTTATGTGTGTTTCTGGATATGTTGGCATCTATTTAAAACTGTGTAAGCATTAACTTTGTTTATATTTAAAACAGATTTAGGTTCTGGCTCAGATCATTATGGATAAGTTTTTCATCTTCATAAATGTCCAAGAGGACATGGGGACATTATGAAGGTCAGATAATTCTCCTACGTGGAGAACTCTCCTGTAAATTGTCAGTCATCCAGCAGCCCTGGCCCTTGTGTGGTGAATGCCATCATTTCCGCTAATCATTGTGACACTAGAACACAAACTTCCAAAACACCACATTAGGTGTTTCTCACAATATACGTTTGGCAATTGTGTCACTTTTCAGAATAATGTCTTTAAGATAAATAGGATTACAAAGGAAACCAACTGTATTCAAATATTTCAGGCTAAGAATCTCTGCAAAGGTGGATACCACACCCTTCTCCAATAGACACACTCCAGTTGACAACCACTGTTACAACCAGTGTTATAACCACTGTTATGTAAGGCTTTCTTTCTGTATTTCAGGAAATGGTGAAAGCTTTAGTATTAAAATACTTTGGATTTGGAAGTGCATTTGGGTGCCTGCATCATTTTGTCATCAACATAACAATATCAACAGAGGATTAACATCAGCTCTAATAGAACAAAGCAAATAGTACAGGAATTGTGTTTCTATTCTAATTTTGCTTCTTATTGGAAATTAAGGGTATCAAATGCACTAATGTTTCTATCTCCCATTCTTTTCTCATTGTGCCTAAACTACCTCTCTGATTAACATCGATCATTTGCCAACTTGTTTATTCATATATTACTTAAAGGAGTAAGGTAACCTTGGCCGAACAAAATCTTCCTCCAGCTGCTGCTGGGCAAGTTGACAAAGAACTTAAATGTATTAACAGGGTAGTTGAAACACAAGTGGTTCTAAAAATAGGAATTGTAAAGCATGATAATCAACAGTTGATTTCAACTGGCACTCACTCAGTGTTTTCTAGGGGTGCATTGCAAGAGGTGACTATATTGTATGTGGACAATGTATATCATGATAAATGTGCAGACTGTTGGGATGATGACTTTTATTTCTTTTAGGGTATGTCTCTATGCCAGACTGTTGTCGTAGGCTCTGTGGTCATTCTTCTGTACTCTTCAAGAGCATGTTATAATTTGGTGGTGATCACCATATCTCAGGATACATTAGAAAGTCCATTTAATTATGGCTGGGATAATCTTTCAGATAAGGTAAGAACCTAACATTTATTGCAAATCTGAGTGTATGATAATGAAGTTAGCCTGACTAGGAGAATGTTTTGAGTCTTTGACTTACAAACACTTTTATGGAATCTCTAGCCACTATCAGTAATCATACTTCAAAGTTCTATGTTTAAAAATTCTCATTCATATGTAGCAGTTGAAATCATTCTTCAGAGAGAACTTCTCCCAAAGTAATATTTTATTTTCTTTTTGTGAATAATATTAACAGTGTATTAAATCTATTGGTCATAAATCTATTTTCAGTTCAGTTCAGTCACTCAGTCGTGTCCAACTCTTTGTGACCCCATGAATCGCAGCACGCCAGGCCTCCCTGTCCATCACAAACTCCCGGAGTTCACTCAGACTCACATCCATCGAGTCAGTGATGCCATCCAGCCATCTCATCCTCTGTCGTCCCCTTCTCCTCCTGCCCCCAATCCCTCCCAGCATCAGAGTCTTTTCCAATGAGTCAACTCTTCCAATGAGGTGGCCAAAGTACTGGAGTTTCAGCTTCAGCATCATTCCCTCCAAAGAAATCCCAGGGCTGATCTCCTTCAGAATGGACTGGTTGGATCTCCTTGCAGTCCAAGGGACTCTCAAGAGTCTTCTCCAGCACCACAGTTCAAAAGCATCAATTCTTTGGCGCTCAGCCTTCTTCACAGTCCAACTCTCACATCCATACATGACCACAGGAAAGACCATAGCCTTGACTAGACGGACCTTTGTTGGCAAAGTAATGTCTCTGCTTTACTAATTTGTAAAGGATAGTGTTTAAGTATCTCTTTATAAGTTGATATTCTGTCATTAGCTAGTAAATATGGTTATGTCTTTAATTTGCTAGGATGAAATTAATTCTCTCTTACCCAAGAACTATATATAACCTAAATATTTGGTTCAGTTTTAGATGTATGACTTTTATGAAAATTTGGCATTATCAGTCTTGAAAATGGGAGTGCATTCATAGTTCCTTGGGTGTCTAGGTGTTTTCTGTAGTGACTCCTGGCACGCTTGCTGTGCATATCTGACCTCCCAGCATTCTCCATCCTTCTGCTAGAAGTAGCCTGACCTAGGTGCATGTCATGTCTTTATTTATATTAATTTAGCTTTGTACTGAATTTAAGCATCCTGGAATGCTGTTTTATCAGGATTTTAATTATCTTTCAAAGAAGGAATTTTCACATTTGGTTCTGTGTGGCAGATTCCCTTCACTCCTTTTCCCATTTCTCTTTCCCCACATTTATTAGAATAGAAACAAATTCAACATGGAATTTAAGCCCAAAAGCATATTTTTAAATAGCAACAGAGCTGAGTGACTTGCATGTTACATTTCTCTACAGGTGTAACTCAGGGTAAGTGCGATTATTTTGCCTTTGGAGCAGCTGGAACCTGTAGTCTCATTTATAACCCTCCTCAGACTACGGGACCTAAACCACCCACACCACTACCCATGTGTTAAAAATATTTTCATAAATTGATGTGTTGAAAAAGTTAATACCTCTTTATTCTACTTAACATCAAAGCATTTTATGATCTTTAAAGGATAAATATCATTACATGAGAAGCCATAAAATATAGAAAATTAATTTAGAGTTCTATGTGCTTGTAAGTTGATCTTTTAAGTTACCCTACCTGGAGCAAGTTGTTTGTGGAGGGTGATTCCTTACATGTAAGACTGATTTTAAAACTGCTCGACCATATTCTATTCACAGGCTCATGTAAAAGACATAAGTGGAGAAGAGTATATTGTATTTGGAATGGTCCTCTTTCTGTGGGAACATGTGCCAGCATGGTCAGTGGTACTGTTTTTCCGGGCACAGAGATTAAACCAGAATTTGGTATGATATCATAACATTACCTAATGCCTGTTCTCCTTATTTTTAAAAATAATAGAACATTTATATTGATTTTCTATTTTTGGCAAAGACTAAAAAGGATTATAGATCTCAGCCTCCTTTCTTAGTTGAAAAGTAAATCTGCATATTCTATCTACTACACTGTTCGCAGGCACCTGCCGGCATGATAAACAGTCACAGTTATAGCTCCAGAGCATACTTCTTCGACAATCCGAGGCGATATGATAGTGATGACGACTTGCCAAGACTGGGAAGTTCAAGAGAAGGAAGGTAGTTGCACTGAATTGGTACCAACATAGATTTTTTTAAAAAAGCTTTAACCCAAATATGAAAAGGGTGATTTGCTGATACATGTCAATAAATAAGATCATTTAACATTGGCGCGTAGAACAGTAGATGTTAAACCCATGATGAGACCTGTACTATAAAGAATTATCATCTGCTTCTAAGTCCATATATTACCTTTATTTGAGAAATGCCTTTGGGGCTAAAATGGCACCCTTTCATTTCAGGATCCCTTGTTAATTCAAAGCTGATAGGGGTTGGTGAGCAGAGAAGAAATACTATTATATATGTTGCCATATCTACTATGCTGTTCAAATTGCACAGAGAAACTCTAAATAAAACTCTTGGGAAGCTTAGCTGCTATAAGAAATCTTCAGTGCCCTCCTTGTTCCAAAATCATTACAAGTCCATCCCATTAGCTTTGGTATCAGTGCCGAGGAAGCCTTAATGCACACTAAATAATGCTTTGAATTTGATACAGCATTTTCTATAATCCTCACTTCATCTGGACAAGTTACTTAACCTCAATTTTTTGTCTGTTTTTCATCTGTAAAATAGGGATAATAATAGAACCTATCTGAAAGGATTGTTGTGAAGGCTGAGTGCATGTGTGTGTAAGCATACATATGTATGTCCTAGAATAAAGCACAGCACATAATAAGCACTATGTTACTATTATTATTATCTGATAATCAAGTTCTACTAATTTTGAGTGGTATTTATTCATTCTTTTCTAATATGTGATATAGAATCAAGGATATTAGATATAAGTTATTGAATTTTGTAGAAAGCCATTATTTGGTGAAGAACATAATTCATTCAAAACTAGAAGTGCTAGCATGAGTTATTATATCCTGATCACAGTCCTTTTTTGCCCCTTTTTTGCAGTTTATCAAATTCACAAGGTTTGGGCTGGTACGGCACCATGACTGGCTGTGGCAGCAGCAGTTACACCGTCTCTCCCCACCTGAATGGACCTCTGACGGACACTGCTCCTTTGCTCTTTACTTGTAGTAACTTAGATGTGAACAGTCACCAGAGCTTATACGTAACACCACAAAACTGATGGCATCATCAAGTTGTGATTCTTCAATCATTTTTCATGAATGTGTATATTCAGTGTGTTTAAATTCCATCTGCATAAACATTCCATTATCCGTTACAACTGAAAACAAAGCCTGGAAATGTGGCTGAGTCCAGTGGAGGACACAGCTGTTACTTTTGACCTCGACCTGGTAAAATGAAGTACAATGGAAAATTTGGAGCCAGAGAAAAGAAGGATTAGATCTTAAGGGACTCGATGGCCTCCATACATCCTGACTTTGGAATATCAAACGCATATTTGCACTTTTATCTTTGTTCTGAAAGAGTACACTGCAGTCCCCAAAGTCATACCCAGTGTTCACACTGGGATGTTATGTTGTACATCAAATCAGGAGGCAGTTTCCCTACAAAAATCAAAGCCTGTATATTCAGCAGTGTACTCCATGTGGAATTCTTACCCAATAAAGTTTATAGTGTGAACAGTGCACAGAATGAAGGCATAGAAACATATCATTCTTTTGAAAGATCTATTGAAAATATGTAATCATTGAAGATAGTTCTTTTAAGCATGATTGTACAGTACTAACTGAAATTATTCAATCATTTTAAAGAAATGATACTATAATCCTTTACAGTGAGGACCAGCAGTGTTCTTTGGAAAGCCACAGTCATTTCTTCAAGAGCAAAGTATACTAATCAAAATTATGTGGCTACTTTGAGTAGAATTGGTCAAGTGATTATTCTGTATGGTTAAGATAATGCAGTAGTTTAAGCATGATTCTTCAAGAAAACAACAGCAATTTTTGTGTAGGGAGATATTGATAGAAACTTCTTAGGACTAAAGTTTACAGATGCATTTAAGAATTATTCAGAAAATATACAATTCTAAGTTAAAACATGAATACATTTTCAAAGGCATTCAATTAGCTGAAATAAAATATAGCAAATCTTACCTATTATTCCTATGAATCAGGATTAACCTCAGGTAAATTAAATCATGATATGTTATTGCAGTGAACTCAAGTGCAATACTTTGTAATACATATAATTTTTCCTTTAGTTTTCATTTTTATATCCTGCATATGGGCAAAGCCAAATTAATTCAAATTAATCCCAGCACTAGACTAAATGAACAACTTATGTGAAGGTACTAACTAGGTAAGTATAAAAACCAGTGGTTAACAATATTGGAGTACTTTTAGAATTACATTAAAACTGTCTTGAACGTCCTTAGATCTAAAAAATATATATATATATATATGGTAGGCTAAAGTGATAGGGAATTTTAAAATGCACTTTCTACCAGTGTCTATATGGAAAAAAGTAGATGCTAAATACCTCAAGAGCCCAAGATAACAGGCAACATTGGGAAGTTGTCACAACATGCTTAAAGATGACTATATACGGTTATTTGCTAATCTATTTCTTCAGAACTGGAACTAATACAACTGTCTTTTTCTGTCTTTACTTTGATTAGAAAGTTCTTTTTCTGCTCTTACATAAAACATCTTTCAACTTTTTGATTGATTCAGTAACTTCACAGAAGTATAACAGTAAGTGAAACCCCAAGAAAAAAATGAAATTTTTAATGCTTTTGATCTCTTTGGAAGCTGGTACACAGACAAAGAAATTTAATCTTTTTATAGTACAAAAAAAATTCTGAATTCAGTGCAAATCATAAACTTATACATGTCACTTAGGATTTATAAAATTTATAGTATAGAATTTATAGATTGTAACAGGACAACATACTGTGCACTTACCTGAGTGTATTTTTACTGCAACTTCAGTTACTGGGTTTCTTTTCAGAATGCCAACTATTTATTGTCTTAATAATGTTAGGTATTTAATTATCTAAAGCTATCTAAGAAGATGTGTTGCCTTTGTTAATCCTTGGAGTTCAAAGTGATACATTTTTTCTAGGAAAGCTTCCCCAGACTTCCCTACATAATGCTCCTATTTGACCAGATAAGTGAGGATTACTTTTTAAAAAATATTTCAGATAAAATAACCTGGTTTTTTCAGTTGCATTAGTTGATTCTTTCAAATCTGAGATTTGTAAATTTCTTATCCCTGACCAGGGAACCTGAATTCTTCCATTTGTCTCCTTAAAGACATCTCCCACAATAAATCACCAAAGACAAAGAAAGGTAAGCTTCTGGCCCAGTTTTTGCTTAAAAATTTCAAAGCACTAGGAGCACTTTAAGTCTGGTCTTGAAAGAAGGAGTTGTTTATCAAATCAAAGGGCTATCGATCCCCTGTTCATCCTGCACTGAAGCACATGATGACAATTTCAAACCTTCTTTTTGGTTCACTAACTAGAAAAGAGAATTTCATTGCTTAAGTGTGTAATTCTACAGTGATTAGCAGTACTTGTTTTTATTGTTTCATTTGGACGGTCATTAATTTTGAAACTCTTGCCACTCATTATAGCTGGTAGTAGTTTTATGAAAGATGTAATTTATAGCTAAAGTGGCTTTTTTTTAAGCATAGCTGCCTTTTTTATTGTTTAAGTGTTTCTCAGCTATAAAATCAGTGTCAAACTGGTTATAAAAGTATAGCTGTGGCCAATGAATGTATTTATTTGTTTCACTAAGTTGTAACAAAACACTACTGTTAAAAATAAAAGTGTTTGTGCTTTTATTTGGAGGTCGGGTTTTCTTAATCTCTTTTAACAGACTACACCCGTTGAGTTTCTGTCATGTAAGGATAAGAAGCCTACCATAGGAAAGAGAAAAATACGTAGAGTTACAAATGACAGTTTACTTTAAGTGAGCTTGTCATTACAGATATTCCTTGGCTTGTCCTAAGTGAAAATGCATTGAATACAGCTGGCCTAGAACATTACAGCTTAGACTAGCCTTCCCTAAACATGCTCAAAACACTTATATTAAACTGCAGTTGGGCACAACCATCTAACACGAAACCTGTTTTGTAACAGAGTGTTGAATATCATGTAGAATTTATTGAACACTGTACTGAAAGTGAAAAACGAAATGGTTGTATTCGGTACAGAATGGTTGGGTATGGGTTGTGTACCCTTGTGACTGCGTGGCTGAGCGGGTGCTGTGGTGCTGCCATGCCCCAAATCATGAGAGAGGTCCGTACTGCATATCATTAGCCTGGGGGGAGAAACCAAAATTCAAAAGTGGAAGTACAGTTTCTATCAAATGTGTATTGCTTTTGCACTGTTGTCAAGTTGAAAAATCTAAAGTCGAACTATTGTATATGTGGATAACTGTACGTACTGAACATTGAGATAACCATGTACGACATTAGCTGTACACTAATTAGTATTACACACTAATTTGATATGAAATACCATACTTTAAAATACCAATGTTATTAGATAGTATGTGCGTAAGTGCTAAGTTGCTTCAGTTATGTCTGACTCTGTGACCCTATGGACTACAGCCTGCCAGTCTCCTCTGTCCATGGGGTTCTCCAGGCAAGAATACTGGAGTAGGTTACTGTGCCCTCCTCTAGGGGATCTTCCTGAGCCAGGGATTGAACGTGCGTCTCTTACGTCTACCTGCATTGGCAGGTGGGTTCTTTACCACTAGCGCCACCTGGGAAGCACCACCTGGGAAGACCATATTAGATAGTACATGTTTATTGAAACATTAAGCTAAGAAAAATCCTTGTGTGAAAGAACTTACAACACCTCTCTCCTTCCCCTTAGATTCTTAAACAGGTAGAAATTTATCTAGCTCATAATTCTGGGCAGCTTTTCTTTGATTATTCAAGAAATTCTTCAGTAATACTTTCCCCTGAAAAAAGAGTTCTTACCATTTTTTCCATAATAGGCCCCTTTCATAACTTGCCAAAACCACACCAAATTTCTAATATAGTTTCAGAAGCTTTATTGATCACCTAAAGTCCAGAAATCCTTGGGCGCCTATTGATTTACTGTGAAGAATATTTGGAGTGAAGGTATGATCACTAGCAATAATAAAGTTGTCGTTTTAAAAGCAGTTTATTCAACAAACATTTAATAAGTGTTCATATGCCAGAAACTATGCTGTGGAGATGCAAACATGGATGAAGTCCCTTTTCCTGCTCTTAAGGAGCTCACATTCTAGAAAGGAGACTTTACAAACAAAAACAATACAGTACAATAAGTGACGTGGTAGAGGTAGGTTGTAATTAGAGTGGTGACACAGAAGAACTTAGACGATCCTCCTTGGGTGGAGCAAGGGCGGATTCACAGAAGTGACCGCTGTGCTGGGCCTGCAAGGGTACATAGACATTTCCCAGGTGGGGAAGGATGGCTAGGGCACTTGATAGAGAACAGCAGGCACCAAGGTGTGGAGGCCTGACGATGCTGCATCTGAAGAATTCCAAGTCTGTTTTAGCAGAACATGAGGTTGGGGGAAACAGAAAGACCCCTATCAGAGTACTTTGTTCACCAAGGAAAGAGGTTTGGTTTCCTCCTAAAGGTTCATGAATTCACTGTGTGTTAAGCAGGGAGTAACATTGTGAGAGTGCTTCTAGAAAGCCCACTTTGGTAACACTGTGAAGCAAAAGAGAGGAGACAGGTTGGGTGCAAGGAAAAAGGTTTGTACTTTAGGGAAGAGCAATGAAAATGGAAAGACAGTGATATATCAGAGATACGGAAATAAAATCCATAGAGATTAGACACTGGCTGGACAGGGGAGTGGGAGGTTAGCCTAGAGAATGTAGATGATGATGGTTCTAAAATTAACCAAAGGAAGGAGCATAGGCATAAGAGTAGGTTTGGGGCAGAATAACTTTTTAAGATACACACAGGTGTCTGTGGGACAACCAAGTGAAGATGCATAGAAGGAAGATGGTCTGAGAAGTTTGGGCTAAAGGTACGGATTTAAGAGATCACTGAATTGGAAGGACTCAAGAGTGAGAAGTGGTGGTGCTGAAGACAGCAGGAATAAAAGCCTAAGGAATAACTTAAAGAATACATGGAAAGAGGCACTCAGAAGTGAGGGAAATACAAGAAACCTAGTGGAAAACAGATTTTTAAAGGAGGAGCTGTCAACAGTGTCAAATGCAGAAAAAAAGTCAAGTAAGAAATGGCTTGTGAACCAAACCATAGATTTAGAATTGGGATTTAGACTTCAAAAGACAAGATTGTTAGCTACTAAAAAAAAAAGCCAAATTTCAGTTAAGGGAGCAAGTGGAGGGGGACAAAGTGAAGGCAGGAATATTCTTTCCAAAAGTTTGGCTGTTAAAAAAAGAGAGAGAGTAGGGGCATAAGATGAGAGTTAGAGAGTTACACAGGCAAAATAATTTTAAAATAAATTTAAACCCCTCTACCAAATTTTCAGAGTACCACAAATGTCTTTACACTTCTATATTTGGTGCTCATTTCATAGTCTTTTGAGTCTCTAAGAATACTGACTTTATAGTAGGTTAAATATCTTTCTTTTCCTGCCCTATTCAAATTAGGGGGGAAAGGAAATAGGACATATATTATTAAACTTAGTTCTGTGATAATTAACTTAAATATATTGAATACATTTTCATACATTCACTCAAAAAATATTTATTGGATACCTACTATGTGCTTGACACTGTATCAGGCCGTAGGGACATAAAGAACAAAAAGTATACAGTAGTGTTAAGTAGCATTTCTAAGCCATTATATAAATAAACCCTGCTTTATTAATAATGTTACATCTCAACCTGATATACCTGCTAAGACATACAGAAAGAGCCCATAACTTTGAGGTATGCACTTCCTTTTTTCCTACAATTACCATGTGCTATAAATTCCTAAACCCCTTCAAATATTTTTATCATTGAAGATCTTTCCTTAATGAAGACTTCTAAAAATTACAGTTTAGTTATGGGGAGAAGAAAGAAATAAATATCACATGCAAAACCCCAAAATTTTATGCCTATAACTATACAGCATAAAAAGGGTAACAAAGTTCAAAAAAGAATTTTAGATTGGAACTCAAAATGATTCCTTATTCTAAGGCTTATAGTAGTATATAGTTGCAGATATTTTTCCTGAAAAAAAAAAATCATTGAAACATTATTCATATTACACATGGTTCAAAGGACATGATGCCTATAACTGACTCTTCAAGAGAAAAAAATAGTATATGCGTGTATATATACAGAGATAGCATGAGCGAGAAAGCAAATATGAACAATTAAGGAATCTGGTAAAAGAGTTCTTTGTACTGATACTATCCTGGAAACATTTCTATAAATTTGAAATTATATAAAAATAAAAAGTTTCCCCAAATTTTTACTCAGAATCAGGGAAAGTACTATGAGAATAAATATATAAATCTATTCAACTTTTCACACTGTTTAGAAACCCCTTACACCCTTGAATTATCATTGTATCTTTCTACACACCAAAATAAGCCAATCAAAATAGCAAAATAATTCTAAAAGTGATTTGTTTCATACCAATGTATTATAGGGTTGCCAAATAAAACACAGGACTCCCAGGTAAATCTGAATTTTAAAGGAGGAATAATTTTTGGTATATGTTTGTCCCATATTACATGCAACATACTTATATTAAAAAACTGTTGTATATCTGAAATTCAAATTTAACTAGGCATTCTGTATTTTTTTTTTTTTTTTGGACTTCCCTGGTGGCTCAGACGGTAAAGCGTTTGCCTACAGTGCGGGAGACCTGGGTTTGATCCCTGGGTCAGGGAGATCCTCTGGAGAAGGAAATGGCAACCCACTCCAGTACTCTTGGCCTGGAAAATGCCATGGACAGAGGAGCATAGTAGGATACAGTCCATGGGATCGCAAAGAGTTGGACATGACCGAGCGACTTCACTTCACTTCACTTCTGTATTTTTATTTACTAAATCTGTTCACCTTAAATGTTGAACATTTAGGCTATTAATAATGGGTCATAACATTCTCTTATAAACACTTTTCACATTGGCCATATTTTAATTTATATTATGTCTTCTTACACAAAATTCTAGTTTGAGAGACTTAAAACATCATTTACTTAGATTTACCATATGTGAATTTGATAATCCTGATGATTTTACTTAATATTAAACATTAAAGGTATACCACATTATCAAAGTTTTACTTTTACTCACAATAATATTACACATAGATTTAACACAATTTAAAAAATTGTTATTTAAAACAACATAATTCCCTTTTACAAAAGCAGCTTTATATAAAACATTTGACTTAAGACTGTCATTGCTATTTATGCCTTTGAATGAAATTCCATTCTTTGGCCTCCACTGTCCAGAAACAGGCACTTTTCAGCTTGCTTTCTTTAATGAATATTTTGTAACAAGTTCCTGAAGTTTTCTAATTCTTTCACACTTGTTGAAATTCTGTAAACAAAATAAATTTCACTCAGAAACTATTTTAGATAACTTTTCTCTACAAGTTATTCACTTTGCATTTTCAGAACACAGAAAAAAATGTTAATTTATTTCAGCAAACATAAAGGTGCATAAAACATTTAATCTGTTTTGATGCACTTTTGTTCTTAATTTGACATATTAAAACTAAGATAACATTCCCCAGAAATCAGTTATTTTTAATTAGTCACAACTAAATATTAAAGTTTCAAAGTACAAAATTATAAAGTGCTTAAGTATTGTATCTTTAAGTATTCATAAGTATATTCATATGCTTATTATTTAAAGTATATAAGTATATACTTTATACCTAGATATAAAGTATAGGTATATACTTTATAAAGTACATAGCATTAAAATGTGTATTCTAAGTATGCATAAGTATATGAACACTTAAACTAATCAATTTACCATATTTATTAAATATACAAAGAATCAAAGCCTTTGGACTACAAAGAGTGAGAACAGTAAATGTGTGACCAAATTGTTTTCACTAACTTTTAGTTTGTTATTTTAAGTATATTTTAGCTCTGTTCTCCACCATGAAAAAAGTAGCAAAATACTCAAATATAACTGTCAAGCTTTCGTGTACTAAAGAATGATTTTGAAGGTCAATTATTAAATCAATTTTTTAAGTGAAGAAATATAGTCCTTAGAAAATGTTAGTTTTTTTGTTTTGTTTTTTTTTTAATAAATCTCTGCATTCTTTAGGTATGATAGGCCAGGAGGAAATGCATCTGTACTTAAATTTTATAATGTAAGTTCCTAATTTTAAGCTTATTTTCTAATCATTTTGATGAAAATTATTTTTAAAAACATGATTAGCCTTTTTACACAATGGCAAATTCACAAATTTTATATGTACACCTACATTACACAACATGATTTTTTCTAGGACCTTCAAAAAAACATTTGGATAGCACATAGATTAGAAAAAGTTTACAAATTCTGTAAGATGAATACTGAAGCACTCAGTGAATTAATAATGATTACAAGAGTCAAGAGGTGATAATAAAGAATATCATCTAATGATTGCATGTATCTACAAAGTTAAAGTATTTCATAAGATCACAGAATTCTGTAGTGAGATAATTTCACTAAACTGGATATTTCTTACCCAGTTTTATCTGAGATCATATGTGTTGCATTAGACGTACTTGGCTAGCAAAAAAAATTTTGGTGCAAACTAACCTTCCAAATGCATTAAATAATGATACTATTTCTTGTCTGGTTAGATGGAATTCATAACTGGGTCCACTTTCTGGCATATTTGCAATAAGTTTCTCAGAAAACAAGATCTTCAGAGCAGTGCCCAAACCCTGAGTCTATAATAGAAATAAGAAAAAAAGAAAAATCAGAAAATTCCTTGTGCAGAGAAAGAAAACAGTATTGAGCTTGATATGCTTACCTGAAGCTTTCCCCACAGTCGACATTTCAAACAACCAACACAATCCATGATTCTTGAAATATTTCTAAAATGCAGTCGAAAATCCTCCTAAAAATAATTTAAAATTTTATTAAGATGTAGTATATGGTCAAATACTAAGTATCTCTGAGTGCCTTCTATGTGCCTCACTGTATGCAAAGCACTGGAGAGCACCAAAGAAGGGAAGAAAACTGAAGTCAGTGTACACGGAACACCTCCTACACACCAGAATCTTTACACATACAATTGTATTTCACCTTCACCACAAATGCAAAAGTGAAAGTCACTCAGTCGTGTCTGACTCTTTGCAACGCCATCGACTATACAGTGCATGGAATTCTCCAGGCCAGATTACTGGAATGGGTAGCCTTTCCCTTCTCCAGGGGATCCTTCCAACCCAGGGATCGAACCCAGGTGTCCCGCGTTGCTGGCAGATTCTTTACCAGCTAAGCCACCAGGGAAGCCCAAGGTGTTATTACAATCTACACCTAATGAATTAAAAACATAAGGTCCAGAGAAGCTAGGTAACTTGCCCAAATTCCCATATCTAGTAAATAGCAAATCTAAACCCCAGGACTGCCTGCCTCCAAAACGAGACTATCTGTAAATATATACAAAGTAAATGAGTTGAAATGTTCTATTGTATGTGATTATTAACCACATGTCAATATCAGGGGAGGGGGCAGAGGTTGTATGACATCATTTACCAAAAAAGAAAAAAAGAAAGGGAGAAAGGAATAAATAATGGAAGGAGCAACAAGTAAAAACCTTTGGTTTCATAATAGTTAAATGAAAGCCCTTCTCTCTGGTATTAGGAAAAACAACCAGATCTTTTACCATTTATTATTATCATTCATACTTTATTATCATACAAAAATCTACAGAATAGAGTGAAATCCATGTACCCTCCACCAAATTTCAGAGAGAAACTCATTAAACTCATCCAAAAACAGTACGTCTTTAAGGGGTAAGGAAGAAAGAAAGGAAGCCAAGAACATATCCTTCTTTCACACCAGTGGAAATTATTAATTAATTCTCCAATGACTCCCCTGTCCTGAATTTATAGTGGAATCCCAGGCTTACAGTACTTGAAGCAGGAAATCTGACATACATTTCAGATGAAACATTCATTATATCAAATGGCCTATAATTTGATAATAATTTTGTTTGCTTGTTTTTATTGTGCTAAACCACACACTGAGCTCAATCAGAAGAGAACATAAGCAAAGATCTAAAAATGGGAATAAATCAGCAAAGACTAGAACCTACTATTCAAAGCAGACCTCAGTTCACTCTGGAGACAAGTCTTTCCCCAGATGCATCATTCAGCCTGAGACTGAAACAGTCAACAGATTGTAAAAGATTTATAATGAGGTCCCAGGTCTTATATCTTATTAATTTAATACAAAGCCCAAATTATTAATATTAAACGTTACCATATGTTAGCAATATTCTATATCGTGTATTTCTATACCCTTTAGAATAAGTAAGAGGTAATTCCAATTTTCAACTTTTAAAAAATATTTACCCAGAAATATTACTCTAAGTAGATTTTTGGTGATTTGAGGTTTCCTTTAAACTTGTATTTCAACTTCAAATTAAAGAAAACTCACACTTTTAACAAGAACAACAGAAACAGCACTAAAATTACTCTGAAGTTGATGTTCCCATCCTATGAGGTGCTGACCTCTGGAGTATTTATAGTTAGTGTAAAAGTCTATAAAATCCCTGAGTAGACAAGTATTTGTATATAGACAGAACAAATAGCTCACATGTACACACTATAAATTTCCAAATGGATATAAATGTTATGGTCAATAAAACACAGCTTTTACTTTACAAGTATCAATAAATGCATGGTGGATTTTGGCAGTTATATTTTCACTAATAAAACACTATTATCATGTGGAAAGGCGTGAAAGCTCTTGACTTATACTTTTAAAGCTTGGAAGCCTCTAAACAATGGGCATGCTTTTGTACAGTGTCTAAACTCAGTATCTGAATCTGTGTTCACTAATTCAATACTTGAATGTGGCAGCTCTTGAGTCTTTGTATGACATATATGAAGAATAAATGTGGTTGCTTAACAAGAGTCAAACTAACATTGTAAAATTAAAACCAAGCACAAATGCTTAAATGAATGTAATATAAAAGAACCAAATTAATAAGCTAGAAATTTACTAGACCAGAACAAAGAGAAAATCCTTATGACTTCCACAAATAACAATCCATGTCCAATAACCTGAGTATATTCTAAAATTAACTCAGATTAGAAAAATGTATTATCCTTAAACAGACCCTAAATCACTTACAAATTCTCCTTGTTAATACACATAGTTTTAAGATCAATACTAAAAATTACAGTCAGTGAGGAGAATGATCAAACATTCTGTGGTTAAACACTGTGATCTATATTCAATGAAACCAATTGGCTAAAACACAATTCTCATCCAATTCTCAGATGTTTTATAAGCCTTCAAGTGAGATCGTATTCTGTGTTGAGGTGAACACTCAACACTTCTCTTTCATACAAGTCATCTACTTACAACCATACACTGATAGAGTGTAAAGGAGACAAGAGATATTAAAATAAGCTTATGTGACTGTTCAAATCCGTGATGTTCCCTATAAACTACAATTTCAAAAAAAAGTTAGTATCAGTATCAACAAGTTTCCTTGGTGTTTTATTCTTTTCTTGTAAAAGGACTCAGAAAAATTATGTGTGAAATTTCATAGGATATCAAAGCTGAGTATTTCAGAGTTTTGATAAAATTAAAACAATGTGAGAAATATTTCTAATCTTCACAATATAAAACAAGTAGATGTCAAAACATTCTCTCCATAAACCAGCAAGTGTACTAAAAATAAGACAGATATCAAAAATAGTAGGGGGAAAAAAGTCATTACAGCATCTTCCCCCTCACTTCTAAGTTCCTGGAAGCTGTTTGGGAGGTTATATAAGCACTGAGGTATGTATTTCTAGCAAGAATGCTTTAAGTAGGAGGTAGATGGGCAGTCAAAAATAACTATTATCTAACAGCAAAAAAAACAAGAGTGCAAAAAGTATTTTGTTTGCAAGCTATAAAAAATAAGGTTCTTTCAATATCAAAAGAAAAAAAAAATTAGAAACGAAGGTAGACTGTCATAAATATTCTGATGACACCAGATCAAGCCCACTTCTACTGAGGACCACCTGCTTTACTTACCTATACCTTTATAATTGAGAACAATAATATAATTTTATTTAAGTCTTCAAAGTGAAAGTGAAAGTCGCTCAGTCATGTCCAACCTTTTGCAACCCCATGGACTGTACAGTCCATGGAATTCTCCAGGCCAGAAGACTAGAGGGGGTAGCCTTTCCCTTCTCCAAGGGATCTTCCCAAGCCAGGGATCGAACCCAGGTCTCCCACATTGCAGGCAGATTTTTTACCAGCTGAGCCACAAGGGAAGCCCTTCTAAGTCTTCAAAAAGACTTAGAAATCCCTTGAGGATGGAAGCCATCTCTCCCTTTAATGACAAAAATCACACTCTACACACAATGAGCATTTAATAAATCTTTTCAGTGAAATTTCTTATTTGTTGTATTTTGAGGCAAATAGGCACAAAGATGGTCTTGCCTGGAGTCATACCTCCATTAAGAGGCAAGACAAAGACCAGAACCCGTCCTGTGCGAGCTCAGGTCTTCTGTTCTTCCCAGGACTGCATGCTGACGGACCTGAATGCCTTTGTGTGTGCAGTCACTCACTGTGTCCGACTTGTCGTGACCCCATGGACTGTAGCCCACCAGGCTCCTCTGTCCATGGGATTTTCCAGGCAAGAATACTGGAGTGGGTCGCCATTTCCTTCTCCAGGGGAATCTTCCCAACCCAGGAATCGAACCCGTGTCTCCTGAATTGTCAGGCAGATTCTTTACCACTGAGCCACCTAAGAAGCCCTAGATGCCTTTAGTTCCCAGGGAATGATATGAATGACAAAGCAACACTATGCCTGCTCCCCCTAAAGAGCATCGTATAATTTAGCCAAAACTATTTTCAGAATTCTCTCCAGCAGAAGACAGTTTCTGCTTCTCCAGCTCTAGATCCCTTTCCTTTCATTCGTAAGCTCTATTTACTACACGAGAGAATCAGTGTGAAATGAAACCCTTCTGTAAAGAGTACATTCACACACACATTTCCGTTGTTATGTTGAAAACAACAGACTAAATCTTAAGTTGGACCTGCTTTTGGACTTCCTCTTATTCTTGAGGAAAAGAAAGATTATGACTCTGATTTTTTCTTATAATTTCAAGAAGTATATTTGGATTTACTGTCAAGAATAAAAACATGGCCTTATAGTCATATCTGCATGTGAGTTTACATTTAAAAATTAAAGTATAAAATTATTACCTTTAGTTTGTTTGCTTCTTTTTTATTCCCAGCAAAAAATGAATTCTCATCAAAATGCAAAGGAAATGACCTGCATTAAATAAAACATATTCTCTGAATAAAACAAAAAAAAAAATCATTTTCATGTATTATAAAATATTAAAAGTCCTGCTAATACAACATTTTGCTGGTCAGTGATGAATAATACAACAGAGTAGAACAGATAGTAAAAATCAAAATTCTGATGCCCCCAACAAATTCTTATCCTCAATATACAAGCTAACTGTATAACATTAGGGCCCAAAACCAACCTGTTCAACTAAATATAAAAATAATGCAAGTATCAAATACCAAAAGAATGGTTCTTAAAACTAAAAATATGCACCTCTTAGTACAAAATCAAAATGAAAATAAAACCAAAACTCAATTTTAAAAGACCTATGAGCAAAATTAGCTTTTAATTATTTTTTAGATAATTTTCCTTTAAGTTGATTACTTAAGAATTTAATTTTGGATATCACTTGTCACTCTACTTATTAATATATAAGTTGTATGAGTTGTAATACACAATTTACTTGATTTCATGAAGTATTTCCAGAAGTAACATTTTGTTTTCTGCATCCTGATCTTTATTTCCAGTGAAGAGTTGAAAATCTGGGCGCTCAAAGAATGGAACCACTTTAGATAAAGCCCTTAATTCTATTAAGTAGAGAAAATACAAGTTCTTAAGCCTTCGTGGACCTTCTCCTTCAGTTAATATTCCATCAAATCGCTGTTGAAATTCTGTAATGTTGTGTCCCCATTTTTTTTCCAACCACGTATCTGAGAAGAAAGAATTAAATATTAAAAAGCGAATTTTAAAATTAAGTTTCATTGTACTTATATTAGGTTATTTATGCTTGAAGAAGCTGATTTTATTTTATATTTTAAAATGTATAATCAATACAACCATGAAAACTGCTTTACATAATTGAGGCTTTAACAGTTTCATATTAATATTTTATCTTCTAGAACCCATACTTAAAAGGAAAATAAACTCAATTACTTTACTGAGAAACCAGGACTAATCCAATCAAATTTCTGAATATAAATATATTCATAAAACCAAGATACAGAAGTCAAAGATGACTATCTGAAATTACTAATGAGTTTGAAGTCCTAATTAAAGTTAATATGATTTTGTTTCTAAGAAGTAAGAGATACTTTAATTCTAGAATAAACATGTTACTGATGAAAATCCAACATGCTCTCATTTTTCAACAGCCTTGTAAAGCATGAAAAGCAGCAAAAAAAAAAAAACAAAAAACTCTTTTACCCATTAAACTGCAGGCCTGAAGCTGACATGCAAACATAAGGATTCAGATACAGTAGTGTCTAATGAAAACAACTTTGCTCTTAGGAGCTATTTCAATTCCCACAACAAAACAAAAGAACATTTCCAAAGTGATGTGTATGATTTTGAACAGCTTCTTAAAAGAAAGTGAAGACTGCTAAGAAAAGGCTGAACTTTTCCTGATAATGTCCACAGTTCCTACATTCCTGATTACTGCCACCTAGGAATTAATTTTTCCTGCCTAATATTCAACAGGGCCAATCTTTTCCCATCCAGGTGAACACCAAGAACATTTTAAGAATATTCGAAATTAAGTGTGGTAAAGTGAATAAAAGTGACTATCATATACCTTGTAGAAGATACCGTGCACTCAAATGCACATTAATGCTTGCATGGAGGCCAGATATAAGTCTGTAAAATGCTCTTTTCTCTACGCAGAGACCTACAAAAGGTAATGTGGAAATACAAATTTCATATGTGAAACTTGTAAGATATAAAATTAATTTTATGTGTATTTTAAAATGAAAAAAAAATTAACTTTGTTTAAAAGTGTCCAATTACCTTCTAGCCAACTGTAAAAAGTATTCTCTGAAATTAAAAGAAAAATAAGTCACAAGATTATAAAACTGCCAAAATATACATTTTTCAAAAGTTTTAAAATATTATAGCAAATTTGTGCCAAACAGCAATTTAAAGGTCCCAGTCTTGTTTGCAAAGGAGAAATGTTCTTGGTATGGATTCACTTTAAGCGCCACTCAGTTGCTCAGTCTTTAGAAGGCTTTAGCATTGCCTTAGGCGGCCCTAGCCTTATAACTTTCTGGATAAAGTGTTTTATATGAGGTCAAAACACAGAAATTAAATAGTAAACCTATATATGGAAAAATACTTAGCCTTAATAACAATTCATGTTATAAAAATTAAGAACACATTATATACTTTTTAAAATGAGAGAAGTCAAAATTATAAAATTTGAAGTATATTATTAGTCTATAGCTGATAGTATTTTATGCCATGCAATATTTCAAAAGAACAATTTAAGGAAATGTAACAAAAACCAAATATCACTTATATTCTATGATCTACAGCAATCACTGTTCATATACTTAGACCTGATAATTGCTCTTAGAATTATGCTCTAAAGAAATAACTCAAAATGGAGGTGGCGGGATAATACGTAGAAAGATGATTATGTTCTACATAATTTTTAAAACCTGAAATAACTAAAATGCACAGCAAGGCCTGGGCTAACATGATAGAATACTATGTACCAGTTACCATGATTGAATAATATAAAACTTAAAATGCCAAGCGTGTGGAACACAGACGATGCATGGAAAGGTTTGTTTGAAATAATATGTAAAAAGGCATAAGAAACATTATACCTATGTGAACATTCTATGTCTATATCTACTAGAGAGGACAAACATTGTACTATCTGGTCCTTTTCACCAAAGTTGTTTACAGTAATATTAATAATGAACCAAACAAGCATAAAAGTAATGGAAGAAATGACAAATAGAATAAACATGCATTTATATATTTACAGATTACATAAAAATTTCAAACATTTGTGTCAGAAAACTTTATAAACACAAGCAAAATGCAAACAAACTGAGTAAAATGTATGTTGCAAATGCAACAAAGGATAATATCTTAAGTGTATAAAAAGTTCATACACGAAATAAAAATGCCAAAGCACCCATTAAAAAGGGTGAGTAATATGAACAGAGAATCCATAAAGGAAAAACACAAATGGTAATAGCAGATAAAAATTGTTCTGTCACACTAATAATAAAAATGCAAATTAAGCATATCTTGTACAACACAGGGAACAAAGCAAATATTTTTAAATAACTATAACTAGAATATAACCTTTAAAAATCCTGACTCACTATGTTGTACACCTGAAACATATAATACTATACATCAACTATACCTTCATTAACAAATAAGTTAAAATGCAAATTAAAACTGTAAAGACAGAACTTTAAAGAATATGAACTTAATTTAGACAAGAGTCAGGTAAAACTAGATGGCACAATGACTGGAAGGGGTGTAAATTATTAGCACACCCTTTCAATGACAAAAAGGATCTTCTGGTCATATGTATCAAGAGCCTAAAATGTCCTTATCCTTTGATCCAGTAAATCCATTTCTAGAAATCTAGGTTGTTATGGATGAATGTTTGTGTCCCCCCCTAAAATTCATATGTAGAAACCCTAAACTCCCTCTTCCTCCCCCCACCATATGATGGTATTTGGAAGTGGGTGTTTGGGAGATAACGAGGATAAGATGAGGTCATGAGGGCGGGGTCACCATGATGGAATCAGTATCTTTACAGCTATCTGTAAGCCTGGAAGAGGGCCCTCCCCAAGAACCAAATCTGCTGGCACCTTGATCGTGGACTTCCCAGCCTCCAGAACTCTGAGAAAATCAATGTCATTTATTTTAGCCACCTAGGTTATGGTATTTTGTTAGAGCAGCCTGAGCTGATGAGGACACAGACTGAGAAAGCAAGTTGACATGCTAATAATAATATATAAAATCCTAATGTATATATTACAAAAATATTAGTATAAACATGAAAATAATAATAATTATCAAAATGTTAGCAGAGAAGAAGTATGAAGTAGTTAAAAGCATAGACCCTGAATCAAACTGCCTGATTTGAATCCCAAATTCTGCTACTTACAAATCATATGGTTTTAGCTGAGTTGCTGAACCTTTCTGGGATTCATTTTCTGTCTATAAAAATGGAAATAAAAATCCTAACAAAATGTCCTGGAATTGTTGGAAGGATTAAATAAACTCATATTTGCAAATTACTTTGAAAAGTACTGGCATGTCTTCTTAGCCATTATTAATGTCAATTATTTTGGGGTTGTGGGATTACAAGTAATTTGTTTCCTTATTGGGAACCTCTATGTTTTGGGTTTTGTTTTTTTTTTTTAAGTTAGGACCTAGTCTTCCAAAGGAATTTCCATTTAGTTTTATAGTCCTGAAGTAGATTGTCTGTGAATATGATCCAGTTAGATAATCGCCTAATATGTCAGCTTTCATATTTTACCAGAATGAACACTTAAAATTACACTCATAAATAAGATGTTTTCTCTAAGGATAGCCTCTACAGGTTAACCATCTTTACTTTCATAATGAGACAGGTTAAGATCTTGAAATGGTATTAAAAAACTGAAATAGCTTCTTTTTTCTTTTTTCTATTTTAAAATGTTTATTTTATTAAATTTTTTAAAATAAACCCTTGTGTTGAGGGCTGACTTTCAGTAGATAGCAGTGAGGCAGCTGCTCTGCTACATACGAAACCCTGACCCAGAAGCAGGTCATCTACCAATGGTTCAGCCCCAGGTTCCCCATGAATGTGTGGTGCATGATGGGTGAGGGGGCGGCCGCCTTTCTGGCCATGCCCCATGGCCCAGGAGGAAGGGCGCTCTGCACTGGTGAAATAGCTTCTTTTAATGTAGCCAGAATATAGCATAGAACTGGGAACACCCAAGGTGGAATAAAGTTATTCATAACTGGAAATTATAGGATCACCACTAACAGTAACAAAATATGAGACACCTTTGCAAAAATAATCATACACTAAAGAATTTCTCTTCCAAATAGTATAGTTATGATTCAGTATTTTATTTAGCTGCTACCATTACTATACAATAAAATATAATAATAAAAGAAAAAGTTATAAGACTTTAAGATTCTGTTATCTAAAGCAACCTGTAAAAATAATGCTCAGAAGACAGAGAATATGGTGGGCTTCCCTGGCTCAATGGTAAAGAACCCACCTGCCACTGCAGGAGACATGGGTTGGATCCCTGGTAGGGAAAGATCCCACATGCCACAGAGCAACTAAGCCCGTGCACCAAACTACTAAACCCACGTTCTAGAGCCCAGGAGCCACAAGAGAAGCCACGGCAATGAGAAGCCCATGCACCACAGTTAGAGAGTAGGCCCTGCTTCCTGCAACTTGAGAAAAGCCTGCATGGCAACAAAGATCCAGCACAGCCAAAAATAAATAAATAAATAAATTTTTTAAAAAAGAAGAGAATTTAGAGTGAGAGAAAAGTGATCCTTTACATTTTAACAATCTCATCTAGCTAGAGTAAAACTACGTACTGCTGAGTCTTCTCATATTGCTAAACATATGGCCTTAAGGAATAACAAAAATCATTTCAATCTTATTCATAAAGCAAAAATACTCTCAAAAAGACACAGTAAATCTAAAATATGTTAAAACTTGGGGCACTACAATAACTTAAAGCGCTGGCAATGATATCTACACCCAAGAATCAGCACAGGCTTGGAAGCCAGTAGATCAACACTCTGATCATACCTCAGTTCAGTTCCGTTCAGTCGCTCAGTCATGTCCGACTCTTTGCTACCCCATGGACTGCAGCATACCAGGCCTCCCTGTCCATCACCAATTCCCGGAGTTTACCCAAACTCATGTCCATTGAGTTGGTGATACCATCCAACCATCTCATCCTCTGTTGTCCCCTTCTCCTCCTGCCTTCAATCTTTCCCAGCATCAGGGTCTTTTCAAAGGAGTCAGCTCTTCACATCAGGTGGCCAAAGTATTGGAGTTTCAGCTTCAACATCAGTCCTTCCAATGAACACTCAGGACTGTTCTCCTTTAGAATGGACTGGTTGGATCTCCTTGCAGTCCAGGGGACTCTCAAGAGTCTTCTCCAACACCACAGTTCAAAAGCATCAATTCTTCAGCACTCAGCTTTCTTTATAGTCCAACTCTCACATCCATACATGACCACTGGAAAAACCTCAGCCTTGACTAGATGGACCTTTGTTGGCAAAGTAATGTCTCTGCTTTTTAATATGCTGTCTAGATTGGTCATAACTTTCCTTCCAAGGAGTAAATGTCTTTTAATTTCATGGCTACAGTCACCATCTGCAGTGATTTTGGAGGCCAAAAAAATAAAATCAGCCACTGTTTCCATTGTTTCCCCATCTATTTGCCATGAAGTGATGGGATCAGAAGCCATGATCTTAGTTTTTTGAATGTTGAGCTTTAAGCCAACTTTTTCACTCTCCTCTTTCACTTTCATCAAGAGGCTCTTTAGTTCTTCTACACTTTCGCCATAAGGGTGGTGTCATCTGCATTAATGAGGTTACTGATATTTCTCCCGACAATCTTCATTCCAGCTGGTGCTTCATGCAGCCCAGCGTTTCTCATGATGTACTCTGCATATAAGTTAAATAAGCAGGGTGACAATATACAGCCTTGACATACTCCTTTTCCTATTTGGAACCAGTCTGTTGTTCCATGTCCAGTTCTAACTGTTGCTTCCTGACCTGCATACAGATTTCTCAAGAGGCAGGTCAGGTGGTCTGGTATTCCCATCTCTTTCAGAATTTTCCACAATTTATTGAGATCCAAACAGTCAAAGGCTTTGGCATAGTCAATAAAGCAGAAATAGATGTTTTTCTGGAACTCTCTTGCTTTTTCCATGATCCAGCAGATGTTGGCAATTTGATCTCTGGTTCCTCTGCCTTTTCGAAAACCAGCTTGAACATCTGGAAGTTTACAGTTCACATATTGCTGAAGCCTGGCTTGGAGAATTTTGAGCATTACTTTACTAGCGTGTGAGATGAGTGCAATTGTGTGGTAGTTTGAGCATTCTTTGGCATTGCCTTTCTTTGGGATTGGAATGAAAACTGACCTTTTCCAGTCCTGTGGCCACTGCTGAGTTTTCCAAATTTGCTGGCATATTGAGTGCAGCACTTTCACAGCATTACCTTTTAGGATTTGAAATAGCTCAACTGGGATTCCATCACCTCCACTAGCTTTGTTTGTAGTGATGCTTCCTAAGGCCCACTTGACTTCACATTCCAGGATGTCTTGCTCTAGGTGAGTAATCACACCATCGTGATTATCTGGGTCATGAAGATCTTTTTTCTATAGTTCTTCTGTGTATTCTTGCCACCTCTTCTTAATATCTTCTTCTGCTGTTAGGTCCATACCATTTCTGTCCTTTATTGAGCCCATCTTTGCATGAAATGTTCCCTTGGTATCTCTCATTTTCTTGAAGAGATCTCTAGTCTTTCCCATTCTATTGTTTCCTCAGTGATCATGCCTAGAACCTTCCTATGGGTGACCCAGCAGATCCCAGATTCAGTCAATAAAGAAGAAATTTTCCCTGACAGAGGCCAGGAAATGCCTCACTTTCACACACACAAAATGTATGAGTGAATTATCGGAGTCTGAGGCAGCCTGTCTCTACTGTCTGATCCCAGGCACAAAGAGTCATTTTTCCTTTAACCTATGCTGTCCCTGTCAGCATCTTAGATAAACAAATAAAAAGTAACTTCTCAAGTCTCATGTGTGGGAATAAAAAAGAAGTTTGCCCACAAACCTCTGAATATAAGCAAATTCATATCAGTTATGTATGATAAAGAAATTATACTTACCTTCACTTTTACCTGAAAAAAGAAAACAGAAGTTATATTATTGAAAACTCCTTCCAGAGGCCCCTTTTAAAATGCTACACTTCCATTACTTTTAGTCCATCAGTTCACCCACACAGATACCATCTGAGAGTGATATGCTTGTGAATGCAACTCTTTCTGGTCATAAAAGGAATTACGCCTAATTTAACTAAATGGCCTCATTTCCAAGAGCCTGGATAGAGTAGTTTCAGCTTGTTCAAGATTTAATGTGGGCTGACAGGAAAGAGAAATGTAATCTATCATCTAAGAGTACTCTTAAACATCTCAAGGACTCACAGTTATTTGGCTGTCAGAGCCTTTTTACTTATTTATTTATCCTATAGCTATAAGTCAGTGTCTGCTAAGGATCTGTGTTTTTGCTTCAAAACTCGCAGAACTGACGTTATAAAAATTTACCTTATTCAGCAATATTTTTAAAGACTATGTGTAAGATCCAAATACGCACAGTCCAGCAGTTTGTATGCAGCTGCTCATTAAGTGCTGACAGACTGCCTTCATTTTGCCACTTTTATTTAATGCCATCATTTATTCAAGTACCAGATGCTCATTGCAAATATGTTATAAAGATATGACAAAGACAAAATAAAAAATATCATTCATAACTCCCTGTGCCCAAAGATAAATACCATTTACATTTTGGTAAGTGTCTTTTTTCTTTGTACACAGGATAGTGAGATATCATACTAATTATGTTTTTATAAAAAAATATATTAATACATACTGTCTAATACCTGCTTCTCCTAAATGTGCTATTGATCACCACTGATATAAACGAAAACAAAATTTTCAGCAACATTAAGAATGGCTATATTCCACTATATAAAAATACCATAACTCATTTAACCAGTTCCCTGATGATAAATACTGATGTTGTTCCCATTTATCTTTAAAATAAGCAAAGGTGGTTAATTAACTTATCAGATCATAATGTGACTGACTTCACTTAAGAGTGAAGATCATCTCTTGCCTAGGAATTTGCATCTCATCTGATATTAAATCAATAGTTTCTACTGAGTACCATATGTGACTTCATAAGCCGTGTTTAAAGACATTCTTTCATTTCTAACCTAAGAATGACTAGTCTGCCAACATTTATGGAATGATGCAATCTCACTGCTTTCCAGAAGTAAATTTCTGTTTGTTGACTCTATAAGATCAGCAGTTTTTCAAATAAATTTTAAAAATGAAAACCATTCCACATTTGCTAAAAGTACATCAAAGAATTCATCAGTAAGCATATACTCAGAAAACACGGATATGTATTTCCTAGGGAAAAAGCCTGAAATCACACACTTAAAATGGTTTATTCAACAAACTATTCTGCCTATTATAGACTGGAAAGGTTTGTGACTTTCAATTTTACGTCCCCTCTGCACCTATTCAGTGCCTGCTGCTGCTGCTGCTAAGTCGCTTCTGTCGTGTCCGACTCTATGCGACCCCATAGACGGCAGCCCACCAGGCTCCCCTGTCCCTGGGATTCTCCCAGGCAAGACCACTGGAGTGGGTTGCCATTTCCTTCTCCAGTGCATGAAAGTGAAAAGTGAAAGTGAAGTCGCTCAGTTGTGTCCGACTCTCAGTGACCCCATGGACTGCAGCCTACCAGGCTCCTCCATCCATGGGATTTTCCAGGCAAGAGTACTGGAGTGGGGTGCCACTGCCTTCTCCAGTGCCTAACACATAGTAAATAGTGGATAATCATTTGTTGAAGGAACAAGTGATTTTCATTACTGTAGACAAGACCATTAAATGAGGAGGGCGATTTTCATTGATCATTTAACTATTCCATCTATTATGTTTCAGGCTCTTTACTAAGGGATGAAACCTAGAAATGCTACTCATATGTCCAAAGTACTAGGGTAGATTAACAGATACATGGTGGTGGTGCTGGTGGTTTAGTCACTCAGCCGTGTCTGACTCTTTGCAACCCATGGACTGCAGCCCACCAGGCTCCTCTGTCTATTGGATTTCCCAGGCAAGAATACTGGAGTGGGCAGCCATTTCCTTCTCCAGGGGATCTTTCGACCCAGGGACTGAACCCGAGTCTCCTGCTTGGCAGGCGGATTCTTTACCACCGAACCACCTGGGAAGCCAATAAATACATAAATAGTAGTAAAATAATGCTAGCAAATGGAAAGAGCTGAAAGAGGAACAAAATAATACATAAGATCATTTTATGAGGAGAGAAAGATTACTGCCAGTTAGGGGAGATCAGAGAAATTGATGGGGTGGGCAAGGAAGCATTTAAGCCAGACCCTGAGTATAAGCAGAAAATGAAAAATGTTAATGAAATATAAAGTCAACTGAATTTGAAATCAGACTCCCAAGATATACAATAATTTCAAGTTTTAGGAAGAAGTGAGGCAGAAGTTTTTTGGATATTCATTGAACTAAAAGATGAGTAAAAATAACTGAAAGCCTGAACACACACATTCTGCAAAAATATATAAAAAATGTATAATTTAAACTTCATCCTATGATAGTCTAAATTCATTACGAAAATATTCCTTACTAAAGTGTAAATATTTTCAACACCAATTTCTCTGCAAGAATGAGTCATAACTTCTGTGAAAACAGGAATATATGATCTCAAACACTCCTGCCAATCCTTATCTTGCCTCCTCCTTCCTTCTAACCAAAGTTCACTAGCTGATAAATAACAGTGCAAATAAATTACTCACCTTGACCAGAAGCCAAAGGATTTAAAGGTCTTTTAATTGTCTGTGGCCTAGAAACAAAAAATTACAGTATAAAATATAAATATGTTACCCTTCATGCTATAATTAGTCAAGTAAAAGTGAAATTACCTCAGAAAGTTTTTTACTAATTATGTGCATGCACGTGTGCTCAGTCACTTCCGTCGTGTCCGAATCTTTGCAACCCCAGGGACAGGCTCCTCTGCCCACGGGATTCTCCAGGCAAGAATACTGGAGTGGGTTGCCATGTCCTCCTCCAGGGGATCTTCCTGTCCCAGGAATTGAACCGCATCTCTTATGTCTTCTGCATTGGTTAATAACTATATCTAAAATCAAGCTATTTTACTGATTTTATAAAATATTTCTTTTTTCTAACTGCTATAAGGGAGGATGGTTATTTGTTTTAGTGATAAAGTTTCTGATCGTTTCCCACTGTAGCAGCCAAAAAGTCATTTCATAATCATTTCTTCAAACAAAGGAAGATAAAAAACACCAGTCAAGCTCTTCTCCCAGTTACTAACATATTTTTATATATGTTATATACATGTGTGTGTCATAAAATATACTCATTTCAAAGACAAGCAGGAAAAAAAGGCAAATACTCAACACAAGCACTAAAATAAAAAGGGATAAAAACAGTTGTGGTTAGACTATTTTCCACTTTGATAATTTTAAGTCTATCAATTTGCTCTGTGGCCATCAAGTTTGTTATAATTTTAACAAAGATGGTTTTTAATAAGTTTTAGTAAGTTTAGAATAAGTTTTAACAAGTATTTAATAAGAAAAAAGAGAATAATGTCACTAAAATGTTTTTAAATCCCAAACTAAATTCATTAGTATCACTACTAGAGTATAGGGATCATTTTAATATACTTTATTTATTTTACAATTGCACAACTTGAGACACTTTGAGAACAGAACACGTAAGCTATATTTTAACATAATTTTAGTGCCTCCTACACTGTTTATATTTTAGAAATATTATGCGGACAATGATATAAATCAATTAGGAAACAATAACTAATAACTAATACAAAATCTAACAAATACTTTAGTTGGGCTCTATTTTAGTTTATATTAAAAAATTAGGAAAAAACTCTAAAATAAGTCAATAAATTCTATAAATCAAACATTCCTAATAAGAGTCAAGAAAATTTAAATGAAACACATGGCAGAAATGAGTAAATAATGAAAACTCTCCACTTTCTAAATTGCAGAAATTCTGCAAGTCAAAAAAAGAAACTGCTGATCTCAAATGCTTATATTTTACACAAAAAGTAAAAAGTATTTTTGCCACACTTGGGAACCCCAGAAAATTTCCCAGAACTATCCCCACCTCTGAGATAGCATAACACCCATGTGCACACACATGTCCCTTCCAAAACCCAATAAGTACCCTGTTTACAGCCTAGAGGCCTACAAGTGGGTAAACTTGAAGCATGTCTCAGTCTCCCACTGTTCCAACTGACAGCTTCCACTGTAGTCGGTAGGAGGACAAAGAGGGTTCTTCCACTTACTATGTCTTTGGCACTAGACAAATCACTTAACCTTCCCAAGTGTCAGTTTCTCCATCTGTAAACAGTGATGACTAAACACCAAGTTGTTACAAGGACTAAGGAGGAAAGGCTTACAACATATTTAACACAACGGCACATCATGAGTGCTCAGATAGTACTTATTTATAATAAGTAATATTTTTCTCTGAAAAGAACGTAACTTTAATTTGAAAGCAGGTAAAATAACCACAGCAACAAAAAAAGAGGAGTATAGAGCACCAAAAAGAATATGCAGCTATATACCCTAATTTATTCCCTGCACTAACTATATCATCTCTCTGGCTCTAGGTTAGTTCACCTGAGATTCTATAACCCACTTAAGGAACATTTGAGAAATGCCTACAACACTCACATAAAAGTCTAATACTATTCTAAGTCTTTTAAAAAAGAAAGAAGTATTTGTTGACATGCATGTCTACATGTTTCCCCAGAGGGAAACTGGATTAATGAATGAATATGTTACTATGTCCAAATACATCCTTTAATAAAGTGAATTTGATTTGTAATTTTAAGTCATTATGATTCTGTTTGTTTATAAAGAGAAATGAGCACATCTTTCAGGAATTTTGAAAGGAAAATGACACATACTTAAAACAGTTTTCTTCATAGATGACATTCCATATCTTCCAAGCATCTGGTCCCTTGTAACCCGTGTAGCGCTCAGGATTAAGGAGCAAATCAACATATTCAGCATCAGGAGACTGTATATCTGTAAAACAAAATGTTTTATAATAATCTTTCTTTTTTTTCAGTTACCTTAAAAAGCTAGTATGACAGACTGTATTGCATTGATTCTAAGGCACTACAAATGTTAACAATGCATTTGGGACTTAAAAACACCTTTTAAGGAGAAAAATACAAGGGAAAAGAAGAAGGAAGAAAAACATCCACATTAAATTACACACCAGTGGCAAAAGCATCCTGCTTTTACAAAGGAAAAAAAAAAGAAATATGTGAATTACAGAATTTCACTTTCATGCATTGGAGGAGGAAATGGCAACCCACTCCAGTGTTCTTGCCTGGAGAATCCCGGGTCGCACAGAGTCGGACACTACTGAAGCGACTTAGCAGCAGCAGCAGTAATTCGATTCCAGTAAGCTATCCAGGCAAAGAATATATGTACATTTCCCATCACATTAACCACAAGCAGTTCATAAGTAACTGAGGTAAGTGAAGACGTATTAGTACCACACAGTTTGTTACCAAATACTTCCTTTTTACATGACCACTACAAAGCTGTCCCAAAGGTATAATCCTAAATATGCAAAAAATTATAAGCAGGATGATATTTGTATCAGTATTATTTATAAAAGGGAAAATTAGAAGCATCCTAAATGTCCAACAGAGCAAAGCACAGGCTCTGGAGCCAGAGTACCTGGATGAGAAGACTGGATGGCATCATCGACCCAATGGACATGAGCTTGGACAAACTCTAGGGGCCAGGGACAGGCAAGTTTGGTATGATGTAGTCCATGGGGTTGCAAAGAGTTGGACACAACTGAGTGGCAGAACAACAAACGACCTACTACTTATTGACCTTGAAACCCTGAGCAAGTCATATAAATTCTCTATGCCTCGGTGTCCTCATTTGTAAAATGGGGATAATACTCATAGTGTTACTGTGAGACTTAAAGAAGTTTAAAGATGCAGAGTGCTTAGAACAATAATAAGAATAAAATAAATATTAACTAGTGGTATTAGAAGATCCTCTGGAGAAGGAAATGGCAACCCACGCCAGTATTCTTGCCTGGAGAATTCCATAGACAGAGGAGTCTGGTGGGCTATAGTCCACAGGGTCACCAACAGTTGGACACAACCAAGCAACTAACACTTCCATTTCCATTTCCACTGGTATTATGATATATAATAGACCACTTTACAATCAAGAGAACTATTAAGTACAAAGGCAACCTAATAAGATGAAAAGATAAGCACTACAGAAAAGATAATTATAGATATATATGAAAACCACACCAAAATTGGTGGGATATTGGTTTCTCATATGTTCTATAAATTTGTATAATGTATTAAAACTTTAAAATGAAACCAAAAAAATATGACCCCTAGTCCTCCAGTTGCCTTATGGAATTAGTTAATAATACAGTAATAACTAATCTATAAAGCCTAACAGCATGAACTAACAAAGAATGAGGAAGGGAGTGAAAATGGCCTCAAAGCAACCAAAGTGGATGACAAAAATCTGAGCCGAAAGGTGCTTACATGACAATCCATCGAGCTCTCTACAGTATCTACTTCTCATTTTAAAAATTAAGATAAAAAAATAAATAAATAAATAAAAAATTAAGATAAACGAAGCTTGGTTATTTTTAACCCAATTCACAGTTCATTAGAGTCATAAATTAGAAGGAAATTTGCTTCTGGAAACAGCACAGTGATAGCACCTAGAAATAACTGAGAGTTCAAGGTAAAAGTAGCAATTAAAATAACTAGAAATAAAAATAAAAACTTTAAAAACAAATCTGTATGGAATCACCTAGTTTAGGAACAGATAACTCTGTTCATCTCAATTATTAATAGTACTATAGAGATTGCTTCAGTATAGCAAATTATAATAAATTTATAAAAAATAACACTGGCTTTCAAAATATATAAATAATACTCAGCATTTAGTATTTTAAGACAGAAAACAAACCACCAAAGAATGATTAAATTTTTAATATTCTGCCTCATTAGAGATAAACATTAGCTGACTCATAATTTTACTTATGACATACTTCATCTCTCTCCAACTTCATTTTATAAATTTATTATAACCATATTTTGCCAGATGACAAAAGCTCAAATTTCTAATTAAGATTAGATGTCAACTACAAGAAAAAAACGATTAAAAATACAAACACATGGAGGCTAAACAACACGCTTCTGAATAACCAACAAATCACAGAAGAAATAAAAAAAGAAATCAAAATATGCAAAGAAACGAATGAAAATGAAAACACAACAACCCAAAACCTATGGAACTCAGTAAAAACAGTGCTAAGGGGAAGGTTCACGATAATACAAGCTTACCTCAAAAAACAAGAGAAAAATCAAATAAATAACCTAACTCAACACCTAAAGCAACTAGAAAAAGAAGACATGAAGAACCCCAGGGTTAGTAGAAGGAAAGAAATCATAAAAATTAGGGCAGAAATAAATGAAAAAGAAACAAAGGAGACCACAGCAAAAATCAACAAAGCTAAAAGCTGGTTCTTTGAGAAGATAAATAAAATAGACAAACCATTAGCCAGACTCATCAAGAAAAAAAAGGGAGAAGAATCAAATCAACAAAATTAGAAATGAAAATGGAGAGATCACAACAGACAACACAGAAATACAAAGGATCATAACAGATTACTGTCAGCAACTACATGCCAATAAAATGGACAACGTGGAAGAAGTGGACAAATTCTTAGAAAAGTACAACTTTCCAAAACTGAACCAGGAAGAAATAGAAAATCTTAACAGACCCATCACAAGCACGGAAATCGAAACTGTAATCAGAAATCTTCCAGCAAACAAAAGCCCAGGACCAGATGGGTTCACAGCTGAATTCTACCAAAAATTTAGAGAAGAGCTAACACCTATCCTACTCAAACTCTTCCAGAAAATTGCAGAGGAAGGTAAACTTCCAAACTCATTCTATGAGGCCACCATCACCCTAATACCAAAACCAGACAAAGATGCCACAAAAAAAGGAAACTACAGGCCAATATCACTGACGAACACAGATGCAAAAATCCTTAGCAAAATTCTAGCAAACAGAATTCAACAACATATTAAAAGATCATACATCATGACCAAGTGGACTTTATCCCAGGGATGCAAGGTTTCTTTAATATCTGCAGATCAATCAATGTGATACACCACGTTAACAAATTGAAAGATGAAAACCATATCTCAATAGATGCAGAGAAAGCCTTTGACAAAATTCAACATCCATTTATGATAAAAACTCTCCAGAAAGCAGGAATAGAAGGAATATACCTCAACATAATAAAAGCCATATATGATAAACCCACAGCAAACATTATCCTCAATGGTGAAAAATTGAAAGCATTTCCCCTAAAGTCAAGAACAAGACAAGGGTGCCCACTCTCACCACTACTATTCAACATAGTTTTGGAAGTTCTAGCCACAGCAATCAGAGCAGAAAAAGAAATAAAAGGAATCCAGACTGGAAAAGAAGTAAAACTCTCACTGTTTGCAGATGACATGATCCTCTACATAGAAAACCCTAAAGATTCCACCAGAAAATTACTAGAGCTAATTAGTGAATATAGTAAAGTTTCAGGATATAAAATTAACACACAGAAATCCCTTGCATTCCTACACACGAACAATGAGAAACCAGAAAGAGAAATTAAGGAAACAATTCCATTCACCATTGCAATGAAAAGAATAAAATACTTAGGAATAAATCTACCTAAAGAAACAAAAGACCTATATATAGAAAAATATAAAACACTGATGAAAGAAATTAAAGATGACACAAATAGATGGAGAAAAATACTATGTTCATGAATTGGAAGAATCAAGAATCAATCTTGATTCATGAATCAAGAATCAATCAATATAATGAAAATGAGTATACTACCCAAAGCAATCTATAGATTCAATGCAATCTATCAAGCTACCAACGGTATTTTTCAGAGAACTAGAACAAATAATTTCACAATTTGTATGGAAATACAAAAAACCTCAAATAGCCAAAGCAATCTTCAGAAAGAAGAATGGAACTGGGGGAATCAACCTGCCTGACTTCAGACTATACTACAAAGACAGTACTATCAAGTCAGTATGGTACTGGCACAAACAGAAATATAGATTGATGGAACAAAATAGAAAGCCCAGAGATAAATCCATGCACCTATGAACACCTTATCTTTGACAAAGGAGGAAAGAATATACAATGAAGAAAAGACAATCTCTTTAACAAGTGGTGCTGGGAAAACTGGTCAACCACTTGTAAAAGAATGAAACTAGAACACTTTATAATGCCATACAAAAAAATAAACTCAAAATGGATTAAAGATCTAAATGTAAGAAGAAACTATAAAACTCCTAGAGGAAAACATAGGCAAAACATTCTCTGACATAAATCACAGCAGGATCCTCTATGACCCACCTCACAGAGTAATGGAAATAAAAGCAAAAATAAACAAATGGGACCTAATTAAACCTAAAAGCTTTTGCACAACAAAGGAAACTATAAGCAATGTGAAAAGACAGCCTTCAGAATGGGAGAAAATAATAGCAAACAAAGCAACTGACAAAGAATTAATCTCAAAAATATACAAGCAGCTCCTGCAGCTCAATTCCAGAAAAATAAATGATCCAATCAAAAAATGGGCCAAAGAATTAAACAGACATTTCTCTAAAGAAGACATACAGATGACTAATGAACACATGAAAAAGATGTTCAACATCACTCATTATCAGAGAAATGCAAATCAAAACCACACTGAGGTACCATCTCATGCCAGTCAGAATGGCTGCTATCAAAAAATTGCTATCTCTACAAACAATAAATGCTGGAGAGGGTGCAGAGAAAAAGGAATTCTCTTACACTGTTGGTGGAAATGCAAACTAGTACAGCCACTATGGAGAACAGTGTGGAGATTCCTTTAAAAACTGGAAATAGAACTGCCATACGACCCAGCAATCCCACTGCTGGGCATATACACCGAGGAAACCAGAGTTAAAAGAGACACATGTACCCCAATGTTCATCACAGCACTGTTCACAATAGCCAGGACATGGAAGCAACCTAGATGTCCATCAGCAGAAGAATGGATAAGAAAGCTGTGGTACATATACACAATGGAATATTACTCAGCCATTAAAAAGAACGCATTTGAATCAGTAAAATGAGGTGGATGAAACTGGAGCCTATTATACAGAGTGAAGTAAATCAGAAAGAAAAACACCAATACAGTATACTAACGCATATATATTGAATTTAGAAAGATGGTAACAATGACCCTGTATGTGAGACAGCAAAAGAGACACAGATGTAAAGAACAGTCTTTTGGACTCTGTGGGAGAAGGTGAGGGTGGGATGATTTGAGAGAATAGCATTGAAACATGTATATTATCATATGTGAAACCGATTGCCAGTCCAGGTTCAATGCATGAGACAGGGTGCTCAGGGCTGGTGCACTGGGATGACCCTGAGGGATGGGATGGGGAGGGTGGTGGGAGGGGGATTCGGGATGGGGAACACATGTACACCCATGGCTTATTCATGTCAATGTATGGCAAAAATCACTACAATATTGTAAAGTAATTAGCCTCCAATTAAAATAATTAATTAAAAAATAAATAAAATACTGAAAGGCTATAAACCAATTAAAAAAAAAACAAGTCCTAAGTAAGACAAATGCTTACCTTATAGACTTGTTATAAGAAAAATAAAAATAATATATGAAAAAAAAAGATTTACGAAATACCTATCCTCTACCTACCATTACATACATTATTTATTTCTTATAAAGCTGTCCTTTTTTAAAAAATACATTCACCCTCCTGTAAGAGAAGAAACAAAAACATGTGGACAAGTTATTCAGCCAAGATAACAGAACTCCATCATATACAGAGTGAATTACTGATTTGTGACACAAAAGTAAGCATGTAGCTTTAAAAGGACACTTTGGTAAAGGCATTCTCATTCTTTCTCTAATACTGCAGGCCTAATAAAAATATAAGTTGCCATGTTACAAGGTGAATTTTATCTCACATAGCAATGTTTAGGCCAAAGAATCCTTGCAGAAAAGATGGCAAAATTAGGGTTGGGAGAGCATTTTATCATCCTTTCCTTATTGGCCTAACTACTAGGTATAAGTCCACAGTTCTTTACCCAACACCCTTGGGCCCAAATGTGATTTGAAATTCAGAACTCTTCAGATTTTAGAACAGTAATATAGTACATGCAACATATGTTGAATATTATTCCAGCAGAGATTGGGGCAGCAACCTTTAAACAAACACATAAATATTTCTGTAGTTAAAAAAACATGAATATTCATACTGAGTGAATCTGCACTAAATTTAAGGAGAAAAATAGTCATTTTTCAAAGTTTCAGATTTGGGAATTAGAAACAATGGATTACAGACATGTATCTGCTAAAATGTGGTCATGGTTTTCATTAAGTAAAGTTTATGTACTTTTTTTCCCCAAAATAAAGCCACAAATTAAATACGAGTACTTTCCCTTTTTCTTTTCCCTTTTCTGGGGAGGGCGGTGTTTCAGATTCATCTTTTGCTTATAATTAAAATGATCTATATCATTCCTTTCACTGATTTTTTTAAAAAAATCATTAGTCTGTTCCAAAAGAAATAAAGAAGGATATAAAAACTCAACTCAGTTTAATTTTGTTTAGCCAATTAAAATGCTAACAAGTAAACTTACAAAAAAGGAGATACTAAAAAAAAAAATGGAAGACTGGGAGAATCTATAAATCTAATTTAAAAATCCATAAATCAAATGTTGCTAATGCATTATAGGACTCCCAGATTTTAATCATAGCAGAGCTCTGGCTTGGTTTTATTTAAATGTCACAGACATAACTCATGGTTATTTTCTTTCCAAAAAACAACACAAATCATCATTAAGGAAAATATTTAACAATCCAAGGTCAGTATAACAAAGCAGGTTATACAAAGTACCTGTATATATTACAAAAGTTAAATATATGTATTACTAAGTACACAGAACTGCAAACTCAGGAGGTGATTTTTTTTTTTCCAGAAACTGGGTTTTCTTTTTAAATTGTTTTATTGTGGTAAAATATACGCAACATGAAATTTGCCATTTTAACCATGTTTAAGACTACAATTCAGTGGCATTAATTATATTCACAATGTTGTGCAACCATCATCACTGTTTCCAAACTTTCCTATGATTTCAGAGACTGAAACCATTAAGCAATAACTCCCACTCTCCTTCCTGCTAACGCCTGGTAACTCAAAACCACTTCCTGCCTGTATCAGTTTGCCTATTCTAGGTATATCATGTAAGTGGGGTCATAGGACAGTTGTCCTTTTGCACCTTGCTTATTTCATTTAGCCTAATGTTTTCAGTGGTATCCATATTGCAGCATGTATCAGAACGTCCTTTCTTTTTATGGCTAAATAGCATTCCATTGCGGAGAAGGCAACAGCACCCCACTTCAGTACTCTTGCCTGGAGAATCCCAGGGACGGGGGAGCCTGGTGGGCTGCCGTCTATGGGGTTGCACAGAGACGGACACGACTGAAGTGACTTAGCAGCAGCAGCAGCAGCAGCATTCCACTGTATGTGTATACTACACTGTGTTTATACAGTCATCTGCTGATGGATACTTGGGTTGTTTCCACCTTTTTGGCTGTTGTGAATAAGGCTGCTGTGAACAGGTTGTACAAGTATCTGCTTTACTGTTTTCAATCTTTTGGGGGTAAATGCTAAGGAGTTGACGGTTAAGTCACATGGTAATTCTGTGTTTAGCTTTTTGAGGAACTCCCAAATTGTTAGAAACTGAGGATTTTTTTCTTTAAATTATTTCAAAAGAATATTTTTCCTTAGGTATAATCTTAGCATGCATAGTATAAAAAATGTTATACCATCAACTTCACAGAAGTTGTCTGAGGAATCATCATGCTTGGTCCACTGAAGAACAGCCTTCTGTGTTTCCTCACTTTAAACAAAGAAAATGGAGTTACTCTCTTTCTTAAGTTAACATTTCACCTGAAAAAGTATAAAATACTACTGCAAATAAAACACCAAACCTCAGAGATTCATCCACAGCTCCAAGTCGTTCAGCTTGCTCACATTCTTCAATGAGATTATTGGCTTCTTCAGAATACTAAAACAAAAGGGAAAGAAAGAATTCAATTAATTGTATTTAAAAAATTTTTAAGAAGGCTGTCGAAGGAATTTGAGGTTCTTTTAGAGCTAGCATCATTCCCTTGGTTTCAAAACTTTACAAGAAAAAAAAAAATAAGCCTCACATTCCTCCTGCAGCTAAACTATAAGTAAGAGGCTTTGTTCTTTGTTTTGTTGGAGAACACAATTTACTATTATGTTTACAAAATACAGAATAATTTATAGTCCAACAACTATCAAAATGTCCACTAAGAAAATCTTTGAGGTTAAATAAATCAGTTGGCAAGGAGTCATGGGGCAGTGTTCCACTTTTCTAATGACCTAATTGTGAGCATCAGTTTTCTTTTCCATAAAATAAGTGGTTGGGCTAGATCATGTGCATCTACGATCTATTTCAACTCTAAATACCAGGATTCTAAAAATGCCCTGGAGGCTACCAAGTCTTATAAAAAGTACTCCAATATTTTTAGGTACTTAAAGTACATTCTTTAACAACCATATTTCTTTGCAAAGTCAAAGTCCCGATACGTATTCTGCTTGCTGTGTACAAGGGAAGTAATATGGATCATGAGACTTCACAACACACCAGGCATCACTACCATACAGCTAGAAGATGACATTGGAAACAGGAGACCACAAATTCAATCACTCAACAAATATAAACTGAGTGCCTGTTATGTCCTTATTGTAAGGATGATCGTACAAATGACTGTCCAGACAAGGACTCTTTTGAGGATAAAAGTGAACACTGAAATAACTGAAATGACATAACTGTTTGAAATGATTTGTTTCATCTCATTGGTCGACCTAAAGACAATTCAACTCAAAAACTACTTTCAAAAATAAAATTATTTTTGTACATAATTAGGACTTCTCTGGTGGCTCAGTGGTAAAGCATCTGCCTGCAAATGCAGGAGACATGGGTTCGATCCCTGGGTTGGGAAGATCCCCTGGAGAAGGAAATGGCAACCCACTCCAGTATTCTTGCCCAGGCAATATCATGGACAGAGGAGTCTGGAGGGCTGCAATCCTTGGTGTTGCAAACAGTCAGACACAACTGAGCATGTGCTCACACATACATAATTAAGTATAAATGGGTAAAGGCATATGATGTATAACTCTTAAATGGTTTAAAAAACTCTATGTATTTAAGCATGCTAAGACAGTTGAGGCAAAATATTAAAAATTAGTGAATGTTTATAAAAAATGTACAAAATGTCTTTATATTAATCTTGCAACTTTTCAATAAGTTAAAAATTATTTCAAAATAAAAAAGTTAAAAATACTTAGCAAAAAGTAAACAAAATTTGTTCAAAAGATAACATACACTTATGTATTTTAATATACCTATCTATATTTAAGCAAAAGTTGTTTATTATTGATTACCTGAATATTAAAATGTAAGTTAAAGAAAATAACTATTCCTAGCTCCTATTTAATAACTTAGTTAGCTTTGTAAGTCACACCTGTCTCAAAACTATGTCAGTGGCATTTTTTCTGGAGAAAAATAATTTTTCTAAGATGCTTATTATTTTCAATGTTTTACAAAATTGCCCACAATCTTCTTCAAAGTTAATTTTAAGGTTAATTTGAAATCATCCCTACTTTCAACTGACTCTTCTCTGAAGATACAGTTTTTAATTGAGAAGACTTCCCTTCTGGTTCAGCTGGTGAGGAGTCTGCCTGCAATGCAGGAGACCCAGGTTCCATCCTTAAGTTGGGAAGATACCCTGGAGAAGGAAATGGCAACCCACTCCAGTATTCTTGCCTGGAAAATCCCCATGGACAGAGGAGCCTGGTAGGCTGCAGTTCATGGGGTTGCGAAGAGTTGGACATGACTGAGCCACTTTCACTTTAACTGAGAAAAATATTACTTCTACAGGTAAATATATGAAAATATTTTAGCCCACATATTTTCACAGTTCTATTCTTTGCCTCTAAGTACATCTCTTTAATAAATAAGACAAAAATCATCAAATAAATTATCTTCATTTTTAAATTATTTTAAATGTTTTGCAAATAGAAATGAAATTGTAAGCTTTCTTAATTTAAATCCATTTCAGGTCAGAATTTGGGCCTCCCTCATAGCTCAGAATATAAACTTATCCAGTTAAAAGCAAGAGTTCATCAAGAGGAGACTCTTCCCACAAGGGGAGAGTCTCCAAAACACAATTGTAAAATTTTAGAATTTAATCTAGTATACCATTTAAGCTATCTTCACTTAATATGTAAAGTTCTTTCCTACTTTTCATATCAATGAATATCCAGGTCTTTGTTTACAAGCTTTGTTATAATAAGTACAACTTGCTGAAGCTTCAAAAGCTGAAATTTGTTTTGTTCTTTTCTTTAAGCAGTCCACCAATAGATACTTTGAATAATGATTCTCTACTGATTTTGAAAATGCAACCAACATTTAGAGGGCTCATTTATTTAAAAATGATCAATATCAATGAAGGATTCTTGGACTATTAATAGCTCTTCAAAGGCTCAAGCATTTATAAAATTGGACTGATGATGGAGAGCAAAGTCCACTACCATGCTGAAGTAATATTTTATTCAGTATAAGCTTCATCCCCAAAACTTCATAGTCATTACTTAGTGTATATATAAATACAAAATCTTATTTTGTTTTTCAGCTGCTCAGTCATGTCCAACTCTGTTACCCCATGTACTGCAGCACACTAGGCTTCCCTGTCCTTCAGCATCTCCTATATATTTTGACAAATATATATATTTTGACAATAGTAATTGTCAAATAGATAGAAGTAGTAACTTCTACCTTAAGTAATAACATATCACAGCATGTCAGGATACAATTATGAATTATGTATGTACCTCAACCAATTACAATTCTGATTTAGTTAAGATTTCTTGATTTAGTAAGGACATTTCTTGATTTACCAGGACATCGTTTCTTTTTCCTTAATATTTTATTATCTGGCTGTGCCAGGTCTTAGTTGTGACGTGTGGGATCTTTAGTTGTGGCTTGCAACTCTTAGTTGCAGGGTGTGGGATGTAGTTCCCTGACTAGGGATCGAACCCAGGCCCCCTGCATTGGGAGCATGGAGTCTTAGCCACTGGACTGCCAGGGAAGCAGGACACTGTTTCATCAAAATTTAATATGTGTATCATCCCCACAAAACAAATACTTCATCTTCAACTTTGAACTTTAAATGAATTTATACTAACATTCAGTGACAAATGCTTTTCTTCAACAGAATGAACTTCTGAAAATTTTACTTTGAGCATCAACTGAATGAAAATAATCAAAAATTTCTGGGACTTCCCTGGTGGCACATTGGATAAGAATCCACCTGCCAATGCAGAGGACACAGGTTCAATCTCTCATCTGGGAAGATCACAAATGCCTCAGAGCAACTAAAGCCTGTATGCCACAACTGCTGAGCCCGCACTCTAGAGAAGCCCATGCAAAGCAACAAAGACCCAGCACAACCAAAAATAAATAATTTTTTTTTAAATTCTGGAATTAAAATTATTATTTGAAACAGCTGATGACGGCATCATTTAATTACACGCAAAGCTCTGCACTGGAGCCAACACATTAATAGCTATGACTTCATTCTTTGTGTATGAATATAAAATGCAGAATCAAAAATGATCAAAATTAGCTTAAATCTAACACGGAAAAAGTGCAGAACAGTCATTGCCTCTGGGGAAGGAGTATGGATTGACTGGGATCGGGTATGAAATAACTTTCTAGGGTAACAGCAATGTTCTGTATTGAAACAGAAGCCTAAGTTACAAAGGTGTATGCATTTAACAAATGCACACTTAAGATGTGTGCACTTCACTGTATATCAATTTTATTAAATGTACATGTAAGCAAATATTAGACTCTACTCAGTGATATACTTCTAGTTATATATATTTAGTTACTGACATATAGTGAGGGCTATGTGTACTGACGCTTACAACTTATTTGAAATATATCCAAAAAATAAAATGTTTTAATGGATGGCTAGAAGGATGAACAGATAGACAGATATGCAGTAAAGTGAGTTTATGAAAATGTTAATAGTAGAATCTAGGTGATTAGTATGACAGTATTCACAGGAAAATTCCTTCAAGTTGGCTGTATGTATGAAAATTTTCATAATAAAATATCATAAAATTTTAATTTAAAAGTTAGTCTAAATGGAAAATCACACATCCCAAAATGATATGTAAATGTATCGTCTGCAGCTGCACATGTTAAGCTGTCTTAGACACACTCTTCTTAAAACAACCACTAACTTACAAAGTAGATGCTCAGGCTTTGTCAGCAGATCTGTGTGTTTTGATTTTCATATGATCAGTGATACTTCCATGGTTCTTATGGATGGTAAACAATAACCCTTGTGTGAGTTATACATCGTCATCAACTGCTGTGAGAAGTGGAAATTCAGTACTTCATTTTTCATTAAACATGTACTTTCTTTTTCCTCTTTTAGTTCTTTCAGCCAAAAGGATTCACTGTAAAATTTTAAAAGTACTAAATAATAATAAGTGCTTGATTTGCACCATGCAATGAAGGATAAAGCCACTATAAAATAGGACTACTCTCTCTATGCAGGACTACTCATCCTCTGCTTCTCATACATATTTCTCATAAACTGAATCTATAATTTCCCAGGTTTTTCACTGACCAGTCAAATAGCACTTTAGGAGCTTAGGACATGTAACAGGTATGACGCATACCAAGTGAAATGTGTGGAATATGTGTGAATCCTATTTGAAATTGACTATTAAGAGCTTCCAGGTGTCTCAGTGGGTTAAGAATCTGCCTGCAATGCAGGAGACGCAGGATATGCAGGTTTGATCCCTGGGTCAGGAAGATCCCCTGGAAGAGGGCACAGCAAACCTCGCCAGAAAACCCAGTGGACAGGGGAGCCTAGCAGGCTACAGTCCATAGGGTCGCAGAGTTGGACTGAAGCGACTGGGCTCACATGCACATACATTAAGGTATTTACGAAACAAGAGAGACTGGAACCCTGACTTTGGTTATGTAGGGTTTTTAAAGTATCATCTGTCTTAGAGATGCATACAAAGTATTTGTAAACAAAATGATTTATCTCAGACTGGCTTTAAAATAATTGGGAGAACGGAGTGGAAGGGATAGATGAAACAAGATTGACCGTATATACTGGTAATGCCTTAAGCTGGGTGACGCGTACACAATTTGGGGTTCCCCCCTACTTTTTTCTTTTAAGCTTTAATTTAAAAAAAAAAAAAAAAAAAGGTAAAGAAAATGGAGGAAAAAAGAATTAGATCCGCTGAGTACACATAACTTTCAAGGAGTATCACTGTACAGGGGATCAGAGAAGTGAGGTTTTAGTTGGTAGGGGAAGTGAGTTTTTTTAGTTTTGCCCAATACTAGACACATTAATAAGTATATATACAAACCTTGTAGCTTGCAGACTTAATTCCATCAGGAACTTCATCCTAAAAAAAATTTTAAAATGCTTTTAGATGACAGTTATTCTATCTTCTGAAAAAATATTTTATAGTTCTATGATTTATAAGAAGAATTCACAGAACAAATGACTAAAGTTAACAGGCTAATATTTAACTGAGAACAGTTAGGCAGTCTTTATATTATTTCTTAAAAATAAACAAAAAATTCAATAAGTCATGCTGTGGATTGATTACACATATTAGAGCATGGAAATATAAAAACAGAATCTTGGCCATTATTCTTCTTAATGCTCAAACTGTCCCACATTTGACCACTAGGAGACCAAGTGCTGGCCTGTGTCTTTTCTATGTGGCCTGTGTCTTCAGCTGCACTGGTGTCTTTTATATGTTTTCCCAGTAATCTTTTTTAAAAAAAATATTTCTATTTATTTGGCTGTGCCAGATGTTAGTTGCTGGCATGCTGGATTGTTGTTTCAGCATGCAGGAACCTTAGTTGCCACATGCAGGATCCAGTTCCCCAACCAGGGAACCAAACCCAGGTCCCCTGCATTGGGAGCAAGAAATCTCAGCCACTGGACCACGGGGAAGTCCCTACCCCAGTAATCTTTAACAGCACTTTTTGTTTCTGTTATGACAAAATACTCCAGGCTCCTATATATTTCTTGTTCCAGTCTAGGAATCAACCGTTTTTTAAGGAACTCTAGTTCTTTTCAGAGGAAAATGGTACTAGTTTTTAGTTCTGTGTTGACCACTGCATAACACAGGATCTATCTGCCTATTCTCAATGATGCTGTAAGTAGAGATAATGACGTATGTAGGAGAGTGCTGTAAATTGCAGGGTCCTATTCCAATGCTAAATATATTCAGTGCAGTCCTGAAATAGATTCCAAAGGGAAAGACCCACACAGAGATGAACACTTTGTTGAGTACTCGTCTAGACTTTGAGATCAATGTATAGTCTTTTTCTATGACCAGATATTTAGATGGCTTCTAATTTTTTTATATAATAAACCAGGTCAAATTTATAGGTTGATTTCAGCAGAACTGACATTTTTACAATATTTAGTACTGCTTTATGGTCATCTTTGGACATCTATCCAATTATAAGTGAAAATCTTTGTAGAATTGCTAGGTCAAAGGATACGTACTATTTTTATTGGCTACATCTTTCTAATTAATCTCCAAAAGACTTATACACCAGAGTGTTCATTTCTTACTCCTGGACTAACGCTGATTATTGTTTTTCTTTTTCACATTGGCCAATTAATAATGGAAGTGAAAGAACATTGTTCTGATTAACTGTAAAGGTAATAAATAACTCTCGGAGAGAGTCCAGCCTCCATGGGCACACAATATGCTTCATTCAAATATTCTCTGGAATTGGGTGCAAATCAAAAGATGGGCATTTTAAAGCCCCATTGTTGTGTTGCGTTAGTCACTCAGTTGTGTCCAACTCTTTGCGACCCCATGGAATTCTCTAGGCAAGAATACCGGAATGGGTTGCCATTGCCTTCTCCATTGAAGCCCTGTATGAAGAACAGAATTTCAATTTTTTTATTATTTTTCTATCTCCACTGTGTCCCAACGTATAACCTGAACCAAGTATATACATGAACTGAAAAAAGAAATCAAAGTGTTGACAAAAAGAAGCTGGTCTTGGTTCCTCATTTAGCTCAAAAAGGTATTAACATCAGCAAACCTTCTGTAGTAGTGAGTTAGCCGTGTTTAACCTTGTACATGTATTGCACATGTGATAATTGCACTGTACTCATGATGCAATGTCCTTTTTTTTTTTTTCTTCTTTTGGCCACACCATGTGGTTTGTGGGATGTTAGTTACCCAACCAGGGGTTGAACCCGGGCCCTTAGCAGTGAAAGTATGAAGTCCTAACCATTGGACAGCCAGGGAATTCCTGCAATGTCTTTTTAAGATACACAATGAAGAATATAATAGTGAGATGTCAAGATTTCAGTAATGTACAATATAAAACGCTAGATGAGACATCTGATTATTTAGGCTGAAGCAAGTATTTCAAAGTATTTGAAATTATTTCTAATCACTCTTTAGTTGTGATAGACTGCCCTACTCAGGAACTATTAGAACTGAGACCAGGCTTGTCCTAAGAGGAATTAAAATGGCTCATTCCCTTGTTGTCATTTGGAGTGGAGCTCCTTGGTGTCTCTCTCCTCTACCCTCCCTTTCCTCTGCTCCTTGTGTGTACACCTTCAGCATATCTATTATTGGCTTATCATATCTGTATTGAAATGATCACTTAGTGTTTCTCTTCCAGTACTTCGTCATGACAAGTGCTCATCTTACATGCCCAGGTCCAGGTACATAGTAGACTCTCAAAAATATTCATTATTGAATAAAATTACATTCAATTGCTAATTGCTGGTCCTTCACCAGTTTCCACTCCATCTCATCTTTCGCTCCCTACTCTCCACAATACTACCAATAATCTTTCTGAGTCTTCGGTCTAATTATGGCACTCCTCTGCTACACTAAAATATAAGAATATTTTTGGAGTGAATAAATATTTTCTGTTGTTGTTGTTGTTTAGTTGCTAAGTCATATCCAACTCTTTTGCTATTCCATGGACTGTAGCCCACCAGGTTTCTCTGTCCATGGGATTTCCCAGGCAAGAATACTGGAGTGGGTTGCCATTTCCTTCTCAAGGGGAACTTCCCAAGCCAGGAATAGAACCTACATCTCCTGCATTGGCAGGCAGACTCTACCACTGCACCACCAAGGAAGCCCAAATATCTTTAAAAAAAAAAAAAAAAGACTTCTCTCCATCAAGAACCCAGTTCAGAAAAAAAAAGAGGGGGGAGGGTATTGGCATGAAAGGCACTTGACACCAGTTCTGCAGAAGGTGAAATAAGTAGGTTCTCTCAGTACAAATTCGTAGCTTTCACCGAATTATTTTATTTTAGCATTTCTGTGGACTCAAGTCAGATAATAAACATCTTACGGTTTAGCTTCTTAAATGCTCAACTTGGCTGTTTTCTCTAGGATTTACAGTGAAATGGATTTCATCTGTCAGTCTGTCAACCTGGGGATCAATAAGCTATCCCTTTATGCGACGTGTCTCTCAGGTTGTCCTGCCCTCTCCAATCTTCTTCTGAAGGTGGCAACCCCTAGTTCTACACTGTGTTAAAATAATTACAAGTAACGCTGTTGCAAGATGAGATTCAAATTTGCAATAATTGCCAAACTGCTTGTTCTGACTAATGTTAATAATAGCCCATTTAATGGGCAAGTGCAATTAAATGTCTTTAATAAGAATCCACCATAGTTTTAGCATTTTAAAAAGCCATATAAAAAAAGTACTTGGTAAATGTGAATTTCCTCAAATACTTTTCCTATTACTAAATATAAATACTAGAATTAATGAAATAAAATGAAATGTTTAAATTGATATCATTTTAATGATATGCTCATGTTTTAAATTATAGCGACATAAGGTATTTCCTAAGTTAACCCTTGACTTTTCAAAATGCTGTCTATGAGGATTAAAATAACTAAAAACTTGCTTTTCATTCAGCTAATGATAAAATACTCATAAATAACACTTTACATTTGCCTTATTCCTCATACTAGACATGTATATATATCAATATTTACATGTATACAAATAAGCTGCTCAAACAACACTATCACTTCACATCCATTAGGATGGCTATTATCAAAAAAACAAACAAACAAACAACAACAAAAAAAAAAACAGATAAAACAGCAAGTGTTAGCAATTTTAGTGAAGTCATTCAGTCATGTCTGACTCTTTGTGATCCCATGGACTATAGCCTGCCAGGCTCTTCCGTTCACAGGATTTTCCAGGCAAGAATACTGGAGTGGGTTGCCATTTCCTTCTCCAGGAGATCTTCCTGACCCAGGGATCGAACCTGGGTCTCCTGCACGGCAGGCAGACTCTTTAACGTCTGAGCCATCAAGGAAGCCCCTGTGTTAGCAAAGATGTGGAGAAACTGGAACCCTTGTACACTGCAAGTGAGAAAGCAAAAATGGCACAGTCAGCATCAGTTCAGTCCAGTCGCTCAGTAGTGTCTGACTCTTTGCGATCCCTGGACTAAAGTACACCAGGCCTCCCTGTCCATCACCAACTCCCAGAGCCCACTCAAACTCATGTCCAACATGTCGGTGATGCCATCCAACCATCTCATCCTCTTTCGACCCCTTCTCCTCCCGCCTTCAATCTTTCCCAGCATTAGGGTCTTTTCCAATGAGTCAGTTCTTTGCATCAGGTGGCCAAAGTATTGGAGTTTCAGCTTCAGCATCAGTCCTTCTAATGAATATTCAGGACTGATTTCCTTTAGGATTGACTGGTTGGATCTCCTTGCATTCCAAAGGACTCTCAAGAGTCTTCTCCAACACCACAGTTCAAAAGCATCAATTCTGCAGCACTCAGCTTTCTTTACAGTCCAACTCTCACATCCATATGTAACTACCAGGAAAACCATAGCTTTGACTAGATGGACCTTTGTTACATCTACTACTGTGGGCAAGAATCCCTTAGAAGAAATGGAATAGCCCTCAGTCAACAAAAGAGTCCAAAATGCAGTACTTGGATGCAATCTCAAAAGAGACAGAATGATCTCTGTTTGTTTTCAAGGCAAATCATTCAATATCACAGCAATCCAAGTCTCTGCCCCAACCAGTAATGCTGAAGAAGCTGAAGTTGACAGTTCTATGAAGACCTATGAGACCTTCTAGAACTAACACCCAAGAAAGATGTCCTTTTTATTCTAGGGGACTGAAATGCAAAAGTAGGAAGTCAACAGATGCCTGGAGTAACAGGCAAATTTGGCCTTGGAGTACAAAATGAAGCAGGGCATAGGCTAACAGAGTTTTGCCAAGAGAACCCACTGGTCATAGCAAACACCCTCTTCCAACAACACGAGAGAATACTCTACACATGGACATCACCAGAGGGTCAATATCAAAATCAGATTGATTATATTCTTTGCAGCCAAAGATGGAGAAGCTCTATACAGTCAACAAAAACAAAACCAAGAACTACCTGTGGCTCAGATCATGAACTCCTTATTGCCAAATTCAGAAGATAGCATGGTGTTGCTCAAAAAATTGAACTAAGAATTACCAAATGATCCAGAAATTCTATTTCTAGGTATATACCCCAAAGAACTGAAAGTAGAGATTCAAACATAATTTGTACATCCATGTTCATAGCAGTATTATTCACAAGAGCCAGAAGGTGAAAACAACCCAAAAGTCAATCAACAGGTGAATGAATAAACCAAATGTAGTACACACATACAGTGTAATATTATTCAGTCTTTAAAAGAGATAAAAATCTAGTTCGTGCTCCAATATAGATAACCTGGAAAATATGCTAAGTGAAATCAGCCAGACACAAAAGAACAAATATTATAAAGATTCCCCTTATATATGAAGTACCTAGAGTAGTCAAATCCATGGAGAAGGAAAGTAAAATAGTGCCTTCCCATGGCTGAAGGGAGGGAGGAATAGGAATTTATTGTTTAATGAGCGTGAAGTTTCAGTTTAGAAAGATTAAAAAGTTCTAGAGATGGATGGTGGTGATGGCTGTATAACAGGGTGAGTGTATTTAATGCCAGTGAACTGTGCACTTAGAAATGGCTAAAATAAAATGGTAAACTTTATGTTATATATATTTTATCTCAACAAAAGAAAGTAAAATAAAAATATGTACTTTTAAAGGAAAAAAAATGCTTTCATTGAAAAGGATAAAATTCTCTGCTTTCAGAGTAGAATATTTCAAATTTTAACGCTCTCAGAACTCCTAAGCAAAGCCAGTGGTTTTGTTCAAATCCCTGCCAAGGAGGAAAATGAATACATCCTCAGAAAAGGGGAAAGACTGCATTTGTACCTCAATAAATTTCACTTTTTTAATACTACATACATAACTTTAGTTAAGACATAAGAAAAACAAATAATAAACCAAAAGGGACTTCCCTGGTGGTCCACTGGTTAAGAATCTACCTGCTAACACAGGAGACAGGGGTTCGATTCTTAGTCTGGGAAGATCCCACATGCCATGGAGCAGCTAACCTGTGCACTCCAACTACCGAGCTTATAGAGCCCACGAGCCTCAACTACTGAGCCTGAGTTCTGCAACTACTGAACTAGTGCGCCGAGAGCCTGTGCTTCACAACAAGCAGCCACCACATCGAGAGGCCTGTGTGCCACAATGAAAGTAGCCTCCACTTGCTACAACTAGAGAAAGTCTGCACAGCAACAAAGGCCCAGTACAGCCAATAAAAAATAAATAAAAATATCAAGCCAAAAGAACAATAGCTTTTACTACTCTCAGTAATAAATCAACAGATTATATTACCCATAAAACCTAAATTCTACTATTATGAAGACAGAATAATTCAAAATAGGCTTTATAGTCATAAGTTTAGAGTTTTAGTATGTTGATTTTAAACAACGTTATATGGTGATTGCAGCCATGAAATTAAAAGACGCTTACTCCTTGGAAGGAAAGTTATGACCAACCTAGACAGCATATTCAAAAGCAGAGACATTACTTTACCAACAAAGGTCCATCTAGTCAAGGCTATGGTTTTTCCTGTGGTCATGTACGGATGTGAGAGTTGGACTATGAAGAAGGCTGAGCGCCGAAGAATTGATGCTTTTGAACTGTGGTGTTGGAGAAGACTCTTGAGAGTCCCTTGGACTGCAAGGAGATCCAACCAGTCCATTCTAAAGGAGATCAGTCCTGGGTGTTCATTGGAAGGACTGATGCTAAAGCTGAAACTCCAATACTTTGGCCACCTCATGCGAAGAGTTGACTCATTGGAAAAGACCCTGATGCTGGGAGGGATTGGGGGCAGGAGGAGAAGGGGACGACAGAGGATGAGATGGCTGGATGGCGTGACTGACTCGATGGACGTGAGTCTGAGTGAACTCCAGGAGTTGGTGATGGACAGGGAGGCCTGGTGTGATGCAATTCATGGGGTCACGAAGAGTCAGACACAACTGAGTGAACTGAACTGAATTGATATTTAACCTAAGGATTCAAATATTATTTTAGTTATATTGGACCCTTTCAAAAATTGCAATTATTCCAAAAAACATGACAGCTCTTAAATGTATAGACTGTTCTTACTGAGTGACAAGGCTTGACAGCACAATCCCTTCTTCCACACTGGTTGATATCATTCCAGAAAGGACATGGCCTTTTCAGGTTTACCTGCAAAATAAAATTAGAGAAAAGTTATAAAAATAAGAATCTCAAGATTGTAACAGACAGATGTTGAATTATGATACAATAACCTGGTCATGTTTTCAGTTGCAATTATTCTACTTCATCCATTTACCAGTTGTCAAGTTTCAGTGACGGTATAAACGTGTAGCTGCTCTAAGCAAATTGGTAGACTTGGTCATAAAGACAAAATATGCTACTAAACAGTTCCTGAACAGATGGCAGCTGGGAGCCAAAGTAGTTCATGTCATCACTGCTCAACTTACAGTCTTATTTTTTTTTCAACTCACAGCCTTTCAATCAAAGTAATAACTAACAGAAAATTGTGAACACAGAGTGTTCTGCATAGTCCAGTGATCAGGTTTTCTATACTCTTTCAACAGATATCTCAAGATAAAACATCACAAGTTACTAGTTAAAATAATACTGGTCAGAATAAAGTCATGCTTCTTAAAAATACTTCTTTTTTAAAATTAATTGGAGCAAATCTGATGTTTTGGAATGTTATGAACAACTCACGACTTCATAACAATATAATAGTTTCTGTTCAGACTTCAATTTAACCAGCTAGATTCCAACACTAGAGTTCAAAACTCAGTTTTTGAAATTAAAAGTATTCAATGGGTCATTTCAGAACCATATGGTTCATTCTTATGAACTGTGTTTTCCTAATATAGCCTTGCTCAATTTTAAATAATAAACACAATTTTGAAGGTCAGTGATTCCTAAGAAAATGTAATTATCCATTTAAGCTTTAAGTATTCCTATACCACCCCACAAATTTTTAAATACCTTGTAATATCTAAAGTAGTCACTTTCCAGGAGTTTTTGAAGTCTTGGGAAAAGCCTGTAGTTATTAAATTTATCAATGGTTTCAACATCACAGGTACAATCATCCAAGTAACCACTAACCTGTTACAAAGAAAATGGAGTATTATATCAAAATATCATAGATGCAACAGAGTTTTTTCCTCACATGGTTATGATAAAAGAGCCCTTTACTCAACCAGCCCCTAACCTCTTGCCTCCATATAATTTTCTAAGCTGGGAGATGGCCATAATTGAGTAATGCTATTGCTCTTACTATATACCTATAGGAATGCAGTGGATACCATTTGTAGGGAGGGTGTACTGAGCTCAAAATGATACACATATTCCCAAAGAGTTGGTTCCCTGCAGCCACTCAGTATCCCCACCCCACTCTCCAGACTGACTGGGGGTGGGCTTCTAATCCAAAACGAGTCATTGTCTCCACTCCAGGACCCTGGAATTGAGGCTAAGAAGGAGCGATGTCTCCCCCGTCACTAAAGAAGTAAACTCGGACCGTGTTCCATCATGTGAACTGAGGAACACGTAAGCCAGCTAGCTGGCAGAGAGAGGAGAGATTCTACAAGATACACAAAGAAGCAGAAATTGAAGATGGAGAACATATGCTAGCTGAATTCCCTAGAGTTTGCCTGCTCCCACTTCTACCATCTTTCCTGAAGGCATTACCACCCTTGAATTCTTTGAGACCCAGTATTCCTATAATTCAGTTGTCTCTGTCTTTCCTTTTAGTTTCCAACAGGATGTGTAGGTCACAGACAAGGTTGGTGAATGTAAGAAGTGATACTGAATTTATAAGTGAAAGAATAATTTGTTTTAAGGATATAACAACCCTCAAATATTGGCCTTGATAAATTTTATAGATTTGAAATAATGCTAAAAATTACTTATCATCAGCAACACTGAGATGGCAAATTAACCACAAAGCCAATCCTGATCTTCAAATGCTTAAAACCAATGTCCTAATTGTATTTAAGAAATCAAATTATTAAATCATATTATAATCATATACAGTGGGAAAACATATTATAATCAGACAATGTTATCAATTGTGAAGGTAAAATTCTGAGATATTTATTTGGGATTAGGCAAACGTCTAACAGAATTAATTAAGCATTGCCTTAAATAAGTAAAAAACACATTATGGCTTTTTAAGTAACTTTTAAATTTTTTTTAATATACAGCATGCTGCAGAAAAGAGATCCTTAGACTTTGGCCTGAATATCTGCATTATAAACTACTCTGGATTATATTTTTGGGAGATGTATTGCCAATAAAATAATAACTTAAAAATCTATTGGTAAGGAAGCAAATAAAGAATAATTCATTGAAATACTGAATTTAGGTGTTCTCCTTTTGGAATATGTAAAATCCTACACTACCTTTTAATTTTAGAACATCACAAAACAGTAAGGGAAATTTTTCACCTAAGAAATAAGAATACTTGGAATGATGACAGCAATATTCAAGAGATAAGTTTTGTTTGTTTGTTTGTTTTTTATCCAATTTGCCCAGTCTTATTTGTTTTGGACTAAAGAATTCAGTTTCTAGAAATCTGAGCTGCATATTTTGTCACTGTAATAACTATTTTCATTTCATATGCAAATGTGTCCTTGTTTCCTGCTAAAAATTTTCTCAGTATACAATAATCTTACAATAATCTTAGAGTCCTAATTCTGGGTACCAACAAGACAAAAGTGCTTCTGTGTGTGTGTGTATAAGTTGCTCAGTCGTGTCCAACTCTTTGCAGTTCCATGGACTGTAGACTGCAGGCTCCTCTATCCATGGAATTCTCCAGGCAAGAATACTGGAGTGGGTTGCCATTCCCTTCTCCAGAGGATCTTCCGGACCCAGGGATTGAACCTGGGTCTCCTGCATTGCAGGCAGATTTTTTACCACCATGAAGGAAGCCCAAAGTGCTTCTAACATGCTATGCTATGCTATGCTAAGTCACTTCAGTCGTGTCCGACTCTGTGCGACCCCATAGACAGCAGCCCACCAGGCTCCCCCGTCCCTGGGATTCTCCAGGCAAGAACACTGGAGTGGGCTGCCATTTCCTTCTCCAATGCATGAAAGTGAAAAGTGAAAGTGAAGTCGCTCAGATGATTTGATTTTTCATGCCTCTTTCTTTTTGTGCTTTCAAGGCAAAACTTCTAAGAACATAAAATAAGCTACTGTTTCTCCCCTTGGATACAAATTATTACACAAAGAATAATAGGCACAAAGGCTGCAAAGGCCAAAGGGACAGGGGCCAGAGAGTCACATTAAATCACAAAAGAAAAAACACAAAAAGACTGAAGAAGAAGGGTTTGAGGCAATCCATTTCTCCCCCTGAGGAATTCATTTTTAAGGTAAAAAACTATCCTCCTGTCTTTTGGGAAGCTCCCCTAAGGTACCACTCACCCCCAGCTGGATTAACTGTCTCTCCTAAAAGCTCCCACCACACTCCACATACTCCTACACAAGAATGACCTCACTGTACTGAATGTATCTATATTTCACTCCCTCTCACTAGAGTTAAGAACCCTGAGAGCAAATTCATGTTTGTTCATTTTTGTATGCCTGGGACTGAGCACTGCATTTCTAGAAAGCACACAGTAGATGCTCAACAATTATTTTTGGTTTGTGTTGGTGAATAAATGAATGAAAGCTGTCCACTGTCACTCTGATTCACGGGAGCCCAGCACCGTGCTGCCTAATTGTAACTAGGCACTTTCATGTCACCTATACTGGAGGTGAGTGCCCCAGACCATGCCAGGTCAAAGGGCAGAAAGGCACTCATGGGAGAATTAAAGCAAGCAGCAAAGACAAACAAATCTCTGGGTCCAATATTCTGCTGATCGACATCCTAATTACAAAGAAAGTGATAAGAAGCTCCAAACCAGAAAGAAATACATGATACCTCCAAAGCAGAGGTGGATGATAGCCTAGAGGCCACTGAGAAGAGAAAGCAGGACAATGGTCAATTCAGAAATCTTCTGCCTCTTACCTTAGATATTAAGTGGGAGGTATTATCAACTACAATTCAGCTTGAAGGGCAGCTAAGGAGGTGGAACAGGGGTGACAGGAGCTTCACTGTATGGAAAGAGTCCAGCAAAGGAGAGGCAGGAAGATACTCGGAAATCCAAACCATCTGACTGTTCGGAGAAGCTTGCCAACAGGCAGCAGAACCTGATCCCTGGAAGGAAGTCTAGCAGGTATGATACCAGACCCAGTTCTAGAAATTAAAGAACCATGTATGTTACCAGAACAGTCTCAGGAAAAGTCTAAGGTAGAATTCCAGCTAATGGACCCAGGGCAGAACCTTGAAAATGAAGCAAAGTCCTACCACCTAAACTAAGACCAAAAGATGGGTGCTGATGTATAAGAAGGATGGCTTGGTGCTGTCCTTCAGAATGTGCTATGGGGGCATAAGTAACCACTATACTGTCTCCCAAAGTGAAACAGAACTGTGGCCCTACCATAAGAATTTGAATTTTTAAAAAAATGCACTCCCCTACCTGCTCCCACAACACACACAAAGTGACTGATGAATGTCAAAATGTGCAGCTCGCTGCTCTGGGCTTCAGGCAATAATCAGCCTTGGCGGGGCAGGAGGCCAAATGAATAGGAAGCAATGGAAAGGCCCTTGCTGAGGGGTGGTAGCTATATGGACTGAAGAAGGCCTAACACTATTCAATCCTGGTCTCTTAAGAGTAGGGAAGCCTTTGAAGGCCTTATATTGCTTTCTTCCAAGCAATCCAGCAATCCCCTTCTCGCACCCTCGAGGGGAGGCAGTGTGTAACAACAGGGTTAGCAGGCAGGCTCTGGAGTTAGGCCTTCTAGGGTTGAGTCTCATCCCTGATACTTCTTAGTTGTTGACATTCCCCATGCTTTTCAACCTAATGGCTCAGAAGTAAAGAGTTCACCTGCAATGCAGGATACTCAGGAGACCAGGGTTTGATTCCTGGGTCAGGAAGATCCGCTGGAGGAGGAAATGGCAACCCATTCCAATTTTCTTGCCAGGAAAATCCCATGGACAGAGGAACCTGGCAAACTACAGTCCATGGGGTAGCAAAGAGTGGTACACAATTGAGTGACTAACACTTTCAATTTCCTACAAAAATACAGTACAAAAATACTGAGGTAGTAAAAAGTTTGTTGGAATTTTTCCATAAGATACTATGGAAAAACCTGAATGAACTTTTTGGTGAACCCAACAGAATAGTAGTTCTCACCTCAAAGAGTTCATATCAGGATAAAATGACCTCGAGTAAAGCCCAGTAAATGCTGATCATTATTATTACCCTCAGTTCAGTTCAGTTCAGTCGCTCAGTCGAGTCCGACTCTTTTCGACCCCATGAATAGCAGCACGCCAGGCCTCCCTGTCCATCACCAACTCCTGGAGTTCACTCAGACTCAAGTCCATTGAGTCAGTGATGCCATCCAGCCATCTCATCCTCTGTCATCCCCTTCTCCTCCTGCCCCCATTCTCTCCCAGCATCAGAGTCTTTTCCAATGAGTCAACTCTTCACATGAGGTGGCCAAAGTACTGGAGTTTCAGCTTTAGCATCATTCCTTCCAAAGAAATCCCAGGGCTGATCTCCTTCAGAATGGACTGGTTGGATCTCCTTGCAGTCCAAGGGACTCTCAAGAGTCTTCTCCAACACCACAGTTCAAAAGCATTAATTCTTCGGCGCTCAGCCTTCTTCACAGTCCAACTCTCACATCCATACATGATCACAGGAAAAACCATAGCCTTGACTAGACGAACCTTTGTTGGCAAAGTAATGTCTCTGCTTTTGAATATGCTATCTAGGTTGGTCATAACTTTCCTTCCAAGGAGTAAGCGTCTTTTAATTTCATGGCTGCAGTCACCATCTGCAGTGATTTTGGAGCCCAAAAAAATAAATTCTGACACTGTTTCCACTGTTTCCCCATCTATTTCCCATGAAGTGATGCGACTGGATGCCATGATCTTCGTTTTCTGAATGTTGAGCTTTAAGCCAACGTTTTCACTCTCCACTTTCACTTTCATCAAGAGGCTTTTTAGTTCCTCTTCACTTTCTGCCATAAGAGTGGTGTCATCTGCATATCTGAGGTTATTGATATTTCTCCCGGCAATCTTGATTCCAGCTTGTGCTTCTTCCAGTCCAGCATTTCTCATGATGTACTCTGCATATAAGTTAAATAAGCAGGGTGACAATATACAGCCTTGATGTACTCCTTTTCCTATTTGGAAGCAGTCTGTTGTTCCATGTCCAGTTCTAACTGTTGCTTCCTGACCTGCATACAGATTTCTCAAGAGGCAGGTCAGGTGGTCTGGTATTCCCATCTCTTAAAGAATTTTCCACAGTTTATTGCTCTACCAGTGCTTAAATGTTTCCAGTGATAGGGATCTTAACTATTCCCCCAAAGCATCCTACAACATTGTTTTTTTAATGAACAAGATTAAAAAAAAAAAAAAAAAAGCCAAGTTTGCGGTTAAAATTCTCCAAAAATTTTACATCTGTAGCCCCAAGGGAACATAGAACTGACAATCAAAAGTTAACTCCACTACTTTCTCCATTGACTTTGACTGGTTTGAACCAAATTCCAAAATATAAAAGGCAAGGGAAAAGAAAATAACACTGGTCTGCTTGTTCTCAAGTTTTTGTATACAGGTATCCTTTACTTTGCAACAAAAGACAAAATAAAAAACACTATCAAAATAGTTTTATTTCCTAAATAGTTTTCTTGTGTCCTAAAAACTTCCAGTCCTACCATAGACTATTATTATTTTTGCAAAGCACTGTAAGAGTATACTCCTCATACTTGAATGAAACAGCTTTTAAAGTGCTCAAAATGTGCTTTACTTGGCAAAGAACTTTAGTTGCACTTAATTTTACTGAGTTTTGTGATCATTAAAACATACACACAAACACACACACATTCATTCGTTGACAGAGCAGACTGGAACAACTCAGTCAAAAGAAAGCGTAGACACACCAAAAAGACTCTATCCTGGGTAGTAGGTAACTTTCTAAGGACATAAAACACTAAGAGCAATTTCTGCTTTAAAGTCTTGGTCTTGCTATAACTAGAATCATTGTTAAATGACCCAAAGCATAGCAACCAACATGAAACACACTTTGCCACATGCTTTGTTCAGAAAACGCTGGAATGCAGGTGGCATTCGGAGCCAATGACATCTCTCCAATATAACCTGTTTCAAAGATCCCTCTGATTAACTTATAATCCTGGGCTTATTTCTACCCACCACCCAACATACTTTCAAGTGTCTTTTCCATTGTCCTGCCACTCTGACTAACACAAACTTTTTTAAATTGACCTGAACAAGACACCCAGACAGGTAAAATACATATACATAGAGTCTATCCACAATGCGTCCCAAGCAAGAAATAATCCACTTCTGACGTAGCCATTTTGGATTATCCAAACTATTCCCCTTTCATTAGGCTGATGGAGATTTACTGAATTCAAAGAAGTGAACCTGAGTGTTTATTAGCACTAACTATACTGAGTGACAAAACATTCTGAGTATAAAAGTTTACAAACACATTTCTAATTAATTTCACTGAAAAAGGTGTCCATACTGCCTCCATACCTGGCTTCAATATCTCTTCTTGAGATGATTTCTTTAAAATGCATCCTGGGATTCTATGAATTGGGACTAATGTTCAGTTATATTCATTCTCTCTAATGGTGCATAATGAGAAAATAATTGTCGAAAAGAAATAAACTCTGAAAAATCTTCACTTACTTCAAGCCCATACCTGCTACAATACTATTTTAATTTAAAGGAAGGGTGAGTCCTTATTTACAGGATTTTTACACGAAACTGTTCATGTGTTAGACTTCACTGACTTGTATACCAAAAGGTTTAAAAAAAAAAAGCCAATTTTCTGTGTAAGAAATTTTTTTTTTTTAACATTTTTTAACAGAATGATATGAGTGGCAGTTACGAGGGGGATGAGGAATGTACAAGGGAGACTCATAACTTCCAGACAACTGGTCAGTAATTGTGGACAACTAAACTGAAGCACTATTCTCAAAAGAACTTACAACATACGGTGAAAATGGTTTTACTAGGATGTGATGTCAACTAACAGGCATATGCAATAACTAAGTTTAAAGATTCACTGGGGGGGAAAAATGCATTGGGAGCTATCAACCCATTTTTAATTAAGAATATACTTCAGCTAGTGTAGCATTCACATATTTGCTAAGCACCAATTATGCACCTCATGCGAAGAGTTGACTCATTGGAAAATACCCTGATGCTGGGAGGGATTGGGGGCAGGAGGAGAAGGGGACGACAGAGGATGAGATGGCTGGATGGCATCACCGACTCGATGGACGTGAGTTTGAGTGAACTCCGGGAGTTGGCGATGGACAGGGAGGCCTGGCGTGCTGCAATTCACGGGGTTGCAAAGACTCAGACACAACTGAAGGGCTGAACTGAATTGAACTGAATTATGTATCAGTCTGTGTACTCTGGAGTGGCAAGAATTGATACTAAATTGTAATTTTCTAATTAACTTTTTGATCTCTCCAAGTCTGTTCACATTAGGCCTCAATAAATGCCTGTTGAATTTAGTCCAATTATTTGTAGAGCTTTGCACATACTTCAGTGGCTTTCTGAGGTCCAATAACTACATGCTGCTGCTAAGTTGCTTTAGTATGTCTGATTCTCTGCAACCCTATGATTGTAGCCCGCCAGGCTCCTTCATCCGCAGGATTCTCCAGGCAAGAATACTGGAGTGGGTGGCCACGCCCTCCTCCAGGGGATCTGCAACCCAGGGATCACCTGTGTCTCCGGCATTGCAGGAGGATTCTTTCACCCCTGAGCCGCCACGGAAGCCCTAAACACATGCTGCCCTGGTTCAAATCAGAACCCTCATGTACAACAAGCCAGGCGCCCACGCAGCAGTGGTGAGGAGTGATGGTGTGGTAACAAGGCAGAAGTGGTAAGGACAGGCAACAGGAAGGAAGATAGGGCTACAACTAGCAACAAAAATAGAATCAAAAGGACTTTGTGGCCAATGCTAATAGAACCAGAGAAGATTTGAACTTTTATTGCCAAACCTTAGGTGAAAATTTGCTTTTTTAGTTTCCAGCATGGACAGAGGAGCCTGGTAGGCTGCAGTCCATGGGGTCGCAAAGGGGTCGCAAAGCTCGGACAGGACTGAGCGACTTCACTTTCACTTTTCACTTTCATGAACTGGAGAAGGAAATGGCAACCCACTCCAGTGTATCGCCTGGAGAATCCCAGGGACGGCGGAGCCTGGTGGGCTGCCGTCTATGGGGTCGCAGAGAGTCGGACACGACTGAAGCGACTTAACAGCAGCAGCAATATTTATTAACTAAAACAAAAAAAGAACACTGAGGATCCCCGCCTCTCCTCAAGCCCCAAAGAACATGATTTACTAAACTGTGAGCTCTTCAGGGCGAGAATTATGCCACTGTATTTCTGTATTACAAATTCTCAGATCAATTTACATTGTGTTTATAAATGTTTGCTGAATGGATCATTTGCACCTTCCCATTTCTTTCTCCATTTTTAAAATTTTATCTCTCCTTCTGATTTGGTCGATACATACATGTCGATATGTTTGTCTCCATTTTTCTCTTCACATTTATTTGTTACCATCCTCTTCCTCCTTTTCTCACCCCCATCCCTTCCATTACTGACCGTAATGGAACTAAATAAGTTAACAGTAAAATCTACTTAAAAGGAACAATTTGGATACCCATCCCTCAATGTTGTATAAAATGTAGTTTTTATCAACAGAAATCAAACAAAAGGTGACTTTTAATGACATTAAAATATCACATCTCGTGGATGCCAAAAACCTGTACTTTTCTTTGAATATTTTGCTCAAGGAATCCACATGTCTTACTAACCGAAGGAAATAATTATAATAATCTTGTAATCAAACTTGTACACTGAGGACCGGTCTCCCATTTGGGACCAGCAATACGGATGCAGCGGTTAAAGAGTTCCACTACACTCAGAAAAAGGAAAGGACACAGGGCAATAGCGGCCCCAAAGACCCCAGGCAGTTGAGCTTAAGCTTCGTGTGAAAAGCCACACGAAGCCATTCTCCTGCCTGACAGGAAGATCTGAGGGCAGCCCCCTTCAAAAGTCTGTCCTGACCAGAAAGGCTGGAGAAGGGACCCAGCAGAGGCACAGCCCACGCTGTTCCAAGCCAAATTGGAAGTTAAAAAGACCCAGGTTCTGTGAAAATAACAAATTGTGTGTGTGTGTGTGTGTGTGTGTGTGTGTGTGTGTTCTGTGAAAATAACAAATAGTGTGTACACAAACCAACTAGGTAGAAAGAGACAGCGGTGCACCCATACCTCTCGCCCCAAGCCTGATCAGAAGCGCGGGAGGGCGCCCTGACATCGATTCAGGGTCTTCGGGTGGGGGACCTGCTCACACCAACCCAGGAGAGCTGCAGAGGACCCAGCCCCGGCCAGGGAGCAGAAGCACAGGGGGCTTCTTCCGTAAGGGTGGAGAAATAGACACATCTCCTGCGCCCCACCTGCCCGGGCGCGCGGGGCGCAGCGCAAGGCGCAGCCAGGGGTCCCGGGACCCGCAGCCCCGCCGCGCATACCCCTTACCTGGCAGAAGCACCTCTGCGCCGCCGTCTCTGGGGGCTGCTGCTCGCCGTGGCCCGAGCCCAGCAACCCCACGGCGACCAAGAAGCCGATCAGGAAGCCCCGGCGGCGGCCCATAGCCGCTCCAGCCTCTTGTCGTGCCGCGCTTCGGAATCCCCAGCGCTCGGGAGCAGGCCGTGCGTCCGCAGATGAAGCCCGCGCGGGCCAGCCCCTGGCCGCGCCCCACCTCCCGGCCGCCTCCCAGGCCCGCCCTCGTCTCTCCTTCCTCTCAGAAGCTGCCACCTCTCGCAGCAGCCTGCGGACGTGCCGGGGCGCCCGCGCGGGCCGCCCGGGACCTGAGGCCCGCTTCCTCCCCGCGCGTGTGGCTGACGCACCAACCTTCTTCCCGACTCCGCCTAGCCCGGAGAGCCGCGCCCGCCCCCGCCCCGAGTCCCCTGAACGCCCCGGGCTTGGGTACTCGACCAGGCTGCCGCCACCAGCCCTGCGCGGGAGTCGGGGCCCTCCCAGCTCCGAGAGCCCGAGCCAAAGCCGGAGTGGTCTGTGTCTCCCGGCAGGGCCCCGCCCCAGCCTCCTCATTCCTGGCCAATCCTTCCGTATCTCAATGCGAGGAAATCAAACCGTGAATTACGTGTCCACGGTGGCCCTGGCTGAGTCATAAAGCTGAAAAGGATACTTGTGATCATCGATACCAGGGCTACGTATGTTGATTTTCTAATAGTTACGTCAAAAGAGCAAAAAGAAGCAGGTGAAATTAATTTTAACAATAGATTTATTGAAACCAATATATGCAAAATATTTCAAAAAAACCCTCAATATTCAACGATTCATAATATATTTTACATTTTTAACTTTGAAATCTGTCATGTATTTTACACAAACTAGCCACATTTCATAGTCAAGTGTGGGCCGAGGTGGGAGATCACTCTATTTTATAGGAGGAAACAGGCCCAGAGAGGTGAGGGGATATGACCTAGGCCTGGCAGCTGGCGTGAGACAGCCAGGTCCTCTGAGATCAGCCCCAGGACTGGTCCGTCAGCTATTTTTGTTTGTTTCTTAAAGGATATACTTTTCAAGGTGAAACTGGAAAGCTCTCCAATGTCTTACACATTGCATTAAAAGTTAAAATATTTCCGTTTATTTTTTTGTAAACCATTTTTTGTTTTTTCTTAAGAAGTCATCACTTATTGACTTAACTCTAGAATATGGTAGACTTAAAATAGGTTTTATACTCCTATTCTTCTAACTGAGAAAAATAGGCATAAATTTATATACATTATTAAAAATCACTTAATGTGATAGAGGTGAGACTCATACCCTCTGCTCTGTCCATCGATGCCAGTGAACATGTAATTAAAAAGTCACCAGTCATCTGATACCCTGGTGGACCGGAGTAGCTCTGATCCTAGTATTTACAACATGCTGCTGCTGCTAAGTCGCTTCAGTCGTGTCCGACTCTGTGCGACCCCATAGACGGCAGCCCACCAGGCTCTGCCGTCCCTGGGATTCTCCAGGCAAGAACACTGGAGTGGGGTGCCATTTCCTTCTCCAATGCATGAAAGTGAAAAGTGAAAGTGAAGTCTCTCAGTCGTGTCCGACTCTTCGCCACCCCATGGACTGCAGCCTACCAGGCTCCGCAGTCCATGGGATTTTCCAGGCAAGAGTACTGGAGTGGGGTGCCATTGCCTTCTCTTCTACAACATGCACGTTAATACAATCACTCTGTTTTTACCTGGAAAGTTGTCTTTTCATTATACTGTGTATGGGTTCTCATATCCCTCTAGGGACAGACCTAATTCATTCGATCCCTCATTATGGGTCTTCCTGGTTTCCTTTTCACCTGGTTCCAATGTCTAAATTAATTTCAATTCAATAAACTTATACTCTGCCAGAATGAGCCTGACATCAGAGATACAGAGATGTATGAAAACCAGTCCCTGCACGTGGATGGACACCCCATGGACTTTAGCATGTCATCTTTTATGACAGTTTTACTTTATGTCTCTATTACTGAATTGTGATCTCTTTTAACTCCCTAAACAGGGATTATGCCTGTGACTCCCGAAAATATTTGCATGCACTTGTAAAAATGAATGAATATATTTCATATGGCTAGAGTATTAACAGGCTTCACTGGTGGCTCAGACAATCAAGAATCTGCCTGCAATGCAAGTGACCTGGGTTCGATCTCTGGGTCAGGAAGAGCCTCTGGAGAAGGGAATGGCAACCCACTCCAGTATTCTTGCCTGGAGAATTCCATGGACAAAGGAGCCTGGCAGTCTACAGTCCATGGGGTCGAAAGGAGTTACACACGATTGAGCAACTTTCATTTTCAGAGCATTAATGTCTGAAGATTAAGCTATCAAAATGAGAGACATCATATGAAAACGGGGAAACTAAATAAACCCTAAAATTTCAGAAAGAAGCAATCTCAACATGAATCAGCTCTGAATTTCATGCTGATGTAATAGCCCAAAATTTGGAAGAGTTTAAAAATATCAATATTCCCATGAAAAAGGCTCTATTTCATGACTTAAAACTCTTGCCCAGAACAGATTTCTAGCAAACATATCAGAAACAATCACCATTTAAGATAATCTTTTTTACTTTATTGTCTGCCCCCGGCCCGCCTTATTGACGTATAATTGACAAATAAAATTGTAAGATAATTAAAGAGTATATCTTGGTGATTTGACATACATAGACATTGTGAAAGGATTTCCGCCATCAAGTTAACACATTTATCATCTTGCATATTTATCCTTCTTCCCTCCCTTGGTGAGAGTATTTAAGTTCAACTCTCAGAAAATATCAGTGATACATTACAGTGTTATCGACTATGGCTACCGTGTTACACAGTAGATCCCCTAACTTTATTCATCTTATAGCTAAAAGAATGAACCCTTTTACCAACCTCTTCCTGCTTTCCCCACCCTCTTGTCCCTGCCAACCACTTTTCTACTCTCTGTTTCTATGAGTTTGACCTATTATTATTCTACATATGAGTGATGCCATGCAGTACTTGTCTTTGTCTAGTTATTTCACTTAACACAAAACTCTCAAGGCCCATGCATGTTGTAGCAAATAGCAGGATTTCCTTTCTCATGCTAAATAATAGTCTGCTGTATATGTATACCACATCTTCTTTATTCATTTATCCATTGGCAGACACTTAGGTTGTTTCCATACTTTGGCAATTGTGAATAATGCTGGGTGAATGTGGAAGTACAAATATCCAGGGAATCCCCTATTTGCCCAGTGGTTAAGACACTGTGCTTCCAATGCAGGGGGCACTGGTTTGAGTCCTGATTGGGAAAGTAAGATCCTACATGCTGTGTGGTGTCAAAACCAAACAAAAAGAAGTATAGATACCCAGGTATAAACCCAGAAGTGAGATTTCTGGATCTTACTTTATTGTCTTGATAATTATAATTATTCCTTTCACATTTGTAAGGGATTTTAGATTGTATAAATGTTTTTACATATTTGAATGTTTTATACATATTACAAATATTACTGACATTTCCTTGAGGATTCTTTGGGTTGGTCCTTTGTGTGAGCTCACTTCTTCAACTCTGCCTGCTCTGGCATCATCTTGTCTACGTTAAGGTCCATGATAACTGATTAGTCATCAAATAACTATTTAAGGAGCATCCACAGGGTACATAGTTCAACCTTGGATTTCTGAAAGTCCAGCCTCTCATTTATTATAACTTCACTAAACAGTATCAAATGTTTTAGAGATGGACAAGGTCACCACCTTGTTATTCTAATACTAGCAGTCATAACAATAACATGACTTAGATTTAATGTACACAGCATTTCTTGATGGAATTTTGATTACTCTGCAAATAACAGCTATTATTATTTTTTTAATGACCAAAGCAGGAAATGGCTTGAGGCCAATTTCTCAAAATGGGACATGGAGATTTTTGTAAGAAGCTTCTAGCTACATAAAACAATTTCTGACATTGAATAGACCAGAAGGAAATGATTAAGGGAAAATATGTGGTCAAGGAAAAAGATTGTGATGATACACAAGAGGAAGAAAGGCTAAAAGGTTTGTGCTGATATTTGGTTAGATCTATTTATGTAATATTTACTGAATGTGTGTGCACATGCCTTATCAGTAGACTTTCTGTTGAGCTGCTTGAGATCATCTGAGTTGGAGAGTTGTTTTGCTCAGTCGCTAAGTCACATCTCTTTGTCACCCCAAGGACTGTGGCCTGCCAGGCTCCTCTGTTCATGGGACTTCTCAGACAAGAATACTGGAGTGGCTTGCCATTTCCTTCTTCAGAGGATCTTCCTGACCTAGTGATCAAATCTGCGTCTCCTGCATTGGCAGGCAGATTCTTTACCACTGAGCCACCAGGGAAGCCCAAGTTGGGGAGAGCTGCAATCTAAGTTCTGTCATCATCTTCTTTACCTCGGGTTTCTGAAAGAGCAAACTATATATAGTAACTGACTTCACTTCTTAATTTCCCGTTCACACTTTAGCCCATTGTGTGCCAACTCCACCTTCCTACTCCTCTTTACCTGACCTTCTTATCACCAAATCCAATTACCATTTTTCATTGAAATCATAACAGCTTCATTGCTTTGACAAAGCTGATTCCTTCTTCCTTAGATTCAATTTTCTATGTGGCAAACACTCCAGATCCTCCTTATAGTCGTCTGATGTTATGTAACTGTCTCCTTCGTGGGCTGTCCCTGAGCCCTCCTTTAAGATGTGAGTCTTCCCCAGGATTCTATCCTTTCTCCAGTGCTTTTCTTTATCTATACTCTACCTTGGAGAAACTTGCCCAATCTCATGATTTTAAATATTTCCTTTATGCTACTAACTCCCAAATCTGTTTTTCCAGTTGAGATCTCTCCCTTAAGCTTCTGTGGAACACAGCCATCTGGTTTTCTCACATTTGATTACATTACCACGTACATATGTAGACAGCAAGAAATCAGGAATCAGTCTCAGTTTCCCCCTCTCTTTCACCTTCCATGATCTACTGATCAATCAAATCCCACCAGTTCTGTCATCAGTTTATTCCCTTCTCACCATCCTTATGACCTAGGACTAGTTTCAGCCCTGACTGTTGCTCACCTGATTTATTACAATATTTCCTTAACTGATCACCCAGCTTCTAGGCTTGTACTCTCAAAAAACAGTCTTCCCTGCTAACCTGATTTCTCAAAAATGTAAATTACATCTCTGTCTAAAATCTGCATGCTCTTGATCTGGTGCTTCTGAAGAATTAAATTTAAGATTCGCAGCACAACATTTAAGGTCCCTACTATTTCTCCAGCTTCATCTCCAACACCTCTCTGCCTTATAGCTAGTGAACTGCTATTATCCCCATAGAGACCTTGCTGGGCTTCCCAGGTGGTGCTGGTGGTAAAGAATCTGCCTACCAATGCAGGAGACATAAGGCATTGGGTTCGAGCCCTGGGTTGGGAAGATCTCCTGGAGGAGGAAGTGGCAACCCACTCCAATATTCTTGCCTGGAGAATAGACAGAAGAGACTGGCAGGCTACAGTCCATAGGGTTGCAAAGAGTCAGACATAACTGAAGAGACTTAGCACGCATGCACAGAGAGCTTGTATCCAGATGCCACATCTTTGCTCCCCCTATTTCCACCCCTGAAATGTTTTCTCCCCTGTCCCACACCCATCAACTTAATACACCTGGCTAATTCCTTTAAGGGGCTTCCCTTGTGGCTCAGCTGGTAAAGAATCTGCCTGGAATGCGGAGACCTGGGTTTGATCCCTGGGTTGGGAAGATTCCCTGGAGAAGGGAAAGGCTACCCACTCCAGTATTCTGGCCTGGAGAAATCCATGGACTATACAGTCAGGCACCACTGAGCAACTTTCACTTTCACTTTCAACTGCTTACCTGTGGCGGATTCATTTTGATATTTGGCAAAACTAATACAATTTGTAAAGTTTAAAAATAAAATTAAAAAAAAAAAAAAAAAAAGATTCAGCTCAGGCAGCTGCTACCTCCAGGAAATCCCCCCAACCCCTCGTTTATGGTTGTATAGATTCCTCTTCTTTGGTCTTATAAGAGCATATAATTGTGCCTACCACATGGAATTAAATATAACTTACGTATAGGTTTTCCACATTCAACAGGCAAGCAGGGAACTTGCCTTTGGTAGTCTCAGTTTTCCCAGCACTCAGCATTATGTTTGTGCTTCACAAGATGACCTCTGAGTGAGTTAGTCAACTTACAAACAAATTAACGAACGTAAAAAGATACTAGCAGCATGAGATGTCACAGGGCAGTGTATGATTACAATCCAAACAACCACTTATAAACTTAGAAACAAAGCGATCATTTTGGGCAGAAGTAATTTTGGATCAGGGAGAGGACAGAGCAGAATTGGAATTGACAACAGAAAATTAACAAAAGGTATGGATGTGGGAAAACTGATGACAGTAGAATCTCAACTACTAATTGATTCATTAGAAAAAATAAAAAAAGGTTATCTAAAATTCATTTAGAAAACATCTCAAGATCAGGACTCTCCAGTCAAGAAACAAGGGTGGCTCTAGACTCAGCATGATTCCAAAGAGAGAGGAAATTCTAAAAAGAAAAAGTGTAGATTAAGTGAAATCCCTCCATGCTAAATGTTAAAACTCCTCCCCCATCTTCAGCAGACCACCTGTAATGCTCAGTTTCAAAACTGCAGAACTTATATACTTCTTTCCACTCACCTCATCACTCCTGATCCTTTTCTCTTCCATTCTAGAAGGCGACTGGAGTCCCTGGTGATCCAGTGATTAAGAATCTGTCTTCCAAAGCATGGGATGCGGGTTTGATCCCTAGTAGGGTAACTAGCAGGCTGAGACAAACAGCTTGTGTACCCCAGTGAAGACCCAGAACAGCCTAAAAAAAGAAAAATAAAAGGGGATTGGAGAATTTTCTAGGAATAAACAATGGCATCAAAAACAACAAAACAGCTGGTCCCCCCCACTCACACTACTGTTTTTGTTTTTACTTTAGTGCCTCACTCATTCTATGATCAGAAAATTAAAGCTCACCAGATTAAGGAAAGCCTCTAAAGTAAAATAGACCAAAATAATTGGGGAAAAGGGAACTTTGGAGAAACAGAGAGGGAAGAAAGGAAGACAATCAAAAAGCTATACCAGAATCATCAAAGTCATAAGAACGGGATTACATTAAAAAGAACAAGCAGGGAACAAGGAAGAGTTCTTGGAAACTAAATATATGGTAGCTAAAATAAGAAGTTTCAATAGAAACACTAGAAGAAATATTGATGGAATCTTCTAGATAGTGAAATAAAAAGACAAAGATGCAGAAATAGATAAGAAGAGATGGGGAAAAAATAGAGAATTAATTCAAGGAGAACAGTCTGACTAATAAGAGTACCATGAAGGGAGAACATACAAACAGAGGAGATAATCTTAGAAGTAATTCAATAAAATAACCAAAATGGAAGAATGGCTATCTAGATTCACTGCGCACACTGAATACCCAGTGGATAGAAAATTCTCCTAACAGAGGCAAAAAGTTCAGAAAGAAAACAGAAATCCTGGTTTCTGACAAAAGATTGAGACTCAGCAAGGCGCTGCAGAAGCCCTGGAAGACACAGGACAACGGAGCAAGGCCTTCAACATTCTGAGAATTTTATAGCCAGTTACAATGTTAAGTAGCAGAGCAGAATTAAGATATTGTTAGAGAGGAAGGATAATGTACATTTTTACTCCTTTCTCATAAAATCACTGAGAGGATATGATCCAACCAAAAAAAGGAATAAGCCAAAAATGAGGAGACCTGGGTATCAGGAAAGAGAAGATAGTACACAAGAGAGGGGTTAGGGAAGTTCTAGAAGAGAGTTATGCAGCATCCCTACAGAGCGCAGATTAGAGCAAGAAGACAGTGGCCTCCAGGAGGGGTTTCTCCAGGAAAATCAGGACAGGAGGGATACTTGATGTGACTCTCTGAAAAACACTATTCAGAGAAAAAGTGATTAAAAAAAAAAACCCAACTAAACACTTTTTTAAATGAGGCAGCTTTTAATCACAGGAAGTTCAAAACAGTTTTACAATAAACCTAATGTAACTATAGCATATTGTTTGACTTGGGTGGCCTCATAATAAGATAAATACTGGACAGCAATTTAACCAAAACTTATGTATATTGTATATGGGAGGTGGAGGTAGGGAAAGTGGGAATCTGGAATAATACAAAGGTGCTGAGTCTTTATTTTATTAGGAAGTCAAAAGATAAATCCTAAAATTGATCTAACAAGAAATAACAGCATAAGCATATTACTTAAAAATGTGGTGGTAACCCCCCCCCCAAAAAAAAACATGTTAAGGAATTAAAGAATGGATCTCAGGGGTAGAAAAGGATGGGGGAATGGACTCTTTTTCGATCTAAACCTCATAGTACTTAAAAATTTTTTATGTATTACCTTGATCAAAAAAGGGTATTTCCCACAAGTCTAGGAATTCCAACTTCTTGTTCTACCTCAACATTTTACTGGTCAACCATAGATGCATTCAATTAAGAGCATTCTGATAAGTATTTCAGGGTAGATACTTGAAGTGGCAAATTTCTAAATATTCTAGTGTTGTAGCTGGCGTGTGAACAAGAAAAAGTAGTTGCCACCTGCCTATCTGGTATTGTTTCCCAATTTCTCTCTAGAAAAATATTAGTTCTTATTGTATTAGTTATCCTTCACCATGTAGCAAATGATGACAAAACTTAGTGGCTTAAAACAACAAACATTTATTATCTTCAGTTTTTGTAGGCACTGTTACTTGCCCATCTGGTACTGTTTCCCAGTTTCTCTCTAGAAAAACATTAGTTTTTATCGTGTTAGTTGTCCATCACCATGTAACAAATGATCACAAAACTTAATGGCTTAAACAACAAACACATTATCTTCAGTTTTTTGGGTCAGCAGTTCAGGAACAGCTGAACTGGGGTGCATGACTTACTTCTCATGATGTTGCAATGAAGCCGAGAGCTTCAGTCATCTGAAGGCTTGCCTAGGCCTGGAGGCTCTGCTTCCAAGATGGCTAACTCACATGGCTATTGGCAGAAGGTCTCAGTTCCTTGATGGCTGCTCCTTCCCATGTGAGTCTCTCCACATATCTGCTGATGTGTCTTCTTAGTGTGACAGATGGCTTTCCTCAGAGGGAGTGATTCAAGTCAGAGTACGGAGCAAGCCTGAATGCCTTTTAAGGCCTAGTCTCAATGCCTGTGTACCATCACTTTCACTTCATTCTATTTGTCCAAAACATGTTGCTAGACCCAGGGGAAGGAAATTAGGCTCCACTTCTTGAAGTGGGAAATATCAAAGCATTTGTGTACATATTTTAAAACCACAACACCTATCAATGCTACATTAGGTTAGGAGACTATCTGTAAATGATTTATTGAGGATCTAAGTACATCTCATCACTGTTCATTATGAAATCACTTTTAATGATCCTTTCCTCAATAACTAAGATATGGCCTAACTTCTCACCTCACTTCTTCTCTGTTCTGCAATATTTTAAGTGCCTTGAGAACTGATGACATTTCTTAGTGTTTTTGTATCACTGTATATCTATCACAGTGTTTACCATATTCACAAATTTATTCAGTAGTATATATATGTGTGTACGTGTGTATAGATGCTTTCAAATTGTGGTGCTGGAAAAGACTCTTGAGACTGCAAGGAGATTAAACCAGTCAATCCTAAGTGGTGCTGGAAAAGACTCTTGAGACTGCAAGGAGATTAAACCAGTCAATCCTAAAGGAAATCAACCCTGAATATTTATCGGAAGGACTTATGCTAAAGCTGAGGCTTCAATACTTTGGCCACCAGATGTGAAGACCTGACTCATTGGGAAACACCCTGATGCTGGGAAATAGTAAAGGCAAAAGGAGAAGGGTGTGGCAGAGGATGAGATGGTTAGACAGCATCACCAACTCAGTGGATATCAATTTGAGCAAACTCTGGGAGATAGTGGAAGACAAAGGATATACAGTCCCTATGCACGTGTGTGTGTATAAAACCATCTTCTGAGGATACAATAATGAACAAGAAATAGTCATAGTTCTTGTTCTCTTAGAGTTTACAGTCTCCTGGGGGAAAAGACACATTTAATTGCATTTAAATATTTGAGCACACTTATGAATGTACACTTACCAATTAAGTTACATTTTCTGATGGACAGGGATAAAGTCTTAGAGGTGTATATAAAAAAGGAGCAGGACTGTTCTGTTGTAGGCATAGAGAAAATAGATAGGAAGTTCAGCTGAAGGGGAATTTTGCCAGATGGGTGAACAAGAGTCAAAGGAGTGTAAAATGTTGGTCTATGTTGAACTAACACACCAGTACTTATAAATATTTATTGAATTGAATCAAACTGAGGTGCCTTTTTTCTTCTTTGCCTCTTCTTCTCTTCTTTACTTCTTGATGTCAGAGGGGAAATACTCTGGTATGGATAGACTAGTTAGACCAGAATAATTGCACCTGAGTGGGAGAAGGGACTAACCCTGCTCAGTCCACCTTCCTTGTTTATTGTCTAACTGCAATTTCCAGTTATATTTGGAAAAAAACAGAATAGAATATTCACACAATGTCCATAAGATTTTTTCCCAGTAAATTCGAAGACATCTTTTATATTTTCTAATATTTTAATTTCCTAACAAAATTTTTGGTAGTTAAATTTACTTGAATTTGAACTTCATATGCATACACAGGATATACCTATTTAAATTCAAACATCAGAGCCGCTGGATGAGATGACAGCAAATGGAGTCGGGAATGCGACTGATTCTGTTGAAACAACTACAAATTCTCTCCAGGAATAATGCTGAGAAGAGGTACAGCAATGTGGATCTGTACCACAAAATTTGAGGTCATTACTACTCTTAAAATAAATAATTTAAAATAACACTATTGAATACTTGGGGCTTCCCTGGTGGCTCAGCGGTAAAGATTCTGCCTGCTAGTGCAGGAGATGCAAGAGACATGGGTTTGATCCCAGAGTTTGGAAAAGCCCCTGGAGGAGGAAATGGAAACCCAGTCCAGTATTCTTGCCAGAGTAAGATACGATTGAGCATGCACACATGTATTAATAGCTTAGAGGCACACTGTGTTATTTAATACTCATAACATCCCTATGAGATAGGTAAAACATTATACTCATTTTACAGAGATTTTTGAAAGATTCATTTGTCCAAAAGTGCAGAAATCTTATAGACAGTTCTATCAGGTTTCACATTCCTTACTCAGCCTACTTCATCATCTTTATCTTGTGCCCCTCATCTCCACAACTCATCCCTTCCGGTCTCATTGGCCTTCTCTCTGTTCCAAGAAATGAGCCAAGCCCCTTTCACCTCCAAAATCACTGCAGATGGTGACTGCAGCCATGAAATTAAAAGACGCTTACTCCTTGGAAGGAAAGTTATGACCAATATAGACAGCATATTCAAAAGCAGAGACATTACTTTGCCAACAAAGGTCTGTCTAGTCAAGGCTATGGTTTTTCCTGTTATCATGTATGGATGTGAGAGTTGGACTGTAAAGAAAGCTGAGTGCTGAAGAATTGATGCTTTTGAACTGTGGTGTTGGAGAAGACTCTTGAGAGTCCCTTGGACTGCAAGGAGATCCAACCAGTCCATTCTAAAGGAGATCAGCCCTGGGATTTCTTTGGAAGGAATGATGCTAAAGCTGAAACTCCAGTACTTTGGCCACCTCATGTGAAGAGTTGACTCATTGGAAAAGACTCTGATGCTGGGAGGGATTGGGGCAGGAGGAAAAGGGGACGACAGAGGATGAGATGGCTGGATGGCATCACCGACTCGATGGACGTGAGTCTGAGTGAACTCCAGGAGTTGGTGATGGACAGGGAGGCCTGGCGTGCTGCGATTCATGGGGTTGCAAAGAGTCGGACACGACTGAGCGACTGAACTGAACTGAACAGCATTTATTACACTTTGAAATCTTTTTTTTTTTAATCTTCCCACCAGATCAAATCCTTAGTACTTCATTCACTGAATGAAGAAATAAATCAATAGCCTACTCCTTCTGTACCTGGAGATCCTAGATAGTATTGTGTTATACCAACAGGTATACATCGAAAAGCCATCAGCGCTACTTAGAGAAATATGTATATTCTCTATTTTACTCTCATATTAATTTATTACATTTCTTTAGTGGTTCCAGGACAGCATGACTTAAAAACACCAAGGCTTCTCAGGGGACAGCGCCCTGCTCTACCCAGGCCGACCAGCAGAGGACGGTGTAGGTGGAGGTCTCCTTTCGCGGGCTCCGGCGCCCTAGACGCAGAAGTTGGAGAAGTGCAGTGAAGAGGCGGAGCCAACCCGAAAGGGCGGGGTCACCTGCGAACCTGCCCTTCCAGGGAGGCTCTTCTCCCTCGCCCCGCCCCTTCCCCCGCCCGGGCGGCCATGGCCATTCCCGGCATCCCCTATGAGCGACGGCTTCTCATCATGGCGGACCCTAGAGATAAGGCGCTTCAGGACTACCGCAAGAAACTGCTGGAGCACAAAGAGATTGACGGCCGTCTCAAGGAGTGTGAGTGCACCTTTCTTTCCACGTAATCTCGTACCTGGACCCGCTTCTGTCTCTGCCGAAGCGGAGGCCTTTTGCCGAGTTCGGCAATCGAGTCCCGGGGATGAGAAGGCCTCAGTCCACGGACAAGGCGCTTTGTCATTCCGCCCAGTACTTGGGAAGCCGAGCCTTTTCGGGCGTGGAAATGATCTAGTCTGGTCCAGGTGACAGACAGAACATCCCCAGTTCTGAGATGAAAGTGGAAAATGACCCGACAAAGAGTGGGGAAGAAGTTGGTCAGAGATGTTTCCCAGGTTGAAGTGCAAGGAGTGCGGTGTTGGTGGAGCCCCGGGACCCGCAGCGGGGAGAAGACTTGAGTCAAAGAAGCTCAAGCAAGAGATGAGATTCTAGGGGGATTGGCTTGTTAGTGGAGTAGAAAACCGAACGTGGGGTTTAAGGGATAAGGCGTATCAGTCAGTAATAGCCCTTTTCATCTTTACTCGTGTTATGAATTGTACTGCATTAATTACACACGTTTCCCTTACCTCCTGAACTAAATAAAAAAGTTGCATTTTTTTCTTAATGCACCGTCACCGACGTAATGAATGAAAACCTTAACCATACTTCTGTGGAGCTTTATTTAGGTTAGAAAGCCAGAGGGTAACAGTGCATGTAAATAGATGAAGTGAGGACGGTCTAACTCTTATTCGGATTTGTAATCTCAGATTCGGAAATGTCAGAAGGTCAATATTTGTTAAGAATGTTACCTAAAATGTGCTCAAAGAAGTAAGTATTGCCGATCAAGAAAATAAAAATACGTGCTTTCCCTGAAATATTTCGTTTTGAAACATGTCATCTACAAACAGCATTGTTACTTTTGTGTGGTTTGATTCATTGGATATAAAATATATGTAAAGTGAAACAGACAAAAATTAAGATTTGGTGGCTTAAACTCGCAAAGATTACTTAATTCAAAATGTTCAAATTATATTATTTCAGTAAGGGAACAATTAAAAGAACTTACCAAGCAGTATGAAAAATCTGAAAATGATCTGAAGGCTCTACAAAGTGTTGGGCAGGTAGGTAATGGAGTTCGGGATGTAGAGGGTGATGGTGATTTATTTTTTTAAGCTCTTGGCAAAAAATAATGCTCTCTTTTTTCTTTATTAGATTGTGGGTGAAGTACTTAAGCAGTTAACTGAAGAAAAATGTAAGTGTATTAGATTGTTAGTAAAGACAAAAAGAGCAGGGTTATCTCCTTTCTGTCACCCGCTTTGAATGCTTATTGCTTAAATGATTATAATGAAGGTGGATGATATTCTTGCATAGACTGAGTTTTCTTTCAACTCTTGTCTTTTGGAGAACAGAAATAAAACTCAACGTGCCATCAATGTGGATATATTTAGTTTTTACTTTCTATGTTTCAATTTGTTTTTTCATTTCTTTTTTCCCCTTTAGTCATTGTTAAAGCTACAAATGGACCGAGATATGTTGTGGGTTGTCGTCGACAGGTAACATTTTATATTTGTATAGTGCTTCATAATTGACAAAAGTGCTTTGAGATAAGTTATTTAATTTTCCAGGAAGAAAAGTTAGAAATTATGCCCATAACTCCTGAAGGTGGCTTGTTCAGATATAGCTAATTATTAGCAAAGCCTAAACTCAAACCATGGGAGAAGGCAATGGCACCCCACTCTAGTACTCTTGCCTGGAGAATCCCATGGATGGGGGAGCCTGGTATGCTGGGGTCCATGGGATCGCTAAGAGTCAGACACGACTGAGCGACTTCACTTTCACGCATTGGAGAAGGAAATAGCAACCCACTCCAGTATTCTTGCCTGGAGAATCCCAGGGACGGGGGAGCCTGGTGGGCTGCCGTCTTGGGGTCGCACAGTCATACATGACTGAGCAACTTCACTTTCACTTTCATGCACTGGAGAAGGAAATGGCAACCCACTCCAGTGTTCTTGCCTGGAGAATTCCAGGGACGGGGGAGCCTGGTGGGCTGCCGTTTTGGGGTTGCACAGAGTCGGACATGACTGAAGCAACTTAGCAGCAGCAGCAAACTCAAACCATGGATTTGACTCCTGATGAAAGCTCAGCCGTGTCCGACTCTTTGCAACCCCATGGACTATACTGGCTATGGAATTCTTCAGGCCAGAATACTGGAGTAGGTAGCCTTTCCTTTCTCCAGGGGATCTTCCCAACCCAGGGATTGAACCCAGGTGTTCCGCATTGCCGGCGGATTCTTACCAGCTGAGCCATCCTGGTAGTCTACTTTTCTGCTTAATTGCATTAGCTCAGTCAACTCTACACACAGAGAAATCAAAGAATCTTAGAACTGAAAAATAATTCACATTATTTTATTTTAATGTCTCTTTTTGAAGAAGACTTAAAAGTATTAAACCTTATAAATTGCATTTTAAACGTTCAGAAATATTACTTACCAACTTTACTATAGGTTGAATTGATTTTGTGTGAATTGGTTTAGATTAGAATAAGCAAATGGCAACCCACTCCAGTGTTCTTGCCTGGAGAATCCCAGGGACGGCGGAGCCTGGTGGGCTGCCGTCTGTGGGGTCACACAGAGTCGGACACGACTGAAGTGACTTAGCAGCAGCAGAATAAGCAAATTGAGATAACTCCAAGTTTTATTTTGCAGTCAAAAACTGAGAAATAGATTTGAATTATTTAGTAACCACTGAAGCCAATTTATGTACTACTCTATTCTTTAGGAAATGCCTTTAGCAGATTTTTAAAAACTCATTGAAAGAGCTTTCTCTTGAGTATTTGTTATATCAGGTTTAGGTTTTAAAACATTGATCCGACATGGCTATAGAATGGAATTTTACCCAGGGACAAAGTTCAGTCTTAAGATTTTTGCTTACATATAAGTGGGATGATATTTTCTAAATCAAAATTTTAGATGCCTAATCCTATAAAGAATATCTATGTCCCTTTCAGGACCCTTTGGATGCCAGAAGTTGGCATTTACAGATATTTCATGACTATATGAGGGCAATAGAGCATTTGAATGCTGAAAAATATTAGAAAGGCCAGAGTATATATTGCCTATAGATATAAATGAAATAACTTCTTATTGATCTCTGTTTAAGCTCTTGTTTCAAGTACAGTAGTCCCTCATCCGTGGGGGATATGTTCCAAGACTCCCAGTGGATGCCTGAAACCTAGGCATATACCAAACCTATATGTGCTGTATTTTTTCCTATACATACATATTTATTATGATAAAGTTTCCATTTATAAATAAGGGAGGGGGAACTACTGTATCTGGGAAATACTTTTAGTTTAATCCATTATATTAAACCTAGTATTTAGCTTGCTTCCACTTCAAGTTGCTCTATCTTGTCCAACTCTTCCCAACTCTGTGGACTGTTGCCCTCCTCTGCCCGTGAAATTTTCTAGGCAAGAAAACTGGAGTGAGGTGCCATTTCCTCCTCCAGGGGATCTTCTGACCCAGGGATTGAATCCATGTCTCCTGCATTTCTCTCCTGCACTGGCAGGCAGATTCTTTACCACTGAGCCACCAGGGAAGCCTCTCACTTCATTTTAACTGGCACTAAATCCTAAACCAAGCACTCTCTGCAAAATTCTGTGAAAAGTGTTCAGTAATTTGTGTGATTCTGAAATTGTATTAACAAGCAGTTTTCTAAACTATTGAAAAATAACTTTTTGACAAACAGCTTGAGCATGATTGAATCTCTTTGGATAGATTCTATCCAGTTCTACCCAAATAAGTTACACTGCCTAAATATGCCAATAAATTATTTAGTATGATTCAACTTAACATAAAATATATTTACCGTGGTGTCTGACATGTAGCAAAGGCATAAATGAAGGTTGCTGGGATTTTTTTTATTCTTTAGAATTTTACTAAATCTCTAGAGGGAAACAGTGCATTTCTCCCTTATCTACTGTGATCATAGAGTATATTCTTCTCAAAACCATTAGTTTTTAAAATAAATTTAATGGACGTACTTGTAAGATGCTTTCCTTTCTTTCTTCACAAATGTTGACTAAGGAATTTCTGTATATATACTTTGCTACCAGTTTCCAAAGTCAAAAGTCAGTGCCTAAATCAAAATGATGAGCAAAACTATTAAATAGTGAGCCTTTGAAAGTAAAATATTGCAGTCAGTTCCTGCTTCAAAAACAAAGTCGTTGCCTCCTCAAATTTTGTGTATTAGGGGTTTCACAGTGAGATTGCACAAAAGGGCACTTTTTTAAGAGGCAGAACTGCATGTTGTTTATAATCTAATATTAGTGTTCTCTCTGAAGGGTAAAAATGCTTATTTGGCTTCTAACTGTGCTCTTGTTAGACTGTTATACCCCCTTTCAAGTGTTTATGTGACACTTTCTGTTTTATAAAATTAGCTTGACAAAAGTAAGCTGAAGCCAGGAACAAGAGTTGCTTTGGATATGACTACACTAACTATCATGAGGTAGGTGTCTTATACTATTTAGTTAACCTTTTATTGTCGTGGAGGGAAGATTTTATCCAAAATAGATGCTTCCTGAGATCACTGAATATTTTGCCATTTTTCTGCTTTTACTAATTTCAGATTAGTTTAAACATGATTTTATAAGATCTCGTACACGTTCTTGTATAAGCAAATCATTTATACTTTTTGTAGGCTGAGGCAAAATACATCTTTTAAAAGAAAAGTACACACTTTATCATTACAGATATTTGCCAAGAGAAGTGGATCCATTGGTTTACAACATGTCTCATGAGGACCCTGGGAATGTTTCTTATTCTGAGATTGGAGGGCTATCAGAACAGATTCGGGAATTAAGAGAGGTTGGTAGTGTATGCTTTGTTCTCTGAACTTACCAAGGAATAGTACTGGTTTTAAAATGCCTGAAGGCCAGAGCCTGTGGTGTCTGGGTCTCTGGAGCCTGGGCGGCAGTCGGGAGGCTGAGAGGCAGATGGCAGCCTACCAGCTCCTCTCCCTGCCCCACCTCTGTCCTAGTGGCCACGCCCTACCTGTGTGGTGGTAGCTGGGCTGTCTGTTAAGACGCGTCATGTACATTTGTATCAAAAATAAACAAGTGACCATGAAAAAGAAATACCTGAAGGAAGAGAGAGGATGTAAAACTACTTTGTCCAAATAATGTTTACTGAATATTATATAAATAGTATTTTTGCTGAGAGAAAAATAGCTCTGAAGCTCTAGCTATAAAAATTACAGGTTTTTTTCTAATTTGGAGATAATTTGATGTTAGAAAAATCTTACTCTTTTTTTTTTTATGACAAAGAAGGGGGAAAAAACTAAGAATAATTGACATATACTGAATATATTGAATAATGGATATAATCCAATGCTCATGCCATCTGTTAGTTTGATGATCTTGTAGTTTACTTGGGTTGGAGCACATTTGGATGGTGTGTGTAATGTAGTTTTTTCCCATAACCTCGTTATACTATTACCCTTATAATAGAGTAAGTTATCTGTGTCTTACATATTTTATTTTGTTAAAACTGTTTACTGTCATTTAAGAAAAATACTGGCTTTGGATGGCTTAAATGGTGTGCTGTTGTCCATGGGGTCGCAAAGAGTGGGGCACAGCTTAGCGACTGGACAACAGAAACAATTAAGTTCTTAGGTGAAGAATCAAATCAGGGTTGCCTTGCTTCACAGCACAGATAGCTTCTTAACAATTCTCTTTTAAGCAGATTACATTGTCCTACTGATTTCATCCTAATTTAGGATGGAGATACTCAGGAATGAATTTGGTTATTCAGAAAAGCTTACATTATCTGATTTCAGCACTTTAAATTTCCTCGAACTCTTATTAAAGGTACAGATTCTTAAGCTCTCTGCATGGTTTTGATGTAATGGATTAGGGGTAGAATCCACAGGAATTAGCATTGAAACAAGCATTCTGGGGGCCTTGCGTTACTGTCCAGTGGTTAAGACTCTGTACTCCCAGTGCTGGGACCCTGGGTTCCAGTCCTGGTTGGGAAACTGAAATCCTATGTGCCTCATGGTGTGGCCTAAAATGCAAAAATAAGCAAGCATTCCAGATGATTATGAAACCAAGCTTTTTTAATTTTTTTTTTAACCATACTTGAGGAAGCACTGGCTTAGGCATAAATAAAAGCCTGTTATTTTCACTTAGTAGTTAATGAAAGGGCAGAGAGAGAACTGGTGCTTCATGAAACACTGAAATTTTTTACAGTGGTTTCCTGCATCAGCCATAGGAGCAGAATCTCCCTCTCTCTCTCCTCTCTCTCACACACACACATAAACACACACCACAGACATGCAATCCATTTTCCATCTGCAGACAGTTGAGAATATTAATTACACACACACACCATGGACATCTGTAGACAGTTGAGAATATTAATTAAACACATACAGACACACACAGACCATGAACATGCAGTCCCCTTTTCCATCTGCAGACAGTTGAGAATATTAATTGCCCACAATTTTGGTATGTCTTAATCATACCTTAAGTGCAAAACTACTCAATAAAAGTTTCTCTTTCAAGTTACTGATAAACAGTGGCAGAGTTCATTTTTTGGGGCTCCAATATCACTGCAAATGGTGACCTCAGCCATGAAATTAAAAGACACTTGTCCTTGGAAGAAAAGTTATGACCAACCTAGACAGCCTATTAAAAAACAGAGACATTACTTTGCCAACAAAGGTCCATCTAGTCAAGGCTCTGGTTTTTGCAGTAGTCACGTATGGACGTGAGAGTTGGACTGTGAAGAAAGCTGAGAGCTGAAGAATTGATGCTTTTGAACTGTGGTGTTGGAGAAGACTCGAGAGTCCCTTGGACTGCAAGGAGATCCAACCAGTCCATCCTAAAGGAAATCAGTCCTGAATGTTGATTGGAAGGACTGATGTTGAAGCTGAAACTCTCAATACTTTGGCCACCTGATGTGAAGAGCTAACTCATTGGAAAAGACCCTGATGCTGGGAAAGATTAAAGGTGGGGGGAGAAGGGGGTGACAGACCATGAGATGGTCGAATGGCATCACCAACTCATTGGGCATGAGTTTGAGTAAACTCCAGGAGTTGGTGATGGACAGGGAGGCCTGGCATGCTGCAGTCCATAGGGTTGCAAAGAGTCGGATATGACTGAGCGACTGAACTGAACTAGTTACTCGGACTGAAGAGTTTAAATTGGACAGTCAAATCCTCACCTTTTTGGTCCCTCACTTTGCTTTCTTTGAATCAGTCTTAGGGCATTGAGCTGACTGTGGCTCAATAGCAAGGAGAGAGAATGGAAAGCCTTCCTCAGTGATCAATGCAAAGAAATAGAGGAAAACAATAGAATGGGAAGGACTAGAGATCTCTTCAAGAAAATTAGAGATACCAAGGAACATTTCATGCAAAGATGAGCACAATAAAGGACAGAAATGGTATGGACCTAACAGAAGCAGAAGATACTAAGAAGAGGTGGCAAGAATACACGGAAGAACTATACAAAAAAGACCTTGATGACCCAGATAACCACGATGGTGTGATCACTCACTTAGAGCCAGACATCCTAGAATGCAAAGTCAAGTGGGCCTTAGGAAGCACCACTACGAACAAAGCTAGTGGAGGTGATGGAATTCCAGTTGAGCTATTTCAAATCCTAAAAGATGATGCTGTGAAAGTGCTGCACTCAATATGCCAGCAAATCTGGAAAACTCAGCAGTGGCCACAGGACTGGAAAAGGTCAGTTTTCATTCCAATCCCAAAGAAAGGCAGTGCCAAAGAATGCTCAAACTGTTGCACAATTGCACTCATCTCACACACTAGCAAAATAATGCTCAAAATCCTCCAAGCCAGGCTTCAACAGTATGTGACCCAAGAGCTTCCAGATGTTCAAGCTGGAGTTAGAAAAGGCAGAGGAACCAGAGATCAAATTGCTAACATCCGCTGGATCATCGAGAAAGCAAGAGAGTTCCAGAAAGACATCTATTTCTGCTTTATTGCCTATGCCAAAGCCTTTGACTCTGGATCACAACAAACTGTAGAAAATTCTGAAAGAGATGGGAATACCAGACCACCTGACCTGCCTCCTGAGAAATCTGTATGCAGGTCAAGAAGCAACAGTTAGAACTGGACATGGAACAACAGACTGCTTCCAAATCAGGAAAGAAGTACGTCAAGGCTGTATATTGTCACCCTGCTTATTTAACTTATATGCAGAGTGCATCATGTGAAATGCTGGGCTGGATGAAGCACAAGCTGGAATCAAGACTGCTGGGAGAAATATCAATAACCTCAGATATGCAGATGGCACTACCCTTATGGCAGAAAGCAAAGAAAAACTAAAGAGCCTCTTGATAAAGTGAAAGAGCAGAGTGAAAAAGTTGGCTTAAAACTCAACATTCAGAAAAGTAAAATTATGGCATCCAGTCCCATCACTTCATGGCAAATGGATGTGCGAATAGTGGAAACAGTGAGAGACTTTATTTTTGGGGGCTCCAAAATCACTGCAGATGGTGGCTGCAGCCATGAAATTAAAAGACGTTTGCTCCTTGAAAGAAAAGCTATGACCTATCTAAACAGCCTGTTAAAAATCAAAGACATTACTTTACCAAAAAAGATCCGTCTGTTCAAAGCTATGGTTTTTCCAGTAGTCATGTATGGATGTGAGAGTTGGAATGTGAAGAAAGCTGAGTGTTGAAGAATTGATGCTTTTGAACTGTGGTGTTGGAGAAGACTGGAGAGTCCCTTGGACTGCAAAGAGATCCAACCAGTCCATCCTAAAGGAAATCTGTCCTGAATGTTCATTGGAAGGACTGATGTTGAAGCTGAAACTCCCAGTACTTTGGCCACCTGATGTGAAGAGCTAACTCATTGGAAAAGACCCTGATGCTGGGAAAGATTGAAGGCGGGAGGAGAAGGTATGACAAAGCATGAGTTGGTTGGATGGCATCAACAGTGCAGTGGATATGAGTTTAAGCAAGCTCCAGGAGTTGGTGATGGACAGGGAAGCCTGGCACGCAGCAGTCCATGGGATTGCAAAATGTCGGACACAACTGAGCAACTGAACTGAATTAGAACATTAAGAGCAGAACTTACGGTTTTATTAAGACCATGACAAATGGCAACCTAAGAAAATTTTAAATAACATTTCTTTCAGTGGCAGTTTTATCCTTATTTTTGTTGTATTCAAATGCAAAGTAGTGTGGATCTTTTTGGGATTTTTTTGCTTAACTGATTTCTTGTAGTATAATTTTTTTGTTGATGCATAGGTTATATTCAGTGAAATTATAAATGTACAAGTTTTTAAATGTACAGTTCAAGTATGTTTTGACAGGTTATATGCCTGTGCAACCATCACTTCTGCTAAGGGTGTGGTTATTTTAACAAGTGTGTTAAATAAGTAGTACAAATTACCACATGCTTTTTTTTTAAAAATGAGTATTTTTATGTATTTATTTGACTGTCCTCATCTTAATTGTAGCATGCAAGATCTAATTCCCCAGCCCAGCCTTCTGCATTGGGAGTGTGGAGTCTTAGGCACTGGACCACCAGGGAAGTTCTGCCACATGCTTTTTAATTAATTTTTAAAATATTTTAAGCTCTTTAGATTTAAGAGATATCTTACATCTGCCTGATAAAAGACCTCTAATATAAATGGTTTTATATAGCACCGAATTCTAGATCTATTATGAATTATGCGTGTACGTAACAGCTCATATTGTACTTAAAATATTTGAAAGTATGTTAAAATGTTAACTAACTGTTTAAGAACCTGTAACTTCTTTTCTAGGTAATAGAATTACCTCTTACAAACCCAGAATTATTCCAGCGTGTAGGAATAATACCTCCAAAAGGCTGTTTGTTATATGGACCACCAGGTTGGTATTAAGCTTCATCTGTCTCAGTATGAATCAATGAATAAAACAATAAGATGGAAATATTTAATGTTGCCATTTCAGCCTTCATTCTGTTCAGAGTAAGGAAGCAACTGGAGATGTGTATCTATAATTTTCTTAGGCTTGCTTCGTCTTATGTTTCATAAGTATATATCTTAACATGTTGTGTGATTCTGGCCAGTATTCCCATGTGGTTCACAGACCCATGGGTATCCCAGAGATACTTTCAGGGCATCTGCAAGGTCAGAACTTACTCTTGTAATACTAAGATGTCAACACAGTGAAAAAGGCAGCTAACATCTGTGTTGATGGTTCAAGGCTGCTCATGATGTATCATGAATCAGTTAAGTCAGTGGCACAAAATGTTACAATAGTCATTGTCTTTGTGGCCATTCAACATGTGCAGTATGAAAAGAGACCAGTTTCACTTTAAAATGTCCTTGATTAACTGGTAAAAATACGAACTTTTGATCCTTGAATAATGTCTTGTATTTTGTGAGGAAATGGAAAATAAAGTACTTCTGTTGCATTCTTAATAGGGTAGATATCGCCAGGAAAACCATTTGTGCTGTTATACAGTTGCCTGCTGATCGTTGCTTTTCACAGAGTGCCATTTTACTTGAAAGAAAAATTTACAATTAATTATCAGACTGGTTATTGGTAATCTTGCAAATATTTTTTAAGAAAATGAAGTTAGCCAATCATGTTAAACAACTGCCCCATCTGTAACCGTTGATAAAATTGGAACTTTTCACATGAAAATTAGTTTTTGAAAACTTTATATCTGGTACTATGAGTTTGACAACTTTCCCAGTGTGTTAATACAGGACAGGATGAGATTGGTGATGGTATTAGCAAATGTGATTTTTTAAATATTGTATAATGGAAAATGCCAGTATTTGGAAGATTTTAATAATCCACTGAATCAGTAGTTTCCAAATAGCCAATACTTAATATTACAATATCATACCAAAATAAAGATCCACTTAGTGTGTAGTATAGACCAATGGATTTTAATATGCAAGTTTTCATCATAGTTTGTTAGTAAGTAGGGTTTGGTATATTTCTAGTTAGTATTTGATTGGCTTAAAATAAAATTAGAAAGGATATTTTGAATAAAATGGAAATTCTCTTCAGGACTTAGCCTCCTTTTGCAAAATTTACTATTCAAAGGATTACATTCTTAAAAGCTTTTGAAAATTTATCTTATTTCCCCTCAAATTTATATTACTTTTCAAAAATTACTTTTTTTTTCATTCCCAGGTACAGGAAAAACACTCTTGGCACGAGCTGTGGCTAGCCAGCTGGATTGCAATTTCTTAAAGGTAAAGGGAAGATTCTTTGTGTAGTTGTTGAAATTAAATTTGAATTGTCTTATGTTTACCTTAATGTTTTTCCTTTAATCAGGTTGTATCTAGTTCTATAGTAGACAAGTACATTGGTGAAAGTGCTCGTTTGATCAGAGAAATGTTTAATTATGCCAGGGACCATCAGCCATGCATCATTTTTATGGATGAAATAGATGCTATTGGTAAGAATAACAGTTTTTAAAATTTATTTTAAACTTTACTTGAAAGTGTTAGGAAAACTTTTTTTAATCTAAAAGAAACTTTTCCATCTCTTTTCACCTCTAATTGCAACTTCTGTGAAGTAGCAAGATGAATTGAATGTTACTGTTTTTTGATTCTTAAAGTTTAACCAATCTTAATAAATAAACTTTAACATTGAGAAAATGAGAAACATACCAAAATAAATTCTATCAGTATAATTTTTGTTAATTAATTTTCATCTTAATACTTTAAACCCTATAACTATCATTTTCGTATTGTTTTCTTAAATGATGCTTAAAGAGGAAGAGTAACACATAAGTTTCCATATCATTATTTTAGGTGGTCGCCGGTTTTCTGAGGGTACTTCAGCCGATAGAGAGATTCAGAGAACTTTAATGGAGGTAATATTTGGTAAAAGTGGTTTAGAAGAAAATCAGTATTTATAAAATGAATAAGTATACATTGGATATTTGAAAGTCAAAATATGTACAATGGTTTAAATGAAGAATGCACTTACATATGAAATTAGAAAATATTGCCAGGAATGAGCACTTTTCTCTGGCACAGTCTCTAGTAAGAAAATGAGTCCTAGAAAACAATAGGGATATCCACAGATTTTCATTTGATTTATTGCTGGCTGTACTGTTCTGTTTTTTGAGCAGACTGGCCATTTAATATTTAAATTGTATATTGTATTTATGTTGTGAATGTGATCTTATATTAGTTTTATAAAGATATTTTACAAGTGACAAATATATTAAAACTGATAACAGTAAATGAATTGTGATTATGTATTAGGCTATTCTGAAAATTACTAATACTTTCCTCTATTGTTGACAACGAAAGAAGGCTAAAATTGTTTTGATTATTGAAGATGGATGCTGGGATATTGAAATGTATATTAAAGCTTTTTCCCACTCTTAAGTTCTGTGAAACTGATGGCAAGATTTTAAACACATTTTCCAACTTCTATAAATAGATAGGTAGCGTAGGTAATACATTGTCAGTTTCTGTCTTAGTGGGGATATTGGAAAATTGTTTTTTATACATGTTTCTGGTCTGCTCAGAATATACACAGTAGTTTAAAATTAGTTGTAGAGTCTTTGATAAGCCTTAAATTGAATTATTTTTAAAGCAACACATGCTAGTTTTATTCATGTAGCTGATATGTTATTAGCTAACATTTTGGGAATGTTAGACATGTTGACATAAAGAAATAGACATATTATTAGATTAGCTTTGTTTTAAAGATGTTATTGAATGCAGTTTTTTCCAGCATTTACTCAAGAAGACTTTAGAAATCGAAGGAAATATGTTAGGTGTCTCAGTATTTCTATGTATAATAGAATTATTTGAAAAGATATTTAATGGATTTATTATCAGGTTTGTAGAAAATCATTGTGTCCAGTTATGCTAATGTAAATTTTATATCTGGCATACCATAAGCACTTGAAATGTTAGTTATTATTTTTACTTTAAAACTAATTCTATCAAAAAATTCGAACATTGGAAATCAGATCCACATAGTTTAGTTTCATAATTTTTGATTAGATGGATGCCTTCGGATTTATTAGACCTAGTCTGAAAGCTGTAGAAAGGTATATAGTTAAATAATCTATCTTGGAACTTTTAGCATAAAAAATACATCCTTTTATGTAAGAAAAAAATATTCCATCAAATGATCATTCTGTACCTCATATATCTATCTGTAAGCAATGCATTTCATGGCTTTAGGCATATAAAAGTTCTGTCTTGAATTTTTTAATGGTTGGGATATTTTATAAAATGTACCTTTGATTTATATTCACAAATACATTCTTAGCTACTGAATCAAATGGATGGATTTGATACTCTGCATAGAGTTAAAATGATCATGGCTACCAACAGACCAGATACACTGGATCCTGCTTTGCTTCGTCCAGGCAGATTAGATAGAAAAATACGTGAGTTAAAATTCTTTGCCTGCTGTCCATTTCTCTTCGTCTATGTCTATTTATCTATCCCAAACCTCCTCCTCACCCCCTACTCTATTTAACAAAGAAAAAACCTGACTGTAATAGAATTTTTTATAATTTTCTTATTTTCAGATATTGATTTACCAAACGAACAAGCAAGGTTAGATATATTGAAAATCCATGCAGGTCCCATTACAAAGCATGGTGAAATAGGTAAGGAAATAGCTTATTTTTTATATATTCACATTTAGTAACCATGAAGCAAAATACTACTGGATATTACCGATAGTCTGCCAAATTGAGTTTTAGATTCAGGAAACACGGTGGTCTTGAATTCAGCTAATAGTTATTGAGCATCTGCTCTATGCTGAGTTGTTCTAAGTGCCTAGGATATAGCAATGAACAAAACAGACAAGTTCCTGCCATCATATGACTTGTCAGGAGAGACAGGTGAAGTGAGTAAAATATTCAGTTGACTCTTGAGCAACGTGGGATTGAACTGTGTGGATCAGCTTATATGGGGATCTTTTTCTCTAGCAAATGCTGTAGTACTACCTCACTGGCTTTGGTTGAATGAACAGATGCAGAATCATGGATATGGAAGGCTGACTATAAGTCATGCACAGATTTTCGATTATGCAGAGAGCTAATGCGTATACCCTTTGTGTTCTTCAGAGTCAACAGTCTAGTATGTTCAGTTCAGTTCAGTCGATCAGTCATGTCCGACTCCTTGCGAACCCATGGACTGTAGCACACCAGGCTTCCCTGTCTATCACCACCTCCTGGAGCTTGCTCAAACTCATGTCCATCAAGTCATTGAAGCCATCTAACCATCTCATCCTCTGTCATCCCCTTCTCCTCCCGCCTTCAATCTTTCCCAGCATCAGGGTCTTTTCCAATGAGTCAGTTCTTTGCATAAGGAAGCCAAAGTATTGGAGTGTCAGCTTTAGCTTCAGTCCTTCAAATGAATATTCAGGACTGATTTCCTTTAGGATAGACTGGTTGGATCTCCTTGCAGTCCAAGGGACTCTCGAGTCTTCCCCAACACCACAGTTCAAAAGCATCAATTCTTCGGCACTTAGCTTTCTTTATGGTCCACCTCTCACATCCATACATGACTACTGGAAAAATCATAGCCTTGACTAGATGGACCTTTGTTGGTAAAGTAATGTCTCTGCTTTTTAACAGTCTGTTTAGGTTGGTCATAGCTTTTCTTTCAAGGAGCAAACGTCTTTTAATTTCATGGCTGCAGCCACCATCTGCAGTGATTTTGGAGCCCCCAAAAATAAAGTCTCTCACTGTTTCCACTATTCGCACATCCATTTGCCATGAAGTGATGGGACTGGATGCCATAATTTTACTTTTCTGAATGTTGAGTTTTAAGCCAACTTTTTCACTCTGCTCTTTCACTTTATCAAGAGGCTCTTTAGTTTTTCTTTGCTTTCTGCCATAAGGGTAGTGCCATCTGCATATCTGAGGTTATTGATATTTCTCCCAGCAGTCTTGATTCCAGCTTGTGCTTCATCCAGCCCAGCATTTCACATGATGCACTCTGCATATAAGTTAAATAAGCAGGGTGACAATATACAGCCTTGACGTACTTCTTTCCTGATTTGGAAGCAGTCTGTTGTTCCATGTCCAGTTCTAACTGTTGCTTCTTGACCTGCATACAGATTTCTCAGGAGGCAGGTCAGGTGGTCTGGTATTCCCATCTCTTTCAGAATTTTCTACAGTTTGTTGTGATCCAGAGTCAAAGGCTTTGGCATAGGCAATAAAGCAGAAATAGATGTCTTTCTGGAACTCTCTTGCTTTCTCGATGATCCAGCGGATGTTAGCAATTTGATCTCTGGTTCCTCTGCCTTTTCTAACTCCAGCTTGAACATCTGGAAGCTCTTGGGTCACATACTGTTGAAGCCTGGCTTGGAGGATTTTGAGCATTATTTTGCTAGTGTGTGAGATGAGTGCAATTGTGCAGTAGTTTGAACATTCTTTGGCATTGCCTTTCTTTGGGATTGGAATGAAAACTGACCTTTTCCAGTCCTGTGGCCACTGCTGAGTTTTCCAGATTTGCTGGCATATTGAGTGCAGCACTTTCACAGCATCATCTTTTAGGATTTGAAATAGCTCAACTGGAATTCCATCACCTCCACTAGCTTTGTTCGTAGTGGTGCTTCCTAAGGCCCACTTGACTTTGCATTCTAGGATGTCTGGCTCTAAGTGAGTGATCACACCATCGTGGTTATCTGGGTCATCAAGGTCTTTTTTGTATAGTTCTTCCATGTATTCTTGCCACCTCTTCTTAGTATCTTCTGCTTCTGTTAGGTCCATACCATTTCTGTCCTTTATTGTGCTCATCTTTGCATGAAATGTTCCTTGGTATCTCTAATTTTCTTGAAGAGATCTCTAGTCCTTCCCATTCTATTGTTTTCCTCTATTTCTTTGCATTGATCACTGAAGAAGCCTTTCTTATCTCTCCTTGCTTTTCTTTGGAACTCTGGATTCAAATGGGTGTATCTTTCCTTTTCTCCTTTGCCTTTAGCTTTTCTTCTTTTCTCAGCTCTTTGTAAGGCCTCCTGAGACAACCATTTTGCCTTTTTGCATTTCTTTTTCTTGGGGATGGTCCTGATCTCTGTCTCCTGTACAATGTCAGGAACCTCCATCCATAGTTCTTCAGGTACTCTATCAGATATAATCCCTTAAATCTATTTGTCATTTCCACTGTATATTTGTAAGGGATTTGATTTAGGTCATACCTGAATGGCCTGGTGTTTTTCTGTACTTTCTTCAATTTAAGTCTGAATTTGGCGATAAGCAGTTCATCACCTGGGCCACAGTCAGCTCCTGGTCTTGTTTTTGCCAACTGTATAGAGCTTCTCTATCTTTTGCTGCAAAGAATATAATCAATCTGATTTTGGTATTGACCATCTGGTGATGTCCATGTGTAAAGTCTTCTCTTGTGTTTTTGGAAGAGAGTGTTTTCTAAGACCAGTGTTTTCTCTTGGCAAAACTCTGTTAGCCTTTGCCCTGCTTCATTTTGTACTCCAAAGCCAAATTAGCCTATTATTCCAGGTATCTCTTGACTTCCTACTTTGGCTTTCCAGTCCCCTAAAATGAAAAGGACATCTTTTTTGATGTTAGTTCTAGAAGGTCTTGTAGGTCTTCATAGAACCCTTCAACTTCAGCTTCTTCAGCATTATTGGTCGGGGCAGAGACTTGAATTACTGTGATATTGAATGGTTTGCCTTGCAAACGAAAAGAGATCATTCTGTCGTCTTTGAGATTGCACCCAAGTACTGCATTTTGCAGTCTTTTGTTGACCATGAGGGCTACTTCATTTCTTCTAAGGGATTCCTGCCCACAGTAGTAGATATAATGGTCATCTGAGTTAAATTCACCCATTCCAGTCCATTTTAGATCACTGATTCCTAAAATGTTGATGTTCACTTTTGCCATCTCCTGTTTGACCACTTCCAATTTGCCTTGATTCATAGACCTAACATTCCAGGTTCCTATGCAGTATTGCTCTTTACACCTTCGGACTTGACTTCCATCACCAGTCACATCCACAACTGGGTGTGTTGTTTTTGTTTTGGCTCCATCTCTTCATTCTTTCTGGAGTTATTTCTCCACTGATCTCCAGTAGCATATTGGGCACCTACCGACCTGGGGAGTTCATCTTTCAGTGTCCTATCCTTTTGCCTTTTCATACTGTTCATGGGGTTCCCTTCTCCAGTGGACCATGTTTTGTCAGAACTCTCTACCATGACCCGTCCATCTTAGGAGGCCGGTACACTCATGTGTCATAGTTCTTTGATTTAGACAAGGCTGTGGTCCAGATCAGTTTGATTAGTTTTCTGTGATTGTGGTTTTCATTCTGTTGCCCTCTGCTGGATAAGGACAAAAGGCTTATGGAAACTTCCTGATGGCAGAGACTGATTGAGGGGGAAACTGGTTCTTGTTTTGTGGGACAAGCCCTGGGACAGTGCTGAGTAAATCTTTAATCCAACTTTCTGTTGATGGGCTGTGTTCCCTCCCTGTTGGCTGGCCGCACTGTGGTGGAGGTGATGAAGGTAGTGGTGACCTCCTTCGAAAGGTCCCGTGCACGCACAGCTGCACTCAGCGCCCCCAGCCCCGCGGCAGCCACCGCCGACCCACGCCTCCACCAGAGACTGGACACTCGCGGGCAAGTCTGGGGAAGTTTCTTGTTGGGTCACTGCTCCTTTCTCCTGGGTCCTGTTGCATACAAGGTTTTGTTTGTGCCCTCCAGGAGTCTGTTTCCCCAGTTGTCTGTAAGTTCTGGCGGCTTTATAGTGGGGTTAATGGTGACCTCCTCCAAGAAGGCTTATGCCATACCCAGATCTGCTGCACTCAGAGCTCCTGTCTCTGTGGCAGGCCACTGCTGACCTGTACCTCCACAGGAGACGCACAGACACTGTTCTGGCTCAATCTCTGTGGGGTCTCTGGGTCCTGGTGCACACAAGGTATGTTTGAGCCCTCCAAGTGTCTCTGGTTGTATGCGATTTGATTTTAAACGCAATTTTGCCCTTCCTACCGTCTTGCTGGGGCTTCTCCTTTGCCCTTGGACATGGGGTGTCTTTTTGGTGGGAACCAGCATTCTCCTGTCAACATTTGTTCAGCAGTGAGTTGTAATTCTGGAGTTCTTGCAGAAGATGAGTGTATGTCCTTCTACTCTGCCATCTTGACTTGCCTAATAACATAGTTACTGGGTGATTATAAGTAGTATGGAGAAAAATAAAGCAAGAAAAGGGGAATAGGTAATGTCAGGAGCAGGTATGAACATGTATACAGTTTTGAATGGAGGTAAGGAGGGGGAAGCACAGGGAAGGCCTTACCAAAGTGATTTTTAAGTAGTGACCTAGAAGAATATTTGGGGGAAGATCATGCAGAAGGATCATCAAGTAAGAAGACTGTGAAGTAGATGCATTCCTGGAACATTCTAGGGCCAGCATTGAGATCAAAGTGTCTGTGGCAGAGTCAGTGGGACAGTAGCAAGTGAAGTGGGCTTCCCTGGTGGCTCAGCAGTAAGAATCTGCCTACTATGCAGGAGAGGTGGGTTTGATCCCTGGATTGGGGAGATTCCCCTGGAGAAGGGCATGGCAGTGCACTCCAGTGTTCTTGCCTGGGAAATCCCATGGACAGAGGAGCCTGGGGGGCTACAGTCCTTAGGGTTACAAAGAGTTAGACACAACTGAAGTGACTTTGAAGCAGCAGCAAGTGAAATAAATCATAGAAGTAATAGGAATCAGGTTGTGTAAAGCCTTATTGAGGCCACTGAGTAGGAACTCTGGCTTTTGTTTTTAGTGGTATGGATACTGTTGGAGGATTGTGAGCAGAGGAATGATATGACCTTTTTATTATTTAACCTTCTATTGCAGAAAATTGGAAATACATAAAAGTAGAGATGAGTATAATCTTATCAAGTATTAATTCCCCCAGCTTCAGTAATTAACTCTTGGCCAATCTTGTTTCATCTGTAATCTCTTCTACCTCTTACTTTCTCTTTGGCTTTTTAAATTCCAGGCATTATATCATTTGTAAATTTTTCAAATTTCACTTACCTTAATTAAGATCATTCTGGCTACAGCTAGAGGGACAAGGATATAAACAAGAGGATCGATAAGGTTATTTCAGTAATGCAGGCAAAAGATGATGGTGGCTTGGTTTAAGGAGGCAGCAGCATCTTTTGTACTAATGTGATTCTCGACATGTTTTTAAGATAGAGGTCATAGGACTTGCAAATGAATCAGATGTAGGGTGTGAGCTAAAGAGAAGAACCATGAATGACATAGGTTTTTGATTCATGCAACTGGACAAATGGAATTGCCATCAATTAAATTTGAGGTAAGACGGGAAAGATTAAGTTTTAGAGGGAGAATGAAGAATTTTATTCTGGCAATATTTAATTTGAGATGCCAGTTAGATAGCCAAATAAAGATGTTGATTAGTAATTCTTGGTGCATCAATAGTTCATTGGAGAGGTCTGTGCTGAAGCCAGAAATATGGGTAATGTCAGCATAAAAATGGTTCTAAGGAAGTGACCATGGATAGAGAAGGGTTTTAAAAACTGAGCTAATTCCAGCATTAAGAAGTTGAGAGGAAAAACCATCAAAGGAGACTGAGAAAGGATAGTCACAGAGGTAGGAATTAACCAGGAACTGATGGTATCCTGGAAGATAAATGAAGACATTATTTTAAGGAGGGACTAATTTCCTGTCAAATGCTGACAGTGGGCCTGATAAGAAGAGTTCTGAGATTGGATTTACTAGGTGAGGATCATTGGTGATCTCATGAAAAGAAATTGGAGTGAGAGCCTTATGCAGATGGATGTCAGAGAGATGAGGACATGAGGCATTGAGTTCAGACGCTTCTTTTAGGAGTTCTTTAGCAAAGGGGAGAAGACCTGGAGGTGCAGCAGAAATGGAGAATAGGAACTGGGGGAGTTTTCTTTAAGATGGAGGAATTTACAACACTTTTTTTTTTTTTTTGCTGATGATAATGATCTAGGAGAGAGAGATAAGTGAAGACTAATTGATGAATTGTCTATGTGATTTCAAATAGAGATTCACATATTCTAGATTGCCTGACAAGGGTGTCTTATCACAGATTTTCACATTGTAGTAGCCTTTGTTGCCTCTCTTCTTCCTATCCTTCATCAAGTCTATAATTGCTTGCCCTAATCAGCAGCTCTTCAAGTCTGTCATGTGGACAGAAAGGTCACTTAGCTACTACTGTTATCATAGATCTCACCACTTGGAGCTTTCACAGAAACCAGAAAATCTAGCCAATAGTCATGCTAGCATTTAAAATTGTGTGTGGTAAAATGATGTCTGATGACTTATTTTTGGTGTAGTTTGTATTTATTTTAATGATTCAATTCCACTGTGGTTACAGTTGGTTTTGAATGTTCTGAATTTGTTCAAATTAGATACTTGGTTACAGTTTTAGAGTCATAACTTGACAGATACGTGAAGTTCACATGTGTTTAATTGTGCCTCTGTGTACAAACAGGTTAAGATGCTTTCAGATCTTGATTGTTTCTTGGTTTTAGAGTTTTAGAAGTACGTTTATTTCTGCTTGGTGCTGGTTTACTTAACAGAAGTATTGCTTTTAGTTGTTGATTTTGTGGAATATTGACACAGATGTTGCCTAGCTGACTTATTTCAAAGCAAGCTCTTAATTTAAATTTTCTATATGGTCATAAATCAAGTAAAGGTCTACTGTAACTATTTTTTTTTTTACAACTAATTTCCAGTATTTTTCTTAAACAGATTATGAAGCAATTGTGAAGCTTTCAGATGGCTTTAATGGAGCAGACCTAAGAAATGTTTGTACTGAAGCAGGTAAGGCTTTAAAGTACAGTTTTTACTCTTGATTTCGATTTGTTTAATTTACTAAAAATGTGCTGATGTTTGTCCAGATGCAGAGCCTGGACTTTGCAAGGTTTTGAGTGCTTGTTATTTTCTGGGAAATTGATTCCAAGAAGTAGGAGAGAACAGGGCAAGTGAGATGTGAAGAGGGAAGGCTGTTACAAGGGTACATCGCTAAAGTAACTGTTGTAGGCAGGAGGTGTTTGATTCTGATGAAGCTTCAGAGAAACATACAGAATTCTTTCCAGGATTGTCTGGCTGAAATATGGGAGACCAGAGCATTTATTTACCAGCTCTTATCCTCTATTCCTCCATGGGACGAGATCCCCTTGGGAAAGTTAACTTCTTGGCACTTACAGATGCCTCTGGGTAGGGTATGGAAAAACATGTATGTGATAGCATGCTGTCCCCCTGGAGTAAGTCTGAGACCGTTCAGAACTGCCACGCCTGTGCTGGAAACCCAGCCGGGCCAGCACTGGGGGTCACTCCATCTGCTGCAAAATGGTTGACAGGCCTTCTGACACTGGTCAGCCAGTTTGAAAGCTGGATTTATGAGTTTTGTGTTCATACAGTTTGTGGAAATGTAGTAGTTTTTTAGTATGATTTTCTCTGTGAATTGTGTGATTTTTATTTCTGGTACCAAGTGGCTTTAAAACCCTACAGAGTCACTTAGATTTGTCCTCCACACAAAATTTTTAAATTAAAAAAATTAATATCTACAGTAGATTTTAGACTTTCATAGGTTGCATATGAACAGTTTTTAAGTATTACAATATGTGATTTCCTCTTGTTTTCATTTTACCTTTAGCCTTATTTTTACATTTCTTGTAAATTCACCAGTGTTTAAAGAGGCTGCTCAGACATGCTTCTCCATAGGAGTATCTTCATGGGTATACTGTGACTCAGTATCTAGATCAAAATCTGCAGGTCCAGAAACTCTGAGTAGAAGTCACAGTTAATTGGCTTATTAACAATTAATAATTGGCTTATTAATAAGCCAAAATATTGAGGTAAACTCAGTAACCTACACTAAAAGCAAAGCAAAAGTGAAGTTGCTCAGTCGTGTCGGACTCTTTGGAACCCCATGGACTCTAGCCTACCAGGCTCCTCGGTCCATGGAATTTTCCAGGCCAGAGTACTGGAGTGGGTTGCCATTTCTTTCTCCAGGGTATCTTCCCAACACAGGGATCGAACCTGGGTCTCCCACATTGCAGGCAGACACTTTACCAACTGAGCCACCAGGGAACCCCACAACTTAAATTATGACATTCTCCTTTCAGAATCTACATTGGACCAAATTATTAGAAGATTATTTTGGTGAAACTGAAATCCAAACAAAAGCAGTATCATAATCTTAAAAGCTGATTCCATTAAGTTATATTCTTTCCCCCACATTTTTTAAAGTTTATTTTTAGCTTTTTCCCAATAAAGAATTGTAACGTGTGGATTAAAATTTAAGCTTTTTATGCTTCTCATCTGGAGACAAACTGAATTTCTTTGGTTTTCTTTTTATTCAGCTTCAAATTTTTTTTGTTAACATATCTTTCTGTGAGTTAAAATATATTTAATTCAATTATAGTTGTCTTTTTCCATTCAGATCCTGAGATTATTTTTCTTTTTGAGAATGTATCTCAGATTCACTCATTCACTAAAAATTATTTGGAAACAGTAATATGCACAAGGTTTGGAAAAATAGCTTGCCTAATTAAATTACAGCCTTCTAAACAGGTTTTAAAACCTCACTATTAAAAAAACTAGTCATTTCCACTCACCTAATTTCTGAGGATAGCACAGAATAACTATTGCCAAGATTTATTATGTAGAAATCTTAAAAGGGAAGACAGGAAGCAACCCTTGAAATTTTCTATTGCAATCCAGTCATTTAATGTTAGTGAAAATTCAGTATAAGCAGATGCTCAGTGAAAACAGTAGTAGGATTCATTTATTTAGTAGATTATTTTACCAGTTTTAACTTATCATGAAATTAGGTTTGTCTAATATGGGGACCTACATCTATGACACAATTAATGTTTTTTAAAAACACATACAAATCTTTACCTCCTTGTCAAGTAGTATTTGACAAGTAACTTGTCAAAAATTTGAAAGCAAAAATTGAATTGTGGTATTTGAATATGAAAGTCATATTATCAATTTGTACATGCAAAAGGTAAATTTTCTTATGAATAATGCCACTGGCTTTTGTTAAAGCCTACTGTTGACTTTAATTCTTATTCTCTAAGTTTTTGATTATTAACAAGGAAAAGATATCAAAGTTACTGGAGTTGTTTTGTGTTTTCCCAAACCATAGATGGGAGAAGGCAATGGCAACCCACTCCAGTACTCTTGCCTAGAAAATCCCATGGACAGAGGAGCCTGGTAGGCTGCAGTCCACGGGGTTGCAAAGAGTCAGACACGACTGAGCTACTTCCCTTTTACTTTTCACTTTCATGCATTGGAGAAGGAAATGGCACCCCACTCCAGTGTTCTTGCCTAGAGAATCCCAGGGACAGAGGAGCCTGGTGGGCTGCCGTCTTTGGGGTTGCACAGTCGGACACGACTGACTCGACTTAGCAGCAGCAGCAAACCATACATGCACTCCCTCCTTCCAGGGGATTGCTGCATGTAGAGTTAGGAAAGATCTGCCTAAAATGTGTATGTATGTATTGTTGATAGTTGGGTTTTGTTTGATGGCTTCCCTGGTGACTCAGATGGTAAAGCATCTGTCTGCAATGCAGGAGACCTGGGTTCGATCCCTGGGTTGGGAAGATCCCCTGGAGAAGGAAATGGCACCCCACTCCAGTACTCTTGCCTGGAGAAATCCCATGGACAGAGGAGCCTGGTAGGCTACAGTCCATGGGGTTGCAAAGAGTCAGACATGACTGAGTGACTTCTCTTTTACTTTCACTTTTGTTTTTTCAAGATGCCATTGGATACAGGGACTATGTGAGCTGGAGTTAAGTATCCAGATAATTTTCTCATTGTTTCCTAATTTTTGGTTTGGAAAATAATGCGCACTATAGCTATGGAAATCAGTTGAACAATGATAGTGGTTTTTAACAAATTGGAACTGCTTGCTGAGAAGTAGTACATCTGGGTTCCTTCACATTTATTCCATAAAATAATATTACATTATTTACTTTTCTTTTAAAGGTTTTTAAATTGAGATATAGGTTTAATTGATATATAAACTAAATTGACATTTAGTCTCATGTGTACAACATAATGATTAAGTATTTGTATATATTATGAAATGACCACCACAGAAAGTCTAGTTAACATTCCGTCATCACACATAGAAAAATATTTTTCTCGTGATCTACTCTTAGCAACTTTCACATATAAAATGCAGTGTTAATAAGTATAGTCACCATGCTGTACATTACATCTCCAGGACTTACTTTTTTAAGTGGAAGTTTGTACCTTTTGACCACCTTCACCCATTTCACTTACCCGTCTTCGTTATTTTATAATAAATAATCACATATTAAATATAGCTTCATTATTTTATAATAAATAATCACATATTAAATATAGCAGTCATGTTGTTTTATTCTCCACAGGTATGTTTGCAATTCGTGCCGATCATGATTTTGTAGTACAGGAAGACTTCATGAAAGCAGTCAGAAAAGTGGCTGATTCTAAGAAGCTAGAGTCTAAATTGGACTACAAACCTGTTTAATTTACTGTAAGGTTTTTGATGGCTGCATGACATCTATTGGCTTAGTTTTAAAAAAGTTAAGGAAAATAATGTATGTATTGGCAATGATCTCATTAATAGCATATGAATAAAAATGTGTATGAATTTAACATTGTAAAAATTAGTAATTCAGTAATTCTGCTTTTAAGAAGTACAGAGGAAATTTGTATGTTTGTTAATGTTGCATTTATTGCAGCAGAAGTCAGAAGAGTATGTTGAAGCTTTTTGTATTTGCTGTGTGAGTATTTTGTAAAACCTTGAAAATGGTTTGACATAGTAGTACCAGGGAGCATTTCTTATGACTTATTTTATATCACTTGTTTTCCTCATCCTAAAAAGTTTAATAAAATCTGTTTAATTTAGTTCTCCTACAAATATTCTTGTCTTTTATAAGACTACACTTACAATGGTCTATTAGGTTCTTTAGTAAGTATAATAAACTAATAACCAAGATGAACTTGTATTTAGATCGTAGATTTTTGAACTTTAAAACAGTACCTACACTCAGTGTTCAAGACCATTTTATTACATGTAACATAGGGGTGTGTGTGTGTGTGTGAGAGAGAGAGAGAGAGAGAGAGAGTCTATATCTGTATATCCCTCCTTCCAGAAAGTCTTTATTTATTCTTTGCCTACTATGATTAGGCTGTATGATAGTTGATTGATACAGTACATGCACATCCATACCTTTTTTTTAAGATTATGATTAAAAGTAATGTTTGCTATTAAATGTGACTTGGTTTTCTTGATTTTTGTAAGATAATTTCCTTTTGAGGAGGTTTGTACACTCTTCTCAGAAAAATTTACACATATGTACACACAATTTTGCATATATTAAAACTTACGAGATGTATTATTTCCCAAGCTCACCCATGGACTCCATAGGTATCTATGGATACCAGGCTCAGAGTGTCTGATGTAGGGGATGTTGATGTCAGAAGTGTTCAAAACAAAAGTTCTGTTACCTATACACAATTCTTTCTCATATTATGTGGCAATTAAAGCTTTAACAAATTACAATAGGAAATCATCATTGGGCATCGATTTAGATTATGTTATTAAAGGTGCAGTTAAAAAAAAGAAACTGTCTTCAGTTTAGTAAACACTGAAGAAATGAGTATGACTCAGGTAAGTATAAAATCATTCTTCTAATAAAAAACTTGCTAGCAGAGTAATATGTACCTTTTTATAACTAAAAGAGAACTGTTTATAGATAGTGATAAAATGGAGCCCTCAAACTAGCCATTTAATACTCAAAATTATTAAACAGTTCTATTTATATATTTAGCGTGTTTCATAAATACGACTATAAAAAGTAATAGGATGTCAGGTTTCGGTCAAATATCAATGTGCTCTTTTTTATTCTTTCCATTGTAATTCACAGTTCAGTTATTGAATGATTTTCTAACTTTTTTACTTTAGTTGGGGGGGGTGGCGTTTTTAAAAGAGTAAGTTTGGTGTACAAATCTTGAATGTTTAAGTGTGGGTTCTTCCACTAATTTTCTTAATTAGAAAATTTTCTTAATTTTCTTCATCTGTTTAAAAAACAAAAGAGATACCATTTTCTCCCTAGGCCCAGAGAAAGTGTTATTATATACCTGAACTTTATAAACAATATAGTATTAACTGATTCAAACTCCTTTTAAAAAGATATCGAAAGACATATAGTTTATAGTTTACTAATACGTTGAAGTGTAATAAAGTTAAAGGAAGAGACCTTCAGTATTATGTACAAATTAGTGAGCTATCAATTTTTCTTATTTAAGATTTTTTCTTGATATTTTCCAGTTGTCATATTCCCAAGTATTGTTAAAAGTACACCGTTTTGATTTGCTTAAAAGTGATAGTGTTTCATTCTCTGTGTAGCATTACATAATTTTCAGGTGAACTCTTCATTACTCTTTTGGTTATAACCTCACCAAGATTGCCAAGATTCTCAAGACAGGAGAAAAATATAGTTTCCTTTCGTATGCCAGTTTATGGTGGCTAGGATGTCTTCCCGTTCTTACACCAAAGTAGGGATTTGCGTTGGATCCAGAAAGGGCATTGTCGTTTCAGATTATCCCACTGCCTTTCCCAGGACAGTCCTTCCTTCTCCCTCCTGCGGCAGCCCCACCTCCTCCACACCCGGCGAGCTCCCGCCCGGACGCCTTCGGGGCCCCGCCCCCCCGCGTCTGCGCGCTCGCGGAGGGGCGGGGCGGCGGCGCTCTGACACCTGGCGGCCGCAGTGGGGGCGGGCCGAAGGCAAGCGTAGGCTGGGATTGGCTGGGGCGGCGCGGGGACGGCGGGAGGGGGAAGGAGGGGAGACGGTTGTAGGGCTCGTGTTGGTGCCAGAGTCTGGGCTGCCTGAGGGGCGCGGAAGCACGGGGGGGAGGAAGACGGCAGCAGCATGGCGGCCGGATACGAGCCGCCCAACCCTCTTCCCGGCTGTCGCCGCCGCTGTTGCCGGAGTCGCCGGGACCCTATAGTCTGCGTGTGTTAGTTGTAAGCCCGCTGCCTCCCGGTCAGTCCTCCGGTCTACCTTTCCTTTCACCGCCACTGCCTGCCCGAGGGTCGGCCGGCGGGTAACTCCCACTCCTACCCGGCCCCACCCACAAACCCGCGGGCCAGGACCATGGAGGACGTGAAGCTGGAGTTCCCCTCGCTCCCACAGTGCAAAGAAGACGCCGAGGTGAGTCTGTCAGTGACTAACACGCACAGGCCTCAGTGGCTCTTCGCCGAGGGGCGGACCCCAGGCCCCAGCCGTCGGAGCTTTCACCTACTGCTACCCCTGTTGCCTCCTGAGGGCGTCTCGGGACCCCGGGGCGGACTCTCTCGCTCCGGGGCCGTCTGCCCCGACCACGGCTCCCGGCGTTCCTCTTCCCCTCCGAAAACGCCGGGGCCGGGTCTGGTCTACTTGCTTCAGTCCTTTTTCCCCTAGATTCGGCGTCGAGGACTTACTTGAAGTAAGGTAACCCTTTTATTGCCAAAGCAATGCAAGGGTATGTTTTAAATCTCATTTTGAGGGGTAATCTTTGGTGTCATCGATTGACTTGTGGGACACATGAGCCCACGTGTGGAATTGATGTGGGTGGGGCCTGAACTTGGAAGTGTGCCTTCAACAAGTTTCTAGAAGTTGTTGGTTTGTTTTGATTTGATTTGATTTTTGGTGTTCTTGAGGCAAGCCGTGATCATCAGAGTAAAATGTCACGAAACTAGCTCATTTGAATCTGAAAACTTCAATCAAAAAACTTGCCCTTTGGAGGGAAATTAATATGGGGAATAAAATTCTTTATAACTTGGTCTCCTGATTTCTAACTCGGGGTTCTTTTTATCCCATCTTACATCTTCCCTCCCTAACGTTTGTATTGAGTTTTCCCGCATCTATTCCTAGTTTAAAATTCTTTATGTTATTGCTGCTGCTAAGTCATTTGAGTCGTGTCCGACTCTTTGGGACCCCATAGACGGCAGCCCACCAGGCTCCCCCGTTCCTGGGATTCTCCAGGCAAGAACACTGGAGTGGGTTGCCATTTCCTTCTCTAGTGCATGTAAGTGAAAAGTGAAAGTGAAGTCGTTCAGTCGTGTCTGACCCTAAGCGACCCCATGGACTGCATCCATCCAGGCTCCTCCATCCATGGGATTTTCCAGGCAAGAATACTGGAGTGGGGTGCTATTGCCTTCTCCGCTTTATGGTATTGGAGACTACTAAATTAGAAATTTTCTGAAGACAAAATGCGCTCTAGTAGTCTCAAGAAAGAAATGTTAAATTGCTACTTTTAAGAGATCATTCAGTTTATGGCAGGTATTCATTCTATTGAATGTCTTCTTTTGTGGTTGGTTCACTTTTTTTGATTTGGGGGATCATTGCTTGTGATGATAATCCTTGAGAATTTCATGTTTTAAGAGATTCAAATAGAAAAAAAAAGAATTTAGGTTAAAAATGATTTTATATTTTTTCTTTTATATGGAATAATGTGAATGAAGAGTATGCTTTTATATCCTTGAAATGATTCGGTAATTTCAACACTAGGCAACCTTAGAAATAATGTAGAGCTTTCCCACTTTTAAGATGAAGAAATTGTAGCTTACTAAGAATAAATGGTATTCCTAGTGCACCTTGGTCTCCTCGTTCTCAATTCATTGTCCTTTTAAATACACCTCAATTCTTCCCTGTTCTTGTCTTAATAGTTCTAGTTTAAAATGTTTACAGACTTTGCATCTAATCTCTTATTGAATAATAATATATCTTATCCTTGCAAAGATTGTAAATTTCTTAGTGAGGAATACAGCTTACTTCTTTCCTGCTTGCTGCTTTTCTTGTGTTGGAGAGAAGTAATACTTAACCCTAGTACATAATGATATTCATATCATCCACTGAAAGCCAGTTCGTTCCTTATTCTGTAGCATTGGATGTTTGTTATCTCTCAGTTACAAGTGACAGAAACCAGAGGAGCTTAAGCAACAAAGAAAAGTAACAAAATCCAGAAAGTTTGGAGTTCAAACTGGTCTCAGAGACTTGACTAGATGGTATTAAAATGCAGCAGTACTGCCCCTGCCTTTCATTAATGCCTGTCTCTATTTACTGTCAAGATCTGTTCTTTTTCTTGGGCTTCTCCACAGGTATCAAGTTTGACCATCAGTTGCTTGAGGATCAGACCCTTAGAGCATTCACATTAAGTGGGGAAAGGCCCTTTTCTCTAAGCTTTAGTGTTCAAAATCTAGTGGATTGGCTTATCCTTGGGATCAGTCAGGAGAGCCAGGAAGGGGTGAATATAGTGAGGGATCCAGTCTAGGTCACATACTTCCTGGGCTGAGGGGACTGAAGTTTATCATTGGTAGCCCTCCCACCAAGATAATAGGAGCATTTCACAGAAGATGGAAGATGCTTTCTGGCCAGAGAGAACTGTAAATAATCATAAATAGGGCATCTAGTTAATTATACATGGTAAAGTGACTAATTGGAGAAGGCAATGGCACCCCACTCCAGTACTCTTGCCTGGAGAATCCCATGGACAGAGGAGCCTGGTAGGCTACAGTCCATGGTGTCGCTAAGAGTCAGACACAACTGAGCGACTTCACTTTCACTTTTCACATTTCATGCATTGGAGAAGGAAAAGTGACTAATAAAACAATGTTAATTTTTTAATTTCCAGTGAAATATGTAAAGTGGCAGATATTCTTACACAATTATGGTGACCAGCCAGCATAATTTTTTCCACATAGGAAGCACTCTCAATCACATTCCAGTCTTGCTTAAGTAAAAAAGAAATTCAAGTACAGTAATTTCAGTGAAGACTGTTAATGATTGATGTAATCAGGATATGATAACTTTATGATCCTGTCACCTCTATAAAAATATTACCTCCAAGTTTCTTGAAATACTGGATAGAGCACTCTTCCCAGAATGGTTGCTAGCAAAAATTTAGATCAGCTTGCAAAAAGAGCGTCATTGTTTAAAATTGCTGTAATTTCCTGTTGTTTTGAGGATGAAGTTCAAACCCTAATGTCATCAGCATGGTCCTGTGTGAACTGGCATCATCTGCCTCTCTTAATCATGTTATGAGCAACTCTGCCCCTTGCTCCATTTGGGCCCTATCTATAGTCACCTTCTCTCCGTTTCTGAAATGCTTCTATGTTTTTCCCCCTACCTTAGGAGCTTTAAGCTACAATTTTCCCCTGCCATGACTGCCAGCACATTCTCCTTGCCCTCTCCTGATTATTTATTTTTGGGCTAGATCCCACTTGAGGCATCATTTCTTCTGAGAAGCTTTCCCTGATTTTTCCAGTTCCTCGTGTCCACTCTCCCATCTCCAGATGAGTTCGATCCCCGGGTTTCTAAGCTTCTGTAGCACTTGCTGGACTTCCCCAGTGGCTCAGCTGTAAAGAATCTGCCTGCACTGTAGGGTACTCAGGTTTGATTACTGGATTGGGAGGATTTCCTGGAGGAAGAAATGGCAACCTACTGCAGTATTCTTACCTGCGAAATCCCATGGACAGAGGAGCCTGGTAGGCTAGAGGAGTCCATGGGGTCATGGAATTGGGAACCACTGAGCGACTAAACAACAAGAGTAGGATCACTCAAGGAACTTGTAAAAAATAACCAAGCCTGGACTCCTTTTCTGAGTTAATTGGTTTAAGATGGAACTAGATAATTCCAGTGGCAGGTTTAGAAATAACTGATTTGGAAGCATCTTACTTAAATACTTCTTTGTTTTTCCATATCCTCCCAACCCTCTCATTTTTAAAGTAAAAATTGCTTTTGGTCCTTGGGTTTAAGCAGAGCTTGAGCTAGGCCAGAAGGAAAGAGCTTACTCTGAAGAGGACCTGTTTTGGGGGCAGGGAGCGGTGAGAGAAACTATAATACTATTTCTGTTTTGTGAAGTGTCCCAGCTCAGGTATAGTATTCTGATTTTTTTTTCCTTAACTTCCCCAGCCTGTTGTTTAAACAGTCCTCTTGGTATTTGTAAACATTATGTTTCAACCAGCCTAAGTTGGTACATTTATTTGTTTATTGGTCTTTGAACATTTTTATAGCATTTTTTCTGTCCCCCAAGTGTGATTTTATAGGTCATGTAATTGCATTTGCTTGAGAAGTAAGAAGAGAGCCTGAAAGATGTTTTAATATGTGGTATCTTCTAGCTCATATTGATTGAAGGATTTTCACTTGTGAATTCCCATCAGAAGCATGGTGTGTTTCACAATTAAGGATATTTTGGCTTAACTGGCTTGCTTTGGTTTGAGAAACATAGTTGGACTGCTTGGCTAATCAGCAGAGTTTGGGAAATTGATTCTACTAATTAATTATAGGAGTAACTCAAAATACATCTTATCAGTTATAATGAGAGTCTGCCTTATTAACACTACCATCTCTAAAGAGATGGATTTTTGAAACAATGTGGGCAGGCTGAGATTAAGATTGAATGTGATATACATGCAAGACTTGGTTATTAGATACATGTTCAGACAGATACATGTCTAGTAGAGCAAGACTGTGAGCATAAATGACTTTCAAAGTCCTGATCTAAAGGCAGAGTTGGTAGACAAGGCAAGTTTAAGATTTGTTCTGTAGGTAGTAATCAGGCTAGATAAACAAAGAAGGTAAACTTCTGAAATGCTCCAAATGAAATTTTCTATGAGAAAAGACATTCTAGGTTTCAAAGGAACCATGCCTGTTACAACAAGTCATGTAACAAGTGCATAAGAGTAATTTTTATCTGTCTAGTGAATAGGAGTAATTTTTCATTCTCTTCTATACAGCTTGCTTCTTACTCCTTTATTATCTCTTCTGTAAATACAGCATATATGTTCTATCGAATACAACCTTATGAGAAGCTCAAAATTTATTTGAAGCCTCTTGTTTCACTTAAAAATTCATGTAAATTTTGAATTCTATTCATATGTTCATGTTTGTTTTAACATGAATGTTCTAAGTTAGTGGTCAGTGAAAATATTTTTTCCTCGGGGTGGGGGGTGGGGTTGGGGGGTGGAATTTATGATAAAATCGACACCAGAAAGAAGCACATGTTTATCCTGTGGCTTTAAGTGCCATCAGGTATATTGCTTTATATTCCCTAGAATATATGTACACCACTTCTCTATATATGGTCCTCTGTTTTTCTTCTTTTGTCACACATAATGTAGAAATATCAGTTTTGGTAAATTCAGACGTACACATTTCTTTAATCACATCCTTTCTCACAACTCTGACAAGTTTTTTCAGGAATATAAGGCTGCTAGAGAATCTTTAAAAAAAAAAAAAAAAAAACGATCCATAGAGTCTAGTGCCATGAATCTCCTCAATGCATATTCTATGTAGGCACTGTGCTCAATGGTTAAGGGTTCTGTGACTAAAATGACAAGAGTATTTGACTTGTTTAAAATTTTTTCAATATAAGAAGGTTATAATATATTGGTAAGTTATAAAAGCAGATAAACATTCCATTTGTACAGTTTGATTACATTTGCCCCTCTACTGGCTTGTAAATTATATACTTTTTTCTATTCTATTAATCTCTATAAGCTAATCATATTATATAGTCTATATTTATTAAAATATAACTATATGTTTGCTTATAGTTCCTTCTTACATTGAGAGACTATAGTGTAGTGATGAATAGAATGGACTCTATAGAGTCAGACTACTTGAACTTGAAGTCAGGTTATGTAGGCTCTCAGTGCCTAAAGTAGAAATGTAAAATAGAGACAGCAGTACTTTTTCTTCAAAAAAACATACTTTAGATGTTCTTTTAATAAGAGTCTGCTGGTAGTAGACTCTCTTTTGTTTGTATGGAATTGTCTTTTATTTCACTCGTGTTCTTGAAAGATGATTTTCTCAATATATATCCTAGACTAACAGTTACTTATTTCACCATTTTGAATGTATTACTCTTCTGGCGTTTCATTCTTGTAGTTGAGAAATCAGTCAGTTGAATTGTCTTTTCTTTATATGTAATCTGTCATCTTTGTCTGAATTCTCTCTCCTTTTGATAGAGATTATAAAATTTACATAGAGTATAATGCAGATATTATGTACAATCAGTGAGTTTTGTTAAATATATACACCAGTGTTTACTGCTTCTATCAAGATATAGGCCATTTCTCCCAACATAGGAAGTTATCTCATGTTTCTAAGCAACCCCTACCACACCCCACATTAGGCAAGGAATATTACGATTTCTGTAACCATAGTGTACTTTTGTCAGTTCTTGAACTTCATATAAATGGAATCATGCGAAAGAAACTGTTTTGTTTATGACTTTTTTCACTGATCATAGTATCTGTGAAGTTCATCTCTGTTGTGTTTATGAGTTGTTGATTCTTTTTTATTGCTGAGTACTGTTGCATTGTATGAGTATACTATGTATAGATGTTTGGGTTATTTGGGGTTATGATGAATAAAGCTACTTTGAATATTCTTGTACAAGTCTTTTTGGTGGACATATGTTTTCATTTCTCTTTAGCAAATCTTTGTTAAGAATTGCTCAATTAATAGAGTAGGTGTATTATTAGCATTTCATTTTATACTCGCATCAGCAGTGTTTGAGAGTCCCACTGGCTCCACATCAACACTGACTTATATAGTACTGTCACTTTTTAACATTAGTCATTAGTGGGTATGTAGTGGTTTTAATTTGAATTTCCTTAATGACTGACTAATGATGTTGAGCATGTTTTCATGTGATATTGGCCTTTTAATTATCTTCCATGAGATGTCTCTTCACTTATTTTCCCATTTTAAAAATTAGGTTTACACTTTATTGTTGGTATTTTGTATTTTGGAAACAAGTCTTTTGTTGAATATATGTACTACAAATATTTTCTTTCAGTCTATGGCTTCATCTTTTGTATTCTTAGCAGTATATTTCAGTTGATCAGAATTTTTTAATTTTCATTAAATCAAATTTACTAAATTGTTTTTCCTTTGTGCTTAGTACCTTTTGTGTCCTCTTTAAGACATTGTTCCTTTCCCAAGGTTGCAGATATTCTTCTATGTTTTCTTCTGGAAATTATATCATTTTTGCATTTATGTTTACACACAAACACATGTATACTTTTTTTTCATTCATTCAACAATTACTGAGTGCCCACTGCCTTCCCCAGGTGGCATTAGTGGTAAAGAACCTGCCTGCCAATGCAGGAAATGGAAGGTAGGTTTGATCCCTGGGTTGGGAAGATCCCTGAAAGAGGAAATGATGGCCCACTCCAGTGTTCTTGCCTGGAAAATTCCGTGGGCAGAGAATCCTGGCAGGCTACAGTCCATCGGGGCTGTTGAGAGTTGAACACAACACACAGGAGTCAAACATTGTTTGGGTCAAGTCTCATAGACCCACACAGAGCTGCATCTCTTTGACTGATTCACTGTGTGCCGAGCACTGTCATCAAGTAGATTACAGCAGTGAAGACACATGAGACATTTGTGTGTGTCTGTGTGTATGCACATGTGTGCATGTGTGGTCAGGATCAAAATTTATTTTATTTCCCAGACATTTATTCAGTTATTTCCAGCATCACTTGTTGAAAGACTTCTTTCTCCATTGAATTACATTGGCGTCTTTTCAGGAAAATTAATTGGCTGCATATATGTAGGTCTTCTGGCCTCTATTCATATTTTCCATTCTTCTATTTGCTTTTAGTCTGGAAAAAAAAAAATCTTCTTTCTGTGTTTGCTGTGCTGAGCAGTTTCCTCTTTTCCTGTTTACCTGTGCATTTCTTTCCCTTATGGGCTGCCTATTTCTAAGGTACCTTTAACTAGTTTTGGGAAATTCTTATTAATATTGTGTGCGATATTTCCCCTTTATTTTTTCACATCTCCTTCTAGAACTTAGATTGTATGGATGTTAGACCTTTTACTTCTATCTTACCTGTCTGTTAACTGCTCATATTTTCCAACTCTGGCTTTAGGTCATTTCACTTGTTTTGTTTTCTAATTCACAAATTCTCTCTTTAACAGTATCCTTTCTTCTGTTTAGCCTATCTGATGACTTTTCATTTCACTTGTACATTTTCAGTTCTACATATTCCTTTTGGGTCTTTAAAAAATTGATTTCTTAATATTTGATTATACTTAAGGGTACTTTTTTTTTTTTTTTTGCATTCCAGTCCCCTATAATGAGAAGGACATCTTTTTTGGGTGTTAGTTCTAAAAGGTCTTGTAGGTCTTCATAGAACCGATCAACTTCAGCTTCTTCAGCGTTACTGGTTGGGGCATAGGCTTGGATCACCGTGATATTGAATGGTTTGCCTTGGAAACGAACAGAGATCATTCTGTTGTTTTTGAGATTGCATCCAAGTACTGCATTTCAGACTCTTTTGTTGACCATGATGGCTACTCCATTTCTTCTAAGGGATTTCTGCCCACAGTAGTAGATATAATGGTCATCTGAGTTAAATGCACCCATTCCAGTCCATTTTAGTTCGCTGATTCCTAGAATGTCAATGTTCACTCTTGCCATCTCCTGTTTGACCAATTTGCCTTGATTCATGGACCTAACATTCCAGGTTTCTATGCAGTATTGCTCTTTACAGCATCTTCAAGGCTGTGTATTGTCACCCTGCTTATTTAACTTCTATGCAGAGTACATCATGAGAAACGCTGGGGTGGAAGAAGCACAAGCTGGAATCAAGATTGCTGGGAGAAATATCAATAACCTCATATATGCAGATGACACCACCCTTATGGCAAAAAGTGAAGAGGAGCTAAAAAGCCTCTTGATGAAAGAGGAGAGTGAAAAAGTTGGCTTAAAGCTCAACATTCAGAAAATGAAGATCATGGCATCTGGTCCCATCACTTCATGGCAAATAGATGGGGAAACAGTGTCAGACTTTATTTTTCTGGGCTCCCAAATCACTGCAGATGGTGATTGCAGCCAGGAAATTAAAAGATACTTACTCCTTGGAAGGAAAGTTACGACCAACCTAGATAGCATATTCAAAAGCAGAGACATTACTTTGCCAACAGAGGTCTGTCTAGTCAAGGCTATGGTTTTTCCAGTGGTCATGTATGGATGTGAGAGTTGGTCTGTGAAGAAGGCTGAGTGCTGAAGAATTGATGCTTTTGAACTGTGGTGTTGGAGAAGACTCTGGAGAGTCCTTGGACTGCAAGGAGATCCAACCAGTCCATTCTGAAGGAGATCAGCCCTGGGATTTCTTTGGAGGGAATGATGCTAAAGCTGAAACTCCAGTACTTTGGCCACCTCATGCGAAGAGTTGACTCATTGGAAAAGACTCTGATGCTGGGAGGGATTGGGGGCAGGAGGAGAAGGGGACGACAGAGGATGAGATGGCTGGATGGCGTCACTGACTCGATGGATGTGAATCTCAGTGAACTCCGGGAGTTGGTGATGGACAGGGAGGCCTGGTGTGCTGTGATTCATGGGGTCACAAAGAGTCGGACACGACTGAGGACTGAACTGAACTGAACTGAAGGGTACTCTTATAGTAAATGTTTTATCATATCCACAAAGACAGCAATATTTTTTATTGTTGTAATTAATATCTGAAGTTTTTGTGGATGTGATTCAGTTGTATGGCTTCTGATACTGGCTCATTTCCTCCTTTTTTTTTTTAATGAATTTTTAAATTGTGAGTTCTTAGAACTTAACTTTGAATTATTTCTGATTTAGGTTTAGGGTATGTTCCTCCAGAGAGAAAATGCATTTACTTCTCCCAGGACACTACACAGGACCACTTGACATTAAATTTTCACTTGGTCTCACGAGTCAGACTGGTTAAGACCCTATCCCACTACTACCACCACCACCTACTCAGGCCCAAAGATAGGAGAGGCAGGGGTACTCATTTTTATGGGGATGAAGTAAGCTTCTACTCCCTCCAGTGTGTCTTCACGGAAGGTATTACCCTTTGGGAACCCAGTGTTTTGGTCATGATCTCGCTTTCCACTTTGAGCAGGTCCTAGGCTTTCTCTCAAGTGCAGTGCCATTTAAAGCCAAACCATGGTGAGAATGTGGAACAACTAAAACTCCCATCCATTGCTGGTGGGAGCATAAATTGCTTTTGGAAAACTTTTGACACTGTCTGGTAAAGCCAAATATAGGCCTACTCTGATTGTCATTTAATTGCCACATATATTCAAGAGAAATAAATGCATATGTCCATCAAAGGGCATATAAAAGAGTTTTCACAGCACCTTTATTCATAATTGCCAAAACCTGAAAGCTACTTAAATCTCCATGAACAGGAGAATGAGTCAGTTGTGACTGCACAGCAATAAAAAGGCATAAACTACTGACATACACAACAGCATAGATGAATCTCATAGACATTATGTTGAGATAAACCAGACCTAAAATAGTACTGCTGTATGATTCTTTCCTGGTGGTTCATTAGTAAATAATTCTCCTGCCAGTGCAGGAGATGAGGGTTTGATCTCTCGGTTGGGAAGATCTAGAGAAGGGACTGGCAACCCACTCCAGTATTCTGGCCTTGGGAATCCCATGGACAGAGGAGCCGAGTGGGCTCTGGTCCATGGGGTCATAAAAGAGTTGAATACGACTTAGTGACTAAACAACAAATGATTCCACTTACATGAAGTTCTAGGACAGACAAAACTAAAATCTGTAGTGATAAAGGTCAGTCTGAAGACAGGAGATACTGACTGAGAAGAGGAAAGAGGGAACTTTCTGGGATGATGGAAATCTCCATCTGAGTTGTGATTTTGTGGGTAGGTATATTTGTAAAGAAAGGCAATGCCAAAGAATGCTCAAACTACCACACAATTGCATTCATCTCACATGCTAGTAAAGTAATGCTCAAAATTCTCCAAGCCAGGCTTCAGCAATACGTGAACCGTGAACTTCCTGATGTTCAAGCTGGTTTTAGAAAAGGCAGAGGAACCAGAGATCAAATTGCCAACATCTGCTGGATCATGGGAAAAGCAAAAGAGTTCCAGAAAAACATCTATTTCTGCTTTATTGACTATGCCAAAGCCTTTGTGTGGATCACAATAAACTGTGGAAAATTCTTCAAGAGATGGGAATACCAGACCACCTGATCTGCCTCTTGAGAAATTTGTATGCGGGTCAGGAAGCAACAGTTAGAACTGGACATGGAACAACAGACTGGTTCCAAATAGGAAAAGGAGTACGTCAAGGCTGTATATTGTCACCCTGTTTATTTAACTTATGTGCAGAGTACATCATGAGAAATGCTGGACTGGAAGAAGCACAAGCTGGAATCAAGATTGCCGGGAGAAATATCAATAACCTCAGATATGCAGATGACACCACCCTTATGGCAGAAAGTGAAGAGGAACTCAAAAGCCTCTTGATGAAAGTGAAAGTGGAGAGTGAAAAAGTTGGCTTAAAGCTCAACATTCAGAAAACGAAGATCATGGCATCCAGTCCCACCACTTCATGGGAAATAGATGGGGAAACAGTGGAAACAGTGTCAGACTTTATTTTTCTGGGCTCCAAAATCACTACAGATGGTGACTGCAGCCATGAAATTAAAAGACGCTTACTCCTTGGAAGGAAAGTTATGACCAACCTAGATAGCATATTCAAAAGCAAAGACATTACTTTGCCAACAAAGGTTCATCTAGTCAAGGCTATGGTTTTTCCTGTGGTCATGTATGGATATGAGAGTTGGACTGTGAAGAATTCTGAGCGCCAAAGAATTGATGCTTTTGAAGTGTGGTGTTGGAGAAGACTCTTGAGAGTCCCTTGGACTGCGAGGAGATCCAACCAGTCCATTCTGAAGGAGATCAGCCCTGGGATTTCTTTGGAAGGAATGATGCTAAAGCTGAAACTCCAGTACTTTGGCCACCTCATGCGAAGAGTTGACTCATTGGAAAAGACCCTGATGCTGAGAGGGATTGGGGGCAGGAGGAGAAGGGGACGACAGAGAATGAGATGGCTGGATGGCATCACTGACTCGATGGACGTGAGTCTGGGTGAACTCCAGGAGTTGGTGATGGACAGGAAGGCCTGGCGTGCTGCGATTCATGGGGTCGCAAAGAGTTGGACACGACTGAGCGACTGATCTGATCTGATATTTGTAAAAATTATTTGAGCTCTACATTCAGATTTGGTTGTTTTAGCACTTCATTCTTACATCCATTTTAAGAGCCGACTCACGGGAAAAGACCCTGATGCTGGGAAAAATTGAAGGCAAAAGGAGAAGGGTGTGGCAGAGGATAAGATGGTTAGATAGCATCATCAACTCAGAGAACAGGATTTTGAGAAAATTGTGGGAGGTAATGATAGTGAAAGTTGCTCAGTCATGTCCAACTCGTTGCCACCTCGTGGACTATACAGTTCATGGAATTCTCCAGAATATTGGCGATTTGCCTGCAATGTGGGAAATCTGGGTTCAGTCCCTGGGTTGGGAAGATCCTCTGGAGAAGGGAAAGGCTACCCACTCCAGTATTCTGGCCTAGAGAATTCCATGGACTGTACAGTCTATGGGGTTGCAAAGAGTCAGACTCCACTGAGTGACTTTCACTTTCACTTTTTGGGAGATAGTGGAGGACAGAGAAGCCTGGCCTGCTGCAGTCCATAGGGTCACCAATAGTTGGACATGAGTTAGGCACTGAACAACAGTGCTGGCCTCATAAAATGAGTTTGAAAGTGTTCCCAGTTTTTTTGTTTTTTGGAAAAGTTTGTAAAGGATTGATATTAATTTTTCTTTGAACATTTGGTTGAATTTACCAGTGAAGTTGTCTGGTTCTGGACTTGTTTGTTGGGATGATGTTGATCAGTAATTCAGTCTCCTCATTGTTTCTTCAAATCTTATTATTGAGTTTTAAGAGTTCTTTTTATGTTCTATATAGATACAGTTTATATATCAAATACATTCCTTACAAGTATTTTCTCCAGTTCATGGCTCCAGTTTCAATTTTTAACTATGAATGCTTCTTATAAAGAACAGATATTTGTATCATGATGGAAGTCCAGTTTATTGAATTTTTTCTTTTATGTATTGTGATTTTGGTGTCATATTTAAGAAGTATTCGCCTAACCCAGTCACAAAAATATTCTCATATGTTTTCTTCTAAAAGTTGTTACTTTGGGTTCACATCTAAGCCTACAACATTTTTGTTAAGTGGAAGATATGAATAAAAATTTGTTTTTTATTAAAAAAAAAAAAGAACAGAAACATAAGACTGAAAAGACTAGCAGATTTTCTCAGGATGCTGTGTTTCAGTGTTTACTGCCCTTGCTGGGTTTGTGCTTTCTTATGTTTGTGAGTGTGTGTCTGTCTGGGGACTTTCCTTACTTCTTAGTTCATCTGTGCATTTAAAGGTACTTTTGAATTAAAGTTAACATGCCTCAGATTGGCTATCATTGGCTATGATACTGCCACTGTGCAAAGCTAAAGATACTTTGGAAGATATATTTTAACAGTCATTTTGTAGATGGTTTCTCAGGGTTTATAGACCAATTTTACATTGTTGAGACCAATTTTCAAGATTTGAAACAAAAAATGTATTTTGTTTCTCTCTATTAAAAAAAAAAAAAAAAAAAAGGAATGCTGATGGTCATTGTAGGAGTATATATTCTCTCTTTCCATTACAGAAGTATAGCATTTCTACCTTCTGTGTTAAAAATACTTGTCTGACTTGGGGAATCTGGATGGAGGGTAAAGGGAATTCTTTGTACTATTTTTTTAACTTTTCTGTAATTCTAAAATTTTCTAAAGAAATTTAAAAAACCTTTTTGCAGTTTTAACTTTAGAAACCTAATTACTATTTTTAATTCTGAGTTTTAAACCACTAAGCTAGAAACTTTTAGAATGTAGTCCATTTACAAATGAAGACTACCTGTAGTGTATTTGATTTCTCATTTCAATTTACTGTAATTGCTTTTTTCTTCTTCTAACTTTTAAAATATTTTCCGTTTTTGCCATTTTGCTTTGGCATTTTTCATGGAGAAGGAAATGGCAACCTACTCTTGCTGCAAAATCCGATGGACGATGGACGGAGGAACATGGTAGGCTACAGTCCATGGGGTCGCAGAGTCTCACACAACTAAGCGACTTCCCTTTCTAGCTATTTTATTTTGGCCTGCATTCCAAGAATGAACTCTGTACTGACGTAAAGTGTATCTTTAAAGGGACTTGAACTAGACAGAATCAAGCCCAAGTAAGATATGGGAAAGGCTATTTGATAAGCATCTAGCAGTTTAGATCAGGCATGGCAGATAAATACCTATCACATTCTGTTCTTTTTTCATCCGTTGCAGATGTTGCTTAATGATCACAGCACTCTTTTCTTCCTTGAATTTTTCTCCACATAGGGTTTAATTAATAGCTGTCTGAAAGTGAAAGTTGCTCAGTCGTGTCCAACTCTGCAACCCCATGGAGTATACAGTCCATGGAATTCTCCAGGCCAGAATACTGGAGTGGATAGCTTTTCCCTTCTCCAGGGGATCTTCCCTACCCCAGCATCGAACCCAGGTCTCCTGCATTGCAGGCGGATTGTTTACCAGCTAAGCCACAAGGGAAACCATGAATACTGGAGTCGGTAGCCTATCCCTTCTCCAGTGGATCTTCCCGACCCAGAAATTGAACCAGGGTCTTCTGCTTTGCAGGCAGATTCTTTACCAACTGAGCTATCAGGGAAGCCGATAAAGTGAAAGTCGCTCAGTTGTGTCCAACTTGGCAACCCCATGGACTATACAGTCCATGGAATTCTTCAGGCCCAAATAGTGGAGTGGGTAGCCTTTCCCTTCTCCAGGGGATCTTCTCAACTCAGGGATCAAACCAAGGTCTCCTGCGTTGTAGGCAGATTCTTTACCAGCTGAGCCACAAGGGAAGCCCAGTAGCTATCTACTGTCAGTTGATTAGAGGTGGCAAAATGACAAGGTGTCTGTTTTACATCTCTGATTTAGAGTATCATTTTTGCGAGAAACATCTGGAGTACCTATACTTTCAATTACTGAACTATTCAGTCTGTTATAAAGTAACATAATCATAATTTTGGAAGCCTGACTACTTAAGAGTCACCTTAATCGTTGTTTCTTGTCACTTAAATCTTCACATATTTATGAAGCTAGTTGATCTGCTGTGTTTATAGAATATTCGCCAAGTATAATGTATTTTTAAAAAATCCGTACACTTGTATATCACATCTTTGACCTTTAATTGGGTGACATTTTTCATAATGTTATTTACTTTTCTTATGTTTTCCTTCCATTTTTAAGGAGTGGACCTACCCTATGAGACGAGAGATGCAGGTATGACAACCTCCTTGTTTATTCCAGCCAACCTGTATTACTGTTACTATCATTATTAAATAATTTAACCTAATTTCACAAAGGATTTGAGTCCCATTGACTCATAATCTGTAGGTTCATCACTGAGTATTTTAAATATTAACATATTAAAAGTTAATTGTGGCTCTTAAAAAGATGGGAGATGAGATTTCTTAGAATCATTGAAATAGTTATATATGTATGTGTTTAATGAGTCACTTTGGTTTTCTTAATCTGAAAAATTGGGCACAGTATTTGTATTATTTCTGAAAGCAGTTTGCTTTCTGTGTTTGTGTGGTTTAGATAAACTCTGGAGAGTAGACTGTAAAGCAGATCACCATTTTGACTTAATTGTTCACATTTGTGTCTGATTTCCAGTCAACTTCAGTTAATTTAGTGAAATTCTCCAGAAGATTGAGTCGAATACTCACACTATGTGGAGGAGGAAATGGCAACCCACTCTAGTATTCTTGCCTGGAGAATCCCATGAACAAGGGAGCCTGGAAGGTTACAGTCCATGGGGTCGCAAAGTGTCGGACACGACTTAGCAATTATAAAGATACAGAAAACAAACTAGTGGTTACCAAAGGAGAGAGAAAAGTGTGCTGGGACAAATTAGGTGTATGGGATTAAGAGATTAAAAACACCTATGTATAAAATAGCAACAAGTTTTTATTGTATCAGATAAAGAATTCTAGCTATTACTGTATAATAACATTTAATGGAGTATAATCTGCAAAAGTACTGAATCACTATGCTATACACCTGAAACTAGTATAATATTGTAAATCTATACTGAAGTTAAAAATTTTTTAATTTTAAATAAAGAATAAGCAGGTGAATTTTCCACAGGGAATTGATAAAGACTATTTTCTGGATGGTACAAACCAACATTTAATAAAGGGAATTTATGGAAAAAAAATACAGTATGGAATGAATGAATTAGTGATAGCTTGACATTGTACAGGAGGCAGTGATCAAGACCATCCCCAAGAAAAAGAAATAGAAAAAGGCAAAATGGTTGTCTGAGGAGGTCTTACAAATAGCTGAGAAAAGAAGAGAAGCTAAAGGCAAAGGAGAAAAGGAAAGATATACCCATTTGAATGCAGAGTTCCAAAGAATAGCAAGGAGAGATAAGAAAGCCTTCCTCAGTGATCAGTGTAAAGAAATAGAGGGAAACAATAGAATGGGAAAGACTAAGGTCTCTTCAAGAAAATAAGAGATACCAAGGGAATATTTCATGCAAAGATGGGCAAAGTTGGGCACAATTACCGGTGTCCAGCCCCGGTTGGGTCCAGGGATTCCCTCGGGAGGACGGCGTTGGCGATTAAAAGGATAGATAAAAGGAGAAAGATCAGAGGCTCAGTATAACTGGTTTACGTGGAAAGCCAATAAAACTTGTGACACCAGGCTTGCACTGACCACAGAGGCCATAGGCGCCCTCTCGAATAGCGGAAGGTGCCCCACCTTAGGCACCTTCTGGAGTGGGTCTTAGAAGCCCGGGCAAATAAGTGGTCTCAAGAGGGCCCCCACGCTCCCAATTATTTGTCCTGAAGGAAGAACAGAGAAGAAAAAGAAAAGGAAGCAAGAAAGAACGACATGGGGAGACCAAGCTTTGAGCAAGGCCCGTAGCTTTATTTTCAAAGGGAGCTTATATACCTTAAGTTGTGCATAGAGGAAGGATAATAGGGGGTGTAAAATCATGCAAAGTCAGCAGTCTTTGATCCTTATCGAGACCAGGCTTTCTTTTCTGCAGACTTATCGTATACAAATGGTTTAGGTGATTTACATCATCTTCTGGCCAGAAGGCCTGTTAACATTTTATGACTCTGATAAAGGTTTGTCAACCATAAGACTTATTTTCTCTAAGAGTAATTATTTTAAAGTTTGGCGCTATCCTCCGAAGGTGTTAGATAAAGTTGCATTCCTATAGGGCAGAGGTGCAGTGGGTTTACAACAAGGAAAGAATTTATTACCTTAAGGGTCTAAAGTTGTTAGCACCAAGGCCACTACTTATTTTTTTCTATATACAAACTATATTAATTAATACACTTTTAAGGATACAGTACAGGGGATGTTGGAACTTGGTAGCAAGCATTGGCTCAACAATGAAATCTTCTACTAGTTCTATTCTAACAATTTCTAACTCTCCGAGAGGCTCTATACTATTTGAATATCTTAAGCTTCCCATGCCTCTTGGGAGGCTGTAAACAATCATATGCGTAGCTGTATGAGTCCAGATAAACCTGTCAAGCAAGTTAGAGAGCTATCTGAGGGGTTTGAATTGAAACACTCCTATTATGCCCAGGAGGCTAATTAGCTAGAGCTCTAAGTTGATTTCCTTCAAAGAAAGGTGGTTGGGGATAGCCCCCCCGTTAATGTCAGAGGAGTTGGTGAAAGTCGTAAAATAGTAAAACAGACAGATTCTGGTTTTGGGGTAGACGCTCAGGCAGATCCAGGGGGGCCCTCAAGCCCTGACCCACCTTGCCCGTCAGGGCTCTCCTGCATGACCTTGTCATGGATAGGAACTCCCGTGCTGGCTCCCGGCACACAATAAAGGACAGAAATGGTATGGAACTAACAGAAGTAGAAAATATTAAGAAGAGGTGGCAAGAATACATAGAACTATACAAAAAAGATCTTCATGACCCAGATAACCATGATGGTGTGATCACTCAACCTAGAGTCAGACATCCTGAAGTCCAAAGTCAAGTGGGTCTTAGGAAGTATCACTATGAACAAAGCTAGTGGAGGTGATGGAATTCCAGCTGAGCTATTTCAAATCCTAAAAGATGATGCTGTGAAAGTGCTGCAGTGAATATGCCAGCACATTTGGAAAACTTAGCAGTGGCCATAGGACTGAAAATGGTCAGTTTTCATTCCAATCCCAAAGAAAGGCAGTGCCACAGAATGTTCAAACTACTGCACAATTGCACTCATCTCACACGCTAGCAAAGTAATGCTCAAAATTCACCAAGCCAGGCTTCAACAGTATGTGAACCGTGAACTTCCAGATATTCAAGCTGGATTTAGAAAAGGCAGAGGAACCAGAGATCAAATTGCCAACACCTGCTGGATCATCAAAAAAGCAAGAGAGTTCCAGAAAGACATTTACTTCTACTTTATTGACTACCCCAAAGCCTTTGACTGTGTGGATCACAACAAACAAAAATTATTAAAGAGATAAGTATGCCAGACCACCTTACCTGCTTCCTGAGAAATCTGTATGGCAGTCAGGAAGCAACAGTTAGAACTGGACATGGAACAACAGACTGGTTCCAAATCATGAAAGGAGTACGTCAAGGCTGTATATTGTCACCCTGCTTATTTTACTTATATGCAGAGTGCATCATGCGAAATGCCGGGCTGGAGGAAGCACAAGCTGGAATCAAGATTGCTAGGAGAAATATCAATAACCTCAGATATGCAAATGACACCACCCTTATGGCAGAAAGCAAAGAAGAACTAAAGAGCCTCTTGATGAAAGTGAGAGTGAAAAAGTTGGCTTAAAGCTCAACATTCAGAAAACTAAGATCATGGCATCTGGTCCCATCACTTCATGGCAAGTATGTGGGCAAGTAGTGAGAGACTTTATTTTGGGTGGCTCCAAAATCACTGCAGATGTTGACTGCCACTATGAAATTAAAAGACGCTTGCTCCTTGGAAGAAAAGCTATGACCAACTTAGACAGCATATTAAAAAGCAGAGACATTACTTTGCCAACAAAGGTCCGTCTAGTCAAAGCTATGGTTTTTCCAGTAGTCATGTATGGATATGAGAGTTGGACTATAAAGCAAGCTGAGTGCCAAAGAATTGATGTTTTTGAACTGTGGTGTTGGAGAATACTCTTGAGAGTCCCTTGGATTGCAAGGAGATCCAACCAGTCCATCCTGAAGGAAAACAGTCCTAAATATTCATTGGAAGGACTGATGCTGAAGCTGAAACTCCAGTCCTTTGGCGTCCTTCTGTGAAGAAGTGACTCATTGGAAAAGACATTGATATTGGGAAAGATCGAAGGTGGGAGGATAAGGGGACAACAGAGGATGAGATGGTTGGATGGCTTTACTGACTTGATGGACCTGAGTTTGAATAAGCTCCAGGACTTGGTGATAGACAAGGAAGCCTGGCATGCTGCAGTCCATGGGTCGCAAAGAGTTCGGCTACAACTGAGCAGCTGAACTGAACCTACATAGCGAAACTTTTTGTTTCATTTTTCATCTCTGCCACTCCCAAGGTCAAGGAGTATCTCTCCTCAGGAATTCCTTGACCTCTAAAAAACCTGTTTCTCTTAGTGAAAATTCACTTGTTAAAAATATTTGATTACCAATGAGGTATTTTATTTGATGCTATGGGGAATGCAAATATGAGTAAAATTTAGTTTCTGCATACAAGAAGCTATTAAATCAAATCTATACACAAATAATTCTGATATCCCATAGAATTGAAGTATAAAATTGTATTAGTATATAGGGTATGATATATCCCTACTGAAGAGTTTCTATATTGAAATCTCATAGAATAAATTTTAATTCACGATTCAGATGTTATTTATTTAAATTGCTGAATCTTGTGCTACTTTTCATTTGCTTGACTAAGATTTTGTGTAATTCCAAAAGGATGATATTTTTTAATACCGGTTTTATTTCTAGACTGTAGCAGAGAATAGAAGTAAAATTAGAGGTATTTTAGTAATCGAAAAGACAACAATACTAATTATACTAAAAGACAAAAGTACTGATTCTCAGACTGCTTATAAAAAAGCACTATGGAAGTTCAAATACCTGACTTTTCAGAATTAATTTAAATTTTAAATGTGTCATCCTGTTATATAAAGCACATCTGCATTTCTCTTCCCAGTCATTTGCTCAGTGTTGCTAGAAAATTCTCCCTAAATAATAAACTTTTTAGCAAATTATTATAACAGCTATGAAAATACTTACATGGTACATGTTTTGTATAGATTTAAATTGCTGGTGGTAAATAGCTCAATATTTTTTTCTAGGAAATTCTGCCTGGTTTGTTTTTAGGCCCATATTCTTCTGCCATGAAAAGCAAGGTAAGAACTTTTAAGTTAGATTCATCAATAGACCTTATTAACCAACTTTTTCGGGTAAGTTTTTTTAGTAGTAAGAGTTTTGTTTGAGGAATTGTCCACTGATATTGCATATTAGCAGTAATTGTGACTCTGGAGTACCTACTTCTTTTCAAATTTTAATGGACCAGTGATTCTCAAGTGTTTAACCACAAATCACAAGTGAGGTTTTGTATTTTTATTTTCCTCATGAAATCCATGTGTTTAAAATACTTGCCCAAAATTGACCTTTAATAATTTATTTACCTTCCAAGATAACTGGAATTGCTAATCTGGATATTGGACATCTGCAATTGCTAATCATAGTTTCTGAGAAATATGAGATGTAATTAAATCCCCAAATAAGATTATTTTACATATTAGTTAAAGGGTAAAATAGAATGTGCGTGATGAGCATGTACAAATACATTCATAGAACCCACATATTTTAATTGAAATGACTCAAATTTTATTTCTGTTTTTCCAAACTATGGAGATCTAGAACCTCCAGGTTGTAAAGTATTGTATTATATATCTAGGTGTCCTGTATATTTACACTGAAATGTATTTCTTCAGTTACACAATTGAAAGGGTAGATCTCATTCAGATATATGTATTAATAGCAGTGTTACCAATTCCTAGAGGATTCAGCCCTATGAATTATGGCAATGCTAATTCGCTTTGAATTATAATATAAAACATTGTATTACAGATGTTTTCCCTAATACCCTGCCTATTTAGAAGTTGGTTTGATACCTGCATAGGTTTTTTTAAAAACTTTAGAGTTAAAAACTTTTTTGAAATAATTTGATAATATTTATGAACTTTAGGTGATGGGGCGTTTTGTTTTTTAAAGTTAATGTCGTTCATTTTGAAACTGGAAAGCTTTTTGACTGTTGAGGCATATCTAAGAATAATAGTAGTAATTTGATGGCCTGCAACTCAGTTGAGAAGGTGGGATGTTGATAAAAATATATATCTAAATAAGTACTTAGAAAAGGATATGGTAGATAACTATAGACTTAATTGTGATCTACTTTGTAAAAACAAAGTTATTGCCCAAATAATGTAATATTCACAAATACTGGGGTTCAAAATGATTTTAGACTATTTGCTTTTGGTATTCTCACTGTGCTTTATAAATATACATATTATACTCTTTGTCATATTAGTTTGTAAGTATTTGTTTACAGATACATTGTCTCAAAACCTCTTCCCTCCTAACTTCACCGTGGTCTCATTAGATTGAAGAAAAGCTTCTATGGCAAAATTTGATTATTTCCCACCATAAATCATTATAGTTCAGCCCATATTTCTTTTCATATCATCTTAAACAGTAATAGCAGAAGAATAATAGAAATAAAAAATTCTTAAGGAATAAGCTCCTAATAAACTCATTTAGTTTGGCCTATCTTTTATTACATTCAAATACAGTTTTAATAAAAGGGACATATTTAGGGTCTTTGTAGATAGTGAACTGTTTCTTTTTATAAAATTTTTTCTGTTTGCAGGTGTGAGATAAGGTTATAGTTTGCTTTGTATAAATAAAAGTCTGTTGAAAACAAACAAAAAATTTTACATGCTATTATATTTGGGTTCCGTCTTAAGGTTTGTTTTTACTTAGTAATCTAATGTGCCTTCCAAGTTTGTTCAAACAAACAGGTTTTATCCCTGATTATATATGTCTTTTTGTAGTTTCTCATATTAATAGAGTAGGTATGAAAAGTTCACATATCATAGATCAGTGATAGACAAGTGAATGAATATTGAATTCACTTTAGAGGTTCTATAAATGTGAATATGAAACATTGATTTATTATTAATCCTACCAAATTCTTAACCTCCTTTCCCCTGTCTCAGGATGTACTCAGGAAATACAAAGATAACTGAACTGTAATCTATGCCAGACATAGGAAATTTTGCTGCAAAAATTAACATTTAGAAACCACACTTTCTTGGCTTAGGCTGCTATAATAAAATACCATCGAGTGGATGGTCTCAGCCACAGACATTTATTTCTCACAGTTCTGGAGGCTGGGAAGTTTGAGATGAGGGCACCATCATGGTTAAGTTTTGGTGAGGGCCCTCTTCATGGTTTGCTGCCTTCTTGAGGTAGTCTCACATGGCAGAGGGATGAAGCTCTGATCCCTCTTCCTCTTGTAAGAGCACTAATTCCAGCATGGGTACTCCACCTCATAGCCTCATTTATATCTAATTACCTCCCAAAGGCCCCACAAACTAATATCATTACCTTGGAGGTTAGGGCTTCAACATAGGAATTTTAGAGAGACACAAGCATTTGATCTGTAACAAGTAGAAATTATTCTTGAACTTTTTTATGCATTATTAGTATTGCTGTTCTATTAATACAGAAAGGGAATTAAATATATAGGATTATAAACTGAAAATAGAAAACACAGGCTTATTAATAATTCTGATTCATCATGATTTGTTCATTCATTTCTTGAACATGTAATTATTGAACAACAACTGTGTTCCAGGCACTGCTTTACACATAGTTAGCATGAATCAGTGAACAAAGTCACTGATGGCATATATATTCTAACTATTTAAATAACATGTTGTCCGTAAATTTCACTGAAACCTATAGTCACTTACAAATAAAAACTTAACAGTTTTTAGAGTTATCATGTTAAATTGCTTTAAATATAGAGCCACAAAGCACCACAGAATACTTTGGAGTCACCAGTTTTAACTTTAGGAGAATTTTTAAAACCTAGAAGTTAGTTTTTGTGAATTGTATAAATTAATTCTGGCTTAAAATAGAAAAAGTGCACTGGGAGATGCAGAGAGCAGTCTAGAGATTTGAGCTCCAGCACTGCTATTAACTAGGTCAGAAATGTTGAATAACGGTTTATGTTAGAGTAGTTCTCTCTAATAAATAAGAATTGTAGCCAATATATATAACTGCCATTTACTAAAAAAACTTGCTATGTGTCCCAGCCACTATGCCAAAGATTATCTTATAGAATTCTCACAACTATTCAGTGAATAGGTAGTGTTTTCCTAGGTTTCACGTGAGAAAATTGAGCCACAGTGCTCAGGTCATTAGCAGAGCTGGAATCTAGAGCTTGGACTCCATAGCTCATGACTTGGTACGTAGCCCATACCTTTAACCACTATATAGTATTAAAAATAAATAATAAAGAGTATATAAATGTAAATTATAAATAAATATAAAGTATGTTATACATAATACAAAGGTCAAAGGGTTAATATATATAATTAAGGTAGAGTATTGTTTCCCAAATAAATTATCTTTAAGGTCATATCAAACTCTAAAATTATAGATTTAAAATAATTCTATAAGCCTTTTGAGAACATGTAGTGTGTTTATCTTGAATCATTGAAATATTTTGCTGATGACTTTAAGCATGTTATTATGAAATTAGCTTTGATTTCCTGTATTTAAAGCTCAGATGTGGCTATATTAACTATAAAGTTGAGTCCTATGTATTTTCAGATCTTAATTACAGTAAGGTGATGTTTTGTATTTCAAACTATTTCTCTTTTTTTTAATAGCTACCTATACTACAGAAACATGGAATAACTCATATAATATGTATACGACAAAATATTGAAGCAAACTTTATTAAACCCAACTTTCAACAATTATTTAGGTAAGAATTGTTGATATATAAAAATGTTATGGGTATCAAACATGTAATGTTTTTATTTTAAATTGATTTTATTATATTGGACTTCTGTATATATATGTTTTATAAAGATGGGTCATACAGTACATCATTTAAAGAATAAACTTCCCTTAAAATATTTTAAATAAGTAATTTATGCACATAATGTAGAATTTTAAATGTTCAAAAGAATGTATACTGAAAAGTAGTTTCCCTATTCCTGTCCTATAAATAGTCAATTCCCCTCACTACAAGTATCCATTGTTAACTTCTTTTTGAGTATCTTTCTGGAGTTATGTTACATATATATTCACAGATGAACTTAGGCTTTTAAAAAAAAATTATGTATTTAGGAGATTGCTTCATATTATTACTTAGCTACATTCTTCTTTTTTTTTTTTTTTCCTTCATTGCATCTTCTGGCTGGTAGAACCTCACTTCCCCGACCAACTGGGCCACATCAATGACAGCCTGTAATACTAACCACTAGCCCACCAGAGAATTCCTGTGTTATTCTTTTTAAGTAGACAGTAATCTATTGTATTACTCTACTAAAATCTATTCAAACTATCTCCTATTGTTAGACATTTAGATTGTTTCCAGACTTTTGCTAATGTAGTGACTATCCCTCTATGTCATTTAATTCATATGTAAATATATCAGTAGGATAAATTTGTAGTAGAATGACTGGATTAAAGAATGTGAGCATTTAAATTTTAATAGATGTTACAAATTGCCCTCCATTGAGTTGCATCAGTTTGCATTCCCAGTGCAAAGTGAATGACAGTAACTCCTTCCTTGGTATCTCTCTCAGACAGAATTATAAAATATTTTTAAATTTTTCCAATCTTGTTCATTTGCTAGTTCATGTCTGACTTTTTGCAATCCATGGACTGTAGCACACCAGGCTCCCCTGTCCTCCACTGTCTACTGGAGTTCACTCAAATTCATGTCCATTGAGTCAGTGGTGCTATCTTAACCATCTAATCCTCTGCTGCCCCCTTGTCCCTTTGCTTTCAATCTTTCCCAGCATCAGGGTCTTTTCCAGTAAGTCAGCTCTTCGCATCAAGTAGCCAAGGTATTGGAGCTACAGCTTCAGCATCAGTCCTTCCAATGAATATTCAGGATTGAGGTTTTTTAGGATTGACTGGTTTGATCTCCCTGCAGTCCAAGGGACTCGCAAGAGTCTTCTCCAACACCACACTTCAAAAGCATCAATTTTTTGGCACTCAGAATTCTTCACAGTCCAACTCTCACATCCATACATGACCACAGGAAAAACCATAGCCTTGACTAGATGAACCTTTGTTGGCAAAGTAATGTCTTTGCTTTTGAATATGCTATCTAGGTTGGTCATAACTTTCCTTCCAAGGAGTAAGCGTCTTTTAATTTCATGGCTGCAGTCACCATCTGCAGTGATTTTGGAGCCCAGAAAAATAAAGTCTGACACTGTTTCCACTGTTTCCCCCATCTATGTCCCATGAAGTGATGGGACCGGATGCCATGATCTTCTTTTCTGAATGTTGAACTTTAAGGCAACTTTTTCACTCTCCTCTTTCACTTTCATCAAGAGGCTTTTGAGTTCCTCTTCACTTTCTGCCATAAGGATGGTGTCATCTGCATATCTGAGGTTGTTGATATTTCTCCCGGCAAACTTGATTCCAGCTTGTGTTTCTTCCACTCCAGCGTTTCTCATGATGTACTCTGCATAGAAGTTAAATAAACAGGGTGACAATATACAGCCTTGATGTACTCCTTTTCCTATTTGGAACCAGTCTGTTGTTCCATGTCCAGTTCTAACTGTTGCTTCCTGACCTGCATACAAATTTCTCAAGAGGCAGATCAGGTGGTCTGGTATTCCCATCTCTTGAAGAATTTTCCACAGTTTATTGTGATCCACACAGTCAAAGGCTTTGGCATAGTCAATAAAGCAGAAATAGATGTTTTTCTGGAACTCTTTTGCTTTTCCCATGATCCAGCGGATGTTGGCAGTTTGATCTCTGGTTCCTCTGCCTTTTCTAAAACCAGCTTGAACATCAGGAAGTTCACGGTTCACATATTGCTGAAGCCTGGCTTGGAGAATTTTGAGCATTACTTTACTAGCATGTGAGATGAGTGCAATTGTGCAATTGTGAAATGAGCAGAATTGTATGGTAGTTTGAGCATTCTTTGGCATTACCCTTCTTTGAAATTGGAATGAAAACTGACCTTTTCCAGTCCTGTGACCACTGCTGAGTTTTCCAAATTTGCTGACATATTTAGTGCAGCACTTTAAAGCATCATCTTTTAGGGTTTTAAATAGCTCAGCTGGAATTCCATCACTTCTACTAGCTTTGGGCTTCCCAGGTGACACTGGCGGTAAAGAACCTGCCTCCCAAAGCAGGAGATATAAAAGACGCAGGTTTGATCCCTGGGTTGGGAAGATCCTCTGGAGAAAAGAATGGCAACCCACTCCAGTATTCTTGCCTGGAGAATTCCATGGATAGAGGAGCCTGGCAGGCTGCAGTCCATGGGGTCTCAGAGAGTTGAACATAATTGAGCAACTAACACACACTACTAGCTTTGTTCTTAGTAGTGCTTCCTTAGGCTCACTTTACTTCACACTCCAGGATATCCTGCTCTAGGTGAGTGACCACACCATTGTGGATATCCAGGATATTAAGACCTTATTTGTATAGTTATTCTGTGTATTCTTGCCACCTCTTCTTAATCTCTTCCGCTTTGGTTTGGTCCTTACAGTTCCTGTCCTTTATTGTGACCATTGTTGTGTGAAATGTTGCCTTGATATCTGTAGTTTTCTTGACGAGATCTCTAGTCCATTCTGTTGTTTCTTCTGTTTCTTTGCATTGTTCATTGAAGAAGACCTTCTTATCTCTCCTTGCTATTCTCTGAAATTCGGCATTCAGTTGGATATACCTTTCTTCCTTGCCTTTCACTTCTCTTCTTTCCTCAGCTATTTGTAAAGCCTCCTCAGACAACCACTTTTCCTTCTTGCATTTCGTTTTCTTTGAGATGTTTTTGGTTACTGCCTCTTGTACTATGTTATGAACCTCCATCCGTAGTTCTTCAGACACTCTGTCCACCAGATCTAATCCCTTGAATCTATTTGTCACCTCACTGTATAATCATAAGGGAATTGATTTAGGTCATAACTGCATGGCCTGATGGTTTTCCCCACTTTCTTCAATTTAAGCCTGAATTTTGCTATAAGGAGCTCATGATCGGAGCCACAGTCCATTCCAGGTCCTGTTTTGCTGACTGTATAGACCTTCTCCGTCTAAAGCTGCAAAGAACATAGTATGATTTTGGTGCTGACTATCTGGTGATGTCCATGTGTCGAGTCATCTCTTGGGTTTTTGGAAAAGGGTGCTTACTATGACCAGCGTGTTCTCTTGGCAAAACTCTTTTATCCTTTGCCATGCTTCATTTTGTACTCCAAGGCCAAACTTGCCTGTTATTCTGGGTATCTCTTGATTCCCTGCTTTTGTATTCCAGTCTCTTATGGTGAAAAGGACATCATTTTTTGGTGTTAGTTCTAGGAAGTGTTGCAGGTCTTTGTAGAACTGATTGTCTTCAGCTTATTCAATATCAGTTGGTTGAGGCATCGATTTGGATGACTGATGTTGAATGGCTTGCCTTGGGGACGAAGCAGGATCATTCTGTCATTTTTGAGGTTGTACCCAAGTACTGCAGTTTGAACTCTTTTTTTGGCTTTGAGGACTACTTCATTTCTTCTAAGGAATTCTTGCCCATAGTAGTTGATATAATGGTCATCTGAATTAAATTCACCCATTCCAGTCCATTTTAGTTCACTGATTCCTAAGATGTCAGTGTTCAATCTTGCCATCTCCTGCTTGACTGTGTCCAGTTTACCTTGATTCATGGACCTAATATTCCAGGTTCCTATGCAGTATTGTTCCTTATGGCATTGGACTTTACTTTCACTACCAGACACATCCACAACTGAATGTCATTTCCACTTTGGCCCAACCACTTTATTCTTTCTGGAGCTATTAGTAATTGCCCTCTGCTCTTCCCTAGTAACATATTGGACACCTTCCAACCTGGAGGCTCGTCTTCCGGTGTCATATCTTTTTGTCTTTTCATAGTGTCCATGGGGTTCTTCTGACAGAAACACTGGAGTGGTTTGCCTTTTCCTCCTCCAGTGGACCACATTTTGTTAGAACTCTTCACTCTTCACTATGACCCGTCTCTCTTGGTTAGCCCTACATGGCCTCGCTGGTAGCTTCATTGCCTTATCGCAAGCCCCTTCACCACCTGATCTGGAGTAAATTGCCCTTCAGCTTTGTGATCTCCTGGAGTAAAAATTGTGTTGTGTAGTTTTAGTTTGCCTTTCACATTTATCTTAAAATGATGAGGTTGAGCATCTGATGGTTTTTAATGTTCTTTATTTTGGCTTCACTTAAAAAATAAAGCATATATTACACATGATACAAAGACCAAAGGGTCAAAAAGGTATGAGAGGAAAGGTTTCTTTCCTTCCCTAAACCCAGCTACCTAATTTATCCCTGGCTAGGAGGCAGGTACTGTTAACTCTTCTTTGGATATCATTCTAGAAGTATTAGTATAAAACCACATATGTTAGAAATCTTTTAATGTTCTGCTTTATTTTTGTAAAAATGAGAGCAACCTGAATGTCCCTCAGTGTAAAATACTCTAAAATATATTTTGTGAATACATAATAGACTATGTAGTCATGAAAAAGAATGAAATATTTGTGTATGTGCTGATACAGACTAATCTTTACAGTTTATTGCATGAAGGAAACAAGGTGCAGAGCCACATGTGTGCTCTCCAAGTGTTTAAAGTATGTGCAGTACATTAGGCATTACTCTTGTATAGGAAACTTCTGGACTGACAGAGTAGAAACTTAACAGTGGTTATTTCTGGGAAGGGAAATTTAGGGTCTGGGATGGTAGGGAAAGCTAGTTTTCATTGCAGATATCTTTATGCTGTTAGAATTTTTTACTGTGCATACACATTTTTCAGTTAGAGAAAATTAGTTTTAAAAAGGGGTTGCATGTAATCTAAAATAGATTGAATTTTTTCTAATTGCAGAAGATACACTTGTTCTTTATACATATTTATGAAAATACAGAATGACACAAAGAGAAATATTTAAAAAGCCAGCCATAATTCCACAACCCAGAGGAGCTTGACACTAACATTTTGTTAAATTTCCTTCTAAATTTTTTGTGTTATGTATGTGTTTCATGTATACACAGGCTTCCCAGGTGGCACTAGTGGTAAAGAATCCGCCTGCTAATGCAGGAGACATAAGGGACTCAGATTCAATCCCTGGGTCAGGAAGGTCCCCTGGAGAAGGGCATGGCAACCCACTCTAGTATCCCTGCCTGGAGAATCCGCATGGATAGAGGAGCCTGGTGGGCTACAGTCCATATGGTGGCAAAGAGTTGAACACGACTGAAGCAGCTTACAGTGCACGCTTGCATGCACATCATGTATACACACATTGAGACTTGTATATATTAAAGAAAATGACAATGTTATATTTTAAAATGCCATACTATACCTTTCTAATTTTTGTTTTTAGTGCCAAATCGTCCTGGGTATAGCTTCTCTGTGATAAGTCCTGAATTTATTGAAGTTGCTACCACCAAAGTAATTATTAAAGCAATATTGACTTTACATTTTGATTTTATAACTCAATTACTTAACTAAGTTGTGTTAATAAACAGATGGTCTTGGATGGGTTAGAAATGAAAGTTTTCTTTGTTTTTTGGTTGGGGGTGGGGTGAGGGGAGCAGTTGTTGAGGCTGTATGACAAGGCTTGCAGGATCTTAGTTCCCCGACCAGGGATAGAACCCTGTCCCTGACAGTGAAAGCACTGAGTCCTAACCACTGAACTGCCAGCAGATTTCCAGAAATGGCAGTTTTTCACAAAATAAAGTAAGGCTTGTATATTGAAATGACTTATTTTAAATGTTTTTCAAGGTGTAAAATTTGAGGACAGGTTAGTTGTCCTCTGTTGTAGGTTAGTTCAAACAATGAATGTTTGACTCACGGCTCTGTCAGACTGCTGCATTCTATTTCCGTCGGTTTTTTCTCTGTCAGGCTTTGGTCTGTCTCTGAATTGTCCTCTGTAGGGTTGTGAGGAAGGGTGGCAGGGCCATCCAAAGAAAACTCTTCTAGTCTTAGGGAAGTTGCTAGAAATAGAAGAATAGCAAAGAGGAGAAAATAGGCAATTTTTGTCTTTATTTTCTAGATCTACTCTGATCTAGAGGAAAATTTCTTCCCGTTTATGATTTTTCTATTTTAAGAAGATAGATTTTTTTTTATATGTAAGATATCAGAGAAATATTAATGTGTTAACTGTTATTTAAGGCTTTAAATGCTGTGCCTTCAAGCATTATAAAATATATGGCTTGGTCCTTGGGAATATGATATTTTGAAAGTTATTTTCATGGTTGTCAAGAAACTTTTGTATTTTTTATATATGAAGAGTTTTATCTGAAAGTGTGCTTAATCACACAATATTCTATTTTCAGATATTTAGTCTTGGATATTGCAGATAATCCGGTTGAAAATATAATACGTTTTTTCCCCATGGTAGGTAACAGTATTTTAATATCATTTAATATTTATGATTTGCTTTCTTAATTGTGCTTTTAAAACTTAACAAGACATGATTTTCTCCTATACTGCTATTACTTGTAATGTCTGAAAATTGTGGGATTGTATTTTAAAGAAAATTGACTATTTTTAAAATCTTTTTTATGATCTCAAAATATTTGAGAAATTGTATTTCAGATTTCTTAAATGCAAAATATTTATTTAAACTTATAATAATGGTATTTGTATCATTTTGGAAATTTTTGATGTAATTTTTATTCAAATAAGCAGGAAAATATTTTCAGTATATTTTGTTTTGTGTATATATGTTTGTATTTTATGCTTGTTACTCCATATATTTTATTATAACACACTGTCTTTTTCCTTCAGACAAAAGAATTTATTGATGAGAGCTTACAAAGTGGAGGTAAGTAATTTTTCTTTCATTTAACTTATGTTTATTTTTAGGAAATTATTCATTATAGTTAATTTTTAGTTATTTAAGACTAAATTCATTTAGTCTTAAATGAATATGAAAATTATAATTATGTATAATAGACTTTCCAAATTTCCCAAAACTTACTTCATCTGGATAGACTTTCTTAAATATCTCTATAGAACTGTTTTCATATTGTCAGCTTTAAATCTTTTTAATCTAAAAGTCTATTGTAGTCTCCACACAGTTAATATAAATAAATTCAAGGATTTGAAAATTAGTAAGTATCCAAGTTGTGTATACAGAATACATAAAATGCTTAAGATAAGATTTATTTTACTGTGGTATGATACATGGTTTCAGTATATTTTAGCTGCTGCATCAGGTATCTTTCTATCAGAATAACTATTTCTTGTTTTTCAGGAAAAGTTCTTGTCCATGGGAATGCAGGGATCTCCAGGAGGTATGATGTTAGCAATAATCTTTCTTTCTCCAGCATTTAATTAATGAGTATGTTTTCTGTTTTTTTTTCTAAAATATTTTCCCCCTCTTTAGTGCTGCCTTTGTTATTGCATACATTATGGAAACATTTGGAATGAAGTACAGGTAAGAAAGTATTCTGAAACCTAGCCACAGTTTAAATTCTCATTAAAATGAAGCTTAATGGAGACAGTTTGGGCACTGGAAGTTAATAATCTCTTGATTTTTGTCATCTAGTTATGGTTGATTAATTAGTCCTTTTATCCTGTGATTAGTCTCTTAACTTCTGTAGCTGGTCTACCTTGTATAGATCCACTTAGGCTATTTTGTTACTTTATGAAGCTAGTTCTCTTATTATTTTAAAAACCCAAGATAATTACAGTTGGAGTAACCCATGGAAAACTGCTTGCTTACTACTAGGAAATTGGTTAATCTAAGTTTTAAAATTCTTATTAAACAAAGATGTAATTGCTTTCTTTGTTTAAAAGGTTAATTTATTATGTTTTCCTTTAACAGTAGTTGGGTGAAAAATTGCTTTAGAATTGTTTTATTGTCTATTCACAATTTATTATTTGTTTTATGCAAAATCATCTTTTCCAAGCATATTGCATAGACTAAAGGGAGAAAGAGGCTAATGTGCTTTTCACCCTAAAACAAAGCTGGCCAATGTACAGTATTTCCTTTCTTAGAGTGTCTTGTACAAGTTACAAATCTACTATAGTCATTGATACTCTTTCACTCATGTCCCAGACTGATCCATTACCAAATTCTGTTTTGTATCCTAAAATTTTCCTTGATTCTGGCTCTTTCTCATTATTGAATCTCCCTAATCAAGCTCTAGTCATGTTTCATTATTTAATCTCCCTAATACAAGCTCTTCCAGTAGTTATCATCGTAGTGGTCTTGTGTTTTCTTTCCTTCTCTAGTCTGTTCTGTTCTTCACACTGCAGTCAAAATGATTGTTTCAAAAGATAAATCATATTTCACCTTACCCTAAAAAGCTCTCAGAGGTTTCTGATCCTTAATAATTCTAAATGTGGCCAGTGAAACTTCACATGACATGTCTGTATCAACCTTCCGTTCTTATGCTGTGTACTCCGTTAACCTTGTCCATTTGAGCTGTGTTCAACATTGGATCCACATGCCTGACACATAGTGGACATTCAAATCTTTTATTTCATTTGGTATTTTTATCTTAAAATTATAATGGAAAATTTTGCTTAAAGGTGTTCTTAAATATTATTTGGATACAAATGTTTTGTGTTTATTTCATTGAAAAGATTAATGCTTGGTAGATTTTGTTTTATATATTTTTTTTTATTATTTGGTGCCATGTCAGCAATAATAGTGAAAATAACCTCTATTTATTGAGTCTCTGCCAGATGCCAGATACACTGCTGGACACTTTTATCTCAACAACACAAGGAAGTCCATATGTTTCTAATTTAACCAGTAATAAAATCTGAGCATGGAGTGTGTGTGACACATGCTATACATGATATGTTATACTTACTATCTTCCATATTCATAGTAGTGCTTAAAGATAGGAATTGTTATGATCCCCAATTTACACATGAAAAAAATAAACTTAGAGAAGTTGAAAAGTATCCCCTAGAACACAGCTGGGGAGCAAAGGATTTTCCCACTGCAGTTCACTACCTCTCTGTAGTACAAGCTGTCTGATTATGATTTTCTGTTTTAGGTAAATTGTTAGGTAAGTTCCTACTTTAGATAAATTCTGGAAAAATTGAGGTTAATTCATGAAATAATATTACCGCCTTAGTTTTCCTATTTTTTTGTTTTCAGAGATGCATTTGCTTATGTTCAAGAAAGAAGATTTTGTATTAATCCTAATGCTGGATTTGTCCATCAACTTCAGGTAACTTCTCTATTTTTCCTCTTTAAGTCAATCAGCTGCTGCTGCTCAGTCGCTTCAGTCATGTCCGACTCTGTGCGACCCCACCAGGCTCCCCCAACCCTGGGATTCTCCAGGCAAGAACACTGGAGTGGGTTGCCATTCCCTTCTCCAATAAGGCAGTCAGAAAGTATGATAATTAAAAGCTTGTATTCATATGATTTAGTTGTAGTACTTGGTAAATACTTAAAAATTGCCATAATCTCACTAATTTCTTTGTTCAAGTTTAAATCTATTTAAAAGTATTTTTTTTAAGCTGCCATTGACAAGATAGAAAGGATTAAAACCACATTGTTAAATCTAAAGTAAAGTAGTTGATCTTAGACGTGTCTTCCATTTTCCCTCTATTTTGATTACATACAGAGCATAAGAAAATTTTGGTTCTAAGTGTGTTACATATAGCAGCTTTTTCTATTTTATATGCTTTATCTTCTCCATGTTCTTTCACACTTTGATGATGTGTAGAAGATACACTAAAAAAATACACCTGTGAATTATCTGATTAATTTTTTCCAAGATGAAAAATCGTAAGTCAAAGAATGTGCTCTGGCTGATTGCATCCACTTATGCAGGAATAAATCTTACATTGAAACATCAAGAGCACTACAAAATGTGTTAGTTACCAAACTTAATTTACTTTGTTTTTATTTTTAATTCACTTTTAGTTTTTATTTCATTTTAAAAAGAGAAAAATAGTCATGATTAAAAAAATAAAAATTCAATAATGCTTAAGAAGAATACTTGAAAAGTAAGTCTCCTTAATAGTGTATCTTGAAGATTATATATAGCTCTACCTTCGTAATATTTGTGTGTGTGTGTGTGTAACACAGTTTTATGTGTATCACAGTTCCTTATACATTGGAGAAGGCAATGGCACCCCACTCCAGTACTCTTGCCTGGAAAATCCCATGGACGGAGGAGCCTGGTAGGCTGCAGTCCATGGGGTCGCTAAGAGTCAGATACGACTGAGCGACGTCACTTTCACTTTTCTCTTTTCATGCACTGGAGAAGGAAATGGCAACCCATTCCAGTATTCTTGCCTGGAGAATCCCAGGGACGACGGAGCCTGGTGGGCTGCCGTCTATGGGGTCGCACAGAGTCAGACACGACTGAAGCAACTTAGCATAGCATAGCATCCTTATACATGGAGCTTTAAGTTGTTTCCAGTCTTTCATGATTTTAAACAACATTGGAAAGAATGTCCTGATAGGTGTATCTTTGTTTACATGTGTGAATGTACCTCTAAGATAATTGATCAGAGTGGAATTGCTGGGTCAGAGGGCATTTGAAAGTTGATGTTGCTAAATTGCCTTTAAAAAGACTCCAGGAAACAAAGAGTACGTACTTACCCATACTTAGTCAATACCAACAGCAAAAGTGTTTCATGAAACTTTTGGACCATTGTTGTCATGGTAGTAAAAGTGGCAGCTGCTTGTAGTTTGCCCGTTTTTCTAACAGGTTGTTGGTCTTTTTCTCATTGGTTTGTAAGGATTCTTTGTAGAAAATTTATCTGTAGCCAGTGATTTGAAGGCTTCCCTCGTGGCTCAGATAGTAAAGAATCCACCTGCAATGCAGGAGACTTGAGTTTGCTCCCTGGGTTGGGAAGATCCCCTGGAGGAGGGCATGGCAACCCACTCCAGTGTTCTTGCCTGGAGACTCGGCATGGACAGAGGAGCCTGGTGAGCTACATACAGTGCATGGTATCGCAAAGAGTTGGACACGACTGAGCGACTAAAGCACAGCACAGCCAATGATTTGAAATGCCATTTTTATTATATACCAAATTTTAAATCCACACTTGAGTCTGTTTCTGACTTTGTATTTTGTTCCATTGATCTGCTTATTGCTGCATTTGTATCAAAGTTTTAAATGCTATAATATTTGTAAGTAGTCTGTATTACTTATATTAAGTCATTTAATCAAGATTTCCTCATTAATGTTCTTTCCGAAATTTTCCTGGCACGTTCTTAACACATATTTTGTGGTGTGAACTTTACTAGAAAGGGTGCAGAAAGAATAGACACCTTTAAATTTTTCAAAGAGTATGTTTCTAGGAGTATGTTCCATTTATTCAAGTCAATTTCTGTGTCCTTTAGTGTTTTAAAGTTTTCTTTGTATAAAATATATGTTTTTCTTATGAAATTTATTCCTAGCTATTTTCTTTTATTCCATTATAATTAAAATTGTTTTTTCAAATTTCTTTCTAGTATGTTTTCTAATTGCTTATTTTTTTTATAGGAAAGCTGTTTATGTTTTCAATTGGCAACCTTACTAAACTCTAGGAACAAATCTAAAGAATTTTCCAGTTGATTATCCTACATTTTCATCTTCAAATCATAATAATTTTGCCTCTTTTCTAATTTTTTTTCTTTCTCACTTGATGGTCATTTTATCAGAACAATTGGATAAGTAATAGTGGTGTGATATTCATACTTACTTTATTCTTGATTTCAATTTCATTGCTTTTATTATTGCACTGTGTGTGTGTGTTTCAGTGAGTATTTGCTTGTGCATATTTAAAAGGTTTTTTTTATCAGGAATAGATACTGATTTTTAACTTAAAACATTTTTTTATGAAATGACTCTAGTTTCACTCCTTTAAGTCATTAATATGGTGAATTAAATCACATAATGCTAGACTTAGACCATTCAGGTATGACCTAAATCAAATCCCTTATAATTATACAGTGGAAGTGAGAAATAGATTTAAGGGCCTAGATCTGATAGATAGAGTGCCTGATGAACTATGGAATGAGGTTCGTGACATTGTACAGGAGACAGGGATCAAGACCATCCCCATGGAAAAGAAATGCAAAAAAGCAAAATGGCTGTCTGGGGAGGCCTTACAAATAGCTGTGAAAAGAAGAGAAGCAAAAAGCAAAGGAGAAAAGGAAAGATATAAACATTTGAATGCAGAGTTCCAAAGAATAGCAGGAAGAGATAAGAAAGCCTTCTTCAATGATCAATGCAAAGAAATAGAGGAAAACAACAGAATGGGAAAGACTAGAGATCTCTTCAAGAAAATCAGAGATACCAAAGGAACATTTCATGCAAAGATGGGCTCGATAAAGGACAGGAATGGTATGGACCTAACAGAAGCAGAAGATGTTAAGAAGATGGCAAGAATACACAGAAGAACTGTAGAAAAAAGATCTTCACGACCCAGATAATCACGATGGTGTGATCACTGACCTAGAGCCAGACATCCTGGAATGTGAAGTCAAGTGGGCCTTAGAAAGCATCACTACGAACAAAGCTAGTGGAGGTGATGGAATTCCAGTTGAACTATTCCAAATCCTGAAAGATGATGCTGTGAAAGTGCTGCACTCAATATGCCAGCAAATTTGGAAAACTCAGCAGTGGCCACGGGACTGGAAAAGGTCAGTTTTCATTCCAATCCCAAAGAAAGGCAATGCCAAAGAATGCTCAAACTACTGCACAATTGCACTCATCTCACACGCTAGTAAAGTAATGCTCAAAATTCTCCAAGCCAGGCTTCAGCAATATGTGAACCGTGAACTTCCTGATGTTCAAGCTGGTTTTAGAAAAGGCAGAGAAACCAGAGATCAAATTGCCAACATCCGCTGGATCATGGGAAAAGCAAGAGAGTTCCAGAAAAACATCTATTTCTGCTTTATTGACTATGCCAAAGCCTTTGACTGTGTGGATCACAATAAACTGTGGAAAATTCTTCAAGAGATGGGAATACCAGACCACCTGATCTGCCTCTTGAGAAATTTGTATGCAGGTCAGGAAGCAACAGTTAGAACTGGACATGGAACAACAGACTGGTTCCAAATAGGAAAAGGAGTACATCAAGGCTGTATATTGTCACCCTGCTTATTTAACTTCTATGCAGAGTACATCATGAGAAACGCTGGAGTGGAAGAAACACAAGCTGGAATCAAGATTGCCGGGAGAAATATCGATAACCTCCGATACGCAGATGACACCACCCTTATGGCAGAAAGTGAAGAGGAACTAAAAAGCCTCTTGATGAAAGTGAGAGTGGAGAGTGAAAAAGTTGGCTTAAAGCTCAACATTCAGAAAACGAAGATCATGGCATCCGGTCCCATCACTTCATGGGCCATAGATGGGGAAACAGTGGAAACAGTGTCAGACTTTATTTTTCTGGGCTCCAAAATCACTGCAGATGGTGACTGCAGCCATGAAATTAAAAGACGCTTACTCCTTGGAAGGAAAGTTATGACCGACCTAGATAGCATATTGAAAAGCAGAGACATTACTTTGCCAACAAAGGTCCGTCTAGTCAAGGCTATGGTTTTTCCTGTGGTCATGTATGGATGTGAGAGTTGGACTGTGAAGAAGGCTGAGCACCGAAGAATTGATGCTTTTGAACTGTGGTGTTGGAGAAGACTCTTGAGAGTCCCTTGGACTGCAAGGAGATCCAACCAGTCCATTCTGAGGATTAGCCCTGGGATTTCTTTGGAAGAAATGATGCTAAAGCTGAAACTCCAGTACTTTGGCCACCTCATGTGAAAAGTTGACTCATTGGAAAAGACTCTGATGCTGGGAGGGATTGGGGGCAAGAGAAGAAGGGGACGATGGAGGATGAGATGGCTGGATTGCATCACTGACTCGATGGACATGAGTCTCGGTGAACTCCGGGAGTTGGTGATGGACAGGGAGGCCTGGAGTGCTGCGATTCATGGGGTCGAAAAGAGTCGGATGCGACTGAGCGACTGATCTGATCTGATCTGATGCTAGACTTGTTAATTTTGAATCATTTTGATTCACAAATGAATCTCACTTTACTATGGTAGACTATATTCCATTAATGTGTTGCTAGATTCTGTTTGTCAAATTTTGTTTTTTTTTTTTTAAGATTTTGGAATTAGTTGAATAAGTGATACTGGTTTGTAATTTTTTTTTCTATACTACCATCTTCTGGTTAGAGTGTCTGTCACGGTTTTCTCATTTTTAAAATGAAAACTTGCTTTCTCTTTATGTGCTCTAGAACAATGTAAATTAGATTGGAGTTACCTGCTTCTTAATGTTTGATATATAGTACCTGTGAAATCACTGGACCTTGATTTTTTCAATTTAATTCAGTTATTCATTATTTCATTCATTCATATATTTTGAGGGTGAACCAATTCTTGGACAGCTTTCTTCATTTGGTTAATGGCTAGGTCTGATTTTCTTAGACTGTTTAGGTCACTTTGGATGGTTTCATAATCTTCTATATAATTTCATTGGATTTGAGATAAAATTGAGGAAAATAATGTTTTGCATTTTTTGATATCTTCTAATTTCTTTGGTTATTTTTTTCATTCTTTTTTTCTAATTTTGTATATCAGTGCTTTCTTTTTCCCCTTTATCTGGTTAGTTTATATAATTTTTCTGTATTTGAATTTCTTCTTGCTTTGTGCTTTCCTTGGGTTTTTGTTGTTTTTGCTGCTGCTGCTGTTATTCTTTTGTGGATTTTCTCAGTTGCATGCTTAGTCGCTCAGTCATCTCTGACTCTTTGCGACCCCATGGACTATATATCCCTCTGTTCTTGGGATTCTCCAGACAAGAATACTGGAGTGGGTAGCCATTCCCTTCTCCAGGAGATCCTCCCAACCCAGGGGTCAAACTCGGGTCTTGAGCTATAAGAATTCAAGACTGTAAATTATCCTCTTAGCATTTCTTGAGCCATATGACTCATTGGAAAAGACTCTGATGCTGGGAGGGATTGGGGGCAGGAGGAGAAGGGAACAACAGAGGATGAGATGGCTGGATGGCATCACCGACTCGATGGACATGGGTTTGGGTGGACTCCAGGAGTTGGTGATGGACAGGGAGGCCTGGCGTGCTGCGATTCATGGGGTCGCAAAGAGTCGGACACGACTGAGTGACTGAACTGAACTGAACTGATTCTACGTATCCTACATAAATTTTGCTATGTAACGTTTTTATTCTTGTTATAACTTGATATTCTGTCATTTCACTTTTGATTTTATTTTTTACTTCACGTTTGAGAGTTTTTTTTCATAAATCATATAACTAAATTTTAAATGTTTTCTTTGTGGTGTAATAAACAGTTGTTATTATGATTATTGGAAAAGAAGATATATTCTCTGTTTTCAGGGCATAAAATTCAGTCTGCAGTCGTCCTTCTATATCTGTGAGGAATTGGTTCCAGGGCCACACACCCCCCTCTACTCCCTCACCATGGATTCCAAATCTTATGTAAAATGGCATAGTACAGTCAGTTCTGTGTATCTGTGGGTTCTGCATTCATGGATACAGAGGGTACATTGTATTTGTTCACTTCATCTTTTGGGGGCTTAGAGGTGAACTGAAACTCGCTTTATTCTGTTTCTGTTTACTTCTTTAATTCCTCTAGTTTCTTTGCCAATTTTAGTGCTGCATTATTTGGTAGATAAAATTCAAGTTAAATCTTCATTGTAGTTATATGTTTATTGTCCAGTTATTTTACTTTGAAATTAACCTTAATATTGTGATCCTTTTTTGTTTGCATTTGTCTTGTGAGTTTCTTCATTGCTTTTCTTTCCACCTTTCTAAATCACTTTGTTTTACATGCATTTCTTGTATGTGCCCTATGGCTGGATTTTTTTATTTTGATTTGTTACTCATATTTTTCTTTAATAGGTGAATTTATCCCACTTATTTGTACTAAAAATGACATACACTTTTGTCTGTCATTTTATTTTCATATCATGCTTTCTCTTAAAATACATCTTTTTTGAACTTTTCACTATAAATTGATGAATTTTTTGTTGGTATTCTTTTGATTCTTTTAAATTTATAAGTTGTTTACTTCATGGGCACAGTCTAACTTTATAGTATATACATATGTTCCTTGAGTTATCACATTTAAATAACTATCAACGGATTTCCAGTATAAAAGATAAAAATTTATATACCTCTACTTTCCTCCTTCCCCTCCACAACCTATTTTGTTGATACTAATCTTAGTTCTAGGAGATACCGCTTACACTTTTAAAAATATTTAAATATGGTACCTTCTTTTTACTTAGCAATATAGGATCATCCACTTAAACTATGTCCTGTTACATTTCCTGGATTTTACTTTTTCTACATTGTTACAAATTATAATATTTGCATTCTATGCTATAACCACATTTTCTCATTGTTCATGCTGAGTTCTATATTTAAGTAGGATTTTAGCTTCCTTATTCAACTCCTGGAGTTTGAACATTATTTTCAAGAAGAGTTCTTGGAAACTTAAGTCCTAGCATTTTGGAAAATGTTTTTCTGTTGCTCTTATGTTTGTTTTGGCCACACTGCATGGCATGTGGGATCTTCGTTGCCTGACCAGGGATCAAACCCATGCTGTCTGCAGTGGAAGTATGGAGTCTTAATCACTGGACCACCAGGGAAGCTCTGTTGTGTTTATGTTTGAATGGCACTTTGCTAGATTAAAAAAATTTTAATACTTTTTCTCTTAGGAGTTTCTACACAGACCTAACATTGAATAATTGTCCTAGAGAAGTCTGAAGGGAGCCTAATTTTTAAAATTCTTCCCTCTTAGAAGACTTGATTGGAGGGAGGAGGTGTTTTCTGGATGAGCATAGGATGCTTTATTAAGTATATCTTTTTGATTGTTCTATATTAATTTCCTTTTAGTCATAATATGCCCTTACCACTTAGAGAGTCACATCTTCCCTTATTACAGAAAGTTTTCTTCTAATACGTATTTGGCTATTGTTGTTCTTTTTCACTTGACTTTTTTCTCCCAGAGACATATTTTATATTGTTTTCTTTTTCCTTCCATATCTACCATTTTCTCTGTGTTTATTTTCAACTTTGTTTTTTTGTCTTTTGACTTGATTTTTGGCAAGCTTTTCTTTCCTTTCCCATGCTTTGTTGTTTCATCAGATGTTTATTTGACATTGTGTTAGCAGTGGCAGTAAAGCAGAGAACAAAACAGACAGAAATCCCTGACTTCATAAAACTTATTTTAATGAATTAGACAGTAAACCAACCTGGTGGGCTGCCGTCTATGGGGTCGCACAGAGTCGGACGTGACTGAAGCAACTTAGCAGCAGCAAACTAAAATATAGTAGGTCATGGAGAAGGAAATGGCAGTATCCTTGCCAGAGAAATCCCATGAACAGAGGAGCCTGGTGGGCTTCAGTCCACTGGGTCACAAAGAGTCAGACATGACGGAATGACTAAACTACAACAACACAAAAGTAGTAGATCATATGGTAATAGGTCACAGGAAAATAAGAGAGCCGTTAAGGTCATATAAAGAAGTGAGACATTAATTGCATTTTTGAAAGGTGATAAGAAAAGGCCTTATTGCAAAAATGTTATTTGACCATAGACCTGAAGAAATTAAGAGAATGAGCTATTTCGGTACTTGGGGGAAAGCATTCTAGATAGAGGGAATATGTGCAAGTGCCTTGAGATGGGAGTATGCATAGTATTTTCAAGAAGTGTGAGGAGGTCAGTATAGCTGCAACAGAGTGAGCAAATGAATAGTAATAATAGATTAAACCTGGGAGGTAAGGGGCCACGTGATAGGCATTTATAGGCCATTATAAATAAGGCCTTTGACTTTTAAGTAAAGGAATAAACTGGGTCATCTGTGTTAAATGTAGTATACCATGTATATATACTGTAAGGGTTGTTGGGGTTAGGGCAGAAGCAAGTACATGAATTATAAGGCTATGGAGTGATGGGAGTTAGGAGAGAATACGGATTTAGACAAAGGTGATTGTTGATGAAAAGAGATCAGATTCTGGATTTACTTGACAGTATAGCTTACAGAATTTGCTGTTGGATTGGAGAAGAGAGACTGGGATGATTCTAAGCCTTTTAGTCTGAACAACTGGAAGAGGAACTGTTGCTTACTTGTATAGGAGAAACTGCATGAAATTTGAAGGGAATAAAATCGAGACGTTTTTGGTCATGTTAAGGTTAAGAGAGCTATTAGATAGTGGGCAGGTCTGCACATAAGCCTGGAGTTCATGAGAAAGAACCTTATATATAGGGGTTTTCGGTATATGGATGCTATTGAAAGCTTTAAAACTGAGTGAGATCACCAGACAAGGGAGTGTGGGTAGAAAAGGACTTCAAAAACAGAAACTTAATGTACTCCCAACATGTAGAGATTGGGGAGATGGGGAATCAGCAGAGGAGGCTGAAAAAAGTGACCAATGAGTTGGGAAGAAAACCAGGATGGTCTGGTGCTTGGGAAGTCAAGTGAAGAAGGCATTTTAAGAGTAGGAGATGATCCTTTGTTTCAGAGGTTGATAATAGGTTAAGTAAGGGCTGAGAACTGACATTGGGTAGGAGCACGACATGATCAGTGCCCTTGACAAACAAGTTTTTGTGGAATGGGGAGTATAAGCATAATGGGAAGAGAGGAATGTGAACAGCCAGAATAGATATTTCCAGGAATTAAAAGGGTAAAACAGAAAAACAGTAGTTGGAGGGGAAATTGGAATTAAGAGGGGCGTTTTGTTTGTTTTCTAATATGGTAGAAAAGGGCATATTTATGTGCTGTTGGGAACAATCCAGGAGAAAGAGGTACATTAATGTGCTAGAATTGCATGGTATGGTCCGTTCTCCTCTTTGTTGATTCTCTTACAGTCATTATTTCTGTGGTTTATTTTCTTTTTTCTATTTTTCTATTGAGCTCTAAGAGTTACGTCATCTCTTTCATTGTTACATTTCTTCCATGAGTCCTTTTATCTCTTCTTTGAACTTGTTTCAGAAATGCCGTATCTCATTGATTTTATGGAGAATTATTCACAATTTTCACCTGCCTCGTGTAATTTTCATGCAGTTTTCTTCATATATGGACTTTGGTTATAATGTTGCTTTTTTCCCCTTAGAAACACCTTTACATAAGACTTATATTGGTTCCTTTTTGATTATTGGTCATCTTCGAACTGGAGACGTTCTTCTTAGATAAGCCATTTTCCCAATAATAAAGTTTTGGGGAGAGATTGGGAAATATAGGCAGCTTAAATTTTCCCAGTTGTTTTGGAAGACTTTCTCACCAACAGTTTTTTCCAGTAGTATGAATCTACTCAGTGAGTGGAGAAAAAAAAAGAGCCCCGCTGTCACAGGTTTTTCTTGTTTAGGTTCATAACTACTACATGCACAATGGAGTCACCTGGGGAACTTGACCCATACCATTAAATGAGAATCACTGGCAGGGGGCAGCCAAGGAGAGGGGTAAGCTGAGTATATATATATTAGTTTTAAGACTTTTCAGGTGATCCTCAGGTATAGTCAGCCTGAGAATTAGTGATTTAGTTTTTACTTTTAGCTGACCAAGATTAGCAGATGCTTGGCAACAGTTTCTCCTCCACCAGGCTTGCTTCTTGCAAAAATGTCAGGTGTGGATGTTCACATTTTCCTTGATAGACCCACACATACTTCATACTATGCAGGGGCTTCTAAGATTTGTCTTAGGTCTGCCACCTTTTTTGGAGAACTCTAAGCACCCACTTTGTTTGATATATGCAGCCAGGTATTTTCTGTGCATAGCTTAGTCTGGTTCCATTTTTTTAATGTTATTGTGAAATATAATACACATACGTAAGTACATAAAGTGTAAACAAACATCCATGTAACTACCATCCAGATAATGAAATTGAACATTTTTCAGAATTCCAAAAGTCCTCTTGAGGCCTCTTCCTAATTATAATTCTTTCTTCTGTCATAAAGGTAGGCACTGTTCTTTTTTCCTTACTCTTCTTTCTCATATTCAGGGTTATCGATGTTTTATAGTTTCATCAAATCAGGAGTTCTCTATATATCTTGTTCTATCTCTTCCCTTTAAGGAAAGAAGGTACATGAATGCCTTTATTATTTCATCTTTAACTGGAAGTCGAGAACTATTGATTTTAAGAAATTAGAACCAGGTATATACTTGAACCAGATATATGCTTGAAGATTGAAGGTGGGAGGAGAAGGGGACAACAGAGGATGAGATGGTTGGATGGCACCACCAACTCAATGAGTTTGAGCAAGCTCCAGGAGTTGGTGATGGACAGGGTGCGCTCAGTGGGGTCACAAAGAGTCAGACATGAATGAGTGACTGAACTGAATATACATGAATCCATTAAGTACTTTGTATTAGTCTGATTTTTTAATATTTTATTTCATTTTCTTCTTAAGTCAGAGATCTGCCCCAGTGGCAGGGAATATGTTCTGATTGCTAGTTCAGTGTGTGATACCCTAGTGCAGGCTATTGGCTTGATTTGATTTATAGTCTCATCAGTATATATGAAATTATAAGAATTTTAAGCATTTCTCTTACAGCCATATGGCACTGGAGTTTTCAGTATAAACTAAGAATACCAGTAATGCATGCATTAACCACTTTTTAAATTTCATTTTGTTTTGGGTATCCAAGAATTTAAATGTATACTCAAGTTAATTGTATACTCAAGTTAAATGTATACTCAAGTTAATTAAAATCTTTTCTAGGAATATGAAGCCATCTACCTAGCAAAATTAACAATACAGATGATGTCACCACTTCAGATAGAAAGGTCGTTATCTGTTCATTCTGGCTCCACAGGTAAGGATTTTTTCATTTTGGAGAAATTTGGGGAGATAGATGATATGAAAAGTAGAAGAGAAGATGCATCTGTCACTCATTAGCAAGTTACACTGAGCAATTTAAATTGTTTAGAAACTTTTGGATGGGCTATTGAATTAAAATAATTTCAAATTTTAATTTTATAATTAATTATATATTATACTGAGCTTCTGTGTGTATGCCACTAGTTAAGTAGAACATGCTGGTTGGAAGATCAGATTTCCATTTTGTTGAGCTTTAAATCTTTAAGTAGTTTAAAGTGAAAGTGTCAGTTGCTCAGTGGTGTCCAACTCTTTGTGACCCCATGGACTGTAGCCCACCAGGCTCCTCTGTCCGTGGAATTCTCCAGTCTGGAATATTGGAGTGAGTTGTCATTCCCTTCTTCACAATTAAGTAGTATAACTGTGTTGGAAAGATTAAAATAATAAGAGGGGTCTGGTACTGGAGGCCCTAAATACACTTAGGTGATCTTATTGAAAATAAAAGGTGGCTAATAAGTGAAAGCAGGGTGACTCAGTTTCTCTCTTGCCATAAATATCTGTCCTTTTTTCTTCCCTATTTTAGAATGTTTCCTCCCCCATTTAATGATCCAGGCATGCTCTCAAAATCTTTTAACTTTTACATTTCTCTCCAAGACCTTGCTACCCTTTTTTGTCTCCTTTCTTTTTATTAGAGCATTCATGGAATTTATTAGTTTATTATTTTTGTCTCCCAGAGTTCCTTTCAGTCTTATTTGCACCAACAGCCTTTTAAGTTAGGAAAAATAGATTACATACCTGGTTAGTGTTGGATCTAGAAATTGAACACTGGTGATCTCATCCACAAGTCCAGCACTATATTGTACCTCCTTAGTGATGAAACTATGTAACCACACTTCAAGCTTAACTTCCTACTTGTCATTGACTCTTTAGTTTGCAACTTCTATGTAATCATTTTCCAAAATGGGAGGGTCTGTTTCTTCAGTAACAAAAATTCTTTCTTTTTATAGTACCTTTAATCTCAGTATAGTTCAGGTCTGTATTGGCCTCCCATCCTAAATGTTCCATACATTGTGGCCAGACATATTTTCATGAAAGATAATTCTAATAGTGGTTTTCTTCTTGTATAAAAGTCTTCATTGGCTTAATTTTTTACTGAAGCAAACACATCACAGATAGTAATTAAAGGCCCTTTTGATCTTTATTTGTATCTCTCACTGTACCTCTATATATGTACTGCAGAAAACTGAGCTACTAATGGTTTCCCTTGTATCTTCTATTCTCCACCTAGAAAGCATCACATCCAGTCTCTCCATAAAAACTTGGTTCAAATGTCGTTGCCTCAAGAAAACATGATGATTAACTTATTCTTCCTCTAACTTCTAGTTATTCTGCCATAGAACTTCATCTGTACCTCCTCACTTTCTGCCTTGAATTAGTTAGCTGTCTCTCAACCTCCTTTAGTAGAATGCAGATGTAGCACTGCATCTGAATCTGTTATAACAGCTGTATTTAGACTTAAGGCTTTCCAGGTGGTGCTAATGGTAAAGAGCCTAACTGCCAATGCAGGAGACATAAGAGACACAAGTTCAATCCCTGGGTCAGGAAGATTCCCCTGGAGGAGGGCATGGCAACCTGCTCCGGTATTACTGCCTGGAGAATCCCATGGACAGAGGAGCCTGGTGGGCTGCAGTCTATAGTGTCACAAAGATTGGACACAACTGAAGCGACTTAGCATGTATGCACACATTTAGACTTATTTTAATGACTAGCATATTTTCTTCTTTATTCCATCAGTACTATATTTCTGTTCTTTTCTTATTAATCTTGTAGTGAAATACTAGTTTCCCTTCGGAATCCAATCCACCCTCTGGACTAACATTAACCATGATTTAGCACAACTTTTAGGGCATAAGTTTATGGTGATGTAATTATTTGGCAGATAACACAGCAAACCCTTTACCAGTTCAGTTGTTCCCTAAAGTTTTCCTCCATTGAGACTCAAATTTCTTGATTATGATTGTTGGGCATATACAATCCCACACATACTCTGTGTGGGAAATTCCTGTACTAGCAGACTGTGATATGAGGAGTAGATAAATTCTCTTATCTGCTACATGCCTTCCTTCCAATTCTACACTTGTTGATAACAATCAGTTTCACTGGAAAAACATTTTTGACAGCATCTGTGAAAGCAAAAGGATAATTACATCTACAAAATAAAATTATACAAATTATAACTTCATAAAGTTATATGAAGTTCATAAGTAATATGTTCAGAGTCACATGTTTATGATGGATGCCTAGAAAATGGTAACCAAACATTTATGAACCATTATTTTAAAAATTAATGTTCATTATATAAAATACCTTAATAATTATTAAGAGGGACGATGTCACGAAGATATAAAGTTCTTTGGGTTATTTGTAACAAAAGTATTTTATCAGTACAAAGGTTTACTAAAAATTCAGTCATGAAATTTTCATTGTCATATATATATATGATAACACTTCATGAAAAATGAAGCCTTTCCTAGCTGTAATTCTAATGAATGAATTTATTTAAGTTCCCATTATACCATATGTTGTGTTCATGCAATAACTTTTAGGCAGTTTGAAGAGAACACATGAAGAAGATGATGATTTTGGAAACATGCAAGTGGCAGCTGCGCAGAATGGCTGATTCAAGAGCAGCATTATAGAGGATGTGAATTTCTATTTGAGGAGAAAAATACTACAGACAGTAATAATGTAAGATGGTAAAAACACAAGTAGTTTCTTTTCAATTATATGTTGCTTCCAGGCGTGTTTCTCTGCGACTTGTTGAGCAACATTTTAAGATGTTGGACTTCTGCAATAGATGGCACTGATGGTTTTACTTTTTTTTTTTTTTTTTTTTAATTCTTTACAGTTTTATTATAAACCAAGAATTTTGGACTTGCAAAGAGGTATTATTGCAATAATGCACTTTTCATACTTGAAATTTATTTGTATGATATAAAGTTGTTACTTTAAACAAAATGCAAGTTAGGGGGGATTTGTTTATAAAATCTGGGTAATTTATAACAAAAGAATTTCCTAAAGTTTGCTAAAAATTCATTTTATGTTCTACATATTACATTTTAAAAATAATTTTACAGTTCAATTTTATGATGGAGCCTCTTACAGAAACATTAACAAATGTAGGAATCTGCCACATTTCTTTTTTAGTATAATTCAATAGTTTATCTTTTAATTTTTTAAACTTCTTGATCCCTTATTAATAATCTTTAAATCATGACAGCCAACTGTCCTTATTTTAACATGATCCAAGTATTGCTTCCTTTCCTATTACCTTCCTAATTTTATTCTGTAGAAAGAAAAAGTTTAATGAACAAAGGAAAATGTTTGCTTTGTAATACCAGATGTTCACAAATACAAGGAGAGTCTTAAACTTTCAAGTGACTTTCCTTTAGCGTTCTTAAAAGCCAAATGTTCTGTTTCTTCTTTTCGGAGTCATGTAGCCCATTTTTTCTTTGTCCAAAATGGTTCTAAATATAATAAACCAATGTAGCACTATTTTTCCTAAACAAAGCCCCAAAAAGAAAAGTGCCTTGCTTCATTAGAAAAAATAAGTAAATCCTTATGACCTCTAAATTAGTATGTAGAACAGTGAAAAGTTTTGAACATTTTTCTATAATTTTTTTTAACCATAAATTAATTTAAACTGAAAGTCTTAAGGCTTGAAGAAACCTGAGTAAATTATTTGGAATATGGAACATTTTACTCCTTCATTTTATGTTGTCTTAATGATTCTGTGAGATTGTTCTGGCTCAGACAGTAACTTTTCTTTGAGGATGCATTTTTTGTAGAAAAGTGATTGTGGAAGACTTCAGTGTATACAAATTAGTGTTGTAATCAGTTCTTTCTTTACATTGAGTTAATCCAAATTTCCCCCATAATTTGCATTAGCAAAGTCACTTTATGGATCCTAGGTTCTCCATGTTTTTATTTATACATATAAAAATTGTTCTTAAAAAAACATTTTTACTATTTTAAGTATGATGTTGGGGAGGAGAGGAGTGTTTTAACTTTTTATAGTTGATGATTTAGGGTAGCACGAATGAAACTCCTTTGTATTTCATTTTTCTCAGTCCTCTCTTGAGGTGCTTTACTGATGAGAGTGATTTCCATACCTTCCTTTGGTACCAAGAGGTACCACATAAAGTAACCTATTATACCAACTTACCTACTTTGCTTTCCTCCCTAAGGTGAAATAATACAGTAAGTTTTTTTATCCAGTGTAACAGGAGAGTGGAAGTGAATCAAAACTGCTTTGTTAATTAAGCGTTAATTCTGTTGACCCAGGTGGTTTTCTTCTGATTCCTCTTCCCTTCCCCTATTTTACCACCCTGAAAACAGCATATTGTCAGTCCCTTGAGGTCTTGTATTCTGTTGTATGATTGGTGTGTTATATCATTGGGTGTGGTGGTCTAGTATAGTCAAGATTTGCATTGAGTGTTCAGAAATTCCAGTTGGTAAAGTGCCAGATAACACAGCTTCCCTGTATATAGATTACTATTGGGTAGGTCAGCAAAGATCTCTTTTGCAAACTAATAATCTCTGATGCTCCTTCCACAAAAACTGCTTAAAAGAATCTTCATAATAGTCCATTTAGATTTTAAAAATGAGACAGTTAAGATTTTCTAAATTAATTTCTTAAAATATACATATCTTCTCTAATAGTCTGGCCAAGGATACAGGTTTGGTTATTGAATTATATTTGGTAATTTTCCACTTTTAATCACTGTAATTTTTATGTTGTCACTAAAGTGCCTGCCCAGCACTGTAAAGACTCACAGACACTAGAAAAGGGGACTTCATTTTCTTGAGTACAAATTAATATGGACAAAAAGTTTAACTTTTTTCTCATATAAGAACACTGCAAGTTTGTTTTGAGTATGTTCTTCCATCCAGTGTTCAACTGGTTCTTCTGGTAGCTCTTCCTATTCTTTTTATTTGGTTCCGTTTCTATAATTCCTCTATTTCCTTTAATGTTTTGTGATAGCTAATTATAGTACATTTAACCAATCATGATTTATTTTATAGAATATTTGAATAATATATGAGTGACTCAGCACCCAATTATAAGCATTAAATATTAATCTGGGCACAGAATTTAAAATGATATCACATCAGAACATAGGAAAACTGCTTTATTGTCCATTTTGAAAGTATGAAACTTAAATATTGAAAATATTCAACTAGAATGGCAGTATTCTTACCTTGTAATTTCAGTCCATTGGTCTGTGTTAATTTCATATCAGATGTATAAAGAGCAGTTACCTTTGTTTATTTGTATTACTCTGTGGTGGAAATGTTAAACCATGATAGCTTTTGCTACCAACTTTCAACCACTTAACTTTCAGAGCAGTATATTTGTTTTGGGAGGATTTTGTGCTTCATCTGAGTTTAGAAGTAATGTCAGAAAATGTTAAGCATGTCCTTTTAAAGAAAATATAAGGTTTCTAATTGTCTTATTACCATGGTAATTTAAGTGAATTTAGAAGTATTTAACTGCAATCTTGAATTATAAAGTTGGGATGCATATATAGAGAGATATATCAAAATCTCAACTTGATGTAAAGTAAATGAGCAGTTACCTGGCGGATTTTTTTTTTCAAATAACTGTTTAATCCATAATTCCATAACAGACTTAGCTTCACCTCAATATTTTTGTCCATTCATCAGTGCTCCAATAAGAAAATGATAGGAATAGCTGAAAATTACTAAAAGATTTTATTTTATTTTTTATTTATTAGAAGAATAAGTTGCTAGGGTCTTTGAATGCTGGATTTTTTTTGTCTTACCCATCCATGGCAGCTAAAAAAAAAAAAAAAATCACTCAAAATATTCAGGTTTACATGTTAGCTCTCTCTCATAGGGAGTTGCCATACCTCACAGTTCAAAGTGTATTCTATAGATCAGTAACATTATACTGACATGTAATTGCAATTTACTATGCAGCAAAAATGATTCAAGAAAAAAATAACCTACAGTGTCTATTTACCTTTGTATAGACAATTGCTTAAGTTACTCTGCTTTTAACATTTGTACTTGGATAAAATGCTTATGTATGTATAGGAATGTCACAGTGCAAGATGCTGCTAGCTCAGGCACAAAGTATTAAAATTATTTTGTGAATATTGGTGGTTGTATTAAAACTGTTGTGCCATTATACCTCAAAAAAGATTGAAAAGTTCATTTATACTGCTTATGCCATAACCGCTTTACTTAGATTGTTGTCTTCTAGGTAAAAGTAACCCAGTTTTAATCCCGCACACAGATTAAATCTGAAGGACAAATGAACATTGGATAATGAGAAGCACTTAAGGGTATTTTCTAAAACACTGTGATTACACACATAAAAATTAAGGTCAGAACAGGGAGGTCCCAAGTTTAGGCTCAAGATATTTTTTAATGATTATTTGAACAAGTTGGGAGTTGAAAGTGAGGGAATTTGTGTCTGAAGGCAGAGGTAAGGCCATTCATAGAACAGCTTCCAGCTCATTTTAAAAAATAATTCTTGCTTTTAGTTTTCCCCTTGTTAGCCTACCTACATAATACCCTTCATCAAATCTGAGATGTCATCATCAGCATCACTACACCATCTTTTTGATCCCACTAAAAGGCAAAAATATTGCTGAATAAATCATGACAAACAATTGATCATAAAATGCATCCAGATTTCCAAATGTTACATGTAAAAAAAGATGTGCATTTTAGTCAGTAAAATACAAATATATAAAACACATGGAACAAAATAAAAATCACAACTGCCACTTCATTATACCTTTTCAAAAGTGAAGAGTACTCAAAAATGTATTACTGAAATGTATCTGTGCAGTTTTTTTCATACTCAAGTTTACCCACAGGATGCCTTAGTAAAATCAAGCTTTTCTGGTGAAGTACAGCTACATGCAGATCATCAATTCCTCAGTGACACAATTTTTATGTGTTATACCTTACCTACAACTTTTGTTTCCTATGGGGGGAATTTAAGATAAGACTGTAAGAACATTATTTAAAGGGATTTATTGAAATAGCCAGCTTATATTCACATTGTTTAGTGGTAAGAATTATAATAAAACATTTGCCTTTTATTAGGGTCCCAGCCATGCAGGGATCTTAGTTCCCCAACCAGGGATCAAACCCATGCCCCTTGTACAGGAAGCAAGGAGTCTCAACCACTGGACCACCAGAGAAGTTTCTATTAGGTTTATTTTTTAACATGGGTTTTTAATTACCAGGATATACCTAATAAACCTACTGTTACCAAGGTTATAGGACTCCTTTTTCTTAAAAAGCAAAATTAGTTTTGTTGCTTTCACTAGGGACACACCAATTCATCTGCCTAGGTCATCAGCAGGTAAGTAGCACACCCTCTATTGGTAAAGAATTTCTATTATTTAGAAAGTTAACTAGCTTTACTGCATGGAGGGAAATAGGAAATCTAGTTGAACCAGGTGTGGGTCAACAGGATGAGAAACAGGTGGTTTTTACGTTCTATGTTCCTTTTACAAAGAGTACACAAAATTAAAATTTTACTAACCCTGACTCGACCTAATAATTTCAATAGACAACTCAAGAACTTAAGCACAGAAAACATTAGGATTCTAACAAAATTATTCATATGAACAGGTTTAATGTAACATGGAATGCAGAAGATAAGAACCAGTTGTGAAGTATCTAATTCTTATTTACTTAAAAAAAAAAATTAAAATCAAAATAGGATAGTGACCAGAATAATAGTACCATTATAGTCACATTAAATAGAAAAGCTTCCATCAACATTTTAAGGATGTAATAAATGTAGTATGATACATTTTAAAATGTTCCACAACTTTGTAATCCATTTTTCATAAAAATGTTAGAAGACAGGCTTTGGACACCCCATGGAAAAATGAGAAATAAGGTTAGAAATATATAATATACCAGGATTTATTTACTAACTCACTGTTAAAAAGTACCTTATATTTCTCTTAGATATTTAAACAAATGAATAATTATTATATTTCACATATAAGACGGGTAGTACTTCAGCTACATTAGAATTATAACAACTTTTAGATGTATATTTAATTGTCACATTTTATAAGTTAATCTTCATTTCTACTTCTTTTAAAGGCTCACCAGGTTGTCTGCCAGTACAGTATTAGGATAGGCAAATGTTGGACTGTACTACATTTAGTTATATCTAACATCCAATTTCATGTAACATGTGAAATGACACACCCTTAAGTGGTATTTAGATATATTTCTTTGAAACAAAAATATTAATTTTATGAATGTGATAAGAAACAATCTTATTCACTGTATGCTTTTTTTCCTTTAATGAGCAGTACAGATAGCAGACATAACTCCTTACTACCTATACTCTGACCACTAGGAAATGAAGCCAAACTTTAGAAAAATACAATGCAAGAAAAGATTCAAGTTAAAAATATACTCCTTTGGTTAAAAATCATCCCCTTAATAATTTATTTGTAATCTAAATTCAGCATGTCCCACCAGCCCAAAGTAATCTTCTAAGTGTCATTATACTTGTATCACAATCCAGTATTTATGGAGGTCACCTGGTCGCAGCAACAAAATATTTTAACTCAAGGAACAGAGTATAGCCTTGCTGCATCAGCTCCTTTGATAGATGTCTTTCTTAAAAGATTTTACTTTAGAAACCTCCGACACATGTAGTTTTCTTCAGATACTGTATATCCAAACTTTTTATAGAAACCGACATTTTGTGGTAGACATTCCAGGGTAATCTTATAACAGTTCAGTTTCTTGCTTAGCAAAGTTAGGGTTGATAATAACCTGAAATTTTAAAAAGGGTTGAGGGGAGAGGCATAGAGCATTTGTTAATAAAAATGGATATTAACAACAATGTGAGTGAATCGTTTACAAAACTTTGTTTACATTACAAATAGGTTTATATCATGGCCTTTCTCACTATATTCATTTAAAATTCAAGTTACAAATATATAAAGCATTTAAATCACCCAAAGCATTTTTTTTGTTCCAAATATACTTTATGTAGTAATCTCTGGTCTATTAATAAAAAGAAAACTCAACCCAAACCCTCTTTACAAGCAGATTTTAAAATTAATGTTAACACCAAAGACTGGCAGCCTTTTGAAAAATATGGCCAAAATTAGCCTTTGTATCTAAATTCTATTCATACTATATGAATGTTGAATGAATGAACTATATCAGTGTTGAATAGTCAAAACTATTCAGTCAACATTCCCACGTAAAGTGGATAAATAATTGCTTTGTTCTTTATTATTTTAAAAGCTACCTAAATATCTGTGAAAGAATGTATCAGGTTACCTATGGATTTAGTCTAATTAATATGAAGTGGAAACAAAAACATATACATCTTTATAAATTCTTAAAGAATCCAAACCAAGTATAAAAATGTGATTCTAACTGCCTTGAGAGAAAACCAGGAATTTCTCATGTTGCCCATACAGAAAAAAACCTCATCATTCTGAAGACAGAACCTCTTGCTTGAAGTTACACAATTATAAAAGGTATGGCTAAGTGAATGTGCACCAGAAATACTAGAAATTGGTCTGTTTTGTTCACTGATAGGTATCAAATACTTTGAATAGTATCTAGCACATGTGCTTAATATTTACTGAGTAAATTCCTTAAAACTCAGAAAATATTAAAAAGCAAATTCTAACCTATGAAAGGTAAAAGACTTAGATAAATGTATAGAGGATTATACAGTGAAGGCCGGTTCTAAAAGTCATATGACTGAGAACATGTCCTTTGTTTTTAAACATGATAGACAAATTACTTGACTCACCAGAAGTTTCTTCTTCCTAGTAATATGAAAAAGTGCTACTATTAAAAGTTAATAACTTAAAGGTGTTGGCTGTTTTAACAGTACAGTTCCAATTTCCAAACTTTATGGCAAAAATTATATATAAAAATACTTTTCACTAAATTCAGTCTAAGCTATAGAGTGAGAATGGGTTCATAATTAATGACACTTAAAAAACTTAAAACAGGGAAACATTTTTAACAAGTATCTTGGCAAGAAAATGTAAATTGAAACACAGAGAGTAGCTGCTTTATCCAGGGTTACCTTGTTTCTGCCTACTTACAATTTGCCAAGCTGCTTTCCTCTGCATTCATCACTAACAACAACATCTTCTACTCGTCCTCTCTGAAAATATACACAATGTTTAAAAGACTAGGCATGTAGGTTTTGTTTTCAGTTAAATCAACAAATGATGGTAAGAATTCATTGATAAATGTTTTATAAACCTTAACTTCAAAAATTGCAAATTTTTAAAACTTATTATAGAGGAAATAATATAGTGAATCAATTTGTGGCCTAATTCACCCATATCCTGAGCCATCCCATCCCATTATTTTAAAACAAATCTCAGAATCCACATCACCAAAATGTAATCTTGTTACTAAAGGTACTACATCCATTATCCTATTTCTGCTTAAAAGCAACTTATTTCAGACATACAAATACAATATACTAATTTCTAGTACAGAAACCACACCAAAATTCATACCTCACAGAATACATTTCAAGTGTTTATCATATTCTCACTGGGTTATCTAGATCTTGTTTTCTTTACTATTTCCTGTGAATCATGAGGAGTGAAGGGACTCTACAGGCATTAGAAGGGTCATGATTAGAACATGTTATTCTGAACCCTTTACCACTGGGAAACTGATGGGAATTTGTGTTAAAGTAGTACATTCCAAGTATCATTTTTGAAAAAAATTAGCATTAGTGATTCCAAACACTAATTCCACAAATTCCACAATGCTGACTTGATTTTTCTACATCTATACCAGTTCTCTTCAAGAAAATTAGAGATACCAAGGGAACATATGCAAAGATGGGCTCGACAAAGGACAGAAATGCTATGGACCTAAGAGAAGCAGAAGATATTAAGAAGAGGTGACAAGAATACACAGAAGAACTGTACAAAAAATATCTTCACGACCCAGATACTCACGATGGTGTGATCACTGATCTAGAGCCAGACATCCTGGAATGTGAAGTCAAGTGGGCCTTAGAAAGCATCACTACGAACAAAGCTAGTGGAGGTGATGGAATTCCAGTTGAACTATTCCAAATCCTGAAAGATGATGCTGTGAAAGTGCTGCACTCAATATACCAGCAAATTTGGAAAACTCAGCAGTGGCCACAGGACTAGAAAAGTCCGTTTTCATTCCAATCCCGAAGGCAATGCCAAAGAATGCTCAAACTACCGCACAATTGCACTCATCTCACACACTAGTAAAGTAATGCTTAAAATTCTCCAAGCCAGGCTTCAGCAATATGTGAACTGTGAACTTCCAGATGTTCAAGCTGGTTTTAGAAAAGGCAGAGGAAGCAGAGATCAAATTGCCAACATCCGCTGGATCATGGAAAAAGCAAGAGAGTTCCAGAAAAACATCTATTTCTGCTTTATTGACTATGCCAAAGCCTTTGACTGTGTGGATCACAATAGACTAGAAAATTCTGAAAGAGATGGGAATACCAGACCACCTGATCTGCCTCTTGAGAAACCTATATGCAGGTCAGGAATCAACAGAACTGGACATGGAAGAACAGACTGGTTCCAAATAGGAAAAGGAGTACGTCAAGGCTGTATATTGTCACCCTGCTTATTTAACTTCTATGCAGAGTACATCATGAGAAATGCTGGGCTGGAAGAAGCACAAGCTGGAATCAAGATTGCCGGGAGAAATACCAATCACCTCAGATATGCAGATGACACCACCCTTATGGCAGAAAGTGAAGAGGAACTAAAAAGCCTCTTGATGAAAGTGAAAGAGGAGAGTGAAAAAGCTGGTTTAAAGCTCAACATTCAGAAAACGAAGATCATGGCATCTGGTCCCATCACTTCATGGGAAATAGTGGAAACAGTGTCAGACTTCTATTTATTTGGGCTCCAAAATCACTGCAGATGGTGATTGCTATGAAATTAAAAGACGCTTACTCCTTGGAAGGAAATTTATGACCAACCTAGATAGCATATTAAAAAGCAGAGATATTACTTTGCCAACAGAGGTCAGTCTAGTCAAGGCTGTGGTTTTTCCAGTGGTCATGTATGGATGTGAGAGTTGGACTGTGAAGAAACCTGAGTGCTGAAGAATTGATGCTTCTGAATTGTGGTGTTGGACAAGACTCGAGAGTCCCTTGGACTGCAAGGAGATCCAATCAGTCCCTCCTAAAGGAGACCAGTCCTGGGTGTTCACTGGAAGGACTGATGCTGAGGCTGAAACTCCAATACTTAGGCCATCTCATGCAAAGAGTTGACTCATTGGAAAGACCCTGATGCTGGGAGGGGTTGGGTACAGGAGGAGAAGGGGACGACAGAGAATGAGATGGATGGTATCACTGACTCAATGCACAAGAGTTTGGGTGAACTCCGGGAGCTGGTGATGGACAGGGATACCTGGCGTGCTGCGATTCATGGGGTCGCAGAGAGTTCGACGCGACTGAACTGAACTGATACCAATTCTAACACCTTACAGAACAATTTTTAGCAAACAATTCATATTAATAACATTTTCTGTCTCACAACTCTTAAGAGAATGGGAAAATGACTAAGTGATTTCTAGAAAGCAAAACTATTCCAGGCTATATTTTGCTCTCCATTTTGCAGTAAAAAGCAGTGGGAAAACAGACTTGTCTGATGGAAACTCAAAGTTGATATCCATTTTACTCATAAGCATTAATGTGAACACATACCTTAGCACAGGAATGGATGAATTTATGTTCTATTATCAGAGTTGCTGTAGCAACTATCTGGCCTAAAGTTACATCTTCCACAACTGTAACATAGTAATCCCCAGATTTCTTCATGTGCTCAAAAGATTCTGTGGAAATTGGAAAAGTATGTTATATGGACATTAAACTTTATTAGGTACCAAAAAAAAAAACTAGAATTAGCCAAAACAATTTAATGAATATTTAAAGCTATTTTACCACAGTAAATTACAACTTTGTGTCTAGAGAAAATGTCAAGTTATTAAGCATGACCATGTATTTGAAACATCAGCAGTCAGTACTGACTAGAACATAGTCCATACGTTTAAAAGATCTGCTAGCAGAATGAAGGAAGGCTAATACAGCTATTTTATAATCTGACAAAGTTTTCAGTTTTCCTCTTGTGATCCCAAATGTTTCATGATTACATGACCCGTTTTATAAATACAATCATCATTTTTGTTTGCTTTGAAAATACCCTGTGAAATAGATAAAAAATAAGTCTCCATTTCCCAGTAATTTTTCCAAAGCCACATAGCAAATAGGAGCAAAAATGGAATAAAGACCTTCTCCTCAAACTGACTCATATTGATGAAATAACATGATTTCTCATCTAGTATTCCCACAAAGAAGAATTTAGGAATAAAAACTGAGCCCAAGAGTATTAACATACTGTTTATTTCTACAGTTGTATTCTAGTAATGGGTCTGAAATGGGAAGAAATAGATTCAAAGAAGGAAAACAGAATCACAAAATAATAACCTTCATTTCAAGAGGGTCATATAGAGTACAAAATAAAATTACCTATTGAAGAAAATGAAGAAGTTAGGAAGACAGTGTTAAGAGCACTGGGTGGAGTTAGGAAGGTTGTAGTTTTTTCCTTACCAACAACTCCCTGTGATTTTGGGTAAGTCAATTGACCCTTCTGGGTTTCTATCGTCACATATTACATTTTTTGACAACGAAGTTTCTGAGAAATAACCTAACTACGTGAAAGGAAAATACTATAATGAAAATCTCTAAAACTGCCACCCAGGTCCTATGCTATAGTAATTATCTAAAAATAGCCAGGTATTTTGTAAAACATAGTAGTAGTTACTTTTGGATTCTAGAATAGATTGGCCACATTAAACAAATAATAGCTAATTTGTTATTTGAATATTTTCCAGCTATTTGAACAAAACAAGTAGACACTGAACAGAGTTTGAAACAAAAATATAATCTTGTTTCATTTCTTTTTCTTCAGGAAAAAGAGGCTGTAGGACTTACTCATAAATTGTTCTGGGTTGACAACTCCAGTCTCTGTCAGCTGACCTAGTACCTTAAAAAAACCTAGTTTTGAAAAACAGATTTCAAGTCATGAGAAGAGCAAATATATATTAAAAGAAGCAATGTGTCAAGCTGGTGGGCATTATTTTTTCAAAACTTTATGTAATGAACCATTCTTAAATTATTTTAAAAGATTAAACAAACCCATTCTTTCTATATAATCAATATGTAAAACAATAATAGATTTTACTAATGTTTTTGCCTGCATAAGATTTTTGGAATAGTGCTGACCTTAAGACTCAGTATATAGAACCAACATATACAGTTTTAAATGTAATTTGCAGTAGATTCAAGGCAAGGGATGTCAGATTTTCCCAAATATATGCTTTGGTTTTACTTAAAAATGCAAGATTCTCATTATGACCAAATATGATATTATTTGTAAAATATAACATTATTGAGACAAGTTTTTTTTAAAGATTCCTGATTAATGTTATATTAATATGAACAGCATAGAACTTTGGGAATCTTAACTTTTATATACTGAAGAACTGATTTGACCAAAATAATTTAAGATTTCCTGCCAAAAAAATGAAACTGTAAAAAGTTGATTTTTGGTTACTGAAATTTAAGGATATTATTTTGGAGAATTTAGATATTAAAAAAAGGAATACATGTAGACAAAACCTTTTGCAACTCTCCGAGGCAAATTATCTTCATTCTCATTTTCCATCCAGCTTCTTAAGAGAAGATTCTTACTTTTGTGTCATTATACAAGGTAATTTCCCCCTTTTTGCTGCTTAATTAGGAAGGAGCACTGTTGTATATAAGTCATTTGAAATGGTGTAATACAGTACTGTAGTACAGTAATATCTGGCCTATACACATTGTAATTAAGTTCTCAGTCACTTTAAAATTTAAGCACAAAAAAGTAATATGAAAGTCAAATATTTAAAAAAAATTAGCAGCATCATCATGTGGAAAAAACAATGCTAATTATAAGTCTAAGTAGCATTTATAAACTTAGCCCATACCTCTATTTAAATCAGCAGTACAAAGAGGCCTCAAAACCAAACCTTCTCCAGGATGTGTTGGGGAAATGGCTGGAGAAAATGTAGCTGTATTCTGACTCCAGTCCACTTCTTTGAGTAGACTTGGGTCAAACATAGGAGTTTCATCAGGTTTCATCTTTGCAGTAAGATCTAAAACAAAATTTTAAATGTTAAGGCATTTTATTTAATAGAAAATTTTTGATTGGTAAGATTGTCAATTTCTTAATAAAAATAAATGGCACTTAGAAAAATCTTTAACAGGCATGCAAGATACTTATTTTAGTCTATCCTGAATGTAACATCAAATGCCACAGCTAGATCTATATAAAAAACTCAGAAATTCTGTCATATAGTAAATGAACGACTAAATTTAGAAGTTGTTACACTTTTAAACTCCATTTTTCTAACAGGGCTTTTAAAATTTTTCCTATGGGCCAGTGCTACCAGCGTAGCATTTTGAACATCTGACTTTTAAATGACTTTTTTTTTTTTACATTATTGGATTAAGGAATAATTTGTTGGTTTTATCTGATACTAAGGAAGACTACTGAGCATGTACCTTTAAAAAAAATATGAACCATGAACAGAAGATTCTCTGCATTCACTGGAATATTTGGTCTCAGCTACGATAAATTCACACTAAGTATCTATTGGATTTTGTTTTCATAGCAGGTTTTCTAAAAATCTAGAAGTTGCTCAGCTGCATCTAAGCAACTTTTTAAGAATAGCCTGTGTTTTTCATGCTATTGGAAAATGATCAATTATGGTATTTTTCTCTCTTTTTTGAACATTCAGAAATGGTCAGGTTCTTATTAGGTGTAGTCTTAATAAAACTGAAACTAAATGAAAGCTATAATGCTAGAATGAAAAACATGAAGCATAGAAACAGGTTGGGGGCACACTTCTGTAGAAGAGGATTGCTGGAGGAAACAGTCTTCCAAATAATTACCAGGAGACTGTGTGGTAACACTAAACTTTCATTTCTAACACCACACCCAGTTAAACCAGAGTTGATCCTTGAACAGCACGGGTTTAGGATGCCAGTCCTCCATGCTGTCAAAAATGCGCAGTAGAAAATTCACATATAACTTGTACTCCGCCCTCCGTATCTCTGGTTCTGTAACGGGGGATTCAACCTACTTTGGAATGTGTAGTACTGTAATATTAATGAAAAAAATCTGTGGGTAAGTGGATCCTTGATGTTCAAGCCTATCTTATTAAGGATCAACTGTATTCTATTTGATACCTGCCTCTAGTTCTTTGAAACAGAATTTAAAGACAAAATCAATCTATATGCGTAATATACTACCATAAAACAAAGCAATACAGGAAAAAATTAAAGTCCACTTAATAACAGAATAACTTCCACCAATAACCCAACTCGCAGATGTTCTCTTATTTCATAAATCACAGTATGTCTAAGGGCAACTACTTTTAACTTTTCCATAAAGCTAGATTATATTGCATAACCCAATGTAACTACATAGGGAATGCTGCAATCTAGCAGAGGCTTTGGGAAGGTAGTGTGGTATAATAATAGAAGTTATTATTTGTTCAGCACTTATTATGTGCCAGGCATTGTTCAAAGAACTTTACACATTACTCACTCACTGTAACAATCCTAGAATACTGATGATGATTATCTCCATGTTAACAGATGAGGAAATGCAGGTGTAGACAAGTAACTTGCCCAAGGTCACAAAATTATAATACCAAAGCCAAGACTGAAACGTAGATGAGGAAAGACCATGAGCTCTAGAGTCAGACCTGATATTCAGATGTCAACTGTCTGATCATGGCCGTGTAAATTAAACAATCTGTTTTGTCATTTGTAAAATGGAGATGAAACTGTTGAAGAAATGGCTTAGTGTATACAAACACCTAACAGTACCTCGCACACTACACATGCTCAACAAGATATAATTTAGCTACTAATTTAAAATTTATTTTTGTATATGTTCATGTTAACTTTTCTTTTTATATATTCATTTTTTTCACTTTTAAATTAATTCATGAGTCACACTGCTGGGTACAGCGGCTACAAAAAGGTTATGCTTATGTTAAACTGAAAACATTCTTGGAAAGGAAGAAAACTTGCTCTAAACACTGTGCTTGGATCTAAGAACAGTAAGGAAAGGAAATTGTGATGATTAAAACAATCATTCATAAAATTTAACCAGCTTATGGTCTATTTGGGGACTTCCTCCGTGGCTCAGCAGTAAAGAATCCACCTCCAAAGCAGGAGATGCAGGAGGCTTAGGTTTGATCCCTGGGTCAGAAAGATACTCTGGAGGGGGCATGGCAACCCACTCCAGTATTCTTGCCAGGAAAATCCCATGGACTGTAGTTGGACTTGACTGAAGTGACTGAGCACACACCCATGGTTCATGTGAAACAGGTTTTTTTATAAGTAATTTTAGTGCATGCACTTTAGTATTTGTTCCAGATAATTGGGCCCCTGATTAAGGTCTTGATTACTCTAATCTGAAAGAAGGGGCTTCCTTGATAGCTCAGTTGGTAAAGCCGCCACCTGCAATGCAGGAGACCCCGGTTCGATTCCTGGGTAGGGAAGATCCTCTGGAAAAGGGATAGGCTACCCACTACAGTATTCTTGGGCTTCCCTTGTGGCTCAGCTGGTAAAGAATCTGCCTGCAATGTGGGAGACCTGGGGTCGATCCCTGGGTTGGGAAGACCCCCTGGAGAAGGGAACAGCTACCCACCCAGTATTCTGGCCTGACCAAAGAGTTGGACATGACTGAGCCACTTTCACTTTCATTTGGGCTTCCCTTGTGGCTCAGTTGTTAAAGAATCAGCCTACAATGAGGGAGACTAGGGTTCAATCCCTGGATCCGGAAGATCCTCTGGAGAAGGGAATAGCAATCCAGTCCAGTATTCTTGTCTGGAGAATCCCATGGACAGAGGAGCCTGGCGGGCTACAGTCCATGGGTTGCAGGGTCATACACGACAGAGCGACTAACACACACACAAAATTTAGTCAAAGCAGCACTCATAACCTATATTTGGAAAATAAGAATTTCAGGCTAGTTAAAATTCTTAAAGCATTCTGGATAGAAGTAAGAATCCATATCCTTATCACAATCAAAAATTAATATCAAAATGTTTATATGAGCTATTTTATAAAACAGCCATACTTAAGGTTACCATCTTTTATTTTACTATGTCACCATGTAGTAAAATTCTGTTGGTGTCCAATTAATATATTGAGCAAGTTAAAGTAAGATGTGATTTGATACTAAATTTCAAAAGATTTTAGAAAACAGCAAAATTGTTAAGTTTATTTGGTTTGCAAAAGATAATTTTCAGGATCTTAAAGTGCCCCCAGGTACCACATTAGGAATTTGAAGCCGAATTCCATCATTATCACTGGAGTCTTATTTGGGATTTTGGGTTTTTTGGCCAGGGGTCGGGGTGAGGGGTGTGCTGCTTGTGGGATCTTAGCTTTCCAACCAGGGATCGAACCCAGGTCTATGGCAATGAAAGCACCAAGTTTTAACTGCTGGACTGCCAGGGAATTCCCTTGTTGGGGTCTGTCTGTGAAGATTTTAGACTAATTTTAAAAACAACCCTAACTGTTAAGTATTTCTCAAAAACCTTTTCTATTTAAGTTAGCATGTATTTAAAGCCCCTTAATGCCTAAGATTAGCACAATAAATGCCTAGTGAATGAATAACAAATGGTACAAGACTTATCTGGAGGTCATTCAGAAAATCCAGAAGAAAAAAAGATTTCCAAACTGCCACAAATTATATCACAAAAACCATACAGCCAATTCATTTTTACTAAGATCACATCAGTTGGTTGACCATTCTTTGGACACAATTTCAACAGGTTTCTCACCATCTTTACTAATACACAAGGGGATGAGCTGCTGCTAGGAGCAAGCAACTGAGAGCAACAAGTAATAGATACTGGGAATGAAGATTTCAGAAGTTGATAGAAAAATTTAAAAAACAATCTAAGGTCAAATCTAAACTTGTCTTTATATCTCATGAGCTCTTGGAGCATTACTTTATTTAGTACACGGTTAAAGCAGGAAGGGGACCTTGTGCTGTTTGAGACTTTGGGGTTCGTCTACATACATTTCATAACAATTTCAATTTGAATTTTGAACCTAAGAACACTTCATTCACTGATGATTTTAATAGGCTTGGCTATATTAAATTATGCAATTACACTTCAGTTGAGAATTTTAAAATTTCTTGATAGTTTATTTGATCCCTATAATTTAGGCATTATTCCCAGTCTATCCATGAGCACACTATATAGCACGTGGAGCTTTCAGGACTTGACCTCAAGGTAATAGCCAATGAGTGAATCTTAAATCCTCCAATGTCGTTCTTGCCCTACAGTATCATACTCAGTAGAGGCCAATCCTTACATCATCGTGCCAGACTGGGAGCTATTTCCCCTATTCTAAAAAATGTCAGTGAATCCTGCCTAATGAAACTGACCTAAATGATTTCCTGAGATCCATTCTAGGATTCATTCACGAGTGTATATCCTAACAAAACTAGTCGCCCTTCAATTTTGTATGGCATTTAAGAGTTCGATTTACATAAATGTTAGCTCCTGTAAGAGAAGTCACAATACTTAGTGTCTCTAGAGGGTAGAATTCCCCCGGAAGAGACAAAGGATGTCCGTCTTTCCCACAGTGAAACCCCAATTTAATCAGTGCAGGAGGTGATCTTCGGAGCAGAATCAGGTCCTCAAGTGGCTCCTGAACGCCGTGGGGTGCTCCTCCGAAGGGAACGGGGGAACGGGGGGGGGCCAACAGCGTTCATGCCCATTTCAAAACCGAAGGCGGCAGAGACTGAACAGCTGTTTCAATCCCCCACGTTAAAGCTGCCGAACGGAGTCAATTTCACCCTAGTCTCTGCTCCTGCCTTGCTAAGGCCACCTCCTGCATGCCTGGACCACTGACCACCATCCCTAACCTCTGCTCCAAGCGTGCGTTCGCTCAACTTGCTCCAAACTGCCCTCTACGCCCCCATGTGCACCCAGCTGGCGAAGATAAATGCCTGGATCCCCGAACGGAATCTGCCCCCGCCCCTCGCCGGGCCTAGCTCGCCTCGCCCGGGGGTATAAGTCACACCTGTTTGATAAACCTGAAGGTAGGCCCAACCCGGCACTCAGGGCATCCGGTCCGGACCTGCTCTCTCTCCCGACCCCCAGACTCGCTCACCCGCAGAGGTCAGCAGTCTGCGCTCCTCTCCAGGCTCGACGGATTCTCACCCACCCGGGTACACTGCACTGGATCCGGATCCGGCTTCAGAGCCAGCCCCACCTCTTCCCGCCTCCCGCGCTACAGTCCGCTGCACCTCGGCCGCTGCGCTCGCAGCCGCCAAGACGTGGCAGCACCAACGCCTCCAGCCCGCCCCTGCCCGCTTACGCAGGGCCGCGAGCAGGGGAGGGGGAGGTGCCTGCGGAGGGGGCGGGGGCGAGGCCCGGAGGTCGGGGCGGAGTGGAGGCGGGACCTGCGGCTGACGTCAGCACGTGGGGCGGGGGCCGGGAGGAGGTGGAAATTCTCTGGGACTCCACCCGCCCGGCGCGCCGGGAGGAATCCTCATCTCGGCCCGCACTTCCTCGCTTGTCAGGCTCCCACTACGGCCTCGGTGTCTCGGTTTAACTGGAAAATAATCTTGCCTCGGAATCAGCTAAGCACTGTAAGTGGTGACTAGGGTGTGTATCTTTGATTCGGACACCAGTCTCAGCGCCTTGCCCTCTTGTTTGCCCCTTGTTGCACCTTCCCTTCAGTCAATTCATTCATTGATTAGGACTTCGGGTACTCACTGGAGGCTCGAAGCTCCTCATCCCCAGTTTTCTGAGTCACAGATCCTGCCTCTGTGAGGTAGAGTCCCTGCATTCTACTCCAAGACTGCGTTTTAATTCCCGCTCAGACTCTTTTTGGATGAACACGGTGACTCTCAGCTGCAGCGACTTTGCGTCCCAGAAGGCAATTAACAATGGGTGGTCATTTTCAACCTTGAGTCTGGGAGAGAAGTGTTACTGTCCTCTCACATGATGATAGAGAGTGATGTGGGTAGAAGTCAGGGACGCTGCTAAATGTTTTACAGTATACAGGACAGCTCCCCACAGCAAACAGTGACCTGGCCTCAATGTCAGTATTGCTAAAGTTGAGAAACCCTGGATCAGGAGAAGAAAACTGACTTCTCTGACTTCCCACCTCCCAAGCGACTTACCTAACTAGCAGGTGTCCTCATTTCATAGATTGGGAAACAACTTCAGAGATGTTAACTACTTTACATAACCAAAGTTATATAGCCAGTAGCTCTTCTTCTTTGTCTTGTACCATAAATTTCAATTTATTGACTTTGTTTTTAATACTGTTCAAAGGATTAGCATTTTCTGCTTATTTGTGAGACTTAAATTTCAGATAACTTTCTGATTGATGTATTCTCAAACCTTCAAATACCTCTCTCCATCCTTGTTTTTGCCTTCATGTATACAAAACAATTAAGATATAAACAAAAGTAAACACTAATCTTAAGAAAGGGGCTTCCTAGGTGGCACTTGTTCAATTGCTCAGTCGTGTCTGACTCCTTGAGACCCCACGCAGCACGACAGGATCTTCTGTCCTTCACCATCTCCCAGAGCCTGCTCAAACTCATGTTCATCAAGTTGCTGATGCCATCTAACCATCTCGTCTTCGATCATCCCCATCTCCTCTTGCCTTCAGTCTTTCCCAGCAATTGGTCTTTTCCAATGAGTCTGCTCTTCCCATTAGGTGGCCAGAGTATTGGAGCTTCAGCTTCAGCATCAGTCCTTTCAATGAATATTCACGAATGATTTCCTTTAGGATTGACTGGTTTGATCTCCTTGCACTCCAAGGGACTCTCAAGATTCTTCTCCAGCACCACAGTTTGAAAGCATCAAATCTTCAGCGCTCAGCCTTCTTAATGGTCCAACTCTTACATCCATACATGACTACTGGAAAAACCATAGTTTTGAACATACAGACCATATTTATCGGCACAGTAATGTCTCTGCCTTTTAATACACTGTCTAAGTTTGTCATAGCTTTTCTTCCAAGGAGCAAGCGTCTTTTAATTTCATGGCTGCCATCACTGTCTGCAGTGATTTTGGAGCCCAAGAAAATAAACTCTCACGGTTTCCATTGTTTCCCCATCTATTTGCCACAGTGATGAGACCAGATACCATGATCTTTGTTTTTTGAATATTGAGTTTTAAGCCATCTTTTTCACTCTCCTCTTTCACTTTTGTCAAGAGGCTCTTTAGTTCCTCTTCACTTTCTGCCATTAGGGTGGTATCATCTGTATATCTGAAGTTATTGATATCTCTCCCTGCAATCTTCATTCCAGCTTGTGCTCTATTTAGCCCAGCATTTTGCATGATGTACTCTGTATACAAGTTATATTTAACTTATATAGCAAGGTGACAGTATACAGCCTTGATATACTCTGTTCCCAATTTGGAACCAGTCCATTGTTCCATGTCCAGTTCTAACTGTTGCTTCTTGACCTGCATGCAGGTTTCTCAAGAGGCAGGTAAGGTGATCTGGTATCTCTTTAAGAATTTTCCACAGGTAAGGTGGTCTGGTATCGCTTTAAGAATTTGACCGTGTGTTTTTGTGATCTACACAAAGGCTTTAGTGTCATTAATGAAGCAGATGTCTTTCGTGAATTCTCTTGCTTTTTCCGTTATCCAGCGGATATTAGCAATTTGATCTCTGGTTCCTGTGCCTTCTCTAAATACAGCTTGTACTTCTGGAACTTCTCAGTTCATGTTCTGTTGAAACCTAGCTATAACGATTTTGAGCATTACCTTGCTAACATGTGAAATGAATGTAATTGTGCGATAGTTTAAACATTCTTTGGCATTGCTCTTTGGGACTGGAATGAAAACTGACCTTTTCCAGTCCTGTGGCCACTGCTGAGTTTTCCAAATTTGCTGGCATATTGAATGCAGCACTTTCACAGCATCATCTTTTAGGATTTGAAATAGCTCAGCTGGAATTCCATCACCTCCGCTAGCTTTGTTCTAGTGATGCTTTCTAAGGCCCACTTGACTTCACACTCCAGGCTGTCTGGCTCTAGGTGGCACTAGTGGTAAAGAACTTGCCTGCCAATGCATGAGATGCAAGAGACATAGATCCCTGGATCAGGAAGATCCCCTGGAGAAGGAAATGGCAACCCACTCCAGTATTCTTGCCTGGAGAATCACCATAGGCAGAGGAGCCTGGTGGCCTACAATCCGTAGGGTCGCAAAGAGTTGGTCACAACTGAAGCAACTTAGCATGCATGCAATAAAGAAACATACAACCTTGTTTTCTTTCAGACTTCTGGCCCTATGTTTACAACAGGTTCCCCCTGAGCAAAAGAACCCTGTGGATTTTATAATTTATCAGTGAAATAATCAATTACAAAATTGATCACAAGCCACAGGAGTTCTAAGAGGTACCCCAGAAGATCTGCATTCAAGACATACTACTCCCTGATTGCACCATGGGAACCCAGTTCTTCCTCAACAGTCAGATTCAGTCAGTCTGGCCAGACAGTGACCCTCTTTTCTTTGACTGTCACGATGAGCTCAAGGTAGCCCAGTGACAGTATCAACTTATAGTTTAATAGAACCATTGATGTGTCCTCTAATGATTTTTTTAATGGTTTTTTTTTTTAAAAAGAATTGGCATAAAACGTATTAAATATTAGTTTTAGGTCTTCAACATGATGATTTTGATATATGTATTATATATGTGGGGAAGTGATCACCACAGTAAGTTTAGTTAACATCCATAAACCTCACATTATTGCAAATTGTGTGTGTGTGATGAGAATTTAGGATTTGTTCTCTTAGCAACTTTCAGATATACAGTACAGTGTTGTTAACTATGGGCTTCCCGGATGATATAGTGGTAAACAATCTGCCTACAATGCAGGAGATGCGAATTCAGTCCCTGAGTTGGGATCCCCTGGAGAAGAAAATGGCAACCCACTCCAGTATTCTTGCTTGGGAAATCCCATAGACAGAGGAGACTGGCAGCCTATAGTCCACAGTATCACAACAGAATCAGGCACAACTTAGCAACTAAACAACAATTGTTAATTATAGTCACCATGTTGCTCAGTTCAGTCACTCAGTCGTGTCTAACTCTTTGCAGCCCCATGGCCTGCAGTACACCAGGCTTCTCTGTCCATCACCAATTCCTGGAGCTTGCTCAAACTCATGTCCACTGAACCGTTGATGCCATCCAACAACCCTCCCATCCTCTGTTGCCCCCTTCTCCTGCCTTCAATCTTTTCCAATATCAGGGTCTTTTCCAGTGAGTCAGTTCTTGCCATCAGGTAGCCAGAGTATTGGAGCTTCAGCATCAGTTCTTCCAATGGATATTCAAGACTAATTTCCTTTAGGATTGACTAATTGGATCTCCTTGTAGTCCAAGGGACTCTCAAGAGTCTTCTCCAGCACCACAGATCAAAAGCATCAATTCTTTAGCACTCAGCTTTTTTTATAGTCCAACTCTCACATCCATACATGACTACTGGAAACACCATGAAGTGAAGTGAAGTCACTCAGTTGTGTCCGACTCTTTGTGACCCCATGGACTGTAGCCTACAAGGATCCTCAGTCCATGAGATTTTCCAGGCAAGAATACTGGAGTGGGGTGCTGTTGCCTTCTCCAGGGGATCTTCCCAACCCAAGGATCGAACCCGGGTCTCCCGCATTGTAGGCAGACGCCTTACCGTCTGAGCCACCAGGGAAGCCGGAAACACCATAGTGAAAGTGAAAGTGAAGTCACTCAGTCATATCTGACTCTTTGTGACCCCATGGACTGTAGCCCACCAGGCTCCTCCATCCATGGGATTTTCCAGGCAAGAGTACTGCAGTGGGTTGCCACTTCCTTCTCTAGGGGATCGTATCTTCCTGACCCAGGGGTCGAACTCAGGTCTCCTGCACTATAGGCAGACGCTTTACCGTCTGAGCCACCAGGGTAGAAGAGTGATCCATAGCTTTGGCTACATGGACCTTTGTTGGTAAAGTAACGTCTCTGCTTTACAATATGCTATCTAGGTTGGTCATGCCTTTTCTCCCAAGGATATATTTTTTTTTGGTGTTAGTTTTAGAAGGTCTTGTAGGTCTTCATAGAATCATTCAACTTCAGCTTTTTCGGTATTAGTGGTTGGGGCATAGACTTGGAAAACTGTGATATAGAATGGTTTGCCTTGGAAACAAACAGAGATCATTCTGTCGTTTTTGAGATTGCACCCAAGTACTGCATTTTGGACTCTTTTGTTGACTGTGAAGGTTACTTCATTCTGCTAAGGGATTCTTGCCCACAGTAGTGAATATAATGGTCATCTGAATTAAATTCACCCATTCCAGTCCATTTTAGTTCACTGATTCCTAAAATGTTGATGTTCACTCTTGCCATCTCCTGTTTGACCACTTCCAATTTACCTTGATTCATGGACCTAACATTCCAGGTTCCTATGCAATATTGTTCTTCAGAGCATCAGATTTTACTTTGATCATTAGTCACATCCACAACTGGGCACTGTTTTAGCTTTGGCTCAGCTTCTTCATTCTTTCTGGAGCTGTTTCTCCAGTGTTCTCCAGTAGCATATTGGGCACCTACCAACCTGGGGAGTTCATCTTTCAGTGTCCTATCTTCTTGCCTTTTCATACTGTTCATGCAGTTCTCAAGGCAAGAATATTGAAGTGGTTTGCCATTCCCTTCTCCAGTGGACCATGTTTTGTCAAAACTCTCCACCCTGACCTCTTGGGTGGCCCTACAAGGCTTGCCTCATAGTTTCATTGCGTTAGACAAGGCTGTAATCACTTGTTAGACAAGTGATCAGTTTGGTTAGTTTCCTGTAATTGTGATTTCCATTCTATCTGTCCTCTGATGGATAAGGATAAGAGGGTTATGGAAGCTTGCTGATGGGAGGGACTGGCTGTGGGGGAATCTGGGTTTTGCTCTGATGGGCGGGGCCATGCTCAGTAAATCTTTAATCCAGTTTTCTGTTGATGGGTTGCTTCAAAATCACTGCAGATGGTGATTGTAGCCATGAAATTAAAAGACTCTGGCTCCTTGGAAGAAAACTATGACAAATCTAGACAGCATATTAAAAAGCAGAGGCATTAGTTTACCGACAAAGGTCTGTATAGTCAAAGCTATGCTATTTCCAGTGGTCATGTATGGATGTGAGAGTTGGACTATAAAGAAAGCTGAGTGCTAAAGAATTGATGCTTTTGATCTGTGGTGCTGGAGAAGACTCTTGAGAATCTCTTGGACTGCAAGGAGATCCAACTAGTCAATCCTAAAGGAAATCAGTCCTGAATATCCATTGGAAGGACTGATGCTGAAGCTCCGGTACTCTGGCTACCTGATGGGAAGAACTGACTCACTGGAAAAGACCCTGATGCTGGGAAAGATTGAAGGCAGGAGAAGGGGATGACAGAGGATGGGATGGTTGGATGGCATCACTGACTCAATGGACATGAGTTTGAGCATGCACCAGGAGTTGGTTATGGACAAGGAATCCTGGCTTGCTGTAGTCCATGGGGTTGCAAAGAGTCAGACATGACTGAGCGACTGAACTGAACTTCTTCCAAGGAGCAAGCATCTTTTAATTTCTTGGCTGGAGTCACCATCTGCAGTGATTTTGGAGCCCAAGAAAATAAACTCTCACTGTTTCCATTGTTTCCCTATTTATTTACCAGTAAAGTAATGGGCCCGGATGCCATGATCTTTGTTTTTTGAATGTTGAGTTTTAATCCATCTTTTTCACTCTCCTCTTTCACTTTTATCAAGAGGCTCTTTAGTTCTTCGCTTTCTGCCATAGGGTGGTATCATCTGCATATCTGAGGTTATTGATATTTCTCCTGGCCATCTTGATTCCAGCTTGTGCTTCATCCAGCCCGGCATTTCGCATGATGTACTCTGCATATAAGTTAAATAAGCAAGGTGACAATATACAGCTTTGACGTATTCCTTTCTCAATTTTGAACCAGTCCATTGTTCCATGTCTGGTTCTAACTGTTGCTTCTTGACCTGCATGCAGGTTTCTCAGGAGGCAGGTTAGGCAGTCTCGTATTCCCATCTCTTTAAGAATTTTCCACAGTTCCTATGTTGTGTGTGTGTGTGTTTGCTAAGTTGCTTCAGTTGTGTCCAACTCTTTGCGACCCCATGGACTATAGGCCACCAGTCTCCTCTGCTTCAGTGTTGGATACATGTAAATCTATAAATGCTATATCTTCTTATTGGATTCACCTCTTTATCATTCTTCTTCATCTCCTATTATAGGTTTGTCTTTAAGTCTTTTGTCTGATGCAGATATAGCTACCACAGTTTTCTTTGGTTTTTGTTTGCATAGACTATTTTCGTCACTTTTTGTCTCTGTGTGTTCTTAAAGCTGATGTCTCTGGTAGACAGCATATATTTCAGTCTTGTTTTTGTTTTGTTTTTTATCCATCAGCCATCTATATATTTCAATTGGAGAATTTATTCCATTTATATATAAAGTATTAATAAGTATGAGCTTATTGCCATTTTGCTGATTGGTTTCTGGGTGTTTTGTAATTCGTTTGTTCTCTTCTTCTCTTGCTCTCTTCTGTTGTGATGGGTGATTTTCTGTAGTGGTAACCTTTAATTTCTTTATCTTTTGTATACCTACTATAGTTTTTTGCCTTGTGGTTATCATAAGGCTGACATGAAATATGCTATATTTGTTAACAGTCTATTTTAAGTTGATAATAACTTAAGTTTGCACACATTCTGAAGCTTTACCCCCTTCACATTTTATATTTTTGATTTCACAATTTGCATCTTTTTATCTTGTGTATGCATTAACAAATTACAGTAGTTGTAGTTATTTTCCAGGTTTATAACTGACTAACCTACCACCCTTACAACATTAGGTTATTCTGAATTTAACTCCATGTCATTAAGTCTTTTTCTGGGATTTTATCTTGTTCTTTTCTTTGGAACTAATTCCTCTGTGTTTTCCATTTTCCCTGACTGTCTATATTGGCTTAATGCCATGTCTCAGTCTTGAAGGAGTGGTCTGATTCAGAAGATGGAATTTCTTCAACCCTGTTGTAGCTCATGCCTCTCACTTAAACCTTTGTGGTTATCCAAGCAGCCTTCTGTGTTCTTACAGGCTCCCAGTAGTTGAGGATCTGCCAAGATTTGTCTGCATCCCAAAGGGGAGGATCTCAGTCAGCACCTAGAGGCGGACTAAACGGAAGCCAGACTCTCAGGCAGCACACTTTAGTATGTGAATATTTTCCTTCAGGGGAGGACTGGTAAATGAATCTGTCTGCTCCCTCTCTGCTGAGCCCTGAAGGGATAGCCAGTTTAAAACTTTTTTTTTTTTTTGCTATCATCCCATTGAACCCATGAACACAGGCCCACTGGTCACTGGTGCCAGACCTCTGAGGGGCAGTCACAAAACCCCAGGTGGCAGATGTGTGCAAAAGCGCCTTTCTCAGAGACACGAGCAGTATAGAGCGGGGCACAGAGACAGCATTAAGGTGGCGCCCACTGGCCTCCCTAGTCTGTGGAGAGGAGGGTAGTCATCCCCTCTGGCCACAGCTATTAACAGAGCTAATAGTCTTCTCTCATAGAAAGACTGGTCAGTTCAGTCTGCTCCCTCCACCCTGGGCCTGGGAGGGATAACTAGTGAAAAGGTGTTTCTCTGTTTGTTACAGTCCGGTGAGACCCTTGAACAGAAGCCTCACTGGCCACCAAAGCCAGGAGAGCAAGTGGCATCCTCCGGGCAGCAGCCACAAAACCTGGGGCATCAGACATGCTCATGAGCCCCTTTCTGAAAGATCCCGGCAACCTGGACGAGGTAGGAGGAGAGCGGGAAGATGAACCTACCAGCCTCTGTGGTTTCTGGAGAGCAATAGTCAGCCCTTGGAAGCATTTTAAGTTAGAAGCCTGTCCCTTGGGCTTTTAAGGTTAGTGACTAGCCTCTTTCATGGAAAGACTAGGTTCATTTCAGTCTGCTGCCCCTGCACTGGGCCCTGGGGTTTAACCACAGGGAATCCACACAGTCTAAGATCTATTGGATTAGTCTGCTATAGCCTTGTGGGTCTCATGTCTGCAATCCCTGTTGGCTTTCAGAGCCGATGTTTTGGGGTCCATTTCTCAGGTGGAAGTCTTAAGAGTTGGGATACCAGCAGTGGGGTCCAAACCCTTCAGTCCTCTGGGGGAAGCTGAGTTGTGAGTTCTCTGCTGGTTTTATGTCACTGCACGCGATGAGGTTTATGGTGAGATTGTGTCCCACCTACCCATTTAGATGTTGGGGGGTTTGGTTCATCTGATGTGTATGAGTTGCTCAGTTAGTTTCCGGATGTCTTTCAAAGGAAATCAGTCTGTGTGTAGCTAAAGATTCAGTGTGTCTGTGAGAGGTGATTTCAGGATTCTCCTGTGTTGCCATTTTGAAGCAGAAAAACATTTTTCAGTTTCTTATAACAAATGCTGCATCACCAACATTCTTGTTGGGTTGGGTAATGATATTATGTGGGAAAAAATGAATATCAGTGATTGAATTGAAAAGTGATTCAGGATGTTGGATTCAGTGAGAAGTTTTAAGAATACCTTAACCGATTTATTTTCTTCATATTTTTCTCTCAGTGTATGCACAAGAACTAGATATAATGATCCATGTTTAGTTAAGTATAAAGGACTCTTTTACTAAGAGTTAACATTCCAAAGAAGTATGTGTTATAGAAGAAGAAAGTGTGTTATAGTTTTTAATTGGCCATATTTTTCTTTCTTAGTGGTTTATAATAAACTAGTTTTTTATTATATACCAGTAAGAAAAACTAATAGTGCATCTTACAGTAGGTATATCTTAAATAAATTGCTTCATTTGGTTCTCAAATGAATACTGTAAGATCAGGCAAATGAAATTTGGGGAATTTTCATTTTCTTACTGGTGAGGTTGTATTTTATTTTATACTTTTGAACCTAACCTAAAAAACTAGTTCAGAGATTTGTTTTCTGTAACATTCAACCACAAACTTAAAAGCATTTTTACTGTTGAGTAGATCATGTTCCATAATGACACCTGTCTTAAACTGGGATATTACAAATGAAAGATGAAAGATGGGAGTTAAGCATAGGTGTTTTATGCATGGAGTCAAGGAACACTCAGATATGACAGAAAATCCTGGATAGGAAGCAAAAGATTAAGGCTGGGAGAAATGTGGTGGTATGCAGTGTATCTCAGGTCTGGTCAAAGTGCTTTCATGACATTTATTGTTGCGTTATAGATTTAGGTCTTCTTCTTGAATCTTTCAAAGATGGTTCATTTCTCCTAAACTGTGCCTTCAGACTATGTAGCTGTCAGTTTGCCTGGATTAGTAGTCAAGTTCTTCCTTCTATGCAGAAGAAACCAATTCTGGAAGGATTATTAGTTTACAGAATCGGTGGGAAGCCTGGTGAGAGCCAAGATCAGACAATGATGATAGAAGCAGCCAGTAGCCCAGTGAGCTGCTCAGAATCTGGGACGGCCAGGATTTTGGCCTTTCAGTTTCCTCCTGTCCAAAGTCAAATGTTGTTCAGTTCCCGAAATGGGGATTCAGATCATGGGCAGCCAGCAAAGCTACTTATACACTGTATTATTATATATTATGCCATATATGTTTTAATATCACTGAACAGAGCAGTTAAAAATACATTTAATATAGCCATATTTAGCTGTAAGGAATTATTTTTTATTGCATTTTTTTTAAAGACCACTGTTAAATACAGTTGTTGTTATTCAGTGGCTAAGTCATGTCTGACTCTTTGCAACCCCATGAACTGCAACCAGGCTTCCCTGTCCTTCACTATCTCCTGGAGTTTGCTCAGACTCATGTCCATTGAGTCAGTGATGCTATCTAACCATCTCATCCTCTGCTGCCCCCTTCTCCTCTTGCCCCCAGTCTTTCCCAGCATCAGGGTCTTTTTCAGTGAGTTGGCTCTTTGCCAAAGTATTGGAGCTTCAGCTTCAGCATCAGTCCTTCCAATGAGTATTTATTGTTGATTTCCTTTAGGATTGACTGGTTTAATCTCCTTGCAGTCTAAGGAACTCTCAAGAGTCTTCTCCAAAACCACAATTGGAAAGATTCAGTTCTTCGGCACTGAGCCTTCTTAATGGTCCAACTCTCACATCCTTACATGACTACTGGAAAAACCATAGCTTTGACTATTGGACCTTTGTCAGCGATGTGATGCTTCTGCTTTTTAATATACTGTCTAGGTTTATCATAGCTTTTCTTCTAAGGAGCAAGTGTCTTTTAATTTCGTGGCTTCAGTCACTGTCTGCAGTAATTTTGAAGCCCAAGAAAATATAGTCTATCACTGTTTCCATTTTTTCCCCATCTATTTACCATGAAGTACAGTTGACCCTCTGTATCTACAAGTGTGCATCCATGGATTCAACCAAATATGGAGCAAAACCTTAAAAAAAGAATTCCAGAAAGTTCTAAAAAGCCAAACTTGAATTTGCCACGCATCGGCAACTATTTACATAGCATTTGCATTATATTAGGTATTATGAGTAGTCCAGAGATGATTTAAAGTATATGGGGAGGATGTGTATAGATTGTATGCAAATAACATGTCATTTTATATAAGGGACTTGAGCATCTGCAGATTTTGTTATCCCCAAGATAGCCCAGTTGGAACCAACTTGTTGCAGGTATTGAGGGATGACTTTCCTGGAAAACCTGCAAAACATCCCCAGAACTACAACATTCATCCTGCTGTAGGCATGGCCATTTTTATTAATTCCTTCCTTGTGGCTGGATGGCATCACTGACTCGATGGACGTTAGTCTCAGTGAACTCCGGGAGTTGGTGATGGACAGGGAGGCCTGGCGTGCTGCGATTCATGGGGTCGCAAAGAGTCGGACACGACTGAGCGACTGATCTGATCTGATCCTTGCCAAAAGTTAAAATATATAGGAATATTATTCTCCTAGAAAAAAATCCAGTTTTTTATTATGAAATATAAAATGATTCCCTTGCTGAAATTCATCTATAAAACCAGGCATGCCTATATGGATGGTAGAGAGCCATTTTTAGACGTTTCTTAATTACACCAAACTCCAGTGGTCACTTGACTTCCATCTTTGAATTCACAGTCTTCAAGTATCTAACGCGTCATTTATCTGTTTGCTTATTGCTTACTGAAAAGGTAATGAATGATTATTTTAAAATTTGCAACATTACAGAAATGCAGAACAAAGAGTAGTAAGTCCCCATAACCCTGCTCTCAGGGATAACTCCTGTTAACAGCTTGGTAGCTTGTACTCCAAACTGCCTGGGTTCCATTTCCAGCTTCTGCATTTAGCTGGCAGCCTTGGACTGGTTATTCGCCCTCATGCTGCCTCACTTTCCTCAGCGTGATAGTAATGCCTTATGGGGGTTCGTGAGGGTTTTAATAAGATAATGTGTAAAGTGCTCAGTGTAGTTGCTGGCATATAGAAAGAGGTTAATGAATACTAGTTTTTCTACATGTATTCATCTGGATAAGCTAGACTATGTCGCCATTAACAAACAGCCCCCAAAATCTCAGTGATTTAACACAGCAAAGGTTTATTTCTTGCCAGTGCTACGTGTCTTACACAGATTGGCAGGACCATTTCCTCATGCAGTCATTCAGAGACCCAGGGTACTGGAGAGTCCACATGCTGCGGTCGCACCCTGGAATACAAGGCCCCTTTGGTCACTATAGCAGTGAAAAGAGACTGTAAAATCTCACATGGACTTTTTACTGCCTCGGCCCATAATTCTCCTCTTCCAATTGCAGTTTATTGGCCATAACTGCAGGTAAGCTGAGAAATGTGGAGTGAGGTGGGTGAGTGAGAGGTAGTAGACCTCTGTCACAATCCCCTCAGCATGGTATATTATTATTATTTAAACTGTGATGTAGTTTTCTATTTCTTTAAACTTACCATATCATGGACATCTCTCCATATCAATACAGGTTCATTTGTTAATCATTAAGCCCTTCTGTGTGCCAGGCATTGTTCTAGGTATGGGGTATACCAATGAAAAAATTTGATAATCTCTGTCTTCATACAGTTTAATGCATTGCAAACAGGAAGTGTAATATTGTTAAGTATAATATGTTAGAAGTAATAAATGTTATGATGAGAAATAGGGACAAATAGGGATGTGTTGGGAATACAGTCTTTAAAAAATTTTTATTGGAGTATAGTTGCTTTACAATGGTGTGTTAGTTTCTGCTGTACAGCTAAGTGAATCAGTTATAGATACACGTGTATCTTCTCTTCTTTAGATTTCCTTCCCATTTAGGTCACCACAGAGCATTGAGTCAAGTTCCCTGTTCTGTATACAGTAGGTTCTCATGTCTATTTTATACACAGAAATGTATATTTTATCAGTCTGTCTCCTAAGTCATTCTACTCCTCCTTCCTCCCTTGGTAATTGTAAGTTTGTTCATAAGTTCATCTGTACCTTTTTTTGGATTCCACATATAAGGAATATTATACATTTGTTTTTCTCCTCTTGACTTAGTTTAGTAAGCCTATGACAGTCTGTAGGTCCCTCCATGTCTCTGAAAATAGCACTATTTCATTCTTTTTTATGGCTGAGAAATATTCCATTGTCTATATGTACATGTCTTCTTTATCCATTCCCCTGTCGATGGACATTTAGTTGCTTTCATGGTCTGGCTATTGTAAATAGTGTTCAATGGACATGGTGTGCATGCATCCTTTTGAATTATGGTTTTCTCTGGCTATATGCCTAGGAGTGGGATTGCTGGGTCATATAATAGCTCTATTTTTAGTTTTTTAAGGAACTTCCATACCATTTTCCATGGTGGCTGTACCAGTATACATTCCCACCAACAGTGTAGGAGGGTTCTCTTTTCTCCACACCCTCTCCAGCATTTATTATTTGTAAATTTTTGATGATGGCCATTCTGATAAGTGTGAGATGATGCCTCCTTATAGTTTGTATTTGAATTTCTCTGCTAATCAGTGATATTGAGCATCTTTTCATGTGCCTATTGGCCATCTGTATATCTTCTTTGGAGAAGGGTCTTTTTAGGTCTTCCACCCATTTCTTGTTTGTTTGTTTTTTAATATTGAGCTGCATGAGCTGTTTGTATATTTTGGAGATTAATCCCTCATTAGTTTTTTTGTTTGCAAATATTTTCCTCCATTCTGAGGATTGGGGATACAGTTTTAAGTAAAATGATCATGGAAGGCCTATATGAGGTGACAAGGGCTTCTCTGATGGTTCATATGGTAAAGAATCTGTGTGCAATGCAGGAGTCCAGGGTTCGATCCCTGGGTTGGGAATATCCCCTGGAGAAGGGAATGGCAACCCACTCCAATATTTTTGCCTGGGCAATCCCATGGACAGAGGAGCCTGGCGGGCCACAATCCATGGGGTGTCAAAGAGTCGGACGCAACTGAATGACTAACACTTTGCCTTTTACTGAAAGGTATGATGAAGTAAGTTTTGTGATTATTTTCAGAGGATGAATGTTCCAAGAAAATAAAATGATGTGTGGTTTGGTGATGTGTACATGAAAATGCATTTTTCTATATTTGTATGTGTTTAAAGTTTTCCATGAAAAAAATTAAAAACAAAAAAGTAGCCATGACTCTTTTGTAACCCCATGGAGCTTGCCAGGCTCCTCCTCTGTTCATGTAGTTTTCCATGGGTTGCCATTTCCTCCTCCAGGGGATCTTCCCAACCCAAAGATTGAACACACATCTTTGTCTCCTGCATTGGCAGGTGGATTCTTTACCATTGGCACCACCTGGGAAGCTAAAAATTTAAAGGCATGAGCAGGTGCAAGGAATGGAATTCTCCAGGTAAGAATACTGGAGTGGGTAGCCATTCCCTTCTCCAGGAGATCTCAATCCAGGGATTGAACTCGGGTCTCCCACATTGCAGGAAGATTTACTACAGTTTGAGCCACTAGGGAGGTCCAGTTGTAAGACTCACATCTAAATTTTATGTCTGCATTTTGGAAAAGAAAAATCATGATAGAAAATTTAACAGATCTTCAAAATTTTCTAAAAAAAAAAAAGGGTTTATCAATTTACTTGCTCAGAAACAATGTTTTAACTTGTTTATTTCTCTGCATCCTCACTAACTCTGGGTACTGTACAGTCTAGCATTTGATTACATTTTGCTTTTTATCACTGCATACTTGTATATGTTAGTCTTGTTTTTCTAATTATTTGTTAAACTCTTAATCATTACTTTATTATCTCCCTTTCAGTCATTCCTTTAACATGTTTAGACATATTAGAAATTCTCTGTGGAAATTATGGAATGAGAAATAAAACTTAATGATGACTTTGTTAAATACAATATCAGTCACTAATCATTCTCACAGCATTTTGCTATGTTGAGAATGTAAAAGAAAAAAGCAAGCCACATCAAATAATATATCCACAAGCGACTTGAAAGTTTTGAGGATTAGAGAGCTCAAAAATACTTTAGGCACTTTTTTCAAGTAATTGGCCAGTGTAAGGTACAGTTGAATAGAGACTTTTCTTAGCCACATACTTGCCATGATTCTTCCACTAGAAATTTTGTTCTTTCAGTGATTTCCTTTCTGTTGCCATAGAATTAGGCTACATTATGCAAACATTTGAGTAAATTCTGTCAGTTTTTCCTTAAAATGATCAAGAGTCTCAACAGTTAGATGACTATGATTGAAACAAAAAATGAAATCAGCCCAGTTTGGCCCAGAGTTTACTGGATTGTCTCACACTTACTCGACCAGATTGTGAGGGCACACCCAGACCCCAAGGAGGAGTGTCTGAGAGAGCACTCACTTAGAACCACCCTGCATTTAATGGAAGTGGTGACAGGCTTGGTCAAGCAGTGAGTAACTCTTGTCAAATTGGTCTGCTGTTAGTCACACAACTGGAACATCATGTTTAGAGGAAAATGCATGATGCTGCTTGGAAGCTATGTTGGAAGAGCTGTGGCCAAAGAAAAGAGAATTCAATCTAGAGAGAACTGCACTTCATTGACCCAGATGACTTGGAAGTCTGATGCATAGAGTCTTGTTTTCATAACTTAGTTCACCCTCGTTGTGAAGTATTCTGTGAGGCAGAATCTCTATTTTGAGAACAGTGTTGTTACCTCAGAAAGGAAGGATGACTGCATTATACTGACATTCAGTTGGAAACATTTTTAGGATTTAGAATCAGACTATCTACTCACCGGCCTTATTTAATCATGAAAACAGCTTTAGAATAGTGGCCATACCTCAATGTCAAACACAGAAAACATAATAGCATCATTATAATTCAAAGGTCGCAAAACTGCTTTGAGACAATAAACAGTTATTTTGATCTCTGAACTTCAATTTCCTCCTGCAAAACGTGGAGACACAGATTATCCTCCTTCTATATTTTACTGGTATGGTTTGAGTATACGAAAATCCCAAGCCTGGTTCTTCCAGGCAGAAACCCGAACAAAGGGAAACATAAAGAATCATAAAAGAACCATTCATATGGTCCTCATGTGTTCCCTATGTTAATTACTAATCCTCCTTTGAAGGAAGGATTTCCTTAGATTTCTACCTGAGGATAGAGCTTTGCTTGATACTCCTCTAATATATCACAGATTCTCTACTCAGTGATCATTTATTCAGTCTTTGGTGTGTTGATCATTTGCCAAATATTAAGATCCTACCATGTACCAAGAAACAATGCTAAGGACTGGAGATCTAAAGAGAAATAAGATAGACAACTTCCAGCCCTTATGGAACTGATAAGAGAGCAAGGGACACCAGTGTTACACAAGTATCTATAAATGCACTGAGATTATGCAGACATAGTACAGGGTGATGTGGGAGCTTTCAACCTATTTGGGAGATCACAGTGGATTTTTAGAGATATCAAATCTAAACAAGAAAAATGAGAAGTAGGCTAGGTGAAGAGTAGAGGGGAAAGTGGTTTAGGCAGAGGCAACGGCACTGAATTAATTTTGAAGTACTGTGAGAGGAAAGCCAGAGGGGCTGTGGTGAGAGGCAGGAGTCAGTTCTCAGGGGCCTCACTGAGGGCTTCGTCTCTATTCTGAGAGTGATGGGAGGGAAGCCATTGGAGTTCCCTATTTATTTATTTTGTTGTTTTATATGTTTAAGCAGGGAAGTGACATGGTCACTTGCATTTTTAAAAGATCATTCTAAGCACTATGTGCAGAATGGAGGAGATGATCCTATACAGATACATGTAGAGAAAGCAGTTAGGAGGCAATTAGAGGAAATAGATTAGGAAGTTGGCGGAGAAGAGGAAGAAAAAGTGGACTAAGTCAAGAGATACTTAAGAGACAGAGTCAATAGGATTTGATTGTGAAGAAAGGATGAATCAAGGCTGACTTCTAGATTTCTGGCCAAACCGAATGGGTGGATGTCATTTATTTAAATAAAGAATCCTGAAAAAAAAAAAAAAAAAGAATCCTGGAAGAAGAGAAGGTTTGGGAAGGAGAGTCATGAATCATAATTGACCAGCACATAGCATACACAATAAGACATTTAGAATACAAAAACCTTAGGATGCAAATTACATATAGATATACAAATATAGGTTCTCATCAAATTATGTTCATTACTTAATCCCAAGTCTTGCTTTATAAGTTCTGGATATTTATATCCTTTTAGTGGTCGCTTACAGTCCTATTCATGAGTATTTTATGTCCTTTTAGTCTAGGCATTCGGGCTTGTACTATATTGCACCAAGTCTACCCATTCTTATAGAAGTCTTCGCAGGCGGCTCTAGTGGTAAAGAATCTGCCTTCCAGTGCAGCAGGTGCAAGAGACTCAGGTTCGATCCCTCGGTCAGGAAGATCTCCTGGAGAAGGAAATGGCAACCCACTCTAGTATTCATGCCTGGAAAATTCCATGAACAGAGGAGCCTGGCGGGTTACAGTTTATGGGGTCACAAAGAGACAGGACTGAGCACGTGCACACACATACGTGCACACATTTTCTTATAGGTTCTAAAACTGTTGTGAAGTCAAGTGGGCCTTAGGAAGCACCACTATGAACAAAGCTAGTGGAGGTGATAGAATTCCAGTTGAGCTATTTCAAATGCTAAAAGATGATGCTGTGAAAGTGCACATGCACTCAATATGCCAGCAAATCTGGAAAACTCAGCAGTGGCCACAAGACTGGAAAAGGTCAGTTTTCATTCTAATCCCAAAGAAAGGAAATGCCAAAGAATGTTCAAACTACCGCACAATTGCACTCATCTCACACACTAGCAAAATAATGCTCAAGATTCTCCAAGCCAGGCTTCAACAGTACTTGAACCATGAACTTCCAGATGTTTAAGCTGGATTTACAAAAGGCAGAGGAACCAGAGATCAAATTGCCAACACCTCTTGGATCATCAAAAAAGCAAGAGTTCCACAAAGACATCTACTTCTGCTTTATTAACTATGCCAAAGCCTTTGACTGTGTGGATCACAACAAACTGTGAAAAATTCTGAAAGGGATGGGCATACCAGACCACCTTACCTGCCTCCTGAGAAACCTGTATGCAGGTCAAGAAGCAACAGTTAGAACCGAACATGGAACAACAGACTGCTTCCAAATCAGGAAAGGAGTACATCAAGGCTGTATATTGTCACCCCACTTATTTAACATATGTAGAGTACATCATGTGAAAGGCTGGGCTGGAAGAAGCACAAGCTGGAATCACGATTGCTGGGAGAAATATAAATAACTTCAGATATGCATGTGACACCACCCTTATGGCAGAAAGCGAAGAAGAACTAAAGAGCCTCTTGATGAAAGAAGAGAGTGAAAAAGTTGGTTTAAATCTCAACATTCAGAAAACTAAGATCATGGCATCCAGTCTCATCACTTCATGGCAAATAGATGGGGAAACAATGGAAACAGTGACATTTTATTCCCTTGGGCTCCAAAATCACTGCAGTTGGTGACTGCAACCATGAAATTAAAAGACGCTTGCTCCTTGGAAGACAAGCTATGACCAACCTAGACAGCATTTTAAAAAGCAGACGCATTACTTTACTGACAAAGGTCTGTCTAGTCAAAGCTATGGTTTTTCCAGTAGTCATGTATGGATGAGAGAGTTGGACTATAAAGAAAGCTAAGCACCAAAGAATTGATGCTTTTGAACTGTGGTGTTGGAGAAGACTCTTGAGAGTCCCTTGGACTTAAAGGAGCTCCAACCAGTCCATTCTGAAGGAGATCAGTCCTGAATATTCATTGGAAGGACCGATGCTGAAGCTGAAACTCCAGTACTTTGGCCACTTGATGCGAAGAACTGACTCATTGCAAAAGACCCTGATGCTGGGAAAATTGAAGGCAGGAGGAGAAGGGGACGACAGAGGATGAGATGGTTGGATGGCATCACCGACATGATGGACATGAGTTTGAGTAGGCTCTGGGAGTTGGTGATGGACAGGGAAGCCTAGCGTGCTGCAGTCATGGGGTTGCAAAGAGTCAGACACAACTGAGTGACTGAACTGAAAACTGTAATTTCTTGTTTTCTCTTATCTTGATATGTCTCATATAATATCTGATTCATTTGAAGATCACTCCCACAAATTTAAGTTTCTTTTTTTACTATACTTTTTTCCCCCATGACCTTCTAATAGACTCAAACACTTTCTACCCTCCAGCTACTAATCTTCCCTACGTTTTACCAGTTTCCAAAGCTGAACAAAAAATGAGAAAGCTATTATGAAGCTTCATCACAAGCTACTATGCCAAGTGTTGCTGGGGGACAGTAATGAAACAGGACTGAACTGAATATCTATAAATCTTCACAAAAGATACAGCTAAAAATAAGAATATAAGAAGGTTGAAAATAAAAGCATGAAAAGTATATATCAAGCAAACAGAAAAGCTAGTATAAATCTATCACTATCAGAAAAAGTAAGATTTTAAAGCTAAGAGCATTACTAAAAATAAAGAGAGTCACTAGATATAAGAATCAAATCAGCAGAATCAACAGAGAACTGTAGAGAAGTCCCACAAATTATAATGAATGATTTTAATACCAATTTCTCAGTGGTAGATCAAGCAGACAAAAAAAATCAAAAAATATAGAAAATTCAAATGAAACATGAATATATTTGATTCAGTGGACACATAGAACATTCCACCCCAAAACTGCAGAATACACATCTTTCAATGGAATATTTGTGACCATATATTGATGTATAAAGGAAGTCTGAACAAATTTCAAAAGAATGGTATCATACGTATTGCTTTCTTTGATCACATTGGGATTAAATAGGAAATATGCACTGAAAAAACATGAAAAGCTTATGTTTGGAGACTAAGAAACATACTCATGAACCACTTAGGAAATAGTGGGAATTTGAGAGTCTTTAAACTGAATGTTAAAATGTTGCATATTAAGAAATGATGGGGATTGCTGTTTCTATACTTGATGTAATAACTGATGTTAGGCTTTGCTAAGTTGCTAAGTCACTTCAGTCGTGTCCGACTCAGTGCGACCCCATAGATGGCAGCCCACCAGGCTCCCCTGTCCCTGGGATTCTCCAGGAAAGAACACTGAAGTGGGTTGCCATTTCCTTCTGCAGCGCATGAAAGTGAAAAGTGAAAGTGAAGTCACTCAGTTGTGTCTGACTCTTAGCAACCCCATGGACTGCAGCCTACCAGGCTCCTCCACCCATGGGATTTTCCAGGCAAGAGTATCGGAATGGGGTGCCATCGCCTTCTCCGGATGTTAGGCTTAGCTTCGTGCCATAAATGACTGTGAAAGTGGCAAAACACAGAAGACGACTGCTCTCCGGCAGTGGACAACAGCACAGGTCAGTGATCCTTAAACACAAGGGAAACGTGAAGTGACCTTTATGATTGCCTTCCCTTTTGGAACAGGAACACTTTTTGATGTGTGGAGCAAGAGGTGGGCCAAAGTGCAGAGCAGTCGAGTAGAAGAGGCAGAGATCAGATTTGAGTTGCTGAGGTGACTGCAGTTTGTGAGCCAGTACACCCAAAATGATGGAGCTGTGAAGAGGGGAATCTCATAGGAGGTTGTGTTCAGGAGTGTGGCTAAGTACTTGACTGCACGTATATAAGTCAAGGCCATTGTGAGATCAGCCAGGAGTGACTATTAGGGGACTGAGAACTTAACAGAAACACCATTGCTGGAAGATTGTGGAGTTCCAATACATCCAGACTGGAGGGATCTTATTGAGTAACTGGGCATTCAGTTGAAACTCCAGTAAGGTCCATGCCTTAAATTAAGGACAAAACCAGAATAGGATCAGGGCAAACAAGTGTAATCAACAATGTGCCAGAAAAAAACTCAACAAGCTTTAAAGAAAAACAGTATCATAGAGTTCCTCACAGTGTAGCAGCCAAAATTGTTCCACGCACAGGAAGAAATTATTGGACAACTAACTCAAGAAACAAGGGATTGTGACCCTTAATCAAGAGATAAGGTAGCCAATAGAAACAGATATGACCCTGGATGTCGGAATAAGTACACATAGACTTTAAAACAGCTTTTACAAATACATTGTTCAAGGGTTTAAAGAAAAAGATGGATTTTTTCCTTGAAAAATGTGAGTAAACAGATGGGGAATCTCAGCAGAGAAATGGAAACTAGAAAAACAGAACCAACTGGAAATTTTATAAGTGAAAAGTGACAGCTAGACAGAGCATTGAGGGAAACTTATTGTCTTAAATGCTTCCATTAGAAGTGAAGAAAGGCTAGCAATTAATGCTCAGTTCATAAAACTTAGGAAATTAGCAAAGAAACAGCAGAATAAACAAAATGTATGTGAGGAGACAGTAACAGTAAGAGAGGAAAGTAATAACATAGTAAACAAAGGTCAACATGAGGCCTTTGTTGTACAAGGCCAATGTAAGAATCATAAAAGCAGCAAACTTCTAGCAAGATTCATCAAGAGAAAAAAGAGTGCATAAGTAAACAATAATAGGAATGAAAAAGGAGGCTTAGAAATGTTTCCAACATTAAAAAAGATAAAAAGATATTAAGTTTATGGTAAAAACTTTGAAAATTTGATTACAATTGGTAGTCTTAGAAAATATCTTCCTGCAGCTATCTCTAGAAGAAATTGAATCTCTGAAAAGTAGTTCTAAAAAAGAAAAGAAAAGAAAAGAAAAGTAGTTCTATAGCCATGAAATACATAGTGTGTGTATATGTATGTATGTAACTTGTCAAGGTGTATCTATAATTTACATATAAGAGCCAAAAATACACTCGTGAAGAAGAACAAGATGGGGAGAATTGCCTTACAGATTACCTTCTTAAAATCTTCAGTAATTAAGGAAGGGTGATGCTGGTTCAGGATAGAAAAAAATGACCAGTGGAACAGAATAAGATCCCCAAATAGAGCCCTGCCTAGATGGAGAGTTGATTTGTAAGAGGCTTGCTTGGTGGGTCAGTTGAAGAAAGGACTTTAAAAAAAAAAAATGTTAATACAATTTAGATGCATGACTTTAGAGCCCTACCTCCCATGTGCTAAAATAAATTCCAAGTAGATGAAAGGTATAAATGAGAAGGGCAAAAAATAAAAGTTTTAGAAAACCATATAAAAATATTTTATGGCTTTGGAGTCCAAAAGCATTTGGAGAACTTACACTTCCCAACTTCAAACTTTACTACAAAACTACAATAATCAAGACAATGTGTTTTTTGGCACAGAATAGACATACAGACGGGCTTCCCAGGTGACGCTAGTGGTAAAGAACTCGCCTGCCAATGCAGGAGACTTAAGAGACGCGGGTTTGATCGTGGGTCAAGAAGATCCCCTGGAAGAGGGCATGGCAACCCACTCCAGTATTCGTGCCTGGAGAATCCCATGGACAGAGAGCCCTGGAGTGCTACGGTCCATGGGGTTACAGAGTCGGACATGACTGAAGCGACTTGGCATGCACGCATGGCACAGACATATAGATTAATGGGAGAAAATGGAGAATCTAGAAATAAACCCTTACGTTTGTGGTCAACTGATTTTCCACAAGAATGCTAAGACAATTCAATGGGGAAAAAATTGTCTTTTCAATACATGGTGCTGGGAAAATTGAATATTCACATGTGAAAGAATAAAATTGGACCCTCTATCTCAACTATACGCAAAAATTAACCAAAACTGATCTAGATCTAAATGTAAAGAAACTATAAAACTACTAGAAGAAACATTGGAGTAAATTTTAGTGACCTTGAGTTAGTCAATAATTTTTTATATATAACACCAAAAGGACAACTGATAAAAACATAAATTGGATAAACTGGATTTCATCACAATTGAAAGTTTTATAGGGAAAACTGTACCATCAAGAAAATTTAAAGACGTCTCATTTAAAAGAGAAAATATTGGTTGAGGGTGGCAAAGAAAGCCCTCTAGCAGCACATGAGATGCAAATGCTGGCAGTTAGGAAAGCAAGTTCTATTAATATGGGGGCCTCAAGGCGCATGGGCTGGGCACCAGTAGTACCTGCAGCACAGTCCCAGGCTCTCTTCAGTAGTATTAGGCAGGCCCGGTCTTGGCTGGGGTTTCTGCATCAAGTATATATCGCCTGAGGCACAAGGCTTATGTGCTATCCCTGTATCAGGGCAACTGGCCCAGGAAACAGAAATAAAAAGAGTGAAGGAAGGAAGGAGGGGGGGCTAGTATGAAATTGCATTATGAACCTGGCCATCATTACATGCCAGAGGTTGCTAAATCTCTTGGAATAGTCCTTCAATTCTGTCGCTCAGTCGTGTCCGACTCTTTGCGACCCCAGCAAAGACTGCAGCACGCCAGGCTTCCCTGTCCATCACCAACAATCTTTCCCAGCATCAGGGTCTTTTCCAATGAGTCAGTTCTTTGCATCAGGTGGCCAAAGTATTGGAGTTTCAGCTTCAGTCCTTCCAATGAATAGTCAAGACTGCTTTCCTTTAGGATTGCCTGGTTGGATCTCCTTGCAGTCCAAGGGACTCTCAAGAGTCTTCTCCAACACCACAGTTCAAAAGCATCAATGCTTCTACACTCAGCTTTCCTTATAGTCCAACTCTCACATCCATACATGACTACTGGAAAAACCATAGCCTTGACTAGACAGACCTTTGTTGGCAAAGTAATGTCTGCTTTTTAGTATGCTGTTTAGGCCGATCTTAGCTGTTCTTCCAAGGAGCAAGCGTCTTTTAATTTCATGGCTGCAGTCACCATCTGCAGTGATTTTGGAGTTCCCCAGAAATAAAGTCTGCCACTGTTTCCATTGTTTCCCCATCTATTTCCCATGAAGTGATGGGACTGGATGCCATGATTTTAGTTTTCTGCATGTTTAGCTTTAAGCCAGTGTTTTCACTCTCCTCTTTCACTTTCATCAAGAGGCTCTTTAGTTCTTCTCTGCCATAAGGGTGGTGTCATCTGCATATCTGAGGTTATTGATATTTCTCCCGGCAATCTTGATTCCAGCTTGTGTTTCCTCTAGCCTGGCATTTCGCATGATGTACTCTGCATATAAGTTAAATAAGCAGGGTGACAATATATAGCCTTGATGTACTCCTTTCCTGATTTGGAACCAGTCTGTTGTTCCATGTTCGGTTCTAACTTGCTTCTTGACCTCCATACAGATTTCTCAGGAGGCAGGTCAGGTGGTCTGGTATTCCCATCTCTTTCAGAATTCTCCACAGTTTGTTGTTATCCACACAGTCAAAGGCTTTGGCATAGTCAATAAAGCAGAAGTAGATGTCTTTCTGGAACTCTTTCGCTTTTTCAATGATCCAATGGATGTTGGCAATTTGATCTTTGGTTCCTCTGCCTTTTCTAAATCCACCTTGAACATCTGGAATTTCACGGTTCATGTACTGTTGAACCCTGACTTGGAGAATTTTGAGCATTACTTTACTAGTGTGTGAGATAAGTACAATTATGCTGTAGTTTGAACATTAAGGAATAGTCCTTATGAAGCCTTTAGAAGCCTTTGGACTTTTGCACCTAAAGACCCAAAAAGCACCTGAGTACAATTTTTAAAAGAATGATTTTAAAAATTTTAAAAGAATGATTGATTTTCTCCCAAAGGTAGGTAGTTGGTATCTGTAAATTAAGATCCTCCTAGACCTCATTTATATCTCAGGTTCCCTTTAATCAACATCCAGCACAGAACTGGTGGAAATGAATAGCAGGAATAATTGAAATCCATAGAATAATCGCTACCATTGAGTAAGCACATGGCAGTTTTATATAACGTCTGATCCTCACAAAGTAGCTTTTGTTATACTGATTTTATTAATGCACAAACTGAGTTTCAGCTAATTTAAGGAACTTGGCCAAGGTCACAAAACTAGTAAGAAGCAGACCAGGTTTGGGAACCAGGTCTTTTATTTTTTGTGTGTGTGAACTCCTAAAACAATGCTTTTTCTAGTATCCCACAAAGCCTCCTAGAAGAAAGGATTGAGATTCCTAAATCTCCTTTTAGCCAGTATTCTTTAAAAAAAGCTTATTTGTTTTTAAAAAGTAGGTCATTCAAATACATGGTGCAAAATTCAAGAAATAACAAGAGCATCCCGTGAAAGCTCTTCTTTTAACCCTGTCCACTCACTCAGTTCCTCTTTTCAAGAGCAACTAATGTTACCAGTTACTTGTGTATCTTTCCCAAAGCATTTATAGAGAAATATAAATGTTCTTTTTCATATGTTTAACAGAATGGCACCCTACTCCAGTGCTCTTGCCTGGAAAATCCCATGGGTGGAGGAGCCTGGTAGGCTGCAGTCCATGGGGTTGCTAAGAGTCGGACACGACTGAGCGACTTCATTTTCCCTTTTCACTTTCATGCATTGGAGAAGGAAATGGCAACCCACTCCAGTGTTCTTGCCTGGAGAATCCCAGGGACGGGGGGAGCCTGGTGGGCTGCCGTCTGTGGGGTCGCACAGAGTCAGACACGATTGAAGCGACTTAGCAGTAGCAACAGAAATAACAAACATACACACTAGTCTCACCTTGGGTTTTTGTTTTTTTACTGAACATCTTGGAATTCACATCCATATTCCTACCCAAAGCTTAGCTAACACTTTGAAATACTCTCATCACTGGACCTTTTATTATTAAAGAATACCAGAGGTAATATACTAAAATTTACCTGCTGTTTCCCTTGTCCTGCTTATCCACTCCTGAAAGAATAAACAAGAAGCAAAATAGTTAAGAATCAGGCAACAGGAAAGGAATGGAGAAACATGAAATGCAAGCTCAACAGTGGCTCTTAAAAGACTTCTTTTGTTTTTTCTCAGGTTGCTTTGGCCCTAATGCATCTGCAGTTTTCAGGTGTGTTGCATAAAGTAACTTCTGTTACTATTCCCTACTGTGTTTTTGTTCATATGCATGAGTGGAATGTGATTGTGTATTTGTCCTTCTGGCATCTCAGACCATCTGGCCCCCAGTATTCCAAGATGAAAAGATATTGTGAAAATGAGTGGGAAGCCTAGATCGTATTCTTCAAATTTCATAGTCCTAAAGTCTCCATCACACAGTGTGGCACTTGATTGCATTTAGTCTAATGCTTTTCACTAGTTGTTTCTTTTATCTAGAGTATTACAGCCTTCAGGGCTGAGACCATACCTCACAGCATGCTACCAAAGCCAGAGTAGGTGCATAATAGTGAGTCCTAGAGGACAGAAGATAGATTTTGTGATCTTGATACTTATTTCTGTATTGACAAGATACTAAGAGAGCTGCTTGGGGATGTGGGGAGAGGTGAGGATGGAAGTAGATTGGAATCACAGGAAGATTTCTTGGGATAAATGTGCTAGTTCACCCACATTCCTATCAGCATCTCAGCTGGAGGAGGGAGAGAAAGAGAGAATGTATTTTGAGAAAGCTTCTTAGGTGATTCTCATAGTCCTCCATCCTCATACCCCTAATTCACAACTGTGGCTAAGAGAAAGGCGAGGCACAAAGCCTCTCAAATATCCTCTTAAGCTGAAAAGCATTAAACAATTTATTTTTAAAATACTTATTTATTTATTTGGCCATGCTGGGTTTTAGTTGTGGCATGTGGGATCTAGTTCCCTGACCAGGGATCGAACCCAGGCCCCCTGCATTGGGAGTGCAGATGTGCAGTCTTAGCCACTGGACCACCGGGGAAGTCCCTTAATTTATTTTAAAGGGAAGAAGATGGGGTTTTCTTTTTATTTCCTAATTTTCTTCTTGTCATCATAGTAGTGCACAGGAAGAGCAAACAGTAATAGTGAAAGCTGCCTATACACATAATCTAAGAGGCTCAGATGGCTGTGTTTGTGGTTTCCAGGTATTCTAACTTGTTTGGTTAAGGTTGTTCTATCTTCTTTGTCTTTCCTTCCCAAAAGATTCACTCAGAAAGATGTTAATGTCTAACAACATATACACTAATATTTACTAATTTTCTAATTCAGTGCTTCCTAAACTTAAATGAGCACCATGATCACCTAGAGGATTTGTTAAAGCACAGATTTCTGGAATCCATTCTCAGATTTTCTGATTCAGTACATGTAAGGTGGCATCTAAGAATTTTCATTTGTGACAAATTCCCATTTGATGCTGATGCTGCTAGTTTGGGGACCACACTTTGAGAATGACTGTTCTGGTGACTAATTTCATACTTACCACTGTAGAGGGGGAGGGAATCCTAGGAACTAATAAGAGTGATTGAGAATGACAATCACAATACATGTCAATAGGAGAAGATGTTGTAATGCATATTAATGAAGAAGAAATGCTCTTTTAGCATAGTCAAGTCCAGAAGTGTCTCCAGCATTCAGATGAGATTTCTGTGTAATGAGAGCTTTTGACCTAAAACATCCTTCCAATGTGAGAATTCTCATTAAAAAAAGGGGGGGGGGGCAGAAGGAGAAGCTTACCACCCATCTTGATGTTCTTTTTTCCCAATCCAGCATAAAATATGTTATGGATACACTTACTTCTCTATCTTTATTGTCATGACCCTGTTCCTAATTACAATCATCTCCCAGAGATCAAATTGCCAACATGCGCTGGATCATCAAAAAAGCAAGAGAGTTCCAGAAAAACATCTACTTCTGCTTTATTGACTATGCCAAAGCCTTTGACTGTGTGGATCACAACAAACTGTGGAAAATTCTTAAAGAGATGGGCATACCAGACCACCTGACCTGCCTCCTGAGAAATCTGTATGCAGGTCAGGAAGCAATAGTTAGAACTGGACATGGAACAACAGACTGGTTCCAAATAGGGAAAGGAGTTTGTCAAGGCTGTATATTGTCACCCTGCTTATTTAACTTCTATGCATAGTACATCATGAGAAACGCTGGGCTGGATGAAGCACAAGCTGGAATCAAGATCACTGGGAGAAATATCAATAACCTCAGATATGCAGATGACATCACCCTTATGGCAGAAAGCGAAGAACTAAAGAACCTCTTGATGAAAGTGAAAGAAGAGAGTGAAAAGTTGGCTTAAAGCTCAACATTCAGAAAACTAAGATCATGACATCCAGTCCCATCACTTCATGGCAAATAGATGGGGAAACAGTGGAAACAGTGGCAGACTTTATTTTGGGGGGACTCCAAAATCACTGCAGATGGTGACTGCAGCCATGAAATTAAAAGATGCTTGCTCCTTGGAAGAACAGCTATGATCGGCCTAAACAGCATATTAAAAAGCAGAGACATTACTTTGCCAACAAAGGTCTGTCTAGTCAAGGCTATGGTTTTTCCAGTAGTCATGTATGGATGTGAGAGTTGGACTATAAGGAAAGCTGAGCGCCAAAGAATTGATGCTTTTGAACTGTGGTGTTGGAGAAGACTCTTGAGAGTCCCTTGGACTGCAAGGAGATCCAACCAGTCCCTCCTAAAAGAGATCAATCCTGGGTGTTCATTGGAAGGACTGATGTTGAAGCCTACACTCCAATACTTTGGCCACCTGATGTGAAGAGCTGACTCATTTGAAAAGACCCTGATGCTGGGAAAGATTGAGGGTGGGAGGAGAAGGGGTCCACAGAGGATGAGATGGTTGGATGACATCACCAACTCAATGGATATGAGTTTGAGTAAACTCCGGGAGTTGGTGATGGATGGAGGCCTGGTGTGCTGCATTCCATGGGGTCGCAGAGTCGGACACGACTGAATGACTGAACTGAACTGAACTTACCTGGATATTCCATGGTCTCCCAGTAACTTGCCACTCAAAATGTGGTTCATAGACCAACAGCATCAGCATCATGTGGGAACTGAGTAGAATTTCAGGCTCTCAGTTCCCTGCCCCCCATGCAAGAAACAGCACTTTAACAAGGTCTCTAGTTTATTTGTGTGCACATTAATGTTATAAAGCAATATACGTAGCTGTTCTATCAGTTTTCACTTTTCAGTCCATTCTCCTCAGCTGGAGGGTGACCCTTTCAAAACAAATTAGATCATAATGTTCCCCTCCAACAAAACCACTCTGATGGGGTCCCATGGCTCTTGAAAGTCAAGCTCAGTATCTTGGCCCATAAGGCCTAAGGTGAGCCAGTCTCTTCCTCTCTAATCCATCCTCATCCTGTGTCTTGTTCCTCTCTCTCTCTGGGCTCCAGCCAGACCTTACTTCTCAGTTCTCTCACAGATCAAGATTGTTCTTACCTTCCAGTAAGTTGTTCCTTCTACCTGGAATGTTCTCCCCCAGCATCCACTGCAAATCTAGCTCCTTCTCCTCTTTCAGCTCTCAGCCTCTGCAGGGAAATCCACCTTGGCCTTGTGATTAGAGCTCCATTTCCATCATTATTTATTTCCTTCATAGTACTAATTTATAATCATTTCATTTGTTGACTCCACCTTGAAAAAAAGGATTAAGCCTCTCATGGTCCCAGTGTCTGGCACCCAGTATGCACTCAGGAAATATCTACTCAAGGAATGACCCCTTATTTCTTTACCAAGCAATGGAAAATTGGGCTGGAGGTGGGGAGTAGCCTTGGATTTTAAAGATAACACAGGAGACGGCCTGTGTGTTTTGAGGGAAAGGAAGGAAGTGGGGATTTCAAGAAAAAATGAAGGACAGAAAAGGTGGAAGGATGCAAAGGGAAAATTTTTGTTGGTTGAGGCATTATCCACGTGGGGACACTCTGACGGGACAGCTGGGTGGGCCCACTTCTCCTGTGAGGTGACACGGCTAGGTGGTGAGTGATTTAGGCCATTAGTTTGGTGCATGGTCCCATCACTTCATGGCAAAAAGATGGGGAAACAGTGGAAACAGTGGCTGACTATTTTTTTGGACTCCAAAATCACTGCAGATGGTGATTGCAGCCATGAAATTAAAAGACGCTTACTCCTTGGAAGGAAGGTTATGACCAACCTAGATAGCATATTCAAAAGCAGAGACATTGCTTTGCCAACAAAGGTCCATCTAGTCAAGGCTATGGTTTTTCAAGTAGTCATGTATGGATGTGAGAGTTGGACTATAAAGAAAGCTGAGCACCAAAGAATTGATGCTTTTGAACTGTGGTGTTGGAGAAGACTTGAAAGTCCCTTGGACTGCAAGGAGATCCAACCAGTCCATCCGAAAGATCAGTCCTGGGTGTTCATTGGAAGGACTGATGCTGAAGCTGAAACTCCAATACTTTGGCCACCTGATGCGAAGAGCTGACTGATTTGAAAAGACCCTGATGCTAGGAAAGATTGAAGGCAGGAGGAGAAGGGGATGACCGAGAATGAGATGGTTGGGTGGCATCACTGACTCAATGGGCATGGATTTGGTGGACCGGCAGTTGGTGATGGACAGGGAAGCCTGGTGTGCTGCATTCCATGGGGTCGCAAAGAGTCGGACACGACTGAGCGACTGAACTGAACTGATACTCACCACCTACTCCCAGCCTCTTGTCAGCTGAACAGTTAGCGTTCAGTGGTCTGAATTTGAAATCGTTGGCTACCCAGACAGAGAAGGAGGGAAATAGGCTTCCACTTCCCCAGCAGCCACCTAAGATGCGCTCAGTGCCAGTACCAGGGACACCCAGAACCCCACTCTTTGTGGAGCTGTTACTCAAATGGTTAAACATATTTGTAACTAATGCTTTTCTCTCACTTGTCAAAGGATATCTCCCTTCAGTCTTTCCCCACTTGCCCAGATTTTCTTTTAATACAGTGATACAGTTCTCATGTGTGCTACTACATCATGTGTTGTGGTTGATGAAGTTAGTTTGAAGATTAGAATGCTGATAGATTCCTTAAACATATGTACTTCGTTCTGTTCCTAAACATCTTGAATTTCTGAACTAACAAGAAGACATACTTCATTCATGTGTCAGTTTTGTTCATGCTGACTTCTAAAGTACTGAAAAGGCGGTTGTGAGTGGTACACCATAAATAAGGTAGTGTGGGTTTTATTCTGTACTGGTCACTTAGATTTTTATAGAGAAAACCTGACGTGGTTATAAATATCTCAGCCAGTTATTCAGAACAGCGTTTTTCAAACTTGAGAAACCAACAGCCCTCACGTCAATGCTCCTTGTAGATCTCTAAGAGTCTGTCAGCAGAGGAATGTTGACTTAATAAGCTAAAAGGCTTTTTATATAAAAATACTTTTTAATTGTGAATTATGATGAGGGATAATTTATAAGTGATAGACAACAGTTTTAAAAACAGTCAGGGATTTGGGGATCCTAGTTTACAAAATCTTGATCTATGTACATAGTTCATAGTTGAGAGAGTGAAGACATAGTTACTCCTCATCACTGATGGAAAAACAGTGCCATAGGCTTGTCTGTCTCCCTCGACTAAAATAAATAATCATTAAAACAATGTGGAAAGTTCCCTAAAAGAAGTGGGAACAGTAGACACTTAACTCTGAAGGTGATAGAAATTTTCCTGGAGGATGTGACATTTGAATCAAGTTTGGAGTTTATGCAGGACTTTAAAAAGCAGATGAGAGAAGGAAAAAAAATCCATCCCAGGTGGTAAAAAAACAAAAACCAAAAAACATTACATGCAAAGGTGGAGATGACAAAGATCATGACTTACTAAATAACTGCAAATTGTGCAGAGTATTTGAAGTGCAAGACACATGGGGTAGTGGTAGGCAGTGAAGCTATAAAGATAGAATTTAGACCTCCGAGTTCCTGTACTTCATCCAGAGAAAGGTAGACTTAATGCTGTAAGTGATGGGGAGCCCCTGGAAGAGTTTAAGCAGGGTGCTGAGGTCAGATTTGCACTCTCAGGAAGTGTACACTGCCAGCAACATGGAGAATAAATTATATAAGGGAGACAAAACAGAAGCTTGGAGACAAGAAGTTATTGTTATGGCTCTTCATGAAGATGAGGAGTATCTGAACTACATTCAAAGAGGAATGAACAAGAGAAAGAAATATTTAGACATATTAATGGAGTATAATTGCTAGGACTTAGTAAAATTTGGATATGACTATGAACGTGAAGAAAGACTCAGAGGTGAATCCCGAGAGTCTGTCTTGGATTACTGAGTGGTTTACAGTGTCATTAAACAATAGGAGGAAATAATGAGAAACTGGTTTGGGAAATGAGCTGATGGTTTAGTGTTGGGTATGTCATCTTAGTTGCTGGGAGATGTCTATAGATAGAAATGTGAAACGGGTTCAGATAGGAGATCAGGACTAGAGAAAAAAGATCCTGAAAATTCTTAGTGATCCCTACCATTGTAAGGTTGCTGTCCATACTCTTAACCTTATCAATGGGCCTGGTAGTTCAAGTTCAGTTTGTGCATATAGATGAGGTTGTCCAGTGAGAATTATAAACCATGAGAAGAAAGCCAAAACTGAGACCCTGAGAAACACTAATGTTTAAGAGAGGGATGAAGGAAAAGAACCTGCAAAGGAAAATGGGAAGTAGCGAGGAAGAACAGGTAATATCAGCTGCCTTGGGGATGGGAGAGGGTGGGGCCAAGAAAAAGAAATATAAATGAAAAAATTGGAATGTTTTAAGTGTCAGAAATTAGTAGGTACTGATGGGTGATTTGGAAATTTGTATGTTACCTCCAAACTGAGTAGCTGCATGTTGTCACAGGAATGTAGCCCTGATGTCAGATATTTTGATTTTTTCAAAAGACATCAGGAATTTCAAGTTTTATGCCAAATATTTTCTTACACAAATGTTTATTCCAATTAAAGCGCAAGCAAAAACTATGTATAGCCATACTTGGTAGGATATTTGAGGTAAGAAAACCAAAGAATGGCACCATCATTGGATATACACTGTGAGAATACTACCTATCTGTAGCCAGCTTCCCTGGTAGCTCAGTCAGTAAAGAATCTGCCTGCAGTGCAGGAGACCCGGGTTTGATCCCTGGGTCAGGAAGATCCCCTGGAGAAGGAATTGGCAAACCACTCCAGTATCCTTGCCTGGAAAATCCCATGGACAGAGGAGCCTGGTGGGCTGCAGGCCATGGTATCGCAGAGTCACACTTATCTGTACAAAACTGCTTAGACAAATCAAAACTGTAAGAATTGTATCTGATGGTGCCATTTTCTGGGGTTAGTCTACCAAACGTACACCACTGTCAAAACATCTGAAACTATTAAAAAGAATGGCTATAGATTTTAGGTTTTTTATGTATCAGAATGTATAAAAAGAATTTTTCCAAGATGGAAGTTTCTGATGAATTCTATTCAAATGATCATTTATTACTATTTGCCATATCTGACTATTACCTCTGCTCAATATAGCTTTTGTTTGCTCTCTCTTTTCTGGTAGAGCCAGATAGTAAGTATTTTAGGCTTTGTGGTCTCTGTCGTGACTGTTCAACTCTGCTGTTCTAGCACAGAAGTAGCCATTGACAATATGTAAGCAAATAGGCATCGCTGGATTCCAGTAAAACTTTATTTATAAAAGCAGGCTATGCAGCACTGTTTACAATATCTAAGACGTGGATGTAACCTAGATGTCCATCAGCAGACAAATGGATAAGAAAGTTATGGTAGATATACACAATGGAATATTACTCAGCTATTAAAAAGAACTTATTTGAGTAAGTTCTAATGAGGTGGATGAAACTGGAGTCTATTATACAGAGTGAAGTAAGCCAGAAAGAAAACACCAATACAGTATATTAGTGCATATATATGGAATTTAGAAAGATGGTAACAACAACCCTATATGCAAGACAGCAAAAAAGAGACACAGATATAAAGAACAGACTTTTGGACTCTGTGGGAGAAGGCGAGGGCGGGATGATTTGAGAGAATAGCATTAAAACATGTTTATTACCAAATCTGAAACAGATGACCAGTCCAAGTTCGATGCATGATACAGGGCACTCAAAGCCAGTGCACTTGGACAACCCAGAGGGGTGGGATGGGGAGGGAGGTGGGGGAGCGGTTTGGGATGGGGGACACATGTACACCCGTGGCTTTTTCATGTCAATATATGGCAAAACCACCACAATACTATAAATTAATTAGCCTCCAATTAAAATAAATAACTTAATTTTTTAAAAAAAAGGGACAGGAACACTAAGCTTGGTAGTCAAAATAATCAGGTACTTCTTAAGACATCACTTTTTATGAATGTGCCAGCGGCTGGAGGGGTAGCATAAGAATATGAGCAGGAGCTTTGGGGTAGTCTGAGCTGTACCTGAATTCCAGCTCTGCTATTTCCCACGGTATAACCTTAAGCAAGTTACTCTGTCCCTTCGGTCCTCAATTTTCCCATCTGTAAAATGAGGCTGATGATAATCTCAGTGAGTGGTTGATTGACATGGTGTCTGTAAAGCTTTTGTAGTGTTTGTCGTATGGAAAATACCAAGTGTGGATGATGGCTTATTAGCACCAAACACTACTGCTACCCTATGAGTTATAAGTTTTCAGGAAAGTTTTTTCCTCTTTTTCAAAAGCGGTCTTTAAATAGTTTCAACTAAATGTGTTCCATTTTCAGAAATCCACACTGAAGAATAAGAGCTGTATGAAGACAGTTATCTGTGAGAATGTTCACCATGCTGTTACCTGTAACAGAAAAAAGGAACCTGTGTAAATTCCTAAATTTATTTCACGAATTGGTGAAATAAATTATGGTACACCAATAAAATGACTAATCAGTCTTCCAAAAAAAAAGGAAAAAAAGCAGGGGATGGGCCAGATTTGACCTGTTGAACTTCCACTCTACTGGAAGCATACCTCTGGGAGAATCAGTGTTCTGTGAATATAGGTAAAGCCAAAGAAAACACAGGGAGAAAAAAGTTTATCTTTCTTTCTAAACTCTTAAAGAGCTTAATGCACACAAATGAGCAGAATTAGCTAAATGTCCTTTTCCATATTCACTAATGTTTATGTAGCTTTTATTGTAAAACAGATGAAATTAACTTTTATGGACATGAAGTGATCACTTTTGCATTATCAGGAGATCTGGTGGCATTAGCACTGAAGTTAAGTGTGGCTCAGCTGATAAAAAATCCTTCTGTAATGTGGGAGACCTGGGTTTGATCCCTGGGTTGGGAAGATCCCCTGGAGAAGGGAAAGGCCACCCGCTCCAGTATTCTGGCCTGGAGAATTCCATGGACTGTATAGTCCACGGGGTTGCAAAGAGTTGAACATGACTGAGCAGCTTTCACTTAAGTCAAAGTAAAAGGGGCTGGGACAAAAAATGTGTATGCCTGTGTATATAGTATATACACATATATATTATGTGTGTATAAAGAGCACATATATTTTATATATATATATATTAATTTCAGTCCTTTTCTGGTTCAGAACTTGTTACTTTTTTCTATGTCTAGTGATTTTTTGTTTGATATCATAGATTATAAATGTTATGCTATTGAGTGTTTGCCCTCTGTTGTCTCTCTTCAAAGAGTTCTAAAGTTTGTTTTGGCACAAGATTAACTGTTAGGTTACTTGTGGATTGACCTGATATTCTTGAGGATTATTTTAAACTTTGTTGGAGTGTGCCTAGAATAGCCTTTAGTTTAGCTTTAGTAAGAAGCCGTGACCCACCCTGGGGTTTCTGTTGATTGCCCTATGGCTCAGTGAGGCCTCTCTACTCTGGCTGACTAGAACTTGAACAGCGTCTGACTCCCTGTGTGCAGAGAAGTGTTCGTTTACATAGTCTGGTAGTCGTTCTTTGCCCAGCTGTGTGGAATTTCACCCTGTGTTTGTGCAGACTGGTGTTCAGCCAAAGATCAAGACCTCTGTGTGGATTTTGAAAGTTCTCTCTCTGTATAGCTCCCTCCTCTCTGGTACTTTGTCCCACAGGTTCCAGTTCCCTCCCCTCCTTGAAACCCTGTCTCTGTCTCCTTAATTTCATGAGACCACTGTGCTTTGAGTTTTTCTTTGCTGTGCTGTAGTCTCAAAGTTGCCACCGTGTGGGACACTGGGGCATTTTATTTTCCTTCTCTCAGTTATCTGTCTTTCCCTGTCGTTTGCAAACAGTTGTCTCATATCCTTTGTCCAGGTTTCTGGTTGTTTACTGTGGAAGAGCAAGTTCTGTGCTACTGACTTCTTTATGATCAGTAGTGGAGCTCAGCCTCTTTAAGATGCTGAATCCTCCAATCCTGGTGTATTTATTTGGGTCTTTTTTGAGATTTTAGATAAGCTTTTCAAATTTTCTCCCTAAATTCTCTAAATTTAGGGAGAATCTAAAATTTAGAGCTTGATTTATTTCCAAGTTTTCAAACTTTTATGTCATTGCAAATGGTATTTTTTAAAATTATTTTTTACCTACTAATTGCTAGTATAAAGGAAAAAATAAAATTTTCATATTGCTTTTTCTATCCTACAGTAATGTAGTATACTGATTTTCCTATACAACAATTAATTTAAGTATTATTTTGAATTACTTAACTATAATTTTCAAATAATTAATGATAGTTTAGTTTAATTCAAATCCTTATATATATATATATATATATATATATATTTTTTTTTTTTTTCCTGCTGTCCTTCACGGTTTAAGAACTACAGTGTAAGGACTTCCCTGGCCATCCAGTGATTAGGACTCTGTGCTTGCAATGCAGTGGATGTGGGTCTGATCTCTGGTTGGGGAACTAAGATCCCACATGCCGTGTGACATGACCAAAAAAACCCTACAATGCAGTGTTCAATAGATGTTCCTTTCTATTTCTACTTGACTAAGATTTTTTTAAAGTCATAAATGTTGAATTTTATTGAACACTTTCTGCATCTATTGAAATATTTGTATGCTATTTCACTATAATTTTGTAAAGTACATTGTTTGGTTTTTATTTCAATGTGAAACCAACTTTTTACATCTGAAAAAAAACCAACTTGGTTATGTTACATTTCCCTTTTAATACTGTGCTTGGTTTGCTTTGCTATTATTTTGCTAAAAGATTTCTGCATTTGTATTTGTGAGTGAGATTGTCCTGTACTTATCCTTTCTCTTTCTGTAGGTTTTCATTTATATGTTACACTAGCCCCGAAACATTTTGGAATTAGTTCTTGAATATTTAATAGAGCTTGTCCAGTAAGCCATCTAGGACTGGAGTTTTCTTTGTAAAAAGTTTGAACCTCTTTATCTCTGGTAGGGCTTTTTGCCTTAAAGGTTTTTTTTTTCCTCTCATATTAATATGCCATGCTAGCTATCTTTGGTTATATTTACAAAATGTATATAGTTTAACATCTTTGTACTTGAAACTTTTCTGTCTTATGTTTTGGGTGTCTTTCTTTTGCAGAGGGTATCATTGTTTTGTAAAATGAGTTTCTTTTTGGCTGTGCTGGGTCTTCATTACTGTGCCAGGCTTTCTCGCTCTGTGGTGGGTGGGGGGTACTCTCTGGTTTTGGTGCATGGGCTCCTGTTGCGGAGCATGGTCTTCAGTAGTTGCTGCTCTCACACTTAGTAGCTGCGGGTTTGGTTGCTCTGAGGCATGTGGATCTTCCCAGACCAGCGATGGAACCCATTTCCCCTGCATTGGCAGGTGGATTCTTAACACTGGAACCACCAGGGAAATCCAGTGGGTTTTTTAATTTTACTTAGTCTGATGATCTAACCTTTTTGTTGGAGCATTTAGTGCATTATCATTAAATATCATTTCTCATATATTTAGGTTTAAATCTGTCATTTTACTTTATGATTTTTTGTACAATATTTTTCTCTTCTTTATTGAATTCTTTGGGCTTGATTAAGGTTTTTGGTATAATCACTCCATGTTTTCCCCTTTATTTGAAAGGTATAGTGTACTGCTTATCATCTTTAGTGGTGACTAGAAATTTTAACAGGTTTATTAACTTACCAAAGTCCTAAAAAGCAATACTTTTATCTTTGGTATAACATAAGAACTTTAGACTATCTTAACTTCATTTATCTTCCTCCTTATTTATCTTATTGTTGTTGCATATTTTAATTCTCTCTTTTCAAATTTTGCTCCATAAGGCAATATTATTATATTACATCTGTACAGTATTTACCAATAAATTTTCCACTTCTTTTTGCATCTCAGAACATACAGACAACTCCTTTAGTTAATTTCAGTCTTCATGAGTTCTTTTCTGCTGTTTATTTCTGTTGGTTCTTACTCATGAGTCCTTGTTTCTTGTGTGCTGGTTTTTGTTTTTTTTTCCCACTGTAGGCTGCTCATTTTCCTGAAAATTATTTCTGGCAATTCTGTGAGGCCTCTGATTAAGGTGAATTCCCTCAAAGAGTCTTGTACCTCCTTCTACCAATCCAGTCCCATTTTAAAACTGTAGCTTGTGGTGTCAGAAATCATCAGGTGGTGTTTTAAAGAATATTTTAGATACTTATTAAGCATTTTTAATTATCTGTGGGAGGAACTGTCTGTACAAACAAGTATGCAATATTGAAATGGAAGGCATTATTTGTATTTTCTTCTGAGTTTTTAAATTGTGGTAAAATGTACCTAACATAAATTTTACCATTTTCACCATTTTTACATGTGTTCAGTGGCTGTAAGTATGTTCACATTGTTGTGCAACCATCACCGCCATCTATCTCCAGGATTTTTATCATCTGGCAAAACTGAATGCAACTCTACCCATTAAGATTAACTGTCCTGTCCTCTTCCCCAGCCCCTGGCAGTTACCACTCGACTTCCTGTCTCTGTGAATTTTGACTAGGTACTTCATATGAGTGGAATAATATGGTATGTTCCCTTTGGGATTGGCTTATTTCAGATGTCTTTCATCTATGTTGTAGCATTATTCTTCTAAGAGTTTTAAAATGATTTCTTTCACAGTCAGATCCTCAGTGTACCTAGGATTAATTTGTGTTGAGCTGTGGGGTACAAATCTAAATTTATTCCACAATGGATATCCTGTTGTCCCAATACCCTTTATTAATTATTCCATCCTCTTCATATTGATTTGTAATGTCACCTGTCATATATCAAATATCCATATAAATATAATATAAGCCTGTTTCTTAGCTGTCTGTTTTGCTCACTTGGTCTATTTATCTTTTCTTACACCAGAAAATAGTATTAGCTCTTAAGGCTTGAAAGTAATTCTTTTTTTTTCATGTGTTAATAATTTTAAAACCTTTTTTTTTTAATTATCCTGAATCCATGATCCATTTTATTTTTCACAAAGCACTTTATACATTTATGATAATAGCAAACCTTGATCTGTTATTTAAATCCCATTTCAAAAGACAAAGTATTTCTTAAAGTACGGTAAGACAAATCCATTTACTAGGTCTGGGGGTTCCTAGCCTCACTCAGGTCACAGGGAGCCGCCCGCAGTCCTGTAGGTGAGGGCTGAAGAACAGGATCATGGCAGCATCTGCGGGCCTGGAGTAGAAGCCGCCTGCATTGTTACTTTGCTTGTGCCTTCAGGTCTTTTGGGCTTAGTTCAGATGTATTGTTTCGATGTGATTTCTGGCGATGGCTCAGGTTAGAGCTAAGTGGAGGAGAAAGTACCCACATCATGGCACTGCTTAGACTCAATAGTCTGCCCCGGTCCACTGTTTTTTCAGAGCTTAATAGCTGCCTCAGGAGTTAAAAACATTCATCATATCCCTTGAGCAAATATTTATCGAATGCCTACCATATGCTAGCACAGTGTGTATAGTAACAACCCACACAGTCTCTGTTCTCATGAAATTTATATTCTAGTTAAGAGGGAAGCAGTCATTTTTTTTTGTTGGGTTCAGCGCTTTACTAAAAAATGCTGAAGGCCTTCTACATGATTATTAATGAAATTTGAGCCTATCGGCCTTTGTTCTCTATAGTTTACGTATTTCTGGGGACATGAAGACATGTTGATTTGAAACGTGCTTGATTGCTGGTGATGAAATCTTCAAGACTCATTCTGTATCATAGTGTACAATAGGTACTTGGTGTACTGGAGGTATTCTGTACGCTTCAGGGCTTTGCTGACTTGATGAAAACCGTGGTCAGAAAACAGTCTCTCCATGATTAAAACATAGGGTCACTCCCTGGCTTCAATTTCAGAGAAAATAATGCCTGGGTTAAAAATGCAGGTAGCATCAAAGATTTCCAGTGATGGCGCAATGAATCTACTTGAACTTGAAGAAAGTTTTGGTCTATGGAAAGGTATGAAGTCTGTGGATGTCCAGTTGCTGTTAACATCTAGAATATTACAACACTCTTGTTTCCACACTGATACTAAGAACAGCTTCCTCTTTGTAACCCACTCTGGAACTGCACTGATTCCATCTGTACTTTCTAAATTATGTTTTAGAAAGGACACTTTCTAAAATGTTTTAAAACACTTTCTAAGTGTTTTAAAGAGCACAGTATTCACTCACAAAAATGTACAGATACCTGCATAACTGAAGCCAAATTTATGACAGCAAAAAAAGCCCTGCAGGAGTCTGCCACCAAAAAACCTTGGCACATTCTGCCTCCCTGCACCCTTCCTGAAGATGCCTTACCCCAGAAAATGTCTCTCTTGGCTTTCTCAGTCTGTGAAGTGGGATGGTTTAAAAACAAGAGTAAATTCTGCATGCAGTTTTACTAATACCAGCCTAATGCAAAGTATTCACACAAAGAAGTAACTGAAAAATTGCTTCTTTGGATACATGTATGCTGGCTCAGGGGAGGGTACTGGTAGGAATTTCTTTAAACAGGTTTAAACTGTTTCCCTTCATAGACAACCAAAAAGGTATTACAGCAAATTGGTAAAACCCACATAAGATGAATGGCTCCATTGTTCCACTTGATAAAGTTGGCTTTATTCAGCAGATTCAGCTAGCAACTGGAAGGCTGAATTATACATTTCTGTACAAAATTACTATGATGAATATTTATCATGGAAACTATGAGTTATTTCAGATTCTTCACTCATACATCATAGAAATTACAGTATTCATGGTAAAAAATCATCATCTTTCTAAAACAGTTGTTTGATGGATAAGTCTCACAAGATTCTACAAGAGGCTGACAAAGTATCAGAGAATATTTTAGCCCAATAAATGACATAAATGACTTACCTTCTTACCAGGTAATACTTATCAAAATATCACCAAAATTAGGCTGAAATTGTTGCAGTCTTGTCACCTCTTTTGCAATGTTCTGTGTGTGTGTTTTCAGGGATTAGCCTGCCGTAATTCACAAAGATTAAAAAATTGTTTGCTATTTGTATCTATATTGTTAGGTGAATCTGAGTTCTCAAACTCCTATGACTCAAAAAAGAGAAAAGAAAGTGCTTAAATGCTAAACTTATGTTTTCTATTGGCTACCATTTAGTTTGTGTCCCATATTTGTATTTGATATACCCTGTAGCCTGACAAAACAAATGGGAAACTCTTTCCTCCTTGATGCTAAATTAAAAATAAATTTTAATATTAAAACAAAAAATGGATCTAGTGAATAGAAGCAAAGTTGGCATAAATTGTCACGGTTATCCTGTAACAGGTCACTGGAGGCAGCTAAGGTGGACGGCTCCAATGTTCCCCCCAAAGTGCCTGGAAAAGCAGGGGGATGCAGAGAGGGGCTGCCTCTGCCTAGGTGCGACATCACAACACATTAGGTCCTTTTCCATCGTGTTTTTAATTGTAGTTTTTCCATCAGAATGGACAAGTACACCATGTTCCATTTATTTCATATTAGGACCTAGTATGTTCAAGGCTCTGTGCTAAATTCTGTGAATAAAATGGTGAATAAGTAAAATATATCAAGTGTTCACAGTTAAAGATTTTTATCACCATTTGACATAGTAGCAAAAGCTATAGCAAGTTTTCTTGTGAAAATTAAACCGGAAGGCCTGTGTAACCTAGTAAGCACCCAATAAACGAATGCAACATAAATTGTGTGCAACCTGTAATCCTTGATAAGATCTTGTTTGGCTTTTTAACAACTATAAAGGATCTCCTTGGAACAATTATGGACATTTGGATTTCAGGTAGATATTAGAGCATTCTTGTTAATTTTCTTGAGTGTGACGGTTACACCGGGTTATGGAGAATATCATTGTTCTTAAAGTTTTGCTTGAAGTGTTTAGGGGTAAAGTGTTCTGATATCTGTCACTCAGTTTCAGTGTTTCAGAAATAAGTGTAGTTACATAAAGAATGGTAATAATGGTTAAAGGTAGGTGATAGGTGTATGGCTGCTTATCATACTATTCTTGTATCTTTTCTGGATGTTTCAGTTCAGTTCAGTCGTGTAACTTTCAAAATAAAATATTGGGAAAAGCTTTTAGTCCATTTTGTCTTCCCTGTTAAAAACAATGTACGATTGTGCAATTCCCCAACGGGAATCTATTTCCAAAAATATGAATTAGAAATTGGAGACCGTACAAATTTAAGGCAGTTTCAGAAAGGATTTTTGTTGTTTTTCTTTTAAATCCAAGTTACATCAGTCAAGGATAAACTCAGATCTTAGGCAACACTTTCTGAACTTTGTCACAATAGTTACTTAACCTTTATTTGTCCGAGCTTCATTTTACCTGGTACATTCACATTTGCCAGAGAAATTGTGTCTTCATATCCACCAGCAAGGTACTTGTCACTTAGTCCATTCAAACGTTCCCAATATGGGAGGCCTAGAAGGTGGGAGGCTGGACCCAAGGCCTTCAGGAGATGCAAATTCACTTGGTGAGCTTACAGCTTAATTGGAAGGTTAAGCATGATGAAGCTGAAGAACACACTCAGAACAATCTAGAAGGCGCAGATGAAACCAGTGCCGTTCCAGAGGGGGCTACAAAGAGGAAGCTGTCCTTAACAGCAGCGTGGAAACAGAGCGCTGTAATATTCCAGATGTAAACAGCGATCGGACATCCATAGACATCATACCTTTCCACAGACCAACATTTTCTTCAGATTCAGGTAGATTCAGTGCACATCACGGGAAATCTTTGATGCTACCTACATATTCAACCCAGGCATTATTTTCTCTGAGTTGAAGCTGACTCTATGTTTTAATCATGGAGAGATTGTTTTATGACCATGGTTTTCATCAAGTCCACAAAGCCCTAAAGCATAAAGAATACCTCCAGTATACCAAATATCTATTGTACATTGTGCTGCATCATATTATCTAGTAATCATGACATCTGTGGGCCTTAGAGTCAGACTTAAGATAGTGTCATGGTTTCTTTCAAGCAATGCCAATTTTCTCAAGGTTGATCCCCTAAAAAGTGACAGTAGGAAAAAAATGAGTTAAATTTGCATAGGAGCTAAGAAGTCTTGCAGATGCTGTGACAGATTCATTTTAAGAATTTGATCCTCTATTGTAGAGACTATGAAAATTCCAATATGTTTACTCAGGCAACTTCTGCTAACATAAAATTTATTAACTTGATATTTTGCTGAAGACTAAAGATTCTTTAACTTAGGGAAAATGTGTAAAAGTATTTCTTTTTACCTCTAGGTGGTACTGTGTATTGTTTTATGTTAGGCACAAGACTGCCTACTTTTGAAGTGTGTTTTATTTTACAGATGAACACACTGAGACTCATTGAAATTTTGTCTTAAAGAAAACTTGATTTGAGGCAGATCTTCTACTTTTTTTTTTTTGTAAAATGTTTATTGTATGGTTTATTTGAGGAAAAATTAGTCATCCCATCATTATTTCATACAGTTCTACGTATACTGTTTGTGACAGGTTTAAGAATTTATTTTACTTTGTTGATTCATAAAAGTTTCTTTAAGATGTTCTAAAAGAAAATAATTTGTCCAATTTAAGTGACAATAGATTGTAAGGAAAGATAATAAGCTATCATATACATAAATATATATATATATATATATGTACATCTAAATACTTTACTCAATGGTTGGAGGATACAAAGAGAAAATATAAATTGCTAGTAATGATGTAAAATAATTAAAACTGATTAATAATCAAAACTGAAGAGCAGTATAGTGCCTCTTTTTCCTCTCAGATGAGCAAAAAGTTTGTAATGTTCATCCTCAGAGATACGAAGGCATTGGTAAGACAGGCTCTTTATCCACTGGCAAAGAGAGTGTAAATCACTGCAACTTTTCTGAAAATTAATTTGACAGATGTCAACAAGAACTTTAAGTTGTTCAAACCGATCTAGTAGTTCAAAGTCTAGGCTCCTCTCTGTAGGAATAATATAGGAATGTGGACAGTGATTTATTTATTTATATTTTTAAAGAATTGTTTGTATTGCTAGTACCTAGAAATACAATTGATTATTTATCTTTGGCTGCTCTGAGTCTCCGTTGCTGGGCACGGCCTTTTTCTAGTTATGGTGAGTGGGGGCTACTCCCTAGTCATGACGCGTGGGCTTCTCCTTCAAGTGGCTTCTCTTGCTGTGGAGCACCGGCTCTAGGGCACCAGGCTTCAGTAGTTTGGCATGCGGGCTCTAGAGCATGGGTTTAGTACTTGTGGCTCACAGGCTTAGTTGCCCCTCCGCATGTGGAATCTTCCCTGACCAGGGATTGAACCTGTGTCCCCTACATTGGCAGGTGGATTCTTAACCACTGAACCTGCAGAGAAGTCCTATTTATTATTATTAGTTTTTGGCTGTGCTGGGTCTTCATTGCGGTGCATGGGCTCTTAGCTGCAGCGCACAGGCTTCTCTAGTCACAGTCTGTGGGCTTCTCTCTACTTGTGTAGTGGGTTTCACTGCTCCATGGCCAAAGGGATCCAAGTTCCCCCACCAGGGATTGAACCCTTTTCCCCTGCATTGGAAGGCAGATTCTTAACCACTGGATCACTGGGGAAGCCCCTGGACAATGATTTATATACAAAGATATTGGTAATAGTATTATTTATAAACATTTATACATAAGAAAATCATTATATAAAGTGGGCTTCCCTGGGGGCTCAGATAGTAAAGAATATGCCTGCAATGCAAGAGACTGGGGCTCAATCCCTGGACTGGGAAGATCCTCTGGAGGAGGGCATGGTAACCCACTCCAGTATTCTTGCCTGGAGAGTTCCATGGACAGAGGACCCTGGCAGACTACAGTCCATGGGGTCACTAAGGGTGGGACACCACGGAGCAACTAACACTCACACTTTTTGATATACGGCAGCCATTTACAAATTACTTGCAAATAATTTTAAATGACAAGAAGAGGTTCATAATACTTTACTGAGTTAAAGATGAGGTTAAAAATCTATGGACATGATATTATCTCGTATAAAATATTACTGCATTTGGAGAAAAATGATGAAAAACATAAGCATTGATAAAGGTCATCTGGATGTGTCCCAAGAAGAATGAGTGCTTTTCTTCTTTTTCTCTCTGTCTTTTAAGTTTTCTGCAAAGTATACTTTCTACAGAAGTACAATAAGTACATTTATAGACAGAAAAAAAATGTTATTTTTTTAAAAGAAACAGGTAGCGTTTTAAATGATTTTGAAACCTGTTGCTCTACAGGTCATCTGAGGCTGGCAGCTTTTCTGCCTTCCTTGTTTGTTCCCTTGAACTGATGGTCAGAGGGAGGAAACCCTACCACATCACTTCCACGGAATTCCACTACCACAGAATTATTACATACGTGCCACTCGCTTTCCCTTTTAACTCTCTGATTAAGAGTGACATTTGTAAACTCCAGAGTCTGACATTCATTTTGGACAGTAGTGAATAATCACCACATCTCAACAAACTTCCCTGAATGTTTGTTGTCCACTTTTCTTCTTCAGCATTTTCTTTCTCTTTTCTTCATTGTATTCTGTGGTTTTTATTGACTCAGGTTTTGAGATCTATTTTTGTGCCTTATAATGCTTGTAAAGTTTTCTAACTGATATAAAGGTCACATATTTAGATATTTTGCTAGCTGTTCCTTAGTTCATACTTGAGCTGGTTGACTGAAAGGTTCTCAGTTTAATTGAAACAGCCTCTTGTTAGTTCCCAATCCACAACTTAAAGCCCTTCATTCTTGTCATTGGAGGAAATGTTAGCTCATCTGAACCTTCCTTTCTTAATTCAGATTGTTTTGTAATGACACAACTCTTAAAAAGCATATTTAGGGTTATATAGTGAGAAAGGACTAGAAGTAAATTGTGGGAGACCTTGACTTTTGTCCTGGGGCTCAGTTAGAAGGACAGTGAGGAATGAACTGGTTGAACATTTCCATCTGGCACTGATTACTTGTGTGATCTTTGGAAAATTATTTATTCTTGATTTCCTTGCCTATAAAGTTAAAGTGGTGGCCCAGATGACCTATGACTTAATCTGACAGAGGAGCAGCATATTTGAAATTGTGCTTGCAAGGAAAAATCTGGGTCAACAAGGCTCCCATACATTTAAGGTTCCTTCTGATTCTGAAATGTTTTTCTGGTCACAGTGTTCCTTTGAAACCACACAACTCAGGTTGGGACTTGAATCCACTGTCTTTTAATTAATCACATGCCTGAAGTTTCAGGTTCTTTATGTCTCAAAGCAGAAGAAATTCAAGTATTGTTGGCCTAAGAGGCAAAGTGATAGTTAAGAAGTTGATTTACTGAGAGAGAGACATACTCCATAGACAGAATGTGGGCCATCTCAGAAGGCAAGAGGCCCCAAAATACGGGGTGGTTAAGTTTTTTTGACCTACAACTTTCATAAACTAATGAGTAGGACGATTATTCCAACAGCTTTGGAGAGAAAGGGCAGGGATTTTCAGGAGCTGGCTACTTGCCCTCTTTTCTGCCTTTTGTGGTCAGCTTTGGAACTGTCATGGCCCTGGTGGGTGAGTCATTTAGCTGATGTATTACCGTGCGTGTATAATGAGGCTCAAGGGCCACCGGAAGTCGAATCTTCCACTATCTTCCACCTAGTTGGCTCTAACCAGTTTATGTCATATCCTCAAGGGCTATTTCATCCTGTTTTTTAAAAAACGTATGTATTTTTTTGACTGCATGCCCAGCATGTAGGATCGTAGCTCCCTGACCAGGGATTGAACTCTTGCCGCCTGCAGTGGAAGCCTGGAGTCTTAACCACTGGACTGCTGGGGAAGTCCCTACTGCCATTCTTTTAACGATTGTGTCTTGTCCTGTTTCACCTGTAAAACCTTCATAATTTCACGTTTATCTACAGTAGGTGCCTTGTGGGTCCTTGTCTTTCAAGGGTTTTCCCATAGTTTAGAGGCCACTGTTTGCTTTTATTTCTTAGTTATTCAGAGAAGGAAGTATTTAAGTGTTGGAGCTGGTGGCATAAAAGCTGCTACTAAAGCCCTGGAATAATATCTTGTATCAGCCACAGCCATGAACATGTCTGGAAGGGTACAGCAGCATATGCATGAATGTTCCTTTATTTTACCCAGGGATGTGTTAGCAGAAACTCTTAAGTATAGGCATTCCCTAATCCTCCCCATCCAGGACCTGCTTTAAAGTGGAAAGAACACATAGATGGTATGATTTGAGGGGACGCCAGGCAGGATGCTTCATTCAGAAATGCTTATTCCACTGCCTCTTAAGCCAACATTATTAAGCTTAACTTTGGCTCTTGAAAGCTACCACAAGTGCTTACAAACACACCTTTCAAAAAATGGAAAGAAATCTTATCTTAGAAGAACAGGAACATTCATAGAGTACAGTGGGTTAAGTTCAAACTAAAACTTTCAGTGAAACATTAAGAAAGATATTTCAGTGTATATTTCCTCTGACAGGAGGCCAAAGTCATCTACTTCTCACCCCACAAATAGCACATTAACATCTTCACATTTCTCCCTACTTGTTCCTGGGTTATCAAATGTACCATTCTTTAATGCTCAGTCACAAAGTTTACTGTGAGTAAGCTGAGAGTTCTCAGTTTACCTGTGTGTGTGAGTTGCTGTTGAAAAAGATTTCAGATTAAGATTTCCTTTGTGCCTGTTTTTAGAAGTATTTATTTGGTCTGAGTCATATTCCATTTTTGGTGTGTTTATAGGCAAACTTCTTACACTTGTCTCTGGGTGTTTTGTTTAACTACATTTAAAGGCATTAATAATGAAGTAATGTTTAAACAAGAGATTATGAAAATGTATTAAATACAGGGAAAATTTTTATACCTTTTGATTGTAAATTGTAAGCAATGAACAGCTTTATTTTCTGTCAAAGTTTTAGCGTTATAATCTATGAACATAGTGTTATATAAGCTTATAACATAAACTTATACTTTTAAACCGTTTATATTAATTGGTGAGGAAGACAAAAGTAGATTCTGAGAAAACAGAACTGTGAGCATCCCAGATGAAGAGTGTGACCTTGTTTGGCCAGAGCTTACCTCGTGAGGTTTATGATGTGCTTGACCCGTTTTGTTGATTTTTCTGTGATTCTTCTGCCTCCTGTTCATTAAAAATATTCTCTGAAGTTTTAGACACTTATCCATTTGTTCAACAAATTCTGTCTTACTCACCTACTGTGTTCTGGACACTGCTTGTACCTGCAGCTATGAAGATAAGGAGTCCCTCTCAGTGGGAGTGGGTGACAAAGACAATGATGACGTGATGATTCACAAAATATGCTTAAGATGCCAAGAGGTTCCTGGGAAGGAGCTCCTGGTTCTGCTGGGAGAGTCAGGGGAGGCCTTTCCGAGGAGGGAGCACACCCTCCCTAAGGAGTACACGCCGCCGTCAGGAGCTGGAGCGGGAGGAAGCAGGTGTGTGTGGTGCGCGCTGGGCTGAGGAGCCCTGGGATGCTGGCCGCAGGGCCCTCGGCCTGCCTGAGAGGTTCTGGGAAGGTGCTTGGAGAAGGACCACTAAGGGAGGAAAAACATGGAATAGGGGAATCTTCCAGGAGGTCCAGGGCACAGGGGTGTTTGCATACTTTATTTAAGGAATGACAATTAGCTCAGAAAGGCCAGGTGACAGGGTTTGTGAGGGGAGGTGATGAGGGAGGGTGTGGAATTTTAACAGTAGCTAGAACTTAGTTCTTACCACGTGCAGGGCACCATTCCAAACCCTGAGCATCCATTAGATCCTTTACTCCTCATATAACTCTATGAAGTTACTAGTATTCTCTCCATTTTTCAGACGAGGGCATTGTGGTGGCATTAAAATAGTTCCACAAACTTTTTAATCTGCTTCCCTATAAGTAGACCCTAATTCCTCTCCCCTTGAGTCTAGGCTGGCTAATGACTTGCTTCCAACTAATAAAATATAACAGAAGTGACAGTTTGTGACTTCTGAGACTAGGTCACAAAAGGCATTAAAGTCTCCTTCTTCTTTTTTGCTGTCTCATTCATTCTGGAGGAAACCAGCAGCCATCTGATGGGGACACCTAAGTAGCCTTATGGAGAGGCCCTCATGCTAAGAAATAGATCCCTCCTGCCAGGAGCTTCCTGCTGTCTACCCCTTAAGGGAGCCATTTTGGAAAGAAAGTTTCCATCTGGTCTTCAAAAGACTGCAGCCCCAGCCTTGACTGCAATCTGTGTAGTGCGGCTGCTTCCAAATTCCTGATCGCCCAACGTCTCTGGGATAATAAGTATTTGTTCTTTCAAGCTACTAAGTTTTTTTCTTCCTTTATGGCTGTGCTGGGTCTTCGTTGCTGTGCGGGCTTTTCTTTAGATGTGGAGAGCAGAGGCTACTCTCTACTTGTGTGATAATGCCTTATTACGGTGGCTTCTCTTGTTGCAGAGCACAGCCTCTAGGGTACTTGGGCTTCAGCAGTTGCTGCACCTGGTAAGCTACTAAGTCTTGAGGTAATTTGTTACACGGCACTAAGTAACTATAATATATACACTGAAGCATCACACATTAGTAACATTTCTGGGGTCACATACATTATAAGTTATGCATTTGAAATTTGAACTCAGGCATTCAAACTTCAGGCTCTATTCACTTCAGCTATACTATTCTGCCTTGAAAAGTAGGTGGGCCTCTTTCTCTGGCGATCTAGTACTTATATTAATATTTACACTTATACACACACACGCACACTATCTTCCTTTCTTTCTGTTTTTTTTAGGACTTGATAGTGATAGGAAACCTCCTATCACTATCCAATACACAGCAGCTGTGTATTAGAAAGATCCTTTGGTGCGGAGGCCTGACTGTAAGGAGCTCTAACTGGAATCAGGAAGAATAGTGTCAGGTGATGGGATAATCCAGATGGGGAATGTGAGGTCCTGAACTAAGGCATGGGTTGGAAAGGATTAGGCAGGTTCAAGAACTATTTCGTGGGTAGACCTGAAGGACCCTAACATGGCTGACGAGGTATTTGTGATGCTCGGCTGTGAGAGGGCGGGAAGTCACTGGATAGATCTGGTGCCGTGGTGGGTGGGTGGGTGGGGAGGAGGGTGCTGACAGCTGGTAGAAGAGTAGGGGAGGGTTGTGAGGACTCTGCCTTGGCCTCGGTGCAGTTGAGACATTTAAGTGATACCTGAGAGGTGGGGTCCAAGCGCCACTAGAGAGGTCTGAGCTGAGAGGGGGACCCGGGAGTCCTCAGCCCTCCTCTCAAGGATGCTGACGTGATGGCATGGACCGCTGCACCCTGGGAGAATGTGTGGAATGAGAGGACGAGAGTCTATCCAAGGAGGCCTGGCCTAACCTTGACAGGGGCTGGGCAGAGAGAGGAGCCAGAGAAAGGAGAACCAGGGAAAATGGCATGAGAAAACGTAGGGAGAGAGAGGTTGGAGCAAGAGAGTATTATTCCAGTGTCAGATGCTGCCTCTGTATCTGATAGGTGCCACTTTCCGAGTCCTTGAAACCTGACCACTGTGACCTCTAGGCCTGCCCCTAGAAAGAGCACTGCCTCTCCCCCATGGGCATCTTCCCCCAATGCCGCAGGTTGAGGCACCCCCGAAGGCTCCCTGGGGAGCTTCATGTGGTTGCCTGGCCTTGGCAGATCAACTTACTTAACTCATTTCAGTTCAACCAATGTTTATGTAAAGTTGAGCACATAACAAATGATTTGTTGGATGACTAAATACTTACTAATAATACATGCAGGACACTGGTAGGGCAAGGCGTTACCCTCTTCACACGTGCAAAAGTAATATAAGAAGATTGCTCCACAAGTCCATTGACTTACTAAGTAGCTGCAGATTTTAATGAGGGCTTGATATCTCCTATAGAGACACAGAATTTTGTTTCTGTTGTGGAACAACTATTCATGTTAATAACAACAGAAAAAGGAGGCCATTGAAATTTTTCCTAATATTTTACTGTGCCTACAAAGGTAATCTCGAAAGTTAACATGGATTATTAAGCTGAAATTTTTAAAAGGGCGTCTTCAATGAAATAAGCTTTTTTCAACTCCAGCTGTTCTAATGGCAGCTTCCTGATTTAGCTGACAGTCATTATTTTTAAAAGTTGTATTTAACTGAAATGTCAGTACTTAAGCTTTCTCTTCGTGATTAGATATGGTGATTAGAGTCTCTTAAAATTATGCTCGGATTTTCTATTAGGAAAACCACAGCAGAGCCATGACACAGTAGGTCCATAATAAAGTTTCAAAGGTCTGATAACTTTTATGTACTAAATACTGAATTTTAAGAAATTGAATTCTGTGACTTTCCTATTAAAGGCAAGCAGAAGTTTCCCACATCTTTAAATAATTAAGACAAACTTTTACTGAGTCCAAGCTTGCTCTTATCGCTGCATGACGGGTCAGTGAATTCATTGAGAGGTGAGGTGTTGAGGCAAGGAAGAGATTTTAATCAGTGAGCCAGCTGACTGAGAAGAAGGCAGGCTAGCGCCCCCAAATAAACATCTTGTCAGGGCCTGGTTGCCAGGTCCTTTTATGAATCAGAGATGGTGGGGAGGTGAGGCAATAAAGAAAAAGACTATTCAGTCCTTGCAAATGTCCCTAGAATGGCAAGCCTCAGGCAGGGGAACGTGTTAGTTTCACTTCCTACAGTCCTTCTCAGGTGGGCCGCTCAGGTCGCAGGCCATTTTGTATGCTTACAGTAACAAATAGGGTTAAAGTCACAGAAGCAAATCCAGTGTAAATTTAACACTTCTGGGTTACACTTCCAATAGCAAAGACACACAACCAGAAAAATTCCCAGCAAGAGGTTAAAGCTGGAACAAGATGTGGTACATATATACAGTAGACTATTTCTCACTCATTAAAAACAGCTACTGAAATTAGGGAATTAAGACACCGTTAGCCACAGGGATGGACCTTGAAGGATCTAGGCAAAGCGAAACCAGGCAGGCAGAGGAAGACTATGCTATAGGATTTACCTTCCCAGCAGAATACAAATAGACACACAAGGCAAAAAATTTACAATCCAAAAAGAGACTCAGAGAATTCAAAGACAAACAAAGGGTTCCAGGGGAAAAAAAAACGTGAATGGCCTTGAATGAATTAGGAAGTCCTTACCCTCATAGACAAGAAATGTGAATCTGTAATAGATAATCCACAAGGAATATTCTTTTCTCTCCTTCCATCCTTCCTTCCTTGCACAGATCCACAGAAATCTGATTATCTTAAGAGATAATCCACAATAATTATCTAAGTTTTCTCTGTGTATACACAGAAAAGTATAACTGAGATAGATAATTCAGAAGGACCTGATGTTCAGCACTCTTCTCATCCTTCTATGGCAAAAAAAAAAAAAAAAAATAGAGATACCCCACCCCATAAATACATAGGCCTGAGTCAGGAGGCTGTACGCTGACAACAATCCCAAGACTGCACATGGAGTGTACTGCACTGCAGCATCGACAAGATGGGAAGAAAAGGAGAGAAAAGCAGTGCCTACTCTCTTATCTCTGCCCTCCCTGACTTGGGATGCTGTCACGTCCCTGGAGCCTGGACAGGCTTGAGTCCCACTGCTGAACTGGGGATGGTTGACACAATCTGGCGGGGTGCCCTTGGTTGACCCTTTTAAAGGGCTAGTGTCTCCTACATTCTGGCTGGGACCAGAGTCCCACGTGGCATCAAGGCCTCAAGGGATTTGAAGGCAAGGTTCAGCTAGCCTCGACCTCTCCTGGGGCTGGGGGGTCCCAGCTCAAGCCTCATTCCTGAGGGTGCAGCCTCCTAGCACTAACACCTAAGCACCCTCAGCAGTGTACTGAGGTCCTGGGAAGATTCGCCAGGGCGGGCTGTTTGTGTGATGCTTTAGGGGGAAAGATTACTGAGATGCAAGCCCCTTTGGGTTAGCTCAGGCACATTCCTCCCAATTTCACTGCCCAAGAAGCAAACTTTCCCTAAGGTTTTTGTTACCCCAGGAACCAAAGGTAGGCCTGAATATTGCTGCTACCCTGTGGACATTTTCTGTAACTACAACATTTTCTCTGGTGTTCACTGGCAACTCAAATCACAGGGCTGGATTTCTGTTAATGACAGAAATTAACATTACCCGCCTCAGGAAATGTCCTGGGGCAGGTAATGGAGAAGTAAATTCCAAAACCAGCTGAGTGAGTTTCAGTAGCCCAGTTGTCAAAGGCAAATGCTCCTGACAACCTTTTAGGAAAAATAAAAAAAGCCAAAACAAAGGCAAACCTCCACAACAAGACAACATGCTGCTGCTGCTGCTGCTAAGTCGCTTCAGTCGTGTCCGACTAGGTGCGACCCCATAGACGGCAGCCCACCAGGCTCCCCCGTCCCTGGGATTCTCCAGGCAAGAACACTGGAGTGGGTTGCCATTAAGGATCCCTAATTGCTGGAGGAGTGCCATTCAAAATGACAGCGGGAAATCAAATCCCTCCAGGCACAGTGGTCAGCATCACCAATCTACAACCGATAAATGTGGGAGAGCGCCTGGAGGAAAAGAATCCTCCTAAGCTATCTCTGGGAATTTACATTGGCAACAGTCAGTAGAATGGACAGTTTCTGAATGCCAAAAAAAAACCCTCTCAGAGAGATTAAAACTAGGATCTGATATTCCCACGCCTTGGCCTATATCCTGAGAAAACCACTGATCAAAAGGCACGGACACCCCAACAAAGCTTCAGCCCTGCTTCCGATAGCCAAGCCCCACTACCAGCAAAATCGGCAATGAGGGACTAAAGCTGAAACAAGGTGTGGTACGTGTACACAGTAGATCTCTCACCCATAAAAACCATCGCTGAAATTAGGTGACTGTTAGAGTACTAGCCACAGGGGTGGTCCTTGGAGGGTCACACACTAAGGGAAGTCTGTCAGGCAGAGGAGACCATGCTGTATGAGGTACCTTCCAGGCAAAATAAAAGTAGACATACAAGGCAACACACTTACAACCCAAAAAGAGACTGAGAATTCAAAATCAAACGAATGGTTCCAGAGAAACATAAGTGACAGCCCGGGGATGAGTTAGGATATCTGTGCCTATATACATGAGAAATCTGTACTGAAATAGATAATCCACAGTGATTATCCCCTTCCTTCTGTTGCAGAAACCAGTAATCAAGAAACCAAGCACCACACTCGGAGAGTTAGAAAACTCAGGTTTATTACACCGGCGGGCCCAGAACTCTAAGCGCTGAGCCCTGAGCAAAGGGGCTGCAGAGTTTTTATAGACGGACTATAGTGAGCAACACTACCTGCTAATAAGCTGGTTTAAACTAAGGGGTTTTGTGTGTGTGGGAACAGCAGTCAGGATGGGGTGGGAGATGCCTGACCTTTACACAGATAGGCATGGTTAAGCCTGCAGGGACTGGGCAATTGCAAAGAGCAGGACAAGGGTGAGGGAGATAAGCTCCAGTTCCTAGTACTGTAAGTCCCGACTTTCTGAGACTACGTGACCTACGTGATCCAGACTTTGCAAGGAGAAAGCTGAGTTACAGAGTCAGAAGGAGCAGGAGGTTATGTAAAATTCTAACTTTTCCTCTTCATTCCCCGCTCTTGATGCTTCTATCACTTGTTGTAGAAAGCATCATCTCATGTTTTGGTAGGACATTCAGAGCTCCCCATTGTTTAGGGGGCTATATTGAGCTATTACCATTTGTAACTTTATAGATTTAATCCGAGAACTGGGTTATGAACTGGGTGATTGCATTGAGAGCACAAGGGCCAAACAAGAGTGCCGCAAAGAGCATGAGAGAGAGGACCCATTAAAGGGAGAAGCCACGATGCCAGCTCCAGATATTGTTCCATTTAGCCTAGGAATTGGCTAGTTTCTCTCTCCTTTTTATGATTTGTTCCCTTAGCTTTTAGGCCATGTCCCTGACTATTTCTGATTGGTTTACATAAAAGCAGCATTCTTCATTCAAGAAGAGGCAGAATCCTCTCTTTTCAGCTGTCAGTAGGTCTGCTGCTGCTGCTAAGTTGCTTCAGTCGTGCCCGACTCTTCGCGACCCCATGGACTGCAGCCCACCAGGCTCCTCCTTCCATGGGATTTTCCAGGCAAGAGTACTGGAGTGGGGTGCCATTGCCTTCTCTGGTCAGTAGGTCTAGCCCTCTCCTATTCTGTAAAACCAGAGTCTTACAGTTCTGTAAAGCCAGGGAGTCTAGTTGGTCCTGTAACAAAGAGCACAGCAATAATACCGATTAGGGATACAGGCCAGGGTTGACAATGAAAATCCATCGATATCTTGATAGCCAGGTCCTCAAGCTTCCTCCATGTGTTGACCAGCCAGCTGCTGGAGCGTGGCTGGAGCAAGGCTGAAGAATCCTCAAGCTTCTGCTGTGCACTAACTAGTCAGCTTCCGGAGTGGCTACAGCAGAGATCAGCATCCTTTGTAGGTGAGGGCTGTTGTCTTTGGAACCGGACCTTGGGGAGTTTTTGGGGTCCTGAACTGTTTTCCAAGTGTCTTCATCACAGGAAGCCGCTGCCTTCTTGACTCTGGTGTGGTGGATCCAAGGGATGACGCCTGTAACTTTATCAGCAGTAGGGGTTGCCAGGACGACCGTGTGAGGGCCTGTCCAAACTGGCTTAAGTGGTTCCTTCTTCCAATCTTTAACCCATACCTCATCTCCTGGCTGATAGGGATGAACCCAATTGCCTAAATAAATGGGTGTCCTTTCTAAAGTTTCTCGGGCTATATGGCAGAAAACTTTTCCAGGGCCTGGAGGTTTCGGGACATCTCCAGGTCAGCTAGTTACTGGTGGTCTCCCTTGAGCTTTTCTATCACTGGGGGTGGTTTCCCATATAAGATCTCAAAGGGAGACTAGCCTGAGGATCTCGGGGTGCATTTACAGAGGGAGATGAGAGTCCGCAGAATGATGAGGCAGCTTGTTCTAGCATTGTCTGGGTGTTGGCCGGGGGATATTCTTGTCATACTACTACTTGGAGAAACAAACTTAACAAGAAAGTTAAAGATATTTGGCCCAAAGATTAATTGATGTAGGAAAGCTGCTGAGGGGCTAGCCAGGAGAACCAGGTCCAGACACTGATTCGTGACATTAGTGTTTCTCTAGGTATGAGAAGATGTAAGAATTTGGACTCATAAAAATCTTTGCCTGAAAATATCTGACTATCTGAAGGCCTGTTTTTTTGTGTGTGTTTTTTTTTTCTTTTTTTTCCCAGAGCACAGAGTGCCTTATTTTTTGTCTCTATCCTGAACTCCTTTCAAAGGGGTGTTGAAGGTCAGCATCTTGTAGTGGTCATGATTCAATCTTTGTAGAGGCAGCTGGCAAGGGCCAACTTTCAGTCAACAGGGCCCCTTCATAGCCACATATTTGACCACGTTTGGGGCATTTCATGGTCGTTGTGGCCCGCGGTGCTGGGAAGGCTCACTCCCAGGTCTAACAAAGATCCCACTGACAGGCCACTCAGTGTGTTGTCACTAAACCAGGCCTTGCAAGTAAAAGAAGTCTCTGCACCATGCCTGTCTTCTAGCCTCTTGGTCCACGGCCTTTCCTCTTGCTGCTGCTTCTCATATCTAGAGCTACATTATTACCATTATTGATCTCCTATGGAACGACATATCAGCATTTTATCACAGGCTCACTCACACATTTGGTAATGTAAGAAATAATCTTTTGAAACAAGCTACATAGAAAATAATATAGCTAGCTGTTATTAGTAAGGTCACAAGCAAGAATTTAAGTCAAGAACTTTCATTGGGTATAGCCTGGTATACCCCAGGTCATCCGACTCAGTTAAATGATAATAGCCAAGTGTTCATCTCCTGGTGTACAGCATGGAGCATCTGACCTTTATGCAAAGACTGGTTACTGAGACAAGCTTTAGAAACAATCTTAGAGTGTCCTTTTTAATAACTTAATTAAATCTTTTAGTGATGTAACATAACAAGGAACTATTTCAGAAGTGAGTGTTAGTAAGCACAGACCTTAATTAACAAAACTAGAAGTTAATATTCAGTGAAACATAATTTTTTCTTTCTTTCTTTCTTTCTTTTTTTTTTTTTTGAGAACTCATTTTGAGGGCATTAACACTGTAGCCAGGGAAGTCTTTAACCCATCAAATAAAAATGAGGTCTGTCAAGGAGCCGGGAAAAGCCAAGTGGCCATCCTGGATTTCCTATAGCCCTGGCTCTTTGATTTTCAGCTGTTGTTTATCCATTTTTAATTTCCTGATTTAGGAGCAGACTATTGCCATGTTTTAAGGACATCTGGATAGCAAAATTCTAACCGTGAGGAGTTATTTTTTGTAGAAGCAGAATGAGCTTTGTCTACATGTCCCGCAATCTTAAATAATGTTTATTTACTTTACCAAAGTAACAAAAACATTTTAAAAACAAATATAAATCACTTAAAGACAAAGAGATTCATAATCTGTTACCAAAAGCTGCATTCTAAGAAAACTTTGTTCTCTAAACAGAGAGAAGACCAAATTCCAGTCTGGTACCAGCTTACTGTTAATAACAAAATTTGTTTATCTGCTTAATCTTAGAAAGTCTTTCCCAAAAATCTTGAAGAACTAGCAGTATTCTTCTAAAGGCATGAGAGTAAAACCATAGAAGCATGTTTAAAATCTGATTCTATTGCAATTGACAAAGAAACCTGGTCATAACAGTTTAATACAGTATCAGGGCATATCAGATGTATATGAAGTTCACATAATTCTAGGATATCTATATTAGTAACATCAACCATACAGTATAACCTGAAAAGATTTATCACCCCTTCAACACTACTTCTTATGTAATTTAACATGTGCAGTGAACCCAGGTAGCTTAATAGCTCTCTGGGATGTCTCAGAGGCCCTCTGAAGCATCCCAAAGTTAGTTAGAAGTCAAGTTATTTAGGAAGTTTTGTCAATAAATGTCGAAAGGGTTTATAACAGTCAGGTAGGCTCGTATAAGTTACTGTGAAATAATAGTCAGTTACTTAGCCAAAGTTAACAAAAGATTTCAAAGGTAAATATAGAACAGATCAATTAAGAGGTAAAGAAACTTAAATCTATTATTAAAAGCAGTTCAGCATCTGAAGAAAGTATGTCCTCCTAACACAGAAAGACCAAACTCAAGTTTTTGCACCAACTTACTTTAAACTCATTTATGTAAACTTAATTAAATTTATTTTAAACTTAGTCAGTCCTAACCATGCCCCAAACTTTTTTTCAGGGTCCACTTTCCACCAACCTTTTAATCACTTTCTGTAACAGCCATCTGTAAGTCAGACCTACTGTCTTTTCCCCTTATAAAATAGAATTTTATTTTTTTATACCTTCTTTACCAAAAACATACACCCTACTTTCCTTACTAGAGTAGCAAACAAACATTAATACTAGATATTTAATATTGAATATTTTCCAGTTCATGTGCATCTGAAATTTATTTAGGTTAATTTTTCTTGTACTTGGAATTGTTTGATTTATAAGCACTTACTTTTGTTCAGGCCAATTAAATTAGAACTCATTTAAAACTTCGACAGTATTATCAGAAAAAAACAAAAGACATACACTGAAATATACATAAATCCAGACAGTCAGACAGAGAGAGATCTTACAGTTTTCTGTTTGAGATTTAAAATATCTCTTTGACCCCTTTTTTTTTCTTTGCTTGAAGTTCTAATTTGCCCAAGGCTGAGGTCTTAGGCAAAGTGGGTTATGTATTTCAAGGACCTGGAAAAGGTTAACTTCAAGCTTTTTCCTAGGCAGGCTTTTAACAAGCTAAATATTTTTAATTGCATATGCAAAAAGAATTGGTTTTGCAGTTTCCAAAAAAGAAAAATTTCTCTCACTCCGTTCAATCAGCAGTCATGCACTCACAATCTTTCAGAGGCTATCACAATGCCTCCCTTCTCCCAAGTCCCCAGGTTTCCTTAACTGTTGCTCCCTTCCTGGGAGCTCCAAGGAGGTTATCAGTCACAATGCCTCCCTTATCCTGAGTCCTCAGGTTTCCTTAACTGTTGCTCCCTTCCTGGGAACTCCAAGGAGATGATCAGTCTCCTCTCCTACCCGTTGGGGTAGGACGTGACTGGGGACTGGCCCTGGGGCCTTACCTGATCCTGTGGCCATTCCTGGTGAGTTGGTCCATCCCTCCAATGAGTCCAGTCGGGACTCGGCTGTCTGGAGAGTCAGAACACCAGTCTGAAAGAGACCCCGGAATACTGTCAGGCGGCAAGCCTCCTTGTTCATCTTGGAGTTCCTTTGCTCCAGCCCAGCCGAGCCACCAGTCCAATGGCTCAAGGGGCTGGCGTGGTTGGAATCTCGCTGGGGCCTCCAGAAATGTTGCAGAAACCAGTAATTGAGAAACCAAGCACCACACTCGGAGAGTTGGTGAACTCAGGTGTATTATGCTGGCGGGACCAAGGAGTTAACAGTCTAACCTCTGAGCCCTGAACAAAGGGGTTACAGAGTTTTTATAGACCAGTGAACACCACTAGCTGCTAATAGGCTGGTTTAAACTAAGGGGTTCTGTACATGTGGGAACAGCAGTCAAGATGGGGAGGGAATACCTGACCTTCACATGGGCAGGCATGATTAAGCAGGTTTTCAGGGGCTGAGCAATTGCAAAGATCAGGACAAGGGTGAGTGAGATAAGCTCCACTTCCCAGTTTTATAAGTCCCCACTTTCTGAGACTACGTGACCCACGTGATCCAGACTTTGCAAGGAGCAAAGTGAGTTACAGAGGCAAAACGAACAGGAGGTTATGTAAAATTTTAACTTTTCCTCTTCGCTTCCTTTCTGCCTCCCATATATAGACAGCAGTCTGTATCTCTAAAAACAGAAATCTGTATCTAAGAGATAATCCACAAAAATTGTCTCCTAACTTCTTTATATGAGATACATAATTCACAAGGACCTGATGCTTGGCTCTCTTCTTGACCTTCTATCTATGTTAAAAAGTTCAAAACCGCAATAGAGATACACCATGGATACGTTATACCTGAATCCAGAGGCTATACACTGAAGACAAGCACAACAGTGCAAATCGACTGTCCTCCAACATAGCATCGGCATGATGCTAAAGAAAAAGAAAGAAAAGCAGTGCCTGCTTTGTTCCCCTGATCTTCCTGACTTGGCGTATGATCCATCCTGGAGTCTGTGCAGCTTGGGTGTCCAGGCTAGACTGCTGTGTTCTTGAGACAGCCTGGCAGGGTGTTTGTTGAGCCCTTGTTAAGCATGTGCCCTGCTGTGCTCTGGTTGGGACCAGAGACTCGAGTGGGATCAAGTTCTTGAAGACCTTGGGGGCAACAGTCTCCTAACCTCCATGGCTCCTTGTGCTGGAGTTCTCAGCTCAAGCCTCCTTCCTGAGAGTGTAGACTCCTAGGCACTGAAGCACAGTCAGCCAGGTGCTGTGGCTTCCATTGGGATCAGTCTGGAAGCCGTGTGTGTGTGTGTGTGTGTGTGTGTGTGTGTGTGTGTGTCTTCCATTGGGATTAGTCTGGAAGCCGTGTGTGTGTGTGTGTGTGTGTATGTGTGTGTGATGCTTTATGGGGAATAAGTAGTGAGACACAAGCCCTTAAATGTTCACTCAGGTACTTTCCACTCTATTTCACAACCCTGGAAGCCAGCTTTGCCTAATGCTGAAGCTGAAACTCCAGTACTTTGGCCACCTCATGCGAAGAGTTGACTCATTGGAAAAGACTCTGATGCTGGGAGGGATTGGGGGCAGGAGGAGAAGGGGATGACAGAGGATGAGATGGCTGGATGGCATCACTGACTCAATGGACGTGAGTCTCAGTGTACTCCGGGAGTTGGTGATGGACAGGGAGGCCTGGTGTGCTGCACTTCATGGGGTCGCAAAGAGTCGGACACGACTGAGTGACTGATCTGATCTGATCTGCTTGCCCCAGGAACCAGAGTGGGCATCAACAGGTGCCGCCACCTGTGGACCTTTTCTGTAACTACACCTTGACCAAAGGCATTTAATGCCACCTCCAATTCACAAGGGGGCCGGGGGTGCTGTCAATGACAGCTTGCCTCAAGAAAGGTCTTGAGGTAAATATTAGAGAAATAAATTGCAATGGAAACAGTGAGAGACTTTATTTTGGGAGCTCCAAAAGCACTGTAGATGGTGACTGCAGCCATGAAATGAAAAGACCCTTGCTCCCTGGAAGAAAAGCTATAACCAACACAGACAACATATTAAAAAGCAGAGACATTACTTTGCCGACAAAGGTCTGTCTATTCAAAGCTATGGTTTTTCCAGTAGTCATGTATGGATGTGAGAGTTGGACTATAAAGAAAGCTGAGCACCAAAGAATTGATGCTTTTGAACTGTGGTGTTGGAGAAGACCCTTGAGAGTCCCTTGGACTGCAAGGAGATCCAACCAGTCCATCGTAAAGGAAATCAGTCCTGAATATTCATTGGAAGGACTGATGCTAAAGCTCCAATACTTTGGCCACCTGATGCAAAGAATGGACTCATTGGAAAAGACCCTGATGCTGGGAAAGATTGAAGGCAGGCGAATAAGGGGATGACAGAGGATGAGATGGTTGGATAGCGTCACTGACTTGATGGACGTGATTTTGAGCAAGCTCCGGGAGTTGGTGGTGGACAGGGAAGACTGGCATGCTGTAGTCCACGGGGTTGCAAAGAATTGGACATGACTGAGCAACTGAAGTGAACTGAAATTGCAAACACACCCAACTTACAAGATGCCAATCAAGACATAAATTTTTCCACACATGCCTAAAAGAAAAAAAAAAATGAAAGAAAAAATACCCTAACCACCACAAGACAAGATTCTTAGTATCCCTAATTATTGCAGGAGGAATGCTAGTCAAAATGACAACCAGAAATCAAATCCCACCAGTCAAGAATGACTATTCTCACAAGTCTACAAACAATATATGTGGGAAAGAGAAGGGAGGAGTGGGGAACCCCCCACATGCTTGGCCGAAGGAACACTGGTAACAGCCACTAGAACTGACAGCCTCTGCGTAGCAGGAAAAAAAAAAATTCAGGAGAGCTAACCCTAGGATCTGACATTCCCACATCTCAGCCTATATCCTGAGAAAACCATTATTCAAAAAGTCACATGCACCCCAACATTCACTTCAGCACTACTTAGAAGAGCCAAGACACAGACCCCGCAAAATGTCCACTGAGAGATTAAAGCTTAACAAAGACCTGGTACTTACAGACAATGGACTATTATTTAGCAATGAAAAACCGCCACTGAAATTATGAATCATTCCACTTGTAGCCATAGAAATGGATGCTGGAGGATCACATACAAAGCAAAATCAGCCGGACAGATGAAGACAAGAGCGTGTGATGTCCCTTCTAGGCAAAATTTAGAAAGAGATACAAAGGAACTAAGTTACAACACAAAAACTGACTCTGAGAATGCAAACACAAGAATTTTTTGAAAATTGAAAAGGCCAAGGAATTAATTAGGAGGTTGGAAATAACAGATATTTGTGTCTATACTAGATACTTCACAAGGACCTAGTGATCAGCACAGGGAACTATGCTGACCTTCTGCAAAAAACCTCTGTGGCAAAGGAATAAACAGAATTTGTATGTATGTATATGTACGTATATGTCATAAATGAATCAGGCAGCTATACACTAACAACAAACATAAAACTGCAAAATTAATATACTCCAACATAGCACAGGCATGAAATTAAAGAAAAGAAAAGCGTCGCCTTGTTTATTCCCTCCAACCTTCCTGACTTACGCTGCTATTCCATCCCTGGAGCCTGAGCAGGCTTGGGTCCCATCGCTGGATTGGGGTGGAGTCAATACAGCCGAGCATCGAGCCCTTAATTGAGACCCCTCTTAAACGTCTTCTGTCTGGTTTCCCTGACTGAGACCAGAGTCCCTAGTGCTTCCCAAGGATGGGAACCCGACCCTCTATCTTCCAGGACCTTGGAAATGTTACCTAACTCCCAGGACCTCTGGTGCTGGGGTCCCCAACTCAAGCTTCCTTCTTGAAAGTACAGCCTCCTAGGCCCGTCAGCAGAGTACTGTGGCCCCGGTTGGAAAGAGTCTGGAGGGGAGGGGTGAAGCTTTACCCTCTATCTTCCAGGACCTTGGAAATGTTACCTAACTCCCAGGACCTCTGGTGCTGGGGTCCCCAACTCAACTCTGGTGCTGGGGTCCCCAACTTTCCTTCTTGAAAGTACAGCCTCCTAGGCCCGTCAGCAGAGTACTGTGGCCCCGGTTGGAAAGAGTCTGGAGGGGAGGGGTGAAGCTTTAAGGGGAAGAAGTGAGACCCAACCCCTTAAATTGCTCAGGCACATTCCATTCCAATTCACAGCCTAGGAAGCCAAGTTGCCCAAGGAACCAGAGGTGGCCAGGAAAAAGTGCCGTCACCTTGTGGACACTTTCTGTAACTACAACTGCACCTACACGCTTACTGGCACCTGTTTCTCTAGCGTTGGGGTCTGTTAACGACAGCTGTCCTCAGGACATGTCCTGCGGCACGAATTGCAGAAATAAATTCCAAACACAACCGGCTTTCAGAAAGCCAACTGCCACAGGTAAATTTTCCTCACGCTGTTCACGGAAAAAACTAAGACTCAAACTTCTACTACAGGACAAGATGCTCAGGCATTCCTAAATACTGCAGGAATGTCAATCAAAATGAAAACAGGAAATCAAGTCCCATCAGTCCCATCAGAGCATCCTCAGGAGGCTACAAACACTAAAGGCAGCAGAGCCTGAGGAAAGGGAACGCCCCTACACAGTAGGTGGGAAGGCATGCTGACAACACCCAGTATAATGCAGTCTCTGAATGCCTGAAAATACACCATCAAGAGAGGCTAGGTCTCAGCTCAGTCACTCAGTCGAGTCAGACACTTTGCGACCCCATGGACTGCAGCATGTCAGGCTTCCCTGTCCATCACCAACTCCCGAAGCTTGCTCAAACATGTCCATTGAGTTGGTGATGCCATCCAACCATCTCATCCTCTGTTATCCCCTTCTCCTCCTGTCTTCAATCTTTCCCAGCATCAGGGTCTTTTCCAATGAGTCTGTTCTTCACATCGGGTGGCCAAAGTCTTGGAGCTTCAGCTTCAGGGTGTCCTTCCAATGAATATTCAGGACTGATTTCCTTTAGCACTGACTGGTTGGACCTCTTTGCAGTCCAAGGGACTTTCAAGAGTCTTCTCCAACACCACAGTTCAAAAGCATCAGTTCTTCAGCACTCAGCTTTCTTTAGAGTCCAGCTCTCACATCCATACATGACTACTGGAAAAACCATAGCTTTGACTAGATGGACCTTTGTTGGCAAAGTAGTGTCTCTGCTTTTTAATATGCTGTCTAGGCTGGTCATAGCTTTTCTTCCAAGGAGCAAGCGTCTTTTAATTTCATGGCTGCAGTCACCATCTGCCGTGATTTTGAAGCCCAAGCAAATAAATTCTCACTGTTTCCATTGCTTCTCCATCTATTTGTCATGAAGTGATGAGACTGGATGCCATAGTCTTAGTGTTCTGAATGTTGAGATTTAAACCAACTTTTTCACTCTCCTCTTTCACTTTCATCAAGAGGTTCTTTAGTTCCTCTTCACTTTCTGCCATAAGGGTGGTGGTGTAGGGGGAGCATGTAATTTCCTTGGTTCTGTCTTGCTGCAGCAAAAATTTGAAGTGATGGATGAATCGGTGTTACAGCTCAGTTTTCATAGGAAAACCAAAGGATAGTACATCCTCGAGGAGTGAGGCCGGGCTGACCCAAAAGACAATAGAGGCCTCAATCCTTCTAGGCTTCCTCCTTTTATACACTTGTCTTCTCCCCCCTCAGCCTGCCCTATGTAAATTGGGCTAGCCAGGAGGGCTGTTTGTTTTACCTGAGGTCTTCACTCTGGTCCTGGACATTCCTTTGTTCTATTTTTGTGGACTCTTTTTTTTTTTCCTAGTCTAACTACCAAACAGTGTCATCTGCGTGTCTGACATTATTGATATTTCTCCCAGCAATCTTGATTCTAGCTTGTGCTTCATCCAGCCTGGCATTTTTCATGGTGTGCTCTGCATATAAGTTAAATAGGCAGGGTGACAATATACAGCCTTGACGTACTTCTTTCCCAATTTGAAAACAGTCTGTTGTTCCATGTCCAGTTCTAACTGTTGCTTCTTGACCTGCATTCAGATTTCTCAGGAGGCAGGTAAGGTGATCTGGTATTCCCATCTCTTGGAGAATTTTTCAGTTTGTTGTGATCCACACAGTCAAAGGCTTTAGCATAGTCAATAAAGCAGAAGTAGATGTTTTTCTGGAACTCTCTTGCTTTTTCCATGATCCAGTGGATGTTGGCAATTTGATCTCTGGTTCCTCTGCCTTTTCTAAATCCAGCTTGAACATCTGAAAGTTCATGGTTCATGTACTGTTGAAGCCTGGGTTGGAGAATTTTGAGCATTATTTTGCTAGTGTGTGAGATGAGTGCAATTGTGCAGTAGTTTGAGCATTCTTTGGCATTTCCTTTCTTTGGGATTGGAATGAAAACTGACATTTTCCAGTCCTGTGGCCACTACTGAGTTTTCCAAATTTGCTGGCATATTGAGTGCAGCACTTTCACAGCATCATCTTTTAGGATTTGAAATAGCTCAACTGGAATTCCTTCACCTCCACTAAGTTTGTTTGTAGTGATGCTTCCTAAAGCCCATTTGACTTCGGGTTCCAGGATGTCTGGCTCTAGGTGAGTGATCACCCTATTGTGATTATCTGGGTCATGAAGATCTTTTTTTTGTATTGTTCTTCTTCTGTGTATTCTTGCCACCTCTTAATATCTCCTGCTTCTGTTAGGTCCATACCATTTCTGTCCTTTATTGTGCCCATCTTTGCATGAAAAGTTCCCTTGGTATCTCTAATTTTCTTGAAGACATTTCTAGTCTTTCCCATTCTTTTGTTTTCCTCTATTTCTTTGCATTGATCACTGAGGAAGACTTTCTTATGCCTGAATAAGACATTTCTGAATGCCTGAAAATACACTATCAAGAGAGGCTAGGTCTAGGATCTGACATTTCCGCAATGATAAATCCATCATTCAAAAAGGCACATGGACCCCACCTAGCACTGCAACATTACTCACAACCAACAGAGAGACAGCAAAATCTTCACCAATAGATTAAGCTTAAACAAGATATATATGGATGATATACATATATATGATGGACTATTAGCCATAAAAACCAAGACTGAAGTAAGGAAATTATGCCACTGGTAGCCACAGGGATAGATCTAGAAGGATCATACCCTAAAGGACCTCACGCAGACAAAGGAAGCCAATAACACAAGATGTTCCTTCTAGGCAAAATAAAAAAGATGAAACAAAAAAAAGAATTTACAACCCAAAGACAGACTATAAGAATTCAAATTCAAACCAAGAGTTCAAGAAAAAAGTGAAGGGCCTGGGATGAATTAGGAGGTTGAGACTAATATAGACACAGAAATCTGTATCTGTAATAGTAATCCACAAGGATTATCAGCTTCCTTCCTCCCTTCCACATATACACAGAAACGTTCATCTCTAAGAGATACTCCACATAGACCATTTTCTTCCTTCCTTCCTCATATGCACAGAACACTGTATGTGAGATAGATAACCCACAAGGACCAGATGCTCAACACATTGCTCAACCTTCTGCAATAAACTCTATGGCCAAAAAAAAAAACCCACCCCAAAAGATTAGACGTGTTCCATGGATACACCATACCTGAATCCGCCGACTGTACACTGACATCAAGCACAGTGGGCAGGTTGACTCTACTCCTGCTTCATCGGCATGAAGTCAAAGGAAGGGAGAAAAAATCAATGCCAACGTTATTGTTTCCAGCCTCCCTCATTTGGGCTTCTATGGCATCCCAGGAGCCTGACTAGGCTTGAGTCCCAAGGCTGGACTGAGGTGGGGTCCAAACAGCCTGGCAGGGTGCCCTTCATTGAGCCCCTTTTTAGTTATTATTTCTGAACGACTTTGAAAATCACAACCATCTGCTTGTCTCAGCTGGGACCAGAGTCCCGAGTGGGATCAAAGCCTGGAGGATCATGGAGGCAGCAGTCACCTAGCCTGCACATCCCCTGCTGCTGGGGTTCCCAGCTCAAGCCTCTTTCCTGAGAGCGCAGCCTCCTAGCACCCAAGTACCCTCAGCTGGGTGCCGTGGTTGGGTGCTGTGGTTGGGGTTAGTCTGGCAGTCGGGTGTGTGAAGCTTTAGGGGGAAGAAGCAGTGAGTCACAAGGCTGCAGGTATTTTGCTCTGGCACATTCCACTTCAATTCACAGCCCAGGAAGCTGGTTATCTGAGGAACCAGAGGCGGTCAGGGGAAAGTACTGCCTTGTGGAGACTTCCTGTAATGACAACCACACCACCTGTTCAGTTCAGTTCAGTTCAGTTGCTCAGTCATGTCTGACTCTTTGCGACCCCATCGACTGCAGCACGCCAGGCCTCCCTGTCCATCACCAACTCTTGGAGTTTACTCAAACTCATGTCCATTGAGTCGGTGATGCCATCCAACCGTCTCATCCTCTGTCGTCCCCCTCTCCTCCCACCTTCTGTCTTTCCCAGCATCAGGGTCTTTTCAAATGAGTCAGCTCTTCACATCAGGTGGCCAAAGTATTAGAGTTTCAGCTTCAGCTTCAGTCCTTCCAAAGAATATTCAGGACTAGTTTCCTTTAGGATGGACTGGTTGGATCTTCTTGCAGTCCAAGGGACTCTTAGGAGTCTTCTCCAACACCACAGTTCAAAAGCATCAATTCTTCGGCTCTCAGCCTTCTTTATGGTCCAACTCGCACATCCATACATGACTACTGGAAAAATCATAGCTTTGACTAGACAGATCTTTGTCGGCAAAGTAATGTCCCTGCTTTTTACCATGCTGTCTAGATTGATCATAGCTTTTCTTCCAAGGAGCAAGTGTCTTATTTCATGGCCACAGTCACCATCTAGAGTGATTTAGAAGCCCCCTAAAATAAAGTCTGTTACTGTTTCCATTATTTCCCCATCTATTTGCCAGGAAGTAATGGGAGTCATGTATGGATGTGAGAGTTGGACTGTGAAGAAAGCTGAGCACTGAAGAATTGATGCTTTTGAACTGTGGTGTTGGAGAAGACTCTTGAGAGTCCCTTGGACTGCAAGGAGATCCAACCAGTCCATTCTAAAAGGAGATCAGTCCTGGGTGTTCTTGGGAAGGAATGATGCTAAAGCTGAGACTCCAATACTTTGGCCACCTCATGTGAAGAGTTGACTCATTGGAAAAGACTGATGCTGGGAGGGATTGGGGGCAGGAGGAGAAGGGGGACGACAGAGGATGAGATGGCTGGATGGCATCACCGACTTGATGGTCGTGAGTTTGAGTGATCTCTGGGAGTTGGTGATGGACAGGGAGGCCTGGCGTGCTGCAATTCATGGGGTTGCAAAAAGTCAGACACGACTGAGCGACTGAACTGAACTGTATGGGACCGGATGCCATGATCTTTGTTTTTTGAATGTTGAGTTTAAACCAACATTCAAATGTCTTGGGGGGTTGTCAATGACAGCTGCCCTCAGGCCATTTCCTGGGGTGGGTGTTGCAGAAAGAAATTCCAAACACCATGGACTTTTCAGGAAGACAACAGCAAAGGGAACTTTTCCACACAACCTTTAAGAAATAATACAAAACCCAAATCTCCACCACAGGCCAAGATGCTCTGCATCCCTAATTACTGCAGGGATGCCACTGAGTAAGAAGAACCTCCTACACAGTCGGTGGGAAGGTAGTCTGGCAAAACTAAGGATAGTTGACAGTCTCCGAATGCCTGAAAGTAAACTATCGAGAGAGGCTAGGCCTGGGATCTAACATTCTCCCATCTGGTCTTAGATCCCAAGAAAGCCATCTGTCCAAAGACACATGCACCCCAATGAGTGCTGCAGCACCACCTACAAGAGCAACGACGATAAACAGCAAAATCCTCACCAACAGATTAAAGCTTCAACGAGATGTGCTCCGTGTGTACGATGGACTATCACTCGGTCATATCAAAACAACGCTAAATGAGGAAATTGTGCCCCTGGAAACTGATCGGGCCTACATGGGGGCTTGTGGTAGAAATGGCTCATTATGTTGACCTCACAAACAAGAATAAAATCACAGTGACCCTTGAGACTGACCAAATTGCCCAAATGGCATTCTGTTTTCCCGCTGGCACCTACCTTCTCAAAGCTAGGAGACCACAGGATTCCAGACCTCTGGCTACGTGACCACAGGACTCAACTACAGGCTAAAAATTAACCATCCCTTCAGAGAATTTTTCATTGGCAGGGTATAAGGAAGACCCCATCAGAAAGGGAAGACACTGGTTCTTCTTAATGGCCAGTCACCCTCTCATTTCCCTCTAATAAATTTCCTTTTCTTGCCTGACTGCCCGGCTCGCTCTCTTTTTCTCTGCAGTGGCCTTGCATTCTGGTGCTGAAACCCGGGAAGGAAAATCCACTGCAACTGGGTCTCAGGAGCCCACCTCCAGTGGTCCCCTCCCTTGGACCTGGCCGAGAAACTGAGACAAGCTCCCGGACGGGACCATCCACTTGCCTTGCTGGACTGACATCCACCGGCCCACATTTTATCCATCTATTTCAAGGGTGAGTGAAATCCCATTCCCTCGGATCCTCTCTCTCTCTCTTGCCTCGTTTCCAAGCCCTAGCACTAGGTGGGAGGATCTCCACGGCCCTCGGGCCCTTGGCCTTGTGCTCCATCTGACTTTGAAATAGGGGCATCCATTTCAAAGCAGACTATTATTACTCTCTGAGAGGGTCCTGAGAACAGGGATGCCTTTTCTCTTGGACCTTTCTCACTCTCCCTCACCCTTGTCTACCCTTCCTATTCAGCCACAACGGGAAATTCTCAGTCCCAGCCCTCAAAATCTGCTCCTCTAGGATGCCTTCTCTGAGACCTAAAAGCCTTGGGCTTCCAAGGGGAGATCAGACCAAAAAGACTTATTTGCTATTCTAACACTGTCAGGCCACAATACAGACTTGATAATTGGTCCCAATGGCCAGAAAACAGAACTCTCCATTGTAATCCTCTACGGGACCTCAGTAACTTCTGCCACCACATCAGCAAGTGGTCAGAGATCCCTCATGTCCAGGCCTTCTTCACTTCACTTCTTCGAACCTCCCTCTGTGAATCCTGTTCTACTTCTCAACACTCTTAGCCCACTCTGGGCCACATCCTCCTCATACAATGTCTCCTGATCCCTGTTCAGACTTCTTCTTCCTTTGATCCTTTTCAACCACAGTCCACCCACTATTGCTCCCAATCCCCTGGCAGCTGCTCCAGATCCATTTTCATAGCATCCACCTTACGCCCCCTCCTCCCTCCCTCCTTCTCAAGTGCAGGCCTCCACCACCCCTCCCAGCCCCCCTCCCCAGCCTGTGCCTGAGATAAACTCTGAGACCTCAGCCCCACCCTCTACTGGAGGGTCCCAAGGCTTTACCCCGACCTCCCTAGATCCCCTCCCCATATCTGGTCCTGAACAACTTTAAAGCAGGAAACTTTACAGCAGGACCCCTCTCCTTACCCTGCTCCACTCCTCCTGTATGGGAAGCAGCTGGAGCAGAAGGCATTGTTGGGGTTCATGTCCCATTCTCCCTCACCCATCTATCTCAAATCCAAAAGCAGCTTGGCTCTTTCTCTTTAGACCCTGATAATTATCTAAAAGAATTCAAGTATCTTACCCAGTCTTACAACTTAACCTGGCATGATATTTACATCATACTTTCCTCCACTCTTCTCCCAGAAGAGTAAGAACGAGCATGGCAAGCCTCTCAGGCACATCTGATGAGATACACAGGACAGATGACAGTAAGCCCACAGGGGCCATGACTGTCCCCCGAGATGAGGCCAACTGGGATTATCAGGCAGGGAGACCTGGAGGAGCAGCCCATAATCACATGGTTGCTTGCCTCATCATGGGCCTTCAAAAGGCAGGACATAAAGCCGTCAACTTTGATAAGCTCCAGCTAATAACTCAAGGACTAGATGAAAACTGGGCACAATTTCTAGCCAGGTTAATGGAAGCCCTACAAAAATATACAAGATTAGACTCCACTTCAACAGAGGGCGTCATTGTCCTTAACAGCCATTTTATCTCCCAGTCATCCCCAGATATCCAAAAAAACTAAAAAAGGCAGAAGGCCCTCAAACCCCTCAACAAGACCTTTTAAATTTAGCCTTTACGATTTTCAACAACCAGGAAGAGAAGACAAATCTAGAGGAGGCCCGGGGGATCAGGTTAAATGCCACCTATTAGCCACTGCCCTACATGGCTCCACGTCTCCATCAATCAACAAAGACGGGAAGCCCCTGGGCCTTGCTTCAACTGCGGCAAAGATGGTCACCGGGCCCTCTCATGCCTAAACCGAGGCCCCCTCCAGGTCCGTGTCCCAGCTGTGGCATAAAGGGACATTGGAAGGTCAATGGCCCAAATCCCCCTCCAGGGATCCAGACATCCCCTCCTGGTCCTGAGCAGGAGTCCTCTGACCCAGCTCTGCCCAGCCTCCTTGGACTCGCCGCTGAAAACGGAAGGTGCCCAGGGCCCTGACTCTCATCACCTCTATGGAGCCCAGGGTAACTTTCTCAGTCTCAGTTAAGCCGATCCCTTTTCTCATTGACACGGGTGCCACTTACTCTGCTGTGCCTGCGTACTCTGGAAAAACCAAGGTCTTTCAGGTCTCCATTACAGGGGTTGATGGTTTAATATCAACACTATGAATAACCGAGCCTCGACTTCTTTGCACACTTCAAGATACCCCATTTTCCCATTCTTTTCTCATACTCCCAAAATGCCCCACTCCTATTCTTGGAGAGACCTTCTCTCAAAATTCAAAGCCTCTATTACTGTCCCAGGCCCATCTTCTGATCTAGCCTGGCTACTGCTCCTCAACCCCACCTTCTCTTCCCCCACCCCATTGCCCTCCTCGTCCATAAACCCCATAGTTTGGGATACAGACAACCCATCTGCCACCTCTCACCGTACTCAATTCATATCTGCCTCAAAAATCCCTCTAAATTCCCCAATGAACCACAATATCCAATCCCCAAAAAACATCAACAAGGGTTAAAGCCTGTCATCACTAAACTCCTACATCAGGGTCTCTTGTGCCCAAGCCACTCTCCCTATAACACCCCTATCTTGCCCATCAAAAAGCCAAATGGCTCCTATTGCCTGGTCCAAGACCTGAGAGTTATCAATGTGGCTGCCATCCCCATATACCTAGTAGTTCCAAATCCCTATACTCTTCCCTCGTTCCCTCTTCCACTACCCACTTCACTCTTCTACACCTCAAGGATGCTTCTTTACCATCCCTTTACACCCAAACTCTCAAGACCTCTTTGCCTTTATCTGGACCGATCCAGACAATCATCGCTCCCAACAGCTGACAGGGATAGTCCTCCCACAAGTCTTTTGTGATAGCCCTCATTTCTTCGGCCAAGCTCTAGCATCAGACCTAGCCTCTCTTGACCTTACTCTGAGTGCTGCTGCTGCTGCTAAGTCGCTTCAGTCATGTCCGACTCTGTGTGACCCCATAGACGGCAGCCCACCAGGCTCCCCCCTCCCTGGGATTCTCCAGGCAAGAACACTGGAGTGGGTTGCCATTTCCTTCTCCAATGCATGAAAGTGAAAGTGAAAGTGAAGTCGTTCAGTCGTGTCTGACTCTTAGTGACCCCATGGACTGCAGCCCACCAGGCTCCTCTGTCCATGGGATTTTCCAGGCAAGAGTACTGGAGTGGGGTGCCATCGCCTTCTCCCTTAATCTGAGTACTGTCCTCCAATACGTGGATGATCTCCTCCTTTGTAGTCCTTCACTTACACACTCTCAACAACACACTATACAACTCTTCAATTTTCTAGCCAATCGAGGCTATTGAGTATCTCCCACCAAGGTTCAGCTCTTTCTTCCTAGAGTTCACTTATCTTAGAGTCCTTTTATTACCAACCAAAAGATATATTACCTAAAGATAGAAAGTCTTTATAGATAGAAAGTCCCTTATATCTACCCTACCACTCCTTTCATCAGAAACAGAGATCCTGTCCTTCTTGGAGTTAGCTGGATATCGACACCTCTGGATTCCTAATTTTGCCCTCTTAGCACAACCCCTGTATCAAGCCACCCGAGAAGATCTTTCAGAACTAGAGCTAATATCAAATATCCATTCAGCCTTTAAAACCCTTAAGCAAGCCATTCTCTCAGCCCCAGCTCTGGCACTTTCTGACCTTTCTTGCCCCTTCATACTCTACTGAGAGACACAAAATTGCCCTAAGAGTTTTGAGACAAAATTAGGGCCCCTCCTTCACCCCTGTTGCTTATCTGTCAAAGCAATTAGATGCCACAATTGGAGGATCGCGAGCCTGCCTACCTGCTCTGGCAGCAGCTGTGCTCCTCACTCAGGAAAGTAAAAATCTTCCTTTTGGAGCACCCACTATCATTCGTTCACCACGTGACTTTAAGGACCGTCTCACAAATCCATGACCCTTCTATCTCCTTCACGCTTTCATCTAATTCATGTCACCCTTCTTGAATCTCCCGAGTTTTCCTTTGAACTCTGTCCTACTCTCAACCCTGCCACCCTTATCCTGAATTCTCCTGAGCCCCCACCCATACTTGCGAAGAGGCATTAGAGGACCTGATGCCCCATTTCTCCCACATTTCCCCAACACCTTTAAATAACCCTGACTTCACTTGGTATACTGATGGCAGCTCCCCTACCACATCAGAAGGAAAAAAGGTAGCTGGGGGTGCAGTTGTCTCTGACACTGAAATTATTGAATCCCTACCTCTCCCCTCGGGAACCTCTTCCCAAAAGGCAGTACTTATTGCGCCAACTAGAGCACTTACCCTCACAGCTAACAAGACAGCAAACATATACACTGATTCTTTCCACATCATACACTTACATGCTGCCATCTGGAAGGAGCGAGGGCTCCTATCTGCCAAAGTTTCTCCCATAACTAACGCCCTGCTCATACTCCAGCTTTTAAAAGTAGCTAATATGCCAACTGAAGTAGGCATCATACATTGCCAAGGTCACCAGGGGGCCTCAGACCTCATTTCATGGGGCAACGACACCGCAGACAGAGAAGCAAAACAAGCCTCACTCCAATCACCAGCTCAACAACTTATAGTAATCTCCAACGTAAAACCCCTTCACCTCCCCGAAGAAAACACACGATTATTACAAGAGGGAGCACAACTACAAGCAGACTGGTTACAAAAACAGGGCTGCTCTGCCCTTCCCCAATCTCAGGCCACACAGATGCTTACAGACGTTCATCAGGCCCGTCAAGTAGGCACCAAACCTCTTTATCATCTCTTAAGACCTCTTATGGCATCACTGACTCGATGAGCATGAGTTTGAGCAAGCTCTGAGAGTTGGTGATGGACAGGGAAGCCTGGCGTGCTGCAGTCCATGGGGTCGCAAAGAGTCAGACATGACTGAGCAGTTGAACTGAACTGAAGACCTCTTATCACCTATCCTAACACTCTTTCACTCCTACAAGTCACTCACTCTTGCATTATCTGCTCCTCAGTCTTACCACAGGGGGCCCTAAAGCCTATTCTCTCACTCTCAACACGTCAGGCTTGAGGGCATATCCCAGGAGAGGACTGGCCAATTGACTTCATGCACATGCCTACAACACGAAAATTAAAACTCATGTTCACTGTCAGAGACACTTTTTCAGGGTGGATTGAGGCTTTTCCTATGAGATCAGAAACTGCCTCAGAAACTGAGTAACCTTTCTCATATGAGAAGTCATCCCCTCGCTTTGTCCTCCCACTCTCTCTCCAATCCAATAATGGGCCGCTTTCATTTCCCAAATCACTCAACAAGTAGCTCAATCCTTTGGCATAACCTGACAACTAGATATTCCTTACAGACCCTCCCCATCCCACTAATTCTTAACTGACCGCAATGGGCAATTCATTCCTCTATTAATAAGTATAGGAATAGCAGCTGGGATTGGAACAGCGACTGCAGGACTCACAACCTCTTTAAATTACTACCAAAGCCTTTCTAAAGACCTTACTGAGAGCCTAGAAGAAATAGCTACTAGCCTTATCACTGTCCCAAACCAGCTAGATTCCCCACAGTCGTGGTCCTCCAAAACAGAAGAGGATTAGACCTTCTCATGGCAGAAAACAGGGGCCTATGTCTATTTTTGGAGGAAGCATGCTGCTTCTACACCAACAAATCAGGCATTATAAAGAAAGTAAGTGAAAGTTGCTCAGTTGTGTCCGACGCTTTGCAACCCCATGGACTATACGGTCCATGGAATTCTCCAGGCCAGAATACTGGAGTGGGTAGTCTTTCCCTCCTCCAGGGAATCTTCCCAATCCAGGGATTGAACCCAGGCCTCCTGCATTGCAGGCAGATTCTTTACCTGCTGAGCCACCAGGTTGTAAAGGAAGCAGCAAGAAATAAGACAAACAGGGCCTCTAGAATATATAAACACCTCAGTCATTCATGGGAAACTGGTGAAGCAATTGGAATTGGTTGCCCTGGGTCCTACCTTTGCTAGCCTTTCTTCTTCTGCTTACCCTTATTTTAACTTTTGGCCCATGTTTAATGTATCTTTTTTCAAAATTTCTTCAGGACCGCTAATGAGCATTTACCAACTGAACTATCCATGAGCTACTTCTAGCTCGCTCAAAAATTTTGACCCCACACAAATCCCCTTGACTCACATTCCAGACTTTTCTCATCTCACCCTGATGTGCCCCTATCCTGCAGGAAGCAGTTAGGGAAAATTGACCTTTGGCTTTTATCCCAAATCAAAAAGGCTGAATGTTAGAGTCTATTTGGGGGTTCATGGTAGAAATGGCTCATGATGTTGACCTTGCAAACAAAGAATAAAATCACAGTGACCCTTGAGACTGACCAAATTCCCCAAACAACATTCTGTTTTCCCACTGGCACCTACCTTGTCAAGGCTATGAGACCACTGGATTCCAGACCTCTGACTATGTGACCACAGAACTCAACTACAGACTAAAAATTCACCATCAGAGAATTTTTCATTGGTGGGGTATATGAAAGACCCCATCAGGGAGGACACTCATTCTGCTTAAGGGCCAGTCACCCTCTCTTTTCCCTCTAATAAATTTCCCTTTTCTTTGCCTGACTGCCCAGCTTGCTCTCTTTTCTCTGCACTCGCCTTACAGTAGCCACAGGGATAGATCTAGAATACTCATACACTAAGGAAACTCAGCCAGCCAAAGCAAGGCAATTACTCAAGATGTCCCTTCTAGGAAAAATAAAAAGAAAGTGAAAAAAAAAAGAGCTAATTTACAACCCAAAGAGGTTTTATTGAGTCCCAGCTTGCTCTGCTCACCACAAAGTGATGTCTCTGCTTTTTAATATGCTGTCTAGGTTTGTCAGAGCTTTTCTTCCAAGGAGTAAGCATCTTTTAACTTCATGGTTGCAGTCACCATCTGCAATAATTTGGGAGCCCAAGAAAATAAAGCCTGTCATTGCTTCTACTTTTTCCCCTTCTATTTGCCATGATCTTGATTTTTTGAGTGTTGAGTTTTAAGCCAGCTTTTTCACTCTCCCCTTTTACTTTCATCAAGAGGCTCTTTAGTTCTTCTTCACTTTCTGCAAGTAAGAGTGGCTTATCTTTAGGAATGCAACCTATCACATTAAAGATCAGAGGGGGAAACCACTGTAATTTCTATTAAGAATTACACTTGACATCGAGTGTTCTGCCTATGTTTTCCTCCAAGAGTTTTATGATTTCTGGTCTTACAGGTAGGTCTTTAATCCATTTTGAGTTTATCTTTGTGTATGGTGTTAGGAAGTGTTCTAATTTCATTCTTTTACATGTAGCTGTCCAGTTTTCCCAGCACCATTTATTGAAGACACTATATTTGCCCCACTGTATATTCTTGCCTGCCTCCTTTGTCAAAAGGCAGACTTCCCTACTGGCTCAGACAGTGAAGTGCTTGCCTACAATATGGGATACCCTGGTTCAATCCATGGGTTGGGAAGATCCCCTGGAGAAGGAAATGGCAACCCACCCCAGTACTCTTGCCTGGAAAATCCCATGGACGGAGGAGCCTTGTAGGCTACAGTCCATGGGGTCACAAAGAGTTGGACACGACTGAGCCACTTCACTTTGTCAAAAACAAGGTACCCATAGGTGCATGGGTTTATTTCTGGGCTTTCTATCTTGTTCCATTGGTCTATATTTCTGTTTTTGTGCCAGTACCATACTGTCCTGATGACTGCCACTTTGTATTATAATCTGAAGTCAGAAAAGTTGATTCTTCCAGCTCCATTCTTCTTTCTCAAGACTGCTTTGGCTATTCAAGGTCTTTTGTGTTTCCATATGCATTGTGAAATTTTTTGTTCTAGTTCTGTGAAAAATGCCATTGGTAATTTGATAGGGATTGCATTGAATCTGTAGATTGCATTTGGTAGTATAGTCATGTTCATAATATTGATTCTTCCTACCCATGAACATGGAATTAAAGACCTAAATGTAAGAGCAGAAACTATAAAGCTTTTAGTGGAAAACATAGGCAGAACACTTGATGACATAAATCAAAGCAAGATCCTCTATGATCTACCTCCTAGAGTAATGGAAATAAAAACAAAAGTAAACAAGTGGGACCTGATCAAACGTAAAAGCTTTTTGCACAGCAAAGGAAACTATAAGCAGGTGAAAAGACAACCCTTGGAATGGGAGATATAATAGCAAATGACACAACTGACAAAGGATTAATTTCCAAAATATACAAGCAGCTTATACAACTCAATACCAGGAAAACAAACAACCCAATCAAAAAGTGGGGAAAAGACCTAAACAGACATTTCTCCAAAGAAGACATACAGATGGCTAACAAGCACATGAAAAGATGCTCAATATCCCTCATTATTAGAGAAATGCAAATCAAAACCTCAATGAGATATCACCTCACACCTGTCAGAATGGCCATCATCAAAAAGTCTACAAACAATAAATGTTGGAGAGGGTGTGGAAAAAAGGAAATGCACTTGAGCTGTTGGCGGGAATGTAAACTGATTACAGCCACTATGAAAGATGATAATGGAGATTCCTTAAAAAACTAGGAATAAAACCACCATCAGATCAGATCAGATCAGTTGCTCAGTCATGTCCGACTCTTTGCAACCCCATGAATCGCAGCACGCCAGGCCTCCCTGTCCATCACAAACTCCCGGAGTTCACTCAGACTCACATTCATCGAATCAGTGATGCCATCCAGCCATCTCATCCTCTGTCGTCCCCTTCTCCTCCTGCCCCCAATCTCTCCCAGCATCAGAGTCTTTTCCAATGAGTCAACTCTTCGCATGAGGTGCCCAAAGTACTGGAGTTTCAGCTTCAACATCAGTCCTTCCAAAGAAATCCCAGGGCTGATCTCCTTCAGAAAGGACTGGTTGGATCTCCTTGCAGTCCAAGGGACTCTCAAGAGTCTTCTCCAACACCACAGTTCAAAAGCATCAATTCTTTGGCGCTCAGCCTTCTTCACAGTCCAACTCTCACATCCATATATGACCACAGGAAAAACCATAGCCTTGACTAGATGAACCTTTGTTGGCAAAGTAATGTCTCTGCTTTTGAATATGTTATCTAGGTCGATCAAAACTTTCCTTCCAAGGAGTAAGCGTCTTTTAATTTCATGGCTGCAGTCACCATCTGCAGTGATTTTGGAGCCCAGAAAAATAAAGTCTAACACTGTTTCCACTGTTTCCCCATCTATTTCCCATGAAGTGGTGGGACCGGATGCCATGACCTTCATTTTCTGAATGTTGAGCTTTAAGCCAACTTTTTCACTCTCCTTTTTCACTTTCATCAAGAGGCTTTTGAGTTCCTCTTCACTTTCTGCCATAAGGGTGGTATCATCTGCATATCTGAGGTTATTGATATTTCTCCCAGCAATCTTGATTCCAGCTTGTGTTTCTTCCAGTCCAGCGTTTCTCATGATGTACTCTGCATATAAGTTAAATAAACAGGGTGACAATATACAGCCTTGATGAACTCCTTTTCCTATTTGGAACCAGTCTGTTGTTCCATGTCCAGTTCTAACTGTTGTTTCCTGACCTGCATACAAATTTCTCAAGAGGCAGAAAATACCAGTCAGGTGTTCTGGTATTCCCATCTCTTGAAGAATTTTCTACAGTTTATTGTGATCCACACAGTCTTTGGCGTAGTCAATAAAGCAGAAATAGATGTTTTTCTGGAACTCTCTTGCTTTTTCCATGATCCAGCGGATGTTGGCAATTTGATCTCTGGTTCCTCTACCTTTTCTAAAACCAGCTTGAGAACTGTGTAAAATTCTGAAAGAGATGGGAATACCAGAACACCTGACCTGCCTCTTGAGAAACCTATACGCAGGTCAGGAAGCAACAGTTAGAACTGGACATGGAACAACAGACTGGTTCCAAATAGAAAAAGGAGTACATCAAGGCTGTATATTGTCACCCTGCGTATTTAACTTATATGCAGAGTACATCATGAGAAACGCTGGGCTGGAAGAAGCACAAGCTGGAATCAAGATTGCCGGGAGAAATATCAATAACCTCAGATATGCAGATGATACCACCCTTATGGCAGAAAGTGAAGAGGAACTCAAAAGCCTCTTGATGAAAGTGAAAGAGGAGAGTGAAAAAGTTGGCTTAAAGCTCAACATTCAGAAAACGAAGATCATGGCATCTGGTCCCATCACTTCATGGCAAATAGATGGGGAAACAGTGTAAACAGTGTCAGACTTTATTTTTGGGGGTCTCCAAAATCACTACAGATGGTGACTGCAGCCATGAAATTAAAAGACGCTTACTCCTTGGAAGGAAAGTTATGACCGACCTAGATAACATATTCAAAAGCAGAGACATTACTTTGCCAACAAAGGTTCGTCTAGTCAAGGCTATGGTTTTTCCTGTGGTCATGTATGGATGTGAGAGTTGGACTGTGAAGAAGGCTGAGCGCCCAAGAATTGATGCTTTTGAACTGTGGTGTTGGAGAAGACTCTTGAGAGTCCCTTGGACTGCAAGGAGATCCAACCAGTCCTTTCTGAAGGAGATCAGCCCTGGGATTTCTTTGGAAGGACTGATGTTGAAGCTGAAACTCCAGTACTTTGGGCACCTCATGCGAAGAGTTGACTCATTGGAAAAGACTCTGATGCTGGGAGAGATTGGGGGCAGGAGGAGAAGGGGACGACAGAGGATGAGATGGCTGGATGGCATCACTGACTCGATGAATGTGAGTCTGAGTGAACTCTGGGAGTTTGTGATGGACAGGGAGGCCTGACGTGCTGCAATTCATGGGGTCACAAAGAGTCGGACACGACTGAGCGACTGATCTGATCTGATCTGATATGTATACCTATGGCTGATTTATGTTGAGGTTTGACAAAAACAACAAAATTATGTAAAGTAATTATCCTTCAATAAAAAAATAAATTTAAAAAAGTATATTAAAAAAAGAATTACACTTGAACTAGTGTAATTAGGCTACAAAGAAGAGATGAAAGTCATAGGAATTGGAAATAAGAAATACAAAACCATCATATATTGTATACAATATGATTGTGTCAAAAATCCGAACAATTTTTAAAATAAATTTGAATTTAAGATGATCTCTGGACATAGGTCAGTGATCCATTGTATTCCTTTATAAAAATAAAAAGAAATTGAAAACAAAAGAATTTTAAATATGATTTACCAAAAATGCATAAAAGACCAAATACCTAAGAATAAATCTAGTACAAGTTAGACTGCAAACTATAAAATATTATTGAAGAAAATTAAAGGGGAAACATTAAAAACCTAAATAGAGGAAACGTCAGATTTGTGGGTTAAAAATTTCAATATTGTAAAGCTATCAGTTCTCCCCAGATTGATCCATAGATTTAATCTTAATTAAAATCCCAGTAGAATGCTGCAATAATTTTTTTTTAATACCAATAGAAGTTGTTGTGGAAATTATCAAGATGGCTGTAAAATCATGTGGCAAGTCAAAGGGTTTAGCATGTCCAAGCAAGAAGAAGAAACCTGGAGAATTTACATCATCATCTATGGAGAATTTTTATTATAAAGTAATTAACACAGTAGGAAATTGATCCATGGAGAGAACTGAGGGAACAGGATTGAGAATTTAGAAGGAAATACATACACAGAGAGAATTACCTGATTTATGATAATAGGGACGATGTAATGGAAAGAGTGACTGGTTCTGGGTTGATTGGCTCGCTAAGGGGGAACAAAAGGCCCTGAAACCCAGCATTTAAAAAAAAAAATCAATGTATTCCAAGTGTAAAAGTGAAACATGGAATCATGTGACTAACTGCCTGGGAGTATTAAATATGCCATAAACATTGTTGTATTATATTGCTTCCCCATTTCTGTTTATGATGTGTGCATGGGTGCTCAGTCATGTCTGACTCTTTGAGGTACTGGCTAACTGAATGGAATAGTGGTTTAATTCAAAATAAGAACTGGAGTATCACAGTCTTTGTTGTATAACTCCAACTATATCATTATTAGTCTTTTTGCTATAGACATCTTTAAGTTCAGTTCAGTCGCTGTCATGCCCAGCTCTTTGCGACCCCATGAACTGCAGCACATCAGGCCTCCCTCTCCATCACCGGCTCCCAGAGTGTACTCAAACTCATGTCCATTGAGTCGGTGATGCCATCCAACCATCTCATCCTCTGTTGTCCCCTTCTCCCACCTTCAATCTTTCCCAGCATCAGGTTTTTTTCAAATGAGTCAGTTCTTCACATCAGGTGGCCAAAGAATTGGAGTTTCAGCTTCAACATCAGTCCTTCCAATGAACACCCAGGACTGATCACCTTTAGGATGGACTGGTTGGATCTCCTTGCAGTCCAAGGGACTCTCAAGAGTCTTCTCCAACACCACAGTTCAAAAGCATCAATTCTTTGGCGCTCAGCCTTCTTCACAGTCCAACTCTCACATCCATACATGACCACTGGAAAAACCATAGCCTTGATTAGACGGACCTTTGTTGGCAAAGTAATGTCTCTGCTTCTGAATATGCTATCTAGGTTGGTCATAACTTTCCTTCCAAGGAGTAAGCGTCTTTTAATTTCATGGCTGCAGTCACCATCTGTAGTGATTTTGGAGACCCCCAAAAATAAAGTCTGACACTGTTTCCACTGTTTCCCCATCTATTTCCCATGAAGTGATGGGACTGGATGCCATGATCTTCATTTTCTGAATGTTGTGCTTGAAGCCAACTTTTTCACTCTCTTCTTTCACTCTCATCAAGAAGCCCTTTAGTTCTTCTTCACTTTCTGCCATAAGGGTGGTATCATCTGCATATCTGAGGTTATTGATATTTCTTCCAGCAATCTTGATTCCAGCTTGTGCTTCCTCTAGCCCAGCATTTCTCATGATGTACTCTGCATATAAGTTAAATAATCAGGGTAACAATATACAGTCTTATCGTACTCCTTTTCCTATTTGGAACCAGTCTGTTGTTTCATGTCCAGTTTTAACTGTTGCTTCCTGACCTGCATACAGATTTCTCAAGAGGCAGGTTAGGTGGTCTGGTATTCCCATCTCTTTCAGAATTTTCCACAGTTTATTGTGATCCACACAGTCAAAGGCTGTGTGGTATTTAATGAGGTAAGCCATCCATTGATATAACACATGTGAATAATAGGCATTCTACTTTAAATTATATACTAATTGTATTAGAATGGTTTAAGAGAAAAAAAAACCTTTACAATGCCTTTACAAATGTTGTCATCTTTATGCATTTCTGTACACCTAAGAGGAACTCAAGATGCTGTATTTTCTCCATCTAGAAAGATCTGCTTTCTCTTATCCCTCTATGGTATCCAAGAAACCTTTCATGGTTATCCTGTCCTAAATTGCATCAAGGACATGATTTTTGCTTCCTTCCTGAACTTCTATACTCTCTGTACTTGTTGGTCACTTATCAAACACTACCGTTCTTTGTCAGAAAATTAAAGTATTAGTCATTCAGTTGTGCCTGACTCTTTGCAACCCCATTGACTGTAGTCCCAGGTTCCTCTACCCATGGGATTCTCCAGGCAAGAATACTGGATTGGGTTGCCATTCACCTTTTCCAGGGGATCTTCCCAAACCAAGAATCAAACCTGGATCTCCCACACTGCAGGCAGATTCTTTACCAACTGATACACCTAGTGTAGTATAAAGCTGTGTGGCTCCAGATGAATTTAAACCCCTTTGCTGAAGGTAGAAATCACACCAACCTAACAATAATCTAACATTATATTTTGGACATAGCATAATTTAGCTGACTAGTTACAAAGACTGATCAAGATTGAGCTAAGATCTAATATATGAAACAAATCTTCAAATATTAGGAATAATATCTCTTGAAGATAAAAGTTGTAATTAACTTCCAAGTAATGGAAGTCACAAGGAAATCTGAGGTTGAAGAACAAAAATAAAGCCTATTCACAGAGTGAAAGTTGCTCAGTCGTGTCCAGCTCTTTGCAACCCCATGGACTATACAGTCCATGGAATTATCCAGGCCAGAATACTGGAGTGGGTAGCCTTTCCCTTCTCCAGGGGATCTTCCCAATCCAGGGATCAAACCCAGGTCTCCCTCATTCCAGGCGGGCTCTTTACCAGCTGAGCCACAAGGGAAACCCACTATTCACAGAAGTCTGGGTTTAAAAAACAAAAATGAAACCTATTCAAAAACAAATAAATAAAACTGCTTATAAACCTTCAGAGATGGTAGAATGCTAAAGTGTTGTGAAAAATCAAACATACTCCATTTAGTTCCTGACATATTCCAAAAAGGCAGCGAGGAGATCCAGTAGGTTTCACCAACTAGTCAGTTGCTAAGCAACTCATCATTAATATGGATGTAAAGTGCCTTGATAATGATAATGGGCATCAGAGGATGTCCTTGCATTAGTACAGTGACACAATCATAGAGAAATGCAAAAATAAAGAAGGATAAACCCAGGTGGTCCTCAGATGCTAACCTCAAACAACAGACCTTTAAAAAGATCCTATGTCTTAGCACAAATATACATACTGAACACGTGACCATTTCACAGCAGATATTCTTCATTATAGAAGTACTATACAAGTCACAAGAGTACTATGAAAACAATCTGAGTAATGACGTGCTTAAAATAAAAATCTTTATTTCGATGTCTATTTCCATATTTTCTATTTATGTTGTAAAATAGTATGCTTAAAATTAAATCCCAAGTTCTCAAGTTATTGTCACTGTCATTTTCACTGCTGATGAATAAAACACTTCATTTATGATAAAAAAAAAAGTCCTAAAAAGTGTACTAGTCACATGGGAAGGTTTTTGAAAATGCACCAGGTATCCTTTACTAGCTATGGCAATTACATTTTTTATAATTATACAGTCATCCAGAGACATAAGAGCATACTGAAGTTAAAGAGAATAATAAAATAGTAGAGCCTTTCCCCTTGATCATAAATTCTCAGGAGACACAGATGGGGACCCTCTACAAATTGATGACAGCTTGAGATAATCTTGTGGCTTCCCTGGTGGCTCAGACAGTAAAGAAGCTGCTGCAGTGCAGGAGACATGGGTTTGATCCCAGGGCTGGGAAGATCCCCTGGAGGAAGGCATGATAACCCACTGCAGTAATCTTGCCTGGAGAATTACATGGACAGAGGAGCCTGCTGGGCTACAGTCCATAATCTGGTTGTGTGAGCACACGGCCATTAACATCATGAGTTGTTTCTGCTTTGGGGTTCACCCCAGAACATTCTACATATATATAGAGCTTATATATGTCTTATATATATATATAACAGAGCAGACTTCAAAGGAAAATGAATGGTACTCCTCAGTTTTCTTCCTCTCGGGGTAATTTTAAGATTGTTTTCACTCTGATTCATTTATGGCCTCAAAAGTTAGACCATCTTACTACCAATAAGAGTTGCCAAGAGCTACACAGAACAAGGTTGAAAAAAGGTGGGACTAAAAGAAAGTGTAATTTTTTTTTAATAACAAATACAGAATCTTACATGGAGAGTTTTCTAAAAGTTACATTTGTATCTCAATTTCTAAAGATCAATTTTTATAATAAAAAAAACTAAAAGTGAAATGTCTTTGATAAATTAACTATGTGAACACTTGAAATACATAAAAATGATAAGCTAGTGTTCATGGTGTTGACTGAATTCACATGTCAACCATCAGTACAGTGTGAGTGCCTCTAAGCTGAGAGCTCTCTATTGCTGTTGTTCAGTCGTTCAGTCGTGTCTGACTCTGTGACCCCATGGACTGTAGCCCACCAGGGTCCTCTGTCCATGGGGTTCTCCAGGCAAGAATACTGGAGTGGGTTGCCATTCCCTTTTCCAGGGGATCTTTCAGACCCAGGGATTAAACCCACGTCTCTGACATTGGCAGGCAGATTCTTTACCAATGAGCTACCTGGGAAGACCCCAACTCCTCTGAGCCAAGGTTACTGGCCTGCTCTCTGTTTATTCTGTGGAAGCTGAGATGGGAACCACAGCCGGCTCCCTGCCCCTCCTCAGCTCTCAGGGCAAGTGGGCAGCTCACCACTCACGCCCCATCATGCCTCACCAAACATCCTCTGGCCAGCATTTTTCCTTTGGAGCCATTGAACAGGCCATTTTTGTATATTCTGTGTGGATTAAGTACAAAGAGCACTGTGCACCTCCATTAAAATAGAAACCTAATTGTTGCGACGTTAACAAACATAAGTCAAGTGTTATTGTTAACAAATAAGAAGACCAACACCTTTGGGAGCTGCCAAGGGTTTTCACAGTTTTCTACCTTCAGCGAGTCAGTTCTTCTTTCTCCCTTTTCACTCCATTTAATCAATTAGAAAACACATGTCTGCTTGTTTTCAAAATCCACATTATTGAAAGCCCAGAAAACAATTATGGAAAACGGGGCAGAGCAAAATGCCACAGTCATTCATGCTGTTTAAAGTTTTCCTGAACATCTGTTTTCTGTTGCTTCTTTCTCACTTAAATGGGTTATACCTAGGCCCTCAAAAAACTGGAGTCTGGAATACGAAGAATTGTTTTGGCTAATACAGAAAGTACTTCCTTACAATACCAGAAGTAAAGGTCAGAGTCTTAGAGAGTAGGTAAAAACATCCTTTCTCTTTTGGTCTACTAATTTCTTCAATCTGAAGAAGAATGATCTGATTTCTTCAAGCTGATTTGATCCAAATAAAAATAGAGCTAGTGTACATAGTTTTGAATTTGAACTATTAATAAATCAGTTTTAGCTCATAGTTACTGTTTTATGTATCTCACAAGAACTTTCACCAACTGATCCATAAATAAGGTGACTAAATAGAGTTTTGTAATTATGTTTTTGAAAAAAATTCATCGCCTTCAGGTAATTGTATTACGGCTTTATTTTGAGGATTATTAGTTTGGATTATTTTAAATCAGGACACAGTTGAGAAAAGCGATAATAATGCCTTTCAGAGAAGTAAGAAGCACTATGCGCTCTTGTGCTGCTATCTCTGCCCAGCACGGTGGAGACAGGGCTCAGCACATAAAAGAACTGTCTGCTGAAGAACTACAACTTATCTATGCTCAGTATTAGCAAGAGCCCCAAGGCAACACGGAAGATGTTGTCAAAGTGTAGCTGGGAACCTGCTAGCTGGGAATCTGTTGATGGCGGCTTTACAGCCATCACTTTGAAACTTGTAAGCCCGAGTGTTGGTCGGTGTGCACGCTTTCTGCAAATGTATGAAGAAAGCCTTTGTGCTGTGGCTGTGTGCGTCTAAAACCTGATGAAATAACTGTGATTTGACACGTGTGCTCAACTGTACACTTAGGTAATGCCCAAATCAAACTGGTTATCCCAGTTTTTAAAAGTAAAATTTTCAGGGACCTCCCTGGTGGTCTGGTGGTTAAGAATCCACCTGGCAATGCAGGGGGACTCGGGTTCAGTAGCTGATCGCCGATCAGAGAACCAAAATCCCACATACCAAGGGGCAACTGAGCTTCCATGCTGAAGGAAAGTTACATGGCTCAAAATAGCCTGGAGTTAAAACTACCCTCCAGGTCCTCCCCAACATCCTATGCACAACAAAGAACTCTCTCACCCGAAGGAAAAAATGGACATTAAGGTTGATTATGCCCAGCTCCCAGCCAATTCCAGCCTCTGGCCGATCTCCAAAATTCCTTGCCCCAGCTGTTTAAGAGATAACTAATCAGAAACGTGGCACCCCACTCCAGTACTCTTGCCTGGAAAATCCCATGGATGGAGGAGCCTGGTAGGCTGCAGTCCACGGGGTCGCTAGGAGTTGGACACGACTGAGCGACTTCACTTTCACTTTTCACTTTCATGCACTGGAGAAGGAAATGGCAACCCACTCCAGTGTTCTTGCCTGGAGAATCCCAGGGACGGGGGAGCCTGGTGGGCTGCCGTCTATGGGGTCGCACAGAGTCGGACACAACTGAAGTGACTTAGCATAGCAATCAGAAACAACCTTGGAGAAGACCAGGCCCCCTTAAGACAGTAGCTTTCCACATATATGCCTATACTTACTCTTTTCTTGGGTTAGTGCAGCGGTGCAGTAATCTGACTGCTGCCCCTTCTCGCCTCATTAAAGGTGATCTGTTCCTGTAAAGTGCCGGCCCGCTGCTTTTTCTGAACCTCGCCTTCTCTAACTCCCTTACCCTACACGTGCCGCAGCTCCTGAGCCGCAGAGCCACAACTCGAGTTTGCACAGCGACTCAAAACATCCCACATAACACAGCGAAGATGCCGTGTGCCCCAACTAAGACCTCATGCAGCCAAACACGTGTATAATACATAAATAAATTCTTTAAAAAGGTGAAAATTGTCAGCCATTTGGAAGAATAATGCATTTGAAATCTGGGTGCATTAATACATATCTGAAAGAGCTGATTTCCTTGCACCACAGGAGGGGGATTTTAAAAGTCCCGAGAGAGTGGGAGCTACGGGAAACACATGGGGTTAAGGGAAAGCCACTGTGGCCAGACACACGAGTGGAGGTGGCTAGACCAATTGCAGAGAGGAGCGGTTAAGGGTAGAAACTCAGTTGGGAGGATGCTACCATCACCACCGTCTGCTTCCTGACAGAATTTAGAAGCTTAGGAAAGAGTTTTCTCACTCTCTGTTAATGAGATGCTTGGGGCAGGTTATCTGGGAGCTCGGTGTCTGCAGGATGCAGGCGGAGCATCATGGGCGCTGCAGGCATCAGAAGGCTTGGCCGGAGCTCGATGTCCGCCTCTGTGTGGTCCAGCCAAGCAAGTGAGGGAGGCCCCACTTACGGGTCACCTGTGTCTTTCCAGATCTGCTGTGTCCCCCCCTCACGAGGCAGCCACTTCCCCCCAACAAGGGTCCCAAGCGGAGGCGGAGGAAGCGGCCAGTCCTGTATCAGGAAAAGAGTATGTCAAGGCTGTATATTCTCACCCTGCTTATTTAACTTCTATGCAGAGTACGTCAGCAAAATGCTGGGCTGGATGAAGCACAAGCTGGAATCAAGACTGCCAGGAGAAATATCAATAACCGCAGATATGCAGATGATACCATCCTTACGGCAGAAAGCGAGAGGAACTAAAGAGCCTCTTGATAAGGGTGAAACAGGGGAGTGAAAAAGCTGGCTTAAAACTCAACATTTAAAAAACGAAGTTTATGACATCTGGTCCCATCACTTCATAGCAAATAGATGAAGAAATAATGGAAACAGTGAGAGACTTTTATTTTCTTGGGCTCCAAAATCAGTGTAGATGGTGACTGAAGCCATGAAATTAAATGACGCTTGCTCCTTGGATGAAGAGCTATGACCAACCTAGACAGCATAGTAAAAAGCAGAGACATTACTTTGCCAACAAAGGTCTGTCTAGTCACAGCTATGGATTTTCCAGTAGTCATGTATGGATGTGAGAGTTGGACCATAAAGAAGACTGAGCATTGAAGAATTGATGCTTTTGAACTGTGGTGTTGGAGAAGATTCTTGAGAGACCCTTGGATGGCAAGGAGATCCAACCAGTCCATCCTAAAGAAAATTAGTCCTGAATATTCATTGGAAGGACAGATGCTGAAGCTGAAGTTCCAATACTTTGGCCGCCTGATGCGGAGAACTGACTCATTGGAAAAGACCCTGATGCTGGGAAAGATTGAAGGTAGGAGGAGAAGGGGACGACAGAGGATGAAATGGTTGCATGGCATCACCGACTCAATGGACATGAAGTTCAGCAAACTCTGGGAGATGATGAAGGACAGGGAAGCATGGTGTGCTGCAGTCCATGGGGTCGCAAAGAGTCAGACACAACCAAGAGACTGGACAACAACAAATCTACAGAAAACTGTACAAGATCATATTCATTGTGAGCTACTCTTATGTCTAAATTAAAATGTTCCTACTGGGATAGCACGGAGAAGGCAATGGCACGCCACTCCAGTACTCTTGCCTGGAAAATCCCATGGACAGAGGAGCCTGGTAGGCTGCAGTCCATGGGGTTGCTAAGAGTCAGACACGACTGATCGACTTCACTTTCACTTTTCACTTTCATGCATTGGAGAAGGAAATGGCAACCCCCCTCCAGTGTTCTTGCCTGGAGAATCCCAGGGACGGGGGAGCCTGATGGGCTGCTGTCTATAGGGTCGCACGGAGTCAGGCACAACTGAAGCAACTTAGCAGCAACTGGGATAGCAATGCATTTTCACTTATTCTTTTTTGGATGAAGAATAATGCCTGTCCATCACCTCCCAATGATAATGTCAAAGGTGAGCAATGAGCAGAGAAAAGAGAAAGAGGTGAAAAGGCAGGACTGGAAAGGGAAGAGAAGAGCCTGTAAGTCAGTTATTGGACCAGACCTTCTGCTCTGTGGGCTGCCGTCACCATCAGTCAACAGGGAGGAAGGGCACGGGGACAGAATTCATTAAAGTGAGGAGCTCAGAATCTGCCTGCAATATAGGAGACCCCAGTTCGATTCCTGGGTCAGGAACATCCCCTGGAGAAGGGATAGGCTACCCACTCAAGTATTCTTGGGCTTCCCTGGTGGCTCAGCTGGTAAAGAATCTGCCTGCAATGTGGGAGACCTGGGTTCAATCCCTGGGTTGGGAAGATCCCCTGGAGAAGTGTACAGCTACCCACTCCAGTATTCTGACCAGGAGAATTCCATGGACTGTATGGAGGTTGCAAAGAGTCAGATACAACTGAGCAACTTTCACTTTCAAGGAGCGCAGGAAGTCACAGAGATTTAGAGTCAGTGGGAGGTGAGAGCTTCCTGTCACAGCTGCTGAAACCCTTGGTCTCTGGTTGATAGAAGATTATGCTCAATGACATGTGTGTACATCAGTGACCCTTCATGCTTATGAGGGCTTATTACGCGTCAAGCCTCGCAGTTTCTTGTGAGACAAATCACTTACCAGACTGTCTTAGGACATCTGAGGTGTCTCATTTTTTTCATCTCTTTTATCAAAATGCCTGAGCCTAACGGGCAAAAGAACTGTGTGGTTTAGTTTCTCAGAGAAGAGTTTAAAATAAACGGAAAGAATGTTTCAAATTTTAACACAGAAATGCAAGATCGACCAAAGTTTAGGTTATTTCAAAATCATTCCTTTCAAAAAGAAAGTCCTAACTACGTCCAGATAATTTGGAACATGTTATTTCATAATCAGATTTCTAACTTTGATGATATTATTTTTTCTGCTAATGCAGATGAAGGACTTCCCCACTGGCTTAGACAGTAAATTTAAAAGAAACAGAAGTTACATTGTCTAGAATTTAATCAGGGTACAATGGTGAGAAAGCAGAAATAACAGCAAAATAGAAAATATATTCAGGTCACCTGCCACCGACACACATTGTGTATCAATGTTACTATAATATGGAATAAAGGTTAATTTAAAAAAGAATACTCAGGAAAAACACAAAAGCTTTTGGGTTTTCATTCAGGTACATTCCACATTAAATTAGCAGCCCTGAATTAAAATTCTGGAAAGCTTTCATTTCCCAGGTAATCACAATTGGGCTTGAGAAAAGCCTGTCACCTTGTGGCCATTCCCTGCAATAGCAACCGTAAAAGTTTTGCTTGTGAGTCCTTGTTCAGTTGCTCAGTGGTGTCCGACGTTATGACACAAATTATTCACAGCACACACAGCTCACTGTGGGGCTTCAGCGTAGTGGGTCACCAGGCTGGGCAGGCTCCAGGGCAGGTAAAGCAGGTCCAGGGTCCAGAAGAAAGCCTTTCAGGGGAGGCGCTCAAGTACACTCCCTGAAGAGGATTCAATTTAGGGAAGTTAATACTCAGGTTACCTCTGAGAGGATACTGGGAGTTTTCCAGGCAGTCAGGAAAGAACAATGGATGCAGAGGTGATGAACAGAAATAATCACAAATGACTCTGCATACCTAAGATGAAGAAGTGTTTGGGTATAAGAGAAGGTGAGGGCGATTTACAAGGTTCAGATTAGGAGCACTTCTGTGTACCATTTCAGAGGCTTTGATTTTATACATAGGAACTCAGGAAACACTGAAACTTTGGAAGGGGAGGTTGGTGTTTGAAGGAAGACCCCCTGAAGACAGAAGGCTTCTCATGGGGCTGATCTAAATGACCCCAATAAGACCTATTTTTTGTTTTTTAATTTTAAAATTTATTACTTTTACAGCCTTATTAGGAAATAATTATACATCACTGTATAAGTTTAAGGCATACACCACGAGTTTTGATTGATATGTGTTGTGAAATGATTGCCACAGTAGGCTCAGTTAACATCCATCTTCTCATTCATCATTTTCTTATCTCTTGAATTATGCTTTGAGTACTTCATAAGACTTTAGAAGATTCACATATCTCTAGCTGAGTTATGCTCATTCTAATGCCTTTAAACAAAATTGGAACAGTCACATTATTTTTCTTTACTTTTTTTTTATTGGAGTATAGTTACTTTACACTGTTATGTTAATTTCTGCTGTACAGCAAAGTGAATCAGCCACATGTATACACATATCCCCTCTTTTTCGGATTTTCTTCCCGTTTAAGTCAGCACAGAGCACTGAGTCGTTTCCTGTGCTGTACAGTAGGTTCTCCTTAATTATCTATTTTATACATCACAGGCTTGTCCTGGTGAAGGGGCTTGCATAACTCAATGAAACTATGAGCCATGCCATGCAGGGCCACCCAAGACAGACAGGTCATAGTGAAGAGTTCTGACAAAATGTCGTCCACTGGAGAAGAAAGTGGCAACCCATTCCAATATTCTCGCCTGGAAAACCCCATGAACAGTGTAAAAAGGCAACAGTCCATGGGATCGCAAAGGGTTGGACACAACTTAGCAACTAAACAACAACAAAGTGAATAGAAGACCCAATTTTTAAAAAAGTATTTCCTGTTACTTTTATAGAAGTACAATGGAAATATCTAGATTACTGGTAGTTACTGTTTCTTAAACTGTTTCATTGAAGTACTGAAGCGTAATTGTCATATGCGTGGGTGCTTGCTTTAGTCATGTCCTACTCTTTATGATCCCATGAACTGTAGCCTGCCAGGCTCCTCTGTCCACGGGATTCTCCAGGCGAGAATACTGGAGTGGGTTGCCATTTCCTCCTCCAAGGGATCTTCCCAACGCAGGGATCAAACCTGCATCTCCTGTGACTCCTGCATTGCAGGTGGATTTTTTTACCCACTGAGCCACCAGGGGAGTCCTGTAATTGGCATAGAAGCAATGATGTTCTGTGCTGTGCTTAGTTGCTCAGTCACGTTCGACTCTTTGTAACCCCCATGGACTGTAGTTCACCAGGCTCCTCTGTCCATGCAGATTCTCCAGGCAAGAATACTGGAATGGGTACCATGCCCTCCTCCAGGGGATCTTCCAAACCCAGGGATCGAATCCAGGTCTCCCTCATTGCAGGCAGATTCTTTACTATCTGAGCCACCAGCCCATTAACAATGATAGTTTGGAGGAAAATAGTAAAGCTCTATTTGATCAGCTGTGCTTGGTGTGTCCCACAGAACAGACTGACTCAGAGATGGAGGCGTGAAGGGTATTTCTAAATTCATGTTTAGGAAAACCGGGACTGATGGTACTATTAGCCCACACACACTTCATCACTCACTCTCATCTCCATGACCTAAATAAAGCAGATGGAATCTAAGGTACCATGTTGCAGTAGAGAAAAGTGTATAAAAAATGGAACCACAGTGAATTTATTTCAAATAGTAAATGCTCAAGTACAAGACTGAATGTATCATAAAAGAAAGGACAGTGGCAATTAGATCAATCAAAAATACTGAGTCCAGGTACTTCCCTGGTGGTCCAGTGGCTAAGACTCCACAGTCCCAGTGCAGGGGGTGTGGGTTTGATCCCTGATCATGACAGGTTGTTGCTGAGCCATTAAAGATGCTGGGATTCTTGGCCTCTGGAGGAAAAGAATTCAACCTGGGGCCAGTGACGAGGCTTGATCGCTCAGAGCTTTTGTGTAATAAAGTTTTATTAAGTATAAAACAGATAGAGAAGGCTTCTGACATAGACATTGGAAGGGGGCAGAAAAAGTGCCCACCTGCTAGTCTTAAAGAGTCGGACACGACTGAGCAACTGAACTGAACTGAACTGATATACCTACTAGCAGGCTGCTAATTAGAGAAAGGAAACATCTCAAAACTCAGAGAGTGGCACCAGGCCTCTCACCCACAATATGCATTTTGAGATAACATTGGCACAAGGTGAATTGGCCCAGGCCATAAAACTATTGACATGAATCTTGAAGCAAGGCAGGTTTCCAAGCAAATATATAGTCTCATTAACATAGCTTAAGAGAACACTTGCATAATTAAAACACACTGGTTTGTTGAATAAAACATACTGGTTTGTCAAGTCAGTTCTGAGTCTTATCAACTTGAAGAAAGACATAGTCTTAGGTAAATACACAGTTCATTAACATAGCTTAAGAAAAACATTTCCATAAGAAAACACATTGGTTAGCTCAAGGTTTGAGAAAAGTTAAGTTCAGGTGGAGCCAGGTGTTGTCATGGCAACACAGAAGGACCATGGCAACAACAAAGAAACCTCCTTTTAATTTTGTGTAGAGAAGGGAAAAAACCTGACACTTGTAGTTTGTTTCCTCCTGCCACTTAAGAGAGAGAGAAAAAACGTCTGACCTTTGTAGTCTATTTTCTCCATTTGGAGACCCCTAGCCTTCCTGCCCGAGAAGGCAATGGCACCCCACTCCAGTACTCTTGCCTGGAAAATCCCATGGACGGAGGAGCCCAGTGGGCTGCAGCCCATGGGGTTGCTAAGAGTCAGACACGACTGAGCAACTTCACTTTCATGCATTGGAGAAGGAAATGGCAACCCACTCCAGTGTTCTTGCCTGGAGAATCCCAGGGACGGGGGAGCCTGGTGGGCTGCTGTCTATGGGGTTGCACAGAGACAGACACGACTGAAGCGACTTAGCAGCTCAGCAGCAGCAGCCTTCCTGCCTGTTACCCTCTCAGTCAGGGAACTAGATCCCACATGTCGCAACTAAAAAGTCCGCACGCTGAGATGAAGATGAAACAGTCCACACACTGCAACTAAGGCCTAGGGCAGCCAAATACATTTTAAAATAAGTTTTTAAAAAAAGAAATATTGAGTCCATTTTTACTAAGTAAGAATATTGAGTAATGTTATGTGATTGCAAAGAAATGTTACAAGATGGTGAAATGTGCTGAAGGAAAATATTATCGTAACAACTTTTAAACACTTCAGATAAACAAGGACTATAACCATCATTTTATTGCAAGCAAACTATGCATGCTATGGCTGACAAAAGTGGCCCTTATTTTTCTCATGCAATTGGCTCTTTTTATCATGCTATTCTGCCAACTAAAGAAGCCCACTGAACTGCGTCCTGAAGGTTTGCAGCAGGTTGAGTCTGCACTCCCAGAGCCCAGTAATTTTTCCAAGTGAAAACAACTTGCTTGACTTATAAATCTTGACTTATAAAAATGTTACAACATATTCCTAAAGTGTAGCGTAGGGAACTGTGACAATTCCCACAATTATAATACAATGTGAGATCAGATCAGGTCAGATCAGTCACTCAGTTGTGTCCGATTCTTTGCGACCCCATGAATTGCAGCACGCCAGGCCTCCCTGTCCATCACCAACTCCCGGAGTTCACTGAGACTCACGTCCATCGAGTCAGTGATGCCATCCAGCCATCTCATCCTCTGTCATCCCCTTCTCCTCCTGCCCCCGATCCCTCCCAGCATAATACAATGTAACAGGATCTAAAATGGAAATATTTTGGTTCATGTTACATAAATGGCAAGAGAATAGTTGAGGTTCAGCTCTGTACTTACTATTATAAAGTCATCGTCAGCAGAAATAATGTCTGTATTTCATTATCATTTTTAGTCTCACTGTTTATGATCTTAAGCACAAAGTCAGTCAAGCACATATTAGACAATTTACAATTTCTTATAAGAAAGGATTACATTTGAATTATTTACCCAGGTGTGTCAAAAAAAAAAAAAAAAAGAGATTACACTTGTTTGCTCATGACTAGTAATCTAATACAAAACAAAGGAAAACTTGTTCTCCTCAAGCATCGGGGGCGACAGAAACATTTCAGTGCCTACTGGGGTTCACTGTGAATACTAGTGTGTTTACATCAATAAAAACTAGACTAACGTTTCTGATGACTGTTTCTCGGGAATAAGTAGACTGATAATCATCACAGCTTTATTTCCAGGGAGACACACTTGGAGGAGATGAGCCCGAGGTGCCTTCTCTGATGAAGGAGGAAGCGTACTGTTTGCTTGGATGACTGTGGGGCTGACCTCCGCTCCCTGGCTTTGCTCTCACCTAAGGAGCGGTTCGGACTTCCCAAGTGACTCAGTGGTAAAGGATCTACCTGCCAAGCAAGAGACATGGGTCAGAGCCCTGGGTCAGGAGGATCCCCTGAAGAAGGGAATGGCAATCCACTCCAGTATTCTTGCCTGGGAAATGCCTTGGACAGAGGAGTCTGGCGGGTTCCAGTCCATGGGACCCCAAAGAATCTGGCGCAACTGAGTGACTAACACTTTCACTGTGAATGAGCAACCGCAAGGCAAAGGGAGGCACTGAATCACATCCACCGACCACCAGCGTTTACAGCCTCAGCCAGACCTGGGCTGTGAGGTCACCCAGCCCCGGGACCAAAAGCATGAGATGAAGAAGAAGAGCAACGAGTGCCTGTGTCCTGTGTGGTCTGCCCTCAGGTACGTACGTCTGTCTCCTTTTTACAAAATGAAATTCGGAGTTCCTGCTGCAGTTGGGTCCCTAGCGTCCATTAGGTAACTTGGATTAGCTGGCCCCACTCCGGCTCCCGCCCCTGCAGGGATGCAATCTCTCTCATTCAGGCACCAAGTGGAACATCAGAGTTCTCTATGCACAGCGGGCATCTCCACCTCCGTCACACCTGCATGGAGTCAGGGGCGTGAAGCCTTTGTGAGTCTAAAACCAACACACCAAGATCCAGGGGCACGGTGTCAAGTATCAGGACTAACAAGTGGGACTTCCTTGGAGGTCCACTGGGTAAGCTTCCACCTATCAGTGCAGGGGACACAGGTTCAATCCCTGGTCTGGGAAGATCCCACATGCTGTGGGGCAACTAAGCCTGAACGCTACAACTACTGAAGCCCGTGCACCGAGAGCCCACAACATGCTCCACAAAAAAAAAAAAAAAAAAAAAAGGCACCGCAATGAGAAGCCCTGGTGCTCTCGGGAACTAGAGAGGAGCCTCCTGTCGCAGCAACTAAACAAAGCCTGAGTGCAGCAAGAAGACCCAGTACAGCCGAAAATAAGATAAAAATCAAAGCCAAAACATGACTCACAAGTGGTCCATGCTGTGTCTCAAATAGCAAACTATAACTGTGCTGAAAAGTATGAATAACACATTTATTGACTGCAGTGACCTACTCTTAGAAGGGAGTTTAAAAATAAACCATTTTAATGATCTTTGCTGACTGTTTATCTGCTTTTTAAAAGCAACTTTCTGTTAAACAAATGTTTTCTAATGATCAATAAAGCGAGCTAGTACAAACTTAACGTTCTTTACAACAGAAAGAATACACATACATGAAATATTTGAAAGTGGGAAAGTGCCTTTTTTAGAGTTCTATGGTTATAGAAGGATTTGTATGCTAGAGAAAGTGTGTATCATCTCCTAAGATGGTTTCACATTCATGGGACAGTCAACATCTCATTCTCCAGCTGCTATTGGACCCCTGGGCATTTCTAATACTTTTCTTCATTTGACAACATGCTCAGCCGCTCAGTCATATTCGACTTTTTGAGACCCCATGGACTGTAGCGCACCAGCCTCCTCTGTCCATGGGATTCTCCAGGCAAGGATAGTAGAATGGGTTGCCATGCCTTTCTCCAGGGGATTTTCCCAACTCAGGAATCAAACCCGTGTCTTTCACACCTCCTGCACCGGCAAGTGGATTCTGTACCACTGCACCACCTAAGAAGCCCTAATATGATGTTACAAACTTAAAAACAAATCCCCCGCGTGATAGAATTGGAGGCTAAATGTAAATCTACTGGCTGTTCACACTAAGTCGACAAGGCCTCTCTTTACCACCCCCTCCAAAGCCATCCTGTCACTGGGAGCAGGAGCCATGGTCACCACAATAAATAACCCGTGAGCTGAGTCTCCTCGGTCCTGCTGCCTCTCCCTGGCCCCAGACAGGCTTCCTCGCTGTGCCCCTGCCTCGGGGTCTTTGCAGGTTCTGTTCCCTCTCCTGAGAACAAGCTTCCACAAGTGTCCCCCTCATCTCTGGCACACAACGAGCTCCAGCACTCTCAGGCTGTTGTTCAAATGTTACCTTCTTAGAGAGATACCCTTAACCATCTTTACAAACACTGTATCAACACCAGAAATTCCCTAAATAGCTTCCCTGCTTGTTTTATTCACAGGGCTTAACGACATATCTCTCTGCAGTTTCCTTTATTTACAGATTTATTAATCCCCCGTCTTCTCTCTCCTCACTAGACCTTGAGCTCCATGAGGACAGGTTTTGATTGCTTATCCATTGCTTGCAACCCTAGAGCCTACTCACGTGCCTAATATGCAGTCAGGTTTTTGCTTTGTTTGTTTTCTAATGGGGTATAGAAGCTTTACAACGTGTTCATTTCTACCACACAGCAAAGTGAATCAACTATACGGATATATAAATTCCCTCATTTCTGGACTTCCTTCCCATTTAGATCATCACAGAGCACCGAGTAGGGTTCCCTGTGCTGTGCAGTAGGTTCCCCTTAGTTATCTATTTTATGCACAGTAATGAGGGCTGAGGGGTAATTTCATATCAAGGGAAATTTTTTTTTTTACTATTCAATTATGTCTGCCTCTGAAGTTGCATCTTAGAATGTGAACCATCACCAGCACATCAACTTAGAGCAACCATACTCATCCTAACCCTATTCTGCCTGAGGCCTTGCAACGTCTCCCGCATTCTCCTGTGGTCCACACCTAAACTGCGATGCACAAAGCCTTACTCGTAAAATTCCACCACCGGGTTCCGGTGACTCAGCCCTGACATGACATTGAAAGTCAGCATCAGTGCCGTGGATGGAACTGTTTCAAAGGCTGAATGTGGTAATCAGAGCCAATATTTAATCAATATACTATTTAAACAAAAAGTGAATACTCTCATCTCCTCACAAATATGGTTTTATTGATTCTTCTCTTTCTTAAATCTTTGTCCTTTTTATTTCACTACTACAACATTAGGCCATTTATTTGAAAGGCTGTTTTCTTTTTCATGTCATTTTAAAATTGTCTTATGAAACTATCATCTTTATTCATGCAAACATAATGCCATAGTCAAACAGCTTAAACTCGTATTTATTTTAAAACAATTTCTGCTCGTTTTCCAGATGATTGTACAGGAGGCAGTGATCAAGACTGTCCCCAAAAAAAGAAATGAAAAAAGGCAAAATGGCTGTCTGAGGAGGCCTTACAAATAGCTGAGAAAAGAAGAGAAGTGAAAGGCAAAGGAGAAAACGAAAGATAAATATATACCCATTTGAATGCAGAGTTCCAAAGAATAGCAAGGAGAGATAAGAAAGCCTCCCTCAGTGATCAATGCAAAGAAATAGAGGAAAACAATAGAATGGGACAGACTAGAGATCTCGTCAAAAAAATTAGAGATACCAAGGGAACATTTAATGCAAAGATGGGCACAGTAAACAACAGAAATGGTATGGACCTAACAGAAGCAGAAGATATTAAGAACAGGTGGCAAGAATACACAGAACTATTCAAAAAAGATCTTCACGACCAAGATAATCACGATGGTGTGATCACTCATCTAGAGCCAGACATCCTGGAATGCAAGGTCAAGAGGGCTTTAGGAAGCATCACTACAAACAAAGCTGGTGGAGGTGATGGATTTCCAGTTGAGCTATTTCAAATCCTAAAAGATGATGCTGTGAAAGTGCCGCATTCAGTCAGTAAGTCATTTCAGTCACTCAGTCATGTCCGACTCTTTGCAGTCCCATGGACTGAAGCACACTGGGCTTTCCTGTCCATCACCAACCACTGGAGGTTACTCAAACTCATGTCCATTGAGTCAGTGATGCCAACCAATCATCCCACCCTCTGTCGTCCCCTTCTCCTTGTGCCTTCAATCTTTCCCAGCATCAGGGTCTTTTCAAATGAGTCAGTTCTTTGCATCAGGTGGCCAAAGTACTGGAGTTTCAGCTTCAGCATCAGTCCTTCCTGAATATTCAGGACTGATTTCCTTTAGGATGGACTGGTTTGATCTCCTTGCAGTCCAAGGGACCCTCAAGAGTCTTCTCCAACACCATGGTTCAATATACCACCAAATTTGGAAAACTCAGCAGTGGCCACAGGACTTGAAAAGGTCAGTTCAATTCCAATCCCAAAGAAAGGCAATGCCAAAGAATGCTCAAACTACCACACAATTGCACTCATCTCACATGCTAGCAAAGTACTGCTCTAAATTTTCCAAGCCAGGCTTCAACAGTACATGAACCGCGAACTTCCAGATGTTCAAGTTAGATTTAGAAAAGGCAGAGGAACCAGAGATCAAATTGCCAACATCCGTTGGATCATCAAAAAAAGCAAGAGAGTCCCAGAAAAACATCTACTTCTGCTTTATTGACTATACCAAAGCCTTTGACTGTGTGGATCACAACTGACTGTGGAAAATCTTTCAAGAGATGGGAATACCAGACCACCTGACCTGCCTCCTGAGAAATCTGTATGCAGGTCAAGAAGCAACAGTTAGAACTGGGCATGGAACAACAGACTGGTTCCAAATCGGGAAAGGAGTACGTCAAGGCTGTATATTGTCACCCTGCTTATTTAACTTATTGTGCAGAGTGAATCATGAGAAACACTGGATTGGATGAGTCACAAGCTGGAATCAAGATTGCCAGGAGAAATAGCAATAACATCAGATATGCAGATGACACCACCCTTATGGCATAAAGTGAAGAAAAACTAAAGAGCCTCTTGATGAAAGTGAAAGAGGAGAGTGAAAAAGTTAGCTTGAAACTCAACATTCAAAAAACTAAGATCATAGGATCTAGTCCATCACTTCATGGCAAATATATGGGGAAACAGTAGAAACAGTGGCAGACTTTATTTTGAGGGGCTCCAAAATCACTGCAGGTGGTGATTGCAGCCATGATATTAAAAGATGTTTGATTCTTGGAAGAAAAGCTATGACCAACCTAGACAGCATATTAAAAAGCAAAGACATTACTCTGTCAACAAAGGTCCTTTTAGTCAAAGCTATGGATTTTCCAATAGTCATGTAAGGATGTGAGAGTTGGACTATAAAAGAAGCTGAGAGCTGAAAACTTTATGCTTTTGAACTGTGGTCTTGAAGAAGACTCTTGAGGGTCCCTTGGACTGCAAGGAGATCCAACCAGTCCATCCTAAAGGAGATCAGTCTGGAATATTCATTGGAAGGACTGATGCTGAAGCTGAAACTCCAATACTTTGGCCACCTAATGCAGAGAACTGACTTATTTGAAAAGACTCTGATGCTGGGAAAGATTGAAGGCACAAGGAGAAGGGGACGACAGAGGATGAGCTGATTGGATGGCATCACCGACTCAATGGGCATGAGTTTGATTAAACTCCAGGAGTTGGTGATGGACAGTGAGGCCTGGCGTGCTGCAGTCCATGGGATCGCAAAGAGTCGAACACGGCTGAGTGACTGAACTGAACTGAACTGACAGAGAGTGTTTTAAAAAGATTCTGGGGGCTTCTTTGGTGGCTCAGTGGTAAAGAATCCACCTGCCAATGCAGGAGACACGGGTTCCATCCCTGTTCCAGGCAGACCCCACACGCTGCGGAGGAATTAAGCCTGTGCCATAACTATTGAGCCTGTGCTCTAGAGCCTGGGAGCAACAAGAGAAACCACCACACACCACACCTAGAAAAAAGCCCACACATCAGTGAAGACCCAGCACAGCCATAAGCAAATAAATAAAAAATTTTTTAAAGATTCTGTGCTGTACAGTAGGTTCTCATTAATTATCTATTTTATTCATAGTATCAATAATGTATATATGTCAATCCCAGTCCCCCAAATCATCTCACTCCTCTGTCCCCCTTGGTGACCTAAATGAGAAGGAAATCCAAAAGAAGAGGGGATATAGTTATACATACAACAGATTCACTTTGCTGTACAGTAGAAACAAACAGAACACTGTAAGCCAATTATACTCCAGTAAGTTTTATTTTTTTTAAAGGAAAAAAGAGATTCTGGTCTCATGCACCATTTAAACCCTACCTTAAAAACAGATCTCTCTAAAAAGAATGAGTCAGGTGAAAGCAGAAGTGGCCTTGAACCTGCTAAATTACTTTAGCTGGCTTGTACAGTCACCTGAGACCACACTTGTGAGTTTCTATATCACACAAAAACAGCATGTCAAGGATTCAGGGTGGTTCAGTATCTCAGGCAATGATTTGCTATGTAAACAAACATCTGATGAGGAGACTTTCGTGTGGTTCCCAGAAACAGACTACTTATTCTTCAGAGTCTGTCATTTAGGAATTGCCCTGTTGGGAAGACCTCGGTCAAGACAATGTCTGAACTGTCTTTGTCTATGTGGCCCTGAATATCTCGTCTCCAAGACAACCAGTCACTCACACACACGTGTCTGTCATGGAGTCATCACATCCTGCTGACACAGTCACAAGTCTTAAGCTTCCCTGAATTACTTGCACAGATGTCCTCCCAGCTTGTACTTATAATGTGTGGTCTCTGAGTATAGAGAGGATGAAGTCAGACTAACAAAACTGCATGTTCAAAGCTTTAAAAGTTATTATCATATAAATGTCACTGGTGACATCTTGCTCCATTACACTGGATAAGAAGCAAAAGTGTGTCAGTCGCTTCAGTTGTGTCTGACTCTTTGCGACCACATGGATCCTCTGTCCATGGAATCCTCCAGGCAAGAATATTGGAGGGGGTAGCCATTCCATTTTCCAAGGGATCTTCTCTACTCAAGGACTGATGATCAGTAAATCAAGTCAAAACCTAATGTGCACTTTTTATTGGCACTAAGGAATGTTGCTTTTGCTTATAAGGTCCAAGGACTTCTTCACGACACTTTTGTTTCAGTGTTATTTTTCCCCAATGCTCCAGGCCTTCACCAGACCTGACCTCAAGAGAAACCACTTTACAGAGGCTAACCTACTCAGGTTTCCTCACTGCCTACCTGTCCCGGGGCCAGGAATTACCCACCTCTGTTCCGGTTCTGAATCCCACATGGGATAAAGAAACATCTGGAGTGGAGACACACAAGTGGAAATTACCACAGGAGCCAGTCCTGGGCTAGGAAAGCCTTAACTGTAATTTGTGAGTTGCCTGAGGCTCATGGGCGACAACCTGTGTTAAAAACTCCAGAAGGACCTGATGATGGAGGGACACCCACAAGATTGTGTGCTTTTCCCTGAGGAGTTCAACCTGGTCCTCACATTAAATACCAGTGAGAAAACCCTTTATGCTCTAACAGAGACAGCACTCTGTTCTTCTTAACGAGGCTGCACTTGGGGAATCCTAAGAATGAGAGCCTAACCCACCTGGGGTCATCAGGGCCTAACTGAAGGAGCAGAAAGAAAGAAACAAATGAAATGTATGAAGCAATTTGTTGTTGTTCAGTCATGAAGTCACGTCCGACTCTGGAATCCCCTGGACTACAGCACTCCAGGCTTCCCTGTCTTTCACTGTCTCCTGGAGTTTGTTCAAACTCATGTTCACTGAGTCAGTGATGCCATCCAACCATCTCATCCTCTGTTGTCCCCTTCTCCTCCTGCCTTCAATCTTTCCCAGCATCAGGGTCCTTTCCAATGAGTCAGTTCTTCGCATCAGATGGCCAAAGTATTGGAGCTTCAGAGTCAGCCCTTCCAATGAATACTCAGGGTTGATTTCCTTTAGGATTGACTGGTTTGGTCTGTTTGCTGTCTGAGGGACTCTGAAGAGTCTTCTCCAGCACCACAGTTCGAAAGCATCAATTCTTCGGTACTCAGCATTCTTTATGGTCCAACTCTCACATCTATACATGACTACTGGAAAAACCATAGCTTTGACTAGATGCATCCCTGTTGGCAAAGTGATGTCTCTACTTTTTAATATGCTGTCTAGGTTGGTGATAGTTTTTCTTCCAAGGAGCAAGTGTCTTTTAATTTCGTGGTCCAGTCATCATCTGCAGTGATTTTGAAGCCCAAGAAAATAAAGTCTGTTGCTATTTCCATTGTTTCCCCATCTATTGCCATGAAGTGATGGGACCGGATGCCATGATCTTCTTTTTATGAATGTTGAGTTTTAAGCCAGCTTTTTCACTCTTCTCTTTCACTCTCATCAAGAGGCCCTTTAGTCTCTCTTTGCTTTCTGCCATAAGGGTGGTATCATCTGCATATCTGAGGTTGTTGATATCTCTCCCGGTAATCTTGATTCCAGCTTGTGACTCATCCAGCCCAGCATTTCTCATGATGTTCTCTGCATAGAAATTAAAGAAATAAGGTGACAGTATACAGCCTTGATGTACTTCTTTCCCAATTTTGAGCCAGTTCATTGTTCCATGCCTGGTTCTAACTGTTGCTTCTTAACCTGCATTCAAGTCTCTCAGGAGGCTGGTAAGACAGTCTGGTGTTCCTATTGCTTTAAGAATTTTCCACAGTTTGTTATTATCCACAATCAAAAGCTTTAGCATAGTTAATGAAACAGAAGTAGATGTTTTTCTGGAATTCTCTTTCTTTTTCTATGATCCAATGGATGTTGGCAATTTGACCTCTGGTTCCTCTGCCTTTCTAAATCCAGCTTGTACATCTGGAAGTTCTTGGTTCACGTACTGCTGAAGCCCATCTTGATGGATTTTGAGGATTACCTTGCTAGCATGTGAAATAAGCACAGTTGGTGTGGTAGTTTGAACATTCTTTGGCATTGCCCTTCTTTGGGATAAGAATGAAAACTGATCTTTTCCAGTCCGATGGCCACTGCTGAATTTTCCAAATTTGCTGGCATACTGAGTGCAGCACTTTAATGGCATCATCATTTTCAGGGTTATGAAACAATCCTGGCTGGAATTTTATGCTCAATCTACATAAGACCAAAGGTAAACAAGAAATCCTGAGAGACACCAGAGCGGGGGGAAAACAAAAACAAAGCACCTTGTGTGGTGTTGAAATAACTTTCTAGGTCCAAGGTGGAGCTGCTCCTGCCTAGGGTGCCATGGCAGCAAATTGAAACTTACATGACTTTTGTGTCTCTGGACATGTTCCTCTTGACCAGAAACACTGCATATCCAGTCAGTCAATCCCCAAAGGCCAAGCCAGTTCTGGGCTCTATACTTATTACCTTGCTCCTTCTTGTCCTAAACAAGATCAACTATGTTGCCCAGACAATCAGAAATTTTCTATTTGTCTCCATCTTGTTCTTCATTCTTTCTTAGTAAAACTTCTTGCCTTCTCCCCCATTTTGCACTTTTCCAAATGGAGACTGTTGCTTCCTGAATTGTTAAAGTTTGTTTGTAGTTCCTGAATTTTCTTTAATCATTCTCTAACATCCTAGATGAACAAAGCTAAGGATTACATTTGATTTCTCAGAATCCATGACATCAAGAAGAGAGTACAGTATTTAGTGTTGAGAAAAAATGACCAACTTAAGATTCTATATCCTGCAAAATTATCTATCAAAGATAAAGGAGAAATATAGACATTCTCAGACACACAAAGACTGAGTGAATTTGTTGCCTTGGAGGAAATGGTAAAAAAAAAAAATTGTTTAGAGAAGTAAAATAAATTATTTAGACAGAAGGAAAAAATAATTGTTTAGAGAGAAGGTCAGAAACTCAGGCCTATATAAAGGAAGAACAAGCATTGAGGAAAGAATAAGTGAAGTCAAAATAAACTTTTATTTTTCTTAGTTCTCATGCATCTATCATCTATCATGCATCTATTTTGTTAAACAATACTACCAATGATATATTAAATTATGTAATCATATATAATATACTTATATATGCTCATGTAGATAGCATATTCAAAAGCAGAGACATTACTTCGCCAACAAAGGTTCGTCTAGTCAAGGCTATGGTTTTTCCTGTGGTCATGTATGGATGTGAGAGTTGGACTGTGAAGAAGGCTGAGCGCTGAAGAATTGATGCTTTTGAACTGTGGTGTTGGAGAAGACTCTTGGGAGTCCCTTGGACTGCAAGGAGATCCAACCAGTCCATTCTGAAGGAGATCAGCCCTGGGATTTCTTTGGAAGGAATGATGCTAAAGCTAAAACTCCAGTACTTTGGCCACCTCATGCAAAGAGTTGACTCATTGGAAGACTCTGATGCTGGGAGGGATTGGGGGCAGGAGGAGAAGGGGACGACAGAGGATGAGATGGCATCACAGACTCGATGGACATGAGTCTGAGTGAACTCCGGGAGTTGGTGATGGACAGGGAGGCCTGGCGTGCTGTGATTCATGGGGTCGCAAAGAGTCAGACACGACTGAGCGACTGATCTGACCTGATCTGATGCTTGTATATGGGCTTCCCAGGTTGCTCAGCAGTAAAGAATCTGCCTGCCAATGCAGGAGATGCAGATTTGATCCCTGGGTTAGGAAGATCCCCTAGTGAAGGAAATGGCAACCTGCTCCAGTATTCTTGCCTGGGAAATCCCATGGACAGAGGAGCCTGGCAGGCTACAGTCCATGGGGTCACAAATAGTCAGACATGACTTAGTGTCTAAACAACAACAGGTTTGTATATACATTTAAAAAATGACAGCAAAGATTCAAGGGATTGAAGAAAGGGACTAGGATTATTTTGTTACTTTATACTACCTTTGAATTATGACATTATTTGAAAGTGGCCTACTATTAGCTGTAAATGTATGATGCAAACTCTAGGGCTACCACTAAAACAAGTAAAAAAGAATATTTAAGTGATATGCTAATAAAAGGGAGAAAATGACATCATACAAAATGCTCAGGTAAAGTCACAAAAAGCAAGAAAAGTGTTGAAAAAAATTAGATGGTAAAGGACAACAAATAAACTAACAAATATGGTCGATACGAATCCAGCTACATCAACAATCACTTTGAACGTCAGTGATCTAAATGACCAATAATTGTTTGTAAGCTGGGTCAAAACAGTAGACTCAATCACACATTGTCTATAGGAAACTCACACTGAGTATAAAGACAAACAGATGAAGGAAAATCCACATATAAACAGTAGTCCAGAGAAAACAGGAGTAACCTATTAATTTCACAGAACAAGCTTCAAAGCAGGGAAAGGTATCAGGGATAAAGAGGGTATTAAATAATGATAAAGGGATATTATCAAGAAGACATAACAATCCTTCATGTGAATGAACCTAAGAATACACAAACTGTGTAAAGGAGAAACTAATTGCAAAAGACATAGGTAAATCCATTATCTGAGCTGGAGAGTTCAACACAAGTCTATTAGAAATGGACAGATCATCAGGCAGAAAATCAGGAAGGAAACTCAACAATAATATTTAGGAACTTCCCTCATGGTCCAGTGGTTAAGAATCCGCCTTGCAATGCAAGGGACACGACTTCAAACCCTGGTTCAGGATCTAAGATCCCACATGCCATGGCGCAACTAAGCCCGCATGCCACAACTCCTGAAGCCACGTGCTTTAGAGCCCGCACCCCCAACTCCTGAGCCTGCACGTCACAATTAGAGAGCCTGTGAGCCGCAGCAAAAGATTCCACATGATGCAACGAAGATCCCCCATGCTGCAACTAAGACCTGACACAGCCAAATAAATGAATGTTAAAAACATAACATTCGTCAACTGGATACAATTCACATCTATGGATTATGGCAACAGAACACACGTTATTCTCATGCTCACCTGGAAGATTCACAAAGATACACCATACCACATTCTGGGCCACAGACACACTTTAACAAATTTAAAACAACAGAAATCATATAATGAACCTCCCTGTTGGTACAGTGGAGAAGAGCCCATGTGCCATTGCAGGGGACACAGGTTTGACCTCCGGTCCGGGAAGATTCCACATGCCACAGAGCGACTAAGCCCATGCACCACAACCACTGAGCCTGTGCTCTAGAGCCCATGCTCCTCAATAAGGGAAGCCACCTCAGAGAGAAGCCCGTGCACCACAAATGGAGAGGAACCCCCGTTTGTCACAATGGGAGAAAAGCTCACACAGCAAGGAAGGCCCAGCACAGCCAGAAGTAAATTCTAAAAAATGAAAGGAAACTACAGACCAATCTCTCTCATGAACATAATTGTGAACTATTGCTACATGAAAATATTAGCAAATAGAACCCAACAATGTATAAAAATAGTTATATACCACGATCAAGGGTGGTTTACCCCAAGTATGCAAAGTTGGTGCAACATTTCTATTCATTTTAATTTTAAAAAGAATAGTAATCCTGGTTGATCACATAAGTAAAAAGTTAGAAAAAGCAATAACTCAAAAGTGTGGCCCAGGGATGTTCAGTTCGGCTCCTGCTACGTTTGTGTCTCCCCCAGATTCATGCGTTAGATCCTGATGCCCATGTGATGGTATTGGGAGGTGGCCCAAGAGAGACACTTCATCGTGAGAGTGGAGCCCTCAGGAATGGGGCCAGTGCAGTTACAGAAAGGCCACGGAGCCCCTCCCCCTTTCTCCCTGTGACGTCACCTGGACCCGACCCTGACCCTGACCCTGACCCCAACCACACTTGGCCTTCAGCCTCCAGAATGGTCTATTATTTATAAGCCTCCATGGCTGTGGTCTTTTGTTACAGCAGCCCAAAGGGACCAGGGCCCTCTCCTCACTCTACTTCCATGAAAAAGGTTGTGTGTGTGTGTGTTGTGTGTGTGCTGTGTTCTGTGCGTGTGCTATGTAGGTGTTCTCTGTGTGTGTTCTGTGTGTGTGTGTGTTCTGTGCATATGTTGTGTGTGTGTTGTGTGTGTGTGTGTGTGGTGTGTTGTGCAGAATAAGGCCACTGACTCTCACATTTTACATGGATGAGCCCTAGGAGGTGATCAGACAAGCACAGTTTCCTCCTTCCAAGCTCTTTGCTCCAGATCATCTCTCATTGTCATGAGGGTGACACTCTCTCATCCATTCAACAATTTAATCGTTTGTTGCATGCTGGGAGACGTGGTGGGGACTGAAGTCTGATACTCCAAGTTGGGTGGCCCCTGGCTGTGGTTGTGGTCCTCCTGCTGGGGTCCTGGGCTCTGGGGACCGTCTGATGTAGGCACATTCTCCATGTTGTCACGTCTACCACCAGAGACCATCATAAAGGCGCTGGTGATGAAGCTTGCTTTGTCCTTTCATGATCTCTCTTTTCCTTCAGGATCTCGGGCAAATGTTCAGGTGTCCTGGGTTTGAGAAGCAGATTAAATCACACACATTCATGCTCAGGAACTTCCATGTAAAAGCCAGTCTGATGGATCTGAGGGATTGTTTTCTTTCTACAGGAAATTCTGTGGGCAGACACTGCATTCTAGTTCTCTAGATGAAACTTGATTACCCATGCTCCTTGATGGTAGTATGATGACTAATTTACTCAGAGACATGAGATTTAAGCAAAGTAACAGCATTGAACTTGGGTTTACAGGAAGTTCTAAAGCTCTATGTCCCCAAAGGAACAGAGTTACAGCATCCTGCTCGTTGCCCTGAGGACTAAGAGCCTTCCACTCTTTCGGACATAGAATAACCGACGTCCTTTTCATGCAATCACGAACTATGGCAGACAAAAGATGTGCTGCTTCTTTCTCACGTCCTCAAATTATTGCAATTATCTGATAAAGGAAGACACTAATTTAAAATACCATACCACGCCTGGATCTAGTCAGCAATTTTCCAATTAAAAATCCCATGGCAACTAGCTAATTTGCTGTTTCATTGGCTGGACAAATGTTTTAATCTATTGTTCTGGGCCCTATCTTAGATTTACAGTGATACATATTAGCAAACAAATGTTAGTTATCTGCATGTTTGTATAACTGCTGCTATATATGTAAATCCCACCTACATGACATTTTAAAAATGTATGAAATAGCCTCCCTCAGCATTAACACTGTTGGAGAAATCTAATTCCGAGATTATCATCATTGAAATGCCATTAAACATTTAATACTCTCTCCCTGAGATTGACAAAAGAGTTCAACAACATTTGCATCAGAGCTTCTTCAGTTCCTTCTTTTTCATAATTTTACATTTAATACCATCTTTCTGTTTTATCTAAAATAAATACGTTGCTAGAAATTCTCATTTGGTGAGAATTAAGAACCTTTCAAAACATCATGCCACTTTCTGCCTCTCTGCTATTCATCACTTTTATGAATGAAAGACACAAATAGGTACAAAGATACATCAAGATCCCTGACTTGTGTCCTATCTACAAGAATGGTTGGACGATGGCCACTCTGACTGGTGTGAGGTGGTATTTCATTGTGATTTTGATTTGCATTTCTAGTAATTAGTGATGCTGAGCATCTTATTATGTGCCTATTGTCCATCTATTAATTTGGGGCAAGCATAAATGTGGTTTTGAACTGTGAGTTTTAAATCGTTATAACTAGGCTCAAACATATCTTTATTAATCAAAATAGGAACCATTAGAATCAACACATTTTTGCCAGTGAGAAATAAGTTTGTTTATTCCTGTAGCAAAAAAAAACCCATGCTTCGGGATATGATGAACTCTTGGACAGCTTTTTTTGCATCCAGCTGGTTGTGGAAGTGTTTTCCCTGTAAAAAGTCATCAAGATGCTCGAACAAGTGGTAGTCGGTTGGCGAGAGGTCAGGTGAATATGGTAGATGAGGCAAAACATCATAGCCCAATTTGTTCAACTTTTGAAGTGTTAGTTGTGTGATGTGCAGTGGGGCATTGTCATGGAGAAGACTTGGACCCTTTCTGTGGACCAATGCTGGCTGCAAGCTTTGGAGCTACTGGTACATCTCATTGATTTGCTGAGCATACTCCTCAGACATAATAGTTTTGCTGGGATTCAGAAAGCTGTAGTGGATCAGTTTGGGCAGCAGACCACCAAACATTTACCATGACAGTTTTTTCTTATAAGGGGTGGCTTTGGAAAGTGCTTTGGAGCTTCTACTCAGTCCATCCACTGAGCTGGTCTTCAACAGTTCATATTTTCAAAAATGGTACATATTAAATAATTTCATTGAGATTTTTGATATTATAAGTCCATCTGGACAAGGTGTATGCTATATCACACACACACTCTCACCAACCGACTACCACTTGTTCAAGCATCTTGATGACTTTTTGCAGGGAAAATGCTTCCACAACCAGCAGGATGCAACAAAGTCTGTCCAAGGGTTCGTCATATCCTGGATATGTGTTACTGTTGCATTACCTGAAGAGAGAAGTTACATTTTTAAAGGCTCTCATTTGAGGTTCAGTAGAGAAGAAAGGCTAAACCCTTTTGTTAAGTAACCATTATAGAATAAATAGAATACAATAACATTTACCAGAGCCTTAGCTTTCATCAGGGAGAAAGAAAAGCAGTAAACAAAGCAAGCAAAGCATCCTCTCCTTTATACCTCAGATCCCCAGACACAGCGGGAATGAGAACAGCTGTCCTGCTAGGGCTGTTGTGTAGGGAGCAAAGCCTTCCTCCTCGGGTCAGAGGGACACGGTGTCTCAGAGGTGGCCAAGGCTGTACCAAATGAGAGGTGAAGCATTTCAGCCTCAGAACCAGAAAAGACAGAGATGCACTGGCCAATCACAGTCCATAAAATGACTACGAAATGGATTTCACTGTTTGTGATCGTTCCAACTTGGCCAATTCTTTTCGTGTTTTCTTAGAGTTTCCATAGAGACAGTCTCACAAAATGATCCTCTTCTAAGCCACAGAGAAAAAACACAGACAAGAGCACAAGGAAACAAAGAGAAGACAGAATTTAATTTGAGCTTATAATGATGGGAAATGGAAAAGAAATCCTTTTCTTTTGCTGGTGTGATTACTTGGAAAGGCAGTAATTTTGCTAAACAGACTTTTCTGATAGCACTCAGGAATGGCCTTGCACTTACTGTTCTACTGCAAGCCTCGAATAATGCAGTTCTGTAGAATGAAAATTCTGGGGAGAGCTATCTAAATGCTGTTTTACAGGGAAACATTGATTTTTTTTCCCCCAAGTAATGTCTTTTAAAAGTTATCAAAGTTATACATATATGGGAGAAAATGCATTAGTTACTGCAAAAGCAAACAGAAAGTTTTAATCATTTTCTGTGATTCACACTACCCAGAGAAAACTGCCACTAATGACATTTCTGCTTAGTGTGTGTGTGGATAGACACACAGTTCCTTGTTCTCTCTCCACAGCAGTCCACTACATTAGCTTCCCGCTTAGAGGCATGTGCATTGCTGTGTTTTTAAGAAATGATTTTAAACTATTATGCAAGCAAAGCTTTAAATATAAACCTGAAATGATACACTCATTACTTCCTTCTGAAGAATTCCAACTACTGGACTTGTTTGCATGTATGGCTCCCATAAAATTCTCTTGTGTATAAATTACATCATGGGTTTCTGTTGAGGTCCTTTAATGGACTGGAACTTGGTGGTCCAGAGTTGACGATAAGAAAGTAAAGGAGAGAAAGAGGCTGATATTCCTTGGTTTACACAGAAAGCCAATAAAGCCCCTGCACGGGGTTTACTCTGTTCATGGAGGCCTCAGGTGCCCTCTTGATGGGGTGAAGGTGCAGAGCACCTTCTCGAGAAGGTCTTAGAAGCCTGGGCAGGAAAGTGAACTCAGAGAGCCTCTGCGCTCCAGGGGATCAGCCTGAAAAAGAGCGGGGGAGAGAGAGAGACAGACAGACATGGAGACCAGAGCTCTGATGGAGCAAAGGTGTTTTAGTCAACATTGTGTAGGTATTTATACTGTCTTATAAGATAGCTATTTTCAGCAGCATCCATATGAAGAGAGAGTTGTAAATAACAACTTTTACCATATGGTTCATAAAAAGGAAGAGGGTACTTATCACTGTATAGAAAAACTAATGAAGGAAATGCCTGGATTCCTCAGTCCCGGGAAAGGCTTGCCTCTCCTCTTAATTCCTGAATATTCAGGAATTAATAAGGAGCAGAGAATTCCTGACAGATCCAAAACAGCACACAGGAAGCCTCCTATTAAATGCTTCCTGACAGGTTTCCTTGGTGGTCCAGTGGTGAAGAGTCTGCCTGCCAATGCAGGGGACATGGGTTTGATCCCTGCTCCAGGAAGATCCTACATGTCGTGGAGTCATTAAGCCTGTGCCCCACAACTACTGAGCATGCGCCCTAGAGCCTGTGCTCTGCAACAAGAGAAGCCACTGCATTGAGAAGTCCACACGCCAGAGCTAGAGAGTAGTCTCCACTTGCCACAGCTAGAGAAGAGCCTGAGCAGCAATGAAGACCCAGCACAGCCAAACGTAAATAAACAAATTAATTACTTAAAAGTGAACTACTTCATTTGATTTTTAAAACTATCCCATGACCTGGATAGGCCCACTCTGACCATGGTTAAAAGTTTATTGTATGGATGAGTAAACTGAAGCTGTTTAATAGAAATGCAAAGAGTCGGACACGACTGAGAGTCTGAACCGAACTGAACTGAATGGAAAGCCACACTTGAACTGAGCTGTATCTCCATAGATTCTGTGTGATTTTACAAAAGCAAATGGCAGAGATACATGGTATATCAAAGTGTTGTCGAGTGTAGCAGTTATAAGAAATTGACAAAATGAAAGTAAAAGTCACTCAGTCATGTCTGATTCTTTGCAACCCCATGGACTATACAGTCCATGGAATTCTCCAGGCCAGAATACTGGAGTGGGTAGCTGTTCCCTTCTCCAGGGGATCTTCCCAAACCATGGATCGAACCCAGGTCTCCTGCATTGCAGGCAGATTCTTCAACAGCTGAGCCACCAGGGAGGCCCAATAAATTGACAAACTCCATGTAAATGACCGTGTGGTGACGTGCCGAGAGTGGCGTGGCTGGGTTTAATACAGATGCTCTGTGTTAGCTGCCGGCTTGGTTCCTGGAGAGGTGCCGGAGCCAGCCAGCAAAGTCGATCAGGTCCCGAGAATGTGCACGACGCGGCTAAGAAAAAATACAACAGCAAAGATGGGGTCGAGAGGATCAGACACGTCTCCACAAAGGGACGCAGTCTGAAGACGACTTTATTCAGCATCCAATATTTATACAGGAGAGCATGAGAAAAAGAAGGCAGTTAACGTTCTTCTTGGCTGACATATACATCTTAAGAAAAATCACAGGACCTCTTGAGACCATGGGAATGGCATCCTGTTATTATCTCTTGCACCAGATAACATTTCCTTGTGCATGAGAAATTTGTCCAGAACTCCAGATGTCTGCAGTTAATAATCGCCTAATCTCTGGGGTGGCGGGACAGAGAGCTATGTTTGCAAGCAAACCCTCAAGGACTGAGGCAGCTCCCAGGGCTGTGTCCTTTAGATAAAGGACCCCGTTCTCACGGGCAGCTCCCCACAGAGAGGCTCCTGGAACTAGGATTTTTTTTTTTCTTTTTACAAAAGCCACCATGCAGAGCTGCTTTAAATTATCACAAATTTGTCTTCACGGCTGTCCCATTTTCCAGTTAATTCTGCTGAATACATGCCCCTTCCCCTCTAGACCAGTTGCTAGCCAAGAAGTAGACAGCATGAGGAGCTAATTGTGCTCCAGCTAATAAAACCCTGTAAAAGCCCCCATGTCCTTTTCTTATAAAATGTTGACTCAAGGTACTGATGAACCTATTTGCAGGGCAGTACTGGAGACAGAGACTTAGGGAACAGACTTGGGGACACAGTCCGGGAAGGAGGAGGCGGCACAAACGGAGAGAGTAGCATTGATGTATACACACCACCACGTGGGAAGCTGCTGTCCTGCATAGGGAGCTCAGCTCTGTGCTCTGTGATGACCTAGAGGGGTGGGATGGGGAGGAGGGAGGCTCAGGTGGGAGAGGATATATGTACACCTCGGCAGATTCACTTCATTGTACAGCAGAAACCAGCACAACATTGTAAAGCAACTGTGCCCCAATAAAAGAGATAATGGATGTAAAAAAAAAGACATCCCTCTGGACCTGCCATGTACCTCAAACAAAATAAGCAGTAAAGTACATTTTAATAATCTTCAAAAGAAAAAAAAATGTTAAATATTTTAATTCTAATTTTAGCCCAACCCAAACTACTATACTGAATATCAATATATCACCTGCATGATAAAACTTATACTTACAAAATCCTACTCAACTTGGTGATGTAGCTTAACAATTAAAGTGAAGCCCTATAAACACATGGATTTAATAACCCCATAAACACATAAGTTCCAGTCTACTAATGTCTAATATTGGTACAGTTACACATGTAATTATCTGCACCTGGTGAGAAAGGTCTCTAAACACAGAAGATTAAAAGGAGCAGACACCAGGTACACAAAAACGATGGCTGTGTAACCCTGTCCCGTGGGAGACGGCAGGGATGGAAGTAAGCCATAGAGGAGGCTCAGCAGGTAGAGAACTCCCTGCAAGGCAGGAGACACAGAAGATACATTGCCCATCCCTGGGTTGGGAAGATCCCCTGGAGGAGGAAATGGGAGCCCACTCTAGTGTTCCGGCCTGGAGAATCCCATGGACAGAGGAGCCTGGCGGGCCACAGTCCACGGGGTCACAAAGAGTCGGACACGACTGAGACCAAGCACACACGAGAGGAAGTCTGAGTGAGGTATGTTAACTAATTAGGGTTGGCACATTGTATGTCAGCTACTTTGGCCCTAAGATTAACTCATATCAGTAGAAATCCAGTGTAAAGCATGTTAAGGATTACCTCAAAATAAAGTTAAGTCCTACTGAAGCTGTAAAAATCCATAGCTAAAAGAAAATAACCCACGAAATAAAATTAACACTGTGTATGTTACCTATGAAAGTTAAGAGAATCTTAAGAGTTCTCAACACAAAGAAAAAATCTTTTTATATTTATTTAATGTTGTATTTATATAAGATTGGATGTTCAATAATTTTTTTGTGATAATCATTTCAACATGTATATAAGTCAACTTATTACAGTGTATATTTTAAAATTATACAGTCTCTATATGTCCATTACATATCAGTAAAAGTGGAAGACAAGTTTTCAAATTAAAAAATAAAATAATAAAAAAATATAAATAAGCCATGAAGCTGACTTTAACACTTCTGATGACACCACAACGAGGATCCACACTGGGATTAGATATCCCTCTATGCTTAGCCCTACATTCACATAATTATAACAACAAAATTATTCACCGGACTAGGACGAGCATCAGCCTAAAAGTCAGAGAACTTGGCGGTGATTCACGTTCCTCTAGAGAAGCCTGTTTGATAATCGACAGGCTCTGGTAAACCCCACCCTCAGGGAACCCGGGGGAGGAACAGCAGAAAGCATAATTACCATAATTGTCAGATGTTTGGTCAAGGCATAGCCCATGGGAGCGGAAGACGTAGGCTACATTTTGTACCTCAGGAACATAACTTATACAGAAGTGTTTAGAAAATAAAAAACCAAAGGAGAATTTAGTGGTAAATAAGGAATATCAATAACCTCAGATATGCAGATGACACCACCCTTATGGCAGATAGTGAAGAGAAACTAAAAAGCCTCTTGATGAAAGTGAAAGAGGAGAGTGAAAAAATTGGCTTAAAGCTCAACATCCAGAAAACGAAGATCATGACATCTGGTCCCATCACTTCATGGGAAATAGATGGGGAAACAGTGGAAACAGTGTCAAACTTTATTTTTGGGGGCTCCAAAATTACTGCAGATGGTGACTGCAGCCAGGAAATTAAAAGATGCTTACTCCTTGGAAGGAAAGTTATGACCAACCTAGATAGCATATTGAAAAGCAGAGACATTACTTTGCCAACAAAGGTCCGTCTAATCAAGGCTATGGTTTTTCCAGTAGTCATGTATGGATGTGAGAGTTGGACTATGGAGAAAGCTGGGCGCCGAAGAATTTATGCTTTTGAACTGTGGTGTTGGAGAAGACTCTTGGGAGTTCCTTGGACTGCAAGGAGATCCAACCAGTCCATTCTGAAGGAGATCGGCCCTGGGGTTTCTTTGGAAGGAATGATGCTAAAGCTGAAACTCCAGTACTTTGGGCACCTCATGCGAAGAGTTGACTCATTGGAAAAGACTCTGATGCTGGGAGGGATTGGGGTCAGGAGGAGAAGGGGACAACAGAGGATGAGATGGCTGGATGGCATCACTGACTCGATGGACGTGAATCTCAGTGAACTCCGGAGTTGGTGATGGACAGGGAGGCCTGGTGTGCTGTGATTCATGGGTTCGCAAAGAATCGGACACGACTGAGCGACTGATTTGAACTGAACTGAACTGAAGGAATAGAGGCTTGACTGAGCCATGAAGCACATAGTCACCCCTCCAATATCAGTAACTTCACAACCCATTAATAAGCTCCCAACATACAAGAGGAGATAAGTCCTGACAAGATGAGCATCCTGGAAAGTGTGCTTGGATGGATCGAAGTGAAGCCTAGAGGAGATTTTAAACCTCAGAACGCTGTGCTAAAACCAGATCAAACTTCCCACCAGACTCAACTCTCATAAGTAAATAAAAGACTCACTTAGCATCTATGTGTAGAAGATGGAAATTTAAAGCTAGTGCTACAGATGAAGTATCATAAATGATGCCTGAACTAAACTGAATTTATTAATGAATAGAACCAATACTGTTCATACTAGTAACAGGAAATGTTTCTCCTTGCATAAAGCTTGTATCAGAATGCATAAACCCACTGATACCTAACAGTAAAATAAGCCTAAGTGAAGTGAAGTGAAGTCGCTCAGTCGTGTCCAACTCTTCGTGACCCCATCGATTCTAGCCTACCAGGCTCCTCCATCCATGGGATTCTCGACGCAAGAATACTGGAGTGGGTTGCCATTTCCTTCTCCAGGAGATCTTCCAGACCCAGGGATCGAACCCAGGTCTCCTGCATTGCAGGCAGATGCTTTACCCTCTGAGCCACCAGGGAAGCCCCAAATAAACCTAAACCAATACCTAATTATTTATTAAAACAATTGTGAATCAGCATGTTACTGAAAGAGTACTTGGGGTCTGGCTGCTCTCTGCTCAAAAGCCAATAAACAGGCCAGGCTGGTGGAAAGGAAAGTGTGCTTTATTTTAGACGCCAGCAATTGCGGAGAGTTGGTTGGTGGACGTCTGTCCAATGGCCGTTCCCACCACCGCCAAGCAGGGGATGAGAGCTTTTATAGAGGGCTGGGGGAGTGGGGAGAAGGGGAGAGCGAGTGGGAACAGGGAGAGGGGCTACATGCAGAAACAGCACAGTCAGCTCTGACAGCCATCTTGAAATTGGTCATCTGACCAGCGTCATCTTGTTTTAAGGACAGTTAACCTTCAGTTCCAGGGTCAGTTTGTTCCCATTTCTTTGTGGCCAGTTCTCTGAATTGTGGCAGCTCATGTCCTGGGTACAGTCTGGGCACCATGTAGTCAGCTTCTCCACCTGGGGTTTCAGTGTCTATAAGACAGCTCACAGGATGCGGCTCAGAATATTGTCTACAGAGCTTGAGAAAGAACTAAAGGCCCTCAGCGATGCTTTCTGACAGCATTATTATTGTTTAGTCTCCTTTGACTGTTTTCCTTTCTTTCAGCGTTTCTCATTTCTCTGATTAAACTTGCTTTTTGACTGAAACTCTCCACAGGCAAAAGGCAGGTGGAGGACGTGGGGGTGGGGGGCAAGGACGACAGGGTCCTGCTCTGTTTCAAGCACAGACATACATTCAAGGAAAGATTAAAACAAGTGCATGAACTCAGTAATCACAAATCCTGCCTGTTTTTTCAAGAACACTGCCTCTCGTAGGTCTGGTATTAGAGGCATGGCCTGTCTGGTGACATCCCTCTAAATGTCACGGGATCCTGTCTGCGGACGTGTAGCATGGACACATATTATCTGAATAAGGACTTGCAAGAATGGCTACATATGGGTTTTACCAAGTATTTTATTTTTAATTAAAAATTTTTGGTTTTTATCTTTGTAATTTATTTATCATAATATTTGCCTGAGGCTGGTCTGGCATAAAGGATCTTTTAGCTGTGGCATGTGGGACCTAGTTCTCTGACCAGGGAATGGACGTGGGTCCCCTGCATTGTAAGCACAGACTGTTAGCCACTGGACCACCAGGGAAGTCCCTACCCTGTCCTTTAATCGCTGAAATTGACCTTCCTGGGAAGAGGTGGGAATAAAACAAGAGAAGATCCTACAAAGTTTTGATTAATCCATTAATCCAAATAATAATCAAATTTTAAGGGAAAGCACAGCATGTCCTCTGCCTGCCTCCTGTCTGTAGAAAACCTTCAGACCCCCAGGCTTCTCTGCGTTCCGAAGAGTACATTTAACCAGAGAAGTGAGAATATGCAGAAAGAAAGGAAAACTGTCAAAGAAGAGAAAACAATAACTTAGCCATTAAACCAAGTCAAGGATCTGTGTTCCTCCTCAAGGGCTGTAGAAAATGCTCTGAGCCGTATCCTGTGAGCTGTCTTATACACGCTGAAACACCCATCAGGTGGAGAAATTGACTGCGTGCTGCCCACAAGCACGCAGATGCCAGACCCCTTAGAATCAGAAGGTGATGATGCTCACTCCCAATGACCTCACCACCAGCCAATCAGGAGACGGTCCCTGAGCAGACCACCCACTCCATAACCCCTGCCTTCACGGAGCGTGAGCCTTTTAAGCACGGCCTACCCTGGCCTCCTTGCTCAGCACCTGCAACGCATACTTCCTTTTTTTCCCCACAAAGTGGGGTCAGTGGACAGGCTTCACTGTGCCGGGGCCAGAGTCTCAAGTGGGGTTCAGAAACCGTACACCAAGGGTTATCGGTCGCTCAGTAGAACACGGAGCACAGCTGCCCCAAGGCGCCTGACCTCATGTGAATGCAATAAGAGGAGACAAATGACCACAGGTAAATCAGGGCGACATCCTCCGCTCAGATGTTGGAAATCTCAGGGGAACACGACACACTACAGGAAAAGGGGAGAGAGGCCGTCTCCGGGTACACACAATCCTGAATCGTGGAGAGGGGTGAGACCCGCACAACCCCCAGACCCTGCACCTGAGGTCACGCGTGGACACTCTCAAAGGTGACCCCATCCCCAGACCCTGTACCTGGGGTCACCTGTCCACAGGTATCCACACGGATAGACCCTAAAGGATCGTTTCTAAGAGAAGTCAGTCAGGCATAGGAAGACAATAGTGTATAGTATACCTTCTAGGTAAAATATCAACAGCTTCAGTTCAGTTGCTCAGTCGTGTCCAACTCTTGGCAACCCCATGGACTGCAGCACGCCAGGCATCCCTGTCCATCACCAACTCCTGGAGTTTACTCAAACTCACGTCCATTGACTCGGTGATGTCATCCAACCATCTCATCCTCTGTCATCCCTGTCTCCTCCTGCTGTCAATCTTTCCCAGCATCGGGGTCAACAGCATCAACAGTTTACAAAGTATCAAATTTGTGAGCCAAAAGAGACTCTAAGATTTCAAACACAAAGTGTTGAAAGAAAAAGAAAAAAAAAAAAGAATAGAACATGAAGAGCCTGAAAATGAATTAGAAGATCTGAACTAGCATAGACATAGAAACCTGTATGTGTAATCAATAATCTCCAAGGATTATCCTCTTCCTTTCTCCCTTTCTTCCTTCCCCATACACATGGGAATCTGTACCTCTAACCTATACACAGAAATCTGTATCTCTAGGAGAGAATGCACAGAAAGTATCTCCTACCTCCCTTCTTTGTATACACAGAAAACTGTATCTGAGATACATAACCCACCAGGATCTGATGCTCACAAATCTGTTTGACCTTCTATGGCAAAAAAGAATAGACGTATCTCACAGATCTGTTATACTTGAATCAGGCAGCTATATATGACAATAATCAGAATATTGCAAATTGACTATACTGCAACATAATATTGGCATGATATTAAAGAGAAGTAGAGAGAAGCAGTGCCTATTGTATTCCCTCAACCTTCCTGACTGGGGCTGCTACCCCATCCCTGGAGCCTAAATTGGCTTAGGTCCCACTGCTGGACTGGGGTGAGTTTGACACAGCCTGGCAGGGTGGCCCTCACTGAACCCTTTTTAAACATCTACTACCTGCTATGTTCTGGCTCAGACCAGATTCCCCAGCAGGGTCCAGGCCTCCAGGGACTTGGGAGCAAATATTACAAACCGTGCATGTGCCCTGGTGCTGGCATTCCAGTTCAAGCCTCCTTTCTGGAGTGCAGCCTTTCTAGGCACCTAAGCACACTCAGCAGGGTGCTGTGGACCCAGTAATAATCAGTCCAGTGTGTGTGTGTGTGGTGTGTGTGTGTGGTGTGTGTGTGGTGTGTGTGGTGTATGTGGTGTGTGTGTGGTGTGTGTGTGGTGTGTGTGTGTGTGTGATGCTTCACGGGGGAAAAGTGGTGAAACACAAGCCCTTAGGTGTTTGCTCAGGTACAATTCACTCTAATCCACAGCCCAGGATGCTGACTTTCCCAGGAACCTGAGATGTGCTTTAAAAAGTGCAGTTGCCTGTAAACATTTCCTGTAACTACAACTTGACCAAAGAGGCTGACCAGCACCTCTAATTCACAAGGCCTGGGTTTCTGTTAATGACAGCGGCTCTCAGGAAATCTCCCAGAGTGGGGCTTGCAGAAATAAATTACAAACACAACCGAGTTTCATGAAGCCAGTTGCCACAGTAAATTTTCCTCACACCCTTTCATGTAAAGGAAACAGGAAAAAAAAAAAAGTAAACCTCCACCACAGGAGTAGATGGGCAGTGGCCCTAGTTGCTGCCGGAATACCAATCAAAACAACTATGGGAAAGCAAAGTCCACCAGTCAGACTGGCCATCCTCGCAAGTCTACAGACAATAAATGCAGGAGAGAGCCGCCAGGTGAGGTAACCCCACTCTGTGTTCAGTGGAAATGGACATTGACAACAGCCACTAGAAAGCACAGCCTCCGCGTGTCAAAAAAAAATCTCTCAAGAGAGCCCATCCTAGGACCAGACATCCCCACACCTGGGCTGATATCCTGAGAAAGTCATCATTCAATAAAAATACATGCACCCCAACATTCACTGCGGTTCTGCTTGCAACAGCCAAAATAGAGCTTGAGAAATGTCCACTGACAGATTAAAGGTTAAAAAAGGTGTTACATATAGACCACAGCCATAAAAAAGCACCACTGAAATTATGAAATTATACCACTGGTCACTGGGAGGATGGACCTCGAAGGATCATACATTAAGTGAAATCAGCCAGAGTGAGGAAGACAACAGCATTTGATGTCCCTTGTAGGAAAAGCGACTCTGAGAATTCAAACACAGAGGGTTCCAGTAAAAAAAAGGGGGGGGTGCAGGAATGAATTCAGAGGTAGGGACTTACATGTACACAGAAATCTGTAGGTATAACAGATAATCTAAAAGGATTATCTCTTTCCTTCCTTCCATATATACACAGAAATCTGTAGCATCAAGGATGCTCAAGAAGGACCTGATGTTCAGCAAGTGCAATTTTGCTTGAGCTTCTGTAATAATCTCTATGGCAAAAGAATCCAAAAAGGAACAGATACACTGTATAGATATGTCATAGCTGGATCAGGCGGTTGTACACTAACAGCAAGCACAAAACTGCAAATCGACTGTACTCTGACATGGCTTCAGCATGAGATTAAAGAAAACAAAAATCAAAAAATCAATGTCTAATTTACTCCCTGCCATGTCCCAGATTTGGGCTGCTATCGCATCCCTGGAGCCTGAGCAGACTTGTGTCTCATGTTTGGACTGGGGTGGGGTCGAGAATACAGCCAAAATACTAAAAAAAAAAGATGGGTAACCCTGTTATTTTGACCCCATAAGGTACAATGGCCAAGACTGGGAATCAAGCTAATTGTAGAAGCACAGTTGAAACAGATGATGGGGTACTTGCGCACAATGCAATATTTTTCAACCATAAAGAAGCAGGAACAAATGTCAAGCCAGCCACAGGGGAGTAGAGATGATCATTCCGAATGAAGTAAGGGACACAGGGAAAGACAAATATCAGTGTCATATGATATCACCTCTGCTGCTAAGCTGCTAAGTCACTTCAGTCGTGTCCGACTCTGTGCGACCCCATAGACGGCAGCCCACCAGGCTCCCCCGTCCCTGGGATTCTCCAGGCAAGAACACTGGAGGGGGTTGCCATTTCCTTCTCCAATGCATGAAAGTGAAAAGTGAAAGTGAAGTCGCTCAGTCGTGTCCGACCCTCAGCGACCCCATGGACTGCAGCCTACCAGGCTCCTCCATCCATGGGATTCTCCAGGCAAGAGTGCTGGAGTTGGGTGCCATTATCACCTCTAGGTATAACCTAAAGATGGATACAATTGAGCTTCTTGCCCAGAGACAGAGCCTCACAGACTTAGGAAAGAAACTTCTAATCACCAAGATAAAAAGATGTGGGGCGTGGAGAAACCAGTTCCTTCAGGGCTGCTTCAGACTAATGTATGCACACTACTATTTATAAAATAAATGACCAGGACCCACTGCACAGCACAAGGACATACTCCACACTATGTGATAACCTATATGGAAAAAAACCCCCAAACTCTATATGTATTAATAGAAGTGAAACTAGTTGTGGTAGAAGGGAAAAAAAACACCCACAAGACTGTAATTCACCTATATACTCCAATTCAACTGATGAGATAAAAACAGCAAAAGCAAAAAAAAGTGCTGGGTCTGTCTCCCTCAGGACATAGTGACCTGGGCTCCTGTCACAGCCCTGGAGCCTGATTAGCTTGGGTCCCAGGGTTGGAGTGTCCTGGGGCTGAGGGAGCTGGGAGCATGTGGCAAGCAGTGAGCCTCCACAATGAACCTGGAGTGCCTGCTGCCTTCCAGATACAGGCGGGATAATTTAAGGGATTGGAATTTATTAAATCCCATATATATATATATATATATACACACACACACACACATATATATAATACATTTATATATATATATATCTGTAGTTCAGCGGAGAAGGCAATGGCACCCCACTCCAGTACTCTTGCCTAGAGAATCCCATGGACAGAGGAGCCTGGTGGGCTGCAGTCCATGGGGTCGCTAAGAGTCGGACATGACTGAGCAACCTCGCTTTCACTTTTCACTTTCATGCATTGGAGAAGGAAATGGCAACCCACTCCAGTGTTCTTGCCTGGAGAATCCCAGGGACCGGGGAGCCTGGTGGGCTGCCGTCTATGGGGTCGCACAGAGTCGGACACGACTGAAGTGACTTAGCAGCAGCAGCAGCATGCAGTTCAGTTCAGTCACTCAGTCGTGTCCGACTCTTTGCGACCCCATGAATTGCAGCACGCCAGGTCTCCCTGTCCATCACCAACTCCCGGAGTTCACCCAAACTCATCGAGTGGATGATGCCATCCAGCCATCTCATCCTCTGTCGTCCCCTTCTCCTCCTGCCCCCAATCCCTCCCAGCATCAGAGTCTTTTCCAATGAGTCAACTCCTCGCATGAGGTGGCCAAAGAATTGGAGTTTCAGCTTTAGCACCAGTCCTTCCAAAGAACACCCAGGACTGATCTCCTTTAGAAAATATACATCAAATAGATGATCAAAAAGTACTTGATAGCATAGGGAAATTTATTGAACACACTGTGATCATCTGTATGTGAAAAAGAAACCAAAAGAGAGAATAGAAAAGTGTCTATGTATTAATATAATTGAATCGAGTTCCTGTACATCTGAAAGAAACACTAGAAATTTAGTGTTTGCTATAAATCAATTATATTCCAATATAAAAGAACAAGAAAATTATTTCTATAATTAGAAATCAATTATATTCCAATAGAAAAGAACAAGAAAATTATAGTAAAAAAAAAAAAAAAAAAAGAGTGCAGCATGAAGAACTTCTGCCACCTTGTGGCCATTTTCTGTAACAACACCAGGAAGAGGGTACAGCTGGCATTTAACATGCACCAGGATTCAAGGTCTGTAAGTTGTCAACTAAAAAATATAGTCACAACCTGAAAGTAGAAAGTTATTTTACTTGGTGGGAATGTTTACAACTCCAGGCCTGAGAGACAGCATCTGAGTAGCTCTAAGAAAACTGCTCCAAGGAGGCAGGACGGGGAGTCACTCTATATACAAGTTTGCAACAAAGGGAGCACGCAGTCTGAACAGCAAAGATCAGATATCCAGTTAGGGAATTTAGCATTCTGTGTATGGGAAGATGCAAGCCTCTAGGCTCACTGCATTCATTCCTTTCTTATGAACTTCAGCTCTCTGGGGCCAACCCTGTTTCCTAGTTCACCTTGCTTCTTGCCTTCCTCCCGCTCCTCAGCAGTCACCATGGGGGATGGCAGCATCCTTTGGATCACAGTTTGGGGAGCCCTCATTCACATTTGGAGGCCAGAAATCGCTGATGGCTGTGACATGTCTTGTTTATTAATATGGCAGGAGATATTTTCATTTCACAAAGTCAAAACACCTGCCCTCCTAAGGCATGGAGAAATTCCTTAGGGGTGGTCATTGGAAAAGAATTTAAAACAAGGCAGACATTAACAAAGCCAATTTCAAGAAGTAGGTTTAACTCATACCCTTTAAAATAATCACAAGAAAAGATGTCAGCATTATTATTTATTCAGTTCAGTTCAGTCGCTCAGTCGTGTCTGACTCTTTGCGACCCCATGAATCGCAGCATGCCAGACCTCCCTGTACATCACCAACTCCCGGAGTTCACTCAGACTCATGTCCATCGAGTCAATGATGCCATCCAGCCATCCCATCCTCTGTCGTCCCCTTCTCTTCCTGCCCTCAATCCCTCCCAGCATCAGAGTCTTTTCCAATGAGTCAACTCTTCGCATGAGGTGGCCAAAGTACTGGAGTTTCAGCTTTAGCATCAGTCCTTCCAAAGAACACCCAGGACTGATCTCCTTTAGAATGGACTGGTTGGATCTCCTTGCAGTCCAAGGGACTCTCAAGAGTCTTCTCCAACACCACAGTTCAAAAGCATCAATTCTTGGGCACTCAGCCTTCTTCACAGTTCAACTCTTACGTCCATACATGATCACTGGAAAAACCATAGCCTTGACTAGACGGACCTTTGTTGGCAAAGTAATGTCTTTGCTTTTCAATATGCTATCTAGGTTGGTCATAACTTTAGAAATGCAAATCTAAACTACAGTGAGGTATTACATCACACCAGTTAGAATGGCCATGGCCAAACACTCTAAAAGCAATAACTGCTGGAGTGGAGTGTGGAGACAAGGGAACCCTCCTCCACCAAAGCTTGGGATATAAATTGGTAACAGCCACTATAGAGGATATTGTAAAGCTTCCTTCAGCTATGAAATTGAGAATGAGGTTAGAATACTCCTTAACACCATACACAAAAATAAACTCCAAATAGATTCAAAAATCTAGTTGTAAGGATGGATACTATGAAATTCTTGGAAAAAATATAAACAGGAGACAATTTGACATGAATGCAGCAAGTTCTTTGTGGATCTACATCTTAGAAAAATGAAAAATAAACCACAAATCAGAAAATGGGACCGAATTAACCTTAAAAGCTTTTGCATACCAAAAGGAAACCCTCAAGGAAAGACAGGGACAACCCTTAGAATAGGAAGAAATATTTGCAAAGGAAGACGCCCACAAGGAATTCATCTCCAAAACATGCAAACAGCTCATGTAGCTCAATGTCTAAAACACATTAAAACCAAGAAAAAATAAAATGGGCCAAAGATCGAAATGGATATTTCTCTGAGGAATGCCTAGAGATAACAAATAGACACAGGAAAAGATGCTCAGCATCACTAATGACTAGAGAAAAGCAAATCAAAAGTCCAATGAGGTAAGCACTCATATTCAACAGATTGGCCACCTCCTGTTTATTTAACTTATATGCAGAGTATATCATGAGAAACACTGGGCTGGAAGAAGCACAAGCTGGAATCAAGATTGCTGGGAGAAATATCAATAACCTCAGATATGCAGATGACACCACCCTTATGGCAGAAAGTGAAGAGGAACTAAAGAGCTTCTTGATGAAAGTGAAAGAGGAGAGTGAAAAAGTTGGCTTAAAGCTCAACATTCAGAAAATGAAGATCATGGCATCCGGTCACATCACTTCATGGGAAATAGATGGGGAAACAGTGGAAACAGTGTCAGACTTTATTTTGGGGGGCTCCAAAATCACTGCACATGGTGATTGCAGCCATGAAATTCAAAGATGCTTACTCCTTGGAAGGAAAGTTATGACCAACCTAGATAGCATATTCAAAAGCAGAGACATTCCTTTGCCAACAAAGGTCTGTCTAGTCAAGGCTATGGTTTTTCATGTGGTCATGTATGGATGTGAGAGTTGGACTGTGAAGAAGGCTGAGCGCCCAAGAATTGATGCTTTTGAAGTGTGGTGTTGGAGAAGACTCTTGAGAGTCCCTTGGACTGCAAGGAGATCCAACCAGTCCATTCTGAAGGAGATCAGCCCTGGGATTTCTTTGGAGGGAATGATGCTAAAGCTGAAACTCCAGTACTTTGGCCACCTCATGCGAAGAATTGACTCATTGGAAAAGACTCTGATGCTGGGAGGGATTGGGGGCAGGAGGAGAAGGGGACGACAGAGGGTGAGATGGCTGGATGGCATCACCGACTCGATGGACGTGAGTCTGCATGAACTCTGGGAGTTGGTGATGGACAGGGAGGCCTGGCGTGCTGCAATTCATGGGGTTGCCAAGAGTCGGACATGACTGAGGACTGAACTGAACTGAACTGAAACATCTTAAAGAACAAATGCTAGAGAGGGTGTGGAGAGAAAGGAACCCTCCTGCACGGTTGTTTGCAATGTACTTAGGAGAAATGTTGGCTTTCTCTGTCCACTGAAGCTGAATAAAAAAAGATGGAGACAGAACTTGGAGGAAACAGAAAGGTGGATTTAATCCTCAGCCAGTGGAGAGGGAAACACAGGGGGCTTGTGCCCCAAGAACTGTGCCCCCCTCCTCCATGAGGAGTCTGGGAGCTTATATAAGGCAAGGGCTCGCAGTGATGAGGAACAAATGTGTTAGAATCTTCTCAAAAACAGTCATAGGCTGGCGTCAGTAACCCAGTGATTGAGTCTGGCAGGCCAGTGGCTCTGCAGCCTTCTTTCTGATGTGTAACTGCAAGGGGAAGGGTGTTGTAAGGTAAGCAAAGGGCCATTAAGTGTAAGAGTAGCTCCTGCAGAGTTAGGGGGCAGAAAAGCAAACTAAGTTACAGACATGCGGAGTTAGGAGCAGCTAATGTAACAAAGAAAAAAGGAAAAAAAAAAAAAAAAAAAAAAACAACTAGGAATGTTCAGGCCTGATCACTGTTCTCTTTATCTTCTTTGTTCTCAGGAAAGAAAAGAAAACATCTCACTCCTCTTTTTTTTTTCCTTTTCACTGCAACAAATTCCCTGTCATTTTATTTCCTCTGTTATCAATGGAGAAAGGGAAATAGGTCATTCTTGTTCTTGTCTGGTTGAGGACAAACCTCAGTTTTGCTCTGTTTGATAACCATCAGCTGTTCAGCCCAGGGGCCCAGCTATCCCCTACTTCAAATTTTCCTTGAGAGATGTGGACCCCAAGAAATCTTTTTTGGGTTGATGAGGGATAGAAAGTCAATCTTTTGTAACTTTAATGCTGACATGGTGCCAGGAAGCATTTAACAGGAGGCTTCCTGTGTGCTGTTTTGGATCTGTCATGAATCCTCTGTTCCTTATTAATTCCTGAATATTCAGGAATTAAGAGGAGTGGCAAAGCGCTCCCAGGGCTGAGGAATGCATGCATTTCCTCTGTTAGTTTTTCCATATGGTGATAAGTAACTATTTATGACCCTCTTCCTTTTTATGAACCATACGGTAAAAGTGATTATTTACAACCCTCTTTCTTTGATATGGATTGCCTTATGTTTCCTTGATAATTTGTAAGTCTGGACTTTTGATCTTTATCTTTGCTGAAAATAGCTACCTTGTAAGACAGTATATATACCCACACTATGTTGAATAGAACACCCTTGCTCCATCAGAGCTTGGGTCCCGTGTCTTTCTTTCTCTCTCTCTCTCCCCGGCTAATTCTCTGGAGCGTAGAAACCCGTTGTGCTCACTCTTCTGCCCGGGCTTCTGAGACCCTCTCGAGAAGGTGCCCTGTGCCTTTACCACCTCGAGAGGGCGCCCAGTGCCTTCGTGAGCGATGCAAGCTCTGTGTCAAGGGCTTTATTGGTTTTCTGTGTAAACCAGGGAATATCAGCCTCTCTCTCTCTTTTACTTTCTTATCGTCAACTCCAGACCACCAGGTTCCAGTCCATTAAAGGACCCCAACAACATGGGACTCATAGACCCTATCTAATTGAGGTCACAGAGCTCTGGCCCTGTTTTATTAAGGGGCCCCTGAGTGACTTTTGTGGCTATTCCCACAGGATCTGTTCAGAGGAGTGGCTGTAATCTCTTTGGGGGTGTGGGTTTTCTCTCTGCATCATTATTATCTTGATGTAAATCTGTTGTTATCTGGAGGAGTTAAGTCTTAACAGGTAGTTTAAGAAACCAGAGGCCATAGATCAGTAAAAGAGTTATTGTAACTAGGAGTCAAAGAAGGAGTAAGAACCACATTACGTTTGATGGCGATTTTGATTGTGGTCCAGATAGGGTCAGTGCTTGGGTCATCCTGTTCAAAGGGATGGAGCCATTAGGACTCAGAAATAGTTGGAGGAATGGCAACCTGAACATTAATAGACAAATTAGGAAAAATTAAGCCTGAATCCTAGTTTATACTTAACACCTTGAGGGGACTTGTAGTCAGGTAGCCAGTTGTCGAGGTTTATCTATGTAGGTCTTAACCTTTATTGTGGCTATTGGTCATTACACATTTTTTTTTCTTGTCAACATATGATGCAGAGCAATTTCTTCACTTAAATGTATAATAGTTACAAGAAGAGACCTTTAAAAAGTAAGATTGTAGTCACCTGCCGCTAGCAGGCTTGGTTTTCAGAATGGCTGACGGCATCCTAAGTCTGACACAGCTCAGAAAATTCAAGCTCTCAACAATACAAGGACCTGTCTGAAATGATGCCATAGTATCACCTGGTTATTTCTATAGCTACTCTATTTTGACTTTAATTGTAAATTTTTTTCTTAATAGCCAAAGCGGCTGCCACTGTCAACAATGTTAGTGTTTCTCTAGGTTAGAAAAGATACAAGAATCGGGGGTCATAAAATCTCCTCCCCAAAGTATCTATCTGAATGTCTCTTCTGCAGTTTTTTTTTTTTTTTTTTTACAGAGCACAGAGTGCCTCATTCCTAATTTCTATCCTGAACTCCTTTCAGGGGGTGTTGAAGGTCAGTGGCTTCAGTGGCCATGATTTAATCTTTGTAGAGGTAGATGGCAGAGCCCCTTCAGGGTAATGAATCTGACCAGAGTTTGGGGACATTACATAACCATTTTGTCACACACTTGGTAATGTAAGGGACAACACTTTTTTTTTTAATTTTTAAAAATTAATTTATTTTAATTGGAGTATAATTACTTTACAATATTGTGGTGGTTTTTGTCATACATTGATATGAATCAGCCACGGATACACATGTGCCCCCCCTATCCTGAAGCCCCCTCCCACCTCTCTCCCCACCCCATCTCTGTGGGTTGTCCCCGAGCACCAGCTCTGAGTGCCCTGCGTCACGCACTGACCGTGCCTCAGTCATCTATTTTACATATGGTAATATACATGTTTCAATTCTATCGCCTCAAATCATCCCACCCTCGCTTTCTACCACAGAGTCCAAAAGTCTGTTTTTACATCTGTGTCTCTTTCGGTGCCTTGCATATAGGGTCATCGTTACCATCTTTCTAAATTCCATATATATGCATTAATATACTGCATTGGTGTTTCTCCTTCTGACTTACTTCATCTTGTATAATAGGCTTGGGACAACACTTTTGAAACAGGCAATATAGAAAACAGTATCAGTTCAGATCAGTTGCTCAGTCGTGTCCAACTCTTTGCGACCCCATGAATCGCAGCACGCCAGGCCTCCCTGTCCATCACCAACTCTCAGAGTTCACTCAGACTCACGACCATTGAGTCAGTGATGCCATCCAGCCATCTCATCCTCTGTCATCCCCTTCTCCTCCTGCCCCCAATCCCTCCCAGCATCAGAGTCTTTTCCAATGAGTCAACTCTTCACATGAGGTGGCCAAAGTACTGGAGTTTCAGCTTTAGCATCATTCCTTCCAGAGAAATCCCAGGGCTGATCTCCTTGCAGTCCAAGGGACTCTCAAGAGTCTTCTCCAACACCACACTTCAAAAGCATCAATTCTTCGGCACTCAGTTTTCTTCACAGTCCAACTCTCACATCCATACATGACCACTGGAAAAACCATAGCCTTGACTAGATGGACCTTTGTTGGCAAAGTAATGTCTCTGCTTTTGAATATGCCATCTAGGTTGGTCATAACTTTCCTTCCAAGGAGTAAGCGTCTTTTAATTTCATGGTTGCAATCACCATCTGCAGTGATTTTGGAACCCCAAAAACTAAAGTCTGACACTGTTTCCACTGTTTCCCCATCTATTTCCCATGAAGTGATGGGACCAGATGCCATGATCTTCGTTTTCTGAATGTTGAGCTTTAAGCCAACTTTTCACTCTCCACTTTCACTTTCATCAAGAGGCTTTTGAGTTCCTCTTCACTTTCTACCATAAGGGTGGTGTCACCTGCATATCTGAGGTTATTGATATTTCTCCCAGCAATCTTGATTCCAGCTTGTGCTTCATCCAGCCCAACGTTTCTCATGATGTACTCTGCATATAAGTTAAATAAGCACAGTGACTATATACAGCCTTGACGTACTCCTTTTCCTATTGGAACCAGTCTGTTGTTCCATGTCCAGTTCTAACTGTTGCTTCCTGACCTGCATATAGATTTCTCAAGAGGCAGGTCAGGTGGTCTGGTATTCCCATCTCTTGAAGAATTTTCCACAGTTGATTGTGATCCACACAGTCAAAGGCTTTGGCATAGTCAATAAAGTAGAAATAGATGCTTTTCTGGAAGCTGTGGTTAGCTGTCTGTTATCTCACTGCAGTAGGAAGCCTCATTCTTATCAGACATCTCATGATCAATTCTCCCTACTAACCAAATCGCTCACAATATAACCTTCACGATAGGCTCAGTTGCTGTAGCCGTGACAACCCAAAGACGGGGATAAACCCTTTTGCTAGAGCTCAGTTATCTGTTACGTGCAGGCTGCTTTGCAGCCTTTTGGTGCCCCTTGCTCTAACAGATGGTGCCGTTCCTTATCCATCACGCACCTGTCAACGTTACAGTCAACCCTTGGAAAATCACTTACTCAACCATCAGCTAGAACAATGTATAGATAGCCAATCCTATAGGCTGATCACCCACTGCCTTCATAACCATGTGATGTATATCTAGGGGCCTGGGGGCCAAAATGTTTTCCAGTTATGCCCCCCACTGCCACTACATTTCCCCCATCAGAGGATCCAAACCCCAGGCGGTATCCCAACGCCATGGCATTGCCATCATGCCCTGTGCCTCAGTCTACCCCCAAATGCCACGCAGATGCTACCACCCAGAGCAGGTGTCTGTCTGCCGAATAAATGGAAAGACATACTGGACAGGGACAATAATGCAGACAAGCAAAATTATGGACCAACTTTGCCCTAAAAACTCAAGCTCTGCCTGTTGGCAGTAAGACCCAGGCTACAGAGTTAACCCCCACCTTAGACCCCCATCTGAACCAGGTTCTCAACACAGTTCATCGCCTTCTCAACAACACCAGCCGCACTGGCCAGGAACTGCTCGCTCTGCTCATCCTTAGGAGCTCCACGGTACTTAGCTACACCAGTACCATCAAATAATGCAACAGCCATGGGAACTCCTATAGACTCTCCCTTACAAGGGCCAGTCTTAAGGACAATTGAGTTAACTCAAAAGGCTCCAGAATGCTTTACAAATGATGGAGGAACTGAACCTGTAGGCAATTTAGCCAGGGACGAATGTATTCAAACTTTAAAAGGTGAGTGGCCCACTCATCCTCTGACAAACACAAGACGGTGCCACCCCCATCAAGGCCTTTTCTTTGTAGGCCAGATGCTTGCTTACATCTACCAGTCAATTGGATGGGTATCTGCACCTTAGCTTTCCTCACTCCCCAGATGAACACTGTCCCTAACAACCAGACTCTCACCGTACCTCTGGCAGGACATATGCAGTCAAAAAGAGCCATCCAGCTTATACCCTTACTAGTTGGTCTGGACATTGAGAGAGTAGCCAGATCTTAAGTGGCCTTACAGGACCAACTAGATTCCCTGGCTGAGGTGGTTTTACAGAATGCTGCTGCTGCTAAGTTGCTTCAGTCGTGTCCGACTCTGTGCGACCCCATAGACGACAGCCCACCAGGCTCTGCCGTCCCTGGGATTCTCCAGGGAAGAACACTGGAGTGGGTTGCCATTTCCTTCTCTGTTTACAGAATAGGAGAGGGCTAGACCTACTGACAGCTGAAAAGGGAGGACTCTGCCTCTTCTTGAACAAAGAATGCGGCTTTTATGTAAACCAATCAGGAATAGTCAAGGACAGGGCCCAACAGCTAAGGAAACAAATCATAAAAAGGAGAGAGGAAGTAGCAAATTCCTGGGGTAATTAGAACAATATCTGGAGCTGGCATCGTGGCTTCTCCCTTTAACAGGTCCTCTCTTCATGTTCTTTGGGGCATTCTTGTTTGGCCTTCGTATTCTCAATGCTGTTACCCAGTTCATAACCTCTCGAATTGATTCCACAAAGTTACAAATGGTAATAGCTCAATATAGCCCTGTAAACGATGGGGCTCTGAATGTCCTCTCCAAACATGAGATGATGCTTTCTACAATAAGTGATAGAAGCATCAAGAGGGGAGAATGAAGAGGAAAAGTTAAAATTTTACATAGCCTCCTGCTCGTTCTGACCCTGTAACTCAGCTTGCTCCTTGCAAAGTCTGGATCACATAGGTCACATAGTCTCAGAAAGTGGGGACTCACAATACTAGGAACTGGAGTTTATATCACTCACCCTTGTCCTGCTCTTTGCAATTGCCCAGCCCCTGAAAACCTGCTTAATCATGCCTGTCCATGTATAAAAACTCTGTAACCCCTTTGTTCAGGGTTCAGAGCTTGGAGTGTTAACTCCTCTGGGCCCACTGGCATAATAAACCAAAGTTTTCCAGCTCTCCAAGTGTGGTGCTTGGTTTCTCGAGTACTGATTTCTGTAACACATGTACACCTAAAACAAACAAAACATTGGAAATAAACTCTGCCCCAATATAAAATAACAATAAATTACAAATTAAATTACATGAACTCAGTCTAGAGGAAACCCGACAGTGGTGACCCTATGAATTAGATACATGACATGCTATGATAGCAATACATGAGCCCACCAAAGCTTCTCTTTCACCCAGCAGAATGCAGAGCAGCAACTCACTCAAAGGTGTCTGACCTCATGTGACTGTGACAATATGAAGAGAAGAAAAAGGACTGCAGGTTAACCAGGGCAACACCCTCCATTCAGATGTTGGAAATCTCAGAGGGGACAAGGCACACGTATGTAAAGAGCACATGTGGGGTCTGCGGGTGCAGGATCTGACTCGTGTGGATGGGATGAGACCCACACAATCCTCAGACCCTGTGCCTGGGCTCACATGTCCACCGTCTCCAGGGTGACCCCCTCCAGACCCTGCACCTGGGGTCACATGCCCACAGTCTCCAGGGTGACCCTCCTTCCCAGACCCTGCACCTGGGGTCACATGTCCACAGTCTCTAGGGTGACCCTCCTTCCCAGACCCTGCACCTGGAGTCACATGTCCACAGTCTCCAGGGTGACCCCCTCTCCCAGACCCTGCACCTGGGGTCACAAGTCCACAGTCTCCAGGGTGACCCCCTCTCCCCGACCCTGCACCTGGGGTCACATGTCCACAGTCTCTAGGGTGACCCTCCTTCCCAGACCTTGTACCTGGGGTCACATGTCCACAGTCTCTAGGGTGACCCCCTCTCCCAGACCCTGCACCTGGGGTCGCATGTCCACAGTCTCCAGGGTGACCCTCCTTCCCAGACCTCGTACCTGGGGTCACATGTCTAAAGTCTCCAGGGTGACCCTCCTTCCCAGACCCGTACCTGGGGTCACATGTCTAAAGTCTCCAGGGTGATCCCATCCAGACCTTGCACCTGGGGTCCTATGTCCACAGTCTTCAGGGTGACCCTCCTTCCCAGACCCCGTAACTCAGGTCACATGTCTACAGTCTCTAGGGTGACCCCCTCTCCCAGACCCTGCACCTGGGGTCGCATGTCCACAGTCTCCAGGGTGACCCCCTCCAGACCCTGCACCTGGGGTCACATGTCCACAGTCTCCAGGGTGACCCTCCTTCCCAGACCCTGCACCTGGGGTCACATGCCCACAGTCTCCAGGGTGACCCTCCTTCCCAGGCCCCGTAACTCAGGTCACATGTCTACAGTCTCTAGGGTGACCCCCTCTCCCAGACCCTGCACCTGGGGTCGCATGTCCACAGTCTCCAGGGTGACCCCCTCCAGACCCTGAACCTGGGGTCACATGTCCACAGTCTCCAGGGTGACCCCCTCCAGACCCTGCACCTGGGGTCACATGTCCACAGTCTCCAGGGTGACCCTCCTTCCAGACCCTGCACCTGAGGTCACATGTCCACAGTCTCCAGGGTGACCCTCCTTCCCAGACCCTGCACCTGGGGTCACATGTCCACAGTCTCTAGGGTGACCCTCCTTCCCAGACCCTGCACCTGGGGTCACATGTCCACAGTCTCTAGGGTGACCCTCCTTCCCAGACCCTGCACCTGGAGTCACATGTCCACAGTCTCCAGGGTGACCCCCTCTCCCAGACCCTGCACCTGGGGTCACATGTCCACAGTCTCCAGGGTGACCCTCCTTCCCAGACCTTGTACCTGGGGTCACATGTCCACAGTCTCTAGGGTGACCCTCCTTCCCAGACCTTGTACCTGGGGTCACATGTCCACAGTCTCCAGGGTGACCCTCCTTCCCAGACCTTGTACCTGGGGTCACATGTCTAAAGTCTCCAGGGTGACCCTCCTTCCCAGACCTTGTACCTGGGGTCACATGTCCACAGTCTCTAGGGTGACCCCCTCTCCCAGACCCTGCACCTGGGGTCGCATGTCCACAATCTCCAGGGTGACCCTCCTTCCCAGACCCGTACCTGGGGTCACATGTCTAAAGTCTCCAGGGTGACCCTCCTTCCCATACCTGTACCTGGGGTCACATGTATACAGTCTCTAGGGTGACCCCGTCTCCCAGACCCTGCACCTTTGGTGGCAAGACCCTTGGTTAGGACACCAGGCCTCTGCTGGTTGGGCCCCTTCGGTGGAAATGAGTGCGTTCCTGTAAGCTCCTGGCTTGGCAGACACGGAACTATCGGGTCAGTCTCGTTCCCCACACTTATCCCATAGCAGTCCTCCTCTTTTCCCTTCAGTTCTACGTTATATTAACTGGTTTTACAGCTGTCATGATAATGACAGCTACTTGAAAACACTACCTTGGTGCTGGCAGTCTCAGTCTTTTGTTGTCCTGCTGAGGTGCTATGAAAACACACCAGACGCTGGGCTGGAAGACAAGGGGCAGGTCTGGTCTCTGCTGAGTACGGATGCTCTGCTGGAAGGAGAGCACAGCAGCAACCTCACCTGCTGCCCATTGGCTTTTTGCCTGATCCATGTGCCCTGCAATCAATTGCCCAGATAAACCTGCTCCCCTCTTGCCATGCTCGTGCTGGTGAATTGGAATAATTACCAGGTAGCTCACCTGAGGTGGAGAAGGCAATGGCACCCCACTCCAGTACTCTTGCCTGGAGAATCCCATGGACGGAGGAGCCTGGTGGGCTGCAGTCCATGGGGTCACGAAGAATCGGACACAACTGAGAGACTTCACTTTCACTTTTCATATTCATGCATTGGAGAAGGAAATGGCAACCCACTCCAGTGTTCTTGCCTGGAGAATCCCAGGGACGGAGGAGCCTGGTAGGCTGCCGTCTATGGGGTCACACAGAGTCAGACACAACTGAAGCGACTTAGCAGCAGCAGTAGCAGCAGCAGCTCACCTGAGGAGTCTCCAGGAGCCCCACGGATAGGGAACCTTGCAGAGGTAAAGAGGGAATAGGCACTGCTGCTGCTGCTGCTGCTAAGTCATGTCAGTCGTGTCCAACTCTGTGCGACCCCATAAATGGCAGCCCACCAGGCTCCCCCGTCCCTGGGATTCTCCAGGCAAGAACACTGGAGTGGGTTGCTGTTTCCTTCTCCAATGCATGAAAGTGAAAAGTGAAAGTGAAGTCTCTCAGTCATGTCCGATTCTTCGTGACCCCATGGACTGCAGCCCACCAGGCTCCTCCGTCCATGGGATTCTCCAGGCAAGAGTACTGGAGTGGGGTGCCATTGCCTTCTCCAGAATTGGCACAGGCCTGTGTAAAATGATACTGTAAAGCATTAATTCCTAAACACAGGTCAAGTGAAGCTCACATATATTCTTCCCTTTTTCTTGGCTTTGAGTGTATGGTCTCCCTCTGCACATGATTCTGACCCACACAGATGGAGTGAGATTCACACAGACCCCAGAGCCCCCTACCTGGGGTTACACATTCCTTGGTCAGGATACCATGGCTGTGATTGGTGGGCCTCCAAAGTGTAAACAAGCCAGGTCCATATAGTCAAAGCTATGGTTTTTCCAGTAGTCATGTATGGATGTGAGAGTTGGACCATAAAGAAGGCAGAGTGCTGAAGAAATGATGCTTTTGAACTGTGGTGCTGGAGAAGACTCTTAAGAGACCTTGGACAGCAAGATCAAACCAGTCAATCCTAAAGGAAATCAACTGTGAATATTTATTGGAAGGACCGATGCTGAAGCTGAAGCTGCAGTACTTAGGCCACCTGCTGGAAAAGCTGACTCATTGGAAAAAAACCTGATGCTAAGAAAGATTGAAGGCAGGAGAAGGGGACAACAGAGGATGAGATGGCTGGATGGCATCACCGACTCAACAGATGTGAGCTTGAGCAAACACCAGGAGATAGAGGAGGACAGGGAAGCCTGGTGTGCTGCAGTCCGTGGGGTCACAAAGAGTTGGACAGACTTAGAGACTGCACAACACCAAGCAGGTGGCCCACCTAGGTGTCTCTATGAGCCCCAGGGGAGGTGAACTTGTCAGAGGGAAAGCCTCAGAGCCCTACCTCAGCACTGACCCCTGGGAGGGCCTTGGAACACCAGTCAGAGAAAAGCACAGTTATCCAGAGAAACCCACCTCAGCTCCAGACCCCAGCATCGGAGCGCTGACATTCAGACGCAGGCACGGAGTTTTCTGGGACAGAGGCCAGGTGGGGTCTCTACCCAGGTCTCCATGTCCTACTGCACAGAGAACCCGGTCAGGTGTAAATATTCTCATTATAGAAGCACACAGTCTCATCTAAACATAATCAGTGTAGACAGGACTTGGAGAGGTCTGAATCTACCATGTAGACAGAACTTGGTCAGGTTCAAAGTAGCTTAGGGCTGCGCTCCCAGGAGGCACACCCCCAGGGTCTCTCATCGTTAGACGGGGGCTCACCCGTACGTGGGAACTAGGATGTACCCTTCTTGAAGAAGAGATCATCCCTGGGCTCCACACTTCACCCACGTCAGGAAACGGAACAAAAGCTTCGTCACTAAATATCTCAAGGGGCAGAACAAAGCTGTGAGCAGGTTCTGTGGCCACGTGGTGGTCAGGGGCCAGGAGAGAGCCAGGAACCTTGAGCGCAGCCCAGGGTCCTGCAGGAACAGACTGGAAGTGGCTCGGCTGCAGCGTTGCAAGCTTCCAGCAGGAGGCGCTGCCCCAGTCGCCCAGGAAAGACAGTCCCCTAAGGTCTGGCAGGGAGAGTAGGTCCGTCCATCCTGATGGTCAGTTGGAGTAGAGCACCCTCAGGTCCTGCTTCCCCGCAGGGTTGGGGGAGGGTGGCTGACACCTCCTAGGGTCCCGCTCAGGTGACATCGTGCTGGGGCTGATGCCCACAGGATGGTGAGTGCCAGGAGATGAGGGAGGGGAATGCGGACTGAGTGTCTCATGGGGACTGTTTTGGTTTTGCAAGACAGAAGTAGCCACTGACAACAATACTGCGCACAAGCATGCGCTGTGCAGCATTTACAGCAGCTGAGACATATAAGTAACCAAGATGTACACGGACAGATGAATGAACAAAGGAGTCATCTATGCATAGAATGAATGTGATTGCCGTGAAAACAAAATCCCATTTACAGGGATAATCTAGAACAATCATAGATTAATCTAGGACAATCATAGTAAGTGAAGTACTTCAGAAGGCGAAACTGATACCAATGAGCTATTTTATAAAAGTGAAATACACGCACAGTCTTAGGAAACAAACATGGTTACCAAAGAGGAGTGGTGGGTGGAAAGGATAAATTAGGAGGTGGGGATTCATTTATACTCACAAATACATATAGAATATAGAATCAGCATGAACCTACTTTAGAAAGGGTAGTGTACTACACACTCTATAATAATCTGTATGTGAGAAAAAAAAAGATGAATCAATATGTTGATGGAGATAACTGATGAAGAATCTCTACACCGACAAACACAGCATTGTAAGTCAGCTATCCTCCTAAAAACGTAAACGCTAACTTAAAAAGACAAAAAACACAAAAAACAAGGATTAATGAGACACAGGCTTCTGGCCTCTTCCAGAAGAAACCATGGACTAGGAGTAACCCTAAGGCTCTGGTTACTATAGTAACAGGAGTAGGGATGAAGAAATCCTGTCTCTTTGTGGCCATTTCCCACAACAGAAACTGTAAAGCTATTGCTTATGCTGCAGTGAAATAAGAAACAGTTTTTTCTCTTTGGTCTTTTGATTCCTTCTCTACTTTAGCTGTTCCTGATCTATAGTTTGCATTGATAATTAAGTTTTCTTCTTTTTAGAAGATTGAGCTATTGACTTTTTTGAAACAATGATAAAAGGAACAAGAATATAGGAACCTTATACCTTTGTGGAAATAAATGTTTTTTGGAGGAAATAGAAAGGTGGCTTTAATCCCTAAGCTGGCAGAGACAAAAACACAGTATGCTTGCGCCTCAAGAACTGTGTCTTCCCCACGATGGGGATCAAGGGGATCACACAGTTTGGGCTCGTAGTTAATGGTTGGAGATAAAGAGCAAAAGAGCAAAAAGAGTATTCTTTCTTTTTGCATTTTTGTTTCAAAACAGTCACTAGGCTGGCATCAGGGAGCCCAGTAACTTGGGTCCGGCAAGGCTCAGGAGTAGGGTTCCTTGTCTTTTGTGGATTGCACTGCAGCTTTCTTCCTGTAATGCAAAAAGAGGGGAAAACAAACTATAAGGGGAGTTTTGCAGAGAGAGTACCATAAAGTTAAGCATTAGGATGTGACTAGCATAAAATTAAAAGATAATAGAAGCAAAGTATGGCTCATGCAGAGATAGAGGGCGATAGGCGTGGGATATCCCTGGAGAAGGGATTGGCTACCCACTCCAGTATTCTAGCCAGGAAAATTTTATGGACAGAGGAGCCTGGTGAGCTACAGTCCATGGGATCACAAAGAGTCAGACACGAATGAGTGGCTAACACACACACACACACACACACACACACACACACGTGTAGGATATGGCTTATATAACAGGTTAGTCTTCTGAAAAGAAGGAAACTTAATTATCAATGCCAATTAGATCAGGAACAGTTAAAGTAGACAAGGACTCAAAAGGCAAAAGAGAAAAAGAAAACTATTTTTTATTTCACTGCAACACTTATAAACACTTCATATTCACAAAGACTGCTGGGCTCTAAATGACACCGGCACTTTAAAAACTTCCACGGGTAACTAATTGAAAATAAATAAAAACTGGACAGATGGTGAGGAAGAAAATTTCCACAGTCAGTTCCACACACAGTAGTTAAATCAAAGCCCATGAAAACGTGCTGCACATCAGGAATTGTTAGAGATGTGCAAATCAAAACCACAGCAAGGGAACACTGCACCTGTTTGAGAGGCCATCCTCAGTCTACAAAGGTGAATGGTGGAGAAGACACGGAGGAAAGAGAACACTCACGGTGCTGATGAGATATAAATGCTAAGAATCACTGTGGAGAGGAGTATGGAATTGCTTTTGATTTTTAGCCAAGTTGAGCTTCCCTGGTAGCTCAGTTGGTAAAGAATCCATGTGCAATGCCGGAGACCCTGGTTCAATTCCTGGGTCAGGAAGATCCATCCCCTGGAGAAAGGATAGGCTACCCACATCAATATTCTTGGGCTTCCCTGTGGCTCAGCTGGTAAAGAATCCGCCTGCAGTGTGGGAGACCTGGGTTCCATCCCTGGGTTGGGAAGATCCCTCTGGAGAAGGGAAAGATTACCCGCTCCAGTATTCTGGCCTGGAGAATTCCATGGACTGTATAGGGGGTCGCAGAGTCAGACACAACTGAGAGACTTTCACTTTCACCAAGACAAACATTGATTCCAGCCCAGGTCACAGGATGACTTAAAACACGTCCTGCTTAGCGTTCGCCCATTGTCAGCACCAACAAGGGCAGAAGGTGCCTGAACAGCCACTCTGCCTGAAGCCGGCAGACAGCCTCAGTGAGGGACACATCAGTCAAGACTCTTCCTTGTCAGATGGTTAACGAGGCTCCCCCTTCATAGCAAAGGGCTCCTTAACTCCAAATTCATTTTGCATAGAGAAGAGGAAAGAATCAGACATAAACTAAATCAAGTATCTTTATTTTTAACTTTAAATATAAAAAGTGAAGGATAAAAACAATAAAAATCACACTTTAAGTGAATAAATTACAAACTAAATCAACTATATATTCTGACATATTAAAAAAGAGAAGGAGGATGGAAGCAACACAAATTTCTATAAGTGACTATGTGGGTACCACCCAAGTTCTTTAGTCGACTCCAATGCTAGACTCGGCTGCAGACACCATCCGGGAACCAGAGCTGCTCTTTCCATCACACCGGGAGGAGCCCTCTTTGTCACTGGGGCACGGAGAGAACCCAAGTCTGTGCCTTCAGGCACCTCTTCTGCCAGGCTCCAAGCAGAAGGCTCCACTTGAGTTGTGTTCTTCATCTTCTCCTGCAGGTTAATGATGGGTAAATGGGGCAAAGGAAGCACCTAGAACTTGAGCGTCTCCCCTTTCTGCACTTGTTTTATTTTCTTCTCTTTCTGTAAGTGACTTTTTTTAATCAAGAGAGAAAGAGTATATTTCCACAGTTCTCCTCACTGGGATTTTGGGCTTCAAAGGTGCTCCATCATGGGGCAATTATCAAACTCTTATCACTACTGACTGCTCCTCATCCTCATCTTCTTGGGTGGGTTTTGGGGTTCTCTTCTTCCGAACAAAGGCAGGAGTCCTGGGGACAGTGAGTGGAATTTCTTTCTTCTCAGGAACACCCACAACACCTAACAAGATGCGATAAGGGCAAGGCTTCACATAAATTTAAAGTGTTTATCCTCCAATACCCTCTTTGCTTCTTGCTGTTTGATTCTTTTCTCCATTTCAAAGTCAAAGCCAATAGGCACGGTGGGTGGCTGCCTTCTCTGGCAGTTTCTTAGGGAAAATGCCCACACTGTAAAGAATTCCAGAATCCAGTTTCCCTGCTTTAAATTTGTAGAGCCCTGCCTCTACAGGATTACATTTCTTGGATTTTGCATTTGTTTCCAACACCTCCGCCACCTCTTGCTGCATTTTTTTTCTCTTCTCTGACTCTTGCTTCTCAGTACTTTTTAGGATCTTCTATATATGGGAAGAAGAACCTGAAAAAGAATAGATACACGTTTATGCACAACTGAATTAAGTTCCTGTACACCTTACACAAACACAACACTGGAAATCAACTCTATTCCAATATAGGATCAAAATGAAATTGCACAGAAAGAAAAAGAAAGGGGCATGAAAAAATGCTGCTGGCACTTTCCATGACAGCAACGTGTAAAGCTGTGCTGATGGGCACTTAATATTCAGAAGACCCGTGGGGTTGTGAGTGAACAACACCTGCCTTCAAGGACTGTTCTAGCAGTGTTGGTCAAAACACAGGGCAGACGTTCAAAAGCCAATTGCTAGATATTTCACTCATACCCTTTAAAAAACAATCACAGAAAATGATGTTAACCTTGCTAAATATTAGAGAAATCCAAATCAAAACTACAATGAGGTATCACCTCACACCGATCAGAATGACCATTGTCAAACACTCTACAAAGAAGCAAGGCTGGAGAGGGTGTGGAGAAATGAGAACCCTCCTCCATCGATGCTGGAATGCCAACTGGGAACAGCCACTATGGAGACAGTGTGCACGCATGCTAAGTCATTCCAGTCGTGTCTGACTCTTTTTGACCCTATGAACTGTAATCTGCCAGGCTCCTCTCTCCATGGGATTCTCCAAGCAAGAAATACCGGAGTGGGTTGTCTCCAGGGGATCTTCCCCACGCAGGGATCCAACGCACGTCTGTTTCCCGTGTTGGCAGGAGGGTTCTTTACCACTAGCGCCACCTGGGAAGCCCATGGAAACAGCGTGGAGGTTCCTTAAAGAAGGAAAATGGGAACGAAATTACAACAGTCCTGTCGACTTAAAAAATATTCACAACCTAAAAGTTGAGAGTTATGTTTTATTCAGTAGGAATTTTTAGGACTTCGAGCTCAGGAGACACCATCTCAAGCAACCCTGAGAGAACTGCTCCCGGGATGGGGAGGGGAGGAGCCAGCTTACACAAAGCTTTGTAACAAAGGGCAGGTAGTCTGAATATCAAAAGATTACTGCTAAAGAAAGCCAGACATCCTGAGTCAAGGAATTTAGTGCTTTTCTGTGCATGGGAAGATGCAAGAGTCAGGGCTCCCTGAAATCATTCCTTTCATATGCACCTCACCTATCTGGGCCAGCATCCTGAGCTTCCTTTCCTCAGGGTTCACCTTAGGGAGTGTCTGCAGTCTGATGGCTGCTAGAGAGCAGATATTCTTCTTCCTGAGTTCCTGAAGTCTCAACGGCTCATATTGAAGAGCTGCAACTGCTGCTGTATATTGTCACCCTGCTTATTTAACTTATATGCAGAGTACATCATGAGAAATGCTGGGCTGGAGGAAGCACAAGCTGGAATCAAGATTGCTGGGAGAAATATCAATGACGTCAGATATGCAGATGACACCACCCTTATGGCAGAAAGTGAAGAGGAACTAAAAAGCTCTTGATGAAAGTGAAAGAGGAGAGTGAAAAAGTTGGCTTAAAGCTCAACATTCAGAAAACGAAGATCATGATATCCGGTCCCATCACTTCACGGCAAATAGATGGGGAAATGGTGGAAACAGTGTCAGACTTTTTTGGGGGGGCTCCAAAATCACTGCAGATGGTGACTGCAGCCATAAAATTAAAAGACGCTTACTCTTTGGAAGGAAAGTTATGACAAACCTAGACAGCATATTAAAAAGCAGAGACATTACTTTGTCAAGAAAGGTCCGTCTAGTCAAGCCTATGGTTTTTCCAGTGGTCACGTATGGATGTGAGAGTGGGACTGTGAAGAAGGCTGAGCACCAAAGAATTGATGCCTTTGAACTGTGGTGTTGGAGAAGACTCTTGAGAGTCCCTTGGACTGCAAGGAGATCCAACCAGTCCATCCTAAAGGAGATCAGTCCTGGGTGTTCTTTGGAAGGACTGGTGTTGAAGCTGAAACTCCAATACTTTGGCCACATGATGCAAAGGACTGACTCATCTGAAAAGACCCTGATGCTGGGAAAGTTTGAGGGCACGAGGAGAAGGGGATGACAGAGGATGACAGGGTTGGATGGCATCACTGACTGGGTGGACATGAGTTTGAGCAAGCTCTGGGAGATGGTGATGGACAGGGAAGGCTGGCGTGCTGCAGTCATTGGGGTCGCAGTGAGTCAGACGTGACTGAGAAACTGAACTGAACTGAATCGGTTTTGAATATTCACAAGGCAGGCAGGGCTGGAAAGGACACCTGCCCTCAAGTGAAGTCCTTGGGGTAAATCACCAAAAAATGAATTCAAAATAGGGTCGTCGTTCAAGAAGCCAATTTCAACAGGCAAACTGTACTCTCACTGTATAGGATCAAAAAGCACATGGAAACGTAGTTCACATGACTAATTATCAAATCAATGCAAATCAAAACAACACTGAGAAATCACCTCACCATGGTCAGAATGGCCATCATCAGAAAGACCCACAAAGAATAAATGCTGCAGAGGTCAGAGACAAAAAGGAATCTTCCTTCTTTCTTGGTGGGGGTGTAAATGGGTGCAGCCACTGTGGAAAACAGCACGGAGGTTCTTTAAAAAACTCAACACACAGGTACCATATGATCCAGCAATCCCACTCCTGGGTTCAGATACAGAGAAAATCATAATTTGAAATGACTCGTGCACTCTTATATTCAGAGCAGCACTATTTATTAGAGTCGAGATGGAGAATCAACAAACATGGCCAGAGATAAAAAACGGAAGAGTTAGTGAGACAACTAGACACTAGAATACTCCTCACTCATAAAACAGAATTAAATAAATCCACTGGGAGCAGCAAATATGGACAAAGACATCACCATGTGCATGGAAGTAAATCAGAGAGAGAGAAATATCATCAGATATCACCTACAGGAGGAATCTATCCATTTATACCAATGAACTACTATAGAAAACAGAAAAAGACTTACAAATTTTGAAAACCAACTTACAATTACCAAAAAGAAAAAAAAATTAGGGAGAAGGGTAAAGTAAGACTTTTGCATTATCACATACACACTCATATATGTCCAATAGATAATCATAAAGAACATACTGAGTTGCACAGAGAACTCTAAAGAACACACTGTTCAGAGCAAGAATAGATATACATCTAGATACATCCGAATCAAGTTCCTGGACACCTAAAACAGCACAGTGGAAATCTTCACTATTCCAATATATAATAAAGAAAGTCAATACCAAAGAATGTTCAAACTACCATACGATTGCACTCATTTCACATTTTTGCAAGGTAATGCTCAAAATCCTTCAAGTTATCCTTCAACAGGATGTGAACTGAGAAATTCCAGATATTCAAGCTGGATTTAGAAAAGGAAGAGGAACCAGAGATCAAATTGCTAACATCCACTGGATCGTAGAAAAAAGAAAGGGAATTTCAGAAAAACATCTACTTCTGCTTCACTGACTACACTAAAGCCTTTGACTGTGTTCAATTCAGTTCAGTTCAGTCACTCAGTCGTGTCCGACTCTTTGCGACTCCATGAGTTGCAGCACGCCAGGCCTCCTTGTCCATCACCAACTCCCGGAGCCTATGCAAACTCATATTCATTGAGTCGGTGATGCCATCCAACCATCTCATCCTCTGTCATCCCCTTTTCCTCCTGCCCTCAATCTTTCCCAGCATCAGGGTCTTTTCCAAGGAGTCAGCTCTTTGCATCAGGTGGCCAAAGTACTGGAGTTTCAGCTTCAACACCAGTCCTTCCAATGAACACCCAGGACTGATCTCCTTTAGGCTGGACTGGGTGGATCTCCTTGGAGTCCAAGGGACACTCAAGAGTCTTCTCCAACACCACAGTTCAAAAGCATCAATTCTGCGCTCAGCTTTCTTCACAGTCCAACTCTCACATCCATACACGACTACTGGAAAAACCACAGCCTTGACTAGACGAACCTTTCTTGACAAAGTAATGTCTCTGCTTTGTAATATGCTGTCTAGGTTGGTCATAACTTTTCTTCCAAGGAGTAAGCGTCTTTTAATTTCATGGCTGCAATCACTATCTGCAGTGATTTTGGAGCCCCCAAAAATAAAGTCAGCCACTGTTTCCACTGTTTCCCCATCTATTTTCCATGAAGTTTTGAGAGTCCCTTGGACTGCAAGGAGATCCAACCAGTCCATCCTAAAGGAGATCAGTCCTGGGTGTTCATTGGAAGGACTGATGTTGAAGCTGAAACTCCAATACTTTGGCCACCTGATGCAAAGACCTGACTCATTGGAAAAGACCCTTATGCTGGGAAAGATTGAGGGCAGGAGGAGAAGGAGACAACAGAGGATGAGATGGTTGGATGGCATCACCAACTCAATGGACATGGGTTTGGGTGGACTCTGGGAGTTGGTGATGGACAGGGAGGCCTGGCATGCTGCGGTTCATGGGGTCACAAAGAGTCGGACATGACTGAGTGGCTGAACTGAACTGAACTGAAATGATGGGACTGGATGCCATGATCTTAGTTTCTGAATGTTGAGTTTTAAGCCAACTTTTTCACTCTCCTCTTTCACTTTCATCAAGAGGCTCTTTAGTTCTTCACTTTCTGCCAAAAGGGTGGTGTCATTTGAATATCTGAGGTTATTGATATTTCTCCCAGCAATCTTGATTCTAGTTTGTGCTTCATCCAGCCCAGAGTTTCTTATGATGTACTCTGCATATAGGTTAAGTAAGCAGGGTGACAATATACAGCCTTGATGTACTCCTTTTCCTATTTGGAACCAGTCTGTTGTTCCATATCCAGTTCTAACTGCTGCTTCCTGACCTGCATACAGGTTTCTCAAGAGGCAGGTCAGGTGGTCTGGTTTTCCCATCTCTTTCAGAATTTTCCACGGTTTGTTGTTATCCACACAGTCAAAGGTTTTGGTGAGGTCAATAAAGTAGAAGTACATGTTTTTCTGGAACTCTCTTGATTTTTAATGACCCAATGGGTGTTGGCAATTTGATCTCTGGTTCTTCTGTCTTTTCTTAATCCAGCTTGAACATCTGGAAGTTCATGGTTCATGTACTATTGAAGCCTGGCTTAGAGAGTTTTGAGAATTACTTTGCTAGTGTGTGAAATGAGTGCAATTGTGCGGTAGTTGGAACATTCTTTAACATTGCCTTTCTTGGGATTGGAACAAAAACTGACCTTTTCCAGTCCTGTGGCCATGGCTGAGTTTTCCAAATTTGCTGGCATATTGAATGCAGCACTTTAACAGCATCATCTTTTAAGATTTGAAATAGCTCAACTGGAATTCCATCACCTCCACTAGCTTTGTTTGTAGTGATGCTTCCTAAGGCCCACTTGACTTTGCATTCCAAGATGTCTGGCTCTAGGTGAGTGATCACACCATTGTGGTTATCTGCGTCATGAAGATCTTTTTTGTATAGTTCTTCTGTGTATTCTTGCCACCTCTTCTTAATACCTTCTGCTTCTGTTAGGTCCATACCATTTCTGTCCTTTATCGAGCACATCTTTAAATGAAATGTTCCCTTGGTATCTCTAACTTTCTTGAAGAGATCTCTAGTCTTTCCCATTCTATTGTTTTCCTCTATTTCTTTGCATTAATCACTGATGAAGGCTTTCTTATCTCTCCTAGGTATTCTTTGGAACTCTGCATTCAAATGGGTATATCTTTCCTTTTCTCCTTTGCCTTTAGCTTCTCTTCTTTTCTCAGCTATTTGTAAGGCCTCCTCAGACAACCATTTTGTCTTTTTGCATTTCTTTTTCTTAGGAATGGTCTTGATCACTGCCTCCTGTACAATGTCATGAACCTCTGTCCATAGTTCTTCAGGCACTCTATCAACCTTTGAATCTATTTTGAACAGTATGAAAAGGCAAAAAGATATGACACTGAAAGATGAACTCCCCAGGTCAGTACTTGCCTAATATGCTACTGGAGAGGCGTGGAGTAATAACTCCAGAAAGAAGGAAAAGATGGAGCCCAAGTGAAAACAACACCCAGTTGTGTATGTGACTGGTAATGGAAGTAAAGTCTGATGCTGTAAAGAACAATATTGCATAGGAACCTAGCATGTTAGGTCTACAAATCGAGGCAAATTGGAAGCGGTCAAACAGGAGATGGCAAGAGTGAACATCAACATTTTAGGAATCAGTGAACTAAAATGGACTGGAATGGGTGAGTTTAATTCAGATGACCACTATATCTACTACTGTGGGCAAGAATCCCTTAGAAGAAATGGAGTGGCCCCCATAGTCAACAAAAGAGTCCATAGTGCAGTGCTTGGGTGCAATCTCCAAAATGACAGAATGATCTGTGTTCATTTCCAAGGCAAACCATTCAATATCACAGTAACCCAAGTCTATGCCCCAACCAGTAACGCTGAAGAAGCTGAAGTTGAATGGTTCTATGAAGATCTACAAGACCTTCTAGAACTAACACCCAAAAATGATGTCCTTTTCATCACAGGGGACTTGAATGCAAAAGTAGGAAGTCAGGAAATACCTGGAGTAACAGGCAACTTTGGCTTTGGAGAACAAAATGAAGCAGGGCAAAGGCTAACAGACTTCTGCCAAGAGAAAGCCCCGCTCATAGCAAACACCCTCTTTCATCAACACAAGAGATGAATCTACACATGGACATCACCAGATGGTCAATACTGAAATAAAATTGATTATATTCTTTGCAGCCAAAGATGGAGAAGCTCTATACAGTCAGCAAAAACAGTACTGGAAGATGACTGTGGCTGAGATCATGAACTCCTTCTATATGAACCATGCATATTTATTGAAGAAGAGAAAATAAAACCCAACTGTCAATAATGAGTTAATGTTGAAATTTACTGCGGGAATAAGCTCCGTAAAGAGGCACAGGATCAGACAAGCTTCGTTGGGGTTGGGTGCCAAGAAGAAGGTCAAATCAGTGGCAGGAGATAGGACACAAAATTCGGAGGTTGCACAACTCTCTAAATAGCCTCCATCAGTGTCTTTAGAGCTAGAGTGTTTCCCAGCCAAACCAAGATAAGGAGTTCATGACCAGGTTATAATCTACGTTAGAGAGTATGGGGATCCATCTTGTGCCTGCTATTTTGATAAGCACATCTTCAGCAATATAGTATACATCCTGCTCTCTATCTCATTGTCTTTTTCCCTTTCACTCTTAGACTCTTTCTCTGTGTTCACTAAATAATTTGCAATAAGGTATACTAACTACTTCAGTTGCCCTTTGTTTTAAAAGTCAGTCACTACCCTGCAGGCCTTTCAGGTGAATAGGACTTACCTAAAACACTTAGCAAAGTGCTAAGACTTATATAGTTACAAAAGAATCAGGCTTGTCCTCTATCAGTTGTAAAATTTCTATTGTTTGTAAGCATGAAATTAAAAGATGCTTGCTCTTTGAAAGAAAAGCCATGACAAACCTAGATAGCATATTAAAAAGCAGAGAGATTACTTTGCCAACAAAGGTCCATATAGTCAAACTATGGTTTTTCCAGTAGTCATGTATGGAGTGAGAGTTGGACCATAAAGAAGGCAGAGTGCCAAAGAATTGATGCTTTTGAACTGTGGTGTTGGAGAAGACTGTTGAGAGTCCCTTAGACAGCAAGGAAATCAAACCAGTCCATCGTAAAGGAAATAAATTCTGAAAATTCACTGGAAGAACTGATGCTGAAACCGAAGCTCCAATACTTTGGCCACCTGATGAGAAGAACTGACTCACTTGAAAAGACCCTGATGCTGGGAAAGATTGAAGGCGAGAGGAGAAGGAGAATGACAGAGTAAGAGACGGTTGGATGGCATCCCCAACTCGATGGACATGAGTTTGAGCAAGCTCTGGGAGATGGTGAAGGACAGGGAATCCTGGTGTGCTCCATGGGATCACAAAGAGTCGGACGTGAATGGCTACTGAACAGCAACAACAAAGCATGAGAGGCTATTCTCAATATGCAAGGGTGAGAATGGATTTTTTACTATGATTTAGCAGTTCCATGGGGTCGCGAAGAGTCAGAAACAACTGAGCGACTTCACTTTCACTTTTCACTTTCATGCATTGGAAAAGGAAATGGCAACCCACTCCAGTGTTATTGCCTGGAGAATCCCAGGGACGGGGGAGCCTGGTGGGCTGCTGTCTATGGGGTCGCACAGAGTCGGACATGACTGAATCGACTTAGCAGCAGCAGCAGTTATTTCAATAAAATACTTAAGAATTGTCTCAGGAAGAGTGAAGAAACAAATGTTGACCAATATTTACTTGTCCTTTTAAAATGCACCAATAAAATTTGAATCATTAGCCATTCTGACTGATTCTGAACCAGGTGGAACCATCTTATGCCCTAGCATAACTATTCTGATTTCTGAGGATAAGCGGGCATATGTAATCCCCCCAAACCATAGCTTTTGCTCTCAACAAAAGATTATAATCAAGAAAATATAATTATCAACAAATCAGATGTCTTACTTCTGTTAGAATATGTAACAGAGTGAGAGCTATTCAGGAACTCTTACAAGGACCAAATAAATTTAATCGGCTTTGCTGAATGCCATCTTGCTTTTTTATTTCTTCTTTCTCCCTTTCTCCTCTCCTTCCCTCCTTTCTCCTTTCTTCAGACACTCATACTGAGCACACTTGTTTCTAAGCTTACTTTAAAATAGAAGCATAGTTGACTTCCAAAGCTGTGTCAGTTTTCAGGTATACAGCAAAGTGATTCAGTTTTGCATACATATATATCTATCTTTTTTCAGATTTTTCCATTAGAGGTTATTACAAAATATTGAGTATAGGTCCCCATACTATATAATAGGTCTTTGTTGATTATCTATTTTATATATGGCAATATATATATATGTTAATCCCAAACTCCTAACTTATTCCCCCTCCTTCCCCTTTGGTAAAAATGTTTGTTTTCCATGTCTGTGGATCCATATCTGTTTTGTATATAAGTTAATTTGTATAATTTTATTAGATTCCACATATAAGTGCTGTCATGTGATATTTATCTTTTTCTGTCTGGCTTACTCCACTTAGCATGAAAATAGGTCCATCCATGCTGCTGCCAGTGGCATTATTTCATTCATTTTGATGGCCAGTAATATTCATTGCATATATGTAGATATATGGGCTTCCTAGGTGGCTCAGACTGTAAAGAATCTGCCTGCAGAGAAAGAGACCCAGGTTTGATCAATGGGTCAGGAAGATCCCCTGGAGAAGGGAATGGCAACCCACTCCAATACTCTTGCCTGGAAAATTCCATGGACAGAGCAACGTGGCAGGCTACAGGTCATGGAATCTCAAGGAGTCACTCACAGTGAAGTAACTTCACTTCTCAAGAATCAGACTGCTTGCCCCTTCTTGCTGGGAGGTCATCTGACAGTATGTTTCACCCAATCAGGGTAAACACAGGCATGGCCATCCACAGTCCCAGAACACTCTCCGCCAGTATTTTTGTTCAGAATTGGTGCGCTGTGTGTATGCTACGAGTGTCTTTACACAGCTCTAAATGAGGAGGGAAACGTGTTATCTTCAAGCTGGAAATCCAGGCAGTAAGGAAAATCACTATATTCTTCCTGTGAAAGCTGGATTGTTGCAGCGCTGCTTGCCACTTCTTAGTGGGAAGTCATCGCCCAGTGCACTTTCACCGAATTCAGCTGAGAACAGATGTGGAAGTCAGCACTCACAGAGCACCCCCCACTGAACTCTTTAATCAGCGAATGGTGCAATCTGTCCTTGGGCTCCCTTACACAGCTTTCTAACTACAGGGACATTTGCTTTTCTTAACACAGGATTTGGAACCTAATGGTAGAAGCAGCATTTCATCGTGTGGCTGCAATTCCTTGCCGCTGGATCATTTCCAGTGGAATGTAAACTCCTTTGGTAACAAAACTAGATGCGCTCAGCACTCGAAGACACACAGCCTGTTTCCTCATGGGCAGTCCCAGGATGACCCAGGTATGGGTTCACAAGGCTCAAAAATGCAAGGAAACATACTGGATGTGACTTTGGAAATTAGGGCCTCTGTGCAAACCTGGAGTTCTCACATCTTAGAATCTAGACTGTTGCTGGTTGACAGATGCCTGAAAAACACTCTCTTTTTTGCCTTTCATTCATCAAAGGAACATAGATTTTACAGCATTCTGTTTACTGAGAGTAACAGACTGCTCATAAATCCTTGCTTGGAGGTCATTTTTAAGTAAAAATTTCCCCTGACTGTGTTACAGTAGGGAAAGCCCCCACACTCACAGGGACAAGCAAACAAACATCAAAATGTCTGTTCCATCAAGTTTTCTCTGTAGGAAGGATCCAGTGATCCTAGGTCTGTCTGGAAAATTCTTGGATACTGCAGGGACACATACTGAGTGTGAACCTGGATACTGGACCTTGTTGGCAAAATGAGCATTTTCTCTCTGTTGGCCCTAAAAAGGTGCTGCCTAGCAGTTACCTGAAAATCCATCCAATTGCTGTTTACTTACTTGTGACAGCAATATCTTTGGTCAAACCTTTGGGATTTCTGAAGCAAGCAGCCGGCTTGCAATTCCTTGGCGCCGGATCATTTCCAGTGGAACGTCAGCTAATCTAGGTAACAACTCTAGATGGCACTCAGCACTCACAGACACACTCTTACAGCCTGTTTCCTCATGGGCAGTCCCAGGATGACCTAGGAACGGGTTCACAAGACTCCAAAGTGTGAAATGCAATGCGGGGAAACATACTGACCTTGACTCTGAAATTAAGGTGTCTGTGCAAACCTGGAGTTCTCACATCTTAGAATCTAGACTGTTGCTGGTTGACAGATGCCTGAAAAACACTTTTTTTTTTGGCCTTTCATTCATTGAAGGAAAATGGTTTTCCAGCATTCTGTGTGCTGAGAGTAACACACTACTTTAAAATCCTTGCTTAGAGATCATTTTTAAGTAAAAATTTCCCCTGACTGTGTTACAGTAGGGAAAGCCCCCACACTCACAGGGACAAGCAAACAAACATCAAAATGTCTGTTCCATCAAGTTTTCTCTGTAGGAAGGATCCAGTGATCCTAGGTCTGTCTGGAAAATTCTTGGATACTGCAGGGACACATACTGAGTGTGAACCTGGATACTGGACCTTCTTGGCAAACTTAGCATTTTCTCTCTGTTGGCCCTAAAAAGGTGCCACCTTGCAGTTGCCTAAAAATCCATCCAGTTGCTGTTTTCTTACTTGTGACAGCAATATCTTTGGTCAAACCTTTTGAGATTTGTGAAGCAAGAAGGCGGCTTCCAACTCCTAGCCGCTGGCCCATTTGCAGTGGAATGTCAGCTAATCTAGGTAACAACAGAACGGCACTCGCACTCTCAGCCGCCTGTTCCCGCATGGGCAGCCCCAGCATGAATAGAAATGCGTTTACAGGGCTCAGAAAGTGCAGGGAAACATACTGCCTTGAGCCTGGAAATTAGGTCCTCCGTGCAAACCTGGAGTTCTCACATCTTAGACTCTAGACAGCTCCTGATAGATAGGTGCCTGAAAAGCACTCTTTTCTTGCCTTTTAGTCTTTGAAGGAATGTACGTTTCTCAGCATTCTGTTTGCTGAGAGTAACCCACTACTTGCAAATCCTTGCTTGCAGCTCATTTTTAAATAACAATTTCCCCTCAGGGGTGTCACAGTAGGGAAGGATCACATAACTACAGGTAGAAACAAAGAAAAAAAACCCACATTTCATCAGTTTTTCTCTGTAGGAGGGATCAAGTCATCCTAAGTCTGTCTGGAAAATTCTTGGATAGTGCTTGGACACATACTGAGTGTGAACCTGGATATTGGACCTTGTTGGCAAATTAGCATTTTCTCTCTGCTGGCCCTAAAAGGGTGTGGGCTAGCCGCTGCCTAATAATCCATCCAATTGATGTTTTCCTACTTATGACATCAACTCTTTGCGACCCTGTGGACTGCAGCCCACCAGGGTCCTCTGTCCATGAGATTTTTCAGGCAAGGATACTGGTGAGGGTTGCCATTTCCTTCTCCATATGACATCAATAGGTTTGGTCAAACCTTTGGGATTTCTGAAGCAAGCAGGCAGCTTGTAACTCCTTGCGGCAGGATTATTTCCATTAGAATGCCAACTAACCATTTAGCATCACTTCCTCTGGGACATTCTCATCTTTCTCATTACAACCTTCCTGGTTTACGACGATAAGCCTGCCTGTGCTGAGATCCTCTAGCTGCATATCTAGAGGCTCTAGAACAGCAGCAGGGCCAACATTCGCACAATGAGTGATTTCTTCTACAACTCCATCTGTGTTCAAGTCTCACTTCTAGCTTTATCGTTTTCATTTCTTCTGTGCCTTTCGTCTCTACTGGCCAAATCTGGTTATCCACTTTGTGAAACGTCACGTGGGTAACAAGGAGCCAGAGCGACAGTGCGCATTGCCGTCTGAGGAAGCTGACTAACAGATGGGCAGTGGCCAACCCCTAGCAGGATTTGAGAGAAGTAAGGTGACTACCAGTCCCTGATCTTCAAGCACACGTGTTACATAGGGACAGATTTGTGGACTAAGAGCTAGCAGGGGAGATTGTACTTCATGCAACTACTTACAACTAGTATACCGTAGTAACTGAAACTTGAACTATGCTGTTAGGGAACTGGTTTCTTTAACTAAGTCATTGTCAGTGAAATTGATGGACCTGGGAATTATATGAATCGAGGACTGCCTATACACTTCTTGTTTACACTGACCCAGTCAGGCTTGAAGCTGACTGACTGCTGAGTAAATAAATGATTACATTGGGCCTACCTAAATAATCCAGGATAACCTCCCATCTCCAAGTCAGCTGATTAGCAGCTTTAACACTATCTGCAAACTTAATTCCCCTTTGCCATTTAAACTCATATATTCTCAGGATCCTGGGATTTGGCCGTAGACATCTTTGAAGGGCCATTACTCTGCTGACAGTAATTCGTGACTCAGTAGGATTAAGGGCCCTACCCTCCCTTTAACTCCCTGAAAACTCCTATCTTCTAATTTCTCTCATCTACACTTTGACATCACCAAGCTTCCTGTCATTTATATACTGTTCTGTACCCATAATTAAACCATTCATGGATTCATTCTAAAATCTGAAAAGTCAGTAACTTACTTAATTTTACTGTAATTTTCCCCTCAGAATTTTGAAGGTGTTGCTCCATTGTGTTACTAACATCCAGTGTTTCAAATGAGATGTTTGATGCTAATATGATTTTATCTGGGGGATTAGGGGTAGGAGGAACTCTGTTCCCAAGTATTCTATCCACATGAGGTTGGGTGGGGGTGTTGATGGGTATAACTTACTATTTAAGAATTTCTATTAATACTCTTGCTTTTTTGTGGAGTTTCAGCCTAGCCCTCCCTTGTCTCTGGAGGCCCTTTCCATGGTTCTCTTGCTGGGCTAGTGCCCTCCGTGGGAGCATTTCCCTGACCTGTGGCTTGTATTTTAAGCAGCAGCTTCCCCACTCAGCCTCAGGTACCACCATTTTCCTCTTCCAGTTTTCTAGTTTTCAGAAGCTGTCCATATCTGTCATCCACCCTCATTTGCTTTAATGTAAGGAACTTGTTCCTGTTAGTTCTTTGAAAGTGAAAGTGTTAGTAGTTCAGTCGTGTCCAACTCTTTGTGACACCATGGACTGTAGCCAGCAAGACCGCTTTCTCCATGGAATTCTCCAGGCAAGTATATTGGAGTGGGTAGCCATTCCCTCCTCCAGAGGATCTTCCTGACCCGGGGATCGAACCTGGGTCTCCTGCACTGCAGGCAGACTCTTTAAGATCTGAGCCACCAGGGAACTATCATTTTAAAGGAATGAATGTAAGATCCCTATCTTATACCACTAAAATAACTCAAAATTAATTAAATACACAAATATAAGATCTGAAATCATAAAACTCCTGGAAGAAAACATAGGGGAAAAGCTCCTTGACTTCGGTCTTGACAATGATTTCTTGGATATGACGCTTAAAGCACAAATAACAAAGGCAAACAAACAAACAAACAAAAGTGGGGCTATATTAAACCAAAAAGCTCTGCATAATTTTAAGTCAACACAACCTATGGACTGGAAGAAAATATTTGCAACACACATATCGAATAAGGGGTTAGTATCTGAAATATGCAAGCAACTCAAACTCAATAGTAAAAAAATCAAACAATCTGATTAAAAATTGGGCAATGGACTGGAATAGGTACAGATACAATGAAACTCAATATTGCCATCATCAGGGAACTGCAAATTGAAACTACAATGAGTTATCTCATCATACTTATTATGAAAATGACAATAGATAAGACCAGCAAGACAAAGGCTTGCAAGGATGTGGAGAAGAGAAAACCCTAGAACGCTGTTAGTGAGAATGTAAATCGTACAGTCACCGTGGAAAACATTATGGAGGTTCCTCAGAAAATTAAAAATAGATCTACCATGTGATTCAGCAATTCTACTTCTCAGTATATATCTAAAGGAAGTGAAATCAGTATCTGGAAGAGACACCAGTGCGCTTTCATATTCATTGCAGCATTTACAATAGTCAAGAACTGGAAAAAATCTGAGTGCGTATCAGTGAATGAATGGACAACGGAGCTGTGAAATACATAATAGAATATTACTCAGGCATAAAAAGAGAAATCCTGCCATTTCTGACAACATGGATGGGACTTGAGAGTGTTACACTATGTGAAATAATATGACAGAAGAAGACAAATTATGTATGATCTCACTTATAAGTTGCTGCTGCTACTGCTGCTAAGTTGCTTCAGTCGTGTCCAACTCTGTGTGACCCCATAGACGGCAGCCCACCAGGCTCCCCCGTCCCTGGGATTCTCCAGGCAAGAACACTGGAGTGGGTTGCCATTTCCTTCTCCAGTGCATGAAAGTGAAAAGTGAAAGTGAACTCGCTCAGTCATGTCTGACTCTTCGCGACCCCGTGGATTGCAGCCCACCAGGCTCCTCCATCCACGGGATTTTCCAGGCAAGAGTTCTGGAGTGGGGTGCCATCACCTTCTCTGCACTTATAAGTGGAATCCAATAAAAGTGAATTTACAGAAAAAAATAAATGTAGATATTGAGAAAGATGGATGATAAATGCTATCACTAAATCTGCCATTTTAACCTCAAACCTCTTCCCTTGTGTTTTAAAATTCTTTCACCAGAATGGAAATATAAGACAAGCCTCATCACATGAGCTATCCTCATCCTGAGGTGCCCTGGTAACCCCTTGTCCTGATTTGGGCATAAGAGATCAAAATGGGACATGATGGGGTTCCCTTGCCCCTGCCTCCCATCACCTAAGAGCTTGTAGTTCTTGGCTCACTCACTTCCCTGAAACCCAGGGACTCCACTCTATGGTAGTTTTACTATGGTAAAACTGAAGCCCAAGAGTTCATATCTTAACAATTTGATTCTACTAATATCTGAACTAGCAGCTATTCAAAGGCCTGTTTGCCCTCTGTATAACTCCCTGTAAAACTCCTGTGTATCTCCTGTATAGTAACCCTGTACAATTCCCTGTATAACTGACTCATAGATAACTCTGATTAGGTTGTCAATGAGAAAATGTTCCTTGCCATATCAGTAAATAAATGATGTTGAGCCATCAAGACATCACGTTATACGGCCCCCAAAGTGAGCCCCGAGGGAACTCAGGATAGAAAGAGAATGCCTGCCATCTAGCAGTCAGCTGCTGCAGTCACCCTGATCCTTGCGGAGACTCAGGATGGGAAAGTACAGGGTACTGGCCCCAGACAGCTGAGGAGTGATTTCAGTGAGCCCGGACTCTTGCATCGTAGAAAAGTGCTAACTGTCTTAACTTGAGATATCTGGTTTTCTTTAATTAAGAGTAATCTTTTGCTATTCTGACTTCCTAGTCTTTGTTGCAAAAATATCTATATACCCTAGCTCCTCCCTTACCTTCTCAGAGTAGTCCCTTAGAGCTATCTGAGAGGCTGTGTCCCAGGCTTAAGTCCTCCACTTTGTCCACCAAATAAAACATTATTTTCAACTTTCAAGCTGTGCATTTTTTTTTCAGTCAGCAAGGTCATATATTGTCTCCTCTTGGAGATTTCCATGGAGCAAGGCTTGAGGAAAGATGGTAACAGGCATTACCTATTGACCAGGGTCCAGGCTGATCGCCCCCTGCATCTGGTTGCAGTGGACATATAGGTGGGGTCAGCATAAATTTGGCATTCCTAGAGACATAAAAGCCAAAAGGCTTTACATTTACTGGTATTTCTTTCTCCTAAGCCCTGAACATCACACCTACTCTTAGGGTAGAAGCTAAAACATTCTACTCTGTCTACTCCTTTTCCAAAAGTCTCTGTGTTCCAGAGGAATTTAAAAGAAACAGCACAGGGAATCCAGTACTTCTAAAAGGGAAATCTCCCCAAGTAATCTCAGGATGAAAGTGTGAAGTCATTATTGTTAACTTGTCAGGGGCTAGAAGGCGAATCTGGAGACTGCCTATGTAGAGCACAGGCACTTCACGAATTGGTGTCTAAGGTTTTCCTTGGGGGAGATTTTTTTTTAAATTAACTTATTTATCTTTATTTTTTGGCTGTGGCGGGTCTTCGTTACTGCGTGCGGGCTTTCTCTAGTTGTGGCAAGTGGGGGGCTACTGTTCGTGGAGGTGTGCAGGCTTCTCTTTGCAGTGGCTTCTTCTGTTGCAGAGCACAGGCTCTAGGCGCGTGAGCTTCAGTAGGTACGGCTCTTGGGCTCAGTCGTTGTGGTACACAGGTGAGCTCAGAGGCATATGGGATTGTCCCAGACCAGGGATAGAATCGGGGTCGCCTGCGTTGCAAGGCAGATTCATAACCATTGGACCACTAGGGAAGTCCCCTTGGAGGAGATTTTAGTTGAGACTTTCCTCTGCTACATGGACAGTCCTTCACTTTCCTCCTTCTCCTGTCTCTACCTCTGCACCTTTAAGTCGACAACGTGGCCTTAACTCTGCATTTTTTACTAATTGCCCTTACATTCCAGCAAAAAAACTAAACACAACAGAACACTGGTGCTTGTTCCGTTTCTCGGTTTACTGTGACTCAAGCCATGTGCCCCTAGTTTGGATTTTATACTTTGAGGGATGGGTCAGAAATGACTGTGCCTAAGGTTTCATTGATTTCTTCCAACGATGTAGTCCAGTTATGGACCAGGAGCCCACTGCTTTTAAATAAAGTGAAGGAATAGGAGTGTTTAATCTTGCTTTCAGTGCTAGAATCAGCATAGGAAAAACAAAATACAGAAAAATATCAAAAATTGTTGATTCATGATGTCAGTTCAATAAATGCATCCTTTCTTTTCCCCTTAAAGCAGCTGGTTTTTGTTTTTGTTGTTTGTTTGTTTGTTTTGTATTTTAACTTTTCATTTGGGTTTCAGAGTTATTAACTTTCATTGTTGGGGCCAGTGTGAGGAAAGCAGGAGAGACTCCATCTTGAAGCCTGTCATCCATCGTATAGACAGGATGTAAACTGGGCCTGAACCCTGCCCAAGAGTGAGGAAACCATTGCTAGTGAAAATCAGGTCTCCTGGAGACTTCCCTCCCTACAGAAGGCAAATGGAGATTGTAGTTGAGGCCAGGTTGCTCCTGTTGGATTAACCATGGAGACATCCCCCTTGATGTATAATCATTGTTCCCCCCTTTAACCTTAATTGCTTGTCCTCCTAGCACCTACTTGTAAAACTGAATCATGTACAACAAAGAGACTGCTAATGTGTAACCAGTCACCTAGCGGGGGTTCAGTTCAGTTCAGTTGCTCAGTCGTGTCCGACTCTTTGCGACCCCATGAACCACAGCACGCCAGGCCTCCCTGTCCATTACCAACTTCTGGAGTCCACCCAAATCCATGCCCATTGAGTCAGTGATGCCATCCAGCCATCTCATCCTCTGTCGTCCCCCTTCTCCTCCTGCCCCCAATCCCTCCTAGCATCAGTCTTTTCCAATGAGTCAACTCTTCGCATCAGGTGGCCAAAGTATTGGAGTTTCAGCTTTAGCATCATTCCTTCCAAAGAACACCCAGGACTGGTCTCCTTTAGGATGGACTGGTTGGATCTTCTCACAGTCCAAGGGACTCGCAAGAGTTTTCTCCAACACCACAGTTCAAAAGCATCAATTCTTTGGTGCTCAGTTTTCTTTATAGTCCAACTCTCACATCCATACATGACCACTGGAAAGGGGGTAAAAAACTGGGCCTCTCAGAAACATCAGGGTCCTTGTTGGGAACCGATTCTCCTTGGACCCGCTGGCGTAATAAACTGTACGCCACTGTCTTGAGTGTCCTCCAAGGTGTGTTTTGCAACTCCGGGTTCCACAACATTTCTGGCATGTTGGCCGGGAAGCCCTCGGAGACAGGCCTGTTGAGCCTCGGCCTGCGGCTCGCTGGGGATGAGAGCCTCCGGGAGGGGAAGGCGCCTCCCGCTCCGAATCGGCTCTTGTTTTAGTGACTTGTCCTTCCAGGCAGACTTCACAAGACTGTTGTCGATAGAAGGGAAGTGCACAGGTAGGTCCCACTGTAACAGTGGAAGAAGGGGCCTGATCAACCCCTTGGGGCTGGATGAGTGTGCAGCAGCTGTGTCCTCATAGGCTTGGTGGGGAATTGTTTACTGAAATAAGTGGTACTCTGTTAACTAGGCCTGTACTGACTGACTGTCAACGTATCTTTTGGCTTCCAAGGGACCGCCCCCTTTGCCGAGACACCTCCCATTCTCCTTAGGGACTCTGGGATCTCCCAAGCATTGTTTGGGGTCAGATTGGGAACCGTGGCTTTGGACGCACGTTTGCCTGCACCAACCGGTAATAAGATGGTCTTGGATTTAGCAAGGATCAGACTTGTGCAGAGAAGAGTATGTGGAAGCCTTAACTGATTGGATCTGGTCGGCTAACTAGAGAGTGAGAGGAGCACGAGAGGCAATACAGAAGGAAAGTAAGAGCAGGATGGTTAGTGGAGAATCCAAGCCGACCATTCCTGGACGCATGATTAAAAGCTTCAGAAAGGGCTTTGGAGGAGACTATGGTGGAAAGTTAACCCAGAATAAGCTTAAAAGCTTTTGTGAGATAGACTGGCCATCCTTTGGCGTAGGATGGCCCTCAGAGGGAACTCTAAAATTGGACAAAGTTCGGGCTGTGTACTCTGTGGTAACTGGATAGCCAGGCCACCCAGGTCAGTTTCCGTACATTGACTCATGGCTACTAATCGCACAAAACCCAGTCCCTCGGGCCCGGCTATGTTACCTTGACAAAGGAGAAAGCAAGATTTTGCTGGCACAGGCAGAACCCAGGCAAGAAAAGTAAAAAAAAAAAATATATATATATATATATATCAAGATCCGGAGGAAGAGGAGCTTCCACTTCCTCCCCCATACTGGGAACACATGCGGACTCCCAGAGCAGGAGAAGGAAGTAAGAAAAGAGAGAGATTTTCCTCCCCCACCTCCCCCAGTGAAGGTCGCTCCTTTCCTCTCTACTGCAGCACCGAGTATGATGGGAGTGACTGTGCAAGCATTATACCCTCCTCCCTGGTTCAGAGGAAGGGAAAAGGGGAGAGCCAAGTGTTCAGAGCTGGATGAGGTCTATAAAGAAATCTCAAGAGAAAGAGGTTTGGCAGATGCCTCTTAGGGAAGTCTAGGCAGCACCGCAGATGGGGTCTGTTCAGTTCAGTTCAGTCACTCAGTCATGTCCAACTCTTTGCAACCCCATGGACTGCAGCACATCAGGCCTCCCTGTCCATCACCAACTCCTGGAGTTTACTCAAACTCAAGTCAATTGAGTGGGTGATGCCATCCAACTATCTCATTCTCTGTCGTCCCCTTCTCCTCCTGCCTTCAACCTTTCCCAGCATCAGGGTCTTTTCAAATGAGTCAGCTCTTTGCATCAGGTGGCCAAAGTATTGGAGTTTCAGCTTCAGCATCAGTCCTTCCAATGAATATTCAGGAATGATTTCCTTTAGGATGGACTGGTTGGATCTCTCTTCAGTCCAAGGGACTCGCAAGAGTTTTCTCCAACACCACAGTTCAAAAGCATCGATTCTTTGGCCCTCAGCTTTCTTTATAGTCCAACTCTTACATCCATACATGACTACTGGAAAAACCATAGCCTTGACTAGGCGGACCTTTGTTGGCAAAGTAATGTCTCTGCTTTTTAATAAGCTGTCTAGGTTGGTCCTTGCTTTTCTTCCAAGGAGCAAGAATCTTTTAATTTCATGGCTGTAGTCACCATCTGCAGTGACTTTGGAGCCCAAGAAAATAAAGTCTGTCACTGTTTCCATTGTTTCCCCATCTATTTGCCATGAAGTGATGGGACTGGATGCCATGATCTTAGTTTTCCGAATGTTGAGTTTTAAGGTGGGGTCAGATGGGCACATTCATCCTGGCCCGACTGCTCTTTACTAGCAGCCATTCTCCATATATAAGAAAAGGGGACTATTAACTGCAACTGACAAAGAGATAAAAAACAAAGAGGCAATTCTGCTGCTGTTGGAAGCATTGTGGGAACCCGCTGCAGTGGCAGTAATGCACTATAGAGGCCACCAGAGGGCAGACACACCTCAGGCGAAAGGGAACTGTCTGGCCGACCGAGGAGCAAAGCAAGCAGCCGCCCAGGACAATATAGCAACCAAACTTATGGTGATGCCTACTAACCGCCCAAGCGGCCCCAGTCTATGCCACCTGGGTACGAACTGAGCAAGATTTTAGCTCGGTATTTTGTCATACCATGTCTAATAGCCTTTTGTGCAGATGCAAGCTGCACACGTGTAACCTGTGCCCAGAATAAGGAAACATCTAGAAGTGGACTTCACTGAGGTAAAGGCATGCCAGGGATACAAATATCTGCTGGTGATGGTATGTACGTTTACGGGATGGGTAGAAGTTTACCCCACCAAGATTGAAAAAGCAAAGGAAGTGGCCCGATTCTTGCTGAGACACAGTATTCTTAGGTTTGGGTTCCCTCTGAGTATAGAGTCAGATAGTGGGCCTGCATTTGTGGCTGAATTACTCCAACTGGTCTGCAAAGCAGTAAATAGTAAATGGAAACTGCATGCAGCGTATAGGCCACAAAGCTCAGGAAGAGTTGAGAGAATGACCCGGACCATCAAGGTGACTTTGGCAAAATGGCTGCAAGAAACTGGTGCCCCCCTGGCTGGACGTGCTGCCGTTAGTGCTAATGAGGATCAGAATGACCCCTGGTCCCACGGGTATTCCCCCTATGAGATGATGTTCGGGAGGCCTTCTCCACTTATTCGGGAAGTAAAGGGAAATTTATTACCAAGAGGAGGGATGAGGCGTCACTGCAACTGAAACAGTTGGGGGAGGTAATCCATGATATCATCCCTTACGTTCAAGGAAGGGTTCCATTTTCTTCAGGTACTACTGTACACCCATACTCACCAGGAGATTTAGTATCGGTAAAGGATTGGAAACAGCAGACGGTACCCCCCACCTGGAGAGGGCCATACACTGTTGTCCTAACCACTCCCAGTGCAGTTAAAGTTGCAGGTATCACTCCCTGGACTCACCGCACTCGGCTCAAGACAGCTGCGGAGGGAAAGGGACACTGGGCCGCCCACACTAATCCAGAAGAACCCCTGAAGACCCGACTCATCGTCCATCGACGACCACAGACCCAGGATGGAGCTGCTGCAGATGACTCTGCTATTCCTAGTCAGCCTGACAGCCCTACTGGGACTGCAAACTCAGGATAACGTGTTCCTGCCCTGGGCCCACTTGTATGCGAATTTCCGTAACACTTCTAACTGTTGTGTCTGTGGGGCCATGCCTTTGTCAGTGATCGATGGACCTCCTTGGTGGGTGTCTCCCCTCCACAGAGGGGACTTTAGCCCCCTCTGTTCCTTTTTTGAGACAACAACGGGAAACATTTCTTTGGTAACTCACAACTAGTCGCTTCTTTCTTCATGTAAACTGGACTCTAATCAGATTGATCAAGGCCGTGGGGTAACATTTAAAGTAAATGCAAGCTTTCCAGAAGTAACAAAAGCCTATACTTTTTATTTTAAAAGTTAAAAAAAAAAAAAAGTTAAAAAAAAGATAAAAACTCTACGGGCCAATCCATCAGGTACTTTGAACAATTTTACCAGATATGGGATAAATATATTTGGATGATTCCAGAAAAAGGCCAATCTATTGTCCCTGCCCCTATCCATTGGGAGCAAAGGGAACAAAAGATTGCTTTTGGTGACTGTCCCATAGATTCAAAAGAATTAAAATATGTGGGATACTTGTCCTCTGAGCAATGTGAACAAACATTAGAGGTCACTTATCACCCAGATTTACCAGCTCACTGGCCTGGCTCAGACTGGAAGTGCAACCCTGGGATCTGATGGGTGGCCCCAACAGCACCCGATGACTGTATGGATCGAACTTATGGCATTGGCTTCCAGTCACTTGGGTTGGCCGCTACACTTTAGGATTTGCCTTTGCTCATGGAAGTATTAAGCCATCCTTACAACAAGCCCCAGTAAATTTGCCTTATTGACATGCAGTTGGCAAGGTCTGTATTTCAATGGTATGATTACACAGCTGCCTTGTTTGTACCGTCTATAGATACAACAGATATTATGATTAAAGTAGAAGCTCTAACGAACTTCATGAAACAGGCCGTCCTGAACAACACAAAGGCAATCCAAGTTTTAAATGAAGAACAAATACAAATGAGAAAGACAGTGATTCAAAATTTGATGACTTTTGACATACTTGGGCTTCCCTGGTGGCTCAGAGGTTAAAGTGTCTGCCTGCAACGTGGAAGACCTGGGTTCAATCCCTGGGTCGGGAAGATCCCCTGGAGAAGGAAATACTCCAGTATTCTTGCCTGGAGAATCCCATGGAGAGAGGAGCCTGGTGGGCTACAGTCCATGGGGTCACAAAGAGTCGGACATGACTGAACGACTTCACTTTCTAACTTTCACTTTCTTTGACATACTTATAGCTGCCCAAGGAGAGACCTACGCTATAATTAAAGTTAAATGTTGTGTATATATCTCTGATTTATCTGGCAATGTATCAGCTGCTCTAGACAACATGAAAAACCTGGTAAAAGCTATGTCAAATGATAATCCTTCTTTTTGGACGTTGGTATTTTCTTGGATCAAAGGTGACTGGTAGAAAAATCTTTTTGTAATTATTTTGTTAATCATTGTATTACTAATTTGGGGGCCTTGTATTCTCCAGTGTATACCTCGATGTGTAGCCTCCAGACTGATAGCCCTGCTGCAGTTATATAGTCCCCGTGTACCATACCTACCCATGACTGATGCCCATCGTTAAAGATGAGTGTCAAGAGGGGGCAATGTTGGGGCCAATGTGAGGAAAGCAGGAGAGACTCCATCTTGAAGCCTGTCATCCATCTTAAAGGCAGGATGTAAACTGGGCCTGAATCCTGCCCAAGAGTGAGGAAACCATTGCTAATGAAAACCAGGTCTCCTGGTGACTTCCCTCCCTACAGATGGCAAATGGAGACTGTAGTTGAGGTCAGGCTGCGCCTGTTAGAGTAACCATGAAACATCCCCCCTTGATGTATAATCTTCGTTTCCCCCTCTTTAACCTTAATTGCTTGTTCTCCTAGCACCTACTTGTAAAACTCAGTCATATACAACAAAGAGGTTGCTAATGTGTAACCAGTCAGTCACGTAGCGGGGAGTATAAAACTGGGCCTCTCAGAAACATCAGGGTCCTTGTTGGGAACCGATTCCCCTTGGACCTGCTGGTGTAATAAACTGTACGCCACTGTCGTGAGTGTCCTCCGAGGTGTGTTTTGAGACTGCAGATTCTGTTAGGGGAAGCACACTGACTGAAACCGCCCACCCTGGCCAGGAACCATAGTAAGCATTTGCATGAGTTGTTTTATGACAGGAGATCCTGATAAGGAATACGGAACTAATAAGCCACCACCAATCGGAAGAGTTCGGGAAAGGTCGAAAGGAGACACCGTGTGTCCGTCCACTTCCCAGAATCCCTCGCGCTAGCATCCATCTTGGCTGAGCGATGCGTGCGCCACCAGGAAAGACTCTGAATTAGAATGATTGGCCAAAGACCACCTGGAAACAAATCCCATCACCATAAAACCCAAGACTGTGAGCCACGTGGCAGAGCAGTTCTCCTGGGTTCCCTTACCCTACTGCTTTCCACCCGGGTGCCCTTTCCCAATAAAATCTCTTGCTTTGTCAGCACGTCTCCTCGGACAATTCATTTCCGGGTGTTAGACAAGAGCCCAGTTCCAGGCCCTGGAAGGGGTCCGCCTTCCTGCAACAATTCCACAACAATAATAAGATTGAATAGTGATTTTATAATGATTATTTGCCTGATTTACCCGAATATTTATTCCTAAGAGAAGAAATTGGAAACTTTCAAAAATCTACTCAAAGTCTGTTACATATTTTAATTAGAAAGGCAAAGCCTCTCTATATTCTTCTACTGAACTTTCTTAATGTAACTCAAATCTGAGTATGTATTACACATCTCAGAGATGGTGGAGTAGGGTGGGGAACATATACATATTATATACAAAGAATATACATACATATTTGTCAAATTAAAAAATTGTCACAACCTAAAAGTTCAGAGTTATGTTTTACTTGGTGGGAATTTTTAGGACTTAAGCCTGGAACACCAGCATCTCAAGGAACCCTGAGAGAACTGTTCTGAGGAGGTGAGGGGAGGGGCCAGGTTATACACAAGTTTTGAAAGAAAGGGCAGGTAGTCTGAACATCAAAAGACTGTTGTTAATTAAAGAAAACCAGATATCTCAAGTTAAGGCATTTAGTGCTCTTCTGTATATGGGAAGATGCCGAGAATCTGGGCTCACTGAAATCTTTCCTTTCATATGCGTCTCAACCTACCTGGGGCCAGTATCTTGTGTTTTTCACATCCGGAGCTCCCCTTAGGGAGTGGGAGTCCTATTGGCTGCTAGTTATCATGTATGTTTCTCCTTCCAGAGTGCCCACAGGGCTCAGGGACTCACACTGAGGGCTGGAATCGCTAAGGACTACGACATCCTTACTTACTGAAAAGGCAGGAATACGCCATTTCTCAGAGTTTTTCCACTGATATGAAGACTAGGCCCTTAGTGCAAGAGAACTTTAAAAATATTTATTTGTTCCCAGAAGAGTTGAGCAATGCTGAGAAATCTGTTGAACAATGCTCTACCCTCCTCATTAACTTGGAATTTGTTTTCCCTGCGGTGTTACACAGGAGTATTTTCCTTTGTATTATTTATACTCAAAGGGCTTATCAAGCAAATTAATAATGTGAAATGGATTAAAGGTAAAAATCTTTAAAACACTGAGGCAAAACTTTTAAAGCACCCATTTGAGGCTTGAAAATTAGTTTTCTCTTGGCACAAAATAACAGGGTGATTACAAAAGATTTCTTCAGTTTCCCAAAGCATCTCCCTAAAAACCTTGACCAGGCAACATATGGTTAGCTTATTTGTTGTCATTACCTGAATTTGGAAAAATAAAAGCACTTTTCTTTAAAAATTTCTCTAAATGGGAATTAGTGGAGAGGAAAAAAGACAATGATTTTAAGGTGTTAAGGCAAACAGGAGGAGAACCTGGGGCCTCCAGTGACCTCAGAAGCTGCAGCTTCAGTGACCTGCAGAAGGACACCAGAGAGGATTCAGGACAGTGGAGCACCAAACTGTGTTTTCTAGAAGTTTTAAGACAAAGAAAAGAGGAATGGGTGGTACTGGGTTAAAATGAGGTTGCTTGTTGTTTAAGAAAAATCTGACTATGTTTGTAGCTTGAGAATGATTCAACAGAAAGGAAAGACTTAAAATGCTTGGAAGAGAGAAAATTGAGGAGACAGGAAGTAATGGAACTAAAGGTAGGATGAGGGTACAACGGAGTGATTAGAGTTAAAAAAGAAGCTGAACAATTTTTAAGTTGGACAGGTCAAGGAAGGTCAATACAGGGTTAAAGAAAGTCAGGGGGTGGGGAGGTTGGAGCCCTAAGGCTGCTAATGTGCTCACCAAAGCAAGGGAATAAATCAAGAAAGAGGACTCCAGAAGGCCAGATGTCCAAGAAGAGAGTGGCAAGGGTGACGCACAAATTGTTAGGTAGTCAGTGCAGGGTTGACAGCCTCGGTCTTCTTCTAATTTCAACTTATTCCCTCACATAGATGTTTCGCTCCATTAGCCCAAAGCTCCAGTTTTCTAGGCATTCAGAGGAATACCTCCCTGGTCTGGAAGGTCATAAAACTTGCAGATCCAGGACAAGACAATCATTAACTGCTGTCCAGTATATCAAGGAGAACTGCAGGTAAATCATTAACTCTTAAACATGCATCTGGTTCCTAAATAATGGCCTGGGGTCTTGAGATAGGATTGAGGGATGGCGTTTCAATGTCTCAGAAACTGAGAAACTGGGAACCCAAAAGAAAGCCATAAAAATGAAAAACTGGACATTGCAACATTCAAACTGATGGGTCAAAAATGACATATATTAAAGTCACAAGCCAACCAAAAATGTACAGATCAATACTAGTAAAGATAGAAGAACTGCTGTTATCTCCTTCTTTTTGGGTCTCTTCACCCCCTCTCAGGGTCTATGCTGAGAAGTCTGTATCTCTTTCCTTTAAAATAAACTTTGCCTGTGTGTTTGCGAGTTTGAAGAATTCATTCTTTGGTTCCATGAACAGAAGTTGGTTTTCACATCTCAGGGGTAATGCCAGGAGGGCAACCATCAGTGGCAGCTTGGAGGGATCCAGGTTGCAATAGTTTGGAGAGCTCTTAGGGAAAGAAAAGGCTCTTGGAGAAAATGGAATTGATAGATTATCTGATATTGTTGATTATCTGGGAGAAAAGAATCTGACAGATCAGATGGACAACTGGAAAAAAGTCAAGATTAGGTACCAAGAAAACCATGCAAGTCAAACATAACTTCAGACACCTAATACATGCTGGATGCTATTTGCTGCTGCTGCTGCTGCTGCTAAGTCGCTTCAGTCGTGTCCGACTCTGTTCGACCCCATAGACGGCAGCCCACCAGGCTCCCCCGTCCCTGGGATTCTCCAGGCAAGAACACTGGAGTGGGTTGCCATTTCCTTCTCCAACGCACGAAAGTGAAACATGAAAAGTGAAAACGAAGTCGCTCAGTCGTGTCCAACTCTAAGCGACCCCATGGACTGCAGCCTAACAGGCTCCTCCGTCCATGGGATTTTCCAGGTGTTCTTTAATATGTATACTTTTATTAATCCTCCTCATTTAAAGAGGAAGAAACTGAAGGACAGGGAGATGAAATCAGTTGCTTAAAATCACAGATCTAATAAGTGACAAAAGCAAAGGTCTAATCCCAAGGTCTGGCTCCAGAGTCTCTAACCCTAACCACTAGAATATACTGCCTCTCCAGGGAAGGGGAATGAGAATGAAAAATAGAGACAAGAAAGAAATGCTATCATTATACACTCTGTGGCTATGCAATGAATAATTTTTACTAGCCATAACTACATATTAACTTCCTATTAATTTATAAAATTAATTATGTTATTTTATGAAAAATGTGATGTGATTAGACCGTCAAAATAGCAGATAGAAGAGCTTAATGGGTTAAGCTTTCAGCCCACATGCAATATAAAAGATAAAACACAACAAATATAGTCAACAGGTCAGGAAATAAAAGCATAAAGTATTATTTAAAAATACGTAGTTGAGACTTCCCAAAGACTCTGCTTCCACTACAGAGGGCATGGGTTCAATCCTGGTGGGGAAACTAAGATTCCACATGCTGTGCAGTGTGGAAAATTAAAATACAATAAAAATGTTTTAAAAAATATGGAGGTAATAAGGAAAAACTGCTCGAAAAATTGAAAGTGATTACCTCTGGGGAGGGGACTGAAAGGAAGGATATGAGGGAGATGCTACTTTTTTTTATTTTATGTTTTATAATATTTGCAACATTTAAAAAACATTGTATAGGAAATCCCCTGGTGGTTCAGTGGTTAGTGCTCCACACTCTCACTGCTGAGAGCCTAGGTTTGATTCCTTATGGGGGAACTAAAACCCCACAAGCTAAGTGGTATGGCAAAAAATCCACAAACAAAAACAAAAACCATTGTACATATATTAATTTAATAGAAATGAAGGAGAATGCAATCACCATAAGGACTGCAGTGGGGGCACTATAGCGCTTGGATTGTTTTTTGTCTGAGTCCCCAAATTTATAGCTATTTTTTCCTAAATGAATACTTCCTTGTTCACCTGTAACTGAAATTAATTAAACTTTCACTATCAGATTGAGGTCCCAGGACCTTTATAAGTGAAGATTGGAGAAATTTCTTCTTTTATATTTAAATGCCAATAGAATGCATCACTAGGCTTTCTTTTCATAGTTGAGAAAATTTTAGGGAATTAGAATAATTAATTTTGTTGGCTTTTAAGCCATTCTTGAACTGGAAATTAAAATTTGCAATGAAGTTTTCTAAAATCAAAAGTTATAAAACAGCAAGTGTATGACTATTTGTTTTCTTTAATAACATATGTATATCAATATTGTTTTCAGTTCAGTGAGTGTTTTTAAACTCAACATTGCCTTCTCCTTCCTAAAAGGGGAGGGAAAAAAAAACTAAAAAAAAACTTCAAATTCACAAGGAGAAAAAAGCAAATTATAAGCTTGTTATTTATATTATGTCATATATATATATATATGCATGTATAATTAACCTGTATAAAAGGAGCTAATTTAGTTAATTTAAGAACATTTTTGTGGGGGGAATATTTCACATGGTCTGCCAAGAGCTACAGTCTTAATAAAACAGGCCTTTTATTGGTTATTCCTGAGAAAATCCACATCAAACGGGACAGACTGTAAAATTACCTACATGTGAGGAACACTGTGCAACTGTCTTTCTTGAAAAGGCCTGCAGAGTACTTTAAATAAAATTAAGGTGCCACTGTTTTCTGTCATGTCTGCTGACAAGTCTGCTCTTTTTGACTCACCACAGATGCAAATGATGTTACCGACCAGACCTTAAGTAGTAACTGCAAAACCCTCAGAACCAGGAAAGGAGGAAACCTTCAGACTCAGCATGAAGAAAAAAGAGTTACCAGCCAGTCCATTTCTACAGAGATCAAGCCATTAGGCACTGTCGCCCACAACAGTGCACCCAGAAGGGACTTCAGGATGGAGAAAGCCAAGAAGCATTCTGCATTTTACCCCAGAGATAGTTAAGATGCATCTCTAAGGTAAAACATCCTGGCCCCTATATAATTAAGAAGCATATCTATGAAAAAATTTCAAGAATCCCAGATTCCTACCTCTTCGCATTCATAGAAAAGTAATGAAATAATTAAAAATATTGAAATTTCAATTATTTCAATAAAAATATTGAAATAATTGAAATAATAAAAAAGTATTGAAATAATTACCTTGAGATTAGTGGTTATCTTTTTATGTTCAACCACGTGTTTTTCCCCCCAGTTAAACATTTATTATTTATTTATTATATATTTATTATTTACATTTATCCTGGCTTTCCCCTTCTCTCTCTGAAGCCAATTTCTCAATTTGGTGTTACCTGAGAGGCCATCTCCTAGGCTATGATTCACAGTAAGATCCCTGAATACAACTGAACTCACTTTACATTGTGTATTTTTCTTTCAGTTGACAGTGGCCATATTCCTTTGAGATCTTCCAGAAGAGAGGAAGAATCAGCCTGCGTAGATTATTTAACATTTTTAAACTGGTTTTTATTAATACCAGTCATGTCGGACTCTGCGACCCCATGGACTGTAGCTGGCCAGGCTCCTCTGTTTATGGGATTTCCCAACGAAGAGTACTGGAGGTGATTGCCATTTCCTACTCCAGGGGATCTTCCCCACCCAAGGACTGAACCCTCATCTCTTACATCTCCTGCATTGGCAGGTGGATTCTTTATCAATTTAATTTAATGTATGGTTAGTCCCCATTTTGCAGATGATAAAACTGAGGCTCAGAGGTCATCCAGCCAGTTCTTGGTTGATTCTAAAATTTAAAACTTTATAGCTTTAGAAGCTCAGGCTTCCAGTATGTTTTTCGGATACCTTGGGCACAGTCTACAAATTCTCTGGTCATTAAGTTGCGTTGTCTCTTTGCCAGCTGGTGTTAATATCATCATAGAATCCTTTCACATTTGACATAGATTTGAAAAAAAAAAGCTCAGGATTCAAGAGGCCTGGATCCTACTACCAGCTCTGCCTGTAACCCAGTGGCATGCTCCAATTTCCCTAAAAGGTGAGGAGACTTCATAGCCCCAGCAGGCTCAAACTGAAGTAGATTTCACACCTTCCCCTCCCTAGAAGCTGCCTGACTCTTCCCAGGGGAAAAGAAACTCCTGGCACCCAAGTAGTCTCCCAGGGTGAGAAGTGGAGCCAGAATGACCATCCCAAACAACAATGAACCTGACTAGACAGTCTCAGTGAGATCCTTGGCTTCTGATGAGTCATAGACAGCCACCAAGCAGGTGGCTGCACCAGTCTGATACTGTTTAGGCTGGTTTTGTTGTTGTTGTTGTTTTAAATTATTATTTTAAAAATTTTAGTTGGAGCCATTTCTCATTACTTTCCACGGCTCTGAGTAGGGCCTGCTCCATTATTTCTCTTCCTCTAAATGCTGGCACCTGAGATTCAAGGAGATTCTGTTACTGACCACCACTCTTGGACCCTTTTAATCGATAGAAATTGATAAGGGGCCAGAGGAGAATTTCAGGCAAGAAACTCTAGCCCCAATAAAGGTTGAGAAACATCACAACCTCAGATATGCAGATGATACCACTCTAATGGCAGAAAGCAAAGAAGAACTAAAGAGCCTCTTGATGAGGGTGAAGGAGAAGAGTGAAAGAGCTGGCTTAAGACTAAATATTAAAAAAAAAACAAAAAAACAAAAAAACACTAAGTTTATGGCATCTGGCTCCATTACTTCATGGCAAATAGAGGGGGAAAAGGTGGAAGTAGTGACATATTTCCTCTTCTTGGGCTCTAAGATCACTGTGGATGGTGACTGCAGCCATAAACTCAGAAGATGTTTGCTTCTTAGAAGGAAAGCTATGACAAATCTAGACATTGTGTTGAAAAGCAGAGACATTACTCAGTCCACCAAGGTCCATATAGTTAAGGCTATGGTCTTCCCAGTGGCCATGAACGGTTAGGAGAGCTGGACCATAGAGAAGGCAGAGCACCAAAGAACTGATGCCTTTGAACTGTGGTGCTGGAGAAGACTCCTGAAAGTCCCTTGGATATCAAACCAGTCAATCTTATGGGAAATCAACCCTGAATACTCGTTAAAAGGACTGATACTGAAGCTGAAGCTCCAGTATTTTGGTCATCTGATGCGAACAGCTGACTCATTGGAAAAGTCCCCAGTGCTGGGAAAGTTTAAGGGTAGAAGGAGAAAAGGGCGTCAGAGGATGAGATGGCTGGATGGCATCACCAATCCAATGGACATGAACTTGGGCAAACTTTGGGAGATGGTGAGGAACAGGGATCCTGGCGTGCAGCAGTCCATGGGGTCACAAAGAATCAAACAAGACTGGGCTACTGAACAACAAGTTTCATCACCAGGGAATAGAAGCAAGAAACGGGTACCCTTGCGAGCTCTTGGAAGGAAGCTGCGTGGGTCCTTGACTGGTGTAACCATAGGGATGGATGAGTGGGTTTGGCAAAAGGTGTACCTTATTATGGGCTTCCCAGGTGGCACTAGTGATAAAGAACCCACCTGACAATGCAGGGGATGTAAGAGATGTGGGTTCATTTCCTGGGTCAGGAAGATCCTCTGGCAAAAGGCATGGTGACCCACTCCAGTGTTCTCACCTGGAGAATCCCATGGGCAGAGGAGTTTGGTGGGCTACAGTCCATAGGGGTGCACCGAGTTAGACAGGGCTGAAGTGACTGAGCACGCACACAGGTACCTTACTATGTCTGTCTACCCCTTTGGTGGTGCAGTGTACAGGGATCATGCATAGTACCCTGCTTTAGCTCCTGGCACCTCAAAAACTTGTAGCCTGTGGCTTTTTTTGTATCCTCTTGCTCAAGGTTGTCTCAACTGTGCATGTGTGCAGTTATTTCTAGTCACTTATAATTTCCCTGTATCCTACTGCTCAAGAAGGTTGTCCAGGTGCAAGCACTCTGGAAGCCTGTCTCAATTCTAGAAGAGTCTGTGCTGCTCATGATCCAAGCATTGGTTCCCATTGACTTTTCTCTTAGTTTCCATCTCCTCAACTGCCGACAGACCCTACTTTGCCAAAGGCGAAGGTCAAATTTGCGTCATGCCCCAGGGGATCAGACACGTGCCTTCCAGTCCCTGTATTGCTTTTTCAGCTTTACTGATAAACTTTGGACAAGTTATTTAAATTGCCTGAGCTTCAGTCGCCCCATTTCTAAAATACAGAGAATAATCCTTCTTTTAAGGAATGAAAGGAATTTGGTGCAAAGTTTGCACTAACAGAAATTCCTCTTCTTGGGGAAGTGGCCATGAGGAGATTTAGGTAGGGAGAACTCTTTCTGCATGTAACAAATATCCGTGCTCTTTGTGACCCCATGGACGTAGCCCGTCAGGCTCCTTTATTCAAGGGATTTTTCCAGGCAAGAATATTGGAATAGGTTGCCATTTCCTCCTCCAGGGGGTCTTCCTCCACCCAGGAACTGAACTGGCGCCCCCTGTGTCTCCTACATTGGCAGGTGAATCATTACCTCTGAACCACCTGGGAAGCCAGAGAGGAAGGAGGGATGCAAACTAAGTCCCTGGGCGAGGATGCGCTCTCCTATGGGTGGTGGAGGAGAGACTGGAAAACAGGGAAGCACAGAAAGGGTTCTCCCTGGATCCCTTAAGGTGCCATGGTAACGTGCCAAGACAGCTAAGTTACCAGGGATTCGTAGCTTGGGCAGAGGGGATCTTACCAAAGTTTGAGAAATTTTATTGGCAGATGAAGAAGATAAAGGGACTTCTGAAACAGGGATCCCCTGTATACACCAGTTCCGCGCGAGGCCGAGCACAGACGAGCACCCGGCCATCCCTATCGCGCCGGTTCAGTGCAGGGCACTCGGAATCGCTCACAAAAGGCTCCTAGCTTTATTGGGGTCAGCAACCAGCTCTTCCACCGGAGCCGCGGATTGGGGGCGCTGCTCCCTTCAGGGCCGGGGACCGAGAGTGCCAGGCCAGCCTGTCGGCGGTCGGACTTCGCAGTCCGACGCAGCACCGGGAAGTGATGACCACTGCCTGCTGCTTGACGCCAGCGGAAGTGCGAGCGGGGAAGCCTGGCTTCGGAGGCGGTGCCCTGGGAAGGGGCGGGAACAGGGAGGGACTGAGGGCGGTGGCGGCCTGACGGGGCGGGGCCTGGGGCTGCGGGGCGGGGCCTGCGGCGGAGGGGCGGAGTTTGGCGGAGGTTGTTTTCACCCGGGCCTAGGTCCCCCAAGCTCAGCTGGGGCTGCGCGGCTTGGAGGTGTGAGCGGTCTGCAGACGGACGCTTGAGGCCGGAGCTAGCCAGGAGCGCCGGAGCGAAGCTGCAAGCGGGCGAGCGCGCGGGTGGTGGTGGTCGGCCGCCGCTATGTCAGCGCGGTGCTGTGCGGGCCAGGTGAGAAGAGGGAGACGGATCGGTGGAGACCTGGCCAGGAGCCCGAGGCACCGCGGGCTTCCCTGGGTGTGCGCCCCGCTTCCGCTGCCGAAAGTGGGGCGGGTGACCCCGCGCCGCCTGGGTGAGTGCCCCGGGCCGGAGCGCGGCGTTCAGCCGTCGGGGAAACCCTTTGCTTCGGCGGGCGGACCAGAGGCACACGGGGGACAGCCCGAGAGGTGACCCCGAGGTCTTCTCGTTGGGCGTTAGGTAGGAACTTGGCTTAGGGCGGGGCAGGCAGGGTTCGGACGGAAGGTGCCGACTGTTTCTGGAGCGTGTCGCCTACTCTCCAGGGCACGAGTGTGTGGAGCCGAGCTCCGTAGGCCACCGGGCTCTGCCAGCTCCGTGAATCCAGGAGAAGACATGGGTTTGGGCAACCACTCCTCTACCATGCCCTGAACGAAACTCGGCTCGTTTGGCTCAGGCGGATTGCGCTTGACAATCTCCCAGGACTCCAGAGCTCTGGCTCTGTTCATTTGAGAACAGAGAAGCCTGCTTTCCACACCGCAGGGCTCAGGTCTGGGCGCAGGGAAGAGTCAGTCCTGCTTGTTGAATTTCCCGACCCAACCCTGGCTGGACACGAACGCGCCGCCTGGCTAGGAACCTCGAGCCTTCTCATTCCCCTTTCAGCTGTGAACTTGACCGAGCCTGTTTGTAACTCTCGCCTATTAAACTCCCGAGATCTTAAAACGCCTGTACCCACTTGGGATCGGCGTCTTCTACCGGTTGGCAGTGCGTCAGGGCAGAGTTGGTAGTAGGTGTTAACCTTTAACGCTGCTTTCATTCCTTCTTGCAGAGTTAGAAAGGAAGAAGTAGGTAAAGTCTGCCAGACCTTGCGCTCCCACCTTCTCAGACATGTTGATTATCAGCATTTCTTTACAGAGTTTTAATGGTTCGTTTTTCCCAGTGAGTCTAGCCCGGCTGTCGCTGCTTGCTGGTACATTCAGCCTTGCGATAATCAGGCCAGCCCGTAAGGGATGCAGGGGTTAAGCTGTGGGTTTCTGTATAGCCACCGATTAGACTGGTAGATAATCCGACCTCTTTCCAGTGGCCCTGTGAAGTTATCGCTTGGGTTTTTGAGGTCTAATACTGTCCTTGGCATGCATTCAAGCTGGTCTTTTCAGAGATGAGGAAATTGAGGTTTTTAACTTGAGGTGGAATGACTTGCCCTCAGTCAGGCAAAGTGACAAGAGAGGGCACTGGAGACCAAAGTGGACCTCAGAAGGCGGCTTTCAGATATTCCAGATCTCAAGAAGGCTTTGCAAATCGTTCATTGTGGTTATTTTGAGGGAGTTCCATTTTGAGGTGACCCCTCATTATATAGTAATTAGGTTACAATATTTCGAGGCACCCGTTCCCAGTCACTTGAAAGCCCCTTGAGGCTTTCTGTGGCTCCCAGTGGGTAATTTAGAGCTCAGAAAATTATTGCCAGTACTCAAGTGGGTCTTGTAAAAGAATTATTGGTATGGTCGATATTTTGGCAGGGTTTTATGACTTGTTTCTAAAATCCCCCTCTCAGGACTTTGGAAAGAACCAAATACTGGCTGTTCATCACAGGGAAGTTAACTTCTGCTTTCTTGGGACTGCTTGAGGCTTCACTGTGGTGGGTCTCAACGCTGGGAGGTGGGTGATGACGCTATGATTTCATATGAATGAAACTGTTAAGTTTACATTAAAAAAACACACACACAGCATCGTCAGAAAGTATCTAAGTCTAGAAATCCTTAAAACTTTTTTGAGCACATGTGCATTGTTTTTACTTACATCACTTCTGACATCAGTTTATGGACCCCACACCCCCCACTCCACACCAATCAGTTCCCCAACTCCCCGGATATTAACTGGATGTTCAACAATACAGTTTAATTCTGACATTACCTGGATGTCAGATATCCCCCAGGCTAGGGGCCTAATCCCACAACACCACACTCCTCCCTGTCTGGCATCCCACACATTTCAGCTGTCAGCATTAAGTCTTCTGGGCCTCCCATACCCAAGTAGAAGACCAAACAAATATTCCTGATTATATCACAATATCACAGCACCTACCACGTGCTGAGCTGTGAGATAGGGCAGTGAGCCAGACAGACATCATCTCTGCCCTCAGTGGTTGGTCCCGCTGGGGCAGGGATGGGGTGGCGTTATATAAACGTTGGAGCAATGAAACAATAATATACTGTAATCAGTAAACAATACTGATACTGTAACAGGTCCTGGTGGGCAAAGCAGCCTCTGTAGGGTTGTTGGGGAAGTCTGTGAGAAGATGCCCTTGGAATTGAGACTGATGGAGAGGCACCCATGTGAGGGTCTGGGTAGTGAGCCTTCCAGGGTGTTTGAGGAACAGTGAGGTGTTGGAAGAGTCCAGGAGGCTGGAGTGTCATAGATGAGGTAAAGAGGCAGGTAGGGCCAGGTGGGGTCAGTCACCGATGGATTTGGGTTTTATTTCTCTTACAGGGAAACGTTGTTCGGGGATTTTGAGCAGGTGAGAACTGTGACTTGATTTACACTTAGCAGATAATTTTGGGCGCCATGAAGATCTGAGTGTGTCAGGGACTAGTGTGGAGGTGAGAGCAGTCAAAACCGTTCATCCAGTGAATGCTTTTAAACCGCCTCCTCCTGGGTGTGAGCAGTGTTCTAGGCTTCAGCAGTGAACCAGAATCCTTCCTGGTAGAGCTTGAATCCTGGCAATCTGCTGTTGCTGTAGGCCAAGAAGAGAGTGTACTACCTTAATTTAGGGCGTAGCAGTGCTGACGGTGGGATGGTGTTGGCTTCTGGACATATTTTAGAGGTAGAGCTGGACTTTTGCATGGGTTAGAAGTGGAATGTGGAAATAAGAGATTCTGTTTGTGACCCGGGCAACTGAATAGATGATAGTGCCTCGCTGAGGTGAGGAAGAAGGATCTTTGGCAAGAAAAACTCATTGTTTTCTTCTGGCTTTGCTACATTTGAAATGCCTATTAGAAGTTAAATAGAGATGGCCAGTTATCAGTTAGATTTTTAAGTTGGGAGAAGTTTAAGGTTGGAGATAGAAATTCAGGGGACCTTAACTGAAACAATGTGTAACCCAGAAAATAGGCTGGGCTTTGGACTCAGGTCTGGGTTTGAATTGGGAAATTTGGACACTGAGGGCTGGTGTGACTGTGCATATTATTTACCCTCAGTTTTCCTCAGCTGTTGAATGGATATGATAATATCTCCCAGGGTTATTGGGAGGATTACATGCAATAATGTCTCTAGTACAGGATTTGGTACAGAGTAAGGGACCTCCCACATCTTGGTGGCCGTTACCCAGTTGTACCTGGACAGTCTCCAGGTCATTTTATTTTTGCTTTGACTCTGATACACTTAGATTTTGCTTGGGCTATTGGCTTCTAGTGTGTTAGTTGCTCAGTCGTGTCTGACTCTGTGACTCCATGGACGGTAGCCTGCCAGGCTCCTCTTCCATGGAATTCTCTAGGCAAGAATACTGGAGTGGGTAGCCATTCTCTTTTCCAGGGGACTTTCTTGACCCAGGGATCAAACCCATGTCTCCTGCATTGTAGGCAGATTCTTTACCATCTGAGCCACCAGGGAAACCCTGGTGGATGCTAATGGAAGCAGAAATCACAGGAGGATGGTCACTCTATACCTTCTGGGTACCCAGCACTATGCTAAGGCCTCTGGGTACCCAGCACTGTGCTAAGGCCTCTGGGCAGTGAACAAAGTGCATCCTTGCTCTCCTGGAACTTAAGGGCTAGTTGGGGCTGGAAGTGTGAGGTGGGCTCACTACTGAAAAATGACAGGACGCCCTTTCAGAGGTGAAATATGTAATTGGAAAATCTATCGCTATTAAGGCAATTTGAGAGTAAGGCTGGGCAGGTTTTACTGGATCCAGGCAGGTATAAGCATTAATGATAATACTAACAATAGCTGAAGCTTATTTCATGTCCACAAGTGTGCTGTTTTTACCTACATTGTATCACTCACACTTCACAGGAACTCTCTGCAGTCGAGGAACGTTCATTTTGGCTTCCTTTTGCAGGTGAGGCCACTGAAGTGCAAGAGATAAATTAGCTTGACTGATGTTTACATGGTGGTGGAGCCAGGCCTTCAACACTGCTCCACCTGACTTGAGTCGGATCTTTTAACTGGGAGACTGCTATTCCTTATTATTCTAAATACAATATGAATAAATCAGGAACTGCTGCTGATTGTTGTTGCTCATAATGGCCCTAATAGCTCAATTGGTAAAGAGCTATAATGCTTCCCTGATAGCTCAGTTGATAAAGAATCCACTTGCAATGTGGGAGACCCCAGTTCAATTCCTGGGTTGGGAAGATCTGCTGCAGAAAGGATAGGCTACCCGCTCCAGTATTCTTAGGCTTCCGTGTGGTTCAGCTGGTTTCTTTAATCTGTCTGCAGTGTGGGACACCTGGGTTCAATCCCTGGGTTGGGAAGATCCCTTGGAGAAGGGAAAGGCTACCCATTCCAGCATTCTGGCCTGGAGGATTCCATGGACTCAAAGAGTCCATGGGGTCTCAAAGAGTCGGACACGACTGAGTGACTTTCACTTTCATAGTGACCCTAAGGCCTTGTTAAATACATCGTTATGCGGCCGTCTTGGTAGTTATTGGCAGTTGTCAGGAGTCTGGCGAGGTTCAGCTTCTTCCTCACAGCCGTTCAGGTTATAGACAGTGAGTCTCAGACCACATTCTGCCACTGGTGCAGATAGTTATCCGCAGGCAGGCACAGAACAGGTACACAGCCTGACCTGTGGCTTCTCGAAGTTGCAGCTCTTCATCCTTTTTGGTGAACCAACATGCAGCTTGCATGTTCACCTGGGGCAGATAACCTTTTGGCCCAGGACTGCAGAAGCATGGGACCTCTTGGACAGATCAAACCCACAGTGCCCTTCTCAGGCAGAAGACTCACTTTGTCCTTATAACCACTTCATATAAGGGCAGGAATGCCAAGGTATTTCCAACCAGATCATATTACTTGATTCCTGAGATTTTCCCCAACAAAAGTCTATTTCTAATGTCTGTTATGTTAATTGTCAAAAGTCACCCAGAGACTCCCCGTTGTCAAAGATAAATAAAGCTGGACGTTAGTTAAAGCAATGAAAACAGATTTTATTCGGTAATCACTCATTGACGGAAAGAGCTGAGCTGCGTTCTGATTTACAGGTGCCTGGGAGTTTTAAAGGGAGGAGCGAGTGGGGGCCCAAGCAGAGTTAGGGAAGTGAGACGTGTTTGTTCGTATGGGTTGGGGGATGAGGCCAGCAGGGTCTCCTAGCTAGCAAGTTAGATTCTGTTCTTCCACCGAGACTGGGAGATAGACCCTATCTTTCCAGAGGACTTCATTTTAAAGGAAAGGCGTTTAAGTCCTTGAGAAAGACATTCCACACTTGTTAGGAGATGTGTCTGCCCATTGCTGTCCACAGGAGCAGAGGAAGGACTCTTGATTGTATAATGCTCTTAAGAAAAGGAGGTCAGGGCTTATCTTAACTGTATGAATATCTTTTCCCAGCCCTGAACCTTTCTGCACAAGGACTCAGAAGGCAGCTGGGTCATCCCAGGCAATGCAGCCTTGGGCTGCTAGAAGCCCTGTTAAAGTTTGCTCAAGTTCTTCATGCAGGAATTTGGGCAGAGTTGCTGTGCACCCCACTCCAGTACTCTTGCCTGCAAAATCCCATGGATGGAGGAGCCTGGTAGGCTGCAGTCCATGGGGTCACGAAGAGTCAGACATGACTGAGTGACTTCACTTTCACTTTTCACTTTCAGGCATTGGAGAAGGAAATGGTAATCCACTCCAGTTTTCTTGCCTGGAGAATCCCAGGGACAGGGGAGCCTGGTGGGCTACCATCTATGGGGTCACACAGAGTCGGACACGACTGAAGTGACTTAGCAGCAGTAGCAGCTGTGTATCGAGAGTTCTTGCAGTTTTCACCAATTCTCATCATTCCACTGGTTAACAAAACCTGGGGTCATGGGAGTTAGAGATAACTGAAGTCCCCACAGGAGGTTCTTAGAGGATGGCCTCTGTTAAGTGTTAACTGGAACTGGTCGATCCTCCTTATCAGGGCATCTTTTCACTTCTAGATTGTAGCTTAAAACAGATAAGCACACACACACACAATCAATCCATGAAGACTTCTTTGAAGAGTAAATTAGGTACCAGATAAAGGTACTGATTTCCCTGAGGTGTCTCTCCTTTTTCTCTGTAAAACCCAAATCTCTGCATTGAAGGCCAAGCTCAAGAAGCCTTTTCCTCTGAAACGACCTTTCCCTTACTTTTCGAGTTCCCTCAGAACTTGCACCCAAAACCTGTCTATACCACCTAGAACATGGTCGTCTGACACACTGGAGTTGTTCCCTGGTTACTGTGGGTACATTTCCTCTTTCCTCCTAGACAGAGCACGTACTGTAGACCAGCTGAACCCCCTGTTGTGTGTTTTTGGTTACACAACTCTTTTTCTCTACAGCTCTTTGTTTATAGTGATTGGAAATGTTAGGTCCACATTATATCACGTGTTGCTTCCACACTTGGAAGGGATCCAAGTGCAAAAGTTCATGCTTTTCACGACTGATACTCTTTTGAACAGTGAGGGGGTATTTATGAAATACATATCCTCACCCAGAGAGAACTGTATTTGATATTTTGACTCAGATTTAACATATAATTTTACTTTGTAGAGTTGGGATTATGTTGTAGGTACTATGTTTGATTCAACTCTTTGCTGAATTACAGGGTGACCAAGGCAGTTTTTTAAACGCACCAGCCACTCATTTGCAGCCACGCTTTTTATGCTTATACCCAGGAAATAGTGTAGTAGTCCTCTCCCTTCAACTATGGGAATTTTTCCAGAGGTATTAAGTAAATGTAAATGTGTGAAAGTCAGCTAATAGGCTTAATAGGAGTGTGCATGGATGGCTGTTTCAATTCCCAAAGGACTAAAAATAATGAAGAAAATCCCAATTTCACCCTTTTTAGATACCATTGACAACATGGTGCAACTATTTTCTTCCTCTTTTTTTTTAAATAGTCTTCGTTGAATTTGTTGTCATATTGCTTCTGTTGTGTATGTTTTGGTTTTTTTGGCCACAGCAAGGCATGTGGGATGTTAGCTCCCTGATTAGTGATCAAACCTGCACCCTTCGAACCGTCTGTTGCACCTTCCTGCATTGGAAGGTGAAGTCTTAACCACGGGACCGCCAGGATAGCCCCCTGGTTCAGCCATTTTTAATATCATCTTTAACTTTGGTCTTTTTCTTTACAGCTACTTATGCAGATACCATCTGTCTAGATGGTGTTTGGATCCGTTTTCTTGCTGCTTGAAGGACTCTGTTTTAGCTGCATTAAGTTTGAATCCTGTGCTTATCACTAGTGTTGGCAGTTTTTTCTATTCATTTTATAAAATGCAGTCCAGATGCAGTAAAATGGCTATATTGTTGCTCTGCCTTACTGACAAAGGTGGTGAGTTGACTGAAGTTAGAAGAGGAACTAAAAAGCCTCTTGATGAAAGTGAAAGTGGAGAGAGAAAAAGTTGGCTTAACGCTCAACATTCAGAAAACTAAGATCATGGCATCTGGTCCCATCACTTCATGGCAAATAGATGGGGAAACAGTGGAAATAGTGTCAGACTTTATTTTGGGGGCTCCAAAATCACTGCAGATGGTGACTGCAGCCATGAAATTAAAAGATGCTTACTCCTTGGAAGAAAGGTTATGACCAACCTAGATAGCATATTGAAAAGCAGAGACATTACTTTGCCAACAAAGGTCTGTCTAGTCAAGGCTATGGTTTTTCCAGTGGTCATGTATGGATGTGAGAGATGGACTGTAAAGAAAGCTGAGCACTGAAGAATTGATGCTCTTGAACTGTGGTGTTGGAGAAGACTCTTGAGAGTCCCTTGGACTGGAAGGAGATCAGTCCTGGTTGTTCTTTGGAGGGAATGATGCTAAAGCTGAAGCTCCAGTCCTTTGGCCACCTCATGCGAAGAGTTGACTCATTGGAAAAGACTCTGATGCTGGGAGGGATTGGGGGCAGGAGGAGAAGGGGACAACAGAGGGTGAGATGGCTGGATGGCATCACCGATTCGATGGACGTGAGTTTGAGTGAACTCCGGGAGTTGGTGATGGACAGGGAGTTCTGGCATGCTGCGATTCATGGGGTCGCAAAGAGTTGGACACGACTGAGCAACTGAACTGAACTGAAACTGTTACTAATACAGAAAGAGTGGTTTGGAGATGTCTCTGTGTAGTTGGCCAAGTTCAGGTTGTTGGAAAGAAGTCTGTCACTGACCTTAAACAGTAAAGAGAGTGAAGATCACCGTTGTAGGTGGAAAGTCAACATGAAAGTTGCTCATTCAGATTTGTTTTCTTGGGCAGCTTTAGAGCTGACCTGGCGAGCTGACAAATGGCTTAGGGCTGAGGCAAGTCTGAGTGGGCTTACTTTGCTGGGATTGGGCCAATCTGTTGGGAGTAGAAGGCAACCTCCAAATCATCTCTCTGGTAATGAGGTAAACGGGAAAAACATCTTGCCCAGTGCTTGCTTCCCACCTCTGTTTTCTCTGTCGATATCACCTGTAGATTTCCCAAAGATATTTAGTATCTGCAAGTGTGTTAAATGTGAGACTCAGAAGCGTTTCAGTTTCCCAGGTGTTTTCATGTAAATCAACATAGAAACCTTAGAAAGGACAGAGCAATAAGGAAGGTATCGTCTACTTGTATTTGAGAGCAGGACAAGTGATATGTGGCCTGTTCATCTATGATAATTTGACATTAAAAAAGAAGTCCTTGTACAATGTGGTACGTCAGCAGAGCTAGCCATTGGACACAATTTCATTTTATCCTTTGACTAAGCTGCTTTCTGTGTCTTTAATTATAATGGTAATTATAGATAAAGATCTTGTGTTCTTTCCTTGTCCTAAGTCAAGCAGCATTGTAAGTGAATTTTCATTGCATATTGCTGCTGTTAGTTGGATTTATGGCTGAGATTGGGCGCTGAGAGCAATGTGAATCAAGTACTCATCTAAAACACCTTGATTGTCCTTAATGATCAGGTTTTTCAGGTAGTCCAAAGTGAACCTTTGCAACCCTCATTAAAATGAATGTTAAAACATTTCCAGTGGGGACATCCTCTTATTTTCTAGTTAGTGTTTTAAAGATTTTAGCACAGAACCTGGAAGTCAGTACAGTGTGTGTTCAGGAGTTTCAAATAGTGGATTGTTTTGATTACACAAAACATCTGTTTGAATTTTGAAGGAAACAAGACTTTACTTTTGGCTTTTCTTGTGTAGTTTGCCTTGTGAAATTAAAGTTGAGCTGATGTTTAAGGAAAGCAGCTGTTATGGAAAAACTTAGGGTAGGTTTTTATCACAGAATAAACTTTGAAACAATTTGTGGGTTTGAAGTAAGGTTACAGTGTATAGTGATTAGACAGCATTTTCCCCCTCGTGAAAACTGTCTAGTCAAAACAAAAGTAGAAAAAATGCATATACACAACCCCTTAAATCTTAGTTATGCAAAGATAACTAGGAAAGATGGAAAATCAGGCTAATGTTTGTTGAAGTATCATTTTTTATAAACTGGCCAACTGCTCTTTGAAACAAAGCCCATGAGGTCTTTATGAGATTTATTTTCCAGTGCTTTGTATCTCAGTAATTTAACCGAGGGCTGAGTCGCCTAATGTTCTGATCCTTAGTGTGTGTGGCTTACCAAAACTGGGGAAGAGTTCATTCTTTTGTTCCTGTCTCCCTTCTCATTGAACTCCTCCAGTGGCATTCTCAGAAATAATGGCAGTATTTTGTAACCATAGTAATGAAACTGTTCTCTATAATAAGATACTCTGTTGTTATGAATTTTCTTCAGCTTTCATAGCATTATTCCTCAGAATCCTAGGACATTGTTGACTTATTTCGTTTGCTGTTTTTTCTTTTAAATAAAGGTTCAGTCAGTTCAGTTCAGTTCAGTCGCTCAGTCGTGTCCGACTGTTTGCGACCCCATGAATCGCAGCACGCCAGGCCTCCCTGTCCATCACCAACTCCCGGAATTCACCCAGACTCACATCCATCGAGTCAGTGATGCCATCCAGCCATCTCATCCTCTGTCGTCCCCTTCTCCTCCTGCCCCTAATCCCTCCCAGCATCAGAGTCTTTTCCAATAAGTCAACTCTTTGCATGAGGTGGCCAAAGGACTGGAGTTTCAGCTTTAGCATCATTCCCTCCAAAGAACACCCAGGGCTGATCTCCTTCAGAATGGACTGGTTGGATCTCCTTGCAGTCCAAGGGACTCTCAAGAGTCTTTTCCAACACCACAGTTCAAAAGCATCAATTCTTCGGTGCTCAGCTTTCTTCACAGTCCAACTCTCACATCCATACATGACCACTGGAAAAACCATAGCCTTGACTAGACGGACCTTTGTTGGCAAAGTAATGTCTCTGCTTTTCAATATGCTATCTATGTTGGTAATCTTTCTTCCAAGGAGTAAGCATCTTTTAATGTCATGGCTGCAGTCACCATCTGCAGTGATTTTGGAGCCCCCAAAAATAAAGTCTGACACTATTTCCACTGTTTCCCCATCTATTTCCCATGAAGTGATGGGACCAGATGCCTTGATCTTAGTTTTCTGAATGTTGAGCTTTAAGCCAACTTTTTCACTCTCCTCTTTCACTCTCATCAAGAGGCTTTTTAGTTCCTCTTCACTTGCTGCCATAAGGGTGGTGTCATCTGCATATCTGAGGTTATTGATATTTCTCCTGGCAATCTTGATTCCAGCTTGTGCTTCTTCCAGCCCAGCGTTTCTCATGATGTTCTCTGCATATAAGTTAAATAAAGGCTGCTGCTGCTGCTGCTAAGTCGCGCCAGTTGTGTCTGACTCTGTGCGACCGCATACCCCTAAAGCTCTATGTCAATTGATAAATGTTCATTGTGTACCTAGCATAATGTAAATCAGCAGACTGCCATTCATGCTTAGGAGCAACTGGTGTATTGATGCTGGATGAACTTGAGTATAAGATTCCTTCTGCATACCTGATAGAGGTTTGCATACCTCACCTTTTTTCTTTTATGCTTGGGAAAGGAAAGGCAGCAAGCAGGGGGTCCGTTGAGGGAGATGAACCTACCCAGGGGAGCATGTGGAGAGCTGGGCCCCTGAGAATGGGCTCTGGGGGTTCCATATAGCCCTATGGTCACACACATATGTCTGTGTGTATTCTAAAGACTTTTCCTAGAAGAGGATCATTAGCATTTCTCAGCTTCTCAAAATCATCTTCTGACCTGGGAAAACCCCAGTATAGCCTGAGATTGGAAAGACCAGCCCTGAAGAGGCTTGGGTACTTCCTCTTTCCAAATTGCAGGATGCTGAAGCTTATTTACTGTAAGTTTTCCAGTAACCTTCCAAAATTTAATGTAGAGGGGACTCCCATCCCTTTGATTTTTCTCTTATTCCTTCTCCCTCTACTCTTTTTCCCTTGCCCTTCTTTTTTTTTTTTTTTTCTTGTTTGTGTGTTGAATCTAATCTACAGGGATTTTATTCTTCTTTGGAAAATTCTAGGGAGGCATGTCTAGTTCTGGAGAGATCCAGGTTAGGCTGTTTGTATGGCGATTGATGGGGTAGACTGAGAAATTGGAAATTTTTAGGAGACTTTGAAAGGCATCCCTTTTAATTCCCGATCTGAAGCTTAGAGATCTTTTAAAAATGCCTCTGCCAAGTTATATCTGGTGTGTTTGAACCTCTCCAGTGTTGGGGGCTCACTACTGTTGCCAGTTTTTAAGTTTTTTGAGCCTTGGTTTCTTTGTTCATCAAATGGGGGAGATTTGTGTGTTTTGCATCCCTTCTATGAGTGTAGAAAGGGATGAAAACAAGTCAGTGTTAAACTCTGTCATGTGTAAACTGGGGATGCAGGTGTGGCAGGGTTCAGTGCCGAAAACTGAGACCCCTCTGAGTAATTTAAGCAGAAGAGGATTTAATGTAGGTAATTAGCCGCTTAAGAAATAAAAGAACTAGAGGAACAAGAGTCAGGGGGCCACCCTTTGAACTCTGGGCTTTAAGAGCACACAGCTGCAGCAGTAATCCAGAAGCCTGGAAGCCCAGGCTGCTGCCATCACCACGACTGCCTCTCGACACCCACACAGATGGTGGCTTCACGGCAGAGTCCCGTGTCTGTCCATTGCAGGACACATGTGTGTGTCCTGAATCTTGCCTGGCGGCAGGCCTTGCAGCAGGGGGTGGCCCCTGCCATGTTTTCATCTTCCAAATATTGTGAGTGTTGCCAATTGTCAGGTCCCAAGCAACAAAGGAGTCTGAGAAATGTTTCATATTCCAGATTCTTCAATACTGGAAGACCCATAGGAGAAGGAGGGAATGGAGACTGAAGGAGATCACTAACCACGTGGAGCGTAAGCTAGGAAGAGCTGGTGTAATAACTCTATCCTCGTGTGCACTGCACTAATTGCCTCATGGCTTGACCAAATGACAGCCGCTAGAGTGTTAAGGGGGTTCATTTAGAGGCAGGAAGATGAAACGTGTGTCATGTAAACTGGTTTTCCTCCCCTAGTCTGTTGCCTGCTAATTTTCCCATATAGTCAGCTTGTTAATCTTCCTACCAAAGTGTAGTCCCAATCCTGCCATCCCTTGCTGATTTTTCAACCCCATTGAGGTTAATGTAATGGATTTTCTAAATGCAAGTCTTTGGTAGGACTCTGTTAGTGGTTTGTATCAAGGTAACATATTCCAAATAACATTCCTGATATTAGTGATTTGTGTTCTTTTTTCTTTTTAATGACTCCAAGAGTTTATCAATTTGATCAATGTTGTAAAAGAAACTTTTAAAATTGTTGTTTGTTTTCTGTTTCGTTGATTTCTGCTCTTTATTTCCCTCTTTCTACTTACTTTGAGCTTAATCCTTTATTATTTATTTTAGGTTATTTTATTGACTGTTTTAAGATACTTAGATCCTTATTTTAAGTCTTTTTTCCCTCTAAAATGAGTATTTAAAGTCATTTTATGTCCCACACATTTTGATATCATTCAATTCAAAATATTTTCTAATTTCCCCTGTGATTTCTACTTTGATCTGTGAGTTATTTGGAAGTGTGTTGTTATTTTACAAATATTTGAGAATTTTCCAGAAGTATTTTTGCTATTGATTTCTAGTTGACTCCTGTAGAGGGCTTCCCTGATAGCTCAGTTGGTAAAGAATCCACCTGCAATGCGGGAGACCTGAGTTCGATCCCTGGGTTGGGAAGATCCCCTGGAGAAGGGAAAGGCTATCCACTCCAGTATTCTGACCTGGAGAATTCCATGGACTGTATAGTCCATGGGGTTGCAAAGAGTCGGACACGAGCGACTTTCACTTTCTTACTCTTGTGATCAGTGAACATACTCTGGATATATTTTTCTTTTTAATTTCCCACAGTGTGATACATCTTGGTGAATGTTCTATGTGCTTTTGAAAAGAACTTATTTTCTACAGTTATTGGATATAGTGTTCAGGTTGGTTGCTAGTGTTGTGCTCATCATCTTTATCTTACTGATAGAGGGGTCTAATTCTGTCAGTTACTGGGAGAAGGATGTTACGTTTTTCAAATATGATTGTATTTTTGTCTCTTTCTCCCATTAGTTATATCAGGTTTTGTTTAATATATTTTGAAACTCTTTTAGGTATATATACACATTTGGGATTGATATGTCTCCTTAATGAATTGATCCTTTTGTAAAATGATTCTTTGTATCTCTGGTAATGCTCTTTATCTTCAAGTCTTTGACTATACTACCCCCGCTCCCTTTTTGTATCACATTGTTTTTTTTTTTTAATTTTTTTTGGTCGTGCTGGATCTTTGCTGCTGCGTGGGCTTTTCTGTAGTTGTGCCGAGCAGGGGCTTCTCTCTAGTTGCAGGCTTTTCTCTGCAGTGGCTTCTCTCATTGTGGAGCGTGGGCTCTAGGCACGCGGACCTCGGTAGCTGCAGCTCCTGGGCTCTAGAGCACAGGCTCAGTAGCTGTGGCTCCTGGGCTTAGTTGCTTCCGCTGCATGTGGGATCATCCCAAACCAGGGATGGAACCCGTGTCTCCTGCACTTGCAGGTAGATTCTTTAGCACTGAGCCTCTAGGGAAGCCCCAAGCTACCCTTTTAACTCATTTGTGTTCTATATTTTAAAATCTGTCTCTTATAAATAAATGTAGTTGGGACTTGTTTTTTGATCCATTCTGACCATCTCTACCTTTTAATTGGGTGTTTAGATCATTTACATTTATGTAATTATTCATGCTTGAACTTCAGGCTATATATTGGTGGTCATTTCCATTTCTGCTTCTTTGTTCTTCGTTACCTTTTTAGGGGGAGGTAGGGTGGACATTAAATTTTTTTCAGTATTCTATTTTCTTTATAGCCTTATGTTATTTTATTATTTTTTAAAGTTTTTTAGGCTGTACCTTACAGGCATGTGAGATCCCTAGCCATGAGATCAAACCTGTGCCCCACTATGGTGAAAGTGTGGGGTCCTAACCACTGGACCCCTTTATTGCCTTTTCCTTAATATTTTGCAAAGATTATAATATGTAATATTTTAAAGGATAAGAGTGGGTCAATTTGCTAGCCACTAATTCAATTTTTTTTAGCAAATGATGAATTAGCAGTATTTTCTGCTTTATAAAAATAATATATAGTTATCATAGAAAATTTGGGAAATACGGAAAAGTACAAAGAAGAAAATGAGTATCATTTATAATCCCACAGAGAACAAACCCTGATAGTTTTTTGTTTTATTTCATTCTAGTATTAAAAAAAAAAAAAGTAAATGAGACTGGGAGTTCCCTGACTGTCCAGTGGTTAGGGCTCTGCACTCTCACTGTTGAGGGTCTGGGTTCCACCCCTGGTTGGGGAACTAAAAAGATACCACAAGCTGCATGGCTAAAAGCTAACTAAATAAATAAAATAGACAAAATAAATTAGACTATGCTTTGTGTACTGTTTTATATCCTGTTTTCAAACATTATGGACATTTCCACATATGGTAATAGAAAATTTTACATCACATTTAATTGATCATGTTGACATTTATTTCACTAATTATCCTTTAGTAAATGTTTAGTATATTAAAAAAAAATCTTTTTCATTTTAGCCCCATACCTCTTACTTTAGGTTAGAGCCGTGGAAATAGTCCTTCCATAATACAACATGAATATGCATTCCTAAAAATCACACTCTGCAAAACGGAACAATAAAAACCACAGGTCTTGTGGGGAAGATGGGTTGGAGCACAGCAGCGAATGTTTTGTCAGTGACACATTAAGAATTAAAGGAACCTAGTAAAAATGATATTACAGTTTTACAAATGTTAACTGTTTAAGAGATATATAAATACTATGAAAATTTGGCACTTGATCTTGGAAACGACCTGAAAGTTGCTTGTGGAAGCAGGTGTTGGAAAAGTCGCAGCTTGTGAGTTGTTGTGAAGTGGTGGACGGAGGGTTATCTGAAGTTGGATCGGAAGTTGTAACACCAGCTGTGCTCTGGAGTGACTCATCACACACGTGGAGCGGAGGAGTGTGCAGCTATGGTTTCTGTGCAGCTCAGTTCAGCTGGACACAGAGTTCTGCCTTTGTATGTTGCTCACAACAAAATGCACATCCTGTTATGCTCACGTTGTTCCTTAACATGGCAGGAAAAGAAAAAGAAAAAGTTTTCCTTGACCCAGATCCAGTCTCTTGGCTGGATCTGAAAATTAAATTAACAATGACAGATTATTAGGTGAAAGGCGTACACATTTATTTTATATACAAATTTTATGTGACTTAGGAGCCCTCATAGGGCTTCCCTGACAGCTCAGTTGGTAAAGAATCTGCCTGCAATGCCGGAAACCCCCGTTCAATTCCTGGGTCGGGAAGATCTGATAGAGGAGGGATTAGGCTACCCACTCTGGTATTCTTGGGCTTCTCTTGCAGTTCAGCTGGTAAAGAATCAGCCTGCAATGTGAGAGACCTGGGTTTGATCCCTGGGTTGGGAAGATCCCCTGGAGAAGGGAAAGGCTACCCACTCCAGTATTCTGGCCTGGAGAATTCCATGGACTGTATAGTCCATGGGGTCACAAAGAGTGGGCCATGACTGAGCGACTTTCACTTGGGAGCCTTCATAAGGAAATGAAGATCTCAGAAATAGTGAGACCTACTTTTATATTAGATGGAACCAGGAGAGGCAGTTGTGGAAAAATGACTCAACTGTGTGGGGAGGTAAAAGGAAGATAAAAATTATTTTAACAAGGTCTCTTTGTAGAGAATTCTCTCCATCTCAACTTCTTGTCCTTGATCAGAATGTCTTCCTCCTGGTGCAGGGAGGGTGTTTCTCATGTAGGAAGTACATCTCCTTCTTTCAGGAAGAAATACAAAGGTCAGAGTGCCCTCCTTGCACCTGCTGTTTCTCGTGAATCTTAGCTCAGAATGATCAGTATGCCAAACTACTTTCTGGGGGGAGATGCTCTGAACTCCTTCCATATTAATCCTGGTGGAACAAATCTATATTTTCAGGGCAAGTATAGCAGAACCAAGTATAAAATGCATAGCTCAGAAGCCCTGGACGTGGCAGACGTCCTTCAGGAAGGCCGACCAATTCACATGCCTGTTAGCAGCCTGAGGGAGGAGCTGGGCCCCCTGTCTCTCTTTGGACCAACTCCCAGAAAACTGGTGCTGGAAGTGGCTGGAAGCGTCTGCTGCTCCTCCTACCCAATTGTGCTCAGATTTCTTGTGCTATCGTAAGCGGACAACTCTAGAGACAGGAACTTCCTCTCTTTGGAAACGGCTCTGCTTCATTTTAGGGAGCTCTGGTTGAATTCCTCTTTCTGCCAGCCTCCCCAGGCTGAAATGACCTGCTGGCCCAGATCATGGAGAGAGTTGCAGTAGTTTTGCAGAAGAGAAGAGGCAGCATTGAAGGTGGTGATGGGCTCTGGCTCCTAGGGTGTGGAGGACCACAGTTGGGTATATGCAGCTGCTCCTGGTTATGAAAATCCTTACTGTCCACCCAAACGTTAAACTGAAAATTGCGACATGCTGACAAAGGGGAATTGTACCTCTGGGTATGAGAAGTTTCAGTCAGAAGCCAAATTATTGGAACTTCTGGCATACCCAAATCATTTTTAAGGCAGGCAATTTGAGATTAGAACCATCTTGGGGAGTTTTTGGTTGGCAGCAAGCCAGAGAAAGTCTCACTGCTGACGGTGAGATTCTGATTGGAGTGATGCCCATCCCTTCTTTGGGGGGGTTACCATTCTCAGACACCTTTCGAACTCTGAGGATCTGGTCAGTTATACAGTCACCTTCTGGAGCTAGATAAATCCTTAAGGGATCAAAGGAGAGACAGGCCCCAAAGCTCAGATCCTCTTCCAGCCGCACACAGCTCTCCAGCGTGCAGCAGCGCCTGCCGCCGTGGCCTTTGCTCAGCCCCAGTGCCTTGTATACAGTGGACATTTGGTAACTGATGAGAGAGAGGATTGGTGGGTATTGGGCTTTTTCTGCTGTCTTTGCAGAGCAGTTCAATGAAGAATGCTTCCCTTGTGGCTCAACTGGTAAAGAATCCATCTGCAACGCGGGAGACCTGGGTTTGATCCCTTGGTTGGGAAGATCCTCTGGAGAAGGGAAAGGCTACCCACTCCAGTATTCTGACCTGGGAATTCCATCGACTGTATGGTCCATGGGGTCACAAAGAGTCGAACACGACTGAGCGACTTTCACTTTTCAATGAAGAGTTCATGGATATAGATTTTTTTAAACTTTGTTTATTTATTTTATTATTTATTTTTGGTGTGCTAGGTCTTTGTTGCTGCATGGGCTTTTCTCTAGTTGTGGCAAGCGGGGGCTACTCTCTAGCTGTGGTGCACCAGACTTCTCGTTGCGGTGGCTTCTCTGTTGTGGAGCACAGGCTCTAGGGTGCACGGACCACGGTAGTTGCAGCAGGTGGCTCGGTAGTTGTGGCACAAAGGCTTAGTTGCTCTGTGGCGTGTGGGATCTCCCTGGACCAGGGATTGAACCCATGACCTCTGCATTGACAGGTGAATTCTTTACCACTGAGCTACCAGGGAAGCCCATGGATACAGATTTTAAATATAATCTTATAGCTGAAATTTCACCCCCCCCCCCACCCTCTGTATTTTGCTGCAGTAAAATCAGTTTAAAACTTTTGTCCCCTCTCTTCTCTTAAACTCCCAAGCAGTCGTTTGAATTTTTTTTTTTCCATGAAGTTCTGCTCTGTGGATCATGTGCTTTAACAGAAAGCAGTTTTAAGAAGTATCTTCTTACTTCTTACTAAACCATATAGTTTGTTGAAGTTGCAGGTTGCTGAGTAAGGGGTATTAGGCTATTTAGACTGAGCTGGTTAACCAACAAGGCTCTCTATGCAAATTGTTATACCCAGCAGTGGCTTCTGGCTGCAGGCTTTGAAAAGCGTGAAGCAGTAAATTATTTCCTTATGATGGGATTGAGGGGGAGTGAGCAGGGAGGAGAGGGATGTGGGTTGTCATGGGATTGTATTTTCTTGGAAGCCAGAGGTCCGGCAGAGCAAAGGCTCTGACTTCACTTTCCTGCTGTGGCGTGGCAGAAAGGAAGCAGGCTGCAGAGCGCTGGAAGGGGCTGTCGTTTCTCCCATCTGCCCTTCATTGTGAGACCAGCCATATTCCCAGATTTCAGATGCCCCGCTTCTCCTCCTCCCAGCACTGTCCTGCCATTCCCCCTTCCCAATCTTTCTAAGACTACGAGTAATATAAATGCTTGAGTTACTATAAGCAAAATAGGGAGCTCCTCATCAAAAACAGTTCTCGATTCTATAAGGCTATTATTGGAAGGGTTGAAGAAAAAGCTGTAACTAATTGAGCTGTGGCATTTGGGAGGAATGATCTTAACTAGTGGGTCCCTGGGGCAGTGCTGTTTGTACTTTGGGTGAAGCAGTTCTTTCTCTTGAGGGAGTCCTGAGCTGGTATTTATTAATAGTATGCTTGGTAACATGTAGTGTCTACGCTAAGCCAGTCAGATGTCAGTAGCACTCAACAGTCTTTATAAAAACACTGCCGCCACCTTTATTAACAACAACCCACCAGGCCACAGAAGACAGGGATGGTGCTGCCCAGATAAGAACCACTCAGTGCTTTGGCCTTGGTCATTTTTTCATATAGTTTAAAACTGCAACATGGACTGGATCCTACTTCCTAGTGAATACAGAGATGAAAAAGGGCACAGCAACGTAGATAATTCGACCATCGCACCACCTTGACTCCCATAATATGTGTTCAAAACTTGACATGCAGATGGCAGGTTGTATTTTGGGCATAGTTTACTTTGAATATTGCTCAGAAGTATCATATTAAGGTTGAGTGTTTAAGCTAGTTAGATAAAGTGTATTTGATAGCAGAAGGAAAAGCATGCTTTATGGTGAGAGGGTTCATTTAGACATTTTCCCAGCGTGCATTTAGTTGCTTTTTTGGATAGTCCAGAGGCAGTACAGTTGAGTAGTTAAGAGCCAATTCTGGTGATTGGCAGCCTGAGTCCAAGGAGACAGGAAACTGAGATTATCAGTTTGGTTCCACAACAGTTGGTAAAGGATGTAATTTATTTTTATCTGCCCCCACCCACAGTTTGCATATGTAAATGAGGCTTTTCTTGACTAAAATGTACTGAGGTGAATAGAACTAGGGAAAAAAAAGGGTGCCACTCATAAAAGTGGGTGCCAAGATTATAGTTAAGCTGTCAAATCAGTCTTTGTCAGAGTGCTGCAGAAGGCTGTGGGTTACTAGGAAGTATTGAAAGGGTTGTTTTGGGTACAAGAAAATTGTTAGAGGAATGGGAGCTCCAGTACTAAGAATCAGCCGTTTCCAAATTGTGCAGTCTCAAGAAAACTCAGTGTTGAAAGATCCATGAAACACTTAATGTAAACTTTACAAAGCATTTGACAGCTGACCGATAATTTAAGAATCACAGGGAACAATTTCAGCTCCACAAGTGCTGGGAATTTGCCCTTGGGGACGCTTTATTCCTGTTTAAATTAACAGGTGTTCAAAAAACCTCATAGTTTTATTTTTATTCTTAAAGTGGAGTTGGAGCAGTGCCCAAGCACTTACTTCTGTTGAGCAGAAATATCCAACCTTTTAAAATTATTTGAGATTTCCCTTTTTTCAGTTTTTGGGGGGATACTTCCTTTATTGTTGTTTTTCAGTCTCTCAGTCGTGTCCGAATCTTTGTGACCCCATGGACTATAGCCTGCCAGAGCTCTTCTGTTCATGGGATTTCTCAGGCAAGAATACTGGAGTGGGTTGCCATTTCCTCCTCCAGGAGATCTCCCCAACTCAGCGACTGAACCCACATCTCCTGCATTGGCAGGCGGATTCTTTACCACTGAGCCACCAGGGAAGCTCACCTGCTTTCTTATTTGTCTGAAAATGACTATCTTAGATTTTATTATAATAATATCTTAGATATTATTTTTCATTTAAAGAAATTCCTTATAAAAATTAAAATAGTTTTGAGATGTAGTTCACATACCATATATATAGCTCATCCATTTAAAATGTTAAAAATTCAGTGTTTTTTAGTATATTCAGAGTTTTACAACCATCACTAGAGTCTAATATTAGGACATTTTTATCACCTCTGTGATCATTAGCAGTTGTTCCCAGTTTCTGCTCAGACGTCTTCAGAGCCCCGACAACCACTAATTCACTCGCTGATTTGATCGATTTGCCTATCCTGGATATTGTATGTGAATGGAACTGTACACTTTTACGTGACTTTTATGATGGGTTTCTTTCACTTGTTTTCAAGATTCATTTGAGTAGTAGCATGTGTCAATACTTCATTCCTTTTGTGCAGCATACCACATTTTACTCACCCATCTTTTCAGCTGATAGCTGTTTAGGTTGTTTCCACTTTATGGCTGTTTCAAATAAATAGTTTTCCAAAGAGGTATTCCCACCAGCAATGTATGTGGGTTCTAATTTATCCATATCCTCACCAACAGTTTTTCCTCTTTTTAAAAAAAAATTTGGATTATATCCATTCTAGTGTGTGAAGTGATAGCTTATTCGGTTTTGATTTCCCTAATAACTGATGATGTTGAGCATCTTTTCAGGTGCTTATTGTCCATTCATATTATTTGGAGAAATGTCAATTCAGATCCTTTATGGTGCTCAGTTGCTCAGTCATGTCCGATTCTTTGCAGCCCCATGGACTATAGCCCGCCAGGCTCCTCTGTCCATGGAATTTTCCAGACAGGAATAGTGCAATGGGATGCCATTCACTTTGCCAGGGGATCTTCCCAACCCAGTGATCAGACTGGGTTCTTTGCTCATTTCTAAATTGTTTTTTTTTTTTATTTAATTTTAAGAGTTCTTTTTATATTCTAGATACCAGCTGGATGAGACATGTGATTTGCATGTGTTCCCTCTCATTCTGTGAGTTGTCTTTTCAGTTTCTCAATGGTACCACTTGCAGCTTAAAAGTTTTTGATTTTGATGTACTCTAATGTATCTTTTTTTCTTTTCTTACTTATGCTCTTGTCTTTCCTCTAGAAAAGCTGTGCCCAACCCAAGGTTATGAAGATTTAGTCCTGTGTTTTCTTCTAAGAGTCTCATAGTTTTAGCTCATAGCCTTTGGTCCATTTTTCGAGTTCATTTTTTTGTGTATGGTATAACGAAGAGGTCCAACTTTATTCTTTTGCATTTGGATATCCAGTTCTAGCACCAATTATTGAAAATATTGTTTTTTTCCAACCTAAGTGTCCATCAACAGATGAAGAGAAAATAAGATATACAACAACACAGATAGACCTTCAGGCATTATGTTAAGTAAGTCCGAAGCAGAAAGGCAAATATTGCATGGTATCACTTATACTTGGAATGTAATAAAATGTCATACTCACAAAAACAATAGAAAAGTAGTTGCTAGTGGGGTGGGGGAGAAAGCAAAGGTTGGTTAAAGGGTATAAACTTTCAGCTATAAGATGCATAAGAACTGAGGATCTAATATTAATATATAACATGGTGACTGTAGTTGGTAACACTCATATAACACTATATATAATTGAAATTTGCTAAGAGAGGAGAACTGAAATGTTCTCACACACAAAAATATAAATATGTGAGGTGATGGATGTGGTAATTAACTAGATGGGTGGAATCCTTTCAATGTATATCATAATGTGCACTTCAAGTATCTTTACAGTTTTGTCAGTTTTATCACAATAAAGCTGAAAAAAAGAAAATATCTTTTTCCTTCAGTGAATTAACTCAGCCCACTTGGCAGAAATTAATTAACCAGAAATGTTAGGGTTTGTTTTTAGGCTCTCAATTCTGTTAAGTTATCAAAATTGACCCTATGTTGGAGGAATTACTCATCTGGGGTTTGGACACAGTGGGACTGTTGATCAGTGGGCTGGAGGTTGCAGTTTGGGGACTGATGACCAGTCATTCTTAGAGAGTTGACTCATTTCTTTGTGATCATGAGATTAAGTATTTACAGAAGTCTAATTGTAAGTTACACAGGGTTGTAGTAGATGTTGTTGGAGGCATGAGAGATGGTTTTATTTGTACAAATCACAAAGTATAAATACTGTGGCAGTAGAAACTGGAGTCATCCCTATATCACAGTTAAACTGTGCTCCTGAGTCATGAAGTTGTCTGGACTGACTGAAGTACACTTCCTTGCTGTATGAAGCACTAGCCAGTTCTTCATGTAATATTGTCATTTATTAAGCAATAGCTTAATTGGAAAATAAATTATGATTGGATGTTCCAAAACAAGTATTGTTTTTAAAAGTGCCAGTTCCTCTTTTTTTCTTTCCACGTTTAGTTTGGTGAGGCAGTTGAGAGCGCTGACTTTAAATCACACCTGCTTTTAGGGCCTGTCCTCACCCTTAATAAGCTATGAACATCAGCAGCTCATTTCCTTGAGCTAAGCTTCTCATTGCTATGGTGGGGATAGTAACAAAAGCGTCTCACAGGTTGGGAGAAGTTGTCCGCATGTGACAGAGTCCGTCCGAGCCCTGGGAAGTGAATGCTGCAGAAGTGGGAGCAGTTGCCTTTGTTGTTGTTTGTCATTAGGTAGTTATGAAACATGCCCTCCCACCCCTCACCAAACCCCTTGAGGGAAACTGAAATGCAAGGGGGAATACTTTTTTGGTCGGATGTGAGGTTTGGGTGATGGGACTGAGGATGCTGATGCTACAAGTTCCTGGAACAGGTTGAGTTGCCAAGAAGAAGAGAAGCCTTATGTTCCTTGTCCCTTGTGCAGAGGGAAGAGAGCTGGCAGCCAGGCAAATCTCCCTAAGCATCAGCTCCAGGTCTGAGTTGGAGGAAATGAGGTGCCAGCTACTTTGCAACAACTAGGTTCAGATCCCAGCCCTTTAAGCCTCTGAGCTTTCTTTCTGAGGGCGAGAAGAATACTGTTGGTACCTACCATTGTTCCAAGTGTCTTACTACGTTTTCTGTCCTATGGTGTTGGAACTACTATTATCTCTCTTTTGTAGATGAAGTGATGGAGGTGCAGAGATGTTAAGTGACCTTGTATTGGATGGAACGAGCATTTAGTACAAGCTAATGTTGAATACTTTTATGTGCCAGGAATGTGGGCTAAGGACCTGGGTCTCATGTTCTTATAGATATCATCATTATCGCTTTGATATGGAGTGGTGTGGAGTCCCTTGGACTGCAAGGAGATCCAACCAGTCCATTCTGAAGGAGATCAGCCCTGGGATTTCTTTGGAAGGAATGATGCTGAAGCTGAAACTCCAGTACTTTGGCCACCTCATGCGAAGAGTTGACTCATTGGAAAAGACTCTGATGCTGGGAGGGATTGGGGGCAAGAGGAGAAGGGGCCGACAGAGGATGAGGTGGCTGGATGGCATCACTGACTCGATGGACATGAGTCTGGGTGAACTCCGGGAGTTGGTGATGGACAGGGAGGCCTGGCGTGCTGTGATTCATGGGGTCGCAAAGAGTCGGACACAACTGAGCAACTGAACTGAACTGATCTGTTGGAGTAATAAGTCGCCACCACCAGCCAAGAGATTCCCACCTGTATTAGGGAGCAAGTTTCTGGACTTTGTTTACTTTTGCCCTCGCCTAGTGTTGACTTAAACTATGAATGTTTAATGTGGTGAGTTCAAATTCTTGTTTGTTTATATTGATCACTTTTCAGTTATTTGATAACTGCAAGGGTTAGTCAGAAAACCATTTTGTTTTATGCAGTCTCTGAAGAGATGACCCCTAGTAATTAAATTAGAAACAATTTTTTTTTTCCTATGTGTGTGAAGTATTGAGGTGATACTTTGAGGGAAAGAGGGTTTTCTGAACTTAAGAAATTTGCTTTAAATCTGAATATAATTTTTGTTTTCTATCTTTTGCTTTTGTATCTTGTTGTTGTGTGATTCATTTGGAAGAGTTTTGGTTTTTTTTTTTTAGAAAGAGTGGGAGGTATTCTAATGTCAACAGCAGGAAAAATGTGAATCATGGAACAGTTTAGAAATGGGCATTTTGTGCAGAATCATTGATTGAGAATGCAGACAATTTTTTTTTACTTAATGTAATTGTTGAAAGAAGAAGGCTAATGATAAAAGGTTTGGATTTTTGTTCAGATTTTAGGCTTGCTGCAAGTGCCAAATTCAGTTTCATTCTATTTTATGCTTAGTGTCTGTTTTTAAAACTAGAGTCCAAAATAATTGCTAGAAACTTCTAAACATCATCCCTCTCTGTAGAATATCATTGTGTTGTGAGTGCATCTCAGCACCTCTTGATGCCCGCTCCATCTTACAGATGGTACCATAAAGGTTTGGGTTTGAGTGTTAGGACCTGGCTGGTTGAGTTCACATCTCAGCACCTCTAGTTGCAGCCAGGAAGCCATCCAGTGGACTCAGGATATGGTGGCTACTAATGGACTCTTCCCACAGTGCTGCTTCATGCCACGTGGACTCCTATCAAGGACAGTGAGCATCACAACTTCCCTTGACCTTGATCTGGTTTTTGTTTGGAGTGTTACTGAGATTTTCAGTCATTTGGACAGCCTTGGTGGATTTAAAGCAGACAAGATGGGAGCTAACAATTCTAGCCTCACTCCTTTGAACTGTATCCTGAAAAACTGGGATAGATTTGATCCCCAGAGCTTAAAGAAGACACCCCTGATCTTCCTTGTGATACTGCATGGCCACGACAGTTTACAATGGCAACGGGAGAATCTATTAAGCATTTCATAGAGATTGAAAGTCTTTTAACTGCTATATGTTGTCCTAAAGAAGTAGCCGTTATGCCTTGCAAAGGGCACAGCAGGGACTGGAGTAAAGTAGCCAAGGGTAATCAGCTGGCTGACTGTCAACCAGAAAGGTGGCGCTTTATGAAACCCCTTCACTACAGATGCCTTTGATCTGGACAGGTCTTATGAAACAGGAAAAACCACAATATACTGAGGAAGAATTAGAAAGATATGAGGAGAGAGAAGCAAAGATTACTGATAAAGGATGGTTAGAGTTGGAGGACATGGACCACAGCCTTGTCTAACTCAGTGAAACTATGAGCCATGCCATGTAGGACCACCCAAGACGGGCAGGTCATGGTGGAGAGATATGACAAAACGTGGTCCACTGGAGAAGGGAATGGCAAACCACTTCAGTATTCTTGCCTTGAGAACCCCATGAACAGTATGAAAAGGCAGAAAGATAGGACACTGAAAGATGAACTCCCCAGGTCGGTAGGTGCCCAATATGATACTGGAGATCAGTGGAGAACTAACTCCAGAAAGAATGAAGGGATGGAGCCAAAGGAAAAACAACACCTGGTTGTGGATGTGAATGGTGATGGAAGTAAAGTCTGATGCTGTAAAGAGCAATATTGCATAGATACCTGGAATGTTAGCTCCATGCATCAAGGCAAATTGGAAGTGGTCAAACAGGAGACGGCAAGAGTGAACATCAACATTTTAGGAATCAGCGAATTAAAATGGACTGGAATGGTTGAATTTAATTCAAATGACCTTTATATCTCCTACTGTGGGCAAGAATCCCTTAGAAGAAATGGAATAGCCATCATAGTCAAGAAGAGAGTCCGAAATGTGGTACTTGGATGCAATCTCAAAAACGACAGAATGATCTCTATTCATTTCAAAGGCAAACCATTCAGTATCACAGTAATCCAAGTCTATGCCCCAGACAGTAATGCTGAAGAAGCTGAAGTTGAATGGTTCTATGAAGACCTACAAGACCTTCTAGAACTAACACCCAAAAAAGATGTCCTTTTCATTATAGGGTACTGGAATGCAAAAATAGGAAGTCAAGAAATACATGGAGTAACAGGCAAATTTGGCCTTGGAGTACAGAATGAAGCAGGGCAAAGGCTAATAGAGTTTTGCCAAAAGAACACACTGGTCATAGCAAACACCCTCTTCCAACAACACAAGAGAAGACTCTACACGTGAACACCACCAGATGGTCAACACCAAAATCAGATTGACTATATTCTTTGCAGCCAAAGATGGAGAAGCTCTAATCAGTCAGCAAAAACAAGACTGGGAGCTGACTGTGGCTCGGATCATGAACTTATTGCCAAATTCAGACTTAAATTGAAGAAAGTAGGGAAAACCACTAGTTTTCCCTTATGATTATACAGTGGAAGTGACAAGGAATTAGATCTGATAGAGTACCTGAAGAACTATGGATGGAGGTTTGTGACATTGTACAGGAGGCAGAGATCAGGACCATCCCCAAGAAAACGAAGTGCAAAAAGACAAAGTGGTTGTCTGAGGAGACCTTACAAATAGCTGAGAAAAGAAGCAAAGCTAAAGGCAAAGGAGAAAATGAAAGATATACCCATTTGAATGCAGAGTTCCAAAGAATACCTAGGGGAGAAAAGAAAGCCTTCCTCAGTGATCAGTGCAAAGAAATAAGAGGAAAACAATAGAATGGGAAAGACTAAAGACCTCTTCAAGAAAATCAGAGATATCAAGGGAACATTTCATGCAAAGATGTGCTCGATAAAGGACAGAAATGGTATGGACCTAACAGAAGCAGAAGATACTAAGAAGCAGTGGCAAGAATACACAGAACTATACAAAAAAGATCTTCATGACCCAGATAATCACCATGGTGTGATCACTCACCTAGAGCCAGACATCCTGGAATGTGAAGTCAAGTGGGCCTTAGAAAGCATCACTATGAACAAAGCTAGTGGAGGTGTTAGAATTGCAGTTGAGCTATTTCAAATCCTGAAAGATGATGCTGTGAAAGTGCTGCGCTCAAGATGCCTGCAAATTTGGAAAACAGCAGTGGCCACAGGACTGGATACTGGATGCTTGGGGCTGGTGTACTGGGACAACCCAGAGGGATGGTACAGGGAGGGGGGAGGGAGGAGGGTTCAGGAAGGGGAACACGTGTATACCTGTGGCAGATTCATGTTGATATATGGCAAAACAATACAATATTGTAAAGTTAAAAAATAAAAATAAATAAAAAAATAAAAAATAAACAAATAACACCACACACACAAAAAAGGTTTCATTCCAATCCTAAAGAAAGGCAATGCCAAAGAATGCTCAAACTACCACACAAATTGCACTCATCTCACACGCTAGGAAATAATGCTTAAAATTCTCCAAACCAGGTTTCAACAGTACGTGAACTGTGAACTTCCAGATGTTCAAGCTGGTTTTAGAAAAGGCAGAGAAACCAGAGATCAAATTGCCAACATCCATTGGATCATCAGAAAAGCAAGAGAGTTCCAGAAAAACATCTACTTCTGCTTTATTGACTATGCCAAAGCCTTTGTCTGTGTGGATCACAAGAAACTGTAGAAAATTCTTCAAGAGATGGGAATACCAGACCACCTGACCTGCCTCCTGAGAAATCTGTATGCAAGTCAGGAAGCAACAGTTAGAACTGGACATGGAACAAACTGGTTCCAAATAGGAAAAGGAGTATGTCAAGGCTGTATATTGTCACCCTGCTTTTTTAACTTCTATGCAGAGTACATCATGAGAAATGCTGGGCTGGAAGAAGCACAAGCTGGAATCAAGATTGCCGGGAGAAATATCAATAACCTCAGATATGCAGATGTCACCACCCTTATGGCAGAAAGTGAAGAAGAATTAAAGAGCTTCTTGATGAAAGTGAAAGAAGAGAGTGAAAAAGTTGGCTTAAAACTCAACGTTCAAAAAACTAAGATCATGGCATCTGCTCTCATCACTTCATGGCAAATAGATGGAGAAACAATGGAAACAGTGACAGACTTTATTTTGGGGGTCTCCAAAATCACTGCAGATGGTGACTACAGCCATGGAATTAAAAGATGCTTGCTCCTTGGAAGAAAAGTTATGACCAACCTAGACTGCATATTAAAAGCAGAGACATTACTTTGCCAACAAAGGTCTGTCTAGTCAAGGCTATGGTTTTTCCAGTAGTCATGTATGGATGTGAGAGTTGGACTGTAAAGAAAGCTGAGCGCCGAAGAATTGATGCTTTTGACTTGTGGTGTTGGAGGAGACTCTTGAGAGTCCCGTGGAATGCAAGGAGACCCAACCAGTCCATCCTAAAGGAAATCAGTCTGGAATATTCATTGGAAGGATTGATGCTAAAGCTGAAACTCTAATACTTTGGCCACCTGATGCAAAGAACTGACTCATTGCAGAAGACCCTGATGCTGGTAAAGATTGAAGGTGGGAGAAGGGGATCACAGAGGATGAGATGGTTGGATGACATCACCAACTCAATGGACATGGGTTGGAGTGGACTCTGGGAGTTGGTGATGAACAGAGAGGCCTGGCTTGCTGTAGTCCATGGGGTCGCAAAGAGTCAGACATGACTGAGCGATTGAACTAAGTAACTAACTCAGCACCTCCTGATGCATGCTCCATCTTACTGATGGTGCCATAACCATTTGGCTTTGAGTGTTAGGACCTGGCTGGTTGAGTTCACATGTCAGGACCTCCTGATGCCCACTCCTTCTTACAGATGGTACCATAAAGGTTTGAGTTTGAGTGTTAAGACCTGGCTGGTTGAGTTCACATCACAGGACCTCTTCTGTCTTACAGATGGTACCATAAAGGTTTGGGTTTCACTGTTAGGACCTGGCTGGTTGAGTTCACTTCTCAGGACCTTAGGAAAGTTGCCTCACTTCTGCTGACCTCAGTTTTTTCATTTGTGGGGAAAAAAAAAAAAAAAACTGGAATCAACATTCTTTTTAACTTTTTCTCTTTCTGTCACTCATTCAAAGTCAGGATAGCTTCTAAATTTTTTTTCTGATTCTTAATGTAGTACATTTTCATGCCAAAAAGTTCGGTAGTATTTTCTCATTTGTGAAAAGATGGCAAAAATACCATTGAAAACAGGTAAATCGTATCAGCACTAGGATTTGAGGATGAAATGACTCTATGTTAGGAATTTAGGACCTCACCTGGCACCTAGAAAATGCACAATACAATTTTCTACTATATAAAAAAAATTATTACTACCGCTGCCACAACTTACAAGAAAAGTAAACAATGCCAAATGCTTTTCAGAATGAAGAGGTGTGTGCCCGCCCCCCCAGGCAAATGTCCACAGTTAACTGTCTGCTTCATTTAAGAGCTGCCCAGACACCCAGTGCGTTTTATCAGCAGCCCCCCTACCCTCTCTGAACCAGGGCCTCAGGACAAGGTGACAGGGTTTGTCAGGATGCTTTTGTTCAGGGACAGGAGGTCTCAATGGCCTCGGATAGCACAGAACTCTCCAACACGTGCAACTCCCCCCCCACCGTCCCCAACGGGGACGAAACTTCCTGTTACTGTTCTTAAAATACATCTGCACAAGGAACCAAGGCCACACATGAGGGAGCTCATAAATCATGTTTTTCTATCAAAATAACACAGAAATGAAAATATTCTCACACAAGGCCCTCCTCCCCCACCCCAATCTTCACCTTCATATTTTTCATCCATCAGAGCACTGACTGTACCAGCAAGGAAGACAGAGGAGAAGCTAAGGGAGGTTCTCCCGGGGGGCATTCTTTTTAATGAAAGAAGTCACTCATGGTGGGGGTGATGTGCCCTCTGCCACAGAATGATACTTGGATGCTGGAGACCGTGGCTGTACTTTCATGTAACAAGCCTCTGGTATGGTGCAGAGTGAGGAAGATGCAGATCTGATGGGCCTCAGATCTTGTGTGCATGAAGATGCTTTAGAGGCTCTCTTGATTTTATGTCTCTGTATGGAGGCAGGTGGAAGAGGCTTCAAAATAGTGTACTCCAAGTCTTCTGGGCATGAGGTGATGTGAAAACAGTTTTTGGAATTCTGATGGGCTTTGCAGTCGGAGGCTGAGGTTTCCTCATCTATAAAATGGGGATCGTGATACATCATATTGAATCGGGATTCCTGGTGGTTCCCTGGTGATTCCTGGAGTTAGGACTCCGCCCTGCCACTGCAGGGAGCACGGGTTCAATTCCTGGTTGGGGAACTAAGATCCCACATGCCTTGGTACCCCCTCCCCTCAAAAGGTTAAATCAAAACATGTCTTGAAAACAGCTTAATATAGTGCCTCGATACAGACGAAATGTTTAAGAAATTGTTTGTAGCTATTATTTTATAATGAGTATCTGATGTGAAGAACTGACTCCTTAGAAAAGACCCTGATGCTGAGAAAGGTTGAAGGCAGAAGGATAAGGGGATGACAGAGGATGAGATGGTTGGATGGCATCACCAACACAATGGATATGAGTTTGAGCAAGCTCTGGGAGTTGGTGATAGACAGGGAAGCCTGGCGTGCTGCAGTCCATGGGGTCGCAGAGTTGGACACGAATGAGTGACTGAACTGAACTGGGTAGAACGATCTCCCTGGTTGCTTAAGACACTCCCAGATTTATTTCTTTCTTTTTTTTAAAGACACTCCTAGCTTTAATTTCCAGTGTTTTAATGGCAGAATAGCATATAATTCTTTGCATTCTTGTGGAGCTTGCTGCAAAGTTTGACGCTTTGAAGTAGGGCTGGGGCTTTGTTCTGTCCCTCAAGTTTTATTTGCTCTTCTTAGGCACACCTGCATATGTGCAGACACACACGTGTATGTGTAGGTGCTTGTCACACATGCACACAAACCCACCCTGTGCTTCCAAGGCTCTGTTGAGGTGGCAAAGCTGCTGTCTTTATCTTTCCCATGTTACAAGCCTCCGGTCCTTGTACCTTCAGGGTTTTGCTGCTCACTGCTCTCATCCTTATGGAGTGCTGTGTTAGAAAGAACAAGAATGAGTTCAAGGCTTTATGTTCATCTCTGTAGTGGGAATAAAGTTACACTCCATGTTTGTCGCACAGGATGGTTATCAGATAGAATGGGAGGAAGTTTCTGAAGGTGTGATTAAAATGTTACACTGATAATTAAACCTTGGTACATTAAATAGAGATGGAGATGGGTGACACCCAACTGAGGCAGAAATCCCAGTTCGTCCACATACTAGGTATACCTTTGTTCTTTGATCAACTTTTCCATCTCTAGTAGCGGTTGATGATAACAGGGTTATGATGAACATTAAATTCTGTAGTGTATATGAAGACCCTAGTGAGGTATTGTTGTTAGTCGTTGAGTCGTATCCAACTCTGCGACCCCATGGACTGCAGCACGCCGGGCTTAGGTATATGTTTTACTTAATAGGTGCTCAATGAATTGTTTTTGTACACACTTGTCAGTAGCTGTTGCTTATGTTCATTTTATTTTTGCTGCTTATCTTACCCTATTTTTTCTAGTTTTCCCCAGTTTCTCCCTTGCCTTCTTTGGGAAAACTGGACATTGGCTTAAAAGCCTGGCAGTCAAGCCCTTTTTGCTGTCTAATTGGTGAGTGAGACACATTTTATCATCGAAGGTTAAATGGATTTCTGTTTGTTCCTGGTAGCTCCTTCTTTTTTTTTTTTTTTTTTTCCTGCTTTGAAATGCTTCAAGTTATTCTGGAAACCAAAGGGTACCAGGAATTTACTATGTGAGATGAGTTTTAATTTGATTAGAACACTGAATCTCAAACTTGTCCTTGGGGTGAGATACTCTCTGTAAAGCATGGAGTTCCTTACTGAGCACTATGAGAAAGTTGGTGATATGCACTAGATATGATTATGTAGCAGAATGTGATTATTATATATATGTCCTATAAAATCCCAAGCATTTATTCATGAAAAAGCAAGCTAAATGTCATCTTCTAATGCCTAGCTTTTTATTAATATTTATGATGTGTTCTTTCTGTTTGCCATCTGTCCATACATAATTGAGAGCGTGTAGTGAAGGCTTAAGGAAAAACACATGGAATTAAGAAATGAAAATTGAGAAAATGAGGCCATTTTGGCGGTATGTTTTAAACTGTAGGTTTAATTATCGTTTGAGTGTGGTGAAGCCAACAGATCAAGAGATGACTGGCATTGCAAAGGTAGTTTGTTATAGGGGTCCGCATGCCACACCAGGCCACACGGGGAAGCAGCAGGGTCAGGAGGCAGGAGGGGTGAGGGAACGGCATGGGCAGGAGTCTTGATTGTGGCTTCCTTGGGAAGGCAGGGCAGGGTGAGCGTGTTTAGGGTTGGCTGGTTTGGGTAATGTCAGTGGGCTCTGGGGCATAGAGCAGGTGGTGTCTATGTCTGGTATGTGACGCTGGGACGGTCAGGGCAGAGAGATATTACTTCCTGGAGCCGAGCCAGATAGTAGGGGTGATTCAGAATATGACCCTGAGTTAACTAGTTTACATGTGAGAGGTTTACTTATAGAGGATTTATTTGCTACATCTAGGAATTAGCTAGGGGGGCTTCCCTGATAGGTCAGTTGGTAAAGAATCCACCTGCATTGCAGGAGACCTGGGTTTGATCCCTGGGTTGGGAAGATCCCCTGGAGGAGGGAAAGTCCTTTGGGACATGGAGTCCCAAAGAGGTGGACACGACTGAGAAACTTTCAGTTTCTTTCAGGAATTAGCTAGCCCTGAAAGGAGCAGTCCCTTTTGGGTCAGTTAGGCCCCAGAGACTAGAGCAGCAAGAATATCGAAAATTAAAAAAAAAAAAACAAAAACAAAAAAAACAACTATATTATATTTTGTTCCTGCAAGTTAGGGAAAAAACTACAGTGATTTAATTTCAGTAACAGACCCTTTGGCCCAGCATGTGACACAGGAGTGGGAAAAGGAACAGAGTGTAAGACTCTGGGGTTGGAGTAGATGAGGCCACAGTTTAAGGTCCAGTTCCATATGGCCCAGGTTTGTTCTTAAAGAGTAAATGTGTGTTCAAGGACCACCGTATCACCAGTTCTCAAGTTGTAGACACTGAACTTGCCTGTGATGATGAGAAATAATGGCTGGAGACAATGGGCCAGCCATGCCACTGAGAAACGACCTCAGAACAGTGGTCCCTCCCTGGTTGCGTGATGGGGTGACTCTTCTGCAGGGAGGATGGTACAGTAGGATGCTCCCCACGTCAAAGCAGCATCTTTGGGGGGCTTACTCCAGAGAGTGAGGTTGGGGCTGTTGTAAATAAAGTGATCCTTGAAACTCATTTTATGGTATTTCTTCCCTTCTGATATTTTTGATTTTGCCGAGGTTGTCTTGTTCTATAACCTACCCCAAGAGAATGAATTTTTATAAATAAAATAGCAAGGCATAGAATATGTGGAAGGTAGCGAATTAAGTGGGCTTTGTACTTTTTTTTCTGGGTCGGAAGATTTCTACTCTTTTATTCTTCACCTATTAAGATTTTGCATACTTTTCTTTTTTAAATCCATCCTAATGTTGAAAATCTGGAAAAACAGGGACAAGGTAAAGAAGACAAACACAGCTCTGGTTAATATTTTAGTCTGTTTTCTCTGTCTTTTCCCAGAGATGTGTCCATGAGCATTTTCTTGTATTAATTATTTAATGGCATCTTTTTCAGGGACTATATACTTGTCTGTCACAATCCCCTTGTCATACTGAAACAGTGCTTGATCCCCCTGGAGATGTGTGTTCCCCATCTGCCATTCCCGAAGAGTCCTGAGTGGAGACGGAGGAACTTGCTGTGAGGGGAGTGGAATGTCTTCCTTAAACACACAGCTGCGCCTGCCTTTGACTTGTTCCATATCCACGGAACAGGAGGCTCTGCTGCTGCAAAAGAGAAGCCCCCCCCTAAATTCCCTGAACTTGGGCACAACTTTGAAGGAGCCACAGGTCACCTGGGGAGCTTATTAAATGCAGGTTCTAATTCTGAGAACTGACATTCTTCCAGTGATCCCCACGCTGCTGCCCCGCACGAGGCACCACGGAGCTCAGGTACTTACGAATTTGCCAGTCATGTTCTGCTCGGGGCCTTCCTGCACTTCCTTTGACTATCCCCTGGTCCAGGCTCTTGTCCGTGGTCCTCTTCTCACACCACATCCCCACCAGACCTGCTTTTCTCCTCACTCCAGCAGCTTTTAGCGTCCTAGTCCTCCCCCTCCCGCCTCCACCACCAAGTCAAGGTCCAAGGAGGTAAGCTAAGGGCTTTGACTTCATTGCCGCCCCCATCCTCCCAGCTTCCTGCTCAGGCCTCGTGCTGGCTGATTCCTCTCTTTCCATAGAGGGTGGGGGCTCCCCGCTTCAGAGACTCCATCCCTCAGACCTACCATGGCCCCAGCCTGCCAACTCCCAAACTTGGGCCCTTTGAACCAGGCCTTGGATTTTCCTGGGGGAAGGAAGGAGGGGCCAGACAGATCCAGACTCTTCCCTGGGGCCCTCTATTCCATCCACCCTCCATCCACTCCACCCAGTTGGCTTGAGAAATGCTAGGTTTGACTGAACAAATAACAGTAATTAAGGCCTATTTCCTGAACTGCCCACCCCTTGGGCCTGTTTACTTTGCAGCCCGATAGTAGTTCATTGAGTGTGTGCGTCTGCCTAGCTCTGTGGTCTCTGTGTTTGATTTTGATGCTGAGGTACTGTTCTTCACAGTCTAGGCCTGATAGAGGGGCTCTATCTTTGTGGTTTTAAGCAGCAGAGGGAACACCACCCCCAACACGAGTGACTTCTTTTATTAAAAAATGCCCCCGGGAGAACCTCCCTTAGATTCCCCTCTGTCTTCCTTGCTGGCAGTCAGTGCTCTGATGGGTGAAAAACATGAAGGTTGAAGGTTGGGGTTGGGGAGGAGGGCCTGTATGAGAATATTTTCATTTCTGTGATATTTTGATAGAAGAACATGATTCATGAGCTCCCTTATGTGTGGCCTTGGTTCCTTTTGCAGATGTATTTTAAGAACAGTAACAGGAAGTTTCGTCCCCGTTGGGGACAGTGGGGGGGGAGTTGCACGTGTCGGAGAGTTCTGTGCTATCCGATGCCATCGAGACCTCCTGTCCCTGAACAAAAGCATCCTGACAAACCCTGTCACCTTCTCCTGAGGCTCTGGTTCAGAGAGGGTAGGGGGGCTGCTAATAAAACGCACTGGGTGTCTGGGCAGCTCTTCAGATGAAGCAGACGGTTAACTGTGGACATGTGCCTGGGGGGCGGGCACACGCATATGCGTTCCTTCCCCTTCAAGCTAGAATGGGAGGGAGAGAGAAACTTCAAGGAGAGGAGAGCTGAAAAGAAGGCTTTCTGAAGCTTTGAGGGACTGAGGAATGGAGAAATTAAGTGTGAGAAAGTGTTTTCTCAGCTGTAGGAAAACAGTGCAGCTGTTACTTCAGCTCTGAGGAAAGGCTGTGCCCCAGGCCCTTTCATGTGGCCTCCAGGGCTCCCACAGAGAGACGACTGAGGCCGGCCCTGTAGGAGGGTCCCTGTGAGAACCAGCAGCTCCCCTGGGCCTCTGTCTCTTCCCTCCCTGCCTCTGAGGGCCATCTGCTTGCAGCTCTGGGTTTTCCAAACCAGAGGCCATTTTCTGACATTTCTGTTTTCAAATTTTTTATTCAGTTATGGTGAAAACAGGTTTGAAATGTCACCTTTTCTCAGGCCTTTGGGACTCCTGAAGAACAGAATGATGTGAAATCCTGCCTGCTGGAAAATCTAGGACGGGAGGCACGTGCACATTTGTTCCTGCGTAGAGTGACTGCAGCTAGTCTCATCTTCAGAGACAGCCAGCTCGTCACGGCCACGGGTGGAGGAGTTTTGGGGAGGGACAGTGGCCAGCAGTTGGCTAGGCATGTGGGTTGTGTGGGGGATGCGGGGAGGGACTTGCTTGCTTTTCAGAAGTGAGAAGTGGGCACATCAGGGGGCCTGGGCGCTTGGCAGCCATAGCCTGCGGCTTCAAGAGCTTCAGCTTTGTGGCCACCCCGGGGTTGACTCATCATAAGCCATAAAATACCCACTCCAGTGTTCTTGCCTGGAGAATCCCAGGGACAGGGGAGCCTTGTGGGCTGCCGTCTATGCGGTCACACAGAGTCGGACACAACTGACGTGACTTAGCAACAGCAAGCCATAAAATGCCATCACTTTAACTATGCTGTGATGGAAACCTTTCACATTGTGTTAGACACTTACTGCCTTCCTGTTAAGAGTCGACAGACCGTCGTTTACTCAAGGTGCCATGTTTTAGTAGGTTTGCATGTCTACAAATTGTTTGCACTATGGATTCAGAATTGTGGGACCCACGCCTGAGTTATTAGCTCATCCTGCTTCCAGACTGCTGAGTTGTCGCAACCGATGTGTTTTTTGCTGGTCCACTGATGCCCTTCATTAGATTTGTCCTTAGATTTCCTATCAGGAAAATAAGGGGACTGGACTGGATCAGAGGCTTTCAACCCAGGTGCTGTGACATGTCCCAGTTTGAGTAGAATTTTGGGGTTGCTAAGTTTGATATACATCCCCTAGAGCTTCACGAGGGCAGGGACTGTATTACTAGCTCCTAGAATGGTGCCTGGTCACTAAGATCAGATCAGATCAGTCGCTCAGTCGTGTCCGACTCTTTGCGACCCCATGAATCGCAGCACGCCAGGCCTCCCTGTCCATCACCAACTCCCGGAGTTCACCCAGACTCACATCCATCGAGTCAGTGATGCCATCCAGCCATCTCACCCTCTGTCGTCCCCTTCTCCTCCTGCCCCCAGTCCCTCCCAGCATCAGAGTCTTTTCCAATGAGTCAACTCTTCGCATGAGGTGGCCAAAGTACTGGAGTTTCAGCTTTAGCATCATTCCTTCCAAAGAAATCCCAGGGCTGATCTCCTTCAGAATGGACTGGTTGGATCTCCTTGCAGTCCAAGGGACTCTCAAGAGTCTTCTCCAACACCACAGTTCAAGAGCATCAATTCTTCGGTGCTCAGCTTTCTTCACAGTCCAACTCTCACATCCATACATGACCACAGGAAAAACCATAGCCTTGACTAGACAATGTCTCTGCTTTTCAATGTGCTATCTAGGTTGGTCATACTTTCCTTCCAAAGAGTAAGCGTCTTTTAATTTCATGGCTGCAGTCACCATGTGCAGTGATTTTGGAGCCCAGAAAAATAAAGTCTGACGCTGTTTCCACTGTTTCCCCATCTATTTCCCATGAAGTGATGGGACCGGATGCCATGATCTTCGTTTTCTGAATGTTGAGCTTTAAGCCAACTTTTTCAGTCTCCACTTTCACTTTCATCAAGAGGCTTTTGAGTTCCTCTTCACTCTCAGCCATAAGGGTGGTGTCATCTGCATATCTGAGGTTATTGATATTTCTCCCGGCAATCTTGATTCCAGCTTGTGTTTCTTCCAGCCCAGCGTTTCTCATGATGTACTCTGCATAGAAGTTAAATAAACAGGGTGACAATATACAGCCTTGACATACTCCTTTTCCTATTTGGAACCAGTCTGTTTTTCCATGTCCAGTTTTAACTGTTGCTTCCTGACCTGCATACAAATTTCTCAAGAGGCAGATCAGGTGGTCTGGTATTCCCATCTCTTTCAGAATTTTCCACAGTTTATTGTGATCCACACAGTCAAAGGCTTTGGTATAGTCAATAAAGCAGAAATAGATGCTTTTCTGGAACTCTCTTGCTTTTTCCATGATCCAGCGGATGTTGGCAATTTGATCTCTGGTTTCTCTGCCTTTTCTAAAACCAGCTTGAACATCAGAAAGTTCACGGTTCACATATTTCTGAAGCCTGGCTTGGAGAATTTTGAGCAGTACTTTACTAGCGTGTGAGATGAGTGCAATTGTGCGGTAGTTTGAGCATTCTTTGGCATTGTCTTTCTTTGGGATTGGAATGAAAACTGACCTTTTCCAGTCCTGTGGTCACTGCTGAGTTTTCCAAATTTGCTGGCATATTGAGTGCAGCACTTTCACAGCATCATCTTTCAGGATTTAGAATAGCTCCACTGGAATTCCATCACCTCCACTAGCTTTGTTCGTAGTGATGCTTCCTAAGGCCCACTTGACTTCACATTCCAGGATGTCTGGCTCTAGGTCAGTGATCACACCATGGTGATTATCTGGGTCCTGAAGATGTTTTTTTTGTTCAGTTCTTCTGTGTATTCTTGCCATCTCTTCTTAATATCTTCTGCTTCTTTTAGGTCCATACCATTTCTGTCCTTTATCGAGCCCATCTTTGCATGAAATATTCCTTTGGTATCTCTGATTTTCTTGAAGAGATCTCTAGTCTTTCCCATTCTGTTGTTTTCCTCTATTTCTTTGCATTGATTGCTGATGAAGGCTTTCTTATCTCTTCTTGCTATTCTTTGGAATCTGCATTCAGATGTTTATATCTTTCCTTTTCTCCTTTGCTTTTCGCTTCTCTTCTCTTCACAGCTATTTGTAAGGCCTCCCCAGACAGCCATTTTGCTTTTTTGCATTTCTTTTCCATGGGGATGGTCTTGATCCCTGTCTCCTGTACAATGTCACAAACCTCATTCCATAGTTCATCAGGCACTCTATCTATCAGATCTAGGCCCTTAAATCTATTTCTCACTTCCACTGTATAATCATAAGGGATTTGATTTAGGTCATACCTGAATGGTCTAGTGGTTTTCCCTACTTTCTTCAATTTCAGTCTGAATTTGGCAATAAGGAGTTCACGGTCTGAGCCACAGTCAGCTCCTGGTCTTGTTTTTGCTGACTGTATAGAGCTTCTCCATCTTTGGCTGCAAAGAATATAATCAATCTGATTTCGGTGTTGACCATCTGGTGATGTCCATGTATAGAGTCTTCTCTTGTGTTGTTGGAAGAGGGTGTTTGTTATGACCAGTGCATTTTCTTGGCAAAACTCTATTAGTCTTTGCCCTGCTTAATTCCGTATTCCAAGGCCAAATTTGCCTGTTACTCCAGGTGTTTCTTGACTTCCTACTTTTGCATTCCAGTCCCCTATAATGAAAAGGACATCTTTTTTGGGTGTTAGTTCTAAAAGGTCTTGTAGGTCTTCATAGAACCGTTCAACTTCAGCTTCTTCAGCGTTACTGGTTGGGGCATAGACTTGGATTACTGTGATATTGAATGGTTTGCCTTGGAAACGAACAGAGATCATTCTGTCGTTTTTGAGATTGCATCCAAGTACTGCATTTCGGACTCTTTTGTTGACCATGATGGCTACTCCATTTCTTCTGAGGGATTCCTGCCCGCAGTAGTAGATATAATGGTCATCTGAGTTAAATTCACCCATTCCAGTCCATTTCAGTTCGCTGATTCCTAGAATGTCGACATTCACTCTTGCCATCTCTTGGTTGACCTCTTCCAATTTGCCTTGATTCATGGACCTGACATTCCAGGTTCCTATGCAGTATTGCTCTTTATAGCATCAGACCTTGCTTCTATCACCAGTCACATCCACAGCTGGGTATTCTTTTTGCTTTGGCTCCATCCCTTCATTCTTTCTGGAGTTATTTCTCCACTGATCTCCAGTAGCATATTGGGCACCTACTGACCTGGGGAGTTTCTCTTTCCGTATCCTATCATTTTGCCTTTTCATACTGTTCATGGGGTTCTCAAGGCAAGAATACTGAAGTGGTATGCCATTCCCTTCTCCAGTGGACCACATTCTGTCAGATCTCTCCACCATGACCCGCCCATCTTGGGTTGCCCCAGGGGCATGGATTAGTTTCATTGAGTTAGACAAGGCTGTGGTCCTAGTGTGATTAGATTGACTAGTTTTCTGCAAGTATGGTTTCAGTGTGTCTGCCCTCTGATGCCGCACTCTTGCAACACCTACCGTCTTACTTGGGTTTCTCTTACCTTGGGCGTGGGGTATCTCTTCACGGCTGCTCCAGCAAAGTGCAGCCATTGCTCCTTACCTTGGACGAGGGGTATGTCCTCAACACCACCCTTCCTGACCTTCAACGTGGGATAGCTCCTCTAGGCCCTGCTGCGCCCGCGCAGCCATGGCTCCTTGGACGTGGGGTTGGTCCTCCTGGCCACCGGCCCTGGCCTCCGGCGTGGGTTGCTCCTCTTGGCCGCCGCCCCTGGCCTCAGGCTTGGGGGCATGGGGTAGCTCCTCCCGGCCGCTGCCCCTGACCTCCGACACGGGGTAGCTCCTCTCCACTGTTCCTGCGCCGTCGCAGTCTGGTCACTAAGAAGCACTTGGTAAATATGTGTTGTATCAATATGTAAGAACATTTGTAGTGTTGTGCATTCATATGTTTTGTGCATTGGAGTTGCACATGTGATTTCATTTGGTGAGAAAGGAGTGCATGGCTAACGCCTTGAAACTGCTGGCCCACTTCAGCTCTGAGGTCATGGCCACTGGAATTGTTGAAACGAGGTCATTTCTGTTCTCCTTCCCAGAGCATATTTGGCTCTGTGGCCTCCATCATTGCACTTGGCAGGGTCTGGGGTTGGGCTGGAGAAAAGTACTTCTTAGAAAGGACTTGGCAGATTCTTCACTGCAGCATAATCTCCATGACACAATCAATCAGGGAAATTTTGGGTTTTGTGGTTCATTAACTGCTTGTTGATAAGCTGTTATGAAGTAGAACAAGCAGGATTCCCCCCCCCCACCTCTCCTTTTGATGAGAAGACTTAAAACTGACTTTTAAAAATGGTTTAAACCTAATCAGCACTTTCCTTCCCATCAGCCTACACATTTCCATTTTGAATTTCAAGGTTTTGTTTTCTTATACCATTTTTCCCCTAGAACTTGTTTAACTTGTCTTTCTCAGTCCTGTTCTGCTGCAGGTATTTGTGGCTTCAGTGGGTGAAAACGAATGTTCTGATCGCCTCCTTTGTTCCTTAATGGCAATGAAGAGGGCTTGGGGGAAGTGCCTCCATGCACAGGAGACCACTTTTTCCCAAGTTGGTGGGATGCTTTCCTGGGCTCAGATCTCAGGAGTTTTTATTTATAAAATATTTTCCTTCAACAGGTGGAGTTACCATCCACACTAGAGCAGAAAATGAAAATATTATTATGAATGAGGTGTCATGATTTGCTCGCATCCCCCTCCCATGTGTACCTTTTTCCACGTCTCCCTGATGGACTGAGGAGAAGGGGTGTCTCTGAGGAGGAAGGACGTGACTATAGTGATGTAGGTGATAAGTACAGGTGGCTTTCTTGGGAAGAGGGTGTTACCCTGTGCCAGGCTCTGTGCTAAGAACTTTCCCTTGAACTGATTCATTTAATCCTCAAAATAACCCTGTGAAGGAGGTACTTTTATACCCATTGAACAATGAGGTAATTGAAACGTGGAGAGGTAAAGAATTGGCCCAAGAGCCCATAACCAGGCTGCAATGGAGATTGTGTGTGAACCCAGACAGCCTGGCCCCATTGGGAAGGGGAAGGGCAGTTGTCTGAGGCATTTCTGATTATCTCCACTTGTGTGTGTTAGGGGGTGGGGTGGTTGCTCCTGGCACGTAGTACATAAAGGCCAAGGATGCTGCTGCTAAACATCCCATAGCTCACAGGACGCCCCTCCCCACCCCCACGAAGAATTATGTGGCCCACAATGGTGCTGAGTTTGACAAACTCTTCTCTAGATGATCTGTCTCCCAGGAGAGTTTGTTTTCTATTGAACTGCCAGAAAGAAGCAGAGTTTACCTTTTAACTTAAACTTTATAGATTCTCTCCACCAACCTACTAAAATATATCAAGTGTGGTGTTTTTTTAGAAGATACATAAGCAGAGAGTGGTGTCAGGGAATGACTCAAAGAATCCGACTGCTGTCTGAGAGCAGAGAACTTGATCGGCATTCCTTTGGTGCTGAAAGTAACATTAACCTTGTGAGAAAGAGACTCCCAGCAACGGGGACGGTTTTGTCCAGATTCATTGTAACCTGAAAGCCAGTGCTCGCTTGGCAGGTGATGGCTGATGGCCTGTCTTTGGCTGATTCAGTTTGGGTCCTAGTGGCTGTGGGTGCTCAGTGCTCTTGAAGGAAGGACGCTGACCCTTGACAGTTTTCATGGGATGCTGTTGAAACCAGCACATTCTAGAATGTTGAAACCTGTGTCAGAAAGCCCTGTCCCAAATTCCTTTCTGATGCGCCTACAGAGTCCTGTCCCTACAGTTATGGAAGAGACTGTGAAACCCTTGGAGGTTTAAGGAATTCTCTGAGCTCAAAAGAGAAAAACTTAAGAATCTGAAATGAAGGGAAGCACAAGAGCCAATTTCAGGTTCAGGCAAATACACAGTTTCTAATTCAACTCCTTGAATCCTTAGTAGCCATTAATTTTTCCCATTTCATTTTTATTTGCTTCATAGTCTACCAAGTAGAGGTTTATTTATAGCAATTGAACTAAAAAATGTTACAAGGGTTAAAGAAGTTTTAAGTTGAGGTAAAAAAATTTACCATCTTAATCATATTTAAAGATACAGCACAGTAGGAATTTTCTACTTTTATGACTCAGTTACAGTAATAGTTAACTCTATCTGTTTTCTAGCAATTACATAGCTGAAGTAGATCTCATTTATTCGCTGGCTGATTCATTTAGCAAATATTTGAGTGTTTACCACCCATAAGGTAGAACAGCAATGTCATTTTGTTTTCTTCCAAAATAGAAACTTGAAGTGTTTTTCTAATTATAAGATATGTGCCTTTAAAATGTATTTAAAAAAAGAAAAAGATATGTGCTTCTTGCAAAAAGTTCAGAAAATACGGAAAAGCATAGTCACTCATCATCCTGCAACTCTGTTAACTACTGTTGATGCACTGATGTATCCTTCTAAATTGTTTTTTGTTGTTATGGCGGATCTATGTCTTGTTATAATTTTACTCCAAATGCTATCATACTCTGTGTTTTTGTGTTATTAACTATTTTCAGTTAATGCAGTGTGGATATCTTTCCATGGGTTCCCAGGTGGCTCAGTGGCAAAGAATCCGCCTGCCAGTGCAGAAGATGCAAGAAACATGGGTTCGATCCCTGGGTTGGGAAGATCCCCTGGTGTAGGAAATGTCAACCAACTCCAGTATTCTTGCCTGGGATGAAAAGAGCTTGGCGGGCTGCAGTCCACAGGGTCACAAAGAGTTGGACATGACTAAGCAACCATGTACACGCGCGCGAGCACACACACACACACACACACACCCCTTTCCATGATGGCAATTTTTTCTGTATAATCAGTGGGTGCTTTGGATTCAATAAGATGAATGTACCATAATTTCAGTGATCAATACTCCTTCCAGTACAGAAAGGAACATCCAGGTTTCTTTACTTTTAAACAAAATGTTATGTTAGTGTAAGTTCATGTGCCCAGCGCATAGTGAAGCCAGACAAACCAAAACATCAGAGTTTGGAGCAGAGAAAGGTTCATTGCAGGGCCATTCAAGGAGGCGGGTGGTTTGTGCCCAAACTCCCTGAAGAGTTCCAGCAAAGCGTTTTTAAGGTACTCAGCTTGTGCACAGTTCTCTGAATGGCTGATGGTGAGGTGACAGGGTGATGTCGTAGGGGTTAACATTATCAAGCTTTAGGCAGTAGTAGGTCTAGGGGCTAGGTGCTCATGGTCATCCAGTAGTTAGTGTCTTCCACTTGGTGGGGGTTTTCACATCTGTAAGACAACTCAGGAATGTCCATTAGATGGTGTTATCTAGGTACTTCAGAGAGGAGCTAAAGCAGAGGGTTTAGAGGATGGTTCCATGGGGCCTGTTGCTGCATTTCCAGGAATTAACATTGCACAGGAGGTATGTAGTATTGATATAGTAACCATTAGTTGAGTGAATGAATCACTTGGTTATTTCCACGGGATTAAGGGTAGGGCTTTAAAAATGGGATTGGACTTGGTGGTGAGGTGGGGAGCTTGGTGATGGGAGGGGCTGAGCTGCTTGGGCAGGTCTCTAACAGAGGTCCTCCAGGTCCACTGAAGCCAGAGGTTATCTGGAGAGAGGAGGGGCACGCAAAGGGAGACGGCTTCTTCAGATATTTGTTGAATGAATTTGTTGAATTTGCTTTCTGTACCCCCGAGGACAGGAGAGTGGAACAGCTTCCTGACTTTCCACTTCCTCCCCACACAGCCAGTTTCCCTTCTGTAGGAAACCAAGGTTTCAGGCCCGTGTGGTCTGTGGTGCATCCTCTTTGTATACCAGCCATGAGGGGAGCAGGTTTGCAAAGAGCCTACAGATTCAAATCCTGACTCTGCCACTTGCCAGTTCCGTAAGTGGGGGCGCTATAACAGCTAGTGATAAAAGCTGTTGTACCTTACAAAGGGCACAGTGTTAGCTCTGGTTAGCTAATATTATTATGGATTAAATAAGCTTTACTAGGTTGCCCTACATTCTGTTCCTATTTATGTATGTATCTGTGGCTGCACTGATTCTTTTTCATTACTGTGCTGCAACTGTCTTGAGTTGCAGTGAGTGGTGGCCGCTTTCTAGTGGGGGTGCGCAAGCTTCTCACTGTGGTGGCTTCTCCTGGCTCTGGGCACACAGGCTTCGGTAGTTACAGCACAAGGGCTCAGTCGTTGTGGTGCATGGGCTTAGTTTCCCAGAGGCGTGTGGGAACTTCCCAGACCAGGGGTTGAACCTGTATCCCCTGCATTGACAGGTCGATTCTTCATCACTGTACCACCAGGCAGGTCCTGCCCTATATTCTTTTGAATGGGAGAAATCCAATAAGCCCTAAGCAAACCAACTTATTAACATATACATAGTATATGTTGCGTTTTCTAAAACATGATCATTGTGTGAATTAGCAACTACTTGCCACCTGTATTTCTTATGCAGTAAGATACTTCCTTATTGAGCAGAGTAGTTGAGTGTTCTTACTCTAGCTTTCAAGGCACATCATTCCCATGCAAAGCTACCGGGAACAGGCAGCACGTAGCACCGTGTTGGCAAGAGTTGCCGTTTACCACTCCCTCTGCCCCCTGGTTGTAGTGAAGGAAAAGGTCTGTGTGAGCTCAATGGGAAGATGTTTCTGAGCATAGAGTGTGGAGAATGAGCTGCAGACGGCTGGTTGTGGAGACTCAGATTTAAATAAATACTGCTGTCAAAGTAGAATCAGTTCTTCCTTACCAATGCTGACTGCTGGTGATTCACAGAAAGTCCTGAAACCTCAAAGGAGGAGGAAGGCAAGCGGGCTGTGACAGGGCATGAGTAGGATATTGTGTGTTGCCAAAAGATGTGGAGATCAAATTAAAAGAGAGCACAATTTACCTTTATAAAATATTCTGAGCCTACTTTTACGTCTTGAGTATTTTTCTTCTATTTTCTTGGTGTTACATGCCCCCGGCTTGCACAGGAACACCTGGGTTCTGCTTCCAACAGCTTCAACATCTTCAGTTTTTTAGGAACTTGCTGCTGCTGCTCTATCCCCTCACTATTTATTAAGGGACAATATTATAATTATTGTAGTTAACAAAAATCTCTGTGAAGTCTTTTCCTCAGTTCTGCTGGGCTCCTGCATTTCCAAGTCAGGAAAAGGATGGAATGAAGGTCCATGTCAGATTTGAAGCATTCTTTCCTTTTGAAGTTTGAACTCAGTTTAGGCGCATTAAAGCCAACCAGGCTGTCCAGAGCTCTTGTGGAATAAGTCTGAATAAATGCTGGGAATCCCTGGGCTTCCACTGCAGGGGGGCATGGGTTCGATCCCTGATTGGAGAACTAAGATATCTGGCAAGCTGTGAGGTATGCCAAAAGAGATGTTTTCCCCAAACTAAAGCACTGGAACTAAAAATGTGTCCTGAGTTTGGAGTGATTCTTGTAACAAAAGTGTCCTCCTCAACTTGTTTGCCTTCCTAAGTGGAAGGAAGGGAACCCGAGGTAATGGGATGCCTGAGCCATGATGATGAGCATGTTTTGGCACTGCCTCGGGAGCTGAACGTTGCAGACGTAGTTTGGAAAGCAGTGCTGCAGGGATGCTCATAGAACCCACGGCTACGCGAGGAGCCTTTGACTGCTCCACTTTTCAATTCTTCTCTTTCTGATTGATCTTTCTGCCTTCGTGCTTTGGGCTTATTAACCCAGTGTGCTTGCCTCTTGCAGGTCATTTTCAACATCTGAGAGTTTATGGATGGGAGAGGTCAGGTCACCTCTTGCAGGGATGACCAGACTCTAGCAGGGATGCTTCCGTGCCTCTGTCACCTGGCGCTCATTGGTGCTTGCATGTCCCCTGTGGAGTGAGACATTCAGCCTTAGAACCCACCTCAGGACTGCCATTGCCAATGAGTTGAGCACGAGATGAAACCTCTTTACCTATCCTCTGCTAGGCTCTTTCAGTGTGCAGATGAGGAAAACCAAGTCCCAGAGCTGTACAGAGTTAGAGTCCAGGCCTTCTGGTTCTCAGACCTGTACTCTTCCACCAGTGGGCTTACGCAAGCCTGTTGGAATTGTGAAGACCAGACCTGAGGGAGGGAGAGGGGAACTCTTACAAAATACATGTGTATTTATTTACATGGATTTTATGATTCTCTGACATCTCTTTGGCTTTCTTCCTGATTTCTTGCTATTTCCAACTGGTGGTGGTGTCAGCAGGGAATTCTAGATAATATAGAAATTGTGCTTTTTAATTTAACAAAAGAAGAGCCTGGAAGTTACTACCAGTCCTAACTCATGTTTCACTTCTGTGATCATTTCCTCATGTGCCTGGCATCAGTCCTTAGAAGAACTCTCAACCTGTTGACTTAAAAAAAAAAAAAAAAATTGCGCAACGTGAGAGTTGTGAGTCAAGTACTAGTTGGGGCAAAATGAGGACTGCAGCCCGGGAGAGAGCACCTCAGATAGCTCTGAGAAACTGTGCGAAAGAGGTAGGGGAGAAGGACAGGATGTATGTGATTTTGGTAAAGGGGGAGTACGTCCAATCAAGCACGTTTATTTTTAGGAGGTTTCTACTAGTCTTGGGGAGCTTCTGTTAGTCACAAGAAAGAGTCATCACCATGAAGGATTTTAGTGCTTCTGTAGACATGAGGACATATAAGAATTGGGCTCATAAAATCAGCTCCTGAGAATATGTAACTATCTGAAGACCTGTCCTGCCAGTTTTCCTGGCTCAAAGATGCCGCACTTCTGCTCTCCACCCTGAACTCCTTCAGTGGGTGTTGAGGTCAGCCGCTACAGCAGCACATGACTTAATCCTTGCAGAGGTGGATGGCAAGCAAGCACCCAGGACAAGTGGCAATTTGTGGTTGACAAGCCCAAGGCCAGTGGGGAGGACAGAAAGAGAGACTGGTATTTATTATTGTGGGGAGTGTGTGTGTGTGTGTGTGTGTGTGTATTCTCCTTAGATAAGAGAGGAAAACTCACACTAAAGGGAAGGCCCAGCTCCAGGCAGCAGCAAGAGGCTGGCTGATCCTTTCTTGTGGACTCTGCCCACCATCCTCTTTGAAAATAGCACCTTCTACTTAGAAAAGCCTTTACTCTTCATGCTGTGGTTATTTCGAAGAAAGTTAGATATACGATGTGAACAGCTCTTTGAAATTTTTCCTTTTTCAGTGTATTTGAAGGAGGGGGAGTTCTTCAGAAAGAAAGAAATCACACAAGTCAATGCCACATTGCAAATACTTCTGTATCAATATCTCAAAACAGTTACTTTTCTTAAATAGTCTATTTTCTTTTTTCTTAATCACAAGGGTGATGCACACACATGGTTAAAAACCCAAACAGGAGAGCAGAACTGTGAGGCATAGCTGTCTTATTTCCCTCCCTACATGGAGGCCCAGCCTCCTAGGCCCACCCTCCAGCTGATTGATGTTAGTGGTCTTTGTATCCACACACCCCACTTTTAGATATGCATAACTATAAAGTATCCGGCTCTACCGACTGTGTTAGTTTACTGTCATAACCAGGTACCACAGACCGGGTGGTATAAATAAACAACCGACATTTAATTGTTCACAGATCTGGGGGCTAGAAGTCCAGGATCACGAGAGGCTTCTCTCCTTGACTCATAGGTGGCTGACTACCTCCTGTGGCTTCACATGGTCTTCCTTCTGAGTGTGTCCGTGTCCTGATCTCTTCTTCTTATAAGGACCCCAGTCATACTGGATTAGGGCCCACCCGATGACCTTGTTTAATCTTAACTACCTCTTTCAGGGCCCTCTGTCCAAATAGTCACGTGCAGAGATACAGGGAATTAGGACTTCAGCATATGACAGGAGGGATGAGTGTAAGGACACAATTCTGCCCACAGCGCTGCCTTCTTCTTTCAAACTATGTCCTGCTGTGTGGAGAGTCCATAATTAATTTGTTCAGTCCCTGTGCAGCTGGAGAATAAGACTGTTTTTATGCTTTTAATGAGCAACCTTCTACTTAAATGTCTGTGTCCTTGTGTAATCATACCTGCAGGACGAACTTCTAGAAGAATTGTAAACAGGGTCCTCCCAAAGGATTGTCTTGGGTCCCTCTTGAATGTATACTGATTTCTTGTGGGGAAAGATTGTGTGCAGTATCTACAAATTCAAGGCCTTTGTAATGAGCCCTCTGCAATACAGTGTGGGCGTGAGAGAGGCAGAGCACAGCATGTGCCATGTGCCCTTGGCCTTGTGCAGCGGGGTCGTGAGCCCTTTCCTCTGAGGAGTGTTGCTGTTAGGAATTTATCATATGTTATTCATTTAGCATCCGTTTATCGAGCCATTGATTGGCACTGTTTTGTTCATATGTTGTTTGTTTTTTGATAGATTTTATTTTTAAGATGTTCAGGGTTCCAGCAAAATGGAGAGGAAGAGACAGAGACTTCAAACATAATCCGTGCTTCCTCACCCCACCATAGCTCTCCCATTGTTCACACCCCTCACTACAGTGGTACATTCACCCCACCACAGCTCTCCCATTATTCACCCTCCCCCTGCCAGAGTGGTACATTCATTACACAGCTCTCCCACTATGCACACCCCCCGCTAGAGTGGTACCTTCATTACACACACAGCTCTCCCATTATTCACCCCTGCCCCCCCCGCCCCCCTGCCAGAGTGCTACATTCTTTACACAGCTCTCCCACTATCACACCCCCACCAGAGTGGTACATTCATTACGCAGCTCTCCCACTATTCAAACCCCCTGCCATAGTGGTACGTTCGGTACAACCAGTGATCTACGTGGACACTTCATTATCATCTAAAGTCCACCAAACATTAGGTTTCACTCTGGGTGTTGCACATTCTGCCTTTGTTTTTTCTACCTTTTCAGTAGAAAGTTTAAGTCCTTTGGAATCAGGAGTAACAAGACACAGACATTCATCTCCAAGCTGGTGACAGCCCCAGAAGTTAGACTGGCTAGGAATTGATTTCTCCAGTTTTGAAGTTGTAGGTTTGGGGAGTGCCATGTATGCAGGTCAAGAAACAACAGAACTGGACATGGAACAATAGACTGGTTCCAATTGGGAAAGGAGTACGCCAAGGGTGTACATTATCACCCTGCTTATTTAACTTATATGCAGAGTACATCATGTGAAATGCCAGGCTGGATGAAGCACAAGCTGGAATCAAGAATGCTGGGAGAAATATCAATAACCACAGGTATGCAGATGATACCACCCTTAGGCAAAAAGTGAAGAGGAACTAAAGAGCCTCTTGAAGGTGAAAGAGGAGCGTGAAAAAGCTGGCTTAAAATTCAACATTCAAAAAATGAAGCTCATAGCATCTGGTCCCATCACTTCATGGCAATATGATGGGGAAACAATGGAAACAGTGACAAACTTTATTTTCTTGGGCTTCAAAATCACTGCAGATGGTGACTGCAGCCATGAAATTAAAAGACGCTTGCTCTTTGAAAGAAAAGCTATGACAAACCTAGACAGCATATTAAAAAGCAGAGACATTACTTTGCCAACAAAGGTCCATCTAGTCAAAGTTATGGTTTTTCCAATACCCATGTATGGGTGTGAGAGTTAGACTATAAAGAAAGCTGAGCACCGAAGAATTGATGCTTTTGAACTATGGTGCTGGAGAAGACTCTTGAGAATCCCTTGGACTGCAAGGAGATCTAACCAGGCAATCCTAAAGGAAATCAGTTCTGAATATTCATTGGAAGGACTGATGCTGAAGCTCCAATACTTTGGCCACCCGATGCGAAGAATGGACTCATTTGAAAAGACCCAGATGCTGGGAAAGATTGAAGGCAGGAGGAGAAGGGGACAACAGAGGACAAGATGGTTGGACAGCATCACGGACTCAATGGACATGAGTTTGAGCAAGCTCTGGGAGAAGGTGAAAGACAAGGAAGCCTGGCATGCTGCAGTCCATGGGGTCACAAAGAGTCAGACATGACTGAGCAATTGAACAACAAATCCCCAGAGTAATAAAGCTGTAAATGTCAGGGAATAAAAGATAAACCCATTTTATAAATTATACTCTTCCAGAAGGAAGGGGTAAGTCAGCAGGGTTGCGAGATTTTCCCTAATGCTAACATAACATTACTTTTATGGATGCTGTTTTGAATTTCCACTTCCATGTCAATGATAGCTTAAGAAAATGAGACATAAGAGATGGGGGTTTGTTCTCTGGGTTGAGAAGATCTCCTGGAGGAGGGCATGGCAACCAACTCCAGTGTTCTTGCCTGGAGAATCTCACGGACAGAGGAGCCCGGCAGGCTACAGTCCATGGGGTTGCAAAGAGTCGGACGTGACTGAAGTGACTTAGCATGCACGTGGTACACTTTTACTGTTTGTGATTGGCCTAGTTTTCTTTGATAAATAACTTGTAGGCTAGTAGAGCTCTGCTATTTGATTCTAATATTAGGTGTGTGTGTATATATGTGCACACATCTATATCTATCTGTCTGTATGTGTGTGTGTATGTGGTGGTGGTTTAGTTGCTAAGTCATATCTGACTCTTTTGTGACCCAAAGGACTATAGCCCGCTGGCTGCTCTGTCCATAGGATTTCCCAGGCAAGAATACTGGAGTGGATTGCCATTTCCTCCTCTAGGGGACCCAGGGATCAAACTCGCATCTCCTGCATTGCAGGTGGATTCTTTATCACTGAGCCACCAGGGAAACTCATATGTATATACACATAAATACCATATATAGAGTGAAAGCGAAAAATAAGGAGAATTTTGTTGATTTTTTTAAAAAAATGCACAAAATGAGAGTTGCAATTTAAGTTTTCTTTGGGGGCAAAATAAGGACTGTAGCCTGGGAGACAGCATTTTAGATAGTTCTGAGAACCTGCTCTGAGGAAGTGAGGGGAAGCTAGGATATATAGGAACTTTGCAACAAAGGGCAGGCAGTCTGAATATCAGAAGATTACTATCCCCAGAAGTTTGGCACTTTGCTATGTATGGGGAGATGCAAGAGTTGGGTCTCATTGAAATTATTCCTTTGATATAGATCTCAGCTATTTGGGGCAAGTATCTTGTGTTTTCACATCCTGAGTTTCCTCAGAGCTCCTGGCTCACATGGAGACTGTAATTGCTGATGACTGTCACATACTGGTTTACTGATATGGCAGGAAATAGTTCCATTTTCCAACTAAAAAATTAGCTCTATACAATGATACATGACTTTAAAATGATAGGATTAAACCAATATGATTTTCTCTTCATTTTCCATAATCATATTCCTCTGTAACTATTTGTCTTTAAATGATCGATTAGGCTCACATTATATCTGCATCTGTTCATTTTTCCCTCTGTGGAGATAGTAAGTGTAAAGGTTGATTCTGCTGTGGGTAAGTTCTGTCATGGTATGTATCAACTGCTTCTAAATATTTCTTTTTCCATGTAGGATAAATATTTGATCACATTTGAATTTGAAATACAGTAAAACTGGTTATCTAAGACCATGGAGCTTAAAGAGTTAGCAACCAGTGAATGAGGCAGTTGGGAAGGAATTTCAGAGGCAGAGGAGGGAGGCAGGGCTGGGAGAGGAGCCAGCTAGGCCAGTGGGAGGAGAAAACAGGGAGCTGCGAGGGAGAGAAAAGAAAAATTGGGGCATATGAGTGGAAAGGGATCAGTAAATCAAAGACAGAGACTGTGGATGAGTGAACTGTGAAGGAAGGTGGCCTGTAAGAACACCATAAATGCAGCAGGGTTCAGGTTCCGCTGTGTGATCTGTTAGCTCAGCCCAGTAGAGTAGCTGATCTTGCAAAGCAGTGGCCCAGCCTTATGAGGCAAGAAGAGTCTTGAGGAAAATGACTTAGAAAACTGCATGTGAGATGCAAAGAGTGCATTAGGAAATTTCAAGTCATGAAATAGTGCAGAATGACAAAGGGCTTAAACAACAGTGATGTCATTAAGTAGATTAAATAATTTGGGAAATGTGTATGTTTCCAAGATCTGTCCTGATGATTACAGCCTGTTGTCATCTTACTCCCGTGATCTCTTCTTGCTGTAAGTGTGTTTCTAGTGTAGCCTTCTAATTGATGCTTGTTTTGAAGCCGTGCAAAACTCTGAACTTCCTGCTAAATCATGATTAAAAGATTGCATTGTTAGGTTTTTATATATAGTGTTAAAACACCTAGGTTTGGTGGTTATTTGTAGTTTATGGTAATCTCTTTTGTATTCTTCTCTATTTACTAAAGAGCAATTCCTCCCTAAAACTAGGTATGTCTGATTAGGTTATCCAAGAGACCAGCAGTACATTAAGTACTGTTAACACCCTTTACTCTAATATATGAGGAGTCTGAGTCTTAAAAAGTAAGGAAACTTGCTTGGGGCTCATTGCTAATAGGTTACAGAGCCAGATCCCAAAACCAGGCTGGCTGAATACTTTGAGCTTTTAACAACACTGTGTTCTCTTGCCTGGTGCTTACTAAAAAATAGTTTCCTTTTAGGGCAGTGAAAATACTCTAATACTATAATGATGGATCGATATCATTGGACATATCTAAACCCGTTACATACAGGACACCGAGAATGGACCCTTATGTAAACCAGGGACTTGGTGTGATTTTGAGATGCCAGTGCAAGTTCATCCTTGGTAAAATTTTTTTAAAATGTACCATTCTGGTCAATGATATTGCTAGTGGGAGAGACTATACATGTGTGGGAATAGACTCATTAGCCTCAAGCCCACCCTTCCTGTGTGAATCTCTGAAAGGTGCCTGTGTTTTTTGTGCTTCCTGTTTGTGGTAATCCACACCCTGCTCCAGCCCCCGCCCCAACCCCCACCATGCCACGCAGTTCGTTCTTTGGCTATGGACTTTGACAGGTCTCTTTCTTGGGCTCAGCTTCTTGGTTTTCCCATCCTTCCCACTTCACTTAGTTCTTTTTCTAGTTTTTGGCTTCTTATGCTCTTCCCTGATTGTTTTTGTCTGAGTGATCACAGTGCTTCGGGGGAAGGGTGCCTTTTCTGTTTAGCTACTGGACATCTCCCAAGCCTACCATGTTTATTAAAGACAATGTTAGACCAATCCTGGCGACAGCTTTGTTCACACACATCCTATGGGTGGGACGCTTCGGAAGGATGGTAGCTCACCTGCAGAGGCCTGGGCTCAGTAGGTCTATAAAGGAGAGGCTCTGAGAAGACGCTCTGTGTTCCTTTCCTAGTTGGCCTGCTGCTGCGGGAACGCTGGCTGCTCCTACTGCTGCGGCCCCAAGGTCCGTCAGTCCCGGAGTACCCGCTTCATGTATGCGCTCTACTTCATCCTGGTCGTCATCATCTGCTGCATCATGATGTCCGACACCGTGGCCAACGAGATGAGGGAGCACGTGAGTCAGCCCCTTCCACTCTGCCCATCACCGGTGATGGTTAATGAGGGGGTGTGGGAAGCATTCAGTGTAGAGCATGGGGCCCAGCCACCTGGGGTGGTTTGGGGTTATACCTGCTCTCCCTGAGCCTTGCTGAAGCCTCTTCAATATTTTCTCTCTAAGCAGGCAAACCCTTCCCCATCTTGATCTTTAGTGGTAGGTCAGATGCCTTCTGATGCTTTTGGTGGAGAAGATGGTGTGTGTTGTCTTAGCTTTGTTGGTGGCTGTTCCTGATGAGATGTGTAGTCTTTCCTTGTAGACTTCTGTACTTTTCCCTTGTCCTAAGGATGACTGCCAGTGTCTCCAGTCACAGCTATTATATAAACACTTAACGTGGCCAGTGTGGTAAAGCCTAGACCATCCCACACATAATGAGGAGTGGGCTAAAGGGCGGGTTTTACTTTTCTGGACATGTCACTTGTAGGGTGGATGTTTCCAGGGTTGAAGGATGGATTTTCTTCCAGTCATTGCCTGGGCAGTATCTGGAAGGTATCCCTGGTATGTGATTCTGAGAGAGACACATAATAGGACCTTTTTCTGGAATTTCCTCATAATGGGCCTGATGGTGGGGGGTTGAGTTGGGGATTCTGAGGGAGCCCAATAAATAACGCCATCCTTCCCTTCTCAGGTTCTGAATAAACTGACAAAAAATACTACAATGTCAGCAGGTAGATACAAACATCACTTTTATCCCCCAAAAGCTGGTATAAGACAGCATGACTCATATTTGCAAGGAAGTGGGCTTCCCACTACTGAACCCCAAAACGAGTCAGACTTAACTCACCTGGGGACCCCACCTGAGCCAGGGAACACTTCCTCTGCAGGGGCACGTTTGCTGTAGGCGTGTTCTCTCCTTGGAGGGAACGGGGGAGAAGAAGAAAGGCTGACCAGCCAGACCCCATTTGCCCCACAGACTTAGCGCTTAGCACCGCATCTTCCAGGGGCCCAGACCCATCTTCCCTTGCCCAAAGGGGCAAGGTCAGACAGTGCCCTGCTGGGACCATGGAGATGGCACCACCAGGAGCAACTCCCAAGGAAGTGTTTGTTCCCCTAACCTTAGGCTGCACATGCAGACTATTTTAAATGTACTCAAGGGCCTCAGAAAAACCATTTTCTTAGACGTAGTTGTTACAGTCTTACCCGTTAGTTAAGGTAGGCCCTTGGAAGTTTTCTGTAGGGTAAGGCTCTTATTACTGGTTGTATGGTCTGGAATATATTGGAACTAATGTCAAAATTTGTGAAATTTAGATTCTCCTCTGATTGCTTTAAACATGGATCTCTGCTCAGTAAAGCCCTGCATTGGGAGCTATGGGGCCTTCAAACTTGAGAGAAAAGGAGCTTATAACTCAGAAGACTGGTATAAAGTCTCCTGAGGCTTAAAACCAGGTAGAAATTGTGCCATATGAGAGGATGCCTGAAGTGCTGTGAAGTTTGGTGGCAGGGAGACCAAGGGCCAAGGCTGCCTTGTTTGACTGCACCAGGCCCTGCTATATCTCAGGTGAGACCAAGGGCCAAGGCTGCTTTGTTTGACTGCACCAGGTCCTGCTATATCTCAGGTGAGACCAAGGGCCAAGGCTGCTTTGTTTGACTGCACCAGGTCCTGCTATATCTCAGGTGAGACCAAGGGCCAAGGCTGCTTTGTTTGACTGCACCAGGCCCTGCTATATCTCAGGTACGTTTGCCACTCGTCTCTTCCTCTTACCATGGTTTAATCTTGAATGTTTGTGACAAGGAGTTTGAGAGGAGGAATATTTGAAAGAGTAGATGTAACTCTTACTTTGATTACTTTAGCTTTCCAGGTAACTTAATGTTCTCTTTTTACCTGAACAAGCATTGGGCTTAGGGACCCCGCATGTTACTCTGGGAGAAACTGCCAGTGTGTCCGTGGGATGCTTAAGAAACTTTCAGTCTCTGTAGATTAGGCTTTGGATCTCAGAAACACAATCTCTTTAGAGAGAAACCCATCAGAAATGTTACTGGAGGTAAAGCTAATTTGGGAACAAAGGGACATATTTTAGGATGTGAGTTTAATAGTAGTAATTTATAACATTTGATTGCCATCCAAGTAACCTACCTCATGGAACAGTCCTCAACAACTCCAGCCAGTATTTATGGCTTCTGGCTGTTTGCAGAACATTTAAAAAACAGAAGATTTGGGGTTTTTTTTTTTGTTTTTTTTTTTTTAAGAAAAAAAAAAAATGGGGGTGAGAAACAGAAGGTGCTGACCGATGTTGCTAGGGAGGCTTCATGAAAGCCGTGACTCGTGTGATGAGTGTTTCAGTTGCTAATATCTGTTGCATGATACCATGTGCCAGGTTTTATTTTAAGCATTTTACCTGAATCATTTCAGTTCATCACTACTGTACTCAACCTGAGCAATAGGTCCTGGCACTCTCCCTGCTTTACAGATGAAGAAACGGAGGCTCGGAGTCACTTACGTACCTTGCCCAAGGTCTCCATCTCCAAGTGGTGGAGCTGGGATTTGAACCTAGGCTGACTGAGTTCTTAGTGACTAGGCTCTGTGGGAAGAACAAGGACGAGATATGTGTAGAAGGACAGGGAGGAGACATGGGCAGGTAAAGTGACTTGCAGGAATTTCAGGGCTAAGGTGAGGCATTTGGCTATGGTCTCATGGCAAATGGGAAGCCATTATAGATTCTTGAGTAGGAGGCTGTTGCCATAGAAACAGGCTGGGCTACTTAGGGAAGCGGGGGCAGCAGTGGTGTGTGTGCAGTGTGCAGAGCAGAGGGCGGAGGAAGGCAGGGGAGGAGGGAAGGGGCAACCCTGACTCCTCACAGAGGCTCTTATAAATGTTTCTGTGCTTGTTCCCTGAATGTACTTATTTGAAAATGGTTTGGCTGGGCTTTCTGCATAGGGAATGAGGCTCCCGTGGGTGAAACCAACCTTTTTCCATCTCTGAAGCCTCACAGGGTTGGCCGGCTAGCTGGTCACAAAGTCAGTTTGTTTCTTGGCCAATGGAATAGAGGCTGACTTCATCCTCAGGCCTTGCTTGAGGGCAGGCGCTGAAAGGTCCCCTTGTGGGGACACACACTGGGCTTTGCCACTGTCCTTGCTCTCTCTTAGCTGGCCTGTGGAGATGTCGGAGGATGTGAGAGAAAGAGGGGAAAGCACGTATCCTTTCCCCAGTCCGGATGGGAGTGTGTAATTGCCTCCCACCCAGCAGCCCTGCCTTCGTGTGCAATGGCCAGGGCTCTGTCCAGAGCCTCGCAGGCCTCTGGTGTGAGGGTGAAGGGCACCGGGCAGCGCCTTTTCCGTTATTTTCAGTTTTCGCCTTGGCTGCAGAGCATGGCGGGTGTTGAAGTCCGAGCAAGAGGGAGCTGCCAAGAGCTGCTGGGCCAGACCTCGTCCTTCCTCTTCTCACTGTTTCTGCAGACCTGTGGAAGTTTTGTAATCGAATCCTGCTGACCCTCAAAGTCAGATTCCCTGGGGGGTTCTCAGGCCCTTTGCTGGATCCGCAGGTTGGGAAGTCTGTTGTGGGGTCTAGAGCTTCTGCAACAGTGCAAGAACTTCTCAGATATAATTGTTCTCCAGTTTGTGGAGGACCCACCAAAGGGCTCTTGGGTGGGGCTAATGGCAACCTCCTCCACGAGGACGAATGCCATGTGCCGCGCCTCCCAGGACCGCTGCTGCTCGTGCCCCGGGTCTGCGGCAGGCCGCTGCTGACCCGAGCCTCCGCAGAAGGCCCTCAGACCCTGGCAGGTCTGGGTCAGTCTCTTGTGGGGTCACTGCTCCTTTCCCTGGGTCCTGGTGTGCAAGAGGTTTGGTGTGTGCCCTCCTAGAGTCTCTGGAAGTTTGATTTTAGACGTGATTGTGCCCCTCCTCCTGTCTTTTTGGGGCTTCTCCTTTGTCCCTGGTCATGGGGTATCTTTTTGGTGGGTTGTCACATTCTCCTGTCAATGGTTGTTCAGCAGCGAGTTGCGATCTTGGTGTTCTCCCAGGAGAAGATGAGCGCATGTCCTCCCTTCTCCCCGTCAGGAACCTCCTCTTTCTCATGAGCACTCTGATTCCGCCGTGCTGGGTGACCTGGGATTTCTGTCTTCTCCTGTGAGCATTTTTCCCATCTCAAAACGTACCATCCGTTTTATTGCAAGTCATCGTTGTCAGTAGCTGTGTAATTCACTCAGAAATAGTCTTGAGATACTTGATGCCTGCGGGGATTAAAGATCCACTTTAGAACGTAGGAGAACAACTACAAAATGGGTGAGAGATGTAAGCCTTCTGCCCGGCACCACCGAATCAAGATGCAGCTTCTGTGTGGAGGGATGCTGACTCTGAGGTTTGCGCATCCTGGGAAGCTGTGCGAAGGAAGGCTGTTCTTGTTTCCGGTGGGGTAGGAGCTCTGAAGACTAAGCCAGTGCCGGAAAAGGGAGGACAGGGCATATATGGCCCTTGGGGCTGCCTCCCTGTGAGCTGTGTGCCAGGTCCAGGCGGGAAGAGCCTGCAGGCCCCTGCACTGAAGTGTCTCAGATCCGTCTCCTCCAACCCGTGTTCCCTTGGTCCCCAGGCTGACTCATTGATGGGGTGGTAGGTGGTGCCTGAGATGGCTGAATCTTTGTGTCTTACTTTTTTTTCAGAACCAAAACACATCTTCCATATTGTGGAAGACTGGTGTTTGTGTTGTTGTAGTGTGTGTGGGTTTGCTTGAAATTTAAAATTTGAAGAATCATTCCTGGTATTGAGAGGAGAAGCTACTATGATCTTTGGTTTTGAAAGCAGTGGTTTTCTTGGTCCCTTCCTTTGTTGTAAAAAGTGTTAACATTTTATAGTCTTACTTGATCTCTTTTGGAGACATGTTTTGCTTTATATACATGACTTTCTGCTGGTGAGTTTAGGTCCTTTTCCTCTGAGTAGGAATGTGAAATCGCATCCTTCCTATGATTGGATGAAAAGAGCATTTTGGTTCTTTTCAGCACAGGATGATAACCTAGGCAGAAAAGGAAGGCTGGATGAGAGCCCAGAGGTGAGGGGCTGCCTCAGACTGCAGTTTCTCAGTGTCTTAAAAGCAGCTTCCGAATTTCATTCTTTCCCTGGACTTGAGAAAAGCCAGCCCCAGCCCACCCATTAGCCAGGGCCACACCCAGAGATTTCAGGTGCCCCCGAAAACCTCCTAGCCCAGGAATTGTTCATTGGTTTACAAGCCCTTCTTGTTTGCCCCGCAGATTTCCTTTGTAATGTGCAGTTGGCTGCCTTTAGAGGCCCACGCGTGCCAGCTCACTGCAGGCCCTGTCGCTGGACGCTTACCTCTATCCTTACTTCTTGTTCCCAAGAAAGGCATTTGGATGTGCATCTCCTGAAACAGCTTAAGCTCTGAGTTTACGAGTTTGTGAAAAGGCTTGTATGTATCAGAATGGACCCCAGGCTCGTTGCCCAGCCTGGCGAGGAGAGAGGTTGCCGAATGTGCTCAGTGGTCTGTGCGGATCTGTGTGCACAGGCCCAGGCTGGACCCAAGAAGCCCCTTCCTGCCGTGGCTGGTCTGCTCTTGGCTTGCTGGAACCTGGCGATTTTATCCAAGGAGCCATTTAGAAATCGTCCTCATCACTTTGGTCCAGTGGACTCAGTGGACTGCTCAATCTCAGGACCAGTGTGGGGTGGAAGTGGGACACTGATGGGATCTGAATCTGGCCCCCTTTTCAGTTACACTCCCCGGTTACAGTCATCACGTCCCCGACCTTAAACGAGTTTTAAGTATATGTTCTAATCACGATTTCTACAGTTATTATGCAGTGTAAATTTGCTAGGGAAGGGGAACAGGGATGGATTGTTGAGGCTGCCAGCTATGGATTTAGGCCCTTGGAATGGAGATAACAGGATGGGCTTAAAGGATTTTTCTCTATTTATTCAGAAAATCCAGTCTCTCTCAACACATCCCCTATAGGTGATATATAAATTATCTTTGGCCTGTATTTCCCAGTCATTTTCACTGTTCATTAGAAGGAGAAGAGGATGTGTTAATGGGAAATTCATGTATATTAGCTGTATTAGCATAAGATTATTGGGAAGTAGATGGATGAAAATGAAATAAAGAAGTACTATTTATAGCCAAGCTTGTTCCAAGCCACATCCGTATCTGGAGATTCCCCCCACCCCCCAGCCTCACCCCGGGCAGTGAAGAGGTCACGTCCTGGCGTGATCCTTTCCCTAAGGCGGCGCTTTCATTTCTGGCTTTGGTTATTCACATCCTGACTGGTCTGCTGGTTGAGGCACGCTTTTCTCAGGACAGGCCCAGGATCCTGATAGATCATCCTCCCCACTTTTTCCAGGTCCAATGCTGACCACACACTTCCCCACAAAGGTCATAAAGTGTTGGGTTTCCAGTCTGCTGTCAGGCAGTCCTGCTTCAGCCCCCCCAGGCTTCCTGATGTCACATTCCAGTTCTCTTATTTAGACTTGGATTGCCCTCCTGTCCCTGGCTTCGCAAGTTCACTTCCCTCAGACTTCGTTCTCTAGATAACTATCCCCATGGGCGACCTGAAGATGTTGTTGGAACTTGTATTTCTTCCAGATGGTACTCCATTTTCAAATTCTGGAGTCCCCACAGGCTGTAGAGGAACACAGAAGCTACTTGCCTCAGAGAAAAACTTAGATTTCAGAATGCTCTCCTGAGTATACCTGTGGTCAGTTCAGTGACGTTTAGCCAGCTTTGGTGGTTCCTAGAGTTGACAGAGCTTTGATCCACTATGTTAGAGATGCTGAAATTCAGTAATGAGCTGTTCTACTTTTTATGTTTAACCTGCATTATTAGGAATATAAAAGCATTAGGGATAGTATTGTTTTGGGGAAAGCCCTCCTGTTCCTGGTCCCTTGCTAGTCATAGGGGATTAAAAAAAAAAAAAAAAACATGAAGCAAAATTACTAGTTAAAGAACCTAGTTAAAAAGATAATCAGTTCAGTTCAGTTGCTCAGTCGTGTCTGACTCTTTGCGACCCCATGAATCACAGCACGCCAGGCCTCCCTGTCCATCACCAACTCCCGGAGTTCACTGAGACTCACGTCCATCGAGTCAGTGATGCCATCCAGCCATCTCATCCTCTGTCGACCCCTTCTCCTCCTGCCCCCAATCCCTCCCAGCATCAGAGTCTTTTCCAATGAGTCAACTCTTTGCATGAGGTGGCCAAAGTACTGGAGTTTCAGCTTTAGCATCATTCCTTCCAAAGAAATCCCAGGGCTGATCTCCTTCAGAATGGACTGGTTGGATCTCCTTGCAGTCCAAGGGACTCTCAAGAGTCTTCTCCAACACCACAGTTCAAAAGCATCAATTCTTCGACACCCAGCTTTCTTTATAGTCCAACTCTCACATCCATACATGACCACTGGAAAAACCATAGCCGTGACTAGACGGACCTTTGTTGGCAAAGTAATGTCCCTGCTTTTGAATATGCCATCTAGGTTGGTCAAAACTTTCCTTCCAAGGAGTAAGCGTCTTTTAATTTCATGGCTGCAGTCACCATCTGCAGTGATTTTGGAGCCCAAAAAGATAAAGTCTGACACTGTTTCCACTGTTTCCCCATCTATTTGCCCTGAAGTGATGGGACCAGATGCCATGATCTTCGTTTTCTGAATGTTGAGCTTTAAGCCAACTTTTTCAGTCTCCACTTTCACTTTCATCAAGAGGCTTTGATGGAGAAAAAAAAAGGGTGCAGCTTCTATTTATGTCTTCTCCCCAGTGAAGAGACAGCATTTACTATGTGGTGTTACATGTTACACAGAGAAAATATTGCCCTCTTTTGACAGTATAATTTGAGTAAAACATGGTTTCACAGTGGCAGAATCTTCCATTATAATCCTAACCAGTCTCCTCTTTTGAGAGATGAGAGGGGTGGCCCAGGGCAGTGAGGTGGCTTGTCCAAGGCGTGACACCACGTAGCGCTGGACGAGGACCCGGGACCTCTGGACCCCCGCCGGGGTGCCTCGCTGGCCTGTTCAGCCGGGTCTGGTTGTTGCTGAGACGTTCACAGAAGCAGCGGGAGAAGCCTTAGCAAACACCCTTCCTCATGATTCCTGACCTTTCTTCTGGACTTATGGCGAGGGAGAAGCATTTCCTCTGGAAAACATGGGCCTCAGCAGCTTCCTTAGCTCGCCTTCCCCACCAGCCTCCTTCCCTCGTGAGAGCCAGCAGCTGGGCTCCAGGGACGACAATTAGTTTGAAGTAGAAAATAGGGGCGACCGCAAATGTGCTATTTGCTTATGCGGCGGCTTCGCATGTGAAATAGAACCCGCCTTCAAGTTGTGTTTGGTGTGACCATCTTTTCAAAGGAAACAGCAGCAGTGAAAAATACTGTGCTCTGGTCACAAACACCGTGTAATTTGTCACAGCACAGCATGACAGGTATTCATGCTCAGGCTGGGAAGTCTGGCTCTCGCTTTGATTTTGGTCTTTACTGGTTGAATGTTAACAGAACCTTGTTACTGAGACCTTGCAACAGGTGTTGCTGTAGCGTATTCAAGTTATAGGGAGCAGAACTCTATGGTCTCAGCTGGTAGTTTCTGTTTTGTGTTAGAACAAGTGTTGACTTAGTACTCCCCGGCCCACCCCTCCAAAAAAAAAGGCTGACCCAGTTATCTGATTCTGGAGTTTTTTTATTTTTTGAATTCAGCTGAGATAGAATGCTTTCCGAAAGTCCTCCTTCTGAACAGCTGCTGAGTTCATTGTACTGCTGTTGTTCCTTATATGTGTCCAGCGGATCAGCCAGCGTATTTCTGAGGTTTAAGGTTGGTCTGGGCCATTGAACTTCAAGTTCTCTGTAGAATACAGAGGGGGATTTCTCACTGTGGCCTGATTAGAGTTAGCCAGGGGTGTGCTGGCAGTGAGATTCCATCTCTTAAATCTTCTGGGTCCCCTCCACTCTCAGTTGGGTGACTCTGGGGACACGTGTTTCCAAACAGTTTTATCTTAGGTCCACCTTGCATCCAGACATAACACCACCCAAAGAAGACCATTCCTGTGGCCCCCCCCCACATCTTTCATGGCTCAGGCCCCAGCCTTCAGTACTCAGTGAATGTGGGGAAATGATGGTGGGAAGCAGGCTGGTTCTGCAGGCAGTGTGATCTGAACTAATGTGAAACCCTGCTGAGAGCCTTTTTGAGTCTGAACCAAAGACAAAGAGGTTTGACCCTTGTCCAGTAATAATGAGCTCCCCAGGAGCCAGAAAACAAGAAACAATACCTATTGTCCTTTGTCTGGAGGATCCATTATCCAGAAGCTTTTGGGGAGCATCGGATGTTAGTAGGATCTCCGTTTCAGGATGCATCTTACTGTGGGCGAGGGGCGATGAGATGTGAGAACTGAAGTTTTCCTAACCCTTTTTTTCTGTCATCATCAAAATCGTCTGTTAAGCAACAATCTGCAGAGGCCTTGACACTCTCTACAGATAAATGGGACAGACACGGTCTTATGGCTGGAAACAGCTCTGTTGTGACAGGGCCAGAAGCACAGACAAATGGCACAACATAAAACAGTAGCCTCAGATTGCGGCGAGCAGCAAACGTAAATATTGTGAATAGTTGAGTCTTGATAACAATTTAAAAGACTGATCGTGTTACTTGGTTAAACTGTAATCTGAGTTCTTGTTTTTAAAAAAAATCTTTTAAGTCACGTAACTGATTCCTTCCTCCCTCCCTCCCGCCCTCCCTTCTTTCCTGCCCGTGTGAGGGCCAAGCACTGTGCCAGGTACATGGGATGCGGGCATGAGAACGGGGCCTCCTTATGTACTTTCTGTGTGTGAGGAAGGCGCCCCAGCATCAGGCCACATGTGCGCGTGGTTGTGTTTGCAAGTTAAAAATATCTGAATTCCATTAGTAATTATTGGAGATGGTGGTGTCAGCTTAGCGCTCCCTTCTGTTGACCTCTGGGGTCACATCAGAACTCAGGAATGCTTTCTCCCTATCCTTATGTGGGGGAACTGGAAGTCTAGGTGAGGTGGGAGGTTTGTAAAAGGGCTTAGAGTGCTTTGCCCTCTAAAGCAGGGTTGAGCTTGATCACAAAGAGGGGTTGGGTATTTGAGGGGAGGGTGGAGAGCAGGGGGAGGCGAGGTTGTGGTTTTTAAATTTTAGTGAGGCTGTTTCTACAGTCTTAAAATTAAGTCTAAAATTATATCTTGCAACACGCCGGCTTTCATCAGTGTGGGTTTTATTTTTGGTTCCACAAGTCGTGTTTGTAAAACAGATGTGAGGGTTTTTTTTTTTTTTTTTTCCTACTATGTGGGCTTCTGACCCACAGAAAAAAAGCTCTGAACTCAAAGACGTGTCCTCCACCACCCCTTCCACAAAGCTTTTTTTTTTTTTTTTTTTTTTTTTGTAGACAGACAAATTAAACCCTTAAGCTGTAGCCCTGAAAATAACATATGGCAGATGAACAATTTAATTCACTTAAAGCACCAAGTTCCATTTGGGGGTCAGCAGGGCGTGCTCTGGAGAAGGCAGGACACTCAGGGGAGGACGGAAGGCAATTGATCACGACCGATTGCCTGTCTGCTGTTCCTTTGACTGTTGATCTGTAGAGTAAGTCCTCACCAGTTGTCATTTGCCTTTGAGATGCTAATTTACACTTCAGCAGTTAACACAGCTCCTCGGTTCTACTTCCTGGTCCTGGGCTGGGCAAACCTTTCCTGTAAAGAGCCAGCTAGTAAACATTTCAGCTATGAAGGCCCTGTGGTCCTTAACAACTACTCAACTCTGCAGCCAAAACAAAATACCAACAAATGAGCATGGCTGTGTTCCAATAAAACTTTATTTACATAAACAGGAGCTGGCTGGTTCTGACCCACAGGCTTTCCTTTGCTGTGCTGGCCCATGGTTGACCTCAGTGGCCCTGTTTGTGTCCTACGCAGTTGTTCTCCCCTTTCCCTAAAGGGGAAACTTGAATGGGCTAAACTTTGTGCTGAGGGTCCTGGAGCTCCTGATTAAGTTGCCGATACCAGGCTGTATGAGCCATGTTCTGGGTTGACTAGGCAAGAACAACACAGCAATAAATTTAGTGAGACACATTGAACAGCATAATGTTTTCACTCGTGATGGATTTATTCATCCTGGCCTTTTGAGATACATGGTAAATCATTTACAGGTTAAAAAAAAATAATAATCAGCCCTTTTTCTATGTAGCCAAACCAAGCATTTTGGTGATTTGGGAAGAAGTAGGGATGGATAAAATGAGTATGTGGGTACCCCAGTTCTTCTCCTGATGCTGCTGCTAAGTCGCTTCAGTCGTGTCCAACTCTGTGCGACCCCATAGACGGCAGCCCACCAGGCTCCCCGATCCCTGGGATTCTCCAGGCAAGAACACTGGAGTGGGTTGCCATTTCCTTCTCCAATGGGGGCCCCCAATTCCTGGTCCAGTGTAAAATGAGAAGGAAGCTGGGCCAGAAACCGAACTGTGTGTGTGGCTGGGGTCTTAGCCCTAGAATTGGGGGAACAAGTGACCAGGGGCTCTCAGAATCTGGAGGGTGTACGTTTGGTAGTGTTGACTGGAAAAACATGTGCAACCTTTGAGTGTTAGGTTTTATTCAGTGTAAATGTTAGGACTCGAGCCCGGGAGACAGCATCTCAGGCAATCCTGAGAGAGCTGACTCTGAGGAGGCAGGGAAGGAGCCAGGTTGTGTACAAGTTTGCAGCAAGGAGGCAGGTAATCTGAATATTGAAAGATTACTCTGTGGCTCAGTTGGTAAAGAATCCACCTGCAATGCAGGAGACCTGGGTTCAATCCCTGAGTTGGGAAGATCCCCTGGAGAAGGGAAACTACCCACTCCAGTATTCTGGCCTGGAGAATTCCATGGACTGTATAGTCCCTGGAGTCACAAAGAGTCAGACACAACTGAACGACTTTCACACTTTTAGGTGGCTCAGTGGGTAAATAATCCACCTCCAATACAGAGATTCAGGAGATGGGGGTTCAATTCCTGGGTCAGGAAGATCCCCTGGAGAAGGAAATGACAACCCACTCCAGTATTCTTGCCTGGAGAATCCCATGGACAGAGGAGCCTGGGGGCTAGTCCATGGTAAAGGACTGAAGAGAACTCTTCAGTCGCAAAGAGGACTGAAGGAACGGAGCAAGCACACACTTAAGAAAAGCCAAATCTGCCACATGAAGAGATTCAGCCATCTTTTACGTATGGGAAAATGCAAGTCTCCGGATTTGCTGAAATCATTTCTTTCGTATGTCTCTAACTATCTGGGGCCAGTCCTGCTTTCTTTATTGTTCACTTCCTAATTCCCGTTTACTGTAAGGGGTGTCCGATGAGGCCACCTCTCACATTCCACCAGCTCCTCAGCTCTAACGGGGAGGAAGTAGCTGATGGCTTCCAAATAGCTGGCTTTGTTTCAGGCTCAGATATTTGCATTTGAAAGAGACTTGAGTGTAGAGCGGGAAATATTTCATTTCATAGTAGAATTCCATCTTTTGGAGAACATTAGGTTTCTGTGTCCTACCTAAGGCAAATCATGGATTGTCATTGTTCAGTTGCTAAGTCGTGCCTAATTCTTTGTGACCGCATGAACTGCAGCACTCCAGGCTTCCCTGTTCTTCACTATCTCCCAGAGTTTGCTCGAACCCATGTCCATCGAGTCGGGGATACCATCCAAGCATCTCATCCTCTGTCGCCCCCTTCTCCTCCTGCCTCCAGTTGTCCCCAACATCAGAGTCTTTTCCAATGAGTAGGCTCTTCACATCAGATGGCCAAAGGATTGGAGCTTCAGCTCCAGCCTCAGTCCTTCCAATGAATATTCAGGGTCGATTTCCTTTAGGATGGACTAACTAATGTGGATAGTCAAAATTAAACCATGAAAATGCCTGAAATACCCGTAAAGTAGAGCTCATGTAGCTAGCATTTCTCTAGAAAGTTAGCTCCTTGTTAGCTTGGATTTTTCTGTTTTTTAATATTTCTTTTTTCATTTATTTATTTTTGGCTGTGCTGGGTCTTCGTTGCTGTGCCAGGGCTTTCTCCAGCTGCGGAGAGCAAGGGCTACTCTCTGGTTCCAGTGCGCGGGCTTCCGATTGCAGTGGCTTTTCTTGCGGAGCGTGGACTCGAGAGTCCTGGCCCAGTAGTCGTGGCGCATGTTGCTCGGTGGCATGTGGGATACTCCCGGACCAAACCTGTGTACCCTGCACTGGCGGGCGAATTCTTAACGCCTAGACCACCAGGGAAGCCCTAGCTTGGATTTTTAATCTGTTTTATTTGCTGCTTGAATCTCCATAACCTAGAAGCGTACCTGTACATAGTAGATATGAATGAGTCAGGGAATGACCAAGCCCTGTGCTGTGATATCTAGGTATATTTGTATAACATATAGTGTGGGATGAAGAATACACCTGTAAACTCACATTTCATTGGAGGTTCAGTGGCTATTTACAGAAAACAGCCGTGAGTGTGGTTGGATTTGCATATTCAGATCACCACGATCTTCCTGTTCACACATTCAATGGGAAGTTAGCTGTATTCGGTGCTGCTCACTTTGGCCATAAGCACATCTTCCCACTGATAAGTGGTCTGAGTAGAAAGCCCTGCCTGTTTAGACACTTGGTCCTTTTCAAAGAAACCCCAGCATCTGAGTGTTCAAGAGAGAACTGTCAGTGGGCCTTGCTCCTCAGGGGCCACAGACTCCTCTATCAGACCCTGCATCCTGTGAGAGAGAGTGTGGGTCAGTAACTGTGTCTTCCATCTAAAACAAAGTCCAGGCCTCCACATCTGCAGTCTTATCTCTGGGCTTAGGTATGGATTTGTTTTCTGGACTCAAGGCCCTGGTCCACCCTTTTCCCCTTGATTTTGGGGGGCAGTGCTTACTGAGAAGCTGGCCCTGTGGGAGCAGCAGAGACTTTCCTAGCTCCGAGATGGGGTGCGGGGCTCCATTGGCTCCTCTGTTCATCTTGTCTGCTCTCCCTGTTACCCATTACCCTAGAGTTTTCAACCCTCCCTGGGAAGAGTTTGTCAGTGTCTATTAAAATTTAACCACCTTCATGATCCAGCATTCATCTTCTGGATGTCAGTCCTCCTTAATGCCTCTGCATGTGCAGAGAGAGACAGATGCGATACCCACAATACAGGCACTATCGATTATACCTTGTTCCTAAGGGTGAAAACTCAGAAACAATGTGAACATCTGCCACTGGGGTCACAGAGACTAAATTACGATGGGTCTGGGCTGTGGACTTCTGTATAGTAGTTTCAGTCAGTTCAGTCGTGTCCAACTCTTTGTGACCCCATGAACCACAGCATGCCAGCCTCCCTGTCCGTCACCAACTCCCGGAGTCCACCCAAACCCATGTCTATTGAGTCAGTGATGCCATCCAACCATCTCATCCTCTGTCATCCCCTTCTCCTCCTGCCCTCAATCTTTCCCAGCATCAGGGTCTTTTCAAATGAGTCAGCTCTTTGCATCAGGTGGCCAAAGTATTGGAGTTTCAGCTTCAACATCAGTCCTTCCAGTGAACACCCAGGACTGATCTTTAGGATGGACTGGTTGGATCTCCTTGCAGTCCAAGGGACTCTCAAGAGTCTTCTCCAACACCACAGTTCAAAAGCATCAATTCTTTGGGCGCTCAGCTTTCTTTATATAGCAGTTTAAAAGGTTGCAAATAGATTTATGTGTTGAACATGCAACAATCTGTGGGACATAATGAGTGGGGAGTAACAGAGCAAAGGGCTGACAAGGAAGTGAGACAGGGGTTCCCTCTGGAAGCAGTCAGGTTAGGGTTGGAGTCATGATGGTTAGGGGGGATTCAGTTACCTGTATCTGTTGTAATTTACATTTTCTTTGGCAACAAGAATGTAAACATGTGTTGCTTGTATGTATACTCACTTGCTCAGTCGTATCTGACTCTTTGCGACCCCGTAGACTATAACCAGCCAAGCTCCTCTGTCGAGGGGATTCTCCCAGCAGGAATACTGGAGTGGGTTGGCATTCTCTTCTCCAGATTGCTTGTATAATGGTAAATAAATATATTTTAGAATGATGCACTTTTAAGGTTTGCAGTTAGATTTCTTGAAAGCAGGGGTGAAAGGCCTGTTGGGGTCACTTCCTGCCCAGTATCCAGCCCCCTGGACTATCTCCTCTCCTCAGCCTTCAGTATCTGCTCTGGAGAATATTCTGATTACTGTCCCAAATGACTCTTTGTTCTCAAATCCAATGTTACTTCTGGCGTCTCATCAACTGGTGGTATTTGACACACTCTGCTTCCTGAGAGCTGGCTCCGCTTCTCTCTGGCTCTGTATCTTTTCAGTTTCTTTCTTGTTTTTTTTCCCCCTTCTTCCCAGTCCCTGAATGTTTGCATTCCTCAGCTCTCTGGGCTGTTCCCAGCTCTGTCTCCTTCACCTCCCACTCCTCCACCTGGGTTCCTTTCCTGGTAAATTTATTTTTTCCATTGAGTGCCTCCTTTGCCATCTCTTCTGGTCCCTACCAGTCCTTTTCTCTATTCTTGCTCTCTCGCCATCTGCCCACATTTCCCCTTGATTGTGGCAGCCTGTACTTAAGTGAATTACTGCCACTGCACCCTGAAACTGCCCCTCTCCTGTGCTTCCTATCCACTGCTGGCCCACCATCCAACCCGCCGCCAAACTAGAAATGGGGAATCTTGGTCCTTGGTCCCTCTGCCTTCCCTCATAGGCCGCGCCAGTCAGCACATAGGACCTATCTATTCCATGGCCCCAAGGCCCACTGCTGTTGCCTCATTGAAGCTTTATATGAGTTTTGGCTGGGATTAACTCTTATCCCTCCTTCAAGGTTAGCAAGTGGAGTGGTTCTTTGTACATTCTGCCTTCATAAATCCTAATTCCCTGAGCAGATTGATGGTAGCTGCTCCCTGTTTCCCTTCTGAGGAAGAGCCCCTCATGTCGTCATCATTAGTTAGTTCTCTGCAAGCTGTCTTGTTTCAACTGAAAGCTTATTATTTAAAGTTTGTGATTGGAGTTGTTTTCTAACTATCTAATCATATTTGTGGAGGTTTGATCCTGAAAGGCTCATGGTGGAGGGGGAGCTGTGAACTCGAGCATTGTCTCTGTCTTGCATGCTTCTGAGATTCTGGGGAGTTACTATTGGGGACATTAAGTTCCTGACTGCAGAGGTGACTGGGTCAAATAAAACCAGGTTCAGTGGAATTTTCAGTTCAGTTCAGTTCAGTCGCTCAGTCATGTCAGACTCTTTGCGATCCCATGAATCGCAGCACGCCAGGCCTCCCTGTCCATCATCATCTTCACTCAAACTCATGTCCATCAAGTTGGTGATGCCATCCAGCCATCTCATCCTCTGTTGTCCCCTCTTCTGCCCTCAATCCCTTCCAGCATCAGGGTCTTTTCCAATGAGTCAACTCTTCACATGAGGTGGCCAAAGTACTGGAGTTTTAGTTCCCCGTATAACTTTTAATGGGCTTCCCAGGTGGCTCAGTGGTAGACAATCTGCCTGCCAATGCAAGAGATGCAAGAGACACAGGTTTGATCCCTGGGTCAAGAAGATCCCCTGGAGTAGGAAATAGCAACACACTCTGGTATTCTTGCCTGGGAAATCCATGGGCAGAGGAGCCTGGTGGGCTACAGTCCATGAAGGTACAAAGAGTCAGACAGGACTGAGCAATTGAGCACCCACATATGACTTTTAATAATGACACATTGTAAACTTTTCTCTTAAAAATATTGAGAAATCTGAACAAAAGATTTGTTTGGCCGCACTGCATTGCATGTGCGATGATTTTGGTTCCCTGACCAGGGATGGAACCTGCGCCTCCTACCTTAGAAGTGCAGAGTCTTAACCACTGGACCACCAGGGAAGTCCCTGGTGGTTACTGTTTTTAAAAATAGCCCCCACAATCCCGAAAGGGCCTCAAAGGTAATAATTTACAGAGAAATGACCCTTGATTACTAGAAGCCGTCAAGGGGAGGATGGAAGCTGATTTTAGCCTTCCCCGTTTTGCAGCTCCTGTCCATGGGTGGGTAACAGACATGGGTGGGTCCACTGTCATGGACACTGGAATTTTTCCACGGAGAAAACTAAACTGTCTTAAAAAGTTTACAAATAATTGGAATGTCAGAAAGAGGAGAGAGTCTTGGTTCTGAAGTTTATTTCAAGTAAGATACTAAACAGAGCCTGTAGATCTAGTTTTCCTAGGTTTTGTGATATCACTCCTGCTCAGCTCTCCCAAAGCTTTCTTTGCAGCTTGGTTTCATTCAATGTCCTAAAAATTTGATATAATGGAAGGTAAGACTCATCAGCTTTGCTAATGTGCCGTTTACTCATCTCTCTAAAATAATGTTATGGGGACATGATGCTCCATTTCCTCTTCATTTCTGTAAGAACCACTCTCAAATTCTATTCTTTATTTCTAAGTTTGTATCATGTGGGCCCCTGGCCAACTAGACCTGTAGGCCTTTCTAACCCTGCCATTATTTCTTCACATTTATTTGCCTGAGATTGAAATTGTTTTAAGGGCATAGCCAGCATCTCCCCTCAAAAGAAAAGCCATGGGGATTTTCTAGTTAACATCTCTAGGCTTAATACTTGTGTTGATGTTTTGAAATGTCTTCCCTGATTTGGAAGTTCAGGTATATTTTCTTTTGAGTGGTGACTAGGTTTCTGAAAGACAGGTAGTGAGTATTGGTTTTAGAACTCAGTTCTTATACAGGCATACCTTGCTTTGTTGTGCTTTACTTACAAACTGAAGGTTTGTGGGAAACCCTGCCTCGAGCATGTGAATCAGTGTGCCGTTTTCCGAACAGCATTTGCTCATTCTGTGTCACACTTGGGTAATTCTCGCGATATTTCAAACTTTTTCATTCCTGTTGTTACATGTTCAGTGATCTTTGATGTTACTGCCATGGCTCACCAAAGGTTTAGATGATTGATGTTCTTTAGCAATAAAATATTTTTAAATCTTATATTATTAAATTTTTAAGCAACGCTTTTTAAAAAAAAACAACACATAATGCTATTGCACACTTAATAGATGGCAGTATAGTGTAAACTTAACTTTTATGTGCCCTGGAAAACCAAAAAAGTCATGTGGCTTGCTTTACTCTGCCATTTGCTTTATTGCATTGATCTGGAACCGAACCCACAGTATCCCTGAGGTATGCCTATATAGATGTGCCAGGGAAAGGTTCACCTTATTGACAGTTGCCAGTACAATTGTTCCTTGGTATCCTTTGGGGGTTGGTTCCAGGACCCTCTTGGATATCAAAATCCACTGATGCTTAAGTCCCTTATATAAAATGGACTTGCATATAACTTACGCACATCCTCTTATAGACTTTAAATCATTGCTAGATTACTTAAAATATCTAATACTATGTAAATAGTTCAAGGTACATGGCAAATTCAAGTTTTGTTTTTTGAAACTTTCAAATTTAAATTTGAAATTTAAATTTTTTTTTTAATTTCTTTTTGTGGTTAGTTAAATCCATAGATGCAGAACTGGCAGTTATACAGAAGTTCAACTGTATCTTTCAATATGAATCCTTTGGTAAAGTGAATAGAATGTCTACTGAGTTCTAAGATGTTCATTTCCCCTCTTGTTTAAATCAGAATGCATCAGCCAATCGGGGGTTCGTGTAATGTGCCTGACTCCCTCCCCCAAAAGGCTTTTTTTTTTTTTTCTAAATAATAACTTTAGAATTAAGTACATTTGCTTAATGGCTACTATGGATCAAGAACTGTGATGAGCCCTTTTTACAAGGATTCACTGATTTAATTCTCAGAGCAGCTTCATGAGGTGGAAGGCAGTATTATTTCATTGTACAGATAGGGAAACTGAGGCTCAGCTAGGGTGTGTAATTTTCCCAAGTATTAGTGGAGTTAGGGTTGGCAGTCCACATGAGCTCTTTATTCTCACTGATACTTTGTGACTTCGAGTTTGGTTGCTCAGTGGTTGGGAGGAAACTCCTTGTCCTCGGGCCTGTACAGAACCAACACAGATGCAGTGTCCCTGGATGCCCAGAGCCAGACATAAGAGGCAACATCCTTAGCAGGCCCGTCCCCTCCAGCCCACAGTGTGGAATCTGTGTGTGATGTATGTTTTCTTTTTCTAAAACTGGGATGGAGCTCGGAACAGCAAATATTTAATCAGAGCAAATTCCCGTTGCTAAATTCTGCCAGCTTGTTCTACTCGGAGGTTCTTTACCCAAAAATATTCACCACATGCTGAAAGCTAGACGTCTTGAGTCACCCACAGAGCATAAGGCAGGTCTTAGTATTTAGAGTAGGGGGTTGTTTGCCTACTTTTATTGTGGATGAGATATGCAGCGCCACATACTCACCCTTTGATGAGCCTAAGGGCCCCTGGCAGTAAGTAAGGGTCTGGGGGAGGGGAGTTTGTGGGTTATGACAGGGTGGGTGCTCATGCCTGCTGGCAGGAGCATTCTTCTTGAACTGATCTGAGGAGAACAGAGAATTGGGTGTGGGTAGGGAGGTGGAGAAGAATCTGACTGGGAAAGATGGACTGGGTAGATTAAAGGGATGCTGACTCCAAAATCACTGCAGATGGTGACTGCAGCCATGAAATTAAAAGACGTATATTCCTTGGAAGGAAAGTTATGACCAGCCTAGACAGCATATTAAAAAGCAAAGACATTACTTTGTCAACAAAGGTCCGTCTAGTCAAGGCTGTGGTTTTTCCAGTAGTCATGTATGGATGTGAGAGTTGGACTATAAAGAAAGCTGAGTGCCAAAGAATTGATGCTTTTAAACTGTGGTGTTGGAGAAGACTCTTGAGAGTTCCTTGGACTTCAAGGAGATCCAACCAGTCCATCCTAAGGGAGATCAGCCCTGGATATTCATTGGAAGGACTGTTGTTGAAGCTGAAACTCCAATAATTTGGCCACCTGATGCGAAGAGCTGACTCATTTGAAAAGACCCTATTGCTGGGAAAGATTGAGGGCAGGAGGAGAAGGGGACAACAGAGGATGAGATGGTTGGATGGCATCACCGACTCAATGTACATGAGTTTGGGTAAACTCCGGGAGTTGGTGATGGACAGGGAGGCCTGGCGTGCTGCATTTCATTGGGTCGCAAAGAGTCGGACACGACTGAGCGACTTAACTGAACTGACATGCATGTGTTATGGCAAGAGTGTGGGGGCGCTGTGCAAAAGGGATTAGCTTTGCTGATAGGGGGAACAGAGAAGGTAGGGGAAGAGTTGAATGAATATTACAGAGCAGTAAATCCCATATGAATAAAACAAATAAGGTGGAGGCATGGTGCCTCCTTTTACAGATTTAAAGCAACATTACCTCCTTATAACTTTACTAGCATGTGCTGCTGCTGCTGCTAAGTCACTTCAGTCGTGTCCGACTCTGTGTGACCCCATAGACGGCAGCCCACCAGGCTCCCCCGTCCCTGGGATTCTCCAGGCAAGAACACTGGAGTGGGTTGCCATTTCCTTCTCCAATGCATGAAAGTGAAAAGTGAAAGTGAAGTCGCTCAGTTGTATCCGACTCTTTGAGATCCCATGGACTGCAGCCCACCAGGCTCCTCCATCCATGGGATTTTCCAGGCAAGAGTGCTGGAGTGGGGTGCATGTGAGATGAGTGCAATTGTGTGGTAGTTTGAGCATTCTTTGGCATTGCCTTTCTTTGGGATTGGAATGAAAACTGACCTTTTCCAGTCCTGTGGCCACTGCTGAATTTTCCAAATTTGCTGGCATATTGAGTGCAGTCATCTTTCAGGATTTGAAATAGCTCAACTGGAATTCCATCACCTCCACTAGCTTTGTTCGTTTTGATGCTTCCTAAGGCCCACTTGATGGACAGGGAGGCCTGGCATGCTGCGGTTCATGGGTTCACAAGGAGTTGGACACGACTGAGTGACTGAACTGAGCTGAACCTCTGTATTACCAGTACCACTCATAGGGTGCAGCTTTTGTTTCCTGCTGCAGGCTCTGAAACATTCACTTGTAGGGGGTCCCCCATGACTTCAGTAGATGAAGATTTTAACCGTGTGAATTTGCTCACTCATTGTGAAACAGCTGAAAATTCAGACTCCTTCAGAAAGCCCTTGCTAATTTCTCTCATGACCTGGTGGGGGCGCATCCTGTATCTTAATCACTGTTTTCAAGCAGTTTCCAGACTCACCTTCTCAATGGAATGCTCCAGGGTGCTTCCAACCCTATATGTTAAAAACAAACTCCCAGAGCTCTTTTTAGTTCCTAGGGCTTCCCTGGTGGCTTAGAGGGTAAAGCGTCTGCCTGGAATGCGAGAGACCCGGGTTCAATCCCTGAGTCAGGAAGATCCCCTGGAGAAGGGATAGGCTACCCACTCCAGTACTCTTGCCTGGAAAATCCTATGGACGGAGGAGCCTGGGAGGCTGCAGTCCATGGTGTGGCAAAGAGTTGGACATGACTGAGCAACTTCACTTTCCTTTTTCCCTTTAACCCTACTCCCCCTCCACCCTAAATACTTAAAAAGGCAGAAGAGAACCCTCTCCCTATCCTTCAGTCCTGCCAACTATGACTTCTACCCATAGACTTTGTATTTTTTCTGCTACTAGTTTACTTTCTTCAACTGTTTTCCGGACTGCTAATTCAGTGGCCTTCTAATCCTCCTGCCTCAAACTTGTCCCTTTTCTCACATGTTCTTCACTTTGCAGCCAAAGGCATTCCAGCTTAAATAGCTGTTTCCCCTTCCTTACAGTGTGGGAGCCAGTCTTCTTGGCGTGGCATATACCCAGCCCTTCCCACCAAGATCATGCCTTCTTTTGAGCTTTATCTCTTGGCAAGGAATACTTTTTTAGTATAAGTATGCCCCCATGCAATATTTAGTCTAAGTGTATCCCAAAATATTGTTATATTAAAAATTAGTTGTTATTTATACAACATTTAAATTTAACTACACAATCTGTGTTTTACCTGGCTTGGTCAAAAAATAATAGTAATGTCTCTCTTTGTGGATTTACATCTTGCTGTGATCTAAAAAAATTGGAGTTGCAGGAACTTGCTGACCACAAAATGTTTGGTATTTCTTTATGAAATCTTTTATAGCTATGCATGAAAGTGGAACTATTATAATGGGATCTCAGTAGCATTGCATTTTTGCCCAAGACACTCATTTAAAAAAAAAAAAATCATATTTGAGATCCAGGTATAGTAATGATTGCAAATCTTTTCTGAGGGAGAGAATCCTCAGGGAGGAAGATGAACTTCAACTACATTTAGTCTTCCTTCTGTTTATGGAAATCTTTTATTTTAAAACTTTTTTAATTTTTATTTTTTGGCTGTGCCAGGTGACTTGTGGGAATCTTAGGTCTCAGATGGAAATTTTAACAACCTCATTGTTACTGTTTCTTTAGGATCTTTTCTGTAGAAGAAATGAAATTATCATGCTTCAGCTTTACCTTTAGTGTTTTGTCCTTTCTCCCCCTGGTTTTAGTTTTTGTTTTGTGGGTAAAGGCTATAATGTGATTTTTCAACTTATTTTCTGTTCTAAAGAGTGTTCAGCTTTGATGTTGGTAAGAAGCAGATTTCTCTCTCTTTTTTTTTTTTAACAGTAAATCTTTATTTTCTGACATTAGTAGAAATGTGCTGCTTGTTCTCATAATGTAAATTTTTAATTATTCTGATAATGTAAGTGGGTTTTATATTAAAACCTTCTAATTATACTGGAATAAACCATTGTTGACATTTATCAGATTAAGATCCGTAAATAAAGAACTCCAGTGGATCAAGTGAAAATCCTATTAACCACCAATTCACAGAACAATATATTAAATTAAAAAAAAGATTTGAACCTTGCTAGTAATGAGGACTATGGACACTGAAACAAGATCGTGGTTTTTAACCCTTAAATGTGGTGCTAAGGCTGGGAATGTGAGCAGTCTCAAATATTGCTGGTGGGATATAAACGCAGCCTTTGAAACAATGATTTGACTTTATTGCTTGAAACTTTCAAATGTAGCTACTACCTGACCCATTGATTTCATTTCTAGGTTAGGAGCTTATCCTACATAAATAAAGGCATATGGGCACTTAATCTCTATATTTATACATTTTAAGAAAAAATACCCATGTATTATAAGCATAATTTTTAAAAATTCTGATGCTGGATTTCAGAATTCATTAGGGGTAAGTGAAGGGTGCCTGGTACGTTATGAGCGCTATATCTCTAAAAAGGATTCAGAGGAAATTAAGGAAAAGGTCTTTGGAAGAGAGACTTTCTTCTCAGTCTTAATTTCTCTTGGTACATGGTGTATTTCACATTGGATTTTGACTTGCAGGCTGAAAGAACCACACCAACTCTTCCTTACGTAGTTTTAACAAAGACTGTCTCTCTTTTTCTTCAGATCCCTTATTTTGAAGATATTTGTAAAGGCATTAAAGCTGGCGACACCTGTGAGAAGCTGGTGGGGTATTCTGCAGTATACAGAGTCTGTTTTGGAATGGCCTGTTTCTTCTTCATCTTCTGCCTCCTGACCTTGAATATCAACAACAGTAAAAGCTGTAGAGCCTACATTCACAATGGGTGAGTCTTCGTGGGGATCGTCTCTCCTTTCCTTGAACTCAGAGCAGCATTCCAGGGCGTCTTCTACTCGTCACACCCTCTGACTGCTTTCCTCTAGTTGAAATTGTTGACAGTGATTTTAGAGAAGGTGGAAATTACACTTTTCACCGCACAGTGGACTAAGAACTGAATTCCTGTTTGTAACACCTGATGCCATAGTGAGAAATGCAGTGGAGATAAGAGTTTATTTCTTGTACCAAGACCTTCCCCCAGGTCATTTCCCCCCTGCAACAAAATGGTTTGGCACAATCAGAGGCCAAACACTGAGTCTGTCTAATTACGGGAGGAGGCAGTCCCCAGTCACTTAATTTCTTCCCCTCCATTTGAAGTGAACAGAATCACGGATTGACGCACTTAACTTCTAAGAGGTCTTTTGTCCTTCCTTGAATATCATTTGAATACATTTCCTCTGTTTTTTTTTTTTTCTCCTCCAGCTTTTGGTTCTTTAAACTTCTGCTGTTGGGGGCCATGTGCTCAGGAGCCTTCTTCATTCCAGATCAGGAGACCTTTCTGAATGGTACGAAGGGAGGGTTGGGGGTATCTATTTGTTGTGTTTTTACCCACTTTGTAAAATTGTTCCAAAGCATAGTCCAGGGTACCTTTGATATTTTAGGTTACTAATATTCTTGTAGCTTAAAAAAAAAAACCTGCCTCACCAGCCCACACTTCATTCACCCTCTCTAGTTCTTGTCTCCCCCTCAACACCCCCCACCCCACCCTCACCTCCCCGGATGGGTGATAGAACCTCTAGTTACTCTGCTGGCTGAAGAAATGAAGTTAAAGGTTATTGACCTGAAGAGAAAATGAGGCACTTGGAAAACTTGTTTGGAAACTAGTTTAGCATGTCAGCAGCGTGACCAGGGAGACCTTGTTCTTTCTGCCCTGCACATAAACCCAGGGCTTCTTAGCAGCTTTAAATCTGCTGCAGCAATAGTGGGCTAAGAAAGGCTGTGTCTAAGATGTAGCTGTGTCTAAGATAGTGGGGTCCTCTAGGCTATATCTAAACCTGACTGGTGTGAAACTGTGTAACATTTAACTCTATTCAATCAATTATATTCAATTCAATTGACTATCCTTATCGATGGAATCTACCAGTAATATTTATTATGATGCATTCAATCGTAAGTGAAACAAGAGGCCCTTCTTTATTTGAGCTAGGGAGGGGAAAAATAAAGCCTGTGTTTCAGAGGTTCAAAGCACTGTTCAAACCCAACGGATTCACTTTCCCAATTAAGATAGTGAAAGTATTCACACTGTGAATGAGGATAGATCCTCAAAGAGCCACATGCCAGGTCCAGTGAATTTCTTAGGGTCACACTGCTTTTATGCATTCCTTAAGGAAGTTGTATCCAAGTTGTCTTTTTACCTAAAATGCCTGTAACTAGTTTTCTAGTCCCCACAGAGGTCCTTGTATATATTAGAATAATATACTTAGAATGGTTGGGACCTGGCAGTTAGTCCACTAGCTCAGCTCAGTTGTTTTATAGATAACCCAGAGATATGAGGTGCTCATCCAAGGTTTGAGCTGCTTTGTGGCTGAGCCGGAAGTAGAACTTCAGTTTGAACCTCATTTCTTCATTGAACCTTGATGGGTCTCTCCCCAGTAAAATTCAAATCTTGGGTTTTTCTGGCAATGGGTGATTTTACTTTAAATGGGGGGTTGTTGCTGCTTTTATGAATTAACTACATCTGTTAGGGTATCTGGGATTGATTTATAGCATGGAGGTGAAGCTTGGATGCTGTGGTGCCAGACTGCCAGTGCTCACATCCCAGCACTTTACTGGCTGCAGGACCCGGTCAGCTTATGTAGACTCTGTTTTTCTCATCTGTAAAGCGGGTATATTAGTAGTAGCCACCTTGTACAGTTGTATGGGAATTCAATGTGTTAGCAGTACAGGGAGCCTGAGGTAAGAATTAACCATAGTCATTACTCTTTTGAGTTAGACGCTTGGGACCGTCACCTCATCTCCTTTCAAACGGTCTTCTTTTGCAGCCTGGCGCTATGTGGGAGCCGTCGGAGGCTTCCTCTTCATAGTCATCCAGCTCCTCTTGCTTGTGGAGTTTGCGCATAAATGGAACAAGAACTGGTATGTGCCTTTGTGGAAAGCTTCCACGTGAACTCACTCTCTGGCTCAGACAAAGTGCCCAGTGTCGACAGAGGCCCTACCCTGAGTCGTATTGCCAGGGGTTAGCAGCCTGCTTACACCAAAACTGGTCTTTGCTGGTTCTCTCCCTTCCCTCTGCTCTTTGAACCTCTTCCTTTAATCCTGTCTCACGCTGATTTTCTCTCATTCCTACCTTTCTTTTTCCCGCGTCAGTACTTTTTACTTTTTTCTCCCTTTTTCCCTACACCCTCTCATTTGGACTCTGAGACTTAGCCACGGGCAACCCCCCTGCTAAAGCCTCGCAGCCCAGCTCTGTGCTGTGTCAGTGGCTAAAAATGTTGAGCGAGCTTTATCTTAGGCCCCCATCCTTGGCAGATTAAAAAGAAAAATGTAGTTTGGAGCTGAAAGTTCACTTTCAGCAAAGACTTCGATGGACTAGTTCTTTCCTCTTTAAAAATAATTTTGTTGCTTCTCAACTGCCTAAGAGAAGAAGGGCCCCTTCGTTAGGAACTTTTGTTGTGCTCACTTAGAAAGCCATCCTGACTTTTAAAAATATAGACTCTAAGTGCCTTAAAAATAGGATTCACTCCCCAAGATGTGTGGCAAGTGCCAGACTATTCGTGGCTCATCTTATTTCTTGCTGAGCTACATTGAGGAAATGACTGGACAAGGGTCCGGCTTCTTCAATGCTAAGGCCAAGGTGACTTTGTTACTCTGGGCAAAGCTCTGTCTGACTTAACTGCTCTGTCTGACTTTATAAAACATGAGTGAAAATAACTGCCTGCTGTGTCTAGTAAGGCTCTTGTTATTTTGTAGATTTTGTAGGCATCATGTTATTTTATACTGTTTTGGGGTAGGGGAAATCTGAAAGTTCTATGTGAATGTGAATTTATTTTTTTTAATTTTGGATAACATAAGATATACTGTCCACATTCTCTCAAAACACTTTTCATTCTGATTATATTCTGCAGCTGGGTAGTTGTTGTTTTGTTTGGATTTTGTTTTGTTTTTTAAAGATCAAATCAAGAGATGCATGAATGAAAAGATACTCCTAGTCATTCTATTATTTGGTAAATACAAGAGTATGCACCCAAATGCCAACGTTAAAAATGTTTAAAGCACATCAAATCATCTTCCAAGTAGCACTACAGTCGTATTTTGGTATTTTTCAATTCTTAATCACTATGAAAATGCAGATTTCTAGGTCTGAATTGTGCTCATATATGAATTTTTTTTTTAAAGTGTATTTGTTTTGGGTTGTGCTGGGTCTTCACTGCTGCTCAGGCTCTTCTCTAGTTGCGGTGAGCAGGGGCTACTCTTCACTGTGGTGCCCGGGCTTCTCTTGTTGTGGAGCACAGGCTCTAGGGAGCACAGGCTCAGTAGTGTGATGCACGGGCTTTAGTTGTTCTGCGGCATGTGGAATCTTCCCAGACCAGGGATTAAACCTGTGTCCCCTGCATTGGCAGATTCTTATCCACTGTACCACCAGGAAAGTCCAAAATATAAGTTTATTATTGCATGCTGTCCTACATTTTAAGTCATCCCGAAAACCTAGTATGTTTGGGGTTTCTACTAGATCTTGTTTTGAGGCTGCAAAGTTTTCCTAAAGATAAGTCTAATGGGTGACTATAGTTTTATGTGACCCTGTTTTCTCAGTTGTACAGAAGAAATGTGCCCAGTAAGTTAGAAATGCATTTTAATTAAATATCACACTTTCCATTGATTCTTAATGTACTTTCACTCTGAATTTTTTTATTAGACAAAATATAATATGTCACCCCCAATTTTTTTTAAAGATTTTCACAAATTTCAAGTTAGGAACTTGTAGTAAAATATTAATATCTTTGATTCTGAGGGCCTGATTTGCCCATTAAATAGTATGTTCTCTCGAGAAGGCTTGTGCTGCTTTGTTCTGACTTTTAATGTTTTGATTGATTCTGAAGCCATTTTCTAGGACTGAGTATCGATGCCAAGTTTTAATAGGCATTTTGGAAGAGTTTGATCACTTTAAAAACTTTGCAGAAGCCACCTAATAGGAATGGCTTAAGAGCTTTGCAACAATTGATGTTGCTGTTGTACTGGCTGTGGGGCCAGTATCCCAACAAAATCCCTTTTGTCCACATACTCGTGGTTTCTTGATCTGCCTAAAATTAAGATTAAGCTAGGAAATGAACACAAGCTGGAATCAAAATTGCCGGGAGAAATATCAAGAACCTCAGACATGCAGATGACACCACCCTCATGGCAGAAAGTGAAGAGGAACTCAAAAGCCTCTTGATGAAAGTGAAAGTGGAGAGTGAAAAAGTTGCCTTAAAGCTCAACATTCAGAAAACGAAGATCATGGCATCTGGTCCCATCACTTCATGGGAAATAGATGGGGAAACAGTGGAAACAGTGTCAGACTTTGTTTTTTTGGGCTCCAAAATCACTGCAGATGGTGACTGCGGCCATGAAATTAAAAGATGCTTACTCCTTGGAAAAAAAGTTATGACCAACCTAGATAGCATATTGAAAAGCAGAGACATTACTTTGCCAACGAAGGTCTGTCTAGTCAAGGCTAGGGTTTTTCCTGTGGTCATGTATGGATGTGAGAGTTGGACTGTGAAGAAGGCTGAGCGCCGAAGAACTGATGCTTTTGAACTGTGGTGTTGGAGAAGACTCTTGAGAGTCCCTTGGACTGCAAGGAGATCCAACCAGTCCATTCTGAAGGAGATCAGCCCTGGGATTTCTTTGGAAGGACTGATGCTAAAGCTGAAATTCCAGTACTTTGGCCACCTCATGCGAAGAGTTGACTCATTGGAAAAGCCTCTGATGCTGGGAGGGATTGGGGGCAGGAGAAGGGGACGACAGAGGATGAGATGGCTGGATGGCATCACCCACTCAATGGACGTGAGTCTGGGTGAACTCCGGGAGTTGGTGATGGACAGGGAGGCCTGGCGTGCTGCGATTCATGGGATCGTGAAGAGTTGGACACAACTGAGCGACTGAACTGAACTGACTGAGGAAATGTACAAATACTGTTATTTTTATGTAAGTTCATTTAATTTAGGGTTTTTTTTAATGGAGATTCTTGCTTTCAAGGTTAGTCTAGAAAATATAATACTTGTATCTCTCTTCATGGGTGAAACAACCAAAGTTTTTCTTCCCTTTTCTTTTTTCTCCTTTTGTAAAGATCTTGAGAAAGAGATAATCTCAAAGGCAGTAGGAGAGAAAGGCCATGGGCCTGGACACCAGGCAGCAGATTTTAATGTCCCTGACTATCTGGCTGTTTTCCTCGAGGCGTGTGTGCATGTTCAGTTGCTCAGTCGTGTCTGACTGTGATCACATGGACTATAGCCCGCTAGACTCCCCTGTCCGTGGGATTCTCCAGGCAAGAATACTGGAGTAGGTTGCCATTCCCTTTTCCAGGAAACCCAGGTTTCCTGCATTGCAGGCGTATTCTTTACCATCTGTGAATCTTAAGGCATATGACTTGACTACTCTGACCTCAGTTTTTATATCTGTGAAGTGATGTGTTTTGTTCTTTTGTTAAAAGATAAGCTAGGGCATTTAAAAATGTTTGTGTGAAAATTGATTCAAATTTAGCCCTCTCCAGTCTAGCAAGTAGAAAGGATCTCAGGAGCTGTACAACATAAAAGGACTTTTATAGGCAAAAGGGAGCAGAGACAAGGAAGTTACATTAGGCAGAAAAGCAGTTTAGTTATTGTGAGGTAACTTCCCTATAGGGGATGGCAGGTCCTACCAGTCAGACTACCTAACTAGTTAACTAGGCTATCTAATTAGTGCTGAATAGGAGATTTCTGATTGACTGGTTTAATTTCTGATTGACTGTTTCTGGGAGAGCTGATACTCTGTTGCGTTGGTTTGGCAACATGGGGCTTAGCCTTAGTGACTTCATTTTAAGTCTTTCATCTTGTTTTTAACACTTTCTAGGTCAATTTTTTGTGGTTTGAAGTGTCAGTTCTATATCAAGACTGAAATCACAAAAAATAGACAGCATAGTCAGGTGTTTCTAATGAAGACCCATTTTCTAGGCTTTCTAGATTTAAAAATTCATGTTGTTGGCTTTTGTTTTCCCCTGGCCCTCATCCCAAGCCTGAGCCCAGCTGCCTCTTCTAACCTGATAACCTGCTTGCCTCTGTATCTATACACTTCATCCTGCTGCTTGGTCCTTTTCTAATCTTCATCCAAGTGCTCGCATTGAGCATTGATTCAAAATTTTTGGAGTGCCAACTCTGTGCCAGGCACCGAGAGTATAGTCATGGCATTATTTGCTGTGTCTACAGAGGTTGTCTCAGGAGGACCAGCAGAATCCGGAGCAACAGGTAGCGGCCACTCTGTCATCATTGCTGCATCAAGTTGTCCTCTGACAGTTGGCAGTCCTTGCACCGACATTCTTTAAGCACCTATTACTTGCCAGGCATTTGGCAGTAGGCAGTGAATGCAACAGTGCCCTGCTCTGTGGAGTGTATATTCTCCTGGAGAGGAGAGGGGGTAGCTAATAAGTCCAATCAAGCAAATAAGTAATAGGTTCAATGGTGGAGAGTGTGCTGTGGGTGTGAGAGTTGGGGCAAGCAGGGCAGGGAAAGGGTTTCATTATAAGGTATGAGGGAGACGAAGGAAGTTGGGAAGAGCCTGAGGCAGGGCTGTGCTGGCTTGTCTAAGGAGCGAGGAGACATCCACTGTGGCTGGACCCCAGAGGTGCGAGGGGAGGGAGCAAGGGAAAGTCATTCATCAGAGATGGCCCTGGACCAGATCATGAAAGGTGTCTGGGGCCATCATGGCAGATGCCAGGGCACTAGAGGGACAGAATCGAATGCACATTTCAAGTTAAGAAAAGACGAGAGGACGTCATAGGTGTAAGTAAGGAGACTAGTGGGAGGTGATCCAGGGGAGGGATGCCGTAGCTTGGTGCTAGATGGTAGCAGCAGTCAGATGATGACAGAGTCTGAAGTGGGAACCGAGGGAGTTTGCTGCTGGAGTTGGCATGATGCTGGGGAGAGGGGAGGAGCAGGGAGTGAAAGACAGTGGTCCAGCAACTACAGTTCTTTACCCCCAGCCCTAGTGGAATTGCCATATTCTGAGGTTGGGAAGACCACAGGAGGGCAGGTTTGGGGGTGGAAGTTTGAATACTGGAAAGTTAACCTGGACCTCCTAAGGTCCACAAGCCAGTTAGACCTCCAAGTGGAGACGTTAACAGGGATAATATGAGCCTGGAGTAGAGGGGAGAGGTTAGGGTTGAAGATTTAACCTTGGGAATCCAAGCAAAATCAACTGTTAAGAAAGTCCTTCTTACACTAATAAAATAGCCCAAAAAACTGGTGAGGACATAGCTGGACCCCCCACTTACACACTGGTCAGCAGTGTTCACCTTTTTCTTCATAATCCATTTTGTCTCCCTGTCAACAGGTAGCATTTGACTCTCTGCTTTCTCTAAGTCTCGCTTCATCTTCATATGATTTGCGTGCCTTCTCTATTACAATAACTCCACAGTCATCGGACTGCCTGGCTCAGTGTCAGGAGTATGATGGTCATTATCATTTTGGCCTTTCCTCTTTGTTTTCTTTCTGGCCGCAATAACTTCTCCATCATTCAAACGTTTCAGCTGGGCTGCTTGAACATTTTCCAACTCTGAAGATGTTAACCAAGTTGCCTGCTCTCAAAGTTTTGTGCGATGTGGTTACAAAGGGCAGTTGACCCCTAAGGCAGATGAGATGATTCAGACCAACCCTTGTTGTAGTTCTGTCCTCTTCTTTTAGCATCAGTAAGCACTCTTCTTTGTTCTGAACAATCTCTATAGGTTGTTAAGCCACCACATACTTCTCCCATCCCTTTAATAATGTTTATATAAAATAATATAATCTTTACACTAGTCTCCTCTTCTAGAGTCTTTATTATAAACTCCATTAAAATTTTTACTCTTCTTCTGGCTGATTTTATTCTTCACTTTTTTTTTTTTTTTTTTTTTAGAGGGGGTGGCTGTGGTCCAAGGCACGTGGGATCTTAGTTCCTCAACCAGGAATCAAACCTAGGCCCCTGGCCGTGAGAGCGCTGAGACCTAACCACTAGACCACCAGGGAATTCCTGCCTTCACTTTTTTTTTAATGTCAGACTCTTCCTTAATCATACCTGGCATTGTTTGGGAGAAGCAGTACTGGTATAGACTCTTCTTTTCAGTGCAAGGACAAAAGAGATGAGGTCAGCCAGTCTTTCTCTGGGTGGAGTTCAATGACTTCTCTCTCCCTGAACGGAAGATGGGCATCAGCAGGAGCTGCTGGCAGCACTTGGAGAAAGAGACTGGCTGCGGGCTCTGTGTTTCTGGGAAAATTCAGAGAGAACTCCAGCACAGAGCCCACTTTATAATACTGCCAGAACTTGTCCTGGGGTAGTTGACATCCAGAATGGGGAAGCTAACGACTGTGGATATTCATTTTAGTTACTGAATACACTTGAGTCAAAGACTGAAGTTTTTCAGCGTTAAGAAAAAATTCTAAGCTTGAGCCAAGAATTTTTTGAATATTCAGCTGTATCTTCTAGTTTTTAGTTGGTAAAATGATTGTTTGCTGTTGTTCATAGACCAAGTAGTGTCCGACTCTTTGTGACCCCATAGACTGCAGCACCCTAGGCTCCTCTGTCCTTCACTATCTCCTGGAGTTTGCTCAAATTCGTGTACATTGAGCTGTTAATTCTAACCATCTCATCCTCTGCTGCCCCTTTCTCCTGCCCTCAGTCTTTCTCAGCATCTCGGTCTTTTCCAATGAGTAGGCCCTTCAAATCACATGGCCAAAGAGTTGGAGCTTCAGCTTCGGTCCTTCCAATGACTGTTCAGGGTTGATTGCCTTCAGAATTCACTGGTTTGATTTCCTTGTGGTCCAAAGGACTCTCAAGAGTCTTTTCTAGCACCATAATTCAAAAGCATCAATTCTTCAGCACTCAACCTTCTTTATGGTCTAACTCTTACATCCATACATGACTACTGGAAAAACCATAGCTTTGACTATATGGACCTTTGTTGGCAAAGAGATGTCTCTGCTTTTGCATATGCTATCTAGGTTTGTCATAGCTTTCCTTCCAAGGAGCAAGCATTTTTTAATTTCATGGCTGCAGTCACCATCCACAGTGATTTTGGAGCCCAAGAAAATAAAATCTCTCTCTGCTTCCACTTTTTCCCCTTCTATTTGCTGTGAAGTGATGGCACAGGATACCATGGTCTTAGTTTCTTGAATGTTGAGTTTCAAGCCAACTTTTTCACTCTCTTCTGATCAAGAGTCTCTTTGGTTCCATGTTTTCTGCCATTAGAGTGGTATCATCTGCCTATTTGAGATTGTTGATAGTTCTCCTGACAGTCTTGATTCCAGCTTATGATTCATCCATCCTGGCATTTCACATGATATGCCCTGCATAGAAGTTAAATAAGTAGGGTGACAATATACAGCCTTGACATACTCCTTTCCCAGTTTGGAACCAGTCTGTTGTTCCATGTCCAGTTCTGACTGTTGCTTCTTGACCTGCATACAGGTTTCTCAGGAGGCAGGTCAGGTGATCTGGCATTCCCATCTCTTTAAGAATTTCCCACAGTTTGTTGTGATCCACAAAAACTGGTAAAATGATAGGTCTTCTGAATAACTCCTTACGATGGTCTGGGACCTGATAACATTAGCTAATAATGCTTGAAGGGTGGTAGATATTGTTGGAGAATCAACTGACCTGTCTTCCCCCCACCCCTTCCTCTCCTCTACTTCTGGAGAAACAGGACTGCAGGCACAGCTACCAACAAGCTGTGGTATGCCTCTCTGTCCCTGGTGACCCTCATCGCATACTCCATCACTACGGGAGGCTTGATTTGGATGGCCGTGTTTTATACCCAGAAAGATGGCTGCATGGAAAATAAAATTCTCCTGGGAGTAAATGGAGGCCTGTGTCTGCTTATGTCAGTGGTATCCATCTCACCCTCTGTCCGAGATCGTAAGTACGAGATCCGTACTTCCTTGTTCATATTATAAATGTCTTTGACCATAATTTTGGAAATTATGGTCAGTTCTTTATTTACCACAGGTGGGTAAACAATAGGAAAGGTGGGATTCCAGTGCCCTCTTCCTACCCTGCACTGGGCTGAAGGTGATAGTCAGTCATGCCTTTGTCAAAGATTTGAGTATAATGAAGTCAATAAATAAGAAGATAGATGTTACTATTGTTAAATAATGTACTACAAGGAGCATTTCAATGGAAAATGCCTTTAGTGGATATTTAGCTCTTCCCTATGGTCTCTTTGTAAAATCTGAATGAATGAGAAGACTCCCGAAGGAGCTGTTTTGGGCTTATCTTTGACTTAAGACCTCTGTGGACCACAAATCAAGGACAGCGTGGTCCCAGAATCAGGAAACAGGATATCCAATCCTGGCTCAGTCATTCGCTGGCCCCAGGAGCTGGCCTTTCTCAGATCCAAGTCCTTCCTCAGCAAAGCCAACAGAAACCTGTGAGCCTGATCTTGCTCGTGGTTGTTTCAAATCCAAAAGAAAGAAATGACTGAAGTTCATTATTGAAATTGAGATTATTATTCACCCAGTTCCTTTATCTATTAAGAATTTCCTAAAACATTATTAGTATTCAGATCAAAATATTCTTTGGGTTAAATTCTACCCTTTGAAATAGTTACAGTTTGGTTTAGTGCCATTAATTGTTAAGGTGAGTCTCATTCCCATGTCAAAGAGCATCACTGGAAAGGGCCTATTTTTTACCTTTATTGGTCCTTATAATTTGATAAGTAAAGTTCTGGAGATAAATTTAATCAGAGGGAAGACTGGGTAAAACTAAATCTTTTTATGTCTGTGGATGGTTGAAAATTTCACCAAAAAAAAGGATGAGTCCTTTTTATCGCATCTTGGTTACTCTTAGCCATCTGAACCGTTTAATTTAAATATTGTAACATAGAAGGCCTTTCCCCAATAAATGCTGAGCCCCATAGCCACATTCTTTGGCTTGGACCAATTCTGGTATTCCCAAAGGTTTTCTGTCCATTCACAGATGAGAACTCTTCCCCAGTGGCATGGATTCTGAGTATCTGATGGCTTTGTGAGTCTGGAATCCAGGTCCTTCCTATAAAAGCCATCATTCACCCCACTAAGCTAGGTGATCTCACAAATTAACAGTGGTGAATTTTTTCTGGAGACCTTGTGATTTAAGAACTAATGTGATGAACCTCAGGGAGACCAGGCAGTATGTTTCAGTACAGCTGTAGTTATTATTAAAATAAGATGTTGGGCGAGAACTCGGCAGAACTTGGCATCTCTGAAATGGCATTTAGGTTCAGCTTGTCACTCCCTCCCCCCAAAGATTTTAGTGTTATATGAGAAATATGCTACATACCCCTTCTTACCTTCATGTGTGGGGCTTTAGGTTTGAGGGATATTATTTGGGGCAGACCATTTTTTGGGGGTGGGGGGCGGTGCATATGCTTTCTCACCATTGATTTGTAACATGGTCCCTTGTTGTTCTCCAGGACAGCCACACTCTGGGATACTGCAGTCGGGTCTCATCAGCTGCTATGTCACGTATCTCACGTTCTCAGCCCTGTCCAGCAAACCTGCAGAAGTAGGTAAGCTGGCCTTGTAGGAAGGCTGTGCTTGCAGGGTGAATAGTGTCATTTGTGGGGTGAGGACTGTGTCTCCTCGAACTATCGTTTAAGTATCAGAGATGCAATGCATCAAACTAGAGAGGTGATCTAGACTTCTTTACTAAATAGTGTCCTCAGCATGGGACATGAACCTGGACCTTCCTTCTCCTGAGGCTTCCTGCTCTGCAGGAAAGACATGAACTCACGAGGGCTAATGAGTTTGCTTGTAAGCCTAATCTGCATTTTCCTACTCAGAAATAATCAAATAATCAAGAAATCATCAGAAATACTCAAGATATTTCTTTTTGTTCTCCTTATTATTGCTGTTGTTTTTAGATGGCTGTTAATTAACTTTCAGTGATCATTTCTTTGCCTCTAAGAGTGGAAAGAGTGTGGGGGAGTGGTTCTGCCACTTCAGTAACTTATATAAAGTGACTTACTGTTCTCTTCCTAGACATCTCGCCTTTAAAATAAGAATTTTAATTATTATTTTAAGAAGATAATTAAGATTCTTCTTTTCCAGAGTGGTTTTTATGACTTCAGTTGAGTATGTGTGTATATGTATACGTACAGTTTCTGGCGTGTCAGAGGTACTTTGTAAAGGTTACCTATTATTTTTGTAGAGAAGTTGCAACGGATATTTGAGAACTATCAAAAGACCATTATAGGTTGTTACTGTACGAGCCCTTGAGCTTTCCCAGTAAAGGGCCATATTTTCTTATTTTGATCTCCAAACTCCTTAAATTTCATCATTTTTTTCACGTTTGTGATATATAGATGTATGTATACATGTATATTCATATATACATAAGTATATACAAATGTGTGTATGTTTGGGTATATTTTATCTTATATAAATCAAGTTAAATACATATACTCTTTTCTCTAGAGTAGAAAATTGATGTTTTCCTTTTTTAAATTTAGAAAGCAAATGCAAAGATGTTTTTGAAAGTTTTAGCATATACGTGTAGTATGTATGGGTCTTGCCTTTATAGCTATTTATAGTACAATGTGAATATAATTGTAGGTCTTTTGTTAAGTATAGTCTATCCTGGATATAATTTTTTTAGAAAAAAACTATAAATTTGACTTCAAGTTTATTTAAATCTAGTCTATTTAAAACTTTTATGAGTATTTTGACTGTTTACATATTAATCTCTGGCTTTAACTTAATGGGGTTTTTTGGTTACAGCATTTTTCTTCTCAATGGCAGGTATCACTTAAATACAGAAAAAAAAAAAAACCTTTTATTTTTAATTTTGGGTGGTAGTACTTAAATAGCAAAGTTCATATTTTGGTCAGGTTTGTAAAGAAAATTTTCAGTGGCCTAAGAAAAAGATTCCTGAAGCCACAGCACACAGTGACATTTGACGTTTACAGTTTCAAGTGGGAGTACAAGTAATAATTTTAGTGCAACTTCAAGCCCATAGAATGTGCATGTTTGTAGAATGGTTTGTAGCCTGTTATTTTATATTTATGTTCCTTATTTTGGGGCAGAGCAAATAGAGCCAGCTTGGGTGTTCAGAACTGAAGACTCTGTTAGATAAAAAGTAAACAACTAATGATGGTAATATGATAGAAATCTTTGTTATCTAGCCTCTACAATTTTATTAGACTCTAGCCACTTGAGAAGTTTCCCAGGTTACAGCCTAAAAGATGTCATGACGGTCCTATTACTGACAATAGAATGACTTCTTATCTGGGTGGAGGCTGCTGGCCAGACAGCAGTTCCTGCGAGTTCCTGTTTGATTGTTGGTTCTTCTCCGAGGATGATCGACATAGAGGATGCTCTCAGTTACCTGCATGCTACCTGCTGCCCAGTCGGCCAATTTATTGTTATCATTTAGTCCCTGAGTTGTATCTGACTCTTCTGTGACCCCATGGACTGTAGCCCACCAGGCTCCCCTGCCCATGGAATTCTCCAGGCAAGCATACTGGAGTGGGCTGTCCTTTCCTTCTCCAGGGGATCTTCCCAACCCAGGGATCGAACCTGTGTCTCCTGCATTGGCAGGCAGATTCTTTACCACTGAGCCATGAGGGAAGACCCATGAGCCAATACTTTTTACTATCGCTCCAATAGTACTGAAAAAGAACATGACTCTTAGAAATCCCTGGTACTGAAGACCCCTTTAGCACTAAGCTGACACCCAAGGGTCTTATTCTGAGAGGCTGCCTAGGTGGGAGAGGGTGCTTTAGAGAGCAGCCATCTAATCTAAGTTGGATGGTAGAGGAAACGTTTGCAGTGCTGAGTGTTCACTGTTCTATACTGCATGGATTTTCCCAAAGTGAATGCATCCCTGACTTACAGAGGGCTTTTCTAATACGGCAATGATTCCTTTTTTCTTGTCTTCACAAGTCCTAGATGAACACGGGAAGAACGTCACCATCTGTGTGCCTAACTTTGGTCAGGACCTATACAGGGACAAGACCTTGGTTGCTGGACTGGGCACTGCCATCTTGTGTGTATGCATCTTGTATTCATGGTAAGTTTTAGAAGTTACCTGAGGCCATCTTTGCAGACTTTAAGTACAAGAGGAGAATTTACATAAGTTGTAGCAGTATGAGGTGGTCAAACAAATGCCATCTGAGGAAGAGGGCAAATGAAGCCTGAAGTAAGAAGGTGGTTTTACAGCATGAAATCTAGCTGTTTGGACTTCATTTTACATAACTTGTATTTCTTTGAGGTAAATAAAATAAATATATACGGTATGTTGCAATCCTTTAAAGATGGTTGAGTATTACTTGCTAAAGCCCTTTTGGAGAGTAAGGGAGCACAAAATGAGGAAGAGACAGTATGTGCCAGAATGTTTTGGCAACGTTCTACTCCAACAGAAAAAAAACGTTTGTTCTCTTGTTGATGGAAAGAGTACAAAGTACTCCATACACAGACATTTTGTGCTTGGTCCAGGAAAGACAGGAAACATTTCTTTTATGCTAAAACTCACATTGCTTTTAAGGAGCAAAGTCATTTCTCCAAAAGTAGGTGTGATACATAAGCAGGCTGTGTTTTAGGTGCTTGGGCTGGGGTTTATTATTTTTAAATCTATATAAAAAAATACCAGAGGGAGAAGAGTAAAGGATAGGAATCATAAGTTTCTTATTCCATTTACGTTTCACTGTTGATCACGCTTCCCTTTGACAGTCACCCTTTCGTGTTTAGGTTTTACTCCTGTGTTTTACATTTCGGTATATTTCAGTGTCTAAAAATTTCAACCAGTCACAGGCACGTTGTAGTGATCCTTTGGCCAAAACTGAACCATCCTTGGTAGCTTGTATAAGTAGAATGTCTCTCTGTACATGTTGGCATTTTCTCTCACAGCTTCTAACACCCCTTCATGCTGTAGAGAGGGACCAACAGCCATGGACCTTGACGACAGACATAGGCAGGAGAACTGAGTTTTATGGAGCGTGTGTTCACAGTCATGCATCAAGCTTGCAAAGGCATGCAGTGTCGACTCTCAGCCTGTCTGTGACATAGTGGCAGCCTCTCCACGCTGCAGCAAAAGCAACCATGGGCAACACTTTCTGGCCTTCCATTATTATCAATTCCATACGTGTTCACTGATTCGGGCCCACATCAATGCTGTAAAGATGTTTTCAGGAAAACCAGTAAGGCACCCACATTTTAATCCTGATTCTCAGTCCTTCCTTTCTTAAGTTTTTCCTTCCTGAGTCTATTATTTTTGGGCTTTGGGGGAGAAATGTCAGCAGCATGGCTAATTTTATGATCTGTCACTCACTTTTTTTCTGTATTGGCATATAAAAAATATTGGTGAGTCCAGCAAGGAGAAAGTAGGTTACTAAACTATAAATGTAGAATATTTCACTTTTAGAATAAAATGTAGTTGTATTTACAGATGAAGAAAAAGTCCTGGAAGGAGATAAACCAAGATTGTAATGTGCTTGTATTATGTATATAATTTTTTTTTCTTTTAAAAAAGTTTTTTTTAACATGAGCTATTGCTTCTTTTGTATGTATTATCAGAAAAAAAAAGCTGTAAAGATATTTGATAGACTAAAATCAGATGTTTTTGTGAGTTGCTGAATGCCTAATCCCACATGATTAAAAATATTTGCTCCCTTAGATAAAATAGGACTTAGATTTGCTATCAGTGGAAAAGATGCAAAAATACTATTTACTATGGTGATAGAACTGCCACCAGTCGTTTTGGTTTGTGGTGTGTAATTTCCACCGTATACGTTGCTTTTGAAATTTAGCGGCACCTTAGCAGAGGTTGGCAAGGTCTAGTCTGGGATTCCCAAAAGAACTTTTGAAGCTGACAGCTATGTAAAATCTGTCTAAATACCAAGAGCACACGTTATTGAATGCTGGTAATCAATCTGCAAAACCATAGTGCTCGAAGGATGAGGAGACAGAAAACAACAGCCAGGCCAAGTGGAGCTGGGGAGTAACCAGGCAGCCCTGTGGGCTGACGCAGCACACGGCGTGAACATACCACCTGGTCATGGCAGTTGATTCCTGGGGGTTCAGCGCAGTGCTGCACAGCGAGGGGGGCCCTGGGTGACTGGTGTTTGCTCTAATTACCCACCGCAGCTCCAGAAGGAGTGGGCTTTGAGAACTTTATAGCAAGCAGCCTGGAGTTCGAGGGGGCTTTGAGTTTAGCCCTAGGAGGGCCTTGAAAAGGGGAAATGTGGGAGGTAGTACAATTTGGGAGGTTTCAAATCTTGACTTCCTAGACTCAAAAAGGATTGAGAAGTTGGAAGATGTTACAAAAGGAGGCTGCATTGCCTGGGCGAAAACTGTCATTTGAAGATGATTGCAAGAATGTCTAGATTTCTCAATAGAATCTGTAGGAAGACTAGCTGGTTGTGTGCATTGCAGAGAGAATTCACCCATTTTCTTTCTTTTTTAAAAAAATTTTATTCTTATCTATTTTTGGTCCTGTTGCTATGAGAGTGCTTTCTCTAGTTGTGGGGAGCAGGAGCCACTCTTTGTTGTGGAGCTGGGACTTCTCATTGCAGGGGCTTCTCCTGTGGCAGAGCACAGGCTCTAGGTGCACAGGCTTCAGTAGCTGTGGCACAGAGCCTCGGAAGTTGTGGCTCACAGGCTTAGTTGTCCCAATGCATGTGGAATCTTCCCCAACCAGGGATTGAATCTGTGCCCCCTGCATTGGCAGGCAGATTCCTAACCCCGGACCAGAGAAGTCTGAAATCGCCCATTTCAACAGAAGTCCAAGACTGCTTGGGACTTCGGTAAGATCTTAGAGGCTCACTGTGCTGTGTTCTCTCCTAACTGGAGTATCCCCTCCCCACCCCCAACCACAGACACACAAACACACTCTCTCTCTCTCTAATGCTTCTTTAGGAGGCTCTCATAATGAACTCCAGTTTTGCTTTTTGGTTTTCTGCCCCAAGTCCTGCTTCTGTGGCACTCACTTTGAGGAGGTTTTACTCTTGGCTGTCTTAGCTTGGAAGTAGGGTTCAGCCAAAACCCATACCCTGGCTTTCCAGCTGAGGCCACCCCTGCCCCTGTACCCAGGCATTATGCTGTAAAGAAACGCCACAGCCTGGGCCCCGTCAGGAGTTCCCTGGTGGCTCTCTCTGTATGGCTATGCCCCTGTGCCCTCGTAGGCTGTCACCTGCCTGTCCTCCCCTAGCTATTCCTGAAGGCCCTCCTTGGACTCTAGATTTTGGCTGCAATTATTAGTCTGTTGGCTTTAAATTCACTAACTGTCCAATGAGACAGGATTATGGAGTCCATCAAGTTCAGTTCCCTCATGGAGTGGAAGTTCCTGGAGGTCCAGTGTTAGGACTCTGTGCTTTCACTGCCAAGTGTCTGGGTTCGATTCCTTGTTGGGGAACTAAGAATCCACAAGCTGTGCCCTGCCCCCCACCCCACAAAAGTCAGTTCCCTCCATGAACGTACAAGGAAACTGAGATGTGGAGCCTGCTCCTATATGTCTCTCCCAGTTACGGAAACGTTTCCTTCCACCTCCTTTGCTGAAGTATTGGGAGAGACATGTTCGTAGTCATTTTTCTTTCCCCTGGGATGACTTGGAGTCAGGTCGTTTTACTTAGGTGGACCCATCAGCTGGGTAACTTACATAATTGAATTATTAAGAGGTATTTGTGCTATAAAATGTTTCTGGCTATTTTAGTTTTAGCTATACTTAAGAGAAAAGAAAATAAGTATCTTTTTCAGCTGTCTAGGAATTTGAGTACAAAATTGGAAAAACTAAGAATCTTTACGAATGGTCAAACAACTTGCTAGTTCAAATGGGACATTCACAGCAATATGGCAGACCATTTGGAAATAATTGAAAGATTAATAAGATGGCATTGGAGGGACTAGTTTAAACTGAGAAAAGTTGGCATATCAAGGAGGGTTACCTATACTGTTGGTGTGGGCTGGACCTGCTGCTTTTTTTTTTTTTTTTTTTTAAGAATTGGGGGGGGTATATTTTTGGGACTCCTGTTACTCTGGAACCTGCCAGCTAGAAATCTTTATGTCTCTGCATCAGGGGTGTGTTGAAGGCCTCTTCCTACAAACTCTGGTTTCTCTTGGGAGCTGAGCCTCCAGCTCTGTGTTACACTGGGAAGGTAGATGAACTTGCTTACACCAAGGCTGAGAATAGTCACGTGATCTCTCAAGGGCCCTGTAAGTTGGTCAGGGGCAGAATCTGTGGTCTCCAGCAGGAAAGTCTGGACGTGTTGGCTGGAGATTTTCTGTGACCTGGTGGAGTTTGGCTAGTTCCAAAAGCAGCTGAAACAGATGTGGAGGGGCATCTGCATTACAAATCCTTCTTCCAGTGTGCAAGAGGTTCAGAGCTCAACAGAGGTTGGGAGGGCTTGCGGGAGCGGGAGGTTTATTTTTTTTCATTGTCACAGCAATGGAAAGATGCTACTGGCTTTTAGTGAGTGAGGGCTCAGGATAATAATCAAATAAGGTTACTAGACATTCTGTGTCCAGCTGTGTCCAGCTCTGCCCCAACCAAATGCTGTCAGGCCCCTCCCACCCCCACAGGAAGCACAGGGTTAAAGTCACTCAGGCCTGAGCCCTGGAAGGGAAGAGGTTATGGATAATCCGGGAATTGTCTTGTGCAGACCAGATGGTTCTAGTAATAGCCAGAGTGCAGACAGTAAGAATTTCCCAGGCTTTTAAAGAGTTTGTAAAAACAATAGTATTTTCTCAGTAATTCTAAGAAGAATGTTTTGTGGATAAAGGCTATGACTGAATAAAGATCTTATAGTTACATTTACTTATAGAAGTCCATATATATGATGAACTGATTATAGGTATTTTTAGAAGTAAGAACAAGAGCTCCCGCTCTTAGTATCCTCCGATATGAAAGTGAAGTGACAGAGTTGCCAGGACCAAAAGTTGGCTTTTCTGAAACCATCTTATTCCCAAGAAGTTAGGAAATGGAATATTAAGTCATACTCTTTTAAAGAATAAACGTCATCTTTCAGATGAAAATTCCAGATATTGATCTTTTCCTGAAGTTAAGTCACATGTCCCCCCATGGAAACGACAGACCGTATTAACTCATAATTCATATGCGCAAAATATAGCACCTTGAGTGCAGGAGCCAGGTGTGTATGTTTCTTGGGCACACAGCCATGGAATTGTTTCTGTCACTCCTCAGACCAGGCTCAAGCCAGAAAGTGGTAGTGGAGTGGGCCTCCATTAACATCCATCTGTTCAAAGCAGAATTGAAAGTGATGCTGTTGGACTTGACTGGACAAAAGAAACAATGATCTTGGATCCCAGAGGACCTTTTTATGAGGGAAGCCTTTTATTGTTTATTTGCATCTCATTGATCTCTTCTCTCCTTGGGAAAGAGGATGAGAATGAGTCCAGAAGACAGTGCTCCCTTTGTGGTTTATTTGGTTGAAATGAGTCTGAAATTCCTGCCTCTCCACTAACAGCTCCCACCGTCCCACCCTCTCCCCTATCCCTGGAGTGCAGGAGGAAAGGGATTGCTGTATGTCTCACTGAGTTCCCAGTGCGAAGAACAGGGCCTGACACAGGCCACACCTTCAGTAAACATTTGCTAAATGAATCTGTATAGATTATTCATGTACACTGTATATTTACACATAGAAATGTGCTTAAAATGATCCCCACCCCAGGAAAAAGTAAATGCCTTTTTGTACCTCTGTAAGCCAGATTTTACAACATTTTACTTCTCTAGGCAGGAGGAAAGTGGCAGGAAGAATTTTTTTAAATGACATTGATAGCTACTGTATACTGAATTTCTAAATAGAAAAACTTGTCTGTCCAAGGCTGATTATCACAGAAAATTGTGACGACCTTTGCTTTTCATGCCCTTGAGTTTTATCACCATTTCTGGCTTCTTTCATTGCCTTTGATCTCTTCTAAGTGAGACTAGTCAAAAGGAGGGGAAAGATAAAAGTGAAATATGAAAAGTATGTTGGCATTTGAAGGAGGAGAGGCAAAAAACCAAAGTGAAAACCAATATAAGAGGACCAAAAGACAACTTTTTTTTTTTCAAGCTTCTGTTTGCATAAAATGGTCTAATGCAATCCATGGAAGAAGATACCAGCTGTCGAGTTGGTCAGCCAGTTTTGGAATAAAGTGGGATATTAGACAACTTTTATTTAAGCAGAACTGTAGGTTAGAGCGAGCCTCCTTGGAGTCCTGGCCAGGCAGCTCTGCCCTCCTTCGACGTGTTATGTGACATGTTAATATACCCAGCTGACCTTTCTGTTTTGTGTTAGTTTGACATCGACGACAAGATCAAGTTCCGATGCTCTGCAGGGCCGGTACACAGCTCCCGAGCTGGAAGTAAGTTCATTTCCTTTTCTTGGCTGTGCTTTATCTTGGAAGACCCATTTTCCAGGAAGGCTTTTTATGTCTTTACTTGCATCTTTAGTGGTCTGCATCCCATGATCCCATTTTTTTTACTCAGGAAGGAACACGATTCCTGTACGGAAAAAGAAATGTCCTCAATATACTATAGGATTAAAATAAAAGTTGTGGATTTTTCTCCAACAAATTCAGCCTCTGGTGTGGCACCCGGCCACCCCGCTCCCACCAAAGGCCTGGGTAGCTTGTCAGCCTGCTCTCTGCTTTTTTCCTCTGTCGTAACAGAATGTATGTGGGTTGTTTTAACTTGCGGTCCCTTCCCCTAGTGTGTACCTGTCTGTGTTCTCCATACATGGCACGACTGTGAGGTCAGAAGGCGGCTGTCGGAAAGAGAAGGGGAGGGACACCCTGTCTGCGTGCTGCTGGGCACTGTCTGTACGTGAGCTTACTCCCTGCAGCAGCTCCAGCAGGTGGGCATTTCACGGGGTGAAGAATAGCAAACAGAGAACAGAGGCCTGTCGGTCAGTAGAATATCTTTTTCTTTCTGATGCAAAACTCCTTTTCTGAGGCCTTTGGTGGAAGATCCACTGAGGTCACAAAAGGTCTAATCAGATGGAAGCAGCCAGAAAGAGACTCTGCCCTGACTCCAAGAATGGAAAGAAGAGGCGTTTCCAGGGACGGCTAGGACTTGCTGTGTTCCAAGCACTGCATCTGTGATTTCATCTTCAAAGAAACCCAAGGAGGCTTTTATCTCCATTTTCCAGCAGGGTGGGGGATAAACAGAAAAAGGAAGCCCTTTAAACTTGGGATTTGCCGGCATGCAGACCATGTAGTCTTGCTCGAGTCGGTGTTGTGTTCCCAACCACCGTTGCCCAAGATCTGGCTGCTGTCTGCCGGCTCTGCTGCCGACCCTGCCTGGCGTCCGACCCCCGGCTGCCCTTCCCTGCGAGGAGGAAGAGCCCTGGGGTCTGTCCAGACACGAGCGCTTTGCCCTGGGGATGGGCCTGCCTCCGCCTGACCTGGAGAGAAGCCGGTCGTTATGAAGGGCTGTCAGCCTGCCAGCAGCATTCACCAGCTCTTTCTGTCACTTGAAGAAGGAGCGAACTGTACTGAGTCTGAATGGGTTGCTGCCTATTCTTCAGAAGAGAATGGCTCTAGAAGGCAGGCGGTCATGCTCAACCACTGACTGGGTGACCCCTGCTGAGGCTGGACCGCTCTGGCTTCAATATCCCTATTGTGTACAGAGGTGAAGTGCAAAGAACAGCAAGTCTCCGCATTAGATTTAAGAGAATGTTTTTCTTCTCATTCCGAGGAAAGAGCCCCAGCGTTCCCCTCTGAACCGGAGCACACACAGGATGGAAGTTGGTTCGCCAACTCCTTGCATCACTTTTCACAGGATAGACCTTTGAAAGAGAGAGTCAGTCATTGCTTGTGGTAACTTTAGCTTCAAAAGAACTGGGACCCCGGCATAACATGTCTTGGGCCCCCTGAATGAATTAATGAATCTTAGACTGTATCCCTTGATCCAAGATTCTGTCAAGATCAGTCCCTCTATTGACAAGTTTCCTTGACACAAGAAGGAAAAAGAGCTTGGCTTTGAGGGGTATAAATGGGGCAAAGGCTTGGATTCCCACGTCCTTGCCCCCAGCTCTCTGTTCTTTATCATAAAACTATCAAGCCAAGAGGCATTGAGGACCCAGCACTTCCTAGACTGTCCTGGTATGTGTTGTGTTTCTTATTCTGTTTACCAGAGTCTTTCTGGAATCAATGTAGTAATTTTTCATAAACGCAATATTTAAAAAAAAAATTAAATTTGTTGTCTTGAGTAGGTCAGAAACGTGGTACGTCGTTTGGAAGGAGCCACCCCCTGCATTGCCGTCCCTGTTTCCCCTGCTTCCCTTAGGCCGCCAGTTCAGAGCCTGATTCTAGTAGCAATGTGGGTGGGCCTGCTGGCTCCAGATCCCTTAGTTTTTCCCTTTCTGAGTCTGTCAGCTCCACCATCGAGATATCACATGCTGCCTGTTGGCCCTTGTGAAGCACAGACCTGGGAGTTCCCATCCACCCAAGTTCCTGTCCCAGCTCTGTCACTAAGCTTGTTTTGTGACTTAAGGCCAGGTCTTCAACCTGGCTGACCCCGGTTTCCTCACCTAAACGCAGGATAATGATCTCAGCCCCTGGCGCCAAAGATCGAGTGGAGCAGCAAGTAGAGCAGAGTGCCAGGAGGGACCTCCCAGAGGGAGGGGACCTTATCTCATTCACTTCATGTTCCAGGCTGAGTTTTCTAGAAGTGGCCACCAGGGCAGAGCCTGACTTGCAGGATATTTATTAGGGAGGCTTCCCCTGGTGGCTCGGAAGACTGTAAAGAATCTGCCTACAATGCAGGAGACCCGGGTTCAATCCATGGGTCAGGAAGATCCTCTGGAGAAGGGAATGGCAACCCACTCTAGTATTTTTGCCTGGAGAATCCCCTGGACAGAGGAGCCTGGCGGGTACAGTCCATGGGTGTCAGACATGACTGAGCAACTAACACTTTGACTTTTCAACACATGCGGAGGAGGGAAGGGGGGTTGAAGGGCACTGCAGGTTGGGCAGAGCCTCTGCTCATCCCAGGGGTGCTCGGAGCAGATATGACCCATCAAAGCTGTCCCCCAGGGGTTGTGGCTGTACCTTTACACCCCTGCTAGGAGCTCTTATCCTGCGTGGGTTGCCCAGGAAGGGATTGCTTGAGGGTGGGGCAACTCCCAGCTAGGGCAGAACCTGGAGCTGCCAGCCAGAGGCTCGCAGCGGCTGAGCAGGCACTAAGGGGGCACCCTGGAAGGGGCTCTGGGTGGCTCACCTCCATGTCCTCGTGTTTCCCATCTCACCAGCCCCCAGACCATCAGGGAAGAGCAGACACTTTAGTAGAACCTTTCGAAGGGATGAAGTGTGCAGTTCTGGATTTGGGGTGTAGTGGGGTGTAGATGGGGAAAATTTGGCATGTAGATGGCCTTTAGTTCTTAACCGATGTGGAGATGGAAAAGCAGAAAGCAAGCCTCCTGACTTGGTTGGTTTTGCCCTTACAGGTAGCCCGGTGTTGCTTTTGCTTCGGCTCTGGGGGAGAGGGTAAGTGGACAACATCCCGTCTGGGCCTCCGTGATGCCCTGCAGACCTGTACCACTCGTCTGTAGGCCTTTGGGATTTAGGCACAAATAACTTGAGTGGGAAGAGGAATTCCTTTATTCCAGAGCTGGTTTATTGTTTATATACTTTACACGTTCTTCCCAAAGGGTCTTTGGGATTTGTGTTGGTATTCTGGCAGATGAGGAAAAGTTGATATTTTTGGCTCATATTTATAAGTTAAATTACACAGTACATTTTTGAGGAACAAGAAGTTACATTTTTTTTTTTAAAGGAATGCAAATTTGGAAAATTTCTTTCATTCAGCTTCCTCTTCTTGAATTGGAACATTCCAGGGGCTGGAGAAGGAAATGGCAAACCACTCCGGTGTTCTTGCCTGGAGAATCCCAGGGACAGGGGAGCCTAGTGGGCTGTCGTCTCTGGGGTCGCACAGAGTCGGACACGACTGAAGCGACTTAGCAGCAGCAGCAGGGGCTTGAGAACTCTTGCTCTGCTATCACTTTCTTCCAAGTTTATAATAAGTTTTCTGTGTTTAAGAGCTCTCTTCTGTTAAATGTGCCAGTAGGTAACTCATCCTATTACAGAAGGTTCAGGGGTGAGGTGGGAGCTTGGGGCTCATGGCATAGATGAGCTTGCCTGAGGGTACAAATGGTGTTTGACAGCTTTCCTACTCAACAGCCTCTGGGCTGGAAATAAGCATGTTTGGCTTTGCGAAAGTGGTAAGCTTCCTTGTGTTCCCTCATGGAGCTTGTGCTCACTTTGTGGTTCACAGATGCTGAAGAGAAGCGGAATATGAAAGAGGGCCCACGGGTCATTTATGATGAGAAGAAAAGCACTGTCTACAGCTATGCCTATTTCCACTTCATGTTCTTCTTGGCTTCCCTCTATGTGATGATGACCGTCACCAACTGGTTCAAGTGAGTGGCCCCTCGTCTTAGATGTTTTAGAAGTTAATTTTTTAAAACATCCTGTTCTTGACAGCCTGAAAATCAGACCTCTTGAAGTCAATTAACCTCTTCTCCAAGACCTGCTGCACTCGTCTTCCCAGAAACAGTCCAAGTTCCTGACAGTCTTTTGACATACTTTTAACCCTGGAAATTGGTGATGCTTACTGCAGTCTTAAGGAAATAGGAGGTTAATAGCACATGGACAGTCTATAGAACATAGTAACAGAAACGGAAGAAGAACTTAGAATTCTTAAGCAATCATCTGGCTTTTAGAAAAGAGATGATACTCTTTTTTTCTACTTTGTCTTTTTTTTTTTTTTTAACACTTTCATTACAAAAGTTTGAAACATCTCAAAAAAAAACACTAATATGTAAGTATGAAAAGTAGCATAGGCCCTCCACCCCAACTCCATAACCACTGCTAATCAAATGATGTATTTCCTTTCATTTCTTTTCTGTGCATGTATAAGCCTGTATAATTTTTTTAAACATAAGTGTGATTACACATACTTTCTCCCTAGAGGGTTGGGTTTTTTTTTTGTTTGTTTTTTTGTTTTTTTAACTCACATGATGAGTCTGACTTTCCCTGTTACTACATGAAGGTTCTTTTCGATTCCTTTTGTATCTTTCTTTGATCCAGAGTTTTTGTTGGATCATAATTTAGTGTACATTAGGATATACCTAAGGTAGACATTAGAATAACTTAGGATAGATATTTGGGCTTCCCTGATAGCTCAGTTGGTAAAGAATCTGCCTGCAATGCAGGAGGCCCCAGTTCAATTCCTGGGTTAGAAAGATCCACTGGAGAAGAAATAGGCTACCCACTCCAGTATTATTGGGCTTCCCTTGTGGCTTAGCTGGTAAAGAATCTGCCTGCAGTGTGGGAGACCTGGGTTTGATCCCTGGGTTGGGAAGATTCCCCTGGAGAAGGGAAAGGCTTTACCCACTCCAGTATTCTGGCCTGAAGAATTTATTTAGACTCATTGTGCAACAGACATGCGTGGCTCCTCTGGGCCACGCTGCTGTGGGTGGCAGGGCCTGTATTCTAGTGCGGGAGGTGGATAGTGGTGCACATCAAATACAGTATGTCAGACACTGATGACTACTGGGGAGGAAAGTGAGGAAGAAGAACAAGGAGCGGGGCCGGGGATGTTGGGGGCAGAGGTTGCCAACAGACTGATGGGGAAGGCTTCCCTGAGGAGATCTTCCCAGGCAGCCTGAGGGAGAAGAGGGCATTGGAGCCTCTTGTGCTTCGCAGTGTGCCAGGGAATTCCTGGAACATTTTGGCTTGGGAAGCTTCAAAAAGGTTGGAGGCAGAAAATAACAGTATCAAAGATGTGTTAAAACTGGAGCCCTCTCTCGATCCTGGTGGGTAAAAATGGTATAGGCACTTTGGAAAATAGTTCCTCAGAATGTTGAACACAGAGTTGTTATATGATCCCGCAGCTGTACTCCTAATGATATACTCAAGAGGAGAAAAACACACATCCATGCGAAAGCTTATACACAAATGTTCATGGCAGCATTGTTCATAATAGCTAAGTGGAAGCAACCAAATGCCCATCAGCTGACAAATGGATAAACAAAAGGTGCTATATCCACACAATGGAATATTCCTCCACAACAGAAAGGAATAAAGTTACATACTACAGCATGGAGACACCCCAAAAGAAATATGCTGAGAAAAGCCAGTCACAAGAGGCCACTTGATTCCATGCCCGGTGACATGTCCAGAACTGGCAAAGCCATACAGACAGAAAGTGGTTAAGTCATGCCAGGGGCCAAGTGGAGGAGGAAATGGGAGGCCAGCTAAAGGGTGCAGGGTTTCTTTCTAGGGTGATGAGAATGTTCTAGAATTGACTGTGGTGGTGGTTACACAAGTCTATGAATATAATAAGAATCATGTGCTTTAAGTGGGTGTGCATTATATTAATATCTGAATTGAGTTGCTAGGGAAAAAAGAAAGGCTGGTGTGGGATGGCGGTGGAAGCAGGGAGAGACACTTGGTGGGAAGAGACCTTTCCACCACCTGTTCTCTTCCTGCTCTGACCACACCTGGGTCTCTTGTTTCTACAGCTATGAAAGTGCCAACATCGAGAACTTCTTCAGCGGGAGCTGGTCCATCTTTTGGGTCAAGATGGCTTCCTGCTGGATATGTGTTCTCCTGTACCTGGGTACACTGATTGCCCCCCTCTGTCGACCCTCTCCGCAGTACTCCGTGTGAGGATCTGAGCAATCTCCTTGGTTCTGCAGCAGAAAGTGATGCCCTTGAACAAATATCCCAGGAGTCAAGCAGTGACTGGTACTTTGTGACAAGCTGGCATTCCCCTGGCTGGCTTCACTGGGTCTGAAAAACCTTCAGGGGGGAAAAAAAATTACTTGATTCACTTTTTGTAATTCTGAAGTTCAAAAAGAAGCTACCAATTTGCCCCTAAAGAATTGAAAATTTCACCTAAGTTGATGCTGAGTGTTTATAGATTTTGTACGTGTTTTACCCCTAAATATTGGGATAGTGGTCAGGCTAGTATTTTCCTTCTGCATGTTTTTACCAGGACAGAGTTTGGGGAATGACATCTTTTCACAGGGATAAAAGCTTACTTTGTGTGGCCTATTACCTATCCCTGAAATAGACATGACAAAATCTGGAGCCCTTTGCCCCCAGTAGAAGGCAGACCCCTCAGAAGGCTCCACACCTCAGCCTGCAGAGCTCCTGCTCACCGTCCTGGTATTTATTGGCTCCAAGAGGAAGCATCTGCTTTTCATTCCACCCCTGTGCCATCTTCTCCCACCCCCGACACGTTTCCCTTTGAAGTTGTGATGCTGGGAATCACAGGCTTCACTCTGCCCTTGCCCTTCCCAGAGGTGCCCTCATCCCTTTGGGTTCAGCATCTTTCTTATAATGTGAAAAAGCACACTTTGCCATCACCACCCATGTGATTCCCCCCCCCGAGATTGTCACCGCCTGATCTGAGTTACTGCCTTAGTGACTTGCTTTGTAACTCAGATCAGGCGGTGATGGAGCCATTTGACCCTTACTCGTGGTGGTGTTCACGTGATGATAGAACAATGTTCGTGTTGTTGTCTTTGCTATAGTTCTTGTTTGTGGGTTGATAGTCATAATACTTTTGGACCTTATTGGGAAGTTGCTTCTCGACTGAAGCCTACTGCACCCCTCTTTCCATTACTGAAGTCAACCAGTTTCTCTTCCACGCGAGGCCTTTGAAATTGTAAAAGCAAAAGGGCTTTTGTTTTCCAGATCTGTAATGTGACCACACCATTAATGTCCCTTATGATTTTAGGGGTAGGTTTGCTAAGGTGAGAATCAGAGGCAGCACCTCAAACAGGGCTGACCAGGTAAGGCCTCCAATTATACAAATTGTAGAAGTGACCAGATGATATACTTAGAAGAAAAGGTGGGTGGGATGGGGAGTTATTTAATTAAGCCATGAGCAAAAGCCACAGAAACTTCCAAAGTACATACTCCTAAGGTGACACTTAAGAGAGATTTGACTCTAGGCAGCTGTGTAAGAAGATCTCCATTTTCAGTGTTGATGCTCTCGTCCAGGGAGGAGTTTACACAGTGGAATGTCCACCGGAGACCCCAGTGGAGACACAGCGGGGACCCACCTCTTAGTATTTCATGCAGGATGGAAAGAATCCTCTCGGCACGTCGGGTCCCCCATAAGCTGGGCTCCAGGGTGCCAAATGCTGACCTGGGAAATTAGTCCCGCTCTTCATTTCCACGCACTCCTTTGCCCTCCTCTCAAGAAAATGAGGGAGTTGGGTGGACGCAAGGGGCATACAGTGGATGCATTCCTCCAGAAACTTGCCTTAGTTATAGTGTTGGAGATTCACTTGTTAAAGGCACTCCTTGTGTGTGTGAGAGAGCCTTGTTTTGTACACTCGATCAAGTTTTTTTTTTTTCCCCCCCAGATCAGGAGTCTTCAAACTTGGTCCAGAGATCTTCTGTAGGCACAGAATGAGTGGTTGCCGTGTGTGGCCCACAGGGAAGCCTGTAGGGGTGGGAGTTCTGTGGTCAGACAGGTGGCGGCAGTGGGTGGCCTGTGCCACAGCACCCTGGCAGGGGCCCCTGCAGTGGCTGGTGCAGGGAGAGGCTCTGGGTAAGCGAGACTGGCTTTACAAAGATCACAAGGACAGGCAGGTCAAGAGCTGGGGTGCTGTCGGTAGCTGGTTTTGTTGTGTTTTCTTCCTGCTAGGGTCTAGCATCCAACTCTGACTTTCGAGCTGGCCCTTCCCGTGCAGAAACTAGCTCAGGAAGACACAGAGGAAAGGACAACACCAGTGGCCAGGCTTCCTTCCTGAGCCCCTCTCCCCCGCAGCCAACCCACATTCTCCAGCTGCTTAAGACTTGGTTGGTGCCTGATAATGTTCCTTACTGAAGGTCGGTCTGATACAAGAAGAGTTACAGTCATTCTGATTTTTATTCTCAACTGAACATTTAAGCAGTTTTATCCAAATGATCAAGAGAGATGTGGACGTTTTCTGAGGACTAAGGGTATATAAATAAGATGTTGACTTTAATGATTATTAATTGCAGTAAACAGTACTCAGGTGATAAGTCAACATTCATGGGTTTAAAGAGTCTACGTTTTTGTGCTATTATGTTTTAAGAAACTGGAAATACAGTGCCAATTGCTTTGAGTTGCTGTTAAGGGTGATGTTCATTTGATAAATTCACTGATAATCTTTTCAAAATAATAGACTTTGCTTCCTACAACTTTTTATACATGATTTAAAAAGTGCGTTCTCAGAAGCTGCTGGTCAGATTCCTTTAGCCATGAGAGCTGAAGATTTTTTAAAACTATGTGTAAGCTTCCTCGGTGCTGTTCATCCGATGTGGAAATTTTTTCACTTCTCATTTTCACGAGTAAATACACATAAATAGAGGAAGGGATTCTTCTGGGAGTGTTGCTGTTTATGTCTAGATGTGTCTCCTGACTGGAGACCAGAGACTTTCTCACCAAAGGCTTTCAGAAACCCTACTTGGTCCCTACTGGGTTGATTTTTTTTTTTTTTTTTAATGCTGGTTAGTTGGTTTCGTTTTTGTCCTCACAATTTCTTGGGAAATGGCTTGAAAGAATCGTTTGCCAGAAGTCCTTGGAGCTCCTTCGTAGCGTAGGTGGGCTGTGTGCATGTGGGCCAGTGGAGGTTGGGGGTCCCGGGGGCTTTGGGATTCTGGTGGCCAGCGAGGGTGCTCCCATACCCCTTTGTTTATTTCCAGTTGCTCAGAGATGCCTTCACTGTGGTTGACCTCTGTGTACTGCTAATTTCCCCCACATTGTCTCCTTCTGCCTTTTTAAGATTATTTGCTTATTTATAATAATTTTGGCCAGAAGTTTACTACCATTGGTGCTTCCTGTTACCCTGAGAAGGGAATTCCAGAGCCTGTATGCATTTACGCTGCCTGGGTCTTTTTCTCCTTTGATTGCCTTTCTAAAGAGCATCTCATTTTGGTGTACATTCATGTCCTACCCTTCTTGAAAATGAAAGGCAGTTTTAGGTATAACTAAGAAGGATGTGATCTTGGGCCAGGATCCCACATGTCCAGAGAGCCCCCTGGGCTCTCCTTCATTGAGGATGGCGCCGATACCCCTGGGTTCATGCCGTTCTCTGTAGGGTATTCTCCTTGATTGACTAAATCCCTCTGACTTCGTTCTTAACTGTGTTTCCTGCCGTCCTTAATATATTTGTAAAGCCTCAGACATTTTAATCCAGTTTTGTATTTTAGGCAGAGATGTGCTCTCTAATATACTCGCTTAGCAGGATACAGATCTTTGGAATTAATGCTAACCATTCTAAAGATTTCTCTCTCTCTTTTTTTTCCCTTCCTCAGTAAATCATTTACAGAAGTGTTCATTTTGAGAGGATGAAGTATTTGGCTTTTACCAAAGAGGCGTTCTTTTTTTAAAAGCAAAATCCTTTCAGCAAAAACTTAACTTGGGGAATGGTGGATTAAGAATGCATTTGTCCACATCCACTTCTGTAGGTGTTAACCATGTTTATGTGAGTAAAATGTTAGAAAGAACTCTTTAAGGTAATCCTTTGTGGTGAAGGATCCTGGGAAATTCTCTCAGGTAAAGAAAGCTTGCAGCAGATGGGTAATATATGTCTTGAGAGCTATTTATAAGAAATTTAAGGATTGTTTTGTTTTCCTTTATTAAAGATTTAAGGTTATTTTACTTTGAAAAAAAACTACAGAAATTTTATAGTCATAACTTTGTTACTTTTTAAAAAAAACTTGTCTGAAATAATTAGATGTAGCCAAATTATGTGGTTATGTTTTGCTGTTAGAATTTGAAAATGTAGTATGTGTGGTAATCTACTGTTTGAAATTTATAATGGTCTTAGATATGTTTGAGTTTTGGTAACTTTTAAAACTAGTTATTTTTTTTTTGTTTTAAGTCACAAAGGCACCTATGGATTTATAATTGGGGTTTTTTTGAACGCTAATTTTTCTATGAAGAAGCCGAAGTTGACCAGTCTTTTCCTAGGTGGAAAACTCAAAACTTGTTAACTCTGTACTTTAATAAAATTAAAAAATGAAAACTATGTTTTTTTTTCTTCTTCTTTCTGTTGAATATATTTATAAATAAAGTCTGCCAGGTACCATTTTCCAAAGATGTCTTCAAATGTTAATTCAATCTCAAGTTTCATAGAGTCTGTTCTGCTTCTAGAAGATACAAACAGGAAAACCCAAGTTTTTTGCCTTTTTCCTTGCTGAAAGCCTCTACAACCTGCTTTCTTCTTATTTTTTTTTTAATTTACTTTGCTGTGAAGGGTCTTTGCTGCGGTGCTCACAATCTTTAGTCATGGCATGCAACTCTTAGTTGCTGGACCAAGGATCAAAGCTGGGCCTCCTACATGGGAGCATGCTGTGTGACAATACTTATATTTTGGCAGAAGCCGTCTTATATAACTAACTGAGATTAGGAGACACTTAAGAGTCTTAGAAATCTTCTGTTTAGCCAGAAGATTTGGCACTTCCTTAAATCTTTGAAAGCTTAATAAGAGGCTTTATCTTGACCTTGAGGCTACATTTTTACTTGTGGCATCTTAGAAATGATAAGTAGTTAATAAAACAGTGTGGTTGGAAAGATATTTCATTGAGTGTTTTTCAGTGTGTTGTTGAATGAAAAAAAAAATTGTTCAGTGTGATCCAAATCCTGCATGTATGAAATCTTTAAAAAAAAATAATTCTGGAACTTGTTAAAACAGTAAGACTTAGGAATTTCCTGGTGGTCTAGTGGTTAGGACTCAGCATGTTCACTGTGCGGGAGGGGTTGGGGAGGAGGGGGGACTTGGACAGTGAGGGCGGAGAAATCAACTCAATACAAGGATAAGTGGGGATTGATAGCCAACAAGCAGAGGGATGAGGTGGTTGGATGATATCACCACCTCATTAGACATGAGTTTGAGCAAGCTCCAGGAGACAGTGAAGGACAGGGAAGCCTGGCATGCTGTAGTCCATGGGGTTTCAAAGAGTTGGACATGACTGAGTGACTGAACAACAAGAAAAGCAGAGGGAGGGGATCCAGTAGATGGAAAATTACAAGAGGAGATCTCAGGTAGAGAGATTCTTTCTCAAGGTAGACAGGCCAAGTGTAAGCAGACAGGGTAGGGGACCCTAGAGAAAGAACCAGGCATAACTTTAGTAACAGAAGCCGTTTTAGGCCTGAGCTATTTTGTGATCTAAGCCTGGCCACAGTGCCTGCCCTTGCAGAGGGATAGGTCTCAGTAGTTAATGATATTAAAGGAACAAAAGAAGGTAAGAACTAGTAACTACCAGGACAAGGAGATAACCTAACTTCTTCAGAGACAACATGTCATTTGTAAAGACTCCCAGTTCTGTTTCAAAAGTCAAGATTAATCCAAAGCACGTTCTTGAGTTGTTTTGCAGAATTCAACTCCACAGGAGTCCTCAACCATCAGATTAACTGGAACCTAAGAGATGATGGGCTTCCCAGGTGGCACAGTGGTAAAGAATCTGCCTGCCAATGCAGGAGACACAGAAGAAGCACGTTTGCTCCCTGGGATGAGAAGATCCCCTGGAGTAGGAAATGGCCACCCACTCCAATATTCTTTGTCTGGAAAAGTCCATGGACAGAGGAGCCTTGTGGGCTGCAGTCCATGGGATCTCAAAGAGTTGGACATGACTGAAAACAAGATACACGCAAGGGATGATGATGATTTTTTTCTGATCCTCATGACTCCTATCAACTACAGCCTGGACTCTGTCAATTGTTGCCCCAATTCTATGCCATATTCTCCTCTGCTCACACCCCTTCATGAATACACATGTCCCCTTAGCTTAAAACTTACCAAGTTTTTTTGTTCAGGGAGACACTGCTTTGGGAAAGATCCCCAGTGTCCTTACTTGCTGCAAGTGATAATAAATCCTTCCTTCTCTCAGTCTTTGGCTTGTATCTTTTGGCTGTGAAACCCACCAAGAGGCAAACCCAGTTCCTGGGTAACGAAAGGACTTTACACCAAAGACGGGGGGAATGAAGAACTTCAGATGTCAAGGGTGGGGAGTCTTGCTAAGCCAAGGTTGTGCTGCCCTGGCAAGGACAGAATGGATGTGGAAGGCTAAGGTTGAGGTCTGGTCAAGAAGAGAGCTCAGAGGAGCCTGGTTTGGTCAAGGAGATGGACTTGGTCAGAACACACACATAGTGCTCGCATGCTTGGAGAAAATGCACCCAAAGCGTACACCTATTGTTTCGTCCCTACCCTCCGTTTCCTTCATATTTTGGGAACTGTTCACATAGTTGTAGCAGGAGCAGCTATTTTCTTTCCATATAATTGTCATAGCTACAGTTAGTTGATTCAGGATTGGACTTTTCATTTAAGCTGGGTGATCAGCCTCTCTGGAAGTTTGGACTTGAAGTGAGGAGTTGGGAAGCTTAAACGATGTTGTTAGTGTCTGGTTTAGGTATTACAAACACAGGGAGAGAAAGCCAATTTGTGAAGATCTGGGATTAAAATGGGTGTGCAGAGGGGCAGGTATGAAAGAGGGAAGGGGTGGGGCAGAGAGAATGGGCTTCCGGGTTTTCAGGGTATTCTTAACGTTCCCCACTCGAATCCCATTCTGGAGCCTCTGTTTGAAATAGCAACGATAGCGATTGTTCATTGAGCATTTGATGTATGCTTTGTAAAATTCTCATAATGACCCTGTGGAAATTACTGTTCTAACTTTCATTTTAAATTTAGCGGGGGAAAGGCAAACTTTTCTTAAAATCCTTCCTGCGGTTATTTTTTTTTTTAACAGAGGTGGCCAAATCTTACCTCTTCCCACCCATCTTTCCCATCTCCTTTTCTTTACCATTTTCCATCCCTCAAGGTTTTCCCTTTTAGGTCAGTTTTTGCTTTTAATACACAGAACTTCCTCCTGGTTTCTGTGTTTGCATAGGTATTATATCAGTAAGAAATTGCCTCTGAGTTATAACAGAGTGAACTTCAGTGTCTTAAACACATGGGATTTTGGTTCAGCATCCCAAGGATGTCAGGCCAAAGGTTGCTGTGAATTTCTGGCTCTTTTCTGAACTCCAGGGGTTACTTTGCAGATTTATCTTATTTATACTCCAAGCAGAAGACCAAGGAAGAGCTCAGGGCTCATGAAGAGAAAAGCACATTGCATATTTCAGCACAGGAAGCATAAAGGCCTGAAATATCTTGTTATTGCCAGAAAACAGGAAGAATTTTAAAGACCCTCTGATGACAAGCTAAATTATGTCCAGTAATAACTATTACCTAGAAATAAGTCTTGTAATCATTATTGTATGTTTATGTATATTTTTCTGCCTTTTTAAAGGGAGAAAGTGAGTGAAAAGACTCGAGTTAGAATTATAATATTAATAAAAATTCAAAAGATACAGGTAATTAAGTTTAAAGTCAATGTTTAAATGCTTAAATCACTAAGTTTATAAGGTTAAACTTTTTAGGTTTCCTGTGTTTTAATTATTTAGAAAGTTTTGTCTATGCTAATGTGAGTCATCATTGTTGGGTTTTTGAAAGGTTTGAGAAAATCAAATGTATCAAAATTAAATTGTACTTTGAAATTTCTAAGACTTTTTTAAAAAATATGATGAATGTTTTATTGCATTTATCACTTTTTTAAGCCAAAGTATTTCTCACATTTATAAACCAAATGTATTTATCACATTGATAGGCCAAAGAGATGTTAATCAAAAACAAACATAAAATTATTAATCAATCTTCAAATAAAATGATATGAGTTTAAAAGGTTTTAAATTATTTTAAAATATATATAATATATATAATTTAATATATAAAATGGAAGTTGAAATATTTCAGTACATAAATGCTGTCTTCAAACATAATAAAAATTTAGATTCTTTGGGTGTGTCAGTCAGTATAGGCTAAGATATGCTGTGGTAACAAGCAAGCCTAAAAATCTCAGTGTTTACAATGACTAAAGTTCAGTTCTCACTCACAATGCATTTCAGTTATCAGCTGTCTGCAGTTCTGCTCCAAGTTCTCTTCATTCTGAGAGCCAGACTGATACAGCAGCCCCTATTTGGGACGTTGCTGATGAAGGTGGCTGAATTCGCCACTCCAAAAAATGCTACTTTGGAAAAAGGCAATTGAGAATATATAAGACAAGTTCTTTGCCCTTCCCTATTTGTCTGAAAGCAGAACATAAATTTAGAAAAGCATCCCTCTTCCCCCCTCTACCAGAAAGGACAAGCATTAATCCCTGGAGATGACTTTGGACCCTTATCCATGGAGAAGACATTGACTTAAATCTGCATAATAAACCTTTCTCTAATTTGCCATGCTTTTCCTAGTCACCTCTTCATCCTTGGCTTGCCCCATACCTTTTCTTTGCCTTTAGCTAAAGATGGTATTTAAATCTGAGTTCAAAGCTACTTTTGAGAGTTACTAATTTTTCCTGTATATTTCCCATGTATACGTGATGTATAAAATAAAGGGTACCAAAACATCCCATCCCAAAATATGCCACTTGGATGTATTGATTATTTTGAGCTATAGCAAGTAAGGAGCAATGCAGGGAGAGGCTTTCTCTGAATGCCCCTGGCCTGCTTATAGACAGATCCTCCAAAAGGGACTCAATAGTCATAGACCCTGTTGACTAAAAAGATGCACGATGTGAGAGTTTTGAGTTAAGTGTTATTTGGGGCAAAATGAGGATTTCCGCCCAGGAAACAATACCTCAGATAGCTCTGAGAAACTGCTCCAGAGAAGCAGTGGGGCAAGAGAAGTGAAGTCAAAGTTGCTCAGTCGTGCCAAACTCTTTGCGACCCCATGGACTATACAGTCCATGGAATTCTCCAGGCCAGAATACTGAAGTGGGTAGCCTTTCCGTTCTCCAGGGGATCTTCCCAGTGCAGGGACTGAACTCAGGTCTCCCGCATTACCAGCTGAGCCACAAGGGAAGCCCAGCCCCTATATAGTTAAGAAGCTTATCTGTGAAAAACTTTCAAGGTCAATATATGTGATTTTGGTGAATGGGGAATTCACACAATCATGAACTTCTCTTACAGAAGATTTTCTGCTAGTCACAAGGAGCTGATGTCACTATGAAGGGATTTAGTGCTTTTTTTGGATTTGAGGCTTGGGATCTTGAAATCAGTTCCTGAAAATATCTAACTAAAGTCTTCTTCTACCAGTTTTCCTGCAGCACAAAGCACCTCACCCTGAACTCCCTCCGGGAGTGTTGAAGGTCAGCACCTGCAGCAGCACAGGGTTCAGTCTCCAAACAGGCAGATGGCAAAGGCCCCCGGCAGGTTTGTAGTTGACAATCCCTTCCCCGGGGAATGTCATCAAAGACTAGAAGTTGCCCCCACACCCAGATTTCAACATAAGCCCCCATCTGTTCTTCTAAGGGTCCGTTTATTTATCTTTCTTAAAAATCATTTACTCTTCCCTAAGATGCCTATGTCCCCTTTCTCCTTTCCCTATTAAGATGGTATGTACGTGAATTGTAAGCCACTTTGGGGAGCCAGTTTTCCCTGAGCATCTTTCATGTATATGTGAGGTATGCATGTTAATAAATGTGTCTATTTTTCTTTTGTTAATGTGTTATATTACAGAGGTCTCAGCTTAGAAGAATGGAGGGAGACTTTTTTTTTTCTTCTCATATACATTGGTTTCAAGAAAGAACACTGGCAGAATCACAAAGTGACTCTCAGAGCTTCTTCCTCAAGGTGGTATACATCACATCTGTTATCACTGTATTGATCAAAGCACATCCTATGGCCACTCTTGAGGTCAACAGACGGGGGAAGTATAATCTTCCCACACGGAGAGGTGTCTCAAATCACATAGTCAAGGCTGGTGCAATAAGGCAGGCAAGTGTTACCCTCCCCCAGAGTGGGGAAGCTGATATTTTGAACAATAATATAATCTAATATAATGGGGAATAAGATTTTTAAAAATTCTTACAATGTACTTTTTCCCCTTGTTATACATGAGGTCAATGTGTCTTAACTTACAGAAACGATCGTTTCTGGGTATTGGAATTAGGGTGATTTTTAATTTTCTCCTTTGAAAACTTCTATAGTGAATATATGTTTCTTTTGAGAGTAAAATTTCAATTTAGAAATTCTTATTAAAAATTACTTTCAAATGTAAACAGAAAAAGAAAAACTTAAGACAAAAATTTATTTCATAACCAGATTAAAATTTATAAATTTTATTTGAACGAAAAAGGCAGTTATCCACATAACTAATCTGTTATTTTTAATACAGGAGGGGTGATATGTCCAAAACTTTTAATATCTCACAACATAGAAGGAAAAAATAAGTTGTATAGCTTGTGTTTTAGGTATCTCTCTATCCAACCTGTCAGCTTAGAGTGTGGTTATGAAATGGAATGTGTTTGTTAAATAAATACCTCAGTACATGATGAATGTTGGTTAGTTGGCTGGGGAAAGCATAGTCTCATGATGACTTAGAGGCATTTAGTGTTACAAGATACATTCTTTTGTGGTTATCTGGCTGATGTCATGGAATTCTGACTTTTGCCACCAGGGAAGATGATATTTCTCCTTGGCAGGAAACTTAAAATACTTAGTACAGTTTGGATCTCATTGCATGTTATCACAGTGAAACTTTCGTGCTTAATTGGCTCTCCTTTGCATCTGATTTTACAGTCAGTGCTGGTCTTACTGATGAACTAGCTTTTTGTAATCCAAGTTGGATTTCTGCCTAATTGGTTGTTTCTGTCCCAACTCTACATGGTGGTTGAGACAAAATCAGATTTTCAGTTCTCCCCTCTACCCCACCACTTTGGTTATTCAGTATATTTAAATGAATTTTCATAATGATAATCCTAAAATGTTCTTCTCTTCTCTTTTGTCTCTTGGAGACAAGAAAGCTCGCAAGATCACATTGATAGGTGACTGACTCATAAGCTCCTCCTTGCTCAGATATAATCTCTGAACTGAGCAAGCTTTAGATGAAGCTTGCAAGAAGGCTCATGATTCAGCCTGTGATCCCACCAATAAATGGTGATAGAATCAATCTCTTTAGGTCTTTCTTCCATTTTTTCAAGTAATAACTTTACATCTCTATATCTTCCTCCCACCACTCAACCCACAGCATGGCCTTTTTTTGATCCATGTGATAACATCTCTTGAATCAATTTGCTCTTCTCTATCTCCAGGCCTTTTTAGTTCACCTTAGAACCCCAAGATTAGTAAAACAAACTTGCGCAACTGGCTCTCTCAATTTTCAGAGATGCCCGATTCTTTACTAGCGTCGGTGACCTTTCAAGAATGTAAATCTAGTAATCTAGGTCACTCCTGTGTAAGGAGCCCTAGGCTTCATCATATATTTATGGCCCTCAAGTCCCAGAGACCTGGCCTCTGCCCCTCTCTCGTCTACCTCCCAGTGCTCTCACCCTAATACTTCTCGTGTCAACTTTGCAGTACTATTCAATCCTTTGGTATCCCTAAATGTCCCTCCTGGATCATGAATTTGATTCTGCCGGGAGCATTCCTCCGTCCTTCATTTCTACCAGCCTCCCTAAATTTCAAGCTTCCTTTCAGATACCTGTTCTTTCAGGACACACTTCTTAAAACAGTTCCCCCCTCAGCCCCACTCCTGTTCAGATTTGGGTTATAGAAGGCGCATAATACTTTTCACGGTATTGTAATTTTCCAGTTTTGTGGTGGCATCCTCTTCTCCGTGAGGGCAGAGACGATGGGTTTTTTCACCACAGTATACCTAGCACCTAGGATAATGCTGCAATGCTAGGATGTGCAATTGCTGTTTGTTAAATGGATGGATGGATCTCTTCCCAAGGAAAATCAGTAACTAGACCATGTTGGTTAGTGATACTGGGAGGCACAGAATCTAGCACCACACAACTACCATCTCCCTGTGCCATCGGGGATGGAAGGAACCCCTATCAGGTTGTCTGCCTCCATCCATTTACTTTGCAAACTGTCCCAGCCCTCCTTCCCCCTCATAGGGTTACAGGGATGGACTCCTGGTCGCTCTGGTCATAACCAAGGCTGCCCGCAGCCATCACCAACTGGGTTCGGGGTTGGGGACTATTCTAGGATGAATTATTTTATCCTAGAATATAGAATTGTAGTAGTTGGTGAATTAGTTGGTGAATTATTCTAAGATAGACCCTGTGTCCCTTCCCCTGGAGACTAGACAGAGATCAAGAGAAGAAAAAAGAAGGGGAAAGGGGAATTATCTCTGAAAATAACTCCCCCTTGTCTAGACAAGCACCATTTGACATAGGCCCTGTTCATGGTCATGTTTTCTGCCCTGTGGACCAGAAACCCAGAGATTTCTGTTGGGAGCAAGATAAGGTAGAGAAAACTCTCTGAGATAAGAGTTAAGATCGTGAGAGAGCTCTAGTAACTATTCCACACTCTGGTCTTAAGAACTTCACTTGACTCTGAGTTTTCCATGAAACACTCCTGTAGCCTAATAAAATTTTCTTTTATTATTGGTATTGGTGTGGATAACTTAACATTACTAAAAACAGGATGTCACTTTATGTCTTAGAGCCCTAAATCTGCTTGAAAAATAAGTACAGAAATGAAGACGAGCTACAGGAGAGCAAGCAAAAGCTCTCCAGATCTTGCAGGGGCATCAGTCACCCTCACAGGTGCTTGGCAGATGCAAAGGCAGGCAAAGGAGTAGAAGAGCTTGATAGTGGAAGGTTATGTTCTGATTGGAAGCCGCTGCCATGAAGAAACTTGTTTGCAGGCTAACAGGCTAACTAGATGCAGGCATCTCTTGTGGTTGGTATGGGTGGAGATTTAGCTTTCTCTACTTAGTCCTAAATTGGAAGTGGGGGCAAAAATTATGGAAGCTCTCAGTTATTAATCAAATTCTGGCCATTTTGAGTCAATCACTACAAAGGTTGTTGTTTGGATTCCTGGGTTGGTTGCTTCATGTTGTGGGTCAGAGTTCTTGTGTGTGTTTTTGGTTGTCGGTTCTTTTTTTTTTTTTTAAACTGTACAGCACAGCCTGTAGGATTTTAGTTGCCTGATCCTGGAGGGATTGAATCCAGGACCCCAACAGTGAGAGTGCCAAGTCCTAACTGGACTGCCAGGAAATCCCCCAGCATTCTATTTCCATATATATAAGCTGGCCATTGTCCATTTATTTCAGTATCTCATGATGATACTTGTATGTATCTACCTCCTTTACTTTAAAAAAAAAATAGTAAAAGAAACTTCTTGAATTCATCTTGGTCAAGGGCATAATGTGTGTGGAAACATGTTCTGCTTTTGGAAGGCGTTTTAGCATAAGAGACACAGAAAGAAGTATATGCATCAGGCTGGGGTTCCAGGAGATGTGATCAGAAGAAGCCACCTTCCTGGAGAACAGTGGGAAATGCCAGATCGTCCACGTTCATCAGGCTTGGAAATCTGCTGGGAGGTCCAAGTCAGCACAGTGGCTTTGGAGTCACTTTGCCAAACTTCGTTTTCTTTGCCAGCAGTGCCACATCTAAGGCTTGGATTTGAGGGCTGGTGAAATGGGAAGTGGAGCGTCTGCTCACATAGCTGCAACTAACACCCAGACTGTTCATGTTCCCCTCAGATTCCAAGTGCCACAGGGCTCCCTCATATACAGTGGGGACACAGAACGATGTCTCCACTAAAAGAATGCTTGGGTATCACCTAACCTGCTTTCTACCACCTCCTCGTAGAATTCTTTAAAAAAACAAAAAAAAACTAGGTGAGGAAACAGATTTAGAAAATATATTGGTTTTCTGTGGCAGCTGTAACGAATTATCACAAACTTAGTGGTTTAAGCAACACAATTGAATTTGTTCACAGTTCTGGAGGTCAGAAGTCTGGGTGGGCTTGGTGAGGTTTTTTTCCTCAGGGTATCACAGGGCCAGAAAGTAAGCATTGGCTAGCTGGAGCTCGTCTCTGCAACCTCTGGGACGAATCTGCTTCCAAAGTCTTTCAAGTTATTGGCAGAAGTCAGTTCTCTGCGGCTGTAGGTCTGAGGTTCCGGTTTCCTCCCTGGCTGCTAGCCAGGGGCCACCCTCAGTCCCTTCTCAAATGGCCCTCCATCTCCGGAGCAGCAAAAGCATATGGAGCCCTCTCATGCTCCAGTCTCTCTGACTCCCCCTTCTGAGCTTTAAAGGACTCACGTGACTGGATCCGGTCCACCCAGATAATCTCCTCACGTTAAGGCCAATTGACTTGGAGCTTTAGTTATATCTGAAGAATTCCTTCACAGAAATCTGGAGATTAGTGTTTAATTGAATGAGTAACCAGAGGACAGGACTCTCAGAGAGGCCATCTTAAGATTTGCTTACTACATGTTTTATATTACAAAGAAATTCTGAGCAGAGAGAGACTCTTGAACCAGTTCTAGGTAATGTGTAATTATTACGTAAAGGCGGAGAAAAAAGATGAACATTTTTCTGACCATCTATACATTCATTGTTAAAAAAAAAATTCCTGAAGGTATAGGGACTTCATTCTCATTTGCAAAAAAAAAAAAAAAATCCAAGGCAGATATTCTGATTGGTGGGTGGCCTTCCTCTACCCAGTGATGCAGAGACCCCCAGGTTCCATCCGTATTGTAGCTCCCCACTTTCCTAGGGCCATCGCCTGCATCCAATTGGTGCAAGATGAAAGAACAGGAAGGACATGCATCTCCTCTTCAAGCCTTTGTCTAGCGGAATCACACATTATTTACAATCATTCCCTTGGTGTCAACTAGTTACGTGACTGTGCCAAAGTGTCAGGATGCTTGGAAATATAGTCTAGCTGTGTATTCATGAAGAAGAAATGGATTGGTGAATAGTAGTAGTCTCTGCTTCAACCTACTGTGTGCTGGCACCTTACATAATTCTCATTTAATTAACACCACAGCCCTGAGAGGTATATTGGTCTACTCAAGAGAACTGGAAACTGACAGCCAGAGATAGAATTTTCACACGGTTCCACAGCTGTTATGTGAAGGACCTAAGCTAGGGTCTATATCCTCTTTGACTCCCAAACTCTGTTTCCAGTTTGACATATTAGTTCTTCTATAGAGTGTTTGGAGATTAAGCTCTTGTTTAGGGAAGGGTTGGTTGAATTATAATTTGATTATCATGGCTGTTTTTCTCCAAGTGAATCAGAGTTACCTAAGTGGGTTGTTTGAAATCATTAGTTTCTAATCCCACCCACTAAAGTTTCATTCAGCCAGTCTGGGAGTGGGAGGGGAAGCAGAAATCTGCATTAAAGTGAGCGTCTTGGGTTATTCAGATGTGTTGAAATGTTTGTAATATGCCAGTGCAGCCCGCCCTTCTGGGATAGGGAACATGAAGAGGTGAATTCCCACTTGTGGTCTGGTAAAGGGCCCTTCGCTAGGATTTTGGGTTCTGATCTGTTTATGAAATTCTGAGGCTTCTCCAGAGTATCTTTCCCTGCCCCACTCCAAGGAATGAGGTCACTGGGAGGGATTTTTTTTAAAGGGTAACAACACGGCTGAGTGAGGCCAATTGCATGCCTGTCTAATTATTATTCTATTCTCTGCCCAAAGCCCACCCATCTGAGCCCTGCAATGCTCAGCTTGGGGTCACTGTTGGACTCCTCTAACAGCCTCCTTCAGATGCGTAGAACTTGAACCCAACTTCCTATCATCTGTGAAATCTCATGTCATTGGTGGTGGTCCTTGCCTGCGTAGCTTGTTAAGCCGATTTCTCACCCTGTCTTCGTTGAGGATGAAATACTTGCAGGCTTGTGTTAGAAGGACCTGAGAAGGAAGAAAAGCAAGATGCTGCCTGCTGTTGGGAGCTTGCAGCCTCGTAATAGTAGGGTAAACCTACCACTAATGAGAGGAGTAGTGTTTACAGAAGGAGTTTACATATTAGCTTATTTACTTCTCACAAAACTGGCAAAAACCGAGGCTCAAATTTAAGTAAATTAGTTAAGATGACTCAACTGGTATTTGAATCCAGGTCAGTTTGATTCTAAAGCTCATGTTCTTAGTTTTGAGCAGTAGATTGAAGGAATATGTCCATACCCTAATCCCCCAGAACCTGTGAGTGTGACCTCTGAAATAACGAAGGTGCAGGTCTTGAGATGAAGAGATCCTCCTGGACTATCCAGGTGGGTAACAAGTGTCCTTATAAGGGACACACAGAGGAGAAACAGATACAGAAGAGATGTGACAGCGAGGCAGAGATCGGAGCGGTGATACAGCTACAAGCAAAGGAGTGCTGATAGTCACCAGAAGCTGGAAGGTGTAAGGAATGTTTTGTCCCCTAGAGTGTGGAGGGCCCTACAACACCTTGATTTCAGATTTCTGTACTCCAAAACTGCAAGAAAATAAATTTCTGTGTTCTAAGCTACTGGTTTGTGGCAGGCTTTTGTTTTTAACAGCGGTCACAGGAAACTAATACACTCTATTTAATTTCATCAAAATCCTCAGGGAACATATAATTCAAGGATGAATTATGTTGTGTGCTGAGAGATCTAAAAATGTTTGAAAATCAGAGCAAGAGATCACTGAAATTGCGGATCAGTTGGGCCTATGTAATTATCTGCTAGCACCTCTCCCTGTATCAGGCTTCCATCATCATCACCTTCATCATTTCTGTTACTGTTGACTGCTTAATATGTGCTGGGCACCAGACTAAGTGCTTTTACTGCATCACCTCCGATAAAACTCCCGTCGGTTCTATGAGGTAAGTACTGCTGCTGCTGCTGCTGCTGCTAAGTCGCTTTAGTCATATCCGACTCTGTGCGACCCCATAGACAGCAGCCCACCAGGCTCCCCCGTCCCTGGGATTCTCCAGGCAAGAACACTGGAGTGGGTTGCCATTTCCTTCTCCAATGCATGAAAGTGAAAAGTGAAAGTGAAGTCGCTCAGTCGTGTCCGACTCTTAGTGACCCATGGACTGTAGCCTACCAGGTTCCTCCATCCATGGGATTCTCCAGGCAAGAGTACTGGAGTGGGCTGCCATTGCCTTCTCTGGAGGTAAGTACTACTATTAGCCTATTTTTCATATGAGAACCCTGAGGCTCAGAAAGGTAATTTCCCACCTGTGGTTGTACAGTGAATAAGTGCCCGTGGGAGGCAGGAACTCAGGTCTGTCTTGCTCCTGAGTCTTGGCTTAAGCAGTTTTCTACGCCGTCTTCCCTTTCAGTAAATTTTTACACATGCTTCGTCATTGTGATTAGGGCTCCACCATTTGGGGAGGCCGGGGCCAGAAGGGTGGACTGAGCGTGGTCTCTGTGAGCCTGAGTCCTCTGGGGTATGGCGTGCCTCTCCAGGCCACGGCAGGCGTGACTCCGCAGACGTTTGTTAATGGACAGGATGACAGCTGAGCTCGGGCTGCCTCACAGCCGTTGGAGAAGCATGTGACATCCTCTCGGAGGTAAGTCACCGGTTTCTGCATTGTGTTATTAGGCTGCTACACTGTGTGAGAGAAAGCAGGTGAGCACTGCCTCTCGGCCCTGCCTCACCCACAGGGAGTGGAGGTGTGGCGTGTAGATCCCGGTGAAGAGAATGGGGAATCTGGACTGAAGCTCCCTCTGGGCTGGTAGTGATCTGGACTGACTGACCCTGTCCCAGTCTCTGTTCAGCTAGAGAAAGAGGACACAAGGCTAGATTTTAATTTCTGTTTCTTTTTTGGAAGCTGTCAATGTTATGGATTAAGAACCAGGTAAACTATCCACAGTGCAAGAGAGAATGGAAAATCCTTGGCCCTGACTCTGACAGAAAGCCTGGTTTTAGAATTTGAGAAGGTGATTGGATCTAGTTTGCTTTTCTCCAAGTAGGGGAGAGACAAGACAGAGTGCCAAGCTGAGGGGCTAAAGGTAAGACATCTGGTTTTGCATTTTATTGCAGCCAAGAGGTGTGGTTTTCTCTCTGCCCCCACTCCCCGCCTCCTTCCGCCGTATGGGGTTCCATGAGGCCAGCCTGTTGATTTCTTTTACACGTGTATGGAATTGACATCTTCTATCCCTTCCAGTGTGGAATTAACTTTGTGAATAATCTGTGAAGCAGCCCAATCAAAAGATTTCCTTTGTTTATAGGATTTTCTCTATTTGTCAGCAGAGGTAGGAACCCCACAGAAGGTTTGTTAAAGAGCCATAGACGAGTTCTAGATGGCCCCACTTGCAGAGGGTAAGCGCACTTGACTTCTATATATTTTTTTTGGTAATACCCTTTCCTAGTCTTGAGAGATTCAAGTGCGATTGAAATTATATTTACCAACTTTAAGCATACTGATACCTTGAAAGAAGTAAATGTAAGACAACAAAAATATATAGAATTTTATGCAGTAAACATAAACTCAGGAAAGTTCCATTTATTCAACAAAATTTTGTTGCACCCCTACTGTTTATCAAATTCTAGGAATATGGAAAAGAATGAGTTTGCCTTCAACTTGCTCCATCTGTTTGGGGAAACCATGGTGCAGCTGTTGAAAATCATACTTTCTGGTGAGATTACTTAATGGTTTCTCCAAAGTGGAGAAAAGTTAATAAAAGAATGACAGAAATAAAAGTGAGGAAGCCAGAAAGTAGCTGGATTTACTACATGATATGCTATAGCCAATATTATTTTGAACTAAATTGCAAGAGAACAGTGCAATAAGAAAAGTGATATGAAATGTCTATGAAAATACTGTGGAATAAGCCCAGGAAGGATGGACAGTGTTCCAGTGGGTCCTTCTTTAAGTAAAAACAGAGCATAGATGTTAAATTGTCAAAGTGGGATGGGAAGCCTTTATCAAGTAACAGTCAATAGAAAGTTAAAAATCAGTCTTGGTGATTTATTCAGTGCCACCTCTTGCCATCTTTTTTTTTTTTTTTTTTGCTGGCTGCTTGGAGTTTCTTGTCCACTTGGTACAAGGCACAGGGTTATGGGGTGTGAGGAAGGCTTTCAATATGGCTTGGATAGGATAGTAAAGAGTGGAATTCTCTCAACTTCCTTATTGGTGTTTTGCTGTTTTGATGTGTTAGTCGACTCAGTTGTGGTCAACTCTTTGTGAACCCATGACCTGTAGCATGCCAAGCTCCTCTATTTATGGGGATTCACCAGGCAAGAATACTGGATGGGTTGCCACACCCTTCTCCAGGGAATCTTCCCAACCCAGGAATTGAACCTGAGTCTCTTAAGTCTCCTGCAATAGCAAGCGGGTTCTTCAGCACTAGAGTCACCTGGGAAGCTGTTTCGATATTAAAAACCAAACTGCTTCTGTTGGCAGCAGCCTGCTTAGTCTTGTGGTGGGGGAGGGGGGCTCCAATGAGCCTAGCACCTTGGAAGGAAGCCTAGCCACTGGTGGTAGTCACTCAGGATGGGGCCTGCAATTGGTTTTGCCAGGCTGGCCACCAGGCTGCTGCTTTCCCACAGCTTGCTGAGCCAGGTCACAGGTGATCATGCCAGTTGGGGCCTGGGAAGTCTCCGAGTGCTCAGGGGACTCCAACACTGTGGTCATGAATAGAAGAGAGGACTTTTAGGAAAAGAAGCTAGCCCATCTGTGTTCCGGCTCTGCTGTGGGGAGACCTGGGTCATGGGAGATGGTTTCCCAGGGTACTCCGTACTTCCGCAGGAGCTGTTAGGGAAGTGGAGCCCAGGAAGTGCTGCTAGGAGTCATGAGTGGCCACGAGTAAGCTGCTGGAGGGGATGGTTGGCATGCTGTTGCTTTCGGGTTGGTGGAAACCTCGGCCACAACACTTCGCTGGCCTTGGGGTGTGATCATGGACGGCAGCGGGGATGGGTGCGGGTAGGGGAGAAGGGGAGTAAGCCATGGAGCCCATCTGGGTAGGAGAAAGCAGGCGCTGCTCCACAAACCAGATGCTCGGGGTTGCCATCATTTTGAAATTGATAAATTGGACATCAGTTCAGTCACTCAGTCATGTGCAACTCTTTGCAACCTAATGGACTGCAGCACGCCAGGCTTCCCTGTCCAACACCAACCCCCGGAGCTTGCTCAAACTCATGTCCATCAAGTCGGTGATGCCTCTAACCATTTCATCCTCTGTCGTCCCCTTCTCCCACCTTCAATCTTTCCCAGCATCAGGGTCTTTTCCAATGAGTCAGTTCTTCGCATCAGGTGGCCAAAGTATTGGAGTTTCAGCTTCAGCATCAGTTCTTCCAATGAATATTCAGGACTGACTTCCTTTAGGATGGACTGGTTGGATCTCCTTGCAGTCCAAGGAACTCTTCAAGAGTCTTCTCCAACACCACAGTTCAAAAGCATCAGTTCTTCAGCACTCAGCTTCTTTATGGTCCAACTCTCACATCCATACATGACTACTGGAAAAACCACAGCTTTGATTAGACAGACCTTTGTTGGCAAAGTAATGTCTCTGCTTTTTACTATGCTGTCTAGGTTGGTCATAGCTTTTCTTCCAAGGAGCAAGCATCTTTTTATTTCATGGCTGCAGTCACCATCTGCAGTGATTTTGGAGCCCCCCCAAATAAAATCTGTCACTCTTTCCATTGTTTCCCCATCTATTTGCCATGAAGTGATGGGACCAGATTCCATGATCTTAGTTCAGAAAGTAAACCTGATGCCTTTATGGGAAATGGAGCCACTTTCCTGCTCTGGATAGGATCACCTCTGTGGGAGAATGTTACATTTTTTCTTAAAGGCAAAATGTAGGTTTTACATCTTTACTTTGTATTGACTTTTAAAGTTGCACATGTTCACCTATCAGTATTATGAAATCCAATATTTGGGATACTTTTTCTATAATAAAACATTCTCTTTTGAAAAAAGAATCATACTTTCAAAGAATTTGGGAGCCTAATGTGTAACTCTATATTGATGGCACTTAAACACATAAAAAATTGAAGGACATTTTTCAAAATGTTAAAATGGATTGTTTTTGAATTATGGAATTGCCGGATTATTCCTCCTGTTTTTCAACATTTTCTAGATTTTCTAAAGCAAGTTGCATGATTTTGATAATTAGAGAGAGACAGATGTCATTAAAAAAATGATTGCACCTGATTAGCTGCAGCCCATGCTCTCTGTTGCCAGCTGATCATCTGCCTTTGGCAAGAGATGAATTTCACAAGCCTGCAAGCCCTGCCAGGAAAAGTGCAATTACCCAGAACGAAGCCACCCTGGGGCCTGGCCAGCCCCCGGTGGAGGGAGGGACGATGCAGAGAAGCCCATCTGGAGAGGGGCTGCATTGTATCTCAGCGACACCCCAAAACTGAGCTGTGCCCACCTATAGATTCCTAGATGGTATCCTAACTTAAAGGTGAATTGCTGGTGCTGGACTGCCAGCCGGTTAAACGCTGCCTTGACTGGGGGGCTGTGTGCCCGCCTTGAAGTGCAAGGAAACATGGCTGGGCAGAAGCTCAGATGGGTCTGCTCCTGCCTCAGGGCTGCCAGAGAGCATCACGCTTCCCTCCTAACAAGGATCAAGCTGCCAGATTGGAAGTTCAGGCTTCCAACAGAATGTGTTGGAGACTAGGATTCCCTCCTGCTGTGTAGTCTAGCGCTGTTCCACTCAGACCAGTGACATCTGCAAGACCAAGGGGAAAGGCAGGAGCTCGGGGTCTTGGGCGGATTTGCTGAATCAAGACTCCACGTTCTAAGAAATCCCCAGGTGACTGCAGAGCACAGCTGCCTTTGCATAGCTCTGCCACAGTTACCTCTCAGGTGGGTAAGCCTCAGCTGGTCTGCAGGGGGAGGGGATCCGGGCAGGAAGAGGGTGTCCTGAGGGTCCTGAGGAGCCCACGGGAAGCCTCGCCTTCCATCAGGTGGGCTGAAAGCAGAAGCAGCTTTGGAGGCCAGGCCCGGACTGCTGGAGAGATCCCTGATAAGCGTCTGCTTCTGTGATTTAGGGCAAAGGAGGCTGGGCAAGAGCCCGTTCCAGGGCAACCTTCTCTAGGAATGTGCGGGGCTTACTGGATAATCTCTCCCTGTCTCTTGCGGGGTCTCTGGAGCCTGGTAGGAAGCAGAGGCATTATTTCATTTTCCAGATGGTTTTGGGGGGATGGGGAGGAGGCAAGCTGGGATGCTGCCAGCTACTGAGAAAGCTAGAGCTCTTGGTGTAATGGGGCCAGCTGGCTCTTGGGCCAGATAGGAAGGCTGTGTCCAGACACACCATCCTTCCAGATCTCCAGACACTGGCTGTTGGGCTGCTAGAATCTCTCAGGGGCTGCTGAGAGTTACAGACTCCTGGCCACTTTCATTTTTTTGAGGGGTGGTGGTGGTAGTTTCCAATACATTAAAAGTCCTGGGGAAAAAAGCTTAAATGCTATAGTATTTTAAGAAGTATTTACATTTTAAAACTTAATATTTAAAAACACAGACAATGTGAATATGGATTTAACACTGTATTAGTTTGCAAGGGCTGCCATAGCAAAGTACTACAAAGTTGGTGGCTTGAACAGCAGAAATTGTCTCACAGTTTGGAGGCTGGAAGTTTAGGATCAAGCTGTCTAAAGGGCTGCCTTCTTTGAGGCCTCTCTGTTCGGTTTGTAGCTGGCCATCTGCTCCCCGTGTTATTGTCACATGGTCCTCTCTGTGTTTGTGTCCACTTGTTCTTGTTAAAATATTTATTTACTTGAACACACCAGGTCTTACTTGCGGCACAGGGATCTTTGATCTTGGTTGTGGTGTGCAGGATCTTTAGTTCAGCATGTGAACTCTTGGTTGCAGCATGCGGCATCTAGTTCCCCGGCCAGGGTTTGAATGCAGGCCCCCTGCCTTAAGACTGCATAGTCTTAGCCACTGGACCACCAAGGAAGTCCCCAGCTGTTCTTTTCTTACAAGGACACCCGTCAGATTGGATTAGGGCCCACCCTAGTGCCTCATTTTAACTTTACTTCTTTAAAAACCCTATTTCAAAATATGTTATATCCTGAAGCCCTGGGGGTTCAGAATTTTTGGAGAATACAAGTCAGCTTGTAACAAACATTTGGAAATAACATCAAAAGGCTAAAATAAAGCCCTTTCATGAATGTAAGACCCAGGCCCCATGGCCCTCCTTCTCCCACCCTGTCTTGTATTCTCCCCATAGGCCAGCCAAGTAGGCAGCCTAAGGTTTCTGATATTTCCTGTGTTTGTTGTATGTTGGGGTGGATACAGGGAGAAAAGTTCTCTCCCCAACTCTGCGCCACCCCCGCCCCCCCCCCCCCCCCACATCCTTCTCCTACTCTGCCTGCTTTCTGCCCTCTAAACCACTCTCGACTACTGTCCTCATGTGGATCCCAGAAGATTTCCCATTTTGGTGGGAAAATCTGAGGGCTGGGCTTCAGCCAGTGCCCATGACTGTGGCCAGGATTCTGTTGCCCCCATGCTCAGGACGTGCATAAAGAGAGCCCCCCCAACAGGCTATCTTCTGGCCCTGAAGATGTTCCACATACTGAAAGTGGTTTCCTGGGGCATTATTCAGTAATCACAAAATGCCCATCTGTGCCGGGAGACCTGATCTTCAGACAGGCACATGTTCCAAGTCTTTTAAGTCCTGTCTGAAGCCACCTATTATAGGTTGAACTCTGTCCCCTAAAGACATATTGGAGTCCTAACCTCAAGTACATCACAATGTGACCCTATTAGAGAAAAGAGTCTTTACAAAGGTAATCAAGTTAAAATGAAGTTGTAAGAGTGGGCCCTAATCCAATATAACTGGTGTCCTTATAAAAAGGGGAAATTTGGATACAGGTATGCAGAGAGGGAAGCTGGCCATCAGTAGGCTGAGGAGAGAGGCCTGGAACAGATCCTTCCCTCTTGGCACTCAGAAGGATTCTTGATTTCCAAGATGGATTCCCCAGAACTGGGAGACATCGATTGTTGTGTAAGCAGCCAGTTGACAGTTCTTTCTTACAGGGGTCCTAGCAAACTGATTTACTATCTGTGGTAACTCCTACCTGCCACCTCTTCTCTCCTTATTTGCTCAGCACTCTTTCCATACAGACTTGACTTGTGCTAGGCCTTGTTCCATCCCTGCCAACGGTGCCCTGCTGAATTATGTGACAGTCTTGGATCTCTTCAATGGCCCTGAGCTTCCTGAGGGCAAAGACCAAGATTATGTTTCTTTAAAAAGTTCCACTGACCCTTGCCCAGTGCTGGCCAGAACACCAATAAAGCCATGTTGATCTGAAGCACCTTCCTCCCTCTTTACTGCTGCCACAGACTTTCTGGCATGGTTAGATTGAGAGGCTGAGCCTAATGATGGTGAATGATGGAATTCCAACTGAGCTATTTCAAATCCTAAAAGATGATGCTGTTAAAGTGCTGCACTCAAGATGCCAGCAAATTTGGAAAACTCAGCAGTGGCCACAGGACTAGAAAAGGTCAGTTTTCATTCCAGTCCCAAAGAAAGGCAATGCCAAAGAACGCTCAAACTACCGCACAATTGCACTCATCTCACACACTAGCAAAGTAATGCTCAAAAATCTCCAAGCCAGGCTTCAGCAGTACATGAATCATGAATTTCCAGATGTTCAAACTGGTTTTAGAAAAGGCAAAGGAACCAGAAATCAAATTGCCAACATCCATTGGATCATTGAAAAAGCAAGAGAGTTCCAGAAAAACATCTACTTCTGCTTTATTGACTATGCCAAAGCCTTTGACTATATGGATCACAACAAACTATGGAAAATTCTTCAGGAAATGGGAATACCAGACTACATACAACAATACCAGTACCTGCCTCCTGAGAAATCTGTATGCAGGTCAAGAAGCAACAGTGAGAACCAGACATGGAACAACAGACTGGTTCCAAACTGAGAAAGGAGTATGTCAAGGCTGTATATTGTCACCATTTATTTAACTTATATGCAGAGTACGTCATGTGAAATACTGAGATGGATGAAGCACAAGCTTGAATCAAGATTGCCAGGAGAAATATCAATAACCTCAGATATGCAGATGACACCACTCTTATGGCAGAAAGTGAAGAGGAACTAAAGAGCCTCTCAATGAAAGTGAAAGAGGAGAGTGAACAAGCTGGCTTAAAATTCAACATTCGAAAAACTAAGACTATGGCATCCAGTCCCATCACTTCATGACAAATAGATGGGGAAACAATGGAAACAGTGACAGACTACTTTCTTGGGCTCCAAAAATCACTCCAGATGGTGACTGCAGCCATGAAATTAAAAGACACTTGCTCCTTGGACAAAAAGCTATGACCAACCTAGACAGCATAGTAAAAAGCAGAGACATTACTTGGCCAACAAAGGTTCCCCTAGTCAAAGCTATGGTTTTTCCAGTAGTCATGTATGGATGTAAGAGTTGGACCATAAAGGAAGCTGAGCGCTGAAGAATTGATGCCTTTGAACTGTGGTGCTGGAGAAGACTCTTGAGTCCCTTGGAGTGCAAGGAGATCCAACCAGTCCATCCTAAAGGAAATCAGTCCTGAATATTCTTTGGAAGGACTGATGCTGAAGCTCCAATACTTTAACCACCTGATGCAAAGAACTGACCCATTTGAAAAGATCTTGATGCTAGGAAAGATTGAAGGCAGGAGGAGAAGGTGATGACAGAGGATGAGATGGTTGGATGGCATCACCGACTCAATGAACAAGAGTTTGAGCAAGCTCAGGGGGTTGGTGATGGACAGGGAAGCCTGGCGTGCTGCAGTCCATGGGGTCACAAAGAGTCGGACACCACTGAGGGACTGAACAAGTGCAGTCCTTCTGAGTGGCCTGGGCACAGCACTGCATCCATTCAGGCCGAGGGTTCTTGTGACTTGGTCTCTCTGCCCTTCCAGTCTGATTCTGAGAACAAGCCCTGTTGGGAGTGGAGTGTGTCACTGTGAGCTTGAAAGAACATCCAGGAAGCCCTGGGCTCTGGATGAGACCTCTGTGGGTGTGAAGTGGGGTGGGGAAAGGGGAGGCCTGGTTGGGTTCCTGAGCCTTTGCTGCCCCCTCCTGGAAGCCGCATCTAGGTCCCAGAGCGTAAACTGTCCAGAAACCCAGCTCTCCTTCAGCATCCATGCCACCCTCCACCTCCCTGCAGGCCCTTCTCGGAGTGTATATCGTTTGAACTTTGACAATGACATCCTCAAAGTCTGGAGTACTTCTGCTCTGTCCTGAGGGGCAGCCCTCGCAGCTGTGCATTGCACTGGAGTGATCTGAGGAGCCAGGAGCCTGGGAGGAAGACACTCAGGGGCCCCGAGAGAGCAAGAGGAGCAAGGAGGTGGGTAGGAGCAGCTGTTTGGGAGGCAGGGAGGGGCTGAGAGTTGTGATCCCAGTGGAGGGAGTCTGCTCTGAGGATCCCAGTTGGATTTGACTTAACCCAGGCCTGGCCCTCTGGCTGGTGACTAAAGTGTTCCGGGGATCCAGGGTGGGAAGTGGTTACACTGACCTGAACGGAAGGAGAGGCAGTGTAGAGAAGGGACCCCTGAATTATTAATAGGCTCTGAAGAGTGAACAGAGAAACTCACACAGAGGTGCAGGCCTCAAAGCCTCTCACAGCCCCTCCTGGCCCCGCATGTGAAGGCACAGCCTGGGGCTGGGGAGACGCTGGCTGGGCTTAGTCACTGAGGATGGGCTCCAGGGAGGCGCCACGGGCCGAGGGCATTTTAAAGAATAGGCCAGGTCAGGAGATCGGCAGGAAAACACATTTGAAATATTAACTCAAGTATTTCCCCCTACCGCTGTCTCCGTCCTTCCCTGCATGCTGGCGCCCCCACCCCCATACTTGAACTTCCAGCAGCCATCCTCCGGCCCCTGGGCCCCAGGTGAGGCATGTAACAGAGGAAAGCAGGCCTCTCTCGGGTTCTAAAAGCCTGAAGCCGCTCCTGAGTGGACAGGACTCTGCATGCAGGCAAAGCATTTGGGAGCCGGTGGGTTTGGTGAGAGGGTTCACCTGGGTGTGAGAAAAGATATCTCTGGGGTGGGGGCAGGGAGGGAGAAGCAAAGCAGTGACAGTACAGAAGTGGGGGTTCCGACGGAGGGGACGTCCTGTGAACTAGGAGGAGGCCTGGGGGCCCCAAAGAGGAAGCGAGCCGTGTGGTGTGGCTCAGGCACAAGTGCCGCCTCGGCCCTCAGTGTGTCCCGTCGCAGCGTGGCTCGGCGCGAGGCACGTTCCTTCCTGAGACGACCGTGACGCTGGCAGTGGAGCTTCAGCCTCTGGAGGAACACGACCTTGAAAGGAGGGCCCGTGTTGCAGAGGCTGTGGGCTGAGGGCGATGGCTCGGTGGGCGAGTGGGGGCTGCACTGCCTCCCTCACTCGGTGCCTTCACAGGGTCTGTGTGGTCGGTGGGATTGCAGAGCTCCCTTCCCCGTCCTGAGCCATTCTCCCGTCCCCCGGGTAGTCAGCCAAGCACCAATCTAATACAGCGGGGAGGCGACTCGGCCAGTGGAATTAAGGTAACCAACCAGCTGACCTAGAGACATCAGCCTGGAATACCCAGGTGGGCCCAATGGAGTCAAGAGAGAAGCTGCAGACGCCGAGTCAGAGATGGAGGATTTGCTGTCTCTTTGCTTGTGCAAAAGAGCCTGGGTGCAAGGAGAGACCTTGCCAGCAAGGCAATGGGGAACTCAGTCCCTTGACTGAGTTGGGCCAAAAACCTGATGTGTTTGGAAGACAATTCTTCCCTAAGATCTCCGATAATAGTGTCGCTTGGCCGACACCTGATTTTAGGCCCAGGAAACCCCTGTTGGACTTCTGACCCACTCACACCGTGAGTTAATATATTTGCATGGTTTTAAGCCACAAAGCTAGTGGCAATTTGTTCTAACAGCAATAGGAAATGTTTGGATGGTGAGCCTGCAGTTGAGCAGGGCACAGAGTAAGTGACAACATGTGGCCATGTCCACATACACAGGCAACCAGACTCGCTGAGGACCCTGTCCCTCAAAGCTTAGGGGAACTTTGACGAAATCCCAGGTTCAAGAGGTGGGTAAATTCCAAGTGAAGATTACATTTCTGCCACATTGGTGGGATGGGGTTGAAAACAAATTAAATTCAGTGATAGGAAAAAAGTATGTGTCCTGCACACCTGTGGCCTGAAGAGTTTGACGGAGTAAGAATATATGTTTCCTGAGTGGGAGAGCTTCTTCGTCCAGGGCAGCATTTTCAAGGAAAGGAGCCAGGAAGAGAGAGGCAGAAAGAGGCGGGCGCTCTGAGGCAGGTCTGCAACCCACCCACAGCCTGTGCCCACAGAACCTTCCAGGGGCCCAGACAAGAAGGTCAGTGTGCTCTTTGAATGGCTGGGCTTATGCTGGTGAGGCGCTGGGGCCTTGTCGCTGCTTGGGAGGAAGTGCCAGCTGTCTGGGGATTCTCAAAACTGCCCAAGTTTCTGCCTTGTCTGGCTTCTCAGCTGGGAAGCAGCAGGTGTTCCTGGTCCCTTGTCTGAGCAAACCCGGCAGGCAGCTCTGCAAGCAAGAATACTGCAATGGGTTGCCATTTCCTTTTCCGATGCATCTTCCCAACCCACAGATTGAACCTGCATCTCCTGCACTGGCAGGTGGATTCTCTACCCCTGAGCCAACTTCCAGTTAAAAAACAAGTCATGGGGGTGTAAGTACAGCACAGTAACTATAGTGTTTTCTTTTTTTCCTCTAGTTTAATTGAGATATAATTGCCATACAGCACTATATAAGTTTGGGCTTCCTAGGTCCTAACGGTAAAGAACCTGCCTGCCAATGCAGGAGACTTAAGAGACGTGGGCTCAATCCCTGGGTTGGGAAGACCCCCTGGAGGAGGGCATGGCAACCCACTCCAGTATTCTTGCCTGGAGAATTCCATGGACAGAAGAGCGTGATGGGCTACAATGCATAGGGTCACAAAGAGTCAGACACAACTGAAGCGACTTAGCACACACACAGACTATATAAATTTAATGGTACAGCATGATTGGACCTGCATACGTCAGGAAATAATTACCACGGTAAGTTTAGTGAAATATCCATCATCTTATATAGATGCAGAATTAAAGACCTAGAAAAAATTTTTTCTTGTGATTGACAACTGAAGATTTATTCTCTTAACAACCTTCCTATGTAACATGTTGTTGTTCAGTCTCCAAGTTGTGTTTGACTATTTTGTGACCCCATGGGCTACAGCCCACCAGGCTGATCTGTCCATAGGATTTTTCAGGTAAGAATACTGGAGTGGGTTGCCATTTCCCTCTCCAGGGGATCTTCCTGCCCCAGGGATTGAACCTGCATCTCCTGCATTGGCAGGCAGATTCTTTACCAGGGAGCCACCTGGAAGCCCTCCTGTGTAACATACAGCAGTGTCAATTATATTTTATCATGTAGTACACTTTATCCCTAGTACTTACTTTATAACTGGAAGTTCGTACCTTTTGACCACCTTCATCCAACTCTCCCCTCCATTCTCCACCTCCCCAATCCCACCTCTAACCACAAATCTGATCTCTTTTTCCTATGAGTTCATTTGTGTGTGTGTCTCTGAAGTATAATTGACCTACAATACTATGTTAGTTCCGGTTACACAACATAGTGGTTTGATATTTCTCTATGTTTCAAACTGATCACTTTAAGTCTAAGTACTCTATGTTATCATGCAAAGATACTGCATAATTATTGACTATATTACCCACACTATACATTTCATTCCTGTGTCGCATCCACTCTGAAACCAGAAGTTCATTCCTGTTCATTTCTTTACCTATTTCTTTTCTCCCCCTCACCTCCACCCCAGCAACCACCTGTGTGGCCTCTGTATCTTTGATCCTGTTTCTGTTTTGTTACATTTGTTTTTAGTATATATATATTGCATATATAAGTGAAATCATACAATATTTGTCTTTCTCTGACTTATTTCACTTAGCATAATATCTTCTAGGTCCAGCCATGTTGTCACAAATGGCAAGACTTAATTTTTAATGTCTGAGTAATATACCTATATATATATATATATATATATATATATATATATACACACACACACACCACATCTTCTTTATTCATTCACTTATCAGTAGGCACTTAGGTTGCTCCCATACTTGGTTATTATAAATAAGGCTGCATGGAACATATGGGTGCATATATTTTTTTCTAATTAGTGTTTTTGCTTTCTTTGGATAAATCCCCAGGAGTGGAATTGCTGGATCTTGTGGTAGTCCTATTTTTAACTTTTTGAGCAATCTCCATACTGTTTTCCGTAGTGGCTGTACCAATTTACTTTTTCACCAACAGTGTATGAAGTTCCTTTTTCTCCACTTTTTTTTTGCCAACACTTGTTATTTGTTGTCTTTTTTAAATAATAGCCATTTTGACAAATGTGAGATGATATCACATTGTGGTTTTGATTTGCATTTCCCTGACGATTAGTGATGATGAGCATCTTTTCATGTGCCTGTTGGCCGTCTATATGTCTTGGGAAACATCTACTTAGATTGTGTGCCCATATTTTAAATTGGATTTATTTTTTGTATTGAGTTGTATGAGTGCTTTTTATATTCTGGATATTAACCCTTTGTTGTATATATCACTTGCAAATTTCTTCTCCCATTCAGTAGGTGGCTTTTTCATTTTGTTAATAGTTTGGTTCTCTGTGCAAAAGTTTGTTAGTTTGATGTAGTATCATTTGCTTATTTTTGTTTTTGTTTCCCTTTCTTGAAGAGAGACATCCAAAAAGGTATTACTAAGACTGCTGTCACAAAATATATTGCCTACATTTTCTTCTAGAAGTTTTATTGTTTCACATCTTATTTTAAAGTCCTTTAGCCCATTCTGAATTAATTTTTGTGCATAGTGTGAGAGAGTAGACCAGTGTGATTCTTTTGCATGTAGCTGTCCAGTTTTCCCAACATCATTTACTGAAGAGCTGTCTCCTCCCCATTTTGTGTTCTTGTCTCCTTTATTGTCAATTAATTTGGCTCATATCTGGACTCTACATTCTGTTGATTCATTGATCTATAATGTTTTTCGCCAGTACTTACTGTTTGGATGACTTTGGTCTTCTCTGGTGGCTCAGTGGTAAAGAATCCTGCAAATGCAGGAGACACGGTTTTAATCCTTGGGTCGAGAAGATCCCCCGGAGAAGGAAGTGGCAACCGACTGTAGTAGTTTTGCCTGGGAAATGTGATGGACAGAGGAGCCTGTCAGGCTACAGTCCATGGGGTTGCAAGAGTCGGACACGACTTAGCAACTAAACAACTCTTTGGATGACTGAAGCTTTGTAGTGTAGCTTGAGTGGTGACTTCAGCTCTGTTCTTCTTTCTCAAGATTATTTTGGCTATCTGGGGGGTCTTTTGTGTTTCCATACAAATTTTAGAATTTGCTCTAGTTTCATGAAAAATGCCATTGATATTTTGATAGGGATTGTACTGAATCTGTAGATTGCCTTGAGTAGTATGCACATTTTAACAATATTAGTTGTTGCAAACCATGACCATGGTGTATCTTTCCATCAGTTTGTACGGCCTTCAGTTTCTTCTATCAATATCTTATACTTTTCTGAGTATAGGTCTTTTACCTCCTTAGTTAGAATTATTTATGTTTTAACGTCTATTTGACTGCCTCAAGTCTTAGTTGTGGCATGAGGGATCTCTGTTGCGTCACATGGAATCTTTTGTTACAGAGCACAGACTCTTTAGTTGCGGTGCAAGGGCTCAGGAGTTGTGGTGCACAAACTTAGTTGCTCCAAGGCACGTGGGATCTTAGTCCCCCAAGCAGGGCTAGAATCCAAGTCCCATGCATTGCAAGGTGGATTCTTACCCATTGGACCACCAGGGAAGTCCCCGTTCTTTTTGATGTAATTGTAAATGGGATTGTTTTCTCAGTTCTTCTTTCTGATACTTAGATGTTAGTGTATAGAAATGAAACAGATTTCTGTATATTACTTTTGTATCCTGTGAGCTTACTGACTTCATTGGTCAGTTTCTTGCTGATATTTTCAGCATTTTCTATGTATAGTATCATGTCATCTGTAAACAGTGATGGTTTTACTTCTTCCTTTCCAACTTGGATGCCTTTGATTGCCATGGTTAGCACTTTGAATACTAGGAATGGTATTGGAATGCTGAATAAAAGTGGTGAGATTAGGCATTCTTGTCCTGTTCCTGATCTCACAAGAAATACTTTCAGATTTTCACTGTTGAGTGTGACATTAGCTGTGGGCTTATCATATTTGGCCTTTGTTATGTTAAGGTATGTTCTTTTTGTACCTACTTCATTGAAAGTTTTAATCATAAATGGATGTTGAATCTTGTCAAAATCTTTTTTTTGCATCTGTTATATGATTACATGATTTTTTTCTTCAATTTGTTAATGTGATATGTTGCATGGATTGATTTATAGATTTAGAACCATTCTTGTATCCTTGGGATAAATCTCAGTTGTTCATGGTGTTTGATCCTTTTAATGTATGGTTGTATTTTGTTGAAGATTTTTGCATCTATGTTTTTCAGTGATGTTGTCCTGTAATTTTCTTTATTTGTGAATTATTTGTTTAGTTTTGGTATCAGGGTGATGCTGGCCTTGTAGAATGAATTTGGGGAGCATTCCTTCCTCTGTAATTTTTTGGAATAGTTTGAGAAGTATAGGTGTTGACTCTTTTCTAAATGTTTGGTAGAATTCACCTATGAAGCCATCTGATCCTGGACTTTTGCTTGCTGGGAATTTTTTTTCTTTCTTTCTTTTACAGATTCAGTTTCATTACTGATAATTTGTTTATTTGTGTTTTCTATTTCTTCCTGGTTCAGTCTTAGAACATTATACATTTCTAGGCATTTATTAATTTCTTCTAAGTTGTCCATTTTCTTGGTGTGTAATTAATTGTTCATAGTAATCTCTTATGGTCCTCTATATGTCTATGGTATTTGTTATAACTTCTTTTTTTATCTGATGTTATTGATTTGAGCTCTCTTTTTTCCTTGATGAGTCTAGCTAAATTATCTTTTTTTTGTTTTAAATCTTTTAAAGATTGCTCTTAGTTTCATGTGTTTTATCTGTTTCTGCTCTGATCTTTATGATTTATTTTCTTTTACTAACTTTGGGCTTTGTTAGTTCTTCTTTTTCTAGTTCCTTGAGGTGTAAGGTTAGATTGTTCATTTGAGATTTTTCTTGCTTTGTGAGCTAGGCTTGTTTTGCTATAAGCTTCCTTCTTAGAACTGTCTTGCTATATTCCATAGGTTTTGGATTGCGGTATTTCCATTTGTCCCCAGATATTTATTAATTTCTTTTTTGATTTCTTCAGTAACCTGTCAAATGTTTAGCAGTATACTGGTTAGCTTCCATGTGTTTATGTTTTGTTTTGTGCAGTTTTTTTTCTTATAGCTGATTTCTAATCTCATAGCATTGTGCTTGTAAAAGATGCTTGATGTGATTTCTATTTTGTTAAATTTACTGAGACTTGTTTTGTAGCCTAGTATGTGAAACATCCTGGAGAGTGTTTCCTGACTATAGTTAACAATAGTATTGCATATTTTTATGCAATACTAGTATTGCATATTTTTATGCAATACTAGTATTGCATATTTTTATGCAATACTAGTATTGCATATTGAAAGTTGCTTAGAGAGTAAATCTTAACATTTCTCATCACAAGAAGAAAATGTGTGTGTGTGGTGATGGAGGTAAGTAGACTTTGTATGGTGATCATTTTTCAATGTGTACCAATATCAATTGAAGCATTATGCTGTACAACTGAAACTGACATAATGTTATATGTCAGTTAGAAGAAAAAGTGTCTGGAAAAAGCTCATGGCACTCCTGTGGGTGACCAGGGATGCTAAGGGCTTGCTGAGATATATACTCCTGGTACATGGCTCTGCTGAGGCTCTGGGCTATTTAATGAGCCACCTTACATTCTTTTTGGAGTCTTGAGTAAGGCAGGGTATCTGCTTCTTTGGGAGCCCTGGGAAGGCTTTCAGGAGAAGCTTATCAAGTACTATGGCATATGGGTAAGGGGATAAACTCCACGATCAGGAGAATTCGGTCCGAATCCTGACTTTGCTTCTTATTAGATGGATAAACTTGCTTCTTAACCTCTCTGGGTAGTTCTTTCCTCATTTCTAAAATAGGGATATTAAGAGTATTTTTTCTTTTCTTTGCTTTGTTGTAAGTCTCTAATGAGATAACCTACATGAAGCAACTGTTAAGTAAGACACACATAAGAAATCTTCCTGTGGTGATACACGAAAGGTCTAGACTGGAAGATCTCACATCTGCTAGGACTCTGAAGTGTTCTATCAGGAGTTAGGGAAGAATGTTTGCTTACTGGGAGTCAGTGTGTGTTGCTGTGTAGTGACGTTTGTAATTTTTGGCTATCCATTATCTAAACCTCACTTCCTAATAGCACCTATTATTTTCTCTCTTGGAGACCATACTTCTGGATATGGTTGTGGTGGAGGCAGTGAGCTTTTGCTAAAGAACTCAAAGGGGCCAGATCCTCCCCTCCCTGCCCAGCTGTGGGTAGAGTCCTTGCCTTTGATTTGGCGAGTTAAACCCCCTGTCCTGGAAACTGTCTCTCCTTCTGGACTCCTCTTAGGTAGATACAGAGCCTTCCAGATTAATCAGCTTTTCTCTCCCATTTTCTATCCTATTCCCTTTAGTGGGTAGTTCTATTTTATCTTCCAGAGTTTCTGTTGAATTTCTTGCTTTAGCTATTATAATTCTAACTCCCAAGAGTTCTTTTCTGTTTTCTGATTATCCCTTTCCCTCCCTAAAGATAGCATTCTGTCCTTGTTTCATGGATGTATATTGTCTTAGTCTGTTCAGGCAGCTCTAACAAAAAACCAATGACTGGATGGCTTATAGCACACAGAAATTTGCTGCCCACACTTCTGAAGGCTGGGAAGCCCAGGATCAGCCTGCTTGCCTTCTGGTGATGGCCCTCTTCCTGGTTCATACCAGCACCTTTCTGCTGTCTCCTCACATGGTAGAAGAGGCACTGATCTTGTTATGAAGCTTCCACTCTCATAAACGTCTTCCAAAGGCCCAGTCCCCAAGACTATCATTTTTGGAGGTTAAGATTTCAACATACGAATTTAGAGAGGACATAAATACAAATATTTGGACCATAGTACATATCTTCTCATATTTCAAGGACAGTATTATTTATAGTTTTTTTTTTTCCCCAAGTGTTCCTCTGATCCCTTTATGGCCTCTTTCTCACCCTGCTTGAGCTGATTTTATTCTCATTGTTTGGTCTCTCACCTTTTAAGTGAGACACTATAAAGCTGATTAAAAGATCCCTGGGCATTCCAGCCCTATCGCTCCATAATTAACAATAATCCTAATATTCTTTCTCTGTTGCATGTTTTTTCTCTGCATTTTATTATAATGCTTTCCGTTGTTTGATATGTTCCATTATGTAATGACTATACTTATAATTATCGCATTGTTTTACTTGGCATTAAGTTTTTCCTCTTTTCGCTTTTTGCTTTTAGAGATAAGTTTGCTATATTTTGGGGGGCTCCAAAATCACTGCAGATGGTGACTGCAGTCATGAAATTAAAAGACGCTTGCTCCTTGGAAGAAAAGTTATGACCAGCCTAGATAGCATATTGAAAAGCAGAGACATTACTTTGCCAACAAAGCTCTGTCTAGTTAAAGCTATGGTTTTTCCAGTAGTCATGTATGAATGTGAGAGTTGGACTATAAAGAAAGCTGAGCACCAAAGAATTAATGCTTTTGAACTGTGGTGTTGGAGAAGACTCTTGAGCGTCCCTTGGACAGCAAGGAGATAGAACCAGTCAATCTTAAAGGAAATCAGTCCTGGGTGTTCATTGGAAGGATTGATGCTGAAGCTGGAACTCCAATACTTTGGCCACCTGATGTGAAGAACTGACTCATTTGAAAAGACCCCGATGCTGGGAAAGATTGAAGGCAGGAGGAGAGGGGGACAACAGAAGATGAGATGGTTGAATGGCATCACCAACTCAATGGACATGAGTTTGAGTAGTCTCTGGGAGTTGGTGCTGGACAAGAAAGCCTGGTGTGCTGCAGTCCATGGGGTCGCAAAGAATCGGACATGACTGAGCGACTGAACTGACTACATACGGCTTTTATTTCTACATGAAGCATTGTCTTGAAGTAGGTTCTGGGAGTTGAATTGTCAGGTTGTAAGTTTGTGGGCACTTTCATCACTCCTTTCTATGTGTTGCCAACACAGGCCTAACGTCAGCAGCAACAAATAAGTACAACCCTCAAGCACATGATTTTCAAGTCTTTCTTTATTGTACCTTGTTTTCAAAGTACATAATAGCACTCATTATTGTTTAAATTAGTCTTTCTTTGGTTACCGGGAGGCGAGGGGTGGGGGTTAAAGATTCTTTCATATGGAACTGGGCAAATTTAGCCTGGAGAAACATGAGGAGGCCCATTGGATATAGAAAAGCTCCTCGGATGACTTTCAGATGGATGCAAAAGCAAAATATTCAGTGGGTTCTTAACCCAAGTGCCATGGGCTGGGGTGGGTTGACTCGCTGACATTATATGTAAAGTGTTGTATCCTTATGCACTTTAGCAAAGGGAGTGGGGAGGGTCCTTGTCTTTTATCACAAGGCCCTAAAAAGGCTTAGTTGTATGGTGGGAGATTTCTCCCTGAGTGAACAGAAGGCAGTACAGGAAGACTCTATGGTGAGACTTCCTTGGTCTGAAATCTTGTTCTGCCAACTGCTAGCTCTGTGATTGTGGGCAAGCTATTAACTTCTCTGTGCTGGGAAGTGGGAAGGGTAACAATAGCAGCTATTTCATGGGGTTGCTGTGGTGATTAAATGAGTTCACACAGGTAAAGCACTTGTATATAAAGATTCATTATGGCTGTGCTGGGTCTTTGTTGCTGGGCATGGACTTTCTCTAGGTGCAGTGAATGGGGGCTACTCTTCATCTCGGTGGCTTCTCTTGTTAGGGAGCACAGGCCCTAGGGTGCATGGGCTTAGGTTGACTTGTGGCATGTGGGATCTTCCTGGAGCAGGGATCAAATCTGTGTTGCTTGCATTGGCAGCTGGATTCTTAACACTGGACCATCAGGGAAGTCCCAGTAAAGCACTTTTAGTAGTGCCTGATATAGTAAATATATAGTAAGTGTCTATTATTCAAAACCATTAGACTCTTCCAACAAAAGGATAGTCTACTTCATGTAGCCCTATCAGGTCAAAAGCTTGTCGGTAGTGAGTTCCCTGTCACTTGAGGTACTCATGAAATAGCTAGAAGACAATGGTTAGGGAGGCTCTTGGGAGGACCCCTGAATTGAGAGACACTCTGGGAATTAAAATTCCCCTCTGGGCAGGTGGCAGGGCGAGACCAGCAGGCCCCCAGCAGGAGCAACAGCTGCGCTCGCTAAAATGGAAATGTACTTGTGAACACGCCGGCTGTTTCAAGAGCATGTCCCTGGCACACGCTTTTGAAGATGCAGAAGAATAGTTTGGAAAAACCAAGTGCAGTTTCTGCACAGTTATGTGTGGAGAGAGTAGGGGTGGGGGAAGCATCCTTGGTGCCCAGAGAGATGATACAGTGTGGGGTTTGGGGGTGCGGTGTGGTGTAGCAGAGGCTGCCCACTTCCAATGGCTTCTCTGATTACCAGATATTTCATGAGCATTCTCCAAGTTCTGTGCACTGCGTATGATGATGGCTGGAGAGTGGGGTTAAACAGATGAATGAGATCCAGTACCACCATGCCCTCATTGTTCTGGTTTCCTTTAATTTACTGATCTCTGGGCTATTCGTGGAGGACAGTAGAGCCCAGCTAAGTGGCTGAGGTGCATGGATGTCTTTGGGAGGACTGATCCAGGGGGAAGTTGGGCATTTCTACATATGAATGTGTGTGCATGCTCAAGAGCACTGGGGATCCATTCAAGCCTCAGATTTGCTAACTCTGGATCAAATAAAATCTGAACGGGATAGTGTGGAAGGAGGTTTACTTCTACTTGTGGTTGGTTTAGCCAGAAGCAGACGCTGAGTTAAGGATTTGAGTATCCTTCTTTATTTGGAGGTGAAGGAACCCCAAGTAGGGGAATGGAGAGTGAGTCAGGGTGGGAATGTGGCTACTGTTGAGGCAACTGGGGCTTCATCGTGTGGGGTGGCAGAGAATCCACGCCTCAGGGGCATCCCCCCAAGGTAAGGGACTTGTTGGAGCTTGTTCCTGGGGCTCTTAATTCCCCTGCACTCCCAGGCTACCACATGGGTAGAAAAAGTGGTCTTAACACCAGAGAACGCTCTGAAACAACAAGCTGCATGTGCTGGCAGTTTGACATGGTTGAGTGAGGGATCCTAAGAGAAGTGGATGCTAAACATACCTGCTTCAGTGTGTTTCAGTCAAAATATAAGTTCTCCTGATGTCAGCAAGGCCAAGAGTATTTTGGGAAGCAAGATGGATCCCAGGGAGCTCCTTCTGAAGCCTGAGGTTGACCAGGACCTCTGTACAGTTGACTTGGAACAACATGGGGGTTGCGAATGCAGACCCTCTTGCACGATGAGAAATCCAGTATTACTTTACAGTCGACCTTACATGTTGTGTGGTTCTTATCTGTGCATCCAACTGTAACGCGAGTGTATGTTCCTCGGCTCTTTGTCTCGTCACAACAAAGACTTGGACTGATGGACATTAAAGCCCCCTTGGCATGTCACAGCTCTCAGGTCTTGGATAGACCGTGTTATAGCTCTCAGGTCTCGAATGGACCATGTTATAGCTCTTAGACAAATCAGTGTTACAGCTCTATTTTATTTAGAAGATAGCAGGAAAATCCATCTTTGAGACGTGAGGGCACGTTGATCTAAAGACACGAGGAGAAGAGCGCCCCAGCGCGCAGGAGAGAGAGAGCTAGCTTTGGTTCCTCTTTTTATATGTTTATCTCTCCCTGGGCCTGTCCTATGTAAATTGGGCCAGCCAGGAGTGTTGTTTGTTTTACCTGAGGTCCTCACTCTGGTCCTCGGGCCTTCTTTTGTTCTATTTTCAGGGGATTTTCCCTTCCTTGTCTTTTAGCCGCCGCCATTTTGGACTCCTTTTCCCTAGTCTACCTCCCTAACACAAGCAACCACAGATTGTATAGTACTGTAGTACATGTTTATTAAAAAAAAAAATACATGTATAAGTGGACGTGCACAGTTTAAACATGTGTTTTTCAAGGGTCAGCTGTATAGAAGTGCTGGTTTTGTGTGCTTCATAAAGGCAGCTGGCTAAGGTGGCACAGGGGGAGCTCAAGCCCAGTCTGGGTCCTCCTCAACATGTACTATATGGGTCAGAGGCCCTCCCGGTGCCTCAGGGTCAAACTCCAAGGCTAGATGAAGGCATGGAGTCTGCTGAGGATGGAGAAGAAAAGCTGGCGCTTTCAAAGTCCCAGGACGTGCCACCTTCCACTGCTGGGTCTTTGCCATCAAAACAGGAGGTGGGGAAGCCTCCCAGGAGACCCCTGGAATTTTGTGACATAAATCCTATCCACACTTTCTGTTGGAGTGCTCTAGAAGAGAGGAACTGTTCATACTTGAGATCTGGTGTAGCTGAGGTGGTTCTCACAGAAGGAGGAGAAGTCTGAGCCTGCGGGTATTCACATGTAGGAACTAGTTCCAGCTCTGGTTCTAATTAGCCATAGGACCCAAATCAGCGGTGACTGGGCCTCAAGTTTCTCCAGCTGTAAAATGAGGAGGTTGAAAAAGATGGTCCCCAATGACCATTCAGGTATAAAATCAGGTGATTTTATAGTTTTGGATATGTAACTTTATAAAACACTTGCCCATCTTGAATATCTTCTGAATTAAGGAGAATTAAATTCAATGGGAGTAACAGAAAAGCCTTAAACAGATTAAAAAATTCTCATTTTCAAAAAGCCCAAATGTATAAATTTTAGGGCCAGGGTCTGACTTTACAGTGTCAATTCTATCTTATTCTCTGCTATGGGACTTCCATTCCCAAAGTTTTCTCCTCAGTTGGAGATGGCTTCTGGAGCTTTGGCTGTTACATCCACATTCCAGAGTAGGAGGGAGAAAAGGATAGAGAGGGAACATCAGCTGTCTTTAAAAGAAGATTCCCATAATTCTTTGCTTACATGCCATTAGCCAGAACTTAATCATATGACCACACCCAACTATAAGCAAATCTGGGAGAAATAGTCTTATTCTGAGCATCGAAGTTCGGGATAAAATCGTGGGCTCTGTGCCTAGGAAAGAAAGATAGAGCAGATATTGGGAGTTGTAGCCTAAACCTTAAATTTCTCTGGATGCAGAACTAGTCAAATAAGCCACACCATTTAGTCTCTGCCCCTTGCCATGTGTGTTTAATCTTAGTGGTCTCCATTTGAGTCTGCTCCAGGTCTACAGGCAATTTGTGGTTATTATTATTTTTTTAATATTTATTTAGTTGTTTGTGCCCAGTCTTAGCTGCAGCATGCAGGATCTTCAGTTGTGGCATGTGGGATTTATTTCCCCAATCAGGGTTTGAGCTTGGGCACCTGCATTGGGAGCATGGAATCTTAACCACCTGGGAAGTCCCCAGCTTTTACCTTTGGGTCTCTCTTTCTTGTTATTTCCTCACAAATGAGGCGGATCTAGCACTTCCTTGAATCTGTGCACTTTGCAAAGCCCCACGGCCTCCCTCAGCTGCTGGTGAGGGGTAACTGATATTCCAGGGTGCTCAGGAGCACCCCTCATTCCGTGACATGCTAGGGGACTCGCAGGACTCAGCACGTAGTTGACTCATGGTGATAACTTATCCCAACAAAGGATACAAAGCAGAATCAGCAAAGGAAAAAGGTGCATGGGCCAACATCTTGAGGAGACCAGGTATGAGCTTCCAAGATTCCTCTCCCAGCGGAGTCACAGGAGATGTGTTTAATTCCTTCCAGCAAGTAGTTGCCACACCACATGTGTAATGTCCACCAGGGAAACTCATTAGAGATTTCATACCCAGAGTTTTAGTTGGGGCTGGGCATGTAAGCACACCCTGCCTAGCTTGTACCAAAGTTCCAGATGGCCAGAGGAAAGCAGGTGTTCAGCATAAGCCACACTGGACAGTATGAGTACACTTATCAGTTCTGAAATGGGGCAGCCCTCCCCAAACCCAAGCTTGCAGGTGCCAGCCAGTGGCTAACTTGGTCAGCAAGCTTTTTTTTTTTTTTTAATATTTATTTATTTATTTTGCTGCACTGGGTCTTAGTTGTGGCATGCAAACTCTTTGTTGTGGCATGTGGGATCTAGTTCCCTGACTAGGGATTGAACCTGGGTCCCCTGCATTGAGAGCAGAGTCTTAACCACTGGACTACCTGGGAAGTCCCAGCAAGCTTTTTTTTTTTTTTTTTTTAAGGAATGGTTTAATATTATGTGAGAGTTGGACTATAAAGAAAACTGAGCACTGAAGAATTGATGCTTTTGAACTGTGGTGTTGGAGAAGACTCTTGAGAGTCCCTTGGACAGCAAGGAGATCAGTCCTGGGTGTTCATTGGAAGGATTGATGCTGAAGCTGAAACTCCAATACTTTGGCCATCTGGTGCAAAGGGCTGACTTATTTGAAAAGACCCTGATGCTGGGAAAGATTGAGGGCAGGAGGAGAAGGGGACAACAGAGGAAGAGATGATTGGATGGCATCACTGACTCAATAGACAAGAGTTTGGGTAAAATCCAGGAGTTGGCGATGGACAGGGAGTCCTGCTGTGCTGCGATTCATGGGGTCACAAAGAGTTGGACATGACTGAGTAACTGAACTGAACTGACACCTATAAATATAATTCACTGTATAAACAGAGTAAAGCAGAATAACCAAATAGTCCTTGTATGTAGAAAAAACAATTTTATCATTCACATCAATTCATGATTAAAACTGCAAGCAGTCTTTTAGGATAGCAACCCCAGGCCTGCTCTGTTAACTCTTTTCTGCACCATTGATAAACATTTTCCACAACTATATGATAATTTCAGGTTATGGAGCCAGTGACACCAGGTTTGAATATTCCCTCTGCCATTTATAAAGTAGGTGTCTGTTTACCAAGTCCCTTTACCATTCTGTGCCTCGGTTTCTTCAGCAAAAAGGAATCCTTTCCCTGCCCCAAACTTTCCCTCCCCCTTCTCCTCCCTTGCGGGTTGTTGTCAGGATTACAGGTCATGTGTACAAGGTGTCTGGAATGCTAAGTCAAGCTGCTACTGTTATCCTTAGTCTTTTTCCTCCCTGTCTTTGTTGGAGTGTGATATTTCAGTCTGATGCCTGGGGCGGACAGCAGTGTGATGGAGCTGAGTGAAGGTGAGGTACGAGTAGGGGGCCTTTTCTTTGTCCTGGGGCAAAGTGGGGCCCCATCCCCACCTGCCCTTTCTCTACTTTCTGTCTGGAGGGGCTGGCATGAGCACTCTGCATCAGTGGACCCCCTGGCACATCGGCTCTGGCCAAGTCAGAGTAGTTGGGGTCGGAGAGGAGATGGAAGGTGGGCCACTTATCTCCTTGGCTCCCGTGTGGGGTTGTGCAGGATGGCTGCGCCCTTCTACCCAAGGTCCTGTTGGCTGGCACTCACTGTGCCCCACCCTCTCCAGAAGTGGTGACCACTCTTCCCACTTGCTCTGTCAAGGGTCGTGGGAACAGCACCCCTCTCTTGCTTGGTGGTTAGAGGGGGGCAGGGAGCAGAGGAAGGAATGGGATACTCTCAGTTTCCTGGCCGCTATCTTCTTTGAAATAGCTCTTTTATTAATTTCTTCTCAATTATGAATTTGAGTACCTTCTGTATCTTGTGGAGCAGTGCTGGGACAAGGAGTTAGGACCCCTGGGTTAGAGTCCAGGCTGAGCCATTCAGTAGCCATGGTGAGCCATTCAGTAGCCATGGGACGGGGAACGGGTCAGTCGGAGGGCTGGAATCTGACCCTCCTCTATAATCCCAGCCAGCCTCGCAGACTGCCGTGGACATCGCAAGTCGAGGGTCTCAGACAAGGTCACCTTTAGGGGCCAGGCAGGAGCCTAATGAGTGAAGAGGGTTGAACGGGGTCCAGGGGTGCCCGGAGGACATGGCCCTCCCTGAGGTTCCTGGGCAGGGATGTAGATGGTGTGGCCAGAGCTTTTGAATTTTTTGAGAGATGCTGGAAATACGAATTTTTCTGTGAACTCTTCCATGTTTTAAATGTTTGCTCAGGTTAACAAAACCAACAAACAAGCAAACAACAGTGGAAACACTGCAGGCTGAATAGTTATTTACTCCATTTCTGTTAAGCCACCTGTCCTGGCTTGGGACACTGCCTTCTGCTCCCTGGAAAATTCTTCCTGGGAGAATTTAGGACATTTAGGACAAGGCTCTCTTGACCCAGCTAAGAACTCTCAGGATTGAGTAAATATGGGTTCTCCAATAGCGAAATATGTTATAGATCATCTAAGAGCAAGGGAATCTAGAGATTGGCTTTAAGATTTATCTAATCCTGAAAGAAATTGTTTTTGCAATCACAATCAGTACTAGAATGAAAATGGTTTTCACTCATACAGAGGCCTGGACTGAAGCCAACTGGATTTGTGTACTTTTTTTGTAGCCCTCATAGTGCCTGGCACGTGGTAATTGCTTCCTGCGTGTTTGGTGAATGAATGAGTAAGTGAATGAATGTATAATGAACAGATGGAGAATGGCTCTTTGCTTGATTCACAGAAAGCTGTCCTGTGAACTTAGGTTGAGGGACATGGAAAAAGGCTTCTTCAGGCAATTCCTGAAAGAAACCAAAGATAATGAGTCTTCAGTGTTCATTCAAAGCCTAATTGCAAAGATTCAAATTTAGGTTGTTTTATGTCTGGTGCTTGTTTTTTGTTGAGTTGCATGTTTCGGTAAATGAGAATTATTAGGCACTGAACTATTCACAGTTAACATACTGCTATGGGTAGAGCACTATTTATAAGTTTTTAATAAATTGCAGTGGTTGTTATTTTACTTTTTTGTTGTTGCTGTTGTTATTTTACTTTTAATGAACTTTAGGAGATGTCTCTTATTAATAGGTTAAATAAAAAGAGCAGGCTTTTTTTTTTTCTTCCGAATTTTTAGAGGATTTCTGCCACCTCGTGGATTCTTTGGAGAAAGACAGGAATTTGAAGCAGATAGCTATTGGATTTGATGTCGTAGGCTTTTCCAATTCAGCAAACACTTTAGGAGGTGGTAGGGAGAGTATGCAGAGGAATATTACACAGTCCTCATTCTAGACTGAGAGTCCAGGAGCTCTCAGTAGCCATGGGGTGAGAAGGGACTTTCGAGATGTTCTCAAACCCTGATCCTCAGAATTGTGGTGGGAGAGGGGTGGGGATGGTATGGCCTGTGAAGATAACTCATTGCTGTGCTAAGTCACTCAGTTGTGTCTGACTCTTCGCGGCCTTATGGACTGAAGCCTGCCAAGCTCCTCTGTCCATGGGATCCTCCAGGCAAGAATACTGGAGCGGGTTCCCATGCCCTCCTCCAGAGGATCTTCCTGACCCAGGGATCGAACCCGCATCTCTTACGTCTCCTGCATTAACTGCGGGTTCTTTACCATAGTGCCACCATACATTAATGGAGAAGTTTTCAATGAGAATTTTTGTTCTATAAATTTTTCTTAGATTTTAGGTATCTGCTACTGTTTACTCTAGTCAATGCTATAAAATAAGCATGAAAGGAGATTTCCCTCTGGTCCAGTGGTTAAGACACTGTGCTTCTAACGCAGGGGTTGCAGGTTCCATCCCTGGTTGGGGAACTAAGATCCCCACATGCCATGAGATAAGGCCAAAAATAAAATAAAAATTTAAAAAATAAGCATTAATGAACAAATATTTAGATAAAAACCTGAAACGTGGCAACAGGGGTTCACACTTAGTTGGACACGTCTTTTTTTGTGGACACATGCTCCCAACACTGATTCCTGTTGTATTTTATTGTTTATCAAATTGATAGTACGTAACAAGTTAAACTTCATGGGGAAAAACTTGGGTGCTAGTTCACAGCTTGGATCAAGCCCTGAAATGAATCCTTTTCTCAGAGTATCTTGAGGTGAAGCTGTGACTTATGTCACAGCCAGCCACCCACCTGGAGCACTCGGCTCAAGAGCTCTTTTGTGAAATTTCTAAGGTGAAGGATGTGGCCTGGTCTAAACCAGGCATCTTGTAACTTTAAGAAAAAATTTTATTAGTAGGAGCTGAATAATTCAAGACTGATTTGTAGTGGCTTAAGAAACTAAGTTGGGGTTAAAATCAAGGCTGCTTGTTTTGATTCTATTTTAATTGCTCTCATTTATATCCTTTAATCATCTATACTTCTCTTAGACAATATTCTGCTGAACCCATTTAAACTGCTCATTGGTTTGTTTGACACTTAAAATTTGTATTCTATTCCTTCTTATAGAAACAATACGTGTGCAGTGGTGTTATTTTAATCAGTACATATGCTTTGCAGGCTCCCCATTTCTGCATGTGGCTCTGGGGTTGCCTGCTTCCGCCTCTGTTGAGTGCAGTTGGATGGACAGGGTCACCAGAAGCACCTTCTGGAGTTGGGAGTACAGGTCGTCGAGGTGGTCCTGCTCGCCCTATGGCCCACTTCTCTCCTCTGAGTGCAAATCGCTTTGGCCCTGCCCCTCCTGTTCTTCCTTCCTTGACGCTTCTTCTGTCCGTTCCTCTCTGTTGGGACTGAGCTGATGTCCCTGCTCTCACTCTGTCCCTCTGCCCTCTCACCCAGCTGATCTCCAATATCAATTCCTCCTAGGGCTCCTTCCTCACCCCTGCCCCCTACACAGGATCCCTGGGCTTACATGGCTCCAGAATGTGAGACTTGGGGCTTTATCTCTGGTGGTCACCCGCTCCACCATTGCCCTTTCGCCACTGGATGTGCCTGTGGGGATCTGGTCCTCCACCACACGGGGGCGCTATTTTTTGGTGGCTGCAGTCATGCTCCTTACGATAGGCTTGTCTGTCCCTGGGCTTCCATGGTGATTCAGTTGGTTAAGAATCTGCCTACAATGCAGGAGATGTGGGTTCAATCCCTGGTTTGGGAAGATCCCTTGGTGAAGGGAATGGCTATCCACTCCAGTATTCTTGCCTGGGGAATTCCATGAACAGAGGAATCTGATGGGCTACAGTCCATGGGGTTGCAAGGAGTTGGATACAACTGAAAGACTAACACTTCTACGTACTTCAACTGCCCCTGGCTTGGCTACCCAGAGGCCTCACCTCTGATCTCAGGGTGTGGGCTAAGTGTCCAGTCCTCAGTCACAACAAGTGCCCCATCAGAGGCTCCTCCACCTCCTCATGGGAGTGGGCAAGACCCCACCACGCCAGAGACCACCTCCCCATACCCCACTATGCTTCTGCTTGACCAACCTTGGGGAATCCCTTTTTCTTTTCCTGGCAACCCTGCTCTGTCCCTAGAGCAACTTGTTCCATTCCTTAAGTCAGACTTTCTCAAACAGTACCACTGGAGGCTATTTTGTTTTCTCAGGTGTGCCCCAGACATCCAAAGATGACCGTACCCTTTAGATCGCCAACATTTGAGGTCATTCAGAATGTGGTGGGGTAGCATTTGACCTACCTCCTGCTCATATTTCTCTTTCCCTCAGTCCTTTTGTTCAGGAAGAGGGTAGACCCTGAGCTTATTATCTCAGACGGGCTGTGGAGGATTGCCTGGTGATGCCCCTTCTGTGTGGTGATGGCACCACAGCCAGGGAGAGCTGCACCAAGGTGGTGACAGTCCCCCCTGTAGAAATGGGCTGTGCTCTAGAACACTTGTCAGCGACTGACTGGCATTGAGGATGCATTTCCCAGACTCCTCCAAAATTAAAGAAAAAATCTAAGTGTTGTCATTAGGCTGTTTTTGTTGGTCTTGTTTTTTCCTTATAAGGGAAGCCTTTGTACACAGAAAACACAATTTATGGCTTCTTTAGGTTCTTGCAACAATGAAACAGAGTCTGGTCTAGAGGTGAGGAGACTTAAGAACTAGGTCATCTATACATGAATCTAGGGGAGTGGGATATAAGACACCCCTGTCTGGAGAGCATACGCTTGGGGTCCCTAATAACACTGGGACTATCAGATCAGATCAGTCGCTCAGTCATGTCCGACTCTTTGCGACCCCATGAATCGCAGCACGCCAGGCCTCCCTGTCCATCACCAACTCCCGGAGTTCACTCAGACTCAAATCCATCGAGTCAGTGATGCCATCCAGCCATCTCATCCTCTGTCGTCCACTTCTCCTTTTGCCCCCAATCCCTCCCAGCATCAGAGTCTTTTCCAATGAGTCAACTCTTCGCATGAGGTGGCCAAAGTACTGGAGGTTCAGCTTTAGCATCATTCCTTCCAAAGAAATCCCAGGGCTGATCTCTTTCAGAATGGACTGGTTGGATCTCCTTGCAGTCCAAGGGACTCTCAAGAGTCTTCTCCAACACCACAGTTCAAAAGCATCAATTCTTTGGCACTCAGCCTTCTTCACAGTCCAACTCTCACATCCATACATGACCACAGGAAAAACCATAGCCTTGACTAGACGGACCTTTGTTGGCAAAGTAATGTCTCTGCTTTTGAATATGCTATCTAGGTTGGTCATAACTTTCCTTCCAAGGAGTAAGTGTCTTTTAATTTCATGGCTGCAGTCCCCATCTGTAGTGATTTTGGAGCCCAGAAAAATAAAGTCTGACACTGTTTCCACTGTTTCCCCATCTATTTGCCCTGAAGTGATGGGACCGGATGCCATGATCTTCGTTTTCTGAATGTTGAGCTTTAAGCCAACGTTTTCACTCTCCACTTTCACTTTCATCAAGAGGCTTTTGAGTTCCTCTTCACTTTCTGCCATAAGGGTGGTGTCATCCGCATACCTGAAGTTATTGATATTTCTCCCAGCAATCTTGATTCCAGCTTGTGTTTCTTCCAGTCCAGCATTTCTCATGATGTACTCTGCGTATAAGTTAAATAAGCAGGGTGACAATATACAGCCTTGACGAACTCCTTTTCCTATTTGGAACCAGTCTGTTGTTCCATGTCCAGTTCTAACTGTTGCTTCCTGACCTGCATATAAATTTCTCAAGAGGCAGATCAAGTGGTCTGGTATTCCCATCTCTTTCAGAATTTTCCATAGTTTATTGTGATCCACAGGGCTCAATTTCTCCTGAAGGGTCATGAAAAACATCCCCTTCAGAGAATTCCCTGGCTTTCACTGCTGAGGGCCTGGGTTCAATCCCTGGTCAGGGAATTAAGATCCTGCAAGCCTTCTGGTGTAGCCACACCCTGTCCCCCCAAAAAACCCACACAGCCCTCCCCCCAAAAACCAAGCAGACAACCCCACCCCCAAAAAATTGAAAAAGAAAAAGAAAAATCCACTTCAGTGTCCAGAGCTCCAAATCTTCAACCCATAAACAACCTCAGTCCACTGAGTTCACCCCAAATTTCTTGAAACAGTATAGTTTCATTAGTGTGTTGTCAAGGAATGTTTAACAGTAGGATTCTTGTGTGCTGTTTCCTATCTCTGTTGAGCCCTCTGTTCCGTATCAGTGCCTGTCAGAGAGGACTGGCAAGCCACTCCCAGGACTGAGATCACAGAGATGGGATACTTGCATAGGATTTCCTTTGTTAGCCTTTCCATATGGTGAAAGGGATTATCTACGACCTTCTTTTGATATGGATTGCCTTTCGGCCTTATGGCCTCTATTGCTCCTTATTTCCTTGGTAACTTGTAAAGTCTGGTCTTTTGATCTTTATCTGAAGAAGCTACCTTGTAATAAGGTATATATACTCACACAGAATTCAATAAAGCACCTTTATTCAACCAGAGACTTGGGTCCCTGTGTCCTTCTTTCTCTCTCTCTCTCTCATCTCTATTTCTGGCTGATTCCTGGAGCGCGACAGCCAGCTGCGTGACCCAGGGAATATTAGCCTCTTTCCTTGACTCTGGACCACAAGGTTCTGATCCATTAAAGGACCCCAACAGTGTGTAAGGGTCTTTTATTCCTGGGAAATCTTAAAATTAAATACAGAATTGCTGAACCCATTGTCTTAATGTTTTTGTGTGGTGTTTTGGAATTATCTTTGACTATGTGGAATCAAGATTGCCGGGAGAAATATCAATAACCTCAGATATGCAGATGACACCACCCCTATGGCAGAAAGTGAAGAACTAAAGAGCCTCTTGATGAAAGTGAAAGAGGAGAGTGAAAAGGCTGGCTTAAAGCTCAACATTCAGAAAAGTAACATCATGCATCTGGTCCCATCACTTCATGGCAAACAGATGGGGAAATGGTGCAAACAGTGGCTGGCTTTTTTGGGGGGGGGGCTCCAAAATCACTGCAGGTGGTGATTGCAGCCATGAAATTAAAAGACGCTTACTCCTTGGAAGGGAAGTTATGACCAACCTAGACAGCATATTAAAAAGCAGAGATATTACTTTGTCAACAAAGGTCTGTCAAGGCTATGGTTTTTCCAGTAGTCATGTATGGATGTGAGAGTTGGACTATAAAGAAAGCTGAGTGCAGAAGAGTTGATGCTTTTGAACTGTGGTGTTGGAGAAGACTCTTGAGAGTCCCTTGGACTGGAAGGAGATCCAACCAGTCCATCCTAAGGGAGATCAGTCCTAAGGGTGATCAGGGTGTTCATTGGAAGGACTGATGTTGAAGCTGAAACTCCAATACTTTGGCCACCTGATGCAAAGGGCTGACTCTTTTGAAAAGACCCTGATGCTGGGAAAGATTGAGGGCAGGAGGAGAAGGGGATGACAGAGGCTGAGATGGTTGGATGGTATTACTGACTCAATGGACAGGAGTTTGGGTAGACTCCGGGACTTGGTGATGGACAGGGAGGCCTGTTGTGCTGCAATTCATAGGGTCGCAAAGAGTCAGACATGACTGAGCGACTGAACTGAACTGAACTGATGTAGTATTTAAAGTACTTGAAATATTTAAGATAATTTGGTATATTAGAATATCTAATAAATTGAACTTGTAATTATAATGAGGAATGTATAATTGAGTATTTGATTTTAGCCTTGTAATTTTTTTTCTTTGATGTTTTTTTAAAAATTTTATTTTATTTAACTTTACAATATTGTACTGGTTTTGCCATATATCAAAATGAATCTGCCACAGGTATACATGTGTTCCCCATCCTGAACCCTCCTCCCTCCTCCCTCCCCATACCATCCCTCTGGGTCGTCCCAGTGCACCAGCCCCAAGCATCCAGTATTGTGTATCGAACCTGGACTGGCGACTCGTTTCATATATATTATACATATTTCAATGCCATTCTCCCAAATCATCCCACCCTCTCCCTCTCCCACAGAGTCCAAAAGACTGTTCTATACATCAGTGTCTCTTTTGCTGTCTCGTACACAGGGTTATTGTTACCATCTTTCTAAATTCCATATATATGCATTAGTATACTGTATTGGTGTTTTTCTTTCTGGCCTACTTCACTCTGTATAATAGGCTCCAGTTTCATCCACCTCATTAGAACTGGTTCAAATGTATTCTTTTTGATGGCTGAGTAATACTCCATTGTGTATATGTACCACAGCTTGCTTATCCATTCATCTGCTGATGGACATCTAGGTTGCTTCCATGTCCTGGCTATTATAAACAGTGCTGCGATGAACATTGGGGTACACGTGTCTCTTTCCCTTCTGGTTTCCTCAGTGTGTATGCCCAGCAGTGGGATAGCTGGATCATAAGGCAGTTCTATTTCCAGTTTTTTAAGGAATCTCCACACTGTTCTCCATAGTGGCTGTACTAGTTTGCATTCCCACCAACAGTGTAAGAGGGTTCCCTTTTCTACACACCCTCACCAGCATTTATTGCTTGTAGACTTTTGGATCGCAGCCATTCTGACTGGTGTGAAATGGTACCTCATAGTGGTTTTGATTTGTATTTCTCTGATAATGAGTGATGTTGAGCATCTTTTCATGTGTTTGTTAGCCATCTGTATGTCTTCTTTGGAGAAATGTCTATTTAGTTCTTTGGCCCATTTTTTGATTGGGTCATTTATTTTTCTGGAATTGAGCTGTAGGAGTTGCTTGTATATATTTGAGATTAGTTGTTTGTCAGTTGCTTCATTTGCTATTATTTTCTCCCATTCTGAAGGCTGTCTTTTCACCTTGCTTATAGTTTCCTTTGTTGTGCAGAAGCTTTTAATTAGGTCCATTTGTTTATTTTTGCTTTTATTTCCAATATTCTGGGAGGTGGGTCATAGAGGATCCTGCTGTGATGTATGTTGGAGAGTGTTTTGCCTATGTTCTCCTCAAGGAGTTTTATAGTTTCTGGTCTTACGTTTAGATCTTTAATCCATTTTGAGTTTATTTTTGTGTATGGTGTTAGAAAGTGCTCTAGTTTCATTCTTTTACAAGTGGTTGACCAGTTTTCCCAGCACCACTTGTTAAAGAGATTGTCTTTTCTCCATTGTATATTCTTGCCTCCTTTGTCAAAGATAAGGTGTCCATATGTGGGTGGATTTATCTCTGGGCTTTCTATTTTGTTCCATTGATCTATATTTCTGTCTTTGTGCCAGTACCATACTGTCTTGATGACTGTGGCTTTGTAGTAGAGCCTGAAGTCAGGCAGGTTGATTCCTCCAGTTCCATTCTTCTTTCTCAAGATAGCTTTGGCTACTCGAGGTTTTTTGTATGTCCATACAAATTGTGAAATTATTTGTTCTAGCTCTGTGAAGAATACTGTTGGTAGCTTGATAGGGATTGCATTGAATCTATAAATTGCTTTGGGTAGTATACTCATTTTCACTATATTGATTCTTCCAATCCATGAACATGGTATATTTCTCCATCTATTAGTGTCCTCTTTGATTTCTTTCACCAGTGTTTTATAGTTTTCTATATATAGGTCTTTAGTTTCTTTAGGTAGATATATTCCTAAGTATTTTATTCTTTTCGTTGCAATGGTGAATGGAATTGTTTCCTTAATTTCTCTATTTTGTCATTATTAGTGTATAGGAATGCAAGGGATTTCTGTGTGTTGACTTTATATCCTGCAACTTTACTATATTCATTGATTAGTTCTAGTAATTTTCCGGTGGAGTCTTTAGGGTTTTCTATATAGAGGATCATGTCATCTGCAAACAGTGAGAGTTTTACTTCTTCTTTTCCAATTTGGATTCCTTTTATTTCTTTTTCTGCTCTGATTCCTGTGGCCAAAACTTCCAAAACTATGTTGAATAGTAATGGTGAAAGTGGGCACCCTTGTCTTGTTCCAGCCAAAAAGTATAGAAGAATTTGGCTGAATATATAAACAATAGTCAGGTGTTAAGATAACTTATGGTACACAATATTCATGTAATGTTTATGAGTTAATTAGGTAGGTTTTGTCAGACAAATGACAGAAAAATTTATAATTAAAATTGTAAACATTGTAGATTTATAGTATATTAAAAATGTAGTATTATAATGTATAATATAAAATTTACAAATGCAATTTTAAATGCTTAAGGAAATTTAAGTTTGCAGATAGGACTAAACAATCAAGCTTAAAGGTGACTATGAATTTTGCTATAGAGGACTAAGTAGATTTGCATATTTATAGAGTATAGAAGAGTAGTACATTTTTTTTTTTTAACCGAAGTATAGCTGATTTACAATGTGGTGTTAGTTTCAGGTGTACAGCGCAGTGACTCAGTTACACATGTATTCTTTTTCAGATTCTTTTCTCTTGTAGGTTATTACAGAATAGGACCTACTGTGCTATACAGTAGGTCCTTATTGTATACATAGTAGTGTATGTTAATTCAATCTCCTAATTTATCTCTCCTCTCTTTTTCCCCGAGTAGTAAGATTTTTAAGTTGAACTTAGAAGTTTAAGATTTTGCAATTTGCATCTTTAATTAATTCTAAGATACAGGAGTGATAACGTGGGGGGAAGAGGGAGGAGCTTCTGTTCTTTCTTGGGTGGAGATGGAACGTGCTCCCCTCCCTCTCTGCCCCTGCCCCCAAACCTGGGGCTGTCTCACGATGCTCTCCATGCCCTTCCTCTGCCCCAGGAAGTCTACCCATTCCGGTGGGAGTCTGCCTAGGCACAGTCTTTTTCCCACAGGGACTCACCTCTTCTCTGTCCCAGGCATACCTTCCATGTTGCAGGACCTTTGATCTCAGTCAGAAGTCAGGGGGTGGACAAGCAGTGGAATGAATTTATCCTCATTGGTGAGTGAGTGATAGCTGCTCAGACTCCTAGGGTTGTTAATGAAATTCAGAGAAGGACCTTACTAAATGGAACTCTAATAGGAATTTGAGGCACTGCACTACCAACTGAACTATCAGGGAAGCCTAAAGTTGAGTATAAACATTCAAAAGTCCCGGGTTGCGACTTGGGGAAGAGGCACCTGCTAGTCTGTTCCTATGGTTTTTATCTGCCATTTGACTAGCCTCTCTCAAGTGCTTCCTGATTTTCACAACTTTTGCACTTCTTTGCTGTTTTAAATTGAATCTGTTTGACATGTAACGTGTGAAATTAAGGTGTACAATGTGTTAATTTGATACTTGTATGTTGTAATTGCTGTTACAGTGGAATTTGGCACCTCTATCATATTATGTAATTATCATTTCTTTTTAGCAGTTGGGATAATTAAGTTTTAGTCTCAGTTGGTTTGATGATTGGAGTACGATATTTTCGTGTAGATTTACTGTACCGTGTGTTGGATCTCTATGACTTATTTACTTCTCACTGCAAATTTCTATCCTTAAACAATAGCAGTCTTATCCCCTCACTCCCCATCCACTGGTAACTACCATTTTACTCTGTTTTTCAAAAGTTTAACTTTTTTAGATTGACATATAAGGGATATCACAGTATTTGTCTTTCTGTGTCTGACTTTGCATAATGCTCAAAGTCCATCCATGTTGTTACAAATGGCAGGAGATCCTTTCTTGTGCCTGAATAATATTCCATTGTCTATATACCACATCTTTTTTTATCCATTCATCCACTGGACATTTAAGTTCTTTCCATATCCTGGCTATTGTGAATAATGCTGCAATAAACACGGGAGTGCATATATTGCTTTGACATACTATTTTCATTCCTCTTGATATATACTGCGAACTGGAATTGGTGAATCTTATGGTAGATCTTTAAGTTTTTGAGGAAACTGCATACTGTTTTCCACAGTGGCTGGACCAATTTACATTCAAACAGTATATAAGGGTTCTCTGTTCACCACATCCTGGCCAGCATCTCTTGTCGTTTTGATGATAACCATTCTAATAGATGGGATGACTCTCACTGTGGTTTTGATTTGCATCTCTCACGCGTGCTGATATTGAACATCTTTTCATGTATCTGTTGGCCAATTGATGTCTTTTCGGAAAACCGTCAATTTAGTTCTCTGCTCATTTAAAAACGGGATTGTTTTCATTGTTATCGAGTTGAATGGTTTTTCAATATATGTATTTTTGGATATTAATCCCTTATCCAATATACAGTTTACAAAATTTTTCCCCCATTCTCCCAAAAATTGTCTTTTTCATTTTGTTAATTGTTTCTTTTCTGGTGCAGAACTTGTGAATTTGATATAGTCCCATGTGTTGATTTTTGCTTTTGTTGTTTATGCTTTTGGTATCATACCCCAAAAAAAGTCATTGCCAAGATCAAAGAGCTTCTTTCCTAAGTTTTCTTTCAGGAGTACTTCTCTACTTCTTAAACAAGAAGTTTTCTGAACGTTTCAAGCTTTCTACACCAGCTTTCAATGATGAAGAATGACTAGGAATAAGGTGAGAGTACCCAGTCCTGTGTTGGTAAATGCTTGGCAGTCAGCAATCTGGAGATCTAATTTGTAGTGTTTGCTGATTTCTGTGGTGTAAATACCATGATGGCTAATTTCAAACTTTCAACAGATTTAACAGCTGGCTCACAAAATTTCCAAGACTAGCTCTCAAGAACTGGCATGCTCTGGTTTAAACACACCAGGGGGGCTACCTGTTCTACTTTGCCCTCTAATTGGTGGGAATGCAAAAGTTACATACACAATGTTAATAGGCTTCTGAGGTATGGAATTATGTTCTAAATGTCCTGTGAGCCCACGGTACTGTCGTGTTCATAGACACCACAGTGTTGATTATCTAGAGATTTTCCTGTGGACTGCTACTTTTAGGGAGGGATGCCCAGCAGGGAGGCTGCCTCCACGTCCTGCCAGCCTCAGGGAGGAAGTGTACAGGAAATACAGGAGCACAGGAGAGATCTGGTAAGTACACCAGTGTCACTGAAAGTCAGATCAAGATACCATAAGACTTCAGCTCCAATTAACATCCATATCTGATCAACTAACACATTTTCCTCTTACAAATGAGTGTATTAATATTTCAAGGTAGAGGGTTTGGCATGCAATTCAGTGACTAGCATGAAATCCCGAGAGTCTTTGGCCTTCATCACATATCGCCTGGTAAAGTGCCAAGGCCTCCAGAGAAAGGGCACTAAAATGTTATAGTATAAAATAGCTTTTATACCTATAAAGGTATACTCTATACCATAGAGTGGGTGGAGGACCAGGAGGGCCCGAGGGCTCCTGAAGGCCTTAGGGCTCAGGAAATAACCTTTCAGTGAGACACAGAAAGCAAGGAAAAGGGGGGAGGATTGAGAGATGACATTCTCCAACCACACGAGTTTACGTCTCCTTCCTGGACTCTCTTGAATTGGGATCAATCTATAGATGTGTAACAGTAGCCGTGCGGCCCCGTGACCCTGGGAGGCGGCTCCTGTAGCAGGGTCTGCCTGGGCGATTAGACAGTGTCAGCAAGCAGGGGGTTGGTGGACAGGCCCAAGCTGTGTCCCGTCACTGAAGACCCTGATCGAAGACCCTAGTCCCGACTTTTGAAGCAACCTACACCCGTAGGCTTTACATGTGAGGTGGACCGAAATCCTCCACGTCTTGCATCGGTCATGCATATGCCGCTGTAGTTTCTGCCGAAATCATAATGAAATGATGGTGACAGTGTTTATCCTTTATTTATGACTTAAGGTATTTCCAGGAATTCTGGAATCGGAGAATATATTGCTGCCCAGCAATATTCCTTGAAACAGAAATCTAAGGGAATTTATTTAAAAAATTTGCCTGGATCATTTGCCTTACAAATGAAATGGGAGAAGAACTAATGTAAAAATCAGGCAAGTTTCTGTCCTGAACATAAAGTGAGGCTGCTGATACCACCATAGATAGTGTATGTTGTGAGCAGCTTTCTGAGCTGGAGGAGGGCTCATATCCATATACATTATTGTCCTTATTACTTAAGAGTCAGCCATCTAGCAAAAAATGGACAGGTAGTCTCCATACCAGGTATTCAGAGTATATAGATTGTAGTAAGACGTGGTCCTTTAATTCTCTATTAGCTGACATTCCACTAGGGGGAGCCAAATATATAAAAAAGCACAATTGTTGGACGTACTGGTAGAGGTCTGGGTGGAAGGCGTGTGGGGTGGAGAGGGTATAAGAAAGAATTGGACAAACGACCCAGGATCGGTCAGGAAAAGTCTTCATAGGAATAGTGTCCCTGAGCAGTGTTTCTGAGGTTCCTTACCCCAAATAAGGAGGCTGCTGAGGTGAGGAACTGTCAGGCTTCTCTGTGAAAGAAACAGAAGGTGAGACCTTTGGCCTGAGCCTTCTGACTGATGTACATGGTCAACCTCACGACTGAGGAAGAAAGATCCCCTGGCGATTGTCTGTGGATTCCACAGAGAACAGCAGAGTCCCCGTCAAAGCCTGAGTCACGTGGGAGTGATGTCTGGGTAACATGGTTTTTAGAAATCATCTCTTCTTTATTGCCACATTCATATAAGAAGTTTGGTATATCTGGGTGGGCAAAAAGAAAGCCACACTGTATACAAAGAAAATTGTAGGAAGTTAAAAAACATATGACTTTAGTGTTTGGAAAAGCAGTTACAGATTGCGTCCTCCATTTATTTATCCAGGCGATCAAAACTCTGGGTCTGAAATTCTTGGAAGTCCTCTGGGATGGTGTCTGCAAAGGGGGACAGGCACAGGGGCATTAGGAAGGCTCCCTCCAGCCCTAGTGCATCTTGAGCTGGGAGGCATCCTGTAGGGGTCGCTGTCAGCCCGCCCAACAAGCCCCCAAAGAACCACCCCCCATACTCCCCAACCCCGCAGCCATTTTCTACCTCAGGCAGCTTTGCGAACTGTTGGCTTAAAGCCCAGGAGCGTCATTCACAGGCCAAAAGAAAATGAGCAGGCAGAATGGGTTTTGAGTTTATGATTGTGTTTGAGCTATATGAAAATGAAGGCTGCCTCTCAATTAAATCTGCCTCCATCTCTCGCAGAACCCTATGTCCCAAGCCAAGCAGTTTAATAGTTTAATTCTCTAGGGTTCCATCTCCTCATCTATCAAATAGGAAACATGAGATCTGCCTTTTGCTTGGATCACAGAGGGACCCTCAGATTTCAGGAATATGTGGCATGACTTTCGGCTTCTGGGAGAGATGTGTGCTATACAATAAGGTGGCATTGTTTGATTTTCTTTCTAGTAGTAATACTATTCAGTAACAAGAATGTACATTACCATTGCAGCGATATTTCAGGTTGGACCAAATGATGTTTTCCTGGGAGAAGCAGAACACGCCGAGCCGGCCTCCACGCATGGTAGTGTCTATGGTGACCCCAGAATCAGCCACCAACTCAGAGCCTTCATAAAATCGCACCCTGTGGACAACACAGCCAGAGTGGGTTTCAAACCAAGGTCAGGAGGAACCACCCATCAGGAGACAGGGGGTCCTACTTCTTGGCCACCTACGTCTTTGCTCTGTTTCATCTTCCACTTTTCTCAGACCTGGGCTGTGCTTCCGGCTGCTCTTTTCCCCTTTCCCTGCTAGACTGGGAGATCCATGAGGTCAGGGACCACCTGTTCACATCTGCCCTTCTTTTGTCCCTCGAAAGGCCTAGATGAGGTTGGGCACTGAGTCCAACTCAATGGGTCCTCGCTGATGAGTCAGAAAGCACAATACGACCCAGGACCAAGAGGCTTTGTGACTTCACTGTGCAGTGAGTTACCCTGTCCAGACATCATGCTTAAAAACCACTGCTCTTTGGGATCCAGGAGCAATGATTTTCCTCAGGAGGAACAGCATTCCCTAAGCAGGATTTTAGAAATGTGGGTGGGGCGGCATTTGGGGCTGTAACCATGGCATTTAGTGGCAGAAGGCAGGGAAGTTGGGTGGCTTACAAGGCCCTGGAGAGAACAATGAAAACCTGTCCTGCATCCAGACACCTTTGGGGTGCTCCTTCAGACCCTTGGGTAGGAACAGACCCTTGGCCTGTTTCTAGTTATCTGTGCTTAAAACCCAACTCAGGTGTGAATATCAAGTATTTTTGCACTAATATCAGCTGATTTTTTTCCAGGGTAAACTGATAAACTGTTGAGTACATTTGACTCTTAAAACAATGTGGGTTTGCATGGGCCCACCAATATGTGGATTTCCCCCCACCCCCCATAAATACTATTTCACTACATGATCTGCGGGTAGTTGAATCTGCAGATATGAACCACAGATACAGAAGACCGACCATGGGACTTGAGCATCTGTGGATTTTTGTCCATTGCAGGTCTGGGAACCACCCCCTGAATTGTTCAAGTCAACTATACTTCATTGTCCTGTTTAAAAATTAAGCTGTTCACTATTCATCTTATTGGAGTATGGTTGATTTACAATGTTGTCTTACTTTCTGCTGCATAGCAAAGTAGGTCAGTTATACCTATATCCACTCTTTTTAGATTCTTTTCCCATAAAGGACATTACAGAGTACTGAGTAGAGTTCCCTGTGCTATATACGGTAGGTCCTTATTATCTATTTTATAAACAGTAGTGTGCATATGTCAGTTCTGACCTCCCAATCTATCCTTTTCCCCCCTGGTAACCATAAGGTTGTTTTCCACGTCTACTGCTTCTGTTTTGTAACAAAGTTCACCTGTACCCTTTTATTAGACTCCCCACATAGGAGGTATCATACGATATTTGTCCTTCTCTGTAGCTGTTCATTATTTTAGAAATTCACAACACTGCTGGCAATACCACGTTGTGGCCACAACCCACGAGCTGTAGCAGGACATCACCTCTGCAGTGATTCTAGGTACACGGGCCAGCAGCAACCTCACTGTGGGTTCTGCTACAGTTGTGTCCAAGCACTTACACGATTTTGTTATAAATCTTATCTCTCCATTAGGGATCAGATTGATCCTTAACATCATGCAGGTAGGTAATATTTTCTATGACTTCATTTGGGATGAAAGAGGCGGCATTTCAAAATATTTGTTATAAAAAAGGGGGCATGCAGCTTAATAGGGCTGAGAATATGACAACCTCCCTCTAGGCAGATATCACTTTTGGTGTAAAGTCTCAAAGAGAGACAAAGTATGAATTAGCTTTCATGATTTCCTTTTTTCCACTCGGCAGCTTTCCTGACCCAGTCAGGAAAATGCAATCAGCACGCCTTCCTAAAGAAGTGCTACATAAGCTGGTGTGGATCTGCAAGTCTGAGGAATGAGAAAGAAAGTACAAAAAAAAAAAAAAAAAAAAAAGAAAGTACATTGCTGCTGCTGCTGCTGCTAAGTCACTTCAGTCGTGTCCGGCTCTGTGTGACCCCATAGATGGCAGCCCACTAGGCTCCTGTCCCTGGGATTCTCCAGGCAAGAATACCAGAGTGGGTTGCCATTTCCTTCTCCAAAGTACACTGACTACATGTCAAAGATGTGGTTCTAATATATCCTAGCTTCTGAGTATAGGTGTTTGTTTTTTTAAACAGTCCTACAGGGAAATTCCAAGGGCTTCCCTTGTGACTCAGACAGTAAAGAATTCATCTTCAATGTGGGAGACCCACGTTCAGTCCCTGGGTGGGGAAGATTCACTGGGGGAGGGCATGGCAACCCACTCCAGTATTCTTGCCTGGAGAATCCCATGAACAGAGGAGTCCAGTGGGCTACAGTCCAGGGGGTTGCAAAGAGTTGGACTTGACTGAGCAACTAACACTTTGGCAGGGAAATAAGGCAGAACGTGGGCTCACAAGAGGGTCAGTTCATGCCGAGGGCAGTATATGTCATTCCTATGTCAGGCACAGGGGAGACCAAGATAAAATGAGACACGGGTGCTGCTCTTGTGGAGTTTATCAGACCATGAGGGACTCACTGCAGCATGAAATGCTGAGGTAAGTGATGATACAGGGTCCAGAGGGACCACACAGGAGGGCGGATGAGAGTCAGTCTTGCCTCACACGGGTCAGAGGGGCAGACTGGTCTGGTGCCCAGGCCTCCCCCACAGAAGGTCCTTCTACCCCCCAGTGTGGCCCTACCATCCAGGTGGTCAGTCTGAGCCGGGTGTCCTCCTCCTACCTCTTTCCTGGGAGCCTGAGTTCCTGGCTCGCCCTCGGGAGCTGTCTGCTCAGGGAAGCGAAGGCTCTGAGATGTGGGAGGAGGGGGCGCAGCGCCTACCTGATGTAGCCCACCTGGGGCCGGTGCTGCAGGAACCAGCGGTAGGACACCTTGTCCTTCCAGCCCACGTTCCTGGAGTCCTTCCACAGCAGCCTGACCTGGTCACTGGTGTCCCCCGTGTGCCACAGCGAGTTGCGGAGATGCTCCCCTGGACCCGTCTTGGACTTCACGGCCTGGACAACGACACGAGCAAGGTCTTAGATACAAAGACTGCACTTTCTGCATCCCGTATCCCTGGGGTGGTGATGGGGTTGGGATTCATGGGTGCAACCAGCAGCCTTGAATCTGGACACAAGGCATAAACGCCTCAGTGCCATTTCTGCTGTGGTCATCCCCAGCCTTCAGTGATCAGCACTGGCTGGCATTCCACTACCTTGGTCCGTGCTTTCCCTGCTGTCAGCCCCATCGCTCCCCACATTTGGCCAAGGAGGGCTCTGACCTCTGCCTTTCCTCCCAGCAGGAGTGACGGACATGGTTTCCCAGCCCTCCTGTACAAAGTTGGCCACCCGAGGAAACACATTAGTCAGTTTCCAAGGGTATTGTGCCCGAAGATGTACCCCTAAATCTTCCCCACCTCTGGGGTCAGACGTTTTCACCCAGAGGGGAGCATGCAGCTCGTACAGAGAAGCGAAGGCATGGCCCCCTGGATGGGCTGCAGAGTTCCCAGATTTGAGCACAAATGCATCGATTTCTTAATGAATAAATGCCATATGGGAGAACACAGAATTTAAAAGGAGGGTGAAGGGCCCAGAAGAAAGGGAGACAAGTACCTTGAGCTGAATGCCAGGTTCCGCAACAGCTCGGAACGGGGTGGCCTGCCAGTACGTCTGCTCTGTCTGCTTCCACATGACCACGTAGAAGCTGGAGCTGTCCTGGTAACCAAAGATGAAGCCGGCGTAGTCATCGTCCGTCTGGGTGTTGACGTGGAAGGTCCCTTCAAAGTCAACTCCGTTAAAAGCCGTGTACCCTGTAAAGATCAAAGCAGATGAGAAAAACAGACAAGCCACGCGGGTAGCTGGAAAGAGTGAATTCCACACAAGTGGTGACTGAGGCCCTGGACATACCCACTGCCAGGCCAGGATCGCTGTTCATGGTCTGCACAATCTCCATGCCCTGCAGAGAGAAATGCAGGAGTTAAGATTAACCTCAGAGGGGATGGAATAAGCTCGAGGAAGCTCAGATTCTCGGGCATCACCGGTGAGAAGTCAGTGATGTCTGAGCTCCATGTAAAGATTTCATTATTTGAAGAACTGCCTTACCTTGTTATGTGAAACATACACTTTTCAACAAAACAAAACCTCAGTGTTGAGTAGAAACAGTTTTGCTAAAACTGTCACTTGAGTTGATTCAATAGACTCTTAATTAGAGAACATATGCTTTAAATTTTTTTTTTTAATTTTTAATTGGAGAATAATTGTTTTACAATACTGCGCTGGTTTCTGCCATGTTGCTCTTGTTCAGTCGCTCAGTCGTGTCCGACTCTTTGCAACCCCATGGACTGTAGTCCGCCACCCTCCTCTGTCCCTGAGATCTTCCAGGCAAGAATACTAGAGTGGGTGCCATTTCCTCCTCCAGGTTTCTGCCATACAACAACATGAATCAGCTGTAAGTATACATAGGTCCCCTCCCTCCTGAACCTCCCTCCCACCCCTCTGGGCTGCGGAACATGGGGTTGAGCTGTGTTACACACCAATGCCCTCCTAGCCATCTATTTTGCATATGGTAATATACACGTCTCAGCGCTGCTCTCTCAGTTTGTCCCACCTCCTCCCTCCCTCGTGTCCATAAGTCTGTTCTCTATGTCTGTGTCTCTACTCCTGCCCTGCAAATAGGTTCACCAGTAACCATTTTTCTAGCCACAAAAAGGAACAAATTTGAGTCAGCTGAACTGAGGTGGATGAACCTAGAGCCTGTTATTCAGAGCGAAGTAAGTCAGAAAGAGAAAAATGAATGTCGTATATTAATGCATGCTGCTGCTGCTGCTGCTAAGTTGCTTCAGTCGTGTCCGACTCTGTGTGACCCCATAGACGGCAGCCCAACATACATATGCTTTTAATGAATGTGGCCTGCTGGGTGACGCTGGAAAGTCTACTAAGCCTCTCTGTGCCTGCCTTCTTTAGTTCCACAAGGAGGCGAACGCACAGGGGCACCTGCTGCAGAGACTGGGAGCATGGGTCTAGGGAGACTGCCTGGGCCCCAAATCCAGCAGTCTCAGCTGCTTACCTGCCGTGCTACCATGAGGAATCATTCAAGCTTTGTAAGACTCGAGCTCAACATCTGTAAAATGAGGCTAATTAAAGTGCTCCGTCAACAGGACTGTTGTGGGGAATAAATGTGACGTGGGAGAGTGCCTGGCTCACGGTCGGCACCCTCTAACCCACTTCTCTCAGAAGGGCCTGTGTTGGGGGGAGGAATTGGGAGACTGGGATTGACACCTACATACTAGTGATACCGTGTATGAAATGGTAACTAGTGAGAACCTACTCAGGGAACTCTACTCAGACCTGAATGGGAAGGAGGGCCAAAGGGAGGGGATATGTGTATGTCTGGGTGATCCACTTTGCTGTACAGCAGAAACTAACACAACATTATAAAGCAATTATACTCCAATAAAAATTAGTTTTAAAAAAAAGCCTGTGTTGAGAGGCAAAGCTGAGCCATCGCCAGCCCCATGGCACTCACCTGGTTCAGGACCACCCAGTTGGGGTCGATCTGGGCATCCCCTTCAGGGTCCAGGACCACGGTCTGATAGGCCCTGAAGTCAGTCAGGGTGACCTCTGCGTTCTCTGGGCACACGTCTATCCGATCAATGACCTGGTCCTGGTCAAAGTCTGCCTCACAGATGTCTCCCACTCCATCACCTGAGGGAATGGAGGAGGGGAGCTGGGTAATGCCCACCACCCCCACACCACCCACTCTGTGACAGGAGCCAAAGAGAGCCCAGCGCCAGGGCTAGGTCTTCAGCCTGCATGGAGAGAGAAGTCCTGGAGTCAGCTGTGGCTGAGCTGGCCCCGGGGTCCTCGTGGTGGGTGGGTGAATCCCACTGCAGGTGGTCAGATGGACTTGCCAGCAGCAGCGTGAGGGTAACTGTTCAAAGCTGACCTGACAAGAAACCCTGGGTGTCCTCTAGGATCGCACCTCAACGACGGGTGGATATTAAGTCTGACCTTACGTAAGCAAATGTCTGCAGTACTTTCTGGACTATGACACATAAAAAGCAGAGAAATTATGGCCACCAGACACTCTCTCAGAATAATTTACAGTGACCCTTAGGCTGAATCTAGCCCAAAGTGTCTTTTGTCCAGCTAACAGGATGGTATTAGTATCAAGACTTGAATTTGAGTATGCGGCATAGACACGCTTACCATCGTGCTCACAACTCTGCCATCTCATTTCTGGCCCTGTGCACACCTGTCCCCTGCAGGCATCAGAGCCTGTAAACCCCACCCCCGCCTGTGCTGCCCTGGCCTCCTCTCCCTCCTGCTCCCGCTGGGACACTGGTGAAACGGGTGGGCAGGCCCCAAGGGGGAGCGCGTGGTTGCTTCCCTGCCCCGTGTGGTCTCAGCCCAGGGCTGTGCCCGCCTCTGACAGCTGGAGACGCGTGGCTCCCAGGGCTCTCCTGTCCACACAAGCTGCGGCTGCTCGGAGGAGCTGGACCCTGACAGAGGTGGGCCGCCGTGAGCCTGGCTGAGGGGAGCCCTGGGCCGAGCCCGCTTACTGTTGCTGTCCTCCTGGGCGGGGTTGGGGACCAGCCGGCAGTTGTCCGGGCCAGGGGGTACCAAGTCGGGGATGCCATCGTTGTCGTCGTCGTCGTCACACTCATCGCCAATCCCATCCTTGTCCGTGTCCAGCTGGGCACTGTTGATGACGGTGGGGCAGTTGTCTGTGCTGTCCTGGTGCCCGTCTCCGTCGCTGTGGGAGAAGGGAGGGAGGGGCTACGTCACAGCTCAGCAGGGGACACGAGGAGGCCAGTTCTTGGGGTGGGGGGGGTTGGGTTTGGGGTCTTAACCAGGCTTGGTCTTTTATCAAGCTTCCCTGGTGGCTCAGACAGTAAAGAATCTGCCCACAATGCAAGAAACCCAGGTTTGCTCCCTGGGTCGGGAAGATCCCTTGGAGGGCATGGCAACCCACTCCAGTACTCTTGCCTGGAGGATTCAATGGACAGAGGAGCCTGGCGGGCTGCAGTCCTTGGGGTCACAGAGTCGGACACGACTGAGCGACTTTCACAGGTCCTGAGATAAGGCTGCCTTATGGGCCTCAGAGACCATTTCCTACTTCCCCGACCTGTTGCAACAAGTAGATCTTTTCTATTCAAAATAAGGGTCAATTTCTGTGATTCCGTGACCAGATGCTCCTTTCAGTCCCTGGCACGACTACGATCCCTGCAGAGACTCTGGGAGTGGAACAGAGGGAGGGGCAGGGCACCAAAGTGCTGGCTGAGAGCCCTGGCCCAGCTGTGCGCGTGGCCCCAACATGACACTTGGCATCCCCCTCTGTGCCATGCGGACAGTAACAGCCCACCTCACAGGCTTGAAGACTGAAGGCTGATTAGAATAGTGCATATTACATTTTTATACATGAAAAACCACTTCCAGGGGCCTGGCCCTTGGGAGGCCCTATGGTGTTTCCTTTTCTAATACTCTTCACCATGCCTGGCCAGTAGACCCGAGAAGCATCAGCTGTGAGTGCATAAGAAGTGGCCTTCAACATACTTCTCAGTCTCTGAGTCTCAATTTCTTTCCAGGCCTGACAGCAACCAGGGGAAGAGTGTGCCCTGTCCCCAGGCTTCCCTGAGTGGCCTCCTATGGCTACTCGGGATTAGAGCAGATATTCCTTTCACCAGTTCTACCCATGGCCCATCCTGGGCCAACAACTACCCCCACAGTGGGATGGGAAAAGGAGGCCAGGGACCAGTGCATGCCCTTCAGGCCAGGCTTCCCAGATGGGACCCAGGGAAAGTGAGGTCGGCTCCAACAGCGGGATTCCTGGGCCTGTGGCAGGGCTGTTTTCCAAAACATAAGCCTGAGCTATTGCCGTCAGCAACCATGCCATATAGCCCCGAACGTTTTTATGCAAAACCAAGTAGTTTCTGTCCTCAAGTCTGTGGGAATTAAAATGTAGCAAATGAGTCATTTATTTTAGGCAACTTCTAGAGGCTGGTGGGACAGGATATTTTAGAAAGCACTCAGATGGCAATTAGAGTGCAGGATGACCTGCAACAGGGAACATTCGTGATGCTCATCACAGAGGGAAGTTGTCAGGGTACCAGTCCCACCTTCCACTCAACAACAGAGATATCCTGTGTCAGCCTGTCACGGACTCGCCTCTCCTCATGCTGTGGGAACAAAAATACCTCACTTACCATTTTCTGCAGGTCACCCAGGGGCCAGTACTGTGCTGGGAGCTTTACCCACATTATCTTTCATTTGCACCATCACTTTTAAGAGGCATGCAATTATCTCTACTTTGCAGATGAAGAAATTGAGACAGACTGAGAAGTATGTTGACGTTCACTTAGCCAGCATGTACTCTGCAGCAAGGACATGGAGCACGTGGATGGAGATGGGGCTTGACAGGATCTATCCTTGAGCAAGGCTGGGCTTCAGAGCTGCTGGCTGTAGGGCAGCCTCTAAGGAGAGGTTGAGGAGGGAAGCTACCTTGTTCCTTTTGCCTTTCAGGCCCCTTTCCCTCCCTCATCCCTGTCCTGCTCCCCCTATGATTCCCTATGGAGATGACAGGGTCCAGAGTCTCGGACCGCAGATGCCTCTAGCAGAGCTGCCCATGTCTACGTTTTTGATGTTCTTATAGCATTGGATCCAGCTCTTTGTCCTTACATAGGCCTCCATCCATGTGGGACTAGAAGGGCTGACAGCATTCATTTGCATAGAACAATTCCACCCAAGAAAACTGAACGAAATGATTCCAGAGACAATGAAATCACAAAGATCTCTCAGCAAGCTGGCAGGTCTCTATTTGGGGCTGATGGTGAAGCTTCCCTGAGCTGAAAGAATATATAATAGCAAAAGAGCTAATATCCATGTAAAAGAAACTGTGACATGTACTTTCCATAAAACTAGCTCAACCTTCCCAACAGTCCTAAGAGCTACATTCCAGTTTTAGCCCCATTTTACAGATGAGGAAATAGAGGCACAGAGAGATGGGCAGCTGATGTGTTAAGTGGAGAACTGGGATTTACATCCAGGTGTGTTGCTCCAGAGCCCATCTCTAACAAGGGATGCCACACAACCTCTCCTGTGATGGAGTCTCAGTTGCTCGAGTGCCTCGTGGCCCCTCCTGATACAGTCAACTCCCCCATCCACAGAGGTGCAGTGACCCTGACCAAAGACAGCTATTGTTCCTCTAGCAACTCAATCTACCCAGAGAGCCCCCAAAGCATGGTAGCAGCAGAAAGCTCTGAGAGAGAAAACTCCCTCTGGATTTTTCATCTGGTCCTATGCAGTTGGGAGACATGCCATACCTGTCCTGATTGGTGTCACAGGAGTCCCCAACCAGATCATTATCCACGTCAGACTGCAAAGGGAACAGAACGTGTTATTTATCCCTAGGCCTGCACAGAACGTTCCGGAGAAGGCAGACCTGGCCCATCATCACTGGATCTCAGGAATTATTTCTTTGAAATTGGGGTGGTGCAAGCTGCAAAAGGACAACACCATATTGGTGTAGGCACAATGCTGAATTTTCAAAAAAGCCTTCCAAAATATCAAGCTCCAAGGACGGGCTGCCTACACACCAGATGAGCTGCCTGGAGAAGGGCGCCGGGGCAGTGTGGGGGCAGGTGCAGACGTGGCCCTCCGGCACAGGTCGGAAGGGGGCCAACCACAGACACGAGGATGAAGCAAGCAGGTTTTGCTTTGCTTCTGCATTTTGGAGCGGAGCCAGAACGGGAGTGAGTCAGAGGGCAACAATGACGACCCCTTCCCAGGGCTTTCAAAATACGTGACACGTCACACCCAAGGATCCAGACAGGAAGGAGGAGAGAGAAGAGAAACTGCACATCGCTGACTGAACCTAATTTGAAATGTCCATACACAGGGGTTTGGGGATGAAAGGGACATGAGGCTCCCCATAGTTAATTTCCGTTACATTTTCCTTTCAGCAGAAAAAAAAAAACTTGTTCTGGGCCTCCTTAGATTCCAAGGCTGACATCAGAGGGACTCTACAGCCTGTGAGATGAGTCAGCGGGCCCCAGATGTCCTGCAGTGTCCCTCCCATCACCTCCAGTCCTACGTATACAACATTATCACCTCTGCTGTTAGGAGGAAGGCAGCAGCAGCAAACGTGGCTGGTGGGCTCTGCTGGGTTCTTCCAGATGCTGGTCATAAAGTGCGTCTTTGCACGGGGCACTCAGCCTGGGGTTCGGCTTCCCTTGTGTCCTACTAACCTGGTTCGGGTTGCTGACCTCGGGACAGCTGTCACAGGCGTCCCCCACACCGTCACCGTCTCTGTCTTCTTGGTCACTATTGGGAACTTTCTGGCAGTTGTCCAGGATGTTTTTTATTCCTTCAAGAGAGGAATGCTTCCCTGAGTCAGGCGAACGTCACAGAAAGGTCTGGGGCACAAACTTTCAGGACTTGTAGCGATTAGGCCAGCACGCAGGGAGTGGCATCCGCCCAGGCCATCCTCGGGGAGCACTACCCCTTCCAGCAGTTATCTGCTGTGTGTGCGTGCTCAGTCATGTCCAACTCTCTGTGACCCCTGGACTGTAGCCCTGCCAGGCTCCTCTGTCCATGGGATTTTCCAGGCAAGAACACTGGAGTGGGTAGCCATTCCCTTCTCCAGGGGTGCAGTTATCTTGAGGTAACATCAAAGGATGAATTCTGGGAGGCTGAAAAACGAACAGTGACTTGAGGCATTTATCCAGCGAGTTAGAATCTGTCCAAGGTGTTGAGGGCTATCACTGTGACCAGATGAGGCATCAAGAGGGCCAAGCCTGGGGAGGGAGGAGCTCGTGGGTCTGTTACTACCAGGGCCCCAGGGCTTGGGCGGTGGTGGGCTGGAGCCAGGCCCTTCACATCATTTCTCCCCAGCTTCCTGTTCAATTGTGTCATCTCCTCTTGGTACCTTGGAACCAGGGATGGTGGGAGTGGTATGTATATCATGGAAATGCAAATGCTACAACTCAGGGCCTTTTCTGTTCATTTTGCCGAGCTGGTTTACCAGCTGTCCGGCTTATAGAAGGTAAGGTTGCATTTTAGAGAGGTGTGGATTTTCTGGAGTAGGGTGTTGGTGGGTATAGTGTATTTCTAAAAGGATACTCCTTCAAGGTCCTATAAAGTGATATGTTTTTCAGAAATGATCAGATCCAGCCTATACTTTGATGGCAATCATCTGTGTTTTATGGGAGCTATACAGAAAGAAATGTCCTTCCTTATGGCCTGCAGAGCTCTAGAATTGTTCTCCAGGGGTGCTACTCACACAGACCAAAGTATGAGGCCCTTCAGTGGACCCTGGAGCTGGCTGATGCAGCCACCTGCCTGATGGCCCTTTCCACTCTCTGGGAAAAGACCTGATTCTCTGCATGAGGAGCCTGACCTGGGGCTATAGCGCTTGACCCTGCTCTGCCCCTCTCCCTCAATCTTCCACTTCTAGGGCTCTTACGCTTGAGAAGGACGGTGGGAGGGAGGAAGCTGTAGTCTGAGAAGACAGATGTCCTCCAAAGACACAGCCTTGAGAAGACACTGCTTGAAGGGACTCCTACAGCGTCTGGCAATGATGTTGAGTTCCTGGAGCATGAAGGTTATTAAACATGGGAGAAATAAGTAGACAAAAATAAGTGGACCTGGGGTCCCCCAGGCTCAGGCCATGTAGAACCCCCCAAAGCAGGAAGGCCTTCAGAATCAGCAATTCTGTTCCTGCTCCTAAGAGAGAACAAGGAGAAAAGCGCAGATAGGTCCCAAGGAAAAGACAACGCGAGGCAAACCCACCGTCCCCATCCATGTCGTCATCACAGGCATCTCCTTTCCCATCCCCGTCAGTGTCTTTCTGGTCATTATTCAGCACGTTCCGGCAGTTATCACAGGCATCCCCAAAGATGTCTTTGTCACTGTTCCTCTGGTCCACGTTGTGGGTCAGGACACAGTTATCCTAAAGGATCCCGAGACCGACATTTACTGAGACCCCCTGTGTGCCTGGTCCTGTGGTGGATGCCAGTCAACCTCCTCCCACCCCACCCCCCTGCCGCTGGCACGAGATGTCAGACCTCAGGCGGTCAAAGCTCCTCAGTTTTGAATTTTAAACATTTCGGAATCTTAGAAGAAAAAGTTACAGTGCTGTGGAAACACAGGCGTGGAAATGGACATTTGGGATGATTCATATAAACAGTGAACTTCATGGACTTTCTTCTACCATCTCTGGCACGTGGCCATTCCCAGACCCTCCCAGCAAAGCAAGTGCCTACCTGCTCATTCAGGATCCCGTCTCCATCAGCATCTTCATCACAAGCGTCTCCAATGCCATCCCTGTCTGCATCTTCTTGGCCAGAATTTGGCACATACTTGCAGTTGTCCTAAGTTGGAGAAACACAGCTCAGAGGGACATCTAAGTTTGTCTTTTTTTCAGCTTTACTGAGGTATTTTAACTGACAAAATTGCAAGACATTTAAAATGTATAATGTGATAATTTGATACATGTATATATTGTGAAGTGATGCTTCCACTGATTTCATTAACATATCTGTCACCTTACATTTATCCCCACCTTTATTTTGCTGAGAACATGTAAGTTCTACCCTTAGCAAATTTCAAGCATACAATACAGTGTTAACTACATTAGATCCATAGATCTTATTCACCTCATAATGGACAGTCTGTACCCTTTTACCAACTTCTCCCCATTTCCCCACCCCATCTCCATCTAAATCAAAAACTATTTCTGACCTCAACACACTGTACCTATCTGACTTTATTGTCAATAGCTGTTCTGCTACATTTGAGATGCGGCTACTTTAAAAATACAATTCTGAATGGAACCCACAGAACCCTTCCCTGATATAAGATGTGGCTCTGGAAAGCCACAGAGCGAGTGTGCATATGTGCTCGCGTGTGTGTCTGCGTGTGTCTTCTCCTGCTCGTCCCCTCACCTTTTTGCAGTTTCTGGCCGAGCATGGCAGCTCCTCATCAGGGTAACCGTCAATGTCCACATCCTTCCCACAGATGTAGCCGTCACCGGCCCAGCCGACCCCACACTGTGAAGAGAAAGCTTGTCAAACGCCCAGGCGCTGAGCCTGGTGGGAGGCTGGGGCTTACAAGGGCCTCTGCTCCTGTACACAGGCCCAGAGCCAGGAGGCTTTGTGGGGAGGATTTTAAAACTATTAAGCTGTGTTTTGAATATTGTAGTCTAATGGTTCAAAATTCAAAAGATACAAAGGCAGAGTGAAAGCTCCCTCCTGCTCCTGGGCTCAGGAATCCAGGCAAACCGCTCTTTTGAATACTTTCAGAGACATGCTGGGCAGAGACCAGCAAACACATATTCTTTTCCTTTTTTTTTTGCCCTTTAGCACAACTGGTAGCATACATGCATACCACTCTGCACCCTGAGTTCTAAAAATTAACATTACATCTTGGGACTCTTTCCATATCACTGCATGTAGGTTTGTGTCATTCTTTGTAATGGGCACAGATCTATTATACATAAATTGGAATACATGTGCCTTAATTAATTCAACTAGTCCCCTACTGGTGGGTGTCAAGTTGTTAAAACCTTTCTCTATTGCAAACTATGCTGCCACAAAGAATTCTAGTACATTTGTCCTGCACATTTGACAAATTCTAGTACATTTGACCTTCTGGTTTCTTTGTGTGAATTCCTGGTTCAAAGGGTATTAATTTGTATTAGTATTTGTAATTTGGGATTATTGTCAAAACATTGTCCGGTGGAAATAAATGCACACATCGGGAGAGAGGCTATTGAGGCACTTTCCTTATCCTGGCCCCATATCTGTGTATCTAACGGTCTTCTAGATCAATTTCCACCACACAGGGAACCTTCCAAGGTGCTTAACCTCTGTTCATATCCCCTAAGAGGAGAAGGTTCCCACAGGTGCATTGCTGGGTCTGTGCGTTCTCCATTCTTCTGAAAAAGTCTACCCAAGCTCCCTGCCACCACCAGCTGCTGAGGGGAGGCCTTCACTGCCAGTAGAATAGGCATTCAAGTAACAGTTATTCCAGACCAGACTCTACAGGCATTTTCTCCAGTCCTTACAGTGATGATGCAAGGTCATCATTACCCAATTTTACACAAGAGTCAACTTAGAGCAGCGAAGTCCCTTCTTGCCCAAGGTCTCAGGGCTGGGACTTGAACTCAACACTGTCCCAGTTCAATGTCTTCTGCCATATGTATTTGGTTAACATGAGTTCTCCCCCTCATATCCATATCCTAGTGGGCCTGGTTAAAAGATAATGATAAACCTAAGAGAAAGGCAATCCTTCCATAAGGGCATCTGGGGTAAGAGGTGGTACCTGGGAGCTCAGCCCAGGAGCAGGATCGGTACCTGAAGGGACAGGCAGAACAGAAGAAGGAACAAGGGACAGGGCGGCCTGGAAAGTGACAAGGAACCAGTGAGGTGGGGGAGGGAGGTGGGGTAAGAGTCTGGGGAACAGCGTCAGGGCCAAGGGAAAAGAAGCTTGACACGAGTTAACATTAAATTTCCTGCCCTCATCAATCAAGAAAAGGTGATTTAAGACCGGTGACTTCCTAGGCTGCAGCCTGTCTGTTCTCAATCACATGCACCCCTCTTCTGCAACCAGAGACATAGAAGGCAGGGTTCCAAAGACACCCCTCCTATAACTACCCTTATTTCTGCTCAGTTGTTTCAGTAGGACTTTAGAAGGCCTGGAAAGCACAGCCATGGGGGTATCGTCCTTGACTCATTTTAATGAAGAAAAAATTTCCTCTAGGAACAAATACGTTTTTAATGAGCCATTTTCTGACAGATTAAATTATTTTAGTAGTCACTCCAAGTGTATTAATCCTTCACCATCTGTCGCTGTGCCTTATTACAAATTCAAAAACACATTAAGAGCCCCATCACCCACCATCCCAGGGGAGTTGTTAATTTGTTCACAAAAGATGAGGATTTAAACATAGATATATGCTTGCCTCTCAATGGGAATAAACAAGCCCCATTGATAGGAATTAAAGGAATTGTTGGTTTTTTTCTCCCCCTTCAACCCAGCTCGTTCCCTTGTCAGTACCTTGTACAAATTACTTGTACCACTGGAGAGAGGGGATGGTATTACAGTTATTTCTTTAACTTGGTTTTGATTCTCCTCATTCTTCCTATTTGAAAGCCATATGCTCATAGTAGAAAATTTTGAGAACAAAAAGGTAAAGAAGTCTGAGGTATGAAGAAGGGAGAAGTCTCCCAGAATCCATCCTGCTGCTCAGACTGACTGCTACACCAGACTCTAAGGGGCCTGGCTCCCCAGGGAGGAAGCAGGAAGTGAACAGCTGAAGACGGATTATTTAGCCATGTCTAGAAGCCCCCACTCCCGCCCCAGGACTCTGGGGCTGGGGGTTTGGGGACGGATGGCAGTAACAAGCTCCATTCCTCACCAAGGGCCCACTCCACACCTGAGTGGAGGGAGACCCTCGCGAGGCTGAAGTGCCCTGCCCTCTCCCCCGGCCTCTCCTCCCCAGGCAGTTCCAGGGCCGGATGCTGCACGGGAAGGAGGGTGAGCACCCACCGAGCTCCTCCTGAGCCTGGCGGAGGCGGGCACAGAGAACAGCAGGTGCTGTGGAAGGTGGAGGGTTTACTCCCAGGGCTTCTGACAGCAGCCCGCCACCCCTCCAGGGCAGTTCATCTCCCGGAGTGTTAGGCCAGACTTGGAAACTGGACGTCCTCGGGGTGAGGACAATGAGGAAGAGCAGTGTGCTCATGTAAACCAGCAGCTTATCGAGGGACTAGTCAAGGGAAGGCGTCTCCCCAGAGTCTTGGGGCTCACCTCCTGGGCCTCCCACAGAGGATGTATGGGAGCTGGGGCTCCACCACCAGCATGCTCAAGAAAATGTTGTTGCCCCACGGCCGAGAGACAGCAAAGGCGGCTGATGGGTAGGTGACTTCAGATTGCTCCCCACAAACTTCAGCTGCCTCTGTTACAGCCACATCCTTCGTTTATTTTGATGGAATTGCTTTTGTTTTTGAGTGCTTTTACTCTGAAGCAAGCAGAAACCAGAGAGCAGTGGTGGTTCAAAGGGAAGGGGGGAAACGACAAAGCAAGCAGCAGATGACTTACCACGCACGTCACATCCCCCTGCCTCTCTTCGATGCACTGGGCGTTCACACTGCAAGGGTTCAGTTCTGGATCTCTGCAGTTTCTTTCCATTTTGCAGCCCCTCATCTGATCACCGATGTACCCTGGTTTGCAAGGCCCACAGCGATAAGATCCCTGCAAGGAGCAGAGCAAGACGATGCTCGGACCTGGGAGCCAAGGGCCTATGACGGTGTCTGTTTGTACATGGACTTGATGATGCCAGGACGAAGTGAGCCTCACGCCTGCCTCTGTTATGTGTGTGTCTTATAACATTGTGTGAATATCGAGGGAGACACGAGCAGACTGGAAGCCACAGCCAGACACAGAGACATGAGAGAACAGAACCAAAGGCAGAAGAAGGCTGGCTGGGGAGCTGCTTGGTCTTGCCAGCTCCACTGTGGAGGGTAAGGTGGAAAGGGGTGAAAATCTGAATGAAGTCCTGGGAGGTGGAGAGATAGAATTTACTCTGAGGACAAAGGATATGGTTTGGTTAAAAGGCAAATTAGAAAAAAATTTATTTATTTATTTTTTAATCAAGTGATGGACAGAGAACTGTTGGTGGCCTAGCATTGAGGATTTCTGATGAGGTGGGCTGGTGTGGAAGAAGCCTGGCAAATGAGCTGTCAGGTCCATTGGGATAGCACTTCCAAGGCAAACCTGATTTTTTTTCTTAAAGACAGCTTTACTGAGATAGAATTTACATACCATGAAAGACACCCATGTAAAGTATACAATTCAGTGATTTTAGTCTCACAACTCCTTCAACACTAAGCTCAAAAGATGTTCTCCAGTGATTTTTAAAAAATATTTATTTATTTTGCTGTGCAGGACTTAGCTGTGGCATACACAATCTTCAGCTGTGCCATGTGGGATTTAGTTCTCTGACCATATATGATATAGAACCCAGGCCCTCTGCACTGGGAACATGGAGTCTTAGCCACTGGACCACCAGGGAAGTTCGGTTATTTTTTTTTTTTTTTTTTGCTGCACCGCAGGGCTTGTGGGATCTTAGTTCCCTAACCAGGGATTGAACCTGGGCCCTGGAAGAGACCTAACCATTGGACTGCCAGGAAATTCCCTCCAGTGATATTTCTTGCTCTGTCAGCCTCACTGGACCACAGCCTTTGGTCAGTTCTCTGCTTTTCTTTGCTCCTCTGCTCATCTTCCTTCACCTACTTGTTCATTTTTGAGGCTCTCTAGAGTTCTACTTTCTAGACAATTCCACTGCCTACTTTTCTTCTCCCAGGGTGGCTTTAGTTATCACCTTCATGTCAGTGTCTCCCAGATCTATTTCTGCAGACTAGCTTTCTCCTGGTAAAAAGCTAAGAAGCAGGAAGTCCCAGTATATTAGCAGGCAGTGTCGTGAATAAAAACGGTTCTGCAGGCAAACTGGACATCTTATGACATGTGTGGTCTTCGCCTAATTGTTTAACTTTACTGGGCCTCAGCTCCTTCAGCTGTAAAATGGGAATAATGATAGTGCCTACTGACAGATTGTTGTAAGGATTAAAGTAAATGGCAATATTTATAAAATGCTTTGACATATAAGGAAACTAGGAAGCTAGAGATTAAAACCTTTCCCAGGGACATACAGTAAGTGAGAAGCAGTGATGTTGTTTAGTTGCTCAGTCATGTCCGACTCTTTGCGACCCCATGGACTGTAGCCCACCGGGCTCCTCGGTCCATGGGATTTCTGAGGCGAGAGTATGTGGAGTGGGTTGCTACTTCCTTCTCCAGGGAATCTTCTGACCCAGGGACTGAACCCACATCTTCTTCATTGGCAGGTGGATTTTTTTTTTACTGCTGAACCACCGGGAAAGCGAGAAGCAGCGGTAGCTGGAGCCACTAGTTCTTTCCTGACTCTGCTACATCTATCACCTTGAAAGAGTCAATAGGAACTTCCAGAAATAAAGCCCTTTTCCAAAGAGTTAAAATTTAGACCCCTAAGTGTTAAGCAGTTTAATTTAATACAAATGACTTTTGAGAAGTTCTGTAAAAACAATGAATACTATTTGGGAATTGTCACCAGTAAAATGCCTATTCTGGAATACTGAACTATTAACACAAAACTAAGAAGCTCTTCCTATTTAAAAAACATAAGAATCATTTAATATTTTATTAAATAAACATTCATCCAAAAGCCCAACACTGCGACTTTGAGAGATGGTAAAGAACAAGTCTGGCATTTTGAAAATGATTATTTTGGACATGCTACTCTTGCTTGTGAGATCTTAGTTCCCAGACCAGGGACTGAACCTGTGCCCTCAACATTGAAAGCACAGAGTTCTAACCACTGGACTGTCAGGGAATTCCATCATAAAGTTATTCTTATATAAAAAATTACTTATCCATTACTCTTACAGTAAAAACTTTTTCAGCACAAAACTTTTTATTTTTTGGCCATGCTGCACAGCATGTGACATCTTAGTTCCTCAACCATGGATTGAACCCGTAACCCCTGCATTGAAAGTGTCGAGCCTTAACCACTGGACCACCAGGGAAGCCCCTCAGCACAAACTTTTATCCTCATTTGCAAATCAAATATAGTATGCCCATATGTTCTCTGCTGCCTTGGGGTTATGACTTATAGACACACACTTGTTTTAATAACTGGTCATCAATAACAAGAGCCATGAAACATACTTACCAAAGTGTTAATACAGATAGAATTAAGAACACATGCTCCGTTTCGACACTCATCAATATCAGTGCAGACCTAGTGCGAAAGAGTTGAAAGAGGCACACTGTTTAAGTAGACAGGCAAATACACTTTGCTTTGTTTTGACATCTTTGGTTGAAGCGACAACATGGCCTTTCAGAGTGGCTGGTCATTAGAGCACTGTTTTGGCCATCTCCCTGTGTTTGCTTTGGTCTGAGCTCAACCTAATTCCAAGTGATAGCTGACTCCTTGGTATTTAAAGTTGTTCAGAAACTTAACATGATTAATCTGCTCCACAACTTCAGGAAGGTTCTGCTTTACCCTGCCTGGGACTCATGCACTTCTTCTACCCAAGGATTCCTATCTTTACTCAGTTCTGAAAAATTCTTAGTTCTCCTCTGCTCCTGTTCCTTCTATTCTTTCTTTGTAACTACACTTAAACAAATACTGGATTTTCTTAATCTTTTTTGACTCTTAACCTCTCGTCCCTGTTTTCCATATTTTTCTTTCTCTGTGCTATATTCCAGATGATTTCCTTAGATACACCTTCTAGCCAATAAATCCCCTGCTAGCTGTTTTGCTCATCTATTTTTGATGTCAGTTATTAAATTTTTCACTGACTAAATTTCACTTAGTTATTTTTTCAAACCTGACTATATTTTTTTCCCCACATTGCCCTATCCCTTAACTATGGCATCTACTTTTTCCTTTTTCTCCTTCTGAACTCATTTTAATATCTGTCATATCTCCTCAGGGTAGCTTCTTTATATAAATTACATTTTTGTTTATGAGTATATCTTTAGTGGCCTTGCTTGAGGGTGTCCCACGGGCCCTGAGATTTGGAGTGTCTTCACAAAGTGATATCAGCCAGGGCCCTAGGGATTTTACTGCTCTAAGGCTAGTTTTTATGTCAATTTTGGGGCTTGTTTCTGCATTCTATGTGTAACACAGATTCAGATATCATGACTTTATGTTGTACAAGCTTGGAGCTTTGATTTGCTGTGGGGAACCATGATTTGCTGTCAACCATGTCCCAAAACAGACATCAAGCTTTCTGTTGATTTGCAGGGGAGTGGCTAGGAAAGTTTTTTCATCTCCTTTAATGAGGAGGGTAGCTCTCTGAGGCTTCTGGCTTTCTTCGGGGGTATTAGGTCTTTCCAAAAGTATCTGCTATACCCACATAGTGCATGAACCCCAGTTTCCCACTGGGAGGGCCTATACCCATCTTCCATCTCCCATGAGCTGCTGTGGCATCAGCTTCCATCTACAGCCCTGACTCTGAGTTCCCACTTTGTTTCTAGAAGCTGCACATTTCCTTATAGTTCTTTTGATATTGGTCATGCATTAAAATTTGTTGTTAAATGTTAGCAAGCTGGCTTCCTTCGACTTAGAGTTCCTTCTACCATACTGGAAATCCACTGGAAGGGCTCCTTCCTAGCTTACATAAGGCACCTTCTATTTCTTTTTGTCTGTTTCCCTTGGCTTAGTCTTGAAGATTCTGTCTTTACAGAAGAGGAAGTAAAGCTTTAGGTCATTACTCTAATGACTTCTTGCCACCCCTGTGTGTCTAGCTTGGTTCCTTTTTCCAGCCTAAAAAATGATGCCCTCTAGAATTCTTTGATAGGCAGCTAGGAAATAATGAACCTCTGTCCTCTTCAAAGCTAATAATTTCCCTAAGGTAGTAAAATATATTTATAGACCAACCATTTTTAAGGGCTGAATACATCAGAAAGAATTTCACAGTCAGTCAGTTAAATAATGACCAGGATATAGTAGAACATCGAGAAATAAATGGAGACTGTCACAAACTGCTCAAGAGCTTTATGGCAATTTATAGCTGATATAAGAAGAAAGGGGGTTTTCCCCAGGGGATTACGTCTACTCTTGAAATCCTCTCATCTCTAAAACAGCTTCTGATCAGCAACAATGACTCTATAGAAGTGACCTAATTTTCCAAAGCTTTTATTTGTTTCCCCAGTTCTTAAGTTATTGTGTCACTAATCGTTCAAATGGCTACCAACAAAATAAGCCTGGATCCAGCCACACATCCAGTCTTACTGCCTTCACTGCTTTTCTAAAGATACTCGATGATCCCAGTTGACTAGCTCGCTCCTCACCAGCCTTGATGGACACGTATATTCAGAAATGAGTTGGAAAATCCTGCTAACATGCCCATAGTGCCTGAGGACATTCCACACACCCTTGTGGAATGGAAAGAGACGGGAACCAACCAAAGGTTTCCTGTTGGCGATTAAAGATCAAAAGACCACCACTTCAGCCCACCTGCTTGTTTGTCTTGGCGAAACTGATCCCAACGCCCTGCATCATGGGCCCCGTGAAGCCCACCGGACAGGTATCACATCTGAAGCCAGGAGCCAGGTTTACACAGCGCACACCAGGATAGCAGGGGTGGTACTTGCACTAGAGAGAAACAAAAATTCAGTCTGTAGCCACAGGGAGAACACACGCTCAAATGTCCGTTGCTCATCTCTTTGCACAAACTTGTGGAATCACTTAACTATCCATTTTTGGGGGGCTGAAATGATCAAAGGCAATAAAGGCTTCCAATTTCATAGTTATTCACAGAATCCCTGACCCACACGGCCTGGAGGTTGCCTTGTTGTGAGCTTCGCTATAATATAGAATGAAGCACAGCCGAGTGGAAAGGGTCCTAATGTTAACCAGTCCACCTTCCAGGGCAAACTCCCCGATATCCTAACTTGGAATTTAAAAATGTCTGGGAGAGAACAGTGCTCCTGGACCACTTGTTAGGTGGCCATTGAGTCCAAAGGCATTATTACAGCAACTACTCAAAGAAAAAGACCTTGAGAAGATCAAGTCAGGGCAGCTGTCATTTCTTCAGTAAGATGTGATTCATCAGGGGCTGTTCCTGACTCTGGACCCTATCAAGCCCATGGCTGTTGCAAGGCTCTCACAGTCTAGGAGATTCATTCTTCTTTTTTTTTTTAAACCACTTCAACTAATGTAAAAAACATGACCACTTCCTGCCCTTTCAAAAGAAGGAAAATTCCAGTTCACAGATAAGAACCACATGCAGTTCTGTGAAACACGTGTAGATGCTCTTCCAAAGGAGGGATGACTAGAGATCGTCTTAATTGCTTACTATCTGGGGAGGTAATCGGCTACCACGAGTCTGTAGGATGCATGTATATAAGCTAAGCTCCTTCCAGCCTTCCTCTGGCCTGAAAGTGTGAAAGCGTTACTTGCTCGGTTGTGACTGACTCTTTGCGACCCCATGGACTATAATCTGCCAGGCTCCTCTGTCCATGGGATTCTCTAGGCAAGAATACTGGAGTGGGTGGCCATTCCCTTACCCAGGGGATCTTCCTGACCCAGGGATTGAATCCCAGCCTCCTGCATTGCTGGTAGATTCTTTACCATCTGAGCCACCAGGGAAGCCCTCCTCTGCCCTGATGGAAGGACAGAGGTGCATGCTGGGGGCAGCCTTGCCACCCGCTGTGAACACTGCCTTCCTTGAGACTGGACCAGTGATTGGATAACTATGGTCTTGAAACAATCTCTGTCAGAGGCTTTGTCAGCTGGCCAAACAGCCTGTATTTGCCCTACATGTCTTTCTGGCTCCGTCTCTGGCACATTCGGTTACTCACAGATTATGGGGCCTCCTCAAAAGGTCTTGTTGGTTTGAGATTCCTCTCACTCCTCCACTGAGGAAGCCTGAAGAAATCAGTTGCAACCCCTAAAATATACCCTTACCCAGATGGTTCCCTTTCCACATTCACAAGTGTACAAAAAGATCACAGTAGTCCCAGAGACTGCTTATGAGAATCAGCAGTCGAGTCAAAGGCTGAAATCTCAGCATTGCAGCAACGCGAACCACTGCGGTGGGAAGCCCAGACAGGAGGTACAATGATCGCAGCCACAACCGTAGGTCGCGCCTCCGCCTCCCCACCACCCATGGGTCTCTGAAGATTCCCGAGGGAGTCGTTTTCATGTGGCCTGGAGGTCAACCCAAGTCAGCCCTCAGTCATCGACCTGGCTTCTCTTCCCATAAGCCATAGATAGGCTGTAGGCGATACCGAGGGAGCCCCCTCTGTCTAGTTGAGTGTTTACCTCATCGACATCGGAACAGACGATCCCATTTCCTGTGTAGCCCTCGGGGCAGGGTCCGCACTGAAAGCCGTCTCTGGTGTCGGTGCATCGCACGCCGCGGAAACACGGGTTGGAATCACAGCGGCGCACGGGGGGTGTCGGGGATGCCGCGGGTACCACGGGCATCAGAGTGTTGGGGGTTGGAGACTGAAAGCTGAGAGGACCTAGACAAAAACCATCATCCACAGGTTTCTAAACCACCAAGAAAATAGAGCTGATACAGGATGTGGTTCAGCTCCCCGGTGAGTTTCTTTTCCCTTCCCTACACCTCAGTGTCAAACCTCCACCGACCGCAGCCGGCGGAGCCTCACCCACCCAGGGCCTTCAGCAGTCCGCATTTGCTTGTCCAACTCCGAAGCGTGCCAGTTACTAGAAAAGCACTTACCGCAAGCCTGGCATTCGGCTATGGTGTTTCGCAAAAAAGATGTTTCCTTGACCTTTAGAAATGGGAAGGGGAAAAAAAAAAGATGGAAAAGGAGTACCTGATGTATAATCCAGGAATGAAAGAATCCATGAGTGGCAAACTATTAAACAGAACCTAAAGGAATGTTAACACAGCCCTGGGTGGCTCCCATTCTGCCTGGAGCCCTGGTGTGTTTATCACCCGATGGCCCATTTTCAGAGCCCTTCCAGCAGAGCCCCAGCGCGGCAGGCTGCACGGGGCCACCTGAGGTCTGGCTCCAGGCCCTTCCCTGCCTCTGCAGGCCTGCAGCTCTATCAGCTCCAACAGAGAGCGTCCCTGTTATAGGGCTTTTCTTATGCTCCACCCAGCTTGTTACCTGCTGTCTCAGAAGATCCTTCACCTCTCCCAGTAGTTGGTTTAGTTGTGACATCTGCCCCAAGAACTGCCGATTAAAGTCTCCTGTAGGAACAGTGGAAGGAAAGGAGCATCAGAAAGTGACAGCTATTTCTACAGTGACTCAAAAACAAATGATTTCCCAGAGAATTATCACGATGAAAAACTCAGGGTATGAGAATTTAACATCAGGTAAAATTCATCTAATTTGCCTAAAAGATAATGATGCCGCTGCTCTAGTTAGTCCAAATTCCTATGAGTTATACAAACACAAGTGCAATGAAGATACCTCTTGCCCTGGACTTTGGCACAAAAGCCTGATTTCTGTAGACACTTCCTACAGGACTGCCCTGCTGACAGCCCACCCTTCAGGGATAGGACCCAGCCCATCACGGGCCTGGGGGTTTATTGATGGAGGTGAGCAAACGGCCCGAGAACACACACCTGTGTTTGTGGTGGCCAGTGGCTCGCTCTGCTGCAGGAAGCAGTCTTGCAGGCTGGCCACCTGGATCAGCGAGCCTCTCACCACCAGCTTCAGCTCTTCCAAAGAGTCCTGGAAGAAATTGGATTCATACCACACATTGCTGGTGCCATTCAAAAGCCAGTGGGCATGCAGACTCACAATTTTCATAACACAGTAGGCCTGAATACTTGGACTCTGACATCTTACATAATTTTGTGGGTTTGCATTTTTTCCTGACGCCCGAGAGCCCTGCCCTTCTGACTGAGGCAAATACGGAAGCAGCCAGCAGCTTCGGAGAGTGCTGGCATCCAGTGTGGTCTTGATGAGAGTTCATCAAGGTGACTTGGAGAAAGGAAAAGGCCCTTTTCCTTCATGGTAAACAAGTTCTTTTGTGGTAGGAGCCTTTTAATTGTCTGTTTATGAAGTTTAGACTGCAATGAGTAAGACATTGATCTCAATTTTAAACACTATTATTTTTAGGATGTCTTGGCTCTAGGTTTTAGCAAAGTCTCTGGTTTCCCTGGATTATGAGAAAGAATACACAGTATATTCTATGATGTATATTTTTGTATATTTTCATGTATTTTCACATTACTGGATGATAACAATCATTCATTGTTAGTCATCAAGTTAATATTCTCACCCCTTAATTTTGTAGCTTTTACCTGTACCCATTATTTTATACACAGATGATAGAAAATGTTTATGTTAACTGCTGATGTAAGATCTTCATCCTTATTTTAGATATGAGTGCGCTGAGGATTTTCAGAGGGACTCTGATTTTCAATTTAGTTAAGAGGTATGCAACACGTTTTATGTAACAGATATTGTGTTGGAACCAGACCATAAGCTCTATGGAGGCCATGACTATTTTGCCAACTATGGGATACATAATGCCTAGAATGTGCATATTGACTGACTGACTGAGTAAATGAGAAGATGAATATGAAGATAGAGCACTGTGGTCCTTGCTGACAATCTAAGGAAGTAGAATTTTGGGGGAAAAAAAAATCCAAAAAATTCCATCTATTTCTGATGGAATTTTAGAAATTGATTTATTTGGTGGTGGATACTAATTTATGAAATAGAGACATAATTTCTGACTGTCATTCTGACTATCTGGGCTACTTTGGGGATTCAGAAATAAAATTTAGCATATCTCTCCATTAATTTTTTTCTCTTTCTATAAATCTACACTATATCTATCTATCTATCTATCTTCTCTCTCTCCAAACCTAGATTTTAGTCTTGAAATTTCTGCTTGAAAATGCTGTCTATATTTTAAGCACAAATTCTAGTATCTGATTCACAGTTTTTATATCAGTATCTAAAGTTTCTCAGCATTCCTAGTTATAACCGAAATTGCTGTTCATAACCTGCTTCTTTGTACAAAGGGCTCAGAACACCTTGGTACTGGGTTGGCCAAAAAGCTCGTTCAGAGTTTTTCCATAACATTGTGCAGAAAAACGCAAATCAACTTTTTGGCCAACACTATACAAGCATATATAAATTAGTTAAAGCACATATAATGAAGTGCTAAGTGCTACTGCTAAGTCACTTCAGTCATGTCCAACTCTGTGCGACCCCATAGACGGCAGCCCACCAGGCTTCCCCATCCCTGGGATTCTCCAGGCAGGAACACTGGAGTGGGTTGCCATTTCCTTCTCCAATGCATGAAAGTGAAAAGTGAAAGTGAAGTCGCTCAGTCGTGTCTGACCCTCAGCGACCCCATGGACTGCAGCCTTCCAGGCTCCTCCATCCACGGGATTTTCCAGGCAAGAGTACTGGAGTGGGGTGCCATTGCCTTCTCCACATATAATGAAGTAATGAAACACAAATGGAAAATTGTGATTGTGATAAATAAGACAACAACAATATGGGCCACAGTGGATGAACATGGTTATTGATTTTGGTACTGACTTCCATATCAGATGAAATTCAGGAACTATGACCAGTTATAATAATAATTGGAAAAGACAAAGAATACTAATTATTTATAGGAAATGGAGTATTTCCTATAAATAACAAAATTATATTTTGCTTTTTAACAAAATTATAGAAGAAATATATGTGGCAATTTCTACAGTAGGTGCAATGACATAATATAAAAAATACCATCAACATGGCATAAAACAGAAGACAGAAGTGATGTGATATGTAAGGCCTCATGGAAGTAAGTTGGCAATAAGGTTCTTTTTTGTTAGAGATGCTGTAGGAAGACCTATGGAAAATGTTGTTCCTGGTGCTTGGCAAGTTTCAATCATTCTTTTTTACTTCTATTAAAAATTATAATTTTATGAAAGATTAAAAATAGATCATCTTACTGCCCTAAGATAGTTTAAAAGTTTTTGCTATTCCTTTTCTACTTTATAATTATATGCCCAAAGTCTCCATTTACCTAAAGGAGTAGCTCTCAATTTTGACTTCACATTAGAATCAGTATTTTTAAAAGGACTGATGCCGAGGCACCACCTCCATAGACTCTGTGATTTGTCTGGAGTGTGGGCCATCTAGCAGTTGGTTTTTAAGTGCAGTAAGTGATTCTAATATGCAGTCAGAATTAGATCCATTCTTGACCTCAGCCCACTCATCTGCATTCTCAGAAACCATCTTTCCACTTTGGAGATGGTCTGTGGGTTCTTACGTGTGCCTTCCTCTGGAAAGTCCTCAGTTCCACAGCCTCGGGACTCTGGGCGAGGCCGGAAAAGGCTCTGGGGAGGTTGTGGATGGAGTCCACGCGGGTGCAGTCCAGGAACAGCTCCACGGAGCCGGCCCCCCGGTGGAGGTTGGTCAGTCTCAGCAGCAGCCTGTGCCTCCTGCCGTCAGCCAGCTGCAGGTTGTTGAAAACCACCAGGTGAATCCTCCCGTCGTTCTTCAGGTAACGGAGGACGGCTGGAACCAAGCACGGACCAATGAATGACGAGAGAAGCGAAGAGGGGCTGACTCTGTGCCAAACAGCCTCCAGGTGACAATGACAAGGCCAGGTCAGCAGAAAGATGCAAGCAAGTCAGAACCATAAATGTTCAATGTGTTGTGTGCACTGGCCACCCACTGTTGCTGGGGATGTTTTGTGCTCATGAGAAGAGACGATAAGTAGTAAATTTGAAAACAAACAATATAATTTCAGTTAATGATGAGTACACTGAACAAGCAGAACACACTGAAAGTCAACTCACATCCAAGTAAGCTCCTGAGGGCACGAATTCATTAATTCACCAACGTTTCCTGAGTACTACTATGGGGCTGGGTGCTGTCCTTCATTGTTTTAAACACTTATATTCTATTCATTGCAACCCTATGAAACTGGACTTGACTACAGGTGAGGAAAGTGAAGCTCAGATAAGTGAAGTAACTTGCTCAAGGATATAGTAAGTGACAGGACTAGAATTTAAAGCCGAATGTGATTTATTCCATGGCTAAAGAATGCTAGGCCTGGATGGGGTTTTGTAAGCATATGTTGAATCAGGTGTAATCTGTTGTATTATCCCTCAGTAGAACCTATTTTCAAATTTTAACAATGCTCAGTTAGAAAACCAAAGGTATCCATGGATGCAAAAGGAAGACTCCATGGGAGAGCCACTGCCTTACATAAAAAGATATTCTCAGTATTATGTGGAGTGAAAAAAAGTTACAGGTCAGTATAGGTTTGCTCCCCAAAAAACTATGTATGTATGTACATATAGTATACACACAGATACAGAAAATTAGAAGAAAATATTTGTATGGTCATTTCTGGGTGCTTGGCGATATATGTTTCTTTTTTCTTCATTTTCATTGTCTGATCTTTCTATACAAGAAACTTATGCATTATTTATATAATTCAAAAAAGTAAAAAAAAAAAAAAGAAGAATTCCACTTGTAAACCCAGAGTGTGCTACAATCAATGTGTATGATTCACAGCAAGCAACTGGGACCATCTCTCTTCGGGTGCCTCTTCTGTGAAGTGTAAATGCCAACTTGGTGCTGCCCAGACAGGAATAGCCATTTATGCTGCAGTACTGCCAGAGAAAATAACCACCACTATGAAATTTAAGGGTGTTTTTGAAGACTTCCTCCAAATACATTCGACTTTCTAGGTCGATTTCCCCACCCTTCTAGAATCTGACTAGATTTGCTTTTCCATTTGACCATGGCTGGAGTGGGAGTTGGCAGCTGGCATCTGGGTCCGTGGTATAGAAAGAAACGAGGAGGAGTCAGGAGATCTTCCCTCATGCCCATGGGATCACCACCACTTGCTTACTGAGAGAGAAGGATTGGTGAGACCTGGCAGGACAGACTGCCTAGAAGGCCTGTCTATGACTATAGGGCAACACTATGCTTCCTGAAGCAAAGTATTGGTAAGACTTAAATGTGGAATGAGGACAAAGAAAATAGATGTGGGTAGACTTCTTGAGGTATTTTAAATACGGGATACAACAGTATTTTTACCCTCTTTTTTAAAATATTGTTGAGAATTTATAATAGTAACAGCATGGCTTGAAATTTGAGGCATAAAGTACACAAAAGGGGGTAAATTGAGCCCAAACATATGCACTAATTCAATATTTTAAAACCTCCATCCCTTTACTTTTGAAATAGTTTTGTAAATCCCCAGCATTTTTACAGGCCAATGAAAACACTACTCAGACCACCAGACTTCAACCTGGTCACAGACACACACACACACTCAGGATCTCCTTATTTTCCTTTCGGCCACAACCTCTGTTCCTCATATTAACAGTTTAAGAGGATACATAGAGAAGCTTAAAACAAATAGTCGTGGTTTTTCTCCCCCAGCTGAGATTTCTGGTGGAATTCAAAGGAGACATATTTTAGTGGACCTCTTGCCTGCTTTTAGCAGGCCTTCCAGGCCATGTGGGTCATGATTTATTTTCATAACTGAATCGCTAAGTTTAGTTTTATAAATACTACCTAATGGAGTAATTTCCACCTAAGAGGTGCTCATTAAATGTTGTGAATATGAAATTTCAATGAATAATTAGATGACTGCATTGAAAGCTTTTCACATATAAATTGAAAAGTTTAGCAAGTGGCAATTTAACATCTACTGCAGACAGCCAAACCTGCTACTGTGTTCAGGCTGTCATTTAAGGGCATTCCACACTTCTGCCTTGCTTTGCATTGCACTGCGACACTGAAATAAGTTCCTCCCGCTCCCAGATCTTGCGACAAGAGCAAGAGGGGAGAAAAAAAAAAGGAAAAGAATTATGGAAACTTCCATCTTCGCAAGGTCTGTTAGCAGAAAAATTATCAAGGGCTTCGACATTTACTACGCTTCACACTTGATCCAATAATTCTCATTTTGCTTATGGCTTTCATTTTTCTTTTTTATTGCAAGTTCCTTACTTCAGTGCTTCTATACTTATTTTAGCTTCAGAGCTGTAACATTACCCAGAGGGTCAACAGGCACCTGCTCAGAAAACACATTTCCCCACCAGTCATACTGAGCCTAGAGGCAGACTCAAGCCAGGAGTCCGCGACCTGGGACACTCCCTGAGCTTCTTCAGAAGCAGCACCGTCAGAAGGGAGAGAACAGACCCAGTTCCCATCTTCTCTCTCTGTCCCCCTTACCAGTGCTCACCTCACCCAATCTTAGCCCCCTCCCCGCCACACATACACACACAGGGGAGCAGAACAGAGGGGAGAATACTAGTCAGCCAGCAGGACATCACTTTGCCTCCAGAAGGAATGAAAAGTCAGGCCTGGGAGCTGGAAGGAGCAGTCTTCTTTCCGCTCCATCCCACCCCTGCCCCTCAGCACCCCAGGGAGCACTGCACTCAGGAAAACAGCCGTCACTGGGGACAGCTCTGCTTCTTCAGCTAAGGCACATTCCGTTCTGCTTGTTTCTCACGGAAACAAGTTGACCTGGTGATTTCAACCTGCTTCTTTCTCAGGATGAGCACCAAGAACCCATCTGATTAGAACAAAAGGCTGCAGGTCTTCAAACACATTTCTGTCTCTACGCTGTTCCATCTCTGGGTTTCTCTGCCAGATTCCTGACTCATCTTCCTGTTCAGGGTCTTTTCCTGTGCAGGTTTTCTGGGCGGACAGCTTGAGATGTCTACACGACTGTTCTGATCAAACGATTGCCTTCTCAGTGCAACACACAAGCGAGCCAATGGAATCCTTCACTAGCTCCCTAGTGGTTCCCAATTAATGTGTAACTTATCCCAGGACTGGCCTAACCTTCTAGCCACCTTCCATTCTGCTGATCACTGCCAAGCTGGACAACCTGTTTTAACAACTGGTTTTCATGCCTCTCTAGCTTTATCCAGCCTCTCTCATCCTTTTCTTTCTGTGCAGAGTGTTCTCTTCTCCATCCCTCTCCTTCCTGCTCTATCACTGCTACAAATCGAAAGCCAAGATCCAGCTCAAATGCACCTGACTCCCTCTAGTCCTCCATCTTCACCATGACTGGAAGTTATCTGCCTCATTCATATTCCCTTCGGAGAAGGCAAAGACAGCCCACTCCAGTACTCTTGCCTGGAAAATCCCATGGACAGAGGAGCCTGGTAGGCTGCAGTGCATGGGGTTGCGAAGAGTCAGACATGACTGAGCGACTTCACTTTCACGTATTGGAGAAGGAAATGGCAACCCACTCCAGTGTTCTTGCCTGGAGAATCCCAGGGATGGGGGAGCCTGGTGGGCTGCAGTACTGGGTCGCAGAGAGTGGGACCGACTGAAGCGACTTAGCAGCAGCAGCAGCAGCAGCAGCAGCATATTCCCTTAGCACTTTCTCAGTGCTTTGCTAGGTGTACTTTTCCAGCCAAAACTCAGATACTTTAATCCCTGTGTGACCCTGTGCCTAAAGAGTCCAGTTCTTAAACTATTAAAAGGAGTTAATAAAAGCTGTCCTTCCTTTTTCATTTTCTGTTCAGTGGTGGTCAAATAAGAAAACGCAAAACTATCAGCTGCTATACTATTTATCTTCTCTACTACAGCATAAACTCTTGGGATAAGAAGTCTATTTCTTACTAATTTCCCCATACACCACAGCATCTGAGAACACCAAATACAATTGTTTGTTGAATGAAAAATAGATTCTTGAGTATAGAGTATTCTTGTGTTTACTCTGACTTTTTAAAACCCACAGTCTTTAAAAAAAAGAGCAGTTTCTATTGGTTTACTTATATAAATCCTTCCCTTATAAACTTAGCATCTTTGTGTACTTGAGAATCTGGAGCCTGGTTTTATGGCTACATTTCCATGTCCGGGTACTAGCCTAACAGAGGAACCACATAACCCCGCCTGATTAAATGCCATCGCAGTGACTGCTAGGAGAGGAAGCAGCAAACACAAGCAATGAAGATTTGAAATATTGCTATCTACTTGAGAAAGAATTTTCAAAAGGTGCTTTTTGAAAAGTGGATGGACATGGTAGTCAAAAATATTATGATGTGTTGAATGTCAAGGCTATGAAGCAGGATGCCAGCTTTAAAGAACTGGAAACGATAATATTTTGTCTGCTTGGGCTAAGGAGTTCAGAGTGACGTGGCCTGCCCAGGCAGCAAACTCGGCAAGGTAGTCCGGGGCCTTCTGCTTTGCTTGGCAAATGGCTTTGCTCTTTGGCACTTTTAAAGATATGATGAAAGCCGCTGCTGTTAACCTTTCCTCTTCTTCTTAAATAATTGTATATTAAAAAAGCCTTCTTGCCATTAATGTCTCTTGTGATGGATGTTCTTGTTTGCCTTGACTCATTTGTCTTTATGCCCTACACACTGGATCTTTGTAACTTTAGTGCTTTGGAAATACATATAAAAGGAAAACCATCAAATTGCTTTTCCTGAAAGTACTGTGGGTGACTCCCAGGTGTGATAAATGCAGTATGTGTGTTTGGAAATTTTTTTATAGCAGTTTCAACCAATGTAAAGCTTACAGAATCCACACAAGGCAAAGAAACCAGCCAGTGAAAGGAAGCACAGCAAGTATAATGAACTTCTGCAGAGGGCTCTATGCTTGGATAAGGTATGAGGCATCACTACACATCTACCTGGTAGGGGAGAAAGTTGTAAGTGTGCACAGAATCCCAAGGTCACCTTAGAGGAGACAGTTTTAAGTGTGCACAGAATCCTAAGGTCACCATAGAGGACAAAATTACAAAGCAACTTTGATGCCCATGAAACTCTCTCTAGCCTTAGCAGAGCCACAGAATATTAGCATTATAAGTCATCCAGCTTAATATCTCACTCCACAAATCCCTTCAATAAAAATGTAGCCTCTACCAGCACATTTCCAGTAACAAAGAACTCATTACTTTGCAGAAAAACCCATTTCACTTTTGGAGTGCTCCCCAAGATTTTCCTAATTCAGAGCCAATATCTGTTTCCTCTGCCTTCCACCCGTGTGTCCTAATTTTACTCTTCAGGACTATAGACAGATTTAATCTTATCCTCAATCGAAGTGATACTCTTCAAATATTTTTAAGGCAACTTTCATCTCTCTCATGTCTTCTGTTTGGCGCCTTGATTTCTCCAGTTCCTTTAACTTTTTGACCTGTGATGTGGTATTAAAAAAAAAAAAACCACAGGACACAGAAAGGTGCCAGTTTAGTGACTCTCTTCAAAGTAATCTCTGACTTGACCATGTCCCTATGAAATGTGCTCACAACCAGACAGAGTATGCTAGATGTGGCTGGATAATTAAGAATCCAGGGGGACTACTAGCTTCCACAAATCTGGTCACATGTACATATTCATGTACAATTAATAGAGGAAAACAATAGAAAGGGAATGACTAGAGATCTCTTCAGGAAAATTAGTTTTACCAAGGGAACATTTCATGTAAAGATGGGTGCAATCAAGGACAGAAATTGTATGAACCAAACAGAAGCAGAAGATATTAAGAAAAGGTGGCAAGAATACACAGAAGATCTATACAAAAAAGATCTTCATGACCCAGATAACCACGATGGTGTGATCACTCACCTAGATCCAGACATGCTGGAATGCAAAGTCAAGTGGGCCTTAGGAAGCATTACTACAAACAAAGCTAGTGGAGGTGATGGAATTCCAGTTGAGCTATTCCAAATCCTGAAAGATGATGCTGTGAAAGTGCTGCACTCAATATGCCAGCAAATTTGGAAAACTCAGCAGTGGCCACAGGACTGGAAAAGGTCAATTTTCATTCCAATCCCAAAGAAAGGCAATGCCAAAGAATGTTCAAACTACCACTCAACTTCACTCATCTCACATGCTAGCAAAGTAATGCTCAAAATTCTCCAAGTCAGGCTTCAACAGTATGTGAACCATGAACTTCTAGATGTTCAAGCTGGATTTAGAAAAGGCAGAGGAACCACTCTATTATACGGAGTGAAGTAAGCCAGAAAGTAAGCCAGAAAGAAAAACACCAATACAGTATACTAACACATATATATGGAATTTAAAAAGATGGTAACGATAACCCTGTATGCGAGACAGCAAAAGAGACACAGATGTATAGAACAGTACTTTGGACTCGGTGGGAGAGGGCGAGGGTGGGATGATTTGGGAGAATGGCATTGAAACATGTATAATATCATGTGTGAAACGAATCACCAAAAAATAAAATAAAATAAAAATATTATTCTCAAAAAAAAAAAAAAATGCCAACATCCGTTGGATCATCAAAAAAGCAAGAGAGTTCCAGAAAAACATCAACTTCTGCTTTATTGACTATGCCAAAGCCTTTGACTGTGTGGATCACAAACTGTGGAAAATTCTTCAAGAGATGGGAATACCAGACCACCTTACCTGCCTCCTGAGAAATCTGTATGCAGGTCAAGAAGCAACAGTTAGAACTGGACATGGAACAACAGACTTATTCCAAATCAGGAAAGGAGAACATCAAGGTTGTATATTGTCACCCTGCTATTTAACTTATATTCAGAGTATATCATGTCAAATGCCAGGCTGGAGGAAGCACAAGCTGGAATTAAGATTGCCGGGAGAAATAGCAATAATCTCAGATATGCAGATGACACCACCCTTACGGCAGAAAGTGAAGAGGAACTAAAAAGCCTCTTGAAAGTGAAAGAGGAGAGTGAAAAAGTTGGCTTAAAACTCAACATTCAGAAAACTAAGATCATGGCATCTGGTCCCATCACTTCATGGCAGATAGATGGGGAAACAGTGGAAACTGTGAGGGACTTTGTTTTCTTAGGCTCCAAAATCACTGCAGATGGTGACTGCAGCCATGAAATTAGAAGACGCCTGCTCCTTGGAAGAAAAGCTATGACAAACCTAGACGGCATATTAAAAAGGAGAGACATTACTTTGCCAACAAAGATCCGTCTAGTCAAAGCTATGGTTTTTCCAGTGGTCATGTATGGATGTGAGAGTTGGAGTATAAAGAAAGCTGACTGCCGAAGAATTGATACTTTTGAATTGTGGTGTTGGAGAAGACTCTTGAGAGTCCCTTGGATGGCAAGGAAATCCAACCAGTCCATCCTAAAGGAAATCAGTCCTGAATATTCATTGGTAGGACTGATGCTGAAACTCCAATACTTTGGCCACCTGATGCAAAGAACTGACTCACTGGAAAAGATCCTGATGCTGGGAAAGATTGAAGGCAGGAGGAGAAGGGGACGTCAGAGGATGAGATGGTTGGATGGCATCACCGATGTGATGGACATGAGTTTGAGCAAGCTCCAGAAGTTGATGACAGACAGGGAGGCCTGGTGTACTGTAGTCTGTGGGGTTGCAAAGAGTTGGACACGACTGAGGGACTGGACTGAACTGACTGAACTGAAAATTTAAGAAACTTTTTAAAAAGCTGCATCACCTTATCTGTTTATTCATTCAGCAAACATTTTTGAGCAACTAGTTAGTGCCAGGCACTGAGCTCAACACTGGGTGGTTCTTAACACTGTTGATTAGAATGCTTAGGGTGTTGTTCTTGTTGTTGAGTCGCTCAGTCATGTCCGATTCTTTGTGACCCCATGGACTGCAGCATGCCAGGCTTCTGTGTCCTTCACTATCTCCCAGAGTTTGTTCAAACTCATGTGCCATTGGTGATGCCATCCAACCATCTCATCCTCTGCCTCTGTCTTCTCCTCCTGCCTTCAATCTCCTAGCATCAGGTTTTTTTCCAATGAGTTGGCTCTGCATCAGGTGGCCAAAATATCGGGGTTTCAGCTTCAGCACCAGTCCTTCCAATAACTATTCAGGACTGATTTCCTGTCCAACTCTCACATCCATACATGACTACTGGAGAAATCATAGCTTTGACTAGATGGACCTTTGTCAGCAATGTGATGTCTCTGCTTCTTAATATGCTGTCTAGGTTTGTCATAGTTTTTCCTCCAAGGAGCAAGCATTTTTTAATTTCATGGCTGCAGTCACCATCTGCAGTGATTTTGGAGCCCAAGAAAATAAAAGAAGTCTCTCACTGTTTCCATTGTTTCCCCATCTATTTGCCATGAAGTATGGGACTAGATACCATGATCTTAGTTTTTGGGTCTCCCACAACCTATGTATCTGCAATTTACTTTTCACTACTAGAGAAAGGATTTACATTTATTATTGTTAAATTTCATCTGATTGTGGCTTGTTGTATCAGGTTGGTAAGACCTTGGAAATCTTGATGATGGCATCCTGTATGTTCAACGGTCTTTTCCAGTTTTGTGCCAATTGCAAACATTACGAAATACTGTCCATGTTTTCACCCAAGTCACTGATTCACTGAAAAGTTCAATGCCGAAGACAAAGCCTTGTCAGAAAACACTACATACTTTGCTACGAGGCAACTTACCAACCCCCAATAGTACTATTTATCTGGCTCATTCTTTTTTTACATTATTCAGAAAGGTATAGTAAGTGACTTCATAAAACTGATTAAAAAGTTTAGGACTTAGTTTTAGTAAATCTATCCGCCTTCAAATAACCCTAGCTTTCTTTCCCAGGAAATCCCCAAAGGTATGAATAATAATACAACCCTCTGGGAGTTTGTCTGAAAGTTCATGAAAATTCTTTGCACTTTCTGCATATGACCACTTTAAAACTAAGCTCATTCAATGGTGCCTAGTAAGAATGTAGTGAAAGTTAAAAGGGAAAATGAGCACTGAACCTGCAGTACAGCCTTACTTCACTGTAATGGCTCCATAAAGAAATAGTATTATAAGTGTCTCATTTTTCCCCTTCAGTATTTCGTTCAGAATTCTAACTATTTTTTTTTGGCTATACAACATGGTTTTCAAGATCTTAGTTCTCTGGCCAGGGACTAAACCTGGGCCCTTGGTAGGGAATGCTCAGACTCCTAACCACTGGACAAGGAATTCCAGAATTCTAACTTTTAAACCCTTTCATCTCTTTCAAATTTTATCTCTCATTAGCCTGCAGGCTTCAGAACAACCACTCTGAGCTATCTGACTTCTCCTATCGCAGGCTGAGGAGCTCGGCTGGCTCTGTCTAGTCATTACCACCAGTTCTTAGAGCTCCCTTCATTTCCACAGCACCAAGTTGTGTTTCTGTGACTGTCAAATTTAGGCTGAAGAAGCAGTCTTCATGCTTTTTCTGAGAGGTGAGGCTTTCGCTAAGGCAAGCCAAGAGTTCACCAACTCATCAGTTTTGGAAGACAGTTTCTTAAATAGTAGAGAGATGTCTCTGTCTGTCTATCTATCTAATATAGGAATCTGAAATTTTTATTGAGCTTCACAGCCTAAAAAAGTTATTATACTTTATATAAGTCAGTTTCTGCAATCACCCTGAAAGGTAGCTATTATCACCCTCACTTTAGAGATAGTAAATTGAGGTTAAGAGCGATTCAGAGATGTTTTCATGGTGACACAGTTGTTAAGACTTTTAACTGTGTCTCAAACTCAGGATACTACCTGCAAAGTTGTCTCTATGCCAGATTCAAGAAAATCAATCATATCTTCTACCCAGCCCCGGTGGTTTCTACAGAATGCGCATTTCTATCAAGATTATATCACCTGTGTTACCAATAATCTGATAGATCATTTCTATCAGAAACACTATCTGCATTTCTTTTAAATCTTTATCCAAACGGTCTTCAACACTCATTCACTCAAAAGCGATTCTGAGCCAGACCTACTAAGTAACAGACATTGGATACATCTAGAATTTCCACAACAGTGAATGTTTTTCTTAGCAAAGCTACTCTTCTCAGCCTCCATTTATTCTACTCAGTCTCTTCATGAGACACTTCCACGTACAGGGCACTGAGCTATGTGCTGCAGCAGATAGGGGAGCTGAGGGATGCTTGGTCCCTGCCTTAAGGGGGCTTATAACCAGCTGGAGAAAAGGCATATAAGTCATTCAAATCCAAGGCAAATTAAGAGTCGTGGAGGTGCGAAGTTATAAGGAAAGGTGTTAGGAGAAATTTGAGATGTGCCTTGCATGTGGAAAATTTCAGTATCTGGAGATGGTGCAGGGCAGGCAACGGGGGCAGCAGAGGGCAAGAGCAAAAGCACAGAAAAGGAGAGACAGCACGTGTGGGTCCAGGGAACCACAGTTAAATCCATCCCATGGAAGCATAGGCTGCATGGATGGCTGGAAGGACCGATAAACTGGAAAGGCTGGTTGGGAGTCAGGCAGCGGAAAGCCCTGAATGCCCAGCAGGGATGTGTGTATCTTACTCAGTTTGGGATGGGAAGTCACTCTAGGTCTCTGGGGTCAGATATAACTAGATCCAAGTTATGCCTTGTGAACAGTAATGAGGCAGCTATGAGAAGATGACTTGGAGAGTGAGAAACAGAGAGTTCAGTTCAGTTGCTTAGTTGGGTCCGACTCTTTGTGACCCCTTGGACTGCATCACGCCAGGCTTCCCTATCACCAACTCCCGAAGCTTGCTCAAACTCATGTCCATTGAATCGGTGATGCCCTCCAACCATCTCATCCTCTGTGGTCCCCTTCTCCTCCTGCCTTCAATCTTTCCCAGCATCAGGGTCTTATCCAATGACTCAGTTCTTTGCATCAGGTGGCCAGAGTATTGGAGTTTCAGCTTCAGCATCAGTCCTTCCAATGAAATTTCCTTTAGAAATCAGACTGGTTGGATCTCCTTGCAGTCCAAGGGACTCTCAAGAGTCTTCTTCAACACCACAGTTCAAAAACATCAGTTCTTTGGTGCTCAACTTTCTTTATGGTCCAACTCTCACATCTATACATGACTACTGAAAAAAACCATAGCTTTGACTAGATGGACCTTTGTCAGCAATGTGATGTCTCTGCTTCTTAATATGCTGTCTAAGTTTGTCATAGTTTTTCTTCCAAGCAGCAAGCATCTTTTAATTTCATGGCTGCAGTCACCATATGCACTGATTTTGGAGCCTAAGAAACAGAGTCACAGAGAAACAGAGAGCCCAGTGGCAAACTCCCTTCTTTGCAGCTCTCATGGGAAATGCTAGAGTTTCTCTTAAGAGCTCATCTAGGGCCCAGATGACCAAACCTTGCTCTTTGACACCATCTGTGCAGATGCCCTCTCCCAAACCATAACTTTAATAGGGGTAAAGATGTATCCTATTTCCTACTCCAGTGTTTTTAGTCACAAGAGATATATCTTGAGTTCTTCTGTGTCATTACTCTCCGTGAAGATCAGCTGAGGCGAGTCAGCTGAATGATGACTGGGGTTCACCTTCCAGGATGGTGATTCTTCCCCACCCTCCACAGATCACAGCAGGGGTGCAGGGTCACCCGAAGGGTCAGGCCACCAAAGATGTCCTCTTGCCCTTTGTGATCTCTTGCTCGCCTGGTCCCTGCTTCACCTACTCCCTACTCACATGACTGTGCTCACCCCCACCCCAACTAGTGACTGTTCTAATCCTTAGGCCAGGACAACTCCAGCAGCTGGTTTACTAAATTTATTACTGTAACAGGGAAGAATCAATTCTGACTCCTGTTGGATCTGATTCTTTGACTTTAACCTTTGCTTTCTGTTGCTTTTGTTATTATAATCATAGATAATGGCCTCCCTCAGGGAACACGGTCCCTCTGCCCGAATGTTAAAGTGTCTGTGTTGAGCTCACAGGGAAACAATCAGACTCTACCCATCTGTGCATGGCTGCAGAAAAGAAGTTAACATAACCTCTCCTGTTCTGCAAAATAAGTGGTCTTTTTACTTTACTTCCTCACCTCCTCTCCCACTCTGTTCCATAAAACAAACTGGCATCCAGACCCTGAAAAGATGATTTTTTGGAGACAACACTCTGCCATCCTCTCGGTCTGCCAGCTTTCTGAATAAAGTCATATTCCTTGCCTTGACACCTGTCTCATGATTCACGGGCCTGTCATGTGGTGAGCAGAGTGAACTTGGACTCAGTAACATACATCTGCGTTTAATTAAGCTGAGGTCATTAATCTGAGGGGGCTGTGAGAGATGTGTCCCAGCTGCTGGTTTCCCTGGTAACTGACAGTCAACCTGATGTCAGTTCCCCCTACAAATGGTAGCCTCCGTATCTCCCTGAACGGCCGAGATTGCTGCCATGTCCTGCCTGCTGTCTGTCAGATACAGTGGGATGTCTCTCCAGGACCTTTTGCTGCAGACTTGTAAGCGCTCCTTTCCAGTAAACCAATGATGTCTGGGCTGTTTGTTAACTCTTGAGGTTGGGCAACAAGACGTACAGGTGCCCAGGATGCAACCCAACACCACCTCTGAACACCTCCACAGGGAGTTACAACCACACACCACATCTTTTTCTTGGGCCTGATGGACCCACTGACTTCTCTTTCTTGTTCCAGTCAGAATGCGCTGCTGCTCCTTCCGAGACCTTTCAGTGATGGCAGATTTCTGCATTTTTTCCTACTGCTCCAGGGAAACTTGTATGTCAAATTCTTCAACTCTCACAATTCTGCTGCTGCTGCTGCTAAGTCACTTCAGTCGTGTCCGACTCTGCGCGACCCCAGAGACGGCAGCCCACCAGGCTCCCCAGTCCCTGGGATTCTCCAGGCAAGAACACTGGAGTGGGTTGCCATTTCCTTCTCCAATGCATGAAAGTGAAAAGTGAAAGTGAAGTCGCTCAGTCATGTCCAACTCTTAGCGACCCCATGGACTGCAGCCCACCAGGCTCCTCCATCCATGGGATTTTCCAGGCAAGAGTACTGGAGTGGGGTGCCACTGCCTTCTCCGCTCACAACTCTAATTCTGGTATAAATTTCTCTTCGTTTTCTGAGAATTGTCATAGGACTCCTTTATAAAAAAAATTTTTTTTTCTAAGAGCTATTTATCTTTTCTAGTAGGCTGGCAGGTGGAGAGGAATTCACAACCATTTCCTCTTTTTTCTCCTTTAACATGGAAATCAGCTGGTATTAACAGTTGACTCACTGCTGCTGCTGCTGCTGCTAAGTCGCTTCAGTTGTGTCCGACTCTGTGCGACCCCATAAATGGCAGCCCACCAGGCTCCCCCGTCCCTGGGATTCTCAAGGCAAGAACACTGGAGTGGGTTGCCATTTCCTTCTCCAATGCACGAAAGTGAAAAGTGAAAGGGAAGTCGCTCAGTCATGTCCGACTCTTAGCGACCCCATGGACTGCAGCCTTCCAGGCTCCTCTGGTTGACTCACTGATGACTCTTCAAAGGAAAAACATCTACCTGCCCAAGCATTCCCCCAGCCTCTACAGAGCAAATAGAAAGAAATCAGTGCAGGCGGAGGGGGGAGTTTCTTCCTGTTTTTCCACTATGGCAGATTTAGAAGTAGAGTGAGATTCAGCGAGAGTGAAAACCTAGAGGCAGAGCTCTTCACTCTACCGAAGGTCTTTTAGCCGCCAAGCTGAGTGAGCTAAAAGAAAAACCTTCCAGAGTATTTAAAATAGTTTAGATAGCTTCTTAAAAGGGAAGCTCCTCCTTTAAAGAGCAGGGTGGTTTTTACATATCATAAACTGAGTAGCTTGGGTTCTCAGAAGACAAGCTGTTCCTTCAGTAGATCTGAGGCAAAATGGGGTTATCAGAACCACGGTAGAGAGATGGGGGAAATGACCTCCCAGCATGGCTTCAGGTGGGGCAAAGGGAGCAGGAATGGTTGAGCCATCGGCTAAATCATGAGCCAGGTCCCCCAACTCTTTCCATGATCTGAAACTGCACCTCAGCCCCTGAGATGCCATGAGGAACAGAGAAAGCAGACTTGAGAGTGGGCTGGAAGTGGGAGGAGGGAAGGAGGATATTGGAAACGGACAGAAAAGAAGCCACTAAAAGCCCATTCCTTTTTGCTTTTAACTCTATTGTCCTATGAACGCTAAGAATTAGGGGTTTCTTTCAGTTCCTAACACCTGCAGCTTTAAGTGTTCAATCACAATTAGAGTCTGAGAGTCTGAAGTGCTCGAAGGATCTCCTTTATAAAGTAAATTGAAATAAATAAAAAAAAATCTCTGCAGGAAGGACCAATCCTCCTCTTTTTTTATTAAAAACATCAGGCAGCACAGACACGTATCTGTCACATTCCTCAATAAGCAGGAACAGGTGCTGTCCCCAGGGCACGGGTGGAAGAGGAGGAGCTGAAAAAACAGTGACCTTTTTCTCCTGGAGTCATTTCTTAGTATACCGTAGTAACTCACTTTGACAGTGAAACATTTGACAGCTGGGGCAACAACCAAGTGACAGATCTGTGTAAATTGGCACAAAACAGGTAGAAAAGAGAGCTGTTCATTTAGCTCCACCTGTGAGATATATTGTCTCCGTCAAGTCCAGGCGCCGCTTGCAGAGCTAGGAGTTAAGTCTGCCACATGCCTCTACGGGAGCATAAAAATGAGTGAGTAACTATTATAGGCTGAGTGCTGTGTTCCCCTCAAGTTCATGTGCTGAAGCCCCCGTCCTCAGAGTGATGGTAGAGGAAGTGCTCTGGGTGGGAATTCGGTTTAGACGAGGTCATGAGGGTAGGGCCCTCCTGATGGCATCGGTGTCCTTATAAGAAAAGGAAGACAGAGTTTTCTCTTTCTCTCTCTCCACTAGTACACACCGAGGAGAGGCCACGAGAAGGTGGCCATTTACAAGTCAGCACTCAGGCTCCCACCAGGCACCCAATCTGCTGGCAGCTTGACCTTGGACTTCCCAGTCTCCAGTACTATGGGAAATTAAAGTCTATTGCTTAAGCCACAGACTTTACGGAGTTTATGGTATGTGTTACAGCAGATCGAACTAATACAGTGGCTTAATTGCGCTGGGTCCTGTCCCTTCAGGAACTGGATCCAGAATAACATGAGGATGGGGCAATGTCAAAGCGCATTTTGGCCACAGGCAAGTCTTCCTTCTTTCTCCCGATATCAACTCACCCTCCCTATACAGGTAAATGTACCAGTAGAAGAATTTGGTATTGAAAGCTGAAATGAATGGTGGATGGAACCACCTGAACGAAAGAAGACCCCCCGCCCCCAAATTCTGGAAGAGGCAGAGAGGATTTTTAAGAAAATCATTTCTACAAATTTGCTTACCTTTATTTAAACGTCCCATGACAGTAAATTCAAAATATTTGCTGTGGTCAGCTGAAGAGTAAAGGCCAAAGATGGTGGCTGAGCTTTTTGACTGCAGCTTGAAGGTGGAGATCACGTAGAGCTCGTTCAGAGTGGGATCTGTCAGGATGGGCTGCAGAACACTCGGGTTCAGCCTCTGGCTGGCAGATGGGAGAAGGTCAAAGACTGGGGAGAACAGGAAGACAAGGACAATCAGTGAAAGTTTAACTTACAGACAAACATGGTTTTTGTTTTTGTTTTGTTTTGTTGTTTTTGAGGGGGGACAATTTTCACAGTAAGCTATGAAGTAAGCTGATATTAGAATCATTTTTCCACATTGTCAAACTTGCCAGTTGTCTCTTATCACTCTATGGTGACTGGATATTTGAACCAGAAGAAATATAGCACAATATTCATCACCAAGTTATAGACCCCAAGAGAAGACAAAATTTGCAAACCCATTTTGCCTGAAGAAGTGACTCTGAAAATGCCCACCAGGAAAAGCACTAAATGTTTAGCATGCGGGGGATTGGGAAAGAACATGGGCTTCCCAGGTGGGGCTAGTGGTAAAGAACCCACCTGCCAGTGTAGGAGACATAAGAAATGATGCAGGTTTGATCCTTGGATTGGGAAGATCCCCTGGAGGAGGGCATGGCAGCCCACTCCAGTATTCTTGTCTGGAGAATCCCATGGACAGAGGAGGCTGGCAGGCTATAGTCCATGGGGTCGCAGAGAATTGGACATGACTGAAGCAACCTTAGCATGCATGCATGCATACAGGTAAGAGCATCCAAGTCACTGTTTTCCTTATGTCCCCTAGTAGTGAATTTCTGCCTTGGGATCCCTCATGTGCCTCCTGGATCAAATCCAGCTGTCTATTCCTGGTCAGTAATCAATGACACGGGGAATGCCATGGAAAGCATGGATGTGGTGGGAGATACAGTGTCAACAAAACAATTTGCTACCTTTGTGGGACCTAAGTGCACCTTTGTGCATTTACAGTTCTCCAGTATTTCTCTGCTAAGAAATTGTGACTCTGACCATGTGGAAACAAAATGGAAACAAGACAGTACAATGTGCTTTCTATTTCTTGACTGTATAACCTGACAGAGTTGGTCTACAAAATCTAGAATCTAAATTTATATTGTACAAGTTGCTTTTGATACAAGCCAGCTGCACTTTTAAACTTTATGAAAGCAATAAAAAAGTGTGTCCAGTTAATTTCAAAGGCAAAGGCCAAATTTGGGTAACTCTGACTAGACTTACCTAGTGTTTCTTTTGGTTTATGCAAAATTGTTTGAACAATCCCACAGCCTGCAAGAACTTCAGGCTCCAGAGCTGTTTTCTGGATATAATAATCTGGTTACTAAAGATGGTCATAGTATCCGTAATTTATAAAGAGTTCTTACAAATCAATGAAATAAGCATCCTAACAGAAAAAAAAATGGGCACGTAACATGAAAAAACAATTTATAGAAAAAGTATTACAAGGGCAAATAAGTACACAAATAATGTGTTCACATGCTTAACTAATGATGAAGGAATTGCTAACTTAAATATCAAGGTAGGGCTTCCCTGGTGGTCCAGTTAAGAATATACCTGCCAACACAGGGGACACTGGTCCGATCCCTGCTCTGAGAAGATCCCACATGCTGCAGGGCAACTAAGTGTGTGTGTGTGTGTGTGTGTGTGTGCACCACAACTACTGAGCCAGTGCTCTAGAGCTCGCAAGGCACAACTCATGAGCCCACACACCGCAACTCCTGAAGCCTATGTGCCAAGAGCTTGTGCTCCTCAAAAGAGAACCCACCACACTGAGAAGCCTGCAGAGTGCAAGGAAGGGGAGCCCCCGCTCACTGCAACTAGAGAAAGCCCTTACACAGCAATGAAGACACAACACTGCTGCTGCGTCGCTTCAGTCGTGTCCGACTCTCTGCGACCCCAGAGACGGCCGCCTACCAGGCTCCCCCGTCCCTGGGATTCTCCAGGCAAGAACACTGGAGTGGGTTGCCATTTCCTTCTCCAATGCATGAAAGTGAAAAGTGAAAGTGAAGTTGCTCAGTCGTGTCCAACTCTTAAATAAATAAACATTAAAAACACGCATTAAGGTATTATTTCCCTCATCAAATTGAAAACAATAAATACAACAATACCCAACTGTTAGTGAGAATTCGGGGAACTGGGTACTCATATACCGGTGGGTAAAGATTTACACTAGAATAAACACTTTGAAGCCAGTTTAAAAAACAGTATCAAAGACCCTAAGACACACATGCTCTTTGATTTAGTGACTCTACTAAAGCAATTTATCTTAAGAAAATAATGGATAACACAGTAATGTATTTAGGTACAAAGAGATTCACCACCAGTATTAATTCTAAAGCTTCTATGTAGGAAGGAGTTACGTGAAAATCTAATTGGAAGAGGTGGGAAACCTGGATCTTTGCTGGCATAGCATTTCGCCTCTCTTTACCAGAGATGGTAGGGTTTGACAGAGATTACAGGGGTTCAGCCATCCCAAACCATCCTGTGGCACTACAAATGTTCAATAAATTATTTACAATTTCAAACCACTGGAAACAATCAACTGTCCTATGCTAGAGCCCAGGCTAAATATATTTTATGCTGTGCTTAGTCTCATCCAACTCTTTGTCACCCTATGAACTGTAGCCAGACAGACTCCTCTATCCATGAGGATTCTCCACGCTAAAATACAGGAGTGGGTTGTCATGCCCTCCTCCAGGGTATCTTCCCAACTCAGGGATAGAACCCAGGTCTCCCGCAGTTTCTTTATTGCAGGCGGATTCTTTACCATCTGAGCCACAAGGGAAGCCCAAGAATACTGGAGTGGGTAGCCTATCCCTTCTCCAGGGGATCTTCCCAACCCAGGAAGTGAACCAGAGTCTCCTGCATTGCAGGTGGATTCTTTACCAGCTGAGCTACCCAGGAAATTTTGGTCCACCCAAAAAGAGTAATACTATCAAAAACGGTAATGCAGCTGAATACTTACATATGGAAAGATGCTCATGATATATTATGGGGAGAAAGATTATCACAGTAATCCAACTCTATGCCCCGACCAGTAATGCTGAAGAAGCTGAAGTTGAACGGTTCTATGAAGACCTACAAGACCTTCTAGAACTAACACGCAAAAGAGATGTCCTTTTCATTACAGGGGACTAGAATGCAAAAGTAGTAAGTAAAGAAATACCTGGAGTAACTGGCAAATTTGGCCTTGGAGTACACAGAATGAAGCAGGGCAAAGGTTAATAGAGTTTTGCCAAGAGAACGCACTGGTCATAGCAAACACCCTCTTCCAACAACATAAGAGAAGACTCTACACATGGACATCACCAGATGGTCAACACCGAAATCAGATTGATTATATTCTTTGCAGCCAAAGATGGAGAAGCTCTATACAGTCAGCAAAAACAAGACCGGGAGCTGACTGTGGCTCAGATCATGAACTCCTTATTGCCAAATTCAGACTTAATTGAAGAAAGTAGGGAAACCACTAGACCATTCAGGTATGACCTAAATCAAATCCCTTACAATTATACAGTGGAACTGAGAAATAGATTCAAGGGATTAGATCTGATAGACAGAGTGCCTGATGAACTATGGACGGAGGTTCATGACATTGTACAGGAGACAGGGATCAAGACCATCCCCAAGAAAAAGAAATGCAAAAAGGCAAAATGGCTGTCTGAGGAGGCCTTACAAATAGCTGTGAAAAGAAGAGAAGTGAAAGGCAAAGGAGAAAAGGAAAGATATATCCACCTGAATGCAGAGTTCCAAAGAATAACAAGGAGAGATAAGAAAGCCTTCCTCAGAGATCAGTGCAAATAAATAGAGGAAAACAATAGAATGGGGAAAACTACAGATCACTTTAATAAAATTAGAGACACCAAAGGAACACTTCATGCAAAGATGGGCACAATAAAGGACAGAAATGGTATGGACCTAAAAGAAGCAGAAGATATTAAGAAGAGGTGACAAGAATACACAGAAGAACTGTACAAAAAAGATCTTCACGACCCAGATAATCACGACAGTGTGATCACTCACCTAGAGCCAGACATCCTGGAATGCAAAGTCAAGTGGGCCTTAGGAAGCATTGCTACAAACAAAGCTAGTGGAGGTGATGGAATTCCGGTTAAGCTATTTCAAATCGTAAAAGATGATGCTGTGAAAGTGCTGCACTCGATATGCCAGCAAATTTGGAAAACTCAGCAGGGACCACAGGACTGGAAAGGATCAGTTTTCATTCCAATCTCAAAGAAAGGCAATGCCAAAAAATGCTCAAACTACCGCACAATTGTACTCATCTCACATGCTAGCAAGTAATGCTGAAAATTCTCCAAATCAGGCTTCAACAGTACATGAACTGTGACCTTCCAGATGTTCAAGCTGGATTTAGAAAAGGCAGAGGAACCAGAGATCAAACTGCCGACATCCGTTGGATCATCGAAAAAGCAAGAGAGTTCCAGACAAGCATCTACTTCTGCTTTATTGGCTGTGCCAAAGTCTTTGACTGTGTGGATCACAATAAACTGTGGAAAATTCTGAAAGAGATGGGAATACCAGACCACCTTACCTGCCCCCTGAGAAATGTGTATGCAGTTCAGGAAGCAACAGTTAGAAATGTACATGGAACAACAGACTGGTTCGAAAAAAGGAAAGGAGTACATCAAGGTTGTATATTGTCACCCTATTTATTTAACTTATATGCAGAGTACATCATGAGAAAACGCTGGGCTGGATGAAGCACAAGCTGGAATCAAGATTGCCAGGAGAAATATCAATAACCTCAGACATGCAGATGACACCACCCTTATGGCAGAAAGCAAAGAAGAACTAAAAAGCCTCTTGATGAAAGTGAAAGAGAGTGAAAAAGTTGGCTTAAAACTTAACATTCAGAAAACTAAGATCATAGCATCTGGCCCCATCACTTCATGCCAAATAGATGGGGAAACAATGGAAACAGTGACAGACTACTTTCTTGGGCTCCAAAAATCACTGCAGATGGTGACTGCAGCCATGAAATTAAAAGATGCTTGCTCCTTGGAAGAAAAGTTATGACCAACCTATACAGCAGATTAAAAAGGAGAGACAGTACTTTGCCAACAAAGGTCTGTCTAGTCAAAGCTATGGTTTTTCCAGTAGTCATGTATGGATGTGAGAGTTGGACTATAAAGAAAGCTGAGCACCGAAGAATTGATGCTTTTAAATTGTGGTGTTGGAGGAGGCTCTGAGAGTCCCTTGGACGGCAAGGAGATCAAACCAGTCCATCCTAAAGGAAATCATTCCAGAATAGTCATTGGAAGACTGATGCTGAAGCTGAAACTCCAATACTTTGGCCACCTCATGTGAAGAACTGACTCATTTGAAAAGACCCTGATGCCAGGAAAGATTGAAGGTGGGAGGAGAAGGGGACGACAGAGGATGAGATGGTTGGAGGCATCACCGACTTGATGGACATGAGTTTGAGTAAACTGTGGGATTTGGTGATGGACAGGGAGGCCTGGCATGCTGCAGTTCATGGGGTCACAAAGAGTCAGACAGGACTGAGCAACTGAACTGAACTACAAAAAGAATTGAAAAGCAATATGACAAAATGCTGACATGAATAGTACCCCTCTCTTGTTTGTATGATTTACATTTTAAACTTCCTTTTCTTTTGTTTATCCAATTTTCTATTTTTTTTACAATACAATGAAGATGTATTGCTTTTGTAAGAAAAAATAGTTATAAAAGAAACAGGTAAAAGCCTAGTTACTTAGGAATGTCTACTCTTTTTATAAGATGACCTGTCTTCAGATTGGATCTGTATTCTTTCTTTCATATATACCGAGAACCTTTCACAATAATGAAGTTAACACTAGCTATGTTGGAAAGCAGATTATCTATTACGTTTTTTCTTGTGTCCCACATTCCCCAAACATGAGGATTGCTGCCCAGTGTACTTCAAGAGGGGGTGGACAATTTTTAAATTTACAGAGAACTGGAAACTTTATATTTTCACCAGTCAAAGAGAAGGGAAATAAGACAACATATTTAAACGTTCCCTTTAGGACAAGACATCTTCAGGAAAGAGATGTGTGTTTCAAGGATGGGAACTGCATGCAGAACTAAACTCTTGGTATTCCTGATTCTTGCTTTGACCACAATTACTTCATAATTCACCTCAAACTAAATTAATCACATTTCAATCTGCATGGTTCTTCTAATCCACTGGTTTCTCTCTCAAGAGGCAGAGTTGGGATTAGTTAGTAATGAGCTTGGAGAGCATTCTGAAAAGGAAATGAGACACTACAAGTTTCTATTAATGTTATTACACTTCAGTAATAGTGCCAAGATCTAAGCACAAGCTTCTAGTCGTGCACAGGTGAAATTACTGCTACCAATGAGCCCAACCACCGTGTCATGAAAATCAAATATTTACTAATAAGAATAGCAAGGAAGCTCAGAGGAAAAAGGAGATGAGCAAATTTTTCAGCTGAGCTGATACCTGTAAGACTAATCAATTCAATAAAGGCATCTATCAGAAACTTGACTTAATCAGATCATCTACAGCAATTAAATTAACCAGATAATGTAGGTATAGCCTGATTTCGAGTCTCCACGAAACAGGCAGCTCTGTCTCAGGAGAAGCAAAATCCATACCTGCACACCATGAAGTTGCGTGTTCAAATGTCAAGAATTTGAGTAACACAAAATATTGGACCCATGAATTCAAACCTGTTAAATAATGTCTGCAGTAAGAAAGTTTTTGAACTGTGTTAAAAAGCTTCCTTCTGACACCAAAAGCAAAGGCAACAAAGAAAAGTAAACAAGGGAGACTACATCAAACTACAAGGCTTCTACACAGCAAAGGAAACCAGTGAAATGAAAAGGCAACCTACGGAGTGGGAGAAAATAACCGCATATCACATCTGTGCTGTAAGGGGTTAATATCCAAAACATATAATGAATTCATACAACTCAACAGAAAAGACATGCAAAACAACCAAGAACTACAAGCAAACATGTTTAAAATTGGGCAGAAAATCCAAATAAACTTTTCCCCAAAGAAGACAGCCCACGTATACATGAACAGATGCCCAACATCACTAGTAACCAGAGAAATGCAAACCAAAACCACAGTGACATGCTACCTTACACCTGTTAGAACAGCTATCATTAAAAAGACAAGAAACAGCAAGTGTTGGTGCAAATGTGGGAAAAAGGGAACCTTTGTACACCACCCTTAAGGCAGAAAGTGAAGAGGAACTAAAAAGCCTCTTGATGAGAGTGAAAGAGGAGACTGAAAAAGTTGGCTTAAAGCTCAACATTCAGAAAACGAAGATCATGGCATCTGGTCCCATCACTTCATGGGAAACAGATGGGGAAACAGTGGAAACAGTGTCAGACTTTATTTTTTGGGGGCTCCAAAATCACTGCAGATGGTGATTGCAGCCATGAAATTAAAAGACACTTACTTCTTGGAAGGAAAGTTATGACCAACCTAGATAATATATTAAAAAGCAGAGATATTACTTTGCCAACAAAGGTCCGTCTAGACAAGGCCATGGTTTTTCCAGTGGTCATGTATGGATGTGAGAGTTGGACTGTGAAGAAAGCTGAGCACCAAAGAATTGATGCTTCTGAAGTGTGGTGTTGGAGAAGACTCTTGAGAGTCCCTTGGACTGAAAGGAGATCCAACCAGTCCATCCTAAAGGCGATCAGCCCTGGGATTTCTTTGGAAGGACTGATGCTAAAGCTGAAACTCCAGTACTTTGGCCACCTCATTCGAAGAGTTGACTCATTGGAAAAGACCCTGATGCTGGAAGGGATTGGGGGCAGGAGGAAAAGGGGATGACAGAGGATGAGATGGCTGGATGGCATCACCGACTCGACAGATGTGAGTTTGAGTGAACTCTGGGAGTTGGTGATGGACAGGGAGGCCTGGCATGCTGCAATTCATGGGGTCATGAAGAGTCGCACACGACTGAGCGACTGAACTGAACTGAACTGAACATCACTGGTGGGAATGCAAGTTGGTGCAGTCACTATGGAAAACAGTATGAAGGGTTCTCAAAAAATTAGAACTACCATCAGTCAGTTCAGTTCAGTCGCTCAGTCGTGCCCGACTCTTTGCATACGATCCAGCAATTTCACCCCTGCGTATTTATCCAAAGACAATGAAACCATTAACTCTAAAAGATACATGGAGTTATTCATCACAGCACTATTTATAATAGCCAAGATATGAAAACAACCAGTGTCTATCAATGGATGAATGGATATAAAAAATGACATATATATATATGTGTAGACACACATATATGATAGAATATTATCCAATCATAAAAAAGGAATGAAATCTTGCCATTTATAACAACATGGATGGACTTCATGGGCATTAAGTGTAATGGGAAAAACAAATTATGTATGATCTCATATGCGAAATCTTAAAAACAATTAGAATCTCACAGAATACAGAGAACAGACTAATGGTTGCCAGAAGTGGGAGTGGTGGTTGTGGGGGTGAAATAGACGAAGAAGGCCAAAAGCTACAAACTTCTAGTTATAAAATAAGCTGTGGGGATGTAATGTACAGCCTGGTGACTACAGTTAATAGTACTGTATTGCATATTTGAGAGTTGCTGAGAGTAGATCTTAGAGTCCTCATCACAAGGAAAAAAATTGCAGCCATGTGTGGCGACAGGTATTAACTAGTCTTGTGGTGAACGTTTTGCAGTGTATACAATTATCAAATCATTATGTTGTACACTTGAAACTGATATAACATTATATGCCAATTATATATTAATTTTTTTAAAAAGTTTCCTTTCTTACCTTCCCAGAAGCAAGGTTGCAATGAATAAACTGCAGCGTTTTAAACATTTCAACTCAAACTAAAAGCAGTTCACTACCCCCTGACAATACAATTCTGGTAGCCTGGTCTGGAATCAGAGTGAGTTGTTTGGTGAAATGCAAAGTTTAAACGGGTAATTACTGCAGGGGGAGGGGAAGGGACCAGGATAAGCAATCTTGATTCTGGCTTCCTAGAAATAGCAATTTTTACTTCAAGTTTTATTTCCTTAGCCGGAAAGAAATTAACCCCAGGCATCAATTTCAAGCAGATGAAGGCGATCACTGGCTAGCCAATTAGAGCCCTAAGAGCTTTTCTTGGTTAAATAACTTCTTCCTTTCGGTCTTCCCAAAGTTGTTTAAGCTTAAGTGCTTTCTGCACAACGGTTCTTTTCACAAGGGGTTTTGAAGATTGATTATCCAAGTGCTTTTCAAATTATTTATCTAATTTTTAACCTCTGTAGAGAAAGACTCATTTCTTAGCCTTCCTGTTCAATTTACCTCCAGATTCAAGAGATCAAGCCAACTCCCAAAGCCCCAGCAGAGCTGGAGCAGAAAAAGGCGAGCGGCAAGGCAACAGAGTAATATTGCACCTTTCTTGGGTATGTGGCCTCAGACTAGGCTAACATCGAACGATTTAGGATGTCATCGCCGAAGGGAGGGCGGCCCACAGAGCCGCAGGGCACAGAATCCAGATTTCACCGTACTTCAGACGGGACCTGTTCGAGGTCTAGGGCCGCGCTACAAGCTTGGAAGTGAACCCCCACCTCTTTGCCTAGATTGAAAATAAATTTTACACCCCCCCCCAAACTATTGTATAGGGAATTGATCTCACCGCCGGTTAATCGAATCCCCGAAAATTCTAATCTCTAATGACCGCTTCCAAGCACAATACGCTTTGCCTCGGGCCCCAGAGGCACAGTGAGGTACCCAGAGGGACCCAGGAGCCAAAGGCGGAGCAGCGCGCGGGGCTGGTCCCTCCGTTCGCCCGAGCGGAGCTGCGAGACGGCGGGCTCGGTGGCCCGGAGCCCGGCTCGCACCCACTTACCCTGCGGGGTGGCCTGGGCGCCGGCCCCCAGCCAGGGCTGCAAGGCCAGGTGCAGCAGGAGGAAGGTGGCTCCGCGCGGGGCCAACATGTTGGCTCTCCGCGCTCCCCGCGGGCGCGCGGGAGTCTCGGTAGCGGGGGCCCCGCCTGGGCGTGCGGGCGGCGCGCGGCCCCCGGTCGGGCTTCCCGCGGGCGGCGCAGGTAAGGCGAGCGCGGCGGCGTCCGGGCAGCCGTCGGGGGGCGGCGCTCGGGTCCTGGCGCCGCGGAGCTGGGTGCGCTGGAGGCAGGGCTGGGCGCTTTATGGTCCGGCCTGCCGGGGCGGGGAAGGGCCGAGGCCGGGGCGGCCCCCTTGGCCAGGATCCCCTTTGGCCGTGAAGCGTGGGGGTGGCCGGAGCGGCGGAGAGAAAGGCGTGAGCGTGGGCACTGGGGACGAGAAGGGACGCCCCCCACCTCCGCCCGACTGGGTTCTGGGGAGGTGGGCGTGGTCGCCGACCCCGGACGGACGAGGAAGTTAGGAGGATGGCAAGAGCGAGGAGGGGGCTGGTAAGGAAGTGAGGACGTGCAGGACAGCGAAGAAGGAGAAGAGAGGGGCAAAGGAAGCAGAAAATGACACTGACCCGCTAGCTTTGGGCACCGTCCGTCCCCCACCTCTTCTTTTCTGAACAGAACATTGTTTGGACAAACTTTTAACACCCGTCTTGGGCTCTGCGGGAACTTGTGCCTCCCAAGGTGGTCCGGTGAACAATTCGTTTCTTTTATTTCTTCAAGCTTGTCTTGAATACTTCAGATGATGAATATTTTCCCCATCAGGCTTTGGGATGTGAACAGTGAATGTTTCAAAGTTTTTGAGTTTTTAATGGAAATAAAACACATCTCAAGGAATCCATCCAGACAGAACCATTTATAGGATGGTAGAGTTTTATGGAGAATTTATTTTCCAAACACTTGTCTGCCCACTTCTGTTTCACCCTCCCAAAAGATTCCAAGTGACAGTTTCAAGCTATGGGAACAGGACCTAAAAGAGAGGAAAGGAATATAAGGAATTAGCCTTCCTTCTAGGCAAAGCCCCCTAAAAATAATGTGGATTAACTAGAGGAAAAAATATTTCAGAACCATGATAAACTTTTCCCTCATAAACAATCTTGACTAATGGAGAAAATCCAGCAATGTATTTATATCCCTTTCTTTAAGTCTCAAAGAATTCCATTTCAAAGTTTAAGCCACAAACTGCCACAAGCTGGAAGATTAACTCATCATCTTATTCCCAAACAGTGCTAGAATAACCAGTTATGATTCCATTTACAGCTAATGACCTGGAAATTTGTGAGCTATATTCAGAGTTCCTTTCTATTGTATATATTCAAGGTCTACCATATTCTAGTTGGGGCTTCATTTAATGCCATGTTACACTAAAGTTTCTGTATGGAGTGGGTCACCATACGTCTACATATGAGAGAGCACTGAAGAGACAAAGGCACATGTTTCCAGCAGTGTGAGTGTACACTGTTACTGTTAAGTCACTTCAGTCGTGTCCGACTCCGTGCAACCCCAGAGACGGCAGCCCACCAGGCTTCCCAGTCCCTGGGATTCTCCAGGCAAGAACACTGGAGTGGGTTGCCATTTCCTTCTCCAATGCATGAAAGTGAAAAGTGAAAGTGAAGTCGCTCAGTCGTGTCTGACTCAGTCATCCCATGGACTGCGGCCCACCAGGCTCCTCCATCCATGGGATTTGCCAGGCAAGAATACTGGAGTGGGGTGCCATCGCCTTCTCACTATACACTAGTGAGATGGATTCGACTTGGGCTTCCCAGGTGGCCCTAGTGGTGAAGAATCCATCTGCCAGTGCAGGGGATGCAAGTTCGATCCCTGGGTCAGCAAGATCCCCTGGAGAAGGAAATGGCAACCCACTCCAGGATTCTTGCCTGGGAAATCTCATGGACAGTGGAGCCTGGCAGGCTACAGTCCATGGGGTCACAAAGAATCAGACACGACTGAGCACGCGTGCAGAGTCTTCAAGTCTGCAGACAGTGTCCTCAGCAGTGGCCTGGGACAGAGGGGGCTCCAGACTCCCAACTTTTACTTTAAGCCCAGCAGCTTTGCTTGTATATGTTTTATACAATGGACTTCAGAGTAAGTAGGACTAAGCTGGAAGTTATTTGAAGGCAGATACCATATTTTTAAATCATCTTTGTTTAGTCCTCTTTCCCAAGTGTCCCCAAATCCCAGCAGATTCCCAGAAAAAACAGCTTGCACAGGTAGGCACACAATAAATTTGGGTTGAAACTGGATGACTACTAAGTGTAACTGAGCAACAAAAGAGTCAAATGACTTTCTGCTAGCCTGATAGAACTTATAATTTAGTTTTTGTTTTTAAAGACACTGCAATTTTATGAGGCTATTCTTTGGGGAATCACAGTCAGCTTTTTCTTTATGTCGTCAAAACCAGGAGGAAATTTAATTTCCATAAAAATCTATTAAATTGGCTGTGAAATATATGGTAAAGGAGGCAAAAGAGTTGATCGGTGTCTTTTCTGTGCCACTTAATGAAACTATCTGTCGTTATTCTTACCACTCTGATTTTTAATTTATCTTAATAATGTGCTAATTTATTTAATTTCCTCCAAGTAACAAACTGTAAACTCTTTAGTAGTATCTCATTTATTTTTTATAGTCCCAATTTCAAGGACAGTTCTGGCACTTGATAGTAAGTAGCTCATTGAACTGACTTTCTTTCTTTTAGTACTGTAAAGTAGGGTAAGAGGTTATGATATGTTAGTAATCTATTTGTACTGTAGATTGCAAAAATGGCCCCAGTGCTTCACTCTTTTTCTCCATACAGCTTGTGTTTTCCTGCTGTAGCTCTCGGCTTAGATATGTCACTTTTTTGGTCAATAAAAATGTAGCAAAACTCCTACAAACAGAAGTTTAAAACATACTTGTAACTGGACTGACTTACTATTCTCCTTCTGCCTTTGCCTTGATAGTGTGGCCGCACTAGCTTGTTGGAGTTTGAGACATGGAGCAGAGCTGAGGTACAAGTCATCCTAGGCAAAGCCAGCTGAGCTCCACTTACAGCTGACTTACCCAGATGAGTCCGTTCTGGCAAGATCAGCAGAGCTGTCTTGTTGATTCCAGCCATGAGAACAACAACTTTTTTTTTTTTTTTTTTTGGCATGCCATTAAAATTTTGTTGTTCAGTTGCTAAGTTGTGTCTGACTCTCTGCAACCCCTTGGACTGTTGCTAGGCTTCGCTGTCCTTCAGTATCTCCTGGAGTTTGCTCAAACTCATGTTCATTGAGTTGGTAATGCTATCCAACCATCTCATCCTCTATTGACCCCTTCTCCTTTTGCCTTCAATCTTTCCCAGAATTAGGGTCTTTTGCAATGAGTTAGCTCTTCAAATCAGGTGGCCAAATTATTGGAGCTTCAGCATTAGTCCTTCTAATGAATATTCATAGTAGGACTGACTGGTTTGATCTCCTTGCTGTCCAAGGGACTCTGAAGAGTCTTCTCCAACACCACAGTTCAAAAGCATCAATTCTTCAGTGCTCAGTTTTCTTTATAGTCCAACTCTCACCTCCATACATGACTACTGGAAAAACCATAGCTTTGACTATAAAGACCTTTGTCGGCAGAGAGATGTCTCTACTTCTTAATACGCCACCTAGGTTTGTCATAGCTTTCCTTCCAAGGAGCAAATGTCTTTAATTTCATGACCACAGTCATCATCTGCAATGATTTTGGAGCCCAAGAAAATAAAATCTGTCACTGTTTTTTTTTCCCCTTCTATTTGCCATTAAGTGATGGGACAGGATGCCATGATCTTACTTTTTTGAATGTTGAGTTTTAAGCCAGCTTTTTCACTCTCCTCGTTAACCCTTATCAAGCCGCTCTTTAGTTCCTCTTCACTTTCTGCCATAAGGGTGGTGTCATCTGCATATCTGGGATTGTTGATATTTCTCCAGGCACTCTTGATTCCAGCTTGTGATTCATCCAGCCTGGCATTTCACATGATGTACTCTCAGTTTAGTTAAGTTCAGTTGCTCAGTTGTGTCCGATTCTTTGCAGCCCCATGAATTGCAGCACTCCAGGCTTCCCTGTCCATCACCATCTCCTGGAGTTCACTCAAACTCACGTCCATCAAGTCGGTGATGCCATCCAGCCATCTCATCCTCTGTCATCCCCTTCTCCTCCTGCCCCCAATCCCTCCCAGCATCACAGTCTTTTCCAATGAGTCAACTCTTCACATGAGGTGGCCAAAGTACTGGAGTTTCAGCTTCAGCATCATTCCTTCCAAAGAACACCCAGGGCTGATCTCCTTCAGAATGGACTGGTTGGATCTCCTTGCAGTCCAAGGGGGTCTCAAGAGTCTTCTTCAACACTACAGTTCAAAAGCATCAATTCTTCGGCGCTCAGCTTTCTTCACAGTCCAACTCTCACATCCATACATGACCACAGGAAAAACCATAGCCTTGACTAGACGGACCTTTGTTGGCAAAGTAATGTCTCTGCTTTTCAATATGCTATCTAGGTTGGTCATAACTTTTCTTCCAAGGAGTAAGCGTCTTTTAATTTCATGGCTGCAGTCACCATCTGCAGTGATTTTGGAGCAAAAGTCTGCACTGTTTCAACTGTTTCCCCATCTATTTCCCATGAAGTGATAGGACCAGATGCCATGATCTTCATTTTCTGAATGTTGAGCTTTAAGCCAACTTTTCACTCTCCTCTTTCACTTTATACGTAAAATAAACAGAGTGACAATTTACAGCCTTGTCTTACTCCTTTCCCAGTTTTGAACCAGTCTGTTGTTCCATGTCCAATTCTAACTGTTGCTTCTTGACCTGCGTACAGGTTTCTCATGAGACAGGTAAGAAGTTCTGATATTCTCATCTCTTTCAGAATTTTCCACAGTTTGCTGTGATCCACACAGTCAAGGCTTGAGAATAGTCAATGAATCAGAAGTAATGTTTTTCTGGAATTTCCTTGCTTTCTCTATGACCAAACAAATGTTCGCAATATGATCGTTGGTTCCTCTGCCTTTTCTAAACCTAGCTTGTACATCTGGAAGTGCTCAGTTCACATACTGCTGAACCCTAGTCTGAAGGATTTTGAGTATAACCTTGCTAGCATGTGAAATGAGCACAATTATACAGTAGTTTGAACATTCTTTGGCATTTCCCTTCTTTGGGATTAGAATAAAAACTGACATTTTCCAGTCCTGTGGCCACTCCTGAGTTTTTCAAATTTGCTGACATACCAAGTGCAGCACTTTAACAACCTCATCTTTTAGGATTTCAAACAGAATAGCTAGTAAGATTTGGGGGTTGTTTATTATGTAACATTATTATAATATTACAATCTTATTGTAGCAACTGATATACTAGGCTTCCTTCCATTTCCAACTATTGTATCATAGACTTAGACATAACTCTATGACATATTATGACTCTAATAACATAGAGCTATTTCTCCATTTTTGATGTTTGCTGACATATCAAACTTCAGTTCCATCTCTGAGCAAATTGATGAGAAAGCCTGGGTGCTCCTTCCTTGGGTGCTGTGCAAGCCCTAGATCATGCGTGGGAACCCCGTCCTGGCCCACCCCTTAACCATAATGCAATCCCAGAGCCAGCCTCCTTTCCCCGCTCTCACAAGCCATCTGCAGACAGCTTGGGGGGCCACCCTGCTCTCCCCAGAAAGCATCCATGCATGAGTCATGAAGCTTTTCAAAGCTTCTCACAGCTGGGCATGGGGATACCCATCTTGCTTCTGCTCCTGTTCTTCAGAAGGGGGAGAAGTTACTCATATTATACATTGTTATTTGACATAGCTAAATGGAAGCTTTATAACATATTTGTTCACTGATATTTGAATAAAGTTATGACTAATAATGTCAAGTTCACCACTTGAATTCTTGAAGGGAATAGAAATGGAAGATAATTGTTAACCTTTAAAGATGGTTTGAGGGTCTTCACTGGTGGTCCAGTGGTTAAGAATCTGCCTGCCGATGCAGAGGATAGGAGTTCAATCCCTGGTCCAGGAAGATTCAACATGTCGCAGAGCAACCAAACCCTTGTGCCACAGCTAATTAGCCAGTGCTCTAGAGCCCAGGCTCCACAAGAGAAGCCACCACAATGAGAAGCCTGCGCACAGCATCGAACACCCAGCACAGCCAAAAATAGATAAATCTGAAAAAAAAAAGATGGTCTGAAGGGAGTATGGTTTATACTCTAACGTGTGATGACATTTATGCTGCAGTTCTGGGAAATGTAGACTTTGGGCTCTTGTTTAGTTTAATATTAATAACAAAGGAAGGTTCTTGATTAAGTAATAGGAAAATAGCTTCTCTAGAAACTAGTTAACATGAATAAGGGCCCAGTAAATGAAGCAAGGGGCTTTTGACTGGTGTACAATTTGAAGTAAAAAACTTTGTAGAACTCAAAAAAGATATGTTATATCTTTTTGTTATATGATATGTTATATCATATAACATATAACATATGTTATATGTTACCCTTAGCAATTAGGGTCTAAAGATTAGTGAAGCAAGAAAACAGTTTATTTTCAATCTCTATAAAGGTCTAAGTAGACTATTAAAATCATTATTAAGCTTCTTTAATATCCTGTACTAAATACTTTGGACATTTTCTTTAGAAAAATAGCCAGAAATGCAACTCTGAGGACATTTATTACTAATAACTATGTTTGCTGCTGCTGCTGCTAAGTTGCTTCAGTTCAGTTCAGTTCAGTTCAGTTGCTCAGTCATGTCCGACTCTTTTCGACCCCATGAATTGCAGCACGCCAGGCCTCCCTGTCCATCACCAACTCCTGGAGTTCACTCAGACTCACGTCCATCAAGTCAGTGATGCCATCCAGCCATCTCATCCTCTGTCATCCCCTTCTCCTCCTGTCCCCAATCCCTCCCAGCATCAGAGTCTTTTCCAATGTCCAACTCTGTGAGACCCCATAGACGGCAGCCCACCAGGCTCCGCCGTCCCTGGGATTCTCCAGGAAAGAACACTGGAGTGTGTTGCCATTTCCTTCTCCAATGCATGAAAGTGAAAAGTGAAAGTGAAGACACTCAGTCATGTCCGACTCTTAGTGACCCCACGGACTGCACCCTACCAGGTTCCTGCGTCCATGGGATTCTCCAGACAAGAGTACTGGAGGGGGGTGCCATTGTGAGTCCAACTTGAAGTCCAGAGTTTTGACAATTAGCATTTGTTAAAGTAACTGCTCTGCTTCATTAAACAATACGTTAATCCGTCAAAATGGTGGTTCCTGCCAAATCTAGTGATAGAAATGATTATTGTGCCAGGGAAGTCCCAGCTTAGTGCCGGAAGTCTAAATGTATTTGCTGAGAAAATAAGACACGAAATGCGATGAAACAATAGGATGTAAAGCAACCTCGCAAAATATGCTAGAATTCTGTCCATTTGAATGTGTTTGGAATTAGGGAGGATTTGATTTGGATTGAAATTCATCAATGTGGGCAAAAAGGTTTGTAAGCAAGTGAATAGTATTCCTTGAATTCCTGGGGGTGTGTTTAACCTTACTAAAGGAACTAACACCTGAAGGATTTTAGTGATAAACTGTCAACAGGAAGATTGGCACTGCCCTCGGCAGGTGGCGCCCGAGACAGGAGCAGTAGGGCTGATGACCCAAACTGCTCCGTGGGGGAACACACTGCTAGTTACAAATGCATCCTAGCAGGTTCATAAAGGAGCTGGACCATATGTATACATATATATTTTTTCCAACTCTAAATTCTAAAATTATGTGGATGTTGCTATCCAATCATTGACAAGCATTGAGTTAGAAAGAATATTTGCCTACCAATCATGAAATCATAGAGTTTTTTCTCATTAATATAGTTACCCAAGAAATAATGATACGTATTCATTATTTCACTCAACATCTATTTCTTGATAGTCTTCTTGAATGTGCCCAACCCTGTGTTAGACAACGGCCATACAAATATAAATGAAATACAGTTTTTGTTCTCCAGCTCATAGACTGCCCAGATGTACAGATGATATAAATAATATAATGAAGGCTATAACAGACATGTAACCTAAGAAATAAGGAAAGGCTGAGCATAAAGCAACTTACAGTTAGAACTAGAAAAGATTTCCTAGAGGGGCTGACTTTTCATTGGGGTTTTGAAGGATGAAGAGGCATTCCCATGTCATAAAATAAGGGAAGAATGTTACAAGCAGAGGGGATGCATGTTATATGCAAGACCACAGAGAGAGATGTCAAAGTGATGTCTGAGGCTCTGACCTGGGCCACTTGGCAGACTGTAGTGCCATTCACTGAGGCAGGAGGGGTAGATGATGATTTGGCTTGGTTATGTTGAGGTTAAGTCACCTTTAAGACATTCAGTCGGAGAAGGCAATGGCACCCCACTCCAGTATTCTTGCCTGGAGAATCCCATGGATGGAGGAGCCTGGTAGGCTACAGTCCATGGGGTCGCTAAGAATTGGACACGACTGAGCAACTTCACTTTCACTTTTCACTTTTATGCATTGGAGAAGGAAATGGCAACCCACTCCAGTATTCTTGCCTGGAGAATCCCAGGGACAGAGGACTCGGTTGGGCTGCTGTCTATGGGGTCGCACAGAGTCGGACACGACTGACGCGACTTAGCAGCAGCAGCAAGACATTCAGTATCCATCAGACACTTAGTTTCATGGGTCTGTAACTTAGGGGAATGGCTGACAGGTATGGGCATCAATTTTTAGGCAGCAATGAAAGCTGTAGATGATTGCCTAAGATGAAGAAGCATGTATAAGATGAGGAAAGAACACTGAGGAACATTAATGTTCAGAACCAGTAGAGAAGGAGAAGGCGGTGAAAAAGACAGGAAGATGTAGAAGGAAATTGGGGAAACATGGTGTCAGGGAGGCATGGTGAAGAGTATAAATACCTTGGAGAGGTCAAGCAAGATAAGAACTGAAAACTGTACTTAGGCTTATCAACATGGAAGTCATTGACAACTCTTGTTGAAAGCATTTGATGGAATAGTGTGGGTGAAAGAAAAACAGTGTTCTGCCATTTGAGGAGTGAGGATGACTGAAAAGGAAATGGAGAATAAGGGTAATGATAAAAGTAAGATAACTTCCAAGAAGCCTGCCTGTGACTCGGAAGGTGGAGATAGAGCAGTCATTATTAGGAGAAATAGGAACACGTTTTGATGTAAATGGGACAGAGCTGCCAGGGAGGGGCTTGTTCTGTGGTTTTTCTTAATCGGGAGACATTAAGAGTATAACTAGTATCATGTGGTGGCCTGTTAAATTTGGCATTTCCTGTTTTCTTATAACAGTTTTTCATTTTCTGTGTCACAACAGAAGCTTTGCAAGAATGAAGGCTGTCTGTGTTAACACAGGGGTTTGTAACCTCCTATGAACCATGAGGTCCAGAGGCGGGGAACTGTAGGGGCGGTTCCACGAATTAACACTGTTATGCTTCTGCATTGGCTCTTGAACTTCCCTGCTGGTTACTGTAGCTCCAAATGTCATGTCTTCACGTGGCATCATCCAAAAGCAGGAAGCAAGGGGAGAGTGAGTCTTCTGTTCTTGTCTCTCTCTCAGTCTCCACCCTTGCTCTTTCCAGTGAGGAAAGCCCTTCCCCGAAGCACCCACACAGGCCTCTTTCTCCTCAAGTCTTATTGTTCAGGAGTGGGCCACAGACATACCTGTGTCTTGTCTGCCAGGAAGGATAGGAAAGTGACAACTGGTATTTTCAGCCTCCACTGTGGGAGCGGGCTCGACCAGGAAGGGCGAGCGAGGGGTGGTGGGTTACTGATCAGGCCAACGTGGCCACCACAGGCTCTGTGTCTCCCACTCTATTAGTGCCCCCTGCGAGGCTGAGTACACCTGCGAGTGGCAAATGATCCTTATTCTCTTTTGAGGGTCATAGTTCACATTGGTGAAGCTAGAAGAGAAATGATAAACTGGTAAATCAGAATAGGAGGGAGGGGGTGGGGAAAATAATGAGCTTAGGGGAAAGAGGATGGGCAAAAAGAGACAAAGGACTTCAGTCTCAATGGGTTTAGTGTGAAGTATACTCAATATATAAAGAGTTCTAGACCAGGGATTGGCGAACTGTGGCCCACAGACTAGATCTGGCTTGCCACCTTTTTTCTGTAGGGTTGACAAGCTAAGGGGAGTTTTGACATTTTCTAAGGGACTTGGTCACTGACTTAAAAGTCTAAAGAAAATTTCCTTCCTTTTATGGATCCAGGGAAGTCTGCACTGCACACACATTTTATTATGCCACTTGAGCATTAAATTTCATTGGTAGATAGTATGTATTTCATCACACATGTCAGTTAAACATGAGATTCTGACTTGCATAATCCTCAGAAAGAGATTGCTTTCTGGGGTTCTGGCAAGTCCCTTCACAAAAGTAATCTTGAGTATGGATGTAATTGCTACTGATGTTGATGATTTTGGCTGCTGTGTTTAAAAACCAACCAGTGGGGAAGGAAAGTAGACATGATAAATCCAATAAAGGACAAGCTTCAGCAGAAAAACCAGAAGTGAACAAAGGTAGCAGAGGACTTGGGGGAAGAAGGAGAGTGAAGGGGGCAGGAAAGGTGAGGGGGCAGCCTGGGGTCTCTCAGGAGTAAGCTCCTTGTGTCTAGAGGTGTTGAGTGCTGGTTCCTTTTAAAGGACCTGTCAAAGAGCCTCGTTCTCCATTTGATATCTTCATTTTTCTTATTATACACCCCCCACACACACACACACACTCTCTCTCTCCTGAGAATGTAAGAGCTCCTTTTCCAGTGCCCTCTGGGTGGAACTCGCTGTTACAGTGCAGCTCCCTGAAGTCACCTGTGGGAGCAAGGACCTTGGTGTTAGTCCTTTGAGGACTACTGTCCCTCTTATCTTGGTCACAGCAGCAATCTTTCAACACTACCTGCAGATTTGATAGGGGCTTCCCTGGTAGCTCAGTGGTAAAGAATATGCCTACCAATGTAGGAGACACAGGTTCAGTTCCTGGTTGGGGAAGGTCCCCTGAAGGAGGAAATGGCAACCCACTCCAGTATTCTTGCTTGGAAAATCCCATGGACAGAGGAGCCTGGCAGGCTACAGTCCATGGGGTCGCAAAGAGTCAGACATTGAGTGACGGAGCACAGCACAGTGCAAGCAACTAAAATCAAGGCCCGCAGGCTTTCCCCAGCACACTTGAACAGGGTTTTTTCTGTGACATTATGACTAATTTTTTCATCTTCATTTGCACAACACAACTTACTTGTACATATGTACTTATATGCATATTCATGCACGCATATATATTCTTATATATGTATAAGTACACACACACATCTTTTTCTCTTTTCTGTAGAAGAGTCTTACTAATCCACATAATAATAATATTAATCAACTTGATCTCATTTGGATACAGAGCTCTGTCATATTTGATCTCATTTAATTTTCACAACTGGTGGCTCAGACAGGAAAGAATCTGCCTTCAAGACAGGAGACCCAGGTTTGATCCCTAGGATGGGAAGCTTCCCTAGAGAAGGGAATGGTCACCCACTCCAGTATTCTTGCCTGGGAAATCCTATGGAAAGAGAAGCCTGGCAGGTTACAGTCTGTGGGGCTGCAAAGAGTCAGACGCAGCTGAGCGACTTTCAGTCTTCATGATACTGAAGTGAAATAGATAAGATGGTTATAATTCCCATTATATAGACTAGACCTAAGGTCAGGGAGGTTGAACAACCTACCCAAGGGAATGACGGGGCTAGGACTCAAACTCAGGTCTATGACTCGGGCCCAGCGCCCTTCTGCTTTGCCACACTTCCTCAGAGAATCTGTGCAGAAACCCCTGCTTCCTGGATAGGCTAATGAATTTCTTCTTGTTAATTTATTTCTTTCTAATATACTATGTAAAACCCAAACCTCAGTTTCCCAGTATTTGCTTTTTCTTTCTCTACTGTTTAAGACCGTACTGGCTGTGAAGGATAGCCATGTTTGATCTGGAGCCGTGGCACATGGAGACATGCCTGAGTTTGAAACCCCGCTCATCACTTCCTTGGTGTGGCCTTGGGGAAGTTCCTTAAGCTTTTGCTGTGGGTGAGGGTAGGGTCTCTGTTTCCTTGCTGGGAAGTGGGCATGACACCTACCTTGTGAGTTGTATGAGAACCAGCTCTAGGAAGGTGTATTCCTTGGTTTATTCCAAGGTTGAGGCTCTAACTTCAGGGATCTGAAGCTGACTCCCAGGATGTGTGAATTGGAAACATTTCTGAGAACGGCTGATGAAAATTAGCAGGGGATAGCGTCCTGGTTGGGAATGTACCATCTCTGTGGCCATATTGGCTTTGATCCTGACTCCATACTGCGTGCCCTCAGAAAGGCATCTAATGGCCCTGTTCCTTAGACGGAAGTGTCATTCGTAAGATGGAGGTGTTAATGGCACCCGTGGTACCGTGAGCGTAGATGCCAACATCACTTTTAGGTGAGAGAATAAATCAACACATGTAACCTAGTTCCTGGCACAAAGTTGTTTCATTATTACTTTCATTTTTGCGGGGATGAGGTTCAGGTATTTCCATTTTGAATTGAGTTTGTTAATCTATTATTAACAAGAGCCTAAATGGGAGGAAATGGGAAAGCAGCAGGTTGCCTTAACAATCTTTAAACAAGTGGAGCATATTCTCTTAGAGACAGTACCCAACCCTGTTGTAAAAAGAAGGGAAGGACGGCAGGACTTATAGGAAATTTTATTATAATTACTCTGACTTCAAATAGAAGTAATGCTTTTGCTACCTTTCTTACCTTGGGCAAAAACTGAAATCAAAATCAAGGGGAGAGTCTGTGCTATTGTTATGTATGGAACACTGTAATCTAACTTCTGTTTGTTTCCTGGGTAACTCTGTGTGTGCAGGTACAGCTAGATATGTTGGCCAACATAGAGATCAGAAAACCAGAGGGTTTGGGAGGCTGTAAAGTCTAAGGAAAGCCCTGGATAAAAATATCCTCCATCAACACTTGTAATTGACACTGGGGAATTATTTTTCGGTCTTAATCAGGGACTGTGGGACATTGTGGAATGTTCAGATTCTGAGATTTGCTCACTGCTGAGTAGATGTTTGTTTACTTTTCATGTCTTTATTTTTCTTTAATAAGTATTCCGTTCAGTTGAGGCTGGTGTTCATCTAACTGAGGAAGTTGATGCTAACCTACTCAGCTATCTAGGGGAAAGCTTTGCCCTGTTCTTAAATGGAGCCTTGTGTTGAGAGAAGCATGACATCTTTATAGAGTGGCTTGGTCCAGAGCAGCCCAAGTCCACTACAGTAAAAAAGAAAATGGGAGAGAGGTGGACTTTGTAGTCTGATCCTACAGGCAAATAAATGAAGCATGAAAAAAGGGATGGATCACACGTGTCAACAGGGCTATTTCCACTGTTGTTATGAAAGGAATTTATGACACTGAGAAGGTGTTCTTTCATGACCTAGCCTCTCTTTATGTCTATATATTTTTAAAAGTCTTGGTTGAATTTGTTACAGTATTGCTTCTATATTATGTTTTTGTTTTTTGGCCACGAGGCATGTGGCATCTTACTTAGCTCCCCAACCAGGGATCACACCCACACCCCCTGCAGTGGTGAAGTCTTAGCCACTGGGCCGCCAGCGAAGTCTCTATATACATTTATGGTACATAAGGTTGATTATGACTTAACAATGACTTGAGTAAATGACCTTCATAAATCAGGAGAAAAGACTGGCTCAATAGGGTACTTTTTGAGACAACTATATTTTCACCTGGGTAGCTGAAAGGTAAATATACTGGATTTATGTATTAAGGCCAAGGGCTTTTTAATAATGATATGATATGAAATATTTTTTGAAACTTGCTTGTGGTTATAACTGCTATTTAAATCGCTATAAGAATTGGAAGAAATATAGCTGTGATTGAACTTTTGTTTAAAAAGTTGTTGTCCTGCACACTGCAACTGTTGACCCCATCAGTCACAACTAGAGGAAAGCCCACACACCACGACAAAAAGACCTCATGTGCCACGACTAAGATTCGATGCAGCCAAAAAAAAAAGAAATGTTGTCACTTGAAGACTTCTGTTTCTGGTAGTCTAATAGAAGAAGATGCCTAGAATAATCCTCCCTGTATCAATAAAAACATTAACATTTCAGATTAGACAATATTTTTTAAATTAGATCTACTGCACTGTAATAAAGTAATTCCTAGAGGCCAAATATAAACTGAGAGCCAGAATCCTGAAAGCTCGAGGAGCACTGGAGTCAGCTTTTACACTGAGAACAGCTGATAAACTTTGGGATATTAAACTTCTGTTTTAATCAGCTTCACAGGTTGAAGGGATTAAAAAAAAAAAAAAAGCCCAAGGCCCTCCTAGGGTGAAGAGACTGCTAGGAAGACACCCTCCCCATATAAAGCGGAGACCAGAAGGAGTCACACCCTCAGCATTAGAAATAAAACCTCTGTTCAGAAGGGGAGAACAGGAATCTGGCCTGTCTTGATCTTGGCTCTTGTGTTGGGAAGGAAATATCTCCCCTGAGAATTTGTACCCACAGCTATCCTGCATGTGTTTTTTTAGTTTGCTTTTTCCCATGAAATTTTAAAAAATTAATGTTTTAAAACCTACAGAGAAGTCAAGGGAAAAGTACAATGAACAGTTCTAGAGTCGCTAATTTCTCTATACTTATGCTAATACCTATACCTACACATATACATTGTGTTATATGCATATGTGGGGCTTTCCTGGTGGCTCAGGGGTAAAGAATCCACCTGCCAAGCAGGAGACATGGATTCAATCCCTGGGTCAGGAAGATCCCCTGGAGAAGGAAATGGTAATCCACTCTAGTCTTCTTGCCTGGGAAACGCCATGGACAGAGGAGCCTGCAGGCTCCAGTCCACGGGGTCGCAAACAGTCAGACATGACTGAGCGACTCAACCATCACCACTATCCTACAGATGTTTCAACCCTTCCTTCCTATTTTGATTACCTAACATTTAGTTTTCATCTTGTGTTCTTGTCTTAAATTCTCTAGACGAATCAGGTAGGGATGAGTAAATATATAATTGAATGGGTCAATAAGTAAAAATAAAATGATTGGAACAAACAAAAAATTGAAATCTGGAAAGGGTACCTACTGGGTTGACCAGAAAGTTCACTTGGGTGTTTCCATAAAACCCAAATGAAATTTTTTGGCCAACCCAATGTTTTAATTGCTCTTTAGTCTTCTTCGTTAGTGGCAGCACAAAGGAGTGGTATGAATGAGTCTAGCTCTGTCTGAATCAATTCATCCAGTGTTGGAATTCCAAGCAGTCTGTCTATGCTTGGGGTTTTAATAGCTGCTAGTGGTGCAAACCACTAACAAGACAAGCAAAATCTATTATGAGAAAAAGAAAAGAGAACTTAGTGCTGAGCAACGTTTAGAGCTGGTAGTATTTTAAATATGAAAATATACGTATATATGTTCCATCATTTATGAACACACTTTTTGTCTCTAAAGAAGAAATCGTAATGGAGGAAGAAGCTGCCCTCTTTTGATATAATGAAGCTGATTATGACTGTTGAATTTGTTATAAGAGTACATCTCATTTGATTCATTTTATGCTAAAAATAACCTTCTTTCTCAGAGCAATCCCACTCAAAAAAATCCGTGGAGACATTCAAAAGAACACAGAAAATAAAAATGCAATAAAACACAACGACATTTTAAGACTACAGTGTGGGTGTTATATGGGAGGAGGCCAACAGTGGGGTGACCCTGGGAATTAGGCGATGAAAAGAAATAGCCTTTTGCCAGTGGAGCACACACAGTGGGTAAACCCAGTGTGCAGCCACAGCCTGTAGACTACTGAGACTTGACTTTAACCTGTCCTGATGAAAAATTTTAACACATTTAAGGAAAGACTGGGGCAGTCAGGAAGGGAATTGGTCAGACATTGAAGTCTGGAAGTGGGTGGTATGGGGAGAGTCAGTGAGGCAAAAGCTGGGGGTGGACACGTGAGTTGTCCTGGCCCCAGACACAACTCCTCTGGTCCAAGTGGCCGGCAGGCCACATGGTGGGAATGGATGCATCAGGTAATTATAGGTTGACCCCATTAAACCTCACCCTTGCTGCTTGCCAAGCAGATTTCTGTTAAATTGGCTTCTTTGCAGTTTGTCTTAGAATGTGCCTGCCAGGCTGAGGCCAATGTCAATGTCTCATAAAAGACACCTTGCCTTTTAATGAAAACAAGGGCAGTCTCCTTATTATCCTCCAGCCTCCCTCCCACACTGACAAGAGGAGCATTTCTCTGTCTCTTAGGACTGAATCCCCAGCCTGGATCTTGGGTGCTTTCACCATGGGAAGGAACATGCCCATTGGAAGCCAGTCTTCCCTCTGACACCTGGCGTCCCCAGGGACCTTCTGCATGAATGTTGGCAGTCAGCCATCGTTTCAACATCACATACACATGACCACTAGAGGTTCCTTATCAGAAGAGGGGATGTTCCAGAAGGGTTAGGGATGAGCTTTGGAACATGGGTTCACCTTTGCCAGTATAGCTCACAGAGGTCCTGGCTAACTCTTCCCACCTACCCACCCACGGGGAGTGGGCATTAGCCCTTTAGAATGTACCCTCCTATGTCCCCAAAGACCTTTACAGAATGTCTCTCACTTATGACCAGTTCACGCAAGCCCCAGAACGATGCACCTGATACCTGGTCACCTAGGAAAAGTCCATTTCTGAGATCGTCAACTCCTACTTAGCTTTTGCTGCCACCAACTTAGTACTAAGTACTAAAGAAATGAAAACTTTCCCCATCCCCTAATTTAGTCCTTATTTTAACGCCAAAAAAAGTATGATAGGGTAACACCTTTTTCCTTGCTTCATCTTTTCTCATCTAAGTTTGGATAATGTTCTAAGGTTGAGTACTGAATGTTAATTATTTTAAAGGATGTAAGTTTTCCATTATAAGATTACTTACAGGAATGGTAACATTTCCAAGTTCTTGGGCGTTACACATTTCCATGGGGATGGAGTGTTCTGGAGAACTTGGCTTTATCTGTACGTGGTAGAGACATAACGCTATCACAGGAAGGGCCTCTGTTATCAAGTGCAAGCCTCTTCTCTCCTTTCTGTATGCGGATAGGCTGGGGTTCAAGCGGGCTCACTTATCTCTGCAGAGAGAGTCAGCAGCAGACTAGGAGGAGCAGCCAGTGCTCCAGGCTCCCGGTGCGGGGCTCTCTCCACGTCTCATCAGAATACAGTGCTTTAAATGAAGCCCTCCATTTGACCCTTATGGGGATGCCAGGCAATCAAGGTGTATTCCATAGCTCCCTGCCTCAGCCTGGCTCCACTCAGAGTCTGTTCTCTACTTCCCCCACACTCCAAATTTCTGTACATGGGGATATAAACTCACACATGCTCACAAATAAGTACGAGCAACTACTCCATGGTATCAATCATTTTCTTCCTCTTTCCCCCAACCTTTGACAACATCATACCCTAGGGCTCCAGCAGCCTCTTGATCTCAATCAGCCTAAGACTGCTGCAGCTTCCAAGGGCCATGCTGCATCTTCAGAGCACCATTCTGCCTCTGGAGTTACTTTCACATCTGCTGGGGACCACTGTTACATCTCTAGGGGACCGTATTCATGTCCACAAGACACCACTGTCACATCAGCTGGGGACCACAGTCCTGTCTGCTGGAAACCACTGTCGCGTCTGCCGAGTACCATCATCACTGGATATGCTCACCTCTCAGCTGTTCTTGGAGAAGGCAATGGCACCCCGCTCCTGTACTCTTGCCTGGAAAATCCCACGGATGGAGGAGCCTGGTAGGCTGCAGTCCATGGGGTCACTAAGAGTTGGATATGACTGAGTGACTTCACTTTCACTTTTCACTTTCATTCATTGGAGAAGGAAATGGCAACCCACTCCAGTGTTCTTGCCTGGAGAATCCCAGGGACGGGGGAGCCTGGTGGGCTGCCGTCTATGGGGTCGCACAGAGTTGGACACGACTGAAGCGACTTAGCAGCAGCAGCAGCAGCAGCTGTTCTTGTCCCTCTTTTACCTCTCTTTCTGCTTCTGTGCTTGGTGGGTAGCTTCCTCCATGTAACAGTTTTTGATCGGTAAGAGTCAACAAGCTGAACACACTTAGGCAATGATTCCTCTTCCCTCCTGTAATGTTTCCCCAATGTCCATTCTCCCCTTCTTCCTTTTAGTCCAACCATAAGACTTAGTCAAGCCTAAGACTCAGCTAAAGACTGTATCTCTCAGCCTCTTTTGCAGCTGGGGTGGTGGTTATAGACATTCTAGATAAAGTGATGCAAGTAGAAGGGGTTTGTACAACTTCTGGGTCACGTCCTGTCATGGATGCTGGGTATGCTGCCATTGCCATTGGGGTTTGTTGGCTGACAACCCTCTTGGAGAATTAGCTCCACTGAAAAGAGCCATCTCATCCAAGGTCATGCCCTCTTCCTATTGATGGAGCAACTCACATCAATAACTGGTCAAGGGATATAAAGGTGATCCCATGGCATGTAGCCTGCCAGGCTCCTCTGTCCATGAAATTGTCCAAGCAAGAATGCTGGAGTGGGTTGCCATTCCCTTCTCCAGGGTATCTTCCAGACCCAGGGATCGAACCAGGGTCTCCTATATTGCAGGCAGATTCTTCAGATTCTTTACCATCTGAGCCACCAGGGAAGCCCCATAAAGGCATAACTCTCCATCCTAACTCTGAAGGGTCATCTCTGCTTCACAGTTAACTGTCAGGTTAGTTGAAGTCAAGCAACTAACTGGTTGTGATTGTCCTGAAGTCTAGCTTCTCTCTCTGCACAATTCTGCTTTCTTTCTCTCTCCACACAGAGCTTAATGTCAAGAGAACTCCCTAACAGGAAACTCCTTTGCCCTAATTCCCAACTCTGATTTCCTAGGAAACCCACCCTCTTTAAAAGAAAGTTATTATCTCTGCCTACTTTTCTGTAGGTGGGAACACAGAGAGGGTGGTGATGAGTGAGCTTTGACCATATGAATGAGGAAAATGCCTTACCGGGTGGCGGAGCAACAAGATAGAAAGAACATGGGCTGCTGGATGATGTCATGGTCAAGCTCCCCACTAACTCTGGACCACTGACCATCTGCGTCCTTCTAGTCTGTTATGTGAGAGAATAATCATTTTTGGTCTTATTTGAGTCATTCTATTGTTGGGTCTCTGGGCTTCCCTGGTGGCTCAGATGGTAAAGAATCTGCCTGCAATGCAGGAGACCTGGGTTCAATTTCTGGGTCGGGAAGATCCCCTGATGAAGGAAATGACTACCCACTCCAGTATTTTTGCCTGGAAAATTCCATGGGCAAAGGAGCCTGGCAGGCTACAGTCCAGTCCATGGGGTCCCAAAGAGTCAGGCATGTCTGAGTGACTAACACACACAAACACACACACACACACACTGCTGGATCGCTATGTTAGAGCAGTTTAGTCTATACCTTAGGAGTTGAAGAAAGTGTGATCAACTCTAGTCAGATAAGACCTTGTAGACCACAGTAAGAATTCAGGAATTTATCTTAGGGGCAATGGCTTTTGCTGCATCCTTAGGCATTGTGTATATTGTTTGTCTAAGAAAAAACTCTGGAACTGAGTTGCTTCACTCTTAGAGTAGAATTGCCTTGACATATGTTTTTAAAATAGTAACATTAACCGGACTATTTGCTTAAATTGAGTTAGAATGAGTCAATAATTAGAAATTTTTTTGCATTATCCTTACAAAATACAAATTTGTACATTTCAAATTAATAAAGGCAGAATAAGAAGTTGATGTATTCTCTTTGGCATTTTGTTTAAATCACTGTTCTTTTGAGTCTCTCTTTACTGGAAGTAGATTTTATTTTTTTTTCCCCTCCAATCTGGCAATCCTGCAGAACTTGAGTGGAAAATAGGATTATGCTGAAAATTCCTTGCAGGAAGGAATGATTAGTGGCTCTATATAACTAAAAAACAGTAAATTGGAGCCACAAAGACTTGAAAGGTCAAGTTTTTAAAAACTTCTCTATAATATGGGTAACCACACTACTTTCTTGGTTTAGACAGCAAACTAAATTCATATGTTTTCTTGGGGGAAACAGAAGCAACAACATTGTAGCAAAATTCCCCGTTCAACTGTTTTCTGAAAATCAAATAGTAAACAGCTTCCCCAATCTGGTTCGCAACACATCTCTTGGCAATTTGTTGGTTTTGGACACACAGACATGATTATTCAGCTAGGTGGCCTGGGTTGGAATTTCAGTTATTGCTATCCAAATAAAACACTTCTTTTCCAGAAATCAGAGGACTGTACTAACTGTTCTCTCAGAGCCTGGATGAAGACTATGTTGGGAACCTGAGCCTTCTTTCGAGTACTTTCTACTGTCTTTTTCTCTCAAAGAGGACACAGAAGCATCTCTAACAGAGCCCCAGGTTGTAAAACAATCCCACGTCTACCTGCTCAACTCCTCAACCATCTCTCATCAGCCGTCCCCTGGTATCTCTCCCAAGATGCTTTAAAATGAAAACCACATAAAATAGAGCTTTCCTCTTCTTTCTTCAAGACCAGGACAGACTAGTTTTCTCCCAAGGTATACTTACTTATAAATAAACTTCTTTCCTCAGAACAGTAGTCCTGAACCAGGGACGATTTTGTCCCCTTACCCCACTCCCTGGTGGACATATGGCAATGTATTGGAATAGGGGTTATCACAGCTGGGGGATGCAACTTGAATCTAGTGAACAGAGGCCAGGAGTGCTGCTAAACATCCTGCAACACCCAGGACAGCCCCCAAGACAAAGAATTATCCAGCTCAAAATGCCAGTAGGGCTGGGTTGAGAAATCCTACCTAAATTAGATTTGAAATTTTATTTATCCCCGAAAGTAACTGGATATCATTTACTCTGAATTTTACTTGGGAGCAGTATTTGGAAACAAAACTTGCCCCTTAGATTATAGTTACTGGATTTAGCAAATAAAAATACTGGAAGCTGGGGACTTCCCGGGTGGTCTGGTAGTTAGGAATCCACCTGCCAATACAGGGGACAAGGGTTCCGTCTCTGGTCTGGGACGATTCCACATGCTGCAGAGCAGCTAAGCCTGTGGGCAACAACCACGAAGCCCACACTCTGCAACAAGAGAAGCCACAGCAGTGAGAAGCCCGTGCACCGCAAGTAGAGAGTGGCCCCTGCTCTCTGCAGCTGGAGAAAGCCCGGGCGGCAATGAAGACCTATCACAGCCCTGAATAAATAAATAAAAATTCTAAACAATACAGGAAGCTGAGTTAAATTTGAAGTTTTTACTTATATGAAAAAATCCATTATTCATGTGAAATTTAACTGGGCATCTTGTGTTTTATCTGGCAACCTTTTCTTAGATAGAGATATTTGCCTTACTTTTCACTGGTAGATTCACTTTTATATTTTAAACCACTGATTTTAGTTAAAAGATGCTCGCTGTTTTTAAAAAATGTCTTTATGTTAATGTGGTACGTAAACAAATTAATTATCTTTCCAAAAAACTACATTACGATGAATGCAGCTTGAGAGAATCTTTAGTTTCTTTTCCGAAAATTGTGTCAATCTGATTTTTATTAAATTGCTGTGATGTGATAATAAACTTTCTAATGTTCTTATGCTTTGCTAGGAACGGTCCACATTGATTCTGGATCTGGGCTCAGTCTCTTCTAAGATATTTCCCCCAACATACAAATCAGGCTCTTTCATTTTCTTTTCCTGCCAGACCATCTATTACGTTCTTCAGTCTCAAAATAAAGGTAAGTGGTTACAATTTGAGAAGAATATGAATAATTAATATTGATAATCTCAGACAAAATCCAATACACCAGCCACGTCACCTGGAAGAAAAGTGACTATAAGAACTAAAACATTAACATCTTTCTTTCATAAAAATATATATGTGTATGAACCCAGGGCTGGGGTTAGAAGGCCTGCGTTCTGGTTGAGATTCTGCCACTGGCTTCTCTGGGCCTCTCATCTAGTGCTCACCCCTCTATACTAGGCTCTCCCTTTACAAAGTTTAAGATGCTTTGTGGCTTAGGTATAGAAAAATATATGAGAAATGACTTAATTTGATCACATAACTGTCACATCTACTAAATGAAATGTTAAAAAGTAGTTATTTAATAATAATTAGAAAATCAGATAATAGCAAATTTACTAATTAAATTAACCCTTAACTATATTTCTTTATATTACACATGGAATTACAAGAAGGCAATGGCACCCCACTCCAGTACTCTTGCCTGGAAAATCCCATGGATGGAGGAGCCTGGTAGGCTGCAGTCCATGGGGTTGCTAAGAGTCGGACACGACTGAGCGAATTCACTTTCACTTTTCACTTTCATGCATTGGAGAAGGAAATGGCAACCCACTCCAGTGTTCTTGCCTGGAGAATCCCAGGGACGGGGGAGCCTGGTGGGCTGCCGTCTCTGGGGTTGCACAGAGTCGGACACGACTGAAGCGACTTAGCAGTAGCAGTAAACTTTTAAAAATCCATAATCTATTACCTTTTGCCAATATAGGAAGAGCTGGAGAAATAGTAAAAACAAAGACATTTACAGTGTTTTCTGTGTAGTAGCACGGAAGCACTAAAATATTCCCAAAAGGAGCTAAGAAAAAGAGCAAGCAAAAACTATCTTGCTCCAAAATATACTGAATGTGTAAAATAGGTAAGGAATGAGAACCTACTGTATAGCAGATGGAGCCCTCTACTCAATTTCTGTGGTGACCTAAATAGGAAGGAAATCCAAGAAGGGGGATATACGTATACGTATAGCCGATGCACTTCGCTGTACAGTAGAAACGATCATAAAGTAGAAAAATACTGTAAAGCAACTATACTCCAATAAAAATTAAAAAAAACATATGTGTATTTTGAATGCAACTGTTGCACATGATCTTGGTTTAATTACTGTCATTTCTGAGCTCTCATTATTTTAATATTTAAAATTGGTTTTTATTTTTTTTCATTTACCACAGTTACAGAATGCTAAAAGTTGCCACTTTGCCCCAGTGGGGGTAAACGCTTCCTTCAACTTTAGTCTATTTGTCCATCTTCAGGTTTTTCTGAATTTCTAAATCAAATCCACAAACCACAGAGAAGGGAAGACTCTAGCAGCTGAGAAGCAAGAAGGGTCCAACTCGATGTCCTCGAAGGCCCAGCTTGCAGGACGGGTCTGGCAGGACCTCGGAACTGTGTCTCAGGAAGGAAGGCCCAGAGACGCTGGGTCACTGGGAGGCACGGGGTCCTGGCTTCCCCAGGCCACTCGAGTGCAGTGCTGATCCCACATACAGAATGACCAGTGTCATTCACACATCGTAGTCATCATTCTAAAACGGATAATCTAAATTTTTTCTATTTTCTCCTCTTGGGGAAAAACATAAACACTTAAGGCAACCCTGAAGGACACTTTCAGTTCCAGCTCAGTTATTGCAGCTCGGGTTCCTTGTGAAAGTGACCTGCCGAGGGGAGAAAATCAGGAAACGAACTGGGCAGTTTTCAAAGTCCTTCTAGCTCTAAGCTTGCCTTCCCTCTACCTTCACCTCTCTGGCCCTGATTCATTTTTGCCGCTCCGGGAGAGCCCCGAGTATGAGTGACCTACCCCTAATTCCTATCACGTACTTACTTCCATGTACTCGGCTGCACTTTTAACTTTTAAAGAAACAGACTTGTAGAGGAATGCTTAAAACCCACAATATAGGAAGAGCTTCTCCAGACTCTCTCCCCAATCTGTTTCTGATGATGAATACCAGATGCTTTGGAGGAAGATGAACTATACAGACAACTTGCATGTAAACTATGTGGTCATGGCAAGACAGGGTCTGGAAGGGAAATGGGATTTCATTTTGAACTTGGCCATGGCGTCTGCTTCTGCCCCCAAAGGGGAGCAGTTTTGAGGTGCTGTAGGTTCATTCATATATGTGTGTGCACTGTTTCTCTTTTCTTCGTGAGGGAACTGTATAAGCTCTTTTCTTCTTCCCCTTTCCTCTTGGAAGTTTAGCCGTTGTATCCGGTTTGTAGAGATCAGAACTGCCATGGGCAGTTGCTTGAGCCTCCTGTGTGGTGAGAAGGGGTTGGAAAGCTTAGTCAGGGCAAATCACTAGTAAACAGCAGAGTGTGACCACTAACCTAACCCTTCAGCAAGCTCTCTAGGTTCAAAACCACTCCTCTCCTTTCTTTCAAGCTCCCCTTACTTACTCCTCTTCTTGGTCTAATCTCCTGGCTCCCTGATCCCTTTCTTGCTCCCTCTCTCCTTTCCCTAAAAATTTCCTGAATCTCCAGTTTGTTCTTTAAAAGTCTACGAAATGCTTTGACATAAAAAACAAATATAAGGAATAATACAACAAATATTTGTTCCTACTACTCAGCTAAGTTTGTTACTACAATTATTACAGCCAACTCTATATCTCTGTCCTGATATATCCACCCTCCATTCTCTGTCCCAGGAGTTAAACATAATGCCTAACTTGCAACTCATTTATCTGTAACAGATTATAATATGGAACTTAAAAAAACTTGCTCTCATTGGAAACATTCTTTGTTCTTGTGATAAGAATCAGGGCATTTAAAACTAATACATATATAGGGACTTGTCTGGTGCCCCAGTGGTTGAGAATCCACCTTCTAATGCAGGGGACACGGGTTTGACCACTAGCTGGGGAACTAAGATCCCATGTGTACTGATACTACTGAGCCTGCACGTCACAGTGAAAATCCCTGCACCCCAACTAAGACCCAGTGCAGCAAGATAAACAAATAAAATATATTTTTAAAAACCCATATATATAGAATAGATAAACGACATCCTACTGTACAGCACAGGGAACTATATTCAACATCCTGTGACAGACCATAATGGAACAAATAGGGAAAAGTGTGTGTATATATATATACACACACATCAAACGAGTCAATCTTAAAGGAAATCAACCCTGAATATTCATCGGAAGGACTGATGCTGAAGCTCCAATACTTTGGGCACCTGATATGAACAGCCGACTCATTGGAAAAGACTCTGATGCTGGGAAAGATTAAAGGCAGGAAGAGAAGGGGACAAAAGAGAATAAAATGGGTGGATGGCATCACTGACTCAACGGACAGGAGTGTGAGCAAGTTCCAGGAGACGATGAAAACAGGGAAGCCTAATGTGCTGCAGTCCATGGGGTCACAAAGAGTTGGACACGACTGAGTGACTGAACAACAACGTATACATTATATATAACATATACATTATATATATATATATACATTATATATATTATATATATACATATATTTATGAATATATGTACATTCTTATATGTCCATATGGACATCACCAGATGGTCAATATCGAAATCAGATTGATTATATTCTTTGCAACTGAAGATGGAGAAGTCTGATACAGTCAGCAAAAACAAGACCATGAGCTGACTGTGGCTCAGATCATGAACTCCTTTTGCGAAATTCAGACTTAAATTGAAGAAAGTAGGGAAAACCAATAGTCCATTCAGGTATGACCTAAATCAAATCCCTTAGGATTATACAGTAGAAGTGACAAATAGATTCAAGGAATTAGATCTGATAAGAGTGCCTGAAGAACTATAGACAGAGGTTCATGACACTCTACAGGAGGCAGAGATCAAGACCACCCCCAAGAGAAAGAAGTGCAAAAAGGCAAAATGGTTGTCTGAGGAGGCCTTACAAATAGCTGAGAAAAGAAGAGAAGCAAAAGGCAAAAGAGAAGGGGAAAGATATACCCACCAGAATGCATAGTTTCAAAGAACAGCAAGGAGAGAGAAGAAAGCCTTCATAAGTAAACAGTGCAAAGAAATAGAGGAAAACAATAGAATGGGAAAGACTAGATCTCTCTTCAAGGAAATTAGAGACACCAAGGGAACATTTCACACAAAGATGGGCTCAATAAAGGACAGAAATGGTATGGACCTAACAGAAGCAGAAGATATTAAGAAGGGGTGGCAAGAATACACAGAAGAACTGTACGAAAAAGATTTGATGATGGCATGATCACTCACGTAGAGCCAGATATCCCTCAGTGTGAAGTCAAATGGGCCTTAGGAAGCATTACTACAAACAAAGCTAGTGGAGGTGATGGAATTCTAGTTGAGCTATTTCAAATCCTCAAAGATGATGCTGTGAAACTGCTGCATTCAAGATGCCAGCAAATTTGGAAAACTCAGCAGTGGCCACAGGACTGGAAAAGGTCAGTTTTCATTCCAATCCTATAGAAAGGCAATTTCAAAGAATGTTCAAACTACCACACAGTTGCACTCATCTCACACGCTAGCAAAGTAATGCTCAAAATCCTCCAAGCCAGGCTTCAACAGTACATGAACTGGAAACTTCCAGATGTTCAAGCTGGATTTAGAAAAAGCAGAGGAACCAGCGATCAAATTGCCAACATCTGTTGGATCATAGAAAAAGCAAGAGATTTCTAGAAAAATATCTACTTCTGCTGTATTGAATATGCTAAAGCCTTTGACTGTGTGGATCACAACAAACTGGAAAATTCTTAAAGAGATGGGAATACCAGACCACTTTACCTACCTCCTGCAAAACCTGTATGCAGGTCAAGAAGCAACAATTAGAACCGGACATGGAACAACAGACTGTCAAGATTGGGAAAGGAGTGCATCAAGGCTATATATTGTCATCTTGTTTATTTAACTTATATGCAGAGTACATCATGTGAAATGCCAGGCTGGATGAATCACAAGCTGGAATCAAGACTGCCAGGAGAAATATCAATAACTGCAGATACGCAGATGACACCACCCTTATGGCAGAAAGCCAAGAACTAAAGAGCCTCTTGATGAAAGTGAAAGAGGAGAGTGAAAAAGCTGGCTGAAAACTCAACAGTCAGAAAACTAAGATCATGGCATCCAGTCCCATCACTCAATGGCATATAGATGGGGAAACAGTGGAAACAGTGACAGATCTTATTTTCTTGGGCTCCAAAATCATTGCAGACGGTGACTGCAGCCATGAAATTAAAAGATGCTTGCTCCTTGGAAGAAAAGCTCTGACAAACCTAGACAGTGTATTAGAAAGCAGAGACATTACTTTGCTGACAAAGGTCCATCTAGTTAAAGCTGTGGTTTTTCCAGTAATCATGTATGGATGTGAGAAGAAGGCTGAGTGTTGAAAAATTGATGCTTTTGAATTGTGGTTGTTGGAGAAGACTCTTCAGAGTCCTTGGATGGCAAGATCAAACCAGTCAATCCTAAAGGAAATCTGTCCTGAATATTCATTGGAAGGACTGATGCTGAAGTTGAAACTCCAATACTTTGGCCACTTGATACAAAGAGCCGACTCACTGGAGAAGACTCTGATGCTGGGAAATAATTGAGGGCAGGAGAAGGGGACGACAGAGGATGAGATGGTTGGATGGCATCACCGACTCAATGGACATGAGTTTGAGCAGGCTAGGGAGATAGTGAAAGACAGAAAAGCCTGGTGTGCTGTAGTCCATGGGGTCGCAGAGAGTCAGACACATGACCGAGCGACTGAATAACAACACATATATTCATCAGTATATATGTATAACTGAATGACTTTATAGTACAGCAGAAACCAATGCAACATTGTAAATCAACATACTTCAATAAAACAAACTGAAAAAAGAATCAGGACATTTAATTAAATTTTAAAAGAGAAAAATGAAATTAAGTTTTTCAAGGGAATGTACATTGAAATAACCGTTCCTCCAGCTACCTCCTGCTGCAGGGGCATGCACTAAAGTCCCCAGGACCATCAACACAGCCATGTTCAGAAGTCTTTTTTTGAATCTCTGTAATTTTAATACTCTTGTTTAGTTCTCAGTCTTTGATTTTTTTTTTTTTCTCTTTCGGAATTTCCCCAACTGTCCAAATGTTTCTCGCCTGTCTCGTTATGGGATTCAACCCAGTGACATTTACTGCTTAGACAATTTTATCTCAAATATAAAATTTTCTCTCTGCTCTGCCCTAAACGAATATACTTGACTTTCTTGGCACCTTTCTATTTAAGTCATTTGGTGAAAAAGAATGAAGGCCATTCACATTAGGATGGAGCAGGAGGTCACTGAGAGGGGTGCTTCCAGCCCTCCGGAAGCGGGGTGACTATTAAACATGGCAGAGGTCACGGTCCTTGGGCCCCTGTTCCTTTTTGGGAAATGCTAATGGTTTAGGGGCAGCAGAGTCATTCTTGGCATCTGGGCCTTCCTGACATCCACTGAGGGGATGTCTGTCCCCGATGCCAGCACTGAGAGAGGCCTCTGCTCCCAGCAGGCCCAGCAAAAGTGCCTGGGTAGAGGTGCCCTTGCTGTCAAGTTCTGGTCTTAGATCCAGATTCACCTCTGTCTTGGGCAGCTACTGAAGGCAGTGGCTGGGCGCCCAAATAGCAGAGTGATGGCTGTGGGGTACCCACCAAGGGTAAGCCCAGAATTTTAATGCTAATTACAATTAACAAAAGAGAGTGCATGGTATGGTATAAAATATGAGGGTAAAAGATATCTAACCAATAGACTCAAAATACAAAGAATATTGGAAGTAGGATTGTATAACACGGGCTTTTTCCAAGTAATGCTATTTAACTGTTTTCCGTTTTTTGTTTTTTTTTTTTCTCATTCTTACCATATGATTTATTGTCATCTTTGGCTAACAGTTAATTTCAAGAATGTCTATGAAGTAAATATGGCTTAGTATAAAAAGTTCAGGCTTTGGAGACAAACAGAACTGGGTAAAAACCCTCACGTAATCACTTTTTAGGACAAGATATTTACCCTTGGTTCCTCCGAGTCTGAATTCCTTAGCATGACTACATAGACCTCTGACTAGGCCTGCAGTCTTAATTCTCATTATCATCTGCTGCTCACTTCATCCTCCTAAAATGTTGGGTTACACGTCCTCAGATCACAGAATACTGTTTCTTTCCTCCCTGTCTTTACTGGAGTCATTATCTCTGCTAGGAACTACTCCCTGGCCATGAGGGTGTCTGCCTGACACTGCTTCATCTTCAAGTGCTTTGCAGATGGTGACTGATTCCCTCTCATGCAATTTCATAATACCCTGAACTTATCCCTGTTAGCACGAAGCACACGAATGGGTGTTACATGTTTATCTCCTTCAATATAAGCCATTCAGAAACAAGAATCACGTCTTATTTATCTTTGTATCACTGGTAACAGCCTTAAGTAAACTCAATAAATATTTGCTGGATTAGAAGGGATATATCTGTGAAATGAGTATAATACCAACCCTAGGATTATTGTAAGGAGAAATATTAAAATGCTGGCTGCTAATTCTGTTACCCAGCCTTCTTCCAATGTATTTCTAAAACACAGAAACAAATATATCATACATGCAAATAAAATATATATTGACAGTCACTTCTAGATGTCATTTTTATACTCACATTTTCCATAGAAAAGTATGTGCAACAGAGTTACAACTATATTTGCTAATTTTAAGATACCACTTGGCTTATGAAATCCAAATAGCAGGAAGATGCTTATGGACCAGATGAACAGTTTAATTGAAAGTCAACTTGTCTCTCTTAATTTATATAAACTGTTGGCCATATCTGCAAGTAGACATTATCTTTTTTTTTTTTTGCTCTTTTTTTTAAAATTTTATTTTATTTTTAAACTTTACATAATTGTATTAGTTTTGCCAAATATCAAAATGAATCCGCCACAGGTATACATGTGTTCCCTGTCCTGAACCCTCCTCCCTCCTCCCTCGCCATTCCCTCCCTCTGGGTCGTCCCAGTGCACCAGCCCCAAGCATCCAGTATCGTGCATCGAACCTGGACTGGCAACTCGTTTCATACATGATATTTTACATGTTTCAATGCCATTCTCCCAAATCTTCCCACCCTCTCCCTCTCCCACAGAGTCTATGAGACTGTTCTATACATCAGTGTCTCTTTTGTTGTCTCGTACACAGGGTTATTGTTATCATCTTTCTAAATTCCATATATATGCGTTAGTATACTGTATTGGTGTTTTTCTTTCTGGCTTACTTCACTCTGTATAATAGGCTCCAGTTTCATCCACCTCATTAGAACTGATTCAAATGTATTCTTTTTAATGGCTGAGTAATACTCCATTGTGTATATATACCACCACTTTCTTATCCATTCATCTGCTGATGGACATCTAGGTTGCTTCCATGTTCTGGCTATTATAAACAGTGCTGCGATGAACATTGGGGTACACGTGTCTCTTTCCCTTCTGGTTTCCTCAGTGTGTATGCCCAGCAGTGGGATTGCTGGATCATAAGGCAGTTCTATTTCCAGTTTTTTAAGGAATCTCCACACTGTTCTCCATAGTGGCTGTACCAGCTTGCATTCCCACCAACAGTGTAAGAGGGTTCCCTTTTCTCCACACCCTCTCCAGCATTTATTACTTGTAGACTTTTGGATCGCAGCCATTCTGACTGGTGTGAAATGGTACCTCATAGTGGTTTTGATTTGCATTTCTCTGATAATGAGTGATGTTGAGCATCTTTTCATGTGTTTGTTAGCCATCTGTATGTCTTCTTTGGAGAAATGTCTATTTAGTTCTTTGGCCCATTTTTTGATTGGGTCATTTATTTTTCTGGAGTTGAGCTGTAGGAGTTGCTTGTATATTCTCGAGATTAGTTGTTTGTCAGTTGCTTCATTTGCTATGACATTATCTTGAAGAAGAATAAATGTAAAAATACATTGGCTTTCAAACAGATCCACATACACGGTGAATACATTTATACTTAAGAAGATCAGGGAGAAGAGAATTTTTCTTCAAAATGGAGCTCATTGGGGATATTTCTTTTGCTTGAGGAGGTTTCTTCAACAAATTCTGCCAGGTAATGCTTCCTTCACCCATCATTGCACACACACACACACACACACACACAAGTTCTTGGTATACCACCCCTGGATATTGATACACTCTGGAAGATATACTCAAGAGAACTCCTTCTGCACTTGCCTTACTCACTCTCATTATCCTGTAGGTTTTCAGTTTTTAGTTAGCCTTAGATGAGAGTTCAAGGTCACTTAATTACCTCCTCCAACAAAGAGGGGGAAAGGCACAGAAATTGTGCTTATTCACACAATAGTCTTATTCTCCCATCCTTATAATGGGAATCAGAGGTACAGGGTGGAAGGCAGTGGTGGCAGTAACAGAAGACATGAAGTATTTAGAAGCCAGAGAATAGATATGCCTTGTAGAGGCGTGGTCAGCAAAAGGAGGGAGTTTCCAGAACTGGGGATAAGATGCAATTGAAAGAGAACACAAAAAGCAGAGGAAATCACTATAAGGACAGATAGACATTGTGATACAAGGACAGATAGACATTGTGACAAAAAACAAAGTGTAGAAAAGTTAGAAACAAAGTGACAAAAAACAAAGTTAGAAAAACTGAAGGGCCAGTAAAAACTCTGCTCCTTTAACAGCTGAGCATATTCTGTGTCCCCCTCTCCCCTTAAAGGGAGCCCCCATCAACCGTGTGCATCTATTATCCACTTGCTGGATGCTCTGGGGGACATATTAATAAGACTTAGCTTTTGCACTTGAGGGCTTCCCTGATGGCTCAGACAGTAAGAAAATCTGCCTGTAGTGTCAGAGACCCAGGTTCGATTCCTGGGTCAGGAAGATCCCCTGGAGAAGGAAATGGCTACCCACTCCAGTATTCTTTTTCATTATTATTATAGTAGGTTTTATTTATTTATTTATTTATTTAACTTTACAATATTGTATTGGTTTTGCCATACACCAACATGCATCCGCCACGGGTGTACACTGCTCCTCATCCTGAACCCCCCTCCCACCTCCCTCCCCATACCATCCCTCTGGGTCATCCCAGTGCACCAGCCCCAAGCTTCCTGTATCCTGCATCGAACCTGGACTGGCGATTCGTTTCTTATATGATATTATACATGTTTTAATGCCATTCTCCCAAATCATCCCCCCCCACCCTCCCACAGAGTCCAAAAGACTGTTCTATACATCAGTGTCTCTTTTGCTGTCTCGCATACAGGGTAGTTGTTACCATCTTTCTAAATTCCATATATATGTGTTAGTATACTGTATTGGTGTTTTTCTTTCTGGCTTACTTCACTCTGTATAATAGGCTCCAGTTTCATCCACCTCATTAGAACTGATTCAAATGTATTCTTTTTAATGGCTGAGTAATACTCCATTGTGTATATGTACCACAGCTTTCTTATCCATTCATCTGCTGATGGACATCTAGGTTGCTTCCATGTCCTGGCTATTATAAACAGTGCTGCGATAAACATTGGTGTACACATGTCTCTTTCAATTCTGGTTTCCTCGGTGTGTATGCCCAGCAGTGGGATTGCTGGGTCGTATGGCAGTTCTATTTCCAGTTTTTTAAGGAATCTCCACACTGTTCTCCATAGTGGCTGTACTAGTTTGCATTCCCACCAACAGTGTAAGAGGGTTCTCTTTTCTCCACATCCTCTCCAGCATTTATTGCTTGTAGACTTTTGGATCGCAGCCATTCTGACTGGCGTGAAATGGTACCTCATAGTGGTTTTGATTTGCATTTCTCTGATAATGAGTGATGTTGAGCATCTTTTCATGTGTTTGTTAGCCATCTGTATGTCTTCTTTGGAGAAATGTCTATTTAGTTCTTTGGCCCATTTTTTGATTGGGTCATTTATTTTTCTGGAATTGAGTGGCAGGCCACTCCAGTATTCTTGCCTGGAGAATTCCATGGGCAAAGGAGCCCGGTGGGCTACCGTCTATGGGGTCATAAAGAGTCAGACACGACTGGGCCACTAACACTTTCACACTTACATATGAAGTAGAAAACCAGGACAGAACTTTATGTGTGGGAAACATATGGCATGAATAGATACTGTTGTACAAAATTAATAATATTAGCAAGTATTCATATACAAAGATATTTTGCCAAGTAGTCAACACATACTCCATTCTCTTATATGTGTTTTGCCTTGGTTTTAGTTGTCTTATTTTACGAAGGTAACATCAACATCTAGCTTGATGTTGCCTTAGTAACCTTGATGTGTATAAGAAGCAAGTTCAAGAGCTGTGAAAAATACAAAGTGCAAAACTGTCCCGTGACACCATTTCAAACTCACTGGACCCTGTCATCACTGGGCTCTTCCTAACTCACACCCATTACTTAAAATACGCACTAAGTAAAATACATGCTTAGTCTGCAAAGCATACATTAACATTAAAACATTGATGTGAGTAATGGTTGACATTTCAAGAAGAGATTTCAGTAAAGTGGGGTATCAGACCAGAAAAAATATGTTATTTACACAACTGATATGATTGTGCACATAGATATAATTTATGGATATGGAATATTTTTAAATGCTGCTTGCTTAACACAATTTGTGTATAAAGCAAAGAACCCCTGAGTAATGAATCCCTACTGATCCAAATGGCAGGACTTCACAAGACAGAGCTTAGTTGTTCTTCACCATGAAGAGTAGATTATTAATCTGGAAAAGTTAATACAGCTCCCCAAAATTTAACAATATCATGGAATGACTTACATTTTGGAAATGACTAAAATTATTTTACATATTCATTTTAAATATTTTATAAAATGGTACTTTTTAACTTTTGAATTATTGCCATTAAAAAATGAGGCAAATGAGGCATTGTGAAAGTCGCTCGGTTTTGTCTCTTTGTGACCCCATGGATGCAACCGAAGCAACTTAACATGCATGCATAGTATACATAGATGTATCAGAGTTGCTAATCCCAGGCAGCCGGAGTTGTCAGTTCTGCTTGGGGCTTCCCAGGTGGTGATAGCAGTAAAGGACCTGCCTGCCAATGCAGGAGACATAAGAGATGCAGGTTTTATCCCTGGGTGGGGAAGATCCCCTGGAGGAGGGCATAGCAGTCCACTCTAGTATTCTTGCCTGGAGAATCCCATGCACAGAGAAGCCTGGTGGGCTATGGTCCAGATCAGATCGGATCAGCCGCTCAGTAGTGTCCAACTCTTTGCGACCCCATAAATCGCAGCACGCCAGGCTTCCCTGTCCATTACCAACTCCCGGAATTCTCTGAGACTCATGTCCATGGAGTCAGTGATGCCATCCAGCCATTTCATCCTCTGTCGTCCCCTTCTCCTCCTGCCCCCAATCCCTCCCAGCATCAGAGTCTTTTCCAATGAGTCAACTCTTTGCATGAGGTGGCCAAAGTACTGGAGTTTCAGCTTTAGCATCACTCCTTCCAAAGAAATCCCACGGCTAATCTCCTTCAGAATGGATTGGTTGGATCTCCTTGCAGTCCAAGGGGGTCTCAAGAGTCTTCTCCAACACCACAGTTCAAAGGCATCAATTCTTCAGCACTCAGCCTTCTTCACAGTCCAACTCTCACATCCATACATGACCATAAGAAAAACCATAGCCTTGACTAGACGATCCTTTGTTGGCAAAGTAATGTCTCTGCTTTTGAATATGCTATCTAGGTTGGTCATAACTTTCCTTGCAAGGAGTAAGCGTCTTTTAATTTCATGGCTGCAGTCACCATCTGCAGTGATTTTGGAGCCCAGAAAAATAAAGTCTGACACTGTTTCCACTGTTTCTCCATCTATTTGCCATGAAGTGATGGGACCAGATGCCATGATCTTAGTTTTCTGAATGTTGAGCTTTAAGCCAACGTTTTCACTCTCCACTTTCACTTTCATCAAGAGGCTTTTTAGTTCGTCTTCACTTTCTGCCATGAGGGTGGTGTCATCTGCATATCTGATGTTATTGATATTTCTGCCAGCAATCTTGATTCCAGCTTGTGCTTCATCCAGTCCAGCACTTCTCATGATGTACTCTGCATATAAGTTAAATAAACAGGGTGACAATATACAGCCTTGATGTACTCCTTCAAGAGTCAGACACGACTGCAGTGACTGAGCACAGCACAGCACCTCTGGAATACAGCTTTATCACTTATAGTGCAGTGCCGTGTGCAGTTCTTTTTGCCTTTAGTCATACAGATTACACGCATTTCCAAAGCTGCTTAGATGAGGACAGCCCTCCATCCCCTTCAGTGTGGCTGTTCCATATATTTGTAAGAAAGATTCTTTTGTCACAGTCTACATCTCATGGTGGGATCCTCTGACCCCCTAAATACTTTTTAAAATTTCATATATTAAGGGTCACTTTTTGTGCTGTAAAATTCTATGGATTTAAACTAATGGATCATGTTATATACCCACCATTAAAGTATCACACAGAATTGTTTCATCTCCCTGAATAATCCCCAGTGCTCATCTATTCAACCTTTTCTCCCTCCATCTAAACTCCTGGTGACCATCAATCTTTCTACTGTATCTTTACTTCTGCCTATCCCAGAATGTCATGTAATTGGAATCATATAATTTTTCAGATTCACTTTTTTTCATTTAGCGGTATGCATTGTAAGTTCATCCATGTCTTTCAGGGGTTTGATAGGTCATTTATTTTTATAGCTGAATAATATTCCATTGTATGGATATCTCACAGTTTATTTATCTACTCAGCTGTTGAAGGACATTGGTTCCTCCCAGTTTTGGGTGATTATAAATAAAGCTACTATAAACATTCCTGTGCAGATTTTTGTGTGGACACAGGTTTTCAAATCAGCTGAATATATACTTAGGGGTACAAATGCCAGATTTTATGATGTATTAGTTTCCTAGGTCTGCTTAACAAATTACCATAAATTAGGTAGCTTAAAACAACATAAACTTATTCTCTCACAGTTTGGAGTTTAGAAATGAAGTGAAAATTGAGTGTCAATAGGGCCAAGTTCCCCCTGAAGACTCTATGGAAGAAAACTTTCTTGCTTCTTCCTAGATCCTTATGGCTGCCAGAAATCCTTGGTACTCCTTGGCCTCTTGATACATCAATCCAACCTCTGCCAGTCCTTGCACAGCCATCTTCCCTCTCTGTGGGTCTGTGTCTCTGTGTCTCTATGTCTCCATCTCATAAGAACATCAGTTATTGGATTTGGGGTCCATCCTAATTCAGTATGTGTGCATGCTAACTTGCTTAGTTGTATCTCTTTGCAACCGTATGGACCATAGCCCCCCAAGCTCCTCTGTCCATGGGATTCTCCAGGCAAGAATACTGGAATGTGTTGCCACTTCCTCTTCCCGATTCAGGGATTGAACCCGCGTTTCTTATGTCTCCTGCATTAGCAGGCTGGTTCTTTACCACTAGAGGCACCTGGGAAGCCCCTAATTCTGTATGATCTCATCTTAATTTGTCTACATCTGCAAACCCTCTATTTCCAAATAAGGTCACATCACAGGTACTAGGGGTTAAGACTTCAACATAGTTTGGGGGAAGTGGAAAAATTCAACCCACAATATATGGTAAGAGAGTCTTTAGTTTTGGGAGAAGCTGCCTCGCAAAGTTTTGCATTCCTACCAGCAATGAATAAGCATTTCTGTTGTTCCACAGCCTTACAAAACATTTGGGATCGTCAGCTTTCTGGGTTTTAGCCATTCTAATAAGTGTATAGTGATATCTCCTTGGATTAATTTGCAATTCTCTAATGACTGGGAGGGATTGGGGGCAGGAGGAGAAGGGGACGACAGAGGATGAGATGGCTGGATGGCATCACTGACTCGATGGACGTGGGTCTGGGTGAACTCCGGGAGTTGGTGATGGACAGGGAGGCCTGGCGTGCTGCAATTCATGGGGTCGCAAAGAGTCGGACACGACTGAGCGACTGAACTGAACTGAATGACAAATGATGTTGAGCATCTTTTTATATGCTTATTTTCATCTGTCTATTCTCTTTGATGAGGTATCTGTTAACATCTTTTCCCCATTTTTAAATTGGATTGTTTGTTCTCGAGTTTCAAGAGTTCTTTGTATATTTTGGATACAAATCCATTAACAGGTGTTTTGTAAATATTTTATCTATTCATTCACCTAGCAGGATATTTTGTATTTTTATTATTAAATTTTATGTATTTTTTCCTTTGAGACTTCCTCTTTGACTCATTGATTATTTATGAGTGTGTTATTTAATTTCCAAGAGTTTGGAGATTTTATTGTTGTCCTTCTATTTCTTATTTCCAGCTTGATTCTAGTATGGTCAAAAAATACTTCCTGTATGAGTTCATCAATTTTTTTTTCTTGTTGATGCTTGCTTTATGACTTAGGATATGGTCTATCTTGGTGAGTATTCTGAATGTTCCATGGGCTCTTGGAAAGAATGTGTGTTCTGTTGTTGATTGGTGTGTTCTATAAATATGAATTAAAGCCTATGTTTAATTCATTGAGATGTTTGCTTGTTTTCTGTCCAGTAGTTCTACCAATTGCTGAGGAGGGAGTGATAACTATAATTCTGGGTTTGTCTATTTATTCTTTCACACCTATCAGCTTTTTCTTCATGTGTTTTGAAGCATTGCTCTTTGGTACACACACTTAGGATTGGTATGGCTTCCTGGTGGGCTGGCCCATTTGTTGTTATACAACATCTGTCTTGTCTTTAGTAGTTTTCTTTCCTCTGGAGCCTACTTTATTTGACATTAATATGCCAATTCTTACTTTTTTGTGTGATCAATATTTGCATGGTATCACTTTCTCCATCCTTTTCTGTCCAAGCTACCTATGCCATCATGTTTGAAGTTCCTTGTAGACATTATTTATCTGGGTTGTGTGTGTGTGTTTTTAAATTTTTATTGGCATATAGTTGATTTATATTGTTGTATTAGTTTCTGCTCTACAGCAAAGTGAATCAGTTATACACAAACATACATCCACTCTTTTTTAGATTATTTTCCTATATAGGTCATTACAGGGTATTGAGAAGAGTTCCTTGTGCTATATGGTAGGTCCTTATTATGGGTTGTGATTTTTTTCATTCACTCTGCCAATCTCTGTCTTTTAATTGGTGTATCTAGACCATTTACATTTAGAATAATAATTGACTTTGTGAGTTCAAGTCTGTCATTTTATTATTTGTTTTCTATTCATTCCTTGCTAATCATTCTTCTGTTGCTCACACACACTCTTGTTTCGGTTTTTTTTGTTGTTTGTTTGTTTGTTTGTTTTGGTGTAGGGGGTTACTTAAACATTTCTCAGAATACTGTTTTGATTTATTTAATGTTTTTGAGTATATCACTTTGTATTATTTTCTTATTGGTTGCTCTAGGTATTACAATATACATATATAACTTATCACAGTCTACTGGTATATGATGTTTTATGACTTTGAGTGAAGAATAGGAACCTTATTTCCTTTTAGGACCCTCATTTTTAAAATATGATTCCTCTGTTTATACATAATTGATCACTGTGTCACATAATACTATTTTTGTTTCACTTAATTCTTAGTCATGTATGGATGTGAGAGTTGGACTATAAAGAAAGCTGAGCACCAAAGAATTAATGCTTTTGAACTGTGGTGTTGGAGAAGACTCTTGAGAATCCCTTGGACTGCAAGGAGATCCAACCAGTCCATTCTGAAGGAGATCAGTCCTGAGTGTTCATTGGAAGGACTGATGTTGAAGCTGAAACTCTAATACTTTGGCCACCTGATGTGAAGAGCTGACTCATTTGAAAAGACCCTGATGCTGGGAAAGATTGAGGGTGGGAAGAGAAGGGGATGACAGAGGATGAGATGGTTGGATGGCATCACCGACTCAATGGACATGAGTTTGAGTAAACTCTGGGAGTTGGTGATGGACAGGGAGGCCTGGCGTGCTGCAGTCCATGGGGTCGCAAAGAGTTGGACATGACTGGGTGACTGCACTGAACCTGTTTATTGCACTTCATAGATACTGCTTTAAAAAAAACTGAAGTTTTGTGACAATCCTGTATTGGCACTATTTTTCCAACAGCTTTTGCTTATTTTGTGTCTCTGTTCCACATTTTGGTAATTCTCAAAACATTTCAAACTTTTGCATTATTATATTTGTTTTAGTGATTCTAATAGTGATCTTTACTGTCACTATTACAAAAAGATTATGAGTCACTGAAGCTTCAGATGATGGTTAGCATTTTTAGCTATAAAGTATTTTTAATTAAGGGCTATAAAGTGTTTTTTTAAAGTCATAATGCTATTGTACAGATTAAACAGACTATAGTATAGTGTAAACATAACTTTTATATTCATTGGGAAGCTAAATGTGATTCACTTTATTGTGATATTTGCTTTATTGTGGTGATCTGGAAATGAACCCGCAATATCTCCAAGGTATGCCTGTACAAAATACAACAGGTTCACTGCATGGGAAGTGCAAAATGAATCTCTTTCAATATATATCACTCTCTAATAGCCTTGATATCAAACAAATAAATGAACCTGCGTCTCATTTACATTTCTAGGCAATAAAGTATCATTAGAGGAAGTCACATAATTGTGCTCACTTAGCTAGGCTCCAGGAGAAGGCAATGGCAGCCCACTCCAGTATTCTTGCCTGGAGAATCCCAGGGACGGGGGAGCCTGGTGGACTGCCGTCTATGGGGTCGCACAGAGTCAGACAAAACTAAAGTGACTTAGCAGCAGCAGCAGCAGAATGGCTGAGCCCCACTCCTGTAGGTTTAGATTCCATTTTCTTTCAATTCCAAGGGGAATTCCTAGCATCCCTTCCTTTTTCTATTATCCTCAGGACCAAGCTTTAAAAGGTACTAAAACCCAGGTCTCCACATAGGATTTCTAACAAATAGAATTGTTAAAATGTAAATTGATCCTGTAACATTCTCCAGCTAACTTCATTTCTATAAAAAGTTGAATAAATATTTAAAGAATATCTCTTTGAAAGGGCATCTAATTATTAGCCTGCCCACGGCTTTCACTGGATTTGTCTCCTTTATGCTCATTTAAATTTGACCTTTGCCACCGTCAGCAATGCTTCTATTCACCTTTTGCTAACTCCCTGGTATATCCTCTAAATTGCTTTCTCTCTCTTTAGAGCCCCAATCTCTTTCCATCATGCTCTTTTGACTTGTTTTCTAATGTAACAGGGAAATTTGAAGGTAATTGATTTGAGCTAACTCAGCACCTCCTGCTGTCCTTGAAACTTCCTCTGGTGTCAGAAAGAAAGCATGTCTCTTCATTTTCAGTGCTAGCTCCACTGCTCAAGCTCCTGATCTCTGCCTCTCAACGCTTATAGTAATTCCTAGGACCCCATTCATCTTCTTTCTGTCATCTTCAGGTTTTTGCTCAGCAGCAGCCAGTTTTGTCTTCATCTGTATGTAGACTCACCCTGTCATCTCCTACAAGAACTGTACCTTGAGTCTTCTGCTCCCATCCTATTCCTTTCCTTCATCTGGTCATATCTTGTACATTCAGATATTTTCTATATACTTTATCTGATATATTCCTTGTGATATTGTACCTGCCTCTATTCCTAATACCATTTTCTTTAGTAATCATTCAATTTGATTTATAACAGCCTATTCAATGAGAAATGCTCACTGCAAGGATGCAATGTGACTCTTGTCTGATAATATCCTGCATTTCCTCCCTTTATTTTTTCACACCATTTAAATGTATATAATACAATGTATTAGTTCATAAAACCTTTCCTCCTATCATGTTCATAAAACAATAGAATTCCACCTCGCATCCATGACTATGTAAATCCATTAATATTGTATTAAGACTTAATCTTCTTTTTCACTTCCTCAAAACTACATATTCCCATACCTTCCAATATCACTAATTCTGGTTCTCAAGTTAATAAACACTCTTCCTGACCAGTCTCTAGCTTATTATCAAATCCCATATCCATTAATTGTCTTAGATGCTTTGCCATTGTCATTCCCTTCTCCAAGCCTTGATTCATGCAGCATAGCTCATATGTAGTGCTGTCCTCTGTGCCAATTTAAACCCAGCGTACTCATCCTTCAAGATCATCCAAGGTCACCCAAGGCCCTACTTCTTCTCTCAGGCCTTTGCCAAACACAGCAGTACATTATAGACTTTCTCCAAAGCCACATTAGACTTTAGACAAAATTGTGGTCTGCTAGACAAAATGGTATCTCCTAACCATCTCTAGTTACCTCAAATATGTAGACCTTATTTTATCAACTATCCCTTTGAAAGCACAAATACAAGTTTCTATTTTCTTACTGCCCAGCAGGGTGCTGGGCATATAGAAGTTGCTTCACGAACTTGTTTAATGGTTTAATTCTAAACAAATACTAATAAGTATTGATAGTGATTTCACGGCACTGATAATTCTACTCTGAGTGAAACCAGGATTTTTATAGGACTACTTAGAAGGTTACAGGTAGAATGTCCATCATAGAGTTTACAAACAGGGGCTTTCCTGGTGGTCCAGTGGTTAAGAATCCACTTTGCAACACAGGGGACATGAGTTCAATCCCTGGTTAGGGAACTAAAATTCCACATGCTGCAGAGCAGCTAAAGTCCATGCACCACAGTTACTGGGCCCTCGAACCATAACTAGAGTCCGTGTGCCATATGAAAAGATCCTGCATGATGCAATGAAGATCCTGTGCAACTAAGACCCAACACAGCAAAAAAAAAAAAAAAGAAAGAAAGAAAAAGTTTACAAATAATAAATGCTGGAGAGGGTATGGAGAAAAAGGAACCCTCCTTAAAAGAACTAAAAACAGAGTTACCACATGATTCTGTTATCCCACTCCTGGGCATATATCTGGAGAAAAACATAATTCAAAAAGACGCATGCACGTCAATGTTCACAGCAGCACTTATTTACAACAGCCAAGATATGGAAACAAGCTAAGTGTCCATCAACAGCTGAATGGATAAAGATCTGTTTTATATATACACTCAATGGACTATTAGTCCTAAAAAAGAGTGAAATAATGCCATCTGCAGCAACATGGATGGACCTAGAGATAATCATACTAAGTGAAGTAAGCCAGACAGAGAAAGACAAATATCATGTGATATTGCTTATATGTAGAATGTAAAAAAATGATACAAATGAACTTCTTTACAAAACAGAAATAGAAAACAAAAGTATGGTTACCAAAAGAGAAAGGGAGCAAGGAATAAATTAGGAGTTTGAGATTAAAATACACGCACTGCTGCTGCTGCTGCTGCTGCTAAGTCACTTCAGTCGTGTCCAACTCTGTGCGACCCCATAGACGGCAGCCCACTTAGCTCCCCTGTCCCTGGGATTCTCTAGGCAAGAACACTGGAGTGGTGGCCATTTCCTTCTCCGATGCATGAAAGTGAAAAGTGAATGTGAAGTCGCTCAGTCGTGTCCGACCCTCAGCGACCCCATGGACTGCAGCCTACCAGGCTCCTCCATCCATGGGATTTTCCAGGCAAGAGTACTGGAGTGGGGTGCCGTTGCCTTCTCCAAATACACACACTACTATACGTAAAACAGATAACCAACAAGGACCTACTTATAGCACAGAGAACTATTCTTAATACCTTACAATAAAAGAGAAAGTTAAAAAAGAACAAATATATATATTTTGTTGTTGTACACTCTCTCACACACACATACATCTGAATCACTTTGCTGTACTACCTGAAACTAACACAAATTGAAATCAACTATGTTTCAATAAAAACTTTTTTAAAAGATGAAGGCTACAGGCAGAATGACATAGTGTTTAAGAGTATGAGCCTAGAATGCCTGGGCTCAAATCCTGTCTCTATCACCTGTTGGCTAGGTGACCTTGGGAAGGTTAATTAACAACTTCGGCCCTTAATTTCCCTCCCTGAAAATAGGGGAACATTATAGTACTTACCTCATGGAGTCATTATGAAGGTCAAATGTGCTATGTTGGATACTTAAAACAATTTCCGGCGTGCAGAAATTGTTCCACGAATGTCAACTATTATTAAATGCTTATCAGACACAAAATGATAGTATCTCAGAACTACTTCCTTTATAAGTGAGTGAGTCAAGGAATAAAGGTAAAATAATTGGCTCAAGGTCATAGGGCTATTTAGAAACAAAGTCAGGAAACCGGTTCTGCTGATCGCCATTCAGTATTCATTATTTTCCTCCCCAAGAATTCCATATCTGAACATGGATGTGACTTACAGAAGTTTAGAGTTAAAAGCAACATTCAAGGATTTCTAGTTCATAATGCACGATCACTTGTTACTGTCATCTTTGCTGACAGCTCCATTTCAGATTCTTAACAACCCAGACCAAGGATCCTAACAGAATCTGTAACATGGCTCCTAAGTTAAGGAACACATGAGGGATAGGAATGGATGCCAAGATCAAGTCCCTGGAGTCCAGATGACCATCACTAGATGAAACTATTTTTAATGTCTATCTTTTGAAAAATAAGATTTCTTTTTCAGGGAAAACATTGTCTGGAATACTCATTAGAAAGTTGTAATTCAGGTCATCCCACACATACATAAATGTTTTGCAGATATTATGTTTCCTGGTAGGAATCTGAAATTATGATTTTGACAAACTTTGAACAATATTCTTTAGCAGCCATAAAAATGCACAGGAGCCAACTACCCATACCATGCATAATTCCTGAAGGTTTCGGCTTTCTGTGTGGTTCTCTGGAACAATATTTCAGCCTGGTTGTGCAATCAACTGTGCTAGGGTTTTAAAATTCAATCTAGCAAATATAGACTCTCCAGAGAAACTGCAGCAATAAAAAAAACTGCTATTAAATAGATACAAATAAACCTGTGTGTAAAGATTCTCTCATCAAAAGTAATAGCATGCCATTCTCTGTCTCAACCCAATGCTAAGAGATTCAATTTCCCTTTAATGCAAATGAAACTGTCCTTTGTAACAGTAGCAATAAGGGAGAAGGCTGAGCTGAGTAATTAATAATAATTGTGTGTCCACAAAGAATGTACATCCACTTTAATCCCCCTCCCTTCTATAAACAAGACTCAAGCAACATACATTCTCTGTGTACAATTATTTAAAATGCCTAATTGTCGTATCTGGACTCTGAGATTTATGGCTTTGGATTTTAATCCTCTAAACAGGGAGTCCAATTACTTGAATCTGAAAGTTGAATTACCTTCTTTATACGGAAGACTACACAGACAGTTTCCACTGATTCCACAGAGGATGTATCATTCCTGCTCTCTGCTTCCATAGTATTTTAATCTCCAACTTTTCTCTTGATAATCTGATTTGTTACACCTAATTCTTTGTCTACTTGGTAGACTATAAACTCCTGAGAATAGAATTAATAACTTATTTATCTCTGTATCATCCCAGAATTTTACAGTGTTTTGGAGATAGCAGCTGCTCAATAAATACTTTGACATTTAATTTTAATGATATTTATGTTACACGTTTTCCAATTTTAAGTATTGTTAATGGAATCTCACCTTTGATATAACTTCTCTACCCATTTCTGAGAAGTTTCAAACTCTTGCTTTTGAAACATGAAAAAGGACTCTAGCAGATTGATACTGTAATTTAGATGGCTATGTAAACAGGAAGAGACTGTTTAGCAATTACTTGTTGAGTTGTAACTTTATGAAAGTTTGCAGAGATTTCTTTTGAGTTTTCAGTTGTTTAAAGGGACCCAATCATCTCAGGGGCATGGAAAAGGAAAGAGCTCAGAGGAATGCCTGAGAAAATATCCCAGAAAGTCTACTGTGCCTTCTAGAAAGACACCTGGTACCCAAGTCCTAATTTCAAGACCCAGAGAGCATGTTATGATCAAGGCATTTCCAAGGTCCATCTTTCTTTTCTTTCCTCAGTTTTTATAAGAAATTGTCAGTTTGATGTTTAAGAAACATTTAGTTCATGCCCACAAGGCCCACAGACACGACTGATGACATGTTGCAGGGCCCAGTTGAAATAAAAAACTCAGGGCCCTCTGTTAAAAAATTAAGAATTTCAAAACAATAAGACCAGAACTTTAAGGCAAGTGTGAGCTTTCTAAGCACAGGTCTCTATGTAATTGCTGAGGTCTCACATCTAGGAAGCCAGCCCAGTTCTGTCTTCCAAGAACTTTCAGTACACTGAAAGGCAAAAAGTTTGCATCAGGTAGAAGCTACAATTCAAGTATGTACAAGAGGCTGCAGGGATCCAGAAGTTCCTGACTTTGGAAAACTGTACCAGGGAGATGACAGTTAAGTTCATCTTTGAGGGAGCAGAGCCAGGGAAGAAAGAAAGATATTCCAGACTGAAGAGGGGCAGAATTCTTCAAACTCCAGGAAACTTGACAAACTTCAGGAAACTTGACAAACTCCAGGAAACTTGCTACTTTTAGAAAAAGTGTAACAAGTAAACATGAAGGTGACCAATTGAGATTGAGAATGGCAAGAAGCAGAAGCCAAATACATAGGGGAAAGGGGTCAAACAATCAGAGTGCCTATGATGTATGTCAAGTTCTTTACCCCCATGTCATAGTTTTAAACAGAACAATCTTGTGACTAAACTGCTATGCCTAGTTCTACAAATGGTTTAGTTTAGGCCCAGGGTAGTAATGGTCAAAGGGCTTGGGACACATTGCTTGCTTTAGTCGCTAAGTCGTGTCCGAACCCCATGGACTGTATAGCCTGCCAGGCTCCCCCGTCCCTGGGATTCTCCAGGCAAGAATACTGGAGTGGGTTGCCACTTCCTTCTCCATGGGACACATTAGGCATGCAATAAGGATCTGGGGACTTACTACTAGCAGGCTATCTGACTTACTGCCCAGGACTCTCAACCCCTAGGCCAAGCCGATTCTAAGCATGCGATTAATCCCTCCAGGGGTCCTTCTCGCATCTCTCCCGGTCCCCAGAGATCTCTTCTCTCCTCGCCCCGCCCCCGTGATTCCACCTGCCGTAAAGTAGGTGGCAAAAGCACTTCCGGGATAACAAAGGTCGGCCCCGGCAAGATGGCGGCCCCCTTGGAACTCAGTTGCTGGGGAGGTGGCTGGGGGCTCCCGTCGGTGCACAGCGACTCCCTGGTGGTGATGGTGAGGCCGTCTCGCTGGCGCGGGCGCGGGCAAGGAGGGGCGGGGCCAGAGGCGCGAGGCTGGCTGGCCGGGTCCCGGCGGCTAAAGGTGGTTCCCGCGCGGCGCACCGGCCCGGGCCGGCCCGGACGCTGCTTGCTGAAGCAATCTGGGCTCCCTCGCGTCCGAGAAGTTACAGCCTAGCCTGTGTCCCCGCCGAAGCCACGGCGGGGAAGTCATGGCTTCACCGCTTGTCTCCGAGTGTTTTCAATCATGCAAAGCTGTCTGGGCGGTGGAATGAAAGCCCAAAGCAGGGGGCGCGCGCTCCCTGCTCTGTATCCCCTGAATGTTGGGGTGGGGGTGAAATAAACCCCCAAAGCCCTGGTAGCTGGCGTGCGCAACGGTGGCTAGAAGTCTGGGGAGGGATGCAGCCCCGGAGTCTGATGTGTCTACCTTTCGGGGGACCCAGATTTGAAGTCAAGCTGCTCTGCAGATTTCCTTTAGTACTCAGTCTAAAATGTTTTATTGCAAACTCTCTTTCAGGCTTACGCCAAATTTTCTGGTGCACCCCTGAAAGTCAATGTCATAGATAACAACTGGAGAGGTTCAAGAGGTACACTGTAAACTTTTAAACGCTCCTTTCTGCCCCCTCCCCCCTCTCATTTAAAGCTAGAAGGCATGTAGCCATGGAGTACCTTGGGGTTTTAGTTCTCACCATGACCTTGATTGTATGTTGCTTATGTTTTGTTCATTCTGAGTAATACTTCAAAGGACAAGCCAAATAAGTGGAAATTATGAGAAATGAAATGCTCTCCAAAACTGTGTGTGTGTGTGTGTGTGTGTGTGTGTAACACTGCAAAAACCTAAAATATCTTACTCATTTTTTTCCTCCTCCAAATGTGATTGGTGTAGTTTTAAGGGTACTGGGATCTCTTCAAAGGATATCGAAATGCCTTCTTGTGTGTAAAATGTTTTTTGATTATAGGAGATGTACCAGTTTTGACAACTGAAGACAATACTATTTCTCAGCCAGCAAAAATACTAAACTTTTTAAGAAAACAGGTGGGTGGTCCTTTTTGAATAAGTAGATTCTCCATCCCTGCATGTTACTTAAAAAAAAGAAAAACATTAAAAATACTTGTTTAGAATTCCTTTTTGGAGATACATGCAATGCTTCAGTTGAGTCCGACTCTTTGTGACCCCATGGACTGTAGCCCACCAGGTTCCTCTGTCCATGGGGATTCTCCAGGCAAGAATATCAGAGTGGGTTGCCATTCCCTTGTCCAGAGGATCTTCCCTGCCCAGGGATCGAACCCCGGGTCTCCTGCATTGCAGGCAGATTCTTTACCTAACCTTTACCACCTAACCACCTTGGAGATACATAGGATTTGATAAAAAAAAAAAAAAAAAACCCATAAATCTGAGAGTCACTGCTCTAAATTGAGTTGTACTGTGATTCGAAAGCCATATAGTGAGTTACAGTCAACTTATATGATCATGCACTTTGCTTGGCTTTTATTGAAGTTTAGGTATAAGTAGATTCAATTTAGCTATCTTCACTATTACACTTATTGATATGATTGTAAATTTAGTTCCATAACTGCTACACATTTTGTTCTTGGTATGAGATCTGAGTTCCTATCAACTAGCAACTATTTTTTAAAATTACTTAAACTGCGACTGAACTGAACTGATACTAATACTGATACTAATACTTGTAGTTAAATGTTTCATGAAATAATGTATCCAATATATCTGAACATGCCAAGGTTTATGTATCTAAAATGTTTAAACATGTAGCAATTTATATAAATGTGAAAGTTATCATGGTTTTGCCAATAGTTAAGGAAGTCCTATGTCAACAAAATTTAGAACTTTTCTAAATGGGAAAGTTTTCTCTTTTCATGGGGAATACAACTAATTAGAACTTTTCCTTGTTATAAATTAACAGAAATAATAATAGCTTATATTAAGTTTGTACTACATGCCGTGCACTAAACTAAGGTCATTAACAATCATTGAAATAATAGTTAAAAATAAAAATTAACTATAACATTTATGGACCTTACTGTGTACATGATGCTATGCTCAGAACTTTATTTGCATTAAGTAGCATTTGTTACTGAATTTGTATTTCTTTTTTCCCTTTTAATATGTTTGCCATTTTTGAAGAAGAATAGGAGTCCTAGTTTATTTAGCTTCACTGTTGTGGGATGTTCTTGACTTATGAGGTTTTGGGTTTTATATTTTTTAACAGAAATACAATGCTGATTATGAACTTTCAGCAAAACAAGGGGCAGATACGCTAGCTTACATTGCTCTCCTTGAAGAGAAGCTTCTTCCTGCAGTGGTGAGCATTGGTGAATATTATAGTATTTTAGTGACTTACTGAGAATGGTACTTAGTCTGCTTAAAAGAAAAATAACGGAAGAGGCTTAAGAGAGGAAATTTCATTTATGTATTATTTTCGATTGTTTCACGTAACTGTGAAACTGGGTTGATTCTGTTAGACATTCAACTAGTATAGGAACCAACAAAGTGAATGACAGTGTCATTTTGGAAATAAAAATTCTCTGTGAAAGACAGAGTTTGTTGCTGCATGTATAGATTTGGGCCAACTGTAACTCATTCAGAAAATATTCATTAAGCACCTGGTATGTTCCAGGCCTTATTCTGGATGCTTGGGATAGAACAAAACAAAACTCTCATGTTTAAAAATCTTGATTTATCCTTGAATCATCCTAGCTGGAAAATGGGTATGAAGTTAACTTCACTCAGAGATATTTATGAAAAAGTTTTACATCTACTGAATGATCTTCTTTTAATAAAAGAATATCCTTGTAGTGTTTTTCCCCCCTCCTTTTGCAGCTTCACACATTCTGGGTTGAGAGTGACAATTACTTTACTGTGACAAAGCCATGGTTTGCTTCACGAATGCCTTTTCCCTTGAGTTTGATCCTGCCTGGAAGAATGTCTAAAGGAGCACTGAATAGGATTCTCCTAACCAGGGGAGAGCCTCCCTTCTACCACCTTCGAGAAGTAGAAGCTCAGGTATGGTTGGAATTACCTTCACAGCAAGGGCTCTCTGGAGGAGGGACAAGAGAGAGCAGAGATGAAACTACTGGGTTGGTCAAAAAATTCGTTCGGGTTTTTCTGTACAATAAGATGGTACAGAAAAACCTGAGCAAACTTTTTGGCCTGCCCAATACTTATTGATGCCAGCCTGAAAAGGAGTTCTCGAGCATCTTTCCTACTTTTGAGATGTAATTTCATCCTTATTAGATATACAGAGATGCGAAGGAGTGCCTAAATCTTCTGTCAAACAGATTGGGAACATCTCAGTTTTTCTTTGGAGATATGTGAGTACATTCCCTTATAAAACCATTTTAATGTTTTGTTTGCATATATCCATCGAGCAGTTACTTAAAGCAAGTTCCCTTGCCAGGTCCTTTTACCCCATCCCCAATGAGTTTGCCACTTAAAAAAATACTTGGTGGATTTTTTTACTATAGGAAACTTTCTGTTGGGGTAATCTAATATTGACTTCATATGTTGCATATGTGACTTTGAAACTTTTAAGACTGTTCCCACCCAGTCTCTAGTCTCTCTCTATATGATGCCTGTGAGTAAATCTTTTAATTTACAACTTAAATTTTCTTCTAAATAAAATGGATAAGAGTATTTTAAAAAACTGCTAATGAGTAAAACCCTAGTTGTTTCATTTTTATAAGCCCAAATGGGTAATAAACCTTTTAAAAGACTATATTGTATACTGCAGAATTGATAAATGTATTTGAGAAAAAGTTTTTAGCATAATCCCAGATTAATATTTTCTTATGTGCTTTTTAAAAATCCTTAATTTATTTTCAGGCCTTCCACTTTGGATGCCTATGTGTTTGGTTTTCTCGCACCTCTTTATAAAGTACGTTTTCCTAAAGTTCAGTTACAAGAACATTTGAAGCAGCTCTCCAACCTGTGTCGCTTTTGTGATGACATCCTAAACAGTTATTTTAGGGTTAGTCTTGGAGGTAAGTTGGTTCTTCTTCAGCTAATCTTTGTTTGCATAGAATATTTGCATATTCTCCTAAGGAGGTATACACCAAATCCATTACTTATTTAAAACGTGTGTATATTGTCTTTAAACCTTGGTTTGCTGCTGCTGCTGTTAAGTCGCTTCAGTTGTGTTCGACTCTGAGCGACCCCATAATCGGCAGCCCACCAGGCTCCTCTGTCGCTGGGATTCTCCAGGCAAGAACACTGGAGTGGGTTGCCATTTCCTTCTCCAAAATCCTGGTTTATAAAACTTCAAAAAGTGGCATTTTTTCCAACTTCATTTTTTCCTCCATGTGTTAGTTCTTCTTTCAATAGAGAAATATCTATTTGCCTTTAGTCTGTTCTTCTGGATTTTATACAGTTCTCCCTTCTTGTTCTTTAAATATTGCCCCTTTGAAGTGGGTCATTTTCTTCTAAAAGTTAACCACAGGTATTTATTATGTCCCTACTGAAAGATAGCCTTTATCCTAATGCAAATGGGCAATTACTTTAAATGTTGCTTCTAGCATTTTCCTGCGTGAACAGAAATGAGCAGCAGATTGATTTTGGTGAGGTACACTCCCATGATTCCACTACTTGCAAACTGATTACACCAGACTGGAGGTATAGTAAATAGAGGGCACCGGTCACTTAGGCTCTGCTTCTTCGGGAGCGTGGGGCCTTGTGCTTAAGTGATTGGGACACTAAGTTTGTGTGGGCAGAGTTGGCAGAAATTGTCCTTTTAAGAAACAAGTCATAAGGACCATTGACTTAGGAACAGTTTACTTTTTTATATAGTGGGTTATGTGTTTTGTGTATAATACACTTGTATGTAACAAGGGAGGGGTTAGTAGTTTGGAAGTCATGAAACTGAGTAATTTTCAACCTTGTTACTTGGGAGCAGTGGTTAGCAAACCTGACCACAGAACAAATACAAAATCTTAAGTCCTGTACCAGATTCACTGAATTAGAATAGAATCCACTCCTGGAATAGATCCCAGAAAACTGTATTTTTTTAAAGTCCGTTCAAGTGCTTTGGAGGCGTGGATACTTGTTTGGCCCTTAGAAAGCTCTTCAAATGCAGTAGTTGTAACTAAAGGCCTATTTGAAATGGGTGGGGAAAAGGTACAAGTCAAATTTGAGAAGGCAATGAGGACTGCTGTGCTCTTATTAAAGACCTGGCTGTCTGCCTAACACTTGGCTAACTGGGTCTCCTTAAGGACACATTTAGTCCTTTGGCTTAGGGTTTGGTTTTGGAGTATTACCGTATGTCTTAAGTTTGCCTTTGAACCGAGAATGGTTTTTCACTTTGCCTTTTTGGGGAGGTGGGTGGGGGATGGAGCACTTAGGGGGTGGATAGACTCAATATTCTTTGAATCTAAACAGCTTGTAAGGCTTTCAAAATTTCCTCTTTCTGATTTCTGTCCTGGCTTCTTAGGCATCTCTCCTGCTGGACAAGAAACGGTAGATGCAAATCTACAGAAACTGACACAACTTGTAAATAAGGAATCCAACTTGATTGAAAAGGTCAAGTTTACTTCAGTCGTTATTTTGTACTAGTTCAGCATTTTCCTTTCTGCAGTTAATATTGTAACTTGGGTTATGCATTACCTTTACCCTTTTCTTTATTTTTTTAAGTTTATTTTTTTCAGAAAGTTGTTTATACATTTACTAAAGCGGTACAAAATACAGTGTTTTGAAGCCAGTAATGGACTGATTGGGGGAAAGATCTGATAATAGCATTGGGTTTACTTTTACCACACAATTAGCAGTGCTTTTCAAGTTAGGAGACTTTGGCTTTAAAAAAAAAAAAAAAAAAAGAGGGGGAGAGAGAAAGAAACAGAAAAACACTTCTTGCTTGCTCGTCTGCTCCTTTCCGTCTCTCGGGGTTGTTTTCTTGATCGTCAGCTCCTGTGCTTATTCTTTCTTACTAATAGCACTATGGTATCTTTTTCTTTCTTTCACATAAGTGTTTTTATTTTTTTCTCCTTCCTATCCTCTGTTCTAAATGTTGCTTACAGTTTTTGGCTAGTGTGGATATTTGCCACTTAGGGACTATGCATTTGTTGAGAGAACTATTGAGGAATTGGGCAGGGGAGGGAACCAACAATGGAAATTTCAAGGGTGATTCTAGGTGGAAAAAAGAGAGTTATACAGTTTTTTCCTCAAGTGTTTGATAAACTTGCTTTTTTCTTATACAAATGGATAATGCTTCATTCTTTCACAAACTAAGGGGTCATTATGGCCTAATAACACTGGCTAGAGGTTTGGGGGATTGAGTAACAGCCACTGTATCATATGAGCTGTATATGAGTTATCTCATTTACTCTCACAGCAACCCTGTGTGTGCAGGTACTCTGTTATCCCCATTTTACAGATGAGATAACTGAAGCTTCAAGTAGCTTGTAACATCATCTGCCTGAGGTCATTCAGCTGGCAAGAAGTAGAGAGAGAACCTGAACCCGAGTAATTGGATTCCAGCATGGGCTGGGTAGTCAGCTATGTAACTCGTGAATGAAATTATGTATCCATTACTACTGGTGGTAATAGCCAGTTTTACAACTGCTACTCTCTGGAATGACCGTTTTATTTCTTTTTATGGTATATTCTTGGGTTTCCCTTGTGGCTCAGCTGGTAAAAAATCCGCCTACAATGTGGGAGACCTTTGTTGGGAAGGTCCCCTGGAGAAGGGAAAGGCTCCCCACTCCAGTATTCTGGCCTGGAGAATTCCATGGACTGTGTAGTCCATGGGGTCGCAAAGAGTCGGACACGACTGAGCACCTTTCACTTCACTTCACTTCATGATCCCCTGGAGAAGACAGTGGCTACCCACTCCAGGATTCTTGCCTGGAGAATCCCATGAACAGAGGAGCCTGATGGGCTATATAGTCCACAGGGTTGCAAAGAATCAGACACAACTGAGCGACTAACACTTAACTTCTTACCTATGTACCTCTTGTTAAAGTTTGGGTAAGCTGAGTGAAAGCCGAGTTTGTCTTAATTCTTAGCCCAAGGCAGTAAATCTCATGAGAGGAAATACACCAAGAGTTAAGTGTGGATAATGGAAAAATTATTCAGACTGTTGTAGATACTTTTCTGCAGGATGAAGACTATCCAGTATAGTTTTCATTTCCATCTGTGGCAAATTCATTTCAGACCTACATGTGCAGAAAGTGAAACCAAGAGGCCCTGCCACCACTTCTGTAGAGTTCACTGTAGCATCATCACTATATGAGAGTCTCCTAGCCCTATGCCAGCACCTCTCCCCACCCCACTTCCCATCTGCTCTTCAGTACAGATCACTGTTTGCTACAAGACAATAGAACAACAAATTCTCTTGACTACCACTGTTCACCATTTAGTCAGAAAATCTAGAGCTTAAAAAAAAAAGAGTTATGTTTGAGGAACTTAGTTCTTGCAAGGAAAAAAGACAACACAACTGATTCAAATAGTTCACTGGGAATACTCTTGTCCATTGGAAAACTGAGTTAGTCTTTTATTCTTTTCCTCTGATTATAAACCCCATGTACCTCTGCTGAAACATTTCCTCTGTGCTTTATAAAAGCATCTTGAAAGGAGAGAGTTTTGCGCTAATCTAAGCTAAGCTAAGTCACTTCAGTCGTGTCCGACTCTGCGATGCCATAGACAGCAGCCCGCCAGGCTTCCCCGTCCCTGGGATTCTCCAGGCAAGAACACTGGAGTGGGTTGCCATTGCCTTCTCCAAGTTTTGCGCTACACATGTTAAAACTCTAAAAAAAGCCTGTCTACCAGCTAGGTGATAAGACGCTGTATTCTGTTGGTTTTGGGTCATTGATGGCAGCTGCTTTCAAGACTTTTATGAAGTAGCTTAACACCAGGACCTTGCACTCTGGTTTTGGGGTACCCTGGTTAAAGGTAGCTTTCTAGGGTCTGACTCAGATCTAAATAACCCCTCTTCTGATGTTTTCAGGGATGCTAATGTACTCCTAAAACTCTTGGACATTTTCTAAATGTGCTCCACGTTACTTTGTTTCTGTAGAGCAGACTTAGAACTGATCCATTGTTTGCAGTGCCTCTGGATGAGGTCTAAAGTATTTATCCTTCTCTCTCTTTTCCTAGCCTTCCTTGGTCTAAATACTCAGAGCCTAAAAGAGGTGATCTTTTTGAGTGGAGTACAGGTCATTTTTATTGAGACATTGAGGTATAGTTGAAAGAACAATAGTATTAGTATAAGACCAGGGTTCACATTTCAGCTCTAATGCTAGCTTTGCTAATGCAAATCTGAGAACCTTCCTGAGCTTCCTTTTGCTAATCTGTAAAATAGAGAATGATTGTCTTTTTTTCTTTATAATTGTCTTGGGAAGCTCAAATGAGAACATACTTTGTAACCTGTGGAAAGTAGTCTAACAGAAATGTTGCTTTTACACTTAATATGAGAAGGTTTCTTAAACCCAGTTGCACTGTGGTTGCATTCGGTAGACTGTTCATTTTGTGTCATTACTGTACTTTTGTGAGCCATCCAGGATGAGCCATACTGCTTTTATACATACACTAAGTGAAAGTGAAAGTCGCTCAGTCGTGTCTGACTCTTGGCAACCCCATGGACTATAGAGTCCATGGAATTCTCCAGGCCAGAATACTGAAGTGGGTAGCCTTTCCCTGCTCCAGGGCTCTTCCCAACCCAGGGATCGAACCCAGGTCTCCCACATTGCAGGCGGATTATTTCCCAGCTGAGCCACAAGGGAAGCCCCATACATGTACTACGTCAGGCAGTATTTAGGTATGATGTTTAGAATTCTTTAGAGATTATTTGCAAGAAGAGATTTCTCTAGCAGTGCTAGAAACATAAGGTTCTGTACTCGTCTAGGCTATAGTTTAGGTGGGGACGCCACAGTCCATATTCGTGGTACCACAGCTATTAGTCAGATGTACCTTTTGTACTTTCCACAGATGGATGACAATCTTCGCCAAAGCCCTCAGCTTCCTCCTCGGAAACTGCCAACACTTAAATTGACTCCAGCAGAAGAAGAAAGTAATTCCTTACACCGGCTATCACCCTGACAGTCATCATGCTTTGTGTCCAGAGTCATGTAATTGTTGCAGCAATCTCTTACACTAAGTGTGTGAAGGGCAAAAAGAAAATGCTAAAAATAGGTAGAAGGAAGACTCTAAAACAAAAGAAACTTTCTATGACAGCAATTTTTTTTCATTAGGAAGCTTCTGTTTTAGCTTGGCAATGCACTTTAAATAACAGCAGCGTGAATGCTAAATGAACTTGGTGGGGAGGGGGGCAGAAAATACATTGTACTGTATATAAAAACCAGCCTTAACCTTGGCGGATTTTTGCCTTTGGTTCACATGTTGCTGGCCCAAAGCTCCACTTCTGTTCTGAATGTGCACACTTAATTTATTTAAGTTAATTTATTAATTTAGTATCCTTAGACCAGTCTGAATATTTAATATGTGGCTCTTTGCCTAAGGCCTTTTCTCTTCTGTTTAGAAATCTGATGCCTATTTTAGACACCAGGAAAAATATATTATTCTAATATTCTCTTTAATAGAAAACCTGTATTTAATGTTAAAAAACAAGGAATGTGTTTCTTAATAATCTCACAAGTCTAACCTTTGGGGGAGTTACCATATATATAAATATTAAAGGTAGTAACATATAATATTTGTCTGACTATATGCACTTCAATATAACAGTATTTGCTGATGTGTTCAGTATAGGTTAGCAAGGGCTGTTTTAATTTATTGAAGCTTTGCTGCTGCTGCTGCTAAGTCACATCAGTTGTGTCTGACTCTGTGCGGCCCCATAGATGGCAGCCCACCAGGCTCCCCCGTCCCTGGGATTCTCCAGGCAAGAACACTGGAGTGGGTTGCCATTGCCTTCTCCAGTGCATGAAAGTGAAAAGCGAAAGTGAAGTCGCTCAGTTGTGTCTGACTCTTAGCGACCCCATGGACTGTAGCCCACCAGGCTCCTCCGTCCATGGGATTTTCCAGGCAAGAGTAATTGAAGCTTTAGGCCTGTGTATTTGTAGTACATCTTTAACACTAGTCATCTCTTTCTTGGATTGATTTCAGGAGAGCTGAATGTTAGCATCACTTTTATGTTAGGCTGTAAAGTCTTACGACACTTGATCAGTTGTTAGACACTACTCAGGAGGAGCCCGCCGCCACAGAACTGGAAGCACCTACTGTGTATCTGATCCAAGTTCACCATGCTTGGCTCAGACTAGTGTTCTTTCCTGAGAAACATACCACATAGTCAGAAGCTTTATGACAACTAATTATTTTCCATAGAGCTTAACTACAGTTGAAGGATTCTTTGGAATAATCGGAAATAGCATATTTTAAGGAACATTTTCCATTTATTGGTTGCTGAACTGTTAAAAGATTTGCTGTGTGGGTAATTTTACTTAGAATCTTGCTTATTTTAGTGGCTGAGGTGCTTCTGCCATCTTAAAACCACTTCTGGGGTTTTTTAAATATAGGACCATGTTTTTGATTAGTGTCTTAAAAGATTACTATGGTGCTCAGCAAATCTTATCTCATCCTGCTGAAACCCCCATGTTAGGAAAACAGCTTTGGAGTCAGTAGACTCATCTAATTTGAGCTGAGTGGAGCTCAGCAGTGTTTGACCTGCATCCTCTCAATTTGTTCTGTATTAGGTAGCTGTTTATATAGGAGTCTTTAAGTCATCATAAATATTTTTTCTTGAAAGTTTTAATGAGAAACAAGGTAATCTTCAAGGTCTTGGTTGTCTGTCTGGATACATTGAGAGAAAGTCACTCATCTGTTTCACATTACTTCTGCAACAGGTGGGAGGGTGGGTGGGAGTGGGGGTGGGGGTGCATGGGGGTGTGAGCGTGTTTTATGTTATTAGTCTTCTGTTAGATTCCAGCAGTCGGAAATCTGTAGAGAGAGAAAGAGAGAGAGAGAGAGAGAGAGAGAGAGAGAGAGTGTGTGTGTGTGTGTGTGTGTGTGTGTGCGTGCGCGCGCACTGTTCTGTGTTAGTCTTCTGTTAGATTCCAGCAGTCGGAAATCTGTAGGGGTGTGTGTGTGTGTGTGTGTGTGTGTGTGTGTGTGTGTATGTGTGCGTGTGCTATTCTGTGTTAGTCTTCTGGTTAGATTCCAGCAGTCTGAAATCTGTAGAGAGGGTGTGTGTGTGTGTGTGTGTGTGTGTGTGTGTGTGCTGTTCTGTGTTAGTCTTCTGTTAGATTCCAGCAGTCAGAAATCTGTATGAATATTCTATGTTGGAAATCGTGACTGTAGGACTTTATTATCCTCTGGGATTAATGTATACTGAAGAAGCGTGGTTAGCACACTAATCAGACATCTGTTTATGCGTTAGTGGTTAGTCATTTTCAATTATGGTTTCTATTAAAGCTTTCAAAAAGCATTTGAAGTGACTTACAATTGTTAAACATGTGTAAAATAGGACAGTTAAAATTGGGTTTTGGAAAAATAAAAAATTTGTAGGAGATAGAACTATACTAACCCAACCCTAACTATACTAACTCTAAAATTGAATGGTAAATTTAACTCCCAAGTTTCCCCATGGACAAAGTCAAAGAATAATACGGGGTTATGTAAAGTTTTCTTTCAATAAAGTGACTAATGTCCATGAGTAAGAAAAATGTGTTTACGTTTTTAAAGAACGTAGGTATTGTGTTCTTATGACACAAAGATGCAGCTAATAAGCATACTGTAATGTTTGATGTGTTGAAAGTTGAATCAAAAGGTATCATTCTGGAATAGCAAGTTTTGCCCTTTTTTTTTAGTAGAAAAGATGAATATAAATATGATTTTATTTCCTTTCAGTCATTCCTGCTTTGAACAGCCTTTGGCTGTGTGCCATATAGGCCATGATACTTCCAGACTATCTTTGCTAAGAGGCAAAGTATGAGTTAGATAAGTGAGAATTTATATGCTGGGTTACTTAGTTTTGCTTTTTTGGTAAAAGCTAATGAGATGCTAGGAAGTTATCACTGAGCACAAACCACTCCAGGCATCAGCTGCATATATAGGAAACTCTTGGAAAGAAACAACTTTCAGGACTCGACAGAGAGCTTATGATCAACCTGTCAGAATATGCTTTGGATAAAGTTTGAGTTCGCTGAGATAAGTGATCCACAATCTTAAAACACTGTGGTAGAGGATAATATGATTAAAAGGACTGTGTTGGTGTTTATGTTTCTTGGCAGTATAGAATGAGAAAATTGGACAGATAATTCCCGTAAGATAAACATCTTTCATCCACAGACTGTCATCAGTTGTCCATAAGGCTGACCATTCTCCTAACACCAAAGAAACTACAAAAGACCTTTAAGGATAGTCATTCCTACACAATATTTTTTCCCCTAAAAGTTTGGCACTGGCAAAAGAATCAAATTTCAACCTAGATATGTTTATTTTTTGAGTGCTAGAGAGTTTACATTAAATCCAAAGAATTTTGATTTCCATTTGTCATTTCTATTCATTTAATATGGCAAGATACATTAACTTAAAAGAATGGGAAAGCTTATTTCGATCAGAGCTAAGTTACAGTTCTCATAAGTCTACAAAAATGGAAAAAACTAGACATCAAAAGAGGCAGAAATTGGTAACAGTGATAGCATCTAAGAAAACCAATTTTTAAAGGTAGTTTCGTGATAAAAGTGGCATTTGAAGTCAACAGTATGTTTTCTTAGAGCCTCTTCCAGGAATAGTCATTTACCAGGTTATTAGATTTTTTTCATCAACTGTTTATTTTTTCATAAGCTGTCAAAAATTGTATCCCTCTAAAACCAAAATGCAAATGCTTACATGTGAATACAAGAAGCTGAGGGATGGTTACATAGGCTCTCTCTGTACTATTTTTGCAACTTCTTTTTGTGAGTGTAATTATTTCAGAATAAAAGGGTTTTAAAAGTAAATTCAACAGAGTGAATTTATCTTTAGATAAACTGATTTACAATTTAATGCTTCAGACATAGTATTCAGTTCCAGATGAATAAATGCATATTATAAATTAATTTATTTCATTCCAAGTTTAAAGACAAAAACAAACTCAACTTTATAACATATGATTATCTAAATATTTGGTTTGCCTTATCAGCAAAGAAAAAACAAGCTAAAACCAAGAACCCCTTTTCCTAAGATAGAAAAAATTCTATGATCTTTATGTTTATAATTATATATTTTCTTCCTATGGTACCTGGGTTTACCTGGGTTTAAAATATTTTGAAAAAAAAGCTCCTCTGTGTCTCCATGTGGTAATCCTTCTTTATTTTGCAGGTGTTCTCTTGCTAAGAACACTAGGACCATGCTTTGATGAACAAAGTGTAGTGTGTGTCTGTGTTTTTTGTTTTAGGCTTACAGGGGTTTAGTGATTGACTTTGTCTTGGTTTAGTTACTTATCTAATTGAAATCCTGAGCAGAGCCACATAGCATATTTGAGTTGTAATGATGGTATTCTGTATATGTTGTTGGCACTTAGAATTATTTTTTGCCTTTTCTCTTGTTCAGCTCTGTGTAATTTGCATTTACTTTTCAGTGTTTTCATATTTCCTAAGAAATTACTAGATTATTAAGAAATTTGTTAATTATGTGAACCAAAGGTCAGTAATCCTAGTCTCAAAGGTTTAACTGAAGTGTAATTAAATCTTCAAAATGTTGATTTTCATAGAGACATAGAGTGATTTGCTTTTTTTTTTTTTTAAGCATTTGTAAAATTGTTTATCCCAAAACTCATGTTGGGATATAATGTTTGTTTAAAGCCCAGATTACCTGCCCTAGACTTAAAATTATTGTGATTGAGGTGGAGAGGTATTCTCAGAATCAGTAAGCATACAAAAATTTTTTGTCCTGATGAGGAGGCCAATGATTACTGATGAGAACTAACATTCTTGAACAGTGATATAAGAAACGGTTACTCTGAGTTGGATGTTTATAAATAGAGAGTGAAATGTTATAATAAAAGACTGTTCAAAGCAAAACAAAATAGTTCCTTTAAAAAATGCAGGAAAATAAGTGTTTTATATCCTCATTATTCTTAATTTGAAATTATATTGTAAGATTTTTTTAAAAAACTACATTTTAGTTCTTTGGAGAAGCAGTTCAAGATATATTTTGGCAGAATATATTGTTATTGTATGAATTGAGAGGTCTTTGGCCAAATAGGTTTGGAAAATTCTGGGTTAGACAAAGTGAAGTTACTGTAGGCTTCTCAGAACCTTCGATATGCTGTTGGTGGTTTCAAACTCCATTGAGGACCTGTATTTTACACACCATTTCCCTATTTTTATGTGGATTTTTTTTTAACGTAAGTGTCATGTGGGACTTGTGTTCTGAGAAATACACTTAGAGAAATGCTGCCCTGCGAGTGTTTCTGCTTGTTTGTACTCATTGCAAAGGCTTCCAGCTGTTGGCTGCCCCTCTAGTGAGTGGTGGGAAAATGGGAAGAGAAAGGTTAGGACTCCCTTGGACCATAGAGTTGACTGGGAAGTGGCTTCGGGTTTCATAGTTTGCTGTTTAGGCACCTGTGAGGCCTGTGGTCAGTCCAGTCACTTTCCCTGGAATCCCAGTTAGCTTGGAACAGTTGCACAGGGGTGTGAACTGGCGGTTTCAGAGAACCAGCCACTTCTTAGGCATCTACAAGACAGAGCGAACCAACTTGGGAATCCAGAACAAATTTCCAAACTGATTTTGGCTGTGCTTTAAAAGTACCAAAAAGGCAATGAGTATTTATAGCATTAAAGTCACATACGAGCTGGGTATTTTATACATATATATATATATATGCATACACACATCGTGTCGTAGAAAGTCTACATTTGCTTCAGTGACAAAAGCAAAGAAACTCTAATATTTTCAAGTTTTGTTACTGAAGACATTGTCTAGACAAGGATTGCATGTTTGTGTATGCTTTTTCTAGGATGAGTGTTTACAGCTTTTATTCTGAGCAGTTTCTATATCCCCCCCCCCAACTCCCGTTTAAGCCTCACTAGACCTTCTTAGAGGACCAAATATGTTTGATTTCATCTCAAAGTACAAAATCAGCCTACTCATTGTAAGGAGGCTCTTTGTTTTCTGCAGTATATATGGTTGCATGTTTGGAACTCCATGCTTTGGATATGAATTTGATAGAAAGCCTGCCATTGCGTTTGAGTTGTGGTGTAATGGTGAACACCTATCCATGTGCAAAGCAGTTGGATCTTTGTTCTGATTCTTTAGATTTCCTCATGCAAATTCAGAAAAATGCCTTTTAATCATTGAGTTTACATAACCAAGATCCTTGGAAGTCTAGAAAAAATGACTTGCCAGAGTTTGCATCAGTCCTGAGTAAGTCATGCAGAGTGGAGAAGGCTGTGTGCTGACCATCCATTCTTTGGCCCTTTGGCTGCCTGTGTTGCAGGGCTGGCGTCTATTTCTTGGGGAAGGATCGGTGTACTCAAGCTTTTATGTTAATTGCATAAAGATGAGCTTTATTCTTCTTCTGACTTGGTGTTTTATTTTGTAAAATAGGAAATAATGTCTTCTCATTTTTCTGCTCACTCTGAAGTGGAAATTTGAAGTGTTTGTAATGTAACTTCAGCTTTCTGAAAGACTGATAGCAAAGATGACAAGAAATTTGTGTATACTTATATTGGTTTTGTTCCACCAAGCTTGTCTTTGAATGGTAAACATTTGAAACATCTGTTCTAGTGTACAACTACTATAGTTTTGTTATTAACAAACTTAAGCATTATTTGTCATAGTTTCAATATTCTAGCCTTGCCTAGTGTGAATATATTTTACTCAGAGATTATGTACAGAAGTGATGATGATCAATGTTGTAAAGAATTTATTCTGATACACGAGAAACTGGATATTATGTCAAAATAGCTATTTTCAAAATAAAATCTCAAGTTGCTTGAATGTTTATTAACTCTTGGTTTAATGTTATTTATTCTTTGAGGTGAGTATTTCATTGGGAAGAATTTTGGGGTGGTTGAACATAGTTCTGTGCTGGGACTGAGCTACATGTATGGCAAAACCAATACAATATTGTAAAGTAATTAGCCTCCAATTAAAATAAATAAATTTATATTAAAAAATAAACAAACATTAAAAAGATTTAAAAAAATAAAAATAAAACAAAATGCCCATTCTTTCCATGATGCATTGAGGTCATTTGTGGTTTTCCCAGCCTGTGCTCAAGGAGGGTAGGTGCCTGCTCTTAGTCCATGGTATGTGTGTGACCTCAGAGAGCTCAACTTCTCAGGGCTACAGTTAACTCATCCCTTCAGCTCTGTAAGTTGCTTTAAAATTTTCTCTTTTGCTCACCTGGGAAGTCCAGTGATATGCCACATAATTGGATGGAAGACATACACTGAGAAAAATAATTATAGTTAAAGGGGAAGATATTCATATTTTTTTTGCTGCTTTTTGGAAAAAAAAAAATGGGGCAGGATATGGAGGTATAGAAACCCTGTGAGAGCTGTTAGTCTAGTAGGAGCAGTTTCCCCGAGGGGTTGAGTCTGTTCGTAGAGTTGTTTTCTTTTTAATTGAGGTATAATTTATGTGTAGTCTTCCTTCCACGTAGAGCTGTTAGGTATGTATTTCTCTCACATGGAAAGCCAACTACAGCTTTGTTGATACTTCTGTCCCAAAGAACACAAGCCTTAATTGCATATGAACTTCGGGTTTCAATTCACTCGTGGGTGGATTGAGGTGGTTAGTAATCACCTGCTTTCCACAAGAGAGCAGGAAAGAAGAGTTGGTATTGGTGGGATAATAGAATTCTTTTGGGGAAAGACAACTCTGAGTCACAAAGCTGGGAACCTTTCACCAAAGACCTTCAGAAATTTTGGTTCTTAACTGCTCAGCTCGGAGCCTTGCCTTTGGCCTGGGACGGTCTCGGGTGATCAGGCCTCCTGGATGCCTGTTGCAGTGCGATGCCCCTTGGTGGACAGAAGGCTACAGTGTCGACAGTGCTCTGTTTTCTTTTGGCACGAATAGCAGCTGTTGATGTTAAGTTTTGCCACACTGGGATCTTGTCCTGAGGAGACTGAGCTAAAGGGGAAAGCGCTAAGATCACTGAGTACTGCCCACACGTTTGAGACAAGTGTATATGAGAACAGGAAGGAAATGGCGGTGGAAAATGGAAGGACTTGTCTTACTCAAGATCATCGTATGTTCCTAGTTGTAAAGCAAAGGGGATACTCATCCCTTTTTGATCTGACAATTTTGGGGGAAAGGATGGGAAAACATAGTACATTTCTCCAGGTACATTAGTCAGCTTCCTGGAATGCCTTAGACATCCGTGATGAAGAAATTAAGACAGCTGTGCATCATCAAAGACGTTTCTAATTTCTAGCACAGCCAACTCGACGTCCCAAATGTTGTACTTTACCAAGCAAGAGAGAGGCTAGGATATTTATCCTGCTTTTTGAGTAAGTGAGTAAAAATAGGGAAATCTTGACATTTATAAATAAAATTAGGGATTGGTGTTTCAGATCTGAGTTTGGGGCAGGTGGTCTTTTCAAGAATTTACATTTTTAAAAAGTTAAGAAATCTTTCGGTATAGAAGGAAGCATGACGCTTTCCAAATATCACAGTTAAGACCAAACAGATTTCAGTTTTATTTTAAATGCAAGAAGCAAGCTGACTTATCTGAGGGCTGTCAGACTGTGCCTGTTCTGATGTGTGTTCTCCCAGTTCTCTCCATGAGTGGGGATTTGCCTTTTTCACCAATGAACATGGTTTGCATTTTATATTACACATAATATCCAGTTCAAAGCATGACTACTGATAAAATGGCTTAGAAAAAGGTGGGATGGGATATAGTAGATGTAGAAAGTAAGAGGGAAAAGAAACAAAGAGAAAGAAACTCTAAATATATAACCGGCTGTGGGGAGGAAGGGGAATGCAACGTAGAAAGACAGTGGATTTTAGAGTTAGAAAGCCTGGCTTAACAGCACACCAAACCAGTGATTTTAAGCAAGTCACTTAATTTTTTATTTATATTATTCATTACAATGCAATGGAATAACTGAATCTGGATAAATGTTTTTATATGTTTGTTTTTTTAAAAAAAAATATATATTAAAATTTAGAAGCTACCAATAAAAAGAGCCCCATGCCACCTCTTATGAATAACCTGTTTCCATACTGGTATCTAGTCTTTCAGTCTTTTGTTTTCTATACACACACACACACACAATCCTGTATGCTATAACCCTATAGTATATATTTATACTATTCAGACTGTGCTTTTTCACTTAATGTTCAGAAAATCTTGTAGGTTATTACATATTCTATATAATTTTTAAAGGGTGTGTGCAATTTCAGTGTAAGATGTTACATGGTTTATTTCACACCCTTGTGATGAACATTAGGGTAAATTCTTCTAATGGTCCATTTGTATTTGCAGTCCATTTGTATTTCTTCTGTAAGTGGTCTATTCATACTCTGCCTAAAAGGAAAATAAGTTCACTTCTCTGAAACCCTGGCTTCTCCGCTGGAAGCTGGGGTTTCCATGTGGTCTCAATGCAGTAACACACAGCAGATCCAGGATGCAGCAGGTGTGTGGCAATAGTCTTTCCTTCCACGTGACTTCCTGGATTAAGAGCTCCCAGAGGATAGAGACTTCCTTCTTTATTTATCCCAGCACCTAGTACAGTGCTTGGAGCGGAGAAGGAGCTCAAACAGTTCTTGAGGAAGGAGGAATAGCTGGGATTCGAAAACATTTTGAGTATATCAGGAAAAAGAGTGAGAAAAGTCGAAGCCAAGAGCCAATGAATCAGCAGTGAGAAAACTTACCCAAAAGCTCACTATTAAAATGGAAGAATTTAGGTTTTATTCTCAAAGCTATATAAGAAATAATTGCTTATAAAGACATTAAATACCTATAAGTATGTAGTCTTGAAAAATTGAGGTGTTTGTGTGTGAGCTAACGGGTACATATTTTAAGTACACTAAGAAAGGTGACTAAAGAGTCACCTTAATTATAATGAATTATATCATTATAATTTATATTATAAAGATTATAAATTTTATAATTTATTATATTTACTTATAAAGATAATATAAATATTTCTATAATACAAAACAATATTAGTTGTTATATTACTCATAATATTAAAATTTTGAAAAGTGAAAAACTTAATTTTAAAAAATGATTAATTCTGATTTTCGTGTATCAGATTTGGCTAGACTAGGAGTAAATATGCAATAACGACATGACCATATTGTAAAATGGTAATAAGTTAAAATGATCCCGAGCTCTGGTGCCTCCAAAGGAAGGAGGTGAACTGGTGTCAGGCTTTGCTTTGTCCAACTCGCCCTGGGATCATGCGGGAGAGAGTCAGTGGTTCGCTAATGAGATTTGCAGATGGCTTTAAATTGAGAGGTATTGTAAACATCAGGAATGACTGAGAAATGATACAAAAGGAGCTGGAAAGGTTAGGAACATGGACAGGAAATCAAATGATTCAGTCTGGAGTAATGCAAGCCAATCTGACATCTGGGGCCAAAGAAGAAGAAATACAGATATGCCATGAAAGTGACAAACACGGAAAACAGTCATCTCAAAGGAGCCTGGGGGTTGGGGGGTGGGGCAGTGCGGAGAGGCTAGAGGAAAACAAGAGAAGTAGGAAGCAGGAACTGAAGGTGTCCAGGGCCCACTACATGTCCAGTACTATGATGTGGCTCTTTACACACTGATTTCTTTTTGACTAAGATTTAGCAACTTGATGCTAGGCAAGAAACAGAGATTTGAAGGTTAACTCAGTACCTAATGCCACAAAAGCACAACCTCTCTTCTAGTTGGTCCTAATGACTGTTAGAGTATCATCAGTATAGAGAAGACCATGGAAGTGGTCTGGAATCTGAAGTCCTAATAGGAAAGATCACTTGCCATACGCCTACCTGGGCATCGCTCATTCAGTGGGTGTTGCCAAGAATTCTTGGAACAGCTCCCTCCAGGCTATCCAGTTGCCAGCAGCATGAGGGGGCCCTACAAAGCCTTCATGAGTTAGTACAGGATCCAGTTTAAGCAAAAATAAGATGTGAGTCCTCGAGGCAGTCTGTCCATTCCAGCCATGCCCCCCACTCTCTCTTCCTGTGGCTGCTGTGTTTGCGTCTGCTCGTCAGTATCATGGCCTCAACATGCTAATCCTGCTAATCCTTAGTAGCCAGAGTCCCCCTGCCTGTGTTGCCTACTATCCCTTATCCTCCTCCCTTGCTATAAACCTCTAATGATGATTTGTATTTTCTCTAGATGTCAATAAACTAAATCAGATATATTGGTGATATTGGCCCCCTTCAAAAATTTCCAACTCTTTTTTTGGTTTGTTTTTTAAATGGAACCACCACATTTAATGTTTTCTGTTACAAGAACTTGAGGAATTGGGCCACAGTGAGAACTTCGTGGAGATGAGAAAGAAGACCAAATAATTCTAGGGAGGACAAACCCTGAGCAGGTAATGCTTAATGTATCCATTCCCCGCTCTGAAAAGAAGAGCAGAACATCGGTGCAGAGAATCTATTGAAGGCGTAAGCTGGAAAGGAGAGGTGTCAAAGGCATATTTCTTGTAGTTGCAGTTCTCTCTTGTAAGGTATGTTAATGGCTCATATTGGAGGCTCGAAGCTGAATGTGTTCCCTATCCCCAGTCGTAGTTGCTTTGTAACAGAAGGCCCTTAGGCTAAAAAAATTCATCCACTTATTCAACAAGTATTTACTGAGTATCTCCTGTGTTCCAGGCACTGTCATTAGAACTGAGGATACATCAGTGAACAAAACACAGGTCTCTGCTGTTGTGGCTCTACATTCTAGAAGGGGGGACAATTGATAATGAACCTAATGAATAGCAGAGTATAGAATGTAGTGGAAAGTGGTAAGTGCCATGGAAAATGAAAGTAAAGCAGGATAAGGGGGCTGGGCGCGCTGGGACTGAGGGCAAGTGACAGCGGTACAGGGTGGCATAGGCTCACTGTGAAGATGAGCAAAGCCTTGAATGAAGCATCGGGTGGCCTGGATATCTGATGAAAAGCATGCCAGGCAGAGGGCACAGGTGGAGCAATGGTCCTAAGGGAAGTTTTGTCTAGCTTGTCTGAGAATCAGCAAGGAGGCCAGCGTCTCTGGAGGAGCATGATCAAGGTAGAGAGTGACAGAGATGAAGTCAGGAAGATGTGGGGTGGGGGCAGACCAGGTAAGAGCCTACGGGTATTTGTAAGCCTTTGTTTGACCTTTACTCTGAGCAGAGAAGTGATGTCGCTGATTCCTTTTTAAAAGGACTCCTTGAATTGTGGTACTGAGGATTGACAAGAGTGTGAGCAGAAGGACCGGTGGGAGCATTGTATAGTCATCTAGCCAAGAGATGGTAGTGGCTCAGATGCGTTAGGATGGCAGCGGTGGAAGTGGTAAGAAGAGCTTGGATTCTTAATGTATTTTGTGGGTACCACCACCAAGATTTCTCGACTGCTTAGATGTGGGTTGTAAGAAAAAGAGAAAAGTGACTTAAAGAATTTTGGCATGAGCACCGGATGGATCGAGTTGCCATCAACTGAGATGGGAAAGACTCTCAGAAGAACAGATTTTGAGAAGACTGGGGGTTTCATTTTTGACATGTTGAATTTGTGATATCTGTTACACATCCAAGTAGAGATGGTGAGTAAGCACTTTTGTAGACGTAAGTTTGGAGTTCAGGAGATACAACTGAAAAGTCATGAGGATGATGTTATTTAAAACCATGAGACTAAATGAGATCATCAAGGGCTTTAGTTGTAGAGAAGAGAAGAGGTCTAATAACTGAGACCAGGACGCTGAGCATCAAGAGACCATGGACAGAAGCAGTGAGGAAGCCTGAGGCCAATAAATCTGAAGGAAAATCAAAAGAAAGTGATGTCCTTGAAGCCACATGAAGAAGGGGGAGGGAGAGATTAAACACAAGGACTAGAGTGATAGACTGTGTAGGAGAGGGATCACGTGACTGCTGAATTTAGCAAAATGACCCTGAGGAGCAGTTTCCATGGACTGGGGGATAGGAAATAGTTCAAGAGGGACTAGGAAGAGAGGATTTAGGAAGAGTGAGAAGAAATAAATGACGACTGAGATAATTGTAAACAGCACGACAGAGCTGGGAAAGATATCTAGAGATAAAACTGCCTTCCCTTGGGTCCTTGAGCTACCACCAGGGAGGCAGCCACCTATTTATGTATGTATATTTATGTATAACTGCAAATCAAGTCAGCAAGCAGCCAGCAGTGTTGAGCTAGGTCATTAGGAAACCTTCCCCAGTAACAGAGATTCAAATGGGGTTTAACAGAGTTTGTCAAGGGACTTTTTATTTATTACAAAAATATTGCTACTTAAAACATGGGCTTTTTCTTAAAATGATGAGTGAAATTCTTTTGTGAATAAGATCTAGCATATGAGTATGTTTATACTTAGTTAAGCCAGAGGAAGCAGAGACCAAGTCAATCACTGGAGTAGTCTTTGTCTAGAGGATTTCAGCTTCTGTGGTTTAGGTAATAGAGTTGGTTTCCTCTATCTAGGCCTGGGGCCCAGAAAACTGAGCCCAAATGAAGTAAATCGGCATCTTTATTTTCTATTCGAGCTACTTAATGACTGTGCATTCATCAGGGGACAGGATGAGAACACATTTGAAAATTAAAGGGTTATTGCTATAGAAAGCATTGAGAATGCTGTGTGAAGCCTAAGTATGTTTCAGAAAAAGTATAGTGTTTTAAAGGCACAGACTAGTCTGTGAACAAAGCAGAAACCCTGGTGTTACCGCTTTCCCTATCTAGTCGCTCACTGAGTCCTCACTGTTTCTCACTGTGGTTATCACTGGAATCTGAACGGGCCTACCATGGTTCACTGCCATCCTGGGTCACTGCCGCAGAGACACCGTCAGCCTCCCACCGTCTGGTTTGTTTGATCCTTTCCAAACTGTTCTCCACAGTGTTCAAGAGTGATCTTTCTAAAATGCATAAAGAACATGCTTCACCCTTGCTTAATACCTTTTAATGGTGCCTTGTGGTGCTGGAGAAGACTCGAGAGTCCCTTGGACTGCCAGGAGATCCAACCAGTCAATCCTATAGGAAATCAGTCTTGAATATTCATTGGAAGGACTGATGCTAAAGCTGAAGCTCCAATACTTGGCCACCTGATGCGAAGAACTGACTCACTGGAAAAGACCCTGACGCTGGGAAGGATTGAGGGCAGGAGGAGAAGGGGACGACAGAGGATGAGATGGTTGGATGGCATCATTGACTTGATGGACATGATTTTGAGCAAGCTCAGGGAGATGGTAAAGGACAGGGAAGCCTGGCGTGCTGCAGTGCATGGGGTCATGAAGAGTTGGACACGACTGAGTGACTGAACTGAACTGTTGTGTTTAAGCTCCTCTACACAGTGTATAATGCATTTCATTGTCTGGTTCAAGTTCAGTTGTGTCCCACCTTCTATCCTCACCATGGAAAATCCAGCTACCGAACCACCTAAATCTCCAAATAACCCCATACTTTCTTTTAAATCTTCAGATGAAGAGGCTCCAGTGAGTCACAGAGAAGCCACAAAACCAACCTAACAAGACTCAACAGAGAATTCTATTTTTAGGCTCCATTAAAATAGGAATGGAAGGGAGGGTGCATAGTCAGGACACTCAAGATGACTGTTCTCTCGCTCTTTGTTATCTGCTCCACCAGACCCTGCTTCACCTACTCACTTCTCACCCGAACCTGCTCAGCCCCTGCCCCTGCTAGTGACTGTTCTAACCTTTGGGCCAGAACAGCTCCACCTGCTGGTTTATTAAAGGGGAACATCTGCCCTGTGATGGTGGGTAACCTGAGGGATGAGGGAGAGGGATGTGCCCAGCTGCCGGTTGCCCTGGTAACTGATGAGCCAACCCGAGGACAATTCCTCCTGCAAATAGTAGCCCTTTGCTTCTCCCCCAAGGAGTAAAGATTACTGCCACATCCTGTCTGCTGGGGTAGGGTGCCTTTTTTTCAGATGTGTAAGATCCCCTCTCCATTAAACCACCGGTGTCTCTGTGCTGGCTCTGGGCTCCTTCTTCAGGCTAGAGGATGGGCAACTACAAGGCTTGCAGGCCTGTGGGGTGCAGCCCAACAGAGGTCCTTTGTTTCCATGTTCCTTATATTCACATTTTACTAGCTGATTCTGTTTCTGCTTGGCTCATGCACATGTGTAACAGCACCGCACCTAAGTTATGTTTGACTTCTCTACTCAGCTTGGGCTTCCCTGGGGGCACAAACAGGAAAGAATCCACCTGCAATGCGGGAGACCTGGATTCGATCCCTGGATTGGGAAGATCCCCTGGAGAAGGGAATGGCAACCCACTCCAGTAGTCTTGCCTTAGAGAATCCCGCATGGACAGAGGAGCCTGGCGGGCTATAGTCCATGGGGTCACAAAGAGTCAGACACGACTGAGCACTACTCAGCTTTGAGAGCTCTCATGGCTTAGTTCTTGGCTATGTTTTCACATTTCGCTCCACACATCCACTTTAACACTTTCTCTTGTTTGTCTTTTCCATCTTTGGTCTTCAAATTCTGCCTATAATCTGAAGTCTCACAGACTGATGTCTCCAGCTCAGGCATCTCCTGTGAGACCAGACTCCTATTCAAAGGGGATCTAAGAGGTGTGCAGCAATCTCAAACTTGTATCTAAACCTGAACTCTGATCTTCACTCTGCCAAAACCTCTTCCTCTGCTGCTGCTGCTGCTGCTAAGTCGCTTCAGTCGTGTCCGACTCTGTGCGACCCCATAGACGGCAGCCCACGAGGCTCCCCCATCTTTCCCATCTCAATAAACATCGCCCATACTACCCCACTGCTTAAAATCAGAGACCTGAAAATTTACCTCTTTCTTCGTTTGTAAGAAAACCTAATCACATGCCAGGCAATGTCCAAAATGTTTAATATGTAATAACTCTTTCTTGTAACGAATCTGCAAGGTGGCTATTATTATTATCACTTACATCATTGATGAGGAAACTAAAGGACAGAGAGGTTAAGTGATTTTCCCAAGGCCACACAGCTTTCTGAATAGTGGAGCTGCGATTTAAACTCAAATGATATGGTGTCAGGGTCTATGTGCTTAAATCAATTTCTACACAAACTGTTATTCTTGGAATCTCTTTGTGATTCACTCCTGATCAGTTCACATCCAGCTTATCAGAAGTGCAAACAGTTCAACCTCCAAAAATGCCCTGAATTCATCATTTACTTCTTTCCATCACTGTTACCATCACCCCAGCCTTTTGCCAAGACTTTTATAATATTGCCTTGGAGATCTCTCATTCTGCTCTTGTCCTTTCCACCTCCCTCAGCTCAGCATCCCCAGCCATTCTTTCCAAAGAAGTCAGATCTTAGCTTGAATGTATGTTTTTTTTTTCTGAGAAGCATACCTTGACGTCAATAAATGAACTAATCCTCCCAATTATTCTTTCTCTCATTACCCTACTCATTTCTTTCATGGTAAATTTCATAACTGATAATTATAAATGTGTCTTATTTTTACACACCCTCTGAAAAAAGGGCTTTCTTTTATTTGCCACTACCTCTCCAGTACCTAGCAGAGAGCTTAGCCCACAGTGGGCTCTTAGTAATATTTGTGAATGATTGGATGGATGAGTGAGTGGCTAGTATTGAGTAAGACATGACTATAATTTTTATTTTATGTGTTATCATGAAAATAACAGTTTTACTTCTTTATAGTGGACCAATGGGAGGAAGCTGTATGATTTACTGAAAAATATACAAAGTATGATTTTTTTTAATAAAATGTAGTTTTATTATTTCGATGAAGGACTTTGTATAGTTCTAGCAAGCATGCTAGAACATGCTAGTTCTAGTAAGTACTACTTTCACCCCAACACTCCTCTCTAAGAGATTCCACCCCTGCCCTCACACCCCTAACTCATTGGACCAGGGACAGAAACTGACCCAAGCTGAGCTAATGATGAGATTCTCCTTGCTCAGACTTCAGAGTCAAGAAACTAAGAAACAGATTTTTGAGGCAACTGCATTCATTCAGGCTTCAGATATTTGTCAAGCATCTGGAATAAATGATCATTGGGGATATAATGAACAAGATACTTCTCTCCTTGAAGGCATTTACAGTTCAGAAGGAAAAACGTGCTACTGCAATTCACTGAGTTACACGCCATGCCATGGGGATTACGCAGGAGTGCCTAGGAGAGGTACCTTAGCAGTACTGCAAAGGCAGAGAAAGCTTCCCAGCAAAGGTGCTGTCTCAGCCAAAAGAAGGTGTCACAGATCCAGAAGAGAGCTGGCGTGAGGGGAAAGGGTATTTATTCTAAGCAAAGGGAACAGAAAACGCCCACATAGTACATTCAGTCTGGTGTGCAATGAATGACAGGGGAGATTTTCCTGAGACGGGAAAGTGGTCTCCATCATGAAGGCCCTTGTTCGCCTGTACAAAGTCTGGACTCTATGCTGAGGGCCATGAGAGTCCTGAACAAGGGTTTTTAGCAGAGGAGTGTCACATTCAGATGTGTACTCTAATAAAATCCCTGTGGTCTCAGTCAGAGGGAACATGTTGGAAGGAGATATCCCAGTTAGGACATTGTGAAAGAAATCCAGACACAAAATGATGTTGGCAGGAATAAGTCAGTGACAGTGGGAAGAGACAGAGTGGATGGCTAAAGTGTGTTTAGGGTGATGATAGATGGGGAGAGAGGAATTAAGGACTGTGTCCAGGCTTGCAACTTGGGCTGGAAGGAGACTGTGAGGTCATCCTCAGAGACAGGAGACACATGAGGGACCTCAACAAAAAGGTCAGGGCTGGAGCCGTAAATAGGAGTGTTGTCTCTGAAGAATTTCTGAAGCTTTTGGATTGACTTTACCCAGTGAGTTTGAGGAGAAGAAGAACAAAAGAGCCTATGGGTGGAATCCCATGTAACTTCAGCATTTAAGAAGGTGAATGAGGAAGAAGAGCCTACAGAAGAGTTGGAGAAGATATATTCTGAGAGCCAGTTGGAAACCCAAGGAAGAGTGATACTGGGAAAACCAATGGATGAGACCCTCTCCAGAAGGGTCTGATGAATGTCAGCGTTCTAACGAAAACAAGGACAGACTTCACAGTAACTAAATGCTTAGTGATCTCTAACAGACACGTTTCTCTGGATTACAGAAACGTCATTCTTAACAATCAATGGTGGTATTCATCTCTTTGTCCCTAAGAAGATTCCCAATAGTTCCCTTACCTTCACTGTCTGCAGATTCTCCAAGAGCGGAGTCTGCATTCATGAGGGTTTTCTGAATTTGGTTTTCAAATGTTATCACATGTTGGTTCATGAAGTACATTTGAATGTCAGAGTTGAGAGTGTGGAAAAAAGGAGACATAAGGAAATTTTATTTAAAAAATGTTTTTCAACTTTAAGCAAAGCATCTAACAGCCCACTAAGTTTAGCATTTCGCGTGTGTTTATGACCTGTCAAAAACTGCCAGAACTTGACTTGGGATCAAGAAGGAAAAGATGTTGCCTGTTTGTCATCTCTCAGAGCGTCCAACTTCTGAAGGCCACTCTGCAACCAAAAAAGAACTTTCCTTCATCAGGGGACATTTGTCGAAAGAGAGGAACGTTAGTAATAGGATCCAGGCCATGTTATGTTCATTAAACAATTAGGTGCTGATGCCAGTCAGTAATCGCTTTTTTCCATTTTATTTTCAATAATGTCAGTGTTCCTAAGAGACCTGCATGGGATTGGATCTGGTATTTTAATCAGAATTTTAGTGTATTTTCAGTATTGGTAACATCTCCCTCCCTCCTACTTATACTGAGCAATAGACTCTCCTGGGCCTGGTTTGTGCTCCTTCTTCTGAATGTTTAGTCAATTTAATATACACAGTGGACGTATTCTGGGGGAAAAATGCTAGGCTTCCCAGCAGAGTATTTTAAAGATTAGGTGTTGTTTAAAAACAAAGCCATACCATTCATCACAATTATAAGGCAGGAAATACAGCACTCTGCAGGGTTTGATAAGAACTTTCCTTTAAGGACTCTTGTTTTCCTGGCCTCACAAGCACTCCACTTCTCTGAAGGTGATTTTGTGACATCCCTCTGAAGGTTCATGTCCTGGAAAAACTCAATTCTGTTTACTGAGTGCTTTCCACTTAAAACTGTTTCACTGAATGATTGGTGGAATGGGAACGGAAGTACAATAGGAAAGCAAGGCTACCTATCCTCAGGTCCGCGAAGGAAGGCCTGAAGCTCACCAAAGGCCTGGGCCAGACCATGAGCACCGTCTTTCCTCTCCTGGGTTCACACAAGAGGTGCACGCACGGGTGAGAGGGCTCCGATCTCAGCCCACCGACTCTAGGTTTAAGAATAACTTGCTTCATTTTCTCTAACGGCTAAATTCCCAATGCCAAGCTCTTACTTCTCCCGGCTAGCAGAAAAAACAAAGAAAAAAAAAAAAGCTAAACAAACAGAAAATGCATAACCCCAGTCTTTCCTGTGGACCCCTCCCTACTACTGTTTGTGCCAGTCTTTCTGTTAGGTGGTGCCAAGGCCTCTAGGGTGGGGCTCACCTGCCCTCATCTATACAGTCCACCTCTGAGCCAGCCCCCCCGGCCCCTGCCCGTCTGCACTGGTCCTCAGGCCAAGCTCCTCTGTGCCTCTGGCTGCATGTGACTCCCTCCCCACCTAACTCTGCCCCCAAGCACCTCTGTACCCAGCTGACGGCACTTGGCCAGGAAGCAGAGCTTACCCATCCTTCTCCCTGTCACCTCCCTCCTCACTTCCTCCTAGGCGAACAGAATATCGCCCTAGTCTGGGGAAATCGCTTCTTCTTTCCCTATTCAGTACAATCTGCCTCCCCACTCCCACCCCTTTTCTCTTTCAATTGAGTCTTCTTCTGCCAAGGGCTTTGGCTTTTGTTCCCAAAGCTTGGAAGCAATGTCTTTGCTTTATGCCCTGCCACAAACCTCCTGTGAAGCAGGAACACAGAGTCAGCTGTTATCTGCTTGAACAGGAAGGAAGGGAAAGAGGAAAAACAGGACTACCATCTTGGTAGATAGATGGCTCAGCATCTTATCCCACTCAAACACACATCTCCCCTGACCACTGCTCCAGACACCTGGACACCCAGTGTTTGTTTGAAGATATCACTGGTGGCTCAGACAGTAAAGCATCTGCCTGCAATGCAGGAGACCTGGGTTCAATCTCTGGGTCGGGAAGATCCCCTGGAGAAGGAAATGGCAACCCACTCCAGTACTGTTGCCTGGAGAATCCCATGGAGAGGAGCCTTACAGGCTATAGTCCACGGGGTCGCAGAGAGTCCAAGACTGAGCGACTAACTTTCACTTTTACTGCAGCCCCGCTGGCCACATTTCCTGACATCCAAGGGCCCAGGAGCTTAGAGGCCTCCTACACAGACATGTGTGCTGAATAGCAGGGAAGAACAGCCTGGGAGAAACCCTTCCCTTCAGCACAGGAAGGAGCGCTGGCCCAGGCCACTGAGCACAGCACCCGCGGTGTGAACCACTCAGATCCAGCCCTGGAGGCCACCATGCCTTGAAGGGGAGGACCATGTGGAGAGACAGAAAGAATTGTAACCCAGGTAAGGATCCAGATAAGGCTGCGACTGGTCTGCATCTTCCCGCCCCTGCTGCATAGATGCCAAATGAAATACAGAAGAGTGGGACACAGAAGGCGAAGTCCTTTCGCCGCTGACCAGAGGCCGGAGGGTAATCAGAGACATCAAGGACCCCAGGAGCAGCTGGAGAAGGAGAGTGGATGGCGCAAGATGTCCTAGAGGTCCCGGGTGGTTCCGCACCACTGGGCGCTTTGGCAGGTGGTTGGAAGTCATGGAGTGAACACCATGCAGCTGATTAGAAGGCCAGCAGAGAGAGAGAAGAGTAGTGCAAGCAGCGGCCTGAGTTCTGGGGCCAAAACTTCCTGTGCTATGACTCGCATGTTCTCAGAGACACAGGAAAGTGACGAGGAAGTTCTGTCACTGTGCAGGTGGGAACAGGTCCGGGAGGTGCTGCTGTTTTAGCAGAACTAAGGACAAGCTGTTAAAGAACCTTAACAAGGATCTGTAAGCTGAAAGGAGTCAGGAGTTACCCAAAGCCACCACCCCCATGTCTCTATATCAGGATTTTAATCTGAGCACCAGAGTGGAATGGGTGAACCTTTCTTCCGGGAGGGACCTGAGTTTAAATTCCAGGCTTGTTTCTTAGCTATCAAGTTCTTTGGCAAATTGCAGGATCGCTTTTCCCTCCTCTGTAAGTGGGCACAATAGTCTTATAAAGTACACCTAGCATATTACCTGTTGTATAAAGAGGACCAAATAAATGAGAGTTGCTACTATTGTTATTATTATTACTATCACTGTTTTCATCTGATCCCTTGATTTTAGTAGTGAAAACCCAGAGCAAGCACCTAGAGGGTTTTAGACTGTCTTTGGATTTTTGCATTTAGGTCAGGTAAGAGACCAGCGCATGTAATCAAATGTCCAGTGGGTGACATCTGAGAGACCTTAGACTCACTCTATTCACTCATTAAGGTCATACACTTGGATCGTCATAATTCTCTTGGGGTTTGGGGACTGAGTCTGCAAAAAAAGATGGCATTTGCTGAACCTAAGCTGTGAACAGCTGTGCTGGGCTAGAAATAGCTTCCCAAGCAATGTCTTTCTTTGCCAAGTCAAAGGCACCGCTTACAGTGGGCTTGGAACCACAGAACATCCAACAGGAGAGGTCCCTTTCTCAGGGTGACACCCAGCAATCTTGCACCTTCAGGACAGGGCAATGACCAATTTCTAGAGCACATTCTTTGGCCTGATTTGGTACAAAGACACAAGAAAAGACTCAGAGGCAAGAGAAGCCTCAGCGATTTATTATAGGGAAGTAGGTTCATTAAATCAAAACCCCAGCAGGAACTGTAAGTTAGAGAACTTCCAAAGCTTTGACTCCCACATCTTCTGTTGCCTGTTGTCAAGCGCATTTGTGGATGTAATAGCCAAGTCTGTGTCCCCAAAATCCAAGCCAACCGAAGAAAGCAATGCATTTGGTGGAAAAATCATAAAAAAATAAAGACACCCTAATAAAGCAGTTGGACTATTCCCACTGCATTTTGACCAGAAAAGAGAGCTATGGAAAGATTCTGTCACCATCTGTGCTCTGCTGGCCATAAAATCATAAATCAGAGAAGGCTGGCAATGGAAGGACTTCAGAGGTATAACCCAGCCGCTCATCCATGCCCAGAGTCTTACAGCTAATGCGAGGCAGCTTTGGGACTAGAACCCAAAGGGCTTCGAGTCCCAGCCAGGGCCCTTTCTACCCTTCAGGCAGCTATCCCAGAGGTGGCAAGAGCTCACGTTTTCGGAAAGCACTCCAAGCTCATTAGCAAAAATGTGCCGCTTAATCGCCAGTTCGTACTTGCATCTGGGGATCAGGGACAAGAATAACACTGCATGTTGAATCCAAAGGGACCAGGAGGCCAATAAGAACACAGGCTGCCTTCTGATCAGACTGTGCTCCAAGTTCATTTCCAAGCCATTTGTTTGGACATCACAGCATACAATAGAAACAACTGTATAAATGGTTAACTTCCCAGGTCAATCTAGAGAAGCTTCTTTAATATATAACTTTATTGTGATACCTGACTACTCCTGATATTCCAACTCTAACAAGCCACCAATTTATGTCTGTTTTGTAAATAGAAAAGACAAGTTCCAGGCTTCAGCTTGGAAGGCAGCAATATCGTGCCCATTTTTTCCTCCAGTGGGAGTGGTTTCCCTTGCAGTTGCCTGGGACTCTAGGGCCTGGGGGACAAGGGAAGAAGCAGAAACTCTTCCCTAGGCTCTGGGAACTTACTCTTACATAGACCCTTGGGAGGTGCTGGTCATCAGCAAAGGTCTCAATGGTCTAAGGTAAAATATAAGAATAAAGTGTCAGGGCAGAAAGTTTTTCACAAAGCAAAGTGTATTCAATTTAAAGAACCACCCTTGTATTCTTGAGATGACTCTGATCAATTCTGGGTGTTGAATTATCTTTTTGGAAATGACTGTAGTCAATGGTACTTGTTTTCTTAATATTCTTTCTCGGAAAAAACCTATGGGCAATCCTATGTTGATGGTCTCCAGAACTGCATCCCAAAATTCAGAGAACCCCAATCCTGAGAACCACTGCTCAACACGTCCCCATTTCTCGGGTGAGCTGAGGAAGGTTTTTTTTTTTTTTTTTTTTTTTTTTATTTTTAAACTTTACATAACTGTATTAGTTTTGCCAAATATCAAAATGAATCCGCCACAGGTATACATGTGTTCCCCATCCTGAACCCTCCTCCCTCCTCTCTCCCCATTCCATCCCTCTGGGTCGTCCCAGTGCACCAGCCCCAAGCATCCAGTATCGTGCATCAAACCTGGACTGGCAACTCGTTTCATACATGATATTTTACATGTTTCAATGCCATTCTCCCAAATCTTCCCACCCTCTCCCTCTCTCACAGAGTCCATAAGACTGTTCTACACATCACTGTCTCTTTTGCTGTCTCGTACACAGGGTTATTGTTACCATCTTTCTAAATTCCATATATATGCGTTAGTATACTGTATTGGTGTTTTTCTTTCTGGCTTACTTCACTCTGTATAATAGGCTCCAGTTTCATCCACCTCATTAGAACTGATTCAAATGTATTCTTTTTAACGGCTGAATAATACTCCATTGTGTATATGTACCACAGCTTGCTTATCCATTCATCTCCTGATGGACATCTAGGTTGCTTCCATGTCCTGGCTATTATAAACAGTGCTGCGATGAACATTGGGGTACATGTGTCTCTTTCCCTTCTGGTTTCCTCAGTGTGTATGCCCAGCAGTGGGATTGCTGGATCATAAGGCAGGTCTATTTCCAGTTTTTTAAGGAATCTCCACACTGTTCTCCATATTGGCTATACTAGTTTGCATTCCCACCAACAGTGGAAGAGGGTTCCCTTTTCTCCACACCCTCTCCAGCATTTATTACTTGTAGACTTTTGGATCGCAGCCATTCTGACTGGTGTGAAATGGTACCTCATAGTGGTTTTGATTTGCATTTCTCTGATAATGAGTGATGTGGAGCATCTTTTCATGTGTTTGTTAGCCATCTGTATGTCTTCTTTGGAGAAATGTCTATTTAGTTCTTTGGCCCATTTTTTGATTGGGTCATTTATTTTTCTGGAGTTGAGCTGTAGGAGTTGCTTGTATATTCTCGAGATTAGTTGTTTGTCAGTTGCTTCATTTGCTATTATCTTCTCCCATTCTGAAGGCTGTCTTTTCACCTTGCTTATAGTTTCCTTTGATGTGCAGAAGCTTTTAAGGTTAATTAGGTCCCATTTGTTTATTTGTGCTTTTATTTCCAATATTCTGGGAGGTGGGTCATAGAGGATCCTGCTGTGATGTATGTCAGAGAGTGTTTTGCCTATGTTCTCCTCTAGGAGTTTTATAGTTTCTGGTCTTACATTGAGATCTTTAATCCATTTTGAGTTTATTTTTGTGTATGGTGTTAGAAAGTGTTCTAGTTTCATTCTTTTACAAGTGGTTGACCAGAGTTCCCAGCACCACTTGTTAAAGAGATTGTCTTTAATCCATTGTATATTCTTGCCTCCTTTGTCAAAGATAAGGTGTCCATATGTGCGTGGATTTATCTCTGGGCTTTCTATTTTGTTCCATTGATCTATATATCTGTCTTTGTGCCAGTACCATACTGTCTTGATAACTGTGGCTTTGTAGTAGAGCCTGAAGTCAGGTAGGTTGATTCCTCCAGTTCCATTCTTCTTTCTCAAGATCGCTTTGGCTATTCGAGGTTTTTTGTATTTCCATACAAATTGTGAAATTATTTGTTCTAGCTCTGTGAAGAATGCTGTTGGTAGCTTGATAGGGATTGCATTGAATCTATAGATTGCTTTGGGTAGTATACTCATTTTCACTACATTGATTCTTCCAATCCATGAACATGGTATATTTCTCCACCTGTTAGTGTCCTCTTTGATTTCTTTCACCAGTGTTTTATAGTTTTCTATATATAGGTCTTTAGATTCTTTAAGTAGATATATTCCTAAGTATTTTATTCTTTCCGTTGCAATGGTGAATGGAATTGTTTCCTTAATTTCTCTTTCTGTTTTCTCATTATTAGTGTATAGGAATGCAAGGGATTTCTGTGTGTTGATTTTATATCCTGCAACTTTACTATATTCATTGATTAGTTCTAGTAATTTTCTGGTGGAGTCTTTAGGGTTTTCTATGTAGAGGATCATGTCATCTGCAAACAGTGAGAGCTTTACTTCTTCTTTTCCAATTTGGATTCCTTTTATTTCTTTTTCTGTTCTGATTGCTGTGGCCAAAACTTCCAAAACTATGTTGAATAGTAATGGTGAAAGTGGGCACCCTTGTCTTGTTCCTGACTTTAGAGGAAATGGTTTCAATAAAAATATGGAACGCTTCACGAATTTGCGTATCATCCTTGCGCAGGGGCCATGCTAATCTTCTCTGTATCGTTCCAATTTTAGTATATGTGCTGCCGAAGCAAGCACTGGGGAAGGTTTTTGCTGTACTGTCCATCCCTCAGGGCTCTGAGAGAGATGAGCCAAGCCAAAGCGAGCTGATGAAGCTGGGATATCCCTCATCCTTTACCATTAGTGCGTGGAGCCATATGGCTCTCTCATAAATTAAATGTCCCAAAAGAAGGTCTGGTTGGGATTAACTTTCTCTGATGATTTAGAAGACAAATTCTGCATGGGCCAGGGGTACCTCTCTTAAACTTTTAATTGAGACTGTGGCAGGAGATTCAGAGAAGGCGATGGCACCCCACTCCAGTACCCTTGCCTGGAAAATCCCATGGATGGAGGAGCCTGGTAGGCTGCAGTCCATGGGGTCGCGAAGAGTCGGACACGACTGAGCGACTTCACTTTCACTTTTCACTTTTATGCCTTGAAGAAGGAAATGGCAACCCACTCCAGTGTTCTTGCCTGGAGAATCCCAGGGATGGGGGAGCCTGGTGGGCTGCCGTCTGTGGGGTCGCACAGAGTCGGACACGACTGAAGTGACTTAGCAGCAGTGGCAGGAGATTAGATGGACCTCAGACTGAGCAGCTGGAGTCTGTCCCCATGTGGACAGATACTCCAAGATCAAGATAATGGCAGGAACAAGGAGGAGCTGAGTCCTGCCTAGATAAGAGAGAGAGACCACATATTTCTCATTCTTGAGGTCAAGGAGACCTTCCTGACTACCCCAGCACAGAAAAGCCCCTTGGGGGTCAAAGAGAGAGGGGGTGCCACCCTATAGTAGGTGATATCAGTCATAGGCCTCTTCGCTAGAACCCATCTTGGCTAAGAAATGCATGCACATACATGGGAGGACCCTGATTTAAACCAAATATAGACTCAGAGTCAGGCAAAGCAAGATGGCCAGAGGAAATGTGAAAGAAATGCCCCATGTAAGTGAGTCAAACTACCACGAGGGTGCTGCTCTTTCCCAGAGCCTGCCTGTATGCGTCTATTCACACGAACTCTTTTTTTCCCCTAAAAAACACTTTATGTGTTTCACTACTTTCTATCCCTTTGTGAAAATTCATTTTCTACAAAGCCATACAGGCCAGGGTCCTGTCCCTGGTCTAGTGGATAGGATTCAGCGCTTTCACCGCCACAGCTTGATTTCAGTCCTGGCCGGGAACTGAAGCCCTGTTTCAAGTCGCTGCAGGCCGAGGCCACCTGCGATCGAGACTGATTAGAAACCTATTATATTTCAGGTGGAGACTAGTCATTCAGTTAGGAGCTAGCTACCACGTCATGAGGAGTGTGTGAGATGACCAAGCAAATTAAACCACACGTTTTCAGGGAAACATTTAATGTACCCAGGAATGGGGCCCTTAAAATAATGTTAAAACATCAATCTGATTAAAATATTAATTAAAAAACTTATTATCAGATATTTTTGAGACAGATTTGGTAGGCCTTGTTAAGTAAGCATTTTTTATTTGTGTTGTTCTGCTCTTGAAAGCAAAGCAAAACCAAATAAAAGCAAAAGCCATATTCACATCCCATCGTTCCCCTTTCTGTGCTCGTGGAAATCCCACCTAAACAGCCCTTTACTTCTTTCCTCTCTTGGATGCTGCCTTAATTCAGGCTCTCATCACTTCCTGCCCCAAACCTGGTTTTCAGACTTCCATTTTAAAATCACAGCATACTTTCCTCAACGTCTATACGAAAATCCAGTTCATAAACAGAAAACTGCTTTACCTGGACCAGGGTGAGGGCTGGTTCCCAGTGGCCTCACCCCTTGCCTCCATCATTCATTCATTCAATGTATTAATTGAAAACCACTGGTCTAGTCTATCAACTTAACTTCCTAACTGGGTCTCCTGCTCTGAGTCACTTGTCTCTATCATATTCTGTCCATCCTGGTAATAGGACTATTTTTCTAAAACTCAGATCTGATCTTGTCACTGCCCTTTTCAGAAACTTTCAATTCTGTCCTTACTGTGTGTGATGTCTTGACTCTATGGTGTCAGCCACATCTGAGCCTTTACCAAGGAAAAGGATCTAGATAGAAGCTATAAGAGTTGATTTTATATTTGCAAATGATGCAACCATCAGGGCTTAATTTTCAAAATAAACAGCTCATACAACTCAATAACAAAATTTAACAAACAACACAATTTAAAAATGGGCAGACGACCTAGATAGATATTTCTCCAAAAAAAGACATACAGATGGCCAATAGGCACATGAAAAGATGCTTATCATCACTAATTTTAGAGAAATGCAAATCAAAACTACAGTGAGGTACCACTTCACACTGGTTAGAATGGCCATCACCAAAAAGTCTACAAACAATAAATGCTCTGGAGATGGTGTCGAGAAAAGGGAACCCCCCTACACTGTTGATGGGGATGTAAGTTGGTGCACTTACTATGGAGAACAGTGTGGAGGTTCCTTAAAAGAACTAAAAATAGAGCTACCCTATCACCCAGCAGTTCCACCCCTGGGCACACACCTAGACAAAAGCATAACTAGAAAAGATACGTGCACTCCTAGGTTTATAGCAGCGCTATCCACAGCAGCCAAGATATGGAAGCAGCCTAAATGTCCATCGACAGATGAGTGGATAAAGAAAACGTGGTACATATTTACCAGTAATGGAATATTACACAGCCATAAAAAAGAATGAAATAAAGCCATGCCATTTACAGCAACATGGTCTATCTCTAGGTCTATCTCTAGGATAGACCTAGAGATCTTCATACTAAGTGAAGTCAGAAAGAGAAAGACAAATGCCATATGCTACCACTCATATGTGGACTCGAAAATAAAACACAAGTGGACTTATCTGTGAAACAGACAGACATAGAGAGTAGATTTGTGGTTGCCAAAGGAGAGGGGAGGGTCAGGGAGGGAAGGACTGGGAGTCTGGGATTGGCAGATGCAAACTATGATACAGAGAATGGATAAACAACAAGGTCCTTCTGTAAGCACGGGGAACTGTATTTAGTATCCTGTGATAAACCATAATGGAAAAGACTATCAAAGAAGAATATATGTGTATATATATATGCATAATTAAATCATTTTGCTGTATAGCAGAAATTAACACAACACTGTAGATCAACTCTACTGCAGGAAAACTTTTAAAAACGAGGTGATTTTATTGAAGACTCAGTGAGACATGGGGGGACCATGGGAGATACTTCAGTGCAGGTAGTGAAGTGAGACACACAGTCGGGACGGCCGCCTCAGCAGCTCCGGAGAGGAAGCAGCGCTGCTGCGTCCTGGTTGGAGGTACTGGAGTGTGTACCCCTGGTGGTAGCAGGGGACCACTAATGCCCCGGGGTCCCAGGGTCCAAGGAGGATGTGTGCGGGGTGAGGGGTGGGCCCACGGCAGAGTGGGGGCAGTTGCACCAGCAGCGGCAGAGGGCTTTTTTGGGAGCATGAGCGAGCCTCTGCGGATGCCGGCACTGTTTGTAGGACACTCATTTGGAGCAGGTCAGGAGTGAATAAGAGCCTGAGTTAGTACCATCACTTGGCTACCTTTATTCCTATGTTCTGATGAGAGCTGAGGTTGTCTTGGGTCATATGGGCTTTAAGAAAACAGTTCCTGAGAAAGTTAATGAGAAATAGTTGTCACGGTTAAAACATATCCTTCCATCACCCTTTCTCAAAGAACTGAGTTCATATCATGTAGAAGATGTTCTGTAGTGGGGACATTTTGACTGAAGTAGCTAATTAAGGGCTGACACGGAGAACTGGAGTCCTGGGCCCGTCACAAATCTCCCCAAGGCCTTGGCTGTGGTGTCAGCAGATTTATGCTTTGTAGGCAGTTTGTTCCCTTACCTGGTTTGCAGCAACGGGATGGGGTGAAGGTGAACAAGACGAGTCATCTTACAGTGGTGACTTCTGAAGTGGGATATGGCTTGGGGTTCCTTAGTGGATTAGAGGTGACCTGTGTTTAAATCTCGTGTGCCTGAATGGGGTGTAGCCCCAACTAAGAGCTGTTTGACATATGAGGCAAGGATGCCTTCAAAGTGTCCTGGATGGGTCAGAACAGGACTAACATTGTCTTAACCAAGACACAGGCCCACATTTTAACTTGTTGTTCCTTGGGGTCCTTCCCTGACTTCAGCACGAACATGATCAGGACCTCGCAGCTGCCCAGGGGGCAAGCACAGGCTTCCTACTTTAGCTGCTGGTAGGCAGAAGTTCCAGAGACGGCAATGGCACCCCACTCCAGTACTCTTGCCTGGAAAATCCCATGGATGGAGAGGCCTGGTAGGCTGCAGTCCATGGGGTTGCTGGGAGTCGGACATGACTGGGCGACTTCACTTTCACTTTTCACTTTCATGCATTGGAGGAGGAAATGGCAACCCACTCCAGTGTTCTTGCCTGGAGAATCCCAGGGACGGTGGGGCCTGGTGGGCTGCTGTCTATGGGGTCGCACAGAGTTGGACACGACTGAAGCGACTTAGCAGCAGCAGCAGGATCAGGCAGAAGTTCAGTTCCTCCCAGGTATGCTTGTTAAACCCCGATCACGAACCATCTGTTTTCAGTGTTTTCCCAGGTTGCCCTCTGAATGCAGGGAGGATGGAGTGTTTTGCAAACACTGCAGCTATTAGCTTCCCTGCTGATCACACTTCAGGGCAATGGGACACTTTTCTAATGGTAAACTCTCCTTAAGCTTGAGTCATTTAAAATGTTTGCGATCAGCAATGTTCAGTTCAGTTCAGTTCAGAGGAAGCATATTACAGCTGACCAAGCAGAAAGGCCTCTGGAAGTCTCTGCCTCTGCTCTGTGATCCCATGGTCCAATTCTCCTTTCTCAAAGAAAGAATTTAACCTTCAGGAAGGATGGGCTGGAAATTTTCTCTGAATCTTTTCAGTGATATCATCAAATGTGATCTGGTCTCCCTTGCTTGCTAAATGGCAGAGGATACATTTGTAACCCGTATCTGAAGGCTCCAAGGAGGTCTTGGATACTCTCTGTATAAATAAAGGACAGGGATTGCCCCTCGTTCTGAGTGAGCAGAGCTGCCCCAAGGTGCTCTCATCACTCGTCTCATTTGTATGGCTGGCTCCTGCCCTCTTGGGAGAGGTACCTGAAGACCTCCTAGGCTGTGTCAGGAGGGAATTTGATCACTAGCTCTCCGGTGACTTGAGAGACTGAATTGTTTGTGTATTTATCAGCTACTTGCACATTATCTTCTATATATTGCTTGTTCAGATCTTGCTTATTTTTTTGACTGTGCTGTGCTTTGTCGCTTAGTGTCTGACTCTTTGCGACCCCGTGGACTGTAACCTGCCAGGCTCCTCTGTTCATGGGGATTCTCCAGGCAAGAATACTGCAGTGGGTTGCCATGCCCTCCTCCAGGGGATCTTCCCCACCCAGGGATTGAACCTGGGTCTCCTGCATTGCAGGTGGATTCTTTTACCCATGAGCCACCAGGAAAGCTTTTGTGTGTGTGTGTGTGTGTGAGTGTGTGTGTGTGTGTAACTGAATCAATTTGCTGTACAACATAAATTAACACAACACTGTAAATCAACTATACTTCAGTTGGAATACATTTTTTAAAAAAGAGGCTTGATAACTTTTGAATGAGCGTCTGGAAATCTAGGGCAGGGTCACATAGGAAATAGAGGATGATTCGTCTGAAATATTTACTCTCTAGCCCTTCATAGAAAAAGTTTGCTGGAAAAAAAAAAAAGAAAGAAAAAGTTTGCCGAGCCCTGCCTCCATGGTGCACCTTCTTCTAGTAATAAAACAGTACAAATTGTAACCACAAGGAGATACCAGTTCACATACTCATCAGATTATCAGAAATCCTGAAGTGAGAAATGAAACACACATATTAACAAAGAGATGTGTGTGAGTATGTTTGCTGTAGCCTGTTGGTCAGAATTCTTAAACTGGGCAATTTTTCACCAGGAAAAGAAGATTTTGCTATATGCATATAGTGGAATACATTTTTGAGATTTTGGCTATAAACCTTCAAAACACCAAGCTGAGTGGAAAAAAAAAAAAAACTAAACTAAAACAATTTGCCGAATGATGCAAAGCTCCAATACTTTGGTCACCTGATGCAAAGAGCCAACTCATTGGAAAAGACTCTGATGCTGGGAAAGATTGAGGGCAAGAGAAGAAGAGGGTGACAGAGGATGAGGTGGTTGGATGGCATCACCAACTCAATGGACATGAGCTTAAGCAAAATCCGGGAGATAGTGAAGGACAGGGAAGCCTGGCGTGTTGCAGTCCATGGGGTTGGAAAGAATTGGACATGACTGAACAACAATTTACATAAAATTTGTAAATATGCAAATGTAATCTGCTGCTGTGGGTGAAGGATACATAATGAGCTAGATGAGTCTCCAAAGGCTGGTCTAGGCCCATGGGTGGAGGGCTAGGCTGAGATCCAGGTTGTGTGGCGGGGAGAGGGGACTCTTCCCCAGGCTTGCAGCTCCAGGTTTCAACAGCTTTCGTGCAGTGAAGAAACACTGGGTGAGAGACCTCTCAACCATGGACTCACTCACTGTCATGCCCTTTTAGTCTGGAAGTCAATGTACTCTCATATGGGAATTTCTTGCCCAGTTATAAATGCCCACATTTTATTTGCTGAATCATCAGCATCTTCAAGGTTCTAGTTAAATGGACTGCTCATATATAGGATAAATCCATATAAAATACATAAATATCAAATTCAAGAAAAGAGTTACCCCTGAGATGAAGGTGGAGGACAGAAGAAAAGGGGTTAAGAAGACATCCCAGTGGCTATAAGGTATCTATAATGATTTGTCTCTTTATAGCATAGGAATCAGTATGACAAAGTGTTATGATCTGATTAAGCTGGGAGAGGGCATGTGAATGGGATCTACAGGGTGAATGGAAGTTGGCGCATAGAGAATTGAGCTTCTTGGTAGAAAATGAGAAACATCTATTTTTATGAGAAGAGGATGGTCAGAACTGGTACGCAATCTAGGCCGCTACGCTAACTGTTCTATACTCTACAAACATTTGTTGAATGGAGGAATTTAGCACATTCTTAATAAGCAGCACAGTAGGTGGCAGGGGTCCAGCGCTAGGATGAGACACAGCTCCTGCCTTGAAGGCACGCACAGCAGCGAGGGGAGTCCACCATGCGCCAGGACTGAAGCTCCTGTGGAGAGGGATGGGAACACAGCACACCTGCCTGAGCACACAGCTGTGGGGGCAGGGGGACCACCGATCTGGGGAGAGGAGGGGGGCGAAGAGGATTCTTCAAGCAGGGAGTGGGAACTCAGCTGCTGAGACACAAAGGCACCTCCTACGGAGGAGAAAGGGCACAACATGCTCAGGGAAGGGGGGAAGCACAGCTGGATGTGTGTGCCAAGTGTGTGTGTGTACGCGAGCGTAGCATCATTGAGTAAAAACTAAGGCCATCTCAGATAGAAGGGGTTGGGAAGGCTCTGACTGGCTTTCTAACTTGTACTTCCTTCCCAGGCATGAGAGCTACTGAGGCTGGAAAGCTTGGAGCGTTAGAAAGGGCGGTGTGATAAGACCTGTCCTCAGAAGTATTTCCCAAAACCAGAGGGAGGAGTAAGTGAGAGCAGGAGGCCAGGAGGCGCAGTGGAAGGCGCTGAAACATGCCCAGGCAAGAGATGACAGCAGCCTGTGTTCAAAGAGTGGCTGTGGGGATGGAGAGGCAGGGAATGAGCAATGGCCCTGTGGAGGCGAGGCCAGGGGGGTGTCATAATCACCCTGAAGGCACTGACCCTCCAACCCTCACGGAGCTAGATCTCCACAGGAGATGCCCTTGGACAGAGGCAGATGGCCACGAGTTGGCCCAGGGTCTCTGCAGCTGGGATTGCATTTCCCCTCAGCACAGCTCCCCAACTTCCCCACAGAGGCTGGTACAGAGCTATTTGCTTAGTAGGCGCTCAGTTACTCAGGAGAGCAGAAGGAAGTGATAGGCTGTGTCAGAAACACTGGAGGGTTTTCTTAGCTCTGGGCACTTGAGATGGAAGGAGGCAAGCTTTCAAAGCCTCGGGGTCACCATCACCCAGTCATAGAGGGGCAGCGCTGTGACCTTGATCACCAAAGAGGCACAGACAGCCCAGTGGAGCAGAGGGAGCCCACACGGGGCTTGAGGGAACCTGAGCTCTCTGTCTTGCTCTGCTTCCTCCTGACAAGACCCACTCTGGCCCTCAGTTTCCTCATGAACTGAAAGGGGCAGGGATCAGAGGATCCTGAAAAATCCTCTGTCAAGATGATTTGGCTGCAGGCAACAAAAATTGACTTCAGCAAACTGAGGCACAAAAGGAAATCTATTACAGGGATATGTAATAGCTCTCAGAATTGAAGGGCAGACTGGAGAACAAGGTTTGGAAGAGGATAGGAAGCAGGACAGCTGCAGAGTCCCACTGGAAGGGCTGAATCCCTCATCTGTAGGGTGGAGGAAGTGGGTAGTGGGGGCCTCTCAAACGCTGGAGCTCAAACAGCCTCCCCATCCTTGTTTCACTCAGACTGATATTCACGTCTAACTGGCCTCCCCCAATCACAAGTCCATCCCCGCTTGGCGAAGGTAAATGAGGGTGCATGGATTGACACGTCTTCTAAGCCACACGCTGCAAGGAAAGGATAATTCCCGAAAGAAAATGTGATGGTTGTAACCCCAAGAAAGTAAAACGGATACTGACTGCCAACAGTGCTTTACAAGTTCAGGGTTTCCATGGGGCTCTAAAATTCAATGACCCAGAGCATGTGGTGGGACATGGGTTGTAGATGGAACCTCAGAATTGAGGGGCCAGAGACCCCTTGCTCTCTCCAGTGGGGTGAAGGGGTGGTGGGGGGTGAAGGGTAAGTAGGGGTGGGGAAAGGGGCATCAAAAGGAGGGGCCTCAGCTTGGGGGTTCTGGGAGCTCTTTCCTCTCCTGAGGGCACCTTTCTTTAATCAAGAGCTACAGCTTCCCTGGGGGCTTTGTGAAATTGCTTGCTGGATCCTTCTGAAGTCAGAGGATTAGAGGTAATTCCAAAACGTCTCCTTGGAGTCCCTGCCTCAGACAGCCCAGACTAGGCCTAATGAGGAAAAGGGGCCAAGGAGCTAATATTTTCAGAGGACTCTGGGGAGGATCCCCCAGAAAATCTTCTCAAATTCTGGGGAAAAAAGTTTTAAAAAAATAACTAAAACTGGAATCTATGACACATCAGCCAATGGAAGCTGAGTTCTCGTGAGGACAACCACGAAATCAGGAATTATTCACAGTGAAAGGAAGAGCATTTGTGGGTTTTCAGAGAGCTTCAAGCAGGACTGAAACGCAGGTTCTGGTGCCAGGCATGTCTAGGGACATGGAGAGGGTCATTTTAATCATTACATGTCACTCAATCTAGGGCTGCAGTTCCAAGGTCTGGAGGCAGAGCAGCATCATAACCTGAGTCCCAGAGACTCCGTTTCTGAGGAGGCTCTAAAGGCTACAAATGGTCCAGCACAACCCAGACCTAAAAACAGACTCAAGTAAAGGCATGAGTTGGGAAATGTGGGGAAGAGAGAGCCTAGGAGGTGGTGACTCCAAGCGCAGTCACTTGAAGGAGGGGGCAAGGACTGACTGAAGAGTTCCAGGGCATCCAGCCTGGGCTACCCCTACTTGCCAAGGAGCTAAATGTGGAGTTGCCTAAATGTGATGTCATCACAGCAGACGGGCTCCATTTGCACATTCTTTTCATCCGGGAAGAGGGAGATATTCTCTGCCCTCAAATGCTAAATCTTACCCACATCTTCATCCAACAAGCGATCCAACTTGATCTACAGACACTACAGCTTGACCCAACACCTAAGAATGGTCTTTGGGTGCCTGAGATCAGTCAGGATGAAGAGAAAGAATAAAATAGGTGGGGCTCGAAACTTCATTCAGAGGAGAGAAGTGGAACAAAGCTGAAAGGCTGGCTCATGTTGTGGAAGCAGGGAACACACCTTGCACATGTAAGAGCCTGGGTGGCTGAGAGCAAGAACTCTGGGCTGCTCATGGTACTCCTCCGGGAACTCTAAGTCCGTATATGCCTGGGAGAGCATTTCACAAAGTGGTAGGCTCCCTGGGAGCCTTTTTGCTTGATTTTTTCTCTTTGTGTGTGGGTAGTTATCATTTACTTATGTCATTTCCTCTGCAGTAGAGTCTGTTTCACATCTGTCTGACAGATCTTTGATGTCAAGGATGGTGTCTCAGTGATCTTGGCATCCCAGAATCTGGCACCATCCTTCGCATGTCATCAGACCTGTCACTGTGGTTGTGTTGGATGGAGAGCACCATGGACACAAGGTTGCTTGCAAAAGACACTGTGTTATCCACTTGTGCTGATTTAGACTCTAAAAAAAGAATCCATAATGACCACCTGGTGTTAATTACAGCCAGCTCCTTACTGCGTTTCCCCATCCTATAGGTCCTCAGAAATGCAGCTCTATCTGCACACACTGACTCAGAGTTGTGACCATTTGGGTGGCCCTCTGTTTTTCTGAAGAGGAGGGAGAGGCACCTGCCGTAAGTGGAGGCTACTTGGGCAGCCCCAGTGCCTGCCTCTGAACATTCCAGGTCCTCCCATCCTCCTCCTAAGCTATTGCACACATTTATCTCTTGTTGACAAGCATCTGGCCAAAAAAAAAAGGCATAGGAATTATCAATGCGAATGAAGAAAAGTGCTTTCCCATCCAAGCATTTCAAACTCAGCTGCCTTTGCTCTATTGGTCCAGGACTTTAGGGATGATTTTGAGGGTAAGGAGCCCGGCCTGGACTCTTACCCTCCGGGGAAACAGTGCCAACAGGGGATTTTTTGCGTAGTCTCTTGCTGACTGGCAATATGAGCTGGACATTGGAATGGGGGGTAAACTATAGTTTTGAGGAATAGATATTTCTTCTACTTAAAAAAAAAACAAAACTAACATTTATCCTAATCTAGAAGGTTGTTGTTGTTCAGTAGCTCAGCATGTTCAACTCTTTGCGACCCCATAGACTGAAGCATGCCAGGCTTCCCTGTCCTTCACCATCTCCCACAGCCTGCTCAAACTCATGTCCACTGAGTCAGTGATGCCATCCAACCATCTCATCCTCTGTGGCCCTCTTCACCTCTTCCCTTCAATCTTTCCCAGCCTCAGGATCTTTTCTAATGAGTCAGCTCTTCACATCAGATGGCCAAAGAACATATTTGTACCATTTCACTTTCCTCACTAGGCCTGTGAATATTCAGGTAAGCCCTTCATCAATGGAGCCTAATCAGGGATGTGGACAAAGACACACTTAGCCTGGGTGAGCCTGGGGTGAGTTTCTAGGGCTGCAGAGGGTGAGAGGTATCGGCTGACGGGCACTGTCTGTGCATGGGAACCTAGGAGCAGTCAAGAGAAATGGGCACACCTACATATTTCTGGTGCTTATCTCTGGAAGGTGAAATAGCTGGTAATATTTATTTATTCTTTGGTTTTTCCATTGGTCACGTATGGATGTGAGAGTTGAACTATAAAGAAAGCTGAGCGCTGAAGAATTGATGCTTTCGAATTGTGGTGTTGGAGAAGACTCTTGAGAGTCCCTTGAACTGCAAGAAGATCCAACCAGTCCATCTTAAAGGAGATCAGTCCTGGGTGTTCATTGGAAGGACTGATATTGAAGCTGAAACTCCAATACTTTGGCTCCCTGATGTGAAGAGCTGGCTCATTTGAAAAGACCCTGATGCTGGGAAAGACTGAAGGAGGAGAAGGGGACGACAGAGGATGAGACTGTTGGATGGCATCACCGACTTAATGGACATGGTTTGGGTGGACTCTGGGAGTTGGTGATGGGCAGGGAGGCCTGGCATGCTGCGGTTCATGGGGTCGCAAAGGGTTGGACACGACTGAGCGACTGAACTGAACTGAATGTTTTTCTGTATCAGCTGGATTTGGGGATAATGAGCATGGAATACTTAGCAATCAGAAAAATTAAACAGTCATTTTTGAAAGGGATATTGTGTGTTCTCCAAACACATCCTGCTCAAGGCAGCCCCCTCCGCAACCTGTTCCTTCTTGCCCTGCTGGGGCTACTCGTGTGTGCGCTGGTTCTCAGGGGCTCCCCAGCCCCATATCTCAAGACCTGTTCCTTTGCAGAGCACTCCTGACAAGACCACAAAGATATCCCTCCCTTACACAAAGCTCAGCAATGCCTTCAGGCTGAGACTTTCTCATATCCTTGTATCGATCTCTTCCCAATTGATAATTTATAATTCCCAATTTTATAATTGATTTCAGTATATTTGTAATTGGTTTTTAAATGCTCAAGTAATGTGGACTAATTCTCCTTGTAAAAATAAAATTACCCCTGGTTTCCTCCCGCCAGAGAATTTAATAGGGTTAAATAACTGTTATTGTGTGTTTCCTTCCAGTTTTCTCTGTTATGTACTTAAATGCACTCATAGATACTATATCGTCTATTTTTGTTTTCTATTTTCATAAATAGTATATTTTCAGGTATTCTAATTTGCTTATTTTGCTCAACACTATGTCTTGAATATCTACCCATTCAATATTTCTTTCAGAGCTACATGGTATTCTAAGGTATATTTAGTAATTCTTTTTTGTTGCACATCTAGATTGTTTCCAGATTTTCATTGTTAAAAGCACTGAATGCTTTTAACTTAGGAATGCCTCTTTGTGCATAAGGATAAGTGTTGCTTGAGGAGAGTTACTGAGAAATTTTCACTTCTGAGTAAGATGATATGTGATTAAAAAAAAAAATTTCTTGCTGTTGTTCAGTCACTCAGTAGTGTCCAAGTCTTTGCAACCCCACGAACTGCAGCACCCCAGGCTTCCCTGTCCTTCACCATCTCCCTGGACTTGCTAAGAAGTCAGCTCTTCACATCAGGTGGCCAAAGTATTGGAGCTCCAGCTTCAGCATCAGTCCTCCCAATGAATATTCAGGACTGATTTCCTTTAGGATGGACTGGTTGGATCTCCTTGCAGTCCAAGGGACTCTCAAGAGTTCTCCAACACCACAGTTCAAAAGCATCAATTCTTTGGCACTCAGCTCTCTTTATGGTACAACTCTCACATCAATACATGACTACTTTAAAAAACCATAGCTTAGACTATACAGACCTTTGTTGGCAAAGTAATGTCTCTGCTTTTTAATACACTGTCTAGGTTGGTCGTAGCTTTTCTTACAAGGAGCAAGCATCTTTTAATTTTATGGCTGCAGTCACCATCTGCAGTGATTTTGGAGCCCAAGAAAACAAAGTCTGTCACTGTTTCCATTGTTTCCCCATCTATTTGCCATGAAGTGATGGGACCAGATGCCATGATCTTCGTTTTCTGAATGTTGAGCTTTAAGCCAACTTTTTCACTCTCCTCTTTCACTTTCATCAAGAGGCTCTTTAGTTCTTCTTCACTTTCTGTCATAAGGGTGCTGTCACCTGCATATCTGAGGTTATTGATATTTCTCCCGGCAGTCTTGATTCTGGCTTGTGCTTCATCTAGTCCAGCATTTCTCATGATGTACTCTGCATATAAGTTAAATAAGCAGGGTGACAATATACAACCTAGACGTACTCCTTTCCCAATTTGGAACCAGTTCATCGCTCCATATCTGGTTCTAACTGTTGTTTCTTGACTTGCATACAGGTTTCTCAGGAGGCAAGTAAGGTGGTGTGGTATTCCAATCTCTTTAAGAATCTTCCAGTTCGTTGTAATCCACACAGTGAAAGGCTTCAGCATATTCGATGAGGCAGAAGTAGATGTTTTTCTCGAATTCTCTCGCTTTTTCTATGATCCAACAGATGTTGGCGATTTGACCTCTGGTTACTCTGCCTTTTCTAAAACCAGCTTGAACATCTGGAAGTTCTTGGTTCACGTACTGTTGAAGCCTGGCTTGGAGAATTTTGAGCATTACTTTGCTAGTGTGTGAAATGAGTACAACTGTGTGGTAGTTTGAACATTCTTTGCTATTGCCTTTCTTTAGGATTGTACTATTATTAATAGTTTGCTTTCCAAAGTGTTGTGCTAATTTTATTTCCACTAGAATCGTGTGAGTATACCTGCTGCTCCACGCCCTTGCCAAGCCTGAACAGAATCAAATATTTTAATTATTGCCAATCTGATAGTTATAGTATATGATTGTTCAAAAATTTCCCTAATTATTAGAGAGACTGAGCATATTTTCTTCAGTTTATTTGTACTTTCTTTTATATAAACTGCTTGATCATATTTTTTCATTTTCCTTCTCTTGCTGCTGCTGCTGCTGCTAAATCACTTCAGTCTTGTCCGATTCTGTGCAACCCCATAGACGGCAGCCCACCAGGCTCCCCCGTCCCTGGGATTCTCCAGGCAAGAACACTGGAGTGGGTTGTCATTTCCTTCTCCAATGCATGAAACTGAAAAATGAAAGTGAAGTCACTCAGTCGTGTCTGACTCTTCGCGACCCCATGGACTGCAGCCTACCAGGCTCCTCCATCCATGGGATTTTCCAGGCAAGAGTACTGGAGTGGGGTGCCATTGCTTGATCATATTTTTTCATTTTCCTTCTCTTCAGTTCAGTTCAGTCGCTCAGTCCTGTCCGACTCTTTTCGACCCCATGAATCGCAGCATGTCAGGCCTTCCTGTCCATCACCAGCTCCCGGAGTTCACTAAGACTCACGTCCATTGAGTCAGTGATGCCATCCAGCCATCTCATCCTCTGTCATCCCCTTCTCCTCCTGCCCCCAATCCCTCCCAGCATCAGAGTCTTTTCCAATGAGTCAACTCTTCCCATGAGGAGGCCAAACTACTGGAGTTTCAGCTTTAGTATCATTCCTTCCAAAGAAATCCCAGGGCTGATCTCCTTCAGAATGGACTGGTTGGATCTCCTTGCAGTTCAAGGGACTCTCAAGAGTCTTCTCCAACACCACAGTTCAAAAGCATCAATTCTTCAGCACTCAGCCTTCTTCACAGTCCAACTCTCACATCCATACATGACCACTGGAAAAACCATAGCCTTGACTAGACGGACCTTTGTTGGCAAAGTAATGTCTCTGCTTTTGAATATGCCATCTATATTGGACATAACTTTCCTTCCAAGGAGTAAGCGTCCTTTAATTTCATGGCTTCAGTCACCATCTGCAGTGATTTTGGAGCCCAGAAAAATAAAGTCTGACACTGTTTCCATGGTTTCCCCATCTATTTCCCATGAAGTGATGGGACCAGATGCCATGATCTTCATTTTCTGAATGTTGAACTTCTAGCCAACTTTTTCACTCTCCTCTTTCACTTTCAAGAGGCTTTTTAGTTCCTCTTCACTTTCTGCCATAAGGGTGGTGTCATCTGCATATCTGAGGTTATTGATATTTCTCCCGGCAATCTTGATTCCAGCTTGTGTTTCTTCCAGCCCAGCGTTTCTCATGATATACTCTGCATAGAAGTTAAATAAGCAGGGTGACAATATGCAGCCTTGACGTACACCTTTTCCTATTTGGAACCAGTCTGTTGTTCCATGTCTAGTTCTAACTGTTGCTTCCTGACCTGCATATAGGTTTCTCAAGAGGCAAGTCAGGTGGTCTGGTCTTTCCAACTCTTGAAGAATTTTCCACAGTTGATTGTGATCCACACAGTCAAAGGCTTTGGCATAGTCAATAAAGCAGAAATAGATGTTTTTCTGGAACTTTCTTGCTTTTCCCATGATCCAGCGGATGTTGGCAATTTGACCTCTGGTTCCTCTGCCTTTTCTAAAACCAGCTTGAACATCTGGAAGTTCATGGTTCACGTATTGCTGAAGCCTGGCTTGGAGAATTTTGAGCATTACTTTACTAGTGTGTGAGATGAGTGCAATTGTACAGTAGTTTGAGCATTCTTTGGCATTGCCTTTCTTTGGGATTGGAAGGAAAATTGACCTTTTCGAGTCCTGTGGCCACTGCTGAGTTTTCCAAATTTGTGGGCATATTGAGTGCAGCACTTTCACAGCATCATCTTTCAGGATTTGAAATAGCTCAACTGGAATTCCATGAATTCCAGGTGATGGAATTCCTTCTCTTAGGTGGAGGAAAATCTTTTTGGAAGAAGAAATTTGTGTGGGCTGTTTATATGTTCTAGATAATAATCCTTTGTTATTTACATGCATTGCAGACATTTCCCTCAGACTTCATCTTTTTTTTTTTTTTTTAACTTTGTGAATGGTGCCTTTTGGACAGAAGGTTTTTATGTTTGTTTTTTTAATAGGGTCATGTTTATCCATCGTTTCTCTATGTTTACTTTCTATTGGTTCAAAAGCATTCCTGGGTTTGCCTTATATATATATATATATTTTTTTTTTCTTTTCTCAACTTCCTGTGCCACCTCCACCTTGCTAACCTTGGCATGCATGTGCAGGGAAGACACTCTGAGCCCATCACTGCCACAATACACACCACTGAAGTATTCTGAAACCAGCTCCAATGACCTGCACCGATTCATCCCTTGCTAGACTATTATGAAAAATCAACTTGTTGGAAAGACATAAGCCTTTGGCTGCAGTTCGGAATTATTCATGGTTGTAGACATTTGCCTGTGTGAGGTCTTAGTTATCTTTACCTCCCCACTCCAGAAAAATAAATATTATTATTAGACAATCAAGTACACATGGGGTCCAGAAGGTAAAGGAAACATAGAAGGAAAATAAAAATTTTTATCCTGCTGGAGCTTGGCTTCACTTACTTCAAACCAAGGAGTCCCAGACCCTGAGTCAGCAAGTGACAGAAGTGACGGAACCAGAGATCAAACCCAAAGCACCTCCAGGTAAGTCACCCACTGCCCACTAGGTCCTGTGCCCTCCACCACTGCAGCCGTGTCTCTGTTTACAGATGCTGTCACTAAATCTCAAGGATTCTCCTGAGGGTGGTGTGGAAACAAGAGAGGAAAACTGTCTTGCTACAATAACACAGCTGTGGAAGATGGGTGACAGATGTGCTGTGTGAATCAGATTTATTTGCCTGTAAACACTTCATAACTTTGTGTGTCTGGGTATGGGAAATACACCTTCATTTCACACAAACAGCAACACCAGGCTGCATCCCCCTCTCCATAGCTTGAAGGATTCTAGAGAGGTATTGGATTACAGCAAACTGGAAAATTCTTAAACGAGATAGGAATACCAGACCACCCTACCTGTCTCCTGAGAAACCTGATGTCAAGAAGCAACAATTAGAACTGGACATGGAACAACAGACTGGTTCAAAATTGGGAAAGGAGTACTTAAAGGTGACATATTTTGTCACCCTGTTTATTTAACTTCTATGCAGAGTACATCACGTGAAATGCCAGGTTGGATGATTCACAAGCTGGAATCAAGATTGCTGGAAGAAAGACCAACAACCTCAGATATGCAGATGATACCACTCTAATGGCAGAAATCAAAGAGGAACTAAAGAGCCTCTTGATGAAAGTGAAAGGAGAGTGAAAAAACTGGCTTGAAACTCAACATTCAAAAAACTAAGATCATGGCATCCAAACCCATCACTTCCTGGCAAACAGAAGGGGGAAAAGTGGAAACTGTGACTGATTGTATTTTCTTGGGCTCCAAAATCACTGTGGATGGTAACTGCAGCCATGAAATTAAACGATGCTTGCTCCTTGAAAGAAAAGCTATGTCAAACCTAGACAGTGTATTAAAAAGCAGAGACATCACTCTGGTGACAAAGGTCTGTATAATCAAAGCTATGGCTTTTCCAGTAGTCATGTGTAGATGTGAGAGTTGGACCATAAAGAAGACTGAGCATCCAAGAATTGATGCTTTTGAACTGTGGTACTGGAGAATTCTTTTGAGAGTCCCTTTGATTGCAAGGAGATCAAACCTGTCAATCCTAAAGGAAATCAACCCTGAATATTCACTAGAAGGACTGATGCTGAAGCTGAAGTTCCAATACTTCGGCTACCTGATGCAAAGAGCTGACTCATTTGAAAAGACCCTGATGCCGAGAAAGATAGAAGACAGGAGGAGAAGGGGACAACAGAGAATGAGATGGTTGGATGGCATTACTGACCCAATGAACATGAGTTTGAGTAAACTCTAGGAGAGAGTTAAGGACAGGGAAGCCTGGTGTGACTTAGTGACAACAAATTAATAATTATCTGCAAGCACATCCATTGCATTTTGCAAGTTTCATGGGCGTGTCTTTTGGGGTTCACAGGTGTGTGGTCGGGAAATGAAATGAAGAAAAGGTGCTGGTTTTAAGACACATCTACCTTCCCTTCTCTACTTTCTCCAAATTCAGATTCACTCTTAAGAGAAACCTAAAAGTGTGGTAGACTGGCTGCTTTAAGAGTCCCAACCCTTCACCCCTCCCTGTGTCCAGATCTTTCACCAGGTAACTTTGCAATACTGCCTCCACCCCACAAACACACACACACACTCTGAGTCTGAGCCAGGTTGTGTATTTTGATTTAGCTAATGGAATGTTGGCAAATGAAATGCAAGCTCAGCTGAGGCTTGAAAAAACGTTTTGCCTTTCCACCCTCTTGCTTCTCTGCAGTCACCATGAGAACATACCTACACTAGCCTAGTGGGGAAATGATTAAGGGCTGCAGAGCTGAGTGACCTCAGTCAAAGCCATCCTGGACCAGCCAGCATCCGTCTCCGCCCCAGACAGGTGCACAAGCTCAGCAAAGACCACAGTAGTAGACAGCTGTTGTTTAGTCCTTTAGTCATATCCAACTCTGTGCGAAGCCACTGGCTACCAGGCTCCTCTATCCATGGGATTTCCCAGGCAAGAATACTGGAGTGGGTTGCCATTTCCTTCTTCAGGGGATCTTCCTGACCCAGGGATCAAACTGTGTCTCCTGCATTAACAGGCAGATTCTTTACCACTGAGCCATCTGGGAAGCCCATAGTTGACAGAGCCCAGGCTTAATCAGCTACCTGCAGACTTCACGCTAAATAAATGCTTACTAGTATATGCTCATCAAAGTTTCTTTCTTTCTTTCTTTTTTTTTTTTTTTTTGCAGTATTATTGCAGCTATTGATAATGGAATCATCTGACAAAAGACATGTCTGCATAGGCCACCATGGTACAGTCCTTGGGCACTCATCTGGTTAAATTTTCAAACATTTTAGATCATCCCAAAGCAACTCACTATAAACCTGTCCTCATCATCATTGCTTAAAAAAACAGAAATTGCTGTATCTCCACTTTCCTTTGCTACTATGTGTGAAGCAGAAGCATTTAACTGTGGCTTTGTGGGTGAAGTCTGTCCACTTCCCTAGAGCTCAACTAGTCTTTCCATAAACTCCAGTTTCAAAGGAGGTCTAATGGCTCCCCTCTCACAGAAGAAAGATAAAGCCCGCTTGGTCTCCTGAGGAGTGCGTTTACAGCGTGTGGTGAGAACAGCAGCAGGCACCGGGGCTGACGAGGGCGCTCCTGAGGCAAGAGCACTGGGAGCAGTTCTCAGGGTCACCCCACAGTGAGGCCAGGCCAGTCCCACCAGGTGTGCAGAGCGGACAGGAGCACTTCCTGTGGGAGGAGGAGCTATGGAGAAAAAGGGGGAGATGAGGGGGTCCAGAAGAACTGCTCTCCCAATATGCACACCACCAGGTCCCTATGGCAGGGATTCCTCACCCTGACCAGACACCATGTCAGTCCTGAGGCAGGAGGTCTGGACCATGGAAACTTCCCTTGCCCAAGAGGGATCTCTCCAACTCTGCAATGCTCTGTTCAGCTCGGGAGGGGCCCCGAAGAGTTAGAGAGGACTGAGAAGAAGAGACTGATAGAAATGAGAAAGGCAAAGAGGAGAAGGTGCCTTAGATTTCGTCCAACACTAGCCTGACCCTGGTCTTGAACTCAAGGACCGAGGACGAAGTCTGTGGGGACACTTAGAGAGGTGTCAACTTTTAATTTTGCCAAATGACAGATTTGTTGTAGGAAACGGGACCTCTTCCAGGGCCTGAAACTGGGCTCTTGTCTAATACTCGGAAATGAATTGTCCGAGGAGACATATCTGCTGACAAAACAAGAGATTTTATTGGGAAAGGGCACCCGGGAGGAGAGCAGTAGGGTAAGGGAACCCAGGCGAACAGCTTTGCCACATGGCTTGCAGTCTTGGGTTTTATGGTGATGGGATTAGTTTCCGGGTTGTCCTTAGCCAATCATTCTGACTCAGAGTCCTTCCTGGTGGTGCACGCCTTGTTCAGCCAAGATGGATGCCAGAGAGAAGGATTCTGGGAGGTGGTCGGATATGTGGCGTCCCTTTTTGACCTTTCCTGAATTCTTCCGGTTGGTGGTGGCTTATTAGTTCCGTGTTCCTTAGCAGGACTTCCTGTCGTAAAACAACTCATGCAAATGGTTACCATGGTGCCTGGCCAGGGTGGGTGGTTTCAATCAGTATGCTTACCCTAAGAGATTAATCAAAAACACACCTCCAAATCTACCATCTTTCGTCATACCTTTTTTAGAACAGGACTTCTTGACCCCGAATAAATGATAAAAGCATAATCTCAGTATAGAAGAATGGCCTTTACCCCAAAATGAGTTACTAATCTTACACCACCTCATATATAGATATGACAGTATGTATATAAGTTCAGTTGCTCAGTTGTGTCCAACTCTTTGCGACCCCATGAATCGCAGCATGCCAGGCCTCCCTGTCCATCACCAACTCCCGGAGTTCACCCAAACCCACGTCCATCGAGTCAGTGATGCCATCCAGCCATCTCATCCTCTGTCGTTCCCTTCTCCTCCTGCTCTCAATCCCCCCCAGCATCAGAGTCTTTTACAATGAGTCAACTCTTTGCATAAGGTGGCCAAAGTATTGGAGTTTCAGCTTCAGCATCAGTCCTTCCAATGAACACCTAGGACTGATCTCCTTTAGGATGGACTAGTTGGATCTCCTTGCAGTCCAAGGGACTCTCAAGAGTCTTCTCCAACACCACAGTTCAAAAGCATCAATTCTTTGGCACTCAGCTTTCTTCACAGTCAAACTCTCACATCAATACATGACCACTGGAAAAACCATAGTCTTGACTAGATGGACCTTTGTTGGCAAAGTAATATCTCTGCTTTTTAATATGCTATCTAGGTTGGTCATAACTTTCCTTCCAAGGAGTAAGCGTCTTTTAATTTCATGGCTGCAATCACCATCTGCAGTGATTTTGGAGCACAAAAAAATAAAGTCTGCCACTGTTTCCACTGTTTCCCCATCTATTTCCCATGAAGTGATGGGACCAGATGCCTTGATCTTCGTTTTCTGAATGTTGAGCTTTAAGCCAACTTTTTCACTCTCCTCTTTCACTTTCATCAAGAGGCTTTTTAGTTCCTCTTCACTTTCTGCCATAAGGGTGGTGTTATCCGCGTATCTGAGGTTATTGATATTTCTCCCAGCAATCTTGATTCTGGCTGGTGCTTCTTCCAGCCCAGCGTTTCTCATGAGGTACTCTGCATGTGAGTTAAATAAGCAGGGTGACAATATACAGCCTCGACGTACTTCTTTTCCTATTTGGAACCAGTCTGTTGTTCCATGTCCAGTTCTAATCGTTGCTTCCTGACCTGCATATAGGCTTCTCAAGAGGCAGGTCAGGTGTATATATATGATAATATTATGAAAATATATATGACTATAATTGTATATTTAATTATTCTTGTTTTTCTCATCTCATGTTAGACTTGTGAAGATTTCATCACTGCTCCTGGCCTCTCTGTTTGCTGGGTGCACGTTCCTGTGGACTAGTGGTGAAAGGCAAATTATTTCATGGGCCTTTGGAAGATCCAGAAGATGGAAAACCCCCCCCATCCCAAAGGAAGTCTGAACTCTGTGGTGGATAAGGTGGTGAGGGGCATGGTCAGAGGCACAGGCTGTAAACTGCAGTCACTGTGCTAAACAATCAGTCTGGTAGGAGAGGCTCCACCCCCGGTGCTTGTCTATAACAGTCTAAAACCGCCCACATCTTCCTCTTTTTCTCCCACCTACTTCCCAGTTTTCTCCTATCCATCTCCCCACTTCTTCCTGCTCCCACCAGCACAGTGATTCATAGTGTGGTACTTATACTTAATGTGTTAAAGTGAAAGTGAAAGTCCCTCAGTCGTGTCCGACTCTTTGTGACCCCATTGACTATACATTTCAGGGAATTCTCCAGGCCAGAATACTGGAATGGGTAGCCTTTCCCTTCTACAGGGGATCGTCCTGATCCAGGAATTGAACCAGGGTCTCCCGCACTGCAGGCGGATTATCTACCAGCTGAGCCACAAGGGAAGCCCAAGAATACTGGAGTGGTACCCTATCCCTTCTCCAGTGGATCTTCCCAACCCAGAAACTGAATCAGGGTTTCCTGCATTGCAGGCGGATTCTTTACCAACTGAGCTATCAGGGAAGACCACTTAATGTATTAAGTCATTAAAAAAAAAAAATCCTCTACTATCTCGGTTTTTGCTTTTAAAAATTCAAAACTTAAGGAATGTATGACCTGCTTAGAGAGAAGGATAAGCTGAAATCATTTTCTGTAGTTGCACAGCAGGCAACTTCTATTCATGGGCTTTATGCTCCTGGTGTATCTGTGGAGGGGGCCGTCATTCCAGGATGGCAACTGTGAGCACAAAACCCTTTAATATTACCTCAACCCAGGGCTCTGATTAGCAGATGGGAGAAGCTGAAAATGCTAATAATGAGATAATTGGAATAGACAGGGACTCTCTCTCTGGGGCTTTGCAGGTGTTGAGACATGAACAATGTAACCATTTAAATGGAAAGAAACCACAAAATAACTTCCACCCCAAATTAATGAGAAAAGATGGATAAGGCTGGGGGAGGCAGCTGGAAGGGAAGGGGGAGCAGAAGGAAGCCTGTAGTCCCTGCCTCTTCCGTGTGCCTATGGAAAGTGATGAACCAACCTGGGCTTGGCAGCCAGGGAGCTTGCAGTCTGACTCGAATCAGAAAACATCCTCCCATCCCAGCACCTTTGAGGGCTTGATTTAACAGAAGGCTTGGGATGGAAGTCATCATAGGAAAACATCACTTTTCTTTCTTTCTCTTTTTCCTTTTTTTTTTTTTTTTTTTTTGTTTTCTAGAGCCCATAATTAACATTAAAGATTCAGTTTGTTTAAAAATAGAAACAGATTAAGTCTTTTTACTAGCAACTTTGCCGTTAAGGCTGCTTGAATTGGCAGCCTTCCTACTCCTACTCAAGCCTAGTTTGTCTTATTTTAAAGCCCTCATTTGCTTCTTTGGAGGTCAAGAGGCATGCAATGCTGGAGACTCGCTGATGCACAGCCTCCCGTCTGTATCTCAAGTTAGCACATGCTGGGAGGCCGGCAAGGGCACGCCTGGTGCTCGGAATGCGTGAGACAGAGAGGCCTGTAGCTGGTCTGGGCTGGTGGGAGGGGCCGCATCTCCAGGCAGGGTGAGCTGAGCTGACCAGAGAACTGGGTGGAGGGTGGAGGTAGCTAAACCATAAGGAATGCTAGCACATTAGTCGGGATGGAACAGGATGGAAGAAGTGTGTTGACTGGAGCTATTTTCAGGAAGAGGATTGGAAAGACTCGTTTGATAAGCTGCTTAAGGGTAAAGGGGAGACGTGGAGACTGCGAAGCAAATAAAAGTTATGCGGGGCTTTGTTTGCCTGGGCAGAGGTTGCAGACTGGGGTCAGAGCTGAACTGCCTAACCCAACAGAAGCAAGCAGAGTGCTGCCACCAGGATGCCCTCATATCACTCCTCGGCATTAATTTCTGAATTATCAGGAAGCTGACAATTCAGCCTGTTCTCTAAGTAGTTGCTGAATAAACCTTACACTGTTTTGAAGAGATTTCAGACTACTCAGTATGCCCACAGGCCTGAGGTTCTGGAACACAGAGGCTACTGAATGCCTAGAATGGCTGCCAGGAGCTCCAGGACATGCTGTTCCAGGGGACAGACTAGATCAGTCACACACCAGGGGCCAGACCACATGGGCCTGAAACTGCCCCCTCTCTGGAGGAGATGAAACTGGAGGGAAGAGGGCAGGGCACAACCTCTAAAAGAATGACATGGGCATAGGACTCGACAAAAACTGGTTAGAGCCAGCCAGGTCCAAGATGGCAGAAGATTCGACTTCCAGTAGACTTTGAGCCTCATTATACGCTCTTCGTAACACATCAGCAAGCTAAATATCACACCTGCCAGCACCATGACAGTTCCAAGGCCAACCATAAAAGGTCAAAAAGTGGGTAGTGGCGCAATTCCCGGAAATCTTCACCCATTCCCTGAAATAGTTGGAATAATCTTCCCACTCATTAGCCTATGAAATGATCCAGCCCATAAAAACTAACCAAGCCATGTTTTGAAGCTCTCTCTCATCTTCTAAGATGGCCCACACTCTGCCTGTGGAGTGTTTCTCTCGAAATATACCCACTTCTTACCTATCACTTCGTCTTCAGATTCTTTCGGCACCAAGCAAGGACCTCAAATTAACCAGCCAGAGGGAGCGGCTTTCCTACGGATGGGCAGCCCAGCAGCTTCGGGGTTGTGGTATGCATGGTAGCTGAATCAGATTATGATCGTATCAGACAGGGTTCTTCAGAGAAACAAAACCAACAGGACAAAACCATAGCTATCAATAGCTTTGGCTATGGAAAGTGAAAGCGTTAGTCACTCAGTCCTGTCCAACTCTTTGTGACCCCATGGACTGTAGCCTGCCAGGCTCCTCTGTCCATGGGATTCTCCAGGCAAGACAACTGGAGTGGGTTCCCCGTCCCTTCTCCAAGCTATGGCTATAGACATATAGGTATAGATAAGGAGATTTATTCTAGGAATTGACTGCAAGCTGGAGAACTAGGAAAGCCAGTGGTCTATTCAGTCTGAGTCTGAAGCCTGAGAACCAAGAGCACCCGTGTCCAAGGGCAAGAGAAGATGGATGTCCCAGCTCAAGAAAGGGAAGAGAATTTGCCCTTCATCTGCCTTTTTGTTTGATTCAGGCCTTCAGTGAATTGGATGACACTCATGCACTCCAGTACTCTTGCCTGGAAAATCCCATGGACGGAGGAGCCTGGTAGGCTGCAGTCCACGGGGTCGCTGAGGGTCGGACACGACTGAGCGACTTCCCTTTCACTTTTCACTTTCATGCATTGGAGAAGGAAACGGCAACCCACTCCAGTGTTCTTGCCTTGAGAATCCCAAGGACGGGGGAGCCTGGTGGGCTGCCGTCTATGGGGTCGCACAGAGTCGGACACGACTGAAGCGACTTAGCAGCAGCAGCAGCATGCATTGGTAAAGGTGATCTTTTTTGCTCAGTCTGCTGATTCAAATGCTAATCTTGTCCAGAAGCATCCTTATAGACAGACCCAGAAATAATGTTTTGCCAGCTACCTGGACCTCTCTTAGCCCATTCAAGTTGGCACATAAAATTAACCATCGTAGTGATAATGTGAACTGAAAACTCTCTCAGTTATTCCTCCAACGTTCTTACCTGGATTCTCAGAAGCAACCCTGAGTATAGGAGGGCCAGGGAAGGGAGTCTATGTTTGACGGACGAGGGGAGCTTTCCTCAGATGATGAGTCCTAAGAAATAAGGGCTGTGACCCGGTCTGCTTAGTTCAACCCAAACTCTGTGTGCTGGGGCCTGGTTGGGTGCTGAGGATATGCGATAGAGAAGACAGACTTGGTCCCTGACTGAATTCACAAGGGAGCAACAGAGCAGACAAAGTGAAGGATGACACAGCGGCGTAAGTGCCATGGGGGGGAAGACACTCTGGCAACAGCGGATGGCTGGGCCCTGCTCTCCCACACCTTCACCAGGACCCAGGGACATGATATCAAAACTCTTTAAACAATTTGATGGAGTAAATGTTTAAAGGAACTTGTTTGAATCCTGAAGTGATTCTTATGGCAGAGCATGGCATAGCTCCATTTGGCAGAAGCAAGGGAAGGAAGGAACAGGGGATTTTTTTTGGCAAATGAAGTAAGAGCCAGAGTGTGGCAGTTCTTAAACGCCTGGCTAGAAGATCCATCTTCACTCTATGCATGATCGGTTAACCTTGCAGATGAAACCTGTGTGTACTGTCCCCCTTAATACCCAGCATGCTGTAGTGAGACTGCCATCCTCTGACGCCCACTTCTCCCACTCTTCAGGTGCTAGATGCCTGCAGAGACTCCATCTCCCAGCCTCCTTCACAGCTCAGTGTGGCCATGTGGCTAAGCTCTGGCCAGTTAAGATACAGTGACATGTACAACTTTCAGACCAGATCCTTGAAAGCTTGAAAGGGAAGCTTTCCCTTCTTCCTGTGATCAGGACACAGCCGATCCAGCTTGTTCCCGGTACACCTCAGGGGACAGAAGAGCAACAAAGAATAGGGAGTCTGGGTCCCTGCATGGTCTCAAGGAACAAAGATTCCTGCCCATTCTCAACCACCCCTACTACAGGCAGGCATTGCTAAATCATGTCTGACTCTGTGCAACTCCATAACTGCAGCATGTCAGGCTTCCCTAACCTTCACTGTCTCCCGGAGTTTGCTTAAACTTATGTCCATCGAGTCAGTGATGCCATCCAACCATCTCATCCTCTGTTGTTCCCTTCTCCTCCTGCCCTCAATCCTTCCCAGCATCAGGGTCTTTTCCAATAAATCAGCTCTTCACATCAGGTGGCCAAAGTATTGGAGCTTCAGCTTTAGCATCAGTCCTTCCAATGAATATTCAGGGTTGATTTCCTTTTGGATTGACTGGTTTGATCTCCTTGCTGTCCAAGGGGCTCTCAAGAGTCTTCTCCAGCACTACAATTTGAAAGCATTATTTCTTTAGTGCTCAGCCTTCCTTATGGTCCACCTCTCACATCCATAAATGACTATTGGAAAAATCATAGCTTTGAGTATATGGACCCTTGTCGGCAAAGTGATGTCTCTGCTTTTTAATATGAGAAATGAACATCTGTTACATTTGGACCCCAGTATTTTGGGGGTCTCTTGGTTATAACAAGTTAATCTGTACCCTAACTATTACACTGGGCTCAGTACAGTTGAGCTCTATTAAATTATTTTTGGAAATTCATAAAGAAAAAGTCAATAAATGGCTATGGAAATAAACAAAGACCAACCGAATGGAAAAGCGGAAATTATCTATCCAAAGCTTGCTCTACAGCAGGGAGTCAGCCACTGTCTTTGTATCTGGCAGAGACCCAAAGGCAGGCAGAGAAGTGGGAAAGCTTTACAGTGGGAAAAAGGGAAGGCTTCAGATATGCCCTGATTGGAGGCTGGTGGCTGGGGGAAGCTGGAGGCAGGCTAACTAGAAGCCAGCATCCTATGTGATGGTTAGGGGGACATATTTGGGTTTTTCTCCGACAAAAATTAGGGAGGCTGGAAGTTATTATTTAAGTCCTGGCCATTTGGGGCTGAGTGTGAGAGAGGTTACTGTATGGCTTCCTGGTTGTCATCAGAGACAGCAATCTGGCTTGCTACAAGTCTGACTTACAGCAGGCTGGCTTCCTGGGCTGTTTATTGTAGATGAAGAGGTTGGTTTTCTGGGCAGGTTGCTCCAGACTGTGGGTTAGAGTTGTCTTTGTATGTAAGGTTTGGTCATTGTCTGTCTGCATATTCAGTTTCTCGTGGCTGATGAGAACAGCCCTATCACAGAGGAGAAATGGTGTTGACAGGGTAGTGTTTTCAAATAATCTCCCTGGCACAGAACAGTGGAAGGAAAGAGATTTCATTTATTCCTGATGGACAGACAGAGGGCTGTGCTGAGAACTGGCCAAATCACAGAGACAAAAAGAGAGGCCTCAGGGCTGAGGAATGGGAGTGCTACGACCCAGCAAGGCAACAGGATTTCACTGGTGCGCACAGCCAAAGGGCGTTAGGACTTGAGTTGCCCCTGACACTTGCCTGGGGAAAAAAAAAGTGGCCTGTGGGCTCAGTGCTGTTGCTTTCCTCCAGAGCTTGGGCTGGAGGACAAGGCTCCGGGCCACCCTCCTCATCCATTATGACCCTCAGAAACCCAGAGAGTCCCAAAGCATGCTTGGTGGATGTTACAGACCAGTGGTCACAGGAGAGGATTGCTTTTCTTAGCGTGAAGCCAGGCGTGAGCAGGCCCCGGCACCGAGGAGGCCCCTGATTGCCCGCAGATGTCTGAACGACGCCCAGCTGGCAGGCCTGCTCGCTTTCAGGTCTGGTTTCCATTCCAGTGGCGAGTGGGACGAAGGGACCCGTCTCATGGAACCAAAGGCAGCGTGCTGGGAGCCCGCCGCAGGCGCGTCCCTGATTGGGGACACCTCTCCTTCTGGTCACGAGCTGCACACATTCAAATCAGTGCACTTTTGGGTCCAAAAACACTGAGTGTTGATGTTTGCTGGAGACAAATGCTGCTTTATGCTTTGTTTTCTCCATGGTTACTCAGCCTCAGCCTCACAGGCTGCTTCTTCTGCAGGCTCTTCAGGGACCCCAGGCAATCTCCAGGGAGGAGGCTGGGCTCTGTCCTCATATGGAGCAGGCCTAGAGAGGGAGCTGGGCATCCCAAGGCAGGCTCCCGAGTTTCCAGGCTTAGCATTTGTTAAAGGAAACTCTTGGTTCTTGCCTACAATCCTGCCCTCTTCCCTCAGTCTTCCTCATGTCTGTAACTGGCATCACCATCTGCTCAGTGGATCAAGCCCCAAACCTAAGAGCCATGCCTGACGCTTTTCTGTCCCTTGCCTCCCATTCCGGTCAGTCCCAGCATGGCCCTCTTCAAAGTGCATCTGGAAGAGCCTATTTCCCTTTCCTCCTACCATCCATCCTTTTGCCAACAAGAACGATTCTCCCACTCGTGGAAAGGCATCTGGACAAACCATAATTCAGAAAGACACGTGCACCGTGGTGCTCATAGCAGCGCCAGGTTCACAGCAGCTAAGACACGGAGACAACCTGAACATCACCAGACGAGCAGATGAAGGAGATGTGGTGCATACATTCAATGGAATGTTGCTCAGCCTAAAAAGAAAGGGGTAATGCCGTTTGCAGCAATATGGATGGACCTAGAGATGATCATCCTAAGTGAAGTAAGTCAGACTGAGAAAGACAATACCATATGATGTCACTTATATGCACAATCTAAAAAATAATACAAATAAATCTCTGTATGAAACAGAAAGAGACTCACGCACATAAAAACAAATTTATGGTTACCAAAGGGGAAAGGAAAGGGGGAAGGATAAATTAGGAATTTGGGATTAACAAACTCCTAGAATTAATATAGACAACCAACAAGGGTTTATTGTATGGCACAAAATACTATATTCAACATCTTGGAATAAACCACACTGGAAAAATTTTTAAAAAGATTGTATATGTGTGTATAATGGAGTCACTTTGCTATATAACAGAAATTAAACACAACATTGTCAATCAACTATACATCAATAAAATTTTAAATGAATAAATAAAAAATAAAAACAAACAAAAAAGAATCTCTCAAAGTGGGCAGTGCTCTGCAGGAACTGCTTCCACCCTCTTCACTCTGCTCTCTTCACACTGGTTTTTTTTCCTTTCTCTGCATATCAAATGCTTTCCCCTTTTAGGACCTTTCTTGGTCTGAAATATTCCCACCATTCCCACAACTGACATCTACTCATTAATAATCTTTGAGTTAAGCCACATGACTCAGCAATCCCACTGCTGGGCATACATACCAAGGAAACTAGAATTGAAAGAGACACGTGTACTCCAATGTTCATCACAGCACTGTTTACAATAGCCAGGACATGGAAGCAACCTAGATGTCCATCAGCAGACGAATGGATAAGAAAGCTGTGGTACATATACACAATGGAATATTACTCAGCTATTAAAAAGAATGCATTTGAATCAGTTCTAATGAGGTAGGTGAAACTGGAGCCTATTATACAGAGTAAAGTAAGTCAGAAAGAAAAACACCAACACAGTATACTAATACATATATATGGAATTTAGAAAGATGGTAACGATGACCCTGTATGCAAGACAGCAAAAGAGACACAGAAGTATAGAACAGTTTTTTGGACTCTGTGGGAGAAGGCAAGGGTGGGGTGATGTGAGAGAATAGCATTGAAACATGTATATTATCATATGTGAAATAGATCGCCAGTCCAGGTTCAATGCACAAGACGGGGCACTCAGGGCCGGTGCACTGGGATGACCCTGAGAGGAGGGATGGGATGGGGAGGGAGCGGGGGTTCAGGATGAGGGGACACATGTACACCCATGGCTGATTCATGTGATTGTATGGCAAAAACCACTACAATATTGTAAAGTAATTAGCCTCCAATTAAAATAATTAATTTACAAAAAAACTTTTTTGAGTTAATGGTAGATGGATGACTGGATTGGTAGATGGATAGTCTTTTTGGGGAAGCATAGGACCAGAGCAAATTCCTCATAAAGGTCACTTGCCTCTGTAATTCCCAAAACTGAGCCAAACTCTGCCTGGCCTTAGTCCATAAGTTTAGACAGGTGTCAATTCAACTCAAAAAATATTTATGGAGCGCTTATAATGTGCTAGTCCCTGGAGATACAATCAGGAACAAGACACAGAGCTTACAGGAAAGAGGAGTGGGAGAAAATCAAATATGCAATTATAAAGTAGAATGGTGCAATCTATAATTATGATATGAGAAGGAGGGTGCTGTCAGAGCATACAAAAGAAGCGAGTGAATGTAGTCTGAGGAGTTCAGGGAGAAGACAAGACAGCCTTTCTGAGCACTACGATGGCTCATCATTCTAGGCACTTCACAAATGATGTTCCTTCTCCCTACAGCTGTCCTGCCAGGGAGGTATAATTATCACCATACTACAAACGTGGAAACTGCAGACACAAGCCCTACGCCCAGAGTCACTGTGTTAGATCCCCTGGGACACTGACTGAGGTGGACACATTTGCACATGGGGTTGCTCCTAGAAATGCCACCGTGAGGGGACACAGCCAACAGGGTCAGGCAGAGGGGCAGCTGAGCAGAGAAGCAGATCCCACAGCAGCTGCTGTTGATACTAGGGGCTCTGGAGCTGGGAGGATTGTTTCTGAATTAAGGCAAGAGGGTGGGCTTTGAGCTCTGAACTGACCAGTCATTGAACCCAGCCTGTTCCTGAGAGAAGGGTGTAGGCTTGGGTATGGTAGCCCCCTCCCTCTGGTGGCAATTCCTGGAATGGGGGGGCGGGGAGGTTAACTGTCAGCCCTTGGGAGAATGAGAACTTGGTCCTAACCCTGGTGCCCCCACAGCCCCTCAGCCCCTGCGTGGGTACCTTGCACTTTCAATGTTGATGTCACGATATCTTAATATGATGTAACGTTGACAGGCTTGGTCCTGTCTCTTTCCTGTCTACCATCACTCTTAATGACATCATGCTGTTGCTGCTAAGTCGCTTCAGTTGTGTCCGACTCTGTGCGACCCCATAGACAGCAGCCCACCAGGCTCCCCCGTCCCTGGGATTCTCAAGGCAAGAACACTGGAGTGGGTTGCCATTTCCTTCTCCAATGCATGAAAGTGAAAAGTGAAAGTGAAGTCACATCATAGACTTGCACAATTTTAAACACCATTTATAAGAGTCCACACTTATATCCTTAGTTTAGGCCTCTCTCATGTGCTTCAGACTCACATACCACTCTTTACTTAGCATCTTCACCTAACATTTCCAAAAGTAACTTCTGAATTGTTTGGTTTTTGTTTTTTTTTTTTTTTGGCCATGGCTTTTGGGATCTTGGTTCACCAACCAGGGAGCAAACCCAGGCCTAAGTCAATGAAGGCATAGAGTCCTAACCACTGGACTACCAGGTAATTCCCCAACCTCTAAATTCTTACCCTCCCTGCTGTCGGCTCCCCCCACCCTTCCTATCTCACTTAACAGCACCTCCACTCTTCTGAGCTGCTCAAGCCAAAAGCCTTGGATCACTGTTTTCCTCTGAGCCCTCAATTCGATCCATTCTTCAAAATACATCCTCCAGCATCTGCCCATTTCACTCAAGGTAAGCGCTCACAGAGGCCTGGTCTCCTGCTCTCACCCCTGTCAACTTAGTTCATACCCCTGCCATGCCACCCCATTCCATCCAGACAGGAATGGGGTGGATGGAACCCCACCCCCAGACATCTGCCTAGTTCACTCCTTCATCCCCTTCAAGTCTTACATCCACCTGCTCAGCAAGGCTTCCCTGAGCACATTATTTAAAGTACACTCTCCATTCTCATCCCAGTTAAGTTAACGCCCATCACCTTTTAACATATAATTATTTATTTCCTGCCAATCCTCCCCACCCCCTGCACCCCAACTACGCTGTAAACTTCATGAAGGCAGGGACTTTCCTGTTTGTTCACCATGGTCTCCTGGGGGCCTAGAACAGAGCTTGATACACAGGGCCATTCAGGAAGTGTTTGTTGACTGACTGACTGACTGAAGCAGGGGAGAGGGTATTCAAGCGGTTCTGCCTGGTTCCAAATGCATGATACTATGCACACACCACACCGTAGGTCTCCTACACAATACAACTCCAAGATAGACGTGATGCCATTGAGAGGCCAAAAGCAAATCTTGGCCTTGCACGAAGTGACATAACACAGTGGGCCGGGGTCTACATGTCAAAAGTGATTCCAGCTGGGCTATATTTGCTGAGCCAAAGGAATTTCTCAGGGTGCTTCAGAGGGGAAAATCTGGCCCTCAGGCCCCTGTGACTGGAAAGAGAAGGTATCAGGGCTTCTGGAGTCCTCTGTGAATGAGGCAGGTGCAGACTCTGATGTGTTCAGTGACCTGCAGGGCTTTCTATGGCCATCCACAGAAATGGATGGTTCATTGCTGACATGGGGAAACCTGAGCTGTACACTCCCACAACACTCCTCAAGCCCTTCCTTTCAAACAGGCCGGGCCTGCCTGTCTGCTCAGACTTTGACCCACTGTCCATATTCTGATGTCATTCAGAATTTGTTGTCAAAGGAAATCTGAGGACAATGGGTATGGCCACGTTACTTTAATCAGACCAACATGTAAGTGGGTCATCTTTATTTTTAAAAGAACCAGAGCCAGCATGGGGTAGGGGGAAAGGCTCTGGTTTTAGGATTAGAAGTCTGAGGCCAAGTTTATATTCTTATCAACAGTGTAGGAGGGTTTCCTTTTCTCCACAACCTCTCTAGCATGTACTGTCTCTAGATTTTTTTAACGATGGCCATTCTAACTGGTAGGAGGTGGTACCTCATTGTAGTTTTGATTTGCATTTCTCTAATAATTAGTGATGCTGAGCATCTTTTAATGTGCCTGTTAATCATCTATATGTCTTGTTCAGAGAAATGTCTATGTAAGTGTGATGCCCCTTACCCCACTCCAGTACTCTTGCCTGGAAAATCCCATGGACGGAGGAGCCTGGTAGGCTGCTGTCCATGGGGTCTCGAAGAGTCGGACACGACTGAGCGACTTCACTTTCACTTTTCACTTTCACGCACTGGAGAAGGAAATGGCGACCCACTCCAGTGTTCTTGCCTGGAGAATCCCAGGGACGGGGGAGCCTGGTGGGCTGCCGTCTATGGGGTCGCACAGAGTCGGACACGACTGAAGCGACTTAGCAGCAGCAGCATATGAACTATTTATAGTTTGGATATTAACCCCTTGACAATGGCTTCATTGAAAATATTTTCTCCCATTCCGTAGGTCACCTCTTTGTTTTGTTGGTGGTTTCCTTTGCTGTGCAAAAGCTTTTAAGCTTCATTAGGTCCTATTTGTTTATTTTTGCTTGTATTTCTTTTGTCTTAGGTAACTGATCTAAGAAAACATTGGTATGATTTATGTCAGAGAATATTTTGCTTATGTTCTCTTCTAGGAGTTTTATGGTATCATGTCTAATATTTACATCTTTAAACTATTTTGTCCATGGTGTGACGGAGGTTCTAGCATTATTGATTTCATATAGGCTGGACCTTGGTGATTTTTTAAAATGGAATCTGACTGCCTCTCGATGGGGTCTGAGGTCCCCATTTTACTGCAGTCTGCACCACTCCCTGTTGTCTTTCACCAGAGTCACTCATCCGTGTTACCCGCCTGGACTTGAAGGCAGCTGAACTTTCTTTCCAGTGATAAAACTCCAGTGATTCTAAGAAATATAATTAGTCATACCCAATGGGTGAAGACTCTGATGCTGAGAGGGATTGGCGGCAGGAGGAGAAGGGGACGACAGAGGGTGAGATGGCTGGATGGCATCACCGACTCGATGGATGTGAGTTTGAGTGAACTCCGGGAGTTGGTGATGGACAGGGAGGCCTGGCGTGCTGCAGTTCATGGGGTCGTGAAAGTCGGACACGACTGAGCAACTGGACTGAACTAAACTGAACTGAATGGGTGATGACTATGTGGGGAAAATTCTTAAAGAGATGGGAATACCAGACCACCTTACCTGCCTCCTGAGAAATCTGTATGCAGGTCAGGAAGCAACAGTTAGAACTGGACATGGAACAACAGACTGGTTCCAAATAGGAAAAGGAGTACATCAAGGCTGTATATTGTCACCCTGCTTATTTAACTTATATACAGAGTACATCATGTGAAACACTGGGCTGGAAGAAGCACAAGCTGGAATCAAGATTGCTGGGAGAAATATCAATAACCTCAGATATGCAGATGAACCACTCTTATGGTAGAGAGCAAAGAGGAACTAAAGAACCTCTTGATGAAAGTGAAAGAGGAGAGTGTAAAAAGCTGGTTTAAAACTCAATATTCAGAAACTAAGATCATGGCATCTGGTCCTACACTTCATGGCAAATAGATGGGGAAACAATGGAAAGCGGCAGACTTCATTTTCTTGGGCTCCAAAACCACTGCAGATGGTGACTGAGACCTTGAAATTGAAAGACACTTGGCTCCTTGGAAGAAAAGCTATGACAAACCTAGACAGCATACTAAAAAGCAGAGACATTACTTTGCCATGAGGTCCATACAGTCAAAGCTATGGTTTATCCAGTAGTCATGTATGGATGTGAGAGTTGGACCATAAAGAAAGCTGAGCACTGAAGAACTGACACTTTTGAACTGTGGTGTTGGAGAAGACTCTTGAGAGTCCCCTGGCCTGCAAGGAGATCAAACCAGTCCATCCTATAGGAAATCAACCCTGAATATTCATTGGAAGGACTGATGCTGAAGGTGTAGTTCCTGTACTTTGGCCACCTCATGCAAAGAGCCGACTCATTGGAAAAGACCCTGATGGTGGGAAAGATTGAAGGCAGGAGGAGAGGAAGACAGAGGACAAGATGGTTGGATGGGATCACTGACTCAATAGATAGGAGTCTGAACAAACTCTGGGAGATGGTGAAGGACAGGGAGCCCTGGCATGCTGCAGTCCATGGGGTCGCAAAGAGTCAGACTCAACTGAGCGACTGAACAGCAACTGGTGATACTAGGGGAGGGAGCAATAATTTTTAAATTCTAGAATGAACAAAATTTATATATTGATCATAAAATCTCATTCTGTTATGCTTTAAGCTACATTAATTTCATTGCAATTCATTCCTCAAAGATCAGACATTATTACCCTTTAAGCACAAGCTGGAATCAAGATTGCCAGGAGAAATATCAATAACCTCAGATATGCAGATGACAGCACCCTTATGGCAGAAAGTGAAGAAGAACTAAAGAGCCTCTTGATGAAAGTGAAAGAGGAGAGTGAAAAAGTTGGCTTAAAGCTCAACATTCAGAAAACTAAGATCAGGGCATCCGGTCCCACCACTTCATGGGAAATAGATGGGGAAACAGTGGAAACAGTGTCAGACTTTATTTTTCTGGGCTCCAAAATCACTGCAGATGGTGACTGCAGCCATGAAATTAGAAGACGCTTACTCCTTGGAAGGAAAGTTATGACCAACCTAGATAGCATATTCAAAAGCAGAGACATTACTTTGCCAACAAAGGTCAGTCTAGTCTAGGCTATGGTTTTTCCAGTGGTCATGTATGGATGTGAGAGTTGGACTATAAAGAAAGCTGAGCGCCAAAGAATTGATGCTTTTGAACTGTGGTGTTGGAGAAGACTCCTGAGAGTCCCTTGGACTGCAAGGAGGTCCAACCAGTCCATCCTAAAGGAGGTCAGTCCTGGGTGTTCATTGGAAGGACTGATGTTGAAGCTGAAACTCCAATACTTTGGCCACCTGCTGCAAAGAGCTGACTCATTAGAAAAGACCCTGATGCTGGGAAAGATGGAGGGTAGGAGGAGAAGGGGATGACAGAGGATGAGATGGCTGGATGGCATCACCGACTCAATGGACACGGGTTTGGGTGGACTCCTGGAGTTGGTGATGGACAGGAAGGCCTGGCATGCTGTGATTCATGGGGTCGCAAAGAGTTGGACACGACTGAATGACTGAACTGAACTGAACTGAACTGACTGAAAGGTCTCTAAACATAAGCGAGTGTATTTCCACCATGTAGAGGAAATGGAAGGAAATTTCTCCAATAAGGGACCATAGCTGATCGAGAGATGCCCCTTCCCTCAACACACGTATAGAAGCACTAGAGTCTAAGCATGAAGGAAAATGAGTTTCAGGGGAAAAATGTATAACTCTTGGGGTGTCAGAGATAGGGAAATAAAAGCCAGTGCCACATGCATGAGCTGGTGTGGAGGTAGCCCAGGGAAGCTCTCTACCCAGACATGGATTTAGGAAGAGACATGGTCTGGAAAAGCAAAAGATGCAAAGCCAGGATGTTAAATGGAGCCTTCTAGGTAAGTCTCAAAGAGGACTCCTGTTCAAACGATTAAGGCATTGCAAGGAGAAATAGAAGCCATTAAAAAAAAAAACAAAGAACAGTATGTTTGAAACAGTCATGTTTGAAAAAGAACAGAGCTTTGCTTGCCTTAAACAACCTCCTCTGCAACAAGAATACTCCAGCTCTCACACTCCTCTGAGCCAGTGCATGAAGGGATGGGTCAGATCTTATAGCCAGTAAAGTGCATTTTGATCCTTCAGATCTTGAGATTTCAGATCCTAAGATACTTACCGGAACATCTAACATTTATTGATGACCTGACTCATGGCAGGCACTGGTGGTCTCTGTGCTCGAAATCTTTCATGACTACCTGGACTTGGGAAGTCACATGATCAGGCTTCTCTGGGGGTCCCTAGTACCAGCCAGATGCCCACACTGTGCTGCCAGGACTGGGCCATGAGAATCTGCCCCATCGTGAGAAAGACTGACTGCACTCTCTGCTCCCAGCCCAGTACGCTGGTGGCAAAGCCCAAATAGAAACATTATTTTTTTATTTAATGGGAGAAGTTGTTTTTCAAGATTCTTAGTATCAAAAGCTATTTTGTTGGTGGCAGGGGAAGGGATTTCAGGAAGCATTCTTGGTATAACCGCACCACTTGAGTCTGTTGGTGCTGTCCCATCAAGATCGTCTAAGACATTTGGGCTAAGAAGAGGCTTGGCAGGAACCAAGGCATGTATAATGGGAAAAACAGAATATTTTCTTTCATGAAAGATAAAATTTCATCACATATTCTCCAAATCAGATTTCCTGACACATGTGCTTTAATCATATTCCAGCTCTTTTTTAATTTTTTTAAAGAGGCGATGCTTGGGATAGGGTTTAAAGATGAGGGAGGTCTACCTCCTCGTTCTAGTCTTAGCAAAGACGAGTCCCCTGAGAACCAACAACTTTGGTACTTCAAACCTTGACAAGACCATTATCCCTCACAAGGTATAATACCTTTAACAGGACAATCATGGCAGTTCACCTCTCCAAGGGTTTTTACTTTGTGATTTCCAGGCAGTCCCTGGATTCCTCCTTTTTCCTGGAGAAAAGGAAGTGGGAAAGGGTGGGCCCTACAACTCGGAAAACCCAGAGTCTTCTGGGAATGCTTTGCACAGGTATCCAGGAATCCAGGATGAAGCTGTTTTGTTCATTGCAACTGCCTCTGTGACCAATGCCAACTGTCCCAGTCCACAGAACCTGTGTGGGAAAGGCTAGGGGCAGGAGGGGACGGTCAGAGGGTGGAAGTCTGTTTCTTTGGCTGGCCCAAGGCTTTTTTTTTTTCAAGCAGGGCATAGAGCTGTCTTATTTTTCAGTCTTTCAATTTTTTGATGTCTACAAGTTACGTATATTATCATATATTTGTTTCTGAAGGCGATGTTGTTTTTCTGACCCAGTTAAGAAAACTGGACTTCAAATCACTCATTCCAGCCTTTGACATGTGGAAAACACATCATCGCCATCTTTTATGAAGCCGATGAGTGCTAACCTCTGTTCCCCAAACCCAGAACTTGGTCCCCATTCCATTCTCTCATTCAGTTCCTCCTCGTCCCATTACTGTTTGAAATGATATCTAGGCCTTGTGAAATGCATTCCTCTCACTAATTCACAAAGCATTAATATACAAGTTTCCCTGGGCCATTTTCAAAGGAAAAACTTTTAAAATAGTCTTTCTGCAGAAGTCACCAAAAAAAGATAGAAAACAGGAAATTAAATGAGTTACCAAGGAAGTCTGCATGTGAATCTAATCTTGTCCTTGCAACTAATGAAGATTACATGCCCTGAATATAAAACATTATTAAAACACTAAAGTAACAGGGAACAGTCATGTTTTTGCCTGTAATTGATTTAGTCTCCAGACTTAGATTGTAAATATTATTTTTTTCTCTCTCAACACATGGGGGGAAATGTCTTCTTTTCTCTTATAAAAAGAAATTAGGAATTTGTATTTTGTTTCTATCATAGGAACAAGCTTTAAAAATTTTGTTATGACCTTACTGAATAGATTCTAAGTGTCTTTGATTTTTAGGGAAAAAATGCACAAACTAGCAAAATCAAATAGAAATCTGTTTTGACCAAATTTATATTGACCCAAATGCTGGTGTTTGATCTACACACACTGTGCTTTTCAAAGCTACAGGACCTCCCTCCCTGCCACACATATGCATTAATAATAAAATCCCAATCCCAACATAGTTCTCAACTGGAGAAGCTTTGATTTATGGCACATATAAGCACCCCAGATAAATAGGAAATGATTAAAATCAGCATCTCAGGGAAAGATAACTGACAAACTCTGAGACCGCCTACTCCCAAGTGCGATTTCAGGGGTTACTGAGAACACTGCAGGTACCACCATGGGGTCAGGTATCTCTGTCTCCAGAAGCTCACAGCAGCCCCCGTGACGCCTTTCTGAGCAGACCCATTTATTGCTTTATGTTTACAGGCTGAAGGGAGCCCAGAACCTCCCTGCAGCCAGAAGGCACATCCCTGCCTCATGGTCAAAGGTTTCAGGAGCACAGAGCTGGGGCGGGGGTGGGCGGGGTGGGTGGAGGCTTGCTCTCACCTGAGACACACAGCAGGGAGGCTCCCTGAACCCAGCATCCTTTGTTCCTAAAGCTCTCCTTGTAAGGAGATAAATCAGTGCTGCCCTGAATGGCCCGCAGAATTAAAGACAACTGGTTTTATTAGCGGGTTTTCAGAAAGAGCAGTTAACCAGGTTGTGCCAACTCTCATCACTAGATCTTGATTACAATTGTTTGTTGGGGTCCACACAGTTTAGGATTCTTTCGAATAAGGAGATGTTATTTTAATGCAAGACTTAAAAACTAAAGTAACTGAGACTGACTGTGCCTACCGGTTGGAAGGAGAAATGGGCAGAGCTTCCCTAAGTCATTAAGCTAGCTCACATGGTAGTGTGCTATTATCAATTAAAAAAAATCGTATTTTAGGACAATTATTTTTTGACCTGTAAAGATGTTCACCCCATATTGCTGAGTACAATGTACAGTAGCAAGTACAGTATGATCCACATTTTATAAAAAGCAAGTTGCTTACATTCTGGACTTCCCTGGTGGTCCAGTGGCTAAGAATCCACTTGCCCATGCAGGGGAGAGGGTTGATCCCTGGTCTGGGAAGATTCCACGTGTCGAGGGACAACCGTACCTGTGCACCAGCTACTGAGCCTGTGCTCTAGAGCCCGTGCTCGGCAACCAGAGAAACACGGCAGCAAGAGAATTCCATGCGCTGCAACTAGAGAGTAGCTTCTGCTCACCGCAACTAGAGAAAGCACAGCAACGAAGATGCAGTGCAGCCAAAAATAAAATAAATAATTTTTTTAAAAAGCAAATTACTTACATTCTGCAGCTCAGACCTCTTCTTAGCACCTGCCAGTTTCCAAGCTCTTTGGCTTCCGTCTGACTCTCCCCACCTCTTCCAGTTCAGAGTACCTTCACCTCATCTGGGGAGGAAGGCCAAGAGACACAACTCTTTGTTACTGAGTGACTATTCTTTCAGACTTTTCATTAATGGTGAAAAAGCACAATTCTCCAACTATCAAAGAAAACATAAATCCCATACGTACAGATGGCAAACGCATGCCAAAGTTTTATTAATTCATTAATGAAGAAACCAGCAATAAGAAGAGAGCCGGTTTGGAGAAACTTTGAGAAACAGGGATTATAGAGTTAGTGGGGAAAGGAGTACTGAAGTAAGATTCAGTTTAGCTAAATAGATGCTAAACAAGTTAATGGTCTGTAGACAAGTGTGTGGGTAACTTTTCTAACAGAGGGCCCCCCAATATATCATGAACCTTATTATTTTTCTAAAAGTTAATCTCTTAATATACCAGGGTTGTAAAACGTTTGGGCCACAACCAAAGGGTCATTGCCTGGGTAAGACAGATGACTCTCCACAGACTTTTTAGAAAGGTCACAAAGCCATTATTTTTGCCTTATTTTCAAGTTTTAGATAGCTTTTCTTCCACAATGACATAAAGTTTTATGTCCTAGGTGCTTTGGAGTTTATACTTTGGAACTATCAAAGCTAGAGATACAGTTCTTGATCTCAGCTTTCCTGCCATAAAGAGCTTTCCACCCTAGAACGAGGAAAGAACAATCTTAAACCAGTATAGGGTAAGCTAAAAACCAGACCCAAAGTCTCAGGGTGAGCCTCCTCTGGAACCGGAGCCGTTGGTGGATTGGCAGGCACAGTGAATACCTCACTCAGTTCCAGACAATGACACCCAGTTCCTTCACCCTCTTGGAAGGAGACAGGAAGAAAATTCTCTGCTTTATTTGGCCAGTTCAAAGGAAAGGCCTTAGCAAATGTCTTTGCCAGTAAATGGGGATCACCTACAGTGAAGCTCAGTAAATGGGATCACCCTTCAGTACAGTTCCTCAGTAAATGGGATCACCCTACAGTACAGCTCCTCAATAAATGGGATCACCCTTCAGTACAGCTCCTCAGTAAATGGGATCACCCTTCAGTACAGCTCCTCAGTAAATGGGATCAACCTACAGTACAGCTCCTCAATAAATGGGATCACCCTTCAGTACAGCTCCTCAGTAAATGGGATCACCCTTCAGTACAGCTCAGTAATGGGGATCACCTTACAGTACAGTCCCTCAGTAAATGGGGCTCATCCTACAGTGAAGCTCAGTAAATGGGGATCACCTACAGTACAGCTCAGTAAAGCTGGACCTACAAATTCAGAGCTCATGAGCAGCCTGATAGCCCCATATGTTAATCACGAGCAGTCAGTCGAAGAAAACCAGACATCTGAAGAAAATTTCTAATTTGGAAGTTAGAGATGTAAACCAAGAAAAAGCAACTTGGAGGATATAAGGAGAAGCATATTAAAAAAAAAACCAATTATGAGTAATATATTGGAGAGCTAAGAGAAGACACTGCATCCACGAAACAAGAACAGGACATCATATACTCATCCCTCCCTCATGTATGGAGGAGCACTAAGCGTGTAAGTGCTCCTGATATTAAAAACGTGATCGCAAAATGAATAAGGGATGGAAGATAAGGTTGAATCATTTCCCTTAAAAAGTAAAGCAAAAATACAGAGAAATAGAAGAAAAGCAGGATTATGCTAAGAAGTTCAAAAGCCAAATAACAGAAATTCCAGGAAGAGAAAATGGAGAGAAGAAATTACAAATGAAATGACTTTAAAATGTTTCCCAGAGTGAAGATTGGAGAGAGAGGTGAATGTACAGAGTCATGGGTTACTGGAACAGTTTTATGAGAGGAAACCGCTGTGGGAATTGACGCCAGGGCAGGAGAGCCTGCATTATAATTGACAAATTGCTGGGAGCTCAGAGTGGACAAGTCTGAGAGTTAAAAACTCCAGGGGGACCCAGTTATAGGGTGGCCTTCACAATTCTGTGAAATTTACCACCAGGAGCTTGACCAGATTCTCACACTGAATATCAGAGATGAATCTCCTTGTGCTTCCATCAGGGGGAGAAAGGAAAAAAAAAATTTTTTTTAATACAACAGAGCACTAATTAACCAGAGTCTTACGTCATGGGGATGGTATCAGAGCCTAACTTCCCTGGAGAAAGGGAAATACCCAATTCCAGCCCACTCTAGCCATTGTCTCTCATCTAAGGGAGGAGAAAAATTTCCCTGAGTTGTACTTAAAGTTCCCATAGGCTCACTGAAAGACTAAGACCTAATCCTAGGGCTATAGAATGCTTCCCCTTGTCCCATACCTCCTTGCTGCTGCTGCTGCTAAGTCGCTTCAGTCGTGTCCAACTCTGTGCGACCCCATAGACGGCAGCCCACCAGGCTCCCCCGTCCCTGGGATTCTCCAGGCAAGAACACTGGAGTGGGTTGCCATTTCCTTCTCCAATGCATAAAAGTGAAAAGTGAAAGCGAAGTTGCTCAGTCATGTCCAACTCTTCTCGACCCCATGGACTGCAGCCTACCAGGCTCCTCTGCCCATGGGATTTTCCAGGCAAGAGTACTGGAGTGGGGTGCCATTGCCTTCTCCTCCCATACCTCCTTACTACAATACTAAAGTCCTGTTTATAGCAGTTGGTTTTACCTTGTACATTATGTCAGCTATCAAAAAGAAAATTTACAAGGCATATTGAAAGACAAAAACCACAGAGCAAGCATCAAAACCAGACACAGCAATGATGTTGGAATTATCAGACCAGGAATTCAAAAACAACTATGATTAATATGCTAAGGTGTCCAATGGATGAAGTAGACAGCACACAAGAACAGATGGAGAATACAAGTAGAGAGATGCAAATCCTAAGAACGAACCAAAAAGAAATGCTAGAGATCAAAAACATTGAAACAAAAATGAAGAATGCTTTTGACAGGTCTATTAGTAGATTAACAGATGACATGGCTAAGGAAAGAATCTCTGAGCTTGAGGATATCTCAAAAGAAACCTTCCAAACTGAAAAGCAAAGAGAACAACATTTTGTAGTTTTGGACAACTACAAAAAGTGTAATATACACATAATGGAAATACCAGCAGGAGACGAAAGGGAGAGGAAGAGAAGAAATAGCTGAAATAATAACGATTGAGAATTTCACCAATTAATGTCAGACACCAATCTACTGACTGAGGAACCTCAAAAAACACCAAGTAGCATAAATGAAAAATACACTGAGGTATATGATTTGCAAACTACAGAAAATCAAAAAAAAAAAAAATCCTGAAAGAAGCTAGAGCAGAAAAATATCATATCTATGGAAAAGCAAAGCAAAGAGTTACATCTAACTTCTCGGAAACCATGCAAATAAGAAGAGAGTGACGTGAAATATTTAAGTTATTGAAAGCAAAAAAAAAAAACAAAAACCCACCTATCTAGAATTCTATACCAGAGAAATTATCCTTCAAAAATGAAGGCGAAATAAAGATTTACTTGCTAAGAAACTTCAGTGGTGTCCGACTCTGTGCAACCCCAGAGACAGCAGCCCACCAGGCTCCCCCGTCCCTGGGATTCTCCAGGCAAGAACACTGGAGTGGGTTGCCATTTCCTTCTCCAATGCATGAAAGTGAAAAGTGAAAGTGAAGTCGCTCAGTCGTGTCCAACTCTAGCAAACCCATGGACTGCAGCCCACCAGGCTCCTCTGTCCATGGGATTTTCCAGGCAAAAGTACTGGAGCGGGGTGCCATTGCCTTCTCCGAAAGATTTACTTAGACAAACAAAAATTGAGGGACTAAGTTTCCAGTATACATGTCTTGCAAGAAATTTAAAAGAAATTCTTTAGAAAGAAGGAAAATGATATAAATAAGAAGCTCAGATCTACATAAAGAAAAGAAGAGCTATGAAGAAGGAATAAGTGAAGGTAAAATAAAAACATATCTTCTTATTCTTAATTGATCTAACAGGAAACAGTCTGTTCAAAATAATAATAGCAATAATGTATTCAATTATGTATGCTTACTCCAGTGTTCTTGCCTGGAGAATCCCAGGGACGGGGGAGCCTGGTGGGCTGCCATCTATGGGGTCGCACAGAGTCGGACACGACTGAAGCGACTTAGCAGCAGCAGCAGCAACATATATATCTTATGTGCACATATATAATGTATATATAAATGAAATGAATGACAGCAATACAAGGGAAAGAAGAAAGGAATCAGAATTATTTTATTATTAAAAGGTTTTTATACTATGCATGGTGGCTCAGATGGTAAAGCGTCAGCCTGCAATGCAGGAGACCCGGGTTCAATTCCTGGGTCAGGAAGATCCCCTGGAGAAGGCAATGGCACCCCACTCCAGCACTCTTGCCTGGAAAATCCCATGGACGGAGGAGCCTGATAGGCTGCAGTCCACAGGGTCGCAAAGAGTCGGACGCGACTGAGAGACTTCACTACTCTCACTATGTGGCCGTTTAGGGTATTTTAAAGTGGACTTGGGTTAGTTGTGAATGTATATCATAAACAATAAGACCACCACTAAAACAAGTTAGAAAAAAGAAAAAGAATTATAGCTGATATGTTAAGATAGAGAACATGGAATCATATAAAATGCTCAATTAAGATTACAAAAGGCAGTAAAAAAGTAGAAGACGAAAGTAGGGAAAAAAACAAGGGCAACAAGTAGAAAACAGTACACATGCTGTAGATTTTAATACAACTATATTGATAATCACTATGAGTGTCAACGGTCTAAATGTAACAATGAAAAGACAGGGGCTGTCAGAGTGTATGAAAGAACAAGACCCAACTACATGTTGTATACAAGAAACTCACTTAACACATAAAGACACGCACAGTTCAAAAGTAAATGGATAGAGAAATATATACCATGCTAACATTTCAAAACTTCAAGATGGCAGGAGTAGCTATATTAATCTCAGAAAATGTAGACTTCAAAGCAAGAAAAGTTATCAGGGATAAATAAGGGCATTACATAATGATAAAGGGGGCAATTCTCCAAGAAAATATAACAATCTTTAACATGTGTGGGCTGAATGAAGCAAAAGCTGGAATCAAGATTGCTGGGAGAAATATCAATAACCTCAGATATGCAGATGACACCACCCTTACGGCAGAAAGTGAAGAACTAAAGAGCCTCTTGATGAAAGTGAAAAAGGAGAGTGAAAAAGTTGGCTTAAAGCTCAACATTCAGAAAACTAAGATCATGGCATCCAGTCCCATCACTTCATGGCGAATAGATGGAGAAACAGTGGAAACAGTGGCAGACTTTATTTTTGGGCTCCAAAATCACTGCAGGTGGCGACCGCAACCTGATGCGAAGAGCAGATTCATTTGAAAAGACCCTGATGCTGGGAAAGATTGAGGGCAGGAGGAGAAGGGGACAACAGAGGATGAGATGGTTGGATGGCATCACTGACTCAAGGGGCATGAGTGTGAGTAAACTCCAGGAGTTGGTGATGAATAGGGAGGCCTGTTGTGCTGCAGTCCATGGGTTGCAGAGTCAGACACGACTGAGTGACTGAACTGAACTGAACATGTGTGTGTCTAACAATAAAGCGTCAAACTACATGGGGCAAACACTGATAGAAATGCAAGGAGAATAGACAAATAGACAAATCCACTATCATAACTGGAGACTTCAACCTCCTCTAGTTGAAATGGACAAATTCACCAGACAGAAATTTAGGAAGGACATATTGAACTCAGTAACACCATCAATCAATTAGATCTAGTTTATATCCACAGTCTACTTCATCCAACAATAGCAGAATAGTATTCTTTCAAGTTAACATGAAATATCCATCAAAACTGACTATATTCTGGGCCCTGAAATACACTTTAACAAATTTAAATGAATAGAAATTATATAGTGTCTGCTTCCAGACCACAGTAGAATCAAACTAGATTTCAATAACAGAAAGATAATTGGAAAATGCCCAAATGAGTGGAGAGTAAACAACACACTTCCTAATAATGCACAAGTCAAAGAAAACATTTCAAGAAAATTTTAAAATATTTTGAATGAAATGAAAATAAAAAATACAACTTAAAAAATTTGTCGGAGGCAGTAAAAGTACTGCTTAGAGGGAAATTTATAGCACTGGATATGAGAGTCTCTTGAACAGCAAGGAGATCAAACCAGCCAATCTTAAAGGAAATCATCAACCCTGAATATTCATTGGAAGGGCTGATGCTAAAGCTGAAGATCCAATACTTTGGCCACCTGATACAAAGAGCTGACCCATTGGAAAAGACCCCAATTCTGGGAAAGACTGAAGGCAGGAGGAGAAGACGGTGACAGAAGATGAGATGGTTGAATGGCATCATCAACACAATGGACATGAGTTTGAGCAAACTCTGGGAGACAGTGAATGACAGGGACACCCAGAATGCTGCAGTCCATGGGGTTGCAAAGAGTTGAACAAAAGGGACAGAGCAACAACATGTATTAGAAAAGAAGAAATATCTAAAATCAATAATCTGTTTACACTTAAGGAAACTAGAAAATGAAGAGCAAATTAAATCCAAAGTAAGTGGAAAAAAGGAAAAATAATAAGGATTAGAACAGAAAACAATGAAATTGAAAACAGGAGAAAATCAACAAAACCAAAAGCTAGTTCTTTGGACAATAATAAAAAGCAATAAAATCAGTAAGCTGTAGCCAGACTAACAACTGAGGAAAAAAAGAATGCAAATTACTATTGTGTGAAATGAAAGAGGGAAGATCATTACACATCCCACCGACACTGAAAGAATAATAATGGAATATTTTAAACTACTCTATGCCCCTAAATTTGATAGCTTAGATGAACTGAATCAATTCCTTGAAAGATACAGTCTACCAAAACTCATACAAGACAAAATAGACAAACTGAATAAGCCTAAAGAAATTGCATAATAATTAATGACGTCTACACCAGAAAACACCAGGCCCCAGAAGGTTCACTGGTGAATTCTCCCAAACATTTAAGGAAGAAATTGTACCAATTCTCTACAACCTCTGTCGGAGGACAGAAACGGGGGAATACTTCCTAATTCAGTCAAAGAGGATGGCATTACCCTAGTAATAAAACCAGACAAACACATTATAAGAAAACTACAGAACAATATCTCTCACAAACTTAGATGTAAAAGTCCTCAATGAAACATTAACAAATCAAATTGAAAAACAGATAAGGAGAATTATACACCAGAACCAAGTGGGATTTAACCCAGGTATGCAAATCTGGTTTGACCGTCAAAAATCAATTACATCAATAGGCTAAGGAAGAAAAATTATATGATTATATCAATAGATGCAAAAAAAGCATTTAACAAAATCCAACACCCACTCACAATAAGAACTCCTCAAAAACTAGGAATAGAGGGGAACCTATTCAACAACTCAATTAAAAAGTGGACCAAAAACTTAAACAGACACCCCACCAGTGAAGATATACAAATGGCAAACAGCATATGGAAAAGATGCTCCACATCATATATCAGCAGAAAAACACAAATTAAGACAGCAATGAAATACAACCGCACACCTATTAGAAGAACCTAAAATCTGGAATACTGACAATCAGACACTGGCGACAAATGAGAACTCCCGTTGCCCCACAAGGGATATGTTGCTCCACATCTTTGTGGAACAACGGGAGCTCTCATTCACTGCAAAATTGTATAGCAACTTTGGAGGACAGTTTAGCAGTTTCTTATAAAACTAAACATACTCCTACTATATGATTCAGCAATCACACTCCTTGCAACCATTTGGACTGTAGCCCCAGTCTAGCTCAGCTTCTCTGTCCATGGGATTTCCCAGGCAAGAATACTGGAGTGGGTTGCCATTTCCTCCTCCAGGGGATCTTCCTAACGCAGGGATCAAACCCAGGTCTCCTGCATTGCAGGTGGATTCTCTACTATTTGAGCCACCTGGAAAGTCAAACAGATGTTTATAGAAACTAAATTCATTCATAACTGCCAAAACTTGGAAGCATCTAAGAAGATGTCCTTCGGCGGGTGAATGGATAAACACACTGTAATATATCCAGACAGTGGAATATTATTCAGCACTAAAAAGAAATGAGTGTTCATGTCATGAAAAGAAATGGAGGAAATGTAAGTGCATATTAACAAGGGAAAGAAGTCAATCTGAAAGTGCTATATACTCTGTGATTCTAACTATATGACTTCCTGGAAAAGGCAAAACCTTAGAAACAGTAAAAGATCAGTGGTTGCCAGTGGCTGGTGAGGGTGGTGGAGAGGGATAAGCAGAGGGCTTATTTATTCGTCTCTGTGAGGACCACAGAGGACTTTTAAGACAGTGAGAATACTCTGTACACTACAATGGTAGATACGTCATTATGTGTGTGTCCAAATGCATGAAATGTACAACATCAAGAGTAAACCCTAAGATAAACTAGGGACTTTGGTGATTAAGATAAATCAATATTGGTTTACCAATTATAACAAATGTTCTGCTTTGGTGGGGGATGTTGATAATGGGGGAGGCTATGAATGTTTTGAGGGAAGAGGTATATAAGAAATCTCTGCACCTTCCTCTCAATTTTTCTGTGAACCTAAAACTGCTGTAGGAAAAAAACTAAAATACATTCAAACAATAAAAAAGTGGAAATGACCTGTAATTCCCCCTCATGAATAGAATAATTGTTAGTATTTGTGCATTCACACAATTAAAATGGGAATATGCTATGAATGTTTTTTTTTAACTCCTGCACTTGTTTTCTTATTCAACAATGTGTTTCATCCACGAATAATATGGATCAACATCTTGATTTTTAATGGTTGTATATTATTCTGTATGTGAGGAATATACCATAATCTGTTTTAACTCTCCACTAATAGATATATTGCATCCATGGATATATATGTGTGTGAATGTGGATATATGTATATACTTGTCTGATTATCAACATATTTTAAATTTCTGGAAATGGAATTAGTAAAAAGAAATGCCCATGTGCCATTTTGATACATAATGCCATATTTCCCACTAGAAAGGTTGTGTCATTTATACATCCAACATGTTAATAAGAGAGTTCACTTTTCCAATACTAGGTACTGAAAGTCTTTTTGATCTTTGCCAATCTTTTAGGCAAAGAAATGATAGCTCATTATTTTTAACTGGTATTTTTTCACTTCCAGAAACGTTGCACATTTTTCCATGTATACTGGCCATTTTGTGCTGCCTCTTAAAATTTGCTTCCCTGTGTGCCCTGCCATTTTTTGTAGGGATGTCAGTCTTTTCTCACTGATTTATTAGAACCCCTTAAAGATTGGGAATACTGATTCTTTGATCTGAATAATGCACAATGATCTCATTTAAATAAGTTTTCAGGAAGTTGGTTTATAACTTTATTTGTTCTCTTCCCACTAGATTGCCTCAATCCTGGAATATTCCTCTGCAAGTTCTGTAAAATGCCTGTTACCCTGGGCATAAATTCTTTCTGTATATAGCATTGTGTTCTTAATTTTAAGTTTGCTTACATCCTGGGGTGCTCCTCAATGATGAGAAGGAGTTTATGGACTTAGACTTGTTGGTGAAAAGAGAACATCTTACAGGTTTAGAACTACCTGGAAAAACACTGTATTCTCTGCCTGTGCTCAAAGCCCTACTCTCTAATCACATCATTAGTCTTCCTGGCATCACCAGCCTCCATCCTCAGCCACCTTGTTTGTGTAAATTTAATGATCTGAGGAATCCACCAAGAGTAACAGAAATACTTCTATTCCTAGGGAAATTCCAAAAAAATTAGAGATTATGTCCCAGGAACTAAGGAGAAAGGCCATTTTTCAAAATATATGTATACAACAATGGTGACGATGATGCTATAATTTCTAGCATGCCTTATTCCTCCCACTTCAGAAACAAAATGTCCTAATCTAGTAAAACTGCTATCTTTTAAGAGAATGAATTAAGTCTCATGGGGAAGCTGAGGTATAACTGTGGATCTGCGTTTCAGTTCCTCCTTTGGTATAGGAGAGATTGATGGCTTCAGGTAAGAGGCTTCTGCTGGTTGAGCCTCCCTAGCACACACTCTGAAATCTCATCAAACTGTTAATTTCCTTTCCTGTGAACACTCCTCTTGTTAACCAGCTCCTGGGCATTTTCCAATGGAAAATGGAGTTGTTGGCTTTCCCTAGCTCCTGTTTATAGTCCAGTGAATTGAAAGGTGAATCAAGTAATGACTGTATTCCAGACTGATAGAATACAGGTGGAGGATGGAAAGCAGGAGATTGTCAAGTAGTCCGTTTGGGTCCATGGGGACCCGTGGAGAGAAAGAAAACTGAGAAGGAGAAATACACAGAATCAGAACAGCAGGAGACACAACATTGAAATAGGAGCCGTCTTCATGAGACTGTGTCACCTCAGAGCCAGTGGATGTCAGCAGATGGGATGCACCTGTCCCTGGAGAACTTCACAAAGCAAAGTCAAGTACCAGAGCCCAGAATGGAAACAGGAAAACCAAGTTACACTCCCAGCTACATGTTAGCAAATAAAGTCTCATCTCCCCAAACAGCAGGCGAGCTCAGAGGGGGTGCCTCTAACAACCCCTGTCTCCTCTGCAGCTTCTGAGAGAAGAGCACTCTTCAGGTAACTATAGAGCCTGCTTCTGTGGTCATTCTTGGAGTGAGTGATTTTCACCACCAACATTCACTCACCTGGGAAAATTAAGTCAGGTTGCTTTGCAATAAACAGCAGCTGAAGTGAGACCAGCACAAGTCTCTGGGGTCTGTTTTGCAAAAGGATAATTTTAACTCAGGTAATGAATTCGCTAGGATTTTGGAGGCTGGCAGGAGGAAACCTGGTAGAGATTTTTTTTTTCCTAGCTATAGTTCAAGGAGGGACGATAGAGCTCTCGGAACAAAGGACCATCAGGAGATGGGCTGGCTGGCATTCCATGGGCACCTTGTCAGCTAAATTTAACCCTCAGTGTGCAGTGCAAATATTTACGGAGTTTTTGTTAACTGAGGAAGGCAGGTGGCTGAGGACAAGTCTCTACAACTGGCTAACCTGACATCCAGACCTCCCCCTTCCTCCCCAGTATGTTTCTGTTAATTCTCTACTTGTTTCAGGGAGGAGCATTTTGGAAGGCTCCATAATATAGGTTGTGGCCTCAGTTTCCACTCCCCTCTTGCAGAATTGCTGCTTCTGGGGCTGTGTACAGACATGAAGAGAAAGGTTATTCCAGAAATATTCCATTTCGGCCTCTAAAGGATGACGTTCCAGGGACAGGTTTATGCTTTCTGAGTTGCTGCTCACCAAGACAGAAGCCAAAAGTGACTTAAGGAGAGAAGAAGCTGAACCATAATAAGCAGAAGCCAAAATCAGAGTGAAGGGTGGGGGCAGTCTTCCCACCCAAATTTCTAACTCCTTTCCCTTCAATTGGGTGAGGGCTTTGCCTTTGTTAATATCTTTGTGGCTGAAACAAAGGCTCTTCTTTCCCTACCACTGCTGCATCTCCACTTTCCCCTCCCTGCAGAGATGTGGTACCTCTTACAAACCCCAGCACGGCAATTTTAGTCTCCCAAGAGGGCTCAGAATTACTTCTGGGGGAGACACATTGTTCCTTGGCTTTTCAAGTTGCTATTTAGTGGCAAAGATCAATGCTGTGGAGATTAGTGGAGCCGGGAGGTGGGCCTTCAGACTGTTGATATTCCTGGGGTTAGATGGGGGTGCAGTAGCACATTTGAAAACAAGGAACGGAAAGGATGGAAGGAAGGACATCTTGGTACCTTTAAGAGTGTCCTGGGTGGAGGCCCTCAGGCCTCCACACCAGATCAGCCCCCGGGAAAGATGAGAAGGAAGCAGCCTGACCCCCATGATTCCCTTCTCCTTTCAATCCCTCCCACTTTCCCCATCCTTGTTTCTTTTTCCAAAAATTATTCCAATGGGGAATTGTATGACCCATGGTTGTTGCTGATTACCCCTCCCAGAAGTATGTGGGGATGATCCTTTCATTAAAAAAGAAGCATTTCTAGCCTTTGCACTTCCAGTTTCATTGGATGATAAAGACATATTTGAGGGCAGTTTATGGTGAATGGGGATATTTAACCATTTGTTTATTCAACAAATAATTACTCAGTACCTGTTATGTTCTGGCCCCTGATGAGGGCAAGATGGAGGGCCCGTCATGCCCAACATCAATGCCGTGGCTGGTTTTATCCTAAATTACTCAAGGGCCGTATTCACCACAGTGGATACTGATTTTCTTTCAAAAGCAACCTTTTCTGTTCTCAATGAGGAAAGCATTAAGTTACTAAGAACTATTTGACCTTTCCTGAGTCAAATTACAAGGGTCCCAAACTCAGCTGAGAATGGCTCTATATGAGTCAGGGGTACTTGGCTTCAAATTAAAATTTCTAGATCTCTATCTTTGGAGAAGGCAATGACACCCCACTCCAGTAGTCTTGCCTGGAGAATCCCAGGGATGGAGGAGCCTGGTGGGCTGCCATCTATGGGGTTGCACAGAGTCGGACATGACTGAAGCGACTTAGCAGCAGCAGCAGCAGCAGATCTCTATCTTGAGCTCCACACACATACCTCCATTTGCCTGTGACTCAGCTCTGTTAGTTTCTCCTACAGGCACCTCTGTTTCCACGTCCAGAGTCAAACACCCTGTCTTCCTGAAAAATTTGCTGTCCTCCTTCTGTGACCCCTGTGTCACCAAACATCATCTTCCCCTACTGGTTATCCAAGGGCTCAACCCTTATGACCTGGGCATCATTCCTGAAGATTCTTTTGTGCCCAGTCTATCAAACCAATCACCAAGTGCTAAGTATCCTATCACTTATAGAAGAACAAAGCTTTATTATGTATTTAGATCGGAAATGGCTGAAGGCATGCTTTAATTTCAAGCACCTTTCAGAGAGAAATTAGACTAAGCAGTCAGGTGCTTTCTGTCTAATATAATACATTGAGTGGTAAATTAATAAATACAGTTACTGAGATCAATTGCAAATTAAATAAATTGACTTTCCCATAACAAACACATTTGTGACTTAAGCAAGTAACTCTTAAAAGAAAGCATTTTCCTCTGAGGTTTTCACAAGACCTTAATAGTTATTCTGAAAGAATAAATGAGACCTTTGTAAATAGTTGTGAATCTTGGTAAAATCCTTTCTCTTGCTTACTGAAAATCTTAACCGTTGATTAAGATTGTTGATTCAAGATGTAGAACAGTTCAGTTCAGTTGCTCAGTCATGTCTGACTCTTTGCAACCTCATGATCCGCAGCATGCCAGACCTCCCTGTCCATCACCAACTCCTAGAGTTCACCCAAAATCATGTGCATCGAGTCGGTGATGCCATCCAACCATCTCATCCTCTGTCGTCCCTTTCTCCTCCTGCCCCCAAACCCTCCCAGCATCAGAGTCTTTTCCAATGAGTCAACTCTTTGCATAAGGTGGCCAAAGTACTGGAGTTTCAGCTTCAGCATCAGTCCTTCCAATGAACACCCAGGACTGATCTCCTTTAGGATGGACTGGTTGAATCTCCTTGCAGTCCAAGGGACTCTCAAGAGTCTTCTCCAGCACCACAGTTCAAAAGCATCAATTCTTCAGCACTCAGCTTTCTTCACAGTCCAACTCTCACATCCATACATGACCACTGGAAAAACCATAGCCTTGACTAGACAGACCTTTGTTGGCAAAGTAACACCTATGCTTTTCAATATGCTATCTAGGCTGGTCATATCTTTCCTTCCAAGGCTTAACAATCTTTTAACTTCATGGCTGCAACCACCATCTGCGGTGATTTTGGAGCCCAGAAAAATAAAGTCTGACCCTGTTTTCGCTGTTTCCCCAACTATTTTCCATGAGGTGATGGGACCAGATGCCATGATCTTAGTTTGTTGATCTTAGAATGTTGAGCTTTAAGCTAACTTTTTTACTCTCCTCTTTCACTTTCATCAAGAGGCTTTTTAGTTCTTCTTCACTTTTGCCATAAGAGTGGTGTCATCTGCATATCTGAGGTTATTGATATTTCTCCCGGCAATCTTGATTCCAGCTTGTGTTTCTTCCAGCCCAGCGTTTCTCATGATATACTCTGCATATAAGTTAAATAAGCAGGGTGACAATATACAGCCTTGACGTACTCCTTTTCCTATTTGGAACCAGTCTGTTGTTCCATGTCCAGTTCTAACTGTTGCTTCCTGACCTGCATATAGGTTTCTCAAGAGGAAGGTCAGGTGGTCTGGTATTCCCATCTCTTTCAGAATTTACCACAGTTTATTGTGATCCACACAGTCAAAGGCTTTGGCATACTCAATAAAGCAGAAATAGATGTTTTTATGGAACTCTCTTGCTTTTTGGATGATCCAACAGATGTTGGCAATTTGATCTCTGGTTCCTCTGCCTTTTTGAAAACCAGCTTGAGCATCTGGAACTTCACAGCTCACATATTGCTGAAGCCTGGCTTGGAGAATTTTGAGCATTACTTTACTAGCGTGTGAGATGAGTGCAATTGTGCAGTAGTTTGAGCATTCTTTGGCATTGCTTTTCTTTGGGATTGCAAGGAAAACTGACCTTTTCCAGTCCTGTGGCCACTGCTGAGTTTTCCAAATTTGCGGGCATATTGAGTGCAGCACTTTCACAGCATCATCTTTCAGGATTTGAAATAGCTCAACTGGAATTCCATCACCTCCACTAGCTTTGTTCATAGTGATGCTTTCTAAGGCCCACTTGCCTTCACATTCCAGGATGTCTGGTTCTAGGTGAGCGATCACACCATCATGATTATCTGAGTCTTGAAGATCTTTTTTGTACAGTTCTTCTGTGTATTCTTGCCACCTCTTCTTAATATCTTCTGCTTCTGTTAGGTCCATACGATTTCTGTCCTTTATTGAGCCCATCTTTACATGAAATGTTCCCTTGGTATCTCTAATTTTCTTGAAGAGATCTCTAGTCTTTCCCATTCTGTTGTTTTCCTCTATTTCTTTGCAATGATTGCTGAGGAAGGCTTTCTTATCTCTCCTTGCTATTCTTTGGAACTCTGCATTCAGATGCTTATATCTTTCCTTTTCTCCTTTGCTTTTCACTTCCCTTCTTTTCACAGCTATTTGTAAGGCCTCCTCAGACAGCCATTTTGCTTTTTTGCATTTCTTTTCCATGGGGATGGTCTTGATCCCTGTCTCCTGTACAATGTCACGAACCTCCATCCATAGTTCATCAGGCACTCTGTCTATCAGATCTAGTCCCTTAAATCTATTTCTCACTTCCACTGTACAATCATAAAGGATTTGATTTAGGTCATACCTGAATGATCTAGTGGTTTTCCCTACTTTCTTCAATTTAAGTCTGAATTTGGCAACAAGGAGTTCATGATCTGAGCCACAGTCAGCTCCTGGTCTTGTTTTTGCTGATTGTATAGAGCTTCTCCATCTTTGGCTGCAAAGAATATAATCAATCTGATTTTGGTGTTAACCATCTGTTGATGTCCATGTGTAGAGACTTCTCTTGTGTTTTTGGAAGAGGGTGTTTGCTATGACCGGGAGAAGGCAATGGCACCACACTCTAGTACTTTTGCCTAGAAAATCCCATGGACAGAGGAGCCTGGTAGGCTGCAGTCCATGGAGTCGCTAGAGTCGGACACAACTGAGCGACTTCACTTTCACTTTTCACTTTCATGCATTGGAGAAGGAAATGGCAACCCACTCCAGTGTTCTTGCCTGGAGAATTCCAGGGACAGGAAGCCAGGTGGGCTGCCATCTATGGGGTCGCACAGAGTCGAACACGACTGAAGCGACTTAGCAGCAGCAGCAGCAGCTTGCTATGACCACTGCGTTCTCTTGGCAAAACTCTATTCCTTTGCCCTGCTTTATTCCGTATTCCAAGGCCAAATTTGCCTGTTACTCCAGGTGTTTCTTGACTTCCTACTTTTGCATTCCCATCCCCTATAAAGAAAAGGACACCTTTTTGGGGCGTTAGTTCTAAAAGGTCTTGTAGGTCTTCATAGAACCGATCAACTTCAGCTTCTTCAGCATTACTGGTTGGGGCATAGGCTTGGATCACCGTGATACTGAATGGTTTGTCCTGGAAATGAACAGAGATCATTCTGTCGTTTTTGAGTTTGCATCCAAGTACTGCATTTCGGACTCTTTTGTTGACCATCATGGCTACTCCATTTCTTCTAAGGGATTCCTGCCTGCAGTAGTAGATATAATGGTCATCTGAGCTAAATTCACCCATTCCAATCCATTTTTGTTCACTGATTCCTAGAATGTTGACATTCACTCTTGCCATTTCCTTTTTGACCACTTCCAATTTGCCTTGATTCATGGACGTAACATTCCAGGTTCCTATGCAATATTGCTCTTTACAGCATCGGACCTTGCTTCTATCACCAGTCACATCCACAACTGGGTATTGTTTTTGCTTTGGCTCCATCCCTTTATTGTTTCTTTCAGTTATTTCTCCACTGATCTCCAGTAGCATATTGGGCACCTACTGACCTGGGGAGTCCCTCTTTCAGTATCCTATCATTTTGCCTGTTCATACTGTTCATGGGGTTCTCAAGGCAAGAATACTGAAGTGGTTTGCCATTCCCTTCTCCAGTGGACCACATTCTGTCAGATCTCTCCACCATGACCTTTCCGTCTTGAATGGCTCCACACAGCATGGCTTAGTTTCATTGTGATCAGAGTGGCTCATATCAGATCAGATCAGTCACTCAGTCATGTCCGACTCTTTTCGACACATGAATCCCAGCACGCCAGGCCTCCCTGTCCATCACCAACTCCCAGAGTTCACTGAGACTCACATACATCGAGTCAGTGATGCCATCCAGCCATCTCATCCTCTGTTGTCCCCTTCTCCTCCTGCCCCCAATCCCTCCCAGCATCAAAGTCTTTTCCAATGAGTCAACTCTTCGCATGAGGTGGCCAAACTACTGGAGTTTCAGCTTTAGCATCATTCCTTCCAAAGAAATCCCAGGGCTGATCTCCTTCAGAATGGACTGGTTGGATCTCCTTGCAGTCCAAGGGGCTCTCAGGAGTCTTCTCCAACACCACAGTTCAAAAGCAACAATTCTTCGGCGCTCAGCCTTCTTCACAGTCCAACTCTCACATCCATACATGACCACAGGAAAAACCATAGCCTTGACTAGACGGACCTTTGTTGGCAAAGTAATGTCTCTGCTTTTGAATATGCTATCTAGGTTGGTCATAACTTTCCTTCCAAGGAGTAAGAGTCTTTTAATTTCATGGCTGCAATCACCATCTGTAGTGATTTTGGAGCCCAGAAAAATTAAGTCTGACACTGTTTCCACTGTTGCCCCATCTATTTCCCATGAAGTGGTGGGATCGGATGCCATGATCTTTGTTTTCTGAATGTTGAGCTTTAATCCAACTTTTTCACTCTCCTCTTTCACTTTCATCAAGAGGCTTTTTAGTTCCTCTTCACTTTCTGCCATAAGGGTGGTGTCATCTGCATATCTGAGGTTATTGATATTTCTCCTGGCAATCTTGATTCCAGTTTGTGTTTCTTCCAGTCCAGCGTTTCTCATGATGTACTCTGCATATAAGTTAAATAAACGGGGACAATATACAGCCTTGATGTACTCCTTTTCCTATTTGGAACCAGTCTGTTGTTCCATGTCCAGTTCTAACTGTTGCTTCCTGACCTGCATACAAATTTCTCAAGAGGCAGATCAGGTGGTTGGTCTTCCCATCTCTTTCAGAATTTTCCACAGTTTATTGTGATCCACACAGTCAAAGGCTTTGGCATGTACACTTTAATCCTATTTAAGACTTTTGCCCCACGTGCATTATTTTTTAATTATGCTCTGTTGTCACTAGAAGGTAAATATGGACTATTCTATCAATTTTTCCTTATTTTGTGGAGAAGGGCAATAAATAACACAGCACTTACTTTGTTAAAGTACATATGTCAACAATATGATTTTTTTTTCTTGTCTGTCTTGTCAGTCTGTTTGGGCTGCTATAACAGAATACCCTAGACTTGGTGGCTTAAATGACAAACATTTGCTCCTTACAGTTCTGAGAAGTTCAGGATCAAAGTATGGAGATTCAGTGTCTCATGAAAGCCCACTTCCTGGTTCATAGATGGTCACCTTCTCACTATTTCCTTACTTGGTGGCAGTGGGGAGGAAGCTCTCTGGGGTCTCTTATAAGGGCACTGATCTCATGTATGAGGGTCCTACCTTCATGACCCAATCACCAGCCAATGGCCCCCTTCCAAATACCGTCACATTGAGGAATAGCTTTCAATATGTAAATATTCAGGGGACACAAAACCCTTAGTCTATAGCACTTTTCTTTACAGAACTTCTCAGAAAATATCACGGTGACCCAAGTCTTCAATTTTTAACTTGGAAAACCACTAGACCATTCAGGTATGACCTAAATCAAATCCCTTAGATTACACAGTGGAAGTGAGAAATAGATTTAAGGGACTAGATCTGATAGAGTGCCTGATGAACAATGGACAGAGGTTCATGACATTGTACAGGACACAGGGATCAAGACCATCCCCATGGAATAGAAATGCAAAAAAGCAAAATGGCTGTCTGGGGAGGCCTTACAAATAGCTGTGCAAAGAAGAGAAATGACAAGCAAAGGAGAAAAGGAAAGATATAAGCATCTGAATGCAGAGTTCCAAAGAATAGCAAGGAGAGATAAGAAAGCCTTCCTCAGCGATCATTGCAAAGAAATAGAGGAAAACAACAGAATGGGAAAGACTAGAGATCTCTTCAAGAAAATTAGAGATACCAAGGGAACATTTCATGCAAAGATGGGCTCAATAAAGGACAGAAATTGTATGGACCTAACATTTGTATGCAAGTCAGGAAGCAACAGTTAGAACTGGACATGGAACAACAGACTGGTTCCAAATAGGAAAAGGAGTACATCAAGGCTGTATATTGTCATCCTGTTTATTTAACTTATATGCAGAGTACATCATGAGAAACGCTGGACTGGAAGAAACACAAACTGGAATCAAGATTGCCGGCAGAAATATCAATAACCTCAGATATGCAGATGACACCACCCTTATGGCAGAAAGTGAAGAGGAACTCAAAAGCCTCTTGATGAAAGTGAAAGTGGAGAGTGAAAAAGTTGGCTTAAAGCTCAACATTCAGAAAACAAAGATCATGGCATCCGGTCCCACCACTTCATGGGAAATAGATGGGGCAACAGTGGAAACAGTGTCAGACTTAATTTTTCTGGGCTCCAAAATCACTACAGATGGTGACTGCAGCCATGAAATTAAAAGACGCTTATTCCTTGGAAGGAAGGTTATGACCAACCTAGATAGCATATTGAAAAGCAGAGACATTCCTTTGCCAACAAAGGTCTGTCTAGTCAAGGCTATGGTTTTTCCAGTGGTCATGTATGGATGTGAGAGTTGGGCTGTGAAGAAGGCTGAGCGCCGAAGAACTGATGCTTTTGAACTGTGGTGTTGGAGAAGACTCCTGAGAGCCCCTTGGACTGCAGGGAGATCCAACTAGTCCATTCTGAAGGAGATCAGCCCTGGGATTTCTTTGGAAGGAATGATGCTAAAGCTGAAACTCCAGTACTTTGGCCACCTCATGCGAAGAGTTGACTCATTGGAAAAGACTTTGATGCTGGGAGGGATTGGGGGCAGGAGAAGGGGATGACAGAGGATGAGGTGGCTGGATGGCATCACTGACTCGATGTATGTGAGTCTCAGTGAACTCCGGGAGTTGGTGATGGACAGGGAGGCCTGGCGTGCTGCGATTCATGGGTCGCAAAGAGTCGGACACGACTGAGCAACTGATCTGATCTGAACAGAAGCAGAAGATATTAAGAAGAGGTGGCAAGAATACACAGAAGAACTGTACAAAAAAGATCTTCACGACCCAGATAATCACGATGGTGTGATCACTCACCTAGAACCAGACATCCTGGAATGTGAAGTCAAGTGGGCCTTAGAAAGCATCACTACGAACAAAGCTAGTGGAGGTGATGGCATTCCAGTTGAGCTATTTCAAATCCTGAAAGATGATGCTGTGAAAGTGCTGCACTCAATATGCCCGCAAATTTGGAAAACTCAGCAGTGGCCACGGGACTGGAAAAGGTCAGTTTTCCTTCCAATCCCAAAGAAAGGCAATGCCAAAGAATGCTCAAACTACTGCACAATTGCACTCATCTCACACACTAGTAAAGTAATGCTCAAAATTCTCCAAGCCAGGCTTCAGCAATATGTGAGCTGTGAACTTCCAGATGCTCAAGCTGGTTTTCAAAAAGGCAGAGGAACCAGAGATCAAATTGCCAACATCTGCTGGCTCATCAAAAAAGCAAAAGAGTTCCAGAAAAACATCTATTTCTGCTTTATTGAGTATGCCAAAGCCTTTGACTGTATGGATCACAATAAACTGTGGGAAATTCTTCAAGAGATGGGAATACCAGACCACCTGACCTTCCTCTTGAGAAACCTATATGCAGGTCAGGAAGCAACAGTTAGAACTGGAAATGGAACAACAGACTGATTCCAAATAGGAAAAGAAGTACGTCAAGGCTGCATATTGTCACCCTGCTTATTTAACTTATATGCAGAGTACATCATGAGAAACGCTGGACTGGAAGAAACACAAGCTGGAATCAAGATTGCCGGGAGAAATCTCAATAACCTCAGATATGCAGATGACACCACCCTTATGGCAGAAAGTGAAGAGGAACTCAAAAGCTTCTTGATGAAAGTGAAAGAGGAGAGTGAAAAAGTTGGCTTAAAGTTCAACATTCAGAAAACGAAGATCATGGCATCTTGTTCCATCACTTCATGGGAAATAGATGGGAAAACAGTGAAAACAGTGTCTGACTATTTTTTTGGGCTCCAAAATCACTGCAGATGGTGATTGCAGCCATGAAATTAAAAGACTCTTACTCCTTGGAAGGAAAGTTATAACCAAACCTAGAGAGCATATTAAGAAGCAGAGACATTACTTTGCCAACAAAGGTCTGTCTAGTCAAGGCTGTTGTTTTTCCTGTGGTCATGTATGGATGTGAGAGTTGGACTGTGAAGAAACCTAAGTGCTGAAGAATTGATCCTTTAAACTGTCGTGTTGGAGTACTCTTGAGAGTCCCTTGGACTGCAAGGAGATTCAACCAGTCCATCCTAAAGGAGATCAGTCCTGGGTGTTCATTGGAAGGATCGATGCTAAAGCTGAAACTCCAATACTTTGGTCACGTGATGCAAAGAACTGACTCATTGGAAAAGACCCTGATGCTGGGAAAGATTGAAGGCAGGAGGAGAAGGGGACGACAGAGGATGAGATGGCTGGATGGCATCACTGACTTGATGGAGGTGAGTCTGAGTGAACTCTGGGTGTTGGTGATGGATAAGGAGTCCTGGCGTGCTGCGATTCATGGGTTCGCAAAGAGTCAGACAAGACTGAGCAACTGAACAGAACTGAACTGAACTGATCAATGTTTGTGGACATCCCTGGTGACTCTGTGGTAAAGAATCCACCTGCCAGTGCAGAAGGTGTGGGTTTGATCCTGGGGTTGGGAAGATTCCTTGGGGAAGAAAAATGGCAGCCCATCCCAGTACTCTTGCCTGGGAAATCCCATGGACAGAGGAGTGTGGTGGGCTACAGTCCATGGAATTGCAAAAGAATTGGACATGATTTAGCAACTAAACAACAACAATAAATCAATGTTTGAGGCATAATTCTTCATTCCATATTCTTAAGGTTCTCTTGTATCCATCCTCTTCCTCACCATCTCTACTACCATCACCCTAGTTTAGGCCCCAGCATGGTTTTGCCTGTAATACCAACCAACAACCCCTAATGGATACCCTTTCTAGCCCTGATATCTTCCCACTCATTCCCTACACTGAATGATGTTTCCAAACTGTGCAGATATGCTCTTGCAAATCTTCTGTTAAAACTATTCATAGGCTTCCCTTTGCTCATGGATTAAATAAAAACTCAATTTAGAGTGGCTTAATAGATCCTTTATAGAAAATAAATGAAGATCTGTGAGATTGTGATTTATAATAAGAAATATATATTCTGTCTTTGTCCCTGTTTCTGGCACAGAGCTCCTAAAACCCCTGGAATCTTCTAAGTGATAAGAGCAATAAAGGTGTCTTGATAGTTACAACAAACTCCTTTCATTCACATCTGAGTTTATGGTAACGAGGTAACTTCTGGAGAGCAGGAAGGATGGGAACCAACCCTGTGACTGCAGGTTGGAAGTTTCAGTCCCACTCTTGATCTCCAAGGGGAGTTAAGAAGCTGAATCAATCTCCAGTGGCCAATGGCCATGATTTGATCAATCGTGTCTGGGTAATGAAACCTCCATAAAGACCTCAAAGAACCATTTCTGACAGCTTCTGGTTGGTGAACACATGGAGATTTCACATGTGGGGATTTGGGGACTGGTATGCTCAGAGAGGGTGTGGAAATTCTGCACTCCTTCTCACTTAATTTGCCTTTGCATCTCCTCCATCTGGTTGTTCCTAGGTCATATTCTCTTATAACAAACTTATAAACCTAAGTAAAATATTTTTCTGGGTTCTGTGAGCCACCCCAACAAATTAATTAAACCCAAGACAAGGATCGTGGGAACCTGTAATTTACAGCAGTGTTCAGAAGCCCAGGTGAAAACCTGGACTTGAGACTGATCTCTGAAGGGGAGACAGTCTCACAGGACTGAGCTCTTAGCCTGTGAGATTAATAATACTATCATCGTGTGAACAGTGTCAGAATTGAATTGAGTTTATTACTTGGTGATGTGGGAGAAAACAAACACACAGGATTCCTCCCAGAAATAGTCCTTTCATTCTGCAAAGATTCAAAAAGAATAAAAGAAACCAGTCTAGAGATGTTAAGCAAAAAAGGATTCAGTGCAGTCCAGTCATTCAGTTGTGTCCGACTCTTTGTGATCCCATAGACTGAAGCACACCAGGCTTCCCTGTCCAACTCCTGGAGCTTGCTCAAATTCATGTCCATTGAGTCAGTTTTACCATCCAACCATCTCATCCTCTGTCGTCCCCTTCTCCTCCTGCCTTCAATCTTTCCCAACATCAGAAAAGGATTAGTATAGAAATTAGGTGTATAATAAAATGTTGGAAGAGCTTTGAGTATACTCAGACCTCCAAGAATGCCATCACAACTGGCCCGCAGGGGAGACGGTAGCTTTGCCAAAATTAGGAAGGTAGAGAATCAGAACACACTACGCTTCTATGGCTACAGTCCAGGTGTTAGGAAGCTGCTACCACCACCAAAACAACTGGCTAAGCACGAAGCTAGCAACTAGACACTGGAACACTGCTGCAGAAGATTTCCACAACTTCAACAGAAATCAGTCAAGAGCATCAGGACTGTACAGCCTCTGTCTCAGTTCTAAATCTTCTAGAATAAATCTTGAGTACTACATGGAGTTGCTGGAAACTAATTTGCATCCAGACCTCTGGTTGCAAGAGAATCTTGGAAAAGTAGTCTTTAACTGTCCAGAAAGACAAATAGAACAGAAAGTAGGAAAGGGCGCTAAGTGCCCATTGACCACACCCAACACACCTTTTTTCTCTTGCCTTCTGTTTTGACACAATATTCTGGCTTTCTTCATAATTTTGTAGTGCTTCATCTTCTTCCTGTATCTTTTTTTTTTTCTTCTGAAGCTGCAATGCCTTTTATTACCTGACATAGGAAGTCACACAACACTATTTCTACCATATTCTCTCTTTAAAAAAAAAAAATTGTTGGAGGTATAGTTGATTTATAATGTGTTCATTTCAGGTGTACAGCAAAGTAAATTGGTTATACACATACCTATATGTACTCTTTTTAAAGATTCTTTTCCCGTATAGGCGATTACAGAGTATTGAGTAGAGTTCCCTCTGCTACACCGTAGGTTCTTATTAGTTATTGACTTTATAGTAGTGTGTCTTTGTCAATCCCAATCTTTCAGTTTATCCCTCTTCTCTCTTATCCCCTGGTAACTGTAAGTTTGTTTTCTACATCTTTGATTCTACTTCTGTTTTGTAAATAAGTTCCCTTTTGCCATATTTTTTTAAGATTCTACATATAAGTTATATCATAGGATATTCATCTTTCTGTGTCAGACTTACTTCACTCAATATGACAATCTCTAGGCTCATCCATGTTTGCAAATGTCATTTTTTATGGCTGAGTAATATTCCAGTGTATATATGTACCACATCTGCATCCATTCCTATGTTGATGGACATTTAGGTTGAGTCCATGTCCTGGTTATTTTAAATAGTGTTGCAATGAACATTGGGGTGCATGTATCTTTTTGAATTATGGTTTTCTCTGGGTATATGCCTAGGAGTGGGATTGCTGGGTCATATGGTGGTTCTAGTTTTACTTTTTTAAGAAGCTAAGAAACCACCATACTGTTCTCCATAGTAGCTCTACCAAATAACATTTCCACCAACAGTATAGGAGGGTTCCCTTCTCTCCACACCCTCTCCAGCATTTATTATTTGTTGGTTTTTTTTGTTTTTTTTTTTTTTTTGATGATGACCATTCTGACCACTGTGAGGTGATACTTCATTGTTCTACCCATTTCTTACATATTGCTGTTACTCAGGACTCAGACCTATCCTTCGCTCACTCTATATTCTCTTTCTGGGCAATTTTATGTACTCAGTATGTAACGATTCCAAAATCATCATCTCCAGCTAGCTTTCTTTCACACATGGTACCCACATCTCCAGCTGCCTACTGGATCTCTGCCTAGAAATGTCATAGGCACTTCAAGCTGAACATGTCCAAATTTAAACTGATCCTGTGCCTTCCTCAGACCTCCTCTGTCCCCTGATGTCCCTATCTTAATAAATGGCAAGATAAACTATCTCATTTCCTAAGCAAGAAACCTAGAAGTCATCCTCGACTCCTCCTCTTTACCTTCTGGCCCTTGCCTATCTCTCAAACCTTCTTTTACAATTCTTTCTCTCTCCCTGTGCTCCAGCAGTTCTGGAATCTTTAGCCACTTGGAGCCTTCCCCTCTTCTCATAACATCCTTCTACCTAAAACCTCAATTCTGAGCACCAGCTTAAGTATCACTTTCTCTGAGCTCTTCCTGGCTCTGGACCATACTTCTAGCAGAACCCGCTAGAATTCCCCCAGCAAAGCCTCATCAGCTATTACTGTGATCACTTATGATGGCCTGTCCTTGTCAGGCTATAAGTCCAGTGAGGGCAGGGAAGTCTCCAGCTTGCCTGCTACATCTCAAAGGTCTGCCAGGTGGCCCTAAACGTAATAGTTGTCCAACAATTTTTTGTTGAAGAATGAACACCTGGATGTGGTCCCTCAAAGCACCTTGTATTTACCTATAATTTAACAGATGATACAGATGTTTATTTTTTAATTGACTACTGAAATTTTGGGCCTCCCAGGTGGCACAAGTGGTAAAGAACCCAGTCTACCAATGCAAGAGACATAAGAGACACGGGTTCAGTCCCTGGGTCAGGAAGATCCCCCGGTGGAGGGTATGGCAACCCATTCCAGTATTCTTGCCTGGAGAATCCCATGGACAGAGGAGCCTGGTGGGCTGTAGTTCATAGGGTTGCAAAGAGTTGGACATGACAGAAGCAACTACACACACACACACACATGCAGAAATTTTACAGAAAGTTAAATTCATATAATTTTGTAAGGGGGTTAAAATTGGGATTGGAACCCAAGGCTCTTGACTGCCAGGGTTCTTTCTCATGGGTTGTTTAATTGACTGAGCAAGATGTCTCCTCACTCTTAGATTTTCCTTTGTTGTCCAAGGTGCCTCTGCCCACAATTCATCATCTTCAGAACTTCCATATTTGAGCCTGGGCGGGCCCCTCATGTTGGTTTGACTTGGCTGGCATTTTGACCACTAGACTTCTGCTTGCTGGGTTCTTTTTTTTTTTTTTAACATGCAAATGTTATATTTGGTTGATCTGTAGTTACACACTTCTTGAAAGTTTCAGACCTCAGCTTCTTGGTGATCTCATAAAGTTTCCACAGACTGTGTGTCATTCACAACCTAAGTATCTGGAAGGAAACCCAACTTTAAAATGCAGTTCCCAGTGATTTCAGCCTGAAAGGTGATATGTCTGTTTTTCTAACATCTTCAAGTCACTGGAATGTGCATTGGCAATATTTCTAGACCAGATTTCTGGGGAGCCAGCTCACTTGTCCAAGAGACACACTTAAGTTAAAGATACTAAAATCTCAACAAGCCTCTTGGCTATTTCATTGTAACTACAGAGATGGCTGATTTGGAGACTAACATATATATTAGCTGAGACAAATAAGCACATGTCCTGAAAGAAGAGTGTTGTCTAATATTAGAAGCAAAGCTTCCAGGATACCATTGAGAATATCATAAATGCTGTATGTGGTCAAACCATTGGTTGATACAGCTCATTCATTCATTCACTCATTCGACATGCACTCTCTGCCTGGGGACTATGGGCCAGGCTCTGTGCTAAGTCTGTATGAAATATATACAACCTCTGTCCAGTTGGGCAAGCAATTACAGTTCACTGTGGAGGTGTTCCACTGGTGGAAGAGTGATCAGGCTTGCCCTGGAAGAGCTGGGGCGGCTTCCTAGGAGAGGGTCCATTTGAATTGGATCTGGAAGATGAGGTAGTCTTAGAAGTGAGCAGCAAGGGAACCTCAAGGAAGTAAGTGTGGCAAAGATACAGTGTAGAGAAAGAGCACTTTGTGGTTTCAGGAACTTGGGAAGCCCAGAGCACAGATGCTTTGAGAGGGGCACCAGGAACGCTTCTGTGGGAACACAGAAACTTGGTCTTCCTAGGTTGATCTTCACAACTGTTCTCTCTAATATCCAGGAATTTATCTGACCTCTCCTTGGACCCATTTTAAATTTTCATCTTGAACACCTTATAAGGGTAACAAGGTTCATTTATACTCCACAGGCTGTTAAATATGTGCTTCCTTTTATTTGTCCTAAAATACTTACCTAAACGATCATCAGCAGGGTCATTTTTTTTTCCTCTTTTTAAAATTAGTGTGTGGGTACTCCTACCTAACCCCCAGGAGTCACACAGGTAAAGAATGGATATGAAAGGCACTGCTGAAATCCTGACTGGGGTAACTATGGCCACCTAAAAGCTCAGATCCACCCTCCTCACCTTCCACGTCACACCCACATGCTGCTGCTTTGTACTGCTTCCCCTGTTTGATGACCTCCCTTGATGGTAATGTTCTTCATTTGTTTTTAAAATAAAACCAGAAAATCAATTTATTAATGGCACGAGAACGCGATCTGCTGGGTGAGTCACGGTAGTCAGAGCAGGACGTTCTCCCTGAGCAGCTGGGAGGACACTGAGCCTGGGCTGCTGACGGGAAGGGTCTGTCACCAGGTGCGGACAGCCTGTGGGGCCCACCTCCCCAGGAAGGGCTCACCCAGGCTAGGCTGGCCAAGTCTGAGGCCTGGGCTGGGCCCCACCAAGGTGAGACTTGGGAGGGCTGCTCGTTTCTGATACCATATAGTTAAAAGTGTTCCCGGAAAAGTCCTTATAAGTAGAATGCAAGGTGGCTTTGTGAACAATGTTCCTCCTAACTCAGCACCGTATGGAATGCTGTCCTGAAACAAGATGCTATTCAGTTCAGTTGCTCAGTCGTGTCCAACACTTTGCGACCCCATGAATCGCAGCATCCCAGGCCTCCCTGTCCATCACCAACTCCCACAGTTCACTCAAACTCATGTCCATTGAGTCGGTGATGCCATCCAGCCATCTCATCCTCTGTCGTCCACTTTTCCTCCTGCCCCCAATCCCTCCCAGCATCAGGGTCTTTTCCAATGAGTCAACTCTTCACATGAGGTGGCCAAAGTACTGGAGTTTCAGCTTTAGCATCATTCCTTCCAAAGAACACCCAGGGCTGATCTCCTTTAGAATGGACTAGTTGGATCTCCTTGCAGTCCAAGGGAGTCTCAGGAGTCTTCTCCAACACCACGGTTCAAAAGCATCAATTCTTCAGCACTCAGCTTTCTTCACAGTCCAATTCTCACATCCATACATGACCACTGGAGAAACCATAGCCTTGACTAGATGGACCTTTGTTGGCAAAGTAATGTCTCTGCTTTTCAATATGCTATCTAGGCTGGTCATAACTTTCCTTCCAAGGAGTAAGTATCTTTTAATCTCATGGCTGCAATCACCATCTTCAGTGCTTTAGCCACCACCATTTGGGAATTTTTAAAGGAAGGAACAGATTTCTCATCTCAAACAATCCTTGTTTATTAATAACAAGTAATAAACTGTTATTAATTATAACAGTAATAAACCGCTAGCTCCTTGCATGTGACTTTTCCTCCTCCTACTGAGAAAACCAGACTTGCAAGGCTCTGCCCTGGGTCCTCTGCTCTTGATTTCTTCTTGCTTCTTGGCTCACCTCCCCTCAGGCTTCTCACCCTCCTTGTGCAATATCACCCACTTGCAAGGCAGGCAGTAGGAGCGGGTGGATAAAGAGCACTGCTGTGAGTCTGAACCCAAGTGGAAAAGAGTGGGGAGGAAGGGTGGGTGGAAGCACCTCGGGCCACCAGCAATCTAAGGGAGTTTGACGAGGCTGTGGGGGCATCCTTAAGGCAAAGTGCCATCAGAAGAGTCCTGGCCTCCGAGGAAGAGGCTGCCTTAACAACCCTGCCGTGCGCGGTCCCTGACCGGAAGTGCCTGTGGGAAGCACAGCCTCCGCATGGGTGATGGATTTTAGAGCGGGCATCTGGGTCTTGGGCAATGAAGTTCCTTTAACTTGGAGAGCTGAGAGGTTCATGCTCATGGCTGCCACGTTTGCGGTCCTCCTCACCTCCTCCCCACCCAGCCAGCTTCTATCACCCTTCAGATCTTAGTTTAAACATCACTTTCCCAGGGAAACCATCCCAAACCTTTGGATTGACCAGGCTTCCCTCCTCTCTGTTCCCACACCACATAACTTTACTGTAAGTTGCTGTTCAATTACCTGACTCCCCAGAGGCACTCTGAACTCAGAACTGTGTCTGTATTGTTCCCCACTGAATCTATACTACTTGGCAGCACCTGACACCTGCAAGACAATAAGTGTTTGTTGAATGAATGAATGACTAGTAACTGATATAGGTGTGATAGCTCAAATTATATGATAATCTTGGTTTCAGAGAATATACTTATGAAATGGATCGTTCTAGGTACAAGCTTCACCTTTATGGGGTATTTTCAATGTTTAGGCTGAGCTTTCAGAACAATTTAAGAAACCCCTTGAAGGAAACATTTCAAGCTAGAGCAATCTCCTGGGTCACAACTGTTACTTCCCAGTTCCACCTTGGAATAGAGTCTGGAGCAAGAGAGACAGAGACAGCAGGATTCAGGAGAAGCTTACTTCCTAGAACTGCTTTGATCACTAACAGGATCTTAAATTTCCCCTCTGGAAACCTATGTTCATACTTCTTGTCCTTCTTGGGCTAGTAAGAGCCCTGTGGGAGAATGTGTTGGCTAGTTCCGATGCCAGCCCGACATGGATTGTATTACGATTGCTATTGTTTCTGGACTACAGGTCAGGTTAAGGGGAGACAGGGGCAGGTGAGGGAAGGGAAGATGCAGGTCAGGACATCAAGACTCCCCAAGATATTTTGGGGAGAAGCTGTGCCTTAGAAAAGAGCCCAAGGGCTCAGAGAAGACAGTTTCTTAAAAGGACACCAGACCTGCCTGGAAAGTCGGGAGGGATATATAAGCCACGGACACCCATTCACATGATTGTGCATTGGGTGTGAAAATAGGACCCTGAGGCTGCCAGACTGAAGTGATTCCTTAGTTCTAACGAATTCTCTTCACTGGGGGAACTGTGGGCAGTTCTGTGGCATGAAGCAGCGCTTCCTGACAAAGAAGTCTGTGGAACCATTTAAGATGTTCTGAACAGTGTCCCTCAAGATGTCTAAAGTGCCTCGGCCAAGTAGGAAAGGGGCCCTAGGAAACATTACGTGCTGCTGAGAAGCACGTGGGTTGGCAGAAGTTGCTCTGTGCACAAACCAGTTCAACCTCAGTCCCCTGGAGAGGACCTGCTGGGTCCCTCCCTGCTCCCAGAGCACCCAGAGACAAGACCCCCTCTGCTTCCTGAAGTTGCATGGCATGCTCAGAAAGAATTCTGGCTTCAGAGAACCCCGAGATCTGGGGTCAAGACTTCGTTTCACCAGACCAACATCTGGGACCTTAGGCTATTTCCTTAATGACGACTTTTTCATCTACAAAATGAAGCTATAGCACCAACCTTCCTCACAGAGTTTGGTGTAAGAATTTCAGATAATGTATGTCAAGTATCTGGCACACAGTAAATGTTCAGTAAATGAAAATTATTTTTATTTGACTTAGTTGAAAGCGGAAGAACAGACCTAGATTTGGATGCTGATTTTGCCACTTACTAAGTGGTGAAGAATCCGCCTTCCAATGCAGGAGATGCAAGAGATGTGGGTTCAGTCTCTGGGTTGGGAAGATTCCCCAGAGGAGGAAATGACAACCCACTCCAGTATTCTTGCCTGGGAAATCCCATGGACAGAAATACCTAGGGGACTATAGTCCATAGCATCGCGAAGAGTCAGACACGACTGAGCGTGTGTGCACACACACACTTGCTACTTACTAGCTGTGTGATTGTGGGCAGGTTTCTTAACCTATTTGAGTCTCATTATTTTCCTTACTTGTAAATTAGGAAAATACTACCTAACTTTCAGTGGCGTTGTAAGAATTACGGTTAATTTAAGAAAGGCACTTAATTAGGTGCCTGGCATGTAGTAGTACTCAGTAACAGTTATCTGTTAGGATTATTTGTAGATCAAAGAAGGAATAAAAATTCTTGATTTGGTTTGCACAGACGAAGGAGGTATAAGGATCACAAGCCAATTTGAATTGTTCTGTGGGAAACAAATTGTCTTCTAAAACAGGCTGCCTTATTTCCCCAGTTAGACCAGTTCTGAACCTTTGGGTAGCAGAGGCTGGGAACTGGCCCCGGGCCTGGAAGGGTCAAGACCCGTCACCCTCCGATGGGGGCTTCCTTCATCTGTCCATTTTCCAGGAGACATTTTCGCCTCCAGTCTCAGGTCCTCTGAGGAGAGCTGGAGCAATAGGTCACCATTATTTATGCTGCCACAGAATTTTCAGACCATGAGACTCCTGCCTCTCCCCAGGCTGGGCTGGCCCATCCCCAAGAAGGAAGGAAGCCAGGAGGTGGAGGAGGTTACAAAATCGGTTTGTATCCATCCTGTTTTTAATTGATTTCACAGTAGGGGAACGAAAATCGGAATCCTTACTACATAGCCTTTCAACGCGGGAGTCCTCCTCTGGTTAGGAAATCCATCTGGGAAGACCTGGAGTTGGTCTTTGGGAACTCCGTTTTCGTCCCAGCAGCCTGAAAGCCCTGCTCCGCCAGTGCCCATGGTGAGGGCTGCTTCTGTGGGTCCCCTCCGCACCACCCTCTTTACATACTGGCCTGGAGAGTGGTAGCCCTGCCTCTGCCCTCGGCTCCAAAAGGGCCCAACTCTTTTCCACTTAGTGTAGCCCCCCTGTCAGCTGGGTGTCCCCCCAGGACCTCATATCCCAAGTATATCCCAGGTTTATCCCAGGCTCCATGGGAGCCCAGGTCCTCTTGGGATTTTTGTGGATTCCTGGAGTCGCGGGAGATGCAGGGGTGACTGATCTCTTACAGGTATCTTGGGCCTCTCAAATTTTCTGCACCCTGTGGCAAGACCGTGGCCCCCCAGATGGCATGTGAAAAGTTGTCAGGATTTGGTGATTGTAAAGAGTGGCCTCATACTGAGCTACAGAGACATCAATGAACACATCCACATTTCAGACTTCTGTTCTTAGAACATAGTTCAGCCATCCAGCCATGGATGTGGGTACATCTGCATTTATCAAATATTTTTTAATATAAAACTCTGCCTTTATGTAAGGAAACTGGGTGGCCAAGGAACAGGAGGTGGGAGAGTTTGCATATTTTTTTCACACACACACACATCCCTCATGCTCTCTCTCTATGCCATTTAAAATGCTCCAGCCCCTCATTTCTGCAGAGCCAATCTTTCAATCCCTGAAGAAGGAAACGGCAACCCACTCCAGTATTCTTGCCTGGAAAATCCCATGGACACAGGAGCCTGGCAGTCTACAGTCCATGGGGTCACCAAGAGTTGGACACAACTGAGCGACTAAACCACCAATCTTTCAATAGCTGATCTCAAAAGTCTTTTTTTCCCCAACCACTCACGTCCTCAGCAGTCCCTTCCTCTCTCTGAACCCTGAGAGAATTTCCAGTCAATCTTGCTAAGGTTGGGACCTAGGCACAAACCATCTCATAGTGTAATAGAGTATAGTAACAGAGTGTCTGCTTCCTGAGAGCCACGCTGGTCTCTGGTCAGTTCCTTAAAGGAAGAGACTGGCCACAACTTAGTTTCTCTGCATCTCTCACAGCACACAACTGAAAGAACAAATTACAGACACGCAAAACTAGACAACTCTGACGGAAAAGGGCATGGCTAAAACAAGATGCTCCCTGGAACCTCTGTCAAGTACCTGGTATAAGTTCTTGCTGCTCCCAGAACCAGCTAGAATGAGAGAAGTGAGAAACTGCTGTCATGGACCCACTGCCTGTCTCTCTCTGTCATAATGAGAGGAACAGTAGGTTCCTTTCCAGGGGATGTATTTTGGATGAAGATCCTGATATGGGAACACATATATGAACAATATATGAACAACATATATTTCAGTAAGTAGTAATCTTTTGCAGATGGAAGGTCTTGCCTCCCAGTTAATGGCTGCTGACTGATCAGGGTGGTGGTTGCTGAAGTCTGGGGTGACTCTAGCAACTTCTTAAAATAAGACAACGTTAAAGTTTGCCTCACTGACTGACTCTTTCTTTCATGAATGATTTCTCTGAAGCATACAATGCTGTTTGATAGTATTTACCCACTTTTTGGGGCTCCAAAATCACTGCAGATGGTGACTGCAGCCATGAAATTAAAAGACGCTTACTCCTTGGAAGAAAAGTTATGACCAACCTAGATAGCATATTCAAAAGCAGAGACATTACTTTGCCAACAAAGGTCCGTCTAGTCAAGGCTATGGTTTTTCCAGTGGTCAGGTATGGATGTGAGAGTTGGACTGTGAAGAAGGCTGAGCGCTGAAGAATTGATGCTTTTAAACTGTGGTGTTGAAGACTCTTGAGAGTCCCTTGGACTGCAAGGAGATCCAACTAGTCCATTCTTAAGGAGATCAGCCCTGGGATTTCTTTGGAAGGAATGATGCTAAAGCTGAAATTCCAGTACTTTGGCCACCGCATGGGAAGAGTTGACTCATTGGAAAAGACTCTGATGCTGGGAGGGATTGGGGGCAGGAGGAGAAGGGGACGACAGAGGATGAGATGGCTGGATGGCATCACTGACTCGATGGACGTGAGTTTGGGTAAACTCTGGGAGTTGGTGATGGACAGGGAGGCCTGGCGTGCTGCAATTCATGGGGCCACAAAGAGTCGGACACGACTGAGCAACTGAACTGAACTGAACCCACAAAAGAACTGCTTTCAAAACTGGAGTCAATCCTCTCAAACCCTGAAGTTACTTTATCAGCTAAGTTTTTGTCATATTAATATTCTAAATCCTTTGTGTCATTTCAACAATCTTTACAGCATCTTCATCAGGAGAAACTCCATCTCAGGAAATTACTTTCCTTGCAACTCATCTGTTTAATATTTATCATGAAATTGTAGCAATTCAGTCACATCTTCAGATGCAAGTTTGATCCCTGCAATAGGAAGATCCCCTGGAGGAGGGCATGGCAACCCACTCTACTGTTCTTGCTTGGAATCCCAAGGACAGAAAAGCCTGGCAGGCTACAGTCCACAGGGTCACAAAGAGTCAGACGTGACTGAAGCGACTTAGCACGCACACAAGATTTTCAGAAATGGTCAATGAGCATTGGCTTCAACTTCAATCCACCAGTGTAGTAGCCCCTAACAAGAGAGATTGTCCTCTGATGCTTTAAGCCAGGCACTGACTTCTCCACTCCAGCTATGAACGTCCTAGATGGCATCTTCTTCCAAAAGAAGGCTACTTTGCCTACACTGAAACATCCGTCGTGTAGTGTAGTGATCTTAGCTAGATCCTCTGGATAACTTGCTGCAGCGTTCACATCAGTGTTTGCAGCTTCACTTTGCACTTTGTCATTATGGTGATGCCTTCTGTCCTTCAACCTCATGAACCAACCTCTGCTAGCCTCAAACGTTTCTTCTGAAGCCTTCTCACCTCTCTCAGCCTTCATAGAATTGAAGAGAGCTGGTACCTTAATCTTTGGCTTAACAGAAAGTTGTGGCCGGTTTGATCTTCCATCCTGACTGTGAAAACTTCCTCCATATCAGCAATAAGGCTGTTTCACTTCCTTATTTTTCATGTGTTTACTGGAGTAGTGATTTTAATTTCCTTCCGTAATTTTCCCCTTTGTATTCACAACATGACTGTTTCATGCAGGAAGCCAAGCTTTCAGCTTATCGTTGCTATTCAACATGCCTTCCTCCCTAAGCTTAATCTTTCCTAGCTTCTGATTTAAAGTGAGGGATATAATAGTCTTCCTTTCACCTAAACTGTTAGAAGCTATTATGGATGTTAGTCACTCAGTCATATCCAACTCTCTGCGATCCCCCAGGCTCTGCTATCCATGGAATTCTCCAGGCAAGAATACTGGAGTGGGTTGCCATTTCCTTCTCCAGGGGATCTTCCCAACCGAGGGATTGAACCTGGTTCACTTGTGTCTCCTGCATTGGTGAGCAGGTTCTTTACCAACTGAGCCACAGGGAAGCCATTATAGGATTATTAATTGGACTAATTTCAACTCCGTTGTTTCTCAAGGAACAGGGAGGCCTCAGGCAAAGGGCTGGTTGGTGAAGCAGTCAGAACATACACACATTTATCAATTGAGTTTGTTGTCTTACTTCTCTAAAGAAGATATACAAATGGCTAATAGGCACATGAGAAGATGCTCAACACCAATAATTATTATAGAAATGCAAATCAAAAATACAAGGTACCAGCTCATAGCAGTCAGAGTGGCCATCATTAAAAAGTCTACAAATAATAAAAGCTGGAGAGGGTGTGGAGAAAAGGGAACCCTCCTACACTGTTGGTGGGAATGTACATTGGTATAGCCACTGTGGAAACCAGTATGGAGGTTTCTCAGAAAACTAAAATATAATTACTGTATGACCCAGCAATCCTACTCCTGGACACAAATCCAGACAAAACTATAATTCAAAAAGATACATGTACCCCTACGTTCATAGCAGCATTATTTACAATAGCGAAGACATAGAAAGAACCTAAATGTCCATCGACAGATGAATGGATAAAGAAGGTTTGGTCCATATGCACAGTGGAATACTTGTTGTTTAGTTGCTAAGTCATGTCTAACTCGTTTGCAACCTCCTGGATTGTAACCCACCAGGCTCCTCTGTCCATAGGATTTCCCAGGCAAGAATACTGGAGTGGGTTGCCATTTCCTTCTCCAGGGGTTCTTCCCAATTCAGGGATCAAACCTGCATCTCCTGCACTGGCAGGTGGATTCTTTACCACTGAGCCACTAGGGAGGACCATACAATAGAATACTGCTGCTGCCAAGTCGCTTCCGTCGTGTCCGACTCTGTGCGACCCCATGGACTGCAGCCTATCAGGCTTCTCTGTCCATGGGATTCTCCAGGCAAGAACACTGGAGTGGGTTGCCATTTCCTTCTCCAATGCATGAAAGTGGAAAGTGAAAGTGAAGTCACTCAGTCGTGTCTGACTTTTAGCGACCCCATGGACTGCAGCCTACCAGGCTCCTCCATCCATGGGATTTTCCGGGCAACAGTACTGGAGTGGGGTGCCATTGCCTTCTCCCACAATAGAATACTACTCAGCCATAATGAAGAATGAAATAATGCCATTTGCAGCAACACAGATACAACTGGAGATGATCACAGTAAGTAAAGTAAGTCAGAAAGAGAAAGACAAATACCACATGATACAACTTACATGTGGAATCTAAAATATGCCACAAATGAACTTTATCCATGAGTTAGAAACAGAATCACAGACATAGAGAACAAACTGGTGGTTGCCAAGGAGGAGAGCATTGGAGGAGGGATGGAGTGAGAAGCTGGGGTTAACGGGTGTAAGCTTTTATATATATATACAGATATAAGCTGTTATATATATACTGTTAAATATACAACGGTAAGCAACAAGACCCTACACTATAGCATAGAGAACTATTTTCAATATCCTATGACAAACCATAATGGAAAAGAACATGAAAAAAGAATACATATACACATGTAATTGAATCACTTTGCCGTAGAGCAGTAATTAACACAACATGGAAAATGAAGTTACATCAATTAAAACAAAGTGTGCTATGTTCTCTGGGTGTCGTTTGCGGTACTCCGATACAGTTTACAATAATAACATCAAAGATCAGTGGTCACAGATCACCAGGACAAATATAATAACAATGAATCAGACGGAAATATTGTGAGAACTACTAAAATATGATACAGAGACAAATGTTGGAGAAACGGTGCTGACAGATTCCCCTGATGCAGGGTTGCCACTAACTTGCAATTTGTAAAAACAAACAAAAAACACACTGTCTTTGAAGCACAATAAAGTGAAGTGCAGTAAAATGAGCCATGTCTGTATAGACTATGTTCATCCCTGTACACACATACTACATATAAAAAACTCTGGGAAAGTTTTCACAAATTAAGCACAGTAAGAGAATTTCTGATTTGTCAGTGTCACTCCTCCTCTTCTTTGAAGCCATTATTAAGTAAAAAAAGGCTCACTTGAACAGAAGCGATACAGCAACAATCGATCTGATAGCCCAGATGGTTGCCAAGTGACCAATGGGCAGGATATGCTGGACAAAGGGATGATTCACTTCCCAGGCTGGAGAGAGTGGGATGGCACAAAATGTCATCATGCTGCTCAGAATGGCCTGCAATTTAAAACTTATGAAGTGCTTCTGGAATTTTCCATTTAGTATTTTTGTACTGGTTGACTGTGGATAACAACTGGGAAAGTGGGGACTACTGGACTCCTCGCTTTTGAAATTGGAACCCATACAGAAGGCCTCCCTCCTGGAGCAGGCCCCACCTCCCCAGCAGGGACTGGAAGGGCTGGGGAGGTCCCAAGTCCCAAAGCCCTAGAGGCTCTTCCAGCTCTTTCCCCTCCCCTGTTTAACATGAATTGTCATGACCCTCAGCTGGTGCTCCCATCCCAGGAAGCTCAACCCGCAAAGACCCAGGCAGCACCATGCTTCTGGGCATGGGCTTCCTGGGCAGTCACAGCTCCATGAAACTCCAGGCACAGAAGACAAAAGCCTTCATACTTATGCTTCTGGCCTCCCAGAAATGCATCTCCCAAGGACCAAGACTCTGCAGCACTCTGTTATGCAGCTAAATGCCAGAACCAGCCAGACTCCTCCCCCGCCATCACCTCCCACAGGCCCTTCATCTCTAAATCCTACAACCCGGACGTCTGCTTTGGGAGCCCAAAATAAAGTCCCATTTCTTTTAATGTTCAAACCGCACCTGCCTGGGATTAGCAGAATAGTCAGTCGGCCACGTGGCGTCTCCCCACCTTTCTGAGAAGGCCTGAAAGTTGAGCCTGGGGAGTGCTTGCCTCTCCGTCCACCACTTGTGGTTCCACGACAGCAGTCTGAGCCCCCAGCTCACATCACACCCTCTGTAACTCACTGCTCCAACCTGAGCTGGTTCACACATGTGGACTCACTGCAGGCAGGCACATTGCTCCTCCCCCACCCCAGCCTTGACCCCACACGGTGCAACTCCCCAGTCTATTAATAGGACAAAGGGCAGTGTTTCCTGAATATGAGGGGGCTAAGGTAGTGGATTATTGTGTTCTTCTTGGCCTCGCGGGACCAAAAACCCCAACCTCAAGGCCATATATACCTCCTAACAAGCTCCCCCATCCTCAACAAGAATCTTTAGATCAGTACTGAGACGAGGTTCCCCAAGATCCTTTCCTGATAGCAGGGAGCACTGTCCCCTTCTCTTGGCCTACGGCTGGACCATGACGACCCAGCACAACTGGTCCCGGGAACCTCCATTTCCTTCAAGAGAAGCCCCATCCATGATTCCCCAGGGCCATATAAGACAGTTGCACTATTCAGCCTTGCATGGTCTGTGTTATACTAAATTAAACACCATTTAAATTAGGGACGGTACACAGATTAATGCCACCCCCCAAAGACATACACATTTTAACCCCCAGAATCTGTGAATACTTCTGGTGACATGGTAAAGGGGAATTAATTTTTCCAATGGAATTGTTTGTGAACCAGCTGACCTTGAAACAGGGCAATGCCACCATGCTGGCTTTGACAGTAGAGGAAGGAGCCACTAGCCAAGGAGTGTGGGTGGCTTTGGAAGCAGAGAAAACAGCTTTCCAGCTTCCAGAAAGGAACACAACCCTGCCAATACCCTGACTTCAGCCACGTGAATCACGTTAGGTTTTGACTTAGAGTACAATAAAAGCATATAAATTTGTGTTGTTTTTAAGCTACTAAGCTTGTGGTAGATTATTATGGCAGCAATTAGGAAACCGATACTTGGAAGACACCAAGAATTCAATCTAAATGCTAACTTCAGGAAAAACTTTCTACCTGTCCACTACTTAGCATCTAAATCTGCAGCTGTTATACTCAGATTTATGATATCGTTACCATTTGTTTCAAGAACAAGTTGTTTTACTTTGGTGTAAACAGACAGTTTATCCTTGATTGCCTTGAAAACAAGAGAATCTGTCTCAAAGTTTCAAGTGCCTGACTCCAGAAACCCAAATGGCAGTTGTCTTTTACAACAGTCCTCAAATGGCAATTCCCTAACTGAAATAAAACGTATTCTAAGTTCTTCTTCTCTAGGAACCCTGATACATAAACTGTAGGTGTCCCTTCAAGTCATATCTCCCCTCCATTTCAATTGCTATTAGTGAGGTTCAAGGCCGGCTCGATCACTTGCTTGGAAAACTGCAACAGCCTCGCTCTGCCCCCATTCCATTTCTCAACACTACGGTGGAGGGATCGTCCTAGAGTCTGATCATCCTCCCGTTGCTAAACACTCCATGGCTCCCCATCGCTCTCAGGAGACAGCACCTGGCCTCCAAGCACACAACTGGCCCCTGCCCATGTTTCTGGCCTAATTTCCAGCACATGAAGAACCAACACCAGGGTGGCTCTATCAAGCGTGTAGTCACAGAGCGCTGTGTGTCAAGCTATGGAACAGACAGTGCAAAGCAGATTCCCACAGTTTGTGGAGTCAAGCTTGTACAACACAGCCATGCCTATGATGGTTTGAACTGTGTCTTCCCCAAACTCATACCTTGAAGCCCCAGCTTCCAGAACCTCAGAATGTGACCTTAGTTGAAAATAGGGTTTTTGCAGCTGTAATCAGTTAAAATGAGGTGATACTGCAGAAGGGTGGGCCCCTGTTCCAACACGACTGGTATTCTTATGAAAAAGGGCAAGTGGACATAAGCACACACACAGGGAGATTCACATGCCACGTGAAGACTGCAGATACATAGCCAGGAGCCCAGGAACCCCCAGAAGCTAGGAGAGAGGTCTGGAGGAAATGTTTCCCTGGCAGCTTATGAGGGATCGTGGCCGGGTGATACCTTGAGTTTGGAATTCTAACCAATCAAACTGTGAGGCAATAAATTCCTGTTGTTCTAAGCCACGCTGGTAGTGGCATTTTATTACAACAGCCCTAGGAAGCTAACAGAATGGCCCCACTTGTCCTCAGCTTCAGACGTCTCCATCATTTGCCCACAGTGCCCACGGCCGTCTGCATGGAAACGTGAACACACAGAAGGGCTGTGAAGTGGAGACACTCACATTTTTCAAAGGCCCACGATGTTCATTATAATGAAAACTGAGAGGTCCCTGCCCTTTACTCTCTTATTACTTCTCGACCTCATGGAAACCAGTGGCTAGAAGAGTTCATTACGGGAGAGCAGTAGTCAGTCTTCCCTCAGTGGGTTGGCTTTATTCTCTTCCTCCCTAGAGATAATGAGGAGTCAGGAACAATTCAATATTCTCAAAACATCAAATGTTCCAGTGAGATCAAAGCGTGGCTTTCATCTCTGCTTTGCTCGCGGTTCCTACTTCCGCACAGTTGACCCCAATTCTCGCTCTCTTGTTGTTGTTTTTCAGTTGCTAGGTCGTGTCTGACTCTTCCCGGCCTCATGGGTTGCAGCACACCAGGCTTCCCTGTCCTTCACTGTCTCCCAGAATTTGCTCAAATTCATGTCCGTGAGTCGGTGATTCTCTCTAACCATCTCATCCTCTGCCTGCGTTCTGTTAATTAAAACCACAATGGACTTGACTTCTCAGCCCGGTTAATAAGAGGTGAAGCCAGCTTGGCATGTCTGGGCTCCAGAAACTGCCCCAAGATGTATACATGAGAAAAGACTGAGCCAGAAGAAGAGCAAGCCCAATAAGTCACCACCCCTTCCTGGCAGGGTGTCTGTCTTCTGTGTGGGGTCCAGGAGGCTGATTCTCAGGCAGGTCCCACCATCTCTGGGGAGGAAGGCAACTACTGGACTCAAGGGCTCTACTCGGGGTGGATGAGGCGGGACCAAGGGGTCAGAAGTGGGCTGAGGACTCCTGTCAGATCTGCTCCTAATCGCTAGGTGGAGAAATGCCCAAGGCAAGGGTGAGGAGGTGAAGGCCAGGCTTGAGGGGGGAGAAGGAGAAAGGAGGAAAGCTAAGGAGAGAAGGAGAGACTGAAAAGAAAACGGCATCAGGGCTGATGGAGGAAGAGAAACTGTCCTGGGCTCAGGCTGCAGAGCCTGACTAGAGGACCCTTGCTCCAGTCCTGGCCAACTTGGTCAGTCGGAGGGCAGCCTGCGCCCCAGGCAAGGCTGGCTTCCCATGTAGGGGGACCAGGCAGTGCCATGTAAAGGGCTTCCCACCCCCTCAATGTCTTCCCCAAAAACCTGACCTTTGCTTCAACTTGCTTGGCCTGTGGATTAAATCTTTGTCTTGGAGTAAACAATTATAGCTAAGACTCCTGGAACGTTCACATGCTCCGGGCACTGCTCTAAGTGCTGTGTGTGTGTTGGTTGCCTTCATCTATAAAGTATCTTTCTGAGACAGGCGCCATGATAGCTGTCATTATCTCCACATTTCAGGTGAGGACACCGAGGCACAGAGTGGTGGAGTCACTCACCTGACGTCATCAAGCTGGGGGGTGGGAGAGCCAGGATTTGAACCTAGTCTGGCTGGCTCCAGAGTCCACATTGTTTCCATTGCACTACACGTTCCCCAAATGAAAACCATCAGGAACTCTTCCACCATGGCTTTCAAAGCCATGTGTTGCTCCCTAATTGGGTTTTTTAGGATGAGAGGTTGTTTTGAAGATAATTAATGAAAAACAGTTGGAACCATGGCCTCTGAGCACCTCTCAGGAGTCCTCCAGCTGGGTTTACTAACCATCACTGTTCACACTCTCGAGCCTCCACCCGCCCCCACCACCTACACATACCCCCGAGCTGAGACTGGAAATCAACAGGCAGATTCCACAAAGCATAAAACTCAGACTCATTACCTCATGAGACCGTGCAGTAAGGCAGGTCGTCGGGCTGGCAAAGCTGTTACATCAAGTACCATTACTTCATTTTTGGAAGCCAAATGACAACACTGGATGATAGGAAAACAAGTCTGCTTGTCATTTGAGTTTACTGACACTTTGCTCTCAGGAAAAATACAACCTAAGCTTCTAAAGGCAGTGAGATTACGTAACAGTATTATTACCAAAACGATAATAACAACCATCACGAAAATCGTCCTGTCTTAGGCAACTTTTATCCACTAGACTAGAAGGCTGGAAATGACCTGATTTTACAGTCGAGAACACCGAAGCACAGAAGGAATACAGGTTTAAATGATTTACTGAAGGTCAGATACGTCAGCAGTTTTTGATCCTAAAAAGTGTTAGTCACTCGGTCGTGTCCAGCTCTCTGCAACTCTGTGGACTGTTGCCCAGCAGTCCATGACCGTCGACTGTCCATAGAATTCTCCAGGCAAGAATATTGGAGATGGTATTCCCCTCTCCAGGATATCTTCCCAGCCCAGGGACTGAACTCTGGTCTCCTGCATGGCACACAGATTCTTTACCATCTCAGCCGCCAGGGAAGCCTGAACTGTACGTCAAAATCACCGGCAGAAGCATCTCAATGTGCAGTTACTTGAGAACCACTTCAGACATGCTGAGTCAGGACCTCAGGTCGGAGGCATCAAAGGGCAGCTGCATGGTTTGATTAGCGACAGGAACCAATGGCCCTGCCCCCCAACATGCTCTCTCCCCCACCCTCTGCTGTCTGCTCTCCCACTCTCAGTATTCCCAGGATATGTAAAAGAAAAAGACAGACAGAGTCATCTCTGTTTCATACACAAAACCTTTAGACATTTCACTGGACTTGCAAGGCCCCTCCCTCTATTTTGGTACTTTTCATAGTGCATTAAAAGTATCCTCTGACCCCGTGTCATAGAGAGTGACATCTGACAAGGAAGTGACCTCATGTTAAGTTTTACATATCCTGATAACACGCTCAGTTCTTAGCACAAAAGAGATGTTCAATAATGTTTTTATATAAAGGAGTAGAAAGGCGGATGTGGGGAAATTGCTCAGTGTATAAGTGAGTAGGAACAATGAGAGTCTTTCACTTCATGGGGCCCAAGATATTTTGAGAATAAGTATCCCTCTCTGTGACAGGAAAGGACATTCGTCAGAATTACTTAAAGCACCACCAGGAAATCTCGGTCAGCGACATAGACTGAGCCAGTGTGGGAAGTTTCTAATTATGCTCCAAGCCCATATGAATTCTGGATAGAGCACAGCCACAACAAAATGTTATTGTTGGTGTCATGATTATTGCTGTCATTTCATAGCCAAACTGAAAACTAAGCAAGGAACATTCCCAGGTACCAGGAAGGAAGTAGAAACTTAAACTCATAAAGTTAAGCAGGAGATAAAAGCAAACTGTTCACAGGGACATTGGAAACAGGAGCTGGCAGAGAAGACGGATTTCAAGAGCCATGGGATTAGGCCTCAGGCCGCAAGGTGATAAGCAGTAGAAGTGACATCTTTGAATAAAGCTGAAATCCAGAAAGAGATGTTCCTTCCATGAAATAAGGACAACAAAACTTTGCCCACTGGTCTGAGGAACAGCAGGAAGCTGACCATCTGCCCAACATTGTGGGTGGTGAAAGAGTAGACCTCTAGAAATCAAGCTTCCAAAATTGTTCCGTGTGTAGGTGTTAGTCAGAATCTCTCCAAACCACAACTAAAGGAAGTTTTACACTCAAAAAATAAACATAAAAAGTATCCAGGAATGAACTCTGCAAAGGCAAATGTGAACCAAGAGATGCCTGCACAAGTTCAAAGAGCTCTACAGGAAACTTGACCTGATGAAGATGAGCTCATGGTAAATATGTCTAGTTCCATGAAGAAAGGAACTATCTTGAAATACAGTCAACAGATGAGACAGTTGAGAAAATCTGTACTCCGCCAATTACAGATAATGGAATAATATGAAGAGGATCCTTAAATGAGAATTTTTAAAATACTCAAAAAGAGAAAAAGGACACAAAGTAACAAGAAAAAGAGACACATTACTTTTTCATAATATCAGGGCATTATGAAAAAGTAACATGCAAATTCAAGAAAGCATCATTTTCTGATACTGTTACATACCCCTGAAAAAAATATAAGCAAATGAATGGGAAATTATAATGGGAAACAATAAGGTGTTTAGGACAAGGTTACTAGAGAAATCAATGGTCTTTCTACATAAAAGCAGTAACTCCTTAAAACATAAAAATAAAGATCTTATTTGTAACAGCCACAGTAACAAAAACATAAAATAGTTAGAAATAAATATGAAATATTTAAGATCTATATGAAGAAAACTTTAAATGCTATTGAGACATCCAAAAGATGATTTGATAAAATGTAATGATGAACTCTACTCATTCATAGGAAGATGTGATATCAAAAATTGATATCTATTATCCCTAAAGTTAAACTATTCTTGCTTATTTATTTTTCAGAAATAGAATATGAAGAAATAATGGCCAAATTTTTTCCAAACTTGATGAAAACTATGTATCCACAAATCCTAGAAAAGCAAAACTCAAGCAAGTTAAATACAAACCACACAAAAATGCATCATAATCAAATTAATGGAAAGAAGAAACAAAGGCAAAATTTTAAAGACAGTCAGACTAAAATAAAGCAAACACATTATATATAGGAGAACAGAATTTAAGACTCCATAGACTGGTCACGAGAAACAATTAAAAGCTCAAAGAAAATACAATGACATCTTTAAAGTGCTGAAAGACAAAAAAAAAAAAAAAAAAGCTATTAGTCTAGAATTTATATCCAGAAAATATGTTCCTAAAAAGCAAAAATAAAAATATTTCAGGCAAACAAAAGCTAGGTGAATTCACTGCTAGCAGACTTGCACTAACAGAAATGAAAGTGGATTTTTTTTCAAGCTGAAAGAAATACCAGGCAGAAATGTGCATCTGTACAAAGGAATAAAGAAAAGGTTGTAAATATTAGTATAAAGTATAATTAAATATAAAATACTGATATCTAATTTTTAAACTTCTTTAAAAAGACTGGGTCATTTAAAGCAAAATAACAATCTTCTGTGGGATTTACAATATATGTAGAAGTAAAATGTATGACAAGGATAATACAAAGGTTGGAAGGAAGAAGTAGAAACATACAGATGTCATCTGATATGAGAAGATAGGTTGTGAGAAGGTGCAAATATTGTGAGCTGTAGAATAACCACTGTGAAAATAAGTTAATAAAGAGCTGTAGTCAATAAATTAATAGAGGAGATACAACAGAGTATAAAAAACACTCAATAAATCCAAAAGAGGATACGACAAAATGAAAAGCAGGAACAAAGATCAATTGGGACAAACAGAAAACAAATAGAAAATTACTATATTTAAACCCAAGTATATCAATAATGACATTAAATATAACTTGTCAAATACTCTAAGTCAGAAATTGACAAACTAGATAAACCCAACAAATGTTATCTTCAAGAAAACCCACTTTAAATATAAAAACTCAAAAAAGTTAAAGGCTAGGATGAGAAAACATGTACTGGGAAAATAATCCTAGAGAAACTGGAATGGCTATATTTATATCAGATGAAATGGATTTCAAGACAATGATTGCTGTCAAAGACAAAAGATATTCTGCAATAAGAAAGTGGTCAAATCCTCACGAAGATATAATCCTACAAGTGAAAACATCCAAAAACAGGTCTTAAAAAAATATGAAAAGTTAAACTAAGAAAACGACAACAAAATTTTAACACTTCTTTTTTGATTATTGATAGAACAAGTGAATAGAAAATTAGTAGAGACAAAGATCAGAACCACGTTTGACCTAATTAACATTTACAGCTGACCCTTAAACAACACGTTTTGTTTTTTCTTTCCAATAAATACTTACTACAAAATTGGTGCAGCTACTGTGGAAAACAGCATGGGAGGGCTCCCCGAAAAACTAAAACTAGAACTGCCATATAACCCAGCAACTCCACTCCTGGGTATATGGCCAAAAACTAAAAGCACTAATTTGAAAAGATACACGCCCCCCCAACCCCAATGCTCATAGCACTTTATTTATAGTTGCCAAGATATGGAAACAACTTGTGTCCATCAACAAATGAATGGATAAAGAAGTTGCAGTACATGTTACACACACACTGGAATACTACTCAGCCATAAAAAAGAACAAACATTTGCCATTTACAGCAACATGAATTGATGTGGAGAGCATTATGCTGCTGCTGCTGCTGCTAAGTCACTTCAGTCGTGTCTGACTCTGTGCGACCTCATAGACAGCAGCCCACCAGGCTCCTCTGTCCCTGGGATTCTCCAGGCAAGAACACTATACTGAGTAAAATAAATTGAACAGAGAAAGATAACTACTGTATGGTATTACTTATATGTGGAATCTAAAAAAATTACAACAAAGTAGCAAATATAACAAAGAAACTGACTCATAGATATAGACAACTAGGGGTTACTAAAGAGGAGTAGGGAAAGGGTCAATATAGGGGCAGGGAAGCGGGAGGCACAAACTACCGGATATAAGATAGGCTCAAGAATGTGTTGTACAACATGGGTAATAAAACCAATATTTTGTAATAACTGTAAATGGAAAGTAACCTTTAAAAATTGTATTAAAAAAAGAAAAAACCTACTATTATCCTATACAAGCCACAGTTGGTGGGATCCTCAAATGTGGAATGGGGGATAAGAAGGGCCAACTGTAAAGTTATCCACAGATTTTTGATTGCACAAATGTGTTAATATCCCTAACTTCTGTGTTGTTCAAGGGTCGACTACATAGACCATCACACCCCCAAACAGCAGAAGAACATCTTTTCAAGTACACATAATCAATTTATAGACAATGACTCTAGGCCATGAAACAAGCCTCAAGATATTTAACAGGATTGAAATTATACTTAATACATTCTGTGATGTCAGGATTGTTAGAAATCAATAGCAAAAATTCTACATGGAGATCCTCTCTAAATATTTAGAAATTAATGCATGTCTAACTATCCCATGGGTCAAAGAGGAAATCACACAGAAACTCAGAAAATACTTTGAACTGAAATATTGTAGAAATACATCATATTAAAATTTGTGGGATACAATTAAAGCAGTATTTAAAGGGAAATTTATAGCTTTAGATGTTTACTGTAGAAAAGAAAAAAGTCTCAAATCAATTATCTAGGTTTTCATCTCAAAAAGCTAGAAAATGAAGAGAAAATTCAACCAGACTTGGGCCAAGATGGAGTGGGACTATTACCTGACAGGCAGTTACACTGATATCAATCACATACTTGACAAAATGCTAGGCAATTACCTGAGAACTCTGGAAAGTAAAGAAAAACAGGCAGATTGAGGAGAGAGGAGTCCAAATTTGAAGATGCAACCTACATAGGGGGTGAGTTTCCAGGGTCCCCTCCACACCCCTGTTTCTCTTGTACTTTTGACCCAAGGGTATGCTCAAGTCACAGTCCCCACGGAGTCTCCAGTCAAGAAGAGAAATCAAGAGTTCTAAAAGAAATGCTAAAGGAAGTTCTTCATGAAGGCAGAAGGAAGATGTTGTCAGAGGAAAACCTGGAACTTCAGGAATGAGGAAGAGCATCAGATATGGTAAATATCTGCACCAATGAAAACTATTTTTCTCTCCATAAAATATGTATGACAACTGAAAGCAAAACTCACGATTGTATGGTTCTCATTTCAGTGTGTGTAGATGTAGTATGTTTGACAACTATAACACAGAGAGGGCAAAGTAAAGACCAATAGTGTTTTAAGTCCGCTACTTGTTACTAGAAACAGTGACAGATTTTAGTTTCTTGGGCTCCAAAATCACTGTGGACAGTGACTGCAGCCACAAAATGAAAAGACACTTGCTTCTTAGAAGAAAAGCTATGATAAACCCAGACAGTGTATTAAAAAGCGGAGACATCACTTTCCCAGCAAAGGTCAATATAGTCAAAGCTATAGTTTTTCCAGTAGTCATGTACGGATGTGAGAGTTAGACCAGAAAGAAAACTGAGCGCCCAAGAATTAATGCTTTTGAACTGGAGTGCTGCAGAAGACTTGAGAGTCCCTTGGACAGCAAGGAGATCCAACCAGTCCATCCTAAAGGAAATCAACCCTGAATATTCACTGGAAGGACTGATGCTGAAGCTGAAACTCCAATACTTTGGCCACCTGATACGAGAAACTGACTCATTGGAAAAGACCCTGATGCTGAGAAAGACTGAGGGCAGGAGGGGAAGGAGACAACAAAGGATGAGATAGTTGGATGGCATCACCGACTCAATGGACATGAGTTTGAGCAAGCTCCGGGAGTTGGTGATGGACAGGGAAGGCTGGCGTGCTGCAGTTGATAAGGTTGCAGAGTTGGACACAACTTAGAGGCTGAACAACAACAACAGCAACATGTTACTTGAAATAGTTAAATATTACCTCTAAGTAGACAAAATGTACATATATTATATATAATAAAATTATATGCTATATATAATTTATATAGTAACTCCTAAAGCACCACTAAAACTAAAAAACTAAACAAAATCAAAAATGTTAAAGGCAAAAAGCCAACAGAAAAATTGAAATAGATACTTATAATTCAAATAGAAGTTAATCAATAATATTAAATATCCAAACAATCTAAAGTGAAAGTCACGTCTGACTCTTTGCAACCCCATGGACTATATAGTCCATGGAATTCTCCAGGCCAGAATACTGGGGTGAGTAGCCGTTCCCTTCTGCAGGGGATCTTCTCAACCCAGGGATCGAACCCTCGTCTCCTGCATTGCTGGTATGTTCTTTACCAGCTGAGACACAAGGGAAGCCTAAGAATCCTGGAGTGGGTAGCCTATCCCTTCACCAGCGGATCTTCCTGACCCAGGAATCAAACCAGGGTCTCCTGCACTGCAGGCGGATTCTTTACCAACTGAGCGATCAGCGAAGCCCAAAAGCAATGTAACAGAAGATGAAACATAGAGGAACAAAAATTAGAGTGGAAAACAAAGCATGAGAAATCCACTTTAAACGTAAAAGCAGAGATAGGTTACAAGTAAAAGGGTGGAGAAAAGTATCCTGTACTGGACTGGCTATACTATCATCAGACAAAGCAGACTCAGAGCAAGAACTATTTCAGAGATAAAGAGGGACATTTCATGAAAATAAAGAGCTCAATTTGCCAAGAAGATATAGCAATCTTAAATGTGTACACCCCTAACAACAGAATTTCAAAATATGTGAAGCAAACACTCAAAGGACTGAAAAGACAGAGCCATAGTTACAGTTGGAGATGTCAGCACTCTTCTCTCAGTAATCAGTTACTGAGATTAGACAGATTAGACAGAAGATCACCAAGCACACAGAAGAACGAACATGATCAGCCATTTTGACCTGAATGATATTCCTATGGAACACTTTACCCAATGGCAGAATACATCTTCTTTTCAAACGCACGTGGAACATTCACCACAACAGATCATATTCCATGCCACAAAGAGACCTTAGCAAACGTAAAAAATTGAAAGCCAGCTGTATTCTCTGAACATAGTTGAGTTAATCTAGAAATCAGTAACAGAAAGATACTTGGAAAATGCTAGTATTTTCAATCAGTAGAGTATCTGTATGTTTACATATTACTTTTCTCTTTTGTATACTTGAAATTTTCATAGTAAAATATAGACTAATACTTTAAATGTTTAAACTAGTACAGAAGGATAACTCAGTGAGAATTAAAATAATGAGACCCCCTTCTTATGACTAGACTGTTACCAGAGACTCTGATAAAACTCAGAGGGGGGGGGTGCAGATGGGAGGAACATGAAGACCCCTCCTAAACTCTCCCCCCAAATCCACAATAGTCAAGAACATCATAGAATTGTCAATAGCAAATGAAACCTGCAATGTAAACTGTTAAGTTGTGAAACATAAGCCGTGGCTTTGGTTGTTCTGTGACCTTTGGTAAAGGTAGAAAATACGGGAAAACGTTTCATGAGTGATATTGATTCAGCCCATGGAGAACATCTCCTGCTTCTGCTCACAGCTCTGCCCATTCCTCGCCCCTCAACATGAAACATCTTGGTCAAGTTTCATCTAAGCTTAGCAGCCACAACTATTTTCAGGACATGGTCATGAGCAGACCCTGAGTCCCAGCTGTGGGAATATGGGCAGAACATCTGACTGCCCAGCCTCAGTTTCCCTATCTGGGAACTAGAGGCAATTAACCCCCTTACAAAGACTGAGAGGATGAAAGAAGATAATTGGTATGGAAATACTGTCAGCAGGAAAAGCACCTCACAAATGATTTATTGCTACAGACACCAGTCTCGTGATCTCAAGCTGGTGCTCACCTGGAGTAGCGATCAGTTTCCATCATCCTCCGAGAAATGGTGTGACCTGAGTCAGCGAGTCACCCTTACTAGAGGAAGGGCAGAGATGGCCAGCTGACCACTCAAGTCCCTGCTCCCCATCCCATGGTGAAGAGCTGGTGCCAGAAAGTGGCTGGCCAGCCAGAAACTGCATTTCCCAGCACCCTTGGCATCCATGTGTGACCAAGGGTCTAGTTCTTGCCACTGGTACGTTAGCCACAGCTTTTAAGAAGCAGAAGTGCTTCCTCTTTGCTCTTTTCTCTCCTGCTAGCTGGCCAAACATGTAGGGAAAATGACCAGACCCAGCTAATGGGCAGCCACAAGGCAGGAAGACCCCGAGACCCTGAGTTAGCACAGGGAAGCAGAGGCATCCAGCCACAAGGAGCACCTGCCTGGGGCCATCACACGAGCACTCAGAAAGCACCCATGATGTTGACACAATCATGCCTTTCTGGAACATGCAATAAAGTAGTTGGGATGACCTTAACAAGGCTACATGATGCGTCTAGGTTTAATTCCTCTGCCAAGCTTTTGTGGTCATAGCCATGGTCACAAGGTGATCTGTGCCTCAGTTAGCTCACAAGTATGAATGATAACAGTTCTTGTTGTGAACTCTGGCCTGTTGTGAGAATTAACTGAGGTCATGCATACAAGGTGCCAATGTTCAATGAGTGGTAAAGAATCTGCCTGCCAATGCAGGAGATGCAAGAGATGCTGGTTCGATCCCTGGGACAGGAAGATCTCCTGGAGTAGGAAACGGCAACCCACTCCAATATTCTTGCCTGGAAAATCCCATGAACAGAGAGGCGCCTGGCAGGTTACAGCGTATAGCGTCACAGAGTCAGACACAACTGATCACACACACACAAAAACTATTATTATTAAAGCATAGAATTACCAAGCTTTTTTTGAAAATTCATTCATTCCAGAAAACATGTCTAACTCTGTAGCTTGTCTCCAGGTGACTGGCCATTATACACATACCAAACATTTTTCAAAGAAACTTTTTTCAGGAACTTAGCATTTTTCCTGGACAGTTTTTAATCTTTATTTGAACACAGTTAACTGGCAAATCGCCAAGTCTAAAGTTTAAGGCTCAGCTTATACCTGAAGGGTCATGTGTATGGATTTAATGATCGTTTGTAACTTGACCATTTTCTTAGAAGCCTCACTAACCCGCTCACTCCAGGGTGTGGTCAAGAAGTCAAGGATGCAGTGGCCATACAGCTGCAAGTCCAACTGTCACCGGCAGAGGGCACTGCTGCAACAAACTGCTGCAACTTTTGAAGACGCCCCGGGGTCTTTCCATCATCAATAATTGGTTTGGTTTTTTTTTTTTTCCCTCTCATTTTCATTCCTTGCCCTTAGAACAATGGCCATGATATTTCAGAAAAGTTTGGTTATCCTCAGTTGTGCTCAGGTTTTGCAGACCTCCTAAATCTCTCGGTGGTCTCTGACACTGGTGTGGCTGAATGTAGCATCAGGAGACGCCGTGCTCCCCGAATCCCAGTCACTGGTGCTCCTTGTCCTCCTGTCATGACTCCCACCGGGTTTCTGCACAGGATTCCACTCCAGTTCTCCCACCCATCGCAGACTCCGGGACTCAGTCCCATTAACTCAGTCATTCTCAACCATGTGTGGGAGATGGGTGGGGTGTAGCATTTCAGAGTCTCTGGTGTGAAGTGTTCTGCAAACACATGTGCCCGGGTCTCACCCCGGAGCTCCTGAATGCGATGCCGGGGCGGGTGGCGCTTTGAGGCAGCTCCTGGGGTGGGAGGTCTGACAAACACTCCCACTGCAGCCCTGCACACCACGGGTGTCGTTAATGAGGCCCTAGCTGAGGCAAAGGGCAGGAGAGGAGAGGAGGGCCCCGTGCGGGTGGAGTTGGCATGACTCAGTGATTGGTTGGTGCTTTACTCTCCCCATTTTTCCCCCCAGGGAAAATCTGAAACCCACTCATGCCCAACAGGAGAGTCCCCTCTTTCTTAACTGAGAAAATTAAAGCCTTCCAACTAGTCCGCCCTCCTCATTAACACTCGGGATTCTTATCCGCATTCTCCATGCCTCCTTCCCACCCGGTGCTCAGCCTGTCTTGGGCTCTACATGCGTCCGAGGCCCGCCCAACCCCCTTCTCCGTGGCTCTCTGGGGAACTCTCTCCTCCATTATCCATTCCCCACCTGCACCTCTGGGGTCTTCCTGTCCAGGGTTCCTTTCCTCCAATCACAGCCCCATCGCCTGCACTCAGAGCTCCTGTGTTACCTACTCCCTCATCCTGTCATCACTGGTTCTGTGAATTCCTGCTCCCAGGGATCCTTCCACTCTGTCCTCCCTTTCCTGTCCTTGTGCTAACCTCTGTCCCTGCCACACATCCTCTGAACTGGCCTGTCTCCACGAAGCGCATTCCCCAGACTGACTTCAGAGACATTTTCCCACATGCTAATCAAGCATATCTTGCCCTGACTGCAAACTTTCTCTGTGCCCCGCCCACCACCTCCGAACAAAGCCTCCGCCTCTGGCATATCACACGGGCCCTTCCTCACTTGCCCTTCCCCACCCCCAGAGTTCTTACTATACACCCATGAGCCTCTTAAGAAATCTTTGCCTTTGCTTAGCGCTCCTTTCTCCATTTGGCTTCCTGAAGCAAACTCCCATTCATCCCACTAAACCCAGACCAGGGACCATCTTGCGTGAAAAGCCTTCCCCAGTACCCTGGGAGAGAGCTCATCCTTCTCTCCTAAAGGATAACTCTGATCTAACAGCAGGCTCTCACTGGTGCCTTCCCTGTCTTCAGATTTGGAGTCACCAGGCGTCCCTTCTCTGCATACTCTGCTCACTCACAGTTCTCTCTTCCTTTTCAGGCTGCGAGCTTCTTGAGGACACAGGCTGGGAATGATCCATTTCAGCCTTCCTAGGCCCTACACAGTGCCTGGCTCAGAAATGGTGGGAATGGGTTAGAGCTAGTCTCTGCTTCCCTTCACAGATCAAGGTCTTTAAAATATAAGATCCCTACCTCTATGAGATTTCTACTTCTACTAATCCCTTCACCCCCCTAAAATTTGTTCTCCTCCTGTATTTCTGATCTTTTAAAGAAACAAATGATTCAGCCACATGTCTAAACCATACTGTGCTCATTCACTTCCCATCTTCAACCTCTGGGTCTTCAGACCCTGGTGACTACCAGCAGCCCTGACATTCTTCCCTTGGTTTATTCGGTGGAGAGTCATTGTTTTTGCTGTATCCATTCCACGTCCTTTTGGGAAAAGCACCCCAGTCCTCCTTCAGGGAACCGTTTGTCCCTCATTTTCAGTCCAGTGGTTTGGATGCCTCTAGTCGTAACTTGAGATGGGTGTTGATTTAACTCTAAAAATCAGAGCATGACAGCTCATTGACTTAGAAATGGGCGTATAATGGGCTACACCCAGGTCAGACTCATTCAGAGAATTTCACTGAAACTGTAGGAGAATTGCTCTTCCTGATGGAAAAGATAGAATGGTGTTCCTGGCAGCTGTTTTGTCTTCATAAGGAGAAGGCTTCTGGGCCAACAGAGGGAAGAATAAGGTAAAAGAGTAAAACAAGTCCATAAATCACGGAGCGCCTGAATGCATCTGAACCTCAACTACCCTGGACTTACCTGTTACATGAGTCAACATACTGTTTTATTGTTGTTAAACCAATTTGAATTGAGTTTCCTATCACTTGTAAAAAATCCTACACATTAACATATGTATAATAGATAACCAACAAGGACCTACTGTACGGCACAGGGAACTCGATATTTTATAATAACCTACAAGGGAAAAGAATCTGAAAACAGAACACACACACACACACATATATATGTAGGAATATATATATATATATATGTGGGAATAGGTTAGAGCTAGTCTCTGTTCCATTGCTTTACACCTGAAACAATAGTGTAAATCAACTATACATCAATTAAAAAATCCTAATTAATGATGATTATTATGACCTATAATATATGAAGCCTCCCTCTACACTCTCTTTTCCTCATCACTGGTGTCTTGTTTTCCTCCTATCTCACACGAAATCCTGATGATAACAGAAATTTTCATTTGCAGAATGTTTAAAGCTCACAAGCCCCCTGGACAGAGCCCTCACCAGGCGTCACACACTCTCCCTACTAAACATGACCAGTTCTGTAGCTCTGGCTCTCCTCTCTGTAGAACCCAACTCCTCATCTCCAAGTCCAGCTTCTCCACAAAACCCCCATCCTCACGCTTCTAACCACCACCCGCCCTCATTAGCATCCGACCACTTCCTCTGACTTGTCTGAACTCAATTCTTCCTCTCCGATTTCTTTTTCCCAAACCAGTGCTCTGATTATTTTTTCTCCTTTTATGGAAGCATAGTATATATAATGTTATACAATGATGAATTTTGATCCAGGTATTCATCTTTCCCAGTTTCCCTTCTTCTGAAACCCTGGAGTTATCCTTCATTATTCCTTTCTTCTTAGCTTGGGAATCAGCCCCGACTCAAGCTGGGATAAAGAGAGTGTCTTTCCTAGAGAAAGTGAAAAGTGAAAGTCGCTCAGTTGTGTCCAACTCTTTGGGACCCCATGGACTATACAGTCCATGGAATTCTCTAGGCCAGAATACTGGAGTGGTAGCCTTTCCCTTCTCCAGGGGATCTTCCCAACCCAGGTCTCCCACATTGCAGGCAGATTCTTTACCAGCTGAGCCACAAGGGAAATCTTTCCTACAAGACTAGTAGAAAAGAGATGCTCTCTTCTTCCTGAGTGCCGGGCTGATTAGAGTTAAGGGGGGTCACTGTTCCTGTCTGCCAGTGAAGCTGAGCCTGAGGGAAGCAGGGTTGAGAGCAGGGGAAGGCGGAAGACTCCGGATGGTCCTATTTGAGCCCCTGCATCCTGCCTTGATTGAAACCAGACATAAGCCTTGGACATTTCAGTTATATGAGCTGTTAAATTACCTTTTTTGGTTCAGCCAAGTTGCCAATTTTCTCTCATAACCCTCCTGTAAAACCAACACAGACTTTGTCTGTTGCTTGTCTCAAGGATGCTGGAGCTGACTGCAGACATTTAAGAAAGGCCAGACAACCCCCGGCTTGTTACGGGGCCCAGGAGGATCTGGATGGGAGGGCCTGAGATGTTCTTTCAGGCTGAGAACCAGCGCTGGGTTCATTTGCAAACCTTCTCCTCCCTTTTGGGAACACAGCCCCTCCTCTCCTAACTCCTTCCCACGTCATGTCTCACGTTCCACGTTCATCAGAACTGCCCTTTCCAATCTTCCCTACTAACGCAGGACCTCTTTGAGGGGATGTGAAGGCTATGAGTTTTCTTCTTAGTTTGGTCAGTGTTTATGGAAAGGAAGGGAGGAAGAAAAGGAGAGAGAGAAAGGAACAAAAGGAAAGGGAGGCAAGAAAACTCCTGTTCATGGTATTTTAAGCACTTAATTGTGAAACTCCATCTAATCTCTTAATCATCGATTCAGAATCCCTCCTTCTCGTATTTACTACCTTTTAAAATCTGAATTTTAATTAAATTTTAATCTGAAACCTGTATGCTTTCAGGTCAATTTAAAAAATATAATCCACCGAGGATACTGCCATGTAGCAAAAACACCTGCAGCGGAAGCTTTTATTCTAAATGCCTTTGTCACCCTCTCTTGACCTCATCTTCCTGCTCAACTCTCTACTGTCTCATGATTTTCTTAGTTTCCTTCCTTATCAGAGTGAAGTGCCCAGACCCAGAGCTGATACACTGGATCTTAATGGTGTTTTGGGGCATAACGGCAAAGGATCCTTCCAGAGGTTTTCAGACAAGCTAGACACTATTGTCTAACTTCTCAAAGGAAAACTAGATGATGAGATAATCCTCCCCAGCGGGTTACAGAAGCAAATAATCTATGTTTTCATTATTAGAGCCTTGACACTGTGCCCCCACCCCTCCCCCTCAAAAAAAAAAAAAGAAAAGAAAAGAATACCCTAGACACTTTCTGCTTTCCATTGTCTGGGAAGTTTTTCCATCCAGACATTTCTTAAGTGGTTAGAATGGTGCTGAGCGTAACTGTGGTGGGCAGGTCCAGCTGGCCCAGATTTCCCTGCAAGGGCCTCTCATTGCGGCATGTTTAAAATAGTAGTCACTGCCTCAAGTGGATGAGGTTTTTAAAGGAATGTTACTGTTGGTTCGTCTATGCATCCAAGAATTCATATGTAAATGCTTACTGAGAACCCACTGTGTACTGCGTTCTATTAAACTCCAAGGGAGGAGAGGCCAAAACAGGGGAGCACTGTTCTTGCTTTCTGGGTGTTTATCATCTAATCACAGAGATCCCTACACCCTCAGATTTTGCTTCAGCTGAGAGCTTGAAACCAGAGGTTCCCAACCCTGGTCTCACGTTAGTGTCCCCGAGATGCTTTATGAGCACTGTTGACGACTGAGTCTCATGCTAAGCAATTAAATGAGAAATATCTGGGTAGAATCCAGGCATGAATATTGTTAACCCCTGCCTCCTGATAAGTCTAAAGTGCAACCAGATTTGAGAAAATTTGGCCTAAATGCCTTTTTTTTTTTCTTTTGCCACACCGCATGGCTTGTAGGATCTTAAGTTCATCCTGCAGTGGAAGCATGGAGCCTTAACCACTGGACCACCAGGGAAATCCAAACTACCTCTTCTTAAACACAAAGGTCAGTTTGCCCTCCCTGACTGCCCCTGCCAAAAGGAATAGATATTATTGATTCTCAAGGGTCCAAGTGTTTCCATCAAAGAAACACCCAGGAAACTTCAGACCAAGTGCCCCTTTCCAGAAGGGACAGGAGGAGGAGGAGACGGCAGGACGGTGAGCACACCACAGCCCCTGAAGAAAGGCGGGGCCCATCCTCCAGCCTGGGAGATGGAGGCAGTCAATCCAAGTGCACCTCAGTCTTGGACCAAACATAGGTTTCTTCGCAGCCACCTGACTTGCTGCCTGCATTCATAAACTCGGGGCCGGTAGTTATCTGGACCAAATGAGAAGTATTGATACATTTCAGATCACAAACCAAGAATCTTCAAAGGCCACGGAGGTTGACCTAGATTTTCTCCTCCCCAGCCTCCATCTCTGACCACTGTTCCCGGCCGCTGCAGGTACAGGGTCCCGGCTGACAGGGGCGGGCTGGGCCTTAGCACCCCAGAACAGACATTCCTAGGCCCTGACAGCAGCTGCCTGGCTGGGAGATGCGACTTAGCCTTGATTAGAGTAGTAGTCTTTTATTTCCCCTTGTCTGAGCGGGCCCATTCAGCCAGCATGAATCCGTTTGTCCAAATGACTCGAACCTAACCTCCAGCACCGCAGCCAAAACCTCTCAGGCCCTGACCTCCCTCTGAAATTGCTCTGACCAACATATCTGCATCCTCTCACCAACATTTCAGACACGGCTGGGCTCCAAGCTCTACCTCAGAATGTGATTCATCCGGAGCATCAGTGCAAGGGAGACACAGATTGGAAACTTTTATATGCTACAGGCAAAAAATAAAGCAAGACTGAGCAATGGAGATGTAAGCTCCCACATAATTGTCTCCTAAGGGTATGGGCAGGATGCTGTGTTCAGAACGTGGCAAGTCTTTCAAGGCTCCAGAGGGGCTCTGGGAGCTTACACAGCTCTCCTGTTGAGAAAGAAACAAAAAGCTTTCTCACCAACACAAAAATTTAGTTCATGAATCCCCTTGGACACCCAATGTCAGAGTGGTCTGGGCCTCCCAGAAGGACTTTGGCATCATAAAATCTCACCTGATCACAAGCTGTGTTTTCTGGGAAGCAGTGACACCTGGGGCTCTGCTCCCTCAACTGCCTCCCCAAAATATTGGCCCTACCCTGAGGGGTGAGATCAGGCCATTTGACCCCATTTTGCTGTCAGCCCTCCTGCCTCCAAGTCTCACACTCTTAAGACCTCTAGACCATCTCTAGACCATTCTCTTATTCTCAGCCCTCATTTTGAAGGAGCTCGGAAGAGTAGAAATGCTCGCCTTGAGCCTGTGTTCACAGAGAGCATTTCTGTTTACCCTTCAGCAACAGGAGGTGGGATCTGCTCTCCTGGGGGAGTCAGGGAATCTAGTCCATGAAGCCCCCACAGCACCAGCTGCACTCTAATGGCTCATTCCACCAACATGCACTCCATTTCTATTATGCCAGGTAGGAGCTAAGCTGCATATCGTACAGGATGCAAAGCTGAGCACCTTCTCTGTAACAGACAGTAGGGAGGCCAACGACGCCTAGGGTTCCTGGAGGAGGGCAGCAATATCAAGGGTTGTGATACTGATATTGATCTAAAACGATGTCTCACAGCTTCATTAAGATCACTTACAAAGGGGAAATTCCTCATCCTGATTCAATCTCAGAAAAGTTTGGAAACTTATCCCGTATAGTCTGAGTCCTTCACTGAGACACTGTGGCCAACTTTCTGTTTGTCCTGGTAGGAGACCTCTAGTGGTGGTTGGTGTGGCTTTCTGTATGTCTGTCCTGTCCTTAAGAAGAGAGCAGCTGCAGGGATTCTATGTAAGAATGTGTGTTCTCTTCCAAACTAGTTCTATGAGGCCAGCATCACCCTGATACCAAATCCAGACAAAGATATCACTAAAAGAGAAAAACACAGGCCAGTATCACTGATAAGCATGATGAAAAAGTTCCCAACAAAATATTAGCAAACCAAATCCAATAATACATTAAAAGGATCATACCATGATCAAGTGGGATTTATCCCAGAAAGTAAGGGTTTTTTCAGTATCAGCAATTTAATGTGATATACCACAGTAGCAACTTAAAAAAGAAAAACCGTATAGTCATCTCCATGGATTCAGAAAAAGCTTTGACAAAATTAATCACCATTTATGATTAAAAAACTCTCCAGAGTTGAGCTTGGAGGGGACATACCTCAACACAGTAAAGGCCATATATGACAAACCCACAGGCATGTGGTGAAAAGCTGAAAGCATACCTTCTCAGATCAGGAACAAGACAGGGATGCCTGCTCTTGTCACTTTTGTCTAACATAGTTTTGGAAGTCCTAGCCATAGCAATCAGATTAGAAAAAGAAGGAAAAGAAATCCAAGTTGGAAAGGAAGAAGTAAAATTGTCACTCTTAGGACTTCCCTGGTGGCTCAGACGGTAAAGCATCTGTCTGCAATGCAGGAGACCTGGGTTCGATCCCTGGGTCAGGAAGATTCCCTGGAGAAGGAAATGGCAACCCACTCCAGTACTCTTGCCTAGAAAACCCCATGGTTGGAGGAGCCTGGTGCAGGCTACTGTCCACGGGGTTGCAAAGAGTTGGACACGACTGAGCAACTTCACTTTCTTTCACACTTTCTTTGCACGTGACACACCAGAAAACTACTAGAGCTCATCAGTGAATTCAGTAAAGTTGCAGGATACAAAATTAATATACGGAAGTCTGTTGCATTTTTATACTAACAACAAGCTATCAGGAAGAGAAATTTAGGAAACAATCACATTTACCATTCCATCAAAAAAGAATAAAATACTTAGGAATAAACCTACCTAAGGAGATAAAAGTCATGTGCTCACAAACCTATTAGATGCTGAAAAAGGAAACTGACGATGACACAGACAGATGGAAAGATACACCATGTTCTTGGGTTGGAAGAGTTAACATTATTAAAATGACTGTACTACACAAGGCAATCTACATTCAGTGAAATCGCTATCAAAATACCAATAGCATTTTTCACAGAACTAAAAAAATAATTTTAAACTTTGTATGGAAACACAAAGACCCTGCATAGCCAAAACAACTTTGAGAAAGAATAGAGCTGTAAAAATCGCACTTCGTGACATCAGACTACACTACAAAGCTACAGTAATCAAAACAGCAGAATACTGGCACAAAAACAGACGCATGGATCAATGGGAATAGAGAGCCCGGAAATAAACCTACGCATTTATGGTCAACTAATCTGTGACAAAGGAGGCAAGAATATACAATGGAAAAAAGACAGTTTCTTCAGTAAGTGGAGCTCAGATTAGGAGAAAATATTTGCAAACGATGTGACTGACAAGGAATTAGCCTCCAAAATTCACAAAGAGCTTATGACACTTAATAGCATCAAAACAACCTAATCAAAAAATGGGCAGAAGACCTAAATAGACATTTCTCCAAAAAAAGACATTCATATGGCCAAGAGGCACATGAGAAAGTGCTCCTCAACATCACAAATTATTAGAGAAATTAAAGTAAAAACTGCATATACTGTGCATACTGTTCATGGGGTTCTCACCCTGCTTATTTAACTTATATGCAGAGTACATCATGAGAACTGCTGGACTAGATGAAACACAAGCCGGAATCAAGATTGCTGGGAGAAATATCAATAATATCAGATATGCAGATGACACCACCTTTATGGCAGAAAGTGAAGAAGAACTAAAGAGCCTCTTGATGAAAGTGAAAAAGGAGAGTGAAAAAGTTGGCTTAAAACTCAACATTCAGAAAACTAAGATCATGGCATCTGGTTCCATCACTTCATGCCAAATAGATGGGGAAACAGTGGAAACAGTGAGAGACTTTACTTTTGGGGGCTCCAAAATAACTGCAGATGGTGACTGCAGCTATTAAAAGAAAATTAAATTACGCTTGCTCCTGGGAAGAAATGCTGTGACCAACCTAGACAGCATATTAAAAAGCAGAGACATTACTTTGTTAACAAAGGTCTGTCTAGTCAAAGCTTTGGTTTTTCCAATAGTCATATATGGATGTGAGAGTTGGACTATAAAGAAAGCTGAGAGCTGAAGAATTGATGCTTTTGAACTGTGGTGTTGGAGAAGACTCTTGAGAGTCCCTTGGACAGCAAGGAGATCAAATCAGTCAATCCTAAAGGAAATCAGTCTTGAATATTCATTGGAAGGACTGATGTTGAAGTGAAATTCCAATACTTTGGCCATCTGATGCGAAGAACTGACTCATCGGAAAAGACCCTGATTCTGGGAAAGATTGAGGGCAGGAGGAAAAGGGGACGACAGAGGATGAGATGGTTGGATGGCATCACCGACTCAATGGACATAAGTCTGCGTGAACTCCAGGAGTTGGTGATGGACAGGGAGGCCTGGTTGCTGCAGTCCATGGGGTCACAAAGAGGCAACATGACTGAGTGACTGGACTGAACTCTGCATATAAGTTAAATAAGCAGGGTGACAATATACAGCCTTGATGTATTCCTTTCCCAATTTGGAACCAGTCTGTTGTTCCATGTCCAGTTCTACTGTTATTTCTTGACCTGCATACAGATTTCTCAGGAGGCAGGCAAGGTGGTCTGGTATTCCCATCTCTTGAAGAATTTTCCACAGTTTGTTGTGATGCACACAGTCAAAGACTTTGGCGTAGTCAATAAAGCAGAAGTAGATGTTTTTCTGGATCTCTCTTGCTTTTTCTATGCTCCAACAGATGTTGACAATTTGCTCTCTGGTTCCTCTGACTTTGCTAAATCTGGTTGGAACATCTGGAAGTTCACAGTTCATGTTCTGTTGCAGTCTGGCTTAGAGTATTTTAAGCATTACTTTGCTAGCATGTGAGATGAATGCAATTGTGCAGTAGTCTGTACATTCTTTGGCATTGCCTTTCTTTGGGATTGGAATGAAAACTGACCTTTTCCAGTCCTGTGGCCACTGCTGAGTTTTCCAAATTTGCTGGCATATAGAGTGCAGCACTTTCACAGCATCATCTTTTAGGATTTGAAATAGCTCAACTGGAATTCCACCATCTCCACTAGCTTTGTTCATAGTGATGCTTTGTAAGGCCCACTTGACTTTGCATTCCAGAATGCCTGGCTCTAGGTGAGTGATCATACCATTGTTGTTATCTAGGTCATTAAGATCTTCCTCGTATAGTTCTTCTGTGTATCGTTGCACTTCTTAATATTTTCTGCTTCTGTTAGATCCATACTGTTTCTGCCATTTATTGTGCCCATCTCTGCATGAAAGGGAAAACAGCATGGAAGTTCCTTTAAAAACTAAAACTAGAGCTACCATATGATCCTGCGATCCCACTCCTGGGCATCTCTCTGGAGGATAACATGATCCAAAATGATACATGCACCCCAGTGTTCATTGTAGCACTCTTAACAATAGCCAGTATGTGGAAGCAACCAAAACGGCCATCAACAGAGGAATGCATAAAGAAGATGTGGAACATGTATACAATGGAATATTATTCAGCCATTAAAAAGAATGAAATAATGCCATTTGCAGCAACGTGGATGGACCTAGAGACTGTCATACTGAGTGAAGTCAGACAGAGAAGGAGAAATATAATATGACATCCCTAATACATGAAATCTAAAAAAGAAATGATACAGATGAATTTACTTACAAAACAGAAAGAGACTCACAGATTTAGAGAATGAATTTCTGGTTCCCAGGGGGAAGGATGGCACAAAGGGATAGTTAGGGAGTTTGGGATGGACATGTACACACTGCTGTATTTAAAACAGATAACCAATAAGGACCTACTGTATAGCACATGAAACTCTGCTCAATGTTATGTGGCAGCCTGGAAGGGAGGGGAGTTTGGAGGAGAATAGACACATGTATTTGTATTACTGAGTCCCTTTGCTGTTGACTTGAAACTATCACAACATTGTTAATTGGTTATATCTCAATACAAAATAAAAAGTTAAAAAAATAAGTGGGGCTAGGAAAACTGGATACCTACATATAAAATAATGAAATTATAAAATTCTCCAACACCTTAAAAAAAAAACTCAGAATGAATTAAAGACCTAAAGGTAAGACTGGATACCATAAAACTCCTAAAGAAAAACATAGGCAGAATACTCTTTGACACAAATTGTAGCAGTATGTTTTTTAAAATGGCTCCACAACAAAGAAAATAAAAGCAAAAATAAACAAATATGACCTAATTAGATTTTGCACAGCAAAGGAAACCATCAATAAAACAAAGATGACCTATTGAATGGAAGAAAATATTTAAAAGATATGACCAATAAAGGATACATAAATAGCACACATATAGGACACATCCGGCATGTATAAACAGCTCATACAAATCAACATTTAAAAAAAAATCAGACAACCTGGTTTTAAAATGAGCAGAAGAACCAAATAGAATTTTTTCCAAGGAGATGCAGATGGCCAATAGGCATGTGGAAAGATGCTCACCAGTGCTAATATCAGGAAAATACAAATCAAAACCACAATGAATATCCCTTTACACCTGTTAGAATGGCTCTCATCAAAAAGAACACAAATAACAAATGTTGGTGAGGGTGTGGAGGACAGGGAACCCTTATACACTGCTGGTGGGAATCTAACTTGGTGCAGTCTCTGTGGAAAATAGTACGAAGGTTTCTCAAAAAGCTAAACATAGAACTACCACATGACCTAGCAATTCCACGCCTAGGTATATATCCCCCCAAAACAAAAACGCTAATTCAGAAAGATATATGCACCCCAATGTTCACAGCAGCATTATTTACAATTGCTAAGGTACAGAAGCACCCTAAGTGTCCATCAGCAGATGAACGGACAATGAAGATGTGGTATATACACATAACGGAATATTACATTACTCAGCCATAGAAAAGAACAAAATTTTGCCACCTGCAGCAACACTGATGGATGTAGAGGGTATTATACTAAGAAAAATATGTCAAAGACAAGTATTGTATGATATCACTTATATGTAGAGTCTAAAAATATAACAACCAGTGAACATAAAAAAGAAGCAGACTCACTGATACAGAGAGCAAACTAGTAATTACCACTGGGGAGAGGGAAGTAGGGACGGGCAATATAGGGGTATGGGATTAAGAAATAAAAATTATTTTAAAAAAAGAAATACAAACTATTAAGTATAAAAATAAGCTACAAGGATATACTATACAACACAGGAAATATAGCCAATATAAACTTCAAAACTTGTGAATCACTATATTGTACACCTGTAACATATTATACATCAATTATACTTCAATTTTTAAAAAACCTAAAAAACAACTTTCAAAAATAGCAACTATTTGCAACAAATGTGAATGGACTCTGAGGGCATTATGCTAAGTGAAATAAGTCAGAAAAGGACAAATACCGTGTGTTCACAATAGGTATGTGTGTCAAATCATTATGTTGTACACCTAAAACTAACAATGTTATACTAATTATATATCAATAAAAAAAGAATTCTAAGCATTTAAACAAGACAGAGTACATGTGTCCTACCTGTGAATTCCCCGCACCCCGCCGCTGTGTAAGGCAGAGAGGGCCAAGACCACATGCATGGGGGGTTTAGCACCCTTCTCCCAGGGCTCAACGCAGTTCATTGGGAATAAAAATTAGTTAAGGTGAAAGAGGGGAAATGTAACATCAAACTCTCCAGCGAAGTCCCATGGAAGGTCAACCGGAGAGCGCGCTCCTTGTCTTCACGCGGCATCTCAACCACTTCAGGCCCTGCTCTGTGGACCCCTCTGGAGTCACCCCCAGCTTTTGTTCGCAGTCTTTTTCCTGCAAGGTTTTGCATGGTCATCCCGCATCTCATTTCAGTTATTTCCGTGCATCTTCAGTCCCTAAGTCAGCGCTTTAGGGATGCATGTGGGACACTGGGCTTCTCCCTCTGGCCCGGGCCTCCAGTGCTGACACCCAGGTCCAGCCGCCTGGGCTCTGACTCAGATGGTTTGGGGCGGGGCCCAGGCACATGGGTTTTGAGTTTCCCAGGTGACTCTCAGATGTTGCTAAAAGGCTGGGGCTTTGGTTTCTCTTGCCAGGCCTTCTCTTACACTTTGTATTCTTCCTGCTCATCATTATAAAGAGAGCAAAAGCCAGGGCAATAGCTTAGTTCTAGAAGTTCAACATGACACCATTGAAAGAATTTATCTCCCTTGGCTTTGGCCAGGGTTAAGAGACCTCTGGTTCTGGGCCCAAGTTCTATCCTCTATGTCACCAGGTCCCAGGAGAAGTACTGCCAATATTTCTGCTTATATTTGTGAAACCCTAATCACTCATTTTGCTTCCCAGGATAATCAGTGGTAAAAAAAAATCTGCCTGCCAACCAGAAGCTGTGGGTTCAGTCCCTGGGTGGGGAAAATCCCCTGGAGAAGGAAATGGCAACCTACTCCAGTATTCTTGCCTGGGAAATTCCACAGACAGAGGAGCCCGGTGGGCTACAGTCCATGGGGTCGCAAACAGTTGGGCACGACCAAATGACTTAACAACAAATCACACCTTGACATCCTGAAAAGCCACCCAATGGAGCTGTGATTTCACATAAATCATGGCCATGTATGGTGTGCTGGGTGTGTGTTTTCTTATTTCTTTGTGTCTCTACTTTCCTCTGTCCCTCAGTGTTTTTACATTTTAAAAATATCTTTGAGTTATTATAAAATATAACTAAAATACTTACTTTCTTCATGTTTATTGAGATGAATTTTTGGCCTTCATTCTTATTTTTTTAAAGATACATTTCTCTCTGAAAGAAAAATAAATGGACTGCTGCTTAGGCGGGCCCCCTCCAGGTTGTAAAGGCAGGGTGGGGTGACTGAGCACGGTCCAGGAGTGACCAGAAGGCCCAAGCTTGCCTCCGTCACTCACTACCACACGCACCGAGATGCAAGGTCTCCATGGGCTTCTCGATGCCCAACCAGAAAATGCGGGAGGACGTTTTCACAGCCTGTATCCACAGCCCACAACCTCGGGTCTTTATGAGAATCACATGAGCCAGGACACATAGTTTGGGGGGGAGGGGGAATGATTCCTTTTCATCAGGTAACCAGGTATACTATGAGCTTGAATCTTTCTGCAAGAGAAACTTTCCATGCTGATTTTGGTTTCTTTGGAAATGTAGCATTCATTCGTGTGATCAGAGCCCTGGCTGGTCTATGGGCAGCTTTTCTTTTTCTGGGATGGCTGATCAGCAGTCTGTCTGCTGTTTCTGGAAGTTCCATTTCAGAAGGCGGTCCTGGTGAGACTTCATTCGGACATCTGCAAATCACATTCACGGGGAAAATGTGACTCACTCGAGTAACTGTGTTAAGTTTTCATGGCTATTGTTCAGGGAGTAGGTGTTGTCTTTAGGCCAAATCGCTTGAAATCATCATGACATCAGCCCCTTTACTGAAAGACCAACAGTGCCCCATAGGAAGCAGGGGAAAGGTGGGGGCTGGGATGCAAGGTTTACTCTAAGAAAAATCGCTTTCCTAGCCCTCCTGAAGTATTAGCAATAAGGTAGTCAACAAACTCAACAGAGCACCCAGAGTACAGGAGGAGAGCGGTGAAGGGTAACCAACCAGGTCTGCTGCTGCTGCTGCTGCTGCTGCTAAGTCGCTTCAGTCGTGCCTGACTCTGTGCGACCCCAGAGACAGCAGCCCACCAGGCTCTGCCGTCCCTGGGATTCTCCAAGCAAGAACACTAGAGTGGGTTGCCATTTCCTTCTCCACTGCAGGAAAGTGAAAAGTGAAAGGGAAGTCGCTCAGTCGTGTCCAACTCTTAGCGACCCCATGGACTGCAGCCTACCAGGCTCCTCCCTCCATGGGATTTTTCCAGGCAGGAGTACTGGAGTGGGGTGCCATTGCCTTCTCCGACCAACCAGGTCTGGGACCCCCATAAATATCCCAGTACAAACTTAAAGAGCTAAGGTGACTCAGCTGCCACGAATGAGGAGAGACAAAAAGCCTGGTTGAAACCCCATGGATGAGGAGCATATGAAATTCTCACTCCTCACACCCTTTTGTGGCTACACCTGACATCACTAACTGGTCATCAGGTTGTCTGCAGGTGACCCTGGATGCAACTTCAGAATCCTTTGCCACTCAGCTTAAACAGCTGCTACCAATCAATCCAGGATGTTAATTGCTACAAAATTGTTGGACGTTCCCAGTGAAACAGTTTCAGTTACCAAATCAATGCATGATGTACTTGGTCAGACACTCAGATGACATCTTCCTCCTTCTCGTCTTCATCATCAGTGTCACCTGTCATCATAAAGCAGATGAGAATAGGCTCCTGAGGGGCCTGCAGGCAAACAGGGGACCAGCCTCCACCTCCTCTAGTGCAGGCTTTCTTACGGCAGCTCAGTGGGCTGTGATAAGTGAAAGGGAAAGTCGCTCAGTCGTGTCCGACTTTTTGTGACTCCATGGACTATACAGTCCATGGAATTCTCCAGGCCAGAATACTGGAGTGGGTAGCTGTTCCCTTCTCCAGGGGATATTCCCAACCCAGGGATCAAACCCGGGTCTCCCACATTACAGGCGGATACTTTACCATCTGAGCCACAAGGGAAGTGATAATGCAGAGCTGGTGGGCCAGAGACAAGGCCACCTGCCCTCCTGAAGTAGATTCATGAGCATCTCTTTCCACTGCAGCCAGATGAAGACTTCTACCCTAGGCTCATGACAAGGCATCTCCAGTATACAAGCTGGAAAAGAATATGTTGTGAAGGTGTAAGTGGAGGGCAGATGTAAGACAAGATGAAACTTTTTAAAAACGTGCATGGCAAAAACCACCACAATATTGTAAAGTAATTAGCCTCCAATTAAGTAATTTTAAAAAATAAATCCCATTTAAATAAATAAAAACATTACTTTTAAAGGAATAGAATAAAAACCCTAACTTGCAAGTCATCACTTTCAATTACCCTCTAATTCAGTGCTGGAGAGAAATAATGTACCCAATCAAATTAGAGAAACCCAAGTGCCCTGGGCTTCCTAGATGGCACCAGTGGTAAAGAACATGCCTGCCAATGTAGGAGATGTAAGAGATGCAGGTGTGATCCCTGGGTTGGGAAAATCCCCTGGAGGAGGGCATGACGACCCACTCCGGTATTCTTGCCTGGAGAATCCCATGGACAGAGGAGCCTGGAGGGCTACAGTCCATGGGGTCGCACAGTCAGACAACAACCGAAGTGACTTAGCATGCATGCATGCCAGTGGCCTGGATCCATCAGGAAACCCAGACTCCTGTATGGAAATGAATGGACTCAGCACTGAGCCCTGCAGCACTCCCCGCTGGACGGCCAGGCTAACAAGGAGCTGAGGCATCAGGAGAGCCCACTACATGTGCTGTGGGTGTGTGTTCACACAGTTTGGTCCAACGTGAATCTGAGGGGACAGGGGACAGGCTCTGATTCATTCACACTCGTCATCACCCTTGGTCTCAGCAACCTCTGTGAGAAACAAAGATTCCCAGGGCAGTGAGTCACTAAGACCAGAAAAATCAGAGAACAGAAGGTACCCCATTTTCAGACTGACCAAAAAGCAGGCTGTGAGGACACCCTCACTGAATCTCCAAGGTCCTGGCCCTAGAATCTGAAAGGTGGATGTAAAGAGGGGTTGGGAGACCTCAGTGTGCTCAACAGCTGCCCAGTGGGGTCAACATGGACCTCAAACTTTGGAATCCTAAGCCAAAAGGCACTAGATCCCCAACTCCAGCTTCATCTGGTCTCTATACTCTAGCTGTGATAGAAATCAAGGCTGGGGGTGTGATAAGAAAGGCACTGAAATGTTTTAGATGTAGAGAAGAGGAATAGGATACAGATGGGAGGAAGAGGCTGATGAGAAGGGAGTAAAATGTCATTAATGTCTCCTCATTCCAGAGCAAAGGGAGTGCGGCTCTTTAATTAGCCCTTTTACTCCCCAAACCAGTCAATGCATCTCAACTCAGCCTGGGCCTGTGCTTTCCCAGAATAAGTCCATTATATGCTAAGGGAAGGGAAGGGAAGGGAAGAGAAGAGAAGGGAAGGGAAGGGACAGGACGGGACGGGAAGGGATGGGAAGGGAAGTCGTGTCCGACTCTTTGTGACCCCATGGACTGTTGCCTACCAGGCTCCTCCATCCCTGGGATTCTCCAGGCAGGAATACTGGAGTGGGTTGCCATTTCCTTCTCCAGGAGATCTTCCCAACCCAGGGATCGAACCCAGGTCTCCCGTATTGCAGGCAGACGCTTTACCCTCTGAGCCACCAGGAAAAGGGAGGGTCAAATGACCAACTTGCCCAGGTTGGCTGGGACTTTCCTGATTTTAGCATAGTAAGTCCTGTGTCCTGGGAAACCCTTCAGACTTGGGCAAACAAAACGACTGGTCACTCTGCCAGAAGGGAAAGAGAGAGAGAGGGAGGAAGCCAAGGAAGAGGGAGGAAGGAGTGAATTAAAGGAGGTCCAGTGGGCCTGGCATGGGAGAAGCCCACCTTCTCAGTGAGGTGGTGGCAGCTGAGTAACCGGGGAGCTGCTGGGGACTGGGGAACATTGCATGAGCTCATCCCTATACAGGAGGAAAGAGACAATGGGCCAGCCATGATCCAGTCATAATGGAATTCTGAAAACAGACTTCTTATATTCCTTCAGGGAGCATCTGTTGAGCACCTGCCCTTTGGCAGATTCTGTGCTGGATGTTGAGAATAGGGAAGAAGTAAGGACAGGCCCTGCCTTCCGGGAGCCAGAGGAGGCAAGGCACGCTGAGGGAACCTGTCGTGTGTGTCCTGCTTCATCCCCTGGGTGGAACCCTGCACACGCTCACAGTGGGCAGCTTGTCTGCTGGGGTGGCAGACACCCCGTCTACCTTGGGGATCCTAGCGAACAGCATCACCACCTCTGAGAGAGAACTTCACTGTGCATTCCCTTGTCTGTAAAACCCACAGTGTAAGAGGGCTGTGGGCTGGTTGGTTTTAAGCAACATGTAGGCCTTCTTAGGTGCTTCCCTGGTAGCTCAGCTAGTAAAGAATCCGCCTGGAATGCAGGAGACCTGGGTTCGATCCCTGGGTTGGGAAGATCTCCAGTATTCTTGCCTGGGAAAGCCCATGGCCAGAGGAGCCTTGCAGGCCACAGTCCATGGGGTCACAAAGAGTTGGATACGACTGAGCAGCTAAGCACAGCATAGCACAGCCCTTCTCAGAGGGCTGTTAAGAGGATCACCAGGCCCTTCATGTAAATTAAACTTGATATCATGGCCAGATGGACATGAGGCTGCCAGGACCTGCCGGGGGCCAGCACGGGGAGGACAAGGATGTGGGGTTTTCATTGAGCTCAGGGCAGATGGAGTGAATCCCCAGGTTTCAGTACCACCTGCTCCATCCCCAGCCCTCTGGGGCCTGTGGCCAGGCAACTGTCTCCTTTCCCAGAGACATGGCACAGCCAGGCCCGTGTCACCACACAGCATCCTGCTCTCGTTCTGCTTTACTCCTGATCTTCTGTTCTCAGACCCAAGTCATGGCCCAACAGGGCTGCTGCGGTGACTTTCTATCAAGGCCCACAGAACAGAGGCTTGGAAAATGATGAGTGCAGCTGACCATCTACCTCTTGGTTGGTCTCCAACCTGTCCTGAGAGTCAACCTCCACATATCTGGTACTGTATCCATTTGGATCTTAGTAACAGAGAGTTCCAGAAAAGCATCTATTTCTGCTTTATTGACCACACCAAAGCCTTTGACTGTGTGGATCACAATAAACTCTGGAGAATTCTGAAAGACATGGGAATACCAGACCACCTGATCTGCCTCTTGAGAAATTTGTATGCAAGTCAGGAAGCAACAGTTAAAACTGGACATGGAACAACAGACTGGTTCCAAATAGGAAAAGGAGTACAACAAGGCTGTATATTGTCACCCTGTTTATTTAACTTATATGCAGAGTACATCATGAGAAACGCTGGACTGGAAGAAATACAAGCTGGAATCAAGATTGCCGGGAGAAATCTCAATAACCTCAGATATGCAGATGACACCACCCTTATGGCAGAAAGTGAAGAGGAACTAAAAAGCCTCTTGATGAAAGTGAAAGTGGAGAGTGAAAAAGTTGGCTTTAGCTCAACATTCAGAAAATGAAGATCATGGCATCCGGTCCCACCACTTCATGGGAAATAGATGGGGTAACAGTGGAAACAGTGTCAGATTTTATTTTTCTGGGCTCCAAAATCACTACAGATGGTGACTGCAGCCATGAAATTAAAAGATGCTTACTCCTTGGAAGGAAAGTTATGACCAACCTAGATAGCATATTCAAAAGCAGAGACATTACTTTGCCAACAAAGGTTTGTCTGGTCAAGGCTATGGTTTTTCCTGCGGTCATGTATGTATGCGAGAGTTGGACTATGAAGAAGGCTGAGCGCCGAAGAATGGATGCTTTTGAACTGTGGTGTTGGAGAAGACTCTTGAGAGTCCCTTGGACTGCAAGGAGATCCAACCAGTCCATTCTGAAGGAGATCAGCCCTGGGATTTCTTTGGAAGGAATGATGCTAAAGCTGAAACTCCAGTACTTTGGCCACCTCATGCAGAGTTGACTCATTGGAAAAGACTCTGATGCTGGGAGGAGACTCTGGGGGAGTCTCTGGGAAAAGACTCTGATGCAAGAGGAGAAGGGGATGACAGAGGATGAGATGGCTGGATGGCATCACTGACTCGATGGACATGAGTCTCAGTGAACTCCAGGAGTTGGTGATGGACAGGGAGGCCTGGTGTGCTGCGATTCATGGGGTCACAAAGAGTCGGACACAACTGAGCAACTGATCTGATCTGATCTGAACAGATGACTGTTAGGTCCATACCATTTCTGTCCTTTATTGAGCCCATCTTTGTATGAAATGTTCCCTTGGTATCTCTAAAATTCTTGAAGAGATCTCTAGTCTTTCCCATTCTGTTGTTTTCCTCTATTTCTTTGCAATGATCACCGAGGAAGGCTTTCTTATCTCTTCTTGCTATTCTTTGGAACTCTGCATTCAGATGCTTATATCTTTCCTTTTCTCCTTTGTTTTTCATTCTCTTCTTTTCACAGCTATTTGTAAGGCCTCCTCAGACAGCCATTTTACTTTTTTGCATTTCTTTTCCATGGGGATGGTCTTGATCCCTGTCTCCTGTACAATGTCACGAACCTCCATCCATAGTTCATCAGGCACTCTATCTATCAGATCTAGTCCCTTAAATCTATTTCTCACTTCCACTGTATAATCATAAGGATTTGATTTAGGTCACACCTGAATGATCTAGTGGTTTTCCCTACTTTCTTCAATTTCAGTCTGAATTTGGCAATAAGGAGTTCATGATCTGAGCCAGTCAGCTCCTGGTCTTGTTTTTGTTGACTGTATAGAGCTTCTCCATCTTTGGCTGCAAAGAATATAATCAATCTGATTTCAGTGTTGACCATCTGGTGATGTCCATGTGTAGAGTCTTCTCTTGTGTTGTTGGAAGAGGGTGTTTGCTATGACCAGTGCATTTTCTTGGCAAAACTCTGTTAGTCTTTGCCCTGCTTCATTCCATATTCCAAGGCCAAATTTGCCTGTTACTCCAGGTGTTTCTTAACTTCCTACTTTTGCATTCCAGTCCCCTATAATGAAAAGGACATCTTTTTTGGGCATTAGTTCTAAAAGGTCTTGTAGGTCTTTATAGAACCGTTCAACTTCAGCTTCTTCAGCGTTACTGGTTGGGGCATAGACTTGGATTACTGTGATATTGAATGGTTTGCCTTGGAAACGAACAGAGATCATTCTGTCGTTTTTGAAATTGCATCCAAGTACTGCATTTTAGACTCTTTTGTTGACCATGATGGCTACTCCATTTCTTCTAAGGGATTCCTGCCTGCAGTAGTAGATATAATGGTCATCTGAGTTAAATTCACCCGTTTCAGTCCATTTGAGTTCGCTGATTCCTAGAATGTCGACGTTCACTCTTGCCATCTCCTATTTGACCACTTCCAATTTGCCTTGATTCATGGACCTGACATTCCAGGTTCATAAGCAATATTGCTCTTTACAGCATCGGACCTTGCTTCTATCACCAGTCACATCCACAACTGGGTATTGTTTTTGCTTTGGCTCCATCCCTTCATTCTTTCTGGAGTTATTTCTCCACTGATTTCCAGTAGCATATTGGGCACCTACTGACATGGGGAGTTTCTCTTTCAGTATCCTATCATTTTGCCTTTTCATACTGTTCATGGGGTTCTCAAAGCAAGAATACTGAAGTGGTTTGCCATTCCCTTCTCCAGTGGACCACATTCTGTCAAACCTCTCCACCATGACCTGCCCGTCTTGGGTGGCCCCAGGGGCATGGCTTAGTTTCATTGAGTTAGACAAGGCTGTGGCCCTAGTGTGATTAGATTGGCTAGTTTTCTGTGATTGTGGTTTCACTGTGTCTGCCTTCTGATGCCCTCTCGCAACACCTACTGTCTTATTTGGGTTTCTCTTACCTTGGACGAGGGGTATCTCCTCACCGCCGCCCCTCCTGACCTTGATGTGGAATAGCTCCTCTAGGCTCTCCTGCGCCCACGCAGCCACAGCTCCTTGGACGTGGGGTTGCTCCTCCCGGCTGCCGCCCCTGGCCTCAGGCGTGGGGTAGCTCCTCTCGGCCGCAGCCCCTCGGGCATGGGGTCCTCCAGGCTTCTGCCCCTGACCTCGGACATGGGAGAGCTTCTCTCGGCTGTGCTCTGAATGGGAAATAGAATGGGAAAGACTAGAGATCACTTCAAGAAAATTAGAGATACCAAGGGAACATTTCATGCAAAGATGGGCTCAATAAAGGACAGAAATCATATGGACCTAACAGAAGCAGAAGATATTAAGAAGAGGTGGCAGGAATACACAGAAGAACTATACAAAAAAGATCTTCACGACCAAGATAATCACGATGGTGTGATCACTCACCTAGAGCCAGACATCCTGGAATGTGAAGCCAAGTGGGCCTTAGAAAGCATCACTACAAACAAAGCTAGTGGAGGTGATGGAATTCCAGTTGAGCTATTTCAAATCTTGAAAGACGATGCTGTGAAAGTGCTGCACTTGATATGCCAGCAAATTTGGAAAACTCAGCAGTGGCCACAGGACTGGAAAAGGTCAGTTTTCATTCCAATCCCAAAGAAAGGCAATGCCAAAGAATGCTCAAGCTACCGCACAATTGCACTCGTCTCACATGCTAGTAAAGTAATGCTCAAAATTCTCCAAGCCAGGCTTCAGCAATATGTGAACTGTGAACTTCCTGATGTTCAAGCTGGTTTTAGAAAAGGAAGAGGAACCAGAGATCAAATTGCCAACATCTGCTGGATCATGGAAAAAGCAAGAGAGTTCCAGAAAAACATCTATTTCTGCTTTATTGACTATGCCAAAGCCTTTGACTGTGTGGATCACAATAAACTCTGGAAAATTCTGAAAGAGATGGGAATACCAGACCACCTAACCTGCCTCTTGAGAAACCTATATGCAGGTTAGGAAGCACCAGTTAGAACTGGACATGGAACAACAGACTGGTTCCAAATAGGAAAAGGAGTACAACAAGGCTGTATATTGTCACCCTGTTTATTTAACTTATATGCAGAGTACATCATGAGAAACTCTGGGCTGGAAGAAATACAAGCTGGAATCAAGATTGCCGGGAGAAATCTCAATAACCTCAGATATGCAGATGACACCACCCTTATGGCAGAAAGTGAAGAGGAACTAAAAAGCCTCTTGATGAAAGTGAAAGTGGAGAGTGAAAAAGTTGGCTTTAGCTCAACATTCAGAAAATGAAGATCATGGCATCCGGTCCCACCACTTCATGGGAAATAGATGGGGAAACAGTGGAAACAGTGTCAGATTTTATTTTTCTGGGCTCCAAAATCACTACAGATGGTGACTGCAGCCATGAAATTAAAAGACGCTTACTCCTTGGAAGGAAAGTTATGACCAACCTAGACAGCATATTCAATAGCAGAGACATTACTTTGCCAACAAAGGTTTGTCTGGTCAAGGCTATGGTTTTTCCTGCGGTCGAGTATGGATGTGAGAGTTGGACTGTGAAGAAGGCTGAGCGCCGAAGAATGGATGCTTTTGAACTGTGGTGTTGGAGAAGACTCTTGAGAGTCCCTTGGACTGCAAGGAGATCCAACCAGTCCATTCTGAAGGAGATCAGCCCTGGGATTTCTTTGGAAGGAATGATGCTAAAGCTGAAACTCCAGTACTTTGGCCACCTCATGAGAAGAGTTGATTCATTGGAAAAGACCCTGATGCTGGGAGGGATTGGGGGCAAGAGGAGAAGGGGACGACAGAGGATGAGATGGCTGGATGTCATCACTGACTCAATGGACGTGAGTCTGAGTGAACTCTGGGAGTTGGTGATGGACAGGGAGGCCTGGCATGCTGCGATTCATGGGGTCGAAAAGAATTGGATACGACTGAGCAACTGAACTGAACTGAACTGAACAGATGACTGATTTCCTCCCTAAACTCCCGCCCCACCCAATCCCCTACAGGGCATTCAGAGAGTGGATTGGTTTATAGAAAGAGAAGTATCATCTCTCTGAGTTGTTTCAGATCTCAGAAACATTGTAGGAAGCACTCTGTTTTTACAGATCATAGGGAAACCAACATGGAATAACTCTCGGAATTAACATAAAAATCACCAAGCTTATAAAAGATTTCTTTCTCCTTTTATCTGTTTATAGAATTTCTGCTCCCTTCCCTCCCTTGTTTCTGGCCAGAAGCTGGGGTTTTCTGCCTTCTGGGAATTCACATGTAATTAGTTTATTACTATTCTAAAAGCAAAGCAAAGACTTGGAATTCAGCTCCTTAACAAGCAGGGTCATACATAGATAAAGCTCTTCCTCAATTTCCTGCCCATTGCATCTCATATTAACAAAGTATTTAAACACAGTATACTCAGCAAAGAGGGAGTAACTGGGAGGGCCGGAGGGGAAAGAGGAAGGAGTAATTAGAAAGCCTTTACAGAGGAAGTGACTTTCAAGTTGAGATTTGAAAGATGAATAGGAGTGTTGTTGTTGAATTGCTAAATCGCGTCCAACTCTGCAACAGCGTGGACTGCAGCCGGCCAGGCTCCCTTGTCCTCCACTATCTCCTGGAGTCTGCGCAGATTCATGTCCATCGAGTTGGTGATGCTATCTGACCATCTCATCCTCTGCCACCCACTTCTCCTCGAGTGTACCAGTAGTTAAACTTGAACACAAATTCCCAGCAATCCATGAGAAAGAGAGTCAAAAGCATGAAAAGGCAAGTTTATAGCAGAGACCTCACTTTCAGGATCAAAACAGGGTTCTAGGCTAGGGGCGCCTCCATCCACAGACTCTCTGGCCTGCAGTCGGTGTTCACATCCAGACTGCTGCCCCTTCAGAAAGAAAGTGAACTAACATTAAGTAAAAAGCTTTTCTCAATTAAGGGTTAAGACAGAAAGATGTTGGCTTTGTTCACACATAACTAGAAACTTCCACTAATCCAAATGCCCCATTCCCCAAGCCGGCTGGCTAACAGAGGTTTGGCGGCCTCTCTCTGTTTTGCTTTCTTCCTCCTGTTGGCTCCAAGGCCCTTCCTCTGGGTGCCTGTGCTCCCATCTCTGCAGCAGCACCTTCTTCCCTTCCTCTCTCCTATCCGCCCTCTCACTTGTCAGTGCCTGACTCAGCGGAGATGTGTGGGATCGGGCAGAGAGTGAATCAGTGAGTTGAGACTCAGAAGGAGATGCACAGTCCATTTACTCCTCACTTGCTAGCGTGCCCCGAGTGCCTCCCCAACTAACCGCTTTGGGTGAACCTATTTTTGTAGGTGAGGCCATAATCCTAGACTCCAGACTTGAGGATAAGAAGGCAAGGCTCATGGGATGGACAGTCAGAGAGATTTATGGTTCTGAGGGAGGAGATTGGAATTTTGACAAGACACAGCTGGCTGAGGGAGTGAGCTGGAAGATTCCACCCTGGGGTGAAGAAGAAGAGGAGGGGGGGTGTCTTTAAATAGCAGGTGGCTTCACTGTTTCTATAAATGAAAACAGTTTTCACTGAACACTGATTACGAAAATGGTCTTTTATTAGATAGCTGCCTCAACCCAAAGGACGGCCCTGGAGGTGCTGGCTGGGGAACGTTCCCTGCAGCTCATAAACATGGTTGACTGCACCTCAGCTTGTGCCAGGAGCATTTCTTATTTCTTTCTGCTCAAGGACTCTGCAGGGGCCAGGAAGCAGAGACCCGTGGGGGTAGAAGGACAGTATTAGGCCAGGGCTTGGCTTCAAACACTGCCGGATTTCATTATTCTTGCCATTTGTGTACATATCTGAGAGTCATTCATCCTTCTTTTGAGGAGATTGAAAAAGAGTTCCACGTGTTCTGCCTTGGGGCCTGGGGAAGGGAAGGGAGGAGGGCTCTGGGAAGGGCAGAGCTTGTGAAGATCCCAGCAAGTCTTCTCTCCATAAGGCAGAGCTGAATGTAATTGGTCTCCCCTTTCTTTAATTAACTGAAAAAGCCCTTCTGAAATGACCGAGGTGGCAGGAGACTGAGGAGCACGTCCCCTCTGAGTAAATCACTTGCCCTCCAGCCTCCTTGCTTGGAGGAAGCTGACCCCAAGGTCTCGTGGCAGGCTGGAGGAGCCCACTTTACTCACCAACTTCTCCAGTAAGCATGGCTGCCCAAGTGGTTGAGAAAGCAGACAGGCATGAATCCAGACCTTACCGCCAAGTCCCCGCGCTGAGCTGGGGGGTCGCTGGTATTTCCCAAGAAGGAGTGAATAATAACAGCTGACATTTATTGAACACATACTATGCGCCAGGCACAGTGCGAGACATTTTATATCCATGAGCTCATTTCATTCCAACAACTCCATGAAGTAAGTTCTATGTTCAGAGGAAGCTGCCAAGAAGAGAGGAAAAGAACTTGCTCACACAGACACAGCTGGTTACTGACAGAGCCAGGATTCCAACCCGGGTTGGTCAGAAGTCTAACACTCTTAACTACCCCCTACACTGCCTCCCTTCATGACAGATTGGAAAGGGGCTCAGAACATGCCACCCTCAAACCGGCCACTTTGGCAAATTAACTATTTCAAGGTAAAGGCACTTAAAAAACTACAAGAAGGACACTCTGACTGTCCTTCTTTTTCTTAAAAGCAGGAGATGAAATTCCCACATGAAAGATGTCTTCCTCATAGAAAACAAACTTATGGTTACCAAAGGGGAAAAGATGGGGAGGGATAAATTAGGAACTTAGGCTCAACATATACACACTACTATTCATTGGAAGGACTGATGCTGAAGCTGAAGCTCCAATACTTTGGCCACCTGATGCAAAGAGCCAACTCATTGGAAAAGACCCTGATACTGGGAAAGATTGAAGGCAGGAGGAGAAGGGGACAACAGAGGATGAGATGGTTGGATGGCATCACTGATTCAATGGACGTGAGTTTGAGCAAGCTCTGAGAGATGGTGAAGGACAGGGAAGCCTGGCCTGCTGCAGTCCATGGGGTCACAAAGAATTGGACACAACTGAGCGACTGAACAACAACAATATACAAAATAGATAACCCACAAGGACCTATTGTACAGCACAGAAACTATGCTCAACATTTTGTAATAAACTATAAGGGAAAAGAATCTGAAACATATATCTGAATCACTTGGCTCCATACCTGAGACTAACACTCTGTTGTAAATCAACTACATTTCAATAAAATTTAAAAAATAATAATAATAAAGAAAGATGTCTTCCCTACACCAGAAGGAAGTAACATCCGTGTCACCAAGGATAAGCTGAGATGGAGTGAATTCTACGCAAAAAGATCTCAATAAAAAAATTCTTACCTTCCATTTGCCTCCCCACATACCTTACATAGTTTCACTTTATAACTGCTTCTCTTTGTTCAACCTAATGTAAAAGCAAGTAGGTTTCACCTCCTTGGGTCTTCATTTCCGTATGAGGGCTCCCATGTCACATAAAATTCGTGTTAAATAAATGTGTATGTTGTTCTCCTGTTGATCTGCCTTATGTCCATTTAGTTCATAGGCCCAGTCGAAAAGAACCCTAAGAGGGTAAAGGCCAAAGTCTGCCTGCCCTACAGTTGATGCCAAATTTACCCTGTTCTCCCGCCCTCATTTTATCTATGCATCTGCCTTCCCAGGCTTTCCTATGGACAGGTGGCATTGCAGTGGGAACTCTGTGTAAATAGCAGATTTCCTTGGGCAGGTTTGCTTAGTATGGGACTTTCTGCTGAGATATATCAGGGATATTACCACTTTGAAAAATGCAAGCAGAAGGTGTGTGCAATCCATGTGCTAGGTGGCAAAAAGGGGGTGTGAGAGGTTACCTGGTTGAAGCACCCTCTTTAGAAACCTGCGAGGACAAGGCGGCCATAAGTTAGGTCATGACCCTATCTAACGTAACTCTCTCCAAGAGAGAGGCTGTGTCTAGAGGCACATCATTCAAGAATATCTCACAGAATGAAGGCCTCTCTCAAACGTACATGTTGTAAAGCCATTTCAGCCAAGTGAAGAAAACTGATTTCTCAGCATGGAAAGAGAGTTTTGACAGAAGCCCTGGAAAAAACACCAGGTCTTTCTTGGACACTTAGTCAAATAAATTAACTTGGAGGCTCAGCTGCACTCCCCAAGCAAAGAGTGTGCAGCTTTGAAAACCATTCTTCTTCCCCCCAGAGGGATGGTAAGCAAACAGACACCCAAACATTCCAGGAGCAGGCCTCGCAGGCCTCCTGCGCTGTGTCCGTTCCCCAGGGAGAGCAGCAGGCAGCTCATTCACTTCCCAGATGGTGGGCTTTGGAAGACAGGGGCTGGCTACTTCCCAAGTCCTTTCTTGATTGCCTGACTTTGGCTTGGGGACCAGGGTGGAGGCTGCTGCTCTGAGAAATGCATTTGCTGTTCGGTTGCAAAACATCTCCAAGTGATTGATGAACCAGCCCCAGGGAAGAAGAAATAAGTCACCAGCACCTGAAATACAGCCACCTCTAGAAGAAAATATTTCACCCTTTCAGGAAGCCCCAAGACACATGGACATTTATCAGAAGAGAATGAAAGAGGATCAGATTCCAGTGCAATAGTACGGACCGAGGGTGTGCAAACAGAAGAGCTGTGGTCCTGTAAGGAGATGAATAAACCGTGACCTTTGGCTAAATGTCCCTAGTACTTGATCCAGTCCCCCTCTGCAGGCATGGCTTTTTCTTGCGACAGATGCTGTCGCAGGTGGAAAGGTCGCAGACACTACTGGCTTGGGGCACGCTGCTGGCTTGAGACAGCTGAGTCCAGAGCCAGCCCCTCAGGGAAGCCACTAGCCTTGCTCAGGCCCGATCACCAAACTCTGTGTCCCCATTTTGTGACCTTGTGATGACAAGGTCACCTCTCTGGGCCTTTGATTCTTTTTGTATAAAAGGTGGGGATCAGGGCTTCCCTGGTGATTCAGTGGTAAAGAAGCCACATGCCAACACAGGTGACAAGGGTTTGATCCCTGATTCAGGAAGATCCCGTGTGCCCTGCCTGGAGCAACTAAGCTCGTGTGCCACAACTATGCAGCCTGTGCCCTAGAGCCTGGGAACTGCAACTGCCGAAGCCCGTGTCCCCAGAGCCACCGCAATGAGAAGCCCCTGCCTCTCACTGAGAAACCACTGAAATTAGAGTAGCCCCTGCTCACTGCAACTAAAGAAAAGCCTGTGAAGCAACGAAGACCCAGAACAACCAAAAGTAAATAAATAAAATTTTTTTTTAAAAAGCTAGGGATCAGACTAGACATGTATTGCCACACCTCTATAGACTAAATACTACAAGACACTCAATAATGCATAAAACAATTTCAAATAGACCTTCTTCAAGTTTGGGGTCCCGAGATGATGACGAGTTTTGTCATTCACATTCCAGCTCTGTCACCTACTAGTTCTGTGACCTTGAACAAGTTGCTAATCTGCCAAGCCTTTGTCTTCTCATCCCTACCATAGGAATTTTAACAACACCTACTTCACAGAGTGATTATAAGGAGTGATGCATGTATAGCACTTCATAATGAAGAGTTGGATAAGCACTGTAGTGGGTGACGAGGACTTGAGTTTCAGCCGTTCAATCCTTCCCCCTCATTCGACTGCATCCTTCTGTAGCTCCAAAGAAGCATGGAGAGACCTCAGGGGATCAGCCCGAAAACCACTGGATGGACAGATGAGTGTTTCCCAGACTTTCTGAGATCAGAGTCTCCAGAGGTCTAACCAGACACCCAGGGGACCAAACTGCAGGCGATATGTGCAAGTCCCCAGGCTCTGTGCTTCAGCTGAACACAGGCTTCTGCTTACCTTCAAGGTCTCTAGGGGGACGCTGGGGAGAAGGCAATGGCACCCCACTCCAGTACTCTTGTCTGGAAAATCCCATGGATGGAGGAGCCTGGTGGGCTGCAGTCCATGGGGTCGCAAAGAGTCAGACACGACTGAGCGACTTCACTTTTACTTTTCACTTTCATGCCTTGGAGAAATGGCACCCCACTCCAGTGTTCTTGCCTGGAGAATCCCAGGGACAGAGGAGCCTGGTGGGCTGCCATCCATGGGGTCGTGAAGAGTCAGACACGACTGAGTGACTTCACTTTTACTTTTCACTTTCATGCCTTGGAGAAGGAAATGGCAACCCACTCCAGTGTTCTTGCCTGGAGAATCCCAGGGACAGAGGAGCCTGGTGGGCTGCCTTCTATGGGGTCACACAGAGTCAGACATGACTGAAGTGACTTAACAGCAGGGGGACACTGGAGACGGACCCCGAGAGACCTTTCAGCTCTACTAGGCCAGGATTCCACCTCTTCCTCAGCCTCGATCAGGGTCAGGAGCCCCACTCAGATAATGCCTCTGGGCTCAAGGCCATTCCTCCCAGGTTGGTGCGGAATGGCCTGTGCCCAGGTCTGAGGTGCCTGCTGAAACAGCTGGGCTTGCCCTCTCACTGACCTCCAGGACTCTGGCCTCTCACTCAAAACCCATGGCCCTTGCCCATCCACTCAGCCTCAGCTGACTTTCCTGGCCCTCACATGTGCCTGCCCAGAACCAAGGTCTCCGCTTGACCTCCCCTTGGCCTGCCCTGCTCTGTTATTGCCAGCATCCTAGTGGGACAATTTCATGGGTGGAATCAGAAAGTGTTAGAGTAAGAAATCTCAAGAGATGCTATTTTCTACCTAATCTGTTTTCTCCCCATGGGTCAATTTGGCTGCACTTTTATTTTGAAATAAAAGAACCTAGAAACAAATGAGCAAACACCTTATTATTGAGCACCATCTGCAGAAAATCCCACGGAGCAGCTCCAAGGTCAAAGCTTATCTGTTCTGCTTCATACACAAAACAGCCAGCAAGCAGGCAAGATGGGAAACTATAAGAAATTTGGGTAAAAGCAAGCATCTTCTTTTCAACTGAATGTAAGAATCTGAGTTCTCTCTGCAACCCAAATCTTGAAACTAAGAACATTTATGTTTCTCCCAGAAATAACAATGATCCTATTGAGTTGGCCGGGGTGATCAGGGAAAATCCACAGCAGCCCTGGGGCTCATGCTTGGCTCTTTCCTTCTCTTTGATCCCAGATTCTTATTTTTTCAAAAAGTGCCATCTGTTCTTTCTGCAACTTTCACGTTGAAGGAAAACAATTTCAATTCTTGAAATTGTATATCTTCTGTCTTTCCTCCAGCCTGGCTCCCTCTTTAAGCACAGGTGAAGGTAATGGAGGGCATCAAAATTGAGTTTCTATTAGTGCTGTGTGTGACTAACTCCCAGTAGCAAGGACGAGCCCTGTGACGCCAGGCTGAGTAGACACTCAGTACCGTAGCCTTTGCTCTGTGTGATGACAGAAACGTTCTGTATCTGCACTGCTCTCTAGAGTGGTCACGTCTGGCTTATGAGGTCTTGAAATGTGGCTAGTGCAACTGAGGAACTGAATTTTTTTTAACTTATTTCACTTAAAAGTGGATTTAAATCTAAAGTTAAATATTTAGATATGTGACACAGTTTGGGGGATTCATGGTGTGTGTGTGTGTTAAGGGAGTCTTTAGGAGAGGTCAGTGGTGCTAGGCTGCCTTTCACCCTGTCTTCCTCTCTTGATCTTCTCTTGCTCCACAGTCCTCCCAGGCACCACCATCAACTGCCCCCTGAAATATAGATGACTTGGAGGTGCATTCATTAGGTTGTTCCTGAGTGATAATGGACTCCTCTGTTACCAGCAGGCTGGGAGAAAGCAGGTTATATAGTCATAAACAGAAACATGGAAGTCTAAAATTAATCGTAAAATGTGATCCCAGATCTCACAGAGGATGTTTCTCTGCTTAGGCAGTGTGCTCAGGCCAGCAGTAGGCTCTGAGGCAGAAGGAAGTCAGTGGAGGAAGTAAAACAGAGCACAGCACTTTTACAAAATGCTCACTTATTTGCAGAAATAATATCTTTTCAAAGAGAAGAGGAAAAAGAAAGAAAGAAAACACCTGGGTGTCTTAGTAGCGGGCCAAGAAGAGACCTTGGAGGAACAGGCAGGACAAGCAGCCCAGCTCAGGTCCTGTGCTCCTCGGAGGCACAGCAAAGCCAGGCGGTCTGGCCCCACTGCCTCCGGGGAGGCTTGCAGGCCTCCAAACACAGGATCCTCAACAAATACTCGTCAGCTGATTACCTAATTTTAAACTCTCACGCATTTACATTTTTCAAGGAAATTTGGCAAAGGAAACCAGGTACCTATTTTTGGTTTTGCTTTAGGTTACACTTTATTCTACGCAATTTTGAGCCAATACAGTAAGACTATATAATTACATATGGAGTGGTTTTAGCAACTTTACAGAAGATGAACTTCCTGCCACTGGTATTTATGTTCTGAGGCGGAAGACATCAAAAGGAGGTGTTGGTAACAGTTCACAGTTCTAGACATTGTACCCTCCATGGATACTTTCTTTTCCCCCATTTCCGTGTCCTCTTCCTGTGAGTGGGGCTGAGGGTGGGGGCCCAGGAAGATGGAGCGCTGTTAACCCTAACCACGGCTGCAGTGGGCCTGGAACATGACTTTCCTTCAGGGCCTCTTGTACAAGGAGGGTGAGGTGAACTAAAGAGTGGGGTCAGACCAAACCAGGACTGCCGGGCAACATCAGAACAAGGAGGAAAGGAGGTTTTGACTACCTGCCCCCTGGCTCTTCACCCCCTAAAATAAATGGTGCTTTTTGAAGTGGAAGCCATTTACAGGGAGAAGCTGTATCCACAGGAAGTTACCTGACCGGTGTTCTCCTCATCCCCTTTTGTCTTTCGCCCAACTCTAAATTTTAAAACTCTATTTTCACTCTATCCTACATATGTATAGTTTTATTTTACATGGTGTTTATAAATCCCATGTTATCATTAACTTCACATACTAACATGTTTTAACTTCTCACCTCATGGCTTTTGGGTTTTATTTTAATCATGTATCACTTCATTTTTTATGTTTTTAATCCCCTGTTGGAGTTCAGTCATTTGTCTTATTTTAAATCTCATCTAGTTGGAGTGTCTCCTTTGGATTAAAAAAATCCTTAATATTCTTTTGTTGGAATTGTAACTTTTCTTTGAATTTCCTAGACACATACTTTCTTAAATCTTATTTTTTGAACTTGAAGACTTTTACTTCTTTCACTTTTAAGCCTAATTTATTGGGTTGGCCAAAAAGCTCACTCAGGTTTTTCTGTATGATCTTATGAACTTTTAGACAACCCAATAAATTTTATTTACTTTGAAATTTCCTTTATTTACTTTGAAATTTCAAAGTGCTTGTTTTTTAACCTATTTTGACAAAACTTTATGCTTAATATGTTTGCTTTTTAAGCCCAACTTAATATTTTAGTCTTCCTTGTTTTTGAATTAAATCTTCAGAAGGATCAAAGCCTTTCTATTATTATATACATGTATATTTATGTATGTATGTATCTTCCATGATTTGTTTTTCAAAAGGTCAGAAGAAAGTGTGGTCCCAAGAATATTAATAGTGGGGAGACCACACACACACAGACAGGTTAGAGATTGCCTTCCCTCCCACTGGCCCTACAGGCTCCACCGTGTTTTCTTGACAGAAAAACCACCCCAGTTCGGGTTTTTTTGACAAAGACCCTCTCCTCAACCAGCTGCAGAGCTCTAAGACTTAAAGTCCATCCTATCCCAGGCAGTAAATTTCACTGTACAGATGGAAACTGGCTCCTATGGGCCTCCATTTCTGCCTCTCCTATGCTTTGAGGGTTTGGGGGGCCTGGCTACGATCCATGTGTCTGACCCACACTTCCCCACTCCTGCACTGCCCTGGGGAACAGGCTGCCATTCTCAGGAGACTAGCAGAGACTAGGGTACCCAGGATGCCTGGCTCAACTCTGAGAGCCCTACTGGATCAATGAGATACCAACGCTGTGTGATTTGACTCCACATCTCCTTTGAATCCCCTTGGAGGAATCCTCCAGGGGCTCTGCTTTCCCAAGACAGGGTCTGCCCCACTCCTGCATACTCTGCAATCTACGCTCCCACCTGTTTGGGGACTCCCACCTTCCCTGACAGAGACTGGCTGTCCCAACTGCCCTTCTCTCCTGTCTACACCCACCATCACTGGTGGTGCCCCTTGAGAAGGCTCCACTGGCCCTGTAACTGGTGAGCTACCCCAATGCAGACCACATGGTTCAGCGAGCCTATGAGCCCCTTAATTCTAAAAAGTGTCTAAGCATAAACTGTCACAGTTTGGAGGAATTCGGCCTGCCAGATCTGATGACCCATCCTACCAGGAAAGCCCAACCAAATGCCACTCTAAAAAGCTTGACCTACAGCCTAGCCATGAAATTAAAAGACACGTACTTCTTGGAAGAAAAGTTATGACCAACCTAAATAGCATATTAAAAAGCAGAGACATTACTTTGCCAACAAAGGTCTGTCTACTCAAAGCTTTGGTTTTTCCAGAGTCATGTATGGATGTGAGAGTTGGACTATAAAGAAAGCTGAGCGCTGAAGAATTGATGCTTTTGAACTATGGTGTTGGAGAAGACTCTTGAGAGTCCCTTGGATGGCAAGGAGATCCAACCAGTCCATCCTAAAGGAAATCGCTACTGATATTCATTGGAAGGACTGATGCTGAAGCTGAAACTCCAATCATTTGGCCACCTGATGCGAAGAGTGACTCACTAGAAGAGACGCTGATGCTGGGAAACATTGAAGGCAGGAGGAGAAGGGGAAGACAAAGGATAAGATGGTTGGATGGCATCACCGACTCAATGTACATGAGTTTGAGTAAACTATGGGAGTTGGTGATGGACAGGGAGGCCTGGTGTGCTGCGGTTCATGGGATCACAAAGATTCGGACACGACTGAGTGATTGAACTGAACTGAACAGCCCAGAGTTATCTTTGAGTATTAAATGAGAGAATCTGTACCTCAGTGAAGAAGCAGATAAGGAATACAGTGTGACTTGGGCATGTGCTGTCTGCTGTGCTTAGTCAGTCAGTCATGTCCAACTCTTTATGACTCCATGGACTGTAGCCCGCTGGGCTCCTCTGTCCATGGGGATTCTCCAGACAAGAACATTGGAGTGGGTTGCCATACCATCCTCCAAGGGATCTTCCCAACCCAGGGATTGAACCCAGGTCTCCTGCATTGCAGGTGGATTCTTTACCGTCTGAGCCACGACGGGAAGCCCAAGAATACTAGAGTGGGTAGCCTATCCCTTCTCCAGAGGATCTTCCTGACCCAGGAATTGAACCAGGGTCTCTTGCATTGCGGGCGGATTCTTACCAGCTGAGCTACCAGATAAGCCCCAACTTGAGCATATTTAGGCCCAAATTTAGGCTGAGGAATTCTCTACTTAACCTGTATAAAAATCGTCCCATTGAGGAATGTTCATAAGATATCACTTTGTTTGGGTACGTTATTCTCTAGGGAACCAAGAGCTGAGAAAGGTTCCCCCCCACCCCCCCCGGCAGGAAACATGCCAGGCTTGCATTTGCCACAGTCCAATTTGCTTCTTTCTGTAGTTCTGTACCCAGAAAAGTCTCCAGTCGGTACCCAAGGAGTGAACAGATGAGTTGAGTGGTGCAGGGATCCACGGAACTGGTGCCAGGAACGGTTCTCTACAGCAATAAAACCTTGTCTTTCCTACGGCACTTAATACTGCCCTCCCCACAGTGGATGTTCATTAAAACGTGTTGCCTGGCATCGAAGCCAGGCCACGGGCTTCCCTTGCTGTCTCTGGTTAGATGGAGACCTCCACATCAGTGGTTCTTCGTGGCCTCCCGAGGAGGCACCAAGCTCCTCCAGCCCTGAGCCCCAGGGTAGGGAGAGGAGAGGAGAAGGTGCAGGGAGGAGCCTCAGTCAACCTGCTCCAGGCCTGCCATCACCTTGGGCAGTGCTTGGCTGCGGTGCCACCTTGCCCCCGGAGCTGTGATTGCAGACAGAGGGCAAAGGGGCTGGGAAGGCCTGTGGCCATTCAGGGGTGCTCCTTTCCCCTAAGAGCCTAACCCATCTTGCAGCAGGTGGGCTGTGGCAGCAAAGGTCTGTGGCAATGAGGAGACTAAATGTGCATGTCCTTATCCTCTGTGCTTTTCTGCTTCTCCCAGGAGACTCTGGGCTGGACTGGGAGGGAGGGAGGGAAAGAGGAAGGGAAAAGAGCAACAGGATAAAGCATTGAGGACTGACAATCTTCAAATTCAGAAAAGCACCATCCACCCGATGAGAGCGACCTATAACAGTCAGTGCTACCGGCTGTGCTGAAAGATGAGTGCTGTGAAAACACTCATGGAGGCTCAACTGAATGACCTTTTTGAAGGACAATTTGGTCACAGGAAAGAAATGCTTTAAAAAAAATTATTATCCTGAATTTGAGGACCAGCCCTTAAAGGGTAAAAAATCATATCTGGAGCAAGGACTTGGGCAAAAGGAAGTCTATCACAGCATTATCTATAATCCTAAAAAAAAAAAAAAAAGCAAACGAAAAACCCCACAACTTAAATGCCAAGAGGTAGAGATTAGTTAAATACATTCTAGTACATTCAGATGATGGACTATTTTGTAGTCATTATACATCAGATTCTCACTACCTACTGGCATGGGAAGACGCTCTAACATAATCCTTATCTTTGAAAACCACTTGAAATTTGCCATATTTCCTCATTTCTAAGATATTAACAGCTGAATAAGACACTAGAGGCTTAGCAAAAGTCTTTTAGGAAGAAATGATAATGGGACACAAAACATGCGTAAAATACATCCCAATTTAAGGAACATTAGAAAGTGAGAAATATATGTCTTAAAACAGAAGAAATACAGTGTATCTCTGGGATTACTGCTGATTTTTATTTTATTCTTTTACTGTTTTGTATTTCCCAAATCTTTAACAGTAAGCATAACTGGGTTGTAGGAATGCCTGTATCCGTGTCTGGTGTTTGCTATAATGTGAAGGCAAGGGCCACTGTGGTTTCTCCCTGCCCCGACTCCCTCCATCCAGGGAGGCCAAAGAAGTCACTGTAACCCTAACCACATGAGTGGGTTTAGAAGAGACCCTGAACTTGCCCAGCCCCTGCCAATCCCCTCCCTTCAGGAAGCCCACCTACCAGCCCAGAGCGCATTCTCTAGATCGCCCCAGCTCATGGGAGGAAGGCTGGAGCGGTTGTCGTTTGGGGGATTCAGTTAAGCTCTAGGATTCAATATTAGGAAGCCCATTGCCTGCGGATGTAAACCTCATTCTCTAATATTAACTTTATATGACCAGTGAACTGGTCATATATATATATATATTTTTTTTTTTTTTTTGTCTTTTGCCTACTTTTTTGTCTTATTTCTCAATTCAAATCCAAGCATGAAGAGGAGTGCTACATTGCAAGCGTGCTAAGTCGTTTCAGTCGTGTCCGACTCTGTGAGACCCTAAGGACTATAGCCCTCCAGGCTCCTCTATCCATGGGATTCTCTGGGCAAGAATACTGGAGGGGTTGCCATTCCCGCCTCCAGGGCATCTTCCTGACCCAGGGATCGAACTAGCTATATCGAACCCTCTCAAAACCTTCAACCAACAGGTTGAATTTTATAGTCAAATAAAATCACTCCACAAAGAAGAAACCCAGTTAAGCACAGCCAAGCACCATAGGGGATGATGCTCCCTGCATGGTGAGCTCCACTTGGGCTCTGGAGAGGGGACAGGGACCAGGGCATTTGGGACAGGCCTCTCTGGAGACCAGAGAACAAGTAGGAACTCTAGGTCAGAGTTGCCCCCTCTTTCTTAGTGCTTCACCATCTCAGTTACAAGATGTCACTGAAAGAAGAATCTGCTTTTCTCTCCTTGCAGCATCTCTTGGTTGCTAAGCAGATCCCTTGGGTAACTATGTGGGCATAAAACCTTTGCAGAACTGCCAGGAATCTGCTTCACCCAATTGTCAAAGTGAAAAATGAAATCATTCCTCTCACCTGTCACTACTTTGCACAAAGCTTCCATTATTGAATGGTGATGGCCCAGATTATTCTCACCTACTTGCAGGAATATAAATGAGTTTTGCATATTTTACCCCCAAGAGAGTGGGAGGGGAGGGAGAGGGTGAGGGGATCTCTCAAGCTGATACTCTTGTGAGTCAGTGCTTGGGGAGAAACAGGTGGAACAAATCAGCAGTGTCCTCTGCCCTTGGAAAAATGATGCTTCAGGCAGGTAAAGAGTCACCTGCTTTAGAGGAGGCTCTCCTTAGGCTCAGAGATGCACATGAACCCCCTCTGATGACCTCCTAACTAGACTTAGAATCTGTGAAGGTGAAGACAAGACATTTTTTCATTGTAAAGAAACTCCTTAGATGATTCTTAATGTGCACTTTCTCTAAAATAAATATGTATGCAAATAAGTGCATTGACAGATCACAGGTGTTATGATAACGTATGTTCAGGAAGGAGTGAGACACTATCAGAGGGATAGTTTATTTTTACCGAGAGTAAGGTAAGTGTTGCTTTGAATCTTCAGTAATGAACAGATGTTATCCAGAGAGAGGAAGAAGGGGAGAAAGACGTCCGAGGCAGAGGAGAACTACTAGCAAAGGGATAGCCACTTGAAGCTGGCCTGAGGAGCTAAGAAAAATGAAAACTTGAGTGCGTAGTGTTAGGAGGGGAACAAGTGAGGGGACAAGGCAGGGGAAGATCTGGAGATTAAGGAGTTTAGAACCTAACCTGTGGCCCATGAGTTGCTCCAAGAGTGATGTGATCAAATTTGCATCTTTGAAAAGTCACTCTGAAGACTGGCTTAGAGATGGGTCAGAATGGACAAGACAGGAGGCAGGAAGACCCATGGGAGGCTAGCCTAAGCCAGGTCAAGGCTGGGTATGAGGGTGGGGGGACAAGCCCCGTCATCTTCCTTGGCTCTGATCCCCTCAGCCACCAAGTGTACACAACTGAATGTGAACCACAGAATTGTTCGAATACCGTATGTATTGAAATAATCAAAACGTATGGAACTATTGCTTAGGTACCAAATATGATGCTGACATACCTATCCAAATACTTAAAATGTGTAGTCTTCTCATGGAACAAGCTGTAGCTCTTAGGCAATTCCCTCTAATCTGATCCCTCTCTAATCAGGGTATGATGGTGCTAAGTGCACAAAAAGCCCCAGGGTAAAATGAGTGTATCTCCTCAGTTCAGTTCAGTTCAGTTGCTCAGTCGTGTCCGACTCTTTGCCACCCCACGAACTGCAGCACGAACTCCAGGCCTCCCTGTCCATCACCAGCTCCCGGAGTTCACCCAAACTCATGTCCATCGAGTCAGTGATGCCATCCAGCCATTTCATCCTCTGTCGTCCCCTTCTCCTCCTGCCTCCAATCTCTCCCAGCATCAGAGTCTTTTCCAATGAGTCAACTCTTCGCATGAGGTGGCCAAAGTATTGGAGTTTCAGCTTTAACATCAGTCCTTCCAAAGAACACCCAGGACTGATCTCCTTTAGGATGGACTGGTTGGATCTCCTTGCAGTCCAAGGGACTCTCAAGAGCCTTCTCCAACACCACAGTTCAAAAGCATCAATTCTTCAGCACTCAACTTTCTTCACAGTCCAACTCTCACATCCATACATGACCACTGGAAAAACTATAGCCTTGACTAGTATCTCCTAGGATTATATTAACACAACTTCTTTGAAGATTGGAGGGGATTATTTTTTTTAATTAGTTATTTATTTTACTTTACAATATTGTATTGGTTTTGCCATACATTGACTTGAATCCGCCATGAGTATACATGTGTTCCCCATCCTGAACCCCCCTCCCACCTCCCTGCCTATCCCATCCCTCTGGGTCATCCCAGTGCACCAGCCCCAAGCACCCTGTATCATGCATCAAACCTGGACTGGCGATTCATTTCACATATGATATTTTACATGTTTCAATGCCATTTCCCCATATCATCCCACCCTCGCTCTCTCCCACAAAGTCCAAAAGACTTCAATACATCTGTGTCTCTTTTGCTGTCTTGCATACAGGGTTATCGTTACCTTCTTTCTAAATTCCATATATATGTGTTAGTATACTATATTGGTGTTTTTCTTTTTGGCTTACTTCACTCTGTATAATAGGCTCCAGTTTCATCCACCTCATTAGAACTGATTCAAATGTATTCTGTTTAATGGCTGAGTGATATTCCATTGTGAATATATACCACAGCTTTCTTATCCATTCATCTGCTGATGGACATCTAGGTTGCTTCCATGTCCTGGCTACTATAAACACTGCTGTGATGAACATTGGGGTACATGTGTCTCATTCAACTCTGGTTTCCTCAGTGTGTATGCCCAGCAGTGGGATTGCTGGGTCATATGGCAGTACTATTTCAGTTTTTTAAGGAATCTCCACACTGTTCTCCATAGTGGCTGTACTAGTTTGCATTCCCACCAACAGTGTAAGAGGGTTCCCTTTTCTCCACACCCTTTCCAGCACTTATTGCTTGTAGACTTTTGGATAGCAGCCATTCTGACTGGCGTGAAATGGTACCCCATTGTGGTTTTGATTTACATTTCTCTGATAATGAGTGATGTTGAGCATCTTTTCATGTGTTTGTTAGCCATCTGTATGTCTTCTTTGCAGAAATGTCTGTTTAGTTCTTTAGTCCACTTTTTGATTGGGCCTTTTATTTTTCTGGAATTGAGCTGTAGGAGTTGCTTATATATTTTTGAGATTAATTCTTTGTCCGTTGCTTTGTTTGCTATTATTCTCTCCCATTCCGAAGGCTGTCTTTTCACCTTGCTTATAGTTTCCTTTGTTGTGCAGAAGCTTTTCAGTTTAATTAGGTCTCATTTGTTTATTTTGCTTTTATTTCCAATATTCTGGGAGGTGGGTCACAGAGGATCCTGCTGTGGTTTATATTGGACAGTGTTTTTCCTATGTTTTCCTCTAAGAGTTTTATAGTTTCTGTTCTTATGTTTAGATCTTTAATCCATTTTGAGTTTATTTTTGTGTATGGTGTTAGAAAGTGCTCTAGTTTCATTCTTTTACAAGTGGTTGACCAGTTTTCCCAGCACCACTTGTTAAAGAGATTGTCTTTTCTCCATTGTATATTCTTGCCTCCTTTGTTAAAGATAAGGTGTCCATAGATGCGTGGATTTATCACTGGGCTTTCTATTTTGTTCCATTGATCTATATTTCTGTCTTTGCGCCAGTACCATACTGTCTTGATGACTGTGGCTTTGTAGTAGAGCCTGAAGTCAGGCAGGTTGATTCCTCCAGTTCCATTCTTCTTTCTCAAGACTGCTTTGGCTATTCGAGGTTTTTTGTATTTCCATACAAATTGTGATATTATTTGTTCTAGTTCTCTGAAAAATACCGTTGGTAGCTCAATAGGGATTGCATTGAATCTATAGATTGCTTTGGGTAGTATACTCATTTTCACTATATTGATTCTTCCAATCCATAAACATGGTATATTTCTCCATCTATTTGTGTCCTCTTTGATTTTTTTCACCAGTGTTTTATAGTTTTCTATATATAGGTCTTTAGTTTCTTTAGGTAGATAATTCCTAAGTATTTTATTCTTTTTGTTGCAATGATGAATGGAATTGTTTCCTTAATTTTCTCTTTCTGTTTTCTCATTGTTAGTGTATAGGAATGCAAGGGATTTTTGTGTGTTAATTCCTGCAATTTTACTATATTCATTGATTAGCTCTAGTAATTTTCTGGTGGAGTCTGTAGGGTTTTCTATGTAGAGGATCATGTCATCTGCAAACAGTGAGAGTTTTAATTTTTCTTTTCCAATTTGGATCCCTTTTATTTCTTTTTCTGCTCTGATTTCTGTGGCCAAAACTTCCAAAACTATGTTGAATAGTAGTGGTGAGAGTAGGCACCCTTGTCTTGTTCCTGACTTTAGGGGAAATGCTTTCAATTTTTCACCATTGAGGATAATGTTTGCTGAGGGTTTGTCATATATAGCTTTTATTATGTTGAGGTATGTTCCTTCTATTCCTGCTTTCTGGAGAGTTTTTATCATAAATGGATGTTGAATTTTGTCAAAGGCTTACTCTGCATCTATTGAGATAATCATATGGTTTTTATTTTTCAATTTGTTAATGTGGTGTATTACACTGATTGACTTGCAGATATTGAAGAATCCTTGCATCCCTAGGATAAAGCCCACTTGGTCATGATGTATGATCTTTTTAATATGTTGTTGGATTCTGTTTGCTAGAATTTTGTTAAGGATTTTTTGCATCTATGTTCATCAGTGATATTGGCCTGTAGTTTTCTTTTTTGTGTGGCATCCTTGTCAGGTTTTGGTATTAGGGTGATGGTGGCCTCATAGAATGAGTTTGGAAGTTTACCTTCCTCTGCAATTTTCTGGAAGAGTTTGAGTAGGATAGGTGTTAGCTCTTCTCTAAATTTTTGGTAGAATTCAGCTGTGAAGCCGTCTGGTCCTGGGCTTTTGTTTGTTGGAAGATTTCTGATTACAGTTTCAATTTCCATGCTTGTGATGGGTCTGTTAAGATTTTCTATTTCTTCCTGGTTCAATTTTGGAAACTGAAAGTTGTACTTTCCTAAGAATTTGTCCATTTCTTCCAAGTTGTCCATTTTATTTGCCTATAGTTGCTGATAATAGTCTCTTATGATCCTTTGTATTTCTGTGTTGTCTGTTGTGATCTCTCCATTTTCATTTCTAATTTTGTTGATTTGATTTTTCTCCTTGTTTCTTGATGAGTCTGGCTAATGGTTTGTCAATTTTATTTATTTATTTATTTATTTTTTAAATTTTATTTTATTTTTAAACTTTACATAACTGTATTAGATTTGCCAAATATCAAAATGAATCCACCACAGGTATACATGTGTTCCCCATCCTGAACCCTCTTCCCTCCTCCCTCCCCATTATTTATTTTTTATTAGTTCAAATGCAAACGTATTATACTGTGGTGGATTTGTTTGGATTCCAACGCCTCATTCTTCTCAGCTGTTGGTGCATCTATAAAATCCAGAGTTTGGTTTCCATGACCTCTAAGGTCTTTTCACACTCCGATATGAAATGACATTTTCCCCTAACTAGTTACCATCCTTGTCTTTTCCCTGTAGATCTCAGAGAGAGGTCATTTTTTCTATTTCTGTAAGGTCAGCTTCCTTAATTCATATTCCTGCTGTTGGCAGCTCTTCACCCAGTTCTCAGATCCTTCTAAGCACGAAGGGCCCCTCACCCTCCGCCTATGCAGAGCTCACCCAGCCAGAGTGTCTTCTATTCTCTCTTCATCTGTCTTCTCTAGAGTTTGTCACTTTCCTCATCCCTAATTTGAAAAAGGAAGAGCGGGGGAAGCAATATAGACTAAGTGGCCCTTTCTTCTGGACAGGGAGACTTCCTTCCTCCTTCTCACTCTTCCCTTAATTACTGCTGGTTTGACATTTTTGAACTCTCTTATTTGGAGTTTGAATTATTTGGCATTCAATGACTTTTTCAGCTTTTAATTGAACAACTCTGCCTGTCAACCACCCTTCCTTTTTCTCTAAAATGCTGAAATGCAATAAGAGAGCAGAAAGGAGTTTCCCCACTTACAGTCATCACATCACTCGGAGTAGAATTTGGCTGAAACTTGAATCAATATTTCATTGGTTTCATCAAGCAAGGAGGTGGGGGCATAAGCCTGATGTCACCGAGTTCATAATCTGCATTTTCCCAAACTTTGGACATAATCATAAATACATCACACACACACACACATACAGCACTCCTAGAAAATGTATTTTTAGGGATATGGTTAGAGATTGGCAAAATATTGTCATGAATACAGCACTGATTTAAAACAGAAAACAAAGGCTAGGGATAAGTCCATTGATCTTTCAATAGAGAAGGAACCATAATAAAGTTTCTAGGGAACACTCATTTAAATTTTAAAATTAAATGAAGAGTAAGAAACACTCAGGAAACCTCCAGTTTTCAGAAATCTTTTCAGGTTATTAAATGATAATCTGATCAGGACAAAGCACAGAGTAGTCTCTCAATGAGAGGTTAATTGACAAGGACCTTGATAAAAGATCATGGAGAGGGACTTCCCTAGCAGTCCAGTGGCTAAGACTCCATGGTCCCAATGCAAGGAGCCATGGTTTCAGTCCCTGGTCAAGGAACTAGAGGCCACAAGCAAAGATTCCACATGCTGCAAGTAAGACCCAGTGTAACCAAATAAATTTTTAAAAAATCAAGGAGAAAAAGTGTTCAGTTATATATTTAGGGAGAATGAATTTAAATTATACTTATAAAATAATATCTGAATTTTCTATGATGTCCCAGAAAGTGTACAACGTCACATGTGCATGCTAAGTCACTTCAGTCATATCCAACTCTGTGCCACCAGGCTCCTCTGACCATGGGATTCTCTAGGCAAGAGTGCTGGAGTGAGTTGCCATGCCCTTCTCCAGGGGATCTTCTCAACCCAGGGACTGAAACCGAATCTCTTACATCTCCTGCATTGGCAGGCAGGTTCTTCACCACCAGCACCACCTGGGATGCCCACAACATCATCAGAAAATAGAATTTAAAACCACAGTGAGACACCTCAGTACATGTACTGCAATACACGTACTATACTAGTCAATATGGAACCTAGGAGCCATTGTAGGTTTATTTAAAAAATTAACCTGGTTCAATTGCTGGAGTCAAACTTAGAATGAATGGTTTTGCATACTTGATGAGGATTTTGGAAACCAGAGTATGTGTTCAATAATGACGGTAACAATAAAGGGAAGAGAAGCTAGTCTTTATCATGCCTACTCTGTGCCAAGCATACGTATGTGCCAACGAAAGCACATTAGGAATTGAAACAATGAGGCAAAAACCCCACTAAATAATAATCTGAAGTTTCTGGAAAGGGAAGAGAGAAAAATCAAGACATCTCAGTTTAGAGAGACAAAGATTATATGGGGTTTGATTAGTTTGTAAAACTCGGACAGCACTAACTCCAACTGACTCGGATTGATCTTATTGCGTACTTTCTAATCAGTCTTCCAATACGTTGGAAGAATTGCCTATAGAAAATATAAGCACTACTCCTGTGACCCAGCCGTTCCAGATCTTTGCCCTGTTCAGCTTTAGAACTGGCCAAACACAAGACCAAGTTCAGTCACTGATTCTTCCAGGGGTGCTTTCCCATCATCTATAAAACGGGTGAGGATCGAAAGGAAGAGAGTTTTTCAAGTTCTCTGAACTCTTGAAAATGAGGGTGCTATAGACATGTAGGCAGTACTTAATAAAATTTCTCCTCCAAACTGGAACACTTTTGAAAGCACTATTAATAATTAGGCTGGGCAACAGGTATACATCTAAAGACTGCCAATCTGCACCATCATTGTGAGCTAGGACATGGTTTCCAAGCCCTAGCTCAAAGATCAGAAGAAATTTCCATTAGGACACTACAAAATCAGAAAAAGGAGAGTCTCAAATAAGTTTTTCTTAAATTTATGAAATATTTCATGTATATAAGTAAGGCATAAAGAATAAAATAATAGATGAAGTCTTTTAAACCTCTGTCACATCCCCCTCCCTCTTTCCTAGATGTTTATCATTATCCTGAATCTTAAATTTGTGTTCATCATTCCCTTAATTTTCTTTATAGTATCACAAGAGATATATGTATCTTTAAATATGTTATTTAGTTTTGTAGGTTTTCTTTAAAATGGAATAATCATTTGGTCAGTTCAGTTCAGTTGCTCAGTCATGTCTGACTCTTTGTGACTCCATGGACTGCAGCACGCCAGGCCTCCCTGTCCATCACCAACTCCCAGAGTTTACGCAAACTCATGTTCATCGAGTCGGTGTTGCCATTCAACCATCTCATCCTCTGCCGTCCCCGTCTCCTTCTGCCTTCAATCTTTCCCAGCATCAGGGTCTTTTCCAATGAGTCAGTTCTTCACATCAGGTGGCCAAAGGATTGGAGTTTCAGCATCAGCATCAGTCCTTCCAATGAATATTCAGGACTGATTTCCTTTAGGATGGACTGCTTGGATCTCCTTGCTGTCCAAGGGACTTTCAAGAGTCTTCTCCAACACCACAGTTCAAAAGCATCAATTCTTTTCACTTAGCTTTCTTTACAGTCCAACTCTCACATTCATACATGACTACTGGAAAAACCAAAGCTTTGACTAGATGGACCTTTGTTGGCAAAGTAATGTCTCTGCTTTTTAATATGCTGTCTAGGTTGGTCACAACTTTTCTTACAAGGAGCAAGCATCTTTTAATTTCATGGCTGCAGTCACCATCTGCAGTGATTTTGCATCCCCCAAAAATAAAGTCTGTCACTGTTTCCACTGTTACCCATCTATTTGCCATGAAGTGTGGGACCAGATGCCATGATCTTACTTTCCTGAATGTTGAGTTTTAAGCCAAGTTCTTCACTCTCCTCTTTCACTTTCATCTAGAGGCTTTGGTTTGTGATACTGTACAGGAGGCAGTGATCAAGACCATCCCCAAGAAAAAGAAATGCAAAAAAGCAAAATGGCTGTCTGAGGAGGCCTTACAAATAGCTGTGAAAAGAAAAGAAGTGAAAGGCAAAGGAGAAAAGGAAAGATATACCCATTTGAATGCAGAGTTCCAAAGAATAGCAAGGAGAGATAAGAAAGCCTTCCTCAGTGATCAGTGCAAAGAAATAGAGGAAAACAATAGAATGGGAAAAACTATAGATCTCTTCAAGAAAATTAGAGATACCAAGGGAAGATTTCATGCAAAGATGGGCATAATAAGGGACAGAAATAGTATGGACCTAACAGAAGCAGAAGATATTAAGAAGAGGTGGTAAGAATACACAGAAGAACTATCCAAAAAAAAATCTTCATGATCCAGATAATCACAATGGTGTAATCATCGACCTAGAGCCAGACATCCTGGAATGCGAAGTCAAGTGGGCCTTAGAAAACATCACTATGAACAAAGCTAGTGGAGGTGATGGAATTTCAGTTGAGCTATTTCAAATCCTAAATGATGATGCTGTGAAAGTGCTGCACTCAAGATGCCAGCAAATTGGAAAACTCAGCAGTGGCCACAGGACTGGAAAAGTTAGTTTTCATTCCATGAAAATGCCTTTCACTCCCAAAGAAAGGCAATGCCAAAGAAGGCTCAAACTACCGCACAATTGCACTCATCTCACACGCTAGTAAAGTAATGCTCAAGATTCTCCTAGCCAGGGTTCAGCAACACATGAACCATGAACTTCCAGATGTTCAAGCTGGTTTTAGAAAGGCAGAGGAACAAGAGATCAAATTGCCAACATCCGTTAGATCACCGAAAAAGCAAGAAAGTTCCAAAAAACATCTACTTCTGCTTTATTGACTATGCCAAAGCCTTTGACTGTGTAGATCACAATAAACTGTGGAAAATTCTGAAAGAGATTGGAATACCAGACCACCTGACCTGTCTTCTGAGAAGTCTGTATGCAGGTCAAGAAGCAACAGTTAGAACTGGACATGGAACTGGACTGGTTTTGAACATGGAACATGGTTGGGACTGGTTCCAAATCGGGAAAGGAGTACGTTAAGGCTGTATACTGTCACCCTGCTTATTTAACTTATAAGCAGAGTCCATCATAAGAAATGCTGGGCTGGATGAAGCACAAGCTGGAATCAAGATTGCCGGGAGAAATATCAATAACCTCAGATATGCATGATATCACACTTATGGCAGAAATCATTTGGTAGGTAGTTTATAGGATTTTTTTCTGCCTAATATCTTATGACTCAGAAGAATACAGCAGTACTTCTGCACTGTTCCTACAAAAAAAAAAAAAAAAAGTCCCAACCCAAATTAAATCATAAGGTTACATCAAGGAAAGCCAAACTGATGACTAATCTACAAAATCACTTGCCTATAATTTTCAAAGGAGTCAAGATTATGCAAGTCAAGAAAAGGCAGAGGAATTGTTCCAGACTGATGAAAACTAAAGAGACATAACTAATTGTAACCTGTGATTCAGAACTGTATACTCTGGCTATAAAGGGCATTTGGGGGGACAATTAATGAAACTCAAATGGGTGTCTGAGAATTAGATGATAGTAATGTATCAATACTAATTTTCTGATTTTGGTAGTTCTATCATGGTTATATAGGCTGTTGTTCTTATTTATAGAAAGTATAAAAAAGAAATCTGTGGTATCTAACTTTTCCCCCATAGATAGCCAAATGGCCCAGTACCATTTATTGACTAGGCATCCTTTCCGCACTGACATCAGTACTAGCTCTATGATATTTCAAGATACTGATCTTAGGTCAATATCTGTGCACTCAGGTCCATTTCATAGGCCCTCAGCCAGCACGAGGCTGCTGGCTTTGTGTTTCTTGCACACAACACCAAGCCTGTGAACCTGGACGTCATTTCTGGAGCAGCAGCCCTGAGCCCTTGTCTTCCCCACACACATTGGCTCCTGCCTGTAGCTTTTTTGACTGTGATGCTTCCATTGCTTGATTCCAGACACCTCCTCTCCCTGACACATTTCCCTGCTTGGAAATGAAACACCAGAGATTTATTTTCTCAACTTCTTTGGAAAGAAACCATCCTTTGGAAAGAAGTAACCCTCAGTTAAAATAAGAGTTCACTGATGAGAGAAGTATCTGAACAAGGACAACAGGTTGTGAAGGTCTCTTGGGCACAGGGGAGGCACTTCCTTTTGGAGCAAACAGCCTAAGGCAGCAGATCCTGAAGTATCCTGGGTCAGCAGCAGCAGCACTGCCTGGGAACTTGTTGAAAATGCTTCTTCTCAGTGCCCACCCTTGACCTAACTAAATCAGAAACTCTGGGCCTTATTTATTTTTTTAATCTTTTTGCCATGTGGCATGGGGGATCTTAGTTCCATAATCAGGGATCAAACCTGTGCCCCCTGCATAGGCAGTGTGGAGTCTTAACCCCTGGACCACCAGGGAAGTCCCCAGAAGCTCTGGGCTTTGGGAAGCTCTCCAATCATTCTGATGCACTCAAGTTTGAAAACCACCATCCTAAAAAATCTTCATCCCGGACAACAGTCTCTTCCCCTAGCTCTTGGGAGTATACAGGTATGCTCAAATGTAGAAAATTCAGTGTTTTCTGCAGTGAAGCCCCCAGAAATCATCTGTCCACACAATCAGCAAATGACTAGCTGTAGAAGTCGGATCTCCTGGCCAAGCTCAGATTTCTAAGCACCAGCGGAGAGCCTTCCCCACAGATGTCCTCCTGGGATCTCAGATTCAGTGTTTCCTCTCCCTTAACCAGCACCAGCTTCTGGGTAGATGAATGGCACTGCTATGCCCTAGCCGGGAAATCTCGATACTTCCATCATATCCTCCCTCATCCTCACCAAAGACCAAATTCTATTGATTCTAAAGAAGTCCCTGTTTTTCCATATGAAGGGTTTCCAAGGTGTGCTGCTTTTTGCTAAGCATTTTGCATGTTCATTTGTTTAGTCCCTACAGCAAACCATGGAAGGTAATACTATTATTATCATCCCCATTTTACATGGAGGAAACTGAGGTTAGACAGGCAGAGAAGCTTCTCCAGAATCATACAGCTATAATATTTCAAAGGCAGATATTTGAAAGGCAAACATGTTTGTCATATAATTCAACAACAAAAAACCAAACAATGCAATCAAAAAATGGGCAAAAGACCTAGATAGACATTTCTCCAAAGAAGAAATACAGATGGCCAAGAAGCTCATGAAAAGATGCTTAACATTGCTAATTATTAGAGAAATGTAAACCAAAACAACAGTGAAGTACTACCTCACACCAATCAGAATGGTCATCACTAAAATGTCTACAAATAACAAATGCTGGAGAGGGTATAGAGCAAAGGGAACCTTCCTACACTGTTGATGGAAATGTAAGTTGGTGCAACCACTATGGAAAATAGTATGGCAGTTCCTCAGAAAAATAAAAATAGAATCACCATATGTGGGATCACCAGATGATCCAGCTATCCCACTCTTAAGCATACTGCTGCTGCTAAGTCGCTTCAGTCGTGTCCGACTCTGTGCGACCCCATAGATGGCAGCCCACCAGGCTCCCCCGTCCCTGGGATTCTCCAGGCAAGAACACTGGAGTGGGTTGCCATTTCCTTCTCCAATGCATGAAAGTGAAAAGTGCAAGTGAAGTCGCTCAGTCATGTCTGACTCTTAGCGACCCCATGGACTGCAGCCTACCAGGCTCCTCCGTCCATGGGATTTTCCAGGCAAGAGTACTGCAGTGGGGTGCCATTGCCTTCTCCCTCTTGAGCATATATCCAGACAAAACTAGATACAAAAAGATACATGCACTTCTATGTTCATAGCAGCACTATTCAAAATAGTCAAGCCATGGAAACAATCTAAATGTCCATTGACAGATGAATGGATAAAGAAGATATGATACATATTTATAATGGAATACTACTCAGCCATAAAAAGAATAAAATAATGCCATTTACAGCAACAAGGATGCAACTAGAAATTATTATACTAAGTGAAGTAAGTCAGAGAAATACAAATACCATATGATTTACTTACATGTGGAATCTAAAATATGACACAAATGAACCTCTCTGTGAAATAGAAACAGAATCAAGGACATAGAGAACAGACTTGTAGCTGCCAGGGGTTGGGGGAGGGGTGGCATAGGAGGCTAAGTTAGCAAATGTAAGTGATTATATATGGAGAGGATAAACAAGATCCTACTGTATAGCTCAAGGAACTATACTGAATATCTTATGATAACCCATAAGGTCCATCTACTCAAAGCTATGGTCTTTCCAGTAGTCATGTATGGATGTGAGAGTTGGACCATAAAGAAAGCTGAGCACCAAAGAATGATGCTTTTGAACTGTGGTGTTGGAGAAGACTCTTGAGAGTCCCTTGGACTGCAAGGAGATCAAACCAGTCAATCCTTAAGGAAATTAGTCCTTAATATTTGTTGGAAGGACTGATGCTGAAGCTGAAACTCCAATCCTTTGGCCACCTGATGCGAAGAACTGACTCACTGGAAAAGACCCTGATGCTGGGAAAGATTGAAGGCAGGAGGAGAAGGGGACGGCAGAGGATGAGATGGTTGGATGGCATCACCGACTCAATGGACATGAGTTTGAGTAAACTCTGGGAGTTGGGGATGGACAGGGAAGCCTGGCATCCTGCTGTCCATGGGGTCACAACGAATTGGACATGACTGAGCAACTGAACTGAACTAATGATAACCCATAATGGAAGAGAATATTTTTATAAAAGAGTGTGTGTGTGTGTGTGTGTGTGTGTATGTATATATATATATATATATATATATATATCTAATTGAATCACTTTGCTGTACAGCAGAAATTAACACAACATTGTAAATCAACTATACTTTAATTAAAACAAACAAATAATAAAGTCTGAAACTGAAATCAAGCTCTGGATTTTAAATACCCATATCTCTTTTTTCTTCCAAAGCTCTAAAATCATCATTACTCTTCTAGTGATGGTTTCTAACTGGTACCCAGTCTTCAATTAATCCTTAATAATGCCTTGGGATATCTTTCTAGGAAGAGGAGGTGTCTCAACACTCTAAAATCTTCCAAGCAACTTCACTGCCTAAGGAATAATTCTAAACCCCTAATGCCTATGGTCCTCCACACCCAAACTCCATGTTCTTCCCCAAGCTTACCTCCCACCCTGTTCCTTCAACCTAAATCACATCCTGCACTTTGCATCTGTTGTCGTTCAACTCCTCACCCAACCTGAGAAACCTTCAACCATCCAGGCAGTGGGACTTACCACTCAAATTCTCCCACTGTTTCTTAAGATGTCAAATACAGATCCCACCAGTATGTGTAAGTTAAGGTGGTCATTTTACAATAAAATTGAGAAGTAACTCCCTCGGTGACCAGGTGTGGCATATTATATTATTTTCCACAAATATCTCATTCTACTCCCTGGGGGCGGATCATTCTTTCACTGTACTACAGACCGCAGACTTGGCCATCCGACTGACTTTGGCCAGTGGAATTGCAGCATAAGAGCCTTACATGACTTCCAAGCAGAAGTTTAAAGAGCGAATGGATGGTTCACTGGACTCCTCCCCAGCAGGAAATAGCCTACTGCATCAGCCTGGTCCCAGAGTAAAGATAAAAGGGGACAGAGCCACAGCCAATCCACCATAGACATACAGCAAAAACAAGAAATCAACCTTGGTTTATAAGCTATGGAGCTTTCCAGGGTTTTGTTATTGAGGCACTATCCTTACAAAGAAACATGGATTTTCCCCCCAAATCTTCTTTCAGGGGAATCAATTAGTCTACATTCATGACACCAAAAGAAGTCACACTGGGCCAACAGGGTGGGAGTGTTCTGTGTAAGGAGAAGATGCTTGACCTGCCTGTCTTGGCCTTTCCCTGGGGCAAGTGATCATTAATTAATAGATAGAACCTCAGCCCAGCCTCCCCCCAGTCTAGATGGGTCATTACTGCTCCACCCACCAGTGTCACATCTAGGAGATGAGCCTCAGCGGCAGAAATGTCCTAGCAGAGGGGAGGGTGGAAGAGGGGGCTTGTGTCTGTGCTCCCCACTTCCAACAGGCTCCCGCATGAGGAGCCTCGCTATCAAGAACTTGAAGCCATTGGCTCAGGTGGCTTAGCATTGTAAAGAACTGGGATGCACCCCTTCTCCAACCTGAGCTGGTTCATCCCAGGAAGGTCAGACTCAGTGATGGGCAAGTTTAAAGCCAGGGGACCAAGAGGAACCTCCCATCACTACACCATCACCTTGGTGATGAGGCTTTCTATGCAGACTGGGGTCAAGCTCAGCACAGACTGGAAGACCCCTACCAGCTTTGGGGCAGCTTACACACCGTCTTCCTCCAGAGTGCCTCCTGTGCTCCTCACCTTTGATCCAGTGATTCCCTCTGGCCTTTCTGCAATAACTTACCCGGGGTTGCCTGTGACAACCTTGGACTTGCTCCTGAAGGTCAGCTCTGATGACACTTTCTCCACAAAGCCTTTGTTTTTCCAACTGTCAGCTTTCTCCTCATTCTGGAAAGCGGCAGGCACTGTGCCAGACGGGCTGAGTTCTACATCCCATCGTCCACAGCCACACCCTTGAGCAGTAACAACATTTATCATAATGGAGCAAGAACGTCCCACGTACTCCCTCTTATTTTTTAAACCTAGCATTGATTGACCAAAGCCAATTTAACAATTTCAAATGAAGTATGACATTAGCTTTAAATTAGTTGCTAAGAGATGACCTCTTTGTAGTTTCAAAATCCAGAACCTCATATTCACCTGCTTGATTCAATGTAAACTCTGTACCCTTAAGAAAGAGAATCATTACTAAGACTCAGGCTTGTAATCAGTGTTTAGGGAGTGAAGAGTAAGAATAACTGTATTTCAATCACTTTTTGAAAGTGTTTATCTTTTTACCCTAAAAATGTTCAGAGAACCACAGCAAAGTGAATACAACTAGTCCCCCCATTTCTGAGGGGGATACAGTCCAAGATCCCAAGTGGCTGCCTGAACCTACTATGCTTTTTCCTATATAGCCATACCTAGATAACATTTAATTTATATATTAGGCATAGTAAAAGAATATTTGAACTGCCAGATCACTACCTCTGCCCTTTGTGCCGTTAGTAAGTAAACTGTTACCTTGACAGTCCATCGGATGGTTGCCATAGGAGGGATGGCACAGGACAGCATGAGATTTCATCACACTCTGCAGAATAGCATGCAAATTTAAAATGCATGAATTGTTTATTTCTTGAATTTTCTATTTAACCTTTTCAGACCACAATTGGCCAAGGTTAACTGAAACTGCAGAAAGCGAAACCACGGATGAGTGGGAAGACTGCTTTATGCTTATCCCTAAACCACACATTTACAGAGGGTTACGATTGTAAGTGCATGTTATGTACTCTTTGACACAATTTTTAAAAAGTTCAAGTCCAACTATACATATGTAATGTGTCTTGGAAGGTCTCAGCACCCCTGAATCCCCATATTGACTGGGGTGAGTCACACTGTGAGGGAACACTGCAGGCTAGAGCCGTTCTGCAGCCACTTGCAGTTCTGTCTTTGCTCCACCCACTTATCTGTTCAGATCTCCTGGGTCAGTCACCACAGCGGGGCGCTCAAAGCCCCATGTCCTGTGATAAGGTCCTAGGGCTGCCATAGCAAATTCCCACATGCTGGGCAAGCGAAAGACAGCAGAAATTCATTCTCTCACAGTCTGCTGCTGCTACTGCGGCTAAGTCACTTCAGTCGTGTCCGACTCTGTGTGACCCCATAGACAGCAGCCCACCAGGCTCCCCCGTCCCTGGGATTCTCCAGGCAAGAACACTGGAGTGGGTTGCCATTGCCTTCTCCAATGCATGAAAGTGAAAAGTGCAAGTGAAGTCGCTCAGTCGTGTCTGACTCTTAGTGACCCCATGGACTGCAGCCCACCAGGCTCCTCCATCCATGGGATTCTCCAGGCAAGAGTACTGGAGTGGGGTGCCATTGCCCTCTCCAAGAAATAGCCATGGTGACACCTTTGGGACCATTTGCTTAGTCTGAGGACTACGATTAGTCAGCAGCCTTTTAAAGTCTTTCTTAATCCCTTTGGGGTGCAAGCTCCACCTCCCCTGGTGCTACTTCTCTCCTCCATTTCCATGACTTGCTATAAAAACAAAACATGAAGAATTGTGTATTCAGAAGCAGTTTCCTCCCACTACCCTCCCTTCCCTCCAGCAATCAAGTCCTCCAAAACACCGTATTATCTCCATGTCATTCCTGGATCCTCTCTAGCCTACAAAGAAAAGAAAAGAAAATGGCAACAGCCAAATAAAGGAAGAAACGTCTCTATGAACGAAAAGAGACAGCAGGGATGCTGTGATGAACGTAAGAACTACCTGACTCCATTGCTCGCACTCTCAGCTTCAAGTACTAGAAATAAATAGGCAGGCTTTTATGCTGAAATTTTTTTTGTAGCCCTACACAGCCAATCTCACATTTAGGGCAAGTAATTTTCAATTTTATGAGTTCTATTGTCATTAAGAAGGTAAACAATAGAAAAAAAATCAATGATGTCTATTAAAGAAAAGTTAAATAAATGTATTTGTATTTTAAAGATGGTATTATCAGCTTATCTACTGCAGGATTATGGTACTCCCAAAAGCACATTCTCCACATGCATTTTCAGGTTGTGTTTCACTCTGTTGACTCAATAATTTGTACTTTTTAACTCATAATTGTATTTCTAGGAACTTACTGAAAGAAATAATGAGATGTACATGCAAATATTTATGGACAAGGATACCCACTTTAGAATCATTCATAATAACCAAAAGTTGTAAACAAATGTCCAGCATCAGAGTATTAGTTAAATAGATGATGCTATATCATTGTAATGAAATATTCAGCACATATTAAAAACTATATTTGTAACAAATATTTAAGGATATGAAGGAAAATATGTGCATACATACTCATACACATGCATCAGATGGGATTCTCTGGCTGTTGGTAACAACAAAAAACAATTTGAAATTACTTAGGCTTAAAAAGGTGACAATGGTAAAGGGATTCATGAAATGGGATCAGACCAACTTTTTTTCCATTAGGGGAAAGCTACATTTTGATTTCTACTGTGCACCATATGTTAAAAAACTGATGATATATATTTATAGATATATAATTATATCTAATTATATCCATATATAATATCTAATTATATCTATATATAATTAATCTATAAATATATATCAAAGTTATATATGTGTGCATTTATACACACACACATATGTGTTCAGTCATTCAGTCTTGTCTGACTCTTTGTGACCCTTTGGGCTGTAGCCCACCACGCTCCTCTGTCCATGGGATTTTTCAGGCAAGAACACTGCAGTGGGTTGCCATTTCCTTCTCCAGGGGATCTTCCCGACCCAGAAACTGAACCTGCGTCTCCTGCATGACTCAAGCCACACAAAGTTTAGAAGTAGACACTAGAGACCAGAAATGTCTCAACAATGTCACTGAGGATCTGGGCTCCCATCTTGATGCTCCTTCATGCTCAGCATGTGAATTTCATCCTCAAGGTTGCAAGATGCCTATGATAACTCTAGGCATTGCATCTACACACGAGGAAGACAGAAGGCAAAAGGCCCAAAGTCACAGAACATACTAACTGAGTCTAGGTCTGTGGGAATGTGGATACTGTTTATTTTAGTCATCATTTTCCATAGTTTCTAAAAGTTTCATAGTGATTCTTTTTAAAAAGAAAGTTCTGTTCATTGAATAGGGAAAGGGCAAAATCATTTTCTGATTTTTGAACTTCAAGCCCCATACAGGTAATCCATAGGGTTTCCCATTAGGTTGAATAATTGGGAACTCATTTCTATGCCTATAGAGGTGAAGAAATAGCCCTGAGCTTATTCTTGGGAGGTTGCAGAGCAATGCATGGCTCCCTGACTCTCACATTATAAGGTGCACACAAAGACTTTGTGTGGGGGCCCCTAAATGCTATTCTTTGGGAGCAGAGGTGTTTCTGACCTGAAATGACTTGGGGAAAAAGGCAGCGTCCCACACAGCCAGGGTTTGGTGTGTAGGTGTCTGCCACTGCTGTTCAACACTCAAATGCATATTTTATCCATTTTCTGGAGCTCTGCAGGGTAGAACTTAGCTCAGAATAATTAAGGAGAAATGCAAATCAAGAAATAAGCTTAGTTATAGTTTAATTCACTGAAAGAAGGAAAGGTGAAAAGCATTATAAATTTCCACAGAGATGATTTCCTGAAATATACCATTGACCAACAGGTTTTCTTAAGAAAATGACCTTTCAAACAGCTTGTGTTTTGGACGAGTCAGGTTCACTCACCCCATCTGGATGATAATTTTTGACCCTGAGGTTTCAGATCCTTCACTCACGTCCAGTCATAGAGGAAACTCAGACTCCATTTGGAACTTCTGTTTTTCTCCCTCTGACTTACAATCCAAGTACTGTTTGGAAAGAGCCCTTAAGTTTTCCAGTAGAGAGAAGTAGAAAGCTGACACATAGGGATTCTGAATGGTGACAAGGGAAACTGTGTTAAAGAAGAACCAAAAATCTGTATGATTTTCTGACTTCACTTTCAACAATATTTATTTACTGCCCAAATTCTTGAGGCCCTAAGCTAAAACCTAGAGTATTCAGGAAAAAATGTCTCCACTGCAGGAGCCCTCCACAGCCGTACCCTAGAGTCACCTCAATGGCCACTTCTTCCCCACTTCCCCACCCCTCTTACACATAGAGCTATAGTGACCTCTGAGCCCCTCTCATCCATCAGGCTATCTATCACCTCCTCACCTTTGCTCTATGTCACAAATGCTCTTCTCTGCCACCTCCTGCCTCCATAACCCACTCCCCTCCATCTGGCCAACTCTTATTCGGCCATCAGGTCTCAGCACAGACATTTTTTCTGAGAAAGCCCACCTAAGTCGTCCCAAGTTCCTCTGCCTACACTTTCACTTCCTTTCACTGAATAAACAGAAAAAGTTACAAGGAGACAAAAATAAAATGTCTTTTATGACTATATCTCCAGAGTCTTGCTTATTCAACACACTAGTGACGTAAAACCAGTATCATTTGGTCATAACAAACACATACGTTCTTTCTCAGCTCTGTACCCCATGATTCTTCAGCCTATATGCTGATTCGATCCTTGTGTTCTGCCATGGCCTCTTTAAAGGTAGAGATTGTGCTTACTCATCTTGGTTCCCAGCAGGAATCAGTATGGTATCTTGACACGGTAGATTAAAAAAAAAAAAATCTACATTTAAATTGAACATAGTTAAATATAATATATTTAATCGACTCTAAATAAAACTGGGTGGCAAGCTTGCACTATCAAGGAGTTTCTGTTAGGCTTTCCCAACAAGACTTGAAAACTGGTTCACGTTCATGGTAAATATGGAAACAACACACAATTTTCCATGACAAATTCAAGAAAAATTCTAAGCCAAATAGTGAAGTTGGTTCCTTTCAGTTCAGTTCACTTCAGTTGCTCAGCCATGTCTGACTCTTTGCGACCCCATGAACTGCAGTGCGCCAGGCCTCCCTGTCCATCACCAACTCCCGGAGTTCACCCAAACCCATGTCCATTGAGTCGGTGATGCCATCCAACCATCTCATCCTCTGTCATCCCCTTCTCCTCCCACCTTCAATCTTTCCCAGCATCAGGGTCTTTTAAAATAAGTCAGCTCTTCACATCATGTGGCCAAAGTACTGAAGTTTCAGCATCAATATCAGTCCTTCCAATGAACACTCAGCACTGGTCTCCTTCAGAATGGACTGGTTGGACCTCCTTGCAGTCCAAGGGACTCTCAAGAGTCTTCTCCAACACCACAGTTCAAAAGCATCAATTCTTCGGTGCTCAGCCTTCTTCACAGTCCAACTCTCACATCCATATATGACTACTGGAAAAACCATAGCCTTGAGTAGACGGACCTTTGTTGGCAAAGTAATGTCTCTGCTTTCTAATATGCTCTCTAGGTTGGTCATAACTTTCCTTCCAAGCAGTAAGCATCTTTTAATTTCATGGCTGCAGTCACCATCTGCAGTGATTTTGGAGCCCCCCAAAAATAAAGTCTGCCACTGTTTCCACTGTTTCCCCATCTATTTGCTATTAAGTGATGGGACCAGATGCCATGATCTTCGTTTTCTGAATGCTGAGCTTTAAGCCAACTTTTTCACTTTCCTCTTTCACTTTCATCAACAGGCTCTTTAGCTCTTCTTTGCTTTCTGCCATAAGGGTGGTGTCATCTGCATATCTCAGGTTATTGATATTTCTCCTGACAATCTTGATTCCAGCTTGTGCTTCATCCAGCCCAGCATTTCTCACGGTTTACTCTGCATATAAGTTAAATAAGCAGGGTGACAATATACAGCCTTGATGTACTTCTTATTCTTATTTGGAACCAGTCTGTTGTTCCATGTCCAGTTCTAACTGTGGCTTCCTGACCTGCATACAGATTTCTCAAGAGGCAGGTCAGGTGGTCTGGTATTCCCATCGCTTTCAGAATTTTCCACAGTTTGTTGTGATCCACACAGTCAAAGGCTTTGGCATACTCAATAAAGCAGAAATAGATGTTTTTTCGGGAACTCTCTTGCTTTTTTGATGATCCAGCGGATGTTGGCAATTTGATCTCTGGTTCCTCTGCCTTTTCTAAATCCAGCTTGAACACCTGTAAGTTCATGGTTCACGTATTTTTGAAGCCTGGCTTGGAGAGTTTTGAGCATTACTTTACTAGTGTGTGAGATGAGTGCAATTGTGCGGTAGTTTGAGCATTCTCTGGCATTGACTTTCTTTGGAATTGGAATGAAAACTGACCTTTTCCAGTCCTGTGGCCACTGCTGAGTTTTCCAAATTTGCTGGCATATTGAGTGCAGCACTTTCACAGCTTCATCTTTCAGGATTTGAAATAGCCCAACTGGAATTCCATCACCTCCACTAGCTTTGTTTGTAGTGATGCTTCCTAAGGCCCACTTGACTTCGCATTCCAGGATGTGTGGTTCTAGGTGACTGATCACACCATCATGAATATCTGGGTCATGAAGATCTTTTTGGTATAGTTCTTTAGTGTATTCTTGCCACCTCTTCTTAATATCTTTTCCTTCTGTTAGGTCCATACCATCTCTGCCCTTTATTGTGCCCATCTTTGCATGAAATGATCCCTTTGTATCTCTAATTTTCTTGAAGAGATCTCTAGTCTTTCCCATTCTATTGTTTTCCTCTATTTCTTTGCACTGATCACTGAGGAAGGCTTTCTTATCTCTCTTTGCTATTCTTTGGAACTCTGCATTCAAATGGGTATATCTTTCCTTTTCTCCTTTGCCTTTCACTTCTTTTCTTTTCACAGCTATTTGTAAGGCCTCTCAGACAGCCATTTTGCTTTTTTGCATTTCTTTTTCTTGGGAATGGTCTTGATCCCTGTCTCCTGTACAATGTCATGAACCTCCATCCATAGTTCATCAGGCACTGTGTCTATCAGATCTAGTCCCTAAATCTATTTGTCACTTGCACTGTATAATCGTAAGGGATTTGATTTAGGTCATGCCTGAACAGTCTAGTGGTTTTTACTTTCTTTAAGTCTGGAATTTGGCAATAAGGAGTTCATGATCTGAGCCACAGTCAGCTCCCAGTCTTGTTATTGCTGACTGTATAGAGCTTCTCCACCTTTGGCTGCAAAGAATATAATCAATCTGATTTTGGTGTTGACCATCTGGTGATGTCTTTAGTGCCAACCTTTTAGAAACGAAAAGTTGGAAGTCAGTTGAATAGCTCTCAAAATGAACTGGTTGAGTAGTCTACAATCCATCTTTCCAGTGGACTGCATTTGGGCATTAAAATAGTGATGTGAATCTGTTTGTTGATGTGAGAAGATGTTCATGACATAGCCTTAAGTAACAAGAGCAGATTATGTAACAGCGATTTTATTTACATTTTAAAAAGTGCACACGCACGCATGTGTGTGTGTGTGTACCCAAAGGAAAGAAAGCGAAGCATTTGGAGGACACACACTGAATGTTAACACTGCTTCCCTATGAGTGGTGAAATTAAGGATAATTATCTTTTGTGCTAAATACTTTCCCTGAATATTTGCAATGAGTTAAAACAGGAAAATACTAAACTTTCATTGGAGATACAATGGCCATGGATAGGATAATAACATACCAAGGTGCGTGTGATAACGGTGTGCTTAGCTGAGGGGGACACTAGGCTCTTTGGCTGTAAGAAGTCCCTGCATTATAGCTGAATTAATAATGGCTAAAATGTTTGCTTTTGTCATATGGCCGGCACTCTGCTGAGAACTTTACACACATTAATTTGTTCATTTACAGGTCACAACAACCCTTCCCTGTTTCATTCTTTTTAATCACATTTACCACTTTCGATACTCAACAGTTTACTTATGTCCTTCACTAGAATGTAAACCTTCTGTGGGCAGGGCTATTTGTTAGTTATGGTCACTTCTGGATCCCTAGTACCTATGGCAGTGGCTGGCATCTTAGCTAGTATTCAAATGAATAAATGAACAACCTTATGACATAATAACTAGTACTTGAAGGCGGGAGGAGAAGGGGATGACAGAGGATGAGATGGTTGGATGGCATCACTGACTTGATGGACACGAGTCTGAGTAAGCTCCGGGAGCTGGTAATGGACAGGGAAGCCTGGTGTGCTGCAGTCCATGGGGTCGCCAAGAGTCAGACACGACTGAGCAACTGAACTGAACTGATGCCTTCCTTACAATGAGAACTCTAAACAAGACTCAGCAATTTGCCCCAAATCACACAGCTACAAAGGAGCAGAGCCCAGTTTCTCTCAACCCAGATCTACATGATAATCTGGTTCTAACCCACTCTCATCAATTACAACAAATCCTTGAATAAAAGCATCCTCCTCCTGCCCCCACATGCAGTCAGTCCATGGGAGAAACAATGAGATGTCACGTAAGAACTTGCAAGTGTGGTTTCCTTCTGTTAAATTGGTAATATCTTCACATAATAGATAATGTTCTATCATCTGCAGGGGTCATCATAACAGGCATGCTATTATTCAGATCAAAAACAGAAGGAACTTGGCCTAGAAACCTAATCATTCACTAAATGAAGAAAAAAACAGAGCCTGGAAAAGGGTCTTAAGTTTGTTGTTTTTTTTTTAATTGTGAGTGTAAAAATTTGTACTGAATAAATAAAACCCCCAATGGACAAGGATTTTTCTCAGGGAAAAATCCTCAGGGCTGATGCCAGGAGAAAGTACTTGGAGTAGCAAACCCAAATATTTGGGCCCATGGCTAGCCATGGCAGTTTAATAATGCTGGCCATTAAGGTCTTCCACATAACCTGCCTTGATCACCAAACGATCCTTAAACTCACACAGAGCTTCCCATGTGGAAATCTGTCAGCTCTCCTGAGCATGTGGGACCTGAGAGGAGTATGAGTGGCCAACACTGACCATGGTGGGAGACTGCAGGTTCTAGAGCTCAGGGGCCTGGAGAGGGAGTCCTCTGACCAGAGGTGTATGCTCTCTAGCCCCTTTGGCAATTTAATTGTTCACTATAGATTAAGGGATTGACATTCTAAATTATTAATGAGTCTTCTGTGGGCTTGATTAATGGGGGTGAATCTCTATGGACCTGTCAACCTTTGAGAGCTCTGACCAATCCACTTCCTAGGTCTTCTGTGGGAAAACCAGCCCTGAATTGTAATGACAATGCTAACTCAGAAAAACCACCCTTCCCCCTTTACACACACATACACATACACCCGAACACATACACACACAGACATGAAATATACACAACATACTGATGCACACATGAGCACACTCACACACACAAACATACACCCATCAGCCTGTCCGAGGCCCTGTTTGGCCACATAGTCCCCAAATGACATCATGGTCTCCTCTTCCCGATAACTGCAAATTCATGGAGTTGAAAAATATAAAATACTCCTTCAAATGTGCTTGTATTTCTCCATCTCTGCTGACTGCCAACTTATCAAAGGTTGTTTGCTGTTGCTTTTCAGTCGTGCCCAACTCTTTGCGACCCCATGAACTACAGCACACCAGGATTCCCTGTCCTTCACCATCTCCCAGAGTTGGCTCAAACTCATACCATTGAGTCAGTGATGCCATCCAACCATCTCATCCTCTGTCACCCCTTTCTCCTCCTGCCCTCAATCTTCCTCAGCATCAGGGTCTTTTCCAATCAGTTGGCTCTTTGTATCAGGTGGCCAAAGTACTGGGGCTTCTAAACAAACTCAATTCAACACAAGCCAGCCCAGGTACAATAGCAGTTTCCCCCACATTTCTGCACAAGGCTGGTCCTAAAGGCAACCAGTCAGCAGTGCTGCTCCCCTAGAAGCAGGAAGTGAGGACCACAGGGTTCCTGGACGGAGTTAAGAGGGAGACAAGGAACACTTTTTCTTCTCTCCCACCTACATCAGGTCCTCTCTGCAGGAGCTGAAAGCTGGCAAAGGCCAGCCCAGGGAGCCTTTATGAAACATACTGTTTAATGCTCACAAACAGAATACCCAAACACGTAAAAAGCCAGTTCTCTGAGACTGCCATTGCCTCACTCCTAATGCCTTACTTCTTGTTAATTCACCCAGAATATAACCTGAAGTCCTTACTTGGCCTTTAAGGCCATTATGAACTGGCCCCCAGCTACTGTCTGGATCTGTAGCATTCTCTCCTCATTGCTGATTCCACTCCAGTCCCATGGCCTCCTTACTGGTCTTTAACACACCCCCATGTGCTGAATCAGGACCTCGATACTCCTGTTCCTTCTGTGGTCAGTAATCTTCCACTGCAGGTATCCACATGACCTGTTCCCTAGCCTGCTAGGTACTTTGTCTATGGACTCTCCAGGCCAGAATACTGGAGTGGGTTGCCATTTCCTACTCCAGGGCATCTTCCCAACCCAGGGATCGAACCCATGTCTCCTAAGTCTCCTGCATTGGAAGGTGGGTTCTTTACCACTAGTGCCACCTGGGAAGCCCTTATTTAGGTCTTTATTCAAATATCACCTGATTAGAGACCCTTTTCTATCATACCTACAATACAGAGCAGTCCCTGCCTCCTATCACTCTCATTCTTTTACCTGGATTTATTTTTCTTCCTAGTTCTTACTCCCCACTGACATACTATGTATGTATTTGAGTGTGTTAGTCACTCAGTCGTGTCTGACTCTTTGCAACCCCGTGAACTATAGCCCTCCAGGCTCTTCTGTCCACGGAATTCTCCAGGCAAAAAACTAGAGTGGGTAGCCATTCCCTTCTCCAGGGGATCTTTCTGACCCAGGGATCAAACCTGGGTCTCCTGCATTACAGGCAGATTCTTTACTGTTTGAGCCACCAGGGATGCATGTATGTATTTATTGTCCACTAAAATATAAACTCCTTGAAAGCAAGGATTTTGTCTGATTTGATGACTGCCAACTGCTCCTTAAAGTGCCGAGCATGCAGTAAGATTCTTTGTGGTGTTGAGACAGCCCAACATGAAGTCTGGGAGCTTGGGTTAGTTTGAAAAAGGATTTTCCATCATTAGCTAGTTGTACAGAAACCCACAAAAGGGAAGATACTAAGGCGATTCTAAAACCATTCTAAGAAGTAATGGCCAAATTCATCTTGGGAAGTATTCTCTGGTTTAGGGAATTGCTTTTAATGGGGCTTTTAGTTCTTCAAAGAAAGGCCTAAAGTCTGGGCAGGATAGAAGAGGCTGAGACAGGAGGGCACAGTTTTGTTCTCAGTTTATTATAAAAGATGTCTATATTGGTAAGAGAAGTGTTTTTTAGTTTTATGTTTTCTAGTTCCATTGGCTGATCTGAGAAAAACAAAGCTTGAATAGAAGCTAGAAACTTTGAGAACAAAATGGAATGGAGAGGTCTTGTCTGTTCAGTACGTCTGAAAGGCCAGGCTAAAGGAGTTCAGACGGCGGCTCCTGGCAACATGGGATGCTTCACAATCAGTTTTACTTTGCATTATTATCTAAGAAGAAATTTCCCTTATTAACTCCAAGTCTTCAACAAAACCTATGTTAACTGCTACCAATGTCAGCCTTGTGTTAGCACTGCCTTAAGGAATCAATGGAGATTGTGTCAATGTTCTCTATTGTGAAAGTCAAAAGGGACCAGGGACGCATGAAGAAGAGGTGGCTAGAGGTGGTGGAGGGGAATTTGGAGGGCAGAGATGTCAACAAGGAGAAAGCAATGATTTGGAGAAATTCTTGGAAATTTGGAATCAGAATCAAAATTTCTTACAATCAATATGACATCCGTGTTTGGATAGTAAAGGACAAGGGACTTGGAGAAAATTAAAGATTTAGGGACTTTGGGGTCCTTAAAGTGAATTCAGCATCACAGAGTTTAGACTTTAATCTCAGCGTTTAGCTACTTTTAAAACTTTATCTCACCACAGAAACCTGTTTATTAAATAAACTATTATACGGAATCCAGATCCAAACTGAGCCACTGTGATGGAAAGGAGTAGGGGTTTGAATTTATGCCCACTTGGCTTTCCTACTGTTGTCCTCAGGCCCCTCTGGGGAATCCCAGCACCCCAGGAATACAGCTTAAAAACCATGGATCTGGAACTGAAAGCAAGAATATGCTCTTTAAAATTTCAGATGGTTGATCTTTCAGCCTGACTCTCAGTGCTCATTTCCTGCTAAGCAGTATGTCTGTTAGCCAGCTATTACTGATTAGGTATTCTCCCTTCTCTTGAACCAAATTCCTCAATCCTGGGACTTCTCCCCACTGGTCCTGGTGTAAAACTCAAAATAAGCCTAATTCCTTCCATAAAACAGCCCTTCAAGTCTCTGGCTTCCTAGGTGGTGCAGTGGTAAAGAATCCACCTGCCAAGCAGGAGATGAAGGAGGTAAGGATTCAACCCTTGGGTTGGGAAGATCCACTGGAGAAGGAAATGGTAACCCACTCCAGTATTCTCCCTTGTAAAATCCCATAGACAGAGGAGCCTGGTGGGCTACAGTCCATGGATTCACAAAAGAATTGGACACGACTTATGGACTAAACAGCAGCAAGTCTTTGAAGAACTCATATTTCCTTCTTAACTTGTCTTTGTTCCAGGTTAAACATTTTCAACCCTCCAACTATCCTCAAGCAATTCTTACAGTGCATATACTATTTGGGCACCTGAAGTTACTGATATTGATTAGAGAAAATGAACTCAATATTGACAGAGTTAAGACCAAAACAGGGGCACGTAAAAGCGGAGCACAACCACACACACTCTAGGGGTAGAAAAGCAAAATGAGAGATGCCATTTGTCTAATGTGAAAACTACAGAAAATATGTGCCCCTGCCTACACCCCTGCCCACTGTGGAGGGGGCTGGAAAGCAGGTCCCACTTCATTCAGCTCAAGGATGAGCCCTTGATCACTGCCTAGCAGTCACTGAATTAGGGACATGGGGCATGGCTACTGGCAGGAGAGGCACTCAGCTCTCATTACTATTACTCGTGAAACACCCCCAGCAGTTGGGCTCTGGAATTCAGGACAGTAATTGCCTAGCATGGGTTCATTCCCACTCATCTTCATTGACCACCTGTGTATCCACATAGTTACTGATCCTTGCCTAATGTCATGGAAATCTATTAACTAAAAAGAAGTGATATTCTGTAACCATGGATTGATCAGTTCTTTTGGAGCAAGCTGTATCAGTCTGTCAGCATAATTTAGTAATAATCATTAGATTTATCTTTGGTAGAGCCTGTAGGGGGCAGGGAGGTAAGTTTGAACAATTAGGGCTAGTTTCACAGCTAGAAAGTACATGACCAGCTCAATATGAGAGCCCCCCTCCTCCACACCAAACTCCCTGAAACAAAACTTGGGCTTCCTGCTACCCAGGTGCTTCACACACACCCTGATGGTGCATGTTTTGAGGCTTGGAGATGAGTGCGCGCTGTGCATCCCACTCACGGGTGGACAAGGACACCTGCGCTTGATGTATAGGAGGACCCTTTCAGTGCTGACCCTTCCTCTGTGCAGCTGGATTGTCTTCTTGGCCTGTGATAAAGCTCTTCCGTGAGCATAAACTGAGTCCTGTGAGTTCTTTCAGCAATTAAATAGTTGAGATGATTAATGGGTAATGAACACAGCAAGGGTGAGAAGGGACCTCAGATACTGGCCCTTCTGAGGCCCGAAAGATGCTTCTGATGGGAGAGTGTTCGTTTTCAGCACTGAAAGCACAGTTTTGTAAGTGAGTGTGATGAAGTACAAGACAATTCTGTTGGACACTAGGGAAGCACTTCTATAAAAACAACAGGGACATATTCCGGTTTGCTCCAGCAGAAAAATACTTCTAATTTTGACAAAGAATATATCCAGCAGAGTTGCCAGGTGCAAAGAGATAGAGAAGGACCACAGGGTTCATCCTCATCTTGTAATCTTTCTTCCACACACTCCTCTCTTTCGGCCCTGTATCTGTTAGAGGCAACACTATGTTTTCATGCATGTGGTTTCACTTTTTTTATTTTGCACAAATAGAATATTATACATACTTTTGAATCCTAAATAAGCTCAATGGTATTGAAGAAAGAATTAAAGTATCCCATGTCTGCTGTGAGTAGGACAGCACTGATAACAAAAGAAAGGCTTGGGAAGGAAGTCAATTCAGGAGGGAAGAGAAAGTGGATGTATGAATAAATATGTGTGTATATATGTATATTCATATGTGCATGTGTGGTGTGCATATGAGTATGCATAGACACGTAATTTTCATGTACAATGTATATGTAGAAAAATGATCTGTGATTAAAAATGAAACAAAATATAATCATTTTATTCTTCTAGCTTTGGATGCAAGCTATATCTAAATCCATGCTCTGCTCCCTGCCAGCTGCGGCTATGAACAAGTTAGTTAACTGCTCTGAGACTGGTTTCCTCATCCATAAAACGGGAATTTTTATTGTGCAACGACCTGATGAGCATTAAGACTATATATTGACCATCAACAGATTGGAATTCCAGAGGAGATATTTGGACAGAAATTTGCTGCCTTCCTTTCCTCTCGCTGAGAATCTGTGTTGTGTGAAGAACGCAAAGGGAGCTCAGAGAGTAAAGGGCCAAGGAGGAGGATGTGGGGGAAACAGCATTAGCTTCACTCTACTTGTCTGCATGGGACCAGTCCCCTAGGAACCACCGCCTGTCGGTTAACAGACAAAGGCAGCTAAACCATGAGCTCCCAACCCCAGTGTCCTCCCTGCCAGCATTCACTTGCTACAGGGTCAGAGATAGGGGCCCCCTTACCGGGGATGCGGTGGAAGGTCGCCACAGAGGGTCTCTGGCATCCTCGTCAGGACGTTGTTAGCTAAAAATACTGGGCTGTTTCACGTGCTTATTAACCTTTTGTTTACAATTATCCTGAGAAAAAGGCATCACTTTAAAGCATCTGAGTTGCCCTGAGTCATGACGTAGAGGGGCTGAGTCACGATTTGATCCTAGCTCCTCCCATTACTACCCGGCTTCCGCCGTAAGACCGGAGCTGCTTCCATCTTGACGGCGGGCGCTGCTGGCGTCCTGTCCGCCTCCCCGTGGCTCCCCTGAGTGCTCCAGCAGCTGCGTTAGAGGGTGCTCGGGCTGCTGTCAGCTGTATCAGGCACCTGTGTTTCTTGTGTCCTTTGAGGGGTTTCTTGTGGCCACAAGAGCCTTCAAGGAACACAACCTGGAAAGGTAGGGAAGGGAATTTAGTGTCCCCCGAGGTCTCCAGGGGCAGTGCTCACCCAGCTCGGTGGGACAAGAGTGCTTACACGTTAACCTCTGGCATGTTCCTAGTGGTTTCGGAGGGTGCCCCCAACACGGGCAAGCCCCAGGTGTCCACACTGTAATAACCCACCCGTAAAACATGTCCTCTAGACGCTCTTGCCTCTTCCTTTCTCACTTTCCCCACTTCTCTCCTGTGCTTCCTAGAATTGCGTCCTATGTAAATAACTTGTACTAAATCTTTATCTCTTCGGTCTACTTTTGGAGGAATCCAAACTGAGTCCAATTCTAAAATCCACTTGGTTGCTGCTCCTTTTGTTATTGTTTTTAATTACACTATATTCCCACCCCCAAAAGTAATAATGACCATGAGTTGCTGATTAGTCAGAACCTGATTATCATTTTAAGGCTTGTTAAAAAGGAAGACAGAGTTTCCCACAAAGCAGCACGTTAATCCTTGTTTTCATTAACTATCCTTCTTGCCAGCAGTTGCCCTAATTTCAAAGCAGGATGAGGAAGGCTTTGAAGTCACTGTTAATGTAGTTATACACCCAATTTGGCTTTTCCAGCTATTAAACAATAGATTTTAGGGTATGTACCAAAAGTAGGACAGTATTTCTTGATATAAGAAAACAATTGAATTCGTAATGTTAAAGAAATCTACAAGTACAATCAAAGTATTTGTCTTGTGGAGAACAGGAGCAATCATCTCAACATGCATTTTATATTTATCAGCTCTACACATACATATTTTAGGAAGATTTTGAGAGATTTCAATATATCTTAAAATGACCAACCATTTTATTTTTAGCAAAAAGAGATTCTCAGTTTCTGGTAGTTGTCTGTAACTATAGGCTGAAAATGTTTAGATTTTAAAGCTTACATGTGTAAATTCTCACATGAAAATGAGTGGCAGTACCACCCACTGCAGTGTGGTGACTCTTTATCCGCAGTCTGTCCCGTCCAGAGACGCCAGGCTCGCAAGTCACATGTAATAAGTTCACATAACATGTTATGTTTTATAGACTCTAACCATTTATTTAACAAAAAGGAAATCCCTAACATCTAGCGTTTTTCTACATTTAAAATTTCAGGGAAAAGAGACTCATGTTCTACAGTATATAATGGTTACAAAAGAGTTCATTATCAGCTTAGAATGGTTAAAACATTTTCTCTACTGATTAGGACTCAGCATTCTTTAGTGAAGTGAGGTGACATATGTCTTATGGAAAAAGTAGTTGTTTCTTGTCGGAGGAGATATATTACCAGCACAACCTTCCCTTCACTCAGGAAGGGACACAGAGCTGTCCCTCGAGGATTTCTTTCACCAGCGACATAGGTGGGAGTCCATTTCACTGTTTCGATTCCCAAGTCAGGTATAAATCCTTTTCACTTAGGGAAGAACTCAAACATATATAAACTGAAGGGCAGAGGTTGCTTTTTCCATCTTCTCCTCACACGACACTCTAGGTTTCTCCTCACATGAAAACTCAAGGTTTTCTTGGTGGTTTGGCTCTCGTGTTGATCACCGTGCATGAAGCTATCATTGGAGCAAGTGTTTTTTGAATGCTGTATTCAAATGTTTTGAATGCTGTCTAGCACCCACAGGAGAGAACAACAGAGCACCCCCCTCCTCCAAAATTTGAATTTTGCTCTTGGAAACTCTGAAAGCCCACGATCACTTTTGCCTTGCAGAATCGGGGGGCTCTATCCCCAGGTGCAAAGTACATTTTCCAGGTTTCTCCAGGGCAAAGGCAGGGTGGACGCCCTCATTAAACCTGTGCCTGATGATGAAGAGCATCTGTCCAGTCTCAGCGTTTATAAACAGCAGCCTCTGGGTGGTGTAGTCCAGCAGGATGCCCACTCTGGCGGGACGCTCAGTCACGTGGACATCGCTCACAATGCCACTGTAGAAAAATGTGTATCTGAAATGGAACAGAATGGGAAGTGAAAACTTTGGAAATCTTGAACGACGATAAAGAAAATCACCTGGAGACAACCAATTTTGCAATTATTGATCTCAGTTCACAATAAGGAGTTGCAGTAACATTGCCCCAAATACCTTAGCCAGATCCCTCCTAGATGCTAACATGCATAGCTCTTGCCAACAGACGAGCGTTTTTTAATCATTTTGCTACTTCTACATTAGGAGGCAGGCCCAGAATAACCAACATATGCCTCCCTTGTGATTTTTCTCCACATTTTAATTCTTTCCCAGCTGCCCACATGTTTTAACTACCGCATTCATGGTGTGTCATTCTTTTGAATAAAACTCCTTCGAGGCTGCCATGTATTGTAAAAAGGACTGCAGGCTCGCCTTCCATAAAATGCATTAATTTTACTGTTTAAAAATTTTGTAAGTAACTTATATAAGGGCCTTAATGAAGTTTAAGAAATATGTCGTTATTTCTGTCCAACTTCATCCTTTGTACAATGCCCCTGCCCCAAACCAACTTTCCTTTTCATCTTCTCCATGTTTTCTGCAGCCTTACAGCCAAGGGGGGTTACCTCTGATTTCTCTCTTAAGTTCAGATACATTCAGTTCACCATGTTTTCACTGGGCACATGTGTATGTCCCACACTTTGTTAGACCTCAGCACCTCTGGCTGATATGAAGGACCACAGCATACTGTCCTTGCCTTCAAGGAAACCCATACTCTACTGAACTAGAAGGAAAACTTTATGACTTTAGCATAGGCTGGGGCTCAGACTCCAGCTCCGGGCACAGATGGGGAAAGTGTTTTCTGACACATTTCATGGACTTGGTTTGGTTGTGAAAGGAAAGGTTCAAGGACAGGTTGGGAGTGAGAAATTGCTGAACAGAAAAAGCGAAACTGCTCTGTGCAAAAGAGTAACATAAGGTGGAAGTTTTCTCCTGGCGATCTTAGAGGCTGGGGCCCTGAAAGCAGGAGAAGAGAAGAGCTGAGGGACAGGTGTGTGGTCTGTGGATCTGACAGGTCTGAGGGTGGGAGTGACACTGGACAGACTGGGGCCATAGAACCTGCATACAAGGCAGAGAAGGACCTTGAAGACTTGCAGCGTCTCTCTTAAACGCCTAGAAGCTTGAGCGCAGGGAATGGCAAGTTGGCAACTTCCTTGCCGAACGAAGCTCATTCAAAAGGGCAGAGGTTTACGGGGATGGAAGGTGAGCAAGACTTCCACAATGATAAAGGACCTATTCAGTGCCTTGCCAATGTGAAATATGGCAGAACACTATGAAATTTTAGAACCTGTAAAGCACACAGAGGTTGTGAGTGGCAATGAGGGGAATAGCAGTGTAGCTGGCGTTCTTACAGAAGGCTTGGGGAGCAGATGGGTGCATGTTCAGCCAAAGAAAGGTCAGGACTGGATAAGAGGGGAAAGGGTGAGGTGATCCAAGCTGTGGGGGCAGCAGAGGCAATGATGAGGTGGCAGAATAAACCTGTATGTCATGTGCTTGACCAGTCAGGAGGGGACATGTGAATGACTTTGAGAGTATTACCTGGATAGGTAAGTCAGAGGCCAGGCTCTATACTGGCCTGCCCTGTCTAATATAGTAGTCAAGAGGCACATATGGCCACTTACATTAGAATTAAGTAAAATTCAAAATGCAGTTCATCAGTCTTGCTAACCACATTCCAAGTGCTCAATAGCCACATCTACCGTTTTTCTAGTTTTTCAGAATGTGTGACTGGACAGGGCTGATCAAGAGGGTTCTGAATGCCCATCTGAGCTATTTCCCTACCCTGCTTGGAAGATCCCCAGGGCCTACAGGCCCAGCCCCAGTCAGTCCCTGAGCAAGTCGCTACCGTGGAGGGAAAGACATTCCATGGAGCCTTGGACCCAACCATTCTGCAGGGCCTGGAATTCACCCTGTCCTGCTTCTGCTCCATTTCTCACTGAGCACATCACTTCATTCTCCAAGCTGCACTCCAGCCTGAAACAAGGCCTGTCTGTGGCCTGACTCCCTCCCCATCCTTTGGGTTGTTAGTTCTTGTTCAGACAAGGGTCATTCGGAAGCCTGATTCTTGACATCTGCCTGACCCTGGAACTGCCTGGGCGAGGGTCCCTACCTGTGTAGCCCACCCTGGTGCATCTCACTGCTGGCTGAGAATGAGCCCAGACTCCTTTCCACCCCGGTGGCTGCTTCCCTCAGGACTCCCATCCCCCAGACTGCTTACATTCTTCCGGGCTTCCCGCCTTCACTGTGGTCCCAGAGTGCTGACCCCACTGTTCATGTTTATAGATTTCTTTAGCAAAAAATGAAGGGACATGATGTAAATGACGGTTTAGAAACTTTCGCAGTGGTGACACTTAGAATGGCTTGGAGTTAGAGACCAGAAGAAGGGCACAGGCCCGGGGGCCGTGGGAGAAACTGGTAAGGTGAAGCCCTGAACCAGAGGAGTAAGTTAGCACAGACAGGAAGAAATGCAACTGATTCTTTCTCCTTAAGGCTCTTCATTTCTCCTATCCCACCATGACATCTTACACCAGATGCAAGTAGAATCAAGAGTAATATTGCTTCATTTAAATCATGAAGCCAGAAAAATGGAAAAACTCAGGAGGCTCTGCTGTAGCAGCACTCTCAGAGGCCTGAAGGCCAGGGTGCTCTGTTTGGACCGTGGAATGAGGCACTTAAGACCTGACCTCTCTGTGCTGTGATCATACAGGCAGGCGCATCCCTTCTCCCAGAATCTACAGAACCTACCCTGGGTGACAAAAGCCAAAGACCAAAGCTGTTGAACCTGCTGAATGAAATTAACTGTTCTGTTCTCTAGAGTCTAGAACTTTGTTATTGGAGGCTTGCCTTTATGTTCTTAAGGGTTCAGTTGTCTAAGGAAATCTTCATGAAATCAATACCTAGTTCCAACTCTACCGATCATAAACTCTGGGTTTGAATGATTTTTCAACTCTGGGTAGAGGATGGGTCCTCAAGGATCGCACAGCACTGAACATCATTTAATCATAACTGCTCTGATTTGATGGAATGTGACTTTGAAAAGCTCTTGGAGATGGTGTCCTTGTGAACCTTGTCAGGGAATCAAACTCTGTCAAGTAGGATACAGGGAGAGATGTGCAGCGAGAAATATGCAAAATCCAATCTGTGGGCCTTTTTCTGGGAACTTGGAAGCACTGCTTCCTTTTTAAGCATTCCATTTGAATAATGCCTCACATTTGAGTCTTTACAGTTTCAAAGCTCTTCCTTGTACCTGACTTCATGTGACCCTCACAACCCCCAAATGGAGCAGACTAGGTGTCACTGTCCCCTGACAAGACACGAGGCATAGATTAACCAAGACAGATCTGCTCACAGGATTAACCAACTTCTGATAAGTAGTCAATAGGATGCTAGTCAAGAATGGAGCCAGGACTCAAATTAGGTTCCTGGCTCCAGTCTCATGCTCTTTTATTAGACCGTCTTGTGCACATGTTCAGTTCATAGCATGCTTGCCTTATCTCTCTGAGACTAACGCAGGTTTATGGCTTTTTCATATCAACCAATTAGACAATCCTAAGGAGACAGTCTACAACCTGGGGGCCGTTGGCTGCGGCACTTGCACCTGGACAGATGTCTCCTTGAGCAGCAGAATACCAAGAAACTAGAAATAACCACGTGGATGCCCAGTTGGGCAAATTATGAACAAGATACAAAAGGCCCAAACTCGACTGCCACTTCTGAGGTGCTGGGAGCAAAAGCAGGGTACTGCCCGTGATACATGCACACGGCACCGCCAAGGGGGTGGGCAGACCCCCTGAGCCATGCTCCAGCCTGACCCACCAATCCACCTTTCCCCTCATTCCATTTAAGGGACCAGCTCACCCCTCTCAGGGAGGGAGCAAGGGAACCCGTTCCTTGTCTTTGCTCGCTCATGCTGCAGCACAAGTGCCAGTAAAGCCTTGCCTGAATTCCTCCTCTAGAGTCTTATCAATGGAAACTGACTAAAGAGTCTAAGGGGACTTCCCGAGTGGTCGAGGGGTTAAGACTCCACCTTCCAATGCAGAGGGTGTGGGTTTGATCCCTGGTCAGGGAGCTCAGATTCCACATGCCTCATGGTCAAACCAAAACATAAAACAAAAACAACAAAAGATTTTAAAAAAGAACAGCAAAAAAAAGAGTCCAAGAACCCCAGGTCAGTCACACCAATAATATAGACCAGGGGTTGGTCAACTTTGTCTGTAAAGGGCCAGAGAGTAAATATCTTGGGCTTTGGCGGCCATTTGGTATCTGTTATAACTAGACAACTCTGCCATTGTAGCACAAAAGCAACCACAGGCAATATGTAAACAAATGAACTTGGCTGTGTTCCAATAAAACTTTATTTACAAAAAAGTCAGCCCCATTTGGCCTGTGGGTTGTAGTCTGCCAACCCCTAATATAGACCAGAGACGTGGGGGAGACAGGGTGCTGGGATCCACTTCTTCCTTAGTCCTCTTGACTCCTCCATGGAGGGTGCCCTTTCAGCATTACCCTTGTGGTCTCTCCCCACCCTGGGGTGGACTTTGAAGGAAAACCTGGCCACACACCCAGTTTCCTAACTTTTCATTTTGAGCTTCCTGAGGAGACACACATCCTTTTCCAGCTCCCTACTCTGTCCTGCAGTATGGGAAGCTGGCCTGGCCAAGACTTTGGGTGGGTACAAATCTATTAAAGAGGATTCGAGATAAGAAACAGTTTTGCTCTCACTTATGAACCACATTCTCTAAAACTGGCTTCCTCAGTAATCAGAGTAATAGTTGAGTCTCCATGTATCAGTTGGCCCAAAAGTTCGTTTACAGAAATGAACTGAATGAATTTTTGGGCCAACTCAATACTTGACTCTCTTCTTTCTCAGTTGGCTCAGAACTTGGGCAGGGAAGTGAGATGCTACTTATCGGGCCCCTCAGAGCCCTCGGCCTAGACACTTTGATTAGGTGAAGAGGGGCAGGCCCCAGCTTACCTCTGTGGCTCAGAGCAGTGCATGTACCACGAGGTCTCTCCTTGTCCCAGGGCACCAGCCTGCACAGCTGAGCTGGAGCAGATGCCCAGTCGGTAAGCCGGGCAGTCTGTGACGGTGGTTTCCCAGTAGTGTTGGCCACAGGCAGGCAGCTCCTCACCCAGGACTGATGGGATTCTGCAGGCAAAGTTGATCAGGAATTGGCAACCTTTATTTCATAGACATCAACATTCATAAACGCACCCACAGTTTAAGCAGGATTCTATCCTTGGAGAATTTGCTGAATATCCTTGCTGGAATATCCTTGCAGCAAATATCCTTGCTGGAATTTGACTAAAGATATTCATTGTCCATGCTGTCCCTGACCTTGACCTGAGGGCCACAGAATTCCCCAAACATTCAACATGCTTTAACATAGTTCTACTGCCACACACAACACGCATGTATTACACATAGCATCTCTTAGAGGAACTGGGAACTAGAAAATAATTAGAATAACGATAGGATAAAAAGAAGAGGGCTTCCAAAAAAAGAAAAGAGGGCTTCCCGGGTGGTTCAGTGGTAAAGAACCCGTCCGCCAATGCAGGAAATGCAGGAGACTCAGGTTTGACCCCTGGGTCGAGAAGAACCCCTGGAGAAGGAAATGGCAACCCATTCTGTATTCTTGCCTGGGAAATTCCATGGACAGAGGAGCCTGGCGGGCTGTAGTCCATAGGGTTGCAAAGAATCAGACGTGACTGAACGACTGAACACACACGCATAGGATAAAAAGAAATGGCACCAATCTGTGGCCCTAATGGTAAAGAGCCCACCTGCCAGGGTAGGAGACAGAAGAGACATGGGTTCAATCCCTGGGTCAGAAAGATCCCCTGGAGAAGGGAATGGCTACCCATTGCAGTGTTCTTGCCTGAAGAATCCCATGGACAGGGGAGCCGGGTGGGCTACAGTCCATAGGGTCACAAAGAGTCGGACGTGACTGAAGTGACAGCATGCACCGCTTTCAAAGGGAGTGAGGAAACGTAAAGGAGGCAAGAGGAGAACTCCAAGAGAGTGTGACTTGGAAAGTTTTTTCCCCCAAAACTTGCACGCACACAAAATGGAGTCTCTAAAACCTCTAACCATGAGTTCCCGTGTCTGAGGACCTTCCTGGGCACACAGACCAAGCCAGGTGCTGCTCCTGACAGCGGGCGTCTGGGGAGGCCTGAGCAGAGGGCAGTGCAGGTGAAGCGGGTGTGTTGTTCGTGCTCTGGAGAGGCTTGCGGTCAACAGTCTTGGGGACTGGGGCCTCTTAGATGGCAGTAGCTACGCCTGAGAGGTTGTTGAAAGGTCTCTTTTTGTCTCACCTCAGCTATTTTTGCAACAGGCATGGTGAAGTGAACCAAAGCACTTTCACCTGCTGATGGGTGACCTTGTTTGCATGAATTGCTCAATTTTGCTTTGAAATGGCTGAGACAGCAAGGAAGCATTTTTAATTTAGGCAGCATTAATATTCAGTCAGCACAATCTCCCGCTCCCCTTTAACAGGTGAGAAAATGATTACACAAGGGAATGTATTTCATTTTCTCGTGTCTTTACCCAACAACCTCATTTCAGAGAGGTGGCTACTGACAGGTGCTCGCTCTCTGGAGCAAAACCTGGTTGCTTGATATGTATGAACTAATTTTCAGATTAATAATTAACATAATTCTATAAAATACATTATAGTTATTATCTATTATTATTAGCAGCCATGAAATTAAAAGACACTTCTTCTTGGAAGAAAAGCTATGACCAACCTAGACAGCATATTAAAAAGCAGAGACATTACTTTGCCAACAGGTCTGTCTAGTCAAAGCTATGGTTTTTCCAGTAGTCATGTATGGATGTGGGAGTTGGACTATAAAGAAAGCTGAGTGCAGAAGAATTGATGCTTTTGAACTGTTGTGTTGGAGAAGACTCTTGAGAGTCTCTTGGACTGCAAGGAGATCCAATCAGTCAATCCTAAAGGAAATCATTTCTGAATATTCACTGGAAGGACTGATGCTGAAGCTGAAACTCCAATACTTTGGCCACCTGATGCAAAGAACCGACTCATTGGAAAGGACCCTGATGCTGGGAAAGACTGAAGGCAGGAGGAGAAGGGGACGATAGAGGATGAGAGGGTTGGATGGCATCACCAACTCAATGGACATGAGTTTGAGTAGGCTCCAGGAGTTGGTGACAGACCCGGAAGCCTGGTGTGCTTCCCGGTCGCAAATAATCAGACACGACTGAGCAACTGAACTGAACTGAACAGTTATTATCATCAGTCATCTATGAACCAACCTCCAATATACTTCTTTTCTCTTTGATTTTTTAAGCAATCCAAAAGAGACAGAAAAGCTCAATCTATTTCTTAAATCTTTTTTCCCCCCTGAATTCACTCATTGGTATATGTTTAGCACTTCCAGTGTTCTGGACCCTAGGATAGATTCTGGGGATTCAAAGATGTAGAAGACAGGGCTGCTTGAGGACCAGTCAAGATGGAGTAGCTGATGAATGATTCCACAGGTGCTCAGACCTTTTTGTAGATGCGATCAAAGGGCACCAGAGCCCAGAGAAGGCTTGGCCATTTCCAGGAGCAGGTAACACCTGAGCCGAGCCACAGACAGGTGAATAGCAACCCAAGAAGAAAACAGTGTGAGTCGCTGTTGGTGGGCTCAGGGAGGTAGTGAGAGCTTGCTGGCTGTCCAACCCAGGCACATCAGTGCCTACAGGAGCGTGTTTCACGTGGGTTACGATTTTCGAAAGTCTTTCACTTTCTTTCATTTGGACCCTCAAAATAACCATGAGTGATTGCAGACAAATTGCAGAGCACTCTCCATGCTATGCCTTCAGCTTCTGCCTTCTTTTTATTTTGCTGCTTCCTTTTGTGGGGGGCTTCCCTGGTGGCTCAGACAGTAAAGAATTTGCCTGCAATCAGGAGACCTGGTTTGAGCCCTGGGTAAGCCCTAGAGAAGGAAATGGCAACCCACTCTAGTATTCTTGCCTGGAGAATCCCATGGACAGGAGCCTGGGGGGCTACTGAATGACTAACATGTTCACTCTCCTTTTGTGGGTCCCTCTGGGGGAGAGGGGGCCAGCTCCAGAAACTCAACAAAATGTCATTCTCCTCTATTCCTTTTCAAGTGGACTGATACAAAATCTGATTTGCTGTTGAAAATAATAGAAGAATGAACCCAGGCTCTTTTTTCACTGAACCAGAGTTAATGCCTTACAACAGTCTATGTGTTAAACAAAACCATCTGTGCTTGTATTTCCAATAAAAATATTGACACTTGCTCCATGTTTGAACTATCTCCAACACTTTCCCTTAGTAACGAACCATAACCGAACTCTGCAATTCGGGCTTGCTGTCACACAGCATGTGTACCGAACCAAGGATGTGGCGGGTGAGACCACATGAGGCCTCTCGTGCCTTCTCCTTCTACTCACTCTGTCAGCCGTCTCCTCTCAGCGAAGCTGATCACTGTCCCATTTGAGGAAATCTGCAGAGCAGGATGAGCTGTTTCCCTTAACAAGAGAAATCTGGTTCCTATTGCGATCAGAAAACAGGATTATAACATTACCACAATGTCCCAGGCCAAGCCCCACCTTTCAGATCTTAGTCTCCCCTTGCTTCTGACATCAAAATCCCCCCCAGGGTATTTTCAGGTCCATGGCAAAATTCTATCCGTGATCAGGACTCGTGAGCTAGTAACTTGTCACCTTGCCTGGTGCCACAGATGTGTGAAACCCCCTCAGCCCAAATCTAGCACCTACTCTGTTATACGAAGTATGCTCCCCACCCAGCACCTACCTCACCTGGAAACTAGGTAGAAAGGCAGAATCTCAGGCCTTCCCCCTGGCTTCCTGAATCACAATCTCTATTTTAACAAGCTCCTCGGGAGACCCATGTGCACGTTCAAGTCTGAAGACGCACTGGTGTAACCTCCAGGAGTGCCTCTAACAGTGGAAGGTACAGGCACCACTCTGCGACTGCAGGGAACACACTTCTGGAGAGACAGTCCCCCCGTTTTCTCTCTTTACAAACATCACGCTGTCCCTAACCACACAACACAACACACATGGCTCATGCACAACTTTTTGCTGGTTAAGCAAGTCACTTAATGGGCCACCCTCCAGTTTCTGCCTCAATCTTTGGGTCTAGGATAAGATAAAAAATGATCACCTTTCCATCCCTTATTTCTTTTCACAATAATTGAGAACAGCCCAGTATTTTTTATTGGGATCATCAGGGTATTTTCCCCAAAAGGCCCTTGAACAGTTATCATTTTCTTGAGTTACTCATATCTTCATGTATTCAACAAACATAAATTGGCACCAATCATGAGCTAGGCATGGAAAATAATTAGAAGAATAAGACTGGAAGATTATTCATGGAGTTCACAGTGTCATGTATCAAGAATATCTTCATCCCACTGTTCCCAACACACACACACACACACATACTCACACACTCACAGACTCAAAACATACCCACCATCTACAGCAGATTGTAAACCAAACAAGAATCATCTGAGGACATTAAAAACATGTCAAAGCCCATATCTCAGTAAATTAGATGAGGATCTTCAGGAGTGGACCCCCAGCATCTTTTTTTTTTTTTTAATTTTTTAAGCACCTGGCTGATAGCTAATGGGTAGCCAAGGTTGAGAATGTCTTAAACCAGAAAAACAAAAGAAACACCTTGACCTCTGGCCAACCCTGGGTCCTTATGCCAAAAACCTAGCATTGCCAGCAGTCTGGGAGCTTAAGAAGTGGCTCTCTAGGATGTTTTCCCTGGGTGGTGGGAGGAAAGGAACGGGAATGCTTGGAAGTAGTTCTCTGTGTGCAAAGGATGTACCTTTGGTGGAAATGAGGGCAGCCTCACTCTGCTCACTTGTCCCAAATGCATTGATGGCTCTCACGTAGAAAAAGTAATTGTCATTGGGTTGGAGATTAACTTTCAGCTGGAGTCCTTTAATTCCAGAGAAAGATCTAAACATGAAAGGAAAATAATAATTTTAAATATAATGCTACGTGCTAAACAATATATCATATTTCAGTTCTGCAGTGCATGAACATCTTTTATTAACAAATCACTTATTTTTTCCCTTTTTATGACCATGGAGTTAGCAAGTCAGATTCTAGAAAATGGCCATCTTCCAGTAAGTTTACTTTATCAAATCATTTCTACCTTGGTCAACTTTTGTCTAATATTATGCCTTCCAGAATGCTCTTTGGAACAGAGTCAATGAAACTTTTTTTTTTAATTCAGAAAATAGACTAATTTTGTGGTTAATGAGTCTCCAAGCATACATTGTTTTCTTTATGAAATTCTGGCCAAGAGGGCACTTGTGGATTAAGATGATGTTAAACTAATCTATAATGCAAAAAAACACTATCTCATTAACAGATCCTGAATAGTGGAAAACCTGAAGTGATGATTTTGTACATAACCATCATGTCAAAGCCACCCAAGTTAATAAAACTCAGGATCTCTAAAGAAGACAACATCCTTTAGAGAAAACTTAATCCTGGCAAGAAAAGAGAATTCTAACTGCCAAATAAAATCCCCAAAGTTGTTGTTCCTAAACCTCCCATACTGGAATGGCAGTAGACTCAGCAAGTACACGGTAACATCCCAACCATTTACGCTAAATGGACTTGCTGGATTTGAAGATGGAGTTCTGAACTTGAAATGAGCTGGAATAATTTTTGTGCCTCTTTTCCATTCTCTTTAATCTGTGTGATTATCATATCCTAGGGCATTTATACAAAGTATACAAGTGCTCTTCTTTTAGCCTCCATTTGGGGAGACTTTGGACAAGTTAGGCTCCTTGCTAAGAGAAGTTCTAATCTGAGTGCTACAGAATCAGAATCCTGTCCCTCTTAGATGTGCACTGGATACTAGTCATTGAAAACAACAGGACAACAGCCTTCAAATCCATTCTCAGAGAGAGAGAGTTTGTTTGTTTGTTTGTTTAAACTGTTTGCTTTGTTTGTTTTTATTTTGTTTGGGTTTATTTTGTTATTAATGAATGTTCCACACAATCATTAGAATCAAAGAGTGGCCACTGTTCATTCTCAGATTGATTTTCTTTTTCAGGTTATTCCTCCTTCTGTTGATTTATTTCATTCTCAATACCTACCTTAGAGAATACCATGAAGGACCATGAAAAGGCAAAAGTATCACTGATCCAGAAAACAAATTAATTTAGACTTTTTCAAAGCAGAAAATCTGTACAGAGTAACAATCCCTCCCCAACCACAGCAGCCCTGTGTCTCAAAGCAGGGAAACTCCATGTGTTTCTCAGCAAGAGGGGCCACAGAGGGGAGAGGCCTGGGTCTATTTGTATATTTGTTATTTTGTGTGTGTGTGTGTGTGTGTGTGTGTTAATTGCTTAGTCATGTCCGACTCTTTGCAACCCCATAGACCAAGCCCACCAGGCCCCTCCATCCATGGGATTCTCCAGGCAAGAACACTGGAGTGGGTTGCCATTTCCTCCTCCAAAAGGAACTATAGAAAGAAAGAAAGTGAATTCCCTCAGTCGTGTCCGACTTTTGAGACCCATGGACTGCAGCCCACCAGGCTCCTCTGTCCGTGGGATTTTCCAGGCAAGAGTCCTGGAGTGGGGTGCCATTGCTATTTAGTATTTGCCCCTGAAAAAGGTCCCTGTAAATTCCCCAAACCTTATTGGTTGTAATTTCAGAACCTCCCACCTGGCCAGGCCCTTGGAGGGGACTCTCTTTAGATGCAAGGGAGAATGGATGGATGAAACTGAGCTACATGTCCACTGACCACTAATTATGCTTCAACTAATTAACAAAGCACCAGGTGCTATGACTAAAAATCCAAGTCTAAACTAGTATCTACATCATTATTCTGGGGTAAATGTATTGTTGATCTTGTTTGAACTGATGACTGAAGATATGTTTTCAGTGTACATTAATTATAACAAGCTGATGGACGTGAGTCTGAGTGAACTCCGGGAGTTGGTGATGGACAGGGAGGCCTGACGTGCTGCGATTCATGGGGTCGCAAAGAGTCGGACATGACTGAGCGACTGATCTGATCTGATCTGATTGTCTCAATAAGCACACTCAGATCTGAACTGAATTTCAGGCTTCATCTACTCATTAAATAAATATTTATTGATCACTTATCATATGCTCAGGTCCTGCCCCTGCTTGACAGGACTAGGTGAGGAAATTTTATCTCTATAAATTGGATAGAACATATGGGTTTCATTTTGTGATAATGCAGTTGTTAAATGCCAAGGATGCTGTTCTGGGGTTAAGTTTTGCTCTAAAATTTTATAAAGTCTGTCAAGGAGCAAATTATATATATATATATAGAGAGAGAGAGAGAGTCGATTACATGCTATGTCTTATTAGTCATTTAAAGAACAAAAGTCTACACAGTACAGAATCCAATATATGGGATCACTGTGCAAACAGGCCATGTGGACATGACAAATATGCACCATGCCCTCACTGAATCTATAAAAGCACCAGGCATGAAAATGAAAGTAATATGAAATATGGTAGGGTTTTATTGTTTATAAGTGGCTATCACATGCTCGAACACTGAGACGAAAGCAAAAAAGCTCAGATACAAATGGTTCAACCCTATGTCTATTTATTCTGTCTGACCTCACTTGAATGCCACAAAAGTTTTCATGTCAGCTGTCCCTACTGTTAAGCCAAATGAAAACTTCACAAATTTTGCAATTTGAAATCTGAAGAGTGGCACTCCTCCATAGATTATGATATTTTTATTTCAAAACCAAAAACTTGTCATAATTGCAACTGAATCCACATGGTTATAATGAGCTTCACATAGTCTGGAGTAGAATTCAAATTCACAGAATACCCAAATTGAGGTAATTGATTAGATAGCACATGGAACCCCAGAGAGTTATTGGTGCTTAGGTAAGAAGAGATTTCAGTCTTATCAACAATGTGACCAGTCTGATGATTTTAGAAGTTCAGAGCCAATAATAAAATCCAAAACACAATAAGAAATATCACCCAAAGAGTTTCACTCTGGGTCATAAGTGTGGGATCCTCTCTACAAGCACCGTAGTACTGTGGGAAGGGAAGGCTTTATATTGGAAGTTCTGGGAATGTGAATATTGTTAAACTCCAATGTTGTAAGGCAGAGAGAAATATTCAAAGGAGACCTACTGTCTCCTCAGAAGTCTGAAGGGCTGCCATGTGAATGAGACTGGTCCCTCTTTTGCTATTTCAGATGGAAATGAGTGGAAGACCCCAGAAGGCCGATGTTTGCCCAATGTAACAAAGGCTTCTCTCGTTTGAGCCCTTTCATTCTTTAGTTTTTGCAGGGGATGACTGAAAAGTTTGCCACAACTATCCATAGACAACGGGGCAAGAAATATCTCACATGAGAACTGAAAAGGATCTTTATGAAGTAGAAAACCATTAGGGACTTAATGCTTATGAGAAAATACTAAAAGCATTCCCAGTAAATCAGAGAGAGACATGAGGTTAAAAAAATTGAGAAGTAGGAGGTAAAATTATTATCACTTGAGGATAATATGACTGCTATCTAGAAAACCAGAGAAACTCAGCTGAAAAACTCAGAATTTAGTGAGATAGCTAGATGTGAATCTAATATAAAAAATCAAAGTCTTTCATATACAAATAACAACTAGATAGAAGATAAAGCAAAATAAAGACCTTATTTAGAATAGTGGCAAACATAGCAAAAGTGTGTAGGATTTATATGAAAACTATTTTTGAAAATGATAATGAAGGAAAGCCCACTAAAGACTTGCCTAAAAGGAAAGGTAGATGAGTTCTTGGAAAGGAAAATGCAACAATCATAAAAACTTTAATGCTCCCTAAATTAATCTGTCAACCCAACATGATCTCTGCTGCTGCTGCTGCTGCTGCTAAGTCGCTTCAGTTGTGTCAGGCTCTGTGCGACTCCATAGACAGCAGCCCACCAGGCTCCCCCAGTCCCTGGGATTCTCCAGGCAAGAACACTGGAGTGGGTTGCCATTTCCTTCTCAAGTGCGTGAAAGTGAAAAGTGAAAGGGAAGTCGCTCAGTTGTGTCCGACTCTTTGCAACCCCATGGACTGCAGCCTACCAGGCTCCTTCGCCCATGGGATTTTCCAGGCAAGAGTACTTGGAGTGGGTTGCCATTGCCTTCTCTGAACATGATCACTGCAAATACCGAATTATCAGGGCCAGAGGAGTAGAGGGGACTACACAGTCTGACTCTAAAGGTCGTGTGAGAAATAAACTAGCCAAAAAAAAAAAAAAGGTCATGAAAGGGCAACCTAATCTACATGACTTCTAAAATTATAAAGTTATAATAAAGAGTGCATGGTACCAGGGCATAAATAGATGGGTCAATGGAACAGTTTATAAAGATTGGGAATAGCACCAAACACATAAGTTCTTAAATATATAATAATGGAACTAGTTTCAAATCAGAAAGGAAAATGTTGGCAAAGCTGGATAGCCATATTAGAAAAAATAAAGTTGGATTCCCTACTCCACACTTCCTCTTGAAAGTATGTATTAACTAGTATTAACATTTAAAAAATATATATATGGCAAAAAAAAATTCAAATTGCAGCTTGTATCATAGATGAAGACTGATGTCTTTTAAAAACAAAGAACTTCTACAAATCAGTAAGAAAAAATACTACCCTCTAATAGGAAAAAAATGGGTAAAGGAAATGAAAAGTTCATAGAAAAGGAAGTACATAACTCTGAAACATACAAAAAGATGTTCAACCCAATAACAGAAATGCACAATTAAACTATAATAAGATTCCATTTTCTACTTATCAAACTGTGAAAGATCAGGTTTTATCACACCCTGTGTAGGCAAAAGTATGGAGAACCAAACACTCTTCCATGCTGCTTGCCTGAGTGCAAACGGCTACAGCGTCTGTGGAGACAATTTGGTAATATCTATCAAAACTCAAAATGTTCTTACTTTCTAACCAATGCTGATACTCCTAGGAATTTACCCTGCAGATATACTTGCACATGAATGAAATGATATATGCACGAGGGTTTTTCCGCAGTACTGTTTGTGACAATGGAAACAACTTAACTGCCTCTCAATTAGTCAAAAAAATTGATTATGTTCTTAGAATACAGTGAAAAATTTTTTTAAAACCGATGCAGTTCCATTCGTATTGCCATGAGATACCAAGAAATATTTTTAAATAAGAAAAATAAGGTGGAAGAAATATATATAGTATGCTACAATTTGTTGAAAAAATATAGCTATTACATATGCACAGACTATCTAAAAAGATAAATATGCATCAGATAACAGTAACTGCCTCTGGGGGCGGGGAGATATGAGGAATGAAGTATAGATAGAAAGGAGACAATTTTCACTGTATTCTCTTGTGTGTCTTTTGAATTTGTACCATATTCATATATTATCTATCTGAAATTAATTAAACAATTTACTTTCAGAGCTATATTACAAGTTCAGGAGCTAGTTAAATGTGTTTGCAAAATGCGCATTAGTTTGAGTTCTATAAAGTAACTTCTCTAGGAATTTTATAATGCAACAATTTGTGTTGATGGAAGGTGTACATGTGCTCAAGGTAAGCTGAAGGCTGGTCACCATGAGGAGTGGGGATCCCCTGCACAGCCATGTCCAATACCCGGATCTGAACATATTTCCTCCCAGGAAAAGGGGGCGGCATGTGTACAAACAACATGGAGAAACCCGGTGCCATGACTCCTGGAAGCAGCCTACGGATGGTGCTGTCACTGCAGAGCAAACAGATGGCTAAGTATGAACTGTGTTTTAAAAACACAGTGGGCTCTTATGGTTGGCAGCACCAACATTCAGCCAGTCAATCAACACCATTTAATGTGAACAGTGAAGAGAGCACACTGCTGGGCTCTACAGGGACCAGCTAGTAAAGTATGTTTCCCATACCTGCCTGGGCATATTAGACCTTCTGAATAGGAATCCTTAAGAGGGGCCTGTGACTCTAAACTCTAACGAGCATCCCAGTGGTTGTTATTGTTTTAATGATCTGTTAGGTTTGAAAAACATAATTGTAAGATAGCACAGGGTGAGAAGGGGTGGGAAGGAGAAACAGGAATAAGAAGAAAAATCTATGAGAACATAGTTTAGTTCAGTTCAGTCGCTCAGTCGTGTCCGACTCTTTGCGACCCCATGAATTGCAGCACGCCAGGCCTCCCTGTCCATCACCAACTCCTGGAGTTCACTCAAACTTATGTCCATCGAGTCGGTGATGCCATCCAGCCATCTCATGCTCTGTCGTCCCCTTCTCCTCCTGCCCCCAATCCCTCCCAGCGTCAGAGTCTTTTCCAATGAGTCAACTCTTTGCATGAGGTGGCCAAAGGACTGGAGTTTCAGCTTTAGCATCATTCCTTCCAAAGAACACCCAGGACTGATCTCCTTCAGAATGGACTGGTTTGATGTCCTTGCAGTCCAAGGGACTCTCAAGCTTTCTTCACAGTCCAACTCTCACATCCATACATGACAACAGGAAAAACCATAGCCTTGACTAGACGGACCTTTGTTGGCAAAGTAATGTCTCTGCTTTTCAATATGCTATCTAGCTTGGTCATAACTTTCCTTCCAGGGAGTAAGCATCTTTTAATTTCATGGCTGCAGTCACCATCTACAGTGATTTTGGAGCCCCCAAAAATAAAGTCTATCACTGTTCCCACTGTTTCCCCATCTCTTTCCCATGAAGTGATGGGACCAGATGCCATGATCTTAGTTTTCTGAATGTTGAGCTTTAAGCCAACTTCTTCACTCTCCTCTTTCACTTTCATCAAGAGGCTTTTTAGTTCCTCTTCACTTTCTGCCATAAGGGTGGTGTCATCTACATATCTGAGGTTATTGATATTTCTCCCAGAAATCCTGATTTCAGCTTGTGCTTAAGCAACATGAAATACAAGAACAACTAACTAAACAGTTTCAGCTGTTGGAAGCCATTTATAAAACCTTAATTAACCATAAACACGGAATTTTCTGTTTAAGATGAAAATTTTTGGTTAAATCAGGATTAAGACATAAATTCTTTATATGTTTACTTTTTTTAAAAACATAGTAAATAGATATTTTTCAACAGGCCTTTTTTTTATTTGATAAATGAATCTTATTACAGGACTCAGTGTTAACTAAACATCACTATTAGTTCATAATAGTGTAGAAACGTAACATGAGGGCAGAATCCTGATGACCCATGGAACTCAGGCTTTCCTATAATTAGAATCTCTCACAAAATCAAAGAGAGTCAATCATAGAGATCTTTCCAGCAGAAGGATCCTAGAGTTTAGTTTTCTCCATAGTTGGTTACCCTCCAAAGTTTGAAATGATACCATTTACATTTCAGGCAGAGAATCCCAAGAACCTAGTAACATCTATTCATTCTTCTGGATTCTCCAACCTCTCCTTTACCACTCCAAGGTCACACAGGTGGACAATTACCTGAGGTCCCATAGAACTACCTGCACAGAATGGTGATTTAAATTATGCTTTCAGAGCCCATTTAAAAAAGGATTACATAGGGAATGCTTTTGCATCTTTTGTAAAACTGCTCTTCAAGACAATCACTATTATCTTGTTCAATAGCCCTTATATAAAGATCTACATGAAAAATTCATCTTATAACTGAATGTCAAGAAATAGAATTGTCTCTCTTAGTGAAGCGTTATGCTTCCTTTTTTTAAAACAGATGAGTTATGTAATCTCTTTCTTTCTCCCTCTTGCTCTCTCCCCCACTCTTCTGTTTTCACTTTAGCTGCCAGGAAGTTCATATTTAAATTGCATGTTCCATTGAGGTATTGTTCTTAACCTGTGCTTTGTGAAACAACCTCCTTACCTCTGCATTATCTGGCTCTTGCCCTTACAGGGTTGTTTTTAGTGGCTTTAGTATGACTGAGTCTTTCATTGTGAACAACTGGAATCGTTTTGAAAACTGACAGATCATAAGTTAAAAGTAAAAGAAGAGGTTGGTTTTCCATTGACTGAGGCTTTACTATACAAGCAGGAGGTGTATAGAAATTTAAATGATCAAAGTTAAATCAGATTCATTTGGGAAGAAGGATTTCATTTAGAAAAAGCTGAATGCCAAGAATTTCTGTGGAGGTGGAGTTGTGGGGGGGTAGGTTATCCTATTACCTCTTAATTACTCTGTGAATTTTGGCCCAATCATGTCAGTGGTGCTCCTGTCATCCTATGAAGCAAGCATGGGGGAGGAATGACTGTCTCCTTTACCCACAGGCTGTGCAGAAGGTCAAATCACTTGCCCTAGACTGTGTGGTCAGTCATCACCTGTTCACTTGAAAGCTTAGTAAAAAATGTTTGTTGTTTTTTTTTCCCCAAATGCTGGGAATCTTCATCTCCTGACCAGGCATTGAGTTCATTAGGAAATTCACCCTTACTTTTCCTTATAGGGACAAAGTGGCAGGTGTCCCCAGCTAGATCCCCAGCTGTGACAGACAATCCTGTTCTGCCCCACCACGTGTGACCCCAAAAGCTGGAAGCAGGAGAAACAGGAGCTCATAGATCCAGCACCCAGAGCCCAGCCCACCCTGAGGGTGACCCAGGAGGGTCTCTCCACCCATCGCCTTGGCCGGGGCCGGGGAGCAGGAAGTGCACTACCAACCACTTTCGTGGCGTATTGAGTCTCACAGATTTGTCATTCAGTACACAGCTTCTTTCTGCACAGCCCACACGGCTAATCCCTGTACTATATTTCTCTCAGTTTTCCCTCCTCCACCCACAGTTCTGCTGACTTCTCTCCACACAGGAGAGACAGAACAGCTGAGGAAACAGCCGAGCGGTGGAAAATTTTTCAAAGTGTTTTGAGCCCACCCAACCTGAGGAGAGCATTCAAAGAAAAACAGGAAAGGCTGAGTAGGAGCTCCCTCAGCCCCCACACACAAGCCAGGGATTGTCACTCCCGCCCACCCCCGAGCCCAACAGGGGCCGACTGCTGGGCTGGAGCCACTGTGCCCACACACCGAAGTATGCAAATGTGTTTTCTGTGAGGATGATGGCATGGAGACAACTGCTCGGCTGTTTCAGACACCACGTCAGGAAGCTTGGGAGCGCAATGGGCTCACTGCATTTAAACACCTCCTCTAAGAGGTCAACCAGCATCTTTTTGGAATTTCTAGAGGTCATCGTTCTGGGAGAGTGAATGCCAGTCTGAAGATGGATGTGTTTCTGTTCTGGCAACCAAAATTAGACTCCCTAATCTAAAGGGTAATCAATGCCCCCCGTGTGCGTATGTGCAATTTCATATTAGTCATCCTTTTTTCCCCTCTTCATTTCAATTTCTCTTCCTACTCCAGACGAGAGCTTTTAAGGCTGTCTTTTCAGGGATTGAGGGTGAGAAATATCTAAATTCATTTAGTTCTTAGTTCTGTTTAGTTCTCCATCTTTTCTTTGCTAGAGATTCCAGTCAGTGGGATGACTTGGAGTTGGCAAGGACAAAAGGAGATTGGCTAATGCCATCATTATCTACTCATTCACTCATTAAACAGACTTGTAATGAAGAGCTGCACAGAAAAGCTTCCTGTTCTTACCCAGTTTTTTTATGGGGTTTTTTGTATGTGTTTTGTTTTTATATCTGATTTAGTGTAGGGGTTTTGCAAAGAACCTAGAATGTATGCAAGGGTTATGTAACCAATGGATAAATAAGATTATAAGTGTTCTTCCCTATAAGTGATCCATGAAAAGGCATCCAGTTTTCCAAGTTAGACTAGTCCTATTTCCTAATTAAATATCCATTCACTAAAATTAACTCATTCACCATTCTTCTTTACTCTGTGGGCACAATTTGCTTTTTTTTTTTTTTCCCTGATTTTGAATGACATTATCCTCAAAACTGACCTAACTTTTATTGTTGTTGTCAGTATTATGTATTCAATGCTAATGATATATACCCATTCAGGTAACACATGCGTATTGAGTAGCTACAATATGCCAGATACTGTCCCAAGCACTGAGGCTGCAACTTTACATAATAATCCCTTTATGGAGCCAACAAGTGAATGGGATCAGACAATCCTTGGCTTGCTGTTCTCTCCAAGACACAAAATAACTTCAATTATGCACTGCTATGCAGAAACCAAAGTGAAGAATGTGGTTCTAATAAAATGGAAAACTAGGAATGGTTTGCTTTGTTAGCTAGGGGTGATAAAATATTGAGATTCTTTGTTTATCAGTTCCACTGTCTGACTAGCTGTCTACAGCTGACATTCTAGAGGTTGGCAATATTGATGATTGCTAAATAGCTAATGTTTAGTAGAGTTTTGAACCATCAGACATTGTAAGGAATGTTTTAAAGTTGGTTTTAAGAACCAGATGGTCAAAGACACAAGACACATGACCACTCTGATAGAGCTGAATTTTCTCTCCCTCCTGAACTCTTAAATTGGAGAACCAAAAGAGATACAAATGAGTTTTGCAGCCCTGGGCCTCTGAAATTAAGGATGAATTATTTCATAGTTTATTGATGCCAACCAGAGATATAAAGCACTGAGGTTTCTTGTATTCGTGAGGGATCATTCTGATGTGACTTATCAAACAGGGTAGTGATTTGTGGCCAACAAAATTGTGCTTGCCTTAAAAACAACCTATTGTGAGATTCATCAGGTGTCCAGAGAGCCTGGAGACTCATCTTTGAGCTGTGGATTGAACATACCATTCTACCTCCTGGCACTGAGTGGTCTTTTAACACCCAACTGGAAAAGAGGTCCATCTCCAACACAGCCCCAAGCTATCAACAAGGCTCAGAATGCAGAATTTCCCTTCACTTCTAAACTTGTTGGACCAGGTCCATTCAATAACAAAGGATTCTTGTACTGGTCCATAACTTCTATAAACTTCTGCTTATCCAGCCTCTCAGATGTTCTCCTTTGGCAAGAAAAATTAAGAGAACCCACTGGCAAAGTCTCAAAGGGATAAATGAATGACTAGTCATGTTTTAATAAGTTCAACTTTTGTCTTAATGAGATTGATGGAAGGCCATTTTTCCCCTAGAAATGAAACTGTCATTGATTTCTCTAGCTTTGATGAAGGATTTGTTTGGAATGCATTCTTCATCATTGATATCAAATCAACTTTTTTTGAGAGCCTCAGAATGACCAGAGAAAGGAAAACTGTTAACTAAAGGGGTTCTCTCTTTACATCTATGTTTTTCATATGACAAAAGAAACCAAGGATATACAATAACTCCAAGTTGTCATGCTGTTTAGGTATGTTAACGCAGTCTGTGTAATGACACAAGTTTTAGAACTAGTAGAAAAAATAAGACGAACCTGAGTTTGCATCCTGACTCTGAACTCTCACTCCATCATTTAATACCTTGGCCAAATTATTTAACCTCCCTGAGTCTCATTTAATGGAAGTCATGACCTCCCTTCTAGAACTGTTGAGAGGGTTAGATGAGACTTAGCACAGCTCCTGACATGTTGAAGGCCCTCCTTCCTTCTCCCCTTTTCCTTCTCCCTGTAGCCACACTTAGGAGATGACATCACAGTTCCCTCAGTGAAACGGCTACTAGGTTTCAGGGTTTCCAGATTTCTGCTGATTTTAGAACCCAACTGTGCTGGTATTATTTATGCAAATGCCGGCTGAGGACCAATGCTATAACAGGGATGAGTCACTCCGAAGCACTCCTTCATGGTCTGGTCTTGCCTTGGAAAGAACTGGGTTTTCCTCACTGATGATGGAGAATGATGGGAGAGCTAGCCTGGGGACTTGGGCACATCTGATCAGATGCTCTCACAGCATCAAGAGTTTCTATGCAGAGAATGTCCAGGACTCTCATGAGTGACATTCAACAGTGGTTAGCAGCTTGGACTCTGAAATCTAATAAAACAAGATTTCAGTCCTGGTTGCCACTCACTAGCTGCTAGGCTCTCAAAGCATCTGTTAGCTCTCAGAGTGTATGTAAGGATTAAATAAAGCAAAATACATAAGGCATTTAGGACAGTGACTTGGTATATAGTAAATGCTTAATAGAAGCCGGTAATAATCTCTCTGTGTGTTTCTGTCTTTGTCTCTCTCTGTCTTCCTTCCTCAATTCTTTCTTTCTCTTCCTACGTCTCTCTGTCTCTGTGTATGTGTGTGTGTGTGTGTTTCTCTCTCCGAGTTAACCACTCAGCTATTTGCTAATCATCAAGGCCTGCCTTCCAGCAATTGGCACATTAACAGAGACGTTGTTTCTTGTATGTTTACTGTGTTCTCACTTTGGCTGAAATGCCTACATCTCACCCTTATGCACTCCACTCAGCGTTAATTCATCCTTTGATCATTATTTTGTGAAGCTTATCCTCAGATACTTGAAAGAAATGATAATTATTGCTCAGTTGAATGAAACTTCACATCATAACTAAATAAATAGCTGTGGCTTGATCAGGAAGATAATCAAGAGCTTAAATAATAGACTTTATTAAAAAGCTGTCTGATTTCATACCATTATTTCCAAGTTCCATATCCTGCCAAAATAATTTACCTCATTAAATTACTGATTTTTAAATGTCTCTAGCAAAATATGGATATTAATAATAATAATCTAAATATTCATCATGGAACATCATTCCCTATTGCCACAGATTGGAGGTTAACAAAACACCACCTCAGTAAATAAATTAACATTTAACAAAGACCCACTGGATATACAGCCTTTTATTAATAACTTTTAGCTTCATAATTTTTATTGAGAGAGCTTTACATTTCTTTTTTCCTGGAAAATCTCTAGATTTTTCATGCTGTAAAAGAGGCGAGTATGTCTGTGATAATATAAATGTAATTAGCTCCTTTTTATTACCAATATATTATGGAGACATTCAAATTTACATTATATACCTGCTCACTATTAGTGTCCTGAGTTAGGTGGTACCTATTCTGTATGACTACTAAAAAAGCACAGAACATATGCAATATCCTGTCTAATGATTCAAGTTAAATATACCTCAAAGAATGTTCTATCTTATTAAAATTCACATACATTTTTCTTACAAGGGAGCCACCATTCTGCACTGTAGCGCGTGCTTTATTACAAACTTAGGTTCATTGATGAATAGTGGTAGACTTGCAAATCAAGTCAACAGCTTCACTAGCACAGCAGGGTTTTAGGAAGCATTTCTCTCTCTGTGAGCATAACCTTAGAGGCTGGTCCAGAGCCCTGCGCTGGGTTTCTGGCACCCCAGGCTCTTCCCACGCAAAGGGGTCCTTACCTGAGGCCCTCGCCCTCGGGAGCGTGCTGTCTGCAGTACTCCAAAGTGTAGGTCTCGGTGGCCTCCGGGCTGGCAGGCCGCCATCGGATGGTGGCTGTGTTCCAACACACAGTACAGTCCTCAGCCCGGATCCCAGGCGTGGAGGGGGCTGCGGGGAGAGAAGCAGGGCAGTTGTGGAGCTGTCTGTGGCAGTTCTGCTTCCCTGGTCGCTGGGCTTGGGGATGGTTTTAATTTTTTTAAAATATGTCCTGAGTTGAAAACCCAAAAGGTATAAAAATATACATAGTGAAAGGTCTCCCTCTCATCTTTGCTTTCAAACTGCCCAGTTTTCACCCATCCCCAAACAGCTTCTAATAGTAGCTTTCTATAAATTCTTCTATAAATCCTACCACGGTTTCTTCATACATATACAAGCAAATGAATATGAAGATTTTTGTCCCTTCCTTTACACAAAAGTTAGCTGCCATGATCTTGACGTCAATAGGTACTCAATAAGTTGTTTTAAAAGGCAAGAAGAAAGGATAAAACAGAGGGAGTAAGTAATTTCTCCCCCTAAGGCAGTTACAATTATCTTAAATACAATGCAAACTTGGCTTATGACACACCTGCTTAAGCCCCTGTGAAAAGATTCTGTCATGGGAATGCATTTCCAGCTGAATACCATTACTGAAAGTCTTTTGGGGGCTCCTAGCACCCATATGAGAAAGCCTGAGCTTCTTACCTTAGCAAGTGTGAACTCTATGTACTAGCCTTTCTTAGCTCATGTCCTCTTCCCCTTGTTTTTTAAGTCAAAGAAATAATACCAAAATTCTTTTTGCAACCTGCACACTCCCTACTCTTTCTTACCTTGACACCTGTGCTCATATGTCTTCTTCAGATGGAATACACTCCTTTAACATATTACTTCCTCCTGGTCCTTTGATGATTCCACTCGGGCATGAGTTCTAGGAAGCCATTCCTGATCCTGTCCCTGCCCCAGCCAGTCTTGGATATCCTTCTAGAGTGTTCTGGATCACGGCCCTTACCACACATTTTCTATGACTTTTTGTTTTGTATCTCCCCCACTTGAGTATGAGCTTCTGGAGAAGAGGAGCCCAGTCTTATTCACTGTTGCAAATGCAGCACCCACAACACCCAGCATGCAACAGGTGCTTAACAAACGCTTATTGGTTGATCTTAATAGTCTGTGAAGAACTGAGTATTGCCTCTTAACACCCCCTTAACATCTCCTTTTTGTTGTCGTTGCTTATTGTTGTTTAGTTGGTGAGTTATGTCCGCCTCTTTGTGACCCCCTTGGACTATAGTCCGCCAGTCTCCTCTGTCCATGGAATTCTCCAGGCAAGAATACGGGAGTGGATTGCCACTTCCTTCTCCAGGGGATCTTCCCAACCCAAGGTTCGAATCCATGTCTCCTGCATTGGCAGGCAGATTCTTTACCACTGAGCCACCTGGGAAGCCCCTACCATCTCCTTACCTGTTCTAAAGATTGCCCTTTCGCTTGGCAGGCTACATCCTGTGAAATTCACAGCCATTACCCACACTTGATAGCATCGGTCAGGTTCTAAATCTTCAAAAACACAGTAGCTTTCTTTCACGGTCACTCTGTATTCTTCTACCAAATCTAGCATAAAACACAATCATAAACTCTGAGGTATCTTCCTAAGTTAATTGAAAGCTATAGCTATTGGAAAAATTCAACTACACATTTTTCAGTGGGAAATACAAACTGATAAACTTACAGATATCACTATGTGGTAGATAACATTTAAGAACATTCAAGCAATAACATTCCAAAAGATAAGTAGAATGACATAGTATTACTTGTGAACACTTACCGGAACATAATAGCACATTAGTAAGATTCATATACCACAATTAAAGTAACTTGTTTTAATAGCAAATACTAAAATTGCATGGAATTTATGTTAATCTCAGTAATACACTCTCAAGAAAAGTCTTAAGCAATGGCAATATTTTAAAAGAGTATGTAATAAAATAAGGACAATCCCATGTTTCCTAAATGTACAATGTTAAAAAGCATCTTTATAGATTAGCAAACCATTCAGTATGATTTTCAAAGTTTCAAATCTTGATTCCTTATCATGAATTCCAGAATTATTTCAACTAGAGATTTCCATAATTGATAGAAATACTTAAACACTGTTGAAGGAGCATAAACTGTTCTAAGAAATAACTTTGTTCAATCAAGACATTTCCTAAAATTACTTATTTTACTTTAAGTATTTTAGTAGTAAATATTACTCAATAACACTCTGAACACCTGCCCCTTGGGCCAATCTGATTATTCTTACTGAAATTTCTTTCCTTTTAAAAGAACAATTTTCTTTTCTAAATTAGCCCCTGGCAATTCCAAGTATCCTCTCATATTACTCTAGGATGTCATATCTTCAAAACCCCTGCAGTTAAGAAACCCAGATTATTCCCTTTTAAAGTAAATTTAGGAAATCTTCAACTCAGCAGGTTTCTTCAACTGCATCTCTCTTTACCAGTGAGATATACTTTCTGGATGAAATTTTGGCTTAAATAACATCATAAAGACATATACACTGAAAAACATCTCCCCCATAGCCTAGAACCCGGGACTGCAGTTCTCAAGAGAATTCTCCTTTTAGACTAAGTCGTTTAGCCTGGTACTCCTTTTAACAAAGCACATAATATATGTTACTGGGGACCTATTCCACACAACACAGTACCACAGTCTAGACCATCAGATTATTGAACTGGCCTCAGCAGAGTTCAAGGCATCAAAGGAATGAGACACAAGACAGGTATGTGTTTGGGGCATGGCAGGGGAAGGTAGGCAGGTGGAGCGCTTTTATAAAGTGCTCCAGGAAATAAACAGTTGTTAAGAGGAGTCTTGGAGAGCCATGAGGTTCTTTGATATAACTGGATATACAGGGAGGTGAAGTGTGGCATAACAAAACAAACACAGAGTCAAGCAAATAAAAACATAAGCTTTGAAGTCTGAAAGATCTTTATTTAAAACCTGTCCTGGTCCCAAGTAATTTTTGTGGTCTTGGGCAAATTATTTAATCTCACATCCATTTTCTCAACTGCAAATGCGAATAAGAGCACTTTTCTTGTTGTGCTGTGAGAGGTGTATGGTAACAGGTTCCCAGTAAGATATGAGTTCTTACAGACAAATTTAGCCAACTTTACAATATGCCTATGGTTGCTTTCTTACTTTTTCTAATTTAAGTATCACATGACATCCCGAAAGACTTAAATACTGATTAACAGTGAAATGTTATAATTCATTTCTTATTACAAATTGGTTCCTATTCCATGTCAATCTTGTCACATGCTCATCTAATTTCCAAAAATATGGGTCTACCTTCAACAGGCAACACAGAATGTCAGCACTCCCAACTCTGATCCATCAAACCGCCTGGCTTCCAGGACTTATTAGAGGTCTTACTGAACAGAGAGATGTTTACGAAAGGCTCAGCTGTAAGACATGCAATCCATTCACCCTCCCAAGCACTTTTACCTCTACCTTCACGTTAATATGGGACACCAGAAGACTATACCATACAGTCTTCTCATGCCTTGAGAAGTGTGAACTCTGAATTTACCTTTATAGTTTGTTTGCAGCTTTTATCAAAGGGGGATCTGAGAAAACGCCAACCATGATATCCAACGCTGCGTTTGCACTAAAATTACTGTGGAGGACAGTGTCCTATATACAGCTCATTTCTCCTCTACAAAGTGGGACACTTTATGCTTGTGTTTTAGACTTCAGTTCTGATTGAAACTTTGTTTTCAACACTTTGGTATGTTACCTCATGCCTGAAAATGAGAATCACTCAATTGCTCTTGTTAACCCGAGAACTCAAAGCCAAATTTGAATTTGTTAAAATATGCATGTTGAAAAGTATTCATTCATGACCTTTATTCATGTTAAAGTATTCATCATTAGGATAATATTTATTCATTCTAGTTTTCTTTGGTCCTGATTTCCAAATTTTGCTTATATGTCATTTCATTACATAATTGCTGGTTCATTGTTGCTTTTATAAGTGGCTACAAATGCTTTGTGGAAAGAGTCATAATAGGTATATGTTTAAATACGACAATTAAGATGTAGAAATGTACACATGCATCTGAATATGTTAGCGATCCTACCGCTCCCTTCTTGGCCATCTTGCGGCTCCTCCATGCAGTACACCTGGAATGAGTCGATGACGTCTTCTTTGTTCCTGCTCCAGTAAACCGCAATTGTTGTACCAGTGGCAGAACCGGCTTCCTGAGGTTCTAATCTAGGAGGCTGTGGAACTGGAATATGAGCAAGATTTATTATAACTAATGCTGTTTTATTGATTTCTTTTTCTTTTTGCAAAAGTCACCTGTGCTTACTGATAATAATACAAGCAATATAGAAGTACATGGAGGAAAAATGGGAGGGCTATCTTGTTCTCAACAGCCCCCCAACCTCAAGGATACCCCTTGGAAGCAACCACTGTTATTATAGTTGTGTGTAACTCTCTCCAAAATGTCTTCTCTGCACGCATACATATACACTATGATACACATAGGAAAAAAAGAAATGGATCTCCCAATGGGATCACTTGATTATATTCTTCTGCAGTCCTATACTTCGAGTAATAAACTTATACAAGTTAGAGGATGCACCAAATGATTTGGTTTTCCTTCAAAACAAAACCTTGAGTTTGCATTGCTAGTAACCAATATCATATCCTTCTATGTCAACACAGAATCTATATTCAAATAGAGATCAATGAAATCCTTATTAGCTATAGTTGCTTTATCATCAAGGCTGCAAAAGACTTGCATGAATAAAATATGAAAATACACTTTCTGAAACTACTATCCCATTTTCCCATATCCAACATGACTATACCTACAATTTTTTTTAGTTCTTAAAAAATGTAAAAATTACATGAGGGAAAGCACTCTATTAACTGATTTGAATATCAGGTTTAGATATCTAGTATAAATTCATTGTTCTGCATTTTAAAGGCAACAATATTCTTGAGTATTTTACTAGAGATTTAAAAAGTTTATAATTATGCATATTGAACATTTATGTATATACAATGCCATAAATTAAGCTCCTATGAAATTCTTCTCCAAAATTTTTGAGATACAAAAGCATTGAGTATAGTTTACAAATTAGAGGAAAAGGTTACTCCCATAGTTGAACAGATGAACTGTTTTAAAATTTATTTTTGTGGTTATTATTTTCCAGTCAACAATCCTGAGAGATGAGCTTGCTGAATAATATAGGCTAAATTTTATGTGATTACTTTATTAAAAGTCAACAATGAAGGGAAAGAAAACAAAGGTTAGTTTAATAGGAAAGTGGAAATTAGAAGAAATAAATGGTTCTAAATTTAGAGAATGGAACAAAAAGAGACACACTGAAGAGATTCAATACAGAGATAAAGAGCTGAAGAAATACATAGTTATGAAAAATGAGAAGGAAGATAAGAGAATGGGCAAGTTCATGAGCTTCGGAGGGCAGAGGCTGGCCTAAGGTTAAACGCCAGATCCCCTACTTGTAAGCTTTGTTACTTCAGCTTCAGTTCCTCCATCTTTAAAACAGGAAAACAACAATAATACTATTTCCTCCCAGGATTGTTGTAAAAAGCAAGATAATGCATATCAAGTGCTTAGTAAAGTACTTGACACATAACCAGTGCTAACATTCAGAAAGAAACACGGCCTTTGCAGGAGCACAGAAAATGCAGGGGAGAGGGCAGGAAGCCCCTGATGATGGAGCTGAAGTAGAGACCCTTCATCTGGTAAACACAGAGGGACCACAGACGTAAGACATGCTGGGAGGCTGCCTGAGAAGGCAGGAAGCCCACCTGTCAGAGCCCCTCCCCAAGGGCTGATAGTGCTTCAGAGGCTCTTACACGATCCTTGACTTTTCTGTTTGTCTTCCCAGCAGAAAATCAGTGTCACATTCTAAAGGGGTCCACCAGATAAATGTAGTTCAGTAAATTTTCATGTTGCCCTGCTTTATGGAAGAGCCAAGCAGGTTGACTATTGTCTATCATCTTTGAAGTAGTGCTGGAGAACTTTTTGAAGAACAAACAATGAAAATGCTCCCTTTTCCTCTATGAATTATACATTGAGCTTTACCTGCTTTTTAAAATGGTAACATCTTTTCAGAAATCTCTATATCAGGTAGCTTAGCAAACTTTAAATTGATAATTGAGCTCCCCTCCCAAATTAAAAAATTTTAAGGAATAGGCAGTTGTAGGGAATTAGGCAATGCATGTAGGCTAGAAATAATTTTGTACCTAATCTAGTCCTTTAAAAACAATGAAACTAAAACATCTTATTTCAAAACAAGAACCACTTCTATTGTTTAAACTATTCTAAAATTTAAAAGGGAGTATGAATATTCCGTGTATGTAATACTACTACCAGTGGCTGATTTACACTTCCTATGCGGCACAAGAACATCAGAGGCTCAGACTTTATACATTATCAACACTACTTACACTTCTAGAGTAAGAAACTTGAGTAAGAGTGATGCCAAAAGTGCAAAATGATTTTAAGGCTTCCAGTCATAGGCTAAGGAACTGGGCAAAGGCATCACCCCCATGGATTCCCTCTGCCTGACTGAGCATGCCCATAAAGAGCTGTCACGCTCAATGAGCTAAGCATTAGATCAGCCTGCACTTCAGTACTTGTAGTGGATACAGAGTCCCACGCAACTGAGCTTTCAAGAAAGTCCCCAGGAGAACAGCATTATCTGCAGTAGCCAAAAGGTGAAAGGAACTCAGAAGGGTATCAACAAGTGAATGGATAAGGAAAATGCAGTATCGACATACAATGGGATTTATTCAGCTTTAATAAGGTAGGACATTTTGACACATGGTACAACACTGGTAAACTTAGGGGACACGATGCTCAGTGAAATAAGCCAGTCACAAAAGAGACAGGTACTGCAGAATTCCATTTATATGAGGTACTTAGAGTAGTTAAATCCATAGAGACAGGAAGTAGATGGTGGTTGCCAGAGGCTGGGGGTGTGGGTGGGAGGAATGAGGAACTGTTATTTAACAGATACACAGTTTCAGTTTTGCAAAATGAAAAGAATTCTGGAGCTGGATTAGTGGTAATGGTTGTACAATGGTGGCTTCAGCATGGTTAAAATGGTCAATTTTATTTTACACGATTTTTTTTTTAAGTTCTTAGGAGCAGAGTCAAGAAGCCTTGGGGTGTCACAAATCTATGGTTATCCCCCCTTTCACAGCAATACACTCAGCCTCTTTGGTGCAGACCAGTGGATCAAGCGCAGAGACTCTGAAAGCCAAACACCCCCGCCACACACATCCCCAACAGCTGTGTATCTAGAGCAATATGCAAAACAATTCTCTGTTCCGTCTATTTCCTTACCTGTCAGATGGGAATAACAATAAAACCTGTCTCCTAGAGTTGTGAGATTAGAGGGACAGTCCAACCAGAAACAGTGTCCACCCTGCCCAGCATCACGTAAGCAGGGAAGAACCGTCAGGGCCGCTCTGTTTCTCACTATACTCTCTGAAGCAGAGGCGCAATGTGCGGCATTCATCTCTCAGAGACCAGTGCCCCCCAGCAGCTTGGAACTACTGGGACGGCCACATGTACTGTTTGTGAACGCACCATTAACACCTTGTGACCTCTGCAATGTACAAATGCCCCCTCACTGCCCATCAGATTCAAAAGAATGTCCTTGAGACAGGGTGCTCAGGGCCGGTGCACTGGGATGACCCTAGGGGATGGGATGGGGAGGGAGGTGGGAGGGGGTTTCGGGATGGGGAACACCCATGGCTGATTCATGTCAACGTATGGCAAAAACCACCACAATATTGTAAAGTAATTAGCCTCCAATTAAAATAAATAATTAAAAAAAAAAAGAATCCCTTAAAAATAAAAGAGCTACTCTGTTGACCAGAATTTCTTGGTTTGCAATCTTGGCTCCATTCAAATGCTTCTTAAAGACATGATAAGAAAATGCCCCTTTGTTCTGAGATATACCTAAAGAAAATCCATTAGGACAAATAACTGAATTTTTCATTTTATATAGTGTTGGGGGCTGAAGGGGGTGCTTTTTTGTTTTTCAGTTTTTTTGAAGACACAGTAGACTCTTACTAGTTACTAAATTAAAACTCTCCCCACAGGAATAAAAGTTAATTCTCAATTTGAAAACAGAAATTGTCTTTATGGTTTGCTTTGCAAGATTATAGCATCTTTTAAAGAGGGCGTCTAAGTACATTTTACAGTAAGTGAAACTTGGCTACTTCAATGAAACACAGCAGCATTGAAAAAAATCTAAATAAATTTCATTGTCTTGTTTGTTAAAATAGCACATTAAAAAATATTTTGAAGAGTCGGCAGGATGCTTTTGACAGCTGAGCAGGAGGAGGCTCCTGGCTACAGAGCATGATGCTGAGCTGTTAGTTCTCTACGTTAATCTGTTTAGTTTCAAAAAAAAGGAAAAATAACTCAACTGAAGAGGGGAAAGCCACTCCGAAAGAAAAAACCTGTACAACATATATGAAAATATTTGATTTCTCTTTCCTTCTATACCTGGCTGCTGGCGTGAAGCAAATAATCTCTAAGAGAGAGAAATCTTCTTTTGAGAAAAAAAGAGAGAGGACCCTTCGATTCCACTGCTCCGTCCTTCCACCTCCTCAGTATTCCGGCACAGTTACAAAGCTTCAAATGGAAATGCCGTTTATAACTGAAATGGTATGCTAGTCTCACAGTTTATTTCAGAATCTAGCTTTAAATTCTTACAAGAAAGATTTTTCCTTTTCCAGTTATAATTCCTTAGCTTCAAACACTTTACAAAACAAACAAGAAATAACTGCCAGATTTCACTGAGGTAATTAATATACGGAAGCTCCTACCAGCCACTTGTTTTAACATCTGGTCACTTCTTGCTGAGCCGTCATCATAATGTTCAAAGAGTGAAAACGCAGCAGGCATTTTCTCTAAAGAAGCAGTGTTCTCCATTGCAGAAAGCAACCTGTTGGGAAAATAATTCTGTATAAGTCAAGAAATTATTAACATATACATAATGAAAGCTAAGAACAATGATTCAAAATGAAGCTGTTGTTGGTATTTGGTGGTGGTGGTGGTTTTTGTGAGGCACTGTAGCCAAAAAGGCTTTTAAATGTTTCAAAATCTGGAAAGATATGTCTAAAATCTATTCATAGGATTCTTTAGTGCAACTGGTAATATTAGAAACTCCATTCCTATATCCTTAAATTGAACAGATTCCATTGAATTATACAGTCTTAATTTTGCCTCTAGAAAGTTAGTCCTAAAAATGATTACACTTGAATGATTGTTTTTATTCCCTAAAGATAAAAAAGGTTCAGAGCCCATCTGGAAAGTCACATACTTTGTGATGTCTTTGCTGTTTTCAATTCTCAATATTACACATCTAGCCATTTAGTCTTTCAAGAAAATACACACATCTGCTAAGTGCCAGGCACTGCTATGGGTCAGCAACAAAGAAGGATAAAGTCTATCTATTCTCGAAAGACTAAATAAGCCACAGTATGTAAATTGTTAACTTTTCTTTATATTCAGGACCCTATTAGGAGGGATGCACTCAGCATTGGCATCCAGGTGAAATATGGACTTAAAAAAAAGGGTTGATTCTGAAGAGGGAAACAGGGGAAGGAAGGACTGCAGAAGCATTTATCTTTAGCATGAGGGCCTAAACTTTGGTGAGGAGCTCTCCTCTGTGTACCTTACTCAAGAGTATGGAAAATACCTTCCAGAAATTAAGTCAACCATTAGGAACTCCATGGACTTTGGGGTTTGGGCAGCACACACCCACCTCTAAGCCTTTTCACTTGCTACTGGAACTTTCTTCTCCTAGCCACCTGTGTGGCTCCCACCTCACTTAATTTAGATCTCTATTAGAATGTCAGCCCCTCAGAGAAGCCAGTCCTCTGCTGCTTCTTACTTTGTTGTGCTGTTTCCTCAAACTCATTACAACCTGTTTGTTTTTGTCTGTCTACTTCACCTGAGTATAATCTACATGCCAAAAAAGGACTTTGCTGGTTTCACTACAGTATCATGTTTCTTGGCACATAGTAGGCTTTCCATAAATATATGTGAATCAGTAAGAGGACAAGGTTTCCTTTGGGTAAGAATATCAGGATCTTAGGTCTGGAAAATTTATCAGTATGAGTGGAAAAAATGATAAAATATAACTGAAATATTTAAAGAGTGCTCACTATGCTTACAAGTGTTAGGGATAATAAAATTCACTATCTTCTGATTTGAGGGAGATGCTCCATTAGGGGCTTCAAAGAGGAGGTAACTTTTGCTGAGTCTTAAAGGATATTTAGGAGTTTCCTAGGCAACAAAGAGAGTATGAGTGTTGCTGAGAGAACAGCATAAATGAAGGCATGGGGCTATAAAAAAGTAAGACGCACTCAAGGGCCACAGGGGACCATGGACCTTGAGAACTGGGAAATGGAGACAATTAGAGATGAACTAGAAAGGTGATTTGTGACTTGACTGGGAAGTCTTTCACGTCCACCAAGAGTTTCCATTTTGCCCTTTAAGGCAGGGAGAGTCACAGAAGGTTTTACACAAGGGAATTTTAGAAGACCACCCTGGCATGAGTCTGAGGGAAGATCTCCAGCACCTGGAGAGGTGGTGAAGCCAGTTGGGAGGCCCCAGGATGCTCTAGATGAGGGACGGCAACGTGAACCTTAATTAAGGCTTTAGGGATGCAGAGGGTGGAAATGATAGACTCAAAATGAACAAAGAGGGGTTACGCGTGCATATACTAAGCCCTCTCAGTACGTGTCACTGACTACATGGAGGACTCTTCGCAGCACAGAAGCTGTAGCTACAGATAAAGCATATAAAATGTTTGCATTTTCCCTTATGCACTGATCTGTTAAAATTTATCAGTGTGTTTAAGGGCAGGCCGATGTCTTTTTATGAGCAGGCCCTACAAATGGTTGAGACTCTCTTCCATTATTATAACACAAAAGAGCAAAACAGAGAAAAAACATGCGTCCTCTTAACAGAACAGCATTTTCTACGCAAATGTGTTTTTCAGAATATGCAAATTTTGAGTCTAAATATGCTTGACAGCATTCTTTAATTTAAGCATTTTTGGTGTTGTGAAAAATCATTTAATATGCAAGCATTGCCTTTAGATACATAATACGATGAGAGGGAGAAAAAGCCGCAAGGGGAAGAAACTAGAAAATTAGCATTTCTCATAGACAGGAACACCAATAACATTGAGACTTTAAGGTACAAGTTATCATGAGAACCTGAAAGGTTTCATTTCAGTGAAAAAAATCAATCTTCATCACATTTGTGCACATTTAACAAGATTTTCTTTAATTGCTCATATTTCTTCATCAAATCTCAAATTTTGTTATCTTTTTTCTTTACAGAAAAATAATGGTTATCCCAAGTATACTTTCCTTTTGGCAACATGCAGCTTTAGCAAAGATTAACTCATTGCCAATTGGACAATGAGATCAAAATTAATTAAAAAGACACACAGATGAACAAGTTCAAGCACAAAACCAAAGAAATGGTATTTAGAATTAAACGCATGTCAACGCATATTAGCAAGTTAATATTCTAATGTTTAGGAAAGTAAAAAATGCGAAACTATAGCATTTTTGAAGGCAAACGCATTTGCAAATTTTCATTCACTACATTTTCTTGCTGATTAGTATCTTCTACAAGCAGATGAAGTATAATAAATAAGCAAAAATGCCTGTCTGCTGTCCAATGCATACAGAATGGCATTCTAAATCCATATACTTTGGGGGGTAAAAATAAACGTCAATAATACTTAGAAGAAGTGTGTAATTTTAAAAAAATAAAGAAAACTGGGAGCAAGGCCTGGGTATCAGTTTTCAGACCTGCGCAGTGTGCTTCTGGCTCGTGTGTCAGAACTGGCCCACTGCTGGATACTCCTGTAGTGGATCTGGGCTGGAGCTCCAGCAATTACCACACAGGTAATTCAGGCACAGCCAGTCTGTGGCACCAGTGGGCCTGAGGACAGGCTGTTATAAACCAGAGGTTCTCAATCCTGCCTGTGTCACCTAGAAAGCTTTAAAAGTGCCCTGGCCACATCCCACAGCAGTTAAGCCAGAATCTCAGGAGGTAAGACTCAGTCATCAGCATTTTTTAAAGCTCCCTGAGTATTTCTATTTATAACAGAGCCACTGTAATAAAACCTTATTGATTATTGCCAATATTAATATACGAACTGTTTCTTAAAGCATTTTGGCAATATTCTTTTTTTCCCAGAAGTTGTAAATATAGTCTAATGTAGATAAGAAACATAAATTTTAAGGGGGAAGTTTTAGTTTCATTATACACTTGTTATCAATTTTTTTCATTGTCTATTTCCTTGCCCATATCTTTTTATTCATACTAATTGTGATTAAATTATGGAAGAAATGTTTACATATTGGCAATATTCTGTTGAATAGATTTCCTTAACAGGTAAATAGGATCCATCTGTGTGGTTCTCATCTAAAAAATCAGGTTTCTAACTGAAAACCATTTTTCTATATTTTAATATATCACAAATTCCTGATTTTTTACTTTATGCTATTTTACAATTTGAGACTGAATGAAGCAAACTGAAGATGATATTCACAATTTTAGAAATTTACATTAAAAGGGTAAAATTGATTTTAAAAAACAGAAAAACATTAGGCTCAGCCTGTAGGAAAGACCTCAAGCCTGTTTATGGGGCAGAAAGGAAAATGAGTCAGATCAGTATGAGCATTTCATTATCAGATGCTCAGAAGATAAACAAAGATTTGTTGTTATGTGTTTTTATAAACAACACTTCCTGATTTCTTGTTGAGTGTTTTGCCTTTTAAATGAATGAAGAACTTCTCTTAGATTGAGTGTTAAATACAACAACAAACACGAAACAAAAATCAAGAGAAGATTCATTTAGGTGAGCGGAACAGAAAGAGAAGATAAACGCATGCCCGTCTTTTGAAGAGAAAATGAGAGAACGTTCCATTAAAGATTACATAAGTCATCAAATTGTTCAAGGCAGATATGAATGATCCTTTCAAATACTCATATATAACCAATTAAGTCGAAGCATATACAAAATGTTCTGTACGCAGTGACTGAAAAGATAGCCTAGTCTAGATTAGGTTGGAAATACAGACTACATCTCAAAGAAGCAGTTAAAAATCTACATTATGATAATTGTTATTTAACTAAAGCACATGCAGTTTTCTTTCAAAAGCTTTCATTTAGCTTTTAAAAGCACTGTAGCTCAAAGTGCAAACCCAGGAGCTCACTAAATGTATGTCTTTTTTAACTGGCAGCTCATTTTCTATAAAGCATCAAAATATTAAAAATAAAGCACACAGTCATGCTGTTCTCGGCCACCACTACATTGAGCCACGCTTTCTATACCTTTCATTGATTTCCTCAAACGACTTACAGAGGAATGAGAAAGACAGAGAGAGAGATTGAGAGGGGGAAGGGGAGGGGGAGGGGAGAGAGAGAGAAACTAGTTAACAACCATAAAGAAAAACCGACCTAGAGCGCTAAGACTGTACGTTCTAATAATCATTACACTCCTCAGCTACCTTTGAGGTTGTTTCCTTTGGGGGGCTTCATTCCACGCAGCAAAGGAACTAGTGCTCAGAAGGGGTGGGGAGCGGGGTCTCGGATGGAGGGGGCTTTAGGTCTACTCTCTACCATCAGCAAAGTGGCAACAGTTGCCTCTGCTCTGCTTCTCTCTATTCATTAACAAATGGATTAGTTTCCAGAACTGAATTCTCCGAAGCAAGAAAAATGACTTAAATGTGTTCAGTGTGTGAGAGAGAGAGAACAAAATGTAGTCAGTAGTTATCTCTAGATGATACCTTCTCCGTGCTTTTCTATATTTTCCAAATTTTCTAAACTGGATATATATCACTTTTATAAGTAGGAAAAACATGCTTTCTTTTTCACAACTTGTTCTTCTAGAGAGAAGAAAATATTCTTATCAAACCCAGGTAAGGTTCTTAGGGAACACAAAGCACTTTATTAATGTTATATTGCACATGAGGTACTTAATTTTAAAATACTAAAGCTTTGCCTTAATTAAGCATAATGCAACTGAATGATTTTCACCCTCCTCTGAGGATGCCATGTCCATCCCACCCAAATTTTCTGCCCGGTTTTGCCTTGCTCCATCTCCAGTCTTCACTAAAGGGCTGGGAGGACAGAGGAGCTTTGACAGCTCATCATAGAAAGGTGCTTTCCTCAGAGTTGACAACTGGGTCTGGAATTGCCCTGGAGGAAAACATCGCCATCACTCCTGGTTAATCCTGGCTCTGAGGAGAACCAGTATTCTACTGCCGGTTTAGAGAATTGGGAGAGCAAAGAGCTGCCTCTGGGCGAAATTGGAGGAGCACCCAAGGGATTCCCTGTGCACAAGGTACTTGTCTGAATTAAGGAATCTGGTCCCCAGGAAGACCCTTGTAAAAAGATTAACATGATACCTAAAAGAGGTGTCATAGTCTGTCATCCTTTTGCATGCTGAGTGTACCAAAATGTTACTCTCCACTTGGTGAGGCTCAGAGGGCACGGTCGAGAGGTCATTTCAGATTAGGGCGTGAAGTGGGGACGGGCACTGCAAGATCAGGCCTGCACCCACAGGCAGCATAGCACAAATTAAGTTTTCAGGCTGCTTTCCCTCCCTCTTAGAAGGCGATCAATCCATTGTGACAGAACGGACAGATGATGCTGCGGGCTGGCTTCCATGCACCCTTTGGCTGGATCTGAGTGTTATGGCTTTAAGGACTGGATGGGCCTTTTCCATGAGCATCTGGCATGCCCTAATAAGTTTTAAATGAGAATTATAGAAACTCCCCAGAGAAATATATATGATCTCAGGAAATAGCAAAAGTTGAATTTTAAAAAATAGACTTGGGTCAGACTGGGTTCAAGGTGTCTGGATCTGTTTGAAATGGTGCTTACAGTCAAGAAAACGGTCTCGTCAAGCTCCTCAGCTTCTCTCACGATGGTCTCCAGGGTGTCCTTGGCAGTGTCCATGCTCTGCAGAAAATGGACCATCTGGTCATGCAGGAACTCCATCTTCTTTCTCTTTACTTCCTCAAAGCTCTGGGCTTTCTCATCATATTGTGCTAAAACCTTCTTCATCATTTCCTCATTCTGTTCTTCTAGCCGTTTCTCATTTTTACTACAGTTTTCCTAAAAAAAAAAAAAAAAAAAAAAAAAAAAAAAATTCTGAGTGAAAAAAGAAGTACATGTATTTTTTACGAGAAATACTAGCCTTTTAAAGAATTAATCTTGGGCATTCTGGTAAGAGAATCACAGATGATGCACACAATCTAAATTTTCAGCCTATCAACCTCCTTTGCCATAGTTGTCTCTGCAACAGAATTCACTGTAAGAAGACTATCGAGAAGGATTTGGTTAATGAAACACACACAAAAATATCTGTAGGGAAGTCTTGCCCACCTGCATTCCCACGTGACAGAACCTGGCATCACGATGAATGAAGATCAGGTAGCCAAGAGGGTTCAGTGCCATCTTTCCCACTCTACTAAAATCAAGTGTGGAGGAGGGAACAGCGAGGATACTGGACAGGGTGCCACAGCCACAGATGCTCTCCAGGGAAGGGGCACCTTCTGCCAGAGTCGGAGAAACCACATGGCCCATCTGGACAAACTCAGATGCTTAGCTGTCCTGACCAGTGTGTGTGACTGTCGCTGAGTCGTGGCCGACACGTTGCGACCCCATGGCCTTACCCGCCAGGCTCCTCCACCCACAGGACTTTCCTGACTAGAGGGCTAGCGATAAGGTGATCATATTATTTACTGTCTAAAAGGAACACTTTGGTGGCAGTGGAGGTTGGCCAGCAACAGCACTAAAAACAACCAGCAGGGGCACTCCACTCCAGTGCTCTCGCCTGGAAAACCCCATGGACTTAGGAGCCTGGTAGGCTACGGTCCATGGGGTCGCAAAGAGTCGGACACGACTGAGCGACTTCATTTTCACTTAACTGATTTACAACAGGAGTTAAGCAGACCTTTCACAAGCAAGCTAGAATGAGGAGTGACGGGGGAACTGCACTCCAGCCTCCCACAGAAGCCTGTCAATCCTGACTGATCAGTAAGGATGTCTGGGCTGCGTTCATATATCAAAGGAGCATTCCTATCCTCTTCCTTCATTGAAGAGAGAGCAGGGTCGGCATGAACTCATCAAAGACAACGGTACCATGAGAGACACTCATCTGTCCGTAGCATGGAACACCAGGTGATGCTTTAGAACATCTCTGCAGAGACAACCCACTGAAAGGCAGGATGGTAGAGCAAGTAACTTCCGATCTTGGCTATCAGCTTACTATGACCTTGGGTAATATACTTAACTCTAAATCTCAGTTTCTTATCTATAAAATGGGAGCAACAATAACTCCCATTTCATATGGCTGCTGTAAGGATCAAATTAGACAAGCATGTAAAGCATTTGCCCTATCATAGTTAGTACCCTATTTATATATGTGTAGAGTAGAGAGTGAAAAAGTTGGCTTAAAGCTTAACATTCAGAAAATGAAGATCATGGCATCCGGTCCCACCACTTCATGGGAAATAGATGGGGAAACAGTGGAAACAGTGTCAGACTTTATTTTTCTGGGCTCCAAAATCACTACAGATGGTGACTGCAGCCATGAAATTAGAAGACGCTTACTCCTTGGAAGGAAAGTTATGACCAACCTAGATAGCATATTCAAAAGCAGAGACATTACTTTGCCAACAAAGGTCCGTCTAGTCAAGGCTATGGTTTTTCCTGTGGTCATGTATGGATGTGAGAGTTGGACTGTGAAGAAGGCTGAGCGCCGAAGAATTGATGCTTTTGAACTGTGGTGTTGGAGAAGACTCTTGAGAGTCCCTTGGACTGCAAGGACATCAAACCAGTCCATTCTGAAGGAGATCAGCCCTGGAATTTCTTTGGAAGGAATGATGCTAAAGCTGAAACTCCAGTACTTTGGCCACTTCATGCGAAGAGTTGACTCATTGGAAAAGACTCTGATGCTGGGAGGGATTGGGGGCAGGAGGAGAAGGGGACGACAGAGGATGAGATGGCTGGATGGCATCACTGACTCGATGAATGTGAGTCTGAGTGAACTCCGGGAGTTGGTGATGGACAGGGAGGCCTGGCGTGCTGTGATTCATGGGGTCGCAAAGAGTCCAACACAACTGAGCGACTGATCTGATCTGATCTGATGTGTTTTTAAGGCACATCATTTATCCTTAGACAGGAAGTAATCTCACTGATAACACAGAGGGAAGATTTAAGGACTACTTTTAATGGAACAAAACCAACAATGGCAAACCACAAATGCACACACAAACCCCAATTCAGGTCATTTTAGCTTTATTTATTTGTGATGTTGTAAGCAAATTGGGATAAAGTAAAAAGGAAAAGGTAACTTACCTCAATGGTATTAAAAAAGGATTCTATCTCACTAACAAAGGCTTCAATCCTCAAGGACTTTTCTTGCAAATCTTCTAGAAAGTCCGCTAATTGAACCTGAAGAAAAGAATGAAGCTATCCTTAGTATATGACATTTGAGAAAAGAACTTCAAGCAGAGAGTTCCAATTTCCTTATAAATTTTGTATGTTTGGTAGAGATACACTATATCATGTTCACAAACAAATCAACTTAAATTTTCTTTGCTGCTTCATCTAAATTGACTATATAGGTAATGTCTGATAAACAATTAGGAGGCTTATGAGTGAGAGCAATAAACAGTTTATTTTATCCTGTGCAAGAGGAAGGCCTTCTTGGTCAGCTGGTGAATTCAAAGTATAATTGTTTTAGTAAACTATGAATTGAATTCTTTCTCCTTAGTAAGGCCTCAATTGTTATACACTGTCTTTCTTCTTAGATAGCAGACTTTTCTCTGAACTGGTCCAACATATCTGAGAAACCTCCTCACATTTGCACCAATGGTTTCAGGTGTGCTTGCCTCACATGACCCTGAGAAGTCACTAGGCCTGAAATCTAGCATACCAAACAATGAAAACTATCTACTAAAGAGATCTTAAGATTCTAATGACCCTCAACAGTACTTCTTAGTTATAAAGTTAGCTGTAATCTATCCTGCAAAGCAGAGAAGGCAATGGCACCCCACTCCAGTACTCTTGGCTGGAAAATCCCATGGATGGAGGAGCCTGGTAGGCTGCAGTCCATGGGGTTGCTAAGAGTTGGACACGACTGAGCGACTTCACTTTCACTTTTCACTTTCATGCATTGGAGAAGGAAATGGCAACCCACTCCAGTATTCTTGCCTGGAGAATCCCAGGGATGGGGGAGCCTGGTTGGCTGCCGTCTATGGGGTCGCACAGAGTCGGACACGACTGAAGGGACTTAACAGCAGCAGCAGCAGCAGCAGCATCCTGCAAAGCTTAACAACACAGAATAAAAGAGCTTCCATCTGCCTGTTTCACTATCCAAAGAATGATGGAGAGATTACATTGTGGGAAGTCCCTTCAGGATCTGGTTCTCTGCTTCCTGCTCACGCCCCTGCCTCTTCTCCACAGGGCTCCAGGATTCTCTCACCTATGTGCCTTTTTAGAAGGCAATCCCTGTCTCGAGAATGTCCTCCCTGCCCTGATTTGTTAGAAGAACTCTATTTTATTTAGGCTCGCCAAAGCTGCACCTTCTCAAGATACCTTCCCCATCTCTCCAGTCCCCCTCCAGCATTTCACTCACTCCCAGAGGGTTTCTCAATCAGAACACTGCATTCCCATGATGCTGTTTGATTTTGGGGAGCTACAAGTCCAGGTTCCTTTATTTTTGTTTTTATTCCCTATGATGAGCACGGCTCTTAACATGGAATAGGAAGGGAGAGAGAAAGAGGGAAGGAAGAGAGTGATGGAAGAAATAAATGACAGATAAAAGATAATCCACCTAAACAGGGATGGAGTGGAAGGAGAAGCCAGGACCTGGACAATCTACAAATGCAGCCGTCAGTTCCCGAAAAATCACAGATGGTCACTCACAAGATGCTAGAGAATTCTCAAATGACAACTTCTTAAATTTATTTTTAATTTTTAAAAAGTGCCAACCAACTCAATCTTCACAGTCCATTTAATGAACGAAGCAAGTCTCTGGCTTAGTCAATTTGTTTTGCACTTTCTGTTCATACTCTTTGGAGAAGGTCCGGAAAAAAATAAAAAGAACTTTAAAATGGTTTTAAAGCAGGAGACATCATATCTCTCCGCTTCTGAAATTTGTTTTAAATTGACAGGATTTAGACAGAATTATTTTTTTAATTTCTAAAACTCACAGAGATAAACAGAATATAATTAAGAAGGCTGAAAAAAAGTCTTCTTTCTGCTGACAGTACCCACTAGTTGTTAGTTAACAAAACCAAGTGTCATCAAAGAATGGGGCATGTTTCACTGGTGCTGATGCATCTGAATGCCTGAGAGTCCAAAAAGAAATTGAACCACGGCCTATTCCCAAACTTGACTAGGTAAAGTTTCAACAAAATACAAGTTGAGAAGGATTACTTTTCCAGAAAAAAGACCAAAAAAATCTAAGATTCAAATGTGTTATCCTACTGAATCAAAATGAATCTGACAATGATCAGTGACCTAACTGAATGATCATATTGAAAACCGCTACCGTTACAAAGGCCCTGAGCAGAGTAACAAAGGTGCACATCAAAAGCATGAGCTCTGGCATCAGACAGATCTGGGTACCAGTCCTAGTTCTGTCTTCTATGACCTTGGACTTAATGGGCTCTCTGAGCCCATTTTGTTACCTGCAAATCAAAGACAATGACAGGGTTTTTGTGAGAATTAAAAGATATCCTGTATATAAAGAACTTAATACACTGCCTGGCCCATAGTAAGTGCTCAGTTCTTGCTATTACTTGGAATTTTAGATCATTCTGTTACTGCATGGAGAGTAGATTGATGAGATAAGAGTGGAGATTCCAGTTAGAAGGCTACTGAAAGGTAGGTGAGAATCTTAAAGACTAAGTGTTTGAGTTCCAATAGTATTTCTAAGAAGTAAGATATTTATAAGGATAGGTGTTATGACTAACTTTCTAACAGTGGGAGTCTATAGACATAGCCAGAAGGAATGCAAAAACTTTCCAATTCTACCATCAATTTTATAAATAAAGAAGAAATGTGGAGAAAATAAAAATTTTAAATGTCTTACTATCTTGAACATTTTATAAAACTTGCAATAAAATTGTTTAATATGATATAATGTGTATTTTTAAAGGATCATACTGTAGATAATAGAAAATAAATTGCATTCTGTACTCTAACATGTATTTTTGTATTTGAAATTATTTCTTTTTTGGATAATGTTAAGGGCTACTTTTATAAAATAAGAGACCTCAAAGAAAGTTAACTGGGAATGCCAGTTATTTATCCTGGTATACAGAGAATTTAGAAAAAAACTGGCACATATTATGTACCCAATAAATGTCTGTCAAAGTGATGTTAACTAAATAACTAGGGAAATAGTCTTAGGGTTTTTTTCAGACTATTATACCTAAAGATGAATGTATCAAATATTGGTCATTTTTTAAATTGAGAAAATGAGAAAACAGATTAATTGTCTACGTATGATTACACACTTATACACTTTAAAATCTATTTACCTTTACAGCACTTATAGCTGTATCAAGTGTTGAAATCTCATGGTCCTTGTGAGTGCCAAGCATCTTGTCAACAGCCGAAATTGGGCTTTTGCATGTGTAGCAATATGTGTCAATCTGAGATGTTTTCATTTCCTTTTGTTCCTTCTCCGTTACCAACTCTGATAGTAACTGGTCTTGTTCTGCCATCTCTATGTCCAACTCTTTCTGTTCAGCAGACTTTCTTTGTTCTGCTTCAGTCACAAGTTCATTTTCACTGACATGTTCAAAGGATTCTTTTCCTTGAGATAACACATCTTCAGGGGTGGACTCTGAATACAGGTCTTCTGATAGAGTGTCTTGAGTAACCACTTCATAATTCAGGGATTCAGCAAATTCATACTCATCCTGAACAGGGCTACTGCGGACCCAGTCTTCACTCGGCTCAGGGGGAACCATTATTTGAGGTTCTTCTTGCAGTGTTTCTTGCATGCAAGTTGCACCAGATGCAAATTCTTCCTCTGGGAAGGACACTTGCACTGGGACATTCAGACTGACCTCTGGGTTTGCATTTGCTGCTTCATTAGTCTGACTGCTTGTTTCATCTACTCTCTCCAGGACATGATGAGTGTCTTCAAATGGAATCGCATAGCTTATCCTCTGGGTAACCACTCTCACTTCCTCAGTGATGGGAGCTTTCCTCTGCATGGCTACACTGTCAAGGGTCTCCATGTGGCCTACTGATTCTCCTTCCCTGTAAGCTGCTTTCTGTTTCTCTTCCAGACTCTCCTCCCTGCCAATAGTTGCAAACTTGCCCCAAATTTCCCCTTCTGCAGTTATTGGTTGGTATGAATCATCCTTATCAATTGGCTTTTCTTCGAGACCTTGGCCTTGGTCCTTTTCAGTTACAGATGTGTCATGGAGAATGTCATCTTTGAGTATGTATTTCTCAAAATATATTCCTGTTCCATCATCGGTGTCAGACTTTCTGCTTGGAAATGAAGCTTCAGAATTCACACTGTCACCTTCAGACGCTGTTTCCCCTTCTTTCTTTTTCTCTCCAACTGCTTCTTCATATAGATCTTTGTATAAAAATGCAAGCGCAGGTGGCTCCTCCAGAAGTTCAGGATTGATGGCTTTTGCAGTGGTAGGAAATATCTGGGTTCGTGACAAAACTCCTTCCTCTTCATCAAATAAAGGCATCCCAGGTGACTTTGAGTCCACGTCTCTGTCTGTGCTCTTTGGAGCATCTCTGTCTGTTAATTTTTGGATAACCAAAGACTTTTGGGTCTCTGGGTCAGATAATTTGCTGTAGTCCTTTTCAAGTCCATAGAAACTTTCATCTAATCTCACCAAGTCATATTCATGTTCTAGGGCACCTTCCTCTGAATGTTCTGGGAAAGAGACAGTTTCTTCTGGAACTTCTTTTGATAGTCCTGCCTCTAATTTCCATGGAGCTCTCTGTTTTTCTGGGTCAGGGGAGATGTTATAATCAATCAATGTATATTTTTCAAAGTAATCCTCTTCATCAGGACTTGTGGGCTGATTAAAGGCTAAATCACCAGTTTCTGAGTCTGTGGGTATCTCCTCTTTGGTTGTATGAATTTCCTTTTGTTGGTCTTCTTTCAATGATATAACTTTTATATCAGAATCTTCTAAGTTACTCTGTAGTGTTTTATGGCAAGCAACTTCCTCACTCTCATCACGGAGGAGTAGAGGCTTAAATGAGATCTTCTCTTCCAAATATTCTAACTTATCTTGCATTTGTTCACTTTCTTCCTGATCAACTGAAGAAATAAATGCAGGAGCATGAATATTCAGTATCTCACAACCTTCAGAAATGATACTGAAGGCACTCTTTTGCTCTTCAGAAAGTCCAGCTGGCTTACTAGTCACTGTAAATTCTTCATCTCTTACGCTTGTGTCTTCAGGCTCCTTAGAAACCACCTCCTCAGCACTGATTGTTGATGCATTAGTAATAAATTGAGCATAGTTACTGCTTGCTGAAGGGCATGGTTCATATACTTGGGAGTCTTCTACAGCCTCCAAGTGGTGTTTTGAAACAAGAACAGGCTGTTCAAACATTTCAGATGTTTGATCTTTAGATGTTTGAGTAGTATGGACTGTAGGCCTATCTGGAGTCACTTCTGACCATGGTAGTTCTTGTTTCTTCTCTAGACTAACTTCTGGAGATGCTCCTGAAGTGAGTGTTTGAGGTTTCACAGATGACAACAGATATGAAGGTGTTTCTAAGCTCTTTGTTTCGCCAAAAGGACGATCTAAAATCCTTTCAGATTCTTTAGATGGAGAGCCTTGTTTACGTTCTTCTGTGGTACCAACCGAGCCAGCTTTTGGCAGCTCTGACACCATGACCTGTCCCTTTTCTTCACTGTGAGTCACCACATCCCTGCTTGACTTTTCCAGTACCAGGTTTCCTTCCTTAGATAAAGAGGGCTCGTTTATTTCCTCATGATAAGGAAGATCCACGGGAAGGAAAGCCTTGGTTTCCTCCACCAAAACTTCACATTCTTCTAATGGATGTGGTTGACTTCCTACTGCCTTTGTTTCCCTGATTTCAGAGTAAGCCTCTGAGATCGTGGTTTCTAATGTTTCAGCAGCTTCTGTAGTTTTAACTAATGAAAATGGTCGGGTTTCACCCAAAGTAAGACGGAAAGAGATATCTGACTCTTCAGGCGGATGCCCGGCTATACTTATGGAATATGGCTGAATTTCCTGCTCCCTCCCTTCTGAAAATGCATGTGACCGCTCTTCTTTTTCTTCTCCTTTCTCCTCCTCAATAATTTTGTATCTTTCTTTGTGGTCTTCATTTTGATAGACTTGCTGCAGCACAGTAGCAGCTTTTGGTTCTTCCAATTTAACAGGGCTAGGCCCATGTATAATTTTTGCCTTCTCTATTTCATTAATATCTTTATGTTCTAATGGGGCTGCTGTCTCTTGTTTTTCTGCCAGCACCTTCTTTTCTGCCAAAGAATATGATCTCATTCCCAAGTCACCTTTCTCCTCAGCTGGGCTAACAGATCTGAGTTTTACTTCCTCTTCAGAAATTTTCAAGGAAACGGGTTTTGGCATCTCTTTCCCTAGTCTGTCTTCACCAAGATTAATTAAACTGCCTTTAGGTTCTTCTCCTGGCAAAATTATTGACTCCAGCTTCTCTGATTCCCCTGTGATAGTTTTACTTGCAAAGCTAGATGAAGCTGATTCTGGCTGTTGTGGCACCTTATCTGTTGCATCAACTAAAAAGAGTGGTTTTTCTTTTTGATCACTTCTTGGCTCTTCTTTAAGAATAGAAATATTCCATTTAGATTGAGGGGAGATTTCTGGCTTCTGGAGTCTTTTACTGTCAGTGACATGAAGAGGAACAGCATTTTTGGCTTCTTCCATAATGGATTTCTCACCCATGGGAGAATCAGATTGAATTCTAAGATGTCCCTCGCCATCAGCAGAAGTAACTACTGAGGTCAGGTCCATTTCTCCTGAATAGTCTAGGACTTTTTTCTTCCCATAATCGTCACTAGATGCCTCAAAGTTGGATTTTGGCTGTGGCGAAACGTCTACATTTGATAACAATGCAGGTTTTTCTTTAAAATCTTGATGCTCACCAGATTTAACTAAAGAATCTGTGGATTCTGAAGCAGTTTCAGGTTTGGCCTCTGGGAATAGATGATCCGCTGGCTTCTCAGTTCCATGAACGTCAGCTGGAGCAGGACCTTCAGAATCTATCACAGTCACCGCTTTTTCTTCAGATGGGCTGGGCTGAGCTTCTAAATCTTCTTTTTCAGCAACTTTGTTATCTAGAGTGCTTGATCTAAAAAAGAAACTGGACACCCATGATGTGAAAGATGAAATTCCTTTCTTTCCCTTTTCCTCAGAGATGCTTGGCGCCACTGCCTTCTGCTGCTTGGGCGGCTTTTGTATCACCTCAGGTGACTCTAGGGATTGAGGTTCTTCATTTTCTTGGGTTGAGGAGAGTGGTTTTATTTGTGTGGGTGCTTTCACTTCAGATGGTGGTTTCCCTCTCTCATTAGCATCATCTGCAGCCTTTGGCTGAACCACGTTGGATTCTTCTAATGGCTTCTCTCCAGGCAAAGGGGATATACGGCCATGTGCTTCTTTTTCAACACCCAGTGCAGGTTCTGCCTCTTCAGCCAAGACACGGGCAGCTTTGACAAGAGAGGGAGGAGTTTCTGATTTGACTTGTTCCATTGATGGGCCAGACACTGGTTTCTGGTGGCCTCCTTCATAAGGTGTTTTGATTTCTTCCTGGCTGTCTTCTTTGCAAGGCCTGGAAATTTCTGTCTTTGCTTTCTCCACTACCAAACTTTCACCCTCAACAAAAGAAAGGGTCTGCTTCCCTTCTGCCTCGCTTCTCTCCACATTTCCAGCTGGAACTAAAGATTTTGGTTTGGGGGCCAGCTTTATGTCTTCAGAAGCGTAAGTTTCAGTTGCTAAGGTCTCTACATTATCACGGGAGGTATCGAGAGTAGACACTGGTTCTTGGAATGCTACGTGAGGTTCTTCTGCAGAAGGTGGCAGAATTTGCTTTCTGATTTCAGGCATGTGGTCTTTCTCTGGCAGAGCAGGCTTGAGCTGCCCTGTCATCAGATCACTGGTACCAGAAGAATCCAGCTGCACAGATCCCATGGCTCTTTCTTCATGATGACTTACCAAGTCTCCTTCTGGCTCTTTCAGCATCCAGTTTTCATCCTTTGGAGAAATAAGGGCCTCTTTCATGTGTGTTTCTCTAACATCTGTAGTTTCAGTTGTCATAAATAATTTTGATTCTTCCAAAGGCAAATTTTCTTTCATAAACAAAACTTGTTTAATACCCAGGTTTTGTTTATCTGCAAAAGACCTGCTTATTTCAGGTAATGTAGCAGCTTGATCTGAATCAAGTGCTTCTTCAGGCTTCTGTTGCACGAAGAGGTCAGAAGAAGTGATCTTTGATGGCTCTGTTATACTCTGCAGTACATGAAATGAATTTGGTTGGTCAGTTTCATTTAGCTTAGTTACAGTATCTTCTGTCTCTTGTGCCTTCAAATTTCCTGCTGACTGTAATGGGCTTATTTCTTGTTTTTCTTCTTTTTTAAAGTCAGCTGAACGGTTTAGCTCTTCGGATAATCCTTTTGAGGATAAAGTGTATGACTGAAATTCTTCTAGGCTGTCTCCTTCAAGTTGAGAGGTAAATGCTTCCCTTGATCCTAAGCTAACTACCTTAGCAGAGAGAGATTTCATTTCTTGAATCTGAGGTTCCTCCCTAAGGTATGAAGACACCTCTGAAATTTCAGGAACTGTAGTTGACACATGAAGTTCCCTGTTTTCCTCTTTTCCTTCTCCTTTGCTCCTGAGCTCGGGTAGGCCCTTTGCTAAGGCAGAATTCTCTGTTTCAGGTAGGGGAGATTTTATATGTTCTGTCTGTATGGATCCACTTTGCCTACTTATATCACCAGCGAATTCTGAGCCAGCATTTCCAGTATCAGGGAATTCTGATACTGGATGTGTCTTGTCTCTCTTCTCAGGTTCCAAAGACAGCTGTGCCAGAGCGAGACCTGGTTTTTCTGACCGGAAATCTCCCTGAATTACAGAGGGTGTCTCTACTGCCTGTTCCCTCTTATCACCACTGAAGGTTAAGAATGCTGAAGCTAAGTCTTCTGATGTTAAATGTTCCAACTCAGGAACAGAACTTGCTGTCACCTCATCTTTGCCTTTTGGGACTATATATTTGGATGCAGGTGACATGTTCTGTGAGGAAGGAAGTTCAGTTTCTGTTTTCTTTATCTCACCACCTAGGCTGAGCGAAGGCACATGTTCAGGTCCTGACATCTCTGAGGCAGACACAGAATTTTTTTTCTGTGATAAATCCAAATATTCAGAGTCGAGAACTGTGGGAAATGAAAGATCTTGTTTGTCTTCCACCCTTGCTTCCTTTGATACATCTGAATGCTGAGAAGACAAAGTCTTGGTTATTGCCAACCCAGGTTTAATGTCTTCAGTCTCTACCTTTGACAAAACAGAATGCTCTGATATAGAGGATATGCTTGCAGGTAAATCAAATTTAATTTCTTTCTCGACTTCGGACCAAGCTGGATATTGTGATGCAGCAGTTTCAGTGGGAGACGGACTAGCTTTGATTGCTACCTTGTCTTCTTTAAAAAGTGAATGCTCATCTACAGGTGGTAAACCACTTCCTAATTCACTCTTTTCTACTTTTGTTAAGACTGGATGTTCTATAGGGGTGGTAAGAGGTAAATTTGTTGGGATTTCTTCTTTTGCTAATTTGGTTAAGTTTGAATCATGCTTTGTCTCAGATGTTGCGGTTATTGAAGAACTGGGTTCAATTTCTTTCTTTATTTCTTCTGACAAAGCTGAAAATTCTGGTACAGGTGGTCCATGCTCAACTTCCTGTTCCACTCCTGGTGAAGTTGAATGCAGCACTCTAGGTGTACCAGTTACTTTAGAATCAACTTTCACTTCTGTTTTTACCACTGATGAAATCTCAGGTCTAGATAAAGATGTTTCCTTTAGAGGTGAATATGGCTTCGTGACTTCAGGCTCATTCTCTGACAACCTTCTCTGTTCTAGTTCAGATGTCACAGTTGGAGCTAAATTGGGTTTGACATCCTTCTTTGGCTCATCCGCCAAGTCAGGCAGAACTGAATCTTTCATCCCAGACTCTGGGACATTTGGAGGCTGAGGCTCCATTTCTTGATCCCGCAATACATGTGCTATAGCTTCTTGAGAATCAGGCACAATTTCTTCCTTACTTTCAACTTTTAACAAAGCCATCTGTTCATCTGCAGATTTTGGAGTGAGGGATGTTTGGGGTTCTTGTTCTTTCTTAATTGCATGTACTGAATCAGGTGAACCTGAACACTGAGATGCCGGCAAAACAGGTTTGGTTTCTTCCTTTACTGTGGGTACTTCCTCTACTGCAGGTGCTGCAGCTAGCGAGGATCTAGACTTGGTTTCTCCCCTCTCTGAATCACTGGTTAAATTTGGTGGAACCAAGTCTTCAGGCTCAGGTTCTAAATACGTTCCCGTTCTCTGCTTCTGTGCCAGAATGAGATATTCAGATACAGATGTTGATGTTGTTTGAGCATCAGGCTTAATTTCTGCTTTCTCTGCTTCATTTGTTGAAGGGAGCTGACTCAAGTCTTCAGGTGCAGACACCGAAGGTTCAGCTCTTTGCTTCTGTGATGAACTTAGATGCTCAGGTACAGGAGTAGTTGTCGTTGGCGCAATTTCTTCCTCATCTGCTTCTAAGAAGTGGGGATATCCTGATGCAGCCATTGCAGTTAACAGTGAATCAGGCTCAATTTCCTTTTTGTTCATTTCTGGGATCCTATATGGTGGGATGGAAGCCTGTGACGCTGAGTCTGGAGAAAAAAGTTCCGTTTCCTCAGTGTCTTCATCGGACAAAATAGTGTGTTCAGACGGTGATGTTAAACATATTGGAGAATCACACTCAAATTCTCTCTTCCCTGTTGTTGCATAGGGTGGAAATGAGAATTCTGACACAAAAGCCGAGTCTGGGGAAAAAGGTCCGATGTCTTCTTGCTCTTCTTCTGAGAAAATCATGGGGGAGGAGGAACCTTTTAGATTTAAAGGGGATGTGTGGACAATTTCTTCCTCCTGTGATTCTGCTGTTGCATATGGCGGTACTGAAAGTTCAGAAGCAGAGGTGGAAGAGGGTGTATACCGCTCCATTTCTACCGTCTCTTCTTCCGAGAGGACCACATGATCAGGTGGGGCAGCTGAAAGTCGAGGGGCCTGGCATTCAGGAGTCCCCTCAGTTGTGGATGGTGGGAGGGAGCCTTCAGGTAACGAGGCCACCTCTGGGGTATAGAATCCAGCGTCTTCCTTCTCTTCTTCTAACACAGTCTTGTGCTCAGAAACACCTTCTGATTTCAACAGGGAGACATAGTCAATTATGTTCTTTGGGGATTCCTGTCTTACATTTGGTGGGACTGCATTTTGGAAGGTCAGTGCTGAATCTCGTGTGACACCCTCATTTCCTAGGTTCTCTTCTTCTGACAGGACGGCGTGTTCAGATGTCATGGCTGAAAGTGGTGGGGCCTGGCCTTCAGAAGTCCCCTCAGTTGTGTGTGGTGAGAGAGAACGTTCAGAAAGAGAGGCCACCTCTGGGGAACACAGCCCAGGGTCTTCATTCTCTTCTTGAGACAGAATCAGGGGCTCAGAAACACCTTGTGACTTTAATGGGGACTTAAGGTCTACTGTTTTCTTTGGTGACTCTTCTGTTGCCTGAGAGGGAACTAAATATTCAGAAGCAGATGTGGAATCCGGTGTGTAACGCCCACTTTCTGAGGCCTCTTCTCCGGACAGGATCATGGGTTCTGGTGTAACTGCTGAAAACAGTGGGGACTGGCATTCAAGAGTTTTCTCAGTTGTGGAGGGTGAGACCGATACAGAAGCTGAAGTTGGGGAAGAAGGCTCAAATTTATCATCCTCTTCGTCTGACAAAACTTCATGTTCAGATACAGCTTTCACATGAGGTAAAGAAACTGGCTCAGCTTCTTGCTTCTCTAGTTCATAGTTCCAGTCCTGTGGGGCTGAATACTCTGACACAAAAGCAGAATCAGTAGAAACAGACTCATTTTCCTCTCTTTCTTCCTCAGACAAGGTGACACGTTCAGGTGTTGAAGTTGTCAGTAATGGCAGAAGGGTCTCCTCTTTTTCCTCCACTTCAGGGGCCAAGCGTGGTGGGAAGGGCTCCTCAGAAACTGATGGACTTTCTGGGTAATCAAGTTCTATGATCTCTTCTTCTTCCACTAAGTTAGAATCTTCAGGTTCAGGGGTAGCAGCCATTGGTAGAGGCATTTCTATTTCTTCCTTCTCTGGTTCCTCTAACACTAGAGGTTCAAAAAGAGAAATGGATGGCTCGGGCTCAGTTTCTCCCTTCCCTCCTTTGATGATGAGATGAGCAGGGGTCAGTTGGTCAGCGACTGGTTCTACCCTTTCCTGAGAAGTCAGATCCAGCTCATCTCTCTCAGGGCTGAAATCTTCCTGGATAGAGGCTGTCAGACCTGGTGCACCTGATTCCAGAGAACCCTTCTCTGCCTCTAGTGAAATGGAATGGTCAATCGAAGACATGTCTTCCGTCTTCACCTCATCCAGTACAGGCGGTGAGACTGAAGAGTCAGGCTCTGCAATTACTATTTCTTGTGAATCAGCCTCCGATTCTTCCTTTGCGGTTTCCAGGAACGCGGCTACAGATGTATCGGGTGTAAGAGAGGAAGGCTTCATTTCACGGGGCTTTGCTTCATCAACCAGCAGTCGTGGCACTACCCGAGGAGGGCTGAACTGTGATTCCCGTTCTGCTATGGCATGACTTGTATGAGAGGAAGGTGTGTGCTGGGCGGCAGATGCAGCCCTTAAGGGAAAATCATCGTAAGTCTTCTTCTGATCTTCATGACTGAATAAGGAGGTCAGGGACTTTGATCCTTTGGAGAATGCATCTCTCCAGGGTGGAGCAAGCTCTTTTACTTTAACATCTTCTATGCTTTGGGCTACTGACTTGCCTGTTTTGGAAACTACTTTAAGATCACGATTGCCTGACTCTGGCTCCAGACTAATGGATGCTTCTTTCCCCTTCCTATAATGGATTTCTTTAATGACATAACCCTTTGGCAATGTTCCATAAAATTGCAGAGGAATTAATTCTTCTTTAACAGAATTGAACATCTTGATTTTATACTGTACTGTTCCTATGTAGACTGGCCTTAACACTAGGGGCTTGTATTCTTTGTATATTGCCCCCGTAATGGGAGGTGTACTTGAGGTGCTCTTCTTTTTTCTCATCTTATCATAAGCGCCAGCAGATGACTTGTCTTTCTGGGTGGTTAGTTCCTGACTTTCTGAAATTAAAGGAGTACTTGTTTTGTTTGCAGGAACATCTTGGGATTCGAAAGAATTTCTCTTTTTGTTGCCTTTCCGACGCAGAGATGGTGAGCCATGCTTTGACTTAGGCTTTCTTTTCCGAACTTTTTTAACTTCATCCAAGATAAAGGAAACATTCCCTGGAGGAGAATTCAGAGTCGACCCTTCCAGACTACACACACCAGACTTCTGACTTTCTTCTGAGGCCCAAGGAGTGGAAGGCCTACTTGAACTGGTCTCCCAGGTGATACCACTATCTTCCTGTTGAACTGTTACCATGGAAAAGGAGGGGTCAGATATGATACATTTCTTCTCGGTCTTGCCCTCTTCATCCTGGTCTGATAACCTACAGTAAATGATAATATTATTAACAATTTACATATAGTAATAATAACGACATCTTAATTACATATTAAATAATAAGTAAAGATCCTATTTTTACTAGGTAAAGGATTAATGTGAAGTTAAAATATACAGATAAATGATGCCATCCATACCAAAAACCGGGACACACACAAAATAAAGTCTAAGAATTGAAGTCAGGATACCAAATACAATAACACATCCCAAACTGGAATGAAATCAATATTCTGCAAAGTAGAAAAAAAAAAAAAGCTAACGCTAAATTCACCACCTTTGGGACTTACCCCAGTGGTCCTCCAGTGGTTAAGACTCCATGATCCCAGTGCAGGGGGCCTGGAGTTTGATCCCTGGTCAGAGACCTAGATCCCACATGCTCCAACTAAGGATCCTGAATGCCACAACTAAGACCCTGTGCAGCCAAATAAACAAACATTTAAAAATAAAAAAATAAATAAAAAATAAAAATAAATTCACCTCCTTCCCCTATCACCCTATCAGAGAGTGAGCCTCCTGTGACTCCTCCAGCCCTTCAGACTTGCTATTATCTATATGACAACAGTCACCAGGACCTTCATAATGGCTCTTCGATCTGTGGCTCCGTGTTACTGTTATCACTACTGTGACCCAGCTTTTTATCACATCACTCTGCCACGGACTATTTCATTAGCTTCCTAACTGGTCAGCTGATATCACATTTACCTCCCACCCTCCTCACACCCTCAATTCATCCTGCCTATCTTTTCGGACCAATTTTACTAAAAATGGTCATCATGCCACTTCCTGCTCAAAAATGTCAGTAAATGCCTCATACCTGTAGAAAAATTAATTCAAGATACTTAACTCTCTGATCCCTACCTGCCCTTCTTTCCAAGTATCCACTTCCACCCTATGCCTACCTGATACATTTCTGTTTTAACTAGATAACTCACTGTCTAGTATATCATAGGAACTGTGAGTCAGGGCCATGAGGAAAAATAGTGAATACAGATACATCACAAAAAAACAGCAGCCTACTGTGCTGTACCTGATTGATCTGTAAACCAGGGGTCACAATAGAATCTACCTTATGGGATTGCTGTGAGGATTTAATTCAGTAACACATATGAAATGTGCCTTGCATGTAGTCAGTTCAGTTGCTCCGTCATGTCCAACACCTTGTGACCCCATGGACTGCAGCATGCCAGGCTTCCCTGCCCATCAACAACTCCCGGAGCTTACTCAGATCATGTCCATTGAGTCAGTGATGCCACTCAACCATCTCATCCTCTGTCATCCCCTTCTCCTCCTGCCCTCAATCTTTCCCAGCATCAGGGTCTTTTCCAATGAGTCAGTTCTTCACATCAGGTGGCCAAAGTATCATGTCTTCCATACAATCCTTGGGTCAAAGGAGCCTGCTAAGTTGCTTCAGTCATGTCCGACTCTGCGACCCTATGGACTGCAGCCCACCAGGCTCCTCTGTCCCAGGATTTCCCAGGCAAGAATACTGGAGTGGATTGCCTTTTCTTTCTCCATCATAGGAGCCTAGGCATGGTCATACTCAATTGGTTTGGAGAGATGGTGTTCTTGGACTAACCCTCAAGAGGTAGCTGGCTTTGGCTCTCCCTTTGAAATGCCACTGGGCCTGTCTCAGACTTCACAGCACTCTTTTCTGGAATTTTCTTACACCACCCCACCTCCCCATGCTCATGCCATTCCTCCATCTATAATTCTCCCCCACCTAAAACTAGCTTTCCTGCATATTTAAATTCTATCTACTCTTCAAGGCTGTTTTAGAACCTCTGGTGTTACCAACCCTGACCAATTCAGCAGCCTGACCAATTCAGCAGTTATATTTCCTTTAAGTTAAAGATTGATATAAACAGAAAACTACTGACTGGCTTAAATACAATTTTTCTACAACAAAAAAATCTATGCTCAAAAACCACTAAGCATAAGTATTAAATTAAACCACTTCAAAAAAACATACATGATTAAATTCAGGTTTCTTACCAATAATTCTAGGAATCAGCAAACTAAGATAGACTGGAATGGATGAATTTAACACAGATGACCATTGTATCTACTACTGTGGGCAGGAATCCCTTAGAAGAAATGGAGTAGCCATCATAGTCAACAAAAGAGTCCGAAATGCAGTACTTGGATGCAATCTCAAAAGCAACAGAATGATCTCTGTTAGTTTCCAAGGTAAACCATTCAATATCACGGTAATCCAAGTCTATACCCTGGAACAGTAACGCTGAAGAGGCTGAAGTTGAACAGTTCTCTGAAGACCTACAAGACTTCCTAGAACTAACACCCCCAAAAGATGTCCTTTTCATTATAGGGGACTGGAATGCAAAAGTAGGAAGTTAAGAAACACCTGGAGTAACAGGAAAATTTGGCCTTGGGAGTACAGAATGAAGCAGGGCAAAGGCTAATAGAGTTCTGCCAAGAGAACACAGTGGTCATAGCAAACACCCTCTTCCAACAATACAAGAGAAGACTCTACACATGACATCACCAGATGGTCAACACCAAAATCAGATTGATTATATTCTTTGCAGCCAATGATGGAGAAGCTCTATACAGTCAGCAAAAATAAGACTGGGAGCTGACTATGGCTCAGATCATGAACTCCTTATTGCCAAATTAAGACTGAAATTGAAGAAAGTGGAGAAAACCACTAGACCATTCAAGTATGACCTAAATCAAAACTCTTATGACTATACAGTGGAAGTGAGAAATAGATTTAAGGGACTAGATCTGATAGACAGAGTGCCTGATGAACTATGGCTGGAGGTTTGTGACATTGTACAGGAGACAGGACTCAAGACCATCCCCAAGAAAAAGAAATGCAAAAAAGCAAAATGGCTGTCTAAGGAGGCCTTACAAATAGCTGTGAAAAGAAGGGAAGTGAAAAGCAAAGGAGAAAAGAAAAGATATACCCATTTGAATGCAGAGTTCCAAAGAATAGCAAGGAGAGATAAGAAAGCCTTCCTCAGCAGTCAGTGCAAAGAAATCGAGGAAAACAATAGAATGGGAAAGACTAGAGATCTCTTCAAGAAAATTAGAGATATCAAAGGAACATTTCATGCAAAGATGGGCTCAAGAAAGGACAGAAATGGCAGGGACCTAACAGAAGCAGAAGATATCAAGAAGAGGTGGCAAGAATACACAGAAGAACTATACAAAAAAGATCTTCACTACCCAGATAATGACGATGGTGTGATCACTCACCTAGAGCCAGACAATAAACTGTGGAAAATTCTGAAAGAGATGGGAATACCAGACCCCTGACCTGCCTCTTGAGAAACCTGTATGCAGGTCAGGAAGCAAAAGTTAGAACTGGACATGGAATAACAGACTGGTTCCAAATAGGAAAAGGAGTACGTCAAGGCTGTATATTGTCACCCTGCTTATTTAACTTCTATGCAGAGTACATCATGAGAAACGCTGGGCTGGATGAAGCACAAGCTGGAATCAAGATTGCCAGGAGAAATATCAATAACCTCGGATATGCAGATGATACCACCCTTATGCCAGAAAGTGAAGAACTAGAGCCTTTTGATGAAAGTGAAAGAGGAGAGTGAAAAAGTTGGCTTAAAACTCAACATTCAGAAAACTTAAGATCATGGCATTCGGTCCCATCACTTCATGGCAAATAGATGGGGAACCAGTGGAAACAGCAGCAGACATTATTTTGGGGGGCTCAAAAATCACTGCAGATGGTGACTACAGCCATGAAATTAAAAGACACTTACTCCTTGGAAGGAAAGTTATGACCAACCTAGACAGCATAATAAAAAGCAGAGACAGTACTTTGCCAACAAAGGTCTATCTAGTCAAGGCTATGGTTTTTCCAGTAGTCATGTTTGGATGTGAGAGTTGAACTATAATGAAAGCTGAGTGCCAAAGAATTGATGCTTTTGAACTGTGGTGTTGGTCTTCACTCTTGAGAGTCCCTTGGACTGCAAGGAAATCCAGCCAGTCCATCCTAAAGGAGATCACTCCTGAGTGTTCATTGGAAGGACTGATGTTGAAGCTGAAACTCCAATACTTTGGCCACCTGATGTGAAGAGCCTACTCATTTGAAAAGACCCTGATGCTCGGAAAGATTGAAGGTGGGAGAAGAAGGGGACAACAGAGGATGAGATGTTGGATGGCATCACCGACTCAATGGACATGAGTTTGAGTAAGCTCCGGGAATTGGTGATGGACAGGGAGGCCTGGGGTGCTGTAGTCCATGGGATTGCAAAGAGCCCGACAGGACTGAGCAACTGAATGGAACTGAACTGAGTGCAGCACTTTAACAGCCTCATCTTTTAGGATTTGAAATCCTAACTGGAGGTGATGGAATTCCTGCTGAACTATTTCAAATTCTAAAAGATGAGACTGTTAAAGAGCTGCATTTGATATGCCAGCAAATCTGGAAAATGCAGCAGTGGCCACAGGACTGGAAAAGGTCAGGTTTCATTCCAAACTCAAAGAAGGGCAAGGCCAAAGGATGCTCAAACTACTGCATAATTACACTCATTTCACCTGCTAGCAAAGTAATAAAATTTTATTTTATTGAGTCTAAATGCTAGAAATACATAAAAACACAGAACCATCTTTCAGGAAATCCAGAGTCTAACAGGGAGACAGAACTAAACATTTTAATAGCGTGGTGTTAGTTCACCTACAGAAGATAGTCAAGATACAGCAAGACTATAAGGAAGGGAAGACCACAGAGGAAAGATACTTGTATTGGAATTTTAAGAAGACATAGGAGTTTGCCAAACGGATGAGGAGTGGTGGTCGTACAAGGATGGGAAGGTGATTCCAGGAAAATGTCACAGAATATTAAAAAGCATACTTACGAATAAATCAGTTTGGCTCACCAAGAAACCCAAAGTTTTGGGGGATGTCTGGATTACTGGACAGGAACAAAGGAACAGAAGGATAATAGAGCCAATAGGATCAGAGAATAACTATACTCGTATGTGTAAAGTCATAGTCAAGTATTCCAATTACACTCAGCATGAAGAAACTATTCACTTAACAGGAGATCAATGGTTCCCGTAGAGTTCAGAAGTGTTTGTTACTCAAGAACACAAGTGTGCTCATCTATGCAAAGACATTAATATATACAACAATGTTCTATAATTAACAGTATTGGCTATGAACATGATCTTATTCATTCTCCTCTGATTCTCACAAATCAACCTTCTGATTATTACTCAGCTTCCCATGCAGATTTATCTATGAGAGTGAAAAGAAATACATGTTAATGACCTGGGGAGTTCACGTCCTTCCTTCTTTCAGAGTTGTGCAAGGAGAAGGTTCAACAGATCTGAGTTAGATCCAGGCAAGAACAGACTGATACCCGAGCTGAGTGCCAAAGACTCCTTCTTCCTTTTGAGGATAAGCTTTATCTGATTTCCTTCTGTTCTTATTTGTTAACAGAAATTTTTCATAATGAATGAATGTTGTATTATACAACTTTAATACAACTATAAAGATGACCATATTTTTTACTGTTAGTGTAGTGAATTACAATGATTGATTTCCAGATATCAAAGCAACCCTGAACTCCTGAAATTACTTCAATATGGTTGTGATGTATCATATTTTTCATATTAAAAAGCTGAATTTTATTAAGAATTTTGCTCCTGTGTTCATGAATAATTGGCCTGTAATCTCCTTCCTTACAATGTGCTTGTCAGGTTTTTTTAATCAAGATTGGGCTGCCTCTTGTAATAATCAGAACACGCTAAATATTTGCTATGTTAGGACCACACAAGTGTCCCCAGATCCAGTTCTTTCCCTGTGTCTGGTTTTACAAAGGCTGAGGATAACCGCCGTCCCCCAGCCCCACCCAAAAAAAATACTGTGCTGCCTCAAAGAACAAATTGTGAAGTGTTCTCTCACTATTCTCTGGAAGAGTTCATGGAAGATTATATTATTTCTCCCTTGAGTGTTTGGCAGACTTTAGTGATGAAGTCATCTGAATCTGTAGTCTTTTCTACGGTAAGGTTTTAATTAGCAATTTATTTAATAGTTACGTGACTACATGGAATTTCTTTTGTGTCAGTTTTGATATGCTGCATTTTTCTGAGAATTGACATATTTAACCTAAATTCTAAAAATCACTGGATTAAATTTGTTCATAGTATCCTCTCAGGATCTTTTAAGTTTTTGTAAGATCTAAAATTGTGTCCATTTTTTCAATTCTGATTTGTGTCTCCTCTTTGTCCCCTGTATCTATAACTTTTGTCTGTGTCTTGTTTGTTCATGTGTTTTTAGATTCCACATATAAGTGAAACCATACAGTACCTGTCTTTCTCCGTCTGACTTATTTCATTAGCATAATATCCTTTAGGTCAATCCATGGTGTTGCAAATGGCAAGATTTCATTCTTTTTATGGCTGGGTAATATTCCATTATGTATACCACATATACCACATCTTTATTTGTTCATCCATTGATGGGCACATAGGTTGCTTTCATATCTCAGCTATTGTAAATAAAGCTGTAATGAACATAAGGGTACAGATATCTTTTTGAACTGGTGTTTCTTTTTTTTTTTTTTTAGATAAGTACTGCTGGATTTGTGGGATAGAACTGCTCGATTGTATGATAACTCTATTTTTAATTTTTTGAGGAACCTCCACGCTGTTTTCCATAGTGACTGCACCAATTTACATTCCCACCAACAGTGCACAGGGGTTCTCTTTCCTCCACAACCTCACCAGCACTTGTTTATAGTCTTTTTGATACTAGCCATTCTGATAGGTGTGAAGTGACACCGCACTGTGTTTTTGATTTGCATTTCCCTGATGACGTGTAATGGTGAACATCTTTCATGAGCCTACTGACCATCTGAATGTCTTCTTTGGAAAAACGCCTATTCAGATTCTCTGCCCACATTTTCTTTTGTCCACACTATGCAAAATGCAGGATCTTAGTTCCCTAAGCAGGAACTGAACCCATGCCTTCCACAGTGGAAGCAGAGAGTCTTAACCACTGGACTGCCAGGTTAGTCCCCCTCTGCCTATTTTTTAAGCTGGTTGTATAGTCTGTCTGTTTTTTTAATGTTGAGTTGTATGCATTCTTTATATATTTTGGGAATTAACCTCTTATCAAATATATCATTAACAAATATCCTCTCTCATTCAGTAGGTGGTCTTTTCATTTTATTGACAGTTCCCTTGTGATTTTTAGTTTGATGTATTTTTGCTTTTGTTTATTTTTGTTTTTGCATTTGCTTATTTTTGTTTGTGTTTCCTTTGCCTGAGGAGACATACCAAAAAGTATTGTTAAGGTCAATGTCAAAGAGCACGTTTGCATGCTAAGTCACTTCAGTTGTGTCCAACTCTTTGCGACCCTATAGGCCACAGCCTGCCAGGCTTCTCTGTCCATGAGATTCTCCAGGCATGAATTCTGGAGTGGGTTGCTATGCCCTCCTCCAAGGGATCTTCCCGACCCAAGGACCAAACCCACATCTCTTATGTCTTCTGCATTGGCAGGCAGGTTCTTTACCATTATTGCCACCTGGGAAGTCAAAGTAGCATACTGCCTATGTTTTCTTTTAGAAGACATATGGTTTCAGGTCTTACATCTAATTCTTTAATCCATTTGAGTTTATTTTTGTATATGGTGTGAGGAAGCAGTCCAGCATGATTTTTTTGCATGTAGCTGTCATTTTCCCAACACTATTTATTAAAGAGGCTGCCTTTTGCTCATTATATATTCTTGCCTCTTGCATCATAGAGTAAATGACCATATGAGTTTATTTCTGGGCTCTCAGTTTTATTCTACTGATCTGTGTGTCTGTTTTTGTGCCAGTAACATATTGTTTTGATTTCTATAGCTTTGTAGTATAGTTTGAAACCAGGGTATGTGATATCTCCAGCTTTGTTCTTCTTTCTCAAGATTGTTTTGGCTATTCAGGGTCTTTCATGGTTCCACACAAGTTTTAGAACTATTTTTTCTAGTTCTGTGAAAAATGCCATTGGTATTTTGATAGGAATTACATTGAATATTGATAGGAATTACACTGTAGGTTGCTTTTGGTAGTATGGACATTTTAACAATATTAATTCTTTCAATTCACAAGCATGGTGTATCTTTCCCATCTGTGTTATCTTCAAGTTCTTTCATCAGTACATTATAGTTTTCTGAGTACAGGTATTTCACCTTCTTAGTTAGATTTATTCCTAGGTATTTTATTTTTTGATGCAATTATAACTGGGATTGTTTTCTTTCTGATAGTTCATTGTGTATGGAAAAGCAATAGATTTCTGGATATTAGTTTTGTATCCTGCAATTTTATTCACTGATGAATTCCACTAGATTTCTGGTGGCATCTTGAGGATTTTCTATGTACAGCATCACATCATCTGCAAACAGTGGCAGTTGTACTTCTTTCTTTCCAATTTGAATAACTTTTGTTTCTTTTTTCTAATTTGCAGTAGCTAGGACTTCGAATACTATGTTGAATAAAAGTAATGAGAATGGGTATCCTTGTATTCTTCCTGATATTAGAGAAAATACTTTCAGTTTTTCACTGTTGAGGATGATGTTAGTTGTGGGCTTGTCATATGTAGCCTTTATTATGTTGAGGTATGCTCTTGCTATACCCAATTTACTGAGAGGGTTTTTTTAATCATAAATGTATGTTGAATTTTGTCAAAAGCTTTTTTTGCATCTATGTGATTTTTATTCTTCAATTTATGAATGTGGTGTATCACATTGATTGATTTTTGGATAATGAACCATTCTTGCATCTCTGGGATAAATCCCACTTGATCATGGTGTATGATCCTTTTAAAGTATGGCTGAATTTGTTTACTAAAATTTTATTGAGGATATATGATTTTTTTAAGATGTTGATCTCTTAAGTTCAATCACATTTTATCAATCTTATATTTTTACTCCCCTCCCCCCAGCACACACATTTAATGCTTTTTGTTTCATCATTTTAAATATATCATACCATTCCTTCTGGCCTGCAGAGTTTCTGCTGAAAATGATCTGAGAGCTTTATGCAAGTTCCCTTGTATATAACATGTTGATTTTCCCTTGCTGTTTTTAGTATTCTCTCTTTAATGTTTGCCTTTTTGAATATAATGTGTCTTGGTGTGGTCCTCTTTAGGTTGATCTTAATTGAGACTCTCTTTGTTTCTTAGACATGGATGTGTTTCCTTTCCTTGGTTAGGGAAGTTTCCAACTATTATGTTCTCTGATCCTTTCTCTTCTTCTTCTGTGGCTCCTATAATGTGAATGTTAGTATGCTTGATATTGCCCTAGAGGTCTCTTAAATTGTCCCTATATTTTAAAATTCTTTTTACTGTTCAGGTTGAGTGATTTCCACTTCTCTGTCTTCCAGTTTGCAGATCTGTTCCTCTGTATTATCTAATCTACTGTTGATTAGCTCTAGTGTATTTTTATTTCAATTATTATATTCTTCAACTGTGTTTGTTTTTTCTTTATATTTTCTAACTCTTAGAAGCTTCTGACTGCTCACTGTGTTCATCCATTCTTCTCCCGAGTTCTTTCAACATCATTATGATCATTACCTTGAACTGTTTGTAAGACATATTACTTATCTCCCTTCCACTTAGTTATTCTTCTGGGTTTTTTTTTTTTACCTTATTCCTTCATTCAGAACATATTCTCTGTCACTTCATTTTGCCTAATTCTCTGTTTTTATTTCTATGTATATGGTATGTTGTATTTTTAAGTTCTAGGATTTCCATTCTACTGTTTCCAGTTCTCTGACAAGAGTTCTCAATCTTGCCTTTTATATCCACGTCCCTACAAATAACTTAAGCATTAAATAAGTACAATCCCCATTCATGAGCCCTTCCCTTTCCATAAAAGTCCAGCTATGCACTAATAAGTATGACTCTGTAAGATAAGAACTTGAAGGAACTGTGTGCTATGCTACTTCTTCATTTCTAAAATTTCCCTTAATATTTCCCTTCAGATCAGATCAGATCAGATCAGTCACTCAGTCGTGTCCGACTCTTTGCGACCCCATGAATCGCAGCACGCCAGGCCTCCCTGTCCATCACCAACTTCCAGAGTTCACTCAGACTCACGTCCATTGAGTCAGTGATGCCATCCAGCCATCTCATCCTCTGTCATCCCCTTCTCCTCCTGCCCCCAATCCCTCCCAGCATCAGAGTCTTTTCCAATGAGTCAACTCTTCGCACGAGGTGGCCAAAGTACTGGAGTTTCAGCTTTAGCATCATTCCTTACAAAGAAATCCCAGGGCTGATCTCCTTTAGAATGGACTGGTTGGATCTCCTTGCAGTCCAAGGGACTCTCAAGAGTCTTCTCCAACACCACAGTTCAAAAGCATCAATTCTTCGGTGCTCAGCTTTCTTCACAGTCCAACTCTCACATCCATACATGACCACAGGAAAACCATAGCCTTGACTAGACGAACCTTTGTTGGCAAAGTAATGTCTCTGCTTTTCAAAATGCTATCTAGGTTGGTCATAACTTTCCTTCCAAGGAGTAAGCGTCTTCTAATTTCATGGCTGCAGTCACCATCTGCAGTGATTTTGGAGCCCCAAAAAATAAAGTCTGACACTGTTTCCACTGTTTCCCCATCTATTTACCATGAAGTGGTGGGACCAGATGCCATGATCTTAGTTTTCTGAATGTTAAGCTTTAAGCCAACTTTTTCACTCTCCACTTTCACTTTCATCAAGAGGCTTTTTAGTTCCTCTTCACTTTCTGCCATAAGGGTGGTGTCATCTGCATATCGGAGGTTATTGATATTTCTCCTGGCAATCTTGATTCCAGCTTGTGTTTCTTCCAGTCCAGCGTTTCTCATGATGTACTCTGCATATAAGTTAAATAAGCAGGGTGACGATATACAGCCTTGACGAACTCCTTTTCCTATTTGGAACCAGTCTGTTGTTCCATGTCCAATTCTAACTGTTGCTTCCTGACCTGCATACAAATTTCTCACGAGGCAGATCAGGTGGTCTGGTACTCCCATCTCTTGAAGAATTTTCCACAGTTTATTGTCATCCACACAGTCAAAGGCTTTGGCATAGTCAATAAAGCAGAAATAGACGCTTTTCTGGAACTCTCTTGCTTTTTCCATGATCCAGCGGATGTTAGCAATTTGATCTCTGGTTTTCTGCCTTTTCTAAAACCATCTTGAACATCAGGAAGTTCATGGTTCACATATTGCTGAAGCCTGGCTTGGAGAATTTTGAGCATTACTTTACTAGCGTGTGAGATGAGTGCAATTGTGCGGTAGTTTGAGCATTCTGTGGCATTGCTTTTCTTTGGGATTGGAATGAAAACTGACCTTTTCCAGTCCTGTGGCCACTGCTGAGTTTTCCAAATTTGCTGGCATATTGAGTGCAGCACTTTCACAGCATCATCTTTCAGGATTTGGAATAGCTCAACTGGAATTCCATCACCTCCACTAGCTTTGTTCATAAACCCTATATTTGCATTGTGTGGCATAGTAGTATGTATATGTTCATGCCCCTTTGTATAGTAAGGATGGAATGTGATAATTCCTTAATAGTGTTTTGGTATGCTTGCCAATAATACTCTTTTATCCCACTGCTTAATTGACATTATGTTTTCTAAATTATTTTCAGTTGTATTAATATAAATCATTTATCAAAAGATGAATTTCATTAAATGTGCTGGAAGAATCTAACTTCTAAAGTTTCAAAATGAAGGATAAGGTCCTGGAATATGACCATATCTGAAAGTCCTTGTTTCCTGTTTAAGCAGTTTCACTTTAGCTGAAACTGCAACTAGTAACTTTTTGAAAATTAATAATCAATCATGAATGGAAAAAGCCTTATAGTTTTATACTGTTTCTCATTTTACAAGTGAGGGAACCAAAGAAAGGTAATACATATATATATCCAAACAAACTTTTAAAGAGGAAAATGGTTATCAAAGAGGAGCTATCAAAATAATAATTTTCCTTATTTTATCATCATCTTTGTTTTGAATTGGCACTTTCATTTTTCATGAAAAGAAATAAAAATTACTCTTCTGAAGTAGAGAAACAGGTCCTCAAACTATTTTTATCTGAAGGCTGAGATTTATAACTTTTATATTTTATTTTTCTTAGACTAAAGATTTGTATTTTGGGAACTGGTAGTCCCTTCCTCTGACCACCAGTGAAAGTGGCATTAGCGCTCCTTATAGGAGTGTAACTATGAACAATACCTTGGCTTTTTACGATGTCTTGTTCTACCTCAGGTGCGGCACTCATAGTACACTCACAAGAAGTGTATCAAACAAAAGAAAGCAATAGATAGGATTTTCTCCTACTAAATCTGCTAAAATGCACTTAGTATCAATTATTATAACACAGCAATGAAGTCATATATGATCTTGCTTATGTTTCAAACTTTGAAAACATGCTTTTAAAAGCCTAAAATGCTAAGCAAGTGTGTGATCTTATGATTTGTTAGCATTTTATGTGGGTCCTGAAGAAAGAACCAAGTGGTCTTAAAAGCATAATCACTAACTCTACAATTAATATTTCACTAAGAATTAATTGAATAACCATGTCCTTAGCAGAAAATTAACCTATGCATTGCTGAACAAAAGTAATATAAAATAGCATAGGTTAAAAGTAGCTTATAAGCCATTAGAGAGTTAAAGAAAATCATTAAACCATGCATGAAAAAATTATTATACAGCTTATCATGCCCTAATATCAAGTGCTTATTTTGTAACATAATAAAGACCACTCAAGTTCACTGTGGATGAGAAGAATAAGTATCTTATTGTCCCAGTGACCAGAAATTTTATGACTGGAATTTAGGGCCTCATACTATCTGAAGTACAGTCATCTTCCTAGCTTTACCTTCTACTCTTCCCCTTCATGAATCCTGTGCTCCAGCCAAACACTGGCCTTACCCTGCATGCTTTGCTTACATCCTACTTGAAATGAATCATCTCTGCTTCTAATTTTACAGCCTTCAGAGACCAGCTCATATATCAACCTCTCCATGTAGCTGTCAATGGTTCTTCAGGACAAAAGTAATTTTCTTCCTCTGAAATTCTAGAATCCTCATGTAATCTTCTTCTATGGCATTTACCACCATACATTAGAGTTATTTGTCATATATCTTAGCTACTCTACAAGGCTGTAAACTACCTGTGAGCAGGGATCATATCTTATAGCGATTCTTTTAGGAGCCCTCCTGCTGTGAAGTCTTTCCAAAACATTTACCTTCATCTTCAGAGGAACAACTCTTTTATTTTGCACTCATTTCATCATCTTTGGTAAAATTTAATTATATCACGCAATAACAACTGCAATTCCAATCCCAAAGAAAGGTAATGCCAAAGAATGTTCAAACTACCACACAATTGGACTCATCTCACTCGCTAAAAGTAATGCTCAAAATTCTCCAGGCTTCAACGGTACATGAACCGTGAACTTCCAGATGTTCAAGCTGGTTTTAGAAAAGGCAGAGGAACAAGGGATCAAATTACCAACATCCACTGGATAATCCAAAAAGCAAGAGAGTTCCAGAAAAACATCGATTTCTGCTTTATTGACTAAGCCAAAGCCTTTGACTGTGTGGATCACAATAAACTGTGGAAAATTCTGAAAGAAATGGGAATACCAGACCACTGGCCTGCCTCTTGAGAAATCTGTATGCAGGTCAGGAAGCAACAGTTAGAACTGGACATGGAACAACAGACTGGTTCCAAATCAGGAAAGGAGGACGTCAAGGCTGTATATTGTCACCCTGCTTATTTAACTTATATGCAGAGTACATCATGAGAAACGCTGGGCTGGAAGAAGCACACGCTGGAATCAAGATTGCTGAGAGAAATATCAATAACCTCAGATATGCAGATGACACCACCCTTATGGCAGAAAGCAAAGAAAAACTAAAGAGCATCTTGATGAAAGTTAAAGAGGAGAGTGAAAAAGCTGGCTTAAAACTCAACATTCAGAAAACGAAGATCATGGCATCTGGTCCCATCACTTCATAGCAAATAGATGGGGAAACAGTTGAAACAGTGACAGACTTTATTTTGGGGGGGCTCCAAAATTACTGCAGATGGTGACTACAGCCATGAAATTAAAAGATGCTTGCTCCTTGGAAGAAAGTTATGACCAACCTAGACAGTATATTAAAAAGCAGAGACATTGCCAACAAAGTTCTGTCTAGTCAAAACTTTGGTTTTTCCAGTAGTCATGTATGGATGTGAGAGTTGGACTATAAAGAAAGCTGAGCGCCAAAGAATTGATGCTTTTGAACTGTGGTGTTGGAGGAGACTCTTGAGAGTCCCTTGGACTGCAAGGAGATCCAGTCAGTCCATCCTAAAGGAAATCAGTCCTGAATATTCATTGGAAGGACTAATGCTGAAGCTGAAATTTCAATACTTTGGCCACCTGATGCAAAGAACTGACTCATTTGAAAAGAACCTGATGCTGGGAAAGATTGAGGGCAGGAGGAGAAGGGGACGACAGAGGATGAGATGGTTGGATGGCATCACCGACTCTATGGACATGAGTTTGAGCAAACTCTAGGAGTTGGTGATGGACAGGGAGGCCTGATGTGCTGAAGTCCATGGGGTTGCAAAGAGTTGGACATGACTGAGCAACTGATCTGAAAAACAACTGAAACCAGGATAAAAAGCTTTGGAATAATCACAGCTGATCCTTAGTAAAAATGCAATTCAAAATGATGGGTATTAGGAGGCTCAAGAGGAAGGAGATATATATGTATATACTTATAGCCGATTTGCATTGTAGTATAGCAGAAACCAACACAACATTGTAAAGCAATTATCCTCCAACTAAAACCAAAGAAAAAAAATTTAAATAATTGGAATTATTAGATAGGAGTCTGCTATGAGGGATGGTTAACTTGCGTTAGGCATCAGTCTGTTTTACAGAGAAATCAGGGTGCTTTGGTTACACCAGCCAATTAGGTTTAATGGAAAATAACTTGAAAAAGCTCATATTTCTTTCTCTTTCATTTCTGGTTTCCACTCATCTATGCCCATGACATTTCTGTTTCAGATAATTTCAAAACTATGAAACATTCACTTTCAACTGATTTCACATTGAAGCCCAAGGTCAAGATTCATTCATCCAATTATTTATTGAGCTACAATTATGTACTAATTGCTATGTTAGGCACGATTTTTTTTTTTTTTTTTTTACAGCAAGACAACCATTTGGTGCAAATTTTCTAAAAGATCTTTACAGTCACTTTGCATTAACCAATGTGGTCTGAGCTATAGACCAAACTATAAGTTAATATTTTCTTATTTTGCTCTCTTGAAACCTATGATGATTTCAATGTTGCCACTACTAGAGGAAGCTCAACGGTAAAGCAGGTTAGGTGCTTGCCTCAGCCCTCACCTGTACACGAGCACCACTAGACACCATCAGCATTCCCCAGCCTGGCCTGAGAACACTTAGTATGTGAATGTTTTCCTGCTTCATCTACACAAGTGTGTACGAGTAAACTCTACTCACATCTTTTTAGCTTCTTTAAAGGAATCTTTCAATCTATAAAATATCTTAAAATACATGATAGCAATTTATTTCAACTTATTAGCTGGGACACTCATTTCTCACTCCAGGTGTTTCTTTCCATTTGGAAGGACATCTATTAGTGTAACACTCCTTCCTAGCTAGCTTCCCTCTATCTCTTCCCCATTCTACACTGTTAATTCTATTAAATACACAAGGTAGGTCCTCATGTGCAGAAGCCTGTACGTTTTCAGAGGTGATGACTGGGTATATAAACCCATGCATTTCTGAGATTAGGTATTAGAAAGCACACGGTTGTCCTACACCTAAGCCACATTCTTTGATATTAGCTTTATCAGTAATAAAGCTGATGTTCTGATCTCTATCTGCTATTCCTTTGATTACTTATCACTTGTTTCAGATCTTAGGCAGGGAAAAGAGGTAATTACACTTGCCAAAGTCCAATATAAATAAATGAACACATGTACAGCAGTTGGTAAAGCCCAAAGGACATCACTGGACAGCAAGAACAGATAGATAACCTATATGCTTGTCAGTATCCACCATAAACTGATATGGGGACCTATCAGACAGAGAAATTCGCCAGTCAGAACTCAGAAACACAACACCCTGATGGCAGAGCCATCCTTCACAAGCACACAGGCATGTGTCTCTTTATAAGAACAAGCTTTAAGAACTTTGTAATTACAATAGTTGACACGATGCTTTATAAGCAACACAGACAAATTTTTTTTTAATTTATTTTTAAACTTTACAATATTGTATTGGTTTTGCCAAATATCGAAATGAATCCACCACAGGTATACATGGTACAGCCATGACAAAAAAAAAAAAAAAAAAAAAATGTCCATGAGATGGAAAGAATAAGGACTGACAATATGACTCAGATTATACAAAAAAGAAAAAAAAAAAACACAGTAGTCATGTACAGATGTGAGAGTTGGACCATAAACAAGGCTCAGCAATGAAGAATTGATGCGTTCAAACTGTGGTGTTGGAGAAGACTCTTCAGAGTCCCTTGGAAAGCAAGGAGATCAAACCAGCCAATCCTAAAGGAAATCAGTCCTGAATATTCATTGGAAGGACTGATGCTGAAGCTGAAGCTCCAGTATTTTGGCTACCTGATGTGAAGAGCTGACTTGTTAGAAAAAACTCTGATCCTGGGAAAGATGGAGGGCAAAAGAAGAAGAGGGCGACAGAGGATGAGATGGTTGGCTGGCATCATCGACTTAATGAACCTGAGTTTGAGCAAACTCTGGGAGCTAGTAAGGACAGGGAAGCCTGGCGTGCTGCAGTTCATGGGTTTGCAAAGAGCTGGACACAATTTAACAACTGAGCAACAACAACAATGCAAAAAGATAATAGCTGGTATTCTTAAATACTTCAGGTTGCTCTGGCTTAGGGCTAATTTCCATCAGTTAACAGGAAGAAGGAAACCTGGATTCTAGTGCTTGCTTGGATGCTCACCCACTGTCTTGATTTTCAGCATGTAAACAAAACAACAAAGTCTCTATCTCATGTTGCTTAAATTTTATCAGAGGGGAAGACAGAGAATGAACAAATGTTAGGTGGTGATAAATGCTATGAAGAAAATAAAACAGGATAAATGGGAAAGAGGGCAATGGTTATGATTTGGAATGCTATATTATATACAGAAGGTGGTCAAGGATAACCTCACAATGAAAGAGATATTTGAGCAGAGATTTGAAGGCAGTGAGCATGCAAATATTAATAGCAGGAGAAAGAGCAGAGCAAACAACAGCATTAAAGTTGCTAAGATGAGACTGCTTGTCAAACTTGAACAGTAAAAATGGGAATGTATTGGAGTATAGCAAGCAGAAGGAGAGATGAGGTCAGAAAAGTAGGCAGGAGCTAGTTTACTTGAGCTTATAGTCCACAGAAAGGGTTTCAATTTCACTCCAAATGAGATGGTAAGCCACTGGACTGTCAGCCTTGCCATCTTCTAGCAACTTAGAGATGGGCAGCTACTCAGGCTGGTTGAGGTTCATTTATCCTCCTACCCTTCCTCAAGCAGGAATTTGAATCTTAAGCAGAGTGACTAGAATGGCACCTGGGCCAGATACTCAGTCTTTCTTGTTCCCTGGGCTCCACCCAGCACTCCCTTGGCTCCTGCCGGGTTCTCCAGTCTACCTGTGAGCTCTTTAAAGTTCTTCTAATAGATTGCATTTTCTGTTGGTATACAAAAAGTTGTTTCTTTGCTCACTATGAGCGATGGCTAACTTTCTACTGCTCTTGAGGGGCTTACAGGTAAGTCTCCATTTCCCAGCCTCCCTTGAGGTAGCTGTGGCCAGATGGCAGCCAAGTCATGGAGTTCTAGTCAATGGAAAGTGAGCCCTAGTAATGTATACCATTTCTAAGCTAAGATCTCCCAGGAGTGATCCTCTAGTTTTTCCCATGCACAGCTTGAAGCATGGCAACCTTAAATGCCACGTACTGAAGAAACCAGAGCTATAAGAGCTAGGGTGCCTCAGCCCCTCAGTCACTGCTTGGAGGAGAGCTGCCTAGCCAGGAATACCTGCAGTGTACTTTTAACTGAGCTTAAGAGAAACTTTTATTACACTAAGTCACTGACATCTGGTTTGTTACAGTAGCCAGGGCTATCTTATCTAATACCTCTTGTCTAAACCCTAACTACACCTCTCAGTCATCATTAAACATCTCACTCCAACATTAAACATCTGTACTGCTTGGCACAGAAAATATTTTTTGAGATATACAGAAATATAAAGTTAATTTTTATTATGTAAGTAAATGAAAATACTCTTGTCATTAAAAATTAATCTAACATTGATAGACAAAAAGTCTCCCATAACTACCACAAAACCCCTATTCCAGTCCTATAACCAGAGATAATGTAGTTACTCAGTAACATTTTGCAAATAAAAAAATTAAACAAAAACTGAGCCTAGTAAAATAAATAGTGGAAATTTCGCTTTTAAATTCTAACAAGTACTCATACTGTGCAAAGTAATGGGAATCTTAGAAGAGTAAGAGAATGTCTACCTGCTATGGGAGGTGTTACAGGACATGTCAGAACAATGAAATTACAGACGTCACTCATCTGCCCAGCGTTAACAGAGTAATCTGAATTTTGGAGAGAGTAATCAATTTATAAAAACTTAAGGAGTATCTACCCAGTCAGAGTCTGGCCAAGAGCTGGGGGTTATATCTCAACTGAACAAACTACAGGCAGACATCCATCTGGATCCCCCAAAGAGAAACATAAAAACTCACCCACTAAACTCCCCATTATTTTAGAAAACAAAGGGCAAAAGATGCCAGGTCTAGAGAACCAAAATCAATGACCTATGGTGTGACAGGGCTAGTTCACAGCTCAGTGACTACTTCAGAGCAGAACGTGGGCAAGTCAACTGTTTGTGGTCTTGGGAGCTCCTCAAGGGTGGGAGTTCCTGAGTGGCACCACTGACATTTTGGGGGTACATGTTGGGGTGGGGGGCTAGCCTGTGTGCTGAGGATGTTTAGCAGTATCCCTGGCCTCTACCTACTAGATGCCAATAGAATCCCACCTCTAGTTTCGACAACCAAAAATGTCTTCAGAATTACACTAGTTGAGGATCACTGGTATAGGCAGACCTAAGAGTGAAATAGAAAATAAATAATCAACTACAGGCAACATTAACCTTGGCTGAGGATATAAAGGAAAAAACCATGGAGGTGAAGAACATTCCATATTCTGGGATTCCCAGCTGAGGAGTTACATACAGGCTTAGCTCTTTAGCACTAGAATTCTTCAACAGCTACTGAGTATTAGCACAGAACAGAAACTGTGCCCCACCAGCCACGGCTGTCAAATTCCTGTGAGGGTTGAGTGGTGGTTACTAAGAGACAGAGCACTTCATCTGAATAGAATATGTCAGGCTGAGATCTTTTTAAAATAAACCAGTGAGTCAGGACAGACTTCTCCCCTGCTGTTTGGCAGACATTTTTTTTTTTTTTAACTACAATTATAACTCCATAAAAGCACAGAGGATGAGGGCTAATTGGTCCAATAAGTAGGAGAAAGCTGATCACGTTTCCTCATTTTCTTAGTTATCCTTCTGAATTTTTTCTTAAGTTTGCAACAGAGAAAGAACCATCAGATTGTGGCCTTGAAAATAAAAGTAATATATGTAAAAATAAAACTCAGCTCCTCTATTAGATGAAATGAGGGTTTGTCCACAGGCCTAGCATATAATGGCAATATTTTTCTTTTCTCTGTTGTTTTTTTAAAAGGAAATAACAGTAATAAAATACACAAAAGCCTCACTCCAGCAGATGCTAGTGAGAGACATTACTTTGCCAACAAAGGTCTGTCTAGTCAAAGCTATGGCTTTTCTGGTAGTCATGTATGGATGTGAGAGTTAGACCATAAATAGAGTGCCGAAGAACTTATGCTTTTGAACTGTGGTGTGGGAGAAGACTCTTAAGAGTCCCTTGGACTGCAAGGAGATCAAACCAGTCCATCCTAAAGGAAATTAACCCTGAATATTCATTGGAAGGACTGATGCTGAAGCTGAAGCTCCAGTACTTTGGATTGGATGCAAAGAACTGACTCATTGGAAAAGACTCTGACACTGGGAAAGACTGAAGGCAGGAGGAGAAGGGGACGACAGAGAATGAGATGGTTGGATGGCATCACCAACTCCATGGAGATGAGTGTGAGCAAGCTCCGGGAGTTGGTGATAGACAGGGAAGCCTGGCATGGTGCAGTCCATGGGGTACAAAGAGTCAGACACAACTGAGCGACTGAACTGAACTGAAGTGAGATGAGTAGGGCTAGGTGAAAATCCTCCCAGCTCTGGAGATTCCAGGGGAGGAGACTTCTGCCCGTGTCAGCAGAGAGGCTTTGCGGCCAGTGGGCTGGCTGTCCTGGGGCTATGTGGATGAATCTCACAGAGCTACACCCCCAGAGGCATATGGAGGGCGCCCTCCACCCATGGACAGACCATCACAGACAGTATTGTGTGCTTACCTATAGTGAAAGTCGCTCAGTCGTGTCCAGCTCTTTGCGACCCCTTGGACTATACAGTCTATGGAACTCTCCAGGCCACAATACTGGAGTGGGTAGCCTATCTCTTCACCAGGGGATCTTCCCAACCCAGGGATTGAATCCAGGTCTCCTGCACTGCAGGTAGATTCTTTACCAGCTGAGCCACCAGGGAATCAGAGGGATACAAGAGGGAAGAGGGAGAGAAGCCAGACCAGAACACTCTGACTCAGCGACAACCAAACACCTCCTCTTTAATTCCCAAGGGCTCCTCCATGGACTTTTGACCTAGTCCCCAAACTAATGCTGCCAATAATTCCTCAAGGAAAATTAATCCATGACATTACAGTTAAGGACAAATCTTTAGACATTTTCTGCTAGTTTCTGCAAGTGTGATATTAGGGAGTCTTTTGTGCACAAAGAAAATGTTTAGAAAAATTTTCAATCTCCATTTTTCTTTATTCTCAAATCAATGATCTATAAATACTGTGTGGGATGCTTTACCTGTTTTAAAAATGCATTTTTAATCTCCCTCTCCAATGCAGCCCTAACACTAGAGAATTGCAATCTGAAAGATTCATCTCTCGAGAACACAGTTTACGAAGTCTGCTCATAAAATCTACATTGATAACTTTGTGTCTCTCCTTTTTAAGTTTCCAAGCAATTATCTGGGCATTCTACATTCTTACACTCTTCTCCTTTTAGTGGTTATCACACTTTAATAGGTTTCTCTTGTGAAACCTATATGCAGGTCAGGAAGCAACAGTTAGAACTGGACATGGAACAACAGACTGGTTCCAAACAGGAAAAGGAGTACGTCAAGGCTGCATATTGTCACCCTGGTTATTTACCTTATATGCAGAGTACATCATGAGAAATGCTGGGCTGGAAGAAGCACAAGCTGGAACCAAGATTGCCGGGAGAAATCTCAATAACCTCAGGTATGCAGATGACACCACGCTGGAAGTGAAGAGGAACTAAAAAACCTCTTAATGAAAGTAAAAGAGGAGAGTGAAAAAGTTGGCTTAAAACTCGACATTCAGAAAACGAAGATGATGGCATCCGGTCCCATCACTTCATGGTAAATAGATGGGGAAACAGTGGAAACAGTGTCAGACTTTATTTTCTTGGGCTCCAAAATCACTGCAGATGATGACTGCAGCCATGAAATTAAAAGATGCTTACTGCTTGGAAGGAAAGTTATGACCAACCTAGATAGCATATTCAAAAGCAGAGACATTACTTTGCCAACAAAGGTCCGTCTAGTCAAGGCTATGGTTTTTCCAGTGGTCATGTATGGATGTGAAAGTTGGACTGTGAGGAAAGCTGAGCGCTGAAGAATTGATGCTTTTGAACTGTGGTGTTGGAGAAGACTCTTGAGAGTCCCTTGGACTGCAAGGAGATCCAACCAGTCCATTCTAAAGGAGATCAGTCCTGGGTGTTCTTTGGAAGGAATGATGCTGAAGCTAAAACTCCAGTACTTTGGCCACTCATTGGAAAAGACTCTGATGCTGGCAGGGATTGAGGGCAGGAGGAGAAGGGGACGACAGAGGATGAGATGGCTGGATGGCATCACTGACTCGATGGACATGAGTCTGAGTGAACTCCGGGAGTTGGTGATGGACAGGGAGGCCTGGCGTGCTGCAATTCATGGGGTCGCAAAGAGTCGGACACGACTGAGCGACTGAACTGAACTGAACACTTTAATATACTCTGTCATGTTAGGTTGGCGGTAGGGTACCTGGTTCCTAGAAAGTGGAAAACAGACCAGCAGCAGCCTGTTGAGAACTAGGAGGTGAAGACCTATCTGATAGTCTCATCATCAGGCTCAAACACCACCACTAGGAAGAAAAAAGGAGCCTTTTATATACCACAAAATGAAGATGATAAGACCAACACCATATACAGAGTGAGTGAGTGAGCGAGTGAAGTCGCTCAGTCGTGTCCGACTCTTTGCGACCCCATAGACTATAGCCTACCAGGCTCCTCCGTCCACGGTATTTCCCAGGCAAGAGTACTGGAGTGGGTTGCCATTTCCTTCTCCAATACAGAGTGAAGTAAGTCAGAAAAACAAATATTCTATATTAACATATATATATGGAATCTAGAAAAATGGTACTGATGAGTCTATTTGCAAGACAGGAATAGAGATGAAGACGCAGAGAATGAACTTGTAGACACAGGGGGCAGAGAGGGTGGGGCGAAACGAGAGTAGCATTGGCATCTATATACTACCACGTGTGAAATAGGTAGCTAGGGGGAAGTTGCTGGACATTAGAGGGAGTCCAGCCCAGCGCTCTGTGATGACCCAGAAGAGTGGGGCAGGGCGGGAGGTGGGAGGGAGGTTCAGGAGGGAGGGGGCTGTGTATACCTGTGGCTGACTCACATCGATGTATGGCAGAAACCAACACAACACTGTAAAGCAATTATCCTCCAATTAAAAAGAAAAAACCAACTCCGTAAAAGCAAGTCTCTCAAATTTCAGAGGGAAAAAGAAAGATATTGAATACAATTCGTATTGATACATATTCTACATTCTCACAAGAGAATGAAAGTGGAAAATGCAAACGTCTTAGGATTACATGGAAAATGATTTTGACCTTGAGGACCGCTCTGAAACGGACCGCGCTTTGAGAACCACTGTCACCGAGCCTCCTAGCTAATGGTTAAGCGAGCATTCCACCACAGGCTATAACACTTTACCCAACACCGTGTCATTGAACATTTACTGTTTCCGAGTCTCCGCCATTACAAAAGAAGCCACAACAAACATCCTTATAGACAGCCCTGACTGCACATTCGCTTCCTTAGTATTAACACCACAGGAAGTAGAATTTAAGGATCAAAACCAGTTTTTTTTTAGACTTTTTATACACATTGTCAGTGTTCCCTCCAGAGAGGTTTATTAATTTGCATCCCTATCAACACTGCAGACCATGTGAATCCCATCCTGAGGGCTGTTTTTAGAAAATCAAAATGTGACTGAGCTGGCTGTTCGCGAGCTCCCTCTTAGATGAAATGTAATACTTGAGATTTCTTGGAATTCTCTGCTCACAGAGTACTTCTCTGATGATTCTACTGCGGTGTTATTTACTGCCACTTTGAATTAGTACGTTAGTATTCCCATGTGATACTTCCACTTGACAACAGGTTTCTTGAGACAGAAGCCATGCCTCATTATCACAGAATACACCACAGGGCCACACACATGGGGAAGAGACAGTAGTGGGCAATCGTGGAAAGAACGTTTTTCACCTCAGCAGACAGACCTGGGTTTAATCGTGGCCTCCCCACTTACTAGCTGTGCGAACTGGGGCAAATGACTTCCCTGTCCTTCCCTGAGCTTGAAGGTCATCATGGTAACAGGGAGACTAACATGCACTTCGTAAGGCAGCTGTGTTGCAATGCTATGTGTAAAACACATTATACCACACTAGGCAAATAACAAATGTGCCATTCGTTTGTTCTCTTCCTTTCCCTTTCCAATGCTGAATTAACCTTGTGAAATCCGAACTCCGAGGATCCGCAAATTCACTTTGATTTCTGAACAAGGCTATACTTCAGACAGACAGACGGCATCTCGTTAACAGTGATTACCTCTGGAAAGTGTAGCTAAGCAAAACTGACGAGCTTTCTCATTATTCCCCCCTGCATCACTCAATCGTCACTCTCTCAGTCAGTCAGCACCTAGAAGTGTGTACTGTGTGTTCCAAAGACAGATTACACCCAGTCCCTAAACAAAACAGAAATGTAAAAGGAAACCCTTTTTAGTGCCAGAATGCTACTTCTCTGATCACACCAAAACCTGAATTTGGAGAAAAGCCATTCACAAACTTATGCTGAAAGAGCTAGGCCAACTGTGCATCTCGGTGAGTGCGGGGACGTCACCCCAAGACCTCCTCTGGTTCAAAGCTGACACTTACTGCAGTGGGGCTTTAGGACCGGGATATTTTAATGTGGCCTTGAAATGGATCCAAATACGAACAAGAAAGCTGTGACGTTTTATGATAACCTGATCAAGGAAATTGAGAAAAGACCCTGGTGAGATAGGTGCAGTCCACGTTGAAGTTCACTCCTGGTTTTACCTCAAAATTTAAACAAAGCACAAGTCAAGGAGAGTTATTTGCGCATCTGGGCGTGCACCCTAACTAAGGTGTGGGGTGAGGAGTGTTCTCTGGGGAATAGCATTGCTAGAGATGGCAGTACGAACCCAAGAAAATACTCAAGCCAAGAGGTCCTGACAAGTTATATGAAGGGAGGGAAGGGGAACTGACACTTGTTCACACTCTGCTCTGTTCCAGGCCCATGTGATTTCCCTGTGCATTCATATTCTCATTCACCCCATCCCCACACACATATACATTGTGCAGAGTCTGAGGCTCAAAGAGGTCAAGTGGTTCTCAGCAGTATATTCTGGAGAACTGTGCATGCTCGGGCATTAACAACTTCAAGGGAGACACAGAGAAACTCTGAGGCTCTGATGCTTGAGGTCAAACTGAGATTGTTTAGGAACTTTTCATACCAGTACCTGAATGCTGCTGCTGCTGCTGCTAAGTTGCTTCAGTCGTGTCTGACTCTGTGTGACCCCATAGACAGCAGCCCACCAGGCTCCCCTGTCCCTGGGATTCTCCAGGCAAGAATACTGGAGTGGGTTGCCATTTCCTTCTCCAATACATGCATGCATGCTAAGTCACTTCAGTCGTGTCCGACTCTATGCAACCCTATGGAGAGCAGCCCTCCAGGCTCCTCTGTCCACAGGATTCTCCAGGTAAGAATCCTGGAGTGGGTTGCCACTTCCTTCTCCCAGTACCTGAATGGTATATGCTAAAGTTGGTGTTAGTTCATCACAAACCTCTCTTCAGGCCTATAACTCTATGTTAGTAGACCTTAAAATATAGGCAATGGGAAGACACGTGGATAGGAAGGATTATTACCCTTAGATCTGAGATGGGTTTTAAAAAAATATGCTGGGGTCATGATACACCAATGGCAGCTTTGGGTTTCAGTAGCATGGCTATCAATATTCAAAGGTGTCCTGATGGTGAGAAAAAAGTATTTCTGGGACTGTGGGTCATGACTGCAGCTTTACAGGTTTTTCTGACTAGCCCTGAGAAAACAGCACATGTGTAGCGAAGGTCTGTAGGGGGACAAGGCTGTTAGAAGTGTTAAGAAGAGGTGAGGGACTATGCATGTTAAGAAGCAAATGCCCTCATTCTAGCTTAAATAGATGGTTTATCTTTAGGAAACAGAGATGTCTCATGAAATCACAGGGCAGGCAGGAGAGGTGTCCAGGCCTCACAGGGAAGAGGAAAAAGGAAAGCCACCAGGAACAAGGAAACTCCTTGTATTTCTGTCTCTCTGTGTGTGTCTCCCTCCCCATTAGCACAGCTGCTTCTGTTTCTCTTGCACATGGCTCAACACAGCTGCCACCAAATGGCACCTGCAGTTCCAGAGTCTACGAAGTTATCCTGGAGTTCTTAATTCTTTGTAACAGACCATTCTTTCCCAAGGAGATTAAGAGATACACCAAAAGCAAAAGCAGAGGCTCCTGGCTTTCTGAAAATGTGTTTTATTGCTTCTCCCTCTTCCCATCTCTAGATTCCGAGGAACAAAGAGACAGGGATGGAAAAAGTGACGTGATTTCACCTCTGGCTGTTGGCCTAGCCTGCTTTGAAGAAGGACGGAGCCCTCATGGGTAACAAACAGGTTCAAACAACTTTCACTCTCTTATAGATGGGTAGAAACAAGGTGTGAAAGTGAAGTGCAAGCATTAGTCGCTCAGTTGTATCTGACTCTTTGCAATGCCATGGACTGTAGCCCACCAGGCTCCTCTGTCCATGGAATTCACCAGGCAAGAATATTAGAGTGGGTAGCCATTCCCTTCTCCACAGGATCGTCCCAACCCAGGGATCAAACCCAGGTCTCCTGCATTGCAGGCAGATTCTTTAAAATCTAAGCCACCAGAGAAGCACAGATTGGAAACAATATTGTACTCACAGAATTCTGAGCCAGTCATTCCTTGTGGGTGCTCTATTTTGGGTGGATTGTTTTAAGGTTTTAGAAACTCATTTGGGTGATCCTGTATTCAGAGACCTAGCCTTCCTCTCTGTAAAGGGTCTCCTCAAAATCCATTCTCCATACAGAAGTCCTTCTTCAGCCACAGTTTCCCTTTCTATGTTTCAGCTACCCACAGTCAGTGATGATCCAAAAATACCAAAAGGAAATTTCAGAATTGAGTTTCCAACCACATATCATTCAGAGCAGCATGATCAAATTTTGCAGCACCCTACTCCATCCCACCCAACACGGACATCGTTTGCTCCTGACACCCAACCACCAACATCACCCCAGCTCCATGACCCAGGGCCACCCAAAGCTGATGATGCTCCTTTTGACATAATGTCAGGTCTAAAGTAGTCTACATCACAGTGTCAGGTCATCTACATCCCTTTGTCTCATGTCACAGGCACTTTACCATCTCACAGGACCACAAGAAGAGTGAATGTAATACAGTAAGACACTTTGAGCTCGCCACCACGAGAGAGTCCATAAGCCCCCGCAAAAGATCCTGCGGGGCGCTGTGGAGACCCCTCGAGCCACAACTAAGACCTGAACAGCCAAATAAGGAAACACGCTTGTTTTTAAAAAAGGTATTTTGAGAAAAAGATCACATTCACACAACTTATTACAGTATATTGTTGTAACTGTTCTATTTGTGTTATTAGTTATTGTTGTTAATCTCTTACTGTGCCCAACTTGTAAATTAAACTTTACTGTACATATGTGTATATTGGAAAAAACATAGCATGTAATAGGGTTCAGTACTATCTGTGATTTCAGGGAACCACTGGGAGTCCTGCAAAAGATCTGTGTATAAGAGTGGACTACTGTATTCTGGATCCCTGCCCCGACAGATAGCTTTATTTATTTAGCATTAAATACCTTTTTTTTTTTTCTGCATACCATCCCAGACACCAAATTATGCTCAGCAATTTGGACAGCTTACAAATGTAAATTAAAAACTTTCTTTTTGACTAATAGAAAAATAAACTAATAATCTTCAAAAACATAACAATCAATATTCTATGACAAAATATTATTTAAAAGATCAAAATAACATCTAATAGACCTCCAAAAAGGTTGAGACCTGTCTTCAAACCCTTCAAAAACTAGCTAAACAGAATCCATGTCTCCATTTCTAAATTACCAGAAAAGAGAATCTGACATTACTTGAGTCTCATTTCTCCCCCTGACCAGGGTCAGAGTAGCCCAACTTGTGAGTCAGAACACAATTGTCCAGAGGAGGACTGACCTAGAAGTCAGTCCTTCTAAATTAATTAGAAGGCAATTAATTTTCTGATAATAGTAAACAGTTAACAGATTTTAATAGGGCTTTGAGACCCCAAAGTATAGATACCAAGGTATCAAGATAGGCCATGCTAAGAACTAAATGAAAGAAGTGTTTGTATTTATCATAAAATGGAAAGTTAAAGCTGGAATACACAGGGGTAGTCAGATGCAGCTGATATTTAATGGAAAAGGTCAGGTCAGTTCAGTTCAGTTGCTCAGTCGTGTTCAACTCTTTACGAACCCATGGACTGCAGCACGCCAGGCCTCCCTGTCCATCATCAACTCCCGGAGTTTACTCAAACTCATGCCCATTGAGTTAGCGATGTCATCCAACCATCTCATTCTCTGTTGTCCCCTTCTCCACCCGCCTTCAATCTTTCCCAGCATCAGGGTCTTTTCAAATGAGTCAGCTCTTCGCATCGGGTGGCCAAAGTATTTCAGCTTCAACATGAGTCCTTCCAATGAATATTCAGGACTGATTTCCCTTAGGATGGATTCTATACAGTCAGCAAAAACAAGCCCGGGAGCTGACTGTGGCTTGGATAATGAACTCCTTATTGCCAAATTCAGACTTAAATTGAAGAAAGTAGGGAAAACCACAAGACCGTTCAGGTATGACCTAAATCAAATCCCTAATGATTATACAGTGGAAGTGAGAAATAGATTTAAGGGACTAGGTCTGACAGAGTAACTGATGAACTATGGACAGAGGTTCATGACACTGTACAGAAGACAGGGATCAAGACCATCCCCAAGAAAAAAGAAATGCCGAGGTGAGAGCTGGGGCCATATAGAGCTGCTGGGATGGAAGCAGCAACAGTACAAACCATGCCATCTAGTGCCCAACGGTAATGACAAGTGCTTCCTTACCAGGAAACTGTTTTAAAACAAACAACAGCTTTATTGTGATAAAACTCACGTACCATACAATTCAACCACTTAAAGTGTGTAATTCACTGGTTTTTAGTATATTCACAGAGTTGTGCAACCATAACCACTATCAAGTTTAAACATTTACATTACTTTAAAATTAACCCCACATCCCTTAAGTCCTCCTATGATTCCTCCCTGATCTCCCTCTATGGAACCGCTAACCTACTTTCTATCTCCAAAGATTTGCCTATTCTGGACATTTCACATAAATGGAAATATACAATCTGTGATCCTTTGTGTCTGCCTCCTTTCACATAGCATACTGTTTTCAGAGTTTATTGTTTCATGTTTTATAAAAAAATCAGTATTTTATTCCTTTTTATGGTTGAATAACATTCCATTGATGAATATACCACATTTTATTCATTCAATAGTTGAACATTTCAGGTATTTGCACTTTTTGACCATTATGAATACTGTTGCTAGGAGCACTTGGGTACAAGTTTTTATGTGGACATATGTGTTCTCTTCATATTTATCTAGAAGTGGAATTGCTGGGTCATACGGTAACTCTATGTGTAATTGTTTGAGGAATTGCCAGATGGTTTTCCAAAGCAGTTGCACAATGTTGCATTATGTATTTTGCAACAGTAGTATATGGGGATTATGATTTTTCCATATTCTCACCAACACTTGTTATTATATGTCTTTTTGATTACAGTCACCCTAGCAAATTTGGAAAACTCATCAGTGGCCACAGGACTGGAAAAGGTCAGTTTTCATTCCAATCCCAAAGAAAGGCAAGCCAAAGAATGCTCAAACTACCGCACAATTGGACTCATCTCACACGCTAGTAAAGTAATGCTTAAAATTCTCCAAGCCAGGCTTCAGCAATACGTGAACCATGAACTTACAGATGTTCAAGCTGGTTTTAGAAAAGGCAGAAAACCAGAGATCAAATTGCCAACATCCACTGGACCATTGAAAAAGCAAGAGTTCCAGAAAAACATCTATTTCTGATATATTGCCTATGCCAAAGCCTTTGACTGTGTGGATCACAATAAACTGTGGAAAATTCTGAAAGAGATGGAAATACCAGACCACCTGACCTGCCTCTTGAGAAACCTGTATGCAGGTCAGGAAGCAGCAGTTAGAATTGGACATGAAACAACAGACTGGTTCCAAATAGGAAAAGGAGTACATCAAAGTTGTATATTGTCACCCTGCTTATTTAACTTATACACAGAGTATATCATGAGAAACGCTGAGCTGGAGGAAGTACAAGCTGGAATCAAGATTGCTGGGAGTAATATCAATAACCTCAGATATGGCAGAAAGTGAAGAGGAACTAAAAAGCCTCTTGATGAAAGTGAAAGAGGAGAGTGAAAAAGTTGGCTTAAAACTCAACATTCAGAAAACGAAGATCATGGCATCTGGTCCCATCACTTCATGGCAAATAGATGGGGAAACAGTGGCTGACTTTTATTTTTCTGGGCTCCAAAATCACTGCAAATAGTGACTGCAGCCATGAAATTAAAAGACGCTTACTGCTTGGAAGGAAAGTTATGACCAACCTAGATAGCATATTGAAAAGCAGAGACATTACTTTGCCAACAAAGGTCCGTCTAGTCAAGGCTATGTTTTTTCCAGTGGTCATGTATGGATGTGAGAGTTGGAGTATAAAGAAAGCTGAGCGCCAAAGAATTGATGCTTTTGAACTATGGTGTTGGAGAGTCCCTTGGACTGCAAGGAGGTCCAACCAGTCCATCCTAAAGGAGATCAGTCCTGGGTGTTCATTGGAAGGACTGATGTTGAAGCTGAAACTCCAATCCTTTGGCCACCTGATGCGAAGAGCTGACTCATTTGAAAAGTCCCTGATGCTGGGAAAGATTGAGGGCAGGAGCAAAAGGGGACAACAGAGGATGAGATGGTTGGATGACATCACCGACTCGATGGACATGGGTTTGGGTGGACTCTGGGAGTTGGTGATAGACAGGGAGGAATGGCATGCTGCAGTTCATGGGATTGCAAAGAAACAACAGAGCAACTGAACTAAACTGAAGCAGGTATGAAGTAGTACCTTATTGTGGTTCTGATTTATATTTCCCTGATAGCTAATGATGGTGAGCATCTTTCCATGTGCTTATTGGACATGTATATATCTTCCTTGGAGAACTGTTGATTCAGATCCTTTGCCCATTTTTAAGATGGATTATTTGTCTTTTTTATAATTATGTTGTATAGTTCACTGGATCAGTTTTAAGGCATGGTTTTATAGGTCGTTCCTGACTACCTAAACCTACTTTTCCACAGTTCTCATTATTCTGTGAGCTACCAATATTCTTCGAATAAAACCATTTTCTCCTTAAATCTGTCACAGGTAGTTTCTATTGCAACTGAAAACCCTGACTGACAGACTCTGGAACCCAAAGCAGCACCTTCACCTAGAGAAAATCACTTACTTAAGGCTCTGCTCACGTAAGGCATTTGCTCAGTGGCAGTATTGTTACTAAAGCTTGGGTTTCTGAATTCATGATTTTAAATTCTTAAACTATGCAAACTCAGTTCCACAGCAATTTAGGGGATTGACAAGTGGAAACTTTAGCAGGCTGAGCAGCAAGTAGGAACTGGAGCAAAGAGAAAGAGAATAACCTTAAGAAGTGGCTGCCATTTCTTGCCATTTTCCTCCAAGATAAAGTAGGTTGTTGACTATTGTAAGTTATTCAGATGATAAGGCCCTGACAGATGCTGGCAGTCCTCTGCCTTGGTCCTGCATCTCCCTGTCAACAATCTAGGTTGCTATCCAGGGATTCCATGAGGATTTTCCTTCAAAGCATCAATATGTAAATAAAATAAGACTCCTGATTCGATCAGCCTGAAACAGGAGGGAAGAGGGCAGGGCACAATCTTGAAAAGAATGACATAGCCCTTGAAGATGCAACATAAACTGGTTATACCCAACTAGGTCCAAGATGGAGAAAGATTCGACTCCCAGTAGATCTTGAGCCTCATTATATGCTCGTTGTAATACATTAACACATTAAATGACACACTCATCAATGCCATGGCAGTTTCAAGGCTGACCATAAAAGGCCAAAGGGTGGATGGTGGCCCAAATCCTGGAAATCTCCATCCCTTCTCCAAGATAGCTAGAATAATCCTCCCACTCATTAGCCTATGAAATTATCCAACCCCAAAAAACCAACCACCCCATATTTCACCTTTGAGATCCACTGCATTCTGTCTATGGACTGTGTATCTCTCTAAATGAATCTACTTCTTACCTATCACTTTGTGTCTCGATGAATTCCTTCTGTACTGAGACAAAGAACCTGAACTTCAGCAAATCCTGAGACCAAATGTGTGATCTCAACGAAAGACAGGGGTTCAAATCCCAATCTGAGTTTTGGCTGTGTTTGAGTCCCGACCCACATGTTCAAGCCCCAATGTGAGTTGCACAGTTTCAGGCCAAGTGAACTACACATTTGGTTATCAGGCAATTTTAGTTCAGATATCAACACTGCTAATTCTGTGCATGCTTTCCCCCCACCCCCGTGCCTCTCTTGTATCCTGACGCTAAGGAGTCAAGGAAGTAAGAGTATGGCTCCCTCTCAGGGCCGGGAGTTTGGAGAAAGCTGCCTTCTGCACCTGTCCCCCCAGCTCTCCCCTCTGAGCAGGACAGACAGGGGCACAGCCACAGTGCCAGTCTGCCTGCAGTGCCCTCTCACTCCTCTTCAAGTGCTCTCCTTCCCCTTCCTGGTCCCCTCTTCTCTCAGCAGGGTCTCTGAGATTCTACATTTGAAGGGACTTTTCCCGAAGGGAATTCAATCTAAAATAGATGCTGATAGGTTTAAACTATCAACTTTCTCAAAGACATTTGCATTTCTACACCATTAACCTCTCCTATTGACTTTCATCTTCCAAATTCAAAGCCCACTCTTAGTTCTCATTCTCCATGGCCCTGTTTGGGCACCTAAGAACAAGATGCTCCACACCTAAGTGGTATCCATCTGAGAGGAGGAAACCTGAGATCCTGGAGTAAAACAGTTTGTTGTGCAAACCCCTCGCCTAACCACCATTTCTTAAGCATCTACTGTGTGCCTGACACTTTGCTCGAGCTGCTGGGGATGCAGCAGAGAAGAGAAGCAAGACCCTGCCCTCATGCAGTCTCCACTCTAGCGGGAGCAAAACCCAGTAACCACACAAAAACATACCATTCAGACAGTGATAGTGCCGTGAAGAGGAATGTGAAACAGTGAACGGAGGGATAGCAAAAGATGGGAAGACAGCCCGCTGGGCAGGCTGTCCAGCGTGCAAGCCTCTTGAAGAAAGTGGCATTTGTGCTGAAATGGATTTGGGGAAGAAGGGTCCCAGGAAGAGAAAACAGCAAGTTCCAGGAGGCAGGAACAGGCTTAGCACAGCACACAGGAGGTTCAGAAAGAAGCCAGCGTGGCTGGAATGCAGTGAACATAGAGGAAGGGTACAGGATGAGCCAATAAGTAAGCAGGTCAGGTAGGGCCTTGGAAGCTATGGGGTTCCAAGAGAGGTTATCTTGCCCCAAGTCACATGGTTGATAAATGGCAGGGCCAGAATATAAACCAGGTCTTTTCAATCATATCAAGTGTTTTTGCATTGTAATCTGGGTTATGCCCAAAATGGTGCTGGATGAAGAGAGAAGTTACTGAAGTCCTTCATGGAGATCCCAAAACTCTAAGAAGAGACAGACTGTTGTCTCACTCTCTTTCCTCATTCTCTCTTGAAAAAAAGAAAAAGAAACTAGATATGAAAAATTCAGAGTGTATCATGCTAAATCAAATACAAATTCTGTCTTTTAAACAGAGAATCTGAATTTTATAGATATTACAAGTAAACATCTATTGAACATTTATCATATGATCCCATAGAGCATGCAGCAAAGTTATTTTGGTGTTGCTATGTTTGACCTTATGAAAATTCAAGCACACAGTATTGCCTAACATCTATTTTTAAACGTTAAGTCCTACTCTCCCTATTACATAGTAGGAAACTTAATATAGCTGAGGTGCTAGTTAGGATTAGCTACTACATAGATTATCTGGAACTTTCATGCTTTGCTTATAAAAGGAGAAATAAATTGAAATAAATATTTTTAAAAGTAAATTTATACACTAATAAAAAAAGAAATTAGCTAATACAAACAGATGTGTGTACAGTCTTGAGATGAGCACTGAACTCATGAGAGTTCCAGCACTGCCTCTGCCAATAGACTAGGGTCATAATCCTAGTATACTTATTAGCCATCTGACGTTGGGTAAATTACTCAAGATTCCCTTTTCTTGTCCATCAAATGGGGGTGAAAACAGTACCTCTATCATAGAGCTACTGTGGAAATAACCCAAACTAACAAGTGACCATGCGTGGAATAGACTATCTATTCCTTGAGTTGATGTTGGTTTCCGTTCCTTCTCTGGGTCTCTTGTTTACTCATCAGAAGCATAAACAGGTCAGGGAAATGGTGCTAAAGTCCTGTCTAGCCTAAGTATCATCAGCAGCCAGGCTTTCCTGCAATATGTGGACCACAGGGCAATGACACCTTCTGCTGTAGGCAGATAGAGAAGTTGCTAGCAAGATGACTGGGAGACTGACAGAAAACTCCTACAGAAACGAGCAAGGAGGCTTCAGAGACTAGGACTTGAAGGACCAGTATCCTATCAGAATCCTGCCTCTGCTCTCCAGGTCCAATTCATTTTACCAACACATTCACTTCAACTAAGTACTTGTGAAATTACTTGTTTAACATCTGCCCTCTCCAGAGACTAACTTCTAAAGGTTAGGAACTCTGTCTTCTTCACTCTGCCAGTTGTTGTCATTGTTGTTGTTGTTCAGTCACTAAGTCATGTCTCACTCTTTGTACCCATGGACTGCAGCTCGCCAGGCTTCCTGGGGCTTCACTACCTCCCTGAGTTTGCTCAGATATGAGTTTTCTCAGATTCATGTCCATTGAGTCAGTGATACCATCCAACCATCTCATCCTCTGTCGTCCCCTTCTTCTCCTGCCCTCAATCTTTCCCAGCATCAGGGTCTTTTCCAATGAGCCAGTTCTTCACATCAGGTGGCCAAAGTATTGGAGTTTCAGCTTCAGCATCAGTCCTTCCAATGAATATTCAGTGTTGTTTTCCTTTAGGATCAACTGGTTTGATCTCCTTGCCGTCCAAGGGACTCTAAAGAATCTTCTCCAACACCATTCCAGGTCTAATTTACTTTGCTTTGCACACAATAGGCCCTCAAAAATTATTTGTTGAATGAATGAGCCTTTTCTTATAGTAGATACATTTCTGAAATTCAAGGTGCCTCAAATTTGGCAAAACTACACTGTGGCATTGCGCCTCCTGCATCCATTTTGTTCCAAGTGGCCTGAAGGGGCCTTAAACTGATAACAACCTCTTCATGCAAGAACATACCCTGGAGACAGTCCTCAGAGTAAATTTCTGATATTACTTTCCCAACAGTTCTTGTGTTCTATCATCACCCCCTCCTTCCAGGGCCTTCTCCTTTATGCACACCTTTAAAAAGACCCCTGTGAAGTTAACCAAAGTCCCACTCATTTTGGTTTAAATTGACAGCTCCAACCTTAGCCCAAGAACCCACACCATTCTATTCATAGACCTAATAAAGGCATGTATCTCAGATTCTGCCTCTCTCTCTACCTTGACCTCCCCATGTGGTCTCTTGAGGTATGCCATGTACTTCCTCCATGACTTGATTTCTCTTGCAGTTTTTTGCTGAACTGCTGCTCACCATCCAGCACTCTATGTTCCTCTTAATAAATGTCAATTTTACAAATTCATAATAGGAGGAAATTAATTTCATTTACAACTGAACGATTTTAAGTGCCCTAGTGAACTCAGCCAATAAGAAGAAATTTGTGATCAATGAAACTTTGGGTTTAGCTGCGTATTTTTTTTTTTTGTAAAGAGAAGTTTACCCAAACTAAGAAAACATAGTAGTGGCTCCATGAGAGGGCTTTGAGTGTTTAGAGTTCGGCAGCATCAATTAATCTTCCCATATATCTTAGACTTGATCAGACCAGGACATGGAATTTCGGAACTGAGTACATTCCAGTTGCCTTAAGAGGACTTTACTCTGGGCAAAGAGTAAAGCCTATTCTTATCTGTCCATCTATGATCTGGCTCAAAGGTTAGTCTAGGGGAGGTTTCCCAACAAGTCACAAAAGGGGGAAATGATAACCACAGACATCCTAATTGAACAATCCTTGGTACTTATCACTGTCCCCTCCAAGCTATTTATTTCCAGAGTCCCTGGCTATTGTCAATTGAAAAATGAATGGTCAGCAAGTAATGAAAGTCTATTTAATCTAACAGGTTCAACATCCCAACTAAATGTGCTTCTTGAAGGAGTCTGGATGACTTGCATTCACCTACTCATCCATCCATTCACTCATTTATTCATAATGTTAACTTATTAATTCAACAAATATTCCCAGTCCTGAAGAGCCTAAGTGATTCTGGATGAAAAAAAGAAAGCTGAGACAGAGCAGGAATTAGCACAAGAGCCAAAACCAGGAACTAAAGGATATGTAATCACATATTGTGTCTGGAATATCTTTCTACCTAGCTTCAGGTTCACCTGGGCAGAATCATTCTACATCTCATTTTAAGAAGAATATATGTCTTTGCTGCTGCTGCTAAGTCGCTTCAGTCGTGTCCGACTCTGTGCAACCCCAGAGACGGCAGCCCACCAGGCTCCCCTGTCCCTGGGATTCTCCAGGCAAGAACACTGGAGTGGGTTGCCATTTCCTTCTCCAATGCGTGAAAGTGAAAAGTGAAAAGTGAAAGTGAAGTTGCTCAGTTGTGTCCGACTCTTAGCGACCCCATGGACTGCAGCCTACCAGGCTCCTCCACCCAGGGGATTTTCCAGGCAAGAGGACTGGAGTGGGGTGCCATTGCCTTCATTTGTTAATGCCCTTAGTGTAGTGCTTATGACATTATGTTGGAATTAACTGCTGCTTCTCACCAGGCTGTGAGCTTCTTTGGAAGGAACTGTGCCATCCAATCACGTAGGTCCCTCATGCCTATCACAGGGTCAAGCATATAGAATTTGTTATCAATGAACAGTTCTCTGGATTCCCAGCGAAGTTAGTGGGTTTCTAGGTATTATCCAGCTCATTCTTGTCCAGTATGGTATCCACTAGCCATCTGCGGCTCCTGATCACTTGAAATGTCACTCTGGGGTTGGGGGAGTTGGAGGGGCAAGAATTGAGATGTGTGATAAATGTAAAACACAAATTTCAAGACTTTGCATACAAAAAAATAAATTATCCCATTAAGAGTTTTTATATTGATTACATGTTGAAACGATAATACTTTGGATATTGAGTTAAATAAATATTAAAATTAATTTCACCTTTTTCTTTTTACTTTTTAATATAAATTTAAATTTAAATTTTTAAATTATACATGTAGTTCACATTATAGTGATTTTATTATCCAATAGAAATATTGGATTCTCTAAGTTTTGGAGTAGGAAGGAAGGGAGATTTGGTTACACTGTCTGAAATGAGTCAAGGCTTTCATTGAGCCTATGTTCAGAATATGTCAGGAAGATAAGACACCTTTTATTTGTTTCGGGAAAGTTCTATCAGTTAATGCGCTACATTTTAGTAGGTTTGCTGTTTCAAAGGAAAAGAAAAATCCAGCTCTTTCTGTAGTCCCCTATATTAAGTCAAAGTCTCACCAAGGGCATGTAATACTCGTGCAGCCAACACTTAAATAGCTCTTCAATTCCTGGCTTCAAGAGCCTCTGTTTTATCTTCTCTCCTCCCTCAGTCTCTGGCATCCTAAGCAGTCACCCGTCCCGTCTCAGCCCTTTCCACTGACCTCAAAAGAGGGCTGTCTCAAATAACACCCTTGTCAAAACACCTAGGTAAGCACAGCAGTGGGAGACATCATATAAATAGATACATGGCAACAGAGTGCTCCACACCGATAAAACCATTTATAAACTCACCTCACCTTCCGATAGGGTTGTTTCTTATAATGATTAATTCAACATAAATGTCACTAATAATTTTAATTCTATCAGCTTTGCAGACCTTTTTAAACAGGCACTAAGCTTCCCTGGTAGCTCAGATGGTAAAGCGTTTGCCTACAATGCAGGAGACCCAGGTTCGATCCCTGGGTTGGGAAGACCCCCTGGAGAAGGAAATGGCAACCCACTCCAGTATTGCCTGGAGAATTCCATGGACCGAGGAGCCTGGTGGGCTACAGTCCATGGGGTTGCAAAGAGTCAGACACGACTGAGCAACTTCACTTCACTTCACTTCAAGCTGCAAATGAAGGTAATTTTTAAGTTTTTGGTACTGCTACAACAAAAATCCTTTGTGCTTAAATACAGAAATTAAAACTGACCAACAGAAAAGATTCAAAACAAAAATTCTGAAAAATGTCCAAGTGATCTGTGAAAGTGTTAGTCACTTAGTCGTGTCCAATTCTTTGTGACCCCATGGAATGTAGCGTGCTAGGTTCCTCTGTCCATGAGATTTCCCAGGCTAGAATACTGGAGTAGGTTGCCATCCCCTTCTCCAGGGGATCTTCCTGATCCAGGGATCAAACCTGGGTCTCCTGCATTGCAGGCGGATTCTTTACCATCTGAGCCACAAGGGAAGCCCCAGTGATCTGTGAGAAAGACCAAAAGCCAGGCTTCATCAGACTACAGTCAGAAAAATACAAAAATCATGAATGTCTATTTACATATATCCCTCCACACTGGAGACCATAAACTTCGAACATTTAGTATAGCATGTGGCACACAGCAGGTGTTCAGTGAGTATATGAATATACAGAGATGCTTACTATTTAATGGGATAATGCCCTCCCTATGTTCTTCTTTTCTGAACCCTGAGTGGTATGGTAGGCAGAACCCAGCTTCCCATATTACTCAGAACAAAATCTGAAGACCTTACCACGGTCTACAAAGCCCTACATGATTTGCAACCCCACCACCTTTTAGACTCATTTCCCATTGAAGTGAAGTGAAGTGAAGTGAAGTGAAGTGAAGTCGCTCAGTTGTGTCCGACTCTTTGCGACCCCATGGACTATAGCCTACCAGGCTCCTCAGTCCACAGAATTTCCCAGGCAAGAGTACTGGAGTGGGTTGCCATTTCCTTCTCAGGGGATCTTCCCAACCCAGGGATCGAACCCAGGTCTCCTGCACTGCAGGCAGATGCTTTACCGTCTGAGCCACCAGGGAAGCCCATTTCCCATTACTCTCCCCATATATATCTGCCCCGGCAACCTGACCTCCCTGTGTTCCTCAAACAAGCCACAAAGATTCCTGCCCCAGCATCCTTGCACCAGCTCTCCTCTTTGACTAGAATACTCATTCTTCAGTCTCTACTCAAACGTCACCTCCTCACAGAGGCTTTCTTCACCACCTGATCCAAAACAGCGTAAGCCTTCTCTGCTGTATTTGTCCTCCTATCACTTAATGCCACCTGATTTACTACATATTTTGTAGTAAATGCTTATTTGTCTCCCCAACCTGGAAAGCCACTCCCAGGAAGGCAGGGACTTACTTGGTTCCTTTTGTTCACTACTGTATCCTCTGTAAGTGCCTGGTGCATAGTAGGAGTTCAATACATAGTCATTGAATGAATAAACAAATGAACACTGGAGTCCAGACACCTGGATCTAGTCCTAATTCTGAGGCTAAAAAGTTGTGTGATTTCAAACAAATATCCCCTGACACTCAGTTTCTGAGTGTAAAAGGGTTGGTTGGGAAAAGATGTTTGTATAGCCTCTCCTAGCTCTAAAATCCTGCAGGTTTTATAGAGATGCTTTTAACATACAAATTTTGTATGAAGTTTTAGCAATATGAAAATCTTTTTCTAACACCCACAATCAATGAGCCCTCTGGGCAGTTCATTATGATTTGAAGATGCTGCTCCGAAGGCCCGGGATGAAGCCTTTCCCGATCCCTGTAGGCAAGACAGACCCCAGGACTTCCCACCTACTCTGAGGTATTTTATACAGACCTTTCCTTCTTTAAATTTCATTTAACAGTTAATGACATAATTATGTTCATCTGTTTCTCCACCTAGAATGTGACTATCTTGAGGACAGTAACGGAATTTTAGTAATGTTTGTATCCCCATCATGGTCCATGGCTATAAGTAGGCATTCCATGAATGTTTAGCGAATGAATGAATACAGGAAAGCCAAGTGGAATAGGGCCATTTCTTATACTGAAACTAGAGATATCTTTCTCCCCTCATTGATGAATGGTGGAGAGAAGGTAGCTTTACTGCCAATAATGATTCATCTGAAGGGATGTAAGAAACTACAACTTACTGGGAACTTACTAAAGGCAAAGCACTCTTACACATGTCCATATAGTTTATTTAATTCTATGACAACTTTATGAATTAGGAATTATCACTAATTACCCCTTTGCATACATCTGTAAAATTATACTGTTTTACAGATGAGAAGTACGGTGCTCAGAGAGGATAGAGAATTTGCCCATGATGGAATGGCAAAACGGAGTTTCCACTCAGGCTTCTCCCTGCCAACAATATTCGTATCACTGAATGATACATCAGAAAGATAACTCTCTGGTCCAATATAAGTACTGGTGTGTGTAATGGTTTTCTTTTTTTACTTTAAAATTAAAGGTGATTCCCTCCCCCCACCCCCAGGATTCAAAGGTGGCTATAGATAATTCTATATATTATTCCTGGAAGGACAAAGAAAAGATACACAATCAGATGATGCTTTGTATCTTTCAAATTTTAAAAAATGAAGTTTTTTTTTCTGATAATAAAATGCACTATCTGTTCATTAGAGAAACAACAAAAAATACAGGTAAAAACAAAAGTTTAGTTGACATTATCTCATCACTCAGAGACAACCACTACTAACTTTTTTTAACCTTAAGGTTAATAAGTTACCATAACCTTTATTATGCTATTTATTATGTTAACCTTTACTAACCCTTTAAGCCTTTTTCCAATACATGATGTACTTTATAGTGAGATTCTAAATTATACAAAATTTTTTTCAGATTCAATATACGCACTTGCCATAACGTTAAAACTCTTCATAAGTAACATTTTAAAAATGGCTTAATAATTCCACATCATAGAGATGCCATAATCAATCATTCTGTTATTATTTAAGCTATTTCCATTCAGTTACTTTCATGTAACTCTCAATGTAAATAAATCCGTTTGCAATTCATCTTCTGCGAATAGTTCTGATCCCTTAAAGAAATGCAGACAATGTTTCCATTCAAGAAGAGAAAAACTTCCACTGTTATTCCAAAAGAAGAGATCTTTCCTTTTCCTCTAATAATCTTTTCACGTAAAAGCTAGTTGGAGTCATTCAAGTTTCCTTATTGCAAGGAAGTGTCTCTCCTCCAAAAGAAGGAAGGTGGCGGAAGTCTAACAGTGGCTGACAGTAAACAGAACCAGCATTTTCCTGCCTTATACCTCAGCAAATATGTAAAGCCTCAGTTTTCTCACATGTAGCAGGGCACTTACCTCACAGTGTGGCTGGGAGGGTTTAAAATGAGAAAACAGGGACTTCCTTGGTGGTCCAGTGGCTGGCACTCTACGGTCCCAGAGCAGAGGGCCGGTGTTCAATCCCTAGCCAAGGAACTACATCCCACATGCCATAACCAAGAGTTCACACGCCACAACTAAGACCTGGCACAGCCAAATAGGTGGATTAACTAATTAATTAAAATAAAACATTTTTAAAAATAGGTAAGATAAAATGAGAAAGCATATGCAAACACCTAGCACCTAGCCTGATAAAGAGTAAGGGAGCCCTCTCTTAGCTCTAAAACTTGAATGAAGGAGCTGAGAGGAAGACTGTCTCCTTATTCTTGCCATAAATTAGAGAATATCCCAAGCTCTCAATTCTAGTCTCAGAAGAAAGAAGAACTTTAGGCCACATTTGCAAACTCATGCCCATCAAAATGGTTTGGGTTTTGATCACACTTCAAGGAAGAAGAAGTTTAGGGACTCCCAATTCCCAGGAGTTCCTCCTGCCTGGCGTCTCTCTCCTGAAAGGAGCTACAGCTGCCACTTCCTTACCCCTCGCCCCTACCGTGGAGCAACCCCCACACATCTCCTTTCTCTCTGCTTCTGCCTCTCTGATCTGAGCCCTCCCCTAACCCAACTTTTCAATCTGCCAGTGAGTCTCATTAATACCACTCTGTTCTCCTAAATCCTGTTCAGAACTTTACTGATTTCTTGTTACGTCATCAAATCCAAAAATTTTTTAATGGGATGGTTTTCAAGACCTCCACCATCATCTACCTCTCCCCTCATGCTTCCCTCCACTCTACGCATTCTGTTTGGCTTGGTGTCCACCTTACATGTGTAGTCACAGCAGGCTGAAGCTTACTGCGGATAAATCAACTCTTTACCTGAAGACCCTGACCTCTGTCGAAAGGCAATGCAACCCCAAAGTGGTACTCTGAACTGCTGTCAGCTGCTCACATTTTGATTTTTTTTTTGGGGGGGTGGGGTGGGGAACGTGCATCACATGGCATGTGTGATCTTGTTCCCTGACCAGGGATTAAACCTGCACCCCCTGCAGTGGCGTCTTAACCACTGGACCACCAGGGAAGTCCCAGCTGCTCACTTTTTAGCGTAAACAAGTTTTCAGATTCTCTGCGGGCAAATTTTGGTTGGGCAAGGATCGGGGGAGCCTGGACACCACTAAGGGAAAAGGGCTATCAAGGCTAGGATTGACAGACGTGCCTTCCCAGTACAGCCCAGGAACCACACGTCCCTCCTCCTGCTCCATCTCCAGATGCCTTCTCTTCTGCTGCTCCTTCCTGCACCTCTTGCCCATTCTCCAGGGCCTACGTCATGCCTACCAATCTGGAAGGCAGTCACAGGCCTACACACCCTCCTGACCTTCCACAGCACCCGGGCTGTCCTTCCCACCGCTCTCGTGTATCTAGCACATCGTCTCACGGTCCCCATATTTGTTTCCTAACTTCTTCCAGAAAGTCTTTGAGGGCAGGGACTGGGCCTGCTCCCCACTTGGTAAACATGCGACCGACATTCCTGACTTATCTGGGGGACACTTCACCCTCAGCAGCGCCATTCTGTGGGCGATTTCAGCTCCAGCGCTGCTGGTCTCCGTTGGGAGCACTTTTACCTTTGGGGTACATGGGCTCTCTGCAGTGATGCACATCCGTCACCTACCAAACCATTTACTGAAATAACAGATTTAGGAAGGGACACGACTGACTGATAAAGCAAAAATCAAACAAATGAAAACCCTAAAACTAAAAACAAACAATAAAACTCCATACTCAAAGAGAACAAGGAAGAATAAAACCAAATTCAAATCAAGAAGAGATGATTCCTGCTATTCTCATTTTTAGAGGCTACAAGAAAGAAGGCAGTGAGACGGAAATAGAGGGAGACATATCTGTATACAGTATTTCCTAATTGTATTCATGTGTGTTGAAATGTTTGCGACCAAAAAATCAAACAACAACAAAAACAGTGTTTTAATAGCAGGGGTGACAAAAATTCAAACTTCTTTTCTCCAGAGAATATATGGGCCTTTGTCCCAAAACGAAGTCGTCTTCTAGCGACTTAGGCCAGCACTAGACATTCAGGAGAGCTCCAGTCATTCGAAGTTTCCAGAAAAGCCTTCTCCGCCTGCCCCTCCCCCCGCAACACACACTCTGTTCTCCTCTAGCTCAGGCTTTAAAGACTGTTCCTAGGCTTTGGGACAAATAAAAACCTTTCTGCACAACTGTGCAGTGAGGCAGGACCCAAGTAAATCCCCGGGAATAAACAAGAGCCGCACGTCACAAGGAGCTGGCTGGGGTGAGGGTTCGGTAATGAAGGAGGAGGGGTGGGGAGGGATGAACTCGGCGCTGCAGGCGAGCCTGTCACTCCAGCTGACAGCGAGCGCCTTCCAGCTCTTCACAAGGCAGCGCCCCCAGAGAAGGAGCGCTTAGCTCGAGGGAAACGAACGCGGGCGCCTAAGATAGGAAGGCAGGGTGCGGCGCCGGCCCGCGCAGCGCCTGCCCGCCCCCGGCGGCCGCCCCCCGGGCCTGAGCGAGGGCCCGCGTACCTGGCGTCCGGCTCCGACTCCGACTCCGACTCCCCGGCCGACTCGTCCTCCTCGCCCCCCGACTGCTCCTCGGCATCCGGCGCCCGGGTCTCCTCCTCGTCGGCGCCGAGGGCGCTCTCCGCGGCGTGGCTGCCGTCGCTGCTCGCCATCGCGCCTGCCGGGCCGGAGCTGGAGCCGGAGCCGCCCGCGCCGCGCCTGCTGTTCTCCCTCTGACGGCGCCTCCGGCCCGGCTCGGCGGCTCGGGTTCCCTCCCGGGGGCGGGTGGGCCCCGCGACTTTAAATAGAAGGCGTCAAGAGGTTTCGCCACCGAGCTGGGCCCAGGCTCGGCTTCTGTCTTCCCCGGCGTCTGCCAGTTTCCCCAGCCCTCCCCGCCCCAGTCCAGGCAGCTTCCTGGCGGGCCTTTGGGCAACCGGCGGGCACCGCTCCCTCGCGGCACCCGGCCCCTGCCTCTGCTCTAGAGTGGGTTCGGTAGGCTTTAGGTTTGGGGCCGAGCTGAGCTACTCAGTGGGCCCTTATCCCAACCTAACCACTATTTTCTTACAGAGCAGAGCACTTCCTACTAGTTCAGGCACTCGTAATGATTCCCCGCCAGCTCTGCTGCGGTAGGTTTAACTGATGCTGGTTTGGCTCTGCAGAGTTCGGATGGCTACCTAGCTTGCTCAAGGTCTCCTTGCTAGCAAAGCGACCGAATGGGAGACAAAGTCTGCCCATTTCAAAAGCCCAGTTTTGAACCCCTGTCTCCTTTTATATTTGCAAATCAATAAACTGTGTTCTTTCTCAGTGAGTGACCCTTGGATTATTCAGATAGGAAACTTTCATCTCCACAGATCTTAAACTATGAAGAGGAATAATTTCCCCTACATTGGCCCAAGTCTGTTTTGTCTGAAATTCAACCCAAAGGCCCAGATCATGCCGTGCCATGCTTAAGATACTTCAATGGCTTTCCACTGCTCTGGGACTAAAGCCCAAGCTCCTTGGGAAGATAAATGCTTAACAACTCACATCATAGCTGCCTCCTCTCTTCTTTATAAGTCAGGAGTTCTAACATACATCAAGTCACACCACCCTGTCTTTATTTACAAATTCCTCTCCCCTGAAACTTTCTTCCGGCCTTTATTTACCTGTATACTCATGATTCAAGACTGTACCCTTCTCTGGAATCCCCAGCTTAAGCTCAATACTCCTGCTTCAAGTTCCCACATTATCCTATATTAAAATTGTGTCTCTTTCTTTCCCTGACTAGACGGTTAGTTTGTTACTCATCTTTGTCCCACTATCTCCATTTCTTACAAGCATGGAAGCTTAGCAAAGTACTTAGCATATATTAGGTGCTTAATCAATGTCCCCTGCACTGAAGAGACCAGGACCAAGACCAACTATGTACAAGTAGAGATATCTTTGCAATACATATTTTTTTTTATAAGGATGATTTTATGGCTAGAAGAGCTAACACTGATTTTTAATTACAGAAAATTCTATTCATAGAGTTGTTAAATATGATAAATGTAAATTAGGCAGTATTCCCCAGTAACATGAGCTTTTGTGTGTGCATTAGGTCTGTGAGGAAAAGACCTGCAGCTAGTTGAAACGCAGTTCAGAAGCATCAGCCAGGGGCCATGTGAGGGAAGACAGCAGAGTCCAGTCTTCCAGGGTTCACTAAATCAGGTTTAACATCAGAAATATGCCTTCTCTTACAGGAGCTAGGCTTTTGCATTAGTAACCCCAAATGTCTGCTCACTAGGACAGAAAGGAACCAATTACAGCTATGGGCATCTATTAAATACTAATCAAAACCACAGGTAGTCATTGTGTATTCCCTCCATTTAACTCAAAGTCTGTTACGAACACTAACTACAGTCAACAAGATTTGTGAAGACCCTAGCTCAAACCAATCCACAATTTAGAGCTGCAGTACAAACTGCATGTTTTAAACTTTCTGGCACTACTTTCTCAACAATGCAAATAAACAGAAATGGCCAGATCAATATAAACAGAAAATAAGAGAATGTATTATTCACAACACAAATAAGTAATTCACATTGAAAACAATTTAAAAGCCTAAAAACTTCTCATATATTGACATACCACTTATCTGACATACTTAGCAGTCACAAGTGCATAATCTTAGCTTTGATTTACAACTGGGTATTGATACCCAGTTTGTATTGATTTACAATTGGGTATAAATTTATTAACGTTTTGATCTATTTGTTACAGCAATACAGCTGAAAAGCAGGAGCACTGAGATGGGGCCGCCAGGGGTCACTGAAAGCTGAGAAAACAGTGGCAGTGAAGATGTCCATGATAAATTCTGGGGTTTTACTAGGAAATGTAATACGGTAGAGGGATAATGCCCTAGACACCCGAGAGCTACACAGGATTATGGAGTACTATGGCTATTATTTATTGTTTATAATTATTACCTGGAGTCATTACTAGAATATTAATTAAATACAACACATTCTGATAAAGAAGAGTTGCACAGTATAAAATACAATTAAGAGAAATTTCCAGAAAAAAAAATTAGTATATTAAAGCTTAATTACTTCAAAAGCATTAATCACTAGTAAACTGAAAAAATTCATCTGTGTGGAAAGCTTCATTCCTAATAATGCCAGAGAAATAGGTGCTGATGTGGCTAGTTGGCTTAACCAAAAATGAACTTGATTTCAAGATTCTCTGCATAATCTAAATAATTACACACAATAACCGGATTCAGTTCAGTTCCAGATGAGAACTACACCCTCAATCTCATCTCAGAAGTGAAGACTTCCACAGAAAAAAACAAACAATGCCCCCCAAAAAAAACCATATCATCAATTTTCATATATAAACTTTATTCCATTTGATCATACAAAATTTTAAACTTAAAGAAAAAAATGAAAATATGCACCTTTTACAAGTCAAAAAGCAAGTCTTAGCATTTGAATTGGTCTGCAAAAAATCCAAATACATTAGAGGTAACAAACTGTGCCTCAGCAGGTCTAAAAAAAAGTTGTACACAGTCCTTTTGAAAAAGTTAGAACTGTTTTTTAAGATTATTTATATTTAAATTTACAGGCACTGACCAATTTACAAATATTTACACCAAAAACAACCTTAATAAACACTGTAGCTTTTTTAGCAGCCACCACTATTTCTTCTTGTGGAAAAGAAATACTAAAAAAGAAACCTTTACAAATGCTATGCTTTTATTTATAATAATTTTATGTCTTATCTAGAACATTTTATAGTGGCTTACTACTGACAACTTCCAGTTTAGATTACAATCCTGTAATTGTACACAGATAAAACTCTGAATCTATCAATAGGATATAATCTCAATTTTGATCTTTCAGTTTCTGTTGCTTCATATCACAGGAAAAATAAAAGCAGGAAAATGGGAAGTAAAGCAAAAGGGCATATTGCACTAAGCTATCATAAAGCACAGAGAACTTAATCTTTTCGAAATGTCTACACTGAACCAATTCTTCAAAACAATTCCCTAACTGCTGTGTAATACAGAGTTAGTGCTCATATTACTAGTGCAAAATGTACTGTTGTTCAACACAAAATTTAAAGCAATCTTGAGTCCACCAAAGGCATGTGAGGTACTAATGAAATACTATTATGTATACAACCAGAGCCTCAGTCTTTCCTGATCAGTCAAGTGAGGGCTTAGGGCAACTGTCCACTATCTCCTGCCTCTGTAGTTCTTTGAATGAAATCAAAGATGTCATTTTGCTTCAAGTAACTGAATAACTGACTCAAACCTTCACTTCACTAGAAGAGACTTAGGCAACAAACCATCTATTGAAGGTCCTACTTTAAGGATGTAGGAATCAGACCCTTTCCAAAAAAGTCCACATGTCTCTTCGGTGTTAGCATGTGGTACAATTAATTAAAGTTATAGCAAAAACCTTTTATTTGTTCAGATAATTCCCCAAAAAATATTTTATCTGATCTCCTGAAAATTCATGCCATAATATTACTAACCACCAATGTAAACATTTTCAAAAATACATCTTTAAATCAAAGGGTTTTATTAGGAAACATCATAATAAAATATGCACTCTTTATATAAGTATGTCTTCTTAAGAATAAAACATGAAAACAAGAACAATTAAAAAGAAACCACGATGAAGGTAGACAAAACGTATTATGATGTTACTACTGTTCTTTATTATGAAATAGAGGCCAGTTATCTTTTCAGGATAGCAGCTCTTAAAGGTAGTATACTGTTCAAATCTTTTCTGTTTTTCAATCTGTGCCATGACTGGAAGAGAAAGAAAAAATCATTCTTAAAACCTAAAATATATGTGAAACAAAGGACTGAAAGGGGAGTTATTAGAATGTTAACAGTGATTTTCCTAGGCAGTAAAATTTGGGGTGACTTTTTTTGTGTATGCTTTTAATCTCCCAAGTTTTTAGCAAGAGTAAAAGTATTGCCTCTGTCATCTGAAACAAAATGTTATTTAAAATTTTTACATCTATATAGTTCGAATTCATTCATAAAGAAGTGCACACACAGGTGGTACAAAAAACAAGCAACTGACAATATTAACATTTATTCTCAGATTTAGATGTCATTTAAAATATGAAAGTAATACAAAAACTTTGGGTTTGAGAGAGTAGGGAAAGACTACTTCAATTATTTGATTGACTTATTTTGTATCTAGAAAGCTCTGTCAATTAAAAATTTTATTTATAAAGGAGAGAGTAAATAAAGCATTTTATACAATGAATCTAGATGAGTGAATAGAATTTTTAAGAAGAAAAAAAAAGAAGGAAAATGAAATTCTTGTTTATAAGCTAAAAATTAGGCCCACTACCCAAAAATGTGGCTGCAATCTTTGAGTCTGTTCTCACTTCAATTGTTCAACTGACTAAAAATCTTGGTTTTATACCTAAACAATCACAAGTAGAGACATATGGCGCTAGTGGTAAAGAACCCACCCACCAAAACAAGAGACTTAAGAGATGGGGGCTCAACCCTGGGTCAGGAAGATCCCCTGGAGGAGGGCATGGCAATCGACTATAGTATTCTTGCCCAGAGAATCCCATGGACAGAGCAGCCTGGCAGACTATGGTCTACAGGGTTGCAGAGTCAGACACAACTGAAGCGACTTAGCAAGCATGCAGGCCCACTCATTAATAAGAATGACAATGTAGAAATGCTATTTTTGAGTTCTCAATTTAATCTGAGAGACAAAATATTCCCTCTTGGATACTTGCTTTGCCCTGCAGAATTCCATTTCATTAAAAATTTTCTATTCTGGTTGACAAACTGAGAGGGCCTAATTTGAAGGACAGCTTGTAATATGATACACTTGCATTTTTAATTATCATCAAAATAAAATCTACTTGGTTGTCTTGATAACAAAAAAACTAAACCTCTAAAATTCCTTGATCTCTTTCTTCTGTGAAGCACTCTCTCTTATACGTCTCAAAGTACATATTTCTATCAGTGTGTTTCTACTGTGTACTGTTGAATTACTTGAAGCTAGGAGTCAATCCATCTTAGCAAAACCACTGATGAATACATTCATACTGCGGACTAGGGAGCTAAGGAATAAACTACAGTCTACATATATATGACTAAAGTATATATACATAAAATGTGTGTGCACACACACACACACACACACATCTTGTTTAACTATATTTAACTAGAATATAAATAAAGATAAAATGGAGCCCTCGTTCCTTGTTACAATTGGGTATACAGAAGAAAAACATGGAACAGACATGGCTGTCTTCTAAAGCTACAGGTTCCCTGACATTTTACGGAGAGAAGGGAGTCCTTTAAATTTTATTCACTCATTTTCAGAGCTTAATAAGCTCACTGTGAAAATGCTTATATCCACAAAGTGAAAGCCATGTGAGTAAAAGCAGAGTCAGATCTCTGTAGAGGCAAAGTATTTTTAAATTCAAGTAATAAAGTCCCCACTGTGCCCTACTGATTGCTCCACAGCACAGGAACCAGAGCTATTCTTTCCTATTACATACTTGTTTTTTTTAATTTTCAAAGCACAGTAGTGCACTAATGTTTCTAGAGTTAATCTGATGCATTATTTACCTTTAAAAACTGATCCTTGATCATATCAAATTTCTGCTTTTCATGCACAGCTCTTGCTGTATTTGTTCCATCAAAAGGTTCTACAATGTTAAAATGCACATATAAACAAGATATTATTAAAATGAGAACTTCAGTTTTTTATTTAATTACATGAAACTGCCAATATTTTGACAGTTTCTGACCTACATAATAGCAACTGCATCTTCTTAGATTTATGCTTACAGAAAACAGTTTTATAATAGCTATGAACTATCAAAGTAGATACAATTAAAGTGAGATGTCTAAAATGAAGTAACCAGCACAGGTATTAAGTCTAAATAACAAAAATATTAAGTCTAAATCACAAAAGTTGCTAAGATTTCTGAAGAATTAGCGAGTCAGGAACCTACTGTGAAAAGAATAAATATAAGTTAAAGAATAAAGAGTTATCAAAAAGAATAAAAGCCACTATACCAAGAGATACAGTCAGTGTCAAATATCACAGGAAGGTAATTTTAAATTTAACTTAGAAGACCACTGATTTGTCTAGTAGGAAAAAGGTCAATGCCTTTGAAAGTAGAGGTTTAATACCAGGGAGGACGGCAGACAGTACAGAGAATTATGGGGTGACTAAATGGCTTTAAAAAATGCAGTGAGAACGGTGACTTGGCCGTGAAAGAGAGAAAAACAGGACAGCAAGTGGTCAAGACAAGAGAACAGAAGAAGAAATTTTGTGTGTGTTTCCAACATTACTTTCCATGTCTTCATCCTTACTCTACTCACCCTTCACCCACAAAATAAGAGAGTAGTTCATATACAAACTGATTCTATTTAAGAGAACAAGGAAACTGAAGATAAAAGTGAGAAAAGGAGGATAACTAAAGGCATTAGGAATGAAATGGGGGCTGAAATAATGCCAGTAGCAGGTTAAAACTAGAGTTTACGAATTTTAGCACTAAAAAAGAGGAAAAAAAAAGTACAGAAAGATCCAGCAGGATCTATTTTCAATCAGTAGGATCAAGTCAAGAGTATTTTTCAAAGATAAGAAGATCTATGTATGCTATAAAGTTGAAAGGAGGGACTAAACAGAAAGAGAATGAAGTTATTAGAATGAGGGGGAAGACCTCAAAAAAGTGTGAATCTGATGGAGAGGTTAACTTTAGGTATGTCATATAATCTAATCAGGTTCACAATTTTTAAAATTCCTTTTTTTAATTGCTCCGAAAGGCTATTTCAAACAAGAGTTTATTATCACTGTACTTCTTAGAACAGATAATGCCATATGCCCAACTATCAAATCACATAGTGTACAGCACTTCAAAACTGTATTTAATATTCACAAGAACCAAGTAACTAAAATATAAACACAGTGTGCAATTTAGCAAATCAAACACTAAAGCAGGAGATTCAATTTCACATTTATAAACTCTTAAAATGCTGCGTTATAATTCAAGATTAAAATATTTTAAATTTGAGTGTTTTCCTACAAATGCCATATTTCAACCCTTTAATTCCTTTTTATCTCAAGATTTACAAATGTCATCAATCTGGAATCTGTGAGAACAATATTGCCTCTTGAAGTTAAGTTTCCACCAACCTAAAGAAGTATTCAACTACATGTAAATTAATTTTAGAGAATAGAATATCTCACAGCATTTAATTTTAAAAGAAAAATCAATTTATAGTCATAAAATCAAGCTCAAGCTTGTATCAATTATCAATATTTAAGCATAAAAAAACTAATTTCATTTCAAAGAACCATCACATGAAAAAAGTATTTTCTTCCACCTATAACTCATGAAAATAAATTTCAGCAAACTACAAGCATGAGGGATGCATGTAGACTGCTCAAATCTTATCGACTAGAAACATTTAACACCTAAATTTGTTTATTATTTCTTACAATGAAAGAAGCTTAAACCGTGTTTTAAAAATTAAAATCTTATGATTAAAAAACTTATAAACCACTTTAGGACATAAATATATTACTTTTACATGAAATATAAGCTGAAATTATTCAAGTGCTTCTGTCAGTACTATATAAGTTGGATGGTAAACAGAAACTAGTTGTGGGAAAACTACCTTCTACACAGATGTATTTATTTCTCCATTCAATACCATCAGGCCTGGGAATGGCTTTGGCTTCACGAACTGAAATCATCTGACTATTCCAGCTGTAAAAAGAAAAACATTCATGTTGTTGTACAGCAGAAACTAACACAACATGATAAAGCAATTGTACTCCAACTTTAAAGAAAAGAAAAACATTAATCATGTTAACTATTTTCTTAACTTCCCTTTTACTATTTTTATTTTATCAATAGTTAGGCATACTCTGATTTTCTCATAGAACTGAAATCTGCTTCAGCTCTCTGCACCTCAAGTCTCATTCCCCCTTCTCTACTTCTTTTGTTTCCATAAAACTTAGATTTCTAATCATTTGCTTATGTATGTTATTTATTGTGTCTCCTCTAACTAGATGAGAGCTCCAAGATGCTGAGCTATTTATTTTTGTTTTGTTCTTTTATTGTTCATTTAGTTGCTTAGTATCAACTAGGTATTCAATAAATATTTTTTTAATAAATGTAATAAGAAAAATAATCTGTAAGTAAGCAAACAACTGTTTCTTGTTAAACCCCAGTAAGAATTTTTTATTTTTTAAGAGAGGTGATCTTCTTGTGTTGTTTTTTAGTATCATTAAGTAATTTTTGTTCAGGTGTACCTCTACCGATACAATTTATGGTAGAAATTTTAGAAAAAGAATACTCTATGAAAACATACTGTTATTGCTGTGTATCAGATGTAGCTGTTTATAGTGAAGTTTTAGTCAAGCAAAGCAATTTTATCAGCATGCTTGAAGGTCGACTGTCCAGTCTTTATTAAGGCCTAACCTTACGCTGTTGTTTTTTTAATTTATAATAATTTTGTATACCTTTAAACATTTTAAAAACATATAACTACTCAGCTTGTATTCAAGAAAAAAATGTGTCTGGGGGAAGCTGGTATCTTTTTTTTTTCAGTTGTGTTCAGCTTTTCCATCATTCCAGGAGGAGGAAGACGATAGTTTGGGACGTTCCAAATGCAACACTCATCCTACTATTCCTCCATTTATTAGAGAATCCATAAGGATATAACCGTGGATCCAACATGGCATTTGTTTCTGGAAAACTGACCAATTTCTATGTTAAACATGCAAGAAAACACTGCATCTTGTGAAGTTTCATAATTGAAAATGATCCTCAAAGTATGACTATTTTTTCTTATTCAGAGTACAGTTTAGGAATAGCTTGCAAAGACAGTTTTAAGTTCTTTAAAAATATATGTCAGAATTTATGCTTTTTAAAAGTAAGTGGGCTGTCAAAAAGAAATACTTAGTACTGGTTACAGTAAGATGTTTTAGGTCCTTAAATGTACAGCAGCTCCATCAGTATGGACTTCACACAGAAAAGAAGTACTGTTCTACTGGCCCAAGTGTGTTTCCAAAATCTTCAAGACAACACCGTCAAGGGGAGAGTTCTATAATCACATTGCCAAACCAAACAAGAGGACACAGAATTACATCTTGTGCTACTTAACTTTATTACATGTAAGACAACTTTCACTACTAAAAAATGAACTTTTTCCTGAGACTCCTTGTTTCAAATGTCAACTTACAGGACAGGTGAATCTGCAGTAGAATTAATATTGGAAACATTATGTTAAAAAAAAAAAGAGGTGGACTGATTTTTCCCTCTCAGACAAGTTTAAAACGTTGAAACACCACATCCTGCTGTTAAACTAAAACTTTTACTTCCTTAAGTCAAAGGACTCTCCTTACTTCTATTAAACTCAACCCTGAATTTCTAAACTGGATCACAGAAACATATGTGACACATTCATATTCACTTTTTCATCCCTAACCAGATATTATTTAATCTTCAACCTATAATCAGCCCAAATTATTATTTAAATGACTGTATCATCTGAAGTACTTCACAGAGGGGAAAAAAGAATATTTGAATCACTACTATTTAAACTGATTCAAACGACTACATTTTTAAAGAACTTTTAAATATGTCTAAATTATTAAATATTTCAAATCATAAAACATAATACATAACTTTTATACAATTTTTAATCTTATAGGTGAATTTCAATGTAGAAATCAAATGGTAATTTAGAAATATTTTCCCTACACATTTCCTTCTTTAAAACAAGCTCTAAAGTAAGCCTTTTGTCATACCATATTTCTCTACTGTAACTTCCTTGCCATATGAAAATTTGTTATTGTCAATAATTAAAGTATAAAATAAGACAATCTATAAAAGAGTGATGTTTCAGAAAAAACAACAGATATGGGACTTAATTTAATCTAAAACAGATTAGATAACAATAATCTTTTGAATACAAAACAGATTTCTGACTCTTTATTGGTAAGATATTGGCTTTTTTCATCAGTAATGGTAATGGACTGGTACTCATTTTTTTGTGACAAAGTTTATTTTGAGACAACTGATTAAATTCGAAATGTAGTCTTCAACAACATTACAAAGAAAAATTCTTATAGCAAAGATAAAATGATGGGTCTGATACCACACGGCTACATATATGCTAAAACTAGTTAAATTAAGTGAAAAAATGTTATTTTTTTGGTCTTAGTAATTACTAAGGGCTGAGAAGCAAACACTTTGTTAGGGATTTCAAATCCTGTACACAGAAAAACTTGAATCCTAGAGTTCTGTTTTGACTGGCTTCTCTTCTGCCTGACCCTTTAAATGCCAGTATCAAGACTTTGTCTTTTTCAATCTTCTTCAAATGCTAGACCACCCATCCCAGGCCAGGCTTCCGTACTCTGATGTTTCTTTTCCTAAGTCTTTTTCTCCAGCTATTAAGCCCCAGACCAACATTTACAACAAGATATCCTGCAGACAACACTGGGCCCACATTTTCAAGACTGAATATACCCTGTCCACAGTCAACTATTAAAATCCCTTCCTTGTACATCCCTCAACTCTCCTACCTGCTCTTGCAGCACTGAACAACTATAATTAAATCTTTATTCCAATCCTTTCCCAAGGAGTGAAACAGGACTGGAAAAAAAAAATGCAACCATGTTGACCTTTGAATTTATGATCAGTTTAAATTCATAATGACTTAGCTCAAAAGAATCCTAAATGCTACTGCCCAGCAGTCATCCTGTATTTCCACGGTTCACTCACTCCTTCACTCTTCTACATAACAATTCTGCCTTGTCCCCACCTCTCAAACCTCCTCCCTCACACTCATTCCCCACTGACGTCCAGGCTTCATTTCACTAAAAAAGTAAAGCAGTCAAAAGACAGTATCTACTAGTTCCCACATCAATCCACACTTGTCTGTACATAATTTTCCATTATTATAATGAATCGTCAGTGCTTCTACTCCATTTGTGGTACAGATTCCAATTCTTCTCTATTCAAACAAGAAGACTGTTCAACACTTTGCTTCAACTTGGACTTCTCCGGTGGCAAAGTGGATAAGAATCCACCTGTCAACACAGGGGACACGGGTCTGAGCTGTGGTCCAGGAAGATCCCACATGCTGTGGAGCAACTAAGCCCTAGTACCACAACTACTGAGTCCATGTGCTGCAACTTGTGAAGCCTGCACCTAAAGTCTGAGCACCACAATGAAGAGCAGCCCCCAGTCACAAGAGAAAGCCCACACAAAGCAACCAAGACCCAGTGCAGTCATAAATAAATAAAACTGTTTTTAAAAATTTACAACTTTTCTGGTATCACCAATTTTACCATCAACATGGGTTATTTCTCCTTTCTAAAAACAAATACTCAACTCCACTTAATCCTTCAATTTCTACCCTATTGTTTCTGCCCCCTTTCAGTTCAGTTCAGTTCAGTCGCTCAGTCGTGTCCGACTCTTTGCGGCCTCATGAATCGCAGCACGCCAGGCCTCCCTGTCCATCACCAACTGCCCCCTTTACAAGTATGTAAATCCCCCGAGAGAATTCGCTACACCACCTGTATCTAAATCCTCCCCTCCCTTTCTCTCTTTAGCTCACACCAATAAGGCTTTTTGTCCATACTGTTACGCTAAGACTGCTCCTGCCAAGGGTCCAGTAGCATCCACATTGACCAATGCTTCAATGGTCAGCTTTTAGTTCTCATTTCGTACTTGATCAATCAAAACTGCAACACAAGTAATCACTCCTTCCTCCTCAAAATGTTTTCCCCACTTTGATTCCAAAACACAACATTCTATTGGCTTCCCTCCTTTCTCAATGAGTCTTCCTTTTTAGACTACTACATTACATATTAGTTCCTTCTCATACCTACATCTCATTTTTAGTTCATCTGTATATTATGATACTTTTCAAATGGAAAAATGAAAAGCATATGGGGGAAAGTATGGGGGAAGGGATAGTTAGGTTTGGGATGGCCATGTACACACTGCTATATATAAAATGGATAACCAACAAGGGCCTACTGTATAGCAGATGGAACTCAGCTAAATGTTACGTGGCAGCCTGGACGGGTGGGGAGTTTGGGGAAGAGTGGATACATGTACATGTATGGTTGAGACACTTCATTATCCACCTGAATCTATTACAGAACTGTTTGTTAATCAGCTATACCTCAATATGAAATAAAATGTTTTTAAAAAATTAGAAAACAGCAAAATTCTGTAAAGCAATTATCCTTCAATAAAAAATAATTTAAAAAAATGAAAAAACATAAAATTCAAAAGCAATTCAACAGCTGTTAATACTCTGCCACATTTGCTTGTGTGTGTACCTATATGTGTTTATTTTGAACTAAACCATTTATTAAGCTCTAGCAGAAACTTCATTTCTTAATCCTTTGGCATATACCTAAGAATAAGGCCATTCTCCTTCATAACATCAGCAGCATTAAGACATTAATGTAACTCAAATGCCTTTTATAATTTCACCACCCCAATCAGACTGCAATCAAGCTTCATCCATTGTATTTGATTGTTCCATCTCTTTAATCTGGAAACGTTCCCTCCACTTTTTTAAAACTTTGACTTTTTGAGAAATTAGGCCAGTCACAGAATATCTAAATTGTCTCTCTCTTCATTGCATCACTTAAAACATTCATGTATCTTCTTAACCTTGTATACCTAAGACATCGGAGTATCTAAGGGTTTATTAGTCTTTGGACCTTTCCTCTCTTCTATCTATAGTCCCTTGGTTTTATCAAAAAGTTTTCTAGCTTTTAAATCCCATCTACCAGATGAAAAACCCCTAAAACTGTGACCTCTCTCCTGCACTCTAGACTTACATATCCAACTCTCTAGTTAAAATCTCTACTTGAATATTTTGTGGGTATCTCAATCTTAAAACATTAAAAATCAGTAATGTTTCTTCCTTGCTTTTCGCATCGCACCTAGGAGCATCTCTATACTTTCAGTTGCTTAGGTCTCAAACTTTTAAGTCATTCTTGGCTCTTCTCTTTCTCTATGTCACATTAATCTGGTGCAAATTAAAACATAAGCAAAATCTGACCACTTCTCATCCACTTCCGCTGCAACCACTTTTATCTAAGTCACATGGTTTCTCTTCGATTACCACAATACCTTCCCAAATAGTCTCCCTGCTTCTGCCTCTGGCTCCCCCTTCAGTTTACTTTCATCCAGCAAAATGTTACAAACTAAATCAGATCACGTAATTTTTCTACTGAAACCCCTTCAGTGATTTCCCACTTACAAGAGAAAAACTCAAAGCTATCAAAATTCATTATAAGACCCTACATGACATGGACTTCCTTAATTCTCTGACACCCTTAACTTCTACACTCTGTTCCAGTCACACTGGTCTCTTTGCTGTTCCTTGAACATGAGCAAACCTCCACTTCAGGGTCTTTGCAGTTGCTCTTCCTTCTGTTCTTCTCCCATGTAGACATGTAACTCACAACTTCCACTCCACTGGATCTTTTTTTCAAAGGTCACCTTTTTGGTGAGAACATTCTCTCTCTATGCTAGGTATTAAATGGCAATACAGGTATTAAAACAGCAACAACTACACACATCAGAATCTTTTTTGCTTTTTAAAAAAAATTTTTCTCCACTTACCACCATCTAACATAGTATACATTTTATTTATTGTCTGTCTCTCCATGACTCTCTACATAAACTCCATGAAGACAGTTTTAACTGCCATATCCCCAGTGAATAGAAAATAGCCTGGTATACAGTAGGCACTCAGTGATTTACTGACTAAATAAAATAAGGAATAAGTAAAAATAAGAAGGAGATAAAAAAATTGGATCTTTTGTATTTTTTTTTAAAGTATGTATTTAAGTATATAATTATGTACTTTTAATTCAACAGACAGACTAGCAGTAATGACGTGTGATTAGACATCAAGAAAATAAAGGCGATTATAAAATAGATACCTCTTAAGGTTCCTAGAATCTCCAGTATCTATGAGTCTATAAGATATTTAAAACTTAAATTTTTCTTTTTCCTAAAATATAAATGATTAAACTGACTGTACATCTCCCAGATTCCCTGAGCCATCTGACCCCCTTTCTCCTATCCTGTCAGTTCCCTGCTGAGGGGTACATTTCTAGAAACTTGGCTTCATTTTTGTAATTTTCAGCAGCAAGGTTTAAGGAGAAAACTGTGAGTGAAGAAGGTAAGAAAATCTTAGCAATTTTTAAATGGCTGTATAAAAATCTCTGCAACATTTATACCATGTACTCTAGCATCCTTTCACAGGCATTTAATTCTTTGTCTCTCAGTAAAGCGAATTTTTTAACTGAGTATCTCAAACTTCAGAAGAAATCCTTACAAACCCTTCTAATGGCTGCCAGGATTCCTACAACAGGCACCTAGTTTATTACCATGACTAACTCTTGGCTATGCTCCCTATCGTCAAATTTCTGAAAATATCTGGTACAAAACAACAGTGCACTACATGACCAAACAGGAGATAAATGTCACCTGAATCATGCTTCGTAATAACAAGTGTATCTAAAAGCATTCTAGTGCCATGTCATACCACACAGCAAGCTCAAAGTGAACTAACACACAAATCTGAATGTCTATCATTTTGTTTCAGTCATTTCACTTGAAAATCAAGTGATTTTCAAGGCATTTCCCTAGATGCTCTAATCCTAAACTCAACATGGCAGAAAAATACCTTTCTTCTATGAATCCCTTCCCTCTCTACAAACTTTCCCCAATATCTAATTGACATGACACCACAGATATGCTGATGCAGTCTAACAATTAAGCATGTGAGAGACACATTAAGCATTTGGAGACACTGGAATCTGAGTCTTGGTTCTCTTGTTATCTAACTATATCATCAGAGGACAAAGTTCACAAATTCCCAAAGCGTGAAAGGGAGTTCTTGTGAGGATTAAATGAGATAATACATGGGAATCACTCAGCATACTGCAGGGCACTAGGTAAACATTCATGAAACATTAGCTATTATCATTACAACATCTTAAAAAAGTCTTAACTCCAGAATGATCTTTATAGTCTCTTATGTCCCATACAGACTTAAATTTTTCCTTTATATAAACAAAGGCTCCTCCTTCCTTTATATTTTTGCTGCCTAGACTTACATTCAGGTCCTAATCATTTTTAACCTGAATTATTAAAACTTCATTCTTATTGAACTACTTTCCTTTAGCACTTTTCTTACTCATTTTGTTAACCTAACTCAGTAATTTTTAAGTCACCTTAAGGATCTTTGACTTATATCCATAATCTTTATCCTTCAAAATGATTCTATAACAAGTATTTTCCAAGTACCAATCATCTGACATAGGGCAAGGTAATGGAGACACAAACATTAACAAAACAAATGGAAGTTTATTTGAAGGAATTTAAAGAACACTTCTTCAGGCCCTATGTTTCATCTTATATGAGTCAGGTTTCTTCAAACCTACTGTATGACAGCAGACAGTATCAACATTTCAATAAAGTATCATAGTTAAGAGAGTGAATTTCGCATTCAAAATAATCTGAAATAGTCCCCTTACTACCTATGAGATTTTCAACCAGTTTCCTTACCTCTCCGTATGTCCCACTGGTAAAACAGGCATAAAATAACACCAACTCATGTAAACTCAGTAAGATAATGTGTATGATCTCCTTAGAACAGTTTTTCCCACCAAGTAAAAGCAATTTATTACTCTTACTATTATTGTTCCCCTCTCCAAACCTTTCCAAAACAGTATCCTATGGTTCTTGTGCTCTCCTCCTCTAATGTTTTACCACTCCTAAATTCTCTCATTCCCTCCTTCAAGCTTTCCCAAACTGATGACAAGAATTGCACACAACTCCTAATTCCACTCTATCTGGACTAAGAACTCCCGTAAGAACTTCCAGTTATGGCCAGCCCAATCATACACTTTACTATTTCATGTCTAAGTATCACTCTCACCAAAAGAGGAAAAAATGAGAAGTATTCTTTGATGTATATACCATACAAACACAACTATTTATCCAGATATCTAGTATTAACTACATCTTTTTCCAAGTTTGCTTTAGCTTATTTTTTTACTACAAATTTTAAGTTCCTATAAAATATATATTCCAAATTATATAGCATCTGCAAGGAGATCCAACCAGTCCATCCTAAAGGAGATCAGTCCTGAGTGTTCATTGGAGGGACCGATGTTGAAGCTGAAACTCCAATACTTTGGCCACGTGATACAGAGAGCTGACTCATTTGAAAAGACCCTGATGCTGGGAAAGATTGAGGGCAGGAGGAGAAGGGGACGAGAGGATGAGATGAGTTTGAGTAAACTCTGGGAGTTGGTGATGGACAGGGAGGCCCAGTGTGCTGCGGTTCATGGGGTTGAAACGAGTCGGACACGACTGAGCGACTGAACTGAACTGAACTGACACAGGACCAACACATTTATTCAGGTCTTACTATGTAAAGAGACAACTAAATATAAAAGGGGATCACTACTGAAATCAACTAATAGTAGGCTTCAGTTCAGTTTAGTTCAGTCGCTCAGTCGAGTCTGACTCTTTGCGACCCCATGGACTGTAGCACGCCAGGCCTCCCTGTCCATCACCAACTCCCGGAGTTCACTCAAACTCACATCCATCGAGTCAGTGATGCCATCCAGCCATCTCATCCTCTGTCGTCCCCTTCTCCTTCTGCCCCCAATCCCTGCCAGTATCAGAGTCTTTTCCAATAAGTCAACTCTTTGCATGAGGTGGCCAAAGTACTGGAGTTTCAGCTTTAGCATCATTCCTTCCAAAGAACACTCAGGACTGATCTCCTTTAGAATGGACTGGTTGGAGCTCCTTCCAGTCTAAGGGACTCTGAAGTAGGCTTACTAAACTATAATTTTTTTTTATTAGCTTGAAACATTAGGTATTACATTTTATAAACTACACATTTCTGAGCTAGTTTCTAACAATGAAATTGATAAATACAGTTTCTGACCCAATTTGTAGCATTCACTTATATACAAACAAATATACACAATTTGAAGTTTCACTTACTCAAATTCTGTAGCATAATACTTCAGAAAGCCCAGTAGGAGGTCCCCAAGGTTTGATTCATTCTTTGAGAGGTAAGGAGGAACATTACATGGCGCTTGATGTACAAGGTGCAACTGTATAGAAGGACTAAAAGATTCCTATCAAAAAGAAAAAGGAAAAATGTGTGAGGCCATTTAAAAACACACCCCCAAAAAACCTTATAAATCCTAATATAAGGCTGTCTGGAGAAGAAAGAATTTATGTTGGCAATTTGGAAATTTGAAGATTTTGTCCCAGTAAAGATTTCAACAATGTATGGACTAAGCCAGAAAGAACCTGAAAAACTAAGATATTCTAATCTTCAACTGAGGTATATCACTCAGTTAACCAAATGAATTCTTATGGTAGCAAAAGATTTTTTAATTCATAAATAAAACCTTACAGTACATACCAAGATTCCATCCAATAAATATAGATTTCTTTATAAATATATCTCAAGGTAAGAGCTTTTTCTAACTGCCACTTAAAATTTCTCACAAAGGTCAAAGAAGTTTACTATATAAATAGTACTGACACTGATTTTAAGATTTTTTACAATTTTATTTCATTTTTGTATGTTGCACTTTAGAGGGAACAGAAATAATGTTCAACACGAACTAAACTTGAAAAATCAAATCAGCAAGCAATATTGAGCTATTCACTTTTAGTACAATATTCATAAAGAAGGATATCATGTGCTTGCATTCCAGGCCCAAAGAAAGAACACCAATGAGTACTTATGGAATGCCATTCATTTTCGTATCTGATCTTTCCCTTATTAGTAGCAAGTTATGGCTCTAAAATAAACTCATCTATAGAAATTCTCAAGTAATACATATCCGTTATGTTAGGAAATACTTTTTCAGGTAATTTTCACAGTGCCCTCAAAAAAGGTTTTCAATATTCTCCTTTGCCACCTGAGTAGAAACAGATTTAAAAACAAAACAACTAAACAAAAAGATGAATTGGTTAACCAGACAGCAGAATGACAACTACACTTAAGGTTCCCAACTACCCAACAGAGCCAACGGGCTTATGGATATTAATGCAATTAGTAACATCTGAATAACCCCAGTAACGTGCAGAAATAGGGTAATGCACCTACTTAACGGCAGTCTCAAAATACATCAGTAAAAACAAGAGGCAAGAAAATAAAAACATCTCCTCTTGCCCCATTACCTATAATTTTATCAGTAACTTTAACTACCAAGAAGTGATTATCTTTCTGCCAGAAGAAAAATCCTACTCCAACCACAATTCACAAAGATGGCATTCCTAAAGGTGGGACTTGCCTTACAAGTCTAATAGATTTAATATTACAGTTTATGACCCAAGTAGAAATCTTATTTATCCCAAAGACTAGGGGGAGTAGGAGACAAGCACTGATTTGTAATAGCAGAAGAAGAGCAGGTCTCTTATTTGTCTTGCTGCTAAGTTGCTTCAGTCGTGTCCGACTCTGTGCGACCCCATAGACAGCAGCCCACCAGGCTCCCCCGTCCCTGGGATTCTCCAGGCAAGAACACTGGAGTGGGTTGCCATTTCCTTCTCCAATGCAAGAAAGCGAAAAGTGAAAGTGAAGTCGCCCAGTTGTTCTTACTCTTTACTTTTTCTCTTACTTGTTAAGCATAAAATTGGGCTTAGGACTTTATTTAAAAGTGTAAAATTTAAATAATATTCTCCAGCAAATTAAACAAAAAGCTATAAGTTCAAATGACAGGAAAAAGAAAAGTGGGTCACTGTTTAACAATTTCTGCTCTGAAAGCTTATTAATTTTGATTTCTAGCACTTAGCACAATAAACATTCAATTTACAAAATGATGCTGAAACAGAGCAGCCATTTTCTTACCTGAAGTTTAAAACTGTTTGAACCTCCTTTAAAATTTCTATTTTTTTCAGTAATTTAAAGAAATACATCAGTAATTATGAGATTAAAACTGCAGAGTTTTAAGACCTACTGTATTAAAATGCTGCAAGACCCTGGTCAGTGTTCTCTTAGCACCACTGTTCTTTTTCAAGATCATATATACAAAGGGTCATATCACACCTACTGAGGGAGAACTAAAGGAGAAACACAAACAAACAAACAAAAAATAGGCTCCAGCTAAAAGAAGCTACAAGTAAAAAGGAATTCTATTTAACCTTAAATAATCCCCATTTTTGGTAATCATTCATATTACAGAAAGATTTTCTGCTTTAAGAAAAATTTCATCCAACTTATTTCTTTAAAAGGCCCTCCCCAATTGCATTTATGTACTGAAACAGAGTATGTTACTTCAGCTAGGATGAAGGTGGGCAGAGTTTAAGCTAACACATTAGAAACCACAGAAAGAGTAATCCAAAAGCCAAAGAAACAAAAGCAGCCTATAAAACTACAATCTAAATCCACAGAAAAACAATTTAACCAATACAACACCTGTTTCTTACAGCATTTTTTTCCTTTGGATTATTGATATTTATTGGTTTAATTTTTTAACACAGAAAATATATTTATTATTTTTTATGGTTCTTATTTTGGGCTTCTGATACCCAGATATGCAATGGCTTAATTCCTAAAAACATTGTCCAAATGATATTTAAATACTGAAGACACATATCTTCCATTTCTCGTCACAATACCAAGTTAAGAAAAATTTAAATAAGTAATCTCTTAAACATCTGAAAAGTCTGTTTCTGTCCATATAACTGCCTAACAAAAACACCTTTTGCCAGACTCCATCACTTTTTGAGGCTGTGTCGTAATTTTCAAAGTCCAAAACGTGGGCAATTAAGCACTTTCTGGACTACATTAAACTGGGTTAACTTGTTTACTTGGTAACTGTTTTTTAAAGAAAGGTATAGCTTAAATGAAAGATGACTGTTTCCCATCTCTAGGCAAAGAAATGCAAGCTGCACAATTTTCTAAGAATATGAATTATTAAAGCCTAGAAAGAAATGTTGAGGAAGATCTCAAAGAAAAGGATAACTGATACAGAGCATTTAAGTGGAGTTATACAGGAATAGACACAGAACTAAATGATAACACTGAAGTTCTATCAAGATTTAACTATATGCAGATCATCACTAATCTAGTGATGTATATTAAAGACTGATAATTAAATTGCCTTTAAACTTGATCTGAGATCTTCCAACTCTTGAAAGGAGTTAAAGTATTTAACACAAAATAGAAGTACTATTATAAAGTGGTGAAGAGCCTGAATTCTGGAGTCAGGCCTAGGTATGAAATTTTGTTCTTCCATTAACTACACGAACTTAACCACGGTTACCCAGCTTTCCAAAGGTTAAGCTCCTTCATCCATAATACAAGGAAAATAATAGCATTCACAGGGCCGTTATACAAATTATATGATACAATGTATATGGAAAGAAAAGTAACAATAGTATTGAAGTGAAGTGAAGTGAAGTGAAGTGAAGTCGCCCAGTCCTGTCCCACTCTTTGTGACCCCATGGACTGTAGCCTACCAGGCTCCATCCATGAGATTTTCCAGGCAAGAATACTGGAGTGGGTTGCCATTTCCTTCACCAGAGGATCTTCCCAACCCAGGGATCGAACCCGGGTCTCCTGCATTGCAGGCAGACGCTTTACCATCTGAGCCACCAGGGAAGCCCCAAGAATACTGGAGTGGGTTGCCATTCCCTTCTCCAGGAGATCTCCCCAACCCAGGGATTGAACCCAGGTCCATTGTAGGCAGACGCTTTACCATCTGAACCACCAGGGAAGTTAATTATTCAGTATATGCCAGGCATCATCATTATTTTAACTGCACATCTACAATAACACACTATGGTTACCTCCGGCAACTTTCAACGTATTACTTTGGAATTAACTTTGGTTTCTGAAAATAAGAAGGTATCACTAGGGAAGGAAACAAATATAAGTTGTCTTGATAAATCTACTTAAGTGTAGGTAAATCTCATAAAATGCTTACATTAAAATAAAAATCCCTTCATACACTTAATCTGAGTTAATATATTTAAACTTCTCAACTTCATTTCTTTAACTGAATAGTAAACACTCTGTCCTCTATCACTGATGTTGCTTTTTTTAAGTCAATAATTAATGAGTAATAATCAATAATGCTATATGATATAGTTTTCAAAGATAAAGATGTCTGTTTTATCCTTTTCTTTCATAATTCAATATCACAACTGAATTGAAATATTACCCTAACTTTTTTATAAATATTTTCTAAATTTTGAAAAAAGCTGACAATGACAAAAAAATATATTGAACAATATGTTTTTAATCCTATTTTAACTATATCAGAGAAGCTCAAAATTTAAAACGTTCTTCCCTTGTAAAGTAATAAGAAAGTTTTTCTGTCACTGTAAAGTTTTTAAAATTATTCTCAAACTACAAGCTGAAATTTTGTCATATCAGCTTTTCTTGAAGGTATACAAATACATCTGTATAGGAACAATTAGATAATAAATAAAATGTTGTAAGCAACACAAATTGACTACTACTATCATTCTGCCTTTCCCCAGCAAGCATAGTATAATGGAAAAACACCAGTTCCTGCATTCATAATTCGTGACTAAAAAGCTTGGATCAATCATGTAACCTTTCTCAGAAGAATATATTTGCTTAGGACTGAAGATATTGTATATAAAAGTTATATGTTCTGATATAAATAAGTGAAAGTGAAAGTCGCTCAGTCGTGTCTGATTCTTTGTGACCCCATGGACTATAGTGCATGCAATTCTCCAGGTCAGAATACTGGAGTGGGTAGCCTTTCCCTTCTCCAGGGGATCTTCCCAACCCAGGGATCGAACCCAGGTCTCCCACATTAAAGGCAGATTCTTTATCAGCTGAGCCACAAGGGAAGCCCTCTGATATGAAACAGATAATAAATAAATGATAGTTACTACTAGTAATAAGAAACAAGCTAATTTAATTGCTCTATCAGATGGACCACCAAAAAAAATGCTCCACTGATTGGCTTACAGGTTTCATACAATACAGAAAAACCTGTGGAAGAGTGGGTATTAAGTCCGTATCCATGTAAGTATCAATCTTATAGTAAAGGTAATGTGGCTTAAATATTTAGGACAATGTAACCACACATGAAAGCAAGTTAGATATTCTTGAGTCTAGCAGGGCTTGATATTAATACTCTTCAAAGCCTTGGAGCTGGGCTAGTATTAAATCTATTTCCTGGTTACAGGTGTAGAAATAAGATTATTAGCAAAACAGGATGGAGAATATAGCTTTAGAGGTGGTGCATGTGAACAGAAATCAGGACCCAGTGATGGGAGAAAGCTAGGTGATTAGAAAAATGAAACACAGAAATAAAAATGAGGCTCTTTAAACTAGAATATACTAGTAAGAATTTGAGTATCTTATCATAAAAGTAATGCTTCTGTTTCTCAGCATAATGCTATTAAACTGAAACTTAATCAGCATTTTATATAGTAAAAAGAGTTCCATGTAGTACAGCATTTTAAGTAAGATTTCCACAGAAGCATCTTTCAAAACACAATAATAGATTCTTTAAAGGATAAGTTAAAACTATTAAATCCTTTGTTTGTTGAACAATATATGCAGCTCTTGTACACTGAAACCTAGGTGTTTAAAGAACAATAAAGTTGGGATAATAAATGAAATAGTAAACACCCAGTCATTATCTTTGACTTTTCAGTATGAACCAAAAAATTAATACTTTATAGAGGGAAGAAAACGTTCAAGAATAGGTCCAAAAGTTCACGTTACTTACATTTCTACACTTTCTGAAGTCTTGTCATACTACTTAAAAAAAAGCATAAATACTGATACCCAGCTATACTATACATTCATTATAATAGTTCTTCATAGCAGAAATTTATTTTTAAAAGGAGGAAGATACAGATTCCAGAAGGTTCTTCTTGTTAAATGGTCTCTTCTCAGACAACCCCCCATGAACTGAGAGGCCCCCACTGCAGCAAGACTCTATTTACAGTGAACCCATATTATCCAGCACCTCACATGTGAGCATTACAATAACTGATGTTCAAAAACAAGAACATCACTTCTCAATCATCAAAGATTATGTTACATTTAATTTAGATTCTATGTCAATATATGTATTATATTTTCTCATACATATAAAATATGTTCTTTGAAAAACTTTGATCACTCAACAGGGATGTTATGTTTCCTATACAGCATGACTAGTAAGTTTAGAAAATTCTTCTTAAAAGTTTATAAATTAACAGGTAAAAAATGTGGTTTTAAAAGGCTGGTCAAACATTCTACGCAAGCAGCTTAAATATTATTTCCAAAAAAACCAGGAACAAGAATGACTATGGAGGAAAACAGAAATGGTAAGACTTATATAAATAAAACAAAGAAACAGTGAAATCTGGAAAAAAGAAAAGAACATTAAAACTAGAAAAGAAATAAAAATATTCATACAGATTATTAATATGTACGTTACCTAGGTTTCTCTAAACTCAAACTGAGTATATATTAAACTTTTTCTAGTAGACACACTTCATTTCTTGAGGGTTTCTAATTAACTTCACCAGGATTCTTAATAATGTACACACAAGGACAGTGTACATGTTACCTCTTAGAATGTTACTTGATAAGATGAAATGAAACATTAAAAGGTTATCCAGTTCTTCAACTTCTTAGTGCAGATGGAATTCCATCATCTCAACTTGCTTTGTTTGTAGCAATGCTTCCTAAGGCTCACCTGACTTCACATTCCGGGATGTCTGGCTCTAGGTGAAATATGTTCCCCTGATTTCAAATTACACGTATGTTGGGCTATAAAACTTCTGAGCTATTAAAGAAATGTTCTAAAATTATATTTTAAGGTAACATGAAAAAAACTGGTCTGAGTCCAAAAGTGCCCTCACCAACTAAGTATATTTAATTCCCATTAATGATAATCATGACTGTTATACAAAAAGTTCCATCATTAACATAAAGGACAAGACTGTCTGCTAATAATCAAATAAAATAGCAGAGACTTCCAAAAAATTATATGAAACATTTTTAACATTCTAGTGGTCAATGTTTACCTCAGCCTATGTAGAAAATATTATCATATTAGATGGTAACTATTTCTACTTTTATATTCACAATAATATTGCACATAATAGTTCCACATACACTGTCATAACAGGTATTATAATAATTTATAAGAAACACTTACTGGGTAAATTTTTTGGATGGATGGAAGGATGGGTTCAGGTAAGGCTATAAAAAGAAAAAGTTTAAAGCTGCCGTGATTCATGTAATTCATTTTACAAAGCAATAATTTGTCAGCTACCCCCAGGTATAAGACTAGACTATAAGGGTTTATGTTAAAATTCAACAGTTTTCACATATTTTGTGAAATTAATTCTGATCCCTAAAAATTAAAATTCAAAATATATCAAAGTTGACATTTTAAGGTCTATTAATAAGTTATGTATACTTCTATGTAAAACAATGTTCCTTACATGGTTTTAGAAAAATAGATCACCAATAAATGGACACACATTTGGTCCAACATTAGACACACACACAAAATAAGCAAGACAAGGATTGTGCTACAGATATTAAACAGACACTGTTAAGATGGTTGTAACTATCAAAAAAAACCTTTGAAAGTGCAGTCCAATGGCACTACATCGTAAGAATAACAGCTCTATCATAATTCTTTATTATTTAATTTCTTCTAACAATAATATCAAAATTGTGATAGTTTTAGAAAATTGATCTACTGAGGAAAAAACAACTGAAAAAAAATCTTCAACTTCATTTATATATTTTAAAAAAGAAAACCTCAGCAAAGTTTAGAAATCTAAATCAGGAGATCTGTACCAATCCACTATAAAATAAAATTTTATACACAAGAATCACTATCTTCATATGTCACTGTAGTTTTTAACTGCCATTCTTCACCCTTCAATAGCTTTCCCCAAATCCAACTTCATTAAATACATTAACTGTAATTTCACATCATTATAATGTAGATGGAATAACACGAAAGGCAAAATGCTTAATACTTACAATATAAGAAATAACTATAAAATACAGTGTCTTGAATATGGTAAGAATCAAATAATACATTTATAAGATTTCTTTAAGATAATACAATACTCCATAGTAACCTATGTGCTTAAGAATTATAAATACATTATATATACAGCTGACCCTTGAAGAATTCAGGGGTTAGGGGTGCCAACCCCTATACAGTTGAAAATCTGCATATAACTTTATAGTTGGCTCTCCATACCTGAGGTTTTAAATCTACAGATTCAACCAACTATAGATCATGTAATAAATACTGCTCTCTCTCTATATATATATATATAAATCTGTAAGTAGACTCGCACAATTCAAACCTATGCTGTTCAAGGGTCAACTGTAATTAAATAAATTCAGTAACAAAGAATCATTAATTCACTTTTAACCTGCTGTTTAGCAAAAATTTTTAGATAAGTACTGGAATACATTAATGAACACAAAATCAACCATTATGATCAATTTACACGGTCTCCAACTATGATTATAAATGTTTAAATTTTTACCACATAGTACAACGTAGGATGCTTTATTTAAATATAGTTTCTGTATCACACTTCACTCCCAAGTTGAAAATTAGAACAAAATAATAAATAAAATAAAATTAGAATAAATTTCCATGATAGTATGGAACGATCACAATATACGACTAAAAATATTAGGGGAAAAAAACTCACTCATTACTTACCAGAATCACCCTCAGGAAGTAAGGCTATTTGTTTTCTTTCCCTAAAGGCATTCAAATGCTCAAATTCTAGAAGACCCTACAAATAAACTCAAGCCCCAGTCACTTAATCTTAAAAGTCTTTGTCTTTGTCTAACATTTTAATAGCATTTTAATAATTTTCATTATAACACAGACGTCAAATTGAAAACTCTTACTAGAAATTAGTTTAAGTTTTTTTTTTTTGGTATGGCAAATCCAATACAATATTGTAAAGTAAAAAATAATAATAATAATAATTTTAAAAATAATAAAAAATAAAATTAAATTTAAAAAAGTTTAAGTTTTAAGTGTAGAGATCTAAATTCTATACCCACTGAACACTCCCAGTAAAATAAAAGACCGTAGAAAATTTTTAAAAAATATTATCTCATTCTAGTGATAGAATCATAACTAGAATGCTAGGAGAGAAAAATAAACACAAACCACTGGAATAGGGTCTTTCAATAGATGAAGAGTCTTTAGAAGTAAGCAATGTGGAAGTTTTTGAGGGCAGGGTTATCGTTCGATAAATCCCTTGCCTTAAAGATATAAAAATACTAGTCATTAGAGAAGCAATTAATGTACTCTGGCAATTATTTATCAATGCTATCCTGATAGTAACCTCGAAACATTTAGTAGTTTTTCCAAATATTTTATTCCAAAGCAATATAGATTCTGGAAGAATCTCTGTAACATCTATTATGACATCTATGTTGAAGTCACAATATTTTCCTCTCTCAAAAGCAAAATAAGTTTATTATTAAAAGATATGATCAACAGATAATACCTTGAACAGATTTAATCTATACAATTTTACTTTGCCTGTATTTTGAATGAGAGCTTTCTTGTCAGGCCTTCACTAATTTATACACATTCACATTCCATGCTAATTCATCCAAGATTACACTAATTAAAAAAAAAAAAGCAGATCCTCAACAACACTAAACCACTACTAATTGTGAAAATGCAAGAACAATTTAAAAATGCCTAAAGATAGATCTATACCTGGTAGCATGGTAAACAGTCCACGACTATTCATTCACTCATATTATTGTTTTTAACAATTGACACTTTTGCCTTTACTATTAACTCTTAATATTAGATTGCTAGTAAACTCTCTTCTCAAATGAGTTTTCCCCTCATGCTTTCATGAGTCACATTTTCAAGCATACATAGTTTGTAATTGGGGCTTCCCAGGTGGCTCAGACAATAAAGAATCTGCCTGCAATGCAGGAGATCCAGATTCTATCCCTGGTTTGGGAAGATCCCCTAGAGTAGGGAATGGCTACCCACTCCAATATATTTGCCTGGAAAATTCCATGGACAGAAGAGCCTGGCATGTTCCAGTCCTGATTGTTGAAACTTGTGCTAGGAAATGCATTAGTTAACCTTTTCATCCTTTCTACATAGAGAGGACCCATTTCCTTTCTCTGTTCATGGCAGAAAAGACATTAAAGCATTTAAAGTTAAATGAAATGTAAGGGTCATCTAATCTAACTGTTAGTGTTACAGATGAATATTAAGGCCAGTGAGGTAGAATTACTTGGCCAAAATCACAAAAATTAGTTAACTGTGGCAGAGCTAGAACTGCTCAATACACCTGAAGACTCTTGCATGACAAGAAAAGCAATTACTTATTTTCAATCTCTCTAATTTCTTCTAGGGAGGAATGGGTTAAATCTGCCAAAGTACAGAATTACACAGTATATCTGGGTAGCTGATGTCTTTTAACAAATATCTAGAAATGGCTGATTAGAGTGCCATAAATTACTAATCATCTTAGTAAATAAAACCACTTTATCAAGAATAAAATATATTTAACAAAATCTATACCAAATTTTAACATGATTTTATTACACTGGTAAAATACTAATATTTGAATTTGTCTTTTTTTTTTGGCCACGTTGCACAGCATGAAGGATCCTAGTTTTCCAATCAGTTATGGAACCCAGGTCCTCTGAAGCGCAAGTGTGGCGTCTTAACCACTGGGCCAACAGGGAAGTCCCACTAATATTTGAATTATTGCTTACAAAACCTCCATGGGGCCTCTGTGATTAAAGTACACTTCCTAAAAAACCAATCAAATTAAAATTTCTAATGTAACCCAAAAGAATGGCGGGATAGGGCACATACTGTGAATGTTCATACATGTTATATGTTTTAGTCAAACCTAATGTTTAAACCACAACTAAAACTAAAAAATGAATAGACACTAGGTGGTAATACATAAGTGTTAACCATATTATTCTTCATGTATTTTATAAAAGAATTATTTCTAAACAATTCCATTTTTCATGAAAGTAAATGCAATCCACAAAAGAACAGAGTTCACTATTATCAAAGGTAGTATGTTTCACATTGAACTATAAAACTGAACAAAAACAACTGGTGATATGTAAAGTAGCATCTAAAACAGCCAACATCATGTTTCAAATCGCTTTGGCGCAGCAAATCAATCATCAAACTAGTATATATCCAAGACTGTTCAGCAACAAAAATATTATAATTAGCTTGAAATAGTTAAGAATATCTAACCTTTCGGATCATCACTGAATCACAAAATTTTGGCCCATTTAAACTATTTTAAGTCCCTCTCAGAATATGAAAAAAATTCATTTGATTTCTTTGTTCAGCTAAAAATATACTTAATATATATCATAAAACATCTGTAAGTATAATGATATATAAAGAAAATAAATACTACTGTCTATAAATAACCCCAGACAAATTTCTGGCATATACATTTTTAATATTTGTATACATATGAATATATACACATTCATAGCAACTATTTTAATAACATTGGCATTTTATTGTGCATGACAGCGTATCATGAGTTTCCTATTTCAATAACTTTAAAACATGACTTTTAGTGTTCATATAAATTTAATATTAGGATATATCATAATTTAACCATTAAATTAATGGTTTTTTAATAATCTTAAATTATTTTTAATCTTTTATTATTTCAACAAATACCATGAAAATAGCCTTATATAAATTCATATAAACATCCCTCATTATTTGAGGATAAATTTCTAGATATGAAATCATTGAGCGAAAGGGTATAAACATAAATATTACAACACTGCTTTCTAAACTGTGAAACATTAAGCCAGAACACATCACAGCCTAGATATACTGGTAAATGGTCTTAAGTTAACATCAAGTATTTCATCCAATCTCCATGACTGCCCATAGAAATAAAAGCTCCTTTAAACCAACAAGAAAATCATTTTTGAAAAAAGGAAAATAATTTAATTCCTGGCTCAAGTGAAAAATAAAAAGAACATCATGAATGGCGCTTGAGTTTATTTTTACAGGCCTCTAAACATTCATCTGGGTTAAGACAATGGGTCTACAATACAGTGGTGAAAGTTCTCTGAATACTAAAGAAAATATAGGAAAACTGTCAAATTTAAAAATACAGTGAAACTTCTTTATAATGTTTTCCAGGGGTAACATTACCTAAAACAGTTGTTCAAAGCAGGAAAGTAGGAAGGTTTTTATGTGCCTTAGAAAAAACCTTTTAAAATGATATCTGAATATAAGATCAACAGGAAAGACAACATAATCAAGTTTAACTGCATTTCCATTTTTAATTAAATTAGAAAAAAAACCCATAATACTTACTTTGTAAATAGTGCAAAACCATCAGTACAAGACTATAGCTGCTTAAAGTACCGCGACTGGCGTCATTTATATCATGGTGACTGGCCCACTTCTTAATCACCAGTACTAACGGACGAACTCGATTTTCAACTGAAAGTAAAATTAAAACTTAAAAATGGTAAGAAGACATTTCTTCTTTCAAGTTTCCTTGAAAGTTTACATTATTTCCCAACTCCATGCCAATAGAAAGAGCAATCCCTCCTGCGATTAAACATTTTGCTTACCATAAATATGTCTTATTTCTATATAAAACATACTTTACTTTTTCAAAATTACCAACTATCAAAATTCATTTTACTGAGCTATATATAACTCTGGTGGTATGTGATTTCAGTGCAGTAACACATTACATATGTAAGAAAGTGAGACACATTGTACACAAACATAATTAGAGAGGTGTCACATCTTTATAAAGGAATAAAGGATAAACAGAGAAGGTAATAATTATCTGAAAATAAACAAAAGAAAACTTACGGTATGCATAAGTTCTGAGAAGGAATGTGTTTCTTATTCCAACAATATTGTTTACATTCAAGTCGAACTCCACACAACTATTTTCAAAAAAAAGATAAAAATTTCAGCTCAAGTACAAATTAAACTAACTCCCTAGTAACTAAATTTATATCCATCCATTCATCCAATGATACAAAATGTCATGAGCCCAAAGACAACTTTTAGTATGATCTGATGTTGAAAGATATGTATTACACCAATAAGGCTCCAATTACTCTTAACACAAGAACTTTTCATTTTGTAATATTCTTCAGATAAACAAAACTGTATGACCAAACACATTTCTGGGCAAGTTATCCCACTGTTATAAATTCTGAATCAATTTTGAATGACAGCAACATTTGTTTTAAAACAATAGGAATGAAAAGCCAAATAAAGTACAGGTGAAAAAAAAAATAAAAGCTCTATCTACTTTATTTTCTCTCCAAAAGGGTTACCAAATTATAATATCATAACAAATTTGGCTACTGATGTCTAGTAAAAACATTAAAGCCAAACACATAACAGAAGGGACACTTCTTTGAAACCAAGGGTATCATGCAATTCACAATTTAGAAAACACAGCAATAACAATGGTATATATAAAGAACGGCTAAACTCAAAATGACTACTTAATGCATAAGTAACAGGCTCATATACTATCAGGTCAAACTTCTGTACAATGAGTCTTTTTGTGAAAAGTGCCTTAAAAAAAAGCATAAAATTCCTTTCTATAGCTTTTAACTGTAAAATCTGAAATATACCATTTCAGATTTTCTTTGTTATGGGAAAAGAAATCCTATAATCTTTCATATCCATGCATGTTAATAAACATGGGTAGTGATATTAAAATTTCAGATGTATTTGGCTTTGGGAAACTTATGGTGTAACAGTAGAGTTACATTCTTTAATTGTGCTTGTACAAATGTACACTAAAACCAGTTTGCACTCCCTCTATGTAACTTAAAGAGGAAAAAAACACTTAGATGGAAACTAGTCTGCAATTAAAAACTTCCCAAAAATATGAATCCAGAGCTTAAAAAATATCCAGTGCTTTCTTCAATTCTACTTGAAGTAATCCTTAACATGGAAAGAATTTTATGCTTATTTAAACAGGGAATGGTTAAGTTAATGACAGTAAATCCACTCAGTGAAATACTGTAAAGTGATTGAAAATTAAGCCAGAAGATATTCAATGATTCAACCATTCATGCCATATTGCTAAGTAATAAAGTATAAGCTCAATTTTACTTTTAAAAGCTCTTATGCATTCATATGCATAAAGAAGGGACTGAAAGGTTTACACCAAAACATTAACATCAGTTATATCTGAATGATCAAAATGCAGTTGTTCCTTTTTCTTAATGATGCATATATAGAAGGATGATAAAATGGTGGTTATAAAGAGCATTTAACAATGAAAAAACCATGTATGATAATCTTAAATTGAAAAAGAATAAAATTGTTTATATAGTTACAGCTACAACCATTTTTAAAAACAATTATAATCAGTTAATAGTTTTATTTATATGTACTGTTTGTTTTATTGTTTATATTACAACTACACCATTTTAAAAAATGATTATAATCAGCTAACAGTTTTGTTTACATATATGTTTTATCTCTCTATATCCTTGTGCTTTAAAAACACTCCACCATTGAAAAATAAAGTTCCACTGTTACTTGAGAGAAATTTAGTAAATCTTTATAGACTGGATGGATGTTTGGATGAAGGAAGGGCAAAGTTTGAGCCACCACTTATCTAAAGATTTGTTTAAAAAAAAAATAGAAAAAATATATATATTCAGTCAGTTTTGATTATTTACAGTAGTTATTTTCTACATAGTGATCACAAACACTGAATTAGTGGTTACTAAGCCACTGCTCCTAGGGGAAACAAAGGGTTAGCCCCCAGTCACAGCTTCATCAGCCTATTTATCAATATGCCTACAGTCACATTTTCATCAACTGATCAGTATGTAATTTTGTTTTATGTAACTTTCTATTTAACGACATTTAATACACTGTTCATTCAATAAAAGTGAAGTCACTGCAGAGCACTACTGCTGCTGCTGCTGCTAAGTCGCTTCAGTCATGTCCGACTCTGTGCGACCCCATAGATGGCCTCCCACCAGGCCCCTCTGTCCCTGGGCTTCTCCAGGCAAGAACACTGGAGTGGGGTGCCATTTCCTTCTCCAATGCGTGAAAGTGAAAAGTGAAAGTGAAGTCGCTCAGTGATGTCTGACTTAGCGACCTCATGGACTGCAGCCTACCAGGCTCCTCCGTCCATGAGATTTTCCAGGCAAGAGTACTGGCGTGGGGTGCCACTGCCTTTTCCATTGCAGAGCACTACTCATCCCAAAATAAAACACATCTAACACACCATTAAGGCACATCACAGCTTTGTGCACAAAACGTCTACAACACCTCAGCACAATGCTGGGAGGTCATTTTAAAGAGCAAATTCACGCACAAAAGCACAAAACTGTGAAAAACACACTAACTAATCTGTGAAAAGGAATCTGTTCCGCGTATCAGAGTTGAAACAAAAAGACAAGTGTATCATACTGTTAAACTCATTTGGGAAGATGTACATCAGGTGACTCAAAATTTTCCCACTCTTTATAAAATCATAAAAGTGTTACAAGTATTAATTCAGGGGGTTACAAAATAAATTTTATCAAGTAGGCAAATTCACAAATATGGGATCCATGAATAATGAGGATCGAGTGTATATACCTAGCCTATAAGAAATTCAGAACCCAAACTATTAATAGTAGAACATGTATAATTATACTAGTAACAACCTCTTTTGATATAAACATGCATCAAATTTCATGAATTAAGATATGTTCTCAGAGCATATTACATTTCCAAAAGGAAGAGATCATTTAAAAATCTAAAATACTATATTCTTTCAGCTATGAACAGTCTCAAATATTCAAAATGTCAACCAGAATAGCTAAGAGAGTTAACATGAACAACTGCTCAGATTATTTCAAAAAAATCATCTAAGAGAACAAATCATTTCCAAAAATTAATGAAGCTATTAGGGAACAGCACACCCTCCTTAATTATCTACCTCAGAAGAATACCTAAAAATTATCTAAAGCAACTGAAAAAATTCAGTAATTACTTACCTGACTTTATCCCTGAACTTCACAATTGGCACTTTTGCTCGAATCAACTGAGGTCTCTCAATATAACCAGCTGAAGGATAAAAGATAAAATGGGTATCTGTAAATGCTTCTCAAATTCAGTATTCCAATGAACATTTCTTTGAAGTAGTATTTTACTTAGCTAAAACAATTTAAGAAAATACAGTCTTTGAGAGAGGAAGCAAAGACAAAAAGACATTATCAAATTCTTCGAAGACTGGAACTTCCAATACCATGTAGACGATTTTATGTATTAATGTTATTTTTAGAAATGTGGTCTAATACCTAATAATACTTATAAAGAATTTCATCAGAGCATTATAGGAGAAATATCTAGGCCAGCAGCAAGGGGATAGCTAAATTCTGCTACAGCACATGGAAGATACCATGGCAGTCATAGAATCATATTTACAAAAAATGTTAAACGTAGAAATGCTGGCAACATAATACATGGGACAGTGAAAAATTCAAATAAGTATGAAAAAAACATGTATCAAATTTTTGTACTCCACCAAACTTAAATATCACGTGTTAAACCTAAAAATTTTGTTATAGTGCTTTTACCACCAAAATTATAATAATATACATCAAGCTTCAAATACAATTATGTGCAGGAATTCAATGAGGTATAATGAAAAATAAGATTAAGAGTTAAAAGTAGTAAAGGCTCAGACACCAACAAGCTATACTCCTCAGGTAAGTCACCAAACTCATTGATTACCCCTTAATCTGATTACTCCATTATTAAAAACACTAATCAAAAAAAAAAAAAAAAGAAACCTTTCATTTAAATTACATGACCTCTAAGGTCCTTTTCACTGTTTATATTTTATGATTTTAATAATAATTATTAAAAATCCACTTAAAGTACAAATTTCTCCTTTATTTTACAAATGCAAAATTCAAGTCCATTGAAATAAATCTCTTGATTTCTTTCCTACAGCTGATAAAAGTTGTTGTTTAAGGGCAATAACCTGTTAAGTGACTTTGTATTTTCCATCTTAAAGTCTAACACGTAAGAAATATTTGTTAAATAAATGGACAAATAGTCTATCCAACATCACACAGTTAGGGTGACTTCAAATGTCCACAATATTCTGCGGAAGTTTAAATTATTTGAGATGGCTTAACTTGTGGATTAAAATCTGCTTTGTCAGCTTATTCAAAGAGTATAAAATCTTACAATAAAATGGCCTAAGTCACTAATTTTGCTTTCAGTTGGAGTGATATATTTGGGCTTTGGGTTCAGTGATCATATTTTTAAACCAAGTACGGATGTCTATCATTGCAAACAGATGAGATGCTCTCTTCCTCACATATAAATAAGACCTGTATATTTCTTTTGGCTTTTGAGATACTCTGCACTGCAGTTACTTACATTCATGCTTTAACTTTCCTAACAGCACTCAGCTGTTTGAGGATAAACTAAAACTTACACATCTCTGAATTCCTGACTACCTTCAGTGGGACAGCCTGCAGTACAAAGAATTGTCAAATAAATGGTTACTTTAATTAAAAGTTAAATTCACTTGGGAAAAAGAATCCACATTATACCTAATCTCACCAGAAAATAAAACAATTCTTATCAGAAAATAAACACAGTGAGAGACATTTTAAATAAATAGTTATCTCAAATGACATATGAACGTGAGGCATGTCAGACTTACAAAGTCTAGTACAGAAGTGTTTGTGGACTAAGGTGAGTATATGCCGTGCTTCAGTCTTCTGATTTACCTGAAAAAAACACTGAAAAGTTAAAAATAAAGTTTTTTCATTATCTTTCTAAACAATGTTTTATTTTCTTAATGTATCTCAACAAAAAGAAAACATATAAAGTATACTTTTCATTGGAGTTATTTTTCAATATACAGTAAATTACACTATTTAAAAGTCAACCTTTATGCTATCTTTAACATTAATATTTCTAAATCAATTTCTGATTTTAAACTTGAAAGCACAACTTTAAAAGAAATATTTTAACAGCTATATGTTATTTTTTCCTTTAGTATAAATGTACAAAAAATAATCTGCAAGGAAATATAAACAGAATTTTAACTTTCTGTAACATGTTTTATTTCCCTATCTAGATTGCGAGATGCTTAAAAAATAAGGTTCAAATCCATGGTGTTTTGTTATAAGTTGCGACAAACATGATTCAGACACGTGAATAGAATGGAGGATTAAAAAGTCCATCTAATCAAAGCTACGGTTTTTCCAGTAGTCATGTATGGATGTGAGAGTTGGACTATAAAGAAAGCTGGGCGTAGAAGAATTGATGCTTTTGAACTGTGGTGTTGGAGAAGACTCTTGAGAGTCCCCTGGACTGCAAGGAGATCCAACCAGTCCATTCTAAAGGAGATCAATCCTGGGTGTTCATTGGAAGGACTGATGTTGAAACTGAAACTCCAGTACTTTGGCCACCTGATGCGAAGAGCTGACTCATTTGAAAAGACCCTGATGTTGGGAAAGATTGAGGGCAGGAGGAGAAGGGGAGGACAGAAGATGATATGGTTGGATGGTGTCACCAACTCAATGGTCATGGGTTTTGGTGGATTTCAGGAGTTGGTGATGTACAGGGAGGTCTGGCGTGCTGCAGTCCATGGGGTCGCAAAAAGTCAGACACGACTGAGCGACTGAACTGAACTGAAGTATAATCTAACTGCATGAGAGAAAGTTTTAATTAAAACTCTAGTATTCTTCATTATTTTTATTATTTCTGAGGCTTTTCTTTTTTCAGTTTTCCCTTATATGATTTCAAAGCCTAGAAAGTATCAGGAGTTTCTTTCCTGGAATAAATCTCTTCCTGATTTGCAGTAACTAGAAGTCACTTTTGATACTGGACTAATAGGAATAATATTACCATTCAATAGAGGCTTTTTTATTTTTTAAGAGGTGAAATACAAGGCATATTAAAATTACACTGAAATTAATCTTTGATAATTCAGAAGAGACTTCAGCATATTCAAGAGGCTGCTCAGGTAAGTTTAATAAACAGCAATTTTTGTGGAACTAAGGACATACAAGAGTATCAGTAAACAGGAAATTCAAATAAATAAAATAAAAAATAAAATTTGGTTGCTAAGTATGAAGAAACAAAGTCAAAATATCAGAGATAATTACTTTAAATCACAATAGTCTTATTTTACATTTCAGAGAAATCTCTCTTTTTTAATTCCCATAATAAGAACTCCAAATCCCATAGTACTTCCAAGGGAAAAATAATACAGATTAAAAATTGAATCACTGAGAATTCAAATAGAAGGAAATAAATCAAGCAGATATAAGACAAGCTCTGCCTCTTTGCTGCATCCTGGTAACATACCCAACCCAATGGCATTTCAAAATAAAGATAGAGCTCTTTAAAAACACACAGTGAAACTGCCTCACTTTAACAATTTAGAAATAAATTAATACTATAATTTGTTGTTTTTTGTACATGCCTTAAAAAAAATAGAAGCAGCATTTCCTGACTTTCCTTGAATTACTATAAACAAAGAATTTAAAGAAGCAATTAAAACAAAGTAGGGTTTTTTCCCTCAATGACTTTTATATGAAATTTCTTAAATGACTTAACATGAAAAGCACACTTAGAATAAAAGTTTCATTACTTACTGGTTCCTCTTTAACAACTAGACATAAGTCACCATCACTGCTCCGAGTACCAAATCCATTTAAAGAAGACCCAACTAAAAAAAGTCGGCTTTCTAGAGAAACAGAAGAGAATTATAAGGTTTTAGTTAAAATTAAAATAGGAATGCATATAATTAAAAGAGCATGCAAAACAGGGAAACATACGTGGAAATAACAGTTGAATTTCTCTCTGCAGCTCTGTTCGACAGAGTTCTTTCTTCTTTAAATCACTTACTTGCTGCTGACATGCTTCAAATAACTCCAGTATCTGCTGACTCAACTTGAATGCACCACAAAAAAGGTAAAAATTTCATTCAGAAATGTAGAAGTTACTAGCATATTGAGAAGTATAAAATTACTGACAGTATTTTTAAAATAAATATATATTATCTCCTTATACAAAATGACCACTATTCAAGTAATAATAATTACTTAGTATCTGAAATAGTTTACAATTTTTACAAAGTATCACTGACAAATCACAGAGAATTCATGAGTATAATTCATAGGTCCTCAAACTATAACCTTCAGTTACTGCCTGTTTTTATATGGGACATGAACTAAGAATGGTTTTTATATTTTTAAACGGTTATAAAAACAAAACAAAAATATGCAACAGAAACAAAGTCTACAATAATCTACTTTCTGGCCCTTTAAAGAAGGTTACCCAACCCCTGGTATTCATACCATGAATACCAAATAAAACAGACTTCAGAAGAGAAGTCCCTGGTTGTCTGTGCTCATGCAAACCACCGTCTTTCCTATGCTTCTAGCACTGCCCTGAGCCCTGCTTTCCTGTGGCCATCTACGGACAGATCTCCCTCTTTATCCCCCTTTCCAGTTCATACTTTCCCCTCCAAATGACCTCTTGCCATCACCATAGGTGACTCCCTTACCTACAGTGGGTAACTATCATGACCTACTCCCACCATTTTAACTTCTTTTACTCAATTATTTTTCATCAGTGCTACATAGACATAACAAAACAAACTTCTCTAGCTTTGAAATTTTAAATTCCAGTATACAAGATAGGCTTCAATCTCCTGTCCAATTCTCACATCTTCTTGAGAACCACACAAACCTGGATTCTCTTGGATCCTCTTTCTCCCAACCCAACAGCACCTGGAATAGCATGATTTCCTTCCCTACCCAGTCTATACTCCACAATGCATCCCTTGAACCATTCTCTTTTATCATACCTTAACATTATACCCCTGTCATGCTCTAACAAAATCCTAATTTTAGGTTCCCTATAAACAACCACTGTCTCTGCTCTTTTTTGTGAGTTGCTAACTGGAAAAAAATTTTTAAAAATCACAAAATTGGTATGTTGCAAATTTACAATTTAAAAACGAACCTAAGATTTAACCCGTAGCATCTCTCAGCAATTACTTCAATGTCTCTGGTTAGATATCGCTTCCATTTTTCACCATCAGCATTCCAAAATGTTTATACCTTTCCTCAAGTTTCCTATACTTATCTCACTTCCTTCAGCAGGTAACTTCACATTAAAGTTTACTAAGAAAATTGAAGAAACCAAATGTGAGATTCCTCAGCTTCCAACTACAAACTTGCAAACTACTATCTGAATGAAACTTCATATCCCTACCTCTCCTGTCAGATAAACTGTCCTGTTTCTCGGTCCAAAGCTAATCCCTCTATCAAAAATACTTCTGTATCCACCCCTTTTGGTCACCTCTGGGGCACAAATACTCCATCAGTTTTTTGACCTGTCTTTTGCATTTTCAACCTCTCCCTCTCCAGGCCTTTCTCCAAGTCCATGACCAGGCACAAGTCTCACTCATCATTTAAAATATTTTATCATGTTTAGAACACTCATTTTAAGAAAGCAGAGGCAGTCAGGATAACCTGGCAATGAAAGAGACATAGTTTTTTAATATCCTGAATAACCATCCCCCTAAAATGCTACAGACCCCAGTTTGATCCCTGGGTCATTAAGATCCCCTGCAGAAGGGAATAGCAAAGAGTCAGACACGACTGACAGACTGACAAAACAGACTAAGCAACTAGGAGAAAACAAACAGATCAAACCATCCAAAATAAAAATGGCCAAAAAATACAGCACAATTGACTACATATTACTCATGAATTCTAAAATACTGCAAGTTAGGACCAAACACCAACAGCAGCAAGACCCACATGGTATCAGAAACATAACAAGAGGAGGAAAGGGATTTGGGACAGCCCTGGAGCCAGAACAAACAGAAATCAAATTCCCTAGAAGTACTACCTCCCACCCCCTCCCTTAAATGGACAGTTCCAATTCAGTGTAAAACAGCAACTGAAACTCGGAAGGGGTTTCACAGGCGACAACTCACAAGGCAAGAAAGGCAAGAAAATCACACAAACATCAGGAATCTCAAAACTAACTGAAACTCCCTTCTAAGACACAGCAACATACCAAGCAGAAACTGCCAGGAAGAGATATCTAAACGAAGCAGTACAGAGTCACTGGGGTAAAGGAAAGAAAGTCTAGAACAAGAATGATTCTGCCCCTCCAGAGGACATCTGACGATGCTGAGAAGCAGTTCTGGTTATCAGTCATCATACTTGGGGGAGTGGGCACCACAGGGTGGGCCAGAAGGCCACTGAATATCCTACAATGCCCAGGACAACTCCCCGCAGCAAAGATATCTGACCAAAAGTGCTAATACTGCCAAAAGTGAAAAACCCTGATCTAGATAAAGGCAGAGAAGGAAAGGAGGAAAGGTCTCAGAAGATATATTTTTGAACACTACATCACAGCAGAGGATTCCCCCCAGCCACAAACCTAGCAAAAAGCTAGCTTACCCAACCTCATCTAAAAGTAGTATATTGTTGTTTACTCACTAAGAGCTGTGTCCGACTCTTTGAGACCCCATGGACTAGAGGTAGCCAGGCTCTTCTGTCCATGGGATTTCCCAGGCAAGAATACTGGAGTGGGCTGCATTTCTTCTCCTGGGGATCTTCCTGACACAGGGATCAAACAAGTATCGCCTATTTGGCAGGTGGATTCTTTACCACCAAGCCACCTGGGCCTCCCTAAAGCCATCTTCCTTAAACATAAGTTAACAGAAAAGAATTGGAATCTCAAAAAGAGAGGTGAGAATGGGAGGACAGAAAAAATATTTGAAGAAATAATGCCTAAAAAGGATTCAATTCAATTCTCATACAAAGTTTTTGTAAGAAAAATGCAAAGAGTAACATTCCTACAGATAATGAAGCACACCAGAAAGACATATTCACAAAACGAATGACTATTTTAATATAATATGCAGAACCAAGGTTTTCTCTCTCATTATTAATTTCCTAAAAGGATAACTGACTATAAAGCATACATAACTGAAAAAAATAATTGGAAGTTTACATTTTTAAGAATTATCAAAAGCAGCAAAAACATGAAATACCTAGGAATGTATTAAAGATATGTAAAACCTATACTCTGAAAATTATAAATATTGAGAGAAATTAAAACATCTAAATAAATAGATAAAAGAAAAAAGTTAGAGGATTTAACATACCTGACACTTCTAAACTTAACCATACAGCTACAGTAATCAGAACAGTATGGCACTAGGAAAAGGACAGATGAAAAAGATAACAAAAGAGAATACTGAAATATTTATGAAATGCTATGATACCTGTAATTTCCTTCAAACTACTAAGGGAGGGAGGTATAGACAAAATAAGATTGGTCAAATGTTGGTAACTGTTCAAGCTTGGTCTTATGAGGATTTACAATACTACATTCTATTTTTTTATATATTTGATACTCTCCATAATAAAAAGCTTTTTAAGGCATTCATATTTACAAAAAGATTTTTAAAAGGTCTCCAGTTAAACTGGTTAATCTAAAATTTTAAATGGCACTTGAATAATTAAGTTTTATCTACCTACAGCAGGGTTGGCAAACCTTGACCTGTAAGCCAAAAACTGCCTCTGGTCTGTTCTGTAGGACTAACCAACTAAAACTGATTCTTACATTTTTAAAGCATTGCTTAAAAAAGAAAGAAAAGGAGACAGGGCCCACGTAGTTCACATGTCTAGAATTTATTAATTGGCCCTTTATCAAAAAAGCTGTGTCAACTCCTTGATCTAGAGAATCAGGCAGATCAAAACTGCTAAAAGTCAAAACATATACTCTACATCTGTTGAATAACAAAGAGAAAAATTTCTTGGGAATTCCCTGGAGATCAAGTGGTTAAAACTTGGTGCTTTCACTGCATGGCTGGGCCCAGGGCTCGGCTCAATCCCCGGTCAGGGAACCAAGATTCCTCAAGCTGTATAGCACAGCCAAAAAATAAAATTCTTTCATTAGAATGACTATGTTCATGTAGAAACACTCACATATGAAAAAAATTATTATTAGGTAGAAAATATGAAATTCCACATATTTGCTCCTCTCCCTTTTCTACGGTTCTGGGAAAATTTCTTCTCTCTCAAGTACTATAATGGAGATCTAACAGATTTTTATACAAGTAAATTTTCCTTCCTGTCTAGTCACATTATGGATTCACATTGTCAAATTACGTTACTGTATCTTAGAACAGATATATAGAGTCCAGATGAGAAAAAAACACAAAAAGAAATGTACATATATGCTGAAACAAGACTTAGAGAAATATTTCAAAAGATGTCTCAATGGCCTTATAACTGGGGAAAAAAGAAGAATGTCTGATATGAAATCCTGGCTAAAAATTAAGCAAAAAAATACTTAGATCGTATATGTAATAACAAGCTGACTATGCATAATGGCATTTCAAAAACTTTTTTTGTTTCATTCAGAAGTAAAACATTCCTTGTTTTCCTTAGTTTTAAAAAAACCTATTGCAACAAAGTATCTGTAAAACAAATTATTCTTAAATTTGCTTAAATCTCTATAATACTACAGTTTAGGCTGCCTGCCAGATCTATTACTTTTAAATTACTTGTACAAGATATATTTCCCACTGTATGTAAAAATTATATCTTTGCAAAATTGCATAAGAAAATAAGTTTCCTAATACAGATTTAAAATATTAAAATATTTTTTCCAAATATCAATATTCAATTTTCCTAAAAAATATTATAACCTATCCTCAAATGAAAGAAAGAAAGTGAAGTCACTCAGTCATCTCCGACTCTTTGCAACCCCATGGACTGTAGCCTACCAGGCTCTTCCATCATGGAATTTTCTAGGCAAGGGTTGCCATTTCCTTCTCCAGGGGATGTTCTGAACCCAGGGATCGAACCCAGGTTTCCCACATTGCAGGCAGACACTTTACCATCTGAGCTACCAGGGAAGCTCCTCAAACTCAAATCGAATTACTAATAAGGCTATCACTGTCTGAGATCAACACAAGCCACTAAAGACAAGTTAGGTATGGATTTAGAGTCAGAAAAGTTTTTAAATGAGCCAGCAAAGCTTCAGGTATAACTTTTGCATGGTATTCTCCGTAGATTCTCCATCTGTCCCTAGAAGCTGGGTCCCCATATAAAAGTAAATAAACCTTTCAGCTGGGAGTATCAAAACTTGATCATTTTCTACAATACATGAAAAAGAGCAACAGGTTTTGGCTAAACGTAAGTGCTATCTACAAAAAACGAACACAAAATAGCAATGAGCTTTCAAGACAGAAGAAATGAAGTTAAATATGGTACAGAAAACAGGCCATTAGGTCACAAACACTTCAACAAAAACTGACAATTCCTCAGGTTCTCTCATTGTCTCCTTCTTTGTTACACATGAAACTGTAGGAAAAGCTGGTACTAATTACTGAGTAAAATAAAGCTAGATATGAATTAAAAGTTTAAATTCATTCTTGATGCTGAATTCCTTTTCTCTTCAAAGTAAATAAAATAGAATCAGGAAAACATCATACTGAAAACAACCCACTCCTTACTAGCATGTTAAAGTACTGTTTTTTTGTATGGCCACAAATTAGAGCCTTCCTAATTCATCAACTAATACAATGATTAGGCAGTCTGAATAACTGATTTTTTTCCCTGAAGCCTGATTGTTTTTAGGCACATACAATTACCTGACCTTAGTCAAGAGGAAACTGCCTAATAAAAGGAGGATGGAGAAAACAAAGCAAGCTTTCATTTGAGGATCTCTTGGGCTGACATTGGTCTAAATTTTTTACATGAATCTACATCTCAGTGGCTTTAAAAATTTGACTGACACATACATTATAAAGATAGAGCCCTAAGAATAAATTTAACCACTGAGGTAAAAAAGCTGTACACTGAAAACTATAAAACATTGATGAAAGACATTAAAGACTATAAATAAATGGACAGATACCCGATCATGGATCAGAAGAATTAAAATTATTAAAATGTCCATAGTATCCATAGCAATCTACAGATTCAATGCAATCTCTATCAAAATTCCAATGGCATTTCTCACAGAAATAGAAAAAGCAATCCTAAAATGCCTATGGACCCACCAACGACCCAGAACAGCTACAGCAATCTTGAGCAAAAAGAACAAAGCTGGAGAAATGACACTTTCTGATTTCCAATTCTATTACAAAGCTGTAGTAATCATTAAATAGTATGGTACTGACATAAAAATGAACACACAGACCAGTGAACATAACAGAGAGTCCAAGAAAGAAACCCACACACATATGGTTAACTAAAGGGTGTCAAGACTATACAACAGAAAAAGGACAGTCTTCAACAATGTTGAGAAAATTGTATATCCACATGCAAAAAGATGAAATTGGAGCCTTATCTTTACAACATACACAATAATTAATTCAAAATGAATTAAAGACTTAAATTCAAGACCTGAAACAGTGTACTCCTGAAGAAAAGATAAGGGGAAAGCTCCATGATGTTGGTCTTGACAATGATTTTTTGGATTTTAATACCAAAAACACAGGCAACAAAAGCAAAAACCAGAAGTGGAAATATGTAAAACAAAAATATTTCTATAAAATAACAATTAAAAAAGAGAGAGAAAGAAAAGAGAAAGTGACATACAGAATGGGGGAAAATATTTACAAACTATGTATCTAAAAAAGGGTTAATATCCAAAATACATAAGAAACTCACACAACTCTAACAAAAATACAAATGATCCAATTTAAAAAAGGACAAAAGACCTAAAGAGACATTTTTTTTAAAGAAGGCATACAAATGGTCAACAGGTACATGAAAAGATGTGCAGCATTACCAAGCATCAGGAAAATACAAATCAAAACCACAATGAGATATCACTTCACACTTGTTAGGATGGCTATTACCAAAAAGCAAAAGGTAAGTGTTGGCAAGGATCCAGAGAAAAGGGAATTAGTATACACCACGGGTAGGATGTAAATCGGTACAACCATATCGGAAAACAGCATGACGCCTCCTCAAAGAACTAAAAACACAACTACCGTGTGTTCCAGCAACCCCAGGACTGGGTACACATCCAAAGGAAAAGAGTATCTATCTCAACAAGGACTCTGCACTCCCGTGTTCACTGCAGTGTTATTCAGAGTAGCCAAGATACGGAAACTTAACTGTCCACTGACAAAGAAAATGTGGGGTGTCTGTATGCACGGACACAATGAAATATTATTTGGCCTAAAAAAAAATGGAAATTCTGCCATTTGCAACATGGATGAATCTGGAAGACATTAAGATAAATGAAATGAGCTAGACACAAAAAGATAAATACTGTATGATTTCACACGTGGAATCTAAAAAAGTCAAATTCATGGTAGCAGAGAGTGCAATGGTAGTTATCAGGGAAGGGAGTGGGATAAGGAAAACGGGGAAATGTTGACCAAAGGGTATAAACTTTTAGTTATAAGATAAATTAGATAAGGAGACATAAAGTACAATATGGTGAATATAGTTAATAACAATGTGCAGAACACTTGAAATTTGCTTAGAGAATAAATTTAAATGTTCTGATCACAAAAAAAAATAATGTGAGGTGATGAATGTTAATTATCTTGATTATGGTAACCATTTCACAGTGTATACATATATCAAAGCATCATGTTGTATACCTTAAATATTTATGATTTTTATTTGCCACTCATATCTAAGTAATGCTGGGAAAAAAAATGATAGATGCAGGCAAATACATATTTCAACTGCTTGAAATTCAGTGAACCAATAATTTACAAATATTTTATCCCCTTTTTCAATTTGTTATTTCTAAATAAGGTCAAATACTGAAATTTTTAAAGATAAAGCCTCTGAGAAATCTGTAAGGTAAACTGTCCCCAAACAAATGTTTCCCCAGGGTGAAAAGAGGCTCCATAAAACTTACTCCTTTCCAAAATTAAAATTACACAAGATATCTTAAACAATTCACTCATAATTATGTTTTTACTTTACAGTCAGTACCAAGAAAACCTCAGCCTACCCTCATCTCAACTCAAAATTCAGAATCAATTACTTCAATTCACATAGTTATCTTCAAACTACCCAGAATTTCTGAAGAACATTTTTAATAGATGGAATTCAGGAGCTCAGATAACTCTGATTCCTCTAAACCTCCATTTTTTTTTTGTCCAGGCAACTACATCTTCATCTAAAGATACTATGAAACTAAAGTTAAAATTCAGAAAAGTATTTGAAATTTTTTTACTTTAAAAGTTTTGTTTGCTAATATAATGACTTCAAAAACAGAAAAGACTTTAAAATGGAGAAACAATTTAAACTTAAAACATATTAATTTTCATAATCTTAATTTTTTAGGTTTCAAAACAGAATTAATTTCCAAACTAATCAAAACTTTTAATACATTCCCCTGGAACCTACTAAAGCAGCTGATTCATTATTATTAATAATAAATTCATTATCACCAATGTTGAGTGAGCCCTCTACACTACCTAGCAAATACTGTGTCAAACCTTCTCCACTCTGCTTCTCTAATTAACTTGAAGTAGTAAACACTACTTCAAACCATCTCCACTGTTCTTAAACCGCATATATCCCACTTCATCCTCTCTACTCTCAACAGATGACCTTGCACAGTAATTCAAAGAGAAAATATGAAGAAGCCATTCAACTATGGGAACTCTTCCATACCATATCTACAAACTTTCTTGTAACTACACCTATCCTTTCCTCCTATCTTCCAGTTTCAAAAAAATTCTCTCTTGCCTAAAGCCAATGTCTCCACATATAAGCAGGACCCACACCCTTTCCACCTTCTAAGGAATCTTATTCATAATTATACTTTTTTTCCCCCACAGTAGTCAATTTTTCTCTCTTGACTGAATTTTTCCAATAAATATTTACATGTGCTTAAACTTTCTTCCACCTCAAAAGCAAAATTTAAAAAAACTCCTTTGTTCCACTTTTCCATCTCTGGCTCTCCCCTTCACAGCCAAACTTCCCCAAACAGTTGTAAACATGCTTAGTTTCCGTTTATTTTCCTACTCTTTCCTCAACCTATTTCAATGATCCATGCTCTCCTCTCTCCCTAGACAATCATATCCATATTCTTAGCTTCAATTATCATCTATATGCCAATGATCACCAAATGTACACTTCTGGTCAATACCTTTCCTTTGAGTTCCAGATCTATATACATTCAACCATCAACTCCTAATATCTACTTTGATGTTCCAAATGTATGTTTAAAACAATACGTACACAGAACTCAAAAGATACCTGCTCACCCTCCAATTCCTATTAAACACACATACTCCTTTATCTGGCTCCGCTTGCCTTTTGTTCTGTCTCAGTGAACGGTACCACCATGCATCCAGTTACAGAAGCCAGAAACTTGGAAGTAATCCTCAGTATTTTCTCTATCTAAACCAGTGGTTCTCAACTAGAGGCACTTCTGCCCCCCAGGAGACATCTGTTAATGTCTGAAGACATTTTTGGTTCTCATAACCAAGGATTACTGGCATCTAGTGAGTGAAGTCAGAAATGTGGCTAAAACACCCTAAGATGCAGGGGATAGTCCCTCCATACCAAACAAAATTGGTCTAAAACATCAACGGTACACAGGCTTAGATGACCTAATCTAATAACGCATCATCAAATCCCATCAATTTCACTTTCCCCCAACACAGTTTAAACCCATCAATTTTTCTTCATCTTAACTATCAGCACTTCCTAATTCAAAGCACCATTACCTTTTACCTAGTACCCAATAATAACTTCCTACTTCCACATTTGTGCAACTGCTTAAAATGAAGTCAAAACAATTTTTAACTCATCTCTTTCTTGCTTAAAAAAAGACCCTGAATAGCTTACCAAAGTTCTTAGGTGAAAACTAAAATGATATACAAAAGTGCTTGCATGATCTGCCTGATTCCCCACTTCTCCTACCACACTTCAGCAATTTTCCCCCTAAATCAACCAAACTCTAGCCACCATATGGCCTCCTTTCAGTTCTCCGCAGACTGCATGCTCCTTTCTATCACACAGTAAACCTTCAGACACACTGTTCCTTCTCTCCACCTCCAACACTCTTTGACTGATTAACTCCTACTCACCCTTCAGATCTCAGCTCAAATATTATCTCCTCCACACCATCATGGAGATAACTCTGCACTTGTCCTTTATAACACTTATAAATATATAAAACTGCAATTCGCATGACCATTTCTAATGGCTCTCCCTCTCACTATCCTGTATGTGCATGGTAAAGAGACCATGAACATTTAGAAAAATGCTGTAACACAACATTTTAGCATATAGCCAGCACTCACAAATTTTTGTTGATTACTTAAAAAAAAAATACAGGATCTAATCTACTTCAGGAGTTCAACTGTCACTTTTATTGCAAGTATTCGTATCTTGGGCCCCAACCATGCTTCTGAAATATATACGGACAGCTCAGCTACAACACGTTTTCTTCAATACCAATTAGCTTACAGACGATTGATAAATAAGGCAATGGTATCAATTTAATGTATTAATTGGACTGATTTGTATGTGGAGCAGAAATTGTGGAATTGTAACCTTTACCAAAAAATTTAAAAAAAAAACAAAAAAAAAACCCTTAGCTTGGCTGCACACAAGGAGTCCTTACAGATCTAAATCAACTAAAGATACGTGTCTGCATCTAGGATTCCCACTCAAAAAGCACTAAACATACCTCCACCCTCACGGAGCTCTCCGCTGGCATATTTCCTTCAGAGACTTACTTAACAGCTGACTCACTCACTCACAGCTCCACTTTAACTGCCTTGTCTCAGTGACCCCCACAAGGCAGCATATGTCAAGTGTATACTGTATATTTTTTAATATCCCTTGCAATAGCACCCAACCAGGCTAAGCCACATACCTGATCTATCCAGGTCATTTTCTAAGGGACTGATTATTGTTCTTCAGAGCGTTCTGGTTCCTAAACTGTTTAGATTTTGCATAGTGTACTCTCAAGCCCTATTTCCCATGGCCTTAGCATGCAATCTGCAGAACATGAGGCCATTCAAGAAGACAAATGTTACAGCAGATTTCCCATAGTTCCAAGCACTGAGGAACATAACTCTTGACTACTACTTCCTCAATCAGCTTGAACACTCAAAATCTGGGTTCCTCATCTCTGTTCACAGTCCAAATCATTAAAGTCGCTGATCTCTCTCTCTCCCTCTCCCCCCACATTCAATCATTCCACACAGGTATCAATTTTCCTTATGCATGGTCTCTCACATCTTTTTTACCACCATCCACCATAACTGAAATCTCCAGCATCTCTCATCTGAAAAAAATTTAACAATTAATAGCCTTCAAGGTAGTTATACCTCTTTCCAGGCCCTCCTTATTCCAAACCAAACTCCACTAAACTGCAAGAATTATCTTCTCCCAAATGCAAATCTAATTGCGCTAGTCCTCTACTCATAAACCTTCAATGGCCTTCTACTGTGCATTCAAGGCCTCAAACTGCTGCTACACTTTATTTCTCATTGAACCTCCCACTCATCTTAAAATCCAGCAGAGATAAACCATACAAACTGTTGACAAAGAAAGACACTCAGTAAATATTAGATTTTACTCTCACAGATGACCTACTTTTATAGTCAATTCTAAGAACGTCATCTCCCTACCCTTCATTTTAAGCATCTTAAGTTCCTTCTCTTTATATTATTAGAGACAAAGGTCAAATCTTCGTTGTGTCACTTACTAGCTGTGACCTTGAGCAAGTTATTTAGCTTTCTGAGCCTCAGTAAAATTAGGATAATATCCATGTCATGGGGTTGTTGAAAAGACTAAATGACATAGCATATGTAGAATGCCTGGAAGAGAAGAGACATTAATAAATGTTAGTTTTCTTAAAAAGTGTTCATTTAAAGAATGAACACAGAAATGAACTTTCCTTCTTTCTCCCAGAACTGGCAAGTTAGAGTAGCACTCAAAGAAGCTGGTTTAACAATAGAATACTACTAATAATCTTCATCCCTTGAGGTTAAGTGCTTATGCCAAAAGCATAAGATTTAGGGGAATTTTTTTCTATGCTAGTAAGCAAAGAAAAGGTTATTGATATGGAACCATATTTTACTAGATGATTTATCCTGACTAATGTTATTAAATTTACTGAGACTCAATATATTAATAAACCGTATCCATATGCAGAAGTCAGTTCCAGTATTTAACTATTTACAAATGTGTGTGTGTGTTAGTTGCTTAGTCGTGTCGAAACTCTTTGTGACCGCATGGACTGTAGCCCGCGAGGCTCCTCTGTCCATGGGATTCTCCAAGCAAGAATACTAGAGTGGAAATTGAGAGCTTCAATACTTATGCATAATATATTCCATAAAAAATGGGCCTATGGCTGATTCATGTTGATGTATGGCAGAAACCAACACAACATTAAAGTAATTATCCTTCAATTAAAAATTTTTATATGGTCCTATCTACATACATATATCAAAATCCCACATAGAGCAAAAGGTTGTTATATCTCCATTCAAAGTATTGCCCTGATTTGATTTCTACTGCAGGCTTTCACAATATAATATTACGTAAGTTTCTTTAAAATGAGAAAGCAAAGAAAGGACAAAGAACTGAGAGGTACAAAAATGGGGTATCAAAACTTCGAAGTTAGTTTGCTTTCTCTTCCCTCCCACTGATATTGCCTAAATGCTTTTCCTACTTCATATTACGAATAAAGAATGACAGCCATTTTTATAAATAGTCCTGAGACAACTGGACCAAGAGCAAAAAAGAACTTACACCTCCCTACCTTAATATCATATATAAAAATTAATTCAATGGATCAAAGACCTAAATCTAAGAGCTAACACTATAAAACTCTTAGAATAACAGAGGCATTAATTTTTGTGACCCTGGATTAGGCAATGGTTTCTTAGATATAATACCAAAAGCTCAGGAAACCAAAGAAAAACAAATAAATTGGATTTCATTAACATGAAAAGCTTTTATGCTTCAAAGTGCATCATCAAAAAAGTAAAAAGACAAAGCACAGAACGCAAGAATATATTTGCAAATTATGTATCTGGTACATGTCCAGTATTCAGAACATATAAAGAACTATTACAACTCGACAATTAAAAAAAAATTAAAACAAAGGATCTGATAGACAATTCTCTAAAGAAGATACACAAATGGCTAACACACAAATGAAAGATGATCAGCACCATTAGTCATTAGAGAAATGCAAACCCAAATCACAATGAGATACCATTTCATACCCATTACAATGGTTATAATCAAGAAGACAAATAATAAGTTTTGCCAAGGATGAAGAGAAACTGGATCACTCACACACTGCTGGTAGAAATGTAAAATGATGCAGCGAGTTTAGAAAACACTTTGGCAAGTCCTCAAAAAGTTATACATAGTGCTACCACATAACTCAGCAATTTCACCTGAGTATAGACCCAAGAGAAATGAAAACATCGTGTACAAAAACTTATACACAGATACTCACAGCAGCAATATTCTGAAATAGCTCCCAAACCCATCAACTGAGGAATGCATAAATAAAATATGGTATATCTATACAATGGAATAGTATTCCCCTATGGTGGTGGTTTAGTCACTAAGTTGTGTTCGACTCTTGTGACCCCATGGGCTGTGTAGTCCACTAGGCTCCACTGTCCACAGTATTTTCCAGACAAGAATACTGGAGTGGGTCGCCAACTTCTTCTCCAGGGATCTTCCCTACCCAGGGATCAAACCCAGGTCTCCTGCACTGCAGGCAGATTCGTCATCAACTGAGCTACCAGGGAAGTGTCCTCTTATTCAGCTATAAGGAGGAATAAAGAACTGAGAATTGCTATGACAAGGATGAATCGTGAAAACATGCTAACTGAAAGAAGCAAGACCACGTACTGTATGATTCCATTTATATGAAATGTTCAAAATAAGCAAATCCATAGAGATTAAAAATCAATACTGGTTGCCAGAGGCTGGGGGAGACAGGCAGAGATGAGAAAGCGACTGCTGCTGGGTACAAGGTGTCTTCTATAGGTGATGAAAAGGTACTGGAATTAGAAATTGGTAATGGTTGCACTGCCCTCTGAATATAATAAAAACCACTGAATTATACACTTTGACGGAGTGAATTTTATGATAAAATTGCATCTCAATTAAAGAAAAAAAAATGATAGCAGAATAAAAAGTGGCACAAGCAAGGAATGAAGCAAGTATTCCCTTTTTGACCCAACATTTTCTGAACATTTACTATGTTTAAGACCTATGCTGCTTGCTAGGAATGGAAAGATGAGTAAAACAAAATCACTACACTCTCCAGGCCCATTCTCCTTAGCCTACAAAGGAGGTATTTCTCGAAGGTAAAGCAGCTTTGAAAATGCAAAAACAACAAATATAAGCTGCAGACAATTCAAAAGAATGCAGATATTTATATTATAAACTCTTCTAAATTAGCCAGAATGCTTTTTTAAGAGTTTCACTAAATATGAGGCAGAAGAGACATGCTTCTAATATTGGTATTAACTCATTATTCCCCAATGCTGATGTCATTTTCCAAGAAGTATTATTGAAAGAGCTTCATTTATTTTAAACTGTTTTCCAAATAATGTTTTTGATAAATCTTCCCTGATCATATCACATATCATATCAGTAATATAAGAAAGTATTATTTTCTCACTGACTCCTGGGTTCTCTATTCTTGACATTAAAAACCTCAAGATAAAAACAAATACACCAAAAAAAAAAAAAAAACAAATATACCAAGGAAAAACATGCTTTTTAATACTTTACTACAGTATCCATATGAAAGCTTGTTTTACTATAAGAGAATAGGTAACAAGAGAATTCTCTAAACTAAGAAATCAACTCTTTTAGGCTCTTATCCCAGATTTTTATGAATCAGAGAAAATCTGACATCCTGATATGAAAGCTTCATTTCCAAAGAAGAACAGCTCACAAAAATCAAAGAATCAAATTTAGATAGGAAACTATGTTGAATAGTCTTTTAAATAGTACAGAAAAGGGGCATGTTCTACCTAATCCAAGACATTAGATATTTCTGACACTTTTAATATACTATTTATATTAACTTCTCAAAAGATAAAACTAAAGTCTATATTAAAATTACCTTATCTTTGGCCTCAGGCAGTGTGATTTCTCTAGGTTCTAAAATTGATATTTCTCGAAAAGGTGGAACACATCTGACTATATCTGGTACATAGTGTGTATGAAACAATGGTGACATTGAGTATCTTCTTTCATCTGATAAAGGCACTATGTGGTTAACTATAGTTGGCTCTTGGTGGGGTGAATGAAAACGCTGCCGTTTACCATCAAGAGGAAGATTCTTTTCATCGCTTAATCTCCTGAAAACAAGCAACATACCTTAGTGATTAAAGATATAACTTTCTGATAACAAATAGAAAACAATTTAAAATATATAAATAATAGATGAAAATACTGACTTTTTCAGCAAGGCCATGTTATTAGCTCTAAATGAACCATAAAATAGTCAGTATAAGAGACACCTTTAGAAAAAATGTATGATAATGCATATTTTTAAAAAAACAAACCAATATATACATCAAGGTTAGTCTCTTGCATTTGAACTACCACAATATTTCATATCAGCAACAAAAACTTGGTAGGAAAATCTCTATTTATAGAATCACTAACAATAAAAGATCCAAACTCTAACATAAGGAGGATAAGATTAAGTGAACTGAGTGCTGTACATAAAAGGGATCTTGGGAGTCCACCTATGTTCTGGTTTATCAGCAGGAAAGACCAAATTAAGAGAGAGCTGTTTTTTGTTTTTGTTTTTGTTTTTTTTAACTATAAAAACACTAGATACCTAAAGTAGTCTGAAAATGAACTCTACTTATATAGTTCAATATAACAGTATTATATACAATATAACAGTCTTGTATTCATGTTAAATTCTTGGTCATGACTGATGTATTTTTAGTTATACAAGAGAATGTCCTTGTCCTTAGGAGAAATGCACTGATGTGCTTTGGGATAAAGTGAAACAGTGTCACCTTTCTTTCACATGGTTCAGAAAAAAGTGGTGGGGTAGGGAAGGAAACAGGAAGAATAAAACAAAATTTAGCAAAACTGATGAATCTAGGAAAACCACATACAAGTGCTCGCTGTACTATTTTTCAAAATTTTCTGGAAGCTTAAAAATATTCAAAATAAAAAAGAGAAAACAACTTAAAAGTCATTATTTGTTGGGAAAAATAGTATTTACTTAAATGATTATTACTAAGTTGTTTAAACCACAGGAAATTATACAATCCTTTTATTTACACTCTAAAATTTTATGGGTCATAGCCACCTAAAGGTTTTTATTTTAATATTCTTTTGGGATTACGTCAATTTCTCTCTCTCTGACAGACCCACAAAATAACTAGAATTCCTACTTACAGTAAAGGTATACAAGTGCTAAAACCATAAGTATACATTTAATATTTTTAAACATAAAATTCAGAGCTTTACATAATGAATATTTCTATTGAGAATGTCAATGTTAAGTTTAAATATATATATAATTATGAACTAATGGAATTTATTTTCACTCATGATTCACAAATGGGGCTATCAAGACAATTTCTAGAACACAAAAATTTAAATGAAGTCAATATTTTAAGCATCATGATACAGTTTTCTACCCAATTCATTACCTCTGTGTGCTTCAACTTTCTCAACAGAAGAGGGGTAACAGTACTTACCTCACAAACTGTTGTAAAACTTTGTCAAACCATTATTTGCAAAGTCCTTAGAACAATGCCTACTCTACACAGTGAAGGATTGATGCTGAAGCTGAAACTCCAATACTTTGGCCACCTGATGCGAAGAATCGACTCACTGGAAAAGACCCTGATACTGGGAAAGATTGAAGGCAGGAGGAGAAGTGCACGACAGAGGCTGAGATGGTTGGATGGCATCACCAACGCGATGGACATGAGTTTGAGTAAGCTCTGGGAGTTGGTGATGGACAGGGAAACCTGGCATGCTGCAGTCCATGGGGTCGCAAAGAGTTGGGCACAAATGAGCGACTGAACTGAACACAGTGAAAGTGTTAGTTGCTCAGTTGTGTTGCTCCAGGCTCCTCTGTCCATGGAATTCTCCAGGCAAGAATACTAGAGTGGGTTGCCATTCCCTTCTCCAGGGGATCTTCCCGATCCAGAGATCGAACCCAAGTCTCCTGCATTGCAGGTAGCCGCTTTACCAACTGAGCCACCAGGGAAGCTGCAAAGTGAAAGTCGCTCAGTTGTGTCTGACTCTTTGTGACTGTATAGTCCATGGAATTCTCTAGGCCAGAATTTTGGAGTGCGAAGCATTTCCCTTCTCTAGTGGATCTTCCCAACTCAGGGATCAAACCCAGGTCTCACATTGCAGGCAGATTCTTTACCAACTTAGCTATCAGGGTAAAGAATAAAACAGATAACCAGTGGGAATTTGCTCTGTGATGTAGGGAGCTCACTCATACGTATGCCGACGGCCGATTCATGTTGATGTATGGCAGAAACTAACACAATAGCGAAGTGAAAGTCGCTCAGTCATGTCCGACCTTTTGTGACCCCATGGACTGTACAGTCCATGGACTTCTCCAGGCCAGAATACTGGAGTGGGTAGCCTTTCCCTTCTCCAGGGGATCTTCCCAACCCAGGGATCAAACCCAGGTTTCCCACATTGCAAGCGGATTCTTTATCAGCTGAATCACAAGGGAAGCCCAAGAATAATGGAGTGGGTAGGCTATCCCTTCTCCAGCAGATCTTCCCAACCCAGGAATGGAACTGGGGTCTCCTGCATTGCAGGCGGATTCTTGACCAACTGAGGTATGAGGGAAGGCCACAGTGGGTGAACAGTAATTCTTATCTAGTGTTATTTCTAATTGTACATAAAAGTTATGGAATGTTTATACAGGCTTTAAAAAGCAGTATCTTGCAAATATTGCCAAGGCTTATTTTAATACTCACCCCTAAAGTTCTATCAAGATTACCCTGTGATACATCAATTTCTTTCAATCAAATTGGTTCAAGTGAATTGATTCCTGACTTCTCTATAGAAAGCTTTATGTCATATAGAAACTTTCACTATAATAATATTTACTGTGGAACCTGACCTGTGTAAGATAAATTAAACAGTAAACTTTAATAGAAAGAGTTATAAGCTGAATTACGTCCTCTCAAATTCACATTTAAGTCTTAACCCCAGTACTTCAAAATGTGACTCTACTTGGACACAAGGCCCTTAAGTAATTAAATTAAACTGGGGGTTATTAATCCAACATAACTAGTATCCTCAGAAGAATAATTAGGACACAGAAAACAGAGGAGGATGACAGTATTAGGAAAGAAGGCAGCCATCTATAAGCCAAAGAGGGAGGCCTCAGAGGAAATCAAACCTGCTAACACCCTGATCTCAGACTTCTAGCCCCCAGAATTTTAAGAAAATTAATCTGTTATTTTAGTCACCCACTCTGTTGAACTGTTATGGCAGCCCTAGCAAATATACAGAAACCCATCTGCTTTAGTTAAAAACGCAATTAAAAGTAGTTATCTGAAGATAGTTAGCCCTAAATTTTAAATACTTAGAAGTTTGAAAATGCTGTTACATGACTGACTGCACAGACCCCAGGAAACAAAATGTAGGTTAGTGTCCATTTAACTTAATACAAGATACAGTGTTAAACGGTTCCCAAAACTGCACATTTTTCTTTTCAAATAAGTTAAGAAATACTTACTTCCTTCCTCGAAATAATGGGGAAGTTGAGGTCTGTACTGGACTGACATTTCCGTATGTCAACTGCTGTAATGACACAGCTCTAGACAAGCTACCAAAAACAAAGAAAGAGCATGGTAACATTTCCTCTAACTCCAAATGTTTCACATAAAAAGGATCTGTGTCAAGTAAAAACTGAAACTTACAAATGACATGGGCCAAAATGACAGTGCACTTACTCTGCATTGTGAAAGCTGAATTGTGCATCTATAAGCTGCTGGTGTGAATAAAGACTTGGTGACAGGGCAAAGAAGTTATTATGTTGTTGATGGTTTGGAGTGAAAGGCGGGCGACCCAAAATTGAGTTTGGGAACATGCTCTTGTTCACTAAAAGACAACATGTATTCTTCTACCTAGAATAGTTTTAAAGACAAATTATTATAGATTAAAGACACTGAACTTTTTGATAACCAGTATCTACTATTTAATAAAGTTACCAAGTTACAAATTTCATTTATAAATTTATTTTCTCAAATAGATCTCTTAAGTCACAAAATACATAACAAAATACTAATGATGAATTTTAAATCTAGATTAACTATATTATTCAAATGACACTAAAATCTTTGCAATTTTCTAATTTCATGATAAATTAGTCATAAATTTATCAACAACTCTTATAAATCAAGTTAACACCATTATACTTTGATAATAAAAAGAAACCACCCAAGAGATGTATTTAATGAAATCTACAATTTCTTACATTTATCCCCATTTTAATTTATTCAAAAGCATAAGCCTTCATATGACAACCCAAGTCCCAGGATTTAGAGCTTACAGATCTGATCAAACAAGGGATGGAATTTTATTACCTAATAACTATTTATAAAATTCTGAGATTCCCCTCAAATTTTAAACAACTTATAAAAACAACAGCCAATAAGAGAGCTTGTTCTGCAGGAACAGAGAAAACCTATGTAAAACGCAATCAGAATCGTTCCCTGCTCCTGCCAAGAGACTAGATATTTATTCTTTGCAATGACTGACCCCAAAAGGCTGTAAATTCAGAGAAGAGTGGGATAAAAAAACAAACTGAAAACAAATATTAAGTAAAGTCTACAAAGTAAAAATAGCATTCCCAGCTTATATTCCCAATTCAAGCAATTAAAAAATTCATCTATGAAATAATGGAAAGAGAAATCATATAATATAGTAACAAAGAAATCTAACATAGAAGCAGTCGTTCACCAAGAAAATGTTAAGCTTGCTAGAAACCTACAATGAAGTCTACTACGGAACTGCCTACCTAGGCACACAGAAGCTTCCAATTTAGATTTCTAGAAAAACAAGTCATGGATCATCAGAAGTTAAAAATTTTAAAAAGGCCTAGTAATAAATAGAAACAACACTTGGAACAAACAAAAGATGAGAGAAAAAAAAACTCATTAATTTCATAACTAATAAAAAAAACACTGTATATGTAAAACAAGAATGTGTTGTTTAAAAAACAAGAAAGACTCTTGGAAATTACAAAATTAAAAGCAGAAATATCCAGCAGAAAGCTAAAAGAACACTGAGGAATGAACAAGAAAGAAAAACTGGTGAGGGCAGACAGGAGGCAAAACAGTAAGAGAAAAATATAAGTGACCAGGTGGTCCAACATCCAACACAACTTAAGTTCCAGAAAGAACAGAAAAGGAATTACCAAGAAAATAAAACAAGAACATGGTCAGAACTGAAGAACACCAAGCCTTAGACTGAAAGGATCCAATGAGTAAAAAGCACAAGATACACACACACACACACACACACGTCTATATACACATATATATATAAACGCATATTACAGTGAAATTTCAGAATACCAGGTAAAAGAAGCTTATAAATATTACAGAGAAAGAAAATGTTATAAACAAAGGGATGGGGTGAATAGGTAACAAGGTCCTACTGTAAAGCACAGGGAACTATATTCAATATTCTGAGATAAACCATAATGTAAAAGAATGTAAAAAAAAGAATGTATATACATATGTATAACTGAATCGCTTTGCTGTATAGCAGAAATTAACACAACAGTGTAAGTCAACTGTACAATTAAAAAAAAAAGAAACACACAAAGGGATGGTAATCAAAATGGCTTTGGACCACTCAATAGCAACAGTGGAAACAAGACAAAGAAGTGAATGCCTTCAAGGCTTCTGTAGGAAATGCTTTCAAGCTATAATTCTATACCCAATTATATTATCAGTGCAAAAGGAGAATAAAAACCCTTTCAAGACATGTAAGGTATTGAAAAAAGTAAAAGAAAATCCCAGATCTAGGAAAAGGGAAGTTCTCACACAGGTCAGAGACAGTAAATTCCCCAGGATGCTGGTGAAGGGACAGCTTAAAGTAGAACACGTCAACAGAGGGCTACAAGAAGATATGCAAGGAGGAAAAAAATGAACTGGTAGTTTACCTTATATATTTGACCAGAGAGGAGTTTGGCCAACAGAGCAGAAAAAATTATAGGAACAGAAATGTAGCAAGTTCGGGCCTCCTGGTGGCCCAGTGGTCAATAATCAGCTTTGCAATCAATGCAAGGGACGTCAGTTCAATCCCTGGTCGTGGAAGATCCCACATGTCTTGGAGCAACTAAGCCCATGCGCCACAATTACTGAGCCCGCTCACTGTAACTTCTGAAGCTGGTGCATTTAGAGCCTGTGCTCTGCAACAAGAGAAGCCACTGCAATGAGAAGCCTGCATACAACAATAAAGAGTAGCTCCCACTCTGAGCAATTAGAAGAAGCCTGTGTGCAGCACTGAAGACCCACCAGTCAATAAATAAATAAAGTCTTAGAAAGAAATGCAAGAAGTTAAAAATAAATTACTGAAACTACAGACAAAACACACTCAAAAGGTCATATAAAAAAGAAAATATAGTCAGTTACCTACTTAGTTCTTACAATAACATGAATATTTAACATATTGATTTAAACAGAAATTATAACATGTATACATGTGAAGTTGCTTCAGTCATGTCCAACTCTTTGAGACCCTACAGACTACAGCCCACCAGGCTCCTCTGTCCAGGCGATTCTCCAGGCAAGAATACTGGAGTGGGTTGCCATGTCCTCCTCCAGGGGATCTTCCAAACCCAGGATCAAACCCACATCTCTTATGTCTCCTGCATTGGCAGGCAGGTTCTTTACCACTAGCACCACCTGGGAAGCCCGAAATTATAATATATTTATATATTACTTACTACATTGTATTTATTTACAATTACGTATGTTATTATACTATATTTTACATATTATTTACATGTATATATACATCATAGTTTATGATGAGAGAGGCTACATAAAAGTGCTAAATCCTCATTTTCAATAGATGTCAATCTAAAAAACAAGTTATAAAAGTTGTGGTGTTTTTTTTTTTTTAGAACAACAGAGGAAAACAATATATATACTACTAAAAGAAATAGTAATTGCCTCTGGGGATTGGGACCAGATGGCTTGAAAAACTAGAATAGGAGACAACAGGAGAGGAAAAAAAAGAAAGCTCTGGGAAGAAACAAATAAACCACTCATAGAAACTTTATTCCTTTTCAATTCTGAAAGACTAAAATTTCCTAGGCTAGCCATAGATAGTGAGACTTACCAGTTTAAAGTTCATAAGAGATTGTGGAGAAAAGCCACCATCAGATCCCAACCCAGGTGCCTGACTACCATGGACCAGAGACAAGGTGCTACCTCCAGAAAACAAGAGTTTGTCAGCTTTCTTCAGAAGGCCTTTCTATAGCTATAGGAGACTGATTTTTTTTTTTAATTCCTATAATGTTTGCCAAACTATACTCTCTGATGTTTGCTGCTGCTGCTGCTGCTAAGTCACTTCAGTCATGTCCGACTCTGTGCGACCCCATAGACGGCAGCCCACCAGGCTTCTCCGTCCCTGGATTCTCCAGGCAAACACTGGAGTGGGTTGCCATTTCCTTCTCCAGCCTGATGTTTGCTGCTTAGAGACAATATGTTGAACCAAGCAGGATTGCACAGCATTCTTTATTAAAAGTACTCTCAATAACAGTAGAATGCCAGATCTAAGGCTCTCACTAATGCCACCTTCTCCCTTTACTTGGGTTCACACTGTTTCTTGGCCTCCCTGACTCTGCTTCTCTGATCCAACTTCCCAAAAAACAATTACTATGTCATAGGATTCATGAGAAAATGACATTAAATACAATTCATTATAAAGAACTGTGCTTGATATTTAATTTTACTGTAATACAGACATACAATATGGATCTGATCAAATAAGAGAAGGAACTTGTATTCAGAAAAACTAGAATTAAAATACTCTATATTCAGATTTATTTAAACCAGTCCATAGGTAAAACTCCAGATATTTTGTTTATGTGTATAAATATGTTTGTATTTTCTTCATGCTTGAGACCCAAAATGACATAATAGCCCAGATGATGGGCTTACTTCTATCCTATTATATGGTCAGAATAAGGACAGAATAAGTCAAAAGATGTTTTGTGGCCCAGAAGTACTCTTCAAAGCTAATGACCAAATTATCCACAGCTTAAAGGCTAAGAATGATTGCATACTTAGTTACTTTAGAGCAGTTACCTAAATCAGTGTATCCCAAATTCCAGATAAGCATCAAAGGTTTTGGAGCACCACCAAAGCAAAGAATCTGTCAGTTCTCCTCAGGATGAATTTTGGCCTTCAAGTCCAGCTTATTTAGGCCAACCTTGGAAGTGGGGAGAATCATTCCTAGGGAATTTAACCCATGACATTCAATGCTCTCCAACAGATATCCTGCATAATCATCTAGAGATAAGGAAGTAAACCAAAAGCCTATGGATTTCTATTCCTTTCTAATATTTCTCTTAATATTAAGACACGCAAAGATAGTAATATTAAGGGACACACACAGAGTCGTCCCTGACTCTTTGCAACCCACCCCAAGGACTGTAGCCCACCAGGCTCCTCTGTCTGTGGGATTCTCCAGGCAAGAGTACTGGAGTGGATTGCCATTCCCTTCTCTAGGGGATCTTCCCAATCCAGGGATCGAACCTGGGTCTCCTGCATTTCAGGGAGATTCTTTCCCACCCGAGCCACAAGGAAACCTACTCCCTTAATACATTCCAACACTAATTCTGATGAAGATAAAAAAGACACCAAAATAATAACCTATTATAAACAATATCGGGCTTCCCTGGTGGCTTAGATGGTAAAGCATCCACTGGATCGCAAAGAGTCAAACACTACCTAGCAACTTCACAAAAAAAACACAAACAATAAACAATATAAGGGATCATTTTTTAAACAAAACAGAGTTTCTGAGAATAAAATCCAGCAAAACTACTATCACACCAGATTTAAGGGGACTTCCACAAAATTTTAAATTTTTTTCTTATATTCTGAATAAAAGGCTTTTTCAGCAAGTAGAGAAAAAAAAAGATTACCCCACAGTATCCACAGTACCAGGTATAAGAAATTTTATGATAAAGAAAATCCAGATGTTAGTGGTATCCTACTTTTCTTAGTTTGAAAGTTATCAACTTCTCAATCTGTCTTGACTATACAATGGAATAAATTTTGAACTGCTTTAAAACTGTTGCATTGGTTCCTGCCTTAAGGAGAGATTAAAGAGACACTTTTAAGGATTACTTCTTGACTAAGCAAGCCTACTGAGAAATTATACGGGTCTATTTGTAAATAATCATACATGAGACAAGGCTGTAATGGAGTAGTTTTCAAAGTAATTCCTAGTGACATAACCTTTGGTCCTGTAACTTAAAAATTGGAATTTCTATCCTAAACTTGACCTCCTCCAAAGAATTAGAGAACACTCAAGATTACATAAACTCCTTCATCAAGATTTCCTAGGAAGTGGAATCTGCAGTTATCTGTCCACTTTGTCCAAATGCCTCTGATCCCCTAAACTTACTACTCTTCTTCACAATACAAATAGTCTAACTCCTAAATCCTGCTCAACCTTTGTCAACCCATCCATAGGTTGTGAAAGAGACGTCCATTTGATTAAGAATTAGATCGCACCCAAGTGCTGAAAAATAATCGAGCCACATGATTCCAAAGGAACATTTCTTCATTGCCTATTCCACACAGAGTCCGTTACAGGACATTTCCTACGATTTAAAGTATTGTTACTGTCAGTACAAGGCTGTCAATGCCATGTTAAAAAGCCTTGTGGTAATGAAGCATACGAGAGTATTTACAAAAGTAGCATGTTACCTGTAAATCAAACACACAGACTTAGTATTCACTTAAGATCTTTCCGTAGAAAACCACACACCTGTTAAGTTGCCAATTTAGCTTGAGTTTCAGTTTCTTTTTTGTTCCCCTCACTGGTATACCAATATAAACAAACAACTGGTATTTTAGACAAAGAGGTGAGACAGAATCAAACAAGGCAGGGAACGTGGACGATTCAAAAGTTGGGAGACACATGTACCCCTTCGCGTTCTGGCCTAGAGAGTTGAAGAGGCTATCCTCAAAGGCTGAAGGGGGCAAAAACAAAACACAGCGGGTACACAACAATCGGACCGAGTCCTAACCTGTGCATTTTCCTATATCTCGAAGAACTGAGGCAATTTCACAACCACTCAGTGAAAAGTCTTAAGTTTCAAAGTATTTACCTTAGCTCTTCACCACCCTTTGAAACCCCATGCAGAGTCTCCAGACGCTCTTCCTCGTTTGGTCCTAGACTTGAGGACGGGACGCGAGGAAGACAAATGAGTGAAGAACGTCACCGTTTCTAAGATTCTTCAGCAAATTCAGCAGTCCTGGGGCCGCCCAGACCTCTGAGATATTGAGGAAATACCGCCGGAACCTCCCACACAAAACACTAGTTTTCGAAAAAGTTTCCGGCGCGCCGCGGTGCCCCGCCCCGCGCCCCCCAAACGGGCCTACACGGAGGCTTCCCTCTCTTAAACCCGCTAACTCACAAGTGTCCTCGGGAAAGGACTGCGCAGGAGGGTCGACCGGCACCCCCAGCCCAGGAGCTCCAGGAGCGACGGCCTGGCGCGCTTGGTCCTAGCTTCCTCCCGAGCCAAAGGAGGTAGTGCCCACGCGGAATGGATAGGCCCGGCTCCGGGCTGAGCGCTAAGTCTCGGCCTCGGCAGCAGGGAGGAGCAACACAAGAAAAGGCAGGGCCGGCAAGGGTGTGGGAGCTCGGGGGCGGTGGCAAAAGACGGAAGACTGAAAAGTAACCGAAAAAAAGAGGCGTAGAAAGCCCTATCGGAAATACCCGGAAGACCGACGTGACCCGGATGGAAACAGCGAACAGGCAGCGGGAGGTCATACTTCCGGCAACGGCCTCGCTCTCTCCTGGGAGCTCTTGGCTCGAATGCGCAGGCGCTCGACTGTGCAGGCGCGCGGCTGGGAGCGTCACGGTTAGGCTGCGGGAAGGTCGTAGCTGGGAGCGCGTAGAGGCTGGGACTTCTTTGAGAAAGACAGAGGGTTTCCCTGAACCCCATCCCTAAGCTCACATTCTGATAAGCATTTTTTTTTTTTTTTTTTACCGGTCCTTCCTGTCTGCATGGAGTGACTCTTCCCCAGAGAAGCTTTTCCTGGCCTCCTGACCAAGTTTTCCCTCACCCTTCTTCACCGATCAGTATTAAGCTTTATTTCTTTTTTTTCTCGTTAATGATCTGAGAGCTGCTTGGGGACCCTTATTTATCTGTAAAGCCTGGACTACTCCCTGTCCGTAGTATCAGCATTCACTACTTCAAAGAGTATTTAGTATTTCTTCTTGAGTGAGCTTTAATAGTTGTGAAAATATAAGCTGTCGGATTTATTCGTTAACAGATAAATCTGTTAACAGTATTTATTGTCCTTTTAAAATACATAGGACCTCACTCCCTGGTTCCTGAAATTAGTGATTTGTGTCTTTTTTGCTTTTTTCTGATCGATCTGGCAAGAGGCGTATTAACCTCACTGATTGCAAATCTCAAAGTCAGCTTTTGGTTGCATAGGTTTTCTCCGTTTTTCTTTTGCATTGATTTCTGCTGTTATGTTTATTTCCTTTCTTTTTTGTTGTTGTTTTTAAAATAATTTGCCAGGTTCTTGGAAACTGACGTCATTGATTTGAGATGTCTCTTCCTTTGTAATACAGGAATTCAGTAGTACAAGTTTCCTTCAAAATACTTTGTTAGCTGCATCCCACACATTTTAATATATTGTGTTTTCATTTGACTTCATTTCAGAATACTTTCTAATTTCCCTATTAGTTTTTTCCTTTGATCCTTTGGTTATTTGTGTGTTCTTTAGTCTCCAAGTATCAGATTTTTTTCTAGAATATCTGTTATTGATTTCTAATTTAATACCATTATCATCAAAGAATTTGCTTCATATAATTTAAATCATTTTAAATTTATTGAAATTTGTCTTGTGGCCCACAGTGTGGTTCGTTTGTCTTGGTAAGTGCTCTGTGTACATTTAAAATAAAAGTTTATTCTGTAGCTGTTGGGTGAAATGTACAAATGTCAATCACACCAACTTGCCTGATACTAGGCTTCCCAGGTGGAGCTAGCTGTAAAGAACCTACCTGCTGATGCAGGAAATGTTAAGAGATCAGGGTTTGATTTCTGGGTCAGGAAGGTACCCTGGAGGAGGGCATGGAAACCCACTACAGTACTCTTGCCTGGAGAATCCCGTGGACAGAGGAGTCTGGCGGGCTACAGTCCATAGAGTCGCACAGTCGGATATGAGTGAAGCAGCTTAGTAAATCTACATGTTTAAATCTAAATCCTGGGGTAGGGTGGGGTGGAGCGAGGGATTTAGAACATACTGATTTTTCTGTCTACTGGTTTTATTATTTAAGAGAGGAACACTGAAATCCTTGACTGTAATTACAAATTTTTCTAGTTCTTGCTGTTCTATTAGTTTTTGCTTTATGTGTTATGAAGCTCTGCTAATAGTTGCATAAACATTTAGAATTTTTCTATTATTTAGGTGAATTTACCTTTAATGAAATGAATATGAAAATTACTTTGTCATTATTAAATAATTTCACTTTATAAATCACCCTCTTTTTTCTTGGTAATATTCTTTTCTCTAGTTGTACTCTGTCTGGTGGTAATATAGTCACTACAGCTTTTTTATAACATTAACATAATTTAATTTTAAGAGTAAACATAATTCAAATTCTACAAAAGTCTTACAGGAAACTGAAGGAGGTAAATACTTCCCAGCTTATTCTATAAGGATAGCGTTATTCTGGTACCCAAACTCAAGATGTTGCAAGAAAAGAAAACCACAGGCCAATAGCCTTATAAACATAGATGCAACAATTCTTAACAGAATTCTACCTATTTTAGTTCCACAATATTTAAAAAGGATAGTACATTATGTCCAGATGAAGGCTTACCACAGGAATGCAAGACTGAATTAACATGGAAAATCAAACAATATAATGAGCATTAGCTAAGACTAAGAAGAACTACATGATCATTTCAATAAATGCAATGATAGAATTGGAAAAACACAGTATCCATTCTTAGGAATACAAGAGAATACATACAACTTGATGGAAACATCTGTAAAAAGTAGTTCTTCATGGGAAAGAACTGTTTTCTTCCTAACATCAGAAAAAGGCAAGAATATCTGCACTCACCACCTCTTCAATGCCGTACTGAGGAATTTCCAGCCTGTGCAATAAGGTGAGAAGAGATAAAAAGCATCCAAATCATAAAGGAAGGAGTAAATCTGGTTTTATATACAGTCATTATATACTGACATTATATACAGTTTTATATACTGATATTATATACAGTCAAAATTCTATAGAATCTATGAGAAGCTACTGGAACACAAATGAGATCAGCAAGATTACATTATATAAAAATCAATATACAAAAGTAAACTGATTTTATTATACTAGCAACAAACAAGCTGAAATTGAAATTTAAAATACCAATGCTTATGGATGAGTTTGATAAATATACATTTATTTATACAAATTATACACTAAAAATTACAAAATACACAAATTTAAGAAGACAGATAAACAGAAAAAGACACCATGTTCATGGGTTAGAAGACAATACAGTAAGTGTCAATTTCTTCTCAAGTTGATCTATAGTTTCAATGCAACCCAAATCAAAATCCCCAGAGGATCTCATAAGTAATTGACAAATGATTCTAAAATGTATATGAAAATTCAAAAGAGCTAGAATAACTGGAACAACTTTAAAAGGGAAGAACAAAATTGGAAAATTTATACTACACTACCTGATTTCAATTGGAGAAGGAAATGGCAACCCACTCCAGCGTTCTTGCCTGGAGAATCCCAGGGACGGGGGAGCCTGGTGGGCTGCCGTCTATGGGGTCGCACAGAGTCGGACACAACTGAAGCAACTTAGCAGCAGCAGCAGCACCTGATTTCAATATTTATTATAAAGCTGCATTAACCTGAAGATAGTATAGAATTAGTGTAAAGGGAGACAAACAGATCAATGAAATTAAATAGTAAGTTTTTTAAAAGTCACATATATCTGTATGGCCAAATGATTTTCAACAAAGTCCAAGGAAAATTCAGTGGTGAAAAGACAGACTTTTCAGCTAATGATGCTGGAACATTTGGATATCCATATGTAAATATAGATAAGTAAATTTCCTATGACTAATTCAGGTTAATGTTTGGCAGAAACCAACACAATCCTGTGAAGCAATTATCTTTCGATTTAAAAATACATATAAAAAATAAGTAAATTTCATACTGTATGTGAAAACACAAAATGGATTATAGATATAAACTTTAAATTTTTTGAAAGAAAGCAAGAGAAAATATTTGAGATCTTAGGCTAGACAAAGATTTCTTCAGTATGATACCTAAAGCACTATCCTTAAAAGAAAAAAATGATAAACTTCATCAGAATTAAGTACTTCCTTTCAAGACACTTAAGAAAATGAAAAGACTAGGCAAAAATGAAGATGCACTCAACCCCCAGCTTTGGGGCAGAGTCAGGGAAGGAGGACAGCAGAAAGGGATTTAGGGTGTTTTGATGATGTGGGTTTTGTGATTGTTACGGCTTCCCAAGTGCTTCAGTAGTAAAGAATCTGCCTGCCAATGCAGGAGACAGGAGTTGAATCCTTAGTTTGGATATATCCCCTGGAGGAGGAAATGGTAAACCCATTCCAGTATTCTTGCCTGGAAAAATCCCATGAACAGAGGAGCCTGGAGGGCTACAATCCATAGGGTCACAAAGAATCAGACACGACTGAACGCAACACAACACAACACAGTTTTATATTTGGCATGTGATTGGCATCATGAGTTGTTCTGTCATGTGGAGTCATTTACAACTTCTACTGTTGGTACCAGCCCAACAACGAACCGACCTGAGGGAGCCGTGCTGCAGAAGAATGAAGAATGAGACTCAGAAATAAAGTGGGGATCAGGGGGCTGATGCCATTCTCAGGCAAAAGCCCAGATCCTAATTCTTGCGTGCCTTTTATTGTTAACTTCTACTTCCTTATTCGTGCTCTCCTGGTAGCTCAGATGGTACAGTGTCTGCTTACAATGCAGGAGACCTGGGTTCGATCCCTAGGTCAGGAAGATCCCCTGGAGAAGGGAATGACAACCCACTCCAGTATTCATGCCTGGAAAATCCCATGGACCAAGGAGCCTGGTGGGCTACAGTCCATGGGGTCGCAAAGAATCGGACACAACTGAGTGACTTCACTTCACTTCAGAGATATCTGTTCTTTACAATCTCAGATTGGGGATAAAGATATACAATGCACAGTCCTCAATGTCAAACCTTCAGGCCTTTCATGATTTTGTTTAGCCCTTCGGCTAGTAACACCCTTTCTCAAGCAACTCCCTCAAGGCTCTGGTTACCGAACAGTCACTAATAGTTCTCCATGAGTCATATCAGTACTTCAGCATCTTGTTTGCAAGATGTCTTTCCAGGATGTACTTTTTACTGCTCCCAGCCCTTCGCCTGGGGGTGATGAGAAAGTCATTTTTATTTTTCAAAGAGGCCCTGTTAATTATAGCACAGGCCTGTGTGTAGCATATTCTCTACATTCTCCATGTGGATATGGTAACGTGGAATAGAATAGAGAGAATGGATATGTTAGGTAGGTAGAATAGGGAAAAGGAGTCCAAAATGGCGGTGGCTAAAAGACAAGGAAGGTCCGAGGACCAGAGTGAAGACTTCAGGCAGAACAAACAGCACTCCTGGCTAAGCCCAATTTGCATAGGGCAGGCCCAGGTGGAGGAAAAAACATAAAGAAGGAGCCAAAGCGCTTTCTCTCGGACTCTCTCCCCCGCGTGCGTACTCTCTTTTCTCTCTCTCTCTCTCTGTCTCTCTTTCTCTTTCTCCCTCTCACTCTCCTGCTATCTTCTAAATAAAATGGAGCTGTAACACTGATTTGCCTAGGAGCTGTAACACGGTTTGTCCAAGACCCGAGAGCTGTGACGTGCCGAGGGCTTTAATGTCCGTTGCTCCAAATCTTTGTTATGACGAGACAAAGAACTGAGGAACATACACTCGCATGACAGATACAAGACTGTTGTATTTTGTACCTATTACATGCCATCTCCTCTGGGGCTTCTTGGGGATGGAGTAGTAAACAACACAATCCATCAGTCCATACTCTCCTGTAACATATATTTCAGAGAAAAAAAAAGCCTTTCCAAATTAAAAAAATAAAAATGTAGTTTTAATAATAATAACCAAGGAAAAGAAAATGCATGTTTCTATAGGAGCAAATAACAGAGGGCATGATAATTAGGGATGTGTGCTACTCAGATCTCCTGTAGGGAGAGGATAGTTGACTGACAACCCCAGCTGCTGCCTCTGTGGATCTACCATCACATTTGGTAAGAATACCAGGGCAAGGAACTTTACAGTTCTGCCTCAGTTTTGTCATTTGTAATGACAGGGATAGTGTAGAACTCCCAAGCAAGAATACTGGAGTGGGTTGCCATTTCCTCCTCCAAGGTATCTTCCTGACCCATGGATGGAACCTGTGTCTCCTGCGTCTCTTGCATTGGCAGGCAGGTTCTTTAGCACTGAGCTGCTTGGGAAGCCTTAACAATCATGAAAACCACATCATCAAAACACCCTAAGTCCCTTTCTGCTTTCCTTCTTCCCTGACTCTGCCCCAAAGCTGGGGCTTGAGTGCATCTTCTGTTTTTGCCCCTCCTGAACTGCAGCCAGCCAGTGACTGAACACTGCAGACGTGTTAGAGCCAGCCTTCCTGTAGGACAAAGGACCCTTGTAAAGGGCAATTCTGAGTTGAAAACTCCCCCTTTGCCTGGCCAGAACTCTCTTAGAAGAGTGCTGCAGTCTTTTTCTACCCAGTTCTCCTTCCTTCTCCTTCAATAGATGTCAAATGTGCATTGGAACCTGAGGCTCTCCCTGCTTACTCCTGCTTCCTCCCTTATCTTCCACAGGGATCCTCTGTTGGGGGCCAGCGTGAGGCACTCCGCCCATGGCAAAGGTCATGAGGAAGGAGGCTCGACATAGGCAAAGGGGGGATGGAGCCTCAGGAGTCCCCCTGGAAATCCTCAAGCATCTACCCCCATAACCAGAGCCTGCCTACTTTACTACTTTGCGCTCTCCCCTACACCTCTGACTTTACGGGGGGCTGTCCCCCACCACCTCTTTCAGAGAAGGAGTTAACTTAGAGCTCCAGTTAATAATAATTCCTGGGCGTGATAGGAGTGTTTCAACCTACAAACTCCTCTGAAGGTTCTCTAGCCTGCGTGACAGGCTTGTCTGGCCACATGTGATTGCTCACAGCCTCCCAACTGTAGAGGCATGAGATGCTTTAAACCTTCTAAAAACAGGTTCCTTAGAAAAGTTAGAAAACCATTAGTATAAGTATAGTGAGCTGATTAGAAATTGTATTGGTGAAGGGTTTTTCATTTGTTGAGCCAATGTTTACTGCTAAGTCTCCACATCCCCTGCCCTTATACACATTAATGAATATATAGAAGAAATAAGTATTAACCTTTGATATAAATCACGTTAGACCTTAGGCCAAGTAAACTCTTTCCTTAACTAAAACCCACTACACCCTCACCCTATAGGAATGTAACTTTATTTGAGTGACGTCTGTTTTAAGAATAATCACTCCTGGAGAAATAAGTGTTGACTGACCGCTGTCACAAGAAGAGGGTCATAAATTGTCAGCAGGCCCCTCTGGCCAGAACATGATGTAACACACCTAAGACCTCTGTATACATTTGTGTGAAGCACCTGACTTTAATAAAAGTCAGGACTGCTGTCCCTGCATGACTTTTGTATAACATCTCAGTGTATAAAAACAGACTCTGGAAAATAAAGAATTGGGATCAGTTCCTCGAAATACTGGTCTCCCCATGTCTTTCTCCCTCTCAAACTCTGGTTGAGTCTCCATCTGGAGTGCGGAACCCACGAAGCTTACTAATTTTGCCTGGGCTTCTAAGATCCGACCGGGGAGGCCTCAGTGTCTCCTCTCCTTGGGGAGAACGGAAGGACGCCTGCAGCCTACGTAAGTGGTGCAAGCTTCTGGTCTTGAAGTTTTATTGGTCTCCCGCGTAAACCAAGCTACTCAGCCTCTTTTCTCCACTGAATTTTCCTACTGAGCTATCCTCATTCTATTACTCTTTACATCTTTAATTAATATCTATTTGAAGCTATTGTATCCTGATCCTCGCCGACGCAGTCCCCGCTTCGAATACCCTGGATTAGCCGGGGCTGGACCCCGGCAATCCTCTAGTAAATCTCTTGCATGTCTAATCCTGTGTTGACATTCACTTCTTGGAAGACCTGAACTAACATAGAAGCCTTCCCTAGAAAGTGCCATTTAAGCCGAAATCTAAAGGAGTAGACTCTGGAGGAAGAAATGGCAACCCACTCCAGTAATTCTTGCCTGGAAAATCCCATGGGCAGAGGAGCGTGGTGGGGTACAGTCCAAGGGATTACAAAAAGTCGGACGCAACTGAGCTTGCACACGAAGGAATAGAAGTTAGATGAAAATTTGAAGGAAGAAAGAGAAGAGCCCTGAATTAGACAGAAACTTGGCACAATGCCTGGCACTTGGTTAGCGCTCAGTAGACATTGCTTGACTAAATGGAGTGCAAGTGCTTTGTGTAGCGCAAGAAATTGTTCCTTATAAACAAGTTTACAAAGGGAGTTCTATTATTATCGCTGCTATTACAAATGACAAAACTGAGGCAAAACTGTAAAGTACCTTGCCCAAGGTCAGGCAGCAGTTGAAAAGTACACCTAGGAGACAAACTGAGGTTTGTTTGTCTCCAAGCCTGTTATTTTTAACTGCTTAGCTACCCAGTTATGTTGACTCTCCTCAGAGGAGTTGAAAAGGGCTTTGAAAAGAATATGCATAAATTTTTTTAAAATTCAAAATCCATCTAAAGGGCACTGCCTCTTCTAAAAACAGGGCCAGAGACATCCTGAATTGCCCTGGTGATGTGTATGAAAGTCATGAAGTAACTGGATAGGATGTCATTAATGGAGTCCATGTTGTAAACTGAGTTCCATAGTTGGAGAAGCAGAGGTTGAAAGAAACCCTAGGAAGTTCCTCTTCTTAAAGTAATGCTACATGGAGATACACAGATGTCTTTCTGATTAGGAAGAAGTGACTGAAATCAGAGATACAGGATAGAGTTAGATGATTGTTATAGTATTAAAACTCTTAAAACTTCTCAACTTCTCACTATCCAGTGTGATCCTTTACGTGTCATGGGACACTTTCAAAGTGCATTCTTTTGGGTGCAACTTGAGAAGGCAATGGCACCCCACTCCAGTACTCTTGCCTGGAAAATCCCATGGACAGAGGAGCCTGGTAGGCTGCTGTCCATGGGGTCGCTAAGAGTCGGACACAACTGAGCGACTTCACTTTCGCTTTTCACTTTCACGCATTGGAGAAGGAAATGGTAACCCACTCCAGTGTTCTTGCCTGGAGAATCCCAGGGACAGGGGAGCCTGATGGGCTGCCGTCTATGGGGTCGCACGGGGTCGCACAGAGTCGGACACGACTGAAGCGACTTAGCAGCAGCAGCAGCAGCAGTAGCAGAGAACATGTACTGACTACTGAACAGTATTCTTGGGAACTCAAAATACACTACTCCATTGTTCTATCTCTTAATAAATTCATTGTAGAACAACCTTTGCAGATGATTGTAGAGAACTAGAACTAAAATGAAATTTAGCAATTATCCATGCTCCTCATTTTACATGAAAGAAAACAATGGAGAAAAAGGAAATAAATTCATGTGTACTAAATCATCTAGAATATATAAGCATGTAATTTCAACTTTGATATTGCCTGAGAATAGACAGAACAATCAAGACAATTGCAAACTCTACGTGAATACACTGTGAACGTAGTTTGCTATTCATTCACCTGGATCAAGCTCTTGGAAATTTCAAGTTGAAATTACTGCCATTCATTCTTATGCCTTCAGAAATTACTCTAGTAAAATATAAATTTGAGTAGCAATTTGCTCAGAGTAATAAACTTAGTGGGGAGAGGTTAACTGAGTGGGGAGAGGAGTTAACCAAATTTGCTGCTTTCAATGATTATACAAGTAATGAAAGCTTACTGGAGAAATTTTAGAAAATACAGAAATGTATTAAGAAGGAAGTAAAAAATAAAATTGATGGGATACAGTATAACTAGTGCGTATGACCTGAAAGCTGGCTTTTTTTTAAAAGGCTAATTTTATGAAGACAAATATAAGAATGAAATGCCAATCAAAATCTCAATTTTCATCATCATAAATGTTTAACAGATATGATTCAATATGGCCCAGACTAATATCACACTCTTTAACTTTTACTACTTTGAAAACAAAAGAACTGAACAACCTAAAATAATATTGTAAGAGATTCAAAGTAAAAGAATTTCTGTGAATGGAAGAGTAATTTGCTAGACAATGAGGATCTAAAAAAATCTCAGTGATATTTTCCAGATAATTCAATAGCATAACAGTTAAATGAGTCAGTTAGAACCCCAAAACTCCTTTTTGTTGTTGACTCAAGAGTAATTTTAAAAATAGCATCTGATTTTTCTAACCTGAGTCCTGAAATTATGTAGATATGTAGACTTTTCAAAGATATGTAAAGGTTGACAAATTCTAGGGACATGTAAAAGAATAAAATCAATATTGCAAACACTTCTTTACATAGTTCATCACTGAGGATTTGTTTCACATTTTCTCTCTTAATCTTGTTTCTTTCCCTCCTGGGAGGGTTTCAGTCACTAACTCATTTGTATATTCATCTAATCAGTCTTTCAATCAACAAATATTTATTGATCACCCATTGTCTTCTAGGCAAATAGTTACAATAAGAATGTCAATACTTGGGAGGTAGAGGATGGTAGTAATGAAAACCTGAATAAAATAGACAGCTAATTAGAAAAGGAGCCAAACTTCAAGACCGAACAAGCAGTATGTGAGCAAGATTAAGTGCCAACAAAAGCTAAAAAAACATGTTATCAAAAAACAGGGTTTCATTCAAAAGAGTCTTTCCTCAAAAGGAAAAGTAAAGATGAGGGCTAGAAGAGAAGTGAGTTTATTGGACTTCTCTGGTGGTACAGTGGATAAGAATCCACCTGCCGATGCTGGAGACACAGGTTTGATCTCTGCTCCAGGAAGATACCACATGCCTTGGGGCAACTAAGTCTGTGCACCATGACTACTGAGCCTGGGCTCCAGAGCCTGTGAGCCACAACTAATGAGGCTGTGCTGCGACTACGGAAGCCCTCATTCCTGCAGCCTGTCCTCTGCAACAAGAGAGGACTCTGCAACGAGAAGCACCACGGTGAAGAGTAGCCCCCCACTCGCCACAACTAGAGAAAGCCCATGTGCAGCAGCAACAAAGACCCAGTGCAACCAAAAATAAGTTATTTTTAAAGTGCACTTATTGTCCAAAAAGCTAATTCTCGTTGTTGTTGTTCAGTCACTCAGTCATGTCTGACTCTTTGCGACCCCATGGACTACAGCACACCAGGCTTCCCTGTCCTTCACCATCTCCTGGAGCTTGCTTAAACTCTTGTCCATTGAGTCAGTGATGCCATCCAATCATTTGTCCTCTGTTGTCCCCTTCTCCCCCTGCCCTCAATCTTTCCCAGTATCAGGGTCTTTTCTAATGAGTCAACTCTTCGCATCAGGTGGCCAAAGGATTGGAGCTTCAGCTTTAGCATCGGTCCTTCCAATGAATATTCAGGATTGATTTCCTTTAGGATTGACTGATTTGATCATTTCTCATGGGTATCAGAATGTAATGCTTCAGTTTCTAAATTTTTCTGTTTGCATTCCAGCTAGCTCTATACCACACTCTCATTTCTTGCAGTTTCTTCTTAGGAAGCTCCAGTCAGAGAATTTTTCAGGGAAATGTTAACCAGATGGCTTTTTCTAATCTTCCTTGGGGGAAAATAAAATCAAAGTAGGGTTTGAAAGTAACACCGCCACCTACAAGTAAGTACTTTGCAAAGAAAAATGACTGAAATTCCAATCATCTGGGTAGATGTCCAAGCTGCCAGAAATCTAAGAATAAAGCTTTGGAGTGGGGCTTCTGGTTTACAGAAAATAGAAATGTAATTAAAAGAAAAATAACTCAAAAGTCTTGGTATTCTTCAAAAACAAAATGTCTATTTGCCTATGTGTTTTGCTTCCATGGGATTCTCTGATGGCTCAGATGGTAAAGCCTTTACCCGCAATGCGGGAGACCTGGGTTCGATCCCTGGGTCGGTAAGATCCCCTGGAGAAGGAAATGGCAATCCACTCCAGTACTCTTGCCTAGAAAATTCCATGGACAGAGGAGCCTGGTGGGCTACAGACCATGGGGTCACAAAGAGTTGGACACAACAGAGCTACTTCACTTTCTTTCTTTCTTTTGCTTCCATATTAGCTACATCTTTCCAGTCCCATGAGATTCTTGACCAAGTTATTTTAAATATCTCCACATCTCAGTTTCCTTATCTGCCTGCCTCTTGGTTGTGAGGATTTGATTCTTAGTAGTTATTTAAAATGGTTCAATTTAAACTCAGATTCTTGTCCATTTCATCTTTTCCTGAGTATCATCCTATTTAGCCCTAACTACTACTAATAGCCAGGACTCCTTCCCTCCCACCTCCACCTGCCCTGAAACAAAGTTACCAGACCCTTTGTTTTAGATGAAACTGAGAATATGTTTAGGTGAAACTGAGGATCACTGAATAAGAAGTACTTTCTGATTCACCCTGCAACCTAAACACTTGGTTGCTACCATAAGGAGAGAACCCTACGTTGAACTTCAGCATTAATAATAATAAAGTAGGTCTATAAGAAATATCTATTGAATTTTCAGATTTTAGTTTTAGCAGTCACAGAATTCAGCAGGTAGCTCCAAATTCCAAACACGTAACAGAGTTATGTATCATGATATTAAAATTACACTTATGAACTTTAGAGGCCAACCTCTTTTAGGTGTTTCAGCATCAAAATCACAGAAGCTTGATTCCCCCAGACCACGACTTGTTGTTCTTGGGGGTTGGATGGGTGGGAGGGAAAAGGGATAGAAAGGATGCTGAATATATCAGAATGTACCAATGCACTACCCAGATGGTACCACTCTGATAAATAATCAATATTATTTATTAAATCAATCTGAATATCATCCAGCTCTTTATTTAGCAGCTACAAAGTAGATTTATTTTAAATTATAAATAAGAAATATAAGTGATGCAAGGAAGGAAAAGTTACCTTTCAATTGAGGTTAAATTTAACTCAAAAATGAATTATATAAAGATAAAAATATCAAGATATGTTCAGCCATCTGTAAAATGACTTCTCTGGCAAAAATTTTAAAATACGCCAATGCCAAGTGTTGACAAGGATGCAGAACAATGAAAAACCTTAAATACTTCTGGTATTTAACACCACTTTGTTTAAAAACACTTTGGACAACACTATGGCATTTCAAATAAAATTGAAGAAGTATATATCTTGCAATCCAGCAATTCCTCTCCTAAGTATATACCGTAAAGAAATTCTTACCTAGGAAATCTATACAATTATTTTAATCCCAATATTGTTTCAAACAGAAAAAAAATTAAATATCTGTTGACAAGAAAGTGTGTTGCAGTTTATTTATAAACAAAATACAGCAGTGAAAATAAAGTGTAGCTATATATGTCAACATGGATGAACTTCAGAAATCTGTATGCTGAGGAAAAATAAAAAGCACATTCCATTTGTACAAAGTTCAAAATCTGAAAAACTAAATAATTTGTTATTTGGTAATATATTCATATATAGTAAAACTATAAAGAAAAGCAAGGAAATGATAAACACAAAATTCAGGGGTAGCAGATGTCTTTGGGGAAAAGGAAGAAAGACAAGGATGAAATAGTGGAAGGACAGAGAAGAGGACTTAGAATGATAATATTCTATTCCTTAAACTAAGTGGCAGGTACCTGGGTGTTTACTTATTATGATAAATGATAACACTTTTATATATGTTATAAATAATGACAAAATTCTTAAAAGTCAAAACTTATACATTATAAGAGATATTAAATTAACGTGAAATTTAAAAGCTTTACAAACATCCAAAATCCAGCCAAAGTAATATGAACATAACCTCAGGGAGTTCTTATCATGAATATAATTAATTGTTCAGTAGATCCTTGGTCTTTCAATGATGTATAATTCTTCTGTGGTAAGAACTTGAATTCTATACACAGAAATTCTAATTTCACAGAATTTCTGGCTACTGAATGAGCCTACTGAGGATGGCTTGGAATATACCTAAAAAATTAACTTTGTTGTTCTCTTCTTATCTGTATATAAAGAGGAAACTTGTGAATTAATTTTTTTAAATTATTGTTTATGAAAATGATCCCACCAGAAAGCCAACTTTTTGTGCTGGTTTGGATCTGTGGAAAAAGAGAAACAGTCTAACTAAGAAGTGTTTCCTAACTCGAAGTTTTATCCAAAAAGAGGACATACTACTGAAATACTTGTGATTTGAAAATTTCTAAAGGCGCCAAGATATGTACCCTAAGAATGAAGAGTGAAGAAATTATAGAAAGATTATTTCATGACTGTGCTTATGAAGCAGCAATTCTCTTGATATATGTATTCAAGCTCCCAGCAAGATCACTAATCTCAGGAATGTATATATGAGGCTATCAGACTTAATATTAGCCAACTAGTTTTCCTTGCTGTGATTTCTTACTCTTTGAACAACTTTGTGATTATAATTCGACTTCCTGCTTTGCTTCCCTGCAAGGAGAGGATGACCACACCTACCAGCACTGTGCTGGATATTTTCCACTGGACCTGCATATCCAGTCCACCCATCCCACCCCACTTTCTACCAGAGACATTGACCTATATAGACTCTATTACCTGGCTCCCTTGCCCACTGGGCTTCCCACTGAGTTGGATCAATGCCTTAGAGCCTTAGGAGATTAGAGTAAGGGAGGAAAGAGAGGTTGGGTTGTTTACTCCCCAGGCTTCTTCCTCTGTTGTTATTGTAGGCTGACTGTGTTCATAACCGAGGTCTCAAGCAGCTTTTTCCACAAGCCTTCTCCATCTGTGTGTTCCAATAATCACTTCTTTCCCTCACTTCTTCAGGCTGTCAAAGAATCTGACCTTGTAGGACTTTCCTGGCAGTCCAGAGGTTGGGACTCTGTGCTTCCAATGCAGGGGATGTGAGTTCAATCCCTGGTCAGGGACTAAGATCCCACATGCTGCATGGCATGGAATCCTGACCCTGTGAACCTGCTTTTACTCTCAGAATGTCTGGAAGAGTAATTGTGTAGTCTATCCCCAGAGAGAGGCCCTCCAACTAGCCAATTATAAGCAGTGTCCAAAGGATGGTGGGACTATTTCTTCATTTTTTTTTCCATGAAATTATCTCCATATAGACACAGCAGCAGATGTGGCAGGGTCCCTTTTTCCTCTCATCTCATCTTCCCTTATCTTCCTTTCTCCCATATCCCAGTATCCTCTCTATCTAGTCAGTGGTCAAGTGTGGAAATTGGAAATTCCAGTCCTTAGTACAGTCCTAGGAAGGCAATTGTGAGACCCATGAAACGTTCATTTTAATTCACAAGGCCTTTCAGGGTCTTTAGGGTGAAGGGCCTACAAAAGAAACACACAAAACACATTTTTAAAGTGACTTTTTTTCCCTGAAAATATTGCTATCTTATTATAGTATTGTATAACTTGGGTGTATTATTTTACTAAAAGACCTTCTTCTCAACCTGTGTGAGAAGGGGAAAGAATGGGAAGAGAAGGCAGAGAAGATGAGTAAAGAATGGAGTGGTAGCTGCAGATGCAAATCATGTCCAGAGAGGAGGAGAAAAAGAAAGAGCATGTCAAGAAATAGAAACACGTCGAAGGCTCAAAAGGTGGGAAGCTGAAACATTTGTGGAACTGAAATAAAGCCAGTGTAACCAGAGCTCTATTAGCAAAAGAGAGAATGGTTTGTGAGACAGAGCTGTGAATCAGAGAAAGCAAGAGCATCATCGGTTACATTAAGGAGCTCAGTCTTTATCCTAAGTAAAGAAAGGGTGGATGGTTGGAAGGCAAGTTAAGTAAATATTACAAAATCTCGGTTGAGAAGGGTTGAGAAGCTGGCCCATGTGATTTATTATGTATCACTCTATTTCTTGGCTTTCTTGCATTGAATTTTTAAAAAATTGAAGTATAGCTGATGTACAGTATTGTGTTATTTTAGATGTACCGCAGAGTAATTCAGTTGCCTATTCTTTTTCAGATTCTTTTCCTTTATGGATTATTACAGAATATTGAATATAGTTTGCTGTGCTAGTCAGTAGGTCCTTGTTTGTTATCTATTTTATATATTGAAGTGTATACATATTAACCCCAAATTCCTAATTTATCCCTCCTTCCCTTCTCCTTTTATAACCATACGTCTGTAGATCTATTTCTGTTTTGTATTTAAGTTCATGTGTATCTTTTTTTTAGATTCTACATATTAAGTGCTATTACATGATATTTGTCTTTCTCTGGCTTACTTCACTTAGTGTGATTATCTCTATGTCTATCCATGTTGCTGCAAATGGCGTTATTTTATTCTCTTTAATGGCTGAGTGATATTCTATTGTGTATATATACATCTTCTTTATCCATTCATCTGTCAATGGACATTTGCCTTCCTTTCATGTCTTGGCTACTGTAAATAGACTTGCACTTAAACTTTTTAAAAATTTAAATTATCCAGATAATATATGAATATATTCTTAAAATAAAAATTTTCAACAATGCAAACTGGAAAGTTCCCCTGATTAATCACCCTTAATAATTCTTGAAACTTCCTCTCAGTTATTATGTATTCAGAATGTTTACATCAACAAATAATAAGAAAACCTGACAATCAATGACCTAAGCTAATTTGAGTTTGATAGGCAGCTATTCAAAGGAGAAAGGGAAAAATATACTCAACTGAATGCTGAGTTCCAGAGAGTAGCAAGGAGAGATAAGAGGCCTTCTTAAATGAACAATGCAAAGAAGTAGAGGAAAACAATAGAATGGGAAAGACTAGAGAACCCTTCAATAAAATTGTAGAGATCAAGGGAACTTTTTATGCAAGGATGGACACACTAAAGGACAGAAATGGCAAGGACTTAACAGAAGCAGAAGAGATTTTTAAAAGGTGGCAAGAATACACAGAAGAACTATACAAAAAAGGTCTTAATGACCAGGATAACCACAATGGTGTGGTCATTCACCTAGAGTCAGACATCTTGGGATATCAAGTCAAGTGGGCTATAGGAAGCGTTACTATAAACAAAGCTAGTGGAGATGATGGAAGTCCACCTGAGCTATTTCAAGTCTTCAAAGATGATGCTGTGAAAGTGCTGCACTCAATATGCCAGCAAATTTGGAAAACAATGGCCATACAACTGGAAAAGGTCAATTTTCATTCTAATCCCAAAGAAGGGCAATGCCAAAGAATGTTCAAACTATCATACAATTGTGCTCATTTTGCATGCTAGTAAGGTTATGCTCAAAATCCTTCAATCTAGGTTTCAGCAGGATGTGAATTGAGAACTCCCAGATGTATAAGCTGAGTTTAGAAAAGGCAGAGGAACCAGAAATCAAATTGCCAACATTTGTTGGATCATAGAGAAAGCAAAGGAATTCCAGAAAATCATCTACTTTTGCTTCATTGACTACACTAAAGCCTTTGACTGTGTGGGTCACAGCAAACTGAAAAATTCTTAAAGAAATAGGAATACCAGACCACCTTACATGTCTGTCTCCTGAGAAACCTGTATGCAGGACAAGAAGCAACAGTTAGAACCAGACATGGAACAATGGACTGGTTCAAAATTGGGAAATGAGTATGACAAGGCTGTGTATTGTCACCTTGTTTATTTAACTTCTATGCACAGTACATCATGCAAAATGCCAGGCTGGACGAATCACAAGCTGGAATTAAGATTTCTGGGAGAAATATCAACAACCTCAGACATGCAGATGATACCACTCTAGTGGCAGAAAGTAAAGAGGGACTAAAGAGACTCTTGATGAAGAAGGTGAAAGTGGAGAGTGAAAAAGCTGGCTTAAATCTCAACATTCAAAAAACGAAAATCATGGCATCTGGTCCCATCACTTCATGGCAAATAGAAGGGGAAAAAGTAGAAGCAGTGACAGATTTTCTTTTTGGGGGCTCCAAAATCACTGTGGATGGTGACTGCAGCCATGAAATCAAAGGTGCTTGCTCTTTGGAAGGATAGCTGTTGACAAACCTAATCAGTGTATTCAAAAGCAGAGACATCACTTCGTCAAAAAAGGTCCGCATAGTCAAAGCTACGGTTTTTCCAGTAGTCGTGTACAGATGTGAAAGTTGGACCATAAAGAGGGCTGACTGCCAAAGATTTGATGTTTTCAAATTGTGGTGCTGGAGAAGACTCTTGAGAGTCCCTTTGACAGCAAGATCAAACCAGTCAATCCTAAAGGAAATCAGTCCTGAATATTCATTGAAAGGACTGATGTTGAAGCTGAAACTCCAATACTTTGGCCAGCTGATGCGAAGAGCTGACTCATTGGAAAAGATCCTGATGCTGGGAAGGATTGAGGGCAAAAGGAGAAGAGTACAGCAGAGGATGAGATGGTTAGACAGCATCACTGACTCAGTGGACATGAGTTTGAGCAAACTCCAAGAGACAGTGAAGGACTGGGAAGCAGTGATGCAGTCCATGAGGTTCCAAAGAGTCAGACACAACGTAGTGACTGAACAACAACAAGGCAGATGTTAGCTTTGGTTTAGTGATGTCAAGATGGCTGCCGTAGCTCCAAGCATGGTATCTATCATTCACAAATCAGTGTGTGGCAATAGATCGTTAATTTTCACCATTGCATGGAATTCTGTTCTACAAATATACTACAGTGTATCCATTATTCTGTTAATGGACACTTGAGTTATTTCCAATTTAGGAGATTTTGTTTTGTTTGCATTTTCTGTTTTTGCTATTACAAACATAGTCTTAAACAAGTCTTCTGGTGTACAAATTACACAAATTTATCTAGGTAATATCTAGAAGTAGATCTTCTGAGTAACAGAGTTTCTATATCTCAATTTTATTTTATTCTGCCTTTTATATAAATCGTGCCAAAGAGTACATATTGTTCTGCGTCTTCGCTGCTACTGCTAAGTCGCTTCAGTCATGTCCGACTCTGTGTGACCCACAGACGGCAGCCCACCAGGCTTCCCATCCCTGGGATACTCCAGGCAAGAACACTGGAGTGGGTTGCCATTTCCTTCTCCGTCTGCATCTTTAATATATTACAAAAGCTCAAAGATTTCTTCTGTATTTCTCACTACTCACCCCAGTACCATTTATTCACCTAACAAATATTTATTGAGTACCTACTATGTACCAGGGTCAAGTTGGAAACATTTACTTGAGATTTCCTCCGAAATTTCTTCCCTCCCTATCCTACATAATGGCCCTTCGTTCTGATCCTTCAGTTTATTATTAATAATTTACAAGCCAGTTTTATCCCAAGAATAAGGCCCCTGCCAGCCCACAATGTGCTTTTACGCTAGTTGGAAAAACGTATCCAATCACACAACAGGGCTGCACACAGCCAGCACTGTGTGGTCCTTGGTCAGCAGAGCTCGGCCTGTATTTCAGTCCTCTCACTGCCTCAGCAGACACTCCTTTGCAGGGACAACCTGTTCAACTGTACAGAGCAGCCCCGCCTCAGAGAGCTAACTGATAGATGCAAATTTCTCTTGAACTCTCTCTGAACCTGGTTATACTCAAAGATGCTCTTCCTTCACCTCTGTTATTCTCTCCTTTATCTGTTGCACTAAACAGACTGTAGGAGAAGTCCATACTATTTGCCATGAAGAAAAGTGGCACCAGTCAATTCTTCTAAGTTCTGTGGCTCAAATTCATGCTTTTGTCAGGAAAGCCAACCCAGACACCCAAGCCATAATGATTCGGCTTGGCTTGGATGTAGAACTGGTGTACGAGCCAGAAATGACCTCTATGGGGTAGCGGTGAAAGATACCAGGTGCCTCTGATGTGGCTTCACCCAACCGTTGTCTACTGGCCCAATTTCTGTGGATGCCAAGCGACAAAAAAGAAGCCAATCAAACTGTCTCTTTGAGACCTACACATGACAGATGAGTAAAGGACAAATTACTCCACTTTAAACAGCCCAAGTAATAGTGAGAAATTTTTGATTTTTAGTGATACTCAGAGTTGCACTTGGTCCCAAGTAGGGAAATTTGGGGCCTGAGGCAACTTCCCTTGTATACAACGTCCAATGGAGAATGAAATCTGTGTGACTCTTCCTTATACTAATTGGTCATTTCCTCTACTTTTAAATATAAACTGTCTCCTGTCATTTTCTAAGTTCTGCTTTTTCTCTCTAACCAGATGCTAACTTCCTCAAGATCACTTCCTTGTGAATTCTTTAACCCCTGGCAGAGTGCTGAACACACACATAGCAAGGATTCAGTAAATATTTGAGAGGTTGAATAACTTCTTAAAAACTGTTAATAGTTCAACCTAAAACATTCAAGTATAAAGGAACACATAACCATCATAAAAATGTAAACTATATAAGTTGGAATTCATGTGCTTTTTTTCCTCCCACACTCTTAACTACCTCTGCTGAAGGATTATAATTGTTAACACTTTTTTTGTGTGTTCTCAGACCTCTTACTTGCACAGACATATTCATCTATAAGGCTTTTTTCCTTACATAAAAGTGAATCATATATGGCTAATTCATGTTGCTGTATGGAAGAAACCAACACAATTTTGTACAGTAATTATCCTCCAATTAAAAACAAATTTAAAAATTAAATAATTTTAAAAATGGATCATATATTGTTCTGCAACGTGCTTTTTTCAAACAATTTTTTGGTCTGTTTTTCACGTCACTGTGTGTGGCATGTACTTCATTGTTTTAGATAGCCGCTTCCATATTGTCCCTTCCATAGGATGAATTTTCTAAAATAACCATCTATAGTTGAATATTTAGATAGTCTTCAAGTCTTCACTGTTATAAATAATGCTACAATGAAAACCCTGGAACATATATTCTTGCACACCTTGGTGATATTTTTAAAGGTTAGGGACCCAGGTGTAGAATTACTGTGGAACTTACAGAGATGTTTTGAAAAGGACATTCAGTTAGGAAAGTCAAAATTCTAGGCTTGACTCTGCCACTTCTCATCTATAATACTCTGAGCAAGTCACTTTGACTCCATGAGATTATTTTATTTCATCCATAAGAGAAAGAAAAATCTCTGTGTTTCATAGGATTATTAGGAAAATCAAATGGCAAAACTAAAGCATCACAATTGCTTAATATTAGGTTTCAGTTTAGTTTTAGCTGAATAGGGGTATTTCTTGAGCCTTTTTGTGATTTGCTGAATCTCATTAGATGACTTCCAGTTTTCAGTAGTTGACTGAAATGTTCCTCTTTTGAACATAGTATAGGGAACCAAGTAGAAGAGTATTATTGAAATCAAATAGACAGATCATTGCATCCTGTGGAAATAAGACTTACTCTTTGAAAAGATGAATTCAGATCCCAGGTTTGATTATCCCTAGAAATGCATGAAAGTGACCCATAATAAACTTCAAAAACAGAAATACAAAGAAAATATCTGCTCTAGAATCCTGTAAGGTCATAGGCAAAGAAGTCCATAAGACCTTTGTAGTCAAAAGATTCCATTATAAAATATCTTTAACAATTAAAAAAGTACTTGTGTTCCTCATTCTGTTATCAAAAGACCTGAGCTTCAATTCTGGCTTTACCACTTGGTCTGTGAGTAAAAGCCTACATTTTCCTTATTTGCAAAATAAGTGAAGTGAAGTCGCTCAGTCGCGTCCGACTCATTGCGACCCATGGACTGTAGCCCACCAAGCTTCTCCGTCCATGGGATTCTCCAGGCAAGAATACTGGAGTGGGGTGCCATTTCCTTCTCCAAAATAAAGGGACTGAATTAGATCATCTTTAAGTTCCCTTTTAATCAAACAATAGTCAAAATTATAATAGCTAAATGTGGAACATGTTCACTGTGTTAGAACAGGCACTGTTCTAATTGTTTTCGGTATGTTGATTCACATTTTACCTTCACAGTAAACCTATGAGGCTTGCACTACTATTATTGTATTATTTTTATTTCAAAGCTTTATTGACATAAATTTATTTGGAGGTACTTTTTCCTTTTTTGAGAAAAAATTTAAAATGGAAACTTGTATTAGTTTTTCTACTGCTACATAACAAATTACCCCCCAAATTTTTCAGCTTAAACAATAAACATGTATTATCTCATGTTATTTCTGCTTAGCTGTGTGGTTCTGGGTCAGGGTCTCTCATGAACTCGGAGTCAGGTCGTGGGCAAGGGCTGCAGTCATGTGAAGGGGCTGACAGTCGGCTTCCACGTTCACTCGTGGCTGTTGCTAACAGAGTTCAGTTTCTCCCCACATGGAGAGAAACTGAATATCAGACTGTTCATAAAACTTGGTAGCTGGTTGCTTAGAATGGGAAATCTGAGAAAGAGACAGAGAACCCAAGATGGAAGCTGAAGTTTTCTGTCTCAACCACTCTCCTAATCTTGGAGGTGACATTCCATCACTTCTACCATAAATGGCCCTCTTTTGCCCACCTTTTATTTGCTCCCTCCACCCGCACCTCATTGTTCTTCTCAGCACTTGGCAGGCTGAAGTCTTCCCTTCCCAAATATGGCCTTCCTTTGAGTCCTTGCTCCTCCATCTGACTTAATCTTATTTATCCTCAGGCACAAACATCACTTCCTCAGAGAAGCGTTTCCTTTCATCCATAGCACCTATTATTTTCCTTCATAACATTTACCTAAGTACATATTTCTTAATTATTTGTGAGTCAGCCTGCCCTACTATGTGGTCAGCTCCAAGAGATCAGGGACCTAGGACCTAACACAAAACAGGCACTTGGGACATATTTGTTGACTGAATCAATGATTTCTAGCCTACAGCTTCACTCTCCATGCCTACACCTGATGAGTATTTCTAAGTGAAAAGCCTGTCACCCTCTTCTCCAGCTTGAAAAATGCCTTTGGCTCCTCTGCCTGTGAAATAAAGACCACTCTTCTTAGCAGAGCATTAAAAGGTTCTGTGAAAATAACTCTCCCCTACCATTAAAGCAAAACAAACACCACGTCTAATAGAGGCAGTAGAAGAAGAAAAACACAAATCAGTTGATATTAATTATTCACTGAGTAGAAGAAGTCATGAAGGAAGAGTTTAGAAGTCATACATAAAAGAGGTTATGTAATTATTTATAGATTTCATCCTTATTTTTACTTTTTCTTCATGCTCTTTTTCTTTCGCAAGAAAACTTTTACCTATTGTTTAAAGGGAAGGGACACTAACATTTCATCAAGCATTTGCAAGATGCCAGGCATTCAGCTAAATGCTACCTCTACTTTATCCATTTAATATAATTTTCCTCAAAACCTAGAGTAGGTATCACCTGCTCTTTCAAAAATAAAATGACTGAGGTCAAAAATATCAAATATACCAAGGAAAATAAAATGTTCTGGTGAGTTCTGTGTTACTAGGAAGTACAAAAGGCTGGTACAATACGCATGCCTCTTATTACTTACATGAGGTCATGGGTCATCCTTAGTCACACATCTCATGTCTGATACTCTTAATGTGCCAGTCTTCCTCTGAAACTCCTTTCCCATCTCTCTCTTCATTCCCTCTCTTGCTCTTCTCTTTCTCTGGACTTGCCTCTCTTTTCCTTGCTCTCTCTTAATCTCATTTCCTTCTGTTTTTTCATTTTTCTCTCTGCCTGCCTCTTAAGTCCATCAATAGCTTCATTGTCACCTGCTAGGCCAAAAAAGTTACTGATGGCATGTCTAAACTGAAGTGAAAGTAAGCAGAAAGACTTCCTTTAGTTCCTGAGCTAGAATTATGACAAAGTGTGTGTGTGTGTGTGGTGTACTTAGGTGCTCAGTTGTGTCTGACTTTTTGTGACCCCATCAACTGCAGCACTCCAGGCTCCTCTGTCCATGGAATTCTCCAGGCAAGAATACCAGAGTGGGTAGCCATTCCCTTCTCTAGGGCATCTTCCCAACCCAGGGACTGAACCCAGGTCTCCTGCATTGCAGGCAGATTCTTTACTAACTGAGCCACAACAAAGTATAATGTGACCCAAAGAGATAAAGTCATATACTCTTTCCAGGCTTTGAGCTTCCAATATGTTGGAGATAGCAGCCACTGAGCACTTGATGAGGTTCTAGTCATTACTGGTAATACTAATGTTCTCTTGTTCCCATTTTGAGAAAAAAAAAAAAAGGACCTATAACCAGGAGATGTTAGCTTTTTATCAATGTGCAGAAGTGTAGAGGGAAGATTCCCTGAGACTTTAAAATTCAGAGTAGAAGCAGAATAAAGATTTTCTTGAAAGAACAGAAATAGGATGTGGAAATCTGAAAGGACCATAATGTGGAAAATTCAAGATAAGACTGGTGGTCCTAAAATTCTTCCCATTCATTAGGTTCTAAGAATGCAGAGGATGCTTTGGAAAACCAGATTACTAATAATGCAGGAGGTTTTATACTCTGAGTATTTAAATCAAGGTCATCCTCCGTTTTGATGCTTGTTTCTAATTTTCCACTTTTAGGCAAACGAGAAGAAACCAAAAGGTTAAATCATTCCTTTGGCTTAATTTCAAGAAAAAGATATTCATTTATTTGCAAAACTTTTCAAGTGCTTTCTGAATACCAGACTCCATATTTAAACAAACCAAATCTTAGAGATCAAGCAGATGCTATAAATCATGAAAATAGTTCCCTATTCCCCCACCTCCCGGGCAAACAAACAGGCATTAAAAGAAAATTAGTATTGAAGAACAGAGCTAGTGGGTAGGTGGTTTATAGCTTGTGGGTTGATGATCTGACAACATTTAGCAGAGAACTTTGCTGACTGGCAAAAAGCAGTGAGTTGCTAAACACTGAGAAATTGTTATGAACACTTACGGGGGAAGGTATTATTTCCTGGAAAAGGGGACAGTGTTTGAAGGCTGTAGCCCTAAAACTTTCAGGATCTGCATCTCATAAGCAGGTATCTTTCCTTGATTAAGAAAAAAATTAGATTCCAGCCAGGAACCACCCCTTCCTTTTCAACCACTCTTACCACCCTGAATTAATCACACACCTTGTTTGCTCATTAAGTCTCAGTGTCATTTTGATGCATATATTATGGCAACAATACATACAAAGCTACAATATTCAATCTGCTTAAAGGATGTTAAGGCTATACTTTGGAGATGAGAAACTGAATCATCCAATTGATTCAGGAAATGAGTTCCCTGGCCTGTTACACAGTCATTGGAAGAACAAAAGGGAAAGTGAACCCCCTGGGGATTAAATCTGAAGGGAACTGTTAGCTTTCCACTGTACTTTCAGGAATAAAATAGTGATGGTAGGCATAAGGGAGTCTTATAAAATGGCATGCCCAAAATTTCTGTCTCTTTTTTTTTTGGAGTAACTGTATGTTACTGGGTAAGTGAATGAGCTGGACTCAGTCAAGGGCAAAGGAAAGTCACTTTGTTCATTTTTTCCACTGCTCTTTCAAATCTCCTCTGTCAAATTATTCTACTCCAACCTTGGATGAAGACATTCGGGTTTTTCTGGTCATTTCATGTATTTAAAAGCTCAGTACCATTTAATATTAAAACGTTATGATCTCATTGGATTCTAAGTTTCACTTTATGTCCCTATCCACCCCTGCCACCTCCATCCTCAGTCCTGAACCAGGCTTACAAGCCCTGAATGGGAAATGGCTCAGTGGGTTTGTGTGAAATGGGGCAGGGTTGGGTGAGGGAGGGGGTTCTTCCTAGATGCACTGAATTTTACACTTTCTATCTGCTCTTTGTGGCTCCTCTATGGTCTGATTAATGGAGGAGGTGGATTCCAGGACAAAAGCAGTGTTCTCTGCCGCGTGCAGTTGGCTTTGTGAGTTCTTACTATGGAGGGCCTCCAATCTCCAGTTTCCTTTCACAGAAAATTATTTCAGATTGATGACCAGGATTCTCACCACTTCCCACTCCAACCACCGCATCTCATCTTGAGCCTTTAGATGATCACGACCCTGCCTTTAGAAAGACTGTTGTGGTGGAGTCTCTTTTAAGATGACCCAAATCCGGTTCTTTTTGATGTAACCTACATGCTGCTTCCCTGGTGGCTCAGCTGGCTCGATACCTGGGTCGGGAAGATCCCCTGGAGAAGAGAATGGCAACCCACTCGAGTATTCTTGAGTGGGAGATCCCACCACGGACAGAGGAACCTGGTGGTCCATGGGGTCACAAGAGTCAGACACGACTGAGCGACTAAACCACAGCCGCACCCCACGCAACCCCTTTATTACTCCCCTCAAATTCTTCTTTCTTTTTCTTTCAAAGTGAATTTTTTTTTAAGCACCTCACCAGACACAAGATCTGCTGGTACCTTTTAAAAAGATGATTATTATTATATTTTGGCCACACTGCACTGCTAGCAGAATCTTCATTCCCGAACCAGTGGAATCACGGAGTCTTAACAACTAGACTGCCAGGGAAGTCCTCAGACCCTTATTTCTAATCGCATTAATCAGAGTTCTCCAAACAAACAGAAACACTATGAGAGAGAGAAAGATAAATGTAGCTATATACAGAAAAATTTTTTCACATTTTTAAAAACTTTATTATAGACATTTAAAAACATATATGAAAGATGAGGAAATAATTTAAAATGAACTGATGTATACAATTTTCACAATCATCAACACACTGTCATTTCTGTCCCATCTATGCCCGTAGCCACCAGCATCCCTGTCCTTCTACCCCAGAACTATTTTGAGCAAATCCCAGGTTATCATATCACTTTTCTGTAAATCACTTTTTTTGATTATATAGTTCAAAGAGATACAGATTTTTTAAATAAAAAACACAATCAAAATTGCTACAACTAAAAATCAACAAAAGAATTCTTAATACCGTGCAATGCCCAGTCAGTATTTACCTTTTCCTAATTTTCCTATTTTTTTAAGGTTTATTTGAATGGGGAGCCACAAAAGGTCATACATTGTGATTACTTGATATTTCTTACGTCTTTTCAAATATAATGTTCCCTTTGAAAACATGTTAGTCAAACTGGGACTTGAACCCACATGCCACAACTCAAACTTAGCCAAAACCCAGACTGCAACTTGAACCTGTGGTCTTTTAACTGAGATCACGCCTGGTCTCAGGATTTAATGAAGTTCTTGATGTCTCATCACAGAAAGAACTCAGTGAGATACAAGATGATAGGTAAGAAGTGGACTTATTTAGAGAGAAACACTCTCTCTAAATATGAGAGGGCTTCCCTCATAGCTCAGTTGGTAAATCATCTGCCTGCAATGCAGGAGACCTGGGTTTGATTCCTGGGTCAGGAAGATCTCCTGGACAGGGAAATGGCAACCCACTCTGGTATTCTTGCCTGGAGAATTCCATGGACAGAGGAGCCTGATGGGCTACAGACCATGGGGTCGCGAGAGTCGGACACAACCTAGCAACTAAACCACCACACTCCATCAGTTTTCCCAGGTGGCATTAGTGGTAAAGAACCCGCCTGCCAATGCAAAAGACATAAAGCATGCAGGTTTGATCCCTGGGTCAGGAAGATCCCCTGGAGAAGTGAGTGTCTATACACTCTAATATTCTTGTCTGGAGAATTCCGTGGACAGAGGAACCTGGCAGGCTACAGGCCATGGGGTCCTAAAGAGTCGGATATGACTGAGTGACTAACACTTTCACTTGAAACTGTCATAGCCATGGGTGTGTTGTTTTGCTTATGTGTTACCATGAGTGTATACCAAAGCTCAAGGTCTACTAGAAGTCGAATCTTTCACCATCTTGGATCTAGTTAATTCTAAAAAGTTTTGTCATTATTTTAAAGATTGTGCCCTACCCCCTTCCCTCCTGTTTCACCTCCACTGTTATTTTTTTGAACTCCCAGGGCGCTATTTAACACAAGACATTTATTATAAGGAATTGACTTACACAATTACGAAGGCTGATGAATCCCAGACTTACATTCAACAAAGTTGGAGACCCAGAACAGCTGATGGTGTAGTTCTAGTCTGAAGACTAGGAGGTTGAGACCCGGGAAGAACTGAGGTTTCAATTCAGTTTGAAGGCAGGAATAAATAATGTATCAGCTCTAAGGCAGTCAGCCAGGAGAAATCCTCCCTTACTTGTGGGAGGGTCAGACTTTTCCATCTTTTCAGGATTTCTTCTTCAACTGACTGGATGGGACACACCCACTTTAAGGATGGCAATCCAGTTTACTCAGTCTTCAATTCAAATGTTAATCTTATCCAGAAAAACCCACCCAGACACAACCAGAATAATGTTTGGCCAAAAGTCTGGGCATCCCACAGTCCAGTCAAGCTAACACATAAAATTCACCATCACACCAACTCCAATCACCCTCCCACCACAGCCCCCTTTACCAAGTCTCTTTCCACTCAAAAGTCTTCACTTGTGGGACAGGTACTAGTTTCTGATTCTTCCCAATCACACACTAGGCTCTCCAAGTGGATCTCTGAAACCCTCCTGTTACTGAGTCTAAGATCACTCTGCTCATTGCATGACAGGCCAATGAATCCTCCAAGAGACAAGACAAAGAATATGACTATTTGGAAAGCCAGCTGACCCAGAAGATGGCAAAATAATGTCTTAAAATAACCGTCTTGTGGGGGTATGGGTGCCAGATTCTTTTATAGAACCAGAGAGAAGCAAGGAGAAACTAAAGTCAAAAGGCAGACTAGAGAGGGAGAGAGACAGTGAGGAAGTAAAGTAAAAAGAGCCTTCAGTCTTGCAAAACATCTCCAGGAAGGGCCAGCCTTTGGAAGGGACGCATTAATCTCTCTCTCTCTTTTTATTTTTGAAGCCCTTCACAGATGGTCTAGAAAATTTGGAAAACTCAGCAGTGGACACAGGACTGGAAAAGGTCAGTTTCAATGCCAATCCCATAGAAAGGCAATTGCCAAACATTTTCAAACTACTACACAATTGCACTCATTTCACATGGTAGCAAGTGAAGTGAAAGTCACTCAGTCATGTCCGACTCTTTGCTACCCCATGGACTATACAGTCCATGGAATTCTCCAGGCCAGAATACTGAAGTGAGTAGCCATTCCTTTCTCCAGGGGATCTTCTCAACCCAGGGATCAATCCCAGGTCTCCTGCATTGCAGGTGGATTCTTTACCAGCTGAGCTACAGGGGAAACCCACGCTAACAAAGTAATGTCCAAAATTCTCCAAACTAGGCTTCAACAGTTTGTGAACCGATAACTTTGAGATGTTCAAGCTGGGTTTAGAGAAGGCAGAGGAACCAGAAATCAAATTGCCAACATCCGTTGGATCATAAAAAAAGCAGGACGATTCCAGAAAAACATCTATTTCTGCTACATTGACTATACCAAAGCCTTTGATTGTGTGGATCACAACACACTGTGGGAAATTCTGAAAGAGATGGGAATACCAGACCATCTCACCTGCCTCCTGATAAACCTATATGTAGGTCAAGAAGCAACAGTTAGAACCGGACATGGAACAATGGACTGGTCCAACAGGCCTCCACACTCACATCATCAGAGATCAGATCAGATCAGTCACTCAGTCGTGTCCGACTCTTTGCGACCCCATGGTCGCAGCATGCCAGGCCTCCCTGTCCATCACCAACTCCCGGAGTTCACTCCGACTCATGTCCATCGAGTCAGTGATGCCATCCAGCCATCTCATCCCCTGTCTTCCCCTTCTCCTCCTGCCCCCAATCCCTCCCAGCATCAGAGTCTTTTCCAATGAGTCAACTCTTCGCATGAGGTGCCCAAAGTACTGGAGTTTCAGCTTTAGCATCATTCCTTCCAAAGAAATCCCAGGGCTGATCTCCTTCAGAATGGACTGGTTGGATCTCCTTGCAGTCCAAGGGACTCTCAGGAGTCTTCTCCAACACCACAGTTCAAAAGCATCAATTCTTCGGTGCTCAGCCTTCTTCACAGTCCAACTCTCACATCCATACATGACCACAGGAAAAACCATAGCCTTGACTAGACGGACCTTTGTTGGCAAAGTAATGTCTCTGCTTTTGAATATGCTATCTGGGTGGGTCATAACTTTCCTTCCAAGGAGTAAGCGTCTTTTAATTTCATGGCTGCAGTCATCATCTGTAGTGATTTTGGAGCCCAGAAAAATAAAGTCTGACACTGTTTCCACTGTTTTCCCATCTATTTCCCATGAAGTGATGGGACCAGATGCCATGATCTTCGTTTTCTGAATGTTGAGCTTTAAGCCAACTTTTTCACTCTCCACTTTCACTTTCATCAAGAGGCTTCTGAGTTCCTCTTCACTTTCTGCCATAAGGGTGGTGTCATCTGCATATCTGAGGTTATTGATATTTCTCCCGGCAATCTTGATTCCAGCTTGTATTTCTTCTAGTCCAGTGTTTCTCGTGATGTACTCTGCATATAAGTTACATGTGTACGAAGTGGAAAAGGTACCCTGTCCCCAGGTCTTCAAGATAGTCTACTTTCAATGATTATGAAAGTGTCACAAAATACTGACTATGTAACAAGATACTTAACTGCCATTCCACCATCTCCCAGAGTTTGCTTATGGGCATCTAGAATATTTAAAGTCTAGAAAGAGAAAGAGAGTTCTGTCTCTCTGGCCTATTACCCCAAACCTAGAGCCTACTCCTTCAGTTCCCATCTCCTGTCTAAGGTCCTATGTCTTCCTCTAGCAACTAACATAGAGAATTGATTCACCCTTCAGCCAAGAGGTCTTGACTTTACTTTTGCAGAGCTTAGTGATATAACTAGATATCCATATAATATAATAATCTACAACAGTAGATACACACATGGTAATAGAAAATAATTTTAAAGTTGCTAAGATACACACATATATAGTTGTTGCTTATTTTAAGGTAATGTTAATTTCAGTAAGAACAAATTTCAGTTATCCAAATGGCTGAAGAAGTATTAAATTGGATAATAGATTGTATCTGCTGCTCTCTTTGACAACTTCAGCTTTTATAATATCACATGTAAAACAAGAGGAAAATAGTATAAAGTTGATTTGGTTTTTCAGTGTAACACTCACTAGATATGATGTCATATTTCCTGAAACATCAATGAAAAGAGAAAGTTTGGTTTTTCAAATGGGTTGGCCCAATATAAATACAGCTATTTCCAACAACATCAGACCTAGCCATTTTCTAGTCTTCCCACCCTTAGTAAAAGTGTATTTCTTAAAACATGGTCTTTATTGCAGTATTTTGTACTATGTTTAATTCTCAATATATTCTGAGATTTAAGTTAAAAGCAAGCTTTAATTCTACATAAAAAAGAAAACAGTTTTTAAGATATATCTTTGTAACTGCAATATAGAATATCCAAATTATTTTTTAAAATTTAGCCTGTTACTGTTTAAACTTTCTTAGTGTAAAATATACCATATCGCCATAATAGTGTGTATATGGATACGTGCTATTCAGAGAAGAAGAATAAATGGAGAGCTATGTATCTACTATACATCTTAAGAAATAGAACATACCCAATACCTAGAAGTTTCCTTTCTACCTCTCCCTGGTGATGCCCCTTTCCCTGTTCACCACAAGTAACCATATGTTGAAACTTTGTTAATAATTCTATGTTTCTATTATTTGCTTTATCATATATGTGTATTCCTAAGCAATATACCATTTAATTTTGCCTTCATTTCCAATTGATGTAAAAAAAAAAATCTAACATATATGGTTGTGTATGATTTGCTTTTCTGTTTGAAATTTACCATCCATTGATACACAAAGCTGCAATTCATTCAGTTTTGCTACTCTGCAGTATTCCTTTGTATGAGTAGACCACAATCTAGTTATCCATTCTACTACCGATGGGTATTTCGACCGTTTTCCGTTTTTGTCTTTTTATGAGCGATGCTGCTCTGGGATTTTAAGATTCACATCTCCTGTGTACATGTGCATAAGCTTCTCTAGAGTATAAACTGAGAAGCAAAGAGTTTTAGTATTCATCAAAATACAAAATAGGTGAAGAAATCAAAGCAATATCAAACCACAGTATTCACAGAACATACGTTCGAAGACGATGATTTACTTGCTGAATAATGACAGAAATAGGAGAGTCCATACTTTGCTTACTAGTTCCAGCTCCAGTCCTTAATGTCACTGATCTCACAGAAAGAAGTTTCAAGAAGCTTAGCACAAGTCCTCAGGTCTTCCCAAATAGAGACAAGAGCTAAGAAGGGATTTATCAGTTGATGGTAAATGTTTGCCAAATATTGATAGAACTGACTGCTATGGGGAAGAAATACGGGCTGGATAGGAATAAGAAAGCTTGACTTCTAAGCTGCTTCTATCTATAGATGGCTATGTGGTTTTGAGAAAATTAGGTTTTATCACCGATTCTCCATTTTCATGTCCATAAAATATGAAGTTTGGATTCAGTGACCTTTGGGTCACTTCCTGCTCTTATTCTGGTTCAGTCAGTTTGAGTTCTTTGGGAAACGACAGCTTTGCTCGCCCCCTAGTGGTTTCTTCTGGCCTTGCAACTGGAGAAACCGATTTAAAACGGGTGATCGCCTCTCAAAAAATCCCTGAACAGTATATTTTAGGCATTATAATTAAAAGGCATGAAAATGAAAGGAAGCTTTTTGTGAAATTATCAAATTTTTTGAAACACACAAATAAAAAAGGTTTTTTTCATTGACGAGAATTAATATTTTGTTTTATTAATAATATCCTTGATTTATAAATTTAAAATTTTTGCATTAATTTTAATAACTTTAAATAAAAAAATGAGAAAAAAGTTCTGCTTTCATCCCCCAAGATGTAAAAAGAAATCAGTTACTGCATCTCTCTTGTACTAAATTAATGCCATTAATTTTTATTTAAGTAGATAAAAGACCAGAAAGTTACTGAAGATTAAAGAAAATAACTTACATAGTACCCTGCCCATAGCAGACATCCAATACAGGTTAAATGGATGTGAATCTTCAACTGAGAAAAAACAATAACACATTTTTTCTTTCCAGCTGGAACTTGAGTTGTCCAGTGGATTGAAAGTAAAAGAGAATGGCATTGATCTATTTTGTAAAACAAGAGAGTTCCAGAAAAACATCTACTTCTGCATTATTGGCTATGCCAAAGCCTTTGACTGTGTGGATCACAACAAGCTGTGGAAAATTCTTCAAAAGATGGGAATATCAGACCACCTTACCTGCCTCCTGAGAAATCTATATGCAGGTCAAGAAGCAACAGTTAGAACTGGACATGGAACAATGGACTGGTTCCAAATAGGGAAAGGAGTACATCAAGACTGTATATTGTCACCCTGCTTATTTAACTTATATGCAGAGTACATCATGAGAAATGCTGGGCTGGATGAAGCACAAGCTGGAATCAAGGTTTGCCAGTAGAAATATCAATAACCTCAGAAATGCAGATGACACCACCCTTATGGCAGAAAGCGAAGAATGAAAGAGCCTCTTGATGAAAGTGAAAGAGAAGAGTGAAAAAGCCGGCTTAAAACCCTACGTTCAAAAAGCTAAGATCATGGTATCTGGTCCCATTACTTCATGGCAAATAGATGGGGAAACAATGGAAATAGCGACAAACTTTATTTTCTTGGGCTCCAAAATCACTGCAGATTATGACTGCAGTCATGAAATTAAAAGACGCTTGCTCCTTGGAAGAAAAGCTATGACCAACCTGCTGCTGCTGCTGCTAAGTCACTTCAGTCGTGTCCAACTCTGTGCGACCCCATAAACGGCAGCCCACCAGGCTCCCCCGTCCCTGGGATTCTCCAGGCAAGAACACTGGAGTGGGTTGCCATTTCCTTCTCCAATGCATCAAAGTGAAAAGTGAAAGTGAAGTTGCTCAGTCATGTCCCACTCCTACTGATCCCATGGACTGCAGCCTACCAGGCTCCTCCACCCATGGGATTCTCCAGGCAAGAGTACTGGAGTAGGGTGCCGTTGCCATCTCCATAACCAACCTAGATAGCATATTAAAAAGCAGAGACATATTAAAAAGCAGAGACAACAAAGATCCCTCCTGTCAAAGCTATGGTCTTCCCAGTAGTCATGTATGGATGTGAGAGTTGGACCATAAAGAAGGCTGAGTGCCAAAGAATTGATGCTCTTGAACTGTAGTGTTTGAGAAGACCCTAGAGAGTCCCTTGGACTGCAAGGAGATCCAACAAGTCCATCCTAAAGGAAATCAGTCCCAAATATTCATTGAAAGGACTGATGCTTCAGATGAAGCCACAATACTTTAGCCACCTGATTCGAAGAGCCGACTCATTAGAAAAGACCCTGATGCTGGGAAAGATTGAAGGCGGGAGGAGAAGGGGATGACAGAGGATGAGATGGTTGGATGGCAACACCGATGCGATGGACATGAGTTTGAGCAAGCTTTGGGAGATGCTGAAGGACAGGGGAAGCCTGGTGTGCTGCAGTCCATGGGGTTACAAAGAGTCTGACATGAGTGAGTGACTGAACTCAACTGAACTGATTCTGTAAAACTCTTGGGAACAGACTTAACCACTTTTAACACTAAATGTATTTGCAAGGAGGGAATAAAATTCCTGATGCTTGTTGAAATGACAGGGACATCATAAAAATTAGCAAATATAATGTTATTAAAGAATATCATATTCCTTATAGAGCAGTGTTATGTAAAGACTCAGGTCAGTAACATCAGAAACTGGCTACAAGGGCACTACAAAATGCATTACTTGTCATTTTTGAAATAGAGTATAAAATCCCAACAAGAAAAATAGCCCTGCTCACAAAACTAGAAAATGTAATTTTTCTTCAAAGAGAGGAGAATTAGAAAAACGAAGACCGAAGACTCTCACCTTTGAATTTAAACATCAAATCAATATATAAAAGAAAAGAATCAGGCTCTGAGCCCTGAATGTTTTTGTCCTTTCGGCATTGTAATGAATAAATGGAAAATAAGTTTAATTATATAAAGTTACTTAGAAGTGTAATTTTTGTTTTTCTGTTGTTGTCTTTTCAACAGTGGAGCCGCCTGAAGAAATCTTTGTCTGTGCTGTCTCTAATCTGCTCACCTGACTCTCACAGAGACAGCCCCATTGAGGGGGAAAGAATGAGCTTCAAATCAGAGAAGCTACACTGCAGCTCTGGCTCCGCCTCTTTAAATTAGACGTGACCTTGGGTGAGCCCCTTGAGCTCTCTGGGACTCACTCTTTTCTATTTTCTATAAAATAGAGCTTTGATAACAGCAGTAGCTCCCCCACAGTGCTGTAATTAAGAGTGCATAAATTCTCTTTAGTGACTGCGAAGTTATTTCCAATGTTAATGATTTTTTCATAGCTTTATTTGTTATTATTTGTCTACGCAACTTATCCCTCTTGTCTTTATCAAGTCTTGATTTTACCCTCACTCCGCTCTTCCCCTATACTCCCACCACTTCTGCCTTGGATTTCACCAGGAACATTCTACTCATGGCCCCACGCCTCCCTAAAGCCCACCCCTCTCCCCCAGCTCCAGTGAAACCACTCCACCAACAGGGCGACATTTCTCCGGGGAAAATGTGGTCTCACCTTTCCAGTGCTTCTCGGGTAAGAATACAGGAGTGGTAGTCATTTCCTTCTCCAGGGGATCTTCCCTAGCCAGAGTTCAAACCATCATCTCCTGCATTGGCAGGCGGATTCTTCACCACTTGAGCCACCTGGGAAGCTCCATCCCTGAGGAATAAAATCTCAATTCCTCCACACCCAGCCCTGCCTACCTGCTGCACTGTATCTTCTGCTGGTCCTTTCTGGCACTTTGCAGGTTCATAATTCCATAACTGTCTCTTTTTTCCCTGCCTCCATGCATTTGCACACGTATTTCTCCTGCCAAACAGGCCCTTCTCCTCCTCCTAGTGACTCTAGTACAATTATTTTTCTGCAGAATCTTCTCACCAACTGCTGGCAACATTCTACTTACTCTTCACCTCTTATTTCAAACACTCCCTTTCACATGCTCCCTTTGCTCTATGTTGAGGTTTTCAGAGTTTTTACTGTACTTTTCTTCCTCTTTCAGAATGTGGATCCCTAAAGAGCGTGGATCACCTCTTTTCATGTTACCCAATACCTGAACCTGTTAAATAAAATATAACATTTTATTGCTGTTGCTTGAATGACTACTGTCTAGTACGCTTAGCTCCGGACTGACTTCACTTTATACGTCTTACTGATTATAACAAGCTTATCTTGGGACAGCATTACTGTATCAAATACAGCATTGCTCTTTAAGCTAGGGTTTTTATAATTAGGAGGAACAGAGGATTACTCAAGCTAAGGCAAGGGAACGGGTGGGGTGGGGGTTGTTTTTCAGACTCTGCAGGGATAGCGTGGGGATCCCAGAGGAAGCCTCAAGAGAAACAGAGCAGATTCTCCGTCTCGCGTCTCGTCTTCACATCATCCCATACATTTTCTGTAGTCCTTTTTTCCCAGCTCCATCTGTTTTCAGTTTCCTGATAGCTTGTCTCTGAATTCTGGCAACAATTCAAATCCCCGACATCCTTTCGCCCTTTGCCCTGGCTACTTTCTGTCTTTTCTCAAATTTCAGATCCACATGAGAGGACCCTTAATAGCTCATCTCCTTGGGCCAAGCCACATTCATTCAGTTGTTAAATTTTTATGGAACACCTAATATATGCTAGGCACTCTTCTAGGTGCTGGGGTAAAAGCAGTGGAAGAGACATAAAAAGTCTCTGCTGCCACAGAGCTCATTTGCTGTTGGTGACGGGCAAGTCCCTGAGCCGGCTGTCCTTAGATCAGATGCCACATTTCAGCACCATCCTCTGTGGCTGGCTGTGGGAGGCAGGGTCATGTACAAAATGTGGCCACCTGGTCGCCAAAAACTGAGCATCGCAGAGTCCCTAAAAGGAGGGATGCGCAGGCATGGAGACTTTGGTGCGATTTTAGTTTGAACCTCCTTTTTCCTACTCATATCCCCTTATTTCCTTCACATCTTAAATATCTCATATGTGGTTTTAATCTTATTCTTTTGATCTGATCTTCTTTGATCCATCAAGGCCACCATGATGTCTGAATGCATTATTAAATCTCCTAAGTATGTGTAATCTTGAAAGGGTCTAGGGTCTGTAATGTTTTTTAATGCCTGAGTAGTGTAACCCAAGGGAGGATGGATAACTTTCTACTCTTGATTTAATGTGTACCAGCTCACTCTGCAATTACTAGATGTTGTTATTCCCATTTATATCTATAGTTGGGGTGGGGGAAAGAAATGACTTCAAAAGCCCCAAATCCACCTTCCTTTGTGAGTCTCCCTTTCTCTCTGAGATCAATATATGCATGTGCACAGGTGTGTGTGTGTGTGTGTACACAAAAGCCTATGTGGCATTGGGACTTCTTTGGTGGCCCAGTGGTTAAGACTGGGCTTCCAATGCAGGGGCCCAAGCGTGATTTCTGCTTGTGGAAGTTCTGCACGTCTCGGGGTATGGCAAAAAAAAAGTCTGTATGACATAGTGCTCTGTTTCCCCTTGATAGCGCTGCCTCCTCCTGTCTGCTGGCCCTCTCTCTCTCTCCCCTGCCTCTTTATCTTGTCCTCCCTCCTCTTCCCACAGCCCCTGAGTCTGTTGTCTCTCGTTTAGGTGACACATAGACCTAAAGTCAATGCTTTATACTGGTGCCACCACTTCCGGAGGGGGTGTGGAGACGGACACCTCCAGACTGGATTCCCATGGGGTAGTGGACCTAGAACTCAGTCATCCGTCAACAGGCGAGAAGTAAAGGCCTGCCAAAGGTCCAGATGGGAAGACGTTTTACAGGAAAGAATAACCGCCACCAAGTAATGCCTTTTCACTCAAAACTTAGTTACAGAAATGCATTATGTAAAATTCATGATGATGGACAAGCATTTTTTTAGAAAGAGAGGCCAACATGTAACAATGTTAAGGAATTCTAACATCTTTCTACAGGTAAGAAGCTTTCTCATTAACACTTAACATAGATAGAACTAAGCACCCTACCCTACGGGCTTCCCAGGTGGGACTATGGTAAAGAACCCACCTGCCAATGCAGGAAACCTAAGAGATGCAGGTGTGATATCTGGGTCGGGAAGAGAGAGATGATCAGCAGACAGAAGGAGACAGCGCTATCAAGGGGAAACAAGAATACTATGTCATACAGACTTTTTTTTTTTTGCCAAGTCACATCTCCCACATCTCCTGCATTGGCAGGTGGATTCTTTACCACTGAACCACCGGGATTCCCAGCTCTATAAGTTTTGCTTACAACTTATAGAAAGAAAACAATCAGCTAATTTATCTTACTCTCCGTGTTTCTGACCTCATCTTTTGGGCCTCAGTGAGAGAGAAATACAACATTTAGCATAATCCAGGTGGCACCAGTGGTAAAGAACCCGAAATGCAGGGGACATAACCACGGGGTTGCAAAGAGTCCCCCACAAATGAGGTCTAGCGTACACACACACACACCCCTGAAAAAAAATCCTAGTGTGATCCTTTCTCAGTCAACAGGTCATTCTATAACTATTGACTAATATCATCCAATTTCTCCCAGCCTTATAATTTATTTCATACCTTCACTTGCCATGTACATATTATTAACTCGTTTCAAACGGCTTTAGTAGAATTTCAAAATCTCTTTTTAACTTTCTTCTTAAAGAAACTCATTCTTAAAGTAATATCAGACACTTCCCTCTCTTGTTCTAAAAACATTTTCAGTATGTTTAGATAACTGACTTTTTAAACAATTCATGTGATTTTTAATTTTTGTTTATTTATGGCTGTGCTGGGTCTCCATTGCTGCAGGCAGGCTTTCTCTGGTTGCCTGGAGCAGGAGCTTCTCTCTAGTTCTGATGCGAGATCTTCTCATTGTGTCTTCTCTTGGGGAGCACGGGCTTTAGGGCACTTGGGCTGCAGAAGGTGTGGCCTATGGACGTGGTTGCTCTGCAGCATATGGATCAGGAATTGAGCTCCTGTCTCCTGCATTGGCAGCAGGCTCTACCACTGAGCTACCTGGGAAGCCACTCATTTGATTTTTTTTTAACAAACATTTATTGAGCCCCTGCTAGGGCTGAAAGTGAAAGTGAATGTCGCTTAGTCATGTCCAACTCTTTGCGACGCCATGGACTATACAGTCCATGGGGTTCTCCAGGCCAGAATACTGGAATGGGTAGCCTTTCCCTTCTCCAGGGGATCTTCCCAGCCCAGGGATGGAACCTAGGTCTCCCGCATTGCAGGCAGATTCTGTACCAGCTGAGCCACCGGGGAAGCCCTGATGGGGCTGGTTACTAGGAATACAGCTGAATAAAACAGGCAACAACAACAATCCTTGCCCTCATGGAGAGTAAATCCTCCTGAGGATTGAAGGGACAATAAACAAAGTAAGTAACAATTACGTACTATGTTAAACGGTGAAATGCTGTGGAAAAAATAAAGGCTGGCTGATAGCGAGTGGGAATATTAAGTTAAGTGACCAGGTAGGTGGAGTTCTTTGAAACTCTTTCGTGTTTTCTATTCTTAACTTTAAAAGCAAAGAAATGTCCCTCTATAATTCTCCCTCTATAAAAAGATGAAATACTATTTTTAACTTTTGTTGAATTTATGCACCACTGATTAATTATTTTTGTGGTGTTCTATCTTCTGCCAGAAAAAAAATCCTAAACCAGAGTTTATGATTTGCTGATTGCAGCTACATTAATTGATTGCTTTATAGCAACATTCCACTTTCTGAAGTAAATAGCAATCACGGGCATCAGAAGACCTGTCTCTCAGAGTCGATGATCCCACAAAAAGAGAGCACGTACTCTAGAATATCTGGGCCCAAAAGCAACCTGGTGAAGCCACCTGATTTTAGCTATTTCAGGAAATGTAGAAAAAACTTACATGCATATATGTCAAACAATGGTACTAATTATCTATAAATATTTGGGTATTAGTATGGCATGTGGGTAAAGCATCTGCCTGCAATGCAAGAGACCTGGGTTCGATCCCTGAGTCAGGAAGATCCCCTGGAGAAGGAAATGGCAACCCACTCCAGTACTCTTGCCTGGAAAATCCCATAGACAGAGAAGCCTGGTAGACTAGAGTCCATGGGATTGCAAAGAGTGGACAGGACTGAGCGACTTCACTTTTCACTTATGGCATGTAATGGGCTTCCTTGGTGACTCAGCGGTAAACAGTCTGCCTGCAATGCAAGAGACATGAGAGATGCGGTTTCGATCCCTGCATGGGGAAGATCCCTTGGAGAAGGAAATGGCAAACCACTTCAGTATTCTTGCCTGGAAAGTCCCATGAACAGAGGAACTTGGCAGGCTACAGTCCATAGGATCACAAAGAGTCGGACATGACTGCGTAACTGAGCACATACACAGATAGCAAGTAATTAGCATTGTTTTCCCACAAATGAAAATAGGTTTCAGTTCTCAGTTTTGCTTTAGCTTGATTCTCTTGAGCACCATTCTTACCAACCAAATAGTCACAGGGCCTCAGTTCAGCTTCCAGTCAGCCAACCAGTGGCTTTTAACCCTGGCTGTGACTGGAATCATTTTTTAAAATTCCTAATGCATGGACCCCTGATCCAATTAAATCAGAATCTCTGGGGATGGAGCCCAGGCATCAGTATATATATGGATAGATATGTGTATTTACATAGCTATGTATGTGTGTGTATATATATATAAAAATTCCAATTACACAAGAGGTTCTAATGCACAGTCTGGGTCAAGAACCTCTGCACTAACCTGTCAGCCCCTAGTAACCTCCTCCTCAGCACCTCAGAGGGTCTTCTAAGGTCTTTAGCTATTTATTATCTCCACAGAGACTCAGCTCTCACCTCACTTGCTCTTCCTTTCAACTACGTTCCTTTCCTTCTTGTTCCCTTCATTTCGGCTTCAGCCTCAGGCCAGCCAACAGTACCTGGTGAGGTTGTTTGGCCCTACTGATGGCCAACACTGAGCTAGGTTTTCAGCTCTCTGATGCAAAACACACTGATCTAATTACCTGCAGATTGTCCACTCATCACTTCTGCAGCTGCTTCTGTGGTTCCATCTCCACCCCCGCCAGCCTGGCGGCCCTCCACTGCTGGTGCTCCAACAGAGCTGGCCCCCAAGGTGGAAAGCTTTGGCCCTCAGAATTCCTGTGGAATATGTACTGTCATAGCGTCTTAGTATGGAGAAGGCAATGGCACCCCACTCCAGTACTCTTCCCTGGGAAATCCCATGGATGGAGGAGCCTGGTAGGCTACAGTCCATGGGGTCACGAAGAGTTGGACACGACTGAGCGACTTCACTTTCACTTTTCACTTTCATGCCCTGGAGAAGGAAATGGCAACCCACTCCAGTATGCTTGCCTGGAGAATCCCAGGGACGGGAGCCTGGTGGGCCACTGTCTATGGGGTCGCACAGAGTCGAACACGACTGATGTGACTTAGCTTAGCAGCAGCGTCTTAGGATGCTCTCAGAAGTGTTCATCATCTGGCCCCTGGTCTCTTTCCCACCTCACTTGCCTCGACCACCACGATATGTTTCCTTACCCCCCATACACACAAGAGCGCGTGCATACACACACACTCTTCCCCTTACATTTTCACATCTCCCTAGATATGCCGGTTTGTTTCTTTAATTCAGAAAGTTCCTTTCTTACTCTTTAGGCCCCTAACTGAAGCTCCTAAGCTTTCTCTAACCCCCTTGATTATAGTGTTCTCACTATATCTGACGGCTTATGTGTTTATGCTCCTGGTTCTCCTCTAGACTAGAGGCAGAGGCTGGATCTTTATCTTCCAAACAGAATAGCTTCTCAGGAAATGCTGGGTGGGAGAAAGACGGAATCGACTCAGACTATGGATGGCAAGTTACAGCAAATCTGTGGACCACATCTGGCCCATTGTTTTTTAACAGCAATTTTACTGAAACACAGTCACATTTTTTGGTGTATGGATTGTATAAATCACCCATTTGTATGTATGTATAAAGTTTTATTGAAACATAGCCAAGTTTACCTGTATTGTCTTGTGGTTGCTTTAGTGCTGCTAGGGTGGACTTGAACAGTTGCAACAGAAACCATATAGTCCCCAGAGCCTAAAGTGTTTACTATTTGACCTTTTGCAAACAACAGCAAAAAAGTGTGCTGACTTTTGATCTAAGAACCGCCTGAGAGATCTCCTATTGTAGTGTGCCCAGTAGAAAGATAAAGGAAACCATATAGGTAATTTTAAATTTCCTAGTAACTACATTTTAAAAAGGAAAGAAACACAAAAATAATTTTAGTAATACATCTCATTTAATCCCAAATATTAAAAATATTAGTATTCAACACACAATTAATATAAAAGTGATGTAATGAGATATTTTACATTTTTATAGTATGAAGTCTTTGAAATTATACAGATATTTTATACTTACAGATAATTTTAATTTGAACTTGTGCTCAGTAACCACATCTGTAGCTAATGACTATCTTACTGAACAATTCCAGGCCAAGTCCGTCAGTTTATAGTTGAAGAAATTGGTCCAGAGAAGTTACTAGTTTAAAGTCACATAGAGGAAGAATCAGCTAAGCCCTGCTCTCCTTATTCCTAGGCAGGTGGTCCTTCCGCACCACACTGCTTTCAGTCTTGTTGTTTGTTTACTAGAAGAGATATGATAAGATGGTCTGCTTTCTAATTTGGTACAAGCTTTAATAAGTTGTGTGACTTTGAGATAGTTCTTAACTTCCCAGGGTTTTCATTTCCTCATCTCTAAAAGCCTTGGACTGAGTGATCTTTTAAGTTCTAATTTTACATGATCATCAAACATGTTGGTTTGAACATCAGAATACACTGCAGTCATTTTGCCCAAGAAGTCTGTTTCTAAGAAGCTGTACGCAGATATGAACTCAAGACCAAATAGGTTGTCACTGTAACTTAAAGTCTTTAGAGGTCAGGATTTTAGATAATTCATCCATTCACATATACCTGTCAGTAATCAGAAACAAGCCAAAAGCCTGATACACTTGGCACAGAGTCCGTCACAACATCAATGTTATGTCCTCAAGAAATTTTGGAGATGAGCCAAGAAGGCTGTTGCTGAGCAGTGAAAGAGCAAAGAAGGGACTGGTGTTAGGGCCCATCTGGGGCGGCAGGAAGATTTCCTTTCTCTGCTAACCTGCACCAGAGTCTGTCACCGATGACAGGAAGGAAGGGCAGTAAGGAATTTGGTATAAAACATATGGGAAATTAGAGACCTGTGACCATGATTAGAAAATCAAATACTATTTTGCAATACCAAATTTTATAACAGAATCAACAGTATTAAATTTGCACTCCAAATCAGAAAAGAAACAAAACAATGTAGGAGAAAGTTTTAGAAATGGAAGCAGACAGGAACCAAAGAGAAATAGATCTTTTTTATACATTTGCCTAAAACCAGTGGTGTTTGCTTTTAAACTTACTCACATCTTGTCCCTCCCTCACAACAGAAAAATCTTTCTTTCCTTCCAGAGATTGGAGAAGATTGTAGTAGAGGGCAAAATGTATGTGTCTCCTTTGGGATTAGACAGTGGAGAAGATTGTTGCTGCTACTGCTAAGTCACTTCAGTCGTGTCCGACTCTGTGCGACCCCACAGACGGCAGCCCACCAGGCTCCCCCATCCCTGGGATTCTCCAGGCAAGAACACTGGAGTGGGTTGCCATTTCCTTCTCCAATGCATGAAAGTGAAAACAGAAAGTGAAGTTGCTCAGTCGTGTCTGACCCTCAGCGACCCCATGGACTGCAGCCTTCCAGGCTCCTCCATCCATGGGATTTTCCAGGCAAGAGTACTGGAGTGGGGTGCCATTGCCTTCTCCGGAGAAGATTGTAGTAGAGGGCAAAAGGTATGTGTGTCCTTTGGGGTTAGACAGACCGTGGTATGAGCCCCAGATGCTCCTTTCAAAAATGATGGGACCTTAAAAATTATATGGCCTTGGAACAAGTTTGTGCCTTAATTTCCTCCTCTGTAAAATAGGTATAATAATAGTGCTTACTACGTGGGACTGAAGATTAAATGAGGCAATACGGAAAAAGGTTTTAGCACAATGAGCATCATATATTAAGTGCTCAGTTAATCTTAGCTACTATTTTCATTCTGCCAATAGCATTCAAGAAGCAGAAAGGAGCTACCGGTGTGCTATGCTATGCCTGCAAGTGGCTGTTGGTGACTCCCGGCTGCTCTACCACATTTATCTCTCTCACACACACACGCACACACACGTATATAGGCTGCGCCGGGTATTCGTTGCTACGTGTGGCTTCCTCTACTTGCAGTGAGTAGGGGCTACTCTTCCTCTTGCTGGGGAGTAAGGACTCTAGAGGACGCAGGCTCAGTAGCTACAGGACACCGGCTTCTCTAGCTGCCTCAACCCGGCTTAGTTGCCCGGTGGCTTGTGGGATCTTAGTTCCCCAACCAGGGATCGAACTTCGTCCCCTGCGTCGGAAGGCAGATTCTTAACTATTGGACCACCGGGGAAGTCCCTTGCTGGTCCATGTTAAATTGTGTGCAGAGAAAGTGATGTAGTCTAGCAGTCCCACTGAGGTCTGTGTTATTAATGTGTCAAGGTCAGTGACAGGGCAGAAGGAAACAGGGCCCGGAAATCTCACTGGGCGTTTTGCTTTTGTTACCTGCTAGGTAAGTTTGTCAGAATTCTAATGCTGAGCTTTGCTTCTTTATGGCAGTGTTTCATTTTTATATGCTTGTGCTTTATTAGCTGACTTTAAAATGGTTTGGTTAATCTTCCTTCTCTCTAGGGGGAGGGAAAAATATATATATATATATATGGTGTGTGTGTCGGAGAAGGCAATGGCAACCCACTCCAGTACTCTTGCCTGGAAAATCCCATGGGCAGAGGAGCCTGGTAGGCTGCAGTCCATGGGGTTGCTAAGAGTCGGACACGACTGAGCGACTTCACTTGCACTTTTCACTTTCCTGCATTGGAGAAGGAAATGGCAACCCACTTCAGTGTTCTTGCCTGGAGAATCCCAGGGACGGGGGAGCCTGGTGGGCTGCCGTTTATGGGGTCTCACAGAGTCGGACACGACTGAAGCGACTTAGCAGCAGCAGCAGCAGCATGGTGTGTGTGTGTGAGAGAGTTTAAGTGGCTTCAGCCTTACTTCCCATATTGGGAAACTTGCCCTTCAGTACCAAGAGAGTTTATAAAACAGTCCTTCAGCATTTGTGCAGCCAGCAGAGAAGAGGTGGATTCCCTCCCCAGCTGACTCATTGATCATCTTTTCTGCTGAATGGATTCAACTCAACAAATTTGGAATCATTGGTCAGAGACCAAGGTGAAAGCCCTGGGTGTTCTTTCCTGGGACTTTTATCAAGGAAAATTCAGCCCCTTAGATAGAATAGCAGGTTGGTTTTGAACCAATCATCAGCTACAGTAATTATCATCCCTGTTTTAGCAAACTGAAGGGCTGTGAGGTTAAGTAACTTGCCACACACACATTACTCACACAGCAAGTAAAAGGCAGAGCATGAGATCAACCCTTGGCAGTCTGGCACCAGAGTCTGTGCCTTTATTTCCCTCTTCCACCTGTCTACAAGTTAAGAGGTGCCTTTTTATTTTGACCAACTTTTTCGATAGAACTTCCAAATTTGCAGATTTAGAAGTCTCTTTTGTTGAATCAAAATGACTTACAATAATTGATTTTAATGCTAAGGTGATTTGTACGCTTTAAAAATTTTTTAGTTTATTATTAGTTCCTTCAAAAATTATTATAGAATTATAATATATTTTATTTTGTGACTAAACAATGAGACAGATGGTAGGAGGTATAGTTTTCCTTCCCTTATCTTCATGTTGTACTCCTATTCATCCCTAAAAACCCAGGACTTCACTATTTCCTCTGCTACTCCTGCAACAATACATGTATTTATAACTGCACTCATCACTCTGCACTGTGATTATTTGAGTATCTCATTTATGACCCCTGCTCAGCAGGACAGGATCTATATTTTTCTTCATGTGTGCACTTGTGTAATAAAGTCAACAAAGAACAAATGTTCATTGAACTGTATTTGAGGAAAACATTTAAATAGATTTCTTTTATGTGAAATGCATTTTTTGGCTGATCAGGAAAATTTAATATGAGAGAAATTTCTGGAGTTACATGAACACTAATTTTCTTAGAAAATTTCTCTTATCTGAAATACTGAGTGTGAAAAAATATAGAGTAACTAACCTGCATTTATTCTAAAGAACTGTAGTCTTTGTATCATGGCATATTTGTAACCCATTCTTCTAACACTAATAACCATGTGGCTATTCATGTTTATTTACTGTTCACTCTAAAATCTTTTTGACTCAAAGTTTTTAAGAGTTACATGAAATCAACTCGAAATCAACAAATGTATCCTTGCTCTTTTATTTTGCTTTCTACACACTGTCATTCCTCATTATAATTCTGTGAAGTGAATGTCACTGCACACAGTATAAAGTGTTTTGCATGCATATAAACACCAGAACCTAGGAGTGCTGTGTTGTAGTGCAATTATGCATGTAGAAGCAAATACATTTATGCAACATAATGTAAACACTTCACTGTTTTTTGCAAGAATAAAAGCAAAGTAATTACGTTGAATAGTCTTTAATTAAAATTAGTTGAAAACCAGTATAGCTCTGTCATATTATGTTGTAACTCACCTAGCAGTCAATTTCTTCAGCTTTTCAAATCCACCAATTCATGTAATTTTAGCTGTTAAAAATGTTACTTATTTAGCTTGACTTAAAGCAAAACTTAAGCTTATGCTATCTATTGACTGGTTTCTTAAGTAACTGTATTTTAAAGTAAAGTTGGAAGTTTATTTATGCCATTCTAAAATGATTAGATGTGATTTCATTTAGATGTTTAAATTATAAACATATTGGTGTTTACAGTATTTTTTATTACAAGCAGTATGGCTCCTGGATCTCAGATTTCCTAGGAGGCTCCTAGGAACTTGTGGTAAATACTTATTAGAGGATATGAGCTTTCATTTTCTATTTTAATCTTTATCCTTTTAGAAAGAGATATTATTTAATTCCCCTATATTTACATTTTCATATGATAATGCAGAGGAGACAGTGAATTTATGGAACCTAACTTCCAAATTCCAAAAGACATTTTATATTGTGAATCTTTGCCTATAATGAAAGTCTATTGAACCAGCTGAAGCAGTCACAGGATACCGAAAGAACAATTTCCTCTCTACATTTATAACTAATTTTGAAGATTTCAAAGAGTCAGTCTAGAACCAAACTATTTTTGCAAATAGTCTTGAAGAAATTTTTCCCATCATGTGCATGCTTTGATGTGTAGAAGGAAACCGTAACTTTTGTGAAATCATCTTTCTTTTCAAAAGTATGTTTGTGTTTAAGTGTGTGGCTTGCCCAGTTTAAAAACCACAATGGGAAAATTATTTAATGGCGTGCAACCACACAGACTTCACAGACTGAGATTTTATTGTTTTGTGGGTCTGCATGAGATTTGTTTTGCATACTGCTACATATCCAGAGAAATTTTAACAGCAATCATGGTTTTCTCTATATTCAGCCATCAACCAGGCATTTTAACAGGTGTGGGAATGGACAAACGAAGGAAATGTAATCTTTCATCTCCAAAGTGACTGAATCTTTCAAATGTCTCCCGTAGCAAGCAGTTCCCACTCTCGGAGCTTTGCTTCTGATGGCAAACAGCAAAGCTAACTTTGGTTACTACCAGTGCTTCCTTTTGTGCAAGTCCAAGTGGACCCTGTTCAACTTATGGTCAAGCCATTTGTGCCGGTTTCTGTCAGGGCTTAGAGTGCATTCAACAGACATGTGGGCCTTTGATTTATTGGTCACAAACAAAACCTAAATCTCTTCCAGGAGGATAAAACTCATCTTTGGTTCAGCTTATGTAAGCAGGAAAAGATGTTTTAGACTCATGGAGACTTTGGAGCTTATTTTGAACTTATTGCCTGGTGCCTTCGAGCAATGGGATCAATATTTTGAAACATTTTTTTCCAAAGCCCCATAATTCCGAATTGGTCTCAAGAAGTGGAATTAAACTCTATTTGGCGTTAGCAATTCAAATTTTCAATATTTCTTTTAATATATGATTCAAATTCAATCATATCTGCTCATCAGTGTATTTAGGTTTTGTTTGATGCACAGGTGTTTTATTCATTTGTAAAAGCCTTGACTGTTTATGCTCATGAAAAGATAATAAACTCATTATAAAAAGAAGTCCAAACATTATGAAATTGTTTGTAGAAAGTCAAGCTCTTGGAATATGGAGAGCCATTATTACCAGAGGAGTAGCAGGTATTCCGCCAGAATGGTTTTCTGTTTACTAGCATGTATTATGGTACAGAGACTTTTTCCCCAGTAATACCTTGACAATTATATAGCTCTTAAAGCATACTAATCATACAATACACACTGTTTTGCACATTATGTTTATTATTAATAGCTCCTGGATATCTTTCCATGTTAGTACTTACAAAGTCTACTTCATTCTTTTCTTCGGCATTCCACGATACAAATGTCCGATAACTCATTCAAACAAATCCATAATGATGGACACAGGGGTTGTTTCCAGCTTGGTTTTGTTTGTTTGGTTATTTTGCCACACCAGTGTCACAGCGAATATCCTTTTAAAGATATCTGTATACATTCAGAACACAGTATTTTAAGGCATTACTGCTGCTGCTGCTAAGTCACTTCAGTCGTGTCCAACTCTGTGCAACCCCAGAGACAGCAGCCCACCAGGCTCCCCCCGTCCCTGGGATTCTCCAGGCAAGAACACTGGAGTGGGTTGCCATTTCCTTCTCCAAGGCATTACAAAGAGATAAATAATTTTATTTTCATGCATGTATTTCATTCTGGTGGGCACTTCAGATTATTGTTATCAGTATACCAAACATGTAATAAATAACATTTCAAAAATGTGATTCAGTATATTTAGTTCCAAAGAATAAGCATATTTTTCTAAAATTTGAAAATATTGACCTATGAGTGACCTTCCAGTACATTCTTTTATGATTCATTGAATGATAGTAATAATGTTCTCTTGAGCATTTTATAACTTCAGTTTACAAACCACCTTCACATAATTATCTCATCTGATTTCACATCAATGTGATGTGTGCAGCGCAGGTTTATAGGAGGAAATAGCACAGACCTGGAATTTTTCACTGTCTGAAATAGTCATATGGTGTCAGTCCTTTGTTCTGGTAACTCAAGGAATCAAGGCCACTGTCATAATAAGTGTTATATCGTAGTGTTAGTCACTCAGTCACGTCTGACTCTTTGCAATCCCATGGACTGTAGCCCGCCAGGCTCCTCTGTCCATGGGATGGATTCTCCAGGCAAGAATACTGGAGTGGGTTGCCATGTCCTTCTCCAAGGGATCTTCCTGACCCAAGGAAGGAACACGGGTGTCCTGCATTGCAGGCAGATTCTTTACCATCTGAGCCACCAGGGAATACTGTTACCTTAATGTGAAAAAACACTTATGTATCACTTCAATAACTGGTGTTGCTAATCTACCATCCAGTGTTCAGGCATTTTTATTTAATTGTCTGATATCCAGAGATTAGACTCACCAGGCGTTGATTAGTGAAGTGCTCCAATAATTGCTACTCCAAAACCAAGAATTTAAAAGACATTTATGCAGCCGTTGTTAAAGATGGATGAGTCTCAGTGCTTCTGTACCTCATTTGAAATCAGGAGAGCTGAGAGTAAAGGGAGAAAAGGAAAGTCTGCAGAATGCAGCAGCAATCAGACAGTGTTGCTGAAACTTGGAAGTTCTATTCTCCACTGATTATCACTTCTGTATGTTTACGACCCTTCCTTTATCCAGTACCCACCAGGATGGGCTGGCAGTAAATGGTGGCGCTTTTCTGGTTTCCCACACTCCTTGTGGGAGCAGGCTCCTCTGCAGGGAAAGGAAATCATTGCTATGTTGCCTCCAGCTTTGGGAAAGGAAGCAATCTTGAATGGCTATTGTTGCAGTAGCTACAAATGTATGTGGCCTCATTAGTGATTATCCCCACCCTTAACGTAGCTGAGAATGTACTTCTGAACTTTCTATCTTCCTACATCTACTGTAAATTGCACAGGACCTCAAAAGCGGCTTCCAGGTCTGCAATCTCATGAGATCATGTCCACTCCAACCCCTGATTGTTGAAAATGATAGCATTTCTAACCAACCATGATTCTATAGACTGGCTGCTGGGATGAGCAGGTACACACTACCATATGGAGAACAGATAATCGTACATCTGGTATAGCACAGGGAACTCTACCCCATACTCTGTAATAGCCTATATGAGAAAAGAATCTGAAAGAGAATAGATATATGTATAACAATCATTTTACTGTACAGCAGAAACTAATACAATGTTGTAAATCAACTATATTCTAATAAAGATTTTTAAAAAAATCACACTGCTGATAATGCTTTGAAATTCTACTATTCTGTTCTCCTCAGCACGATTTTAGGAAGTTGATCTGCCTCTATTTCATTTGTCCAACATTACTTTGTACTTCTCAAAGTATACTTGACTGTCAAGTCAGGATGGTTTTTTGTTCATTGTTTCATGTGTAATACTTAGTTCATTTCCACTGTTCTGCCCAACCTTATGTTTTTTTCTTCTCTCCTACAAGTCTTTCTCCTCTCTTGCCTAACCGAATTCTAACTGAATTTTAAAATAAGCCCCCATGTTCTGATAAATCCTTTCCTGCTATGATAAGAGAACACACTGATGTCTGTACCCAGAGAAACTCAACACATATCTGCACATTCTGTCTTTCCCTTCCCAACCTGTGGTTGAAATATCATTTGTACTTTGACATTCAAGCTCTTAAAATAGGAACCTGTTTATTGGATTGCAATAATCATATTAGACACCAAAGTACATTCTTCCACCTCTGGGGCCTTCTCTCTGAACCAACTCAGGAGATATACCAATGAGCAAAGCTGGGTTTTGGTATAGACCTCTGGACCTGCCAGAGGAGTCCCACTGAGAGTTAGAGTCAGCTGCAGTCGATCTGTTTCTTACCCAATTAGTGTATGGGAATAGGGGACAGTTTCAAACTGATCAGTGCCAAATACCCTACCATGTTCTTACTTGACCAACAAATCCCTCCTGTGTACACAAGAATGACCTCTTGGCCCTCATGGTGTTTATACAGCAGGTACCTCTGAACACATTTCACCTATTCAGGATATTTCATGCATGAATATTCCATGGCTAGTTAAAATTCCACTAATACTTTCTCATTCAGAATAATATCCTTTATCAGTCTAATACAATGTCCTAATGAGGTGGATGAACCTAGAGCCTATTGCACAAAGTGAAATAAGTCAGAAAGAGGAAGACAAATGTTGTACATTAATGCATGTATGGAATCTAGAAAGACAGTGCCAATGAACCTGTTTTCAAGGCAGCAGTGGAGACGCAGACAGAGGGCACAGACTTGTGGACATGGCAGGGGAAGGAGAGGGCGGGGCGAATTGAGAGACCAAGGAAACATGTCCATTGCCATGGGTGAAAGAGATAGCCAGTGGGCATTTGCTGTGTGACACAGGAGCTCAACCCAGTGCTCTGTGACAACCTAAAGGGGTGGGATAGGGTGGGACTTGGGAGGGAGGTGCAAGAGGGAGGGGACACATGTACACCTGTGACTGATTCATGGTGACGCAGTAGCATGGTGATAGCACAAATCAGCACGATATTGTAAATCAATTATCCTCCAATAAAATTTTTTTTAATGTTTTCAAAGCAGAAAATTAAAACATACAAGAAGTATGGCATATCGGGAGGGTGAGCATATCCTGTGATAATTTTATCTTGTGTCTGGAGACTAGTCTTATGAACTACCTAATTTAAAATTTAAAGTCCTGTGTTACAAGTTAATTGTTTAATATATTGACCACAGACATTCTAACTAGATTATAAACTTCTCAAGGACAAAAATCATATCACCAATGACTCTGGTACCCCTCATAGCACTTAATATAATCCTGAGCATATTGAGATGTTCAATACATATTCACTGAAGTCAATGTCATCTTTAGATTGGAGTGCTTAAATTCCAATTCAATAGGTATTAGGTGAGAGATGGTGAATCAGCTGGGGTCCTAGGGAAAACATAAAATCACACTAGGTAGTTCAGATGAAGAGACTTTAATGAAAAGACTACTCAAAGGTATACAGGCAAGGATGGAATTCTCCGGTGGTTAAGAATCTATACTCCCAATGCAAGGGGTACAGGTTTGACCCCTGGTCAGGGAGCTAAGATCCCACATGGCATGGCCTAAAAACAAAGACTTGAAAATTAAAAACAAACCAACAACAAAAAACAGTTATATATAGGCAAGGATAAGAAAAGAAAGAAAGTATGGTGAGGCACCTGGAGTTGACTACAGAGAATGAGCCATTTTCTCCCTGGGATGAAGAAGCAAAGAAAGGAAGTAGAGTTAGCAGAACCTAGTGAGAAGTGGAGCTGGGAAAAAAAGACCAGTCTGGCAGAAAATGTGACTGAGGAGTGATGAGCAAGAGGTGGGAAAAATACAGCAGGAGGCAGGGAAAAATACCCTGCTTTCCACCCTCAAATCTCCTATGTGTTCCAGCTCACAAGGAGTCATGGGAATATAGTCAGCAAATTTCAATTTGCTGGGCAGGGCAGAGAACAGTGGAGAAAGATTTGTGTGGCAAAGACTCTGGCAGGATTGGGAGGGCATGGTTAGGAGGGCAGTTATGCTAAATAATCCCCATAGAAAGTTCTCATTATATGTGGAAATAGGAAAAAGTTTCAGTTATATGTAAAGAATAAGGGAAGCTGAGAAATCTAAAAATTACGTGTGGAAAAACTAAGTCCTGATGTTAATTTTCTTCACTGGATCACTCTGAATACAATCTAAATAAGAGAATAAACACTGTTACATTCAAACTTTCAATTATAGCAGTTTCAAGTCAAGCAATGAATGCATATATCCATCACTCATAGCAATGAATAAAATTCATTTGCCTAAATAACTGCCATTAAACTCAAAAGTGGGGGATGTACTTAATGAGAGTGCCTCTGGGTTTTTTAGGGAGGTAGCTGTGAAGTAAAATAATAGAACATAAATGATCCTCCTGTGTGGGAGAATTATTATGAATAATATCAAACGGTTCTCTTTAAATTTATGAGTCACATCTTATCATTTTTTCCTTTTGTTTGGTGCCCACCCATGACCACATAGGGTTAATAAATATTTGCATAAATAGAATGATAGAACATTAAAGGTCTTATAATCTGCAAACACTTTTAACGGATAAAGAAACAGGCTCCCACAAGTCACCTGCCCTTGACCAAATAGTTGGTTGCAGCAGAACCAGCCTGGAATGCAGATTGTCAACATTCTAATCTGGCCATAGTTCTAGAAATGCTTGATTTGTAGGAAAGTGAAAGTGGAAAGTGAAGTCGTTCAGTTGTGTCCAACTCTTTGCTACCTCGTGGACTGTAGCCCACCAGGCTCCTCCGTCCATAGGATTTTCCAGGCAAGAGTACTGGAGTGGGTTGCCATTTCCTTCTCCAGGGTATCTTCCCAATCCAGGGATCAAACCCAGGTGTTCCGCATTGCATGCAGATGCTTTAACCTCTGAGCCACCAAGAAATGCTTGATTTAGCTCCAATTAAATGGCAAAAGAAAATAACGGTTAAGGGCAAAGGTTTGGAATTAGGTAGATTTGTGTTTAAACCCAGTCAGACTGTAGGCAAATAACAAATAAATTCCTACTTAACTGCTGTTCCTTCTTCTATAAAGCTGGGGTGAATATCTACCCCATTAGAGTTGTTGTGGGTGGACTAAAAAAATATAAAATGTTCAGTACAATGCCTGGCATTAATACCTGTCTAATAAATAAAAGCTACTATACAGTAGCTTTCTTTGAAAGTCAGTTGATAATTATTTATAGATGATGATCAATAAGAATTGGAGAAGCACTGTTCAGGGAACTCTAAACCAAGAAAAGAAACTTCAAGTCAATCAGAAGAAGTAAAGTGGAAAATAAGGGAAATTGGAGTGGAAATGAATGCAATAGACAGTCCTAACAGTAAATGAATTCGTTTTCTTTTTTCTCCTTCATCTTTACTAAGGAAACATGCCCAAGACTCCCACTTTAAAATTTTTTTTATTAATAGGCTTTATTTTTTAGAGTCTTATTTTGGATTCACAGAGATTAGTACCACTGGACCGACTGAAAAGTTGAAAATAATTGAAGAGCATAAAGCCCTGCACAGATACAAGGTGGTATTCTTATGAATAAATATTGAGGTGCCCGAGACCTGGTTAACACACCAAAAAGAAATGAACCAACAGAACTTGAGCTACTTAGTTTTTAAAGAACACCAAGGGTTAAATAGTGCAGCTGCTGGCAGAATTGTGTACTCTGCTATGGCAAACTTTTCCAGGGACTGATGGATTGCCTATCTGAATTCTATCTAAATGAAGAATTGCAGGCATAGCTGTGGAAACTTATAGATACTATCACACCATACTGGATAAACCAGTTGAAACTGTAATTAAATGATAGGACCAATGAAAAATGTATAAACAATCTACTGTGGAAAAGGGACCATAACTTGTAAGGGAAATTCACAAAGAAATACTCTGAGGTCTTGAGTGAAGTAAAGACCATCATGCCAAAGGGAAAACTAGTGGGTACGATTTATAATTATAACGTTTCCCTCAAATCCTTAAATGCAGAGACATTTCCTACTATCTAAGAAGAAATTTTGATGAGGTCAACACTGCATTGGCACTACTTTAAAAATAAAATAAGGATAGGGACCAGGTTTAAAATGAGTAAACAGTGTATGAATCAGTAAACATGTCTTAAGGTGGAAAAGCATAAACTGAAGGGTTTCAGAGATGCCTCTGTGCTGAGGAAAACCTGTTTGAAATTTGTCTAAGCAATCTGGAAGACAGAATATCAGGTTCATAGATGATACTAAGTTCCTTCGTAGAAAAGATAATAACTATGGGAGAAATGATTGGAAAAACTGAAGAGTTTGCGTAAGTAGGCAGAAAGGAAGGAACTCTCATTCTATACACTTCACACCCAGGAGTGCTGACTCCCTTTTTAGAGGGGTAGGTCTCAGGCAGATGCTGATAGGTAAGGAAACGTCATGGATTAGAGGAATGCTCCATAGAGCTACAGTCCCAGAGTTCACCCTGAAGTCGATACTGGGTGAAGGGTAGAGGTGGACCACTTTATCTCTGGCTCCAAACTGGGATGTTCTGTCCGTCCAGAGAAGTCTTCTTGAATAAGAAGTGCAGAAGAACAATGAAGAGAGACTTTCCCCTTAAGGAAAAATGTTTTGTGGAAGTTAAGCTAAAAACTGTAATAGGTACCCCATGTGCGTGTGCTCACTCGGTCGTGTCCGACTCTTTGCAACCCCGTGGACTGTAGCCCTCCAGGCTCCTCTGTCCATGGGATTCTCCAGGCAAGAACACTGGAGTGGGTTGCCGTTCCCTTCTTCAGGGGCTCTTCCTGATCCAGGCATCAGACCCACGTCTCTTGTGTCTCCTGCATAGGCAGGTGGATTCTTTACCACTAGCGCCCCCTGGGAAGCCCAGTATTGTTCTTAAGGCCTCAGTTAACTCATGCAGCAACCTTTGAGGTCAATTTTGAGATCTTCAAAACCCTTTGAAGTTTGACGTGAGCCTTTGTGCAAGAAAAGGCGTTCTTTGAATGCTAGGAGTTTACTCTGGCACCTGTGTGATAAATCCACAGGTCAGTGATGAGCTGCAGACCAGTTTAAGGATGGAAGGGACTGCAATGTAGCAGTTCAGAAGGATTAGAGATCACTGGGCAAAGTAGAAAACATTTTGTATTTGTATGTTAGATTCTCTGTTTTTGCTTTCCTTTTACACTTGATAAGATCACAGAGTTGGCCTAGTATGCCTCTGTGTAAAATTCTCAAAGGTCTTGGATGCTTTAAAGGAAAGGAATGCATTTTAGAAACAACTTTGAAGTCAGTTTCTCTAATTCATACATAGTCTAATGTTGCTTTTCCATTTATACAGTTCCTCTTATGCAGCTGATTATAAAAGGAGTAGGAAGAATGCAATTAATTTTCATGCCAGTAAAAGAAGCAAAAAACTGACAGTTGTCTTTCATACAAAAAAAAAATTGAATTTACTAAGCATTTGCAAGGTACCAGTGTTTTATACTTCATTTAACTATTTATAGCAAGCTCTTAAGGTATTATTATTCACATTTTAGAGACTAGAAAATTGAGGCTCAGAGATATTTAGTAACTTATCTAGGCTATCTGGCAGGGCCAAGAAGATTCAAAGTCTGTTTAATTCTAAAGTCCATATTCTTAGTATCCATATATATAAACACTGATATTCTTCAAGTCCATATAGGATTGCAATTTGTATTAACACAGTAGAAGGAAGTTTAAAATACTTTCTCATCTTTAATCTTTAATATCTTTAATCTTCAAAATCTTTTCATTTTATTCTCTATTGCAGCTTACCCTGTTGGTAAAGTATCCACCATTAGAGATTATAAAAACTATTTTTCAACAAGGGACATGCCACTGAATGTCATGACTCTTCATGTGCTGGTTCTAGTGCTTTCCAACAAATTTGTTTTGTGGTGCCCTCTCTATTGCATTTTTGAGTAGGCTGTAAATCTTTTTAAAACCAATAAAAATATAATTTCAGAATGTTTTAAAAGCAATCTCTCATGTCACTGAATTCTCAAGTGATTTCTGTTTCTGCTTTCTTCTACATATAATGCAAAGAGGATTCTGATGAAAATAATAGTTAAGTATAATATTTTTTTCTAATTACAAAAAGTAATATATGATGACTTAACTGAATTTAGACTATGTATAAAGGTATAAGGGCTTCCCAGATGGTGCTAGTGGTAAAGAATCCATCTGCCAATGCAGTAGACACGTGTTCAATCCCTGGGTCAGGAAGATCTCCTGGAGTAGGAAATGTCAACACGCTCCAGCATTCTTGCCTGGAAAATTCCCTGGACAGGGGAGCTTGGTGGGCTTCAGTCCATGGGGTTAAAAAGAGTTGGACACAACTAAGTGACTTAGCACACACACAAATAAAGGTATAAAGAAAAAAGTATCCAGAATTCCACAGAAAAAACATGATAAGCATCTAATGTTCTTCCTTTGAATGTATATGAGAACAAAATGTGAATTATGGATTACTTGGAAGGCGGTTGAAGAATTTAAAATAATTTAAAATTATATATATGTACATTTTAAATATACATATATCTATTTTGCATACGTATATATTCATCTAAGATAGCCATTGAAATTTTCAAATACTTTCTCTAAAGTTAATTCCATTTCTCTATATGGTGACTACAAGATGTTACGACTTAAAGCAAAAATTTGGCCAGTTTGTCTAGATGAGAATTGAAAACACGTTGTGATTTTACACAGTAGAAAATTTGAATTTTTGCATGTTTTAATTTTATTTTTTTCTATTTATGAAGATAATATATATGTAAATGTATAGTATAATGTGTAATATATAATATATATAGTATGTAATATGTAGTAAATACAAATCAAATGACACATAAAGAGATTAAAAGTAGCTAATATTTGTTGAGTGCTTTCTATATGCCGGGCACTATTCTAAGGGTTTTATTTATATTAACTCATTTAATCCTCACAATCATACTATAAAGTAAGGACTATTATTTACTGCCTTTATTTTACAAATGAGAATCTTGGGCATCAAGGGGCTAAGTAATTTGCTTGAAGTCTTGGTTTACTAGGAAAACAATCACGGCAAACGGCATGGTTTTAATTTGTTCATTGAGTTTTCTCATGAGAAAACAAAGCTGATGAATTAGAGCCTTGCCATGCATATATTATAACTTTGTTTTAGGAAAGAAAATGATCAAGTTCCACATGATGCTCTTTAGATGAAGAAGGTAAAGGGAGGGTGGACGCACACCTAGGAGAATCTGGATCTGAACCTTGGGACTCAGAGGAAAAGTAGTGGGTCCCTAGGACATGCAGCTGCTAAAGAACAGAGCTGAGATTCAGACTCAGGCAGGATATTCCCAGAGTCCACGCTGAACTATTCCCTAAATTGCCTCTACAAAGTATATAGAAGAAAGCTATTAAGAAGAAAGCCAGGATTAATTAACTCATTGACCGAATAATTGGATCAATCTCGAGTCCCTCTCTCCTCCCCAGAGATTGGGAATAATACTACCTGGCTCAAAGCCCCAGCCCTCTAATTATAAGGTTGGTTTTTCTGGCATGACAAGTTTCTGTCCCAAGTCATTACATTAGCAAAAAACTCAGGTATAGTCCAAAATATCCACCATGAATTTCAAAGACACTTCTATGCCTTGGGAAATTCCAAGGATTTAGAGTTTACCTCCTAGAAACCAGAAATAAAAATGTCAGCCAAAATCCTTTATTATATAATACCACCCCTCTTAGCATATCACTGCAGGCTGTCAAACTGCTTTTCTGCAGCGTGGAATCAGCTCCTCAGCAATAGGGTGTCCCACAGCTCAGCCCCTTTTGTTTCTGTGTTGTCCTGTGGGACAAGGGACATAAGGAGCTGACAGCTTTGCAATGACAATGAGTGACATCAGAGGAGAGGAAGAGTTTTCTGAAGGAGGCAGTGTAGAGAAGCTAATGGTGGAGGATGACTTTGGCATGAGCTCAGACTTGAGTAGTCATAAAATCGTTGAATAAAAAATTATGAGTCTTACATCCACACTCCTACCTGATATTTAATATAAGCATTATCCCCAGTTGGTCAAATAGCCAGGCTGCACTGTAGGGTAAGCCAATTATTCTTGGGGCAACCAATTTTACTGATATAAATCTGATTGTTTTTAAACTATTTCTCATAGTGAGCCAACATTTACCTTTTACATTTTATCTTTCCATTAATTTTTTTACTACCTCATGGAACACAGTTTTGGCTAGGCTGAGTAGCATGTGGGATCCTCGTTCCACGATCAGGGATGGGACCCATACCCCTTAAGTGGAAGACCATAGTCCCAGCCACTGGACAGCCAAGGAATTTCATCCTATGGAACACATATTCACACAGCCATCACCTATTGTTTAGGACAGACATGCTATGAAGTCAGCCACCATGTCTCTCCTTGGTTTTGTCTTCAGCAAATTAAACATCTGCCTTCACCCACACCTCACGGGGCCTTGTCTTAGTTCTCACCACCTTTCATATCTTGCTATCCCATCAGCGTCTTTCCTAAAATAGAATATCCAGATATTGTTGCATTAATGAAGAGGATAATGAAATCACTATTGCCAATAAAATATTTCAATTTCTCCTCTTTCTATAAATATGTTTTTGAACTTACAGAGTCTTTTTCAAAAAAGGATATGAAGGAAATAGGAAAATAAAATGTATATTATTATCTTATCCTCCTGTTATGTTTTAACATATTTGTGTGTTTTAAATAATACTTTAAAATAACTTTTTTCTGTTTTATATTATGAAAATAATATGTATTAGTAGTAAAAATTCAAACAATACAAAGAGTAATAGGGAAAAAATTTTTTAAATTCCTCTTACTCTCAAACTTTTAATCCCACTTCTTAAAGCACAGTTTAGCTTACTTTATTTATCCAGAATATTCTTATATTGGGCATCTTTCCTTACCAATATTCTGGATCTATCTTGTTCTTTTTAATAGCTGCATAGTATTTTATTACATGGTTATACCATCTTTTATTTACCAGTCCCCTTTGATGGACATAGATGTTGTTTCCTCTCCTTTTTTAATTTTATAGCAATACAATAAATTTTGTGTTTCTTTGAACACATGAGAAAGCACATCTGTAGGATAATTTCTTTGAAGTAGACCTGCTATGTCAAAATTTATGTGCCTTCAAGGGTACACCAATTTACACTTCTGCTTATAGTGTGTGGAGTACAGTAGACTCCTGAACAACAGGGGTTTGAGATGTGCAGTCCACTTACACACGGGCTTTTACAGTACTATGTGATTGGTGGTTGGTTGAGTGGGAGGGGCAGGGGTGGTGACTGTTAGAGTTCTTTTCAGATTTTCCACTGGGTGGAGGTCTGGTGCCCATAGCCTTCTTATTGCTCAAAGGTCAACTGTACTTGTTTTTCCATATGCCAAACTTTAAAATAATTGTTAATCTAAAAGCTGACAAATGGACTATGATTCGGCTGGATACCTTCTGTTTGCCCCTCCAGATGCACCTTACGCTCTTCTCCCAGCTCTTTGCTGTAGACAGGTACTGTACAGACTACATCACTGGATTCCTGCACCCTCTCGCTTCTTCTATGTCAGACTTAGAAACAGGGGCACCAGTTGAAGATGGGGTACAGATGGGGAAGAGGTATTTACTGATGAAGTTAACATATTTATTTCCTGGGCTCTCTCCTTGTGGGATCTCTGCAGACTGGCTGTGACCCTTAAGGTCAAGGACACAGCTTCTGTCCACACAAATCTGTCTCCATTTTCTTGTCCTTTCAGGCATAGAAGGCTGGTCTGCCCTGGTTTTCCTATATCCTGCTCTACCTTTGTAAGTGGTGGTTTGGTGGTTTAGTCGCTAAGTCGTGTCCAGCTCTTGCGACCCCATGGAGCCCACCAGGCTCCTCTATCCATGGGATTTTCCAGGTAAGAATACTGGAGTGGATTGCCATTTCCTTCTCCAGGGGTATCTCGTAAGAGAGGCAATTTGAACATAGACCTGAATGATGAGAAGGAGTATGAAGATCTTGGGCTTATGTGTTCCAGGTGGAAAAGGTCCTGCTTTTGGAACAAGCTCGTCATAGATGAAGAGCAGCAGGAACACCAGAGTGGCTTTGGGCCATCAGGCAAGTATATGGTTTGTTTGAGAGCCATTGCCTCTTCTTCCTTTCTGAGAGAGCTCTAATTTTGTTCAGACATCATGGGAAGAATCAAAGGATAAACCACCATTTGTCTAAGTGAATCATGAAAATTCTGTCCCAAAGTGTCTGATTGATTTAGGAATGCACCTGTAACCCAGTTCTGGCCAATGAGACATGAGAGGGAGTTTTCTAGGGCCCTCTTGAGAATTTTTCTCCTTGGTAAAAAAGCAAACATAAAGGAGAAAATTCCTACCTTTCTCCCCTTTTCTGCTTTGGATGCTTTTTGTGAGAATATGATGCCTGGAAATGTATAGTCTTTTGACAACCATGAGACAAAGGGCCGGGATCAAAAACAACATATGAAAGTAGAAGAGTGAAACGTTGGAAAGAACCTGGACCCTGATGACATATTGGACCTTCCAAGCCAACTGTAGGATCACCTGCCTTCAGACTCCCTGTTAAGTAAATAAACAAGTAAAAATCAATCTTAGCTTGAGTCACCATTAGGTGGAGTTTCTGTTCCTTGCAGTTGACGCATCAGCTCACAGAGTAGGGCGACGAAAGGTAACCGATGTAAGAGAGGTGGCCAGGGGTCCACCACAGTGTCGCTTGGGCCAAGGCATGGAATTTGGATTTTATTCCAAAGGCAAGAGATTTCTGCTGATGACTCAGTGCATGCTGCTGCTGCTGCTAAGTAGCTTCAGTCGCGTCGACTCTGCGTGACCCCATAGACAGCAGCCCACCAGGCTCCCCTGTCCCTGGGATTCTCCAGGCAAGAACACTGGAGTGGGTTGCCATTTCCTTCTCCAATGCATGAAAGTGAAAAGTGAAAGTGAATTCACTCAGTCGTGTCTGACTGTTAGCGACCCCATGGACTGCAGCCTACCAGGCTCCTCTGTCCATGGGATTTTCCAGGCAAGAGTACTGGAGTGGGGTGCCATTGCCTTTTCCGGACTCAGTCTGCATACAGGCATATAATAAAGATTTAGCTAGCTATCTATCCATGTCATTATACATATTTGTCATGTATATGATAAGAATATTATTTAGTATTAAAATAATAGATATTGACTAAAAATATATTTTCCATTTTAATTTTTATAGAAATTACTATTTAGAACCGGATAAAAAGAAATAATAAAAAGTCTCACAAGTAACCTACGAACTATCTTGACTGAAATTCCCAAATGTTGAGAACTTACTAATGTCTGATATTTTATGCTTGGAAGAACTTTCAACCTAGTTTCTAGGTATTGCTTCGGTCTGCTTTAGCCACATCAGGGTCTTTACCAGTTATGTTCTTCTTCAGAGAGTTTGCAACTGCCACCTCAAACCCTTATCTCTCTTTGAAAGAGCCCCCAGTTTCTTCCTTTGTCTTGTCTCTTTGAAAAGAAGGCAACTTCATTTAAGCATGGCTGTCCTAAATGCCATGGATGGTGTTTTTCTCCTAGTTGGCACCAAAAACATCACAGAATAAGGTAGATCATTTAAAACATTTTCCTCATGATTGTCATGTTCCTCCATTCAGCAGGAAGATTATTGGTTACCATGGCAATAGCTTCCACAGCCTTCCATTCCAAGGAACTGCACAGGTAGAGCACAAGTTTTCCTCTGCGTTCGTTCTTTGCCCTAGCTCTCTGCAGATCTGCATATTTTTGCAGCTTGTACTCTGACTGCTGTTTAGAACAATCAATCAGCTGACCAAACAAACAACCTAGAGTTAAGCCAGATAATTTTTTCAAAGGCACCATATCCCCTTCTCTTCTGAGTATTTTAAAAATTTACATAAACCGTTGTACAATGATTTTTCTAACAGCACCAATTAAAAACTTTCTGGTATGTTTTTTCACCTGTCTGGTATTTTAGTTGTACCTCTTTAACCATGTTTAGAAAATAATGAATTTACAGTAAAAATCAGAGCAGGAGATAGTTCCATGAGATCATTTCCCATGGGCTTAATATCATGTCTTTCCTAAGGATAATTCTCTGACTTTCCTTCTTTCACCACTCCCAAACCCTCTTATAAAATAGTGCTGATGCTCAGAAGAGTAAAAACTATCCTCAAGCCACTGCCTTCGAGATACCAAACACTTAGATTCTCCCCCCTTAAGACTGTTAACTACCTTGTTTCTATTCAGAACTTTATTGATAATAGTAAAAGGTGGTTTTAAACAGTTCAAACAAATTACTGGCACACAGCACCTGTCACGTTACAGAGGTGATGGAATAACTTTAGAGATCAACTGGATAAATTCTATTTCCCTACAACTATAAAAAATTCTTTTATTATTACTTTTAGTCTTTGCTGATTAGTTTCTTTATAACCATGTGGCATAAATGAGGAATCTAGAGATTTCTATAGTATGTAGAGATACCTTTTAATCTATTATTTCTACCTATAACTTTGAAACAATAGTGGTATTTTGGTAACAAAAAAGAAGGAACATGGAAGGGGAGTTGCTATTATCTGATGTTAAGCAATTAAAAATAAGATTTGGTTTCAACCCTCTTTCAGGGAAGGATTTTATATCTCCTAGATGTCTTTCATTGAGAAAGACATATCTCCTGACCTATCTATGAACATCCCATTGAATATCACCATCTCCTATTAAGGGCATGGAAGTAAACTCTGTAACTAAAACAGATGCCTCCACCCACAGCTTCTAAAATCAGTGGGTATTCATAAACCTCACCACAAATTTTCAGAGCATAGTGGGAAAAGGGAACTGTTAAAAATTTGAAACTCTATTAAAGTACTTTCTGACTCTTCCGGTAAAAGAAAATATATTACTTTCTAGGAAGTTCACTACTTTAAAAAACAAAGCAATCAGGATTGGAAATTCATGGCTAGCATTTGGGTTACATCACTCAGTTTTAGGAGAGAAGACATTTACTTTTAGATAGAACGCCATATAGAATGGGTCTCAGATTTCTCTCAAAATTGCATTGGAATTGTTTCAAGGGATAAGAAAGACATCATTATTTTCTAAGCCATTTTCTGTCTAAACTAAATCACTTTTCTCTTTTGTGTTTTTGCCATCTATGTTAAAGCTTTTACTTCACCATTTTCAAACACTTCATTCCACTCTTTTATTATGACTTTATGAAACTATGAAGCATACCTCCAAGCATACCATGATAAAATGTTACAAAGGTTTATTTATTCCTTTACACGAGGGCTTCCCATCTGGCACAGTGCTAAAGAATCTGCCTGCCAAAGCAGGAGATGTAAGAGATGTGGGTTCAATCCCTGGATTGGGAAGATCCCCTGGAGTAGGAAATGGCAACCCACTCCAGTATTCTTGCCTGGGGAAAATTCCATGGACAGAGGAACCTGGTGGGTTACCATCCAAGAGGTCCCAAAGAGTCAGACATGACTCAGTTACTGAGCACCACTGGGTACATGAACACATATATTACCTTATATGCTAATCCCACATAAACTAGGAAGAAAAATCAACCCACCATTGGTAGAATTTTCCAGATTAAGCACAGAGGTTAAAATAATCACACAAACTTTGGGAGTAATTATATTACACTGCACTGTGAGATTTATATAGAAAAACAGTTGCTCTCAATTTTCAGTTGACAAAAGAGCAGTTGAGAAGAGACTATGTAGCTCTGAGAAGCAGAAACGCTAATGAAGGGTCAGCATTGTATAAGCATGAGGCAGCTAACATGCCGTTTTGACAGCTGAGTAAAGATGAGGGGAAAAAAGACTGTAAATCAGAGCAAGTCATGACAGAAGGATGGAATGAAGTGTTTGAAAATGGTAAAGGAAGAGCTTTAATTAATATTGGTGGAAAGAGCACAAAAGACAAAAGTGATTTAGTTTAGATGGGAAATGGCTTGTAGAGAAAGTTAAGGGGAGTAATAATTTGTATTTTAATTTGCAAGGGCCAACGGATGATATTATTTGAAGAATGATAGTTTTAATATTTTATACAGTTAAGTTCCATTTATCTGAAACATAAATTAGTACAAGTTTCTATTACTCTTAATTGTATATTAGACAAACTGGTAAGCAGGGGTTTGCTTTTGATCAACCTTTGTTTTAACCTTAATTAAAACTACTCTCAATATTTCAACTTAAAAGCAAGATCATGATTTTATAATGTGAAGATAACAGAAAGCCTGATTTAGTTACAACTTGGTCCGAATTCTTTTGGCTAGTATCCTTCAGTTCTGGGTTCCTAACATGATCAAGAAAATGTACATACAGAAAGAAGTAAAACCCACTGTTCCTTAATTAGAAATCATGTGAGTAGTTTAATATTAAAAACATTTAAAAAATACACATGGTACAAATTCTATAGCGTTTTACCTTCTTTTATTTAAACTGCATCGATATCCATTTACAGCTCTCCTAACAACCACAATCCTGTCCTAGATTTTCCAGGTCACTTCAGATTCCAAATATTTTATTTATTGTTAAACTATGTGTTTGGATTTGGGTTTGGAAAATATGGTCACTGAACTTACAGACTAACTCTGAAATAGCAATAGCCTTTGGCATTATGTAGTGATTCTATTTCTGGGCCATGATTATCATGTTAAATCAGATCAAATCAATGTTCATTATTTGAGTCAACCTAATAATAAACTATGAAATAATGGGGACTTTAAAAAACACTAGTCATTTGCAATTTGAAGAGTGTTCATAGTATGATTATAGACACAAACACACATATAGCCAGTAAACCTACAGACACATGGCTCCTCATCCTTCCCACCTACTGTGTGCTAACTCGCTCAGTCGTGTCCGACTCTGTGCCACCCCGTGGACTGTAGCCTGCCAGGCTCCTCCGTCCATGGGATTCTCCAGGCAAGATTACTGGAGTGGGTTGCCATTTCCTACTCCAGGGGATCTTCCCAACCCAGGCATCAAACTGGGTTACGCCTAACCTGCATTGGCAGACAGGTTCTTTACCACCTGGGAAACCCATTGCCATATACGAAATGAAAACAAGAGATAATAAGAGATATTGTGTTATATGTTACAGGGTCAAAACTAAGGAAGACAAAAATAGTCTAAATGTACTTGTGCGAATACTTAAATAAAAAGCACTTGGTGATATTTTCTATTTCCATAGGGTTAAACTCTTATTCTTGATAAATCAGAACTGAAAAGGTACACTGGGATTTGCTATGTCCACGACGATAATTACGAGGGAATGAAGTCAAGACTGACTCACTATTCTATGCCAAAACACTGCTGCTTCTCAATGAAAACGTTTACATCATTTGATGCCCCCTACATTATTAGCCTTCTTATGATTATAATACTGCTCATGATACCGCTCTTTATTCTTTCGTGATTTGGGGTACCAAGAAAGAAAAAAGTTTTAAAGACTACTAAGTCCAGAATGGCATTTGATAACTCTTTTGAAAATTAAGGTTATTTTCCCCAAGTCTTGCTGGAAACACATCTACCACTGTGCTCAGTCTCTCCTCCCACATTTCCGCGCTGGTGGGGACTTGAGAAGCCCGGGAAGGCTGCTGCAACAGGGGTGGGAGTGGGAGATAGGATATCACCCGCTTGACACTTCGGCACTGTTGCTATGAATGATTCACTCGTGTTTGGCACATTTGTGGCAAGGAAATCTCCTCCTCCCGGCGCTCCTCTCGGCTATCTCCTGCGCTTTGGCCTTTAAGGAGAAGCGAGAGCAGGTGGGCACAGAAGAGCTCGCCGAGTCCTCCTCCCCCTGCTCCGTCCCTAATTTAGCAGTACTTCCGGCCGCGTGACATCATCCCCCGCACCCCGGTGACGTGAGCGGCGGGTGACGTGGGTGCGCAGAGGAGCGCGCTGACGTCGCTATTTAAAGGTCCTCCTGCGGGGAGGATGGAGACACAGCGCGAGCACCTGGCGTGGGGCGCGGAGGAAGCGGTGGAGGCCCGGAGCCGGGCCGGGAGCCAGCAGAGGAGCGAAGCGCCCGCCGCCGGCCCCTAGGGGAGGGGGGAAAGAAGGGAAGGACGGACCGCCAGGCCTGTGGGCCGGCCTGGCTCCCCACGAGGGCCGGCTCGACCCCCGACGACCGGCGTCCCGGCGCCCTCGCGGCCGCCGCCTCCTCCTGCTCCCTGCAGGGCCCCACCGGCTCCTCGGGACCGGTCCGCGCCCCAGCTCCCGGCCGTTCCCCGCGGCGGCCGCCGCTTCCCGCCCCCTCCCGCGAGCAGGGGGAGGGGCCGCGCTGCTCCCCGTTCTCCCCGCCCCTCCCCGCCCCCCGCAGCCCGCTCCGCTGCCGCGCTTGCCTCTCGCGGGCGGTGCTGACCCGGGAAGCGGCGGCTGGAGGCGGAGGCGGCGGCGGGCTGCGGGCCGCCGGGCCAGCGCTGCTCCGCCGAGCGGGAGCTGGAGTCCGGCGGAGGCGGGTGGTGATGGGAGTGTGAGGAGGCAGCGGCGGGGCCCGGGCACTGTGAGGCGGCGTGTGGCAGCGGCGCGGAGCGGGAGCGGAGAGGAGCAGGGGTGGGGCGCTGGAGCCGCGGCTCTTCCGCGGCGTCGAGCCCCTGTCCCCCGACCCCGGCGCGGGACCAGCCTCCCGCCTCGGCTCGGGCGGGCGCCTGTCGACCCGTCAGCCCCGTGCTCCACGGCTGCTCGGCCCGCCCGCGAGCTGGGGGAACAGCGTGCCGGGGGCAGCGTGGGGCTTGGCTCCTCTGATTCATTCATTCTCCGCCGCCGGAGCTCGGACCTGCAGCGCTCCGAGGAACGGAGGGACAAGGGACAGCCGCGAATGAAGGGCCGGGTGGGAGCCAGGCTCCATTGTGCTCGGCGGCGGGGGGCGGGCAGGGGCTGAGGGGGGTGGGATCGGGCCCCCTCCCGCTGCTCCCCGGGTGCGCTGCGCCCCCAGCCTGCTGCCAGCCTGGAAATGGCTCCGTGTGTTCTCCTCGGGAGAGTGAATCGATCCTGTCCAGCCTTTTCTTCCTTCTCCCCGCCTCCTCTCTGCTCCCAGTCTTAGGAAGGGGAAAAAAATTAAAGACAGATTCCAATGTGGAGTGCCGAGCGCGTCGCGAGCCGCCGGGTTTGCACGTCGAAGAGGTTTTTCTACATAGCTTTTTTCTAATGTCAGCGCAGGGAAGCAGTGGCATTGCTGCTTTTAGGATTATTTTCTCGTAGGGATCTCTCAAGAGCACGTCGCATTGGGTTGCACGCTCCACCCCCAGGAACCTGGTGTGGTGGAGAAATTTGAACCCGCAGCCTTAGTAGCACCGAAAAGGCCGAGTTACCTGGGCTCTCCCTGAGTGTGGAGGAGGACACGAGCGAAATGACCACCAAGCTCGTGTTTTACAGGACTCCGTGAAGCTGGATTCTGCGTTTTCCGACACGTAGATTCGTTTTGTGGAATAAAGTTCACCGCCGTTTCCTCCGCGCAGCATTTTAACTCTAATAAGCAAATGCCACCTCTGTTCGAACGTTTTGGTATTTCCCAGAGAGAAGTAATTTTACCTAAGGGAACTAACTGAATTTTCAGCTACATTGAAATACCTCCAGAAAAGGATCTCGGGGGTGGAAAAGCAACTGCGAAACAACAGACGGAGAAATTCATTTGGAAGTTATTCCGTAGCATAAGAGCAGGAACTTACAAGCAAGTTTTCATTGGGCAAAATGGGGTAAGGATTTTTGTGCTTAACCCCCTTGGAGTCTGTTTATGTTTGTGTGTTATTGAGCGGTGGTGGTGAATTGTCTTTGTTTTAGTTTTTCAAACATATTTGCCAAACTTTGCTAAGCTAGTTGTAGTTTAAAAATATAGGTGTGTTAGCCTTTTAAGAAGTTGTTTTTGTAGCGTGACACCGGAGGCCGTAATTAAGGAACATACGTCTATTACTGTAACCAGAATATAGTTTTATGACTGATATTTAAGAAGACCACACGTTCTGCGCTTTCCTGGTCGAAGTGCCGCAGCAGTTTGTAATCAAAGTCGTGTCGTCTTAGATTTTGTTGTCGGTGTCTTTAAAGAGAAGCCCCACATTCTCTCAGTACTTTGAGAATAATCAGGTGCACAAAGGACGATTATAAAGTAATGAGTAGGTTAGAGTCCAGTCCTTGAAAAGGATCCAGGGTAAATTGTTGTTCTCACTGTGCCCTCTGTTTTGCCCTTGAGGAGCCAAAGCAAAAATCTATAGAATTGATTTACTGGGAGCATTAAAACGAAAATCTGAAAGTCTTAGAAGGACTCCACAGTGCCCTGCACTTCGTTGGACATCAGAGCCTGAATAGGAAACAGCTTTTTGTTGAAAGAACTTGTTCCCTTTCTCTGTTTTTTGGCTTTTAGGATCAGCTGTTCAGTTTGTGTTAACAGTGTCAGGTCTGCACCTTCTTTAAGATCCAAAGTCAAACAAGAGTGCATTTTTCAGCCTTTTATTAACTCTTTACACAATAACTTGATAAAATGCTTGTGATTTTCCCTAATTTAAGCCAGATAGCTGTAATATATTAATGGAGTAATGATCTGGTTTGTTTCATTGATTTTTTTTTTTCAATGCTTTTTGTCAAAGAGAACTTCCAGGATTTTCTTTCTTTTTTTTAATGGTTGAATAAAGACATCTGAAGTGTAGTTAAAGGACAGAGATTGAAAAGATAGACATGGAAATGCACTGACAGTTTAGGGGTGTGCATAGCTAAAGTTTCATTCTTAAAATGTTCAGAGGAAAGTTCTTAATAGTACTGCCCTTTTTGTTGGAGTTAAAACTTGAAGTTTATTAACTTGAATAAGTTTGAAAATGTTAAGAATGTGTGTAGTAGGAATCCTTCATCAGGAATTGATGAGAAAGAGCAATACTTGTTTTTAAAATTTCAATGACAAAGTGATGAGAATATATATAACTTGCATGATTTGGGATACTAAGAGCAATTAAAATACCTCATTCTATTTCTAGTCCTGCTATTAGTAGCTTGGTGATCTGAGGCAGATTGCTTGACCTTTGTGGACTCTTGTTTTTTTTATCTGTAAAATGAAAGTCTTAGGTGAGTTTTACGTTTTTTTTCCAGTCTGTAAAAATGAATTATTTCTTTCTCCTCTGTTTTTGTAATTGCTTGTTTGTGTCTTGAAGCAAATCTCTCAGATGGAGAGATTGCTTTCTCTAAGCAGTTGTTAAGCATGTAAGCTGGAAAAGGATGACATTTGAAAAATGTTTTGGATGAATTGTACCAATTTTAATAAGAGAAAATACTGAAAAATACTACTGTTCAGAATCTTTGAAATATGGCTTCCCTTGAGAGTCTGCAGCCCTTCTGTTTAAAACATGTCAGAGAAGAAAAATCAAGTGGCAGTTTTTCATGCTGAAGGCTGAGTTCTCTGTAGGCTGTGGAGTGGTAGCATCGTGAAAGAAAATCAGTTTTCCACAACCTTTAAGCTCCATGAATGTCCATGGTTTTACTAAGGGAAGCTTGAGAGGAACTTAATACAAAGAACACTGGTCTTTAAATCATGAAAATAAGTCCCACACATTTAACATACTAAAGTGTAATAAAGGATGTTTATAAACTAGCTTATTTGTCCTTAATAAATTCTTAAAAGTTGACTGGAGAGGCAAAGGAACAAATATTTATGGCATAATTTTTCTGCAAGTCTGGATCTGGGGTTATGACTTTCTCGTTAACAGTGACTTGTTTCATCTGAGTTGTCGAGAGAAGGCATTTGTGGAAGTTTCCACACTTGGTCGGTGTTTGTACCTAGTAAGTATGGAATAAGCATGGCCTCCTGCACCTACTTAAACCAAAAGGAAATAGAGCTTTAAATGGCCTTTAAAGTTTTACCTAGGCAATCCTAAAGTACTTACTCTGACTGGTATCTAAAACTTTAATACTGTAGATGAAGACCTTCACATTTTATGAATATATTTATTGACTAATGTTAGGTCATAATAGAAGTTTATGTTTGCCTTAATTTTGGATGTAATTGCGAGTCTAGGGGCAAATTGAAACAAAAGGAACGATTTTTTAAAGAAAATGAGTGATTAGTTCAGGCAGAAAAACAAATTAAGGCTCTTGTAATAGGAGTTTATGAACTACGGTGGAAATGGAAAAGAACAGCTGAAACTGACAGTTGGCAGAATCTGTCAAAGTGTCTTGGATGCTGCCTGAACTGTTTTAATTACAGTGAAGACAGTTGAAGGATTGGTTTGTGAAACAGGTGTATCAGGACCCCTAAAAATGAGAGCATGTATGTTAGGTAAAGTCTTGGAAACGCTTCCAAGCCCCAGCGAGGAGTCCCTGTTAGGTATGACCCCGAGTCCTCCATGTAGTATCTCCTAAATAGAGCAGTGAGTCAGGAGCTATTTTGGAATGCTTCGAGTAGGCAACAGAGATCATAAAATTTCGATGAGGTATTTCATGCTACCTTTTGTTTTGCGTAGCTCATATTGCCAGCTTATTGACCTCAACAAGGGAAAATCCCCTCCCCTGTCTTATTAAGAGTGAGTTATTTTTAAAATGTGATTTTTTTTTTTCCCTGCCAATAAGGTTGATAACACTGTTTCTGACTTAACTCACCTGTGGGTGGATTCCTGGAGAAACCCTCTGCTCTGCCTTCCCCAGATAACTTCCTGAAACATGGAAGTGGGTGCTGCCACACTGTAATCTGAACCTTCTTTTCCGGGAGTGAAGCGGACATCTCTTTCTGTCTCAGGCTACTAGGTGCTGCTCTCCCGGAACTGTAGCTAAGATGCAGAAGTCTCGATCCAGCACTGCAATCTGAATGGGCATTATTGCAAGGGCAACCACTCAGACATTTCTAATGTCAGAGAAGTTAGGTGGAAGTCTTAATTATTTGTTCATTTTACCTGTTTTGAACCTCTATCATGTGCCATATGGAGCAGCTCAGTGCTGCTGATACATAGACTAGTAAAATGTGCTCCTTCCTTTCAGTTCAGTTCAGTTCAGTTCAGTCGCTCAGTCGTGTCCGACTCTTTGCGACCCCATGAATCACAGCACGCCAGGCCTCCCTGTCCATCACCAACTCCCGGAGTTCACTCAAACTCACGTCCATCAAGTGGGTGATGCCATCCAGCCATCTCATCCTCTGTCGTCCCCTTCTCCTCCTGCCCCCAATCCCTCCCAGCATCAGAGTCTTTTCCAATGAGTCAGTTCTTCGCATGAGGTGGCCAAAGTACTGGAGTTTCAGCTTTAGCATCATTGCTTCCAAAGAAATCCCAGGGCTGATCTCCTTCAGAATGGACTGGTTGGATCTCCTTGCAGTCCAAGGGACTCTCAAGAGTCTTCTCCAACACCACAGTACAAAAGCATCAATTCTTCGGTGCTCAGCCTTCTTCACAGTCCAACTCTCACATCCATACATGACCACTGGAAAAACCATAGCCTTGACTAGATGGATGGAGTTTATTGTTTAGAAGTTGGGTCAACGGTCAAGCCTAAAATTAATAAGTATAGTGGAATGTCTAAGGGACTGAATCGTAGGTATAGAGATACAAAGTAAGTGTGTGTGTGGCATTAACTGCTGAGGGAAGCATAAAAAAGCTTTTGTAGAGGAGGTAATCCATATTAAATAATGAAAACTGGGTACAGGTGAGCCTTGTAGACAAATAGCCTCCAAGGCAAAGGGAACGGTGTGGTTGACAGCATTAAGACAGTTCAAGTCACTCAGTCGTGTCCGACTCTTTGCAAGCCTGTGGACTGCAACGCCAGGCTTCCCTGTCCATCACCAACTTCCGGAGTTTGCTCAAACTCATGTCCATTGAGTCAGTGATGCCATCCAACCATCTCATCCTCTGACGTCCCCTTCTCCTCCTGCCTTCAGTCTTTCCCAGCATCAGGGTCTTTTCCAGTGAGTCAGTTCTTTGCATCAGGTGGTCAAAGCATTGGAGTTTCAGCTTCAGCATTAGTCCTTCCAATGAATATTCAGGACTGATTTCCTTTAGGATGGACTAGTTGGATCTCCTTGCTGTCCAAGGGGCTCTCAAAAGTCTTCTCCAATACCACAGTTCAAAAGCATCAATTTTTTGGCGATCAGCTTTCTTTATAGTCCAACTCTCACATCCATACATGGCTTTTGGAAAAACCATAGCTTTGACTAGACGGGCCTTTGTTGGCAACGTAATGTCTCTGCTTTTTAATATGCTGTCTAGTTTAGTCATAGCTTTTCTTCCAGGAAGCAAGCGTCTTTTAATTTCATGGCTAAAACAGACTTTCAAGAGTCAAACAGACTCTTGCAGGTCACAAATCAAACCTTGTGCACACCAGGACCCAGGAGAAGGGAGCAGTGACCTCACAAGGGACTCACCCAGACTTGCCTCTGAGTGTCCAGGAATTAAGACAAGAAACTGCAAAATAATTTGACATGGTGTACTTGGCTTTATGGGTACAGCAAGAGACAGGCCCAGAGTCTTACACAGGGCTCAGGTTAGAAGGCCTTGTGGACCAAACAAAAGTTGGTCTGTTTCAAGCTTTTTTGAACAGTGACCCGTTATAGTAAGATAATACATTTTTACCTTACAACCTAGTCCACACATATGTAAATGATAAAATATCATGAAAAAACACCCTTTGTGTGATGCACTCTGGTATTTTCTTTTCTATTTCTAAGAAAGCGCAATGGTTGAAACGCAATAAATTGAGCCAACGTCCCAGGACTAGCAATGGTGTTTTGAAAAACACTGCTCTTAGCTCTGGGAACCACTGGAGTGTTTTAAGAAAAATAGTTACATGAAGGGTCAGGGAAGTAGGTTGAGAAAACAGTTTTAAATATTTAAATTTTGGCTTTGTACATTGCATCCTGTGAAAACACCAAACCTGGACAATGAAGCATGACTTGGTAGGGGAAGTGGATAGCCAGCCAGGCCTGGAAAGTTCCAGGGTGTTAGGAGAGGCGGGAGGGTGTTGGGTTGTGTGTGGTTGTCTGAGTAGGACTATTTTTTTTTAAGGACCAGTGAATGTTATGTGCAGAGGTCAAAATGCAGGAAGCAGCACGGTTGGTATGTTTCTAGCAGAGCCACACACTCAGAAGGGCCATGGAATAGTGAATTTGGGAGTTTAAAAAAAGGACTTTCTTGCTGGCATACAAATTGCATGGAGATAAAGAGAATGTTATGGAATTCCCCAAGAAGTAAATTAAAGGGTACATGGAGTTGCTGGTAAGATTTGCCTTGTATGCTAAAAAGTTATTTGACTTGTGATTAAACAGAATTGTAATTTTATATATATTGACCTACTGGGAGGCTATCCACTATAAGAAGAGTAGAAGAGTTTGCATGTTTTGAGAATGGGTTTCCCCCCCAGTTTTATTGCAGTATAATTGACAACGTTGTATTATCGTAAGATGTACAGCATAACCGTGAGCATGTGGGAGCCTGTGTCTGTGTTTTGAAATGACCACAGGTCCAGCTAACATCTATCCCGTCATATTGTTAAAGCCTGTTTTTCTTGTAATGAGAACTTCCATGAGAATAGGTTTATCTTTTAATATATTAATGGAGTAATGGAGCCCTCACTCTTGATTGAAATTTGAAAGAACTCCTTTTCTGTTTTGGGGGTTTTTCCAGGTAGCATGTTACGCATGAATGAGACCACTCTTGATGTTTCTTTTCCCCTAATCTCTAACCTCCTGTTCTACATAGTGAGGACTTTTAACCGGCTCCTTTTTGTTCCTACTTCCTTTTGTTCTTGTGGCTCCATCCCCTTTTCCCTTGGCCTAATGATGCAGGCACAGATAATAGCTGTGGACCCTCAGGGCTTTCCTCCAGGGCCCACAGACATTTACTCACTTCCAGGCAGTGGAAAAAAATGTCAGTCTGTTCCACCTCCAATCCTACCATCCCCTTAACTTTGCTTCTGCAATTTGCTCCCTGCTTCCCAGCTTCTCTTTCCTTCAGTATTGGGGTTGATGATGCTTATCTGAGCACCGCCCTCCCCCACCCCACTTTGCCCCGCCCCAAGATTTGAAGGAGGAAGAGAAATTTTCTTTTCCAGGTTTGTGGTGATGAGCTGGTTAGCACATCCACTCTCAGCTGACAGGTAACATGATCTCTGTATGGCATAGCAAATTGTGTTATCATTCCAAAATGTAGGACATTATTACTTATAAATATATAATGTCTTGTCAAAAACTAGATCCTGGAGTTTTAAAATGAAAGTAAAACTTTCTCAATATTTACATTTTCAGCAGGGTACAAAGCTGAGAGTAGGAGTATCAAGATGATGGTACTTGAGCACTTGCACGAAGCTGTTAGTGAGAGGGTATCAGCAAGCCAAGCTTGGTTACTTTACATATTTGTGGAAATTGACTTTTGAGGGGAGCAAATGTTAGAGCTGGGATCATTTGGGAGACAGAATGAATGTGGAAGATGATGTATTTGGTGTTTTCTTTTTTGAGGAATTTCCTGGTGGCTCAGATGGTAAAGAGTCTGCCTGCAATGCAGGAGAGCCTAGAGAGGAAAATGGCAACCCACTCGAATATTCTTGTCTGGAGAATCCCATGGACAGAGGAGCCTGGCAGGTTACAGTCCATGGAGTCACAAAGAGTCAGACACTAGTGAGAGACTATTGATTGGGTGGCATGTTAGGATGTGGTTATGTAATTAATAAACAACAGGGACCCTGCTTTCCCTCCTCAAGCCCGTTGAATGGAAAGTCTTCCTTTGACGCTCTTGGTCTTTACCCTTTGCATGCTTACGGCCACGTGTCTTGGTAGCACATCCCTCCGCTGGGGTTTGTCTGATGTTTCGCTGTACACCTGAAACTAACAAACAATGCTGGAAATCAACTGTGCTTCAGTTAAAAAACAAGGAATCACAAACATCACCCCCCAAAAAACACAAAACAAAGTGTCTCATTTTTGATTAATTACATTATATAGCCATTAATCCTTTTAAAAAAATATCCTTATTGATCCTCTTTTATGTCTTTCACTTGTAATTTTCTTTTTTTCCTTGGCTCTAGAATAGAATTACTAAACTTGCACAACCAACTTGCAAACCTATCATGGACAAGTAAGTGCATACACTAAAAAAATCCCTTTCAAAATGTAAATGTATAAAGAGTGTGTTTAGGGGACTCTCTTCATTTTGGTTCAGTACAATAGTGTATTTAATAATTTTGAAGTGAAGGCACAGTATAAATCTGACTAGTGTGACTTTTCTTTTTAGGGTTTTGGAGAATCATGAAAGGGCATTCAGGATAATTACCTGGAGCGTTGTTCATGGCAGTCAAGGGATCCACAACAGCGTCTTTATACATAGTTGTACCCCGAGTTTAGTTTTAAGTGATTACATGTTTCAGATGAAAAGGTGGTTGAGTCTCAAAAGGTCCAGCATTGCTACTGCCGTGTGTTTGATTTTCCAAACCTATGATGTTTAGTTGAAATATTTATTTGTAGTCAATCCATGGTGTTTTGTCATTTTTGATTAATCAAACGCACTGGATGGAAGAGTAGGGAAAGTGAGTTCCAAATATTTAAGTGTTTTCTGATGTAATTTTTAAACGACTGAATATAAGACATTTTCAATAGCTTTATTTCTCGGGCTCTGTTCAGTTGAGTGAACTGTGCAGTTCCTGGTTGTGCTGCACGTTTGTGATGACCCGTGGCTCACACAGGAAAGTGGCCCTGTAGTACACAAGATTCATTGTGTTTCTGGAATGATTGAGATTTCCCTGGAAATCAAAAGTGCTTCTCTGTTAAGGTTGGAAAAGTTGAGTACTTTTTAAGATGGTGTAAGGTTTCATGCTCATTAAGTACCTTCATTTCAAAAGAATCCACGTGGCAAGGCAGTATTTATATTCATTTTAGCCCATCTATGAGAATTGAGATGAAGTTTCTGAACCTTACTTAATGGGCGTTTCAAGTATAGGTAAAACTTTTTAAAGGCTAATCATTCGGTGGTTTTTAACATATAAATACAATCATATAAAACTGAGTCTTTGAGGTTAAAATGTTAATTTTTACAACATCTGTCTCTATATACTATAAAATTAGGACATCCATTATCACTCTGTTGAAAGAGACATTTATCAGTGAACTTGTGTTCTTAATTGCAGTTGATTTTCCTTTCTTCATTGTAAGTCTAACACTTTTGGTCATTTCTGTGCTCCCTATTAAAATGTCTGATAAAAAAGATGAAATTGATGAGAATTGGTGCTGCTTGTTTTAAGCAGTATTTTTTAGGGAAGAGATTGAAATTAATCACATGTATGTGTTATATTTTATTGTGTGATTTATCATTACCCTTCACTTGTATTTTTTATTGATTTCTTTTTTTTTTCTTTTTAAAGGTTTTTAAAAATCTCATTTCCCCGGTAGGTATAATTTAGAATTAATTTTACAGGGACAAGTATAATTAATAATTACTTTTACAGGCACAAAACTGAATTGCTTTTTCATGACCTTGCAAAGAGAAAAAAACCAAAGTGTTCTTTCTTGTGAGGTTTCTTCTCCCCAGTGACTAATTGTGAGCCCAATATGGCTTTGGTGTAGCTAAAAAAATTTCAAATATGTAAAACAAACGTTTGACTTGGGATCTGGATTTCATTTACACATAACTATCTTTTCTCTTTAACGGTAAGCTACTGGCAGATGGCAAAAAGTCAGTTTTCTTTTTTGTATCAGAAGATAAAATTCTAAAATCCAAAAAATTAGCAGTACTCAATACTTTTTTTTCATAGTACAGTTTACTTTTGCACTTTCTCTCACTTTTGAAAAATCGCTTTAATCCTTTAACACCTAATATTAGCTTTAAAAAAATCGCTTTGCTTTTTGGACATTTTCTTTTAATGTTCTTTCATAAAACATGAAGCTCTTGCATGTTACCTTTGAAAAGAGTTGGCACCAGTTCCTCAAGGCAGAGCAGTTTTAAGAACCGAGGACTTTTTTTAAAATTACTGAACATGAGTTAGACAGAAATTAAACAGCTATCAAAGCAGCTTTTGCTCCTTTGTGAGGTTAAGTCATGTTTGTTATGTCACATCTAATGCACGTCCAGATGCTCGTGGTCACGTGCTGCAGGGTCCAGAGGGCTGAGGAGAGGATGCTTTTGACTGTCACCCCATCTGCAGGACTTGCTCCTCATTTGTCCCTGTCTTTAGTAGGAGGGCGGTGATAGCCGTAGCCCAAGTTCATGTCTCTCTGGGTACTGTGCATTGCATTTCCTAACCACCTGCTGCTGCTGCTAAGTCGCTTCAGTCGTGTCCGACTCTGTGCGACCCCAGAGACGGCAGCCCACCAGGCTCCCCCGTCCCTGGGATTCTCCAGGCAAGAATACTGGAGTGGGTTGCCATTTCCTTCTCCAGTGCATCAAAGTGAAAAGTGAAAGGGAAGTCGCTCAATCGTGTCTGACTCTTAGCGACCCCATGGACTGCAGCCTTCCAGGGTCTTCCATCCATGGGATTTTCCAGGCAAGAGTACTGGAGTAGGGTGCCATTGCCTTCTCCGTCCTAACCACCTAGATCATAGCAAAGCACACACATACAGTGTAAGTTGAGAGGTTCTGGGGAATTAGACCCCACTTTTAGTGTACAGAAAATCCTGATTTCTAGTAGATGGGGATAAGTTGGATGTACCAGTTATTTTTCTAATAAATTCCCGTGGTAAATTGTTGGACCCTTTCATGTTTAGTTCTAAGCATGCCTCAGTCTTAAGTTGTGTTTCCTTCTTTCTGTTTCATTTAAGAAATCTAGAACTGTTATTCTGAATAAGGCTTTTTTGTGAGTTGGATTTCTCTGCCCTAGTTGCTTTCAGCTTCCCTCATTAGGCTCTTAATAACGGTCTCTAGGAAGTTATCTTAAGTGGATTTGACTATCAAAGAGCTTAAAGTACTCACATTAGAAAATTTCTGTCTATGTTCCTTCGTGGAAGGTAAGTCTATACATGACTAAGCTTAGGACTATTAATTTGAACCAACTGTATAATAATATTCAAGTGAGCCTAGCCTATCCCTTTGGGTTTCCCTGATGGCTCAGTAAAGAATCTGCCAGCAATGCAGGAGACCTAAGTTTGATCCCTGGGTTGGGAAGATCCCCTGGAGTAGGACATGGGAACTCACTCCAGTATTCTTGCCTGGAGAATTCCATGGACAGAGGAGCCCGGCGGGCTACAGTGCATGGGGTCATAAAGAGTCGGATACGACTGAGCGACTAACACTTAGCCTATCCCTTTACCTTTCTGTGCTTCCCTTTTGCTTATCTTTTAAAACTGCCATTTTCTGTCTTACTCTGTAGGTATGAATCTCTGTCACATGGGTTTTAACATTAAAATTCATGTGTTTTGCTTTGCTTAATCACCCTGCCAGCTCCTTTGATGTTTACAGAATGAGAATTCCACCTACTTTTGTTTACTAAGTATTGCCAGGGATCTGTATACATTCAGCTGAATGGGAAGACTCCCAAATCACCCTTTTATCTTTCTTGAGGTTCTGTTGATTGAAAAAAAATGGTTCTAGATTTTGTGGGCTGTCTTTTTCCTTACTCAACTGATAACATATGGGATTTTAGTTGTCTATTTTCATTGTTGCTTTCATTTAGTATTTTATTAATGCTGAATTGATATTTATTGCTATGCCTGTGTTAATGTGAGGGAAGTAAAACATTATGGTAATATTGCTACTTAGTTTTACTTGGTGGCATATTAGTATATTGGGGGTATTTAGTGTATGATCTGTGGGTAAACTATAGGCTATTCATGTGGTAGGAAGCTAGCCTGAAAAGTGTTTTCAAAGATGGTGCAGTGGTTACTTACCATTGAGGATAAGTGGATTCTTTACCACTGAGCCACCAGGAAAGCCCAAGACTCATTTAGAGTGGGGTTTCTAACCCCTCAGTTTTTTTAAAAAAGGAAAAGAGTCTAATGTAGGCTTAGTATCTTAGTTGACAATGAGTTTTAATTAAACATATCTTGTTTTCCTTTTAGATGGTACTGAAAGAAACTGTATTCTGATTTTAGTGTACTCAAATCTCTGCTCAATGCCTTTTGTTTTGAATACACTGACGTCTTTCTCATGAATGAACTGAAATGTTATTACATGTGTTTTGTATAATTTCCAAAGTCGATTCTAAAGTGTAAATTCCATCAGTCAGAGCCCTGTTAACTGCCTTTATAGTTGTTGAACACATGAGCCTCAAGACCATGTAAGTTGGCAGGGTCTACTTCTCTGAGAAGCTCAGTCTGGAGTAAGAGTGCTTGGGATGTTATCTTAAAGCATGTTTCCTAGAACGTAATGTTGGACCATGAGACCTGCAAGTGGAAGGGTCACTTACAGGCTGCAGTACAATTTCTGGGTCATGAGACAGCTGTAAGTTGTTTAACTCCCTAGAATTCATAAAAGTCCGTTGGGCCATATCATACCCAGTTTTAAAATTGTTATTCTTTCTGAATTTCCCCCCCCCGAGGTCCCAAACTCTAATGTTATCATTGGCTGAGCAGAAAATGTATAAGGTAGAAGTCAGTAAGGACTGGTGGAGACCGTGGCAAAGTGAAGAGAGCATGTCCTGCTTGAAAGCATTCATATCCAGAGTTCTCAAAACCCTGTGCTGAAAACTCTTGACTCAAGAAGGAAGACCAGAGAGCATGGCAGGGCATTGGCAGAAATGAACACTAGATTCAGTCGTGTCTGACTCTTTGCGACCCCATGAATCGCAGCACACCAGGCCTCCCTGTCCACCAACTCCTGGAGTTCACTCAGATTCACATCCAAGGAGTTGATGATGCCATCCAGCCATCTCATCCTCTATCGTCCCCTTCTCCTCCTGCCCCCAATCCCTCCTAGCATCAGAGTCTTTTCCAATGAGTCAACTTGCATGAGGTGGCCAAAGTACTGGAGTTTCAGCTTTAGCATCATTCCTTCCAAAGAACACCCAGGACTGATCTCCTTTAGAATGGACTGGTTGGATCTCCTTGCAGTCCAAGAGACTCTCAAGAGTCTTCTCCAATACTAGATTAGTGGTTCTCAATTTGAACTTGCATTCGAATCACCTAGAGGGCTTGTTAAAGACAGACTGCTAGACTTCAGCCTGAGTTTTTGATTCAGTAGGTCTGTAAGTGGGGCCCATGAATTTGCTGCTCTATTAAATTCTTAGGTGATGCTGATATTGCTGGTCCAAGGACCTTACGTAGTGTCATTTGAAAAATGAAGCATATACATGAAAAACTTCTGTCCATTCAAAAGCTTCAATGATTCTTGAAACCTTTTTGTTCTTTGCTTGCAAGCTGTAAAAAATTGTAATTTTGAACTAAAGGGAGAAACTCTGATTGAACCTTTTAATCTTTTTTTTTTTTTTAACAAGCTAAAAGATCCACTTGAAACTAATCTCTGTCCCTTTAAACCTGATTACCTCTGGCAATGCTTACCAGTTAGCCCTGTGCAGAATGAGTTCTGCTTTCTGGCATTTCTGAATGTATTATTTTTGAAACTACCTGGCAATGCTTTGACTCCTGAACTTTTTATGCTTTTGGAGGAAGTGTAATTTCTGTCTGTTGTTTATCCTGCTTAGATACCCTTAGGTTTGTCCACATGCTATGGTATTAGCTTTCTATTGCTGTGTGACAATTACCACAATTTCGGTGGCTGTAAAACAACACCCATTTACCTTAGTTTTTGTGAGTCAGGAGTCCAGGGACCTTCACGGGATCTTCTGCTCAGGGTCTCACGAGGCAGCAGTCAGGGTGGAAGCTGGGGCTAGAGTCTTATCTGTGGACCAGCATCTCCCTGAACGCTCATATGGTTGTTGGCTGATTTCATTTCCTTGCAGCTAAGGAGCACGGAGGGCTACAGTACATGGGGTCACAAGAGAGTTGTACACAACTTAGCGATTAAACAGCAACAGCAACAAATAGAACTCACAGTGGCATTGTCTTCAAGGCCAGCAGGAGGAGCCCCTCTCGGTGCTTTATCATCTTCTGAAGGACTCGCCTAAATAAGTTAGGACCACTCAGGGTAACCTTCCTTTTGCTTAGTTGAAAGTCAACTGATTAGTGACCTAATTACCTAAGTGACATCCCATCCTATTCAACCCTTCTACGCACACTGAAGGTGGAGAGTTTTATGCAGAGAATGTCCGCCAGGAGGCAGTATTCCTGGAGCCATCTTAGAATTCTGCCTGCTCTACCCCATCAAATACCGCTGGATGTTTTCCCGATGCTCAAATGTCAGTACGCCCACTCCAGGTTTTATTTTTAACTTTTAAAAATCTGTAGCCTTATGCATTCCTGCTCCAGTATGGACTGGTTACTCTTAAGGCATATTATAGAGGCCTCATATTAGACTTTCCCTAATTTTTTGGGGGGTGGGAAATAATGGGCAGGCATCATATCTTGTTTCCTGGTCACTATGCTTGCTTGCTTCATTTATTCTTTTATTTTACTGAAACTCCTTTTCTTGTTACCTGAAAATGACTAGGTAGGAGATAACTTGAGATGTAGGTGAAAGTGCCCTCCCCCTCAATTGAGTCTAGATCTCTAGACAGGAAGTAGTTTTCTGTATTTACTGTGAAGGCACCGATCTGTTCTGGTTTCCAGGTGTTCCTGTTCAAGCCTGCTTGTTTCTCATTCCTTTCTTTGTCTTCATGTGTTACTCTTCCCCAACTTTGTAACATGTTAGGATTTTTTTCCTGTGTGGTTGGAAAATTTCACAATGATGTGGGGTGGGGCTTTTTGTTTGCTTGTATTTTTTTTTTTTTTTTTGATCTTTTGGTCATTGCTGGACCATTTCAGTCTGTAAATTTCCGCAAGTTTGGGAAATTTCCTTCTATTTTTTAAAAAATATCATCTCCTGTTTTTCTCTTTATGAACTGTTAGTTGGATAGTAACCTTTTTGTCTAACCTACCAGTTTTTTTTCTTTTTCTTTTGCCTTCTAAGGAAATTACCTTGACTTCATCTTCTAACAGTTATTGAATTTTAAATTTTCACTTAATTTTAAATTTCCAGGTCTTCTTTCTCAATGTGTCATCACTTTGAGATTCTTTTGTTTTCTATTCCCTAAGTTTTCTTTGGGGTTCCTTTTTTGTTTGGTTGGTTTCTTCTTTCATGATCCTAAACTTGCCTAGAGTATCTGGTGATCCCCATCTATGTGTTTAAGAGTAAGATGCTAGAAAACCCGTTAGAAGCTCTCTGTGACCCAGTGAGCCCTGTCACCAATGGGCTTCATGTTAGGCATTTAGGTGTTGAATAGGCCAGCTTCTTGGGTGGTTTCCAGGTGTCAGTAAGTAGAAATGTATTCTCTGAGACTGTAGGTCTTTTCTTTAAGACCATTCAATTTCTCTAAAAGACAGTCTTCCAATATATATATCTTTTGGCATTCTGAGAGCAAAGTGTACACCATTATATATCTAGGAGGTATATGCTGCTGCTGCTGCTAAGTCACTTCAGTCGTGTCTGACTCTGTGCAACCCCATAGACTGCAGCCCATCAGGCTCCCCTGTCCCTGGAATTCTCCAGGCAAGAACACTGGAGTGGGTTGCCATTTCCTTCTCCAATGTAGGAAAGTGAAAAGTAAAAGTGAAGTCGCTCAGTCGTGTCTGACTCTTTGCGACCCCATGGACTGCAGCCCACCAGGCTCCTCCATCCATGGGATTCTCCAGGCAAGGGTACTGGAGTGGGGTGCCATTGCCTTCTCCGAGGAGGCATATACCCGCTGTAAACTGAAAACCGTGAAGGGAGGGTTTGCAGCATTTTTCTTAATGCTCCACCCTTGTTTTCTGCTACTGGGGAAGTAATTTTCTCTGGTGGTGGGAAGGGGGAAGGAAACTCTCATTGCTCTGTTACTTAAACTTTTCAATCAGTTCCCTAATTTCAGATCCATGCTTCACACTCTCTCCTGCAGCTCCTTTGTCTCTAAATTCTGGCCAGCAAGCTGTTCACTCAGTAGTTTCCTTGGCTTTGCCACGTCACGTACTATTCCTTCTTCCAAATTACTTCTTTGAAAATTGTATTAAAATTACTTATCTACTGGTGTCACTTCTGTTCTTTGTGGTTATGTGTTTATACCTTCTTTTTCCCCTTCCCTTTCATTTTAGTGTAGTTTCAGAAAAGGAAGATAAATATGTGCAATTAATTTGCCGTGTTTGACCAGAATCACTGAGCCTTAGCTTTTGAATTTATATAAGGCATTTTTCAGAATGTGTTGACACTGTTGACAATTGATTAGAATTTGGTGGGCGATGAAGTGTTGGCTTTCTAAAAATCTCTCCCTGTTACCAACACCAGAAAACTCAGTGCTTAATGTAAGTAAGCACATCTTCAAATTTAACAGTTAAAGTTGATCCTCCGCCTCAATAAACCTCAGCAAAGCAGAGCACTTAACTCTTTCAACTGTGTCAGGTAGCGAAGGTGTTGCTACAGTTTATCCCCTATCACAGTGCCTCTTGAGCACTTGTAACAAATATTTTCATTTGTTTCGTGAGTCACACTAGGCACTGGCAATGCACAGATAGGTAGACAGCCACATAAACAACAAGTTCCATTACTGTGACTTAAGTGCTGTGATAGAGACGTATGCTGTGTTTGTGAGCACAGAGAAGGGAGTGCCACACTTGAATGTTGACTTTCAAACCAGCTTCTTCATTGTCCTCGTTCACCTTCATCAAGAGGCCCTTTAGTCCTCTTCACTTTCTGCCATTAGAGTGTTATCATCTGCATATCTGAGGTGGTTGATATTTCTCCCGGCAGTCTTGATTCCAGTTTGTGATTCATCCAGCCTGGCATTTGGCATGATGTACTCTCTATATAAATTAAGCAGGGTGACAATATACAGCCTTGATGCTCTCCTTTCCCAATTTGGAACCAGTCAGTTGTTCCATGTCTTCCAGTTCTAACTGTTGCTTTTTGACTCACATACAGGTTTCTTGGAAGACAGATTAAGCACTCTGGTATTCCTGTCTCTAAGAATTTTCCACAGTTTGTTGTGATCCACACGGTCAAAGCTTTAGTGTAGTCCATGAAGCAGAAGTAGATGTTTTTCTGGAACACACATAGACATATATTATAAAACAAAAACAGAAATGAAAGAGGAGCAAATAATGTATTCCTGTTGCCCTCCCCCCCCCCCCCAGCTCCTTAGAAGTCACTGCTTTACACAATGGTTAGCAAACGAACAACATTAAGTTTGTAGAGTTAATACCGCGCTTGTGTTTTAGACGAACTAATCAGGGCACAATATGGAGGAAGTTTTAGACTTGCGGAGATATGTGTAAGAGAGAAATGGGTGGGGGTCTTGGCGATCCTCAAGTTTAATTGTGTAATAAGTTAATTGCAGCAGCTTAGTCAAGAATAATGGCTTGAATTAAGGTAGAGTAGGACATGGGCACGATTCAAAAGAGATTTATGTAGTGCTGTCTGTAGGAGTTGATAGTGAACTCTGTCGATATAAAGGGGCAGGAAGATTGGCTTGGTTGGCCGTTAGTTGAGGTAGGGAACCAGGAGAAAAGCAAGTTTGCAGCGAGGTGAGATGATGAATTGCATACAAACTGTTGTATTTATTGCCATCTACGTAGGCATGTTTTATAGTCAAATATCCAGGTCTGGTATTCAGGAAAAGAGAACTAGGCTTTTGGGAGTCATTAGGATATATAAGCATTGGTTGAAACCTTGAATGTGGATGAGGTCATTCAGGGTATTTATAGAAAAGAGCAGATTAGGCCTCTCTGGGGGAATAGTCATTTAAGGGGCAGCAAAGAAGTTGAGAGAGCATTCAAGCTAAAACCGTGAGAGAACAGTGTCAAAAACAAGAAAGGGAGTTTCCAGAAATGAGTAGCCAGGATCAAGTGTGGCGGAAATGGAAACTTCAAATGAGGCAAACAGTATCTATCAGATTGGCTAAGTAGTGGTCCTTTAAAAAGGACCTTACCTTGAGAAGTTTGAGCAGCCTGGGATGGATGCCAGATTGCCAGGGGGTGGTGATGCTAATGAAGGGTAAGGAAGCAGAGGCTAGGAGGGTAGGCTTCTCCTTTAAGACTAAGCGTCTCTGAAATAGGGTAGAGCTTCAGCAAGCTGTAGGGTTCAGGAAATTGTTGTGGTTTTGTTTTCAAAGTGGGACTAAGCATTCTTTTTAGACCCTGAGAAAGGAGTCCATAGCTAAGGGTATTTGAAAATTAGAGTACGGAGGGATAACAACTGAGGAGAGTCATGGCAGAAAATGCCGTCTGAAGCACAGGAGGAGGAAGTGAAGTGAAAAGTGAAGTTGCTCAGTCGTGTCCGATCCTTTGTGACCCCGTGGACTATAGCCCACCAGGCTTCTCCGTCCATGGGATTCTCCAGGCAAGAATACTGAAGTGGGTTGCCATTGCCTTAAATAGGAGGCATGCCTTCCTTGTAGACTGGAGGGACGGATATGTGGAAGGTTAGGATTGGGTTAAGTTTGTAGGTTAAAGGGCAAGAGACTGGAAGGGAGCTCCTTAGCTGGGGGACTCCATCTCATCAATTCATTCCCTGATTCATGAATCAACACACACTTATTCTAAGTAGCTTCTGTGAGTCAGGCACAGTTGTAAGTATAAGAGATACATCTGTGAACAAAGAGCCTGCCTTTATGGGCGTGCATTCTAGAAAATGACGAAAGGCCATCTGTAGAGGATGAAGTTTGCTCAGAGCCTTGGGAAGAGAGGTGAGCAATGGGAGAGATGACCGACCCTGAACAGTGAGGAGGTGGGAGGGCCCGTATCGGGGTATAGCCACAGGTTTCGGTGTTCCTGTTAAAACAGTCTAAATCCAGGGTGCTGCTGTACCTGGGGAGCAGAGAACTGTGTGTTAGAAGGGCTTTCCTGGCCTCCATTCTGTTAAAATGGAAGCACAAAAGAGATATGTCCAATTTTGGTAGTGTTCTGTTCAGAGGTATTTTCATATGCCACCTTTCCCCATCCTAAATGGCCCTTTTCCTTCTGTAGAGAACATTCTTATCTTAGGAAACCAACCTAGTAAGTATTAAGTTGCCAGAATGCCACCAGTTTGTTAATATTTGAAGTCTTTTCTCTGGGAAGCATCCCAGTCCTGTGAAAAGTCCTGGAGCGCTCCTGAGTTCTGGGACTCCATTTAATATTTATCTTCACAGCCCAATGCCTTCATGGTGAACTAGAGTGTAGAAGGGTCCTTTAGTGAATTTTTTCTTCTGTCATATCAGGAAGGTCACAGAGGTTAATGCGTTGTCATGACCACTTGAAGGTTACTTTGATTCCTATTGAGAACTCAGTCTATAATATTACCATTTCAGAAGCAGCTTTGCAACTCCCAACTTAACTTATTTTTCTGACTCTTGATAAATGTAGATATCCCTTTAGTCCTTTTGGACAGGTGGGCTTTGGTTTCTTTATAGTCACTCAAAGTACCTGCACTCCTTGACTAGTTCTGATTTTACTATCATCACAACTTGGATAGCATTTCATTTTTTATGGGAACTTTCCTGCTGGAGGAATATGTCTCCAGAAGCAGACAATTGAGCAGCAAATTTAAGTAGCAGATTGAACAGCATTTTTCTTTTCTTTTGTAGTAAGAATCAGTTAAGAAACAGACTTTGAAATGAAATTTTACTTCATCTTTTGTTCTATAAAATGTAATTTCATCATCAAGCTCTAAATTGATGAGACTTACATCATTTTTCAAAGTTTTTTTTTTTCTTTTTTGACCCTGAGAGATGGATTTAGGCTGCAGAAGCTCGAGCTATGATAGAGTGGCATGGCACAATCCAGGCGGAGCAGTTTAGAAATCAAGCAAGGTCTCTTCAACCAGCCAGTGGCTGCATTTAAATTATTGATCCTCTTAGCTCTGTGATCTTCGGCAAGTTGCTTAAGTTTCTCAGTTTCCTCATCTGTAACATAGGGATGAAAGTGTGGATGTTAAAGGATCAAATACAAGCAAGTTGCTAACACATTCAGGCACATAGGAACTACTTAAATCACAGCTTATTATTACTGTAGTTTTATACAGTTTAACTTTCTGGTAGTAAACTCAATTTGGGGATTTTTTTTGGCTTATAAATAAAGAGCATGAGAAAAATTTTTAACCTTTGGTACTACCGAAAGGCTTCCCTGGTGGCTCAGCCAGTAAAGAATCTGCCTGCAATGCAGGAGACCTGGATTCAAGCCCTGGGTCAGGAAGGTCCCCTGGAGAAGGAAATGGACAACCCACTTCAGTATTCTTGCCTGGGAAATCCCACAGACAAATGAGCCTGGCAGTCTACAGCCCAAGGGGTCAAAAGAGCCAGACATGACTTAGCAACCACGACCACAAGCCACCGCCACCCCTACTGAAAGTCAAAGATAAGTGTGTGTACTTTATTCTGTCCTAGTAAAGTATCCACTGAATCCCTCTTCCTCTTGTATTTTACATCCAAAGAACTTAATTTGTTTAATGTTCTGATTTCATTGATTATCTTGAAATATCTTGATTTGAGGAGCCCTTGATGGAACCATGAAGATACTAATTCTCAGTAAGGAAGCCGATGTTTAAATATTATATAATGACAGGAATAATCACCTATTCTACTATAATTAACTCTAAAAAATATACATAAATAAAACTTTTAATGAAATTCTTCTGTATAGTTAAGCCATCTTATTGGTCATCTTTATTAGATCTACAGAAGAATATTTAAATATCTGATTGGGTCTTTTTTATTAGATATGCTCATGAATTATGAGAAGCTTTAAAGCCAGATATTACTAAATTACTCAGAGTTTAATATCGGAAAAGTTAAGTACAAAAAAAACCCACAAAAAAGTACTCGTACTTATTACCTAAAAATATGTTTCTAAATTCTTAAAATAGCGTTGGTTTAGACCATAAGTGTCAGGAAGGCAGGGGCTGCCTTGTCTATTAATTCATCTAAGCAATGTTTCTTGAGCATCTACCATGCGCCAGCATTCTTCCAAGTGCTGGCAATATTGCAGTGAACATAATAGACAAAAATTCCAGTCCTCATGAGATTATATTTTAATGTAAACTGTGTTCAAGAAGTTTCTGCTACACCCTTTAGCTGTCCCAGAGACTCAGTATAAAGGTGCAAATAGTCCCCTTCCCTCGCCAGTTACTGTTAAGGGCTACAAGTCAAGTTATGCTAAGGGGCTTCATATGTCCCCTCCATGGATGTGGCTGCAGAGATTATGGGTCCCTGAAGGATTTTAAGCAGTAGAGTGAAGTTTCAGTTCACAAGAAAGTGTCACATTTATACACTAGAAATACTTGTTTGACACCAGAGGGCCCATTTTTCCTCTTTTAGTAACTTAGAATGTTGGGTTTAACTTGAATGTAAGTTAAAGTATTATATTTACCTCTTTCAAGTAGAGTTCTCATGTACATAGAGGAAAGAGCCTTAGAATTTTTTTGCCTTTTTTTTTTTTTAAATTAATGTTTTGTTTCCCTTTGTTTTCAGATGCAGAAGTAACCTTGTCAGTCAGTCCCTGTGTTATTTTTAAGTGAAGCAGCTGAGGCCTGCTAGGTGGTGGTAAAGCTGGCCTTCTATTGCTTGGCTTGTGTTCTTTTCTCTAGAAAGACATATAAACCACCCAGTACACCATCCCGTAGTATAAGCCAACGTAAAACTTGTTTGTTTAGCAAGTTTCTATACGTGTGTCATATTTTGAAATCTCTTTTCTGAATCCTCTTAGCACTTTTTATTACCTGTCTGATGGCATTTGTCACTTTCCGCTCTTACATAATTGTCTTCTATTAGAGACAAAAATTTTTTTCTAGTCGAAACCTCTCTGGGAATAGGATGCATATGTAGTTCCTCTTTGTATATTCCCCATAGCTCTTTAACAGAATGCCTGGCATTCACTCGGTACTCGAATTATTAAATATGTGCTCAGTTCATTCCGTTTTTCATTTTGTCCGACTTCTTGCAGCCCCATGGACCGCAGCACACCAGGCTTGCCTGTCCATCACCAACTCCCTGATGCCATCCAACCATCTTACCCTTTGTCATCCCCTTCTCCTCCCACCTTTAATCTTTCCTAGCATCAGGGTCTTTTCCAATGAGTCAGTTCTTTGCATCAGGTGGCCAAAGTATTAGAACTTCAGCTTCAGCATCAGTCTTTCCAATGATTATTCAAACCTGATTTCCTTTAGGAGTGACTGGTTGGATCTCCTTGCAGTGCAAGAGACTCTCAAGAGTCTTCTCCAACACCACGGTTCAAAGGCATCAGTTCTTCGGCAGTCAGCTTTCTTTAGAGTCCAACTCTCACATGCATACATGACTACTGGGAAAACCATGGATTTGACTAGATGGACCTTTGTTGGCAAAGTAATATCTCTGCTTTTTAATATGCTGTCTAGGTGGGTCATAGCTTTTCTTCCAAGGAGCAAGCGTCTTTTAATTTCATGGCTGCAGTCACCATCTGCAGTGATTTTGGAGCCCAAAAAAATAGTCTGTCACTGTTTCCATTGTTTCCCCATCTATTTGCCATGAAGTGATGGGACCAGATGCCATGATATTAGTTTTCTGAATGTTGAGTTTTAAGCCAACTTTTTCACTCTCCTTTTTCACTTTTTTTTTTTAAATTTTATTTTATTTTTAAACTTTACATAATTGTATTAGTTTTGCCAAATATCACAATGAATCCGCCACAGGTATACATGTGTTCCCCATCCTGAACCCTCCTCCCTCCTCCCTCCCCATTCCATCCCTCTGGGTCGTCCCAGTGCACCAGCCCCAAGCATCCAGTATCGTGCATCGAACCTGGACTGGCAACTCGTTTCATACATGATATTTTACATGTTTCAATGCCATTCTCCCAAATCTTCCCACCCTCTCCCTCTCTCACAGAGTCCATAAGACTGTTCTATACATCACTGTCTCTTTTGCTGTCTTGTACACAGGGTTATTGTTACCATCTTTCTAAATTCCATATATATGCATTAGTATACTGTATTGGTGTTTTTCTTTCTGGCTTACTTCACTCTGTATAATAGGCTCCAGTTTCATCCACCTCATTAGAACTGATTCAAATGTATTCTTTTTAATGGCTGAGTAATACTCCATTGTGTATATGTACCACAGCTTTCTTATCCATTCATCTGCCAGGACATGGAACCAACCTAGATGTCCTTTTTCACTTTCATCAAGAGGCTCTTTAGTTCTTTTTTGCTTTCTGCCATAAAGGTGGTGTCATCTTCATATCTGAGGTTATTGATATTTCTCCCAGCAATCTTGATTCTGGCTTGTGCTTCATCCAGCCCAGAATTTCACATTCTGGGCTGGATGTACTCTGCATATAAGTTATATGTACTCTGCATATAAGTTAAATAAGCAGGGTGACAATATACAGTCTTGACTTATTCCTTTCCCAATTTGGAACCAGTCTGTTGTTCCATGTCCGGTTCTAACTGTTGCTTCTTGACCTGCATACAGATTTCTCAGAAGGCAGGTCAGGTGGTCTGGTATTCCCATCTCTTTCAGAATTTTCCACAGTTTGTTGTGATCCACACAGTCAAAGACTTCGGCATAGTCAATAAAGCAGAAGTAGATGTTTTTCTCGAACTCTCTTGCTTTTTGGATCATCCAGCGGATGTTGGCAATTTGATCTCTGGTTCCTCTGCCTTTTCTAAAATCAGCTTGAACATCTGAAAGTTCATGGTTCACATACTGTTGAAGCCTCACTTGGAGAATTTTGAGCATTACTTTACTAGTGTGTGAGATGAGTGCAATTGTGCGGTAGTTTGAGCATTCTTTGGCATTGCCTTTCTTTGGGATTGGAATGAAAACTGGCCTTTTTCAGTCCTGTGGCCACTGCTGAGTTTTCCAAATTTGCTGGCATCTTGAGTGCAGCACTTTCACAGCATCATCTTATAGGATTTGAAATAGCTCAACTGGAATTCCATCACCTCCACTACCCTTGTTCGTAGTGATGCTTCCTAAGGCCCACTTGACTTCACATTCCAGGATGTCTGGCTCTAGGTGAGTGATCACACCATTGTGATTATCTGGGTCATGAAGATCTTTTTTGTATAGGTCTTCTGTGTATTCTTGCCACCTCTTCTTATTATCTTCTGCTTCTGTTAGGTCCCTACCATTTCTGTCCTTTATTGTGCCCATCTTTGCATGAAGTGATCCCTTGGTGTCTCTGATTTTCTTGAAGAGATCTTAGTCTTTCCCATTCTGTTGTTTTCCTCTGTTTCTGTGCACTGATCACTGAGGAACACTTTCTAAAATCTCTTTGCTATCTTTGGAACTCGCATTCAAATGGGTATATCTTTCCTTTTTTTCTTTGCCTTTAGCTTCTCTTCTTTTCTCAGCTATTTATATGACCTCCTCAGACAACCATTGTGCCTTTTTGCATTTCTTTTTCTTGTGTATGGTCTTGATCATTGCCTCCTGTACACTGTCACAAACCTCTGTCCATAGTTCTTCAGACACTCTATCAGATCTAATTCTTTGTTATCACTTCCACTGTATAATTGTAAAGGATTTTGATTTAGGTCATACCTGAATGATCTAGTGGTTTTCCCTACTTTCTTCAATTTAAGTGTGAATTTGGCAATAAGGAGTTCATGATCTGAGCCCCAGTCCGTTCCTGGTCTTGTTTTTGCTGACTGTATAGAGCTTCTCCATCTTTGGCTGCAAAGAATATAATCAGTCTGATTTCGGTGTTGACCATCTGGTGATGTCCACGTGTAGAGTCTTCTCTTGTGTTGTTGGAAGAGGGTGTTTGCTATGACCAGTGCGATCTCTTGGCAAAACTCTGTTAGCCTTTTGACCTGCTTCATTTTCTACTCCAAGGCCAAATTTTCCTGTTATTCCAGGTATCTCTTGACTTCTTACTTTTGCATTCCAGTCCCCTATAATGAAAAGGACATCTTTTGGAGGTGTTAGTTCTAGAAGGTCTTGTAGGTCTTCATAGAACTGTTCAACTTCTGCTTCTTCAGTATTACTGGTTAGGGTGTATGCTTGGATTACTGTGATATTGAATGATTTGCCTTGGAAACAAAGATCATTCTGTTGTTTTTGAGATTGCATCCAAGTACTGCATTTTGGACTCTCTTGTTTACTGTGATGGCTACTCCATTTCTTCTAAGGATCTTGCCCACAGTAGTAGATATAATGGTCATCTGAGTTAAATTTGCCCATTTCAGTCCATCTTAGTTCACTGATTCCTAAAATGTTGATGTTCACTCTTGCCATCTGCTGTTTGACCACTTCCAATTTGCCTTGATTCATGGACCTAACATTCCAGGTTCCTATGCAATATTGCTCCTTACAGTTTCGGATTTTACTTGCATCACCAGTCACATCCACAACTGGGTACTGTTTTTGCTTTGGCTCTGACTCTTCATTCTTTCTGGAGTGATTTCTCCAGTATCATATTGGGCTCCTACCGACCTGGGGAGTTCATCTTTCAGTGTTCTATCTTTTTGCCTTTTCATGCTGTTCATGGGGTTATGGGGTTCCCAAGGCAAGAATACTGAAGTAGTTTTCCACTCCCTTCTCCAGTGGACCATGTTTTGTCAGAACTGTCCACCATGACTTGTCTATCTTGGGTGGCCCTACACGGCATGGCTCATAGTTGCATTGAGTTAGACAAGGCTGTGGTCTGTGTGATCAATTTGGTTAGTTTTCTGTGATTGTACTTACAGAGATTATATTTTGGAGTTGATAACCATGGAAAACCCACAAGAATCTGCTTCATTTACAACAATCTTAGAGGCTGTTTGACTTAGCCTCATATCTAGGTTTGAATTCTGGCTCCATCTTCATCTTGGATGTGGGATCTTAAATACATCACTTCTATCCTTTTCCTCATCTCAGAATGGAAAGTAGTATGTGCCCCATCCAGATTTAAAGTGTGTACAAAAGATCTAGTAAAAGTATACAAAGGATCTAGGGCCTGATGTACTAATAGCCACTCAATAAGTGAGAACTCTTAACATTTAAAGTTTACTTTCTATTATTATAAATGTGTATGTTTTAGTAACAGCTCTATTACTATATGAAGGATTTATAATAACCTAGAGAAAGTTCTGTGACGAAAAATTGACAATATTTTGTTGTGATTATCAGATTGTAATGGCTTACTAGTTGTTCAGCATGTTTGATTTGGGGCTCCACGGACTGATTTACCCTATGAAAACGTACAAGGGACTGATGTATGAACTGGAATGGCAATTTATTAATAAGTCATTAGAAGTACATTGTCTCCTCATAGAAACAGATGCCATGGCCGGAGCCTTGCCCTCGGGAGGCTGCTTGATGAGCGGGGGTGACTGATGGGCTGTTGGGTGCTGGAGTAGCCCTGTACATCATTCTTTACCCGCCACCGGGCTTGTCAGGGCCCCTCTCCCCAGAGAGTGTTAGGAAGCACTGCCCAATCACCTCTCATGAATTACAGGTTACATAGTTACCTGCTTTTATGTTGCATATTCCTAAAGGAAAAAGCAGAACATTTGGAGGTTTTAGTCTTAGTCATTAGCCTATCATTTCTGCCTGAGTTTACAGCCTCACTTTGGTTGGATTTGGGGAGCTTATATAGACTCATACATTTTTAAAATTTAAACTTTGTATTTAGAAAAGTTTTAAGCATACAAACACCTAAAGAGGTTTGTATAATTAACCCCAGTGCATCCATCACCCAGCTTCAACAGTTATTAACATGTGGCACATACTGTTTCATCTATATGTCCCTCTTCTCATTATTTTAAAGCAAATTCTAGACATGATGTAGTTATCCCTATGAATACTAAGATAAATATCATTAAGGAATAGGACTATTAAAAATATGTACAATACCCTTATCATACCAAAAACCCCACTAATAATTTCTTAACATCTGATCAGTGACCAGTTCTCCACAGTTGCCTCCTCAGTCTTTTTTAACCACTGGATTGTTCGTATCAGCCTCCAAGCATGGTTTACACACTGCATTTGGTTGGTATGTTTCCTGACTTTCTTTTACTCTTATTATAGCACCTACCCTATTCTTCCTGTTTATTTGTTTGCCATCTAGAAATTTCTGCATTCCGGATCTGGCAGGCTATATCCTCATAGTCCATGGGGTCTCAGAAGAGTTGGATACGACTTAGTGACTGAGCAACAACAGCAATATTAGTCCTCATGATGTTCTTTAACTTGTTCCTCTGTTCTCCTATCTCTGGTAAACTAGTACCTAGACCTAGGCTTGATCGAGTTCAGGTTTGAATTTTTCCCCAAAGCATATGTCGTAGGGGGCTGTGATTTACTTCTTTTTTTTGGTCTGTCACAGTACACCAGAAGGCACATTGGCAGTGTCTTGGTTTTAGTCTTTTTGTCTGTTGACCTTGATCATGAGGCTCAGTAGTATTGGCTTGATCCATCCAGCATATTCTTTCAATGAAACCATTTTATTGTAGTTATTTCTAGTTTTATTCTCAAGGAGTACCTTGGTGTCAAACATTATGGCCTTCTAATTTGTTCTTCACATGCAGCCAGAATGATCTTTTAAATATTAATTAGATCACATACTACCGTGCTGAGCTCTTCCTTAGTGCTTGATTACTCATGAACAGTTAAATTTGTAACATGATCTATAAAGATCTACATAACCTGGGCTTGGTCTGTCTTTCTACACCTAATTTTATGCCATTCTGTCCTTTGAGAGGAAGTATGACTTTGTTCATAACGTAGGCTCTTGAGTAGACTGCTTGAGTGTGTGATCTTGGGCTACTCATTTAACTGTTCTGTGCCTTGGTTTCCCCATTTTTAAAGTTGGCGTTTTAAGGGTATATACCAATAGGATTCTAATGATAAAATAATACATATAAATTGCTTAGAATGATGCACATAAAATAATAAATGCCAAATGTTAGCTGTTGTTTGTTGCTGGCATTGGTGGTGTTATTTTTTATCACTGTGTTGCAGCCAGTCTGTATTTTTCAGTTTCTAGAACTGCCAAGCTCTTGTCAGCCTCAAGATCTTTGCACGTTGCTTTGATTATCTCTTGCTCTATAACAAGACCGCTCAAAATGTAGTGGCCTACGACAGTGGTATCATTTACCTAGCTCATGAACTTGCAAGTTGGGTGGGGCTTGGTGAGGATGGCTCATGCCTGCCCGCTGCGGTACTGTTATGGATGGCTTCACTGGGGCTGCAAGCTCTACTTTTAAATGGGTCATGTGTATGGTTGGCAAGATGGTGTTGGCTCTTGAGTGAGAACTCAGCCTTGGCTCTGCGAAAGCTGTTTCGCTTTCCTTGCTGCACGGTGTCCCTTGGTATGGGTTTTTTCATGTTTCTTTGTGCTTCACATTTGTCGAGCTTTTTGGGTTTGTGGCTTTAGGGTATCATCCAGTATGTAAATTTTCCAACCGTAATTTCTTGAAATTTTTTGTTCCCATTTTTCCCATCGTTGAGGATTTCAGTTGCTTGTGTGTTAGGCTACTTGAAGTTGTTCCATAATAATTACATCGGTGCTATATTTTGTGTGCTTTTTTCTCTGTGCTTCATTTTAAGTAGTTTCTATTTCTGTGCCTTCAAATTAGTAGTTTTCTTTCCTTCTGCAATGTTTAATTTGCTGTTAATTTCATCCAGTTTATTTTTCATCTCCAGAAAACTGATTTGGGGCTTTTATATATCTTCAAGTCTCTCCTTAACATGCTATACTTTCCTCTGCCTTCCTGAATATGTGGAATGTCATTATAATAACTGTCTTAATGTCCTTGTCCACAAGTCCTGTCATCTGTGTCATTTCTGGGTCTGTTTCTGATGATTGATTTTTCTGCTCTTTTACAGATTTAATTTTCTGAGTGTTAGATATTTAGAATTTTTGTCTGTTGAGTGCTGAATATTTGTATTCTAAATATTCTTGTAGAAGAGCCGAAGGAAAGAAGCAGGATATTTTCTAATATTTATAATGGCGATAATAACTTGTATAGTTATATAATGCTCATCTCAGAGGGAACGAGGAAGTAGAATGTATTTTGTTAGCATGACAGTAGCGAAGATTTACAGCTTAGGCGATTTTTAATTGGTCAGTGAGCAATTCAAGAATAAAGAAAAATGAAACCTAAGTTTAGTTTTCATTGTCAGACTCCATTATCTTAGGGAGTGGTGAAAGCTCTTGGATTTTGGAGCTAGTCTTGGATGCGAATCATAGAAATACCAATACTAGCTGTGATGGTTGGCCAATTATTTAAACTACCCCCTCCTCCAAGTCTTTTTTTAACCGAACTTCTTTTCTCTCTTTTTTTTCTCTCTCTCTTGAGATAGAAATGAGAATTTATACAGGGTACTTACATGTAATCAGAATTCAACAAAATGTTACTGAGACTTTCTTCCTCTACCCTTTTTTCTACCTTTTAGCTATTTCATTTTGCAACAGTGCTACTTTGAATCACAGGTTTTAAATGGGGATACTAACTATTTTGTTACCCTTAAACAATTACTGTAACTCTTCCTATGGAAAGAGTTATTCTTGAGCTTTAATTTTCATACAGTTACATGCAGTTGAAGATATTCAGTTGGCAAACAGCTTGCCTAAAATTGCTTTAATAAATTCAAAGTTGCTTCTATTAAGATTTTTATGCTAGTTTTTCAGTAATTCTGTCCTTATTAAGTAAATATATTATTTGAGATGTATGAGGAGAAACTTACTTTTAACTGAATTTAGACTAAATTAATTCTATAAATGGCAGAGGGTTAATAGGTTTTAACTGGATGAAGATTTGTATTAGTGTATTAGTTTCCTATGTCTGCTATAATAAATTACCACAAAGTTGGTATTAAGATAGCATACGTTTATTCTCCTGCAGTTCTAGACGTCAGAAGTCTGAAGGCAGTCGCACGGGGGTGAAACCAAGTATCAGCAGGGCTGCGGCCCCTCAGGAAGCTCTGCAGGAGGATGGTCTCCTTGCCTTTTCCACCTTCTAGAGCTGCCTTCCTTGCATCATGGTTTATGGCCTCCTTCATTCCAGAGCCCGCAGTGTAGCGTCTTCCTGTCTCCCTGGCTCGTCTTCCTTTGTCGCATAACCTTCTTTACTTAAATCTCCCTCTGCCACCTTCTTAAGGACACTTATGACTACATTTAGGGTCCACGAGCACAATCCATGGACAGAGGAGCCTGGAGGGCTACAGTCCATGGGGTTGCAAAGAGTTGGACATGACTGAGCGACCAGTGCTAACGCTAGCGTAATCCAGAAGAATCTCTCCCTCTAAGGAGTCGTCACTCAGTCACAGCTGCAAAATCCCTTTTGGCAACAAGGTAACATTCAGAGGTTCTAGGTATTAGGACCTGGACATCATTATTCAACTTTCCACAGTCATTTCAAGAGGATACCGAATCCTGTTTTTCAAATGGTTTAATTTTTTTTGCAGCCCTAAAGTTAAAAGATCTGTCAGTTTACTGAAGTCTTCTATTCATCTCCCATTTTATATTGACTATTTATAATCCCACCTAGTAAACTGTGGTGCTTGTCCTAACTGTGTCCACATCACAAATACTTAGTGGTGATGATTGACAAGAAAAAGATTGTCTGATGTCATATCGTTTTCAAAGAATTAATATTTCCTAAAGCAGTTCATACAACCCACTTTATAAACTTACTTTTATGGAGTCGTGTGTGTGTGTGTGTGTGTAGGAATCCTGTAATGGTTCAGAGCACTTTCACAGAAAGTATATAGAACTTTCCCACAAGTACAGCTAGTTAGGGAATTACATTTCTAAAGTGAAGGGAAACATTTTCCTGGAAAAACTCCATTATCAGAGGTGAAGTGTTCAGTAAAATGCCAATAGAATTAAATTCTTAAATATTTTTGCCAGAAAGAAACCAAATCAAGATAGGAAAAACAATAAGGAGAAAGGAGAAAGTATTTTTATAAGTGTATAGTTCCTCTTTTATCAAAATATGCATATTATTCCTGTCATATAATCCTTTTCAGAACTGCTCTGTGTGATGAAGTCTAGTTGGTGTCTGAAGCAGATACAAGATACATTGGAATTAATAACTTCTAGTTTCAAAGATCAATGTTTTCACCTCAGATAGGCTAACACTGTTATTACTATTGGTATTATTATTGTATTTTGTTAAAGAGGTGAAATCCTTGTATCAAAAAACAGATGAGAGAGTTAACTTGTAGAAGGAAAGATCAGGAACTATGGTAATTGGCATGACTAAAAATAAGTTTTTAGATTCTTCCAAACCACACTGTCATTCCAATGAGTGTTATAATACAACTTGTTTTCAAAATACAAATAAAAGGTAAGTGGAACCAGTGCCCATACATATTGATACATCCCATGAAAACACTTAGGCACTCTAATAGTGCTTAACATGCATAGTAAGCACAGTTGTGTAACTATACTACCCCACTTCTGTCAACAAAATTTCAGCCCAGGGGCCAGGCAAGAGTTTCCTTACAGCCATGAGCTTGGGTTTACCTGACAAAAGGGTTCTTTTCCCATCCAAGGGGTTAGTACAGGATACACTGTGGGCTCTAGAGCCAGGTTGAGTTTGCCTTGGCTCTGCCATGTATCATCTTGAGAAAATGATACACTCCAACTTCCTCATGTTCAAAAGAAGGTTAATAGTAACTACTTCACAAAGGTTGAGAGGATTAAGGAACCAAAAACTTTACCACACATCTGTTTTGTAAGTTTAAGCTTTTGTTTTCAAGTTTAAGAGTAGCATATTTGAATTTCTTAGTTTGAATCATCCAGTATATGGGTTTCTTCTTTTGGCACAAATGGTGGAAATTGTTGTTAATTTATATGCTCATTGATTTATAAAAGGGAAACAGCTGGGTTATTACATCATTTCTGACTGCAAAAGGCTAAAATCTCAACTTTTGAGGGTCACTATCACTTTTTAAAATTCATTAGTGTTTAAGCTATTCAGTTTTTATTATATCCTGTAATATTTCAGTTACTACAGGGAATTGCCAATAATTTGCAAAATCAGGAACAAGGTAAAGCAGGATGGTTAAAGATAGTGTTGAAAAGAAACAGGAGTAAATACAGCAGACTCCTGACATGAGATCAGTATTAGCGGAAAAGAGAACGTGGCTGAGCTTCAGCAGCTGAGTTGTAGTCTTGCTTGGGCGTAACAAGCAGGCAGGTTTTCCCGCAGCAGTGTCATACGAAATAATGAATATTATAGGGATCTAGTAGGAGTTTATTATTGTTCATCTGCTGAGAGATTCAGGGGAGAACTTTATTTATTTATTTATTTTTTTCAGGGGAGAACTTTAAATCTCAATCCAGTGAAGGCTTTCTTCTAAGCAATTGTTATAAGCAGAAATTTGCTTTCTGACTGATTAATAATATAGAGGGGAGGGACATTTTAGTCTTGAATAATGTATGATAGTTAGCAGAATTCTTAAATACTTTTGACGTTTCTGCCAAAGTAGAAAATAGTAGAAGAGAATGAATGCATTTAGGATGCTGGGGATAGGAAGCTGTGATTTTTTTTTTAAAGTGTTATGTCTTAGCTTATAAATTCATAGAAAATTTGCATTTTCTTCCATGGTCTAGTCATATTTATTTCTGAAGCAATTTCTTTTTATTATCATGATATAAAATTGTTGTATGATGATGTGCTGTGCTCACATGCTGTTTTGGCACTGTTCTCTTTTTGAGAAGTAAGACTAACTTGTTTTTCTCAAATGTCTCAAAAGAGCATTTGATTGAGACTCTAGAGCTCTTTTTCACATGGTGAGAGGCTGTTTTTGAGTAGGAAAGATTTAAGAGTAGATTTTACCACTTTGTCCAGGGTATGACATTTATAGATGAATTGAAGATAACTGCTTCCTAAGTGGTCACTGACTAGTCGGCTGAGGCAGCCTTAATTGGAATTCTGGTATTATCCACTTGGCATGGAATGTCTGCCAAACACAAAGGCTTTAGTAGAATCGATATTTTTCTTTTATCGATTGGTTCAGCTAATATTTGTACTTGTTGTTTAGTCACTAGTCGTGTCTGACTCTCGTGACTCCATGGACTGTAGCCCACCAGGCTCCTCTGTCCATGGGATTTCCCAGGCAAGAATTCTGGAGTGAATTGCTAGTTCCTTCTCCAGGGGATTCTCCTGACCCAGGGATCGAACCCATGTCTCATGCATTGGCAGGCAGATTCTTTACCACTGAGCCACCAGAGAAGCCCCAATAGTTGACTTAATGTTTAGTTAATCCATCATCATCTTCTATGCTGTGTTAGCTGGAGAACCAGTTAGGGAACTGTCTCTAGCCTTAGGTGACTGGCTTTCTTAGAGTTGATATTTTACAGGATTTCTTAGGACAAGCTTGCTGGTTCACAATTAAAGATGCACAAATAGTTTTTGGTTATCGTTGTACAGGATAACTCTAGGTATTTTTACATACCATAAAGAGAATTCTGAGCAGACCTATTTGATGGAAAAAAATTTGCGTCAGTGGAACTTTGTGGATGATTTGTAAGAAGTATTTTGCAGGCAAGAGTGTCCTCAAATCTGTTTGCTACGTGACTCCATTATCACTTTGGCTGTAATACTTTTAACGGTGAACTGTATTCACTTTCTTAAAAAAAATTTAAGGCTTATGTTCAGTAAAGTGCACAACTCTAGAGCTCAGTGAATGTTTACATATGTATTTGTTTGTGTAATCACTAAGACAACATTCCACTAGCTGTGCTTTTTTAAAGCAAGAAAGTACATTGCATTAAAAGTATTTGCTTAAATTTTTCCTAATTATAAACACAGTACATGTTCACATATTGAAAAGTTGTGATAAAAAAATAAGTCATTTGTAATCCTGCCACCAAGAAGTCTAAATGTCTTGATATATAATCACTTATTCATTTATTAAGTATTTTCTGAGTGCCTAACATGTGCCAGGTATTTGAGTTGCTGGGAACACAGCCCTGATAAAAAATTGCAAACTCCTTGCCCTTACGGAGATAACACTTTAGCTAGGGGAGAGGGATAATAAATAAGAAAATACGTTGTATGTTAGATGGTGATAAATGCTGTGGGGAACAGTGACGAAGGGGAATGGGGAGTCCTGGGAGAGGAGAGGAAGGGCCATAGTGTTTACACAGAGCAACCAGGAAGGTCTCACTGAGAAAGGAACGCTTGAGTAAGCACCAGGAGGCGAAGGAAGTTGCTAGATCTGAGGGGAAAGACTACTTCAGGCAAACACCCCGACGGAAGAGGTGCTTGGCCTCATGTAAGAAGCAAGGAGACCCACTGTGGCTGGAACAAAAATCGATAAGCTACCGACAGGTTGGAGAGGGAGCAGGGACCATGCTGTGAGCGCTGCTTCCTCCTGACCTGAGATGTGCTTCCACGGGAGGGTCAGCTTCGAAGTGGGGCTACCCGCCAGACCGCTGAGTCTAGGGCTTGGGGTCAGGTGGTCGTAATGCAGCCAGGGCGGAGACACCGATGGAAGGGCCTTAGATCTTTTCAGGACTTTGGCTTTTACTGTGAGATGGGAAGCCATTGGAGGGTTTTGAGCAATGACTCATCTGATTTAGGTTTTATTACTTTAAAACTCTACGTTTTGAAATGTTGGAGACATACAAAAAAAGGTAGAAAATGGTACAGTCTCCTGTACCACCATTTTCATACACATTTTAGCTGCCATCTCATTTTGTCATATTTGGTTTGTCCTTACCTCTCAACCTTTCCTTTTTTTTTTCCCTGAAATATTTTAATACTAGCTTGGATTTTTGGAAGGATCACTCTGGTTTATGTATTGGGAGAAGGGAAGGCAGGACAAGGCTGAATATAAGTATATCCTCTATGGATATATGGATATTTTTTCTATGCATATATAGTTGACCCTTGAACAACACAGGTTTGAATTGTGAGGGTCCACTTAATGCATGGATTACTTTTCACTAAATACATGCTACAGTACTGCACAATCCAAGGTTGGTTGACTCCACAGATACGGAGGGTCAGCTGTAAAGTTGTACTTGAATTTTTGGCTGTGCAGAGAATTGGTGTCCCTAAACCCCGTGTTGTGCAAGGTTCAAAGGTAGATAAATTTTTAAACAAAAATTGAATTATACTGTCAGTGTTATATATAAACTATTTTTATTTACTATACTGGATGCCTTATGTCACTGAATATTCAACAACTTTGTTTTTTAATAGCTACATAGGATTCCATTATATGGATCCGTTATATGGTCCATTATATGGACCATGTCCATAGGGTCACAGAGAGTCAACACAACTGAGCAACTGAACGCTTTACACACCATGATTTATTTGATCTTAGATCATTGGATATAATCTTTGCTTTTAAACAGTGTGGTGATACATCCCTATAGCTAAATCTCTGCATATATCAGTTCAGTTCAGTTCAGTTGCTCAGTCGTGTCTGACTCTTCGCGACCCCATGAATCGCAGCACGCCAGGCCTCCCTGTCCATCACCAATTCCCGGAGTTCACCCAGACCCACGTCCATCAAGTCAGTGATGCCATCCAGCTATCTCATCCTCTGTCATCCCCTTCTCCTCCTGCCCCCAATCCCTCCCAGCATCAGAGTCTTTTCCAATGAGTTAGCTCTTCTCATGAGGTGGCCAAAGTACTGGAGTTTTAGCTTCAGCATCGTTCCCTCCAAAGAAATCCCAGGGCTGATCTCCTTCAGAATGGACTGTTTGGATCTCCTTGCAGTCCAAGGGACTCTGAAGAGTCTTCTCCAACACCACAGTTCAAAAGCATCAATTCTTCGGCACTCAGCCTTTTTCACAGTCCAACTCTCACATCCATACATGACCACGGGAAAAACCATAGCCTTGACTAGATGGACCTTTGTTGGCAAAGTAATGTCTCTGCTTTTGAATATGCTATCTAGGTTGGACATAACTTTCCTTCCAAGCAGTAAGCATCTTTTAATTTCATGGCTGCAGTCACCATCTGCAGTGATTTTGGAGCCCCAAAAAATAAAGTCTGACACTGTTTCCACTGTTTCCCCATCTATTTCCCATGAAGTGATGGGATCGGATGCCATGATCTTCGTTTTCTGAATGTTGAGCTTTAAGCCAACTTTTTCATTCTCCACTTTCACTTTCATGATTATTTCCTTAAGGTAAATTCCTAGAATGCAATTGCTCTGTCAAAGGATATGCATAAAAATTTAAAGCTTCTGATATGCATTGTCAAAGTGTTTTTGGGAAGACTTTACTAATTTATACTCCCACCAGCTGCTTCTGAAAGTATCAAATTTCCTTAAACTCTATTGCTGAACTTTTTCATTAAAAAAAAAAAATGGTTTCCTGTTTTGACAGGTGAAAAAATGATAACTCGTGGTTTTAATTTGCAGTTCTTAAGTTTCTAGTGAGGTTGACCTTCATTTCCGTTTGCAGTTTAAAAAATATGCTTATTCATAACATTTTCTAGCTGTGTGACCTGGGAGAAGTCACTTAGGACCTCTGCTTTTGTACTGTGAAATGGGTGTTGTATACCTGCTTCACAGGGTTTTCATGGACATTGAATAAAAACATTTTGTAGATCTAAGTTTTAAAACTTTTTGACCATGACCCACAATTTAAAAAAAAAAACTCCTACTTTGTGACAAATTAATATAGATATGTTTAGCCAGAATTTCATGAAACAATGTGTATACCAAGTGTGATATACTTTGATATTTTACATTTTCAGTCATTTTTTAAAATACCCATTAAATTGATCATAACCCTCTGGCTGTAACCCAGTGTTTTCTCATAAGCTCTGAGTACATAATGCATGTCAGGTTCTCTTTTATCTCTAGTGATTATCTCCTGTAGGTAGTTCAGAAGTCAGCTGCCTCTAGTAGTTTACTTCTGCTGCTAAGTCACTACAGTCGTGTCCGACTCTGTGCGGCCCCATAGACAGCAGCCCACCAGGCTCCCCCGTCCCTGGGATTCTCCAGGCAAGAACACTGGAGTGGGTTGCCATTTCCTTCTCCAAGTTTACCTCTAGTACATTCATTTTCAGAAAAGCTAAGTAGTAAACAACCAACCAGCCAACCAAATCTAGCTTATTGTATTGCTGAATCAAATTTTTGGTCAGTGAAAAGCAAATGTATTTGTTTGGGCTTTTGTGATACCGTTATGACTGAACTGTTACACCATTGTTGTGAAATAGATCTAATGCATTTGAGCAAAACATCACATCGTTACAGGGATTGTTGTTTGCAAAACCCCAAACTGGGACATAGCATCTGACAGAATTTTGCCTATGATTTTTGTTACCTGAAAAGCTGACAAAAATTGGAAACATAAATCACTTTTAGTTATATTTAATACAGCCTTTTTCAATTGAAAAATAAAATAATACAAAGCTAGTACCTGAGAGCCTGGGAACAGGCAGCCCCCATGCATACAACACCGGATGCTGCTCATTGGTAGATTTGTAGCTGAACTACTTGAGGACCACTCATGCTATGCTATGCTAAGTCACTTCAGTCATGTCCGACTCTGTGCATCCCCATAGACGGCAGCCCACCAGGCTCCCCCGTCCCTGGGATTCTCCAGGCAAGAACACTGTGGGTTGCCATTTCCTTCTCCAATGCATGAAAGTGAAAAGTGAAAGTGAAGTTGCTCAGTCGTGTCCGACTCTTAGCGACCCCATGGACTGCAGCCTAACAGGCTCTCTAATTATTAGCTGTGACTAGAGGAAACTTGATCAGATGAAAGTGAGAGTTACTTCCAAGCCTAAGGGCTGTTGGAATGAGAATTGCAGAGAGAAATAGAGTGGGAATGGACTGGTGGCATTTACTATCTGGAAAGCACCAAGGAGGGTAACATATTTGAGAAGACAACTGTGTTGTTTCTTTGGACCTCTAGTTCAACATTAAAAATGTTTTATATGTTAAAATCATTTTTTGATGATAAGCCAGGAAAAATTTATAATGAGTCCCCAGTTAAAAGTTTGACTAATAAACATTGCTACTCTCCTCCTCACTCCTCCATTTCAAAGTATGTCAGAAACAATTTGGTACAAAAATATAAAAATTAAATTTGAATGTCTACTAGAAAATTACTTATTTAGAGTTTTTAGGAATGTGCCGCATGTATTAACAAGAATTAAAATCTCATTACCAAGAGGCTATTTCCTTAGATTTCCCTACTGTATTCTGTGAGTTCTCAGAATATAGCATTATTTAGTGGAAATCATCTGGGGAAAGAAGAATGTTTAAAGTCTAGTGTAATTGAAAGTACAGTGCTACTTTTAAATGTAATTGAGTTACTGTATATTTTAAAATACCAAGTATTTTATCTGAAATGAATAGGATTTTAAATGGGCAAGTGGGACAGAGATGATGTCACTTGGAAGTTATTTAATAAATAGCAAGGTTCTTTGAGTACTGAAGATGTTGTTTAAATATATACATTGAGTGGGTTTATTCGCTCTTTTCCTATGAATTTGAGCACATACTTTTGATCTTTTAAATGTAGCTACTGATTGAAGTGCCCAAAGAAAATAAGTACTATAATCTTTTAATAACTAGTGCTGTGGCTTAATGAAAGGGCTGAGATTGATTAAAAGAAAAAACCTCTTAAAATGATGGCTGGTGTATGAGTATAAAACAATGTTACTGTTGAAGTATAATTATATAATTTAGTAATCTTAAACTCTTAATTGAAAATGTTAATTTATTTGATTATAGTTTCTTTAGATATGCTAATTAAATCAAATACTTGGCTGTCATGAAAATATTTCTGATGCACAATTTTTATGATAACAATGATTTTCTTAAAAAATCTTTTATTTGAACGTGTACTTAACCGGTTCAAAGACCAATGAATTCAGATCATACACCTTTAAAAAAGATTCTTCCAGAAAAGCCATTTTGTGGTCATTGGTGTCGCATTTTAAGTCAGTATACTTATGTTATAGCAATGTCCTTTACAATTTTGTATTTGCTTTGTAGTAAACTTGGAAGTTTAAAAAAACATGTGAAAGTGAAATCTCTCGGTGGTGTCCTACTCTTTGTGACCCCGTGGACTGTAGCCCACCAGGCTCCTCTGTCCATGGGATTCTCCAGGCACCAATACTGGAGTGGGTTGCCATCTCCTTCTCCAGGGGATCTTCCCGACCCAGGGATCGAACCCAGGTCCTCCTCATTGCAGGCCGAGGCTTTAGCTTTACCATCTGAGCCACCAGGGAAGCCCTGAAAAAAAAACAAACACAGCGGCCTTGTTTTGGGTGCATCACTAGATGGCGCTGTTGTGGTGCAACTGTGCGGGTAACCGTTAGTAGAATAAACGTTGCTTTACTTCAGAGTAAGCCTGTGGTGTTTGTGTTTTAGAGAAAATTAAAAATGGGTAAGTAATCACCTGTTACATGGTAATAGAAACACATAGTTGGTAATATGCAGTCATAATCTTTGAGCAGCGTCAACTCTGTTAGTAAGATTTCTCTTAGAGGCATTGTGTTGTAAGGAGTAGAACTGGGTGGTGGGGTTGGGAAGCGTTTAAACCAATTACCTGATAACCCAGTGGAATTACAGTTTATATTATTAACTAGCATAGGACAGTGCTTTTGAGGAAATTCCAGTGCTTGAGCTCCAGCTTGTCTGAAGACATACTGTGCTGAAACTAAATTCTTCAGGCATCACATTTGAAGTTAAATAGTCATTAGCGTCCAACGACTCCTTGCCCCTATCCTTTTGGCCTTAGCAAGTATTGTACAGCTTTTCCTTCCATTTCAAATTCCAAAAATCAAGCTAAAGCTGCAATGTTCTTTGTCCTACTTCCGGTGTATTTACTTCCAATGAAGGAGGGAAGTGGACGTTCCTTCAACACTTCCAGACCTGTAGTCAGGCACCCTTGGATTTCTGCTCCTCTCCTATTCTTCCTTTATTCTCTTTATAAATAATAAGAATGCTTTCATGCATGTACTGTTCGTTGAGTTCCAAGCTAAAAATTGTCACTTGTTCTGTGATTCTTGGGCAGTCTTCGATAGTGATCCCTAAAGCATTCCTTTCTTAGTGTTAACTGAGATGTAAGTGTAGCTTCCTCCACTGTGCCACTTAAGAAGGTCTTTTAGTCCACTTCGTTACAAGTTTTAAAAGTTAAATAGTACTTAAAAGTTTGTAAAGGTGTAGTTTCCTTTCTCATCTCTTCCTTCATCTAGCCCCATCCCCATGGGCAGCTGCTTTTACAAATTCTGATTTTTATTTCTCTTGGTAGTGGCCTATGTAGCTCTACTATGCTGTTATACTGCTATTTCTTGATTAAAAGATTTGGATACTAAATCCTTATAGCAGAAAGTCAATTAATAATGAACGTTTATGATTTCCATATTTCTTCCACGCATCTCAGTCAGTCCTATAAATTTTCCCATTGATTACCTCTACAGTATTAAATGGGGCCCTAAAAATGTAATTGTGTGTACTGTGGGTCTGTGTTGCAAAGTTAATGAATGACCAGTGTGTAGCTAGACAGCCAGGAGAACTGGAAGACCACCAGTCACATTTTATGGGGGAACATGTTGTTTCGGAGTTTACGATATGTAAACCTCTTTCTTCAGTTACCATTTGTGTAATTTTTTAAATGACAATTGCCTGGAATAACTAGGAAGCTTGTTTTATCTCATAAAAAGCCTGGAGGCTGATTCATTGAGTCAGTGACATAATCAAGGAACCAGATTGTTGGTTTTTCCATCTACTCTACTTCACAATGTTGGCTTTCTTCTCAGGTTAGCTGCCCTCAGGCTTCCGGGTGGCACTCACGGTAAAGAACCCACCTGCCAATGCAGGAAACACAAGAGGCGTGTGTTCGATCCCTGGGTCTGGAAGATCCCCTGGAGAAGGAAGTGGCAACCCACTCCAGTACTCTTGCCTGGAGAATCCCTTGGACAGAGGAGCCTGGCGGGCTACAGCCCGTGGGATCACAAAGAGTCAGACACTACTGAGCGACTTAGCACAGCACTAGCTGCCCTCAAGGTCCTAAAATGACTCTTCAAGGCTGGGTGTCACTGCAAATGCAATATTATTCAAGAGAGCATCCCTTCTTATGTGTGTATCTTTTTGTGGGTGTATCCAGAAGCTTCCAGCAAACTTTCCCTGGTTATCTCATTATCCAGAACTACTTCAGAGGTTTATTCCTAAGCAGACTTCTGGCAAGGAGGATGGAATTGCATTGATGATCTTAGCGAAGCTCACAGACGTGTGGAGGAGGGTAGGGAGCAGCGTCTGAGGTGTGCTGGGAAGAAGCCAGGAGGAACAGTTGGTGGGTAGTTAGCCAGCAGTGTCTGTAACGTCAAACTCTTCATGGAAGGTATCATCTACCTTGTTTCTTATATCTCTGCCAGGCTACTTTCTTTTGAAAAATTAAGTAGAAAGTCTGGGAATTGTTTGAAATCATAACTTTCTTTATGTCCACTTTGCTACAATATGTAATTGTACTTAAATTTCTGAAAAGGATATTTGTAAGCTAGGTATTAAAAGAAGACTAGGAAATGTATAATTACTCTCTATTCCCTTGAGCTTGGTTGTATTTATTGGACCCATACTTTTACACTTCCTTAGAACAAAAGTCCATTGGGTAATCTCTTAATATTTGCAATAGTATAAACTTCAGTAGTAATTAAAAAAAAATCATCATTGATTTTTCTTTTCAACTAAAGCTATCCAAATGACAAATGTTAGCTTTTTGTTTTATTCCTAGATCTAGAGCTTTCATTTCTCTTGGCAAATAGTTTTTTTGTTTTGCTTCAGTTTTTCATGATCTTCCTTTCTTATCATACAGATAGATGCCTGAGAGTTAAATGCAATCATTGTTTATGTTAATTTTTATGAGTTTAAATAAACTTTATTTCTGAAACAAAATTCTGATTTCACTACATTTTCCTCAAGGCCATCTAGTCTTTACATTCCTCTAATTTTCTACATCCATATCAAATTGTAGAGTTCATTACTGTATGTAGTACTTCTAGAATTTTAGCCCATGATTACAACATTCAAAATTCTTTTTTTAAGCATTTTATTTATCTATTTTTGGCTGTGCTGGGTTGTCTTTGCTCTGCGAGCTTTTCTCCAGTTGTGGCGAGCAAGGACTACTCTCGGTTGCAGTGTGAGGGCTTCTCATCGCCATGGGTTCTCCTGTTGCAGAACACAGGCTCTAGGCCCGCGGGCTTCAGGAATTGCAGCACAGGAGCTCAATAGTTGCGGCTCCTGGACTCTTGAGCGCAGGCTCAGTAGTTGTGGTGCGTGGATTAGTTGCTCCACGGCCTGTGGGATCCTCCCCAACCAGGTATCAAACTCACGTCTCCTGCATTGGCAGGCGGATTCTTTACCCCTGAGCCAGCAGGGAAGCCCAGGATCTCCAGAATTATATTATATATAATATGTATTATATTATACCAAATTTTAGAATTATTTTATGAACCTTCTGGAAAATACTCAAGTAACCTCTTTTAATGGGTCATGAACTGTTGATGGAAGAAATTACACAGTAGATGATTCTCTAAGATTAAAATGTGTGTGTGTGTGTGTCTCTCTCTGTGTTTGTGTGTGTTTAGTTTCGTTTCTCTAAGCTCATTTAAAGCATTCCCTGCCAAAACCTATATGCTTTTAAAGTTGATTTTTAGATTAATATTTAATTTCTTAGAGTTACTCTGTGGTATTATATCTACTTAAGAAATCATATTGTAGTAAGGACTAAAGGCCTCGATTTTGTGTTATGCTTTATATATATATTCTAGTAACAGTAATGTCAATAAAGATGGTAGAATATATAAATTGGCTTTCGGTGAGATGTATTTACCCCAAAATTTATCTTTCCATTCTCATATTGTAGTTATAAATCTAAGTCCTATGAGATGTTACTGTGTTCCATGAAGAATTCTGGGGTTAGATCATTTTGCTGCATGCTGGGTTGGTTATTCAGGGTTAAATGGATTTCTTTACTGCAGGACTTCTTAGAACTTTATATTAACATGCTTTATAAATGTTTCAGAGTGGGACACACACGATGTTTGCAGTACTTATTTAAACATGGAACACTCAGTTCTAGGACTTTTGTTCCATAGACCATACTTTGGAAAATAATGGTATTTGATGCAGTTGGTTTTGTGTGAATTGTTATTAAGGAAGTAGTGTGTCTAACCTTTATTTACAAGTGCCATCCAGTTTATTTGAAATAGTATTACCACTTGAACACTTGGGATAATCTGTGTCAAGTGCTTTTCAGATCCTTTAAGAGATAAGAGCTTTGAAATTTCAGGTATAGCTTCTCTACTGCTTTCTGCAGCTTTTCTCTAAAGTGAAATTTATCCACATGCTTAATATTGATATGTATCTTAAATAGACTAGTGATAATCTCTCTTAATGATTCTCAAAACTTTTCACTCCAGCCTGGTTTTCTCTGTTGAGCCCGAAAGTAACATTTTGAGTTTCCTTCCTGATAGTTTTTACAATGCAAACCCTGTACGCTTTTGAACTTGGTCAAAACTGAGAGCTCATCTTTCCCTCATCAAGCAACCCCCAGTTCCTGACTGTATTTTCTGTTTACCGTCCTGCCTAGTGGCACTGTCTTCTTTTCAGTTACCCAGACCAGAAACCCAGGAGACAATTTCTTAACCTTGGCACTGTTGACTTTTTCGGCTGGATAGTTTCTTGTTGTAGGGGGCTGTCCTGTGCATTATAAATATTTAGCAACATCCCTGGTTTCGTCCCATCAGAAGCCAGTAGCAGTCTTCCTCAGCTGTGACTGTACAAAATGTCTCCAGACTTTGAGAAATGTCCCCTGAGAGACAGCTCACCCCAGTTTGATGAACCACTGCCCTGCATCCAAACTGTTACTTAATCATACTGTTTCTACTTTCTTAACTTACCTTTAATTCCTTTTCATGTCTTCATTCCACTCCCTAACCTCCTATCCTTTTTATTTATTTTTTTAATACTTGGAATCCTTTGTAAGTTTCTGACTAGCATCCCTATGTCCAATGTTCAGGTCAGTCACTCAGTCCTGTCCGACTCTTTGCGAACCCATGGACTGCAGCATTCCAGGCCTCCCTGTCCATCACCAACTCCCTGAGATTACTCACACTCATGTCCATTGAGTCAGTGATGCCATCCAACCATCTCATCCTCTGTCGTCCCCTTCTCCTCCTGCCCTCAGTCTTTCCCAGCATCAGGGTCTTTTCAAACGAGTCAGTTCTTCACATCAGGTGGCCAAAGTATTGGAGTTTCAGCTTCAGCAGTAGTCCTTCCAATGAATATTCAGGACTGATTTCCTTTAGGATGGACTTATTGGATCTCCTTGCAGTCCGAAGGACTCTCAAGAGCCTTCTCCAACACCACAGTTCAAAACCATCAATTCTTCGGCGCTCAGCTTTCTTTAAGTCCAACTCTCATGTCCATACGTGATTACTGGAAAAACCATAGCTTTGACTGGACGGACCTTGGTAGGCAACGTAATGTCTCTGCTTTTTAATAAGCTGTCTAGGTTGGTCATAGCTTTTTGTCCAAGGAGCAGGCGTCTTTGAATTTCATGGCTGCAGTCACCATCTACAGTGATTTTGGAGCCCCCCAAAATAAAGTCTGTCACTGTTTCCATTGCTTCCCCATCTGTTTGCCATGAAGTGATGGGACCACATGCCATGATCTTAGTTTTCTGAATGTTGAGTTCTTTTTTTTTTTACTATCAGCTGCAGTTTATTCAGGGCAGAATTTTAAAAATCATTTATTCATGCATCTGGAATGGATTCCCTTTCCCCCAACCCCCACACACATGATGACAAGAGGAAAAGATGGCAAACAGTGGCATCCAGTCTTATTACACAGTGATGATATGATTCTCAAATCAGTCTACTGATCACAACAAAGAGGACGCTAACAGCAATGAACTCAACACAATCATGTTTAAAAAGTTCATCAAAATCGGGTCTTTCTTATAAAAGAGGATTTGGAGTACGCCCTCAGATAAAAATAACAGCACAGTTCTCTCTTACAATGTCTATTTCACTGCACTCTGCCTACAGAGAGGGGCTAGCTAGTGAAGTTCAGAGTTCACTTGGGGGGTTGCCTTGCAAGTTTCAACCTCAGGCTTTTAGTCTCCTGGAGGTCAGATCAGCTAATGTCCAGAAGTTGTGTGTGTGTGTGTGTGTGTGTGCACGCACACACACACACACACACGCAGTCAGTCACTCAGTCCTGACTTTATGACCCCATGGACTGCAGCCCACCAGGCTTCTTTGTCCATGGGATTTTCCAGGCAAGAATACTGGAGTGGGTTGCCATTTCCTTCTACTGAATGTTGAGTTTTAAGTCAACTTTTTCACTCTCCTCTTTCATCAAGAGGCTATTTAGTTCTTCTTCGCTTTCTGCCATAAGGGTGGTGTCATCTGCATATCTGAGGTTATTGATATTTCTCCTGGCAATCTTGATTCCAGCTTGTGCTTCATCCAGCCTGGCATTTCTCATGATATACTCTGCATATAAGTTAAATAAGCAGGGTGACAATATACAACTTTGATGTATTCCTTTCCCAATTTGCAACCAGTCTGTTATTCCATGTCCATTTCTAACTGTTGCTTCCTGATCTGCATACATATTTCTGAGGAGGCAGGTCATGTGGTCTGGTATTCCCATCTCTTTCAGAATTTTCCACAGTTTGTTGTGATACACACAGTCAGAGGCTTTGGCATAGTCAATAAAGCAGAAATAGATGTTTTTCTGGAACTCTCTTGCTTTTTGGATGATCCAACAGATGTTGGCAATTTGATCTCTGGGGCCTCTGCCTTTTCTAAATCCAGCTTGAACATCTGGAAATTCACGGTTCACGTACTGTTGAAGCCTGGCTTGGGGAATTTTGAGCATTACTTTACTAGCGTGTGAGATGAGTGCAATTGCGCGGTAGTTTGAGCATTCTTTGGCATTGCCTTTCTTAGGGATTGGAATGAAAACTGACCTTTTCCAGTCCTGTGGCCACTGCTGAGTTTTCCAAATTTGCTGGCATCTTGAGTGCAGCACTTTCACAGCATCATCTTTTAGGATTTGAAATAGCTCAACTGGAATTCCATCACCTCCACTAGCTTTGTTCATAGTGATGCTTCCTAAGGCCCACTTGACTTCACATTCCAGGATGTCTGGCTCTAGGTAAGTGATCACACCATCGTGATTATCTGGGTAGTGAAGATCTTTTTTGTATAGGTCTTCTGTGTATTCTTGCCACTCTTCTTAATATCTTCTGCTTCTGCCAACCCACTGTCTTCAGTGCTACTGAATTTACTGTTCTAAAATGCAAAGCTCTTCCCTATTTACATGTCTCAGTAGTTCCCAGCAGGTACCCTCATGAACTGATTTCTCTATCTCTAGCCTCATTCTTCAAAGTTATTCATACTCACTGAGGTTCATGCTACACATGCTGAGATACTGTGCCATGGTTTCAGGCTCTTCTTAGGCATCAGCTTCTCCATAGTAGCCCTTACCCACTTACTTTCAGAGTCTCTATCATGCTGAAGAGTATTTTATTTGTTTAACATATCTGTCTTCCCACACCAGGTTGAACATGTCAAAGGCAAAGACCATCTCTCTCTTTCTCTGTTTTATGCATGTAGTAGATATTCAGTAAAAGTGTGTATCACCTATTTGTATGCCCTGATACATGTGGTATCACCCTCATTACTTCTTGAAATTCTCTTCACTGTTTATCAGCTGTAAACTTATTTTCCTAGTCTTTGTCATCCAGATGATGATGGCTAGGCTTTTGACCACAGAAATCTTTTTAAGAAATCAGAGAAGAATTGAAGAAAGCAGTGTGTTTAGTTGATGTCAGATGTCATTTGCTTGTAAAAATAGCTAGTTTACCCTAAAGACTTTTATTCGGAATGGGATTAAATTGAGTGGAATAATTGTGCAGATTAATTACACTGTGTGAATTAATATAGTGTGAAAGTATTTATTGGACTCAAACTGCATTTCCATTGAATAAGGATTTGATGATTAGTCATATAAGGCTTGCAAAAGCAATATCATTGTCTTAACAGTTTTACTTTTTTGGAAAATATATGGAATATATGGAAATATATGGAAAGTATTAGAAAACATGCTTATATCAGCCTACACTATCTAGAAATTTACCCCCTGTCAAATGAAAAAAAGAATTATCAAGTCAATAAGAACAAGTGGCCTATTTCCCTTCTTTATGTGTCTTAATAAATAGAATTCTGTGTGAATGAATTTCTCTATGAATCAAAACTAGTAGCACTCTCTAAACTTTAATTACAAGATGAGAAAAGAAAATCAGAGGTTGCAGGACTTCTGGATGACAACCCAAATGAAGCATCAGCCTCACTGTGAGAGTCAGAGATTTTGAGGATGGGAAAGGGAGTGAGTAAGACCTACTCCTAGTTTGGAAGACTTCAACTGGTGTAGTGCGTTGCCAGATCATTCATAATTATTTCTCGAGTGAACCTGTGTATAATGGCAGTTAAGCCAGAAGTGATGACTTCCTGCTTCATTTTTTTAGGGAGAGGCATAAAATGTATCACTCACTTCCTTTCAGAAGTGATGCTTTCATAAGAACAGTTGTTATAGAGGTTTCCAGAAATAAAACTGGGAAGAGCCTGGTTACATACAGGAAAGGTACCTCCCTTTCATAACAGCTGTCTGAGGGCTAAAGTAAATCACAGGAGGCATATGTAGCACCCAGCCCATTATTACTAATCCAAAGAGTCATTTTGCCAAAGACCAAAAGTTTGCTTTGCCTGTTTTCTAATTTCACTGTTTTCCATACTCTCTTTTCACATCTTTAAATTTTAAATTGGAATTTTTTTTAATGCTTTAAAATGAAAAAATTTAAATGTACTTAATTTTAACTTTACATAGTACCAGTTAAAATTCTCCTTAGGACCTTAAGCTGCTTTAGGAAAGAAAAGTGTTATGTAAGTGAAAGAAACAATTGGACTGCCCCCAAATTTTGGTCAATGCTTGTTACAAGAGAATTTTTACTGAGAACTTGGAAAATTTTGCTTTCTAATGGTTCTATTACATGCAGATCTTTTTTATGCTTGTTTTTTCAGACTGTAAAAGAAATCTGTAATGATCATATTTTCAATATATATTTTTGAATAGTTTTGGTTCTTGAAATTGTAATTATAAAAACCTCTATTTAAGGCCTTACTTGATCTAGGTAAAAGATTCTGTGATGATGGATTAGTTTGTTTTCCTTGCATTTTTCAGTGTAGTAGAGATTATATTGAGTGTAAACTTTCCCAGTAAATTCCTCCCCAGAATTAGGTAATTTTAAATGGCAAAAACTTTTAGCTTAGTGACAGCCACATATAAGACACTTGTATTTTAATAGCACATCGTCAGTTCTGTTTGTAGTGGTTTTGTTCTATAAAGACACCACAAACACTGAATTAGTGATATTGAACCATCGTCCTGAGGGAGACACAGGGTTAGGTTCCTGTGAGCCTCAGGTCACGTTTTCATCAGCCAGTCAATAGCCTTGTTTGATTATGTTTCTATTTAAAGACACCCTATTTAATATATATCATTGATTCATTACCATTAACCCTTGGCCACAAGCACTCAAGCCTGAACAGAGCTTATGTAACATTTTTTCTCCATGAGGCACATCACAGTCTGCTTGTACCTAAGAACAGACAGCACTTGGCACTGTGCTTGGGGGCCGTTTGAAACAGTGCAAGTACCAACAGAAAGCACAGAGATGCAGACTCCATGGTGCTGAATAGGTTGCAAAAAGGATACTTGTTTATAGTATGAGAACTGAAACAAGAAGGCTGAGTAGTGCCTTGATCAGCCTCAGGTGGAGCATGCGAGGTCACTGGCAAAGACCAAGAAACTGCCCCAAGTAAGAAGTTTATGATTACAGATGCACCCTATGGAGTAGGCAAAATCTTGGATACAGAATCTTCAAATAATAAGGATTGACTGTAATTGTTTTAAAGAAGCGTATGGTTGCACACTTCCAGAGTATTCAGATCTAAAGGAAAGTTTCTTATATTTTCAAGGATGTGGGAGTTTTTGGTTAAGACAAATCACCCTCACAGTTTTCATGTTGTCTTGTCCAGTGGAATCAAACTGGCTGCTTTCAGCCTGTCATTTTGTTTTCTCCCCTGCAGGGAACAACCCATCTTCAGCACTCGAGCTCATGTCTTCCAGATCGACCCAAACACAAAGAAGAACTGGGTGCCCACCAGCAAGCATGCAGTTACTGTGTCTTATTTCTATGACAGCACAAGAAATGTGTATAGGATAATCAGTTTAGATGGCTCAAAGGTAAGCTCCATTTACTTTAAATAACCTTGCTGTTTTGCTTTATACAATATTCATTTTAGTTTTATTCAGAAGATTTTTATCTACAGTAAAATAAAACTTTTTCTTTTCAGTTTTTAAAACCTACCTTTTAAAAAACAAAATCGATTAATTTTAGGGTAGCAACTTTTTCATCCACTAAATTACTTCGATTAACCACCTTATATATATATTAAGTTGAGGGCTTCCCCCATGGCTCAGTGGTAAAGAATCCACCCGCAGTGCAAGAGACACAGGCGACATGGGTTTGATCCCTGCTTGGTCAGGAAAATCCCCTGGAGGAGGAAATGGCAATCGTCTCCAGTATTCTTGCTGGGAAATCCCATAGGATTTCCAGACAGAGGAGCCTGGTGGGCTACAGTCCCTGGGGTTGCAAAGAGTCAGACACGACTGAGCACTCATGCATGCATGCAGGCATATATTGAGTTACATGATAAAATATTCTACAAATTTGATTTCAGTATATTTGATAAGTACTCATTGCATATCTGTTCTGTTGGGCACTGTGCTAAGTGCTTGGAATAGACACAGTTTCTACTCTTGAGCATGTAATCTAATGAGGAACTAGACTTGTTTTTAGATATACTTCTATAATGGCAGTTCAAAATTCCTCAATCATAGGAAGTCTTTCTATATTAAATTCAGTATTCAACAATAAAGTCAACATCCATTATTCAGAAGAGAAATGTATGGAGAAGACCTCTTTTTATTTTTTAGGAGAGGCAGATAGTAAAATGTTTAAGAGCATGGACTGCCTGGGTTTATATCTCAAATCTACCATCTACTAAGTTTTTGATTTGGGGCAAATTGTGTGTTAACTTCTCTCAGTTTCATTGTTTTCACCGCAATAGTGGTTGTAAGGATTGAGTTAGTATCTGCAGAGCACCTGGTTAGCTCAGTGCCTGATGGATAGTATACCCTTCAAAAAGGGAGAAATTCCATTTTTTCCTCAGTGAATTTTGAATAATACACGTAGATAAATACCAGACACTAATTCCTGGATATTGTCTGTAAAAAGATGAGGCCTCCATCCTTCTCCTTCAAGCTTTCTTAATGTCATGAATCTCTTCTCCTTCAAGCTTTCCTGATGTCATAAGACCTTTCCATTCCTAGGAAATTTTTGCAGTGCAGTGTAGGGTTAAGACCACAGAATCTGGAGCAGGAACATCTGGTTTGAATATTTACTTTAATACTTCCTAACCACGTGACCTAGAACAAGGTATTTAGTGTCTTCATGTCTCAGTTTTCTCATCTGTAAGAAAAGAATTAATATAAAAAACTACATCATTACACCATAGGATTATTGTGAAGATTAAACAAATTAATTTAGGCAAAGACACAACATATATATAGTAATCACTATACAAACACTGCTATTGTTACTATTAGTTTTATTAGGCTATTAATTACATATTGTGTAGTGGTTTGAGGGAATAAAAGATAGTTTAATTTAATGCTCAACTTTTCAGTCTGTTTTGTCATGTGCTCATCCCTTATCTCCTTAACTGGGTTATAGGACCTCAGGGGCTGTGTGCACTTTGTCTTGTACGTAAGTAACTAACATGTATTTATTTGAATAATTGGTCCTCTTTTCATTTTTACTCAGATTTATAGGACTTGGGAAATAGCAGCAATTAATTTCTGTGAAGTTTTCTTTAATGAATAATTTTGCAACATTTTGTAACTTTAGTGAAATTAACAGATGTTAATTATTATAATCTCAGACTCTAGAATGTTAAAGCATTTGTTTTCCCTGACTTGAACCTTCAGTTCTGTGTAACTTGTATTTGTCTCTCGGCCCAAATAACAGATGAGATGTGGTTATTAAGAGGGCAGTTAAATGGTATATAAAGGTATAGTAGGCCCAAGTCCATTGTGATTAAATAATCCTCATGTGTTTTTCTTTCTGAAGCAGTGTGAACTATTGCTTCTGTCATTTCCATTTTTGAATGTACTTTGCAGCTTGTAATTATGAGGCTCTTATATAACTCAGTGAAAAAGTTTGTTTGTTTTTTTTTTTGGTTTGTTTCATTTTAACAAAATCTACCTGCTATACCAGAGTTATGTTTTCTATCACATTTTCCATTATCTAGTTATTTTTTAAACTGATGCTATTAACAAAACAATAGAATGAGAAACACTAGAGATCTCTCCAAGAAAATTAGAAATACCAAGGGAACATTTCATGCAGAGATGGACACAATAAAGGACAGAAATGGTATGGACCTAACAGAAGCAGAAGATACTAAGAAGAGGTGGCAAGAATACACAGAAGACCTATACAAAAAAGATCTTCATGACCCAGATAATCACAATGGTGTGATCACTCATCTAAAGCCAGACATCCTGGAATGCAAAGTCAAGGGGGCCTTAGAAAGCATCACTACGAACAAAGCTAGTGGAGGTGATGGAATTCCAGTTGAGCTATTTCAAATCCTAAAAGATGATGTTGTGAAAGTGCTGCATTTAAGATGCCAGCAAATTTGGAAAACTCAGCAGTGGCCACAGGACTGGAAAAGGTCAGTTTTCATTCCAATCCCCAAGAAAGGCAATGCCAAAGAATACTCAAACTGTTGCACAATTGCACTCATCTCACACGCTAGCAAAGTAACACTCAAAATTCTCCAAGCCAGACTTCAACAGTACATGAACCGTGAACTTCCAGATGTTCAAGCTGGATTTAGAAAAGGCAGAGGAACCAGAGATCAAATTGCCAACATCTGTTGGATCATCCAAAAAGCAAGAGAGTTCCAGAAAAACATCTACTTCTGCTTTATTGACTATGCTAAAGCCTTTGACTGTGTGGATCACCACAAACTGTGGAAAATTCTTCAAGAGATGGGAATACAGATCACCTGACCTGCCTCCTCAGAAATCTGTATGCAGATCAGGAAGCAACAGTTAGAATTGGACATGGAACAACAGACTAGTTGCAAATAGGGAAAGGAGTACATCAAGGTTGTATATTGTTACCCTGCTTATTTAACTTATATGCAGAGTACATCACGCGAAATGCCAGGCTGGATGAAGCACAAGCTGGAATCAGGATTTCCGGGAGAAATATCAATAACCTCAGATATGCAGATGACACCACCCTTATGGCAGAAAGCGAAGAAGAACTAAAGAGCCTCTTGATGAAAGAGGAAAGTGAAAAAGTTGACTTAAAACTCAACATTCAGAAAACTAAGATCATGGCATCTGGTCCCATCACTTCATGGCAAACAGATGGGGAAACAATGGAAACAGTGACAGACTTTATTTTGGGGGGCTCCAAAATCACTGCAGATGGTGACTGCAGCCATGAAATTCAAAGACGCCTGCTCCTTGGACAAAAGGCTATGACCAACCTAGATGGCTTATTAAAAAGCAGAGACATTATGTTGCCTACCAAGGTCCGTCCAGTCAAAGCTATGGTTTTTCCAGTAGTCATGTATGGATATGAGAGTTGGATTATAAAGAAAGCTGATCGCTGAAAAATTGATGCTTTTGAACTGTAGTATTGGAGAAGACTCTTGAGAGTCCCTCGGACTGCAAGGAGATCCAACCAGTCCATCCTAAAGGAAGTCAGTCCTGAATATTCATTGGAAGGACTACTGCTGAAGCTGAAACTCCAATACTTTGGGCACCCGATGTGAAGAACTGACTTGTTTGAAAAGACCCTGATGTTGGGAAAGATTGAAGGTGGAAGGAGAAAGGGACAACAGAGGATGAGATGGTTGGATGGCATCACCGACTCAATGGACATGAGTGTGAGTAATCTCAGGGAGTTGGTGATGGACAGGGAGGCCTGGAGTGCTGCAGTCCATGGGTTTGCAAAGAGTCGGACACGACTGAGTGACTGAACTGAATTGAACTCAGTTGAACTACCACAGTTCCCCCATAGAAGTAGTTTTTTGGTTAAGTGCTGGTAGTTGATTTGATGTAGCCAAACGAACGAGTTTCTTCTTTCTACCCTCGCTTCTGTTTCTGCACAACAGTGAGCTGGGAAGACTTTTCGGTGCTCCTGATTAGAAAATGTCCATTGGTTTCTCACGTAGGGCCTTTACTGTGCATGTGAAGTTTGCTCAAAGGTTTTCTAATCCTGTTGCCGACATGGGCATGGCCGGGGGCCAGGATCAGGGCACTATGTGTCAGTAACGACCCAGCATTTCTACTGCTCTTCCTTGAAAAAAAGAACTATGGGATTGAGAGACATAGGTATTAATTTTAAAAAACTAAATTTTTAAAAAGTGAATTTATAATAGCAGTCTGTTCTAAGAACTCTAATAAATTATTTTAAATGCAGAATCATCTATTATTTTAGAATTTTCTTCACTGATTAAAGAATCCCAAAACAAGTCATATGCAGGCAAGGAAAGATTCAGAAAGCAAATTAAAACGGAGCTCTTAAACATAAAAGCAGAAAGAAGTTAATTTGAAATAGCAAAAAATAGGTCAGTAACCAGCAGCAGCAGTATAAAGAACCCTCCTGCCAATGCAGAAGATGCAGGTTCGATCCCTGGGTCAGGAAGATCCCCTGGAAAAGGAACTGGCAACCCAGTCCAGTATTCTTGCCTGAAGAATCCCATGGACAGAGGAGCCTGGAAGGCTACAGTCCATGGGGTCAAAGAAGAGTTTAGACTTAGCGACTAAACAACAAATCAGCAGCACACGGGTCACGTCCCTTACATGCTTTATAAATCCAGTGGTTGCCTCACTGTGTGAGAGTTATTAGGATCAGCTGTAAGATACCCGTGTGTATCCTTGGAAACCCTCAGATCTAAGTTGACAAGTACCCCCCTTGGCGAACCCTCAAGGACCACCAAATCTAGCCTTGGTCTTCCTGTCTCTCGGGCTTTATCCCATCCTGGTCTGTGGTCTTCTCAGCACTTACTACTCTCTGAAATCTCATTGCTCAGCTACTGGTTTGCTTGTTCATCAGCCAAGTCTTCTTGCTGTAGAATGTAATGCATAATCATGTTGCTTCTCACTGTTGTATCTCAAGTTCCTAGAATTGTGCTAGGCATTTAGTAGTACACACACAAAAAGTTGCATGTTCAAACGATTCCTTACTATTAGTATATTCTTTCCCACTTAATCTTTCATTTGATGACAACCCTGCACATTATGCCCTTTGTGATCAAGTGGCTCAGACAATAAAGAATCTGCTTACAATGCAAGAGACCTGGGTTCGATCCCTGGGTTGGGAATATCCCCTGCAGAAGGAAACGGCAACCCACTCCAGTGTTCTTGCCTGGAGAATCACATGGACAGAGGAGCCTGGGGGGCTACAGTCCATGGGATCGCAAAGAGTCAGACATGACTGAGTGGCTAACGCCACATGTTAGAGCAATTGTTAGCTACATTTTATAGGATCTAGAATGACATGCTAGGAAAAACAGCTTTTGAACCAAAGGATAAGGCAATATATTAGTATATAAATTTTGTCAGAGGTAAAAATGCTTATCAAGAGGAAGGGCTTTCATGTAGCAACAGATAACATGACTACTGTCTGAGAGAAAGCAAGGCACTACGCTCTTACTGTCTACTTTAGTAGGACAAGTATCAGGCACTCATTATAACTTCATCAATACCTCATAGTGAATAAATATTTACATTTTTACTGTTCATGTGGTATACAGATTTAGCTATGTTCTGAAAATGCTTCATTTTTATTCAGAATTTAATAGTTCACCAAGTAACTGCTTATGGATTTGATAACATATCTGTTTTATTATTTGGAGAAGGAAATGGCAACCCACTCCAGTGTTCTTGCCTGGAGAATCCCAGGGACGGCGGAGCCTGGTGGGCTGCCATCTGTGGGGTTGCACATAGTCGGACACGACTGAAGCGACTTAGAGCAGCAGCAGCAGCAGCAGCAGTTTTATTATTACTGAGATCACTTTGTCATCTCAATCTCAATTACAAAGTCATTAGACTTCTTAACTAAAACTGATTCTACCCTTTAGAAGTACTGGCAGAAGGACTGAATGAACTTAAGTTAATGTGGTAAAGGACAGTTGACATTCATTAAAGTGATCAGTGAAGTTAATATTTAATAAAATAATGCTAATTTTCTAGCCTGCCGGACTCCTCTGTCCATGAAATTCTCCAGGCAAGATCACTGGAGTGGGTTGCTATTCCCATCTCTAGGGGATCTTCCAATCCAGGGATCAAACCTGGGTCTCCTGCATTGTAGGCAGATTCTTTACCATCTGAACCAACAGGGAAGCCCAATACTAGTTTTCTAAGGAACTATAGTATAATAAAAAATGATAGTGATTCTCATTAACATGATTTTATACCACTTTATACATCAACAAAGTATATATTTAAGGGTTTGTTTTGCTCTTGAGTAGAGGAAAACAGTAAATGACTGAAAATCTTTTCTGTATCACAGTATATTTCAGGTAAGTTGGCTTTAAGAAAATTCTTGATGGATTTTTAGAAAATAGTTTTCAAACAAAATTTGGTGTCTGCATTTTTGTAAGACGCTGTTGGGAGGGAGACTTTACTTTTAAATAAGCAACTGCTAAAACCTAACTTGCTTCCAGTGAACATCACCTAGAATTCATAGGTAGTAATCCTAAATGTTCAAAGAGAAGACACTGACCACATTATAAACTCTTTAAAATTCTGTGCATTACAGGAACATTTATTTTGCTTGTTAAGTGTTGGAATTTGTGAAAGAGTGCCATTGTATTTATAGTTCTATTATTACCATATTTCCACATTATCACTTATAATGTTAAAAATTGTTTCTCTAACTCTCTTCATATACTTAACATTGTGGTTCAACAGGAATCCTAAGTTTTTATGTAACTGAGTAGTCCTGTGCTTGATTGTCTATTTGCGAATTTTTGGCCGGTTCCTCATACTTATTTTATTTTTCAGGCAATAATTAACAGCACCATCACTCCAAACATGACATTTACTAAAACATCTCAGAAGTTTGGCCAGTGGGCCGATAGCAGGGCAAACACTGTTTATGGACTGGGGTTCTCCTCTGAGCATCATCTTTCGAAAGTAAGTTAAATCATAAGATCCAAGTGGAAATCTGCATCTTCTGGTCAGACATCTTACGTATGTAATGGAGAATGGAGAGTATAAAATACAGGAGAAATTTCTTTGATATTTTCGGAACAACTGTAGTGACTTTAGAGCAAGAAGTGAGAGATCAGTAGATTCCACTGTCAACTGGAAACATTGTTGTATACATTAAATGCAGTCACCATTGATTGCATGTGTTGTATTGACATTTGTGTGGTTAACTAGGTATGATAGGAAATAAAAGGTGGGAATTATCACTTTAATATGGACTTTGCTTGGTGGGTAGCACCTTTGATTGATGTTCTGCAATATAGGTAAACACCAAACTCTTCTGAATTGTGGAAACTCAAGCTGATAGTGGTATTTCAGCTTTTTGACATATAAATTCTGTTTTATGCTTTCGGTGAGAATAACTCTGAGCTCTCTGATACAACAGAGAGTAAGATCTAGGAGACACCCTGAGGAGTTCTTGGAACCAACCAAGTAAATTTCTATGGCTAGAATGGCTGATAAAATACAGAGCATCACCTGGGCAAAATACTGGGAAAAAAACAGTTGTCCTGCATAGAAACAAAAAGCCATGAAGTGTTCATACCAGCCACGTCTTGAGTTCTTGTGGCTGTCACAAAGAAAATGCTTATAAGGAGAAGGAAACAATGGCAGGATAGCAAGATGATCAAGGGGATGATTGCTACCTTTATACTTCACATTTAGTGCTCACCAGACCCAGAGGGTTATGTTTACAACTTCTCTGTTTGAAGTATTCAGTTAAAAGAATAACCCTACATCTGAACCATATTTTATGCATGCTTTGGTACACATCAGATCCGATGACCTGGGAACTGGAATTGCTCAAGTGCAGGGTAAGCAGGCTCTTGTTGGATGCACACTGGTAATACTTAACTTAAACCCCAGCTGTTCGTTACAGAAATCATTCAGATTCTTAAAAATCAGTTCTTTTTAAAAAATCTTACACTTTTGTGAATATTTATTGACTTGGTTATAATTAGTTCAGTAGTTAAAATAATCTTTCTTTCCTTTGGTTTTAGTTGTAAAACTTCCTGAACGTTGTTTTCAAGTGCTTTTGTTATCTTTTCTTTAATATAAATTAGAGTTGAAAGCTCAGTTTTACGACGGTTTTAACTTTCATCTTGATGACTATAAGTCATTCTCTGTAAGATAATTAAGACAAACAAGTGTCACCTAATTTCGCTTCTCTTACACCCACCATATTCTCCAAATACATTTCGAGAACTGTGGTAAAAGTATGAGTTTTAGCCTCAAAGTATTTCGACAAAGCAGGGACATAGGCATCCAGTTAAGCGTTGTCCCTCCATAAACAATCCCCTCAGGAAATTACACATTTATTCTAATATTTTTGCCATTACTCAGAACCTTTTTGGAACTTTTCTTTTGGAATTGTCTATTAAACCCTATAGCAAAAACATTAAAACTATGATTATATTACACTTGCTGAATTTCCTGACAACAAAGGAACTAGGTTGTGGATTAATTTCTCAAACTTGCATGAAATGATTTTTGAACCTGAGTAATTTTTTACTATATTAAGTTAGTTCTTTTTTATAACTACATGTTTCAAGTTATGGGCAAAAGCTAATGTGATAAGGAAATAGTTTATTAAAATCTGTCAATCATACTGTTTCCTCTTATCTGATATTTTTTCTGAGAATGGCGTTTATAGTTAAAGAATTTGTTTTTCCTCTTTAAAGTTAGTGTATATTTCTGACCATGCTGACTGGTAGTGAGTCCTAGTACTGAATCGTGAAGGTGGATTGACTATTAGGAAGCGACCCATTAGCTCCTGGAGTCAGCCCTAGTGTATTTATTCACCAGACTTGGCTCCAGGAGCTTGTGATCAATCTCTTCAGAATGGTTTGGCCCCAAAATAACAAAACCAATAACAAAACCATGACTTATTTTCCAGGCAACCTTGAAGATTAAGGTTGGTGCTTTGTAGGGGCCCCAAAGGAGTATGTAATCTTTTACATAAATGAAGCAAGCATGGAAATATTCTGGCTTGTTTTTATCACTAAAAACCATCCATGAAACAAAACATTATAAGAGATTAGCGAAGTCTCTGCAGGCAGTTGTAGACAAGGTGCTCTCAAAATGCAGAGAGCAGGAGCGCTGAAAAGAAATGTGTGGTCTCCTAAGGTTGACGGATGAGGAAAATTTCAACTATGCTTGGATTGTTAGAGTGCTTTCCAAGTGGTATTTTATTATCATGGAAACCTAAGTCTATAAAAATTAACAGCAGCTTTGGTCTTTATGAAGTTGAGAAGAGTTTTAAACATTAACTACCTTGGAATGCCAAATTAGTATAAGAAAAACTTTATGTACTAGTTCAAATTACATAAAGACTAATTATGGTTTTTCTTTTATTTCATTTCCAACAATGTGAATGTGACCTTTTTAGCTCTATATTCAGATTTTTTTTAACAGTAATATGATATTCTCTTCAATTAGATAAGTATAATAATGCAGATTCAGTTTCCTGATCTACAAGTTATAGGTGGGGGGGGAGGTAACAGGTTTAAGGTAAGAAGGAGAGTTGTTATAACAGCTTTAATTTTGACCTTCTTCCGTTTCTCTGCAGTAGGTCAGAATATCATGAGCCTTTCCTTCCAAAGCTTTCCTTCCCAAGATACAAGTGAAATTGGGGTTGGTTTATCAGGTTTGAGAGGGACCTGTAATTTCATGTTTTTATTGCCAACTCTAATAGATGTTTAAAGTTGCACAAAGGTTTTCAATTTTTTGAAAAATCTGGTTATTTTGTAGCCTTAGCTTATTCTCTCTGAGAACAGTGGGAGAGTAATTTCCACTTCCAGTGCATAAAGAGATACTGTTTGTAGCTATGACCTTTATTTATTAGATTACCTTGAGTTCCTAAGAGTTAGCATTTCACAAAAGTAATTTTTTAAATTGTTACCAATCTTAAAGACCTTCGTGGGGACCTGCTTTTCCTTTCTGCTGCTGTTTAGGAATCTTTGGTAATCAAAATCTACCAATGTCAGTCAGTGACAGTAAGAAATGTTGCTGTTTGTATTGCTGAAAATAAACTGCCTCAGGTAATGCAAGAGTTAATATCCTAGTAAGAGTTAAAGGCCTGCTCCAGATACAGAGATGTTTAGGAGTGGACACTTAGGTGATTTAAATTTCTCTGTGATAAACAGTGTGCCCATCTTTACTGATTTCACTCCCAACCTCCAGCCCCGTCCCCTACCTTGGTCTTAGTAAAGTATATCTGAACAACCAAGGAGGGACATACAAAGCTAGCTGACACCAAATTCTAACTTAGTTGTATCATGATGTTTTTGAATGAGATTTGTCAGAGTACTTTATGGTATGCAAATGTTTGATATTAGGTTTATTTTCCTGTCATTTTCATATTACGCCTGTAATTGATTTGAGAGCTAAGTTGCTTGTATACGAGTCAATTATTCAGTAGAATGGAAGAAAATTAGGGTAAAAGTGGGCATTAAGACCTATTTTTATTTGGTTAATGTATGTAGTCTTTCTGCATTCAGTTTGCAGAAAAGTTTCAGGAATTTAAAGAAGCTGCTCGACTAGCAAAGGAGAAATCACAAGAAAAGATGGAACTTACCAGTACACCTTCACAGGTGGGTATCTAGTTTCTATTCCTTGTTCATTTTAGATGATATGCTTTATGCCAGAGATAAACTTAGAAAAATAATGGCAAAGTTAAGGTGATTTTCAAAGTGGACATAGAAATGCACTCTTCAGTTAATCTGTACTAGTGGAGAAAGGATTTTTTTCCCTTATATACTAATGTGTATAAGAATCTCATGGGGGGGAAATCTGTTTAGTAATTAAAAGTCAGTTTTCTAATATGCATACAACTTGAAAACAGTTGTACACAAAGAGCATAGATTGCCCTATTGTCTGTCTTCTGTCTTCCGTGATGATCAGTAGAGTGTGGCTGCAAGAGGAGATGTGGGAGAGGCTAGAGGAGATGTGAGAGAGGCTTGGGGAGACAAAAGTTTATTGTACTCACAGGTCCTAGAAATGTGGCAGGAAGGGTAACACCTTCTAGGGCCCCCAAAGTGGACTCTTCTCGGACACTCAGCAATGAATTGTCCGAGGAGACTTGTGTGCTGACAAAGCAAGAGACTTGATTGGGAAGGGGCGCAGCAGGCAAAGGGAACCCGGGAGGACTGCTCTGTCACGTGACTCACAGTCTCGGGTTTTCTGGTGATGAGATGAGTTTCTGGCTGTCTCTGGCCAGTCATTCTGACTCAGGGTCCTTCCTGGTGGTCCATGCATTGCTCAAGCAAGATGGATGCAGCGAGAAGGATCCTGGGAGGTGGTGGGACAGGTGACATCTCCTTTTGGCTTTTCCTAAATTCTTCCAGTTGGTGGTGGCTTGTTAGTTCCATGTTCCTTACCAGGACCTCCTGTCATAAAATAATTCATGCAAATGTTACTATGGTGCCTGGCCAGGCTGGTTAGTTTCATTGTGTTTCACCTAACAGGGGGCATGGCACACCTCTAGAAGGCAGCAGGGACACCTCAGGTGGGGCAGCAGGCAGAAAGCAGGAGTATAGGAGAACACCAACCAAGGCTAGAGCCTGTACTGGGGTTTCTCTCGGGAACGGCAGGCAGGGTGAACAGTTTAGGATTGACTAGTCTGCATGATTTCAACTGGCTCTAAACCATAAGGGGCGGTTCCCAGTTGCCTAACACCCGGCCCTTGGAATGTTGTCTCCCCAAATTCAGGGGCCCGATAAAAGAGTATTTCCTGGACTGGTTAATTTACATATCAAAAGCATGCTCCCATCGTAGCCCCCTGCTATCTCTAAGAACTGGCTAACTAGAAAGCTTTTTAAGATGTCATCACAGTATACAGAAAAAATATATAAACAATGTAGTTTGTTCTACCTGATTTTAAGATGTGTTTAAATCTGACAGTCAGAACATTTACATCTCAGCACTGAGACCCAAAGGTTGTAGGTTTTAAAAAGTATCACTTTTTCCTTTAACAGGTTAGTTAATACCTGCTACTTGCCCATTGTATTCTTCAGCTGGAAATTAATTACATCTCCAGATAAAATTCATTGAATAGCTACATTTCAGTACTTTTACAAAGGTTTTAATGTAATAATATGACTCAGAGAAGGCCAGTAACTTTTAGCTTTTTAATAATAGACTTTTCTAAAATTTTTATTTCAGTTGAAATCTTAGGGGTAAGGTTCAGCTTTATACTGGGTTCTTCTCCAGGGTAATTGTTTTCAAAGTGTACTTAGGAGATTTTATAAAAGGAAGGATTGGATGTTACAAATGTTTCTGTGGAATATGTCTGTAAGTAGCTATTTTACATGAAACTTTCTTAAGGAAGTAGATAGTGATTGCCTTGGAATGTTGTGACTAGCCAAATGATTGGAACATTGTAGAAAATATTTTGCTCTTCCTTCCTCCCCACCCCTGACACCCAACTCTATTTGGTAAACCCTACTGGTCTAAAGAGTTTTGAGTGTTTTCAGAGGAAAGGAGAGCTCTGTTAAGTATGCTTAAAGTACACATTTCCTCACAGGCTAAAGGTGAACTCTGGATTGAAGCCAAAGCTCCATTATTCCTCCTCTGTATTTGCAGACACCTGGAATAACATGAATGATCATTTTGAAACTTCCCTTGAATCTCCCTAAGTGCTATGATACTGTAGTGATACTTTTAAACATAAAAGCCTGTTTAAAATTTAGTGCCAGTACACATTGGGAGCTCTAGTTCCTCAAGTGAGTGATTCTAGTGCCACCTCAGGATGCTCCAGCACATTCAATAGAAGAATACTCCAAAGACTCTAATAAAATTGTAATAGATTACACTTTGCCATTGTACTTAGTTCCTGTTCTCTAATTGTAACTTGTTTTTGTTTAATTGGTCAGGCAATGTTACAAGTTGCTGCTAAGGTCTCTGCTTGTCTTTGGTGAAAGGAATGTCTTTAAGCTTTTACTTTCATCAGAGGAATCGAAGATGTTTATATTTGGAAAGTGCTGTGAAATACAATGAGTAAAGAAATGTCTTAAGTACACTAGCATTTGAGAACCGAAATATTCTGACCTCCATTTATCTTTTAAAAATATTTGAAGTCTGATTGTTAATTTACAGAAGCCAGAGAAATAGGGGGGAAAAGTATTTTCATTTCTCTTTCTTCTCCTTTCTTTTTTTGTATGACAGTCCCTTACAGAGGTCATTAATATTTCTGTTTTACTTTGAATCATGTAATCTCTGGGCACCCTGATTCTATTCATTTTGAGCTTGATTTTTACTGGTTTAATCCAATCTATTAAAATAACACTCTGCCTGGAGAACAGAATATTACTCAGGAATTCAGCAAAGGGAATCAAGAGATTAAATGTGATAATTGATAATAGTAGATAGTCACAGCTTTTGCTTTTATTCAAGGCTGTATTGCAGACAAGATAGGCATATGTATTTTCAGGTCAAATTTAGACATACATTCTTTTTCTGCCACTATGTGATCTTGAAAAATTTGCTTAATCCAAGTCTGTTTCTACATCTGCAACATGAATGTTACATTACTGACCTTACAGGATTGTTGGGTGGAATAAATATGATAATGATAATGTCATGTTGACAATGTCATTCAATAATGGTGATAGTGTAGACTCTAGAGCTCGGCTTTGGTCTGGACTCTAACCCTTATTAGTTTTCTGAGCTTAGGCACGTTAGTATTTTCTTTAATTCACAAAATGGAAATAAGTTATTTCCTTACAAAGTTGTTGTGAGAATTACAAAGTGCTTAATGTATAGTAAAGGCTTAATGTTAACAGTTGAGTTGTAATGTGACTATAATGGTGAAGATGATGATATAAAGCCTTGACAGTGTTATTTAGAAAAATACAGATGCCTTAATTAAATAAAGCCTACATCAAAAGCCCCTGGAAGACTTGTTAAAATACAAATTGCTGAGGCCCAACCATTTCTAAATTTAGAAGGGCTGAGATAGGGCCTTAGAATGTGCATTTCTAACAGGTTTCCAAGAGATGCTGAAGACTGTTGATCTGGAGAATCACACTTTGAGCAACACTGCTGTAGATAAATCCTTCCATCTCCCTAAAGGCTTGTGATGAAAGGCGTCTGGCATTTAGAGCAGAGTTAGCCAATTCCCTCTTGGACTCTTGAGCTAAGATTGTACACTCTGTATAAATATGTGGTTGTGTTATAATCTTCATGTTGTCTTCATCCAGGTAACGTCTCTAGGAATACATGGACTCATGGGTTAGTTGTCAGGTTCTTTCACATCTTTCTTTAAATAATAGACATTAATTTAAAACTTTTTCTCTGTTGGAGATCTTATGTCCTCATGTTTCCATGGGACTCTTTTAAATAGTCAATGATATATAATCAAGAGTGATGATTGACTTTAAACCTGAAATTTCTTACACAGTTCAGAGTTGCAAAATACTGTATTTCCGTTAACTTAATAGAGAAAGGGGCTATATGATCAAATAATACCCAAATGTTTCTTCATTGGAGTTGAAAAAAATTAACTTTTAGCTGTCAGTTGACTAAGACTTTTAAACTGAGAAAAATCTATTTAATTCCATCACTTGTTTGCAGCCAGGCAAAAGTCATGGGCTTTTTATTTTTCTCCATTTAATATGTCAGGTTGTGTAGCATTAAACATATTGTAGTAGCTATCTTGATTTAGATTTAGTATGTCTTAACTTTTTCCTCAAGATTTTTTAGAATTCACTGTATAGAAAAAATAGATTCTATGTGTGTGAGTGTGTGTATTCAGAGAAAATCAGTTTCTTTTTTTTTTTTTGGTAAATGTCATAATTTTAAAAATGTTCATTTTAGCAATAAATTGTATTTGTCCAAATGGCACTGGTTTCTTGTAAGTGATTATTAGAACCTCTGTGACTAGCTATTCAATCCTATGAAAGTCAGTTGATCTCTTTGGGCAGTGGTTCTTGAATCTATAAGGTCAGAGGTTTGACCTATATTGTGTATTAAGGACATTTCAAATGCAATAAATCTTGAGTGTTTTAGATTTTCTTGGTATAAATGGAGTTTCTTTCTAGTGCTTCTCCATGAGTAATAATTGTTACATAAAGTATATAAATTATCATAATCTAGATATCTCCTTATATCATCCTCTTTTTCTAGTTATAAGCAATTTCCTATATTACACATATTCATCTTGTTTCTATTTGAGGAGATCTTACATTCTTTGAGGTTGACAAATTATGACCATCCCCAGCCACTCCCCTGTTGAACACTAATGTTTTCATTTTCTTGCCTAACTTAGCCTAATATTTCAGTTTTGAAGTTTTATTGGTCTGAGATTGTAAGGGGTCCACCAAGCTGCTCTTTAACCGTCTTGTGCTGGGACCTTCCCTGGTTAATGGGTTTCTCAAATGACACCTCATTCTGATTTCTGATAATCTGGTGATGACAGTCATAAGCGTAAGTGTCAGAGTGAGCTTTGTTTTAAATTCCATCTCTTTTCCAGTGGGATAACTTAAATTCACTTTGATAGAAATAAAACAGGAAATTTTGCAAAGAGAAGTACTTTCATTATGAGTAGCAGGCAAGAAAAGCTGAAATACACTAACATCATTGTATATAATGTTACAGGAATATTTCCAATTACCTTTCTGAATGACTCTTAGAACTGAAAACTATGGCAGATAAAAAAATTGAGACTTAAGATTTCATTCTTTCTCTTCCTATCCTCCCATAAATAATAAATAATTATCTTGCAGCTTTGTCTTATTTTCTTTTTCTTCTCAAATAATTATTTGAACATCTAGCCAATTAATTGCTTATATAACCTGAAAGTTTTTTAGTTCTTTGAAGCTACATTTCTAAATTGTATGTTTACATTTTTAAATTGTATCATTTCAGATAGTTTTCTTGTGCATTGCTTTGCTTTAAAATTTTTTCTGTTTAAATTTCATTTTTTAAGTCTTTGATTCAAATTTCAGTTGAAATATGACCATATTTCATAAGTAAGCATATATCAGAGTCAGTTTTAACTTTTAGATTATCTTGTATATTTTAACAAAACTGTAACACTTTTTAAACCCCCATGCCGTTTTTTCTTTTTTTTTTTTTTAAAGGAATCAGCAGGTGGGGATCTTCAGTCTCCTTTAACACCAGAAAGCATCAACGGGACAGATGATGAGAGAACACCTGATCTGACGCAGAACTCGGAGCCGCGGCCTGAACCCACCCAGAACGCACTGCCGTTCACACATAGGTACAGATTCAGCTCAGCCGTCATGATTAAGTAACGTGTACAAACTCACTCGGTTTCAGATAAATCTTGCAAAGTTACAACCCTGAGTTAAAATTCCAGGTCAGACTTTTTATTTTTTTAACTCTTAACTTCAGAAAAGTTTTGCTGATTTATAGTTTATAGTTGCCTAGATGGACTGGAGTGGGCAATCTCCACTGCCTTTGTAGAAAGAGGGCTATTGAGCTAATTATACTACAAATCATTTTTCAGTGAGACAACATGTTATTGCAAATCTCCTCTATTTATTTCTTTACCCAGCCTGTAAAAGACCCTCTTTGTTAACCTGGTTTCCATTTTCATGTATGTTCTTGAGAGTTATAAAAATTTTTTAAAAATTAGGTTTCCTACTCTGAAATTAAGCTTTGCTGTCACTTAGAGGTGATCTCACTGTATGATTTCAAACAAGGAAACGGTTTATTGGTGTAACTTCCAGCATGAACTTGTTAATGTCAGACACTGACTTTTGCACATCAACTAACAAAAGATAAATCTTCACATGCTTCTGAATTTTAAAGAATTTGATACTTTAAAAAGTTGCGATTTATTCTAAATATGTTCCAAACCAGTTACACTAATTATTGGCCATATTGGAGTATTTTTAGGATGTAAGGAGATCTGAGAATCTGCAAATGTAAACGAATACCTATCAGTCATTGTCTTTATGTTTATCCTTCTTTGGAAACTTTTGACCTAGGTAGTTTTAATTAAAATTAAGAAAAAAGTTTTCCTTTGTCATTCATCTCTTTTTGGACCAGTTCAAAAAAATAGAATTCTTTAGCGTATTCAGAAGAATGGTGAAGTGAGATACTCCAACTCTTTTCATGAGAATTTTAATTTTGATTGAATTGGTTGAATATTAGGGGTACAGGACTAAACTTATTAGAGGCATTGAGGGACCTCATACTCAGCCCGAGGAAGAAGAAATTTAAGATTTTTCTTAGGAATGAATGGGGGGAAAACTGTTTGACTATGAGGCTATTCCAGTTTGTTTCTAAAAATGCAAATAATTTTGCATCAAAGAGGCACATTTTGGAGTTTTCATAGAGGCGATGCTCTAAGTATTTCAGGATAAGCGCATTCTCGTTGCTGTAGCTGTAAGAGTGACTGAATGTGTGAACATTTGTGGTTCATCCAGTCTGAAGACTGTATGTTTACACTGATAGTAAACCATACTAGTTTTTAAAATACACAGTTACTACTAAAGAGCAATGTGATTCATATGCAGTTTTAAAAATATTTGTATTGAGGAAAGCAAAAATTTCTTTCCTGTTTAGCACATCCAATTAGTAAATAGATGTAACTACAGTGAACATAATTATAAACTTGATTTCTTTGGCTAAAACTTAAACAAGACATGTGCATTGAATACTGTTGCATTAAGAAATAAGAACTTTTGTATTTATCATTGGTAAAGCTGTTTCTAATCTACTTTTTGCACCTAGAATTTTCTGAGTGTTTATTACTTTTCTAATCTTCAGTGCTTGGAATTACTAACTGTGACTGGTCATCTATTGATTTTCTCTGTTCTTGGGAGTCAAGTAGGAGTTACTTTCTTTGATGTGAAGATACAGCTTCTTTGACTACTGGAATATATAGGTTAGCCAAGGAGATATTTGAGTTCTGAAAATGAAATTTAACAGGTCAATTTTAGCTTTTGATTATATTAAAGGCATTATGCAATCTTAGAGTTTTCTTATTATATAAAAAGTACTTTAGAGTTTTAGAAGATTTATCGTCTGAACTTGTTTTTATTTTATATCAGTCAATATTAAGTTACTTGATTAAAATTAAAATTTCTACCTGAGACAGAAAACTGAATCATTTACAACTAATGTTAGAATATCAAAATAGCATTAAAGAGTTCAGAGATGGTGTAATCTAGGATTTTTCAAACTATAGTGGTTTGAAATCAACTTAGGTTATTCATTTCATTCTGAAAAAAATGAAATGTAAAATTAAATAGGAAAAAACAAAATAAAACTCAACATTAGGAGAAGAAACAGTGTTTCAGGAACATACATATTTTAGCGTGGTCTGGATTCTAGGGTAAAGCATCAAAGTTTGAAAGCCTGTGCCTTTGACACATTTCAGAAGTTGGATGATTTGTCCTAGGTTGCATGGGTTATTAGTAACAGCTTTGGGTTTACAGCTCAGCACTTTTGATCCTAGTAGGTCCTATTAAGTTAGTTAACAGTGCATTTTAGTCTAATCCCCAAAACAAGCACATTGTTGTGTCAGAAATTTAAAAACTGTTTCTATGTCAGGAAAACTATATAGAAATAAGATCAATGTTTCATAAATTACACAAAGAATATTAAAATAATTTGTCTTTAATCTGAAACTCACATATATTTAAACTTGATACAGCATCCTTTTTTACCATGGCAAAAAAAAAAACATTTAAAATCTGTGTTTTTAAGGCTTGCACATACTATTTTTGCCATTCTTCCTTGGTACTTATTTCAGCAGGAAAGAATGAACAGCAAAAAAGATATTCTGCCAACATTCCTCTGTTCTGGTTGATATCATTTTATTGCTAAATTAGGAGCAAAACCACTAGAACATCTATGTGTGTGTGTGTGTGTTTTTTAAAAGATGGAAGGATATGGGAAACAGTGATCTAGTCCGTCAAGTGGATTGAGTTGATTATAGTAATAGCTATTTAGCAAGCCAGCTTGTGCTCTTCTTAAAATTTAAGTTTTATGCCTAAATCTTACTGATTCATGAGTTAACATGCCAAAAAGAAGGCCCTGAGTTTTCATTCGGTCCTGAAAATTTAGTAATATATTTATAGTTTATTTACTCTATAAGCTTTATTTATTTCTTAAGAAGTACTACTTAGTTTTAAAGAGAAAAGCAAGATTGTTTTTGTTAAAGTTTAAAAAATAAAATTAAATTAAAAAAATAAATAAATAAACTTACACTAAGTTTCAAATGTATTTGAAAGAGATAATACTTGAGTGAACTCCCACGAACCTATCTCTGAGCTTCAAAATTTAGGAAAAAATGGCCAGTCTTGTTTCATTTCTAATCCTACCCACTCTTCCATGTTTGTATTTTTAGAGCAAGTTCCAGGCGTATAATTTCATTCACAAATACTTTTTTAAAATTACTTTTGTATTTTATTATTTACTAAGCCAGTACAACTTTTTATATCTAAATTCTATTTACTGGCATTATAGAGTTACCTTTATTTACTCTTTTCTTTGATTTTTTAAAAATTATGCTGCTGAACTAAATTTTAAAATGTATGAGCTGCTCGGTATTCCTTAGTCAAGTGCTACAGTACTTTTTTGTGTCCTTGTTATAAACTGTGCAAAAATATTTCCATTAAACAAGTTCTGATGAATTAACGCTTTTAAAAGTATATTGATTTGAATGCTTTAGAAGTCTGGAGATGTGTAAAATAGGAAGATTATGAGGATGAAAACATTTACTAATTTGGGGAAATAGTATTAAGTTTTACCTGAATTGCTATTTTTAGAAAATATTTTTTTTAACCTAACTGATAATATCCTTTTGGGACTGAACAGGTATACACTGGCCCACTGAAGTGTTCAGGGCTCCCTTGGAGGCTGTAGTCTTAGATCAGCCATATAGTTGACCTTTGAACAGCACAGGTTTGAGCTTACAGAGTCCACTGACAAGTGGATTTCTTTCAATAGTAAAAGTAACAGTAACACACAACCCTCAGTTGGTTGAATCCATGGATCTGGAGCCCAGGATACAGAGGACCACCTGGAAAGCTATGCATGGCTTTTTGACTGCATTGAGGGTTGATGCCCCTAACTCCCTGTGTTGTTCACGAGTCATCTGTATCCTAAATAAAATACTGTATGCTTGATAATATATACATCATCTATATATATAAAATATGGAGGACGGTTTTGTGTTCTCATTCCAGGAGGGATTTGTTTTCTTCATAGTATCAGCTATATGGAATTTTGGAATTGACTCGTTATTTCTCAATGAACTCTAGGATATTTTGAAAGATATAAAGCTATCTAAAATTCTCTCAGAAATAGTTAATTTTATAGTTTCCCAGGGCTGTTAGAGGGTAATACTGAAATGTAATGCTGAAAACTGCAATTTTTTATTTTGTTCATTGTGATTTGATGATTCTCAGATATATAGTAATATAGTGATAAATAGCTGCTGTTACATTTTTGAGAGTTGAGAGCAGATATGTGTATATAGCAATAGTTCATGAAGCTATTTTTATACTGATAAAGTTTAAAAAGTTTGATTATCTTAATGGAAAATTGGCTATTTGGAGCGCCTATTACATTTAAATTCTTCTAAAGTTTAGATAATGTGTTCTCATGGTGCTGCTAGAGTTGATGCATTTGGGGGTATTGCATGTATCTTCTGTTAAAGAGATTTTTCTGCCACTTGGTTTTTTTCCCAGCAGATGTTCATTAAAGGATATATGCAGAATCATTCCTCCTTAGTGTGTTGATTAGCTTTAAGTCAGTATAATGACAATTTTACCATAATCTGAGTGGGTTTATTCCACTTGTATTTAATAGATTAATTACTTCATTTATTATCAGTTTCCAAAAGCTACTATTTTTAAAACTGTGATTAGAGAGTTTTGTACATTTTCAGAAACTAAATTTCATTGGAAAATATACACGTTAAAAAGACAAGCAGTGTTTTATCTTGACTCGAATACATTTTGTACATATTTGAACATGATACAAACAGAAAAAAACTGTTAGGAGCTCTGGAGAACTATATTCTCCACAGCTGTGACATTTGTTTCTCTTTTCATGAATAACTTCTAGAGTTATAGAAAAAATAGTAAAATAGAAATAATTTCTGTGGACAACTCTTGTTTGAATAAAACTGTGTAAAGCTGGGGCTTGATTTCACAAGAAGTGCTTTATCATTGATAAAATTGTAGATAAAAAATGTAACTTGTAGGATTCCCCTTATAGTTGCAGTTACAAATATTGTTATTCTACCTCAAATCAAACCTCAAAATTAGAATTAGTTTTTCAAAATTAATTTGAAGGCCAAAACAGTTAGTGAGAGAGTGCAACTCAACATTGTGGAGATAGCAGAATTTCCTTTACTAATTGTAAACAGGTAGCATTTTGTGAGAAGTGCTATGGTAATTTGGCAGTATATATAGGTCTGCATTTTTCTGGGAACTTAGAAGTAATCCATGTATTTTCGAATAAGATGCAATAAAAGTATAGTGAAAAAGAGTGTTTACTTTATTCAGTTCAGTTCAGTTCAGTCACTCAGTTGTGTCCGACTCTTTGCGACCCCATGAATCGCAGCACACCAGGCCTCCCTGTCCATTACCAACTCCCAGAGTTCACTCAGACTCAGTCCATCGAGTCAGTGATGCCATCCAGCCATCTCATCCTCTGTCGTCCCCTTCTCCTCCTGACCCCAATCCCTCCCAGCATCAGAGTCTTTTCCAATGAGTCAACTCTTCGCATGAGGTGGCCAAAGTACTGGAGTTTCAGCTTTAGCATCATTCCTTCCAAAGAAATCCCAGGGCTGATCTCCTTCAGAATGGACTGGTTGGATCTCCTTGCAGTCCAAGGGACTCTCAAGAGTCTTCTCCAACATGGTTTTTACATATATATATATATACTTCAATTTCCTATCTTAAATTTTTAAACACTAATCTTCATTCTATTTTAATGTCTTCTAAAAGATTTTGAGGAAAATATAAATGTTTTCTAAAGCATTTTGGTTGGGAATTATCACTTAATATGGATTATTTGCAAGAAGAAAAGTACTATTCATATGAGATAATGACATTACTAACGTACCTCCAATTAGAGATTGTCCTTCCCCTTCCTCTCTGCCTTACCACTGAAATTAATGGGAAGAATTTTCACCAGTCCATCCCTTGGAATTGTTAGTTTGTATTTTCAGAGTTACTAGCTTGGAGCTAGGGGTGCTGTCGCTCACAAAGGAACAGATGTATCTTAGATTAATTATGACCTTTTTCCTGGGACTTGAAAAATTTTCCTGGGAGGACTTTTGAAGATTCTTTTTTCCCTCCATTTGTGTTCTCTGAAGACCGTGGTGGGGATTCCATCGGAAGGGCGGTGTGTGATGACGACAGTTAGACTCCAGGACTTAGGGGGAAACTCTCTTCCTTGGACTTGGCTTTCTGTCTTTCCTCCCGCTAGAATAGCAGTGTGTGAACAGAGGCAGAGGCCAAGCAAGCCGCATGAGTGTGACGCTTGTGATGTGTGGTATATGACAGTATGGAATTGCCAGGTCTGTGGGAATACATGGTTCATCCAAAGACACTACAGGTTTTAAAACACAAGGCCAGAGAAATGAAGATTATGTGATCTAGTTTAGATTTTAAAAAGGAATCTTTATGAGATATTAATATATATGGTTTAGCCCAAGGTAATGATTTTAAGCAAATTCCCACCTAGTAACATCTGTTGTCATAATGCCCTTATTAAGTTCTTGGTGGTGGTATTTGGAAGGATATGATTTGAAGATTTGGAATCCTGGATATTTACCCTTTGGTGACATACTACTCTGATAGGCATTATTACTACTCTCAAATACAAAAAATCTGACCATGTCCCTTCTCTCCTTAAAATATTTCAATGGCATGATGTATGTAGACCAGTCCATGGTCATCGGATGAGACTCACCCAGCCTCATCACCTTGTGATTTTGTAGCAGCTACTCGCATTTGCTTTTGGTCTTCCACTCCCAGGTGGTGCAGTGGTTAACGAATCCACCTGCCAGTGCCGGAGACACAAGAGATGTGGGTTCTGTCCCTAGGTCAGGAAGATCCCCTGAAGTAGAAAATGGCAACCCACTCAGTATTCTTGCCTGGAAAATGCTATGGACAGAGGAACCTTGTGGGCTGCAATGCATGAGGTCGCAGAGTCAGACCCAACTGAGCACACGTGCACTCCGCTTACAACCAAGCAGATGTGAGACTGCTCATCTGCAAGGCTTTGCTCCCTGGTTTTTTTTTTATGTTCTCCCTTTTCTTTGGAGTGACTGTATACACACACACGCACGCGTGCATGCACACACACACAAACACACTCCATGCTTCCTTGCACCCCACCTCTGTTTTTGTTGTTAGTTACTTAGTCTTGTCAGACTCTTTGTGACCCAATGAACTGTAGCCTGCCAGGCTCCTCTGTTCATGAGATTTCCCAGGCAAGAATACTGGAGTCGGTTGCCATTTTCTTCTCCAGGGGATCTTCTTGACCCAGGAATCAAATCCATGTCTCCTGCAAGTCTCCTGCATTGCAGGTGGATTCTTTACCACTGAGCCTCCTACCTCGATCTCTAACTTGATCACCAACTGATGAACCCCAGTATATCCTTATAAGTTCCAGCATTACGTCCTCTAAAAAGCTCTGTTTCATGTCTCCAGACTGAATTATATGTCTCCTCTATTAAATCCCTGTTGCCTCCAAACTGACATGTACAGGTTGACATTAGCCTCTCAGTCTCTCCTGGGGCAATGATTGTGCTTTATTCATTTATATCACCGATGATTAGTATACAGTAGGCATTCTTTAAACATATGAAGGGAACGATGTTCCTCCCAAAAATAGAGTATATGCTCTGAATGCCCTTGGTACAGTGCTTCAAGTATGGGGTTACACCTACAGATTCATAAGACATTAAGGCTAAAATATATTAATGAACTAGTTATGGTCTTTGAACAGCAGTCACTCTAATCAACTTAAGACTTGAGTTTAACAGAGTTAGTCTAATTGTCTTCAAAATCACATAACCCTCCAAGAGGGTTTGTTTTCTCTATCATGTTTCAGACTCTCCTTGTCTCACTTTTTTTTTTCCTATCGTTGTTCAACACATATTTGTCATCACTTGCTGAACTCCCGTCTAGAGTCTTAGCTTCTGGCTAAGCTTTGTTGAGTTGTATTTCTTGGTAGCGCGTACTGTTTCTAGTCATTAGGGCATGTAAGAGATAAAGAATAAATGTGTTGTGTGGAAAAATATGCATGTACTTTTACTGTCACTGAGATGACAGAAAGGGGTAAATAAGTTGGTGCAGCTTGATCATTAGCATAAAAATATCCCATATATATGTATTCACCTGAGCAGAGCTAACAGAGATACCCATATGAAGAATTACTTTACCTTTTAATTCTAGCAGGGTCTACTTAGCTATTGATATTCTCATTAATATTGTTAATAGCAGTTTTATTGAGCTACAGTGCACATACTAGACAATTCACCTATTTAAAGTATATAATTCAGTGATTCGGGGTACAACCAAAACTGTACAACAGAATTTCTACAATCATGACCACAATTTTAGAACACTTCATTACCTACCTGTAAAGCCTTTACCTTAGCAGTCACTTCCCTCTTGCCCTTCACACACGACCTACCTCCCCGCATCCTAGGCAATCACTCATCTACTTTCTCTTCTCTAGATTTGTCTATTCTGGACATTGTCTATAAATGGAATCACATGATACGTGGTCTTTTATGACTGGATTCTTTTACTTAGGATGTTTTCAGTGTTTGTCCATGTTGTAGCATATGTCAATACTTCATTTCCCTTTACTTCCAAATAATATTCTATTAACCCACTCATTAGTTGATAGACATTTGGATTGTTTCCACTTTCTGGAAGTTCCACCATTGTTATGAATAATGCTGCTGTGAACATTTATGTATGAGCATTTGTGTGGACATAGGTTTTCAGCTCTCCAAGTATATATCTAGTAGTGAAATTGATGGGTCATATGGTAATTCAATGTTTAACCTTTGGAAGGAACTGCCAGACTGTTTTGCAAAGCAGCTGCACCATTTTGAATTGCCCCCAGCAGTATGTAAGAGTTCCAGTTTCTCCACATCATCATCAACACTTGTTAGTTTCTCTTTTTTGTCATAGCTCTCCTTGTAGGTATGCTGTGGTATCTCATTGTGGTTTTGATTTTTATTTCCTTGATGGCTGATGTTGACCATTTTTTCATGTGCTTATTGGCCACTTGTATATCGTCTCTGAAGAAGTAGCTACTCAGATTCTTTGCCCATTTTTAATTGGGTTTTTATCTCTTTGTTGTTGAGTTGTAATTCTTTATATATTCTAGATGTTAACTCCTTATAAGTTGAATAATTTGTGGATAGCAATATTTTCTCCAATTCTGTAGGTTGCCTTTTCACTTTCTTGATGGTATCCTTTGCAGCACAGTTCAGTTCAGTTGCTCAGTCGTGTCCGACTCTTTGCGACCCCATGAATCGCAGCACGCCAGGCCTCCCTGTCTATCACCAACTCCCGGAGTTCACTCAAACTCACATCCATCGAGTTGGTGATGCCATCCAGCCATCTCATCCTCTGTCATCCCCTTCTCCTCCTGCCCCCAATCCCTCCCAGCATCAGAGACTTTTCCAATGAGTCAACTCTTCACATGAGGTGGCCAAAGTACTGCAGTTTCAGCTTTAGCATCATGCCTTCCAAAGAACACCCAGGGCTAACAAAAGCTGTTAATTAAGTTCATTTATCTTTTTTTTTTTCTTTTGTTGTTTTTGCTTATGGTGTCATATCTAAGAAACCATTGCCCATAGGCACAAAGATTTACACCTGTGTTTTCCTTGAGAATTCAATGATTTTTAACTCTTCTATCTAGATCTGGCCAATTTTGAGTATTTCCATATATGATGTAGGATTGAGTACTTCCATATATGATGTAGGATTGAATATTTCCATATATGATGTAGGATATGATTGCCCAACTTTATTCTTTTACATGTGGATATCCAGTTGTCCCAGCATCATTTGTTGAAAAAACTGTTCTTTTCCTACTGAGTTTTCTTGGCATCCTTGTGAAAAATTAGTTGACCATAAATGTTTATATCTGAACTCTCAGTTCTATCTCACTGGTCTGTCCTCGAGTTCTTCATTATGATAGCTTTGTAGTAAGTTTTGAAATTTGGGATGTGTTTTCACCTATTTTATCCTTCCTTTTCAGGATTGTTCTAACTATAATGAGTCCCTAGAATTTCCATGTGAACGTTTGGATCAACTTGTGAATTTCTATAAAGAAGTAAATTGGGATTCTGATAGGAACTCCACCTAATCTGTAGTGAAATTTGGGTGGCCATCTTAATGGGGTGTGTGTGTGTGTGTGTGTGTGTGTGTATGTTAGTCTCTCAGTCGTGTCTGACTCTTTGAAACCCCATGGACTGTAGCTGTCCAGGCACCTCTGTCCATGGAATTCTACAGGCAAGAATACGGGAGTGGGTTGCCATTTCCTTCTCCAGGGGATCTGATCTTCCCGACCCAGGGATCCAACTTGGGTCTCCCACATTGCAGGCAGTTTCTTTACCATCTGAGCCGCCAGGGAAACCTGTCTTAATGTTCAGTCTATCAATTCATGAACATAATGATGTTTTCCCACTTAGCTCTTCTTTAGTTTCTTTCAACAGTGTTGTTTAGTTTTCAGAGTATAAGCATTGTGCTTCTTTTGTTGAATTTATTCCTAAGTATTCTTTTTGATGCTGTTATTAATGGAATTGTTTCTTGTTTCTTCTTCATGCTGTATATAGAAATACAGTTGATTTTTTATAGTGATATTGTAGAACATAAACTTGCCAAACTCTAATTAGTTTTATTAGATTTTTAAGTAACATCCTTAGGATTTTCTATATACAAAATCATGTCCTCTGCAAGTAGAAATAATTTTACTTCCTTTCCATTCTTGATGCCTTTCATTTCATTTTCTTGACTAATTACCCTGTTTGGAACCTTAGTACGATGCTGAATAGAAGTGACAAGAGTGGACATCTCTGTCTTGTTTCTGATCTTAGAGGGAAAGCTCTCAGTCTTTCATCATTCAGTACACTATCAACTGTGGCTTTTCATATATATTCCTAGTTTCTTAGTTTTTTTTTCCATTACTCTTTAGTCTGATTGATTATAATGATTTCTTTCCCATAATTGGTAGCTTTAAGAATCTAAGCTTTGATAAATATAACAATATGCTTTTCTTATATTTACTTCTTAAAAGGTAATCAATAGTTTATTTTAAAGGGAAAAAAACCCCTCAATTTGAGAGGAGGGATTTTTCTTGTAAAATTGTTGTTATTTTTTTTAAAAGCCCATCACTGGGCCTCAGTTTTCATACATAAAAATAGGAAACCTTCCGGTTTTCTAGCTTTTTATCTCTAGACTATATGAAGAACTTTTATAGACAAGGGGATGGGAGTATATTTGCCTCTTAACTGATTTTGTTAGTGATATAGTTGACTCTTTTCTTCATATTTTTTAATTAAGAGAAAATAACTGATAAAAATGTCCTTTTTTAAAAAAAGAAAGAATGTAAATAATCTTTTAAAAATGATACCAGATAAAGATGAATCAGACGGTAAAGAATACACCTGCAATGCGGGAGACACGGATTCGATCCCTGGGTCAGGAAGATGCCCTGGAGAAGGAAAAGGCTACCCACTTTAGTGCTCTTGCCTGGAGAATCCCATGGACAGAAGAGCCTGGCGGGCTACAGTCCATGGGGTCGCAAAGAGTCAGAGGCGACTGAGCAACTAAGCAGGAATGCATGCACTGGATGAATCATAGCATTATTTCAATGAATGTAAAGCGTGTGCTTATTAAATATGAATAGAAATACACATAGTAAGTTATTCATTGTGAATAGCTCTGATTTCTAGTGTAAATATTACTCTAGAAAAGACTCATCCTCCGTTTTTCCTTGTTGAATTATAGAAATGTTAGTTGATGATTGTGCTAAGTGATCAGTTATGTGACCAGTGCTTCTTTTATGCCGATAGTGCTCTACTTAGTTTGCTATGAGGGGTTGCATTTCTGGATGCATATATTTTTCAGCTTACTTGTATGCTAACCTTTAAGCAACATAAAGATGTTGTAGTCATGCTGCAGGACAGTTTAAAACCTACCTGTGCATACAAACTAGAAAATTAAAAAAAAAAAAAGAAAATTAAGTCACTAGGTAAATGTAGTCAAATTTTTTTACTCTCATTTACTTTGGTAACCAAAATTATTTTTAATTTAAAATTTTTGACAGTAAAAGTTCTCCATGATACTTAATATGAAGCCTTAGACACAATTATATATAAATATTTCCTTCATAGCTGCTTTGGCGTCTAAAGGTTTATGGAAAAGCATGTTAGCAAAAGTGATTTTAGGAAGTATATTTGATCCTTTGACTTAATAGTTTTTTGTAATCGGATCATTTTAGGTTATGCTTTACTCACAAGTTAAATTACTATTAAAGAGGTGACCTAAAGCATCTCTGGCTCTGTGAAATAATAGATTTTTTTTCTCATGCGATATAGAAGATGAATATTAGTAGTTTGTTCAGTTACATGAAGAATAATATCACTGGGTATTTCTGAGTCCACAAACAGTGCTATTGTATAATGCCTCTTCATGCCTCTTCAACTTTTTTTAAAAGGTATAGCTAAGCCATCCTGTCACCATTACACATTGTCAGAAAGTCTGTTTCTTTATCTCAGAGGTCTCATAACCCACAGGACATATGAGGTGTCAGGCCCTAGACAAATATCACATTTTAGTGTTTCGAAGAGAAATAGGTATCTTGGGCAGAAACAATAAAGAAGAAAAGTTACATATCTAAGTGAACTCAATTGCCTTTCCCCCACTTCCCACTTTAAGAAAAGTTTCTGCTTGAACATTTTTTCTTTTTATGGGAAAGCTGGACTCTTTACATCCTGATAATCTACTGGAAGGGTGTTTGGGTTTTTTTTTTCCTTCAATTAAGATTTTTTTCCTACTATGGAGGGAGACAAGCTGTTTTCCTCGGTAGATGAGTTCTGTGACCACCTCTAGTTATGGAACATAGTGGAGGCACCGTTTCCATGGAAGAAGAGGATCTGCAGTTTATCCTAATTGAAAAGATCAAATAGTCCCTGACTGAGAGAGAGTAACTGATACGGATGAAACAGGACACTTTAAACAGTTCTAATCGTCACAGATTTAACTGTGAAGAGTCAAAAGAACTAGTACCTATAATGAAGATACTTAAATGTATGAGTTCCCCAGGATGCCTAGGTAGCATTTAAGGTATCTCTGAGTAGCGGAAGAAAGAAATGATTTGGCATGGCAGCTTGTATATGCTCCTTTGGTAAAATGCGATTATATTTGCTCGATCTAATTTTCAGAAGCCTGAAAGCCCTTGATGGAGAAAATTTTCTGCCTCTTAAAAATCAAAATAACTATTATTCCTGATAAAGATAGTGAAAAAAAGCAACCTAATTTTCCTAGACTTCAAGATAGCACTGATCTGTAGATGCTGTTTCTTTTAAGGCTTTGATGCAGCTATTGTTCTGTGTGTAATCTGATACTCTTTTTCTTTTGTCATCACATGAGAACACTCAACTCCCCACCTCACAGGGATGTTGTGAGGCAAATTTTAAATGTTCCTAAGAAAAGTGTAGAATTAATCATTTTTGATTCTCTCTTTGTTAGTAGTGTCCACAAACATAAGATTTTATTTTAAAATTTCCTAGTGCTTCCCAGTAGTTACAAATGGGTACTTATAGGTGTATTAAAATGAAAGTAGGATAATGAAGTTGTATTTGATCTTATCAGTGAGCATCCTTGTAAATAATTTAACTGCATGAAACGTTGCATTAATTTTTTTTTCAACAAAGAGCCTTTATACAATTATAATTAAAGAAAAGCTAAAGTAAAAGTGTCTGGTTTCCCCTTTTATTTAGTTGAGTTTTAATTACTCATGCCTTTTAGAAAAATAAAATGTAACCCAAACCATCAATTTCTAATGAGTAGAAAATGAAAAGTACAATGAAATAGATATAATCTAAAGGAAAAACTCATAAGAGGTGCCCAGAATTTAGGCTTTGAGTAAAATTATTATTAGGTAGAAGTTATTAGGTTATTATTAGGTAGAAGTTATTAGGTGTTATTAGGTAGAAGTGAAATTTTAGTAATATTTTCATTAAAAATAAGATTACTGTAGGAATCGAGATTTGATAAGCAGTTGCTTCACATCACAGCAAATAGAGAAAGAAAATTTGCATTATTAAATAAAGGAGGAATGTTTTAAGTATTAGCTAAAACTCATGCATATAAAATTCTTGTTAGCCTGCAACATATTTTGGAAAGTAGTTGTACAACATTTTCTCTTCCACATAAACCAACCAGCCCAATTTTACAAATCAAAGTTAGATGAAGCATGTAGATTATTGATAATGACTCCCAGAGTGAGATTCTTAAGTGCTATCAAATAATTGCTAGCAAATGTTTCTGCTGCTTTGTTTTCACTGTGTGCAGTATCAAAAGACAAATCAAGTGAAAGGGAATTTCTGAATTCAGGCTTATAATCTGGCATTTGTAAACAAATAATTTAGAAGATCTTTTCTAAATTACTGTATTATTTAAATGTGTGTTTTATAACTTATTCTATAAAAAATGGGACATTGTCCTAGGTTAAGTGTGTTTCTATCAAGAAATTATTTGAAATCAGAGTATTGCATTTTTTGAACTCCTCACTTAAAAAAAATTAATAGCTTTAGATGAGTTTTGTAAGCTTCACTTTAGCAGAGATCCTGCTGCTCCCTACTGTCATGCATGCCCCCAAATTCACTCACTCATGTTGTTTAAATTGTTACCCTCCTTAACTTATATAGGGGAGCTAACTATTGAAGGGGCCTTTCTTCAGCTAACTTGGTTTTATCCCTCTTCTCAACATTTTCATAATAAGCTCTCATTTAAGCATTTTATGTGTACATTCAGATCAACTACTGATATGAATCATATAAATTGGTTCATGGTGTATTACTCTTTATCACCTTTGATATGTTTAACACTGCAGGGAGAATCGTATTTTGGAAATCCTAACTTCATAATAATGAGAAGAACACAAACTAAACAGTTAGTTTGAGAATAACTATGACATTATTGATCAATTTTATGTATAAGCATTAATTTTTAAAAAGCTTCTTTAAGAATAATTTTGAACTTGGTTTCTCTTGCCCATACTGATTTTTTTTAATATCAAAAGTGATATATACATGTGTTCCTGTGGCAGATTCATTTTGATATTTGGCAAAACTAATACAATTATGTAAAGTTTAAAAATAAAATAAAATTAAAAAAAAAGTGATATATAATACTGAGAAGTTATTTTCTGATTTAAAAAAGTAGAGCACTTTCTTTTCCTCTCAGATATGGTAGCATATAATATAGTATGTACTCTTCTAACAAATCTGTCGTAGAAAGTAAACGTTTAAGTTGGTGAATACGTGCTTCAGAAATAATGAAGACATATAACCGCACTAGTCATCACCTTAACAGGATTCCTTTTTTGATCTTTAAAACTTAGAAGGGCTATCTTGCATCGGTGCCTGTTTTATTATGGGAACAGTTTATAAAATAGATCCTGAACCTGATATAATTCTAGAGAGACTAGTTTCCTGGGAGGAGGCGTGAATAATATAATGGTTTGTGATCATTTGTCGGTCTCTAAAAATAAAACGTGTTCTTACCATCACAGAGCTCTCAGAAATAAAAGGTGAACTTGGGTTCTTCTGACTATGCCACTGGTAGTATTCTTTCAAGAAAACGGCTTCATCACTAAGCTGGTTAAGCAAGAGGGGCAGGCGGGCTGAGTAATGACTGAAAAGGCCCTTTCTCTTGATTGTCTTGAAATGATCCTGCCTCAGTCCAGGAAACGAGTGAGATATCCTCTTGTGGTGGTCTGTGGCTGGGTGTGAGATTTAGTACTGAGTTTATAATCATTAAGAACATTGATATGTTACTGTGCTACATAAAAAAACTAGACTATGTAAGTCATTAGCCATCTTCGTCTTTAAATAGAACATTAAGAAAAAGAAGTGTCCTGTGCTTTTTGCATTATGTGCACACATAATTAAAAGTATTTAAATTCCTTCCAGATCGCATTATGGATTCAAAATGTGTGATTCATTAGTTATTACTTTTCAACAGTAAACTCATTTAAAATTAGAACACTAGCAGAGGAGATCACATAGTATTGTAATGTCCTTGGGTGGATTATTATAATGGGATGAATTTCTGAACTGTGATACTATCTAATAAGTAGACTTATAGTTTGAAACTCTTAACGACAATTAAATCTTCTATACTTGGAAATGGATTTGAGTAGTATTAAATCATAAAGAGCAAACTGAAAGAAGCTTGCTTTATATAGTGGCTCCCTTTGAAACATAGTATTAGCCAATGGAAAGTGGTGAGGTCTGATATGCTGTCCTTTGAGAAAGTAAAAATTTAATAGGTAATATATTGTTGAGGAGGGCATGGCAACCCACTCCAGTATGCACAGAGGAGCCTGATGGGCTGCAGTCCATGGGGTCACAAAGAATCAGACACAATTAAGCATACACACAATATATTGCTACAGCAGGAAATAATAGTGTAGGCATTTAACACTTCAAATAGTGTTTGATGTCTCATCTGTGAGTCATAATTCACAGTTTAATACAAATTCTAGACTAATTTGTGGAAAGCATTATGCCTAAAAAGGCCAGGGAGTAATACTCCTTGCTTTGAACTCACTGAAGTTCAGTGGTACCAGCTAAGAGAATGATCATCTTTGTTCTTCATTTTCTTTCTCAAGAGATCCTTTGTATTTTTAAAATAATTTTTATTAGAATATAATTGATTTATGGTAGTGTGTTAGTTTCTGCTGTACAGCAAAATGACTCAGTTAGACATGATTCTTTTCCCTTGTAGGTCATTACAGAGTATTGAGAAGAGTTCCCTGTAGGTTCTTATTATCTATTTTCATCTCGTAACAGTCACTTTATTTCAGTTCAGAACTCTGAATATTAGGCTATGTGCACTATCCTTAGGGCTTCTAACACTTAGGTGGTATCAGTTCAGTTCAGTCGCTCAGTCATGTCCTACTCTTTGTGAACTCATGGACTGAGCATGCCAGGCCTCCCTGTCCATCACCAACTCCCAGAGCTTACTCAGACTCATCTCCATGGAGTCAGTGATGCCATCCAACCATCTCATCCTCTGTCATCCCCTTCTCCTCCTCCCTTCAATCTTTCCCAGCATCAGGGTCTTTTCCAATAAGTCAGCTCTTCACATCAGATGGCCAGAGTATTGGAGTTTCAGCTTCAGCATCAGTCCTTCCAATGCATATTCAGGACTGATTTCCTTTAGGATGCACTGGTTGGATTTCCTTGCCGTCCAAGGGACTCTCAAGAGTCTTCTCCAACACCACAGTTCAAAAGCATCAGTTCTTCAGCACTCAGCTTTCCTTATAGTCTAACTCTCCCATCCATACATGACTATTGGAAAAACCAAAGCTTTGACTAGATGGACCTTTGTTGGCAAAGTAATGTCTCTGCTTTTTAATATGCTGTCTAGGTTGGTCATAACTTTCCTTCCAAGGAGTAAGCATCTTTTAATTTCATGGCTGCAATCACCATCTGCAGTGATTTTGGAGCCCCCCAAAATAAAGTCTGCCACTGTTTCCACTGTTTCCTCATCTATCTGCCATGAAGTGATGGGACTAGATGCCATGATCTTAGTTTTCTGAATGTTGAGTTTTCAGCCAACTTTTTCACTCTCCTCTTTCACTTTCATCAAAAGGCTCTTTAGTTCTTCTTCGCTTTCTGCCATAAGGGTGGTGTCATCTGCATATCTGAGGTTATTGATATTTCTCCCGGCAATCTTGATTCCAGCTTGTGCTTCATCCAGCCCAGCGTTTCTCATGATGTACTCTGCATAGAAGTTAAATAAGCAGGGTGACCTGCTTGATGTACTCCTTTTTCTATTTGGAACCAGTCTATTGTTCCATGTCCAGTTCTAACTGTTGCTTCTTGACCTGCATACATATATTTCTGAGGAGGCAGGTGGTCTGGTATTCCCATCTCTTGAATAATTTTCCACAGTTTGTGGTGATCCACACAGTCAAAGGCTTTGGCATAGTCAATAAAGCAGAAATAGATGTTTTTTTGGAACTCGCTTGCTTTTTCAATGATCCAGTGGATGTTGGCAATTTTATCTCTGGTTCCTCTGCCTTTTCTAAAACCAGCTTGAACATCTGGAAGTTCACAGTTCATGTATTGGTAAAGCCTGCCTTGGAGAATTTTGAACATTACTAGCATGTGAGATGAGTGCAGTTGTGCAGTAGTGTGAGCATTCTTTGGCATTGCCTTTCTTAGGGATTGGAATGAAAACTCATCTTTTCCAGTCCTGTGGCCACTGCTGACTTTTCCAGATTTTCTGGCATCTTGAGTGCAGCACTTTCACAGCATCATCTTTCAGGATTTGAAATAGCTCAACTGGAATTCCATCACCTCCACGAGCTTTGTTTGTAGTGATACTTCCTAAGGCCCACTCGACTTTTCATTTCAGGATGTCTGGCTCTAGGTGAGTGATCATACTGTCGTGATTATCTGGGTCATGAAGCTTAGTTCTTCTTTGTATTCTTGCCACTCTTCTTAATATCTTCTGTTTCCGTTAATATCTTCTATCTTAATATTATACCATTTCTGTCCTTTATTGAACCCATCTTTGCATGAAATGTTCCCTTGGTATCTCCAATTTTCATGAAGATATTTCTAGTCTTTACCATTTCTAGAAGCAGTTTCCCTCTGTTTCCTTGCACTGATCACTGAGGAAGGCTTTCTTACCTCTCCTTGCTATTCTTTGGAACTCTGCATTCAAATGGGTGCATCTTTCCTTTTCTCCTTTGCTTTTTGCTTCTCTTCTTTTCACAGCTATTTGTAAGGTCTCCTCAGACAGCCATTTTGCTTTTTTACATTTCTTTTTCCTGGGGATGGTCTTGATGTAGATGTGACTGGAGATAGAAGCAAGGTCTGATGCTGTAAAGAGCAATTTTGCATAGGAACCTGGAATGTTAGGTCCATGAATCAAGGCAAATTAGAAGTAGTCAAACAGGAGATGGCAAGAGTGAACATCGACATTTTAGGAATCAGTGAACTAAAATGGCCCGGAATAGGTGAATTTAACTCAGATGACCATTATATCTACTACTGTGGGCAAGAATCCCATAGAAGAAATGGAGTAGCCATCATAGTCAACAAAAGAGTCCGAAATGCAGTACTTGGATGCAGTCTCAAAAACGATAGAATGATCTCAGTTCGTTTCCAAAGCAAACCATTCAATATCACAGTAATCCAAGCCTATGATGCCCCAATCAGTAATGCTGAAGAAGCGATTCTATGAAGACCTACAAGACATTCTAGAACTAACACCCAAAAAAAGATGTCCTTCTCATTATAGAGGACTGGAATGCAAAAGTAGGAAGTCAAGAAGCACCTGGAGTAACAGGCAAATTTGGCCTTGGAGTAGAAAATGAAGCAGGGCAAAGGCTAATAGAGTTTTGCCAAGAGAACACACTGGTCATAGCAAACACCCTCTTCCAACAACACAAGAGAAGACTCTACACATAGACATCACCAGTTGGTCAACACTGAAATGAGATTGATTATATTCTTTGCAGCCAAAGATGGAGAAGCTCTATATAGTCAGCAAAAACAAGACCAAAAGCTGACTGTGGCCCAGATCATGAACTCTCTATTGCCAAATTCAGACTTAAATTGAAGAAAGTAGGGAAAACCACTAGACCATTTGGTATGACCTAAATCAAATCCCTTAAGTGGTATAGTGTGTATAAGTCACTTCAGTCGTGTCCGACTCTGTGTGACCCCATAGACGGCAGCCTACAAGTTTCCGCCATCCATGGGATTCTCCAGGCAAGAACACTGGAGTGGGTTGCCATTTCCTTCTCCAATGCATGAAAGTGAAAAGTGAAAGTGAAGTTGCTCAGATGTGTCCCACTCTTCGTGACCCCATGCCTGGTAGGCTCCTCCGTCTGTGGGATTTTCCAGGCAAGAGTACTGGAGTGGGGTGCCATTGCCTTCTCCGTTATATGAGTATCAGTTCAGTTCAGTTCAGTCGCTTAGTCGTGTCCGACTCTTTGCGACCCCATAAATCACAGCACACCAGGCCTCCCTGTCCATCACCAACTCCTGGAGTTCACTCAGACTCATGTCCATTGAGTCAGTGATGCCATCCAGTCATCTGTCGTCCCCTTCTCCTCCTGCCCCCAATCCCTCCCAGCATCAGAGTCTTTTCCAATGAGTCAGCTCTTCGCATGAGGTGGCCAAAGTACTGGAGTTTCAGCTTTAGCATCATTCCTTCCAAAGAAATCCCAGGGCTGATCTCCTTCAGAATGGACTGGTTGGATCTCCTTGCAGTCCAAGGGACTCTCAAGAGTCTTCTCCAACACCTCAGTTCAAAAGCATCAATTCTTTGGCGCTCAGCCTTCTTCACAGTCCAACTCTCACATCCATACATGACCACAGGAAAAACCATAGCCTTGACTAGATGAACCTTTGTTGGCAAAGTAATGTCTCTGCTTTTGAATATGCTATCTAGGTTGGTCATAACTTTCCTTCCAAGGAGTAAGCGTCTTTTAATTTCATGGCTGCAGTCACCATCTGTAGTGATTTTGGAGCCCAGAAAAATAAAATCTGACACTGTTTCCCCATCTATTTCCCATGAAGTGGTGGGACCGGATGCCGTGATCTTCGTTTTCTGAATGTTGAGCTTTAAGCCAACTTTTTCACTCTCCACTTTCACTTTCATCAAGAGGCTTTTGAGTTCCTCTTCACTTTCTGCCATAAGGTTGGTGTCATCTGCATATCTGAGGTTATTGATATTTCTCCCGGCAATCTTGATTCCAGCTTGTGTTTCTTCCAGCCCAGCGTTTCTCATGATGTACTCTGCATATAAGTTAAATAAACAGGGTGATAATATACAGCCTTGACGAACTCCTTTTCCTATTTGGAGCCAGTCTGCTGTTCCATGTCCAGTTCTAACTGTTGCTGCCTGACCTGCATACAAATTTCTCAAGAGGCAGATCAGGTGTTCTGGTATTCCTGTCTCTTTCAGAATGGTCATAGCCCTTGAATAGTTGAAAAGTACATTCTAAATTTTATCTAAAGGTAAAGAGGTTAAAAGTAGCTGTACTCTAAACCAGTGATTCTAAAGATGTGTAGAGATTAGGAAAACCTGGAAAGCACAATGGTCTTTTCTCTTTTCAGAGTGTTTTTATATGTATGTATTTATATGCACATATAATGACATGGATTAGGAATTATTTAGCTAAAACATTATATATGTAAAAACTAGCATTAGCCACATGCAAAAGTATGGTCAAACTAAGCTTGACCAGCTATTTCTGGAAGTTACCCATCTTTAGATCATTTTTTTTAATAGGTCATTTTAAATGTGCGTTTGAAATCATTTATTGACCTTGTCTGTGTGTTGGGACAAAGGGACTAAGATTGCCCTCAGGACCTTCGTGAGGCAGTAGAACATGTATTTGGTGGCGATGGTGATGATGCAGAGATAGTGATTCATGGAGTGCTCTGGGAGCTCCAAAGAGCCCCAACTGTCTTCATAGCTACTTCAGCACTCTCTGATCTCATGATTCCTTTTATATTCTTTTGAGATATCTGAGTGCTGGATACTATGACTACATCAGTGTAAAAGACAGATGTCTCTGTTCCCCTGGTGTTTAAACTTAAGTTGGGAGACCAAGAAAAATAACTAAATAACTGTATAATTACTGTTATGAAAAGTATCATACAAGAAGAGATCAAAGGTAGAGGACAGGTAGGGATATGTTGCATTGAAAGACGAGGCCTCCTTGAGGAGTCAGCCATCAGGCAGCCTTCAGAATCGGCCTTGAAGAGTGGGGAAGGAATAGTCCAGGGAGAGGGAGGGGCGCCTGACTTTGGCTGGAGCCCTTTGGGTGTGTAGTCCCCTCACCTGAGGTCTTGGTAGTGACAGTGGAAAGAATCTGCAGAGAAAAACTGGGATAGAGAAAGTAAGAGGATTTTTCACTCTGCAGCTTTGAGAGCAAGCAAATAGGAAAAGGTAGTGATGTTTCCACTCCAGAGCTCGTAAGCTTGGTTATTTATCCTTGAGTGCACATTGGTGGAATGCTTAACATGTGGTAGGTGTGCATTATTGTGCAGTATAAACACAGAGGTGTTTTATACATTCATTGACTCAGGTGACTGGCTAATTGTCGCTTATGTATTAGAGCTTTTTTTTCTTTCTTTAATTAGGGTAGAAACTCTTTTGAGGATGAGACAAATATCATATACATTTATATCCCCCAATATTAGATAAAGCAATAAATGCTGTTGATTTATCACTGCTTGAATTAAGTTCAGAAATTAAACAAACCAATAGCCTTTTTTGTTATCCAATAACCATGAAAATGACTAAAATCACATGACTAAATAAATTAGAAAGTGGTAAACAACCCGCCTGCCAATGCAGGAGACATAAGAGATGCAGTTTCAGTCCTTGGGTTGGGAAGATCCCCTGGAGGAGGGCACAACAACCCATTCCAGTATTCCACCTGGAGAATCCCATGGACAGAGGAGCCTGGCAGACTATGGTCCGTAGAGTCTCACAGAGTCGGACACGACTGAAGTGACTTAGCACACACTCAATGCATTGATAGAAAACAAACTAATACTTCCTTGATTGTTTGGTTTTCTCCAAATAGAAATCAAGAGCCAAAATATATAAATTCCTAAATTTTATAGAATTTGTCACATGATTGTCAATGGCTAAAATTTTAAGAAAGAAGTACTTTTGGCTGGGTTATATATCCATAACATAATTCAGCACTGTTTATTAATATCATCTGTGATATAGTCTTAAGTGGTATCAGTAAATGGAATCTAAACTAAATTTGTCTCCCTTCTTGAATTTCTCTGTTCACTTTTACAAAAATGCATCTGGAAGTGTGTTTATACTCTCAAAAGATTAACATTTTTAAGTTGCCTATTAAGTTAGTTGCCACAAGTCATGTCATTTTAATATAACCCTTAAAAAACCTTAGCGTGGAACCTGGCTTTTCAGATCTATATGTCCATAGAGCTTCTCCTAAGCCTTAATTTTTTCCAGTTTGAGGTATAATTGACGTGTACCATTGTGTAAGTTGAAGGTGTGCAGTGTGCTGATTTGACACGTTTATACACACTGCAGATGATTGTGTTAGCTGGCACCTATCTCAGGTCACATTATTACCAATTCTTTTTTGTGGCGAGAACATTCGAAAACCTCTTAGTGACTTTCAAGTATATAATACAGTATTGACTATAATCACTTTGCTGTTTATTAGATTCCCAGAACTTCTTCATCTAAGAGCCAAAAGTTTGTATTCCTTGACCAACAGCTTGATTCCTTTCCCCCCAGCCCAATGCCCTGGTGACTGCCACTGAGGTCTTTGTTTCTCTGCATTCACCGTTTTTAGATTCTACATGAACGTGATAGCATGTAGTATTTGTCTTCTCTGACGTACTTCACTTAGCTTAAGTGTCCTTAAGGTCCATCCATGTTGTGGCAAGTGACAGCGTGTACTTCTTTTTGAGTTCAGTTCAGTCGCTCAGTCATGTCTGATTCTTTGCCACCCCATGGACTGCAGCACTCCAGGCCTCCCTGTCCGTCACCAACTCTCAGAGCTGGCTCAAACTCATGTCCATCGAGTCAGTGATGCCATCCAACTATCTCATCCTCTGTTGTCCCCTTCTTATCCTGTCCTCAATCTTCGGGTCTTTTCCAATGAGTCAGCTCTCCGCATCAGGTGGCCAAAGTATTGGAGTTTCAGCTTTAGCATCAGTCCTTCCTATGAATATTCAGGACTGATTTCCTTTAGGATTGCCTGGTTGAATCTCCTTGCAGTCCAAGGGACTCTCAAGAGTCTTCTCCAACACCTCAGTTCAAAAGCATCAATTCTTCGGCGCTCAGCTTTCTTTATAGTCCAACTCTCACATCCATACATGACTACTGGGAAAAAACCATAGCTTTGACTAGACAGACTTTTGTTGGCAAAGTAATGTCTCTGCTTTTTAATATGCTGTCTAGGTTGGTCTTAGATTTTCTTCCAAGGAGGAAGTGTCTTTTAATTTCATGGCTGCAGTCACCATCTGCAGTGATTTTGGAGTCCAAAAAAATAAAGTCTGTCACTGTTTCCATTGTTTCCCCATCTATTTGCCATGAAGTGATGGGACTGGATACCATAATCTTCGTTTTTTGAATGTTGAGTTTTAAGCCAACTTTTTCACTCTCCTCTTTCATCAGGAGGCTCTTCACTTTCTGCCATAAGGGTGGTGTCATCTGTGTATCTGAGGTTATTGATATTTCTCCCGGCAATCTTGATTCCAGCTTATTTTCAGTGGCTGAATAATATTTCATTGTGTATATACTACAGCTTTACCATTTATTAATGGACACTTAGATTGTTTCCATATTTTGGCTATGTAACACTGCAGTGACCATGGGATTATAAGTCTTTAATTTGTTTTTTAAAAATCAGTAACAATCACAGTGATATAATTTAACTAGTTGAAAAGCAAAAAAAAAAAAATCAGTCCTTACCAGCCCATAAGTTATTTATGTAAGAACTTTACTAATTTGGGAAACATAATATATATAATAAAAACTCTTCTAAAGCTGAACTACATAGTTATTTGGGGTGATTTTCTGAAAGCCGTTTATAAACCAAGTAAACCTCAAGGCATATTTTCGTGCCAAGAGCCTAGATTTAGTAGAATCTGCATTCATTTGTGGAAAAGAGCATAGCAAATAGTAACAGAATGCCCTTGAAGTCATTACACAGATATTCATATGTTTTATAAAAGTATTTACTTTTACATGTAAACGTAAATAGAACATCTCTGTAATATAAAGTCTTTTGATTTTGAGTTGTGTAGTGACTGGGATGTCTGTTGTTTTCATATCCTCAAAAAGAAGTATGGAGACCCTACTGTATCAGCCAGTCCATATTTATAACCATTATCCATTTCAAAATATGTTCTGCAAATTTTGCTGTGGTGTTGAAGACCTTTGGAATAATAACTTAAATCTGTTTAATTCATACTTTATCAGACTCTCCAAGAATTTGATCCAACTTTCTCATTTTCATTTCATTCCTGACAATATTGATATAATCTGATAATTGGACTTCCCCAGTGGCTCTGCAGTAAAGAATCCACCTGCAACGCAGGAGACATGGATTCAGTCAGGAAGATCCCCTGGAGAAGAAAGTGGCAGCCCACTCCAGTACTCTTGCCTGGGAAATCCGATGGACAGAGGAACCTGGTGGGCTACAGTCCATGGGGTCACAGAGTCGGAGTCGGACACAACTTAGTGACTGAACAACAACAGATCTGATAATTATTGAATTTTATTAATCCACATTCTAAGCTAGTTGAAAGGTACTCACCTGCATGGCTTCTCAACACCTTTATATATGACTGCATATAGCCTATTATAAATAACAGAGGAGAGGAATAGCACATGCGAAAAATGGCATTAAGGCAGGAGTCTTGATTCAAGTTTTAGCTCTGTTGTCATATAGGAAAGTCCCCATCCATAACAACATTTGGATTTAATAGACAGTTAATTCAGTTACTTAAGCTTGGTACATACGAAGCCCACATCACTGATCTTGGTATCATATGTGATAGCTTCACACAAACAAGAAATCTTTCAAAGTCACAGATTACAGAAGTGTTAGGGCAAGGGACATTCAAGTTTATGGAATGGATATGTTCAAATCTGTCACTGTTGCTAGAAAAACAATACAAAGCAAATATCCAAAGCATATAAATATCCTGCTGACGATGATTTTAATTGTATCATCTTCCTATTGCTAAAGTGGTGACCCTTGCTGAACTAATCTGAAATTGGAGTACAGCCAGTCTTCATCAGCTTGGCCAGTAAAGTTGGTTCTTGGAGTTTGGCTTCCATCCAGGCTGAGTAGGCAGACTTTAGAGGGAAATAGAAAAAAAGTCTGTCTTGATAATAGTCAATCAGAGCAGACTAAGCTGTTACGAATTCTGAGCTATATTGCCTTAGTACCATCTCCCTTTTTTAAAGTTCATTTGCATAATTCTTTTGATCAGGGCCCTTACTTTTCCATATGATATACATAGCTCATGTATACTTTAAATAAATGAAGTTAATAATGATGATCTGCCTCAACTAAAAAGCAGTAATAGTTGCAAGTAAAATTTTGTTCATACTACAATTCAGACTTAAGTGATTTGAAGTTATGTCTTTTGACTCTGGCCTCATTTTTTAAAACAAATTTAAACAAATGTGGGGCTTCCCTGGTGGCTCAGTGATTTAAAAAACCCTCCTGCCAATGCAAGAGATGTAGGTTTGATCCCTAGGTCGGGAAGATCCCCTGGAGGAAAGCATGGCAAACCATTCCATTATCTTGCCTGGGAAATGCCATGGGCAGAGGAGATTGAAGGTGGGAGGAGAAGGGGACAACAGAGGATGAGATGGTTGGATGGCATCACTGAATCAATGGACGTGAGTTTGAGTAAACTCCGGGAGTTGGTGATGGACAGGGAGGCCTGGGGTGCAGCAGTCCATGGTGTCGCAAAGAGTCGGACACGACTGAACGACTGAACTGACTGACTGAGGACCCTGGTGGGCTACAGTCCATGGGGTCACAAAAGAGTTGGACACAAGTTAGTGACTAAACAGCAACAGCAAACTGAAATGCAAAAGTTCTCTGATTGTATCAAGTAATCGTCAGTTAAATTATTGGTTACAATTGGTTTCTAAAAGAATGAAACTTTTTATAACAAATTGGAAATCAGATTTTATTGAAAATTGTATTTTCAGTAAATATATTTACTGAATAGTTTCTACTCAGTTTTGACAAAGTCTCTGTTAATAGCATCTTTTCCATTCTGCCAGTACTGTGATTTTTATTCATCATGTTTTACCTCAACAGTACTAAATATTGTGCTGAACAACTTTTAGGATGGACTTTCAGTGACCTACTTTGCAAGAAAACAGGCATCTTATTAGCCTCTAAAACTTACGGATGGACAGATAAAAATACTCATTTCTTTCTTGAATAAAGTATGATTATAATGCTCTTACCCTATAAATAAAAGGACAGGCTTAATATTAATTGATCTCATTTTTTTGTAGAAGATAGATGTATATTCATAACAGATAAGAGAAACACAATTCTTTATTTAGTATGTAAGTCTGTTTCCCTGAAGACACCTCCCCAATAGAATACTCTAACATCAAGTTCTGCCTAAGTTTCCAATGGAAGTTTTTAGTCACTAATCAGGTTTTATAAGAGGGAAACCAACACAAGTATTGACTTGCATGAAGGTAATAGATGCATAATTCACAGTATCACCTGGAGTAAAATCTTTTCTCATTTATGAACTAGCAGTAGGCCCACTAGATAGCTTTTTCTCCTTTCCCTTACACCCTCTCTTCTCACCCTTCACAGTCAGAAATCAACCATACCGCTTGATGACAATCATTTTTGTTAACTTACTGTCTTACTCCTCATTAGCTTGATAAATTCATTCTTAGGTCTACGCCAAAGGTTTAAACTTATAAATAGTATATCCTATAGTACCTAGGCTGCTGTCTATGGGGTCACACAGAGTCGGACACGACTGAAGTGACTTAGCATAGCATAGCACCCAAGGGTGACAGCAGAAATCATGGCGTGTACACCTGGTGTGGTTTCCTTGCATTATATCTAAGTTACTTACATCATTAATCAAAAATGTCTCCTGCGAAATATTTAATGTTAAATCTTTTTAGCTTTACAGTTCACTGAAGATTCTTTTGGGACTCTTTATTGCCTGTATGTATACAAAAGGCACTAACATCTGACTGTTAGGTGCTCTCTTCAAGGGTGCTTTAATGTGGGCTGTTTACTCCTCAAAAATCAATGAGAAGAGTTAGTAGTAATCCTAATTTTACAGATGATGAAACAGATGCAGTGAGATTTGATTACCTGCCTGAGGTCCTACAACTAGCAAATGACTGGAACCATGATTTGAACCATGTCAATAACAGAGTTCTGAGCCTGTGCCTTTTGAAAATTGAGATGTAATTATAACATTGTATTAATTTTCGATGTTTCTGAGCCTATACTTTTAATCACTGTTTCACAGTTTGTTCTTGGTTCAGTTCAGTACAGCCGCTCAGTCGTGTCCGACTCTTTGCGACCCCATGAATCACAGCACACCAGGCCTCCCTGTCCATCACTAACTCCCAGAGTTCATTCAGACTCACGTCCATCGAGTCAGTGATGCCATCCAGCCATCTCATCCTCTGTCGTCCCCTTCTCCTCTTGCCCCCAGTCCTTCCCAGCATCAGAGTCTTAACAGAATTCTTCACAACTTAGAAATTTCTATCTACAAACTGATATAGCTATGCGTCAGACATTTTGAAGTAATTTGCTTCAGATTAATAACTTCCTTGGAAAAGTCAATGGTGTTTCAGTTTCTTTACCAGAACTAAGCCAAATTCTGTAGTTTAGCTGATTCTAAATGGTCCTTTGATAAGACAACACTGTTATTTACATACTACCAGGAAAAAAACACTGTCAATTTAAATTTACTATAACAGCTCTTTCAAATATATTTATACATACATATCTGTGTTAAGACTTTGGTACGTATGTAATGGATATAAAATAAATGATTTAAAAGTTCCTATAATTTAATCAAATTCAGAGTCCAACTGTTTGATTCACTTTGATTCTATAATTTATGTCCAGTTTTTCAACCCAGTATTGTCTTTTGGGGCTGTCAATAACATTGGTGATACAGTGTTTCTTTAAAAACTTTACTCTTGTCTCTGAGACTTTCTTCCAAGCCATTGTTTATTAAAAGCCTTAATACTTAAATTCCAATTCCGTTCTAAACACTGTGTTTCCTAAGTGTGGCCATGCGATTTCCAGCTCATGACAGGTCTGTCTTTAAAACTTCACGGCAACCACGTCTTCATCTGTTTGCCAGAAGACATCACATTCTGTATTGTGTGTTAATCACACACCAGGCTCTGTGCAGAGATAATGGATTGTGAGACAGGGAAGGAATCTGAGCTGGAAAGTAAAACTTGGGAGATTATTATGGCAAACACTGAAGCCAAGGGTCAGAGGAGGCAGCAGTCTAGAGGCAGGTGCCTAAAGGAGAGTAGGAATGGAGCAATGGGACCATCTGGTAAGACGGTCCCAAGGATAAGCATAAGGGTCAGGAAGTTGCTGGAATTACAGTCAGCTTGGAGAGGCAACTTGTTAGGCATTTAGGCAAATTTAGGCTTTCATCTGTATCTAGGAGAAAAATCCTTTAGTATACTAGTCTCTTTAAATACTGTTTATAAACAATACAGAGTTACTCTTTCATTTAAAAGGTATTTCTTTCCTTTTTTTATAAAGATAACTCATATTGTATCAATAAAGTGTTTGTTTCTCAGTGGAACTAGCTTGGGTCCAGTGGGCTGGCCCGAGAGCTCCTAGGGACACAGATAGGCTGCTTCTGCATTCTCGCGCGTGGAGGGGCAGTGAGGAGAGAAACCGACAGGCAGGTCCTGAGACCGAGCAGCGTCTGGGGTGCTGGCATCAGCCCTCCTACTCTCACAGTGAGGAAGTGACCTCCCTACCAGGATTAATGTCGAGAAGTAAGCCTGTTGCAACCTGTTCTTAAATTCTCCTTTGAAAGCTTCTCTGGATGTTTTTCGTGGTTTTTACATAATTAACATGATTATCAGGAAGTATATACAAAGAACTACCTTTTCAGAGATAGATAGTGGATGCTGGACCAGGAGGTATGGAAGAAAGGCAGCTTTCTTCAGCCCTGTAACTAACCATTCACGTATAGGACTCACTCCACAGGTTAAACAAGTGCATTGTTTGTGCCTAAGACTCTTACTTTGTTACATCTGTTAAGTAGTACTTTTGAACAACTTTTTCTTTTAGATTTTACATAACTAATTTAATGAAGTTTACTACTTTCTTTCTGATGTTAGATAAAGAAAAACAGTAAAATTCCAGTTTAAGGAATGTTTCAAATGATGTTTTGGAGTGTTTTGAACTCCCTCATCTGACTTCTAGAGCTGAAGCCAACAGGAAACCAGCTGGTCCTTTTTGAAGGGAAACTTTACCAAACAGTCCCAAGAATAAAGAATTATTTTGCCCTTAGTCCAGCTACAGACATGAGATCATAGTGGTATTTCAGTATCTCTTCTGACTCTGATGTGTCCAGCTAAACAGTTTCTTCATGAACAGTTAATGTGAAACTATCAAAACTGTACCTGTAAAAAAGGGCCAACTTAGTAGCTAGAGAACCCCAACATTTATTAAACAAGTATTCTGCAATGTAACATGTCAATTAAAAATTTTGGTATCAGAATTAATCCCAAGGTATTCATTACTGCTAAAAATCAGTCTGTGGCAGGGAGGAATGTGATATCTTAGAGTAGTAGATTAAAGCAAGTAACAATGTTATTGCAAAATTGCAAGAATGTGCCAAGCATTTAATATTATATGTAAGGGCTGATCACATCTGAGATAGCTCACATGTGGACCTTCCTTCAGTTTACTCTAGAATTCATTATAAGCTGAAATTGTGGAAGATATTCTAATATACTGAATGGTGAACGGAATATATAAAGAAGCTGTAAAGAGAAAACAGAGCAGATTGACAAAAAATCAAAAACATCTTATTTCCCGAGTTGTGCTCTAGAAAGACAGATTATTAAAGGAGTAGCTTATAAAGTACAGGAAGCAAGAATGTTCCCAAAGATTCACATTTACCAATAAAGATGAAATTTTGGTTGGTACTGCAAAACTGCCTTAATGACACATACTTATTTACCTTGGAAACAAGTATAAAAAAATGCAGAAACACAAAAACTTAGCATTGAACTGCTTTGCTATAGCATTCATTTTGGGTCTATTAGGTCTCAAATTATTACAGTTTACTGTACTCACATGCAATATGCATACAAATATTTGATGTGACAGTTTCTTCAGCATTTGTTTTTTTAATGCACTCAGCAGTACTTTGAGGCTCTGCAGAGGAAATAAGAAAAAGGTTAATGGGAACCCACTGATCAGCTTCTCTGTGGCCAGACATCACTACTTAAAATATATTAGAGGTTCAGACCATGTTCAAGGATATGAGGTGACAACAAGTTATAGTATTTCAAAGCTCTGTATGTTCATCTTTTGGTTTCCTGTTCCAGGGGGCGTTGTTTTGGTTTCTTCCTGCGCAGATCCATTTTGATTGCAGCTTGTCCATGTCCCACTCCTTTCCTTTATGCGTCTCTGCCTCTCTGGTCCTGTCTGTCCCGTCTGCTTCTTATCGCCATCTCCAGTTGCCCTCACCTCCTTCCTTTTTGTTTCCAGCTCTTTTATTTCTGTCACAGCTGTTTCCTGACCACCCAGTCTCTTCCCACGCCAACAAATACAGAGAAGCTTAGAGGCCATTCTGCCCATTTTAAGAAGACCTGACTTTCCAGCTCTTGTTATTTGTAGTCCCACAATCACAGAAAGAGTATCTGGTGGGCCATCTTACAGAGTAGGGAAGTGTTCTGTACCTGAAAGCGTTTGGGAGGGGCTGGATCTCAGAAGTGCTTAGGGCTTAGAAAGACTTTTTTTTTTTCCTTTTAATTGTGTGATGTTTTTTATTTGAAGTATAGTATATAGTAAAATTCATCTCTTCTAGTATCTAGTTGTATGAGTCCTGACAAATGTGTGCAGCTGTGTACACATCAACAATGTCAAGGTGGAGAAAGGTTCAATCGCCCCCCAAAATTCTCTGCTGCTCATTTGTAGTCAACCTGTCCCTGGTACCTCAGCTTCTAGCAACCAGTTAATCTGCTTTTTTGTCCCTCTAGTTTTGCCTAGGGCTTCCCTGGTGGAGCTTCCTGCATAGCTCAGCCGGTAAAACATCAGCCTGCAATGCAGGAGACCTGGGTTCAATTCCTGGGTTGTGAAGATCCCCTGGAGAAGGAAATGTCAACCCACTCCAGTATTCTTGCCTAGAGAATCCCATGGATGGAGGAGCCTGGCGGGCTACAGTCTGTGGGGTGGCAAGAGTCAGACACGACTGAGCAACTGAACCAGCATATAGTATTTGTCTTTTTGTGACTGACAGTTCATTTAGCATGATGTCCTCAAGGTTCTTCCATATTGTAGTATGTATAAAAGTTTCCTTACATTTCTAGCCTCAGTAATACTCCACTGTATGTATGGTGTATATACCACATATTGTTTATCCATGAGTCGGTGGACTGTTGGGTTGCTTCTGTCTTTTGACTATCGTGAATGATACGGTTATGAACACTGTTGTACAAATGCATTTTAGATATTTACCAATAATTGGAATTGCTAGATCATATGGTTATTCTATTCCAGATTTTTTGAGGGACTACCATGCTGTTTTCTGTAGCAACTTTACCATTCCCACCCATAGTGCAGAAGGGTTCCAGTTTCTTCACATTCTCACCAACATTTGTTAATTTCTGCCTTTCTGATAGTAGCCATCCTAATGGGTGTGAGGTGGTATTTCCCTGTGAATCTGATTTGCCTTTCCCTAATACTAGCAAGGCTGAACATCTTCTTAATTGTTTACTGGCCATTTGTGTGTCTTCTTTGGAGAAATGTTTGTTCTAGTCCTTTGTCTGTGTTGTGATCAGCCTACTTGTTTTTTTGTTCTTGAATTGTAAGAGTTCTTCATATATTCCGGATATATGTTTTGCAAATTTATTTTCCAATTTGTAGGTTGCCTTTTCACTCTCGTGATTGTATCCTTTGATGCACAGAAGTTTTAAATTTTGCCATAGTCCAAATGTATCTGTTTTTTCTTTTATTGCCCATGATACATCCAAGAAATCATGTACAGTGTTATGAAGCTTTTCATATATATATTTTCTCATGAAGAGTTTTATAGTTTTAGCTTTTATGCTTAGGTCTTTGATCCATTTTTAGTTATTTTTTGCATATGATGTGAAGCACAGAACTAACTTCAGTCTTCTTCATATGAATATCCAGTTTTCCCAGCACCGTTTGTTGAAAAAATTGTCGTTTTCCCATTGAATGGCCATGGCAACCATAGATGTGAAAATCGTTTGATCCCATCTGTGAGGGTTTATTTCTGCACTTTCTGTTCCTTTGGTCTGTGTCTGCTTTTATGTCCATACTATGTTGCTTTGATTACAGTAGCTTTGTAATAAGTTTGAAATCCGGAAATGTGAGACCTCTAACCTTGTTCTTGATTTTTCAAGATTGTTTTGTCTATTCAGTATTTATTGAGATGCCCATATGAATTTTGGGATGGATTTTTCTGTTTCTCTAAAAAGCACTGTTGGGATTTTGATAGGGATTACATTGAATTTGTACATCACTTTGTGTTGTATTGACATCTTCACAATATTAAATCTTCCATTTCCATGGTATGTCTTTCTATTTATTTGTGTCTTTAATATCATTCAACAACTTATTTTCATTGTACAGGTCTTTCACTTTCTTGGTTAAGTTTATTCCTAAGTAGTTTATTCTACTTAATGCTGTTGTGAATGGAATGGTTTTCTTAATTTCCTTTACACATTGTTCAGTATCTATAGAATCACAACTAATTTTCGTGTGCTGATTTTTATATCCTGCAGCTTTGCTGAACTCATTTGTTCTAACAGCTTTTTTTGTGGAATCTTTAGGATTATCTACATATAAGATCATGTCATCCACAACAGAGATAATTTCACTTCTTCCTTTCCAGTTTAGATGCCTTTTATCTATTAATTGCCTGATTCCTCTGGCTGGGACTTTCTGTGCCATATTGAATTTTAAGTGGTGAAGTAGTAATGCTTCTCTTATTTTCTGATCTTAAAGGAAAAGGCTTCAGTCTTTCACCTCTGAGTCTGATATCAGTTATGTGCTTTTCTTATATGGCCTTTTTATGTTAGCAAATTTCTTTCTAGTCCAAGTTTATTGAGTGCTTTGAATCACAAAAGCATGCTGAAATTTTTCAGTGCTTTTTTTTTTACATCAATTGAGATGATCACGTGGTTTTCTCCTTCATTCTTGCTAAGGTGGTATCTTATATTGATTTTTGTTTGTTGATCCACTCTTGTATTTCAGAATCTCTTTTCAGTTTTTAATCGTGTCTTTGAAAGAGAATGTCTCAATTCTTATTCAATTCTCTTTTCTTAATTTTTAAAAATGGATCATCTTTTTGGTGTTGTATCTAAGCAACCCTTTGCCTACCTGAAGGACACATGGATTTTTCTATGATTTCTTCTAGAAGTTTATATTTTGGTTAATTTTTGTATAGAATATGAGATATGAGCCAAGATTGTTTTTCCTCTTGTGTGTAGTTATCCGGTTGTTTCAGTACTATTTGTTTAAAAGACTTATTTTTCCTCCTTTGGGTTGCCTTAGACCTTTAATTATAACTATCTTCATTTTAATCATTATCACATATTTTACTGTCTTTGTGGAGATACAAGTTTCGATTTTTTGTCATAGTCTTCCACCTGAAGAACTTTCTTTAATATTATAGTATATGTCTGCTGATAATGAATTCTCTCAGCAGTTGTTTATCTGAAAAGCTGTTTGTTTATTTCGCTTTCAGGTAGAGAGTTATGTGTGTAAAGTTCTGAGTTGAGAATTGTTTTCTTTCAGGAATGTCACTCCTTTGTCTTCTGAATTACTTAGTTTGTGATATAATTGTTACTTTTGTTCCTCTGTGTGTAACATGTTTTTGAGCTTTCTGGATTTGTAATTTAATGTATTTTATTATTTTTTGAAAATTCTTAGCATTAGCTCTTCAAATATTTCTTCAGCCTTTTTTTCTCTTCTCCTGGGATTCTAGTTAGACATTGGTTGAATAGTTTGGTATTACCCCACGTCTTCGATGCCCTGTTTATTTTCATTCATTTTTCTATTTGTGTTTCAGTTTGGCTAATTTCTGTTTGTCTGGATTCAAGTTCACTGACTTGTATGCATCTATGTCAGGTTTACTGATGAACTTGTCAAAAGAATTCTCATCTCTACTATATTCTTTACTTCTAGCATTTCCATTTGACTCTTATAGTTTTCACGTCTGTTGAAATTCAACATCGGACAATATAGGGTATCCTCCTTTTCCATTAAAACCTTTAACGTAGCTATTTCGTATTCTTTGTTTTTGAAAATTTATTTTTAATTGGAGGATAATTGCTTTACAGTGTTGTCTTGGTTTTTGCCATACATCAACAGGAGTCAGCCATAGGTAGACATATGTCCTCTCCTTCTTGAACCTCCCTCCCATCTCTCACCCCATCCCGCCCCTCTGGGTTGTCACAGAGCTCCAGACTGAGCTCCCTGCATCATACAGCACATTCTCGCTGGCTATCTGTTTTACCTATGGTGATGTGTATGTTTCAGTGCTACTCTCTGAGTTTATCCCACCCTCTCCTTTCCCCACTGTGTCCACAAGCCTCTTCTCTATGTCTGCATCTCTAGTGCTGCCCTACAGATAGGTTCACCAGTACCGTTTCCCTAGATTCCATATATATGCGTTAATATACGATATTTATTTTTCTCTTACTGACACATACTTCACTGTGTATAACAGGCTCTAGATTTATCCACCTCCCTAGAACTGAATCAAATTTGTTCCTTTTTATGGCTAAGTAATATTCCACTGTGTATATGTACCACAATTTCTTCATTCATTCATCTGACAATGGACATTTAGGTTGCTTCCCCTAGCTATTGTAAATAGTACATTGGGGTACACGTGTCTTTTAGAATGTGATTTTCCCAGGATATAGACCCAGTAGTGAGATTGATGGGTCTTATGGTAATTTTATTCCTAGTTTTTTAAGAAATCTCCACACTGTTCTCCATCATGACTGTATCAGTTGACATTCCCACCAACAGTACTCCTTGTTTTGACAGATTCTACATTGGCATTGTCTATGGGTATGACTCTGTTGATTGCTTTCTCTCTTAGCAATAGGTTTTTTCCCCTTGCTTTTTTGGTATGTCTTATAATTTTTTTTTAATTGATTGCCAGAAGCAAGGCATTCAATGAAGATAAATAGTATTTCCTCCTGGAGATGGGCCTGATTCTTCTGCTAGCCTGTTTGTATGAAGGTTAAGCTGCTTTACTCAGGGGTTGACCTGGATTTGGAATTTGTTGTTGCTATGGTTACCACAGTGCATCACAGGCTTTAAACATGTCTAGCATTTCTTTGTGCGTAGAGTTGGCATTTGATCGCTAGAAGGTTTCTTCCTGTTTCCGCTCCTCCCTCAGCTTTTGGTCTTTTCTGTGTACCCTTGCCTCAGAGGGGGTCTGTCTCTTGACCTCCCCCCAGTAGATGGCTGCTCTCAGCTTGATGGTAGAGGATAGGTTAAGAGTCTCAATTTTCCTCATCCACTCAATCTTGGGCAGGCACTGAATCCCAGGGTATCAGGGTAGGGTTTTCTCAGTGATCCTGTCCCTACAAGTAGCAGATGAATTCAGCCTTGTAAACTTGAGAGTCTTATGCAGGAGTTTCCTGCCCCTTCCCCCAAGATTGGAGAACTCTAATGGTCTCAGACTATTTCTTGTCCTTTTCACGGGCTATCTTAGGGTTTTAATCTCCTACTTTCCCCCTAGCCACCACAGGTGGTCTGTGACTGGGAGGGTGATGGTAACAAGATTTTCTCCCCTTCTCCCATGGCTTAAGGCTTTGTTTCCATAGAGGAAAAGGGTCCTGACCATGCTTTGTGGCGTTTCCATAGTGATAGCCTCTCCCTTCACCCGAGGATTCCTGGAACTTCTGTCCAGGAACCCCTTCTGTGGGGCTCGGGGCCCAGCAGAGTGGCACGTGGATGCATTCTGGTTCATTAGCCTGGAAGCTCTCCAAACCTCATCCTTTTGGGTTTTTATGAAGGCTCCATTACACAGGCAGAATGGATTAAATCATTGGCCGTTAATGTCGCCGGTCCCCCTTCCCTCCCTAGTAATCTAGGATTGAGACTGAAAGTTCCAACTCTTTTCACGTGGTTGGTTCCCTTAGCATTCAGTCCCCTCATCTTTAGGGCATCCCCCCAAATCACCTCATTAACATAAACTCAGCTGTGGCTGAACAGGGCTTTATTTATGAATAACAAGATGCATTTCACCTTTATGGCTCTGGATCGGTTTCAGAAACTAAGGACAGAAGACCACATATTATTAAAAAGATACTCCCATTGCTCTTCCTGCTTAGGAAATTCAAAGGGTTTGGGGGAACTATTGAGCTAGGAACCATCAGATCAGATCAGATCAGTCGCTCAGTCGTGTCCGACTCTTTGCGACCCCATGAATCGCAGCACGCCAGGCCTCCCTGTCCATCACCAACTCCCAGAGTTCACTCAGACTCACGTCCATCGAGTCCGTGATGCCATCCAGCCATCTCATCCTCTGTCGTCCCCTTCTCCTCTTGCCCCCAATCCCTCCCAGCATCAGAATCTTTTCCAATGAGTCAACTCTTCGCATGAGATGGCCAAAGTACTGGAGTTTCAGCTTTAGCATCATTCCTTCCAAAGAAATCCCAGGACTGATCTCCTTCAGAATGGACTGGTTGGATCTCCTTGCAGTCCAAGGGACTCTCAAGAGTCTTCTCTAACACCACAGTTCAAAAACATCAATTCTTCAGCACTCAGCCTTCTTCACAGTCCAACTCTCACATCCATACATGACCACAGGAAAAACCACAGCCTTGACTAGACGAACCTTTGTTGGCAAAGTAATGTCTCTGCTTTTGAATATGCTATCTAGGTTGGTCATAACTTTCCTTCCAAGGAGCAAGCGTCTTTTAGTTTCATGGCTGCAGTCACCATCTGTAGTGATTTTGGAGCCCCAAAAAATAAAGTCTGACACTGTTTCCACTGTTTCCCCATCTGTTTCCCATGAAGTGGTAGGACTGGATGCCATGATCTTCGTTTTCTGAATGTTGAGCTTTAAGCCAACTTTTTCACTCTCCACTTTCACTTTCATCAAGAGGCTTTTGAGTTCCTCTTCACTTTCTGCCATAAGGGTGGTGTCATCTGCATATCTGAGGTTATTGATATTTCTCCCGGCAATCTTGATTCCAGCTTGTGTTTCTTCCAGTCCAGCGTTTCTCATGATGTACTCTGCATATAAGTTAAATAAGCAGGGTGACAATATACAGCCTTGACGAACTCCTTTTCCTATTTGGAACTAGTCTGTTGTTCCATGTCCAGTTCTAACTGTTGCTTCCTGACCTGCGTACAAATTTCTCAAGAGGCAGATACAAAACTAAAATATATGTTTATTATGAAGCACAATACTTTAGATACATAATGTGTTTGAGCTATACATAGTGTTAGTTTGTTTGCTAGGGCTGCCCTAACAAATAGCACAGGCCAGGGTGGCTTAAACAGTAGACATTTATTTTCTATAGGCTGGAAGTCTGAGAACAAGTTGTTGGCGGCGTTGTTTCTTGAGACCCGTCCTTGACTTGCAGGTGGCTTCTTCCATTGTCTTCACATGACCTTCCTCTCTGCGTGTTTGTGTTCTGATCTCCTTTTATAAGGACACCAGTCATATTGGATTAAGGATCACCCTAATTGCCCCATTTAATTTAACTACCTCTTTTCAGACCTGTCTCCAAGTTATACTCATATTTTAAGATACTGGGAGTTAGTACTTCAACATATTCATTCATGAGTGGACACAGTTCAGCCCAGAATGCAAAAAATTGAAGGAAAAAAAAAAAAAAAACAGTGGGAAATGTAGAACTTTCTGTGATGATAGTTCTGTATTTTTGCTATCCTGTATGGTGGCCACTAGTCCCCTGTGGCTATTGACTATACGAAATGTACCCAAAGGGATTGAGAAGCTGAATTTTTTTACTCTATTTGGTTTTGAGCACTTTAAATTTAAATGGCCACATGCAGCTAGTGACTAACATTTGGACAGTACAGATCTTAACTAATGTCTTCATTTGACATACACAGAACTGAAGATCAAAACAGTTGAGAGACTAATCTGATATCACACAAATAATGATTGAAATAATTGCAAAGTAGGCTGAATTTTCACATTCTTAATGGGTTTTTCTACCTACAGATTGTAAAATAAAACCTAGAGAAATATAAAACACTCCCATTTTTGTTCTTTTTCCTTTTATAAAGACAGGATAATCTTAGGTTACAAACTGAGAAATTTTCAACATATGTGTTTTAGAAATATTCAAGATCATTTTCTCTGCTCTTTCATTTTTAAGAGGTTTGATACTTGGATATATCAAGTGTTTAAATTAATTTAATAAGACTTTTGTTGTCAGATTGTAAAGTCTACTTAAATAAAACTAATGTCTGTAGTGGAAAAATTGGTAGATGGTTTAAAAATCCATATTCAGTTAGGGAAGATGAATCAGTGCATACTTTATCAGAAAATCTGAATCTGAAAAAACATTCCACAAAAGAAGAAATGGGAAGTGCTTTCTCTTTAAAGATAGAAATTGGTTGTTAAATTAATGTGTGTTAGTCACTCAGTTGTGTCTGACTCCTTGTGACCCCATGGACTGTAGCCTGCAAGGCTCCTCTGCCCATGGAATTCTCCAGGCAAGAAAACTGGAGCAGGTTGCCATTTCCTTCTCCAGGGGATCTTCCCAACCCGGGATTGAACCCGGGTCTTCTGTATTGCAGGCTGATTCTTTACTGTTTGAGCCACCAGAGGAGCCCTGTTAAATCAATAACTTGTTTGATTTTGTCCTTTCATGTTTGATGAAATTTTTTCTATAAACTTCAGAAAAAATGTTAAGTTTTCATTTAAAACTAATTTTAGTTAGGAGGGGGTTCAAAAGAGAGGGTATATATGTATACCTATCACTGATTCATGCTGAGGTTTGACAGAAAACAATAAAATTCTGTATAGCAATTATCCTTCAATTAAAAATAAATAAATTTTTAAAAGGTGAATAAATAAAACTAATTTTAGAATTACAGAAAAATTGCAAAAACTGTACAAAGAATTTCCATATACCCTCACCCAGCTTACCTTCATGTTAGCATTTTACATAACCATAGACCACCTGATCTGCCTTTTGAGAAATCTGTATGCAGGTCAGGAAGCAACAGTTAGAACTGGACATGGAACAACAGACTGGTTCCAAATAGGAAAAGGAGTACGTCAAGGCTGTATATTGTCACCCTGCTTATTTAACTTATATGCAGAGTACATCATGAGAAACGCTGGACTGGAAGAAACACAAGCTGGAATCAAGATTGCCGGGAGAAATATCAATAACCTCAGATATGCAGATGACACCACCCTTATGGCAGAAAGTGAAGAGGAACTCAAAAGCCTCTTGATGAAAGTGAAAGTGGAGAGTGAAAAAGTTGGCTTAAAGCTCAACATTCAGAAAACGAAGATCATGGCATCCAGTCCCATCACTTCATGGGAAATAGATGGGGAAACAGTGGAAACAGTGTCAGACTTTATTTTTCTGGGCTCCAAAATCACTACAGATGGTGACTGCAGCCATGAAATTAAAAGACGCTTACTCCTTGGAAGGAAAGTTATGACCAACCTAGATAGCATATTGAAAAGCAGAGATATTACTTTGCCAACAAAGGTTCGTCTAGTCAAGGCTATGGTTTTTCCTGTGGTCATGTATGGATGTGAGAGTTGGACTGTGAAGAAGGCTGAGTGCCGAAGAATTGATGCTTTTGAACTGTGGTGTTGGAGAAGACTCTTGAGAGTCCCTTGGACTGCAAGGAGATCCAACCAGTCCATTCTGAAGGAGATCAGCCCTGGGATTTCTTTGGAAGTAATGATGCTAAAGCTGAAACTCCAGTACTTTGGCCATCTCATGCGAAGAGTTGACTCATTGGAAAAGACTCTGATGCTGGGAGGGATTGGGGGCAAGAGGAGAAGGGGACGACAGAGGATGAGATGGCTGGATGGCATCACGGACTCGATGGATGTGAGTCTGAGTGAACTCTGGGAGTTGGTGATGGACAGGGAGGCCTGGCGTGCTGCGATTCATGGGGTCGCAAAGAGTCAGACACAACTGAGCGACTGAACTGAACTGAATATAATTTTCAAAACCAAGAAATTGACATTGATACAATATTATTAACTTAACTACAGATCTTAATTTTCACCAATGTCCCTTTTATGTTCTAGGAACCCATCTGGATCCCACATTGTATTTAATTATTTCTTCTAAGTCTCCTCCATTCTGTTTCTCAGACTTACCTTTTCTTGACACTTTCGAAGTGTGCCAGTCAGCTTTTTTGTAGAATGTTCCTCAGTTTGGGTTTATATGTTTTTTTCAAAATTAGAATGATGGTTATGCATTTTTGGAAAGAATGCCACAGAAATGATCTTGTTACACTGATATGTATTCTTACTGGTGATGAGCTTTAGAAATATTGATGATTGAAACGATGCTTTCTTTTATATATATGTATTAAGATTACTATAAAATATCAATCCACTGAAACATTTGCTCTGTGATGCAAATAACTTCTCAAAAACTAAAATTCTGATTAAAGAAAGCTATTATCATTACTAGTTAGTTAATGGGATGAGGTTAGTAGAATTTCACTAATAGGAGTAAGTTGTTCAATAAGGAGAAAGAGAAACCACCTTTTTTTCTGTGAAATTAGGTAATTGTTTCTTCATTGGAAAGTTAAGAAAGGAATTATTGAGAGGGCCCTTCTCACTTAACAGAATTGTGTTTGTAATAGAAAATTGTCTTTCTTGAGATACTTAACTCTGGGTAACTTAACAAGTAGAACATAAAATGAGGAAAAAGTGATTGGTTTAGTTTTGTTCTATAAGTGACACCAGAATTCTATCAGAGTTGTTAGTACCAAGTTTAATTTATTGCAGCAAATTTTTATATATGGGGCATTTAAAAACTCTGAATAAGATAAAATAAATCAACTTGATTTATTTATTAAATCAAATAAATCAATTTCAAAAGACATACTTATATTTATTTATTTGATAGGTTTTATTCACTAGGAGCATTTAAGTGAAATATTTGTGTTTTTATTGTTTGGGGGGAGTCTTTGAAACATTTTTGAATTATAAACCAAATCTTAAGACTGAGCACTGCTGTCTCTTGAAAGTAACAACAGTCAGTGTAATGGGTGGAATTTTCTTTTCTTTCACTTTAGTTCAGCAATCAGCAAACACTGGGAGGCTGAACTGGCCACCCTCAAAGGAAACAATGCCAAACTCACTGCAGCCCTGCTGGAGTCTACTGCCAATGTGAAACAATGGAAGCAGCAGCTTGCTGCGTATCAGGAGGAAGCAGAGCGGCTGCACAAGCGGGTAAGTGCAGGGCTGCTAACCTGAGGACTGACAGCCCCAGATTGTCTTAATTTACATGCAGAGTCAGCACAGGGACCTCTTCTGGAGATTTTTGTTGGTTATCAAAACATATATATGGGTTGTATTATATGTGGGTTTATTGGTTAAGAAAACAATTTTCTGCAGTTTCCTGAGAACGAAGGAATTTGGACAGCTTTGGAGTCCAAACACCCAATGTCACACTCCTGTTGCGCCACTTGTTAGCTGTCTGACCTTTGGTAACTTACTCCCCTCTTTCTGCTCCGTATTCTTATCTATAAAATAGGAACAATAATATAGACTCTATACAATTCCTGAGAAAATTGAGATACTGAACTGACATGTAATTACACTGAAGCAATGATAATGCTTTTATTATTTTACTTTATTTCTTAAAGAACAATTTGAAAAATACAGGTAGAAAAGTCTTTATAAAAGTTAAAGATAATAACTTTAATTAGAAATATGGGGCAATACTACAAATATGGGGCAGTAAAAGAAAAATTAATAACAGGAAACCAAACAATTTCTTAGAAAGAATTTTTTAATCCAAAGTATATGCATTCACCCAACAGGAAGCCAATGCCACTAGCTTCTGTTTTAAAAATGATTTTAAAGAAGTGAACTCCATAGACATTAGGAAATGGGCTTAGTATCAGAGCAGAATTTGAGGAGTATAATAAGACCAGGATGACAGGGGAGGTAAGATTGAAGTTAAATAGAGACAGGAGGGAGAGTAAGAACCTGAGTAAATACCTTTGTATGCTAAGTTTAAACTTAATTCATGAGGGGAAGAGGGAAGTTGTTGTTTAATGAGGATAGTGTCCCATCTTGCAATATGAAAAGCTCTGGAGATCTGTTTCACAGCAGTGAATATACTTAATGCTACCGAAGTGAAAGTGAAGTCGCTGAGTCATGTCTGACTCTTTGTGACCCCATGGACTGTAGTCTACCAGGCTCCTCCATCCATGGGATTTTCCAGGCAAGAGTACTGGAGTGGGGTGCCATTTCTTTCTCCAGCAGATCTTCCCAACCCAGGGATTGAACCTGGGTGTCCAAATACCACTGACCTGTACGTTAAAAATGGTTAAGAGGATAAATTTTTACCGTGTTTTTCATTGTGTTTTTTTTACCACAATTAAAAACAAAAAACAAAAAACAACTTTAGGATAATTGACTTATAATCCAAAAAACATTCATTGAAGAGCTATCCTTTTTATGTATTCCCCGACCCTGAGAGTTTTTTGCTTTAAGTAGTCAATTGAATTTTAAAGAATTTACGAAACAAAGTATTTTTATTTACTCACATAATTTCCAGTGCTCTTCTTTCCTTCCTGTAGATCTGAATTTCCATCAGGTATCATTTCTCTTCAGTCTGAGTAGAATTCTTTAGGATATTTTTGTACTTCAAGTGCACTGGCAACAAATTCTCTCAGCTTTTGTATATATGTATGTGTATAGATAGAGAGATTTTTATCTTTACTACAGGTTGTGTTTTCCTATTTCTTCATATGTCATTTTTGATTATATATTGATCATGGTAAATGAGATGATGCTACAGAGCCCATAGATTGTGTTATCTGCCTCTGAATATTCAGTGCTCATTTTTGTTTGAGCAAGCAGTGAAATTGCTGGTAGCGTGTCGCCGCCCCTTGGTATCTGATGGGGATTGGCTCTAGTGCACCACCCCCTGCCCCACCTCACAGGAAGTAAAATCCATGAGTGCTCAAGTCCCTTATGTCAAGTGGCATAATACAGTCATCCCTTTGTGTCCATAGGTTCCCCATCCACCATGAGTATAGAGGGCTGGCTGTACTTTGAAGTTATGGAGGTGTAAACTTCTGCTTTAGTATTTGGTTTATTTCCATTTTGTTCTTAATTCAAGAGGATTTTTTGAGTCCTTGGAAATCTTTATTTCTAAGGCATAATCCTCCTGGGGTTTCAGTGGGAAGCTTGAAGTGCTTGCTAAGAAACCTAATTTGGTGTCAACACTAACCTCAAAGTGTCTTCTCGGTGGTGAGCACTACCACACCTTAACGCTTTTTCATTCTTCCAGCATTTCTCCCACACCCCCGAACCCCTGTGATTCCTACTTGTACTTCAGAAGTCAGCCGAAGATTTGAGGGATGTCTGTATGCTTTTTAAGAGGTCTTTTTTTCATATAGTTCCCTGAATTTCAATTTGCTTCAATTGTTCTAAGGCATCCCCAACCCCTCAGACTTCTTTGGAAAAATAAGAGCTCAGATTTTTGCTTGCAGTCTAATCAGACAGTGCAGCCGAACTGCACAGCACCTTCAGGTGTAAATATGTGCCTCACTCAGTATGGTGCTTCCTTTCGGTCTTTTGCCCAATTTGGTCACTCACCAGGGCCTTCTAACAGCTGATGTTTACATTTTGCCCATGATTTTGTTATCTGGGTGAAAGTTAATCCAGTAAAAAATACTCCAACCTTATCAAGACTGGAACTGCTCATGAGGAATGTATTGCCTAATGCACAAATAAAACTAATATATATTATACAATAGGGAAAAATTCCCAAGATCTTTGAACAGATGTTCAGAATTGTGGACCAGAAGACAGGAGAGCCTGAGAACTGAGGAGCTAGAAATGGCTTTCTAGAGAAGGGCATTCTAAGCTGAGTATTGGGGGGTTGGTTAGTCTGAATGGTTTTCAAAGGTAAGAGAAGACATTCTAGTTAAATCAACAAGATGGATATTAGCATGGTTTGTTGAAAGTTCATACATACTAGGTGTCTTGAGCAATGAGATATTTACATAGTTTGCAGCTAGCTTTGGGGGACTGAGAGTTTAGATTTGATGCTGTGAGAAAGATGAGCCGTTGAGAGGCTTTTAGTGGGGCAGTCACACAGTGAAAGATGGGTGTTAGCAGTTTTCAGAAGACATAAAAATAGACAAAGGATATAATTAGGTCCAGTGGCAGGCCACTGGTTTTGTTTACACCTGTATAACAAGGGTCTGTGCAAGGCTATTAGAGCATGAATAGAAACCAAGAAAATGATATGAGAGGAGAGGGACAGAATGTGGTGTTAATTCAACATTTGGAAAATGTGAGGGAGAGAGATTTGCTGTTTCCTTAATAGTCTACAATTTATTGTATTCTAACCAATCAAAATGTGTGAGCTCCTGACACGTAGAGGATTTTGATAAGGTGTGTGTTTTTCTATTGACTTCTGTCTGTTTTGACTAATTTTGGATGGCACAGCTTTTAGAGACAGTGCCCTTCTCTGTTCTTTAAAAAAAATAGCAAGTGCCCATTGAAAGTTAAGCTGCTGTCTGGGCCCTCAGGAAATTTGTCCTGCCTAGAGAACTCTTCTCCTTTGCTGAAAGAGACCCTACTGATGGGAAGATATTCTAGTATCAAGTGATTTAAGTTGTATTTTAAGCATATCTTTTCTTCCAGATTCCTTTACATTTAGAAGTGTATTTGAATATTTTCTCACTTCTGCAAGGCCAGTTTTCAGAACCCATATTTAATTTAAAGGCTACAGATGGAGGGCAGATGGCTGGTTTTGAATTTGTTTTCAGAAAACGTTTTTAAAGAAGACTTTTATTATAGGGGTTTTCTACTGTCATTAATCACTTAATTTAAGTTTTCCTAACTTTTTCATGACCAAGTCTAGCTATCTTCTTTGGTCTTTTTCCTTAGTCCTAAATTGATATTTTTAAAGAATCAATTCTGCTCATTCTACCCTGTCTTAATATTTCTCAAGTTAATTTTCACATATTGATTCAAAATTCATTATACACCTATGAAGGACTTACTGTATGTCTTCATAAAGAAATCCTGTGAAATTGTCACGATTTAGTTTATGTTCTCATTTGATTTCAGGTGACTGAGCTTGAATGTGTTAGTAGCCAAGCAAATGCAGTGCATACCCATAAGACAGAACTAAATCAGACAATACAAGAACTGGAGGAGACGCTGAAGGTGAAGGAAGAGGTAATTTGCTACTTCTCACTCATCCGTAATCTCACTAAAATAAGGGTACAGTATTGGAGTCTATATCTGATTTAAGGGTATTTTATGCAATAAGGTTGTGGGGTGTTTTTAGGATGAAATTTTCTGAGTGACACTCAGCTTGTTCACATTTTCCCCGTCGCTGTGTCTGTTGTTATGAACTATGGTGAGGCAGTCAGACTGAGATACTGCCTCTTTTCTTCTGTATGAGAGCTGCATTCATAGAATCAACAGAAAACCATTAGGAGTTAAATGAATTTTACAAGCTGTTGCTTTTTCTAGTTTCCAGTCAAAAGATTTACTACCTCAGGAAAGAATTATATCCACAAAGCTTGAAGCAATCTTAAAATGTCCAGATTGCTGTTTCTAAGCAGTGCTTTACCAAAGCCACCGAGTTGACTTGCTTCAGATTATTCTGTGCTAGACAGCATACCCATTAAGATGAATTTATCCCTTGAAATCAGTACAATGGAAAATTTTTAAACACCCTTTTTCTAAGGACTGGGACAGTAATTTCAGGGAAAAATAAGGCCTTGTCTTTCCTTGAAATAGTTAAAATATTGTTGTTAAAAATATTGCACTACTTTTTCTAGGAAATAGAAAGATTAAAACAAGAAATTGATAATGCCAGAGAACTACAAGAACAGAGGGACTCTTTGACTCAGAAACTACAGGTGAGCTGTAATAAAATTTTTATTCATTTCTGCATAGAAAGTCATCCATCTTTCTTTCATATAGTAATGACTTTTTCCCTTCAACTCAGTTTTGAAGGGTTTCGGTCATTTTGCTTTTTTAGAACTTCTGATTCATGCCTGATGGTTGACTTTTCAAAAATTACTTGATTCATCTAAGTAGCTTACCATAATAGATGGTCATTTATAAATTCTTTGTCTTTAGTAAAATTATTTTAGAAATGTCTACTTTTAACATCAAAGTGCCCTGAACTTAAAATGTCTCAAATGGAGTATATTCAAATAGTTTAGGAATTGTGCTCGTCTTTTTCACACTGAACTAATACATGAACTACAGCAGTAGCTGTGCCCCAAGGGAAATCAAGGCAGTCTTCTTTGCCTTTCTTTGCTCTGATTAATTTTACTCACTTTTCTCTGCATAAATAGCATGCTTCCTGACTCTTAATTCACATCCATGTGTCCTGTGTCAGTGGTAGTCGGCCATAGTTAGGGAAGATTTCTTTCAAAATTACAGCCAGACTCTCCTGCTGTCAGCCCAGACGCTTTTCTTATACCTCCTAGCCTCAAGAAGAGTTAGGACCACTTCAAGGTTTGGAGTAGAAACAAATGTAAATATGTATAGAGTGAGGAATTGGGGACAAAAATTGGTAAGTGGGACCTGGAAACCTAGGATTGGAAGGAGTACCTAGATTGTAACAAGAACAACCAATATTTATTGAGTGCTTACTGTGTACCAGACACTGCACTTCACTTATGCATTTAATCCATGTAACGTCATATGAGGAAACTAAGGCTTAGATGAGTTAACTTGTTCTACCTGTTAAATGAGCACAAACTCTGACAGTAGAGACGTTTCATGAAACAAACAAGTTCTTCATATGAAATATTCCCCTCTCTCTCCCATCACTGACTTTCAGCAGTCTAGGAAAATGAAGTTGCTTGTTTTGATCTGCCCTATTAAATATTGTTTCTGTATTTTAACTGTCTGTATAGTTTAGTGGTTCTTAACTAGGAGTAGTTTTGTGCCCCAGGGAACATACATCTGTGTGGGGAGACGGTTTTGATTTTTACAGCTTAGATGGTGGAACTGATCTCTAGTAGGTGGGGCTTCCCAGGCGGCACTAGTGGTAAAGAATCCACCTGCTAATTCAGGAGACACAAGAGAGGTGGGTTCTGTCCCTGGGTCAGGAAGATCCTCTGCAGAAGAAAATGGCAACCCACTCCAGTATTCTCGCCTGGAGAACTCCATGGACAGAGGAGTCTGGCAGGCTGCAGTCCATGGGGTCACAAAGAATTGGACACGACTGAGCATACACACAGGTTGAAGCCAAAGTTGTTACTGAACATTGAATTATCCAGCCCCAAGTTTCAAGAGTGCCAAACTTGAGAAAAACTTGGTGTAGAATTAAAATAAGAAACATATGATCAGGGCTGGAGCAAATGGTGGAAATGCAGGCTGGTTTTCTCTTTTGGTTTGGTTTGGCACCCATTGTTTAATTACTTGCTTTGATATAGGCGGTTGCTAAGCATTTACACGATGGGGCTTCCCTGGTGGCTCATTGGTAAAGAATTCGCCTGCAGTGCAGAAGACTGCCTGCCTGTGCAGGAGACAGAGGTTCGATCTTTGGGTAGGGAAGATCCCTGGAGAACGAAATGGCAATCCACTCCAGTATTCTTGCCTGGGAAACTCCATGGACAGAGGAGCCTGGTGGCTACAGTCCCTGGGGTCACAAGAGTTGTACACCACTTAGCAACTTAGCAACTTCACCACCACCACCAAGCACTTGCATACATTAGCTCTAACTCTTACGGTAACAGGTGTGGTATCCCCGTTTTCAAAGAAAAAGCAGCAATTCAGAGGTGTTGACAAGTTTAATTAAGGCACTTAGCTAGAAAATAGTGAAGACTGGATTTGTTTCGATTCCAAAATCTCTATTCTGTCTATATTACCACACCGTTTCAGCAGGCAGGCATCCAAGCCATCCCTAACTATTCTTGGGGAAATTTTTTTTCAGTTATGTACACATTTATATTGTCTCAGAGAAACCAAGAAATGATTTATTCATATCAAACTTCTAAATGTGTTTCATCATTGATCGAGCAATAAATGAATTTTACAGCTGGCACCTAGAATTCTGACTATCAATTCTTACCTGTTTTTTCATTGAATATCAGAAATACTTATCAAGACAGCCTACCTGGAATAGGACAGGGAAGCTTTCAGAAAACCCAAGGGTGAATTCTAAAAGGCCAACCCACCGAAATAACCTGTATGTTTTTTCTAGTTTGAAGAAAGTTCCTCTTTTATGGCCTAGTCCCTCCTACCTAAGCATCTACATGTCAAAAGTTCCATCACTCTTGAACCTCCATTCTTAAATTCAGTCCAAAAAATTGGGATCATTAGTTTCTGAAACGGTAGAGGAACTTTGAAATTGCAATGCATGGGTTTGGATTGTAGCTATGAATTTGGATAAAAAACATAGTTTGGAAAAATTTTAAGTAGTTTTGATATGATTTTTTTTTAGTTTGCAAGTTGTTTTTTCTTTAAATATCAATGTAACATATGCTCATTGTAAAAAATTTAGAAAAATGTAACTTAAGAGAAAAAAAAAACATACTCCCATCATCCTAAGGCAAAATGTTGAGAATTTCCTTTCTTCAGTGTTTTTGTGGATAACTTTTTCTTTATGTGAGACATGTAGATAGCAAGTTTTTGTCTTGCTTTCCTAACAATGTTATGTCATAAGCTGCATATGTCGTATAGCTATATAGTATTCTCCTCCATAGGCGTACCATAATTTTCTTCCAACATTTTTAGGGGATGATCATTTGTTTTCAACATTAGTTGTAATAATGTTATAATGTATCTTTTTACATAAACCTTGCCTTTCTCATTATTTCTTTGAGATGAACTTCTAAAGAATTACTTGGTGTCAATGTTTCGAAATTACTTATGCTGAGAAACTGATGTCTGGAACAACAGGATACCCCCTGGATATTAGTCTCCTCTCATTTTTGCTTCTGATAGGGAACAAGGGGAACTTATTATTTTTTTTAGTATTACCTTTTTTTTTTTTGATTACAAGTTTTCAATATGTTTATTGTTATCTTTTTGTATCTTGAAGGCACGAAGTGCGTTTTTACCTTATAATATATGGCATATCCTTGCCTGGAGTTCTAAGTCCCCAGATCTTCAAATGGGCTGGTTTCTAATGTAATTAAGACTTGGCTTACATGTTCATTTCACTGATCTCCCTATTTAAGCACTATTCTGCAGGCCTCCCCACCACCCACTGCTGTGTGATATTACCCTGTCTTATTTTCCTTGTAGCAATTATCACTGAATGAAGTGATCTCATTTTTTTTAATTTATTTTTAAAATTTTTCTTTTGAAGTAATTTCACATGGGAAAGTTGCAAGAATAATGTACCTTTCACCTATGTCACCAGATGTTAACATTTTTGCCATATTCGTTTTTGTTTGATTATGATAGAATTCTCTCTATATTCTTTTTTTTTCTAAATGGCTGAGAATAAGTTCCAAATATGATATCCCTTTACCTCTAAACACTTTAATGTATATTTTCTTTTTCTTGCATATAATTTTTAAAGATAATTTTTATTGAAGTATTTGATTTACAGTCTCATGTTAGTTTCTGCCTGCAGCGAAGTGAGTCAGGTATACATACACACATATCCACTCTTTTTTAGATTCTTTTCCCATAGAGGTCGTTATAGAGTATTGAGTAGAGTTCCCTATGCTTTACAGTTGTTCAGTCGCTCAGTCGTGTCCAACTCTTTGTGTCCCCATGGACTACAGCACGCCAGGCCTCCCTGTCCATCACCCACACCCAGAGTTTGCTCAGATTCATGTCCATCGAGTCGGTGATGCCATCCAACCATCTCATCCTCCGTCGTCCCCTTCTCCTCCTTCCTTCAATCTTTCCCAGCATCAGGGTCTTTTCCAGTGAGTCGACTCTTTGCATCAGGTGGCCAGAATTTTGGAGCTTCAGCTTCAACGTCAGTCCTTCCAATGAATATTCAGGGTTGATTTCCTTTAGGATTGACTTGTTTGATCTCCTTGCAATCCAAGGGACTCTCAAGAGTCTTCTTATTAGCTATCTCTTTTATATAGAGTAGTGTGTGTATGGCAGTCCCAATCTCCCAATTTATCCTTTCCCCTTTGGTAACCATAAGTTTGTTCTCTACATCTGTGACTCTGTTTCTGTTTTGAAAATAAGTTCATTTGTACCCTTTTTTAAAACTCTGGATATAAGCGATATCATATGATATTTGACTTCACTTAGTATGACAACCTCTTCAATGTGTATTTTCTAAGAATAGAACAGTCTCTTACATAACCATCAAAATCAAGAAATTATCTAAAGACTTTATTCTAATTCTCATAATTGTCCTCTTTATAACAGAACATTAAAAATTGTTTTTCTGGTCCAGGATTCATTCCAGGATCACAGTTGCATTTAGTTGTCATGTCTATTTATTTTGACGTTTAATTGTCCCAGATTTGGCAAGGGGGAACCTTTTTAATCCTGCTTCTGTGTCCTTTGGATGTGACCCTATCATTTTTTAAAGAACTTCGTGTTTTAACTCAACTAGATATTCTAGGTTCATCTTGTATTTCTCAGTTCCAGCCTTGAAATTAGCTATTTCTTCAGACAAAATTTTCTTTTAGTAAAGTTTGGTGTTTAGAAACCAGGTTTTGGGCATTAAATATACTTTTTGCTATTGAGATGTCATTGTGTCTGCTGCTGCTGCTGCTAAGTCGCTTCAGTCATGTCTGACTCTGTGCAACCCCATAGATAGCAGCCCACCAGGCTCCCCCGTCCCTGGGATTCTCCAGGCAAGAACACTGGAGTGGGTTGCCATTTCCTTCTCCAATGCATGAAAGTGAAAAGTGAAAGGGAAGTCACTCAGTCGTGTCCAACTTTTAGTGACCCCATGGACTGCAGCCCACTGGGCTCCTCTGTCCATGGGATTTTCCAGGCAAGAGTACTGGAGTGGGGTGCCATTGCCTTCTCCAGTCATTGTGTCTAGGCCCTCTTAATTATCAGAGATAGAAATGTGCACATATCACATTATGTCCATTATAATAACTATATTGGAAAAAAAAAATGACCCTGAAAGCATATCAGTACCTCCCATTGCAGTCCAGTACTATGGAACTCATTTTAGCCTTCCCCAGTTTCCTGTTTATAACTCTGTTCCCCAATATTAAGAAACCATAATACGTTTACTTGCTTGCTTAAGAAGTTAAGTGAAAGTTGCTAAGTCATGTCTGACTCTTTGTGACCCCATGGACTATACAGTCCATGGAATTCTCCAGGCCAGAATACTGGAGTGGTATCTGTTCCCTTCTCCAGGGGATCTTCCCAATCCAGGAATCAAATCCAGGTCTCCACATTGCAGGTGGATTCTTTACCAACTGAGCCACCAGGGAAGCCCAAGAATACTGGAGTAGGTAACCTATCCCTTCTCCAGGGGATCTTCCCAACCCAGGAATTGAACTGGGATCTCTTGCATTGCAGGCAGATTCTTTACCAGCTGAGCTACCAGGGAAGCTCTTTTGCTTAAGAAAGTAGTTTCTAGTTCATACCACTGTCAAAACAACAAAAACACAGCCCTACTGACTAGATGAGTATTCTTTTTGTTTTTAACTTGTGTTCAAAAGTTAATTAGATTCTTTCACTCCCCCTCTTCAATTGGTTATTCATGTAAAGTAAATTTATGTTCATCTGTATCTTATTATATTCCATTTTATTTCTTCCCCATTTTTCTTTGTGTTGTATTTGTATGCATTTACTGAGCATTTGGGGCTTCCCAAGTGGCGCTAGTGGTAAAGAATGCACCTGCCAAGATAGGAGTTGTAAGGGACACAGGTTCAATCCCTCGGTTAGGAAGATCCCCTGGAGAAGAAAATACTGGAAACCCACTCCAGTATTCTCGCCTGGAGGATCCCATGGACAGAGGAGCCTGGCGGGCTACAGGCCATACGGTCACAAAGAGCCAGACGCAACTGAAGTGCTTTAGTGTACAGACACTGAATGTATGAAACATGGTTCTAAAAGTCAGCACTATTCAGAAAGATATCTTTCAAGAAGTGTCATCTTGTCCACTCCAGTCTAGCCCCATTCCCATCTGCCCCTGTGGGTAACCAGTCTCATTATCTGACTTACTCTTTCTGTGTTTCTTTTTATGCAAATGAACAGATAAGTCTGTTTTTTTATTCCCTCCCCTTTTTTCTTACACAAATGGTAACATACTCTAGTCACTCCTAACTCTTACACACTTTTTTTTTTTAATCTAAGGTATGTCCTGGAAATCACTCTGTCAGTTCATAGAGATCTTGTTCATTCTTTGTTTGGCTGTATACTACTTCATTGGTATGTGCGATGGTTTTTTTCCAACATACTCCTTTATATGGATATATAGGTTGTCTCCAGTATTCTGAGAGTACTATAGTGCGTAATCTTGTACATAGGTATTTTGTTATTGTTGGAGGTGATCTATAGGGTAGATGCTTAGAAGCAAGATTTCCAAGTGAGAAGGTCATACTGTCACATTCTTCTCCATAATGGGTGTTGCTAGTTTTCCCTCGTATCATCAGCACGTGTGTGCCCACTTCTCACAGCCTCATCGACAAAATGTGTTCTCAGACTTCTTATCTTTTGGCAATATATGTTAGGTGAGAAACGATAGTTTTAATTGGTGTATCTCATGTTATGAGTGAGATTAAACATCTTTCATAAGCTTAGAGGCCATTTCAGTATCTTTTTGTACCTGTATAGATTGTGTATTCAAGTCTTTAGCCCTTTTCTCTATAGAATTTTGGTCCTTCTTTGAAAATTTTTCTAGAGTTCTTTATATATCTGCAATTATATGTTACAAATATTTCCTCCCAGTTTGTCAGTGTTTTCTGACTTTGCTTGAGATAGTGGTGGTGTTTTATGTAGTGTCAAATATATCATTCTTTTCTTTCATTGCTCTGTTGCTGTTGCTCAGTTGCTAAGTCGTGTCCAGCACTTTGCAACCCCCTGTACTACAGTACACCAGGCTTCCCTGTCCTTCACCGTCTCCTGGAGTCTACTCTTAATTCAAGGTGGATTTAGAAAAGGCACAGGAACCAGAGATCAAATTGCCAACATCTGTTGGGTCATAGAAAAAGAAAGAGAATTCCAGAAAAACACTACTGCTTCATTGCCTATGCTAAAGCCTTTGACTGCGTGGATCACAATAGACTGTGGAACGTTCTTAAAGAGATGAGAATACCAGGCCACCTTAAATGCCTCCGGAGAAACCTGTAGGCAGATCAAGAAGCAGCAGTTAGAACTGGACATGGAACAATGGACTGGTTCAAAATTAGGCAAAGAGTACATCAAGGCTGTATATTGTCACCCTGCTTATTTAACTTATATGCAAAGTTCATCATGGGAAATGCCTGGCTGGATGAAGCACAAGACGGAATCAAGATTGTTGGGAGAAATATCAATAACCTCAGATATATAGATGACAGCACCCTTATGGCAGAAAGTGAAGAGGAACTAAACAGTCTCTTAATGAAGGTGAAAAAGAAGAGTTGAAAAGCTGGCTTAAAACCCAACATTGAAAAAATAAAGATCATGGCATCTGGTCCCATCACTTCATGGCAAATAGATGGGGAAACAATGCAAACATGACCGATTTTATTGTCTTGAGCTCCAAAATCACTGCAGATGATGACTGCAGCCATGAAATTAAAAGATGTTTGCTCCTTGGAAGAAAAACTGTGACAGACCTAGATAGCATATTAAAAAGCAGAGACATTACTTTGCTGTCAAAGATCCAAGTAGTCAAAGCTATGGTTTTCCCATTAGTCATGTATAGATGTGAGAGTTGGACCATAAAGAAGACTGAGCATCGAAGAATTGATGCTTTTGAACTGTGATGTTGGAGAAGATTCTTGAGAGTCCCTTGGACTACAAGGAGATCCAACCAGTCAATTCTAAAGGAGATCAGTCCTGAAAATTCACTGGAAGGACTGATGCTGAAGCTGAAGCTTCAATACTTTGGCCACCTGATGCAAAGAGCTGAGTCATTAGCTTGACTCAGTGGACATGAGTTTGAACAATCTCCGGGAGTTAGTGAAGGACAGGGAAGCCTGGTGTGCTGCGTCCATGGGGTTGCAAAGAGTTGGATACGCCTGAACAACAACAACAACATATCCATTGAGTTGGTGATGCCATCCAACTATCTCATCCTCTGTCGTCCCCTTCTCCTCCTGCCCTCAATCTTTCCCAGCATCAGAGTCTTCTCTAGTGAGTCGGCTCTTCACATCAGGTGGCCAAAGTATTGGAGCTTCAGCTTCAGGATCAGTCCTTCCAATGAATATTCAGGGTTGATTTCCTTTAGGATTGACTGGTTTGATCTCCTTGAGTCCAAGGGACTCTCAAGAGTCATCTCCAGAACCACAGTTCAAAAGCATCAATTCTTCAGCACTCAGCCTTCTTTATGGTCCAACCTTCACATCCATACATGACTACTGGAAAAATTATGGCTTTGACTATACGGACCTTTGTCAGCAAAATGGTATCTCTTCTTTTTAATATGCTGTCTAGGTTTGTCATAACTTTTCTTCCAAGGAGGAAGTGTCTTTTAATTTCCTGACTGCAGTCACTGTTTGCAGTGATTTTGGAGCCCATGAAAATGAAATCTGTCACTTGTTTCCATTATTTCCCCCTCTATTTAGCATGAAGTGATGGGACTGGATGCCATGATCTTAGTTTTTTGAATGTTGAGTTTTAAGCCAACTTTTTCACTCCTCTTTCACTTTCATCAAGAGGCTCTTTAGTTCCTCTTCACTTTCTGCCATAAAGGTGATGTCATCTACATATCTGAGGTTGTTGATATTTGTCCCAACAATCTTGATTCCATCTTGTGATTTATCCAACCTGGCATTTCACATGATGTACTCTGCATATAAGTTAAATAAGCAGAGTGACAGTATACACCCTTGACGTACTCCTTTCCCAATTTTGAACCAGTCCGTTGTTCCATATCCGGTTCTAACTGCTGCTTCTTGACCGGCATACAGGTTTCTCTGGAGGCATTTAAGGTGGTCTGGTATTCTCATCTCGTTAAGAATTTTCCATAGTTTGTTGTGATCCACACAGTCAAAGGCTTTAGCATAGTTAAATGAAGCAGATTTATTTTTGCATTCTTTTGCTTTTTCTATGATCCAACAGATGTTGGCAATTTAATATTTGGTTCCTTTGCCTTTTTTGAATCTAGCTTGTACATCTGGAAGTTCTCATTCATGTACTGTTGAAGTCTAACTTCAAAAATTTTGAGCATTATGTTGCTAGCCTGTGAAATGAGCCAATTGTGTGATAATTTGCACATTCTTTGGCATTGCCCTTCTTTGGGATTGGAATGAAAATTGACCGCTTCCATTCCTGGAGTGTGAAATCCTGGTTATTGCTCTGACTCTGTTCCACACTCAGACCATATAGGAATCCATCCATATTTCCTTTTAGTACTTCTGTGGTTTCATTTTTTACACTTAGATCTCTGATTCCCTTGGGGTTTGTCCTTTGTGTGTGGTGTGAGATACGGATCTAAGTTTATCCTTTTTCAAATGTCTGTCTTGTTATTTCTTTACCATTTATTTAAAACTTTATCCTCTTTTCCCAGAGATTTGAGATATTCAACTTCCATGTGCATCTTGGTCTATATCTGGACGTTCTCTTCTGTCCTGCTAAGTCACTCATATCTATTCCTGCATCCTAGTACCGCACTGCTTTGCTCGTAGAGGCTTTACAGTATATTTTAATATTGAATAAGGTCAACCAGCCCTCATAGCTTTTCTTTTTCATCATTTTTCTAAATGTATTCTTAACATGTTTTTTCCATATGTATTTTAGTACCAATCTTAGTGTCGACAAAACACTTAGCTCTGTAAAAAAAATATCATTGGTATTGCTTAAAATTTAGAATGCTGGTTTAGCAGAAGTGATATCTTCATGAGGTTTCCATCCTATCCAAGAACAGAGGATGTCTTCTTACTTGTTCATGTCTACTTTTGTGTTTTTCAGGAACATTTTAAGACTTTCATCCTGTGAATTTGGAGTGTTTCTTGATTGTTTGTAATTATTTTATCTTCATATATACTATTGAAAATTAGGTTTTCTCTACCATTGTATCTTTTGATTATTGTTTATAAAATCAATGTATATGAAAGTTTTTGAATTCTGTTTGCTAATTTTATATCCTGCTACCATACTAAATTATTTTATTGTTTGAACTAGTTTTGTCATTTATTTCATCTATTCACTAACAAATAATCTGCAAATAGGGATAATTTTGCTTCTTTTTTTCTAGTTCTTAGGGCTCTGTTGATTTTTCTTGTTGAGTTACCTCTGTTAAAAATACCAGTACAGTGTTAGTAGTGGAGGTGACAGACTTATCTTGTCCTGATTTTAGTGGAAATGTTTCTAATACTTTTCCGTTAGTTGAAATGCTGGCTTTACCAGTATCATATTATGAGAGTGGCTTATTCCTATTTTCTTGATTCCTATTTTCTTATTCCTATTTTCTACCAAGAAAGAGTTGACTTTTGTTAATAGCTTTTTTAGTACCAATGGAGATAATCATAATTTTTCCCCCAGATCCATTAATATGGTTTATTTTTTTAATGAATTTTCTAAAACTGAACCACATTTGCATTCCTAAAATAAATACCACGTAGCTGTGGTATATCATTTTCTTAATGTGGTGTCAGATTTTAGTTCCCTGTTATTTATTTTAGTTCCCTGTTATTTATAGTTTTTATATGGTATTCATTTATAATATTGGTCTGTAATTTTCCTTTTTCAGGTGGGGGCTGAATTTATACGATTTAGGTTTCAAGGTTATACTAGCTTCATAAGATAATTTGGAAGCTTTCTTTATTTTCTTATGCTCTGGAATAATTTATGTCATATTGGAAGTATCTAGTCTTTGAAAGTTTAATAGAACCCCCATTTGAAACTGTCTGGGCCTGGAGCTTTTTAAATTCCTTGATTACCCTCTATTTCTTCTGCAGATATTGACCTGTGTAAGTTTTTCATCTGCGTTTTCAGATATTCAATGGAAACTCTTATACTTTCTTATTTTATATAGTTCTTTATCCTTGTCTTTCTTAAGTTTAGTAATAGTATGTCTATTTTAGACTTCCCTGGTGGCTCAATTGGTTAAGAGTCTGCCTGCAATGCGGGAGACCTGGGTTCAATCCCTGGGTCAAAAAGATCCCCTGGAGAAGGAAATAGCAACCCACTCCAGTATTCTTGCCTGAAGAATTAGATGGACAGAGGAGCCTGGGGGGCTGCAGTCCGTGGGGTCAGAAAGAGTCGGACACGACTGAGCAACTAACATTTTCACTGTCATGTCTGTTTTAGGTTTTTTGAAAAATGAAATTCTGACTTATTAATCAGTGTTACTATTTTTCTGTCTTTTACCTAATGAATTTTTAGTCCTCTGTTTATTATTCCTGCTTTGATTTACTTTTTAATTTTTTTTCTAGCATTTTGAAAGGGGAATTTAATTCCTTTGTTTTCATTTTTATTTGTGTTTAAAACTATAGATTTCCTCTGATCATTGCTTTAATTTGTCCCATAAATTATGACAGTATTTTCATTGTCATTATGTCTTGAAATTCTGTAATTTGGTCTTCCCTTTCATGCTGGAAATGTTTAAAGGAACATGTTTTATTATCCTGGTGGAAGGGTCTTTTAATTTTATGACTTAGTTTTACTGCATTGTGATTACAAGGGTTTGTTTATATAATTTCTGCTTTACATAATTTACCACTTTTTAAATGTAATCTAGCATATGATCAACTTGTGAATGCTCTTTATTGATTTTGTAATTTAAGCCTTCTATATCCTTACCATTTTTTTGTTCCTCTTGATCTGTCATATATTGAGAGGAGCATATTAAAAACTCTTATCAGTGTATTTTTTTCTATGTATCCTTACAGCTCCTGTAGTTTCTACTTTATAAAGATGGCTACTTGTTTCTTGGTACATAAACATAATTGTTGTATCTTCATTGTGTTATGGCTTTTAGCACTGAAGGTGTCTTTCTTTGCTGCTCTTTCTATGGCTGTCACAATGCCTGCCTGGTATACCTTTGCTCATGTTATTATTTTTGGACTTTCTAAATGAATTTCCCAGTGGAAGGACCTTTTATTTTATGAGTAGCTATCCCCCGGGGTCTCTTTCTCTTCTTATTTTTTTAAGAGTCTCTTATTTTTTGAACTTGTGGTGATCTGAGTCTTCCCTGCTGTGCACAGGCTTTCTCAAGTCGTGGTGAGCAAGGGCTCCTCTGCTGTTGGGCGCAGGCGCTCAGCACGTGGGCTCAGTAACTGTGGCACATGGCTCAGGAGGTACAGCTCGCTGGCTGCAGAGCACAGGCTCAGCAGCTCTGGTGCAGGGGCTTCTCGGTGGAATCTTCCCAGACCAGGAATTGAGGCAGGCAGATTCCTGTCCACCTGGTGGCTCAGAGGTTAAAGCGTCTGCGGGAGACCTGGGTTTCACCCCTGGGTCGGGAAGATCCCCTGGAGAAGAAAATGGCACCCCACTCCAGTACTCTTGCTGGAGAATCCCATGGACGGAAGAGCCTGGTAGGCTACAGTCCATGGGGTCACAGAGAGTCAGACACGACTGAGTGACTTCATTTCTTCTTCCTGTCCACCGTACTGCCAGAGAAGTCCCCTTTTTGTTGCTTTTACTCTCTCTCCTCAGAAACCCTGCCTCTCCAGGTTGCCTCCTCAGGCCCTGTGTACACTGAGGCTGCCTCGTGGAGGCTGCTCTGGTCCACCAGGACTTTTTGTTTTCTACCAGCATCTTGGCACTTTGAGTGGCCTTTCTCCTTCTTTGAGTTATTAGAGTTCAGTCTTGGGTTTTCATTCTCCTCTTCCCTCTTCTGTGTTTCCCCCTCAACCCTGCCTTGCCCTCTGCAAAGAGTTAAGAGTAAGAACTTGAGAAGTATCTCCACGAGAAGCTGGTGCTTATATCTCCTAGTTATAGGTAACTGTACATTTGCAGTTGGAGAAGGCAATGGCAACCCGCTCCAGTACTCTTGCCTGGAAAATCCCATGGGCAGAGGAGCCTGGTAGGCTGCAGTCTATGGGGTCGCTAAGAGTTGGGCACGACAGAGTGACTTCACTTTTCACTTTTCTGCATTGGAGAAGGAAATGGCAACCCACTCCAGTGTTCTTGCCTGGAGAATCCCAGGGATGGGGGAGCCTGGTGGGCTGCCATCTATGGGGTCACACAGAGTCAGACACAACTGAAGCGACTTAGCAGCACATTTGCATGGTTCCCTTTCTTCTGGTTGAACTTGTGGTATTTGTGTTGTTTTCTTTGCTCTTGTTATGGTTTCTACAGTTTGGAAAGCTGGTGGAGAGAGTTCAGTGCACACAGGACTTTCCTCCGTTTCTCTGTTCTGTCTGTTCTGTTGGCTTCTTTTTTACCAGCATCCGCCTTGGAGAAGGCACACTTAAAACAGGGACCATCTTTGTTTATTTACTACTTTATTCTCAAAGCCTTGGCTTCCCTGGTGGCTCAGTTGGTAAAGAGTCTGCCTGCAATGCTAGGTTTGATCCCTGGATTGGGAAGATCCCCTGGAGCAGGAAATGGCAACCCACTCCAGTACTCTTGCCCGGAGTATCCCATGGACAGAGGAGCCTGGTGGGCTACAGTCCATGGGGTCACAAAGAGTCAGACACGACTGAGAGACTTTCATTCTCAGAGCCTAGTTACTTAGAAGACATCTCAGTAAATAATTGTTGAGTAACTCTTCTTCAAAATATGTGTGTCTTCTAGTCATTTTTCTGTTAAATTATTAATACTTGTTTTGATGATCTGTGTATGATCATGTTTGATCTCTGTGAAGCTTAATAATCTAACTGGACAGTAATATATCTAGTAAGAGTTTAAGATGTGAATCAGATATCAATAAAGACAAATTTTGTAGCTTTTACTTAGATTAAATGATGCATGATTCAAATTTACAGAAAATGAACCTGACCTGGTCCCATTGATGGCGGTAATAATTGTTTAATTTTTTAATCACTCAAGTGTTGTAGGCTCCATATCTAACAAATACTGAGCATGACCTTCTGTCCACTAGCATTTTATACTTTGAGTTATTGCCTTCAAAAGCACTCAAAGGGATTTAGCAAGTTCTGGCCTCAGTGTTTTATCAGTGCTTTATCTTGGTGCCCTGACACATACTCACATATCAGTTAAAGAAGAAAGGGAAATAGGAGCACAAAAATCATAATAAGCAGAAGAATGAGTTGCGAGGGGGAGTGAAAGTTACGAAGAAGGGCTGGAAAGTATAGACAGAAGATAGAACTGGGACATGCCACCAACCAGGTTGCTTCATCCTGATCTTACATTGTCTGTTCTTCCTCTGGGATCTTATTCTCTGCCTCAGAATAGACCACAGCACCAACAGCATCATATTGGATCCCTTTTGTTATAGGCCTGGTGAAATTCCTTCAATCGGAGAAATGGCTTAGAGCACAAGACTCCTGGAAAAGAACAGTGCAGTTTTAATAGCTGGGGGAGTTGGGTGTTTTGCTTGTTTCCACTGAAAATGTTTGGCTGTTTCATTGATTGGCAAGGAGAACAAAGAAGCCTTTCACTTTTTAAGGATGGCTTTAGAGGGCAAACTGGGCGATGCCTGGTAAAGTGGGTGTTTTCTCGTGAATGACATTTGGTCTATTTTTACAGTTGGAAACATTCTAATCTTAAGCTTCTTGTTTGAGCAGGTCAGAGAGCGTGCTGTGGAATTCTTACATTTGATCCCAGGGTCTGCTTACTCCCCTATGGTTGAGACTTCATGAACTGGGCTTCTGAATTTATAAATATCTTATTGGTTTCAGAATCAGCTGTCAGTTTTCTTATCTTCACCTTGTAGGTGGTTTGAAGGGAAAAGATTAGAAACCTGGTTAACATCTAATAATAAATACTTTAGACTAGAAATCTCTAAGTTCTTTCTTTAGAAGTCGTGATAGCTGCACTATTCCTTTTTTATATTTTCCCAGGCTCTTGCGACTTATCTGTGGTGTCTTTGCTTGAGGCTTGCCCTTGGCTGAACATGTGAATGTTTCTTTGTGCTGGGAATGCTAACTCAATGGTTCCTTTCCTATATGTATTCAAATAAGTTTTCCAGTTATTTTTCTTAGAAGTTTAATTTTGCAGGCATTGTAGGATGAGTGGATTTTGGAAAGAAGTGTACGTAGTCCCAACAACCAGAGGGTTTCCTGTTTTCTGTGTGCACTTTCGTTCCCGTCATTCACCTTCACACTCACAGCTTTGCCTCCCTGTGGTTAGTGCCCTGCTTCAGATTCTGTTATTTTCATTTAACAGGTACCAGATGCTTTAAGTAATTGTTTAAAAATCTACTATCCTTCAGATATAGTATATAGTAACTTATAAATCATTTGTAAGTACACCAGGAATTCTGGCATTTGTTTTTAAAGTTTAAAAAATTTTTGTTGTCATGAACTTTTGGCTTTCCTTTTGGCATTGTTTTCTTCCCTTAATCCTCAGTATACTGGAATCACTTTTGTCTAATTCTGTTACATGTACAGGTATTCAATACAGTTTTTAACAGGTGAGCTATGTTCTCTACCATACACATTCATTTGATACTGAGGTGAAATGAAGCATAATTAACATATTCAGAGGATCCTAAAACTTATTTGAGAGAGTCATCTTTCTCCAGCATTGCCAAGAAAGAGAAAAAATTAATTTGTCTTTTTTTTCTGCCTGCTTTCACTTGAGATTGCTAACGGTTGTGTGTGAGGAGAAGGAGGTGGGCACAAATAGAAATGAGACATACCCAATCCACAAAATGGGTCAGCAGCCCTACCTTGGTATTTGAAGTACCTAGACTAACGTTCATGAAGCAGGCAGGAGGAAATCTGTGCTCAGGGATAGATGGATTCATGAGCAGCCAGTCAGTAAAACTACATGGATTTCTTTGATGGCACAATCTGAAAACCTCCTTACATTGTGTTGAGATTCAGAAGCCCATCCTGATTATCAAAGTGCATGGACTTATCACAGTATTCTAATAATAAAAGTTATATTGTTTCTTAAATCTTCAACTGACACACACATATATATATCACACTTTTGTTTCTAAAGGAAGTAGAAATTCGGAACAAAGACCTGGAGGGACAACTGTCTGACCTAGAGCAACGTCTGGAGAAAAGTCAGAATGAACAAGAAGCTTTTCGCAATAACCTGAAGACCCTGTTAGAAATCCTTGATGGAAAAATCTTTGAACTAACAGAATTACGAGATAACTTGGCCAAGCTACTAGAACGCAGCTAAGGAAAGTTAAATTTCAGTGCCAATTGATTAAAAAAGATACTGTCTCTCTTCATAGGATTGTTTGGGCTCCGCATCAAGATTGCACAAAAAAAATTTGAATATCTCTTCTCCACGAGGAGGATCTTTTGAAAATTGGAATTGTATATTTCAGTGTAAATTTTAGAATTCAGCTTGTAGCTAGTTGGGGAAAAAAAAAAAGAGATGAAAAACTTGAACTACAAATTACCTCCGTGTATATTATTGGCCATAGTTAACTAGAAAGTTATAAATAGACACTGAATGCAATCTTTTTTTCTGATATTAGCCAATGGGAGAATTAACAAATGTCTGGGTCACATCCCCCTTTTTGTGTTCAACACAGTGAAGGTTATCTGCTTTTTAAATTAATTTATTTATGATATCTAAAGCTGTGTTTTGTGCAAAAACTTAGTGATGAAAGCCCTGTCTTTTGTTGTAATCTGAATAATTTCTCAGGATATTTTTGCACTGCCAAAGGCAGCGCCATTACCAATTAATTCTTGCCAGGAGTGAAAGAGAGCTGCATCTTTAATTGAAACATACTATAACTGGGTGTATAGAGTTCTTCCCTTTTTTTATACTGGAAGATATTTCACTCTGGTGGCCGCTCTGATACACTCTGGTGTTCTCTAATCTTGTCTGCTGTATAGTTTTACTTTTCCATATTGATTCCATGTATTTATGAAAAGATACTGTCTCCCATTTTATTACACATTTTAAAGCCAACTAATGAAGGCAGCTGAGTCCCTCCAAAATTTTTCTTTTTAAATTTCTAATAAATTTGACACACAGTACTGAAACATAGCAGCCCGTCACTGACGGTCTGGTCTAGCAATGTTAAGTATATTTACAGAATATGCAGTTACATTTATTTATATATTTTGCAAGAAATCTTTTCTGAATGATTAATGCATTTCAATTTACAAATACTAATGGTTGTTGGGGAACTGTTTATTATAGATCATTTTAAGGTGTATAGCTATTTTAAAGGCGATCCATTTCCATCAAGCAGCCAATCAGAGGACTATTGGGATTGGAGCCGTTTACTCTGTCTGGGTCTTCACACCAACCACATCTCTAGTCAATCCTCACAAGGCAATATTCTAAACTGTTAACTAGGCATTTCAAAAGAGGAATTCAATTCAGTGGGCTCTCCTCAGTGAACAGGTTTTAATGTTGTTTTGATGTAATTTTAAAGGACTTTTAGCAAACATGCATTTCTTTATATATTTCTTTTAAGGAGCTATTTTAAAAAGTAAGTCAAGTGCTGTCTAGTCTGCTTATGGAGTAAGAATTGCATCAGAGTCCATATATTCTTGCTGTACAATGCTTGTGATGTTGAGGAGGGTTCTTGTTTAAAGTGTATGCTTGAGTATCGACTCCATGGAGTCTAGAAATGCACTGACTTTTTGTTTGTACCCCCAAACAATTGAATTGTTAAGTACAAAATTAAGCTGATTAATCAATTTGTAACCATTTTTTCACTCACACAGCTACTCAACACCAGACAATTTTGTTTTATATATGTATGTGTATGTATGTAAATACATACATATTAATTTATATTAGAGTGAAAAATAAATGGTTTGTTTCTAAAGTTAGTTTCTAAAGTGAGTTTTCAGGTGTCTCTGAAAAGTTTTTATCAGACACTTAATCATCATGTATTATATGTGCTATAATATCATGTACCTCCATCTATTTTAGGGTATTTTCCTCACCTATTTCTTGTAGGGAGGATAATTTAGGTACACAAGCTCAGAGCTATTTCTCTGATAAATCAGGTAATAAAATTTATTTGATTGATGGAATTTTGAAGTAGATGTGACTTTATCCATCAGTTTCTGAGTACAGAGCACCATATTTTAATTTAAATAGGGGATTTAACACTAGGGATCAGGGAATTTAGTTATGAAGAGTTAAAAAAATTAAAGAAAAAAAACACTATTAGCTATTGAAATGGTAAGTGAATTATTTTAATGATGTAATAAGATATTTTTAAATTTTGACATAGTTGTCATTTAATGGGAAAATAAGTCACCAAAATGTCTCCACTTGAATTGTATTGATATATGAGACATGTGTGTAATTCAATATATACATATACTCATATGTATATACAGAAAATTATTTTTAATATTTTCCTACTGATACGAAATTTAAAATTGGAAATTTTGTGAGTTTTTTCCTTTCCAATAGAGTCTACTTTTTTCTTTTTTTTTTAGTGATTTCAACAATTTCTTGAGGGCTGCACCTTTAAATTCCCAGATTGTCTTTAGACATGTATAGTATATGGGATAAGGTGGACACAAGTGCACATATAAATAAAATCTTCTTATTAAGACTATTTTAGACATTCATTTCAGTAGGAGAGTACCTAGAAATCATCATCCACAAGTCATAATTGGGCTGTGTGCCTACCGTCATTTTCTCCATTTCTGTATTATATAAATAAAAGTTTGCATATTAAAATTTGATTTTTTTCCCAGAGACAAATATTATATAATGTATCTATATTTAGATCAAACTGTGGTAATATATTTATCAGAAAATAATGTTGGGGGGCTATAGCCTGAACATGTGGACTGGAAGTGACGCAGGGAGGGAGAGCAGAGATTGATCCCATTGTGTATAAGTTATGATGTGATGACTGAATTCTTGTACAAAAAAACAACTGAAAAAAAAGAAAAACAAAAATACAGTTTTTATTTTGAAATACCTTTGTTGTTCTCTGAAGAATGTACTTTATCTTTTTCTCCTTCAGTCTTTTACAGATGTTTTTAAAGAAGCATTTAAGCAATGGCAGCATTTACTTAACTCTTACAGGTGCTACTGGATTTTGCGTTAGTGTGTTGCGTTGTGAAATCCTAACTTTGACATAAAAGGTTTTATAAGTATTTCCCTGCCTGGAAAATTAGTTTTTGTTTCTCCTCTCTCTTTTCCCTCTCTTTCTTCCTCCCTCTTTCTTCCTGCAGATTAAAAACGGCCATGAAGTTGCACCCCTTCTGTCCCTATGGGAGAACTCCAGCATCGCCATAGATTTAATGTTTTGCTGTCATTGAACGACTGAGAAGCAGTTAGAGGAAAAACTTACACCATTTTTTCAAGCGGAACTAAAAGAGACTCGCACAACTGAACCACCGCCACCTTTTAAAACTCATTTGTCTGCCTTGTTAAAATTAAATGTGTTCTTCCGCATGCGTGCTCCAGCCTTCCGTGTTTTACGTAACCCTGCAGTGTGTTCCGCCGCTCTCTCCTTTCTGCCTCTCTGACAGCTCAGGATCGGGAGGCGAGACGGAGGGAGTACTTGTTTGGTGGCAGTGGTTTATTGTCTTTCTTATTTATAGAAATCCTTTTGTTTGATATCAAATGACTTTAACATCCTGATATTGTGATTGAAGCCATGAAATAGTCTTCATTGAATTTTTCTCTTCTGGATTCTTAGCATTGTTCCTTTACCCTTTGTGAAGTCAATTAATTTATATAAATCTTAAAGAGGAAAACTTTCAGGTAAGAAGTGGTTGAGAATGACACATGTAAGAAACACATTTCTCCAGTAAGATACTATGCTATAATCAGTATTTGCTGTAAAGATAATTTTCATGTGAGAAAACATTTTAAAAATTGCTAGAAAGGGATCGTTTTGGAATGGAAACAGATTTATCGTTCACCTTACTCTAAATTGTGCGAATGTATTTTTCAATAATATTCATGTTAAATTGGACCTTACCTTTTTTTTAGCCTTTTATTTTGTACTGGAGTATAGTCGATTGGACCTTTAATTTTTATGGCAGTTTTTCTCTGTGGGAAACTGATGTATCATTGTCATAGAAATAAGCATAGTTAATGAATTGAAGAAATGAATGTTTTTCTCTTTTTGTTTATATATTGTAAAATAGCTTCAAATAACTAACAATTTTACTCAAGAAAAGACTTGATCAGCACTACACTGCCACGTGATTTCTGCTTAGTATACTAGATAAAAAAGAATGGAGTTGTCTTTACCAAAAACAGGTGATCCAGGGAGAGAAATTGCACCCAGAATAGGAAAAGGCCATAAGCTCCCAATAGATTTCTAGTCAATTCATTGATCTCTGTAAGTACCCTTTTTATCTTTTAGATTAAAGCACACATTCCAGAGGATACCAGGAGTGTATGGGGAGAGGAGAGGATATTTTTCGTGAAACCAGGACCAGCAAAAGAGTGGGAGCATAAGGCCCTCCGTTTTAATCTGAGACACGTCAGGATAGCCAGAGTAACGTAAAGTGCTATTTCCTTCCTTGCTGCTGCTTTTAACTAAACAATTTGGGATTGCCCTAATGAATTTCAGAGGCTTTCAAAAGATCCTCTCATTTTTGCCTGTCAGGATTTGTAACCTAATATGATACATCATGTTCAGAACTCAGCATTCTGTGGCATTCTGACCTACTTTGTCAATTATTTTCACATCAGATTTACCCAGGGACAGAAAGATTACTCTGCTTTCTCCTAATAAAACCAAATTAAGTGACAATGGGTGCCTAGTAAATGCAAAATGAAGCCCATTCTGTAATATAGAAAAATTTTTCTGTTTTTAGAAAAATTGCTTCTGTGGGTATTTTTTCTAACTACATTCATTATTTTATCTTGTCTGTGTTTTATAACTATGTTACTATATATGCATAAATATATAGTAAGTCATATCTATATGACTTGTATATATGACTTTTTGGGTTATTATACCTTAAGTGGAATGACTGTTTCAGAAAACAGGGCTAGAAGTAAATGTTTTCTCAACAACTTCAATATGAAAGCAAATAGAAATAGGTGTTAGTTGAATATCTGCTGTGACAGGCACTGTACTAACTTTGATACTTCATTTCTGCATATAGGGTCCCTGCCAGGGGTGTTCCTTTGGAGGGGGGTGCAGGGGAAGGGCCCAAATGATTGCACCTGCTGTGTTCTCCAGCAGTCAGTCTGGCTCTCCTGTCCACTGTCCACAGTGGAGCTCTTGCTCACGTTGCTGGTACACTTATCCCCTCGAGCTTGCCTGCCTTACCTCTCTATAATATCTCTGTTAGGACACTTCCTAACTATAAATCTTGTATTTGCTTTTCTTGAACTTCTTCCTGCAGCCTCCTTTGGTGTTCACAACGCCTATCAGTCAGTTGCAGGTCATACTTTGTGAGTGTCATATTTAACAGTATGTTTTACTCTCCAGTTTTTTTAATTTATAGACTTCAGATAATCCAAGGAAGGTAACTTTCATATGCAGAATTTTAGTCTGTAAAATTTAAGTAGCAAACTACTTATGAAGGTCTTGGGGAGACAAATTACGTGATAAAGTTCCTAGCGAAATAAGTTGTAAACCTGTAAAACTCCTCCCCCAACACTAAAGTAGTAGCTAAGCAGGATGTGGGTTTTGCAGTCAGCACTGGGGAACTTTGTGGCCAGTTCTGGTTCCACAGAAGTTAAAGCTTCTTCAGGTTGATCAAGACATTCAATCAGCCACAAAAGTAACTCATGGCCCTGGGTACTTTAGATGGGGGATAGCCCTCATATAAAGGAATCCTGTATTGTGTCTTTTTTGCATCTGACTTAATGTTTTCAAAGTTTCCGTGTTGTGGCTTATGTCAGAATTTCATTCCCTTTCAATGCTGAGTAATATTCCATTGTATGGCTATACCACATTTTGTTTATCCATTTATCTTTTGATGGACACTTGGACCATTTCCACCTTTTGGCATTTGTGAGTAATTCTACAGTGAATATTCATACACAAGTATTTGAGCCATGCTTTCATTTCTTTGAATATATACCTAGGAGTGGAATTGCTGGATCATACAGTAACTCTATCTTTAATCTTTTAAGAAAGGGTTGGGTTTGAATTAGAATAATTTAAAAGTCTTATGGAGCAAGGTGCCATCTCATTGGGAAATCACAGTTGTGGGGTTAGTATTTGTTAATAGACCTGTAAGTGATCCATTGGCCTCTTAAGTTGTGCCTTCAACTCTCTTAAACCTAAAACATAAACAATCTAAAACATCTGTTAAGCACCTGCTCTATCCCAGGAATAGAAACACGAGGAGAGATGCTTATCCTTTGGTGCAGAACACAGTTCACAGTGCATAAATGCTGTGATGGAGAGGAGCCCTAGTATGAGGGGGACCAGAGGGAAGAAGAGTCAAGAAGTCTTTCCCAGAAGAGGTGATCCCCAACCGAGTTTTGGTGGAGGAGTAGGGGTTAGCTAGTGTAAGAAGGGGTGTAAGGGAATTGTAGAGAGTGTGGCATGTGCAAAGACTTGTATGGATGAAAGCATTGAGGCATTCAGAAAATTAGAATGCGTTCGTATACTGACACAGAGGGTGTTAGGCAAGGGTGTATGGCAAAAGATAGCAATTGAAGAGTAGGCAAAGGGTAGATCAGGAAAGACTTTTTAATCACATGAAAGATTTGGGTTTTATTCTGTAATAATCTGGAGATATTGAAGGATTATTTTTGTAGAGAAGTAATGTAGTGTTAAAATATATGGTTTAAAAATCTAGGTATCGAGACTCCCATTGGTGGTCCAGTGGTTAACTCTGTGCTTCCATTACAGGGGGGCATGGGTTCGATCCCTGGTTGGGGAACTAAGATCCCACATGCTACATGGCATGACCAAAGAAAGAAAATAGAGTCTAGATAGCTCTAGAGATCACAGTAGTCTCTGTTAAGAGGCTCCATTATGTGGCTCTGCTGGAATAGAGAAGTTGAAATGGATTCAGAGAGTATTTGGGAGATAGAATGAGTACGTCTTCTTGGTATAATCAGTAGATGGCAAAAAAAAAAAAGGAGAATACAGGCTGATTCCTAGCTCTCTTGAGTTGGACAACCAGGTCAACAATCTTATTTACTGAGACAGTGAATTCAAGATGGGGAATGGCTTAGTTTTGGTGAAGGCAAGACAAAACAAGATGAATGATGGGTTAGATCTGTTTTAAGTGTAAGATACCTGTGGAATATCTGAGTGGAAATATGATTCTAGTTGGGGCTTAGGAGAAAAATTGATGAGCTGGAGATAAGCTATTTGGGGATTGTCAGCATATGTAATTATAATTGAGGGCATGGAAAATGGGGTGATTACAAGATGAAAATGTCACTTTGGGCCAGGTGTAAGACAAGAGCTTGCAAAAGAAACAGAAGGAATGACCAAGAGTGCTGAGTAGATGGCCAGAGTGGGGGACTCATGGAAGCCCAGGGTGGAGTTTCAGAAAGCCAGGTTTCACATGAAGTTCAAAACACTGACATATCAACTCTTGCCTTGAGCCAATGATATTCCAAGTATGTTCTGCTGAGACCCTTTGTTAATATTTGCTTGATATATTTTAACATAAAATTAAAAATGAACAAACTCAGATATGCAGTTTATAACCTTTTAAAACGTTGAAATCTGGCAAACATCAGCCCCAGGTTAACTGTTTTTGTGCAGATGCCAACATAAACATAGACATAAACATAAACATATCTCTGGTAAACTGAAGAGCATCTTGGTGTTTCAAGGTGAACTATTAAAGAACCACCACCATTTCTTAATGTGAATCAGAAATTTCTCAAAACTGTGCAACCGAAACAAAATATAGAAATAGGATCAACATACGATAATATCTGTCTTCTGTAAACCTCAAATGCTGTTTGTGAAAATAGCTTCACTTTTCTTATTGACGTATTATTAAATGTTACATACCATTCTGTTAATATATTGGTTTTCCATGAAGCTGTCATTTCTAAAAAGCTATAGGGATGGGGAGGGGGGTCACTCTTTCCTAGTAGAACTTGGCTTATTACCTTTTCTGTGGCTGAGCCGCCTCTCCTCAAAGTCAAGTTCTAGAAGCTTGAGTGTATTACATGTATCTTTTTTAAATGTGTTATTTTGATACTGAATTCACCACTAGGACCAGATGGCATTTGTGTTTTCATTGCTGTAGAAAGTTTAGAGAGTTAATATTTCTGTTAATCTTAAATGATCCTTACTCTCTTTCATATTGATTCACAAACAGGTCACTGTATACAAATTATCTCTGGTATAAATGATCTCAAACAAGGACAACAAGAACAAAATATTCTCTGTACTTAGTTTCAGAATGCTGTATGGTGTATTTGATTTTTATTTCTAGTTTGAGTTGAAATTAGCTTGAATTCCTTGAGTAGACATGACTTGCACTACTTAGGCAACAAATTAGAGCATGTTAGATATTCCAGGAAGAAAAGAGGAGCTTCTGGTTTTCAAATTTGGCTCCAGCTAATCCATAAAATTTGCAAATCACTTGTGAATTGTCAAATAAACTCTTCCTTTTAAACCACTTTTGTTCATATTGTTCTTATGTAGTGATTAATCCTGGTCTCCTTTGGCAGAGCCTTTATTTTGGATTATGTCCTGCGCATTAAAATCCCGTGTTATATATAATAGTCCAGAACATCACTGTCCATGGCACATGTCCTTCTCACAGCAGCTCACAACCAGTTTTCACAGCAGTGTTGTGACTTCAGTGTTATTGTTATCCCCATTTTATCGATTTTGTAGAGTCTGAGATGCAGCACCATTAAGAGATGAATCAAGTAAGAGGCAGAGCATGGAGCAGAACACAGGCCCTTTGCCTGTTCATCCTGCTCCCTTCCCACCGCATCGTGTCTGAACTGTGCTCTGCAGACCTTTTGTAAGAAGGCAGGTACAAACTTCACCAACTCACGATATTTAACAAGTATTACTTAATGAGAAAAATTGTTTTTTCTTTCAAAAACATATTATGTTTTTGAATACTTATCTCTCTGCTTCTCTCCTTTTTAAGGAAAAAAATCCTTTATTTTTCACTTAAATTATGGAAGTGGTTCACATATGCTTTCCTTTTGCAAATATCTTTAATAGTACAGATAAAGCAAAAGTCACCCTTGATCTTTCCGTTCCAGTCCTAGAAATTACTACTATAATCTATTTCATGTATAGCCCTTTAGCATTTTTATATGTATTTGTATACAGTATATATGTGCTTATAGAAATAACTAGTTGTGTTTGAGGGGAGGCGGTACATCAATTTTATCAAATGGTATGTCTTGTTACACAATTGCTATTCTTAATCTCTTGGGAAGATCTGTCCAGGTTAGTACACATAGACTTGCCTGATGCTGCTTAACTCCTTCAATGTATTGAGTTTATGGATGGGTGACGGTTTATTTAAGCATTTCCGTATTTACTTGCTCTTTTGTTCTGCCCCTTATTTCAGACCCTGATGCTATTTTGTTAAGGGCTAGAGGTATTCAAGATTGTTTACTACCCAGTTACCAAACGTTCCACAGTCCCTCTCATGTCCGTAGTAAGAATGAACTCTGGATAAATAGCCTTTCCTGAAAACTAAAATTCACCAAAAAAATTTAACTGGTCTTGATGAAAACCCTTCTGAATCCTACATGCAACACCTAGCAACAAGCTTCGGACGTAGTCATTGCTCTTGGAAATGTGCTGAGTGACTGAACATGCTTTCTGCCATAGAAGAGAGAGGACTCTTGGTGTAAATGTTTGCCTTTGTGTAGTGACTGGGTATACCAGCTGTCCAAGGCCAGCATCTGGGGCTGCCTGGAGGACCCCAGGTGTGTGTAGGACAGTTTAAAACTCAAAGTGCTCTGCTTAGAGCCTTCAAAGCAGGAAAAAAGGATATAAGTTTAAAAAGGAAAGGAGAAATGAGAAGATGCTTAAACTGCGGTGTGTCCCAGGAGTTTAAAGACTCACTTTAACCTCACTTTATAAGACTCACTTTTCCAGGAGTCTTTTGTCACCTTAATGGTGGCTTTGCTTCTGATCCGTCCCCTACCAGGTGGCTGCTCACTGAGTCAAGCATTTCATGAGCACCTGCAGTGTCTCAAGGAGCTGTGCTGGGCCCTAGGAGTGCAGAGATGGTAAGACACATCCCCTACCTCGAGAAGATTGTTCTCTAAAGTGAAGGAAACGTGTTAGCCAGTAGGTGCAATACAGCATGAACCTTATCATGAAAGGAGTTGTAACTTCTGGGGAATATGCAAGGAGTAGGGAGATCGAGTCATTGAGGAGGGGGCCTTTGAGCCGAGATATAAAAGGGGAATAGCCATCTACTTCGGAGATCAGGTGGATGGGTGGAGAGCCGAGCAGAAAGGCGCATCACAAGAACAGAGCCGTGGGCTCCAATTCAGTCTCCTGCTCAGCGGCTTAGCTTGGAGCACCAGAGCAGATGGGTGGACAGAGTCCAGATGGGACCTTGGCGCGTGTCCTCTGCGGTTCTGACTTTCCCTAAGGGGAATGAAAAGCCACCAAAACCTCAGAGGAGGAAAGTAATGGGACTGGATTTACATTTTAGAGAAAGGAAGTCACTCTGGCCACAGTATCAAGAACAAATTCAGGACTATGTGAGGTGATGGGGTGTTAACTAACCCTACTGTGGTGATCATTTCACAATATGTACATGTATCAAATCATCAGTTGAACACCTTAAACGCACACAAGGTTGCATGTCGATTGTAGCAACACAGGTAAGAGACTAAAAAAATAGGAAAGTGGAAGTGATGTGAAAATAGCTGAACCAAATACGAAAGATATTCAAGAGATGTGTTTTGAGATGATATGTTGAAAGTTTTAATTTCTGCTGCTTTTCTGGCATTTATTGCTCCTTTCCCCCACTTCGTTGCTGTTTAGTTGCTAAGTCGTGTTTGACTCTCTTCAACCCCATGAACTGTAGCCCGCCAGGCTCCTCTGTCCATGAGATTCTCCAGGCAAGAATACTGAGCAGGTTGCCATTTCTTTTGCCCGGAGATCTTTCCATCCCAGAGATCAAACTTCATCTCCTGCATTGGCAGGTGGGTTCTTTACCACTGAGCCACCAGGGAAGCCCTTCTCTCTGCCCCTGCCCCCCAGTTCAGGTGACAGCACAAACATCCTCTTCTCTGGCCCTTGGGATTGGATCGTTACAGTAGTAAAGAGAGAGTCAACTCTCTACTTTTGGGTTTCTCCTCTTGAATGATACCTTTTTAAAAAGACACTCCCGTCCCCATGAAACAAGGAAGAGGAATTGAAGGGAGAAAGGTGAGGAGAGGGTGGTAAGAGTCACCAAGAAGGCCTGAGCGGTGCCTCTCCTCCCAACACACCAGCCTGAGATTGGAGTTTAGTGAACAAATACGTGAGTCTGCAGAGAGGACAGAGAACCAAAGTGCAGAAGACATCCAACTGCCTCAGTTTCCATGCTTTGCCTGGAGGTTTCTTGGGGGTCCAAGGTGGCCGAGGGAGGAGCTGAGGGTTTTCCCCGCCTCGCCCTCAAGCAGGCACATGCCACCAGCAAAGGAGCCAGTGAATCAGACAAAGGTCACCTGCATGGATGTGGCACCAGCGAGCAGATGGACATCGGTGGATGCTGATTCGGAAGTGTGTGAGTGACTGGGGCCAGAAGGGACCCAGCCGTGTAAGCAAATGCAGCATCAGCAGAAGTGGCTCAGTAACCAGGACCCGCACTTCCCTAGCCCCCCAAGTGCTTGATAATGAGGTGAACTTAATTGTAATTGCAGGGAGGAGGTGGTTTCAGCTGGGGAGTTCTGATTGGCTGGGTTTATCTTAAGTTGACAAAAACAATGTTTCTGCTGCTATGCGGAAGGTATTTTAGAATAACATTATATTGTTTGCACAGTCTAGCTGTGGCCTGGGAACATGTATCCGCTAGCAGTACACATTGTGGGACTTCGTAACTGTCTGGAAGAGCGCTAGGTTCCTAGCCTGGGTCTAGAGAAAGGTAACTGCAATGCCCGGTGACTCTGAGGTGCTCCTCCAGAGGCTGTACGGACCTGATGCTTGGGAGGTAAGTGCAGGCTAGCGAGGTGAGTTTGAAAGTTACCAGAAGACAGGCGATTGGTGAAGTGGTGAGTGGATGAAGGTGGGTAAGGAGGACAGGACCAGAGTCCTGGAAGCACTGACACGTAACCGAGTGTGCAGAGAAAATGCAGTTAGACGAGCCTATGAGGAAAGGTCCAAAATAGAGAACTAACAGTGGATACTAGATAATCAAATTGATAACTCATTTTTTTCAATACTAAATCAATAGAATCCAGCCCAGGAGAGTTCATGGGTACAAACTAAAATTCTTTGAGATATCTCTTCTCATTATCCAGGAAGTTATCTTCCTCATGTCCAAACTTGAGGCCATGTTCTTGTTGCCTGAAGATGTCAAGATTCCCTCTGCCAGGGCCTAATTCGTGTTAAAATGGCAAAGCCTTACTTATTTCCGTAGTGCTCCTGCAAGGTCGATCGTGGTTCACGTACGCAGAGCACATTTCTGCGTGTTATGCCAAGGAGCTGTCAGGATTTTCCCCCCACTATCTTACCCAGTTCCCTTTTTAAGAAAAGATCTCTCACAATTTATTTTCAGAGATTAAGACTAAAATATTTTTTTGTTCTTTTGGCCTGGGCTTCTTATTTCTAAGCATTGACAACTACATAAATCCATTATTCCCTTATCACCCTGGCTGCCAGGAAGCTCAAGACCAGATTTTGGGCTTAATTGCTGTAGGGTTCCTCAGATAGGGATTCTTAGAATTCTAGGTTTTTTTTTCTTCCTTTTGGCCCTTATTTATTTGTTCTTATTTTCTGTTTTTTTGTTTGTTTTTTATCAGTAGTTTGGTTTTGTTATACTGGTCTGATGTTACTTATATTTTTATAATAAATTACTCCAAATCTTTTTTTATTTTTTTAGTTTGGCAGAAATGATATCTCATCATAATTTTGCAGGGTTTTTTTTAACCTGTATGTCTAAGGCTGACCATTGGTCTGTCAGTAACTGCTATCTTCATTTATTATTTGCAAAGTTCATTCTGTTGAATAATCAGAGCATCTTTTTTCTCCATGAAGTGAAAGTTGCTCAGTCGTGTCTGACCCTTTGCGACCCCATGGACTATCCAGTCCATGGAATTCTCCAGGCCAGAATACTGGAGTGGGTAGCCTTTCCCTTCTCCAGGGGATCTTCCCAACCCAGGGATCGAACCCAAGACTTCCACACTGCAGGTGGGTTCTTTACCAGCTGAGCCACCAGGGAAGCTCTTTTTCTCCATAGTCAACTCATATATTAACAACAGCAAAACTTAAACATGTGATTGCTTGATGATATAGAGCATTTAAGAAAAGAAGGTAACCTCAGTGAAGTGATAAAAAGCTTTCCTTTTTTGTCTGTCCGATATCTTTCATGGCCATGTTGGTTAGAATGATGTCCGCTAATCTTACAAGTCATTGATATAATTTTTTTCTCCATATTTCATGTCAGAACTGATGACAAGCTTCTCACTCTGACTGTTGCCTATCACAAGCAAGAACTCAACAGAAATAAATAATAGCATCGATTCCCCTGTACTGCTAAGTCCGTAACTGTGGGCGTGCGTTCATTTGTCACATCTGTTGGACTCTCACCTCTTTTTTAGGTGTCCGGGTCCACGGTTCCCATCACCAGTGAGGACGATTAGTACTAGTCTCCCCTCCAAAGAACTATTGAAAGAGAGTTTGTCAAGCCCGAAGTTTTCCCCAAGAGTCCTGCTGAAGATTGGCCCCTGGGGAGAATGCAGCCTTCTTCAGAGAGTGAAGAGTACGCCATGCAATTCTCCTTTTCCTCTCCTTGCTACTCACTTAATCTTTAAGCCACATGTGCCGGGTTAGAAGGCAGTCACCAATCACCATTGCTTTAATTCTCCCAACTCAGTTGGTGCTATGTAAGGGCTCAATAAGGACTTAATGTAGCTTGGGGGCCTCAACCAATGCTTGCTAAACACTAGCTTGGGTTCCTGCAAAGAGGGAAAAGGTCTAAACTTTCCTTTTAGCTAATGATTTGATCATCAAATCAAGATGTCGCAAACCTATAATTCTAGTTTTAATTGATAGCATTCTGTTTGAAAGAGCAGTAGCTTCAAGGGAGGTGAGTAAGAACTTTTATTAACCACAGAGCTTGTATTGGACCCTGAACATCAGGTCATTTGGTCCTTGCAACAGTCCTGGGAAGGGCTGTCGTTCTGCTTCACAGGGAAGCACCCAGGGACCCCAGGAAACCAGTGGTCACCCAATGTCATATAACGAACAAAGGAGGGAGTCTAGTTTGAATTCGGATGGGTGTGACTCCTGTTTTTCCTCTAAGAGGCATATTTTTCTTTGCTGACCTCAACAACGAGAGAAAAAGAAGTAGAAAGATAATCCCAAAAACGGAGTGACTGCTCACTCAAGAGGCTGTAACAAGACTGGAGCTTGGTGGCTACTGCTGGAATCTCCAGGGCAGGGTCCTTAGGAAGATTCCTGAATTGCTGACCAAGACTCATTCAGTCCTTTCTGTTCCCTGATTTATCATCTGACCCCAAGGCTGTGCTGTCAGTTTGGGATTAAAAAAAAGCAAAGCTAAGAATCCATGCAGTGCTCACACCTCCCATCTAATGCCTTGATTCCTGAGATCTTTATACACAATGGGGGAAATACATGTGAGGAAATTTGCATTCAATGATTGAACAGCTCTCCAAATACAGCTTCCCACTCGAGCCAGGATAGATTAATTCCTGTCGACTCAGAGGAGCCTCAGGGACAGGTTTTTGGAAAACCAGACCTTGGGGCTTCTGGAAACTTGGCACTCATGCTACAGAGCATTCCTGTTTCTGCCTCCTTTTTCCTCTGGAAAGAGTCCCAGGGTTGCTGGTGTTCAGGTCAAATGAGGAGGTCATTGGTAACACAGGTGATGACATAACCCTTCCACCACCTAGAGAGCCTCCTTAGCCTTTCCCCAGATGTAGTCACTAGTAAAGAACTCCTTCCACTTGAGCCTGACTGGAGTCCACAGATTTTAAATGAAGATTTTCGTTCCACCCTGTCTAAACCCTAGGTAGGGTTTGTTGCAGACTTGGAGCTGGCAGCAGCTCTTCAGAGCAAGAATAGGTAGGATTCCTTGAAAATCTGCAGCATGGAAAGCTCAAAAATGCTTTTGAGATTCAACTTCATCTTCGGGCTCTGAAAGCAACTGCATGATGATGGGGGCTTCTGCTCTCTTTGCAGAACCCAGGCTCCCTTTGAGAATTTGTAAATGTGAATTGAGACAGTTTTTCAATAAGCTGTTACTTCCTCCTCTCTATTATTTGGGTCAAAGAATTTTCTAATTTCATTCCAGTTCTTTTCACTTTTTATGTTGCGAAAAATAGTCATCCCAAGCAAGACTTGACAAATGTACTCTTTTCATATCACATATTCTCAAAGTATTTTTTTGTTCTGAGAGGAATGAAAGTAATTTTATTTGTTGTTGGGTTTTGGTCAAGTACTTACGTATGACATGTTTTTTCTATTAAATACATATTTTCTGACCTACCTGATTACAGTACTTAAAATGTCATGCATCCAGTGGCATCCTGTCTAAAGTAAGATTCATTGTTACTGCTAAAGATGACTTATAAATATCCCTTCAAGAATTATGCATAGTATTGACAACAGAAAGCGCACATAAATTGATTTTTGTTCATTAGAATTTTGTTAGCCTTATGTTTTGGATTAAGAAAGAGCTGTGGTCAATTAATGGTTTAATTCCATTTTTATTGCAAACGAGAATGAAAAAAGGAACAAATATTTCAACACTGGATTCCTCTTGAGTGAATTCATTACTAGTGGTTTTGCATCTGGTGAAGGTGTGAGACTGTGCCCAGAGTGGCATTGATCTGCTGCACTCGAGGGCCCAGTCCTTTAGTGGGCAGTGCTGGCCTGAGAGAAGGGATCTCTGCACGTCTGTTAAGTCTCAGGGGCTTCTGGGGTTTGGTGAGAAGCTAATGCTAAAAATGATTTTTTTCCACCAGATTCTAGGTAGAGAAGATATATCATCCAGTGTAAATGATGGCTGGATCGTTTCACTCTGAAAGTATGAGCCAGGTCTTAGGACTGTGCAGTTTTTCATGACATTTCCATCCGTGAACAATTCCACACACTTGTGTTTGCCCTTCAGTGTTATTCACACACACAGGGCCTGCCAAAAGTTTTAGCAGTCCTTGCGATTCTATTGACCCTTCACCTCCCCAGGCTCCCGTTTCCTCCCTTGCAAAAGAGGAAAATGGTCTATAACTTCTTCCAACCTCTTCTTCCATCTTTAGAATATTCAATACATCCAGGGAAGGAAAAGGTTAAGAATCATTGCCTTGAAGAAAACTCTCAAGTTTCTACTATCTAAGGGCAAAGATGGCCTGCAAATCATTTTTATTGTCTCAAAAACTTAAGACCTTTTGAAACACACACCTACCATATGACCCAGCCATTCTACTCCTAGCTGCTTACTCAAGAGAAATAAAAACATGTCCACAGAACAGTGTTGTATCAGCAGCTTTATTCCCAATAACCCCAAGCTGGAAACAACCCAATGCCCATTAAAAGGTAAATGAATAAATGAAGAGTTGTCTATCCATACAATGAATTATTATCGAGCAATGAAAAGGAACAAACTGGTGCATGTGGTAACATGTATTAAGCTGAATCAAAGAAGCCAGACACAAGATTACATACTGTATATTCTGAAGAACGCAAACGAATCCATTGCTGTTACAGAGGGAGGTCAGTGGTTGCTTGTGGACCGTGGAAGGAAGTGTTGTTCTGTAGTTTCACAGGCGGATGCAACTGTCAACATTAATCAAAATGTACACTTTAAATGACTGCTGCTGCTGCTGCTGAGTCGCTTCAGTCGTGTCCGACTCTGTGCGACCCCATAGACGGCAGCCCACCAGGCTCCTCTGTCCACAGGATCCTCTAGGCAAGAACACTGGAGTGGGTTGCCATTTCCTTCTCCGTTAAATGACTACAACTTACGTAAACTGTTTCTCAAAGTTATCAGGGAAAATTGTTTTGTAAGCTCTTGACTGTTCAACCTGAGACTTAAAACACATAATGGGCAGCAGGTTCGTTTTACATGGCCATATCGTCAAAAAAGGGTCAATGAACCCAAAATGTTCTTAAACGTTCTGGAAAGCCCTTTAGTTTCCAAGCAGTATATGTGAATTTATAGGAAAAGAATTTATCTTCTGTTTTCAGGTAAAGCCCGAAGCAAAGAACTGCCTTGGGAGCGATGCCGGGTGTGCAGGGCCGTTGAGCTCTGCTTATTCCTTGCCCTTCTGCAGCCCTCCGGAGTCCTGAGAACCAGCTGGTTCCGCAAGGCAAGTACATGGTGGGGAACCGCTTTTTGTCTTTTTAGCAAGTCACGCTTCTTAACACCGATTTCTTCCTTTACTCTGTCCAAGGTGGTGTGTGTCTACTTAGGGGTGGATTCCTTTCTATATATATATTTTTTTTTTTTTTTCCTTTTTCTTTTTATTTATTTATTTATTTATTTTTATTTTTTTATTTTTTAGGATTTTTTTTAAATTTTATTTTTAAACTTTACATAATTGTATTAGTTTTGCCAAATATCAAAATGAATCCGCCACAGGTATACATGTGTTCCCCATCCTGCACCCTCCTCCCTCCTCCCTCCCCATACCATCCCTCTGGGTCGTCCCAGTGCACCAGCCCCAAGCATCCAGTATCGTGCATGGAACCTGGACTGGCAACTCATTTCATACATGATATTTTACATGTTTCAATGCCATTCTCCCAAATCTTCCTACCCTCTCCCTCTCCCACAGAGTCCATAAGACTATTCTATACATCAGTGTCTCTTTTGCTGTCTCGTACATTGTTTCCTTTCTATATTTTGAATGTACATTCAGAAACTAAGAGGGCATTCCCAGGTAGTGCTAGAGTGGCAAGGAACCCACCTGCCAATGCAGGAGATGTAAGAGCTGTGGGTTCAATCCCTGGGTCAGGAAGATCCCCTGGAGAATGGCATGGCAACGCACTCCAGTATTCTTGCTTGGAGACTCCCATGAACAGGGGAGCCTGGTGGGCTACAGTCCATGGGGTCACAAAGAATTGGACACTGCTGAAGTGACTTAGCACTCGGAAAACAGAAAGCTGTAGGGCACCTTCTTTATAGGCTACATGGAGTGGCCAGTTTTAGTTGGGACCACTTACAGCATCACAAGATGTGAGACTTGGAAGGAACTTCAGAGAGTCTGTCCAAATTCCCAGAGGAGGAAGCTGAGGCCCAGAGAGGGTAAGGGACTGGTCCAAGCACACACAGCACAAGCAGGACTAAAAATCACTGCTCTCCAGGAGTCTCTCCACTTTAATGCACTGGCTTATCACTTACTGAAAAAAAATGAAGCCCCAAATCTCTAGCCAGATCCTAAGTCTAAGCTTAATTAGCCTGTTGCACTTTTTTTTTTTTTATTTTAATGAAAGCTGTAAAATTGTTGGATTCCAGCTGAGAGAAAAACCACAAATTCTCAGCTGTGGCCTACTGTGAGGAAACGTAAGGATCAAACCTCAGCATGGGAATGAATGCGAGGCATTTAGGATTATTGTGGAGCTTGGCCGCAATAACAAAAGCCTGTTCCATGGTGGAAAGGACCATGTTACATTTCCATTCTTATTGGCATTTGAAAAAATAGAACAGAAATTATTTCTTGGGTAGAAGCAGTTTCTGTGACTGGGAAAGACTTCTTGCTCATTACTCCTCCCTTTACTGTTCATATATTTCCCATTGATGGTTACTGAAACAGCAGATACTTCATACAGAGAACATTTATCACAGCAGATTCTTGATTAAAGGTTCTTCCAGTGAAGCAGTCATGGCCAAGGGAGTAAATTAGGCTTTTTCCGGAAGCTTCACGAACACTCAGTCTAACATGGCTTTAATTTCCAAACTAGAGTTTGGCAGGCCCAGGTCTCAGCAACGTCCCCAGCCGCCTCCTGTCACACCTGACCTCTTGGTGCCTGGACAGGAGCGGGGTTTCACGGGGCTGAGACCCCTCAGGGGTTGTCACACTGCTTCCCAGTGGCACCCGGACGGCACCTGGGATGCCGCTGCTGGTTCGGGGAGATGAGCTGTGTGATTTCGCAGGGGCCTTGGCCCTGTGATTGCCTGGTGTGCTGGTAACATGCTCTTCACGTAGATTCCCCAGAAGGTCAATTGTAGAGTTTGGTAGAATGAGTAGGACGGTAACTTCCACAGGAAGCCTTTGGATTGTTAGAAGCTGAAGAAGCAACATCAGTGGCCCCCACTTCTGGGGCGGGGGGCTCCTGGATCACCAGGCAACAGCACTTTCTGGAACTGTTGGCAGTGGCGGGGGCCCCACCTTTCCTCATGGTATCGTTTTCTGGGTCCCTTTGTCTCGTCCTGAGGGCCATGTGTACCCTGGCTGCAGCGAACAAATTTTGTGTGGGTGGTGGGAGGGTTAGGGTGGTGGCAGGGGGGCAGGGGGAGGCGGGCATAGCGCTGTGCCCAGCCAGCCCCTCCTCTGAGCGCTGTAACACATTGCAGACACCTGTGCATCCACAGGGCATGTTGTCAGCACGCTGAAGGGTTAAATTACTTGTTGAGCGAGTGGACAGCACGAGCACTGACCTTGAATGTGGACTAATCAAACCCGTGTAATAGTGACGCAAGAAGTCACTGAAAAACTGTGGGAGAAGACTTGGAACTTTCTCTAGAAAAGTTCATTAATGACCATTGACAGGGAAGCCCAGCACGCTGCATGCAGTCCAGGGAGTCGCAAGGAGTGAGACACGACTGAGCAGCTGAACATCATCAATGACGAGAATACATCATATACAATAGATTATAGATCATATATAATCTATATACAATCATGGAGAACTGAGATGGATACTTGAGAAAAAAAACAAAAAAGTTTGCTCTTCCCTCGAATTTAAATCACTCCCATCATTGAAGTCAAAGGTGAAGTAGAGAATTAATTTTCTTCTCCATTTTCCATTGATTTATTAATTGTAAAGGTAGGCTTGTACTTACCTGAACAGGCAAGAATACAATTGGCATTTCAAGTCACTTTTACTCTTTTCATACCCTAGTCTCTCTCACCTTAAAATATACCCTCTCCCCCCGAGTGTTTAGGACTTGACAGTTTCACTGCCATGGCCCGGGGTTCAAAATCTGATGGGGGAACTACCCACAAGCCACTTGGTGCAGCCAAAAAATAAAAATAAACATCTACCCTTAATCCTTAGAACTATCAGTTGCTTTCTCCCCTTCTCATTGAAAAACCTGTGAAAGAATTGTGGGCTCATGAATTATCTCCATTGCCTAGTTTTTTGTTTGTCCTTCAGATTTCTCCACTGTGGCTTCTATTCCCACAGCTCTGCAAAAAGTGCTCCCTCCACGATAGCCGGTAATCTCCACAGCATTCACCCCGTGGAGTATTTCTGGGTCCTTGTCTTCCTGGAATGTTCCTTGGAGGACCATCTGAGAATCATTCTATTGCATATGAAAGAAAAACCCAGTTAAATTGTGGCAGACAAAACCGTAAGTTTCTTGTAAGTTTCTTTAGTAATTTTCTCCCCTTCACGTCTCTGCTCTAGCATTAATCAGATATTGTTGTTCAGGTGCTAAGTTGTGTCTGACCCTTTGCAACCCCTTGGAATTAATCCTCTAACTTTTCTATCTCCCTCTCTATTTATTCAGCTCTGAGAGTTCCTTGCCTCTCTTTTAAACCTGGTATTGCTTTTGTAATGTCTCCTATCATAGTTTTTCTGTCATTTCTTGTTCTCAGATGATTCCTTTCTATTGCAACACATTCTTGTTTCATGGATGCGGTATTTTGCCTTATTTTTTCTGGCAAAATTAATTAAAAATTTTCCTCCTACTTCCTAAATTCTGTTTTCTGAGTAACGTTGTTTGTTGTGGTCTCTGTCCATTGTGTGGAGACATTCTGAAAATGTCCGTGACTCAAAGCCGTCTGTTCACATTCTATAGGCAGATCCTGGCAGCTCTAAAGGGACAGGGAGGCTGCAGCTGGTGGACTGGTGGCTTTGGGGCTAGGTTGACTGGGTGGGAGGCCAGCTTTGGTCATTTGATAAATCTCCATCTTTCCTCACACCCAAATATCACCACGTGCTGGTCTTTTTCCTGGGGCGATTCTGTTTCTCCAGAAAGGGATCTTCCAGACTCCGCTGGGGAGGGTGGGTGTAGATGCCTAGCTGAGGGCTGTCTCAGGACCAGGTTGAAGAAGGCAGCCAGAGGCTTTGTAGTTCTGAAGGTAGGTTGTAACTGCCTCCTTCAGTGCTCAGCATTACCTCTGCCCTCCTCTTGGACCTGCTATTTGAGACCACATCTTCTCTGGCTCAGTTTATCCAGGGGATGAGCCTCTAGACTCTTGCTGTGGGGGAGGAGGGCCTCAGAGGTAGGAGGGCTATTTGAGACTCCCACCATGCTCCCCCTTGTCACCTTACACTTCATCCATACCTTTCAGATTGCACAGTGCCTCCCAGTGATGCTGGCCTGTCGGGTGCTGCCGGGCCCCCAGCGTCTCCCCGCACACGTCCAGGTCAGCGTCCTCCACCCGCTGAAGTCATTTACCTTCCGTACATCTCTCAAGCCCTTACTGACTTTCCTTGTCCATAACTTTCTCCTCTTTTGTTTACTCCTTTGGAACTGTCATGTTAGGGCTTTAGGAGTATCAAAAAACACATTTCAAGCCACCATATTTAACTAGAAGTATGTTGGCCTTCTTTATAATTTTGGATTAAATTTTGATTCTTTAGGTCTGCCTTTCCACAGAAAGTTGGAAAATAGAAATTCTGACTTTTTCAGCTGCATTACAAAGCGTAAACATGAAGGTAAGGATTTTGTTAATTTAAAATGTTGCCTGTTATATAACATTTTGTGTCATATAAGTGAAGTTATGTTCTCTGGAGGAAGGAAATGTGTATGGTTATGGCTGCTTTCTCAGATTATCCAGGAGCATCTGTTCTGATCTCAGATGTCCTTGCTTCTAAACTACTCAAATCTTTGTAGTTCTTTGTGAAGTGTTTTTGTATCAGATATTCCAAATAATAATAGCTAACATGCATATATGTCAAGCATTCTTCTCTGCACTCATTTAACCCGTACAACAAGCACATGAAGTTCACATCATTATTGTCTCTGTTTTGGAGATGAACAAATGGAAGCACAGAATGTAATCTGTCCAGATTCACACATCTAGCAAGTATCTCAGGAATCCTTGCTCTTAACCATGATGCTATGCTCTGTTGCAAAATCTTTTTCTTCTTTTTGATGAAGTTTCAAAAGATTTTTCCCACCTACTTCCCCAGAGGAACCTTACAATATTAAAATACCTAGAGAGATTAAATTAAAGGAAAAGCCAATTAAAAGAAGCTGTGTAGATAAGAAGTCTGAGATAAACTGGTTTTTCCATTGGAATACTAAATTTGGCTCTGATTTCCTGTCAACTAATGGAAAAAAGTGAAATGTTGGATTATATAGTTCTCATTGTTTTGTAGAACAAGCATGCAAATTATTTTGCAGAGAGAAGTTTTTGGCAACTGAATTCTAAAAGCAATTTCTAGAATTCTAATAAAAGAACTCTACGCTAGGGTTTTTTAAAAAACCTTTATTGGAAATGTAATACATAATCAGAAAAATACAAAACATAAATGCACAGCTTATTGAATTATTATAAAGCAAACCCCACCTCACCACTGCCCTGGTCGAAAATAAAAGCTTAGCCCCCCAGCAGCCCTTGTGCTCCTTTCTAGCCATGGAGCTCTCCTCTCCCCCACATGCACAGCTCTCATGACCTTTGTGCCAGTCGCCTTTGTTTTTTGGGTTATTGTTTTACCACCTGAATAACATCCTAGACACTATGGTGTTGCTTATTTTTAAAAAAACTTTTGATTGGAATCATATACTAGATAGTGTTGCTTTTAGCTCAACTTTTTGTCAGTGAGATTCGTCCAAACTGTTCTGTGAAGCTACCTTCATTTTTCCTCTACAGTACTCCATCGTATAACCATACTACATTTTAGGGGTGTATCAGTCTGTCCATTCATCAGCTGATGAACATTTGGGTTCTTGGCTATTAGGAACAATGCATTCTATAAACATCCTTGCACGTGTCCCCTGATTCAAGGATACACACATTTCAACTGGGTCAAAGAGGGACCATCTCTTCCTCACATCCCTTCACATCAAGTTCCCTCTATATGTGTCTATGTCTAAATTTCCTCACTTCATAAAGATACCTGTCACAGTGGAATAAGGCCCACCTTAAAGACCTTATTTTTAAGGTCTTCAAAAATGGACACATACTGTAAATCAGGACATATGAATTTTGAGGGACATAAAGAAGTTGGCCTTACTAAAACAAGGAACATCCTAGGCAGAGGAGAGTTTGGGCATCGGCCCCAAGGTGATGAACAGTGATACACAGTGCTGGAGCTGAGTAAGTCACGAGGCTGATAGGAAGGACTGAATCACATTCGGCCTTGTGTCCATAGGAAGGAGAGTTGAGGTTTTATTCTAAGTCCAATGGAAGGAACTAGAGGGTTTGATACAGTGGAGACACATGTCCTCAGCACTTCTGGGTGGAGAACAAGTTGGAAGGAGTAGCCTGGTTGAGAGAGGGGTGTGGTCTCGACCAGTGGGGTCAGGGACAGAGAACGCAGTGGGTGAATGCCAGAGTCAGGGTGGCCAGGACTCATTGGATAAGGAGGCTGAAGGTGAGAAAGGCAGCAAGAGTACCTACAGGTTCTGGATCGCAGAACTGGATGAAGTGTAAAAACACAAAAAGGTAGAGCTGGCAAGACTTGTGTACAGCTGATCCTGTTCGTGCCACCAGTTGTCTTGCTGTATCTGGTGCACAGTGTTCTCTGAACCCAGGGGAGGCAAGGCGCGAGCCAAGAGGCTGCAGGAAAACTCAAGGAGCCGCGGGAGCTGCAGAGGCGCTGCTTCTCTCCTGGCTGGCACAGCAGCCACGGCAGCAGGCTCGCGCTCTCCTCGCTTCTCGTGGCTGAGCCAGCGGACACAGCCATGAGGCAGCAGGAATGCCGCTGCTTTTTAGGTGAGCTCGTACAGGCCTACGGCACAAAGCAGCCATCACGAAGTGAGCCCCTGTGATACACACGCGCAGTGCTGTGTGTGAGCTCAGCTGTTACATAATCATTACTTACAAAACACGGGGCAAGAAAGCCTGACCACGCCATCTTGGCTAATTTGCTCTTTCCCTACAAGTTGGGTCCAGGTTTTAACAAGAGTGGGGGTCACAGGAACCATTTTGGACATGTTATATTTGAAATGTATGAAGCATCCAAGTCAAGAGATCACTGGGCAGTTGAATACATGCAGATCTAGTATTTTGAGAAGAGATGTGGTGGTAGTCGTGGTTTAGGCACTGGTCGTGTCCGACTCTCACAACCCTCTGGACTGTAGCCCACCAGGCTCCTGTCCATGGGACTTCCCAAGCAAGAATACTGGAGTGGGTTGCCATTCCCTTCTACAGGGGATCTTCCCGACCCAAGGATCAAACCCGAATCTCCTGCATTGCAGGTGGATTCTTTACAGCTGAGCAACCAGGGAAGCCCGAGAAGAGGTATACAGGACAGATAAAATTGGGAATCATTGACACAAATGTCATTTAGAACCATAAGGAAAGGTGAGAATAAGAAGATAGAGAAAGTACTAAGACAATGAATAAAGTCTAGCAATACTTACTCATTGCTTCATCTCAACCATCTGTGAAAACCAAAGCATAAGATCAACGTGCTTATATATAGTGCAGTGGAAGCACTGCTGGAGTTGGGGAGGTAATACTCTAGGCGTTACCTTCTGATGATTCACCTTAATGTGACACCAAAGCTTAGAATCTCTTTGAAATTCATAACTGAAATGGAAAAACCTTTTAGCAAGTGCTGCATCACAGTGAAATTACTGTTGCATCTTCTTATGGCTGTTGGAAGAGTTAAACTTCTGCTTCACAAACTTGGCACTGACCCACACACTTGTAGGGGCAGGCCATCCTATTTTTGAAAAGAAATGGGTCACAAAGTGGCCTATAAGTGAGACCAAAGAATTTTTAAATTGAGATTTGACCCACTGGAACTCTTCAACATTCACTTAAAGAAGATTCCAGAGCTTTGGGTCTTTAAAGCATGAAAAAGATAATCTTGGCCTAAAACATTTATGGGCTGTTGTTGCCAACTGGACTGCTTCCAGTAGAACCATACTGTGGCTTTTGCATAATGTAATTTTGAATATGATTGTATCGTGAAACGCCCATGTTGGCTACTTTCCCTCATCTTAGTCCTCCCCCAAGTCAATAATGTTAATTTATTATTCTAGCTTAAATATATACTTACACACTATAGAATATCTACAAAAAAATTCAGAGGAAGGCTTCTTATTCTAAATCTTTCATAAGAAGTTTCAGGAATAACTGTACAATTGATTCCTGCTAGACTTCATTTTCTCTCCATTGGAAAATGGTTACAAACAATATTTCTTTGTAGTTTGCAAATTTATCATCTTCGATTACACAAAACATCCATTGGTGGAAGAAGTTCAGTGCCCTTTGGGGATAAATAACTTTTTAATTGTTCTTGATAATAAACTATTCTGACAGAAATTGGGCAGTAGGTTTAATTGCTTAAGGCGTTTCCTCAAAAACCAGTATTATAGACTTGCAATGACTTGATAAAAGAACTTTGAAATATTATTTCAATATAAAAGGGCTCCAGATGACCATATAAATAGACTAAGACATTTACTCAGGATTGAAACAACTCAAACTGGCTGCAGTCACCGGGAATTTTCTAGCTGTAGCAGCACGTGAGGACAGGTAAGTTGCTGAGGCTGAGTCAGCACCAAAGCGTCTACAGCTTGGAGACCTCATGGAAAGTGAGACATACAGTGGTCTAGTTTTATATATGACCATGTATGTGTCCCCAGGATGCTCCTCGTGGGAGCTACATTCCAGGTAGTGAAGTTCCTAAATCCACACAGCATATTAGCCCTCAAAGCACTTCAAAGGAATCTGCTCTATAACTCATTTATGTCTTAAAATAAGTTGCCTTTCAAGAGGTTTGAACTTAATGGTTTTTTTCTGGACTGACTTTATTTGAAGTCCCATCTTAATGTCTTTGATACTCTGTTTTTATCCTTGAAAATTTTTAGCGATCAAGAGTTTCTCTAGCGCATCTTGACACAGGGAGACTCAGACTTGGTTTTAACCTAAAATGAAGTACTCTTCTCAGAGAGTCTGAACTGAATGCTGAGCACACTGGCGCCTGACAGGGTGAGGGTGGAGAGGAAGTTGAAGGTGCTGTAGGGACTCACTGAGGGGTGCGGGGAAAGGGAGCCCTGACACTGAGTAGCTGTCGCCCCAGACAATACCTAAAGCCCCTTCTTATGCCTCAAATGACTTGTGAAGATGAGATTCTGTAGTTCCTCCTTTTGCATATTTGCTTTCCAAAAGAACATTTCAGACATGTGTGCAGGTGGAAAGGCATGAGCTGAGCATAAAAATGTAGATACTAGGGGTAGGCTTAGGAGACCTACAGAAAACCTTGCAGCATTGGTAAAGGATTTTCTTAACCAGCATGGAGGCAGTAGGCAAGGCCTGGCCATTGGAATGACAGGGTGGAGAATGCTTCCTGGCCTGAGCGTACATGATGATGATGAAGTTGTCCATAGCAACAGGAAGAGCAGGTGGAAGAGGCAGGAATGAGGGAAAGGAGGACGTGACCATGACTAGAGATAGACCTGTCTGAACTGCAGAAGAATGAGGGGGGTCAGCCGTCTGTCAGAGGTTAAGAAGTTGACAAATAGCGGAGTTTGGAGAATGAGAATGTAAAACTGGTGAGCTCTTGTGAACCTCCAAGATTATTAGTTAAGATCAGGAGAAGATGTTAGCAGTGAGGAAGAACTAAGTTCCTGGTGAGCAGCCAAGTTGTGGGTGTCTGTGGAAAGAGTATCCACTTGGCAGAAGGACAGAGTGTTTGGGAAACATGATTAAACTTCACTAACTGTCAAAATGTGATGGAATGTTGGTGGTTTTGCATCAAAGAATTTTAAACCTCTTCCACACAGCTTCCTGCAGCAAAGAATTAATGAAGTTTCAACCAGTTTATAGAACTCAGCAAGGTCAGGATGAACGACAGCATTACAAAGGACTAAGGAATTCTATAGGGCCTAGATTTCCAGGAGAGGTTTCCAGCTGTCCACGTAGGTCACCCAGTAAGCCCATTCCAAACCAGACACAGCATGATTTTCACAAGGATGGACTGCCATATACTGTGTTGAGACTTAGAATTAAGTCCATTCACTTTGAGGCTGAATGTGATATTCTATCATTTTGGCTAAAGCACTTCTATTAACTGCATTCTCTAAACTCTCATAGAAAAACCATCTACTAATCAAAGCCCTCTATTTCGTATACATTTATGGAGGGAATACAAAGGAGTGAGGTCCTTCCTTGGGAGAAATGGCTCCTTAACCCTAGAGACTGGAAAAAGTGCCATTTTCTACTTGGCCCATCATTTTATAAATGAGGGCTTGGGGAAGGGAGAAGGGAAGGAAAAAAGGATGTAATACAAGAATGTGGATCTTCTCAAGCAGAGACAAGCCCTGATTAAAAATGAACAAAAACAGCCATCTATAAAAAGTCAATTATCCAAGGAGATGAAACTGACTTGAGCTATGTGGGGTAGAGAGAGGGACTGGAGCCCTTACTCAGGCCCTGGGTGGAATCTGAGACCCAAGTCCATTAATGAAGGACCATTTACACTCGTGCCTCTTGTGTCAGGGCTGCAGCAAGGCAGCATCAGCTCAGGGAACCTACTAGGTTCTAGTTCAGAGTCCTGTTACTAAATGTGAAGACAACAATCTTCCCCAACTTCAGTTCATTTAAATCGTTCAGTCGTGTCCGACTCTTTGCGACCCCATGAATCACAGCACACTAGGCCTCCTTGTCCATCACCAACTCCCAGAGTTCACTCAAACTCACGTCCATCAAGTCAGTGATGCCATCTAGCCATCTCATCCTGTTGTCCCCTTTTCCTCCTGCCCCCAATCCCTCCCAGCCTCAGTCTTTTCCATTGAGTCAACTCTTCGCATGAGGTGGCCAAAGTATTGGAGTTTCAGCTTTAGCATCATTCCTTCCAAAGAACACCCAGGGCTGATCTCCTTTAGAATGGACTGGTTGGATCTCCTTACAGTCCAAGGGACTCTCAAGAGTCTTCTCCAACACCACAATTCAAGAGCATCAATTCTTCGGCGCTCAGCTTTCTTCACAGTCCAACTCTCACATCCATACATGACCACTGGAAAAACCATAGCCTTGACTAGACGGACCTTTGTTGGCAAAGTAATGTCTCTGCTTTTCAATATGCTATCTAGGTTGGTCATAACTTTCCTTCCAAGGAGTAAGCGTCTTTTAATTTCATCCCCAACTTAGATGATCACAAACTGACAGCTAAAAACATTCCTAAACTGTATTTTGTTACAAATAGTGATCAGGAAGAGGCAGAGATACAGAGGTGGAGAGTTTGAACCCTGTTCATCATGTAAAAACAAATGTATAGCTTGCTCCTTCTTACTAGAAAGGAAGTGACATTATATACCACCATTGTAATTTTAAACAAACAAAATGAGCTTAACTCAATAAATATCTTTTATTAAAGAAAAAAAGAATATTGTTAAGCACCAAAACTGTATGTTGTTACGTTGCATGTACAAGAAGAGAAAGGTGATTGCAATACTTGGTGTACAAGTACTTAACTCTGAAGTCATGAGTGTAAAAAACATGAAATAACATAGCAATACAGTCATTACAATGCAGGAAGTTGCACTAAAGAGCAAAAGGCAACAGAACATTATCAGAGATCTCGTAGTATTGCTCTAAATGCTTATTTTTTCTCTGTACTTTTAATACTTTAGAATGTTAACTGAGCATATTTAAGTACTGTAAATCTGCAAGAGCTGCCATTTACAATACGTTTTGTACAGTGTCCATTTTAGTGTAATGGTGTTAAAGCCATCCTGAAAAGCCGAGCACAACGTGCTAGTGTTCTGCCTCTGCCGTTATAATATTGCACAAAGCTAGTAAGTGGTGAACTGGTTTGCCATTAAAATTTTCATTTAACCGGAATGGCTAAAAGACATGTCAGTTTCATGAGCCCAAATGGGCTTTTTATTCATGCAAAAGGATCGGTAGCCTTCAGTTCTTCATAAATTATATATTATGGTTTCACACTTGGCAAGACATACAGTACAGTAAGAAATTCAATGGCGCAGTGGGGATCCTGTCCAAGTTGAGGAAGTAGGAAGTCACCTGCATGGGTTGTACTGTCTACCCTTCTTTGGTCACAAATGAAGGGATAATGTCATCTTGTGATTATGAAGAATTCTTAAAACCAATATAATTAGTATTGGGAAAAGCTAGAATAACTTTTTGATAGTTAACCATAGAACATGCAAGTTTAAAAAACAAAACTTCCCTTTTTAAAACTGAACTCTTTAACCAACACCCATACCTTTTCTATACATCTCAAATCACTTTCCAGAGACTTTCCTGAACTCACCAGTTGGAGCCTCTCTTAGTCACACCTGATCAGAAAACCCCAAACTTTCTCCTTACTCTCAAAACAAGCTGCTTTAAGATTCAGTATAACATTGATAATATATTTAATATATCAGCCTCAGAGGTATTTTATCTACATATACCTTACAGTGGTGTGATTCATGTGTTTGGAGAGGGGGAGAGACACTTATGAATTTGGAATTCAGTCAATTAAATCCCTCCACTATCAAGCTGTACATTTACTGTGGGTAAAACAGAAATTTTTAGAATGAACATATCTCTGAAATAATTCAATGAACAAACATTAAACACACACACACACACACACACTCTCACAATCCAGACTCCCTCTCTCACCTTTTTAAAAATCCTTTGTTTACACAGATGATAGTTTAGGCAGCAATATAAACTCATTTTGTAGGAAAAACTTTTAAATTAGACTATATTTATAGGATAAAATATACCATTGCTTCACTTTACAAAGCAATTAAGCAGAGACTCTTTTTATGTGCTTTAAATAAAGAGCACTTTGCAGCAAAGTTCAGAAATCACTACTGAATTGTTCAGCAGCACTAAATGAATGCAACATGCTCCCCAGTAAGGTGCTTCTGCTTTCTTACCATCTTCCTTCTAAAACCAATCTTGTGATCAACTCTCTAACACTAAGCATTGTTCTATGCTAACCAATAAATGAGAAATAAATTCTGTTTAAAATGCACATTTAACTTAACTTTATATTATTTAAATTCAGTGCAAGAATTAGGTAAAACTTGTTGGGTTTCTGCTTTCACTATCAAGTGGATGTGTGATAACTGCATCTGCCACAGTTTTTAAACGTTTTATAGCTGTTCAAAAAGGCTTTTTACGAATAATTTGGTATTATGTATATAAATTTCAACTCCCTGATAAGGCCTGTAACCCATGAGCACTTTACAGGTTGATGTCATAGAGGCTTAAAAAAAAAAATTACAAAGGTTTAAAAAGAAAACCTTGTATTTAGTGAAAGAAAAGGCTTTTCTTATATACACAATGAATGCAATTTAAAAACAGTCTTAGGGAATGTATAAATTTGAATGTATTAATTGTACACTGGTCCCATTTCAAACAGAGTAAGTGCTGCCCATTCATTTTTGTTCCACTGATAAGAGTTTTAATTCTTAGTGTCTGCTATGGCCAAAGTATGCTTTTCAAATCGAACACATTTTATGACAGAGAGAGGTCATGCCTTGAGTTAACAAATACTGCTACATATTTCAGCTTTGTAGAAACAAGGCTTCTTTTCCCTCCCTCATTATACAGAGTAATAGATTTTCTGTGTGTCCATATAATAAGAAAAGCCCCCATATTTTTCACTGTGGAAATACCACTCCATACTTACTCCTGATCAACTGTTACAGCTGTGCATTTTATAGAAATGTCTCAGTTCTACAATGAAGAACTAAAGAATGATTGTTTTTATGCTGCTCACTGACTCAGTTAAGCCTGTAAAATATACATTAAGTGAGCAATTCTCATCTTTTAAAATTCTTCTTTAGCCAAATATTTCTTCCACATACTGCTGCTACACTACAGTACCATTAGCGTTTTAAATCATTAGGAATACCTTTTCTATACAGGCCTCGTTGATTTTATGTACATAATTTTAGTTGTATTAGTAAAAGAAATATTTAAAATTGACAGTCAAGTGAGCAGTAACATTAACCTCCAAACAACTAAGTCACCACCTACTTGTTTCCCTATTTTAAGTATACTGAGTTGAGACTAGATTGGTAAGTTTACTTATACATTGATTCAGTATAAGCAAGCAGCTGTCTGGGGATTTTTGATATGGAAATGATATATTAACAGCAATATAACTGTCAAATAAACCACATTAGTAGTATGGGCAAATTTGGAACTGGAAACATGATCATATATAAGCACTGTCCTACCTAAATATATACAAATTTAATACTAAGGGCAGAGATGTTCATTTTTTTAGGGGCAAAGATAAAAAGGAAACCATACTTACATTGATATAAATTTTGGGGGGCTCTGAAACTGATTTTTAATTAACATGAGGATTCAATTGGACAAACGGACTGCAGTTATCTGAAACTCTTATTATTTGTGAGAACTCCGAAGGTTGATGACCTCCAGTAACATGGAATTTTGTGGAAGGAGGAACCTGAATCTGGAGGAGGGGAAGCAGATGTGTTGGAGAAAGTTGTTACCAGAGAATGGCCATTGGGGGCTGCTAGTGAGATTCTGCTTTAACCTCCTATCTTCAGGTATGAGGACAACCTTCGCAGAGTGCCGGGGTGGCTTGTGCTTACAGCCATGGATTCATTCCTCAAGGATTCACATGGATCTGAACACCCTGCATCATCTGCTAGAGATTTATTACAGCATGGCTCAGGAAAACAGGTTACAGGACCCTTTTAAAAGGGAGTACTGCCTCTTGATGGAACCCCAGCTGTAACACTAAGTGGGTAGCAATTCCCTCTAGACATATTAAAGTTCCAGAGCTTCTGCTGTTAATATGACACCAGATCCTTCTGTATTTTTCTAAATGTCAATAAATGAAACAACCCCCCCCAAACATGATATGAACAAGCATTCAAAGGCATAAAATTGATACATGATTTAAGATTTGCAAATGTGCTAAAATATTTTTTTTCAAATATATCAATCAAATCAATCATTAGGTTAAAAGGCATGTTTCAATGCATTGCTGAAGGTTTGTTACAAAAATCTATAACCCACCTCTACTGTAATCAGGAGACTGAGTTAACTATATTAAATCTGTATTTCTAATATTCTCAGACAAGGTGTGAGAATGATGCTAGAATAAAGCCAATATATTGTGACAATGCTCATAGTCTCATCAATAAATATATTTTCAATATTTAAACAGATTTTTAATATAACCTGTTGACAGAAAATTATCTCCATAATTATCTTAAAAGAAATAGCATTTTCAAGTGACAAAGGTGTGAGCGTAATTTTTCTTCAGGATCACCAACGCAGATACATTGGAGGACTTTTACTCCAGGACTGCTTTCTGGGTCTAGGCCAGAGAATTGCCTCAAAGTTCATTTTGGTACATTAGCCATTCATGTACCAGTGAAGACCTGTCTTATACAGAATCACACTTACAGAGTTCTGTAAACTGGGATCCAACATATCTACCTTCATTCAAGCCCACAGCAGTCCTGCTGAGAATCCATGTCAGCTCCATGCATTCTTCAGGACTCCATTACAGCAAAATCGGCACCTAGAGCTACATACATATGTTTAAAAATTTACTGACAATAACAAAGGCTGTCTCCGGAAATTCAACTCAGAGCATGTGAAGAGTGAAATGCCAGTCAAAGAGGCTTTTCTGCCTGTCTACTTTCTGCATATTTGTAGAGCATGTTTTTCTACCACTGTGGAACATAAAAATAAAAACTTTAATGGTCTGTGTTAGAAGGACTTAAGATCTGCATCCCTACTATTGAATCCTAATTTTTGATTCTCAATAGGAAAGTCATGTTGAGTTACAGTAATCAAGCAATAGTTCAAACGAAAAGGCTAAAAATTATTTGAAATATTATCAAATTACAAAGTATTGCTTCTCATAAACAAAGCTGCACATAAAATTCAAACTATTATAAATTCACAATTATGAAGAGCTATTTAAAAGCATGGAAATTTTTACTTTGAAACTTTACAAACTGTTACATGTGTGGGCTTCTAAAAATATGCCATGTTAAATGTATCACGTTGTGGTAAACACAGTTATAGGTGTATCTCCATGGTCGTGTATCTTTTCAGATGTTGCTGAGCATCTTTATGAAAATCCCTTGGAGATGAATAATGTGGGAATTGTCAGTGCATTTCCATCTGATTCTTCCAATTCCTACCCTATAGCTATCACAATTAACTTCTTTTTCAGAGGGTCACACTATTTAAGCTGATACAGAACAAGCTCTGTATCTTGGGCAGGTGACTATTCAGTGCACTGAACGATAGATTTTAAAGCAGTCTCAACACAGCTCACAGTAGATCTGTCAACCCAGTGTTTCTTCCAACTCACAGCGACCCCGAGCTTTACTGGCCACTACAGGGATGTAAACGGGTGGACAGGTGGGGAAGGTGCTTAAAAACAGGAATCTTCAGAAGGCCGTTTCTTCGTTGCAGTCAGGAACATTGCACATCTAAAACTCATAACCACCATCTACTGGAATGACTGGAAAAGTGGTAACTTGCCCGTTGTGCTTCCTTTTTCACACCACTGAGCCAATACATTTTGGATCTAACAGAATCCAATCGTGGAACCAAATGTTTACAATTTTTCAAGAGCCAATGTTCAACTGTAGGTGTTTTTTCGTTGAGTTACCTGTGTACAGAGTAATACAGTATATTAAAAAGAATGGCCTACGAAAGACATTGTGTATTATGTTCCCTTGTATCTTTGCAAAATCCAGCATGAACAATGATGGGTTTTTTCTTTTAAATGGCCTTTTTATACCATTTGGCCATTATAAATGACCATTTATACCAGATGATGTATAGAAAACATCAAATAAAAATGAGAAACAAAATAATAGATCTTAATCACTGTTAGAAGGTTGCACGTAAGATTACTATAGTTAACACTGCTGTAATGTATAGGCAAGTTGTTAAAAGGGTTCTTATCACAAGGAGAATATTTTTCTTTTTAAGATGGAGGTTAGCTAAACTAACTGTGGTAATCATTTCACATTATACATAAATCAAACCATTATGCTGTGTACCTTTAACTTACGCAGTGATGTATGCCAGTTACTCTCAATAAAGCTGGGGAAAGAGTATTTTTTAAAGACTGTATATTAGGTTCACTTTCACTTTTCTTCCTTTTACTCTTAACATTTTATGTCAAAACTTATACACAAAAAAGAAAAATAAAATTTAACATCTTTACTTCATAAACTGACAGTATAATAAGAACTATCAAAAGCCATCTTTAAGTACATCAGAGAGAGTTTTCAAAATGAGATTTAGAAGACAGAGTTAGTATTGGTCTTTAAATGGATGCTTTTAGCAGGACTTTTTGGAGAAAGCAGTGGCACCCACTCCAGTACTCTTGCCTGGCAAATCCCATGGATGGAGGAGCCTGGTAAGCTGCAGTCCATGGGGGCGCGAAGAGTCTGACACGACTGAGCGACTTCACTTTGACTTTTCACTTTCATGCACTGGAGAAGGAAATGGCAACCCACTCCAGTGTTCTTGCCTGGAGAATCCCAGGGACAGGGGAGCCTGGTAGGCTGCTGTCTCTGGGGTACACAGAGTCAGACACGACTGAAGCGACTTAGCAGCAGCACTTTTAAAAATTCCAAATAGTTGTGTTTGAGACTCATGCACTGATGCACGACACATGAGAAATATATATATGACCTGTTTGTCAAATAAAAGCTGACACTTTGCTTTTGAGCACTTGAAATGTGTCTAGTATGACTGAGAAATGATTTTAATTTGGTTTAAATGAAAATCTTGTATAAAATATTTTTCCATTAAGCAAAATGTGGTTGTTTTGGTATGGCAATTTAATTTAACCAATGAATACTTGGCAACCAAACTGAGATGGTGCTATTATTAAAGATGCCATGCAAAAAAAAAAAAAAAAAGAAAAAAACTACACTGTGGAATTTTATACTGAATATATCATGTAAAATATTACTAAAATCAATTTTGCCCATTATCTTTAACTTTTTAAATCTGACTCACATATTTCTATTGGACAACATTGCTATAGTCATTTCCTAAGTTTAAGAAGGGCCCTACAGGAAACAAAACAAATAATAAAAAATCTATTCAAATACATATATTTCCTTATGTTTAGAAATTCCTTTCAAGGATACTATTACCTATGGCTAGATAGATTTAAGATGAGCTTTTAGAGGAGGGTGAAGCTAAGCATGTCCAGGACCTTAAGTTTTTACTTAATAAAGTTTTAAGAAATTAGTTCTTCAAAAACAAGTACATAATTATATTATTTTAAATCTACAGGAAAAGAAACCAATTAATAGGAAATACAAATTACAGCCTTTTAGCCACATGTAGAAAAGTACCTAAAAATTCAGAGCCTTTAAAAATGACTAAGACCACCCACAGGCAGTAACACATAGCCCTTTATCAATGGCTGCTCAACTGGAAGGGATTACAACTAGTCTACAGTTTGCTTCTGGCACAGGATACATTTAGTCTTTAGCTGTTCCAGCTCATGCACTTTCTGGCAGTATTTCACTGTCCCTCTCAACATTATACTATGTGTCAGTCATGAACAATCAACCAAAACAGGAAGATTCTAGGCAACTTTCAAAGGATTATTCACTATTGACAGAAATGTAAGGACCTAGCAGAAGCAGAGGAGATTAAGAAGTGCAAGAATACACAGAAGAACTATTCAACAAAATGGCTTCATGACCTGGATAACCACGATGGCGTGGTCACTCACCTAGAGCCAGACATCCTGGAGGTGAAGTCAAGTGGGCCTTAGGAAGCATTACTACGCACAAAGCTAGTGGAGATGGAATTCCAGCTGAGCTATTTAACATCCTAAAAGATGAAGTGCTGCATTCTCAATATGTCAGCAAATTTAGAAAGCTCAGCAGTGGCCACAAGGCTGCAAAAGGTCAGTTTTCATTCCAATCCTAAAAGAAGAGCAGTGCCAAAGAATGTTCAAACTATTGTACAACTGTGCTCATTTCACATGCTAGCAAGGTAATGCTCAAAATCCTTCAAGCCAGGCTTCAACAGGACATGAACCAAGAACTTTCGGATGTACAAGTTGGATTTACAAAGGCAGAGAAACCAGAGCTCAAATTGCTAACAAGCTAGACAGCCTATTAAAAAAAAAAAGCGACATCACTCTGACGACAAAGGTCTGTAATAGCCAAAGCTATGTTTTTCCAGTAGTCATACAGATGTGAGAGTTGGCCCATAAAGAAGCCTGAGTGCTGTAGAACTGATGCTTTTAAATTGTGGTATTGGAGAAGACTCTTGAGAGTCCCTTGGACTGCAAGATCAAACCAGTCAATCCTAAAGGAAATCAGTCCTGAATATTCATTGGAAGGACTGATGCTGAAGCACCAATACTTTGGCCACCTGATGCAAAGAGCTGACTCATTCGGAAAGACCCTGATGCTGGGAAAGGACTGAAGGCAGAAGGACAAGGGGACGACAAGGATGAGGATGGTTATTAGGTTGGTGTACAAGTAATTGCAATTTTGCACTGCTGAAGTTTACCATTTGGTATTGGAGTACATTCTTTAATGTGGTTATGTTATATATCATTTTAATGCACATTTCTCAGTTTATGTTTTTTGCTAATGACATTACTTGTTGTTTTAAACTAGGGAAATGATGTTAGACAAAAAGCAAATTCGAGTGATTTTCTTATTCAAGTTCAAAATGGGTCATAAAGAAGTGGAGACAACTTGCAACATCAACACCTTTGGCCCAGGAACTGCTAACGAACACACAGTGCAGTGGCGGTTCAACAAGTTTTACAGAGAGGATCGAAGCTGATCCTCTTACAACTGCATGAGAAGTTGCTGAAGAACTCAACATTAACCATTTTATAGTCATTTGGCATTTGAAGCAAATTGAAGAGGTGAAATAGCTCAAGAAGTGGGTGCCTTGTGAGCTGACCAAAAAAAAAAAAAGACAAAAAAACAAAAAACATTTTGAAGTATTATCTTCTCTTATTCTACACAATAACAACGAACCACTTCTCAGTTGGATTGAGAGTGTAAAGGAAAGTGGATTTTATATGACAAATAGTGACAACCAGCTCAGTGGTTAGACTGCCAGGACGCTCCAAAGCACTTTGTGAAGTCAAACTTGCACCAAAAAATGTATTTGGTGGTCTGCTGCCTGTCTGATCCACTACAGCTTTCTGAATCCCACTGAAACCAGTACATCTGAGAAGTGTGCTCAGCAAATCGACGAGATACACTGAAGACTGCAACACCTGCAGCCAGCAGCGGTCAACAGAAAGGGCCCGATTCTTCTGCACGACAACACCTGGCTGCACATCGCACGACCGACACTTCGGAAGTTAAACGGATTGGGCTACAAAAAGCCTTGCCTCACCCGCCATATTCACCTGACCTCTCGCGGACCTACTACCACTTCTTCAAGCATCTCAACAACTTTTTGCGGGGAAAGGCTCCCATAATCAGCAGGAAGCAGAAAATGCTTTCCAAGAGTTCATCGAATCCCAAAGCAAGGATTTTTACACTTTAGGAATAAACAAACTTATTTCTCGTTGCCAAAAATGTATTGATTGTAATGGTTCCTATTTTGATTAATAATGTGTCTAAGCCTAGTTATGATTTAAAATTTCTAGTCTGAAGCCACAATCATGTTTGCACCAGCCTAATAGACAGCATCACTGCCTCAATGGATCTGAATCTGAGCAAACTCTGGGAGACAGTGGAGGACAGAGGAGCCTGGTGTGCTGCAGTCTACGGAGTCAAAAAGAGTTGGACATGACTTAGCAGCTGAACAACAAATTCATTATGGACATATTCTTAACACCTGATATAAGGTAATTAGCAGCCCAAAGCTGTAAATAACATCCAAGCCACTTGAATATGTGAAATGCGTGCTTATGTGAAGTTCTAGCTGTGGGATTATGTCATCAGTGTGCCAACATGGTAGTTTCTGGACAGGTTTAGCAGCTTATTGAGAGGCTACATGCTAAAGGGGACAAGGGAATGGGTAGCAAGCATTGTGAAGTGGGACACAATTTGTAATCACCCAGTGTGGGGATGGTTCCCAATCAGGCACATCTGAGTCTCTAGACACACTCACACAGTGAATGGACACATTCGCATTCCTTTACAAAGCACAGCGTACAAGCACAAAGAGCTTGAAATTATTTGGGGATCCAAAAACAGTACATGACTAATAATTAAGGCCTCCACACCTAACAGGGAAAAAAGGATGCCACCAGTCCCAAGACTCATGGCCATAGCAGGATAGTGTTGCTGTCAAATGCTGGTTAGAACACACTCAGATTACACACGGCCACTTGTCAGAGTTTCATGCCTTTGTCAAGCTGCTGAGTGGGGCAGGTGCTGGTAGGGAGGGCCAGGGTTGGGAGTGAAGCAGCAGAACATTTTTCTGACAGCGCAAAAGGATAAAACTGCTTTTAGTAATATTCTGACATATTCAAAATGGTATCTTCCAACATCTAATCAATATATTTTTTAAAGAACTAATGACAGTTTCTGTTTTTTGGGGGTTTTTTTTTTTTTGGAGTAAGTCTTTAAAATCCAGATGTATGACTACGTATGTATCAGTTCTACTCTGACAGGATGTTTGGGAATGAAGGCCATGAATCTGCATTTTTAATAAACTCTCTTGGTAATTCTTAGGATTTGGCACCAGGATTTGTAAAATAACTGTGCTATGGATAAGTTTCTCATTCCTCTACCTCACCTACTTCCCCCTTTTTAGTGAAGACCATAGAAACATTCCATCAAGAGAACATAATGATTAATAGAATATATGTGCATATTTCATATCTGTACAAGCTTTTCAGTTTTGGTCATACCAATTCAATATACTTTTTGATTTATAGCATGTGTTATCTTTGTGTCTGTGTACTCAGTCACTCAGTCGTGTCCAACTCTGCGATCCTCTGTCCATGGATTTTTCCAGGCAAGAAATACTGGAGCGTGTTGCCATTTCCTACTCCAGGGGATCTTTCCGACCTGGGGATTGAACCCATGTCTCCTGCATTTCCTGCATGGCAGGTAGATTCTTTGCCAACCCCTGTGTTATCTTTACCAATTCTATATATTTAGCATAATTTGTGCCAAAATAACTATACAAATTAGCTTATTAAAATGTACTGGGGAAAACTCTATTACCTTGGGGGAATACCAACACCCACAGGGGTAACTCAATAAGATATTCATACAAATTTATATAGATAATGCAGTAATTATGATAAGTCATAGATGATAAACTTTAAGGCTTGAAAGCTAAATAATTAGACAATGCAATTAGATTCCTTTGTGGGAAACCAACAAAATATCAAGATTCAATACGCATAACAGTTTGCAACTGAAACATCTAAGTCAGAAAAAGCTTTTCCTATTTTTTTTTTGAAGCTAGAGTAAAACTATCACTTTACTAGAGTAAGACTATCCTTTTTACTTGCATTATAGCTTATACTGAAAAAAATGTTTTAATGAGCAGGATATAAAAAAACACAGCATTTACAAAGCAACATCTTTGTAAAGCATTTTTTCTTGTTATGTTTCCGGAAACTACAGAAGTAAAGCCTAAAGTTGACAAATTTATGATCCAGGCTCTAACTGACCTATATAGTAAACAATGACCCCTAGCTGCAATGAAATATGACAGAGCTCATCATCCAATATAAAAGCTGTATACTGAATGCTACTGAAGAAAAGTAAGGCCATTTACTTGTTAGTTTTCCCAGTCTGTGCAAGGCAAAGCCTCCTCTTCGTCCTCTGATTCAGGGGATGCTTCTTTGATTCTTCTAAGAGCTTCATGGATGCTCCGTGTTAGAGGGTCTGCGTCAGGCAGAAGCGTGAAGGATTCTCTCAAGACTTCCTTCTGTACCTTCTTCAATTTTACCCCCTTTCTTATTTGTGCCAAGATGTTATTACTATCATCTTCATCAGGAAAAGGAGGCAGAGTTCGCTGTTCAACCTTTTTCAGATGGAAACTACCACGCTTCAAGGAAGCTAGCACCTCATCCATGGGTGAGCTCACTTTAGAAAATGGAAGAGAACAAACAGCTAGTTAGGACTGCACTTAAGACTGGGCAACTGTACAACTTTTAAGATTTTAGGACCGTGACAGCCCAGGAAGCTGAAAGCACATCAACAGAAGGGACCATTGAGCACGGACAGAAGTGTCAGAACACAGGGGACACTAACTATGTTTGTTTAAAAAAAAAGTTCCAAGACTCAAATTCCATGTCAAGCATTACTAGTACTTCTGTTGTTTCCTGTGTGAGAGAAGAGAGCAGACTGGGAGCTATGAGCGGGGATGATCTTTAGTAATATTATGGTTGAGACTCCTAAAGGGTTTCCATAATACAAAAATCCAATCTAAATTCAGACAGTGACTGGACTGCACATTTAATTAAAGAAACTTAAATTCTGGCTCATTATGGTGATTATTTCTTTTTTTAAATAACTTTCACATATGATATTCTACTTGGGTTATGGTAAGAAATATCCTACAGGATGGTCTCCTAGATTAAAATTTAATACACAGATAAAGTAATCTCTCCATGAAAGTTAAAGCTCCTTAAGGGCCAAAATTATTCAGTTTCAAAAACAGCTTTATGAAGCATATCTGAAATGCCCTTTTCTTCTTTGCTTCTTTATACAACAATATGCCAGGGTCCTCAATAAATATGTAGCCAAATGTTACATGAATCTTCCAATGTTATTCTGACCAGACAGCTTCCCTTTTCTTATATTTCTGAGATTTAAAATCAGATTCTAACATAAAAGGAGCCACCTAAAATATGTTACCAAAGAGATCAAGTCAAAAGATAAAATTTTAAAAACATGCCTAAGAGCTCAAGCAGGCCCACATTTACTCGTGTCTGCACCCATCTGCAAACATGGGTTGGTAAGAATTCTGCCAAGGTGAGACCCTGAGAACCTGTTTGCTATCAAATAATGTTCAAAAATATAATGTTTAAAGCTTTGTAATGTCTGAGGACAAAAATGGTCTTTAACTATATGCCTCAGTCAACAGATGAACTCTGTTTTTAACTCACCTCTCCTCCTCTGCAAGCCTTCAGCCGTCTTTCTGAGCTTCTTCCTGGCGCTGACGAGCTGGCTACTGTCGAAGAGGTGCGCTGAAGGGGCACTGGCTGACTTTGGGATCCTCTTCTCACTCCCCTCCATCTGGGGCAGGCCTTTCTCCAGGGTCTCGGGGGCGCCGTCCTGACCCACAGGCAAAGGCGGCGGAGGTGGGGGCGGTGGGGGCGGGGGAGGTGGGGGAGGCGTGGGAGGCAGAGGAGGTGGGAGCGGCCCCGCTGGGACGGAGCCTGCTTTGCAGTCAACAGTGTTTAACAGTGGACGAGACACAGGGGGAGGCAGGTCAGCAGTAAAGCTGCTGGGAAGTGATGAGGTGGCTTCAAGTTGTGCTGAGGGATGACCTTCAGGTGGGGTGAGGCTCTGGGCGTCTGCTGCCTGTGAGGACCCGAGCTTGGCCCTTCCTTCGTGCAGTCCCTCCCCTTTCTCTTCGACCTGTGGCACTCCTGGCAGGCTGTCACACTGGTCTTCACAGGACACGGGGCTGGCTGTACTTCTTCTTCTTGCATGAGCCAGTCGCAATCGGGTCGATTTAAGTATGACCTGGCCTGGGTATCTCTAAGAAATCAGAAGTTATAACTCGTTAGATTAGAATTTATGAACAAATGACTGTTTATTTTCTCCGTCTAATGCAAGGTGTTATTTTAGAGCTTTTTTTATTTTTCAGGGAAAAATATACAGAAAAACAAACATCAAAATGTAATACCTTACAAAAAATTATCACTAAACTCTTATTTGCTTATTAAATCCCTATAAAAAGACCTTTAGTAATAAAAGTACTACTTTAATTGGAAAAATATTAGCAATGTAAAATTCAAAACAAATGATGTCAAACATATATATGCTATTTTATTGCTAAAAAACTATTCTTAGTTTCTTACATGTATTTTCCAAATGTTCAGACAAAAATTAAAACATTAATGTTCTTAAATGGTTAAGTGGTATTTTTTTTAAAGCTCTGAAAACAATATATGCATTTTATGATAAAATTCCGTAAAGCAATTATTCTTCAATAAAATTTAAAAAATGATAAGAGAATCAACCTACTAAAAAAAAAAAGAAAATGATAAAATTTGTTAGGAGTACTGGTACACAGAGCTCCCATCTTTTTACTATGGTAAAACATAGCCATAATGCATTTGGTAAACAACATTTTCTTAATACAAGGCTTATCCCTTTGTTAAGGACCCCATTTCCACCTGACTCTTTCACTTGATCAAAAGCCTCCTTCTGCAAGGAGATCCTTCAGAATAAAGAGGAGAAGTAAGGCTCTTGAGTAGCTGCTAAGAACTAAAACTACTGAGTTTAAGCACATTCTTAGGAAATGCTTAGCTGCTGTAGTGTCCGTGTCTGGAGTCATGGATTAGCTTGGCAAGAGAGCTGCTAAAGCATTTCTCATGTATGCTGATCCATCTTCTAATTCTCCCACTGGTCAGATTATTACCACAGGCTGATGTGCACAGAATTAATAACAAGTTGATGCTTGAAATGGATGGTTAGTAACTAGCTAACTTTTATTAAACTCAAGAGGAATCCAGACTATTCCTCTTATACCACTGAAATGGTAAGCCAAGACTGCCATGACTGAAACTTTTTTAAATAACAAAAGGAAAATCAAGTTTTTCTCATAAAAGAGACATTACAATAGGAGTATATATGTAGCTGTTTAAAAAGCAATGAACAATAATAAACTGACCACACTTTTACTACCTGTTTAAAATTTCGAAGTCTATCCAGTGTTTTCTGTCTTTCTTGGCTAACCCAGGCACTTTTTCTTTCTTCTTCATCATGTAATTTCTCTCTTTTCTGGTTAAAAAAAAAATTAATAGTAATTCCATTATGATGTGTCCCACTGTATTTTACCATTAATAGAAAAAAAGGAGAGTTCTCTCAATACAAATGCTGTATTACTCCAAAGAATGGTATGTTAAGCAATGTTTTGTGGCATGAAACACGGTTAGCTTTAATAGAAATGAAATTGTTTCACTTTCTGCATGTAATACCATTTAAAAGATGTTTACTCTGCAAAGTAAAGTAATATTTTCTCTGAACTGAAAAATATTTCACATTTGCGGTTCTAGCTTTAGCTGCTATGTTCTGCTAACTCAAATATTAATAGTTGACCTTAAAAATAGAAAATAACCACTTAGTAATTTAGATGTTACATATAGGTTAAGCCTGGTGTTCTGCAGATAATATCTGCTATTACTGAACCTGTTCCTCCTGCTACAAATCTGTGTCTTAGTATCTCATTCATTTTTTTTTCCTTCCCATTCCCTAATCCCAAACTGGGAATACACTATCATCCACCCAATGCTGGTCAAGTTAAACATGAATTCCTCTTCCTAGAGGAAAGAAAGCGGAATTCTTGGCAGGAGGTTAAAGACTAGAAGGAGTGTTTCTGACAGCCTCACTACTGAAGGTCAAGTGACAGATACGTGGCTCTCACTGATGGAATGCACTGAAGAGTGCTACTACGGCCAACCACTTCCCCAGAGGGGCGCACTATCACACACGACAGAGACCGGTTTTATCTCCTGATTAGGTGGCTTGGATCCTTTGTAATAGAAATTAGCCTCTGGATGCATGATCAGGGTGGGGCAAGGATAAGTAAAAATGGACATTCTTCCATCTCTTCTTGTGGCAGGTCAAGAAGACCCTTTCCCTTTAGAGGGCTCTCACTGGGAGAGTTCGCAAAAGCCATTTATTGGTAGGTTAAGTCAGGCAGTCCAGATTGCCATATATAATGCTTAGGGTTTCCAGATGGGAAAATCTGAAAAGATATGACTTGAGTTTATTAAAAGAAATAAAGATCCCATGCAGATTCTCTCCTTTAGAGCGGAAAGCCCAAAGTGACTCAAGGACACAGCGAGGCAAGAACTTATTCCAACTCCTCAGCCCTACTCTGTATTCAGTTCCATTTACAAACCTGAGCCAGCAGAAGGAATGAAAAACTCTCATATGCACATGAGGTAACCACCTGGAATGGGAGTGGGCATGTACCTTCCCACACTGGGATACAGGCCACAGAACTCTTGGGGACAAAGCGTCTTCTAAGGCCTTGTCTCAGAGATGAACAGAGTTTTCTGTACTTAGAGGGTACGATCTAATGCATACAGGGCTTAGTACTTGAGAAAAAAATTAAGTTATCTAAAAGATACTCAGCATTTCAAACTGTGAATCTGCATCTCTAAACATAATAAACAAATAGTTGGAGTTTCAGAAATAGCTGAAATTCAGAAATAATACTGGTCAATCATATTGCTGGTCTGTTAGCAGATATATCCAGAGTCAGATCTTACTATTATCTAAAAGACCCCAAATGCAAAGTTTCAGACATGTTCAGGTATGAACTAATGGGTTTATATGGACTTTAACAGAGCACAGTATTACTGCAACTGAAACCAACAGCCTGGGTTGAATATCACCCCCTATTTCCACCCCTTGCTAGCTACTGGCAAGTCATTTTAATGAAGATAATCTACCCTTTGGGTGGGAAGTGGTGTGTATTAATTACTCAGTTGACCCTTTTGAGGGTAGGTAGAGGATACTTATTAGATAGTGACACAGGGAGCTCTGAGTTTCTGTTAACACTGTGTCAACGTGGGTGCTGGTTGCATGCATATGTTCATCTCATGAAAGTTAAAACTTATAAGCTATACACTTGTGTGTGTATATGCCTCTGTAGATTGATAAAGGTGGTTTAAAATTAGATTTGATCTAAGCCAACTTTCATTTTCCTCTAGCTTTGCATGTTAAAGAAAGGTGGATTCTTTCTCCTACAATGAGGTATTCCACCCAAAGTCAGTAGTAGGCAAAATTACCAACATGAGGCAGATGACATTTATCTTTGAGATTTCCCCCAAATATCAATTTCCTCATTTTTACTCATCTTTGCCACATAAAATTATTTGAGAAAGGATCAGACACTCATTCATTCTAAGAAGCTAATTAGCTACTCCATTCACAGAAGCATTGGCATTTTATCAGAATCCACAATCTTCATGTAATAAGAAACACATTCTAAGTGTGGAATCTAATAATAAGCAGACGGTGTAGGTGCCGATAGTGATAACAGGAGGCATTCTTATTCATTGAATTCTTTAGCTGGCCCATAGTCTGACTTTCCTTACAAAGCAGCTCCTGACCCATGAAAACAGTAATGAAAAATAAATATACAATAAATTTTCTGTTAATTTAAGATTATTTTACAGCTTATGGGTAGTTTGGTTACTTTTTATGTTTTAAACTCAAGAGTTTTAGCTGTGTGCCATAATGAGCTTGAGGGATAACATAAAAACCTTACAGCAGCAGCTAACATCATCCAATCACAACAAATTAGAAGCTTTCTTGTTAACAGAGCAGGAAAAGACAAATCTCTCACCACTCCTTTCAATACCACACTGGAAATCCTAGTGAATGCAATAAGAAAAATAAATAAAAGGTATACGGATTGCATTCAAAAGAACTAAATTGCCTTTATTTGCATATGACATGACTGTATATATAGAAAATCTGAAAGAAGACCAAAAAAAAAATATGACTAGAACTAATAATAGGAAAACTGTAGGATATAGGGTTGACATATTGGGTTGACCACAAATTAGGCTGCTGCTGCTGCTAAGTCGCTTCAGTCGTATCCGACTCTACGCGACCCCATAGACGGCAGCCCACCAGGCTCCCCCGTCCCTGGGATTCTCCAGGCAAGAACACTGGAGTGGGTTGCCATTTCCTTTTCCAATGCATGAAAGTAAGTGAAGTCGCTCAGTCATGTCCAATTCTTCGTGACCCCATAGACTGCAGCCTACCAGGCTCCTCCGTCCATGGGATTTTCCAGGCAAGAGTACTGGAGTGCGTTGCCATTACCTTCTCCACAAATTAGGCTAACCTAGTATAAAAGCCAATTAGCCAACTGCTTTCTAATAAAACAGTAATGAATTACTGGAATAAAAAACCTTTTCTATTATACCTACAGCACTATTTACATTCAGTTCAGTCGCTCAGTTGTGTCCGACCCTTTGCGACCCCATGGACTGCAGCATGCCAGGCTTCCGCGACCATCACCAACTCCCGGAGCCTACTCAAGCTCATGTCCATTGCGTCAGTGATGCCATCCAACCATCTCATCTTCTGTCGTCCCCCTCTCCTCCCCACTTCAATCTTTCGAGTATCAGGGTCTTTTCCAATGAGTCACTTCTTCCCAACAGGTGGCCAAAGTATTGGAGTCTCAGCTTCAGCATCAGTCCTTCCAATGAATATTCAGGACTGATTTCCTTTAGGATGAACTGGTTGCATCTCCTTGCAGTCTAAGGGCCTCTCAAGAGTCTTCTCCAACACCACAGTTCAAAAGCATCAATTCTTGGCACACCCCAAAAAAAAGACAAATTTAGGTATAAATCTAATAAAATGTGTACAAGATCTATATGGAAAGAAAACTTTCAGACATGTTTAGGTATGAACTGATGGATATTTACACATAATTATCAGTTCAGTTTAGTCACTCAGTCGTGTCCAACTCCTTGTGACCCCATGGACTGCAACACGCCAGGTTTCCCTGTCCATCACCAACTCCTGCAGCTTGCTCAAACGCATGTACATCAATCGGTGATGCCAACCAACCATCTTATCCTCTGTTGTCCTCTTCTCCTGCCTTCAATCTTTCCCAGCATCAGGGTCTTTTCCAGTGAGTCAGTTCTTTGCATCACGTGGCCAAAGTATTGGAGCTTCAGCATGAATCCTTCCAATGAACGTTCAGGACTGATTTCCTTTAGAAATGAATGGTTTGATCTCCTTACAGTCCAAGGGACTCTCAACAGTCTTTTTCAACACCTCAAGGGACTCTCAAGTGTTTTCTCCAACACCTCAGTTTGAAAGGATCAATTCTTTGGCATTCAGCCTTCTTTATGGTCCAGCTCTCACATCCATACATGCCTCCTGGGAAAACCATAGCTTTGGCTATATGGACCTTTGTCAGCAAAGTAATGTCTCTGCTTTTTAATATGCTGTCTAGGTTGGTCATAGCTTTTTGTCCAAGGAGCAAGTGTCTTTTAATTACATGGTGACTACAGTCACCATCTGCAGTGATTTTGGAGCCCAAGAAAATAAAATCTGTCACTGTTTCCATTGTTTCCACATCTATTTGCCATGAAGTGATGGGACTGGATGCCATGATCTTAATTTTCTGAATTCTGACTTTTAAGCCAGCTTTTTCACTCTCCTCCTTCACTTTCATCAGGAGGCTCTTCAGTTCCTCTTCACTTTCTACCATAAGGGTGGTATCACATGCATATATAAGGTTACAGATATTTCTCCTGGCAATCTTGAGTCCAGCTTACACTTTATCCAGCCTGGCATTTCGCATGATGTACTCTGCATACAAGTTAAATAAACAGAGTGACAATATACAGCCTTGATGTACTCCTTGTCTAATTTTGAACCAGTCCGTTGTTCCATGTCTGTTTCTAACTGGTGCTTCTTGACCTGCATACAGGTTTCCCTGGAGGCAGGTAAGGTGGTCTCGTATTCCCATCCCTTTAAGAATTTTCCAGTTTGTTGTGATCCACACAGTCAAAGGCTTTGGTGTAGTCAATAAAACAGAAGTAGATGTTTTTCCTGGAACTCTCTCACTTTTTCAATGATCCAATGGATGTTGGCAATTTGATCTTTGATTCCTCTGCGTCTTCTAAATCCACCTTGAACATCTGGAAGTTCACAGTTCACATACTGTTGAAGACTGGCTTGCAGAATTTTGAGCATTACTTTGCTAGCATGTGAGATGAGTGTAATTGTGCAGTATTTTGAACATTCTTTGGCATTGCCTTTCTTTGGAATTGGAATGAAAACTGACCTATCTTTTCCAGTTCTGTGGCCACTGCTGAATTTTCCAAATTTGCTGGCATATTGAGTGCAGTATCATCTTTAAGGATTTGAAATGGCTCAACTGGAATTCCATCACCTCCACTAGCTTTTTTTGTAGTGATGCTTCCTAAGGCCCACTTGACTTCAGACTCCAGGATGTCTGGCTCTAGGTGAATGATCACACCATCGTGATTAGCTGGGTCATGAAGATCTTTTTTTGTATAGTTCTTCTGTGTATTCTTGCTACCTCTTCTTAATATCTTCTGCTTCTGTTAGGTCCATACCATTTCTGTTCTTTATTGTGCCCATCTTTGCATGAAATGTTCCCTTGGTATCTCTAATTTTCTTGAAGAGATCTCTAGTCTTTCCCATTCTATTGTTTTCCTCTTATTTCTTCGCAGTGATCGCTGAGGAAGGCTTTCTTATCTCTCCTTGCTATTCCTTGGAACTCTGTATTCAAATGGGTATATCTTTCTTTTCTTCTTTGCCTTTCATTTCTCTTCTTTTCTCAGCTATTTATAAGGCTTCGTCAGACAACCATTTTGCCTTTTTGCATTTCTTTTTCTTGGGGACAGTCTCGATCACTGCCTCCTGTACAATGTCACCAACCTTCATCCATAGTTCTTCAGGCACTGTGTCTATCAGATCTAATCCCTTGAATCTATTTGTCACTTCCACTGTATAATCGTAAGGGATTTGATTTACATCATACCTGAATAGTCTAGTGGTTTTCCCTACTAGTGGTTTTCCTTTAAGCCCATATATATGTAGTTATATAACTATAACTCTTATAAAAGAAATCAAAAAAAAACTAAATAAAAAGATTCTCTATTCATGTATAGGAAGACTCACTACTGTAAAGATTTCAAGTATTCCCATCTTGAGCTATACATTCAGTGCTATCTTAATCAAAATCTCAGCTCTTATTTTAAAGTTTGTTTGGAGGCAAAAAAATCTAGATCAATGGAACAGAATAGAGAGCACAAACAAATATAATCAACATATCCTTAAAGGAGCAAAGAAAATTCCATGGACTAATTGCAGTCTTTTCAGCAAATGGTGCTAGAGCAACTAACCATCCACAAAAAAGAAGAAAATGGGGAGGGGGGAGACAATTTAGCCCTACACTCTTCACAAATATTAACAAAAATGGATCACAGAATTAAATGTAAAATGGGAAAGTATAAAGCTTGTAGAATATAACATAGGAGAAAATTTATGACCTTGGGTTTGGTGGTGACTTTTTAGGTACACCACCAATGGTACGTCAAACAAAGATTTGGTAAGCTGGACTTCATTGAAATTAAAAACTCTGTTTTGGGAGATGCTGTTAAAAAATGAAAACGCAAGTCACAGATTGGGAGAAAGTATTTTCAACAGATATATCTGAAAGGGGATATTATCCTGAAGAAAACAAATAACCTAATTAAAAATGAAAAAGTAACACTTACTAAAGAAGAGGTACAGATGTACAGATGTACAGAGGTACAGATAAGCCATGTGAGAACGTGCCCAATATCATACAAAACCAGCAATGAGATATCACTACATAGTCACCAGAATGGCTAAAATCCAAAACACTGACAACACTGAATGCTGGTGAGGATGTGGAGTAAAAGGAACTCTATTCACTGCTAGTGAGAATGTAAAATGGTGTAGGCACTTTGGAAGACCGTTTGGCAGTTTACTACAAGGTAAGCATACTTTTCCTGTAAGATCCCATCATACTCTTTGCGATTTACCCAAAAGAGCTGAAAATTTAATGTACACACATAACCATTCCCACGTTATCAGCTTTACTCCTGATTGTCAAAACGTGGAAGGAAGATGTCTTCACTAGGTGAATGGACAAATACACTGTGGTTCATACAGGCAATGGAATATTATTCAGTGCTAAGAAATAAGCTACCGTGCCATGCAAATAACACAGAGGAACCTTAAGTGCAAATTACAAGTTAAATAAGCAAATATGAAAAAGCTACAGAAGTGTGTGGTTCCAATTAAATGTTCTGGCGAAAGGCAAAACAAAAAGATCAGTGGTTGCCAGGAGTTTGTGGAGAGAGGGGTATGAAGAGGTGGAGCACAGGGAATTTTTAGGGCAGTGAACACATTCAGTGAATACGTTATTCAATACTGTAATGGTGGCTTCATATCATATATTTGGCAAAACCAACAGAATGGACAAGCAATAAGGATAAAGTATGGACTCTGGGTGGTAATGATGTCAATGTTGATTCAGACTGTAACAAATGTAACATTCTTGTGTGGGATTTTACTGGTAGGGGAAACTATGCTATAATGAAGTATATACATAATTGGCCCTCTGAATCTGTGGATTCCACATCTTTGGATTCAAACATCCTTGGATTGAAAATATGCAGGCAGGTAAAAAAAAAAACACACACACAGAAGGTTCCAAAAAGCAGATTTCAAAGAATTTGCCCACTGGCAACTAGTTACATCACATTTACACCATATAAGGTATTATAAGTAATCTAGAGATGAAGAACAGGGGAGGATGTGTGCAGGCCACATGTGACTACTATGCTATCTTAAATAAAGGACTGGAGCATCTAGAGATGTGGGGGACTGAGGGATGCGGGCAGGGCAGGTATCCTGGAACCAATTTTCCCACTAATGCTCACATCTAGCTATAACATTTTCTTAATCTCTGTAGATTTTATTCACTTTGAGATATATAAAATTCAAAGTTTTATTCTAAGTTTTCCAGAATGCAAACTTACTAGTTGTACTGTGTGGTGGGTTCTATACTCATCTTCACTCCGAAGGCGCTGTTGGAATTTTTCATTGTGTTTTGCAATACAAATTTCCTAGAAATACATGAAATGTGTTTTTTAATACAAGTGAATAAATTAAATTTTAATCTTAACATATACCTACACAATAAAATATCAAGTAAGCCACCTCTGGTTTCTCACCTGGAACACTGAAGCAGCATAAACCAGCATAAATTAGTATCTTAAAAGACTTGTTTATTAAACTACAGAATTCCTGATTTCTTCTTTTTTTTCTGGAAGAGGAGGAATGACCATGGTAGAATGGAAGGGTATGTAGGAATCTTAAAAGCCTCTTTCAAATCTGAAGATTTAGGCCATAAGATTCTAAGTATTATCATACTCTTTAAAACAGTCTGAACAAAAATGGATATATAACTCTTAAACTGTTTCTTAAGTGCTCTCTGATGAATTAAAGAACATGATTTTGCCTGGATTGGTTTAAACACTATCATGAAATCTGAATCTTCTGGGCATAGGTAGATTTCTAAAAAGAGACCTTAAAGATAAGAAAGTATAATACAGATATGCTAAATCTGATCACATGAAAATATATTAAATAAGAGATATGTGCTCTTTACAAAATAATGCATTATCCTATCATCTGGCATCTTTCCAGTAGTACCAGGCTGTCTTCATTTTCTCTGGTCCTAGAGAGATACAAAGGTTAACATTAATTTCCAACACTTTCAAAATTATACCAAAAGCTCACTCTTCTAACCTCATTAAGTCATATATGAGTAACCTTTCAAGCCAGGAAGCTATATTTTAAAGCAATTGTTTTATCACTTTCCTATCTTCAACCCACACTGGGTTAACTACATTGCCTAAAAAATATTGATCATGAAATGAACCTCTCCAAGGCAATCTCCACAGGGGAAAGTGGCATGACGTAGTGATACAATGGCTCAGGCTTCCAAGTCACACAGACCTTGGATAGACTCCTATCTCTGAGCCATACTAGCCACTTTCCCTTGGGCAGACTTAGTTCCCTCGGTTATAACAATGAGGATACATGTCTATAATTCCTTATCTAGAACAGAGCTCAGGTGTGTTTCAAAATTATTTATTTTTATTTTAGAAAGGTGATATGTTGCATATGCCATCGTTTGCCCAGTAACTCCAGCAGGATCCAAAGCAATACCTCATAGTAAGTATCACTAACATTTTTGCAGTGAAATAAATAGTTATAGCAAATAGGATAAGGGAATGTTCAAGTATGAGAATGCTTTTTGGCTACTGGGAGAATTAAGATATAAAAGAACAATGTTGTTTCTATTTATTCTTCCTTAAAAGTTCAATCACAAAGGACAGACCTCAAGTCCTCATGGGACAGCCAGAGATCATCTTTGTTCTTTTAAGAGGACAGGCAGGGTGTGATTTACTTGTAGCAGAAGAACTACCCCTGGGTGTGGAATTCTATCATGGATGCCACATTAACTGGGGAGCCTGTGACCCTGGGAATGCTGATATGCAGACAAGGAATGTGGGGTGTTGCTACATAGACAGTCATCTTGATCTGTTGTACAGTATGTGTGGTTCATCTTTCTTTTCAGAACAGTGTTTCTAATTTCCTCTCTTGCCAGCCTTCTGTCACTCCTCCCTTCCCCTGCAGTTCTGTCACCTCAGCTGTTGAACTTGGGGGTCTGGGGGCAGGGAAAGGGGAGGGCAGAGGACAAGACCGTTTGGAGACCTCTGACTATATGGTGTGATCACTCACAGCAGATAAGAGACTAAGTTTAAATGTGCAGAATCTATACGGCTAAGTTTCTCTACCTCAGATTTAGTTAATATAAGAATGAAAACTATACATTAAATTGGTACACACTTTTATCAGTTCAGTTAAGTCACTCAGTTGTGTCCGACTCTTTGCGACCCCATGGACTGCAGTATGCTATGCTTCCCTGTCCATCACCAACTCCTGGGGCTTATTCAAACTCAAGTCCATCGAGTCGGTGATGCTATCCAACCATCTTATCCTCTGTCGTCCCCCTTCTCCTCCTGCCTTCAATCTTTCCCAGCATCAAGCTCTTTTCAGATCAGTCAGTTCTTCCCATCAGGTGACCAAAGTATTGGAGTTTCAGCTTCAGCATCAGTCCTTCCAATGAATATTCAGGACTGATTTCCTTTAGGATGGACTGGTTGGATCTCCTTGCAGTCCCAGGAACTCTCAAGAGTCTTCTCCAACACCACAGCTCAAAAGGATCAATTCTTTGGTGCTCAGCTTTCTTTATAGTCCAACTCTCACATCCATACACGACTACTGGAAAAACCATAGCTGTGACTAGACGGACTTTTGTTGGCAAAGTAGTATCTCTGCTTTTTAATATGCTGTTTAGGTTGGTCATAGCTTTTCTTCCAAGGAGAAAGCATCTTTTAATTTCATGGCTACAGTCACCATCTGCAGTGATTTTGGAGCCCCCCAAAATAGTCTGACACTGTTTCTACTGTTTCCCCATCTATTTCCCATGAGGTGATGGGACCAGATGCCATGATCTTAGTTTTCTGAATGTTGAGCTTTAAGCCAACTTTTTCACTCTCCTCTTTCACTCTCATCAAAAGGCTCTTTAGTTTTTCTTCACTTTCTGCCATAAGGGTGGTGTCATCAGCATATCTGAGGTTATTGATATTTCTCCCGGCAATTTTGATTCCAGCTTGCACTTCATCCAGCCTGGCATTTCGCATGATGTACTCTGCATGTAAGTTAAATAAGGAAGGTGACAATATACAGCCTCGATGTACTCCTTTCCCAATTTGGAACCAGTCTGTTGTTCCATGTCCAGTTCTAACTGCTGCTTCTTGACCTGCATACAGGTTTCTCAGGAGGCAGGTAAGGTGGTCTGGTATTCCCATCTCTTGAAGAATTTTCCACAGTTTGTTGTAATCCACACAGTCAAAGGCTTTGGCATAGTCAATAAAGCAGATGTTTTTCGGGAACTCTCTTGCTTTTATGATGATCCAACAGATGTTGGTAATTTGATCTCTGGTTCCTCTGCCTTTTCTAAATCCAGCTTGAACATCTGGAAGTTCACGGTTCACATACTGTTGAAGACTGGCTTCCAGAACTTTGAGCATTACTTTGCTAGCGTGTGAGATGAATGTAATTGTGCAGTAGTCTGAACATTCTTTGGCATTGCCTTTCTTTGGAATTGGAATGAAAACTGACCTTTTCCAGTCCTGTGGCCACTGCTGAGTTTTCCAAATTTGCTGGCATACTGAGTGCAGCACTTTTACAGCATCATCTTTCAGGATTTGAAATAGCTCCACTGGAATTCCATCACCTCCACTAGCTTTGTTTGTAGTGATGCTTCCTAAGGCCCACTTGACTTCACATTCCAGGATGTGTGGTTCTAGGTGAGTGATCATACCATCGTGGTTATCTGGGTCATGAAGATGTTTTTTGTATAGTTCTTCTGTGTACTCCTGCCACCTCTTCTTAATATCTTCTGCTTCTGTTAGGTCCATACCATTTCCATTCATTACTGTGCCCATCTTTGCATGAAATATTCCCTTGGTATCTCTAATTTTCTTGAAGAGATCTCTAGTCTTTACCATTCTATTGTTTTCCTCTATTTCTTTGCATTGATCAGGGAGGAAGGCTTTCTTATCTCTCCTTGCTATTCTTTTCTCAGCTATTTGTAAGGCCTCCTCAGACAACCATTTTGCCTTTTTGAATTTCTTTTATACATAAATAAAAATTTCCTTGAAGAGTGAGGTTAGAACCAGTGAACTTAATTATAGAGCACCCCTGACATCCTTAAATAAAAAGGAGCCAGGATTTGCATTACATAGAGTCCTATAGTCATGCCCAAGCAGAATCACCTTTGGGTGGCTGAGGCAAACAGCACATCACCACCGGTTGTTCCAACGTGTTTAAGAGTGTAATTCTCTAACAACCATATGTCAATATAATGGCTCGAGTATTGAGAAGACGTTATTCTTACTCAGTTTTAAAATATATGCAAGTATTAGTGACAAATCAGGTTACAATTATTAGATATGGGTCAAGGATTAAGTAGTGAATAAAAGCAAGATGTAAATTAAGGTTACAGTCAAGCAATTATACCTTTTTATTTCTGAGGTATGCTTTCTTGGCCGAAACCCGTCCACGTCTTGCCTCCAGCTGGCGTGCTTTCTGCTGAAGTTTCTGTAGTTCTTCTCTCTGAAAAGGCATAGACGCTGCCATCTCTTCCTTCTCCAGCATGGCCTCCATGCTTTCGTAAGTGTCGTAGTACACCACCTCATCTCTCTTTTCTGTTACAAAACAGAAACAAGGGGCAATGGTTAAAAGCATGGGCTATGGAGCCAGACAGAGGAACTCCAATCCACTCACTAATTCTGTAACCTCAAGCAAAGCCATTACCCCTTGACTTTCTCTGTAAAATTGTGATTATTGGGAAATACATCTCAGAGGGGGGATGTGTGTGCCAGTATCTGGCACACAGTTAAGTGTTCAATGTAAGAAGCTATGAACCTTGTCTCCCAAATTAAAAATCTGAGAGTAAAGATTCTGGCTGAAGCAACAAAGCAAGTTAGAAAGTACTTTACAAAGGTAAGATCATAGTTGAACTGCTACCTCTACTAAATCATTGTTTGACTTTGCATTAAGTTTTTTTAGCCTCAACAGAAGAAATAAAGCTAGTATCCATGTACATTTTTCCTATGCAAGCAAACAAATACATGGGGAAATTCCATCATTCGTTCCAAAGTATTTTTGTGGACTTGTGTTGTTAGATACGCATCATACCTGATATAAGTCTTTTGATGCTTTCCAGTTGTGCTGTCAACAGTAACTCCTCACACTTCAAGATTTCAAATTGCACTTCATACAACTGAAGTTGCAGATCATAATAATCACCTTCTAACTGATCCAATCGAGCTATGGCTTCTGTACCGCCCTGTAGACTCTGCATCTGCATTGAAAATAAAAATAAGGACAAATATAGCTGGAGAGAACAAAAAATCAAGTTATGTTTGGAAATATATTCTAACTGATCAGACAGGGTAAATCCATGAAGCAAATGAACACCAGCAGACAATCTGGGGTCAATGGCTCAGGTACAGATGACTTAGAAGTGAAGTTGCTCAGTCGTGTCCAACTCTGTGCGACCCCATGGATTGTAGCCTACCAGGCTCTTCCCTCCATGGGATTCTCCAGGCGAGAGTACTGGAGTAGGTTGCCATTTCCTTCTTCAGGGGATCTTCCTGACCCAGGGATTGAACCCAGGTCTCCCACATTCCAGGCAGATGCTTTAACCTCTGAGCCACCAGGGAAGTGACTGGTGACTTAAGTCATCTTAAGTTACAGATGACTTAACAACCTACTAAATTTGTGTACAAAGCTGTGTGTACATGTATTTTTTTTCTCTGAGTACAGTGTTTCTAGCTTTCAAATTTACAAGCAGAAGAGTCTGTGACCTAAAAAGAGGTGAGAATGATTATAATCAAGACTCAGTTAAAAAGGAGATAAATTAAAAAGAATAGTACTTATTCTAAAGTGTAGTTAAAATTTTAATCAAATAGGATTTTGCTTCCCTGGGTGATATTTAATATTTCAAAGTTAATTTAAAAGTTATTCGAAGTTCAGCTTTGTATCATGGAATGTACCACTGTCACATTTGGAAGAAGTATTTGTTTTTAAAATAACCTAAGGAGATGTAACATATCAACATTTTAAAAAACATCTCCTCATAATTTATCAGGGCTTCCCTGATAGCTCAGTTGGTAAAGAATCTCTCTGCAATGTAGGACACCCCGGTTCAATTCCTGGGTTGGGAAGATCTACTGGAGAAGGGATAGGCTACCCATTCCAGTATTCTTGGGCTGGTAAAGAATCCGCCTGCAATGCGGGAGACCTGGGTTCAATCCCTGGGTTGGGAAGATCCCCTAGAGAGGCTAAAGTCTACCCACTCCAGTATTCTGGCCTGAATTCCATGGACTGTATTAAGTCCAGTTCAGTTCAGTTCAGTTCAGTCCCTCAGTCATGTCTGACTCTTTGCAACCCCATGAATTGCAGCACGCCAGGCCTCCCTGACCATCACCAACTCCTGGAGTTCACTCAAACCCATGTCCATCGGGTCGGTGATGCTGTCCAGCCATCTCATTCTCTGTCATCCCCTTCTCCTCCTGCCCCCAATCCCTCCCAGCATCAGAGTCTTTTCCAATGAGTCAACTCTTCGCACGAGATGGCCAAAGTATTGGAGTTTCAGCTTCAGCATCAGTCCTACCAATGAACACCCAGGACTGGTCTCCTTTAGGATGGACTGGTTGGATCTACTTGCAGGCAAGGGACTCTCAAGAGTCTTCTCCAATACCACAGTTAAAAAGCATCGATTCTTTGGCACTCAGCTTTCTTCACAGTCCAACTCTCATATCCATACATGACCACTGGAAAAACCAAAGCCTTGACTAGACGGATGTTTGTTGGCAAAGTAATATCTCTGCTTTTCAATATGCCATCTAGGTTGGTCATTAACTTTCCAAGGAGTAAACGTCTTTTCATTTCATGGCTGCAATCACCATCTGCAGTGATTTTGGAGCCCCCCAAAATAAAGTCTGACACTGTTTCCACTGTTTCCCCATCTATCTGCCATGAAGTGATGGGACCAGATGCCATGATCTTAGTTTTCTGGATGTTGAGTTTTAAGCCAACTTTTTCACTCTCCTCTTTCACTTTCATCAAGAGGCTTTTGAGTTCCTCTTCACTTTCTGCCATAAGGGCGGTGTCAACTGCATATCTGAGGTTATTGATATTTCTCCTGGTGATCTTGATTCCAGCTTGTGCTTCTTCCAGCCCAGCATTTCTCATGATGTACTCTGCATATAAGTTAAATGCAGGATGACAGGATAAGTTAAAAGCAGGATGACAATATACAGCCTTGATTTACTCCTTTGCCTATTTGGAACCAGTCTGTTGTTCCATGTCCAGTTACTGTTGCTTTCTGACCTGCATATAGGTTTCTCAAGAGGCAGGTCAGGTGGTCTGGTATTCCCATCTCTTTCAGAATTTTCCACAGTTTATTGTGATCCACATAGTCAAAGGCTTTGGCATAGTCAATAAAGCAGAAATAGATGTTTTTCTGGAACTCTGGGCGTTTTTAATGCTGGGCTTTTTTCCAGCAGATGTTGGCAATTTGATCTCTGGTTCCTCTGCCTTTTCTAAAACCAGCTTGAACATCTGGAAGTTCACGGTTCACATATTGCTGAAGCCTGGCTTGGAGAATTTTGAGCATTACTTTACTAGTGTGTGAGATGAGGGCAATTGTGCAGTAGTTTGAGCATTCTTTGGCATTGCCTTTCTTCAGGATCAGAATGAAAACTGACTTTTTCTAGTCCTGTGGCCATTGCTGAGTTTTCCAAATTTGCTGGCATACTGAGTGCAGCTCTTTCACAGCATCATCTTTCAGGATTTGAAATAGCTCCACTGGAATTCCATCACCTCCACTAGCTTTGTTTGTAGTGATGCTTCCTAAGGCCCACTTGACTTCACATTCCAGAATGTCTGGCTCTAGGTGAGTGATCACAGCATTGTGATCATTGGTCGTGAAGCTCTTTTTTGTACAGTTCTTCTGTGTATTCTTGCCACCTCTTCTTAATATCTTCTGCTTCTGTTAGGTCCATACCATTTCTGTCCTTTATTGAGCCCATCTTTGCATGAAATCCATGGGGTCACAAAGAGTAGGACTTAACTGAGTGACTTTCACTTTCATAATTTAAACCACAGGGTAGGACTGTATCATAAAGCAAGGGATTTGTTTGGGATGGCCTTAATAAATCACATTTGGTCTGTGTCTCATGAGTCATGTGGTTGTGCTAAGTTAACACTAATAAAACTAGTGCAGTCATCATCACAGATGTGTATAAAAATCACAATGCACATATTATATCATTCAACAAGCATAAACCTGGCAAGAGTGACTGACAGTTTTACCAAATCCTTTGAAGAACTCAAACATAATCCAGAACATTCCAAACAGACTATTATGGTACTGGGATGACCCCAGGGAAAATGACCCCACCGATTAATGCCAAACTCCCTGGCCCATTTCAGCCTCGCCCTTCGTCTACCACAAGAGACCAATTCCAGTAAGAAATGTTCTTGCAATGGCAAACAGTTATAAACCTAACTCTCTGCAGCTCTTTTAGCACCCTATGTTGTTAGTACTATTCATCCTGGTTAGAATAAAGCTAGTCAGTGTGATAAAGAGTAGCACTCTATTTCAGAGTCAATAAAATGCTAGTATTTCAAGTTTTAAAGTTCTAGAACTTAAGAAACATCTAGAAACATAAAGGAGAAAGCTAAATAGAAAAGAAGGTTAGAGTGGAAATGCCTCAGATGAAAAAGAGATGGAGCTAAAATCTGTAAGAGATTCTGAATAGTGTGAAAAAGTTCAGAACAAGTTCTAACTTTTCCTTTAACAATAGAAGCAAAAAAGAAGAGGGAAAAATAAATCCATTAACAAAAGTTCTTTCTAGATCAGAGCCATAATAGATTATAGACTACCTCATACAGTCTTTTTTAAACAAGAGTTAGACATGCATATGCACATTCACAAAGCAATGTGTTTTACATAAAGCTATATTAATAAAAACAGTGATGACATTTTGTTCTTCTCTAGAGTAGAATGTACAACTTTCACAGATATATATTAGAAGCCAATCCAGTCAAGCCACGGAATGGGAGCAAATACTTACAAATCATGTATTTGATAAAAGACTTGTATCTGGAATATGTAAAGAACTTATGAAGCTTCCTAGCTTTCCAGTAGATCCACAGGCCATGAAAAAAAAAGTTAAATGGGCAAATGATCTGAATCAAAATTTCTCCAAAGATGACATATAAGTGGCCAATTTAGCACACAAAAAGATACTAGACATAAATGCCACCAGAGAAATGCAAATCAAAACCCCAAGACACCACTTCACACCCACCAGGATGGCTAAAACAAAAAAGACAGTATTAGTGATAATGTAAAGAAAGATGTGGAGAAATTCTATCATTTTGTACACTGCTAATGAAGATGGAAATGGTACAGCTGTTTGGAAAACAGTCTGGCAGTTCCTCAATAGGTTAAATAGCATTTCACACCAAGATAAAGGAAAACCTTGTCTAAAATTTTCATAACAGCTTTATTCATAAAGCTCTAAAAATAGAAAGAACCCAAAAGTTCATCAACTGATGAATACATCAAGTGTGGTATAACTATAGAGTGGTGTATCATTTGAAAAAGAAGTAGACTGAGCAATGAAATATGCCACAATATGGATGAACTTTGAAAACATATTATGTGGGGTGAAAAGCATTAAAAAAAAAAATTCACGTCTTATGATTTCATTTACATAAAATGTCCAGAATAGCAAATCTAAAGAGAGAAAATAGTTGCAAAGGTGTGGTGAGAGTTGAAGGGGAGATAGAAAATGAGTGCCCCTTTTTCTTTTAACAATTGTTAACAATTGCTGCCTACAGTCACGCTCAGATGCTGTGAAAATGCAACAACTCAAATTCTATCATAGGCCCCAGTGTGAAAGTTATCATCACCTCATGAAGACAGTGCTGCCAGGAGGATCAGAAAAATTTAAGTCTTGTACCAAATATAGCACATCTTAATTAAAAATAATTTTAAATATATTTTTCTCATGGTTTTTGTTACCTCTTCTTTTAGAGCATGTTTCTTCTGTTCCAAACAGATCTCTTTAGCTCTCATCATCTGCAAAGTCTCCTTAGAAACTGCATACTGAAGTTTTTCCATACGTTCAGCAGCTGCTGCCCATGACGCTTTACCAAATTTCTTCTGATCTGCTCGCATTCGATCATACACAGCTATTAATAATTTTAAAAAGGACATTGAGACATTAAGATAAGACATGAAACAACTTGACACTAAAGAATTTGGAAGTCTTAAGATCGCACTGATCACCCACTCAAAGATAAGCACATAAATCCTACCCTCATGATAAATTACCTATACCAGTTCATGACAGATTACCTATAACATGATAAAATACGTATAACCTATATAAATCAATACTATCTTAGATTTTCTCTAATGTCTCCAATAAGAATTTTAAATAATCATCCTGAGAAATAACTTTCTGAAGATGAAACTTAAGTTTTCAGGTTAATTTTAAAACTTACTTAAAAATATTCTTTTCACATTTTCCAGTATTATTAAATTTCACAGTTTCTATAAAACTTTATTGTGTGAAGGTTCTTACCTTTTCTGAGGTATGTTACTTGAAATCAGAACCATAACTATTAAAGGTTATTTAAAAATTATTTAAATTCATGTACTTTTTGAGTTCTTCAAATGTATTTTAGTGATATGATATAGGGTGAAATAAGTGTCTAGACATTATCATGAAGCTTATGCCACTAAGGTTACTGTTGGGAGTACAGTTAAGCCCCAAGGAAGACACCCAACTTCTGGCCACCACACAAAAAAAGAAAAACTTCCAGTCTGCCGCAACAGAGGCCTCATCCAGAAAACATTTCTTGACACTCAAACAGATAATATCTTCCAGTTAAATAAGTTTTAACTGATATCAGTTAACTGTTTAACTGATAACAGTGTGGTGCTGGCTCATCTTGGGGCCTTATACAATGAATCCAACCATTCTATGTCCCTTCTGATTAACAGGTCAGAAACATGTTTTAACTAACATAAAAGAGGCAGGCAATCTGATTATGAAGTATCTAATATAGTCTTTAGGTCAATATACATTCTCTAGTAGTTTCTTATGCTCAGAGGTTAAGCGATTAATACTTTTGTATTGCAACTACATCATAACTCTCTTTGCAAAAAGTGTCTCAGTAACATCTGCCTCAGAATTTCATGAAATTAAAAAAATTTTTTACAATAATACTGCTGCTGCTGCTGCTGCGTCACTTCAGTCGCGTCCGACTCCGTGCAACCCCAGAGACGGCAGCCCACCAGGCTTCCCAGTCCCTGGGATTCTCCAGGCAAGAACACTGGAGTGGGTTGCCATTTCCTTCTCCAATGCATGAAAGTGAAAAGTGAAAGTGAAGTCGCTCAGTTGTGTCCGACCCTCAGCGACCCCATGGACTGCAGCCTTCCAGGCTCCTCCATCCATGGGATTTTCCAGGCAAGATACTAGAACATACTTAAAAATTAAAATTGTACAGAGAAGCTGATAGTGGAAAGAACAATTTCTTGGGCTCAACTCCCTCCCTCCACCCTTAGTCCCAATGACCAGATGCAACCAACTTGGAACCTGTTCCTGGTAATTACCTGCATTCAAGATCATTACTATTTCTTGACTTAGTCTTAAAAATCTATTGAGTTCTTATGACAAATGAACAATCTACTTACTCAGAATCGTCTCTCAATATAGTTCTTTCGGTTTCTTTTTCTGTGGCCTTTAACTGCTAACATATTTGAACATTAATCTGATCCTTAATTTTAGGGTTTAACAAATAACATCTACTTATGTTGCCTACATATCAAATGATTCTGCCATTTTAAATCTCTGCCTATCTCTTTAAAAAAATGTATGACAATATTTATGCAACCGTAGTATCAATACAGCAGTGCACTGTAGGGGCAAAAACCACAGCAGGGTTAGGAGACAGCTTGGAGTTAAATCCTCACTTGTACCCATCAACATGTAACTTAAGGCAGAAACCTAACTGTTCTTGGGCTAAATTCCCTTGAATGATAAACATAAGGAAATACAGTACCTCCTTGGAAGACTTGTGGAAATTAAATGAGAGGATAATATGTACTCAAGTGTTTCTCTCACTTTACATAGCAATATTAACCAAATACGTGGTCTGTTTTGTTTCTTCTCTTCCTCATGCACACAACCACAATCACTCAGATTAACACAATGTTATGTTAATTTCAAAGCACTTTTTCCATGTATTCTATTTATCTGCCTAGCAATCCTATAGAATAGGCATGGTGGCATTATCAACACCTTCAACACAGATATATGAAACTGAAGAGTTTTGGTGACTTAAAAATCAAGGAGAGTTAAATTAGTTACTTAAATACCTAGTCTGCTACTCCCCTGATTTTTACCGGAATCTGTAATCACAACTTAATAAAGCTAAACATTCTGTAAAAGCAAAAATAGTCTGGAGCCTTTTCTCTCGCTTTCCACTTAAGGGCTATGTATATAGAGCAGTTTCTGTCCTAATTCAGTCTCATGTTGCTACCTACTAGAAGAGTTAGTCAATACTTTGTCTACCAACATCTCTTGACAGAATGTATTCTTCCACCTAACAGCTGCTCACTTCACTGGAAATTATTTTCCAATAGCTCAGGAATATGAAGGTAATGCAGAAAATTATGAATATAGAATGCTCTATATGAATATGAATAATTCAAACTGCTTCTCAGAGAGTGGTGGAAAGAGTTCTGTGGCCTCCTATGGAAAGGAGTTGGAAGAAATGGACCTAGACAGACAGACCTTGTCATATGTATCTCTTCATTTGGCTTGGTTTCTGTCTTTTTAGAAGAAGTTTCCTCGCTTATTTCTGGCTGTGCTGGTCTCCGCTCTGAGCGGGCTCTTCCCCAGGTGCACAAGCAGGCGCTGCTTGGCCGTTGCGGTGCACTGGAGGTGCGCTCACTGAGATGGCTTCTCTTGCTGTGGAGCACAGGTCGTGCAGCCTTCAGTGGTTGCAGCTCCCGGGCTCTAGAGCGCAGGCTCAACAGTCGTGACACACAGGGCTAGCTGCTCTGCAGTGTGCAAGATCTTCAAAAAGCAGGGATAGAACCCGTGTCCCCTGCATTGGCAGGCAGATTCTTTACCACTGAGTCACAGGGAAACCCTTGATTTCTATCTTTTATAAACTGTAATGGGAACTATGTTTTCCTGAGTTCTCTGAGTCACTGTAGTGAATTTTTCAAACTTAAAAGGGCTGTAGCAGAACCACTAAATTTGTAGCCTACTGTTTAGAAGTACAGATGGCCTGTGGACACCTCAAATTTGCAAACAGTGTCTGAAGGGAAGGCAGTCTTCTTGGGAATTTTGCCTTTAAGCTGTGAACTCTGTAACTGCAAACATTTACTGTCAGAATTGAAATCTGCTATACAAATACCCATTATTTTTAATTATTTTAAAGGTAAGTATATGTTAACACACAATGCCTAGAAAAAGACTGGAAGGATATACCTTAACTTGTTAATAGTGATCTTCTTTAACTGCTAGGATTGAATGGTCTTTATATTCTTTTCTATAACTATTGTGAACAAAAAATATTTAAAACACTCATTAAGAAAAAAAAACCTCCACTCACTTTTAAAATTACCTAACAAGGATAACTGTACTGGGAAACTCACCTTTTTGAGCTTTAGCTGTTATTTCAAAGTATTTGACGGTAAGATCTTGAATGGACAGCACGGCCATGTGGGCTTTCCGCTGCCAGTCAGCATCCTCTTTCTGTAGACTTTCAATTCTTCGGGGGCCCAGGTAGTCATTTTCCATAGAAATCTTTAGAGAGAAAAAAGAAAAACTGAAAAAATAATTTCTTTCTCTATTCACTCCTTAAACATCTACTGAACGTTTGTGTGTCAGGCACTCTTGGTACTAAAAGAGTATTTACTTTTCTCTGCTCTTGAGGAAATGCTATCAATTTACAAAACAATTAAATTAACAAGAATGTTGAAGACAGTTAATACAGAAACCTGTTTCCCTTTCCTCCTCTATTGGATTCTTTAGCCTTCTCTCTTCTATATATATATAAATGAAGAACATAGAACAAAATGTTTGACTAATTATTTTGGGGTGCTGGAAAATTTTTATTTCCTCCTTTATGATAATTATATTTTTATGTTAAGAATTATTTGTGCCAATAAAGTACTTATTTAATCATCAACATAAATAAATAAGGTTGACAGTATATAAAAAATAAGCCTATCTGCCTACTGAAGGACTCTGGAATAAGTAACAGAGAAAAACTGGCTACATATTATTTATAAGAGCCACAGCTAAAATGAAAGGACAAAGGAAAAGCTGAAAATCAGGTAATGGACAGAGATATGCCAGGTGAATGTCAGAGAAGTAACAATATTAATATCAAAGTACAGAAAAGCACTACACAGGAATGTTAACATGGAGTAAAGGTACAGTTCAGGAAACAGCCACAGACCCTCTGTATACTCTGTAGTGTTTTACCACATACCGAGAAAGAGATTAAAAATTAAGCAGTTAAGTTAGTAACACCAATATTAGGATGATCGGGAAAAACTTTATAGTGAAAAATGTTAGCCCATCCCTGGCACACTTAAAAACTGATCAAGTAAGCAAATTTCTAAAGTAGAAATAATGAGGGTCATACTCTTTAAACACTACAACTAAAGGAACAGAAATCAAAAGAACAGTCTATAAGACTTCATTTAGTCTCGAAGCAACAATATAGTATATAATATAATACTATATAATATAGTATATAATATACTGCTCCTTAAAGAAACAGTCTTCCAAATAGAGGGAAAAATGATTCCAGGATTACCAAGAAAAAATATGTACATGGAATTGTCAAGAATTTCATTTTACATATGTTAAGTTTAACTCTAGGTACCCTTGGGTACCCTTGACACCTGGGCTTGCTAGTGTGCCAGTGGTAAAATACCCACCTGCCAATTCAGGGGGCGTAAGAACTGTGGGTTTGATCCCTGGGTTGGGACAATCCCCTGGAGGAGGGCATGGACACCCACTCCAGTATCCTCACCTGGAGAATCCCATGGACAGAGGAGCCTGAAGGGCTACAGTCCATGGGGTCGCAAAGAGTTGGACACGACTGAAGCGACTTAGCATACACACACCCTTGACATAGTAGAAGACATTTAAAGCAATGACAGTGAATCAGTTCATGTAAGAAATCACAACACATAAATAGGAAGAGTCAATGGAGGAGAAATCAACTCTATCAAGCACTGCTTAGGGGTCAAGTAGATACAACACCAGTATTCATGGACCTAACAGCATGAACTTGGCAACAACAGTTCTGGAGTACAGGCAAACTCCTTCTGCCTATGAATTCCCACCATATCTTCAGATCTCAGCTCAATTACTGGTTCATGGATGTCTTCCCTGGCTCAATATTATAGCCAGTATAAGCTCTTCAGTGTAACAAATACCTTTTCTTCTTACCTCTTCAGATCAATTCAGTTTGGTTGCTCAGTCGTGTCCGACTCTTTGCCACCCCATAAATCACAGCACACCAGGCCCCCTGTCCATCACCAACTCCTGGAGTTGACCCAAACTCATGTGCATTGAGTCGGTGATGCCATCCAACCATCTCATCCTCTGTCGTCCCTTTTCCTCCTGCCCCCAATCCCTCCCAGCATCAGAGTCTTTTCCAGTGAGTCAACTCTTCGCATGAGGTGGCTCAAGTATTGGAGTTTCGCTTCAGCATCAGTCCTTCCAATGAACACCCAGGACTGATCTCCTTTAGAATGAAGTGGTTGGATCTCCTTGCAGTCCAAGGGACTCTCAAGAGTCTTCTCCAACACCACACTTCAAAAGCATCAATTCTTCGGCGCTCAGCCTTCTTCACAGTCCAACTCTCACATCCATACATGACCACTGGAAAAACCATAGCCTTGACTAGACGGACCTTTGTTGGCAAAGTAATGTCTCTGCTTTTCAATATGCTATCTAGGTTGGTCATAACTTTCCTTCCAAGGAGTAAGCATCTTTTAATTTCATGGCTGCAGTCATCCTCTGCAGTGATTTTGGAGTCCCGAAAAATAAAGTCCGACACTGTTTCCACTGTTTCCCCATCTATTTCCCATGAAGTGATGGGACCAGATGCCATAATCGTAGTTTTCTGAATGTTGAGCTTTAAGCCAACTTTTTCACTCTATCATCAAGAGGCTTTTTAGTTCCTCTTCACTTTCTGCCATAAGGGTGGTGCTATCTGCATATCTGAGGTTACTGATATTTCTCCCGGCAATCTTGATTCCAGCTTGTGCTTCTTCCAGCCCAGCGTTTCTCATGATGTACTCTGCATATAAGTTAAATAAGCAGGGTGACAATATACAGCCTTGACGTACTCCTTTTCCTTATTTGGAACAAGTCTGTTGTTCCATGTCCAGTTCTAACTGTTGCTTCCTGACCTGCATATAAGTTTCTCAAGAGACAGGTCAGGTGGTCTGGTATGCCCATCTCTTTAATAATATTCCACAGTTTATGGTGATCCACACAGTCCAAGGCTTTGGCATAGTCAATAAAGCAGAAATAGATGTTTTTCTGGAACTCTCTTGCTTTTTCCATGTTCCAGCGGATATTGGCAATTTGACTTCTGGTTCCTCTGCCTTTTCTAAAACCAGCTTGAACATCTGGAAGTTCATGGTTCACATATTGCTGAAGCCTGGCTTGGAGAATTTTGAGCATTACTTTACTAGCATGTGAGATGAGTGCAATTGTGCAATAGTTTGAGCATTCTTTGGCATTGCCTTTGGGATTGGAATGAAAACTGACCTTTTCCAGTCCTGTGGCCACTGCTGAGTTGTCCAAATTTGCTGGCATCTTGAGTGCAGCACTTTCACAGCATCATCTTTCAGGATTTGAAAGAGCTCCACTGGAATTCCATCACCTCCACTAACTTTGTTTATAGTGATGCTTCCTAAGGCCCACTTGACTTCACATTCCAGGATGTCTGGCTCTAGGTGAGTGATCACACCATCGTGATTATCTGGGTCATGAAGCTCTTTTTTGTACAGTTCTTCTGTGTATTCTTGCCACCTCTTCTTAATATCTTCTGCTTCTGTCAGGTCCATACCATTTCTGTCCTTTATCAAGCCTATCTTTGCATGTAATGTTCCCTTGGTATCTCTAATTTTCTTGAAGAGACCTCTAGTCTTTCCCATTCTGTTGTTTTTCTCTATTTCTTTGCATTAATCGCTGAGGAAAGCTTTCTTATCTCTCCTTGCTATTCTTTGGAACTCTGCATTCAGATGCTTGTATCTTTCCTTTTCGCTTCTCTTCTTTTCAGAGCTATTTGTAAGGCCTCCTCAGACAGCCATTTTACTTTTTTGCATTTCTTTTTCTTGGGTATGGTCTTGATCACTGTCTCCTGTACAATGTCATGAACCTCCGTCCATAGTTCATCAGGCACTCTATCAGATCTAATCCCTTGAACTCTATTTGTCACTTTCCACTGTATAATCATAAGGGATTTGATTTAGGTCATACCTGAATGGTCTAGTGGTTTCCCCTCCTTTCTTCAATTTAAGTCTGAATTCGGCAATAAAGAGTTCATGATCTGAGCCACAGTCAGCTCCTGGTCTTGTTTTTGCTGACTGTATAGAGCTTCTCCTTCTTTGGCTGCAAGGAACATAATCAATCTGATTTCAGTGTTGACCATCTGGTGATGTCCATGTGTAGAGTCTTCTCTTGTGTTGTTGGAAGAGGGTGTTTGCTATAACCAGTGCGTTCTCTTGACAAAACTCTATTAGCCTTTGCCCTGCTTCATTCCATACTCCAAGGCCAAATCTGCCTGTTACTCCAGGTGTTTCTTGACTTCCTACTTTTGCATTCCAGTCCCCTATAATGAAAAGGACATCTTTTTTGGGTGTTAGTTCTAAAAGGTCTTGTAGGTCTTCATAGAACCATTCAACTTCAGCTTCTTCAGTATTACTGGTTGGGGCATAGGCTGGATTACCGTGATATTGAATGGTTTGCCTTGGAAATGAACAGAGATCATTCTGTCGTTTTTGAGATTGCATCCAAGTACTGCATTTTGGACTCTCGTTGACCATGATGGCTACTCCATTTCTTCTAAGGGATTCTTGCCCACAGTAGTAGATATAATGGCCAGCTGAGTTAAATTCACCCATTCCAGTCCATTTTAGTTCGCTGATTCCTAGAATGTCAACATTCACTCCTGCCATCTCCTGTTTGACCACTTCCAATTTGCCTTGATTCATGGACCTGACATTCCAGGTTCCTATGCAATATTGCTATTTACAGCATCAGACCTTGCTTCTATCACCAGTCACATCCACAACTGGGTATTGTTTTTGCTTTGGCTCCATCCCTTCATTCTTTCTGGAGTTATTTCTCCACTGATCTCCAGTAGCATATTGGGTACCTACCGACCTGGGGAGTTCCCCTTTCAGGATCCTATCATTTTGCCTTTTCATACTGTTCATGGGGTTCTCAAGGTAAGAATACTGAAGTGGTTTGCCATTCCCTTCTTAAGTGGACCACATTCTGTGAGATCGCTCCACCATGACCCTCCCATCTTGGGTGGCCCCACAGGGCATGGCTTAGTTTCACTGATTTAGACAAGGCTGTGGTCCGTGTGATCAGACTGGCTCTTACCTCTTATCACACTTGTATTTTATTTTATATCACCTGCTTCCCACTCTGAATGTTCCGTGAGGGCAAAGAATGCACAGTATCTCTGCTTGCTTGCTCTTCACTAGCACACTGCCTGGCATGAACTAGGTAATCTAAAATATTTCCTGAAAGAGTGAATAAAAATCCACTTCCATACATGTTTTTAAGGAGGACAGAGATATAGAAACATGTGTAAATACTCTCTTTTCAGAAATCTGTGTAAGTGATTAGGAGACGGGAATAAGGCTTATTAAGGGTAGGCACTACGCTTTATTTGAATGGGAGGCCATGGAGCAGGTTAGAGGGAGAACCTATGTTTTCTCCTGTGAAGAAAGAACCCAGTTATGAAAAGCGTCTGAAAAAGAACAGATATATGTATCGTGTACAATTGAATCACTCTGCGGTACATCTGAGAGTAACACAATTTTGTAAAGCACCTATACTCCAATATAACAAGTAAAAAAGAAAGAACCCAGTTAAAAATAAATTGGTAGAGAAGAGGGGAGGAACAGCTGTCTTTAGATGAAAAGTGGAGTCGCTCTGTTGTGTCTGACTCTTTGCAACCCCATGGACTGTGGCCCACCAGGCTCCTCTGTCCATGGGATTCTCCAGGCAAGAACACTGGAGTGGGCTGCCATTTCCTTCTCCAGGGGATCTTCCCAAGCCAGGATCGAACCTGGGTCTCCTACATTGCAGACAGGCGCTTTACCATCTGAGCCACCAGGGAAGCCCCTAAAAAAAGCCACTCTGACCCCAACGTGACATGAACACACAACCTTCTGATTGTTTTTAGATGGTAGGATGACAAACCATTTAGAAAAATTACTAAGCAAAAATTAAAAACAAGACTAACTAGGGTTAGTGAGGTCACGGTGAGACAAGAGACACATAATATACTGCTGGTGGAACTATAAATTGACTAAAACCTTTTCTGAAAAGTAATTTATGATACTACCCTTATGGTAGAAAGTGAAGAGGAACTAAAAAGCTTTTGAACTGTGGTGTTGGAGAAGACTCTTGAGAGTCCCTTGGACTGCAAGGAGATCCAACCAGTCCATTCTAAAGGAGATCAGTCCTGGGTGTTCTTTGGAAGGAGTGATGCTGAAGCTGAAACTCCAGTACTTTGGCCACCTCATGCGAAGAGTTGACTCACTGGAAAAGACTCTGATGCTAGGAGGGATTGGGGGCAGGAGGAGAAGGGGACAACAGAGGATGAGACGGCTAGATGGCCATCACCGACTCGATGCACATGAGTTTGAGTAGACTCTGGGAGTTGGTGATGGACAGGGAGGCCTGGCGTGCTGCAATTCATGGGGTTGCAAGGAGTCAGACACGACTGAGTGAATGAACTGAACTGAACTGAATTTATGATACCATAATCTTTGAACACATTTAGCTGTTTAGATCAGGACAAACAAACTTTACTGAAGTCCATAAATTGCAGAAGGATTTGAAGGAGGGGTCGGATTTTGACAGTTACATGGGGAGGATATGGGAAAAGAGAATCACCCAAAATGCGTGCTGTAGCTAAGAATTAACCTGAGAAAAGCCTTGAGGCAAGTTAAGTTCAATGTATGGTAAAGGACAGAGAGCAGTCCAGCCTACCTGGAGTTCAGGTAAAACAGATGAAGGTAGAGGAAGATAAGCCTAGACAAGTAGGCTATGTCACCATGAGGAGGCTGTGGAGCTTGTGCTGCACGTGACAAGCAACTGGAAGCCACTGTGGCATTCTCAGCAGTACGTGGCATATTTAGACTTTTTGCATGTAAGAGTCTAGAAAACTTGTTTCCTGTAATAAAACCATCGAGGTTTTGTGCTTTCATTTGTTGCAATTTAAAATAAGTTAAAAAGCAAAAGATTCACAAATATGAAAAAAAGATTTAATAAATTGATCACTGCAGCAAAACTTAAATTCTTCTTCAGCATGTTATGACAGAAGTCCCTTTCAATGACATGACTAAACTCTGTCTGGTTATTATACCTAAGACTGTAATTTAGGTTAGCTACAGTTTTTCACTGACTTTGAAAGTCAAAATGTATTTGGATTCTATCACCTCCAAGTTCAGCCTTCTGCCTTGTGATGCTAGGATTCGGGCTCTGAAAACCACATTTATCCTTTGCCAGGAGGAAGGGCTGGAGGAGATTTCAGAGTTGAAGGAAAGAGACACTTGTGTCTTCCTATCTTTGTCACTTGACTTTCTTGTTTGCTGTTCTGTGATCATCATTCCAGTCTCGCTTTTTAATCTCAGCATCTAGTACCTTCTTCAAGAAGTTAACAGAAACGAGTCTGCAGTTTTTTAAGCTCTGCAGAACTGGCCTCATTGTGTGTGCCCAAGACAAAGCAGCACCAGTCCATCAGTGCTTTATCCCCAGGGATCTGGTTCTCTCAAACAGCAGTCTTCTTCCTCACAGGTCAGCTTCATAGGGCCTATCCTTCACCTTTTCCCTTTGTAACCCCCAATCCTAGGAGTGGTGGCCGTTTCTGCAATTAACTCTGGTACCTGAGAGCTGCCTTATGGTTCTCTGTAGAACCATACATATGGTTCTCTGTTGAAATAACTGGTTTGATCTTCCAGTCAGATGCCAGCAAACCCAACTATGGAACAGAAAATGTAATAAACAGAATGAGCAGTGCTCATAATTCAAAAATCTTAACTCAGATCATGAAGATAGAAACTTGCACTTACATAGTTAAACACTGTACAGAAATAAGAAATAAAAAAATATAAAAAATCTGGTATTTGGAGATAACTTGTACTTTGTTGTTGGATTATCTTTACCTTCATCGCACATATATACCCAAATACACAGAAGAGAAACATGCTATGCTTTTTAAATGCTGTGTTTTCACTGACTTCTAAAACTCAGTAGCTAATGCTACAGCGTACTGTTTAAAAATGTGATTATAGTTTATTGTACCGAAGATGTTAAGCTAGGATACTGAGTTCTCTTCCTAACTTGGCGAATCTGAAGATGTTCAGCACTGGTCAGCTGGGTCACGTGCTAGAAACAGTGACTCCTCTGTTGTCAATTTCAGGGCCAGAAAGAAAACAGTGTCTGTTTTTAACATGGAAAAAAGTATGTGTCAGTTTAGGTAGCTAGGATAGTGAGACTAGTTTATAAACACAGATTTCTTGGCAAGGAATTACTTATTATAAAGTACATTACTAGCTTGGATACTGGGTTTTATATGAGACACTTAAGTGTTACTTCTATTGTTGAGATAGTAATTTTTTAAAAAGCACTCTGATTCTTGGGTAAAATAAATGCAAAGATAAACTTGTCAATATACTGATGTAGTGGTGATCTTAATGTGAATTTTCCAGGCCTAGGAGTTATATGACTCTTGATTAACAGGATGACATAATTAGATTCGGCATCATGTATTTCATGCATTTTTACATTCAAAGTAAATGTAATATCCTCAGGAAAGAGTATGAAATGATGCATTTTTGAAGGTAAAAGGCATCTAAAGATAAGGAAATCAATAAATAGTTCAGGTGAGAGATAAGTATCTTAATGTACAGTGGTAAGCACTATATGTATAGTGCTTACATATAATGTATAGTGGGGCTCAGTGGTAAGGAACCTTCCTGACAAGCAGGAGATGTGGATTCGATCCCTGGGTTGGGAAGATACCCTGGAGAAGAAATTGCGACCTACTCCAGTATTCTTGCCTGAGAATCCCATGGACAGATTCTAGTGGGCTCCAAAGGGGCTCCATGAGGTCACAAACAGTTGGACACAACTTACCAACTGAACAACAAAACAAGCAAGCACTATATATTTCACAATGTACACAGTAGAGTATATAGTGGTCCAATGACATAAAAATTGCACGCTGCACAAAACCAGGAGGTTGGCCAAGCCATCTGTACTGCTGCATATGCCCACTTGTCTGTTGGAATAGTGTGGAGATGGGTGTCTTTTTCTATTTCACACAAAGACACCTACAGATTTCCCTGGGGGAGGGGAAGGGTAGAGGAAGAAGAGTATATTCAAATTACAACCAGAAAATAGTCAAATTGCAAAATGATATGACTGGATGCAAAGGGGAGGAAAAAGCTGAGGGTGCCTTTTAGTTTTTAACTTATGTGCTTTCGGCAAGTTATTAAAAATAAGTTGGACAATGTGTTTGAAGTGCTTATGGTTAATCTAGGAAGACTATCAGTAGGTGAACTCACTGTGACTCATTAAGACACTGGGTGTCTTTAAAAATCTAGAGAGGATCTAGTTTATTTACTTTTACTTATTTATTTAAGCTTCTCTCTCTTTGTGGGGGGGGGGGGGGGGCGGGGGCGGCGTGCTGTACAGCTTGTGTGATCTTAGCTCCCCAACCAGGGATCAAACCCTGGCCCCCAGCAGTGAAAAGTCCTAGTCACTGGACCCCCAGGGAATTCCCCAAGGATCATCTAGTTTAATTCTCATTTTACGGATGAGAAAGCTGAGGCCCAGAGTGAAGGTATCTCAGAATTCAGTGTGCTCCAAGCCTCAGCTGCTTCAGGTTTTATTAGACATGCGGCTCTCAACTGCACAGTGTGTCCTACTTACCAGGAAGACTTGTTAAAACAAAGACGGCTGAGCTCTTCCCTGGAGTTTCGGTTAAGGGTATCTGAGGTAAGGCCTAAGAATCTGTATTTCTAACAAGGTTCGAGGTGATACTGACGCTCCCTGTCTGGGGCTCACATTTTTCACATGTTAAAGAACCAGTACATTAAAGTCTGGGAGCTTCTGAAAGGGATGAGGCTAAAGAGTAAAGGTCAAACTCCATGGGATGATACAGCTTTCTAGGTCCTGACCATACCTTCTCTCCTGGACCTGAGGCATACCAAACAATTCACACCCAGTGGAAAAACTAATAGAACAGGCTTTGTAGTCAAATGTGCTCCAGTCCCAGCCATGACACTTATTGGCCTCCACACATGGTGCTGGGCTGGTGATTCAATAAGGTTTGAATAATTTACTGTGTCTAAAAACCCAAGTACTATGCCTGTTTATTATACCATTCCTATTCTTATATATATATGGAATAGTCTCAATTTCAATCTCTAATACAAACATGTATACTCACTTCCTACTGTCTTCTTATTCTTCAATAGTGAAGCTCACTAATCCCTCTTTTACTGTATGTCTTCAGGCTATGCTGATCGCCTCATTTTGTGTCTCTACATAAACTTGTACATTTTGCTCATTCCTCTTTTAAAAAATTACCTGAGTTATAATTTATATACAACAAAATGTACCCATGTTTTAAACATAAATTTTGTCAAAGTTTTATACTCATGTTAACAGCCACCATAATCAAGAATTTAAAATACATCAATCTCTCCAAAGGATTGTTACATCTACTCCTCTCAGAGAATCTCCCTGGCCCCACCACAGGCAACAACTCCTCAGAACAATTTTCTGGAATTCCATGTAAATGGAGGCGTAGTTTATACTTTGTGTCTGGCATCTTTCGCTCAGCACAACTTTTTGTAAGCTGTTTAATCAGGATTTAATTAATTTACATATAATCAAGTTAATCAATCCGTCTAAAGTACGTGATTTGATGAGTTTTGATTGCCGTAAACCCAAGAAACAACCACTACAATCATGATACGAAACATTTCTGTCACCTTCAAAATATTCCAATACCACTTTGCCATCCATCCCTTCACACAGTATATATTCTCTTGTATCTGGCTTCTTCAACTTAGCATGACTTTGAGGTGTGTCTCTGTTGCTGTGTCTTGTGTTGTTGCTTAGCTGTTAAGTCATGTCTGACTCTGCGAACCCATGAACTGTAACCCGCCAGGCTCCTCTGTCCATGGAATTTTCCAGGTAAGAATACTGGAGTGGGTTGCCATTTCCTTCTCCAGGTGACCTTCCGGACCCAAGGATTTAACCTGCGTCTCCTGCATTGGCAGGTGGATTCTTTACCACTGAGCCATCAGGGAAGACCACCTTTGCCTTGTCGAATATTATTCTATCATATGGAAATACCACATTTGATTTACTCATTCACCTATTGATGGTTATTTGAGCTGTTCCAGTTTGGGGCTACCAGGAATCCAGTCGGCACAAACACTGGCAAGTTTTTTCTTTTGTGAACAGATGTTTTCATTTTTCTTGTATAGGTAACTAGGAGACAAACAGCTGAGTTGTAAGATATGTACAGTTGGCTCTTGAACAACATAGGTTTGAAGTGCATGAGTCCACTTCTATGCAGATTTTTTTCCCTGACAAATATTACAGTGCTGTAAGATCTGCTGTTGCTGAATCCACAGATGGGGAACCATGAATCTGGAAAGCTATTTTGCCATTAAACATCTGAGAATTCTGGTATAAATGGCAGGTACTGGAACCACACCCAAGGGTTGTTCAAAGATCAACTGTATACGTTTAATTTTTGAAGAAATTGTCAAGCTGTTTTCCCAAGTGGCTGTACCACTTTAAAATCCTATTAGCAATGTATGAATATTCCAGTTACTCTACATCCTCATTACTATTTGGGAGGGCCAAAATATTTCCATTACACTCACCTGAATAATCAGTGTGTACAGTGTTGCACTCTGGTATCGATTTGTATTTCCTAGGTGAGTGTGTACAGTGTCACACTCTGGTATCAATCTGTATTTCCTTGGTGAGTGTGTTGGGCATCTCTGCATGTGATTATTGGCCATTTCTTTGTGTCCTTTTAAATATTTAGCTCATATTGAAAATTTGGGGGTTTTATCTTACTGAGTTGCATAGTTCCTTTCTCAGATATATTGATATTACAAGTTATTTTGTCTCAGTGTATGGCCTGCCTTCTCATTTCCTTAATCTTTCAAATAGCAAAATATTTAATTTTAGTGAAGTCCAGTTTATCATTCTTTTTATTAGTTTTCGGCCCAAGTTTTCTGCATCGTATCTAAAAAAACACTTGCCTTTCCTTCCCAAAGACTGTAAAACCTTTCGCAGTTTGCTTATAGAAGTTTTATACTGTAAGATTTATGTTTTAGTCTAAGATGTATTCAAATTAATTTTTGTGTATGGTGTAACATAAGGAAGACTAGGGTTCATTTTTTCTATATAGATATCCACTTCTGGCAGCATTTGTTGATAAGACTATTCTTTCCCCCTACTGAACTGCTTTGGTACCTTTTTGAAAAACTAACTGAATATGTAATCACAGGTCTATATTAAATTCCACCCTACGGGAATTTTAATTTGCATCTACAGATCCACTGAGAGCTGACATGTGAACATAACTGACTACTGTTAATAGATTTTCTTCCAATCTATTACCATGGTCTATCTCCCATTTATTTAGGTATGCTTTAATTTCTCTCAGCAAAATTTTATAATTTTTCAGTATACAGTCCTTTAATAGATTTTATAAAATTTATCTTTAAACATTTCAAGCATTTTTAAAAATTTCTATTTCAGTTTCATTTCTGGAAGACAGAAAATACAATTGAATTTCTAAGTACTGACCTTGTAACTAAACTTATTTCCAGTGGTTTTTTTAGATTCCTATTTTTCACATGTGTGATCACATAATCTATGAATTACAAAAAGCTTTACTTTTTTCCCCAATGCCTGAGAAATAGTGAACAGAAGTTGTGAGAGCAGACAATTCTGTCTAGTTACCCATCTTAGTGGGGGAAGAACTCAATCACTCATCATCACACACGATGTTAAATGAGCTCTACGTAATACCCTTTATCAGGTGGAGGATGGGCTTCCCTGGGGGCTCAGACAGTACAATCTGCTGCAATGCAAGAGACAGGTCAGGAAGATCCATCCCCTAGAGGAGGGAATGGCTAGCCACTCCAGTCTTCTTGCCTGGAGAATCCCATGGACAGAGGAGCCTGGCCGGCTGCAGTCCATAGGGCTGCAAAGAGTCGGATACAACTGACTGACTGACACTTTCATTTTTGTCAGGTCAAGGAAGTTCCCTTCTCTGCCTACTTTGCTGAAATTTTACCATGGATGGGCAATGAACTTATCAAATGCATTTATGCACCCACAGACACTGATTTTTTTTTCTTTGATAATACTGTGAGTTACACTGATTACTTTTTGTAATGTTAAACCAATCTTGTCTTTCTGAGATAAACCCTGGTCATGGTATATTACTGAATCCTATTTTTCAATATTACATTAAGGATTATTACATCTACATTCATAAGGGATATTCATCTGTAGTTTTCTTTTTCTCTGTAATGTCATTTGATTTGGATAATGCTTACCTCAAGGTTTTAAATTATGAATTCAACTTTGTTAATATCGAGCTACCAAATTTTTTCTATTTTCCTTTGAACCTATTTTGACAATTTGTATTTCTATAAGAAATGTGTCCATATCTAAGTAGTTGAATTTTTGGCACAAATTTGTTCCTGTTCTCTTTCTAGCTCATCATTATAGTTGAGAGGCATCAGAGGACCAATGCAGTAAAATACCATTTTTACCTCTGAAAATATTATCAGTTTAAAAAATACATTGTCTCGTCCACCTCACCCATATTCTGCTTCCCAGGAGAAAAAAATGGAGTAGTAAGTGATGCTAGTGGACAACAGTGTCTGACATGGTGGTTCAATCAATTTGCTAATGTTAATACTCAATATAAATCATGCTGCTGCTAAATCGCTTCAGTTGTGTCCGACTCTGTGCAACCCCATAGACGGCAGCCCACCAGGCTCCCCCGTCCCTGGGATTCTCTAGGCAAGAACACTGGAGTGGGTTGCCGTTTCCTTCTCCAATGCATCAAAGTGAAAGTGAAGTCGCTCAGTCGTCTCTGACTCTTAGCGGCCCCATGTACTGCAGCCCACCAGGGCCCTCTGTCTACGGGATTTTCCAGGCAAGAGTACTGGAGTAGGTTGCCATTTCCTTCTCCTATACAAATCATGCTATATTAATAACATGAAGGCAAAAATTCACATAGACTCTGATAGTCAATGTTCAGCTGTGTAGAGTATGTCTGCTCTGCATTGCAACTTAGTTTAGAAGAAGATGGGGCCTCCATGTCTTCTAGTTCATCCCTGGCCTTCCAGTCAGTTTTCAATGGGCAAAGATTCTACAGTTCATTTTTAAAAATTGAAGGAAACTGTAGTGCCTAAAAATTCCTAGTTACTATTTATCACTTAACCAAAATCCCAAGTTTATGATAAAACTGCCATTTTTTCCCAAAATGCCCATATTTTTCAAAATTATTAATAAAGGAGAACAACATCAACTATGTGATGGTCTGTATGGCTCCATGTTGATTCATTAAAGGGAATAAGAAACACAGACATGCTTTACTTTGTTATATTTTTTCAAATACACACTCATTCTTGCCCCCAAGCATAAGGTTCTCAGAATAATTAGTAATTTCTCACATATAAATTTATTAAATAATGCTCCAAATTAACCCATTATGCAAAAAAATTTAATATCCTAGTTCAGCAATATTTTCATGTGAATTAAACAGCAACATTGATTTGAGGTCAGCTATAAAACCAAACCCTTAACACTCACCTCAAAAAATGTAGTATTACTTTACACACAAAAATCAAATGTCATGAAGTTTAAAGCTCTACCATTAAAGCCTTGTAATTTTTAAAAAGGTCCTCCCAAAACATGTTTCCAAAACTCCTGCTAAAGAAGTCTAGGAGTAGACTAGACAAGGTCCTCTCAACCCTGCCCACTCAGCACAGTCACCTTTCCAGATGGTTTTAAAATGAGGTATTCAGGCTCTGTGTAACACAAAACTACCAAACTAGCATCTTTGGGAACAATGGACCAGATATCTACATTTATAAAAGCTCCTCTAATAATTAAAATGCATAGCCAGCCAGACTGAGAACTACGAAATAGGTAGGTAACATTTTAGGTTTTAAGAAAAATACCTTGATCTGCTGTCTTCGTAGCATTGCAAGTTCCCGCATGTCTCGGAATGGCTGCAGTAAATACTGATAGAGTTCAGTTGTGGCTTCTGCAAGGCTGCTGTAGGCTTCGTCCTCCATCTGATACAAGTCCAGAAGCTCTACCATGCTCTCCGTATTCTTGTGCTTATCCAAGAGCTGTGGAACAAGAAAATTTCACTGCAAAGAAATCCAACTGGAATAGCCTGTAAACATTTGCCAACTCGCTATCATCTCAGGACTTTGGGACTCTGAAATGTGGAATTAAGAGAGAATGAGAAGCACTGATTGCTTGCATCACTCATCTCCATGACTCATGTGTTTAACTACAAGACCACTGCCTGACACATCCTTTTCTAACTATGTCTCTAGGTTATTCCAGTTCTCTGCATATTCTGGTATTCTGGAATTCCATACTATCTGCCTACTTACTCTTAACTCTAAAAAAAATTTTCCCAGTATCTAGTAGCTTTCTCCATATTTATATCAATTTTTTTTCCATCATTTATCTAAGGCCTTCTCAGACAACCATTTTGCCTTGCTGCATTTCTTTTTCTTGGGGATGGCCTTGGTCACCATGCAAAGAAATAGAGGAAAACAATAGAAAGGGAAAGACTAGAGGTCTCTTCAAGAAAATACCTACAAAACAATACCGATAAAGTGAGGAGACTGACACTCTCCATTCAACTTCACCAGTTACTAAACCTAGAGCCTATTATACAGAGTGAAGTAAGTCAGAATGAGAAATATAAATATGGTATACTGATACATGTATATGGAATCTAGAAAAACGGTACTGATGAATTTATTTTCAGGGCAGCAATGGAGAAACAAAGGTGGAGAACAGACCTATGGACATGGGGGCAGGGAAGGAGGGCGAGGGTGAGATGTATGGGGAGTAACATGGAAATTTACATTACCATATGTAAAACAGACAGCCAATGGGAATTTGTTGTATGACTCAGGGAACTCATCAGGGGCTCTGTGACAATCTAGAAGGGTGGGGTGGGGAGGGAAGTTCAGGAGGGAGAGGACATGGGTGTACCTATGGCTGATTCTTGTTGATGTCTGACAGGAAACCACAAAATTCTGTAAAGCAATTATCCTTCAATTAAAAAAAGGGCCCCCCCCCCAAAAAAAAGATATAGTAATCAAGACAGTATAATACTGGTAAAAGAATAGATCAATGGAAGAATCTAAAAGCAAACCCATACACAAATAGTCAAGCAGTCTTTTGACAAAAGAGCAAAGACAATTCAATGAAGAGATCAGTCTTTTCAACAAATGGTATTGAAACAAATGGATATCCATGTATGAAAGAAAGAAAAAGAAATCTACAGACCTTAAACTTTTCACAAAAATTCATTTAAAATGGACCACAGAAATGCAAGATACAAAGTGATAAAACTCTTAGAAAATAACACAGGACAAAATCTAGGTAACCTTAGGTTTGATGACTTATTAGATATAAAAACACATTACTATTCTGTAAACCTGAACGTGATAAAACAAGGTCCACTACTACTAAGTCGCTTCAGTCGTGTCCGACTCTGTGCGACCTCATGGACTGCAGCCCACCAGGCTCCCCCGTCCCTGGGATTCTCCAGGCAAGAACACTGGAGTGGGTTGCCATTCCTTCTCCAATGCATGTAAGTGGAAAGTGAACGTGAAGTCGCTCAGTCGTGTCTGACTCTTCACGACCCCATGGGCTACAGCCCACCAGGCTCCTCCATCCATGGGATTTTCCGGACAACAGTACTGGAGTGGGGCCTTCTCCAAACAAAGTCTATTAACTTTTAAATGATGATAACAAACCTATTTAAAGACATAGTTTTATATTTCACTGTATGCATGCTTTTATTTTTTAAATAAACAAAAAATCACTAAAAATAAATCCATAATATCCAATTAACACTGATTTTCACCCCTATTAAGTCCTAGTGTTTTAAAGTGATTGGACCAATCAATGTCTTTCTGCTTTGTTAACAAGTAGTTTTGGTAGGCTGGTTTTGTTTGCTGTGTTTTTAATAGAGGCCTACTAAAACAAAAAGAATTAATTCAAACATCAGTGATTTTAACAACTGATAACACAAGAACGATTAACAGATGTAGACAGAAGGCCAGAGCAAGTGCCGATCTTGCTTTATGCTGAAAGCAAAGAGATGCCGTCAAAGGTTTGTTCATTTGCTTTGTTTTTCCTTCAGAAATCTCTCTGGTTCCAGGGAAGCATCAAGGAATACTTTCCCAAGTGAAGGAATCTTGACTTGTTATTCTGAAGGGTAAAAGGGACTAACTAGGCAAAGTGGGGCTTCCCTGGTGGCTCAGCTGGTAAAGAATCCGCCTCCAATGCAGGAGACCTGGGTTCGATTCCTAGGTTGGGAAGATCCCTTGGAGAAGGGAACAGATACCCATTCTAGTATGCTGGCCTGGAGAATTCCATAGACTGTACAGTCCACGGGGTCTCAGAGTCTCACTTTCACTTTCTTTCAGGCAAAGTGTAAAGGGAACACCTGGTCAGAAAAACATAGTGACTTGTCCCTGGATAAAATAAGGTTTATAAATTGGAGTAGACAGAGAAAGGCAGCATGTGAAAGACAATTCTGGAGACACTAGCATACATGATGGACTGGAGTTATACTACAGTGGTGAGAATGGACTGGAAGGGGCAACAGAGTGGACACAGAAAGGTTAGTTCATAGCCTCCTAGGTTGGTCTGTGAAAGCTGCTGGTAAGCTTAGACTGGAGAAAGAGAAAAGCACGGATTCATGAAATGCTTTGGAGGTAAAAGCAACTGGACTTATTAAAAGACTGGATTTCCCCTTGACTCTAAGATCTTTGGTCTTCACTGATACAAAGAACACAGGAATAGAAACAGGTTTTTAGAGCAAAGTTTACAAATTCAGAGACAGTGTCCAAACTGCTTCTTAGATATCCATGCAAAGAGGTCATAAAGGGAAGGCACAATGTCCCCAAGCTAGACCTTTACCTTTGGTTGGTCTACAATCTAACTAGGGAAGCAAACCAAGAGACAGAAGTAAAACACTGATTGTAAAAGACAGTAAAAGGTTAAAGAAAAGATGGTTCAGAGTGGGCTAAAGCAGCTGAAACAGATGTCCGAAAACTAGGATCTGAAGTGGATCTTGAAAGATGGGAAGTGAAGACAGGTGAAGAACAACACCTACGCAGGTGAAGAACAACCACCCAGTCTTAAGAAATTACATGCACTGAAGTGTCACAGATTTGAAATTTGGATGGGAGGAAGAGGGTGGCAGAGTGTCACTGTGCTCCTTGAAGTAGGGCGTATGCACTAGTAACAGGACACCATACTGAGTCAGTAAATGCAGCATTTCTAATAAGCAGGGAAACCATCTATGGAATAGAAAAAAAAAAAGAATGATACATTTGATCAGTGGGATCTGTTTAATGTTTAGTTTACATAGTTCAACTTATCTAAAAACCATATCAAAGTGATGGTCATTTAGTACCTGGTTACTTGAAGCATGGTCTGGGACCAGCATCATCTGAGAACCGGTTAGAAATAAAGAACCTCAGGGCCCACTCCAGACCCACAGAATCAGAATGAGCGATGAGAATGCACAGCAAAGTTTGAGAAGCACTGCTTCAGTAAACACCTTTTATGCCCACATTCATGCCCACCAAGCACTGTGTGCTTGGTCGCTCAGTCGTGTCTCTGCGACCCCATGGACTGTAGCCCACCAGGCTCCTCTGTCCATGGGGATTTTCCAGGCAAGAATACTGGAGTGGGTTGCTATCCCAACCCAACAATCGAAACCAGGTCTCCGGCATTGCAGGCAGATTCTTTACTGTCTGAGCCACCAGGGAAGCCCCCGCATTAACTATAATGTGAGACAAAAGTCTCAGTAAAGTACACAAATTATGTAGCGCATCTTCAAATTGAAACTTGTTAGAATTATGATATGTAACATTTTTTCTTGTACCTAAAATCATTTTTCCCTCACTCTTTCTCTATTTAACTATTATTTTATTTTAGCTCAATTAGCACTATTCAGACCAAAATTAAGGCAAAATTCCCATTTCTCATGGTTCAGTTCCATATTAAAGCATTTTTAGCTATTCTAAAAAAAAAGTTACTACTGAAGCCAACCACAGAATGATCTTCACCTTTAGAAGACAGGTCCAAAGAGACAGAGTCAGTCTGGCATTATCTCCAGCACTGGCCAGATCTTATCTCCAACACATGGGCCATTCAATGAAACTGAATGTTTAAAAGCAATCCCCCACTTCCCACAAATACATTAAGTAAGAATAAACAAAAAATATTGAACAAATAAAAAATAAAAGCGATGGCCATTAAAATAATCTCATTGTTTTCATTCTGATATGTTTGCTTGTTTTTTAAAAATTATAATTTGGCCTTTTACTACTGCAAAGAAATGATGGAATTATAATGAAGATATTCCAGTTCTTCTGATAGAATTCTATTAATTTACAAAATGGCAATTTACAATCCAATTTAGAATAACCTGAAAAATCACAATAGAAATAGAATTCAATAAGCTGTTATAATTTATATGCAGAAACCAACAGCCCTTTCATATTAAATACAAAACAATCAGCAAGGATTCCATCTGTAATAAAACAGAAAAATACCTAGGAATAAACTTAAATCTATTCAGAGCCATGTAAATAAAATGTTATGGTACCAAAAGACTATGTAAATAAATGGAAGACTGAATCTATAAATTTCATATGGTAACACAACACCTCGATACTTCTATGGCACCGGAAAAGCCCAATTTTAAAGTTCAAGTGGAAAAATAAGAGGACAAAATAGCGCAAAAAAAAAATTTTTTTTTTTTCTTATAAAGAGTAAATGTGGAGAAAGGTAATGGCCTACCCAGGTATTATAAATATATGATATAAGCATTGAGTACAATGAAGTAATAAAGAGTTCAGATATATGAAAGTTTACTGCATGATAAGCAAGAATCATTCAAGAAATATTTGTGACAACTGTCATTTCCCCAGAAAAAAAGAAGAGTTGGACCCCATCTTACTCCTGAGTGAAGTAGCTCAGTCGTGCCCGACTCTTTGCAACCCCGTGGACTGTAGTCTGCCAGGCTCCTCCAACCATGGGATTCTCCAGGCAAGAGTACTGGAGTAGGTTGCCATGTCCTTCTCCAGGGGATCTTCCCGACCCAGGGATTGAACCCAGGTCTCCTGCATTGCAGGCAGATGCTTTACCATCTGAGCCACCAGGGAAGCCAAAATAAATTCTTGCAGGGTCAACAATTTAAATGCAAACAGCAAAATCAACTGGCTACAGACATAAATAACTAAATCAAGAAATAAATGACAAAGGGAAAAATATTTGCAACACAATTTCCAAGATCAAAACAAACAACAAACAGGTAAAGAAATTACTCTTGAACAAATGAAGATTCATTCATACTGCAAAATAAATCACAAATTAAAACTTTTCATGGGAGATAGGGTGCTCAGGGCTGGTGCACTGGGATGACCCTGAGGGATGGGTTGGGGAGGGAGGTGGGAGGGGGGTTCAGGATGGGGAACACATGTACACCCATGGCTGATTCATGTCAATGTATGGCAAAAACCACCACAATATCGTAAAGTAATTAGCTTCCAATTAAATTAATTTTAAAAAATAAATAAAACTTTAATGGATAAGATAAAAAAGTTTTGAAAATAAGTCTTGGGTTTAAAAGGATATATTAGGTTGGTACAAAAGTAATTACGGTTTTGCATTGTTGAACTTTGCCATTTGATACTGGAATACATTCTTAAATAAATGTTGTTATGTTATACATCATTTTAATATGCATTTCTCACTTTATGCTTTTTCCTAATGAATTATTACTAGCTGTTTGTATGCATTTTAGACTATGGAAATGATGTTAGACAAAAAATATATTTGAGCGATTTTCCTGTTTGAGTTCAAAATGGGTCATAAAGCAGCAGAGACAACATCAACAAGAGCACTTGGTCAAGGAACTGCTAATGAATGTACAGTGCAGTGGTGGCTCAAGAAGCTCTGCAAAGGAGACAAGAGCCTTGGAGATGAGGAGTGAGATGGCTGGCCACTACAAGTTGACAACAACCCACTGAGAGCATCATCGAAGCTGATGCTCTTACAACTACACAGGAAGCTGCCCAAGAACTCGATGTCAACCTCAGTACAGTCATTTGGCATTTAAAGCAAACTGGAAAGGTGAAAAAGCTCCGTGAGTGAGTGCCTCATGAGCTGACTACAAAGTAAAAAAAAACAAAATCACATTTTTAAAGTGTCATCTTCTCTTATTCTTTTCTTAAAATATTAATTGGAGGGTAATTACAATATTATGATGGTTTCTGCCATACATCAATACGAACTGTCCATAAGCATACATTTGTCCCTTCCATCCCGTACCCCTCTCTCACCTCCCTCCCCACCCCATCCCTCCACGTTGTCACAGAGCACCAGCTCTGGGTGCCCTGCATCATACAGCAGGAAAAAAAGACACATGTATCCCAATGTTCACTGCAGCACTATTTATGACAGCTTGGACATGGAAGCAACCTAGATCTTCATTGGCAGATGAATGGATAAAGAAGCTGTGGTATATATACACAGTGGAATATTACTCAGCCATAAAAAGGAACACATTTGGGTCACTTCTGATGAGGTGGATGAACCTAGAGCCTATTACATAGAGTGAAGTAGGCCAGAAAGACAAATATCACATATTAACGCATATATATGGAAACTGGAAACATGGTACTGATGATCCTACATGCAGGGCAGCAAAGGAGACACAGACATAATGAAGAGACTTTTGGACTCAGTGGGAGAAGGAGGGTGGGATGATCTGAGAGAATAGCACTGAAACCTATACATTACTGTATGTAAAACAGTCTTCTGTTATTCTATGCGACAACAATGAATCATTTCTCAATTGGATTGTGACATGAGACGAAAAGTGGACTGTATACGACAAGTGTGATGACCAGCTCAGTGGTGGGACTGAAAAGAAGCACCAAAGCACTTTCCAAAGCCAAACATGTACCCAAAGAAGGGTCATGGTCACTGGTGGTCTGCTGCCTGTCTGATCTACTACAGCTTTCTGAATCCTGGCAAAACCATTACATCTGAGAAGTATGGTAAGCAAATCGATGAGATGCACCCCAAACCGCCTTGCCTAAACCCAGCGTTGGTCAACAGATAGGGCCCAATTCTCTGCAACAACGCCCAACCTCACGTCACACAACCAACACTTCAAAAGTTGAACAAATTGGGCTACAACGTTTTGCCTCATTTGCCATATTCACCTGACCTCTCACCAACCGACTACCACTTCTTCAAGCATCTCGACAACTTTTTGCAGGGAAAATGCTTTCACAACCAGCAGGATGCAGAAAACGCTTCCCAAGAGGTCATGGAATTCTAAACCGTGGATTTTTAGGCTACAGGAATAAAGAGACTTATTTCTCATTGGCAGAAGCGTGCTCACTGCAATGGCTCCTGTTCCGATGAATACAGACGTGCTTGAGCCGAAGTACAATGATCCACGATTCAGGGTCCCAAACCACACTCACTTTTGCACCAACTGAACAGAAACAATAGCACCCACCTTCTTTTGTTTCAAACAGTGTGAACTGATACATCCTCTACAGAAAGCAATTTAAGCAAAATACATATTTCTCTTTGACCCAGCAATTTCTCTTACAGAATTTTATCCTATAGATACATATGCACGTGTGGGAAAAGATACGCTATTTCAACAGCAAAAGACCAGGAAAAAACCTATATATCAAACCAAATCCATTCAATGGAGCATTATTTAGCCATTAGAAGAAACTTACAGGAAAAAGAAAACTAAGATGTTAATACCATGCTACCATCTGAGTTGTTTAAAAGTGGAAAATAGGACACATCTCTATGTATTGTCTGTGTCTTTATGCATGTAACTGAATCTGCAAGTCACACAAGAAACTTATGGGTGGCTCCTCTGAGGGGATGAGAAGATGGGGGAAGGAGTTGGGTTTATACTCCAGCTTTCAATCATGATCTATGGAGTAAATATACTTTTTTAAAAAAGGAAAGTCTTATAGCCTATTTCTTTTCCACCCCGAAAGTACCTTGGCTTACACATGAAAAGAGGAAAATTAAATTATACCCTTTGCCACAATATCTAAAACTGCACATACAACTTTTGCTAAAGTATGAGAAATATGAAAATGATACATGCTTCTCTTCCTAAGTACCTAAGTCATGTTGTAAACCATCTATTTTAAGCTACAGCTGAAAAGGAAGATTATGAAAGTAATAGCAGCAGTGTGAAAATCAATTTCTAATCAAAACACTCTTCTCAAGTCCCAGAAATCAGTTCTAATTAGTGGCAAAGATGCTCCTAGGCTTAACACCAAGGCTGCAACATATCTGAAATAAAATAACCAGATTAAGGAAGGACAGGACAATAAAATGGGAGGGGAGTGTTGTCACATGAGTGTGCAATAGCAACAAAGCAGCGGCTAACTGTACAATGAGTCATAAACTATCCTTTTTTTGGCCCCACCTCACAGCTTGTGGTATCTTAGTTCCCTGACCAGGGATTGAACTCGGGCCCTCAGCAAAGAAAGCACAGAGTCCTGACTACTGGACTACCAAAGAATTCCCTAAACAATCTTTTTATTGTTATAATAAAGGCAATAATTCTCTCCTTGCAAGAAAATGTACATTGAAAGAAGCCCCTTCTGTATTATTCCACTTGAAAATAGAACACTTAGGTTGATTTTTCTACCAAGTCCTAGGAATAGCAGAACTGTTAAAAAAGATGTTTCAATAATAAAAGTTCTCCAAGCCATTTACAAGCAATCGAGAGGACTCAACAGTAAGACAATCCTCAGATACTGGGCTTCTCTGAGCTCTTCTTACAGGGACACTAAAGTAAATGCAAGGCACCAGTTTAGATACTATTCAGCACCGACACAAAAACTGTCACCATATGCTTGTTAATTAAACCACAATCGGATTCTACACAGGTTTGCAACCACAAGAAATTCAGTTATTCTACTCAAATATTAACAGTTATATATTTCCCAAATGCCTTTGATCAACAAACAGAGCGGTACTTTACAAAGCTATTATGCACCAACTAAACTTAATACTCCTGCAGAGAAGCCCAAGGCATCTCACCTAACACTGCTAATTTATTAATTTGTCTTCTTAGCTATAAAGTTTCACGTTTTTCCAACATTAGATTACCTAAAAACCAATTATAGCTTCAATCAGCAATTTATGTTAATATAAGTATCTGAAAATAATCTTAAAGGAAATGAATTTTAAAATATCTAAAGAGGCAATTTACTAAGCATTAGACTGTTTAGTCTAAACCATTTCCTATAATCCATGATAAAAGACTTCAACTGTAAAAGATAATCACAACCTGTTACAATAACACATTTAATTTTCTACTTTGCTAACCAAAACTGACTAAATACAGGGATTAAATGAACTGTGGTTATTTGCAGGTTATTAATTGTTAAATGTAAAAGGTGCTATAAATAATATGCACAAAAAGAGTAGAAAGAAATTGGAAAGAGAGTTAGCTTACTTAGGATTAAGAATATCTGAGGTAGAGGTATAGAGAAGGCCTGAATTTAAAATGGAGAGAATACTGTTTGCTAAACTTGAGAAGATTCACTGATGGATACAAACTGAGTCAGAATACAGATGGACCTATGAGAATACAACATGCCTACAAAGGGTGATTTTGGAAGGGCTTAAGTGCACCCAATACAAAATAGAGATACTCATTACAGGATGCAGTGGAAAGGAGGGCAGACAGGAACAGGGCTTAGAAAGTAAAAAACTGAATTACTTGTTTCAAAATATGACACATCACTCGTGCGATTTATTTAGAATGTCATTTTGCTCTACTGAGTCACTTAAAAGAAACGAAGCAGAATTGTATACAGCATTAATTAAACACATTAGCCTAATAAGTAGAACACTTCTTTTCCCTTCCTTCCAGCTTCCCTAACAGACACCTTTTTTGTTTCCCCCAGTCTAATTCTGATAACAACTAAGCTCCTAACCTACTCTGATATTTGAAACAAAGTTCAGCTTATTGCAAAGTTTCTCTAGGGCAAGGATCCCACAACTTTCATCAGGTTCTTAAAGGAGTCAGTGACAACAGCTTTTAAAAAATTTCAAGACTCCCTATAACCATTGTAACAGAGAAAGTACAAAATAAACTTGTGCCATTTACTCCCTTCTTTAGTCTATTCAACTTTGGCTTTTTAACCCTGTGAAAAGTTACAAATATAGGGGAAAGGAAGAAAGCACCTCCTGTGCTTAACTGAGTCCCCCTCCCGCAGGGTGCCAATCAGTTATAGAACCTGCTCTCTGACTTCAGGATTACAGTGAAAGTCACTCAGTCATGTCTGACTCTGTGCAACCCCACGGACTGTAGCCTGCCAGGCTCCTCTGTCCATGGAATTCTCCAGACCAGAATACTGGAGTGGATAGCTATTCCCTCCTCCAAGGGATAGGACTGCCACTATCCTTGAAGATCCTCAGATAATTTGTGAAGTCCTGGGTATAAAATTTAGAAGCTAAACTCTCTCCTGCCCCGAGTCTCAGAACTTTCTTCCTACTTTAATGTGTCAAACCCAAGAGTGCCTCATTTTTTAAATTAAAATATTTAAGAAGCAACATAAAATCTACAAATAATACAGCATTAATTAAACACATTAGCCTAATAAGTAGAACACTCCTTTAAATTATTATTAAGACATGCAAATAATTATCTTCTTGTGGAAAAGGGTAACACAAAACTAGCAATGAGGTGCTATGATGGAGAGGGAGGCCTGCCCCAGCAATCCACCTGGATCTGTGGTCCTGGGAATTTCCCTTAGGCCCAGGGGACTGGTTTTACCAATGACAAGGAAGGACCAACACCACATACATTTTCACACAGAGCACACTGCTCAACTCTGTTCTTGGTTTGTACAAGTGTTGAATCATTTTTATTACTATGGTAATCACTGATTATTTATTAGGGACTATTAATGCTGAAATCCAATTATGGAAAATATAAGGGCTACTATTTGAAAATTGGTTTTCAGACTATTTCATAGATGAGTGGCAAATTTAATTTCATTTTACTTCTGGGGAGGAAGTACCTTTAATTAAAATGTTAGGTACATGTATACATGTCATATACAGAAACCAACTTTATAACATATCAAAAAAACATCCACTGAGTACAGAAACACTGGGGAATTGAGGCATTAGAAAAGAATAACAGCAAACCCACCTTTGTCTCCTGGGCCTTACAATGCATTTTAAGGGGTAGGAGGGAATCCATAAACAGAAAAATCAGAAAAGCAGTCATGAATGATGTGAACCATATGTAATATAATGCGTCTCTGATCTTTGAATTTCTGACAGAAAGTCCTGGTTTCTGAAAGTGGTCATAAATGACTTCTTCAGGAAGGGTACCTGACCTGGCCCTGGAAAGAAAGAACTTAAACCAAAAAAGGACAACATGGGCAGGGGAGGAAGGTGTCCTTCCTATTATACGATACATGGTGTACAGTACGTTCAGTGAACAATGTGTAAAGGAGCTTGACTAGAATAATGAAAGGTTCATGTAGAGAAAAGAAAGAGATTAACTGGCGGGTTAACCAGAAAACGGATGATACCGAAGACCAGGATTTGGGCTCTGTTACAGGACAATGGTTAGCAATACAAGAGGTTGGCTTGATGCGTGTATATTACAGCTAAGAGTTGGGTATGAAGATGTGCAAAGTAATGCTTGGGAGCAAGTATTACAAAGGCTACTTTGCAAGGAAGACACTGAAGGAGAGCTAAAATAAGTCTAGGGATGAAATTGTGAGATTAAACTCAAGTAGGTGTAGGAGCAACATGAGAAAGCAGAAACTAATGCATAAATGATTCCATAGTTCTAAAGTTCTAAAATTCATATTTAACATTTCTGAATCAGTATGCATTTACAAATCAGTGATGCAGGTATAACTATTATGGCCACTTACAGAAATAAGAACCAGAGGCACAGGCTCAGTAATCTGCCTAAACTTAGGGAGCTGGTGAAAGGTTGAGGTAAAGTGTGAATCCTTGCGGCCTAACTCAAGCCATTAACCACTGCCCAACTTGTCCCTATGCATAACCAGTCTATTACCTTTCCCTTACCTGAAAGATACCAATCTTCCGGGTCTAGGAAGACTGAAAACATGATGAAATACACATACGATGGAATACTCCTCAGTCACTTTAAAAAAAAGAAACTTTGCTATTTGCAACAACATGGATGGACTTGGAGGATAATACGCTTAACTCAGAGAAGAAGACAAATACTATATGATTTCACTTATATACGGAGTCTAAAAAATACATGAATGAACATAACAACAACAAAAACAAAACAGACTCACATAATAACAGAGAACAAACTAGTGGTTACCAATGAGCAAAGGGAAAGGGGGATGGGCAAGATAGAATTAAGGGGATTAAAAAGTACACATTTATTGTCTATAAAATAAATAAGCTACAAGGATATACTGTACAGCAAGGAGGGAATATAGACAATATTTTATAGTAACTTTTAATGAAATATACCCACCACTTCATGGGAAATAGATGGGGAAACAGTGGAAACAGTGTCAGATTTTATTTTTCTGGGCTCCAAAATCACTACAGATGGTGACTGCAGCCATGAAATTAAAAGAAGCTCACTCCTTGGAAGGAAAGTTATGACCAACCTAGATAGCATATTGAAAAGCAGAGACATTACTTTGCTAACAAAGGTTCGTCTAGTCAAGGCTATGGTTTTTCCTGTGGTCATGTATGGATGTGAGAGTTGGACCGTGAAGAAGGCTGAGCGCCAAAGAATTGATGCTTTTGAAGTGTGGTGTTGGAGAAGACTCTTGAGAGTCCCTTGGACTGCAAGGAGATCCAACCAGTCCATTCTGAAGGAGATCAGCCCTGGGATTTCTTTGGAAGGAATGATGCTAAAGCTGAAACTCCAGTACTTTGGCCACCTCATGTGAAGAGTTGATTTATTGGAAAAGACCCTGATGCTGGGAGGGATTGGGGGCAGGAGGAGAAGGGGACAACAGAGGATGAGATGGCTGGATGGCATCACTGACTCGACGGACATGAGTCTGGGTGAACTCTGGGAGTTGGTGATGGACAGGGAGGCGGGGCGTGCTGTGATTCATGGGGTCGCAAAGAGTCGGACACGACTGAGCGACTGATCTGATCTGATCTGAATACATAAAAATTTTGAATCCCTGTTATATACCTGAAACTAATATTGAAAATCAATTATACCTCAATAAAAATAAATAAATAAATACTTTTTCCCCCAAGTCTTAGGTCTCATAAGACTCAACATATAAAGTAAAACCTGCTCAAGACCTAACTCCAAGGCCCTCAAGGGAGCCAGAGATCTTTTATTAACACTTCACAAAATCAAGTACTCTGACAGGCTTCACTGTGAGCTGGCACATAATTTCCTTTTCTTAAAATAATGCATGTTTTTCAAGTTTAGATATTGCTAAAGTAATTCTTGCTCCCTTCTCTCTTAATCCTCCATTTCTTTTTATTATTTTATACCGGAGTATAGTTATATTAACTATGCTGTATCAGTTTGAGGTGTACAGCAAAGGGATTCAGTGACATAATACATGTATCTATTCTTTTTCAAATTCTTTCCCCATTTAGGTTATTACACAGTATTGAGTAGAGATCCCTGTGCTATAACAGTAGATCTCTGTTTGTTATCTATTTTAAATATAGCAGTGTGTACATGTCAATCCCAAACTCCCTCTAACCCTCTTGTCACCACCTTTCATTTTCAGTTAGCAAGTCCAACACCCAAATTCACAACACTTAATAAAAAAGGGGCAGGGGGAGAATTTCCAACTAAAAATAAATCAAGAGAGTTAACATACTTAATTGCCCTCCTTCCCCGCATAGCCAGAAAAATTAGTATAGTTATGACAGAAAAGGGAGTTCAATATTAACTATACAAAGTTATGCACTACTTGTTTGAAATGGTAATAAACAGCAAGAGAAAGGAGGTAGATTTCAGGTCTTACCTTATAATACACCAAATTCCCTATTACTACTGTGGAAGGAAAAAGTATTAGGAAATGTTTAGAGGAGAAAATAAACTTTCTTAAAAGTATTATCATACCATCTAAACCAAGTCACCCTTAGCTACCTTAATACAGAACAGAATTTGTAATAGATTAAATATCAGTATACCATTTATTCTTCTTGTGGTTACAGGAAAATTATTTTTATGAGTCTGTATGAGACATATGCATTCTGTCTCACATTAAAGTTTTATGTGTAATACGTGTACAAATTTAAATTCACTTCCTTTGGGATTACAGTGTTCTCCAATGATAGACAACACAGTATATATACATAGCCAAGGTTTTGCAGAAACAGTTATCAGCCAGAAACTGTTGCAATATTTTTGTCCAGTGATGAATACACTGACCATGTATTTCAACTTGACAAAGGCTAAGTTTATCAGTTAGCCTCACTCCCTTTCTACAGGAATGAAGAGAGTCCAGTGGTTAAGAAAACTGGCTAGAATCAGGCATGCAATTGAACCTGGTTTTCACATATGCATATGTTGTCTTAGGCAAGTTTATCTAATTTCTTTGAACCTGTTTGCTCTATTGTAAAATCCCTGCCTCTTAGGTTGATATGAAGATTAATACTAACAAGAGTTAACATTAAGTGTTTATTGAGTAAATGACACTAAGTACTTTATAGAAAAGCTACTTTTCAGTCCTCTATGAGGCAGTAGTATTATTCTCCTCACTTTACAGATGAGGAGGCTAAGGCATTTAAGAGAATTAAGTGGGCCCAAATTCATAAAGCTATTAAGTGGAGGAGCCAGGACTCAAACTCACTGGAACCCTACCTCTTAACTCCTATCAACATGCTGAGTTAATATATTTAAAGACCTCTGCAGTGCCCAACCCATAGAAAGCATTTAGTAAAGGTTAGCTACTGTGATCACTAGGAATGGCAACCCACTCCAATATTCTTGCCTGGAGAATCCCATGGACAGAGGAACCTGGAGAGCTATAGTCAATGGGGTCACAAAGAGTCGGACACAACTGAGTGACTTTCACTTCACTCACTGTGATCATCAAAAACTAGGGCCTCACACAAGTCTCTACACATCGGTCATTCCAGTTATGACCTTGTTAACACTCAGTAAAGAAAACAACAACAAAAAGTCAGCAAAGAGGTGACAGACTCACCTAGATAGGACGGTGAAGGGGAAGAAAGACTTTCAGTTAGTAATCAGACATTGGTTTTGTAAATGTAACTTTAGCAAGCTATCAAAACACTGATGGGAAAGCAATTTTAATAATAAAGTCTGTAGGGAAAAGCACTCAACATCAAAATCCACCTTAAAGACAGGTAACAAACAAAGTGAGGAAAAGAAAATAAACAGAAAAAACAGAAACACCACTCCTGCATGCTTTAATGCCCCCATGTGCTAAAAAACGAATTAGACCTTTTTCAAAGCCTAAAGAAAGAAAAAATGAAGAGACGGAGCCAAAGCAAAAACAACACCGAGTTGTAGATGTGACTGGTGATGGAAGTAATGTTCGATGCTGTAAAGAGCAATACTGCATAGGAACCTGGAATGTCAGGCCCATGAATCAAGGCAAATTGGAAGTGGTCAAACAGGAGATGGCAATAGTGAACATCGACATTTTAGGAATCAGCAAACTAAAATGGACTGCAATGGGTGAATTTAACTCAGATGACCATTATATCTACTACTGTGGGCAAGATCCCTTTGAAGAAATGGAGTAGCCATCATAGTAAACGAAAGTCCGAAATGTAGTACATGGATGCAATCTCAAAAACGACAGAATGATCTCTATTTCCAATGCAAACCATTAAATATCACAGTAATCCAAGTCTATGCCCCGACCAGTAATGCTGAAGAAGCTGAAGTTGAATGGTTATGAAGACCTACAAGATCTTCTAGAACTTACACCCAAAAAAGATGTCCTTTTCATCATAGGCGACTGGAATGCAAAAGTAGGAAGTCAAGAAATACCTGGAGTAACAGGAAAATTTGGCCTTGGAGTACAGAATGAAGGAAACAGAATGGAGTACAGAAATAGGCGAAAACAATAGAATTGGAAAGACTAGAGATCTCTTCAAAAAAATTAGAGATACCAAGGAAATACTTCATGCAAAGATGGCAAAGAGAGTTTTGCCAAAAGAACACACTGGTCATGGCAAACACCCTCTTCCAACAACAGAAGAGAAGACTCTACACATAGACATCACCAGATGGTCAACACGGAAATCAGATTGATTATATTATCTGCAGCCAAAGATGAAGAGGCTCTATACAGTTAGCAAAAACAAGACTGGGAGCTGACTATGACTCAGATCATGAACTCCTTATTGCCACATTCCAGACTTAAACTGAAGAAAGTAGGGAAAACCACTAGACCATTCAGGTATGACCTAAACCAAATCCCTTACGATTATACGGTGGAAGTGACAAATAGATTCAAGAGATTAGATCTGATAGACAGAGTGCCTGATGAACTAAGGACGGGGGTTCCTGACATTGTACAGGAGGCAGTGATCAAGACCATCCCCAAGAAAAAGAAATGAAAAAAGGCAAAATGGTTGTCTGATGAGGCCTTAAGGATACCTGAGAAGAGAACTGAAAGGCAAAGGAGAAAAGGAAAGATATACCCACTTGAATGCAGAGTTCCAAAGAACAGCAGAGAGAGATAAGAAAGCCTTCCTCAGTGATCAATGCAAAAAAATAGAGAAAAACAATACAATGGAAAAGACTAGAGGTCTCTTCAAGAAAATTAGAGATATCAAGGGAACATTTCATGCAAAGATGGGCTCAATAAAGGACAGAAATGGTATGGACCTAACAGAAGCAGAAGATATTAAGAGGTAGCAAGAATACTCAAAAGAACTATACAAGAAAGATCTTCACAGCCCAGATAATCACGATGGTGTGATCACTCACCTAGAACCAGACATCTTGGAATGTGAAGTCAAGTGGGCCTTAGGAAGCATCACTACGAACAAAGCTAGTGGAGGTGATGGAATTCCAGTGGAGCTATTTCAAATCCTGAAAGATGATGCTGTGAAAGTGCTGCACTCAACATGCCAGCAAATTTGGAAAACTCAGCAGTGGCCACAGGACTGGAAAAAGTCAATTTTCATTCCAATCCCAGAGAAAGGCAATGCCAAGGAATGCTCAAACTACCACACAATTGCACTCATCTCACATGCTAGTAAAGTAATACTCAAAATTCTCCAAGCCAGGCTTCAACAGTATGTGAACCGTGAACTTCCAGATGTTCAAGCTGAATTTAGAAAAGTCAGAGGAACCAGAGATCAAATTGCCAATATCCGTTGGATCATCAAAAAGGCAAGAGAGTTCCAGAAAAACATCTACTTCTGCTTTATTGACTATGCCAAAGCCTTTGACTGTGTGGATCACAAGAAACTGTGGAAAATTCTGAAAGAGATGGGAATACCAGACCACTTGACCTGCCTCCTGAGACATCTGTATGCAGGTCAAGAAGCAACAGTTAGAACTGGACATGGAACAACAGACTGGTTCCAAATCAGGAAAGGAGTACATCAAGGCTGTATATTTTCGCCCTGTTTATTTAACTTAAATGCAGAGTACATCATGCGAAATGCCAGGCTGGATGTAGCACAAGCTAGAATCAAGATCGCTGGGAAAAGTATCAATAACTTCAGATATGCAGATGACACCACCCTTATGGCAGAAAGTGAAGAAGAATTAAAGAGCCTCTTGATGAAAAAGTCAAAGAGGAGAGCGAAAAGTTGGCTTAAAACTCAACACTCAGAAAACTAAGATCATGGCACCCAGTCCCATTCAGTTCAGTTCAGTTCAGTTCAGTCGCTCAGTCATGTCCGACTCTGCGACCCCATGAATCACACCACGCCAGGTCTCCCTGTCCATCACCAACTCCCAGAGATTACTTGTTCACAAATAGATGGGGAAACAATGGAAACAGTGACAGACTATCTTTGGGGGCTGCAAAATCACTGCAGATGGTGACTGCAGCCTTGATATTAAAAGACACTTGCTCCTTGGAAGAAAAGTTATGACCAAACTAGACAGCATATTAAAAAGAAGAGACATTATTGCCAACAAAGGTCCCTCTAGTGAAAGCTATGGTTTTTCCAGTAGTTATGTATGGATGTGAGAGTTGGACTATAAAGAAAGCTAAGCACCAAAGAGTTGATGGTTTTTGAACTGTGGTGTTGGAGAAGACTCTTGAGAGTCCCTTGGACTGCAAGGAGATCCAACCAGTCCATACTAAAGGAAATCAGTCCTGAATATTCACTGGATGCTGAATATTCATTCAGCTTCACTGATGCTGAAGCTGAAACTCCAATACTTTGGACTTCAGCCACCTGATGGAAGAACTGACTCCTGTGAAAAGACCCTGATGCTGGGAAAGATTGACGGCAGGAGAAGGGGATGACAGAGGATGAGATGGTTGGATGGCATCACTAACTCAATTGGACACATGTTTGAGTAAACTCCAGGAGTTGATGATGGAGAGGGAGGCCTGGAGTGCTGCAGTCCATGGAGTTGCAAAGAGTCGGACACGAATGAGCAACGGAACCGAGCTGTACTGAAAGAAACTATTAGCATCATTAAAACTGCTATGTCTTAGTCACCTTGCTGCTGAGAAACCCAAACCTGGGGACAAGTACATAAAACATGTGGACCAGGTCCCAGCTCTTGCCATACTGTGCTTGTAAACTGCCCTGGATCCTTAAGGAAAAGAACAATGTATTTTCATTTTCCAAACATGAAATTAAGGCCCAAATAAAGTAAGTGACAGCATAAGGTCAAGCCACTAGTATCAGAACTAGGACAAAAACACAGATTCTCCTGAGCTATGTTCAGTCAATTTTCTTCCCACTAAGCACTAATTAAGATAGTGCAGTGAGACATTCCTTTAAAAGTATACCCTGCCTCAACTAATTCTTAGCAGCAGCAAGTTGGTGACCAATTTTAATTAAAACATTTTTCTTGAGGAAAATGACCATTCCTGTTTATCACTGTATTCTCTCTGTGCCTATATTATATGAATGCACTAATACTGGTTGAATAAACTAAGTCCCAAGCCATCACCCTCACTATAACCTTAAACGCTACAATAAAGCCCCAAATCATTAAATGAACTTCCTTTTTCCTTAAGACCATTCTCTAAAAATGTCTAGCCCACAAGGCTTATATTTCTTTCACAGCCTATTACACAAAAGCTTCACTATAATTTGAAGTTATATATTATACCAAATTATAACTAAAATTTAAAATTCAAGGACAAGGATAAAGGCAGTCCCCGATATTTAGGAAAAACAACTCACAAAATTTTCTAGCCTTTTGCTGAATGAATCCTTCTCTGCCCCACACAGTTATAATGACTTAGACACTCTGTGTTAAGCCTAGTTGGCATTAACAGTCCCCTATAAGAAGCCTGAAAAGCCAAATGAACTTCACCACCTATACCAAAAAGCAATTAGCACCACGAACTACTGTTTAGTCTTCACTGCCTGTCTTTTACCCTTAATACTTAATTTTTCTTCTATGACAGCTAAGGAAACTGGGCAGCTTCAAAGGCAGCAAATGCTGGCCTGTTAATGAGTAATAAAAAGAGCCATGGGGAAATCTCCCATTACAAAAAAAATAAGCACACATAAATCTAAACATCAATGGAAAGTCACCCTGTGCTTTCAAGTACCACTTCCAACAATATCCTACAGTCAATAAGAGGCCAAATAAAGCAGCAATGGAGAACAGTGAGACTAAAGTTATATGTGAAGACCTGGGGAATGAAGATTGCTAATTCAACCATAACAACTGTTATGTTTGACAAACCAAACCTCCCACTCACATTCTCCCTTCAATGCGCACACACACACACATGCACATACACACCCTTGTACTCACATTACAGAAGTATTATATTTGTCCAAGCTGGCCTTGTTCTTGCAAGGAGGAAACATGTCTGTGAAATATCTGGTGGGCCAGGCATCATGTGATGTCAAACAGCAAGCAGAGAAACCACCACATCAATTATTTATTGGGAAGGCTGCCATCCTGCCACCAGCCTCCATTTTTCTGTTTTACAGAAAGACTAACACAGAAGCACATATGCAACTTTTTTCCCACACCTATCTTTTTTTTTCCCCAGTTATATGAAAAATCGCCAAAAGTTTATTAGGGCATAGGATTGAAGAAAACGATAAATATCTAAGTCATTATTTTAATACTTCCAGCTTTTAACTCTTTCATCATAATTTTCAGGAATCCCACAAAACTCATTTAGCTTCATTATCCCATAACTGTGTTTTATGGTAAGAGAGCAGTTTGCACTGTTTATGTAACTATCCAGGCGGAATGGCTCTCTCTCCACTGCAACCGAGTACATTATGTCCCTCCCCAGCCTGCTTCTACTACGTATACCTAATCATGGGTCGTGGCTCCCTGGCCCAAAGACTAGCATCCTAGGGCTCCTAAAAGACTGTCATTTCTCTAGTGACATATTAGATATATGCATATATATATAACAAGTATACAGCAAGTATAACAGATCTTCCTTGACTTGCACTGGGGTCACTGCCCAATAAACGCATCATAAGTTGAAAATACTCTAAGTCAGAACTATATTCAGTATACCTCACCCACTGAACATTATAGCTTAGCCTAGCCTAAGTATGCTCAGAACACTCACGTTACCCTATACTTGGGCAAAACTCATCTAAAACAAAGTCTACTTTATAATAAAGTGCTGAATAGCTCAAGTGCTTGATTTTAATACTGTACTGACGTGACAACAGAAGGGTTGTATGAGCACAGAATGGTTGTTTACCCTTCTGATCGCATGGCTGACTGGGAGTGACCACTCACTGCCCAGTGTTAAAAAAGAGTATGGAACCCAGGAGAGGAAGTCCAGTTCCTACTGAATGGGTATCTCACTCATATCATTTTAAAGCTGAATGACCTTAAGTCAAGGACTGTCTGTAGTTGGGATTTTAGCAGTGCTCCAGTTCTATAGCTAATCTTAGTTTTCCTGGGAAAATCAGTAAAGTCATAAATGGGAGGAGGAAAATGATAAGTAAACAATCTTCACAGAGCTCCTTGACCTTCTGCTGAACAACTCAAGTCAGGAGTTGTTTATAGACGAGTCATTTTAAAACACAAAGGAAAACAGTGATTGGGCACTCTGGTCTAACATAAACCCATCCTGGCATCCTAGGCAACCTGCTTCTAAAACATAACATGAGGACTATGCCCTACAGCCTGTCACGATTAGTTGGAAATAAAACAAATGCATTACCTTAAAAGCGCATTACCGAACCAATTAGATTTTAAAATACTGATGCCATGCTCCCATTCTCAGGAGTGGAGACTGACATCCCTTCTAATGTCATCACGGAAAAAAGGCAGAAAAGGCATGCAGAAACATGCAGAAAAGGCATATGTTTGAATGAGGACAAATCGAAGTTGAATCTGAGTTTAGTCACTCCTTAGCTGGTTCAGTTCAGTCGCTCAGTCGTGTCCGACTCCTTGCGACCCCATGAATTGCAGCACACCAGGCCTCCCTGTCCATTACCAACTCCCGGAGTTCACTCAAACTCATGTGCATCGAGTCGGTGATGCCATCTAGCCATCTCATCCTCTGGAGTCCCCTTCTCCTCCTGCCCCCAATCCCTCCCAGCATCAGGGTCTTTTCCAATGAGTCAACTCTTCGCATGAGGCGGCCAAAGTACTGGAGTTTCAGCTTCAGCATCAGTCCTTCCAAAGAAATCCCAAGGCTGATCTCCTTCAGAATGGACTGGTTGGATCTCCTTGCAGTCCAAGGGACTCTCAAGAGTCTTCTCCAACACCACACTTCAAAAGCATCAATTCTTCAGCACTCAGCCTTCTTCACAGTCCAACTCTCACATCCATACATGACCACTGGAAAAACCATAGCCTTGACTAGACGGACCTTTGTTGGCAAAGTAATGTCTCTGCTTTTTAATATGGTATCCAGGTTGGTCATAACTTTCCTTCCAAGGAGTAAGCGTCTTTTAATTTCATGGTTGCAGTCACCATCTGCAGTGATTTTGGAGCCCAAAAAAAGCTGGTCAAAGTTGGCCAAATCAACTTCTCCTTCAGTAAAATAGGTGTAAAACATCACTTGCCTCAAAAAACAGTATGGAGGATGAAGATAGGTAATGTGAAGTACCCAACACCTAAAATAGTGCCAATAAATATTTACATTCCCTTGAAACAACACTTTCTGGATGCCAAACACTTTGTTAGGCACTTTTTCATAATGTCTTAAATCTTCAGAAATCCTTTAAGTATTTCCCCCATTTCTGTTTTAAAGAGGTTAAATAACTAAACAGGTCACAGAAATGATGAGCACTCACCTAAACCCACATCCTTCTGACCCCAAACACAAGGTAGTCTCTGTCTACTGTGTGCCTTACATGGCTACTTTTGAAAACACGTGCTTCTCTCAGTGGTTTCAACTGGAAAAGTTAGAATTGAGCAATTCTATAAATAATAAATTCCAAAGTGAGCACTGATTTTTAGATTTTAATCAACTCTATCATCATAGTTAAGGTTTACTATTTAAAGGACCACAATGATTTCAATAGTTGTCCTTATACTGAAACTTTTATTTCAAATCATCACAGGGTAAACCATACTATGGCTTATAATACAATACTCAACTTTTAACCAACAACCAAAGCTACTGTTGAAACCATTCCAAGAGGTCCTGATGGCACTTGATTCATTCAGGGATTGAGCACTTGCTATATAAACAGCACTACTTACAGTAAATCCTTGTTAAAGTTCAAGACAAGCCTACCATGGAATAAATTTTACATTTCATTTTTACTCAAGATTAAAGGCCTAAATAGTATACAATCTACAATTCTTAATTCATCTAAAAATAATTTCATTAGTATTGTATAAAGTACCTCCTTACAAACTAGTCAGTTGACCAAATTTGTGAACTATTAACAAAAACTTTTGGCAGAAAATGTAAGGTTTAGTAAATACTTCAATACTCCACAAGACAGATATAGGAGTACTTCTTATAACTCCATATAAACCATAAACATAGTCCCAAAACTAAACTCCAAAAGAGGTTATGTCCTAAGTTTACAAAGTAGATACTTTATAATTGTGATTTTAAGGCTCTTTTTGAAGAATACCTTTCAGTCTTTCTCTCCAAAACTACAAATATGCCTATGCATATAAACTCTGCACACCACTTTAGGTATTCCACTAAAGTTCATCAATAGCTCCTCTCAATTCACAGGAAATTCACCAACCCCAGATAACCACTCCTTATTTAGGAGGTTATGTTTTTATAGTTTAAACAGATTTTTCTCCTGGTTTATAAATAGCAGGGTTCCTTGAGGAATTTATATTTATCAGCTTAAAAATTTACTTGCAACTTTATATTAAAATAACACTTCTTCCAAATCTTTTAAAAAAACTGGTGTCTTTTGTTCACTATTATTAAGAGTGCTCACAAGATTTGTGGCCCTGAACTAGGGGTGGCAAAGAAGAGAATTTCAAGATACTGTCAAGGCCAGTGACCTTGAGAAGTTTACAATCTCACTGTACAGTCTGTCCTATTAAAAAAATAAATAAAACAAACCTCTCCTTCAACAATTTACTGACATTTTGAACACAAATTGGTGTGGTCTTCAAATTAAAACCTTTAAATATATTGGAAAAGGAAGACTGTAGATAAAGAACTGGAAAATAAACTCAGAGAAATTAAAAAAGGAAAAAGCACGACCAAAGGATCGCGCAACGCATACCTGATTCACCACATATTACCTATGTCTGATTCACCACATATTACCTAGCTTTAAAAAACCTATGGTTAATTCCACAATTGTGAGACTGAGAATTAAAAACAAAAACCAACACTGATTTAGACATAATTACTAACTCAATAGAACTGATAACAAAAAATGACACAACTTCTAGAAAGATTTTACCTAAAAGAATGTTGCTGAAAGCCATTCAATCGGCAAAATTTTAAGCAGATGGGGTAGAAAAAATATATGGCAGTTATACCATACACTCGCACTGTCACACTCATGGTAGACATCACTGATTAATCATGCAACCCTTTCCTCCTACTGAGCCTAATTTCTTCCAAAATAGCCTTCCAGCAGAAATCAGGGTGGGCATTATAATTGAACCTATCTGTTGTCCTTCCCTGATAGCTATTTTTCAAATACTGTTCAGTCAACTATGTGAAGAACCCAAAATTTATGTATTTAATGTTCAACGAACTTAAACTCCATTTATTGAGTTGCTCCCCCTCCTCCAAAATACTCTACAAAAAAATTAAATATCCTGTTAAAGAGAATAAAACATACGGTCAATATAACCTTAATTAGGAAAAATAATCTTTCTAACAAAATGTACATGAGTTCTAGAAAACTATTTCTCAGCAGTCCTCATTTTTGACCCAATTTGAATGAAAAAAAAAAACAAAAACGACCATTACTTTTTCTGAGTATCAAAAAAATTAAAACCAAACATATCTTCAACATTTAGGGATTAAAAAATAGAACAGTCAAAAGAAAAAAATAATAATATATACCTGTAAAACAAATAAGCAAAAGAAGCACTAACTTTGTCCTTGCAGTTTAAAGGAAACACAGGTCACTATGAAAACTCTAAAGAGAACATGACCATTTAAGATTTGTCACTTCCTTCCAAAAATGATTTAAGGTATTAACAGAACAAAGACTCCAGAAGTGAGATGATAAAAATGGAAATAAAAACAGATCCCTAGAACTATTGGATCACATCATGATGGGTGATGTTTAGCATCAAGTATCTAACAGGAAGAAGTGAAAACCTGGAGTCACCAGGTTTTAAGAAAGCACTGTGGAGCAAGTGAGGAAGAATTATTTCCTAAATCCCGAATAGAGAACATTCTATGAAGAAATCAGGAGGTTCCTGCTTCCCGGCACATACTACAAGATTCCAGTAGTATGTAAACGTAGGCAAAGAATATAAACACGACAAAAGGAGGCATTTCCCCAATCCAACTCCAACCTCAATTGGTACTAATAATAAAAATAATTGCTTTGAGAACGAGAATACTTTTTTTAGTAGTTTTCCGGCAGAGGCTCTTAAGTACACATGACCTCCAATTATACATCCTACACATCGTAGAGCTCCCTATGTATAACCATTAAGACCTTTTCCCATTATTTCCTGGAATTTTAAGGATTCGTTTGAAAATAAGCGACTACACTACTTTTAGTCAAGCCAAAAGTATAGTAAACATTCCTGCCCAAGACCTTTTTCCTCCCTAAAACAAGTGAAACACGAGCCCTCCTTAAAGGCTTGCGATATTCCTAAGGTATGTATAAAAGTCCATGGACAGGCCATTCATCTGGAGGAAAATGATTTAAAATTTGCCAAAGTTGCCAAATTACATTTGGAGACAAAAAACGGACCAATTTTACTTCATAAGACAAATCATTTTCAAATAAACGAACATGACACCAGGAAAGTAAGTTTAATGATCCGGGCAATTATTGCTGGAAAGAACTGTAGGGACAAAGAGAATCACTCATTTAGCTTATATTTATGGGACATCTTTCTTCTGAGTGGCTTTAATTTTACTACCATTACTTAGTAGTAAACAGAGCACTTTATAGAACTTACATGATAAGTAGGAGGCGTAAATCTAAAGGTTTATCCAAGTTCCTTCAGAGGCCAAATTAAGGAAAGCCATGGTTTTTCCCACCTCTGAGAGGAATGAAGGGGAAGAAAGGTCAGGACCCCTCCTGTCCCCTTGTTTAGCTAGGAAAACAAGTGTCCCAAATGCGCACAACCTGGACCGAAGCTCCAGTCTGCGGCAGCGTGGAGCAGCCAAAAGCGATGCCTGGAGCCTAGTCTGGGTCCTTACCTCCTGGATGCGCTTCCTGGCCCGCTGAAGCACTTCTTCGTAGCCCTTCTGCCGCAGCTCGCTCAGGCTTTCGTAATACTCCTCCGGGTCGTCGGTCTCGGTGAACAGCACCTGGGACAGGATCTTCCAGCCGCAGGTGTCTAGGCCGTGGCCCAGGTAAATCTGGAGCTGGTAACACAGCGTGTCGATTTCCTGCTCGGACATCTCCGGGGCGCCCCCGAACAGCACCGTCCACATGCCCGACGGCTCCTCCGGAAACACCGGCAGGCACGGCTCCAGCTGCGAGTTCACAGAGCACAGCTGCTGGTGCACGGCGCGCAGATCCTGGAAGGAGAAGAGCCCGGCCCAGCTGCACTCCTCGGCCGGGGACTCCAGTTCGGCGGCCGCTGGCGGCTGCTCCGCGGCCGAGAGCGCCAGCGCCGCCGGGTCCGCCTCATCTTCCCTCACCATTTCCAGCACCTCGATCTCCTCGGTGACCGTCCCGCAAGCGCTCACTACCCGCACCGACGACATCGGGGCCTCCTTGCCTGCCGGCGGGGGTGCCGCAGCGGCGGACCCCGCAACATCTCTGCCTCCGATTGCCCTCCGGACCGGGCTGGGGTTGGCCCTCACTGGGCTCCGGAGAGGACTCTCCGCCCCTTTGCCGGCCGGACTCCGCAGCGGCGGGTCCCCTCGAAGGCTGTACGCGCTCCGCGGAGAGCTGCCCTCTGGCCAGGCTGGGCGCCTCCGGGACCCGGGGCTCCTGCCCAGAGTCGCGGAGGCAGTGCCCTCGGGCCGACCCTTGCCCGCCGGGCTGCCCGGCCCGCGAGTCCCGTCGGATGCGAGCGCGCCTGACTCGGCGCCGCCTCGCGCCCCCGCCTGATCCCGGGTGCCGCTCCTCTGCCTCTGGGCCGTCCGATTGTGGCAGGTTATGGCAAACTTGCCCTCAATCTCGTTCCAGGCTACGATGAAGACGAACTTGTGCTTCTCGCGCTCGTCGAATACGTGGGGCCGCACGGCCACCCAGTCCGACTCGACCGTCTCCTCCAGCGCAAACGACATGGTGGCTCCGGCGCCAGGCCGCGGGGAAGGCGCCGCTGGCCCTGCCCGCGCGAGGACTCGCCGGCTGGCTGCGCCGCGCCCCCCACTCACCCTCGCTGGGCGCCTTCAGCCATCTTAGCGCGCCGGCCGGCTCTCCCCGCTCGCTCGCCTGTCTCTCCGTGCTCGGACTCGTCGCGCTCCTTTGTGGCGCGGCTCGCGGGAAAGACAATGCGCGTCCCCGGAGCAGGTAGTTCACATGGTCACGTGCGGCTGGGTCTGTTTACAAGCCCCGCGCCCGCTCGGGCCGCCCCCCGAGCGAGGCCGCGGGGCTGAGTCTGCGGCGCTCCGGAGGTGAGGCGCGGGTGGCGCGGGGACGGGCGGGCGGGTGGGTGGTCGGGGCCCTGGGCTTGCGAGCCTCCGCCTCTCGCCCTGGCGGATCTCCGCGCCCCTCCTCCTCTTCTTCTCGACAGCCTGGAGCCGGCCTGACGAAGGGACGCGTCTCCTGAGCGCGGAGCCTCAGTATCGCCACAATGTTGCCATTCGGCTGCTGACGTAGCGGCTCCACGAGGGACGTAAACACGGGCACGTGCCGCACGCTGGTGACGCGGCGGCGGCGGCGCGCACACCTCGCTCGCGCGCGTCGGCCCCGCCCCTCCGCGTCTCCCGCCCCCGCCCGCTCGCGGCCGCGCGCGCGAGTCTTCTGTTCCTCAGGCTCGGGTCCGGAGCAGGTGAGCCGCGCAGTGAGAGTGGCAAGTGTGACCTGCGGGACAGGCGGCCTCCAAACCCAGGGAGAGAAGGACAAAGGCGAAGGAACTGAGCATTTTTGAACTCCAGTCATTCAGAGGGACCCTCAAGTGTGCATTTTCTTCCATTTCGGGGAGATAACTCCCATATTCAGAAAGAAGTACGCCGTGACGTTACGTGAGCTGTGTGCTAAACTTTGTCGGGATCCCCTAGACTGTTGGGTTCTCCCCTTAACACTCTTGCGATACACTGTCAGATACAAAAGGAAGGTGTCTGAAGACAACCCAGTAGAACTCCAAAGCAAAATAAGTGAAAATTCAGTTATGTCCTACCAGTATGCTTACGTCTCCGTTCATCAGTGTTTTATTGTTTCTGGCTACATCGTTGTGTATTGTTCTGTGAACCTCGTTTTGAGGTCACCGACTTGAGCCCTTTTGAAATTGTATTCAATTATCAGAGTTCCCAGAATCCACATACAAAAAAAAAATCACGTAAATCTGAAGAATTACGCTATTCATACTGAACTGTGATGAAACATTCTCAAATTTGCCTCATTGGTCTTATAATCTAGTTTAAATTATTCACATACTCTTTCCTACTACTATCCAATCCATATTGCAGGTATTCTGCATCCACAGTAAAGCACAATGGGAATTATTTGTTACTTTTATCCATATTTCTAAAATATATGCGAGACCATTTGGATTAACCTTACATTGTTGGCCATACTTATTTCAGTTTTGTCCTGACATCTGAATAAACAGCTGAGAGCTTTAGCCCTGTCAGTCAATTGGACATTTTAGACCTATAGATCTGCTCTGACCATAGAAAAGGGGAAGGATGAGCTAAAAGGGAAAAGGGCTGGTTTTTTAACCTTTTTACAGTTCTATATAAAAACCATGTTTTCAAAGCTTATAACAATTTATGGTAATTCTCAAATGCAAATCAGAAGTACACCTTTTGAAAGGCAGTAAGAAACAGAGAAAATCCATTTCACATCTGCTCACCAGCTAAGCAAACAATAGCATATTATAGAAAAATTTCCACTTTTCTGCAGAAAAGTTACTGCTAACAGTTTTTCTGATAAAAAATGATAGATCATAGCTCTTCTTATAATACACTATAGATAAGTATGAATACTAAGAATGAACTTCAAAAGTATGTTTATGAGGAGCATTTTTATTTACATGTATATTAACATTGCAATATTTATCCACAACATTATGTCTTATCACAATAGTGCTAGAGAAAATTGGTTTGTGGTCACACAGGTGTTACTGTTTCTCCACAATACTCTAGCTACTGTGTTTTTTCAAGAGTTGTTTCAATGTTTCTCATTTTGTCTTAGTAATTGTTATCCTACAAATAAACAGAAACAAACAGAAATTCCCATGGCACATTACTGTGGTACTTTACAATTCTTTATTTAGTTCTGTATATGATTTTAAGATCTCTGAGTATATAAATACTCTCTGGGAATAAGTAAAGTTACAGAGGCCACATTTTGACCTTGGTACGTAACCGCAGGAGCCTGGGTTGTGATTCTTCCTCTGAGGCTTGGCTGAAAGTTTTACACTGTATCTACTACTAACATCTTCAGTCCCATAGGGTGTGCTGGGATTTTTGTTCTAAGCAGCAGTGCTGCTTGTTCCGCAGTGAGGACTGCTGGACAGCCAGTCTCCCAGCCCAATTAAATTTGGCATCTTCCATATCACCTGATGTATGAGCTGTAGCAGTTTTCCTAGGTGTGGAATGTGTTGTATCCAAAGCCCAAGGAAGCTTAACAGTCACTGTGTTTCTTTTATTGTAGAGTGGCTGCATCCTGCACAAATATGTCCTTTGCTTTAAATGGAATGTCCTGACATACCTAACCATGGGATGTGCAGAAACTTCACTGACTTGGCCAGGGCCTGAATTTTTGTAGAGTTTGTCTCCATCCCTCTGAAATGCTTATGTCTTACCAAGGTTGCCAGCAATGCCAGCACCCTATCCTGCCAGATCGGCATGATGTCATCAATGTAATGTATCTATATGATATTCTGCACTATGTCCGGGTGGTCAAGATGTCTATAGATTGTGACAGATGGGGGGAGAGTTAGTATGGCCCTGGAGCCACGTCTTTTTTGCCTGGCTGGAATAGAAAAGCACACATTCACCAAATCAATGGTTGCATATTGAGATGTTGTTCTGTCTTGTGTCTGACTCTTTGTGACCCCATGGACTGCAGCACGCCAGGCTTCCCTGTCCTTCACTATTTCCCAGAGTTTGCTCAAACTCATATCCGTTGAGTCCATAATGCCATCCAACCATCTCATCCTCTGCTGTCCCCTTCTCCTCCTGCATTTGGTCTTTCCCAGCATCAGGGTCTTTTCCAGTGAGTCGGCTCTTGGCATCATGTGGCCAAAGTATTGGAGCTTCAGCTTCAGCATCAGTCCTTCCAATGGATATTTAGGGTTGATTTCCTTTTGGATCAACTAGTTTGATCTCCTTGCTGTCCAAGGGGTCTCAAGAGTCTTCTCCAGCACCACAGTTTGAAGGCATATTGAGTACTGGAGACCATATTATCTGCCCTAGCAAAGAGACTACACCTAGCTGGGGAACTGTGATCAGGACTATATTTTGGTTGAGTTAGCAGTAGTCTTTAGAATCCATCTGGTTTCTGTTAAGGACCAGACCAGCAAATTAACAGAGATATTCTAGGGACTGCTGTGACTACATCTTTAAGAGTGGCACTAATCTCTGCTATCCCTCTCCAGGGTTATACTGCTTTTACTTCACTATCTTGGTGGGAGATGAGCCGTTTCAGAAGCTTCCGCTTGACCTTCCCTACTATGATAGCTTTCATCAACAAACTCAGTGTATGGGTTATTCCAACTGCCACATACATCAATCCCAAGATATATTTGGGGACCAGGGAAATGAGTACCAGGAGAATTCACAGACCTGGTGGACCTAGACTTTGGTCAAGTCTCCATTAATTACCTGACCCCTGTAGGCCCTCACTCTGCCCCAGAGCTCATGATGAAGTTTCTGGTTGTTGGGTATTGGTGTCAGCTTGGACCCTGTCTTCAACAGTCCTTGAAAACTTGGTGAGAGACTAAGTACTTCCCTCAACCTCCCCCTTGTCCATTCTGGCTGTTTTGACAATGTATTGAATATATTAAGCAGTGTCTATTGGCTGCTCAGCTATTTTGGCTCAGCTGGTAAAGAAACTGCCTGCAATGTGGGAGGCCTGGGTTCAATCCCTGGGGTGGGAAGATCCCCTGGAGAAGGGAAAGGCTACCCACTCCAGTATCCTAGCCTGGAGAATTCCGTGGATTGTATAGTTCATGGGGTTACAAAGAGTTGGACACGACTGAGTGACTTTCAGTCCATCAGTTGGCTGCTCAGCTATTTTTCCCCTTGGGATGCTTTGTTTTATTAACCATCCCATAACTGTGGACCCTGTCACCCTCTGACTTCTGATGGTAAAATGTTGACAGTAGCCTCTATTGCTCCAGGGCCTTCTCATCTCTATTGCTATCAGTGAATCAGATTCTGTGACCACTTGTCCTGCTTTTAACCTTGGCCTGCAGAAGAGAGCCACAGTGAACTTCATGGGGGTGCTGGGGCCCCTCTCACCAGCACATTTCTAACGAACACCCTTAGTGAATGGCGTATCCTTGGGACCTTCCTAGGAAACATATTTGTTCTGGCCTCACGTTGCGTATCCCTTCCAGCATTCCCACTTCCCTGCGTCTTTATTCCTTCCTCTTTTGTATACCTTGGCAATTCAAGCATTTCACATTGGGATCTGTGAGGCCTGTTGCTTTTTCCGGATTTCTAGGAGTCACCCTCATGGCAAGTTTTCAACATACACTAGGGTCTTAGCTTGGATGTTAAATTCTTTTGTCCTGAGAGAGTGACCTTCAAGTCTGTAAATGATGTTAGTTACCACAGCTTCTTATTATTAGTCTTAGTCTCAGCCTGATCTTAAAACAACCCTCCAATTCCATTATCCTTAGATTTATCATTCCTCTAACATTTCAAATGCCTAAGTTTTCACATCTCCATGAGTACATTGTTTCAACTCATGCCCAGTGAAAATTTTAGGAAAAGGACTCTCACCTTTTGGCAGGGCCTCTCAGGGGCAAAAAGAAGGAAGGGAAGTTGAGGGGAAGTGAGAAGGTGAACACAATGTACATCAGATACAAATCTGCTTCTACTATCTGATAGTACCTAAGAGTAGCCATGCTTCATCAAGATCCCCCAAGAAGCAGATAGCATGATGGAATTAGATGTGGAAGAGAATTTAGAGGGAAACACCTATAAGGGAAAATAGGGAGGGAGCCAGAGCAAAGGGGAGAGTTTGTGACTGTGAAGGAGTGAGGAAGAAAGGAAGTTTTAATAAAGAGCATCTTGGAGGGCAGCACAGTCTAGAGTGTTTTCTCTAGGTCAGTGGGGATCCCCAAGCCAAAATTACCTGTCAGAGGAGTTTCATGTCTCACAGCCAACAGGCATGCCATGTTCCCTGTCTCCTCAGACAGTGGCTGGGAGCAACCTGGAGGAAATGTGGTGGATGCATAATGGAGCGGCCCAGGCTGTCAGTATTAAGCTCAGGAAGCTGAGACGCACATTCTCATGGTGGTCACAGACACCAGCTGTGCTTTACAAGAACTTGGTTCTATTCATTAACTGATCTGTGACACACCAAGGGCACAAACATGAGTACAGCATGGTGCTCACATTGTAGTAGTTGGCTTCAGTTTGACTGGATCATCACAAATAATTTTTTTTTTAAATTAGAAACAGAAGTTGATAGTTTCTCAGACTCTCTGGAGGAAGATCTTGAGGGTGTGGCTTCATTATCTTGTTTGAGATGATTTTCCAGGTTCTAAGGTAAATTCTGAGCTAAATACTAAATGGGGTTTGAGCTTTTCCTTACTGTGTAGATCCAGTCCTGTTTTCATCTCACATGATGCATAAAACCTGGGTGAGAAGTCTAGAACCTGAAACAGTAGTTGCCATTTCTAAAAAAATGTTTGAGAGGGAGAGCAACATACCACTCCCAAACACACTTACTTTCCTGCATCACTTACTTACTTTCCTTATACTGCTTCTTTTATATCTATATGGTTGGTGTTCATTTTCTGTGGCTGCTGCAACAAATTGCCACCAATTTAGTGACTTAAAACAACTCAGATTTACTATCTTTAAGTTTTAGTGGTCACAAGTCTAAAGTGAGTCTCACTGAGCTAAAGTCAAGTTGTCTGTGAGGCTGCAAAGTTTATTCTAGAAGCTCTAGGGCACAATCCGTCTGCTAGCCCTTTTCAGCTTCTGGGGCTGCCCACATTCACGGGCATGTAGCTTCTCCCTCCATCTTCTAAGCCAGCAATAGTGGGCCAAATTCTTCCCACAGCACATGACATTTGTTCTGAGACAGATCATGTTTCCCTTGTCACGTCTCCTTCTTTGACTCTTTGTTTTAAAATAAATATTTATTTATGTATTTGGTTGCACTGAGTTTTTGTTGTGGCACATGGTATCTTCCGTCTTTAATTGCTTTATGAGGGATCTGGTTCCCTGACCAGGGGTCAAACTTGGGTGCCCAGTGTCAGGGTTATGGAATCTTAGCCAGTAGACCACTAGAGAGGCCCCTTCTTTGACTCTTGGCTTCCACTTCCCTCTTCCACTTTTAAGGATCCTTGTGATTTTATCAGGCCATGAGGATCAGTTCACTTCAGTCGCTCAGTCATGTCCTACTCTTTGCGACCCCATGAATCGCAGCACGCCAGGCCTCCATGTCCATCACCAACTCCCGGAGTTCACTCAGACTCACATCCATCGAGTCAGTGATGCCATCCAGCCATCTCATCCTCTGTCATCCCCTTCTCCTCCTGCCCCCAATCCCTCCCAGCATCAGCGTCTTTTCCAATGAGTCAACTCTTCACATCAGGTGGCCAAAGCACTGGAGTTTCAGCTTTAGCATCACTCCTTCCAAAGAAATCCCAGGGCTGATCTCCTTCAGAATGGACTGGTTGGATCTCCTTGCAGTCCAAGGGACTCTCAAGAGTCTTCTCCAACACCACAGTTCAAAAGCATCAATTCTTCGGTGCTCAGCCTTCTTCACAGTCCAACTCTCACATCCATACATGACCACAGGAAAAACCATAGCCTTGACTAGACGAACCTTTGTTGGCAAAGTAATGTCTCTGCTTTTCAATATGCTATCTAGGTTGGTCATAACTTTCCTTCCAAGGAGTAAGCGTCTTTTCATTTTATGGCTGCAGTCACCATCTGCAGTGATTTTGGAGCCCAAAAAAATAAAGTCTGACATTGTTTCCACTGTTTCCCCATCTATTTCCCATGAAGTGATGGGCCATGAGGATAATTCAGGATAATTTTTGTGTCTGCTGATTAGATGGAATCTTAATTCCATCAGCAACCTCAATTCTTTTTTGCCAAGTAACCTCACAAAGTCACTGGTTTTGAAGATTAGTTTATGGATAGATATCTTTGAGGGGACATTATTCTGCCAATCATAGTTCTCATAGCCAAGTTCTCTGAAACAGTATCTGTTGGTGTTTATTAATCTTTTGGATGTTCATAGGAATGAATCTAAAGATTTGTCATTCTTAGGATTTTTTCCTAGTTTTTGTTAGTTCTGCATTATCATGTAAAGTTATCATCTATTGCTATGGTTTCTTTATATGTTGCTGCTAAGTCACTTCAGTCGTGTCCAACTCTGTGCAACCCCAGAGACGACAGCCCACCAGGCTCCCCCATCCCTGTGATTCTCCAGGCAAGAACACTGGAGTGGGTTGCCATTTCCTTCTCCAATGCATGAAACTGAAAAGTGAAAGTGAAGCCACTCAGTCATGTTCGACTCCTAGCGACCCCATACACCACAAGCCCACCAGGCTCCTCGGTCCATGGGATTTTCCAGGCAAGTCTTTATATGTTACTTTGTAATAAACCACCCCCAAATGTAACAATTTAAAACAATCTATTATTATCTGTCACTTCACTACAGGTTGATGGATCTTAGCTGGTTGGGTCTCTCTTGAGGCTTGAGCAACCTTGGTGTCAAATATGGTTACTTCCCTCATATGTGCTTTTGTGCTTCTCCATGGGGACCCTTTCCCACATGCTTGTCCCATGTATTGAGATAATCATATTTCTTCTTTAATCTGTTAATGTTGGCAGAGTTCAACATGCAGGTTGTTTACTAAGCATGCCCTTGGGATCAAGGCTTGAAAAAGAAAGACGAGGGAGCTGGAGTGGGGAAATGGAGGTCTCAAGCTGTGATGGGGGCCTGACACCACTGAAGCCATGGGGATCTTCTTAGCTGAGTTGCTTCCACAGTGGACCAGGTGTTTATGCATTCATCCAGTCATTGGTTGTGGGTTGTTCCTGGAAGAGAAGATAACCTTGGATGAAGCTGATGTGATTTCCAAAAGGTGAAGCCTGAATGAAGGTTGTGCAGTAGCAACTCTCTCAACAGGTGAGTCAATGAGCCCCTCTTTGGAAGAGGATCTGGGTTGTGTCTCTCCTTGTCTCTTCCATAATGTTCCTGGTAGTAGTAGGTATAATAGTAAACCAACAAACAAACAAAAAAACAAACCCTGGAAACAACCTGAATCTCTATCATTCAATAGTCAATAAACATATGTAGTATAGTCATATGATGAAAAAAATATATAGCAATGGCAACAAATAACTAATACCACATCTGTCAAGAACTGGAATCACCATCTGTCAGTATGCTTAAAGCCCAGAAATGTGATGTTAGTGAAAAAAGCAAGTGCAGAGAATAACATGTCTGTTATCTCTGCAAAAGTTGAAACCACTTAAAATACAGCTATACCCTGTTTATGGATTATTAATATATATGTATATGGAAAGTAATAAAATATTCATCAGAATCATATCCACTAACTTCATACTGTCTAGACAGGGAGGGTGGGAACTAGGATTAAGGAAAGGGGTTCAGAGGCCACAAATGTATTTGGAAGTTTTGTTTTTTCTTTTTAAAAATTTATTTATTTATTTTAATTGGAGGCTAATTACTTTACAATATTGTAGTGGTTTTTGCCATACATTGACATGAATCAGCCGTGGGTGTACATGTGTCCCCATCCTGAACTCCCCTCTCAACTCCCTCCCCATCCCATCCCTCAGGGTCATCCCAGTGCACCAGCCCTGAGCACCCTGTCTCGTGCATCAAACATGGACTGGCACTCTGTTTCACATATGATAATATACATGTTTCAATGCTATTCTCTCAAATCATCCCACCCTCATCTTCTCTCACAGAGTCCAAAAGTCTGCTGTTTATATCTGTGTCTCTTTTGCTGTCTTGCATATAGGGTCATCATTACCATCTTTCTAAATTCCATATATATGTGTTAATATACTGTATTGGTGTTTTTCTTTCTGACTTACTTCACTCTGTATAATAGGCTCCAGTTTCATTCACCTCATTAGAACTGATTCAAATGCATTCTTTTTAATATCTGAGTAATATCCCGTTCTGTATATGTATCACAGCTTTCTTATCCATTCGTCTGCCAATGGACATCTAGGTTGCTTCCATGTCCTAGCTATTGTGAACAGTGCTGCAATGAACATTGGGGTACACGTGTCTCTTTCAATTCTGGTTTCCTCAGTGTGTATACCCCCTTGGTGTATAATCCCACCAGTGGGATTGGTGGGTCATATGGCAGTTCTATTTCCAGTTTTTTGAGGAATCCGCACACTGTTCTCCATAGTGGCTGTATAGTTTCCATTCCCACCAACAGTGTAAGAGGGCTCCCTTTTCTCTGCACCCTCTCCAGAATTTACTGCTTGTAGACTTTTAGATAATAGCCATTCTGACCGGTGTGAGATGGTACCTCATTGTGGTTTTGATTTGCATTTCTCTGATAATGAATGATGTTGAGCATCTTTTCATGTGTTTGTTAGCCATCTGTATGTCTTCTTTGGAGAAATGTCTGTTTAGTTCTTCGGCCCATTTTTTGATTGGGTCACTTATTTTACTGGAATTGAGCTGCATGAGCTGCTTGTATATTTTTGAGATTAATTCTTTGTCAGTTGCTTCGTTTGCTATTATTTTCTCCCATTCTGAAGGCTGACTTTTCACCTTGCTTATAGTTTCCTTCATTGGGCAAAAGCTTTTAAGTTTAATTAGGTCCCATTTGTTTATTTTTGCTTTTATTTCCATTACTCTGGGAGGTGGGTCATAGAGGATCCTGCTGTGATTTATGTCAGAGAGTGTTTTGCCTAAATTTTCCTCTAGGAGTTTTATAGCTTCTGGTCTTACATTTAGATCTTTAATCCATTTTGAGTTCATTTTTGTGTATGGTGTTAGAAAATGTTCTAGTTTCATTCTTTTACAAGTGGTTGACTAGTTTTCCCAGCACCACTTGTTAAAGAGATTGTCTTTTCTTCCTTGTATATTCTTGCCTCCTTTGTCAAAGATAAGGTGTCCATGCTGCTGCTGCTGCTAAGTTGCTTCAATTGTGTCCAACTCTGTGTGACCCCATAGACGGCAGCCTACCAGGCTACCCTGTCCCTGGGATTCTCCAGGCAAGAACACTGGAGTGGGTTGCCATTTCCTTCTCCAATGCATGAAAGTGAAAAATAAGAGTGAAGTCGCTCAGTCGTGTCTGACTCTTTGCGACCCCATGGACTGCAGCTTACCAGGCTCCTCTGCCCATGGGATTTTCCAGGCAAGAGTACTGGAGTGGGTTGCCAGTGCCTTCTCTGAAGGTGTCCATAGGTGTGTGGATTTATCTCTGGGCTTTCTATTTTGTTCCACTGATCTATATTTCTGTTTTTGTGCCAGTACCATACTGTCTTGATGACTGTAGCTTTGTAGTATAGTCTGAAGTCAGGCAGGCTGATTCCTCCATTTCCATGGAAATTTTGTTTCTTTAAAAAATATCATAAAAAAGATTGAAACTAACATATCTCAGTGCTAATATATGATGAAATTTGGTCTTGAGTACATGAATGTTTATTAAATTTATTTTTTCTGACTTAAAAAAACTTTATTATAAAATTAATAATTTAAAAAATACCATGCAGTCATTAAAACAAAATTAATTATACCTATATTTCAAAAGCAATGTTAAATGAAGAAAAGAATTTGCAGCAGGGTATATATGCATTATGATGCCATTTCAATTTTTTGGTGTGTGTTTTTTCTTTTTTAGTTTGTTTCTTCTTTTTTTATATTTTTGCCATTTTAATTTTTAAATAAGTAAAATGACATTCTATATTATTGATAGATGTGGTACAAGTATTTTAAAATGTAAGGGCAGGACACACACCAATGTTATCTGAATAGTTTTACCTTTGAGGAGAGGTGATGAATAGTATTGCAGATAAAAAGATTCCTGGACAGTCACATTGGCTCAGCCTTGGTGTTGAGTACATGGCTATTTATTGTATGACTCTCTGTATTTCTTGGTATGTTTCAGATAGTTCATATTTTTAAAAATTAATTTATTTTTAATTGGAGGATAATTGCTTTATGAAGTTGTGTTGGTTTCTGCCACACATCAACATGAATCAGTCCCAGGTAGACATGTGTTGGACACAGCTTATCGACTAAACAACAACAGATACATTTGTCCCCTCCCTGTTGAACTTCCCTCCCACCTCTCACCCCATCCCACCCCTCTAGGTTATCACAGAGCACTGGGTTGAGCTCCCTGCGTCACACAGCAAGTTCCCATGGGCTATCTATTTTGCATACGGTAATGTTTATGTTTCAGGTTCATATTTTTAATACATTAAACATTCTATTCTGATTGGTCGTTCCCTTTGATTATAATGAAAGTAACCACATAAGTATATGCCATCACTTGACTGGCATGAAAAGGAAAGGAAAAGAATGTCTATAACCTCCAGTTGCCATATCTTTCTGGTACATTCTTTACTGCACCCGTATTTTCAAAACACTGACCATATCCTTGATTAAAAACAACAACCCCAGTGCTTATATACTCAGTTATTTTTGTGGGTGTTAAACTGCATTGCTGCAGGGGGACAAAAACACTGGTGCCGGCACGAGAAGTTAAGAGAAGAATCATGGTAGGCAAGTCCTGGGTCATGCATCTCTCCCATTAAAAAAAAAAAAAAAATGCAGATTTTATGGTTCAGTTGAACCTAGTTCCAGGACAGGAATGGGGTCGTGGTGGGGGTGGAGAGAGTAGAGTGGAGTGAATTTAGGATTGATATATATATATACTACTATGTGTAAAGTAGATAACTAGTAGGAACCTACTATAAAGCACAGGGAGCTCATCTTGGTAATGATCTAGTGGGGTGAGATGGGGAAGGAAGGGAGAGAAATCCAAGAGCGGGGGGATATATGTATACATACAGCTGAGTCACTTCATAATACAGCAGGAACTAACGCAACATTGTAAAGCAATTATACTCCAGTAAATACGAAACACAAAAAATTTACAAACAGCTCACGAGGCTTAAAAAATCCAGATTTCATATAATTTTATGGAGAAAGGATATTAAATTATCTGTTTGCACTCCTCCATGTTATCCTCTGATCCCTACAAAGGGATTCTGGTGTTGTCTTTTTATTTAGCATTAGTTACCATTTCCATATATCCACCTAGTCCACACACTAGTCAGTGTTCCATAGTTTTCCATCTTGATCATGCACAACAGTTTACTTAGCTTTGTCACTATTGTTGAACTTTTGAGATTTTTCCAACTTTCCATTATTATAAATAGCATTTCTATGACCATCTTTGTGCAAGCTACCTCTTTTCTTTCTGGTCATTTCCTTGAGGTATAATCCTAAAGTGGAATTAGGCCAAAAGGTATGAATAGTTTTGTGACTCTAAGTTCATATTCTAATATTATATCCACTTACCTTAGATCCAAAATATTAGACTTACACATTTTAATATACTTTAAAATTTTAATAGATATGGAGTGATTGTTAAAAGGTGATTAATGAAAAGTTCTCTCAGCTGTTTTTTGAATAGTGTGTGTGTATATGTGTCTAGTTATTAAAAGTCATACTGTCATTGTGAAAAAAAATATCAGGTAAGTGAAAGTACACTATAACCCTGCTCTTAAAAGATTCCATGATCCAATTTATGATTCTATATGCAAGCAACAGTTTCATTCTTGGGACTTCAGGCAACATTTAGAAGTTGTTTAGAAACCCATTCAATTAATACATCCTGTGCACTTGGGTCTTTTCTGTCTTGACTTAGCAATTCTTTCATTATTCCCTTTCTCTTCAAATCTGCAGCCTTACTGTCTTCACCAGCTCTTTTTTTCTGAAACTTCCAACATAATCCAAAATCTTTATTTGCCGTGTTAAACCTTTCAACTGCAAGTTTATTTTTATTCTTTACAATCTGTTCCAAGCCACAGCAGCATCTCAGAACAATATCCTTGACCCACCCTAGATTAGTGAAATCAGGATTTTAGAAGGTGGGGCCCAGGAATCTGCTTTTTCCAAAGTTCCCCAGGTGATTTTTAAAATAAGCAGGATGAAAACCACTGTGTTACTCTAATTTCTGGAATCATTTCTCTGTGTCTGCTTGTTTTTACTTTTTTACTAATCGCTTTCTCCTTAATTTTCTACAAACTGGACTCTTGAGTCTTTTGGTTTGCTGAAACCAATAACTTTCTTTAAAAAAAAAAAAATCAAATTCAATGCCATTCAGTCCTGAGAATAGGTGATAGGTCTAGAAGTTGCCTTTTCTGCCCTTGATATGCCTTTTTGTTACTTTGCAAGTTTCATATTGATTTCAAAGTTTCATGTTTGTTAATGTATGTTTACCTACTGCTACACTATAAACTACTCCAAAACCTAGTGGCTTAAAACACACCATTCCTGTGTTCCAATTCGGTGATGCGGGCAGGGCTGGATGGGGACTGCTGGTGTCTGCTCCTAGTGGTGTTGGCTGGGAATGCTTAACTGGGGGCTTGAGGGCTCGTGAGGCTTGACTTGCATGTCTAGTGCCTCCGTTGCCTCTTTCTCCAACAGGGAGAAAAAGGGAGGCTGGACTTTTTTTTACATAGTGTCTTGGGGCCTTCAAGAAACCAAAAGCTGAGGTCGTCAGATTTCTGAAGGCCCAACCCTGAGGTCAGCAGGGTGTCACTTTTGCCACATTCTGTAGGTTAGAGCAAGTCACAGGCCAGCAAGATTCAAGGAGAGAGGAAATAGACTCCACTCTGGCTGGAGAGGAATGGCGTGTATGAACAGGGACAGCAGGTTTCAAGCAGGAGAATATATGCATGTGCCAGACAAAGAGCATCAGTTGCAATTATTGAGTGATTGAATGAATGAGCAAACGAATACAGTAGCAAAAAGCATAGGACAGAAAATATTTTAAAATATACAGGCAGTACACAGACAACAAAAATATCCTTTTATATAAAGGAAATGTATTTAATGGTAGAGACTGACTGCCTTCAGTTTTGTATCAAAAAGGAAACCGAGGGAAGCAGGAGATATTTTACATTGAGACAGACTGTGTCAGGCAAGGCCAGACTGTGCGAGGTGAGGGACGCTTCAGCTAGACCAGGAGGAATCTCTATGGCGCCCAAGAGACTTAGGTGCCTAAGGCAGGCAGGACAGAGGTCAGATCCACAGAAGTCAGTTCTGGGTGTGAAACCAGAGCAAGAGAGAGATGTGAGAGATTCTGAGATCAGGGCAGCAAGTCCAGATCAGCCATGTCAGACTCTGCCACTAGAAACTCAGGACAGGAACATGAAAGATAAAATAGAGACCCAGGCCAACAGGAGACCAGATACCAGGCATGAACATCAAGCATGGCCCTTGACACTGTGCATGCTGCTCAGCTGGCCTGATCGGTGGGGTGGGGTCTAGGTCGACTGGGGCTGACCTGGTGCTGGATTTGTCAGGACCTCTTTTCTGTTTCCTTACTGGATCGTCTGTTCTATCTGAATTTCAGAAAGAAGTAGCTCTTAGTCACTTTTTCCAGGATTACCCAAAATGTAGTGTGGCCATAGCCTTCAAGATGGTCCCTGGTGACCCCCACTTCTTGGTATTCATACCTATGTCTAGTCTCATCTGACTTTATGAGTATGAGTCTGTGTGACACGTAGGATATGGCAAAAGTAATGATATGTCACTTCCAAAATCAGGCTATTAAATACTGAAAGCTCCATCCTGGCTGTCTCTGTCTTTCTGACCACTCTGTGGGAAGGATGTTGCCGAGTTGTGAGCAGCTCTATGGCGTGGGAACTGAGGCCTCTAGCTGACAACCATGTGAGTGAACTTGAAAGTCAGATTCTCCAACCTAGTTGAGCCTTGAGATGACTATAGCCTCTGCTAACGATTTAACTTCAACCTTATGAGAGACCTCAAGGCAGTAACATCCAGTTAGGTCCCTGCAGAATTCATGACCCTCCAAAACTATGTGAGATAATAAATGTGGAGTTTCAAGTTGCCAAGTTTGGGTAATCTATTATGTAGCAATAAATACCTAATACATGTGGTCTGTATCAGAATTTTCTGGAGAGCTTATTGAACAGGTAACTCTCCAGTTGAAAAAACACTATCAGATGAAGAAACTATCTTGGAGTAGGGGCCAGTGATCTATGCTTTTAGCAAGCTTCTGAGCTGATTCCTGTGTGCTAAGTCCCCTGACTCTTTGCAACCCTATGGACTGCCAGTCTCCTCTGTCCATGGGATTCTCCAGGTAAGAATACTGGAGTGGGTTGCCATGCTGTCCTCCAGGGGATCTTCCCAACATAGGGATCAAACCTGTGTCTCTTATGTCTCCTGGATTGGCAGACGGGTTCTTTACCAGTACTGCCACCTGATTCTGTGTACTTTCAAATTTAAGAATGCCTTATGCATTTAATCCCTTAGAATTACTTCTTCCAAATGAATTTGCATTTTAATCCTAATTTCTATGACCTTAAGCAATAAGTATTACTGAAGGCTTAAACACTAAACCCAGAGATTCTGATGTTTTGGGGTTCAGGACACTATTTCAAATATTGCAAGTTTTCTTGATATGTTTGAAACAACTAAAAGACAAAATGAGTGCTAAGCAAGCCAACGATGGTTATAACCAATCACTGCTGTTGTACAGACTTGTCCTTAAAGTGTCTGTGTTAAATGCTTTTCCCTGGTAACCCTTCAGCCTTGAGGATGAATTTATTGCTCTGTGTGTGCTCGCTCATAAACTCAAGAGGCCAAGTTTTTCCACATTCCAACAAGAGTATGTCAGGCTTTGTGCTAGGCATGCATTAGGCCTCACCCTTATTTTTGCCATCTCTTCTATGCCCTGTTATATATCCAACTCACCACAATGTCCCACTGGTAAAAGATTCTACATGGTTGGGTACCGTAGCTTAAACTCTTGCTAATACTTAGCAACAGAGATAGTTGTTCTATTATTAGGGTTCTGACATGAAAATATTACATCTTCAAATTGTGATCATTTGAGAAGAGTTTAATGAAAGGAGGGTGAGCAAAGGTGTAAGGTCAGTTCAGTTCAGTTCAGTCCAGTCGCTCAGTCGTGTCTGACTCTTTGCGACCCCATGAATCACAGCACGCCAGGCCTCCCTGTCCATCACCAACTCCCGGAGCTCACTCAGACTCACGTCCATCAAGTCAGTGATGCCATCCAGCCATCTCATCCTCTGGCGTCCCCTTATCCTCCTGCCCACAATCGCTCCCAGCATCAGAGTCTTTTCCAATGAGTCAACTCTTTGCATGAGGTGGCCAAAGTACTGGAGTTTCAGCTTTAGCATCATTCCTTCCAAAGAAATCCCAGGGCTGATCTCCTTCAGAATGGACTGGTTGGATCTCCTTGCAGTCCAAGGGACTCTCAAGAGTCTTCTCCAACACCACAGTTCAAAAGCATCAATTCTTCTGTGCTCAGCTTTCTTCACAGTCCAACTCTCACATCCATACATGACCACTGGAAAAACCATAGCCTTGACTAGATGGACCTTTGTTGGCAAAGTAATATCTCTGCTTTTCAATATGCTATCTAGGTTGGTCATAACTTTCCTTCCAAGGAGTAAGCGTCTTTTAATTTCATGGCTGCAGTCACCATCTGTAGTGATTTTGGAGCCCCCCAAAATAAAATCTGACACTGTTTCCACTGTTTCCCCATCTATTTCCCATGAAGTGATGAGACCGGATGCCATGATCTTCATTTTCTGAATGTTGAGTTTTAAGCCAACTTTTTCACTCTCCTCTTTCACTTTCATCAAGAGGCTTTTTAGTTCCTCTTCACTTTCTGCCATAAGGGTGGTGTCACCTGCATATCTGAGGTTATTGATATTTCTCCCGGCAATCTTGATTCCAGCTTGTGCTTCTTCCAGCCCGTCATTTCTCATGATGTACTCTGCATAGAAGTTAAAAAAGCAGGGTGACAATATACAGCCTTGACGTACTCCTTTTCCTATTTGGAACCAGTCTGTTGTTCCATGTCCAGTTCTAACTGTTGCTTCCTGACCTGCATACAAATTTCTCAAGAGGCAGGTCAGGTGGTCTGGTATTCCCATCTCTTTCAGAATTTTCCACAGTTTATTGTGATCCACACAGTCAAAGGCTTTGGATGGGAGTAGGGAAACACAGACATAGAGACTAGTGGCACAGCCATCCCTAGTGCAAGAGGAGGGGTCGGCTGCTAGAACGGAAGGGGAGAGAGGGCTGTGTGCAGAGGACCACTTGTCAGGAGCCAAGAGCTTTGGCGGGAGGAGGCCCTCAGTCTCCAGGGGAACCCGTGTGGGGAAAGTAGGAGAACAATACCCAGACCATACTTTCTGCCCTTCCTCTTATCTCTTCCCAGTGCTCCACATTGGTCAAATCCAACAGGAAGCCAGAGGTAAGACAGTTCATGGAGGTAGTTCATAAAGGTCAGCCTCTTAGAGAAGGGTGGGTGGTGGATCTGGGGTTACAGAGATGGGAGAGATATAGAAGATGTCTGACACAGATATCCATCTTTGCATAAAGCTGTCCTGAGAATTTTTCAGACCTAAAATGAACTACTTCAAGTTCAATGAGACATAGCTTATTTAATAATGTGAAATTTGAGGCATGCTTGTTTGTTTCCAAAGCCTCATGACCACAAACACGGCAGTCATATCCTCTTTAAGCCTTCATCTTTCTCAGCAGCATCTTACCATTTTATTCTATTTCAATCTGTGAACCTACCTTCGTGGTGATTTTACTTAAAAGTTGTCGAGGAAATGGGCTATCAGAAATTGAATCTGAACTTCCCTGGTGTTACAGTGGACAAGAATCTGCCAGCCAGTACAGGGGACATGGGCCGGCTCCCTGGTTTGGGAAGATCCCACATGCCATGGAGCAGCTAAGCCTGTGTGTCATGACTGCTGAGCCCACACGCTGCAACTCCTGAAACCTGAGCACCCTATAGCCCAGGCTCCAAAAAAAGAGAAGCCGTGACAATGAGAACCCTGGGCCCTGTGACGGGCAGCAGATCCTGCTCACGGAAACTCGAGAAAGCCTGTACAGCAGCCAAGACCCAGTGCAGCCAAAAAAAAAAAAAGGTGAATCTGTGATTGGATGTCAAAGTTAGAGAAAGATAAAAGTGTCTTCACTTTCAGTAGAATGTTGAAGAAGGTTCAGAGATAGAAATGGACACCTGGACATATAGGCCTGAAGTGAATGGAAGGAAAGAATGGACTGGGAGGAAAGAGTTAAATAGTTTGAGGAGCACTTCTGGATGTTTTTTTGAACATAAGAAACAAATGGTTAGATTGACTCCACAAACTCTTGCTAATTGGTAAGAGTGGTCTGTAGATGGTCCTCTTCTCCCCATTCGGGAGTTAAGCAGGGGCTTTGCCAGTAAAAATTCAGTGCCCAGTAATTCTTCACTTTTATGGGCTTTGGACCTCTGAAATGTGGTACAGGTGGAGAGGAGGTACTTCGTGATACTAGATCATAAAACCCAGGATCTGGAAGGGATGAATCTACTTTACAACTTTCTTGCTATGCTACTTTTCAGTCATTTACATGTGGCTAGTGTTAAGGAGCTCAGTATTTTAATAAGCAGCTTTCCCACTCTTTGCCTGTGTGCGTGTGAGTGTGTGCGCACACATGCCCAGTCGTTAAGTCACCTCCAACTCTTTGCAACCCCATGGACTGTAACCCACAAAGCTCCCCTGTCTACCGAGTCTTCCAGGCAAGAAGACTGGATAAGGTTGCCATTTCCTCCTCCAGGGGAATCTTCCCAACCCAGGGATCGAAGCCATGTCTCTTGTTCCTCCTGCATTGGCAGACAGGTTCTTTACCACTGTGCCACCTGGGAATCACTCTTTGCCTGTGTGTGAGGTGGGGTGGGGTGAGGTGGGTTAATCACTCAGTCGTGTCCGACTCTTTGCGACCCTATGAACTGTAGCTCTCTAGGCTCCTCTGTCTATGGAATTCTCCAGGCCTACTCCATCATAAAACACTTTTCCCTAAGGGCAGAGATATATTTTCTTATAACTTCTGCCTGTTAATTTTTTTTCACCCATTGATTCTTTTTCTACTATCTAAATAGGTTTAGAATAGTCTATTCCTTCTGCTATATGAAAAACTCTCTAAATGCTATCCTTCCTTTTTTTTTTTTCTTCCAACTTTCTTTTATCCTGGTGAAATAACTAACAATAAACAAATATACATCATTTTTTTTTTTTTTCCCTTTTTGCTGTGCCATGTGGCTTGCAGGATCTTAGTTCCCAACCAGGGACTGAACCTGGGGCCCCAGCAGTGAACATGCTGAGTCCTAACCACTGGACTACCAGGGAATTCCTAGGTTTGTGTGATATTTTATTGCCCACCACGACCCAGACACTGGCCTAGAGGTTTTCTGGTAGGGGAGTTGGCCATGCTGCTGTCATGTGGGATCTAGTTATCAGTTGCTTCTGTTGTGTCTGACTCTTTGCAACCCTATGGACTGTAGCCTGCCAGGCTCCTCTGTCCATGGGATTCTCCAGGCAAGAATACTGGAGTGGGTTGCCATTTCCTCTTCCAGGGGATCTTCCCAACCCAGGAATAGAACCTGTGTCTCCTGTGGTTCCTGCATTGCAGATGGATTCTTTACAGCTGGACCACCAGGGAAGCCCTCGAGTTCCCTGACTGGGGATCAAACCAGTAGTGGAAGGACGGAGTCTTCAGCAGTGGGCCATCAGGGAATTCTATGGCCTAGAGGTTTTGTACACTGTATTGTTAATCTTTATAAAAAGTTGAGGTCAGCATTTTCATGCTCATTTTACAGGTGAAAAAGTCATACAAGTTCTATGTGACTTGAACTTGTCACACTGCTGCTGCTGCTGCTAAGTCGCTTCAGTCATGTCCAACTCTGTGCAACCCCATAGACGGCAGCCCACCAGGCTCCCCCGTCCCTGGGATTCTCCAGGCAAGAACACTGGAGTGGGTTGCCATTTCCTTCTCCAAAGCATGAAAGTGAAAAGTGAAAGTGAAGTGCTCAGTCGTGTCCAACTCTTCGCAACCCCATGGACTGCAGCCCACCAGGCTCCTCTGTCCATGGGATTTTCCAGGCAAGAGTACTGGAGGGGGGTGCCATCGCCTTCTCCCACATAGAGCTGAGTTCGGAGTAGAAAGCAAGATGTATGAGTCCAAGTTTCAACCTTCCCCAGTTCCAGTTCCTTCATTTCCTGAGTTTCTCAGCATCCTGGTCACTCTCTGGATTAGTACCTCCCAAAGCAATATTTTTCAAAATCTGGTTGAGCTGAATAGTCATTGTTCTTACAACCAAAGGAAAAGAAAAAAAAATTTTTTTGGAAGACATTGTGCTAAACAAAATGAAGAAGTTCTATATTTTAGGGCTTCTCAGAGCCTTGAGTAACCTAGGTGCATTGTGAAGCTGTAGGAAAAATAAAGAATATTCAGGGTTTTCTTCCTTCCTTTTCTTTTCTTTCTCCCCCCACCCCACCCCCACACCCCAGGGTTTTCTAATCTTATTTGAGACTGGGACTCTTTGGGGCATGGAAGATTTTACAGAATGATGTTTACCAGTCTTCACTTTGGTGGGTGCTAAGTTGGTTCAGTCGTGTCCGACTCTTTACGACTCTGTGGACTGTAGCCCACCAGGCTTCTCCGTCCGTGGGATTCTCCAGGCAAGAATATTGGAGTGGATTCCCATGCCCTCCTCCAGGAGATTTTCCCAACCCAGAGATAGAACCTGTGTCTCTTACGTCTCCTGCCTTGGCAGATGGGTTCTTTATCGCTAGCACCACCTGGGAAGGCCATTCATTCACTTTGGTGCATTTTTTAAAATTAGTATTATTTTGAAGATGTGGCCATACCAAAGTGAGGATGATAATCTTTCGGGTAACTGGCCAGTTTAAAAAAAAAAAAATCCTGTTACAAGTGTAATTTTAGCTTTACTGAAACAAAATCTTCTTTCAACACACTGATAACTGAGACAATTCCTTAGTTCAATTGAGTAGAATTGAATTGAATTGCTTTTTGGTACCAGGACACTCTATATGTAGCCGGTCTCCATTCTAACAGTGGGAAAAAATCCCACATGCTATAATAGGCACTAGCATTTTTTAAGCAGCAACAGTTTTTAGGAAAATGTCTTGAAAAAAAAAATAACATTCATTTAAAAAAGCATGCTTTATAAAAATAATACTTGATATTAAGCATACTTGATAAAAATAATAGTGATGTGGAGATTGATTTTTAAAATGCTGAATCAAGTGTTTATGGCATGATGTCAGGAAATTCTCTCTCCCTTTGTTTTAACTCTGAACAAAGTTGCAAGATTTTATCACTTAGCTTCCCACTGGTTTAAATTCAGTTTGTTTAGGTTTCACAAAGCCCTTCTCTGTGTTTAGATTTAACATAATAGACTACAGCTCTCAACTTCCTGAAAGCTGTGCTCTTTTACTCATATGGATTCTCTCTTTTATTACTCATTTCTTGAAATTGAAGTGTTAGTCGTTCAGTCGTGTCTGAGTTATTGCAATCCCATAGACTGTAGCCCACAAGGCTCCTTCATCCATGAAATTTTCCAGGTAAGAATACTAGAGTAGGTTGCCATTTACTTCTCCAGGGGATCTTCTTGACCTAGGGATCAAACATGGGTCTTACGCACTGCAGGCAGATTCTTTACCATCTGAGCCACCAAGAAAGTCTTGTATATAAATCTTTGAATATTGGTTAAAAACAAAAACAAACAAACAAAAAAAACCTTACTTTGAGACATTTTAAAAATGTCTAGCACAAAATTGAATCTTGGGGTTCAGAATGTTTTAGTATTAAACGTTTCTGAAGGAAGAATGATAGACTTTTCATTTCCAAATCTATCATATAAGAGAAGTTAGAGTAAACCTGTAATATAACTGATGACAGTAAGTTTATCTCCCATAACCAAAGACTCAATTCGTAGAAGAAATGGTGTGTCATAACTTCCCCTGCTCATTCCTTCTTTCCCATGTAGAAACTACACTGAAGGCGCTTGCTGTGAGATAATAGAAAATATACATCCAAGTCCCTGCCCCTGGTTTCTTGCACAAAGCTCCCTAGAGTCTTGTAATTTCCTAAGTGAAAAGACCACTTGGATGGAACATCTCTTGTTTTGATATTTGTACTTGACTCCATCCCTGTCACAGGGCTCCTGAAACGCTTGTGGATTCCTAAGTAGTAAGAGCACAAGGGCCATCTTTTGTTCTTTTAGGGCAACTCTAGCTGGCTCCTGGAAGGGGGCTGTTCACCAGAAAAACCAAGCCATGATTAGAAGCCTGGAGTTTCCAATGCTACCCCTCATCCTCCAGGCAGGAGAGAGGGCTGGAAGTGGAGTTAATAACAGATCATGCCTGCTTGAGAAAGCCTCCATCAAATTACAATAGTACAGGACTCAGGGAGTCCAAACTGACATGCATTCGCAACAGAAGGGTGGCACACCCCACCTCCTGTGCTTGGACCCTCCCAGACCTCTTCCGAATATCTGTCCATCTGTATCCTTTATCATATCCTGTAATAACCTGGTAAACGTGTTTCCCTGAGTTCTCTGAGCCACTCTAGCCTGTTAAAGGAATCTGAGGAGGAGGTCACAGGAACCCTCAATTTGTAGCCAGACTGGACAGAAGTTGTGAGTAACCTGAGGATCAGCTGATTGCGATTGACATCCAAAGTGGGGTAGAAGTGTCTTGTGGGATTGAGCCCTTAACCTATGGGACTTGACATTAGTATTAGCATTGTGCTAACTTGTAGGATACTCAGCTGGTGTTACAGAGAAGTGTTTGGTGTAGGGCAAACCCTACCCCACCCCCCACATTTGGTCTTCAGAAGTATTAGAAATGAAGTGTCCTGAGTGAGTAGTAAAGGAGACGCATTGGGCAGAAAGATAGTAGGGGAAATTCAGGTTTTTCCAAAAATACTTGCCATCAATCTTTTATTTGAAGCATAAAAAAATATCACAGCCCCCTCTTTTAAGATGCCTGACCCTAAAAAAAACTGACCTTTACCATGCCCTTTTATTAGATGGTTCAACTCATTTTGTAGGAACACCAAAAGAGTCTTCAGATTTCTTAAATCCTGCTTTATCCAGTCAGGAGATTTATGATCTCTTTGAATGGTTGCACAAAAGAAAAAAAAAGTCATTTTGAACCTCATGGAGGATTAACAATGTTTAATTTTACTTAAAGATTCTGGAAAACAGGTTAAGGTTAAGAAATCCCCAAACTCTTTCTGTTCTGGAAATTGACTTATTACAAAGAACTCTTCCCCATGTGATGCACATAAAACTCATGGATGCTCCATTTATTTATCTATAATAAAGCCAGACATAGATCCTCTAAAATTCCATTCTCTGCCTCATAAGTGGAATTGGAAGGAATTGGGATTGGAAAGAAACAGCTTGTTAACTGGTTAATTTAGCTGGTAAAGGATCTGTCTGCAATGCGGGAGACCTGGGTTTGATCCCTGGGTTGGGAAGATCCCCTGGAGAAGGGAATGGATACCCACTCCAATATTCTGGCCTGGAGAATTCCATGGACAGAAGATCCTGGCAACCTTCAGTCCATGGAGTTGCAAAGAGTTAGACACGACTGAGCAACTTTCACTTTCACTCCCAGGCTGAGCTGGCATAGCATGGCCTTAAAGGTTTCTGCTGAAAATAGGTTGACCTCAGAGCAAAACATTCCCTGAACTACTTACTATCAGATCAGCGACCTCACACTTTCTCATCCCTCCCACCTTATACTCTCTCTAGCCTAGTATAGTCCTCTCTGTAAAAGAAAAGCCCTTTTTGCATGTGCCTGCATGCATGCTAAGTTGCTTCAGTCGTGTCTGACTTTTTGAGACCCTATGGACTGTAGCCTGCCAGGCTCTTCAGTCCATGGGATTCTTTAAACAAGAATACTGGGAGTGAGTTGCTGTGTCCTCCTCCAGGGGATCTTCCTGATCCAGGGATTGAACCAGTGTCTCATATCTCCTGCATTGGCAGGTGGATTCTTTACCACTAGCGTCACCTGATATCTCCAATTAGAGATACCAAGGGAGCATATCATGCAAAGAGGGACACAATAAAGGACAGAAACGCTATGGACCTAACAGAAGCAGAAGACAGAAGAGGAGGCCAGAATACACAGAAGAACTGTACAAAAAAGATCCTAATGACCCAGATAACCACAATGGTGTGATCACTCACCTAGAACCAGACACCTCAGAATGTGAAGTTAAGTAGGACTTAGAAAACATCACTACGAACAAAGCTAGTGGAAGTGATGGAATTCCAAATCCTAAAAGACGATGCTGTTAAAGTGCTGCACTCAGTGTGCCAGCAAATTTGGAAAACTCAGCAGTGGCCACAGGGCTGGAAAAGGTCAGTTTTCATCCCAAGCCCAAAGAAGGGCTGTTCCAAAAAATGTTCAAGCTATTGCACAATTGCATTCATCTCACATGCTAACAAAGTAATGCTCAAAATTCTCCAAGTGAGGCTTTAATAGTACATGAACTGAGAACTTCCAGAGGTACAAGTTGGATTTAGAAAAGGCAGAGGAACCAGAGATCAAATTGCCAACATCCATTGGATCATAGAAAATGCAAGAGAATTCCAGAAAAACATCTACTTCTGCATCATTGACTACACTAAAGCCTTTAACAGTGTCAGTTCAGTTCAGTTCAGTCGCTCAGTCGTGTCTGACTCTTTGCGAACCCATGAATCACAGCACGCCAGGCCTCCCTGTCCATCACCAACTCCCGGAGTTCACTCAGACTCACGTCCATCGAGTCAGTGATGCCATCCAGCCATCTCATCCTCTGTCGTCCCCTTCTCCTCCTGCCCCCAATCCCTCCCAGCATCAGAGTCTTTTCCAATGAGTCAACTCTTTGCATGAGGTGGCCAAAGTACTGGAGTTTCAGCTTTAGCATCATTCCTTCCAAAGAACACCCAGGGCTGATCTCCTTCAGAATGGACTGGTTGGATCTCCTTGCAGTCCAAGGGACTCTCAAGAGTCTTCTCCAACACCACAGTTCAAAAGCATCAATTCTTCGGTGCTCAGCCTTCTTCACAGTCTAATTCTCACATCCATACGTGACCACTGGAAAAACCATAGCCTTGACTAGACAGACCTTTGTTGGCAAAGTAATGTCTGTGCTTTTGAATATGCTATCTAGGTTGGTCATAACTTTCCTTCCAAGGAATAAGCGTCTTTTAACAGTGTAGATCACAACAAACTGTGGATAATTTTTAAAGAGATGGGACTACCTCCTTACCTGCCTCTTGAGAAACCTGTATGCAGGTCAAGAAGCATCAGTTAGAACTAGAATGGAACAACGGACTGGTTTCAAATTGGGAAAGGCGTACATCAAGGCTGTATACTGTCACCCTGCTTAGTTACCTTATATACAAAGAGTACGTCATGAGAAATACCAGGCTGGATGAAGCACAAGCTGGAATCAAGATTGCCGGGAGAAGTATCAATAACCTCAGATATGCAGATGACACCACCCACAGCATGTAAGATCCTCCTGCACCTGGGATCAAACCCATATCTCCTCCTTTGGCAAGCAGACTCTGTCACTGAGCCACCAGGGAGGCCCCTAAAGAAAGTCTTTTTAAAGGTTTGGAGCTATAGATAACATCTCACTCAACCAACTGGGACCCCATTCAAGCTGAGAAGATTGTATTGGTATACTTTTACGCAATATTGTTTTTAATACAATCAGTCATTCATCAAAAACTATAGATTATCTCAACATTAACGATAATTTCATCAAATTAGAGAATGACAATTCTTTAAGAATCCAAATTTTATATGTGATTAAAACTGTATTTACATATGGGAAAGTTGATGAGAAAAAACTGACATCATATGTAACTGAAAGTATAAATGTATATATATACACATATGTGTGTTCTTTCTCTCACTGAATTTGCCACTGGGTAAAGGTAGTACTTTTTACAGTTTTTCGTTATGAAAATTTTCATAATAATTTGAAGAATTGTACACTACCCATATTAAATAATTGTTAACACTTCACCTTATTTTCATTATTATCCTTCCTGAATACGTGGTGTTTGTGTCCTGTTGCTGTAGAGTTGCTAGGTCATGTCTGACTCTTTTGAGACCCCATGAACTGTAGCCCACCAGGCTCCTCTGGCCGTGGGATTTCCCAGGCAAGAATACAGGAGAGGGTTGCCATTTCCTTCTCCAGGGGATCTTCCCAACCCAGGAATCGAACCCGAGTCTCCTGCATTGGCAGGCGAATTCTTTACCACTGAGACACCAGGAAAGCGCATTTTTGTTTTAGTCATTTGAAATTAAGTTGTAGACATTGTGAAACTTCACCTTTAAAAACTTAAGCATGTAGAACCCAAGAATAAGGGCATTCATATACCAATGTCTTGATCATATATACTTAATCATCTACCAGTGCCAGGCTAATGCTGAGGCAGTGGAAGTGGTCCACCCTAGGTGCAGACAATGATGGGGTGCATTGCCTGTAAAGAATGAAAAAGCAATAAAAACTGACCATCTACTGTCAATTCTAAACAATGTCAGAGATAGAATCAGTTCAGTTCAGTCGCTCAGTCGCGTCCGACTCTTTGTGACCCCATGAATTGCAGCCCGCCAGGCCTCCCTGTCCATCACCAACTCCCGGAGTTCACCCAAACTCATGTCCATCAAGTCGGTGATGCCATCCAGCCATCTCATCCTCTGTCGTCCCCTTCTCCTCCTGCCCCCAATCCCTCCCAGCATCAGGGTCTTTTCCAATAAGTCAACTCTTCACATCAGGTGGCCAAAGTACTGGAGTTTCAGCTTTAGCATCATTCCTTCCAAAGAACACCCAGGACTGATCTCCTTTAGAATGGACTGGTTGGATCTCCTTGCAGTCCAAGGGACTCTCAGTGATACAATACTTCTCCCTAAAAATTTTTTTTTGTTTAGTTGTAAATAATTGCTCTATGGTGTTAAATAATACATAAACTTCAAATTAGCACCTCTTACTCCTAGTATTTAAATAAACACTGTATTCTAATGGCAGAGGATTCTTGTGACACAATTGGCCCTGAACTTAGAAGCATTTGGGCTGAACTACAAACATTCATTTCTTAAGTTCCTAAAGGTTTTGAATTGTTGAACTACATTGGTTGGATGGGAGGTTGCAGAGACACAGTTCATATTTGAGGCCCCAGGGGTACTAATACTCCTGCATCTAGACAATAGGTGAACAATGATGGCATAATAACGGTGAAGGTAACGAGAACTCAAATACTTCAATTCCACTATTCCATGTGACCACTTGGATTTGTTATTTGGGTTTAAAATTTGAAACAGTGAAACAGTTTGAATGCAAGGTGAAATATTTTTGTTTGATAGGTTTACATTTTCTAATGTCGAAACAACTTTTAGTTTTGTGGACAGACTTCAGATATGAGCTAGGCCTGATTTCATAAAGACTTACCAGGATTTGGGACAAACACTAAAACCTGTGACTTGGAGCAGGTTGGAATCCCTGAGCAGACAGCTGACAAGTTTTAATTCATACATGAAATATCTCAGTTACCTTGTATAATACCTTTATTTTAGTTGGAATTATTCTTGTTTAAATGCAATTAAATTCTCATTGTAAGCGGATAAGGTAGGGGGTTCCTGGGGAAAGAAAACCAGGCATGGCTTTCTTGACATAAGTGAAGCTACTTTGGGCCTAAATCACTGTGTGACTAAGTCTAGCTGCAATGCTTGTGCTTGAACACGTCTCAGTAGTTAACGATCTTAAGGGGATAAAAGAGTGAAGAAACAAGCTACAGTTATAAGGCAAGAGAAGTAACAACAGGAAAAACAATATTATTAGTTGTAAAGGTTCCCAGTTCTATTCAATGGTAAAGATTAGCTTGAAGTGCTGAATCACCACATCAACTGCAACCTAAGGGGTGACAATTTTGATCTTTTCCGACCCTTTGGATTTCAATTCATTAAAGCTTGGACTCTGTAGACTGCCTGAACCCCTCGGAGAAGCCCCTTCCTTCTTTCTCCTGATCTTTGGCTTGGTTGTGTCTTTTGGCTTGACACCCACCAAGAAGTGAATCTAGGTTTTGAGTAACATAACGTTATCATTCATTACTGTGAAAGGCCAACATGTTGGTGTAATTTTTTCCCTTAAAATTAATGTAGTTAAACAGGATGAATTCATTACATTTTTGGGTATGTAATCTTTGTTTTGTTATTTCTTTATTTTACTGACATGTTTTATACATACAAAATTCAATCAATTAAAAATATACTGTCAATTTTTCTGGCCACTATCAATTTGATTTCATGATTATTACTGGAAAATGTTTGTTGTATAGAGAGTTAGGAATTTAGGTCAGCTCCAGACATCAAATACAATAGGTATGTCAATGATCATGCATAAAAATCAATGCATAAAAATGCAATGATCATGCATTAGCAATAATCCCCTATCATTATCAAAATCCAACCAAGTGGTACATTTTAGGCTCTAGATTTTCCAGTACTTGGTCAGATCCAGCAGGGAGAAGGGCATTTGATATTACTATTAACTTATTCCTCTAGAAAATAAGGTAAAGCAAGAGAGAGGAAACAAAATTATTAAAGATGAGTTAAACAATAACAACCACCACCCCAATTATAAAGTATGAAGAGAGATTTTGTAAACTGGGCTAGCAGAAAATAAAGCACAACCGCATGCAGAAGTTTACAGCCTTCCTTCATCTAGAAAAGAACCGCCGCAGGTAGAATGAGGGTCCTCTGGAGGGCTTGATAATTTGGGAGCTCCAGTGCCAGCCTGCAGTGGTCACAGACTCTGCTAGCAGCTTAATGACAATTCTAGGAGGTAAGAGTGCTTTCTTTCTGCTACCACCTCAAAATCCCTCAGGTCAGTAATAAGTGAAAATGTGATTTTGTTTCTTCCTTCTTCTTGAATTGTAGGCAGCAATTCTGGAAAATCTTTCACCACTTTGTCTAAGATTTCTCTCACTGTATCCTTTTCTCCACATGAGGGGTGCAGTAGAGGAGAAAGGATAAAAGGCTCATCTGGGTGAGTTTTAATCTTTTCATACTTGGATAAATTACTTTCTCTTCATTTGAGAAATTGAGAGAATTACAGTGATAACAGTTAACATGGTATAGTGAAAACTCACTCTGCTTCAGAAGAATCTATGCCTGTATTACTTCGTTTAACCTTCCCAACAACCCTATGGAGTCAGAACTGTTTTTAATCCTTTTAACAGAAAGGAAACTAAAGTAACCTGCCTAAATCTGTGATAGGCCCCTCTTAATCACACTGCTGTACTTAACAAGTAGAGAGGTTGAGAGGATTAAATAAAAGCATGCATGTAAAACTCTTAGATTAGTGCTGACAGTGTTGAATTTTGCCTTGAGGCCTGTGATCCTGGAAAATAGTTATGGTTAAAGAAATCCTTCTACCCTTTGTGTTCCGGAAAATGGTTTACAGCAAAGAATAATCCTTCCCCATAGATTTACATAAGACTCTTGCGTGCTCACTTGTTTACCTGTGATAAAGGCCAAACAGGGATCCTTCAAATTCCTATTCTTTTTCTCATAATTGAGTTGAACTGTTTTGTCCCCACTGATCAATCAGAACAAAACGTTTGTTAAGCAAACTTTGATTAGGATTCTCAATCTTCCCTCAATCTCCTCTACTTTTTTGTTTGTTTGTTTTTTGAAAGTTTTGAGTTAAGTTTTATTTGGGGCAAAATGACTGCAGCCCAGGAGACAGCACCTCAGATAGCTCTGAGAAACTGTTCCAAAGAGGCAGGGAGGAAGGTCAGCATATATGTGATTTTGGTGAAGGGGGAATACATGCAATCAAGCACGTATTTTTCCAGAAGCTTTCTGCTAGTCACTAGGAGCAGTCATTACTACGAACATTTAAGTGCTTTTCTAGATATGAGGAGATACAAGAATTGAAGCCCCTCTACTTTGACCTGTCCTCCTCAGCCTAACTTAGCTTGCAGCCCTTCCTTAACAGCTTCTTATGGAAATAGGTTGACCTCAGGGTAACACATTCTCTGAACTACCAGATCAGTCACCCCAGCACTTACAGCTCACTCTCCCACTTTACATTCTTTCTAGCCTTGTTTACTCCTCCCTCTAAAAGAATAGCACATTTTACCTAATCTCTGAGACACTTGCACTTGTCTTGCTTTCAGGGAATCCTCCCTATCACGTGAAAACCCTCTTCCTATTACCATAAACTTCTTCCACTGCACCTCCCATCCCTGAAATAATCCTGTCACAGGAAGCTTCTCCTTGACTAAGCCTGGATTTGTTTTTTTAGCAGTGCCTGAACATACTAAGTACTCAGTAAATATTAGCTACTATTATTATATTTCCTTGTATCCTCTTCCATTGTCCTGTGCTAAAACTTTGCTGGTATAAGCAGAAAGCAATGGAGGAAACCAACTTTCTCCTTATACCTGATGGGTCTATATTAATCTTAGTCCCCGAAGGAAGTAGATTAATCAAATCTGGGTATTTTGAGCAGGATATATTTATAAGGGAGACTAGTTACAAATGTTTGGCCGGTGGAGGAGAACCGCAAGTAATAATAGCAATAGAGTATTTACCTTCTCTGGATCTGAGAGGACTGAAGAGCCAGATGCTGCCAGAACCTGGAAGGACAGAGTCATGTGGACCAAGCCAATTTGAGAGCAGCATTGACCTTCAGTCAATCAAATGACCCAGCCAACCTTGATCAGGGGAAAAATATCTCGCCTTACTGTCCTCTGTCCCTTGGATATTCTGCTGTGGCATTCTCCTGACTAAATCCAACAGGAATGCAGGGACACAGGAACCCTGCTAATGTAATTCACACAAGTGAGCCAAGGGCCAGAAAGTCAAATGGAAGAGGGCGGAGATCTGGAGGGACAAATGGAAAACGTCTGTAACAAAGAAGTTCGCAGGTTTCTGTGTGTTGTCAGTTGGGTCCTTGGAAACAGACTCTGAGACCAATTGTCACGTGCAGAAGGTTTATTAAGGATTTCATTCAGGAGACACAGCTTTAAGGAATTGAGGGAGACAAAACTCCAACAGAGGGAGAAACTGACTCATGATGCAGGTGCAACCCAAGGTCTTAGCCTGTTCTATCGGGACTTCTGAAACTGGGGTGGTTTTTCAGAGTCATCCCCAAACTGAGACCTTGGAGGTAGCCCTTTTCACTTATGATAGATTATGACCTGGGGCCAAGGCTTGGGGCAGACACCAGGGAGATCCTTTCTGGAGCAGGCTGCAAGGTGTATCTGTCCCCCGGTCTCTCAGTGTTTGCAGAGAGGCATGTTTGCACTGGGATGTGGCTGAGCCTCCCAGGGGACTGTACACCATCTGAAGGACGGTGACCTCTGTTACTCTTGTATCTTAAGCAGCTAGCGTAAGAGTTTCTCTAATGGTTCAAGAATAAAGGCCCCTTAAAACAAAGTGGTTGAACGTAGGTGACAGCTGCTCAAAGCTTCGAAATCTTGTGAGTTATCACTTAAAAAGGGAGAAATCTCATTGTCCTGCAAACCAGTTTGAACTTGTTCACTCATTGGACAATCCTTACTTTTTCACAGGGCTGAACATAGATCCCTAACCATTAAAGGTTTTAAATATCCTTCAAAAGATGGCCTTTCACAATTTAAGGGACCCAAGAAAAGGTGATGAGATCAAGCTTCACTCTCAAGGAAGTCATTTTTTCTTACTGGAACATAAGCCCTTTTGCCATAGCAAATCATACAGATAAGCTTCTGTATGCTTATGATATAATTTTTTTAAGTTGAAATACAGTTGATTTATAATATTGTGTCAATTTCTGCTGTGTAGCAAAGTGATTCAGTTATATAATATATATATATATGCACACATTCTTTTGTAATATTCTTTTCCATTATGGTTATCATAAGATATTGAATATAGTTCTTTATACTATACCTTGTTTATCTATTCTGTACATAATAGCTTACATCTGCTAACCCCAACCTCCAACTCCATCTGCCCCCTAAACCTTCCCTCTTGGCAACAAGTTTGTTCTCTATTTTTGTCTGAGCCAAGCTGCTTTCAGGATCTTAATTCCCAACTAGGGATCGAACCCAGGCCCACAGTAGTGAAAGCACAGAGTCCTAACCACTGGACAACCAGGGAATTCCCCATGGGTCTGTTTCTACTTCATAGATAGGTTCATTTGTGTCATATTTTAGCTTCCACATTTAAGTGACATATGATAAAGTTTTAACAGCACATCTTATGAGAAGAGTCTTGATAAGCCATTATTTCTACCAGGTTCTACCAGAAAGAATGGCTCAAGTTCCAATTGCTGCCTCCCATGGTTCTCACCAGAATTCAAACAGCCCCATGCAGAGGGGCAGGTTATGCAGGTGCCTGGCTGTACATTTTGCAGCTAATTCACTCTGGCAGGCATGTCAGGAAATGATGCTGTTCAGAATCAAATGTTCCACAGGAACATTACTGGACTTTTTCTATGGCTGAGTGGCAAAACTGATGATACCTGCTCTGAAAATTTTCCAGGCCAAACTTATATGTACCAGGCTCTGGCCAAACATCCTTGCTAGGAAGCTGAGTCCTATGCAATTCTGTAGGTTTGTGTATTTCTCTGGGGACCTCAAGTAGGTACCAGGATGGAAGCAAAGGTGTTTTGTGAGGGAAAATTTTGGCTTTGGCTCAGGTATTCTGAAGTTCATCTTCCCTCAGAACAGAGAGTTTGGAACAGGGTATTTGCCAGGTTTTTGTTTTGTTTTTTCTCTTTTTTGTTCCCCAACCAGAGATTGAACCTGGGCCATAGCAGTGAAAGCCCAGAATCCTAACCACTAAACCACTAGAGAACTACCTGAGGCAGCATTTTCAACTTGCTTTATAGAGTGTCAGCCTTGCTACCTGCTTCCTTGATGCACAAGATTTACGTATCTTCCATCAGTCAGCAACATAAAATCCCAACACAACACTCTGGTTGGAGAATGACCTTGACCTGTCAATTACTTTACTCTTCAAAAACTAAGCATAGATAAGTGACATTTAGTGAAGATTAAGGGACATGTTACTCATCTACTTTTTGGTGACTTTTAAGATCTGTCCTGGTATCACATTAGATCATGGCTGAGCTGTCTATTTATGTGACATTAACTGAGTCCTCTCCAGAATCACTGCTATCCTCTATCTTTTAGAGAGTGCAAGGATCAAATTTTGCTATAAAGCTTTTGAAGTTGTGGACTAAAATATCTAACAATGTCTTCAACATAAGACATTGTATGATAGTTTTCTTTTATTTTAGAGTTTAGTATTAGAGGAAAAATCCCATCTAAAAAACTGGCTTCCAAACTTGCCATTCTAAGAACAACACATTCTATAGCTCTTCTTTCTCTGGTTGGCAAAAATAGAATAATCATGCCCAGATAACATGTTAGCCTTTGGGGCCAGAGTATATGCTTCCCCCTCCTTTTTATGACTTTAGTATTATAGTTCTATCCCAATAAGTGTGTTCTATATGCATCTCTTATTGGAAGTTACTGTAAGACCTAAATTTATTTTTAGAAAAAGTAGGGCTATGAATTTATATTACCATAAAATGCTTCCACTAAAAACAACATTATGTTCATTTGAATAAATAAAACAACAACAAAAAACTATACCCAGGCAAGGAACAAGATTTTAAAAATAAGAAAGTCCGAGAAAGACAGAGTAAAAGGACTCATTGTTTGTTTTTTCATTTATCCATTCTTCTTTTTTTTTTTTTGGCCACATTGTGCAGCATGTGGGATCTTAATTCCCCAACCAGGACCTGAACTTGTGCCCCCTTCATTGGAAGTGCAAAGTCTTAACCACTGGACCACCAGGGAAATCCCATCACTTATTCATTCTTAAAGTTATTCCTGGGCTTCCAAGGTGGCTCAGTGATAAAGAATCTGCCAGTAATACAGGAGATGTGGGTTCAATTCCTGGGTTAGGAAGATCCCCTGGAGAAGAAAATGGCAATCCACTCCAGTATTCTTGGCCTGGAAAATCCCATGGACGGAAGGGCCTGGTGGGCTATAGTCCCTTAGGTTGCAAAAGAATCAGATACTACTTGGTGACCAAACAACAACAACAAATTCATTCCTAGCAGTTGAAGTTAAGGTAAATTTATCGATTCTCTAAATGTAGTAATAAATATTAAGTATGCTAAACTTCATATTGGAGGCTGGCACCTGCACCCTTTTGGGAGATTTCCAGGAAAGACAAAAGTGGGGAAAAGAACGAGAGTGGGGAGGGCAAGGGTATCTTACACCCACTCAACATGCCTGCCCACAAACTTAAGCTGCCTTAATGGGTCAGTCCTGAGTCTTCTTGGCCTGGTTCAGAACTGATATAAATCCTGTGAGGGCAAGGGTTTTTACCAGGCCCAATGAACTCAGATTTTCTATTAAATGTTTGGGGAATGAATAAATACATAAATGAAAAATGAGTCAGTGTTATAGGTACCCACTATTATGATGGCGATCCAAGTCTCCCAGGGCCTGAACTCCTGCCTTCAACCCCAAGCTTCTTTTGCCAAGAGATAGTAGCCCCACCTTGGGAGACCCTGGGAAGCAGTTGCCTCAGTGGGTTGAAGGTCTTGGAAAGGTGATTCACGTATTTTCTACACCCAAACGTCACTCCTATAAATATAACATTGGTTATGTTTTAGAATACTGTGCTCTTTAGACCACTCATAAATTTCCAATATTCATTTCCCCTAATTTTTTCATAGTTGGATACAAGAGACTGTAATGTGAACAATATCTTGGGTCTTCTGAAGCTTTGTGATAAAATCATATACATTAAAAAAAATCATGACATTGGGAAATCATTCTAATCCAGTGGTTCTCAAACCCTTTTTTTTCTTTTTGTTCTCAAGGCTTGTGAGATCTTAGTTCCCTGACTAGGGATTGCACTTGTGCCTCTTGCAGTGGAAGCCCCTAGTCTTAACCACTGGACCAGGGAAGTTCCCCCAATGGTTCTCAAACTTCCGTGTGCATCAAAATCACCCAGAGGGGCTTGTTAAAGTTCACATCGCTGGGCCCAACTTTCAGTATTTCTAATTCACTAGATCTGGGGTGAGGCGCAAGAATTTGCTTTTCTAACAAAATGATGCTGAAGCTGCTAGTCTAGGGATCACACTTTGAGAAAGACAGGTCTTTAAACCAACTTTCTTTACCCAAGCATCTGCCTGTTGTGAGCCTGTGGTGGCTTCTGCCCTGAAATGTGGTTAGCAAATGCATAGAATGTCCTCAGAAGTGTGAGACTGACTAATTTGGTGACTGACCTGCATTATCTGCAGCTGCTGGCTGGTTGCAAAATAGAGCAATTAAGGATTAAAACATAAATCACAGGAAATTAATATGAAGCACAATTGAGAATAAACCCCATAAAATTGCTGGCATTCCTCTGTTTTGGTCATACGCGTGCATCCTGCTTTGCCTTGCTGTTCTGCCCAAGATGGATGAGACCGCACTCAGAACAAACAAAGGGCCGTCTCTGCCATCAGAGAATGACGAGGCCACAGGCAGGCAAGAGAATGGGAGTGGATTCAATGATATAAGATAATGGTCTGATCATGAAGAAGCCACTGTATTAATTTAATAAATATCCTTTCTCAGCCTGAGGCATAGTGGACATCTGAATTTCTGTTCCCTCCAAAGAACGATTTTTTAATGCCAAAATAATTTCTCTCTGAGTGTTTTTTACAAGTCAAAACTTTGTAAGACTATTTCATAAGAATTCATTATTGATTTAGAATAAAAACATGAAGCATATTACATGATAAATATGAATTTGAAATATAGGTTGGTGAAGTTGAAACAAGCTTAAATTTTATAATGCTGATTAATAATTTAACATCTTAGAAATTTATATTTGGATTTCTTCTTATATACCCTCATTTAAAATAGTTAAGTTGATTAGCACCAAGTAAAATGAATTGATATAAAGTCTGGAAAATCTGGTTAGATTGACTGGACAAAAATTAGTTTGAAAGTCTTCTTTTTATTTTGTCCCTTCCATGAGGCCACACAATCACTTTTCATGTCACAGACTTCCCCAGATGGTTACTTATTCTTTAATGTTATCTTTGACTAATCAGAGAAAGATGACAGTTTCTTTTTTATTTATCCTACTACTAATCTCAGTGTTATTTATCCAAATCTGCTCCACCTACTATTCATAATGATTGCATTGATGCATGTAAGTTAAGGTGAATTGATTTAAATAAAATTGATTTAAATTACTACCCAAGAAGATAGAATGTAATAGCTTCAACTGCAGCTTCCTATCTCTTATTTGATTCAACCACAATACAGTTCTCAACTGGTAAACAGATGGTTTCATTTTTAGAAGGCCTATGCTATACATTTCAAGTACTGACTGATTTTGATAATTTCTAAAATTATTTTTACTGTCTAATCAGGAAAATGAAGCATTTGAAACATAGATGCAAATTCATTGAGAGGGTTAAACACCTCTGAATCAATAGTTCTTTCATGATTTTGTGTGATGTATGTTGCAATATGTCAGTATATCAAACAAAACACAAAACAATGTACATGTCGGTAAATGTTTTATTTGATTAAAACAAAACATGCTGAAAATTTTCTAAAGACACACAAAAACGTTGAAATTCACAAAACTTGGAGAACAAATCTTTCACCCGCACTCCCTGACTCCCTGGGTATAGCACAGGGAGTAATGAAGACTCATGTTTGCAATGATTCCTTTGCAGAAATTAACATAGACCATGATGGATGTCATGCTGCTGAATCTAATCTTGCTTAAAGAAGAAAAAGAAGGCTGCAGCTTTAGAGTCTTGGCCTGGTTTGTGTACAGGGTAATGAAGTAGGTGAGTTTAGAAGCTTAGAACTAGCACAAAAAGCATATTAATGTAGCTAAGCAGTCATGTGGTGTGCCATCCCCACTGTGGACTGGGGCTCTGTGCTGATCACCTTGTGTAGGAAGGGCTATATTGTTCTCTTTATGTACTTTAAGTATCTGACCTTTGAAAATTATTCTTTTTCCTTAGAAGGTAGCTTGTGTGTGTGTGATTTAATAATCACCTCTGAAAGGCAACCCACTCCAGTATTTGTGCCTGAAGAATTCCATGGACAGAGGAGCCTGGCAGCCTGCAGTCTGTGGGGTCTCAAAGAGTTGGACACAACTGAGTGAATGTCTATCTGTCTGTCTGCCCAGGATGCTCTAGAATGTGTGTTGCTTCAGTCATGTCCAACTCTTTGTGACCCTATGGACTATAGCCTGCCAGGCTCCTCTGTCCATGGGGATTCTCCAGGCAAGAATACTGGAGTGGGTTGCCATACCAGGGGATCTTCCCGACCCAGGGACTGAACTCGTGTCTCATGTCTCCTGCATTGGCAGGCGTGTTCTTTACTACTAGCACCACCTGAGACGCCCATGCTCTAGAATGCTGCTGCTGCTGCTGCTAAGGCGCTTCAGTCGTGTCCGACTCTGTGCGACCCCATAGACAGAAGCCCACCAGGCTCCCCCGTCCCTGGGATTCTCCAGGCAAGAACACTGGAGTGGGGTGCCATTTCCTTCTCCAATGCATGAAAGTGAAAAGTGAAAGTGAAGTCTCTCAGTCGTGTCCGACTCTTCGCGACCCCATGGACTGCATCCTACCAGGCTCCTCCATCCATGGGATTTTCCAAGCAAGAGTGCTGGAGTGGGGTGCCATTGCCTTCTCCATGCTCTAAAATAGTGAAGGCTATATCTTCAGGTTACACCAGGAATCCAGGTCTTGAAATACTGAAGCTCATACTAGGCTGTCCTGGATTAACCCAAACATGTAACTGCTGCACAATGATTGAACTTAAGAGATTTAAAATTTTTTCCTTAGCAACATATTTATAAACAATCTTTCAGGGTGGGTTAATTGTGCAGAACAAATGTTACCTAAGCTGGCTAACAAATGCTTAATTAAGTATTACCTCCTAACAGGTCCTCACAATGACCCTGAAAAATTAGCTTCATTTTTCAGAGGTAGAAGCTGAGGCACAGAAAGGCTAAGTAACTTTCCTTAGTTCCCCCAATGGTAAGGAAGTGGTAGAGCTGAAACTAGGCCCTTGTCAGTCTGGGTCATGAGCCTGCACTCTGTGTGTTTGTGATACTTTGAAAAAAGAAAACCTCATCAATGTTGGGGTACATTCTGCTCAGGGTGGCTGTTGTTGTCTTTGAGGATGAATGTTCTTTTAGTTCTTTTAAAAAGTGGGTAAACCTGAAACCAAGAGTAGTCATAAGTTAGAACCCTTGAACAGTAACTTGCTGAATACGTAGCCCTGTAATGTGCCTTGATTGTTCCTGCAGGCTGCATACTCACCAAGCTTCACGTGGCTTAGACAATACACCACAAGACTCCTTTAACTGCCCTCTATGGCTAACACCTCTGAAGCATGGGTTGCTATAGCAACGGTAACAAATTGTTTTTCAGGGAGGTGGAGCTAGCTTTGTCCAGGTCAAACAGCTCAAGACTCTACCTGGGTCTGCCCAAGGTACCAATGGATGACTTTTTAATGCCAGTAGTCCAAAACGCCCCCCTCAGATCATGCTAACACTGCCATTTTCTGAACATGCATCCCACGAAGAAGCATGGCACTCATATAGGCCTGCACAGAACACCCATCGTTTCACCTTTTCTTGCCTCCAAGCATCTCTCTCCACACCTCAGACCACCCCGCTTCCTTGTCCCATAAATATTCTGAGCCCCTCACCTTCAGGGGGACAGATGGGAGATTTGTTGTCCCATCTCCTTGCTTGGCTACCTTGTGAATAAACCTTTTCTCTGCTGCAAACCTTAATATCTCAGCATTTGACTTGCTGTGTTTTGCACAAACCTGGTTCAATGACAAACTGTCTTCTGAGGGACTGTGGGCCTTTGATGACAGATGCTCAGCCAGATCATGTTTTTGGGTGCCACATCTCAAGAAAGTGGAACCTTTCAGAAAAGAGCAACAGAGCTAGCAAGGGCATGGAACTGCTTCTATATGAAGCAAGACTAAGAAACTCAAGACCCTTCCCACTGATATCCCCAACTCTCAGCCCTGCCAGAATCAACAAAAGATGGGAGATGAATTACTATTCTTGTGAGTTTTAGGATTTGTTATTTATTTGGCTATTCCTTTAACTAGGTATGTAGGATGTGAGTAAGCCTAGTTACATCGCTGAGCTTGGTTTTCTTATTGGTAAGATGGATTCTGGATTTCCAGGGAACAATATCTACACCAAGGCAGTACAGAGTGGCAGTTTGGAGCACTGAATCTGGAACCAGGTCATCTGAGTTTGTAATAGAGTTCTCAACTAACTTCTCATTTCTTAGATTCTTGTTCTATAAAAGAGGGTAATAGTTTCTATTTCACTGGGTTGGGGGTAACAGTGGATTAGTATGTATAAGCTCTTTGAAATGTGCTTATGGGCAAGGTAGTCACTCAGTCATATCTGACTCTTTGCTACCCCATGGATTATAGCCCACCAGGCTCCTCTCCATGGGATTCTCCAGGCAAGAATACTGGATTGGGTTGCCATTTTTTTCTCCAGAGTATCTTCCCAACTCAGAGATCAAACCTGGGTCTCCCACTTTGCAGGCAGGCTCTTTACTACCTGAGCCACCAGGGAAGCTCCCAGAATAGCACTTGGCACTTAAACTCTAAACAAATGTTAGCTATTAACACTATGGGTTTCTAGTACAGTTTCAAGGTCCAACTTTATACAATGGAGAATATTTAGACAAGTCATCAACTTGGATCCTTTTTCTTGGTCTCTCCACGCTTAAGAGGCTCAGGAAATAACAATTCTTTTTGTGACCCCATTCTGTTCTCTTACCCAATCAGCCATCCCCCAGCTCTAAGCTATTGTCAGGGCAGAGTTTCAAGCAGGTGGAGGCAAGAGTTGGAGCAAGAGAAGAAGGAGGAAGAGGGTATTAAGGCCGGATGAAGGGCTGAGTGTATTATTAATAGTACAAGTTGTGTATAACTTGGCAAACACTTACGTACTAATACGTGTGAAGCTTGTTTCCCTTATGTAAAGTCAACACTGATAATGAGCTTGGACAGCTGGAGGTATCACCCTGCCAGGCAGGTCCCACCATTTCCTCTGCCACCACCTGTCTTCCTCCTACCTTCCTGCATTCTGTTATTCTTCGCTTCCCATCAACACTAGCCCTCACCACTACCTACATGTCAGAATGTCAAGTGAGGTGTCCAGATACCAATGCAGAAATTGCCTGTCTCTGTTCCGCCTCCAGAGAGGAACTTCATGAGTCAAGGCATTTCCAGAGCAGGACTCATCCTCTTGAAAAGGGTGAATAAGATGAGATCATTTTAAAGTTGAAATTTTATCAAAATACAACATTTTAAAGCTCTCCTTGAAAGAAAAGTCCTATGGGATATTCCTTTAGGTATACTCAAGTTCAAATGTCATTATAGACAGATAATTTAAATTATGATCTACATCTTAATTTAAAAAATACTCCTTAACTTTGAGTATATTTGTCTTAAAACTTTGAAATTTAGGAATAAAAAGTCTTTTGAGACCTTTCAGTTCCATGTCAGCATGTTGATTTATTTTTAACTGGAGGATAATTGCTTTACATTGTTGTGTTGGTTTTTGCCATACAACAACATGAATCAATCATAAGTATACATATGTCCCCTCCCTCTGGAACTTCCCTCCCCCTACCCCCTACCCCATCCCACACCTCTATTGTCACAGAGAATAGTATTGAAACATATACATTACCATTACATTACTTGTCAAGCTGTCCTCAGGCGAACTGCTCTAAATATTATCAACTCTTCCTGCAAAACATTGATTCTCAAATTTTAGCACATATCAGAGTCCCCAGTAGGTGGCTCAGTGGTAAAGAATGCGCCTACAATGCAGGAACTCAGATTTGATCCCTGGGTTGAAAAGATCCCCTGGAGAAGGAAATGGCAACCCGCACCAGTATTCTTGCCTGGGGAATCCCATGGACAGAGGAGCCTGGCAGGTCCATGCGGTCACAAAGAGTCAGACATGTCTGAGGGACCAAACAACAGAATACATTATCATGTGTCAAATAGGTAGCTACCGGGAAATTGCTGTATAAACACAGGAAGCTCAACACTTGTCAGCATTTTTTAGATGAGGGAACTGAGAAGTGAGGTGAAGACACTTGTCCTCGTTTATGGGGCTCATTAGCAGAGCTGGGGCAAGAACAGAATTCTCAGTCAAGAATTATTTACTTTAAATCACAGAGGACTCTGCCTCCAAATTAATAGCATTGCACTGCAAAGCATTCCAGAATGGGAGGGCAAGTGAAACTAGTTGCATCCTGAGCTCAGCCACAGTGGTGGTTAAGGATGTGGCCCAGGGCCTGACTGGCAGGGTGGCAATCCTGTCTTCCTACTTCCTAGCAGTGTGATCATAGGCAAGTTATCCCATCTCTCTTTGAAGTCACAGTTAACCTGATTGCAGATGTTTTAATGTATTAGGGGCAGAATCAGTAGTGAATACATGTAAATCAGGAACCATTTATGTATTTGGGAGTTCAGTTCAGTTCAGTTCAGTTCATTCGCTCAGTCATGTCTGACTCTTTGCGACCCCATGAATCGCAGCACGCCAGGCCTCCCTGTCCATCACCAACTCCTGGAGTTCACCCAGACTCACGTCCATCGAGTCAGTGATGCCATCCAGCCATCTCATCCTCTGGCGTCCCCTTCTCCTCCTGCCCCCAATACTTCCCAGCATCAGAGTCTTTTCCAATGAGTCAACTCTTTGCATGAGGTGGCCAAAGTACTGGAGTTTCAGCTTTAGCATCATTCCTTCCAAAGAAATCCCAGGGCTGATCTCCTTCAGAATGGACTGGTTGGATCTCCTTGCAGTCCAAGGGACTCTCAAGAGTCTTCTCCAGCACCACAGTTCAAAAGCATCAATTCTTCGGCGCTCAGCTTTCTTCACAGTCCAACTCTCACATCCATATGTGACCACTGGAAAAACCATAGCCTTGACAGTTACTGTTAAATACTGTTTCTGAAAGGCACATTATGAGTGTCTAGTGCAGTGATAGTTTTTAGCTTTGCTAAATCAGGACATTTAGATATGTCTACATCCTGGATCCTTTTCTAGGTGTCGCCCAACTAAGAGTCTTGAGAAATCAGAATTTTCTTTCTAACTGCATCTTGTCCCTACCTGAGTCCAAGCAGACACTCCCCTGACTCTATAATCCTGAGGAGAGAGACTTGGTCAGAGTATAGTGTCAGCTGTATCTCAGTGCCAGTCCAGTGCCTGAAAAAGAAATATTTATGAAAGGTTAATGCCATGACATCTCTGGGATTTGGATATAGAAATGCTTCCTTGGTGGCTTAGACAGTAAAGAATCTGTCTGCAATGCAAGAGACTTGGATTTGATCCCTGGGTTGGGAAGATCCCCTGGAGAAGGGAATGGCTACCCACTCTAGTGTTCTTGCCTGAAAAATTCCATGGACAGAGGAGCCTGGCGGGCTACTGTCCACGGTGTCGCAAAGAGACAAATACAACTGAACAACTAACACTTTTACTTTAACACTTTCAATGCTGTGAGAGCTCTAGGATTTGTATATTGAAATGCTTCATGTTGATATGGCAGAAAACAGCAAAATTCTGTAAAGCAATTATCCTTCAATTAAAAAATAAAAACAAATGGCTTGGGGTGATCATCTAGTTGGGATTGAAAATTAGGGAGCTTGAACTGAAATTGTGCTTGCTGTATGAAATGAGGGTGGTTAAAAGTATCTGGCTAATGTCTCCTCATGGCAGTCCTTAAAATCACCAATCAATGAATATGTGAATAAATGAAGTGCTGAGTGAATTTGAATGAAGATGGTGGAGCTATAGCTTTGTTACAGTAGACCCCAGCAGTGGGATACAACCTCCAAGCAAAACTGGGGAGGAAAAATGCTTAAAATGGGACCTGAGATGGACTAATCCAATATAAAATGGATATTAATGTGTCATCTCTACCTACGGACAACTTTAGGCTGTAGAAGTCTGTGTTATAATGGTTACGCAAGAGATGCATTCAATGCCCTTGCAGGAAGACAAACAACTTGAATCTGGCCTTTGACCAAAGACCTGTGACCTAGTTTAGAAAGTCATATTCTAGAATGAACATACTTACTGATGAGGCCATCATTATGTTTCATTTTTCTTCACAGTGGTGTAAGAATAATGAGCTAACCATTTTACATCTTGATGTAAAGGAAACTTATATGTATAAATTATTACTGTTGTATCTAGAATGATCTGATGAAATAGCATATTTAGATACTTAAATGATAATGAAGAGTATGTGCTGAGTTTTTAATTTATTTGATTGATTTGTTGAATTTTAAATTAATTTGAGTTTGTAACAGAACTGTGGGTTTTTTAATTCACTCGGGGCCAAAGGTTATGCGGCTTCTCTTTGTTAACAAGCCACATCTTCTCCTGGTCTCTACTTTTTTTGCATTTATTTTTATTTCTATCTGGAAACTTGTCTGACTGGTCTTTGCCACTGAAGGCATCAGGTTGTGTGAAAGTCTTGGCAATCCTTGCCTGATGCCTGCACAAATGACTAATTAAGTGTGAGCGAATTCTTGTTGGATAACTTCATCACGTAGTTCCAGAGAATCACTAGTTCATGTCGGTCATTAAAGGATTTTTTTTTCCTTTTAAATGACTGCCATACTTATTAAGATAGCAAATTGCTTTATTTTCTTTCCTTTCCAGAGGTTTTCATTTTTCTTATTTAGTCTTCATGGCTAGACTTCTTTTAGAAGCTTGAAAATCATTTCTTTCTTGATATTAGGGCCTTTTTGGCAGGCACTGCTTTTTTGTTGGAGCTGAAATATGGCTTGATTTATTTTTATTGTTTCTGGGTTTGTTTCCCAACATAATTAATATTATCAAAACTGTTCTTGGAACAGAGCTTAATCCCTCAGCTTTTGTTTCTGATGCTAGGATGATTAGGTCTGGAGAAATAAATTAAAAAAAATAATTGTGTGCCAGGCATAAGAGCCATGGTAGCATTCCTTAGCCTTCCTGCTTCTGCCCACGTTTGTTTACATATATATTCATCTATATCATCTCAGAAATAATCACCATTCCTCCAGTCTAGAGAAAATTGGGAGGTCTCATTTCTGAGCTTCTTTCAACAAACAGACCATAAGATCCACTCACTGACACAAATTCTTTTTTCTAAGAAAAGAAAGTTACCGCTTTTAACATGCCACTCCTTAGCCTCTCTTAGCTAGAATATTTAATAGAAATATCCTCATTGTAAAATCTTGGGTTCTTTCATAAAAGTAAATTTCGGCAATGCTGTTTTCATTCCTTCTGTCTCTTCTTTCTTTTTAATCCCATGCCTAACCCTTTGTGACCCAGTGGGATTTTCAGATCCCTTAGTAAAAATATTCTCAGTCTGGGATGCTGGGATACTGAACCACAAGGATCTCAAATAATGAATGTCATATTAGAACTTATGTTCTACTGATGACAGATTGTGCAAAAAATAGTGCAATAGTGAGTTAGTTTTTTTTTTTTTTTAACCAAAAGAGAGTACTTTTTTCTCTTTAAGAGCACTACATTTCAAGTTGCTAAGGAACCACAGTTCACTCTACAAGGGTTATTCTGTAAATTTGGCTCTTTCCTTAATATGCCTACATTTCATTTATTTTATTGTTCTTTCTGCCACAAAAGTTGGTGCTTTACTCTAAGATCCTCTTCTTCACATACCCCCTCTCTGGTCTCTAAAGAAAACCTGGGGAAAGGTCCAAGCCCAGGGACTGCAGATAACGGACAAAGACGATGGGGAGGCTGGGGAGTGGGTGGGTAGACCTGCCCTCCACCCTCCAGGGCCTCTCTTACTCATCTAGCTAACCCAAGTCCAAAACTTGGCCCCCACAGCTTCCTTTGGCTTCTGCACTTGACTTGAAGACCATCCTCTGGGCTGACTGCCTTAGAAGGCAATTGGTTATCCTCCTTGTTGGCCTACAAGGCGATTCTGCCACTGTACCCACTGGCCTAGCCTCATGGAAATCTGACAAGCCTGCCTTGCAGAGACATAACAGATTGGCTTCTTTCTCTTCTTTCCTTTATTACATTCAGAGAGAGGCCCAGAGGAGGAGGATGCCGAGGGGGTGGAAGTCGCCCTCTACAAGGGAGCTCTTGTGAAATTCTCTAGGCAGAGAAAACAATACTGTGGGGGTGTCATTTTCAGTCGTGCTGTCTGTCGCTGGCATGACAATTTAAACAGTACTGTTTCCTTGATCTATTTGGGCTAGGTTTCCATTCTTGCATAATGCACATGCCTGGTTCTTTGTACTGTGGGTAACAGAGAACCCAAGGGTGCCTGGGCTAGAGAGCTACAGGGTTCTCTAATTTTATGAGTCAAGCAGAGCCCAAGATGCACATTTTTAAATCTCGTCTTTTTATTGCTAAAACAATATATCAACGTTAAAGATCAGTTTTAATCATTATGATCTACTTTAGCAATACAAAAAATAAAAATTAGCCCTCATCTCTCATTTTTAAAAATTCTCAACTAAAGGATAATTGTTTTACAATGTTGTGTTGGTTTCTGCTGTACAACAATGTGAATCAATTATAAATACACCCATATCCCCTCCCTCTCGAGCCTCCTTCCCATCCACCCCCATCCCAGCCCACCAGGCCATCACAGAGCACAGAGCTGAGTTCCCTGTGCTGGGTTCTCATCTCTCATTCAGTGGGACAGAATGGGGTGCTCGTTAGAATCACCCGGGAACTTTTCAAATCACGAAGCCCAGGTCTTACTCTAAACCAGATGAATGTGTCTGCAGTGGTGGGGCCCTAGCATCCGTATTTTTAATAAACTCTTCAGATGAGTAGAGAACCACATAAACAACCAGATTACTCTCCAACCAGCATAAGAAGTAATCTTTCCCTGTGATACTCTCCCTGATCACATTTCCCTCCCAAGCCTTAAGGTAATCACTATTCTAATTTTGGTGTTTATTATCCCCATCCAAATATTTCAACTTTAATCACACATGTATATGTATGTTTGTATCCTTAAATAATATATAGTATAGCATTTATAAGTTTTTAAAACATTGTGTAAGTGGAAATACGTGTATCTTTGTGAAACATTTCTTCTCAAGATTTATTCATATTGATATGTGTAGTTTGTTCATTTTCACTGTATAGTATTCTATTGTCTAAATATTAAAAACATTTGCAGGGAATTTGCCAGGAGTCCAGGTTAAGACTTGGCACTTCCACTGCAGGGGGCACGGGTTTGATCCCTGGGTGGGGAGCTGGGATCCCACATGCTTAATGACATGGTCAAAAAAAAATTTTTTTTAAGAGAGTGATTGTACCATGTTAACAGAATTATTTTCATTTGCAGTTTATGGTCAAGGGTGCATATTTTAATAGTGATAATTCCATTATAACTCAATTTTGGTTCTTTTTCCATTTAATATTTTTTCTTTCCATTTTGTGTTGTATCATAAGCTTCTTTCCATATTTTAACGTGTTATAATGATCATTTAATTAACTATATAATTTTCCTTCAGGTTTATCCTAATTCACCTGAATGTACCCTTAATATTTACTCCTAGTATCTTTTCAGGGGATGGAACTGGCAATGTGATAAGGAAGATTCGGATGTGAGCAGCTTACTTGTCTGTTGAGTTTTTTCCCTGGAATAACTTCCCAGGAGTAGGATTATTAAATCAAAGTCTTTGAACAACTTTATGATTCTTGATACATTTTATGATATTGCCTTTCAAAACCTCTTTTACCATCTCTCGGTTAACACTGGATGATTTTGTTTCATGGGGGAATAGAGTGTTAGAAGTACCTCTTTTGGAGAAGTCACACTATTGGTTACAAACTCTTAGAACAAATCAAACACTGAAAAATGTTCCTAGAACTGAATCTATTTAAAAAAAAAAAGCAAAGTTAAATGGTATAACAAACACACAAGCAATAGTGAAAACAGTGGATAGTAAATTGATTCCAGATGTGATTTAACAATGAGAATTGTTCCTTAAGTTGCCTAACCTCTTTACTAAACCTCAGTTTGCTCATCTATACAATAGGATTATAGTAAGAATGATGATAGAAATGAGTAACACAACAGCATTTTTATAGTCTTTATCATATGCTAGGCACTATTCTAAACACTTTAGGTATACCAACATTTAATTATCATAACATAGGCATTATTACTATTATGCCTATTTTATAGCTGAGGAACCAAAGCACAGAAAAAGGTTAAGTGACTTTTCTAATGTTGTATAGTTAGTAACTGGCAGAGCCAGAATTCTAAGTCAGACAGTCTGGCTCCAGAGTTTACACTCATCATCTCTAAATAAATAATATAGTTCATATAAAATACTTAATACAATGCCTGGCACATAGTAAGTACTCAATAAATGCTTGCTTTTATTTGTATTATTATATATTAAAAAAAGCCAACTAACTAGTATAGAGAGTGGCAGAACTGATTTAAGAACTCTAGGAGACAGAAATGAGTGGGTGGGAGTTTCAGTAAGGCGACTTCTGACAGCAGCAGCGCACTCTTGGGCGCGGGATGAAAAAGCAGAGGCTGATGACCACTTGTTAAGAATGTTGTCCAAGAAATTTCTGCATTAGGTGAGTGGCTGAGCTGTACGGCCTCTAAAAAGGCACTTTCCAACCACAGGATGCTATGAATTCTAAGCCAGAATCTTGTGTTCTTTATCCACACAATAAAACCTCATTTGTTTCAGTTTAACATTCGTTTTAAATATTAGTTTCAGTTTATGAACCTTGTTGGTGTCATTTTCATTATAATTATCTGAATCATTTGCCAACAAGAGCGTGGCTTTGTAGTTTGGGTAAGCCTTTAGCAGTCTCTTGTGTTGCAATGTTTGATGTGTTCTAGCGCCTGAACATTATAATGACAGGTGCTCGGGAGACTGACACATAAATGTGTGTGTTACTGTGCAGTGGTGGTCAGCCCTTTGAGGCAGGCATTTACAGGGTTACTGTCACTTGGCTAAGTATCATTTGGAGTCAGTCATCTATAACTATCAAAAGAATGCATAGACCCATGAAATCACTGTGGCATTAAATGTTTACACTGAAAAATTATGAGACTATTTTTGTAGATGTCAGTTGGTGTTTCATCTCTAATAGCACAGTTTGCATGTGACTCAGGGGAGTGGCAGTGAGTTTCTTGCTGGGAAGGGGAATTACTCCCGTGATGGAAGAACTAGTTTTGCTCAAGTCTCGGGGAAGCCACACCTGACCTCATAATTTGCCTTCCCTTTGGATATCAGCCTAGGCAATTATTTTGCCTTTACCACTGCATCTTAAGCAATCCTTTGGGAGAATACATAATTTTCTATATCAACTTTATATAAGCTCTCCAAAAATGCTGCCAAAAATTTAAAAGGCATAGTTAATTCCATTATGAAGATGTTGATATGTATATAAAGATGTTGATATGCCTATAAAGATGTTTGCTATGGCATTCATAGCAAACACACTAGACTGGCTCAGAAAGTCAATACGTAGAAAATGATTTCTTTTTGGCTATGTATTTTTGTCTTTGGTCTAAAGTTTAACATTGTGGGGAATGTGTAGTTACTATGGAGATAGATGAAAATAGGCATGGAGTTTAGGACATCAAACTGTCAACAAATTTCCTATAAAAAAAATAGGATGTGGATTCAGAAGGAAAGTAGACAAAAGCTTCCAAAACAATATTATGAGATTTAATCTATAATGTAAGGGGGATGTGAAAGCTGGAAAGCAGATAGAACTTTGGGCATTAGATTCTACAAAATCTTAAGCAATTTGAAATGATCATGTTTGGGTCATCATCACTGAAACACACAATATATTTGCCTTATAAGGAGAATAACCTATTTTTATTTGGTGACATTTGACTATTTTCAACATTAGTAATAATTCTCTTGAAACAGAGGTTGTTACAAGTTGACTTCTATTTATGATGGCAACTTCATGCGAACAGCTCATGTATTTACATGTATGAGTCTTTATATTCTGTGTTTGAGAAATATTGTAATTCAAGTTAAATAAAGGAAAAATATGCCATTTTGTTTTGAGTTAGCTAAAATTTGCTTTGTAATCTCACCAACAAATAATTCTGAGCATACATTTGGGGCATCTTGCTTTGGGGAACTTCAAAGAGGATGGCAAGCCATCTGTCAGTAATTACAAGTGTCGTTATTCTTCTGTTATCCATAATGAATCCAATAGGATGAGGGTGGTGTTTCCAGTCACCCAGGAACTTGAGTTGGAACCCTTAGGACTTGAATGACAGCAGTAAGGGATCAGAGTCACTGCTTTTTTGGGAATGTAGGTAGCATTTCTGAAAGGAACATGTGTTATTTACATACATAAAGTAAATATTGAAAGATTGGCTTAGGCTAAAAATACCCAAAGTAAGGTTGAAGGAGAGGACAGTAAAAGAATGAGTTTGACTTTTCAAAACAGAAAAATTCCTTTTGTCATATCTGTTTAAGATGAAAGTCAATTTTTTGATTCAAATAAAACAGAAGGGAGTTGACAAACATAATTCAGTAGGGAGTTAACAAAAAAAATTTATCCAAGAAGTGACAAATGTATAGTATAGCCAAGAATAAATCTCAATTTAAAATATTATTCTTAAGCAAATTATACTTTGACAACATCTTGCTACATTTCAAATTGTATGTTTATAAGAATGAAATTTGAAAATTATTTTGACATGTAGTATTTTGGGTTACATTGTGAAAAATGTATCCTAAGCAAGGCAGTATATTTATCATCTATAAAAACAAGGCAAAGAAATTGAACTTAGAGTCTTTCTCTGGTAGGTTAGTTGAACAAACAAAACTTTCCTGTAGAAGTTGACATTAATCTTCTTGCCCATGGTAAAGCCTTGAAGGAGACAAGAATCCATTTGGGAAAATAAAAGAAGGAATGTCTCTCTCCCCTACTGGGGACAGAAACACAAAGTGATTCAGGTAGCTTGAATTTATGCCTCCTCTTTGAAAATGTCCTTTGCTTCAGATATTTTCTGTTGTAGCATAAGCCCGCCAGAGGGTTACTGGAGAGGACACATGTTCTTTTTCTTTAAATGCAGGTACAGCTGCTCAGTAAACATGACAATGTGCCATGGAAGACTTGATATTCTTCAAGTGAGTCCTGTGAGGCACAGCTGCAGAGGGGAGGCCTGTGAAGCCAGTGGCAGACCTGCTGAGATTAGAGCAGTGGTTAAGGGAAACCTGGCCAGTGCCTCCTGGGGGCAAAATTCCTGCTCACCATCATGGCAGCTGTGCCCTGTCTGCTTCTTCCTCCCACCCCAGCCCTTCAGTCAGCCCAGGTTGGAGGCTGCTTATGTTCCTGTGAGGAAAGAACAGGTTTCTCCTCTGCTCACTTCACTGGTGGTTGTTGTTTGGTCACTAGGTTGTGTCTGACTCTTTGCAATGGCATGGACTGCAGCATCTTAAGCTTCCCTGTGCTTCAGTATCTCCTGGAATTTGCTCAGATTCATGTCCATTGTGTCGATGATGTTATCTAACCATCTCATCCTCTGCCACCCCCTTCTCCTTCTGCCCTCAATCTTTCCCAGCATCAGGATCTTTTCTAATGAGTTGGCTCTTCGCATCAGGTGGCCAAAGGACTGGAGCTTCAGCATCAGTCCTTCCAGTAAATTCCTCCTGTGAACCAACCCTCTCAAAGAACAGGGAGCCTCTACAATGCTCCTGCGACTCCGGAGACCAAGTAGGTGACTTAACACTCCAATCCGCCAGCAGAGATTCAGGAACAAATCAAAGAATTTAGAACTGGAATGAAGTTTAAAGCCTTAAAAAACTACAGCCTTCTCATTTTATATGTGAAGAACTGAGACTGTGTGAGAGCCTTGGAGCTAATTAGTGCCAGAGAAATGGGACAAGAACCCAGGTGTCTTGAGCAGGACTTTTGTAAAGGCGAGAGCGTGTCATTATCTCAGGAGATATGTAGAAGCTGCCTCCAGGCCAGTGCTCATTCCTCTGTGTAGTTACTAAGCAATGTTGGTAGGAAACATAATTTTAGATGGGGTGACTTGGGGCTTCATATTTAAAGAAATGAATTATTGTGAGCCTGTCATGTGTAAACGAGTGCCAAACAGTTCTCTTCACACTGTTTTATAAAGCAATCATAAGCCCTGCAGCTTTTCCTTACTGGGCTGTGTCCTTAACTGAACTCATGGAGGCACTTCATCTTCTGTCCCTTTGAGTGTCTCACTCACACACTGAGGAAGCTATCCTTGAAATCTTGAATTCTCTGGCCCATATTTAGGGATGATTCTCTTTCTAGTAGATATTCTTTATTTGAGTCTTAAGACTAGGCAGCTGGGTATCCATTTAACAGGAAGACCTAAATTTCATCCCTTCCAGGCATAGTGCCCAACCTGCAAAGTGAAAATCCTTGCAACTCTTTCCTGCATTTGGCCTAATCTGTCTTGTGTAGTCACAGCAAATTTACACAAAGCAAAGCGTGTTCGGGAAGTAGAAACAGACAAAAACACTTCATTCTTAGCATCCTGGAAGCAAATTGCATTGCTTTAGTTCCGCTCGCCATGAATGCATAGAGTAACAGGCTGTAGATATTGGCTCTATGAAAGTTTTAAAGTAGATGAATTTTTACAAAATTGTGTACCTATTATGTGCCAGGCATTTTTTTTTTCATTTTGTTTTTTTTTCATTCTCCTTCTGGTTGGCATCTATCATAAAAAACTTTATTTTGGGGAAAGAATTTGATTGGTTATTTATATTTTAGTTTATGTATTTATTTATCCAGTGACTATTTCATGAGCAATCACTATGTACCCGACACTATGCTATTTGTTTGGATACAATAGGGAGAAAAAATTAGACAAATTCATGCCTTTATGAAGACATGAGAGAAGCTAGTGAGAGACACAATATAACAAAATAAATAAATGTAAGATAACAACTTGAGGATAGCTGTGAAAGAGATATGCAAATTGCTAGGAGACAGGGGACTAGATCTGGTCATAAAAGCCAAGGGAAGCTTCCCTGTAAAATGATACTTGAACAGAAATGTGAAAGAGTCAGAGTTATCAAGAAGGGAAGAGTGATTCAAGTCAGGAAAATAGTATATACAAAGGCTCTGTAACAGTGAAGGGTCAAAGGGGTATAGTTTGGCTACCTGATGAAGAGCCGCCTCACTGGAAAAGACCCTGATGCTGGGAAAGATTGAGAGCAGGAGGAGAAGAGGACCACAAGAGGATGAGATGGTTGGATGGCATCATCGACTCAATGGACATGAGTTTAAGCAAACTCCAGGAGACAGTGAAGGACAGGGAAGCCTGGCATGCTGCAGTCCATGGGGTCACAGAGAGTTGGGCTTGACTTAGCGACTGAACAACAGCAAAGGGGTATAGTACATATTACATTTTTGCTTTTGCTGTAATATGGTGAATAAGTTGTTTGGGGTTAGAAGGGATACAGGTAGACTTGCTAGGACGTTATTAAAATAGACAGTTTGGGTAAAGCAGGTGAGGAAGACGTAGAGGAGCAGACAGTTTTGAGAGAATTGGGGGATAGTTTGGGCATGGAGGTGAAGGGAGGTCACTTCCGGCTTTCAGGTTGGTTCTACTGGATGACTAGTTCATTGAGATGGGAACCAAGGAAGGAAACCAGGTTAGGAGTATTGGTGGGTATGGGGAATGAAAAGAGCTTGAATTCATTAAGCTTGGGCACCTTCAAGAATTCTAAGAGGACAAACTTGCCAGTTGTATAATCAGGTTTGAAGCCTGAGGAGACAGAGGCTTGGGCTGGAGATATGAATTTGTGAGTCATCTGTGTTTTGATAGTAATGAAGAAATTGAGTAGAGACGAGAGCACCTGGGAAGAGAATATTTTCAATTGGATTTAAATAGATGCTTTGCTTTCCTCTGGGGATGTGCCTTTTAAGTCTTGTCTAAGTACAGAATAAAGCTCTTTGTTTCCTGAGCAAGGTCTTTCTGGTTTTAGAGCAGGTGGGCAAACTTACGAACTGGGCAGAAATGTCCCTAAAATTATGCCACATAGGTGGCTTCTGCTGGGCTTCTGAAAAGTTAACCAAAAAAGCTTGAAAGGTATTTTTAAAATCCTTAATATAAATCAACTTTTAGCTATCTTCTTGAGAAGCGGATAGTACATATAGAGAGGACAGGTAAAATGCAAGTGTCTATAGAGCAAATTAAATTCTGTGTTGGCAAAAAAAAAAACAAAAACTGATTAAAATGATCAGAGATGTCCTTTCAATCTAAAATAGTTTGAAGATTTTTTTATGTGAAGACTAAATTAATCTAAAGCAACCCTACTGGCTTTTAGTGAGTTAAAAGTGCTTGTTTTCATTCAATGTCAATGGGTTTACATTCCTTCAAAGATAAACTGTATTTATTTATGTTTATTTGTTTTATTTTTGGCTGCACTGCATCTTAGTTGTGGCATGCAGGATCTTCACTGTGGCGCGTGTCTCCTCTCCACTTGTGGTTCATGGGCTCTGTCTTTTGCAGCACTCGAGCTCAGTAATTGCGGTGCGGGATTAGTTGCCCCGGGGCATGTGGCATCTTAGTTCCCTGATCAGGAATTGAACCTGTGACCCCTGCATGGGAAGGTGGATTCTTAACCACTGCACCTCCAGGGAAGTCCGGTAAGCTATATTTATATATTTATTTATTTTTTATTTTGGGCTGTGCTGCAGGGCTTGTGGGATCTTAGTTCCCCGACCAGGGATTGAACCCAGCCTGGCAGTGAAACACCAAGTCCTAAGCACTGAACCACCAGGAAATTCCCAAAATGTAGGCTTTAATAGCCAGCATGGGTGAAAAGGCTGTGATTCTTCCTTGGGGTTCTTGCTCACACCTTATCTGCCAATGAGTGGTTGAATATTCCTTTCCTGATTTGTTCCTCTGTTCCCAGGGCATGTGGAACTTCCCTGACCAGGGACTGATTGAATCTGCACCTCCTGCTGTAGAAATGTGGAGTCTGGACCCACTGGACCACCAGGGAAGTCCACCACTGATCTTTTTCATTGTCTCTATAGTTTTGCCTTTTCCATGGTGTCACATAATTGGAAGTATCTAGTAGATAGTCTTTTCAAACTGGCTTGTTTGACTTAGCAATATGCATTTATGATTAAGAGTCTTCTATTTTTTTTGCGGCTTGAGAGCTCATTTCTTTTTATGGTTGAAAAATACACAATCATACAGATGTCCCATGCTTTGTTTATTCACCTATTGAAGAACATCTTGGGTATTTCTAAGTTTTGGCAATTATGAATTCGTGTTCAGGTTTTGTGGACATGTGTGGACATGATTTTCAGCTAATTTGGTTTTCAGCTAATGCTAAGGAGCATGACTGCCAGATCATATGGATAAGAGTAGGCTTAGTTTCTTTTCCTTCTTTTTTTTAAAAATGTTTTTATTGAAATATAGTTGATTTACAATCAACGTTGTATTAGTTTCCGGTGTACAGCAAGGTGATTCGGATATATATGTGTGTGTCTTTTTTTCAGATTCTTTTCCCTTATAGATTATTCCAAGTCACTGAGTATCATTCCCTGTGCTATATAGTAGGTCCTCGTTGGTTATCTACTTTACATATAGCAGTGTGTGTGATGAATCCCAGACTCCGAATTCATCTCTTCCCCTCCACCCCCTCAACAGTAGGCCTAGTTCTGTAAGAAACTGCTAAACTGTCCTTCAAAGTGGTTGTACCATTTTGTATTCCTATCAGCAAATGAATGAGAATTGTTACTTATAGTACTTTAAAAAAATCCATTAGCAACAACATTTAAAAGCAAATCTATGCATAAGCTATGTGTCTACAAAGAATTGCCATTGTTTGTTGTATATGAAACAGAGCTTCCCCCCATTACTGATTGTATTTTAATACTTTTCTTTTTCCAGTGGATAGAGTTTCTCCTCACTGTGAAGGATCTGCCTATAGATAGAGTCCTCCAGAATTCAATTTTTAATGTTGAATCTTTGAATTCCTAACTAGTAGTGATGAGGAATTATGTTTTAAGTTTTAATAAAATCATATGCTGCCCTCCACAACACCATGTAGAACACGAGGCCACAGTTTGAGGTATTTGTTACCTGACAGTAAAATCTTTTACCAGTCAATTTTGCATGTAGGCATAATTAACGTTCGCATGTAAAACAACCACAAAGACTTTGAGTGTGCTCAGTTGAGTTATTTTTAGGTTCATGCAAAACATTTTGTTAATGTAATTTTCAGATTACTTATCCAAACATTCAAAGGAAAGACAAAGAGACCTTTCAGGCTGCCACTGCAGGGCTCACCCGTCCCCTCCTTGGACCTACACTGGAAACTCCCAGGATTGTACCATAGAAACACATACATGCCTTTACTCATAGACTCATGAGCTAGAGGGTCTCTCAAAGGCATAAGCCTGACCCAATTTAGGTCATGCAACACAGAATGCTTACTCTAATCTTCCAGAATTCCAGATTTTCTTTTCTACTAAAACAGAAAAATTCATAATTTTTTCCTTTTTCAAAGGAAGGAAAGGCCAAACCCAACTTCTTTACCCACAGTTAGAGAATCATTCTTTTGTGTTCTTCTGTTTCAAAAACACCAGGAGCATTTTCCTTAAATGTTCTCACCATAACAACCACAAAATGGTAGTTATGTGAGGTGAAGAATGTGTTAACTAACCCTATTGTGGGAAATAGTTTGCAATATAGGCAAGTATCAAATCATCCCATTATACACCTTAAGCTTCCATAATGTTATACATCAGTAATATCTCAATAAAGCTGGGGAAAATATAAGTTCTTTCCTTACATGAAGACAGGCTCCCTTTTCCCCTTGGCTTTTGTGTTATTATTTTAAAAATAAGGCTTTCTTTTTATTCCTGGCCTTTTCTCTTACTGTTTTTTTTTAATTCTCTTCCATTACGGTTTATTACAGGACACGGAATGTAGTTCCCTGTGCTGTCCAGTTTGACCTTGTTGTTTATCCTTTCTCTCCATAACAGTTTGCACCTGCTAACTCGGAACTCGCAGTCCATCCCTCCCCCACCTCCCTCTGCTGGGCCACCACAAGTCTGTTCTCTGTCTGCGAGCCTGTTTCTGTTTCATGGGTAAGTTCATCTGTATCACGTTTTAGATTCCACGTATAAGTCATATCATATGGTATCTATCTTTCCCTTCTGACTTATTTTGCTTAGTGTGGTAATCTCTATGTCCAACCATGTTGCTGTCAATGGCATGATTTCATTCTTTTTTATGTCTGGGTAGTATTCTCTTATTCTTGAGCCTATTTGTTATCTTTCTAGACAATTTGATCAACATTTATAGAGCACCTATTATGCGCGAAGTTTTGGGTTAAGTTCTAGGAATCCCGTTAAGGAAACATCGAGGACAGGAGTTGGCAAACTTTTTCTGTAAAGGACCAGATAAATATCTCAGTTTTGGGGAGGGGGGGTAGCTATCCAGACTGTGTCACACTAGTCAACTTTCTAAACAATTCAATTAACATTTCATGATGTAAGTGCTAAGGCAGCCACAGACAGTAAGTCAAAGGATGGGGATGGCTGTGTGCCAATACACCTTTTTATAAAAACAGGTTATGGACTCATGATGAAGGAAATTACTGATACTGCTAAAATGAATTGGAATACAATGTAAAGAGTACTCTTCCTCAGCAGTATACACATGATATGTAAACTCTAAAAGCAGTTCAAACAACTTGAGATTGGAACACAGCAAAGGAAAGTCATTCATTTAATCTGGCATTGTGAAGCAAGTTTTCATTTAGGAGGTAACTTTTAGGATTTAAAGGATTCCAGGAGGAAGAAAGGATTTTGAAAAGAGAATTCCAACTAGTGTGAACAAGGAATGTGAGCATGAAAGAACATGTCATGCTTGGGAAGTCTCAAGTTCTCCTTTTGTGGCTAAAATACAGTTTCTTTATAGGAAGATGTGGGTGAAAGGCATTCTGGAGCCAGACTGTTAGAGGCTCTGAGGCTGCCCTCTGGGAACTAGATTTCAGCTGAGTGTCAAGATTGGGACACCTTCAGCTTTGTTTACAAACGCAATCTGTAGGTCTATTCCTGTGGAGGGCATTTTGTAGTGGGAGAGAGTAGAGGCAGGGAAATAAGTTATAAACCCATTCCTGTTGTCCAAGTGAGAGATGGTAAGGCTTGAACTGGGGCAGTGACTTTGGGATAGAGAAGAGAAGCTTTGGGAGATGAATTGACAGGTCATAATGACTAAATGGTTGTTTCTAAAATTCTGGGACTGTCACCGGTTGGTTGTGTGCCAGTCATGTAGTGTTCAGATTACTCTCGGATGCCTTCCCTGCCCTCCCTTGCTTGTCATCTTGGGTAACCAACCCCCTCAAACTACTGTGCCTGGCTCCCTTTCCTCTTGGCTTCTGGTTGGGCCAGAGGTGGGAGGGGGAGAGAAGCCAAGCCTGTTCTCGCCTCTCGCCCCGTCCCCAGGGCATCAGCTGCAGTGGCTGAGTCTGCTTGCCACATCTAGCTCCTGCTCTGGTCCTAGGTTCCGGCTTCCACCTGGTGTCCTTGCTGTAGGGCTCCCTAACCCCACCTTTTCTGTGCTGTTTTGGTTTCGGTGGTGACAGAGGCTTCCTGCTGCTCTAACCTCTGTCTGGGTTCCCTCACCTTCCTCTGTTTTCTCTTTCAGTTTTTCTGATCTGTTTGTAACCAGTTCCCCTCAGTTGAACTAATTAATATAAGTTCTATTTTTCCAGATCCTAGCTGATAGAGATGTAATGATTAAACTAGTTGGGCAATACAGGGGTTTAAGTTAGGAAAGGAAGACAATTCAGTTTTTCAATCTGACTCATGGTTTGATAGAAAGTCCCTATGGTATCTGTGATGACGTTCATCCCTGCTTCCTCCCGACCAGGGGTCCCTAACCTCTGGGGTCTCCTGCCTGATGATCTGAGGGGGAGCTAATGTAATAATAATGGAGATAATGTGCACAGTAAATGCAATGCATTTGAGTCATCCTGACATCATGCTCCCCCTCCTTCCCTGTGCCATGTGGAAAAATTGTCTTCCACAAAACTAGTCCCTGGTACCAAAATGGTTGGGAACCACTGCTCTAGACCATTCATTGTGAAGCTAGTTCGAATAGTTTTTTAAAAACCCGAGTATATCATATCCTTCCCTACTTAAAGCCTCCCAGTGACTTTTTGTTGTACCTAGAATGAAAGCTAAACTCCTATAGAAGCTTCCACTTGCACCTACTTATCTTTCTCTCCTCACTTACCCTGTCCAGCCACAGTGGCCCCCTTGCTGTTCCTCAGACTCACTGAGTTAATTTCTGTCTCAGGGCCTTTGCACTTCTGCTCTTCTACTGGAAATGCTCCTTGCTCCACTCTCCATGTGTTGTCTTCCTGCAGGTCTCTGTTTTTGCGCCACCTCTTCAGAGATCCCACCACCAGTTACCTCCTTACTGGTTTCTGTTCTGCATCACGTGTATCACTCTAAGAAATTCTATACCTTATGTATTTCTACTTCTTTAAAGCTTAAAGGTAAAAAAAATTACCTTGTTCACCTTTCTATTCTAAGCACCTATATGCAATCTGGCATATAATTAAGGACAGCATGCATGTCTGTGTGTTCAGTTGCTTTAGTCATGTCTGACTCTTTGCGATCTCATGAAATGTATCCCACCAGGCTCCTCTGTCCATAGGATTTTCCTGGCAAAAATAGTAGACTGGGTTGCCATGCCCTCCTCCAGGGGATCTTCCCAACTAAGGGATTAAACCTGTGTCTCCTGCCTTGCAGATGGATTCTTTACCACTGAGTCCCCCAGGGAGCCAAGGACAGCATAAGTATTTGCTAATGAATAATGATGTTACCTTTATAAAGTGTTGTATAGCAGAGGTGCCTTATATACTCATTTATTTATTTATTTTTGGTACCTGGATAGGGACTTGAACCCTGGACCCTTGGATTAAAAGTCTGATGCTTTATTAGCTGAGCCTCCCAGGCACTCTTATACAAGGTACTTTTTTTAAAAAATTACTTTGCTTATTAATTTACTTTCATGCTATCTCCTCCTGCAATGCCCTCTCCCATTCCATCTTCACTGTTCTTCCAAAACAGTTGGAACCCTTTCCTCTGTGAAACTCTCCCTCCTTACTCCACACAGGGAGTTGACTTCTCCCTTCTTTGGGGCCCATTATACTCCAGGAAGACTAACATTTTATTGTAGTCACTTGATTGCAGCCATGAAATTAAAAGACGCTTACTCCTTGGAAGGAAAGTTATGACCAACCTAGATAGCATATTAAAAAGCAGAGATATTACTTTGCCAACAAAGGTCCGTCTAGTCAAGGCTATGGTTTTTCCAGTGGTCATGTATGGATGTGAGAGTTGGATTGTGAAGAAAGCTGAGCGACGAAGAATTGGTGCTTTTGAACTGTGGTGTTGGAGAAGACTCTTGAGAGTCCCTTGGACTGCAAGGAGATCCAACCAGTCCATTCTAAAGGAAATCAGTCCTGGGTGTTCATTGGAAGGATTGATGCTAGAGCTGAAACTCCAGTACTTTGGCCACCTCATGCAAAGAGTTGACTCATTGGAAAAGACTCTGATGCTGGGAGGGATTGGGGGCAGGAGGAGAAGGGGACGACAGAGGATGAGATGGCTGGATGGCATCACTGACTTGATGGACGTGAGTTGGAGTGAATTCTGGGAGTTGGTGATGGACAGGGAGGCCTGGCATGCTGCAATTCAGGGGGTCGCAAAGAGTTGGACATGACTGAGCGACTGAACTGAACTGAACTGAATATTTATCTCCTTTTCCTAAATAGCAACCTATTAAAGAGAAGTGGAGATCATGAATTTTTACCTCCATAGCTTCATTCTGTAGAATAGTGCCTGATGTATTGTTGCATGTGGTAAATATTTGTTAAATGAATGAATGAAGTAGGAGATACAGATTTTCCAGCTTCACATTTCTACTTGTTTCCGTACACTATGGATCACTGGGAAGGAAAAATGGTTGCAAATCTGTAAAATGGGGAAGATAGTCCCAACCTCACACTGTTTGTGGACATGACTAAAGTAATGAAATGGACAATCTTAGGAGATTATAAAAATAACATGAGTAAAACCCGCCATTCGTGTATTACAGGAAAAGGACTTCTTCCACTGACTAGAATCCTTGTCAAGACTGATATGAATATCAGTCTTACCTGAGACTTGTCTATAAGAAACCTTAAACTTTCTAGAATGCTCATGATGATTTGTGAAGAATGTCCTGAAGGAGGTATAGTTGAGGTAGCATATGTGTTAAGTCATTTCAGTAGTGTCTGACTCTTTGCAACCCTATGGACTATAGCCCACCAGACTCCTTGGTCCATGGTATTCTCCAGGCAAGAATAACTTCACAGAAAAATAGGAAAATGTCTGAAATACTTGGCTTTTTCAGACACTCAGTTAATCCTGGGAGGAAGGCCTTATAGTACATTTTCTGGGGATAAGTGTGCAGAGCTCATACATAAGAGAAGTACACACTCGGGGACCCCGTAGCTAGTCTTGGGTGCAGGTCCAAGATGCGTGGAGCCAGGCACAGTGTCCACCTGCACTCACCCTTCCCCCTGTGAACCCAAGTCCCCAGCCCAGAACCAGGAAAGACTGGTTGTCACTGAGCACTGGAGTGTTGGGTCCTGACAAGTGCCCTCTTGATCTGGTGCCTTTAAATCCTCAGCTCCTGATCTCTCTGACTTAGAGAAGCCAAAGGTGGGATGCAAACGTACTGACCACTCTTTCTGCCGGCAGTTTTCCCCTGTGCGACTCTGCTGTGCCCTTGGGAAGCTGAGAGGGTGTTTTGTCTCCACCCACATTTTGCCCTGAGTTTTACTAAGTATATAATTTACTATTAAGTAAAGACCAGAATGTCAAGGCTGTATATTGTCACCCTGCTTATTTAACTTATATGCAGAGTGCATCATGAGAAACGCTGGGCTGGAAGAAGCACAAGATGGAATCAAGATTGCCGGGAGAAATATCAATAACCTCAGATATTCAGATGACATCACCCTCATGGCAGAAAGTGAAGAGGAACTAAAATGCCTCTTGAAGAAAGTGAAAGAGGACAGTGAAAAAGTTGGCTTAAAGCTCAGCATTCAGAAAACGAAGATCATGGCATCCGGTCCCATAACTTCATGGGAAATAGATGGGGAAACAGTGGCAGACTATTTTTTTGGGCTCCAAAATCACTGCAGATGGTGACTGCAGCCATGAAATTAAAAGATCCTTGCTCCTTGGAAGAAAAGTTATGAACAACCTAGATAGCATATTGAAAAGCAGAGACATTACTTTGCCAACAAAGGTCTGTCTAGTTAAGGCTATGGTTTTTCCAGTGGTCATGTATGGGTGTGAGAGTTGGACTGTGAAGAAAGCTGAGCGCCTCAGAATTGATGCTTTTGAACTGTGGTGTTGTAAAAGACTCTTGAGAGTCCCTTGGACTGCAAGGAGATCCAACCAGTCCATTCTAAAGGAGATCAGCCCTGGGATTTCTTTGGAAGGAATGATGCTAAAGCTGAAACTCCAGTACTTTGGCCATCTCATGCGAAGAGCTGGCTCATTGGAAAAGACTCTGATGCTGGGAGGGATTGGGGGCAGGAGGAGAAAGGGACGACAGAGGATGAGATGGCTGGAAGGCATCACCGACTCAATGGACGTGAGTCTGAGTGAACTCTGGGAGTTGGTGATGGACAGGGAGGCCTGGTGTGCTGCAGTTCATGGGGTGGCAAAGAGTCGGACACGACTGAGCGACTGAACTGAACTGAAATGAAAGACCAGAAAGAAGAAATAGATTTGAAAACATTTTAAAGTATTTAAGTGCCAAAGTTTCTTTTTCTAAGGATAAAACTAATGACAGAAGGTTGATTTTCACCCAAAAGTTCCTTGAAGACAAAAACAACCTTTTCGAACACATCTTGATTGAACCTGGCTGGGGCAGGGGCACGGTGGGTGGGGACCCTGGGCAAACTGGGGTTCTCTATGTGAAACTGACTGTGACCTTGGCTTTGAAGATGAAGTAATAGTGTGCAGAGACGCCTTCCCCCTTGTGTTACTCACACTATGTTTCCATGAAGGGGGTCTTAGCCACAATTTGAGACACATCTTTATGTCTGAAAAATAATCCCAGTTCTGCTAAAACAATTGTGGGTATTTTTGCTAATACACAGAGCCAAGTTTTAAAAGAAATCCAAGGCTTTAAAAAATGAAAAAATATTAATTACCTGCTGCTCCCAACTCTTTGTCCTTTAAAAATTAAATATTCTAGGGCTTCCCTGGTGGCTCAGTGGTAAAGAATCTGCCTGCTAACGCAAGAGACATAGGTTGGATCTCTGATCTGGGAAGATCCTACATGCTACAGAGCAAACAAGCCCATGGGCCACAGCTTTGAGCCTGTGCTCCAGAGCCTGGGAGCTGCAACAACTGGGCCCACGTGCTGCAACTGCTGAAACTCATGTGCCCCAGAGCCTGTGCTCTGCAACAAGAGAGACCACTGCAGTGAGAAGCCCACCCACCGCAGCTAGAGAGTAGCCTCCACTTGCCACAACTAGAGAAACACCCATGCAGCAGCAAAGACCCAGCACAGCCAAAAATAAAAATAATAAAAAATTAAGTATTCCAAGAAAATATATGTGAATGGTTGGCACGTAAGCATTAGCTACTCTTCTCTGTGATCTCTTTTTGCATTCCTTTCTCTCTCTTTAAAAAAAAAAATATTGTATTTAATTATATGTTTCCACATCCCTCATTAGACTTGATCTCATCTGGGTCAGGATCAAGTTTCATCCATCTTGGATTTATCAGAGCCTATGATATGAGTGTGCCTAGTGCAGAATTGTTTTTCAAAAAACTACTTGTTGAATGAATGAAATATCATTTTTAGCTCTAGGCCTTTGGCTGTCTGACTAATTAGATATTTTTAATTCATCTCAAGCACTAGCTCTTAATCAGATCTAAGGGTGCCCAAGCTCACCTTTAATAAAAGAAGTACAAATTAACACTGCTGCGATATCACTCGGAGAAGGCAATGGCACCCCACTCCAGTACTCTTGCCTGGAAAATCCCATCGACGGAGGAGCCTGGTAGGCTACAGTCCATTGGGTCACTAGGAGTCGGACACGACTGAGTGACTTCACTTTCACTTTTCACTTTCACGCATTGGAGAAGGAAATGGCAAGCCACTCCAGTGTTCTTGCCTGGAGAATCCCAGGGACGGGGGAGCCTGGTGGGCTGCCATCTCTGGGGTCGCACAGAGTCGGACATGACTGAAGTGACTTAGCAGCAGCAGCGATATCACTTTTTCATCTGCCATATCCTTGTATATGTTGTACACATACTATCAACACTTTGTTACCTGCATATGTTAATATTACTCCTAGGGAAGGCACTTTGGCAATACCTATCAAAATTCCAAATGAACATACTCTTTGACCCAGGAATTCTATTTCTAGGAATCTATCTTGACAGTTATTCTCTCAACATGTGGCAATGCTACAGGTAGGAACATTCACTGTGGTCTTGTGTGCAGTAGTAAAAGCCTTGAAATGACCTAGATGTCCACCAATAGGAAACTAGTTAAATAAATAATGGTCCATGCATGCAACAGACAATCTAATCCAGAGGAAGAAAAAGATGAGGCAGCTCTATATCCACTGATAGGGGATGATTGCTAAGATACATTGTTAAGTCAGAAAAACAAGATTCAGGGCAGTATATCCAGTGAAGTGAAATGAAGTTGCTCAGTCGTGTCCGACTCTTTGTGACTCCATGGACTGTAGTCTACCAGGCTCCTCAGTCCACGGAATTTTCCAGGCAAGAGTACTGGAGTGAGTTGCCATTTCCTTCTCCAGGGGATCTTCCCAACCCAGGGATCGAACCTGGGTCTCCTGCACTGCAGGCAGACACTTTACCGTCTGAGCCACCAGGGAAGTATGCAACCATAAATTATGTAAATGATGATAAGATTAACAGACATATTTGCATGTCTATGCATAGCTAATCCTGAATGGACTTGTAAAACCCTAGAATTATTGGCTATCTCTGGTTCAGGGAGCTGAGTGGATAGGGGACAGGGAGCTATAGTTTCTGTCCCTCGCAACATGAAAAGTCCTCTTTGACTTGTTTGTTTAACCCTCAGCATTTCCCCATTACTGTTGGGATTAAGTCCCAAATCCTTCTTGTGGTCTGCAAGATGCTTTGTCACAGGACTCCTACCTCCCTCCCCTGCCTCTTGTTCAGCTTCTTTTCCTCTTGGCTTGGTCTTCTTTCATTTCCTCAAACATCATTCTTCTCATCTCATGGCCTTCACAGATGCTATTCCTCTGCCTGGAATACTCCTCCTCTCTGCTTTCACTGCCCTAATTCCTAGTGATCCTTGAGGCAGCAAGTTTGAGACCCCTTCATCAATGTGAATTTTTCTACCTCCCCAGTCTAACGTAGGGCCCTGATAGATGCTCCCATGGCATCGTAAACTTCTCTTTCTATAGTAAACACTGAATTGCAATTAATTGCAACAGAAACACTTTGTTTGAGGTCTGTTTTCCTTTCTGAGTCACAAGCTAATGTCTGTCTTGGTTACTTCTGTATACATGCATAGTACAAAGCAGGTGCTCATAAGCACTTGTGAAAGGAAGCAAAGAAAGAAGGAATGAAGGTGGTTGGGGGAGGAAGTGGGGAAGGTAACACATAAAGGAAAGATGAAGGAAGGGAGAAAGGAAGTAACAACCAAGACAGTAAAGCTCACTGTGAAGTGCTATCCCTGTATGTTCATCATTAGAATTCACATCTTATGAAAATTGGGTATTGTGGTTAATTGCTTAGTGAAAAATAAAATTATCACCACCAGTGAATTTTTGTTTTACTTTAGCCTGCTGCTGCTGCTAAGTCACTTCAGTCATGTCAGACTCTATGCGACCCCATAGACGGCAGCCCACCAGGCTCCCCCGTCCCTGGGATTCTCCAGGCAAGAACACTGGAGTGGGTTGCCATTTCCTTCTCCAATGCGTGAAAGTGAAAAGTGAAAGTGAAGTCGCTCAGTCGTGTCCGACTCTTAGCGACCCCATGGACTGCAGCCTACCAGGCTCCTCCGTCTGTGGGATTTTCCAGGCAAGAGTAGAGTACTGGAGCGGGGTGCCATTGCCTTCTCCATTACTTTAGCCTAGAATCATGTTATTCTGAATTTTTCTTCTTTTACCACTGAGGGGCAGTAGCTTTTCACTCAGAAGGTACTGATTTCTATCTTTTATGGGTGGGAAAATGTTTTAATACATACACATTAGGGCTTTAGGCTATTTTAACTAGTCCATATATTTTTACATTGATGTTGCTGTGTCTAAATATAAATCATATGGTTATTTGACTGCATTTAGAATGAATCAAACTTCTTCCCCAGCCTCCAAGACCCTGAAGGAGCTCGTCTCCCTTGGAGGCCTTGTCACTCATTATTTCTTCCTAGAATGCCATCCTCATTCAGGTTTCTGTTCCAATGTCAGCAACTCAGAAAGGGCTTTCCAGATCTTTCCATCTAAATTAGCTTCACCCAGGGGCCAGATGGGTTTTGTTAGGTCCAAATTTGAGGAAGAGAATGCAAAATTATGAATATAAAAATCCATAGAATAGTAAACACTTACTTAGAAAAAAATCACAACAAAGGACACAGCAAAAAGACTGAAGCCTGAAGAAGAACATGTAATTTTAATAATTATCTGCCTGACATAATATGTTTTTACCCTACAATTTTGGGTATATACTCTTTGGTTACCTCTCCATATGACAGTAATGGTGTGGTATTATTTTCTAGTTGGTGAATAAGAAGATAATCCAGTCTTTGGTAAAATATCACTGATTGAAATGTGTTTTTATGATTTATAGTACAGAAAAGTTGTTCTTTGCTTTCTCTACTCATTATTTGCAATAACATGTTAAGTTTTAGGATTGCTATCAAAATTTTAGAGGGCTTTGCAGGTGGCTCAGTGGTAAAGAATCTGCCTGCCAATGCAGGAGATGCAAGTTTGATCCCTGGATCAGGAAGATCCCTGGGTCAGGAAGATCCCCTGGAGGAGGGCATGGCAACCCTACTCCAGTATTCTTGCCTGGGAAATTCCGTGGACAGAGGAGCTGGGCGGGCTACAGTCCACAGGATTGCAAAAGAGCTGGTCATGACTTAATGACTAAACTAAAACAATAAAATTTTAGCAGTCTCTACTAGGTTTTTTTTTTGTATATGGGCTCTAAGAAGTGATTTTGTTTCCAGGTGTGTGGTGTGTGTGCATGCGTGTGCCTTCACACTAGCCTAGCATCACAGTTCCTCCAGGGGCTTGAACTGGGCCTGCACGGATGAAGAGCTCTGAAACTTAAGTTGCATTATGTTGGAGTCAATGCCCCTCAACTCCACTCCTCAATTACTTGTTATCACTTCCCTTGGCTTTCATTTTCCTCAACACTAATCACAATCTGAGCTTATCTTATTATGCGCCAACTGTTTGCAGATGGCCTGCCCCCACTGCCATGGAGCTGACAGGGAACACAGGCCCCTGACTGTTCCGCTGGGCCCCCAGAGCCTCCCACAGGCTTGGCTTAGGAGAGGGGCTCAATGTTTGTTGAATGAATGAGTGAAAGAAAGTTACTCATGGATTTGATGTTAATCTCTCAAATTTGTTCTTGGAATTTATGAATGTTGATCTCTCATAAGAGCCACTTTAATTAAGCTTGATGGTGTAGCAAGTGTTAGGAGCACCAATTCTGTTAATAGGGTAATTTTCTGAAATGGCAGTTTTTACCCATTATCACGATGTATACATTTCTTTGACTAGAAATTTCAAAAGAGTATAGCCAGATTCTTTAGAATTTATGTGGGACTCAATTCAGTTCAGTTCAGTTGTTCAGTCTTGTCCGACTTTTTGTGACCAGATGGACTGCAGCATGCCAGGCTTCCCTGTCCATCACCAACTCCCAGAGCTTACTCAAACTCATGTCCATTGAGTCAGTGATGCCATCCAATCATCTCATCCTCTGTTGTCCCCTTCTCCTCCCACCTTCAATCTTTCCGAGTGTCAGGGTCTTTACCAATGAGTCAGTTCATCGAATCAGGTGGCCAAAGTGTTGGAGTTTCAGCTTCAGCATCAGTCCTTCCAATGAATATTCAGGACTGATCTCCTTTAGGATGGACTGGTTGGATCTTCCTTGCAGTCCAAGGGACTCTCAAGAGTCTTCTCCAATACCACAGTTCAAAAGCATCAATTCTTCAGCACTCAGCTTTCTTTATAGATCCATAGTATAACAGCTTTCTAACTTCCTTGCTCTATTATAGTGTAAAAACAAAGTAAGAGAGGTGACACTCTCACACATTTTCAAGTTATTAATTTTTTAAATCAGTGTATATATTTTAAAATTTGCAAAGGATGTCATTATTAACTTAGTATAAATTGATACCTTAAAAAGCCAACTGTATTAATTGGAAGCAAAATACCAAATCAGTTTGATTCCTGTCTTTATCCCTTTAAGAAATGCATTAATAAACTCTTCTTAGATAGTAGAAAATATTATAAAGTTTGTCTTTCTTCCTTAAATCTGTATTCTCATTCTACTCCTCCTCGCCCCACAGTGTCATTTATTTTTATGTCTGAACATCTTCTGTAGATAGACCCATCAAATTTTCTACCACAAAAACATGTTTATACATTTAAATGTAAGTTTGTAAAGTTTCTGCTGTAATAACAAGCTCAAAATATTTAACATTTCTTTTAGATTGAGTTATTATTACTATTGTTATTCAGGTGATCAAAAGATAAATTTTGATATGTAATTATGAAAAGTAAAATGTTACTAGAAATATATTTCTTTATTAAATGAGTTGAACTGGTTTTTCAATTAGCTTATGTATGCACGTTTGAATATTATTTATTGGTAGGATGAGGCAGAGTTTAGCATCAATTCTATGCCTACTTACTCTTTTATAGACTTAAGTTCTGAGAAATCTTATTCAAATAAGTAAGCAGATGGGAAAGAATATTTTGTTATAGCTTGCTTGCTAAGTCACTTCAGTCGTGTCCGACTCTGTGTGACCCCATAGACGGCAGCCTACCAGGCTCCTCCATCCCTGGGATTCTCCAGGCAAGAACACTGGAGTGACTTGCCATTTCCTTCTCCAATGCGTGAAAGTGAAAAGTGAAAGGGAAGTCGCTCAGTCGTGTCCGACTCCTCGCGACCCCATGGACTGCAGCCCATCAGGCTCCTCTGTCCATGAGATTTTCCAGGCAAGAGTCCTGGAGTGGGGTGCCATCGCCTTCTCCGTTTGTTATAGCACTATTACTCAATCCCCTGGATACCTTCCAAGTTTTACATCAGAAATTATACAGTGCTATATCACCAGGAATTATTATTATTAATGCCCTGCTAGCTAACATATCCTACCTCAGTTACACTAATAGCAAAGAATTAGGAACCAGCTGACTTGCAAAAATATTAATCAACCATTAAAGTCATTTACTTTTTCAGCACCAGTGTTTAGGAATCTCCCTGTGTTTGGGGTTTCAGATGTTTTGACATCTCAGGATAATTTTAGGTTTTACAATTCAGTGTAGAAAGATTTGGGATGAGTGAAAGGTGTGCTTTAAATTTGTTTTTGATAGGGGAAGTGATTATTAGAGGAAAGGTGGAAGGAGCACTCACAAATACCTGGACCACAGGTGTGTTTTTAGACAGAATTATTGTCCACACCAGTATTCTTGCCTGGGAAATGCCCCTGACAGAGGAGCCTGGCAGGCGGCAGTCCATGGGCTTGCAAGAGTCAGACATGACTTAGGGACTAAACCTCCACTATTGTACAAAACAGTCCTTTCAAACTCAAGGTGAGGATCTGAAATTGATTTTCTTAAAATCACCTCTGTCTGTGCAGGGAAGAGAAAAGTCCTGGAATCACATTACGGTTGAAAGATCGTTCGTGTGAACCTATTTCAGAATCAGCTTTTGCGGTGTGCTTTTCAACGGTCACACCACTTGCCCCTTGCGCCTCTGTGATGGGACCCAGTTGTCCTCACACCACACGCTCTACCAGGTCCTTCTCTCTTACAGCAAGTAGAGCTTTTCGTTTTTTAAAAAAGCTGAGATTTTAAAAAATTATCATTTAAAAATTTATTTTATTGAAGTGTAATTTACAATGTGGTGTTAGTTTCTGAAGTACAGCAAAGTGATCCAGTTATACATCTATACATCTTTTTTTATATTCTTTTCCATTATGGATTATTACAGGATATTGAATATAGTGCCCTGTGCTATATAGTAGAGGCTTGTTGTTTATCCATTCTACATATACTCATTTATATCTGCTAATATATCTGCCTCCCCACCCTGCTACCCCTTGGCAATGACAAGTCTGTTCTCTATATCTGTGCTTCTGTTTCTGTTTAATGAATAAGTTCATTTGCATCATTTCTTAGATTCCACATACAAGTGATCTCATATGATATTTATGTTTCTCTCTCCGACTTACTTCACTTCTTCTGATAATCTGTAGGTCCATCCATGTTGTTGCAAATGGCATTAAAAAATGCTCAATGTAACTTAGCTTGTAAAGCTCCAGCAACTTTGGTCAAGACCAAAACATGAATAATCTGTAGAGGGAAAAGAATATTAGGCTCTGGAATTACACCATATAAACTTCTAAAATATGCAGTTTATTCTCAGGATCTATTTAACCAGGACCCTCACAATTGACAACTGTGGTAAGAGTCTTTAAGGGTGACCAACACAATATTTACAAGCAATTGGTAAGATTAAGATTCTTTATAGTCACATCAGGGCTTCCCCGGTGGCTCAGATGGTAAAGAATCCACCTGCAATGCAGGAGACCTGGGTTTGATCCCTGAGTTGGGAAGATCCCCTGGAGAAGGGCAAGGCTAGCCACTCCAGTATTCTGGCCTCTCCAGGGGAGCAAACAGAAGTCTACATTCCATGGACTGTACAGACCATGGGGTCACAAAGAGTCGGACACAACTGAGCGGCTTTCACTATAGTTGAATCTACCAAGCAGAGTAAGTAGATAACACACTCTTATAAAAACAAACTAAAATTAAAACACAAATTTGGTGACTCAGTTTCAATTTATCTAGAAAACATTTATTAAGAGTCTACCATGTGCCAATAATGTACTGGCTGCTAGGGATTTGAATTGATTTTAAACTACTTAGTTTATCGCAGGAAGGCGTGCACATGTGATTTAGAGTGGCAGGTGACAGGGCCACCTCTGGCTTAACTCCTGCTCTATCCTTTCGGTCTACGTGTCTTTAGGCAAGCCTCAGTGTCCTCTTCTGGAAAATGTAAATAAAAATATGTAGTTCCTAGTGTTACTGTGGGGCTTCAGGAGATAGGTAATAAACACTCAAGAAATGGTAGTTATTTTTATCACTATTTTTATTCCCTCCTCCACCCCAGCACCTGGCATGGTGTCTGCACTTAGGGGTAGACACTCAATAAATGCTATGGAGTCAACGAATGAGTGCACAAATAACAAATATTTTGACACACTACTCTATCTGTAAACAAAAGAACTACATGGTGAGCAGAACAGGTTATTCTCAAAGGTACAATTTTAGTTACAATATTTAGTAATTTCTAATGTCAAGTACTTTTCAAAATATTTCTTTATCCATTTTATTACTCAATTAAGTCATAGATCTCACTTTCAGAAAGCTTCCTGTGTATTTAAACATTTTTTCCATCAAGTTTTTTTTTTCTTCAGCAGTCTGCAGGATGAGAATTATGATAGAAGAATTAGAAATCACACAAAATGAGTCCTAGGAAATCCATAGAAATTCCATATCCAAATCCAAATCCAAAAATTCCATAGAAATAGTTAGATCCAGTGGGAAAAGCACTTCACATTTTTGAAAATTCCCAGGTGGGAATGGGCAACCAAGACATCATGTCTTGTTGAGAGCTTAAAGGACCATGGAGGACATATTATTGTTAGAGCATTTTTCTTGTGCCAGTTTGGGGGCTGGTATGGCTGCACCAAGGGGGCAATTCTTCTCCTTTCTAAGATGAAGAGTCCGAGTTCCAGTTCCAGGGTCTTTCCTTGGATCCCCTTCTGTTTGCTCCCCCCTCCCTGCCTCTACTTTCATTGCTCTGATGATCCTCTCTAGGACAACAACAATGTATTGATGTGAATGCTGGAAGCCAGAAGGACTGACATCTGGGATTGCTCGCCTTTATTGCAAAACAGCATTGTTGGGATCCCACATCCTGTATTGCTTAAGCTTTGGTTATTTTAACATATTCATTACATTGACCTGAATCCTATTCCTTGCTCTTAATCCTTCAAAAGGATATTGTTATTAAAATTTGGAAACGTAAAGAAAGTCTAGGTACTGGAGAGCAGATTTGTTAATTAATCACTCTACCTAGTTCCATTAATCCAGTCCAGAGTGTGCTTGAGGAAATATACTTTAAAGTCTCCTTTAAAGTAAATGTCATCAGTTCTAATTATACTTCCTTTCACATGCAAAATTTCTTTTAAACCATTCTTTAGGTTGGGTTAGTACTTTAGGTAATGTTGGTACTTCCCAACTCATGTCCTGTTGAAAAACTTAAGCCCAGCTACTGAATTGTACAAGAGAAGAATTAGGAGTTTGTTTTGTTCTCTTTCTTAGCTCTGGTTTTCATTCCCAGCATGTCTACTCCTACCCACAAATCTAAGGCTACAGTCTTTCTCTCTAAAACATATTTCTGCCCACAGTGTACCCACTGGTTAATTTCCATAGCTCTGATTCATCTTGACAGTCACATGCTTCCGACAGGTGAGTACCTCCAGGCGGTCACCTGGAGTAATTTTTCTGTAATCACACGTATGTTTCATGATGGTGCTGCGTATCACCCTCATTTTCTAAGCATAAGACATGACAGACAGAATTCTGGGTTTTCATCCTAGCCCATTAAGGTATGTATACTTTTCTCCCCCGTTTCTTTTCATGTGTCTTAGCAATCATTTTTTAGTTTTTCTAACCTTCTCAATGTTCTTCCAGATATTTTGTTTTCTCTGTGGGCTTTACCTCTCTTCTGGTTTGTAATGTAGTAACGTGTTGTTCTGGTAATATATTAGTCAAAGATGATTTCTTTGGGAGTCATATAAATAAAGCAAATAATGAACCATGAAACCTGTAGTGGAAAATGTGGAAGTTACAGGAAGAAAACTAATCAAGCAGGAACAAGCTGGGTCAAGGCTGGGTTTAGGGCTGGCTATATTTAGGTAGAGGCTTCCCAGGTGGCCTGAGTGATAAAAGAACGCACCTGCCAATGCAGGAGACATAAGAGATGCAGGTTTGATCCTGGGTTGGGAAGATCCCTTGGAGGAGGGCATGGCAACTCACTCCATGTATTCTTGCCTGGAGAATCCCAGGGACAGAGGAGCCCCACGGGCGGGCTACAAAGATTTGGAAACGACTGAAGTAACTTAGCATGCATACATACTTAGGTAGAAGGAGTGTGTCTTTTAGTTTCTTCTCTCTGTTGCATCTTTCTTTCTTTCTCTCTACCTGCAGCATCCATCCCTCAGCCTCTCAGGAGCTTAGTATTTTTCATGTCTCCCAGTTTCTAGTTAGGAAGAAAAGCAACCATGGAGGACAACCCCTGAGGTGTCATCCATACTCACCGTGTCTCTGCCTGTCATACATCTGACTCCCTCATCCACAGGGTGGCAAGCTGGGAGCCATTATTAGATTAGATGACTCACAGCCCAGCCATAGTTGTTTGGATCAGGAGAGAACATTGAATCAAACTGTCAATCAGATCCTGATTCACTTGAAAACTTCAAGTTTGATCCAAAACTCTCCCCATCCTCTCAGCACACATGAGGCTCGTGGCCCCAGCGACTTGTGTGTGAATCTGTGTGTTTGTGCACGTGACTGATGGAGGAGTGCACTGTTCTCTCACAGAAGCCCCACTTGTTCCACAGTGGACCCTTCTAGCACGTGGAGAGGAAGCAGAAGAGGGAGGTGTCTCCTGAGGTGAAGAGGTCTCCTCACTCCAGGTGGCACTCTTTAGGAATTCAAGTCCAAACAGGCCTAGAAAGAAGCCTGTGAGAGGTCTGGTGACTCCAGGCCTGAAGTCTCCCCCCATCATTCCTCTGCACCCAGAGCCCCTCTGTTTCACCCCTCGATGGTCCTTGACAAGCCTGCCACCTCCGATCATATATCTTCTGTGGTCCCAACTCTGGGGTCTAGGAGGAGGTGAGGGGGCTCATGCTCTATCATGAGGGTCTGGGAAACTGCGAGTGTGTCCACTGCACCACCCCCAACCCCACTCCACCTTCTGATCCCACCATCATATCTTGGGCTTCCATGCTTACTCCCCTATTGGTATCTGAGGTGGATCAGCAAGACCAGTGCTCACCAGTCATGCAAAGAGGGCCTGGGTTGTCAAACTTCTCTTTCTTTTTAGACACCCATCAACTTGGAGTGGTTCTATTGAGTTCCCTTCCCTCAACTTTGGATAGGAGGCCAGTCCTGAGACCAGAGTCTCTCTTGTCAAACCTTGTCTTTTCTCCCCAGAGGAGAAGTCCTCCTCTTAGACCTTCTCATGATAGAACCTGGCAAACCAGCCTAGTCTCTCCAGCCCCTGGGAGGGCAGAGGTCTCTAGTTAGCAACTGGTCCTTCTTTATTTCAGCTCCAAGCCTTTCATAACTTTTCTCAATACAGCACAGACTCTGCTATGATCCCTGTGTTATTCTGCTAATATGAGTGGGAGGACTAGGTCTCAACCAGAAATGCACACTGGACTTCCCTGGTGGTCCAATGGTTAAGACTCCACTGCATTTCCCTGCACTTCCACTGCAGGGCATGTGGCTTCCATTCCCTGATCGGGGAACTAAGATTCCATATGCCACACAGTGAGACAGACAGCAACAACAACAAAAATCCCAAACAAAACACAACCACAACAAAAACTCAAACAAAACAAGACCAAAAAATGCACACCATCCTGCTACTATAAATGGAGTCTTGTTCCTACATTTGTAACTTTTCCTGATGACATGCACTTGGTAAGATTATTGCCTAAAGAAGTAAGTGTGTCTCCCAAAGGAATGACTCTTTCTGGGATTCTTCAAACCCCACCAGCTTAGGGCCTTTTTATGTTAGACTAGTCCTCCAGAGAAAGCGAGTGGTTTTGTGATTTTCCTCTAGCTGAGTTCGCAGCTTCCTTGTAGGAATAGACAAAGTGTGTAGTGGGGTTGCAAAGAAGGAAGGAAGTGAAGGTACAGGTCAGAAAGTGGTTAAAGCAAAGATCCGTGAGGCTCAGAAGGTGGAGCACCGAGTGGCTCTGCACCCTGGCCACTCATTGGAATCAACGGGGAAAGCTTGGGCAATAACTATGGTTGTATCCCTCCCCCAGAGCACCTGATGCCACTGATTAAGGCAGATTAGTCTTCCTGAGCTGCAGCAACTCCCCAGGTGATTCTAATATTTAGCTGAGGTTACAGAACACAACTGTATGCAAGGAAAAGAAGTGGAGTGAGATGGATGCTGGTAGATTGAAAAGAAAATGAGAATTCAAGATCTTGAAGATCCCAGATGTAGAGGGCTTAACTGAGCCCTGGATTCAGGGGGGAGGCTGCTCTTGTTACTGAAAACCCAAGTCCGTGTGCCCGACGCACAATGGGGTCAAACAATACCGAGACATCAGAGTTTGGAACAAAGTTTTATTACAGGGCCATGCAAGGAGATGGGTGGTTCATCCCTTAAAAACCCAAACTCCCTGAAAGCTTTTAGCAAAGCACTTTTCTAGGAAAGGTGAGGGACGTGTTTGGGTAGTTGCTGCAAACTTCTTGGTGTCACACCCTTTGTTCTTGAGGTCAGGTAATGCTACTCCTGTAAATCTCTGTCAGACAAATATTATTCTCTGTTCTGAAAAGAAACGGCAAGGTCCCGAGGACCTGTCATCCTCCAAGGTCCAGGTCCTGACTGAGAGGAGGCAGATCTCAGTTGGCAGCTCCCTTAAGCCCAGGTCCCCAGGCCCTACCCTGCTCTCATCAACCAAAGGAGCCAGGCACCCAACCCAGCTGGCCCTCAGGCTCCTCAGGCCACCAAAACTGGTGTGTGTGGAGGGGGGTGGGCAGGTCCCACCGACTGTGACCCAGGCAGACAGCAGGGTCGCAGAGACAGGGATGGGAAGAGGTTCACCACTGCCCCGAGGCCTGGACTCCACCAGTGGGCTGGAGCCCTGCAGGACACAGCCCCTAGCCTGTTCCCTGGGTCCCCCAGCTCACCTATTGGCCCAAGGCCGGGGAACAGACCGGAGGGCCCCAGGCAGAAGGCCAGGATCTGGCCCTTAGCTCACTCTCCACCTGACCACTGGTCACCACTACCCTGACCATTGTGGGGATTGGTGTGTGGGCCATTAACGGCCCCGCATTCGCAGCTGGCTGCTTGTGGGCGTGGCCCACGGCAGCACCAGCCAATGGCTGAGCCGGACCGATTGTCTGGTCACAGGTGTGCAGTCCTGAGCTGCAGCAATGGCTGCCTTTCCGAGGGCTGTCCTTGCGGCGCTCTGGTACCATTCAGAGAGCAAGACGTCAGGCCTGAAGGTAACCCTGGGTTCCAGGCGTGGCTGAGAGCAGTTCTGCAGAACCATGTGGGCGACGGGGCTGTCAGCTGAGTCGCCTTCATGGACTGTTGTCATTTTCTGACCGGAGGCTGAGGTTGCAGGGAAAGAGCCCTGTGAGGAGAGGCTAAAGCCCTTGCTGATGGTGGTGGGGCGACCTGGGGCCAGAGGTTGAAGGAACAAGGATGGGAAGCGAGGTGGGTGGGGGGTTGGAGGGCATGAACCTCAGAAGGAAGGGAGTGGGGGACAGTAACGGCTGGAAGTTGCAGTGGGGCGTTTAGAGGAGCTGTGAGTACTCGCTTCCCTGGCACCGAGTCTGGGAGAAGGGAGGTGTGAGGAAAACTCAGTTTTGCACCAGCAAGTCTTTCTTTCTTCTGTGTCTCCTTTACTCCTCACACGAAACCCTTCACTTCAACGCTTTTCTCCACACCAAGCAATTCTCTGTGACACCAGCTGGGATAAGGGTTGGGGATCCTACAGTTTCACTCGGTCCTGATACTGCCTTCTGGAGATAGGGTCAGATCCTACAGGGTAAGGCTTCTGTCCCACACGACTGCCCCCACACCCCCTTCAGATGTCAGTCGTAAGTCCAGGTTGTCACCTGTGCTTCTGGTGGATCGGCTATAAATTGGAGGTTTTCATGACTCCCTTGCCTCAAGCTTGATTAAATTGGTAGTGTGGTTCACAAAACTCAGAGAAACATGGTTACTGGTTTATTGAAGGATAAGATAAAGGAGACAGATGAAGAGATACACAAAGTGAGGTCAAGAAGGGTCCTGAGTGTAGGAGCTTGTGTCCTCGTGGAGCTGGGGCACGTCACTTTCCCAATGTGGACGTATTTACCAATCTAGAAACTCTCCAGACCCCCTTCTATAGGGATTTTTATAGAGGCTTCCTCATGAAGGCCTGATTACTTATTAACTCCATTTCCAGCCCCTTCCTCTCTCCAGAGCATGGGGGCTGGGAATGAAAACTCTAAGCTTCTAATCACAACTTGGTCTTTCTGATGACCATCTCTCATCTGGGAGCCACCCAGAATCCCTGCAATAGATGAACAGTCCCTGCTATAGAGTCCCTTCAATATAAAAGATGTTCCAGGTGCTCCTTTCACCTAAGAAATGACAGGTTTTCAGAGATTGTGTTCCAGGAACTGGGAGCAGAGAAAAAAATACAAATTTTCTATTATCTCCCCATAGGGAAATAGCAGTGTGCCCTAGACAGAGCTGTGACACAAGTGAGGTCTTAGAAAAGAGCCTGATTCTTCAATATTTCTGAGACTTGGTCTCCAGACTGTTGCAGATTTCTGGTAAAGTTTTTCAGAATCAAGCAAATAGGTTGTTTAGGATCCAGGACTTGGCCCGTGCTGTCCAGGGTTCACAAATTGACTTATTTCTGGCTCATTTTGTTCAGCCCACACCAGAGTGTGGGGAGGAAAAATGAAACCTAAATGTCTTTGCATGGAGTCTGGTCTCTTCAGTTTACCCCAGGTCCCACCTTTGGGCTTAAAATTGAGCTGCTTCCTACCCTCTCAGCCCCAAGCTTTTGTTTCTTTCAGTTCAGTTGCTTAGTCGTGTCGGACTCTTTGTGACCCCACGGACTGCAGCACGCCAGACTTCCCTGTCCATCACCAACTCCCAGAGCTTACTCAAACTCATGTCCATAGAGTCGGTGATGCCATCCAACCATCTCATCCTCTGTCATCCCCCTTCTCCTCCTGCCTTCAATCTTTCCCAGCATCAGGGTCTTTTCTAAGGAGTCAGTTCTTCTCATCAGGTGGTTTAAGTGTTGGAGTTTCAGTTTCAACATCAATCCTTCCAATGAATATTCAGGACTGATTTCCTTTAGGATGGACTGGTTGGATCTCCTTGCTGTCCAAGGGACTCTCAAGAGTCTTCTCCAACACCACAGTTCAAAAGCATCAATTCGTCTTTAGTTTATTATGAAAAATTTCAGAATATAAAAGTAAAGAGAATGTTATAATGAATCCCCCAATATTGTCTGAATCCCCATATACTATCCCCAAGACCTGAAGATTTTTGATGTTGGGACCCTGGTTGGGGAGAAAGACAATCCACTTCTTTGCAAAAGCTTTCCCTCTGGAGCTGCTTCACTCTCACCCCACCCTGACTTACTAGTCATTCTTTGTGTCTCTATTGAAGCAATGTCTTTTTATCTACTTTTCTACCCAAGTGTTCATGCTTCCCTGGTGGCTCAGATGGTAAAGAATCCACCTTCAATGTGGGAGACCTGGGTTTGATCCCTGGGTTGGGAAGATCCCCTGGAGCATAGCATGGCAACACACTCCAGTATTCTGGCCTGGAGAACCCCACAAACAGAGGAGCCTAGAGGGCTTCAGTTCACAGGGTCGCACAGAGTCGCACACGACTGAGCAACTAAGCACAGCACAGCACACAGTTGTTCATACCTACTTGTTGAACACCTCACATGTGCCAGGCCCCCCCGTAGGCACTGGAGTCAGTGAAGTGAAAGTCACTCAGTCGTGTCCGACTCTGTGAACCCATGGACTGTATAGTCCATGGAATTCTCCAGGCCAGAATACTGGAGTGGATAGCCATTCCCTTCTTCAGGGGATCTTCTGGATCCAGGAATCGAACTGCAGTCTCACACATTGCAGGCAGATCCTTTACCAGTTGAGCCACAAGGGAAGTCCTAGAAATACTGGAGTGGGTAGCCTCTCCCTTCTCCAGCGGATCTTCTGGACCCAGGAATCGAACCGGGGTCTCCTGCATTGCAGAGAAGAAGGCAAAACGAACAAGGTGCTTGTTCTCAGAGGACTTTCAGCACAGGATGGAGGAGACAGACAATATAGAACCAGTCAATCAATCAACAGGTCTGTAAAGTGCTATGAAGGACAAAAGTAAGGTAATTTGACAGAGCATCTAGTCAAAGTGTAAGGGAAGGCAGGATTGGGGTAGTTGGAGCACTTCAGGTGTTCAGGAGGCACCCTGAAAGGGTGGCATTTGATCCAAGACATGAAGTTGCAACCATGTGAAAATCTAAAGGGTACCATGCTCCAGACAGAAGGGACAGCCAGTGCAAAGGTACTGAGGTAGAAGTGAGCTTAGGGGCTGTTGGAGACGTTTCTCAGGGCTTCCTTGGGGCAATTTGGCTCTCCTCAGTGCTGGCTTAAGTGACTTTTCTCTGTGCCTCCATAGCATCCACTGTGACATTTGTTATAGCTCTTAGTTCCTTTGGTGAATTCTTGTCTGTCTCCATCACTGGCCTGAGGCTGACCAAAGGCAGGCTGGTATTATTTTCATTTTTGTATTTCCAGGTGCTCAGCTGTGTCTGGCTCACAGATGGTGCTCAACAAATATTTGAAGCAGCATATGTGCTTGGAGGCAAAATGAATATGGGAATCTAGGCCCCTGGGTTCTAGACTCAAATTTGGAAGTAACAGGTACATCTCAAACATTTTCAGCTCCTAAAATTTTCTCTATATGTCTGAGAGACAACACTGAAATATTTTTGCAGTTATTCAAGTTTCCTTCTTTCTAGCAGGGGTCTCCCAAATGTGCATTTGTTTTTTCATTCATCAGGTATTTATTGAGCTCTTATTACATCCAAGGCATTGTTCTAGGCATGTGGGTATGGAAGTAAACAAAGCCAAGTCTCAGAGGAGCTTGTATTCTAGTCTGTGGGGAGAAGATGAAAAAACACATATTTTTTGAGGGGAAAAAAAAAGTATGACAAGTGGTGATCCATCGATGAAAATAAGCAGAGTAAGGGGGATAGAGAGAGCAGAGGGTGCACTGATGTTTTGTATGGGGTGGTGAGGGCAGACGAGTCACTGTTAGGTCCTTTGGGGATCAGAAGCCAACAGGACATAGAACTGCAAGGTTCAGGGGTCAGGTGGGGTGGAAATGCTCATGGAAGTTAAAGGGGAGAGGGAGCAGGAATGACAGGTGGAACCTTCAGACGGCAATGCAGGTCTGGCACCGGTGAAAGGGGAGGATGAAGAGGAGAGAGGACGGGGCTGAGGTTGAAGCTGAGTTGTGATGAAGAGCCAAAAGTGCCTTGGTCCACTCCAGGGTGAGTACTGGAGAGAGCACTGTCCTCTGTGGTCCTTTGTTCAAGGTCGTCCTTTGTCAGGTCAATACATCAGGCATTTATGCCCTTGTACCACTCAGATACCAGGCACAGGTTGTCCCAGGAAAGGTCTGACCTTGAACAAAGAGGCCATCTGCAGCTTTGACCCTGAAGGAGCTGGGCACTCTGGTCATGTAACCCAGAGCAGGGCACCCTGTCCTTCCATGAAAGAGCATCTGAGAGGCAAAACTCAGTGTCTGTGACAGGAAGCAACTGAATCGGGGAGTGACATGATCTACTTAGCTTTTAAAAGAATCATTCATGATCGTCTGTGGAGATTAGGTCTGCGAGAGCCTGTGGAGGAAGCGCAGTGACTGCTAAAGATGGGCTGAAAATGGACATGCGAGGAAGAGAGGAGTCAAGGATTTTGACTTGAACAAAATCTTAGAATATGGAGCTGCTGTGTTGTAATCTGGCAGATTCTGGGGGTGGGTCACATTTATGGGGAAATGGGAAGATGAGATGAGGGCCTGGTTTTCAGGTACGGGCTGCAGCACCTCGGACATGAGGGCTCTGGGGAATGTTTTTATGGGATACCTGCCTATATAAGCCATCTTATTTTTAAAACGTATGTGATTTAAAATATGTTTAAAAATGTATGGGCCCATGTGATTTAGAACAGTGCATTGAAAAGCAGTCCTTCTGTGAAGATAACCATCTCCTCCTCCTGAGGAATAGGAGCCCTCTCTCCTTGTTCTTCTTTGGCAAATGTACTGGTTTCATATCTTCCATTGAGATAAAAAGAAAGCAGCGCTATTCTTGCTCTGAATGCCATGGTTCTTTGGAAACCGTTTGTGTTGAATAATAAGATCTTGTGTCTGCGGCTCCCTAATATCACTGATTTAATGCTGGTTACTTCCGTTTTCCTGGCACTACACCATCCGCGGTGCGGCCAGTGAATAGCGGCTTCCTCGCCTGTTGGGAGGTGAGTGCTGTGCTTTGTGGACAGTGACCCCGAGTGCACGTCTCGTGTGGGAACGCTGAATGATAGTTTCTTTTGTGGTGAATTTTCTGTCGGGAATGTAGCTTAGAGGAAGGCCTCTTCCAATGATATGGTTAAGCCCTACACAGCGCCTTCCTAGAATATGACCTCTCGCAGCGTTGACTGTGCCCTCCCCCTTCCACACCTCCGCAGGAGGCAGTGCTAGAAGAGAGGTGCCATTCACCTGGGGACCCCCATCCCTCATCTGGCACCGCTTCATACCAACCTGGGAGGCCATGCCAGGGCTGCATCCATCAGAGACCAAGGGGTGTGGACGGGCGCAGCCTGCTGACCTTGTGGAGCAGTGTCTGGGAGTTCGTCGGAGGCTGAGGCATGGCCACCTCTGGAGGAGCCTGTGGGGCGGGGTGACCCCTGAGCGGCAGGGGTGGTGAGGAGGGAGTGGCCGTGTCTGAGGATGGATGCTCAGGTCAGAGAGCACCTGTCTTTACCCCGGCTGCTGCTGCTGCTGGGACCAGATGCCATGATCTTAGTGTCTTTAGTTTGCTTTGTTTGCTGCCCCCTGAGGCTGTGTCCCCTCACCCCTACCTTGGGCTGAGGCCAGAACCCCCACAGATGACAATGAATGCAGGTTCCCATAGGCCGCTCAAAGCGAGGGCTGACGGTGAACCTCTGGTGGCGGCCCAGAGTCCAGAACTTGTCGTGTGTCTGACATGAGCCGCATACAGTCTCCTCTGTACTGGGCAGCCCAGCCTCACCTGTTCAGAGACACTGCACCCTCCAGCGGGAACGCTCCTGTCACCGGGTGCCCCTCCTGGAACTGAGGCCAATGAGAGTCCCACGCCTCCATGGAGCACTTGGTCGGTGCCAGACAGGGACGAAGTGGGGGACATGGGAAAAGAGGTGTAGATTGTCACTGAGCACCTCAAAGGAGAGAAGCCAGGACTGGGTCCTATGCCAACGTGTCCAGGCTGGGTGCCCTTCCAAATGGCACCACTGGCCCTGAGCATTCCTAACCACTATAGAGGGGCGTAGAAAATTTTGAGGAAGGTGTCTCCGGTGACCAGAACCCATGCAGACCAGGTCAAATAGATTTGGGGAACTCTCCCTGGACAACCACAGGAAGGGGCTCAGGGCGGCGATCTACTTGGGTCTAAACATCAGGTTGATATCAAGGGCATGTTCTTGGGCATGGTCCAGGCTGGAGATACAAATCTGGGGATAGTCAAGCTTCTGGGAATGACTTTATGAAAGGAAAAAGTTCTGAGGCTTGTAGCTTCCAGACTTCATCATGTTATTATAACACATGAGAAGACAGTTCTCTCTTTGCTAGGGAGATGAAGAACTCTAAACAAGAATTAACCACTTGATGGTTTCTAGAATTTCCGTAGCTTATGCTTATGCCATCCTACAAAGACCTCTGAGTCCTGAAAACAGAAACAGTTCATAATGTGAACAACCACAGGCCCAAATCTCCCTAGGAAGCAGGTACCTATGGGGAAAAGTGACATTTTCATTTCCAGTGCCAGGCTGATTCTAGCCTAATAACATTTTCCCTGCCCCCTGAGCAGTGTTGTTTGTTTTCGTCTGCTATCTGTTTAGTCAGCAACTAAGTCTGCTGGAAACATGCCACTCGTGGCACTCAGTAAATATTTGTTGACAATGATGAGGCTGTTGCTATTAAATCTCTGATACCTTGCTTTAAAAACTCCACAATTTTATGTTTCTAATTTGATGGTATAGATGGGACTTCCCAGATGGCGCTAGCGGTGAAGAATCTGCCTACCAGTGCAGGACATGCAAGAGACCCATGTTCAGTCGCTGGGTTGGGGAGATTCCCTGGAGGAGGAAATGGCAACCCACTCCAGTATTCTTGCCTGGAGAATTCCATGGACAAGAGGAGCCTGACGGGCTCTAGTCCATGACGTTGTAGAGAGTTGGACACAACTAAGCACGCACACGCACGCGCGCGCACACACACACACGCGCGCACACACACGCACACACACACCCCTTTCAGATGAGAAAACTGGAGTTCAGAGAAGTAGGGTGATTTATTCAGCACTGCAAATGAGGTAGGGCAAAGCTAGGGCTTGCACCCAGAATTCTTGATTTGAAATTTATTTACTGCTTTTTGTACTACATTGCAGAAGTGTTTGGGGGGGGGGGGCGTAGAAATGTCTGTGTTCCACTCAGCCAATTCATATGCTGAGACGTTAACCTTTCCAAAGAACAGTAAAATCTCATTAAGTCAAAATAATTGGAAAGATGGCCAAGCTGAATTGGGGGAAAAGTTTGAACTATTTTCAAAGATATTCAGCCTTTTCCTTTCAAGGCCATGTAGTAAACTGGAACGAAAAACCGCAGAATGGGGCCAAATAGAGGTCTCACTGAACCTGCGTGAAGGAACAAATAGGAATCATTTTTAAAATGGTACATTAGCAGCTTGCATATAAGTGATGACTGCTAAAAGTATTTTAGGCATTTGGGGAAATAAATTTTTGTTAAAAGTATGCTGTTTCCCTTGAAAATGTGCTTCATGTAAAAATATACATGGGGAACATTCACGAATCTGTCACTCAAAGCATGTGATAAAATGATTGTGCATCTGATTTAGTGGCATATAAAGTAACCTCTTCTGTTCGGCTGTGCGCGAATGGTCTGGCATTATTTCTGCAGCTCATAGCAGCACAAATGATGACATCTGTCTCTCTCACTTTCCACCCCCTAAATTTTTCATCTCCAGGGCCAGCAGAGCCTCCAGCTGCTTGAAAACTGGAAGCATTTTCTAGCTCTTCCTTTCCCTCACCACGCTCCCACCAGTTTTGGCCAAATGACCCTGTTCTTCCTGTCACCATCTGTGAGAAGTCTGTATTTGGCTGCCTTTCAGTCGTTTTCTGTTCAAACGCTAAACATTCATTTGTTCCCAAAGATGTTTAGAAACACTGGGCCTGGTTATCGCTAACTCTGTAGTTAACACATTCTCAGACAGACTACTCCTGAAGCACTTCCTGGGACTCTGTTTTTCTCTCTTCAAATTGACTCCTTCCCCCTTAATCGTGTAAGACTCAGGATTCTCCACCTGGCAGGTTACTCACGGAAGGTTCCAGACTGGCTGAGTGGATATTATTGACTAACAGGAAGGCTATTTGGGAAAACAGTCTGGGTAATGCTCTCAGCCAGCCAGTATGCTCAAAGCCGGGAACAGTGATCCCTAGGGAGAAAAAAAAAGAGGAGCTGGTTGGAGAGAGATAAAGCTTTCCGCACTGGGTGGGTTGTCCAGGATGTGAGTCAAAGATCCATGTATCTTAGGGAAAAACCGATCAAAACAAACAAAGGGCGCTACAGCTGCCTCTGCCATTCAATGTTATAGGTTGTTCAATGAAACAGCTCAAGTTCAAAGCACAAATATGGCTCCTCTGGCATTCCCAGCTGGTGCCTTGCTGCCCTCCTCTGGAGAAATTGGGAACTGACGCTTTGGATCCCTTCCTGTCCAGTTCTGTCTCCATTGTTGTTGCTGTTCAGATAGTTCCTAAGTCAAGTCTGACTCTTTGCAACACCATGGACTTGCGACACCAAGGACCAGGCTTCCCTGTCCTTCACCACCTCCCAGAGCCTGCTCAAACTCATGTCCATTGAGTCGGTGATGCCATCCAATCATCTCATCCTCTGTCGTCCCCTTCTCCTCCTGCCTTCAATCTTTCCCAGCATCAGGGACTTTTCCAATGAGTCAGTTCTTCGCATCAGGTGGCCAGAGTATTGGAGCTTCAGCATCAGTCCTTCCAATGAATAGTCAGGGTTGATTTCCTTTAGGATTGACTGGTTTGATCTCCTGCAGTCTAAGGGACTCTCAGAGTCTTCTCCATTTTAGGTCTGCATTGGCTTGGCTCCCTTACTCAAAGGCACTTTGCTACAGTATGAACAAGTGTCAGGCCACAAACTATGAACAGTTCAGTCAGTGAGTTTACACTGACTCTGAGTAATGCAGGGATCTTTCTTTCTTGGCAGGAGGCTGAACTCCTTAGTTTTGTGAACTGTCTGTCCTGGTTCCACTCTCCTTACACCAAGAATCCAAGCTAAAGCCATCTTTTCTGGCAGCCTTAGACTAACAAGTCCTTCCTGATTTGGCATCCTGCCTTTAGAATCTTATCCTTAAAAGGGAGAGTTTAGACTCTTGATCTCTAAGGTCTCTCTGGATTTGATTCCATAAAAATATCTTGACCAGTGAGAAATGTTGAACGAACCTTCCCTTTTAATGAACAAAACTTCTGGAAATAAAATGAATGTACTTGGTGGAGGGATGAATTAAAAAATATTTTTTCAAAATATGAGATATGCCACTAAGAGGCAGTGTTGATACACAGTTTCATTCCAGTGTAGCTTCAGTATATTTCCTTTGAGGGAAATATTTTTAAAATCAAAGGGTATTAAGAATAATTAGGAGTTACAATGTTTTGTGTGGCAGTAAAAGTTCTGGATAGAATATTAAAGGGGCATGCATCTTACACAGTGGTATTCAGTTGCCAAAAAGTTCCTTTGTGTTTTTCTGTACGATGTTATGGAAAACCCTGAACGAACTTTTTGGTCAACCCAATATAATAGTAGATTAAATAAAAGTATCTATCATCTATGAGTGAAAGTATTAAATACTGAACTGCTTTCAGAGTGATAGAAACTTGGTTAAAAAAAAAAAGGAGGGGGAAAGGACATTCACTCTTTTCTTATTTCACCTCAGCCACATGCACCTTTGGTTCTGTTTCTGTGCATTGGAGGATAAGAGGTGGATTTCTAATTCTCTTAGTAAGAAAATTCTGGAAATTTCTTTTCCCGTTAAATACTGCTGCCTTCTCCTTTAAAACTTAAGCATACTTCTGTCTTTTTAAAATAGAAACTGGGATATAGAAATTTCATATCAGATCAGATCAGTCGCTCAGTCGTGTCTGACTCTTTGCGACCCCATGAATCACAGCACGCCAGGCCTCCCTGTCCATCACCAACTCCCGGAGTTCACTCAGACTCATGTCCATCGAGTTGGTGATGCCATCCAGCCATCTCATCCTCTGTCGTCCCCTTCTCCTCTTGCCCCCAATCCCTCCCAGCATCAGAGTCTTTTCCGATGAGTCAACTCTTCTCATGAGGTGGCCAAAGTACTGGAGTTTCAGCTTTAGCATCATTCCTTCCAAAGAAATCCCAGGGCTGATCTCCTTCAGAATGGACTGGTTGGATCTCCTTGCAGTCCAAGGGACTCTCAGGAGTCTTCTCCAACACCACAGTTCAAAAGCATCAATACTTCGGCACTCAGCTTTCTTTATAGTCCAACTCTCACATCCATACATGACCACTGGAAAAACCATAGTCTTGACTAGATGGACCTTTGTTGGCAAAGTGATGTCTCTGCTTTTTAATATGCTGTCTAGGTTGGTCATAACTTTCCTTCCAAGGAGTAAATGTCTTTTAATTTCATGGCTGCAATCACCATCTGAAGTAATTTTGGAGCCCCCCAAAATAAAGTTAGCCACTGTTTCTACTGTTTCCCCATCTATTTGGCGTGAAGTGATGGGACCAGGTGCCATGATCTTAGTTTTCTGAATGTTGAGCTTTAAGCCAACTTTTTCACTCTCCTCTTTCACTTTCATCAAGAGGCTCTTTAGTTCTTCACTTTCTGCCATAAGGGTGGTGCCATCTGAATATCTGAGGTTATTGATATTTCTCCCAGCAATCTTAATTCCAGCTTGTGCTTCCTCCAGCCCAGCATTTCTCATGATGTACTCTGCATAGAAGTTAAATAAGCAGGGTGACAATATACAGCCTTGATGTACTCCTTTTCCTTATTTGGAACCAGTCTGTTGTTCCATGTCCAGTTCTAACTGTTGCTTCCTGACCTGCATACACTTTTCTCAAGAGGCAGGTCAGGTGGTCTGGTATTCCCATCTCTTTCAGAATTTTCCACAGTTTATTGTGATCCACACAGTCAAAGGCTTTGGCATAGTCAACAAAGCAGAAATAGATGTTTTTCTGGAACTCTCTTGCTTTTTCCACGATCCAGCGGATGTCGGCAAGTTGATCTCTGGTTCCTCTGCCTTTTCTAAAACCAGCTTGAACATCTGGAAGTTCACAGTTCACATGTTGCTGAAGCCTGGCTTGGAGAATTTTGAGCATTACTTTACTAGCGTGTGAGATGAGTGCAATTGTGTGGTAGTTTGAGCATTCTTTGGCATTGCCTTTCTTTGGGATTGGAATGAAAACTGAACTTTTCCAGTCCTGTGGCCATTGCTGAATTTTCCAAATTTGCTGGCATATTGAGTGCAGCACTTTCATAGCATCATCTTTCAGGATTTGAAATAGCTCAACTGGAATTCCATCACCTCCACTAGCTTTGTTTATAGTGATGCTTTCTAAGGCCCACTTGACTTCACATTTCAGGATGTCTGGCTCTAGGTGAGTGATCACACCATCGTGATCATCTGGATCATGAAGCTCTTTTTTGTACAGTTCTTCTGTGTATTCTTGCCACCTCTTAATATCTTCTGCTTCTGTTAGGTCCATACCATTTCTGTCCTTTACTGAGCCCATCTTTGCATGAAATGTTCCCTTGGTATCTCTAATTTTCTTGAAGAGATCTCTAGTCTTTCCCATTCTGTTGTTTTCCTCTGTTTCTTTGCACTGATCACTGAGGAAGGCTTTCTTATCTCTCCTTGCTATTCTTTGGAACTCTGCATTCAAATGGGTATATCTTTCCTTTTCTCCTTTGCTTTACGCTTCCCTTCTTTTCACAGCTATTTGTAAGGCCTCCTCAGACAGCCATTTTGCTTTTTTGCATTTCTTTTTCTTGGGGATGGTCTTGATTCCTGTCTCCTGTACAATGTCACAAACCTCCTTTCATAGTTCATCAGGCACTCTGTCTACCAGATCTAGTCCCTTAAATCTATTTCTCACTTCCACTGTATATAGCAAATTATGGAACAGAATCAAATACATCCAAGGTAGTCTTATTGGTTTTTTTAATAGCTGAAGAAATTAAGAGTTTCAAAGCAGCCATACCAATCCAAGAATGCTTAGAAAGAAGCATGAACTCTTTTCTAATACAATGAGTAGTCATTTATTCCAGTGATCTTACATCTTCAGGCTTGAGTTTTCAGAGTAGGTATTACCAGGAGAAAATATAGTTCTCAATCTAGGAAACCCTGACAGAGTTTGGAAAATCTCTTTTTCTTTATTAGACCTTTTTGTGCTCAGTCGCTTTCTCATGTCGGACTCTTTGTGACCCCATGAACTGTAGCCCGCCAGGCTCCTCTGTCCGTGGGATTTTCCAGGCAAGAATACTGGAGTGGGTGGCCATTTCAAGACCAGTGCTCCCTAGCCTTACTGACTGGAGGCATTTAGGTGGATCCAGCCTAGAGCAGAATGGAGAGAGCCTGGTACTAATCCCTTCTTGGCCTTCCCATTGGTTTGAATGCTTCTTAGTGGTGGAAATGGGTCAGAAAAGAGGGAACAACTCTGGAACTCTACACAGCAGGACTCTGAGCTTTGACTGTTTACTGATCTGTTCCCATAGGACTGATTTTCTAAGGAGAAATGTAAAGGAATAGCCAAGCCCCTATAGCTGAAATGTCCCTTAGTGTTTTTTCAATGTGTGGTTTTCAATTAATGGTCATAAAATCAATTTAAAAGGCCTTAACCAGCATATTTTATTAATGAAATAGGACAGAAAGGAATGGAATTTAAAAATACCAGAATGGATCACATTTTATTTCAATGGTTGTACATGTGCCTTACCGGGTCATTACATAAATTGTGTTTCTCATTAAGGGCCATTTCCAAGAAGCTTGAAAGTCACTGTCCTATAGCACTTTGCACTTGTCTGGTTGCTACACCATTTATGACAGCTCACATCTCATCCTCCTTACCAGCCTGTGAAATTTTAAAGTAGGACTATTGTCCAAATTATTTTTTCTTGGCCACAGTGATTTCCTCAATACTGTGTACCTGGTTTACTTAGTAACCCAGTTTAAGATTTACTTGTTATTCATTTTGCTTCCAAGTTCTAAATACATACTTTTAAAAAAATGGTCAAGTGTTATTTATAATTGTTTTGTTCAGTTCCTGTCAATCTTGACGCGTAAGCTGGCATTTGTATAAGCATTGCCTTTTAACCATCTTTTCCTTAGTTTTGGAACTGTGGCCCAAGCCTAGAGGAAGTCACTAAAAACAGTTTCCATTGAGGCTACTGTGCAGACTTGAACTTCTGTTTTTCGAAGAGCTCTCTCAGCTGCTGCTCCGTTGTGGCTTCCTTCTGCTGCATAAGCTCGGCTGTTCCTTTGGTCACTCCCCAGGCGTCGGGCTTTGACATGGAAGGGTTGTACGGCCTGCCCGAGGCTATCTGAAGATTCTCCCAGTATTCCTTCCTGGCCCTGGGTGAACAAAACACACAGAAACCGTGAGGGTCTGTCTCCAGGCTGTGAGCTAGAACCCTGCCATCTTTGGACTCTTGAGAGTGTGTCCTCTGAAACACATTTATCTTTTCTTTTTCCCCAGAATCTGTAGGTCTAAAATTACTTTGAATTCCTCCTTTTCATATACACGTAGGTTCAAAAGCTAAGGATGTAGAACAAGGACACTTGCTAAGTTACCTCGCCTCCCCATCCTCACTTTCTGGCTCTACCTCCTGAGCCACCTAGGCCCACATTCGCTGCTCTTCCCAAGGCCAGTGCTGCTTCTGTGCCCCTCAACCCGGAGATCCCGCCTCTGCTTCCTTTCTATTTCCATCAGCTCCTAGTTCCAGGCCTTGTCAGGTCTGGTCTCTTGCAGAAAAGACTTCCTCATAGGTTTCCCTGTCTCCAGGCTACTGAAACTTGGGGATCGAACTTGGTCTCAGACCCTTCAGACTCCTCACTGCCTTGGGATAAGGTCATCCAGACCTCGTGAGTGGGAGCAGAGGCCACCTCCCGTCCGGATGTGTGTCTCCTACCAAATTCTGAATCTGAGGTTCTCAAACTGCTAATGTCTCAGCATACCGTTCTCTCGGCACCCCCACTCAGTGCTTCCCTCTAGGCCATTCTCCTACCTGGCAAAGTAACTCGTCCTTCAGAACTCAGCTCAGACGCTAGCTCCATGGGAAATTCTTCACCAGCCCTCCCACTGTTTCCCCTGGTGGCTGTTAGTGTGGACCCCCAGCACCTGTGTACATCTTCATCCTTAACTTACTATGTCAGCTGAACTTAGCTATTTAGCTCTCTGCCTGCTAGACTATTACCCTCCTTGGAGACAGGCCCGTGCCTTGTCCAGCTTGCCCTTTGGTGGCACTGTCTGACACAGTTTTGTTGAACTAACATTAGTCAAATAGAGTGAAACTGCTGCCTCTGCTTGGGGGGCAGTTTCTACCCACTTCCTTCTTCTGTGGAAATCTACCTAGCTCTTTAAAATCTAGCCCCAAAGTCCCTTCTGCTACATCATCTATTAGGTAGAGATAGTTATTCTCTTCTCTTCATTGTTACTTTTTTATCCATGCCTCTGCTGCTGCTGCTGCTGCTGCTGCTAAGTCGCTTCAGTCGTGTCCAACTCTGTGCGACCCCATAGACGGCAGCCCACCATGCTCCCCCATCCCTGGGATTCTCCAAGCAAGAACACTGGAGTGGGTTGCCATTTCCTTCTCCAACGCGTGAAAGTGAAGTCACTCAGCCGTGTCCAACCATGTCCGACTCTTAGCGACCCCATGGACTGCAGCCTACCAGGCTCCATGGGATTTTCCAGGCAAGAGTACTGGAGTGGGGTGCCATTGCCTTCTCCATCCATGCCTCTACTTAAGTAGATAACTACAGTATAATACATCAGCTTTCTTCTCCATTTCCCCCCAGTAGACTGTGAGAGGCTCTAAGCCAGGGACTGCAGCCTTTCATTTCTATATTCCTAGTACCCTGAACATTGCCTGATGTGAAAATCTATTTGTTTATTGTCCCTCATCCCCCATGGAATGTAAGCTCTGAGAGCAAAGACCTTTTTAAATCTCATTCACCACTGTCTTCCCAGCTCCAAGGATCGTGCTTGGCACAGAATAAGCAATTAATATTTGTACTTGAATCCTAACAAATGATTCACTGTTAGTGTCCACCACATAGATGGTGCTTTCCAAGAGTGTGAAATCACATTTTGTTGCAACTTACATTATTTATATTTTATATTCTTAAAGCTTTCTCCAGAAATCACTCCATAAAGCTAAAGTTATAAATATTTCTGTGAGAGATTTGAAGAGGCTGTGATTCTTTGTCATTACACTGCAAATTGGCGGTACTTTTTGTAATGACCTCACTTGGATGTATTCATAATTTGTATGAGTTTGGTTTGGCAAATACAGTTTAAGGTTCTTACCTGGCTCTAATCCAGGGTTTGGTGTGCATATCCAAACCACTTCCCCAGCTGCCATGTTTTTCTGAAGCCAGTGGCAAAAATCCCCTCTCCGGAGCCAGCTCCTCTGCAATTGCCCTGATGTGGTAGGGTTCAAATCCACAGCACCCGCCTATGTACCTGACCCCCAGGTTGTAGGCCTCTCTGGCATACTTTTGAATATCCCATCTGGTTGCAACTCTGGGTTCCAGTCCTGTAATATATGATGCTCTCTTTCAGTAAAAATATTCAAAATAAATAGCTATAATAAATGTTATTTTCAGTAAATGAATTAGATAAGATCTTATATTTCTGAAAAGAAATATTCAGTTCCTAACTTTTAAAAATGATTAGCTACCTTGCATTGACATGCCCAGTTTAAACAGCTGTGACAGCGGGACTTCATGATGGTTCCCAATGATCTCTGCCCTCTGATGGTCTCACCCTTGGTGACCCTTCCTGCATTACATCAGGCTGGTCTGTGAGACCAATAAAGTATGGTGGAAGGGATGGCTTGTGACTTCTGAGGCTAGATCATTAGAGACATTAGGGTTTCTGCCTTGTTCTCTCCTGGGTCACTCATCCCAGGGGAGGCCAGTGGCCACACTGTGAGATGCTCAAGTATCACAGTGGAAAAGCCCATGAGCCAAGAAACTGAGGGCTCCAGGCAACAGATAGCAAAAAACTGACCCTGACTCCCAACAGCTAACTAAGAGAGCTTGAAAGAGCTCCCATCAGGCCTTCAGGCGACTATAACCCATGCAAGAGTCTGGAGTGCAGCCTATTAAGAGACTCTGAGTTAAGCTCTCCCAAATTCATGACCCACAGCTACTATGGGATATAAAAAATATTTGCTGTTTAAAGCCACTAAATTTTGCAATAATCTCTTCTACACCAATAAAACCACAAATGCCTCGCCATTCTTCTCTGTGGTTCTTCTAGACTGATGATTTTACAGAGTCCCTCTGGAATATGAGATAAGGACCCTAGAATGAAATAGTAGGCTGAGCAGGCCAGGCTCACCTCTGGCTTGATTCTCCAGGTAGACTCACGCCCACTTCCCACACAAGCTTTATCCCTCTTCTCAGACTGCAAGGGTTCACCCCACACCATCTGCTTTGGTCTGTTCATTCAAATCTGTTACACAGTAACCCAGAGATGGCACCTTCCCTCTGCCCTTGCCCCCAACTCAGATATAGCTAGAGTATTCAAGCAGCGTTCAAAATAAGAGAAAAGCATACTGGTGATAACTTGGCCTAACCTTATTTATCTGATGAGAAAATCCAGATCTGGATGAACTAAGGACCTTTGCTAAGGTTCTGCCACTAAGCAACAGAGCTAGAACCGGAAGCAGAGTCTTCACTGATCCCGCTGAGGAGGGCGTTCTTCTTACCAAACTCCACGGGTGATGAATTGGTTGTCTACCTAGGTGTTGACTCACCTTTGATTTTACCTTTAAATCAGAGGTCTTTTTTGCTTGCTGGTCCTGTGTTTCCTAATGTCTAATTTAAAAGTTTTGGGGCTGCAGGGAGAGAAGTAGGGCCAAGAGATGAGGAGATACGCTGCCATCATTTACCACGATAACGCTCTATGGCCAGAGGTTTATTTGGAATTTGTCTAACATGAAGACCCTGAGATGATTTATAAAATGGCTTTCTTACCAAAGGGGAATTCGGGCAGGTCGATGAACCCCTGCTTGCCGCAGTCGGGAGTGTGGTAGGCCAAGGGCTGGCTGATGAGGTGGGCTTTCAGTCCCGCAGCCTCCAAGCCTTCTTTCATGAGCTTCACTGTCTGTAAGCTAATTGTGGGGTCAAAATGGCAGTTCACCCCCACGATGGAAGCTCCTGCAAAGGGAAGAACAGTTTAGCTTCAGAGATTCACCAGATACCAGGAGGCCAACTCTGAGTCAGGGAGCTTTAATTTGGAATGGTGAATTAGAAGGATAGCATTTGGTCCCTGCAAACTTATCTTACCCTTGGGCAAGAATAACTAACAGGCAGCAAGTGCTTTCTCTGAAGAGTGCTCAGAAGAGTCTGATACAATTGAAGTGTCATTTATGAACACTTGGCCGTCCATCTTTTTTGGAAAAGAAACAAACATTATTAGAGGTTTTTTTCCTTTTTCTTTTTTTTAGATTTTTTTTTCTATGTTAACCATTTTTATTTATTTATTTATTTTTAATGTAAATTTATTTTAATTGGAGGCTAATTACTTTACAATATTGTATTGGTTTTGCCATACATCAACATGAATCTGCCATGGGTGTACACGTGTTCCCTATCCTGAAGCCCCCCCCACCTCCCTCCTCATACCATCAAATTTTAATAGTTATGTTTTTCAATCTTTGACATTACATTGCTAAGCACAATAATTTTTCACTACTCCCAGCTGCCCAGTGGCATCTGCGGTGACCATACCACTCATCTGAGGAATGAATCAATGTTCCCTTTCACCAGGCCAATTTAAAGCATTATTGAGTTTCTTGGGCATAACAGCAGAATGTAATTTAGGAAAAGGTTTTTCTGAAACTTTCATGTAAATGAAATCATACAGTATGTGTCCTTTTGTAATAGGCTTATTTCATTTAAGACAAGGTTTTCAAGGTTCATCCTTGTTGAAGCATGTGTCAGAATTTGATTCATTTTTATGGCTAAGTAATACTCCACTGTATACACACACACACTGCATTTTGTTTATTCATTCATTAGTTGGACACTTGGGTTGTTTCACCTCCAAAAAGGACTTTTTTTTTGATGAACTCACAGCCTAGGATTTTGCATCTTGGATATAGAGTTATGAAGAATAAGGAAAGGAAAGAATCTTTCTGGCTATAATGAGAGTGACACCAACATCTAGATTCCCAGAGCAGCAGAGCTGATGCTACACACTGTGATCTCCAGTGTTCAGTAGCAGGCATCTTAGTAGTCCTCACAGGCCTGGGCCTGCAGTTTGCTCTTCATTCTTGTTCCAGTCAGGCCTCATTACCCATCATTCCTCTGAATCAGTTTTTGTTAAGGGCACCGATGATCTCAATCTTGCCAAATCCAGTAGTCCCTTCTCTGTCCTCATCTGATTCAACGTCTCAGCCACTTTCATCCAAGCGGCACTCTCCTTCAACTCCTTCAATACTCCCCTTCTCTTGGCTTCTGAGAACTCCCCTTGTTCTCAGAGTATTGCTTCTACCTCCCTGGCTGCTTTTTTTAGAGTGCTAAGTGCTAACCCCTCCTCAAGGCTGAACCTTTCAATCCTGCTTTGTCACAGGATTCCATTGGGCTATCTTCTCTTCTGCGTCTACACTTCCTTTTCTACCCTAGGCTGTCAATCCCATCTACATACACAACTCTCCCAGGCTGCTTTCTCTCTAACCCTGACCTTTCCATTGGATTCCAGGCTGATATATTCAACAGCTTACTGAACAGGGTCACTTGGATCCTGACCACTTTCTTTTTTGAATATTCTGTAGTCAGAGTTTCTCTTTCTTTTCTTGACTTCATTACACTAATGAATTAATCATATGTCAGCTATTTGTTGGATGTCATTTAGGCACAAAGGTCCTTGTAAAGGGTTATGGAGAAATATAAGACACAAAAGATTTTATAATTTAGCACAGGGTTTCCAAAGGTTTGCTTGATGAAAATAAGATTCTATGAACAATTACATTAGGAGTAGTCTTTTTTTTTTTTTTTTTTTTTTACTGTAGCCCCTTCTTGGAGACTGCAAATATATATGAACATGTCAAAGGACTGAGAAGTTCTGCAGTCAAGAGACTGCTTTGCTTGGTTTAAAAGTGAATTTTCTACCTCTGTGTAACTCCAGAACCCTATTAAGACTCTCACAGGTTAGAAAATGTCTTTTTGAGATTAAAAAAAAAAAATGTCATCTGAGGATACTACAAATGTGTGGCATAAATAGAAAGTGTTAAAGCTGCTGGGAGGAAGTGATCACTTGGGGTAGGAGTGACTATGTAAGGACACATCGAGGCTGGACTAACAACACTGGAAGATGGACTCGATTGTGAGATGGATACTCAGAGCCTGTATGTGCTGGGTGGTATGCTGGGCACAGGGTACTCAGTGCTGAGTCAGGCAGACATAGTCTCTGCCCTCTCAGATTAAGACATAAACAAACGAGATATCTGGGTAAGTTCTATAAAGGATATAAACAGGGCACAGTGACGGCAAGCACTGTGGCCACTTTGAATAGTCGGGTGAGGAAAGGATGAGACACAGGCCAAGAATCCCTGCCAGCTAACAACTGGGAGGATGAGGGCCTCCTCTCATCTTTTTGAAACATGTTAACTTGGCTTCTCCCCCCATTAAAAACAAATTTTTAAGTTTTGGCTGTACTGGGTCTTCATTGCTGCATGCTGGCTTTCTCCAGTTGTGGCAAGGAGGGGCTACTCTTTGTTGCTGGCTTCTCATTTCAGGGGTGGCTCAGACAGTAAAGAATCTGCCTACAATGCAGGTTCCAACCCTGGGTTGCAAAGGTGCCCTGGAGACGGAATGGCAACCCACTCCAGTCTTCTTGCCTGGAGAATCCCACGGACAGAGGGGCCTGGAGGGCTGCAGTCCATGGGGTCTCAACGAGTTGGACATGACTGAGCAACTAAGACTTTCTCATTGCTTGTTGCAAAGCACAGGCTCCAGGTGCACAGGCTTCAGTGGTCGCGGCACGTGGGCTCAGTCGTCGCCGCCTGCAGTGCAGGCTCTGTAGTTATGGATCATGGGCTTACCTGCTCTGCCGCATGTGGGATCTTTCCAGGACAGGGATCAAACTGGTGCCCCTTGCATTGCGAGGTGGATTCTTAACCACCAGACCACCAGGGATGCGCTCTCCTCATTTTTTGTATTTATAATCAGAAATTCAGATTCTACAATGTCATCCTAAACCTAAATAATTGTAATTATTAGTGACAAATATGAAATAACTTTCGTGACATAGCAAGAGTTGGATAAAGACAAGAAATTAAATTAAATTTTGATTGGCTAGATAAGACTAGCCAATAAAAATCTCTACTTCACAGAGTGAGTCAGACTCTTCCATAGACACTGTGCTATTCCTCAGGTTTAAAATGAGACAGCTTTGAAAACAGTCTGTGAATTTTCCCTAACTGAAATGAAACCCAATATTAGGGATGGAAATTATATAAAAAGATAAATTGAATACTCAATATTTCATATCAAAGGATTTTAAATTTTATGATACCAATTACAAAAAGTTAAGCATACCAGTAATTTATGGAAAATGGAAAAACTTTGGCAAAGAGGGCAACTGTCTTGAAAGATATTAATATCTAAAGACCTCAACTTGAGATAAATTTTAAATAAAACATAATTTGTCCTAATACTGTCTATGATTTACCAAAATTCTTCTCACTTCTAGGTATTAAACCTTCAGTGTAGGTCTAGTTGCCCTTTTCAAAAGGCTGATGGGTGTACCTTTTTGTTTTGTTTTGTTTTGTTTTTTTTACACTTTTTCTCTTTGAGATGCAATAATGTATCAGCATTCTTAAGAAAGTAAATGAATGATTTTCCTGTAACAAAAATAGTATATAGTGATTCATAGATGGACCTGTGTTTGTATGTCGTTTAAAAGACACACTAGTTGCAAACCAATCAAAATCTATCATCACCTGCTTTAACCAGGCGCACCGCACACTCGCCAGGGGTCACGCTGTGCAAGTCTCCCTCTGGGCCGATGCACATAGTTGCCGCCACTGGTTTCCCTGATGCTTTCAAGGCTTCAACTGCCCATACAGCCTCTTCAACATGTTCAAAATACTGAAATAAGTTAAAGTCAAAGTACTTTTAATTTTGTTTCTCCCCAAATAATTTGAAAACTTATCCTATTGCATATTAACCTAATTATCCCCAGATGAGTGTTTCTTAAACTCTGAGTTGTGATTCATTAGCATTTAAAAAGCAGAATAGAATGGTGATTTCTGTGAATTGCAGTCCAGAGGTTTGAAGAATGCTATATTACATCAACTGAATCACATTAGTTGAAGCCCTAAACTGGAAGAAGTTTTCGAAAATAAGTATTACTGGACTAGTCATGACTGGTACCTAACCCCCAATGGTCCTCATGAGAGTAAGGCAGATAAAATGTACGAAGTGTACTTGTCTCATCTTTGATAGTGTCTATTTACCTCTGCGATCAAGAAGTCCACGTTCTTCTTTACGAAGACCTCTAACTGTTGCTGAAAGACTTTTTTGACTTCAGTTTCACTCTTGCAGCTAAGGTACGAAGGTGTCTGGCTCACACCCCCTGCTACCAAAGCATCTCCTTCATCAGCCACTTGCCGGGCAATGTCACAAGCGGCTTCATTGACTTTCTGCCCCTAAAAAGGATGAATATACAGTATGGTTACATTTTCATGTGAGATTGAAGCAAAATTGTTATTCAAATGTCTACATCTCAGTTGTATGTTACAACAGTGATTTGATTTCAGAAAATGACAGTGATGGAGTAGTTCAATGCTTTACGGAGTTGAACAATTTGTAGTAACAACACTGCCAATAACAGTGATAAAAAAAATAAATCTTATGATGGTATTTAGGGAATATTACATTATACCAAAGATCTGTGAGAGGGTAAAAGTCTTTCCGTAAAAGGATCTGGTATCTTCTGGGACTTCTCTGGTGGCCTCGTGGTTGACTCCGCACTTCCACTGCAGGAGGCCTGAGTTCAATCCCTGATCAAGAACTAAAATCCCACATGCCACAACGTGTGACCAAAATAAGTAAATAAATAAAAGGATCTGATATCTTCCAATGCTTAAACTGCAGTTAGAAGAATACCTAGCAAATAGTGGTGGTGATGATGATTTGCTTTTTTGATGAATAAGAATAAACTCAATTAAAATAACTACAGAATTCATGACTTTTTGTCATTATATACTTTCTCAATTAGCAGATAAATGTATCACAAGTAAGGTCTTTATGAAGTATTTAGACCCTAAAAACTGACTCTGGTCCTCAAAATATCACACAGACGCATGGATTTTAGAATTCCTTTTTCATTTTAGAGATGAAGTTGTTGATTTGATGGGATAGGTAAATGGTTTGCCCAACATCACACAGTTAATTGTAGCTCAACTAGGAATATTCTAGATTCGCTGATTCCTGCCACATATGACCTTTCTCCTATACTGTCACATTAAAAAACTGTAAAGATCTAAGAGTTTGTAAGGATACTCACTCAAAAACTTAGTCAAAAGACTTGGAAAATCATTAATAGTTAAATAGTTCTTTGATCTGCTTCATTAAATGCCTTTCTGTTAATCTGGAGGACTCTAGCTAAGACCTAAGAATATTATTCACACATACATTGTTTCTGTTTTGTTTAAAACGAAACTCTAACAAGGCTTAACTTTTTTTTTTCTCTGGGAGCTTTGTTGATGACGCACGTGCCTGAGACACAGTGTGGTGATACTCACGGATATTTTCTCTGCAACATAGTTCCCCCTGTTCTCCAGCTTGTCTTCACTGGCATAGAAGGTGAAGGTCTGCATGACATTCGAGCCAGCTCTGAGGAACTCTCGATGAAGTTGGCGAACTGGGAGATTGAAAGACATTCTTTGCTATCAGTTTATCAGCCTGTGATGCTTTCAGAAGGCTCTTAGATAAACAATGAAAATATGTGCTTAAATTCCTGGTTGCCTGGCATTTGCTCATCCTGGGGGCTAATAAGAGGTGGATATGGAGTCTCTTGCTAGGAGCAAGAGAATATCTCTGCCAGCAGTGTGGGGTGAAGGGAAGAGGGAGGTCCCACAGAGGAGGAATCATCTCAGCAATTGTGCTAGGCAAAGAACATGGGGAAGGGCATTCCCTAGAGAGGGAACAGCCCAAGCAAAGACAAGAAGGCAGGAACAGTCTTGGCCTTTCAGGGAATGACAAGCAGCCTGAATGGCCGGGGCTGAGGATATGCTGGAGAAGTGATGGGAGACAGACTTGGAGACGTGGGCTGCCAGACCGAGTGCAAATGGCCTTGCACATCGTCCCAGGGACTCTAGGCTCCAGACCATAGATACTGGGGAAACATCAATAGTTTTAAAGCAATTGATTAATATGATTAGCTCAGTATTTTTGAGAAATAATTCTGATAGCAGAGTTGGAGCAAGGTTACCAAGCTAGGTCCACAGATGAATACCATATGGCAAAGCTTTCACGGCTGCAGGAAATATAGTGGGATGTTTTTGTTTTCCATTTAATCAAATGTATGCAATTTAAAGAGTTATCCATTATCCTTTGCTCTAAAATAGTGGTCTTAGACTCTGGTTGCCCATTACATAGCCCTGCAAACTTTTAAAAAATTATGAATGTTAGGGTCAAATCCACGTATATTCTAATTTAATTGGTTCAGGGTAGGGCACAGGCAATTTTTTGGAACGGTTTCCCAACTGATTCTTACTTTCAGTTTTGTTGAGCATCACCATTCCAAGACAGCAGAAGAATGTTCCTTTTATAAAACAATAGTGAGACTTGGTGTTTTGTTTTTGTCAAGAGAAATGACTGGGCAGAGTAAGAAATCAGCAGTTGTATTTTGGACACTAAAATTCATTTCTAAATTTCAGAGGCCTATAAAATGCACAGGTTTGGGAGCAACCACATTAGCGTCTAAAGAATTACCAGGACACCGGTGTTCTTAGTCCTTCAGGGGCTAAGACTGGAGATTAGTCTGGCGGCTTTGCAGCCTAGATGCCTAGTAGAGTGCCAAGAACATAGGAAGCATTTCTGTTTGTGTTTGTTTATAAATGGACTTAAAGGTGAGGCAAAAAAAAAAAAAAAAGACCTGTAGTGTATTTCAGAAAATGGATTCCTAAGTTTGAAGCCAAATCTTTGCTTTTAAAATCGTGGAAACTTTAGTTCTCAGTGGGAACTTGAAAACATTCATAAATTAGGGAGTTTCAAAGTTGTTTTAATTTGCAACAGAACCAACTGAAAACCCTTACACAGAGTAATCAGAAAAACACAGTGGTGTGACTGGAGTAGGGGAGAAGAGACTACAGACTTGGTTCCTGTTCTCCGTGACAGAATGCCTTATGAATAACAAGTCCACCCAGGTGGTCCTTTGATGGATTTCCAGAGACTGTACAACACAAAACGAAAACCCTGGAGTAGTGTGCAAATTGTTTGCATGTACAAACATTTTATGGTTCTCAGAGGGCCTATAAGTTTTATCAGATTTTTCCAGAGGGCAGTAATTAAGAAAGGTGAAGACAACTTTCACTTTTAATTGATTTGATTATTCCTTCATGCTTCTTAAAAACGGAGAGCTTCTCCAAGTGTGACCTTACTAGGTTCACCTGGGAACAATTAAATATTCAGATTCCTCAAACCCTTCCAGACCCAAATTCATTTCCAAATACAATGCTAATTCCACTGAGTGCAAGAACCACAACTTTTGGCATAAACTTCAGTAGGAGAATTACTCTGGTGATTTCTGGATATCCATTCAATATCTATTTTCTGTTTCCTCTATTTCTGTTTCTGTTTTATCCTCTCGATAAAACTCTTGAGTCTTTATCCTGTAACCAGTAATATAGGATGTGACTGGTTCCTACAACAATGATACAACCTATACTAATTATATTCATTTTATAGCTTTAAACGCTCCATTATACTAGTCTCATTTTAGCATCATAGAAGCTAAATATTACAAAGTATGTATTATACTTGACATACAATGTAATATACAATATTATAGAAGTATATATTTGTGTATACATGTATATTGGAGAAGGCAATGGCACCCCACTCCAGCACTCTTGCCTGGAAAATCCCATGGATGGAGGAGCCTGGTGGGCTGCCATCTATGGGGTCGCACAGAGTCGGACACGACTGAAGTGACTTAGCAGCAGAAGCATACATATATATGCATATATATATGATCATATATGTACATGATCCAGGTATATATGTATAGAACATTGCTTTTACCTAGTAAATTTTCTTGAGAAAGGTGATTCCTTGGAATTCCACAGCTAACTCTAAAAAGTCAAAAAAATTTTGCAATATTTCTTCACTGGGATAATAAATTTGTAGCAAAATCACTTGGGAGCAAAGTGACTTGAACTAATGTGAGGATATTTATAATTGTATCCCATTTAGAGTGAGTAGTCATATATATGGAGAAGGCAACGGCACCCCACTCCAGTACTCTTGCCTGGAAAATCCCATGGATGGAGGAGCCTGGTAGGCTGCAGTCCATGGGGTCGCTAAGAGTCAGACACGACTGAGCGACTTCACTTTCACTTTTCACTTTCCTGCATTGGAGGAGGAAATGGCAACCCACTCCAGTGTTCTTGCCTGGAGAATCCCAGGGACGGCGGAGCCTGATGGGCTGCCGTCTATGGGGTTGCACAGAGTCGGACACGACTGAAGCGACTTAGCAGCAGCAGCAGCAGCAGCAGTCATATATATTGATGCAAAAGGAGTATTAATGTGTTTGATGCAGGTTGAGGGAGCACTTTAGACCCTAAAGAGAGTGTTAAACAATATATAGCATATGTAATGTATTAACTATCTAAAATTCCCTCAAATTCTGGCATTTGGCCCCACAAGGGCTTGGATAAGAGATGGTAGATCTGAGGCATAACTTTCCTTTCCTCACTGCTTACAGCCACCAAAAGTCAAGCCCAGGCACCAATCCTACAAAAATGTTTTGGGTGTCATTCAGTTTGCAGGGAATCTTATCAGAACCTATACGAAATCCAGCTATCACCCAGTCAAAATGAGAAAAGCAACTGCAGAAAATAAACTCATTTGCATAAACCAGCATGACACAGACCATTCTCTCATTTAGAGCATGAGTGTGCATGCATGCTAAGTCACCTCAGTTGTGTCTGATTCTTTGCAACCCCGTGGACTGTAGCCTTCCAGGCACCTCTGTCCTGTGGGCTTCTCCAGGCAAGAATACTGGAGTGGGTTGCCATGCCCTCCTCCAGGGGATCTTCCCAACCCAGGGATCAAACCCAGGTCTCTTATGTCTTCTGCATTGGCAGGTGGGTTCTTTACCACTAGCGCCACCTAGTTTTAAACACCTTTCACCCCTCCCCTCCTTGAACAGGTTAAATACATCTGAGGTCCTATGAAATGTTTCTATGAGGATGCATTACAAGCAGGAGATTTGTCTTTTCTGATGCATCCTGGAGTTGCACTGGGGTTGACAGAGTTTGATCTAGGCACTGGCAGACTTGAATATATGGGATGTCAATCTGTAGCAGAAAGGATTAAATCTAATAACTCAGAACTATGGAGTTTTCATTAATTCTTGAAAAAGCAGGCAGCTCCCAGAAGAAAAAGTAGAGCAAATGCTCAATACATTTAAATAAGCTTAAAATATTCAAGACACAAATGGCCAAGAGATCAAACGTGCTGTTTCTGCATTAATAAAATCAAAGAAAATCAGAGCAATTTCTCTTGAGCTCCTCTAATGTGTAACTTTAAAAAAGAAAATGTGACTCACAAAATTGAAACTTGCAGTTTAAACAAGAGTCTTATTTTGTTTTCAAGGCAGAGTTTGGGCAAAGGTAGTTTATTGTTAATGTCAGTTTGGCCCAAGAAATATTTCATTCTGAGTTTACCCCAACACTCAAACCTTAAGAAACAAAACATGGATATATTAGAAATCCTCTGTCTGAGGTCTTAATTACTCCACTGTGTTTCTTACATCCCTTTAATGCAGTGCTTCTGAAAGTGGGGTTCACCTTGCCATTATTTGGGGTCAGGTATTATAAATATGCATGTTCCTGGACCCCCTCAAAACCTGATGAAATTTCTATAAATGGGGGCTAGGAATTTATAATTTTTAACAAACTCCACTGGTGAATCTAAAATTTGAGATCTACTGTTGGTTTCGGAGAAGGCAATGGCACCCCACTCCAGTACTCTTGCCTGGAAAGTCCATGGACAGAGGAGCCTGGAGGGCTGCAGTCCATGGGGTCTCGAAGAGTCAGACACGAATGAGCGACTTCACTTTCATTTTTCTCTTTCATACATTGGAGAAGGAAATGGCAACCCACTCCAGTGTTCTTGCCTGGAGAATCCCAGGGACGGGGGAGCCTGGTGGGCTGCCATCTATGGGGTCACACAGAGTCGGACACGACTGAAGTGACTTAGCAGCAGCAGCAGCAGCAGCATTGGTTTAGCTTCCCAAGCCTCCTCATTTCACTTTTTTTTTTTTTAATAGTAGAGCACACAGTATTATTTCTACTTTTCTTTGGACATATAAAAGTTGTGTACATTTGCTAGGTTTCACAGTGTGACTATAGCTCTTTTACTTTTGATACTTTTTAGGGAGTGTGTGAACGGAACACATTTCTGTACTTCTCTAGCAGAAATAGATGAATACAACCAAGAAACAGACTGTTCAATTGCTAAGTCGTGTCTGACTCTTTACAACCCCACAGACTGCAGCAAGCCTGTCCTTCACACTCTCCCAGAGTTTCCTCAAACTCATGTCCATTGAGTCAGTGATACCACCCAACCATCTCCAAGAAATACATTAATACAGCCAAAAATATTAACAAGATAAGAAGCAACTCAGTCAAGTGAATAATAACAATAGTTAATACTTGTCATGTTTAACATGCAAAGACACTATTTTAAATACTGCACATATAATTTATTTAATCCTCATAACAAATTCATGAGGAAGATGTCAGTATTATCTCAGTTTATACACAGGGAAGCTGTGTAATTTCCCCGAGGCCATACAACCTAGTGGTTGTGTCAGGATTTGATCCAGTTAGTCTGGGTCTAGAGTCTGTACTGGAGAAGGCAATGGCACCCCACTCCAGTACTCTTGCCTGGAAAATCCCATGGATGGAGGAGCCTGGTAGGCTGCAGTCCATGGGGTCGATAAGTTGGATACGACTGAGTGACTTCACTTTCACTTTTCACTTTCATGCATTGGAGAAGGAAATGGCAACCCACTCCAGTGTTCTTGCCTGGAGAATCCCAGGGACAGGGGAGCCTGGTGGGCTCCCGTCTATGGGGTCACACAGAGTTGGACACGACTGAAGTGACTTAGCAGTAGCAGTAGCAGCAGAGTCTGTACTGGATCTGAAAGCTGTACTGTCTCCCATTATATTCTTCATTAGTTTCCATCCTTCATTTCTGAATTCACGGAAACATGCTCTCCTTTACCATAAAAAAACAACTGTTTATTATCTTATATAATATTCACAAGAACTCTGGCTTCCTCTGAAAGATTCAGATTCTTTCCAAGTGTTGATTGCTGTTGACTTACAACTGACCCTCCTTAGGAAGTGCCTTAGCCAAAAGCGGGAGGGGAGATCAAGGTTGTATGTAGGGCTTGGTCTATTCACAGGGGAAGAGCACAAACTAGCCCCCTTGCCTCCATCTGGGGCAACTCTGAGGGGCCTGTCCAACTCTGAAGCCCCCTGAGGGGTTGGCTGGGACCTCTGTTGCAACTCATCACAGTTGAGCTCTTTCTGCTGCTCAATCCTGCTTCCCTTGCTCCCTTAGAGGTACTGTTTCTTGAAAATACTTCCTAGTAGAACTCTTGAGCACAAATCTCTGCTTCATAATGTGTTTCCTGACTGGTCTGACCCGCAAGAGCTGAAGCCACAACCAGCCACAGGAAATTACTCTTCAAACATTGTTCTGGAGTCAGATCTCTTTCTGGCCAGCTAGAACACCCACCCATTGAGAGTTCTCAACCAGAAAAGTATTCTATTGCCAAAAGTTAAGATCTGATTAGGAAGAAATGGGACTTGAGACCTGGAATAAAGACATAATTGGATTAACCCATCAACCTTGAGAGCCCCACATCCCCTTGAACTCTCTGGGCCTGTAGAAGTGGCCCATTTCCTCCCCTTTTAAAGATTAATCCTTCTCTATTGCTTAAGGATGATACAGAGGCCCTGAAGACAACATTTATTCCTTTCAGGCTGCATCCAACCTCCCTTCCTAGCCAAAAAGATTTGTAATCAAGAAGATAAAGTGAGAATAAGGTTTGTGGATACAGATGCAGCACAGGTAGATGGTTGAATTTAAATAGGCTGGAGCTAGTATACAATGAATTTAACTAGTTGGCAAATATATAATGGAAGAGGGCTTATCTGCAAGACGGTGACTGATGCTGTATCATGGAACTTAAAGTGGGTTAAGGAAGGAAGGTGGACTTATGGGGAAGAATGGTTAAAACTCACTGAAGGACAGAGTTGTGATGAGACTAAAGAACAGGAGTACTAGAAAGAATGAGCAGAAAAGATAGGAGGGGGCATGGTCAGAGAATGTAGTACTTGTCCTTGAGATTTCAGAGGTGGACAGCTATTGATGGCAAGGCCTAGGAGTGGGTTGCTGAGGTGGGGAAGGAAGAACGTTTGTTGGAGAGGAAGTCAGGGTACTAATAGGAAGAGTGCTGGATGAATCACATGTATGGATGTTGGAGTCATCTAGAGTGTTGGAGGAGGTAGGTAGGGGCAGAGGAGAAGGAAGAGAGCCAGGTGCTAGACTCATCTAGAGCAGGGAGCAGGAAGCAAGAGGTAGACACAGGTGACAGAAATAAGGAGGGGCCATTGGTATTTACCCAGCAGGTGGATCTATATTTATACACCGGCACAGTGCCCGGCAGGCAATAGTAAATACTTGGAAACCATAGCATGGAGGCATCTGCTTGATGGCATGCTCCTAGGCATGGGTCAACACAGTGGTCTTTTACGAGAGCTTAAAATAGAGCTGTGCACCAACCTGCTTCTGGGTGTTCCACAGCAGCTTCTGGAGTCCAGGGCCCTGCCTTCACGTAGCCCCTCTTCTCCAGCGCAAAGACAAACCCTCCATCTCCGATGATGACCTCTCCAGAGTTTAGCCGTTCTAGGATGCCCTAAAGTTATGGGGCGGGGGAGCGAGAAGATGGATAAATGAATTATTTGAATGTTAAATACAATTTTCTACTCATTTCTACAATAGAACTTTTGCTCCCATATTGTTTAAAAGTATGATTTCTTTAAAATTCTCAGAAAATATTATTGAGAAGTATGATTTCTTTAAAATTCTCAGAAAATACATATATATTTTATTCAGAAATTTGTGACTATAAGGCAAACCATCAGAATGCTCATATAATGAAAGCTTGTGTTTCCATGTGTATGTGCCAGGGATGGGGGCTTTTCAGAACACACTAAATAGAATTTGAAGGATATTGTGGGAGATGTTATGTTTGAATAAATATCTTCAGAAAGATTAAATGAAAAGGTTTTGTTGTAAAGCCTCAAATGAATACTTAAGCACACATTCTTCAAATGGTGACTGTTAAAGTCTTTCTCCTTTTTCTATCAATAAACAAAAGAGAGGATTATATTTTATAAAGAAGTTGAAGTGGCATATGACGCTACGAAGGCGTTTTGAGACTGAAAAGTCAAAATATATTTGGTGAGAGCAGAAGGCAGAATATACCACCACAAGGATGGCCAAATCAATTGGCCATGTCTTTGGTGCTAAAATTCAGTTTCCATAACAGCAGCTGCATTATGCTGTCTGGAAAGTTGTAAGTATGCACGGCCTGCTCTCTGCAAGTGAGAGAACTGGGAAGAGACCAGTAAATAAAATATTTGTAAACTGATTTCCAGTCCAACTTGCATACCTATTCCATTTACTGTACATGCAATCATTACCCTAGTGTTAGAACAGCAACTTTAAACTTAATATTTTTAAAGCGATTTGTGAATTAGTAATATTCTTGTAGAATCATTTATTTATTTCAAAATATCATACATTATAAAATAAAAGGTTACTCTGATTTTGTGTGCGTGTGTATGCTAAGTCGCTTCAGTCGTGTCTGACTCTTTGTGACCCTGTGGACTGTAGCCTGCTGGGCCTTTCTGCCCATGGGATTCTCCAGGCAAGAATACTGGAGTGGGTTGCCATGCCCCCCTCCAGGGCATCTTCCTGACCCCTGTCTTCTGAAACTCCTGCATTGCAGGCAGATTCTTTACCACTGAGCCACCAGGGAAACCTCTCTCTGATTTTACAAAGTCCAGAGTCTCTGAGTAATTTACACAGTCTCCCAGGTCAGCCCCTAGAGGGCTCACTGATTCTTTTATCCTCAAATAGTATCTAGATTTGATTTTAAATGGGAGAGATGAGAGTGGGACAGCCCTGAAAAAATCATGTAAAGCAATAACCTGGAATGTACATATCTACTGTGTTCCATTTATTGCCATTAATGGTTAATAAATGCTGATATAACAAGGGTTACAAAATCTGTGAGAGGCATTCATAAGAATTTGAATGGCATCTTGAGTCCTTATCGCCTTCTGCCCCTCCCCATGTGAACTCAACAGCTGGTGCTCAGAGAAAAGAAACATCTGAAAAGAAACATTTTTACTTTAAAGCAGTAAAACAGGAGGATTGTGCTATCTATTCTTCTGCTTTTTTTTAAATTGTGAAGTAATTTTACAATTGCTTCACAATGTTCTGTTAGTTTCTGCTGCACAGAAAGTGAATCAGTTATGTGTATACATATATCTGCTCTTCTAAATTTCTTTCCCATTTAGGTCACCACAGCAAAGTGAATCAGCTATATGTATACATATATCTGCTCTTTTAGATTTCTTTCCCATTTAGGTCACCACAGATCGTTGAGTAGAGTGTCCTGTGCTAAACAAGAGGTCCTCATTAATTATCTATTTTATACACAGTAGTGTACGTATGTCAGCCCCAATCTCCCAGTTCATCCCACCCCACATTTCTCTCCTTGGTAACCATAAGTTTGTTCTCTACATCTGTGACTCTATTTCTGCTTTGCCAATATGTTTATCTGTACCATTTTCCTGGATTCCACATATATGTGTTTTCTATTCTTGAATAGCTTTTCCAGATAGAAAAAATTCAAGTGTTGAAGTCTGTGAGATAACAACTACAAAGTATAGAATTCACCACATGCAATTTTGAAATCCAAATACCTGTCATGATTACAATGTGTCTAAATGTCACATCTTAGAACTACAACTTGGATCATTATGACCCAATTAATAAGAAAAATGGATATATTGCTAATCAGTACAGTTGTATAAAAATATGAACAACAATCAAATACATGAAATATGACCGGCTACTAATTTTAATTTGCGTGAAATAATTCATATTTTTTTCAGTCACCTAGAAACTCTCATTGAACTCTTGTGTGTGTGTTCAGACTTCATGCCACAACATCTTGATGTACAGCATAACTAACAATATGATATTTGGTGGCAAAGTGGCTAGTGGTGATTCAGTTACCATTGCTGTCCATTAACTTATTGAACAATTTCATCAGGAAAAACACTTGGATTCTACTGCATTTTAATTATAAAATTTTATTTATTTTTAATTGGAGGATAATTTACTGTGTTGTGTGGGTTTGGATGAACCCAGAGCCTGTTAGGCTTTCCTGGTGGCTCAGATGGTAAAGAATCTCCCTGCAAATGCAGGAGACCCATGTTCCATCCCTGGGTTGGGAAGATCCCATGGAGAAGGGAATGGCTACCCACTCCAGTATTCTTGCCGGGAGAATCCCACGGACAGAGCAGCCTGGAGGGCTACATCCATGGGGTTCACAAAGGGTCAGAGTCGACTGATTGACTAAGCACATGTGAAGCCCAGAGCCTGTTATACAGAGTGAAGTAAGTTGGAAAGAAAAAACAAGCATTGTTTATTAATGCATATATATGGAATCTAGAAAAATGGTACTGATGAGCCTATCTGCAGGGCAGAAATGGAGATGCACATGTATAGAATGGACTTGTCTACTGCGTTTTTAAATAACTTGAACTTCAGACTTTTCTGTTCCTTTTTTTGTTTTAAAATGGAATGTGCTATGAGAAAGTGCTCAAGACATTTTTTGTGAAAAGGTATTGCAAAGCAATGTGTTTAATATCAGATGTTTTTGTTTAAAAAGTACATATTTGCTTAGACAATAAACTAGCAGAATATACATCAAAATGTAGCAGACACTGCTGTTAGTGTTGTTCATAGTTGTTTATAATGAACAAGTGTTAGCTCTGTAACATTTTAATTTTAATCAGAAGTGTAGACATAGTATTATCCATATTTTAACAGTGACATAGGCATGGAAACCAGGTTACCAAAGAAACTTTTTTCTCCTCATTTTATGTCCATCTTGCTAAGGTAATCCTTTAAAATGTTTCATTTTGTGAGTTTGGGGAGTGGATTAGAATTTATGGCAATGCAAATGGGGCCAAAGCAAAAATATTTTAAAAATCTCTATGGGAATCATCCTTTCCAGCCATTCATTATTTTAGTAGATGTAGGGATTGGCAAAAATTCTCCCCCTAATTGAACAGGTAACAGTCTATAAGCAATTGCCATCTCAACATCTTAAATCCTTGGACTTCATGGCATTTAAAATTTTTAATTGAATTAATTTTTGTTTTTCCTTATGTGGAGGTGTTCTTGAGGCTGGGTCATCCCCTTAGAAACTAGGTACAACCCATTTCTAGAGGCATGGCTGGCAATGAATTTGTCCTCACGGGTATAGTTGGCCAGCCCTGTCTCCTTCCCTGCCATTCCCCGGCCTCTGCCAGACATGGGGCCCGGCGATCTGACACCCAAGGGGCAAGGATACTACCTCCTCCCTCCGTCCTTCTCATCCCACTTCCAACTGTAACCTTATTATCAGTCCATCCACCCATCCATTCACCCCTTCCCTCCCCCACTCCCCGAAGGCCCACAGTCTGGACGGCAACACTAGTCCCAAGGGAAAGGTGGGCATCTTACTGCGTTTTTATTTTAGAAACTCAGCAGTCCTTTCTCAATATCTTAGGGCCATTGTGCTTAAGTTTCCGTAAACAGTCTTTTCGAGGCCTGCACGGTACACTGTTCTGTGATTCCTAAATCCAGACTGCCTGTGAAAACTTACCATCATCCAACCAATGGCAGAGCCTTAGGACTGGCGAGAACCTTGTGGGGTGGGGTCCCCAAGACAAAACGGTCGCAGCCTAGGCTCGCGCCTTCTCTTGCTAGGGGCGCCGAGGGGTGCGCGCAGACCCAGAGGAACCCAGGGCGCCCAGCAGGCGACCCCAAGTCCCACCGCAGGAGGGGAGAGAAGTCGCACCTGTGGGTCTAGGAGCCGCATCTTGGGGGAGTGCTCTGGTCTTGGGGTGCGGGACTCAGAGTTTTAGGGGTGCCCTGGAGTTGGGGGGTCACATAGCTCTAGAGGGCGCTGTGGTCAGAGGACAGGGGTCGGGGCTCAGAGGTGCCTTGGTGTTCAGAAGCAGCAGTTCCGGGGGGCCCTCTGCTCTCCCCAGGTTGGGGGTGGGGGTGGGGCTGGGGGCCTCTGATCTGTCCGGGCTGGGGTGCGGGGCTGGCCGATCTAAACCCAGAGCACCCTTGGGTCCCCTGCACACTCACCTTCTTGGCATTTTTGCCCCCAGCCGGTGCCATCTTCCTGGTGTCCCGAACTGCACCTAACACGGATGAGGATGGACGAGGAGAGCGCTTCCCCCTGCGAAGCCTGGAGCCGGGTTCTTTATACCCGTTGCTCCGGGTGTGGGTTTCCCCAGCCTCTGCGCGGTCCAACAGGGGCCTTGGGCGGGGAACACGCCCACCAGCCCTTTATCCTTGCCCGTTGCTGCTTGGGAACTTGTATTAGGAGTTGGTGATCGAAATTGTTCTCCCAAATGGGGGAAATTATCCAGAAGTAAAATAAGAAAAATATAACTAAACAATGAGGTTGCCACTCGCTCAGGTTTCAGACCTATCTGAGCTCGGCCCTTCTTTTCCCCTCACAGGTCCTCGAACTCAATTGATTTCTCCATTACCTAGGATCATGCCCCATTAGTCATTCACCTTCAGTCGCTAGGCCAGACCCCCAAGAGTTCCATCCAATGCCCAAATATTTGTCAAAGGCCAAGGATACAAGATTATTGAATGAGGATTATTGAATGACTATAAAATGTGACCTCCAGTGTGATACACACCCAGTGGTTATATATCTGAACAAAATATGACATTTTCCGATACTAACTCTGCATGTGTGTGTGTGTGTTCAGAATGAACTTTGCCCTTATATCCAAACATGCCTTACAGTTTCTAATGATATCTTTGCAGTATTTGACAAGGACAAACACTTGATATTTATATATGATAGTGGAAATGTACTTTGTAGACTTAAAAATTCAGTGTGAAAACTGTGTTTAAAAATGAAAAGCATTAGAGAAACCGAAGGAAAACAGAAATGTTTAACAGTAGTCATCTGTTGATGTTAGAGTTAGGTCTTGTTTTTATTTTATTCATTATGCTTTTCTGTATTTGCCAAAATTTCTTTACAGTGGGAACATACTTTAAAATAATGGAAACATTACTTTTAAAAGTGTATAACATGACAATAAATAACATAAAGAACAACATAAAAGTATGAAATAGAGTTCAGAAACTTTTACCTAAATACATAAAAGGTTTGGTATGTGGAACAACACCTCTATTTGAACAAATGGAAAGAGGGAAATTACTGCAGTAAATGATGATTTAATACAAATAAAATGATGTACACAAGATAAAACTGAAAAAGCAGAGAAGTCCTTTTGCTTCAGGTAATTGTCAAGTTTAGAATGGAAAAAAAATGAATGCCTATATTGTAATGCAAATGATCTATTATTTCATTTGTCCACCAAGAATGAGGCATGAGTTATTGTAGGCATTCTTCACAGTACCTAGATTTTTTATCATGACAGGGTTGGACTATATGAGTAGGTAATAGTTCAGTATTTTAATGCATTAACTGCTCATAGTCTTAACCAGGGGATTTTAGATTGAGCCTCGCTAGGGTGGCTCAGACAGTAAAGAATCTGCCTGCAATGCAGGAGACCTGGTTTCAATCCCTGGGTTGGGAAGATTCCCCTGGAGAAGAGAATGACTGTCCACTCCAGTACTCTTCCTGGAGAATGCCATGGACAGAGGAGTCTGGCGGAACATGGTCCGTGGGGTCACAAAGAGTCAGACATGACTCAGCAACTAACACTTTCACACAGGACTTCAGAGGAGGCCCTAGTGGTAAAGAATCCACCTGCCAATGCAGGAGACCTAAGAAATGCAAGTTCCATCCCTAGGTCGGAAAGATCCCCTGGAGAAGGAAATGACAACCCACTGCAGTATTCTTGCCTGGGAAATCCCATGGACAGAGGAGCCTGGTAGTCTATAGTCCATGGGGTCACAAAGATTCAGGACCGAAGCACCTTGGCACAGGGCTTAACAAAGAAGTTGTGGTGGCGGGTACCAGGCGCTAGGGGGCGGTATCAGTGCTCGACAATTAAAAACTGAAAACAGCCATTCTCAATTTCAGTTTGTCCACCTTCAACAAAATTTAGGAGAGATTTTAAACTAGCAGCGATTAATTTTAAAATGAATTGCAAATTTTCAGTAGATAATATAGATACCTGGCAAAAATTTTAAAGTCTTTCCCCAGTTGCTGTTCCCAGGTCAAGGTGTCCCTGGAGATAACTACTGTTATCTGTTAACTATTCTTCCAGAATCCTATGTGTATCTAAGTGTACACATGTATCCACAAATATTTGTATTTAAATGAGGGGAATTTAGTTTATTTAGACAACTGTCCACTTTCACCTTTTCTAAAATGACTAATAAACAGCTGTTGAAATACTTCTGTTTTTCTTCAGCTTCTCAGTTTGTTCTACCTCACCCCCACCCCATCCCCACCCCCGCCCCCGCCCCGCCACCACTCCAATTAGGTCAATTAAAAAAAATTCATGCGCCTACGAATTCCTGTAACAGCTAATAGTATCCACAAGGCACTTGGTGCTTACAATGGGCCAGGCACTACATTAAGCCTTTTATGCATATAATGTTATTTACTCCTCACAATTCTGTGAGGTAGACACCCCTTCTTTGTCCTCAAGAAGCATGAAGTTGGGGAGATATAGAAAGGTTATCGGTGTGATCACTGAAGGCCTTGTGCCCCATTTCCAGAGTACCAAGCACTGAGGTGGCTGGAGGCCACCTGGAGAGTGAGTTCTGTGGTAGCTGTTCTTGGGAAGCTGCCCATGTTCTCTGTTCTCTGCTGGAGCGATGAGATGAAGAAAATCATATAGCGTTGAAGTCTTTGGCCTCCTATGAAGACATGTGGGTTCAGTCGAAATGGTAAATATTCATGATGTTTGAAACAGCATGATATGTAGCTGTATGATCTTACATAAAAATGGATGCTTAGTTGTGAAAAGGCACAAATGAGACCGAGAGAGGACACATCAGATGGTAATCTGCTTGTGATTATGAATGACTTCATTTTTTGCTTCTTGTGTTTTTTGGTTTCCTATTATGCACATGTTAACTTTTAAGAAATAAATGTTGTTTTAAAAACTTACAAAAAAAAAAAAATCCTGAAGAGAAAGAGGAGGGTTAGAGTTGAAGCTCCAGTCTCCTACTTTTATAACCGCAAAAACAGAGGTCATGGTTCTGTCTCCAGCTAGCGCTTTGCTCTGCTTATGACGCCATGCATTCATTTAACAGACACTTAAGGCCCATTCATGTTCATGTGTGCTCAGTCAAGTCTGACTCTTTGGGACCCCATGGACTGTAGCCCACCAGGCTCCTCTGTCCATGGAATTTTCCAGGCAAGAATACTGGAGCAGGTTGCCATTTCCTACTTCAGGGGATCTTCCTGATCCAGGGATAGAACTTGTGTCTCTTGCATCTCCTGCATTGGCAGTCAGATACTTTACCACTGGGAAGCTCAATTTATACAATGTTTCAAAGACCAAGGTTGTGGGTAAAGGACATTTCCTCCTTTTCCCCAAGGGGGAAATAGATTTCATCTTGTGTAAGAGTTAAAATGTCCCCTTTATCAATATGCAGATGAAAAAAAATGTCAGAACTTTTCATTCCATTCAATTTGGATCATCTTTAAAATGAAAGTGGCTTTTCATAGAGCTTTTTAGACTAAAAATGTTTTAGCCTTTAAACCATTGAACATGTTTTATGTTTTAACTTCATGTAGAACAGTGTTTGCAAACTGGTGACATAGAAATGGGACCAGCTTCTATGTTTCCATTGGCAAGGTCAGTGTTGTTTGTTTTTTAATAGAATGTGGGTTCCTTTATGTGGCGCCTTCCCGTTTGCCAGTCTGATCCACACCCGGTTAGTTGTTCTACTTTGAAAGATTGGTTCATGTACTCACCTTACCTGGAAGGCATATGAGGTTTTGACCTCTGCTATAAACAGAAGGAATATTAGGGATTATCAAATACATGTGAGATGTCCTTTGGTCCAAGTTCTCCCAAATAGCCCCCAAACCGAAAGTTTCACTTTCCTTACATTTGTTCATTGCCACTAATCTCAGTTACTTTTTGTTGCCACTGCTGGGGATCATCATAAAGGGTTGATGAGAGTGGGCTTTTTACCTAAAACTCTCTTCCCTGGGTACACAGCCATTCCTCATTTTATCTTTTCTGGTAGTCCAGCTGGTGCCAGGATAACTCAGGAATTCAGATCAGATCAGATCAGTCACTCAGTCATGTCCGACTCTTTGCGACCCCATGAATCACAGCACGCCAGGCCTCTCTGTCCCTCACCAACTCCCGGAGTTCACTCAGACTCACATCCATCAAGTCAGTGATGCCATCCAGCCATCTCATCCTCTGTCGTCCCCTTCTCCTCCTGCCCCCAATCCCTCCCAGCATCAGAGTCTTTTCCAATGAGTCAACTCTTCACATGAGGTGGCCAAAGTACTGGAGTTTCAGCTCTAGCATCATTCCTTCCAAAGAAATCCAAGGGCTGATCTCCTTCAGAATGGACTGGTTGGGTCTCCTTGCAGTCCAAGGGACTCTCAAGAGTCTTCTTCAACACCACAGTTCAAAAGTATCAGTTCTTCGGTGCTCAGCCTTCTTCACAGTCCAACTCTCACACCCATACATGACCACAGGAAAAACTATAGCCTTGACTAGACGAAACTTTGTTGGCAAAGTAATGTCTGTGCTTTTGAATATGCTATCTAGGTTGGTCATAACTTTCCTTCTAATGAGTAAGCGTCTTTTAATTTCATGGCTGCAGTCACCATCTGTAGTGATTTTGGAGCCCAGAAAAATAAAGTCTGACACTGTTTCCACTGTTTCCCCATCTATTTCCCATGAAGTGGTGGGACCGGATGCCATGATCTTCGTTTTCTGAATGTTGAACTTTAAGCCAACTTTTTCACTCTCCTCTTTCACTTTCATCAAGAGGCTTTTGAGTTCCTCTTCACTTTCTGCCATAAGGGTGGTGTCACCTGCATATCTGAGGTTATTGATATTTCTCCCGGCAATCTTGATTCCAGCTTGTGTTTCTTCCAGTCCAGTGTTTCTCATGATGTACTCTGCATATAAGTTAAACAAACAGGGTGACAATATACAGCCTTGACGAACTCCTTTTCCTATTTGGAACCAGTCTGTTGTTCCATGTCCAGTTCTAACTGTTGCTTCTTGACCTGCATACAAATTTCTCAAGAGGCAGATCAGGTGGTCTGGTATTCCCATCTCTTTCAGAATTTTCCACAGTTTATTGTGATCCACACAGTCAAAGGCTTTGGCATAGTCAATAAAGCAGAAATAGATGTTTTTCTGGAACTCTCTTGCTTTTTCTATGATCCAGTGGATGTTGGCAATTTGATTTCTGGTTCCTCTGCCTTTTCTAAAACCAGCTTGAACATCAGGAAGTTCACGGTTCACATATTGCTGAAGCCTGGCTTGGAGAATTTTGAGCATTACTTTACTAGCGTGTGAGATGAGTGCAATTGTGTGGTAGTTTGAGCATTCTTTGGCATTGCCTTTCTTTGGGATTGGAATGAAAACTGACCTTTTCCAGTCCTGTGGCCACTGCTGAGTTTTCCAAATTTGCTGGCATATTGAGTGCAGCACTTTTGCAGCATCATCGTTCAGGATTTGGAATAGCTCAACTGGAATTCCATCACCTCCACTAGCTTTGTTCATAGTGATGCTTTCTAAGGCCCACTTGACTTCACATTCCAGGATGTCTGGCTCTAGGTCAGTGATCACACCATCGTGATTATCTGGGTCGTGAAGATCTTTTTTGTACAGTTCTTCTGTGTATTCTTGCCATCTCTTCTTAATATCTTCTGCTTCTGTTAGGTCCATACCATTTCTGTCCTTTATCGAGCTCATCTTTGCATGAAATGTTCCTTTGGTATCTCTGATTTTCTTGAAGAGATCCCTAGTCTTTCCCATTCTGTTGTTTTCCTCTATTTCTTTGCATTGATTGCTGAAGAAGGCTTTCTTATCTCTCCTTGCTATTCTTTGGAACTCTGCATTCAGATGCTTATATCTTTCCTTTTCTCCTTTGCTTTTCACTTCTCTTCTTTTCACAGCTATTTGTAAGGCCTCCCCAGACAGCCATTTTGCTTTTTTGCTCATCTTTTCTATGGGAATAATCTTGATCCCTGTCTCCTGTACAATGTCATGAACCTCATTCCATAGTTCATCAGGCACTCATCTATCAGATCTAGGCCCTTAAATCTAGGGGAGCCAATCCTCTGCACAGTTGAAAATCTGCCTCCTTATCAGCAGTTCCTCTGTATCCATGATTCAGCATCCTCAGATTCAACCACCAGCAAGTTGAATATTTGTTGTTTAGTTGCTAAGTTGTGTCTGACTCTTTGCGACCCCATGGACGGTAGCCCTCCAGGCTCCTCTGTCCATGGGATTTCCCAGGCAAGAATACTGGAGTGAGTTGCCATTTCCTTCTCCAGGGGATTTTCCCGACCCAGAGATGGAATCCGAGTCTCCTGCATTGGCAGGTGAATTCTTTAACACTGAACCGCCTGGGAAGCCTGAAATTCCATATTACTGTAGTATTTGCTATTGAAAAAAAATCCATGTATAAGTGGACCTGTGCATTTCAAACCTGTGTTGTTCAAGGGTCATCTGAGCTTCATTCCCTCCGCCCATTGCAGTGGCCACACTCAACATGGTCCTAGCACAGTTAACCCACATCACACAGTTCCTCCCCTTCTAAGGGCCCTGTTCCTCCCCTTTTAAGGGCCCTGTTTACTTATGTAAAATTCAAGTTAAAGCCAGGTGACTTCTCAGATTCTTTTCTTGCAATTGGCTTAGCATATGCTTAGAGCAAAAACCAACCTTTTCCCATGTTCTTCTTTTTTTTTGCATTCCTCTTGTAATCAGCAAGCACTTGCTTGAGCTGGCTAGGAGGATACCTCTGGCTCCTATTCCTGCCTTCAACTTCTGCCCATTCCTAGTTTCTGGAGAAATAGTGGTTTTCATTTTTGCTGGACTGTTCAGAGCTTCTTTCCACCACAGATAAAAATGCTTCTCTCATAGCTCACACATCTGCCAACTTGTACAGTTTCCTGGATTCCCCAGAGAAACCCTGTAGCCAATGTTCCTATAAATTCTGGATACCCCCAGTCTCTCAGACTGTCCTCCCAGTATGATAATTGCTTCCCAAGTTTTATTTCTAGCTCTGAAATTTTCTCTCCTCTCCTGCCTTTCCTTCAATGCCTTCTAATGGCATAATTAGCCAGTCTTCTTCAGTCAAGTGCCCTTTTCCTCTTTTTCTTTAAAAAAAGAAAACCCAGAAACTATAACTTATGAGCACTCACTATGTAGAGTTAGCTGTGCTAAGTGCTTCATAGGCATTGTGTAATCTTTACAGTAACCCCAAGAGGTAGGTACTTTGCCATTCCCATTTTATTGATGACAATACTGAGGCACACAGGTTAAATGGGAACCTTCCCAAGATCATGCCAATAGCAAGCACAGAACTGAGAGGAGGACTGCTGCTGTTGCTGCTGCAGCTAAGTCGCTTCAGTCGTGTCCAACTCTGTGAGACCCCATAGACGGCAGCCCACCAGGCTCCTCCGTCCATGGGATTTTCCAGGCAAGAGTACTGGAGTGGGGTGCCATTGCCTTCTCCAATGCATGAAAGTGAAAAGTGAAAGTGAAGTCACTCAGTCATGTCCGACCCTCAGCGACCCCATGGACTGCAGCCCACCAGGCTCCTCCGTCCATGGGATTTTCCAGGCAAGAGTACTGGAGTGGGGTGCCATTGCCTTCTCCGGAGAAGGACTGCAGCCCAGGCCAAATGACAGCAGAGATCATGGTCTTTACTACCTGACTTCAGGCTCTACTACAAAGCCACAGTTATCAAGACAGTATGGTACTGGCACAAAGACAGAAATATAGATCAATGGAACAAAATAGAAAGCCCAGAGATAAATCCACGCACATATGGACACCTTATCTTTGACAAAGGAGGCAAGAATATACAATGGATTAAAGACAATCTCTTTAACAAGTGGTGCTGGGAAATCTGGTCAACCACTTGTAAAAGAATGAAACTAGAACACTTTCTAACACCATACACAAAAATAAACTCAAAATGGATTAAAGATCTCAACGTAAGACCAGAAACTATAAAACTCCTAGAGGAGAACATAGGCAAAACACTCTCTGACATACATCACAGCAGGATCCTCTATGACCCACCTCCCAGAATATTGGAAATAAAAGCAAAAATAAACAAATGGGACCTAATTAACCTTAAAAGCTTCTGCACATCAAAGGAAACTATTAGCAAGGTGAAAAGACAGCCTTCAGAATGGGAGAAGATAATAGCAAATGAAGCAACTGACAAACAACTAATCTCGAGAATATACAAGCAACTCCTACAGCTCAACTCCAGAAAAATAAATGACCCAATCAAAAAATGGGCCAAAGAACTAAATAGACATTTCTCCAAAGAAGACATACAGATGGCTAACAAACACATGAAAAGATGCTCCACATCACTCATTATCAGAGAAATGCAAATCAAAACCACTATGAGGTACCATTTCACACCAGTCAGAATGGCTGCGATCCAAAAGTCTACAAGTAATAAATGCTGGAGAGGGTGTGGAGAAAAGGGAACCCTCTTACACTGTTGGTGGGAATGCAAACTAGTACAGCCAATATGGAGAACAGTGTGGAGATTCCTTAAAAAACTGGAAATAGACCTGCCTTATGATCTAGCAATCCCACTGAGGGCATACACACTGAGGAAACCAAAAGGGAAAGAGACACGTGTACCCCAATGTTCATCACAGCACTGTTTATAATAGCAAGGACATGGAAGCAACCTAGATGTCCATCAGCAGATGAATGGATAAGAAAGCTGTGGTACATATACATAATGGAGTATTATTCAGCCATTAAAAAGAATACATTTGAATCAGTTCTAATGAGGTGGATGAAACTGGAGCCTATTATACAGAGTGAAGTAAGCCAGAAAGAAAAACACCAATACAGTATACTAACACATATATATGGAATTTAGAAAGATGATAACAATAACCCTGTGTACGAGACAGCAAAAGAGACACTGATGTATAGAACAGTCTTATGGACTCTGTGAGAGAGGGAGAGGGTGGGAAGATTTGGGAGAATGGCATTGAAACATGTAAAATATCATGTATGAAACGAGTTGCCAGTCCAGGTTCGATGCACGATACTGGATGCTTGGGGCTGGTGCACTGGGATGACCCAGAGGGATGGAATGGGGAGGGAGGAGGGAGGAGGGTTCAGGATGGGGAACACCTGTATACCTGTGGCGGATTCATTTTGATATTTGGCAAAACTAATACAGTTATGTAAAGTTTAAAAATAAAATTAAATTAAAAAAAAAAAGAACACACACACAAAAAAGGAGAATGGACATGTAAAAAAAATAAATAAAAATAAATAAATAAATAAAGAGACTTTATTCTTCCTTTTCAGTAAACTGTTTTTCTGAAAATAACTCCCCAAACTCTTTATAACCTCATCCAACTCATGGCCCTTCCCACTCACCTGACCCAACACAGAGGTCCCCTCCCCTGATCAAGAGAAGTTTAGATTCACTGGACATACAATTGGTTACTGACAGGAAACAGTCTTCCCTGTTCAGGCTATCATCCACATGACGACTCTTAGATTGTGTGTAATCCCTGGCTTGTCCAGTCATAGTGAAACTTTGATGTTTTAAGTGGGTACGGGAAAAGGAACACCATAATTCCTGAGATAGGCAATCTAACCTTGATTTCTTTCATCTTTGAAAGATCAGTAAGACTTCATTTGCTTCTTTGAATGGGAGAAGCTGGAGCAGAGGCCAAAGATCCCCTTTTCCTGTGGGGCTGGCATGTGATGTTTATATGGCCCATCAGCTCCCACACACAATTCCTGATTTAGGAGTCATACTCTGGGGACAGCCCCATGTCTTGGTCTAGACCCTTCAGGGGAAATACTCACCAGGTTGGTGGGTATGCGGCATGAGAAGGGAGACATGGTGGCATAAAGAAAATGTCGTGGGTCTTGGGGTGAGAGTGGTATCCAGCCCAGGAAGTATTAGACATGAGGACCTCACTGAGGAGTTTATATTTGATGGGAAACTCTTTTGGGCTGGACCAAAAGATTCCCCTCCCTTTTTCTTTCTTACAAAAAACCATGCTGTTTTCTCTTTTCTGTTTCCTATTGGTTTGCACATCACTGTTTTATTCATCAGTTGATTCTGAAGAGGATTTGGTGAGGGCTTTTAGCTTGGTGATGATAGTAGAAATCTTTGTCCATGTAAAGCATTTTTTGGGTACAAGCTGGTATATGACTTTAGTTTAAATGCAAGAAGGTAAAGTGGTTGCCTGAGGAGGCCTTAAAAATAGCTGAGAAAAGAAGAGAAGTGAAAGGCAAAGGAGAAAGGGAAAGATTTACCCATTTGAATGCAGAGTTCCAAAGAATAACAAGAAGAGATAAGAAAACCTTCTTAAGTGAACAATGCAAAGAAATAGCAGAAAACAAAGAATGGGAAAGACTAGAGATCTCTTCTAGAAAATTGGAGATACCAAGGGAACATTTCATGCAAAGATGCCACGATAAAGGACAGAAATGGCCAGGACCTCGCAGAAGAAGAGGTGACAAGAAATTAGAAAAGAATTGTACAAAAAAGGTCTTAACGACCACACACGATGGTGTGGTCACTCACCTAGAGCCAGACATCCTGGAGTGTGAAGTCAAGTGGGCCTTAGAAAGCATCACTACGAATAAAGCTAGTGGAGGTAATGGATTCCAGTTGAGCTATTTCAAATCCTGAAAGATGATGCTGTGAAAGTGCTGCACTCAATATGCCAGAAAATTTGGAAAACTGAGCAGTGGCCACAGGCCCGGAAAAAGTAAGTTTTCATTCCAATCCCAAAGTAGGGCAATGCCAAAAAATGTCCAAACTACTGTTTAATTGCACTCATTTCACATGTTAGCAAGGTAAGTGCTTGCTAACTTACCTCAAAATCCTTTGAGCTAAGTTTCAACAGTACCTGAACCTCCAGATGTACACAATGGGTTTAGAAAAGGCAGAGGAACCAGAGATCAAATTGCCAACATCCTTTGGATTATGTAAAAAGCAAAGGAATTCCAAAAAGACATATACTTCTGCTTCTGCATTGATTACACTAAAGCCTTTGATTACACTATGTGAATCACAGAAAAACTGGAAAATTCTTAAGAGATGGGAATACAAGACCACCTTACCTGCTTTCTGAGAAACCTGTATGCAGGTCAAGAGGCAAAAGTTAGAACCAGACATAGAACAACAAACTGGGTCAAAATTGGGAAAGGAGTACATCAAGGCTGTATATTGTCACCCTGCTTATTTAGCTTATATGAACAGTACATCATGTGAAATGCTGGGCTGAATGAAGCACAAGCTGGAATCAAGATTGTGGGGAGAAATACCAACAACCTCAGGTATGCATCTGATATCACTCTAATGACAGAAAGCAAAGAGGAACCAAAGAGTTTCTTGATGAGGATGAAAGAGAAGAGTGGAAAAGTTAGCTTAAAACTCAACGTTCGACAAACGAAGATCATGGTATCTGGTTCCATCACTTCATGGCAAATAGACGGGAAAAAGTGGAAACAGCGTCAGACTTTATTTTCTTGTGCTCCAAAATCATGGAGGACACTGACTGGAACCACAAAATTGAAAGATGCTTGCTGCTTGAAAGAAAAGCTGTGACAAACCTAGCCAGTATATTAAAAAGCAGAGACATCACTTTCCTGACAAAGGTGTAGTTTTTCCAGTAGTCATATATGGATGTGAGAGGTGGATCATAAAGAAGGCTGAGCACTGAAGAACTGATGCTTTCAAATTGTGGTGCTGGAGAAGACTCTTGAGAGTCCCTTGGACTGCAAGGACATCCAACCAGTCAATCCTAAAGGAAATCAGTCCTGAATATTCATTGGAAGGACTGAAGCTGAAGCTCCAATACTTTGGCCAGCTGATGCAAAGAGCCGACTCATTGGAAAAGACCCTAATGCTGGGAGAGATTGAGGGCAAGAGGAGAAGGGGTTGACAGAGGATGAGATAGTTCAGTGGCATCACCAACTCAATGGACATGAGTTTGAGCAAACTCTGGGAGATAGTGGAGGACAGGGAAGCCTGGCGTGCTACAGTCCATGGGGTTGCAAAGAGTTGGACATGACAGTGACTGAACAACAAAAATATCATTATCAGTGCACAGCCCTCAGTTAACTTAGGAAAGTAGTAACATATTTCTAAGTAGTAAAAGTCTTATCATCCTCCAGTTTCTGAACCTCAGGATTACAGGAACCTATATGTTTTTCAAATTAATATGTGCATATAATAGGAACCAAAAAGAGTAAAGCAAGGGATACATTACAAATAAAATTCTCTCTAATTTATTCTTCCCTGGTTTCCACTTTTCTTGGTTTTTATAACCTACCCAGCTTAAAGAATTTTAAAAATAAGCTGGCACTTTCAGAAACGAGCTCCCAGCCATACAATTACAAATAAACTAGAGTAACTAACAAGAAAAATAGAAAATGTTGGGAAGGATGGGGGAACCAGAGAACTCTCATCTCTGCTGGTTCAGTTCTGTTCAGTCATTCAGAAGTGTCCAGCTCTTTGCAACCACATGGACTGTATCATGCCAGGCTCCCCTGTCCATCACCAACTCCCAGAGTTTGCTCAAGCTCATGCCCATCAAGTCAGTGATACCATCCAACCATCTCATCCTCTGTCGTTCCCTTTTCTTCCTGTCTTCAATCTTTCCCAGCATCAGAGTCTTTTCAAATGAGTCAGCTCTTCACATCAGGTGTTCAAAGTATTGGAGTTTCAGCTTCAGCATCAGTCCTTCCAATGAATATTCAGGACTGATTTACTTCAGGATGGACTAGTTGGATCTCCTTGCAGTCCAAGGGACTCTCAAGAGTCTTCTCCAATACCACAGTTCAAAAGCATCAATTCTTCAGCACTCAGCTTTCTTTATATTCCAACTCTCACATCCATACATGATTACTGGAAAAATCATAGCTATGACTAGACAGACCTTTGTTGGCAAAGTAATGTCTCTGCTTTTTAATATGCTGTCTAGGTTGGTCATAGCTTTTCTTCCAAGGAGCAAGCATCTTTTAATTTCATGGCTGCAGTCATCATCTGCAGTGATTTTGGAGCCCGCAAAAATAAAGTCTCTCACTGTTTCCATTGTTTCTCCATCTGTTTCCCATGAGGTGATGGGACTGGATGCCATGATCTTAGATTTCTGAATACTGAGTTTTTAGCCAACTTTTTCACTCTCCTCTTTCACTTTCATCAAGAGGCTCTTTAGTTCTTTGCTTTCTGCCATAAGGGTGGTGTCATATGGGTATCTGAAGTTATTGATATTTCTCCCAGCAATCTTGATTCCAGCTTGTGCTTCATTCAGCCAAGAATTTCGCATGATGTACTCTGCATATAAGTTAAATAAGCAGGGTGACAATATACAACCTTGATGTACTCCTTTCCTGATTTGGAATAAGTCTGTTGTTCCATGTCTGGTTCTAATTGTTGCTTCTTGACCTGCATACAGATTTCTCAGGAGGCAGGTAAGGTGGTCTGGTATTCCCATCTCGTGAAGAATTTTCCACAGTTTGTTGTGATCCACACAAAGTCTTTATTGGAGACAATAAAGCAGAAGTAGATATTTTTCTGGCACTCTCTTGCTTTTTTGGTAATCCAACAGATGTTGGCAATTTGATCTCTGGTTCCTCTGCCATTTCTAAATCCAGCTTGAACATCTGGAAGTTCTAGGTTCATATACTGTTGAAGCCTTGCTTGGAGAATATTTAGCACTACTTTGCTAGCATGTGAGATGAGTGCAATTGTGCAGTAGATTGAATATTCTTTGGCATTGCCTGTCTTTGGGACTGGAATGGAAACTGACCTTTTCCAGTCCTGTGGCCACTGCTGAGTTTTCCAAATTTGCTGGCATCTTGAGTGCAGCACTTTCATAGCATCATCTTTAGGATTTGAAATAGCTCAACTGGAATTCCATCACCTCCACTAGCTTTGTTTGTAGTGATGCTTCTTAAGGCCCACTTGACTTTGCATTCCAGGGTATCTGGATATAGGTGAGTAATCATACCATCATGGTTATCTGGGTCATTAAGATCTTTCTTATATAGTTCTTCTGTGTATTCTTGCCACCTCTTCTTAATATCTTCTGCCTCTGTTAGGTCCATACCATTTCTGTTCATTATTGTGCCCATCTTTGCATGAAATGTTCCCTTGATAATCTCTCATTTTTTTGAAGAGATCTCTAGTCCTTCCCATTGTATTGTTTTCCTCTATTTCTTTGCATTGATCATTGAGAAAGGCTTTGTTATCTCTCCTTGTTATTCTTTGGAACTCTGCATTCAAATGGGTCTATCTTTCCTTTTCGCCTTTGCCTTTAGCTTCTCTTCTTTTCTTTGCTATTTGTAAGGCCTCCTCAGACAACCATTTTGCCCTTTTGCATTTCTTTTTTTTTAGGAATGGTCTTGATCATTGCATCCTGTACAGTGTCAAGAATCTCCGTCAATAGTTCTTCAGGCACTCTACCAGATCTAATCCCTTGAATCTATTTGTCATTTTCACTATATAATCATAAGGGATTTAATTTAGGTCATACATGATTGATCTAGTGGTTTTCCCTACTTTCTTCACTCTAAGTCTGAATTTTGCAATAAGGAGTTCATGATCTGAGCCATAGTCAGCTCCTGGTCTTGTTTTTGCTGACTGTATAGAGTTCTCCATCTTCAACTGCAAAGAATATATAATCAATCTGATTTTGATATTGACTCTCTGGTTATGTTCATGTGTAGAATTGTCTCTTATGTTGTTGGAAAAGGGTGTTTGCTATGACCAGTGCATTCTTTTGGCAAAACTCTGTTAGCCTTTGCCCTGCTTCATTTTGTACTTCAAGACCAAGCTTGCCTGTTACTCCAGGTATCTCTTGACCCCCTACTTTTGCATTCAGTCTTCCCTATGATGAAAAGGACATCTTTTTTTGTTGTCAGTTCTAGAATGTCTTGTAGATCTTTATAGAAGAGTACAACTTCAGCTTCTTTGGCCTTAGTGGTTGGGGCATAAACTTGGATTACTATGATATTAAATGGTTTGCCTTGGAAACTAACAGAGATCATTCCGTCATTTTTGAGACTGCACCCAAGTATTGCATTTCAGACTATTTTGTTGACTATGAGGGCCACTCCATTTCTTCTGAGGGATTCTTGTCCACGATAGTAGATGCAATGGTCATCTAAAATAAATTTGCCCATTCCAGTCCATTTTAGTTCACTGATTCCTAAAATGTCAATATTCACTCTTGTCATCTCCTGTTTGTGATGTCAAACACTTCCAATTTGCCTTGATCCATGGACCTAACATTCCAGGTTCCTATGCAATATTGTTCTTTACAGCATTGGACTTTACTTCCATCACCAGTCACATCCACAACTGGGTGTTGTTTTTGCTTTGGCTATGTCTCTTCCTTCTCTCTGTAATTATTTCTCCACTCTTCTCCGGTACTGTATTGGGTACCTACGGACCTCGGGAGTTCATCTTTCAGTGTCATATCTTTTTGCCTTTTCATACCATTCCTTGCTGGTAAGAGTACAAATTGGTACAACTCTTTAGGAAAAATGTTTGGCGGTATCTTTTGGAGCTGCACATATCTGTATCAAGCAATTTTGTTCCCGGGTGAAACATGTATAATTGTTCCTCAAAAGAAATGTACAAAATGTTCACAGCAGCCCATTCATAAAAGGCCCAAAGTGGGAACTGCCCATCGATAACAGAGTGGATAAATGAATTGTGACACACTTACACTGCGGCATTCTGTACGTAAAGTGAATGATTCACTTGTAACTACGTGCAACAATATGGATGAATCTCACACTGTTGTGTAAAAGAATCAGACACAAAAGGGCATTACTGTAAGATTACATGTATATTGTGTACAGAAGCAGGAAAACGAAACTGTGCTCTTAGAAGTCATGGTATTTGTTACCCTAGGGGAAGCGGGGAGCGACAGGAAAGGCAGGGAGTGCTTTTGGGTTGCTGGTAATGTTTTAGTTTTGGATATTAGTGCTGTGGGCACCATGAACTTTGCCCATACAAAATGACAACCTTGATAAATGTGTGTTCTGCCTATTACAACTGATTTGCCATTACCCATCTCTCTCCCTCTCCTTGGGCTTCCCTATTCCCTGAGACACAACAATACTGAAATTAGGCCAATTAATAACCCTTCAACGGCCTGTAAGTGTTCAAGTGAAAGGAAGAGTCACATATCTCTTAACTTAAATGAAGTATCTTGGTTTAAGCAGAGATAGGTTGAAAGCTAGACCTCTTGCATTAAACAGTTAGCCAAGTTGTGAATGCAAAGGTAAAGTTCTTAAAGGAACTTAAAATGGCCCCTCCAGTGAACTCACTATAAGAAAGCGAAACAGACTCTTTTATTATAAGATATGGAGAAAGTTTTAGTGGTCTGGATAGAAGACCAAACCAGCTACAACATTTCCTTAAAGGAAGATCTAATCGAGAGCAAGGCTCTAATTATTTAAGTGCATTCCCTTTGTCATGTACTCTCTACTACCATCCCTTTCTAGAACTTCTAGAACCTTTAAAAATATCTTCTCAAACTGAAACTCAGTACCCATTAAACAATTAATCCCCATTTTGACCTTCCCTCATTTCCTGGACCATTCTATTTTCTGCCTCTATGAACTTGACTACTCTGGGAACCCTATATAAGTAGGATGCTATAGCATTTTTTCCTTTTATGACTGGCTTATTTCACTTATCATAATGTCTTCAAGGTTCATTCATGTTGTAGCATATGAGAATTTTCTTCCTCTTTAAGGCTAAATAATATGCAATTTTGTGTATATACTGCATTTTGTTCATCAATCCATCTGTCAGTTTATACTTGGGTTACTTCTACTTTTTGGCTGTTGTGAATACTGCTGCTGGGAACATAGGTATACAAAGATATGTTTGGGTTCTGCTTTCAATTTTGGGGTATACGCCCAGAAGTAGAATAACATGATAATTCTTTTAGGTAAGAATAAAAAGTCAATCTGAAGGTGAAATAGAGAATTTTGTTCACGCCAGTCTGGCAGATAGAACCCAGGAGACAGTCTTCAGAAAACTCTGAGGACTGTTCCTTTTGTTAGAAATCAAAGGCGCAGTCTTACACATGTTCAAGACAAAGGATTACACATCCAAATGACACACTGACGTTTTACATAAAGTTTACCAAAGATACATAGTCCAGATAGGCTTGCACTAAGCAAGCAACAGGTCACCATGGTCCTTTACAGAGCTCGGGAAGGAAAAACTGACCTTCTAAGGAGTTAGACTGCTGTCATCAGAAGAAGTAAAAAAGCTCATCCATCTTAATGACCTGCCAGGGATGCCTGGCTTTGGTTAATGGTTAATGTAAAATGAAGACACACATCACGCATAAGGGAGCAGTCAATATAGACAGAGAATATGTTATGCTAAATTTTCTTGTCTTGCCTTAAAACTTCAATTTTATCCCATCAGTTCTATGTTAAATTTTGTCAGGAGCCACTGTACTCTTCTCCTTAGGGGCTATACCATTATACATTCTTGCCAAGAGTGTGCAAGTGTTCCAATTTCACCACATCCTCACCAACACTTGCTATTTCTAATGGGTATGAGTTGGTATCTCATTGTGGCTTTGGTTTGCTTTTCCTTAAAGTTTAGTGGTGTTGAGCATCTTTTTATATGCTTGTTGGCCATTTCTATATCTTCTCTGGAGAAATGTCTTTTCAAGTCGTTTATCCATTTTTTAATCAGACTTTTAAAAAGTGCTGAGTTGTAGGAATTCTTTATGTATTCTGGATATCAGCCGTATTCAGGTATATGATTTGCAAATTTCCTCATTCCTTGTTGTTGTTGTTTAGTTGTTAAGTCGTGTCTGACTCTTTTGCAACCCCATGGACTGTAGCTCACTAGGCTTCTTTATCCATGGGATTTCCCAGGCAAGAATACTGGAGTGGGTTGTCATTTCCTTCTCCAGGGGATTTTCCTGACCCAGGGATCAAACCCACATCACCTGCATTTACAGGCGGATTCTTTACCACTGAGCCACCAGGGAAGCCCTCTCATTCCTTAGTTTGTCTTTTTTCCTGACTCTCGTTTGTTTTTAAGAGACTGGGGCTGAGAGTGATTTAATGATTTGTGAAGATCACACATACCTTTATTGGAGCCTTTATTGGACTTGAACATGGGTCCCTACTGTTTACCTAGTCTCCTTTTTTCACTATCTCACCCCACTCTCTATCATTTGGTCATATCAACATTAACAGTAGTTTGTCCTATGGCAATTGATACTGTGTAGGCAAAGAAACAAGCAACAGAATTTTAACATCCTTTGGATGACCCAGCCTCTTAGTGCTCCTCTCCCATTATCCACTGGTGATGCTTATAGAGATATAGAACATAGCTGGGTGCCTTTAGTTACATTAATTAGCTAATTAATTAAATTTGTTTTCCACATCATATCCTCCTTAAAATGTTCTATTCTGTTCCTTAAAAATGTTTCTAAGAATCAGAACATGTTCTTCAAAGGCTATTTATTCACTTTAACAACTGCTCACTATTTCATGGTGATGACAGCCAATAGGTTTTTCTACCATATTTTAAAGAAGAGACTAATTAGATGGAGTGAGCTTCTGTGCTCTCCAAATTAATCCCAAAGCACTAATGCATTTAGATTCAGACCATTGCCTTGTATGGTGCTTGACACAAAGTAGGCCTCCAATAAATATTTGTCAAATAAATGTCATGATGCCACAATGAAGGGAGAGGATTTGCAGGGAAAGCTGGTTCAATTGTTTGATTTAGCAGGGGGAAATAAGCAGTATTTTCCACATTATAGCCTCTGTGGAAATTGATTTTATTGGTCTCATTCTTCATGTCTGAGGCTTTGGGATGCAGCATCCTTGGGAGGAGATGGGGATAAATCTCTCCAAAAGAATGGACACGGCGAGTGCAAGCAGCCTTTCTGGTTGGATGTTGAAGGGAGCCAAGATCTGGGCTCTTTTGATCAAAGCAACTTGCTTCCCCACTCTACTGTGGGAGGCTCTGAAAAGGAGTTCTTCAAACAACAGGAAACTATTTGGCCTTTCAACATCATTTCTTTTCAACAATGACCCTTGAGTAAATCACTGAACTTTCCTGGGCTTCAGCGTCCTTTCATCAACAACAATAGAGTCAAACCAGAAGAATTATTCTCCCTGGGCTCTAAGAGGCTGTATTTCTATTTTCATTGGAAAGAAAATCTGGAAAAATAAATTGAGCAGATCTAAGAGTTATATGTACATACTCTATTTTAAATCAGATCCTCACAGTCATTAAAGTTAATGGAAAACTTGAATAGATTTTCCCCCTCTTTCTAGTTTTGACTTCAATCATTATCTCTAACTTGAAATTTCAGTTTACAACCTCAATTAGAAAGAAAGCTGAGTGCTGAAGAATTGATGCTTTTGAACTGTGGTGTTGGAGAAGACTCTTGAGAGTCCCTTGGACTGCAAAGAGATCCAACCAGTCCATCCTAAAGGAAATCAGTCCTGAATATTCAGTGGAAGGACTGATGTTGAAGCTGAGAGTCCAATATTTTGACCACCTGATGTGAAGAGCTGACTCATTTGAAAAGACCCTGATGCTGGGAAAGATTGAAAGCAGGAGGAGAAGGGGGCAACAAAGGGTTAGTTGGTTGGATGGCATCACTGACTCAATGGACATGAGTTTGAGCAAACTCCAGGAATTGGTGATGGACAGGGAGGCCTGGCATGCTGCGGTTCATGGGGTCACAAAGAGTCGGACATGACTGAACTGAACTGAACTTTCCTGAACCTCAGTTATGCATTCAACATGATATATATCTCATATGTATGGTTAGATTCTCATGTGAGAGTACCATAAGGGTTTTTTATTGCTGCTGTTCTGTCACTAAGTCATGTCTGACTGTTTGTGACCTCCTGGACTGCAGCATGCCAGGCTTCTTTGTCCTTTGCTATCTCTCAGAGTTTGTTCAAATTCATGTCCATGAGTTAGTGATGCTATCTAACCATCTCATCCTCTGCTGCCCCCTTCTTCTTTCACCCTCAATCTTTCCCAGCATCAAGGTGTTTTCCAATAAGTTGTCTCTATTTCTAGTCAACTGAATATTTGATTTCTCTTGGTTAATGTGGTCGTGTTTTCTGGCTGCCTACCAATCTTTGACTATCTTTCCTATGTTTGGGGGTAATTTCCCATTCTAGAAGTCTTGCCTCAAGTTAACCGCGCCCCCCTCCCAATTCACTTTCCCAGCTTTCCTGACAGCTAGGATTAGCAGGCTCATGACTGAGGCCCTGCTAATCAGATACATCAGCTTGAGAGTATGAGTGAGAAGCAGTGGGTGTATTGAAGCAGGCATCATGTAGACCCCTTATTTGAAATGGGTGTGGCCAAAGCAGCAGTGAAGGAGGGACGTGGTCCTCATATTTCGTGTCAGCAGTGGGCTCACCCAGGGACTGGTTTGAATGTTCCTTGTTAAGATCAGTCTGACTCTAGTCCTCCTGAAGGTTCTTTGAACTTCTGAATAGTCTTTAATAAACCTTTTCCTGCTTAAACTTGATAGAATGGGTTCTGTTGCTGGCACACCAGAACACTGGCTGATAGAATTTATTTCTAAGATAATCTCTCATGTGTCCAGGGTTTAAATATTTACTTTCCAAGGCAAAAAATAATCTTTAAATTATCTGTTATTAAACTCATTTTTTAAGTTCATAAAATAATATAACTGTTCTTCTTTTTCCTGTTGCTTTATGTGTAATATTAGGTTGTCTATTTGATGTTTCTCTTTTTTCTTGAGGTAAGATTATATTGGTGTAAACTTTCCTCTTAAAACTGCTTTTGCTGCATCCCATAGGTTTTGAGTCATTGTGTTTTCAGTCATTTGTTTCTAGGAATTTTTTTATTTGCCTTTTTGTATTTTTAGTAACCTGTTGGTTATTTAGAAACATTGTTTAATCTCCATGTGTTCATTTTTTTTTACAGTTTTTTCCCTGTAATTGACATCTAGTCTCATAGCATTTTCATCTGAAAATATACTTGATATAATTTCAATTTTCTTAATTTACCAAGGCTTGATTTGTGACTCAAGATGTGATCTATCCTGGAGAATGTTCCATGTTCACTTGAGAAGAAAGTGTTATTTTTCTGTGTTTGGATGGACTGTCGTGAAGATATCAGTTAGGTTCATCTGATCTAATCTGTCATTTAAGGCTTGTGTTTCCTTATGAATTTTCTGTTTTGATTATCTGTCTATTGGTGTAAATGGGGTGTTAAAGTCACCTCCTATTATTGTGTTACTGTCTATTTTCCCTTTTATGTCTTAGTGTTTGCCTTATGTATTGAGGTACTCCAGTGTTGTCTGAATAAATATTTAGAATTGTTGTGTCTTCTTCTTGGATTGATCCCTTGATCATTATGTACTGTCCTCCCTTATCTCTTGTAATCTTCTTTGTTTTTTCTAAAGAAGACACACATATGGCTAGTAAACACATGAAAATGCTCAACATCACTTATTATTAGAGAAATGCAAATCAAAAACTACAATGAGGTATCACCTCACACCTGTCAGAATGGCCATCATCAAAAGAATCTACAAACAATAAATGCTGGAGAGGATGTGGAGAAAATGGAACCCTCTTATACTGTTGGTGGGAATGTAAATTGATACAGCCACTATGGAGAACAGTATGGAGATTTCTTAGAAAATTAGGAATAAAGCTACCATAAGACCCAGCAATCTAAACTGGGCATATACCCTTACAAAATCACAATTCTGAAAGACCCATGTACCCCAGTGTTCATTGAAGCACTATTTCCAACAGCCAGGACATGGAAGCAACCTAGATGTCCATTAATAGATGAATGGATTAAGAAGTTGTGATATATATATATATATATATATATATACATACACACACACACACACACACACACACACACACACACACACAATGGAATATCACTCAGCCATAGAAAGGAACAAATCTGAGTCAGTTCTAGTGAGGTGGATGAACATGAACTGTTATACAGAGTTAAGTATGTGTCAAAAAGAGAAAAATAAATATGATGTATTACATATATACGGAATCTAGAAAAAATGATACCATTTGCAGGGCAGCACTAGAGATGCAGACATGGACAACAGACCTGTGGACACAGTGGGGGGAGGGGAGGGTGGAATAAATGGAGGAAGTAGCGTTGAAACATATACACCATGTGTAAAAATAGATAGCCAGTCAGAATTTGCTGTATGATGCAGGGAGCTCAATCTGGTGCTCTGTGATGACCTAGAGGGGTGGGATGGGGTGGGAGGTGGGAGGGAGCTTCAAGAGGGAGGGGACATATGTATACCTATGGCTGATTCATGATGATGTATGGCAGAAACCAATACAACATTGTGGAGCAATGATCTTCCAATTAAAAATAAATAAATTTTAAAAATATGATGCTTTAGTAACAGTTTTTTATTCATTCAGCAAATCTTGTGCTCAGAGCTAAATGTGGGTGATTAGTAAGTCACAAGCCCTATCTTTGAAAGCTCACATCTGTTTCAAAGCTGAGCCTCTGTTGCTGGATGACTTAATAATTATGAGAATGCATAACATTAATGAGCACTTATACTGCTCCAGGCACATGTGTTAACTCATTGAATTGTCCCAGTAACTCTATAAGTACAGCTCTTATTCCTACAGATGAGAGAACATTCCAAGGAATGTCTCTAAGCTAAGCCGCTTGTTCAAGGCCAGATAGTACGCAGCAGAACTGAGATTCAGACTCAGGTGGTCTGTCCCCAGACCGCACATCCTTAACAACACTCCATGGCAATAAGTTTGTGCCACTGTGAGACTTTCAATTTCGATAATACTGTTAAAGTTCATCATGTTTAAAACTGCTTCCCTCATTATAAAAGTGAGAATCAGCCATCATGATTAGAGAAGGAAAGAGTAAAGACTCCTCCCCCTGATCTCTTTCTCTTAAAGATAAAACTGAGCCCCCAGATGGGCGAAAATCTTTCCTTCAGTTTCCGTGGGTACAGCTAAGAGGAATCAGAACTTTCAAAAAGACGGTTTAAATCTTATACCTCTCTTTCCTTGCTGACATCTTTGTGGTTTATTCTCAATGCAGCAACCAAAGTAATCCTGTCCTCTCTTGGTTCAAAACTCTTCTGTGTCCTCTCATATGATTCAGAGTAAAACCCAAGATCTTTGTTAAGACTGCCAAGTCCTGACATAATGAGACTTTCCTAACTTCCAGATCTCAGCTCCTGTGACTTTCTCATCGTGTCTCCTGGTTCCTTGGCTGTTCCTCGAAAATGTGGGGCAAGCTGGCTGCCTTGGGCTTTGACCTCTTTGGACTTCTCCAAGATATCCTGTGTTGCCATCCTTATCTCCTCCAAGTTTTTTCTTGAAAATAACCTTTTGAGTAAGGGGCCTCTCTATTTAAAATTTCAACCTCACCTCACTGATACAGGCTCTAGGCGGATCAACTTTGGCCTAGGAGAGAGGGGTTTCCCAGGACACAGGGCTTTCAGTGCTAAAACTGGGTTTATCCCAGGCCAACCAGGCCAGTTAATCACACTGTGAATTTCTAGAACAGTGTCTGACTCATAGCAGCCTTAATAAATATTTATTGAAGAGAATGAATGAATAAGTAGGTAAGAGAAACAAGTACTTTTAGAGGGGAGTGAAAAGGATTATTTATTGCCCCTGAAGTCAGAAAATATAGGTATATCTGTTCATCATAGCCACATTTAAGGCTTCTTCAGCATGGAAAGAAGCCCACATTTCATGAATGCGGAACCAATATTTCTTAATCTACTAAACAGAAAGGTATGATTTATCATTTTGCAGTTACCAAAAGTAGTTTGGAATCATGTGTTCCATACTCATCTTCTCCAGAAACAGTTAAAATGGCTATGTTGGCTTTACTTTTTTTAGACTTCAAAATGGTTTCCACATTTTAAAAACTATTTATGTATTTATTTTTGGGTGCTCTGGTCTTCATTACTGTGCATGGGTTTTCTCTAGTTGCGGGGAGTAGGAGCTATTCTCTAGCAGCGGTGTGCAGGCTTCTCATCGCAGTGGCTTCTCTTGCTGTGAAGCACAGGCTCTGGAGGTTGGCGGGCTGCAGTAGTTGTGGCCCATGGGCTCAGTGGTCGAGACTCGTGGGCTCCAGAGCGCAGGCTCCATAGTTGTGGCACACAGGCTTAGTTGCCCCAGTCATGTGGGATCCTCCCAGATTAGGGATTGAACCAGTGTCCCCTTCATTGGCAGGTGGATTCCTAACCACTGGACTACCAGGGAAGCCCTGGTTTCCACATTTTAAATGGCAACGATGCGTTTTTAAAGGTGAAGTTTTTTCCCATTGGTAATGGTCCTGAGTGCAAACTCCCCCCTCTACCCTAACACTTCGTCTAGCTACTCCAGCCAGAACCTGCCTGGGGTTGCTTCCTGAGCCATTCTTCTTGTATAATGTGCTGTTCCAATCCCCAGTGCCTCTTATTTTCTTGCACCAGTCTCTCCAACACCAGCTTCTTCAAACGAACACAATCTGATGCTGGTCTGTCATATATCATGTACTTGTTCCTCAAAATATTTTTGGCAAAGTGAAGTGAAGTGAAAGTTGCTCAGTCGTGTCCAACTCTTTGTGACCCCATGGACTGGATAGTTCTAATAATTCTGTATTAGACTGTATAGTTCTAATATAATTCTCCAGGCCAGAATACTGGAGTGGGTAGCCTTTCCCTTCTCCAGGGGATCTTCCCAACCCAGGGACTGAACCCAGGTCTCCTGCATTGCAGGCCAATTCTTTACCAGCTGAGCCACCAGGGAAGCCCAAGAATACTGGAGTGGGTAGCCTATCCCCTCTCCAGTGATCTTCCTGACCCAGGAATCGAACCAGGATCTCTTGCATTGCAGGCGAATTCTTTACCAATGGAGCTATCAGAGAAGAGAATTCAACAAAGCAACATAAAGAGTTACTCATCTTTGCATCCCTTGACCCTAGCGTGGTTTGTACATTCACTCGCCCGCTCATTCATTCATTTAACATATCTTTTTTCAGTTCTACAATATGTCAGGTGCTGGGAATAATACATCAATTAAGAAGACATCTTCTCTGCTCCCTCTAGTGGGGATAGGCAAGTAAACAGGAATGATCAGGAGAGTATTAAAACTACATTGTACTTATTCACGATAAATATAGGGTACTACAGAAGCACATAGAAGCAGGGGGCAGTAACTATCAGAAGCCAAGTACTAGGAAAACGTTTAACAAATGGATGAGTGAGTGGTTGGGTGAATGAATGAATGAATGTAACTGGTATGGGAGCACAGAATCTTCAAGGTGAATAGTCACTATCATATGGAAAGATGCTTCTCCAATTTCAGTATTTTGAAAAGGTCAGCTCATATGAATCCATATCATGAAAAATACAACTTTTATTTCCCCCTCTCTCCTCTTCTCTCCTTTCTCTTCTGACCAAATATCAGAATGGAATGAAATGTGATTGTCAGAGTGCCAGCAATGTCCGAGTCAGCAGGCCCCCATCTGCTTTGCTCAAGACTCTAATAACTCTGATGTCAGGCAAAATTGCACCCTTCTGAAACTCTTTTCAGCATTTTCATTATTGATTAGACAGAATATCTGCTCGTCTTCAAGGCAGCAGGCTGTACAGCCAAAAGGAGTTGCTTAACTTTGTTTACTTTTTTGCTCAAGGGTATCAAGTTCTGGCTGTGTTCACTGCAAAGCAGGAATTGTTTTTCCAGCTGAACTTCGCCTCTTAGCTTCAGCACATCTCTTCGATCCTCTGTGATTGTTTCCATGCCAGCTATTTGCAGGTCTGCATTGCTGATTCTACACACAGCACAGCAGGGTTTATCCAAGGGCCATCTACTGTTCCTGGTAACTCCCCAGTAAGGTAAACATCTGCTGTGGAACTGGAAAGAGCTGGTTCAAACCAGTTGTTCTTAGTTTCACTGATCATTTTTAACTTTTTACAATGACCTTTTCTTAATTTCCCTGTACCAAGTCAGAACCTGTAAGAATTTTGCTTTTGAGGAAAAGCCTCATTTTTTTCTAATTTTAAAATTTGTTTTTAATTGGAGAATAATTGCTTTACAATATTGTGTTGGCTTCTGCCATAAAACATCGTGAATCAGCCACAAGTACACATGTGTCTCCTCCCTCTTCAACCTTCCCCCCACCCGGCACCCCATCCCACCCCTCCAGGTTGTCACAGAGCCCTGGGCTGAGCTCCCTGTGCCCACAAAGCAGCTTCCCGCTGGCTCTCTGTCTTACACACGTTAGTGTACATATGTCAATGCTATGCTCTCAGTTCAGCCCACCGTCTCCTCCCGCTGTGTCCAAAGTCTGTTCTCTATGTCTGTGTCGCTCTTCCTCATTTCTATATGTTAAAATAGTTAAAGTGAATTATAAATAGTAATTTAATATTTTAGAATGTATCAAAAAGTCATATGCATCTTTGAAAAGTAAGGACAAAATTAATTCAGATTCCTTAATACCCAGTCCATATTAAATTTTACCCAATTTGTACCTAATAGGCCTTTTATAGTATGTTTGTCAAATCTAGGATCCAATCCAGAACTATGTATTGCATTGGTTTGTTTTATACATGTGTGTGTGTTAGTTGCTCAGTCGTGTCCAATTCTTTGTGACCCCATGGACTAGAGCTGGCCAGGCTCCTCTGTCTGTGGGATTCTCCAGGCAGCAATACTGGAGTGGACTGCCATTCCCTTCTCCAGGGGATCTTCCCAACCCAGGGATAGAACCTGGGTCTCCTGTACTGCAGGCAGATTCTTTACCATCTGAGCCATCAGGGAAGCCCTTTATACACGTCAGCTTTCCCAATACACTGACTTGTGGAAGGGACTGGGCCAGCTGTCCTGTAGAATATATGATTCACCTGATTGCTTCCTTGCAGTATTATTTACCTTGTTCCTGCTGCTGCTGCTGCTAAGTCGCTTCAGTTGTGTCCGACTCTGTGAGACCCCGTGGACTGCAGCCTACCAGGCTCCTCCGCCCATGGGATTTTCCAGGCAAGAGTACTGGAGTGGGTTGCCATTGCCTTCTCCACCTTGTTTATAATCATCTATAGTTTCTCTAAATTGGAAGTGGGATCTAAAGGCTTGATTAGAGTCCAATCAGGTACCCTTGGCTGGTACATCATTGATGATATAGTGTTTCTCATTCTGTATCATGACAGGAAACTCGTAATAACTGATTTTCCCTCTTGCAATCAGAAATCTTGATATAAACTTTAAGATTATAAAAAATAAAATTTTTTATTTCATTGGAAAAGTAGTAACTACAAAATTAACATATTTCAACACTAAAAAATGTTTAACATTTTTAACAGAGAAAAAGAAGTCTTCTACACTAAACTTTCAATCACAAGTTTCCCTTTCCTAAGAGGGAAGCAATCCTCCCAGAAATATTCTACACACACATAATGGGAGCATGCTTCCTATTAGAACTTATCTTGGGGATCCTTCCATTTCCATACATGTTGAGCTCATGTATTCTTTTTCTTTTTAATTTTTGAATTTTTTTTTATTGAAGTATAGTTGATTTACAAAGTTGTGTTACTTTCAGATACACAGCCAAGTGATTCAATTATACACATGTATATATGCATATATATACATATATATTCTTTTTTAGATTCTTTTCCATTATAGATTATTACAAGATAAGTACAAGATATTGAATGTAGTTCCCTGTGCTATCCAGTAGGTTTTTCTTGTTTATTATATTTATAATATTGTATGTATATTAATCCCAAACTCCTAATTTATTCTTCCCCACTTCCGCTTTGATAACCACGTTTGTTTTCTATTTCTGTTTTGTAAATGAGTTCATTTGTATCATTTTTAAGATACTACATATAAGCAATATCATATGATATCACAGCATGTATTCTTTTGAATGACTCCATGGTCATTATCCTGTACATGGTCCATAAATCACTTAACTAGTACTTCATTGACCAATATTTTGGTGGTTTCCAGACTTGTGTGACTAAGTAAGTGAAAGTCGCTCAGTCGTGTCCAACTCTTTGGGACCCCATGAACTATACAGTCCATGGAATTCTCCAGGCAAGAATACTGGAATAGGTAGCCCTTCCCTTCTCCAGGGGATCTTCCCAACCCAGGAATTGAATCCAGGTCTCCCGCACTGCAGGTAGATTCTTTACCAGCTGACCCACAAGGGAAGCCCTTCCAGGCTTATGTGTCTGCACAAATATGAAAATAAGAGTAGGTTACATTCTTAGAAATGACATTGCTCATCCAAGGGTCTCAGTTCAGTTCAGTCGCTCAGTCGTGTCTGACTCTTTGCGACCCCATGAATCGCAGCACACCAGGCCTCCCTGTCCATCACCAACTCCTGGAGTCCACCAAAACCCATGTCCATTGAGTCAGTGATGCCATCCAACCACCTAACCCTCTGTTGCCCCCTTCTCCTCCTGCCTTCAATCTTTCCCAGCATCAGGGTCTTTTCAAATGAGTCAGCTCTTCGCATCAGGTGGCCAAAGTATTGGAGTTTCAGCTTCAACATCAGTCCTTCCAACGAACACCCAGGACTGATCTCCTTCAGGATGGACTGGTTGGATCTCCTTGCAGTCCAAGGGACTCTCAAGAGTCTTCTCCAACACCACACTTCAAAAGCATCAATTCTTCGGCACTCAGCTTTCTTTATAGTCCAACTCTCACATCCATACACAACCACTGGAAAAACCATAGCCTTGACTAGACGGAACTTTGTTCACAAAGTGATGTCTCTGCTTTTTAATATGCTGTCTAGGTTGGTCATAACTTTCCTTCCAAGTTGTAAGCGTCTTTTAATTTCATGGCTGCAATCACCATCTGCAGTGATTTTGGAGCCCTGAAAAATAAAGTCTGACACTGTTTCCACTGGTTCCCCATCTATTTGCCATGAAGTAATGGGACCGGATGCCATGATCTTAGTTTTCTGAATGTTGAGCTTTAAGCCAACTTTTTCACTCTCCTCTTTTACTTTCATCAAGAGGCTCTTTGGTTCTTCTTCACTTTCTGCCATAAAGGTAGTGTCATCTACATATCTGAGGTTATTGATATTTCTCCCGGCAGTCTTGATTCCAGCTTGTGCTTCCTCCAGCCCAGCATTTCTCATGATGTACTCTGCATAGAAGTTAAATAAACAGGGTGACAAAATACAGCCTGGACGTACTCCTTTTCCTATTTGGAACCAGTCTGTTGTTCCATGTCCAGTTCTAACTAGTGCTTCCTGACCTGCATACAGGTTTCTCAAGACACAGATCAGGTGGTCTGGTATTCCCATCTGTTTCAGAATTTTCCACAGTTTATTGTGATCCATACAATCAAAGGCTTTGGCATAGTCAATAAATCAGAAATAGATGTTTTACTGGAACTCTCTTGCTTTTTCGATGATCCAGCAGATGTTGGCAATTTGATCTCTGGTTCCTCTGCCTTTTCTAAACCCAGCTTGAACATCAGGAAGTTCACAGTTCACATATTGCTGAAGCCTGGCTTGGAGAACTTTGAGCATTACTTTACTAGGAGTGAGATGAGTGCAATTGTGTGGTAGTTTGAGCATTCTTTGGCATTGCCTTTCCTAGGGATTTGAATGAAAACTGACCTTTTCCAGTTCTGTGGCCACTGCTGAGTTTTCCAAATTTGCTCACATATTGAGTGCAGCACTTTCACAGCATCATCTTTCAGGATTTGAAATAGCTCCACTGGAATTCCATCACCTCCACTAGCTTTGTTCATAGTGATGCTTCCTAAGGCCCACTTGACTTCACATTCCAGGATGTCTGGCTCTAGGTGAGTAGTCACACCATCGTAATTATCTGGGTCGTGAAGATCTTTTTTGGACAGTTCTTCTGTGTATTCTTGCCACCGCTTCTTAATATCTTCTTCTGTTAGTTCCCTACCATTTCTGTCCTTTATTGAGCCCATCTTTGCATGAAATGTTCCCTTGGTATCTCTAATTTTCTTGAAGAGATCTCTAGTCTTTCCCATTCTATTGTTTTCCTCTATTTCTTTGCATTGATCACTGAAGAAGTCTTTCTTACCTCTCCTTGCTATTCTTTGGAACTCTGCATTTAAATAGGTATATCTTTCCTTTTCTCCCTTGCTTTTCACTTCTCTTCTTTTCAAAGCTATTTGTAAGGCCTCCTCAGACAGCTGTTTTGCTTTTTTGCATTTCTTTTTCTTGGGGATGGTCTTGATTCCTGTCTCCTGTACAACGTCATGAACCTCTGTCCATAGTTCATCAGGCATTCTGTCTATCAGATCTAGTCCCTTAAATCTATTTCTCACTTCCACTGTATAGTCATAAGGGATTTGATTTAGGTCATACCTGAATGGTCTAGTAGCTGAAATTCTAAATTTGGATAGATATGGCCAAATTATTTTACAAATAGTTCCTACAAGTTTACAAATCTACAAAAAAATATGTATGATAATATCCTTTACTTTACATCCTCATCAATGCCAAGTATTATCAAATGTTTTGTTTTTTTAATAATAGAGGGGGAAATGGCTTATTCCTTTCATATGCATTTACGTAATTTTGAATGTGTTGCATATCTTTTCCTATATTTAATAGGTTAAGGAAATATATTTTTCTAATTTACAGGTTAAGGAAAATCTCCTTTGGTATATCAACTGTATGTAAATATTTGTGGCAGGATATTGGATTGCTTTACACACAATAATAATTTATAGATTAAAAATAAAGAAAAAATTATTGTTCTTTTCCCTGTCTTTTTCCTGCAGTGGAAAGATGAAGAGCAAATACATTCCACACTTCCAATAAGGGTGCCTTTTAGGAATGTGGACCTCATTTCGCCATTATATTTTGTCTACTATACTGTTATATTGACAGAGCAAGAGGGAAAGAGGTTTTCCAGAAAATCTTAAAAGATTATAGACATTGGAGAATGTAGAGAGGAGACAGTATGAGCTGCATGTGGGCTATGGGAGCTGAGAGTTAACCCCCAGAAGTTTCCCAAGAAAGGTTTCCTAGGACCTGCTGCCTAGGAAGGAAAGAGTTAAGTTGGGCCCAGCAGGTACCACATTAAGGGATATTGTGTCAGCACTCAGAAGTTGCCTGAATTCTCTTTCAGTGCCTGCAGACTCACTACCATCACCTCACATCATCTCTACCAGGTGCCCTGTGCTTCCAGGGGCACCTACCTCACAGCATCATATCCTATAGTGGAAAAGTGATCATCAGGCAAGGGTGATGATGCTAGCACTGACCCCAAGGCTTTGCTTGGTCCCTAGCTGTGAACATCTCCCTGTCATAACACCTGTGCACCCAAGAACCCAGGGTGGGATTCTGAAAGACAGTAACGTAGGCAGCCCCTCACAGCATCTGCATAGATGGGAGGACACTTGAACTAAGACAGCTTAAGACCCCTAACTGGAATCGTGGTTAAACCCTTGTTACACATTATTCCCACTTGACTTTACCTTTGTTTAGAGGATTTCAGGTTTTGTACACACATTTAAATTTTTTATATGGTGAAATTTATGGGTTTTTTTTTTCTGTTATGGCTTTTCTTTTACAGATTTATGTTTCAAACTTTGATCAACCTTGAACTTGTTCCAAGAGATCCATTTTTTTCTTTCTAGGGGATTGATAAAATGTCCAATATTATTAAACAATTCAGCTTTTCCTGAGTGACCTGAAATACCTCCTAAACAATCCAGTTTTTCCTTACTGATTATCCCTTTATCTCTCTCTCTCTCTCTCTCTCTCTCTCTCTCTCTCTCTCACACACACACACACACACACACACACACACACACACACACACAGGCTTTCCAGGTGGTTTAGTGGTAAAGAATCTGCCTGCCAATGCAGGAGAAGAGGAGATGTGGGTTTGATCCCTAGGTTAGGAAGATCCTCTGGAGGAGGAAATGACAACCCATTCCAGTATTCTTGCCTGGGAAATCCCATGGACAGAGGAGCCTAGCAGGCTATATCCCATAGGGTTACAAAATAATTGTAGGTGACATTCTATTACCTTTCAAAAAAAACACAAACCTATGTTTTAAAAACAAATTCCATATATATATATATAAATAAATTTTTGTGATTGATTTTGTTCTGTATTTTTGAGAGTCTAACCTCTATTCTAGTTTTTTAATCTTTGCTTTTTGATATTTGCTATCACCTTTATGAATCTAATCTTCAGTACCCATTTTCACTTAGGGATTTGATTACTGGCTTGATTGCTCTCTTCCCTTTTGACTCTCCCTTTCCTCCTCCAGGTCACCTCTATCTCCTTCCTTCCTCTCTCTTCTCTACATAACTCTGTGAATCTCTCTGGGTGTTCCTGGCTGCAGAGAATTGCTTCACCATTAATCTAGGGGTTTTATCTTCTGTGTAGTATGGATTGAGAAGTCCTGAGGCTACTGTAAGAGAAGCACTGAAAGTCAGAGGCAGAAAGCTTAACTCCAAAACTTTAGAACATCAGAGAACTCCTGATTCCAGGAACATTAATAGACAAGAGCTCACCCAAAAGTCTCCATACCTATGCTGAAACCAAGCTCCACCCAAGAGCCAACACGTTCCAGTGCAAATACACCACACTAATTCTCCAGCAAACAGGAACACAACCCTGAACATTACAAGACGGGCTGCCCAAAGCCATGCCAAACCCATAGACACCCCAAAACTCACCACTGAACACTTCATTGCACTCCAGAGTGAAGAAATTCAGCTCCACCCACCAGAACATAGATGCAAGCTCCCCCAACTAGGAAACCTTGACAAGCCACCAGTCCAAGCCCACGCACAGGGAACAGACTCCACAGTTAAGAGGAACCATGAACTTCCAGCCTGCAGAAAGGGGACCCCAAACACAGCAATCTAAACAAAATGAAAAGGCAGGGAAATATTCAGCAGGTGAAGGAACATGATAAAAACCCACCAAACCAAACAAAAGAGGAAGAGATAGGGAGTCTACCTGAAAAAGAATTCAGAATAATGATAGTAAAGATGATCCAAAATCTTGAAAACAAAATGGAGTTCCAGAAAAATACACTAGAGACAAGGATTGAGAAGATGTAAGAAATGTTTAACAAGGCCCTAGGAGAAATAAAGAAGAGTCAATCAATAATGAATAATGCAAGAACTGAGACCAGAAGCACTCTGGAGGGAACCAACAGTAGAATAACTGAGGCAGAAGAGAGGATAAGTGAGGTGGAAGATAGAATGGTGGAAATAAATGAAGCAGAGAGGAAAATAGAAAAAAGAAAAAAGAAATGAGGACAACCTCAGAGACCCCGGGACAATGTTAAATGCCCCAACATTCGAATCATAGGAGTCCCAGAAGAAGACAACAAGAAAGGGCATGAGAAAATACTTGAGGAGATAACAGTTGAAAACTTGCCTAAAACGGGGAGGGCAATAGCCACCCAAGTCCAAGAAACACAGAGAGTCCCAAACAGGATAAACCCAAGGTGAAACATCCCAAGACACATATTAATCAAACTAACAAAGATCAAACACAAAGAGCAAATATTAAAAGCAGCAAGGGAAAAGCAACAAATAACACAAGGCTAACAGTTGATCTTTCAATAGAAACTCTTCAGGCCAGAAGGGAATGGCAGGACATACTTAAAGTGATGAAAGAGAAAAACCTACAACCAAGATTATTCTACCCAGCAAGGATCTCATTCAGAATTCAGATATGAAGGAGCAGTCAAAAGCTTTACAGACAAGCAAAAGTTGAGAGAATTCAGCACCACCAAACCACCTCTTCAACAAACGCTAAAAGATCTTCTCTAGACAGGAAACACAGAAAAGGTTTATAAAAATGAACCCAAAACAACAATGGGATCATACTTATCAATAATTACCTTAAATGTAAATGGGTTAAATGCTCCAACCAAAAGACAAAGATTGGCTGAATGGATACAAAAACAAGACCCACCTCAAACCCAGGGACACATACAGACTGAAAGTGAAGGGCTGGAAAAGGATATTTCACACAAATAGAGACCAAAAAAAAGCAGGAGTAGCAATAGCCATATCAGATAAAATAGACTTTGAAATAAAGACCATGATAAGAGACAAGGATACTACATAATGATCAAGGGATCAATCCAAGAAGAAGATATAGCAATTATATATGCACCCAACATAGGAGCACCTCAGTACATAAGGCAAATGCTAACAAGTATGAAAGGGGAAATTAACAGTAATACAATAATAGTTCAGTTCAATTCAGTCGCTCAGTCGTGTCCGACTCTCTGCAACCCCATGAATCACAGCACACCAGGCCTCCCTGTCCATCACCAACTCCCGGAGTTCACTCAGACTCACGTCCATTGAGTCAGTGATGCCATCCAGCCATCTCATCCTCTGTTGTCCCCTTCTTCCTCCTGCCCCCAATCCCTCCCAGCATCAGAGTCTTTTCCAATGAGTCAACTCTTCACATGAGGTGGCCAAAGTACTGGAGTTTCAGCTTTAGCATCATTCCTTCCAAAGAACACCCAGGGCTGATCTCCTTCAGAATGGACTGGTTGGATCTCCTTGCAGTCCAAGGGACTCTCAAGAGTCTTTTCCAACACCACAGTTCAAACGCATCAATTCTTCAGCACTCAGCCTTCTTCTCAGTCCAACTCTCACATCTATACATGACCACTTAGTGGAAGACTTTAATACCCCACTCACACCTATGGATAGATCATCCAAACAGAAAATTAGCAAGAAAACATAAGCTTTAAATGATACAATGAACCAGTTAGACCTAATTGATATTTATAGGGCATTTCATCCCAAAACAATGGATTTCACATTTTTTTCAAGTGCACACAGAATGTTCTCCAGGATAGATCACATCCTGGGCCATAAATCTAGCCTTGGTAAATTTTAAAAATTGAAATCATTTCAAGCATCTTTTCTGATCACAATTTTAAAAAACAATTAAAAATACATTCCTACTATATATATATATATATATATATATTCCATTGACTTTTAAAAATTCATCATATCTGGTGCCTTTAATCACTAGGTTATATATAGAGATTATCTGGCAAGGCCACACCTTTCTTACTATCTCTCTTTTTCTAATTTTCTCATGAGCCCTACAGTATCTGCCCCCATGTGAACTTGAGAGTTTGCAAGTCTATTTCCCCTCAATCTTCATGATTTTTCCCCTGGAATTTTATTACATTTATTAATCAATTTAGAATAACTTTGCATCTTAAAATACTGTCTTTCTCTTTATGACCATGTGTATGCTATGCTATGCTATGCTAAGTCACTTCAGTCGTGTCCTGACTCTGTGTGACCCCATAGATGGCAGCTCACCAGGCTCCCCCATCCCTGGGATTCTCCAGGCAAGAAGACTGGAGTGGGTTGCCATTTCCTTCTCCAATGCATGAAAGTGAAAAGAGAAAGTAAAGTCGCTCAGTCGTGTCCGACTCCTAGAGACCCCATGGACTGCAGCCTACCAGGCTCCTCTGTCCATGGGATTTTCCAGGCAAGAGTACTGGAGTGGGGTGCCATTGCCTTCTCAGGACCATGTGTATAGATTTCTTCATCTTATTTTGCATCTTCAAATTTACTTCAACAACTCTTACACATTTTTTGTAATATTATTCCTAGATATTTAATCATTTTGCTGATAATATAAAATAGATCTTTATCCACTATACTTTCAAAATAGTTGTTGAATGTGTATAGAAAAGTGATGACTTTTGTATATAACATTTTCAACCAGTCACTTTACTGAATTCTACTGTTGTTTGTAAGAACTTTCCAGATCATCTTGAGATTTCCAGCTATATAATCATTTCATCTACATAAATTTTAATTCACTTTTACATTATTTTAAATTATCTAAATGCATTGTCTAGTATTGCCAGACCAAGGTAATAACAGAGAGGAACTGACCATACTTCCTTGACTTTATTTGGGGGCACTTTATTGATCTTATTAAATTAGAGTTAGAACCACATGGTTTGAAATAATTTTCCCCAACTTGTTTTTATTATTACCTAAAATTTGATCCAATTATTATATAAAATTTGAATCTTTCAATGTAGGAAATCTATTTTTTAAAGACTTTATTGGCTATCTGTTTGTCTCTTGGAAGTTTTATCAATGTCCGTCTCATCAACATTCTATTCTGAACATTGTACTTATTATACCCAAAGTGAAATCTGTGTGTTTCATAAATCTATGATGACTTTTGTCATACATACATATATATATTACAGAGAGAGAGGAGAGAGAGAAGGAGATGGGAAGAGAGAGAGAAGGAGAGGGAGAGAGAGAGAGAAGTAAGAGCCTGGAGCATAATAAATGCTTGTTGCTATTACTTTCCAAAAATATCTATGAAATTTAAATGTTCAAACACTATAAAAGATGAATTATTTTTAATTTTATTAATTATTACAAATTGATACATTGTTTTGAAAAATAGAGAAATCAGCACATAACAAATAGCTCAAACATGTCAAGAAAATATTAGACTATGACAAATTTGAACTCTGACTTTTATAAATGTCTTCTTCAGCTGTTAATCTATTTTTACTTATTTAATTTATTTATTTACTTATTCAAAACAATCAACAATAAGTGTTTCACTGAGCATCTATTACTATGCCTGGCACAATGCTAAATACTTTGAGGAAAAATATAAGAAGCATCTCGCATGGTCTTGTCCTTAGTGGTTTATAATCTAGATATTTATGATTTATAGAGATACATTGAAAAAATTCTGGAACCTAATACCTTTAAGTAAAATTATCTTTGAACTTAATCACTTTGGAAGGCTATATGATTATTGTTTAAAAATCCTAAAATATTTTATGCATCTGTTCCTTTGGGATTGCCTTTGGAGTCATTATACAAATCACTCAAGGAAGGCAGACTCATTACTTTAATTTTAGTTTAGAATGCTGCTCTATCCTTCTGTACTTAGTTTAGTCACCTGAATTAATCACTGCGTTTGTTGCTCACTAACTTTGGGTTATTTTAAAATCTCACATTCACTCTAACTGACGAGTTTTGCTATTCTTGATGCCCTTCCAAAGCATGTCCTACAGCACTACTGGACACTCAGTACCTGGAGGACGAGAAGCCTTTCTCATCAGCCTTGCATCTCGCCCAGCATCCAGCTCTCGCTTCAGCACAGCAGGACTGTAAGATGAGCTCTGTATTGAATTGTCAGCACATAAGCTGACACTTGTTCAACAGCTGGAGACATCAGGGTAGGCTGAGGATAGAGGCATGGAAAGGTTCCAGATGGGGCTTGAGGGGGAGTTCTTCCCGTTCTGCTATTTCAGTATTTTCGTTCATTACTCCTTAGGCATCTGGCTTTGACAATGAAGGACAGAGAGAGGTCTGCCAGAAGCCAGCCGCAGATTCTCCCAATACTCCCTTCTAGCCCTGTGTTTGAAAAGATATATAGGTAATCAATTAAAAGATTCGTGTCTATTGTATAAGTCAATATATTATGTGTGTGTGTGTGTAGGCTAAATACACCTAAGTTTGGTGGATGATCAGGCTAAAGTAGAATTTCAGTTTTAACATATACACAGAAAAACTGTGCCCATATCCATTAATTTCAGGAGTCTTTCCATACTTCTATTCTTAATAACAATCACTGGGTTTCAAATCACCTTTCAGAAAAAGACAATGTGTTTGAATTTTACATGTTTTTGTGAATTTTATTCATCCAGAAATATCTAGCAGGATCCTTCTAACCCTATTCAATATTTTAACATAATGAAAAGTATATGAAGCCAGTTTTTAAAAAATTTTAATCAATTTACTTTTGGCTGTTCTGGGTCTTCACTGCTGCGTGGGCTTCTCTCTAACTGCAGTGAGCGGAGGCCGCTCTCTAGCTGCGGCATACGGGCTTCTCATTGCAGTGTCTTTTGCTGAGGAACACAGGATCTAGAGAGCGCAGGTTTCAGTGGCTTCAGTTCTCCGGCTCAGTAGTTGCGGTTTCCGGGCTCAGAGCACAGGTTCAATAGTCATGGTGCCTGCGCTTAATTGCTCTTAGGCATGTTCGATTCTCCCAGACCATGGACTGAACCCGCGTCTCCTGCATTGGCAGGTGGATTCTTTACCGCTGAGCCACCGGGGAAGCCCCCGAAGCCGGTTTTTAACATAACGAGACGAAGTAAAATTCTTCAGAAACTAACTAAAAACACAATACAAATTACTCAGTATTTGTATCGTGTTTTTAGAAAAAGAAAGAACACAAGGTTCCTGGTCACAGACTTTTGTGTTAAATATATTTTTACAGTTTTTTTCACTTTACCTATGAAAAAACTAATAAACCAGTTTTTTTTTTTTTGGATGATGAAAATGTCAGAAGCCTATAGGTTTTGGGGTAATCACAAATTTTTGTGAACATCAGTATGTTTGGGAGTTTAGGGTACAAGAAATGTCTGTCTTTACTCTACAGAATAATGTTTTAAGTTGCTAATTTCAAAGATCCTTAGACAATGTATATTAAAATAAGCCATTTCTCACTTATCTGAACTATTTTAATCATCATCAAAGTATGCTTTCCTCACCTTTTAATTATATTTCTATTTAGTTGTTTTTTTTTTTCTAAGCATGAGACCTTTAAAAAATCTTTCTGAATAAATTTCAGCAATACATTGAGAAATACATACATTTCAGAAGAAATGTTTGCCTAAATGATTTCTTGCATACGTCTACAATCTAAACATATTTGCATTCAGAAAATTGCCCCAGTTCAAAAATGAAGACTATTCTAAATCTCTTCCCCACTGAAATGGATAAAGTACAAAAATGGATTAAAGACATAATAGCACTGATTAGATAAGATGGCAGAGAAGATAGCTGGTTTATGAAAGATGGAAAAGGGATGGCATTGTTTGACAGGAGAAAGAGATGGAGAGGGAGATGGGAAGAGGATAATTCGAAACAGAACAGTGATTTAAGAAGCCTCCCAGAAAAATGTCTCCAACAATAAAGTGATTGATTGTAACAAACGGCATAATTTAGATACTGGAAAACCTTAGAGAAGGGGAAGGCCTGTTATTCTTCTTTCAAAAATAGAAAAGAAAGTTAATTAGACTTTCCTGTAAAATCAAATGTTGTATAAAGGAAGTTGTAGTCCAACTATGATGTAAATTAAAATATCTGAATTTGGACTATGAATGAAATGTAAAAGGAAAGACTCAATTTGACCTTGATGCTTGGAACATTCTCCTACACAGGGCTCAGGTTCTGTGAAATAGGTTTATTTCTATTTCTCTTGGTTCTGTAATGAATAATGTTTAGAAAATCATGACATAGTACCAAGATATTAGGTTGGAAATTTGACTAGTGGCACAAGATATGATAGAGATCAGATATTAAAGCAAGGTGGACACTGTAGAATTTTCAGAGTAGGTGGCTAAGAGCCAGTCAGCTGGCTCACTCACTGACTCAACCCTGGAAAATCAGATCACAGAGAACAATGAGTCGGATGCTTTGCTTGTGGTTAAACTGAGATTAGACTACACTCTTAGAGTTCGTCTCCATGAAGGAAGGATGGAAAGTCTTGTAGCCAGTTTTGAGCCTAATAGGAGAGGGTGTGCCTAAAATCAGGCTCAAGAGAAACACCAAGAAAAGGAAAATGAGACTCTCACAAATAGGGTATATCTGTAGTTGACCTATTGAGAAAGTCAGGATCTGAGGGTGAAGCAGAGAAAAAAATTTTACAGAAAAATGCAATGCCTGTGGCATGAGAAATAACAAAAGTTCCTGGTGGAAACCTCTGAAGAGCTGTAAATATGCTCAGGAGGACCTGCCAGGCCCAGGGAGGTGGTCTTATAACAGCGTGCCCGTCGGACAGTACCAGTTTACTGCCCTTCCAGCTTCTCTCCTCACTCTTTGAATCTGAAGAAACAGTGATCAGCAATATGGGAAGGGAGGGTTGGAAGCACAAGACAGAGAAAGAGAAAGATCAGACGAGCCATCCCTGTTTTCCTACGTGTTAAAATCTTCTGCTAGAAAAAAGGAGAATTTTAAGCTTGAAACAAGTTCCAAGTTTTGATTTCACATGGAATTGAACACTTAATTACTGAATTGCCGTTGTGTTTTCTTATACTGTGTTTAGCTATAAACATTGATGATCTAAAAGGAATGGTATACCATAAAGAAACCAAGTACATGAGGGAGGAAAAGCGGGAGGAAAGAGAGGAAGTCAATTCTTATTTTACAGAGAATGGAATCAAGAGATACGGCCTCATATTAATGGATTGAAAAATAGGTGGTTAAATATGAAATTCCAACTTGTAAAGATAACTAACAGAATAAGCAAAAATGTGACAAGGCAAAATTGGCAAAAGGAGAACAGGGAAAGTGGGAAGATCATCTGATTTAAATTTTTCAGCTTTCATAATTACCACTTAAAATTGATGAAACAAAAGTTAGAGGAACAAGACTTCAAAATATAAATGGCAAATAGGTTATCCCTGGGATAGGATGGATGTCAGGAATGGAGTGGCTTTTACCCTTCATTTTATACATCTCTATACTTATGAATTTTTATTACCATGTGCATGCATAATGTTAACAATAAATGAGATTAGAGGAAAATAGTAATGTTAATTTAAAAATTCCTACCTGGCTCTAATCCAGGGTTTGGTGTGCGTATTGAGACCACTTCCCCAGCTGCCATGTTTTTCTGAAGCTGGTGACAAAAATCCCCTCTTCGGGGCCAGCTCCTCTGCAATCGCTCTGATGTGATAGGGCTCAAAGCCACAGCACCCGCCTATGTACCTGACCCCCAGGTTGTAGGCTTCTCTGGCGTACTTTTGAATATCCCATCTGGTTGCAACTCTGGGCTCCAGCGCTGTAATACTATAGATATGGTACTTCTGTTACCACCTCTGTTTTCAAATGTTTTTTTTTTTCCAATGACAAAACTAAATTTTAGAGTATGAGTTCTTCAAATAGCTCATTTTTGGTTGACTTGAAAGCCTTTGTCTTATGCAATCTCGTATCATAAGTCTGTGTTGTATTATAGTTGTTCCTTACAGTCATTTCTATTTTGTCATGAGAAATCACAAGATTTCTCATATGCACCCGAGCTCATCAAAGGGATATTCAGGGAGATCCAGAAACCCTCCTTTGCCACAGTCGGGCATGTGGAACCCCAGGGACTGCACCATCAAGGGTGCTTTCAGCCCTGCAGCCTGTCGGGCTTCCTTCATGAGGCTCATTGTCTTCAGGCTGGTCCAGGGCCCAAATCGGCAGTTCACACCAACAACTGAGGCCCCTGTGCAAAGAAATACATTTATTTACTTGTTTCACAATTTATTTACTTGTTTATTTTTTAAAATTGAAGTCTAGTTGATTTACAATGCTGTGTTAGTTTCAGATGTACAGTGAAGTGATTCAGTTAAACATATATCTAAATATATATATTCTTTTTCAGATTCTTTTTCATTATAGGTTATTACAAGATATTGAATATAGTTCCCTGTCCTATACAGTAGGTCCTTGTTGTTTATCTATTTTATACAGAAAAATGTGTATCTGTTAACCCCAAACTCTTAATTTGTCTCTTCCCACTTCCTGTTCCCCTTTGGTAACTATAAGTTTGTTTTCTAAGTCTATGAGTCTTTTTCTGTTTGGTAAATACATTCGTTTGTATTATTTTATTAGATTCCACATATAAGTGATATGATATGATATTTGTCTTTCTCTGTCTGACTTCATTTCTATAGACTAACAACAAAACATCAGAAAGAGAAATTAAGGAAACAATCCCATTTACCACTGAATCAAAAAGAATAAAGTACCTAGGAATAAACCTACTTACCTAAGGAGGCAAAAGACCTGTACTCTGAAAACTATAAGACACTGATGAAAGAAATTGAACATGACACAGACAAATGGAAAGATATATAGTGCTCTTGGATTGGAAGAATCAATATTTTAAAAATGATCATACTACCCAAGGCAATCTACAGATTCAATGTAATTCCTATCAAATTATGAATGGCATTTTCCCCAAAACTAGAACAAATAATTTTAACATTTGTATGCAAACACAGAAGACCCTGAATAGCCAAAACAATCTTGAGAAAGAGGAACAGAGCTGGAGGAATCAAGCTCCCTGACTTCTGTCGGTACCACAAAGATACAGTTTGGTACTGCTGCTGCTGCTGCTAAGTCGCTTCAGTTGTGTCTGACTCTGTGCGACCCCAGAGATGGAAGCCCACCAGGCTCCCCCATCCCTGGGATTCTCTAGGCAAGAACACTGGAGTGGGTTGCCATTTCCTTCTCCAATGCATGAAGTGAAAAGTAAAAGGGAAGTCGCTCAGTCGTGTCCTACTCCTAGCGACCCCATAGACTGCAGCCTATCAGGCTCCTCCGTCCATAGGATTTTCCAGGCAAGAGTACTGGAGTGGGGTGCCATTGCCTTCTCCAACAGTTTGGTACAGTTTATATCAAGTACAGTTTGGTGAAGTGAAGTTGCTCAGTTGTGTCCGACTCTTTGAAACCTCATGGACTGCATAGCCTACCAGGCTCCTCCCTCCATGGGATTCTACAGGCAAGAGTACTGGCGTGGGTTGCCATTTCTTCTCCAGGGGATCTTCCTGACCCAGGGATCAAACCTGGGTCTCCCGCATTCCAGGCAGATGCTTTAACCTCTGAGCCACCAGGGAAGCCCCTGGTACAGTACAGTTTGATACTGGCACAAAAATAGACACAGAGATCTTTTTTTTTTAATAGTTGGAAGGTGCCTTAGAAATTAGTTATCCCCCTCCACTTCTTAAGTTTTACTGATAAATCAATTCCAACTAATGATTTTATTTCCAAACTGCTCTCCCAATCTTAAGAAACATTGTTAAATTTCATAAACAATAACTGAACTGCTTATCACATCATGGATCCACATTACCTGCCTTCACCAGCCTCACAGCACATTCTCCAGGTGTTACACCATGCATGTCTCCCTCTGGGCCTATGCACATAGTGGCTGCCACAGGCTTTCCAGATTCTTTTAAGACTTCTACAGCCTACACAGCTTCTACAGCATGTTCAAAATACTAAGAAAATTTTAATGTCTTTCTATTGGTCCAAATAGAAAGCAGACTTTAAGTGGTAGACCATAAATGTTGCAAGAAAACTGTTATAAAAATTACCAAATATATGTAATAAAATGTGCTAAGAAATGTGTCTCTATCAGAGTGACTAAAGAATATTTTTTTCTGAGTAAATTTTAATTCTTTTAACAATAACATATAGATTTTCATTCAGATATTATACTACTAATTAAAAAAGATTTTAAAGTAACTGAGTACTTAAAATTATGACTTTGAAGGAACAAAAGTTTTACTTATAAATTTTGGACTCTTTTTTGTTTTAATGTAACTAGGGTGGTCTCTGAAGAATAGTGAATAGTTTTTTATGCTTTACACTTCAAAATACTTTTCTATTCACTTCTAGTTAGATAGTCATACACTCATGACCATGTTCAGTCTCTAGGTCATGTCCTACTCGGTGTGACCCCAGGGACTGTAGCCCACCAGGCTCCTCTGTTCAGGGATTTTCCAGGCAAGAGTACTAGAGTGGGTTGCCATTTCCTTCTCCAGGGGATCTTCCTGACCCAAGAATTGAAACCATGTCTCCTGTGTCTCCTGCATTGGCAGGAGGATTCTTTACCACAGAGCCACATGGGAAGCCCTGTTATTCATAAGTGCTTCATAAAATAGGAATGGAAATCTGATTATTTCCCCAGGTGAGAATACTGAGGCCCAGAGAAGGGAGGGGTACCTATTGAGTGTCTTTGCTGACTGTGGAGAGGACACCTTGTCTGGTAAACCCAGGCCATTTGCTGGGGTGTGTCCCCTGCACTTAAGGAACTCCCTTAAGTGCCACAATTGAAGAGCTGATCTTAGTTTAAGTAGGTGGAGAAAAGCTAGCAGAAATCTCTGTGTTTCTTCCTTCTTGACTTAGATTCTACAGAAGCAATGGAATCGTGGAGAAAGTCAAAAGAGAGGCTTTTAAAAAACAAACTTATGTTCTCACCCATGTGGAGAACATGCAGGGTGGAGTTTGCCTTCATTTTTGTAGATAACTTTCCAGGTGGAGTAGCCAGGCATGGGTAGCCCTAAGCCTTGAGAAGGATGATGAAGCAAGGTTTATCACAGACTCAGTAGGATGACTTGGGAACTAGCAGTTGGGAGGCTATTGTCCTTGTCAAGGGTAAAACCTGGGTTGAGGCCTTGACTCAGACAGTTGCAATCATGATAGGAAATTAGGGAAATGGGAGGAAGAGAATACTCTGGGACTTCATGTGCAGTCAGTGACAACTTTTATTGGTTCTAACTTCAAAATATTGCTCATGTGTTACAACTTTAGTGAAAGCGGAGAGATGGGGTAAGCAAGGCATGGACGGAGGTGGGCAAATAAACACTGCTTGGCCCTGAGTGTTGCTGGGGGTCCTGGAGGAGCCCCGGCAGCTGCCTGTCCCCTAGGTTTCGCCCCCTGACAGCCTCTACTCTGCAGCCCCCAGCTCCTTCCTGCCCTGCCTCTCCTGTAGGAGAAGATGCTCCCAGAATTCCTGTCCCCGTTCACTTACCCTACATTGTAGGGTCCCCCAAGAGTCAGCTGCTGCAACCACCCAGAATGAAACCAAAGGCTACAGTTTGGCCTGTCCTGGCTCTGTTCTTTGGCTTCACAGAGAATCTAGCACACAAGCGAGAGGATGTCAGCTTTGACCATAGTGCACATAAGCAAACCTTTGACCATGCACGGAGAGGGAATGAAGCCACAGGGCAGTCCCATACTCTTATGAAAGTTGAAGACTATGCAGTTATATCAAAATAGAGTTAATTTTTTCCCTGTAACATTGGCTTACCTCTGCAATCAAGAAATCTACATTTTTCCTAGAGGGAAAAATCATTTCCACCCTGCCCCACCCCCAGCTGCCGCATTGCAGTCTACCAGGCTTTCCATGTTGTCCTCACTGGCAGAAAAGGTGAAAGTCTGCATGACTTCTGATCCTGCCCTCAAAAATCTCTAGCTGTAGTCGAAAAAGCTTTTTAATTCTAACTTCATCCTTGTGGTGTGTGTATAACGATGTCTGGCAGATCCCCCCTGCTGCCAAAGCATCCCCTTTGTCGGCTACTTCTCTGGTGAGGTCACAGGCAGCGGTGTTTACTGCTTCCCACTGAAGTTAGAGAGCAAGAGTTCACATGGTGAGCCTGGCATTTGAAAGGTGGAATGTAATAAGTAACAAAGAGGGCAATGAGCAAGTGGCATGAGTACAAGTCACTGGTTTAACCTGCAGTTCGAGAAGACCAGCAGAGTTGGGTACCATCTCCTGTACTCCCAATGAGCTTGTATTTCCATTATTGTACTTACCACACTGGATCTTTGTGAATGCTCATTTTTGGAGAATCCCATGGACAGAGGAGCCTGGTGGGCTACAGTCCATTGGACTGCAAGGAGTCAGACACGACTGAGCGACTTAGCACGCATGCATGTGCCTCCCCACTGGGCTGTGAGCCACTTCAGAATAGAGTCTATGCCTTTGTATCGTCTCTGTATTTAGCACAGAGAATGGACTATAACAGGTACTCAGTAAACGTTGGTTGGTTGAATGAATAAATGGGCGTTAATGTTTACAAGTATTAATACTCTCCATTTGCAGAATATCTTGCAATACTTCCATAGCCTTCACCTTTCCATTTTTCCCAACAACCCAATGCATGTAAACATCAGTTATCACACAGTCAGTAGATGGCAAAGTTGAGTATCAAACCCAGTTCTCCTCATTCCTAGCCAGTGATTCTGTCTTCCCTAGAACCATCCTGTCTGCAGATGTCAGAAAAAGAAGAATGTGAAATGAGAAGGTAAAGAGAGATACGTAGTGTCCTTTCTCAACAAAAACCTAGCACAGACGATGGCCATGCCCTTCCAATAGCCTGTTTTCCCCCAGTCCCATCCTCTACCCTTCCCCTAGATAAACAGACAAAAAATAATTATTTTTTTACATAAGTTTACATAATGATGAATTACTTAATGAATATTCTATGTGGGGGAATTTGCAATAAAGCACAGTACAGCATCAGGTCAGTTCCATGGATTCTCTTCAGGAGGTTATTTCTATTATAGATGACCCCTCTTCCCACCCCGCCCCACCCGCAGCTGCCACGGTGCAGTCTACCAGGCTTTCCATGTTGTCCTCACTGGCAGAAAAGGTGAAAGTCTGCATGACATCTGATCCCGCCCTCAAGAATTCCATGTGAGAGCTGGCGAACTGCCAAGGAGTTGTTTTTTATTTTCCATCGAAATTTTTAAAAAGTAAAAAATCACAGAAACTATCATTTTTAGCAGCAGCTCATCCACTCACATCTCCTTCAATCATACACACTTCCAAACCAAGTACTTATACAGAAATTGCAGATTCAGGTCAGTAGAGTTCAGGGGCGGGAAAAGGCAGAGTCCATACCAAGCGGGGGCTGTTGAGAGTAACCTCATGTTGACCTGCCAATGGGCCTCTTGGCCTGCTGCAGTCACAGGCAGGCCTTAAGGCTGGGTGGCCCACTGATCCTTGGTCTCTTGGTCTAATGAGGGTCTATTCATTTGCCAGCGTCAAGAAGGATGTAGCTGGTCTACTTATAGTCAGTAGTGGGAAGCCCTCCAAGTAGAATGAGGGAATTCTCACAGCAGGCAGAATGCAGATGGTAGAGCCCCCACCAAATGGGGTCGAGTCGAGCAGCTGGGAGACACGGCCAGAGAGCTTTCCTTGTCCATCGGACCCGCCTTCCTCTCGCTCTTCATCCCTGTCCCCCAACTTCAATCTCCATCCTACTATTTCAGCACTTTGTTCCTGAGAGCGCAAAAAGGATCTTCTAAAATTAAGAATGAGTTCTTCTTGGGCCAGATGAAGTCTCCTTGCTAACACCAGAAAGACAGAACTTTGTCCTACCATCTAACTCCAAGTGTCTGATGGAACAGTAATCGTGGCCATTGGGTACTTATATGCTGGGCATTTCATGTGGGTTAACTCATGAGTCCTCACAAGCAGCCCATGTCATGCTCCCGTGTGACAGATGAAGAAACTCATCCTCAGAGGTCAAATGACTTGCCCAGGGTCACTCAGCTGGTCAGTAAAACCCATGTTTGTCTGATACACTGTGCATGTATGAACAAAAGGACAACAAATCAAAAGTCCCATCCCAGCTTATATCCTGTTTCACCCATTTCTTCTTTGGCTGTATTTCCCACTTTAATTTAGGAAGCAAATATAAAGAAGAGCAAACTTTACAGAATTAAAGTTTCAATTTGATGTTACCAACCAATTCTATCACAGTTTCTACCTCCAACTCTTTTTTGTTTTTTTTTTTTTCAGCCAAGTAAAACTGTGTTTATTTCTTTGCCCCTTTTCTCCCCACAACAGAATCTGGTTGTCTCCTGTCTAAGCTCTGTTAAGTTTAAAAGTGAAAAGTGAAAGTTTCTCAGTTGTGACCAACTTCGTGACTCCATGGACTATACAGTCCATGGAATTCTCCAGGCCAGAATACTGGAGTGGGTAGCCATTCCCTTCTCCAGGGGCTCTTCCCAACCCAGGGATCAAATCCAGGTCTCCCACATTGCAGGCAGATACTTTACCAGCTGAGTCACCTGGAATTACCATTAATCATCCCTATCAAACATACTGTTTTAATATCATATGCAAATTAGCCAGACTGATGACTCCGAAGCAATAATAGTTTTCTTGTGTTACAGAAACTCTTGAATGTACATAAGGTAAATAAATATTCATGGAACAAATATTAGGATATATATTTTAGCACTCCCTATACGTAAAGATGCAAGTGTATGTGTGTGAGAGAGAGAGAGAGCGAGCTCGCACACACACACACAGAATGGGGAGGATGGGAGAGAGAGAAGCCATTTCTTCTATTTGATTCATTTACAGCCAGTATCACCATATCTTAGCAATTCTGGCAAGTGAAACAGTGCTTAGAAAACACTCGCTATTTAGCTTCTCCCAGCCAGATCTAAGCAATTGTCACCCAGGTAACCACTGAGGGTGATGCTGGCACCGACCTGCGCTTGGATGCTCTACTATGGCTTCTGGAGTCCAGAGCCCGGCCTTCACGTAGCCCCTCTTCTCCAGAGTTAGGAGGAAGCTGCCATCTCCAACCACAACCTCCCCACTATCCAGACGTTCCAAAAGGCCCTGAAGAATAGAAAGAAAAATCACCTTCTTTTTATTTTTCCTAAAAGCAGTTTCCAATTGTAGGAAAGGTGGGTACAGTGGTCTTACAGCTCCAGTTTTGTGAAAATCATCTGTGCCTGATAGTATTTCAGAAAACTTGAGTAGACTCTATTGGACAATCCAGGTACTTGTTTTGCCCCAAGTTCTGTGACTATTTTTTCTTAAATACCATTTCAGTTCAGTTCAGTTCAGTTGCTCAGTCGTGTCTGATTCTTTGCAACCCCATGAATCGCAGCATGCTAGGCCTCCCTGTCCATCACCAACTCCCGGAGTTCACTCAGACTCACATCCATCGAGTCGGTGATGCCATCCTGCCATCTCATCCTCTGTCATCCCCTTCTCCTCCTGTCCCCAATCCCTCCCAGATTCAGAGCCTTTTCCAATGAGTCAACTCTTCGCATGAGGTGGCCAAAGTACTGGAGTTTCAGCTTTAGCATCATTCCTTCCAAAGAAATCCCAGGGCTGATCTCCTTCAGAATGGACTGGTTGGATCTCCTTGCAGTCCAAGGGACTCTCAAGAGTCTTCTTCAGCACAATTCAAAAGCATCAGTTCTTCGGTGCTTACCCTTCTAGGTGCTCAACATCACTAATGATTCAGTTCAGTTCAGTTCAGTCACTTAGTCATGTCCAACTCTCTGCAACCCCATGAATCGCAGCACACCAGGCCTCCCTGTCCATCACCAACTCCCAGAGTTCACTCAGACTCACGTCCATCGAGTCAGTGATGCCATCCAGCCATCTCATCCTCTGTCATCTTCTCCTCCTGCCCCCAATCTCTCCCAGCATTTCCAAAGAAATCCCAGGGCTGATCTAATCTGAATCAAATTATAGTGAAAATGCTGATTCCATGACATTTTGGCTTTTCAAGATGTTTGTGGTAGACACTGCTTATTGCCTGACTAACGTTCATTTTTTTCTCCTCGTGTTTGCTAATGTATTTTGTTTGGGGAGACAATGTTCCCAACTTAAAAAAAATTCTTGGGTCTCAGGCTCCTTTGCTGTGGGGGACTGGCCGTGTGATACAGTGGTGGCCGATGGGTATAAGTGAAAGCCTGCTGAAAATTTCTAGAAGAGATTTGTTTTCCTGATAGAGATGCCCACACCCTTCCATCTTGTCCCTTTTCTCCTTCCTGTCTGGAGTATCAGCTCAAGTCCTGGTGCCACAGCCATCGTCTTGCAGCCATGCCATCGAAAGCCACGTGCTAAGGCTGAGGGCACAGGCTGATAACTGCAGCCTGGTGTCTTGACGACAGCTTAGAGGAGCTGCAGAGGCCGTGGACTGTGACTGCATTTTTTAGGTGAGAAAAATAAACCTCTTTTTTTGTGTGAACCATTGGACATAATCCTACTAGACACAGCATTTCATAGTTCTGCCCTACATTTTCCAGGATGTCCCCAGACTTGTTATCATTTGGTACTCCTAACAAGTCTGGGAGCTAGGCAGGGCAGACAGTTTTTATTGCAATTTTATAAATGAGGAAACTGAGGTTCAGAGAGGCTGAGTGAATTGCTCCAGATCATAGAGCTCAGTAGCTAAAACAGTAGACGTCAGACCTTCTAAATTTCTAATCTAGTCTCTCTTTTGCCTCCTTTCTAGTCAGCCCACCTATAACCTGAATAAAAGACTGCATCCAGAGCAGTTATCCAAGGGCTAATGGTGTCCACTGAGTACATAGTACGTCCCCAGATACCTACATGTTTCATCCTCTCATTTCCTTCAGGTCATTTGTCATGTGTCATTTTCTTCCAGAGAGACCTTCCTTTTGATTTATAAAAACTGCAAATAGCCCCATGGGAATCCTTATCCTTCTTGCATAGGTTACATTAGTTGAAGATATAACCTTGTTCTCTCTTTCTTTTTTATTTTTACAATTTTGAAAGTATGATAACACATTTACAGGAGACTTGGGAAATACAGAACAAAGTTATGTATAGTTTATTTTTTAAGTAGATAAATTAAGATTTTTAGTTGGGGTTTCAATATCAAATTCTCAAAAATTAGTAGAATGAATATACAGAAAGACAGAAGAATATAGAAGATCTGAAAAGCACCAAGTGTCTCCTAGTTTATAGTCTATGGGAACTTGAATAAAATTTGTATCCTACTGTTGTGTGAAAATTGTATGAATCTTAACTAGGTTGAATTGGTTTGAAGATACAACCTTTTAGTGAGAATATCAGCCAGTTCATCTCAGCTCTGCCTACAGCTGGACACAGAGCAGTGCGTGAATAGGGGAGCTGCCCCTCGTAACCAGTCACATCTGCAGCTCAGGAAGGTATGTTAGAAGTGGCTGCCTTGAGGCTAAACCCCAGGCCACCGTCCTCCGCCATTTTTCTGTGGAGGGAAGTGGAATGCAGCCCAGCTGTGTCAACCAGCAACGCTGTTTTGGCAGAGAGAGCTCCTGACTCTGGTTATTTTTCCATACTTCATATCCAAAGATAAATTTTAGCTGAATGTATAAGAAATGTTAATGTATTCTATGATTCTCACCTCTCTCCCTACTCCCTCCGTAGAGTGAAATTTGCTCCTTTCATTTTGTACTTTTGAAACATAAAAAGGACTTAAACTTTCACTGAGACCTTCCCACATACTAGATCCAGTTTCTAGGCCAGAGGGATAAACATTGGAATAATGGTCACTGCCCTCAATAAGCTCTAAGTTCTGGTTGCCTTGGGGAAGCCCATTATATCAACAGACCATCACAGTACAGGGTAATGACTAAACGCTGTGGAGAGACGTGGAAGAGAGAATCAAAGGTATCATCATTTGTCTCAAATTCCAAATTGAAAATCTAACATATTTCAATGAAGCTAACTTTGTTAAGAGTTGGATTGAATATTACACATTCAACAATTCTAGAAGGGAAAATATTAACACACAATCTGGCTGTTATAGGTTGATCTTCACCTCCCACATCCAATCTGTCATAGGGTTACACCAAGCATATCTATTTAACACATCTCACTTATGCCCCCTCCCCCATCCTTACTGCCCTGGACTATTATAATGGTCTCCAGTTCACTCCAGCCCACTCTAAACTATCTTCCACTGCTGCCAGAACAAAGCCTTGTCTGACCTACTCTTATTTATGGTTACATCCCCTTTTGTCTCTTGCTGAAGTTCATATAGCTTCCATTCCTGCATCCATCATCTGTGTTGCATATCAGGTTACTTACCTGTTGCCTCTGTTTGGCTGTAAGATGCTTGAGGCTCAGATGACAAGCCTGTCTTGTCACCTTCTTGTCTCTCCACCTCATACAGCACCCAAAGTGAAGTAAAGTGACAGTCGCTTAGTCGTGTCCATTCTTTGCGATCCCATGGACTGTAGCCTGCAAGGCTTCTCTGTTCATGGAATTCTCCAGGCAAGAAAACTGGAGTCCGTTGCCACTCCCTTCTCCAGGGGATCTTCCTGACCCAGGGGTCGAACCTGGGTCTCCTGCATTGCAGGCAGATTCTTTACCATCTGAGCCACAGGGGATGTAGGCCCTTAATAAACTATGCCAAGAGTTAGCAGATGACTGAACTGTTTTGAAAATGTCACATATCTCATATGTTACAAGTTTGGTCCTGACAAGGAGGGAAAAAAATAATACTCATAGAAAATTAGCTAGGGTTTTAAGAAAATGATGGTGGAAATTTGACTGTTGCCTTCATGATAACAAGTAAGACATTTTTATCTGTCATCTGGATGTTTGTCCAGTATTTTAAAATTTTGCCAGTTTTCTAAACAGCTATTAGCAAAATAAATTATCAAGATATGCAATCAGAGCATCTTTTAGCCCCTCTTTCACTGCTAGATTTAACACCTCAGTTAACTGCTATACCTTTACAATCTAAATATAGCTCTAAAATGACAGAGGACTGTGTAAAATAAAGAACACTGTAAATTATTTGCACTATGTCTATATTTTCATTCCATCCTCCCTTTCTGTTTGGCAGTGACTCTCCTGGGATCTGAGTGAGCTCTGAGAGGCACTGATGCCCTCTTTTTGCAGATAGCAGTATCTAGACCTCTTGGATTTAAGATCTGGCTTCAGGGCACCTTTATTCACATACAGAGGAGTAGGGCAACTTCACTTTGTGGCAGGAAGCTGCCAGAGGTCCAGTCTACTTAAAATATCTTTCCATCTGCCTGAAATTGCCACCGGGACTGCTCATTTGTATTAAAGAAAGCAATTGGACCTGTCCTCTGTGGCAGTTAAATGAATATTTAAGAGGCACCTGTTAGCTGAGAAGAGTGGTGAGGTTAGCTCTACCTCACTAACATTTAACTCCCAGGCCCACATTAGCATGGGCTCTCATATGAAAATCTTGGTGTTGCAAAGAGCAGAGGCCAGCAGGGAATAGAACAGGGGAAGCATATTTAAAAAAACAAACAAACAAACAAAAAAAACCTTTAAAGAAATGAACTGAAAAGTAAACATAATATTAGAGAAAGAAATCAGCATAAGGTTCTTCTTTTTATCATGCTTATTTTCTTCAATGCCCATATTTTACTTTTAAAACCAGAAAAATATATCCAAAATATGTTTTTTGTTAAGTTTTTTAAACTCATATTCCACATCTTATGTAATTACTATCATTATCGTGTCTTTCTGTACAGTGTGTATATAAATATTTTTATATAGTTGGGATCAGTGTGTGACATTTCATATCTCCTTTTGTAACTTATTGCCAAAGCCCTTTGCCTGTTTCCACACTCAACTTTTTAATTGGCTGCCTAACCTGGTAGGCTGCAGTCCGTGGGGTCGCTAAGAGTCGGACACGACTGAGCGACTTCACTTTGACTTTTCACTTTCATGCATTGGAGGAGGAAATGGCAACCCACTCCAGTGTTCTTGCCTGGAGAATCCCATGAACGGGGGAGCCTGGTGGGCTGCCGTCTATGGGGTCGCACGGAGTCGGACACGACTGAAGCGACTTAGCAGCAGCAGCAGCAATAGCTTATTAAGTGAGTGATCTTTATTTACAGAGCCCAGGACTGTGGGGCATCTTGGTTGCCCCTATCTTTTTAGTATAAATGAAATGCTGGTGCACGTTTCCACTTCTATCCTGCCACTGCCTTGCCCACTCTCTCTTCTGAATACCTGGCACAGGTGGCTCGCTTTGCAGAGTTTGGAGATGTTCCGCGCCCAAGTTCATGCCCTTCCTAATTGTGTTTTGTCACCTCTCCTCCCCACCACGCGCACATCTAGTGTGAAAATGGGGGAACAGGGCGACAGCTGGCAAGCACATCAGGAAAGGGGAGCTAGGAGACCGGTACTGCAGGACTGCATGAGGTGGAGCCCCTACCCCTCCGCCCAGCACACCCCCACCCTCCATCCCCGCTGCGGGTCTGAGGTGTCCGCATGCGGGACTGGTTTCAGGCCAGTGCGAGGCTTGGGTTCAGACAACCGCTCTTCCTCAAACGTGAGAGGAACGCGCTCTGGGACAGTTGAGTGGAAGAGCTGTGGGTGCAGGTGGGCTGAGGGTAGAAAACGTGAGCGCCATCTAAGTCTAAAAGGCTATATTTCAAATACCTGCTCCACCTGGACCCGATCTATGAGCCTGAACTAGTCTGCTGACTCCGAGCCTCAGTTTCCTCACCTGTAAAGTGGGAATAAAAGTGAAGCGGAGATAATTTGCATAGAGCACTAGCGCGGTGCAGGTACCGAGGCGAGACTCCATAGCTGGTACTCAAGATTGCTATCTCATCCTGACACCGAGGCGGTACTGTAGTCCTGGAGACTAGCGAGGGGGTAAACGGAGGCTCAGAGCCCTCCAGGTGCCTCGCCCGGGCCGCAGAGCTTGGCCAGGGACTGAGGTGGAGCCCGCCGGCCAGGAGGGCTGAGTACCTCCCGGGATCCCCGAAACTCACCTTCTTGACTCTGGGCCCCTCGATCGGTGCCATCGCGCCTCTCGGTGCGGGAGCGCGCGCAGCCAGGAGCCCGCCCCTCGCCCGGGGGAGGGTCCCGCCCGCCCGCCCTTTAGTCCGCTGGCTTGGGAGCCGATGCCCGCGCCCTCGCCCTCAGCCTCGCCATGCTCCGTCCGGGCATACGGCGGCTGCGGGGCCTCAGGCTGCTGGGCTTCCAGCCGAGGGGCTCCCCCGGCTGCCCGCGCTCAGTCTGCAGCCGCCAAGGGTGAGTGGGGCTGGTCTACGCGGAGATTCGCGCCTGGACAGCTGCGGGGTTGCAAGCGAGGGGCCGAGAAGTCTCCGGCTGTGGGCACTTGGGCACTTCTGACTCTCCTACCCTCACCTTCTTCAGTCAACTGTAGTGTCTTCTGTATTTTATCCAGAGATGGTCCGTGGGAAGGCAAACACAGGGGTATATATGGTCTTCCTTGGCTTAATATACCTTGTTTCTTTACAGTTCATCCTGGAGAAACTCATGATCTAGCTAGCTAGGAAGACAGTCATGCATATAAACATATCCAGCCGCTGAGCAATAATTATAATTAGAGAAGCAGGTACACAGAGAGAGGACCTTAAGCGAGGAAGAACATTGCACTCCTGGCTTTCTTCAACCTGGAAAACATTGGAGAGAGGAGGTGATCCAAGATTTATAGATAATGGACTTCATGATGATTATGGTTTTTCATGTAATAAAATGATAAGTGTGTTTTTAAAGTAGATTGAGATAGATTATTCTCTATGTTTCTTTGCAAAAAAGAAGTCATTTTTTCAATTCTTTAGCTCTATTAGTTATCTACAATTGGTCAGAATTATGGAAAATGGGGTTCAGATCCGTCCTCCTCCCTCTCCCAGCTAAGTCAGGCTGAGGCTCCCCAAATGATTAGATCAATAAATGCAAATCTCACAGACACTAGATGTTAAGTACTAGAAGAATAAATAAGGAGACTCACACTAGTCAGAAAAAGAAAAAACAAACAGAAAACTTTAAGTATCATAGCCTAGTAAAGCTATTATTAAATAAATTGTCTTCCAGAGAGGAAAACCCACCCTTATCTGCAGAATCAAGATGGAAAGACAGAGCAGAAACAGTGATCATTGGAGGTGGCTGCGTTGGTGTGAGTCTGGCTTATCATTTGGCCAAAGCAGGCATGAAAGATGTGGTCCTTCTGGAGAAATCAGAGCTCACTGCTGGATCCACCTGGCACGCAGTAAGAAAACACCTCAGCACCGTCACAGGCACCAAGTTATGCACTTGCACGATTGGTTTCTTTTCCATTCACAGCTCCCCACTGTGAGCCTGTTAGAGAGAGTTCCCTTTTCATAGTGTTGGAAAGTGCAATTGCAGCTTAGCTGATGGACTTCCAGGGGGGTGATCAACATTTTTGATGTTGGTCATCTTGATAAGATCATCTTGAACATATGGCTTCTGGATTCACAACCTGGTTCTGTCCTTTTCTACTTATGTGACTTCCAGCAAGTTACTTAAGCTTCCATTTTCCAATGTGTGAAATTGGAATAATATTAATAAGTGAAAGTGCAAGTCGCTCAGTCATGTCTGCCTCTTTGGGACCCCACGGACTATACAGTCCATGGTATTCTCTAGGCCAGAATACTGAAGTGGGTAGCCTTGCCCTTCTCCAGGGGATCTTCCCTGGAGTCGAACCCAGGAATCGAACCTAGGTCTCCCGTATTGCAGGCAGATTCTTTACCAGCTGAGCCACAAGGGAATATTAATGGTCCCTACCAAATAGGGTGATGATGAAGATTGAGTTAATATGTGTAAAGTTATTATAGTGAGCAATTAGTAAATGTTAGCTTTTGTATCAAAGGATAGTGGCTGAATATAGGCCTAAGACCTATGTACCCTCACCTGGCTTTAGTCATCCTTTTATATTTATTAATTTATAATTTTAGTTTAATGCTGGGCGACAACAGCTTGGCTTCATGAGGACTTAACTATGACAGCCAAGAACGTGTGACACAGCTCTCGTGTTAATTAAGACACACAACCAAGTTTATCTTGCATATTTAATGGTATGCACAATTGTTCCAGTTCTGTACAATAACTGGGCTTAGATGGAAAGCTGCTTAAGTAAATGAGGTGATTGACACTACTTTCATACTGCCCATCTAGTTATTTCTGAAGTCAGGATGGGAGAGGAAGTTTTTTAACAACATTAGATTCCATTTTTGTTTGGAGGAAGAGTTGGGATAAACAGTAAGGTCCGACTATATAGTACAGGGAACTGTAATCAATATCCTGTAATAAACCAAAATGGAAAGAATATGAAAAAGAATATATACATGTCTATTTACATATATTTGAATCACTTTGCTATACACCAGAAACTAACACAACATGGTAAATCAACTATCAGTTCAGTTCAGTTGTTCAGTCGTGTCTGACTCTTTGTGATCCCCTGGACTGCAGCATGCCAGGCTTCTCTGTCTGTCCATCACCAACTCCCAGAGCTTGCTCAAACTTATGTACATTGAGCTGGTGATGCCATCCAACCATCTCATCATCAACTATACTTTGATTAAAAAAAAGAGTTGAGTAGTGTTACCTTCTGCCTGCCATACCTTTCTGTCATTGGCTTTCCTCCACTGAGACAAGAGGGAACCCCGCTTTTAGAGACCTTTTGACACCCAGAACATGCTCACGGTATGGGATATAGTTGGATCTCCTTTCTCCAGCCGAGTTTGGGGGAGGGCACTGCCCAGACTTAAGCCTAGTTCACTCCAGCATCCCCATGGTCATGTAGTCAGACTACAGCCGCCAACTGGATAGAGACTTCTAGAAAAACAGCACCAAGCCCAGTTTCTCTCCCTTCTTTCCTTTCTTGCCACCCCCTCACCCTTCAGTCTGGGATGGAGGCCAGGCCCTCCTTGAGTGTCTCTCTCTGTTTGTTTTTCCCGAGTGTCTCTTCTGCACCTCCACTGGCACACTTGTCTCTTGTGTCACCAGTCCTGCCTCAGCTTCTTTCCTAGTATCTGGAGAGACGGTCCAGGAAGCCATTGATGCTGCTGGCTCTTCTCCCCTCCCTGAACCAGACTTCCTAGGCAGGCTTCCTGTTGTCATGTAATAGAAAGCTTGTATTTATCCCCCACCTTTCTCTAACTTCTTTTCAGCAGATATTTGGTTATTCTTTCAACAAATATTTATGAAGATCCTGTGTTGTGTCGGGGCTTCCCTGATAGCTCAGTTGGTAAAGAATCCGCCTGCAATGCAGGAGACCACAGTTCAATTCCTGGGTTTGGAAGATCCACTGGAGAAGGAATAGGCTACCCACTCTAGTATTCTTGGGCTTCCCTGGTGGCTCAACAGACTGGTTCCAAATAGGAAAAGGAGTACGTCAAGGCTGTATATTGTCACCCTGCTTATTTAACTTATATGCAGAGTACATCATGAGAAACGCTGGACTGGAAGAAACACAAACTGGAATCAAGATTGCCGGGAGAAATATCAATAACCTCAGATATGCAGATGACACCACCCTTATGGCAGAAAGTGAAGAGGAACTCAAAAGCCTCTTGATGAAAGTGAAAGTGGAGAGTGAAAAAGTTGGCTTAAAGCTCAACATTCAGAAAACTCAGATCATGGCATCTGGTCCCATCACTTCATGGGAAATAGATGGGGAAACAGTGGAAACAGTGTCAGGCTTTCTTTTTTGGGCTCCAAAACCACTGCAGATGGTGACTGCAGCCATGAAATTAAAAGACTCTTACTCCTTGGAAGGAAAGTTATGACCAACCTAGATAGCATATTCAAAAGCAGAGACATTACTTTGCCAACAAAGGTCCGTCTAGTCAAGGCTATGGTTTTTCCTGTGGTCATGTATGGATGTGAGAGTTGGACTGTGAAGAAGGCTGAGCACTGAAGAATTGATGCTTTTGAACTGTGGTGTTGGAAAAGACTCTTGAGAGTCCCTTGGACTGCAAGGAGATCCAACCAGTCCTTTCTGAAGGAGATCAGCCCTGGGTGTTCTTTGGAAGGAATGATGCTAAAGCTGAAACTCCAGTACTTTGGCCACCTCATGTGAAGAGTTGACTCATTGGAAAAGACTCTGATGCTGGGAGGGATTGGGGGCAGGAGGAGAAGGGGACGACAGAGGATGAGATGGCTGGATGGCATCACTGACTCGATGGACATGGATCTGAGTGAACTCCAGGAGTTGGTGATGGACAGGGAGGCCTGGCATGCTGCTATTCATGGGGTCACAAAGAGTCAAACACGACTGAGTGACTGAACTGAACTGAACTGAACTGGTGGCTCAGCTGGTAAAGAATCTGCCTGAAATGTGGGAGACCTGGGTTCAGTCACTGGGTTAGGAAGATCCCCTGGAGAAGGGAAAGGCTACCCACTCCAGTATTCTGGCCTGGAGAATTCCATGGACTGTACAGTCCATTGAGTCACAAAGAGTCGGACACGACTGAGCTGCTTTCACTCACTCACTGTATTGTGTCAGGCCAGAACTGTTCTAGGAGATGAGGACACAGCAGTGCCCAAAAGAAAGCCCTGCCCTCACACTTGGGTATTAGAGGAATACCCGAGAGGGTGGGCTTACACCTTTGTCACACTTCTGGATTGTATAAGGAGGGTGTGCATTTTAACATTTTAATTACTAATTTGTTCATTTTAGTTGATTGATTTGATGTAACCTGCATTTTAGTTACTGGATTCCCTGCACTATCACTTCTTAAACATCTCATGCATAATAATGGTAACAATAAAATGGCATATCCTTAGCCTAAGATCTTTTTAAGGAAAGTAGGCAAAATTTTTAAGATGAAAGCTTCTTGTTAAAAGTTAACTGTGCAAAATAATTTCTCCTTAAGCAGAGAGATACCAGGATGAGTTGGAAAGGCATTATCTACTTTGTGAACAAAGTTGTAGACTCTGCTTCACAAAATGAGGTTCATGCAGTATGATTTGAAGGTGGACTCAGGCATCAGAAGCCGGGTTATACGGGTCCCTGCAAATACAGACAGCAAAAACAGAATTGTCCTAGGAAGCCGATTAGAGGAATTCTTGCAAATCAAGAGGTCTCCCACCAAGGAGCATCATGAAGATATCCCACATGATAGAATTTTTTGAGATATAACTGACATATTAGTTTCAGGTATACAACATAATGATTTGATATTTGTATATATTGAAAAATGATCACAATAAGTCTAACTAACATCCATTACCACACATAGTTACAAAACTTTTTCTTGTGAAAAGAAAAACGTTTAAGATTTACTCTCTTAGCAACGTTCAAATATGCATTACTGTGTTGTTAGCTATAGTCACCATGGTGTATGGTACATCCCCGGGACTTATGATCTCATACCTGGAAGTTTGTGCTTCGACTTCACTTTCACTTTTCACTTTCATGCATTGGAGAAGGAAATGGCAACCCACTCCAGTGTTCTTGCCTGGAGAATCCCAGGGACAGGGGAGCCTGGTGGGCTGCCGTCTGTGGGGTCGCACAGAGTTGCACTCGACTGAAGCGACTTAGCAGCAGCAGCAGCACCCATTTTACCCATCCTCCAACCCCTGCCTCTAGGAACCATCAATGTATTCTCTATAGCTCTGAGTTCTGTTGTTTTGTTTGTTTGTTTTTAGATTCCATATGTAAATGAGATCATTCAGTATTTGGTATTTGTAGTTCTTTGCCTGTTTATTTAGCATAATGCCATCAAGCTTCATCCACGTTGGTACAAATGACATTTCTTTCTTTTTTATGGCTGATTAATATTCCATTATATATATATATATATATATAATTATATCTATGTGTGTATACATATATATATCTCCATTCATTTTTAACATAGAGAAGTTTTGGAGGAGATATGGAAATGTGGAAGTTTGAGGGGCCAGCTGCAGGGACAGACTACAAAAATAAAGGCAGTTGCACTGAATACAAACATGCGCTCAAGACTAAACATTTCTGGAGCAAGGGGAATCAGATGCTTTGGGGAGGAAGGCACAGCTTGTGAATATTCAAAATGGAGTCACAAATCCCCAAAGTCCTGAGGTTTCGCTATATTTTAATGAGACTGCTTTGTCAGCACCTGGTACTACTATTGATACTAATATAGGATGGAAGGAAAGGGGAAAGGATGGCGTAAGAAATGGTTTTGGCCCAATGGGTCCCTGGGAGAGGCTGCCCCTGGGAACGGTGCTAAAGAGGATGTTTTGGAGGACTGAGAACTAAAGATGCAAAACTTTCCATTTAGGGTATAAGAAAACAATATCAGGCCTTTCTATTTATTTTATGTAAAATATAAGAAAGAAATTAATCTTTATTGATCTTTATAAATAGCCCTTGCCTTTGATGTGGTTGACGTATTGTGTATGACGACAAGGTTGGCCAGGGAGAGGTTGACAGTCTACAGTGGAAGCATCCTCATTCTCTGGTCTGTCTTCACTCAGCCATGACATTTTGCAGATCACGTGTTGTGGATATCAACAGGATACTGAGCTCCAGCATATTGTGATTGATTTTACAGAAACAAGGCTTTAAATAATATTGTTTGTGATGAAAGGGAGAGTGAATGACTTTGAGAGTGTTGTGCTACACAGAGATTAATTGGTTATACTGTAACAGTAATTAAAAGAGTTGTAAAACTTAAAGTTTTTCTTTTGAAAAAAGACAAATGTCTCCAGTTTGGTGATCTTTGTAGTGATGGAAATAGCTTCAGGCAGTCTATGTACTATAAACATATAAAACAATAGACGTAGTCTATTCCTTCAAAGTCAAGGTGATGTTCACAATAAGTGAAAAACAATGAATTTTAGCAAAATAGTCCTGTTGGAAAGAAAGCATTTTGAGAAGGGATGTTTGGAAATGTTGATATCATGATTAGATTTTTTTCTTACCAAAATGATATACTACCTAGAAAAACTCTCATGTATGCAAGAGATACATTTAAATGTAAATACATTTAATATTTTCCCAAATAAGGAGTTTCAGTAGGGTTTGTATCCATTTGTTAAAAATATAAAATGTGAAAGTGAAGTGAAAGTGTTAGTCACTCAGTTGTGTCCTGACTCTTTGTGACACCATGGACTATAGTTCACCAGGCTCCTCTGTTTATGGGATTTTCCAGGCAAGAATACTGGAGTGGACTGCCATTCCCTTCTCCAGGGGATCTTCCCAATCCAGGAACTGGACCCAGGTCTCTCACGTTGCAGGCGGATTCTTTACTTCTCACTGCCCTAGCAGCAGGGAAACTAGGCTAGTGTGAGCTGCTAATAGAAATAGTTATTCTAGTTCAGTAGGAAAGATGAACTTTTCCTTCACCAGAAATTCATAGAAGAATTTGTTCCCTAGGCAAAGGATATTGGGCTAAACATTTTGAGTAAGAGTTTTACAAAAACAAATCCATGTGATTCTTTCAGAAGAGAGATCATTAACCTGTGAAAATAGCTTCCCAGGCTGGGGAAGAAGACTGATGTAGTGTAGATAGGTCACTTTCTGGTGGCCTGACTTAACCTAGGTTAAATTTAGAGGATCTTGAGGAGTGAATGATGGACAGAATCCTAGGCCTAGGCTCATGAATATACATTTTCTCAACTGACGCAAGATAAAAGGGAGACAAAATTGAGTTCTCTAGAAGATACCTGAAAGCCAAAGATTATTATTGAACTAGAAATGTTCCTATCATACTAGATACCAATCATGTAAAGAAGGATGAGATGTTTGGCTAAAAGTTAGGGAGTCTGACTCACAGGTGCATCATTATGGGGCTGGACCATGAGAGAACTTATAAGTTGGGGCAACATTTTTCTCAGAAAAGTGGCCAAACACTTGACAAGTACTTGATAGACACCCCAAGATTCTGGTCCATAAAAGATGATTGATGAACTTTAATGGTGGGTTTTTTTTTAATATAAGTACAGTTGATTTACAATGTTGTGTTAGTTTCAGGTATACTGTTAGGTTGGTACAAACAAACTTGCAATTTTGGACCATGAATTTTAAATCGTTATAACTAGACTTAAACACATCCTTGGAGAAGGCAATGGCACCCCACTCCAGTACTCTTGCCTGGAAAATCCCATGAATGGAGGAGCCTGGAAGGCTGCAATCCATGGTGTTGCTGAGGGTTGGACACGACTGAGCAACTTCACTTTCACTTTTCACTTTCATGCATTGGAGAAGGAAATGGCAACCCACTCCAGTGTTCTTGTCTGGAGAATCCCAGGGATGGGGGAGCCTGGTGGGCTGCCATCTATGGGGTTGCACAGAGTCGGACACGACTGAAGTGACTTAGCAGCAGCAAACACATCCTTATTAGTCAAAATAGGAACCATTATGATCAAAACATTTTTGCCAACAAGAAATAAGTATTTTTTTCCTGTAGCATAAAAGTCTGTGCTTCAGGGTTCAACAAACTCTTGGAAAGCATTTTCTGCTTACTGCCAGTTGTAGAAGTGTTTTCCCTATAAAAAGTTGTCAAGATGCTTGAATAAGTGTAGTCAGTTGGCAAGAGATCAGGTGAATATGGCAGATGAGGCAAAATGTTGTAGCCCAGTTGTTCAACTTTTGGAGTGTTGGTTGTGCACCGTGTGGTCAGTCACTGTCGCGGAGAAGAACTGGGCCCTTTCTGTTGACCAATGCTGGCTGCAGGCATTGCGGGTTTTGATGCATTTCATCGATTTGCTGAGCATACGTCTCAGATATAATGGTTTCACCAAGACTCAGAAAGCCATAGTGGATCAGATGGGCAGCAGACCATCAGACAGTGACAATAACATTTTTTGTGTGTGCAAGTTTGGCTTTGGAAAGTGCTTTGGAGCTTCTTGTCAGTCCAACCACTGAGCTGGTCATCACCAATTGTCATATAAAAGCCACTTTTTGTCGCATGTCACAATGCCATCAAGAAATGGTTCGTTATTTTTACATAGAATAAGAGAAGATGACACTTCAAAATGATGATTTTTTTTTTTCAGTCCGCTCATGAGGTGCCTACTTATCAACTTTTTTCACCTTTCCAATTTGCTTCAAATGCCAAATGACTATAGAAGAGTCGATGCTGAGTTCCTCAGCAAGTTCTTATGTAGTTGTAAGAGGATCAGCTTCAACAATTGCTCTCTATTGGTCATTGTCAACTTCCAATGGCCAGTTACTACGCTCCTCATCTTCAAGGCTCTCGTCTCCTTTATAAAACTTCCTGAACTGCCACCGCACTGGGCCAAATAAGTTGTTGATGTTGTGAGTTGTCTCTGTTGCTTTACAACCCATATTGAACTCAAATAAGAAAATCACTTGAATTTGCTTCTGTCAAAATCATTTCCCTAGTCTAAAATAAATATAAAATACATAGCAAGTAGTAAGTCATTAGCAAAAAAACATAAAGTGAGAAATGTGCATTGAAATGATGTATAGCATAACCACACTTATTTAAGAATGTATTCCAATATCAAATGGCAAAGTTCAACAATGCAAAACTGCAATTACTTTAGCACCAGCATAATACAAAGTGATTCAGATATATATATATTTTTTTTTTCAGATTCTTTTCTATTACAGGTTATTACAAAACATTAAACATAGTTCTCTGTGCTAAACAATGGATCCTCATTATTTACCTATTTTATAGTGTATATCTGTTCATCTCAAACTCCCAATTTATCCCTCCCCCAGCCCTTTCCCCTTTGGTAACCATTAGTTTGTTTTCTACATCTGTGAGTCTGTGTCTTTTTTGTATGTAAGTTCATTTGTATCTTTTTTTAGATTCTGCGTCTAAGTGATATCATATGATATTAATGGGGGTACCTTTGAGTTCAAGAGAACCAAATGCCCCATACAATCCTAGAAGAACCTTATAAATAGTCCTAAACAGATTTTATTTTAAACAGATTGTGTTTGGATGAGCCTTCCAGGGTAAATTAGCTACAGAATGGGGCCCCAGACATTTAATTGAGAGAATTTGCTTCATATCGTTGCTTCAAATTCTTTGTCTGGATGCTATATCGTATCTGCTAGAATTGGTAGAAGAGGTTTTGGAATGTAGTATTTAGATATTTTCTTGAGACAGATGATTCCGTATTGACTCAGGAAATATTTGTGGGGTAGAGTCTTTGTGCTCATTCATGAAACTGGTTAAACTACAACCAAAGTCTGTTTACCACTCAACAGGTTCTATTTCTTGGGAATGTTCTAGTTCTTCAGTTTTGGAAATTTCAAGAAAGGAAACAGGAGAGCTGCTCAGTTCAAGGGAATGGTGGGGACTGGGACAAGGAAAACTTTTTGCTTGCTTGTTCATAGTTCTTCTCCTTAAGGGAACGCACATGCTTTGTTAATTTGAGTCCACATTATATGTCACCGCCCCCCCTCCCCCCGCCGCCAATTCTTCCTAATAGTGCATATTCCTAACCTAAGTGATTCCATCTAAGTCATCCCGTTTCTGAATCTGCAAACACCTCTTTCTCTAATAACTTTTATGGACTTAACGTATATGTTTGTTGGCTGGTTCTTGCATTATTTATGTGGTTCAGATGGGTTCTTATAACTGTCATTGCTTTAAGCAATGTGTGTTCAAACTGATTCTGATGTATTTTCATCCCCAAAGGGCTAGCTGGTACATTTCAGTTTCTCACCAACAGTAATTTAATTCTTAACAGATAAATTATTAACATTTTGAAAATGTTAAATTTTTTTTTTGGTATTTCCTTTCCTTCCCACTTTTAAGGCAGGTTTAACAACTTACTTTCATCCTGGAATAAACTTAAAGAAAATACATTACTATAGCATCAAACTTTATGAGAAACTGGAAGAAGAAACTGGACAGGTAAATGCATTTAACTTGAAATTATCTTTTAGGTCAGTTTCTGAGATACAGAAGATTACTGAAGGATTTTGATATCATCATGTTTCACTGTCTATAGTGATGTCTATGGCATGTGAAATGTCTAATGTAGAAGATTCTGATGAGAGTTTAAGATAAGAACCTCTAGAGCTTGCTTTTCAATCAATTGAATTTCTTGAAGTATATTACCCATGTAACTACCTGCTCCTCTTGATTTTTTAAATGAGAAGAGAATAAAAAGCAGTCTTTAAAAATATCTTTGGTCAGCTACTATATCTGGAAACTAAGAAATCAGAGCCTTTCAGCCCTGATTGGCAAAGGATCTGATGATCATACATGCCAGATTGTCACATGACTTTGAAAAGTGCTTCCCTTAAAGCCCCTTACTTTTATTTTCATCTCATCTCATTTGTATTAGTACTGTCAAAATAAAGTGGCAGGCAAAGAGTATCCATAGACTGACTGAAGTCTACTTAAAATTTTCAAGCCATTTCCCTTTCCTAAAACCATCACATGGCTCTCCACAGTCTACAAGACAAAAGCCAAAGAGGGGCCTTTATAAGCTAAGCCCTGCCTGCTTTCCCAACATTTCTCTTGCCACTCTTTGCTCTGCTTATATGCTTCAGCTATTCTTAATTATATACAGTTCTAGAATGAGCTGATCTCTGTCCCTGAGACGATATTGCCTCTGGTTCCCGTTTCAGCATCACCCTCCACCTTCCTGGCAGTCATCTGCTTTGAGAAGCCATCCCTAACTTTCTTCACCCAGCAATCAGATGGGACTGAGCGTGCATCTCTTGGTTCTAAGAACATGAGTGCACAACCCTCTTATAACACGAATCTCTCAGTTGTGGTTGTCGCTTTATTTACTTTATTTAATTGGTCTTTCCTACAGACTCTGAGCAAGTCAAGGATAAGGGCTGCATCCTTGTGACTGTCCTGGGTCTTCACTGCCGTGTGCGGGCTCTGGTTGCTCCGGCGGGGGCTGCTCTCCAGGTGCAGCGTGCAGGCTTCTCAAAGCAGTGGCTTCTCTAGCTGCAGAGCACAGGCTCTAGGGCATGTAGGCTCAGTAGTTACAGCTCTTGGGCTTCGCTGCTCCACAGCATGTGGACTCAAACTCATGTCTCCTTCACTGCAGATGGATTCTTAACCCCTGGGCCACGAGGGAAGTCCAAGGACTTCATTTTTGATCTCTGTCACTCAGGGCGTCGCTGAGTGTTTGGCCAAGTAAAGAACTTGAGTAAATGCCAAATGAATATTTCTTAGAGTTCATACTTATTCTCCTTGTTTCAACATTCTAACTCTTCATGTTCCCTCTCCAACGTTTTTCACATAATTTTCTTCCACTCTGTAGATGAATACCATCTCACGTTGTAATTATGCATTTAGCTATCTGTCTTTACCTGCAGACTGTAAGCTCCATCCAGGCAGGGTCTTCCTCTCTCTTGTTCACAACAGCTTCTCTAAGGGCTTAGTATGGTGCCTGGCACAGAGGAGGCACTAGTGAATATTCCTTGAATGAATATCTTTCTGTATGAGGCAAACATGGTGTATAGTTATCACTGTCATGCATAGTGAATCTCCTTTCTGGCACACCTGCATTTTCACTGTGCTGGAGAAGAACCATGGTTGAGTGCCAAGTCATGATTTACTAATGAGTTTTTATTGGCATCATTGTTGCAGGTGGTGGGATTCCATCAGCCAGGTAGTATCAGAATTGCTACCACTCCTGTAAGGGTAGATGAATTTAAATATCAAATGACTCGGACTCGCTGGCATGCAACAGAGCAGTATATTATTGAACCTGAAAAAATTCAAGAAATGTTTCCTTTACTCAACATGAATAAGGTATTTATCTTAAGGGCATTTTCACCATTTGTTAATTTTAATTAAGATTAGAAAATGTTATTTTAGACAGTTAATTAAAAATAGAAAAACTTTGTGCATAGATTTTGAATGACAAAATCAGATGTTTAATGCTGAAATTTGGGTAAATGAGAAGGTGGGATATTATGTATGTTAAATAAAGTAAAAGTAATGAACAATCTGATTAGTTTTCTACCTATGACAACCAAGGAAATATTTTCAATACCTCTCTATTACTGTGTCCCTCAGATCTAGAGGTTTTTATAATAAACCTTCTGCTTGAGACATGGAAAGAAAATAACTGGGTGTGATAAATGTGTGTGTAGAAAGAATGTATTATTAATTTTTTTTATAAAATCAAAGATAGAAATACATGCTATACCTAATATATATTGCTACACAAATATCACCTAACTCAAATAAACTAGCCTGACAATCTCTGTATCAGGTTATTGATCTAACCAAATTTGGCTGAGAAAATCCATTTGGATATTTAGTGTCTTTTTGCTGAGTGATAATCCCTTTTGAATAATAGTAAAAATGACTAATACCACACTACCTAACACTACAGCACATAATTATGTACTAGGTATTTGCTAAGCCTTTCACATGTATAATCTCATTTAATCTTCACAATAAAAATAAGAAGCATTTGGGCTTCCCAGATGGCCCAGTGGTAAAGAATCTGCCTGCCAATGCAAGAGACACACAAGAGATATGGGTTCATTCACTGCGTCAGAAAGATCCCCTGGAGTAGGAAATGGCAACTCACTCCAGTATTCTTGCCTGGAAAATTCCATGGACAGAGGAGCCTGGCAGGCTACAGTCCATGGGGTTACAAAGAGTCATACAGGACTGAGCCACTGAACCTACCCACACCAACACACCCACACATTATCAAGAAACAGGAAATTGCAGCGTGGTTCACATAGTGGGCCCAAGACCATCCAGTTAGAAAGTTGGAGCCGAGATTTGTCCTAGGCTCTCTGACTCCTTTATACGTACTACCTCAGGGTATCAGGCAGGGCTGTTCAGGGAAGCAGAGGCTTGTGTTTCTCCCTGGGAAGTCCGGCAGTGTCTCTGATCCAAGAGAGTTCATAGCTTTGACCTGGGAGCTGGGGTTGTTTGCCTCTGGGAGTCTTCACAGGCAGCCGTCTGTAGTTGCGTGTGATTCCAGCGTGATGGCAGTTTGGTGTTGCGTCGCATCGTCTGCATTAGCATTCTGCCATCACTGCTAGGAAGCATATTCTTCTATTTGTTTGTATGTCAATCTTGGGGTGCTTTGCTGCAAGTCCTCACCATCACAGATTTTTCTCAAGAATATTAGGCAGTGGAAATATGTAGGAAGAGTATTCTCTACATCTGGGCAGGGTTCCAAATCAAATAGATAGAGGATCACTGCATAAGGACATATCCATTATAAAAGACCAGTGTGATGTGTGTGTGTGTGTGTGTTAGTCACTCAGTCTTGTCTGACTCTTTGCAACTCCATGGACTGGAGCCCACCAGGCTCCTCTGTCTATGGAATTCTCCAGGCAAGAATGTTGGAGTGGACTGCCATTCCCTTCTCCAGCGGTTCTTCCCGATCTGCATTGTAGGCAGTTTCTTTACCATCTGAGTCACCAGGGAAGACAAGTGATATTTAGACGTTTACAATAATACAAATGCCATTGAAATAAAAATTCTCTTGCACTAAACCTGTAACCAGAGATTGGATTAGTAATCCAAAACTTCCCACAAAGGAAAGCTGGGCCCCAGATGGCTTCACTGGGCCCAGACATTAAAGAAGAATTACTACAATTCTTCACAATGTCTTCCAAAAATAGAAGAGAAGTGAACCCTTTCCAACTTTTTCTATGAGGCCAGAATGTATACCAAAACTAGACAAAGATGTCATGAGAAAAGAAAGACCTGTATCTCTTATGAATACTGATGTAAAAATCCTCAACAAAATACTAGCCAATTGAATTCAGCAACTTATATAAAAAAGATTCTTTAGCATAACCAACTGGAATTTATCCCTTATGCCAGGTTAGTTTTAACATCTGAAAAATCAATCAATGTAACTTTGGATAAATAGAATAAAGGATAAAAAATACATGATCATCTCAATAGATGCAGAAAAAAAAATTTTGACAAAAGCCTCTTGCCCATACTTGGTGCTTAATAGATTTTTGTTGAATAGATGAGAACTAACTATATATTTCACTGCTCCCTCCTTGTTTCATCTGAGCTGGATTCTTCTTTGTTTCTCCCTCAGTATCTCAAGCCCTAGCACAAAGTAGGTATTTAAGAACAAGTTGTTGAATGAGTGAATCAAGTACACATTTCCCCGATACCAGTTATATATTTAACATGTGAATTTATTAATAATATTAAATAATTAAATATAAATAACTGATCAATTAGTATTAGATTTGACTACAGGTGTCAGAAACCAAAATAATAATGCTTAGACAAGATAGGTGTTTATTTCTCTTTTATTTAGGTAATCCAGGGCTTGAATGGTGACTCTTCTCCATGAAGGCTTCAGGGACCCAGTTGCCTTCTAAATCACTGCCCTGCCATTCCTAGGGTGTGGCTCTTTTGTTCTTATTCCAGGATGGCAGCTAGAGCACCAACCATCATGTCTGCCTCACAGGCAGCAGGGTGGAGGAAGGGACAACGAAGGGACAAGAGGCATATGCCAGTTGTCTTTTTAAAATGATTCATGTGACCGTGATACTTTCATTTGCATTTCATTGACCAGATTTAGTAACAGTTTCAGTTACCAGCTGGAACGAATGGCTGCCAGCTATTGGACACTCTTTGTTCTTAGTAGTTACATGTCTAAAAAAACATTTGTCTTCCATTGCTTTCTAGGGGAGGGAAGAATGAATGTTGGAGACAATTGCAAACTTCTTTCAAATAGCTTGTTTACTTAGCTCTAAATGTGATTACTACCTAGGTCTGACCTTGGACAGGGAAAATAAAGTGAAGATGAAGCAATCTGATGCCATGATGCATTTTTAAAGTTAAGCTTTACTAAGTATTTGCTGGCAGGATACTGAGTGAGTATATATATATAAATTCATTTGAATATTGACTCTTGTATGATCCATTTAGATTTTAGCTGGACTGTATAATCCTGGAGATGGTCACATTGATCCGTACTCTCTAACTATGGCCCTGGCGGCTGGGGCTAGGAAATATGGTGCCCTTTTAAAATATCCTGCCCCAGTGACTTCTTTGAAACCAAGGTCAGATGGAACATGGGATGTTGAAACACCACATGGATCTATGAGAGCAAATAGAATTGTGAATGCTGCAGGTAAGCATCTTTTCCAATAGTGGGTTTTTTTTTTCAAGTGGCAAAGAAATAAGATATTTAGCTATAAAGTAATGTTTTATACTCTAAACATTGTTATGAAACACTGTGATGCTCTCATGAACATTTTGTCTGTTTCTGAGCTACAAATCTCTCCCTCCATCACCTTGTTCTTCATATGTGCGATATGATGCTGCCCTTGGTTATCCATAAGAAGTTGGTTTTCCATCTTATTCTGTTCCAGGTCATATTTTGCCAAACTATGCTTCTTTTTCCTTCCTAAATTTTTGTCTTCTTCACAATAATAACCGAATTCTAAGGTTCAAATTCATGAGCATTGTCTTTTTGATTTTTAGAGCAAATTTGATCATTTGTATCCTTTCTCATCCATTTCGATTACTTGACTCTATTCAAAAAACTTTTAACTCATTAAATGTATTGCATAATCTTTTCTTTAGTATGCTCTGTTACAATTTAGACTCAGAATGTTGAAGCCAAAAGGGATATTTGAGATAATCTAACAACTCACTCATCTTCCATTTGTGAAGATCAAAGTCCAAGAAGTTTATGTTTATTGCAAAGTGACAATTATGCTAATTGGCAAAATGACAGTTATGTCAAAACCAGGACTTGAACCTGGGTCTTTGGATTCTTGAGTTAACACACTTTCTATCAGGTCCTTCGCCTATGAAGTAATTTTCAAATAACACACTAAAAATAAATTCTTGTGCAAATGAAACTGCTTGTGCAGTCTAACCTGGGATAATACTTTATATTTACCTATGGTACATAATGGTTAATTTAAAACCTAAAATAAGCATGAAGCAGCTGTTGCTTTTCTCGTGGTCTGCTCTTTGAGTCATTGCTTATATTTACAAAGTGAAAACAACCTTTATTATTTATCAGATCAGATGATATGCCATGAGAACATGCCAGAAGCAAGTACTCTTAGGATTCTTTCCTTTAGATTGTATCTTCTGTTTGATGTTATTTTTTTAACAAAACATTTTTAGTGACCCTGGAAAAAGTAATGTCTTCAATATTTAAGAGTTTATGTTAGTATTTCTGACTCTTTCCAATCCATGCTCCCATTTGTAAAGCATAAAAATCTCATTCTTTGCCATCATTTGAAATTCTAAATAATGTAAGATGACTTGCCTAAAAAATAAAAGCAAAAACATTGCTTTGTTTTTGAACTTTGCTTGCCCCGCCCCCAAGGAAATCTCCATCAGGAACTCCCTCCAACCCCACTCCCCTCCGCCCAGCCCCCCCCCCACCACCCCCCGCCACCCGGCCACTGTCCTTGGGCACACCTGGTCTAAATTCTGCCAGAAGATCTAAGGCAATAAAACCGTTCGTTCTCTTTTTCCAAGTAGCAAAAATTCTTTGTCATCTTGCAACTTTCTTTATGGTCTCATGAATTCAGCCTCTAAGAACATTTGACGGTTTTCATAGTGATAGTAAATACTAAACAGGCCTTCTCTGGCTTCTTATCCAGCACCTGTGACAGACATTGCTCATTGATCACTGAACTCATTTCAGAGAGACTTGGACAAACCCCATGATTTTTCTTACACCATGGTTCAGGCAGCCACATGCTCTTAACCGTTTTGAGAAATAACATAGAAGACCTTAATTTAACACATTTATCTCTTATTTTCCTAAAATGGATAAATATGTATGCATACAATTCATTGCCATCATAATATTTCTTTTTTCTAAAGCACAATTTGTGAGGAATAAGGAATCCTTGAAGAGAAAGAATAATTTCCAAAGAGATCTGACCTAAGTCTAGGACATTGGTTACCAAATGAGGTATTCTGTGCAGCTGTGCAATCCTGTGGGGTGGCCTGGGCAGAGGAGAACAAGAGCAGGAGGTCCTGGAGAAATATTTCTGGTGCTGGCCTCAAAAAGCAAATCCCAGAGCAGTATCAGAAAAACTGTTCTTCAGATGTCCTGCTTCTGAATGCCTCTGCTCCTGATGCCTTTAACTCAGCCACATCTGAGTTCCATCCTCAGGTCTTGATAACTCCAGGTAGCTCCTTGTTCACAGTTGTATGAAGAACTGTGTGCTTGTACACTTGGTCAGTCGTGTCTGACTCTTTGTGACCCCTTGGACTGCACGCCGCCAGGCTCCTCTGTCCATGGGATTTCCCAGGCAAGAATAGTGGAGTGGGTTGCTGTTTCCTTCTCCAGAGACTCTTCCCAACCCAGGGATTGAATCTGCCTCTCTTGCATTGGCAGGCAGATTCTTTACACTGAGCCTCCTGGGAAGCCATACAAAGAACTGTGTTGTCTCAATTCTCAGTTCTTTATGCCATTCAGATCACATCTCAGCCCCATATGTTTTTTTTTTCCCCCTTTTCTTCTCCATCTTTTCTTCTATTGGCAAACATTATTGGAGAAAATCTAATTTATCACATTTTAGTAGTCTGTGGAAGGTATGGAGGAGTCTGTTTTTTTTAAAAAACCTTTCTAAAGTATGGAGGTTCCCCTAAATGTAAGCCTAAGCAATTGGGGGTGAAGTTTTGGATACACCCTCTTCTATTCTTCAAGTTAGCAATGATTAATTTTATGAATAAAAGCAACCATCTGCAGAAGGCATTGTACTGACATGATTTAGAATGTGTGTCTGATGGAATGTTTCCCAGAGTTATTTGGTGAGACCAAGATGTCTCATAAATTTCAGAGCTAGCCTTCTGGCAGCTCTGAAACCTAATTAACATCACTGGGATATAGACTTGGAAATAGAACCAAAATGTAAAAGATGTAAAGGCCGTTATCAGTTACTCAACTGTACCATAACCTGCTAAACGTGTCTTTACATGGAGTCATAACGGGAGGCTGCTGAGTCTTCAGGACACCTTGAAAAGGGAAGTCTAAAAGCAAAACTCTGTCAGTTTGCTGATATATCTCCAGCACTGTCCAGGGCAGCGGGGCTCTCTTGACCAGAGACATGTTACTGCCAGCTGTGTGACCTGGGCAGATTGCCCATTTGTAAAACAGATGTGTGTGAAAGTGTTAGTCATGTCTGACTCTTTGCAACCCCATGGACTGTAACCTGCCAGGCTCCTCTGTCCATGGAATTCTCCAGGCAAGAACACTAATTGCCATCTCAACAAGTTATTATGATCAGTAAATGAGCTAATAATGCCAAGTACCCAGATAAGAGACTTCCCTAGTGGCTTAGTTGGTAAAGAATCTGCCTGCAATGCAGGAGACCCAGGTTCCATCCCTGGATGGGGAAGATCCCCTGGAGAAGGAAATGGCAACCCACTCCAGTATTTTTGCCTGGGGAAATCCCATGGACAGAGGAGCCTGACGGGCTATAGTCCATGGGGGCGCAAAGAGTTGGACACAACTTAGCCACTAAACCACATGGAAAGCACTAAACAAATTTGGTAAAATAATGATAATAATTTTGATTATTATAATTATTTCCTGGAAGGCCTATGCCCTGGTCTAGGAAACACTAGCATTGGGTGTACAGCTTCTTGGTGCCCGCCTTAAGATTTCCCCACTCCTTTCAGTTGCTCTGTGGTCATCCAGCACACATTCTGCTGGTAACCTGACTTCCCACAGAGCTTGGTTTTCAAGCTAGGTGCACAAGAGTCACCATGAGAAGTTTCCCAGGTGGTCTGGCTGGGAAGCTGTGTTTTAAACAAGGCTCCAGGTAGTACTGTGCTGTCGTACCAGATGGACTGTAAGTATCTTTTGAGAAACACTGCTATATCAGTGTTTCCTGTATATCTTGTTCCTACAGAAGAGGGAATGTGGGAAGCTTTTGGTTGAGCAAGCAGAGCTGAGGAACTGTTTCTCACCCTGCTGACCTCTTGGTGTGCAATAGGCTAAACAGCCTTTAGTGTTGCTCTGAACACAGCTTTGCTCATCCTTGGGGATCCAACCTGAGCTCCAGCGCAGCTCAAAGGCAAGGGCAGGAGCTATTTGCTGTGATGCCTGATGATGAATGTTTCTCTTGACCTCATTTCCAATCTACTCATTAAGCCCAAGTTAACTCTGTAGATTTTACTTCAGAATTTTCCTAACACGGTAAATCAGAAATGTGACTGGGTCATGCCAACATGAAGTCCAGTATGCAGCCAAAAAGAAGTGCTTAATTTTGTCCAGGCTTTGCCTCAGAGAATGTCACTGTATAAACAAACCATCTACTAGAAGTAAACGTGTCCACAAACCCGTACTGTTCATTTAAACTCCATTTCTATTAATCAGTGCATTTTAAAAAAGGAAGCCATTTCTAATGATCATTTTTATTGACTCTTCTATGTTTTCCAGATGATAATGGTAGATTATAGGAGATTCCTCCACACTTGTTTCTCTTCCCTTTGAACTTGGTCAGTGGGTGATCTAGCAAGGGTTGAAGTGTAATCCTGGCAAGATTTAGGTTAACTGAATTGACATACAGAGGAAGAGAATGCCAACAAACACCACCACAGTGTAGGGGAAAACAGTGTAGGGCTTGCTATGGGGTTTGGAGTAAGATAGTTATATGATGCTTATGCATACATTTCCACTTTATTTTAATGATGAACTGTATTAATAAGCAAACAATTAGGTTCATAAATTTGTAAATATGTTTGAGTAGGACAGAATTTATTTTCTTTAATTTTTGTTTTTAATTGAAATGAGCTTATTAACCACTGCAGTGGTTTGAAATGCTAGGCTAAATACTTTGGCTTTTTATATTTTAAAACTGCTCCAGTGCATATAACTAGAACATGTGGCTTTACTATATTATCCTGCAAAGTCTTGATATTGGTAATCTACATCTTTCTATTAGCAAGAATAAATTAAATCTTTAAATTATTCGAAGACCAGCAGGCAGCTCTAGTGCCCCCAGGTAAGATTTTTGGTTTGCAAATGGACACCCATTTCTGTTATCCAGGTGTGACCAGCTTAGCTGTTAGGCTAAAACAAAACAAGAGAATCCAAGAGTGATGTTTGGATGTCACATAAGAGAACATCATCAGGGTTCTCAGATTCGATTGATAATTTGTGTCTGGCTCTGAACTTCATAGTGACAGAGACTTCAGGACTCCGTATCAGGTTGCCCCCTACCAAAAAAGTAACCAACAACAACACCCAGAAATAGTTAAAAGTTTAGAGAATGCAACCTCTAAAGAAATAACTTGGGGAAGATTCCCTAATCATTAGAATGATCATTCAACATTATTATGAAACAAGCAAACAGGACCCACCATACCCCCAGTAAATCATTGGTGGGTCAGGTGGCCCTGTATCCCTGACAAATAATTGTTTTTGTCATTTTAGGTTCTAAAATGACAGTTATTCAGTTGAATATGTCTTGGCTTTTTAGAATAGTCTTTCTGTAGCCAGAAAACCAATAAGATGTGACCACTCCAGAGTCTCCCAGTATGAGCTTGGGCATGTCTCCTTATCATTTTGGACTTTAGCTCCACATCTGTAGACTGAAGAGTCACTGAGGAGGGGAGAGAATCAAGGGTCCTTTCAGCCACAACTTATCTGGTTCTGTCTTTTGCAATTAGAAAAAGGTAATATTAGTAATATTAGTGCACAATGCTCCCATGCACACTGTGAAGGGAGAAACAGGTTGTGGGAATGTTCACTTACCTATGGGCCCGCTCCCCTTTGCTGGGGCACTACCTCCCTCCTGCTCAAGATGCCTTCTGCCTTTGCAATAAAGGGTCTTAACAAACATAGCCAAACTAAACTTTTAATACAACAGAGAACTTAAGTTGTTATCTTTCCCAAAGTATATACATTTTCAAATTTTAAGTTGAAAGAACAATTCTGTATTTGTAGAATTTTAGGCTCCCAGGATTTGGAGAGATGAGAGTCTGGGGGATAGAGGGCTCACTAGCAGAGTTTTATTATGCATAGTATTCTGCTGGTCACAGCTACACGGGGTCTCTTTCATTGCCTGACCTCCCTTTCATTGCCTGACCTCCCTGTTATACAAGTAAGGTCAGTCCATTACTGTCTTTTTAATATTTGTGACATTGTATTTATTTGGGTTGTTTATTTTTTCCTTCAAAGAATTTTCCCCCCCATACCTTTGCTTATAGGCAAAATACTTTTTCAGGAATGGAGTTCCCTTAGATTCTTCAGAACTCTGGGGTAGTATAAAATATTGTCTTCTCTTCCCCCATTCAGTTTTGCAATTACAAAAAGTTTAAAGTTGTTATGGACCTTCATTTCTTAAAAATTAATTTTAGGGAAGTATAGTTGAATTTCAAAGTTGGGCTAATTTATTCTGTACAGTTACTGAACTGTATATGTTCAGTTATATATATATACACACACATATACACACATACACTCTTTTTCATATTCTTTTCCATTATGGTTTACCACAGGATATTGAATATAGTTCCCTGTGTTATACACTAAAACCTTGTTGTTCATCCATCCTATACACACCAGTTTGCATCTACTAACCCCAAACTCCCCTTCAGTCCCTCCCCTTCCTTGGCAGCCACAAGTCTGTTCTTTATGCCAATGAGTCTATTTCTGTATCATGGATAAGTTCATTGGTGTTGTTATGACATTCTTTAGACTTTGCCATGAGTACTGAATTCTTCTAAATATTTTATTTTAATTGAAATAGCCATATCAATGGCATCTGTGGTACATTTTTATGTGAAGTGACAGCTTCTAATACTTTTTCTTATTTCAGGATTTTGGGCTCGTGAAGTAGGTAAGATGATTGGACTAGAACATCCTCTCATTCCGGTTCAACATCAGTATATTATCACATCGACCATCCCTGAAGTGAAAGCTTTAAAGCGGGAACTCCCGGTGCTCCGTGACCTGGAAGGATCGTTTTACCTCCGACAGGAAAGGGATGGGCTTTTGTTTGGTCCATATGAGAGTCAGGAGAAAATGAAAGTTCAGGACTCATGGGTTACCAGTGGAGTCCCCCCAGGTGGGTTCAGCAAATAGAAGCGTGTGCAAGTCAGACACGTATATGTTGTCCTTCCCGTTGCTCTGGGTTGTTTGTAGAAAAAAATGACACCATGATACTAGACTATCAAATAGATAACCTGGAACATTGGAGGTGAGGGCTTTGAGGTAAATTCTGTTCTCATATCCCTTTGAACAATCACAGCAGGGAGTAAGGAAAGAGAGTTGGTGCTAGAAAAGCTGAGAAAGAGTTCTCCCCGCTGCTTTGGAAAGCCTCAGGTAATTTTTACCTGGCCACACCAACCTCCTGCCTCCCCACTTCCTTCTCACTCCTCTGCTTACTTGGTCTAGTTTCTAGATTCGTACACAGCCCGTCTTGTGCTTTGACAGTTGGTAAGACAACAGGTATCAGAGATAGGCATGCAGCCTGTTAAGAATGAAAGCCTTGAAATCTACAGCAGAACAGGATAGGTTGAACTGCGAACTGAAGCTGTCTCCTGCTGCATAAATGGATGTGGAAAAGGCTTAGGCCTCCCTGCTATCTCTGGAGGTACCATAGTTTCTTTTTCAAGTTCTATAAGGGAGAAAAGAACCTGTTGTATTTATTTAATTTTATTTTTTTTTTAATTTTTTCATGAAACTTTTCTGCAAAGCCAGATGAAGGATTGGGTCACCTAAGGAGGTATCTCGGGTTTTAATCTATAGAAGGAGCTAAAATGTCATTGGCACACAAATATTATAGAGAATATGAAGAAATGCAGATGACAGTACTTTCTGGAATTGTACTTTGATAAGCTGCTTGGGCTACAGAGTGAGTCCCTCCCTCCTAGTCTTCAAAGAACATCTTTGCCCAGTTACTGCACATGATAAACCACCTTCCACAGACGTCAGGCCAGCCAGTTAAGGGCTTGGCTTTGCACAGTGGACTCTGCACACTTGGGCCTGAGGGGAGTAGCTCCGATCCCAGAGGGAGGGCTGAGCTGCCACCTGGGAGCCTACCTCTAGGTTCTTCCCCTGTGCTGGCAGCCTCTCCGCCACATAAATGTTGAACAAATATTTAAATAATTCAGGTTGGAGGAAGAGCCAGATTGTTGGCTGGCCCTGGGTGCCCACATGCTCGGGTCTAACCCTCATGATCTGCAGGCCTCCCTGACCCGACACACTGTCCACAGAGGAGCAAGAAGGGGCTGGCTGGCTGCTGTGCGGAACGCCGCCAGCACCACTGAAGGCATGCTTTTAGCAGCTTATCCATGGCCCTGCCCCGAGTCACGGTGCCTTTCACAACCGAGGAGACAACTGTGTCCCAAGACCTTGACTCTTCCCAGTGTTCTAGTCCTCCGTGTGTGTGTGGCAGGGGGCTTGAAGAATGAGGCCTCCTTGCCATTTCTTCCCTGCTGAGAGTTAAAAGGTGTCTAGAGTCCATCATCTGCATCTTAAAGAGGTTTTCCATTTATCCCCAGTGTCCTGACACGACTTTGTAAACTCCCATTTGCCCTCACCTGAAAGGATGAAACAGAATTTTATAGTTAATTGAAGGATAAAAGATCTCTCTTGACAAACCAAGTTATTATTGTTGGTTTTTAAATTTGTGATTGGATTAAATACTGGAAACTGCTAATATGAGTAAAATAAAATGTTCTATTATAAAGGTTACCTTTCATGATTTAATGTTTCAAGAAATACCTATTATTCTCAGTATATAATATGGTAATATAACAATACTCATCTATTGATAGCAAATATCAAACATAGAATTTAAAAAGAAAAAAGAAAAGTAACTTCCTTATAGGCCATCTTTAAATGCAAGCTTGGATTCAGGGATTTAAGTCACTTTGGAGCACATGTCAGGACAGGTGTGGTATCCTCACCGCAATGACATTTCTTTTTTCTTTTTTTTAAACTTTTTACTTTGTACTGGAGTCTAGCTGGAAACAATACTGTGATAGCTTCAGGTGGACAGCACAGGGACTCAGACACACATATACATGTATCCTCTTCCCCATGCTCCCTTCCCATCCAGCAGGCCACGTAACACTGAGCAGAGTTCCCTGGGCTATACACTAGGTCCTTGTTGGTTATCCACTTTAAATAAGGCAGTGCTTACATGCACATCCCAAACTCCTTAACGATCCCTTCCCCCGCCCCCTGACCCCCCCACCCCCTGCAACCTTGAGTTCATTCTCTAAGTCTGTGAGTCTGTCTCTGTTTTGTAAATAAGTTCATTTGTATCATTTCTTTTTAGATCCCACATATCAGGGATGTCACACGATATTTCTACTTTTCTGTCCGAACACTGCCATTTCTTTTCAGGTTTTGGAAAGGAGCTCTTTGAGTCTGATCTAGACCGAATCATGGAACACGTTGAAGCTGCCATGGACTTGGTTCCAGTCTTGAAAAAGGCTGACATCATCAGGATCGTCAACGGTCCCATCACCTATTCTCCTGACATTCTGCCTATGGTGGGGCCCCACCAGGGGGTCCGAAACTACTGGGTGGCTGTAGGTTTCGGGTGAGTATCTCTGTGTAACTCAACATTGATTAGAGTTACATATTTTAGAGAAGTCTTGCCCCATAATCTCAGGCCAAAAATGGAAAACGAGGGAGAGGCAGAGAGTTTTCTCCCTTTCATGAGCAATGACGTGAAAAGAATAAAAATTTTCAGTCTTAAAACTTTGACTTGTATAGGTTTGACAGATTTGTTCACAGAAGGGCAGTGATTTCCTGGAATTTTCTCTTTGCATATTTCTTGCCATTTCCGTTATTTATGTCTCCTTTCATGCTGTGAAATGTTCAGATAGATGAATTTGCCCCACTTTTACATGGATGTTTTCGTAACACAATATGACAAAGATAATTTAAAATATCAAATGTGTAATATATCTGATGCAGTTTTCACCATAATTCATATTTGTTCAACATGATTTGTTTCTTTATGATTACTCAAGTTGCTTACTATTTATGGTTCCATTACCCATTTGATCTTTCATCTCTAACATTTGTCCCATTAATTTGGTGAATATTAATGTCAAGCCTATTTTACTGTCAGATCACAGTTTCTAATATTCTATTTTCCTTCCCCATTTTGTTTGGCCATTTATTCAACTGATGTTTGGTGATTGGCTAGCTTTGTGCCAGGTCTACTGCTGGGCACTGGGCTAGAGCTGAGAACAAGGCAGGAAGTCTGACCAGAGGCACAAGACTGCTTGGGGTGCTGTTCTTCTAGGACAGTAGAGAGGTTGGGGTCTGAACTAAGGAAGCAGCAGTGGGGACTGAGAGATAGGAAGCAAAATTACTTAGATTTGGTGACAGATTGCATTAGGTTTTAAGGGAGAGAGAAAAGGAGCAAATGATGGCAACCTTTCCAACTTACTCCTGTGGTTGCTGAGGTCAAAGGAAGCAACAACCAGGAAGATAATGAGTTGAATTTTTGACAGTGTTAAGTTTAAGTCTTCAGAACATCCAGAGGTAGAAAACCAGATGGAGCTGTGAATCTGGAAGGTAAATGGAACTGGGAGCCTAGGGAATCACCTATAGAGTCAATACGTAGGCCTGTGCATGTGGGAATGTTTCTTTTGTGCATCCCTCTTACATCTTCTTTGGAGAAATATCCGTTTGTATACTTCGCCCATTTAAGAAATTAGATTATTAGTCTTTTTATTGTTAAGTTGTAAAAGTTCTTTATTCTAGATACAAGACCCTTATCTGATACATGATTTGCAAAATTTTCCCCATTCTTTGGGTTTTTTAATTTTCTTGATGATATCTATTGAAGCACAAAATTTTTAATTTCCATAAAGCCCAAAATGTGTATGTATTTCTTTTTTTTGAATGTAGTTTTGATATCATATAAAAGAAACTATTGTTTAATCCAAGTTAATGAAGATTTATATCTTTATTTTTTTCTAAGAGTTTTATAGTTTAACACTTACATTTAGGTCTTTAATCAATCTTGAGTTAATTTTTGTATGTGCTGTGAGGTAGGTACACAGCTTGATTCTTTTGAGGATAGCCAACTGTCTCAGCATCACTTGTTGAAAGACTGCTCTTTACTCACTAAATAGTGTTGGCATCTGTTATGCCTTTTTTTCTGATGTTGCTTCTGACACCCAGCACTTAATTCTCCAGTTCTCTGACACCAACTGAGTGGCCGACAGTTTCACTTCAAATCTGCTGCTCACTCTCAGGGTGCAGACCCCACTAGTTAAGGACTGAGTCTCACAAAACCATCCTCACTTCAGATGCCAGTTTCAACTTCCAGGGATCACCTGTCCTTCTGACTGAATGGCTAGAGATTTGGAGGTTCCTACAACCCCTCCTCAGTTTTGATAATTCACTAGAATGACTCTCAGAACTCAAGAAAAACTTACTTAGTTTTACCTGCTTATTCTACAGAACGCAGCTCAGGAGCAGTGCATGTGGAAGGGAAGCGCAGGGCAAGGTCTGGGAGGCAGGACCTGCTGCAGGGCCTTCGTGAGCCTCTCTGGTGCATCATCTTCCTAGCACTTCAGTCGATTCACCAACCCAAAGGCTCTTTAAACGCTGTGGTTTGGAAGTTGTTGTGGAAGCTTCATTACATAGGCACCATGGATTAAAACCACTGATCACTGGTGATTGAACTTCTGGTGGCCAGCCTCTATTCTGAAGCCTTCTGGTTCCCCTGCCCCCTCTCCATGAAGCCAACTGTTAGCGTAGCATACAAAAGAATATAAATTCCAAAAGTGTTAGGAGCTCTATGCCAGGAACTGAGGACAAAGGCCAAATATTTATTTTTTATGGTCCCACAGCATCCTTGTAAAAAAATCAGTTTACCATATAAGTATGGATTTATTCCTGGACGTTCGATTTTATTCCTTAGCCTGTGTGTCTATTCTTAGGCCAGTACCACGCTGCCTTGATTACGGTAGTTTTTCACTAAGTTCTGAAACTGGGAAATGTGACTCTTCCAACTTTATTCTTGTTCAGTATTGTTTTATCTATTTGGGCTTCTCATATTTTTGCGTAACGTTTAGGACCAGCTTGTCAATTTCTCTAAAGAAGCCACCTAGGATTCCCATAGGGATTGCGTTTTTGTAGATCAGCTTGGGGAGTGCTGCCATCCTAACAAGATTGAGTCTTGTGATTCACACACAAGGGATGTCTTCCACTTGTTTGTGTGCTGTGTGTGTGCTCAGCCACTCAGTCGTGGCCAACTCTTTGCGACCCCATGGACTGTAGCCCACTAGGCTCCTCTGTCCATGGGGATTCTCCAGGCAAGAATACTGGAGGGGGTTGCCATGCCCTCCTCCAGGGGCTCTTACCAACCCAGGGATCAAACCCAGGTCTCCCACATTGCAGGCGGATTCTTTACCAGCTGAGCTGCCAGGGAAGCCCATGTGTTTAGGACTTTTAACATTTCTTTCAACAGTGATTTGTAGTTATCAGAGTGTAAGTTTTGCACTTCTTTTGCTAAATTTATTCCTAAATATTTTTTTTTGATCCTGCAATTAACTGAATCACTGAATTATTGATTTAATCAATACATTTTGTGGATCATTGCTCTTTATCTATGAACAAACAGACAGTATACCTGGTCTCATGATATTTATACTTTAATAGAACACCTATTACTAAGGTAATCAGGAAGTTGCTTTCTTTAGAACACTATTTACTTATCACCTAGACACTGTATCTGCTTGTGTGGGGTTGATGTCGGCATCCGGCTCTGATTGTTCTGAGTAATTTCCCCAGGTTGTAGACACTGTGAGATGAATGGGAAGGACGACAGGTAGGGTCAGATCAAAGTGCCTCACTCTGTCTGACCAATCTGACCTAATCCCAAAAGGCGTTATTGTTATTTAAAAGTTGAGATTGCTAAAATAGTTCTCATGGAACACAGTAGAATGCTTACGTCGACTACCCCTTCCAGTTTATACCAGGGATCCAGTCCATGGTTCTGAAGGCCAGCGGTTTCCATATATGTGGCTGAGCACCAAAATCACCTGTTGTTGTTGGGTCACTCAGTCATATCTGACTCTTTTGTGACCCCGTGGACTGTAGCCTGCCAGGCTCCTCTGTTCATGGGATTTTCCAGGCAAGAATACTGGAGTGGATTGTCATTCCCTCCTCCAAGGGATCTTCCTGCTGCTGCTGCTAAGTCACTTCAGTCGTGTCCGACTCTGTGTGACCCCATAGACGGCAGCCCAACAGGCTCCCCTGTCCCTAGGATTCTCCAGGCAAGAACACTGGAGTGGGTTGCCATTTCCTTCAATGCATGAAAGTGAAAAGTGAAAGTGAAGTCGCTCAACCCAGGGATTAAACCTGAGTCTCCTGCATTGCAGGCGGATTCTTTACCACTGAGCCACCGGGCTTGTTAAAAAGCAAAATCTCAACTCTGTTCTTAGTTGTATGTGTGTTTCATCCTCCTTTGCATCTTACCTATGAAATTCCTATTATTTGTCATTAGAATCCATGAAAGACATGCTGAATTTGAAAACCAACAAGCAAACATATTCACATACAACCCCCTCCTATAGATTCTGATTCAGTAGTCTGGAGAGGGGCCCAGGGATTACACTTCAGTATTGTCTGTTATTTTAGTCCAAAGAATAGATATTTGCAAACTGTCTACAGATATGCCAGTGCTCATTTTCATTACCCTAGTCAAAGCTGTTTTACTTTTGTCCCAAATATAGCAAGTTCTCCTGCTTCTAGGCGACTAACACAGTGCTCCCCAGATGTTTAATGAGCTGTACTGAACTGAATCTGGTTATCTTGGCTTAGAACAGATTACAAACAGCAAATTTAAAGACAGGAGAGTGCTGTAAGACGTAATGCCTGACAGCTTAACAGTTGTTATAAAAAAGCAGACACAAACACTCAGAAGGCATAGCAGCTGGGCCATGTAATAATGGGTTCTGCAGATAAATGCTAGACATAGAAGAAAAGCCTAACTCTTCTTTTCTCATTGAGTTCCCTTCCACTTCCATGTTATACATTACTTCCTTATGAAAATCTTATCCACTGGGCAGAGGCATACTCTGTTGTTGGTTATACAAGGACCCAACAGCTACCGTGTATCACTTGCCTCCTATATGCTTTAAAATGCCATGTCAATTAATTCTCCACCAGCGTCATAAAGTGTGCACATGAGGAGACTAAAGCTCAGGGTGGTTACACAACTTGCAAGGTCACACAGCTGGTAGTGGCAGAACAAGAATTATACCCAGATCTCTCTTGCTCTATGCATTTCACTCTCAACCACTCTGGGCTTTCAAAAGATGTTTCATCCATCTCAGCAGATGTGTTGTATGAGATTTTACATATAACTTAATAAGGGTTATAGGGCTAAAGTTTGTGGAAATTTCCTTTTTGCTATGTTTAAAATGGATAACCAACAAGCACCTACTGTATAGCACACGGAACTCTGCTCAGTGTTATGTGCCAATCTGGATAGGAGGGGATTTGGGGGAGAATGGATACATATATATGTATGACTGAGTCCCTTCGCTGTCCACTTGAAACTATCACAACATTGTTAACCAGCTATACCCCAGTATAAAATAAAAACCTTGAAGTTTTTTAAAAAATAAACACATTTTAACATAAAAATAAATAAATAGATTATATGCAGGATTCGCCTTAAGCAACAGCACTCTGCCCTATTTATTTACTCACATGCCATTGTTGAAAGATAAAGAACATGATGGTCTGGTGGTGAGTCCACATGAAACCAAACTAACCCTGGCTATGCCCAAGGAGTCTGCCAAAGATATAAATTCTGTTACGTGTGTCTTGGCAGAAAAAAAAAAGAACCATTAAAGAAGTAAAGTCCAATAACAGAGTGTGTACTGGGGTCAGATGACTGAGTTTGTATCCTAAATCTGCACTTTGTTGCAGTGTGACAACCTTATTTAACTCCTGTGTGCAGGTTGGTTTTCTCACTGGTAAAATAGAGTTGCTAAAGCATAAATCAGCTGGTAGATGTTAGGGGGAAACAATGCCTTGTAAATGGTAAGCTCTCAGTTCAGTTCAGTTCAGTTCAGTTGCTCAGTTGTGTCTGACTCTGCGACCCCATGAATTGCAGCACTCCAGGCCTCCCTGTCCATCACCAACTCCTGGAGTTCACTCAAACTTAAGTCAGTGATGCCATCCAGCCATCTCATCCTCTGTCGTCCCCTTCTCCTCCTGCCCCCAATCCTTCCCAGCATCAGAGTCTTTTCCAATGAGTCCTCTTCATGTGAGTTGGCCAAAGTACTGGAGTTTCAGCTTCAGCATCATTCCCTCCAAATGCCAAAAGAACTTTATATAGTTTCTGTCTTGTAAACAGTATCTCTAGCTCTCAAAATAACAGTTGTAGTCACACACTGGAACTGGTTAAGTGAATAAACAGTTTATGCAAATAGTTCATAATTATTTTAAGCATATATTTAATTTTTTTTGCTTTCGTGATACTTAGTGAGATTGTGGGTGATTTGGATGAGCCAAATCAAGTCTCTTTCAAAATTATCTAGAGAAGTATAAATTGCTATCTCTTTATCCTGCTTAAGAAATGTCCTTATAACAAATATAAGGAAATACATCATTATAACAAATGATATAAATCATTTTTATAAAATAGTAAAATTGGTATCTTGTTGTAGAAAACAGTAGTTAGCATTTCCAGTCTTTGCTAAGGTCCTCCCATGTTTTCAGAAGCTTCAGTGCTGGCTAAGTAGTTGTCATCTGGAGTACTGGAATTTCTTGCATTTTGATGTTTGCTCATGTGGCTCCTTTTTGCTCCTAGTCCTCTCCCCATGACTCCCTACTCATCCAATTCCTTGAAAGCTTCTCTTGACTTAAACTGCAGATGAACCACCCAAGACTTTACCCAGAAGAGTGAGTGGGTAGAACCTCACATGGGTGACATTAAACCCTGATTCCTCCATCTGATATAAAATTATTTGCCACTTATGTTCTTGGTCTTTTAAAAAAATAATTATTCATTTGATTTTGACTGCGCTGGGTCTTCACTGCTACGTGGGCTTTTTCTCTAGTTGCAGCAAGTGGTGTCTCCTCTAGTTGTGGGGCACAGGTTTCTCATCGCAGAGCTTCTCTTGTTGAGGAGCCTGGGCTCTAGGGCACACAGACTTCAGCAGTTGCAGCTTCAGGCTCTAGAGCACAGGCTCAGTAGCTGTGGCTGTGCTGTGCTGTGCTTAGTCACTCAGTCGTGTCCGACTCTGCAATCCCACGGACTATAGCCCACCAGGCTCCTCTGTCCATGGGGATTCTCCAGGCAAGAATATTGCAGTGGGTTGCCATGCCTTCTTCCAGAGGATCTTCCCAACCCAGGGATCGAACCCAGGTCTCCCCCTTTGCAGGAGGATTCTTTACCTTCTGAGCCACCCAGTGGGCTTAATTGCTCTTCAGCTCTGCATAAGATCTACAGGCATGCTCCCTGATCTTAGTTGCTTCCCAGATTAGGGATTGAACCTGTATCTCCTGCACTGGCAGGTGGATTCTTCACCACTGAGCCACCAGGGAAGCCCGGTTTTTGGTTTTAAAGTATCTTCATGTGGATATAGAAACGAGCTAATCCTCCACACCGAGTGACTCATTGGTTGCAAAATACAGGAGCCACTGTTTCTCCCCTTCTTCCCCATGAGTCCTTGGGTGACTGCCTCTTTGTGTGCCTCTATGATAATGGCCCAAGTCCTTGTACAGATATCGTTGCTAAAGGGACCCAAACTAAACTGAGTCTGAGAAGGGATGGGTGTGCCACACCAGAGTGCACATATTTCTCTTGTAAGATTCCTATTAGTGAGAATAATCATAGCTCAAGATAAGGTACCAAGTACATCTGCCTGTGTGCTTCCTTGCCTCTATTCTCCTAGAGCAAGATCCTTACTAGCTGAGAGTCATAGGCTATTTTACAGACATGCATCTCTTGAAACTGTGGAAACTAACTAGTTACCAAGTCAGGCACATTTAATTTGGATGCTTAAACTTTTTTTTTTTTTTGAGGAAAAAGATGATAGTATAAAGATTATGTAGATTGTGTGTTCTGAATAGCATAGAACACTCCAGCTTTGAGGTCTTGTGAAATATTTGGACATGTTTCATTGCTGGAAAGTAATATGTGTTAATAACAGGGTATTTATTTCTATATTTGAAAGATATGGCATAATCCATGCTGGTGGCATCGGGAAATATCTCAGTGACTGGATCCTGCACGGAGAACCACCTTTTGATCTGATAGAACTGGATCCCAATCGCTATGGCAAGTGGACGACAGCTGAGTACACCGAGGCCAAAGCAAGGGAGTCATATGGATTCAACAATATTGGTAAGGTGCAAATTTACTGTTGTCTGTGAAGTTCAGAATTGTCTGTCTGTTCAGAATTGACTTACAGCACCTCTGACTTTAGATGCTTTTTAGTCTGTGCATCATTGGGGAATGGTTAGGGAGTCCAAAAAGGATATGCGTCTAAAACAAAAAAGGAATCTATGTGAATATGTGAGGAACACATCAGTGATTTTAACTTTTACGTCTATTTTTACTTTACCTTTGATGATCAGTATAAATAAATGATGGTTTTGGTTTCTTGAAAATATAAATTTCATATGTATTGTATATATGCGTATGTATTAAGCTTACATATGTTTATTTTACATATATTCTGTGTGTATGTGTGTATATGTATATATATCTATCTTCTGGATTTTAAGTACTGTGTTTGCCATTTTCCGAATCCCTTCAGAGTACTTTGTAGTTTTGGTTCTATGCTATTAGAGTATGGGTTTTCCTTTTTCAGTTGGTTATCCTAAAGAAGAACGATTTGCTGGGAGGCCAACTCAGCGAGTCAGTGGGCTTTATGAAACCCTGGAGTCTAAGTGTTCCATGGGGTTCCATGCAGGCTGGGAGCAGCCACACTGGTTCTACAAACCAGGCCAGGACCCTGGGTACAGGTAAATGAGTGACTTAACCTACGCGTGGCTCCGACTGCAAAGTCAACTTTGGGAGTGGGATGGAGGGACCCTAGAGAAGCCCCATATCCCCCACACTGGCTCTACAAACCAGGCCAGGACCCTGGGTACAGGTAAATGAGTGACTTAACCTACGCGTGGCTCCGACTGCAAAGTCAACTTTGGGAGTGGGATGGAGGGACCCTAGAGAAGCCCCATATCCCCCACACTGGCTCTACAAACCAGGCCAGGACCCCTGGGTACAGGTAAATGAGTGACTTAGCCTACCTGTGGTTCTGACTGCAGAATGAACTCTGGGATTGGGATGGAGGGACCCCAGAAAAGCATCATATCCGCCTCCCACCCCTTCACTCTACCCTATTCCAAACAGCATTGAGCCTTTTTCCATAAAAATAATTTCTGTGCTGCCGGGGTCCAGCCCCAGCTGATCCAGGGTATTCGAAGCAGAGACGGCGTAGGCGAGGGTCAGGGAACAACTGCTTAATTAAACGTTAATTAAGGATATAAAGAGTAATAAAATGAGGATAGCTCAGTAGGAAAATTCAGTGGAGAAAAGAGGCTGAGTAGCTTGGTTTACGCGGGGGACCAATAAAACTTCAAGACAAGAAGCTTGCACCACTTACGTAGGCCGCAGGCGTCCTTCCGTTCTCCCGAAGGAGAGGAGACACTGAGGCCTCCCCGGTCGGATCTTAGAAGCCCAGGCAAAATTAGTAAGCTTGGTGGGTTCCGCGCTCCAGATGGAGACTCAACCAGAGTGAGAGAGAGAGAGAGACATGGGGAGACCAGTATTTCGAGAAACTGATCCCAATTCTTTATTTTCCATGGTCTACTTTTATACACTGAGATGTTATGCAAAAGTCACGTGGGGTCAGCAGTCCTGACTTTTATCAAAGTCAGGTGCTTCATACAAAAGTATACAGAGGTCTTAGGGGTGTTACATCATCTTCTGGCCGGGGGGCCTGCTGACAATTTACGACCCTCTCCTTGTGACAGCGGTCAGTCAACCAGGACACTTATTTCTCCAGGGGTGATTATTCTTAAAACAGACGCCACCCAAATAAAGTTACATTCCTATAGGGTGAGGGTGTAGTGGGTTTTAGTTAAGGAAAGAATTTACTTAGCCTAAGGTCTAACGTGATTTATATCAAAGGTTAATACTTATTTCTTCTATATATTCATTAATGTGTATAAGGGCAGGGGATGTGGAGACTTAGCAGTAAACATCAGCTCAACAAATGAAAAACCCTTCACCAATATGATTTCTAATCAGCCCATTATACTTATACTAATAATTTTCTAACTTTTCTAAGGAACCTGTTTTTAGAAGGTTTAAAGCATCTCGTGCCTCTCATGGTTGGGAGGCTGTGAGCAATCACATGTGGCCGGACAAGCCTGTCAGGCAGGCTAGAGAACCTTCAGAGGAGTTTGTAGGTTAAAACACTCTTGTCACACCCAGGGGTTTTTATCAACTGGAGCTCTAGGTTAACTCCTTCTCCGAAAGAGGTGGTGGGGGACAGCCCCCCGTAAAGTCAGAGGTGTAGGTGAGAGCACAAAGTAGTAAGGTAGGCAGGCTCTGGTGATGGGGGTAGATGCTCGAGGATTTCCAGGGGGACTCCTGAGGCTCGATCCCGCCTTTGCGTATGTCGAGCCTCCTTCCTCATGACCTTTGCCATGGGCGGAGTGCCTCATGCTGGCCCCCAACACTGTGCAGTGGAGGCCTTAGTTTATCCCGTGTGACACTGGCCCACATTAAGGACCCATGTGACCTCGAGAAACCTACAATCGGCCCAAGTGAAGCGTCTGCTTGGAATTTTCCAATTGCTCAGAGGAACCTTCCCCACCCTCTCCAAATCCCCTTTATTTGGCCTTGAAAGGTTTACCTTGATTTAAGATGCCTGGTCAAATCACGTAGTATGGAAACAGTGTGTAAATATGGATTTTCTGTTTATAAGGGAATATCTGAAAGCTACTGCTTTCTAATGTGTGTGCAATGAATTATGCAAATTATATGCACTGTTGATAAACTAGGGGAAAAGATCATTTACTTACTATTTTAGGTTAAGCTAAAACATAAAGCATATAACTGAAACAATTCTCTGATTTCCTCTGAAGTTGTTGACATAGTACTTGGATTGCATACCATCCTTGTATTTAGGATTAATAATGATTACATACTTTTTTCTCATGAGAAGACACAAACCAAAAGAAAGCAAGTTTTCAAGTTGTTACCTTTTTTTGACTGATACTTTGCTTATTTAAGCAGATTTTGATGTCTACTTTACAATCAGACCTAAATGGTCCAAAGTATAGTAGTGGGCCAATTGTTGATTAATGAATTTGAACTCTGCAGTCAGCCAGTGGAGATCACCTGGGGGCAAAATACTGGCTTGGTTTTTTTTCTAAGTGACCCAGATAAATGCCAGATCTATTCTTCATGTTGTACTATTTGGACCTGGCCTGTTTTTTCTACTATTTTAATAATTAAACCACTGAAAACATATCCTCCTCTGAAGTTAAAATACCACATTAATAGTCTACTCCATAAAGTAGAAAGGCCCCTGCATAATGAGTCAGTAGACCTTTGCTCCAGGCCCCGCTGTGTCATTAACTAGTACAAAGGCCTCAGAAATCACTTTGTGCCTTTTCTCTAAAAACGGAAGATATTGGGCCAGATGCTTGCTTACCCCAGGTGGCCGGCACGAGCTTCACATGGGAGCTTGTTAGAGGGCAGCCTCTAGTGCCCTCCCCTGGAGAAGGCAATAGCACCCCACTCCAGTACCCTTGCCTGGAAAATCCCATGGGCGGAGGAGCCTGGTAGGCTGCAGTCCATGGGGTCGCAAAGAGTCGGATATGACTGAGCGACTTGCCTTTCACTTTTCACTTTCATGCATTGGAGAAGGAAATGGCAACCCACTCCAGTGTTCTTGCCTGAAGAATCCCAGGGACGGGGAGCCTGGTGGGCTGCCGCCTATGGGGTCGCACAGAGTCGGACACGACTGAAGCGACTTAACAGTGCCCTCCCCAGACCTGCTGCCTCAGAATCTGTAACAAGTGCAAGTGACGTATTTACAGCAACACTTGAGAAGCACCAGACAAGATAGCTCTACCCCTCATATATTCGGATTTATGTCCCCCAAATTAGTATTTTTAAAATGCTCCCCCAGGTGATTCTAATATGTAACCAAGGTTGACAACTAAAGGACTGGGTGACTTTTAAGCTTTTTCAAATCTGAGAGCCCACGTAGCCCACCTTATTTTCTAGTTAATTAATACTTCATTCACTGGGAAATAGATCAAGGGATAGATGAGTAACTTAGAAAATCAGTTTCCAATATATATGTATGACGTGTAGAACAGGTGGCATTTTTCCCCCAAATGAAAATGCCTAGACAAGTAGGGCTTGTTAGGGCTTCCCAGGAGTCTCAGTGGTAAAGAATCCAGTTGCCAATGCAGGAGATGTAAGAGACACACATTTGATCCCTGGGTCAGGAAGATTCTCTGGAGTAGGAATCTGGAGAGACAAGCCACTCCAGTATTCTTGCCTGGAAAATTCCATGGACCGAGGAGCCTCGTGGGCTACAGTCCATGGGGTCACAAAGAGTCGGATGTGACTGAGCACACAGAGCTTATAAAAATATTCTTATTCTGAATTTTTTTGAAAACAAATAACCTGTTTTGTGTTTCAGGCCAAGTTTTCACCGCACAAACTGGTTTGAGCCCGTGGGCTCTGAGTATCAACAGGTTATGCAAAGAGTAGGGGTGATTGACCTGTCACCATTTGGCAAGTTTAACATCAAAGGCCAAGACTCCATTAGATTGTTGGACCATCTCTTTGCAAATGTTATTCCCAAGGTAAATAACATTATAGGGGTAGGGGTATAAGGTCCAGGATCCTGGCCTGCTTAATTTTCTATCCCCTCATTTTCAAAAAATTATTTCAATTCACCTAATGATTTCTGTATGAATATGAGAATTCTTCAACTAGTGAGGGGCATTCTAGCTAATTTTCAAATTTAAATTTTTGTTGACTGAATTATTATCTAAGGATCATATGGCTTTGTTTAATTGTGTCAATAGGAACCCCCAGATTGGTTGAAATGTAATTTTTATGATCAGTAATTATAATGATCTTTTAAACTTAAAACTTCAAAATGAATGGGTTTAGGTTTACAGATAGTTCACACAATTGATATAAAAGATTCAGATGTCTTACATTGTTGACATCCACATTTTTATTTCCATATGGCATTGAAAGGATACATAAGATTTTATTCTTTTCTGTAGGTGGGTTTTACAAATATAAGTCACATGTTAACACCAAAAGGTCGAGTATATGCTGAGTTGACTGTCTCTCACCAGTCTCCTGGGGAGTTTCTATTAGTAACTGGTTCTGGGTCAGAACTTCATGATCTTAGGTAAGTGTACATGTACTAAGAAAACTATATGCATTATAACTGATCCAGTCTTCCACCAAGCGTACTTATGTTTTGTGGGCTTTTTAAATCAGTAATTGAAAATATAACTTACAGTCTTTAAACCTTTTTGTTTTAAATAAATGTCATGTCTTTCATAGGAAATTACTTCAAGTAAGGGTCCCTATAACCATCCCCTTCCCAAAGGTAAAGTAAACCAGTGGGCTTACTGGTTCTAATAATATTAACTCCTATTTATTAGGGATCACTCATATGTCAGAACCATTTTTACACATTATCTCAATAAGTTCTTTTAGTAGATTTATCTGCAAGGTGTTTATTATGCCCATTTTCAGGTGAGGAAACTGAAGTTTGGGTTAAAGTGACCTGCTCAAGTTAGTCTTGTTGACTCTGATGCTCACATTTGGTTCACGTTAATCTGTTGCCTCTGGGGTTTTCTTCTTTTTTCTTTTCCATACTTCGTGCTCCCTGGCCCATCGCTGCGTTGAAATCATTGATTTGCCAACTCTGTCCTTCACATGAATCCTCAGTCTACTATTTAGTCTACTCTAAAATATATTGTCTTTAGTATTTCAAAAATATTTGGAATATTGTTGCTTGATAAACCTCTTACTCTTAACAGACTCTCACTCTAGTTGTACTGCTGCTGCTGCTAAGTCGCTTCAGTCGTGTCCGACTCTGTGCGACCCCATAGACAGCAGCCCACCAGGCTCCCCCATCCCTGGGATTCTCCAGGCAAGAACACTGGAGTGGGTTGCCATTTCCTTCTCCAATGCGTGAAAGTGAAAAGTGAAGTTGCTTGGTCGTGTCCGACTCTTAGCGACCCCATGGACTGCAGCCTTCCAGGCTCCTCAGTCCATGGGATTTTCCAGGCAAGAGTACTGGAGTGGGGTGCCATTGCCTTCTCCTCTAGTTGTAAGGTGATACAAATTCTATCCTCCTATCCAAGATATGTTAGGAGCCATCTTAGTCACTTAGCTTTGTGTCAGCCCAGATGATCATTTTATGACAGACATGTGTAGCTCCAGGGACTGCTCAGTAAATTATAAGCAAACCCTCTCACTGGCTTCCAATCAAGACTCAGAAAGTGAAACCAGTCTTTAGAGTTTTAATCTTCTCCTTGTAATTGTCAAAGCAAGCATGTGTCTGGTGGCAGGCACGTTATTAACCTTTAGCAGCATGATTGTGTCTCCTATATATGGGTATTAGAGAAAATTTGGATTTAAATTAACTTCCCAAGATGGACTCATTAGTTTAAATGCAGTAGGGCTGTCACTGTTTGAAAAAATTTTGTGGCAGAGCTTGTTTAAATGGAAGGATCCTTCTGTACTGTGAAAAATCACCCACATATTTGTAAGTGGGTAGCTTAAAAAGAATCATTTACTATCTCTGAGACTCAGTTTCCTCAAATTTAAAAATTTGTTGATTATATGAAATGACACTCTAGGGATTTTCTGGTAATTCTAGACACACAGTATATCTTCAGAGAAATAATCTGTTACCAACATGTGTTATTCCAGCAAGATTTAACACAGTGTTTATGAATCTCAAATGCAGATGGATTGAGGAAGAGGCAATCAAAGGTGGATATGATGTTGAAATTAAAAACATAACTGATGAGCTTGGAGTCCTTGGCGTCGCAGGGCCATATTCAAGAAAGGTCCTACAGAAACTGACCTCTGAAGATCTTAGTGATAATGTTTTCAAGTTTCTTCAAACCAAGTCTTTAAAGGTTTCCAACATTCCTGTCACTGCTATCAGGATATCTTATACTGGTAAGAATTGAAAAATAACCTAAAGTAAGTCTCTAAAATTTAGAAGCACCCGGAAATGTGTGCATACACACATGTTCAGTCTCTTCAATGTAACTTTGGAGGACGATTTCTCCTGCCCAAGTCTTCTGAAAATTCTGTTTAATCACTCCGAGTCTGAGAAAGTCATTCTGCAGATTTCCAGTTGTGGTTCCAGGCCCATAGCTAGCTGCCTACCATTCAGAAAGGTAGGTGAGAAAGTGCAAAGAGGATAGTTGTTGGAATAGCTGGAAGGGATGACAGAATGCTCAGGCCAGCTGATGCTGTGTTGTTGTTGTTGCTGCGCAGTCGTGTCTGACACTGTGACCCCAGTGGGGTCACCCACAGTGACCAATGTGGACTGCATGTGGCATGCCAGGCTTCCCTGTCCTTCACCATCCCCCGGAGCTGCTCAAATTCATGTCCATTGAGTCAGTGATGCCATCCAACCATCTCGTCCTCTGTCACCCCCTTCTTCTCCTGCCCTCAATCTTTCTCAGCATCAGCGTCTTTTCTAAATGAGTCGGCTGTTCGCACCAGATGGCCAAAATATTGGAGCTTCAGCATCAGTCCTTCAATGAATATTCAGGATTGATTTCCTTTAGGATTGATTCCATGTGGGAGAATTCAAAATGGTCTCCCTTAGAGAACATCTTGAATGCGTCAGGCACTGCCCTTATAGCATTACTGCTGTTCATCTTTCTTTCTGACTAAGTGCATTAGAGAAGTCTTCCTTGGCACCTAATGGCATGCAGTAGGTACTAGAAACAGGGATGAATGAATGCCCTCCAGTTCCCCACTGGTTCTCTGGGCTCCCTCCTAACCTCCTCTAGACTCCTTGTCCCTTTGCAGAAGGAATGCTAGGTGCCCAGCATTCACTCGGGTATGCGGTGCTCATGTCCTGGAGAAGCACCGCACCATTAGCCCTCCGCCTGGGGAACAAGGCGAGCACACAGTATAAAGGCCATAGCTCTTCCCTAGGCTTCTCTTTTCCCCATTCTCCCTCCACCCAACCTTGGAAAACTGGTGACCAGAATAAAACATAAGCAAAATAAAAAATAAGCCGACTCTTTAGTTGGGTTTCATTTTCTTTTCTTTTTTGCCTATGGTTCTAATGGTGAATGAAATGACCAAGCAGGGGAGAAGGAGGAAGCGGGGGCCATTAGAAGCTCTGGCTATTCCACAGTTGAATGATAAACATTCAAATAATTGTCATCAGTGGTCTGTATGTTTAAGCCTTGCGATTTGGGGCCAAGGAGTTGGGGGTTGAGGTGTTTAAACCTTGAACCCCTTATCTTGATAAACTTTGCCATGCTAATTCCTCACTTAACATTATGAAGCCAAGGTGAGAGGTAAGCTTAAGTGCTGAATTGTCTGAGTTGTCTTAAATGCTGCTCTCTGTGTGGGGGGTGGGGAAGTACTAGGCCCAGAAGCATCTGTCATATGGCAGGCTCCTTTGCAGTGAGGCTTGGTTGCAACTTTTTTGGGAACCGAGCTTTTATCACTCTATAGTGTCTATTTTGCAGAAATGGAACCTCTCATTTGTTGATGTGTTTTAGCTAATGCACATTAGACCTAGAGATTGTCATTCCTACTCTACTGTGGCCCTTGTGGGTGTATTTCAGGTGAGCTGGGTTGGGAGCTGTACCACAGACGAGAAGATTCTGCAGCGCTTTACGATGCTATCATGAATGCAGGCCAGGAGGAGGGAATTGACAATTTTGGAACCTATGCCATGAATGCCTTAAGACTGGAGAAAGCTTTCAGAGCCTGGGGGTCAGAGGTTTGAAATGCTATCATCTTTATTAAAATTTTACATGTGTTGTATCTGATTTTTATGCAAGGGTTAGTTTAACTGTGTTAACATTGGCTCTGACTGTAAGAGAAAGAATGTATTGTAAGAAAAAAAAATTTTGGGGGGGCCACATTGGACAGCATGCCAAATCTTAGTTCCCTGACCAGAGCTGGAATCCACACCACCAGCAATGGAAGCATGCAGTCCTAACCACTGGACCACCAGGGAAGTCCTGAAAACTTTATTTAATTAGGGACAAAGGTTTTTCTCCTCAATTTCCCAGTTACAAATTCAGGGAAACTCTGATGTAATGTTTATTCTGCCTTAATTCCCCTTGCTTGGCAGAGAGCCCTGGACATCTGCCTCTGTGTGCTGACTTTGGCTGCCCCAAGGGAGCCTGTCTACCTCATGGGATTTGAGGGCCACTTTTCAAAATTCTTCCTTCTCCTCTGTCATATTGTCTATCATCATTTCCTTCTTATTCTGCACCTTTTGGGAAAGTAACAGCAAAAGCTGTCTTTCTGAGGGGCAAGGTTGGTGGTCTGGAATGTGCTGGTCCAGCCCACACCCATCGTTAATAATGAGAACTCAGGGTTTCTATTTGTGTAGTTACACGCCATTTTTATAAGCATGATGTCATCTACCTTCTCAGCTCTCCCTGAAGAGGGTATTATTGGTGATTCTTGGGCAAGGAGGTGGGAGTTATACACACAAGCACGCTAAGAAACAATAAACAACTTGGTCCAGATTGCACAGAAGTGTCCAAACAGTGGTTCAAACTCCGTTCTCTTATTTTATCTCCAATACAGCAGACTATCTTTAGATCTCAATTTTCTCAGGTCCACTAGTTGTTTTCTTGGAATACATTGAGGTTTTAGGTATGAGAGCTTAGATAAGGGACCTTTGTAAAGGGTGTACTTCAGGGTAGGGTCTCTGGAGTTTGAATGTATCCTCTACCACATATTATGTGGCCTTAACCCTCCAGAGACTTCACTTCTCTGTAAGAGAGAGACAGTCTTTATCCTACAGAGTTATTGTCAAGATTAGGTAGCCTGCAAAGTGCCTAGGACATAAAGCGTGAATTTGAGGGCAAAGTGGGTTTGAAAGCACAGGCAGGGTCCCTAGGACAGTTAGATCAGGGGCAGAAGAAAGTGGGTTTTGAGGTGGACAATACAGCCTCCTGGAGTCACTGAAAGAACAAGAGCCCTGGGGCAGTTGTTGATTTACAGAGGATGTGCTCTGTTGCAGGGATCCTCAGCCTACCGGGGTGGGGGAGGGGGGGTGTCCTCAGAGGACGCTGCTGCAGGGAGAGACGGAGAGGATAGCTCTGCCTCCACTCTCAGCAAGGAATGAGCCGCGTTTCTCTGCTCTCCCCCTTTCATTTCCTTCTGTCTCCATCCCAGCCCCTCTAATTTCCCAGCGGTGCCAGCACGCCCTCTAGCGTTATTACAGCAATCAAGCATCTGGACTTTTAAAATTTTTTCCTGGAATTCTGAAACTTGTTTTTTTTAATCAATGAAATACTGTCTTAAAAGTAGACTTTTTATCATAGAACACATGCGGGCTTTAGAAATGTCAGTGTGGTAAGGACAGCATCTTAAAATCAACAAGATGGTATCGCGTGCTCTAGTAAGCATGAGGTTTGGGGTGAAACACTGAGAAAACCCTAAGTAATAAATTCTCATCTTGTTTCTGGAATTTTGAAAATTTGAGCAGGTAAAAAATAATCTTAGAGTTGCTCAAATTGACTAGGAAATATGAGGTCAAATTTTATATCATGTAAAACAAATTTATATTACGCATCTAGGTCATGCAAAGGTTGTGTTTTCTTTTGTTAAGTTTGGCTACCTTTTATGGGGTTTAGATCAGTTCTTTTGGTGCAAAAGAGACTGATGACATCAAAACAAACAAAAATCATGTCTAGTCCCAAATAATGGCTTTAGCTCTCTTTGAAGTATATTATAATGACAGCCAAATTCAACCTCTTTTTTTTTTTTTTCCTTTTCCCTCTCCTGAACTCTGTGGAAACTATTTTCCTACCATATGCTTTTTTCCTCCACTTATCCTGATTTCTGGATGATTGCAAGATAAATAAATTACTTAATAATGTTTCAAATCACATTTATGCAGAATTAGTAGGTAAAAGCTTATGAGAATCTTGTTTCTGGGAAGAACATCATTGTTGTGGCATCCCTCAGATGTTTATTATACCAAAAAAGCCTTGGAAACAAGCTGGGGATTTTAGCATCTAATTTGCTATTAAAATAACAGTATTTGCTGAAAGGCTACTTTTGAATTTTAGATTTAAAATATTACTTTAGAGGCCAGTTCACAATCTATATCTATGTCTATCTGTCTATCCATATATTTCAAATGAAAAAGTATTCTCTTTAAAAAATAAATATGAAAGTGATGTTACTAAAACTACTTATGCTCACCTAAGATTTAAAATGCATGTTTCCCTTTTAGATGAACTGTGATACAAATCCCTTGGAAGCGGGACTGGAATCTTTTGTAAAACTAAATAAGGTATGTTTACATTCCAAAGTGTACTTGAAATAAATCTTAAAACTATGCTGTTTCATGACAGAGCCATGCTTTAAAATTTAACCAAGTGTGACTCTAGGGCAAATGAGTTGAACATAAATAGTAAGCATTACTTAAGTGCTTCATGTTAAGCTTTGTCAAAATTTGATATCAGTGCAAATGATTCTAATGTGCCTGTTGATGCAATAATCCATCAACGTTGAAGACCAAATCTAAATTCTAAGATAAAAATCAGTAAGGATAAGATGTCAGCAAGCTGTTTTGTAAATCCTGGTGACTTGTGAAGTCACAATTAGCTGATGAGACAGACTGCATTAATTGACTCTTCCTGGGTGCTCAGCAGCATGAAGCAGCCTCACCCAGCAGATCTGTCCATCTGCTTATTGAGCATCGTGCTTTGCAACATCTGCGTATGAGCAACTGACACATTTCAAATATGTTCAGCATAAAAGTTATTACTGAGGAGCCAATACAGGCCCACAGAGTCATAACTGATGCTGACATTCTAAAGGAAACCTGCATCAGTGGTTCTCAGATAGCATCAGTATCATCTGGGAGCTTGCTAGAAATACAAATCCTTAGTTCTGCCAGGGTCCAGCCCCAGCTGATCCAGGGTATTAGAAGGAGAGACGGCATAGGCGAGGGTCAGGAAACAACTGCTTAATTACACTTTAATTAAGGATACAAAGAGTAATAGAATGAGGATAGCTCAGTAGGAAAATTCAGTGGAGAAAAGAGGCTGAGTAGCTTGGGCGCCACCTGCCGGGGACCAGCCCCGGCTGATCCAGGGTATTCAAAGGAGAGACGGCTAGGCGAGGGTCAGGGAATAACTGCTTAATTACACTTTAATTAAGGATACAAAGAGTAATAGAATGAGGATAGCTCAGTAGGAAAATTCAGTGGAGAAAAGAGGCTGAGTAGCTTGGTTTACGCGGGGGACCAATAAAACTTCAAGACAAGAAGCTTGCACCACTTACGTAGGCCGCAGGCGTCCTTCCGTTCTCCCGAAGGAGAGGAGACACTGAGGCCTCCCCGGTCGGATCTTAGAAGCCCAGGCATAATTAGTAAGCATGGTGGGTTCCGCGCTCCAGATGGAGACTCAACCAGAGTGAGAGAGAGAGAGACATGGGGAGACCAGTCTTTCGAGGAACTGATCCCAATTCTTTATTTTCCATGGTCTACTTTTATACACTGAGGTGTTATGCAAAAGTCATGCGGGGTCAGCAGTCCTGACTTTTATCAAAGTCAGGTGCTTCATACAAAAGTATACAGAGGTCTTAGGGGTGTTACATCATCTTCTGGCCGGGGGGCCTGCTGACAATTTACGACCCTCTCCTTGTGACAGCGGTCAGTCAACCAGGACACTTATTTCTCCAGGGGTGATTATTCTTAAAACAGACGCCACCCAAATAAAGTTACATTCCTATAGGGTGAGGGTGTAGTGGGTTTTAGTTAAGGAAAGAATTTACTTAGCCTAAGGTCTAACGTGATTTATATCAAAGGTTAATACTTATATCTTCTATATATTCATTAATGTGTGTAAGGGCAGGGGATATGGAGACTTAGCAGTAAACATCAGCTCAACAAATGAAAAACCCTTCACCAATACAATTTCTAATCAGCCCATTACACTTATACTAATAATTTTCTAACTTTTCTAAAGAACCTGTTTTTAGAAGGTTTAAAGTATCTCGTGCCTCTCACGGTTGGGAGGCTGTGAGCAATCACATGTGGCCGGACAAGCCTGTCAGGCAGGCTAGAGAACATTCAGAGGAGTTTGTAGGTTGAAACATTCCTATCACACCCAGGAATTATTATTAACTGGAGCTCTAAGTTAACTCCTTCTCCGAAAGAGGTGGTGGGGGACAGCCCCCCGTAAAGCCAGAGGTGTAGGTGAGAGCACAAAGTAGTAAAGTAGGCAGGCTCTGGTTATGGGGGTAGATGCTCGAGGATTTCCAGGGGGACTCCTGAGGCTCGATCCCGCCTTTGCGTATGTCAAGCCTCCTTCCTCATGACCTTTGCCATGGGCGGAGTGCCTCACGCCGGCCCCCAACATCTCCCCCTTTTTTATTTCTTAAAACAGCCAGATGCAGCTCAGTCGCGAGCTTCCAAATGCTCTGCCGAAGAATCCTGACAATACAAGGAAGAATGCTTATGAGAAGTAGGATTTGAGCACCAATGACAGCATAACTAGGGATATTAGACAGAATATTTTTTCCAGAAATTAAGTTAGAGAAGGTATGAAAAAAGTCATTAGCTGCTCCAGCGGCGGTAAAATCCAGTCGAGAGTGTTCCAAGGTCTGTATTTGACTATGAAGTTTCCCTAAGTCCAGGCCAATATCAGAACTATTCCAAACACCTGAGATATGATTTTTAATCTTTTCCCATTCATAATCTGTCTCGTTTACCTTCAAGGATGTCACGCATATCCACCTGTAATCAGCGTGGCATGTCAAAGCCATCTTCACCTTTAAAGCCTGCAACTCAGTCCCAATATGCATAATTGCTTCTTCTAAGGCATCTACTCTCATCTCTAATTTCCTATCTATAGCTTCCTGAGTTGCTAGAGTTAGTGAAACATTTTTAGACATGGTATCAACATATTGGGCAGTATGCACTTGTTGAGTCAATGATACTGCTGCCGCAGTAACAGAACTAATTGCTGCTATTAAAGCTGATATTCCTAAAATAAGTAAGCCCACAAACCGTCGCGATCGCATTAAATCCTGTAGTTGCTGTAACACGGCAAGACCATAGCTATCATATAGGCACCATAAGATAGGATGGGCATTGTAACACCACAAAGGAGCAAACATTACATTGAGGGTTTAAACAAGATGAAAGCATACATTGTTCACAAGTTACCACGTTAGGTCCACCTGAATAATTCATGAATACATTAAGTTTGTTGGAGTCATTAGTAAAAAGGAAAACATAAGGCAAGGGTAGACAAGCTAAAACAGAATAAATAGAATTATTTTTTGGTTGGAGTTCACGCTGCAGCAGCCCTGTCAGTCTCGCTGGGATCTCGATGTTTATCTTGTCTCCCCTGCTGGCGGGCGCTGCGCTGGTCTGGATGGCACTTTGCGGGTGCGCTCTCCTCTCTGGCCCTCACTTGCTGCACAAACTTCTTTGCTCTAGGTCGTGGGGTGCAGCGAGGAGGGTGCAGGGCGAGGCTGGAGGCGCGGAGGCGAGAGCTGCCTGGTGGGCGGGGCGAGCGAGTGCGCCCCTCGAACCTGGCCTGTCTAGAACCCAAATTGGTGAATCTGCGTCCTGTGGAAAAATACAAGCACATCCTCGACTGCTAGTTAATAATGGGTCAGGACCCTCCCATTGTCCTGAGAAGAGGTCCTTCCATTTGACTAATGGTTTTGCATTTAATTGCTCTAGGCACCAATGACGAAGCATTGCAGTAGTTCCAGCCAGATCAGTATTTAGAATATTTATTACAAAAAGAGCATGTTTGATGGGGAGATTTGATGGGGAGAGCTATACTTAAACTCCCCTTCTTTTAGTTTTTGAATTTGGATTTTTAATGTTTGATGCGCTCTTTCAACAATGGCCTGTCCCTGGGGATTATAAGGGATGACAGTATTATGTTTAATTTGAAACTTTATACAAAATTCCTGAAAAGACTTAGAAGTGTAAGCAGGAGCGTTGTCAGTTTTTTAGAGCTTTTGGCAGGCCCAAATATGAAAAACAAGTAAAGAGATGTTGTATCACATCTTTAACTACTTCCCCTGTACGAGCAGTTGCAATAATAACGTGAGAAAAGGTATCTACAGTTACATTAACAAAAGACAGTTTTCCAAATGAAGAGACATGAGTTAACATCCATTTGCCAGAGTACGTTAGGTTTGAGACCGCGAGGATTAACTCCCATAGGTAAACTATTATAAACAGTGGGGCAGTGTAGGCAAGAACGCACAATCTCTCGAGCAGTCTCTCTGGGAATTTGGAATTGATATCTTAAGGCAGTAGCATTTTGATGATGAAGTGAGTGAGAGGCTCTGGCCTCCTCAATCACAGCAGCCACTGTATTTCTGGTTAACAAGTCAGCCAAGTCATTAAAGGCATTTAAAGGGCCGGGCAATCTGGAATGAGCCCAAATGTGTCCAATAAAAAATATTTTCTTTCTTTTCTAAATTTGTTGCTGTAAATTACTTAACAAATGAAATATGGTAGTTTTATTTTCAGGCAAAACCGCAGTTTCAGTGTGTGGAAACAACCTGACAATATACTGAGAATCAGAATAAAGGTTAAATTCCTCATCTGCAAACATAGCAAAAGCCTCTATGACTGTTGTTATCTCAGCTCTTTGAGCTGAAGTTTCCCGTGTTTCTAAAACCTTTTGGTGATTTTTAGTGACTATGGAGGCTTTACCATTTGCTAACCCATCAGTAAAAATTATCTGAGCATTTGGAATAGAAGATTGTTTACATCTGACAGGAAAAATAACTGGATGTCTGGATATAAAATTCAACAAAACATGTGAAGGTAAATGATGCAAAAATTTGACCAAAATAGTTTCCTATAGCAATCTGCCAATTTTCAAACATTAGAAGAGCATCAAGTTGTTTCTTATTATATGGAATTACAATTTCTGATGTCTCTTTACCGAACAATTCAATGCTCCGTTTTCTCCCTTTTAATATCAACATAGCTATCAGTCCTGGATAAGAGGCCACTATTTCTTTAGCTTGGGCTGGGAGATGGACCCATTCTAGGGGGCCGTTTTGCCATAAAACCAATTTTTTGTCTGGCTATCTCAATTACACCTATGGGGGTTTTATGGTAAAAGAATTGTCAAGCAGTTGTCAATTTAATTTTTTAAATTTTTAAAATTTACATTTTAACAGCATAAATTTAGGGATATGTTAATTTAGGTCTAATGTTTAGTTTAGGTCTCTGTATAAATTTAAGTAATAAATGTATAACCTCCTTATCTCATTTTGGTATACAGGTATACAGATATACCTAAATGCAAAATGTATTTATATATGTATTTATATATGGCAACAAGTATAAACTTATTGACATATAATATATATAAATCAATATACTTGAATTAATCTTTATGTTAATTAATATATATTACAGCAATACAACACATACACAGCTAATACCAACCAACACAAACCAATGTACTGTAATAATACATGTCACACATATATAATATAATTATACAGTATATAGAACATATATCATCACAGCATCAATCCATACCAATTAATATCAGCCACACACACATTATATCACTGCAATATATATTTAATTATATAGTATATATATAATATGCATATATAGTATACATATTAATTATATACAAATTAATTAAGTATAGATCTACAAATAGAATTAAGTATACCTTTATTATATTTTATTTGTACCCATATCTAATTAGGCAAACTGCAATTAGGCAAATATATTTATATTATGTATTTATAATAATATATATAGTATTGTTAATTGTACTGTCTGTTGATAACTAAGAAATTGAGAAAACCCTTCTCTGAGTATCTCTTATTTGAGACAGCACGTCCCTCTCCCATAGGGTAAAGGGGAGCGTAGGAACTACATAGGGTTGGAAAGTTTCACAGGTGTCTTTAAACTGCCAATCTAACATTTTTGAACTTTTAACTACTAGGGGGGCTTGAGGGCAAATGAAACAAAATTTGACCCCTGAAATCTATCAGGGCAACTTGCCAATGATCACTATCTTGTAAAAGACTTGCAGTTGATCCTTATTGAATGGAATTACTATATTTGCTACTTCTTTTCTAAAAAGTTCCACACTTCTTTTTTCCTCCTTTTATAATTAATTGTGCAACCAAGCTGGGATAAGATAAAACTATTTTTCTTGGGGTCACTGGTAGATGGAACCAAGGGGCCTTTTTGTCACAAGCACCCTGTAGGTGTATGTTTTGTGGCAAGAATAATTTAATCTCATCTTTTGGTAATATTAATCTTAATTAACTGATCATTTAAGGTCTCATCTACTTTAATAAGAGCTGTCTCTGTCTCGTTAGTCAACTTTTTCTTAGAACTGGAATTAGGATAGCTTTTTAAGCAATCAAACAAAGGCTTTAAATCTGCAGTAGTCAGTTTTAAATGTGGGCGTATCCAATTAATGTCTCCTAATAATTTTTGGAAATCATTTAAAGTTAGTAAACAATCTCTCCGCTTCAAAGGGGCAGTTTTTAAAACTTTTGGCAGACTTAAATATGAGAAGCAAGTAAAGAGGTGTTGTACAACATCTTTATAAGCTTTTCCAGTTATCATTTTGTAACCTAAATCTGGTCTATAGCTTTCAGATGACAAGCAACCATCTAATCTTTGCTTGAATACTTCCAGCAATGGGGAACTCACTACTCTTCAAGGTTTTAAACTCTCCCTCACCTTTTTTTCTACAGCATTCCCACCCTGCATACCACTTTTTCTAATCTCACCAACTCATTTTCAGTAGTATGTGTGGGTCAGGAACTGCGCCAGTCTTTCCCAGCAATGTTAAGAGATGTCTGTTCTTGTGTCTAATAGCCCTGACATTTTATTTTCTTGAATTAAAAGATCTTTTAAAGGCCTTGGAGCTGTAATTTCCTGCACCCAAAAGGCTAGATCACTAGCTCTGCGGCTCTTGGCTTGAGAAGTCAAGAGTTTTCTTGTCTGATACTAAGGTAAAAGCAAAAACTGTGTTACTCTTTGACCTTTATTAATTTGCAGTTTTAGTAGGCGGTGAGGTCAAAATTTTAATTTCTCAATATAATCAGAATCTACTACACCATGCACCACCAAAATTTTTTGAAAAGAAAGCGAGCTACGCCCTAGCACAAGTCCTACAATGCCCTCAGGTAGGGGGCCAGCCACTCCCATTGGAATTGGAGTAACCGGCTTGTCAAGGGTTAATATTGTTGCTAAATCCCCTTACCGTTTTTCTCTTAGCCTGGGTGAGACCCCCCTGAGGGGGTTTTCTCCAAGGAGCACGCTCTGCATATTGTGCATGCAGTCTGTTTTAAAAGCTCCACTGTTTAAAAAACTTTTATCTTCCTCAGGCTTAGGCAACACTTTGAGAGGCTTTGGGGGCAAAGTGGGGAACTTTTGGGCCCTGGAAGGCGCAAATGGAGGCGGCAGCTATCGCCCCAAATCAGAAAGTGGTGGATAAGTTTTTTTAAAGTTTGCGCAGAGGGGGAGGTAGCTCGTCAGGGCGTCTGGCCACAGTGTCCTGTAAGTCCTCTCCTCTCTCCTCTGCTGATTTTTTCTTCCTTCTTCTCTTTAAATCTTTCTCAAGTTTTCTTTTCCTCACTCTATCTTTTTTCCTTCCTCTTCTCTTCTCTTTTACTTTCTATCATTTCCTTCTTGTTTCCCTCTTTCATTCTCCCTTCTTCCTTCTTACTTTCTCTCTCTCTCCCCCTCTCTTTCTCTCTGTATCTCTTTTTCTAACTTCCTTTTTTCCTTTTTCTATCTTGCTGCATTCCCTGATTCCTTCTTCCTCCGTTCCTCTCTCCTTTTCACTCTTTAGTTCTTTTTTTATCTTTAGATCTTTCTCTATTTTCTTTCCTTTTTTCTTTTTCTCTTTTTTTTTTTTTTGCTTGGGTGAGGCCCCCCTGAGGGGGTTTTTTGCAAGGAGCAGGCTCTGTATATTGTGTATTCTTTAAAAGCTACTTTGTTTAAAAGAAAACTTTTTATCTTTTTCAACCCTAGGCAATGCTCTGGGAGGCTTTGGATGTAAACTGGGGAATTCTTAGGCCCTGGGAGGTGCAAGCGGAGGTGGAGTAGTCGCCTTAAATCAGAAATTGTTGGATAAATTTTTAAAGGTTTGTGTAGAGGGAGAGGGGGCTCACCAGGGCGCCCGGCCGCAGCGTCCTGTAAGCCCTCTCACTCCTCGGGAGGTAGAGCACAGTCTCCCTCCTTTTCCTCGTTAATGGCAGAAAATATGATCTGCGCAGAAGGTGGAGACCCACTACCATCCACCGCTGTAGCCTCTCCCATAGGCTATCCCACAGCCTCATGACGAGGGTTCAGAACATTTTTAATCATATTTATAGGATAAGTTTTTAGTGTTTTTTTTTTTTTTTTTTACCTTCACCCAAGTATCTAAATTAACAGTACCCTCTTTAAGTTTCAAGATTACTTGTATAAAGAGTTGGCGTTCTTAGTTTCAGTGTTAACCATGTCAGAAAGTTAAGTATAATAGACGATTTTGCTTTTAGCTATTAAAAGATCAGGCCTTTCTTGTCAGCCTTTTTAGAAACGTTTTTTCTCTCTAACTCTTCAACACTTTCAACACTTTCCACTCCTCTCGCCCTGTCTATCCTACAGGGGGGTCCGCGGCACCCTTGAGTGGGGTCCTAGCCATCCCGAACACTGGAAGAACAATAGGGCTGATGACCCAGATTGTTCCAGGGCGGGGGGGAACAGCAGGCTGATGACCCAAAACTGTTCCGAGGGAGAAGCAGTAGAGCTGATGACCCAAACTGCTCCGTGGGGGAACAAGAGGGCTGATGACCCAGTTGTTCCGAGAACGGGGGAGCAATAGAGCTGATGACCCTAATTGCAGGGAGCTTACCTTGGAATATCCTGTCTCGGGCGCCACCTGCCCGGGACCAGCCCCAGCTGATCCAGGGTATTCGAAGGAGAGACGGCATAGGAGAGGGTCAGGAAACAACTGCTTAATTAAACGTTAATTAAGGATATAAAGAGTAATGGAATAAGGATAGCTCAGTAGGAAAATTCAGTGGAGAAAAGAGGCTGAGTAGCTTGGTTTACGCGGGGGACCAATAAAACTTCAAGACAAGAAGCTTGCACCACTTACGTAGGCCGCAGGCGTCCTTCCGTTCTCCCGAAGGAGAGGAGACACTGAGGCCTCCCCGGTCGGATCTTAGAAGCCCAGGCATAATTAGTAAGCATGGTGGGTTCCGCGCTCCAGATGGAGACTCAACCAGAGTGAGAGAGAGAGAGACATGGGGAGACCAGTATTTCGAGAAACTGATCCCAATTCTTTATTTTCCATGGTCTACTTTTATACACTGAGATGTTATGCAAAAGTCACGTGGGGTCAGCAGTCCTGACTTTTATCAAAGTCAGGTGCTTCATACAAAAGTATACAGAGGTCTTAGGGGTGTTACATCATCTTCTGGCCGGGGGGCCTGCTGACAATTTACGACCCTCTCCTTGTGACAGCGGTCAGTCAACCAGGACACTTATTTCTCCAGGGGTGATTATTCTTAAAACAGACGCCACCCAAATAAAGTTACATTCCTATAGGGTGAGGGTGTATTGAGTTTTAGTTAAGGAAAGAATTTACTTAGCCTAAGGTCTAACGTGATTTATATCAAAGGTTAATACTTATTTCTTTTATATATTCATTAATGTGTGTAAGGGCAGGGGATGTGGAGACTTAGCAGTAAACATTGGCTCAACAAATGAAAAACCCTTCACCAATACAATTTCTAATCAGCCCATTACACTTATACTAATAATTTTCTAACTTTTCTAAAGAACCTGTTTTTAGAAGGTTTAAAGCATCTCGTGCCTCTCACGGTTGGGAGGCTGTGAGCAATCACATGTGGCCGGACAAGCCTGTCAGGCAGGCTAGAGAACATTCAGAGGAGTTTGTAGGTTAAAACACTCTTGTCACGCCCAGGAATTATTATTAACTGGAGCTCTAAGTTAACTCCTTCTCCGAAAGAGGTGGTGGGGGACAGCCCCCCGTAAAGCCAGAGGTGTAGGTGAGAGCACAAAGTAGTAAGGTAGGCAGGCTCTGGTCATGGGGGTAGATGCTCGAGGATTTCCAGGGGGACTCCTGAGGCTCGATCCCGCCTTTGCGTATGTCAAGCCTCCTTCCTCATGACCTTTGCCATGGGCGGAGTGCCTCACGCCGGCCCCCAACATAGTTCCCTACTAAATGAGGAACTGACTGAAACCTCAAACTTACTAAATGAGAATCCCTAGAGGTCAAGCCAAGTGCTCTGTATTTTAACAAGCTTCAGGGGATTCCGATGCACCTAAAGTCTGAGACGCACCAGCCTGTACAATCATTGTGGAAAAGCGTATTATGAGATCAGTTTATTACAGTCTAGCTCACCTATTGCAAACCCTACAAATATAAACCACGTTATCCCATTATGGACTAAGTGATTATGTCCCTCCAAAATCCATATGCTGAAGTCCTAAGCCCCACATGGTGCTATTTGGAGGTGGGACCTTTGGGAGGTCATTAGGGTCGGGTGACATCATCCTTGGGGTCCCCACATTGGGGTCAATGTTCTTATGAGAAGGAGAGAGATCAGAGCTTGTTGTCTGCCATGTGAGGATATAGTAAGACGGTGGCTATCTGCCAGCTAGGAAGAGGAACCTCACAGGGGAACCAAACTGGCCCTGGATCTTGGACTCACCAGTCTCCAGAACAGTGAGAAGTGCATTCCTGTTGTTTAAGCCACTCCATCTGTGCTATTTTGCTATAGCAGCCTGAGCTGATTCAGATACATATTAAGCAGTGTCTTAGTTACTATACGAGAACTTAGTGGAGGTACAGTTAGTGGTGATATTGAAGGATAAGGACAACAGCTGTCTTTGTTTAGGATATTTGTTAGAATTCCAAAATTCCTGTCCTGTCCTGCCTTAGGTGTTAATCAGCTAAAGGAAAAGCTGTTTTCACATTCCATGGAAATCTGTGAACACATGAATATGAATCAGGCTAAGGAAACTTTTTTAATGCCCCGAAGCAGTTCCAAATTTTAAGCTAAGATATTAACATAAACATGTATATTTATGGCATTAGATTTTAGGAAAAAGAACCTCTTAAAGGGTTTTAAAGGGAATATCTTTCTGTACATTTTCCCCATGACTTTTGTTTTTACAATGTACCATCTGCCTCCAGACCAGAGAAAGCAGGTTCTTGGAGTTCGGGCAGACCCTGGCAGCAGATTGCTCCTTCTGCTAACATAAGTCTTGGTTTAGCCGTGTAAAACTAAGGATCACAATGGCCTGGCTCCTGAAAGCACTAAACTCCTGTTGTTGGTCACCAGTAGGTAAATAGATAACTGACTTCTTTGCTTCAGTGTTTGGGTATTATTGTTTGGGAATAAGGCACAGACAGTCTCTTCATGTTGTAAATGGATTTTTACAACTCCCTTTATGATTTATAAGCAGGTGTGGTGTGACTTGCGTGTTTATTAGTTCCTTTAAATTAGTTCAGTAACCAAATCTCAGCTTAGAGCTAAGTTAGTTGTTTCATGGATAGTGACTTTGATTTTGTTGTTTTTATGATTTCTGAATTGTTTGTTCTCATTCGGGTGTCATAAAGTTAATTTCTAATGCTTTCACTGGCTGAAGGTCCAAGGACCGGGACCTAATCAAGCCGGTGTTTTTCAGTTGCATAACTCAGGTGGTTAGTGGGCTTCAGCCTAACCATAGCAATGCTTGCTAATTTCCAAGACAGGTAAATAGGTTGCATCAGCTTTGTTTCGAGCTTGTGTGGTGGTTTCACAACAATTTTATCTTGGTTCCGTAAGCAGTCTCTAGTGCAAAACAGGGTCCTGGAAAACGTACTTACATTACAAACTGAATCGTTTCACTTGATAAGTTGACTCCTGTGCCAGGCTGTTACCCAGCCTGGTTTCATACCTTTTAAAGAATAATATAATGCCAGTCCATATGGCTTTGGCAAATTGATGTTATATGAAAACCAAAGAAGCAAATGCAGGAGAACATTTGTATTTAAAACAAAACCAACCCCCCAGATCCTGGCATTCTCCAATTATTATAAATCATTTCTTTCTTTTTTTTACCCTTCAAAGCACATATGTAGACTTCCCTGCTTGGCCCTTCTGTGTCTGCACAATGACTGTATATGCCATAACATGAAGACAAATACAGAGATGCAGGCTGTATCAGAGCTAGGAGGATACCTACACCTCTTTATTTGAGGATGAGGAAACTGAGGCACAGAGAAGTGACCCAGGTGCTGTGCCGTGTGTGGCCCAGGTCGAACTCTGACCTCGCTGCAGTGAGTGCTTTCTCACCCACCACTTGCTCAGCCAGGTCCTTTCTTGTAACAGGCTTTCTTGTTATTCTGTTGGTAAGTTGTGTCCAACTCTTTGCTACCCCATGGACTGTAGCATGCCAGGCTCCATGGGCTCCTCCAGGCAAGAGTACTGCAGTGGGTTGCCATTTCCTTCTCTGCCGGGGACCAGCCCCGGCTGATCCAGGGTATTCGAAGGAGAGACGGCTAGGCGAGGGTCAGGGAATAACTGCTTAATTACACTTTAATTAAGGATACAAAGAGTAATAGAATAAGGATAGCTCAGTGAGGAAATTCAGTGGAGAAAAGCGGCTGAAATAAGGATAGCTCAGTAAGAAAATTCAGTGGAGAAAAGAAGCTGAGTGGCTTGGTTTACGCGGAAAATCAATATAACCCGTGACACCAGGTTAGCTCTGACCACGGAGGCCGCAGGCGCCCTCTCGAATAGCGGAAGGTGCCCCACCTTAGACACCTTCTCGAGTGGGTCTTAGAAGCCCAGGCAAATAAATGGTCGCAGAGGACATCCACGCTCCAGATGGACGCTCAGCCAGAAGTTAAAGGGAAGAATGACATGGGGAGACCAAGTTTCAGTGAACAAGGCCCGCACTTTATTTTCCAAAGTAGTTTTTATACCTTAAGGTATGCATAGAGGATAATGGGGGAAGGGGTAGAGTCATGCAGCAAGCCAGGCTTTCTTCTTGCAAACTTATCATATGCAAAAGTTCAGGTGATAGACATCATCTTCTGGCCCGGAGGCCTGTTAACATTTAAGAAACTTATCTTTCTCTAAAGGTGATTATTCCAAAGTCAGGCGCCAGCCTTTCAAAAAGCATTGAACAAAGCTGCATTTTACATTTCTATACACCCATTATATCAATCAATACACTGCCAAGGACACAGTAGGTAAGGAGTATGGAGACTTAGCAGCAAACATTGGCCCAACAAGTGAAAAACCCTTCACCAATACAATTTCTAATCAATCTTTTAACTACTCAAAGGAATCTGTGTTTAGGCAGTTTAGAACATCTCCTGCCTCTCACAATTGGGAGGCTCTGAACAATCACATGTGGCCGGAAAAACCCATTCAGGCAGGCTAGAGGATTTCCAAAGGAGTTTGTAGGTTGAAACACTGTCACATCCAAGAATTATTAACTGGAGCTGTAAGCTAACTCTCTTTTCAGAGAGAGGTAGTGGGGGACAGCCCCCCGTAAAGTCAGAGGTGTAGGTGAAAGCACAAAGCAGAAAGTAGGCAGACTCTGGTTTTGGGGGTAGATGCTCGAGAATTTCCAGGGGGACTCCTGAGGCTCGATCCCGCCTTTGCGTATGCCGAGCCTCCTTCCTCATGACCTTTGTCATGGGCGGAGTTCCTCGCGCTGGCTCCAGGCAGTGATAGAATTCCAGTTGAGCTATTACAGATCCTCACTCAATATGCAATATGCCGGCTCCCAGCACTTCTCCAGGGGATCTTCCCAGACCAGGGACTGAACCCAAGTCTCTTGTGTTGGCAGGTGGATTCTTTACCGCCGAGCCACCAGGGAAAGCCCTATAAAGAGCTTATCAGCCTTGGAGAACTGCCCCCAAATTTTCTGGCAACATGTATCACAGAATTTGCATGGCTACATTTTATCAGTCAGTACCTCCCCCAGTCATGTTTTTGTTATAATGAATTTTGTGTCTTGTGGTAGGATCAGAATAGCTGCTTTGGCCATTTTAAGAAGGAAGATGGGTGAGTGAGGAGATGAGCCAGCCTCATTAGGGTGAATTGTGTTCTTATCAAAACTGGTACAAAAGCAGGGAAGAGAAAATTGGAGCACTGAAGAAATCTTAGATCGTAAAGATGGCATTTGTCTTCCTTAACTCTTAAAGCTCTCCGCGTCGGTCTCCCAGTGGTGCTGGCTTATGTGAAGCAAATACACCTGTGTGTACACATTGATCCGTCTAGTTGACATTTATTAAGTACTATTTGCTGAACACTTTGCTAGACCACAGGTCTAAAAATTAAAGATATGGCTCCTGATGGCTCTTAGATCTCATGAAGCTTGAAATGAGCGGAACTTTAAGAACTAAAGCTGTAGGATGTATTCTTAACCTTGATTCTAAAATTAATTCTCTGCATGAGGTGGGTCGTGCAATAGCACATATCAGAACCATCTCTTGAAGAGATGGGAAGTGCTATGAGACATGTAAATACTGAATGTTTCCTGTGAAGTCTAAAACCCCTTGACCTGAAGCAAGTTATATCATTGTGCTTAATAGTATTATAATTTGTTCCCGAGGAAGTTACTTTCTGGGGAAAAAAGTTAGTGGTTTTTCGTTGTTGTTGGAAATGAAAGAAGTGCATTAATTAAAAGCAAAAGGAAAATCAGCTGCCTTTGGGCAGAGTCATAAGTGTTCTTGGAATTTTCCTCTTGGAATTACTGAATCTATAAAACCCCAGCCAAGGGCCACAGAGGATTGAATACTAAGGGCGAAGTATTAAGATCAGAAGATTTTTTCCCCTCATAAAATGCCCCCTGCCTTTTCTCTGTCTCTCCCTCTCTTCCTGTCTTGAGTTTCTCACCAGTAGAAACAGAATAAAATGTGATACATAATTCAAGAGGGAGGAGATATATGCATGTGCTATGCTGTGCTGAGTTGCTCAGTCGTGTCCGCCTCTGCAACTCCATGGACTGTAGCCTGTCATCCGTGGGGATTCTCCAGGCAAGAATACTGGAGCGGGTTGCCATGCCCTCCTCCAGGATATATGTATACCTACAGCTCATTCACATTCTTGTACTGCAGAAACATAACATTGTAAAGCAATTATCCTCCAATTAAAAAATGTAATATTTATTAACACCAAATTGGAAGACAATATTACTTCTAGAAATTAGAAGGTCTCTCTGAGGAAAAAGGATTTAAAGCATAACCATTCAGTAAGCAAAGCCTAACCTAGATAGCATATTCAAAAGCAGAGACATTACTTTGCCAACAAAGGTCCATCTAGTCAAGGCTATGGTTTTTCCAGTGGTCATGTATGGATGTGAGAGTTGGACTGTGAAGAAGGCTGAGCACCGAAGAATTGATGCTTTTGAACTGTGGTGTTGGAGAAGACTCTTGAGAGTCCCTTGGACTGCAAGGAGATCCAACCAGTCCATCCTAAAGGAGATCAGTCCTGGGTGTTCATTGAAAGGACTGATGCTAAAGTTGAAACTCCAGTACTTTGGCCACCTCATGCAAAGAGCTGACTCATTGGAAAAGACTCTGATGCTGGGAGGGATTGGGGGCAGGAGGAGAAGGGGATGACAGAGGATGAGATGACTGGATGGCATCACCGACTCGATGCACATGAGTTTGGGTGAACTCCGGGAATTGGTGATGAACAGGGAGGCCTGGTGTGCTGCGATTCATGGGGTTGCAAAGAGTCAGACACGACTGAGTGACTGAACTGAACTGAACTGAACCATTCAGTAAGCAAAGCCTAACCATTCAGTGAGCAAAGCCTAACCATTCAGTGAGCGAAGTGGAACAAAAAGATGGTAAAGAGGCAAAACCCTCACCACCAGGCCTACTACATCCAAGTATTCAATAAACATTAGCATTATTAAAACATCAAACTGGAAATTCATCATTGTTCATGGACAACAAGTTAGAAAGGAACTTCTATTATGTTATAGTGGTGGAAGTACCCAGCTCTGGGGAAATTTTAGGTAAATGGTAATAGGATTTGAGGAAGCAGAATATTTTCAGCAACTCTCAGTCTTGACTGCACATCAGAATCACCTGAAATATCTTTCCTTTATATCTTGCAACCTTTTAAAAAAAAAACCCTCAACACTCAGGCTGTACCCCAGATCAATTAAAATAGAAGGTAGAGACTTAGGCAGCAGTATTTTTTTTTTTAATTCCCCAGGTGATTTCAAGAAAGATTGAGAATGACTGTTTTTAGGCAAGTGACTTTCAACTGTCTAAACATTACTATCTTGGAGAACTTAAAGAAAAGTTACCTGATGCCTTACCCTCAGGGGTTCTCAAAGTGTGGTTCACAGACCAGCAGCATCAGTGTGACCTCAGGATTTATTTGAAATTCAAGTTATTGGACACCATTCCAACCCCCCAAATCAAACTCAGCAATAGTGTCTCTCCATGTGATTTTGATGAACACGAAGTCTGAGACCTGCCCAAACCAACTGGATCAACTCTAGGGGTAGGATCTGGTTTCTTGTTTTTGTTATGCAATGAAGACTACACCAAAGCCTTTGACTGTGTGGATCACAACAAACTGTGGAAAATTCTTCAAGAAATGGGAATTCCAGATCACCTTACCTGCCTCCTGAGAAATCTGTATGCAGTTCAAGAAGCAACAGTTAGAACGGGACATGGAACAACAGACTGGATGCAAATTGGGAAAGGAGTACGTCAAGGCTGTTATTTCTCACTCTGCTTATTTAACTTATATGCAGAGTACATCATGAGAAATGCCAGGCTGGATGAAGCACAAGCCGGAATCAAGATTGCTGGGAGAAATATCAGTAACCTCAGATATGCAGATGATACCACCCTTAAGGCAGAAAGTGAAGAACTAAAGAGCCTCTTGATGAAAGTGAAAGAGGAGAGTGAAAAAGTTGGCTTAAAACTCAACATTCAGAAAACTAAGATCATGGCATCTGGTCCCATCACTTCATAGCAAATAGATGGGGAAACAATGAAAACAGTGACAGACTTTATTTTCTTGGGCTCCAAAATCACTGCAGATGGTGACTGCAGCCATGAAATTAAAAGGCATTTTCTCCTTGAAAGAAAAGTTATGACCAACCTAGACAGCATATTAAAAAGCAGAGATATTACTTTGCTAACAAAGTCCATCTAGTCAAAGCTATGGGTTTTCCAGTAGTCATGTATGGATGTGAGAGTTGGACTATAAAGAAAGCTGAGTGCCAAAGAATTGATGGTTTTGAACTGTGGTGTTGGAGAAGACTCTTGAGAGTCCCTTGGACTGCAAGGAGATCCAACCAGTCCATCCTGAAGGAAATCGTTGGAAGGACTGATGCTAAAGCTGAAACTCCAATACTTTGGCCGCCTGATGTGAAGAACTGACTCATTGGAAAAGACCCTGATGCTGAGAAAGATTGAAGGCAGGAGGAGAAGGGGACGACAGAGGATGAGATGGTTAGACGGCATCACTGACTCAATGGACATGAGTTTGTGTAAGCTTCGGGAGTTGGTGATGGACAGAGAAGCCTGGTGTGCTGCAGTCCCTGGGGTCGCAAAGAGCTGGACATGCCTGAGCGACTGAACTGAACTGAACTAAGACTGAGAACTACTGTTTAGTTCTTTTAGCCTCATACCAGCTATGGTCCAGTGAATAAACAGGAAAGTGGAAAAACAGCCTGGTCAGATGATTGGCTACCAGTTAATATGTTGCTTAGTTGTGTCTAACTCTTTTGTAACCCCATGGACTGTTGCCTGCTAGGTTCCTCTGTCCTTGGGATTTCCCAGGCAAGTACTGGAGTGGGTTACCATTTCTTTCTCCAGGGGATTCTTTCCCACTGAACCACCAGGAAGCCCACCAGTTAATAAATTCTGTCCCAAATCTTGTTTTTAACAGAATTTTTAAAAATGTCACTAAATTCTAGCTCTGTGACCTTGGGGAAGCTATTTAACTTCATTTTCCAACTGAGATTGCTAGTCTGTAAAATAAAGGCTCCCTTTCATGGCTAAGATTCTATGCAGTACCACCTTACAGAGTGCTTGGAGACTCTATGTTATCATAGCAGTCTTGGAGACTGCTATGTTATCTATATGAGCTGCATGATTATATCATTCTAATTAAGCCATCCTTAGTCTTTTACCCATTTCTGTTGCTGAAAGACAAAGGAGGAAAAAAGAGAAGAAAGAAAAAAGGAAGTGAAATCGAGTTTGAGATCTAGTTTATCATCCTTGAAACATGTGTCAGAGTATATTAAACTAACACCCATTGAATCATTCAGTTCAGTTCAGTTCAGTCGCTCAGTCGTGTCCGACTCTGTGACCCCATGAATCACAGCATGCCAGGCCTCCCTGTCCGTCACCAACTCCCGGAGTTCACTCAAATTCATGTCCATCAAGTCGGTGATGCCATCCAGTCATCTCATCCTCTGTCATCCCCTTCTCCTCCTGCCCCCAATCCCTCCCAGCATCAGAGTCTTTTCCAATGAGTCAGCTCTTCGCATGAGGTGGCCAAAGTACTGGAGTTTCAGCTTTAGCATCAGTCCTTCCAATGAACACCCAGGACTGATCTCCTTCAGAATGGACTGGTTGGATCTCCTTGCAGTCCAAGGGACTCTCAAGAGTCTTCTCCAACACCACAGTTCAAAATCATCAATTCTTCGGCCCTCAGCTTTCTTCACAGTCCAACTCTCACATCCATACATGAACACTGGAAAAACCATAGCCTTATCCTCATATATATCCAATTTCTGTTATAAAACTCTATTTCCATCGTAAAGTCTTAAGTATGCTATTTAGTTAATTATTTTCTAATTTGGAAATGTATGGGAATCCTTGGCTAGGAATGAATTGAAGTAATTCTTTAGATTGCTTTTATTTTAATTATTTTAACAGTTTCCTGCATGCATGCGGAGGTGCTGTAGTCATGTCACACTCTTTGTGACTCAATGGACTGTAGCCCACCAGGCTCCTCTGTCTGTGGGATTCTCCAGGCAAGACTACTGGAGTGATTGACATATTTCAAATGTACCACTGGAAAAGTTTGGATGCATATCTGTGCTCATGAAAGCATCACCACTTCAAAGACGGTGAATGCACCCCTCATCCCCGAAGTGTGTTCCTGCCCCTTGGTAATCCATACTCCCAGCCTTCCCTACACTCTACATGGCCCCAAGGAACTTTTCATCACTGCAGACTATTTTGCATTTTGCAGAGTTTTATATGAATTGAATCATACAATATATACTCTTTTGGGTATATGAAGATATAATACACAGCCTGGGAAAAAATATTGGCAAAGTATGTACCTGACAAGGACTTGTATCTAGAATGTATGAAGAACTTTCATAATCTTTGAGCCTAGATTCAGCATAATTGTAGAAGATTCAGTTCAGTTCAGTTCAGTCGCTCAGTTGTGTCCAACTCTTTGCGACCCCATGAATCTCAGCACGCCCGGCCTCCCTGTTCATCACCAACTCCCAGAGTTCACTCGGACTCACGTCCATCGAGTCAGTGATGCCATCCAGTCATCTCATCCTCTGTCATCCCCTTCTCCTCCTGCCCCCAATCCCTCCCAGCATCAGAGTCTTTTCCAATGAGTCAGCTCTTCACATGAGGTGGCCAAAGTACTGGAGTTTCAGCTTTAGAATCATTCCTTCCAAAGAAATCCCAGGGCTGATCTCCTTTAGAATGGACTAGTTGGATCTCCTTGCAGTCCAAGGGACTCTCAAGAGTCTTCTCCAACACCACAGTTCAAAATCATCAATTCTTTGGCTCTCAGCCTTCTTCACAGTCCAACTCTGACATCCATACATGACCACAGGAAAAACCATAGCCTTGACTAGATGGACCTTTGTTGGCAAAGTAATGTCTCTGCTTTTGAATATGCTATCTAAGTTGGTCATAACTTTCCTTCCAAGGCGTAAGCGTCTTTTAATTTCATGGCTGCAGTCACCATCTGCAGTGATTTTGGAGCCCAGAAAAATAAAGTCTGACACTGTTTCCACTGTTTCCCCATCTATTTCCCATGAAGTGGTGGGACCGGATGCCATGATCTTCATTTTCTGAATGTTGAGCTTTAAGCCAACTTTTTCACTCTCCACTTTCACTTTCATCAAGAGGCTTTTGAGTTCCTCTTCACTTTCTGCCATAAGGGTGGTGTCATCTGCATATCTGAGGTTATTGATATTTCTCCCGGCAATCTTGATTCCAGCTTGTGTTTCTTCCAGTCCAGCGTTTCTCATGATGTACTCTGCATATAAGTTAAATAAGCAGGGTGACAATATACAGCCTTGACGTACTCCTTTTCCTATTTGGAGCCAGTCTGTTGTTCATGTCCAGTTCTAACTGTTGCTTCCTGACCTGCATACAGATTTCTCAAGAGGCAGGTCAGGTGGTCTGGTATTCCCATCTTTTTCAGAATTTTCCACAGTTTATTGTGATCCACACAGTCAAAGGCTTTGGCATAGTCAATAAAGCAGAAATAGATATTTTTCTGGAACTCTCTTGCTTTTTCCATGATCCAGCAGATGTTGGCAATTTGATCTCTGGTTCCTTTGCCTTTTCTAAAACCAGCTTGAACATCAGGAAGTTCACGGTTCACGTATTGCTGAAGCCTGGCTTGGAGAATTTTGAGCATTACTTTACTAGTGTGTGAGATGAGTAGAAGATTATACAGATGTAGAAGTAGAGATGTAGAAGATTAGCTATTACCAAAAAACTGACTGTAAACATCCTTGTAGAAGTATTTGTATGGACTATGGCTTTCTTTTCTCTCAAGTTAATACCTATAGGTAGAATGACTGGATAAAATGAAAAGGATATTGCAATTTTTTAAGAAACTATTTTACAAAGTGATATACCAGTTTTTACATTTTATGTTCCCACCAGCAGTATATGAGAGTTCCAGTTTCTCCAAATCCTCATCAAACACTTGCTGTGATCAGCCTGTTTAACTTCAGTTATTCTAAGAGATGTGTAGTATCTTATCATGGTTTTAATTTGTTTCATTAATGACTTGATGCTTAACATCTTTTTTATGCCATTCCTGTCTCTCTTTTCATGAAGCATCTGGTCAAATTTTTACTCATTTTTAACTGGGTTCGTTTTTTCCCTTATTTTTGAGTGTTGAAAGTTCTTCATATATTCTAGGTACAAGTCCTTGTCAGGTACATACAGCCAATATTTTTTCCCAGGCTGTGTATTATATCTTCATTTGTCCAATAGTGACTTTCAAAAAGAAGTTTTTAATTTTTGAATTTTTAAACTCCTTATCAGTTTGTTCCTTTATGAATCATGTTTTCATGTTGTATCTGAGAAATTTTTGCCTAACCCAAAGTCACAAAGATTTTCTGCTATTTTTTTCTACAGGTTCTATCATCTTTTTACATTTAGATCTGTAATTCAGTTTTAGTTAATTATTCTATCTGATAAAATGTATGAATGGAAGTTTATATTTTAGCATATAGACATACTGTTGTTTACAGCACCATTTGTTGAAACAGACTATATATTAAAACTACTTTGCCTTTGTACCTTTGTCCAAAAAAATTTGTTCATATAGGTTTAGGTCTGTTTCTGGACTCTATTGTGTTGTATTGATCTGTTTATCTTTCTTGATGAGGCTACCATACTGTCTTCATTATTGTAGCTTAAATTACATTGTGATAGCCCTGAAATTTTGTTGTTTTTTTACAGTGTTGTTTTAGCTATTCTAGGTCCCTTGAATTTCCATGAATCAGAAAGCCTGCTGGGATTTTGATTGGAATTGCATCCTGTCTATAGGTCAGTTTAAGTCTTCTAGCTCACGATGAGGTATATCTCTCCATTTATTTAGGCAGTCTTTAATTCCAATGATGTTTTGAAGTTTATGGGTCTTGCATATCTTTTTACAGATCTATCCTTAAGTATTTTGTATTTTGATAGTGGGCTTCTCTGGTGGCTCAGGTAGTAAAGAATCCACCTGCAATGAAGGAGTCTCAGGCTCAATTCCTGGATCAGAAAGATCCCCTGGAGAAGGAAATGGCTACCCACCCCAGTATTCTTGCCTGGAGAATTCCATGGACAGAGGAGACTGGTGGGTTATAGTTCATAAGGTCGCAAAGAGTTGATCATGACTGAGTGACTTGTAAATTTTTAACTTCAATTTTCAGTTGTTTATTGCTAGTATGTAGAAAACAATAGGTTTGTATATTGATCTCACATTCTGCAATGTTGTTAAACCCACTTAGTAGTTCTAGTACTTTAAAAAAATTTTTTCTTTGGATTTTCTACAATTGTGTGTATGAAAATAAAACTTTTTTTGTCTTTTTTTTTTTTTTTTTTTTCTAATCTGGATGCCTTTCATTTATTTTTCTTACCTTATTGTACCAGCTAGAACCTCTACTGGTTGAAACTGCAACAAATAGAAGTTGTCAGAGCAGACATGCTTATCTTGTTTCCCAATTTTAGATGCAAAACATTCATCATCATCATCAGTCTTTCATCATTAAGTATGCTGTTTGCTGTAAGTTTTTCATAGAGAAAGCTGTAGGATTTTCATAGATGCTCTTTGTCAGGTTGAGGAGACTCCTTTCTGTTTTTAGTGCTAGAAGTTTTGTGTTTTGTTTTGTTTTAAAATTAGGAATATTAGATTTTGACAAGGGCTTTTTCTGGATCCATTGAGATAATCATATGGCTTTTCTTTTTTACTTTGTTATATGATGAATTGCATTTATTCTCAAATGTTAACCCAATTTTAATTTTGCCATAAAATCCATGTAGTAATGATGTATTATGTGTTTCTATGTTATTGGGTTTTATTTGATAATTTTTAAAAGAAATTTTGTAGCTACATCCTCTTCATAGGATGTGTTACAGCTTGCAACTATTTTGTTCATATTTCTTGATCTTTTGATATAACCTTCTTGAGAACAGGCTCTGGTAATACAAAATACGTTTTCAGCATTCTATCCCCAACACCTATCAGGGCTGGCATGTAGCAGATGAAGATAATGCCAGAGAAGTATTGGGGCCTCATCATGCAGGGTCTCATCTGCCAGGCTAGGGAGTCTGGAGTGTATCCTGGAGACACTGAGAAGACTTTAAAGGATTTTGTGCAAGGAATGACATTCTAGTGATGGAAAACAGATTAAGAGGGATTTACCCTGATAAGTGGGAGATCATTTTCCCAAATTGAAGCAATCCAATGGAGAGATGTTGAGGGCTTCAACGAAGGCAGTGGCCACAGGATGGAGAAGAAAGAGGTATGAATGATGATAAGAAGGTAGGATGGAGACCACATGAAGGACTGTTTGTGAAGGGAGTGGAAAATAGGATCTAGGATCCTGTTAATGAACTTGGAAACACAGGTGGGGTGTGATTGAGAGGTTGGAAGGACTTGTGAGATGTGGGGGGGCTATGGGACAGCCAAGTGGAGAGTCTCAGTGGCAGCTGAGCACATGAGTTTGGAGACTGCTCTGAAAGTATGGATTTGGATCATTCATATGTAGGTGGCAATTAAAGCCAGGGGAGTTCTGGGATCCCCTCTATAGCACCCTGTACTTACCTCTACTATGATATTTTCACACCCAATAATCCTGGCTGCCTCCTCAGCAGGACTCTGAGCTCCTGAGGACAGAGGCCGAGAACCCTCAGGGCTGGGGCTGGGGCCACCGTCTGTACAGTCTTAGGAAGTGTTTGACGCGTTTGAACCACGGCTCTGCCACCAACTGGTTCTAAAATAAACCAGTTGCCTAATCTAAAAGTGCTTCAGGTTTATCATCTCTAAAACGAAGAAAACATCCACCTTTTAAATTTGTTGTAAATATTAGATGAGCCAAAGAACATTTGTACCTCAATAAATGTTAGGCTTCTTCCAATCTTGTTGAATGGAATCTAATCAAATCTTTTATGGAAAACCAACTTTAGATAAAACCCTTTCAGTTTTTGAAGACCCCAGCTTTATTTCTTTGTATTTTCTTTAAAAATCATTTACTTTGCGTTTAGGTTTGAGTGCTCTACTTAAAACACCAAATGGGCAATTGTTCTTCACTATCATCTAGAGAGATGAAAGGTGTCATGAAACCTTGGTATTCTAATTGTTGCTAATGCAGTTAAGCATGAAAGTACCTCTGCGTCACTGCGGAGTACAGCACTTTGCTGTACTCCTGAGACTAACACACCGTCGTCAATCAACTATGCTCCAATTTTTTAAAAAGTACATCTGACAAAGCCACAAGCTCAGTTCCCTGTTCTCCTGTGAATCAAAAGACTCAAAGACTGAAAAGTACGATTTTCTTTGATGTTGAATCTATTAAAAGTCATTAAACACACACAATGAATGCTATTTTCATTTTGAAACATCTAGTTTGGATCAGATGCTAATTAACCTAATTATTGGCCTGGCTCATGAGTCATATTTTAATTATTTTCTCCAGGTTTTGATGTATCCACACTTTTCTTCTGGTTAATAGATTCCCTTTTCTAGTTGTGTCAGACTTTATCGAGAAGGAATGCTTAATTGATTAGCAGTTTGGGTTAGAAAAATGCTAGATGAATTTTTTGTTTTAAATATGCCAAGAGTAAAGAATAAAAAACTATATGAATATGAGAATATTCATTTCCAGCCAATAATAACAGACTGGAATTGCTACACTCATAGTTTAATATTTTGCTAATAAAGAGATAGGAAAATTGTGGTTATTATAAACTTACATGGACTGTTATAAAATTCTGCCAAGAGGAAAAGGAATCAAGAATGTGAAGCCTGGTTTTGACGTTTAGTGTTAACTCACTTTGTCACTTTGGGCAATAACCTTAACTTTGGGTCTCAATTTTCTTATATAAAAAATGACCTTGGACTAAGTTTTCTGCCTGCTTAAATCCTGTATGGTTCTAATTGTGTGACAATGAAATGAATGATGGTATAATTTGTTTTGATGGGGTGGTGGGCTGGTCAGATCCATTCCCTCAATGGAACAAACCCAGTATGTGACTTTATCAGTTTAACTGTTAAGACAAACATAGACGCACATGGTATTTGACAAATGACCAGAGAAAGCTAGTTCATTATAAGGACCATAGGTTAGTCATAATTAACTAACCTCTTCCAATAACACAAGAGAAGAATCTACACATGGGCATCACCAGATGGTCAACACCGAAATCAGATTGATTATATTCTTTGCAGCAAAGATGGAGAAGCTCTATACAGTCAGCAAAAATAAGACTGGGAGTTGACTGTGGCTCAGATCATGAACACCTTATTGTCAAATTCAGATTTAAATTGAAGAAAGTAGGGAAAACCATAGACCATTCAGGTATGACCTAAATCAAATCCCTTATGATTATACAGTGGAAGTGAGAAATAGATTTAAGGGACTAGATCTGATAGATAGAGTGCCTGATGAACTATGGGTGGAGGTTCGTGACATTGTACAGGAGACAGGGATCAAGATCAGCCCCAAGAAAAAGAAATGCAAAAAAGCAAAATGGCTGTCTAAGAGGCCTTACAAATAGCTGTGAAAAGAAGAGAAGTGAAAAGCAAAGGAGAAAAAGAAAGACATAAGCATCTGAATGCAGAGTTCCAAAGAATAGCAAGGAGAGATAAGAAAGCCTTCCTCAGTGATCACTGCAAAGAAATAGAGAAAAACCATAGAATGGGAAAGACTAGAGATCTCTTCAAGAACATTAGAGATACCAACAGAACATTTCATGCAAAGATGGGCTCGATAAAGGACAGAAATGGTAGGGACCTAACAGAAGCAGAAGATATTATGAAGAGGTGACAAGAATACACAGAAGAACTGTCCAAAAAAGATCTTTAAGACTCAGATAATTACGATGGTGTGATCATTCACCTAGAGCCAGACATCCTGGAATGTGAAGTCAAGTGGGCCTTAGGAAGCATCACTACGAATAAAGCTAGTGGAGGTAATGGAATTTCAGTTGAGCTATTTCAAATCCTGAAGGATGATGCTGTGAAAGTGCTGCACTCAATATGCCAGCAAATTTGGAAAACTCAACAGTGGTCACAGGACTGGAAAAGGTCAGTTTCATTCCAATCCCTAGGAAAGGCAAAGCCAAAGAATGCTCAAACTATTGCACAATTGCACTCATCTCACACGCTAGTAAAGTAATGCTCAAAATTCTCCAAGCCAGGCTTCAACAGTACGAGAACCATGAACTTCCAGATGTTCAAGATGGTTTTAGAAAAGGCAGAAGAATCAGAGATCAAATTGCCACATCCGTTGAATCATCAAAAAAGCAAGAGAATTCTAGAAAAACATCATCTATTTCTGCTTTATTGACTATGCCAAAGCCTTTGACTGTGTGGATCACAACAAACTGTGGAAAATTCTTCAACAGGTGGGAATTCCAGACCACCTGACCTGCCTCTTGAGAAATCTGTATGCAGATCAGGAAGCAACAATTAGAACTGGACATGGAACAACAGACTGGTTCCATATTGGAAAAGGAGTACATCAAGTACATATTGTCACCCTGTTTATTTAACTTCTATGCAGAGTACATCATGAGAAACGCTGGGCTGGAAGAAGCACAAGCAAGAATCAAGATTGCCGGGAGAAATGTCAATAACCTCAGATATGCAGATGACACCACCCTTATGGCAGGAAATGAAGAAGAACTAAAGAGCCTCTTAATGAAAGTGAAAGAGGAGACTGAAAAAGTTGGCTTAAAGCTCAACATTCAAAAAACTAAGATCATGGTACCTGGTCCCATCACTTCATGGCAAATAGATGGGGAAACAGTGGAAGACTTTATTTTTCTGGGCTCCAAAATCACTGCAGATGGTGACTGCAGCCATGAAATTAAAAGATGCTTGCTCCTTGGAAGAAAAATTATGACCAACTTAGCATATTAAAAAGCTGAGACATTACTTTGTCAACAAAGGTCTGTCTAGTCAAGGCTATGGTTTCTCCAGTAGTCACGAATAAATGTGAGAGTTGGACTATAAAGAAAGCTGAGTGCTGAAGAACTGATGCTTTTGAACTGTGGTTTGGAGAAGACTCTTGAGAATCCCTTGGACTGCAAGGAGATTCAACCAGTCCATCCTGAAGGAAATCAGTCCTGAATATTCATTGGAAGGACTGATGTTGAAGTTGAAACTCCAATACTTTGGTCACCTGATGTGAAGAACTAACTCATTTGAAAAGACCCTGATTCTGGGAAAGATTGAAGGCAGGAGGGGAAGGCGACAACCGAGGATAAGATGGTTTGATGGCATCACCGACTCAATGGACATGAGTTAACTCCGGGAGTTGGTGATGGACGGGGAAGCCTGGTGCGCTGCAGTCCGTGGGGTTGCAAAGAGTGGGACATGACTGAGCAACTGAACTGAACTGAACTAGTTTAGTCATGGCCACGTGCTTTCCAAAGGGAGTCCCATGAGAACTGTTTTTAGTGCGTGATTCCTGGCCTCATTTTAAATAGGAATTTTCCAGGAATGTGTTAAGGGGCAGTGGTGGAAGTCTGTTACCGTGGTCTCCGTCTCTGCTCTGTGACTGGCGGTAGCCGTGCTGAGCGGGCTCTCTGCCACTCTCCCCACGCCTCTAGACGCTGGGGTGTGACCCTCACCAGTGCTATACCTGGTTTCCAAATGGACTTTCCTGAAACCCAGGGTGTTACACTAACTCTCTTATGCTTTGGGAAACTTTTAAAAGGATCTTGGCCAAAAGTTCAATCACAGCAATGACTGCTTTGAATTTTCTGATGGGTTTTGACTCCAAATATATGAAACAGAAAAGATTTTTAAAGTTTCTTTCCCAGTCTGTAGGAGCCCACCACCCTGACTTCATCTCAGAACATTCCTTCCACTGCTCTTTTCAAGTTCACTTAGCTACATGTGTGAAAACCCTCCACTGTTCTGAGAATCCCAACCCTAAATATACTGGTTTAATTGATTTCATTTCCATGTGCGTTTTGGTAATGTGTGTGTTTTTTAATAAAGCTAAAAAGATAATTAATTACATTTCACTTAAAATCCACTTAATGTTTTCATCTGTGTGGATGCTATATTTAGGATATATCACAGGTGACTGCGTTAATGACTCTTATTGCTTTTTAAAAATTAATAGATTAACAATATAAGCCAAAACTATTTTAAGGTATAATTTCAGTGCCCCAGAAATGTTTCTCAAAGACTTTAACAGCTATTTATATAGTTAATTTGGTAGTGACTCATTAAGAAATACAGTTCTGTTCCCAGGTCATCCTGAAGATACCAATTTTAATCCCAGCACTTACCTTCAGACACATTTTCCTTTCTCATTTGTAATGAATATCTATATAATAAAGCCTATAAACTTGGGAGGAAAGGCAAGTAAAATGAGACTGGACTGCTATCACCCCACTTTAAATCTTCCCAAGTCAGGGCCAAGGTTAGCTTCAGTTCAGTCGCTCAGTCATGTCCAACTCTTCATGACCCCATGGACTGCAGCACACCAGGCTTCCCTGTCCTTCACCAACTCCCCGAGTTAACTCAAACTCATGTCTATTGAGTCAGTGATGCCATCCAACCTTTTCATCCTCTGTCATCCCCTTCTCCTCCTGCCTTCAACCTTTCCCAGCATCAGGATCTTTTCCAATGAGTCAGTTCTTCACATCAAGTGGGCAAAGTATTGGAGTTTCAACTTCAACATCAGTCCTTCCAATGAATATTCAGAACTGATTTCCTTCAGGATTGACTGGTTTGATCTCCTTGCAGCCCAAGGGACTCTCAAGAGTCTTCTCCAACACCACAGTTCAAAAGCATCAGTTCATTGGCGCTCAGCTTTCTTTATGGTCCAACTCTCAAATCCATATATGACTACTGGAAAAACCATAGCTTTGACTAGACAAATCTTTGTTGGCAAAGTAATGTCTCTGCTTTTTAGTATGCTGTCTAGATTGGTCATAGCTTTCCTTCCAGAGAGCAAGCATCATTTAATTTCATGGCTGCAGTCACCATCTGCAGTGATTTTGGAGCCCAAAAAAATAAAGTCTGCCATTGTTTCCATTGTTTCCCCGTCTATTTGCCATGAAGTGATGGGACTGGATGCCATGATCTTAGTTTTCCGAATGTTGAGTTTTAAGCCAACTTTTTCACTCTCCTCTTTCACTTTCATTAAGAGGCTCTTTAGTTCTTCACTTTTTGCCATAAGGGTGGTGTCATCTGCGTATCTGAGGTTATTGGAATTTCTCCTGGAAATCTTGATTCCAGCTTGTGCTGCATCCAGTCTGCCATTTCAGATGATGTACTCTGCATATAAGTTAAATAAGCAGGGTGACAATATGCATCCTTGACGTATTCCTTTCTCAATTTGAAACCAGTTGTTTGTTCCCTGTCTGGTTCTAACAGTTGCTTTTTGACCCACATACAGATTTCTCAGGAGACAGGTAAGGTGGTCTGGTATTCCCATCTCTTGAAGAGTTTTCCACAGATTGTTTTGATCCACACAGTCAAAGGCTTTGATGTAGTCAATAAAGCAGACGTAGATGTTTTTCTGGAACTCTCTTGCTTTTTCTATGATCCAATGGATGTTGGCAATTTGATCTCTGGTTCCTCTGCCTTTTCTAAAACCAGCTTGAACATCTGGAATTTCACAGTTCACGTATTGCTGAAGCCTGGCTTGGAGAATTTTGAGCATTACTTTACTAGCATGTGAGATGAGTGCAATTGTGCAGTAGTTTGAACATTCTTTGACATTGCCCTTCTTTGGGACTGGAATGAAAACTGACCTTTTCCAGTCCTGTGGCCACTGCTGAGTTTTCCAAATTTACTGGCATATTGAGTGCAGCATTTTCACAGCATCATCTTTGAGGATTTGAAATAGCTCCACTGGAATTCCATCACATCCACTAGCTTTGTTCATAGTGATGCTTCTTAAGTCCCAATTGACTTAACATTCCAGGATGTCTGGCTCTAGGTGAGTGATCACACCATTGGGTTATCTGTGTCATGAAGATCTTTTTTGGACAGTTCTTCTGTGTATTCTTGCCACCTCTTCTTAATATCTTCTACTTCTGTTAGGTCCATACCATTTCTGTCCTTTATCGAGCCCATCTTTGCATGAAATGTTCTGTTGGTATCTCTAATGTTCTTGAAGAGATCTCTAGTCTTTGCCATTCTATTGTTTTCCTCTATTTCTTTGCATTGATCACTGAGGAAGGCTTTCTTATCTCTCCTTGCTATGGCTTCCCTGATAGCTCAGTTGGTCAAGAATCCACTTGCAATGCAAGAGACCCCAGTTTGATTCCTGGGTTAGTAAGATCCCCTGGAGAAAGGATAGGCTACCCACTCCAGTATTCTTATGCTTACCTTCTGGCTCGTCTGGTAAAGAATCTGCCTGCAATGTGGGAGACCCGAGTTCGATCCCTGGGTTGGGAAGATCCCCTGGAGAAGGGAAAGGCTACCCAGTCCACTATTCTGGCCTGGAGAATTTGGTGGACTGTATAGTTGATGGGGTCACAAAAAGTTGGACATGACTGAGCATCTTTCACTTTCATACGTTAGCTTAGGAAGCAACAGTTGTCTCACAGGACAAGTGTTATCTCTTATCTGTGTTATTTAAGTATGTGTTCCTTACATTTTTATTGTTTGAGTATTAGTTTTCATTCATCTGAGGACGATATTGCTGACAAGATCATTTCTTAATTAAGGGATATATAGGCATAGAGGTTAAGTTTCATTAATATTAACTTCCAGGACATTTTCAAATTCTTTCATATAGTATAAAAATGTTACTGTGTAGTGAATATCATTCAAAATAGGTTCAGGGTACCTAAAAATAATATTTTTAATTAGTTGATTTATTTTGGATTGAAATATAATTCATTTACAATGTTGTGCTAGTTTCAAGTATTCAGCAAAATGATTCAGTTATACATATTTTTTTCAGATCTTTTCTCATATAGGTTAATACAGAATATTGAGTAGAATTTCCTGTGCTATACAATAGGTCCTTGTTGGTTATCTATTTTATATGTAGTTATATATATATATATGTTATTCCCAAGTTCCTAATTTATCCCTCCACCTTTCCCCTTTGGCAACCATACATTTGTTTTCTATGTCTGTGAGTCTTTTTCTTTTTTTTTTTTTAATTTTATTTTATTTTTAAACTTTACATAATTGTATTAGTTTTGCCAAACATCAAAATGAATCCGCCACAGGTATACATGTGTTCCCCATCCTGAACCCTCCTCCCTCCTCCCTCCCCATACCATCCCTCTGGGTCGTCCCAGTGCACCAGCCCCAAGCATCCAGTATCATGCATCGAACCTGGACTGGCAACTCATTTCATACATGATATTTTACATGTGAATCTTTTTCTGTTTTGTAAATAAGTTCATTTGTATCATTTTTTTAAAATTCAACATATATGTGATATCATATATTTTTCTTTCTAAATAATTTAAAAGAAACATTCTTTAGCTATGCAGGCCAATGATAGACTCTAGGCACAATCATTTAAAAAATTCATATGGATAAAATCTAAAGCTGAGTCTCATGAAAGACCCTTAACTTTGCTAGGCCTTCTCTTCATAAGTTGGGCATAAAATCATCGGTCTTATAGAAACTTTGCGGGGATTAAATGAGCTCATGATTGTAAAGCCCTAGGCATAGAGTCTGGCACATAGCAAATGCCTAATAAATTATAAATATTAATATTATCTATTATGAATTTGTTACTTTAATTTTTCCTTTTAAAGGAAGTTTTCTGGGGTTCCCCACTTCCCTGTTTCTTGTGATTAATGGATCCCTTACATTCCTGCTTGTGTTGTTTGGTCGCTAAGTTGTATCCAACTCTTTGCGACCCCATGGACTGTAGCCTACCAGGCTCAGACTCTGTCCATGGGATTTCCTAGACAGGAATACTGGAGTGGGTTGCCACTTCCTTCTCCTGCTTAGACTTAGTTTAAATTGTGAATTTGGTGGAGTTGGGCTCCCCTTCCAGCACACCTTATTCCCCCACCTGCCAGGACCCCTTAAAGTCCCTCTTCTTGGAAATTGTGGTCACGGCAAGGTTTCACCACAGCTCCACTGAAGATGTGTCAGATACCGGCTTAAATAGCTCAGTGAAGGCAGCTCAAAGTAGATGAAAAGAACAGAGCTGGGACTCCTGAGATCTTGGTTCAGTGTCTTTGTCTAGGTTAACTCAAACTTCTTTTAGACCCCAAATCCACCTCTATGAATGTTGGGAAGATCGACTTATAAGTGCAAGGGCTTTGGGAGAAGGTTATTCAGACGGTAGCTATCAGAAAGCCCCATCTTTCAAACCCTTTACAAAACTGTAGCTGACAGAAGGGTGCCCCAGCCCCGCTCTCTTACCCCAGAAAGAGCTAATTATACTCCTTTTTGAGCTCCCACTGTAATACCTCTATCATAGCATCTGTCTGTGGGCCTTAGACATGCATTAGACATTTTTTTTTTGTTTTAAAATTTCAAAACACTGTGATTTTAACACTCATAGAACAAGCAGAAGTAACACTGAATCACATTTCAAATTGGTATAACTTATTTGTACATGTCATATTTTACCATGTTTCCAGTAATCTCAAACTATTATTTTTTCTGCTGATATGTTAAAACACTAAGCAGATGAAATAATTTCAGCACTGAGCATGTTGTAATGTGGAGGGAAAGAGGTCATATCTCCTGCGGGACCTCCCAGAGGCTGCAAGATCCTGTGGTTTTAGCTCTGAATACCCTGTATCTAGTATCTGATACACAGCAGGGGCATGACAACAGTTGAGTAAACAGTTGAAAGAAAATTCTTCAATAGGGACTCAGGAGAACCTCAAAGCTTCAAGACCTAGGTGAATCTCCTAACAGCAAAGATTCAGATTCCATAACAGGAGGTGAGGACTCTATTCAGGGTTTCCCAGAGCTCCAAAATTACACTGTTTAGAGCATGGCCACTCAGCACTGTATGCTTTTCCATACAAGAATGTGTGCAACTTCATTTCATTGCAATCATTCACTTCCTATATAGACAGTAACTCTAAAAACACTCCTTGTTATCATATATCCATGATAGCAAGTCTTCTTTTTAAAAAGATAACAAAAATTAAAAAAAAAAAAACCTGTTGTAGAATTCTTTCTGTATTTAGACAAGCATTCTAACTATAATGAACTTGGTTTGTTTTGACTTGTGTTATCCTGAATTTATCCTACATAGAATTCAGATGAACACACTCTTCCTGTGTTTGTTGCTTTGTTTAACCCCAGTTGTCCCAACTTAGATAACATGGATTCTAGTCTTCTTTGAATTTTTATCTGGCTTCATAATAAAGCCTGTAGCTGGTCCTCACTATCTGCATTACAGTGGAGGGGAAAGAATTGGACTTTGGTTTTATAATTCTTTTAATCTTGGCCAGTGGAAGCTTTCTTTAGCTTCCTGTATAGTCAGCAATTTAAAGTTGCAATATCCGTAGAAATGATACTGCATTGTAGGGCTTGTCCTAAGAAGTTGAGTCAGTAAAGGAGTGAGTTGGAGAGGCTCTCAGGCAGAGGGGGTGTGAGGACTGCCCCTGCTGCTTCACTGAGAGGTGAAGTGAAAGTGAAAATTGCTCAGTTGTGTCCAACTCTTTGCAACCCCATGGACTATACAAGGCATGGAATTCTCCAGACCAGAATACTGGTAGCCTTTCCCTTCTCCAGGGGATCTTCCCAACCCAGGGATCGAACCAGGTCTCCCACACTGCAGGTGGATTCTTTACCAGCTGAGGCACAAAGGAAACTGAGAGGTGAAGGGGCTTATTACACCCAATCCTAAATGTGTGCAGAAAGAGCTGCATAAATCCCAAATGTTGGTAGCAAAGGACTTGTTTGGCATGAAAGAGCATTTCCTTTCTTCTTTGACCAGTAAAGAAATCAAAATTATTGCTTCCTTCCTATTCTTTCAGAGAGTAGTTAGTCTAGGAGAACTTTGTCTTCCACACTATAAATCTAAGTCATCAGAGATGTGACTTGAGTATCACACAGTCTTTTCCCCCTTAAGATAAGAGATGGACACATACATGTTGAAGACTTACCCCAGTGCCTCACCTGGGTCAGCCATCTCCCTCTGCACTCTCAGTGCTCTTAGCCTCTGACTAGTTTCTCACGTCTGTCCCGTGTCCTTGGCATTCTCGTTGCATAGAGCTGTGTCTCCTTTACTAGCTAAGTATCTCTGCTGAGGAGTCATGGCTCACCTGTTTGTACGGTTGGTTACTAATAAATATGAAACTCCTGAAGTTTGCATGATTCCTACTTTTCTTAATGCATAAGAGTGGACTCAAGGTCATCCCTATAACATTGTCACTCTCACTCGCTTGCACTGCATTGGGAAGAGCCCTGAGTGTGCCCAGGGGACTGCACTAGGCATGAGACTGTCATCTGTCATGTGTTGTGGGAAAGGAGGTGGGGGGAGGTTGAAAAGCGCAGCTTTAGAGAATAAGCTCTTTAATCAGAATGTCTGTATCTGACTAATTTTGTAGCCCACCCAGGGCTCAGTGTGATGCCTCTCACAGCTCAATATGTTTCCTGCGTGAACTGACAATGCAACCCAGTGGGTTAATACATTCCAGGAACCCTTATTCTGAAGAAGGGGGAAAAAAGTAGACATTTTGGAGTTGCTTTAGCATCATATTTCCAAAAACTGTATTTCCTTCTTAGGAAAGGCTTATTTCGGGTAGAAATTGAGCCACACCTTGCCCACTGCCCACCAGTCCCACTGTCCAGAATCATCAGGCGCAAGGGTACCTTTCATAACCCACCATCACAATATCAGGCCTCGTGTGTTCCTGCCTGGGTAGTTCTGGTACAATTATCAGAAGTTATTACCCTTAAGTCTCACCCATTCTGAAGCAATACATGGCCGATGCTGTCAACTGAGGACTAAGAAATATTTGTCTAGACGTTTGATCCAATCTGTATTTTTATTTAATGTGTAATTGGTGAGAAAATAGCAAAGACAAATTTAAATGCTTGCATCTCTAACCTTGTCACAGTGTCTGAGCATTCATTCATCATCATTATCTTGGATTCCTACAGCCAGCAGACTTCATAGGAAAGCAGGCACTGAAACAGATTAAAGCCAAGGGGCTGAAACGGAGGCTGGTCTGCCTCACCTTGGCAACGGACGTTGTTGATCCGGAGGGAAATGAAAGCATCTGGTATGATGGCAAGGTGAGTGCTGAAGCCCCATAGTGAGGGGCCGCCACAGTTCTTCTGCAGCAGAAACTCCTTGTCTGTGTTTCTGTTTACAGTCTTTTTGCTAGGTATTTATCTATTGTTGAGATGACACTCTTTTGGATTCAGAACTGACAGTCAAGAGACAGAGATTACTTAACTGAAAGGAAAATGTGAAATGTTGCCCATTTTGGAAAACATCATGTTCTATATGTTTTAATGAAAGACAATAAACGGCAAGACTTGAATACACTGGTCAGTGAGGAAGGTACGATTTAGAAGGTTAGGAGATAAAATGACCTATTGATTCGCCACATCCATATCAATGAATACAAGAGTAACATTTTATAAAGAACTTGGTGTTCTGACTTAGCTTCTCTGGGACCTTTCAGAAGGAGGCAATTCTGACCTCAGCATATTAACAGAAAAAAAATTCAAATGAAAATTTTTATGACAAGGGAGGGTAGAACCTTAGGAAGTAAAGTGGAAATCTTTCAGTTCTTCAGGAGGAGTTAGATCACCTTCTTCTCCCTTTGGGATGCTACATTTCATTCTCTCGCTTGTTAAAGCTAGAGTTAGATAACTTATCAACAGAACTTCACTTCCTCCCTCTTTTTATGACTAGTTATAAAACCCACTTTGGCTCAGCATTTTGCTGTGTTTTACCTGGTATTGCCAGACAGTGTAAAGAATCTGCCTGCAATGTAGAAGATGGGGTTTGATCCTGGGGTCAGGAAGATCCCCGGAGAAGGAAATAGGAAGCCAGTCCAGTATTCTTGTCTGGGAAATCCCATGGACGGAGGAGCCTGATGGGCTACAGTCTGTGGGGTCGCAATGAGTTGGACACGTCTTAGTGACTTAACAACAAACAACAACAACAAAACAACAACCAGACAGGGGTTATCAGGCAGGGACAATGTGGCAACCAAAGGGCCTTTAAGACTCATCTAATAGCTGTTCTGTATTGAGCAGGGTCTGCTTGGCCAACACTCACAGATTCAGAGCTTCTGTGCTAAAGTGTTTCCTCATGCATTGCAGCCTACTTAATATTTGTTTCCATTTTCCCATCAGTTCAGTGACCAAAAGCACTGGTAGTGGGGAGAGCCAGTGGGATCAAATCTTAGCTTTCAGTTTACTAAAGAAATGGCACCTGGGCTAAGGGGTCACTTTGACATGGAGCTAACTTGTACAGATTTCCTACTTGTGCTGGATATTTTTCATGTCATCCCATTTACTTTTATAACTACCCTCTCAGATACGTATGATGGTTCCCATTTAAAGATGAGGCTTTGGGATTCAGAGAGATTAGACAACTTGCTTGAGGCCACACACTATAACATGTGGCTGGCAGAGTTGATTTCTGACCCAGGTACAGTTGGACTTAAAATTGCTTATCCTCTCTTCTAAGCCATGTTGAATTCCCTCATTTTCTCCCTTCTCTGTCTCTTATGGCCCCTGTATTCTCCTAAGCACTTCATTGTATACCCACAGTTCTTGCACATCTCAGTAACAGATGGATGTCATAGTTGATACTATGAAACCAGTAGATCTTTTCTCAGATCTGAAGCTTTTTCTCAAATGCCTCAGCTTTAACTGTGTTGAGTTTGCTCTTCTGTTTGTACCATACTTACTCTTAACTCACAGCCTTCACTTACTCTTTCTGTTCCAGATCCCTGGTTCAGTCCTCTTTTCTTAATATGTTCTTTTTCTGGTTTCAGATTTGCCCATGATTTCCACTTAAAATCCCTCTACCATCAGCTAACTGCATGAGCCTCTCTGTGTCTCCGTGTTCTTATCTGTAAAGTGAAGCCACTTAGTGTGATAATGTCTAAAGTTCTTTCTGCCTCTAATTAATTTTTCCCTTGTCACTATATTTCATCCCCCACCTCATCTTTGAATTTGTTCTACATTTTTCACTCTATTCTCATTCAATTTTCTTGGTCTTCTGATATGGTCCACACCCATCCTTCTTCTGGCTCTTTTACTTGGCCATGGAATGAAGGACAGATTATGTTGTAATATTCTGTATGCAATCCCACCACTGACCACGATCCACTGACAGATTTCTGCTGCTGCTGCTAAGTCACTTCAGTCGTGTCCGACTCTGTGCGACCCCATAGATGGCAGCCCACCAGGATGCCCCGTCCCTGGGATTCTCCAGGCAAGAATGCTGGAGTGGGTTGCCATTTCCTTCTCCCATCTTAAATGTGACCATACCCAAGTTAAAAAAACTGGAATCCTGTACCTTAAACTTATACAATATTATATGTCAATGATAGCACAACAAATCTGAGGAAAAAAAGAAAAACCCTGGAAACCCAAGTTCTATTTTTAAATTTTATTTCCTTTGCCTTCTCTGTGCACTGAATTATCTTGTTATATTTTTCATCTTTTCATTACATGCCATATGTTTATAGAGCTGCCAATCCAATTGTAATTTTAGTTATTAATAATATTTCTCAGGGACTCCCCTGGTGGTGGAAATCTTGGGCAAATCTGAAACTAGGGACTTTCCTGGTGGTTAAGACATTGCCTCCCAAGGCAAGGGTTGTGGGTTCGATCCCTGGTCAGAGAGCTAAGATCCCATGTGCTACATGGCCAAAAAAGCAAGACATAAAACAGAAGCAATATTGTAGCAAATTCAAAAAAGGCTTTGCAAAACTATTTTTTAAATACTTCTCTTAAATTTCCTGATATCAGCGTGTCTGCTCTTTGATGCTTAAATCAATTTATCATGGGGGTGACCCTCTTTGACCTACTTTATACTCTAGAATGATATGAAAACTTTTTTTGATTTTTATTTCCTGACTTTATCTGGACTTATACTACCTTTGGTATTTGATATTATATTCTTGCAGGTAGATATTTGCAATGCTAACAATAGGATTAATTTCTAGCATTGCAAATATAATTAATTTGTTTGTTCAACAAATCTGAATGTCTACTAAGTGATAGCAATATTCTAGGTACTAAGGATGCAGCAGTGAACAAATCAGACAATCACTGCCCCCATGGAGCTTATATTCTAGGGAGGGGAGAGACAAACAATGAACATTAAATAAAATAAATAGCATGTCAGAGGATGACGAGTACTTTGGGGAAATGTTAAGTCTCGTTGGGAGATGGCAGTGCTGGAGGAATGGATTATGATTTTAAGTAAGGTTTCATTTTTAAAAATCAAGGCATACGAGTATGCATGCTGCTGCTGCTAAGTCGCTTCAGTCGTGTCTGACTCTGTGCGACCCCATAGACAGCAGCCCACCAGGCTCCTCTGTCCCTGGGATTCTTCAGGCAAGAACACTGGAGTGGGTTGCCATTGCCTTCTCCAATGCATGCATGCATGCTAAGTCACTTCAGTAGTGTCTGACTCTGTGTGACCCTATAGACAGCAGCCCACCAGGCTCCTCCGTCCACAGGATTCTCTAGGTAAGAATACTGGAGTGGGTTGCCATTTCCTTCTCCAAGAGTATGCATGAGAAAGGTTTTAATTAGTTAAAAAAAAAAAAAAAACAGCTTTGTTGGGAAGTAAGTTTTGAAGAAAAACTTTTTGATAAGGAAGTTGGGAGAGTTTAGAAAGTCTTCTTTTTCATTATTAATAAACCAAAACACACAGGGATAGCCAAATAAATATATCATCCAATTTAAATTATGTTCCCTCTTTCAAAGACTATTTACCATGTTCTCTTCTCTATGTCTGTTACAGGCATCTTAAAGTCTATTAAGAAAAGAATGAAACAAGGCTAAAAATAAATGAAGCTTGTTTAGGTTGGTAAAAAGAAGACCGACATTTGAGTTCACAAAGAATATGAGACTCTGTTAGGCAGAGGGTGAAGACAAGTTGTTCTCATGATTCACTGAGCAAAACGAAGCAGTGAATTTAATTGAATTTGGAAAATGTTAAAGTAGAATGATATAAAATGTATGCTAGGGAAAACCTTTCCCTGGAGACATAGTAATAAGATCAAAGGAAAGATCAGAGTTCTAAAATACTCTGAGCTACCAATTCCTGGATTAAAGAGAAATTAAGGGAGAAATAAAAGTAATCAAACAGAAGGTGACACATTCAATAAATATTTTAAGAATAGCATTCACAAAATAAACATGCTATTTAAGTTACCAATGCAGAAATAACTGCCAGATGAATTACTGCTGGATTTTAAGAGATCGGGAGACCTGAGGAAATAGGGCACACAATCTCTGAAGAGGGATTGTGGGGTTTTGATCCAGTGAGTTAGGGAATTTGACCAAGAGATTCGCTTAGGATTCTTCCTGTTTTCTTAAGATGCCCAAGAAAATCAGGTTAACTTTTCCAGAGTTCCAAACGCAGACCTCTGTTTGAGAGATTTGGAAGTGAAACCAAGTTATCAGTATCTTTCAAAAAGCAGTGGTTAGAACTCCCAACTACCTTGACCCAAATCCCAGCTTTATATCATGGAACTCTGATCTAGAATAGAAAAACCATTTTGAAACATGTGTGTTATTTCAGAAATACCTTAGCAGCTAATAATCTACCAGAGAGAAGCTTTTACTAATGAATGCATTCACTTTATAAATCACCATAATAAGTTCAGAAATTATATGGAGAGCTTCTGATTTGGGGTTTCAATGAGATAATTAAAAACTGGGGTTGCAGAGATAGGAGCCTGTATTTAATGTCATGAATCTGTAAGCATCTAAAAGACTAGAAATGCTGTGACATGACTGTTGCCTGTTGTGGGCCCTTTGCTGAGGCAGCTAAAACATCACCAGGCTGCTTCCTGCTCATGGATGTTTTCAAGCACCAGCTATACACAACCACTGTGCTAGGCAGTGAGGCTGTAAGGATTAGTGCGACATCATGTAGCCAGGAGAAGCCGTTTTGAGCTGGGCTATATATCATATTTTGCTTTTGTTGTCTTACTTTTAAGATATGTGGCATTTAAATCTGTATTGTAATTTTTTGGCATTTGACTCTTTTTCTTGCATCTAGAGCTAAAGAAGATAAAGTTAACATTTATTTAAGTGCCTAGCAGTTATCAGGAATTGTTAAATGCTCTCTCTATATTCATATGGGCTTCCCTGGTGGCTCGGCTGGTAAAGAATCCACCTGCAATGCAGGAGACCTGGGTTCGATCCCTGGGTTGGGAAGATCCCCTGAAGAAGGGCATGGCAACCCATGCTGGTATTCTTGCCTGGAGGCTCCCCATGGACAGAGGAGGCTGGTGGGCTACAGTCCATGGGGTCTCAAAGAGTCGGACATGACTGAGCGACTAGGCACAACAACAACAATATTTATAGAGAAGATTCACTTTACACTGACTGTTGATATACTAACAGTTTATTTCAGCAGTCTTCTGACAGGTCATTTTCTAAATGCTAACAGGAACAGTTGGCTAGGTTTGCTTTAGGATTTTTAGGTTTTTCTCCTTTATATCTATTATTGCCATGCTAGTTTGATGGAAGAGAATATTTTTAAGTTTAAAATGGAAATATGTCATTCTTCCTATCAAATCACTTGGCACGAAACTGAGCAAAATAAATAGATATATATTCTGAGAAATGTTTTTCATAATTTTAAACTTTCATTAATCTTCTCAAAAAAGTGAAGTTTTTCTCCTGGTATTATCCTCACAGACAGCATATAATAAAACTTTGTAAGTTGACCATATCTTTTGAGAGTTTTCATCTAAAGAGGAAGCACACAGTTCAGTTCAGTCACTCAGTCATGTCTGACACTTTGCAACCCCATGAACCGCAGCATGCCAGGCCTCCCTGTCATCACCAACTCCCAGAGTCCACCCAAACCCAAGTCCACCGAGTCGGTGATGCCGTCCACCCATCTAATCTTAGCTGTGACCAAGATGCCGAGGGCAGTGGGGTCTTGTTTTTCAGGTGGTTGGCAACACGACCTCCGGGAGCTATAGTTACCGCATCCAGAAGAGTCTGGCTTTCGCGTATGTCCCTGTAGAGCTCAGTAAAGTGGGACAACAAGTTGAAGTTGAACTATTGGGCAAAAATTACCCTGCAGATGTCATACAAGAACCCTTGGTGTTAACAGAACCAACCAGAAGCCGGCTTCAAAAAAAAGGTGGAAAGGACAAAATTTGAAAAGACTTTGAAGAGGCAAATGTATTATGGTTTCAATATGCTTGTACTCAGAATTATAACTGATTGGCTGGGGAATGGGAAAACCAAAGATTTATTTCAAAATCATCAAAATCTAGATTAAGAATTCTAAAACCTTTCTCTTGTTTTTTAAGGAAGGTAGAATAATGGATGAATGATTTACATTGTTTCAAATGAAGATACTTGAAATCAATGTTCTTGTTATCCTATATTGTTGTTTATGAAACTCCATTAGCAAAACATTTAAGCGATTGCTAACACACAACTGAAGTAGAAAACATTATATAATTTTAGAAACATTTGCATATGGTTCTTGTTAGCTGAAAACAAATTATGTTTTACATAAAAACAAATGCAGTATTGATGGATTTACTTCTTTGAGAAATACTCATTGAATAAGGTATCATTTTAATTTTTCATAACATGTCTAGGAAGAAAACAGTAAAATTTAACATTGGTATGTGTAACATTTTTATTCAGTTCCTTGAGATATTTACTTTCTTAATGACCTTCCTGAAGGCAGTTTTATGGGACATCATTATTGTCCTTTCAAAGGTTGTTTTAAAAGAGAAATTGCAAAAAAGAGCAGAGTCTTTCAAAGGAAGTGGTACTTGTAAACCTTCTGAGATGAAGCTGAAAAATAAATAGATTGTGCCAGGACAAACACAGCCTGAATACTGAACACCTCTCTTTGGGAAAGAATTAATGCAGGTTGACATCACATTGTGCTGTTCTGGACACCATTTCACAAACAGTGACAAAGCAGGTCAAATAAGAGCTGAGGAGCGGACAGGATTGCCCTTACCACTGTGTATAGCAAGGAAAAAAAAAAAAAGCCATTTAAAATAACTCTTTGATACACCTCTTGAAATTGTTTGCATTTAGTTGAATAAATCAAAATTTTCAAAAAAAAGGTAGTTTGTCATTTATCATTTGTTCTGTACACACATTTGCTGCCTAGGAAATGTTCTTTAAATGTGTATTAAAGACAGCTGAATGTGAAGCATGATAAGATTCTGTAGTTAGATTTTAAAATAATTTCTTAACTTGTAAGTTTTGAAAATGTGCCAAATTTACATGTAAATTTTTATAAAAGTAGTCATGTATTGGAACTCTTCAATATGCTATTCATTTATCTTTGGTATCTCCTCTTAAATAAGAAATGAAGAAAATCCCTTTGAAAACACACATTTTCTAATTATCAAGAGTATTATCCAGACCCTTTCTCTCAGCTCTGATATAGGTATAGGTATTTTTCATTCTTTGCCTTTCTGTAGTCTAATTGCTAATTGTGTTAAAACTAATGAAACAATTGAAAAAAATTTAATACTATATCAGTAGTACAATTTAATAGTTACCTAAGTTGTAACTTTTCAGTGATGAATTACTGGAAAATTATTGACAAATATTATGATATCAGACTCTAATCAAAGGAACAGTACCAGGAAGGAGAAGGCAATTGACTATGCAAAAACAAAATCCAAAAAAATTGTCATTTTTTTAAAAAATAAAATTCAAATTTCAAAGAATGCTGGAGAAACAACAAAAGATTCTGATCTTACATTGCTAGATGAAATCAGTAAAGCAGTATTTGAATGTCTTAATCTTTTTCACCAAAAATTGGGCACTTGCTCTAAATCAATAGACTGAACAATGTCATCTGCATATCTGAGGTTATTGATATTTCTCCCGGCAATCTTGATTCCAGCTTGTGCTTCTTCCAACCCAGCGTTTCTCATGATGTACTCTGCATATAAGTTAAATAAGGAGGGTGACAATATACAGCCTTGACGTACTCCTTTTCCTATTTGGAACCAGTCTGTTGTTCTATGTTCAGTTCTAACTGGTGCTTCCTGATCTGCATACAAATTTCTCAAGAGGCAGATCAGGTGGTCTGGTATTCCCATCTCTTTCAGAATTTTCCACAGTTTATTGTGATCCACACAGTCAAAGGCTTTGGCATAGTCAATGAAGCAGAAATAGATGTTTCTCTGGAACTCTCTTGCTTTTTTGATGATTCAGTGGATGTTGGCAATTTAGTCTCTGGTTCCTCTGCCTTTTCTAAAACCAGCTTGAACATCTGGAAGTTCATGGTTCATGTATTGCTGAAGCCTGGCTTGGAGAATTTTGAGCATTACTTTACTAGCTTGTGAGATGAGTGCAATTGTGCAGTAGTTTGAGCATTCTTTGGCATGGCCTTTCTTAGGGATTTGAATGAAAACTGACCTTTTCCAGTCCTGTGGCCACTGCTGAGTTTTCCAAATTTGCTGGCATATTGAGTGCAGCACTTTCACAGCATCATCTTTCAGGATTTGGAATAGCTCAACTGGAATTCCATCACCACCACTAGCTTTGTTCGTAGTGATGCTTCCTAAGGCCCACTTGACTTCACATTCCAGGATGTCTGGCTCTAGGTCAGTGATCACACCATCGTGATTATCTTGGTCATGAAGGTCTTTTTTGTACAGTTCTTCTGTGTATTCTTGCCACTTCTTCTTAATATCTTCTGCTACTCTTAGGTCTACACCATTTCTGTCCTTTATTGAGCCCATCTTTGCATGAAATGTTCCCTTGATATCTCTAATTTTCTTGAAGACATCTCTAGTTTTTCCCATTCTGTTGTTTTCCTCTATTTCTTTGCATTGATCGCTGAAGAAGGCTTTCTTATCTCTTCTTGCTATTCTTTGGAACTCTGAATTCAGATGCTTATATCTTTCCTTTTCTCCTTTGCTTTTTGCTTCTCTTCTTTTCACAGCTATTTGTAAAGCCTCCCCAGACAGCCGTTTTGCTTTTTTGCATTTCTTTTCCATGGGGATGATCTTGATTCCTGTCTCCTGTACAATGTCACAAAACTCAGTCCATAGTTCATCAGGCACTGTATCAGATCTAGTCCCTTAAATCTATTTCAATCAATTTCTATTTAAATCTAGTCCCTTAAATCTAACCCTTATGGCAGAAAGTGAAGAGGAACTCAAAAGCCTCTTGATGAAGGTGAAAGAGGAGATTGAAAAAGTTGGCTTAAAACTCAACATTCAGAAAACGAAGATCATGGCATCTGGTCCCATCACTTCATGGGAAATAGATGGGGAAACAGTGGAAACAGTGTCAGACTTTATTTTTTTAGGCTCCAAAATCACTGCAGATGGTGATTGCAGCCATGAAATTAAAAGACGCTTACTCCTTGGAAGAAAAGTTATGACCAACCTAGACAGCGTATTGAAAAGCAGAGACATTACTTTGCCAACAAAGGTCCGTCTAGTCAAGGCCATGGTTTTTCCAGTGGTCATGTATGGATGTGAGAGTTGGACTGTGAAAGCTGAGCGCCGAAGAATTGATGCTTTTGAACTGTGGTGTTGGTGAAGACTCTTGAGAGTCCCTTGGACTGCAAGGATATCCAACCAGTCCATTCTGAAGGAGATCAGCCCTGGGATTTCTTTGGAGGGAATGATGCTAAAGCTGAAACTCCAGTACTTTGGCCACCTCGTGTGAAGAGTTGACTCATTGGAAAAGACTCTGATGCTGGGAGGGATTGGGGGCAGGAGGAGAAGGGGACGACAGAGGATGAGATGGCTGGATGGCATCACTGACTCAATGGACGTGAGTCTGGGTGAACTCCGGGAGTTGGTGATGGACAGGGAGGCCTGTTGTGCTGCGATTCATGGGGTCGCAAAGAGTCAGACAGGACTGAGCGACTGAACTGAACTGAACAATGTCAAAGTTTGTTGTCAGCCATTTTCTCTAATTTTTAGCCGATGAAGAAAAACTTCAGAAATGTTTACTGTATGTAATATAAATGTATGATGAATTTTCTGATGAAGATATTTTAGTGGAAACTTTTAAACACAGACATGTTTGAAAGCCACTATAAATGTTCCCAAAGCACTAAAGACAGTAATGCAATTCCTGGAGTTTGTTGTGAAAGATTTTTATGAATTTCTGCCAAACTTGTACATCTGTTGCTCATGTAAAGTAAAGGCTTAAAAAATATTCTTCAATCAACTTTGCAAAGATAACTAGACAAATCTGGGTATACTGCCTGGTAAACATTAATATGTGAAGAAGAAAAAAAATTCAGTGAAATCACTACAAAGCTTAAAAAGGAAAAGGTTTATTATTCACAAGTAGCAGACCAATTTGTGAGTATAAATATTCTCCTTTTTCAAAACTATATAGCTTAAAAATATTAATTTATATTTTATACTATAGCATTTATTTCTATTTTTCTTATTACTGGCCTGACTATATATTCAAAGTTTAATAGAATTTTTTATCCTGTGTATTTTTTTCCTGGTAGTTATTATTCATTTCATTATTATTAGTAAAAATAGCTGTATGGGACTTTCCTGGTGGCTCAGACAGTAAAGTGTCTGCCTACAATGCAGGAGACCCGGATTCAATCCCTGGGTCAAGAAGATCTCCTGGAGAAGTAAATGGCACCCCACTCCAGTACTCTTGCCTGGAAAATCCCATGGACGGAGGAGCCTGGTAGGCTACAGTCCATGGGGTTGCAAAGAGTTGGACACGACTGAGTGACTTCACTTTCACTATTCATTTCATTATTATTACTAAAAATAATTGTATAATGTAAAAGAGAGAGAGAATCACTAAAAAGTGGTCATCCAGGCTGGCTTCTTCTCCCGTGTCTGGCACCTACCTAAGGCTGATGGCAACACCTTGGGGTGGCAGGGCACTTGTTTCCATGTGGCCTCACTATGTGATTATCTTGCCAGGTAGTTCAAAGGAGGGAACTTAACATGGAAAACCAGTGAGAGATGCCAGCTGCCAAGCTGACACTATGACTCATACAGGCTGGAGCTGCTAGTGGGAGCTGGAACCATAGAAAAGATATATCCATGTCGGTAACATCCTGTTTCTTGACCAGAGAGGTGGTTACTTGAGTCTGTCCACTTTGTGAGAATTCATTGACCTATGTACACTTTTGTGCACTGTCTTAAGCACACAAAAAATGCTATGTCAAAATCTTTTTATACAAATGGTACTATTTTCCACTCTCTACTCTCATCTAGTTGGTTTTGAGGAGGTGATAAGCAACAGGCAGGATAAGGAGGTCAAAGGAGTTTCAATTTGAGTTCAATTTCAGACACTGGGAGAATTTTCAGAGATAAATGAATTATCTCTTCTTTTTAAAAAACTGATCCTCTTCTTCTCAATGCACATACTTACACTAACACACAAAACAAAACCAACAATAAACGGAAGATACTTCTTAGAGAGAATTACCTTCCTACAAGCTGGTAAGCTTGATGATTCTTAATGCCTTGACAGTGAGAGGGTAACAGGCAGGAAGGCCAGGGGTCTCCAAATGGAGGAAATAGCCTGCAAGTGTCAGACATTTTTATCTCTCTGAAGCGGCAGGAGGAAACAAACTAACAATATTTTTTTCCTTCTCTATACAAATTTAAAGAGAGGTTTCTCTTAAAATACTGTGTTGCCATAATGACACCTGGTTTCACCTGAAGTTAGCTATTCTTGAGCCTAGAGATAATCAATGCCTTTTTCTTATGGAAATGTTTGTCTTAAGCTATGCTAATGTACTACGCCTTTACCCCAAACTCTGTCTCCAAGTCGGTTCCGCCTCTTGGCCCAAAACCTACTTGACAAACCAGTATGTTATACTCAGATATTGTTCCCCTAATCTATGTAAATGAAACTATTTGTATGCTGGTCTGTCCTTCTTTAAGATTCAAGTTAATTATTTTATGGCCCAAGATAAACCATTTGGTGCCATTCTAAATTTTAAGACATTCCTTTCTTTCATTAACAGACTGCTAGTGACTATATAACATCCAGCTGAAGACTAGCAGGGGGGTACTCTTTCTGCCCCCTTCTGATGCCTATGTCAGAAGCTTTCTCTATCTCCTTTATACTTTAATAAAACTTTATTACACAAAAGCTCTGAGCGATCAAGCCTCGTCTCTGGCCCCGGATTGAATTCTTCTCCTCCGGGGGCCAAGAATCCCGGTGCATTCGCGTGATTCAACAACAACCTTTCAACAGTAGTGAGCACTGATAGTGGTTAATGCATATAACTGAGGCATGTAACTACTGGCAACTTAAACTCATCTCCAAGTTTAAAATAGGACCTTATAGGCTTTTAAGAAGGCTCTGACCCTCTCTGCTTCCCTTGTGGCTCAGCTGGTAAAGAATCTGCTCCCAATGTGGGAGACCTGGGTTTGATCCCTGGGTTGGGAAGATCCCCAGGAGAAGGGAAAGGCTACCCACTCCAGTATTCTGGCCTGGAGAATTCCATGGACTGTACAGTCCATGGGGTCACAAAAAGTTGGACATGACTGAGCGACTTTCACTTCACTTGACCCCCTCACTTAGATATGGTAGAAACAAATCCCATCCCAAATTGATTCTCAAAACTAAATATATTTTGAAAATAGTTTAATAGCTAAACATCTAAAATGACAAAGTTTGTCTATTCTTTCTGATGTTCAAGTCTATCTTCTTCTGAACTATTCAGGGTAGTAATGGGCAATGAGTAACACCAACCACAATTTACCACAGTTAGTTAGTAAACTTCAGTTTTTCTCTCTGAAGAAAGGCCTCTTGCCATTCTTATCTCTACCCCAACGGTTAAACCTTTAGAGAAACATGTTTAAAACTGTTCAGCCTTGGACGCAATATTTATCATATTCAGAGGCACTGAAACCAAACAGGTTGAGACAAGCATTGAACAGAGACTTCATGACTTCTGAGCATAGCTTTTAGCCCATTAGAACCATGACAGGAACCCAAGACTCTGCAAACCAGAGAAATAAAGAAGTACAGCAAAAGCATCTACGTGGTTTCCTCAGTGCATGGCCTGTGGGCTTTACAGCCCTGTTCATGGGGCATGTTTATTCTTGGCACTCTGTCCTAACTTAAAATGCATTTTACTTTTTGTTTAAATATAAATTATGTTACTACCAAATTGTTAATAATAATATTACTAGGAACAGATAATACATGCTCAGAGTTTAAAATTTAGATGTGAAGGATATATTGTGAAAGTTAGTTTTCCTCCTCTCCCTGTCCAGGGTCAACCGCCTATCAAGAGACAACCAACGTTATCATTTCTTCTATATCCTTTCTGAGATTCTCTATAAGTATGTAAACATTTATCTCTTTCAACATATGAATATATGTGTATGTGTACACACATTTATACACGTAATTTTGTTGTTGTTCAGTCACCAAGTCATGTCCGACTTTTCGTGACCAGGCTTCCCTGTCGCTCACCATCTCTCAGAGTTTGCCTCAGCTCATGTCCATTGAATTGGTAATGCTATCCAAGCATACATGTAATTTTAAGCAAATTAAAACATACCAAGCATAATGTTCTTTGCCAAACTTAAAAAAAGTAACAGTATATCTTGGAGATTATTCCATATCATCCTTTTAAATGATAGCTTAGTGTCTCATAATTATTTTGACCAGGCCTAGCTATTTACCTTTTTCTAATAAAAATAAGGCCAAAATGAATATCTTGATGCATATGATATTTCTCACATGGAATATATCTGGAGGATAAATTCCTACAATTGGGATTAAAGTGTATGTACATTTTGATAGATATACAAAATTGTTCCCCATAGGGGTTATGCCAAATTTCACTTCTGTGATTCATATATGAGGGTTTGTTTTACCCAAAATAGTTGAGTTCTCACTAGTATCAGTGGTATACTATTGAAATTTCAATTTGTATTTCTCCTTTGAGTGAGGTTAAACATATATTCAAATATTTAATAACCACTTACATTTCCTTTTCTGTAAACTATTAGGTTCCTATATTTTGCCTATTTAAAGGTGGATGTTGATCTTTTTCTTACTGACTTTAGGAGTTAAAAGATTTTAAAGTATGAGCCAAATAGGTTTTGTATGGGTTAGAATGTAAATCAGGTGTCTCTAATATCTTTTCCATGTAAAAAATATATCCCAAGTTCCAAGCACCTCATCTACCAAACAATTAACTTTAATACCTATTTGTGAGTTGGGAGTAGCCTTTCTTTCAGTCCTAATTTTTGCATTTTCAAACTGATTGGAATGTTTTTTATCTGTATTATTTTACGTGCTTATGTAGTGGGGAAACCCTAAAAAGATCAATGATTAGATTAACTCAAACAATAAAATAATTATTTGGCAGAATATAAATAGAAGTCAGTAGCCTTCATGTCCACAAATAACAACTAGTTAAAAGATAGAGAAAAAGTTAAAGAAAGCCCCATTTCAGTAGCAACAGAGAAGATAAAATACTTAGGCATAAATTTAACAAGAGAAGTTCTAAGTCAGTATGAGGAAAATTTTAAAACACTTCTAAAAGACACAAATGTAGACCTTAATAAATGAAGGATAACGTTTTATTTTAGATAGGCAATTTCATATAAAGATTTAAGCTGTCCTTAATTTATAAATTTAATGCAATTCCAATAAAATACCAACAAACAGGTTGATATTAAAGTTTATGTGAAACATGCAGGAATAGTCAGAAAAATATTAAAAATTAAAAGCTCTGAGGAGTCAGTCCCCATAACTCATTAAAACATATTGTAAAGCCTCTATAACTGAATCCGTGTGGTATTGAGTTCATGAGTCAACAGGTAGGACAGAGAAATAGAAAGCCCAGAAATAGACCCACACATAATGTGGATTCTTTATCAGATGAGCCACAAGGGAAGCCTCAAAATACTGGACTGGATAGCCTACCCCTTCTCCAGGGGATCTCCCCAACCCAGAAATCAAACCAGGGTCTCCTGCATTGCAGGCGGATTCTTTACCAGCTGAGCTATCAGGGAAGCCCATATGGAAATTAAGCGTGTAATAAAGTTTGCTTCTCATATCACTGGAACAATGGGGGACTTCTCTATTCTTTTTATGAACAGCGGTGGGAAAACTGAGTAACCATTTGGAAAAAGATAAAATTAGATCCCTATCTCACATCATACACAAACATAAATGCCAGTGGATCAGGGATCTAAATGTAAAAACTGAATACAAGTACTAGAAAAAAATATGAGTGCATTTGACTTTAACATTAGTGTAAGGAAGATCTAACTATGACTCAAATCCAGATGCAATACAACAGGAAAATATTGATAAATTTGTCTGCATAAAAATAACTGGCATGTCAAAAAACACTATAGCAAAATATTTGACAGTGGACAAACTGGGAGAAAATATTTGTGATGTCAATCACAAAGAGGTAATATATCTAATAAAGAACTTTTTAAAATGACAGGGAAATGACCAAAAACCCAATTGAAACTGACATGGACAGTTCACAAAAATAATGTAAAAATGTCCCTTCAACATAAGAAAAGATTTTTAACCTTACTTAATAGAAATACAAAAAAAAAAAACAAACACACACACACTATACTGAGGTACCATTTTTCTTATAAGATTGGCAAAAATTAAAAGTATAGTATTTTTTTAATGACTGGTGATAGTGAAAATTAATACAACCCATATACATACAGAAAAGGGGAAAATAGAATTGGAGGTATTCACTTGAACTCATGGTTTTATATTTATACACATGTATCTATATAACGTATGTATGTAAATACATAAGTGGCAGCTTCCCTGGTGGCTCAGATGGTAAAGAGACTGCCTGTGCTGCAGGAGACTTGGGTTTGATCCCTGGGTCGGGAAGATCTCCTAGAGAAGGAAACGGCAAAGAGGTAATGTATCTAATATATAAAGAACTCTTTAAAATGACGGGGCAATGACCAAACACCCAGTTGAAACTGACGTGGACAGTTCACAAAAATAATGTAATAATGTCCCTTCAACATAAGAAAAGATTTTTAACCTTCCTCATAACAAGAGAAGTACAAAAACAAACACAAACTATACTGAGGTACCATTTTTCTTATTAGATTGGCAAAAATTAAAAGTATAGTATTTTTTTTAATGACTGGTGATAGTGAAAATCAATACAACCCATATACATATGGAAAAGGGGAAAACAGAATTGGAGGTATTCACTACGAACTCATACTTAAGGTGTGTGTATATGTGTACACATGTATGTGGCTTCTATCTTTAGTGAGAGACCCTACAAGCAGTGACAGCTGGTAACAATGGATACACCTACAGCACAGAGCTTGGGTTTTTCAGGTAGGAATACTGGAGTGGGTTGCCAGTTGCCTTCCCCAGGGGATCTTCCTGACCCAGGGATCAAAACCACATTTCCCATGTTTCCTGCCCAGGACTCTGCATTGCAGGCGATTCTTTACTTGCTGAGCCATCAAGGAAGCCCTTCTAGAAGCCATCCTCCACTAAAAGGTATCAGGGTTCCTTGGAGAAGTGGATGTTTCCAGGGTTGGAGAAGGAAGAATATAAGATAAGTCTAGAATATCTTGTACCAAAAAGTAAGGGAGTACTCAAGGATTGAAGAGGACATGCTGAAAGGACACTGGAGCCAGACTGAAGGGATACCCACTGGCCAAATCAGAAGAAATTTGAGCACTGAAATAATTAGAATGTTAATAGCATACTGACTAAAATAAGAATCTATGAGTTCATAGTTATAAATAAATAAATGGGGAAGAACATAAAGTTCTTCCTTACAGTAGAAAGACAACTGGTAATTATAGAAAGAATGATGGAATTAGAAAATCAGCAATAGGCAACCATCCTAATGTTAATTGAAGTAAGAAGCATCGGGGGTATTAAAACTAATAAGCAAATGTTTTAGGAATGACAGAATATACACATATTCTCAAAGTATTTCCCCCCAAATAATTACTAATTACAAAGGGGAAAATAGTAACTTTATAGTGAAGAAATGGCTACCTTAACAAAGTTCTCAAATAATAAAGCAACTCAGCATGTGCTTCTTAGTAAGAAGTATCAAGAATGCAACATCATTTTTTGCAATGTTTCTGCACAAACCCATAACCTGAGTCTAATCATTAGGAAAAAACAGCCTAACTCCAACTAAGAAAATTTATAAAAACTAGCCAGCACTGTACATCACAGGTGTTCAATATACAGATGATTATAAAATTAACTCTCTTTCATTAACTCAGGTGCACATTTCCAGAGCAATATTAACATAAGCTTGTTCCCATCAGGACATGGGAAGGCTCAGTGCAAGTTTAGTAGTTTCCAAGTGGCTCCAGCAATCTAAATGTTCTGTTAGACATATAACGAGATTTTAGAGATTACTACTGTTTCTTTTCCCCTTCCCTTTCCATTCTTCCCCCTTTTTTTTGGCTAAAGTATGAATTTAGAATTAACATCTGATCTACACTCAGGATGGGGAACACATGTATACCTGTGGCGGATTCATTTTTATATTTGGCAAAACTAATACAGTTATGTAAAGTTTAAAAATAAAATAAAATTTAAATTAAAAAAAAATACGAGTTTTTGGTTAGCTTGATAAAATATATTAGCCTATGAATTGTATACACTAAAAATATTGTTTACCACAAAAGCCATTTTGTGATATTGGAATGAACTATGACTTGCATGGGTAGGATAGGTGAGGGGTGGTGGAGCAAGGTTTATCTTGCAATTTCCCAGTGACCTTTCACATATTAAACCAGAGACAGCAAACAGGCCAATGAGTTCTATTTAGCCTGTGCATGGATATTTCTCACAAAGTATGATTATCTCTTGGTAACATAAAATTATTGCCACTACTTAAAGAGATTTTACATAAAATCTGACTTTCCAGATTCTCTTAGAAAAATGCATGATGTGGCAACACAGGCACCACATTCCCATGTGGGAACAATTGACTAAAGCTGATAATTGTCTAGCGAGACATGGTCCCCACTTCCGCACAGCTTCCTACTGTCTAACATACCCCCCTTCATTCATTTTGCCTGTGTGACCCCTACCACTGCCTTAAGGGTTTTTCAAGGAGGCTTCAGGGCTCTAGGTCCCTTACCACCAAAACAGCTTCACTTTAATTAGTTTTATATATTAGCCTCCCAAATAAGATTTCTCTGAAGATTTTCTGCTAACAACAGTTTGAAGATTTAGATTAAATAATAAATTTTAAAACGTAACTTTTGAGCACCTGAAGGTAGAGGAAAGCCACTTTAAATTTTTCTTTAGATAGAATTTATAGATAATCTCGGAGAAGGCAATGGCAACCCACTCCAGTACTCTTGCCTGGAGAATCCCATGGGCGCAGAAGCCTGGTAGGCTGCAGTCCACGGGGTTGCTAAGAGTCGGACACAACTGAGCGACTTCACTTTCACTTTTCACTTTCATGCATTGGAGGAGGAAATGGCAACCCACTCCAGTGTTCTTGCCTGGAGAATCCCAGGGTTGGTGGGGCCTGGTGGGCTGCCGTCTATGGGGTCGTACAGAGTCGGACACAACTGAAGCGACTTAGCAGCAGAGCAGTTGGTCAAAGCTGGAATTGTTCTGCAGATTAGTGGCCACTGTTTGGGCAATTTGATTTCTATCACGTAGGGTAGGCAGGAACAGTTAAGGGGAGAGGGACATGCAAGGCCACTGTGGAAAATTCTCAGTCCTTTAAGGTCTCTTACAGCATCTTTAAATGAAATTGTCAAGCCTTTACATAATGAGACTCAAACAACTCTTCAAAATTATTATCTTTGATATAAAGAAAAACACATTTTTTGCAACTTTCATATTTCTTAGTCAATGACTTCGTGTAGAAAAAAGAAAATGTCATCGATATTATTACTTTATGCCCTGTGAGTAGAAACTAGGAAAATCAATAGAAACTTGCATTATTTAAGCATTAAAATATCCATGGCAAAGAATTTTATCTAAAATAATTTATCAGTGAAATAAAAATTTTAACGATTTTAAAAATTATTACTTTAATGGTAAATTAAAATTTTTCCTGTTTTTTTATTCCACCAGAGATGAAAAGTGGATGTAGCATAAACTAATCTACATCTGCAAAGAAAAAAAAAAATTCTATGTAAGAGGGAAATAGTCTAAAATGTGCTAAAGTATAATTATTTTTTAAAAAAGATAAAAATCACGACCCTTATGCATATATAAAAATGAATACATGTTAAATATCTTATTTAACTCATTAATGAGAAAATTGGTGAAGAGTTAATACCAGTTCAAAGGACAATCCAAGGAACACATCAGGAATATGACATGTGTAAGTGGAGGCAAAACTTCTTTCTATGGTGGTGGCGGTGAGGGTGCCGCTCCACTGGATAGAATTCATTTGCATGTGTGGCTCAGATGGTAAAGAATCTCCCTGCAGTGCAGGAGACTCTGGTTCAATCCCCGGGTCTGGAAGATCCTCTGGAAATGGAAATGGCAACCCACTCTCAGTATTCTCTCCTCGAGAATTCCATGGACAGAGGAGCCTGGCAGGCTATGGGGTGGCAAAGAAACAGGATGGAACAACTAACACACACAATTAGTTTTCATCGCCTATAGCTGGCTGGTTATCTACAACCTATAAAGTTGTAAAATGATGCCCATGGAATCAGATGCAGAAAACTTGCAAGGATGTTGTGCAAAATGTCTTCCCCTACAACTGTTAACAGTTCTTGTCTGTCTCCAGACACAGAGTAGATTGAGTCTTGATGGCAATGGGAATATACTGGTCATAAGGCTAAACTTCCCCATTCAATGAGCACGTGGCTAAGGGAATTTTTCCTTCCATCCACAGATTATTTAAGGCAAATGAGATATTTTATTTCTTTGGTTCACTACCTGATTGTGGGGGAGCCAGCTGGTGGCTCAGACGGTAAAGAATCTGCCTGCAATGCGGGAGACCTGGATTCCATCCCTGGGTTGGGAAAATCCCCAAGAGCAGGGCATGGCAACCCACTCCAGTATTCTTGCCTGGAGAACCCCACTGACAGAGGAGGCTGGCGAGCTGCGGTCCTTGGAGTCGCACAGAGCCAGACACGACTGAGCGATTAAAGCTCAAAGAACAGCTCTTAAAGGGAGCATGAACCAGACAGGTTAATGAGCTGCTCAGCGTTCAAACAGCACCTCAATCAACACCCAGTGTAGCCTAAGTACAACTGCATCTGTAAAACGGCCCCGTGCAGTCGGAGTGTGTATTTGAATTTTTTTTTTTTTTTTTTTGCTGGTGGGGAGGAAGTGGCTTCACAGGAGTGCGCTATTCTTAAATTAATCGGAAACATCCAGACCTCTTGTCTCTTCATCGTTCTCCCACCTGCACGACGCTGGGTTCTTTGGTCAGAAATAATTCTGCTAGAAATGAGTCACGACCTTTAAAACATCATAGCTCAAGATCTGGAGTCAGAACTGAGTGTGAGTTAGGCTCAGCCAACTACAAGCTTGTTTATTGTTTCTTTATGGCGGCGGGGGTGGGGCGGGGGTAATTGTGATTCCTGGCAGCCAGGGTTGTTTCAAGATGTAAAGAAATAAGGGATGTGAAACATGCTTTGTAAGCTGTTTAGAATTAGTAAAAAGAAAAGATCTGCTCTCTTTCAGGGGTGCCACGAGGCATAGCTCTTCCGTGGAAAGATAAGAAATCTTGGCTGCTTTCCAGCACCCACGGAGTTGTCACGGAGCACGGCAGCAGGCACGGCCCGGCTTCTTCCAGGCTGACTCCTCCCCACCGGCCCGCGTCGGAGGCGGCGGGCGCGGGTCTCCCCTGCCCGCGGCCAGCTGGGGGTGAAGTCCCGAGCCGGGGCGGGGCGGGCCCAGGCCGCCCAGTTCCTGCTTCTATAAGCCGTGCCTGGGGCCGGCGGCGCCGCCACAAACGCCGGCACGGCGGGCGGCGCAGGATGGGCGCGCGCGGCGCCGCGAGCCCGCCGCGAGGCCCCGGGCCGCTCCTCCCCGCCATCCTCCCGCTGGGGCTGCTGCTGCTGCCGCTGCCGCCCGCCTCGGGCGCCGGAGCCGGCCGGCCGCCCCACCTCGTCTTCGTGCTGGCGGACGACCTGGGCTGGAACGACGTGGGCTTCCACGGCTCGGCCATCCGCACGCCGCGCCTGGACGCGCTGGCGGCTGGCGGGGTGCTGCTGGACAACTACTACACGCAGCCGCTGTGCACGCCCTCGCGGAGCCAGCTGCTCACCGGCCGCTATCAGGTACGCAGGGCCCCGGGGCCCGCCCGGCCCGCGAGCCTCTTAGAAGTGGGCCCTGGACCCCGAGCGAGCCAGAACAGCCGGCTGCATCCCGGGCCTGACTCTCCAAGGGGCGGCTTCTCTCACGGGCGGCGCCGCGCTCGCTCCTCCCAGGCCCGCAGCCCGCGGAGGTCTCTGCGCATGCCCGGCTCCAGGGCGCGCGCCGCCCGGCTCCAGGGCGCGCGCCGCCCGGCTCCAGGGCGCGCGCCGCCCGGCTCCAGGGCGCGCGCCGCCCGGCTCCAGGGCGCGCGCCGCCCGGCTCCAGGGCGCGCGCCGCCCGGCTCCAGGGCGCGCCCCCCCCCCCCCCCCCCCCCCCAGTCGCGTCTTTCCGCGCCCCACCTGGCCCGGGGGGTTTTCTGCCTTCGGTTTTCGGAAGGTCCCAGGAAGGGGCTTCTGGGCAATGCCAGCTGCGGGGCATTGCGAGTCAGTAGGCAGAAGAGCCGAGTGGACTCTGCTTAGCGGCCTTTAAGTGGGAGGATGGAGAGAGAAGGGAGGGGCCCCCAGGAATGGAGCAGGGGAAGATTGGGAACCAGGAAAGCCGGGGTGGGGGCTAGGCCGGGAGTGGTTAGGCAGGTGGCGGGGGTGGGGAGGTGGACGGGGGGCGCGTTAACAGGGAGGAAGAGTCTGCAGTGGAACCGGTTTTGTTTCCCTGCGAACCCAGCGGTCCTACGTTAGGACTGTCCTACCAAAGGTTTAATTTTTCCAAGTTCTCAGCAGCCCTGGAATGAAAACCAGATTGATATTTCTTGGGCTGATGACTTTCCCCATCCAGGGATCAAACCGGGTCTCCTCCAGGCAGATTCTTTACCGTCTGAGCCACTAGGAAAGCCCCAGACAGCATTTAGAATACCTCTGAGACACTTCTCCATAGAGGTAGGGGAAGGTCAGCGTTACATATAATTTTACTGAAGGCTGGGATGGTGTGTGTGCAGGCAAGCACACGTTTTTGCAGAGGCTTGCTGCTAGTCATGAGTTAATGACTTGAATGCTTTTCTGGATATAAGGAGATATAAGACTTGGGCTGATAAAATCTTCTGAAAATATCTAACTCTCTGAAGGCCTGCTCTGCTAATTTTTCCCAGAGCACAGAGTGCCTTATTGCTAATCTCAACCCTGAACTCCCCTCAGGGGGTGTTGAAGGTCAGCAGCTGTAGTGGCTTGTGACCCAACCCTTGTGGAGGCAGATGGCAAGTGCCAGTTCTTAGCTGGCAGAATCACATAGCTAGAAAGTGGTAAAAAGGGGTTGTGTGCCTTTCTTGTATCTGCTAGTCATCTCAGGCCTCTAAAATTGGATTTTTTTCTTAACCTGAATAAGATTGACATTTTGTGTTTATGACTATGAAAAATACAATTAACAGGTACTGCTTGAGAGCACAAGCACACCTCCATATGTACTATGTATTCAACAACCCCTTACTGTGAGTCACAGGGATGTGCTTGAACCTTGCCCTCCAAATCTGTGTTCATGTAGCCTTTCACATCAACCCTAGCCTCCTGTCCTGAGATCAAGGGAAGGGAAGGGTTCACTTACAGTAAAGGTTTGCATAGTGGTCTGAGACTTTTAGAAACAGAAAAGTTAAGACTTAAATGCAACTCAAGGTTTGCAGTGGAGGTAGAGGATGGTTCCCTTCACCATCAGCCCTAAATACTTTCCACAGCTCTGACTGGCTGCTAAGTGGACTCAGGAATCTCGGCTCTAATGCAGATATCACCCTGAACCCTTTGTAGGAGTAAAAGTGCATCTGAGTAAAGAGGGGATCGAAGGGAAGACATAGTCTACCCAAATGGTTCTACATTTGATCTGAAATAAGAAAACTGAACTCAAATTGCAGAAGAATGGGAGGGTCATTTATTTCTCCGACTTCCTCCCTTCCAACAGTCTTGAACAGGAAAGCAAATACCACACTTTAAAAATTTGTTCATATAACTGACTGCGTTTGCCCCTGAGCATTCTCCCTGATAAGTTACCAACATTTTATCTTCGGGGGGAAAACAAATTTGAGTGTTTAGACTACCCTGAGTAGTGAAAGAAGGGTAAAGGCTGCTTACTCCAAAAGAGTTTAGAGACCACTCACTGAAGCAACTAGCCTCCCCAAACATTTTGCTTGACTTTTCTCCCCTGTTTTATTCTGACTTCAAGAGACTCAATTAGAAATTATCTTGGGTTAGTAAGCATCTTTTTTTAAAATTATTTATTTTAATTGGAGGCTGATTACTTTACAATATTGTGGTGGTTTTAGCCAAATATGGAGAAGCTCTATACAGTCAGCAAAAACAAGACCAGGAGCTGACTGTGGCTCAGACCATGAACTCCTTATTGCCAAATTCAGACATAAATCGAAGAAAGTGGGGAAAACCACTACACCATTCACATATGACCTAAATCAAATCCCTTATGATTATACAGTGGAAGTGAGAAATAGATTTAAGGGACTAGATCCAATAGACAGAGTGCCTGATTATCTATGAACAGAGGTTCGTGACATTGTACAGGAGACATGGATCAAGACCATCCCCAAGAAAAAGAAATGCAAAAAGGCAAAATGTCTGAGGAGGGCTTGCAAAAGCTGTGAAAAGAAGAGAAGCAAAAAATAAAGGAGAAAAGGAAAGATATAAGCATCCGAATGCAGAGTTCCAAAGAATAGCAAGAAGAGATAAGAAAGCCTTCCTCAGAGATCAATGCAAAGAAATAGAGAAAAACAATAGAATGGGAAAAACTAGAGATCTCTTCAAGAAAATTAGAGATGCCAAGGGAACATTTCATGCAAAGATGGGCTCGATAAAGGACAGAAATGGTATGGACCTAACCGAAGCAGAAGATATTAAGAAGAGGTGGCAAGAATACACAGAAGAACTGTCCAAAAAAGATCTTCACGACCAAGATAATCACGATGGTGTGATACACACCTAGAGCCAGACATCCTGGAATGTGAAGTCAAGTGGGCCTTAGGAAGCATCACTACAAACAAAGCTAGTGGAGGTGATGGAATTCCAGTTGAGCTATTTCAAATCCTGAAAGATGATGCTGTGAAAGTGCTGCACTCAATATGTCAGCAAATTTGGAAAACTCAGCAGTGGCCACAGGACTGGAAAAGATCAGTTTTCATTCTAATCCCAAAGAAAGGCAATACCAAAGAATGCTCAAACTACCACACAATTGCATTCATCTCACACACTAGTAAAGTAATGCTCAAAATTCTCCAAACCAGGCTTAAGCAATATGTGAACTGTACTTCCAGATATTCAAGCTGGTTTTAGAAAAGGCAGAGGAACCAGAGATCAAATTGCCAACATCCGCTGAATCATGGAAAAAGCAAGAGAGTTCCAGAAAAACATCTATGTCTGATTCATTGACTATGCCAAAGCCTTTGACTGTGTGGATCACAATAAACTATGGAAATTCTTCAATAGATGAAGACTGACCTGCCTCTTGAGAAACCTGTATGCAGATCAGGAAGAAACAGTTGGAACTGGACATGGAGCTACAGACTGGTTCCAAATAGAGAAAGGAGTACGTCAAGGCTGTATATTGTCACCCTGCTTACTTAACTTATGTGCAGAGTACATCATGAGAAACGCTGGGCTGAAAGAAGCACAAGCTGGAATCAAGATTGCCAGGAGAAATACCAATAACCTCAGATATGCAGATGACACCACCCTTATGGCAGAAAGTGAAGAAGAACTAAAGAGCCTCTTGATGAAAGGGAAAGAGGAGAGTGAAAAAGTTGGCTTAAAGCTCAACATTCAGAAAACGAAGATCATGGCATCTGGTCCCATCACTTCATGGGAAATAGATGGGGAAACAGTGGAAACAGTGTCAGACTTTATTTTTTTAGGCTCCAAAATCACTGCAGATGGTGATTGCAGCCATGAAATTAAAAGATGCTTACTCCTTGGAAGGAAAGTTATGACCAACCTAGACAGCATATTAAAAAGCAGAGACATTACTTTGTCAACAAACGTCCATCTACTCAGGGCTATGGTTTTTCCAGTAGTCATGTATGGATGTGAGAGTTGGACTATAAAGAAAGCTGAGTGCAGAAGAATTGATGCTTTTGAATTGTGGTGTTGGAGAAGACTCTTGAGAGTCCCTTGGACTACAAGGAGATCCAACCAGTCCATCCTAAAGGAGATCAGCCCTGGGTGTTCTTTGGAAGGAGTGATGTTGAAGCTGAAACTCCAATACTTTGGCCACCTGAGGCGAAGAGTTGACTCATTGGAGAAGACCCTGATGCTGGAAAAGATTAAGGGCAAGAAAAGAAGGGGATGACAGAGGATGAGATGGTTGGATGGTATCACCAACTCAATGTACATGAGTTTGGGTGAACTCTGAGAGTTGGTGATGGACAGGGAGGCCTGGCATGCTGTGGTTCATGGGGTCTCAAAGAGTTGGACACGACTGAGCGACTGAACTGAGCTGACATGAATCAGCCAGGTGTACATGTGTCCCCCATCCCGAGCCCCCCTCCCGCCTCCGTACCCATCCCATCCCTTTGGGTTGTCCCAGTGTACTGGCTTTAAGTGCCCTGTTTCATGCACTAAACTTGGACTAGGGATCTATTTCACATATGGTATATACATGTTCGTAGTGATGCTTTCTAAGGCCCATTTGACTTCACATTCCAGGATGTCTGGCTCTAGGTGAGTGATCACACCATCGTGATTATCTTGGTCGTGAAGCTCTTTTTTGTACAGTCCTTCTGTGTATTCTTGCCACCTCTTCTTAATATCTTCTGCTTCTGTTAGGTCCCTACCATTTCTGTCCTTTATCGAGCCCATCTTTGCATGAAATGTTCCCTTGGCATCTCTAATTTTCTTGAAGAGATCTCTAGTCTTTCCCATTCTGTTGTTTTCCTCTATTTCTTTGCATTGATCTCTGAGGAAGGCTTTCTTAGCTCTCCTTGCTATTCTTTGGAACTCTGCATTCATATGTTTATATCTTTCCTTTTCTCCTTTGCTTTTCGCTTCTCTTCTTTTCACAGCTATTTGTAAGGCCTCCTCAAGCAGCCATTTTGCTTTTTTGCATTTCTTTTTCTTGGGGATGGTCTTGATTCCTGTCTCCTGTATAGTGTCATGAACCTCCGTCCATAGTTCATCAGGCACTCTGTCTATTGGATCTAGTCCCTTAAATCTATTTCTCACTTCCACTGTATAATCATAAGGGATTTGATTTAGGTCATACGTGAATGGTCTAGTGGTTTTCTCTACTTTATTCAATTTAAGTCTGAATTTGGCAATAAGGAGCTCATGATCTGAGCCACAGTCAGCTCCCGGTCTTGTTTTTGCTGACTGTATAGAGCTTCTCTATCTTTGGCTGCAAAGAATATAATCAATCTGATTTCGGTGTTGACCATCTGGTGATGTCCATCTGTAGAGTCTTCTCTTGAGTTGTTGGAAGAGGATGTTTGCTATGACCAGTGCATTCTCTTTGCAAAACTCTATTAGCCTTTGCCCTGCTTCATTCCGTATTCCAAGGCCAAATTTGCCTGTTACTCCAGGTGTTTCTTGACTTCCTACTTTTGCATTCCAGTCCCCTATAATGAAAAGGACATCTTTTTTGGGTGTTAGTTCTAAAAGGTCTTGTAGGTCTTCATAGAACCGTTCAACTTCAGCTTCTTCAGCATTATTGATTGGGGCGTAGGCTTGGATTACTGTGATATTGAATGGTTTGCCTTGGAAACAAACAGAGATCATTCTGTCATTTTTGAGATTGTATCCAAGTACTGCATTTCAGACTCTCTTGTTGACCATGATGGCTACTCCATTTCTTCTAAGGGATTCCTGCCTGCAGTAGTAGATATAATGGTCATCTGAGTTAAATTCACCCATCCCAGTGCATTTTAGTTCGCTGATTCCTAGAATGTTGACGTTCACTCTTGCCGTCTCCCATTTGACCACTTCCAATTTTCCTTGATTCATGGCCCTAACATTCCAGGTTCCTATGCAATATTGCTCTTTACAGCATTGGACCTTGCTTCTATCACCAGTCACATCCACAACTGGGTATTGTTTTTGCTTTGGCTCCATCCCTTCATTCTTTCTGGAGTTATTTCTCCACTCATCTCCAGTAGCATATTGGGCATCTACCGTCCCGGGGAGTTCCTCTTTCAGTATCCTATCATTTTGCCTTTTCATACTGTTCATGGGGTTCTCAAGGCAAGAATACTGAAGTGGTTTGCCATTCCCTTCTCCAGTGGACCACATTCTGTCAGACCTCTCCACCATGACCCACCCGTCTTGTGTGGCCCCACAGGGCATGGCTTAGTTTCATTGAGTTAGACAAGGCTGTGGTCGTAGTGTGATTAGATTGGCTAGTTTTCTGTGATTGTGGTTTCAGTGTGTCTGCCTTTTGATGCCCTCTCGAAATGCCTACTGTCTTACTTGGGTTTCTCTTACCTTGGACGTGGGGTATCTCTTCACGGCTGCTCCAGCAAAGTGCAGCTGCTGCTCCTTACCTTGGACAAGGGGTATCTCCTCACAGCCGCCCCTCCTGACCTTGAACGTGGAGTAGCTCCTCTAGGCCCTCCTGTGCCCACACAGCTGCTGCTTCTTGGACATGGGGTAGCTCCTCTCAGCCGCCGCCCCTGACCTCAGATGTGGGGTAGCTCCTCTAGGCCGCTCCTGTGCTGATGCAGCCTGGCACTCTTGGTTGCTGGCCCTGACCTTGGGTGAGGGGTAGCTCCTCTCAACCATGCTTCTGTGCGGTCCGTCACAGCCAGCGTGCTTCAAGCCTCTTGATGAAAGTGAAAGAGGAGAGAGAAAAAGTTCGCTTAAAGCTCAGCATTCAGAAAACCAAGATCATGGCATCTGGTCCCATTACTTCATGGGAAATAGATGGGGAAACAGTGGAAACAGTTTCAGACTTTATTTTTCTTGGCTCCAAAATCACTACAGATGGTGACTGCAGCCATGAAATTAAAAGACACTCCTTGGAAGGAAAGTTATGACCAACCTGGATAGTATATTGAAAAGCAGAGATATTGCCAACAAAGATCCGTCTAGTCAAGGCTATGGTTTTTCCAGTGGTCATGTATGGATGTGAAAGTTGGACTGTGAAGAAAGCTGAGCACCGAAGAATTGATGGTTTTGAACTGTGGTGTTGGAGAAGACTCTTGAGAATCCCTTGGACTGCAAGGAGATCCAACCAGTCCATTCTGAAGGAGATCAGTCCTGGGTGTTCATTGGAAGGACTGATGCTGAAGCTGAAAGTCCAATACTTTGGCCACCTGAGGCGAAGAGTTGACTCATTGGAAAAGACCCTGATGCTGGAAGGGATTGGGGGCAAGAGGAGAAGGGGACGACAGAGGATGAGATGGCTGGATGGCATCACTGACTCAATGGTCATGAGTTTGAGTGAACTCCAGGAGTTGGTGATGGACAGGGAGGCCTGGTGTGCTGTGATTCATGGGGTCGCAGAGTTGGACATGACTGAGCGACTGAACTGAACTGAATATACATGTTTCAGTGCTATTCTCTCAAATCATCCCACCCTTGCCTTCTCCCACAGAGTCCAAAAGTCTGTTCTTTATATATATCTATGTCTCTTTTGCTGTTTTGCGTATAGGGTCGTCATTACCATCTTTCTAAATTCCCTATAAATGCATTAATATATTGTATTGGTGTTTTTCTTTCTTACCTCACTCTGTATAATAGGCTCCTGTTTCATCCACCTCATTAGAACTGATTCAAATGCATTCTTTTTAATGGCTGAGTAATACTCCATTGTGTATATGTACCACAGCTTTCTTATCCATTCGTCTGCTAATAGACATCTAGGTTGCTTCCATGTCCTGGCTATTGTAAACAGTGCTGTGATGAACATTGGGGTACACGTGTCTCTTTCAATTCTGGTTTTCTCAGTGTGTTTGCCCAGCAGTGGGATTGCTTGGTCATATGGCAGTTCCGTGTTCAGTTTTTTAAGGAATCTCCACACTGTTCTCCATAGTGGCTGTACTAGTTTTCATTCCCACCAAGAGTGTAAGAGGGTTCCCTTTCTCCACCTCCTCTCCAGCATTTATTGCTTGTGGACTTTTGTATAGCAGCCATTCTGACCAGTGTGAGATGAAACTTCATTGTGGTTTTGATTTGCATTTCTCTGATAATGAGTGATGTGGAGCATCTTTTCATGTGTTTGTTAGCCATCTGTATGTCTTCTTTGGAGAAATGTCTGTTTAGTTCCTTGGCCCATTTTTTGATTGGGTCATTTATTTTACTGGTATTGAGCCGCATGAGCTGTTTGTGTATTTTTGAGATTAATTCTTTGTTGGTTGCTTCGTTTGCTATTATTTTCTCATACTCTGAAGGTTGTCTTTTCACCTTGCTTATAGTTTCCTTTGTTGTGCAAAAGGTTTTAAGTTTAGTTAGGTCCCATTTGTTTATTTTTGCTTTTATTTCCATTACTCTGGGAGGTGGGTCATAGAAGATCTTGCTGTGATTTGTCAGAGAGTGTTTTGCCTATGTTTTCCTCTAGGAGTTTTGTAGCTTCTGGTCTTACATTTAGATCTTTAATCCATGTTGAGTTTATTTTTGTGTATGGTGTTAGAAAATGTTCTAGTTTCATTCTTTTACAAGTGGTTGACTGGTTTTCCCAGCATCACTTGTTAAAAGAGATTGTCTTTTCTCCATTGTATATTCTTGCCTCCTTTGTCAAAGATAAGGTGTCCATGCTGCTGCTGCTAGGTCGCTTCAGTCAGGTCCGACTCTGTGCGACCCCATAGACGGCAGCCCACCAGGCTCCCCCATCCCTGGGGTTCTCCAGGCAAGAACACTGTAATGGGTTGCCATTTCCTTCTCCAATGCATCAAAGTGAAAACTGAAAGTGAAGTCACTCAGTCGTATCCGACTTGTAGCGACCCCATGAACTGTAGCCTGCCAGGTTTCTCCATCCATGGGATTTTCCAGGCAAGAGTACTGGAGTGGGTTGCCACTGCCTTCTCCATAGGTGCTAGGATTTATCTCTGGGCTTTCTATTTTGTTCCATTGATCTATATTTCTGTCTTTGTGCCAGTACCATACTGTCTTGATGACTGTACCTTTGTAGTATAGTCTGAAGTGAGGCAGGTTGATTCCTCCAGTTCCATTCTTGTTTCTCAAGATTGCTTTGGCTATTTGAGGTTTTTTGTATTTCCGTACAAATTGTGAAATTATTTGTTCTAGTTCTGTGAAAAATGCTGTTGGTAGCTTGATAGGGATTGCATTGAATCTATAGATTAGCAAGCATCTTCTTTTAAAAGAGTCAATATTTCTGGGCGAGCCAAGGAGCTTCACTGGCCTCAGATTCTATATTCTGGTACCATTCTAAGCATTTCACATGTGTTAATTCATTTAAGTCTTACAGCAACCCAATGAAATAGGTCCTACTTTATCATCCCTATTTGATAACAAGGAAAACGATGAGGTGGTTAAGAAACTTGCTCAAGGTCATGGGGCTGGTAAGCTGTGGATCTGTAAATCAGGATTTGCCCCAGGCAGTATAGTCTGTAACCATTACACTATCTTGCCTACTCAGACTTATTTAAAAATATCATTGCAAGAGCTGCTTCAGATTTACTAAATAATCTCCTTTATTTTTTAACATTTAGGTCATTCCTAAACAACTTGATGAGAAAAACTAACCCACTGCATTTCAAGTTAGGAATTCCCTATGTTAAAAAGTGAAAATGGTGAGAAAGGTTTTATTTCAAAATGAGTCATGTGTTTTGCATAATTTTAGACAATAAAATGAGGAAATTTGTTGACTCTTTCAAAACTAGATACTTGAAAGAACTGCTTAGTGGTCTTATCTGTGAACTTAGCACAGATAGAGATTCCCCCTTCCTTAATCATCAAGCTTTAGATTAGAAAAGTGCAAAGTGCTAAACAAGTTTTGAGTGATTTAACTTTGTATTCCCAAGAAATGCTGAGTTTTCGGTTTTTAATTTATATTTACTGAAGAGGACTAGTAGAATTTTGAGATGTGGGTTTCAGTCTTTGCCATGTCAGCCTTCAGACTCTGACCTCAAAGCACATGATTTTCCACATCTACAATATATGAGACTTGGAGTGAGCTCTCAGGCTCTTTCTCCAATTAAAATAAATAAATTTAAATGTAAAAAAGAACTCTAAATTTCTTTGATTATAAGACTCTTGTGTTCACTAGAGCAAGTTTCTAACTTCAGAAAAGCATGTATCGTACCCACTATCTCCACCTACTGGTAGAAAGAGAGATTAATCTTGCTCAACAGTGTTTTACACGTTTCAGGAGCTGCTTGCTGTGAGGCTAGGAACTTGTTGAGAAAGGAATGTGAATCCGACCTTTTATTTTGAGACGTTTAATTTGTTCAGGATCCTCACATTTGAAACCTTTACAGCTTGCATACGTTGGTGAAAATTTGCTCAGTTTAGATGGAGGGGAGGGGGAGGTTGATCAGCAGAGGAGCTAAGTAGTTCCTGGTACTCCAGGGACTGGAATTCAGGTCTCTGGCCACTTTGGCTAGTTTTCTTCCTACAGTCTTATGACTCATTCATCCCCTGTTTTAAAAATCTTTGAGAAATCTATATTTTATTTATATTTTGAATAGGAAATCCTATTCTTATTCCCCATATCCTTGCCAACACTGGTATATATTAGATGCTAAACCATCTTCAGATATATGATCTGTGAATATTTTTATCCCTATGTTTATCCTATGACAGTATCACATTATCTCTCTAAGGACAGATGTGTGAGGGTACAAACTTGCAACAGGTAGTAAATAAGATTAGAGATCTAATGCATAGCACAGTGGATACAGACAATAATATTGTATTATAAGCATGAGACTTGCTAGGAGTCTATAAGTTAATGATTCCAACCAGTAAAAGAAGACAATTATATAATATGATAGAAGTGCTAATTATCAGTACAATGGTGATCACATCTTAATGTATAAATGCATCAAATTAATACGTGACACATCTTAAATTTATACAGTGTTATGTGTTGAATATATTTCAATAGAGAACACACATATCCTAAGCTAAGGATTGTGAGTTCATGTCTCACCTGGGGTACCAAAAAAATAAAAAAACACATGTAATAAAGATGTTTATAAAAGTGGGAGAATAAGTAAATAAAAATCCTTCAACTTTTCTAATAGAATTTGTATACCACTTTTAGTTAGAACCAAAGACTTGAAAATCCTGAATTTCCTTATTCTTACAACTTGACTTTATTTGCTACAAAACGTTCATTACATCTCTGCAGTCCCAGTTCAGCGTGGCTGTCTATTCTCAAGTCGACTTCCCCACTTGCCCTGCTTGTCTCTGACCCAGAGAAGCACCCAATGTTGAGCAACTAAATGAATGACTTTGCTAAGCGCTTTAACACTTGTGTGTTTCCTGAAAGAGCTCACTGTCTTAACTGTGTAGGGTTGACAGGTCATTTCTAGTGCCCTGGCTTCCTTTTTAAGAAATTAAAAGGATAAAAGGGTCACAAAACTGGTAAGCCTTTATAGAAGCACTTCCTTCTGGGGGAAAAAAAAAAACAGAGTAACTTTGGTCCTCACCTGGGAACATTCTTACCTTGGGAACTGAGGGGGCCACTGCACCAGCACTCTATAAACCTTGGCAGAGGATAATAGCAATGAAAGATGATGCCAAGGTTTCATTCTTAAGGGACCCATGCCACATTTGTCTTCATCACGTTGATAAGCGGACAAGACACTTTCACGCCTTTTCACTCACACCTGTAGCAGAACCTTGGACAGGAGATCTAGGAAGGAGGCTGTGTGGAAGCATGGGGGGTGATATTTGACTTTGGCTTCTAGTTTGCTTTAAGAATGTGAGCAGGGAGGACCCCACAGCTGCAGGCAGAAGAGGGTGTGGAAAGAGGAAGCAGTTCCTTCTAGGCAGGCTCTCACCTCCCTGCGGCTTTTCCTCACTGCCTCATTCCTCATGTCCTGTCTGCTCAGTCTCTGTCAGCTCTGCGAGTGCATGCCTCTCAGCGTCTCCTGTCCCTGGTCGCCTCTCCCTGACTCTAAGAAGTGGGGCAAAGAGGAGTCAAGAGTTGGAAGAAAGGGGCGGAGTCTCGGGGAAAAGTGGTTACACATTGCCTGCCTGCGCTCAGTCGCTTCATCATGTCCAACTCTTTGCGCTCCTACGGACTAGAGCCCACGAGGCTACTCTGTCCGTGGGATTCTCCAGGCAAGAGCACTGGAGTGGGTTGCTGTGCCCTCCTCCAGGGCATCTTCCCCACCCAGGGATCGAACCCATCATTCTTACATCTCCTGCATTGGCAGGCGGGTTCTTTACCACTAGCGCCACCTGGGAAGCCCAGTCACACATTAGGAGTGTTCATATGACTTACTTCCCTGGTGGCTCAGTTGGTAAAGAATCTACCTGCAATGCAGGAGACCTGGGTTTGATCCATGGGTTGGGAAGATCCCCTGGAGAAGGGAACGGCTACCCACTCCAGTATTCTTGGCTTTCCCTGGTGGCTCAGCTGGTAAAGAATCTGCCTGCAATGAAGGAGACATGGGTTCAATCCCTGGGTTGGGAAGATCACCTGGAGAAGGGAAAGGCTGCCCACTCCAGTATTCTTGCCTGGAGAATTCCATGGACTGCATAGTCCAAAGGGTCGCAAAGAGTCAGACACGACTGAGCGACCCTCACTCACTTATGACTTATTGCCGAGGTATCCAAGGAGTGAGCCATAAGAGGAGAATGTAATCCAGAGGCCACTGGGGCCTCCAAAGAGAAAGCACTTGCTGGTCTTTATTTCTGTGCTCATTTGAGGGGAGGAGTAAAGGATGCATCCGCTTCATACTGACAAACAAGACAGCTGCCCTCTGCAACAAATACATCAGGGCTTCGTTGAAGGAAGGGGAGGGGGGTGAGGAGGGGGGGATGACTTGCTCTGATGGGTCTTTTGTTTTTATTGAAGCCAAGTGTTCTTTCTGAGCCTAGTCTGAGCCGAGAGGCATTTTCCCAAGAGGGAAGGGGCAACTGGAGTCCTTAGTCTGCAAATGTTGAAGATTTCTTTTTTTAATCTAATTTTTACCTTTTTTACTTCCCAAATAATGGGAAAAGAGAGAATAAAAAGTTCGGAGTTGAGTGGAATATGAATCATTAACTTACGGGATTTTTAGGTTGGTTGACACTTGAAGTTTGTTATTCCAAGAATCACTCTGAGCATAAGCTGTTACTGTCTGGTAGCTCTGTTTCCTTATTCATATCACTTTTCTAAAAATTCTTTTTCCTCCATATTGTCCTTCCTTTTCATTCTGGGCTCTCAGCTGGATTTATAATTTAAACAGGAAGGCAGTGAAACAACGTTTGCCTTGTTTATTCCTTTTGCAAACAACATCCCTTTGTGGTTTAGTCAGAGATTTACACTCTTTGCTAATCAACACCAAAATAAATAGATGCTTAAAACTGTCAGTGACGCCAGCCAGTTCTGCAGCCCGAGTTCTGAAGGACTAGGCCAGATGGCAGAGCCAGGCCCCCAACACACATAATGTGTGTTCTGTCACTCTTGGCATCAGCAGTGCGGGCAGCTGACCGCTTTTTAGAAGGCTAACTGGGAGGGAGCAGATTCTCCACTATCCATTTGTTCAGGGATAAACCCTAAGGTGGCACGAGTGGTACTCAGCCATGGTTAAAACCTGTAGTGCTCTGGCCCAGGCCCAGGCTGGCACTTCTGAACTCCTGGCTGGCCCCCAGCATGTTCTGTGATCGTGTTCTGGTCATGAAGCTCTCCGTTAGGCTCCCTGGTGTATAATGTGGAAGAGCAGAGCTGCCCATTTTTTCGGAATTTTCAAGTATTGCAGCAGGAAGTGTTGCCCAAATACAGGGCTGCAATGAGTTCATCGTGCTCAGGTCAGACTGACAGGCGGAATCCTGCTCTGTTCCCCTGGGTGTTATCTCGACACTCTGAAGTTCAGAGAAATAGCGTCCGTTGCCAGTACACACGAATGCCAGTACACTGCCAGTACATGCACGCACATGAAAATTTTGCTTTTCATGTCAAGTTTTGACTTTAGACTTCCACCTTGTTCACCTGCAAAGAGATTTTTGGCTCTTTGAAAATTCATAACTGCATCGTCAAAGTGCTAATTCAATAAAACAAACCAAAAATCCTTCTGTCAAATGGAGAATGGAGTAAGAAATGGCAACCCACTCCAGTATTCTTGCCTGGAAAAGTACCATGGACAGGAAAGCCTGGCAGGCTGCAGTGCTTGGGGTCGCAAAGAGTTGGGCACGACCGAGCATGCACACTCATGCCGTGTATGTAGCAGGGTCTCCCTGGCCCTTGGGAGAGCTTATTACAAGAGTAACTGAAACCCAGTGCTCTGAGCTTCCAAATAGATTGGTAATCGATAGACTGCCTATGAGATTCTGACGTGGGAGCCATCCTCTCTCCTCCCCTTCCAGGAGAGTGTTTTTTTTTTTTTTTTGAATTCTCAAGAGACCACCCTGATAGTATATTCAAGGTCAATAACTTACAGGGTCAAAAACATTTTTACACGCAGCAAAATATGTAAACAAAGATTTCTCATCACTTTTCTCATAGAAAGCACCCAGAGACAAGGCAGATCCTTGACTAACTCTGCAGACTCTTTGCCTTTGTGGAGGGAATCCTTGAGATTCAAGTAAAATCTTAGGAGAAGCTGTTTTTTTGAGGCTTTGTTTAATGAAGACGAGACAGCTACGGAGAGAAAGTAACCTCTTTGGACTCTCCTATACCACCCCACTCCAGTACTCTTGCCTGGAAAATCCCATGGATGGAGGAGCCTGGTGAGCTGCAGTCCATAGGGTCGCTAAGAGTCAGACACGACTGAGTGGCTTCACTTTCACTTTTCACTTTCATGCAATGGAGAAGGAAATGGCAACCCACTCCAGTGTTTTTGCCTGGAGAATCCCAGGGACCGGGGAGCCTGGTAGGCTGCCGTCTCTGGGGTCACACAGAGTCGGACACGACTGAAGCGACTTAGCAGCAGCAGCATACTATCTGTAGGACCCTCTCCATTCAATGCGTACTCTCCAAACACTGAAGGCAGATGTTAGAATGGAATTGTTTTAGATGCTGTTGTGTTGCCAAGGGGATGCTTGTTTTTTCTTTTGATTCTTCTTGGCGCCTTAATACCATCCTGCCCCATGAAGCATGGCGTGGCTCTACAGTTCAGTGCTAAACCCAAGCTCAGTTCTGTGTTTGCCTGTTTACAGCTTCTCTACACACTACAGCTTCCTCGCTTCAAACAGTGTGTGAACAAACCAAAAATATGTTTTTGGCTGGGATCCAGACTTTGGCTTCCGCTCCCCGAGTCATGCCATAAAAATGCTCTGTCGAATAAATTCTCAGGAAGTGAAAAGAACGTTCCCTGCTCCATAGGATTTTAGATAATAGAGGAGGCTTCAGCTGACCACCTGGCGTGGTGCCCATGGCCTTGGAAGAGCAAATCACACAGCATCCCCTGGCAGTGCTTTACAGCGACCGGAGATCAAGTGATGGATGAACTTTCCATTTAAAGAAATTTGCACATAATGTTTATGTCCACTGGGTCTTTTGAACTCCGTAAAATGCTATCTTTCCATATCTTCTGCTGTTGCCAGTTAGTATAGATTATGAAGTTTTTGAAGCCAGGATTAATTTTCCATTGAGTAAACTTCTAGTGTTAACCATGGACTATTATTTGAGGGGTGTGTGTGTGTGCGTGCGTGCGTGCGTGCGTGTGCATGCTTGTGTATGTTTAGAGAGCGATGTTTCCCTTTCCCAGCCTGGATATAGTCACATCCTTATGATTCAGGATCCCAGTTGGAAAGAGATGGCATATTCCAATTAGGACCATTTAGGGAGAGTTTATTCACAAAGGAACTATTTTTATTTTATTTTACTTTTTTAGTTGCAGCATGTGGGATCCAGCTCCTTGACCAGGTGTTGAACCTGGGCCCCCTGACATGGGAACTTGGAGTCTTAACCACTGGACCACCAGGGAGGTCCCAGGGGCTATTTTTAAAAGGTGCGAATGTGTTGGGGAAACAGAAAGAGATAGTGTATGACTCACTGGAGCTATTACTACTCGTAGACCAGAAGGGAAGGAAAGGAAGAGGAGAGACCAGAACCTGGAAACAGAATCCTGTCGAGAAGGCCACTTTCAGAATGGCCTGCAGGATGCAGATAACCTGGCCACTCGGGGTCATTCATCTCTTCCCTCCCTCCAATCCCTGTCTGGGCTCCCCATTGACTGAACCCAGTCAGAACCAGGAGGTGCAGAAGGTTTTTGATTTGGTCCCGGTAGGTTGATTTCCCAGGCTGAAAACAGGACAGAAGGCAAATTGGGAATTTGGAGGGAAAATGAAGGGCATCTGAAACATATCCCAGTGTAGAAGTCCAGTTATTCCTAGGGAGGGCACAAAATCTGAACAGAAAATTTAAACTCACTTTTATTTTTAAATAGCTTTATTGAGGTATAATTGACATGCACTAGATGTTAGTCACTCAGTCGTATCCAACTCTTTGCGACTCCATGGAAAAAAGCAGCCCTTCATGCTCCTCTGTCCATGGAATTCTCCAGGCAAGAATACTGGAGTGGATAGCCATTCCCTTCTTCAGGGGATCTTCCCAACCCAGGGATCGAACCTGGCTTTTCTGCATTGATGCAGATTCTTTACCATCTGAGCTACCAGGGAAGCAATAAACTGCATATAATTCAATTATACAGTTTGGTAAGTTTTGATATGTATATGCCCGTGAAGCCATTATCACACTATCAAGTTAGCAAACATATTATCACCTTCAAAATAAGCTCACTTTAACATTTATGATATTCCACATGGTCCTTTAGGAGGGCATGGAAAGATATCATGAAATCAAGCAATAGCAAATATGTTTCCAAAAGGACTGGCTCTGGACAGGCACACAAAAAATGAAATTCAAGACAATGTCAAAGTTTATGAGAAAGCTATTTAATAGTAAGTAGTTTATAATACATTAAAAAAAATTGAAGGTTTTTGTTTTGTTTTTGTGTTTACTTCATATCTGTTTATTGCCATGAATTTAAAACAAAGCATGTACCTGCTTAAAAATTGAAGACGCCATAGAGCTTATGTTTATGTGGTTATCCCTTTCAAACTTTACCATATTAAAAATTAAAATAAAATTTTAAAATATTTTTTTATTAATTGAAAAATGACAATAATAATTCTATTACATATTAACATACATAGCTTAGGGAAAATAGGCTATTTTGTGTTTTCCAAAACAAAAGAATTATGTAAGAAGAGTGATCATTGTTTTATATTTTTGTATGTTTTCTATGAATAGAAACTAGCTAGTTTATGACATTACATCTGTTTCTGTGTCCAACCAGCGCAATCAAGTTGACCCTTGAACAGCATGAGTTCAAATTGTAAGGGTCCACTTATATGTGGAGTGGATTTTGTTTACTAAATATGTGCTATGATGCTGCATGACCTGTGGTTGGTTAAATCCCTGGATGCAACCGACTGTAAAGTTATACTCAGATTTTCAACTGCACGGAGGTTAGTGCCCCTTCCCCCCAGTTGGTGAAAGATGAACCATATATGGTTTTGGTAAGTTGTTGAAGAACGTCTAGCCTCACATAGACGTATAGTTGGCAAAGGGAGGGTTATTTTAATTGCCTTTTCATATAATTGTAGACATTCTATTTTAATATTACTCCAAGACTCAACACATGATCATTTGTTAAAGTTGGTTGTGTGGTGCTTGTCCCCTAGGCAGACTTGTATGAACCACTCCTAAGCTGTCGGGTGGGTGGCTGTTTTCTTTTTGTAAAGAAAAATTGGTCCCTGTCTTTTGAAATTATGGTTTCTATAAGGCAGAATAAGAAATGCAAATCCTCACCTTCATTATACCCTTTTGAAAACTCAAGACTTGAAAAATTATAGAAGCTCCTTCTGATCAAACGCCAGCTTTTCACATGCATAGGAATTAGAACACTTTTTCCTTGATAGATCCACACTTCATATTACAGCTACCCTTTTGAAGTAGGAAGTGAAAACTTAAGTTAATGGTTTCTAACATAATTCCTGAATAAATATTTGTAGAAACTATCTAACATTTGTTAGAGTGCTTTTATTCATTTCTTTCAAAATCTTATTTATGTCTATTACCTTATTTGAATAAGTGATAAAAATGCCTTTTAGAAATGCCTTAAATTGGTACAGAAACTGAATTAAACATTCAGGTCCACAGATATGTCCAATAAATTAGGCAACCACTTTATCTGCTTGTTTAGAATGTTTCAACATCATTAATCCATAATTTTATGTTTATGTCTTTTAAGATCCACACAGGTTTACAGCATCAAATAATCTGGCCCTGTCAGCCCAGCTGCATTCCTCTGGATGAAAAACTCCTGCCCCAGCTTCTAAAAGAAGCAGGCTACGCTACCCACATGGTTGGAAAGTGGCACCTGGGAATGTACCGGAAAGAATGTCTTCCAACACGCCGAGGATTTGATACCTACTTTGGTAATGGAAATACACATGTTTCTGTACCAACGCAGACCAACTGCAGCTGTCTCATAAAACAATTGAAATGACCAGAAACTTGAAAGCAGAATGCATCAGTCAGTAGCACTGGGGGGCCCCAGACATGGCGGTGCGCTCCGGGCGTGCTGGGACAGCAGTTGCCTCCACCAGGGTTCTGTTCCGCACACGGGGTCCTTGGAAGAGTCTGCTGTCCCCATGTCAGAGGCCTCTGTGCTGTAAGAGAACTCTATGACTGAAAGGGGATACAGACTGATTTTTTGAAAAAAAGTTTCAGGCAAAACTCAATACAAGAATAATTCCTTCACAAAAGTTCAGAATATTCTTTCTCCTCATGAACTGTGTTCAAAGGTTTTGTTTAGTTTTGTTTTTCCTGGAAATAAACAGGTTCTTTTCCATTGGTATCCTTTCCCCATTCTGTGAGATCTCTTTTTGAAATCACTAAATTGGGGAAGATAGAGCAAATAAATAAAATGGGAGGGTAAATAACAAATGTTAATAGAAGAGATAAGAAGTAATAAATATTTTATGGGTGTGATAGCCCTGTAAAAATAAATGTAAAGCCTATAGTTTGTTTTCAAATATGCTCTCTTTAAACCTATTACTGGAGAAGGAAATGGCAACCCACTCCAGTATTTTGCCTGGAGAATCCCAGGGATGGGGAAGCCTGGTGGGCTGCTGTCTCTGGGGTCGCACAGAGTCGGACACGACTGAAGTGACTTAGCAGCAGCAGCAGCAAACCTATTACAAACCATACTGTAACAACCTGTTTATCTGTTTATCTTGCCAGGGGCTATATATCTTTCTATCAAGTTCTTTTCATATTTTGCTTTCTGTCTATCTAGAATATTCTGTTTTATCTGTCTAGCCGTTTAGCTTGCTACCAACTTCCCACTTGTCTCTTCATTTATTTACAACCTGCCATATCCAAAAGAGAACATACACTGAATGTAAATATTTAAGAAATAAATAGAATGAAAAATCAGGGTGAGTAGAAAAAGATGGACTAGTTGCATGGCACTGAATTATTTAAAAACAAAACAAAGCAGAACAGCTGCATGGCTGTAGGTGGACTTCACATTGAACTCTGAGATTTGAGACTTCTTATGTCCAAAGGGAAAAAGAAAAGCAGTCTATAAGAGTCATATTATTTATAAGTTAAATGGAAACCAGATGTTCAGGAAGAGTAAAGCATTTTCTGGCTCTTAGACCTGAGAGAAATTTCTCCTTTGGGAGAAAGTAAGGTGGACAGCATCCTCAGAAACATCATTTTTGTGACAAAATAGTGGTTGTCTTGTAGATGTTTCCTGAAGCATTGTCTTTTATTCAAGCTACAGCCAGAGCACCCGAGTCCCTTTTGGTTAAAGGGTTGATCGAGGGCCATATCAATGCAATCAGAGCTCACAGCTCTGTAGTGCCTTGTTGGAACCAGGGTTAAGGTCGAGATGCAAGGATCCAGACATGCGACTGTGTCCTGTTCCCATCTCAGTTCTCTAGCAGACATTGCTAATCACCGTGCCTTCTTTCTTTCTCTTAAATATGTATTTATTTATTTGGCTGTTCCTGGTCTTAGTTGTGGCATGTGGGGTCTTAGTTCCCCGCATAGGGATTGAACCTGGGTCTCCCTGCATTGGGAGTGCAGAGTCTTAACTGCTAGATCACCAGGGAAATTCCTCATGCATTCTTTCTTAGTGAACCTGGATATATCCTCAGTATCCTTAAAGAGCCATTAAAAAATAGGACTTGGATGTAAGACCTCTTTGTTATCTTGGATATTCTAAAGGAAAAAACAGCCTCTACATCCTTTGACAATTTTCACTCAGGCCTTTGCAAAAAGATGGATCGATACCTATATTCTGGCAATTGGAAGAATTATAGATATTAAATTTTTTTAATTAAAAACCATTTATGAGAAAGAAGCCTAACTGGATTTAGACAAACAGAGTGATACCTCACATTCCTATGGAAGGGAGACTCGCAGACAAGGAGGGCATGACGACCACGAGCTATTATCACTAGGAAGACTTAGATGTCCTGGTAGAAACCAGTCAGATGATTGTGGGCCTGGCTGCTCGTCTCTGTGAGTACACTAAGAACCATTGAATTGTACACTTTATCTGGGAGATTTGTATGGTGTGTGAATTATATCTTAATGAGGCTGTTAAATACAGCAGTCAGAGATTTTAATTGTCCAAAAAGTAGTTTTTCATTTTTCCCAAAAAAGCATCAGCTGCCATCTTCTTTAGGCTCAGCCCCAAAGGTTAAATTTGTGGATTTGGGGTCTCATCCTAAGATGAGAACAGCTCCAAGCGACTGTCCACATGGTTGCATAGGATCAGTTCAGTTCAGTCTGAACAGATCTATTATGTGAATAAAGAGTCTAATTTCTAGAATCCTTTCATCTGTACTAACTTGTTAATATTTACAATTCATACATTTTTTAATCAAATATAGCCTTCGCATGTATCTTCCCAAATGATAGAAAACAGTTTATACTTACAAATAAAGAACCCGAAGTGATTCCTCAAGGTGTTACCAATAACGAATAGTTATTAATATAGAACACCAGTGTCCTGACCCCTTTAATTACCCATATAAAGGCTGAAATTATTTTCATAGATATATTTATTTTTCTACTACATAAATGCAGTTGCTCAGTCGTGTCTGACTCTTTGCGACCCCATGGAGTGCAGCATGCCAGGCTTCCCTGTCCATCACCAACTCCCAGAGCTTGCTCAAACTCATGTCCATTGAGTCGGTGATGCCATCCAACCATCTCATCCTCTGCCATCCCCTTCTCCTCCTGCCTTCAATCTTTCCCAGCATCAGGGTCTTTTCCAGTGAGTCAGTTCTTCCCATCAGGTGGCCAAAGTAGTGGAGCTTCAGCTTCAGCATCAGTGCTTCCAATGAATATTCAGGACTGATTTCCTTTAGGATGGACTGGTTGGTCTCCTTGCAGTCCAAGGGACTCTTAAGAGTCTTCTCTAACACCACAGTTCAAAAACATCATTTCTTCGGCACTCAGCTTTCTTTTTGTTCCTAGTCTCACATCCATACATGACTACTGGAAAAGCCATAGCTTTGACTATTCTGTTGCATATTAATTGACAAATATACTGGCTTTCCCTTTCTGTTATCATGTAGGATAAAAGATTACCATTTAAAGAGTTATCTTGAGACCAAGATATTTGTTATATTCAGGACTTTGAATTTACTGAACCATGGAAAAGGAAGAAATTAATTTTTAAATTAATTTATTTGCTGTGTAAGGTGTGTAAGGCTTTTAATTGTGATTATAGGAAATAATTCAGAGCTGAGGAAAGGGTTAGATCAATTATATCATCTTTAAAGCTTTTTTTAAAAATGTGGGTCATTTTAAAATCTTTATTTGAAAAAAATAAAATCTTTATTGAATTTGTTATGATATTGCTTCTGTTTTATGGTTTGATTTTTTTGGACCCGAGACATGTAGGATCTTAGGTCTCCAACCAGGGATCGAATCTGCGCCCCCTGCGTTGGAAGGCTAAGTCTTAATCACTGGACAGCCAGTGAAGTCTCTCATCTTTATTTTAATATTAATAAGCAGTGTTTGTCAGGAAATAGTTCAGAGTCCAGCACAGTTATTTCTTTTAATAGCTTTATTGAGGTGTAATTCACACACCATGCTGCTGCTGCTGCTAAGTCGCTTCAGTCGTGTCCGACTCTGTGCGACCCCAGACATGGCAGCCCACCCGTCCCTGTGATTCTCCAGGCAAGAACACTGGAGTGGGTTGCCATTTCCTTCTCCAATACATGAAAGTGAAAAGTGAAAGTGAAGTCGCGCAGTCGTGTCTGACTCTTAGCGACCCCATGGACTGCAGCCTACCAGGCTCCTCCGTCCATGGGATTTTCCAGGCAGGAGTACTGGAGTGGGGTGCCATTGCCTTCTCCATCACATACCATAGGTTCTTGCTGGGGTCCAGCCCCGGTGGATCCAGGGAATTTGAAGGGGAGACAGCATCGGCGATCAGGAAACAATTGCTTAATTAAACGTTAATTAAGGATATAAAGAGTGGTTAAATAAGGATAGCTCAGTGAGGAAATTCAGTGGAGAAAAGAGGCTGAATAATTCAACCAGAAGGTGAGAGAAAGAACGACATGGGGAGGCCAAGTTTCGGTGAACAAGGCCCGCACTTTATTTTCCAAAGTAGTTTTTATGCCTTAAGTTGTGCCTAGAGGATAATGGGGGAAGGGGTAGAGTCATGCAGTAAGCCAGGCTTTCTTCCTGCAAACTTATCATATGCAAAAGTTTAGGTGATTTGCATCATCTTCTGGCCCGGAGGCCTGTTAACATTTTAAGACCCTTTCTTCATAAAACTTATTTTTCTCTAAAGGTGGTTAGTCAGGTGCCACCCTCCAAAAGCATTAAAGTTGCATTCCTATAGGGCAAAGGTGTGGTGGGCTATAACAAGAAAAAGAATTAACTCAAGGGTCCAAGATTACAAACATTAAAGCGACTACTTACACCAATTATATTAATCAATACACTGCCAGGGACACAGCAGGTAAGGGATGTGGAAACTTAGCAGCAAACATTGGCCCAGCAAGTGAAAAACCCTTCACCAATACAATTTCTAATCAATCTTTTAACTGCTCAAAGGAATCTGTATTCAGACAGTTTAGAACATCTCATGCCTCTCACAGTTGGGAGGCTCTGAACAATCACATGTGGCAGGAAAGACCTATTCAGGCAGGCTAGAGGACTTCCAAAGGAGTTTGTAGGTTGAAACACTATCACACCCAGGAACTTTATTAACTGGAGCTGTAAGTTAACTCTTTTTTTCAGAGAGAGGTAATGGGGGACAGCACCCCCCCCCCCGTAAAGTCAGAGGTGTAGGTGAGAGCACAAAGCAGAAAGGAGGCAGACTCTGGTTTTGGGGGTAGATGCTCGAGAATTTCCAGGGGGACTCCTGAGGCTCGATCCCACCTTTGCGTGTGCCGAGCCTCCTTCCTCATGACCTTTGCCACGGGCGGAGCTCCTGCTCCCGGCAGGTTCACTCAATAGAAGTGTACAATTCATTGATCTTTAATAAATTCACAGGGCTGTGCCGCTCTCATTACAGTCCAGATGAAGAACATTTCTATCATGCCTCCCCCGACAAAGAAAACCCATACCAGTTATCAGTCACGCACATTTCCCCCAACCCTGAGAGCCCTAGGCAACCACTAACCTACTTTCTGTCTGTATAGATTTGCCTATTCTGAATGTTTCATAGAAATAGAATCCCACAACATGCAGTGCAACTTATTTTAATATTTTTGGAAAATATGGAACATTTGCAGAAACAAGTCAAGTTGAGAAAACCCGTTTTCTCCTGTGTGTAAGTCTAAGTTGTGGGATAGATGTCATTTAAATTTGGAACAAAATTGGGGTCACTGTAGGTAGAAAAATCTAATTTCAGTGCTGTACATTAGTTTGCTCTTTTGGTTCTGTTCTGTTTAGAGATCCTCCGTTTAGAAAAGTTTGTGTCTCTCACCAGTGGGTGTCAGCATCTGACTAAAGATGGTTCCTCCAAGAGCTCCTTCTATACATAACCTTGAAGCCAGTAGGCCAAGGTCAATATCAATGTTATTTGAATCCTGCATTCATTTACGTGATCACCTCAGAGTAAAAACTTGTAACAAATCACATTAACCGCATGCTATTTTAGCCGTTAGATAGCTTTAAATGATTAAGGTGTCATCACCTTTGCTGAATGTAACCTCTGATTTTTAAAACCATATTTACTTGCAATCACTCACTTTGAGAGTTACACAATAGAGCTTACGTTCTAAAGATTGAAGGATGGATTTTGATTTTTTTTACAATAACATTTTAATGCCTTATGCTGGCAAATATAGAGATGTTAAAAACGGTGCTCTGATTAGCCTTGTCATTTGATTAGCCTTGTCATGGGTAATCAATTGCATTAAGCAATTAAATGCTGCAGCCTCCATTTGTTTAACAAGTTTTATGCTATGCTGACTACTTCTATCTCCCATCTCCGTTGTAGGATATCTTCTAGGCAGTGAAGATTACTACTCCCATGAGCGCTGCACCTTAATTGATGCTCTGAATGTCACACGATGTGCTCTTGATTTCCGAGATGGTGAAGAAGTTGCAACAGGATATAAAAATATGTATTCAACAAACGTATTTACTGAAAGGGCTACAACCCTCATAACCAACCACCCACCAGAGAAGGTAAATCTTGCTTCTTTATTGATTTCAAAGTCCCGTGAAGATAGCATCTCTGCTCAGGTGAACATAGGAAGAGGCCCCTGTCTTTTAGGAAACAATCTAATAAGTTCTAGGTTGGTAAAGAACATGACTGCAATGTTCAACCTGGGTACAATCACCGGGTCGGAAAGATCCCCTGGAAGAGGAAATGGCAACCCACTCCAGTTTTCTTGCCTGGAGAATTCCATGGACAGAGAAGCAGAGCAGGCTACAGTCCATGGGATGGCAAAGAGTTGGACCTGACTGTGTGACTGACTTTCACTTTTTTTTTTCACTTTCAAATGTTAGAGTACATTAGTATCAGCCTGGGAAGCTTGTTAGAAATACAAATTCCTGGAGCTCACTTCTAAAAGTCTGATTCATTAGGTCTGGGGAAAAATCTGTCAATATTTTAAAGAAGCTCTTTAAGGGTGATTCTGTTGCAGGTGGTCCCCAGATCACACTTTGAGGAATGCTGTGAGTATAGTGTTTTGGTACCAATAGAGTTTTACTGTTTTAGTGTGTTATGTGCCTGAATTGACTTTATTTTTAAAAATAAAGTTCACTTTATTTTTAAAAAGATAGGCTTATGTGCAAAATGAGGTGTTATTATGACAGAATTTCTGTTAGAGACCCACAAACTTTAGATTCAGGGCAAGTTCCCTACCTTTGTATTTCCCAACCCCCCAAGAATTATCTTGGCTATTCTAGATATTCTGTATCCCCTTGTTAGTTTCAGAATGAGGTGGCCAGTTTCTACCAAAAAAAAAAGAGGGGTCTGCTTGGGTTTGGATCTCATTGAATCAGTAGACCAACTTGAGGATAACAGACATGTTAACAATATTGAGTCTTCTAATCTAGAAGCATGGTACATGAATGAGCCTGTTTTTCACATTGACTATACTGAAGCTATTTGTATATGTCATGTGCTTAAATCTTTTGATTTACTTACAGGGAAAAATAGAAAAGAGTCTGACTAGCCTTAACATTTTTGCTTTTTGTCAAACTAAAGTTAACCTCCTGAGGTGAAGTTTAAGCTAAATTCCATAGATGTAGCTTATAAATGCCTTTAAAATTGGGTCAGATGCTTGTGTTGTCAGATGTTAGGCTCAAAATATGGCTTCATTAAGAACTGTATTAACATGCCCTCAAAATTAGAACTTCACACAGTAGATTACAAAATGTGTACTGTTATCTGGTTTTTCTGATTGCCTGCACTTTGCCTCGTTGGCAGTTACTGAAGGTTCTCAATATGGATCACAGTTTGTTTACCTGTTCAGTCTTGGTACCTGGCTGCTGACTCCCCTTCTGGCCTTGTTTTCTTCCTGGCTCTGTCTTTGTCTCCTCTAGCTCAGTATCGAGTATCTTTCTTGATATCTGTCCTCAGCCTTGCCCCACTTTTGAGTTTTTTTATTATTCTTTCACGCTGGCCACTCGGAGTGGCCATGCTTCCTGTGGATGATGGGAGAAACGGGAACATTCTATCAAACATGTAGACATATGCATATTTAAACTCTAGGTCTATACCAATATTCAGATAGTTGGAAAGATAACTGCTAGATAATTGGCTTCAGTTCTTAGTTTTCTTTGGTATGCTTGGCATGTTGTATATATGGTTGAAGATTGAAAGAATGAGCTAAAGTCTTGAGGGAACTGTGGTCCTTGTCTTGTCTTTTGAGGTTTGAGGTGGGGCATTATTTTACAGATAAGCCAACTGGCTTTGAGAAGTGAGGGAACTTGTTCAAGGTCACAGAGTTAGAACTTAAAACCCTGGTGTTTAACTCGAGAGCTCAGAGCAATGACAGTCCTCCGAGGTTCACAGTTCAGATTCCAGACCAGAGGTGACAAGACCCAGTGTGATTCAGCCTGATGGTTCCAACATACAGTGCATTAACAGTGTGCTGGGATCCTCTGGAAGGCTTGGAAGAAGTACCACAGTTCCAAATACTGTGATTTACTGGGCTGGGGTGGGAGCCTATCAGTTACTTTCCTTCCACCCCCAGCTCCCATCAGTGGTTCTGCCATGACGTCTCTGTTGATTGCCCCTAAGCACAGGGGGGCAGGCAGAAGCCAGCTGCCCTCTACAGGTTCACAGTATGTCGCTACTTTAACGGTGTAACAATTACAATATGCCTACAGTAAAAATTAGTTCCCATGAAGGAACAATAGAGTGTTCTCTCCCAGCGCCCATAACAGTAAGCAGACAAGAGGAAGCACCTGGGCTGAAAGCGTTCCTGGTGGGTGGGCTGTCTTAACTGGTGCTGTGGGCGAAGGCTCAGGAGCAGAGGGAGACTAGAGGTGCTGAGAGCTCACGAGCCATGCAAACTGGTGTGTGATGAGTCCGGTGCTGCTTATGGCAGCATTATGGAAATTGCCAGGTGAGAGGTGGTCCTTTTCCTACAATGACTGAAATATTCCGAAGCAGTATCCAGCCTTTTTGGGATCCTCATAGTCAAGTGTGAAGCGCAGAAACAAAGGAATAAAATAATCAATAGCTGAGTAGTAGCCCCCAAAAGTTTAAGACATAAAATGCAGGTGTTTACATTTTCCACTCTCAATAAAAGGATGCAGCCCACCAGGTCCAGGATTTTCATTGTTTTATTCTAACATTGAATCTAATCCTGTGCTAATTTCTCTGTGCTATCTACAGACTGCAACATGGACAACTTGCTCTAAGATGGAAATCGTTAAAGAAATACAAAGTGTCCGCAAGCTGACTTAAAAATGTGTCTATTTTAAAGAGCCCTTGAGGAGAAAAGAGCATCTGGAGCTATTTTATAACAGAAACATGGTGTTGGAATCAGGGAGAAATTGCTAATAACCATTGCACAGTGCTGGGAGGGAATGTCATTTTTTTTTTTTCCCCTGCAGGATAATTCCCTTAGTACTAACACTACAACGTGAAAGTAACACATTCACAAAATATCATTTTGTTAAAAATAGCCCCCCCAAACTTTGCAGAATAAAAATAAATGTTTTCTCACACACCTCATCTACTAGCAGTTTCTTAAAGCAAATGTGAATTTCTAGTGGTAGACACTCACTTTTTCCTGCCACAGTTTGGGAGGAAATGTCTTACTTTGAAAGTCAAAGAATAACACTTTAAAAACGTATCATATGCTTTTTAAAAAGTGATACTTTAAATTAGAAAAATATACTAAAGAAATGAAAATAAGGCTTTCTTCCTCACTGAAATTAGCATAATGAGAAACAGAAATGAATCCTTAGCACCATTTTAATATGCTAATAACTTTAGGCAATTATGTCATGCTGCTGCTGCTGCTGCTAAGTCGCTTCAGTTGTGTCCGACTCTGTGCGACCCCAGAGACGGCAGCCCACCAGGCTCCTCTGTCCCTGGGATTCTCCAGGCAAGAACACTGGAGTGGGTTGCCATTTCCTTCTCCAATGCACGAAAGTGAAAAGTGAAAGTGAAGTCGCTCAGTCGTGTCTGACTCTTAGCGACCCCATGGACTACAGCCTACCAGGCTCCTCCGTCCATGGGATTTTCCAGGCAAGAGTACTGGAGTGGGTACTGTTACTTAATACCTAAACATCGGGTGATGATTCACATTTAGGATACCAATTTATAGACCTAAGAAACCCGAAAAGGGTACAGATTCTTTACCACTGAGCTACCAGGGGAGCCCATGCAATATTGGATGGAAATACTCTAAACTGTGGTCCCTTGGGCCTCTCCTCATTAAATGGGCTACCCTGTTTATCATTCTGCCTCCTGGTGACCCAGAGACATAGTGATGTGTGCAAGGCTGCTTGCCAACACACTGAATGGTCCTAGATCACTGCTGATGAAATGGGGAAAAAACAACTTCTTTTGTTCAAGGACCACCTTTATCTTTACTCATTAGTTAAGAAGATCTAGCTGACAAGTGGTGTGTGTGTGTGTGTATGTGCATGCGTGCGTGTTCAGTTGCCCAATTGTATCCTAATCTTTGTGACCCCATGGATTGTAACCCACCGGGCTCCTCTGTTCATGGAATTTTCCAGGCAAGAACACTGGAATGGGTTGCCATTTCCTACTCCAGGGGATCTTGGATGAGGGATCAAACCCTCATCTCTTGCATCTCCCGGATAGGCAGGCAGATTCTTTACTGCTGCGCCACCTGGGAAGTGCAGTTGGTAGGTAATGGGGGGCTTTGCAGGGCTTATAACAGTCACAGGCCAAGGCAGAGTGCATCTCCCAGGGGTTGTTTTCACTTTTTTGTCTCAGATTTGTCTCTTCTGTTTGAACTAACAGGAGCCTGACCACTGGGAAAATAGGGAAATAGTTGTAGTTTCATCATTTTAATCCCTTAAGAGCAGTGGCCATGTCTTTAGCCACTAAGAAATAATTATGGGAAAGACTTTAGGTAATTTTTTGCTACATTTTACCAAGTGAGCAGAATGATTTCCATTCTGGCTATTTATAAGACCCTTGAATGGTGGTCCCAGAATCATTGTTTTTTTCCCTGGTGTGGTTATGAGAACTCTCTTCCACCAGCTCCCCAGCTGTTGCCGCCAAGGATCACTTTGCGTTTGGGAATGACCTGCCCTCCTTCCCCTTTCTCTCCTTCACCATGGGTACTGCCACATTGACCATAATGATGTGGGCAAACATGTTTTCTCCTGAAACATTGGGCTCCCTCCATAATTTTTCTACCCCTGCTCACTGCAGAGAATCCAGATCAGAGTCACCAACAAGGGCCAGGCTGCTACCCTAAGTAAGTGAAGCACAGTGGAGAGACTGGAGAGCTGGAGAGCCCTTGTGGGTGGGATCTCTGTTTCCCATACTCCAGCCATTTGTTGTCAGATGGAGTGTGGGCCTGGAGTTATCAGAGGTTCTAATTTTTCAAGAAAAAAAAACAAACAGGTTTTTAGTGTGACATTTCCTGGTTTTTAAAACTTGACGTGGGTTACAAATTGTTGTGGCCTTCCAGTTTTGAATCCTTCCCCATCCAGACCTTGGCTGGTGGCACGGGCTTGGTCTTGTGCTGAAGACTCAGACCCCAACTGCACTGCCAAGTCACAGGGGTCCCTGCTCATTCTTTCCTCTCCAGACATCTTAGACCAGCGTCCTTCCTCCCCAGCTGGGCAGAGCATCTGCTGGGATTCCCTTACCCGTAGTCTGGAGGAGCATGAAGTTTGGGTGGGACTTGTGTGGCTGGATGAGAATGCGTGTGTTGAGGGGCAGTAGAGGCGGAGCTAAAGCCGTGTCAAAGCTGTTAGTGTTGCCTTTTGAGGGCTGGAATTTGGAATGTCTTCCCATGGAAATAATACACAAATGAAGCCTAGGGTCTCCTTATCACGGTTGTCATTCCATCACCTGCCTCTTATTGAACAGTCACTTTGAATGTTTTGATTTGGGGGAAAAGGTATTTCTAAGTTCCAGTGAGGTGAACCGAAAATACTCTCTTGGGTGTCTATTTGAGCTCTATATGTATACCCATTACGGTATCACAAGGATGTATAATATATGATTTGAAACATTTTTTTCAACAGTAATGAATGAAATATGAGCCAACCTTCCAGTCTGTGTTCTAATATTGCCCCATTCTTTATGAGATTTAAAAGCCTCAAGTATATCAACAGAATTATGTTTTTTTTCTTGGGTCGAGCCAGTTGTCTCTTTGAGAGTTTTCAAGTCATTAAAGAATTCTATAGGAGCATGGTGAAAAGAGTACCTTCAGAAAGACTCATTAAAAGGAAGAGGCTAACCCAGAATACCGCTAATGTTAAATTCTGTAAATTGATGTCAGAGGTAAAATAGAATCAATGTATCACCCTCCTCAGTTTCCAAGAATTAAATTGGCCTCATGGTTCACTTGTTTTCTTATGAAAATATAGACAATGCTTAAACCTCTCCTAAAAGGTGGTCACTTATTTTTCAGCTAAAGCAGAAAGCTAACCCATCTATTGGGACATATCCACACAGTAATACCGGAGTTTCCGATAGGAAATTGCTTTGCAATTAATATGAATTTGTGCAAGCCATAAAGCTTATCTAAGCCTCAGTTATGCTGCTGCTACTGCTAAGTCGCTTCAGTCGTGTCCAACTTTGTGCGACCCGAGACAGCAGCCTACCAGGCTCCTCTGTCCCTGGGATTCTCCAGGCGAGAACACTGGAGTGGGTTGCCATTTCCTTCTCCAATGCATGAGAGTGAAAAGTGAAAGTGAAGTTGCTCAGTCGTGTCCGACTCTTTGCGACCCCATGGACTGCAGCCCACCAGGCTCCTCCGTCCATGGGATTGTCCAGGCAGGAATACTGGAGTGGGGTGCCATTGCCTTCTCAGTTAACTTACCTGTAAAATGGCTGTAACAAGGTGGTTTTTGAGTACTACGTGAGACAGAATTGTTGGTATTATTATTTCCATTTGTTTGAATCAGAGCTTTCTAGGCAATTTTAGAACTCAAGCTTTTTCATAAAATTCACCCATTTAAAGCACACAATTCAATAATAAACTCACACTTGTGCAACCATTACCACAATCTAAGTTTCAAACATTTTCACTGCTCCTGGAAGAAGTCTTGTACCTGTCAGCCGTCACTCATCACTCCTCTCCCTCAGAAATCCAGACGGCTTCAGGCAACCACTAATCTGTTTTCTATCTCCATAGATTTGCCTATTCTGGACATTTTATAGGAGCGAAACCATATAAATGTGATCTTTGCAATTGGTTTCCTTCACTTAATGTTTTCAAGTGACATCTATGTTATAGGATGTGTCACTACTTCATTCCTTTTTCTGCCTGCATCATATTCCTTTAATTGCTGTATATTGCTGAAAATATACCACATTTTGTTAATCCATTCATCAATTGGTAGACATTTTGCTTCCACTTTTGGCCTATTATGAATAATGCCACTGTGACCATCCATGTACAAGTTTTCGTGTGCATATATGCTTTTGTTTCTCTGGGGAAATTGCTGGCTCATATGGTAACTCTGTTTAACAACTTCAGGAACTGCCACATTGTTTTTCAAGCTGGCTATACCATTGTACATTCCCATCAGCGGTGAATAAGAGTTTTAATTTTTCTGCATCCTCACTCACACTTCTTATTTCCCAGTTTTGAAATTAAAACCATCCTAGTGAGTGTAGGAAATGGCAACCCACTCCAGTATTCTTGCCTGGAGAATTCCATGGACAGAGGAGCGTGGTGGGCTAGAGCCCGTGGGGTCACAAAGAGTTGGACACGACTGAGTGACTAGCTTTCTTTCTTTTCTTCAGTGGGTATGAAGTCGTATGTCAGTGTGTTTTTTGTTTTTTTTTTTTTAATTTCCCTGATGACTAATGATGTTGAGCATCTTTTCATGTGCTTATTGGCTGTTTGTATGTCTTCTTTGGAGAAATATCTATTCAAATTCTTTGCCCGTTTTTGTAATTGAGTTAATCGAGTTCTAGTATCAAGTTGTAAGAATTCTTAATATGTTCTGGATAAATATCCCTGATCAGATATATGATGTACAGATATTTTCAACCCAGTTTGTGGGTTGTCTGAATATTTCTTTTATTAACCAATTGACTTCTCTCTGTATATTTCATGCTTCCAAGCCCACCCAACTGATAGGAGCAAATTCTCTTTCCAGCCTCTGTTTCTCTACCTTGCTCTCCAGTCTGTCCACGAGCCCCTTCAGGTCCCCGAGGAATACCTGAAGCCCTATGACTTTATCCAAGATAGGAACAGGCACTACTATGCCGGAATGGCGTCCCTTATGGATGAAGCAGTGGGAAACGTCACCGCAGCCTTAGAAAGCCGAGGGCTCTGGAACAACACGGTGTTCATCTTCTCCACAGGTAAGTCTGTCAATAGGAAAATCATCTCTTGGCAAAGCGTAGGACGTGGTATTCAATAAATGGAATGAAGATAAATTGGAACATTTAGCAGTTCCTTATTAAAATAAATGCTACTTGCAAGAGTGGAGACATGGTAATAATGGATAGAAAAATGTGTCTAAGGAGAAAAAGAATTATGAGCCTTCTTCCTTCTCCCTTCAGATATCAAACTGTTTTGAGTTAGATATTTGAGTTAGATATCAAACTGTTAGAGTTTACTTGAAAACAAGCTCTCAGTAACTGGGTGAATGTGAGTGGATATCCCTCCTACGCAGGGCAGCCGGGCAGTGAGTCCCTAGAGTGACTTTTTCCCAGAAGTCTCTACGGACCAGGCATCCTTTATGAAGAGGACTTCTGCTGGCTCGGGGGTCCCTATGTCAGTGCCAAGATAAATTGTGACATTATTAAGATTTGTGACATTATGAAAATACTTAAATGGAGCTATTTAAATTTGGGCTAAAGTCTCCAAATATCAGATCAGATCAGATCAGTCGCTCAGTCGTGTCCGACTCTTTGCGACCCCATGAATTGCAGCACGCCAGGCCTCCCTGTCCATCACCAGCTCCCGGAGTTCACTCAGACTCACGTCCATCGAGTCAGTGATGCCATCCAGGCATCTCATCCTCTGTCGTCCCCTTCTCCTCCTGCCCCCAGTCCCTCCCAGCATCAGAGTCTTTTCCAATGAGTCAACTCTTCGCATGAGGTGGCCAAAGTACTGGAGTTTCAGCTTTAGCATCATTCCTTCCAAAGAAATCCCAGGGCTGATCTCCTTCAGAATGGACTGGTTGGATCTCCTTGCAGTCCAAGGAACTCTATAGATTTTTTAATATTAAAATTTTCTGTCAATAAAATTATACATGTTGACTACAGAAAAAACAAAACGGAGAAAGAAAATTTTTTAAAACAGTTTTCATTATGGCAAGGTCATTCTGATTCCTCATCTATTAAGTTTGTGTTTTTCCTGTCTTCTCATTACACTCCTTGTTCAGTCGCTCAATCATGTCTGACTGTTTGTGACCCCATGGACTGCAGCGCACCAGCCTTCTCTGTCTTCTATTATCTCCCTGAGTTTGCTCACATTCATGTCCATGGAGTCAGTGATGCTATCAAACCATCTCATCCTCTGTCTCCTCCTTCTCCTTTTGCCTTCAGTCTTTCCCAGCATCAGGGTCTTTTCCAATGGGTCAGCTCTTCACATCGGTGGCCAAAGTATTGGAGCTGCAGCTTCAGCATCAGTCCTTCCAATGAATATTCAGGGTTGATTTCCTTTAGGATTGACTGGTTTGATTTCCTTGCAGTCCAAGGGACTCTCAAAAGTCTTCTCCAACACCACAGTTCAAAAGCATCAATTCATTGGCACTCAGCCTTTTTTGTGGTCCAACTCTCACATCCCTATATGACTACTGAAAAAACCACAGCTTTGACTATATGGACCTTTGTCAGCAAAGTGATGTCTCTGCTTTTTATTATGCTGTAGGTTTGTGATAGCTTTTCTCCCAAGGAGCAAGTGTCTTTTAACTTCATGTCTTCATTCACCATCTGCAGTGATCTTGGAGCCCAAGAAAATAAAATCTGCCACAGATTCCATCTTTTCCCCCATCTACTTGCCATGAAGTGATGGGACCAGATCCCATGATCTTAGTTTTTTGAATGCTGAGTTTTAAGCCAGATTTTTCACTCTTCTCGTTCACCCTCATCAAGAAGATCCTTAGTTCTTCTTCACCTTCTGCCATTAGAGTGTATCATCTGTATGTCTGAGGTTATTGATATTTCTCCCAGCAATCTTGATTCCAGCTTGTGCTTCATCCAGCCCGGCATTTCGCATTATGTACTCTGTATATAAATTAAATAAGCAGGGTGACAATATACAATCTTGTTGTACTCCTTTCCCAGTTTTGAACCAGTCATTTATTCCATATCTGGTTCTAACTGTTGCTTCTTGACCTGCATACACATTTCTGAGGAGACAGGTAAGGTGGTCTGGAATACCCATCTAAGAATTTTCCAGTGTGTTGTGCTCCACACAGTGAAAGACTTTAGTATAGTCAATGAAGCAGATGTTTTTCTGGAATTCCTTTGCTTTCTCCATGATCCAATGGATGTTGGCAATTTGATCTCTGGTTCTTCTGCCTTTTATAAATCCAGTTTGCACATTTGAAAGTTCTCAGTTCACATCCTGCTGAAGCCTAGCTTGAAGGACTTTGAGCATAACCTCACTAGCACATGAAATGGGCACAATTGTACAATAGTTTGAACATTCTTTGGCATTGCACTTCTTTGAGATTGGAATGGAAAATGACCTTTTCCAGTCCTATGGCCACTGCTGAATTTTCCAAATTTGCTGGCATATTGAGTGCAGCACTTTAACAGCATTATCTTTTAGGATTTTTAAATAGCTCAGCTGGAATTCCATCACCTCCACTATCTTTGTTTGTAGTGATGCTTTCTAAGGCCCACTTGGCTTCACACTCCAGGATGTCTGGCTTTCGGTGAGTGACCACACCATTATGGTTATCCAGGTCATTAAGACCTTTTTTTGTATAATTCTTCTATTTATTCTTGCCACTTCTTAATTTCTTCTGCTTCTGTTAGATCCTTACTGTTTCTGTCCTTTATCATGCCTGTCCTTGCATTAAATGTTCCCTTGATATCTTGTTTTCTTGAAGAGGTCTCTAGTCTTTCCAATTCTATTGTTTTCCTGTATTTTTTTTTTTTTTTTATATAGTTCATTTAAGAAGGACTTCTTATCTCTCCTTACTATTCTCTGGAACTCTGCATTCAATTGGGTGTATCTTTCCCTTCCTCCCTTGCCTTTTGCTTTTCTTCTTTCCTCAGCTATTTGTAAAGCCTCCTCAGACCACCACTTTGCCTTCTTGAGTTTCTTTTTCCTTGGAATGGTTTTGGTCACTGCCTCTTGTACAGTGTTATGAACCTCCAACCATATTTCTTCAGGCATTCTGTCTTTCAGATCTAGTCCATTGAATCTATTTATCACCTCCACTGTATGATCATAAAGGATTTGATTTAGGTCATAAAGGATTTGATTTAGGTCATAAAGAATCCCTCTGCAATGCAGGAGACCCTTATTTGATTCCTGGGTTGGGAAGATCCGCTGTAGAAGGGATAGGCTACCCACTCCATATTCTGGCCTGGAGAATTCCATGGACTGTATAGTCTATGGGATTGCAAAGAGTTGGACACAACCAAGTGACTCACTTCACACCTGAATGGCCTAGTGGTTTTCCCTACTTTCTTCAATTAAACCTGAATTTTGCAGTAAGGAGCTCATGATCTGAACCACAGTCAGATCTGGGTCTTATTTTTACTGACTGTATAGAGCTTCTTCATCTTTGGCTGCAAAGAACATAATCAATCTGATTTCGGTGTTGACCATCTGGTGATGTCCTTGTCTAGAGTCATCTCTTGGGTTGTTGGAAAAGGGTTTTTGCTATGACCAGTCTCTTGGCAAAATGCTGTTAGCCTTTGCCCTGCTTCATCTTGTACTCCAAGGCCAAACTTGCCTGTTACTCTATCTCTTGACTACCTACTTTTGCATTCCAATCCCCTAGGATGAAAAGGACATCTTTTAGAAGTTGTTGTAGGTCTTCATAGAAACAGTCAACTTCAGCCTCTTTGGCAACACTGGTTAGGGCAAAGACTTGGATTACTTGTTGGGTAAATCCAACTTTATAGTATGCATGTATTTTTATTACACTACTAATTAGTTTGCTATGGTTTTATTTAGAATATTTGCATAAATTTAAAAGTGAAAATGAAATAGGAGGTTTCTTTTCTCTCTGTCGGGTTTTGTTGTATTGGTTATACACATATCATGATATAATTTGGACTTTTTCCATATTTTTCTATGTTCTGGAACACTTTACAGATTGTTTGAAAGATCCTTCTGGTCCCTGGAACCTTTTTAGAAGGCTTAGAAAAATGATCTCCATAGTTTACATTTTTGCTTAATTATATCTAAGGGGAGTGGGTCTTTAAAATAGTTTAACATTAATTTTGCCTGAAATACAGTGAGCCCTTTGATCTGAATGCTGAGATTATTTTTCACTTCAGGAAGTCTTCCTTGTTCCTATTTTGGCTTATTGCTTTTGTTCTGCTTGATTTGTTTCTCAAAAATGCCTTTAATTAGTAAGTTGAATTACTGACTCAGCTTTTCTTTCATCAGCCTTAGTTTTTCATCTTTTCTCAGTCTTCTGGAGCTCTTCTGCATTACCAGTTTGACATTTCTGCAGTTTAAATTCAGCTCTTTAATATCTTCAGTGGAGATTATTATTAATTGTGGTTTTAGTATCTTTGCAATCCTTTCTTTGCCTCATTCAGTTCTTTTTCCTTCTAAGCTTGTTAGTAATAATAATGACTACTGTTTATTAATATTTCCTGCATGCCCAGGCTGTCCTCGTGTTTCACCTGTACTTTCTCACTGTTGCGCATTAAAGCTCAAAGCAGCCTTGTGAAATAAGTTTCTTTATTCCTATTTTATAAATGAAGAAACCAAAAGTTAGACTTAGTTAAGTGATTTGCCCAAGACTAATGCTATGGTCTGAATGTTTGTATTCACCTCAAATTCATATACAATGGTGTTGGAAGGTGGGCCCTTTAGGAGGTAATTAGGTTGTGAAGGAGGACACCTCATGCGTGGGATTAGTGTTTTTTTAAAGGAGGCACCAGAGAGATCAGTAGCACCTTCCTCCACCTGAGGACACAGTGAGATGGTGTTGACTCTGGAACGAGAGGAGTCTCACCAAAACGTGACTCTCCTGGCACCTTGATCTTGGACTTCCAGCTTCCAGAACTGTGAGAAATACATTTCTGTTTTCTTTTAAGCCACCAGGTCCGTGGTATTTTGTTTGCACCTAAATGGGCTAAGAGCCACACATCTTACAAATGGAAGAGAAGAATTCAAACCCAGATCAACTTGAGGCCAATACCTGTTAAATGTAATCCGTTGTGCTTTTCCATGTCATCATTTTCCTTCTGTCTCATCCTCTTGTCCCTGATTTCTACTTTTTAGCTTTCTACACTTCTTTTCATAGACCCATGCTTTTCCTGAATCTTTCTGAATAGAGCTTTTCTAAAACCTTCATTTCCATAGTAAATGATTACCAGCTATATACTCTTCCGAGTATAAGCAGCAGAGGATCTAGAGTGCATGGCTGTCTCTTGGGCCTCCGGTCATTGTCCCCTGATTAATTCCTTCTCAAATCTGTAACTTGAGGTCAAGTTGCTGCACGCAACTCACTCTATTTCCAGTGGCCTTCAGGCATTGGGAGCTTCTCTTCTGGCTCAGCTGGTGAAGAATCTGCCTGCAATGCTGGAGACCCCGGTTCAATCCCTGGGTTGGAAAGATCCCCTGGAGAAGGGAAAGGCTACCCACTTCTGTATTCTGGCCTGGAAAATTCCATGGACCATATAGTCCATGGGGTTGTAAAGAGTCAGACATGGCTGAGTGGCTTTCACTTTTTCAGGCATTGAGTCTTCGCACTCTTGTGAACCTGATTGACCTAACTGGTATTTTTTTCTCTTTGGGCTGCCTGGTTCTTTGGCACCACCACCAGACTCTTCCTGTCTCTATACCTTCAGGGCTTTAATTAGAGGGGCATTTGCCTGGGTAGTGTGGCCCGCTGCCAGGCCCTTTCTTCTGCTCACTGTTCTAGGGAGCTGTGATCTCTAACTACAGATAGAAAATTGAGGAGGGAGTAATTCTCCGGTCATGTCCAAAAGTAGCACCGTCCCCTCCCCTCCTGGGCTGCCTTCGTCCCTCTTTTCAGATAGGTAGATGGCTCTGCGTCATGAGACAAACAGGGTAGACCAGCCCTTGTTTCTTCATTCCAGCTTCTCTAGCTGCACAGCTTGTGGACATTTCTCCAGGGTTCTCTCTGGCATTTGAATAGATTGTCTATCAGACCTGGTTTCTTACCTTGTAATGAGTTTTCATCTTATTCTAACTCATGACAGTGTGATGTCATTCATCTCATTCTGTGTCTGCGTTGCTCAGTCACCCAGTCATGTCCGACTCTTTGCAACCCCACGGACTGCAGCGCACCAGGCCTCCCTGTCCATCACCATCTCCCGAAGTTTGCCCACGTTCATGTCTGTTGGCAGTGATGTTGTCCAGCCATGTCATCTTCTGATGCCCTCTTCTCCTTCTGCCCTCAGTCTTTCCTAGATCTGTCTATGTTATTTTAGCAGAATATTGGTTAAGAGAAGCAGCACTAGTAGCTATTAGAAAGATACTGTTTTAACTTGTGCCTCTATTCCCAGAGCTGAACTATGTAGTTATTAATCCCAGGAATCTTCACACAAGTCTAATCCTGAGTAACATGAGCTAAAATTAGAACTTACTCTGGAGCAACTAGATCATAAATTAGAACTAGGAAAACTGATTCTAAAACCTTGAAAGCAACAATTGATCACAACATCTTTCTGCAGCTATTGTATATTTATATTAACTCACATCAGAATAACCATTTCCACTTATATTTAGAGAGAGTTTGACTATAAGGAAAACCTAATTTGCAGTTCCTCCTCTGGAGACTTCTCTGTGTTTATTGACAATTTCTTTGCCTGAAGTGGAATTTAATAATGTGATTAAAACCCAAGGAAACAAGGCCTGAATCTGGCTGGGTATAGAGCAGTGATTCATTTTTTCCAGTTTTCTCACTTTACTTGACTTGGCACTGCTCTTCTTTCCAAGCATAAAAATACTGGGTATGTTCAAACAAATAACTGTTGAATCCGATAGTATCGAAAACCCTGACATACACTAGCTTTTTCGTATCACATGTTATTTAGTGAAAGGGAGAGACAAAGGCATGTTTTCTTTTTAGGTCTAGCTGTTTAAGGACGCTTCTAAAAATCTTTCTTTATAGTCTGGAGGAGGCCCCTGAGGCTCCTTCATTCCTTGTTGTCGTCATCGGAGCACTTAAGGTGCAGTATGCCATCTGGGGACCCTTTGCCCCCTTGGAGTGTTCATTAAAAATGTAGTTACTCAGGTTATGGCTGCCAAACACTGAATGTGCTAAATGTCACTGATTCAACACACTAAAGTGGTTAATTTTATGTTATGTGAATTTCACCTCAGTTTTTAAAAAAGTAGTTTCTTAGACTCTAGTACGGATTCTAGATCTGAGCCCAGGAATCTCCATTTTTAACAGTAATACAGGTAATTCTTCTTATAGAGGAATTTGAGAACTTTTAATCTAAAGGAACTGATACAAACCCTGGGAATTTAACTAATGAAGAATATATATGTATGTAGTATATGTTTACACATGTATATTTATAGGAATATACATAAATGCAGTAATATATACTATATTTGCCAGAAACCAACTGGGTTTGAAGTTCAACCTCTCCTAGGTGTTTTCATTTCAGGTAAATGCACCCATTTCTATAAACAGACTCTTGAAAAAATTAAGAAAATTTTGAATGTGATTTTACTGCATATAAATTACAACCTTGATAGATTAATGACACTCTTTTTACAATGTGTGATTGTTAGTGAGTGGCATTAACAAAAACTGCTTGTCTCATTATAAACATAATATTCTGTTCTTTTTATACAAGGATGACCCTTCTAATCCCTCTTTGATAGAATATGATCAGAGTTCAAGTCCCAGTTTTCCTGCCAATTAGTTGTGTAGACTCTGGCCTCAGTTTCATTATCTATTAAATTCGGATTGGCCGGTCACTCATTGATTCACCTGGTCTCTCATTGCAGACAGAAAGATGAATAAGATATGGTTCCAGCCCTTAGGAATCTCGCACTGTAGTGAAGCAGGCAAGCAAATGTACTCTTCCAATGCAATGGAAGAGTGCCCAGAGATCTCACCAGAGCCTAGCGATCTGGGGAGGCATTCTGAGATGGGAAGGTTGGCTATGAGTTGGCCAGAGAAGCAGTGTGCAGGTGAAGAAGAGACTGAGCAGCTGAGAGAGAGGACTGTGACCAAGGGTAGAGGGGAGAGAGCTGTCTGTCAGAGGTCCAGTGGGGCTGGAGCCTAGAGTGCAAGGCAGGGATGGTGAGACATGAGGACAGGGAGTGTGACCTGCAAGTCAGCTCAGAAGAGACCTGTGTACCTGCAGGGGGAAATCGCAAAGGTAGCGAAGGCAGTGGGAGGCATTGAAAGGTCTGAAACAGGATCAGATTTTCACCTTAGGATCGCTGTGGGGGATGGTTGGAGACCAGCAGACCTTTGGGGAGATTATGGCAGGGGCTAGAAGGAGGAGGAGGAGGGACTGAATAAAGGCAGAGGGAAAATGGATGGAGTGGAAAGGAGAGAGTCAAGAAATGCACTGAGAGCTTGAGCCAGTTGACTCCTGATACTAGGAAAGTTGATGATTGTGTCGAGCTGTGTTTTCAGAGCTTTTGTCAGTGCTGGTGACAGCTTTCCATGGGGCCACCCCCCTTTAACAGGCAATGGAGTGCGTCTGCAGAGAGCTGGAGAGAGTGCAGCCCGCGGCCAGAGCACCCGTGTGGTCCCTGTAGCCATGGACCCACAGTCCATTTGAGACTGGGGCGAGGGGGTCGACCACAGTATCTGAAAGTGTGCAGTAATGGTTCGGGTTGTCATAGTTACTTGAAGGTGAAGTCACTTTTGAAGGCCAGGCATCTGTAGTGCTCAGAGCAGCCTCGCACAGTGGAGAAGTGTCCTGACATGGACAGTGGTAAGACCAGCATCGAGGGACCCTGCCCACATCCTTTCATTGCACGTGTCTGCCTGGACAGGGGAACTCATTCCCAAACCTGAACTTTCAACATTTATTATCTGATCTTTCACAAATTTATGTGTGATTTACTGTCTTAAATAGAGCAATAAAGATTCGTAACTAATTCCCCTAGATCTTACGTCCCTTTCTCCCTCGTATGTTGAATTCCCTTCAAAATTGGTCCCCACAAATGGAGAACTCCTTCAGTTTAATGTACTTAAGCAGTTGGCAGACTTGTGAATAATATAGAAGTTTGGTGCCAGGAACAAAGTAATCTGATGCTGGCAGATCAGTCTCACTCAGTTCTTCACACTTTTAACTGCATTCCTGACAAAGCTAAGGAAAACCTGTTAAGTGAATAAGTGATACAGTGAATCCACACCGACTTTCTCTTTGCAAATGCTTTCAACACAAGTACCGTAGAGGGGGATAACAGCACATAGCTCAAAACTCTGAGACAAGAACCATTTTATCCCTCACCAGAGGTCATGAACCCATTTCACCTCTTGAGAATTGTCACATTAATGTTCATGCTAAAAGCATGTTGGGATACTTTAGGATTTTATTAGTAATAGGTAGTAATGCATACAGATTTATCCATTATTTTATTGGGCAAAGATAATAGTCAATACATTTCAAAGGCCCCAAGAATGATGTCTTACCTTTGTAAGACAAGTAAACCACTAAATCTGTGATGAACCACTGAATCACAAGCCCAGAGTCTAAGGCAAAGATGCTTCTTAATCCCTGTGTTTATCAGATCTTTGGTGTTTTATCATAATTCAGCTTATATACTATAATATCGTGTTTTGATATTATGAATTTCTTAGCATGAGAAACATAATCTTTACTTTCACACTTCTATGAGAAGTGGCCATTCCCTGAGTTTATAATTAATGGAAAATATGAATTGAAATAAGCATATTTATTGACTAAATTGTAAGCTTTCCAATGTGTTTGGGTTTACTTTTGCCTCTTGTTTTACACTCCATTTTAAAGATCACATTTAAAATGGACCCATTTTTTATACTGTACATTTTTCACAAAGTTCATTAAAAGCCAAAGTCCCTGTGGAAGTGAGGGGAGTATTGGGTTGAACAGGCTGTACTGGGGGATGAAGGCAACAAGGAGAGTCTGCGTAGAAAGAATCATGTGGGAGCCATACTCACAGTAGGGCGGAGGGGCAGAAATAGAGTCGGGTCATCCCAGTTACAGATGCAAATAGGCAACCACAGGATGAAAGAAGGGACTAAATGGCCTAGGAATTATTAGTTTCTGAAACAGCAGAAAATAGAGTATTTCAGGTGTTTTGCATCTGGATTGTTTCAAAATCAGCCTTTAATTATAGATTGAAGATAAAAATTCAGATTTCAAAGGAGGAACCAGTATTTTCCATTGACAGACAAAAGATGTGTATTGTTTATACTCCTATCTTCCAGCGTGTAATGCGGGTTGACTCTGTAGTAGTTATTTTAAGAAAACACACAAAAAAATGAGAGTGGCTGAATTTTAGCTACTGAAGAATCCAACTAGTTCTTCCCCATTTTAATCCACATGCGGGGCTCACCTCGAGGCAGTGGTAACTGCTGTGCATGTGTGTGGAACATATTGAAACAAGGCGTTTGCTCCAGAACCAGGGCCTTCAGGGCCAGCTTTGCCAGCGTTCTGTCCCAGATTCCTCTCTCTTTGTGTCGATGCAGTAATTGCTGTGTGGTTTCCCTTAGGCAGCAGAGGAGAGGCTGCGTCTCCTCCCTGCCCAGGAGTTTAAGGAGATATGCTCTTCCAAGGAGGCCCTGGGAACCAGGGCTGAAGCTCTTTGCGGGAGATAGCCCTGCTGTGCTGGGCCTCAGACAGGCTGCTCATCCTTTGCTTTCAGAAGCATGAGATTTTCCCCCACCAGGCCTAAAAACAATAATAATAATATATTTTAAAAAATCCCCATCGCGTCCCTTGCTGACTTTGGCAGTTAGGTCCTAAGCGTCAACAAAATGTTGTACCCAGAAATCTGCCTTCCAGGCTTGTTCCCTTCTTACAGAACAATCCTTAGCCTCATGGGGGCTCTTTTTTTATGTTTTCTTAATGAGAAAATATGTCAGAGATTATTGGCACCACGGGTTTGTTCCTTTCTGGCGGTTTTCACCCTTAACCAACTGTACTTTCTATGATCTCTTTCCTATTTTCCTTTCACAGTATGGGACACATCTAATCAGCCTCTCCTAGGATGGCTGCTCCAAGTACACACTGATTTTTTTTTTTCCTTTATCATTTCTACTCCTGAACTCTTTCTTATTTGTGCAGAGTTTGAAGAAAAAAAAAAAGAAAGGAAAAGGGCTTCAAAAAACTTAAACATTAGAAATGACACTCACTGCTGTGGAGACTACCAACAAAACCTAAAGCTACATCTGTTTTCAAAGCAGCCTGTGATCTGGTACCGCGCTGACGCATACTGACGCACACACAGTAGTCAACAGTGCGGAAGCAGTTGCGGGAGGGAGACCGGAGTGCTGTGTTTGGACTGAGGACGCTGGCTTTATGGTGCTGCTTCGGCATCCTGCTTTGGTGTCGTTTGGTTGTTAGAAGGTCCATCTCAAGTCCAGAGGTAATAGAGCAGGCAGAACGGTGGAATCTGTGGAAAATCCAGTCCCCCCAGTTGCCCTGTGTGCAGCACATGAGACCTCACCTCTGGGAGCCCCTGAAGGGAGTGGTTTGATTTGTGTCTGTGCTGGGTGGCGATCATCAGGCTGTCACCAGGTAAGGTCACCTGAACATCATCTTCCTGAAACAAGAATCAATCAGTTGATACACATGACTCTCAGTTTTATTTAGGACAATATGTTGATCCCGAGGAGACCAGAAGCTAAAGATGAGAGGCATAAATTTCATATTCCCTTGCGGGCAAGGGGGGCTTCCCTGGTGGCTCAGCTGGTAAAGAATCCTCCCACAATGCGGGAGACCTGGGTTCAATCCCTAGGTTGGGAAGATCCCCTGGAGAAGGGAATGGCTACCCACTCCAGTATTCTGGACTGGAGAAGTCCATGGATTAGTCCATGGAGTTGTAAAAAGTTGGACACGACTGAGCAACTTTCACTATTTCACTATAGGGGCAAGGCAGGGACCAGGCAACCGTAAGGCTGGGAGAGGTCCTTTCCCGTGCCTGGGGCTCTGACATGTACTCTAGAAGGATTTGTGTTAATTCCCTGATCGCCAGGCTGAAACTGCTTTGTGCAAGGAGAAATGGTACAGAGGGCAGTGTGAATGGCTGGGGGAAGACAGGAGTCTGGTCCAGGACCGTGCCTAGCACAGACCTCAGGAAATATTAGGAGGTGGAGGAGTGTGCATGTATTCCAGATCCAGCAACACACCCAGTTACCAATGATTCAGGGTCAAGTGGGTGCAACAGAAAGATGAAGTTTGGAAAAGAGCCTCTGGATCAGGGTCAGCAGGAGAAGCTTCATGAGGAGACAGGATATAAATTAAACTGTGCTTGAATGATTGATAAGATATCAGCAGGTGAATGGAAACAGAGGGCAGGACATTTGGGGCATGCAGAGTAGTGTGAGCAGATGAGTGGGGGGAGGAGGGAAGCAAAGGTCTGTTCTGGGCGTGTGATTAGGCCAGTCCAGCCTAGTCACAGGGACATCCAAAACCTTAGATGTGTCCTCCTGGAATGTTCATTTTGCTCCAATGTATAGAGGGAAAATTACTTAACTTAATTGGTTAGTCATTTAAAACATTTTGACATTAAAAGAAACGGCAGATTAAGGAACAGAATACAATGAATTTCACAGATTTTTTTTTATAAGTGTTCAGAATCTCAGATTTCCACTCTTAACGTTTAATGAAAGAATTTAGAATTCTTAAAAGGAGATCAGCTCCATTCATTTGCAAAAAAAAAAAAAAAAAAATGCCCACTACGCCTTACCTGGAACTTGGGGCTGGAGCTGGGTCTCCTCCTCTGGGAGGTGGGGCAAGCAGGTCAGCCCTTGGCCACAGGGCGGAGGGTTTTGCTTAGCTGTAAGCGAGCCCCATGTGACTCTGGGCACTGTATGTCCTGGATAGCATATCTTGACAGTGGTTGGTGTGGCTCGTCTTAAAGGATGTGGCTGCGTCTCACACAGCAGACATACAGGACTGTATGTCTACATGCAAATGAGGTCCATTCTGACAGCATGTTCTTAAGTCCAGTTTGTTCATAAGTCCAATGAAGTTATGCTAGGTAGCCAACTAACACAGTTGGCTATATAGTACTTTACTGTAAAAGGTTTATAATACTTTTCACACAAATAATACATTAAAAAAACAAGAAATAAAACATTTGCAATCTTGCAGTGCAATACCTTGAAAAGTACAGTAGTCGAGTACAACAGTTTGCATGCAGTGGTTGGCATCGTGTAAACAGGTGAGAAGAGTTATTGACTAGAGGAGGGGGTGGAGGCAGTGGTGGAGCTGAAGGATGGTCAGCAACAGGTGATGGAGTGAAAGTGAAGTCGCTCAGTCGTGTCCAACTCGGTGCGACCCCATGGACTGTAGCCCGCCAGCTCCCCTGTCCATGGAATTCTCCAGGCAAGAATACTGGAGTAGGTAGCCATTCCCTTCTCTAGGGGGTCTTTCTGACCCACGGATCAAATCTGGGTCTCCTACATTGCAGTCAGATTTCTTTACTGCCTGAGCTACCAGGGAAGCCTAGGAGATGGAGGGCAAACTGCCGTTTCACTCATGCTGACATTAATGGCACAGGTTCTGGTTCCTTCCTGGATTCAATTCTATCTATGCTCTTGAAAAATCGATCCAGTGACATCTGGGTAGTGGCTCTTTTTTTCTCATCATAGGTGACACAGCAGCACTGGATTGCATTCTGAACGGTTGCTGCAGCCTTCATGTCCTGTTCTGCGTTTGGGTCCTGGGCCTCAAAAACTAACAGTGCTTCCTCAGATAGAACTAACTTACTTGATCACACATGCAAACACATGCTCACATCTTTGAACGTTTGCAACTTGAAGGTTCATATGTAGGGACTTACTGTACCTTTCTGCACGGATCTGGTCAATGCATTTTATGCATTTTTTTTTTCATGCATAAAAATGAATGCAGGGAGGCCTGGCTGCCTTGGTCTGCCAGGATAATGGAATGAAGGTCTTCAGAGGTTCTTCTTGAGTCTTCAATTTCCTTTCCTTTCCTTTCTCCCCTGCTGGTCCTAAAACCTAAATTCCTATCTCAGCTTCTCCAGCCCCTTTGGCTCCTGCTCTCCCCAGGTCCTTGCCCCCATGCTGTTCCTTTGTTTTCAGCATGTTTGGGTTGTGAATGTTTAAGCAACTTAGATCACAGACTCTGTTTTTCGTAGGCAAGGGAAAGGGCAAACCCCTCCCCGTCAAAACTATCTCCGGCTTTCCCGAGTTTTGAGAAAGCCACATGTAGCCTTTCCAAGCTACAGGGGCATCTCAGAGGCCAAACAGGCCAAATTGTTGGTGGGTGAAGGAGCTCCTAGACCTTCCTTTACCATTTCTCTTTTAATTTCCATCTTTCCTGGCATATGTCAGATTGACTTTGTTACAATTTTTTGTCATAATACCAATCTCTGCCCAGTGCTATAGATAGCTTTCTCATATCATGGTCATCCATTCACAAGTCAAAGGAATTAAGAATGCCAAGAACTCAGTTAACCTAATGCTAAATAGTGCACTAGCCTTCATTATTTGGAGAAGAAGAAGATTTGGATCTGTGCTAGCCACAGAAGGCTACTGGGCGTTTGAAATGTGACGGATTTGAACTGAGATGTGCTGTAAGCGTGAAGTACTGAACTTCAAAGACTTGTTACGAAAGAAGAATGTAAAATAATATCTCAGTAGTTTTCATATTGATTACCTGTTAAGCTGATATCTTTAATATATTGGGTTGAACAAAATATATCATTAAAGTTAATTGTAACTCTACCTTTTTGAAATGTGGCCCCTAGAAAAATTTTCAATTACACCTGTGGCTTGGGTTATATTTCTGTTGGACAGTGTTGCTCTAGATTGTATCTTTGCAGTAATTAATTCCTCATGGGAATTCCCCAGGGATTATTTATGGACGATTTTTCTCTCTTAATCACCAAGCTAAGATGGGAAAAGGACACAGTAGACTGTGAAGTTCTACGAGACGAGAGCTTGTCTGTTAACCTCCTTCTTTGGAGGCAGGAATGATGAGGCCATTTTGCTTAGGAGGCTCATAAACTGTTTTTGAAGATGTTTCCAGAAAGAGTCTTGATGAATTGATTACATCATTGAAGGAAGGGTATTGCCTCCCGGTGGCTCCCCTCAAAGATGTGATTCGTTTAGTTGCCTAAACCAGGGCTTGGACTATTGAATAAAGAAAGAAAGCAGTCTTACTGCTTGAAATCGATGTCCCCAGTGGGTCTCAGCATAGAAAAAGACATGTGGACAAGAACCATGATCATCCCTATTACTGTTTTATAAATGCAGGCCGCAACATGATGGAGGCAAAAGGGGAAAAGAAAGTCTTCTCCAACTGCTCTAAAGAAAACCCAAAATATTTAACTTGTTTGCTGTGGTGCCAGAAGAAATATTGTTACAACATAGAACAAATAGGATTATGGAATCTTGAATCATAATATGATTAAATACCCATACTGTCTAACATTTTCTTTGAAATCTTAATCATTAGTTCTTATGTAGGTTGAAGATGAACTCTCAAGGCCTCTGTATCCATTTTCAGCAAGCTTTTTTTTTTCTTTAAGATTATAGAATCTTTTGAGGGGGATAAGTTCACTATTAGGAAGTATCTCTCTATAAAATAGAAGTAATCTTTTCCAAAAAAGAAAATGTTTTTTTTATTTTTTATTTTTTTATTTTTTAGAAGTGCTTTTTTTTTTTTTAAGATTTTAATTTTTAAGAGCAGTTCAGGTTCACAGCAGGGTTAAGAGAAAGATAGTGACATTTCCCCATGTCCTCCCTGCCCCCACATATGTGTGCCTTCCCAATCTTATCAACATCCCCCACCAGGGAACTTTTGCTTCTTAAGGTCTTTAAAGTGTTCCCTTTGTTATAGCCTCCATTGTCTTCTAATTCTCTGGGGGTAGGTGAAAAATAATTATCTCTTTTGTAAATAAAGATACAGTCCCAAGGGTTATGATAGGGATATAACCCCCAGGGAGGTGATTTGATGAAAACTTGTAGGTGACCAGTAACAAAAATGATTTGAAAACTTAGATCATTTTTTTTGCATCCCAGCTACTAGGTTCCCAGAATCACAGGGCCATATGCGTACTCAAGTCTTTTGTCCACAACAACAGAACTTGCTGTTCTGAACAGTGAGGAGGTATGTCTTCTTCTCAGGGGTACTTCTTGTTATTAAATTCTATCCTGTGCTTTGTTCAATAATATAGTTATTTATACAATGTTTAGAAAGTTAAGAGCGATAAATTGAATTCTTAATCTTGGTACTCTTACTTTCTTCCCAATAACAATTAAAAAATAAAAAGATTTAGGCCTCTTTGCTGTCTTCTTGGAGGCTGAGTTGCTGTGAAGCTATGAAACCTTCATTATCACATTCCCACTGCTTGATTCGCCAGCTCACTTTCTTGAGGAATTTAATCAATCTTATCTCTGTGTATGGCTAAAAACCAATAGCATTTATTTTCTCTGCAAGCACTTATTTACCTTTTTCTCTTAGATGGCTGTCCCTGTGTTGATAATCTTTTCTCCAGTCTTAAAGCACAGATTGATTTTGGAGCTTCGGCAAGATCAGTGGTTCCACTGATTGCAGAAACCATGTTCCTGTGGATTAATGAACAGTCTGTGTAACCATCAACAGGGGATCCTGCTGAGAATTGTAAATGAGAAAGACGTGATGGGTTGTGAGAACTGGGGGCTGCAAACCTGAGGACTCAGAAAAGAGCAGACATAAGCAGTCTCTTCCTTTTTAACTCTTTTCCCAGCCAGTCAGCCAGCCTCTGTTCCTTAATCATTCGGGGCTTGAAAATGTATGGACTCTTGAGAGTATGTTTACAAGTGACTTCCCCGGTGGCTTAGTGGCAAAGAATCCACCTCCTGCAGTACAGGAGACATGGGTTCAAGAAGATCCCCTGGAGTCAGGAAGATCCCCTGGAGAAGGAAATGGCAACCCACTCCAGTATTCTTGCCTGGAGAATCCCATGGACAAAGGAGCCTGGCAGACTACAGGCTATGTTTACAAGTGCAGAAATATTGGTCAGTGGATCTTTCCTATACAGTGTGAAGAGTAAGACCTAAGAAACAGGTTGGAAAAGAAAAGTGACTTTAAATGTTGACATATCAGGACAGTGCTTTGCTTTTAAAGTTACATGCTATTATTTCAACTCCAATTCAGTCTGTTCCCTGAAGCACAGTCAACTGTTGCCCTTGTGTTCCATCACTGTTCTTGGCCTTAGGCAGACACGGCTCATCACAGGAACTTAGTAATGGACTGAGATTTTCTTCCAACTCCAAAGAACACACCAGAATTGAAATTACATTATAGCTCCCACAGGCCACCCAAGTCCTGGCTCAGTGGCAAAGAATATTCCTGACAAGGCAGGAGACGCGGGAGACTCGGGTTCGACCCCTCAAGTCTTCCCGAGGGTCAGGAAGAGCCTCTGGAGGCGGAAATGGCAGCCCACTCCAGCATTCTTGCTTGAAAAATCCTGTGGACAGAGGAGCCTGGTGGGCTACAGTCCTTGGGGTCACAAAGAGTCAGACACGACTGAGCAACTGAGCACATGCACAACAGTTGCCCAAGTCAGGCGACGGACAGAGCCGCACAATGTGCCGACACAGACTCCGCTTTCAGTCAATGCAGAATCAATACAGAAAATCAGGATGGCATGTTGGGTGGCATGTTGGAAACGGGGAGAAGCTAGGAGGCCGGGTCTGGGCAAAGCCAGGAATAGGGGACTCGGCTGCCTGTAGGATTGGCTTCTGAGGTTGGGACAGAGTCTGATTGGTAATGGACCAGAAGACGTGGCAACCTTGAGGCCCTTCCAGGAGGGTCAGCGTAGCAAGTGGTTAAGACAGAGCAGGAGCTCTGTAATCAGACAAACCTGAATTCAGATCCTCTTTCTACGACTTACCAATTGGGTAACTGGGGCTAAATTACTTTTCTGAGCATCAGTATTCTATCAGTCTGCAAAATGGGAATGATGCTTACTCATACGACTTTTACGAGAATTCATGTAATACACGTGATGTCAGGCCTGGTGCAAGGAAGGATTTGGTAAATTCAGCTACCGTGATTATTACTGTCACTATCTGAGCTTTGCTGTTTTGCACTAGTTGACCAGGACACCACAGCAGTAATCCCTGGGTGATATGTTGTTGTACCAACACTGTGACTGTGTTCAGGAGCCAGAAGTCCAGGAACTCTCTGTACTACATTTGCAACGTTTCTGTACCTCTAAAACTATTCTAAAATTAAAAGTTTAAAGAAATCCATGGGGACTTCCCTGGCAGTCCAGTGGTTAAGATTTCATGCTTCCAACGCAGGGACAGGGGTTCAATCCCTGGTCAGGGAACTAAGATTCCACATGCTTCACAATGCAGCCAAAAGATAAAAATAAATTTTAAAACACTAAAAGTTTAAAGAAACACACACACATAAATATCTCTTCATATCAGATCAGATCAGTTGCTCAGTCGTGTCTGACTCTTTGTGACCCCATGAATTGCAGCACGCCAGGCCTCCCTGTCCCTCACCAACTCCCTTAGTTCACTCAGACTCACATCCATCGAGTCAGTGATGCCATCCAGCCATCTCATCCTCTGTCCATCCCCTTCTCCTCCTGCCCCCAGTCCCTCCCAGCATCAGAGTCTTTTCCAATGAGTCAGCTCTTCGCATGAGGTGGCCAAAGTACTGGAGTTTCAGCTTTAGCATCATTCCTTCCAATGAACACCCAGGGCTGATCTCCTTCAGAATGGACTGGTTGGATCTCCTTGCAGTCCAAGGGACTCTCAAGAGTCTTCTCCAACACCACAGTTCAAAAACATCAATTCTTCGGCGCTCAGCCTTCTTCACAGTCCAACTCTCACATCCATACATGACCACAGGAAAAACCATAGCCTTGACTAGACGAACCTTTGTTGGCAAAGTAATGTCTCTGCTTTTGAATATGCTATCTAGGTTGGTCATAACTTTCATTCCAAGGAGTAAGCATCTTTAAATTTCATGGCTGCAGTCACCATCTGCAGTGATTTTGGAGCTTAGAAAAATAAAGTCTGACACTGTTTCCACTGTTTCCCCATCTATTTCCCATGAAGTGGTGGGACCGGATGCCGTGATCTTTGTTTTCTGAATGTTGAGCTTTAAGCCAACTTTTTTCACTCTCCACTTTCACTTTCATCAAGAGGCTTTTGAGTTCCTCTTCACTTTCTGCCATAAGGGTGGTGTCATCTGCATATCTGAGGTTATTGATATTTCTCCCGGCAATCTTGATCCCAGCTTGTGTTTCTTCCAGTCCAGCATTTCTTATGATGTACTCTGCATATAAGTTAAATAAACAGGGTGACAATATACAGCCTTGACGTACTCCTTTTCCTATTTGGAACCAGTCTGTTGTTCCATGTCCAGTTCTAACTGTTCCTTCCTGACCTGCATACAAATTTCTCAAGAGGCAGATCAGGTGGTCTGGTATTCCCATCTCTTTCAGAATTTTCCACAGTTTATTGTGATCCACACAGTCAAAGGCTTTGGCATAGTCAATAAAGCAGAAATAGATGTTTTTCTGGAACTCTCTTGCTTTTTCCATGATCCAGCGGATGCTGGCAATTTGATCTCTTCCTTTTCTAAAACCAGCTTGAACATCAGGAAGTTCACGGTTCACATATTGCTAAAGCCTGGCTTGGAGAATTTTGAGCATTACTTTACTAGCATGTAGGATGAGTGCAATTGTGTGGTAGTTTGAGCATTCTTTGGCATTGCCTTTCTTTGGGATTGGAATGAAAACTGACCTTTTCCAGTCCTGTGGCCACTGCTGAGTTTTCCAAATTTGCTGACATATTGAGTGCAGCACTCTCACAGCATCATCTTTCAGGATTTGGAATAGCTCAACTAGAATTCTATCACCTCCACTAGCTTTGTTCGTAGTGATGCTTTCTAAGGCCCACTTGACTTCACATTCCAGGATGTCTGGCTCTAGGTCAGTGATCACACCATTGTGATTATCTTGGTCGTGAAGACCTTTTTTGTACAGTTCTGTGTGTTCTTGCCATCTCTTCTTAATATCTTGTGCTTCTGTTAGGTCCCTACCATTTCTGTCCTTTATCGAGCCCATCTTTGCATGAAATGTTCCTGTGGTATCTCTGATTTTCTTGAAGAGATCTCTAGTCTTTCCCATTCTGTTGTTTTCCTATATTTCTTTGCATTGATCACTGAAGAAGGCTTTCTTATCTCTTCTTGCTCTGCATTCAGATGTTTATATCTTTCCTTTTCTCCTTTGCTTTTCGCTTCTCTTCTTTTCACAGCTATTTGTAAGGCCTCCCCAGACAGCGATTTTGCTCTTTTGCATTTCTTTTCCATGGGGATGGTCTGGATCCCTGTCTCCTGTACAATGTCATGAACCTCAGTCCATAGTTCATCAGGCACTCTATCTATCAGATCTAGGCCCTTAAGTTTATTTCTCACTTCCACTGTATAATCATAAGGGATTTGATTTAGGTCATACCTGAATGGTCTAGTGGTTTTCCCTACTTTCTTCAATTTGAGTCTGAATTTGGCAATAAGGAGTTCATGGTCTGAGCCACAGTCAGCTCCTGGTCTTGTTTTTGCTGACTGTATAGAGCTTCTCCATCTTTGGCTGCAAAGAATATAATCGATCTGATTTTGGTGTTGACCATCTCTTAAGGCCCATAAAAATCAAATTAGATACAGTCTACAGTAAACTGAAAGGGAATATCTCTGTTAAGGTACCATAAGTATAATCCCACCTAAAGGAAGTTCACTTTACTTTAAAAATTGACAACATGTTGGTAGTTTTAGTTATAAGTAGTACCATCAGAAATCCCTGATAAAATTGCACGTGAAATATTTAGTTGCTACATAGAAGGAGATACCTTTCTGAACAGAAAGAGTAAGTCTGTTCACTAAGGAATCTACTCTCTACCTCATTCAAACCTACAGTTAAAAACTATGAATTAACTGTCTTTAGGATTGAAAAGATGTCTCGTGAAGCTGATGGGCCAATGTGAGGAAGTGTGGTGACAGTTTGAGTTGGGCCTTTCTTTTGGTTTGTTCCATTGTAAAGCTTCTAAGAAATTGAGTGATTTGGGGCCACATTTGGTTGAAGAGTATTCAGTTTTCCTTGATTTCACTCGACATTGTAGTTTAATTTGCCACTTTTCAACACAATTGCGTTCAAAGAAAGGATTTCAAATGGATGTGTATCCTAGCCTATAAAAACATTTCAGTGAAATTAGTAGGTGGGTAGCACAGATGATGAAAGAAAAGGGACGATAATTGTAAAATTTAACTTGAAGTTTCTTTGCGGTTGATTGCCAGTCATCATTGAGCTTATGGCTTTCTTGACAAAAATAACTTACTAGCAATATAGTTAATATAGTCTTTAATTTAAAAGAAACTTTGGCATAATGTATCCTCCCACCCTAGCATTGTATTAGAGAGCACCTTTGAACTTGAATTCTGTGTGTATGGAACTTTCTTCATCGTAACGGTCCCAGAGCTGATGCCTTGTCGTTTAATGTCTCAGCTCACAGTCAGCTCTTCATCTGATGTTCTTCTCTGCCCCTTCACTGTCTATCCCATCACAGCAGTGGAATGCTTAGAGCATTTATCACAGTGGGAATTCATGTCTGCTTGTTTTTTTCTTGCTCATCAAATTAAACCCTAAGAGAGCAGGGGCCTTGTCTGTCTTGTTCATTACTATCTTGTATGCTTGGAACACTGCACACAGTAGATTGATACTTTAAAGTTTGACTTTGCAGTGTATATGTATAGACATATATGCATTCATAATTCCTGGTAGAAAAACGGGCCAGAAAGATCCCCCTTACTGAATGAAAACAAGTAACAATCTCCAGTCACTAAGTCCTTTTCTCATTCCTTATTCTGTTTCTGATTTCCTTAGACACATATTGACTTTAGGGCATGATAAATGATAAAATTTAATAGGAAAATGATAACTCTCAAGAAGAAAGGTCAGCATCAAGATAGCATTTTTATCTACAGAACAAACTGATGTTTTAGCTGCCTTCTTATCTTTTGGCTGTTGTCAGTAAGAAAAGAATGACTTGGGATGACCAGGCAGTTTAGGGGTAGGATATCTGGGGTTATTATCTCAGTGATCTCTTGTTTTACCTAAACATTCCCAGAAGACAGGCAAGGTTAGTGTTTTACCACAATAACCCAGAAATTCGATCAAATCTTCTCTTGGCTTTGGACTATAGGAAACTTGTCCATGTGCCCAGAGTCTTCTTTGCTCTGGAATGGAACAAACTGGGGCAAAGCTTTCTTTTTCTCCCCAAAGGTCAGGGCACCTTCATGTAGTTGGCCACTTACCTGCCTTGGAACTTGCATGGAAATTGCAAGCCTCTACAGACCTGCTGAGATCCTGAAAAGAAAGGTAGAGTGTGTGATCTTTATCAATTATTTACTCATGGTTTGTGAGTACAGTGTGGGGTATTTTGAATTTTGTGGAAGCCATGCCTCGCTTGTTACTCTCATCCAAAAACTTCAATTTCCTATTTAGATTATAATGGCTCATTTATCTCAGAGGATATTTGTAAACAATAAACGCTTATCTAAGAGCGTAAATGGAATCACAGACTAAGATTGCATAAGAGATATAGCAAGCAAATCAACATCCAACAGACCTGACAGATGTCAGGCTCCATTTGACATCTTCTCCCTCCTTTTCTTTTCTTCCCAAATGAATGCAGTCTTCATGTTTAATAGAAAGCCCATTTGACCTTCCCCATTACTGCCTTTAGAGGCTTCCCAGGTGGCTCAGTGGTAAAGAATCCTTCTGCCAAGGCAGGAGTCACCAGAGACAGGCGTTCTATCCCTGGGCTGGAAAGATCCCCTGGAGGAGGAAATGGCAACTCACTCCAATATTCTTTACTGGAAAATTCCTTGGACAGAGGAGCCTCTTGAACCCCAGAGGGCTACAGTCCTGCTGCTGCTAAGTCACTTCAGTCGTGTCCGACTCTGTGCGACCCCATAGACGGCAGCCCACCAGGCTCCCCCGTCCCTGGGATTCTCCAGGCAAGAACACTGGAGTGGGTTGCCATCTCCTTCTCCAATGATGAAAGTGAAAAGTGAAAGCAAAGCTGCTCAGTCGTGTCCAACTTGCAGCGACCCCAGGGACTGCAGCACCAGGCTCCTCCGTCCATGGGATTTTCCAGGCAAGAGTACTGGAGTGGGGTGCCATTGCCTTCTCCAGGGGTATAGTCCATGGGGTTGCAAAGAGTTGGACACGACTGAACACACACACACACACGCAATTACTGCCTCCGGGGCATCTTTTCTCTTAATGTACAGAGTTAGCTTGCCTTAGATTGACCCGAACAAAATGCTTTACTTATCCTGATCCTCAATGCAGAGAATCTTTTCTTAGGATCATTGGTTTCTTTTCAGATACAGAATCAATAGAGCTCAGAAAAATCCCTTATAATGTGACTGATGAAACTCAGAGAAAAGAAGCAAAGGGCCTAGATATATCAGCTAGATAAATTGGGTCCATGTTAATTGAAGTGGCAGCAATAGTTGGTTAGGTAATTATTGGAGAACTGAAGAGGTATCCAGGAAATGAATGGGAGACAGAAACGAGATTGCACACTGATAGGAAAGACCAGATTTATTTGACAAAAAGAAACATTTCTACCAGAATTGAACTATGCCTCCTTTGGTCTGAAATACACAAGTAAGGAATGATGAGCACACTCAAGAGCTGAAGAAATTAGTCTATTGGTTGGCAAATTACCTGGAAAATTAGTCAGTTCAGTTCAGTCACTCAGTCGTGTCCGACTCTTTGCGACCCCATGAACCACAGCACGCTAGGCCTCCCTGTCCATCACCAACTCCCGGAGTTTACCCAAACTCATGTCCATTGATTCGGTGATGTCATCTAACCATGTCATCCTCTGTCGTCCCCTTCTCCTGCCTTCAGTCTTTCCCAACATCAGGGTCTTTTCAGATGAGTCAGCTCTTCGCATTAGGTGGCCAAAATATTGGAGTTTCAGCTTCAACATCAGTCCTTCCAATGAACACCTAGGACTGATCTCCTTTAGGATGGACTGATTGGATCTCCTTGCAGTCCAAGGGACTCTCAAGAGTCTTCTCCAACACCACAGTTCAAAAGGAAAATTAATAGGAATGTTTAATATCTGTCAGAAGACTTTCATGAAATATAACAAATATAAAGTATCTCAGTGCCAACATGTGATTCTGAGAATTTGGGCCACTCCATTCAGGTGTGTGGGCCACCCTTTTCCAACAAGGTGGGGCTTAGACAGAGACTGCGGCAAACCTTGAGGGTTTGCTTCATTGTGTATTTTTTAATAAGTTGGCTCTAAAATGTTACTTTTCTCTCTGCGAAAAGATACTTTCCAGTTCATGTCTTTCTTCTTTGTAAATTATCATTTAACATAACACTTTCTAACCTTTGGATTCCAAGGTAGACTTTATTTATACAATGTGGAAAGTGTAGGTTGATCAGTCATGTCCACCAGTTTGCAACCCCATGGACTGTAGCCCACCAGGCCTCTGTCCATGGAATTCTGCAGGCAAGAATACTGGAGTGGATTGCCATTCCCTTCTGCAGGCAAGAATACTGGAGTGGATTGCCATTCCCTTCTGCAGGGGATCTTCCTGACCCAGGGATTGAACCCAGATTGCATTGCAGGCAGATTCTTTACCATCTGAGCCACCAGGGAAGCCTGGGTTCATGGGGCTGCAAAGAGTTGGACGTGGCTGAGCAACTGAGCACACACATACACGTGGTAGAAAACGATAACACTATGGCAAGATGCAGAGGATAAGCTGTAAATTATCAATTATTCTACTACCTAAGAGAAATACTTAACTTTCTATAGCAACCATCTCTCTGATATTAAAAATTATTTCAAAACATGATTTTTTAAAATTTTATTTATTTTTTAAATTTAAATTTATTTTAATTAGAGGCTAATTACTTTACAATATTGTATTGGTTTTGCCATACATCAACATGAAAGAAATGAATCGCCAGTCCAGGTTCCATGCAGGATACAGGAAGCTTGGGGTTGGTGCACTGGGATGACCCAGAGGGATGGTATGGGGAGGGAGGTGGGAGGGGGGTTCAGGATTGGGAACACGTGTACACCCGTGGCAGATTCAAAACATGATTTTTAACAATACCAGTCACTTTAAGAAATCATACTCTGGATGATTCCAGCTAGAAAAAAGGGTTTGGTGGGGTTTTCATTTTGCTAAAATTTGGGGTACCTTAATTGAATATTTTGGTATAAATACTTATATCATGGCAGAGATTAATTGTTATGTACCTCGGGTGTGTGTGTGTGTGTGTGTGTGTGTGTGTGCTGTACTCAGTCTTGTCTGACTCTTTGTGACCCTGTAGCCTACAGCCCACCAGACTCCTCTATCCATAGGATTCTCCAGGCAAGAATGCTGGAGTGGGTTGCCATTTCCTACTCCAGGGGATCTTCCCCACCCAGGGATCGAACCTGCGTCTCTTGTGTCTTCTGCATTGGCAGGCAGGTTCAGTACCTGGGGGGCCCCGGTACTGGCAGGATGGCAAGTCTGCAAATTTCAGCTCCAAGCACAAATATATAATACTGAGCCTATATTGAAATATAGACCAAGAGATTCAAATGTGCTTTTGTAAAGTGAATTGATAGAAACCAGTATGTCTCTGTCTGTTCATAGTTGTAAGAAGCATGAGAATTAAATAAATAGGTTCCACCATACAAGAGGACAGGAAAACCACTGAGTCCACCTCAAAGTGCTGCCTTTGTCTGTGACTCAGCCTATGTGATGATACTCAAAGTGAATTAAAACTACCCGTTAAAAGCCTGGTTCCCATCATGATTCTGGCTGGCCAGAAAAGGCCTGGTGAAGGAGGGGGCATCACTCTGGCTGAGCATGAGACGTTCATGGATCCCACTGACTCCCTGAGTCCTGTCCCCGAGCTCTCCGTGTGTTTTTAGTAACCATGGGAAAAAGGCATTTAAGGGATCAAAATGATACATTAATTCTTCTTTCTAATACCTCAAATATTCTTTCAGCAAAGCTGCTTTAAAAATAATTTCAGATTGTATGTTTGGTTTTTATCAAGAAACGGGAATGGATAGTGGGGTTGTGGATTGATCCCAAGAGAAAAAAGTTCCCATAAATGTAAGTGCCTTAGTCAGATAGTTGGAGAAGCTCCTGCCCGACCTCTGTTCCATATTGTGAGCTCAGACCTTCCCCTCGGCCGTGTGGTGCCACGTTGTCTAGCTGAGTGAAATGTTGCTGCTGCAGTTTGAATGGGAGCGGCACTTCCCGACCCACCTGCTGTGTAGGTAAACCTGAAACCCATCCTGGCAAGTATGTTTATTTGCTTTTCCCTGAAATGTGCTGTCCCTTCTTACCTCCTGCCGATAAAAACTGACAGGTCCTTTTCCTGCTAGCCAAAAACAGTGATGGGAACCAGGTGGAAGATGCGGCTCTTAGAACGTAGTTTTAATTCATTTTGAGCCTCATAAAGTAGGCTGAGTCACAGACAAGCTGGGGGCCTCACCAGATCACTCCATGACCTCACTTTCCCTCTGGCAAACCTCTCTCAGTGCAGGAGGGTGATCTCACGGATGGAGTATCAGAAACAGCTTGCTTGAGAAGAGCCGGCCTGTGAGCTGCCAAGGCTGCCAGATGGCATCGCTCTAGTCCATCATCTCTCTTTCCTCCTGTTCTTCCAATGCATATGGTCTTCATGTACTACAACGGTGTTATTAAACCAATCTCACCACAACCACTTAGGTTGTAGATAGCAAAGGCCCATTCATTACATAACCATTCATTAGAAGTGTGGCTTTGGAACTGATGAAAGCCTATGTTGACTTCTCATTTTCTTAAAATGGATACTTTGAATGAAACCACTGGACTCTCCAAGAAGATTATTGACCTTACTATTGTATACTGAGATCCCTATTTTCAGTTCTCCCCAATTACCTTCTTTTCTATATCTTTCAAATTATTATTGCCATTGTAGTTGAATAATATGATAGCGATTTGGATGAACTTCAGGAACAGAGGTTCAGCTGTGTCTTTGCTTCTAACTGGCTGTGCAGTTTCTTACATGCCATTTCATCTTTCTTGACATCATCATCTTTGTGTTGATTTCTAAGATATCATTTGAGATATCTGTAGTCAAATGATGAATTCAAACACCCTTTTCTACAGGGCAGAGGACCTTCTAGGCAGGTTTGTGATCTTCTCTATATTCCCGAACTACCTTGAAAGCCCTCTCCAAAGATTCTGATTGCCCAAGTGCTTCTGTAGTGTAGCTGGAATGAGAACCACCATCTGTGGACTCTAGACCAAGGGTTCATTGTTATAAAAATTTCTCCTCTACTAATTCTTTTCCATCCTTAATCGAAGGTCAATTTTACCCTTCAGAAAGCAACTACTTTTTAAATTCTTTTATAATTTAATCCTCACAAAATTAAGGTCCAGCCATTTTCTCTTTGTGTGACTTTTGTGAATATTCTGCACAGATTCAGTTCCCATTTGTCTTCTTACTTGTTTTTCCACTCTTGGGCTTCAACCACACTTGGCCAGTGATTCAAAAGAACAGAAAAAATGATGCAGGGTGAAAACTGGTGGACTTCTTTTTTGTTTTGAGTTTCTTTTTTTTTTTTACTGTTTGTTTATTTGGCGGGGTGGGGTGGGGAGGAGGGCTGTGGTATGGCTGTGCTGCCCTCTTAGTTCCTCTACCAGGTATCAAACCTGTGCCTTGTCCAGTGGAAGCAAGGAGTCTTAACTACTGGATTGCCAGGGAAATCCCTAAAACTGGTTGATTTTAATGTTGTTGTTTAGTCACTAAGACATTTCTGACTCTTTTGCGACCCCGAGAACTGTGGCCTGCCAGGCTCCTCTGTCCGTGACATTTCCCAGGCAAGAATACTGGATTGGGTTGCCATTTCCTTCTCCAGGGGATCTTCCTGACCCAAGGATCTACCCTGCAGCTCCTGCATTGGCAGGCGGGGTCTTTACCCCAGAGCCACTTGGGAAGCACTGAGTTTGATGCACAAGCCATTAAATCTCTCACTGGAGAAATGATTTTCAAAATGTGGTCTCAGGAGCATCACCATCACCAGGAAGCTCATCTGAAATGCAGGATCTTTGGCCCATCTTTGGACCAGAAACTCTGGAGATGGGAACCAACAATCGCTGCATTGACACGCCTTCCATGCTGTTGTTTGAGAGCTGTTCTAGAGAAATTGTATATTTTCAGATAGTTTTTTTTTTTTAAGTGTGCGCAAATGTTTTTGAAATAATCATTGTCCAAAATTACATGCTCTAGAAATAGAAGGGATATTGCATATCTAAAGGGGATATTTCTCTGCCTTCCTTTTTAAAAAAAAAAAAAAAATTCTTTTAGAAGTTTTCAGGTTCTGCTCCTAGAAAGCCTATTCATATTTCTACCTATTTGCACACTAAAATTTGGGTCTTAAGTTAGTTCTGTTATCGTGATCTATAGTGACACTAGATGGAAAGTGACTCGTAAAACATTTATTTAATTTCTACGATTTTATTTATTTTATTTTTAATTTAGTTAATTTACTTTTGGTTGCACTGAGTCTTTGTTGCTGTGTGCGGGTTTTCTCAAACTGGGGCATTTGGGGGCTGCTGTCTGGTTGCTTAGTTTCATTGAGTTAGACAAGGCTGTGGTCCTAGTGTGAATAGATTGACTGCTTTTCTGTGATTATGGTTTCAGTGTGTCTGCCCTCTGATGCCCTCTTGCAACACCTACCGTCTTACTTGGGTTTCTCTTACCTTGAACGTGGGGTATCTCTTCACGGCTGCTCCAGCAAAGCGCAGCCACTGCTCCTTACCTTGGACGAGGGGTATCGCCTCTCGGCCGCCACCCCTGGCCTCCAACATGGGGTAGCTCCTCTCGGCCACTGCCCCTGACCTCCGACATGGGGTAGCTCCTCTCAGCCGCTCCTGCGCTGTCGAAGCCTGGCACTCTTGACCACCGCCCCTGACCTTGGATGTGGGGTAGCTCCTCTTGGCCGCCGCCCCTGACCTCAGATGTGGGGTAGCTCCTCTTGGCCACGCTTCTGCGAGGTCCATTGCAGCCGGTGCACTTGTCTAACTTAATGATACTAAGCCATGCCTGTGGGGCAACCCAAGATGGGTGGGTCATGGTGGAGAGGTCTGACAGAATGTGGTCCACTGGAGAAGGGAATGGCAAACCACTTCACTATTCTTGCCTTGAGAACCCCATGAACAATATGAAAAGGCAAAATGATAGGATACTGAAAGGGGAACTCCCTGGGACAGTAGGTGCCCAATATGCTACTGGAGATGAGTGGAGAAATAACTCCAGAAAGAATGAAGGGATGGAGCCAAAGCAAAAACAACACCCAGTTGTGGATGTGACTGGTGATAGAAGCAAGGTCCGATGCTGTAAAGAGCAATATTGCACAGGAACCTGGAATGTCAGGTCCATGAATCAAGGCAAATTGGAAGGGGTCAAACAGGAGATGGCAAGAGTGAACATTGACATTCTAGGAATCAGTGAACTAAGATGGACTGGAATGGGTGAATTTAACTCAGATGACCATTATATCTACTACTGTGGGCAGGAATCCCTTAGAAAATATGGAGTAGCCATCATGGTCAACAAAAGAGTCTGAAATGCAGTACTTGGATACGATCTCAAAAGCGACAGAATGATCTCTGTTCATTTCCAAGGCAAACCATTCAATACCACAGTAATCCAAATCTATGCCCCAACCAGGAACGCTGAAGAAGCTGAAGTTGAACGGTTCTATGAAGACCTACAAGACCTTTTAGAACTAACACCCAAAAAAGATGTCCTTTTCATTATAGGGGACTGGAATGCAAAAGTAGGAAGTCAAGAAACACCTGGAGTAACAGGCAAATTTGGCCTTGGAATACGGAATGAAGCAGGGCAAAGGCTAATAGAGTTTTGCAAAGAGAACGAACTGGTCATAGCAAACACCCTCTTCCAACAACACAAGAGAAGACTCTACACATGGACATCACCAGATGGTCAACACCGAAATCAGATTGATTATATTCTTTGCAGCCAAAGATGGAGAAGCTCTATACAGTCAGCAAAAACAAGACCAGGAGCTGACTGTGGCTCAGATCATGAACTCCTTACTGCCAAATTCAGGCTGAAATTGAAGAAAGTAGGGAAAACCACTAGACCATTCAGGTATGACCTAAATCAAATCCCTTATGATTATACAGTGGAAGTGAGAAATAAATTTAAGGGACTAGATCTGATAGATAGAGTGCCTGATGAACTATGGACTGAGGTTCGTGACATTGTACAGGAGACAGGGATCAAGACCATCCCCATGGAAAAGAAATGCAAAAAAGCAAAATGGCTGTCTGAGGAGGCCTTACAAATAGCTGTGAAAAGAAGAGAAGCGCAAAGCAAAGGAGAAAAGGAAAGATATAAGCATCTGAATGCAGAGTTCCAGAGAATAGCAAGAAGAGATAAGAAAGCCTTCCTTGGCGATCAATGCAAAGAAATATAGGAAAACAACAGAATGGGAAAGACTAGAGATCTCTTCAAGAAAATTAGAGATATGAAGGGAACATTTCATGCAAAGATGGGCTCGATAAAGGACAGAAATGGTATGGACCTAACAGAAGCAGAAAATATTAAGAAGAGGTAGCAAGAATACACAGAACTGTCCAAAAAAAGATCTTCACGACCAAGATAATCACGATGGTGTGATCACTCACCTAGAGCCAGACATCCTGGAATGTGAAGTCAAGTGGGCCTTAGAAAGCATCCCTATGAACAAAGTTAGTGGAGGTGATGGAATTCCAGTTGAACTATTTCAAATCCTGAAAGATGATGCTGTGAAAGTGCTGCACTCAATATGCCAGCAAATTTGGAAAACTCAGCAGTGGCCACAGGACTGGAAAAGGTCAGTTTTCATTCCAATCCCAAAGAAAGGCAATGCCAAAGAATGCTCAAACTACCACACAATTGCACTCATCCTACATGGTAGTAAAGTAATGCTCAAAATTCTCCAAGCCAGGCTTCAGCAATATGTGAACTGTGAACTTCCAGATGTTCAAGCTGGTTTTAGAAAAGGCAGAGGAACCAGAGATCAAATTGCCAACATCTGCTGGATTATGGAAAAAGCAAGAGAGTTCCAGAAAAACATCTATTTCTGCTTTATTGACTATGCCAAAGCCTTTGACTGTGTGGATCACAATAAACTGTGGAAAATTCTGAAAGAGATGGGAATACCAGACCACCTGACCTGCCTCTTGAGAAATCTGTATGCAGGTCAGGAAGCAACAGTTAGAAGTGGATATGGAACAACAGACTGGTTCCAGATAGGAAAAGGAGTACGTCAAGGCTGTATATTGTCACCCTGTTTATTTAACTTCTATGCAGAGTACATCATGAGAAACACTGGACTGGAAGAAGCACAAGCTGGAATCAAGATTGCTGGGAGAAATATCAATAACCTCAGATATGCAGATGATACCACCCTTATGGCAGAAAGTGAAGAGGAACTCAAAAGCCTCTTGATGAAAGTGAAAGTGGAGAGTGAAAAAAGTTGGCTTAAAGCTCAACATTCAGAAAACAAAGATCATGGCATCCGGACCCACCACTTCATGGGAAATAGATGGGGAAACAGTGGAAACAGTGTCAGACTTTATTTTTTTAGGCTCCAAAATCACTGCAGATGGTGATTGTAGCCATGAAATTAAAAGACGCTTACACCTTGGAAGGAAAGTTATGACCAACCTAGATAGCATATTCAAAAGCAGAGACATTACTTTGCCAACAAAGGTCCGTCTAGTCAAGGCCATGGTTTTTCCAGTAGTCATGTATGGATGTGAGAGTTGGACAGTGAAAAAAGCTGAGCGCCAAAGAATGGATGCTTTTGAACTGTGGTGCTGGAGAAGACTCTTGAGAGTCCCTGGGACTGCAAGGAGATCCAACCAGTCCATTCTGAAGGAGATCAGCCCTGGGATTTCTTTGGAAGGAATGATACTAAAGCTGAAAGTCCAGTACTTTGGCCACCTCATGTGAAGAGTTGACTCATTGGAAAAGACTCTGATGCTGGGAGGGATTGGGGGCAGGAGGAGAAGGGGACGACAGAGGATGAGATGGCTGGATGGCATCACTGACTCGATGGATGTGAGTCTGAGTGAACTCCGGGAGCTGGTGATGGACAGGGAGGCCTGGCGTGCTGCGATTCATGTGGTCGCAAAGAGTTGGACACGACTGAGCGACTGAACTGAGCTGAACTGAACTCTGGTTGCAGCGAACCGGCTTCTCATTGTGGTGGCTTCTCTTGCTGGGGCGCGTGGGCTCTCGACACTCAGGCTTCAGTAGTTGCAGCGCGCGGGCTCGGTAGTTGTGGCACACAGACTTAGTTGCCCCATGGCATGTGGAATCTTCCTGGACCAGGGATCGAACCCATGTCCCTTGCATTGACAGGAGAACCCCCAACCCTTGGACCACCAGGGAAGTCCTGTTTTTATTTTAAACTGATTCTTCTAAATGGCTTTCTTCTTCCTTTAGAACATAGACAAGGATGATTTTTTTTTTTTAGTTACCCTCAAATAAATGAAACTGCCTCCCATTTTACCCAAAGGTTGTTCTTATCAGAGGGATAATTTTACTAAGTTGAATGCTCTCTGGAAGAAGGTGTAAGCAGAAGCTAATATCGTGAATTAGAAGAAGAATAAGAGGAGAAGGGCGTCTGGTCCTCAGTGCGGAATCTTGGACCCAGAAGCCTGCTGACTGCCAGCCTTAGGACTCTTCCAGTCCAGTATTCTTGGAACCAAATGTCGCTGCCTTCGGGACTGCTGTTCACCTAACTGGTGGACTTTTTGTTAAAAGCTTGATCCAAGTGAGGTTTTTTTGTTTGTTTGTTTTAAGATAGAAAGCTTTGGCAAGTTCTTTCAAGGGCAGCACATAGCTTTAACTGCCTCAAGCCCTCTCTCCTCTGTCAAACTGCACCAGGAAATTCAAGGTCTAGCCAGAGGCCCCCAAAGAGTTAAAATAAAAAGACAAGCAGCCTGCAGAGTAGTAGAAGCCAATGTCAAAAGCATATGTTCCTCCGCGGGGCCTCGCTGGATTCCTAAGTCGGGATAAAGCCAGTGTGTATGCACACACGTCAAAAAGAAAAAAAGAAGTCTTGGCCAGTGTCATGCAGCAGTGAAGCATTGTCCCTCATCTGCAGTTCCTCTTGACTCCCTGCTGCCTGGGAGCCCAGCCCGCGGGCTCCCAGGAGGCTGGTGGCCCTGACACCTGAGCCATTAGCTCAGAACACCCTCGAATCCCGTTCTCCTTGTGAGGGTTCCGGCTGAGCGGCCTGGACAGACCCTGCCCGTTTTCATTGGCTTCGAGGCTTGTTATTGGAGTGGCTGACAGCCGTCTGCCAGGCTGTCTGAAGCCGCCTTCCTGTGCTCTCTGCCGCTGCTCAACTTCACAGCACTATTGTTCCTGTTGGGCCTTTTTCTTAAAATCTTTCCCAGCTGTATCCTGATATGGTAAACCACTTAAATTAGCTCCAGATTGTTCTGTTTATTTTGTGTTAGATAAGCGACAAAATACAGTCCCGGCAGCCAGCCAGGAGGAGGGTGGAAGTGGGGGGATGGGGACAGAGGGACACAGGCAAGGTCCTTTACAAATGGTAGCGTTTGCAGACCGAGCCGTGAAAAGCCCCAAATGTGATGCCATCACGGGTCCCGCCATTGATGAGCAATCCCGATAGGCTGGCCAGGGAATCACTTTGGATCTGAGCACAGCTCAGTCCAGAAAAGAAAACCAAGACCCCAGGGTAAGTCACACAGACAGGAAGCCAGATTTCTATTACTGGCAATAGACACAGCACTGCTGCCAACCACAGGTCTGGTTGCAGGGCCAGCGATCCCCATACCATGCTTGGTGCCCTGAGGGTGACGGGAATTCCTTTTATTCTTTTTTAAATTGTCCATCTGTATTGCGATGCCTGGAGGCTGATGGGCTCAACTCTGGCTGAAGTCCACCAGCCTCCCTATATGCTTAGCAGTTCAAAGTGTGCTCTTCTGCGCTGTAATTTAAAGCTGGAAATCCAGAGATGTTGAGTCACCAGCATAGGTATTTTCCACACAGCTGCGAGTGAAAACTCACAATGGACTTGGCCACCTGTGCGCCCGCTCTACCCACGGCCTCTCCTCCTCTGCGGCTGTCTGCTCACAGGGGCTCTCCGTGCAAAGCCTTTCTGAACACTTAACAAAAAAACGTTTTCAAGTGTAATAGATGCTGTCCTAGAATGAAGATACTGCCTTTGCGATTGTAGGAATAAACCCAAATCAAATATGAAGAATAAACTTCCGAGTGTTTTAACTCAGCTGAAGCACACGAACAATGCCAGCAACCAGCTGAGTTACAACCATTATTGAGGATTGTGTCTGTGGTAATTCAAGACTCCCCAGGAAAGATCCCATGACTCACTGCAGCCTCCAGTCTTCACTCTAAACCAAAGTCCTGGAAATGCTTTTTACCGAGTTGAGGGAAGTACAGGGTCAGGAGTAATAAAATGCCCTGAGAAACCACCTCTTAGTTTTCCTCTGGGCAAATACACTCAGTGTGTAATAAAAAGGCACAAAGCCAACTTTGAAAGAATAATTACTCTGTCAAGCCCCCATCTCTCGGGTGGAATATGGCTTTTCTTCATCAAGGCCTGGCCAGGGGTTGAGTGGCCTCCATGTCACCCTCTCTGATTCCCAGGCTTTCATCTCTTTTCTCTGTATCCTTTTTAATGCAAATAGTGGACAGTCTTGTGTCTTTCACCTGGGCTGGGCTTCCCGTGAACAGTGTCCCTCGAGAGTGAGGACCATGTATTGAACCCTCTATTGTCTTTTCTCACAATGCTAACCAGCAGTCATGGGCTCTGAGAGGTGCTGAATTAAGGCCTTGCAAATAATAGGTTTCTTTTTATTCTTAACTGACATGAGGTCTCGTTCATTTTGCTTCTATATCAATTCAGGACAAACTAAAAACAACAGCAAAACAACAAATACCAAAAAACCCAAAATCAGACATCACAGGTCCCATGGGCCTGTCCTCATTAAAGTCATGTACGCACCCTTCTGGTGCTGGGCAGCATGGCGCAGCCACAAAAAGCTTGTCTGTGTCATGGACCACAGCTAAAATCTCTGGACGGTACCGAAGACAACCGCCTGGGCCACCTGAAAGGAAGCAACAGCAGGCAGGTGTTTTGTTTTCACTCCTGTGTCTCTGGGCTTTGACCCAAGGGCTGATGGAATTGTGGAGCTATGTAGCAGGTGTTGGCAGTGAAATTTCCAGGTGAAACCCCCTTATTTCTAACCAGAGCTTTGGGGAATGCTTTTGCTGGAGAACATAGGAGAATTTCCATTTCATTTGTTTCCTTTTATTTTTTTCTCTTTTCTCTCCTGACCCTGCCTCAAGGCAGCCCCACTTGAGGATCTGCTTGGCTTTGGTGGTGGGGGTTTGGGCTCCTAAAATCCCAAAAGAAGATTCTTTCTGACCAGAGGACCAGGGAGAAAGGGGCCCCTTTTATCCAAGGATAGTGGGAGGTTCCTATTACTATCTCTCTCTCTGTTTATTTTGCTGCTTTGCTCCCAAAGACAACCTCAGTTGTGTTTCTGTGGGGCTAAAATCTGAGAATAGCCTGTCTTTCTGTCCAGCGGAGCCAGGAAAAGGGAACTCGGGGGGCTGGAAAGTATAGGGGAATCTCAGAGAAGAAAGAGCTGGGAAAGAGGATCCCCTGACTCTGTGAGTGAACTGACTTAAGTCCCAGCTCCAGGCTGCTCATGTGTCACACAGACCCAAAGAAGCAAAGCAAAGACTCAAGAACTCATCTGCAGTATAAACCAGTGCCTGAACCCTAGACTAACCCCTGGGTTGGGCACACACTGGGCAAACCCAAACATCATAGCAATAACTTTTTAAAAACTAAGCCGACATTAGGACCACTGCCTGTAGACAAGATGGACCTTGTACTCTAAATCTAACTAGGTTGGTTATAAGCATTCTCCATGAAATAAAGTTGAATACTCTTGAATGGGAAAATAGAAATTCTTGAGTGAAGTAGAAAGGGAAAAGAAGAATCAAATTAAAATTTTAGAACTGAAAAGTACAGCAAAAAGTGAAAATGAAAGTCGCTCAGTCATGTCCGACTCTGCAACCCTATGGCCATACAGTCCATGGAATTCTCCAGGCCAGAATACTGGAGTAGGTAGCCTTTCCCTTCTCTAGGGGATCTTCCCAACCCAGGGATTGAACTCAGGTCTCCCGCATTGCAGGTGGGTTCTTTACCAGCTGAGCCACAAGGGAAGCCCGAAAAGGATAGTACCGAAAATGAAACATTCACGCTATGGGCCCAGCAGCAGAATGAAGATGACAGAGCAAAGAGTCAGTGAACTTCAGTATAGATCAACAGACGTTACTCAGTGTGAAAGACAGGGAAAAGAAGACTTGAGCTGAGCTGAAGGACCTATGGAATACTATCAAAAGGCTTAACATGTATGTCATTAGAGTCCCAGAAACAAAGGGAAAATATTGGTGCAGGAAAAAAAAAATTTGAAGGGATAAAGTCTGAGAAGTTCACAATTTTGGTGAGAGATACATGTATAGGTTCAAGAAGCTCAATAAAATCGAATTAACCTGAAGAAAACCTCATCCACCTTGTAATCAAATTGCTGAAAACCAAAGATGAAAAAATATCTTGAAAGCACAAATTCTAATTGTGGGAATTTACCCAAGAGAAATGAAAACATGTTTATACAAAAACCTATACCCACATATTAATAGCAGCTTTATTGTTAATTGCTAGAAACTGGAAAAAACTCAAATGTCCTTCAACTAGTAAAGAGATACACAAAATTATAGTACATCGGTACAGTTAACTATTACTTAGCAATATAATGAACCATTATACATGCACTAACATGCATGAATCTTGAATGCATTGTACTTCTGCAAGAAGCCAGACTCAAAAGTTTACGTTGTCTGTATTCAGTCCCTAAGTTGTGTCAGACTCTCTGCAACCCCATGGACTACAGCACAACAGGCTTCCCTGTCCGTTACTATTTCCCGGGTAGTTGCAAAAAGTTACAAAAGGTTACACACTGTATGATTCTTCCTATATGACATTCTGGAAAAGCAGAACTTTGAAGATGGAGAAGCAGTCAGTGGTTGTCAGGGATTAAGGGTGCAGTGGAGGGTTTGATTCTGGAGGGGCAGCACGAGGGAGGGATTCTGGGTCGATGGAGTTTTCTGTATCTGTGTTGACCTTAAAAGTTCCTTTACGAGCAAAAAATGAGTTACTCCAGAATAGCAAAGAACTGCAAATTCAGGACAAGCAAGCTATAGCAAAAGAACAGGCACGTCCAACAAAGAAGAGGAACATTATTTTATAAAGACGAAGAAGTTGGGAAGGGTTGTTTTAAATGAAAGTCCGATGGCACCCCACTCCAGTATTCTTGCCTGGAAAATCCCATGGATGGAGGAGCCTGGTAGGCTGCAGTCCAGGGGGTCGCAAAGACTGAGCGACTTCACTTTCATTTTTCTCTTTCATGGATTGGAGAAGAAAATGGCACGACTGAGCGACTTCACTTTCATTTTTCTCTTTCATGGATTGGAGAAGAAAATGGCAATCCACTCCAGTGTTCTTGCCTGGAGAATCCCAGGGACGGGGGAGCCTGGTGAGCTGCCGTCTATGGGGTCACACAGAGTCGGACACAACTGAGCGGCTTTCACTTCACTTCACTACTGAAGAAAAGAGAGAGTTTAAGACACTTGTGGTCTTTCATTGGCTGAGTTGTTGCGATTGTTGATTTCTTGTAAGAGATACAGTGTACATCTTTTCCTCTTGAGGTCTGTCTTTGATGGTTCTTTCCTGCTGGTGATTATTCTATTGTGGTCTGTAATTGACCGGGAGTGGTACTGTGTGAGAACTTCCCCTTCTGGTTCCAACTCCATTTTAGTGAGTCTTCCCTTTATTAATTTTCACATTTAATTGTGGTGCTGCATATATGACTTCACTTGTCAAAATGAATAGCACTACACACCAAAATAAGTGAATTTTACCATACTCAAATCAGAAAATAAAAAATAAATCACTAGCATGGTATTTCATATCTGATAGGGTTAATATATCTTTATGACTACATGCAGTACGGAAAGATTCATGTAATCTCTTATCTGTTTTGAAGTCATTTTCCACTTGATTCCACATTTAAACTTGCAGGAAGTCAAAAATCGATTAAACAATGAAGCAGTCTCTTCGGGTCCATACAAAAAGTTTTCCAAAAAAGAATTTTGTGTCTCACATGCCAGGCATGTGTTTTATAGGGTCAACCTACCACAAAGGCCATGATGAAAAAACTGAGGTAGATAAAGTCAGTGTCTGTAAGAGGCAAATGTTGAATCCAGGAGAGATCCTACTGATTTTAAAAGAAGCAAGGTCAATTTGGTGGCTTGGCGAAAGCAAGAACAAAGCATCTGCCATGTCCTAGAAGCTCTGGGTTTTGATAACTAGGGTGGTGTTGAGAATTCCCTGTCCAGAAGAATCACATTTGGTGAATTCACATACAGCCTTGCCTGTGTAGTTGTTGTTCAGTCGCTCAGTCGTGTCCGACTCTTTGCAGCCTGGCTTCCCTGTCCTTCATTACCTCCCAGAGTTTACTCAAACTCACGTCCATTGTGATACCGTGGACGGTGATGCCATCCAACCATCTCATCCTCTGTTGCCCCCTTGTCCTCCTGCCCTCGATTTTTCCCATTATTGGAGTCTTTTCCAGTGAGTCAGTTCTTCATATCAGGTGGCCAAAGTATTGGAGCTTCAGCATCAGTCCTTCCAAGGAGTATTTAAGGTTGATTTCCTTTAGGATTGACTAGTTTGATCTCCTTGCAGTCCAAGGGACTTTCAAGAGTCTTCTCCAACACCACAGTTCAAAAGCATCAATTCTTCAGTGTTTAGCTTTCATTATGGTCCAACTCTCACATTCATAATGACTATTGGAAAAGTCATAGCTTTGACTATATGGACCTTTGTTGGCGAAGTGATGTATCTTGCCTGTACTGTGAATACACTTGGTGTGGGCAGGCTTGGACTATTTCCATGAAACAGATTGTAAATGTAATTGTGACAATAGGAAGAGTTTTCCTGAACGTAGGATTTTCCCCTTAGTCCACCTTTCATCCAAAGGGCAAAAAATGCAGGATGGATGCTTAATTGCAGTGAGATCCCCCCGCTGACCAGAGCCATACTTTCGCCCACTGCTTATTCTGCCTTTAAAGTTCTATCATCACCTTGCCTTGTCTTACGCCATTATGGATCTTATCAATTTTAATACACAAATGTATTATAAAACCTGTTGATTTTAAGAACCTTTGCCTACCTCCAAGTCACAGAGATATTCTCTTACATTTTTCTATAAAAGTTGTATGGTTTTTGCATTTACATTTAGGTTTTGGATCCATCTTTTATTTCTCATACAGCTTTGTTTTGTTAAGATATAACTCACATTACCATCAATTCAGTGGTTTTTAGTATATTCACAGAGTTGTACAATCATCATCATAGTTTATTTTTTTATCTTCTCCACAAAAAAAAATCCTATATCCATTACCATTTTCCCTTCTTCCTAGCCTTTGGAAGGCACTAATCTATTTTCTGTCTCTATAGATTTGCCTATTCTGGACATTTTATATAAATGGAAAAATACAATATATGACCTGTTTTATCTTTCATTAGCATAATGTTTTCAAGATTCACCAATATTGTAGAATGTGTCAGAACTTCATTCTTTTTATTGATTAATATTCCTTTTTTTCCCTGTATATTGCTGAAAATATATCTCATCCCTTCATCAACTCATGGAGATTGAGTCTTTCTACTTTTTTTGGCTGTTATGAATAATGCTGCTATGAGCATTTACACACGAGCTTTTGTGTGGATATATGTTTTCATTTCTTTTGAATACACACCTAGGAGTGGGATTTCTGGGTTATGTGGTACCTTTATGTTTAACTTCTTGAGAGACTGCTGAGCTCTTTCCAAAGCAGCTGTGCCACTTTGCATTCCTGCCAGCAGTGTGTGAGGGGCCTAGTTCCTCCATATCCTCACCAACACTCCTCGTTGTCTTTTTTTTATTATAGCCGTTCTATTAAATGTGAAGTGGTATCTCTTGTGGTTTTCATTTGCATCCCCCTGGACATTTTTTCATGTGCTTATTGCTCATTTATGTATCTTCTTTGGAGAAATATCTGTTCAAATCCTTTGCTCATATTTTAATTTTTTTTTTTTTACCATTGAGTTGAAATATGAGCCATCTTTGGTTAATTTTCCCAAATGTTGTGAAGTAGGAATTGGTCAAGGTCCTTTTTCCCCCCATAGATATTCAACTACTCTAGAATCATTTATTGCAAAGACTTTTTCCTCAACTGACTTACTTGGCACCTTCGCTATATATCAGATAATAATTAAGGGTGGTTCTTTTATTAGGCTTCCTATTCTAGTATCAAGATAGGCAGGAGAAACATCAACAATCTCAGATATGTGGGTGATACCACTCTAATGACAGAAAGCAAAGAGGAACTAAAGAGCCTCTTGATGAGGTGAAGGAGGAGACTGTAAGAGCTGGCTTAAGACTAAATATTAAAAAAACTAAGATAATGGCATCCAGCCCCATTGCTGCATGGCAGATAGAAGGGAAAAGGTAGAAGTAGTGACAGATTTCCTCTTCTTGGGCTCCAAAATCACTGCGGATGGTGACTGCGGCCATGAAATCAGAAGACGACTGCTTCTTGGCAGGAAAGTGATGACAAACCTAGACAGTATGTTGAAAAGCAGGGACATTATTCTGCCAACAAAGGTCCATATAGTCAAGGCTATGGCCTTCCCAGGGGTCCCGTACGGTTGTGAGGGCTGGACCATAAAGAAGGCAGAACGCCAAAGAATTGATGCCTGTGAACTGTGGTGCTAGAAAAGACTCCTGAGAGTCCGTTGGACAACAAGGAGATCAAACCAGTCAATCTTAAGGGAGATCAGTCCTGAACATTCACTAGAAGGACTGATGCTGATGCTGAAACTCCAGTATTTCAGTCATCTGATGCAAACAGATGATGCATTAGAAAAGACCCTGATGTTGAGAAAGATTGAGGGCAGAAGGAGAAGAGGGTGTCAGAGATGAGATAGCTGGATGGCATCACCAATGCCATAAACATGAATTTGGGCAAACTCCGGGAGATGGTGAGGGACAGGGAGACCTGGTGTGTTGGAGTCCATGGGGTCACAAAAAGTCGGACATGACTGGGTGACTGAACAAAGACAACAATTCTAGTATACCAAGCTGTCTTGATTATTGTAGCTTTATAGGAGGTCTTGGAAGTTGGTTAGTGTAGTTTTCCCAACATTGTTCTTTTATTTGAAACTTGGTTGCCATCCTAGGATAAGCCTCATTTGCTCATCATGATTGTGGTAGGCAGGGTAATATTCCCTTCTCTTCCCCCAGAGATGTTCACATCCTAAAGCCTTGAGCCTGTGAATATCTTATGTTGTATGGCAAAGGGGAACTAAGATTGCAGACTGAATTAAGATTGCCAATCAGCTGACCTTAAGTCGGGAATATTACCTGATTGGGCCAAATGGAATCACAAGAGTCTTTAAACATGGAAGAGAGAGACAAAGAGGAGGTCAAAGCAATACCAAATGAGGAAGACTCAACCTGCCATTGCTGACTTTGAGACAGAGGAAGAAAGCCTTGAGCCAAGGAAGTCTAGCACCTCTAGAAACCAGAAATGGCCAAGAAACGATCATCCTCTATTGCCTCAGAAAGGGAATGAAGCCATCGCAACACCTTGATTTAGCCAGTGATTGTTGTTTCAGACCTCTAAACTGTAGAACTATAAGATGATACTGAAAGGTTGTTGCTGAACCACGAAAGAGGCCGGGATCCTTGGCCTCCAGAGGAGAATTCAATCCGGGGCCAGAGACGAGGCTTGATAGCTCAGAGCTTTTGTGTAATAAGAGTTTTATTAAAATATAAAGGAGATAGAGAAAGCTTCTGACATAGATTCAGAAGGGGGACGGACAGTGCCCCCTCACTAGTGTTAGCAATGGAGTTATATTCTTTCAATTAGTTATTACAATGAATCAAAAGTATGTCTAGAGGTTGTAAAGACATTACTAGCTGCTACTGCTGCTAAGTCGCTTCAGTTGTGTCCAACTCTGTGCTACCCCATAGACGGCAGCCCACCAGGCTCCCCCGTCCCTGGGATTCTCCAGGCAAGAACACTGGAGTGGGTTGCCATTTCCTTCTCCAATGCATGAAAGTGAAAAGTGAAAGTGAAGTCGCTCAGTTGTGTCCAACTCTTCGTGACCCCATGGACTGCAGCCCACCAGGCTCCTCCGTCCATGGGATTTTCCAGGCAAGAGTACTGGAGTGGGTTGCCATTTCCTTCTCCAGTGCATGAAAGTGAAAAATAAAAGTGCAGTCACTCAGTCGTGTCCGACTCTTAACGACCCCATGGACTGCAGCCCACCAGGCTCCTCCATCCGTGGAATTTTCCAGGCAAGAGTACTGGACTGGCTCGCCAGTGCCTTCTCCGAAAGACCTTACTAGACCCACTCCCATAATTTACATTTTAAGATTACAGGATTAGCCAGAAGGGTTTTCCAGAGACTGTCCTCAAGCAGGGTACATTATTGTTATATAATCCTAAGGAATGTAGAGGGGGAAAAGTGCTTGTCCTTTCTTCCTCCTTCAGAATTCCAGACCCCTCTCTCCTTGGGGACCCCTGACTTCTTATCAACCTGCCTAGGAATCGACTCTCTCAATACATTTGTGTTGTTTAAGTGGGTAAATTTGTAGTAATTTGTTATTGAAGCCATAGAAACCTAATACAATCATGTATTAACATTTTTATAAATAGCTGGGTTTGATTTACTAAAATTTTATTGAGGATTTTTCCATGTCTGTTCATTGTAGCTTTCTTTTTTTTTTTTTTTTTTGGTAATGTCTTTGGCTATGGAATCAGAGTAATGTAGGCCCCAAAGAATGAGTTAGGAAGTTTAGGCTTCTGTTTTCTGGAAGAGCTATTTTAATTTTTATTTTCATGTTCATTCCTTCCCTTTTTTATTCTTCTGTGCTTCTAGTGTAGAATGGCCTCCTTTAAGTCCAAGTGTGTTCATATATAGTCCATGTAATTATCTAACCACTTTGCTATGTATTCTATGTCTCATGTTTTCATGTGAAATACATGCTATGTTATTATCAGTTGCCTTTTTCCCCTTATGTCACATTTAGAGTTATTTTAGAAAATATAATATGTATGAATTCCACTATAGGGCAGTCAAAGGAGCATGACAAAATATTTGTTATAAAAAGGGGGTGTTAGGCTTGAAAGACTTGAGAACCATGATATAGAAACTTCACCTGCCCTATTTCAGAACTTTCCCAGTTATTATAGTTGTTATCAGGTAAAAAGGTAAAGTCTGTGAATGAGCCCACAGGCAGGTCACATATTACTGTATCCACAATAAAAACAAAACAACCACAACAGTGAAAACATATTCATGTTCTGTCTCACCTGCAAAGTAATTTAACACAACTATTCTACCCATCCAACACAGGGCGTCCAGCCACAGTGCTCACATATGTGCATGGTAATCACGGGTGTCAATCCACAAAGGTAGACGTGCAAAGTGTAACTTGCTCCCCACCACCACCTGCAACCCTCACCAAATAACTAAGCTTAGTCCTGTCAGAGTCCCAGCTCTGCTTAGAGGCATCCTGTTTTCAGTCCATTCAGATCAACTCAGTTAATCCGAGGTGTCTCTGTCTCATGTCTGCCTCCCCACCAGGAACCAAAATATTGCCGCTGAGGGGAGCTTGTGGTCCACAGCCACCATCCTGCTCACTGTCGGCAGAAACCTCCAGATCCCTCTCTGGTCTTTGTGCATCATCCATCTAGATCATGCTGCAGCCTGCTTGCCTGCAGATGTGGGCTGTCTTGCTGCATATGTGCTCTTCTCAGGAGGAAAAGGAAGCCGCACATCAGCGGGGCTGCAGTCTCCGCCACACTGTGATGTGAGGGCCTCCGAGGCCCCCAGCCATTGCCACCTGGGACACCGCACTGGGCATGGGCAAATGCAGGGAACCTGGCTTTTCTGTCCCATGCCGCCAGGCTCCCCTGGGGCAGGAAATACAGGCTGTTTCCGCCTGCTCCCGGATGCCCACATTCCTATTCTCTCTACCTTGTGATGCAGGCCCGGAGCCCAGAGCGCCTTCCTAACGCCACAGCGCGTCCTCTGGCTCTGCTTTCATTCCCCTCTCCTCCCCTCACTGGCTCTGAGTGATCATGGAAGTTAAACCTAGCAGCCCATCCGTCTGCTGACTCCTTCCCTGAGGCCATTCACCGAATGCCCTGCTCACTTCCTGGGTGGAAGGAAGTCACAGGACAACTGGAATTACTAGGAATGAGAAAAACCTGATAGACTGTCTCAAAACACTTTTCCAGTAGGGCTGTAAGGCTTGGGAAGCACTCTGGCCTGGCATCATTTTCTCTCTTCTGACTTCAGGCTTAACTCTTTGCCAGGATTGTAGAAGTCTGTGTGTGCCTGCCTTTGTGACCTAGAGATGACCTGTGGAGGTGGCCCCCTTATACTGCTATAGATGGGATCAGTGACATGAATAAGGGCTATAAACATTTTTCTAGGTCTAAACTGTCCTTAACTGTCTCATGGGCCTCTGACTGTCTCAGTGATGTAAGGTTATCATTTTAATGTTTTTAGTTACTGTGTGATGCTTCTTTCAGTGGTGTCCCTAAAATTCATCAATGTGGATACTTAACCTTGTGAAACAGGCAAATAGTTTTTAGTTTTAAAACTAAAAATCATATTTTTTTTCTTTTAAAATTCATATTTTTTCTTTTCCTTCCCTCATTCTTAGGCTGCCAACTCTCCCTGCAGAGACCATCTCCAGCAGCCTGGACCATCCTAATTTGCAGATTCTAGCCTGCTGGGAAATTAGGAAGCCAGCCATCATACATGTTATTAGAAATGTGGCTGAGACTAAATGGGCCCTGAGTTAGGATCTGATTGCAGGAACTTGGTGGTGCCTATGGTGGTCCCTCAGGGATATTTATTTGGATTTGTTTGGTCTTTTTTTTTTTAATCCTAGGAGATGTTGCATTTCCCAGGTGCCGGAACTCTCTCTCTCAACATCCTTCGTCTCCTGCTAAAACGCTTCTACTTTACCACTTGCCTCTCATTAAGCACAGAGACCCAGGCTGCCCCCCACACGTTCTCTTCTCCTCCAGCTTCCTTCACTCCCAAGAGCTAGCCCTGTCTTCACCTGCTTGAGATGGCCAGTGTCACTGGAATTTCTTCTCCTTCTCACTGTGTACATCCCAGTCAAAAAGGGTGCTGCCCTCCTCACCCTGCCCGGGTCAGGAGGACCCGGAGTCCAAGAACTCTGAGTGTGTCTCACTCTGCCTTTCGATCAGGTGTCATCTGAAGATCTGAAAGGAATCTTGTTCTTGTACCTGTCTTAAGTATGTTCGTCATTTGAAATTCTTTAAACAAACTTCTTAATATTTAGGGACATTGAAGGATTTTTTTGTTTCTGCCATTAAATGTTTCACTCTTCTGTTCTTTTTTCTCCTTCGTATGTTTTATTAAGATGTAATTGACATATGGTATTGTATAAGGTGTATGGCATAATGATTTGACTTATAGACATCATTAAATGATTAGCACAATAGATTTAGTGAACATCCATCATCACCTAGGTACAAAATTTTTAAAAAGAAATATATTTTTCCCCTGTGATGAGAAATCTTAGGATTTACCCTTCTGCTCTTCTTCAGAGGGGATCATTAGTGTTGGTCCGTGGTTGTGCTCAGTCATGTCTGACTTAGTGACCTGCCAGGCTCTTCTGTCCATGGGATTTCCCAGGCAAGAACACTGGACTGGGTTGCCATTTCCTCCTCCAGGAAATCTTCCTGATGCAGGGATCGAACCCACATCTCCTGTGTCTCCTGCACTGCAGGAGTTCTTATGACTTTTTTTTTTGGTCTCTCCCGCTATAATTAGACAATCATGTGTCAGTTGAGATCCCTTAGCAGTTAGCAAACTTCAGAGAAGAGCTCTGGGAAAACAAAACTGCCTGTGCACAAAGCTTATTGGTTTTTCCGAGTAACCCTAAAAGCAAATCTTACTGCTAGTGAAGTAGAGATCCAATAAAAATCAGTTTGTTTCTGCTTCAGGGTTAAATTCAGAATACTTAACTTGTGTTGTATATTTGGAAATGTAAAGAGAAATTAGTTGATGCTTACCCAGATAGAATATGTGAGCTATCTCTTGTTTCATTCTCTCTAAAACATCGTGGGCCTTAATTCCATATTTCTCACGTACAAGTAGTTATTACACTTGTTATTTTGCAACCACAGTTTTACTTTCTTCTACATCTTGATGATATTTTCACTTCTCTCTTGCTGTCTTTAAATTTGCCGGACTCTGAAGTGCTTCTCTGATATTTTTTCATATATCACTTCTTGATTGACATTGGTGACAGATAAACAAACTAGTTTAAAAAAAAAAATTATCTGGCTACCTAAAGGGATTTCAAGTCTGATAGGGGAGTCAAATAATTGTGAGTAAACTATGAAACTCCGTCAAGGTGCCAAAACATTTTAGTTTGCCCTGAAATTCATAACTTGATTAGTATAAAAAAAAATCAAGCTTTCTTTCAAGATCAAACTGCAGGAAAAACAAGGAGAGCTTTAGCTGTAAGAAAGGACTGAATAAACATTTGGTACTTTTCTTGGCTCTAAATATTCCAAACATGGGGCTTCTGTGCTACTTGTTAGGGGATCCAGAATGTGGAGATCAAAGCTAGTGTTAGCCCTGCCTTCTAAGTGAGAGTGACTCATAACATCTTGTACTTACAACTTTCATTTAAGGATCTCCAAGATTTGTGACTACCTATGATTTAAATTTCAGGGAAAAGTTTAGTTATTTGCCTAACAATATGCAATAAATTAGGACACTGTTTTTCAGTTCCCAGTTCCAGTTTAACTTTTGAGACCAAATGTTTTCAATCTTTCAACAGATTTTTGAGACTTTTCATCCTTAAGTTTTAAAGGAGAAGATAAAATCCCATTGGTGTCTCATCATTATAAGCAATGATATTGGTAGGTTAGTTGCTAAGTTGTGTCCAACTCTTTCATATACTGCATTCCAAAGCCAAATATGAATTCAACTTGGGATTATTAAACAATGATATTAGCCCTGTAAAAATGAGGAAATCTTTGACTACAACTGCGTGTGATTTTTTTTTTTTCTTTTTAACACCATTCATTCCTGATTTTGCCCTTTCCTTGCATCCATCTTCCTTTATCTTCAGCTCTTTTAAGGCTGTCTCAGTTATTTGGGGTCTGGCTGCCAATTCCATTCCACCAGAGTCCCCCTGATGCTAGCTTGGCAGGAACACTCTCCTTTGCTGATTCTTTTAATCAGGATGTAAAGTCTGATTATGTCTGGCTAGGAATTGGGGGTCAGAACATGGATCTACCCTGAATGCTGCAAACCATTTGAAACTCCTACAAATATTCAGATAAGCATCTGAATAAAGATTCCTTTTCTGAAATTTAATTTGAACTGTTATTCAAATTAAATTGGTACCTTAAATTTGTACCTGTATGACCACTGTACCTCTTTCTTTGATAATTGATATGCTTTCTTTAGGGCTTTCTAGGTGGTGCAGTGGTAAAGAATCTGCTTCCCAATGCAGGAGACTCAGACGTGGGTTTGATCCCTGGGTTGGGAAGATCCCCTGCTGGAGGAAATGGCAACCCACTCCAGTGTTCTTGCCTGGGAAATCTCATGGACAGAAGAGCCTATTGGACTCCAGTCCATGGGATCACAAAAAGTCAGACACGACTGAGCATGCATGCTCTTTTTAAATTCATGGAAACTGAAAGGAGTCATAATGACAAAACCCCTCACAACTCATTGTGTTTTTATGACTCTTAAGAAATTACATACAGAGAAGAGAATGCTCCCTGCAAGAGTCTATGCTTGGAATACTTTCTTCTTACAAAAGCTGGTTATATACCTAACTCTAGCATCTGTTTAATAAACACCCAGCTAGGAGCCTGTGCTTCTCTGCATACTTTGATGGTCCCCATCAGTGAAAATAGCTAACATGTATCAAGCACTACTTCTGTGCCAGGCTCTGTGTTAAAGTCTGTATTGTGGTTATCTTCACTTTTCAAGTGGGGGAAGTTAGGCTCAGAAACAGAGTGATTTGCCCAAAGTCACAACACTTAACTCTATCCCTTGTACACTTCTGCAAAATTAGAAATGTGGCCATAGAAATGATAGGGAGAAATAATATTAGTCATAAAACAGCTAGACATCTTTGTGTTTGTATATAGTTATTGTTCAGCTCAAGTTTTCCTTATGTTCTGGCAACAGAGTGTTCTTAAAAGCATGGTTCGCTTAGTCTTTAATTAAGAAGCTCGATGCAGAACACGTCCCATCTAGCGTGTAATTGAACCAGGCCCTCGAGCCTCATGCTCCTCATGTCTGGGCCCTCTCGCAGATGGTGGTTGGCTGTTCCCTGTCATTCTGCTTCCAGCTCCTCCACCATGCCCAGCCACCCACTGCTTGCTTCCAATGTTGAGATCTCTCTTTTTCTACCCATTCCATGTAAAAGGACATTGTCTGTGTTATTTACTTCCATTTCCCCAAAGCTGGAGTGGTCCCTGGGCCATGAAATCCAGAAAGAATTGTTCAAGGGGGTGAGTGAGGGCTCTTCTCCAGGCCAGGACCGTGCTTCCTCCAATGCTGTCCAACAACCCCCTTTGATTTCAGTGTAACTGATCGGGTGCCAGATTGGACAAACAATTCCGGTATTTGTGGGTTGGCTGTGCTTAAATCCTCATGGGGTTCCAGGAGCACCTCTTGCCAATATCCTGTAAAATAAGCGGCCTCTGTGTGCAGAACAGCTTCCTAAAAGTCAAGGTCATGGGGCGACTGGATGAAGGCTCAGAAAACTACTCTATGGTAATAAGAGTGAATTTTTAGTGTCTTCAGTCTCCATTTTTGATGGCCTTTCTTCCATTCACTTATTTGTCCCCTCTCCCCATCCTCAAATTCTCCAGCCCTCCTCTCTGGCAGGCCCTGTGCGAGGTCCTGGGAATGCAGACAAGAATGAGATGTTGTTCTTGTCCTGGAGAGCCAGAGTTCTCTCAGAGGATAAACCATGAATGATTGATAAACACCACACAGAGATAAGTGTGATAGAAAAGTAGAACGAACGTGCAGGAGAACAGTGGAGAGACAAAGACTGTCTGGGGAAGTAAGGCAAAAAGCAGCAAGGCGACATTGAAGTCAGGCAGGAAAGACAGGGAGGGCATTTTAGGCAAAGGAACCCACAGGGGACCCACACAAAGTCAGCATGCTCAATTCCAACAACAGGAAGCAGGTTCCCTGTGGCTGAAACACGGGGCATGCTTTGTGGAGATGGGCAGGAGCCGATGACCCAGAAGTAGTGTGGAGCCACGTGTGAGGGATTCTAGGTGTTGGACAGAAGTTTGAGGGTTTTGCCGATTGAGAAGCAATTAGAGATCTTGAAACACACACGTGGCCTGATTGGTTTGGGGCATTGTCATGCCTCTGATGATAACATGAAATATTCCATATGTTACCCCAAGAGTCCAGGTGAGAGCAGTGCCAAACCCAAGGCAATGGGGCTGGAGAAGGGGGAGGTGGGTTGGAGTCCATTTTCAAGGTCAGCTAGGCAGAAATGAATGTGTTGGATGTAGGGCAGGAGGGAAAGAGAAGAACATCAGATGGTAAATTGAGGGTCTGGGTAGATATGTTCTCCAGAAGCTTTTACCAGGAGAAGATTGAATTTACCCAGTCCTTTAGATCCACAGTCTCAAAACTTTTCAGCACCGGGGACTGGTTTCCTGGAAGACAATTTTTTCACGGACCGGAGGGGTGGGTAGGGGAATGGTTTCAGATGATTCAAATGCATTACATTTATCATGCACTTTATTTCTATTATTATATCAGCTCCATCTCAGATTGTCAGGCATTAGATCCCAGAGGTTGGGGACCTGTGGTTAAACATAGAGTAACTTCCCAATTTGCAGTCGAAAAGAATCAACCATGAGTACAGTTCCTTTTATGGGACAAAGAGGCTTCTAGACCTTGGAAATCCTGTTGTCTGCTCATAAGTCACGGGCCAGTGGGCAGCCCAGTTCAGAGGGAAGTCCAGGCCCTGGTGCAAGGCTGTTGGAGCCCTCCTTGCGTTTCAATCCAGGATCCCCAAGTCAGAGTGAGGGGCTGCCTTGGGTTAGCCGAGGTTGAGAGGTCCCAGGGAGCGGCAAGATGGAAATATACGCTGACGGTTCAGAGCAGCCTTCCTTCTGCAGCCACGCTGCAGCACTGCACTGCGTGGGGAGGAGTCCTCAATGCGACGTTGCTGTCATGGTTCCCTCTTAATTTTTATCAGCTGGATGCGAATGAGGCTTCATTGTCATACGCGTAATGCATTTGCTCAGATCCTTGGCTAACCAACGTTTTTCCATGACTTTTTGACAGCTATTTTTGTTCAATAATGAATAATAAAGTGAGATTTACCATCTGTAGATGACAACATTTGTTTTATTTTGACATTTCTTTGCTAGACGGCAAAGATTTTATAATTAGGTTTTTCCTCTGCCAAAAACATTGTTGAAAAAACGTTTTCCCTGAAAAAAAAAATGTTTCATAGCTTCCTATGCTAGTTGGAGTCATCTTATTTTGATTTGGAAGTTTTTCCTAAGTCAGTTGGGAAAGGAAACAAGAAAAATCTCTCTTGAAAATTAATTCTTAACAAGAACAAAGATTAACTGTTGCCCAAAAGAAAATGAGGAGAGCAAATGAATTGTGTTTGAAATGGTAGTGGTTCCATTAATGTCCTTTTGAATTTTAATTTATGTCAGACTTAACAATATTGGAAACCCCCTTCTCTACCCTCTTTCAAGTGAGCTGACTTTATTCTTGTTAGTTTGATCCCTTTTATGTCTAACTCTTTGAAATACCTGTGAGACTGTACTAGAACTGATGGACAGTATCCTATTTCTCAAAGGCCTAAGTCTGTGAATTTTTTGCTGAGAAGTGGCAACTACCGGCCAATGCCTCCTGGCCAGGTCCCTCACGAAGCTGAATGGCCCTCTTCCTGCCGAGGACGCTGCAGTTGGCTTCGTGACTGGGGAGGCCAAGAGAATGAGTTGCAGGTGTGTCGATTAACAGTACTTTCTCCCTGGAGTGCTCTCAGAAAAATGATGGAGGAAGCCACGTTGATAACAGATAATAGGCTCGCTCACCATTGCTAATGGGAAAAACATCACAGAAGCTAACGGCAAAAACAGCCACACTTACTGCATCCACACCTCCCAAATAAGACGTGGAAACACCTTCCAGCTCCTACAGTAGCAGCAGAGGCCAAATTCTCTTTACAGCCCAGAGTATTTTCCTTCCTGAGTCATACCTCAAGGCTGCTCCTAAAATCAGATTCCAGACCCAGCCCACCTTATCCCCATCACCTCTACTCTTATTTCTGTCATCGTCATCACCCAGCAGTTTTGCATTGAGCTCTAACAAATAGGTGGAATTGAAAGAGACATTACCTAATATTTCAAAGGAGTGTATCTATCGAAAATGGATACAACAGGCGTCTCCTACAAGCACTGAGCCAGTATCATGCAGCGGCCTCCAACCTTTCTGGCACCAGGGATTGGTTTTGTGGAAGACACTTTTTCCACAAACCAAGTCCAGGGGATGATTTGGGGATGATTTAAAGACATTATATTTATTGTGCACTTCATTTCTGCTATTACTGCATCAGCTCCACCTCAGATCGTTAGGCATTAGATCCAAGATGCTGGGGACCCCTGATTTATAGCGATGCAGAGAGCAGAGAGAAATAAGTGCTGTCTTAGACATTCTTGACTTCACAGGTAGACTATATACATTTTTCCAGTATATTTTTGTATCACATGAGTAGCACCTTCTTTTAAGTTCTGATGCATAGTTTTTGGTGACTAGTACTCAGTGAAGAATAAGGAGCATGGAGGAATTCCCTTTATCTAAAGATGGTGCCCCTTGTTTTGAACATGTAGGGTCTCAGATCAGTTCAGTCACTCAGTCATGTCTGACTTTGTGACCCCATGAACTGCAGCACACCAGGATTCCCTGTCCATCACCAACTCCCAGAGCTTGCTCAAGTCATGTCAATTGAGTCAGTGATGCCATTCAACCTTCTCATCCTCCGTCGTCCCCTTCTCCTCCCACCTTCAATCTTTCCCAGTATCAGGGTCTTTTCCAATGAGTCAGTTCTTCACATCACGTGACCAAAGTATTGGAGTTTCAGCTTCAGCATCAGTCCTTCCAATGAATATTCAGGACTGATTTCCTTTAGAATGGACTGGTTGGATCTCCTTGCAGTCCAAGGTACTCTCAAGAGTCTTTTCCAACACCACAGTTCAAAAGCATCAATTCTTCGGCGCTCAGCTTTCTTTATAGTCCAACTCTCACTTCCATACATGACTACTGGAAAAACCATAGCGTTGACTAGATGGACCTTTGTTGGCAAAGTAATATCTCTGCTTTTTAATATGCTGTCTAGGTTGGTCACAGCTTTTCTTCCAAGGAGTAAGCGTCTTTTAATTTCATGGCTGCAATCACCATCTGCAGTGATTTTGGAGCCCCCACAAATAAAGTCTGTCACTGTTTCCATTGTTTCCCCATCTATTTGGCATGAAGTAATGGGACCAGATGCCGTGATCTTAGTTTTCTGAATGTTGAGCTTTAAGCCAACTTTTTCACTCTCCTCTTTCACTTTCATCAAGAGGCTCTTTAATTCTTCTTCACTTTCTGCCGTAAGTGTGGTATCATCTGCCTATCTGAGGTTATTGATATTTCTCCCGCAATCTTGATTCCAGCTTGTGCTTCTTCCAGCCCAGCATTTCTCATGATGTACTCTGCATGTAAGTTAAATAGGCAGGGGGACAATATACAGCCTTGACGTACTCCTTTCCCGATTTGGAACCAGTCTGTTGTTCCATGTCCAGTTCTAGCTGTTGCTTCTTGACCTGCATACGTATTTTTCAGGAGTCAGATCAGGTGGTTTGGTATTCCCATCTCTTTAAGAATTTCCCAGTTTGCTGTGATCCACACAGTCAGAGGCTCATGTGAAATAGTATGTGTGGGTAACAAAGTGGCTTGGATGACCATTTATTCTGTCCAGAAGAGATGTGAGGTTTCAGAAGAGGTTCTTGGAAGTCTGACGGCAAATGATGAGATTGACTATCACCAGCCACGTGTTAAGGAACCGCTCCCTTCACCTAATATGGCTCAAGACTCTTCCCTCTCCCCTTCCTGAGGCCCAGAGAAGAAGCAAAGACCGTTGTGTCAGGGGCTTGGTCAGAAGCCCCCCTGACAGTAGAGCCTTGAATTTCCTGCCCACCAGCAACAGAGACACCCCAGGGGGGGTTACCATTACCTGGAAGCAGCCCTGCTGCTGTGTCATGGGAACTGTGCGCGTGGTTGAGATGGACTGTGTTTATTACGTTTTTCTCACGGAAGTGAAACTTAATGTCCCTAAAAAACCCGCTCCACTCCAGGGACATCAGGAGCAGAGCGCTCTGGGGGCAGGAAGTGCCTGGGAGTCACACAGACTTTGAATCCTAACTTTGCCAGTTAATGGCTGTTGGGCTTTTTCAAATCTCTCTCTCCCCCCCTCCCCCCCTCTCTGTTTCATGGCAAAAGAGTTATAATACTAGACTGTCTGTATTGTTATAAATATTGTTGTTTGGTCCCTCAGTTGTGTCCAGCTCTTTGCGACCCCATGGACTGCAGCACACCAGGCTTCCCTGTCCTTCACCATCTCCCAGAACCTGTCCATTGAGTCGGTGATGCCATCCAACCATCTCGTCCTCTGTCATCCCCTTCTCCTCTTGCCTTCAATCTTTCCAGGCATCAGGGTCTTTTCTAATGTAAGACCCTGATGCTGGAAAATATATGTAATTTCTAACATAAATATTAGCTCCCATTTATTGAACACTGAGATTGTGCCAGGTCCCTAGCCAGACAAGTGTCATAAATGATGTGACTTAATTCCTACCATAATATATGAATGAGGTAGAAATTATTGTCTCTACATTAAAGATGAGGAAACTTTGGCCGTGTATTGCCCTGGGTCACACAGCTAGTGAGTGGCTTCAATTCCAGGTCTATCAGACTCCAGATTCTGTGATAATGTGAAATTAAAGCAGTGCCTCATGCAGAGTGGGTGCTTAACAAAGACTGATTCTCTTTCCTTCCATGAGAATCCTTTGGCTTGGATAGAGCTTGATTTCTGTGTTAGATTTCTTTATGCATGCATGCTTAGTCACTCAGTTGTGTCCAGCTCAGCAACCCACTGGACTGTAGCCTGCCAGGCTCTTCTGTCCGTGGGATTTTTCAGACACGAATCCTGGAGTGTCTTGCCATTTCCTTCTCCAAGATTTCTTTATCTATTTGTTCTATAGAGCAGCTCTGTCATACTGCCCCACTGTGGTTCATTTTAGGAAAACGGTTAATTGAGGTATAATTATAATTCCTAAAAGCCCCTATTGTCCAAATGAACCATGGTGGGGGGCAGCATGACAGAGCTGCTCTATAGAACAAATGGATAAAGATATCTTGGAGAGGAAATGGCCAAGCCACTCCAGGATTCTTGTCTGAAAAATCCCACGGACAGAAGAGCCTGGCAGGCTACAGTCCAATGGGTTGCCGAGCTGGACACGACTGAATATATGGTCTTCCCCAGTGGCTCACATGGTTAAAGAATCTGTCTGCAATGTGGGAGACCCAGGTTTGATCCCTGGGTCGGGAAGATCCCCTGGAGGAGGGTATGGCAACCCTTTTCAGTATTCTGTCTTGGAGAATTCCATGGACAGAGAAGCCTGGTGGGCTACCATCCATGGGACCGCAAAGTGAGACACAACTGAGCAGCTTTCACTTCACTTCACTTTTACATGTGAATAAGTGTTGTTTAAAATGTCTCTAAAATCACCTAAGCGTGTGGGTACTTTGGGAGATAATATGATTCTATAACCTCAGTGTATAGAAGTATGATGTTTATTTTCTACAGCCCAACTAGTTTCTGACTCTGAGCCCCACCCAGCTGGTCAGATATTGAGGTCACCCTTGTAATTTCTCCGGCTCCCCCAGTGTCCTCTATTCCCTCAGTTGTCTTGGAAGAGAAACCTTCTCTTCCCTGGCACACATCTCACAATGCAGCTTTGTCCTGCCATCTTGTCAAGAAGGGAAGAATTTTTCTTGCAATTATTTTTTCCACCCAACTTTTCTATGTGCTGAGATATTTAGCCCACTGGCAAAGTTTTCAACTTTCACACTTAAGCAAGAGTTCAAATCACCAGGGAGTCAAATGTTAATTCCATGACCAGTTTAAATGTTAGAAAAATTTTCCAGGAAGAAAATAAAAAGGTTCACTTTCCCCACTCACTAGGAGCTTTAGGTTTCTAAGCGAAACTTACTCAGAGGTGTCTTTTTGTGTATCCGGAGGGCTTCCCTGGTGCTCAGACAGTAAAGAATCTGTCTGCAATGTGGGAGACCTGGTTCAATCCCTGGATCGGGAAGATCCCCTGGAGGAGGGAGGGCATTCCAGTATTCTTGCCTTTAGAATTCCATGGACAGAGGAGCCTGGTGGCTACAATCCTTGGGATCACGAAGCGTTGAACACGACTGAGCAACTAACACTCTGACTTTCCTTTTCTGCCTACCTGGGTTCATTCTCCTGTGTTACACAAACTTGCACGCGTGCATCTGAATCTTAGTTAGTGCTCAGCAGAGCCCAAGCAGTGCCCTTCACAGGCCTTCCTTGTTCTTCAGTGGCTTTCTCCAGGGAGGATTCCATGGTCTCCCGTCAGATGTGTCCCGTGCTGCCCCGTGGTTATGTCTGTCAGACGGAGGGTGGTGTTGGGTGGGAGGAGCGTAGTTGGTACAGAAGAAGGGAAACAGGAATTTCCCTTTTTAGCTCTGAAGCACCATTTAATAACAGGACACATCCAAGTCTTCTCTTAAACGTGTCTAGCAATTAAGCTTGTCCTCATGCCATGACCTGATTGTGTTTCAGATAACGGCGGACAGACTTTGGCAGGGGGCAATAACTGGCCCCTCCGAGGAAGAAAGTGGAGCCTGTGGGAGGGAGGCGTGCGAGGGGTGGGCTTTGTGGCCAGCCCCTTGCTGAAACGGAAGGGCGTGAAGACCCGGGAGCTCATCCACATTTCTGACTGGCTGCCCACCTTGGTGAAGCTGGCCGGGGGCAGCACAAATGGCACCAAGCCTCTGGATGGCTTCGATGTGTGGAACACCATCAGGTACCGCCCATCTTTCTCTTTCCCCTCTGAGATCAGAAGCTCTAGGAGCATCTTGACTGGACTGAGAAGGATTGCTTTTATGTGAAAATGATAGTATAGCTTGCAGATAAAAGATTAAAAAAAAAAAAAAGAAATGCCTTTACAAATACTGTGTGTACACACACACACACACACACACACACACACACACGTACATATATATGCATAATATGAGGAACAAGATTGTCCTCAGTGGCTCATCCTCTACAAGAGGTCTTTACAGTGGAAGCCCTGCTAAGCAATTGGATGGGGTATTGTTTGCTTCCTGCAGAGGGTCAGAAGACCTGTCCTCTTGCCCGCTAGGAGAATGGAGGACCAAGGCAGGGAGGGAAGATCTGGAAATAGCCTCATCTTCTAGTTTAGATTTTCCCCTTAGATATAAATGATTTGAAATTAAATATTTAATTGAGCTAGAGAATGACCATTTGAATTAATTTATTATTTTTCCTCTTGTTTTTTCATTCAGAACCATTTTTCTCAGCTTGAAATGTGCCAAATATTTACCCATATTTTCTTCTAAGTGTTGTGGTCTGAGTTTCTTCCATGTAATTCTTGGACTATTGTGACATGATTTTATGTGTTCCACGAGGTCAGTATCTAAATCAGAGGAATGGGGTTTTTTTCTCAGGTTTTTGAATCATAGACCTCTTTGAGACTCTGAAAACTGAGATTACAAAAAAATGTACCTAAGCATATGCACAAAAGCTTAGATAGAATTTATTTTTATGGTATTAGATATTGATTACATATTATTTGCTAGGTACACATAGAAAATATAACATTCTTTGAAAGCCTCTACCTCTCACTCATTTTTAATACAAAAATTAATAGTCACTTTATGATAAAAAGGAAATAAAAATTTCCAAGCAAAACAAAACTTGAACTTCAGCTTACTGCCAGCTTTCACTGTGAAGGCTATTGGAGTTTGACTTATAGAAGCAGGAGAAAGTTTTGAGACATTTTGCTATGACAACATATGTGTCAGCCTTGACACCCAATCAGTTTTGATTTTTTTGTTTTGTTTTGTTTTGTGGCTAAAGTGTCATAAACCCTGGCCTGTAAAAGCATGTAATAGCCAATGGAATCAAAACTCTGTGGCATACTTGGCCAAATGAGGCTTGAGTTGAGAAATAGTTGAATTTATTTTGAGTAATTTTCTCTGTCCCAAGAGTCACAGAAGTTATGATATTTAGTAAAGTCCAAGTCATTGATGTTCATCCATATTACCAAATTTTGGACTATGCATCCACATTTCACATTTCAGTGGAATTCCACATTTCAGTCTTAAGATTATCTTGGTCAGAAGTACCTGTAGGACTTTGGCATGTATTTGCTTCTGCTTGCAGAGGAACTGGAAGTTTGGCCACCCTTCAATGCATATTTCAGAAGGTCTTTCCTCAGTATCAGAGGAGAACTCCTCGTGGCCCATCCTAAAGAGAACGCGAGCTCTGCATCCTCCAGCATTATGTCCGTTGACTGCAGGGCTGTAACCAGAGTGTTGTCACCAACAGTATCGTCCCAGTATGTGAAACCATGAGAGAGTGGCTTTCCTTTTCTATTTGGAAAAAAGTAAAACTTCTGCCCAGTATCATTAAGTGTCTGTTTCATAAGTGAAGAGCTGCTCTCATCCTATTCCCATTTATGGATGAAAAAGATCCTGAAAACAATGATTCAGCCCCCACTGTGCCGATCAAATGGATGCTTCTCCCAACACTAGGCAAGCGTTCATTCAGTACCGGTGGTGGAACACTTGGCACCCACGCCTGCCAAGGCAGAAAGCATCCAGTCTCACTGACGTCGGGAGCATCTCTTCCAAAGCAGTAAAAACAAATGGACAGCCAAATGTCAGAGACACTCAGTCTGTGCCCAGAGTTCTGGAACTTTTTTTCAGTAAGATATTTACTTGGAAATACCATTTTCAAGATGATGATAGTTTTTGAAAATTTCAAAAGGGTCTGATGAAAGAGGAATGCCAGTAATGGCAGTAACAGAGGCGGGTGTCTGAAAACGTCCAGAGTTTCCCTAGTTGCATAGTTATCAATTCCTCTCGAGTCTGCTTCAAAATACTAAATTTTAGAAGAAGTTGCCGTTTTGGAGTGGGTGACATTCTTTGTAATAGGAGTTCCTTGACTTCTATTTTTCATCTGTTTCAAGATACAGGGCATCTTTGTCAATTGTAGGGGACATGACCTCTCCAAGTTCTCTCTGATTCTGTATGGGTTCTCTGCTTTTCAGCTTGATAAGCCACCTATAGTTTGTTTCAAGTCCTTTCAAAGGATTTTTGAACTTATTTTATGTTTCATTAAACTTATATAAACATAAGCAGAACCCCTAATTATAATGGAAGGAATGTTTTTCCTTTCTGATCAATGGGAAACTGATCTAGATGTTATAATAATTTTCCCAACCCAGGTTCGATCCTGGGTTCCATCCCACACTGCAGGCAGATTCTTGACCATCGGAGCCACAAGGGAAGCCCCTTATTATTATAAGGGTGGTGACAATCAAATATTATCTGATAATGTGAAATATCTTAAAACCTTATTATGAAACTATAAAGACTTTCCCCACCTCATGGATTCAATTTTAAGAGAAATGTTGAAGGAAAGATAAGTCACTTTTCATCCCATTTTCACAGATACCATGAGGCCTAAAGCAGTTGTTATACTTAATGAGCCAAAGTTTAAGAACGTCGCTCAGTCGTGTCTGACTCTTCGCAACCCCATGGACTGTAGCCTACCAGGCTCCTCTGTCCATGGGATTTTCCAGGCAGTAGTACTGGAGTGGATTGCCATTTCCTTCTCCAGGGGATCTTCCCGACCCAGGGATTGAACCCAGGTCTCCCTCATTGTAGACAGACGCTTTACCGTCTGAGCCACCAGGGAAGTCCCAAACTAAAACGATGCTTTATTTAAAATATTAAGACAACTCAGACTGATTTTTGAGTAGTTATTACTGAATAATAATTTCTTTGTTATTATTATTGAATATTTCCGTTTTCACTGATTTGTAGTACCACTTTATGTTCTTATTAGAGCTATGATCTGTCTGGGTGCCATCTGTATTAATCCACTGAGTTATCGGTTCTTATGTTAGCACCTGACTGTTGTAATCTGTAATCTGCTACTAATGTAACTTTTAGAAGCATATTTATATACCTGGCAGAAATAGCTGTTCCCCTCCCCATTATATTTCCTTTACAAGATCTCCTTGACAAGTCTCACTTCTCCCTGGTGGTCCAGTGGTTAGGGCTCCACACTGCCAGTGCGAGGGGCACAGGTTTGATCCCTGGTCAGGAAAGTAAGATCTCACGTGCCCCATGGCAAAAAAATTTAAAAATAAATCGAGATGAGTCAAAGGCTCCTTAGGTCCATGAATATCTCATAGGGATTATTAAGTGATGTTTTAAAGTAAATCACTTTAAAAAAAGAAAAAGCAGGATTTTAAAATATTTGTTATAATACAATGATGCATGAATGGGTAATGATTATGTAATGTAAATTGTATCGCCTCAATCACAAAAAAATAAATGAGATTAACCACGAACATTAATTTGGGAAGAGTGGAGGTATTTGTCTTCTCACCTAAATCTTCCCCCTGCTGGTTGATGCTCTTTTCTTTTTGTTTGTTTTTTTGTAATTATTTTTTCTCTATATATTCCATTTTGGATAGATTCTGTTAGTATGCCTTCAAGTTTTATTAATTTTTTTCTTAATTCTTACTCTTCTGTTAAATCTGCCCAACATATTTTTCTTTTTTGAACATTTATTTTTAAATGTGATAAATACACATAACAAAATTTACTGTCTTAACCATTTTTAAGTGTACAGTTCAGTAGTGTTAGTGTATCCACATTGTTATCTGACTAATCTCCAGAAACTTTTATCTTGCAAAACTAAAACTATATATACATTAAACAACAATTTTCTACCTCCCCCTCTCCCCAACCCCTGGCAACCACCCTTGTACTTTCTGTCCCTATAAATTTGACTACTGTAGATACTTCATACAGGTGAAATTCTACAGTATTTGTGGTTTTGTGACTGGCTTGTTTCCTTGACCATAATATCCTCAGAGCTCATTCATATACCATGTATAAGAATTTCCTTCCTTTTTAAAGGCTGGTTAATATTCCACCACATTTTGATTTTCCATACATCCAGTGTTGGACAGTTGTGTTGTTTCCCCTTTGGCTTTTGTGAATGATGCTGCTCTGAGCATAGGTGTACAAATATCTCTTTGAGACCCTGCTCTCAATTCTTTGGGTTAGATACATAGAAGTGACATTGCTGCACCATGTGGTAATTCTGCTTCTAAGGTTTTGAAGAGCTGCTGTCCTGTTTTCCGTAGTAGCGGTACCATTTCATATTCCCAACAGTGTACAAGAGTTCCAGTTTCTCCTCATCCTCACCAGCACTGGTTCTTCCCTTCCCTTAAAGAAAATCTGCTATGCGCCATCCTGATGGGTGTGAAGTGATATCTCATTGTGACTTTGATTTGCATCTCCCTTGTATTTAGTGATATTGAGTATCGTCCATGTGTTTGCAGATCATTTGTGTATCTTCCTTGGAGAGATATCTACTTGAATCCTTCATCGATTTTTAAATGAGACTTTTGTTGTTGTTACTATTGAGTTGTAGAAGTTCTTTATACATTCTGGATATTAACTCCTTGTTATATATATTGTTAGCAGATATTTTCTCCTATTCTGTAGATTGCCTTTTCTTCCTAATGTATATGTCCTTGGATGTACGTCTTTTAAAGGAGTCATGAATTGTGTATATTTAAAAAATTTGAATGCAAGTTATTAGCTTAATATTTTTGAATCTTATATTAATCATCAATAGTCTTACAGTCAATTGTGCAATTAAAAATATTCAGAATTTATAGTATCAATTATTTGTATTAAAATATAGTCAATTTAGAATATTGTGTTAATTTCTGGTGTCAAAGTTATATATACACATTTTCAGATTATTTTCCATTATAGCTTCCATTATACAAGTTATTGAATATAGTTCCCTGTGCTATGCAGTAAGTCCTCATTGCTCACCTATTTTATGTAGAGCAATTTGCATCTCTCTGTTAATCCTGTACTCCTAATTTATCCTTCACCTCCTCCCTTCCCCTTTGGTAACCATAAATTTGTTTTCTGTGTCTGTGAGTCTGCTTCTGTTTTGTATATGGATTCATTTGTATTATTTTTTAGATTTCACATAAAAGTAATATAATATTTGTCTTTGTCTGACTTACTTCACTTAGTATGATATTCTCTGGATCCATCCATATTGCTGCAAAAGGCAATATTTCATTCTTTTTTATGACTAATATTCCATCGTATACATTACCGCATATTCTTAAACCAATCGTCAGTTGCGGCCGCTTAGGTTGTTTCCGTGTCTTGGCTACTGTAGGGGTGCTGCTGTAAACACTGTATCTTTTTGATTTAGAGTTTCCATCTTTTTAGGATATATGCCCAGGAGTGGGATTGCTGAATCATATGATAACCCTATTTTTAGTTTCTTAGGGAACCTCAGTATTATTCTCCACAGTGACAAAATAAGCAACAACTTATTTTCCCACCAACAGTGTAGAAGGGTTCCTAGAAAAAGGAACCAGCATTTATTGTTTGTAGATTTTTTGATGATGGCCATTCTGACGATGTGAAGTGATACCTCATTGTATTTTGATTTGCACTTCTCTAGTAATTACTGATGTTGACATCTTTTCATGTGCCTATTGGCCATCTGTCTTCTTTGGAGAAATGCCTGTTTAGTTCTCATGCCTATTTTTTGATTGGGTTATTTGTCTTCTTGATATTGATTTGTGTGAGCTGTTTGTATGTTTTGGGTATTAACTCCTCATCAGTTGCATCATGTGCAAATATTTTCTCCCATTTGGTAGACTGTCTTTTCATTTTGTTGATGATTTCCTTTGCTTTTAAGTTTGATTAGTTCCCATGTGTTTATTTTTGCTCTTCTTTCTTTTGCCTTGGAAGACTGATCTAAGAAAATATTCCTGAAATTTATGTCTGAGAATGTTTTGCCTCTATCCAGTCTGGTTTTCATCTCACATGTTGCAAGTTTTCACTTCAGAAGTCCAGTTTGGATCTTTTATATCTTTTTTAATCCAACTTTCTAAACATACAGAATATAGTTTTAATGTCCTCTGCTAATTCCAACAGCTATGTCAGTTCTGGGTTCGTAGTGATTAGTCAATCACCTCATTGTGGATCTCGTTTCCCCAACTTTTAATCTTTGATTTGATGCCAGACATTGTACATTTTACTTTCTTGGGTATTTATTTATTGTTATGAATCTTCTTGATTTGTACTGAAATGCAGTTGAGGACACTTGGAGCCTTCAGGATACTGCATTTATGGTTTATTAGGCATTAGGTCCATGTCAGCGTCCGGTCGTGGACAACCTAGTCTCCACTGCTGAGTCAAAGCCTTCCGAGTAATCTACCAAATGCCCTTTGAATTTAAGTTTTTCCAGTCTGGCAGATGGGAGTAGATATAACTATTTCTAACTCCATGTGAGTGCTGGGCACTGGTTCCTTTCATCCTCTCAGATAGTTCTTTCCCTAGTTTGGTGTAGTTCTCTCGCATACATCTGATCAGTGCTCAGCTAAATATTCTAAGGGACTTTCTACAAACCTCCAAGGTTCTCTTTCTGTGCAGCTTTCTCTTCTCTGGTACTCTATCCTGTCAACTCTAGGGTCTCCCTGGTGCCTCAGCTCTCAAGTCAGGGAGTCCATGGGGCTATGCCTCAATTCCCCACCCCTACAGCAGGGCCTGGAATCTTACCATTCTCATGGTAATAGTGAGGACAGTGATAAGAATTCCTGTTTCCTGACACTTAGGGATCACTGTCCTTTGCCTGATAGCTCATCTTTTGAAAACTGTTGTTTCACATGTTCTGTTTCTCTTTAGGTTGTTTTAGGTAGGAGGGTAGATCCAGTCTGCCTGTTACTCCATCTTGGCTAGAAGCAGAAATACCCAAAGAATATTTTACTATCCTGTTTATTTTCTACTTTCAAATGCTTTTCAATTCAATCTGGGATCATAGAACCAGCTTTCTGAAACATAATATTGTAAGTCTTATAACTCTTTTCCAGAGAGTTTTTCTTCTTTATAAACCTTTGTAATCACATACAGAGAAATTATGTATATTGATCTATAAGTTAATTACTTTTTATATTACAAATATTCCGTAATTTTCACATTCTCAGTTCCTAATTTTAATTGATCTTTTCATTAGTTGGTTAATACTTTAAAGTAATTTTCATAGAAGTACATAAATGATAAGGTTTTTAAAAAAATCTTCATATATGGAAGAATATCTTTCTGTTCCCTTCAAACATAAGTAATAATTTGACAAAGCTGCTGCTGCTGCTAAGCCACTTCAGTCGTGTCCGATTCTGTGTGACCTCATAGACGGCAGCCCACCAGGCTCCCCCATCCCTGGGATTCTCCAGGCAAAAACACTGGAGTGGGTTGCCATTTCCTTCTCCAGTGCATGAAAGTGAAAAGTGAAAGTGAAGTCGCTCAGTCGTGTTCAACTCCTAGCAACACCATGGACTGCAGCCCACCAGGCTCCTCCGTCCATGGGATTTTCCAGGCAAGAGTACTGGAGTCGGTTGCCATTGCCTTCTCCGAATTTGACAAGGAATTCTTGTCAAATCTGTTCTCATTACTCTATAGACATTGCTTTATTGTCTTCTGATGAGTACCAATACAGCAAAGTGTACCAAGTTTACCTGATAACAGAAAAGCTAAGATTACAATCTTGGTTTATCTGACAAGGTGGAATTTATGTCAAAATCATTGTTAAGAATAATGGTGGAAATGGTGCAAATGATTTCTTCTTTGATCCATGTGTTTAGACCCATTTATTTTCCAAATTTTCAGATTTTCTCTGTTAGATTATTGATTTCTAGTTTAATCGTATTGTTGTCAGAGGACATACATTTTATTATTTCAGTCCTTTGAAATTTGAGACTTGCCTCACTTTCCTGGGATCTGTGCCAGGTAGTCTTGAAAAGAATGTGTGTTTTGTAGTTGTTAGGTATAATATTAGGTTGGTTTTTTTTTTTGTCATCCAACCAGAAAATATTTTACTTCAGTAAATGAGTTTTAATATATATATTAATAAAAGTATTAACTATACTTTTCTTAGCTCTGTTATTTTTATATTATATTTTTTTATGTTTGATTACAACAATGTATGGTTTATTTCAGTGGCATCATTATATTAATATATTTATGTAATTCTCTTAGTCACTTTTTAGGTTCTGCTATTTGGTTTGTCAGCTTTCAATGTTGTCTTTGACTTCTACTTATTACCTGTAAGAACATCAACAAGCTATTCAATTCTACCCTTTGTCTTACCTTTCTCTTTCAGTGCTATTTTTAGTTGTGTTATTTCTACTTTGAGCATATAATATTATAATGCTGTTTTTCTACCCTTGTCCACAATTTTGTTTTTGTCTTAGATCTATAATAATATATTCTGTGCTAAACACTTGTCCATTCCTAAAGTGTTCTCAATTATCTCTGAGTTGGAGGAATTCATTTTTTAATAGACTTCTCAGGATTCTTTGAATTTCTGCCTTGGTATTGAAGCCATTCCTACAGCCTTGATGATACCAAAACAGTTGAACTGATATAAGATCCTTGTCTCATATACTTTTTTTCCTTGAGTTTCTTGACAGTGTTACCCTACTGTATACTTGTTCTGTATGTCACTGTTGATAAATTGCATGTTACCTGGATCTTATTTCATTTGCAAGTGAGTTGGTCCTTTTGCCTAGAGGTCTGAAAGGTTTTTGTTATCACTGTAACTGTAAGTCGCTTCAGTCGTGTCCGACTCTGTGCGACCCCATAGACGGCAGCCCACCAGGCTCCCCCGTCCCTGGGATTCTCCAGGCAAGAACACTGGAGTGGGTTGCCATTTCCTTCTCCAATGCGTGAAAGTGAAAAGTGAAAGTGAAGTCACTCAGTCGCGTCCGACTCTTAGCGACCCCATGGACTGCAGCCCACCAGGCTCCTCCATCCATGGGCTTCTCCAGGCAAGAGTACTGGAGTGGGCTGCCGTTATCACTAGTATTATTTAGAGTTGAAGACTTTTACTAGATAAGTCTCAAAGGTGACCAAACTGAGTCACTTTCCCATATGCACAGTGGGCTACATTCAGGTCTTTTGTTTCAGAGTTTTTGGTGTTGGTCACTCAGTGCGGGGGCCTCTCTTTCTGGGATTGTCAGATACAACCTGAGTCCCTTCCCCTCTTGGACCCCTGCACCCTCCTGGGCACAATCCCAGCCTGACTCCTTCCCTAGGTGGGAACCAGCACCGACCCTCCAGGGCTTTAGATGGTTATTTCCTCATGTCCATCGAGGTTTAAACATATTCTGTCTCCTGCTTATGTTGTAGGCTTGAGTGTTGGGTAATTTTACTTTCTTTCCTTTTCAGCATGCCTTTTAAGGGTAATGTGTGGAGAGATTCAAATGTAGATGGCCACCATTATCCTATGGAAATCTGGAAATTCATACGTTCTTTGGCTCTTGCTCAGGTGTAAGAAAAATGGTCCTGGAAACTGGAAATGAAGCATTATAAAAATGGCTTATAAAGTAAAGATGAGAGCGACACCAACCAGTAGCTCTGCATTCAAAGTCTATATGTATCTAGTCACTTCAGTCAAGTGAATATACATCTATATATGTGTGTGTGTGTGTGTATACATATATATATCACATATATGCATATATGTATTTGTTCGGTTGACACAGAATGTTTAAGAAGTGATGCATTATTTTTTGATTTCCTACTTCTCCCTCTCTGACAAAAGATATTCTTCTCTATGTCCATAGTTATGTAGTGCTCTGGGGTTGTCTCAGACATTTTCTGTTTGGCTGTATCACATTCTAGGATGCGACCTAGCTGCCTAATTTCTTCTGTTTCCTCCCAGGTTGGTCTTGTGTTTGCTGCCTTAGAGGGACAGGAGAGGGAAGAAATCAGTGGTGAGGGATGAAAGGTGTGCTGGGCCAGCTCTGAAGCCAGCTGATGAGAGATCCCTGCCCACTTTTGTTCAGTGTGACCTCTAAGGCCTAAGTTTTGGTCTTCCCTCATAGCTCAGTTGGTAAAGAATCTGCCTGCAATGCAAGAGAACCTGGTTCGATTCCTGGGTCAGGAAGATCCGCTGGAGAAGGGACAGGCTACTCACTCCAGTATTCTTGGGCTTCTCTGGTGGTTCAGCTGGTAAAGAATCCACCTGCAATGAGGGAGACCTGGGTTCGATCCCCGGGTTGGGAAGATCCCCTGGAGAAGGGAAAGGCTACCCACTCCAGTATTCTGGCCTGGAGAATCCATGGACTGTATAGTCCAGGAGGTCTCAGAGAGTTGGACACGACTGAGCGACTTTCACTTCACTTTGAGTTCTATAGCTAGACTTAGACAAAGTGAATCCATCTTTTTCTGCTTTCTTTGGGACCAGGTTTTGATTCTTCTGTTCAAATCCAGGAATATGTTGTTAATCTCTTCAGCCCTGGCGCGAGTGAAAATCCCCTCAGGACTTTGGCATCTGGTCTTCTCTGTAGTTTCCAACACTGTTGCCAGTTTTCATCTTTTTGTAATTCTTCACGGGTAATTTTTTTTTTTTTTTTGTAATTTTTTTTTTTTTTTTTACTTTTTGTAATTCTTAACAGAAATTGGGAAAAAAAGGATATTAGGTTCTGCTGATTTGCCCTGATACTAACCTGGAAGTCCTACCAATTACTTTTAAATAATGAATAGGAAAAGATTGTAATAAAGGTGTGATTCAGTTATTATGAATAATATTGTATCTTTTAGAGTAGCCTACGTTAGTATTTAATGATTCCTTAATAAAGGTGTACATGAAAAATTTCTCTCATATAAAACTCTACATCAGGTGGATTTAAGTTACGTATTTCCTCACCAATTTTAGTCAAAATGTTTTGATTTCCATAGCTAAACACTTTATTCATGGTAACGTTTGCATGTTAAGATGGCTTTGAAAGGAGCATGGAATTTACACAAACCCAATATCACCGTCACCCACATAACAAAGAAAATATATCCTGGGAGTAATATCTCTAGTGTAACGGTTGAAAATGTGGACTCTGTGGTTAGATATGGCTCAGATCTGGTCTTTTCTCTTCATTATTTGTGTGATCTTGGGCAAGTTACTTTATGCCTCCAAGCACCAGTTTCCTTGTGTGTAAAATGTAACATTAGTGATGCCCACTTCATAGGCACTTACCTGAGGATGTAGTGAAAGAATATGTATGAAACAGCACGGAGCCTGGAACATAGTATCAATAACAACTCAGTAGCTTTAGGGGAAGATAGTAAGGATGATGATAATTCTTACAGAAAGTTAACAGGATGCAAGTTACTCTGTGGGTGTTTCTTGGATTTTTTATCAATAATATTTTTTTTTTCAAAAATTCATGTCTGGAAATATTGCCATGGCTATTTCTGTTTCTAAAAATTTGAGATTGTCCTCCAGGGTGTGTCTTTTCTATGACAGATGGTCAGCAGCTAGTGGTAAAAGAAGTGTAGAATATCATAGCACTTCATTTATTTATGGGAAATGTTTTACTGCCCCACCCTTCAACTAGTTGGAAAATGAAAGTCAAAAACTGGAAACTCTATTTATAAATGGACAGTGCTGTGATCTCAGTGTCTGAAACTGTAGACTTTTAGAAAATATTTATAGCATATTGGAAACTAGTTACTGATCAGTGTATCCTTGCCCCATTTAAAAAAAAAAAAAAAACTAACCCAGAGAACATGAAATTTGGGTAAATTAAAATTGAATAATGAAATGGTGTTACTGGTTGGGACATAGACTTGGATCACCATGATATTGAATGGTTTGCCTTGGAAATGAACAGAGATCATTCTGTCGCTTTTGAGATTGTATCCAAGTACTGCATTTCAGACTCTTTTGTTGACCATGATGGCTACTCCATATTTTCTAAGGGATTCCTGCCCACAGTAGTAGATATAATGGTCCTCTGAGTTAAATTCACCCATTCCAGTCCATCTTAGTTCGCTGATTCCTAGAATGTCAATGTTCACTCTTGCCATCTCCTGTTTGACCCCTTCCAATTTGCCTTGATTCATGGACCTGACATTCCAGGTTCCTGTGCAATATTGCTCTTTACAGCATCGGACCTTGCTTCTATCACCAGTCACATCCACAACTGGGTATTGTTTTTGCTTTGGCTCCATCCCTTCATTCTTTCTGGAGTTATTTCTCCACTGATCTCCAGTAGCATACTGGGCACCTACCGACCTGGTGAGTTCCTCTTTCAGTTTCCTATCATTTTGCCTTTTCATACTGTTCATGGGGTTCTCAAGGCAAGAATACTGAAGTGGTTTGCCATTCCCTTCTCCAGTGGACCACATTCTGTCAGACCTCTCCACCATGACCCACCCATCTTGGGTCGCCCCACAGGGCATGGCTTAGTTTCACTGAGTTAGACAAGGCTGTGGTCCATGTGATCAGATTGGCCTGTTGTCTGTGACTGTGGTTTCCGTCTGTCTGCCCTCTGATGCCCTCTCTCAGTGCCTACCTCTTACTTGGGTTTCTCTTACCTTGGACGTGGGGTCTCTCTTCATGGCTGCTCCAGCAAGGCGCAGCTGCTGCTCCTTACCTCAGACGTAGGGTAGCTCCTCCCAGCCGCCGCCCCTGGCCTCGGGCGCCGGTAGCTCCTCCTGGCCGCGCTTCTGCACCATCGCAGCTGCCTGCCCTTGAATTGTTCTGGGCTCCAAAATCACTGCAGATGGTGACTGCAGCCATGAAATTAAAAGACACTTTCTCCTTGGAAAGAAAGCTATGGCCAACCTAGACAGCATATTAAAAAGCAGAGACATTACTTTGCCAACAAAGGTCCATCTAGTCAAGGCTATGGTTTTTCCAGTGGTCATGTATGGATGTGCTGCTGCTGCTAAGTCGCTTTAGTTGTGTCTGACTCTGTGCGACCCCAAAGATGGCAGCCCACCAGGCTCCCCCATCCCTGGGATTCTCCAGGCAAGAACACTAGAGTGGGTTGCCATTTCCTTCTCCAATGATGAAAGTGAAAAGGGAAAGTGAAATTGCTCAGTCGTATCCGACTCCTAGCGACCCCGTGGACTGCAGCCTACCAGGGTCCTCCATCCATGGGATTTTCCAGGCAAGAGTGCTGGGGTGGGTTGCCATTGCCTTCTCCAGAACGGATGCAACAGTTGGACTATAAATAAAGCTGAGCGCTGAAGAATTGATGCTTTTGAACTGTGGTGTTGAGAGTCTTGAGAATGGGACTCTCTTGAGAGTCCCTTGAACTGTGAGATCCAACCAGTCCATCCTAAAGGAGATCAGTCCTGGGTGTTCATTGGAAGGACTGATGTTGAAGCTGAAACTCCAATACTTTGGCCATCTGATGTGAAGAGCTGACTCATTGGAAAAGATCCTGATGCTGGAAAAGATTGAGATTGGGGGCAGGAGGAGAAGGGAATGACAGAGGATGAGATGGTTGGATGGCATCACTGACTCAATGGACATGGGTTTGGGTAGACTCCAGGAGTTGGTGATGGACAGGGAAGCCTGGCGTGCTGCGGTTCATGGGGTCTCAAAGAGTCGGACACGACTGAGCGACTGAACTGTACTGAATGAAATGACATCAGAGACAACTATATACCATTTTATATAAGTCTTTAAGAGAAGAAGATGGAGAAAAATTATTAATTCTTTTGTTAATAGAGGCACTTGAAGTAAACAGATATTTGTTAATGGATCCTTAAAAATAAGCTGAATGAATGGAAATGTAATATATTTAAAAGGATACTGAGTCCATGTCTACATTTGATGGAGGATACAATTTAGCATACTGGCTGTGAGTGGGGAATTCAGGAGTTTTCCTGAGTTCCAAACCCAGTTCTGTCACTGACCCAAACACATGATCTGGTAAGTCACTCAACTGCTCTGTGCCAAGGTTGTGTCTGTCATAATGTAGAAGATTAAATGAGATATTACATGCAAAACATTTGGAATGGTGTGAAGCACACAATAAATGCTCTCTAAATTCTAGCTACTATTATTCAAACGAACTTGGCCGAAACAACCTCCACTCCTCATTCCCGAGTGGCTCGGTGGTAAAGAATCCACCTGCCAATGCAGGAGATCCTGGTTCAATCCCTGAGTCAGGAAGATCCTGTGGAAGAGGAAATGGCAACCCACTCCAGTATTCATGCCTGAAAAATCCCATGGACAGAGGAGCCTGGGGGGCTACAGTCCATGGGATCACAGAGTCGGACATGCCTGAGCATGTGTGCCATACCAGTGGGCACGTTACAGCTCTTTGTCTTTGCATAAATCTTCCTGTCGTGGCACTTACTCCCGTGACCATTATCGTCTGCTAGGGCAGGTAGTGAGCATTGTGCAGGAAGAAAGAATCTCTGAACAGTCCCCTAGGGGCCTAGCTTAAAGAAGCTGATTAGATGGCTCTGTTTCGTTCCTATCAGCCTGGAGCCCAAACATTTGCCCTAATAAAAACACCTGCCATAATAAAATCAGGGCATTTCATGACCTGGTGTGATTACTGGAAAATCATTTTCCATGAACATCATCAGTCATTATTTTTAGACTTACATTTTGCAAATGTAATCAACAGTTTAATGAAGATAATATTGCACATACAGCTAAACTATACCATATGCTTAATTCGAAACATTGGGGAAATTCCTAGATAACAAATTGCAGTGTATCCTTTTTTATATGCAGTTCATGAGTGGACTGTGTGACTTGGCTGTATTTGATACTGATGCTTTTCTCAAAAGAGACTTTCACTTGGAAAAAGTTATAGCTACATCAGTGCATTTCTAAGGGGAACTCTTGCCAAGAAAGAGGGAAAGATAGGATTATTAATGTTCCATTGTTTTACATATTATTCATGTAGCTTATCTAGGCTATAGTCTTGTATCAGTGATTATATTCTTTCCATGTTTACAGAGTCAGGATCTGAATTCTGCAACAAAAGGTGTTGTCATTGTTTTTAAGCTACCAGCTTATTCAGTTCAGTTCAGTCACTCAGTCATGTCTGACTCTTTGCAATCCCATGGGCTACAGCACACCAGGCCTCCCTGTCCATCACCAACTCCCAGAGTTTACTCACACCCATGTCCATTGAGTTGGTGATGCTATCTAACCATCTCATCCTCTGTCGTCCCCTTCTCTTCCTACCTTCAGTCTTTCCCAGCATCAGGGTCTTTTCCAGTGAGTCAGTTCTTCACATCAGGTGGCCAAAGTATTGGAGTTTCAGCTTTAGCATCAGTCCTTCCAATGAACACCCAGGACTGATTTCCTTTAGGATGGACTGGTTGGATCTCCTCACAGTCCAAGGGACTCTCAAGAGTCTTCTCTAACATCACAGTTCAGAACATAAATTCTTCAGCCCTCAGCTTTCTTTGTAGTCCAACTCTCACATCCATACATGACTACTGGAAAAACAATAGCTTTGACTAGAAAGACCTTTGTTGGCAAAGTAATGTCTCTGCTTTTGAATATGCTGTCTAGGTTGGTCATCACTTTTCTTCTAAGGAGTAAGCGTCTTTTAATTTCATGACTACAGTCACCATCTGCAGTGATTTTGGAGCCCAGAAAAATAAGGTCTCTCACTATTTCCACTGTTTCCCATCTATTTGCCATGAAGTGATGGGATCAGATGCCATGATCTTAGTTTTCTGAATGTTGAGTTTTAAGCCAACTTTTTCACTCTACTCTTTCACTTTCATCAAGAGACTCTTTAGTTCTTCACTTTCTGCCATAAGGGTGGTGTCATCTGCATTATCTCTGGTTATTGATATTTCTCCCATCAATCTTGATTCCAGCTTGTGCTTCATCCAACCCAGCGTTTCTCATGATGTACTCTGCATATAAGTTAAATAAGCAGGGTGACAATATGCAGCCTTAATGTACTCCTTTCCTGATTTGGAACCGGTCTGTTGTTCCATGTCCAGTTCTAACTATTGCTTCCTGACCTGCATACAGATTTCTTGGGAGGCAGGTCAGGTGGTCTGGTATTCCCATCTCTTGAAGAATTTTCCACAGTTTGTTGTGATTCACACAGTCAAAGGCCTTGGTGTAGTCAATAAAGCAGATGTTTTCCTGGAATTCTCTTGCTTTTTCTGTGATCTAACAGATGTTGGCATTTTGATCTTTAGTTCCTCTGCCTTTTCTAAATCCAGCTTGAACATCAGGAAGTTCACGGTTCGCATATTGCTGAAGCCTGGCTTGGAGAATTTTGAGCATTACTCTGCTAGCATGTGAGATGAGTGCAATTGTGCGGTAGTTTGAGCATTCTTTGGCTTTGCCTTTCTTTGGGATTGGAATGAAAACTGACCTTTTCCAGTCCTGTGGCCACTGCTGAGTTTTCCAAATTTGCTGGCATATTGAGTGCAGCACTCTCACAGCATCATCTTTCAGGATTTGGAATAGCTCAACTAGAATTCTATCACCTCCACTAGCTTTGTTCGTAGTGATGCTTTCTAAGGCCCACTTGACTTCACATTCCAGGATGTCTGGCTCTAGGTGAGTGATCATACCATTGTGATTATCTGAGTCATGAAGATCTTTTTTGTACAGTTCTGTGTATTTTTGCCACCTCTTCTTAATATCTTCTGTTTCTGTTAGGTCTATACCATTTCTGTCCTTTATTGTGCCCATCTTTGCAGGAAATATTCCCTTGGTATCTCTAATTTTCTTAAAGAGATCTCTAGTCTTTCAGTACTCACTATATAGCCCAAGCACTTTGCATATGTTTCCCTGCTTAATCCTCATACAACCTTGTAAATAGGTACTTTTATCCACCTCCTGTTAGAGAGAAAAACAAGGCTCAAGTGTATATAATCTTGTGGAGTTGAGATGCAGACCCTGAAAGGCTACGCTCTTAAAGACAGTGCAGGGCTTCACATGAGACAGTGAAGCCTTCAGAAATGGTGGAGGGGAGGCCGTAAAGCACGGAAGCAATTGACACTGTCCACTTTCTAGTGCTTTCTTTGTGTGGAAATGAAACTTTTGGAAAGTGTGATATCCAAAAGAATCATGAAAAACCACAATAATTGTAGTTATAAATACGTATCAATAGATATGTTAGAAGATAAAAGTTACCACGGTATAACATGGTATAACAGTGATCAATCCCAGGAACATTTAATGAGTTTTATTTGGCCATTATTTATTCTACAAAGATTGTGATGATTATACAGTTGATATTGCTGAGAACTGTTTTGAATATAGAAAACATTTCCCCCACCCCATAGCTCACTTTGTTACACACACCTTTATGGAAGAAATTGTATCATATGCTAAAAGTTTGTGTTCAAGGTACTTATTCAAGGGCATATAAAAGAAATGGATGTAGGAAGTTATCAATATCCTTCATCGAAAGGATGAATGAAGTTTCCTTCCTTTCAAGAAGGAAAGGAAGTCTTATAGAATTATACATGGGCTCATTACATAAATATCCTAAAAGCTTAGCCCTCATCTTTTTGTTGAAAAAAAAAAAAAAATCAAGAATTTAGAATATGTAATCAGATGTGGTGCCCTCAGATAGCAAGGCTTGAGATCGGTGATTCTCATCCTAAACTGTGTGGGAGAATCAGCTGTATTTATGTGTACATATGTGTATGTTTTGGAGAAGGCAATGGTACCCCACTCCAGTACTCTTGCCTGGAAAATCCCATGGACAGAGGAGCCTGGTGGGCTGCAGTCCATGGGGTCGCTAAGAGTCAGACACAACTGAGTGACTTCACTTTCACTTCTCACTTTCATGCATTGGAGAAGGAAATGGCAACCCACCTCAGTGTTCTTGCCTGGAGAATCCCAGGGACTGGGGAGCCTGGTGGGCTACCGTCTATGGGGTCGAACAGAGTCGGACACGACTGAAGCAACTTAGCAGCAGCAGCAGCATGTGTATGTTTGTTATTGAAGTATAGTTACTGTACAATATTATATAAATTATAAGTATATACTTTATATAATAGAGATTAAATTATAAGTATATAATTTATATAACAGATTCACAATTTTTGTAGAGATTCATAATTTTTGAAGGTTATTTTCCACTTATAGCTATTATAAAATGTTGGTTATATCCCCTATGTTGTACAATGTATTCTTGTAGCTTGCATACAAGAATACTATACATAATAGCTTTTTTTTTTTTTTTAAGAATACTATACATAATAGTTTGTACCTCCAGTCCCTCCTTCCCTCTCCCCACTGACAACTGCTACTTTGTTCTTTTGTTCTCTATGTCTGTGAGTCCACTCCTTTCTTGTTATATTCACTAGTTTGTTGTACTTTTTTATTTTTAAATTGAAGTATAGTTGATTTACAATATTGTATTGGTTTCTGATGTACAGCAAAGTGATTCATATATGTATATGTATATATTTTTCTTTTTCAAATTCCTTTCCATTATAGGTTATTACAAGATACTGCATGTAGTTCCCTGTGCTGTATAGTAGGACCTTGTTGTTTATCTGTTTTATGTATGGTCAGTTCAGTTCAGTCGCTCAGTTGCGTCCGACTCTTTGCGACCCCATGAATCGCAACACACCAGGCCTCCCTGTCCATCACCAACTCCTGGAGTTCACCCAGACTCACGTCTGTTGAGTCAGTGATGCCATCCAGCCATCTCATCCTCTGTCGTCCCCTTCTCCTCCTGCCCCCAATCCCTCCCAGCATCAGGGTCTTTTCCAGTGAGTCAACTCTTCGCATGAGGTGGCCAAAGTACTGGAGTTTCAGCTTCAGCATCAGTCCTTCCAAAGAAATCCCAGGACTGATCTCCTTTAGGATGGACTGGTTGGATCTCCTTGCAGTCCAAGGGACTCTCAAGAGTCTTATTCAACACCACAGTTCAAAAGCATCAATTCTTCGGCGCTCAGCCTTCTTCACAGTCCAACTCTCCCATCCATACATGACCACAGGAAAAATCATAGCCTTGACTACACAATGGTAGTTTGTATCTAACAGTCCCAAACTCCTCACTGACCCCTCCTTACCCCTTTCCCTTTTAGTCACCATAAATATTTTTTCTGTGTCTGTGAGTCTGTTTCTGTTTTGTATATAAATTCATTTGTATAATTTTTTAGATTCCGCATATAAGTGATACCACATTTTTGTCCTCTGTCTTACTTCACTTAGTATGGTATCCATGTTGATGCAAACAGCATTATTTCATTCTTTTTTATGACTATGTAATATTCTGTTGTGTAATACATATCCATATATGCCACATTTTGTTTATGTACATATGTATTCATCTGTCAGTAAACACTAGGTTGGTTCTACGTCTTGGCTATTATAAATAGTGCTGCTATGAACATTGGGCTGCTATCTTTTTGAATTAGAGTTTTCATCTTTTCAGGATATATGCCCAGGCACGGGATTGTTGAATCGTATTGCCACTCTATTTTTAGCTTTCTAAGGAACCTCTATACTGTTTTTCATAGTGGCTGCACCAATTTACATTCTAACCAGCAGTGTAGAAAGGTTTGCTTTTCTCCACACCCTCTCCAACACTTATTATTCTTAAGACGTTTTAATGATAATCATTTTGACCAGTGTGATGTGATGCCTTATTGTGGTTTTGATTTGTGTTTCTCTAACAACTAGCGATACTGAGCATTTTTTCATGTGCCTATTGACCATTTTTATGTCTTCTTTGGAGAAATATCTGTTTAGGTCTTATGCCTACTGTTCAATTGCGTTGTTTGGTTTTTTGTTACTGAATTATATACCGAGTTTGTATATTTTGGAAATTAAGCCCTTGTCAGTAGCATCATTTGCAAATATTTTATCCCATTATATAGGTTGTCTTTTCATTTTATTGATGGTTTTCTTTGCTGCAAAAGCTTATGTTTGATTAGGTCCCATTTGTTTCTTTCTGCTTTCATTCACTGCCCTGGGAGACTGACCTAAGAAAATATTGGTACAATTTATATCAGAGAATGCTTTGCCTATATTATCTTTTAGGAATTTTATGGTATCATGTCTTCTATTTAAGTCTTTAAGGAATTTTCAGTTTATTATTGTGTATGGTGTGAGGGAGTATTCTAACTTCAGTGATTTACATGCAGCTGTTCAGCTTTCCCAGCACCACTTGCTGAAGTGCTGTACTTTTTAAGACTCCACGCAGAATGGTATCATACAGTATTTGTCTTTCTCTGTCTTACTTCACTTAGCATAATGCCTTTCAGGTCCATCCATGTTGTTACAAATGGCAAAATGTCTCTCTTTTTTAGGGTTGAATAGTATTCCATTATGTATATCTACCACATCTTTTTTATTCATCCATGTGATGGTGAAAACTTACTTCCATATCTTGGCAATCATAAATTTGCTGGGTCATATGGTAGTTCTGTTTTTAGTTTTTGAGAAACCTCTATTCTGTTTTCCACCATGACTGTACCAATTTGCACTCCCGCCACAAGTGTATGAGGGTTCCCTTTCTTTGTATCCTCATCAGATTTGTTATTTGTATTCTTTTTGATAATAGCCATTCTGACAGGTGTGAAGTGATATCTCGTTGTGATTTTGATTTGCATTTCCATAATGATTATCGATGTTGAGTATCTTTTCATGCGCCTGTTGACCACCTGCATTTCCTCTTTGGGACAATGTCTATTCACTTCTTCCCACTTTTAAATTGGGAGAATCAGTTGTGTTTTTGACAAGGATGCCAATATAGTTCAATTGGGAAGAACAATCTTTTCAATAAATATTACTGGGATACCTAGATATTCACATACAAAAGGATGAAATTAGATTCCTACCTCACAGAATACACAGAAATTAACTTAAAATGGATAATAGACATGAAAGTAACAACTAAAATTATAACAGTTTTAGAAGAAAACATAAGAGTAAAACTCTGTGACTTTGGATTAGGCAGTTTCTTAGAAAAAAATACCAAAAAGCAACAAAAGAAAAGACAAGTTGTTCTAAACCAAAATTTTAAACTTTTTTTTCTGCAAATGATACTATCAAGAAAGTAAAAAAACAACTCACAGAACTGGAGAAAATATTAGCAAATCATATATCTGATATAGGACTTGTGTTCAGAACATATTAAGAATACTTGCAGTCAATCATAAACAGATGAATAGCCCATTTTTAAAATGAGCAAACGATCTGAATAGACATTTCCTCCAAAGAAGTTGTATAAATGATCAATATACACATGAGAAGGAAAATGTAAATCAAAACTACAGTGAAATACCACTTCATACCAGCTAGGATGGCTGTAATAAAGAAGACAGACATTTATAAGTACCACTAAGAAGAGGATAGGGAGAAATTGGAATGCTCATACATAGCTAGTAGGAGTGTAAGATGGTGCAGCTGCTTTGGAAAATAGTTTAGCAGGTCCTTAAAAGTTTAAATATATAAAGTAGATGTAGCAAGTCTACTCTTAGATACACCCCCAAGAGAAATTAAAACAAATGTCTGTACAAAATCCTTTACATAAGTATTCATAATAGGCAAAAAAATGTAGAAACAACTCAAATGTCCATAAAATGATGAGTAGATAAAGACATTATGATATATCCATACGATGACTATTATTCAGCCATTTAAAAGGAAGATGTACTGATATATGCTATAAAATGGATGTACCTTGAAAACATTATAAATCATATGGTTTGTAAGTTATATTTCAGTAAAGCTAATGTGACAAAATAATCAACTTGGATACTTTTGTAAATCTTTATGCCCAAGCTGAACCCCAGAGCAATGAGATCGTCGTTCTCTTATGGTGAAACTCAAGCATCAGTATTTTTTAAAGTTCCCCAGGTGATTGCATTGTGTAGCCAAGATTGAGAATCACAGCTCTAGAATCAGCTCTAATCTAAATGAGCTTCTATTTTAGGGAACTCTAGAAAAGTTCAGATCCCAGTAAGAGGACTCCGGGAAATTTCGACCAGTCTCGCTACTCAAAGTGTAGTCCTCAGACCAGTATCACTGGGGACCCTATTAAAAATGTAGATTCCTGGACAGCCTTCGCCCTGGCTCTAGTAAATCAGAATCCACAATTTAACAAAAGCCGCAAGTAAATCTAAAGTTTGAGAAGCATTGCCCCAGGTCAGTGATCGCAATCTTGGCTGCGTGTTGGAACCATCTGGGAGTTATACTGACGCCTGGGCTCCACCCCCAGTGATGCTACTGGCATCTGGATTTAGAAGCTTCTAGGTGATTTTAATGTGATACAAATTGAGAATAACGGGTATAAACGTACTGTTTGGGGACATTTAGTAACAAAAAGAAGAAAAGATAAGATATTTTAAAATAAAATATATATATTTTTTAACATAAAGGACTGAGGAACATGCATAAATAAATGGAGATCATTGATGTCAAAAATTTCCTGAAGTGCAGGGAAGGAATGGGAGTAAGACAATAGTAGAGAAGGTTTGCCCTAAAAAGACATTGAAAAGTAAAAAAAAAAGACCAAGCATTTTCTCCTCCAGGTACAAGAGCGAGATCTCTTTTTATAATGTATGATTATTGGAGACTATGCAAATTTAAGTGGCCAAGGATCTGTGGTTCTTGAGAGAAGAGTGTTTTTAAATTGTACTGGAAAATGTTCAGCAGCTACTTACTGAACTTTTCTGTTTTTTTGCTCTTTAAAAAAGAGTGTTAATATATGAATTCAGCAGTAGATAATCCTTCCCAATAACCAGGGTACCAGTGTCCCAGTATTGGTGTCCAGTCTCTCAGTTCTGGGGAGATTGAATGCCTACAGGCAATGGGAGCTGAGCTGGGCAGGAGGTGCTCTTCCTGGGCATGAAGGACTCCCCTCGCCAACAATGGGCCTGACCTTGTTACGACCAGAGTCTCTCTACCCTCACTGGTCTTTGCAGAATCATGACTCTAAAGTGTCTCCTAGACAGAGTCACAAAGCTCGCAGAGTTGGTCTTCGTGATCTCTCATTTCACCCCCCTCCACCAGCCTTAGTCTCCACGTGCTCTTCCCCAGGTGACTTGAGTCTACTGTGTTTCAGCATCAATATACGGCACCCTTGTCTCCATTGAAATGAGCCACGTGGGTTCTGTGCCTTCAGGAGTGGGGGTGTGTGTGCGTGGGGGTGTGTGTGCGCACGCGTGTGTGTGCATGTGTGTGTGTGTCTGAGTGTCAGTGCTCTAGTGATGTGTACTAACCTAGTGTGTAACTGTTAAAGGAAACCCACAGCCCCTTTTCCTCCTCCTCCTCCAGCTTTTCTGCCTCCCTCCTTTCTCCCTAACATCTCCCTCTCTTTTTTCTCTTATTCCCTCCATCGTAGGCACTCAGACCCTGAACCCTTTACCAAAATGAAAGAAGTGACGTATGTGTTGAGACTTGAGAACCAACCCAGTGACCATAATACCTTTACTGTGTTTTCTACCTTTTGTTAAAGGCAAGTCTGATCTTAAACATACCAGGACATTTCTACATGCTGAGAGGGAAATCACATGATCAGTTATTACCAGTATGTGATAGCATGAGTGAGTAGCGTGCAATTAAATTCCAAAAATCAACTAATGTGTTTAAACACTGCAGGTACAACGTAGTTATGGGTCATTTTCCTGTCTTTAAATTCCCCAATTCTGTAAACTATCTGAGTTTTCTCTTTTCATGCTTTTTAAAGTCTTTATGAAATAATAAAAATGTTCACAAGCTATATACTACCTTAAAAAGAATCTTAAAATTTTTCTGGTTACAATAATGACGCATGCCAGTTGTATAAAGCACTGTCGGAAGTCTTGTAGTTTCCCAACCTATCCCCCCGTCCCAGCTAATAGTTTGGTGTACATTTTATCATATTTCCATTATCACCATCCTCCCTTTACATGTATGTATGCATTTTTTAAAAAATCCACCTGGAGATATTTCTAAAATCCATCACTTTCCAAAGGACTAGCCCCAGGGAATAGGTACATGAGCTTGTCTAAGGGTTTTAATAACTTCTCATATTTTGATGTGGGGTAACCTTTGCCAACAAAGGTTCGTCTGGTCAAGGCTATGGTTTTTCCTGTGGTCATATATGTGGTATAGATGTGAGAGTTGGACTGTGAAGAAGGCTGAGCGCCAAAGAATTGATGCTTTTGAACTGTGGTGTTGGAGAAGACTCTTGAGAGTCCCTGGGACTGCAAGGAGATCCAACCAGTCCATTCTGAAGATCAGCCCTGGGATTTCTTTGGAAGGACTGATGCTGAAGCTGAAACTCCAGTACTTTGGCCACCTCATGCGAGGAGTTGACTCATTGGAAAAGACTCTGCTGCTGGGAGGGATTGGGGGCAGGAGGAGAAGGGGACGACAGAGGATGAGATGGCTGGATGGCATCACTGACTCGATGGACGTGAGTCTCAGTGAACTCTGGGTGTTGGTGATGGACAGGGAGGCCTGGCGTGCTGCGATTCATGGGGTCGCAAAGAATTGGACACAACTGAGCGACTGAACTGAACTGAACTGAACCCAAAGTTTGGGCTTCCCAGGTGGCTCTAGTGGTAAAGAACCCGCTTACCAATGCAGGAGGCTTAAGAGACATGGGTTCGATCTCTGGGTCAAGAATATCCCCTGGAAGAGGGCATAGCAACCCACTCCAGTATTCTTGCCTGGAGAATCCCATAGACAGAGGAGCCTGGCAGTCCATAGGGTCTCAAAGAGTCAGACATCACTGAAGATACTTAGCACACACGCAACCCAAGATTTATGATAATTCAGTTCCTTTAAATGTACATGTAGTTTTCTTTACTTGTTTAATAACTTGAAGTCTCTAATGGTATTTGGTTATTGTTTAAATCACTTGTCTTATTTTGTACTTCCTTGGCTTATATCTCTGACCACGTCCTTATCAAAATATCCTGATTAGTAGATTTTAAAAGGTAGCATCACTGCATACGTGACTTAAGAAGGTTGGTTGACTTTTGTTTTTTTCACTCCTATCTGCATCATGAGATTCTACCTGTGATGATTTTCCCCAGCAAATAATTCATCACTGGGATTACTCACAACCTTTAGTTTCAAAATTCATCTCTTGCTATTAAGTTTCATTATTTTGCAATATCTGTGGCTCTTCTGAATAATGAAAAAATGAAATGAATGATATACAGATAAATTCCCTTTAAAAATTATTGGAAAAATATCTTTTATTTAACCATGCCTAGTACTTTGGGGTTGGAGAAGGCAATGGCACCCCACTCTAGTACTCTTGCCTGGAAAATCCCATGGACGGAGGAGCCTGGTGGGCTGCAGTCCATGGGGTTGCTAAGAGTCGGGCACGACTGAGCGATTTCACTTTCACGTTCCACTTTCATGCACTGGAGAAGGAAATGGCAACCCACTCCAGTGTTCTTGCCTGGAGAATCCCAGGGATGGCGGAGCCTGGTCGGCTGCCGTCTGTAGGGTCGCACAGAGTCAGACACGACTGAAGCGACTTAGCAGCAGCAGCAGCAGCAGTGAGCCCTACTTATAAAGATGAGAAATCTGGGAGTTCCTCCACCTTCTTTCTTCCCTTTTTTTTTTTTTTTTTTTTGGATTGAATGAACTCTGTTTTGTTTTAGTCCAGAAAAGTCATACCTTTGTTTCTAAGTTACCTAAAATTTCAACATGTAAATTTTACTTTGCTAAAATCTAAACTTAATGAATAGTTGTATCCTCTTCCAAATAATACAAAGACTTTCAAATGTTTTTATTCTGATTTTCCCTCTTGACTTACTTGCTATTTTTACAACCAGATTTTAGCTCTGTTTGCTTGCCTTTTTTAACCTCACTAATCAGCCATCACCATCCTGTTAAGATTTCCTTATATTCATCTTTTTTTTTTTTGCTTATCATCTCTACTTACATTCAGAGCTTCTGGGATGAAACCCTAGTTCCTATCATTTTGGATTGGTTGACAGTCTCCATGATATACAGGTCATTAGTTAAATGTCTCAGGAAGAAAATGAGAAGCCCCAGGAAATAGCCCCCACACATGCACAGAACTGCCCCCAGGCCTAGAAGCATCCCTGTATATTTTCCTACCGCTCTCTAGTTAGAGGGTTTTATGGAGTAGAGAGGAAAAAGGAAATCTTATAGAATCCTGAAGTTAAATATATTCACTTTAAAGGATTGTTTCTTATTCTGAGACTGTATTTGTCCTAACTTTTGTTGCCATTAAAATTACCTTTATTTTGTAAAATAATGGATGGTGATGATAGTTGAAAGTTTTTTTGGTTTTGTTTTTTATTCATGAGGTTTAAGTTTTCCATGCTTGGCAAGTATAACATTGCCGTTCACAACCCAGATTTTTTGAAAATTTATGAGTCCTTGAAATCCTAAACCACTACTGTAGACAACTAACTGTGAGTTTGGTATGTGGACATTGAAGCATGTATTCTTGGTTACATTAGGGGCTTTATTGGTTATTCAGATGTGGACAAATCCTGTAGTATTAGTAGTACTTTGCAACATTTTGTTATATTATCAAGTAGTCCTTCGGAGTCTCCCAATGATTGAAGTTATGTCTAAGAACGTCTTCCATAAGGCTGGGTCTATACCAGCAAAGTGATCTGGGTGCTTTTTGCACACCTTATGTACAACTGGTGATGTTTATGCTCCCAATTTTTTTTAAAAACACTCACAACCAAATATTTGGCCAATAACTTACTATGTGCCTTTCTCATTTGAAACATAAGCAGGTTGAACTGCTCTCCAAGTTTGTTTTCAACACTAATGTGAGTTGTGATTGCATTTGCACATGTGGCAGGATACAGGAAGCTCGGGGCTGGTGCACTGGGATGACCCAGAGAGATGGTATAGGGAGGGAGGTGGGAGGGGGGTTCAGGATGGGGGACACGTGTACACCCGTGGCAGATGCATGATGACGTATGGCTAAACCAATACAATATTGTAAAGTAAAAAATATATATATAAATTAAAAAAAAATAAAAAGTCTTAAAGAGATATAACAATTTCATATGTATTTATATTGCATGTAAGTTTAACACTGTAAATTTAGATGCAGAAGACACTCATTTTTCTCATATGGGCTCATTTAAAAGGCATGCTGCATCTGTGATATGGGCCCTGCCATCTTAGCAGATGCCGTTTCTTCCTTTCCCTGTGGTGTTCAGTGTGGAGCCTACACTGGAGTTCTCATTTCACTGCTGTGACAAATGGTCATGTTTAAATACAGTCACATTATTTATTGCAAAGGGTCACAGAACTCATCTTTGTAATGGTCACGTGCTTGACACTGAACTCAGTCATTGTGACGATGTAGACAAGCGATGACTACTTGAAGATGCACAACCACAGATTTTGGAGGCCTCTGAATTCATGACAGAGTTGTGAACTGGCAGTTTTGTTATTTCCTATAAGTACAAGGAAAGGAAGTATTACAGTTACTCATACCCATTTGAAAGAGGAAATTAACGTTTTCTAAAAACTTCTTTTTTAGTGAAGGAAGCCCGTCCCCCAGAATGGAGCTGCTGCACAATATCGACCCAAACTTCGTAGATATTGCACCATGTGAGTACGTTGCTTATTGCTACCAACTTAAGTCTCTTTGGTTACAAAGATGGTTTTATTGCCTCGTGGCTCTCTAGCCTAATTCTCCTTTTCCACTTGAGTTTGCTATAAAAGTAAACATTTCTCCATGGCTCCTGTGGCTCCAATGTCACTGGGCTTTGTTGACACACACGGCGAATGCTGCTAACGAGCTATGTGACCTTCTAAGCCAGTCCCCTCCCCGAGCCCCAGCTTTCCCATCTGTAAAAGGAGAGCCTGTTGCTGCCCTATATATACATTCTTCAGTGCCGTTTTTCTACATTCTGTATATGTGCGTTAGAATATGATATTTATCTTTCTCTTTCTGACTCACTTCACTCTGTATGATAGGTTCTAGTTTCATCCACCTCATCAGAACAGACTCAAATGCATTCCTTTTATGGCTGGGTAATATTCCATTGTGTATATGTACCACAACTTCTTTATCCATTCATCTGTCGATGGGCATCTAGGTTGCTTCCGTGTTCTAGCCATTGTAAATAGTGCTGCATTGAACATTGGTGTATGTGTATATTTTTCAATTTTGGTTTCCTCAGGGTATATGCCTAGAAGTGAGATTGCTGGGTCATATGGTGGTTTTATTCCTAGTTTTTTAAGGAATCTCCATACCGTCTTCCATAGTGGCTGTGATCAATTTACATTCCCACCAACAGTGCAAGAGTGTTCCCTTTTCTCCACACCCTCTCCAGCATTTATTGTTTGTAGACCTTTTGATGATGGCCATTCTGACTGGTGTGAGGTGATATCTCATTGTGGTTTTGATTTGCATTTCTCTAATAATGAGCAGTGTTGAGCATCTTTTAATGTGTTTGCAATGGAGAAACAGACATAGAGAATAGACTTATGGGGAGAGGGGAGGAGAGGGTGAGATGTATGGAGAGAGTAACACGGAAACTTACATTACCATATATAAAATAGATAGCCAACGGGAATTTGCTGTATGGCTCAGGAAACTCAAACAGGAGCTCTGTATCAACCTAGAGGGGTGGGATGGGGAGGGAGATGGGAGGGAGGCTCAAAAGGGAGGGGATATATGTACACCTATGGCTGATTCATGTTGAGGTTTGACAGAAAACAGCAAAATTCTGTAAAGCAATTATCCTTCAATAAAACAATAAATTAAAAAGAAAAAAAGTAAGTCAGAGAAAAGCAAATATTATATATTACTACATATATGTGGGATCTAGAAAAATGATATAGATTATCTTATCTGCCAAGCAGAAACAGAGACACAGACATAGAGCTCAACCATATAGACCCCAAGGGGGAATAGGAGATGGATGAATTGGGAGATTGGGATTGACATATATACACAATTGATACTATGTATAAAATAGGTGATTAATTAAGAAATATTGCTATGATGACAATATCCCCTCAGCTTATCTATAGGTTCAATGCAGTCTCTTTTAAAATAGTGGCTGGGTGCAAGTTGAGAATAATTTTTACATTTTTAAAATTTAATTTTTATTTTAGAGTGGGATGTGCTTGATTTACAATGTTGTGTTGATTTTGGGTGTGCAGCCGCTGGTTCAGTTGTACATATGTGCTTGCACGCTCAGTCGCTTCTGCTATGTCTGACTCTTTGCAGCCCTATGAACTATAGCACCCCCCCCCAAGGCTCCTCTGTCCATATGCTTATCCTGGGAAGAATACTGGAGTGGGCTGCCAGTTTCTCCTCCAGGGGATCTTCCCGACCCAGGGATCGAGCCCATGTTCCTCCATTGCAGGTGGATTCTTTATCACTGAGCCACCTGGGAAGCCCATACGTGTACATGTATCTGTTCTTTTTTTTATTTCTTTTCTCATATAGGTTATTACAGAATACTGAGTGGTTTTTACATTTTTTTTCAGCTTTGTTATTACTTACTTTTAGATCTTTTTGAAAAGTGAACATTGTAGAGGGGGGCTCAAGAGGGAGGGAACACATGTGTGTACCCACAGCTGATTCATGTTGATGTATGGCAGAAACCAACACAATATTGTAAAGCAACTGTCCTTCAATTAACAATAAATGTTTACAAAAAAGGAGACCCCATCTTTGATAAGCCAGTCCCCTCTCCGAGCCCCAGCTTTCCCATCTATAAAAGGAGAACCCATCTCTGAGCCTCCCTGTAACCGTCAGCATAGTGCTGTTATTGCCCCGTTCTTACCTGAGAGTGTCAGAACCTCCTTCCAGAAAACTCAAGGCCAAATCAGTCAGCTTGAGCATGAGCAAAAGGGGTACATCAAGGCTGTATATTGTCACCCTGCTTATTTAACTTATAGGCAGAGTACATCATGAGAAACGCTGGGCTGGAAGAAGCACAAGCTGGAATCAAGATTGCCAGGAGAAATATCAATAACCTCAGATATGCAGATGACACCACCCTTATGGCAGAAAGTGAAGAGGAACTAAAGAGCCTCTTGATGAAAGTGAAAGAGGAGAGTGAAAAAGTTGGCTTAAAGCTCAACATTCAGAAAACTAAGATCATGGCATCCGGTCCCATCACTTCATGGCAAATAGATGGAGAGACAGTGGAAAAGTGGCTGACTTTATTTTTCTGGGCTCCAAGATTGCTGCAGACGGTGACTGCAGCCATGAAATTAAAAGACGCTTACTCCTTGGAAGGAAAGTTATGACCAGCCTAGACAGCATATTAAAAAACAGAGACACTACTTTGCCAGCAAAGGTCCATCTAGTCAAGGCTATGGTTTTTCCTGTGGTCATGTATGGATGTGAGAGTTGGACTGTGAAGAAAGCTGAGCGCTGAAGAATTGATGCTTTTGAACTGTGGTGTTGGAGAAGACTCTTGAGAGTCCCTTGGACTGCAAGGAGATCCAACCAGTCCATCCTAATGGAGATCAGTCCTGGATGTTCATTGGAAGGACTGATGTTGAAGCTGAAACTCCAATACTTTGGCCACCTGAGGCAAATAGCTGACTCATTTGAAAAGACCCTGATGCTGGGAGGGATTGAGAGCAGGAGGAGAAGGGGATGACAGAGGATGTGATGGTTGGATGGCACCATCGACTCAATGGACATGGGTTTGGGTGGACTCCAGGAGTTGGTGATGGACAGGGAGGCCTGATGTGCTGCGGTTCATGGGGTCTCAAAGAGTCAGACACAACTGAGTGACTGAACTGAACTGAAATCAGCCAGCACATCATCTGATCAGGCTGCCCAGGTGCTACCCAGACCTGCCAAGTCTCGTAAACCTGTGATTTTCCTGGCAATACTGCAACTTAGCTTGATTCTGCCAAGTGCCTAAATTAACCCAGAGGGAACCGTATTAATTCCTGCAGGGAGAGAGGCCATGTGGTGCTCCCACATCCCCATAGGTTGTAATGCATGCAATAGCCCTTTATAAATACCATGCAAGTGGCCCCGATCCCCCTGTGTCATGAGTTAGGGCCTAGAAAATGGTGACTATTAGACCCTTTGCCAGGATCTGTCGTCATGCCTCGTTATGACACTGTCTGCAGGAAATATTGTTCTGACATTCCCTTCATTCACTTGGTGCTCCCATCCGCTCTTTTAGACATACCACTCCCCCGTGGTTCAGGCTCTTCTTACTCTTTTTGTCCTCTCCAGTCTGTGCTACAACCTGCCTTAGGATTTCCCTGCCCGGAGGATGACCCCACAGTAATTCTGAGTGTGTCACCGGACATTTGGGGCCCAGCTCTCCTTGCCAGCCTCACTCCAGGCCCTTCCTCATCTTCTCACTCTCCTAGACACTTGCCATTTCCAAGTATGCAGATCATCATCCTTAGGTCTTGAGCATGCTTTTCCCTATTCCTTTCACTGCTCCTCCAGAATTTTCCTCATCCCTTAAAACCCAGTACACTTGTCCCACTTCCGTGAATGCTTTCTGGAAACCCCAGAGGAAACAGTACTCCTTCCTCTCCGCAGATATGCACCTTCATATGCTGCTGCTGCTGCTGCTGCTAAGTCGCTTCAGTCGTGTCCAACTCTGTGCGACCCCATAGACAGCATAGGCTCCCCCGTCCCTGGGATTCTCCAGGCAAGAACACTGGAGTGGGTTGCCATTTCCTTCTCCAATGCATGAAAGTAAAAAGTGAAAGTGAAGTCACTTAGTCGTGTCCAACTCTTAGTGACCCCATGGACTGCAGCCTACCAGGCTCCTCCGTCCATGGATTTTCCAGGCAAGAGTACTGGAGTGGGGTGCCATTGCCTTCTCTGACCCCTTCATATATGTCTCTGTATATGCTATGCTAAGTTGCTTCAGTCGTGTCTGACTCTCTGTGACCCCATGGACTGTAGCATGCCAGGCTCCTCCGTCCATGGAATTTCCCAGGGAAGAGTACTGGGGTGGGTTGCCATTTCCTCTTCCACGGGATCTTCCCAACCCAGGGATTGAACCCAGGCCTCCTGCATTGCAGACAGATTCTTTACTGCTGAGGCACTGGGGAAGGCCATATCTCTATATGCTGCTGCTAAGTCACTTCAGTCGTGTCTGACTCTGTGCGACCCCAGAGACGGCAGCCCACAAGGCTCCCCCATCCCTGGGATTCTCCAGGCAAGAACACTGGAGTGGGTTGCCATTTCCTTCTCCAATGCATGAAAGTGAAAAGTGAAAGTGAAGTCACTCAGTCGTGTCTGACTCTTAGCGACCCCATGGACTGCAGCCTACCAGGCTCCTCCATCCATGGGATTTTCCAGGCAAGAGTACTGGAGTGGGGTGCCATTGCCTTCTCCAATATCTCTGTATAGCGTTGACCAAATTTTCCTGTATGTGCCTACATTTCCCAGTAAGCTGAGAGCTCCTGGACTTCAAGTTTTATGTAATATTTATCTTTCCATCCTCATAAGTTAACACAAAAACCTGGCACTTGGTAGGTACTCTGTGAAGATTATTTAAAGACTGAGTGGACAGTTGGAGAAGGTCTGGGATGGAATAAAGACCGCCTAGAATCATTAGACCTGGAAAGGAAACAGTCCTGAGATGGGGAAGAATGGCTACAGGATGGAGAAATTTCTATTTCTGTTGGAGTAAACATATGTCAAGAGAGGCAAGGGTAGTAATATATCCAGTATGCTAGCCACTAGCCTTGTGTGACTACTGAGCACTTGAAATGTGGCTAACTGTAGATCAAAGTGTGTGTGCTGCAAACCTAAAACACTCATCCGATTTTGAAGACTTTGCACAAAAACTATAAAACATATATATTTATTTATTTATTTCTGGTTGAAATGGCAGTGCCCTTGTGGCTCAGCTGGTAAAGAATCCGCCCACAATGTGGGAGACCTGGGTTCGATTCCTGCGTTGGGCAGATCCGCTGGAGAAGGGATGGCTACCCACTCCAGTACTCTTGGGCTTCCCTTGTGGCTTAGCTGGTAAAGAATCTGCCTGCAATGCGGAAGACCTGGGTTTGATCCCTGGGTTGGGAAGAGCCCCTGGAGAAGGGAATGGCTACCTACTCCAGTATTCTGGCCTGGAGAATTCCATGGACTATATAGTCCATGGGGTCGCAAAGAGTCGGACACAACTGAGCGAATTTCACTTTCATTTCCCTTGGTATATCAAGTTTAAATATATTGGTTGTGATTTCATCTATTTCCTTTTCCTCTTTACATGTGCTTAGTAGAAAATTTTAAATCACACATGGCATTTACATTTCTGTTGGTCTAGAAGAATTGTTCTAGAAAGTACTAGGAAATGATTTGATCAGCTTCAGAGGAGCTTCAGGTCTGTGAGAGGATCACAGACCTATGGTTAGCTACTGTGGAGATGCATCGATTGTCTAAACTCTTCTCTGCCCCAGCACACCTGGAGATATGACACATTCCAGCCCATAGCTGATTCACTGGAGCAGTGATGCATAGCCAGGGGCCAGTCAGGTAAGCATCTCTCAGGGTGATAAGAGAGAATAAAGAGGAAGTAGGGATGGTTTTCACAACCTCTGAGTAGCTTAAGGCACTGCAAAGCCCCGTATGACATCCAGGCATGTGCTGAAAAGGCTGCCCATGCCATAATGGCTGTAAGATGTCCTCACCGACTAAGTTCCACCTGCAAATGAGAAGCCTCAACCTCCTTCACTCACTGAGCTGTGTGTTGTCTTGGCATCAGAAGTGGGAGCTTGAGAACTGTATTCCCATGTGATGGGCCACAGTGCTGCTTGCCGTGGGGTTCTTAGTATAACCTGCCATGAATTTTCGCCGTCTTCCTTAAAGTGCCCCTAGCAAGGTAACAACGCAGGCAAAAGGTTTTTCCAGAGTAAGAATTGGGGCATGGAAATCAGGAGGGAAAACTGTCTTCATCTTGTCATTCATAGATTATGAGGTCTGGAGCAGGTCCCTTCACTTTTCTGGAACTTGGTTTCCCACGTATTAATTGATGGATAGAACCCTTCGCTGCTGTCCCAGATTTAGGACTGCTTCCTGGCCATCTGCTCCTGCTCCCCGCCTCCTGGAAGCCCACCCCAGGCCTTCCTGTTGACCCTCCCTGCAGCTTGAGGACTTCTGCTCTAACCCCTGAGTGTGCGGAGGGGCATCGTCAGGCCCTGGCATCGACATGGAGCCATATTCACTATCGGTTCACAAAACCAGAGCATGTCCTACTTTCTGTGCCTGCGGGTAGCAATGTGCCACCTCCTTCTCATCCCTGTTCATGGGCAACATCATGGGTCTTTTCTGCTCAGTTTTCATATCCATTTCAACCCACTGTGGGGCAGAATTAGAAAAAGGGGATCCACCTTTGGGGTCCTGCTCCTTTCGAGGATGACAATACAAGCCCAGTTCCTTTTCTGTGCAGTTAATTTGTGGGAGGGAAATTAAATCCAGCTATGAGACAGTATATATTTGTAGGACAGTCAAGACTGCATGTCATATTCATAGAATGTGTTTTATGATTATGTTCTAGAGGCTTTTGTGGAATAAAATCAGAAGGTAGCCCATGTAGGGTACAAATGAAGGAGAGACAATTGGGTCACTGTTATCATGGAAACATTTCTTTGCTTTCTAATGCCAGCACTTCTCATATGGTTTGTGCTTACTTATGGGAGAAGAGAGTAATATTCCACCCCCACCTTCCCCAAAGCCACTTCCTTATCTGTGAGGTGAAAACTGAATTGAGTGACATCTGAGGTCCCTTCCAGCTTCAGCATTGTGTGGGTCTCTATAGAAATAGGACCTCAACAGAGCAAAGCTGCCTCCTTACCATTTCTTCTTTGTCACTCTGCTGGAAAAGATGCACTTGTTAATAAGCAGTGGTATAGCCAAAGACATGTTTGTAAGTAGACAAACACAGGTGATAATGTTAGAAATGGTATAAGAGTTAGTCGCTCGGTCACGTCGGACTCTTTGCCACCCCATGGACTGTGGCCTACCAGACTTCTGTGTCCATGGTATCCTCCAGGCAAGAATACTGGAGTGGGTAGCCATTCCCTTCTCCAAGGGATCTTCCCGACCCAAGGATCCAACCTGCATCTCCTGTGGCGCCTGCACTGGCAGGCAGGTTCTTTACCATCTGAGCCGCCAGAGGAAGGTAAACATTATAAGAAGTCAGTTCAGTTCAGTCGCTCAGTCCTGTCCAACTCTTTGCGACCCCATGGACTAAAGCATGCCGGGCTTCCCTGTCCATCACCAACTCCCGGAGCTTACTCAAATTCATGTCCATCGAGTCAGTGATGCCATCTAACCATCTTGTCCTCTGTCGTCCCCTTCTCTTCCCACCTTCAATCTTTCCGAGCATCAGGGTCTTTTCCAATGAGTCAGTTCTTTGCATCACGTGGCCAAAGTATTGGAGTTTCAGCTTCAACAGAAGTCCTTCCAATAGATATTCAGTACTGATTTCCTTTAGGATTGACTTGTTGGATCTCCTTGCAGTCCAAGGGACTCTCAAGAGTCTTCTCCAACACCACAGTTCAAAAGGATCAATTCTTTGCCTCTCAGCTTTCTTTGTAGTCCAACTCTCACATCCATACATGACCACTGGAAAAACCACAGCTTTGACCAGATGGACCTTTGTTGGCAAAGTAATGTCTCTGCTTTTTAATATGCTGTCTAGGTTGGTCATAGCTTTTCTTCCAAGGAGCAAGCGTCTTTTAATTTCATGGCTACAGTCACCATCTGCAGTGATTTTGGAGCCCCCCAAAATGAAGTCTGTCACTGTTTCCATTGTTTCCCCATCTATTTGGTGTGAAGTGATGGGACCAGATGCCATGATCTTAGTTTTCTGAATGTTGAGTTTTAAGGCAACTTTTTCACTCTCCTCTTTCACTTTCATCAAGAGGTTGTTTAGTTTTTATTTGCTTTCTGCCATAAGGGTGGTGCCATCTGCATATCTGAGGTTATTGATATTTTTCCTGGCAATCTTGATTCCAGCTTATGTTTCACCCAGCCTGGCATTTTGCTTGATGTACTCTGCATATAAGTTTGCTCCAAGCACTAGAGTAATGTGAATTATTACACAATTTTGTTGTTACTACATCTTTCCCACCTTTCTGGCCCCTGTTCTGAAACATCACTGCATCACTCCAGTTTTCCATCTGCTGTCTCTCCTTTAGTGGGTCTCGTTGGCAGCGGTGGACCAATGTCTCCTCCTATCATGAGCTGTAGGAATTGATGTTAGACTTTTCTGAAGGAGGTCCTGCCTTCCACGTAGGACCAGAGCCCCTCAAAAGCTGGCCTCTTGCCTTGTAGCATCTATACCACCTCCCCCTTATTCTAAGACTACAAGTCACCACAGAAGCCCTTCCTACTAGCGGAGTTAGGGTTTTTTCCATGGCCGCATACCTTGGTAGGTTGTGGCTTTGATATTAACAGTAAAAATGTTTCCAAAAGACTGGTGTGTACACGCACACACCAGAGGTCAAAGGGTGAGCCAGGAGATTCTGCAGTAAAGCATAAAGAAATCTCAGAGAGCCGTAGATCATACCAGTGAGGATGGCTACAGGAAGGGAGGGGTGGAGGAAGGAGAAGAACGGCTATTGAGAAGGATGTGACTTGGAGCGCTTGTACACTGCTGTTGGGAATGTGAACTGGTACAGCCGCTGTGGAAACAGTATGGCAGTTCCTCAAAAATGTAAAAATAGAACTTCCATGTGATCCAGCAATTCCATACCTGGATATATGCCCAAAAGAATTAAAATCAGGGACTTGAACAGCATTGTTCACAGTGGCCAGAAGGTGGAAGCCACCCAAATGTCCACTGAGAGAGGGATGGATAAACAAAATGTGCTACATGCATACAATGGAGTATTATTACTCAGTCCTAGAAAGAAAGGAAAATTCTGACACATGTTGCAACATGGTTAAACCTTGAGGACAGTATGGTCAATGAAATATGCCAGTTACAAAAAAAAGACAAATACTGTATGATTCCACTCACATGAGGTACCTGCTGCTGCTGCTAAGTCGCTTCAGTCGTGTCCAACTCTGTGTGACCCCTGAGATGGCAGCCCACCATGCTCCCCCATCCCTGGGATTTTCCAGGCAAGAACACCGGAGTGGGTTGCCATTTCCTTCTCCAATGCATGAAAGTGAAAAGTGAAAGTGAAGTCGCTCAGTCGTGTCCAACTCTGAGTGACCCCATGGACTGCAGCCTACCAGGCTCCTCCATCCATGGGATTTTCCAGGCAAGAGTACTGGAGTGGGTGCCATTGCCTTCTCCAATGAGGTACCTAGGGTAGTTTAAATCATAGATACAGAAAGTAGCACATCGACTGGTGTGCACACCAGTCTTTTGGAAACATTTTTACTGTTAATATCAAAGCCACAACCTACCAAGGTATGCGGCCATGGAAGGGGGAATGGGAGTTGTTGCTTTTTAGTGGATATTGAGTTTCGGTTTTATAAGATAAAGAGTTCTGTGGACGGATGATGGTAGCACACGAATGTGATCATACTCGATGCCACTGAACTGGACACTTAAAAATGGTTCAGACAGTAAATTCTATGTTATGCATTATATTGTACCAATATTTTAAAAATTAAAAATAAATGAAATTTAATCCCCCCGCCAAAAGCATAGAAACTCCATGAAGACAGGATCTATAACTTTTTCTTTTATTGCCGTATTTCCAGTGCATAGCACAGGCCTACCATCATACTAAGTCCTCAGTAAATATTTGTTCATGAACGATGACTAGACCAACAGGTTATATAGTCTTTGTTTTATTGTGTCTTAGCCTTTCTTGAACCTAAAAGTGCCTCCAGATGGCAATTCACACTCTCCTCTTAAACTCTGAACTCACATCCTACATTTTGTGCCTAAAGAAAAAAAAAAAGCCACAAGCTGCTTTTTATTTTAATTAATGTTATCACATACAGATGTTTGAAACTACTTATCCAGCATATAAATGCCCACCCTCACCCTTCCCCTCATGGAAAATATCCAGTGATGTGACATTTTCCCTGCCCACTTCATCTCTTTCCCCCAGACTTCCTTGATGGACAAATGAATGAAAGTGAAAGTGTTAGTGACTGAGTCATGTCCAACTCTTTGGGACCCCTTGAACTATAGCCCACCAGGCGCCGCTGTCCATGAGATTCTCCAGGCAAGAATACTGGAGTGGGTTGCCTTTCCCTTCTCCAGGGGAATCTTCCCAACCCAGGGATCAAACCTGGGTCTCCCGCACTGCAGGCAGATTCTTTACCGTCTGAGCCACCAGGGACAAATACACATAAATATAAAGCCCCCAGCTGGTTTCAGCTCAGCTGACTTCCCCTCTGAGCCGAGGGTGCAGCTGCTTCTTGCTGGTCTCTGTTCCCGTTTCCACCTTTCTGGAAAGCTCCCTTTAATTGCTGCCCTGGGCACTGGCTCTCTCAGTGCCCGCAAAGCCGCCTCTGCTTTTATCTCTCTTGCCCCGGGCCCCCGGCCAGTGTCAAACATATGGTTTATAATTGCTTCCCCGTGTGCTTTGAGGAAACCTCTTATTCATCTTCAGAGGCTTTGTTTTCAGGTGACCTTGCATGGACACATTTTGGTCTCTGTTCAGGTAGTACCTTTTCTCCTCCTTCATTGCTAAGAGTAGATCCTAAGAATTATTTATTCTCCCCTCCTGTCCTCCCATGTCTTTAAAGGGTTTCTTTCAAGCAGGCTGACCTGACTCAGGGTCTGTCTCCAGCTGTACAGGGTGAGCCGTGGAGGAAGCCTGTGCAAGAGCCTGGGGCGAGGGGATGGTACTGTTGAAGGTGATTTATGGGAAAGCCTGGAAACATCCAAAGGGTGGGGGGCAGCCGTGATCCCGGGTTAGGCTCCGAGGTCCTACAGGTGTGAATGCCACTCGGCCTGGTTCTGAAGCACTCTGAAGCCCCAAATTCTGTGGTTCCCCTCGGTTCTAGTCAACCAGTTCTAGTCCCTGTCCTGCCTCAAACCAGGAGGAGAAATAATTTCAAAGGTATTAGTCTGCCTTAGAGAAAATGTATATGCTCATCCTATACACCCCAAGCTTGACCTGGGCTATTCTGCAGTAAAGACGCTACTCCGTCTATGACCACAACTCACCTTGGAAGTCAGTTGTGGCTTTCAATGAATCATCAGAATTCTCATACCCATCCACGTGTGTGACCTGACACACACACACACACACACATAAAGTGCTCAGCCCCCGCTGGCAGAAGCCTGATTAGAGATGAAGGGCCTGACAGATGTTAGCATTTTCCACTCCAAAGGCCAAGGCTTCAAAGTGATTCTGTACGTCTTCGTCACTATTGCATCAAAAGGGCCTCTTCTCTTCAAAGGTTATAATAGGATGTTATTTCTGCTCATGATTACAGGGTGGAAGAACAGTCTTCACTCCCTCCCCTCCTCTCACACACGCGTTTTCTGTGGTAAAATGTTCAGGTCGTAGTCTACATCCAGGAGTGGTCCAGGTCTGCATGCTTGGAGCTGCTCCCTGTTTCCCTCTTTAGAGCAAATTCAGATCCACTTCCTGATGCTAAGGTGCCGTTTCTGAGGTGATTTGTTCAGTAGACACTGCCTGCCCGCAGTAGGTATACAGTTGTAGGTGGTGGTTGTTCAGTTGCTAAGTTGTGTCTGACTCTTTGTGACCCCACGAACTTCAGCACACCAGGCTTCCTTGTCCTGCAACTCCTGGAGCTTGCTCAAACTCATGTCCATTGAGTCCATGATACCATCCAATCATCTCATCCTGTCACCTGCTTCTCCTCCTGCCTTCAGTCTTTCCCAGTATCAGGGTTTTCTCCAATGGGTTGGCTCTTTGCATCAGGTGGCCAAAGTATTGGAGCTTTAGCTTGAGTCCTTCCAATGATTATTCAAAGTTGATTTCCTTTAGGATTGACAGGTTTGATCTCCTTGCAGTCCAAGGGACTCTCAAGAGTCTTCTCCAGCACCACAGTTTGAAAGCATCAATTCTTTGGTGCTCAGCCTTCTTTATGGTCCAACTCTCACATCCATACATGACTTCTGGAAAAAAACCATAGCTTTAACTATACGGACCTTTGCTGGCAAAGTGTACAAGAGATCATTTAGGGTTTAGCTTTTGTTGAAAGAGGACGTAGACACAGCCCCTCACTTACCTGCTTGACAGCTGTTGGTGGTTCCCAGCTGCCAACAGCCATGCACAGACTCCTTAGCCTGCCTCCCGCAGCCTCTGTCATTTCCCTCAGCACCACTGCACATCCTCTGCCATCTTTCTTTGCTTCTCTGACCCTTCTTGAGGGCCCAGGTAACATTCTCCTGCTCTATGAAGCCCTCCCCGACCCTCCGGACTTGAGTCCCTTGAGTTTTTCTTGAGCATCTTAAGACACTGAGATCTTGCTTCTTCCTCCTGCAGTTATTTGTGTTTATGGTTTCCCAATCCAGAGCCATACACTCCATGGAGGGCAAGATTTCATCATATAGCTCTCTTGAGGCCCTTTGTATAAGGAGATGTACACATCCCCAAAGAAGGCATGCTGATAAGTTAGGCAGTTAAGTTGGTTATCATCTGCTCATTTAATCAGAAGACATCTAGCAAGAGCAGTAATACCATACATTATCTCAAAGCACTTTCATGTCTTTCTGGGCATATTTGGGAAGTAGCAACACAGGACGGCTTTCTGTCATTCAACCTGAAATGATATATTGAGCAGGGAAAAAAAAAAAAGTTAGGTGGAATGCATGAGGCCAACCAGCTGTCAGTGAGATTTCCCATCATCGCATGGAGTACCAGCAGCTAGAAGGCACCCTGGCAGTCAGTTCAGCCACCCACTTTATGATCCAGATGGAGAAACTGAGGCAGCAGGTCACACACACGTAATAAATGTGTCTGTAGGTCCAGGCTTCATGTATAAGACACGATCTACTGACCTCAGAAGTCTCTGTTTTCTGTTCTGCACTGATTTTGTGAAAAAAGTAGTCACCTCACTCAGATACCCAGTATGTTGATGGAGGATTATACATTTAAATGAGGCTGGGGAAGCAGATCTACTTGTGACGCTAACCTTGCTGTTTCACATGTAACCTGACTCTGTGGATGATGGCAGCTTCTCTTTGCAAGGCTTGTTATAGAAACTGTGTTTGTGCCTCATGGTAATTATCTCTGGGGAGGGTGGTGGAACAAGGGAGCGGGGTGTGGCTAAGGCAGAGTAGCCTACTGGATGTGTAGAGTCCCAGAGTATCAGAAAGACCTGGATTTGAATTCCAGCTTTAACTTATTTCCTGTGAGCTGGGAGATAAGTTCTCTGTGTCCCCTGTTTCATCACCTATAAACTGGGGGCAGTTACAGCTATTGCCTGTAAATATGTTCAAACAATAGCCAATAGCAATTATATACTGACTGTTGGGATTGGAGGTGTAGTGTCTGTACTTTTTATGTTCTGTATTTCTGCAGTTTCAATTTTTAGTAATGAGCACACATTGTTTCCTTAACCAGGAATAAAGCCATAAAATTATTTTTAAAACCAGCTTAGAGGATTCTTGTGAGATTGTAATATCTGGAAAACTGCTGGGTTCTTAGTGAGTGGAAGTGGAGGCCGTACCAGAGTTCTTGGTCCCTATGCCCACCTGTCCTGGGTCAGAGAAGCTGCTGCTGCTAAGTCGCTTCAGTCGTGTCCAACTCTGTGCAACCCCATAGGCGGCAGCCCACCAGGCTCCCCCGTCCCTGGGATTCTCCAGGCAAGAATACTGGAGAGGGTTGTCATTTCCTTCTCCAATGCATGAAAGTGAAAAGTCAACGTGAAGTCGCTCAGTCATGTCCGACTCTTAGCAACCTCATGGACTGCAGCCTACCAGGCTCCTCCATCCATGGGATTTTCCAGGCAAGAATACTGGAGTGGGGTGCCATTGCCTTCTCCGACAGAAGCTAGCATGTGACAGCATTTTTCCTCAGCTGTTAGTCCTGATTCCCTGACCGTCTGAGTTGCCATTCTTTGTCTATATCAAATATGAGACCTCATTTTACAGCTTGTCACAGAATTAGCAGAATTTTATGTCTTCTCTTGCTGCCAATGTTTGTCTGCAGAGGTCTGTCAAATTTTCCTTGGTGTGGGCTGGTACGAGCCCTCAATCACAGAACCTAAATACTGATAACTTTTCTCCTTTTAAATTTTCAAAGGCTTTTAGTCTTTCTCCTTGACTTTGGGGAGTACTAAAGTGTGTTTGGAAATGTGGCCTTTCTGATGCTGAAGGCCGTCCCACAAGCCTTGTTTCCCGCCCACCCCACTTCACACAGGGCATCTCAAGTAACATACATCAAACCTTCGCTGTTAACACTTGGTGCTGGCGTACTGGCTTTCATCCTGAGAAAATAAATAAACCAAACCAAACCCACAGCACTTTAAAAACACTAATTAATCCTCACCACAGGCCTAGACTACACAGAAATGGCAAATCCCACTGCCCCAATTTTATGTTTGAAGAAATCAGAGTAAGCACCTTTTTTAAGGCTTCTCAGGGCCAGATAACAGAGGCTGACTTGAAGGGCTTGGGCCGGGCCTGCCTCTGGGAAATGGGTGTCTGGCCATGTGGTTACTTGCTCAAAACCTCACTTACATATCAGCTTAATTTTTTTCCCCCAAGGTTATGTTGACACCACATCCTCTCATTTCCAAATGACCTCTTATTTATTTGGTTACTTTTCTTTAATTCTGGTAGAGCTTAGAAATTTTAGCAATGGCTTCCAAGAGTAGCCTGACAATTCTAATTTACTCAAAGGTCGATGCTGATTTTGACACTCAGCACAGAAGTAGGCCACCCTCCAAGTCATCCCTTTCAGATCCAGCCCCTGTGCCCACTCCACCCTCTACACTGGAGGCATCTTTGTAGCTGGATCTCTTCAAATTTTGGGAATGTGCAGACTCTCTGCTTTCTCTCCCAGTCTAAACTAGGCATCTTTCTATCTCAGTCCCCTAGTCCTACAACCTATAAGGATAAAGATAGATGTATACTTTTCTTGAAATTGTCAACCATAGTATTTTGGAAAGACATAAAACCTCACTAAATTTCATGGGACAAATCCAGTGCAGTTAAATTGTGGTAAGTCTACTTTCTAAATATTGACTAATCTGGTCAGATTTTTTAGGGGCTTTAGTAAAAGCCCTGCCTATGTAAAAGGCTGAAATGAAACTTTTAAAAACATTTCTGAGGAGTAAGCTGTAAAAAGCTGAGGACGTGGTCTGCTTTAAGTAACCTATAATGTAATATGTTGGGCTTCCCAGGTGGCACTAACGGTAAATGGTGGCATTGCCTGCCAACGCAAGAGACAGAAGAGATGCGGGTTTGATCCTTGGGTCGGGAAGATCCCTGGAGGAAGGCATGGTAAGCCACTCCAGTATTCTTGCCTGGAGAATCCCATGGACAGAGCAGCCTAGAAGGTTACAGTCCACAGGGTTGCAAAGAGTCGGACACGACGGAAGTGACTTAGCACACACACACACGCAGTGTAAGATGTCAGTGATCAGGCATGGCATGTATAGAATAAAATCTGTTACCTCTGGCAGCGAATACCTAGAGAATAAATACAAGGCCTCTGCTTCTGAAGAGCCTTTTGAATCAGAGGAAAATATATATATAGGCCTAGAAAGTGACATTAACACAGTTATAAAATAAAGTAGCAACAAATGATAAGCGATAGAAATCAAATACTTAAGCACTAAGGAGAAAGGAAGAAATAATGAAAGGCATTTGGGGATGATTAGGGTAGATTTACTCAAAAAGCATAGCTTTAAATTTATTATCTCAACAACTTTGGTTTTATCTTTCTGGATTTTTATCATCTTCCTCTCCCATTAAAACACAAACTCCACGAGGGCAGACGGTTTCATCTTTCATATTCGTTGTTGTCCCTAAGCATCTGGAGCAGTGACACAACCAAAGCAATAGTCAAATAAATTTCCTTCTTTATTTAAAGAAAAATGAAAAAAGGAAAGATTTGGGAAAGACTTCAACAGATCCTTTAAAAAGAGATTAGATGTCAGAGGTACTTGATTTGTAAGAGCTAATGTTTGTTCATAAAGTAACACAAGAAACTTTAGATCTGGCTTAATTAATAGCAGGCAAGCATCGGACACTAGTGTCCTTCCTAATCATGACAGGAAGTCATGATTATTTTGACCACTTACTCATTCCAGAGCCTTTCTTCTATATCATTTTATAAAAATTCCTTTCAGAAAATAATCTGGTCTTTATCTGACTTTCAGCTCCTTTCTCAAAAGAGAAAATAAGAATAAAAGAGGAAAGAGAAAGAAACTCAGCTCAAGTACCACCCTCCCTCCTAATCATTTGCCTGAAATGTAAGAATTATTTGTAAGATAAATATGTCATTGAAAGAAAGTTGAGGATTGGATTTTGGTTATTTCTTGGACAAGGTAGAGTGTAGTATCTGATTTCTGTTAACAACTAATGTTTAAATATTTTAATGTTAGAGACTGAAAAAAATCTAAACCTTTCTCTTTTCTTGTTCAACCGTATTTTCAAATTTATGCGAGGTTGTTTTTTTCTTAATCTTTCCTCAAATTATAAAGGACATCATTTATCCTACATGAAGCTCAAATGAATATACATTCTTTTTAAATGAAAATATTGACAGTCTAAACCAAATTAGAAAAGAATGGAAAGAGATGTATTACATAAACCATCAGACACTTGGAAGAGCATGCAAGCAAATCTAAGAACTGCATGTTTTTCATAATTTTATATTTTCCCTTTTAAAAAAAAATTTCACTTTCCAGATTGTTGATGGTTTGGCAGCTCCATGGATGACATCAACTCTTCCACTGTGCAGTATCTGCTTTCTTTTAGATAACTTGAGGGCGCTTCATCAAGTTTTGGTGATTAAGTTGATTTTAAAAACCAACTGGGTTTGAATTTAAATTCCCCTAACTGCTAAATCAAACACATTCTTGACCTTAGGCCTGCTTGTGCTGCTGCTGCTGCTGAGTCGCTTCAGTCGTGTCCGACTCTGTGCGACCCCATAGACGGCAGCCCACCAGGCTCCGCCGTCCCTGGGATTCTCCAGGCAAGAACACTGGAGTGGGTTGCCATTTCCTTCTCCAATGCATGAAAGTGAAAAGCGAAAGTGAAGTCGCTCAGTCACGTCCAATTCCTCGCGACCCCATGGACTGCAGCCTACCAGGCTCCTCTGTCCATGGGATTTTCCAGGCAAGAGTACTGGAGAGGGGTGAGGCCTGCTTGTAAGCACTCTTAAAAACTATATTGCACATAGACTGCTTTATTTATTGAAGGAGAAGTAAGCAAGTGAGGGAAAAACACACTTCTTACAGTTCCTGATCATATCGGTCAGAATGCAGTGTATTGTTAGTGTGGTACTCCAGCCATTCAGATGCTTTCACGCCAAGCATCCTCTTTTCTCTTATTTAATCTGACACCAAATCAAGAGGATAATCACCTTGGCAGGCATTGTTTTCCCACCTCAGAAATTACAGAGTGCCCTGAGCTCTAGTCTCTTTCAGCAATCAGGGACAGCTTCTGACCATCAGCAAGGCAGTGATGAAAAGATTAGACTAGAAGTTAGACTGTAATGGGGAAAAAGAAAGCAGTCTCTGAAGAGTACTAACAACTTCTCCACATTGTCTAGGAAGTCGCTTATGACCATACTTGCATTCCAAAAGTCTCATCTGTCACCTGACCACAAACCAGTGCTTCTCAGATTAGAATAGGCGTGTGGACCACTCAGTTGAGTTGGGCTGGGCTGGGGCCTGCATTCAGTATTTCTAGCAAGCTCTCAGGGGGAACCAGTGCTGCTGCCTCTCCGACAATACTTTGAGTAGTCCCCAGTCTAGGAGGGCGGAGAAGGCAATGGCCCCCACTCCAGTACTCTCGCCTGGAAAATCCCATGGACGGAGGAGCCTGGTGGGCTGCAGTCCATGGGGTCGCACAGAGTCAGACACGACTGAAGTGACTTAGCAGCAGCAGCAGTCTAGGAACGACTTTTACCTGACTTGAAGCTCAAGATTTATAATTTAAAATATTTGCATGAATATTTGATTGAAGACTAAATGTTTTTTGTGTGAGATATGCAGTTAAAGACAGAGATACAAGACCTGAAATCTCAGACATGTTTTATAAGTCTTCATAAATTTCCCCCAAGTCCCTATTTAGGCTAGTTGGACAGGAATTTACATTGCCTTTCTCATTATCTAGATGTCAAATTGTTTTCCAATCCTAAAGTAATCTGGCGTTTAATGAAAAACATCCAAAATATATTTCAGCCAGTGAGGCATGAAGACTTTAGAGCTTATCTCAGAAACTTGGTTCCTTTTTCCCTTTGTTCCTGATGTTCTCATTCTGTCAACATTCAGGGGAAAAAAAACTCAAGCTTCCAAAATATGGTCATGAACTGAGCAACCACCCAGGAAGTGGTTCCCAACCCTAGAATGAGAAAGCCAATTCTACTCCAGTTCTCTGAGACCCTCCCTGCTTGGGTTGCGGGTTCTGCCTCCTTCCAGGTTCTTCTCTGGTCTTGCAGAGTATTGGGGACGGGTACAGAGAAACTCCAGTGAGCCCACGAGAGACTATGTAGAGAAACTGGGAGACTAAGGGTGCTATGTGGGAAGTAGGAAAGCTCCCCATGTTCATGGTTTTGTAAATGACTAAGAGGTTACTCTCAAGTGGCTTTTGACATGCATGCATCCATGTGGCTGGTCAAAGAAGTGGCTGGAACACCTGTTGCTCCGTCACCCTGTCTCCTAGGAACACAGAGCATCCTCACCCAGTGTTACTGTGTGACCTGGTCTCAGCAAGTTCGTTTTCTTTTGTCACTTCTCAAAATTAGAAATACAGACGTGTCTACAACTTCAGGGCATCTGAAAAACATATCTTGTCATCACTTTTAGAGGGAAAATGGTAGAATTTGGTGTTCCTATAGTATTTTAAAGAAGAAACCTATGCTTTTCTTCCCCATGAATTGATGCCTTTGTTTGGAACATCCTAAGAGGATTCAGTATAGTTTTCCTTTAAAGTGTTTAGAGACAGTACAAGATAGATAACTAAAGAGAACTGACTGGGTAGCACAGGGAACTTGACTTAATGCTCTGTGGTGACCTGGGAAGGAAATCTAAAATAGAGTGGATATATTAATACGTATAACTGATGTGCTTTCGCTGTACAGCACAAGCTAATGCCACATTGTAAAGCAACTATACTCCAATAAAAGTTTTTTTCTAAATGTTTAGAGATGGAAACAAAATATTTTATGCAGTATATAAGAGAAAAATTGCAGAATAGAAAATTTTGTGTTCATTATTACCTCAATTGCATACAAAAATATGGGCATTAAAATAGGACTAGAAGGAATATGCCAAAATGTTATGATGGGCCATTAGCTTTTGAGAGTGAGATTGCAGATGACTTTTATTATCTTTTTCATCCTGTTCAGTATAGGCCAAAATTTTTTTACAAGTTGTACTGTTACTCTTGCAATTAAAAAAGAACAAAGAACAAGGAAACAGAGTAACACTGTGATCAGGCTGACAGGCCCTGAGCCTTAACCTCCTCACACAACATGCCTGAAGCTCTGTGCTGGGACTTGGGTCTGTATTTAATTGTTTGATGTTTTTATGTGATATGGATCTGTGTACTGCCTTGGTGACAGGAATGCATTAAAGTGTCTCAATAAAGACCGAACTCATCTATTTTTCCAAAATCTATATTTGATTAATTCTACAAAGGTCCAGGTCAAAGTTATTCCTCAAACCTCATTATTTTAATAAAGAAGCCCAAAGTTTCCACGTTTGCCAGGAAATTCATTATCATTGTAAACCAGCAAAAGGTCACAAAATGTCTCCTTCCACAATCAAATAGCATATAAGAAAAACGTCTTATTCTCAACAATTCATTACCCCACCAGAACCAAGAGAAACCTCTGACATTTGCTTCAGGGGAAATAAATGTTCCATAGATCATGGAGAAAAATGACAAACAAATTAATGAAAAACAAATACACTCCTGCAGTATCCGCAGCCATGCCAGACCAAACACAAGTCAAAGTCAGCTTCTATTCTCAGGTCTTTCCAGCTCTGAAGACGGACAGTTTCCATAATGGCATCAGCACTTTAGTTACAAAAAGCTGTACACACACCAAAGAAACACAAATTAAAGAAACATGCGGTGGAAAAACAGAAAGAGAAATTCTATCATTTCATGCATATTTAACTGTAGTGGGAAAGTCGTTGCTGGCAAAGCGTTGTTGAAATCTTGACCTAATAAGTGGAAGTATTCTAGAAGTTATTCCCCACCCCCCTCGCCTTCATAATGCTTTATACAAAACTGTAACTTGACTGAAGTTAGCAGTGCTCAATTTTCCCACATCCTAAAAATTCCTTCCTTTAATTCTGCCTCATTCTAGCCAGCTTTCTCTTCATCTTTAAACTTTGTCAAGGAGTAGCGTACATGTTCTTTCTCTACATCGTCAATTTCCATTCATTTACAAACAATTTAATTTTAACACCAAGTATATTTTTATTTTTAAAAAATACAAGTAGTACAAATAAAGCCAAAATTCATGTGATGCCCCCCAGCCTCAGGCCCCTTCCCAGAGAAGACATCTGGTAGCAGTTTTGTCCTTCTGGACCCCTATCGATGTACATACTTAAATAGTAAGGACTTAATAGACTTATGTATATCTCTATATATATTGTACTTCATGTACATAAATAGTACTTTTTTGCTACTTTTTTTTTTGGTACCCAACAATCTACCTTGGATATCTTTCCAGGTCAGTACATGTAAATCATTGGTTTTTCAACTAAAAGCAATTTCTAGAAACATTTTTGATGGTCACAACCTAGGCGGAAGTGCTCCTGGCAGCCAGGGGTGCTGTTAAACACCCTAAAATGCACAGGCAGCCCCCCTTCACAAAGAATTTTTCATTCCAAGGGTCAATAATGCCAACATTAAAAAAAACCCTGATATGAATCTACTTATTTTATCCACTGCATTGTATTCTGCAGTTTCTTTCACCAGTCACGTAACAATGTACATTTAGATACATTTTTAAAAACTTTAATTGTACTGTAGTTGCTTTATAATGTTTTAATTTTGCTGTACAGCTCAGTGATTCAGCTGAACATACATACATTCTTTTTTATATTCTTTTCCATTATGATTTATCATAGATGAATTATTTAAGGTATACTGATTTGTGCCCATTAGTGAATGTTTCTCCCACTGACTTTTTTCACTCAGCTCCAATATGCTTTCTCCCCCAAATACGTGCTAGGTCACCAGTAGCTTCCTAATTTCCCAATCCCTTGGCTTCTTTTTTGGGTGAGGCCACTTGGCCTTTCTGTGACATTTGTCCAGGCCCATCCCCCTTCTCCTGCAAGCATGTCCCGCCCCACCCAAGGCTCCGCCCCCACCTAAGGCCCCGCCCTCACCTCGCTGCTCCCTGCTGCCTTGCTGATTTCACTCTCCCTGGATGGCCAACCACCACTTCCGGAGCTCCAACGGCCCTCAAGCCACAGTGCTTGGCGTCGGTGATGTGAAGATGGACTGAGACGGTCCCTGCTCTGGAGACCCTCTGGTCTACGAGGCATGTACAGGAGTTGTACAAAGTGAGACATGCCCTAATCAGAGTGTAGGATAAGCCTGCTGAGTGACTGAATAGATGATTAAAGTGTCAAAGATGTTAAAGGACAATAGAAAATGTTTTCCCTTCACGGGTTAGAATTTATTGCATATTTTATCTTCATGACTGCTTCTCCCACCACATAGATTTAAAAAAATAAATCAAGAAACAGCCTTTCCTCACATTTTCCCACCACCGCTCTTTTTTTTCCCCCTGCTTTGAAACGGCAACTGCATTGTTTCACATTTGCTCTTTGGGGAACGCACTTGGCCTTGGCCACGGCAGAAAAAAGATCAAATTAGAGAACAAGCCCGCCTGCTGCAGGGGGGAAGTGAGACTGGTCCTCCCTCTCCTTCTGGAGCCTCCTTCCCCTCCCCTGTTTGTTCTTTACAGACTCTTGGGACTGTGAGGCCATCACCTCCCACTAGCCCCTCACTCTTGCGAGGGGTCTCTGGGAGCGGGCAGAGGGCTGCTGCTGTCTGACCCTTATTTCCCTGGATCAAGGAACTTTAAGCCCCTACCTGAAAGCTGACAGCAAAGCAAAGCTCGCCCATAAATCCAGTTCATTGCTCCAAGTGGACTCCTTAAGCATGGACTGAATGGTCCCTGGGTTGGCCCTGAGAAACACAAAGATCAAGGGGCCGTGGCTCTGTCACTGAGGAGTCGGAGGGAATGGTGGGTGGGGGGCACATATAAGCAGCCACTTAGAATGCAAGGCAGAATACAAGTAGCCCTACAGAGAGGACTGAGCCAAGTTGGTTAAGGAAAAAAGGGGGGAGGGGATTAGTTATGACAGGGGATCAAGCAAGGCCCTTGAAAGTCATTTCCCCTCTCTCTTAGAAATACGAGCAGCTTTGTTTGATGGATTCTTTCAGTTTGAACACAAGGAAAGTAGGATTTTGGAAAGGAGGGATGACTCATCAAGAGAACTAGACTCTAGAGTGCTGTTCTACCGAGCACCACGTATATAGTTTGGGTAAAGCCCTGAACCTTAGATGCGGGAGTTTTTGTTTTTGTTATTCAGTCACTAAGTCATGTCCAATTCTCTGTGACCTCATGGACTGCAGCACACCAGGCTTCCCTGTCCTCCACTATCTCCCGGAGTTTGCTCAAACTCATGTCCACTGAGTCAAGGATGCCATCTAACCATCTCATCCTCTGTTGCCCCCTTCTCCTGTCCTCAATCTTTCCCAGCATCAGGGTCTTTTCCAATAAGTGGGATTTTTTTTTTCTTACATACTTATCTCAAGTCTTAATAAAAACTAGAGTCATCTTTGCCCCCAAATACTCAAGTCTGAACAGCCCTGGTTGTATGTCATGGATCTTAGTCTGACTCATTTCCATTCAAGACCATTTTGTGCAAGTCATATTATCTAATTCTGAAAGGCACACCCACTGATCAGATCTGTGTAGAAGTTCTGCTGCTGCTACTGCTGCTAAGTCGCTTCAGTCGTGTCCGACTCTGTGCAACCCCATAGACGGCAGCCCACCAGGCTCCGCCGTCCCTGGGATTCTGTAGGCAAGAACATTGGAGTGGGTTGCCATTTCCTTCTCCAATGCATGAAACTGAAAAGTGAAAGTAAAGTCGCTCAGTCATGTCCGACTCTTAGTGACCCCATTGACTGCAGCCCACCAGGCTCCTCCGTCCATGGGGTTTTCCAGGCAAGAGTACTGGAGTGGGGTGCCATCGCCTTCTTCATAGAAGTTCTGTAGGGCTCTATTTGTATTTCTCATTCCTTAAGTTGAAGCCAGGTGGGGTCCTGAGTACATGAAGGACAAAGCTGGGGCAGAGTCACTTTTCTTGTAAAGTACAAGTCCTGCTAGGCAGATGGCAGAAAGGAAGCTCTGACAGATGTGTGGGTTTATGGAGGGCAGCCCTAACAGACAGAACGAAGCAGTTGGTCGAGTGGCTCAGTGAACCAGGAAAACACTAGTAAGAAGCAGGGCTGGAGTTTGCTCCTGGTCTATGAACATCCATTCTCTATCTCCCCAAGTCGAGAAGTACGTGAGCTGGAGTCGGGAAGCAGGTGGGGCCTGGCTCCAGACACTCCCAGAGGGCTGCTGGGCTCACTTCGTGTTTCTGCGTAACCAATGACCACATACCCCCAGCTCTAGACAGCACCCATTTATTATCTCCCAGTTCTCGAGGTCAAGAGTCAGGCAGGCTCAACTGGGTTCTCTGTGTAGGGTCTCACCAGGCTGCAGTCGCGGTAAGAGTCAGTCTGCCCTGGCCCCTGCAGGCTTTCAGGGAGGCTCTGCCCTCCACTCTCAAGGTCAATGGCAGAATATGGTTGCTTGTAGCTGTAGGACTGAGGTCCCAGTTCTCCCCGCAGGGTGTTCCCAGCTTCTAGAGCCCATTCTCACATCTTTGCCCTGTGACTCCAGAGCCAGAAAGAAACTTCCTCTAGCTGAATCCCTTTTGGGGCTGGAATCTCTGATCTTGCTTCTGCTGTGAGCCAGAGAAATCTCTGCTTCTAAAGGGCTTGTGATTCACTTAGGCCACCCAAATCATCTCCCTCTCTTGAAGTCACTGATTAGTGACCTTCATCACATCTTCCCTTTTGCCACGGAAGTCACATAATCCTGGGAGTAAGGCCAGGGGCAAAGGTCATGGGGCTTAGGATTCCAGCAAGCACCGCTGCCCAGGGTATGGTTCCATCTGACCTTGAAATGATACCTGGAGATCCAGGGCCTCAGGCCCGAAAACTTTCACTGAGAGTAGGGGTGAAGGGTGGTGAGTGACACAGAAAGGAAGTGTTCTCCAGGAGGCGAACTGAGAAGGACTTTTGGAGGCAGAATCAGAGGAGGAATTCGACTCCAGCATGTGTGCTGAGAAGGTTTTTTGAGAGGCCCTGGAAGCATTAGAATAATGAAGGACAACATGGGGTCCCTGCCGTTTCAGAATCCACAAGCTAGTACAATTATGAGATCTCTCCTAGACTGGACATCCTGTCCTGACCAAATGTGTACCTCGAGAAAGCTGCAAAACTTCAGGAAAACGCTTTTACTATTTTACCAACCTACCTGAGCGACCGCTGCTGCTGCAGCCACCTCCAACTTTCTACTAAAGGGAGCCACTCAGGCCCTGAGAAATAGGAACTTCAGAGCCAAGGCTGTGGTTCTGAAAGGGCCCCAAGGCCTCACGGTGCTCCGGCAGAAATGGCAGCAGACCAGGGCCAAAAAGCCTCACATTACAGGGAAAGGGCCTTATGGAGGAGAAGGGGTCCCAGGAGGCTACCTTGCTCAGATCCATCATAAACTATCAAAGGTGGGTAGTGCCGTGTGTTATTTCAAAACATCTCCAGAGTCGTGAATTCCTCAGCCTCCCTCATAAGGCCACAGTTCTTTATTTTACCTTTTCCCAGTGCGTAAATTCTTTCCACTTTTTTCATTCCTTTGTGGAAACAAAAAGCAAGTCCTTCACGCTGGTTTCACAATAATGTGTCATATATAGCTTTCTTCTGAGCATTCAGATAACTAATGTTTGGAACTTTTCTTATTACTCAGTAGAATCTGGACCTGGGCAAAAAGTCAGTTAAAAATGGAGCTCTGGAAAAGCTATCTTCAGGAAAATGTGGGAGCAAGGGTAGTAGGTCAGATGGTGCGGTTTTATAGGTTGCTAACTGAACAAGGGCACTGTATATCCTCCATCTGCCAAGTTATGCTTCTTGGCCCAGAAAGGGCATCTTATTCTAATTTAAGTAAGGTACTCTGTAAACTTGTGGGGCCCTGCCCTTTGCACCTGCTCTCTTTATCTTGAGCTTGTGAGCCACAGTGAATTAGGTGACAAGTAATCAATCTCTTAGACAGACAGCAGGGAAGGGGCAGTGGAGACAAGAAGGAAACCCATGGAAACAATTCTTAGGAGGAATCAATAGGAAGAGGCAGGGAGATGGAAAAGAGGTGGTCAGTCATACCACCTCCTAATTAGAAGTTTAGGAAACATGGTTTGCTCTGTTCAGCAACCACAGACTAGAAAATAAGCACTGTTTGTAAAATAACACTTCATGTTCAGTCAGCTTTATAATTGCATTGTGATTAAGCTGATAGATGTAGAATTAAGCTGAATGTCTTGAATGTTACCTTTTTGTTTAGTTTGTTTGTTTGCTTCTGTTGTTGTTTCGGTCTGGTTTGGTTTAGTGTGGGCCCTTGGGATACCTTTGTATATTCCACAAACACTTCTTGGTACTGATGATGTTCACAGCACTCTCCTAGTTCTTACATATAGTCCTTGTATAGAGTCGTGGTCAATCTGTAGAGTACCTAAAAGTCACCTGGGCAACATGTTAAAAATGCAACTTTCTGGGCCCTGCCTCCATACAGCTGCAGCATCTCTGAAGCTACAGTTTGGTCAAACACTCAGGCAGTTCTGGAGATACAAGGACAACCCTTTGAGAAAGGTTGCTAGAGGGATGAAAAGAGTATAACCCAGAGTTCCATGTCCTCAAAAAGCATGTCAGGGAAATAAAAAGTAGACATATCTCAAGATTAATAATACACAACAGTTGATGCTTAAGAACTAGGTGAGTAATAGAGAAAATAGGTAATAGGCGAGATATCGTATGGCGAGAAGAATATTCCTAAACAGAATTTTCAGAAGATTTCAAAAAAGAGATTGGATTTCAACTGGGCTTTTAATAGAGGGAAGAGGGCATTTCAGGTGGGGGAAATAGGTGAATAAAGGCATTGCAATCTCATGCGGTGACAGCTCAAAGCAATTTAAGGGACACTGAACTGGCATCTCCTCAATGCATCATTGGTGATCCCTCTTGAAACCACAGCCTCATTCTTCTTCCTTATTAGGCTGCTTTTAAGAATCCTTCATAAGAGGTTGCACATGTACATGTAAAGAGAGATTAATCCGTGTTTAAATATATGCATGAGTTATGTATTATTTCAGCCTGATTTAAGTGTCTCTATTGTTGAAAAGTTATATGGGTTCCAAATGGCATCCGATTATTAAATTCAGATGCCAGAGCCTTTCATTAACAGTGAACTTTTGGGGGGTGTACTTTTTTGGCTTTGTATACATTCCTTCAGAAGTGGTAGGCCTACAGACATCTCAGGCTACAGTGCCAATCAGTGAAATAACGGAAATGGTCACAAAATTAGATGTGAAGTCATTCTCTCAGCCTTTGGCAGTGTGGAGCCTTTGTTTATTTATATACCCCATACTTGCCGTTCATTTTTTTTTAATGGATTACCATCCCAAGTGTTTTGATTGGAGAGTATTTATACTTGTGTTTTATAGTTTTTTCTCACTCAATTAATTTTGAAAATCAGAACACAATTCCAGAATATATATTTATCCTGATCAGAAGGAAATGAAGAGAATTCTCTCTTTTGCTGATACTCATGATAAATACAAAATGAGGAAAATAGATAGTTGTATAGTATTGCATGACTCTAAAGTACAAATCACTGCCATGGGTTTTTTTAAGTGATAAATAAATGTTGCATGGCTTTAGCTAGAGATTGTATCTAAAGTTTAATATTTATAACTGCATGGATAGAAAAACCGTTAATGGAGATAAATTTATTTATTCTTTACAGGTACACTCATAATGTGTCAACTTTTAAAAATCACCAATTATTATTCTATTCATGTGTGCCCAGGACAATTCTGAGCCCTCTGAGCTACAGCTAATACTATATTGTGTGAGTGATAGTGTGTGTGTGTGTGTGTGTATTTGAAGAAACTGTTCTTATGACTTTGCTTCTAGAATGTGACCATGTCAAATATTTGGGATTACTTTAATCATAATTAGCCTTAATTTCTAGCAAACTAATCTTGACTGTTATACGGCCATTCTCAATCTATTACATATATGTGTGTATGTCTGCGTGTTTGTTTGTACATGGACAATTTTTTCACATATGCATCATATTCTAAGTTTCCTTGAACAGCTTTCCCAGCCTGGTTTCACAGTGATTGCTCATTTAAGAATTGGTCTGCTCTCTCTTCTCCTCACTGGAAACACTCTTCTCTCAAGCAAGGTGGGTGCCTCCCAGGACACTGTGCTTTCCTTCCTGTCTTGGTTCCTACACTGTTGTTTGTGCTTCTTTCGCACATTTCTCAGCATGTAGCAGACAGCAGAGCACGTGTCTACTACTCTGTAAATTCTGCCCTGTACCTTGGCAGCCTTTGAGTCCCCTTCCTATTTCCAAATTGATCGGCTTGTGGATCCCAATATACAGACACACATGCACAGGCCCCTGGTGTACTCCTTCCTGCTCACAAGGGTGTGACTTCTTTCTCGCTGCTTGAACAGTGGATCGCAATTCACAGCTTCCAGACAGTACCTGGCCAAAAATTCTAAATATTTAATCTCTGGTGCAGGTTGAGTACAGTTGGCTGATATCCTTTCAGTTAAAAAAAAATGTAGATGAAATATGAATATACTGCTAGGTTTTTCATCTGCATTAATAACTAGTATTTTCCAGATACAACGTTTCTGCATTTTCAGGGACACAGTCTGATCAAGATTCTGTACAGTATTCACTGCTTCACACAATATGCAGTTCCTGAGATAACTATATAATTTTGAATGCTGAAAAGTTTGCTTTTCCCTCTCACACATCTGTTTTGCTTTATGCAAGAGAAATTTCTCATGCCAGAATGACTTTCAGTGGATGTAGGCAATCTGCTTTATGTTGAGCCTCTGCAATTCACAGATGCAAATGTTTAAAAAGCAGTGAGGTTAACATAGTTATTTCTCCATCTGAAACGTCCCCAGTCACTACTTTTGTCCTTAAAAAAAAATCTTATTGTGTTATAAATCCATTGTGTGTAATTCTTATAGCGTTGCCTCATAATTCTCCTGTAAGAATTGAATTAACTCTTCAGTGGCCTCCTAGGATGAATTTCAAGGTCCTCCTAGTTTATATTGCTAGTTCCACTGTGTCTTCTTAAAAGAACTTAGGTTCTTGGGAAGAGAATAAGGGATGTAGTTTCATTACCCAGAACAGAATCCCATTAACCAAAAGAGCCACCCCCTAAAAGTTTAACCTTATTAATGTGTGCCCTTTGTTATGAAATCAACAAATATTGCTTTACTCTGCAAGGAAGTGTGAGCAAGGCAACGATAATATATGGATGCCCACCTCAGGAAATGTGCAGTCCAGCCAGACAGATGAACCCTAAAATAACAACAGACAGGCAGAGCATGCTGAGAGTCAACTGTCCTTCTTTTCTGCCCCAGAAGAAGGGAGAGCCCTCCGCTTGGCACACCCACTGCTCCAGACATGCTCCAGACCTTAAACTGAACCCAGCCGTTCAGGGCCTGAATTTTCCACAGCAATGTACCTAACTTTTCTGGTATAGCTAAGTTGTTGTATGGTATAAAGCCTTTTACATGGTAAGAAGTTTAAGTATGTTAACAGTCGGTCAAAGATTCAAAGCCTTTGAGAGCTGGAGAGAGATCTAACCACAATCATTTTCTGATACAGTCGAACATGGGAGTGTCTGGTGGTTGAAAGTTCCTGAAACTCTCAAAGCACAGGAAAGCCGAGTGCACATTCTGGTTGAAGATGTTTGATGGAGTCCCTGGTGGCAGTGACTGTTGCAGAAGGAAGCTCTTGTGTTTTCTGAAAACACATCCTCAAGAAAAGCTGGAAAGCCATCCCATGCTAATGCAGTTGTGTGATTGAAGGTACAGCTCTGTTGATGTCTAGGATTAGAATGGCAGAGTGCATCCCCCAGAATATGAGCTCACATGGAAAAAAACAGACAACATCCACCCTCCACCCCCACCCCCACCCCCGCCAAACTGACTATTGGCAGAAACCTGGTCTGCTTTTTGAAACGGAATGTAGGTTTCCAAATTCTCTAGACAATCTCTTTCCAAAGGAAATGAGAAACAAATATCTCAAAGGCACCAGCTTCATGTTTTTAGTTCAGAGTTTTCACTGTGCTGTTTCTGTCTTTTCACAACTAGGCTTTCCCTGAAATTCTTGTACCAATGGTCCTAGAAATTCATGGAATCGGAGACCTGGTTTGGGACGCAATTGGAATCACTTCCATTCTTACTTCCCCTCCTGCCCCGACTCCCTGCATCACAGGCTCTGTCTGTGCCCATCTCCAGAAGAGAAATGACTGTCCTACTCGGAGCACTTGCAGGACAGACAGATTGACATTCTGCCTCTGTAGGGAGATGGGGGGTGGGGGAGGTGAGGCATGGGGTGACAGGAAGTTGGAGGAGTGAGTAGAGATGAGGAGAGCAAGTTTGCAAAGGGTAAGCTGGGGAGCAGCACCTTTTCTTCCGAGACAGCAGATGGACCACTGTCTTCCTGATCCAGGGTCCAGGGGAAAGCTCGCCACGCCAGCTTCCTAGATTGAGGTTTTGAAGGGAAGCAAGGGAAATGGACAAGGGATGATGCTTAAGCCCTGCTTGTACAGTCAACACCTTCCAACATCCCAGCAGGTGCCAACATCCCACTGCTACCCTCTGAGACCAAGGGTCCTAGAGTCAGCTGAAATCACAGGGCCAGACAACTGGGGCTGGGGCTTAAGATGTACATCAATGGGATGGGGTTCAGGGCCAGGCCCACAGCCTGCTGAGGGGGGAGCAAGGCAGGCCCCAGGCCTCATAGACAGGTTGCCAGGATGTGGCTGTCAGAGCTGGAGCTCAGGGGCAAAAGCCTGCAGACAGCAAGTATGGCCAAATGCCCGGTACCAAAGAGCTGCAGAGTTGCTGCTCATGGCTTTGCCATCTCCAGCTGAAGGCAAAGAAGTACTACTCACATGGGAGCTGAGCCAGACCTAACAGCCCCTACTCTCCTCCCCAGACATTATCCAGAATCACTTATGTCCTTGTTTGTTCCTCATTTGTTCCAGCTCTTTCTGGGGACTGGGCCTCGGTGTAGACATAGGAGAGAGTCACCCATGATCCATGCCAAAAGGTCTATCACCAGATGCTTCTCCTGCTGGCTGGAAGTGGGCCCTAAATCCTCTCCGTGAGACTTGCCTCCCCGATGAGCATCCCTCAGTGAGAGCTCAGTGCTGCTGCCGATAGAGCCGGGCACGAGTCCACCCTGCAGAGGACCCCAAGTGGGGCCCAGCCACGGCGTCCAGGCGTATTTCCTGACCTGCCCACCACTGGCTCTCCTTCTCAGCCATGCTGTGTTCTTCCTGTCCCCCCAAAGATGCCATATGCTTTCCTGCCTTTGAGCATTTCCACATGCTGTTCCTTTTGCCTTGACTGCCCTTTTTTGCCTTCCTCTGCCGGAAAGAATCTGCCTGATCCTTTGAGATCCAGTTCAGACATAACTTTCCTCAGTAAAACTTTCTCCACCAACACCACCACCTCCTTTTCTGGTAGAATTAAGTCCTCGTTGCTCCTTCCTCAGTGGAAGGAGCATCACTCACTCACCATCTATATGTACCTCTAGCCCTTTATGGCAGGCTAGTTCATGCACGTTTTTGGTTAGATTCCAAACATCTCAAAGACAGGGACCTGAATGTCTGTCCATTCATCTTTGTGTTCCCTCCCAGCATATAGATGGTAATTTACACATCTTATTGCAAATCTGTTTGTAATTTACCCAGAACCCGGTTTGTAATTTACACCTCTTATTGCAATTCTGTTACCTGAGATGTGAGCCTTTAGCACTCATTAACATTTTAGCTCTGACTCACTGAGAAAGTCAAACGCAAGGGCAAGTGGAATAGCTAATATTTATGCCTTTCTATGTGCTGCCTTCATCTCACTCCACATCCACCAGGAGGGTCAGCCGGGACATCACTGGCCCTGCAGAGAGGGAGTGGACAAGGGGGGCGGGTTCCCTCCAGTGACACTGCAGAAGGGGTGGGGATGTCAGCCAGTTCTGAGAGCTGAGCTGAGCTGTCCTGGAGGGGGAGTGAAATTGGTCCCTGGTGGCCTTCCAAAGTATTTGGCTTTCTGAAGCTGCCCGTGGCTCGGGAAATCAGGTCAAGGCTTTCATGGGAGTGCTTCTCTGTGCTGGGAGGTATAAATGCAGCATGAGATGAGTCTCCCTCCGCCCAGTACAGGGTGTGCTCTGCGAGCATGTGCCCGGAGCCAGCTACGCACACAAGGACGTGTCCTAGGACGATGCCCTCCTGGCCGCCCTGGAGCTGATGCAGGCCTTGTGAGAAAAGTGGCTTAAAAACCAGGCAGAGTCAGACACTTGAAAACTAACTGATGTCATAGTCCGTTCATGCTTTGTAACAAAGTAGCACATGCTAGGTGGCTTATAAACAGCAGGCATTTGTTTCCCACATTCCTAGAGCAGGGAGGTCCCAGTTCAGGGTTCTAGAAGGGTCACAGCCTGGTGCAGGCCTGCTTCCTGATCCACAGCCAGGCCTCTCCCTGTGCCCTACGTGGTGAAAGGGGAAGAGATGTCTCCAGAGTCTCTTTTATAAGGGCACTAACCCCATTCATGAGGGCTCCACCCTCTTGGCTTAAGCACCTCTCAAAAGCCCTGCCTTTTAATACCATCATCTTTTGGGGGATAGGATCTCAACATGTGAATTTTGAAAAGACATAAACAGTCTTTTCAAACACTCCGACCACAGCACTGGATATGTGAAGCTATTAGAGAATTAATGTTCTAGGAAACATTGTTCATCTTTGGCCATTAAGTTATTAAAAATGTGATTATAGAATTGTGATTATGCTTTTTTTTAAAGAACCCTTGTCTTTTATAAAAATAAATTAAAATATTTATAGGTAAATGTTATGATGGCTGGGATTTGCTTTGACACAGTGTAGGAAGGAGGGGGAAGCAGGTGAATATGGAAGGTTGGCCACAAGTGGACAATTGCTAGAGTTAGGTGCCTTGGTGCTTGTTATGCTGTTCAGTCTGTTCTTGTTTATGTTTGAAATTCTTTATAATAGGATTTTTCCAAAGCATTTAGGGAAAAAAAGGTGGAAATAAGGTTACTGTGTTCTCATCCCCTCAATTCTTAGATTCTCTTTATTATGTCTCTTGGCCTCATCCAAGATCACCTCTGAGGGTTAGAGAAGAGGACTGAAGTTATTGGTTTCTCCAGCACCTTCTTAAGCAGCCTTACTTCAGGCTTCCCAAGCATGTTTAAGGCCTTTGTAAAGAAGATGCTTTTCCTCCCCACCTAGGTCAGGTGGGGTTGGGGCAGCCCTGAGTCCTGGACAGCAGGTCAGCGCTGGGCCTCGCCTCCTGCTGAGACTCAGCACTTACCTCTCCCTGGAGTTAATGGGAGAGATGCCTTGTTGATGACAGGTTATGGAAGAGAAATGTACCCCTTCATTGTGCCTGTATCCCAGGGGAGCTGGCAAGGGCACTGTTTATAAGAAAGACCCCTCTTTCATGGGCCGAACTCCGTTTGGAAGCCAACTGATAAATATGTGTTATCTGATAGAGCCTGGCGATCACCAGCCACGTAGGAACAGACAGGGTGGAGGGCAGGCTCAGCACTGAATTATTTAATCTCTCAAATGTTTCCATTTTGTCTTCCTCCACAGACTAGATGCTCTGAAGTCCATTAGCTTAATGTTTTGCAGAGTGGATTTCCATCGGTCTCATTTCCACCAGCCCCCTGTTTCTTAAACATCCTCCTTTGCACATACACACACAAACACACACACACACACACTCCACCTTGGGATGCTCTATGCTCCTGCTATGGTCCTGAACCACTTCCCAGCTCCATGACCCAACTTTCCACCTATGCAGCCTACAGACATGGTTGCAAGGGAGCTGAGAAAGACTGGCTCATTGAGGGTGACAGGGAGTGGAGGAGTAAGCACGGCAAATGTGTGCCAACTGGTAGAGTCTGAAATGGAACCACATAAGACCAAGAGCTTGGGGGGGAACCTCCTGTTGAGTTAACATCTTGTCTAGCTTCCTGTCTAGAAGGCTTTTGTGTTCTGTCTATAAGGGCACGACTTGGAGGAAGGTGCCAAAGCCATATTCACATTCCAGATGCCGTAGAGCTGTAGGTGAGGATGAGTACAGTGGACTACTAACTTGGGGTCTAGGAGAAGCTGAGGGTCAAGAAGAATGAGGCAAACCTACCAGGCTGGAATGCAATCTGAGTACATATAAAGGGCTGTGCTTGGGGCCCTCTGCACAGAGCAGAGTTCTCTTAACTGGGAACTTAATATGAGGCAACAGAACGATGGCACTGCAGAAACCCACACACACATTTTTAAAAATCTGGTTGCGTGGATAATTGAGATTGAAAGCATCGATACCATAGTATGTCCAGAAGGGTCAATCTTGACACCATAATTTATTTCCTGGAAGTTCCGAAGGGGGTCATCTCAATGGTTAGCTGTTAGTAGGAAAGATATGGTTATTTCTGTGACGGTGCCTGATCCTGTTGCCTGATCCTGTGTGTTGCACGCAGAAGTTGGTCCACAAAGATCTTTCCTATTGAGCCTCATGGCCTCCTTCAGGGATCAAATTGTTATGTGTGTCAGGGGGCACTGTGACTCGGTTTTGTTTTTCATTTCCTCTGAGTAGTGGTTAGTTTTGCTGTTGTCGCCTTTAAGTTCCTAAGTGACCCAGTAGCGTGGGAGAGAGGAAGATGGGGCCAGAGTAGCTTTTATAAGACTCCTCATCAGCACAGTGAAGGCCACCATATTTTCCCTATAGCAGGTGCCAGGCACAGGCTTAGCACTTTGCATTCATTGGCCCTTTTAATCCTCACAGAAACGCAAGAGAGATACATGTTGGTGTTGCTCCTATTTTATAGGGAAGCACAGCTTAGAAGACGTAAGTCATTTGCCCAAGGCTGCAGAGCCAGGAACGGGTGAGCTGGACTTGAGGAGCTGTTATTACCAGAGTCCAGGCCCTTCGTGCCTTCCAGTGCTGGCCTTCGCACAGCATGAAGGGCAAATGTTCCTTGAAGTGTTCCTTGCAGCGTTCGGGGTCATGGTAACCAGAACTTGGAGATTCACTTCAAGTGGACATGCCAGCTCACCCTGCCATTTTCCTGATCAGAGGACAAAGACACATCCAGCATATATTTATCCTTGCTTATTATTCCCTTTCTTGCAGCTTGCTTTTCTAGTCACGGTCAGAGAAAACCAGAAAAATCTGATGCTAAGAAGAGTTTTGCTTTCTCAGAAATAGCTCTTTCATTTATGTGTATATGTATAATTGTATTTCTTTGTTTTCGGCTGTGCTGGGTCTTCGTTGCTGCACAGGCTTTTCTCGGGTTGTGGCAGGGCGCTTCTCACTGGGGTGGCTTCTCTTCTCTGAGCACGGACTTGCAGCTCCCAGGTTGTAGGGCACGGGCTCAGGAGTTGTGACGTGTGGGCTTAGGTGCTCCGCAGCACATGGACTCCTCCAGGTTCAGGGATCCAACCCACATCTCCTACAATGGCAGGCAGATTCTCTACCTTTGAACCACCAAGGTAGCCCTCAGAAATAGTTCTTCATGTCATGGGAAAAGAGAAGACAAGTTCACATTTGCCTCTTTCTTCTGCAGTGAAAGATGGATAGAAGGAAAATCATTAGAAATAAAATTAATGAATAAAAACAAAAGGTTATATTTCTTACTAATCACTTCTCCTTCTTGTCTTACTAAATCTTCAACATGTACCTGGTATAAAATCACATGTCTAGTATGAAAATGTAGATGATCACAATGAAATAGTAACTTCCCATGGATTTTGCTGGCTTAATTCTGCCCTGACATGGAGCTAAAATGTTAGATTTCCACCACAGATCAGAGGAAAATGCAGAAAGTAACTCATCAGCCAGGTAAACCTGATATGGCTGTAGGATTCAGTCAGATGCTTTCGTTACACAATCCGGCAATCAACGTGGAAAGCCTTGGTGTTTTCCACTCTCCCTTTCAAATGGGATTTATAATTTACTTGGGGTCTCACTCTCTAGTGCACATCCCTTGGAGTAAACCAGTGAGGACCATCCTGTTTCTAAGAAACCATGTCTGGGTGGCGTTCTCACAAAACCTGGCAGCCAAGATTGAGACCCCCAACTAGACTCCCTTATCTCTGGCCAGGAGATAAGGGAATATTTCAGAGAAAATCAGTCATTCAATAAATATTTATGGGGCTCTTACTGAGCTAAGTCCTAGGAATTTTAGAGGAACTTGATGATCTCGTCCCTGCCAAGGGGCGTTGATTTTACAGGCGATTCGGCAGCTGTGTGGACCGCTGCTGTGAGCAGAGAGCCCTCTGAGTGAGCCGGGAGGTGGGAGGCAGGCTGTCAACTCCAGCCAACCCCGTGGGGACAGCAGGATCACACCCACAGGGCCATCAGCACCTGTGAAAGTGGGAACTGCCGACTTTGCCTCCTCTCCAGGGTCCATTCTGAAAGCACTGGGTAATTAGCATTTCCACTGCTGCCTTGGGTGGTTGGGTTTCGTGTATTAATTACCTGCTGTGTCAAGAGACTTCCGCTGCTCCCTCTGAACTCTGGCTTTTTTTCCTCCCAGTGGCTGTGGCGCCCTGCTTGTGACGTCACAATAGTTCCTCAGCTTCCGTTTCTTCTGTGTCACATGAAAATCAGGCAGTTTCCAGCTTTCCTCTCTTCTCTAACTTTGTCACTGTTGTTCAGTCGCCCAGTCGCGTCTGACTCTTTGCGACCTCATAGACTGCAGCACGCCAGGCTTCCCTGTCTTTCACCATCTCCTGGATTTTGCTCAAACTCATGTCCATCAAGTTGGTGAAGCCATCCAACCATCTCATCCTTTGTCATCCCTTTCTCCTCCTGCCCTCGATCTTTCCCAGCATCAGGATTTTTTCCAGTGAGTCAGCTCTTCACATCAGCTGGCCAAAGTATTGGAGTTTCAGCTTCAGCATCAGTCCTTCCAGTGACTATTCAGGACTGATCTCCTTTAGGGTGGACTGTTTGGATCTCCTTGCAGTCCAAGGGACTCTCAAGAGTCTTCTCCAGCACCACAGTTCAAAGCATCAATTCTTTGGCACTTAGTCTTCTCTATGGCCCCTCTCTAACTTACCCTCTACTCTTTGCCCTTGGAGAAGCTTATGCAATTACATCAACCAAATTCTCTAACCTCAGTGGCAGGTGGGTTTGGAGGGGGTGCCAAGGCAAGAAGAAGAATGCAGTTGTTTGGAAATAAAGCCACCTGAGCTGGAGTGAAACAGTCTTTTTCTTTCCATTTCACAGTTTGGTTCCATCTGCATGAGCACTGACTAATCCCCAGAGAGAATCTCTCCCCTGGTGTTTGTTTCTTTTGGCAGGAGTCTAATTCTGTACGTATCTTGGGTGATATGTGTGATTTCTTAGTTTCTCCTTGAAACTAAGGGGGTTTTCTTTTCTATTCTCAAAATGTTAATGGCTAAAGAGTCTTAGAGCCATTCAGGGACTCTTCTTATACCCTTGGCTCACCAGGATGGCCACCGCTCTGCCGGCGGCCTTCAAGTGTGGGGTAAGGCCACAGAAATGAGCAGCAGGCCCTTGCTAGACCCAGAGATCCTGACCTGCAGGGAATAACACTGGAGCACAGTTCGTAGTACCTAGGAGATGCTCAATAAATAATCATTGGATGGAAGAAAACCAATTCCTGACATGGAACCATGTTTAGAGTAAATGTTCAATAAGTATTTGTTGAAATATGAATAAATTACTGTGTTTCATGGAGGAAGAATTCCATCTTCATAGAGCTTGCCTCGTTTGAACCTCCAAAAGGACTCGGGCTCAAATAAGCTAGGAAAACAGCCATAGGCAGGGAAGCAGACGGGTGATCCAAGCCCTCCAGCTGAGAAGACCAGCACTGTTTCTGTGGGCACTTGGACGCCCTGACCTCACAGACACTTGCAGGAGTAGAACAGGCCTGGGTGGGGGGCAGGGTGCAAATCCAAGGGATCCCTCTCTCCCCTGTGGTGCTCTTTGCAGCAGCACATGCTTTGCTGTGCCAGGCTCCAGCTTCAGTAGCTTGAAGAGTCTAGTAATGATCAAGGGAGGCAGGGGTATGTGTGGAGAGCACTCTAGCAGCAAATATTTCTTTTGCAAGAGCCCAGTAAGCTGTTGACTTTCTCTCAAGTGTTCAAAGGCTACCAGAGGACTGACAAGCCAATTTAATCCTATTAACACAAGAAGCGTCCCCAGTGCAGAGGGAAATACACGACAGAGGAGTGTCAGTTTCTCCTTGAGAGAGCCAGACGGTGAGGGGAAATCTGTCTTCCAGGTCCCAGGGTGCCTGCCCTGTGTTCTTCCAAGACAAGCTCTTATCTCATCCGGGTAAGTACTTGCTTCACCCTCAGGAGAGCACACACAGCCAAATAAGGATGTAGATGCGTCCTCATGTGTGCAAAACAGCCCTCCTTCTCTTTGAGCATTCAGGAGGAAAGACCCTGGAGTTAGCATCTTAGGAGATACCAATTCACTGAAATCCATCACAAGAGCCTCACGAGATACCCTTAGATGGAGCAGTAGGACCGCAGGTTCATCCTGGCCACAAATTCCCTCTCAGCTCTCAGTGCAGACAGAAGAGACTGCAAGCTTTTAGTCTGGCCTAAATGCAGAGCTGGGTATTGGAGCAGCAGCTCCCACCTCAGACACCAACTAGCTAGGGCAGGGAGCTTAACTTCTACCCCTCATCTCTGCAAAGGGGGAGCTCAGGGTAGACGATGTCTAAGGCACGGAGGGAGCTCTAACATGCTTTATTCAATAGCATTGGGTTGGCCAAAAAGTTCGTTTGGGTTTTTTCTGTAACAGTGGAAAAACTTGAACAAGCTTTTTGGCCAGCCCAATACTTATCTCCTTAATTATCCTTGTGTCATTTCTCTGCACCTTATTCTTTAGCAGATGTCAGATCAAGACACAGATGCTGTTCCTGCATGTGTATTTCCCACAGTCAAGTCTTGGCTGCTGCCCTCTGTCCACCTGTCCCTACTTAGCTCCCTCCAAGTCTAACCACCCCTGGGAGCTCCAGCTCAGTCCCTTATTCCATAACATGTATCAGCTACACAGAGCTCAGCACTTGTTAGTGCCCTGGGGAACAAAATGGCTATGGTCCCTGCCTTTTTTGGATCTTATACTTTTAGAGGAAGACATAGAAACAAAGTTATAGATGATTACAAATTGTCATGTGTATTATGATGAAAAATGAACAGGGCTTGACCTACTTTCATTTCAGAGGTGGGAAAAGACTGCCCTGAGGAAGTATTATTTGATCTGAGATACCTAGAATGGGAGTTGGAGAAGGAAATGGCCACCCACTCCAGGATTCTTGCCTGGAGAATCCTGTGGACAGAGGAGCCTGGAGGGCTGCTGTCTATAGGGTTGCACAGAGTCGGACACGACTGAAGCGACTTAGCAGCAGCAGCAGAATAGGAGTTAACCAGGCTGGGTTGTAGAAAGAAGAAAGAGTTGAGCTCTGGGTTGAGAGAAGAGCAGATACAAAGACACCTACAACCAGGAAGGGCCATCCAGAGGAACAGAGCTCAGTGTGCCCGAAGTGCTGAAAGACACCAGTGTGGCTGGAACATACTGACAAGAGGAGTGGCTAAGAGCAGAGGAGGGATGGATTCGCTAAGATGATGCAGGCATGGGGCACAAACCAAACTCTGTGACAATCCAAGCATTTCTCACTTGTGCAGAGCGCCAAGTGGGTCCTCCTGAGCAATAGACAGTTCTCTGCCCAACAGTGTCAGGGACCACAGCTCCTTCTCCCTTTGGCTCTGCCATTTTAAATGTGTGGCCCAGGCCAGCACACTTGTCTCCATGGAAGGCTGTGCATCAGAGGGCCTGGAGTTGTGCTCCCACCCTGTCCAGTCCGCTGGCCCACAGCGAGCTTCGAGGAGGCCAGGCAGCGTGGGAGGTTGTGATCCCAGGAGGAGGCACAGCAGAGTGTGCAGGCCCTGTGGGCCGCGTTGCAGAATGTAGGCGCTATTCCTCAGGCACCTGTGATACATCCGTCATCACGTCTAAACCTGCATGTCTAAACCTCATTCATCCTCCTCCTCAAAAAGCAGCCTCTCCTCCAGTCTTTGCTTCTTCTTTCAGCGATGCCATTGCAGACCTCATAGTCCTTTTCCCCGCCCTGTGGCCTGTAGACTTTCCTTCTGCCCCCCAGGCCTGGACTGTTTCAGTGCTGCTCACCCAGCAAGGCCCTCTGATTAGGCTCTTCGGCTCTGCTGTAGGATGCTAATTTACACATCTGCAGTGTGAAGTAGCTCCTCCCTGTGACTGTTATTCCTGGCTGAGATGTGTTTGCAGGATCCAGTCATCTGGAAAGCTTCATAATCAGGTCATCATGAGAGTGGAGATGAATCTTTCTAAAATGTGCCTTCCCTGCCTGCTCAAAATAATGTTTCCAGCTTCCAGTTACCTGCTGGAAAAAAAAAGGTTTAACTTCTATAGTTTGGGGGAGCTAAATCAGCCTATCCTTTTCAAACTGGTCATATTCTAGACTCCCTTCAGCCAGCCAAGGTGTCCAACTATCCTCCAAACAAATTTTTCCAAAATGCTCCGTATTTCCTTGATTCTGCATCCATGCCCTCAGGGAGGACAGATATTTCAAAGATCCTGACGTCCTATGACTTGAAGGTCACCAGCCTTCATCAGAGGCAGATGCAGTAACCAAATTAAAGGGGACAGACAAGAATCACTACCAGTGAGTGCTTTCTGAGAATCAGAACTATCCTCCAGAGTCAAGCAGACTTGGTGAATTCCCACCTCATACAGTTCCTCTCTGCTTGGGACATCCTATTCCTGCCCACCTGCCTCTCTGAATCCTGCCAATTATTCAGGGCCAGCACTCATGCCCAAGTCTCACCTTCTCTAGGAAGCCTTCCTTTACCCCACCGACTAGAAAATAAGCTTTCTGTCTTTGGAGTCCTGTAACACTCCCCAAAGTCCTTTACACAGTGGCTTGCAAATACGAGGTACTTGATTAATGCTTAAATTATTTACATTATGTCTTACCACTCCTTTGGCAGTTTTTCATATTTTCTCTTTTACTGACACGTATCCTTCCAATTCATACTGAACTTCTGGAGTAGAGCTGCTTTCCTCAATATCTAAAACAGTACCTGGCACATCCTCAAAAACAGAGATAAGTAATTAATGCTTTTCTATAATTCCTATAACACATAATTACTTCAGCATATCAGATGCCCAGAACATTCTTTTTGATTTCTTGTGGTTGTGGTCATTGTTGCTGTTGTCTGAATATATGATGTATATAAATGTAGAGCCTTTAGCCAGTTAGGGCAGAGTACAAGGTGAGTATTCATGAACAATAGCTCTCTTCCCAGTGGTGTTTCAGGGACCACAACTCCTTCCATCTTTGGTTCTGCTATTTTAAATGAGCAGCCAAGGCCACCATGCTTGTCTGCACGCAAGGTTGTGCACAAGAGTTTTTCTGGGCCCAAGCCCACTTGGGAGTTTTGGAATTCCAGGCCCAAAGGGAGATCTTTGGGCAAAACATTTGAAGGGGAGCCATGTCTGCCAGTGCATCCCTAGCCGTCTGTGGGGACCTTGCTACTTTGTTTCTTACACCCACCCAACTCTGGGTTTGTCCTGAAGGATTCAGTTATAAATGTTCCCATTTTCCTTTTTACAATACATTTTCCCCCCAAGAAAGAGGTTTCAGGGACTAGTGGCATTGCCTGAGGTCTGTCTTTTAAATATTTATTTATTTTGTGGTTTCAAAACAGTTGCATCTATTTGCAACTATTGAGTTGCGTCATGCAGGGTCTTTCCTGCCGAGGTGTGGACCACTAGTTGTGCGTGGGCTCCAGAGCACGTGGGCTTCAGGAGTTGAGGCACTCAGGCTTAAGATGTGCGATTTTATTTCCCCAACGGGGAATCGAACACTTGTCCCCTGCCTTGCAAGGTGGATTCCTAACCACTGGACCACCAGAGAACTCCCTGGAGGTCTTTTAGATTTTCCATGTTATTAAGATTTTTCACATGAAAAACTGTGCAAGAACCAGAGAAAGCATCAGACCAAAGAACCATGCCTGCAGGACCCCCCTGGCTCTGCAGCTTGGATCACCAAAATCACTGCCAGGTGCGTCCTCTCATTATCTGGACCCCTGATACGACAGCTGATTCCTTGTCATTTCTAAACCTGCCTTCTTCTCAACATTCTTATTTGCATCAGATGGGAAATTCAGTCCTGTCTTATTTTTTCTCCCCATCTTAATTGGTTTTCCATATGCAGGCCTCAGAAACAGAGCTTTGCTGTTCACATCCTCCCTTAATGTGATGAGGCTGACTCTAGTGTTGGGGAAAGAGAAGAAGGGGTGCGGGTAATGTTAGAGGGGAGTTCCTCCCACCTGCTTTGGGCTTCAAAAAGGCAACCCTGCTGCTGGGAAGAGAGTGTCTGTCCAGACTGGACTGGCCAGCCGGGAGTCACACTCTGCCCCTTGGAGAATCATGTGAGGTGCCTGACAGTCCGCATTCTCAGGAAACTTTCAGGATTCTGGATGTGACAGTTAATACGGGTTTTCCGGGAGAGGACCAAGGCTTTGGGCATCTCAGGCTGCCTGTCCGGTGGACTCCCATCATCCTGCTGCCAGATTCAAATCAGCATCTGGAGACTCACGAGTGTTTAAGGCAGGTCCTCTATGGAACCGCACCTTTTTAAGCTGATCTGAAGCATTATTGGGACCTCTTTACCACTCACTCCATTGTTGCTAACTCACCTGGAGAGCAAAAAACACCCTCTTTTTGACGGTCTCGGATGTGTTTCCAGTGTTCTGTGGAAAGTGTGCTCTGAATCCTGCTTCCTGTGAGAACCCAATAGTCTCAGAATACAAAACAGCCTTAGTTTCAACTGGGCTGCTGCCAAGAACTCGAATAGTCTAGAAAGAGTTGTCCCAAATTTTTGCTTTTTTCCCTTTGGCAAGCAGCACCTAGTGGTCCTCATTTCGGTGATTATAGGTTTGTGTAACATGCTAGGGTCTGGGCCACAGAATAGCCGTGCTCTGGAGGGCTGTCCTTGGAAGGGCGCCAACCGGCTGCAGTTTTCTGCACTGTAATTGCTGCCCCTGCTGCCCCAGTTGGAGATCCGGGGTCGGGAGGGGCAGCATCTCCAGCTGCCCGCGAGCAGCCGGGCCCGCCTGACAGCCGTCACGGACGGGTCCCATGGGCAGAGCCCCCTTTCCACATGAAGGATTAAATTAGCATTATTTCTTCCTCATCCGAAAATGTGTTCAGAGCCTAGGCACTCTTTCCTGCGCCCCAGAGTATGAACTGTGCAACACAGGAAGAGTCCAGCCTTCAGCAAGGCATCTTGGACCGTGAAGCTTTCGGGTTGGGCTTTCACTAAATGCCATGTTGGGGGCAGGGGAGGCTTTCCTTCTTTCATCCCTAGCCAGAGAACAGACGGCTGAGCCTCGTTCATGCTCATCATCTTAATCACAGGCTGAAGATGAATATTTTTGGTTAGTTTCCCTCTTTTTTTATATATACACAGTGCCTATTTATAGCTATTTGCTGACAGACTCTTACCAATTACTTGAAAAACTTGTATTTAGAGAGAGACAGACTGAAAATGTGAGTTCAGCGGATCGCCATGGTTCTGCATTAGATTAGCCCTCTGTGGGGCGGGATCAGCGTGGAGACGGTGGTTGGCGCGTGAGCAGTGATGCCGGAGCTGGAAATGACCGTCTGTTGTCATGTTCTCTGGAGGTTGATTAGAGAAAACTCATGCTCTTCTCTGTTTTTTTGTTTGTTTGTGTAGCACTTGCATTTCTTTTTTAAATATTTATTTGTTTATTTGGTGGCGGGTCTTAGCTGTCGCATGAGGGCTCTTTCTGGTTGCAGCCCAGAGTTAATGAGCTCTAGTTCCCTGACTAGGGATTGAACCCAGCCTGCCTGCATTGGAAGCTTGGAGTCTTAGCCACAGAAACAATGGGGAGTCCCTCTTCTCTATTTTATCTTTATTATTACCAGCTCACTGGATCCCCCTGTTACATGTCTTACAGGTTTGTATGTTCTAAACCCAGTGGCAATACTGTCTCCACAGCTGTCAGTGACATCCTATTTGCCAAATCAAGGCCCTCCTTCCCTGCTTTCTCATGCTTCCCCTCTCTGACATGAACCATTTTCTCGAGGGAATATTTCCCCTGGATGCGGAGGCATTCTTGTAGCTCACTCCTCCTCCATCTTTGGGCTCTTTCCCTTTCTGCCTTGCCTTTCAAACATTGGTTCTCCCCAGGGTTCCGTCCCCCACCTCTTTTCTCTTCTTAGTCTGTATTTTCTGCCTCTTTTTCTGCAACATGAAGAGGTGGAGATCTGGCACGCCGCTTAGGAGTCCAGGACTCGGCAGTGTGTAAGGCAGTCAGTGGGCAGCCGCCTAGAGAAGCAAGCTCTCTTACAGGCAGGCAGACCCACAGGCTTGCTCAGACTCGTGGCCCTCCTCCTCATGCCAGCTACAGGGCTGAAGAGGGGCAGGGGGGCTCGTGGGAGGCTGAGATGTGGTGGAACCAGAGAGAGTACTTCAACTGTTGTCCATAGAAGAGAGGGGAGAAATAAGCTGAACCTATTTTGATGGCCAAGGCCAGAAACAGGAGAAGGATGTCAAATTCCCTACCTCCAAACGCAGGATTGCAGCGTAATTAGAAGGGCAACATGTGAGGCAAGGAGGCTGGGCTCCAGCTATGTAGTCCCTGGGTTAGAGATGCAGGGAATTGGACAGACAGAAGAACCTCTGGGTAAGAGATGAGACTATGGAGTCTTGCGTACCCAGGGAAATGTTAAACATTGAGCTTGAGGGAGGGAAACATTGATGAGATGAACAGAGAAAGGAGAAAAAACAAAAGAGGCTGGAAAATAAAATGACATCAGGTAGGAATGATAACCAACTCCGATGGAGCAGTTTCTCTGTGCCAGGAACCCTGGGGCATGCCTTGCAAGCATTTTTTTTTAATTTAGAAATGGAAGAGGAGGAAGATGCCACGGGGAGAAGAAAATTTCAAGCCACTCCCTATCCCTGAAACATCATGGTCACTTTTTCTTTACCGTCGCATCGTTCTGTCCTTAGGGCCCAGCTGAGAAAGCGCCACCTTTCAGCATCTTCCCAGGCAGCTAGCATCCCCTTTGGAATCACCTAACACTTTGTGCATTTTATTAACTCAGTCAGCAAATGTTCATCCCACTATTTTAGAAATTTCTGCTTTTTTAACAAAAATATTTTATTATTACCTGCTAGACCCCATTTTTCTTTTTCATGCTGAAGATTTAGTAATGAGCACCCAGAATGATCAACAAATAAATATTTGTTTAATAGGCAAATGAGTGATTAGTATAAAATAGGATGCTTATTCAAGATCCATTTGAACCCACATAAAAGCAGATCTCTGATCAACCCATTTGCAATATAAATTGCTTAATTTACTATGACAGCCAAGTTGAGGGATTCCCTGAATGGTGGTTTTCTATGGCTTTATTTACACGACTCAATTGACACTTCAAGTTAATGTCAGACAGCAACCAACTGTTTAAGTTCCCTGTAATGCAGGCACATTCTCTGAATACTTACTATGCACGATTCAATAAAGATTAACATTTGAACCGTGTCTAGGCTGAGCAAGCCACATCAAACTCTTTTTTCCCTAGGACTTTTATAATATCAAATATGGACTGAATGAGTAGGTGTCAGAGAAACTGACTTTGTAAACCAAAAATCATAAACCTAGATCCACTTGAAATATATGGAGTGCATATATAAAAATTATGAGCATTTTGACTTTTCCCTCGTAGGTAATAAATAACATGTGTAATATTCCTCCTCACCTTTTTCTGATTAGCTTTATGTCTGGTGTACTTTCCCCAACACTCCTGTTTCATGTTGTAAGGATTTCACCAGGGAGAGACAGGATTCTAAATAAGTAGTGTGGATGTAACAGTAAACTTGTAGCAATCAGGGTTAAGTCCAGGAATGAGAGACAGGATGAATTCCAAAAAAAATTTGCAGTTTTTTTTTTAATATTTACTCATTTATTTATTTGGCTATGTCGGGTCTTAGCTGCTATACATGGGGTCTTGGTCGCATCATTGAGTACCTTTTGTTTTGGCCCATGGGCTCAGTTGCCCTGTGGCATGTGGGATCTTAGTTCCCATACCATGGATCAAACTGACATCGCCTACATTGCAAGGCAGATTCGTAATCTCTGGACCACCAGGGAAGCCCCCTCTGCTGAGGAATTTTTCATGGTGGTCAGGCCTCCCAATTTTTCCCTTCTCTGGGTACTTACCAGCAGGGCTGCATGAGCCCCACGGGGTGGGGGTGGCCCCGAAGGGCAAAGGACATGTGACCCACCATATCCCAGACCCACAAACCAGCTGCACCATCCCTCAGTGCCAACATGCTCCCATGTGCCCAGCCCCCTCACCCTTAGCACCTGTGCCCACGTGGTGCATGTAACAGAATGCTCTGGGCTGCTTCTACCCTGGGAATCCATGGACGGTGAAGCCAGGTGGAGATTGGACAGCTCTCCTTTTTCGCTGGTTTATATGATGGGCAGCTCTACAGTGTTTGTTTGGAGGGAAGGGCTATGTAAGACCGTAACAGGTGTAATAGATGCTGCTTGCTGAAGGGGATGATTGCAGGTCACTGAAGCCTGGGCAACCCATGTTGGCAGGTTGGGCCAGGCAAGAGACCAAGGCTGAGCTGTGCTGGGTTCAGGGAGAGCTCAGTGCTAAGGTGACTGCTGGGGTCAGGTGACCCCAGTACAGAACCAAAATTGGGAATTCCTGTTTTATCTCACTCTATTTTCACAATTTTGCCCAGACCTCCAGTTTAGCGTATAAGATTTAGGTGATGTCACCACATTTTTTTTTTTGCATAATTTTCATTCTCTTTCTTCATTCGTTCCTATACTCATTCACTTTTAAACCACTTAATTTGGATATGATTGATATACAAAAAGCTGTACATATTTATTGTATACAACTTCTTGGGTTTTGACATAAGTATACGTCCATCAAACCAGTGTCACAGTTTATGCCATAAATTATCCATCACCTCCAAATGTTTCCTCCCACCTCCTTCGTTTATTATCATTGTGTATGTATGAGAGAGAGATAAGGACACTGGACATAAGATTCCACCTTCTTAGCAAATATGTGAGTACACAGCACAGAGTTGTTAAGTGTGCACACCATGGTGTACAATAGGTCTCTAGGACTTAAGTTGGGTAACTGACAGTTTGTACCCTTTGACTGAGGCCTTGCGATTTCCCCTCCCCTTTTCTTTGCTGTGTGTGCTGAACCGCTCAATTGTGTCCAGCTCTTTGCAGCCCCATGGACTGTAGCCCACGAGCCTCCTCTGTCCATGGGATTCTCCAGGCAAGAATATTGGAGTGGGTTGCCATGCCCTCCTCCAGGGGATCTTCCCAACCCAGGTATCTAACCCAGGTCTCCCGCATTCCAGGTGGATTCTTTACAGAGAAGGCCACCAGAGAAGCCCCCCACCCTTGTTTATACTTGTCTAATAATACCTTGTTCCAGCTGATGTAGATCTCAGTCATTACAGGGTCGGGTAATTGATCACACCTTGATTTTGATGGCTGTCTGTGGAAGGCCGCAGGTTTGACTTGAACTGAAATGCTTTCTTTGAGTTGGTCAGTTTTGTCTGTGTGCCCAGCCTGGTGGCAAGTGCTGTGGGAGTTTAAGAAACATGTAACCGGGACTTTTGTACTTACGCTTACCGCCAGTAGGATCTCATTTCATCCTCATAGTCATCCTGTGAGGCAGGCATTATTTTTATCCTCATTTGACATACTTGGAAACAGGAAGTCAGAGTGGTTAAATGATTTAACAAGATAATAGGAAGAGATTATTCTAAAGGCCGCTGAAATGCACAGTGGTTTCTCCAAGTTCCTTTTCAGAACTAGAGAGTAATGGCACGGGGAGTGCTGCTGCGTTTCTCAAAGCTCTGTCCATCCCAGTATTCGAGCCAGGAGGGCCGTCTCTATGACTGTTAACAGCTTTCCCCGCCTATTTCTGAAAATTAAGTAAAGTGTCAGCTCAGAGTGTGGGGGTTCCAACAGTGTTTTTCAGGAATTATTTTTAGAGAAAAACTTCCATCTTTAGATCCAGAATGATGTTTAAAGATCAACTCAAGACAACAGTGAGCACATTGGCATCTGGACATGTAAGTCTTCACCATGCAGTGAGATGGGAGGCAGCCTTGGCCTAAGGCCACAGTTTTCGAGACAAGAAAAACTGTGAGCAGACTGGTGCTTTGATCCTCATGTGTGTCCCACGTGTCCCCGCACATGTAGCCTGAATGCACTATGATCTGGGCAGAGGAGCAGGCAGCAGGTGGTGGGATTCAGACTGACTAGCACCTTAGTGACTTGAACTTCACCTTGAGTTCGGGAGTCCTTGAACTTCTCTTGGACTGAAGAAATGATCAGCCAATCAAATGTTTATTGTAAATAAAACTTTAGTGTAATAAACTTTAAGAGACAAATTTGACTCACATAACAAACTGAGTCACAGAACAAGCCACTTCAAGAACTTTTAAGCACCAAAGGTGAAGGTAGTTGTTGCAGAGTACATCACGTGAAATACCAGGCGGGATGAATCACAAGCTGGAATCAAGGTGTTCAGTAGGAGAAGTATCAGCAATCTCAGATAATGCAGATGATACCACTCTAATGGCAGAAAGGGAAGAAGAACTGAAGAGCCTCTTGATGAGGGTCAAAGAGGAGAGTGAAACAGCTGGCTTGAAAGTCATCATTCAGAAACTGAGATCCTGGCATCTGGTCCCATCACTTCATGGAAAATAGAAGGGGAAGAAGTGGAAACAGTGGCATATTTTATTTTCTTGGATTCCAAAATCGCTGTGGACTATGACTGCAGCCACAAAATTAAAAGACACTTGCTCCTTGGAAGAAAAGCTATCACAAAACTAGACAGTGTATTAAAAGGCAAAGCCATCACTTTGCTGACAAAGGTCCACATAGTCAAAGCTATGGTTTTTCCAGTAGTCACATGTGGATATGAAAGTTGGACCATAAAGAAGGCTGAGTGCTGAAGAATTGATGCTTTCAAATTGTGCTGCTGGAGAAGACTCTTGAGAGCCCTCGAACTGCAAGGAGATCAAACCAATCAAGCCTAAAGGAAATCAACCTTGAATATTCTTTGGAAGGACTGATGCTGAAACTGAAGCGCCAATACTTTTTCACTTTGATGTGAAGAGCCAACTCATTGGAGAAGCCCCTAATGCTGGAAAGGATTGAGGGCAGGAGGAGAAGGGGATGACAGAGGATGAGATGGTTGGATGGCATCATCGACTCAATGGACATGAGTCTGAGCAAATTCTGGGAGACAGTGGAGAATAGGAAAGCCTGTGTACTGCAATCCGTGGATCACAAGGAGTCAGATATGACTTAGTGACTGAACAACAACAAAGTTGTTGCTAATTAAACTGAAATCCAACCTATTCACTAAAAGTATACCTGAAGAGATTGCATTTCAGAACACAGTTTGATAATCAAATGTCTGGGAAAGCTTGGGGTTTTCCCCATTAGCACAAGTGATTAAGTTTGCTAAGTAAATATCCATTGTCATCAAAGTACAAAGATGGCATCATACTAGCATGAGGAATAAAATGGGTCATTAGAGGTAGAATGAAATTTTAAACTGATCTTTGTGAATTATAAAACAAACAAAGCAAAAACAAATAGAGTTCAGTGGAAATGAATGGCAGACCACGAAACAGGGCAGAAAAGAAAGCCTCAAAGTGACAAATCAATGCTTCCATCATAAATGCTTTTCTTGCCAGTCCTGTTCAAATTCTGGAACATGAATTGGAGAACAAATAAGTCTTCTCCAAATGCAGACCAGAGAAATGATTAGTTTTCTTTTTTTTTTTTTGTTCGGGTATAGTAATGAATTTACTTTCCTCTTCTTTGTAAAGTCTTGAATAGAACAGTACATAAAAGAAAAAACTTACATTAAACTGATAATAGCTAGCATTCAGTGACCTTTATTGCCAGACAATATTACTTATTTCATAGAGTTACTGCAAGAATTAAATGATTTGATATACATAGAATACCTACCACCATAGTTTATGATTTCCAGTAGTAAGTGCTTCTAAGTATTAGCTGTTATTATCTTTCAATAGTGATAGTGTTGACAAATAGACCACACACTGTGCTAAGCAGTTTGCCGTTGTTCTACTAATTTCATTGATAGTAAACTGAGCCAAGGGAGGTTAAGAAAGTTGCCCAAGATTTCACAATGACATTTATTGTGCACCTACTATGCGCTAGACACACTGCTGATAAACATTTTCGATGCATCATCACATCTAGGCCACACAGCTGCTCTGTGAAATAAATTATATTTTCCTGGTTTTACAAATGAGGAGACGCCTAAGGTCACATAGCCAGTGAGTGATGGAGCAGATATCCAAACGCGAGCAATCTGGTTCCCAGAGTGTGTGCTCAGGACTGCTGTGCACGGTGATCTTCTGGGAGAGAGGTATCAGGACTCACTTCCATCGCCAGGCCCCTTCCTTTTGTCTTATGACCATTCCCAGCAGTGCTCTCCTGCAGTGTTAGAAGGTTGCCTCTTGCTAGGCCCCGTTCTGCAGCCACAATTAATCCATTCTACTCAGAAGTTACAGAGAGAGAGACCCAGACAACCCCTCTTGGCTATGCACCGATGTTGGGACACATGGCAACCTGGCTAGTTTTCTCTAGGAATGGAAACTTTTGTTTTAAGATTTTTTTTTTAATGTAGACCATTCTTAAAGTGTTGATTGAATTTAATACAACATTGCTTCTGTTTTCTGTTTTGGTGTTTGGCTGCAAGGCATATGGAATCTTAGCTCCCCCACAAGGGATTGAACCTGCATTGGAAGGCTAAGTCTTAACCACTAGGCTGCCAGGGAAGTCCCAGAAACTTTTGCTATGAAATTTCCATTTCTTATTTTCAAGTCAGCTACTAACATAACTTAATATATTTTATTTAAGTCTTGTATAGTTAGAAGTCTCAAAGGTTATACACCAAGATGTTAACAGCAGCTAATAAATGTACAGGTAATTTTAATTTTCCTGTTCATAGATTTTTGTGTTTTCCAACTTATATAAATTACATAGTCAGAAAAAATATATTTTATAAAAATACAATCAAAGACTAGATGGTTGTTTCCCAAGAGTCAGGAGGATGGGTTGTACAGCCAAGAGAGCAAGATCACCTTCTGTGAACCCCAGGCAGTATCCCCAGTGGTCCAGGCAGCCCCCAGTCCCTTCCCAGTTCGGTGACTCTGCCATCTGTGATGATTAGTGTGTTTCAAATTATCTTAGCCACAGACTCTTTTTTCCAAACAAAAATATAGAGAAACACAATCTATTTAGCAAATATATATTATGGATTCTTCTTTAAGGGTTAAACTGTGCTGATAGAAATGGAGTTAGAACCCTAGATCCTCACCCGTTAACCCACCATCCCATCTGAAAGCAACTCCCATAGTGCGTCTGGAACCCCTCTGGCTCTGGAAAACACACTTCTCCACTGAACCTGTTGGTCCACCTCATTCTGGAAACTTGAACTCCAGAGGTTGCTCAGAGATGGAGCTCTGTGCGTTTACTATATATTAAGCAAGATAGTGATTTTCTTCGTGTACTCTAAATTTTTCTGCTGATCTCCTTCTTTACATCCAAAATCAATACACAAGGCTAATCCATCTTATAATTGAGTATTCCTGTCTGACCGGAATGATTTATCATCTCCAAGGTGGCTTTCAGCTCGGAAGGGAAAGAGAAAGGTGTGTTTGTTTACACTTCTCTCTGAACTCCCCCGTTCCTACCCAGAGATTAACAAATGCAATGCCCTTTTCTCACCCATCAGGCGGATGGATGGAATGGTCGGCACTTCTGCATTGTGGCCTGAGCCTTCTGCCCCCCAGCTCCTGTGCTGCCCTGTTGCGCTGGTCTCCTTCCGTATGTTCTTGTCTTCTCAGCCTCATTGCTGACAGTTTTCCTTCAGCACTAGTTTCTTTCTGTGGGCTTCTGCTGTCCTCTTGCTTCGCTCTCTAGGCAGCTCATCCGTTTCCAGGGTTCAGTGATCACTGCATTCCGGATAGCGCTTGCGTCAGTATATGCCTTCAGTCTCTCTTACAGGGTCCAGTGTCTTTGCTCCATGTGTAGTCGATATCTCTCCCTTGGGTTCACATTAATTTTTCAAAGTCAACATGCCTAACTCTAGATCATGTTATCACCACTGTTTCCTGCTCTAAAATCTCTATTCTGCCAATGTCAATATTTTCTTTATCACCAAACTTGAAACCTTGAAATTTTACCTTTTATACTCTATAGTCACCAAAAATCTTTTTATTTTACCTTCAAAACTTCTCTGAGATGTGTCTTTGCTCATCAGTCCATGTCATAGAATTTAAGGACACAATGCTTTCTTGTCACTTAGTTGTTAATAAATAAATATTTTCTGAATCTGGGCTTCCCTAGTGTCTCAGTTGGTAAAGAATTGCCCTGCAAAGCAGGAGACCCGGGTTCGATCCCTGGGTCAGGAAGATCCCCTGGAGAAGGAAATGGCATCCCAGTGCTCTTACCTGGAGAATTCCATGGACAGAGGAGCTGGCAGGCTACAGTCCATGGAGTTGCAAAGAGGCAGATAGGACTGTGAGACTCGCTTTCACTTTTACTTTTCAAATCTGGATCTAGTCCAACTATGTCAGAAAAATTCTGAAAGTCATTAACATTCTAAGAAATCTCTGCTTCTTGTCTTCTGTTTCAACCATGTATTTAATACACTGTCAATTTAATAATGAAGACACCAATTTAATAATTCAATACTTCCACATATATAGATACAAAAATCCTCAACAAATACTAGCAAGTAGAATTCAGCAACATATAAAGAGGGTTATACAACATGACTAAGTGGGTTCATCCCAGGAATGTAATGATAGTTTAATAGTTAAAATCGATTAATATAGTATATTGATAGACTAGAGGACAAAAAATATTTAGTAATCTCAGATGCAGAAAAGAACTTTTGGCAAATGTCATACTTTTTCTGGATAGAACACTCAAACTGTCAATAAAAGGAGACCTTACTCAATTTGATAGAGCATCTACAAAAAAAAAACCTATAGCTAGCATCCTACTGAATGGTGAAAGTTTGAGTATTTTACCCTAAGATCAGAAATAAGACAAGGATGTTGGCTTTCACCATTTGTTTCAGCATTAAATAGAGATTCTAACAAGGCAATTGGGTAAGAAAAAGAAATAAGGTATTCAGATTGACACGGGAGAAGTAACACTATCCATATCTGTAAATGACATGAGATTGTATTTAAAAAATCCCAAGGAGTCAACTAAAAGACGACTAGAACTAATAAACAGGTTCTACAAGGTTGCTGGATCATCGAAAAAGCAAGAGAGTTCCAGAAAAACATCTATTTCTGCTTTATTGACAATGCCAAAGCCTTTGACTGTGTGGATCACAATAAACTGGAGAATTCTGAAAGGGATGGGAATACCAGACCACCTGACCTGCCTCTTGAGAAATCTGTATGCAGGTCAGGAAGTAACAGTTAGAACTGGACATGGAACAACAGACTGGTTCCAAATAGGAAAAGGAGTATGTCAAGGCTGCATATTGTCACCCTGTTTATTTAACTTATATGCAGAGTACATCATGAGAAATGCTGGGCTGGATGAAGCACAAGCTGGAATCAAGATCGCTGGGAGAAATATCAATAACCTCAGATATGCAGATGACACCACCCTTATGGCAGAAAGTGAAGAGGAACTAAAGAGCTTCTTGATGAAAGTGAAAGAGGAGAGTGAAAAAGTTGGCTTAAAGCTTAACATTCAGAAAACGAAGACCATGGCATCTGGTCCCATCACTTCATGGGAAATAGATGGGGAAACAGTGGAAACAGTGTCAGACTTTATTTTGGGGGGCTCCAAAATCACTGCAGATGGTGATTGCAGCCATGAAATCAAAAGACGCTTACTCCTTGGAAGGAAAGTTATGACCAACCTAGAGAGCATACTCAAAAGCAGAGACATTACTTTGCCAACAAAGTTCCGTCTAGTCAAGGCTATGGTTTTTCCAGTGGTCATATATGGATGTGAGAGTTGGATTTGAAGAAAGCTGAGTGCCAAAGAATTGATGCTTTTGAACTGTGGTCTTGGAGAAGACTCTTGAGAGTCCCTTGGCCTGCAAGGAGATCCAACCAGTCCATCCTAAAGGAGATCAGTCCTGGGTGTTCATTGGAAGGAATGATGCTGAAGCTGAAACTCCAATACTTTGGCTACCTCATGCAAAGAGTTGACTCATTAGAAAAGACCCAGATGCTGAGAGGGATTGGGAGCAGGAGGAGAAGGAGACGACAGAGGATGAGATGGCTGGATGGCATCACCGACTCGATGGATGAGTTTGGGTGAACTCCGGGAGTTGGTGATGGACAGGGAGGCCTTGTGTGCTGCGATTCATGGGATCGCAAAGAGCCAGACATGACTGAGCGACTGAACTGAACTGAACTGAACTGCACAAGGTTGTGCAGTAGAAGAGCAATGTACACCAATCAGCTGTATTTCTGTACAGTAGCAATGAACAAATCAAACATGAAATTAAGAAAATAGTTCATTTGCAATAGCATTGAAAAGAATGAAACACTTAGGAGTGAATTTAAGAAAAGAAGTACAAAAGCTATATTCTGAAAACTGTAAAGCACTTAAAGAAGACCTAAATAAATGAAAAGATATCCCATGTTCATGGATTAGAAGACAATATATTAAGATGGCAATAATCCCCAAATTGATTTATGAGTTTAATACACTTCCTAACAAAATCCCAGCTGACTCTTGGCAGATTATTGATTAAACTGATCCTCAAATTCATAAAAAAAAAAAAAAAATTTCAAGGGACTCAGAATAACCAAATCAATCTTGGAGAAAAAAACAAAAACACTGAACTACTCATACCTCCTGATTTCAAAACTTACTACAAATAATTACAATAATCAAGATACTGACTTAAGAATGTAGACATATAGATACGTGGAATAGAATTGAGAGTCTGGAAATAAACTCTTACATATACAGTCAACTGATTTTCAACAAGAATGTCAAAAGCATTAATTAGGGAAGTAATAGTCTCTTCAACACATGGTGCTGACACAAGGGATATCCACATGCAAAGAATGAAGCTGGACCCCTCCGTCTCACCACATACAAATATAATTCAAAGTCAGTCAAAGATCTAAACAGAAGTACTAAACTATAAACTCTTAAAAGAGAATATAGATGTAAATCTTCATGACCTTGGATGAAGCAATGATTTCCTAGATATGACACCAAAGCATAAGCAGTACAGTAGACATTAGATAAATTGGGATTCATTAAAATTTAAACCTTTTGTGCCTCAAAAAACACCATCAGGAAAGTGAAAAAGACAATCCATAGAATGGGAGAAAATATTTGGGCCTGATGAGGGACCTGTATCTGGAATATATAAAGAACTCTTACAACTAAATAATGAAAGGATCTGAATATACTTTTCCCAAAAAAAGAGGATATACAAGGGGCCAACAAACACATGAAAAGATGCTCAACTTTATTAGTCATCAAGGAAATGCAAATCCAAGCCATAATGAGATACAACATCATACCCAATAGGCTGTAACAAAAGACAGGCAGTGATAAGTGTTGACAAATACATGGACAAATTGAAACCCTCATACACTACCAGAGGGACATAACATGGTGGATATGTTTTCAAGCAACCTCAGATCCTGTAGTATTGTAGTATTTACTCCTGAAAAAAATCTGGGTATAAGTGGACCCATGCATTTCAAACCCAGATTGTGAAAGGTCAACGCTAATAGCAAAAATAAATAAATAAGTAAAATAACCCAAATTCCTATTAAAGGGGAATGCATAAATAAAATGTGCTGTTTTATGTAACAAAATAGGAAATAATTAAAAGGAGTAAACATACATATACATATACACATCATCTCTGAGCTCTAAAAAACACAGTAGTGGATAAAAAACATGAAGTTGCCAAATAGATATAGCATAACACATACATGTACATTTCTAAAGTGTAGAACTACCATGCATTATTCTCTGACACATGTATCTGTTACTGTATTTTTAAATGGCTAAAAGATGCACTGAAGTCATGATAGCAGCAGCCATTGGGGTAAAGGGTGAAGAGACTGGGATTGAAGATGGAGAAAAGGCATCTGACACTTCATCTTCATTGACTACTTCTCTAATTAAAAGAAGCAGATATAACAAAATGTTAATATTTATTCATTCTGAGTGACAGCGCACAGGGTGTTCATTATATTATTCTTTGTACTTTGCTTTTTGTTTAATTTCTCCCAACAAATAAAACTTAAGGAGATAACAGCATCTTTCATCATTTAGTCTTAGCCTTATTTATTGTTTAGGTATTTTATGTTCCTGTTTGTTTTAAAAGTAAATGTATATAAGTATAGCTGAGATAGCTACATTTCCTTCCTTTGTTTATGTTCACAAAGCGTATTCCTTTTATTTAACATTCTTTGCTATCAAAATGTGGTTTTTATATACAAACTTGTGAGCAGTAGATTATGAGTGCTCACAGTTCTACCACAGTCTGTGTGTTAAGAATGTACTTCCTATGGTATGTATGTGTGTGTGTTCAGTCGTGTCCAACTCCTTGCGACCCCCGGACCATAGCCCGCCAGGCTTCTCTGTGCATGGAATGTACAGTCAAGTGGACATCCTCACACACCTCGATCGCTAGAAGCATCCACTTGTATCGGACCCAGCATAGCCATGAGCAAACAGAAACAAGAGGTCCAAAAGAGTTCCTCTTTGGTGCTGATGATTTGTTGGTGCTGACTGTTAAGACTGAAGGTCTGAAACCGCCGATGTTTATTGGCTCCGTCTGCAGTACGCCTCTCATTGCCACAGTTCTGACAAGAGGATGGGGCTCTGCCTTTTCCACCAGTGACAGAGCTTCCCGCACTAAACTGCACACAGCACAGAAGTCCCGCGCAGGCAGGGTGGAGGGCACTCTCACAGTCCTTTATCACACAAAGGTGAAGCTGGGCAGATGGTGGCGAGCGCGCCTTCACAGACACACCACCCACTGCAGCTCTTAGGCATCGGATGGGGAGTCTGGCAAACTTTGGAGTTACACACCATATTTGAAAAGTAACAGATGAATGTGGACTTAAAGCAGACTAATGATTACAGTTAAGTGCTAAGGTGAGATGTTTAAACATGCACAGGTAAGAGGGGGGGAACCTCCATACCTTACCTTTGGGGATTCACCAGGGTCTTCAACTGGAGTGGAACTCAGGTCTCTCTCGCTGCACCTTATTTGCTCCTCCCCACAAGCCGGAGCAGGAGGAAGTTATCTAAAAGAAGAAACTGGGCGTGCTCAATTTGGACCCTTTTGTCTGTCTAATTTTGGAGCCAGCCTGTCCCTGGGATACATGTCAATACACAAGGGCCAGTTATTAGCACGGCCTCCCTGCCACAGATCTGAAGCTATGTTCTTTTCAACCAGCTTTATCAGTAACAAAGGCCATATGTTTAGCCCCATCCGTCTGGCCTCTTACCCGTCAGTTGGTTCCAAACTCAAGAGAGAAAGAGGGAGCAGGTACTATCAAGTGTCCCCCCCCACCACAACCTGATGATCAATTAATATAAAACCTCAAGAGTATAAATTAATATAACCCATGATATCAATGGGGTGCAGTATAGGTGGCACAGTGATAAAGAATCCGCCTGCCAGTGCAGGAGACACAGGAGACACTGGTTCGATCCCTGGGTCGGGAAGATCCCCTGGAGAAGGTAATGGCAACCCCCTCCAGTGTTCTTGCCTGGAGGATCCCATGGACAGAGGAGCCTGATGAGTTACAGTCCATGGGGTCACAAGGAGTCTGACATGACTGAGCACGCATGACCACATGACATCAACCAATAATATATATATACCAGAATGATCTTATCTGAATAGTTAACTGAGCATTGCTTACTTACTTTTAGATTTCATAAGTGGGGTTAAAAAAATAAATGTACGATTTATTATGGCATGCTTGAATAACTTGAGACAGACTCCATTAAGATGTACATTTTATAATGTATCATATTATCTACATAGGTATACAAGTGTACACAGGTTTATTTAACTCAATCATGCAATAGCAAAAACAAAAGGTACCATAAAAAAGAAACCCTGCACGCTGTCGCGGTACACAGGTCGGCAAATGGCCATCTGGACATTGGCAGAACACAGTGGTTTTAAGGTTGAATTAATGTTCTAATCTCCTTGGGATTTCCTTTATATTTGTGGTGTTTTATGACTGATGTTCCATGTAACTTGAGCTCTGTGTTTATATTTAATAGAAGATTCATTCCTGTGGCAGGATACACATTTACGCTCCAGTGTTGAATAAAAGCTACTGTTCTGCAGGAGGGATATAAAACGTTGATTTATAATGACACGTTCCAATAACAGTGATCTAATTCTTCCAAACCCTCTCCCCAGGTCCTGGGAACAGCATGGCTCTGGCCAAGGATGAGTCTTCCCTTCTGGAATATTCAGCCTTCAACACATCTATCCATGCTGCTATTAGATACCAGAACTGGAAACTGCTCACAGGCTACCCAGGTAGAAGGCTTAGCATCTCCCACCAGAACAGCTGGGAGATTTTCCAAAGAATAGCTGCCTTTCGCAGAACACCATCTCTGGACTGCTGAATGAGAGGGAGGGGTGTAATCTCGTCCTACATTTTTAAACATTAGGAACTAACTGTTGAGGTGGTGGGGGCAGGCGGAGGCTTCCTAGGTGGCAGTAGTGGCAAAGAACCCGCCTGCCAATGCAGAAGATGTAAGAGACGTGGATGCAGTCCCTGGGTTGGGAAGATCTCCTGGAGGAGGGCGTGGCAACCCACTCCAGTATTCTCGCATGGGACTCCCATGGGCAGAGAAGCCTAGCGGGCTACATGGGATCACAAAGAGTCAGACACGACTGAAGCGACCTAGCACACATGCCTGTAGAGGTGGGGGGAGGGGGAGAGGAAGAAACACAGCTCCAGGGCTTCGTGGGAAATAAGGATTTCAGATACACATGGCCGGCAAGCACAATACGTCTAGCTGCCAAAGACAGTCTCTGAAAGAGACATCTTCAACCAAGGGTATAGTGGGGAAAAGGGGTTGCTTCCCCTGAGCACATTCTTTAGAGGTGACATCTTTTAAATATTTTTATGGTGTGTGGTTTGACGGTTAAGACTGTGATGCAATTAAGCAGTGTTTATAATGAGGCCCTTTTTGATGTTTGCAGCAAGACAGTCCTTCATTGTTTGAGAGTGTCCCATATTTGTAAGACATTTTAGCGTCCCTGGCCCGTGACTACTAAATGACAGTTGTACACACCCCAAGCACCGCCCCCAAGTTCACTGTGACAACTAAAAATAACCCCGCTACACACACACGTGCATGCACACACACACAGATATACACACACATGCACACACATATACACTTGTGCATACATACACACTTGTGCATGCACACACACGCATGCACACACATGCCTGCTATTTCCTGGAAGCCCCAGCCCCACTGTGAAGCAGTGAGACATGTTTAGTTAAAGCCCCAGAAGTCAGAGTCTGAGAAAGATCTAGACATAGCATCAAGGGCCATGTTTTTTTTTTAATATGTCCATACCCACAACCCAGCTCAACCTTATCCCCTAGACTCCTTCCTTGAAGATAGATCCTACCTACAATGCTTCTCCTTAAATAAACTGTTGTATTTCTTTGCCAGGCTGTGGTCACTGGTTTCCCCCACCATCTCAGTATAATGTTTCTGTGATACCCTCATCGGACCCACCAGCCAAGACCCTCTGGCTCTTTGACATTGACCAGGACCCCGAAGAAAGGCATGACCTGTCAAGAGAATATCCCCACATCGTCAAGAAGCTCCTTTCCCGTCTGCAGTTCTACCAGAAACACTCCGTGCCTGTGTACTTCCCGGCACAAGACCCCCGCTGTGATCCCAAGGCCACTGGGGCCTGGGGCCCTTGGATGTAGGATTTCCGGCAGCCTGGAGGGCAGCCTGAAAGCCTCTCTGTTTGCAAGCTGGACTCCAGGCCTTCACTCGTGTGATTCTTGTCTCGTCTGTTCTCCCAGCCTGGGTTCTCTGGGCCCTGCTCTTGCTCCTAAACCACCCTGAGTTGTCTAATTTCAACCCTTAGTGCAATTGAGGTGCTGATAAAATCTGAACACTGATGCTGTTGGCTGGGGTATGTGTCCAGAGGAGAGGGTGACTGGGTTCACCCTCCCTTGCCTGATTATCTGCGGGATTGCTGGGAATTTGACTTAAAAGAGGAAGTTACCGAGTCTTGGAGGCTGGAGCAGCTGGTTCTTTTTGCCTCACAAGTCAGATGTTAGATTTCCCTCTGCAATAGCCGGGTTTTATTGGAGTGATTCACGTTTCTTGTAACAAATGAAAGGGTTAGACAGTCGCTAATGGTTCTGTTGGCCACGGGTTCTCCCTGCCTGAGAGATCCTGTTCAGGCATCCCCTGTGAATAACCCGCCTTGGTTCCCCCCTTGCTCATGCATCTCATCACTCACCTCATCACTCATCCTGTCATGGAGCATAAGGCTCGTTTCATTATTAACATGAGTTTGGCAATACGCCTATTCCTTAGTTTGGGGCTTTACGATTAAGAAATGTGTTTTTATCCCCCAGTTTTTCCCAACCGTTGCTCATCTTGTGTGGACTGCCAGCTACCCCCACACCCTCTGTGGTACTTTTTCTGCGCTTTCTTCTGATTCAGGCTTCCTGCGCCTGGGAAGGCCGCTTTGCTTCTGCACTCTGAGCACCACTGGTCTCTGATACGCTGCTGAGGCCTGCCTCCCCTCTGCCCCGGCCCTGAAGCTGGAGCGCTACCCAGAGAGACGGCGAGTCTAGCTCTGTGGGCACGTTCATGGCAGCACTCGGGTCTCTGTCATCTGCTTGGAGATGTTTTTTTCTAGTTGCATGGAGTTTATTCTCATGATTGTGGCTAAGTGTCAAAATATATTTAGTTGCACTGCTCTTCCCTAGAAGTGAGGAGAAACCTTGGGAAAGGATAATACTGTCCTGAGGTGATGCAAGTAGTAGGCAGTTTGAAAAAGGAACTGGCCAGCATGTGGGATACTGGACCTCGATAACACAGAAGAAGGTGTAACCATGGTTCTCTGTTTTCTCAGTTTTACTGCTTGTATTGAGGTTGGGGGAAGAGGATACACAGTTTGATCTTCCAGCTCTTTCTCAGCCCCACCAATGTCCTACTAACATGAACCAGTCCAGATGAGCTTCAAAGAGTGTCAAACTCAGGAAAATGTGGCCAAAATCTGCATACCCTTTTTTTTGCATTAACTCCACTGTTTCATTCAATGCTTATCTCCAATGCCTGGATCAATGCCTGCTGTGTGGAATGCACTCAGTACACCTTTCTAAAAAATAAGTGAGTGAATGAACAAATGAATAAATGAGAAAGTTTCACATCAGGGAAGATGCTAGTTTAATGAGCTGAGTACTGGGCTGAATATAAGTATTTTCCAACCGTCACTTTTCTGTTCTCAGGCTGCCCTCCTGGGGCAGGAGCACAGCGCACATATCTGGGCGGTCTAGGACACCATAGCGAAGTTGTGATGTCTTCCAGAGGGAGAAGGGCAAGAAATATGCCTGCTGCAGGGACTCTTCTGCCAATAGTCCTTAGTTCTCGTCTGCAGAGGACACTGGAAGCTAAAACCACCAAATAATACAATATGGGTCATGGCACAGCCGCCCTTCAGTTCAGCAGCAATATCCTCTGGTGACAACTGGTTTGTGTTAAAATACGATGAATGGAAAGAAACAGTGCTAGAACTAATGACCCCTGTTACCAGCCTGTACCCCACGCCTGGGCTGGCAGGCAGCTGGCCAAAATGCTTCTCACTCACTCCCAAGCCTGTGGCAGATGTTATGAATAACTGAGCCCAGTGTTCCTTCTGGACCCTTCTAACCCCGGGGTGGAGGCACTGTTGATGCTCTGAGATTGGAGGCCGTCACTACACAATAGCTGTTCTCTCCCCCTGCCGTGCTCCCAACAGCTGCTCCCAATCCTAGGTCCTTGATTGCTGGGTACCGTGCGGATGTTCTGCACACGATGGACTCAAAAGGAATCTTAAAGACCAATTTTTTGGTAAAACTTTTACTTGAGATCTTACGTTATCCATAATCCAATGTAAACGTCATTGGGTTTTCTTATTCTGTACAGGAATGTAAACAGATTCACAGGTTGTCACTTGAAGTATTAACGGTGTTTCTTTCTGATTTGGTTTACCTATGGTTTTGTTTATTTAATTTCCTTTTTACTACCTGATTACTCCAGATGTAGGGGACAAAAAATTAAATTTATCTTTGGAAACGTGTCAGCCATGAGTATGGTGTTTCCATTTGGGAGATGGAAGGTTCTGGAACAGATAGTGGTGATCGCTGTACAACGTCATGACGCACTTAGTGCCTCTGAATTGTACTTTAAACGGTTCAAATGACAAATTTTAAGTTGTATAGTTTTTAACCACAATTCCAAAACTGTGTTGGCCTGTTTTGTATCCTGTGAATTTTAACTGAAAAAAGCTGTTAAATAAATATAACAAAAAATATCAGAGCTGAAAAAAAAATGTGTCCATCATTGCCTCCAAAGACACACAATATCCTATTTTATCCTACAAAATTGGAGGAAGGTCAAGAGAGGGTAGGAGTAAATATAAAGTGATAATAAGGGAAAGTATTAGTTTTCTATTGCTGTATAATAAATTACCCCCAAATTTAACAGCTTAAAACAATGAAGATTTGTTATGTTAAACATTATATGAGAGTCAGAAGTTTAGGAGTGGTTTACCTAGGTGGTTCTGGCTCAGGGTCTCTCATGGAATCGTATTCAAGCAGTTGTCCAGGGCAACATTCCTCTGAGGGGATCACAACAATCTGTGGAAAATTCTTGAAGAGGGGAATAACAGACTACCTTACCTGCCGCCTGAAAAACCTGTATGCAGGTCAAGAAGCAACAGCTAGAACCAGATATAGAGCAACAGACTAGTTCAAAATTGGGAAAGGAGTCCGTCAAGACTATATTGTCCCCCTGCTTATTTAACTTCTATTCAGAGTACATCATGCAAAATGCCAGGCTGGATGAATCACAAGCTGGAATCAAGATTTCCAGGAGGAATATCAACAACCTCAGATATGCAGATGACACCACCCTAATGGCAGAAAGCAAAGAGGAACTAAAGAGCCTCTTGATAAGGGTGAAAGAGGAGAGTGAAAAAGCTGGCTTAAAACTCAGCATTCAGAAAACTAAGATCATAGCATCCAATCCCATCACTTCATGGCAAATAGATGGGGGAAAAGTGAAAAAAATGACAGACTTTATTCTCTTGGGCTCCAAAATTACTGCAGATGGTAGCCATGAAATTCAAAGATGCTTGCTCCTTGGAAGAAAAGCTATGACCAACATGCTGCTGCTGCTGCTGCTGCTAAGTCACTTCAGTCATGTCTGACTCTGTGCGACCCCATAAATGGCAGCCCACCAGGCTCCCCCGTCCCTGGGATTCTCCAGGCAAGAATACTAAAGTGGGTTGCCATTTCCTTCTCCAATGCATGAAAGTGAAAAGTGAAAGGGAAGTCGCTCAGTCGTGTCTGACTCTTAGCGACCCCATGGACTGTGGCCCACCAGGCTCCTCCATCCATGGGATTTTCCAGGTGAGAGTACTGGAGTGGGGTGCCATTGCCTTCTCCATATGACCAACATAGACAGCATATTAAAAAGCATAGATATCACTTTGCTGACAAAGGTCCATATAGTCAGAGCTATGTTTCTTCCAGTAGTCATGTATGGATGTGAGAGTTGGATCATATAGAAGGCTGAGCGCTGAAAAATTGATGCTTTCGAACTGCGGTGCTGGAGAAGACTCTTGAGAGTCCCTTGGACAGCAAGGAGATCAAATCAATCAATCCTAAAGGAGATCAACCCTTTAGGATATTCATTTGAAGGAATGATGCTGAAGCTCCAATACTTTGGCCACCTGATGCAAAAAGCTACTCTGATGCTGGAAAAGATTGAAGAAAGGAGGAGAAGGGGATGACAAAGGATGAGATGGTTGGATGGTATCACTGACTCAATGGACAGGAATCTGAGCAAGCTCCAGGAGATGGTGCAGGACAGGGAAGTCTGGTGTGCTGCAGTCCGTGGGGTTGCAAAGAGTTGGACATGACTGAGCAACTAAACAACAGACCTCTGAAGGCTTGCTGGAGTTGGAGAACCCACTTTCAAGATGACTCACTCACAAGGCTCTTGGCTGGAGGCCTCCGTTCCCTGCTCTGTGGGCCTCTCCATGGGCTGAGTTATATCTTCACACGTGGTAGCAAGCTTCCAGCAGAGCCAGAAATCCAAAGAGAGAAAGAGGGAGCTGCAGTACCTTTTATAACCTGGTCTCCAAAAGCATGCACCGTCTCCTCCACCTTTCTTCACTTCCTTAAAAACGAGTCACAAAGTGCAACCCATATACAGAGGAGGAGAATTAGGCTCCGCCTCTTAAAACAAGTGTTAGATTTATGGATACATTTGACACCATTACAGACAACAGAGGATAATGGGCACAGGTAGCTTCCTGGGGAATAAACTGTCTAATCAAGCCCACATGCATTTATCAAATGCTGCTGTTTGAAGAGAAAGAGTAGAAAAATCATCCAGCTTTGCTGTTTTGTGGCAGAATGACCATGGACAACTCATCGAAACTTTTCTGTGCCTCAGTTTTCCCCTGGTGAAATGATGGGTTGGAGTAGATAATCCCTAGCTTCTCTTACACCCCTAGCGTCCAGGACAATGCCTGGCACAGAGGAGATGTTCTATACATGTCGGTTGATTGACTCTCAACTGACTGAATTCTAATGCAAGGGTGAGAAATAGTAGTGATAAAAATTGCCTGAGCCTGTGCTCAGTCTTTGAGAAAAGAACTAATCTGGTGATGGAAGGCAGCTCAGTGCTTTCCTTGTGGGGGAAGGACACTGACTAGGTAGGCAAACCCTGAAACTTTTTAGGAATCAAAAAATTCTCTGTATCTTGATCTAGTGGTCTTTCCATGGGTATGGTGTATCCATGGTGTGCTGCTGCTGCTGCTAAGTCACTTCAGTCGTGTCCGACTCTATGCGATCCATAGACGGCAGCCCACCAGGCTTCCCATCCCTGGGATTCTCCAGGCAAGAACACTGGAGTGGGCTGCCATTTCCTTCTCCAATGCATGAAAGTGAAAAGTGAAAGTGAAGTCACTCAGTCGTGTCGGACTCTAGCGACCCCATGGACTGCAGCCTACCAGGCTCCTCCGTCCATGGGATTTTCTAGGCAAAAGTACTGGAGTGGGGTTCTCCGATCCATGGTGTATCCATACGTAAAAATTCACTGAGGTCTTGTACACTTGATGCACTTTATGGTTTATATGTTACACGTAATTTAAAAGCACTTGATAACAAAAATACCTGCCCTTAGAGCACAAAGCTCACTACCTATGTAGTAAGAATGTACCTGGAACATACAAACATTTGTAAAAAAACAAAAAACAAAAAACCAACATTCTAAATGCTTTGAGGAAATCTAGTATTTGAAGAAGACTTTTGTGAATCCTTTTGAAAATACAAATTTAGGATTTTTTTATTTACAAAACCTGAATACATCCATTTAGGTTTCCTAAACTGACATTTGCTACCCAGGTTTTCCTGAAGTCATGACACCCCGGGACCAGTGCTGGGGGAGGCAGGTAGAGACCAGGAAACGGCACACACTGAGGGTGTGGCTTGGGAATACAAGCTCATCATTGTATTCTGTAGTACCAGGTTATTTCCAGCTCAACAATTCTTAAGAAAATTCCAGCCAATACTAAATGTGTTCAAGTACTAATTATCCTTCCCAATCACCACTTAAGCTTTAAAATCTATTTTTTGTCCAAACTCCTCATCACGCAGAGGAGTTTTCACTTTGGTAAATTGGTTCATTTTCAAGCCGCTGAGAGACCAGTCTGCTCACTCTGTCTTCACCCCTTACTGATCAGGGGAGCACGTGGGTTTGACTGACACAGACGAACCTGCCACACGCCTTTCACCTTTGCCCTGTTTCCGTGGGTGCCACCCACCAGATGACACAAAGCAGGGAAGAGAGCAGGGCGCACGCTGCCCTGGGCCTGTCAGGGCCCTGTGACCACCAGGAACCTGAAGAGAGTTTCATTCCCAAACTAATTCACTCAGGATACCAATAGATGAGCTTAAGATATTTCATGTAATATCCTTTATTATTTTTCTGATAATCATTTTAATCCCTTTAGTGAAGTATAGATGATCTCAGAAGTGTTATCCTAAAGGAGCATAACTCCCCCGCCCCAACTCCAGGTCTCAACAGAGGGGCTAGTGTGCCGTCAATCACATCACGAGGCAGGCACCAGCCTCTTATTCACACCAGGGTCTTGCAGAGCAGAGCAGAGGAGAGGGGATAAACACACATGTGCCACCCCTGCGGGGTGAACAGGACGGATTGTGTTTTTATTTACATTAAATGAATCAAGTCAAAGCTTAGTTGCCCCTGTGCCAGGATGTTGTAGTTCTTGTTGGGCTCATTCACGTCCGCACCGTGATATGTACTGGAGGCTGGGAACAGGGCAGCTGATGGTATCAGGGTGGAGCGGGGGCTCTGAATCAGACCCCACCCCCAGGAAGCTCACCCACTGGGGAGCACAGGCGGGAGCCCAGCAGACAGGAGGAGGACGGGGTCCTGGGCAGGCAGAAGGGAATTGGAGGGGCTCAGAGTCAGAGGCAGTGCTCCTCCGCACCCGGCAAGGGAATTCATTTAACTTTAAATTTGAGCTGCTCGTTTTTGTTCCACTAATGAGAACAGTGAGTTTGCTCTATATAAACTATTTTTACATTTGATTAGAGGAGCCCCTGATCTGTTAGGGAAAGCACTGGTTTGGTATGAAAACATCATTTTGGGGGCTACACAAGAGGGCATCTGGTTTTTCCTGGTTCTTAAGCCAGAGCTTGAGTGAAAAGCTTTGGACTTAAATGCATGCAAGTGATGGACATATGCAGCCTCCACATCCAGGAGGAGACGGGTCCTTCGCGGTGGGACCTGCCTGTGTTCTATCACCGAGGCCCAAAGGTACTCCTTCCCTGCAAAGACATGGCTCCCCGGGCAGCCAGAGCCAGGAGGACACACACAGTGCCTTAACGTCCCCACCAGATCTCTGTGGCCCCCATAGGCCCTTTCACTGCTGAATGTCTTAGCATGCTGCTGCTGCTGCCGCTGTTTCGTCACTTGGTCATGTCCAAATCTTTGTGGCCCCATGGACTGTGGCCTGCCAGGCTCCTCTGTACATGGGATTTCCCAGGCAATAATACTGGAGTGGGTTGCCATTCCCTTCTCCAGGGGTCTTCCCAACACAGGGATCAAACCTGCATCTCCTGCTTGGCAAGCAGATTCTTTACCACTGAGCCACCTGGAAATACATGTCTTAACATGGTGATTTTCCTTAAATTCACAGATCTTTATTAGAATAAATAATTTAAAGGGATTTTTTTTTTAACCACTGGGGTAAGGGGGAAACTAATGCAATGGGTTGTCATAAAAATACAATAATGCTCTTAATAAATAAACACAGTAAGTACTCAGTAAATAAATAAATTGCTCTTAAATTAGCTCTCAGAACTGCTCCTGGACTGGAAAGAAAGAGTACTGAAGAGTTAATAACTTTTGTAGTAAATGCTTTAATGTCACCAGTGCCAGGGCTGTGACTTTGGCAACCCTGGCCTGGAGACAAGGAAACTCCCCGAGGGCAGGCCTGCTGGTTCCCTGTGTGCCCAGGCCCCACAGGGGTGCTGGGTGACGCTCCACCTGACTGGTAACTACTGGTCCTCTCCGCCTGCCATTTCCTCCAAGAAGAATCACAGCTGCACTCTACTTCTCACAGTTTGTTTTGCTCGTGTGCCTGGAGACCCCAAAGCAAGGGAAGCATTCACAACGAGATAAATGTATAAACACAAGAAGAAACCAACATACACATCCTCTGCAGGACAGTTGGGAAATCACACAGGATCCAACCAAAGGAAGAAGCCAGGAAAGTCAATAAACAAGTTGGAGGAGATGCAACGTACAGAGATGAAATGTTTAGAAGAAATAAACACTGAGAGGAGGAAAAAAGAGGCAACATGGAAGGTCTTGAGTTAAAAAGTTCCCTGAGCCTCTATCTCCAGGATTCTATCTGAGGTCCCAGGGATCAGAAAGTCACCCTCCCAGGAGACTCTGTGCCACGAATGCCTCGAAATTTCTCCTCTCTGCCTCACAGCCCTCTCTCATCCACTCGGTGCCCACATGGGCCTTGTTCTGGGTCGTGTAATTTTCAGGGATGCCATGTTTTGCTAATTATTGAGGCAAGGCAAGGAATCAACCTTCCTTGAGGACACGCTATATGCCAGACACGGTTTGACTTTTTACAATGGCTACCAAATTGCTCTCAGTAATATCTCATCATGAGATAAATGGTCTTACCATTTTAGAAAGAATTTTGCATAAAGTCCCACAGCCAGTAGAGTTGAAAGTGAAATCGAGTTTGCTCTTAAAAAGCCCCTACCCCTCTACTCTGTCTCTCTGTAACCTCTAGTCCCCAGATTCCTTCCCTTCCCTGTGTCCTGTGCCTTTAAGGATCATTTGCAGGGAGTCCGTTCTGACTATTTAGGGCTGAGGAGCCTCAGGTGAGTGACACTCAAAACTAGAGTCAGAAGGTCGGCTCGGCACAGCGCTGGGATGTGTGGAGGTCAGAGAAGCCTGTGAAGAGACAGGTACGGCAGTTCAGCAAGAGCTATGAGAGTCAGAGGGTAAGAAGCTAACGGGAAGCTTAGAATATAAAACACATTTGAAAGGAGTTGGAATTCCTCAGCCTGGAGAGGAAGTTTATTCATGTTTTTTCATATATTTCGTAGGAAAATCGCCTTCCCCCATGCAGGTCTCTGCGGCTGGTGACCATCTTCCCAGTGAACGCACAGACAGAACCCACAGCACAGTGCCCGGGGGAGTAGAGGAGACGGACAGGTGGGTTCTCAAAACACACTGAAGCTTCTCTTGAGGGTGCTGGCTGGAACGTGGAATTGAACATCTTGTCTTGTTCTGTGACCAGGACTTGTTTCTGGTCAACTGGTATCTAGTTACAATCAGGTACCATCTTGCTGAATGCTGGAAAGGGATGTGGTTCTCACTAGCCGCCCTGAATACTGCCTTTTAAATAATGTCAGTAGGACCCCATTCCCCCTCTGTGTTTAGGGCTCTGAGATGAAGCATAACAAACACTTGGGATACAGATATTCTGTAAAGTTCTGTTTGTAATGATTTCTCTTTGGGGTTTGGGATGAAAGAAGCTGATGCAGAGGTTAGCCTGTGTATGTGGACTTTCTTATGAGGAATATTGCTTTATGAGGATCTCGCCTTAAAAAGAGGAATGCAAATAATGACTACGGTTCAGATGGTATATTTTGGTTTAAATTGTTACATAGAGAGCTCTGTGTTGGTCAGCAGGACCTGGTTAGAGAAATGCTTTGATTTCTGTAGTTAATTAAACATTGTTGCCTTAAGTCAAAAGTTAAGTGGCTGAGCTGTAGTAAATTATGCTCCCAACTCCTCTTATCGGCTGGGACGGACAGACGTTCGTGAGAGGTCGTTCCCTGCTTCTTACACAGCGGTGGGGGGTGTCTCCCCTGAAGGCAGGGTCGGGTCTGATGCTGAAGGAGGGCTGGACTGCTGCGGGGCTGCTGCGGGCTTTCAGGTCAAGTCATCGCACTGACCACCCCTGTGCACAGCCACCCTGTCACCGCGCAGAGCCGAGTCAGGGTGTACTTAGAGCGCCGGACGAGGGGGAGGGCGCTCTTGAGACAGGATGGCAGGGTGCAGTGAGCAGAGGTGCCAGCACCCTCTCTTCCTTTGTCACTGATGTTTTACACAGAACACCAGTAGTGACTAGAGCTTGACCTCTTCCTAGTACTTACTACCGAATGATTTCAGAATTCTCGCTGCTTTGACAGGCTTTAGAGTGGTTCATTGTTTTGTCTTTCTTTCAGTACCAGAAGATTGAACTTTCTCATATATTTATTGGTTCCTAGGGCTCTTTTTTGAGTGGCCTGATCTGGTCCCCCCCTCTGCCCGCTCCAATTTCCCTGGCCCTGTCATGGGGACAGAGAGGGGGGACTGGGGTGAACAGTAGCTCTAGCTGAGGTTCGTGCAAGGCAAAGGCAGCCTTTGGACCTGAACCATCATCTCAGCTGAAGCTGCCAGTCCTCCCGTTTCTAGGTGGTGCATTTCAAGTGGTCCTTGCTTTATCCTCTGTCTTTGGAACCATGTCAGGAGGCAGGTAAAAGAGGAGGAGAGGGGCGGGCAAGAGCCTTTTCCTTTCTCATGGACAGAGCCAAACTGAGACTTCTGAGCCCCCTGGGAGGGCTAATAATTTGGTGCTCTTTAAAGTGATGTTCTTTCAATATTGGAATATTAATATTGGGATCGGAGCACTGAGGGAAGGGGCAGGGGGGAGCTGGAGAGGCAGGGTCACTGGCAGCTGCTCAGTCATGTCCCCTGTGACCCCAAACTCAGCAAGTCCAGCCCCAGTGGCATACCCCTCTTGGCAAAAGCAAAGCCCTACAGGTGACTGGCTCACCCTTCTCAGAGGCAGTTTAGCAACCCTTGGCTTTTTATAAAGCATATCGCTTGGGGTGATCTCACCCCCCGAGGGCCATAGCCCACCCAACCCCACACAGAAGCAGATTCTGGCGACCACACCTGTCTCCCTGGCGACCATGCTTTCATACCTTCGGACCCTCACCCAGGGGCTGGTCCATCCCTGAGTCTGGAGTTACTCTGCACGGGAGCCCCGAAGCCCCTTTGCTCCAAGCCAGCCTCAGCGGAGGAGGCCATTGCTCTCTGGATAAACAACTTATTATAACTGAAAACTCTCATTCCACTTTTAGCCTCTCCCTTTCCAGTATGAATAACCCCAGTGCCTTTCATCTGACTCTGCACTTCGGTCAGCTCTTCCAACCTGCCGGCACGCCCATGATTCCAGGCTTGACCTGGGCTGGCCTCCTGTCATAGTTCCCTCCCTCCTCTCTCTGCTCTTTGCTGGACTAGCTCATCTTTCAAGTGTAAACTTAAAGGTTTCTTTCCCTGGGAAGGTGTCCCTCTAGCCCTGCTGCACTGGAACTCTGTTCCGGACATGCCCCTCTCCTGTAAAAGAGAATGTCACACTTACTGCTATTCGTGTATAAATGTCTGTCTTCCCCACCAGACGGAAGTTTCCTGTCTGGTTTGTTTCATGGAACATCTTTGTGTTATCTAGCATGCTTGGCATTTAGACAGGACTCATTGAATGAATGTTCCGTTTGTTGAATTCAAAGGACATACCTTCTGATTTCAGGATGACCCTGCAGTCCCTGACTTCAAAGCATGGCCCCCGTCCCCACCCCTCCCACCAACCTGCAGACCATGTTTACTCAGCCCAATGGCAGCCTCGCCCCATCGCCTGCTCCGGGGAAGCATGTGTCTGCAGCCTTGGCTATCTTCAAAGGGTTTTGTTTGGATCAGCTGGAAGGACTTCAGCACCTTCATCAAATCCGGGTGAACATTACATTGTCCAGACTCCTCAGGCAGGTTTTGTTTACCCTGGGATCGCCTCCAAGATATCAGCTGATGGCTTCCAATTCTTTTTATGGTCTCACATTTGGACAGACTCAGATTTTCCTCCTTCATCTTCCAAAGCTTCCCTAAGATTTTCTCCCTTCGTTTGTTCAAGCGTTTTTGTAAATGCTTTTCCCCACATGACTTTCCCTGCAGACCGCTGGCTACGTAGCTTCCACCTAGTGCTGAGAAGTCCTGCTATGGCAGGGACTAGCTGCAAAGGGCAGGTGGCATGTTTTCTGATGCTCCCTAGTTATCCATCCATCTTTTCCCCTTTCACAGTGTGGAAGTTGGTGGGTTTTTTGGTGCAGACATAGTGGAGGTAAACTAATGGTTTCCTGAAGGAAAGTGGAGTGGGAAATTTATTTTTAAGGTGGGGGTTGCGGTTAACAGAGATCCAAGTTCAGTCACCAAGTGCAGACTAGGATAGCCTGAACCTCAGGGAAAAGTGTTGACACACATATACTTAGGGGACTTCCCTGGAGGTCTAGTGGTTAAGACCCTGTGCTTCAGAAGGACACAGGTTCAATCCCTGGTCAGGTAACTAAGATTTTGCATGCTACTGGAAAACCACATACACACACATGTATTTAAAATACACACGTACATTTGATGGGCACCTACTGTGTCTAGCATGGCTGGTAATGAAGATACATAAGCCATGGTCTTCACCCTCAAGAAGCCTACAGTCTGTTAAGACAATGACAGTGGAGAATGGTGAGTGCCGGGTAAAGGTGGGGGGGGGGAGGAGTCAAAGACAGGGAGAGTAGAACCATTTGGGTTGCATGCATGTCCCCTGACATGTGGCAATGGGACCTAGAAAGCCAGTTTTAAAAAGCCTCAAATCCCTGGGGCCCAAGGTCACAGGTGTCTTCCTGGTCATTGAGATTGATTGGATAGTCTCATATTTTTCTCCCAGCTGGACTCAAACCAAGAGTCAGAAAACCAGCCCCACACAATACCCCTGCCTCACATATTGATTACCTATTGCTGTGTAAGAAATTACTACAAAATTACATATAGAGAAAAAAATACTTACTATGTTAATACAAAGAATGTTGCCTGTCATCCACTTTTATAAAGATCAAGTCATTAGCCACTACAATTGCTGATTGACAGTGTATACCATGAAAGAAATGCAGGATGAGGCACTTTGTGCTTTGGGGGAAAAGGCCCCTGAGAAAGCTAGATATGTCTCAGGAAAACTTGTTTTGTGAACCTGGATTCTTGCATCTTCCCATACTTAGAAAAGCATTGAAATCATTAACTGAGGTAACTCATTAGTAGCATCTGCTGAGATGTCTTCTTGATTGCATGTGCCCCTCAGCCAAAATCACAGATAGACTGACCTTCCCCCGCTTCAGAGCAGCTCCTCAGAGCTATTGCAGAGGCCATCTCCCAGGCTCTCATCCTCAGAAAGACTCAATTCACAGCTCTGACACGTTTTTAAAATGGAGTATGGTTGCTTTCCAAGGTTGCGTTAGTTCCTGCTGTACAACAAAGTTAATCGGCCACGTATATACATGTATCCCCTTGTCCTTGGATTTCTTTCCCGTTTAGGTCACCACCGAGCGTTGAGTAGAGTTCCCTGTGCTGTGCAGTTGCCTATTTTACACATAGTATACGCGTGCACACTAAGTCGCTTCAGTCATGTCAGCTCTTTGCAACCCTATGGACTGTAGCCCGCCAGGCTCCTCTGTCCGTGGGGATTTTCCAGGCAAGGATACCTGAGTGGGTTGCCATGCCCTCCTCCAGGGGATCTTCTTGACTCAGGGATCAAACCCACGTCTCTTGTGTCGCCTGCATTGGCTGGCAGGGTCTTTACCACTAGCACTCCCTGGGAAGCCCAGTAGAGTATGTATATGCCAATCCTAACCTCCTAGCCCATCCCAACCATCCCGCTCCTTGGCATCCATATCACAGCTCTTACATCGCTTCTTTCCATAGTCAACAATCCCCTCCCATTTCTGAGGGTCAGGAATCTGGGTGCATCTTGCCTGGGTGTCCCTGGCCAAGGTTTCTCATGGGGTGCCCATCTTAATGAAGACGTGATTGAGTTGGGGAAGGAGAGTGGCAGGATTCAAGGGAGAGCTGAGGACCCATTATAGAAGCCATAATCTTTTATCACCTACTTTATCTGAAGTGACATCCATTACTTCTGCCACGTTCTGTGTGTTAGAAGTGAGTCACTAAATTCGGTCCATTCTCAAAGGGTGTGGTGCCAGGGGCAGGGACCCCTGGGGGCTGCCTTCGAGGCTGCCCACTGTGCCCTCTCCAGCCCTGTTCTCCCTTTCTCATTGCCACTCCAGGTTGTGGTGTGCTTATAAAAAGGACTGGTGAGTGCATCCCTCTTTTCTCTGTGTCGCCAAGAGTGGGGAATGGCCTTGTATCATGGCAGCGTGTCAGGCTGGATGTTCTGCTTGTACAGATGGGGGACCCAGAAGCCTTGGTGGGACTGGCAAAGCCTCCCTCACAAGAGGCCAACTACTGAATGGGAGGTGGTAAGTTTAGGAAGAGGTTGTTTCTGAATACGTTTGGCTAGAGGACAGCCATTTTTCAAATTATGACTTAACACCCCGATCTGTCCCTTGATGCGGCTAAGTCATCTACCATCTTATAAAGATGCTTGCAGTTGCCTCGAAGGCACAGGACTGAAGAGCTGACTTGCAGAAGGGTTTGGTTTCTTGTGCCATCTCAGGACTAAGCCTTTCCCATGTGGTCACAGAGGCCAGACTGGCCTTGCTACCTTTCCCACCTTCCCTTTCAGACCTTGCAAGCCCTTCCTGGCTCTGTGACTCGGCATAGTCACTCTAGTACCCAGTCATCCTTGTCTCCTATGAGTTCTCTACCAGCTCCAGTCCATCCTTGTCACCATCTTGGCTGAGAAGCACTTAAGTTACAACTAATTCATGGGGGCAGGCAGAGGCGCTTGCTTAGCCCAGGGTTTGGTCTTTAAGCTCCATAGTTATAAGGTGCCATAGGGAACAACAGTTGTTATAACACAATGGTGACTAATGAACTTACCCACCACTCTTAAAAGGTGTCATGCAAATACCTCAACCCTAATTAAACCAGCCTGCTTACTACGCAGCCGCCTCCTCCTCTTAGTAATCCTCCAGCTGATTTCCAGTGTGCAAAAAATGCCAAATAAGATGCAGATCAAATTCACTTTCCTGAAGTTGGAGGGTAAACCCACTAACAAAGGAGCTGGCAGAACTGGAGCCCATTAACAGCGGAGGGAAAATTGACAAGGATGCTGACATAGACTCTTCAAAAGAAGATGATTTGAATATCAAAGACGGGAGAAAGGCCCTAGGAAACTGATGAAACTCTGAAATGTTTTTGCAAAAATATTCCTCTTTATCTTCCTGTCATTGAATTTAAAATGGAAGACATACTGCGTTATATAATTTTATCAAACAGTTCATGCCCAAGAAACACAACTCACTCTTTTGGTTAGTCTAAGAATTAGTGCACAACTACACAACTATATTTTATGAAATAGATCACGTTTTTGTAATTTTTGGTTTTGTTCAAAGATGAAGTTCTAATCAAACCCATCTCCTTTACTAGTTACTGTGACCTTTTAGATAAGGTCAGTGTGAGCAGTGATACGTGGCGGAAGGCAGAAAAGAAGAAAAAGGCATATTTTAAGCAGAGGCAACAGCTAACAGGATGTGGAATTGAGCTTTTCCTGTTGTCTCAGGTGTTGGCTAGAGCTTCAAAGGTGAAGTCAATGTGCGATAAGAATCCCCACATCTAAAAAAGGTGCTAAGGATATCCCGCAGGACTTGTGAAGAGAAGGCTAGAGGTTCCTAAGAAGGAGTTCTTTGTCAGAGGAGCAAGCTATGTTTTTCCCTTCCCTCCCCATGGGGAAGGGGATCCAGCCACCCAAATCAAGCAAAGTGGGGAGTCAAGGGAACCTCAGGTTTAGGGGTGTTTTGTAAGAAAGGGAGACAAACTTGCCTCTTCATTTCAGAGAAGCTTGCTGAGTGGTGAAACACAGCAACCTGCAGAGTATTAATACTGCTGTCAGAGGGGAGGGTGCTCAGGGTGGTGGGAGAGCTTGCCATGTGTCTCCTGGTGTTTGAGGTATGAAGACTGAAAAGCAGGAGGCTAGCTGGAGCTGGGTGACAGGGTCATCCCCTCACCTTCACGGCTGTAGGGATAGCAAGATGAGTCTTTGCCCTTTGAAAGGCTAAAAGTAGAGGAATCCCATGCTTGCTTTAGTAATTAGAGGGCTACCGTCCAGGGAAGGGGGTGGGGGATTGAGCAGAGAGAGACTGAGAGATCAGCTGGAGAATGCAGTGTGGCATGTCTCCACAGGGGCAGTGGGAGAAGGTATCTCGGAAGTCCCATTCATATGCCCTATGGAAGAGCTGGACTGAGGATGAAGGGACTCCAGACCCTCACACAAAGGCCACACACAGCGCACACGTTAAACATGATGACCTCTGTCTCTTTGCTCTCATCTTCCCTCATCTGTTCAGTGCTAGAGGATCCCAAAGCAGGAGGGAGGGGGAGAGAGAAGGATGAAGGAACAAGCCATGCGCCCATCCCCACTAGAGTCTTTTTAAAAATTTTTATTGATTATTTTTGACTGCATAAGGTCTTCACTGTTGCATGCAGGCTTTCTCTAGCTGTGGTGAGTGGGGACTACTCCCTCGTTGAGGTGCAAGGGCTTTTTATTGTGGTAGCTTCTCCTGTTGAGGCACTTGGGCTCAGTTGCCTGGAGGCATGTGGAATCTTCCCAGACCAGAGATTGAACCATTGTCCCCTGCATTGACAGGCAGACTCCCAACCAGTGGACCACCAGGGAAGTTCCTGACTGCAGTGTCTTAACCCCCATGTCAGACCCTAGCCAGAGGGAGGGAAAGTGAAAGTCGCTCAGTCCTTCTTTGCAACCCCATGGAATTCCCCAGGCCAGAAGACCGGAGTGGGTAAACTTTCCCTCTTTTCCCAATGCAGGGATCAAACCCAGGTCTCCTGCATTGCGGGCAGGTTCTTTACCAGCTGAACCACAAGGGAAGCCCAAGAATACTGGAGTGGGTAGCCTATCCCTTCTCTAGCAGATCTTCCCGACCCAGGAATCAAACCAGGGTCTCCTGCATTGCAGGCAGCTTCTTTACCAACTGAGCTATCAGGGAAGCCCAAAGAGGGAAGGAAGAAATGGTAAGTTGGAGGTGAGACTCAAGTTTGAGTATTTATCAGTGCTTTTAAGATCCTAAATTGGAACTGTTACGGTATCTGAAAGTGACTGAAGTTTTGAGATCCACCTAGAGAAATCGCCAAAAAACAAGGAAGTAGACACAGAGCTCGTTTAAGGAGGAAAAAAAAACACACAAAAAACTGATGATGTGTTTGAGGAAAAGTAATATTCCAGTTTGCAACAGGGAAGTTTTTCTATTTCACTAATGTACTTATTCCTGGAATTTCATACCCAAGACAGCACTCCTGCCTTGAAACTACACACTGTCTGGCGGGAAAACTGGAAAGAAAGCAAATGGTTACAACACATGTCTTATGGGAAAGTGCAGGGCACTATGTGAGCACAGAGGAGGGCCGCTAACCCGATCCTGGGGCTAGGCAAGGTTTTTAATGAGGTGACATCCTGGCTTTACAGAAAAGAAAGAGCTGAGCAGCAAAAGCGGAGGAGACCGGGGCGTGAAGAGAGATAGGCAGGGATGGGGAAGTGTTGAGGAGTTGACTTGTAGTCGTGTTGGTCATGTGTCAACTGAGACAAAGAACGCACAACCTAAAAATTGAGAATTACATAAGGCAGACTTTAACCTGGGAGGCAGCCTCTCAGAGAGCTCCGAGGGACTCCTCCAAAGAGATGAGGGAGCAGCCAAAACATAGAGAACTTTACAAACAAGCACACCAAAAACAAGAATCAAATGCTTACTGATAATGAAAGAAAAACTGAATATCCGAAGGAAATGAATTTAGCACTTTTCTGTATGTATACGGGAAGATGCAGGAGTCTGGGCTCTTTGAAATCATTCCTTTGGTATGCACCATAGCCATCTAGGCCAGTATCCTGCTTTTCTCCATGGTGAATCCCCCAAGGGTGCACAGCTGGGGGTGACTGATCTGTTTACTGACACAGCAGGCAACATTTCTCACCCATGTGAGTGAATATGGAGCCCTGCCTGTGGACTACAGATGGTGATTTGGCAACATCAACCGAAAGCAGAGTTTGGAGTCCTGTGGGTGGATCACATGCCCCTGAACAAGCCCTTGATTCTAGATTCTAATGAGGTGGATGAAACTGCAGCCTATTATACAGAGTGAAGTAAGCCAGAAAGAAAAACACCAATACAGTATACTAACACATATATATGGAATTTAGAAAGATGGTAACAATAACCCTGTGTACGAGACAGCAAAAGAGACACTGATGTATAGAACAGTCTTATGGACTCTGGGGGGGAGGGAGAGGGTGGGAAGATTTGGGAGAATGGCATTGAAGCATGTATAATATCATGTATGAAACGAGTCGCCAGTCCAGGTTTGATGCACGATACTGGATGCTTGGGGCTGGTGCACTGGAACGACCCAGAGGGATGGTATGGGGAGGGAGGAGGAGGGAGGGAGGGAAGAGGGAGGTGGGAGGAGGGTTCAGGATGGGGAACACATGTATACCTGTGGCAGATTCATTTTGATATATGGCAAAACCAATACAATATTGTAAAGTTAAATAAAATAAAATTTAAAAAAAAAGAAAGAAAAGGCTGTGGATACAAGTTGGTCACATTGGGGTGCACGCGAGAATGTCTGCCCCCAGAACCTCAGCACCTCAATCCTGTTCTAGGACTCTGGGGCAGGTAGGGACCTGAAGGCTGTAGATGAACAGGTGAATCCCCCACAGAATGATGTTCGAGGGCTTTAGCCCTTGACCTCAAAAAGAGGAGCCCTAGCCCTAGTGACCTGCTGCTGCTGCTAACCACTTCAGTCGTGTCCGATGCTGTGAGACCCCGTAGACGGCAGCCCACCAGGCTCCCCCGTCCCTGGGATCCTCCAGGCAAGAACACTAGAGTGGGTTGCCATTTCCTTCTCCAATGTATGAAAGTGAAAAGTGAAAGTGAAGTCGCTCAGTCGTGTCCAACTCTTTGCGACCCCCTGGACTGCAGCCTACCAGGCTCCTCCGTCCATGGGATTTTCCAGGCAAGAGTACTGGAGTGGGGTGCCATTGCCTTCTCCGAGCCCTAGTGACCTGGGCTTAAGTAATACAGCCACACAGACTCTCTGGACCATGGTAGGCAGTTTTAAGGTTTAGATCCAACAGACTGAGCAGATGCAAGTCTTCATTCTGTCTTATCCCTTTCAGAGAGAGGCGAGGTGAACCCTAGAAAAGGCACGGCAGAAAAGATAAGGAAACAGAGGTTTATTCTGGTGCCTGGAGCATCGCCGATGGAAACAGAGCCTTTAGGGTATGTGTTTTCCCAGCAGCAGGTGGCCCCTGGCTGACGCATTACCCAGATATTCAGAAAGATAACCCTAAGGGGAGTCCAAGAGAAAGAAGGCACCAACTCCAAAGTGTGGGGCTCAAGAAAGGGTCTTGACTGTCATGTAACCATGTGCCAAACAGTTTCCCCGTAAGAGTTAAAGAACTCCCAAGAGGGATCCCCAGTGTTTTGAGGAATGAACAGAGGAAGAAAAATGGGACCTGATGGGGTGGGGAATGAAGCAACAGGAGGGTGTGTTCCCATAGAAGTTGAGGGAAAGAGTTTAGAAAGTTGATGGATAGAAGAGTAGAAAAGTACCCATTGGATTTGGTGGTGTGGGGTGGTAGGCCACTGAGACAAAACCTGATCTAGGCCAGTGATGGATTCAGGAGCCCAAAGGCCCTGAGCTCAGGTCTGAAGGAGATGTAAGGAGCTAGAGGGAAGGGGAAGCCCTTTCCTGAAGGCTGCCTATGAAGAAAAGGCACTGGTGTGAGAGACAAGTGCGCATAAGACAGCAATGGCATGAAGGAGGGTTTTCTCTTTGGGAAATCTGAGAGCCCCTTTGAATGATGACGGGGAAACAGGAAGGAAAGGTTGAAGAGGTGAAGAAATGAGTCATGACTGATAAAACCAGCACTCAGGAAGCAGGGAGGGAGGGATCTAGAAGAGAACGGATAATTAGTCCTAGATAACGACAGGGACAGTCTCTGTCTAAGCTAGGGGAAGGGCAAAGGGCAGAGGAGATGGGGTGAGTATAGATAAATGATAACTGGAGGGGCAGAAAGGTTGGTGTTTGTTTGCTTCCCTGGTGGTGAATAACATATCAATGAAAGCACTTAATGCTTTCAAAATATTTGTAAAAATATTTCATTTAATCCTCCCTACAAACCAAACAAGTCCTCTGGTTGGTTCCAAATCTCGGTACACTCCCCAGGGGCTCTATTACTCTTGGCTCTGGCTTGGTGCTGTCTCCTCCTTCATGGCGAGAACTCGCTCAGATTAATCCAACAATGTGGGGAAACCCAAACATTGGCCCTCTTACAGCTGCTGCCATTGAGGGAATCCAAACAACAACGGGTTCGTTCCTACCTTGCCTCTGGGCCACAAATTTCTTGCCATTCAGTGGCAACCAGCACCAGCATGTGGGTGAGCCAGCAGGCAGTTGATGTTCTGACCTGTTGCAAAAAAAAAAAAAAAGCCTTGACAAAATCCAGATCTGTATTAGATGCATGGTGCTACCTCTTGGCTATAGTCAAGGAATATCCCCTGACTTAATGGGAGTTAAGAGATGAGGTCTTAACTTGAAATGAGTTGGACTGAGGACGCCTTGATCAGTTACCCACTTCACTTCCTTATAGCCTGTCAATACTCAAAGAACCGGAGGCGGTAGCCATGCTCCATCAGTCTTGCAGATTCCAAGCGGTTGTTAGACCCACGGTCTTGCTCCTGGACTTTCTCCCATTCTCAGGCAGCACCGTTTCAACCATTTCTGCAGTCCCCTAGATATTCATGATGGGAAAGAGGGGAGAGGAGCAAGGTGAAAATTGCAAAGCCGGTGAAAGGCCGAGAATTGCGTTGGATCAGAAGAGCGTCCCTGTGGCTATCAAGTCAGGTGACATCCATCTGCTTTTGTGCCAGTGTTTTGTAGGCTACTCTGAAAGAGAAATTTGAAAATGTTTTGAGCCATACTGGCATCATTTGACTAAAAAGTCACTTTTAAGAGCAACATTATTGGCATATACAGACATGTATTTGGGTGTAGTTGTTATTTAATTGCTAAGTTGTAACTGACTCTCTCCTGGCCCCCTGGACTGTAACCAGCCAGGCTCCTTTGTGCCTGGAATTTCTCAGGCAAGAATGCTGGAGTGCGTTGCCGCTTCCTCCTCCAGGGGATCTTCCCAACCCAGGGATCAAACATGAGTCTCCTGTATTGCAGGCAGATTCTTTTACCACCGAGCCACCAGGGAAGCCCCACATTTGGGTTACACATTCTGATACATTTGTTAAGAAAGTTCATTATTTTATGGTCATACTTTATGCAGTCTATCAAGCAGTTTATCTGACTGTTAAAAATGAAGCTCTTCCAGCTGAGATGGAAAGATTTAATGTGGATTCAGTCTTCAACTTTGTGCCAAGTATCTTTAAACTTTCCAGTCCAGAAGAAGATTGAGGCTTTTTGACATTATGAATCAACAGTGTGGTTAAAGGTCATAGGTTTAAATAATCTGACACAATGTAGCTCTGATTTGTACATTCAAGAGGCAGATCCTTTTGACCCCAGAGCATGGGTGAAACTGCTAATCCTGATATGGAAGCTCCAGAAAGCAAAATCACTTTGTTTTAAGGTGGCTGTTTGCCTGGGTGCTGTGCTTTAATGTAAACCAAGCAGGTTCACCATGCACTAACCAGGCGAGCAATGAAAACAAGCTGGGGCATTACACCTGCTTAGGGAAGCCGACCTGGTGACCCAGGGCAAGCGGCACAGGAGATCTTCTGGGCCTTCCCGCATCACCTCCTACCCTTCCTTTCACTTCCATCCATTTCGGCAGCCAACTCAGCGGTCTTCCTGCACTCTTTCCAGGCGCCGTGTTAAGTGCACTGGACCCAGACTTGGGCTCCTCCAGGCCTGGCCCTTGGCACGGTCCCCGCAGGGTGGACACACTGCCTCTGGTCCTCCTACTCTTGGCTGTTTCAGGGACCACCTCTCAGTACCTCCACTGGACAAGGCCCAGTCTCTCTGGAAAATAGCCAATAACTGCAGTAGTCTGTAACTCCTGCCCTGTGCAGCAGGTGGGTGTGGCAGAGAGCCAACAAAACACATTTCTCCAAAAATGTTGAGATCCTCAGTTTTTAAGTAGATGTCTCTCCAAAGAGGCCCTTTTGCATGCTATTGTGTGGCCGGAGCAGTGCCTGTGTTCCCTGACTTTTGCACTAAAAACCCACATAGGCCCACTTTACATTTATTAAGCTCCTGATACACGCACATCATCACAAGTGTGCCACTTGAAGTATGTCACTCTGTTTCTCTCTGCTCCCTGAAAACCCTCCCCACCTCCAGGGCAGAGGCAGTGCCACCCGGGCCCCATCTGCTTGGTGTCAAAAGCTCTTTCCTCTCATGAAAACTTCACATGACCATAGGTTTGGGCTTTTTTCCTTCACTTTGGAAGAAAAGAAAAACATGCAGGTAAGAACACTGCTGGGCTTCCCAGGTGGCTCAGTATTTAAAAAAAAACTGCCTGCCAAGCAGGAGACGTGGGTTTGATCCCTGGGTCAGGAAGATCGCCTGGAGAAGGAAATGGCAACCCACTCCAGTATTCTTGCCTGGAGAATCCCATGGACAGAGGAGCCTGGTGGGCTACAGTTCATGGGGTCACAAAGAGTTGGACACAACTAAGGAACGAGAACAACAAAGGACACAGTTGTGTTGTCAGAGTGATTATTTGGCTTCTGGCCAACTCTTGATCTCATGGTGGGCAGAGAGAAGGCTTGGTAAAAATCAGCTCTGTTCCTCCTTTTTGTCAATTCAAGCTGAAAAAATGTAAACCAGCCAGGTCAGCAGAGCCTTTGCCCCAAAGTGAAGGCATTTACGGTATCAAAGAATATTTATTTGAGACATTTCAACCTGGATTTCCTGAGAATGAATTGGAAGCAAATGAATAGATAAGATCTGGATGGAACTGGACTCTCTTCATTCACACAGTTCATTAGAAACCAGTGCCCCTGTTTTGGAGGATGGGTCTGGGCATTGGAAGAAACCTTGCACCACCTTCTGATGTGCCCTGGACTGGAATGCTGCTTCCCTGGTCTTCAGCCTTGGAGTGGACATCAAGACTGGGTTCACACTTCAGAGTAGATTCTAGGATAGCAAGGTTTTCTCCTCCAAAATTATGATGCTAATAATCCAAAGCAGACTGCTGTGGATTGGCAGTCTGGCAGCTCAGACAGCCAGCCCTACCTTAACAACACAGAGTTAACAGAAACACATTTTATTTATAGTTTCTCTTGTGTTATATTTGATGGCCATTTCCTCCACAAAATAAAGACTGAATGAGGCATAAACGTTTCTACTCATGATACATGGTTCAAAGCATGCTTAAAAGACTAATGCTCATTTTGTCTGGACTCACACATCGATTACATTTCTAGCAGATGTAATATCCTGACATTTCTCCATCTAAGTCAATCATACACGTTCATTTGGCACCTTCATGGAGGGCAGTGTTTCAGGTTGGCACGTGGAAGCCTTAGTTGGGCTCCTTGCTGTGGGGAAAGTTCATTAAGGAGAGACAGAACTGTGTGAGGAGTGCTGATGTTGGCAACTGACTTCAAAATGCAATTTTTAAAGCAGATGAATTGATGGGTAGATAGGATTTTTTAAAAAGTATTTGGTAACACATTTCTAGCAAAATGCTAATTGTGGAATCTACCTGATAGGTATATGGGTGTTCATTGTACAATTTGCAACTTTTCTATATGTTTGAAATTTTTTGTAATAAGACACTGGGGAGAAAAATCCATGTAGCTCTGGCCACTGAAGAGCAAAGATGTTCTCTCAGCTCTCAGACTGGGAAGACCACAGAATATAATGATGTAGGTTTATTGAGTCCTCACTGCTCACTAAGCACTTTCTGTGTACTCTCTCATTTGTGCTCACAACCACCTGTGAAGTACCATCCTCCTCACTTTATAGATGGGACAGCAAAAGCTCAGAAAGCATGAGATGCTTGTCTAGAGTCACATAGCTGGTAAGCATCAGGTTCAGGATTTGAACCCAGGTCTGCCTGCCTCCAGAACTCAAAGCCATGACGAATGCACCACACTTGAGCCCCAGATGCAGATGGCTGTTATGGTGCCTTGTGTTGGGAGGAAAGCATTTGATGCTTGGGAAAAGTGGGAGAAATGCCCCATGCTAGCCCTGCCTCCCCCTCTAATGGGTTTCAGATAGTTTTATTCTTTAATTGTCCTTTAATTAATAGATACCCAGACTGCCACCTGGGAATTTTATTCTGGCTTCATCTCTCTCACTTTTTATCCCCCTCACTTTAAGCAAGAAGTTGATTTAAACAACAAGTTGCTTGGCTTGAAAACTATATAGAATGCATTCCTTTTAGAGTAATTATCTCCAGTTAAGGACAGATTGTCCCACATATGAGAGCTACAAACAAAAATGTTATCAAATTGCCTGTGGTTTTACAACAATAAATGATAAAGTTCCACAATTGAACACACTATGCAAGGATTTTTATTTCGTTTTTTATTAAACAGTGAAACAGCAAAATAACTTACTGGAATATAAAGATAAGAGCTGAAGAAGCATGCTATTAATGCAAAGGGAAAATTTCCACAGCACTAGGAAGTTTTTCCCATCCCATCTCTCTTGAAATTGATCAAAACCTACCATAGGCTATTTAATTTTTTAAAAATGCAGCATGTTTGTGCACATATGCCATTCCTAGATATACAGTAAAAGAATAGGGAAAGGAAAATAAAATAGAGGAAATTGTTCTATGGTCAGGATATGGTGGAAACAGATTGTGGTTTTCTAGTTGTGAACACACTCTTGGTCTGTAGGAACAAAGCTCTGGAGTCAAGTAGCTGCTGGTGTTGCTGCTGCTGCTGCTGCTGCTAAGCCACTTCAGTCGTGTCCGACTCTGTGCGACCCCATAGACGGCAGCCCACCAGGCTCCCCCGTCCCTGGGATTCTCCAGGCAAGATCACTGGAGTGGGTTGCCATTTCTTTCTCCAATGCATGAAAGTGAAAAGTGAAAGTGAAGTCGCTCAGTCGTGTCCGACTCTTAGTGACCCCATGGACTGTAGCCTACCAGGCTCCTCCGTCCATGGGATTTTCCAGGCAAGAGTACTGGAGTGGGGTGCCATTGCCTTCTCCAGAATCAAGTAGCAGGTTCCTTTTATTATTATTATTATTTTCTTGACTATGCTGGGTCTTGTTGCTGCTCGAGCTTTTCTCTAGTGCTCAGGCTTCTCATTACAGTGACTTCTCTTGTTGTGGAGCAGGGGCACCGGGGCCCATGGGCTTTGGCAGTTGTGGCTCCCAGGCTCTGGAGTTCAGGCTCAATAGCTGAGGCCCATGGGCTTGATTGCTCTACCACATGTGAGATCCTCCTGGATAGGGGATTGAACCAGTATCTCCTGCCTTGGCGGGTGGGTTCTTTACCACTGAGCCACAGAGAAGCCCAAAGTTTTCTTCTTAATAGATGCCATAATTGCATCTTCACCCTCCATTTCCACCTGTGCAGGTGTGTCTGTTTCACTGACTGCTCATCAAATCAGAATCTGGTGTGTCTCCCTGAGAAAGCCTGGTGTTAACCACTGGCTTCCACTAGGTGATATAAAAATGCCTCTTGACCTTCATCTGTGCCACAGAACCTGCCGCCTCCAGGTTAATGTCATGTGTTCAGTCTTAACTCTTTCCTTGGGCTTTTTGTCCGCCTTTGTGAGTGGCCAAGTCTCTCGGCTGTCGCTTCACGGGACGGGAGCAGAACCATGCTGAATGAGCACCATCTCCTTCTGCGCCCATTGCCCTCATGGAGTTGCTTCCAGCTCTTTGTTGAAGAGATGAAATATGACGACACTCCCTGAATTGGATCCTTGCTGCAGTTTTCAGCTCTCTGGGCGTTCTCACTTCAAAGACCCTAAGTATCTCACGATTGAGGTGTGAAGCCTTGCATGATGTCGAGGTAGGGGGTAGTGCCTGGCTGTCAGACCTGGGTGCTGCTTCTCAGAGGGTCTGGGAATCCCTGTGCAGCCCCGGGGAGGCAGGAACACCAAGGCGAGGGCGCTTGGGTCACACAACATACGGTTGTCTTTCTCCGATTCCGCTTGTTTGGGGTTTCTGTCCTCAGTTTCCCTTCCCTCTATCTTTTAAATGGAAGCTGTGAGGCTGCTTCCCAAAACCAGAGAAAAGGAATTCAAGCCCATAGATGGCTTTCCCACTTGCACGCCAACGACTCTCTGAGCCCCCTCACCACCCTGGAGTAGACAGCCGGAGAGAAGGTTTTAAAAACCAGCGCCAGGGAGCAGGGAAGGAATGTCTCGGGGCTGGGCCTCTGGGTCTTCTCTGAGCTACTCCTCAGATAACCCAGAGGTCAGGCTGTCAGGGGAGCATTGCTGGGCTTTAATGCCCTCCAGGGACTGCGAGCCCAGGGTTCCAGCCAGCACTAATGTTCTGATTTCTCAGGGAATGTATTTAGACTTCATTAGACTACTCGGTTTCAGGATGATGCGGGTCAGGTGTTGTGCGATTGGGGCTGAATACCAGCCTCCCTCATCCTGGCCTGAGAATCTCTGTTGGCATCTTCCCACCATTCTCCAAGGAAAGGTCAGGTCTAAGCCTGGACCCTGGGGCCTTCGAAGTCAAAGTAATGTGGCATCAGATTGTAAAGGCTGTAAAAATGTTCAAAGGAATCTTGGATCATCTAACCCTCTCTGTCTTTTTTTAAATTGTGGTTAAAATATGCATGATGTAGAAGTTATCATTCTGGCCATTTTAAAGTGTGCAATTCAGTCACATGAAATACAATCACAGTGTTTTTCAATCATCACCATTACTCATTTACAGAATTTGTTCATCATCCTAAACTGGAACTCTGTACCCATTCAACAATACCCTCTTTTAAAAAAAAAGAAATCAACCAAAAAGGAGTGGGGCTGACCAAATGTCATGCAGGTAGGACAAGGGTTTACAATATCGGGATTAAAAGCTCTGACACACCATCTGATTTCTTTTTTTTTTTTTTTTTAATTTGACTGCAGCAGGTCTTACTTGCAGCATGCAGGATCTATTTCCCTGACCAGGGATCGAACCCAGGCCTCCTGCATTGGGAGCACAGAGTCTCAGCCACTGGACCACCACCCTATTTCTTAAAATAGGATTTTGTATACACACACACACACGCCTGTATTCATCTAGCACTCAATTCCTTGTTCAGGAAGCCACACTTTCAGAAGAATGCTGGCAAACAAGTATGTGTCCAAAAACAACAGACCGGATGATGGCAAGAGACCTGGAAACCCCACCCCATAGACATGAAAGGAGCTGGTGATGGGGGATTCAGGACAATAATGGGTGTTGTCTTCAAAAGGGGTTTAATGTGTGGTGTAGAAGAGGCTGAACTCACCTGGCCTCGGAGGGCAGGACCGGAGGAGCGTACATGGCAGCAGCTGGGCCATTTCTGTGGAAACGCCAAAGATCTCTTTAGTAACTCAGTCAGCTATGGCAGCAGGCAGCGGGTTCCTGGCTGCTGAAGGCAGGGAGCGGAGGCTGGGGGCCCCAGGTCACCTGCACTGACACACTGGGGAGAGAATTTACGCAGCGGAGAAAACATCCCTTCCAACTCAGACATGTCATGCGGGAGTTGGATGATGACATCTGAGCCCAGAACCTGCATTGGCACCCAGTCTAGCACCATTCATGCTCTCCTGGGCCAGAGTCCTGAAACAAAGGGCTTTGGAACCATTCTATAGAAGGTGCTCATAGTTTTAATTGATGACACAATCAGGCAGAGCATAGAAGGTTGGGACTATGTACTCTTTGAACCATATGTAGGTTGTGACCTGTCATGAAATCAATATATTCAGCAATTTTTAAAAAATGAAATAGAATGAATAGAATATATCAGAGTACAATGCACAGGGTGGGATGAATATTAGGCATTTTTCTTTTTTTATTTGTTGTATTGAAGTATAATTGATTTACAATGTTGTGTTAATTTCTGGTATACAGCAAAGTATTCAAAGCCTTCAGTTCAGCTTTGTTCAATTGCTCAGTCTTGTCCAACTCTTTGTGACCCCATGGATGGCAGGCAGCATGCCAGGCTTCCCTGTCTGTCACCAACTTCTGGAACTTACTCAAACATATTTCCATTGTGTCAGTGATGCCATCTAACCATCTCATCCTCTGTCATCCCCTTCTCCTCCTGTCTTCAATCTTTCCCAGCATCAGGGTCTTTTCCAATGAGTTGGTTCTTTGCATCAGGTGGCCAAAGTATTGGAGTTTCCGTTTTAGCATCAGTCCTTCCAATGAATATTCAGGACTGATTTCCTTTAGGATTGACTGGTTGAATCTCAAAGCCTACATATATATATATATATTTCCCCAATGACTCAGCGTGTAAAGAATCTTCCTGAAATGCAGGAGACACAAGTTTGATCCCTGCATCAGGAAGATCCCCTGGAGAAAGAAATGGCAACCCATTCCAGTATTCTTGCCTGAAAATTCCCAAGTACAGATGATCCTGGTGGGCTATAGTCCAAAGAATCGCAAAGAATTGAAAGTAACTGAACACACAAACCGATATATATATATTCAGATTCTTTTCTATTGTAGATCGTTACGAGATACTGAATATAATTCCCTGTGTAATACAGTAGAACCTTGACGGATATCCATTCTACACATAATAGTTTGCATCTACTAATTCCTGCCACCTTCCCCCTTGGCAACCACAAGTCTGTTCTTTGTGTATGTAGGTCTGTTTTTTTCTTGTAAGTAAGTTTGTTTGTGTCACTTTTTAGATTCCACATATAAGTAATGTCATACGGTATCAATATTTGTCTTTCTCTTTCTGATTTACTTCCCTTAGTATGATAATCTCTAAGTTCATCCATGTTGCTCCAAATGGCATCATTTCATACATATTTTATGGCTGAGTGTGTATATATGTATATATACATACATCACGTCATCTTTATCCATCAGTAGTTTTCAAGAAATACTTTTGGTTATATTGTCTCTGTGTGTGTGTGTATACAAGGTCAATGTAAAATCTGTGTTCTACCAGTGCTTTGGCCACCTGATGCGAAGAACTGACTCATTGGAAAAGACCCTGATGCTGGGAAAGATTGAAGGCAGGAGAAGGGGACGAGAGAGGATGAAATGGTTGGATGGCATCACCGACTCAATGGACATGAGTTTGAGTAAACTCCAGGAGTTGGTGATGGACAGGGAAGCCTGGCATACCACAGGCCATGGGGTTGCAGCGAGTTGGACACAACTGAGCAACTGAACTGACTGACCATGGGTTTAATTTTCCCTAGTATAAAATTTTAAACTTAATGCAAAGCATGGAACAGACATGTCTAGTGTATTAGAACTGGGTCACAAGTTGCTAGAAAGGTGACATGCCAGATTAGAGAGGTGACAGTCTCCGCCAGGCCGGGCAGCTCTGACTGCTTGCTTTCTTGGCCCCGGACACGGTGACACTCATGTCTGTGGTCCTGCAGTTGGACCCACAGGGTAAGCAAGTGCTTGGCTGAGAGCAGTCGAAAACCTCTGCACGCCTGAGGAGAGGACAGAACAGCAGGTCTGACATTTTGTTAAAGTCTTCCTTTCACACAAGGGACCGTGGTGAAAATAAATTTTGATCCTCAGACAATAATGAGAAGCAAACCCTGGAGACAGAAAACCAAGGGTTTTATGCAACCCTTCTTCCCCATCTCCACGGAGATCCCCACACCTGCGTTCAATTGCTTTACTCTCTCTTCTCTTAAATCAGGGTCTTCTGTCTTCCTGGGACAGGACTGTGAGCACATATGCAGGGGGCTTTAATTAAAAGGGAACTGCCCAGAAAACAACAAAACTCTGTAAACCAATTATCCTTCAATTAAAAAATAAATTAAAAAAGGGGGGAACTGCTAAGTACTCGAGAGGGTTTTGAATGGATGGGCACATCATGGAGTGCAACATTTTGGACCATGATGCACAAGAGGATGTCTATGGTAAGACCAAGCGATATGATATATACACACACAGTGTTTCCCAAACTAAAGGAAGCTGCTGCCAGATTTCCGCTGAATCCTTTCTGTAATGCAGACATGGTATAACAGATCTGTTTTTGTGTCTCCAACGTCCCTTAACATATACGATTTCAGCATCCACCTTCCTCCACTTTCTACAGACAATTGTTTCTGTGCTGCTACCATTCCATGTGGTTGTCGCGGGACTGCCAATCACAATGTCTCGCCCCATCTTTCTGGACTCGATGATTGGTCCATGGAAAACGCAACAGACCCAAGCTGGGCCAATCAGAGGTTTTCCTGATATATTAAAGCAGTAGGCAATAACTCAGTTTTGCCCTATGGGAAAAGGAGAAGTTTTTTCCCATAGGGAGCTATAGGTTAGCGCTGCCTTTGGCCTCATTTTCCTCCAGTCGTGCGGAAGAAGACAATGGACACGGCGAGAGAACAAGAACTCGGATGAAAGTCTTGCTGCTTTGGCCAGTTCTGCAGGCCAGCACCCAGCCTACTTTACTTGCATGGACAGACAGATGGAGGAGCGATGTATGGTGGGGCAAAGGGTATTTGTTTGTTGCTTAGGCTAGTATGAGTTGCTTTTTGTAATTTACACCGTGAAGAGTTGCTTCAGCATGCATATAATGAAGCATTACAGGATTTCGAGTGAAAACCTGTGTTTGAAGCCAAGAGCTGATTCTTATTAACCATGTTCAAGATATCTAACTTGTCCAGACCTCAGTCTCATCATCTGTACAATATACAAGGTATTCATGAAGTTTAAATGAGCTAATTGTGTGAAAGTGCTTTGTATAATGATGAAATGTTGTCTGAATGTTAAAGTAATTACTAATCTAAGCACCTTTCTCCTACAAAATAAAGGGGGGCCGGCAGTCTCCCTCATGACCCTCCCAGCCAATCCACTCTACCCAAAGGAACCACTGTTCTGACCCCTATAATTAGAGATTATCAGAAAACCTGGGTTTAAATACCAGTGTTGCCAATTATTAACAGTATGACTAACTTCTTTGAACTGTAGTATTATCATCAGTAAAATGGAGTTAATTTAAAAAGAAAAAGCTTTGGAGAGTAGCTGAAAAGTTTGCTAGGCTTTCTAAGATAAGTTTGCCAACAAGGATCCTTATAATGTGGTCTGTTAAGGAATAAGTGGTTTATTTCTCTGCTATGAGACCATCGAGGGCAGGTGCTTGGGTTGGTGGGTGGCTTATGCACCAGGTCTGATAGCAGCTCGTGGATTTGAAGACCATTACAATCTGCATCAACTTAACCAACAGGAAAGGGGAGAAGAGCATGGAGGAGGCAGCTCCAGTTGAGTGTGGTTAACTCTCGCTCAGGGTCCGTTAGTGAAGGCGTAGACATGTGAGCCCTCCTGGCTCAAGGGAGGCTGGGAAATGTAGTCACAGGCTGGACAGCCATGTTCCAGCTACAACACTTGCCAGCCAAGGGCGGGGGGCGGGGGGGACAGATTTCAGAGGAGAGCTACTGCACAGGGAGTAAATAATTGCATTTAAGGTGTTTAGACTATTCCAGAATACGGGGTTGTACCAAATATGAGCTGTTTAGTATTGTTAATTCTCATGCAGTAGAAAATTAGGAAAGAAAGTTTTTCCTCAAACTGGGCCACAGAATGGCTCTTTCTAGGAAAACTATTTCTCATCTCAAGATTATATTCTGCCAGGTTCCCTTGGCAGCTCTCAGCACATCACTCAACCCCTTCTCTCTAAGGGCTTCCATTCGTCTACCCTGAAGAGCTTTTAAAACACTCCCTTGTGACAATCTTGAAAGAGCAGTCATGGAGAAAGTCCAGCCTTGTCTGCTGGAAGGCCCCGTTTACTTATGGGATGAACTCAGACAAGCAGACAATTAATGATAAATGGATATTAGACTTGTTACATTTCCCAGCCTAGTTTTAGCCAAATTATGAATTCATGTAAGCCAATATGGAGATCCTGGGAATCTCTTTTGTTAACTTGGGCTCCAGCTACTCCTCTTCTGCTTGCAGACTTGTGGGGAAGAGGGGATGTGGTGGGCACCTGGCTATAAGAGGATGGCTAAGATTGACTGACAGTACGCATTTTGATGTCATAAATAATGCAAGCCTCCGTCCCATTAGCCATGGAAATTTGCAGTAGGAAACTAGTGAAGTTTTTAATTATAAAGTCCTAACTGTTTAGTCTTCCAAGGAGACAGAGTTCCTAATAAATACTCTGGCAGAGGGCTTAAGCAGGGGGTGGGCTGCGTTGTGTAGCTGGATGTATGAAAGACCACCCACAAGGCTAGGAGGGCAGGCAGGCCGGAGTAGGGCCTGTTCATGACCTCAGCAGATGGGTTGCCAAGGAAACAAAACGCCCCCCTGCCCCTTACCCCACCCCCGGAACTGCCCAGACCCAGGGAGGAATTGGGGCTCGCTTCGGACAGCCCACCTGCACTTAGCTCGTCCACTCGTTCCTTAGCAACCTTGAGCATCTTTAGGAGCCATTCATTGTGCAGTTTCACCCATCAGCTGTGACTAGGACCTGACTTCCTCCACTCTGCTTGTTACAGTTTCCAGCTGTGACCAAGCACAAGCATTGGCTTGCAAAAGAAAAAAAAGGAGTGATTATCTCTCCCTTACTGGACTATAACGGAAGATGGGGAAATCAGGAAGTGCTTCTTCCATCGAGCACTCTTATAAAAATGCCTGCAGGGTCGATATGTCTGGTGGGGGATGGGGTGGGAGGATGGACTGCCTGAAGCCATCACACACACAGCGTCAAGTGGAGGCAATTCTCCTGATCATTTGGGCTAAAATTCTTGTACTGAAAGGTCCAGAAAGTTGACGCTAGGTTGCTTATCTTTATTTATTTCTAGGCTGACACTCCCAGAAAATTACCTCAGTTTTCTGCTTCACTTCACTTGTCCAGCCAACCTACAGGGAAGTCAGTTAACTGCCTGGTTCCTTGTTCAGTCGCTAAGTCGTGTCTGACTCTCTGTGACCCCAAGGACTGCAGCATGCCAGGCTCATCTATCTCCCAGAGTTTGCTCAAATTCTTGTCCTTTGAGTCGGTGATGTCATGCAGCCATCTCATCTTCTGTTGACCCCTTCTTCTCCTGCCCTCAGTCTTTCCCAGCACCAGGGTCTTTTCCAAGGTTCAAATCCCAAGAGCTGCTTCTAGAGGCAGCCACAGTGTCAGGTCACCACAATGTCACCTTCCCTATCACTGAAGGGAACAAGTGCCACCCTGGAGTAGGGGACCCCAAGAATGCCATCTCGTCTGAACACTAACAGACAGATGGACGCCACCTCGGATTTTCAAGGGAAGTACCAAAAGACAGAGGAAGCCTATACTAGAAGCTTCCAGAGCCCCTTCGGGTGGTATCCATAGAAACTGAAGAAAACAAAGGTAACAGGCAGCCCAACTTCAGGCTGCGGAGACAGCCCAGGGTGAGTCAGAGCTAATAAAAGTGCTCTGTAATGTCCCTGCACAAACTGTTGAGACGCTTGCAAGCCTCAGAGCGTTTTCACTTTGGCCTGGAGCCCCAGAATCCATTCAGCTGGTGATTAATTGCAGGAAAGATCCTGGGAAATAGATCAGGAACTGAAAGTGGTTTGTATCAGTGTGATCATTAAAATTTGATCAAAAGCTGGACTTGGCTAGTTCCCTTTGGATGGTGTTTTCTGAAAGCAAGTTTGAAAAAGCAGTTCCCAGCCTTCCTACCATGAACTCGTCTTGAATTCCCAAGTCATATTTTGAGGCAACACTGCATAATGGATCAGAAGTAGAGCAAAGCAGATGTGTGCACTGGGACCTTTTTAGATGGCAATGTAGAAAGCAAAGAAATAAAAATAGTTTGAGTGTCAAGACAACTGGTAAAAATCACAAGTCTTAGCAAAAATGCGTATGGTTGACTCATTTCTCTATATTAACAAGTAGTATAGAAGCAATGTTAAATTTATGGCCTTCCCAGGTGGTTCAGTGGAAAAGAATTTGCATGCCAATGCAGGAGATATGGATTTGATCCCTGGATCAGGAAGATATCCTGAAGAAGGAAATGGCAACCCACTCCAGTATTCTTGCCTGGAAAATTTCATGGACAGAGGAGCCTGGTGAGCTATATAGTCTGTGGGGGTCTCAAAAGAGCAACAATGTTAAGTTTGTATCCTAGTTAGGTCTTTTAGAAGCTTGGACTTACAACATTTTCCCATAGTTACAGGGCCAAAGCTCCTTATGCTGTAGACGTCATTACAGATGGCAGTCGCTCCAAAACCATCCCATCCATCCACCCTGCATCCACCCAATTTCACCTTATTGCACTGTTTTTGTTGCCTTTCTATATCTGTGTCCTCTGAGAGACTCCAACCAAGTTCATTTTGAGAAAACTCTGGCTTTAGCTCAGCACTAAGTCTTCAGTAGTGAAAGTCACTCAGTCATGTCCAACTCTTTGCCAACCCCATGGACTATACAGTCCATGGAATTCTCCAGGCCAGAATACTGGAATGGGTAGCCTTTCCCTTCTCTGGGGCATCTTCCCAACCCAGGGATCGAACCCAGGTCTCCCGCATTGCAGGCGGATTCTTTACCAACTGAGCCACAAGTGAAGCCCAGGAATACTGGAGTGGGTAGCCTATCTCTTCTCCAGCAGATCTTCCCGACCCAGGAATCGAACTAGGGTCTCCTGCATTGTAGGCGGATTATTTACCAACTGAGCTATCAGGGAAGCCTGTTCTATAAATACCTGTTTAAATGATGAAAAAAATGAATGCTCATTCAATTTTTCAGCCCTTCCATAGGAATCTACACATTTAAACAGGAGAAAAATAAAACCCTAACTCCTGTTTTTATAGATGATATCTGTGTTCTCTTCATTAATTTACCTCATGTTCTTCATAAAGCTATAGATTTCCACCGCTTCTATTGGAAAATGCATTTTGGCTTCTAACCAGGATCTCAGGACACCCAAAACATGTTTATCCTGCTCAAGGGTTCTTAATGAAGACAGTGGCTTTCTTCCTCCCCAGCTGCTCTGGCAGACAGGATTCTTTCTGTCTTCTCTTTATCTACCACCCCCTGCACTTAGTGCAAAAGAAGGGTGTCTCCTAGGGGGTCACAGAAGAAAGAAAGCCACCTACTCACATTCATAAGCACATGCTTGCATCCTGGGGAACATTCCTTAAGCAACGGATTTGTCTCCTAGGAACTGCTGCTTCCCTCCTTCCTTCTCCCACTTTCCTTTCTTTCTTTTTCTTTTGTATTCCTTCAAAATGAAAATAAGGAAAATAAGACAGTTTTGAACTTTCACTCTTCTCCTGTTCCAAAATCATTTAGAACGCTCAATTCCCAGTCTCTCCTACTCTGCACTCTGACAGCCAAAAAGAAACAGCTATTCCCATCCACTTTGAGAGCACTGGTTTCTTTTTCTTTTTTTCTTTAGCACTGTTTCATTTGTGCATTCCTGAGCTTTGCTCTTACCATCTTGCAATATTGCAGAGACAGCTCTTTTCTACCTTGTGTTGCCATCAGGAAAGCTCCTGCCCTGGCAGTCTGGATTGTGGAGATTTGTAACTGCTTAACTGTTAGGGGATGTTGGTGGCTAGCAGGAGGGTTGAAGATGGTAAAGGTATGAGAATTGGGGAGATAACAGTTCGTGAAGACTGGTTTGCTTTGAAGGCAACACCTATTCATTCATATTATGTGAGAAATATTTAGCCAAAATAATATAAATAGTGAACATTAATTTAAACAAAGTATGCTATAACTATTTGGCAAGATGGGAGTAGAAAGAAAGGATATACTGGGAGTGGGGAGGGGAACATAAGAAGATTTTAGAATTAAATTTAGCTCCTCCATAATAAAAAAATCGATAGACAATGTCCAACATTTTAAAATCAAGCAATCTCCCCCTACTTTAATACATGACATTTTCATTCATTTCATGCAGCCCGAAGTATTTTCTGATTTTTATTGTGATTTCTTCCTGGAAACAGGGATTATTTAGAGGCATGTTTCTAAATTTCCACATATGTGGAGTATATTTTGTTGCTGATTTCAGCTGCAATATTGTCAGAGAACATATGCTATATGACTTAAGTCCTTAAAAATTTGAGACTTGGTTTTTGACAGTATGTGATTGATCACCTTCTCCATACATGCTTGAAGAGAGGATGTACCCTGCAGTTGTTGAATGCTCCATGTGGTTCATTAGATTATTTCTTAATCAAGTTGCTGCAGGCTTTTGTGTTCTTAGTGATTTTTGTCTGCTTGTTCTATCAGTTACAAAGCTTCTAAAACTTCCAGTAAAATAATACTTTTGACCATTCCTATTTAGTTCTGTCAATTTTTGCTTTATATTTGGTCATATTCTTAAGGTGAATACAAATTTAAGGGTGTCCTATCTTTCTAACAAAATGTACGTTTTATCATTATTGTGTCCCCCTTCATGGATATAGTTTACTATATCTGATATTAATAAAGCTATACCTACTTTCTTTTCATTGATATTTACATTATATTTCTTAATTCACCTTTTCCTTTCAACATTTCTGGATTTATGTAGATAATTCTTATAAACATAGTTTTTTTAAATAAGAGTTTAAGGGTGTTTGACTATTAATTGTCTCATTGCCTTATACACAATTACTGCTCTATTGGGATTTGTTATTTTACTAAATAATTCATTGTTACTCTTATTTGGTCTACATTCTTTTTTTCCCTCTTCTTTCTTTCTTTTTATTTTGAATTTTTCCCCAAGTTTTATTGAGAAATAATTGACATACAGCACTGTGTAAGTTTAAGGTGTATGGCATGATGGTTTGATTTGCAGATTTTGTGAAACGATTACAAGAGGTTTAGTTTACATCCGTCATCTAATACAGATACATAAAGGAAAGAAATTTCTCTCTGTGATGAGAACTCTTAGCACTTAGTCTCTCAACAAGTTTCCTATATATGGTACAGCAGTGCTAACTATAGTTAAGTTGTACATCCCTAATACTTACATATCTTAAAACTGAAAGTTTATCCTTCTTGACCACCATCCTCCAATTCCTCCCTCCACTCACCCAACCACAAATTTGACCTCTTTTTCTGTGTTAGGTATTTTATTTTTGTATTTTCTGATTCCATATATAATCGAGATCATACAATATTTGTCTTTCTCTATCGGTATTATTTCACTTAGCATGATGCCCTCGCGCTCATCCACGTTGTCACAAGTGGCAACACTTTAAAGCTAATGTTCCGTTGTCTTTTGTTTTACGTGACTTTATATTGCTTCTCTTAAACTCACTTGTCTGTCTCATTGTGGCACCTTGAGTGTTGCCTGTATTATAATCAGGATCAGTTTAAGATTTTTATCTTGTTTCACAAGTCTTACTATAATGTAACTAGGTGTGGTTTTCTTTCTTTAAAAAATAATCTGAGATCAGCAAGATTTGTTTAATATATGGCTTATTATCAGAGAAGGCAATGGCACCCCACTCCAGTACCCCTGCCTGGAAAATCCCATGGACAGAGGAGCCTGGTGGGCTGCAGTCCATGGAGTCGCGAAGAGTCGGACATGACTGAGCGACTTCACTTTCACTTTTCATTTTCATGCAGTGGAGAAGGAAATGGCAACCACTCCAGTACTCTTGCCTGGGAAATCCCATGGATGGAGGAGCCTGGTAGGCTGCAGTCCATGGGGTCACAAAGAGTCAGACATGACTGAGTGACTTTCCTTTCACTTTTCACTTTCATCCACTGGAGAAGGAAATGGCAACCCACTCCAGTGTTCTTGCCTGGAGAATCCCAGGGACAGGGGAGCCTGGTGGGCTGCCATCTATGGGGTCGCACAGAGTCGGACACGACTGAAGCGACTTAGCAGCAGCAGTATGGCTTATTATCTGTCATCAGTTTTGAAAATTTCACATTATTTTCTTCAAACATTACATTTGCCTCATTTTCTCTCTCTCAATCTGTGATATCTTCTTCTTGAATCTTTTATTTACCATTGCCTGTGTGTTGCCCATTAATTTATCTCTTCACAGTTCAGTCTGCATTATTTGCTCTGACCTATCTGCCATTTCACTGATTTTCTCTTCATCTGTGTCAAAGCCTTTGTTCAATCCATCTATAGAGTTCTTAATTTCAGTTGCTAACTTTTTCCATTTTAAAATTTCCGCTTGGTTCTTTCTTATACTTTACAGCTCTTGACAAAAATTACTGGTCTATTCATTTGTCTCTCTGAACTTGGTGAACAGTGATATGAGAGAGAATTCCTGTATCTGAAGCTCCTGTGGGTCTCTTTCTTTGGTTTGTTGTTTCTGATTTTGTTTGTTTCATGTTGTCTCATCATTTTTTAGGCTACTTTTTTAAACTTTTTATCCTGTATTGGGGTATAGCTGATTAATAAACAATGTTGTGCTAGTTTCAGGCAAACAGCCAAGGGAACCAGCCACACACGTACATGCGCCCACTCTCCACCGAACCTGCCGCCCACGGCTTTTTTTTTTTTTTTAATTAGGTTCCAGTGTTGTATTTGCCACATTGACTGTGGAATATACTTCAGGTCTAGGGTGATACTTTCCTCCAGAGAGGAATGTCACCAGCTGGTTTTACCTCCATCATTTTCAGAGATGAGCTCATTTGAAGTTGAGCTCCATTCCTTGTAAGGTGTTTCTGACTCTGATTCACCCTTATTCCTAGAGCGTTCCCTTTGGGATCTTAATTTAGAATTCACCAGAGGTTCCCTCGGTGAGCATTAGGTTGGTCCCCTTAGTCCAATATGACTGTCAACAAGTGACCTTCAGCCTTTCAGCCAGTTCCTTCAGAGTGGCCAAAGTCCCCAGTGCAAACCATCTCCATGTGCTGGGTCGTTCCTTGGCCTCTCTCCTCTAGCCAGGGAATTCTTTGCTGTCCTGATTCCTCTCAGATGCCTCCAAGCAGACACTTAAAAATACTTTCGTCTGCTCCTCTAATTTTACTCAGTGGGTGTACTGGTTTAAATTGGCCAGTCTATCATTACCAGAATGCCAGCAATTAAAAAAGAAAAAAGAGTACAGAATCTACTTAATGATATCCCATCATTACATCACCAAGGTTAAAAATGGATATCTCCGCTCTTGGGTGGATTTATTCCATATCTACACCAACATTAGAGTATAAAAATGCTTTCTCTTGTATTAGAATCTAGGAAGAAGACTGCCAGAATTAAAGTCACAATTTGGGGATTTCCAATTTGTTTCTTGGTATGAAGTAAATGGATATAAGATGCCTCTCTCCACTTTCAATCTTCCACTCTAATTTTTAAACTTATTTAAATATATCTTACAGAGTAATAATATGTAAATGTAGACGTACATGAATTTTGGTTTGGCCTCTATTTTTTTTTTTTAATTTGGCTGTGTTGGGTCTTTGTTGAGACACACGTGGCCTTTTGTTTCCATGCTTGAGCTCTGTAGTTGGAATCTTAGTTCCCAAACCATGGCTTGAACCCACATCCCCTGCATTGGAAGGTGGATTCTTAACCCCTGGACCACAAGAAAAGTCTCTTCGGCCTCTATCCTTTTAGGGAAAGTCTGAAAATGTTTTGATCCTTAAAAAACTCAAACTTCAAATATTTTAATATCCTATGTTTCTGAGATTTCTCCTCCTTCCCATGGAGTATGTACCTCCTTGCCCTCTGATAGCTTTCTTATGCCAGAATCCGAGGGAATCCTCACTTTAAAGGAACCAGCATCACGGTCATAAGAGCTGTAAACGTGGAATTTTAAAAATTTAAAGCAGGCAGTGGTATCTAAGGTCTGAGATGACCAGAGTCCAGTGAAACCATTGAGATTAACATGTGCTGGAGCCTCTGGAATTTCTTGGGACTGAATAATTCCTAGGCTCAGTATCTTGTCAAAACAGATTGGAGAATGATTTTTGCTTGATGTACTTTCCAATTAAATAATCTTATACACTATACTATGGCACCCCACTCCAGTACTCTTGCCTGGAAAATCCATGGACAGAGGAGCCTGGTGGGCTGCAGTCCATGGGGTTGCTAAGAGTCGGACACGACTGAGTGACTTCACTTTCACTTTTCGCCTTCATGCATTGGAGATGGAAATGGCAACCCACTCCAGTGTTCTTGCCTGGAGAATCCCAGGGATGGGGAATCCTGGTGGGCTGCCATCTATGGGGTCGCACGGAGTTGGACACGACTGAAGCGACTTAGCAGCAGCAGCGTAAACTATGCTTCCTCATAACTGCACCATTATAATTGGATTAGAGAATTTGGGATTTACTTTTTAAAAAATCAAGCAGTTTAGGGGCTTCTTAGGTGGCTCAGAGGTAAAGAATCTGTCTGCCAATGGAGGAGACACAAGAGACACAGGTTCAATCCCTGGGTTGGGAAGATCTCCTGGAGGAGGAAATGGTAACCCACTCCAGTATTCTTGCCTGGGAAATCCCATGGACGGAGGAGTCTTGTGGGCTACAATCCATGGGGCCACAAAGAGTCAGATACAACTGACTCTTTGTGTACACACACACAAGCAAGATGTGTAGACTGAAAGATTCGGACTTGACAAATTTGCCCAATGAGATCTAGATACTCCCTTCACTGGGTATGTATTGATAGATTAGAAGATGCTTCCAAGTAGATGAAGGTTTCTTTCTATCATAGTAGGTACCTCTAGTTAGGCGAGTAACTGACTGTAACTTCCTGAAAGAACTATTATTGGAATTAGAACATAACCATCCATACTGGAAATACTAGCTGACCACATACTGAGATCAACGAATCCCAAAGTTGCCTATTCATTTTATTCATAAAACAACATTTATTGAGTATTTCCCATGTACCAGCTCTGGGAACAAAGCAGTAAAAAGTCAGACTTGGTCCTTGCCTAATGGGACTTATGTTCTAATAGAAAAAATATGATAATAGTACTTAACAGATAAGCAAAAGAATTGCAGGGTGTGCTGTGTTATCAAAATAAATAAGCAGGAGGATATGAAAGAGAGTGTCCAGAGAGGTCACTTTAGATAAGAGGGTAGAGGAGAGCCTAAGGAAATCAATGGTGGCCTGAGGCATGAGATTGCACTGCTCATACAAAGATCTGGGGAAAAAGAGGTCCAAGCAGAGGCAACAACCACTGGAAAAGGATTTGGAATAGTCTAGGCCCAGAAAGGAGGCCCCAGTATAATGCGAGAAGACAGGAAAAAAATAAAGAGGTGTTGGAAAGATAGGCAGGAATTGGGTTTTTAGGGATCTAGAGATCTTTGTAAAGGTTGTATGTGAATCTAATTATGAGTGAATATTTTCTCAATATGGATGTGGATCTGATCAGTTCAGTTCAGTCACTCAGTTGTGTCCAACTCTTTGAGACCCCATGGACTGCAGCACGTCAGGCTTCCCTGCCCATTATCAACTCCCGGAATTTACTCGAACTCACGTCCATTGAGTCAGTGATGCTATCCAACCATCTCATCCTCTTCATCCCCTTCTCCTCCCAACTTCAGTCTTTCCCAGCATCAGGGTCTTTTCAAATGAGATCCTTCTTCGCACCAGGGGGCCAAAGTATTGGAGTTTCAGCTTCAACATCAGTCCTTCCAATGAATATTCAGGACTGATTTCCTTTAAGATGGACTAGTTGGATCTCCTGGCAGTCCAAGGGAGTCTCAAGACTCTTTCTCCAAAACCACAGATCAAAACATTCATTCTTTGGTGCTCAGCTTTCTTTATAGCTCAACTCTCACATCCATACATGACTACTGGAAAAACCATAGCTTTGACTAGATGGACCTTTGTTGGCAAAGTAATGTCTCTGCTTTTTAATGTGCTGTCTAGGTTGGTCATAACTTTTCTTCCAAGGAGCAAGTGTCTTTTAATTTCATGGCTGCAGTCACCATCTGCAGTGATTTTGAAGCCCCTCAAAATAAAGTCTCTCACTGTTTCCACTGTTTCCCCATCTATTTGCCATGCAGTGATGGGGTGGATCCCATGATCTTAGTTTTCTTAATGTTGAGCTTTAAGCCAACTTTTTCACTCTCTTCTTTCACTTTCATCAAGAGGCTCTTTAGTTCTTCTTCACTTTCTGCCATAAGGGTGGTGTCATCTGCATTTCTGAGGTTATTGATATTTCTTCTGGCAGTCTTGATTCCAGCTTGTGCTTCATCCAGCCCAGCGTTTCTTATGATGTACTCTGCATAAAAGTTAAATAAGTAGGGTGACAATATACAGCCTTGACGTACTCCTTTCCTGATTTGGAACCAGTCTGTTTTTCCATGTCCAGTTCTAACAGTTGCTTCTTGACCTGCATATAGATTTCTTAAGAGGCAGGTCGGGTGGTCTGGTATTCCCATCTCTTGAGGAATTTTCCACAGTTTGTTGTTATCCACACAATTAAAGGCTTTGGCATAGTCAATAAAGCAGAAGTCGAAGTTTTTGGAACTCTTGCTTTTTTGATGATCCAGCAGATGTTGGCAATTTGATCTCTCGTACCTCTGCCTTTTCTAAATCCAGCTTGAACATCTGGAAGTTCATGGTTCACGTACTGTTGAAACCTAGTTTGGAGAATTTTGAACATTACTTTGCTAGCGTGTGAGATGAGTGCAATTGTGCCATAGTCTGAACATTCTTTGACATTGCCTTTCTTTGGGATTGGAATGAAAACTGACCTTTTCCAGGCCTGTGGCCACTGCTGAGTTTTCCAAATTTGTTGGCATACTGAGTGCAGCACTTTCAAAGCCTCATCTTTTAGGATTTGAAATAGCTCAACTGGAATTCCATCACCTCCACTAGCTTTGTTCGTACTGATGCTTTCTAAGGCCCACTTGACTTCACATTCCAGGATGTCTGGCTCTAGGTGAGTGATCACACCATCGTGATTATCTGGGTCGTGAAGCTCTTTTTTGTACAGTTCTCCTGTGTATTCTTGCCATCTCTTCTTAATATCTTCTGCTTCTATTAGGTCCATACCATTTCTGTCCTTAATTGTGCCCATCTTTGCATGAAATGTTCCCTTGATATCTCTAATTTTCTTGAAGAGCTCTGTAGTCTTTCCCATTCTGTTGTTTCCTCTATTTCTTTGCATTGATCACTGAGGAAGGCTTTCTTATCTCTCCTTGCTGTTCTTTGGAACTCTGCATTCAGATGGGTCTATTTTTTCTTTTCTCCTTTGCTTTTTGCCTCTCTTCTTTTATCCTCCACATAAGGCCAAGGAAATTTATCAGGATTGATCTGTCGTAAACTGCATAGAAGTCTGTATTCTATGTGAAAAGCACGGAATCACTAAACCCAAAGTTAGGACACCTGGAGTACTGGCCTCAGCTGCGCTCTTCATAACAGGATCATAATGATACCTGGCCAGTCCATTTCATGAAGTGCTTATCAAGTCTAGATGAACTGACTCATATCAAAGCATGTCAACATGGAGAACTGCATGAATACACAGGGTTATTTTTTGATTCCTGGCACAATGTATCACCTGTAATGATCCTTTCAAACAATTTCAGAGGAATAACAGGTCATCTGGATGCTGTATCTACGGTAAAGCAGAAAAGTCTGTGCCCACCTACAGGGCTGTAGGAAGGATTAAATGGAGTCGCCTGTGTGTATGTGCTGCACCCAACACCCACTCTAGAGGCTGTGGCCTTCACCTCCTATCTTTCTTGGTTCAGTGCCTTAAGCTCTATTTTTATATTTACTAACCCACTCCAGTGTTCTTGCCTGGAGAATCCCAGGGATGGTGGAGCCTGGTGGGCTGCCGTCTATGGGGTCGCACAGAGTCGGACACGACTGAAGTGACTTAGCAGCAGCAGCATGTCTCTTCTGGTCCCCATGTCAAAAAGTATCTGTCTTTCCCTGATGAGTAGTGATTTGAGTACTTATGTATCTTTTATAAAGTTTCTGTTCAAATATTTTGCTTAGTTTCCCCGCCACCCCCCCCCCAATTGGGTTGTTTAGCTTTTATTGTTGCTCTGTAAGATTTCTTTATATATTCTTGACATGGAATTTGTTCTAATGTATGAAAGAGGCAATAAATAAAAGCTTAAAAGGCAAAAACAAAGCAAAACTTACCTGTCCCGTGACCCATGTTCTCATGATTCTTCTCTGTAAGGCCAAGAAGGATTCATTTATGACAGTCCCACCAAATGTTACCACTTAAATAAAATGCACTGGTTTCCAGAAAGCCTAAACAATAACTTTAATTTGGGGAATATCAGGTACTGCAGAGAGGCTTCCCAGGTGGCTCAGTGGTAAAGAACCCACTTGCCAATGCAGGAGACCCAAGAGATGTGGATTCGATCCCTGGGTTGGGAAGATCCCCTGGAGGAGAGCATGGCAACCTGCTCCAGTATTCTTGCCTGGGAGAATCCCATGGACAAAGGAGCCTGGCAGGCTACTGTTCATAGGGCAGCAAAGAGTCAGACACGACTGAAACATCTTAGCATGCACAGCCTCATGCAGGTATTGCAGAAGTCATCAGTAAGACAGAGAGAGGGAGGAGTCTGGACTTTCTGGACTCCCCAAATTACATCCAATGCGTAGTTGTTGATTCTGACCGTAAGTCCTGTTGAATTTCCCCAGAATGTTAAACAAAATCGGCACAACATTGACTCTCTGTCCATTCTCCCCCTCATTTGGGCCTTGTTACCAATTCCAGGCCAGATTGCCCTCACTGACCTACTGCTCTAACACTCCCCACACCTCTTTCAACATTTTCAGCCGTTTTCTTCCTCCTTCCTGCCTCCCTAAAATACCTGTAACTAAGGTAACCATATATCCTAGGAGGATCCTGGTTTCTACCTGTTTTTCTGGCATAATTATCAATATATTGATCCTTCTTTTAAATGTGTGCTAGTTTGGAAAACAAATTACCTGGTAACCCTACCTGTAGCTGAATGAATTTGAGTGAAGCCTGAAGGCAAGTCTAGGGTGAGGAAAGAGAAAGAGCAGAGCTAAAAAGCCAAGCTTAGAAGGTGCCAACCCTTGTCTACCCTGCAGCGCCATCCCTCATGCATTGGTGCCAGGCCAGCTTTCGCTGGCATCATACCAGGGATGAGACTGGCTCTCAGGAGAGGTGTCTCATAAGTAAACTGAAAGCAAGAGATTCCTAGAAATTAGAGGTAAAAAGATGCAAAAGACAATGGAGGATGGTTTTATGAGAGCGTCAAAAGGTTATACGCATTCCATGAGGATGCAGGAAGACAGTAGTTTTGTTGCTTCAATTTTATCTCCATTCCTGAGGGGGTGGTGAGGTGTACAACACCCATGTCCTGGCTGATTCCTTTTGCTCCTTACCACTCGGGTGTTCCTGCTGAGGACCACAGAGGACTCGCCCTTACCAGGCAGGCTGCTTGGATTAGATTTGGTTGCCTGGACCAAAAGGCAGGACCAGGGTCAGGTCCCATTTGTCACTTGGTGACCATGAGAATTATTTTCACTTTGATGGGCAAACTTTCCATCTGCAAAGTAAAGAGAGTTAAACCAGATGGTCTCTAAGGCAATAGTTCAAAATATTTGTATATTGCTTAAAGAATTTGAAGAACTTTCTTCCTTAAGCAGTTTTACATTAATTTAAAATGTGAAAGTGAAAAGGCTGGCTTAAAACTCAACATTCAAAAAACTGAGATCATGGCATCTGGTCCCATCGCTTCATGGCAAATAGATGGGGAAAAAATGGAAACCGTGACAGAGTTTATTTTCTTGGGCTCCAAAATCGCTGCAGAGAGTGACTGCAGCCATGAAATTAAAAGATGCTTGCTCCTTGGAAGGAAATCAATGACAAGCCTAGACAGTGTATTGAAAAGCAGAGATATCACTTTGCTGACAAAGGTCCATCTAGTCAAAGCTATGGTTTTTCCAGTAGTCATGTATGGATGTGAAAGTTGGATCGTAAAGAAGGCTGAGCGCCAAAGAATTGATGCTTTTGAACTGTGAGGCTGGAGAAGACTCTTGAGAGTCCCTTGGACTGCAAGGAGATCCAACCAGTCAATCCTAGAGGAAATCAACCCTGAATATTCATTGGAAGGACTGAAGCTAAAGCTCTAGTACTTTGGCCACTGGATGTGAAGAACTGACTCATTGAAAAAGACTCTGATGCTGGGAAAGATTGAGGGCAGAAGAAGAAGGGGGAGACAGAGGCTGAGATGGTGGGATGGCATCATTGACTCAATGGACATGAATTTGAGCCAACTCCAGGAGTTAGTGAAGGACAGGGAGCCTGGTGTGCTGTAGTTCATGGGGTTGCAAAGGGTTGGACATGACCGAGCAACTGAACAACAAAAAAAAACACAAGATGTAATTTCCAACACATGATGGATATGGACATTTTATTCATAAAGGCCTTGTTACGTTATTCTTTAAAATGTATCCAAATACCACAGCCATTTTATACCCATATCATTTTTTTTACCTCAAAAAATTATTATTTAATACATGGAAATCTTACATTGTTCCCGTTTCAACTTGAACTCATTTTACTCTGTTTGTTGTTTAGTCACTGCGTTGTGTCTGATTCTTTGCAACCCTGTGGACGGTAGGCCACCAGGCTCCTCTGTCCATGGGATTTCCCAGGCAAGAACGCTGGAGTGGGTTGCCGTTCCCTTCTCCGGGGATCTTCCCAACCCAGGGACTGAACCCACGTCTCCTGAATTGCAGGTGAATTCTTTGCCACTCAGCTATCTTAGAATACACTCATTTTGTTCTACTTCCCCAAAAGAATTTTACCCTTGATATAATTATCTGTATGTTTGAAAGTTTTTTTTTTTTAAATCACACTATCACTCCTTGATGCAACAAAAGTATGTGAACACAATGAAATTTTTTAAATTTCCTGTGACTGTAAATTTCAAAGGGTAAAAACAATAAATAAACTCTAGATGGAGTTAACACTACAACTGTTTTGACAAACTGAAATCATTAAACAAGTGAGTAAAATTTTATTGGAATTGTTTCTCTTGGAAAGATGGATAGAGTTGGCTTAGGTTTTGAGCAAGTTATTTATGATTTAGTATAATTTATTGAATTAATTTTATTCCCCCCCCTCCTTTTTTTTAAAGAAGTGCTGAGGAACATTCAGGTATGGCCTAAATCAAATCCCTTATGATTATATAGTGGAAGTGAGAAATAGATTTAAAGGACTAGATCTGATAGACAGAGTGCCTGATGAACTATGGACGGAGGTTCGTGACATTGTACAGGAGACAGGGATCAAGACCATCCCCATGGAAAAGAAATGCAGAAAAGCAAAATGGCTGCCTGAGGAGGCCTTACAAATAGCTGTGAAAAGAAGAGAAGCAAAAAGCAAAGGAGAAGAGGAAAGATATACTCATTTGAATGCAGAGTTCCAAAGAAGAGCAAGGAGAGATAAGAAAGCCTTCCTCATTGATTAATGCAAAGAAATAGAGGAAACAATAGAATGGGAAAGACTAGAGAGCCCTTCAAGAAAATTAGAGATACCAAGGGAACATTTCATGTAAAGATGGGCTCAATAAAGGACAGAAATGGTATGGACCCAACAGAAGCAGAAGATATTAAGAAGAGGTGGCGAGAATACACAGATCAGATCAGATCAGTCGCTCAGTCATGTCCGACTCTTTGCAACCCCATGAATTGCAGCACGCCAGGCCTCCCTGTCCATCACCAACTCCCGGAGTTCACTCATACTCACGTCCATCGAGTCAGTGATGCCATCCAGCCATCTCATCCTCTGTCGTCCCCTTCTCCTCTTGCCCCCAATCCCTCCCAGCATCAGAGACTTTTCCAATGAGTCAACTCTTCGCATGAGGTGGCCAAAGTACTGGAGTTTCAGCTTCAGCATCATTCCTTCCAAAGAAATCCCAGGGCTGATCTCCTTCAGAATGGACTGGTTGGACCTCCTTGCAGTTAAATTGAAGAAAGTAGGGAAAACCACTAGACCATTCAGGTATGACCTAAATCAAATCCCTTATGATTATACAGTGGAAGTGAGAAATAGATTTAAGGGCCTAGATCTGATAGATAGAGTGCCTGATGAACTATGGAATGAGGTTCGTGACATTGTACAGGAGACAGGGATCAAGACCATCCCCATGGAAAAGAAATGCAAAAAAGCAAAATGACTGTCCGGGGAGGCTTTAGCTGTGAAAAGAAGAGAAGCGAAAAGCAAAGGAGAAAAGAAAAGATATAAACATCTGAATGCAGAGTTCCAAAGAACAGCAAGAAGAGATAAGAAAGCCTTCTTCAGTGATAAATGCAAAGAAATAGAGGAAAACAACAGAATGGGAAAGACTAGAGATCTCTTCAAGAAAATCAGAGATACCAAAGGAACATTTCATGCAAAGATGGGCTCGATAAAGGACAGAAATGGTATGGACCTAACAGAAGCAGAAGATATTAAGAAGAGATGGCAAGAATACACAGAAGAATACACAGAAGATCTATACAGAAAATATCTTCACGACCAAGATAATCACGATGGTGTGATCACTCACCTAGGGCCAGACATCCTGGAATGTGAAGTCAAGTGGGCCTTAGGAAGCATCACTATGAACAAAGCTAGTGCAGGTGATGGAATTCCAGTTGAACTACTTCGAATCCTGAAAGATGATGCTGTGAAAGTGCTGCACTCAATATGCCAGCAAATTTGGAAAACTCAGCAGTGGCCACAGGACTGGAAAAGGTCAGTTTTCATTCCAATCCCAAAGAAAGGCAATGCCAAAGAATGCTCAAACTACCACACAATTGCACTCATCTCACACACTAGTAAAGTAATGCTCAAAATTCTCCAAGCCAAGCTTCAGCAATACATGAACCATGAATTTCCAGATGCTCAAGCTGGTTTTAGAAAAGGCAGAGGAACCAGAGATCAAATTGCCAACATCCACTGGATCGTTGAAAAAACAAGAGAGTTCCAGAAAAGCATCTATTTCTGCTTTATTGACTATGCCAAAGCCTTTGACTGTGTGGAGCACAATAAACTGTGGAAAATTCTTCAAGAGACAGGAATACCAGACCACCTGACCTGACTCTTGAGAAACCTGTATATAGGTCAGGAAGTACCAGTTAGAACTAGACATGGAACAACAGACTGGCTCCAAATAGGAAAAGGAGTACATCAAGGCTGTATATTGTCACCGTGCTTATTTAACTTATATGCAGAGTACATCATGAGAAACACTGGGCTGGATGAAGCACAAGCTGGAATCAAGATTGCCGGGAGAAATATCAGTAACCTCAGATATGCAGATGACACCACCCTTATGGCAGAAAGTGAAGAAGAACTAAAGAGCCTCTTGATGAAAGTGAAAGGGGAGAGTGCAAATGTTGGCTTAAAACTCAACATTCAGAAAAGTAAGATCATGGCATCCATCCCATCACTTCATGGCAAACAGATGGGGAAACAGTGGTTGACTTTATTTTTGGGGGGCTCAAAAATCACTGCAGATGGTGATTGCAGCCATGAGATTAAAAGACACTTACTCCTTGGAAGGAAAGTTATGACCAACCTAGACAGCATATTATTTTTTTTTCAGTTTTATTTATTTTTTATTTATTTATTTATTTTAATTTTATTTTATTTATTTATTTTTTTTAACTTTACATCATAGACAGCATATTAAAAAGCAGAGACATTACTTTGTCAACAAAGGTCCATCTAGTCAAAGCTATGGTTTTTCCAGTGGTCATGTATGGATGTGAGAGTTGGACTGTAAAGAAATCTGAGCACCAAAGAATTGATGCTTTTGAACTGTGGTGTTGGAGAAGACTCTTGAGAGTCCCTTGGACTGCAAGGAGATCCAACCAGTCCATTCTAAAGGAGATCAGTCCTGGGTGTTCATTGGAAGGACTGATGTTGAAGCTGAAAATCCAAATCTTTGGCCACCTGAGGTGAATAGCTGACTCATTTGAAAAGACCCTGATGCTAGGAAAGATTGAGGGCAGGAGGAGAAGGGGATGACAGAGGATGAGATGGTTGGATGGCATCACTGATGCAATGGACATGAGTTTGGGTGAACTCCGAGAGTTGGTGATGGACAAGGAGACCTGGCTGCAGTTCATGGGGTTGCAAAGAGTTGTACATGACTGAGCGACTGAACTGAACTGAGGAACATTATTTATATAAAAGCAGGTGGCACTGGGAGGATTTTGCTTACAGCAATATCAGTCTTTGATTTGAAGTCCTGAGTTATATGTAAAAAATAACCCTGTGATCCATTATTAAAAATAATTTTTAATGTTCTATCAGCTAACAAGCCTATAGGTCATCTTTCAATTATTTTGAAAGCAAATACTTGGAAAATACTTTTTGCAAGAAATTAGACTTGCAAAAGTATTTATTTCCTAACCTGTATTCACTTTCGCGTTCAGAAAACTAAGATCATGGCATCTGGTCCCATCACTTCATGGGAAATAGATGGGGAAACAGTGGAAACAGTGTCAGACTTTATTTTGGGGGGCTCCAAAATCACTGCAGATGGTGACTGCAGCCATGAAATTAAAATATGCTTACTCCTTGCAAGGCAAGTTATGACCAACCTAGATATCATATTCAAAAGCAGAGACATTACTTTGCCGACAAAGGTCTGTCTAGTCAAGGCTATGGTTTTTCCAGTAGTCATGTATGCATGTGAGAGTTGGACTGTGAAGAAGGCTGAGCGCCGAAGAGTAGATGCTTTTGAACTGTGGTGTTGGAGAAGACTCTTGAGAGTCCCTTGAACTGCAAGGAGATCCAACCAGTCCATTCTAAATGAGATCGGTCCTGGGTGTTCTTTGGAAGGAATGATGCTAAAGCTGAAACTCCAGTACTTTGGCCACCTTATGCAAAGTGTTGACTCATTGGAAAAGACTCTGATGCTGGGAGGGATTGGGGGCAGGAGGAGAAGGGGATGACAGAGGATGAGATGGCTGGATGGCATCACTGACTCAATGGACGTGAGTTTGAGTGAACTCTGGTAGTTGGTGATGGACAGGGAGGCCTGGCGTGCTGCGATTCATGGGGTCGCAAAGAGTTGGACACGACTGACTGACTGAACTGAACTGAACTGATTCACTTTCTCAAAACCGACTCCGATATTTTGAATTGTTCTTTTGTTTGGTGTTCCAGGGGTCTTTCCTCTCTGGGGTAGCACCCAGGATAAAATGCAGAACAGGTAAGAGTAACTTTTGTCAAGTAAGAACAGGCCTGGGAGAAAAGAACTAAGAAAGTAGAGCCTGTCCAGCAAGTTACTTTCCCAGACAAATGAATTTTAGGCATGAGCACTTGTATTTATTCTACATCTGGAAACTGATACCAACCTCCTAACCTGTGAATATATACCCTGAAAGAAAATCTTCCTGATCCTCAGGACCACATGCACCTCACTTTGAAGATCCAGCTCTAATATCTAAAGGTCTGGACAATGTTAAGTTCAAGCAAAACAACCGAAAGAAAAAATTTTCAAGTTCATTGTATTTACTTACTTCTGATTAGGTAATGAGACATTGAGGCCTATACAGTAAATCTCCGTACCCCAGCCCCACCCCCACCTGTCCGTCAGCCATCCATTCTTTTCTCTAAGCAATGGATGAAAAGTTGCCCTGGGTAATCTGTGGAGATGATCTCACATATTCATTCAGTTATGATCAGAGATAATCTTTTCTTCCTCGTCTTTCACAATTGCTACTGTGCTGTACATACTGTCTGGTATCTTTTGTGTTGCTTTGCTTAGAAATTACGTTGGAGATTTTTTTTTTTAATGTCATCATATAAAAAATACCCTTATTCTTTACTGACTGAACAGTATTCCATTAAATGTTATAATTCACTTAAACAGGCCCTTATTGGTATTCTTTTAGCTTGCTTCCAATATTATTTAAACAATCCTGTGATAAATACATGGTACATATATCGCTTTGGATATGGGTGAATATATTCACTGAGGAACTTGTAAAAGTGGAATGTCTGGTCCAAGGACCTGTGTATGTATTGATTTTAATTAGGCATTAGTAGTAAACTGCTTATCTCTGAGGAGGATGTGCCGATTTAATCTACCACCCACAAGATATGAGTGCCTGTCTTAGTTATCCGTAACTCTGTAACTGTTCCTGTGAGAAATCACTCCCAAACTGAGGGGCTTCCAACATCGGTAATCACTTCTTCTCCTTTGTTTCTGCGGGTCTGGATGATGTGTGACTTGGCTGGGTTGTCCTGGACGGTTGCGTTCAGCTGGGAGCAGGGGTCATCTTGAAGACTTCCTCAGTCAAGCCTCTGGTGTGGGACTGAGGAGAAATGAGCCCCAGGTGATGGGATCGTGGAGACCTCTCATGTGTCTCCGTCCTTTGGGGTCTCTCTCAAGGTAGCCAGACTTCTTTCGGAAGCATCGGTCAGTGGACATTTGGGTGGTTTCCACGTTTTGGCCGTTGTGGATAGTGCTGCTTTGAACATAGGGGTGCATGTATCTTTTTGAAATACAGTTTTGTCCAGACATATGCCCAGGAGTGGGATTGCTGGATCATACAACAACTCTATTTGTAGTTTTTTGAAGATCATCCATACTGTTTTCATAGTGGTTACATCAACTTACATAGGTGACTTTTCCATGAAAAAAAAATTTGTATGTGTATTTAATTAAATTTCACTTAGGCTTCCCTGGTGGCTCAGAGGTTAAAGCATCTGCCTCCAATGCGGGAGACCCGGGTTCAATCCCTGGGTCGGGAAGATCCCCTGGAGAAGGAAATGGCAACCCACTCCAGTATTGTTGCCTGGAGAATCCCATGGACGGAGGAGCCTGGTGGGCTACAGTCCACGGGGTCGCAAAGAGTCGGATACGAATGAGCAACTTCACTTTCACTTTCTTTTAACCTTCTGGCTTTTTTGTCATATTTGGAAATTCTTCTCACTGTGAAGCTGTGAGTGTTCCTTCCTGTGTTTTCTTCTGCTCTGTGTGGCTTGGCTTGGTTTCTACATTTTTACTTTTGATGCATTTAATATTAATTTTATTTTAAAGTGTGAAGTATGGACTAGAATGCCATTTTCCAGTGGCTATCTAGTGCACTTAAAATGTTGCCTGTGTCGTGTTCATGAACTCTGCGTGTCACCTCCTTCTGTCCCACTTGTTAGTGTGGGTCTTTATGTGATGGTCCTGCACTGTTTTAAATTTTGTAGCCACATAATGTATTTTAATATCTAGTAGGACTACTTCCCCGTGTTTATCATCTTCCTAATTATCTAGGCTATTTTTTCTAGTCTATTTTTCTGTGAAAACAATTTCTTAATTACCTGGTGGTATTACCAGCCAATGAGTGTGATTAGGCTGAGATAGTTGGGATTTTTCTGCACATAAAAGAAGGAAATGGGAGGTAACTTGACATCTTAACAAAAAAGCCAAAAACAAAAACTGGCACTCAGAGAGACAATTTCAATCTCAAATCTGCAGAATAACCTGTGGCCTTGCTCTAAGCCCTGATGATACTTAACTAGGAATGACCCAGCATGGTAAAGATTAATGAGGAAAAGAAAAATGCTAACCTTTTATAAGATCATTTTCCTCTAGAGAATTTTAGTGTGCCAACCTTAATGATTAGGAATCACGCAACATTTCTGATTACTTGTCTGTGTTACTGTTTGGGTATAGTTTGCCAAAAAGCAAATTGTTCCTAAAAGCGTGGTGAAGGGGTAGCGTATGGCATTCAGTCTTTAGAGGTTTTATTCACAAATATTGTGTTAGGCTTTTCTGTATTTTTCAACAAGCCAACGCATTGAATGAAAATGTCTTAGAAGTGCATTTTTGTTACTTTTCCATTTCACTTTCAGGGTTGTAAACACATTTCTGTGTTCTGACTAATGTACGACAACATTAAAAGCATAGAACTTGGCTCTTATTGCAACTTTCTTAAGGGATCAAAGGCACTTTGCTATTGTTCCTTCCTTGTTCTCCTGGGATGCTGGGAGATCCTGCAGAGTCTCTTGCAGTACACACTTGTAAAATGCCTTGGATTTGCAGAGGTTTTGCTATTAGTATTTAATAATGGGTCTCAGGATTTCAGGATTTCTATCATGGGGGAAAAAAAACAAAGCTCAAAAGTTCAAGAAAAGCATGAATACAAAGCAAACAGAAACTGAAGATCTGAAAACCCTGTTGTATATTGAATTGCCTCTGTATCTGTGTATGTGACCTTATTTGAAAAAGTAAGATCATTTTTAAGTTGTTTTTTTAAATTGAGATATACTTGACATATACCATTGTGTAAGTGTAAGGTGTAAAACGTGTTGATTTGATGCATTTATATATGGCAATGTGATTACCACCATAGCTTCAGCTCATGTCTCTATCACAGTATATAATCATCATTTCTTTTTTGTGATGAGAACTTTGGAGATTTAGTCTCTTAGCAATTTTAAAGTATTTCATTCAGTACTATTGAATACTGGAAATAGGGTCACTGCAGATGTATTTTAAGTTTCTCAAGATGGCACCCCCCCCCCCCCCCCCCCCGGAGAAGGAAATGCAACCCACTCCAGTATTCTTGCTTGGAGAATTCCATGGACAGAGGAGCCTGGTGGGCTAAGGGGTCGCAAAGACTTGGACACAACTGAGAGACTAAACAGCAGGCTGCCATCATCCTGCATTGAGAATGGACCCTAAATCCAACAGCTGGTGTCCTGGTAAGAGACAGGAGAGAAGGACTTAACACAGAGAGACACAGGGGAGAGAACAGTGTGAAGACAGAGGCAGAGACTGGAACGGTGAGCTTATAAACCAAAAACGCTAGCGACTTCTAGGCAGTGACCAAAAACTAGAAGACGGGCATGGACCGGGTTCTCCCTCAGGGCATCCAGAAAGAGCCAATGTTGCTGACACCCTGGTTCAGCCTCCTGGTGTGCAGAACAGAATACGGGTCTATTATTTTAAGCCACCCAGCTTGTGGTAGTTTGTTATTGGCTAAGAAAGGGAGTGGGGGGCAGACACAGGAAACTATATAGACCTTTCATCAAGAGAGTCTCAGCAGAAAAGCTCAGGGTCTGTGAACTTGGTGAAACAGAAGAAACACTCTGCAGTTTCCCCACCTCCCTCAGCTCCCTGCTTTGCTCACTCCCAGGGCCCTGACGCGCTCTGCACACCTTAGATTTCCCCTCTGTGAGTCACTCTCCTCCAGATTCAAGAGGATCCTCTCTTTCTCTTCAAATTTTCCCCTGTGCCCAGACCTCTCCCCGGGCTCCGCTTACAGCAGAGCTTTGGAGCCTGTTCACAGCATGGTAGAAGGCAATAATGTACGGGTGTTGACCTTCTCGGGAATATTTGTATTCTTAAAGCGGTTAGACAGGGCTCGATCGAGAAGGAATTCTCTCTCCTGGAGGAATCTCTGGAATCACCGTGGGGGTGGGGTGAATAATTTTGCAGAGGGTCTTCTCCCAGCCTCGGTCCTCCCTGCTTTCTCGCTGCCACTGCTTCACCAGGGACCCTGTTTTCTGTGGTTTCATCAGAGCAAAGGAAGGACCCCACCAAGTCCAGCTGGGTGAATGCCCTTTTCAGGCCCAGCGCCCTGCAAATGAGTGGAGGCCAGGGTGGGCCAGGCACAGTGACCCAAAGGTTAAGGCTTGTAGGGGGCGCTGTGGAGAAACCGCTTTGAAGGAGGGGAGAACTTCCATGAAGGTCATGCGTGGGCAGAACTGGCTTCACAAAATTTTCAGGGCCCAGTACACATTGAATGTAGGCCTGGGGTTCATACTCATTAAGGGTGGCATGACGATGAGAGCTGAGCACTGAGCTGTGCAGGACCCCTCTAAACCTGAGACTCCACACATGCATCTGTGCTCACGAGGTTGACCCTGTGTGGCGGCCACCAAAACTTTGAATCAGAACTTGAAGGGCTGCAGGAACTTGGGTCACTGGGCATCTATTTGTGGACTCATTCCAGGAGCCATGTAGCACAAAGAGATGCTGCCTGCCATCAGAGACCAAAGACATGGACTTGGCAAGGGGACCTTGAGGAAGGCCCTCTGCCGGCTGCCCGGATGAGTTGGTATAGGGAAAAAAGTAAAATAAACATGATTGGGTATTTAAAATCCTCCAGTAGGAAGGCTCCTGGTGACTGGGGGAGATCTTGTTTCTGGACCCCAAGGTTGTCTTGCCTCTGCAGGATGCTCTTGCCTTGGCATGAGCCAGAGTGTGGGGGGTTGGGATGGGGAGTTTAGGGTGGGGGGGAAGGTTAGAATGCTGATGCTGAGGGAGCTTACAAGGAAAGGGAGAGATTTGGCGGGAAAGAGATACATCTCAGGGAAGTGGAATTCTGTGTGGGTGATGCAAACACTGCCTCCACACACACCCCCCACTCCTACCCCACTTCCTGGCAAATCTCCAGTAAAAGAATGGCCTCTCAGAAATCTGTGGAGTAAGCTTTCTTTGGGGGGATGAAGAGTGGAGACTTGAGGTGAGGGCTAGTATATTGTAGCCTTGTTACCACAGAGAGAGGTAAGCTTCTGCAGAACTCACTGAATTGAAGAGGGCCTCTGAGCTGAGCAGCCCTAGAACAATCACAATGAAAAGATTTTGCCTTTCGTTTTGGTTCTTGAGCTTGGAAAACTCCGGAGGGGCGAACAAACGGCTGGGGGGCACAGTCTGGTTGGGGTGGGTTCAGTTCCTGGGAGGAGAAGAACGTGTACAGGAGTGCCTGTTGACTTAGTTCTGGAAGCCGGGGGAGGAGCTAGGATGAGTAGTGAAGTCTCAGGCTCCCTCCTGTCTGACAGAGATAAGGCACTGAGAGTCCCTGGGGCTAAAGCCAGCCAATTTCTTTCCTCCCACCAGACCAGCTTTGGGCTATTCCCTAACCAGATTCAGAATTGTTGCACTGGTGCCTGGGTATTTTGCTGATGGCTATGACCTTGTCATTTTCCTAGTCAATGAACCCTGGGAATTGACCTTTTAGTCTAGAAAGTGTTATCTCTGTATAACTAGCTGTGGGTTGTGAGTACCTCTGGTTTTAACTCACTTGTCAGGCTGGTCTGAGGCCAGAGTACACGTTGCGGACTTTGTCAGTTCCAGAAATGAGCTCTGAGCGTATTTTCTTTCTCAAGTAGCACAAAAACTTTCTATTTGTCCAAGGTAAAATGACCAACAATGTCCTACCTAAACAGGTTCTACAGATACCTCCAGATACAATGTGCCCCCTAAACACCCCAAGAATGTGTCCACCAATGTTTAATTTCTCTAAATGACACTGGTGTGAACAAAGCAGGATCCATGGTTGATGTTTGTCATTCTTGTGTTGGGTGGGGCAAGGTAGTTCTAGTTCCCTGCTTCACCTCTGAGCCACCTTTCTGAGAAATACCACCACCTCTTGCCGCTCTTCCAAACTGAAACCTTAGCTGACCTCAGCTCTGGTGAGATTCCCAGGCACGACCTACTTACACATTTCAAAGAAAAAAAAAAAAAAAGACACTTTTAACTCCTAGCTGGTAGGATTTACCACCTGTTCTCAAGCATGGAGTTTACTCAGGTATGTAATCTTCTGAAGCAATGACTTCAAATCTACTCTATGCACATTGGTCTCCACTTACGGAATTGCTATTTATATTAATTTAAACAGGTCAGAAAATATTCGGAGAAGGCGATGGCACCCCACTCCAGTACTCTTGCCTGGAAAATCCCATGGACGGAGGAGCCTGGTGGGCTGCAGTCCATGGGGTCGCTAAGAGTTGGACACGACTGAGCGACTTCACTTTCACTTTTCACTTTCATGCATTGGAGAAGGAAATGGCAACCCACTCCAGTGTTCTTGCCTGAAGAATCCTAGGGACGGGGGAGCCTGGTGGGCTGCTGTTTATGGGGTCGCACAGAGTCGGACAAGACTGAAGCAACTTAGCAACAGCAGCAGCAGCAGCAGAAAATACTATAAACTCCTAAAATGTCGTTTAGTACTACCAAAGTTTAAAATTATATGGTTTCCTTAAGCCACAAAAATAGAGCAATAGTAATACTTACTTTTAGGACTCTATATTTTAAGTCAGGGTTGTACGTGGCATTTGATCTCTGGAAAAAGTTGTTAGTTGCTTAAAGTATTCTTTGCCTTTGTCATCCTTTAACACTTATCTCCCCATTCCAGCCCACCACTCCTGCTCACCCCCCACCAAGAGCCAGCCTGCTGGAGGCCAGTGGTTTTATTCCATTGTTTAAAGGACTGAGTGAAATCAACCACTCGGGGATTCCATCCATCAAGTCCAGTGTTTGGGTTTGTTTTGTTTGGTAGATGAAAAAGCCCAAACTGGCTGTTCCCCGGTCCTTTCTACATACCACTGTATGGAAACCAAGACCAAGTGTCCTCCCAAGAAATAACAGAAAACAGATAATTCTGTGAGCTAAGAAGGCTTCCCACTAAAGCCTGTTCTCCATCCTTCCCACCAAATTCTGCTCCAATTCTGTAGTCTCTAGAAGTGGAGGGCCAAGGAGCAGCCACAGAAGCCAGGCTCATTCATTCACTCATTCATTCATTCATTCTGACAAACATTTACTGAGCATCTACTATGTGCTGGGTCCTGTGGCTACAGATGTTGATGTGGAGGAAGAAAGTTCAAGAACTCACAAATCCTAGCATATGGATTTAAGGTCAGTCCTGGAGGGAAATAGTCTCACAACCTTACGGCAAGGACACAGTCATCAACTGTCTCTGCTTCTAGCCTCCAACCCACATCCATCCCAACAAGTGAATATGGCCAGTGGCGGAGGACTCTTCCTCATGGAAGACTGTTCTTCCCATCAGTCCCAGCTTTGTCCCCTAGAACTTCACATAAGCACCATGCTATTTTTCCCACAATCACCTTCTCCCGTTTGAAGGCAGTTGCCGTGTTGCTGGTATTCTTCACACAATGTAAAGGGTCACAGGTGTGGGAGACTGGCCCATATTGCTGCTGCTGCTGCTGCTGTTGCTAAGTCGCATCAGTCATGTCCGACTCTGTGGAACCCCATAGACAGCAGCCCACCAGGCTTCTCTGTCCCTGGGATTCTCCAGGCAAGAACACTGGAGTGGGTTGCCATTTCCTTCTCCAGGCCCATACCTCAGTATGGTAATATGCAGAAATGCCTGGGCTTTTCCAGAAACAGCTGGGGTGTCTCTACCCTAAGTCTGTTTGAATAAGACTATGAAGATCCTATTAGGAATGAATTCACCCAAGGAGAGGAGTAAGATTGAGGTGACCAATTTTACCCATCACCAAGGCTTGATCATTGAAGAGCTCTGGGTCCCAAAACAGATTTTTAAAATACACAAGTGTTTGTGTGCACAGAAAAGGAGTAAGACAAAAGGGTGATTTTTTTTTCTATAGGTGGGATGATTTTTAATGTTTTCTCTATATTTTAAATTATTTTTAATGTTCTCTACAATAAATATATAAACCATACTAATAGAATAAAATTTTATTCAAAAAATAATGTACAAACTAATTTTCTGTAGTGATTGACTTATCTTCTCCTTTTCACTACAGAACAAAGGTCCTTTAATTTACGTGATAAATAACATTCATAAAATTCTATTGATTAGCAAATATGCCTTGTAGAATTGTTTCTGTGTAATTTGTTGGTATTAGTCCTTACTCTCTCCATGTATATGACAGAAAACACCTAGCACCAGGTCCATAAAGATCCTTTAAAAGACATTAATGACTTTCTTCAAACAAGCAGCCAGCAAATTTTCATTGGCATCTGTACAGTTTGAAAAAATAAACCTGTTAACCAGTCAGTCATGGCTGACTCTTTGCAACATCAGGGACGTTAGCCCATCAGGCTCCTCTATCCATGGGATTTCCCAGGCAAGCATACTGGAGTGAGTTGCCATTTCCTTCTCCAGGGGATCTTCCCTACTCAGGAATTGAACATGGGTCTCCTGCATTGCAGGGAGATTCTTTACCATCTGAGCCACCAGGGAAGCCCAGTTTGAAAACATAAAAGGAACCACCAATAAAAATCTATTTCTCCTAAAAGGTTGAAGAGGATCTCTTGGAGAAGGCTGGTGACCAAAACCTTAGGGCAAAATTTCTAGAGCAGCTAAGCACTGCTTCTTAACACATAATCACATTCAACTAAAATTGCTTTTCAGAATTTTAAGAGATTTACAAACCTGATCAAAAACATTCACACATGTGAAAATGACCGTCTAGAGAACTTGGGTTATAGTTACAGGACTTAAGGAAATAGAAACTCTATATTTTGCAACTGGTTATTGAATGCATGGGTTTCCTAGTAAGCATCCTAATGCTTTCAAAACTGTAAATTCCGTTTTTCTCAAATCTGATGGTTTGGTGGTCATCAGATTTTGTTCCTTTCTAGTGTGATGGTAGTCACACAAACTTGCTGTTTTCTATTCCACTACTGGGTTTAAGGTTACAGGGTGAAAACGGTCACAATAAGCCCATCTTAAGGCTGGCCCACTTGAGATGCAGGTTTCCAGATGGGTCCTGGGGTGGAAAGGGGTCACCTTGGAAACCAGCGGCATTGAGAAGTTCAAAACAAAGAGATTAGAAGTAAACCTGACTCATTGGAAGTTCATCAGTGGTCTTTGGTCTGGAAAATGCTCTTTAGCATAATATTTGAAATAAATACTCTTTAGCGAACTATTTGAAATAAATATTTCAAAACCAAGTGGAGCGAGGAAGACGGAAAAGGTTTAAGTTATTGCTCAAGAATTGTGATTTTATGGATCATTTTTTTTGTTTCTTCTCCAACTCTAATTTAGTCTATATAATGATGACCTCATCAGAGTTGCCATAGAAGTAACTTATTTAAATGGGACATGTTGAAGTGACTCTTATTTTTTTGTGTGTTGTTGTTCAGTTGCTAAGTCATGTCTGACTCTTTGCGACCCCCATGGCCTGCAGCACACCAGGCTTCCCTGTCTTTCACTATCTCCCGGAATTTGTTCAAACTCGTGTCCTTTGAGTCAGTGATGCTATCTAACCATCACATCCTCTGCTGCCCCCTTCTCCTCCTGCCCTCAATCTTTCCCAGCTTCAGAGTCTTTTCCAGTGAGTCGGCCCTTCGCACCTGGTGGCCAAAGTATTGGAGCTTCAGCATCAGTCCTTCAAATGATTTCAAGCATCAAGTCCCTCAGAGTTGGTTTCCTTATAGAAGAAAGTATAATATACATGAGGGATCCCTCTCACCTCAGGAAGAAGATGAGTTTAGGGAAAACAAAACTTGGAAAGGCTAACTTTTTTGGCTTTGGGAAGACACATTTGGGATCCTCCAAAATTAACTTGAAATGAACCCATGTTGTATTCTAGCTTGTGATGTAGTAGTTCACCCACATGTTCACTTAAAGTCAATCCTCTGTTAGACACAAATTCTGCTGTGATTTTGGGGGAATCTTCTTGCTAGAAGCACAAGTTAGTGTCTAACACAATCTGCAATCAGTCTGGCTTCAGATCCTAGCTCCATTACTTATTAGTTGGGTGACCCGGGAAAGTCAATTCATCTGTCTGTGCTTTTGTTTTCCACGACTGTAAAGAGGAAATAATAAGAGTAGCTGCTGCTGCTGCTGCTGCTGCTAAGTCGCTTCAGTCATGTCCAACTCTGTGCGACCCCATAGATGGCAGCCCACCAGGCTCCCCCGTCCCTGGGATTCTCCAGGCAAGAACACTGGAGTGGGTTGCCATTTCCTCCTCCAATGCATGAAAGCGAAAAGTGAAAATGAAGTTGCTCAGTTGTGTCTGACTGGTAGCGACCCCATGGACTGCAGCCCACCAGGCTCCTCTGTCCATGGGATTTTCCAGGCAAGAGCACTGGAGTGGGGTGCCATTGCCTTCTCCGAATAAGAGTAGCTACCTCATACAATTGGTGTTAGGATTGACAGAATTAGTACACATAAAGCAGAGAGAAGGGTGCTTAGGGTACACCACATAAAAACTTCTCTCCATGTTGTTGTTAAAATTAGCTCTTTCTTTCCAATGTGTGTGAAACAAGAGTAACCACTGTTAATATTGTGACTTAAAGGAATGAATTCTTTACCAACTGCACTATCAGTTGGTAGCACAACTGATAGGGGGCTTATTTAACTTCTATGCAGAGCACAGAGGAATGCTGGGCTGCATGAAGCACAAGCTGGAATCAAGATTGCCAGGAGAAATATCAACAACCTCAGATATGCGTATGACACCACCCTTATGGCAGAAAGTGAAGAAGAACTAAAGAGCCTCTTGATGAAAGTGAAAGAGAGTGAAAAAGTTGGCTTAAAACTCAACATTCAGAAAACTAAGATCATGGCATCTGGTCCAATCACTTCATGGCAAATAGATGGGGGAAACAGTGGAAACAGTGGCTGACTATTTTTCTGGGCTCCAAAATCACTGCAGATAGTGATTTCAGCCATGAAATTAAAAGACACTCCTTGGAAGGAAAGTTATGACCAACCTAAATAGCATATTCAAAAGCAGAGACATTACTTTGCCAACAAAGGTCCGTCTAGTCAAGGCTATGGTTTTTTCAGTGGTCATGTATGGATGTGAGAGTTGAGCTATAAAGAAAGCTGAGCACCAAAGAATAGATGCTGTTGATCTGTGGTTTTGGCGGACTCTTGAGAATCTCTTGGACTGCCAGGAGATCCAACCAGTCCATCTTAAAGGAAATCAGTCCTGAATATTCATTGGAAGGACTGATGCTGAAGCTGAAAGTCCAATACTTTGACCACCTGATGCGAAGAACTGACTCATTTGAAAAGACCCTGATGCTGGGAAAGATTGAGGGCAGGAGGAGAAGGGAACAACAGAGGATGAGGTGGTTGGATGGCATCACTGACTCATTGGACATGGGTTTGGGTGAACTCCAGGAGTTGGTGATGGACAGGGAACGCTGGTGTGCTGTGGTTCATGGGGTCGCAAAGAGTCAGACACAACTGAGCCACTGAACTGAAAATCACTGCAGATGGTGACTGCAGCCATGAAATTAAAAGATGCTTACTACTTGGAAGGAAAGTTATGACCAAGCTAGACAGCATATTAAAAAGCAGAGACATTACTTTACCAACAAAGGTCCATATAGTCAAAGCTATGGTTTTTCCAGTAGTCGTGTTTGGATGTGAGAGTTGGACTATAAAGAAAGCTGAGCAGCAAAGAATTGATGCTTTTGAACTGTGGTGTTGGAGAAGACTCTTGAGAGTCCCTTGGATTGCAAGGAGATCCAACCAGTCCATCCTAAAGGTAATCAGTCCTGAATATTCATTGGAAGGACTGATGTTGAAGTGAAACTCCAATACTTTGGCCACCTGATGCGAAGAACAGACTCACTTGAAAAGACCCTGATGCTGGGAAAGATTGAAGGCAATTGGAGAAGGGGACAACAGAGGATGCGGTGGTTGGATGGCATCACTGACTCGATAGACATGAGTTTGAAAAAGCTCCAGGAGTTGGTGATGGACAGGGAAGCCTGGCATGCTGCAGTCTGTGGGGTCACCAAGAGTCAGACACAAATGAGCAAGTGAACTGAACTGAAAGGAATAAATGGGCTTCCCTTTCACTGTAAATGAATGGCTTTGTCATTGATAAATTGGTGGCTCAGTGGTAAAGGATCCATCTGCCTATCCAGGAGATGCAGGTTTGATCCCTGGGTCAGAAAAACCCCCTGGAGAAGAGAATGGCAACCCACTCCAGTATTCTTGCCTGGGAAATCCCATGGACAGAGAAGCCTAGCAGGCTACAGTCCATGGAGTCAAAAAAGAATCAGACCAGACTTAGCAACTAAACAACAGCAACAAAGGAATGAATATTCATCCTGAAGTTTCTAATTTATTATTAAGTTGAAAATTGAGCGTTAGAGAGAATGTAACCCCATGTTTCAAAAGTGTGAAGGTATTTGTTTCTCTGCAGGTATCTTTTTCCTTTTACGTGGTTCATTTTAAATGTGACAGATGTGACTTTTTAAATTTTTTAAAATTTTAATATTTCTTTCTATTTATTTATGGACTTGACTGTGCTAGGTCTTAGTTGTGGCGTGTGGGATTTAGTTTCCAGATGAGGGCTGGAACCCAGGCCCCCTGCATTGGGAGCAGGGAGTGGCTAAGACTCCACTGGACCAAGGAAGTCCCAATGTGACTTTTTTAAAGGGGCAATTGATGAATTCTTTACAGAGGAGAAAGGCTGGAAGCATATCAGTTGTGTGTTTTTTTTTTTTTTTCCCTAAGACAATAAAACAATGACTCTAAATGAGATTTTAATGTAAACCTTCTATAGCAATCACAGCCCTTCCTATCATATAGTATCATCTTCCGGTTCACTCCAGTGTCCTGTGTACCAATTTTTCCTGCAGCTGTTTATTGGGTGTTGACGCTGGAAAATCACCTACTACCAGGAACCATTTGGTCTGCATTAAAATCTTTCTCTTCCCCAGGTGAGATGGTCTTATTTTTCTTTTGTTTGCTTTTGTTCACTTTTCCTTTTGTATTTTCATTTCCTTCAGGAGTTTTAGTGCGATTATTTTTTCCTCTTTCATTCCCTTTAACAATTGGTCTTTCCTACTTGTGGGCTGCACTTACTGAATTGCGATGCTCAGCGCCGCTTTGAAAGACCTGCTTTTATTTTTCCTGTTCAGGTCATTTGTGCAAATCCTTAAACTTAGAGAGTTAGTACTAATGACTGGTCAACTCTATTAATGCAGTCTCCCCTCTGTGAAAGTTTACTTTTCTGGTTCAAGGTCTTTTATTGCAATGCTTGTTAAGAGCCTTTATTGCTTGAAGAAGGTGCCTTTTGGAACCAAAAGATTTCCAGTTTATGCACAGGGCAGGGCCCAGCTGAACTCATGACAGTGCAGGCAGCTCCTGAGATTTGCCAAAGAGCTTTGAGTGGGATTCAAGAGGAACCATGACAGGGGCTTAAAAGCTAGTGTCTGCAGAGCTGCCACGTCTCTGCTAGAGAGTGTGAGAAAGCGCCCAGCTAGAGTGGGGGACAGACTTAGTGCTGCCCATAGAGAAGGCTGCCCCAGCCTCAGGGCTCCAGCAGGGCTGCCTTTGAGTCCGAAGGGGTCTTGGTTCTAGAAGAGGAAAAGTTACCCTCTTCAAAGTCTCCAGTCTGTGTAGATTAAAAGCCAAGGACTGAGTTCCCATAATTATGACTACAAAACAGACTTCCTGGGGCTTCTCTGGTGGCTCAGATGGTAAAGAATCTGCCTGCAGTACAGGAGACCTGGTTTTGATCCCTGGGTCGGGAAGATTCCCTGGAGGAGGGAAGGCATGGCAACCCACTCCAGTATTCTTGCTTGGAAAATTCATGGACAGAGGAGCTTGGCGGGCTATGGGCCATGGGGTCACGGAGTTGGACATGACTGAGTGGCTAACATACCAGACAGATTATTGTTTTGAGCTCCTTTTCACACAAATAGTATTTATAGAAAATTCAGACTTCCGCAAATCCCTTCAATGTCCATTAGGGTCTGGAGGGGTCCTAACCTGCTCTGCTTTAAGTGTGACACTTGTCAGAGATCAGAGCAGGTCCCAGGGACTCAAAGTTTTCTGTCCCCTGCTGAATTTTTAAACCCTATACTGTATTAAATGTTCCCTCTCTAAAGCTATCTCTGTGGAATAACTGCTCACAATGCCAGCAAACTCTTGTCTCCAAGCAGAGGATCCCTTCCCAGATTGGGGGGTGGGGTCCTAGAGGCTCAATTAACCACTGGAAGCTGCCTGATGAGGCAGAATCTCAGCAGGGAGGCCTGGAGAGGAGCCAGGACAAACCCAGCAGGCCTGGCCCCAGAGTGTCAGATTTCTGGGTCAGGAAGAACCAGATGAGGCGGTCACCCACATAGCCAGAGCAGCAAAACCAAGGAAAGAGTGTCCGTTCTTCATCATGTGGGAGGGAAGAAAGTCATGGGTTCATAACCAGCCCCCTGAGGGGGTCTCACTCAAGTCTTCAGATGCACGTGACCCTGACATGCCCACCCTCCTCCAGCTTCTCCTAGAATGGCCCTGAATAAAGGTGGCATGGTCTTGCTTTTTGGTTTCCTGGCTCCACACCAGCCAGTCCCTTCCAATCAGTGCAGTCATATTCCTGGTGGTAGGTGAGATATGGTGCTGTTCCAGTCTAGTCCTCCTAGGTTTGACACATGGGGTTAATATATTGTTATTATTGTTAAAGCCCACCACCAGTATTTTTACTGTCAACTGAAAAAATAAAGAAAAAAGAAAGAAAGTCGCTCAGTCGTGTCCTACTCTTTTGACCCCATGGACTGTAGCCTACCAGGCTCTTCCATCCATGGGATTTTCCAGGCAAGAATACTGGAGTGGGTTGCCATTTCCTTCTCCAGGGGATCTTCCTGAAAAAATACATGCAACCTAAAAGTTAAGAGTCATGTTTTTATCAGTGGAAATATTTAGGACTTCAAGCCCCAGAGGCAGCATCTCCAGTAACCCTGAAAGAACTGCTCCAGGAAGGTGAGGTGGGGAGCCGGGTTATATAGAAGTTTTGCACAAAGGGAAGGTAGTCTGAATGTCAAAAGATTATATATAGTAAATTAGAGAAAACCAGATATCTCAAGTTAAGGAGTTTAGCATTTTTCCATGTGTGGGAGGGTACGGGAGCCTGAGCTCACTGAAGTCACTCCTTTGACACGCACCTCAGCTATCTGGGGCCAGTATCTTGTGTTTTCCCATCCTGCGGTTCCTCAGGACTCACCATAGGGAGTGGCTGCAGTTGGACGGCTGTTACTTGGCAGGTGTCCTTTCCTTCCTGAGTTTCTTCAGAGCTCACCAGCTCACGGTGGAGGGCCTGCAGCCGCTGATGACAGCGACATCCTTGCTTATTGATATTGCAGGAAATATTCCAGTTCTCACTTCTAACCAGACTCCAACTATGCAATGACAGAGAAGAACAAAAGACTCCATAAAGTTATCATGTCTTCCTCTTGTTAAAAGCCATTTTCACCCTCATATATTGACCTCTCAATATTGCTTATCTCTTACCACAATATTTCTGCATAATGAATAACCACAAATCTCGGTGACACATAAGGGTAACCAGTGTTTTGCCTGACTGTCTGGGGTGGTCAGTCAGGCAGCTCTGTGTGGGTGCCTCACACCTCTAAGAGTTGGCTAGCTTTGGCTGGGTGACTGAGGTGACTCAGTCCAGCAGGCTGGCCCATGCATGTTCTCATGGCTTGGAGGAGGAGCACAAGGGAAGGAGTGAAATCATACAAGCTGCTCTAACTTCTGTCTATGAGGCATTGCTATCATCCTACCTGCAAAATCAGTCCCCCACTCAAGCCCAGATTCAAGGAGCAGGGAAACACATTGCCTCTTTAGGGAGAGGGGCCACAAAGTAATGTGGCAAAGGGTGCTGGATGTGGGGAGGGTTTCAAATCCCACCACCATCCTGGTCTCAACTGATCTCAACTGTGATTCACTCCATAGAGAAGAAAAACTCCCACAATAGCAACCCAACATGGTGATGAGTTATAGTCCACAAAGTCAAATCCTTGACGCCATGAATGATCTGGAGAAAGATCACTTTGTTAGAGTGTTTCCCTGGTGGCTCAGACAGTAAAGCATCTGCCTGCAATGCGGGAGACCCGGGTTTGATTCCTGGGTCAGGAAGATCCCCTGGAGAAGGGAATGGCAATCCACTCCAGCACTCTTGCCTGGAAAATCCCATGGATGGAGGAGCCTGATAGGCTACAGTCCATGGGGTCGCAAAGAGTCAGACACGACTGAGCGACCTCACTAATAAGAAATAGTTACCATAAAGTTGATTTTTTTCCCCCTTGTTTGTTTTGGATTTTTAGATGAGGGTTGGGAGATAATTCTCCATGGATCTGTCTCATTTCTTCATGTCTTGTGAGCAAGGCCACTAACTGCCATTTATTCCTAGTTGTATTTCCAAGTATGTGTCTATAGCACAGAGCCTTGGAAGACAGAGTAGCTCCTGTGGAGCAGGGGGGCAGAGGGCAGATGTTTTCCTCTAGAGCAAAAGCCAGGCAGATCTCTTTATTGCCTATTATAAAATATTCAAGCTCCCCTAGCCCAGGATCTCTCAGTTATCACACAAACCACAGTATTCGCAGCATTGTCCTGTTTCCCTCAGCATTGCCCCTGTGGGATTTGGGGGTGGGGGTCTGGAAGTACCAATGTGGATGTGAAGCTCATGCTGCTTGCAGTGCTATGACCCAATAAAACTCTTTGTCTCTGACTCAGGATTCTTCTGCCAGCATCTAGGAAACAAGCTACTTTGTTAGTTTGTAACTAGGGCAACACTCAGACACCTCCTAATCCTTAACAAGTCAAGTAGCATCCTAATGGGAGAAGGCAATGGTACCCCACTCCAGTACTCTTGCCTGGAAAATCCCATGGATGGAGGAGCCTGGTGGGCTGCAGTCCATTGGGTCGCTAAGGGTCGGACACGACTGAGCAACTTCACTTTTCACTTTCATGCATTGGAGAAGAAAATGGCAACTCACTCCAGTGTTCTTGCCTGGAGAATCCTAGGGATGGGGGAGCCTGGTGGGCTGCTGTCTATGGGGTTGCACAGATTCGGACACGAGTGAAGCGACTTAGCAGCAGCAGCATGCTAACAAGCTGTTCATGTATCTTGCTCCCAGGAACACCATGATCTACCAATCACGGCTATGGAGCCCTCCCTGTTGGCCAGAGCACCCTGACTGCTGCCTTGGTCTTGATGCCCACTATGGCAATTCTGCCTCCTTTGCTCTGATGGTTATCTGCCACCATCCCATCTGTCATTTCAGGATTCTGTCATTTCTATTGACATGAGAGAGCTCATTTCTATGACGGCATCTGCTACTATCGAGCCTGGTCCCTCCCAAGGACACCCCCCACCAAACTTCTCGAGGATGTCAGTGCTTCCCTCATCTGTACCCTGTATTGCTTAGTGAAGGGAACATTCCCTCAGCCTTCCTGAGGAACAGAATACACTGGTGGTTCCTATGGTCTTGCACAATAAATGTATTCTAACATTCCCACAAATCTGAACTTTCTGACCTCTTCATCAGCACAATGCCAAGGAAATTCAAACATTTCCGCCTCATTTCCTGTGGCCACGTTTGGATCCAAACTTCAAGGAGCTATCCCAGCCCTATATTAGGATCAGTCCTGGATATCCTTTCCCAGGTCATGGGACAGGGCTCCTATATCCATAAATTCTCCCCTCCAGCCTCATATTCTGCTCTTCCTACCAATTCTACCTCCTCTCTCCACCCTCATCTGATCCCTTTAAGATCCACCCCTTGTGTGATCCTTGGCTCCTCGGTTCAGTTCAGTCGCTCAGTTGCGTCCGACTCTTTGCGACCCCATAAATCACAGCACGCAAGGCCTCCCTGTCTATCACCAACTCCTGGAGCTCACTCAAACTCACGTCCATCAAGTCAGTGATGCCATCCAGCCATCTCATCCTCTGTCGTCCTTTTCTCCTCCTGCCCCCAATCCTTCCCAGCATCAGAGTCTTTTTCAATGAGTCAACTCTTCGCTTGAAGTGGCCAAAGTATTAATAACTGGTCCTGCAATGTCTTTGGTGTGTAAGATTTTTACTCCTGGAGAAGGAACTGTGTGTCTCAACTCAAAGTATGCTGGGACCTAATGTTTGTTATTGTTTAGAGACAATGAAAGGAGGAGGGTCAATCTTGAGGCACACAGATACCACGTGCATGTCCGTGCTCCTCTGCAGGGGGCAGGGCTTCAGAGGAGTGTAGTTCTCAGACCCCTGCTTCTCAGGCTCATCCATCCAAATCTCCCCAAACCAAATCTCAGGGTCTTACCTTTGTTTTCTCCCTCACATGACACACGAAATTTATTCGAGGTGTGAATTAATTTCCTTTGCAGGTCTGTTCCTCTTATAACTATTCTGGGGCCAGTTTTGAGCACATTCTACCAGCAACTTCTGGAGACCTTCTGGCTTCCATATCTTACTTTTAGTTGATAGTTGGCTAATCTGAATCACTTGGGGTTTTTTTGGGTTTTTTTGAGGCTCCAGGAAGTTAAAATCAGGCCAGAGCCCTAATCTTTCCATTTCCATTACCCTCAATCCAGTCAAATGTTATAACTGCCATAGAACCCAGTGTTTGACCTTTTACTTAGACCTATACAAGTAAGTCTTAGTGACCATGATGTGACCAAGTATGAGGGGTTATCCCTGACACACTCCAAAATCCCATCTAGAGGGCTTGCTTTTTAGGACCACTGCTCCCAACTCTCTTAGCCGTAAAAGCAGAGTCCCTTCTCTCCCTTAAAAGCAGAGTCTAAGCCAGTGTGTCAGCTGGCTTTCTTGGGAGTGATCCCAAGGAGTAGGAGTGAGGAACCAGGGGAATAAAACTAGGAAGGAGAGAAAGCCAATAAAAGAATACGATGTATAACAGTGTTCACCTCATTCCATTCCCATTAAATAGTGTGTAACATTCAATTGTTATGTCTTTAATATTTTGAGAAGAATATCCTTTTGGGTAATTTTGAATATTTTTAATGACGTTTCAATTTTTTGTCTTATTTAAAATTGCTATTCTGTTTGGGATTTTTTTTCTTCTTTCTATTTTTTGTTCCCTTATTTTTAAGGTCCAGAGTTGGTTTTTAAAAAATAGCTTCAACCATTTTCATAGCCACACTTATACATTACTAGTAGGATGAACACTGATACAACATTCCTAGAGAGCCTTTTGCAGTGTGTATTTGGAATTTAAAATGTTTCCATCTATTGAAATCTCTCTAAGACAAGCTGGACTTGAGGTCCTGGAACAGGGTAGGTTTCAGTGAGCCTGGCTTAGGGGTCTGGGTAATATAGGATTGACTTTTCATGGTTGTGTGTACTCAGTCGCTTTTCACAGCCAATTTCCCCTAAATTTTGTTGTTGTTGTTCTTTGTTTTTGATTTGTTGTTGTTAGTGATATTTCAGGGCATTAGAAATTTTAAGCTTTTATCTGTTCAAACCTGTTGATTTTAGAAAGTCATTCTCCACCAGAAGTTAGAAAATTTCAACCATTTTTTCGTCTAGGTTTTTTTTTTTTCCCCAAAGTTTTGATATTGTAAAACCATGTAACTCCTGCACATGTATAGAACTAGTTACTTAAAACCTGCAATAATACCACGTGCTAGAGAGGTGGTGGAGAGACTGGACCTCTCATGGGCTACTGGTGGGAATGTAAAATGGTATGGGACCTCTGGAAAACAGGTTGTTAGTTTCTTATATAACTAAACAAACAACCTGGCAATTGCATTCTTGGGCTTTATTCTAGAGAAATAAAAAATTATGTTTACACAAAAACCTATATGCAACTTTATTCATAATAGTGAAATACTGAAAGCAGCCCAAGTATCATTCAATTTGTGAGTAGGTGAACAAACTGAGGTATATCCATACAACAGAATAAATATTTTCAGCCATAGAAAGGAATAAACTATTGATGCCTACAACCAGATGGTCCTCAAAGGCATCATTCTCAGGGGAAGGGGCAATCCCAGGAGGTTGCCTGTGTAATCCTAACATTTTTGAGATGACAAAACTCTAAGACAGGGAACAGGTTAGTGCTTCTCAGGAGACAGGGATGGTGGTAGGCAGGGAGTAAAGGGTGTTGAGGAGCCTGGACGAGTAGAATGGTTGGGGATGAGCGAGAACATAAAGAGTTAACATGAAGGTGTTGTTTTGTGATGGTAGAGCAATGCTGTGCCTTGTTTATGGCGGTGCTTACATAATTCTATTCATGGGATAACAATGCATAGAAACACACACACAAAGGCAAGTTAAAAAGAATGGTGGAAACTAAGGATAGCCCATAGTCTGGTTTAACAGTAGCTTTTCATTATCAGTTTCCTGGTCTTATACTACAGCTATGAATGATGTCATAGGGAGAATCATTGGGAGAAGCTGGGTGAAAAGCTTCTACTCAGGGCTCTACTAATTTTGCAGCCTCCCATGAGTCTATAGTATTTTTCAAAATAAAAGTTTGAAAAAGTAACACTTTAGTTACTCTGAAACTTATTTTATAAATGGTATGAGGTGAGAATCTGAATTGATTTATATCCACATGTTTACCCAAGATCCCACTAGTCTATCTTGACAAATACTCCCCTGCCGCAGTAATTCATGGAACCTCTTACAATTTTCACTAAACTCTTAAAAATACTGAAACCTCTTGCTAAGTTATCAAATCTCTGAATCTGTGTGTTCCTCATCCAAAGTCATACTGATTTAACTGATATGATTGTGTTTCAATAGCTGATAACACTCTTGATTCTTTCTCTCTCTAAGATGGTTTCTGAGTACTTCCTATGATCCAGATATAGGACTAAGATCTTCACTTGGATTATAGCACTTAATCCTCCTGATACTCATATGAAGTAGGTTTTATGAAGTTTTTTGAGAGGTTCGGGGAAATTTGGCCCTTACTCAGAATCACAAGCTAGTAAGTGGCAGAGCTAGGATTCAAGCCCAGGCCTGTAGAATTCCAAAGACTATTCTTTTAACTATTGTTACATACTGTTTCTTCTTTAAAAAAAAAAAAATTATTTCACTTGTTTATTCTTCTAGTTCAACTAACAAAATCATACAGTCATGTTCTGAATAGAAACAGGTATTTTGGTTGTATATTCTCAAACGTCTTAATTTTGAGAAGAGTTAACTATCAACGTTTACTCTTCCAGCGCATGGTCATGACATTCAAATCTTACATCATTCAAAACAGCTTGATTTCAAAATTAAATATTTTTGAATAGGTAATCCATGTTCATGGTACAAATGTCAAAGGTAAAAAGGGGCATACAGTGAAAGCTAAGTCTTCATTCCCACCCCAACTCACTGTTACCAATCTCTTATTTGCCCTTCTAAAAATACATTATGGAATTATAAGTGTACATGTGAATATAGTTTATACATACACACAGAATACTTTGCACCTTGATTTTTTTTTTCATTTAAAAATCTTAAACACTCTTCCAAACTAGTATATCAGGAGTTCCCTTATTCCTTCAGTGCCTACATTGTTTTCCATTGACTGAGTACAATAAAATATATTTCACCTGCCCCTCATTGATAGACATTAAGGCTTTCAGTTGTTTTCCTATTATAAATAATGCTATAAAGAACATCCTTGAACATACTTTATTTCACATATGTGCAAGAATGGCTGTATATTAAGGCTCTAAGAGTAAAATTTCTGGTTCAGTTATATGCAATTTGAATGGTGCTTTCCAATGGACTTTTAGAAACTTGAACAAATCTACATTACCACCAATAAGAGAGTGCCTGCTTTTCCAGAGCCCTTATCAAATTTTTTTATCTTTGCCAATCTAAGTGAAAATAGTATTTTATTACAGTTTTAGTTTGCCTTTTTCATAATACAAATAAGAGTGAGCCTGAGCTATCAGTCATTTTCTTACTGATTTGTAAGAGCCTTTATATATTAGAGGATTTTACCTTTTGCTTGTAATTTTAATTGCATTTTCCCCTGTATTTTGTTTTTGGTTTTTTTTACTTTTTTTTTTTAATTTTATTTTATTTTTAAACTTTACAATATTGTATTGGTTTTGCCAAATATCAAAATGAATCCGCCACAGGCATACATGTGTTCCCCATCTTGAACCCTCCTCCCTCCTCCCTCCCCATACTTTTTAAACTTTGCTTATGCAGAGGATTCACCATGCAGAAATTGTTTTCTCAAGTAGTCAAACCTGTCAATCTTGTTTTTTATGGTTTCAAAGCCTTGTGTCATATTTAAGCCTTCTGTACTCCTATATTATAAAATTAAAAGTCATCTATATTTCTTCTAGTAATTGTATGGTTCTTTTAAGCCTTTAGTTTATCTAGAGTTTATTTTGTCTTTGTTTGGGTGACTACCCAGTTATTTCAACATCTTTTTTAAAGTGAGCCTGTTTTCTTTCCTGATTTGAAATGCCAACTGAGTCCCTTACACTAAATTTCTGTTTGTACTTGAGTCCATTTGTGGACTTTCAAGACTGTGTTAAACATTCTGACTATTCATATGTCAGTACCACACAGTTTTGCTTATTATATTTTGATAACTTGTTTTATTTTCAGATAAAGCTTACGTCTTCACCACTTTGCTTTTTCAAAATCATGAGCTTACTCGTTGTTAATTTCACTGTGATGCTGGACCAGGCCTTAGGGCTCCAGCCAGCTTACATATTCTTTCCAGGCCCAGTCCCGAGTCAGGGTCTCTGCTATTGCTTTCTTGCACATTTAGAAGACTATTTAGCAAAACTGTGAGCCCCCTTTACCCATCCCCCTCTGGCAGGGGCTTCCCTAAAGGCCTCTACCAAGTCCTGGAGGGATTCACCTCCCAGGATCAAACACAGCACTTGAAGTACATCTCTGGTTGAAGTTCTCAGAATGAATTCTGAGGTTTGATGTTTTTCTCCAACTAATGTCAAATAGCAGGCCTGTAATTTTCCCAAATTTAAGAGCATTTTCCCCTGGCTTCCTGGCTGGCTCAGACTTGCAAAAATATTCTCGATTTCAACCTCACTTCCCTTCGTATTGTGCAAGACAGTGTGTGGCAAAGACTTAGAATATAAAATGTTTCTGACATTTTCACTCTGTGACTTGCCAGTTTTTCATTTGATTCTTTTTCCTTTTTATAAAGACAAATTAGAAAGCAATCACTCCATAACCTTTGGCTTTGTTATTTCTTTCTCCTTGGTGCTACCCAGTTCTATTTCCTTGTCTATCACTCTTCTCTATTGATTTTGGATGGTTTGGTGTTTGCCTTTGGGCTTTGCAAAGAGAGTCATTGATTTTGAGTAGATCTACAAACGTTGGGAGCTTTTGGTGACACAGCCAATCTTAGTGTTGCTACACAGGCACTAGACATTGCCTTGCAAGTGAGTTTTTTGTCTTAGTGCATGATTATGGAAATAAAGACTGCTGACAGTTTTTGGCAAACACCTTGAGAGTTACCATCTGTCCATTCATGACAACAAGAACCAGGAGGACCCTGTTGAATATCCTACTGAACCACTGATGGCAAATGTGTCTTCAATTTCATCTCTAAGAAAAATGGGATACACTGTAATGGAGAGAGAATTTTGGATGGGGAAGCAGGAGAATATAATCTCAATGCACTCTAGCTAGTTGAAATTCCTCACCAGACTCTGGAGAAAAAAGCTAATGAATAACTTACAAGTAGGAGGTTGTATCATACAGACCCTTCTAGATGGTTCCTAAATGATAAGGGCTAAGGATAATCTAAATCATGAAGACTACCTTTCTTTTATGGCTTCTCAGGTGGCTCAGTGGTGAAGAATCCACCTGCCAATGCAGGTTTGATCCCTGGGTCAGGAAGACCCCCTGGAGAAAGGAATGGCAACCCACTCCAGTATTCTTGTCTGGGAAATTGTATGGACAGAGGAGCCTGGCAGGCTATAGCCCATGGGATCACAAAGGAGTTGGATACAACTTAGCGACTAAACAACAACAACACTTTTCTTTTACTTTTCTTCATCACAAATCATCCCCCAGATTTTTACCTGGTCTCTTGCATACAGCACATGAGAAATTAATGGCCAAAAGGCAAGCAGTGGAAAAGAGTGAAGGAAAAAATTTAAGTCATCCTCAGACTGGAGGACTAGATACTAAACAGTTGCAAGTTGCCTCTAAATATAGAGCAAGGATGATGGTGAGGGATGAGCTCAGCCAGTTCCCAGTGCCAGAGATGGTGCTATGAGGGTGACCAGAAGGAAGCCTTGGCCCAGGAGCTGATGTGCTTGATGTTGGCATACGTGGATCCTGCCTGGCTGACCTGCCCAGCCAAGTGTTCTGTCCCCATCAGGGGCTCTGCCTCTGGGGAGGTAAAGAGCTGTGTGCTTCATATAACGTGCTTAAGGATTCGTGGGCTACAATATGGTGATGTTCCAAGGTAAAGGGAGTATTTCAAAATAAGAAATGCACCTTCCCTGTGATTCAGTAACTCCTGGCTGAAAGCCTGTGAGGACATTAATTTGAAAACACAGATTTTTTCATTAATTTGAAAAAGTGCATTTTTCAGTTGCTTGGGCTGTTATGCAAAATTTGTCCCCCTGAAATCAGCAGTAAATGCTATGGTTCTCATGAAAGGGGTCATTTTAATGGCAACTGAAGAAAGAGCTCACAGATGTGGTGACGGTGAAGCAATGGGTGGCTGCATAGTTGGAGCTGGGGTGATGGTTCACTGGTTTGTGAACGGATTCACCTGCCAGTCAAGCAGGACTGTGTCCAGGACAAATCTTTGAAGGGACAACGAAGAAATGGCTCATGAACACTCACCAGTTTCTCCCCAGGCTGAGTCATCCTTGGTTCTTTCGTGCCTCGGATCTTCCTGGATATTCAGGGAAGCAGGGGTCCTGTGTCTATCTAGAATTCAGAAGTCTTTCTGAGGTCATCTTAGTCCTGATTTTCATGTGATGGGTCATCCTCGCATTGGTGAGCCACTGTATGTTGGGTCAGCTTTCTAGCCACACCTGTCCCTTCCTTGACCAGCTCAGACCTGACTCCTCACATCCCACCCCTTACAGTAGTATGTGCAGTGGGGGTGGGCTGGGTGGGAGCCAAACAGACATCCTTTCTCCCCTGGTTGAGTGCATCTGCAGGCAGCCAAGGAGAGAGCCTGCTTACACCACACCTCGGTTTTCCTTACCCAGCTCTCCTCCGTCTTGATAAAATGACTCACTCACATTTACTCTTGGTGGAGTATCTGGAATCTCATAACCTCCTAGCCTTCATTCCAGCTTGTTATCTTCCACAATGTTGCCTCACCCAATATTTGGAATAGAAAAACACACGCAATGTGACAGCTTGGATACGAACTCAGTTCAGGGGAAAAAAACCAGTCATCTTTAATCTGATAAAAGATACCTAACAGAATCCTACTGAGAATGGGGCAGGACATAATGGAATATTACCCAGCAATGAAAATAAATGAATTACAGCTATGCAAAAAAAATAGGTAAGTCATAGAAACAATGTTGAGTAAATAAAATATAATTCCCAGAGCCTACATGTATAATAATATAGCAAATTTATAAAAATAAAATATAGCTAAAATGAGCTAGATAGATATTTTAGTAGTTGTTGTTATTCAGTTGCTAAATCATGTCTGACCCTTTGCAACCCCATGAACTGCAGCATGCCAGTCTTCCCTGTCCTTCACTATCTCCCAGAATTTGCTCAAATTCATGTTTGAGTCAGTGATGCCATCCAAGCATCTCAGCCTTCTCCTCCTGCCTTCAGTCTTTCTCAGCATCAGGGTCTTTTCCAGTGAGTTGGCTCTTCACATCAGGTGGCCAAAGTATTGGAGATTCAGCATCAGTCAGGGTTGATTTCCTTTAAGACTAACTGGTTTGATCTCCTTGAAGTCCAAAGGACTCTCAAGAGTCTTCTCCAGCACCACAGTTCAAAAGCATCGGTTCTTTGGCACTCAGCCTAGTACATATGTGTAAAACGTTATGTATGTGTATTCATTTCCTCTGGCTGTTGTAACAAATTACCGCAAACTCGATGGCTTACAATAACAGATTATCATTTTCTCACAGTCCTGGAGGCCAGAAGTCTGAAATCAGTCTCTCTGGTCTAAAATCAGGGTGTCAGCAGGGCTGTGCTCCCTCTGATGGCCCTAGGGAAGATATGGTTCCTTGCTTCCCCAGCTTCTTATGGCTGCCAGTATCCCTTAGCCACATCACTCCAATGTCTCCCTCCAAGGTCACACTGCTTTCTCCTCTCCTACAGTCAAAGCTCTCTCTCACCTTCATTCTATCAGGACACTTGTGATTGTATCCAGGGCCAACCTGGAAAATCCCAGCGGATCTCCCCATCTCAAGATCCTTAATTTAACCACGTTGGGAAAGTCTTTACCATATAAGATAACAATCACAAGATTAGGATATCTTGGGGGTTCATTATTTAGCGTACCACTATTATATATATCGGAGAAGGCAATGGCACCCCACTCCAGTACTCTTGCCTGGCAAATCCCATGGATGGAGGAGCCTGGTAGGCCGAAGTCCATGGGGTCGCTAGGAGTTGAACACAACTGAGCAACTTCACTTTCACTTTTCACTTTCATGCATTGGAGAAGGAAATGGCAACCCACTCCAGTGTCCTTGCCTGGAGAATCCCAGGGACGGGGGAGCCTGGTGGACTGCCATCTCTGGGGTCGCACAGAGTCAGACATGACTGAAGCAACTTAGCAGCAGCAGCAGCATTATATATATAATATATAATAATATTATATATTACATATGTGTGTATAGTTTCTTCCTAGAATGATAAATATTAATACTAAATTCAGGAAATTCAGATGCTGGGACAGGATTGTCCAGTCTGGTAAGAGCTGATTCTGTCCGTCTCTCCCTAGCTCCACACTCAGTTACTTCAGCTTGGCATCTTGCAATCAGTCATGTGGAAGTATTTACATCCCAGAAATGAATAAGCACTGAAGATTAGAGCTTTCCCCCCAGAGAACTGGTATATACTGTCAGGATATGATTACTCTCGTGGTGGGGAAGGCAAAGGAGTGAAATTGGATACGGTAATGCTCTAGTTTTTAAATTGGGTAGTGTGCAAACAGATGTTTGCCCTGTTGTCATGTTTTGAACATATATCTGTGTGTGTGTGTGTGTGTGTGTACACACACCTATGTAGAATATTGAATTTATAAATAAATTCAGGAGGAATAAATGGAAGGTAGTAAGAAGCTTCTGATCTTTCAAAAATGAAAGAAACCTATACCAACTACTGGCAAGGAGGTGAAGATATTGGATTTTAGTGATTCCCATTACTAGTGGGAGTATAAAATAGTACAGCCACTCTGGAAAATAGTATGGCAATTTCATGGAAAACTAAATACTCTCTCAACATACAACCCAGCAATTGTGGTCCTGGAAATTTATCCCAGAGAAATGAAAATTTGTGCCCACATAAATTCTGGACACAATGATCATAGTAGCTTCATTGGAAATAGCTAAAATTGCCATTTCATACTCCAAAAAATTGGTAACAATCAAAATGCCCTTCAATAGGTTACCGGTTAAACGTACTATTGTGTTTAATTATTGATAAATACAAAGACTTGGATGGACCTCAGAGCTATTGTGATGAGTGAAAAAAAAATCCAATCATAAAAGGTCATATATGTGGCAGCCTGGATGGAAGGGTTGCTTGGGGGAGAATGGATGCACAGGTACGTGTGGCTGTCTACCTGAAACTCTCACCACACTGTTAATCAGCTACACCCCAATACAAACTAAAAAGTTTTTTTTAAAACATCACATATTGTAAGAATCTATTTTATTCTCACAACGACAAAATTGTAGAGAACATAAAGTGGTTGCAAGAAGTTAGGAATGGTGGGGAGAGAGAGAGAGTGAGACTGTAACAGAGTAGGAGGAAGAGAAGAGGTGGGTAGCCAGAGGGAGGTCTTTGTAGTAGTGGAATATTCATTATCCGGATTGTTATGATGGCCTCATAGATCCATGTATATGTTACAATGGAATGAAACTGTATATATATATATACATATATGAGTGTGTGTGTGTGCTAAGTTGCTTCAGTCGTGTCTGACTCTTTATGACCCCATCAACTGTAGCCCACCAGGCTCCTCTGTCCCTGGGATTCCCCAGGCAAGAATATTGGAAGGTGTTGCCATGCCCTCCTCCAGGGGATATATATCTATACACACACACACACACACACACACACACACACATATACATATGCATTGTTTTAATGTAATTTTCATGATTCTGCTACCATAATTACCTAAGATGTAGCCATTGAGAGAAACCAGGTGACAGAGACATGGAACCTCTTTTATTCTATCTTTGCAACTTCCTGTGAACTATCATTAAATTCATAAAAACTTACTAAAGGTAAAAGAAATTTAAATATTTTCAAAAGAAAAAAGTGAAAAGTCGCCATTAATTTTATGCCTTCCCCCGAGAACTCAGCTCAAAACCTAACTTCTTTGCTAATATCTCCTTTGCTGTGTGCGTGCTAAGTCACTTCGGTCATGCCCGACTCTGTGTGACCCTGTGGACTGTAGCCCACCGGGCTCCTCCATCCATGGGATTCTCCAGGCAAGAATACTGGAGTGGCTTGCCATTTCCTTTTCCAGGGGATCTTCCTGACCTCAGCAATTGAACATACATCTCTTGTAACTCCTGCATTGCAGGCAATTCTGTACCACTGAGCCACTGGGGTTTTCCCCAAATCACCCTTCAAACTAGGGTGAGTTCCCAATCAGAGCATCCATACCACGTCACCACTGAACACCCCTCCTCCCTATGTGATCTCTTTCTTCTGAGAGCCATCATTTAAGATGCCTTTCATATGTTTCTGCATGTCTCTGCTGTTTTTATATAACCTCTCTCGGGCTCCTTTCATCATGCCTTATCTTGAGCAAGCACCACCGCCCCCCACCCCAATCTCCCTAGGACAATCTCTTCATCAGCATGCGGAACAAACACAAAGGTTCTTCCTTATTCCGACCTGCAGGAAGTTTCCTCCTGCAACCTGCTTTTAAATCTCTGTCCCAGCCTGCCTCAATACCCTTTATCACACTGACACCTGGGGAGTAGGATGAAAGTATTTTCTGACAAAAGTAGCTCATTGAGGTGTATTTCCTCCACTTTTATTATCACATTCTCATTTTCCCTATTCAGCAGGTCAATAATTATTTTTTTCTCTTTTCTTGCAATAAATAAAAATTCCAGCCAGGATCAATAGCATCCCTGAATAGGCCAGAAAATTTCAACTTTGATAAACCAGGAGGTAATTAACGGAGGAAGGACTTCCTGATCACGGGCTCTCAGCTTATAAAGAATCAGACTCTTGGAGAAGGAGAGCTTGCAACCGTCACACATCCTGGGGGTGAGTCCTGGGACCAGGGAAACTTCAGCCTGCAATATTCCTCCCGCCATTCTTCCCTCAGTCATTTCTGCAGATTCCTGCTGGGAACAACAGCTATTGATGCGGTTTCAACTTCCTGCCTCCGAATCTTTTTTCTTTTTGTTAATTCATTTTTTGGTCTACATGCACAAAATTAAATTGTATCACAAGATTTCTAAAGGAAAACAACACTCCTCCACTTTCCACTCCAATCCCATTTCCCAGAGGTGACAATTTTGAATTTTTTCAGTGGTTTTTCCTGATATTTGTCATACGTACGCTGCTCTCATAGGCATATCAGTTTTAGACATACCCACAATATCTGTTGACTTTTTAACCAATGGTAGAATGGGGATTGAACTTTTCTTTCACTACCATCCCTCTTTCCCCTCCCCCAATACATTATAAATTTGTTTAATGTAATTGACATTTAGTTTGTAAATTTTTTAAAATTGGAGTATAATTGCTTTACAATGTATTAGTTTCTGCTGTGCAACAAAGTGAATCAGCTATATGTGTGTGTGTGTATATACATATATCTCCCCTCCCTCTTGTGGGGAGCCTGCCGCTTCTCACATCCCACCCTTCTAAGTCATCACAGAGCACCCAGCTGAGCTCCCTCTACTATACAGCAGCTTCCCACTAGCTATCTTTTTTATACATGGTAGTATATATATGTCAAATGCTACTCTCTCAACTCATCCCACCCTCTTCTTCCCGCATTGTGTCCACAAGTTCATTTTCTATGTCTGTGTCTCTATTCCTTCCTTGAAAATAGGTTCATCAGTACCATCTTTCTAGATGCCATATATATGCATTAATATATTTCTTTTTCTCTTTCTGACTTACTTTACTCTGTATGACAGACTCTAGTTCTACCCATACCATTACAGATGACCCAATTTTGTTCCTTTTTTATGGATGAGTAGTATTTCATTGTATATATATACCATATCTCCTTTATCCATTCATCTGTTGATGGAGACATTTAGTTTTTATATTTTTATGTTCTCAGCCAAGCTATGTAGTATAAGGTAATTATATTTCTTCTCTTTTATAATTTTTGTCTTATCTGTAGTTATTTGCCTTTCCTTTTTCTTAGTCTTGTAAATACGTCTCTGAATCTTTCTAGACTCTCCCACAAAACTGTCACAAATCCCTCTTAAAACAATTTTTCTCATGGTAGACAAGTTCTATCAGATTTTTTTTTTTAATCTGAAGATTAGCTTTTGGGAGCCTGAAGGGTTTCTCCCCTAATGTGGGCTGGTTGCTTTCTAGGCCTGCTGAACAACCATTATTCTCAGACTGCCCTTCACTGCTCTTATATTAGGTCCTGGACCAGCTGGATTCTTTGAGGAGGAGGCACTAAGACTGAGTTAAGTGATTTATTGAGGAGTAATACCTACACAAGGAGAGGCAAGAGTAGGCTGGACAGGAGAGCGGCCACATGGTGTTGCAGACCCAGCAACGAGCCCGCCAGCCCCTCGAGGAGCTTCAGTGCAGTCTCCCTTGAGAGGCCCCGTGGCAGCAGAAAGGACGAGGTCCCATTACCATCCTGCTCAGTCAGTGACCAGGGGCCACCTCAAGAAGAATGTAACCTTGGCTCAAAGCTGAAGCATAACCCAAAGGCTACCAGAGACAGGCTGTCAGCTAACCACCCCCCTTTCAGCTGAGCAATAAGTCATTTCCTGAAGAGAGTCTGAGCAGCACATTTCCAGGTCTGCACTGACCCTGTTTTCTGAATCCCACATCTTCCTCTTTCTTATTTCACTCCCTCACTCATTTTGTTGGAGAACACTCTCGTACTTCCTCAGAACACTCAGAATGTAAAGTTTTTGAAAATTAGAATGTTTAAAATGTCATTGTCCTACCCTTGTACTTGATAATTTGGTTAGGTACAGAATTCCACACCCCTTTGCCTGATAATTCTGAAGTAAATGTAAGCTGATAACTGTTCAACTGACATCTAGATTCTGAAGTTGTTGATAAATCTGATGCCCTTCTGTTTCCCACTCCTTGTATTCTCACTTTTTTTTTTTTTAACCAACTTTTTTTCTCTCTCTGGAAATTTTAGAATTTTTATTCCCAGTGTAATTCCCACTGCAATTTAAAATGATGTGACTTGTGAACCTTTCTTATTCATTAGGTTGACCACATAATGGGCATGTTGAAGCTGGAGAATAATGCCATCATACACTGATAAGTTTTTTAAAACTATCTATTAAATAATTTTCTTTGCTTATTTTTTTCTCTTCTCTCTTCCTTGAGCATCTGTTAGTCAGAGGTGGAGCTTTCTGGATTTATCCTTTTTTAAAATCTTTTCTCTCTTACTACCTATCTTTTGTCTTTTTTCATCAACTCTCTAAAAGCGATTTTATCTTCCAATTTGTCCACTGAATTTTTAATTACAGCTGTCATGGCTTTTATTTTCAAAGGTCTTTTAAAAAAAAAAAATCCTCTGACTTTTCCTTTATAACATCCAGTTCCTGTTTCATAGACACAACATCTCCCATTTCTCTGAGGATGTTAGGAGTTTTGTTTCTTTTTAAAATTCTTGGTACTATCTCAATTTCCTCTAAGTTCCTTTCTTTCTTTTCCCCCCTTTGTATATTTTGTTCTCTTTCAGGTTGGAGGTTTTCCGCACGTATCTGATGATCGTTAGTTATCTGATCAGGTTTAAGAGTGAGAAACTGCAGAGCTCATTGAAAGGTACAAAGGTGAGGCTTGTTACACGTGAGGTTCCACTCTGGGGAGACCGGGCGGCAGGCTGGTTGTGGCAGGCAGAATCTTCTAGCTGTGGCATGTGGGAGCTGGTTCCCTGACTAGGGATGGAACCCAGGCCCTCTGAATTGGGAGCTTGGAGTCTTAGCTACCGGGCTACCAGGGAAGTTCCCGGACACCGATTTTTCTTCAGCGTCTGCTTTCAATAATACATTTCCCTCCCATCCTCCCCTAAGATCTAAGATGTGCTGATATCCCAGAATGGGGAACTTCTTATGTTTACATTTTCCAGAGAATAAATATCTAGCTTCTAAACTAGAGGGTGGCGGTAAGAAGTAGCTGCCTACTGGGTGAGAGAGGGAAAGGATGGGGCTATAAATGCTCTTTACACAGGGGTCAGCTAGTCCCCTGTTTTCATTTTCATTCTTTTTTTTTTTTTTAATTTTATTTTATTTTTAAACTTTACATAATTGTATTAGTTTTGCCAAATATCAAAATGAATCCGCCACAGGTATACATGTGTTCCCCATCCTGAACCCTCCTCCCTCCTCCCTCCCCATACTATCCCTCTGGGTCGTCCCAGTGCACCAGCCCCAAGCATCCAGTATCGTGCATCGAACCTGGACTGGCAACTCGTTTCATACATGATATTTTACATGTTTCAATGCCATTCTCCCAAATCTTCCCACCCTCTCCCTCTCCCATAGAGTCCATAAGACTGTTCTATACATCAGTGTCTCTTTTGCTGTCTCGTACACAGGGTTATTGTTACTATCTTTCTAAATTCCATATATATGCATTAGTATACTGTATTGGTGTTTTTCTTTCTGGCTTACTTCACTCTGTATAATAGGCTCCAGTTTCATCCACCTCATTACAACTGATTCAAATGTATTCTTTTTAATGGCTGAGTAATACTCCATTGTGTATATGTACCACCGCTTTCTTATCCATTCATCTGCTGATGGACATCTAGGTTGCTTCCATGTCCTGGCTATTATAAACAGTGCTGTGATGAACATTGGGGTACACGTGTCTCTTTCCCTTCTGGTTTCCTCAGTGTGTATGCCCAGCAGTGGGATTGCTGGATCATAAGGCAGGTCTATTTCCAGTTTTTTAAGGAATCTCCACACTGTTCTCCATAGTGGCTGTACTAGTTTGCATTCCCACCAACAGTGGAAGAGGGTTTCCTTTTCTCCACACCCTCTCCAGCATTTATTACTTGTAGACTTTTGGATCGCAGCCATTCTGACTGGTGTGTAATGGTACCTCATAGTGGTTTTGATTTGCACTTCTCTGATAATGAGTGATGTGGAGCATCTTTTCATGTGTTTGTTAGCCATCTGTATGTCTTCTTTGGAGAAATGTCTATTTAGTTCTTTGGCCCATTTTTTGATTGGGTCATTTATTTTTCTGGAGTTGAGCTGTAGGAGTTGCTTGTATATTCTCGAGATTAGTTGTTTGTCAGTTGCTTCATTTGCTATTATCTTCTCCCATTCTGAAGGCTGTCTTTTCACCTTGCTAATAGTTTCCTTTGATGTGCAGAAGCTTTTAAGGTTAATTAGGTCCCATTTGTTTATTTTTGCTTTTATTTCCAATATTCTGGGAGGTGGGTCATAGAGGATCCTGCTGTGATGTATGTCAGAGAGTGTTTTGCCTATGTTCTCCTCTAGGAGTTTTATAGTTTCTGGTCTTACATTGAGATCTTTAATCCATTTTGAGTTTATTTTTGTGTATGGTGTTAGAAAGTGTTCTAGTTTCATTCTTTTACAAGTGGTTGACCAGATTTCCCAGCACCACTTGTTAAAGAGATTGTCTTTAATCCATTGTATATTCTTGCCTCCTTTGTCAAAGATAAGGTGTCCATATGTGCGTGGATTTATCTCTGGGCTTTCTATTTTGTTCCATTGATCTATATTTCTGTCTTTGTGCCAGTACCATACTGTCTTGATAACTGTGGCTTTGTAGTAGAGCCTGAAGTCAGGTAGGTTGATTCCTCCAGTTCCATTCTTCTTTCTCAAGATCGCTTTGGCTATTCGAGGTTTTTTGTATTTCCATACAAATTGTGAAATTATTTGTTCTAGCTCTGTGAAGAATACTGTTGGTAGCTTGATAGGGATTGCATTAAATCTATAAATTGCTTTGGGTAGTATACTCATTTTCACTATATTGATTCTTCCAATCCATGAACATGGTATATTTCTCCATCTATTAGTGTCCTCTTTGATTTCTTTCACCAGTGTTTTATAGTTTTCTATATATAGGTCTTCAGTTTCTTTAGGTAGATATATTCCTAAGTATTTTATTCTTTCCGTTGCAATGGTGAATGGAATTGTTTCCTTAATTTCTCTTTCTGTTTTCTCATTATTAGTGTATAGGAATGCAAGGGATTTCTGTGTGTTGATTTTATATCCTGCAACTTTACTATAGTCATTGATTAGTTCTAGTAATTTTCTGGTGGAGTCTTTAGGGTTTTCTATGTAGAGGATCATGTCATCTGCAAATAGTGAGAGCTTTACTTCTTCTTTTCCAATTTGGATTCCTTTTATTTCTTTTTCTGCTCTGATTGCTGTGGCCTCATTTCCATTCTTAACTGACACCTTCCATGATACCGAACACTCCAGTTCCGGAGACTTTCCAGGGCTCTGTGGTGTGAACGGGCCTGCTCCTCGCTGTGTCTCTCTCTGCCAGACCTTCTTACATTTCAGCTTTCTCAGCTCTGCTGTATCTGTCACTTCTATGTCCACTTCTTCCAAAAGTCTTATACCTTTAAGTGGCTGTCATCGTCTTTAATTTGGAATATATATATGTATTTGCTAAATATACCTTTACTAGTGCTTTTTCAGACAGAAGAGAGAAAAATGTGTGTATTTAATGTACCATGCTTAAGTGAACACCCCTGACATGAGTTTCCAGTGGGTTTACAGGAAGACCACAGTAATTTCCCTTTAACTTTATTCCAATTCTTGCAGACATTTGTGCATCCTTATGACACATTTAGGAGAAACTGCAGTCCCAGTGTCCCATGACCATCTGACAATGTTGTTTCTTTGATCGTCCGGAGGTTACACAGTGTGCTTCAAGCAGTGTGCGTGTCACGCCCAACTCTGGTTCAGTTATTTCCTCTGCTCTTTTGGAATGTACTCTGCCATGACTTTGTTTGTGATTCATTTTCAAGCTTTGGTATTAAGGGCAGAATGGGTGGAATAGGACTGAAGACTGTAATCTCATAACTTCCCAGTAGAAATTCACATCAGAAGTCCCCAGATTTTTAAACCCAAAGGCTGAGGGTTGGCTGCCTAGAGAGAGTAAATGTTTTCACAAAAGGAAAAGAATGACTATTTACAAGCATAAAACTGTATTATCTACCACTTCTAAGAGGCATAAAATTGCTCAGGGTGAAAAGGACATGAAACACTGTCCAATCCAGCCACTCGCACAGGGTTTAGAACCCCTCACACCCCACCATCCCCATCAGCCCGTAAACGGAGGGTGGAGACTGTGCTTGAATTCTTCGGGTGATGAAAATTGACTCTTCCTTTAGACAAACCTAGCACAGCTCTAACTGTTCTGACTTTTGCTATCTACCCCTTATCGAGCACCAATTATGAGCCTCGTTCTCTGCCATGAGCTTTATGAATATCTCATTTAATCCTCACCATAGCCCTGGAAGTGCTATCATTCCCATTTTGCAATTCAGAAAACTCAGGTAGACTGTTGGCCTACGATCCCGCAGCTAGTGAGTGGCAGGGCCAGCAGAACAGTAGGCTCTCTGGTTGTAACTCCTCATTTTCCCTACTGGTTCTTCCTTTTGTCAAGCCCCAAATACCCACTCTCAATAGCTTTCACCCACTGGGGCTATTTCTGTCCCTTGGGAGTGTGGAGGGGAAAAACCTAACCTCTCTTCCACATGAGCACTCTTCGGGAATTTCAAGGTATTTATCTGATGTCCTTTCCACTCTAGGCTAAACCTTTCTCTAAAATAAAAGAAGAAGAAGATGATGATTATAAGACAGAGCAATATCTGTTTTAAAGGTATTAAATGTATTTTACCCTTTAGTTTTTGAGTTTTTTCTATTTGTGATGCTGAAGGGCTACTGGTTCAGCCTCATAAGAAGGCATGAGTTGAATCTCTTCAGTGTGTAGTTGGAAAAGTTACTACTCAGAAAACAGCGATGACTCTTCCCCAGGCTCATGGTTATGAAGGGCCATAATGGGCCTATAAATGCTGCATGGATATGTGCCTAGTTGTATCTGACTCTGTGACCCCCTGGACTGTAGCCCACCAGGCTCCTCTGTCCATAGAGTTTCCCAGGCAAGAATACTGGAATGGGTTGCCATTTACTTCTCCAGGGGATCTTCCCCACCCAGGGATCGAACCTGCATCTCTTGTATCTCCTGCATTGGCAGCTGGATTCTTTGCCACAGTGCCAGCTGGGAAGCCCCCCTATATTAGCTGGAAACATCTAATACATCAACCTCTGAAGTTGCACCAATCATGGCGGGATTCCCTCGGGAGGAGACCAGATGAGTCTAGAGCAGTATTCACTGCTTACTAAAGGGCTTCTTAAATGGTTTTGCTGTGCATCCTAAAGGAACTTCAGATTATAAACTGACATTGGACCCATGCCCATATAAATTCCACCAGATAGCCTGCAAGTAGGTTTGTTTTATGGTGCTGTTGCCCATATTTGCCTGATCATAAGTCCCTGGGGAGCTTATTTAAACTACAGAGTTCTGGACATCACCCCAGACCTCCTGAGTCAGAATCTGCAGGGGAAGGATCTGCAGTTTTAATAGGTCTTTCTAAAGGATCCTCATCATTACCAAGTTTGGAAAACGCTGTTCTGAGGAGCTCACTGCCTAAAATTCCATTCCTTGTCTAAAATTTGGAGAAGAAAAAGAATTGAAAGAAAATTATGAGGGTTAATTTTATGTGTCAAATTGGCTGAGCCACCATGCCCAGATATGTGGTCCAGCATTTTTCTGGATGTTTCTTTGTGAGTATTTTGGGATGAGATTAACATTTGGATCAGTTGACTTTGAGTAAAACAGAGTGCTCGGTAACATAGGCGGGTCTCACCCCATCAGCCGAAGGCCTCAATAGAACAAAAACTGATTTCCCTACCGTGCATGCTAAGTCGCTTCAGTCGTGTCCGACTCCTTGTGACCCTATGGACTGTAGCCCACCAGGCTCCTCTGTCCATGGGATTCTCTAGGCAAGAATACTGGAGTGGGTTGACATTTCCTTCTCCAGGGGGTCATCCTAACCCAGGGATCAAATCCACATCTCTTCTGTCTCCTGCATTGGCAGGTGAGTTCTTTGCTAGTGCCACCTGTGAAGCCTGGTCTCCCCAGAGCAAGAGTGAATTCTGCAGCGGATGGCCTTCGAACTTGAACCTCAGGAAGGCTCTTCCCTGAGAGGGGTGGTAGACTACTTGAGAAGAGAAGAAATGAAGACAGCTGTAGTATTCTTTGAAGGGGCAAGGGGGATTGAAAGGTAATTGTTGCTTAATGGGGGCTTCCCTGCTGGCTCAGTGGTAAAGAATCTGCCTGCAGTGCAGGAGTTACAAGAGACACAAGTTTGATCCCTGGGTGGAGAAGATCCCCTGGAGAAGGAAATGGCAACCCACTCCAGTATTCTTGCCTGGGAAATCCCATGGACAGAAGAGCCTGGTGGGCTGCAGTATATAGGGTCGCAAGAGTCAGACATGACTTAGCGACTAAACCATCAGGTCGCTTTATGAGAAAACAAAAGAGCTGTAATAACCTTGCTGTGACAACAACCGGTAACAAATACTTTTGGAAAGCAGCAGGAGTAGAGACTGAGGCCTGTTTTTAATACTAGATTTGTTTTGACATCAAACTAACTGAGGTATAATTTACACACAATAAAACTCACCCCTTTAAAGTAGAACATTGGATGGATTTTGATGAATGTATAAACTCATGCAACCACCATAAGAATCAAGATGCAGGATATTTCCATTACTTCAAGAGTTCCCTTGAACTCCTCTTTAGCCAGTTCCCTCTGCCACCCCTGGCTCCTGGCAACAACTGATTTATTTTCTGTTGGTATGGCTTTGTTTCTAGAATTCCATGTAAATAGAATCATATGGAATGTGGTTTTCTGTGTCTGGCTTCTTTTATTTAGCATGATGCTTTTGAGATTCATCTAATCCTACTGTGTCTATCGGAGAAGGTGATGGCACCCCACTCCAGTACTCTTGCCTGGAAAATCCCACGGGCAGAGGAGCCTGGTGGGCTGCAGTCCATGGGGTCGCGAAGAGTCGGACACGACTGAGCGACTTCACTTTCACTTTTCACTTTCATGCCTAGGAGAAGGGAATGGCAACCCACTCCAGTGTTCTTGCCTGGAGAATCCCAGGGACGGGGGAGCCTGGTGGGCTGCAGTCTATGGGGTCACACAGAGCCTGACACGACTGAAGTGACTTAGCAACAACAACAACAACTATGTCTATCAATAGGTTTTCCTTTCTATTGCTGTTCCATTGTATGGATATACCACAGTTTATCCATTCGCCAGTTAATAGACATTTAGGTTGCTTCCAGTTTGGGGCTATTATGAATGATGCTGCTGTGAGTACTCCTACTTAGGTCTTGGTACAGACATGTTTTCATGTCTTTTGGGTAAACAGCCAGGAGTGACACTGTGGCAACACATGTTAAGAGCAGGTTTACCTTTACAGAAATTGACGAACTATTTTTCAATGGCTGTACTATTTTGCATTTGCAACTGCAACGAGGTACTCAGGCTTTTTTTGACAAAGACATGATGTAGACATGATATACAACAATTTGCTGCAGACAGATCTACAAACACCTTTCTTTTTTTTTCATCAGCAGAGACAAAGAATTCACTTTGTAGAATGCACTGAACCTGGAATCAGACTGAGAGGGGTCGGTTACTGGATTCAACAATATTATTCCTCTAACTCTAGAAAAGTCACTCCATCTCCTTCATCTATAAAATAGAAACAGTAATAGTTCCTCTCTGCTTAGGCATGTTGGAGGATTAAATGAGAGAAAACACACGATGTACTTAATATAGAACCTGGTACCTAAAAAGCAATTAGTACAGCTTACTCCCATTACTCTCATATCTTCTTTGAAATAGTATTTGTTGCACCTGGGTTTAACTATGTGAGAACATGGACTATGGATTTGACTTCTTTGGAATTTCTTGTGGGTAATAATTTAGAATTCAAGAAAACCATAGGAAGCCAAAACAGATGTTTTGTCATTGAAAGAAGGTATTTTCCTGGCATGAAAAATGAACAAGTCTTTTTATGTCCTGTCAAAACTTTCTGACTTCAGTTTCCTAATCTGCAAAACGGGGATAATAATTCTTGCCCTGCCTCTCATGGGTTTGATGTGGAGATCAAAGGAAAAACTGAACATTATAAAGTGTTAAGGGTCAAAGAAATATTTGCCACCAGGGATGTTTTAGAAGAAAACTTTCATGAGAGATGATTTAGTTAGAAATAGAGAATGGTGTCCTTTAAAAATGTTTCCTCTTTCCAATGTTACACTGAAAAAAATAAACTATTAATTGGGGGAAAATTGCAACAATAATGCTCTTATAGTGAAACTTGTAGGAAGTTGGTACAAAGAAGATCAAACTGCCAGGTAGGTCCTAAGCTAGCACTGATGTACCTCTGAATAAAAAAGAACATCCTACACCTGACACCTTTCAAACTTACAGTAGGCTAATGAGCTGAATTCAGTGTGGCCTTTTAGTGGCTACAGGAGAATGGTCTGTCTATGTATCCAAACATCTGCTTTCTGTTGCTTACTCAGATGACACGTGAGTTGGAATATGCCACTTGAAATCTTTTTGGGGATACTATTAATTGCCTGAAAAAAAGCTGTTTATACAATGGCATTTTCTACAGTCAGAAAAGTTTTCATAGAAATATAAATTATTTAATTTTCCATTAGAACCATGTGAGGAGCAAAATATAAAGTACAAAGTTGCATTTGGGAACAGAGAGATAACGTGCATTCAGAATAGAAAAGAACTAATTGTGCCATCCATAATTTATGAGCACCGCCAGGCAGTCAACCTAAGCATCTAAGTCCTGGTTTTTCTCTCAGGATCCAGATCTCAGGGTTTGGTGCTACCTGTCCTGCAGAGGAAATCTAATTGCCCCTCATCTCCGCAAAAGGAAGAGGAGAGAGGAAGGAACCTTGGACACAGCTGCCACTCGGCCTTATCTAGTGGACGCGGACTCTCAAATGCAAATACTTAGCATTTTTCATTCAATAAGATGCTTTTTTTTTAACCAAAGTCAAAGCATTTATCATAAGTTATTTTTAAAGCTCAGAGATAAGTGACATTGTACTTTTAATTGGTTAATGGATAAATATATTCATCCATTTTATTCCCCATATATTTTTAGTGTGGACATTCTGCTATTGCGTGGTCAGATATAGAACACATGGTTAGTCAGAAGTCAGCCTGAAATGTTACCATTCAGAAGCATTCACTGAGTGAATTATCATGACAATGAAATATGATCATGTTTGTGAACATGACTAAGTGTGTGTGTGTGTGTGTGTGTGTATATGTCTTAATTTTATAGATGAGGAAACCAAGGCCCAGAAAAGTATCAATAAATAACTTATCCAGCATTCCATAGCTAGTAAGCAGGAGAAATAGAATTGAAAATCAGTTACTGTTATTTTGCTGCTGCCAAATAGTAGATATATAACCCAAAGAACTCACGGCATGAAATCTCTAGAAATACCATATTTTGACCTGTGACCACAAGAGAACTGCAGGAATACCACAAGTGTTCTCCAAGGATTTCAGCTTCAAAATTGGGACATGCATCTCAAATATCACTACGTTCCTTAAAAACCTAAGTAGTTCTGTAATCCATAAATTTCTTTGTGAAAGTCACTCAATCATGTCCTACTTTTTGTGACCCCATGGACTATAGTCCATGGAATTCTCCAGGCCAGAATAATGGAGTGGGTAGCCTTTCCCTTTTCCACGGGATCTTCCCAGGTCTTCCACATTGCAGGCAGATTCTTTACCAGCTGAGCCACAAGGGAAGCCCAAGAATACTGGAGGAGGTAGCCTATCCCTTCTCCAGTGGATCTTCCCAACCCAGGCATCAAACCAGGGTCTCCTGCATTGCAGGTGGATTCTTTACCAACTGAGCTATGAGGGAAGCCCATACGTATTTTTTTTAAAATATTTCCTAAATCTATATCCTACTCCCAACCTAGAGTGTTCCTTGGAATAGGAAGTGCCTTAAGTTTACTAGCAGTTGAGTTCCTCAGTATTCTTTTATATAAACCTAAATATTTTTTTTTCACACTTGAGTGAATATTCCCCATTTCCAGTGTTCTGAATTTGGAGGTACATATTCTTTCCCTATCCATTCTTTCAGAATTTTGTAAAATGTGCTTGTATCTTCCTCCCTAATGAAGAATACTCTGTTTTTGAGTCTGTATGAATCTGTCCTTCATAAGCAAGTCTCTTCGTTGTATAAGTTGACTCTGAACATTCTGCAGATGAAAGAAAAGATAAAACCTGCCTCCTTTGCGGGCCTCCCCTCATTGGACATGGGCTCCTTCCCTCTGTATCCTGCAGGTCTGCTTTAGGACGCCTGTTCCTCTCTCTCTTTTCACTCAAGAAATTTAAAACCAATTAGAATTTAGAGTCTTTCTTGTCTTTTGGTGTTTCACACTGTTAAGAGGGCAGAATATCCCCTACCTTTCTGATGAGTGCTAACGTTTTAACTTTAGAAAGATAGTACATTAAAAAAAAATTTTTTTTGAGCAGAATCAAGCAAAGTGTGGGAAAGAGAGAAAATGACCACTTTCTTTGGCAGTCAGAGGTTTTGTGCTACTGTATAGCACAGAGAACAATATTCAATAGTCTATGATAAACCATAATGGAAAAGAATATTAAGAATATATACATTAATATATGTATAACTTTACTGTACAGCAATAATTAACATTGTAAATAAACTATACTTCAATTTTTTTAAACCTGAAAATTAAAATTTTAAAAGAAAAAAAAATGTCCTATGGATCGCAAGTATGGCAGACATCGGAACCATCTGTAGATTCCCGGGTTCAGCCCCAAACCTAATGAAAGGAAGATCATGGCATCTGGTCCCATCACTTCATGGGAAATAGATGAGGAAACAGTAGAAACAGTGTCAGACTTTATTTTTCTGGGCTCCAAAATCACTACAGATGGTGACTGCAGCCATGAAATTAAAAGACTCTTACTCCTTGGAAGGAAAGTTATGACCAACCTAGATAGCATATTCAAAAGCAGAGACATTCCTTTGCCAACAAAGGTTCATCTAGTCAAGGCTATGATTTTTCCTGTGGTCATGTATGGATGTGAGAGTTGGACTGTGAAGAAGGCTGAGCGCCGAAGAATTGATGCTTTTGAACTGTGGTGTTGGAGAAGACTCTTGAGAGTCCCTTGGACTGCAAGGAGATCCAACCAGTCCATTCTGAAGGAGATCAGCCCTGGGATTTCTTTGGAAGGAATGATGCTAAAGCTGAAACTCCAGTACTTGGGCCACCTCATGCGAAGAGTTGACTCATTGGAAAAGACTCTGATGCTGGGAGGGATTGGGGGCAAGAGGAGAAGGGGATGACAGAGGATGAGATGGCTGGATGGCATCACTGACTCGATGGACATGAGTCTCAGTGAACTCCGGGAGTTGGTGATGGACAGGGAGGCCTGGCGTGCTGCGATTCATGGGGTCGCAACGAGTCGGACACGACTGAGTGACTGATCTGATCTGATCTGAGGCTAGAGTCCAGGAGTCTTCAGTTTATCTGGGCTCCCCCAGGGCAATTCTGATGCAGGTGGTCAGAAGCCCTGCAGAGGTGTGATGTGCTTAGAAAACCAGTCTCTTCTGCAGAGAGGCAGTGCAGCAGATCTAAGACTAGCAGTATTGATGATCTCTCAATTGCAATAGAAGATTCCACTTAAAACTCTGAGCAGTCTTAGAGGTTTTTGTTCTCCTGAATAGTCTAAAAAAAAACTAACAACAACAAGAGGAAAAATAAAAACAAAACAGAAATATCTACCCACCGAATCTAATAAATGCAGCTGAAACAACAGCAACAGCTTCTTGCCCACCCTTTAGAGAGAGTGGTTTAATTCTTTTCCATCAAGAAGTAGTAGAAAAAGAAATGGTTAGAGAATCTGTGGGTTTCTCTTTCATGGGGCCTTTGGAAAACCTTTGGTTTTTGCCCTGAATGAGAAATGTTTAATGTCCACATGCACAATCAGATAATTTCCAAAATGCCTTTCCCCTGGTCTAACTCAATTCAGATAACTGTGTTTGTCTGTGAGAAACCCTCAGGGAAAACATTCAGGCCAAATGATCTCATGCCTGGATTTTGCAAAACAATATGTGCACAAGAGCAGAATTTATATCATCATCGAATCCGTGCCATTCCCCAATCCAGCCCTGGGATATTCTTCAACAACGTGGCTTCTTTGCCATGTCTGAGTCACTTCCTAGGCCTGGATCCAGGACAGCCTGCAGACCCCTGGCCACCATGCAGGCCACATGAGGAAGCACTTCTGTACTATTTCTAGGAATAACATCTTTGAAAATTATTTAACACTTATCTCACGCATTTTGCTATCCAAGATGGTTTTAAATGGGGGAGGAGGTTAGTGTGGCTGAACGTGGTATTTTATTTTTCCTCAAAATAATTTAAATTTTCTATTGTGTCTAACAGAGAAAAAACACAGGTGCGCTATGGCAGTAATGACTATCCTTGGAGATACTGGACTAGCCTCTTGGGGCAAAAATTCTGGAGATTTTCTTTACCACCTTGAGGGGATCAGCCGCCTCTGCATGAGTGTCTCTGGGGACATGTGGAATCCTTAGACTCTGCCTCTTTTCCAGGGAGATAGATGAAGCAGGAAATGTCGTTCTGGATAGAACCTCTGACCACAAACAATCGATAGTAATACTTTTTGGCTTGGGTTTATTAGACTGCATCTTGGTGGTTGAACAATTTTGACATCGTTTTCCTGGCTGTCACCTCTGAAAGGGCACATGGGTATATGTGATCTATATGTATATTTCCCCATTGAAGACGGAAGTCAGGAAGAGTTACCCTGTGCTCTGCCTCTGTGGAGGAGGCTACAGTTTCCAGATAGGCCTACTCAGAAGTGACCTGGAGGCTGGTCTTGACCTCTGGAAGGAGGCCCATCTAATCAGGTGACTGCAAGATGAGACCTCAGAGTCCAAACTTCCCCACACATCACCTGTTCAAAGCATCTCTTTTGGCTTGGTTATAAGTTCTGAAATCTCACCATTGAAAATTCATTTGAGTTGCTAGATCTCCTCTTGAAGAGGTTGAATAAGAATGAGCTGGGGCTAGGACCAACCTGATCCTATACAAATCAGGTATCAGCTCCTGCCAAAACTTCTTTCTAGTCATTGATCCTACTTCGAGCCCTCATAGTCTAGGGCCATGTTGTCACTTCCTGTTTGAGATCAGTGTTCTCTACCAGCCTCCCTGAAGGTAGGAACTGTGTATGTTCATCAATGTGTCTTCACTGGACGTGGCACATGGTCTTCACTCTATAATATCAGCTGAATGAGCCCAGTTTCTTCCATTGTAAAATGGGATTGATGGTGGTATTGCTGACCTTCTCATGGTGTCTGTGAGCATGAAGTGAGATAAGCCATGTCAAAATGTTGGTCAACTATAGGGAACTGTGCAAATGGAGGTCATTATAATAAGTTGCAAGGAAATGGGAGCGAAGTCCCAAAGAGGGATACACAAACCTCACCGTTTTGGATATTTTCCAGGGTCCCCTTCTAAGTGGTTACACTGGACTTTGTTCTGTCTTTATACCAAGATCTTTTGCTCTGTGTAAACCTGAAACGATTAACCCCATTGATGTTCCCAGGGCTCTTTTTTTTTTAAATGAGTCACCAAAGGTAGGAAAATCAGATACTAATTTTCACAGAATCTGTTTGATAACTGCTTTGGTAGATGATTGCATTCATTGTTAAGGCTAACAGCAAAAAGAAACTGAAGTGTCCTCATTATTCATATGGATCATAATCGAGTGGGAGACAGTAACGAATTGTGTCATAGAAGAGATGCCAGTCGCTTCTTCCCCATTCACAGCTGCTCAGTATAGAATGTGCCTCCCCTCCCAACACCATTCTTAGCTGTGTGGGCAGAGATAGAGAGCCATAGTTCAAGCCTTCTCACCTTAGAGAAGCAAAGGCATCATAGGGCTTTGCCATTGCATCGTCGAGTATTGGAACAGAGATATTGAGGAAGAGTCTACCCTGGAAACAGGAAGGAGGAAGCCACGTTGTGTAGGCTGGAAGCGCCGGTGCCCGTCAAAGCAGAGAGAGGCAGATGGGGGGCCTGGACCCTAACGCCCCATTTTACCAGGCCCTGTGTGTTTCCATCCCCTTGTCACCATGCCAAGGTCCACTCTAAGAAGGGATCTGTCCTTCCAAAGGTAGCTGAAACATTATGAGCAGGAAGAGGATTAGAAAGCAACACACCTATGTTTAAACAAGACAGAAAAAAATAGAAAAAGAAATAGCCCTCATTGATGGTAAATGCTGAGCATGCAGCAATAAAGCAATAGAGATTTTTTTGACATTCTGGATGGAATTTTTCGGCTGGTTCAAGTTCTTTAGAGACTAGTGATGCCGGTGCCTTATTATATTTGTTCGGTTTATGAAAAATAAATTGTCTGAGGTAAAAGCCAACACCCTATGAATGGTAGAAAATGGAGGTGAACAAAGGGCTAATGTCCATGATTAAAACTGAGGAGACAGACGAAGTGGTGATGAAGAAACAGAGGTAATGGTGTTACCCAAGCGTGGCGTCTGAGCTGCTTCGTTTGTCCACCCTCTGGAGTTGGTGCAAAGGATTTGGATGGGGGTGGGGTTGTCAGAGTTAGCTATGACAGCTTTCTAAGTCATATTCATAATTGAGTTGTGCCTACTTAGAGATAATAATTCTCAAGAAAGAATGATTCATAGGAAATCTGTATTGCTGTCCCAATGTGAATATAATACGCCAAGCTGTAGTTACAAGACTTATATATGGTTTCTCTTTCTAGTCTAAGATTTCCCAAAGACCTTTGCTCTGCAGTTATGTTTTCACTATTTTTGAAGATAAAACTTCAAGAGTCCTCCTCTTTTACTTCTAAGGTCCTAGAGCCTTTATTCATACCCATGCTCTCGTTTCCTTTGCTAGTCCTTAATCTTTTTTCTTCTGCTTCTTCCAAGTTTTGTATTATTTATGCACTTTGGCTTTTTTTTCTACCAACCTTCTTTTTGCTTTTTGGAAAATTTCTTTTTAGATTTTTTTTTCCATTAAAAAAAAAAAGCTGGTCTTCTGTAAAGTGCAGTCAGGAAGAAAGAAGGTAATCTCCCTTCCTGTGTATCCACCTTGCTTGCTTTTCTGGCATAGTCATCAAACTATTGTGGTATTTCAGGCCCACCATGTATTAGAATAATAATGTGAAAAGTTCAAAAGAACTGTAACCCCAAGGCCATTTGCAAAGTGTTCATTCGGGTGAGTACAAAGTCTAAGTGAGTTTGAATATCAGCTTATCTCAGATTCCCATTTGTTGTTCATTTAAGCAATAAATATATTCAATTTATTGCTCTAATCTTGTGCTGGCTGAACTCAATATCTGCCTGAACATTTGTGGCCCTTTTCCAAGCCTATTGCATTTCCATTCTCATGCCTCCTCATTGTGGTCCGAGGTTCTTCTTCACCTGCCAAACTGCATATTATGTGGGGAGATTGGCGGTGCCGGTGGTTTTCCTTTGGGCTACTTCTTTGCTTTCATAAATAAAAAGTAAGCTATGTAATACTCTCAGGCAGTAGGTAATTGAATCTACTTTTTTCTCTAATCAGTTGCTCAGTGAGAGCCCACCCCGAGCCAGGCACTGTGCTGGATCCCAGGGATGTGATGATGACAATCACAGAAACGGTGATAACAACGCACCTGACCTCACGATGCTCACAGTCTGGCAGACGGAGCAGGAAGGAAATTGATAAGGGGACTCAGGTGAAACTGCTGGAGGCCCGGTTTTACCCCAACCCCAGAAAAGATGGCATTTTTCAGAAATTTACTTAGAATATACTTTATTACATCTTCCTGAGGGTCATTCTGGACATAACTGTTAAATTTAAGATTATTTTTTTCTTACTCTCAACAGCAGTGAAGACCTTTTGCTCAGCAGCCTCCTAAGGGGAACTCTCTATATTTTTTAGAGTAGCTATTAAGCTGCCTTCTTCTATTTTTCTATTATACCATTTATCTCTCGAAGGACTTATTTGTCAGGAGTTCTTGCAGGGCTCACGGATATCGTCAAGCATCTCACTAGTCTCAAGGGGGTTTCCTTGACTCCAGAGAGAATAGAGCATTAAGCTATATCCCGAATAATAGTGGACAGCACTTTAAAAAGATGCTTTTCATTTTAAGGTGGGAAAGATGATGTTCTGGAAGTATAACATGCATTTTCTTTAAGATAATTCATTTGTGCCACTAGGTTAAAGGAGGTAAGAAGCCTTAAGTAATATATTTTTCCTCAGAACTTCTACAGCCACAAATTATGCTAGGTTTTATGTAGCATTCAAAAGAAGTTTAATTCCTGAGGTTATGTAAACAAAAGATATAATGATCGTAAGCAGGGCTGTTGTTGCAGTCCTGTTATTAATGGCCTTTTGCAAAGGTAATGGCTGACTCTATGTTTAAGCACTTAATACTACCTGGAATTGTATTGTTGTTTAGTTGCTAAGCTGTGTATAACTCTTTTGAGACCTCATGGACTGTAGCCCGCCAGGCTCTTCTGTCCATGGGATTTCCCAGGTAAGACTACTGGAGTGCATTGCCATTTCCTTGTCCAGGGGATCTTCCCAACCCAGGGATCAAACCTGCATCTCCTGCATTGGCAAGCGGATTCTTGACCGCTGAGCCATGGGGGAAGCCCAGTACCTGGAATCCTACAACGTTATACCTTGATTTCCACCATCTATTTATACATTCCCATCCCATTACCTCTTGAGGAAGCTTACCAACACACACAAGCCGAGTGCTTCTATCTTGAGACTCTTCAGGCTTTTCAAGGCAGCTTCTCCGCAAATCAAAACCCCTTATTTTTCTTAAGAATTCCTTATATACTACCCTGGTTGCCTGCTTCCCAATTCAATTTGACAATGAGAGCTATCTTTCTTCCTTTGCTGTATCTCTTACACTGGTCCCTTCTTTCTTTCTCTTCCAACACCTTTACTTGTACTTCCATAAAAATTCACTACCTCTCCCTAGACATGATCCGACAGTTGCAATTTGGGGAAACATAACAGCATCAGGCTCATTTTTGTGAACGTCTTTTAGAGAACATGGGATCAAAACAGTGGATGTCATCACTGCCAATCATTCTGGGGCAGGATTCGACATGACATTTAGTTTTAGCTTCACCTGCAATTTGCGAAAGAGACACTTGTGGACCCAGGAAAGTAACATACCTCTTCCAAGTCTAATTCTGTCAATTCTAGGCAGAGCAAGTATATGCTGTAGAAACACTTTTATATTGCTTAGAACTTCTCCCTTCCTCAAAAAATCATCAATGACATCCCTCCCTACCCCAGTAGTGTGAACTTCTAGGCTATCTTTCAAGCACTAATACATACAGAAAATTAGTCTACATTTTTTCTTACCTGTCCTTCCAGGATAAAAACTCTGTGTTTCCTCTTTGGTTAAAGCTGCTTCCTCCATCCAAAATGACTTCTGTCTTCTCTCTGCCTGGCAAACCCAATAATTCTCAACACTGATCACCTTACTCAATCACATGTGAAACTTTAAAAAAAAGAAAAAGAAGAATTTGCCAAGTAGATCCCCACTTTGAGAGTAAAGTTCAGCACATATATTTCTTTTCTTTCTTTCTTTCTTTCTTTATTTTTATATTTCTTTAAAATGCATTGAGGACCACTGCTGCTGCTGCTAAGTCACTTCAGTCGTGTCCAACTCTGTGTGACTCCATAGACGGCAGCCCACCAGGCTCCCCCGTCCCTGGGTTTCTCCAGGCAAGAACACTGGAGTGGGTTGCCATTTTCTTCTCCAATGCATGAAAGTGAAAAGTCAAAGTGAAGTCGCTCAGATCGTACCACTAGCCTGCCTAATTCATTAATATTCAGTTCAAATCCCACCTCTTCTGCGAAGACTTCCCTGACTATACCAGGGAAGAAAGTCCTTCTTGCTTGCCAGTATGAGTTCATTAGATGGTATCTAGCACTTATAGCCTCACATGACCCTAAGTTAGCTCAGAAGCTTGTGCACCATGAAAGTAAGTCTTACAACCTTCTATTCTCAGGCCACTAATGAAACTGAGTCCCTAAATTCAAGTTGCATTACTGAGTTTATGATTGATCTCTCTATTTGAAATTTTATTCCCTTTCATGTCCCTCAGGATTGAGGAATATCAAAGAAAAGGAGTGGACTGAAACTGAGCAGGACCCTTTGGGGACTCACTGGGTACAAAAGCACCCCGCCCCCCATTTCTTGTTTGTAGGGGAAAGAAAGGCTTTAGTCTCCTAGGCCTTCCCCCAGTTCCACAGAGCAGACTCAGGCAGTTAATGATTAGAACACCAGAGTCGTAGGACTCCTAGTTCCTCCTGAAGGAATATAGATAACAATCTCTGAATTGTTCGATAGAAACTAGGACCCCACCCAAGTGGAGGATGGTGACTGCATGCGACCACAAGCACGGAGATCCCAGAGGGGCTGGAACCAGAAAGTTGAGATTCTGAAAACATCTCCCTGTTCCTGTAACAGAAAGGAACAAACCTGACTCCATGGTGGATCTAGTCCTTTAGCTCTAACCCCTGAACCTTAATCATGCTTGGTCTGCACCTTTATAAAGAATGTTGCCCATAGCCTGAAATACACATAATAACCTATCCTCAAGGCTCTGACCTTTAAGTTGCAGAACAGAGAATACCATTTGTCTTGCTGGAGGCTTACAGAACTGTGTGGACAGCTACAAGAACCAAGAATTCCTGCACCAAGAACTTTGCCACATCCAGCCACACCCCCTCCACTTTTAGTATAAAAGAAGCCTGAATTCTAACTCGGGCAAGAGGGTTCTTTGGAACATTAGTCCATCGTCTTCCCAATCTGCTGACTTTCCATATAAAGTTGCAGTTCCTTGCCCCAACACCTCACCTCTCAATTTATTGGCCTGTCCTATGGCATGAGCTTGGACTCAGCAATACTACCTCACTACCAACCAATCAGAAGAAGTTTCAAAGCTGATAATGCATCCTTTGGTCCTCTCCCCTAACACCATATTTAGACACCCTTGCCTAAAGGCCACCAGAGAGTTCAGTTCTTTGGAGCATGAGCTGCCAGTTCTCCTTGCTTGACACCCTGCACGTAAACTCTCATTTTGCTGCAGACACTCACTGAGCTTGGCTTTATGTGCTGCAGGCCCACGCACCCATGCTTGGTAACACCAGCACAACATCTTGCCACAGTCATCTCTGTAAATAGTTTCCAATTGTTTGCTACAGGCTGACAGCCATGTGTGACCATAAATACATGTGGAGCATGTGTTGGAAGAAAATGAATCCTGGGGATCCAAGGCAGGGTGTGGGAGCAACAGGGAATTTTCTAACAACTTATGTCCACAAACAAAGGCAAGCTGCATGCAAGCATGAGCTCAGTTTGGGCCAGGTGAGCCCAGAGTGGGGTCCTCAGAAGTGGGGTGAGGTGGAGTGAAAGTCCATGCAAAGTCCTAAAGAAATTGCAGTTTTGAGGTTTGGGGAGACAGCTTCCAACTGAAGAGAGGCTGCCCTCTGGCCCACGCAAAAAACTTTGTTACTGAGTTAAGTCCTATGACCCTGCTCAGGCTCTAGCCCAGCTGAGGTTCTCTGCCTTGGCAGGGGAGGGTTTATTTTCAATTGGGGCTCAAGCAATCAGTAATGAAAGTGAAGCTGAGATGGACTGAGCAACAAGATTTATTCACTGGCCAACGCACGGAGAGGTGGGAGCTAAGTTCACAGATCAACTTCTCACCCACCTGGTGAGACAAGTCTTTAAATATAAAGGAAGGAGTGAGGTCCATGATGGCGAGGGATATGCATAAGTCTATGCAGAAGAGGCAGAGCTTTCTCCAAAGGAGTGGGGTGCCACCCCCTTTTTATCCTTTTTTTGGTCCTTAATGTCCAGTCATGGCTGCCAGGGGCTTCCCTCATAGCTCGACTGGTAGAGAATCTGTCTGCCATGAAGGAGACCCTGGTTTGATTTTTGAGTTGGGAAGATCTGCTGGAGAAGGGATAGGCTACCCACTCCAGTATTCTTGGGCTTCCCTTGTGGCTCAGCTGGTAAAGAACCCGTCTGCAGTGCGGGAGACCTGGGTTTGATCCCTGGGTTGGGAAGATCCCCTGGAGAAGGGAAAGGCTACCCACTCCAGTATTCTGGCCTGGAGAATTCCACGGACTCTATAGTCCATGGGGTCACAAAGAGTCGGACAGGACGGAGCAGCTTTCACCAACACTACCACCACCACGGCTGCCGGTGGGTGTCATTTTATATGCTAATATAGTAAAATCGAGGCATAATGAGGCTCAGGGTCTGTTGGAGGTCATGTTTGTCACCATCTTGGTCCCAGCTGGTTCCATCTGTTTGTTTGTGGCTTGCTTTCTTATCTCTGCATGCTTTAGCGTAAAGATTTATGTTAACTCCTGCTAAATGTGGGAGTTGGAGGGTTTTGAACAAAGACTTGGAGCAGCTCTGACAACAAGTTGAGTCTCCAGGGAGGGTTTAAAGATCTTAAAAGACAGATTCCAGACTTGGATAGGGGGCTGGAAGGAAGGAGCAATACAGAAGAGGAGCTGTTTCAAGATGGAGTTGGAAGAGGATCATGGGTGTAGGGGGAGAAAGCAGGCCCGCCTCAGAGAGACCGGCCTTCTTGAGTCATGTTTTAACCATTCATGAGATAGATGAAGTGCCAGACTCACATATTAATCGATTCCTTTCATTCCCTTCCCTAGTTCCCAGGGTGGTGAGGCACTTTAAAAATGGCCGAGCCGACACGCTGCAGTGAAAGAAGCAGAGAGGGCCCACTGCGGGGGGTCCTGTCTGCTGGGACCCCCCTCTTTTCCAGCGGCTGTTCCCCACCCTGTGGACTTGCTCCGGGGAGGCCAGCCAGGCAGGAGCCTTTGGAAAGTTACCCAAAGAAAACTCTACAAAGAAACCTTCTGTTCAGGAACGGCCTGGGGTGCCTGTTTCATCACCAACCCTTCCCTTCCTGTGATTCCTCAAGTGATAGATCTTTTTTAAACAGAGAAATTAGATCTTTCTGATAACACATTCATTGAGACGGTCCCACCCTACCACAGCTGGAGAAGTCCACCAGCCAGAATGTTTGATTAAAAACAAATTAGGAAAACTCAGTCTCTGGGCCCAAGGGTCTCTCTCATCTCCACGGGCGGGTCTCAGGGTAGTGAGGAGCCCTGAGGCCCCTCCACTCAGCCATCCAGAAGGAAGTCACCCAAATACCAGCATCTGTGCCTCCCTTCCTGCCTGGAAATCCTCCAGCTCCAGTCTTTTCCACTCAGTTCCCTGAACACTTGCTCTGCGGCGCTGGGGCAATGGCTTCTGAAAGGAGACAGAGCCCACCACGGCCGGTGTGCCTGCTGGGAATGAGTCCTAAAGCTGCTCTGCATCACAGCAACCCTGGGAGATGGGTGTTATAAGACCAAATTTAAAGGGTGAAAAACTCAAGCACTGAGAAGTTAAACAAGATTTGTTGCTGTTGTTCAGTCGCTCAGTCGTGTACAATTCTTTGTGACCCCATGGACTGCAGCACGCCTGTCTTCCCTGTCCTTCACCATCTCCTGGAGCTTGCTCAAACTCATGTCCGTTGAGTCAGTGATGGCCATCCAACCATTGCATCCTTTGTTTCCCCCTTCTCCTTCTGCCTTCAATCCTTTCCAGCATCAGGGTCTTTTCTAGTGAGTCAGCTTTTCACATGCCCACTGATATTTTGGAACAGGAAGAAAAAAAGATAATACTAGCTAAAATGTATCCAGCTTTTATTACCTGCCAAACCTTGTTATAAGGCCTGGATATGTATCTCACAACAAACCTACAAGGTAGGAGCTATTATTATTATTTTCCTCTTTTCACTTAGGAGGAAACTGAAGTACAAAGAGATTAACTAACTTGTCTGAGGTCACAGTTTTACGAGGCATGGCTGGGTTTCAACGTAGCCAAGTGGTCCAGGCCCCTCACTGCAGGCAGGCCTGGGTCTTCCTTCCTCTGCTTGTCCCAGCTCCGCCTCCTCCGCCTGGCAGTGGAAGGTACTATATATACATCAGCAATGCAGGACATGTGGTGTGATAGGAAACTGAGGTGGTTTTTAAAGTAATTATTGAAATACATAGGGTCTTAACAGAGATGTTAAGAGATGTAACTCCATGAGGAGTCTCCAGTGGAATGTGCACTCTGGGTTGATCACTAACAGACCTTACTTTGAGGAAGGGATTTAAAACTGGAGGGGACAGAATTTTTACTATCAAAAGGAAATGCATAGGGAGTGGTGTCGGGGAAAAAAGAAAGCAACAAGACTATCTCCATGGTCCAATTATATCTAAGGATGATCTCAATGATATAGAAAAATGCATCAAGGCAATGAAATAAATGAACTTACAGTTTTCTTTTCAAAAGAGTTGCTGATTTTTTAAGTCAAGCAACAGCAAAGAAAAATCTTTCTACTGATCTATGTTGTTGTCATTCCAAATAGTTCAGAGGATTTTTCAGCACCCGCTATGCCACTGACTCAATGACCAGGCGGCTGGGCTTCGTCCTGAGAAGTCTGCAGGCTGGCCGGGCTGTGATGTCTCCTTCCACCACCACCGGTTCTGGGAAAAGAGCCTTAACCCAGCCTGACCAGGCAAACTTTCAAAGTGGGCAGAGGTTTCTGTTGTAGAAAGGTTGGTAGGTAGAAAGTTTCACTTTCTACCATCTCCTTTCTGCATCCTGCTCCCATCACCCAGACAAATTTCTGGCCTATGGAAAGGATTTTCATGTTCATAAAGTAAAAGTACATCTCTCTCTGTCACTCAACACACAGGAGTCCTTAAATTCGGTGAACAACTCCATCACTAATCATTAATAACCTTGCACATATTATTCATATCAAAATTAAATCAGTATCACATGCCTACAATGAAAAAGGTCTTACCGCCTTCCAGTCTCACTTTTCTATTTTTTTAACTTTTTCAAGATAAACTGATGGCTCTTAATATAGGAGTTGAATTGTCCGGTCCTGTCTTAACCCCATGTTCAACTTTTCGAGAAACTGCCAAACTGTTTTTCACAGCAGCTGCATCATATTTGCATTCCCATCAGCAATACCTGACAGTTTCTGTTCTCTAGGTCTTCACCAACACTTATTTCCCCTTTGTTTTTTATTGCAGTCATCCTAGTGGGTATGAAGTGCTGTCTCATTATGGTTTTGATTTACACTTTCCTAATGATTAATGAGGGGCTTCCCTGGTGGCTCAAATGGTAAAGAATCTGCCTGCAATGCAGGAGACCTGGGTTTGATCCCTGAGTCAGGAAGATCCCCTGGAGAAGGTAATGGCAACCCACTCCAGTATTCTTACCTGAAGAATTCCATGGACAGAGGAGCTTGGTGGGTCCTGTAGTCCCTAGGGTCGCAAAAAGTGGGACATGACTGAGTGACTAACATTTTCACATGAATGAATGATTGATGTGTTTGAGCATCCTTTTATGTGCTTCTTGGCCATTTGTCTTCTTGGGAGAAATGTTTATTCAGGTCCTTCGCCCATTTTTAATTGGGTTGTTTGTTGTTTTGCTACTGAGTTATAAGAACTCTTGAAGGTTCTGGGTAGTAGACCTTTAACCACAGAAGTGTTCATTTTTGATGAAATGTAACTTATCTATTTTGTTTCTTTTGGCTGCCATATCTAAGAAGCCATTGCAAATCCAAGCTCTGAAAGATTTACTCCCATGTTTTCTGCTAAGAATTTTATAGTCTTAACTCTCATACTTAGGTTCTTGATCTGTTTTGAATTCATTGTTTTATATGATGTGAAATACAGGTCCAACTCACCCTTCTACTCTGAGAAGTTACTGGAAATTGGTCATGAGACATCGGAGGGTAAGATTTAGGTCAGTCGACACTTGATCTCTTCTGTAACTTCCCACTCAGCCGATCATTTTATCATCAGTTTGTCTCAACGGGGAATACAGTTTAACAAAAGTTCTTTCAAGATGTAAATAAAATGAAAACTAGAAATGGATCTTATAAAAGCATTTCCCTGATACATCCCCAGCAGCCAAGTGGTTAGGACTCTGCCTTCCAATGCAAGGGGTGCAGGTTCAATCCCCGGCTGGAGAGCTAAGATCCCACATGCCGCACAGCCAGAAAACCAAACATAAAACAGAAAGAATATTGTACCAAATCCAATACTTTTAAAATGGTCCACATCAAAAAAAAAAAAAAAATTTCCTCACAATCCCATTCTCATATACAATGTTTGGTTAGGTTACTTTATTTGCAAAATGGCCTATAACGAAATCGTGGTCCTGCTTAGGACTTCTAAAATAAATTGTGAAATAAGAAACCAATGTTTGGTTCTCCCATTCTACTACTGTCTGAAATGGCTCAACATAGTAACTGAATCATCACAGCTACCTTTTGCAGTTAGTAAAATGCTGTAAACTATTGTTAGTATTTTTCATAAAATTTCGTGAGATTTGAGGTTTAAAAAATATACTAAACCTTTGAGTTTATTCGAATTCAATGTATGCATATATAAGCAAGTATTACTAAATGGCTTTATTTTACAATATTGAGAACTCAAGGTGATTTCACAAGTCACTTCCTCGAAGAACACAGTAAACACACAAACAATCTCTTAAATTAAAATGTTAGCAAGCAGCTGGCATTACTACCTTCAGGCATTGGCAGATTTCCCTTCCTTACAACGCTGTGAGCTTGGAAGCTCTGGGAGGTGTTCTGAGCCAAGAGAAAGAGAAGCTATACTTCTGGACCACAGCCAGTTTCAAACAAAGAATAAGAAAGATTTAACAATTTGTTTTCTAAGTTTGAAATATTTCTCCTGCATTCCTTTTGTGTTATCCGTAAACATGGCAGTTGCTTTTGCTTTTGAGGTCTCCAAGCTTGAAATGCACTTTAAATAATTGTTTATTTTTGAACAGGCATATCATATTGTTTTTCTGTCCTGAAATGGCTAGTTTCTATCAGGTCAAAGAAAGTTCAGGTTTCTAAGGAAACTTTGCACTGACAGATAAAATCCCACATTAGAAGACACAGAGGTGATGTCTGATGTAACTTTATTTTTAGAATATACTTATCGATTATTTTTTCATGTTAATTTTGATCCCATCAGCAGTCAATAAATGCATTAAGACTTGCACTGAAACTTTATTTTGAGAATCAATAATTCCATTAGGATTTAAGAGCCTTGTTTGGTTCACAAAATTAGGAAGGTTTCTAAAGTAGTATTTTGTATACATGCAGAAGAATAACTCAGAAGATGGGAAATTTTCTTTTTACTTGTTATTAAGTTGTTGACTGAGTTTATGAGATGACGCCCATCAGGAATACTGATTTAGACCACTAGTAGATTTCACATGTCCCCATAATAAATGATGATGGTATTTGATTTCACCCAACCTGGATAAACTTCTAGAGAGAGTTTCCCAGCTTCTCTCAAACCCTAGATCATAAAACCCCCTGGGAGAGTCTTTCCCACAGCCTGTTAGTTGACATTTTTCATTTGACTGGAAAGCACGCAGTACGCCAAGATTTATCAGCACTATGTAATGTTACTGAGACAGAAACTGGTTTCTTCGAGTGCCTGAAGGCTTATTCCTGGCTTGATTATCAAGGAAGGAAGAGCGGCGCTCAGCTTCAGCACCTGTCGGCAAAGGGAAGGTGTTGACGCTGATCATTTGAGTTTCAGGAGGGAAGCTCTACTCTCCCACTCATAGGAAGGGTATGTCACGTGCACCACGCCTCCACTGTAATCTGGGTGCTTGTCCCATGTGACCTGCCATGCATCCCCTAGCCTGAAGACCTGGAGGCCATCCTTGACTTCTTTTCCTTCACCAACCACCCAGTTGGTGCTGCAAGCCCACTGCCATGTCAGATGTAGGTCTTCATCCCTTCTCCTGAAAGATTGGTCTCTCCATTCCTGGTCTAGCTCTCATCCAATCCATCTCCTCACATAGAAGTCACAGCAAACTTTCTAACCAAGATCCCAGCATTCCTGGGATTTAAAATCTGCAGTGGCTCCCTGGGGACGGCAGGTTGAACTTCTTAATATGACTCCTAGGATGTTAGTGGTCCCACCGCCACCCACCCTCTTCCCCCAGACAACTCTCACCCCTCCCTTTTCCTCTCTGAAAACCCTTAGTCATGCACTCTCTGGGACTTCAGAGTGTTTGGGCAGGCAGTATCCTTTGTCCGAGTGGACTGCCTTCTACCTTTCCTGCTCACTGGTGAAAACAAGGTCACGAGCCCCAGAGGATCTTCTGTAACGCCCTCCCCTCTTCCCACCTGTTTTCAGTGTGGCTGGGCTCCATGGCACCACTTTTTCTTAGTCCATTCATCAGTTGATGGATATTTGGGTTTCCACCTTTTGGCTATTATGAATAATACTGCTTGAACATTTGCATACATGTTTTTTATGTGTTTTTATTTCTCTCGGGTATGTAGCAAGAGGGAAATTTCTGGGTCATACGGTAATTCTATGTTCTGCCTTTTGAGAAACTATCAAACTGTTTCTCAACCTGGCTGCACCACACTGTGGACAGCTGACAGTCTCCCCAGCAGCATTTGAAAGTGTCAGTCTCTCCAGTTCCTAAGCACCACTTGTTAGCTTTGGTCTTCTTTGTTTGCTATCCTGGCATGTGTAGAGTGGTTTTCACTGGCATCTTCCTGATTACTAATGATATTGAGCATCTTTCTGGGTGCTTATTGGTCACTTGTATATATTCTTCACAAAAATATCTATTTAGATTCTTTGCCCATTATTTTTATTATTATTGACTTGTAAGCATTTCTTTATATACTGTGGATACTCATCCTGTGTTAGATACATGTTTTGCAAAAATTTCAACCCATTTTATGTTTGTTTCTTTTTTACTTTCTTGATGTCTTCATTCACACAAAAGGTTTTAGTTATTATGAAGTACAACTTCCGTATTTTTTCTCTTTTGTTACTTGTGATGTTGGTGTCATATCTTAGAAGTTATTACCTAACCCAACGTCATGAAGGTTTACTCCTGTGTGTTCTTCTGGGCGTTTTATAGTTTTAGCTCTTACATTTAGAAGTATGATCCATTTTGAGCTACTCTTTGGTATGGTGTGAGGTAGGGGTTCATCTTCATTGTTTTGTATGTGAATATCCAGTTGTCCCAGCACCATTTGTAGAAAAGACTATTCTTTCCCTATTAAAATGTCTTCGCACTTTGTTGCAAATCAGTTCACGATAAATGTATTGCTGAACTTTCCATTTTACAGAAATGGCTATCCTTATGGCATGCCTACATGCCTATCCTTATGGCAACATTATAATGTTTTGATTTTCATATCATTTTTATTTATTCTTAAGACCTCATGTATTTTTTTTAATGAATTTATTTTTGGTTGTGCTGGTTCTTTGTTGCTGTGCAAGGACTTTCTCTAGTTGTGAGTGGGGGCTACTTTTAGTTTGGGTGCACACACTTCTCATTGCAGCGAGAAGGAGCCTGCTCATCCTCTGAACAAGGTGCACAGGCTCAGCAGTTGTGGTGTGTGGGCTTAGTTGCTCCATGGCATGTGGAATCCTCCTGGACCAGTGATAGAACCCATGTCCTCTGTATTGGCAGGTGGATTCTTATCCACTGCACCACCAGGGAAGTCCTCATATTATTTTTAAAAAGCAGACTAGGAAAGCTGTTATATTTACAAGTTGGAAAGAGTGGTCTGAACTGGGAGAAGATTCTTTTTGCAGGAAAATCAACGTCAGAGGAGGAAATAAACATCTACTGAGCACTGTTATGGGGCTTCTCTGGTGACTCAGATGGTAAAGAATCTGCCTGCAATGCAGGAGACCCAGGTTCAATCCCTGGGTTGGAAGATCCCCTAAAGAAGGGAATGGCAACCCACTCCAGTATTCTAACCTGGAGAATTCTATGGACAGAGGGGCTATTATAGGTTAGGCATTATGGTAGATCCCTTACATACATTGTGATAACAATCATGTAATAGTTGTAACAACCTCATACAATAGATAGTGTCATACTCATTTAAAGGCAAAGAAACTGAACTTTGAAGACGTTTAGTAACTTGCTGAAAATAATTTAGTAACAGGTGGAAGAAGTGGAACTTGTACACAGACTTCAAACCCATGGTCTTCTCATTACAAGCAGCTTTTCTTACCACACAGCTAGTGAACATAAAGCCACATCTAAAGGCAGTGGAGGGACTTGAATTCATTAATATCAAACATTTTTCTCGTGACACTCTAGGAAATTAAAGGAGTACTTGTAACTATTTTGAAACAGTTGTCTAACAGCTAAATTTCACAGGATATTTAAATTTATCACTCTTTGACTATAAAAATTAGCCTTGTGGTTTGCTTTAATTTATTCTCATTTATATGACTTCAAAAGTGTTGAACGTTATTTTGTATGATTAGCAGAGCACAATGCCATCCTACTGGAAGAAAAGTTAGAACTAATCTCAGCTATGTGGGTGGATTAGACTTGCCCTTAATTCTTGTTTTCATTGAAAACCTTCCCAAGGTTGTTCTGAAATGAACACAGGTCACAGTTGTCAAATGAGTTCTGTATGAAATAATAGAAGAAAAAGAATTGAGAAAGATTTGTGAAGTCAACGAAGAAATGGCATTATTTTTTTGTATAATTCAGTTGATAGAGGCTCCTTTCTTTCTTTCTTTCTTATTATTTTTATTTTCTTAAGCACAAGGAGTATCCTCTGGATCCCAGAGTCTGAGTAGAAGTTAAGTTTGGATAATGCGGTCTCGGCCGTGGCAGAAACACCGTCTCGACAATGCTGACATCTCTTGTTAACTTTCTGCGCTCTCTGCTCTGCAGCGCAAGAGCCTACTGCTTGCTCTAGGCGAAGATGCCGCACCTAGATGTTCAGATAGTTCAGTGTCGCTTATGTAAGAGTCCCAGGGCTCAATTCCTCTTAGAAGTTAGTGCCAGGAAAAAGTTTGCCTAAACTTAAGAACAACTATGATGCCTTTACCAGACCATGAGAACTGTATTATTCATTGTACATCATTCTTGTCTTGATTCTGGGAAGCCCAGAGCTAAATTTAATGCTCTGCTACTGCTGCTAAGTCGCTTCAGTGGTGTCCGACTCTGTGCGACCCCATAGACGGCAGCCCACCAGGCTTCTCCATCCATGGGATTCTCCAGGCAAGAACACTGGAGTGGGTTGCCACTTCCTTCTCCAATGCATGAAAGTGGAAAGTGAAAGTGAAGTTGCTCAGTCGTGTCTGACTCTTAGCGACCCCATGGGCTGCAGCCCACCAGGCTCCTCCATCCATGGGATTTTCCAGGCAAGAGTGCTGGAGTGGGGTGCCATTGCCTTCTCCCAATTTAATGCTCAACTATGGTAAATCAGGAGCCGCTTCCCTGGTGGCTCAGTGGTGAAGAATCTGCCTGCCAATGTAGGAGACGCAGGTTCGAAATCTGGGTCAGGAAGATCCCCTGGAAAAGGAAATGGCAACCCACTCCAGTATTCTTGCCTGGGAAATCCCATGGACAGAGGAGCCTTGTGGGCTGCAGCCCATGGGGTCCCCAAAGAGTCAGATACAACTTCATGACTAAACAGCAATGGTAAACCAGGACCCTGGTAAGAGGATGTCTGACCTTCTTCTGTTGCTTTTAGTAAGTTACTCCAGGGCTGTGTACTCCAGAATACATGTTAGAAACCATAGTACTAAATATTTTTATTATCAATAGAAAATAATATATATTCTAACTCTAGCACTGTGTGAAAATCAAGTGCCCAACAATTGGCTAGTTCTACAGATACACGTGTTTATACTCCTTGTTTCCAGCAAGAGGATTTTAAGAGAAAGTAAAAGAAAAAAACTTTCTTATAGACCATGTTTTCAGATGGGGGATTGGCTGTTTCGGTCTGGGTTATATTAGGCACAAGTATTCTCTTCACAATGCAGAGAAACAGCAGTCGTTTCCTAAAATTCTCATTCTAGCATAGTTATTAAATCATGATGGATATTTTCCAAATTTTATTGTAGGTACTAGTGATGGTAACAGTAAAACCTTACCTCTGAGAAGTTTTGAGAGCAACACATAATTCATAATCAAAAACATAAAGCTTCTGAAAGTACAAGTCAGCCACCAGATGCCCAACATTGTTGTTAGAAAGCGCTGCTGCTGCTGTTGCTACCACATGCTTTTTCAGGGTGGTTTTATGCCTATCATGAATACTGCAAGACAGCTAATCCCCCACGCTTCTTTGTATTTTGTTCCTCTTCTGAGAAAGGTTTGTAATCCAGGAAAATGTCTGCAGGTGAAGATTCAGAGTGAATAAAGGTTCAGTGAACTGAATTTGCCGGTTACCATGTTATTGAGCAGCTAAGAAGGTTGCAGGATTTGCATGCAACTTATTAAGTTCCATTGCAATAAAACATTCTCAAATTTCCATATGGAAATTTCCACCTCACTTCAGGGGTAAGCTCACTCAATTGGATGAGGGCCAGATGCATTTATTTATGACAGTGATGACATAATTGGAGGAAATAAACGAAGCACCTTTTTAGGTTAAGTCTTGCCAGAGTCACATGGAGTCTAGTTATGGAACTAGAGGCAGAAATTTTGGCTATTATGTTAGCAGAAGTCAGTGGCAAATTAAAAGTATTGCTTCATTTATAGAAGAAAGGAAGGCCCGGAAGTAGATACTGTGGCTGGAAGATAAAACTGGCTGATAGCTCTTGGTTTTCACCAGAAGAGAGCAACCACCCAAAGTTCTGTATATTTGTTTCTCTCATGACTTCACTGGAGTGTATTTTCAGGGCCATGTTTCTCCTTGGCTTGAGTGTGGACAGTGTCCTTAATAGATGTGGGAGAGAAAAGGAAGTCTTTTCTACCGTTCATTAGGATTTTCTCAGGAGCCCAGTGGCCCTTTCTGTCTAACCTGGTCCCACTGGGAAACCCAGTATGTTCATCTGCATTTGTAATATTTGTTCTCAGTTGGAGACGTTTTGCTATCCTCATTCAACAAATAGTCTAGCACCCTGATAATGGGATTTCAGTAAAAAATAGGCAAATTTCTCTTGTATTTACTTAAAGGCTTAATTTTTGCCCTTGACTTAACAACTAGTTGGAAGCAGAAATTGAAATATGACATTACTAAGTCCATTGGAGATTTTGGCTCTAGGTCATTCCTATGGTTCAAAAGATGGCTTCTGTCTGACGTAGATCAGATAGCACTAATTTTAATTGACAGAGCCTTTTAAATTAGTAGAGATCCTCAAAATTGCCTTTTATCAATGTGTACTTCTCAAGGGAAATGGATTCTTAGAATTTCAGGTGGCTTCTTTGTATAATTAGATCTATGGAATAAAAAGGCAGAAAGAAAATTTTTAAGAGATTAATTTTTCATTGGATCCCATGTTGGTAAACTCCAAGTTTGCTAGTTTCCTTGAAGATTCTCAGCTTATATTGTTTCATTTTTAATGTGATCTTCAAAAGACATGAGTTTCCAACTTTGTTTTGCACTGAAATCCTCTGATCACTACTATATGCTATTTTAGGAAATAGCAAGCTCTTAGAATGGGGGTGGTGGCGGTGGTGGCGGTTTTGAGGGGTGGATTTTTATGGAGATGAATAGATGAACTTAATCAGTATTCAGTGTGCTGACAACCATGAAAATATATCCAATATCTCTGTCATAAATACATATTTTATTTACATTCCAAGCAGATTCATACACAGACTAGGACATGAAGTGTTCACACATGAGAAATATCTAACTTTGTGGATGCAAGTTACACTGAAAAAAGTGAGAGTGCTAGTCACTCAATAGTGTCCAACTCTTTGTGACCCCATGGATACCAGTCCATAGATGGATTCTCCAGGTAAGAATATTGGAGTGGGTAGCCATTCTGTATTGGAGGAGGAAATGGCAACCCACTCCAGTGTTCTTGCCTGGAGAATCCCAGGGACGGCGGGGCCTGGTGGGCTGCCGTCTATGGGGTCGCACAGAGTCGGGCACGACTGAAGTGATGCAGCAGCAGCAGCAGCCATTCTGTTCTCCAGGGGATCTTCACGACCCAGGGATTGAACTCGGGTCTCCTGTATTGCAGGCAGATTCTTTACCGTCTAAGCCACAAGGGTCAGATAAAATGTTTGGAGAAATGATCTGCACAGGCAAGTAAGTTCAGAATCACAACAATTCAGCCAGCACCAACTGTAATTTTACATTATGACCCAGTGGCTCATAATTATTTTCTTCCAAGGTCTCCTTGTCATGTGACCAAACATTGTAGATATTCTTTAATTTCTTATAATTTCCTGCTCCCTGATCTCCCAGTAAATGTCTCTTGAACATGTGGCTGAAGCACATGATAGCAGCAATATTCACAATAACCCAGTTCCTGCTATTGTTCTTCCTCCAGCCCTGCCTTTCCAGGAACTTAGCAGGCACTTTCTTCTTGAACTGCATCTTTTTGTCTCTCTCTCCCTCTCTTTTCCCTCCCCTGCCTGTTCCTACTTTCTTGCTTCCTATTAAGCATAATTTATTTACTCTTCACATCGAAATGATCCTATCTATGGATACTTGCTTTGATTTTAGTCCAAATAGCAACAAACGTGGTTCTAAGAAAATCTTTTAGATTTCCCAGGTGGTTTTCCTGTGAATTCAACAACACAAGGTATAGAACAGGCATAAACTCCCTTATTTACATGTTCCAGTAGATATTTGGAGAAGGCAATGGCAACCCACTCCAGTGTTCTTGCCTGGAGAATCCCAGAGATGGAGGAGCCTGGTGGGCTGCCATCTATGGGGTCGCACAGAGTCGGACACGACTGAAGTGACTTAGCAGCAGCAGCAGCAGATATTTACTGCATGAGACCCTGTGAAAGATACAAAGATTTGAGGCTCAACTCTAGCCCTCAAAGAGACTAAAATGTACATGAGGCATCAGTTGAAGTACATACATATGAGACATAATACAACTCAGTAAATACAGGTCATCCTGTGATGTCATGTTCAAGTACTCACCATCCATGACAGTAAGTGTTTTTGTGGTTTTCTTTGTTCATTGATGCATTCACAGTGCTTGAAACAGTTGCTGGCATACAGTAAGTGCTCAGCAGATGTGTGGCATGAAGTAGAATCTATCTTCTACGCATATAATTAAGCACAGTACAGTCTATTCCATTACCAGCATGTTTTTATAATGAAAGCATATGTAATAGAAATTAACTCGCTCATGACTGATAAGTAGGGAGAGGATGTTGGTACAATGGGGGGGTCATGTTGGATCATATGCTGTTGCTGCCAGCACCTTAGTATTCTGCACCATCAAGTAAGAGCGGCTACAAACAAAGCACAGCAGAATTGCAGTTGTGGGGGACACACAGAGCTATTCCCGGGGCTCATTTGCTCTATGTTCTCTCCCTTGAATTGGTTTGACCGTGGGCTCTAACTTGGGAGGGGAGAATTCACCTCTTATCTGTAGATCTTGTGCTTGTCTTCCTAACTCAGCAACCTCAAACAGCTCTCCTTCCAATCTCTTCATTAGTTACCTCCATTGTTTTACAAAGTCCTATATTTATGGCTGGGAGGGATTGGGGGCAGGAGGAGAAGGGGACAACAGAGGATGAGATGGCTGGATGGCATCACTGACTCGATGGACGTGAGTCTCCGTGAACTCCGGGAGTTGGTGATGGACAGGGAGGCCTGGCGTGCTGCGATTCATGGGGTTGCAAAGAGTCGGACACGACTGAGCGACTGATCTGATCTGATTGATATTTATGTTTACTGTAACATTTGTTAGAAATGGAACATGGCTCTTGAGTTCTGCTGGTATTTTTTGGGGGGGTGGGGAATGGGTTATTGTTAGTGCTCTGGTTGCAAGGTTATATAGCTTCTGAGTTGTTTGTTTCTAATCCTGTTTTGCTCATAAGCCTTGTTATCTCTAGTTTCAAAAATGGGAAGAACCCACACATTTTATAGAAGAAATGTGGTACTACACACTTCATTTTCAACAAAGATAAGTGGGATTTGGCTTTGGGAGAAGATGAAAGACAGCATTCCAGTTCTGGCAAGAGCATCAGCAACTACTCCCACCTTCCACACAGTATGGAACCTTGGGGTACTGTCAGGGAGGATCTCCTTGCTTGTTAGAGTGCAAGGCTCCAAGGAGCGGATTGATGGATGGTTTGAATGGAAAGTTTTTAAGTAATTCAGAATTTTCTGTGCCAAGGTGCCCCCTAGAGCTTCTACAAAAGGAAGTAGCCTGCACAAATGCGCTGTGTGCTCAGTAATGTCCGACTCTGTGCGACCCTGTGGATTGTAGGGTTGCACAGGCTCCTCTGTCCATGGGGATTCTCCAGGTAAGAATACTGGAGGGGGTTGCCAGGCCCTCCTCCAGTGAATCTTCCCAACCCAGGGATCGAACCTGCGACTTTTCTGCCTCTTGTATTGGCAGGCAGATTCTAGGGCCACCTGGGAAGCCGAAAGCGATGTTCTAGAACCATTAACCTGTAGCTAGAGGGGTGCATATGGATGCCAGTACAAAGCCCAGAGCAGGGAACTAGGGAGGAGACCACTGAAGCTATGAAGTCCCCAAACTGCAAGAATGAGGAAGGTGGCTGTGGACTTGGAAAGGACATTAAAGGTGAAGAATCAATGGGAGTGGCTGTTGGCCATGGAGGAGGGAGGCCCCGAATTGACTTCTAGGGTCTGAGTTCAGGCTACTAGTGAGTACCAATGACTCAGGTAAGAGGCTGAGGAGTTGACAGGAAAAAAAGACAAGAAGAGTTTGCCTAGCTAAATGGTCTGTGCCAACATCAAAATCACAAGGAATCTTGTCACCTTAATTTCTGACCATTTAACCCTGGGCTCTTTGCTCCCATTCTGGGGGCGTCAGTTCGTGAGTCCCCTCTCTGGACAGGGATGCCCTTCCAGATTATTAGATAAAGGGCCTTCGAAATTCACTCCGAAACCGTATTCAGGGGAGGATGTTTCAGGATCTCAAGCAAGCAATTTACATATATTCTTTGTGGCTGTTTGCACAGAGTTTTCGGTCTTAGAAACTCACAGGGCAAGGAAATTGACGCGCGGATCCTCGACTCCGGGAGGGGAAGGCTAGGATGGGGGTCCAGGCACCCCCACCCCGCCCTCCGACTTTGGATCCTCCAGGATCAGCGCATGGACAACCTTCCCACCTGGGGAACCGCTCCGGGAGCCCCAGGCCCAGCCGTCTCGCCCCCGACTCCGCGGTTCCCCGCCTCCCCCGGTCGGGCGGAGCGCGCCCTCCCGACTCCTGGAGACGGTTTTCCGAAACCGCGCCGGGAGCTCCCCGAGCCCAGCTCGGGGGACCCTCGCCGGACTCGCCACCGCCGCCCGACGGGCGCAGACACCGCGCTCCCAGGCCCCGGGGCCTCCGCCCCTCCTCGCGGGGATCCCCTTGCGCCCACACCCTCCGGGGCCCCGCGGGACACTCCGCCCAGGAGGCCGGGCCTCGGCCGTCCGCCCCGCCCCACGCCGGGAGAGCCCCGGGCCCGACCCTCCCCGGACGCCGGCCGGGAGCAGGGCTCGGCGGCGAGGGTGACTGGGCGGCGGCGCGGGGCCGGGCCCTGGGCAGGGAGGCTCGGCGGCCGCCTCCTCTCTCCGCCCCCGCCCCTCCGTCCCCTCCCAGCCTGCTAGCCCCGCGGCGGCCGAGGTCGGCGCTCTCGCCTCGCCGCCGCCGCCTCCCGCGCCCGGGACCCTCTCCCTCCCGCCCGCGCCCCCTCCTCCCGCCTCCTCCCTCCGCCCTCCTCCTCCTCCTTCTTCCCCGCGCGCCCGGCGGGGCCGGAGAGACCGAGAGGTGGCTGCGGGGAGGCGTAACGGGGAGCCGCGGCTCGGAGCCGAGGACGCCGAGCCGGGACCGGGTGAGTCGGGGCGGCGGGGCCCGCGCGCAGCCTCGGCCCGCGGGGCATCCGGCGCGGCGCCCACCGAGCCCGCGCGGAGGGCGGACCGGGGCCGGGGAGGTGCTGGCGGGACGGGTGCCGGACGCTGGGGAAGGAGGGAACGCCGCTTCGTCTTTGGCAGCCGCGACCGCCCGCCGCAGAAGTGGAAAAAAAGTTGTGCCTGGAAAGACGATTTGCCGGGAAGTCGGCGCGAACCCAGCTTTCTCGCCGCCGCAGGCGTGCTTCGGGCGGCGCGGGTCCCGGGTGCAGCTGACTCCGGACTCGGCGCCCGGGGCCGCCCGGTGGTCGCCCGCGCGGGCCTGGCCTGCGGTGTGCGGGTCAAGCCGGCCGCAGACGTCAGCTGCTGCTCAGATCTGGGCTGCATTTTTGTGGGCAGCACAGGGATCGGGGGTGAGGGCTGGAGGAGGGGGGGAGGTGGGCGTGGAGGGCGAAGACCACATCTGGGCGGGCTGGGCTGAGCTCAAGGATGGGGGTAAAGGACCGGGAGAGACTCTTAGGGGTTTCTGGATGTTTTCAGGCACGAAGTTGTGTGTGTGCAATTCCCCCCCACCCCCCCACCCCCCTTTCATTCAGCGGTCTAAGTCCTTTGAACTCGGAAGGGAGAAAGCGTTTTCTTCCATCCTGTTCACTTTTTCTCTTGTTTCAGGAGGGTCATGAGTTTTATGAGAATCATTCAGCTGGTTTCCTCAATGGGAGTAACTGAGAGGAAAGCCGAAGTCTTACCCATCACCCCCATCCTCACTCTCACCCGGGCCATTTCCTGTATTTTGCGGATACTGTGATCCTGTGCGTGCATCTAGATTGCCATCAGTGACCCACATATAAAAGTAGACCTTCAGTCTGAAATCGCAAAGCGGCCTCTGTAGACAAGTCTGTGTTGGAGCCAGAGCGGGCAGAGGTATGGGGGGCGGGGTGTATAGAGCCGGGAGTTCAACCTGAGTAATCGAGTTGAGTTGCGAGAGACGTTTCTCGTCCGCACGTTGCTTTTGCTTCACCCGTTCGCTTGAGCGCTCCACCGGCGCCAGGTTTGAGCGATGACGGATGCGAATTACCTTGGTATTGCTCTTTCCCGAGTATTCCTGACTTTTTGCTACGGGTCCTCTTTAAAAAAAAACGACTTCTCTCTTGCAAATATAAGAGATAGGAAACACATGCTGGTGGGTAGAGAGATGAAATGTTTTAAAGATAGGGAAAAGAAAGAAAAGCCAAGATTCTCATTTCTTTTTGCTATCGTACTGTGATAGACTTGTTATTAATCTTTGTCAGAGATCTGATTCTGAGAAAATAATGTTGGAGGAGTTTGAGGTAATACCAGATAAAACCCACTGTTAAAATAATATTTTTCCTGAGTGGTCACACAGAGGGCAGATCATGTGGATTGTTATGGTGTGTTTGCAAAGGGTGCAGCAAACGTTTTACTCCAGGGAAAAAGACAGTGTGTCTTGCAGGATGGGAGTGGGGAGGGGAAATCGTTTATCTTCAGAGCAGTCCAATTAGGAAGAATAATTACACTGCAAATGAACATTCTTGAATCTAATATAATTTGCGTCAGGATACACAAACCAGTAATTTGTCTTTAGGAAGAAAAAAACGAATCTTTGTGGATTAGAACAAAACAAGTGCCTTCTGGAAGAAGTAATATATGCTATTTATGCACATGGATGGGCCTCAGATGTGCCGATTGACTGACTGCAGAGATTTTCCTGCAGGCAGTGTTTAGGAAGGGGAGGGAGGAAAAGTCCAAGGTAGGAGAAGATAGAAAATATATAGAAAACTACCCATTTTTAATGCAAAACATTTACAGCTTCTCAACTTCTTTATTGGGCTTCCCAGGTGGTGCTAGTGGTAAAGAACAGGCTTGCCAATGCAGGAGACATAAGAGACACAGGTTCAATGCCTGGGTAGGGAAGATACCCTGAAGGAGGAAGTGGCAACCGCTCCAGTGTTATTGCCCAGAGAATCCCCATGGATTGAGCAGCCTGGAGGGCTACAGTCTGTAAGGTTGCAAAGAGTTGGACACGACTGAAACAACTAACACACACACACACACACACTCACAAACACAACTTCTTTATTGCAAAGAATTGACAAAATAGGAGACCAAAATATAGGAGATACAGATTGGGACTCTTGGGTTCCCAGAGGTGTCACTTTCTACCGGAACCTGGGACAAGTTATTTGATTTCTCTCAGCATTGGTTTCTGTGCCTGTGAAATGATGATGATAAGGTTCAAGTCAAAGAATCTCCTTGAAGTTTAACTGTGATTATGTACTTTTATATAGAATTTAGGGTGGTGCATCACACTGAGTAAGTGCTCAGAAAATGTTAATGGTGTTTGTCTAGTACTTCAAATGCCCGGGAAAAAGCAGTGCCATTCAAAGAGCCAGGTTACCAGGCTGGTTGATGGCTGGCCTCCGTTGAGGCTGTCCCTGTGCCCCCAGCCACCCACTGCACATTTGATCTTTCTAGAACTTACGGGCTGCATGCTCTTGGCCCCTCAGGCCAGCCTTTTCTGGGACTCCAATTGTGAGGAATGTGTAGTGCAGGTTCTGTGGGGTCTGAGGACCTGAGACAGCTGTGGGCCGCACTTCAGCCTCACTGCTCGCTTGCAAGGGCACCTTCTCAGGTCCCACCAAAGCAAATATAGACATTTATTTGAGGGAAAAAGTGGACATGGTGTCTCTCTTGGAAATTCTAAAGCAATGTTTTACTCAGTGTTCATTGTCTTAGAAAGATACAAATAGTAACCAAATACCTGATCTCAAGAATTTATTCCAAAAAGCACCTTCAAAGTATGTCTTGGGGTTAATAGTCCATTGCCCAGGTCTTCCTAAGGTTGTACCTCGTTGCCCAATGAACAAGAGACATCCTTAGCAAAACAGTAGTTTTGGAGCTGGGGAGCATATTGCTTTTCTAATGGGGGGGGGGGTGGCGTGCCTGTTTGCTCATTCATCCGTTCTTTTATCCAGTCATTCGCAGATACCCAGTAACCTCTCCAGTGGGCAAGGCTCTGTTCTGATGTCTGGTAACAGAAACCAAGAGCAGGCCTCTCCACTCACAGAGCGCTCATGCTGGCTGGAGAAGCAGGCTCTGTGTGGGAAGGAGCTCCGGAAACTAGAGAAGCTCTCATTTTGTTTTGGAGTGCCTGTGCTGGGCAAGCAGTGTGCGGGGCGCGCTACTCTTCCACAGGCCAGCCAGCTTGGAGAGAGGCGATCTGGCTGGGGGTGGCGGCTGCGGGCAGCTGGTCTTATGGGTCCTCTACAGGGAGAAGGAAGAAAAGGGGGCCTGTTTCTTTCTGTGCTTTATAATAAAGTATGTGTCCTATTTGAGTAGAATCACCAGCCAATATGCCAGGAGAACAAGTAGGGGTTTTACTCAGAAGTGAGATTTCACAGCCTTCAAAAGGTGAAGAAGGAATCAAAGGTCAGATCTGATCATCAGCTTATAAAACCCAGACTGTGTTCAGGAGGAGCCTGGTCTGGTACTTAAATGGTTGACTCTGTATTGGCAGGCGGGTTCTTTACCACTAGCACCACCTGGGAAGCTGACAGGAGGCAGGGCTGAGAGTAAAGCAAAGAGCAGATAGTTGGTCAGTGAAAGAGGAGAGTGAAAAGGTTGGCTTAAAGCTCAACATTCAGAAAATGAAGATCATGGCATCTGGTCCCATCACTTCATGGGAAATAGATGGGGAAACAGTGGAAACAGTGTCAGACTTTATTTTTTTGGGCTCCATAATCACTGCACATGGTGACTGCAGCCATGAAATTAAGATGCTTACTCCTTGGAAGAAAAGTTATGACCAACCTAGATAGCATATTGAAAAGCAGAGACATTACTTTGCCAACAAAGGTCCGTCTAGTCAAGGCTATGGTTTTTCCAGTGGTCATGTATGGATGTGAGAGTTGGACTGTGAAGAAGGTTGAGCGCCGAAGAATTGATGCTTTTGAACTGTGGTGTTGGAGAAGACTCTTGAGAGTCCCTTGGGCTACAAGGAGATCCAACCAGTCCATTCTGAAGGAGATCAGCCCTGGGTGTTCTTTGGAAGGAATGATGCTAAAGCTGAAACTCCAGTACTTTGGCCACCTCATGCGAAGAGCTGACTCATTGGAAAAGACTCTGATGCTGGGAAGGATTGGGGGCAAGAGGAGAAGGGGACGACAGAGGATGAGATGGCTGGATGGCATCACTGACTCGATGGACGTGAGTTTGAGTGAACTCCAGGAGTTGGTGATGGACAGGGAGGCCTGGAGTGCTGCAATTCATGGGGTCGCAAAGAGTCGGACACAACTGAGCGGCTGAACTGAACTGAACTGCACCTTCAGGGTTGCTTGTTTTCCCCTTACTTTTAAGGTTACAATAATACCTGGTACAATAAGAATGCATATGTCTGGAGTCTGAGGCTTGAAATGGTATAAAGTCATCAGGGCACTAGTTGTTTGGACTAGAGGCAAAGTTGTGTAGGGAAGTCCCGGTGGGCATTGGATCTTGGATGCTGAGCTGAGGAGTCTGAGCTTCATCTTGAAAGCTGTATGGAAGATGGGGAATGAGCAGGTGAATTGACCTGTTGAAGCAGGTGGTTGATGTGATCAGACTGTGGTTTAGAAGGAACTCTAGGTGGGCTCAATGGCAAGAGGCCAGGGCTGGGAATAGCAGGTGAGCTGGTGGGCTCGTGTAGGAACCCTGGTGGAACTTGGTGAGGGAAAGTGGGAGAGGCCTGGAGAGGCAGACCACACTTTCTTACTAAGGGCTGGGCTCTTAGTAAGAGGGAGCCCAGGGTGACTGGGCTGGGACATGGCACCTTTCACTGAGGTGAGCAGCTATGGTGAGGAGGAATGAGTTCATTGACTCCACAGCTGAGCTGTGAGCCTTCTGGGAAGAGATGCCCACCATAGCATTGGATCCACAGGTAGGGAAGAGAAATCTGGAAGTGGAGATGAAAGGTGGAGTTATTTTTATAGTAGTGGTCAGTGGTTGACTGGCCTCTTGAGGTTTACTGAATAGTGTTCAGGGTGAGAGTAATATGTGTCCTTGTAACTGAACTTTTCTCTTTCATCCTTTCAATTAGCCTAACGGGCTAATCAAGCCCCTAACTTTGGCCTTCAGTGAGCAGACTCTTACTGGTGTTATTTTGCCGACTTGGTGAGATCTGTTTGTGTTGTTTTGAACCGAGATAGTCTAGAGGGATGTACATAAGAAGACTCTGAATGTATTTAGTAGCTAGGATGTACAACTGATACATTTGATCATCCGCCACCCCCAGGACATCCACATATTCCAGATAGACCATATTCTTACCAGAATTCCTTGGTACAAACCCTGACCCCCATGGTGATGGTCTTTGGAAGCAGCATCTTGGGAAAGTACTGTGGTTTAGATGGGGTCATGAGGGTGGAGCCCCTGGGATGGGGTTAATGTCCTTCTTAAGAAGAGAGAGTCTGCAGGGAACTCAGACAGGGGCTCTGTGACAGACTGGAAGGGTGGGTGGGGAGGGAGATGGGAGGGAGGTTCGGGAGGCAGGGGACATGGGTGTAACTATGGCTGATTCTTGTTGATGTATGACAGAAAACCACAAGATTCTGTAAAGCAATTATCCTTCATTTAAAAAATTTAAAAATAAAGAAGAAAAGAGAGTCTGGAACACACTCCTCCCACCATGGTGGGACTGGTCATCTGCCAGGAGAAGGGTTTCTCTGGGAACTGAGTCTGTAGGCACCTTGAGAACTTGTACTGAATACTTGGAGAGCTATTGTTTCCATGTCTACCTGCGACAAGGCTTATCTGCCTCCTATTTTGAAGTTACCACGTGGCCCTAAGGGCTTCCTAGGTGGCTCTCGTGGTAAAGAAGCTGCCTGCCAATGCAGGAGACTCAAGAGATGTGGGTTCGAGCCTTGGATTGGAAAGACCCTCTGGAGTAGGAAAGAGCAACCCAGTCCAACATTCTTGCCTGGAATATTCCATAGAGGAGCCTGGTGGGCTACAGTCTATGGGGTCACAAAGAGCTGGACATGACTTAGCAGATACACAATATGGCCCTCAAGAGGCTGTTAACTTGAATTTCATTTCATTTGTGTAATAAACATACATGTGCAAAGTAGGCCCCAGTGAAGATCTGTTAAAGGGCAGGCATGCTATTCGATTTGTGTTTAGCTGTTACTTCTCTTACTGTTGTGGATTTAGGGTACAGTCAGTGGAATTATTAATCATCATCAGTCTGATGATTGACGTCATTCTGAAGGAGGTAGGCTAAAATTCTGATTATTTTGGACTCATGGAGTTACAGATGACTACTTTCTTTATTTTTCTGTTTTTCAGGTTTTTAAAAATAGCATGCTACCTAAAAAAAAACAGAACAAAAGAGTTGGTGTTTTTTTCTGTTTTTTTTGCGCAAAACACCGTATCGGCAGTTTTGGCCACAGCGCTGCATACCTCCTTACGTCTGTGCTATGTCCATGGTAAAGCCGGTCTCTGTCTTTAAGACTTGAAATTCCTATTTGTTGTAAATGTAGTTGTGGAGGAACATGACCAGGACTGAGTTCTGTGACCCAGGGCCAGAATGGGGCCCCTTCCTCCCAATAGCAGGGAAGAACCTACTCCTTCCTGTCGGTTCCCTTTGTATGTTTCATAAACACTGTGAAGTGTGATCTGAGAGGCATTTCACTTCGATATCTAAATGTGTCTGATTGGTATGTACCAAATTAAATATCTACCTGTGTGTATGTGTGTGTTAATCACTCAGTTGTGTCCGACTCTATGTGACCCCATGGACTGTAGCCCACCAGGCTCCTTTGTCCATGGGATTCTCCAGGCAGGAATACTGGAGTGGGTTGCCATTTCCTTCTACTCTATGTGACCCCATGGACTGTAGCCCACCAGGCTCCTTTGTCCATGGGATTCTCCAGGCAGGAATACTGGAGTGGGTTGCCATTTCCTTCTCCAAAAAGGCTGATGAAAGTGTATAAAATCAAGATGATAGCCGTACTTAGCAGCACAATCGCAATAAAGGATCACTGAGATCTGAGAAGTATTATCTTAGGAGTTCCTGCTTTGGACTGGGTTAGCTTGAGACAGTGAATCACCGCAGTGTCCTAAGTCCATCAACAGGAACACAGATGCTCTATTTGTCAGAAATATCTATTAAATCTTTTAAACTGACAGCTAGCCATGCCAAATTAAGAAGAATCTTGGCCCACATTTTCCTTCTCTCCTGTTTTAATCAAGGCTGCTCAGGGCTAGCCCCCAGCCCGCCAGACCTATCTACTTATATATGTGTATAAATATACTATACTGATGTGTGAGTTTTGGTGTTTTTTTTTGTTTGTTTTTTCTTGTTTTCAGTTGTTTAGCAGAACTCAAGCCAGCAATGAGATCTTAAATATCCCTTTAGCATCAACCTCCTCACATTCCCGGAAAATTAAAGGGATTGTCCTTCCTCTACTGATTCTATTGTTCAGCATTTTCTTTCTTTCTTTCCACACCGTGCTGTGTTGTCAAGGGCACCTGAAGTTCAAGCTTCCTTTCTCCCGAGGTGGGCTGCTGTTGGGTGAATTTCACTTGTCTTTTTCCTGTTTGGAGGCAGTTAGCCAGTTGTTTAAAGATGCCCATAACTGCATAGACAGTAGTCTCTTAATCTTCAGGTAAGCTGTGCACAATGCACTTATTACTCCAGACAAATTTACCTTTGAAAAATTTATAACTTTTTTCTTACCCCTAGGAATCACATTTTCTGAAACTAGAAAGAATATGCTGGCCAGTCTGGCAACTACAAATTTCCCAGTAAGCAGTATTTTTGTGTGTATAAATGACTACCATTTGTATATGAAATAGACACTTTAGGAAAACACCTCTCACAACTTCAGAAACAATCTAAAATCACATCCATCTTTTTTTTTTTTTTAACGGCTACCTGTGTACTCCTGGGGCTTCCCTGGTGGCTCAGTCAGTAGAGAATCTGCCTGCAGTGCTGGAGACCACGTGCAGCGCAGGAGACCTGGGTTCGATCCCTGGGTCGGGAGGATCCCCTGGAGAAGGGAATGGTAACCCACTCCAGTAGTCCTGCCTGGAGAATCCTACAGACAGAGGAGCCTGGTGGGCTACAGTCCATGGGGTTGCAAGAGCTGGACACTTACTGAGCAATGAAACCATCACACCATTCCTAGAAGATGATTCTACATAGGGCAGTATGTCTAAACAGATGCTTACCCTGTCATTTGCTCATCCGTCTGGTAGCCATTTTCAGGGCTTTTCTGTACTGGAAGCTCATAATTTACCGGCCTAATTACTGATTCTGCACAGATCCATGCTGTAATAGGTACTCTGGTGTGCCTGCTTACACAGGTGACTGTTGGTCTTTTTGGAGTCAAATCCTTTTGGTAAACAGGTTGCTTAGGTTGTCTTTTTCTTTTTCTTTTTTTTTTAATGTGCTTTTCCCAGTTTGTGCTTGGATCTGTAGTTCTTTTCTTGATTAGTAAAGAAAGGGTGGCATCAAACAGAGCTCAGCTGGTATGAGGGATGTTTAAACTACAAGCCAAAGCCATAAAGAGCAGTAGTCAGGTACAGAGGCCAGCCACGCTGAGAAGTAAGAACCCAAGAGGTGGCAACCATGAAGAAGTGTGACAGGTTGTGTATACACCTGTGTGGACAGGTGGCCGGGGGTCAGTTGAGGATAGTCTGCTTGCTATGCTACACAGGGACCACTGCTCCCCTTGATCTATGGGCCCTACGTATGTTAGCTTTCTTAGCTACTACATTAGTCAAGAAAACTTGCATTAAAAAAAAAATATTTTATTTACTGAGCTGCATTGGGTCTTCGTTGCAGCATGTTGGTGGGACCTAGAGAGCCCATGCTTCCTGACTAGGGATCGAACCTGGGCCTCCTGCATTGGGAGTGTGGAGTCAGCCACTGGACCACCAGGGAACTCCCCAACACTTGCATTAAAAAAAAAAAAAAAAAATTTAAACCTTTTAAAATAAGAACTTAAAGGTTTTAAAATAAAACCTTTACAATAAGAACTTAGATTTCCCCTAGCTTCCGTACATGTATTTGATTTTTAAAATCTTGATCTTAGGACTTCACATTTCTTCTTGTCAGCTTTCAGCTTTCTCATCCCGATGTGTATTGTTCAGCCTGCTCGGTGGTTCTGAGCTCTCACTGGTCATCTGTCACGTCAGCCACCCCTCTGAGCTGAGTGTCATTCCTCGACTCATTCATTCCCCAGCCGTCCAAGGTCTTGGCGTCCTTTTCTGCCCCTGCTCTGTTCAGCCTCTCCTAGTCCTTCTCCTCGTAGTAACCAGGGGCGTGTCAGCCTTTGTAGGTGGCCAGAGGGCAGAGGGCTGGAGTCCGTGCCAAGATACAGAGGAAGCTAATCTGCTTGTGACCTCAACCTCATTAACATCGTGCTGGGACCTAGAGCCCGCGTTCCACAGTATTGTTTGACTTTGGCTTGTCTCTACTGACTTGCGGTCACGGGGTCCATAGTCCTGCCTCTCCAGGGAGGCGGACAGATGGAGGAGCCAGATGAGGATGTAGGAGACGGTCAGTACTTACCATCTCCTTAAGGTTGGGCTTTGGATTGTCAGCTGTCACTGGGCTCTGCTGACAGTGATCTGGCCCCAAGACAAAGCGAGTCTGACAAGACTTGAGTAAGGATCGTGAGGGAAGAAGGCCTCTTAGAGGCTGGAACCCAAGTGGGTGGGCTGGTGAGCTGGGTATTCCCCAGGTGGGTGAAAGTCCCAATGGAGGCCCACTCCAGGCTTTAAAGCAGGGCTTCTCAGACTTGAATGGACACAGGAAGAGCCTGGAATCTTGTTAAGTCGCAGATTCTGAGTTAGCAGGCCGGGTGGGGCCTGGGATTCTGCGTTGCTGGCGTGCTCCCGTCAGCCTGGCACTGCTGCTTCTGTGGAGCAGGTTTGGAGGAGCAAGGCCTCACATGAGGCTGGACCACGATGAAGGCTGCGGAATGGTCAGCTGGAGGCTGAGCCCTGTGAAGGCCCGAGCAGGAGGGCACGGCGGGGCCTGATTGAGAGACTGATGCCTGCTGCTTTTCTGGGACTGCCCCGAGGGCCCTCAGCCCGGTCACTGCCTCTAACAGCCCCGAGCAGCTGTGTGGGGATTGCCTTCCACCCTCAGGTGAGGAAGGAGGTCCTGGATGGTCTTCCAGGTGGAATATGGTTAAGCTAAAGGGAGAGGTTTTGTTTTATGCTACGTTTTAATTAAACTGATTTCCTCATTACTTGATGATTATGTTCCGTAATTTTAACTACATAAAGAAGGCCCTAACTTCCTCCAATTAAGCCTGCTTTTTCTCACGGACCTTATCACTTTGAATTTATATGACTACAATGTTTTAAAAAGTTACATATTGTTTGCTGTGGAATGTTACTTACAAAACTCTCCTGACCCTCTGCTGGGTACTCCTTGGACGTGTTTCAGACCCCACCCTGGGGCTTTGAGTTGGTTGGTTTGGTACGGGTCCTGGGAATCTGAATTTTTTTTACAGACCCTCTAGATGGTTTTTATAATTGGGCAGGTTCTTGAAATCCCACTTTCGAGGAACATCGGTGGAAACCTGTCTATCTGAGCCTGTGTTATCAGCCATGTCTGGGGGCCTCCCTTACCTGTTCTTTTCTTGGCCTCTCAGATGCTTGGTTGTGAAGTGCTGGCTTTTGTCCCATTGGACCCACTTCAGTTTTTATCTTGACACATATTACAGTAAGGCTCTTTCTAATCTTGGATGGGACCAAATCAGAGAGTCCTTTGTCAACGGTGTAAGAGTCAGTTCTGAAGCCGTTATTTTTAGGAAGGTGTTACAGATACTGATTATTAAATGCTTTGGGACATTCTTGGAGATACTGGGATATGCACTTTGGGCTTCTACAGAGAAAAGAATGTCCTGAGGCTGACTTCTTCCACACTCTCCCCTGCTTGGGTGCAGACTCTGGAGATAATGTTAGCATATTCCCTTCTTAAGTAAGCGCTGACCAGAAATGAAAGGAGAAGGGTCCATCATCCTCCACAGAGTTTGGTTCTGACCCAGGTGAACTGACAGACTGAGGAGCTGGACTTTGCACATTATTATGTCAATGTTAACCTCCATTTCTACCAGAGCAGGGTCTGTCTTACCTCCACTGTAGGGGCAGGGTCAGCTTATGAAACAAATGAAGTGGGAAATGGTCAGCATGATGGGATTGGAGGAGTGTGGAAGGGGCTCTGTATCCAAAAGCTGGAGTTCACTTACTGTCATACCTAGAATTTTACCATTGGAGGAATTTGGGTGAAATTGTTCTCTTTAAACATCCTATTCAACATGTAAGCATCCATAGAACAGGTATTACATTGATTACTTAGGCCTTAACAGGAAGTGAAGTGATTGAAAGTCTCTCAGTTGTGTCTGACTCTTTGCAGCCCCTTGGAATTCTCCAGGCCAGAATACTGGAATGGGTAGCTGTTCCCTCCTCCAGGGGCTCTTCCTGACTCAGGGATCAAACCTGGGTCTCCCACATTACAGGAAGATTCTTTACCAGCTGGGGCTTCCCTGGTGGATCAGAGGGTAAAATGTCTGCCTACAATGCAGGAGACCCGGATTCAATCCCTGGGTCGGGAAGATCCCCTGGAGAAGAGAATGGCAACCCACTCCAGTACTCTTGCCTGGAAAATCCCATGGACTGAGAAGCCTGATGGGCTACAGTCCATGGGGTCACAAACAGTCGGACACGACTAAGCGACTTCATTTTCTTTACCTGCTGAACCACCAGGGAAGCCCTTAACAGTTTCATAAAACGCCAGTGAGGATAAGGGTGTAAAGAGAGTAGACTCTGATGGGGTAACTGTGGGCACTGTGTGGGCAGAGCAGGGCTGGGGCAGGGCTGTCAGGGGCGACTGGAGGGGCCATGCAGGGCAGCTCAGGTGTCTGGGGGAGCCCAGGATACCTGGGAGGGCGCTGGACAGAAGTCATTCTCACTCACTCGATTTGTATATAATAGGAGCTTCACTGTCTCTGCGCCTGGCACCCTTCTTTCTATCTAATGTGGCCATGTCACATTTTCCTGACCAGTTGTAATGAAAACCAGGTGATCCAGACAGGAAAGTTAAGATTAAACTCTGCAATCGAGTTTGAGATTTTGTTGCACTTTCCCCCCAGCCTATTAAATTTTGAGAGAGAAATTCAGGAAATGATCCAGGCTCTGTACCTGCTTATCAGGAGAACTTGGCCAGCAGCAGAAACCTTCCTGCCACACTGAGGGCCGTTTGCCAGTCAGTTTTGAGGAGGGCTTGACTCTTCAGAGACCCCACGCCACCCGGAGCGTGCTTTAGGGTATAGTCTCTCTCTCTCATATCTGCAAACAATATTTTCAGCTCCTGGCTGGCTAAAAGAAACTCTGAACCCAGCCCTTCTGGTGCCCAGCTGAAGCTTGTCTGAGTGGTTTGGATTTTCAGAACAGCGTGGAGATGGTGGGGAGAGTCTTTTTGCCACACTGCTTGACCAACAGCGAAGTTACAAGTGTTTTTACATCCCAGGGACCAGAACTGTGGTAACGATTACGAAGACTGACCCACTCCCCGACCCACAGCCGTTTCCTGGCACTGCTACCCCTGGAGTCCCGTTCCTGTCCTCAGTTTGGGTGTAGTACCCCACATTTTAAGATTCACAAGATGGTCCTCTGTGTTCTTGGGCAGGAGCTCAAAAACACACAAAAATGAAGTTTTTCTTATCACAAATAAAATGCCTTGGTCTGCAAGGGATGATGGTTTATGGGTACCCAGGAAAGATGGGAACACAGCCTGTGGGTGTGAGAATGCACTGAGAAGCCTCTCCCAACCATTAATTGCTTTGTGGCCTTGGGCAAGTCATTTCACTTGTTTGGGCAAGAGGAGGTGAGGGGATGAACCCAGGCCTGAAATTCTTATTCTAGTTGAGTCTGTATGTTCATGTGGTCAGTCATTTATTTAATGAGTACTTAGTTGGCTACTTACGGAGCTTTACAGTCTTGGTGGGGAGATGGCGAAAGAGCCGCTATCTTCAGCGTGGCTGGCAGGGTGTGGAGGACAGGTGAATAGGCACGTGGGGCGTGTCAAAGGTCCCAACAGGTGAGGGCACCAGGTGGGCAGGGGCAAGCAAGGAGGTTGCCTCTCCCTGCCGTCTCCACGCTGTTCTGAAAATCCGAACCACTCAGACAAGCTTCAGAAAGGCTGAGTTTAGGTTTCTTTTAGCCAGCCAGGAGCTGTAAATATTGTTTGCAGATATGAGAGAGAAAGACTATACCCTAAAGCACGTTCCAGGTGGCGTGGGGGTCTCTGAAGAGTCAAGCCTTCCTCAAAACTGATGGGAAATGGCCCTCAGAGGGGCAGAAAGGTTTCTGCTCTCCAAGTGAACCTGGAGAGCTGGAGTGTGCAGATGTGGAGTGCAGTCCCCAGGGAAGGCAGTGGGGATTTCTGCAGCGTTCCTTGTGTGCTGCGTGTGTGGGGTCTTCACTGGCCCCCGGACCATGCTGGGTTCCTTGACCTGTTACAAGGCCCTACGGCTTAGCCCCCTGTCTGTGGCCTTGGCCAGAGGGGCACCCCCAGAAGCTGAGTGTAACTGAAGTGGGCAGCTTGTCCCCATGGTCTGGGTAGGCGTGAACATTGTTTTTATGTCTTGGACCCCATTTTTTGGCCTTTTGTGAAGAAAGCTGAGCACCGAAGAATTGATGCTTTTGAACTGTGGTGTTGGAGAAGACTCTTGAGAGTCCCTTGGACTGCAAGGAGATCCAACCAGTCCATTCTTAAGGAGATCAGCCCTGGGTGTTCTTTGGAAGGAATGATGCTAAAGCTGAAACTCCAGTACTTTGGCCACCTCATTCGAAGAGTTGACTCATTGGAAAAGACTCTGATGCTGGGAGGGATTGGGGGCAGGAGGAGAAGGGGACGACAGAGGATGAGATGGCTGGATGGCATCACCAACTCAATGGACGTGAGTTTGAGTGAACTCCGGGAGATGGTGATGGACAGGGAGGCCTGACGATTCATGGGGTCGCAAAGAGTTGGACACGAGAGTTGGACACGACTGAGCGACTGAACTGAACTGAACTGATGAAAAAAAGTAAGGGCTATAGAAACATAAGGAAGCATGTGAGAATCTGCTTGCTCCTTACAAAAAATTTTTGGTGGGGAGGGGTTAATTTCTTTTCTTATAGAGAAGATAGATATTCAAAGAGAAAGGCAACAAATGGATCCCTTTTCAGCCTTGAATTATGTTATGGCTTCTGGGCCTGGGAGCTCTGTAACCACAGAGTTTGTTCCATATTCCAGAAAGAAACTCGACCCTTCATAAAACCACGGGAGCTTTCTGGATGGCTTCACTGTTGCTTTTCTGGAGTGGTCCGATTCCCTCTCTGGAGGCTGGAGGAGAAACTTGCAGCTGGAGTTTCCTTTGCCTGAAACAAACAAGGGCAGCAGAAGAGGGCGGGGCATCTCTCAGGGAAATGGAATTCTCCCAGAGCACCAGGTTCCCACCCAGACTTGGGCCCGTGGTCCACAGGGCTGGGAATGGTTCTAAGCATCAGTAAAACCCGCTTGTATGGTTCCCTTTAAGCATAAATGGACATCACAGGCCCTGCAGAGTGCAAGGCCTTGCACATGGTGGCTCTGTTGAGCTAGCAGGCCGGGTCAGCTCTGTGGCCTGTGCTCTGGCCCCCGGGACTGGCACTGTCCCCCACTTAGTGCTTGCTGCCTTGGGGAGAGCATCGGAATCACCTGGAGCCTGGTTAACCCACAGGGGCTGGGCCCCGCTCCCCGAGATGCGGAGTCTCTAGGTCTGGGGTCGGCCGAGAGTTGGCTTTTCCGACATGTCACCAGGTGATACCGGAGCCACTGGTCTAAAGGCATGTCGAGAAACACTGTGACACCAGGCGTTCTTCCATTCCTGGAGGGTGTGTTGGGACAGGCAGACTGCGCCTGGCGGGGCGCCTGCCGGGTAGTCACCTAACGCCGGAGGCGGCTGTAACTTGGAAGCAGTGGTTCATGGAGGGAGCCCTGGCCCTGTCCTCTTGCCCGGGGCCTTCTCTCCTGGTCAGCTCCGCAGCCGACCAGGGACTTGGCATTTGGGGTGTCTGAGGGGGGCATTCCTTGCCTCCTTCCAGTTCCTTCTCTCTGATGTTGCAGAGAGCTTTCAGGACCGTGCCACTCTCCTACAGGAGACCCTTCATGGGCTGCCCATTGGCCTTAAGAGCAAGTCCAAACTCTGCTAAAATGACCTCCATCTCCCTCTTGGGCTCTGAAGTACTCCTTGTGCTTGTGAACTCACTACGTTCTCTGGCTTCCTGGGCACCTCTTTTGCTGTTGGCTCTGCCTGGTATGCTGCAGCCTGGTCAACTCTTGGTTATCAGACCTCAGCTTAGCCGTCACCTGCTCTGGGGAGTGCCCTTTGTCCTCTCTGGGATCAGCAGCTGCCTCTGCAAAGGCTCCACGTCATCTCCTATTTTCCTCACTTCAGCTCCTCTCAGATGCATCAAGGTCCTGATTACTGTGCCTTTACTTCCCTATCTCTGTGGCCTGTCAGCTCCCTGAGGGCAGGAGACCCGTGACATGGTCATTCATGTGACTCCAGGCGTGGCATGGTGCCCAGGCATTGAAGACCTTCTAGATCATTCTGTGAGATAGCCCTGGCAGGGGAGGAAACCAAGACACAACTGGGTTAGCACCTGGCTTACCGTTACCCTCCCGCTGAGTTATAAACACCAGGATTCTCACCCACTTCTCTGACACAACCCCTTGGCCGGGTGACATTGGTCAGGTGCTCTGAGACCAAGGAGCCTTAGGCAGGGTCTGTGGGTCTTTACTGGGACTATTCCAGGACTGGCTATTCCAAGGTAACAAAAGGCCCTCTCTTGTTTTTCAGGGAACCTGGGAAGCACACTTGAGTTCACAGCTGGCCTGTGGTTTTTACATCTCATCAGGGACTCACAGCCTTATCTTCGCTCCTCCCCATACAGGTAAGGGGTTGTTTCATTTTCAGGCTGCTTGTGGGAAAACTTGAGCCGTGCCATGCACTCTGATAACCACCCCATGTGTTAAAAAGAAAACCCTTAAATATTTAAGGCAGCTCCTCTAAGAAAGGTATGAAGTAGTCACCTGCCCCATTGAGTTATCTGGTGACGATGTTTATTGACCTGCCTGGCTTTCTCCTGCGCGTTGCTGGCCACCCAGTACTCTTTGCTGGGCACCCTTCTCTCCATTTGAGTTGGTAGTTTAGAACTCCTTTTCCTCATTTAGAACTCAGCCCATGTTCTGCTTGTTATTACAAACTGTCTAAAGGAGAGGGTATTCGGAGCACAGTCCTTTCCAGCGGACGCCTCGCCGCCTCCCCTCACACAGCCCACGGCATGAGCCTGTGGGCAGCTCTGCTTTGCTTGTTTGAACACTTCTTTTCCTCTGGTCTGTGAGTTCTTTTTGCTACCATTTACCGTGGTTCCTGGCATGGAACAGACTTCCGGTGAATGAGTGAGTGTTCGTCTGAGAAGAAAAAATTGCCCTAGTAAACAAACCTGAGGCACCAGCAGCAAAAAATGATACTGTATTCCTAAGCCAGTGAACTGAGATGTAGAGTGCCTTTTTGGAGTCATTACATGGCTGTTTGCTCACATTACCACGGGTAATTGAGAATTTGTCATAATATGTTAAGTCGGCAGGAGTTTAGATTCTTAGCCCTGTTGAAAAGGATAAGAAGTCAGGAGTGTCAGTAAGGTGTTAGCTGACAGCCTGGGGCCCTAAGCTGCCAGTCTCCTTGGCTACGGGAAGAGACACCTGTCCTGCCCACCAGCCTCTGGGAGCCCTGGGCAGCCTCGGGACTGACCTGTAACTGATTTTATCGGCAGTAATGGGGCAAAAAAACCCGTAGCTTTGACCAATTTACAACTCATAGGAAATAAAAATATTTCCAAAGTACGGTTTACATAATTTTGATAAAAAGTTTTAAATCCTGCATTTCCGTGTTCCCCTTAGTACGCTGGGACCTTTGAGAGACACTCCGATTACCTGGAGGGGATTTTGCTTCATCATGTTGGTGGGGAGTAGCAACCCCTCTGGCAGTGGTTCACCTGTATGTGGAGCTGGAATGGGGCCTGGGTCCTTTCAGGAACTGACCAGTGGCTGAGTTCAGAGAAGCGAGGGTGGAGCTGGGGCGGGGGGATCTGAAATCTGACCAAAGACCACTTTCACGCACGTCTCGAGTGTTGGCTCCTGCCTTCTTATCCTGCCGATGCGTGAACACTACTCATTGTCCAGTCTTTCCAGTTGCTTTGTTTGGGTGTGTGCAGCATGAACGCAAAGAGAAAGAAGTTGTGTTCTGGTTCCTGTGTGTGCTTTCCACAGCCTAGGAGAGGTACGGGCCAGCTAGTCCCATGCAGAAAAGCAGTCCCGACACCACGGTTTCTTCTACCTGGAACCGAGTCCCATCCATATACAGCTGCCTGCGGGAGAGATCAGTGCAAGGCAAAGCGGTGCAGGGAATTTGACTCTCACCTGAATCTGTTCATCTTCAAGGTTCCTAGGGCTTGAATAGAGGGAGGGTTTCAGCTTTGCCCAGGGATCTCTCGTCTCCATGGACTCCAGCTTGTCTATTGTAACTTGAAAGATAAGTGAAGAAAACAATTACAGTTTAAAAGCCCAGATGTTAAAAATAAAAGCTGAGTATTAAAGTATGAGTGAGTGTTAGCTTTTTAGTAGGTTTTGGAATTTGAGATATTATCAACTGGTTTGTGTTGCACCGTGCCCGCAGAGTGAGTGCAAGGTGGTGTGTGCGTCTGGGCTTCATGCTGCCAGACACATGGGGAGTTCTTGTCAATTTACGGTAATAGCCACTCACTGAGTTCCATGGAGGTCTCTGATTCTCAGAGTGCTCCCTGTTTTCCGGTAACAATTCTAATTTGGCTAGAAAAACAAGTGAGGCAGGTCAAGTCGTCAGGTACTGAGCTGGTCCCCTTCCACACACTGGTGTGGGTTCCGGGATGCTTCACAGAGCTCTCTCATTGAATCTTTTTTTGGGGGGGGAGGTGGAGCTGTGTCGCATGTGGGATCCTAGTTCCCCAGCCAGGGATGGATCCCGTACTGCCCTGCAGTGTAAGCGCAGGGTGTTAACCACCGGACCCCCGGAGAAGTCCCTCTCACTGAATCTTGACAACTCCACATCATTGTAATTTTAAAGTCCAAGATGTAGTGATCGAGTTCCTGAATTTCCTAGAGTGTCTGAACTTTGTGTTTCTTTCAATTCAGGGTTTGCTCTTGGTCAGGTTTTGCTGAGGACTGCTCGTGCCCCAGCAGCAGCAGTAGAAATTGTGTATCAGGACACATGAGTGCATGTGTGTTTGCTGTAGCTGTTTTGGAGCTTGGCCTTGATCCAAAGACACTGTCCAGACTGGGCCCCTGGTATCCAGAGCAGACTTTTGGGAGCAGTCAGAGCAAAGGCGACTAGTGGACACAGCAACTGATCTGCTGGCTGTGGACTCCGCTGCTGTTAGCCATGACCACTGAGCTCCTTTATTGCTGAAGGAAGTGTGAACCCAGACAGCGGCTGCTGACAGACCCTCTCACTCAATGGCACGTCTTCCCTTGGGTGTCTGGTGTTCCAGGTGGAGCCTTTAGCTTCGGGTGAGCCTTTATCTTATCTTTTTCTTAAGAAGCAAAAATATCTAAGATTAAGTTTCATTATAAAACTACAGCCAAGTTTTGACATCTCTGGGCAAGAGCTGGCTTTTTTCCCACTTCCAGTATCTAACCGATGCATAATTCGGGAACCACTTTTTACTCTGATAAGGGTGCTTGTCAGCTGTGAGTTGGCCCGTTTTATCTACCGTGGGAGTTCTGTTACTGATGTGAAAGGAAACTTATAAATACATGTTTCCCAGGAAACATTGGTTTTAAAAGGGCTGGAGATGTTGTTTTGATCACTGTCATGTCCTCTGCTGTTGTGAAATGACTATTTTCTATTTCTTAGAGACTTTTTACAACTATGGATCTGAGTTGAAAGGAGCCCTTCCCATCAGTTCAGTTCAGTTCAACTAGTCAAGTCCGACTCTTTGCAACCCCATGGATTGTAGCACACCAGGCTTCCCTATCCATCTCCAACTCCTAAAGCTTGCTCAAACTCGTGTCCGTTGAATCAGTGATGCCATCCAACCATCTCATCCTTGGTCATCCCCTTCTCCTCCCACCTTCAATCTTTCCTAGCATCAGGGTCTTTACTCGTGAGTCAGTTCTTTGCGTAAGGTGGCCAAAGTATTGGAGTTTCAGCTTCAGCATCAGTCCTTCCAATGAATATTCAGGTCTGATTTCCTTTAGGATGGACTGGTTGGATCTTCTTGCTGTCCAAGGGATTCTCAAGCATCTTCTCCAACACCGCAGTTCAAAAGCATCAATTCTTCTGTGCTCAGCTTTCTGTATAGTCCAGCTCTTATATCCATACATGACTACTGGAAAAACCATAGCCTTAACTAGACGGACCTTTGTTGGTAAAGTAATGTCTCTGCTTTTTAATATGCTAAGTTGGTCATAGCTTTTCTTCCAAGGAGCAGGCGTTTTTTAATTTCATGGCTGCAGTCACTATCTGCAGTGATTTTGAAGCCCCCAAAAATAAAGTCTGTCACTGTTTCCATTGTTTCCCCATCTATTTGCCATGAAGTGATTGGACCAGATGCCATCGTCTTAGTTTTCTGAATGTTGAGTTTTAAGCCAGCTTTTTCATTCTCCTCTTTCACTTTCAACAAGAGGCTGTTTAGTTTTTTGCTTTCGGCCATAAGGGTGGTGTCATCTGCGTATCTGACGTTATTGATATTTCTCCCAGCAATCTTGATTCCAGCTTGTGCTTCATCCAGCCTGGCATTTCTCATGATGTACTCTGCATATAAGTTAAATAAGCAGAGTGACAGTATACAGCCTTGACATACTCCTTACCTGATTTGGAACTAGTCTGTTGTTCCATGTCCTTGACCTGCATACAGATTTCTCAGGAGGCAGGTCAGATGGTCTGGTATTCCCATCTCTTTCAGAATTTTTCCACAGTTTGTTATGATCCACACAGGCAAAGGCTTTGGTTAGTCAATAAAGCAGAAGTAGATATTTTCCTGGAACTCTCTTACTTTCTTGATGATCCAGTGGATGTTGGCAATTTGATCTCTGGTTCCTCTGCCTTTTCTAAATCCAGCTCGAACATCTGGAAGTTCATGGTTCATGTATTGTTGAAGCCTGGCTTGGAGAATTTTGAGCATTACTTTGCTAGTGTGTAAGATGAGTACAATTGTGTGGTAGTTTGAACATTCTTTGGCATTGCCTTTCTTTGGGTTTGGAATGAAAACTGACCTTTTCCAAAGTTCCAAAAAATAGCAAGGAGAGATAAGAAAGCCTTCCTCAGTGATCAATGCAAAGAAACAGAGGAAAACAATAGAATGAAAAAGACTAGGGATCTCTTCAAGAAAATTAGAGATACCAAGGGACCATTTCATGCAAAGATGGGCACAATAAAGGGCAGAGATGGTATGGACCTAACAGAAGCAGAAGATATTAAGAAGAGGTGGCAAGAATACACAGAACTATACAAAAAAGATCTTCATGACCCAGATAATGATGATGCAGGGATCACTCACCTGGAGCCAGACATCCTGGAATGCAAAGTCAAGTGGGCCTTAGGAAACATCACCACAAACAAAGCTTTCACATAACTGGGTAATAAAAGTAACTTTTCCAGATAGGCAAAAGAGAGTGAAAAAGTTCTCAGCATTTTAAATGATTCTTCTTCTCTGCGGCAGTCCCCAGCTTTTTTGGCCCCAGGGACCAGTTTCACGGAGGACCCTTTCTCCATGGACTAGGGACTCGGGGTGGGGTGGGTTTCAGGATCATTCAGGCACGTTTCATTTCCTGTGCACTTTATTTCTCTTATTACATCAGCTTCATCGCAGATCATCAGGCATTAGATCCCGGAGGTTGGGGACCCCTACTGCAGAGCATTTTTCAACGGAGCGGTTTCTGAGGCTTTCGGAATTCTCTTCTCTCAGGTTCCTTCTTCAAAGCTAAAGGAAGCCTTGATTGGCTCCCTTTACACCAGACATGGATGCTGCTCTTTCCTCTCCTTTATTTCCTGGTGGGCAAGCCCTGCTGCTCACCTCGCCTGTGTTTTATCTGCCTGCCTGGGGTTGCTGCAGAGAAGTGCTGCTACCCTTTATGGCTACAATCTGAAAAAGAAAACAAACAGCCAAAGCTCCACGAGTCCCAGCAGGCTGGTGGAAACCATTCTCATCCTCCTTGTTCCTGGGTTCAAAGTGCGCTTCGCATTTTATGGGGGCGATGGGCCCTCCCACAGTGCTTGTTTGAATGGGCCTGCCTTTGAGCCTGGTGGACAATTAACCACACTGACCTCCTCTCACTTTAACCTTTCTGGCCAGGTTGCCCTTCCCGCTCTAGTGAGAGGCGGCTGCTGGCCCTTTGAGTGGAGCACCAGGCAGGGGTGGGGAAACATTTGATCCTCTTCAAAGGGGATGTCTCTGAAGCATGAAGATTGAACTGATTGTGACCCCACCGGACGGGGGAAGCAGAAGCGCCCTCTGGAGAACTGGCTGGGAGGAGGAAGCCGTCAATTACTAATCCCGTTGGCCAGTGGGGTCTTCAGGGTCTCATATCCGTTTGAAAGAGAGAGAATCAGGGTTGAAGGTAATAAAATAGGCCTTAAATTAGAGGAGCAGGGGGTCATTTTTATCTAATTTTGTGGTTGTTACTGAGGGATAAAAGGCAGAGGAGATAATTTCATTAGCCCCTTTGAGATCTTTATCACGGGGCGATGGCACTTGGGGATGGAGTTGAGCCTCACAGGGGCTGGCCGGTTCCCTCCTGGTAAACACAGAGCCCAATTTCCATAGCACCGGGGAGCCTTGGGGAAGCCCAGTGACCATTTAGGGCACTGTGGTCAGGAACAGCGTTTCCTGCTGCAAGTGAGTGTTAGTGACTTCAGCTGATACAGGGCCCAGTGGACCACTTGACCCATCACTGAGGCATGTGGTATTCACACTGAAAATACAGACATCTGCCCAATAAGAGAGCTTGTTCAGAGCTGAGATGGTGTCTTTGACTCTGAGGAAGGCTTGTCAGTTATCTGTTGTCGAGGTCACTGCTTCAGAGCATGGCAGTGCTGGAGTTCCCGTGAGCCGAGCAGTGTTTGGGTGCTGGGGGGCGAGCAGCACAGCAAGGCTGTGCCTTCTATTTGATGGGCCCTAGAGGCTGAAGCTCCAGTACTTTGGCCAGCTGATGTGAGCTGCCAACTCACTGGAAAAGACCCTGATGCTGGGAAGGATTCAGGAGAAGGGGACGACAGAGGACGAAATGGTTGGATAGCATCAACAACTCGATGGACATAAACTTGGGCAAACTCCGGGAGATGGTGAGGGATAGGGAAGCCTGCCATGCTGCAGTCCATGGGGGCGCAAAGAGCTGGACACGACTGAGTGACTGAACAGCAACAACGAATTCTGTTCATGGTGTACTTGTATTTCTGCTGCTTCATAAAGGCCTTGCTGGGCAGGCAGGGATTTCTGTCCATGTTTCCGGAGATAGGAGCGAGGCAGGGAGGGGATGTGTGATTTACCTCCATCTCTGGCAGGGAAGTGCAGGATCTGGGATTCTAGCCCTGGACCTCAGACGTTCAGATTAAGTCCTCCCTGACGGTAATGAGAAGAAACAGAGGCAAGAGGAGGAAGGGATGAATTATGCATCTTTGATTGCAACAGAGGGGAGAGAAAAGTATGATGATCAATAGATAGTTCTCTGCACCAGCCACCAGTAGGCACCGTTCCCCAAGGCAGCCTGGGTTCTTTCTGAGGGTGAGCATAGGTGGACAGGGCAGAGGCTGGAAGGGGTGGGATAGGAAGGCTTTTTGTATGAAGCAGTCCTAAGTAAAGTGTCCAGTTACATATGGAGACCCTGTGCGTGTGATCAGAGAGGCCACGACACCCATTGTTAGCATCACTGATTCGGGCTAATTTATTTTGGGGGCACAGCCTCTTCTGAGGGCTTCCCAGGTAGCTCAGCTGGTAAAGAATCTGCCTGCAATGCAGGGTACCCCGGTTTGATTCCTGGGTTGGGAAGTTCCCCTGGAGAAGGGATAGGTTACCCACTCCCGTGTTCTTGGACTTCCCTGGTGGCTCAGATGGTAAAGAATCCGCCTGCAATGTGGGAAACCTCGGTTCTATCCCTGGGTTGGGAAGATCCCCTGGAGAAGGGAATGGTCAACCCACTCCAGTATTCTGGCCTGGAGAATTCCATGGACAGAAGAGCCTGGCGGGCTACAGTCCACGGGTCGCAGAGTCAGGCAGGACTGAGCGACTAAGCACAGCACAGCAGCCACGTGCATCTTTATTTACACTCTTACTATCTCCAATCTGCTCACTTTCCAGTCTCCAGCTTCCCCTTCTCTACTGTAGACATTTCTGCTTAGTTTTGAACTTAGCTTGGAGTAAAAAGAAAACTTCTATTAAGATGTGCTAATAAAAACCTTAACCACTGGTAAGTACCTTTAACCACACAGCTTCAGAGTGTTTAATTGCTGTAAAAATCTATCCCCCCATTGATTAAAGAGCTGATATTTGCAAGTTGATCGTGGAGACTGTAGATGCCTCCCTTTGTGGATGTGGTGCCCTTGGGAACTCCAGCCAATGTGTTTCTGAAATGTTATCTGAGGGGAATTCAGGGGGTGGGGGTGGGGTGGGGACAGAAGGTTTTCACTTGTTTCCCTAATGCTTCTCCGTATCCTATACAGATTATCTTTGCGCTGCAGTCCTCGGAGGCAGGAGCCCCCTTTCTTTGGCCATATGCTCTTCCTTTCTTTCGTTGCTGTGGCTAATCAGAAGTTGGCCAGACTTTAGTGTCTCTTAAAATCCTTTCTCTCTGGCCGTGTCCAGGAAGTTGAAGTGCAGTGTCAGAAATGATACGAGTTGATGAAGAAGAAATAAACAGACCCAGGCAACACGTGAAGAAGCCTTGGCTGCCCTGCTCCTGTTTTTCTGTCGTTCTGATCTCAAGGAACCAGATTTCCTCCACGTAGCAGGAACGCAGCCATGATCGCCCCTGTGCCAAGGAGCCTGGGCCACGTCTGCCTGTGGGTCTTCTAGATTAGGGCTACGCTTAGGCTCCTAAACCCTGGGATGAAAATGTGTCGTTTATGCTTGGCAGAGTGCAGAGAAGTCACACGTCTGCCGCCTGAGCTATATGAATATGGAGTAAAAATAGCATCTGTTCGGGGAAGCAGAACATTCCAGAATGCTTCGGTCCCCTCTTGGCACCAAAAGAGAGAGTGGAGAATAGGAGAGCAGAGAGGGACTTGAAAGAGCTTCTTGTTCAAGCCTTTTAATTTCAGCTCAGGACACTGAATGACTTGGCTCAACCTCTGTCCCTGCCTGTCTTGTTTGGACAGCTTCGTATCTTTGGTCCCCAGCATGTGTTAGGTGCTTCCCGTGCACTTGAGTGAATGATACACGTGAAGCTATGACTCCCAACTCCTAGTCTAGTGCTCCTTGAGATACTTTTATAGGCTGAAAAGTCTGTAAAAATGGTGTCGAGTAGCTTGTACGTAGTTGAGACTTTCTTGAGATTACATGTAGATTAGAAAAGTGAGACGTAGCAAGATTAAACTGATTCCTTACAATCAGCAGTGCAGCTGAGGGGAAGACAGGCTTTCTCAGGCTCAGGGGTGGCTGGGAGGCAGGATGCCATGTGGTCACCTGAGTGAGGGGTTCCCTGTGGAGGGGGTGGCCCCAATCACTCTGCCTCCCTGGCAGAGTCAGAACGGTGGTGGAAGTTGGGCTTGAAATTGCCCTTCTACCCAAGAACAGTACTCGATGGCCAGAGCCCACCCTCCTTTTGTGTGTGTGTGTGTGTCTGTCTGTCTGTCTGTCTGTATACGTGGCACTGTGGGTGTGAGTGGAAGGTCCAGATACTTCGAGCGCTGCAGCCATAGGAGAAGGACTCAGTCCTCCACACTGATAGATGCCGTTGGCCAGTAAATCAGGCTCTCCACCACTCCTAGCCTTATTTTGAAAATTGCAGCCTTGCTGTCAGTGGCCCTAGCCAAGTAAACCAAATTGAGCAGTGTCACATGCCTAGAGACCCACGGTGGCAAGTACGCAGCTACTTTCAGGCTTGTAATTCAAAGCATCATGATTCATTTATCTCCCTTGTTTAATGTCCCAGTTAAGTCACAGAGTTACCATTGCAAGGGAATTTTAAAATTTAGAATAGTTTGTTGTTGATCAGTCACTAAGTCATGTCCAGCTCTTTGCGATCCCATGGACTGTAGCATGCTGGGCTCCCCTGTCCTTCACCATCTCCCAGAGTTTGCTCAAACTCATGTCCATTGAATTGGTGATGCTGTCTAACCATCTCCCCTTCTGCCACCACCATCTCCTCCTGCCCTTAGTCTTTACCAGCATCAGGATCTTTTCCAGGGTCTCTTCGCATTTGTTGGCCGAAGTATTGGAGCTTCAGCATCAGTCCTTCCAAAGAATATTCAGTGTTGATTTCCTTTAGGATTGACTGGTCTGATCTCCTTGCTGTCCAAGGGACTCTCAAGAGTCTTCTCCAACACCACAGTTCGAAAGCATCAATTCTTCAGCGCTCAGCCTTCTTTATGGTCCAACCCTCACACCCATACATGACTACTGGAAAAACCATAGCTTTGGCTATATGCACCTTGTTGGCCAAGTGATGTCTCTGCTTTTTAATATGCTGTCTAGCTTTGTCACAGCTTTCCTTCCAAGGAGCAAGTGTCTTTTAATTTCATGGCTGCAGTCACCATCTGCAGTGTTTTGGTTATAGGAGATTAATTGAAGATAAAAAGCTGCCAAAGAGAATTTTTAAGGTCAAGATATTTTGTTTGAATTCACAAACACTGGAGTGATGCTGTTGTTTACTGCTTGGTAAGTTTCATCCACACCTTCTGACACAGCCTCCCGGTTTGGCTGGGTGTGTTTACATCTTTTTAAATTGACCTCTTAGCTTCGTCGTGTGACTTTAATACCAGGGGCAAGTGTGCTTCCTCTGAGACCCTTGGCACCTGACCAGTTCCATGTGGAATTTCTTTGCTGCCTCAGAGGGAGAGAGCCCAGCTCCCGCTGAAAACCTGTTTCACCCAAAAGTTCCTTCACAGGCTCATGAGACGGGTATGAATGCTGGGTCATGTGGCACCTCTTTGCTTCTGTTTAGGAAATGGGCAGCAGACATCCAGTCTCCTGGTGGGTCAGAAGACAAGCTGTAGTATAACCCTGATTGATGACTACAGGAAGAATCTGCTGAGTTATCAGCTTCTGCTCTGTATTATAGATCACAGGGCTTATTGATCTAAAGCTGGCACGCGTTCTGCAGGCCAGAGGTGGGTCTGACTGGGTCTCCATAGCAGCAAGAAAAATGATGACCGCTGGATAAGTTATGTGGTCTTGAGTAAAAAGAGCAAATAATCTTGCACAGTGGCATCAATCATCACTTTGTTTTTTGGTGAAAGTCGGGCTTGAGGAAGTGACTTTGTGGTAGTGCTGGCATGGTCTAGTATTTGAACTTCTCGTGGAGGCTGTTCCTTGGCACTGATACAGTTCTTTGTGATCTTGTCCTGCGTTGTCCAATGTTAGCTTAGCGCTTTGGCAGTGAACAGTAAATATTACACTCGAACCTGGAACATTCTATGTGAAAAACCATACAAATTAAGAACAAATTCAATTTTTAAGAACACATATATGTTGATAAAAACAGTGTGTTTGGGACATCTGGTTTCTTGAATTCAGTTACATGTGGGGAAGCTTGATTATCCTCTGCAGGCTTCTTAAAAGTACACAGAAGAGTGAGATGAGAGTGCATGACTTCCTGGCTACGAGCCTTGAGCCTTTATGAAGGGTAATTTAGAAAGCAAACCTTTTTGTAGAAAGGTGTTTTGGTACTGCCTGTTGGTGAAGGCATACTTTTTGTTTATTTATTATTTTATTGCATGTGACATTGTTTCAATTCAGTAGTTCTCTTGATCTTTCTTCTCTCCTTTTTCTTCGTAAGCAGTCTATGGGGATCTGTAACCTCAATGACAAGAAAAGGACTAATGGACGTTTATATAGTAGTGTTCGTGTTTACAAAATTGAACGCTGAGATGTGATGGAATTCTGTATTCATAGGGTTCCAACTTGCTGTAAAAATTTAATAAGTTATAAGATTGATTCATATTTGTGATTTTCTTATTTTAAAATGAAACTCCCCAACTAGGTATAAATCACGTTCAGTGCAGTTTTATAGGGAGTAAGGGTGTAAGAATCAAAGTTTGTAGTTCTTCTGCAAGCATCTTGCTTCTGTTTTTGTAACACACATCAGATGAGTCTTTCGTGGGCTCTTCTCTCTTTCTTCCAAGTATATTGTTGTTGTTCAGTCTCCCAGTCATGTCTGACTCTTTGTGGCCCCACGGACTGCAGCATGCCAGGCCTCCCTGTCCCTCATCATCTCCCGGAGTTTGCCCAAGTTTATGATGTTCATTGCATTGGTGATGCCAGCCAGCCATCTCATCCTCTGATGCCCTCTTCCATGTATACCTCTGTATTTTCTATAGGTTATTTCCTCTTCTGCCTTGCTCTCTCCTCAGAACGAAGATTAAATCCCTGATCATCACTGCAGTTTCATTAGCCCCTGTTTATGAGGCCTCAACCGTAGAGTCTTCACGAGAGGACCGGGTTCTTCCTGAAGTTGGGCTGGGTTCCAGGGATGCCTGGGTCCATGTCTTTGGGTCCTTTCTGGATCCCAGTTGTACCTAGCAAGCAGCCCGGCTCACCTTGAATCACAAGGGCATGCATTTTCTGTAGCCTAAACATGTTAATGATTAAACACACAGGATTAGATATTGTTTGGCGAGTGTGCAGCCCGTTTGAGGATTTTTACCAATTAACAAGCACAAGAGAACTATATATCAGACTCTTTGGAGGAATGAGTGCTTGGGAGACAGCCCTTCTGAGCCCCGGATTGCCCCAGGAGGAGCGGGCTCTGTGTTCGGACAGGACCTGCGGTGGGGCGGAATCAGCCTTGAGTCAGGCAGGCCTGGGCTCCAGGCCCCACCTCCCACTGCCAGGATCCATGACCCCAGGCGAGTTACCGATCTCACCAGGCCTTAGCTTCCTTTTCTGTGAAATGGAGATAATCATAGGCTCACTGGGTAGAATTGTTATAATAATAAAGGAGGTAGCTTTCTGTAGGCAGATCTGGAACCCAGTAAGCAGCGGTTATCACCACTGTTGCTAATACAACAGGAACAAGTTTGACTTTAAGGGAATCCAAGAACTCTGGAAGTTTCTCCCAGATTGTTGGCCTCCTGTGTTGGTGCCCAGAGCACTTGTGTAGGTGGCGTTTTAAGGCCCTTTCCACCCACCTCTGAGTTTCCTGGCGCTCCTTGTCTTGCTTGTCCAGCTTCTGTAAACCAGCCTCTCCCAGGGCCTCCTTTGCTTTAAGGATCAAAGGAGTTCTAGAGAATTTTGACATGAGGTAAAATTAATGGTCATTTAAAAGCTGAGTTCGTCCTGTGGTCAGATTTGTTATTGGGTGTGTGTTCCTCGGGCCTGAGGCCCTTGCTCAGTGGCAATGTGTGGGACAGCTAAGGGTCTCCCTCCAGGAGGGGAAATCTTCATTGGAAACGGGTTGCAGAATGCGAAAGTTTATAAAAAGTGTTTATGTTTGTCCTGGGAGAAAGGTAACACATCACAGGCCATTAACAGGCCTGGCTCACACTGCAGCGTGCACCAACCCAGCAATGTAATTTATTTCACGGAGGGAATTGTGGTTTTTCGTGCCCTGGATAGGTGTCACTGAAACCTTGTTTCAAGAGGAAAATAGCAATTAATGTTAGAAACAAGAACTACTAGCCTTACAAATTTGTGGTGGAAGAGACCCAATAAAAATGACTATCAGAAGTTCCCCAAAGGTGAACATCAGCGTTTATAAATAGTGTTTTCTCCCTGGTAACCTGACAGCTCTTGCTTTGTAAGTATAAACCAAAGTAGGACTGCCCCAAACAGAGCAGGGCATGTGCGAATGTTCCTGCAGGGAAGAAAGTCGGCCCAGGCTGTGGGCCGGGCAGGCAGGCGTCTGCATTGGCTTAGGGACAGGTGGCAGAGGACCGGCTGTGTTTGGTCAGATTAGGCCATGTCTGTGTCATTGCTTATTGTTCCCCTGCTGGGAGATGACAGATGGGAGAGGCTGTCCTGAAAGAGCGGCTGTTAATCTATAACTCGGGGTTTGCTTGTACCCATGCATAAACATTTCAGCTCATTATTTTCAGAAACAAAAGACCAGAGCATATGGGAGCCCTTTGGTTCTGATTCATTTAAAGTTTGTTTTTTGGTTTGTCTGTCTGTAGTATTGCTGATGTAACTGGGTCATCTAAATTAAAAGTGACTCTTAAAAATTAAGTGAAAAAATGATTTCAAGATGAGAACTATGATTTTCTGACTTTGAAGAGAACTCTTTCCTTAAAATGACACTTTCCAGTGGAGCGTGGCATCTGTGCGTTTAGCTGATAGAAATTCAGCTTCCCATGCACAGTGCAAAAATAGGGGAGAGAGAAGTGACGATGAAAATGCTGCGGAGCTGCTAACAGTCTGCTCTGTTAGAGTGGGTGCTTTAGAGCAGCGGTCCCCAGCCTCCGGGATCTAAGGCCTGACGATCTGAGGTGGAGCTGATTTAATAATAATAGAGATGAGCTGCACGATAAATGCAGTACACTTGAGTCTTCCCTAGACCATCACCAGTCCAGGGAAAAAATTGTCTTCCACGAAACTGGTCCCTGGTGCCAAAAAGATTGGGGATTGCTGCTTTATATGTAGCAGGATTTCTCAGCCTTGCCACCACGGGCACCTTTGTGCTGAGTCATTTCTTGGCTGTGAGGCTGTCCTGTGTGTTGCAGGCTATTCAGCACCATCCCTGGTCTCTGCCGACTAGAGGCTATCAGAACTCACTTCCTCTGGTTGTAAAGATCCAAACCATCTCCAGACATGGCCTCTTGTCCTCTATGAGCTGGGGGCAGGAAGCAGGCAAAGGCAAGATCCTTCTGGCTGACAACCCATGCCTTGGAGTGAGAGTGTTAGAGATTCTTTTCCCTCTGTTGTTACCGAAGTGATCTGGGTTCCAGGTCCTCTGATGCATCATCTTGCCTTACTGGGTATGATTGGGTTAAAAGAAAATAAAAAGTGAGGCCTAATGAGTGTAAATTGCAAAGGGTAACTTGGAGAAACTGAGTTTACAGCATTAGCGATTACGTCTCAAGGGAGAGCGACCTCAGTGAAATCTCCTAGAAGTTTCTGAAGGCCAAAACCTTATAAAGAAAAGCGATTGGTCCTTTTACAGAAATCCTTGCCTTGTCAGTTGAGAACTGACACTATTTCTTGGTAATAGTGGGGGCTCGTGGCCAATTTCTAACCCCAAGTCTGTTGATTGCATCTGGATAATGTCACTGGGCTGTTTCCCTGCTGTTTTTGACCAATTTTCTGAAAAGCAGTCATTCTGGTTCCTTTTTCTCAGGCTCAACATCCCCAAACAGGCAGTTCTGAAAGGATATATTCAAGGCTCAGTGCCAACCACCTTTGTGAGAATCTTTGAATTATTTTTTTATACAAGTTCTGCCTTGGTGGTGGGAACACTGCTATTCAAGTCCTGAGCTGGCATGTAAGGGGTCTGCCCTGTGCAGAATGGCAGGTGCCCCAGAGGACAGTCCCAGCTAAACCCAGCCTTCCAGCCACCCCCATCGACATGTGAATGAAGCCATATTGGACCCTCCAGACTAGCACATCCACCCACTGCCTAAGGACCCCATTGCCATGTGGAATAGAAGCATCACATCAGCTGCTCCTTCCCCAGATTCCTGGTACACAAAATGTGAGACACTATCAAAGTCGTTTAAATGACCCCTAAAAAATTAAATTGGGCTTCCCCAGTGGCTCAGCAGTAAAGAATCTACCTGGAGGTGACTACCTTGGAATTCTTGCCACCATCCCCTCCTGGCTTTGTGATTTTTGTGCAGAATATCCCGAGAACCAATCCTTAGTCAGGACGGCTGCAAAGAAAACCTGAGAAATGAGATTGGCATTTGCCAAGGGAATGGCAGAGTGGGGAAGAGAGGAATGGAGGGAAGCACGGAGGAGGAGGGTGGGAGAGAGGTGGAGACGTGAGAGGCTGGAGGACGCTGGGATGGTTGGTCCCGGGAATCCACATCCCGACACCAGCTCCACCAAGGGGAGTGCTCTCTGGTCGTCATCTAGGGGAGCTACCTTCAGATGGTCTTGCTGGTGTGTCACCCCACAAAGTGGCAGAGAAGAGAGGGCAGGCTGAGGAAGGAGTTTGCTGGTTGTGTTTCTTGCTTATCCGTCGTTATGACTTCTCGGTTATTTGCATTTTTGGAACCAAGTGAGTGGTTCCCTATGTGTCAGAATATAGGTTCTTATTAAGTGTAGCACCAGGTTTTGAATCCAAATTGGATTTTTTTCTTTTGGGACAATCTGAGTTTTTTTGCATAAGGATGAACAAAGGAAAGGACTTCTGTTGATTGGAGATTGTCTGGCAGGTCTTAATTTGAAATCTTGGGTTTAGAGTTTATGAAAGAACAGATTAAGCATGCCTGCCATATATGGATTTGCTTTTAGAAAACAGTGTTCTTTTAGCTGCTGAGTCCTGATGCCTTTTCAAACATTTGGGTTGGTTTTAGTCTAACTGCCAGTTCAACAGTGCAGCATTGAGGCAGGAAAGGAAGGAAGTCTGGCATGTGGAGTCTTCTTGTCTCTCCTTCCTTTCTTCCTCTGCCTTTGCTTTCTAACAGGTATTTTTTGGTTTAAATTTCTTGACGTCCTTTTGATGTGCTTTTCTGTTTACCGTAATGGTTCTCAACTGAGTCAACCCTGAATGCTCTCCCCACCCCCTCTACATACCAGGGGTGTTTGGATCTGGAATGGGGATTTTAAGATCCCCAGTTTTAGGAAATAGGGACCAGGAACCCTAAATATCTGTGCTGGAATCCCTCCTGAAGTGTTGATTAATACTGCCCGCATTGTGCATGCAAGTCAAAGGCTCTTCTGCAGTTTATGGTAGAGAAAGAATCTTGAACCTTGATTTATTAACTGACCAGCTAAGATTAAATAAGCTAGTGGGGTTTGAGTGGTTAAAAGGCAAGGCTGTAGAGCCAAACTGCCTAGATTTGAAACTAGCTCTAACATTTACCAGCTGGAGGGTCTTTGGGAAGTTAACTGGCTCTAACATTTCCCAGCTGGGTGATCTTTGGGAAGTTAACCAGCTCTAATGTTTCCCAGCTGGATGATCTTTGAGACACTAATTAAAGTCTCTGCTTCAATCCCCTCATCTGTAATTAGGGGTTAATAATACTTCATAGGTTTTTGGGACAATCAAACAGGTTAGAACAATATTTGGCATATTTTAAGTATTCAGTAGTTACTTCTTAAAACTCAGCATTCAAAACATGAAGATCATGGCATCCAGTCCCATTACTTCATGGCAAATAGATGGAGAAAAGTGGAAACAGTGACAGATTTTATTTTCTTGGGCTCCAAAATCACTCTGGACTGTGACTGCAGCCACAAAATTAAAAGATGCTGCTCCTTGGAAGAAAAGCAATGACAAACCTAGACAGCATATTAAAAAGCAGAGACATCACTTTACCAGCAAAGGTCTGTATAGTGAAAGCTATGGGTTTTCCTATAGTCAGGTACAGATGTAAGAGTTGGACCATAAAGAAGGATGAGGACCATATAGAGGGCTGAGCACCAAAGAACTGATGCTTTCAAATTGTGGTGCTGAAGACTCCTGAGAGTCCTGTGGACTGCAAGGAGATCAAAACAGTTAATCCTAAAGGAAATCAATACTGAATATTCATTAAAAGGACTGATGCTGAAGCTGAAGCTCCAATACTTTGGGCACCTGATGCGAAGAGCCAACTCATTGGAAAAGACTGATGCTGGGAAAGATTGAGGGCAAGAGGAGAAGGGGGCAACAGAGGATGAGATGGTTGGATGGCATCACTGATTCAATGGATACGAGTTTGAGCAAACTCCAGGAGATAGTGAAGGACAAGGAAGCCTGGCGTGCTGTAGTCCATGGGGTTGCAAAGAGTCAGACATGACTTAGCAACTGATCAACAATGAGAAGTTACTTCTTTCTAATAGAAAACCATTCTAAATCATCTCAAGGCCTTCCCCCTATTCTTAAATCTTTTAGTCTGTTGTTTCCTTTTTCTAAATATGAGCTGTATTGATGTTCACATATTTATATTTGCAGAACCAATATGAATTTTTCCACAATTTTCAGTTCAAATATAACAAAATGATTTAAGAGTATTTCTTGAAGACTTTTAATAAAATGGGTAGAGTCTTGCAATAGAAACAAAATTTGTATGCCAGATACCATGAGAAGAACTTGTACTAGATTTAGGATTGCTTTTCTAATTCTAGAGGTGGCACTGGAAAGTACATTCTTTCTTCTTGAAATGAGTGGGTTTACCCAGAGCCTCAGATATTCAGAGTATGGGTGTGTAATAATGAGCATTCTTGACTTCCCCACCCTCCTGTTACCTAATGGAGATGAGAACCCTAGCCAGAGAAGATGGGCGGCTGTGAAAGTCACTCAGTCGTGTCCGACTCTTTGGGACCCCATGGACTATACAGTCCATGGAATTCTCCAGGCCAGAATACTGGAGTGGGTAGCCTTTCCCTTCTCCAGGGGATCTTCCCAACCCAGGAATCGAACCAGGGTCTCCTGCATTGCAGGCATATTCTTTACCAACTGAGCTATCAGGGAAGCCCAAAGGTGGGTAGAGCTGTTTTATAATGATAGCATTCGTCTATTGGCCTTCCTTGGGAGTCCAGCTAGAAGTGGTGCCTGTGCACACCAGGCTGGTCTGCCCACAGCCTTGAGGGAGGGAGATGAGACAAGGCTCAGGCCAGGACTGTTCAGGCATACTTTACCCATGAAGGGTTTGAAAACTTAGAGCTAAACCCCGTCACCCACTGATGTCACTAACATACCATTAGCACCCCAGTCATCAGTCAGGACGCGTTGTTTCTAGGTTCTGTTCTTCAGCTGTTGTAGAGTGCTCTCTGGCCACCTAAGAAAAAGGATGTTATTATTAAGTGGCATTTGCTTCATAGGCTGTGGGGAGGGTACTGACCCCAGGGCTCCCTTACAAAGATGGCTGCTGATTATTTCCAATAATAATTTCCAATTATTTCCCCAGTAACCCTTTAATTGTGATATTTAGTGCCAGTGATATTTAGCCCCATTTTGTACCTGATGAAACTGAGTCACAGGTTTGACAACTCTCCCCCACAAGCTTCCTAAAAACTTCTTATGCCTAAACAGTTTCTCCTTACCCCAGACAATTCCATGCCCAAAAGGTTTGACAACTTTCCCAAGACTGTATAACCAATAGTAGGAGAACTGGATTTTGGACCACATCTCTGCTTGATCCAAATCCTATTTAAAATCACTACTTTGGTCTTTCTCTTAGTATGAAATAGACATGGATAGTCCAGTTGCAAATGGATTAAAGAATTTGAGAATAACCAGCAAGCACAGGCAAATGAAAATTAGGAGAAGATAGGAGAAGGTTGACTTTATGTAAACAGAAGACAGTAATAATTAGCATCTGTTTTGTGCCAGATGCTACAACGTCTCCTATGGAGTATTAGACCCATTTTATAGATGGGCAATAGAGACTCAGTGAGTATAAGTAGCCCGTGTAAATAACACAACCTGTAGGTGAAAAGAAGGGATATAAATTCTATTCTCACCACATGATACTGTGAAAAGGCTGGGAAGGTCTCATTGTCCCATCACTTCCACTCCTAGGGTACATGGGAAAATCCTGGAATTCATTCCCAGGAAAACCCAATGTCTGTTCCAGGCTTCTCACTGTCATATGGAATCAACAGCCTTTACTTTGAATTCATTTTCCATCAGTGAAACTTACCCATGGCTAAAGAGAGAAATGTGGCTTCCCAGATGGTGCTAGTGGTAAAGAACCCACCCACCAATGCAGGAGACGTAAGAGATGCAGGTTCGATCCCTGGGTCAGGAAGATCCCCTGGAGATGGGGAACTACTCCAGTGGAAATGGCAACCTACTCCAGTATTCCTGCCTGGGAGATCCCATGGACAGAGGAGCCCAGCTGACCACAGTCCATGGGGTCGCAAAGAGTTGGACACAACTGAGCGTCTGAGCACAAAGAAAGAAACAGTCCACAAGGGGGAGGGAGAAGGCTGGCAAAGGAGGCATGACCTCTAAGTTGTTGATTCCAGGAACTTGGCCTTGTTCCTCTGAAGAACCTGGCGAAGAGCCAGTGAGCATGGCATTCTTTACACAGCAAATGCATCAGCTTCAGTGCACAGCTGCCTGTCCATTGAGCCACCCCATCCTTCTGGTGCCTTATCTGCCCAGAGGACCTGAGGATTGCCAGGCGTGCATGTGGTGGAGCTCACTGGGGAGGAGGAGCTGGGATGTGTCTGTCTGACCTCGAGCAATTAGTGGGCCATTGGAGCATCATAAAGGATGGCTCTTTGCTTGGTCTAATTCATTAGGAAACCACTATCGCCCCAGCTCGTTTGGTGCCGGACTTGAGGACAGTGTAGACAGAGGACCAAGTACTGCTATAAAACGGAGTCCAGTGCTTTTGATTCCGCCCCTGGCACCGGGCCTCTGAGCCATCATTACAGGAGCTGGTTTCATACAAGTAATTCTGGGTCCTGGGGCAAGGAATGAAACGGCAGCCTTTGTGTCGGGGAAATGTACCATGGGTAGGGAGTTGACTGCTTATTAGTTTACTCTTTCAGCCAAATTATTTTTGTTGCTGTTAAAAATTAATTTTAATAATTGCTTTTGGATCAAGCTGTTGAATAACCAAGCCAAGTTTTCACGCCCAATGAACTTTTATAGCAAACTCTCCTCTCTTTATGGGGTTATTATGAGGATGATATTTGTAAAACACTTTAACTGCTTACCAGAAGGCTCTGGATAAATAGTGGTCATACTTTCAGAGTTTTGGAGGAATGGATCTCCAGTGGCATTCCAGTCCTAAAAGATGCAGATCGCCCTCTCCTACTAACCATTTGCTTTAGTGACTATTTTCCGATTCTTAATTTCTAAAGAGCCTCCTGTACAAAAGACTGGGGTGATTTTTATATTTCCATAACTATATTTGACTGGTTTTTAAAAAAATCTGTTTAAGAGGAAATGTTTTCAGAGTATCAAAGTTTGAATAGTAAGTAGATAGTTGGAAATGCTCCATTGTCAACAAACAGCCAACTTTGCATTAGTTTGTAACAGAATGTCTGGTGAAAGCAGTGTGCATTACTTTAAAGAAATACATTTTTGTCTTACTGTTCTCTTTTGCCTTTTGTCAGGAAAGACACCAAAACATAAAATTTGTTGTTCTTTCGTACTGTGGGGTTTTAAAGAATTAAGCACCTTGTGTGTGTGTGTGTGTGTGTGTGTGTGTGTGTGTGTTTATGTATGTGTAAGGGTTTGTCTGTACCACATGTGGGGAGAACGGAGTTACAAAAAGACTCCTCTTTGTGGCCTTAGTACATTCTGAGTTTTAACAACAGATTTTTGTAAACCTCAAAGTTTGAGCTCCCACATGATCCATTATGCACACAGCAACTGTCAGGATTGTACAAAGTGAACCTTAGAGTGTATTCATTCCCTGCTTAAGAATCTTCCAGTCCTTTCCTACTACGTATAGGATGAAGTCCAAATTCCTTGTGGTGATTCATGAAGCAGCAATGTGATGGCTTTATGGTAGCCTGGTGTAATAATCAATATGATGGCTTCATGGTAGCCTAGCCTACACACTAATGAGTGAATCTTTATACAGTTTTTATGGCATACAGCATTACATTCATATTCACAATATAATATTGGAAGCATTGTTACTTAAAAACATCTGTGATGATAGGCTGATATGCAATTTCTCCAGTTATGAGAGAGTCATGCTGTACTGTAATATAATCCTTTGAAAGCAAAGTTATAAATTGGTAAGAAAACAAACACATTATTAGTTTTATATTAAATGTTACTCATCATATACCTATGTAAGTGTAGACTAGAATCCACTTATATGCATTCATGACCTACTTTACTTTTTCTGAATTTTTTTGATATTTCTAGGCTACATCGTTCATCTGTGAGTTTTTTAAATTGTCTCGAACCTCCAAAAAACTTTCCAGTATGTTTAATTAAAAAAAAAATCTGTGTGTAGCTGAACCCATGCCGTTCAAATTCCTGTGTTGTTCAAGGGTCAGCTGTGTTTGGTGGGTGTGCTTAGACTGCCTCCTCTCTGCTCTCTTCTGTTGCTGCTGCTAAGTCGCTTCAGTCGTGTCCAGCTCTGTGCAACCCCATAGACGGCAGCCCACCAGGCTCCCCCGTCCCTGGGATTCTCCAGGTAAGAACACTGGAGTGGGGTGCCATTTCCTTCTCCCTCTTCTTCTGTTACCTCCTGGTAAAGCTTCATTTAAGCACCATCCCCTGCTTGGACAGGGCACATGCTGAGTGCAGAGAACCCAGCTGGCATTTCCTGAACTAGGACAGCAAGGTGGGCATGTGCTGCCCAGGAGGCTGGTCTGGTGAGCTTGTGGGGCTGACCGGCGGTTGCTGTGCTCAGCCTGGGATCCAGGCCAGGCTGGGACGATGACTGCAGAAGTGCTGGAGCTGCTAAGTCAGGGAGACACTCCCGGGCCTGCAGGTCAGGCTGTGTCCATTCAGGAACTTCTGATGTATGGCGGTGAATTTTCATCCTGTAAAAAAGGGGTGACTGTTACCCTCTCTAGGAGAAAAGATTCTTTGTTTTGTATATTAATGACTTTTTCTCACCCACCACCCCTCTCCCCCGGCCCAATGGAAGAAGCTTAATTTTCTGGTTTCTTTTCTGTTGTGTGTTTTGGTGTTTGTTTTTTTTTTTATTTTAAAGCTTAATGCAGAAAGTTCAAACAGTTCATAAAGGTACAGGTAAAGGGCAAACCATGCCAAGTACTCACCTTATCAAGATAATTATTGCCCATATTTTTTATGATTGTTACATGTAGATACATACAACCTCAGATATATGAAATCATAGGCATTGTTTCATTCTTTGCTTCACAATACATTGTGGTAGTCTTGCCATGTCAATAAATGTAGGCACCTCCTTTTTAATATCTGAAGAACATTCCGTGTAATGAATGTCTCTGGTTTATTTATTAAGTCTCTTATAGACAGAATATTTTCCCTGTTAGGAATAGTGCTCCATTAAACACCCTTGTACTATCCTCTGTCTCACAGGGTAAACGGATTGAAACTGCTGAGTCAGAGTATTTTGGGTTTTCATGTGGGTTAACTGACTACCATCAGAAAGGTTGAACCATTCTTTATTATCCCATAATGAAGGAAAGTCCTTGCTGACTTTCCTTAATGTTGTACATTAATGTATTTTATTAAATGACTGCATCATTTCCCAAACTTTTTAGCTACTTTTTTTTTTCTTGGCAAATTTATTTGAGATAACCATTTGAGGAGAGATTTGTATGATGAAAATTAATGATTAATTTTGTAGCCTCAGTGGTTAAAAACCAAAAATGAATATCCAGTGTACATTTTCCCTGACATTATTTTCATATGCAGTTATGTCTTTGGCTTGCGTATAAAGTAGTCTCTACAGTGGAGGTTATGCAGTTAAAACAGTGCCCTTTTCCAATCTTTATTTTGGACAACCTGTCATGCTCCATATTTTCATGTTACTCCCAAAACTTTGCCAAAAAGGACTGACAGTAGAAATAACAAATACTATTTTGTAATTTGGTAGGGATTTTAAAAAGGAACTCTTGAGTTCTTATTTGGAGGTATAATCTTCAGGTGGAGTATTCTGGCATTTCTGCTAAGGAAGCTCTGCATTCATGATCGGCTCTGGTTTCTTCTAGAATGCTTTCTCCCTTCCTTTCCGACCGTGAGTTTTCCCAGATCCGTGTGATTCATGACCTGTTGTTCTGCCTCTTTGAACTTTATCTCCTTGATCTCATTTGTCCATCCCCTGGTGTCACCTGAAACTTTTTACCAGTTCACTGATTAATTGCTTATCTTTCTTCTGCACTTTCTTGAGTTCATCTAATGATAGGGATATCATGTATCTTCTTAAAAAGCTTTTTTGGTGTGTGTTCTTTTACTGCCCAGAGTGATTTAACATTTGAAGTTCATTACATGCTCCCTTCATCTGGGTCCACAAACCACAGACTTTGGCCGTTGAGATTATTGCAACACCAAAGTGTAGGTACCTTTTAGCTTAAGGGAAAAAACAATACCAACTTTGGTTGGTTGGACCCTTATTTGGAATTTGAACGGATGAGTTTTAAAGTGGTTTGAGAGAGTTTTTTTCCCTTAATGTCTTGTCTCCTCATTAGGTAAAGCCTTTCAAACGAGCTAGACTTTTCATGCTGAATTTTGATTTAAAAGACTGGAATCACTAACTGGAAGGCAGGGATGGCTAGTAAAGAGGCTAGTCTAGAATAAATTGGGAATGAGAGGTGGGAAACCAGAGGAAGGGAGTAACTTGGATGTACAAAAAAGACATTTTGGAGAAGGTCTTTGGAGCAAATATGGCAAATTTTATTTGTAATTAGATGATCACTTATTTTTAAAGGTCTTTCTCATCAGAGTGGCAAGATATGAACCTATGGAAGGAGATGCCCAACAACTTTGGGTGTAGATTCATAAAAGCTGTGGGTCTGTGATAGACTCAGTGGGGCTGCTGTCTTTTCATACCCAGTACTCAGGCTGCAGGGCAAATCAGAATGCAGGGGACTTGCAGTGGGGCACACTGAATAAAGTGCTTGCTCGTCCATCTAACTGAATGACAGGGGTCTGGGCTAAAATTGACTACTCTGTGACAGCTCATGTTGTTTTCCAGCAAACAGCTGGATTGCCCCAGTGTCTAAGCCTGCTCATGGTGAGTTGTATGAAAATGAATCTTTCAGGACACCAAGGTACTACCAAACCGTTCCTCTAGTGCTGTTTAATAACTCACACTCTTGGTGCAGTAAGTGGTAGTTAATTACCGAGTCTTTGATCCACTGGGGAACCGTTTGGTAATTACTGCTTCATTGCTGTTTAATAAACGTCTGTCTCGTGCATGAAGTAGCTCTGTGCAGTAATTCATGGCCTAGTCCCTAGTGGTGGGAAAAAGTCAATGCCTCTTCCAGGAATGTGCATCTGAAACCAGATGGTCACTTCGGCATAAAGCAAGCAAATGTGAAATAAAATCTTTCAGTTGGTGCTCTCTGTACTTTTGGATTTCGTAAACTAGGTGTTCTTTGAAACTGTTTCTATTGTGGTGGTTGGTTGATTTTCAGTGTTTAGAGATATATTTAAGGTTGTTAAATTTTTGATTTTGTCAAAAAAAAAAAAATTTTTTTTTCGCTTAAGAAGCCTGACTTGAGAGCTTGTTGCCTAGGGCATTGTGGGCACTTGGTAAATACCTGTTGAGTTGAATGGAGTCATGCATTTTAGGACAGGCTTTTTTGCTGATGACTTTTTCCTGTTTATGTTTTTTTCTCCTCTTTCATGAGAGCTCATACTGAAGATGGTAATTTTGTGAAATGTGTTCTTAAATGTCATTAACTAGAGAAATTTCTCTTTATGTGGTGATGGTGAGGGTTAAATAGCACACGTGAAAGCTTTGGAAGGGCCTCAAACCAGACCGTAAATGTAGGGTAATTAATATTGTCCACTGACAATACTACGTAGAAATGATTGATCTTGGATTATTTGAAGTTCTGGGGAATTCTAAATTGTAGAGCTGATTAAAGATAACCCACCTGCAGGTTGTTGCATCTTGATACCTGGGTGAAATTTATGACAGATCAAAGGAGAAAGTCTTGAAATTGATTTAATTAAAATTGATGCTTTAAAAAAGGAGCACAGTGGTTGCCTTTTCTAGTGATTTTGCCCATCGTAGAAGCCAGATATGTCATAAGATGACCCGTTTGAATTCTATTCAGTTTAGATGGTATTGTGGTCATGGTGGTGGTAATGGTGACATAAAAGATCCTGCAAATCCTGGTGAGTACTTTGAAGGACGGTGGAAGGAATGATTGACAGCTAGTGCCATAGAGAAGTGGTCCATGAAACAGGTTCCTAGAATGGCTGATGCCCAGGTTGGAGCCATCTGTTTCTCAGACAGATGTTGTCCTGTTTGGATACTGAGGGATACATCAGTGCATGTCTTGCTCCTAATGGCCACCCGCTTTTGAAGTTGCATCGATTGCCTGGATGTCCTGTAGAATGTCTCGTTTTGTCAGCTAATCAACAGTTCATTGAAACACTTCATTAAACTCCTCTCTCTAATAATGTCTAAAACATAATTTAAACCCTAGGCAAACCAATGCTTCTGTCACCTGGCTTCAGAAGCCCATGAACACAGGCAAAGCTGCGTTCTGCAGTGGGGCTGGAAAAGCTTTTCTTACCCCAAAGATAATGGAAACTTCCCATCACATTTTCTGATAAAAGACATTTTAAGAGATGAGTTTTCAGATGCATTATTTTGTACACGTTTGTTCAGCAAATTACTAATGTATGAATCTGTAAACACATTGATCAGATGTAAAGTTAAGTACATTCTTGAGAAAATTCACCATGTCTTTAATCCTAGTGGTTTAGTGCTATGGTTTAAGTAGAGGGATTCAGGGAGTTCATAAGTGCAGGGAATAGAATAAACAAAAAGGATTGAAGGAATGTGTCCTGAACAGCGTTGATGTAGAACCTCAGTCCTCATTTCTCTCCCCAGGGATCCTGTTGGCCTTATTGTGAAGCCAACCTTCAAGAGCAGAGATTCATTTTAATAAAACAAATTAAAATATTAATTTAAATGGTCAGAGTGTACATGTGATGTTGGCGTGAGTACAGGTTTCTTTGATCACATAGCAATCTATTATTGGTCTCTGCTTTGACTTTCTACAGTTTGTGTCTCCTCAGCAGCGTTATAGGCACTAGTCACCAAACTGCCACAGGTTGAATTCTCTCGTGTGTGTCTCTGATTTAGATTCTGAGCTTCTATTCACCTGCGATTGTTCTGTGGTTGGAAGTAGTGAGCAGGTACTGTTGTATTTTAAATATGTAGCATTATTGTAATTTACATTCTGTATAGGTGCACAGACCACATTCAGCTCACTTTGAATAGCCCATGTAAGAAATTGACCCTTGAACAATGAGGGAGGTAGGGGTACCAGTCCTCCATGCAATTGGGAATTTGAGTATAGTTGATAGTCAGCCCTCTCTGTCTCTGGTTCCTCCATATCTGCAGATTCGTCCAATCAGGGATCGTGTCATACTGTAGTATTTACCACTGAAAACCATCCACATGTAAGTGGACCCATGCACTTCAAACCCGAGTTGTTCAGGGTTCGCCCGTATTTCATCCTTTTGTGTGGCATAGCTGCTTCACTAGCCCATATTAGGGCACTGGAGTCCTTTTCAGTTTGAGGCTGGCATAAATAATTCTGCTGCAAACATTTTTAAGCAGATTGGCTTTCCCACTGGAGTCTGTTCTTAGGGATGTTTCCCCAAGAGAAACGCCTCCTGGTAAAGGGTGTGGACTCGTGCGGCTTCCCATTTGCTTCAAGCACCCTCTGAGGAGATGTAATGAGAAAGAAAAAGATGACTGGAGGGAAAGGAGTTGTCTCTGAGGTTTGAAACCTTCGAATCGGTAAGAGGAGAGTTTTCAGATCCTTGAATGGAGACTTTGCCTGCTGCCGACTGATTAGTGATTAGTTGGATGTAGCGGTTCAGAGCACAGGCTGTGGGTTCACCTGTTACCTCGTCCTCTGAGCCTCGGGTTTCCATTTCATAAGCCGCATGTATTAACACCCACCTCCTTGTGGGTGGTGGTGAGGTTTAGATGAAGTGATGTGTGTGAAGTGACTCTGGCAGAGGTCTGGCTTGTCCTCAGTGCTCAGCAAGTGGGAGCCGCTGGGATGTGTCTGACCGAGGGCCTGGGGCTGCCGACCCTGGGGTGGAGCTGATGGGGCACAGGCAGGTTGGTCCCCGAGTCCTTGGGCTCTCAGATTCTTCTTGGGTGTGTTCACTGAACTCCATGTCAGCTGCCTGGGCAGTCCTCATGGTGTGCCCCATTCTTGGGTTTGTGCATGAACGAACAACGGGCGGTGAATGGTCTTTGTGGCTTTGACCCCCCCGCAGGGCTGAGTCTAATAGGAGTATCAGCATCTCTATATAGCCAACTTTTTACCACTCTTTTTTGGTACCATCCTTTTTTGTTTGGTGAAAAAATGGGGAATTTGAGAAGGTTGAGTTCCTTTTAATCCTGTATTTTCTTAGCTCGAATAAAATGTCTTTAGAGAAGCTGGCAGATAAGAATTTTAAGTTGTAAGAAAATGTTGCACCTTTCACTGTCTTGTGATGTTGATAGGATTCTTTATACCTTAAAACCACCTAATTTTAAGTGTCCGTGTCATTTGGGCCTTAATTTATTCCCCCCCACTCCATTTCCCTTGTTCATTGCCTTCAACATCCCCTCCAACCATGGATGTATTTTTGGATCAATGATTTGTCTTTCTTTCTGCGTGTCAGATACACCTTCCTTTTCTGGATTTTAGTGGAATGTCTTTTAAATATGGTACCTTATTTCATTAATGTTTTGAGGGGAAGAGTCTAAACTAATGTCTTTTCTGCATGAATAAATTCTTTAGAAGCAGTTTTCAGCTTTTTGGTTTTAAGAGAGTGAAACCTCACCACCCATTTCCTCCTTCACACTGAGGGTCCAGCCGCAACATTTACATTTGTCCAGAGGTGTTTAACTAGGGATGTGTGTCTCTCTACACCTGCGTTTTCACCAATGGAGAAACTGAAGCTCTGAGGAAAACGGCTTTAGCATGAGGAGACTGAAAGCTGGGAAAGTGACCTCTGTCCCCTCTTCTGTGACGGCTTCTCTTCTTTCTCCAGCAAGCTAGCAAGGGCCATGGGGGGAACGCAGCTAACACGAGGGATTTCGTCCTGGGTTGGTCCTCACCCTGAGGAATATGTGTGAGGGGTTGGAAGGCTTTTGTATTGTTTTCTTCTAATACAGAGAATGAGATGGTTGGATGGCGTCACCGACTCAATGGACGTGAGTCTGAGCAACCTCCAGAAGATGGTGAAGGACAGGGAAGCCTGGTGCGCTGCAGTCCGTGGGGTTGCAAAGAGTCAGACCCAGCTTAGTGACTCAACAACAACAACAATCCTGTTGAATTCTTCGGTGGTATATGTTTGCCACATAGAGATGTTGATACTCTCATTAGATTAAGTCATTCTCTGTTGGTTGGTGTTTAGTTTCTTTGGCCATGCTGGGTCTTTGTTGCTGCGTGGGTTTTTCTCTGGTTGGGGTGCATGGGCATCTCATTGCAGTGGGTTCTCTGGTTGCAGAGAACAGGCTCTAGGGCACACAAGCTTCAGTAGTTGTGGTTCCAGGCTCTGGAACACAGGCTCAAGAGTTGTGGTGCGTGGGCCTAGTTGCTCCTTAGCATATGGGATCTTCCCAGGCCAGGGATCAAACCCACACCTCCTGCATTGGCAGGCAGATTTTTAACCATTGAGCCACCAGGGAACCCCTCTCTGTTGGTTCTTAAGGAACTAACATCTTTCTGTTGGGGTTCTGCCTCCCTCACCAGGGCCCTTCACGGTGAGTCTTAATTCCTATACAAACCTGAGCAGAGGAATTCAGTGAGTGATCCACGACTCTGCACTCTCGGGACTGTCTGCTGTGGAATCTGCCTTCTCCGTGGTTGTTTTGTAACCGTGATAGACCCGTCTCAGCCTAGTACATCTCAGGGTAAAACAAATCACCCGCTCAAGAGAAGGCATTTGTTCTGTTACCTCACCCTCACAAAGAAGTCAAGGGTCCAAGTATCCATCATCCTCATTGACACCTCGTCTCTCCTTTCATCACCAGACCAAATGGTAGGAGCTGTTCTACTGAATTGTGTTTTCACAGTTTTTCCTCCGAGGCTTCCCTGCTGCTGTTCTTGATCTCTCAGACGTGAGTGCCCTCCCGGCCTGCGGGGTCGGGCAAATGGCAAAACATGCTGGTCAAATGTTCAGCAGATTTAGCTGGGGTTGCCTTTTACTTTTTGGTGTCTGAGGAGTTTCAGTTAATTTTTTTTTTCTTTTTTTAACAGCTAATTTAAGTTCAGACACTGGCCAAAATAGAATGTGGTCCTGGCTGTCTGCTAAGTTTATATTCCATTGTGGGAAGTATTTCCTCAGAACATTGACTTTAGTTACCAAGTTCCTAGTATTTTATTAGTAATTGCTCTCTGAGGGAGTAAGTGTATTGTCTGCTTGCGTTCATTAGTCATTTGTCTCTATGAAAGCTTTATGGTTTGATTTTTGAAACTCATAATAGAGAAGTTACTGGTTGACTTTGGTTGTAATTCTAATTTCTCTTTTCCTAACCCGTCACCCCAAACTGAAGGGCTTACTGATGAACTCTTACTCTGAACTTGGATGTGTGATCATATATTGGGAGAAAAACGTGAAGTAACAGTGCTTCTGTTAGAGTTAGTATCTAGTTTGCTTATTTGACAAGAATATATATCTAATTTTATTTGAAAAGCCTCATTTTAAGTGAAAAACCTTACCTCGAAGTTTTCCAAACTCTTTGGAAATTTATTAAGTGCAATGCTTTCAACTTTATAGTCTTTCAGAATAATTTTCACATGTGGAAAAAGCTGCCTGTATTTTTTCTCTCCTCTGTTTCCCTAGGAAGCATCTCTTTCTGAAGAGTACATTGCTTGTTCATTATTAATCTAATTAATTGCTTAAAGTCACTATTAAGATTTGCTTGGTCACTTAATGTTTTCTTTTAGGCAGAGATTTGACTTTTGAGTAGTCACTTCAAGAATTCTGTCATCTCAGGTATTTTCTAAATAGAACTCCAGAAACTGCCAATAATTTGGGAGACAATTTGAAAAATCCCAGATTCAAGGACTAAGAAGCATTAGAAAGGCTAAGGTGGTCACACGTGCAGAAAGACATCTCATTTTCTGTGCCAACTAACAAGCAGTCAAGATGCCAGAGCTAGGCAGTAAGCCTTGATGTTTCTTATTTATTTAACTGTTGGGTTGGCAGACAGAGCCTGTGTGTAGGCATACGGCTTCTTAATAAGTTCTCCCTGCTATGAGGAGGGTTTTTCCTTAACATTTAATCTTGGGAAGTTTTTTAGCTTCCCTGGTGGCCCTGGTAGCTTACCAGATGGTAAAAGCATCTGCAATGTGGGAGCCCCAGGTTCGATCTCTGGGTCGGGAATATCCCCTGAAGAAGGAAATGGCAGCCCATTCCAGTACTCTTGCCTGGAAAATTTCATGGATGGAGGAGCCTGGTAGGCTACAGTCCATGGGGTCACAAAGAGTCAGACATGGCTGAGCGACTTCACTTTCACTTTTTTTTATCTGTAGGAATCATGGAAGTCTCAAATAAAATCAGTTTCTCAAAGCAGTTGAGAAAATAAAACTGTATCTATAACCCTTGGGAGGACAAGAGCAGGGCCGTGTCAGAAAGGAGCCACAGATCAGGATGCCAGGCTGACAGAGCCTCCAACCGTTGGAGTGCGGCATTTCCTGTGACCTGTTGCTTGGATTATGTAACAGGCTGGTTACTGAAATGACTGCATGTTCCAATTTTGTGAATTGTGAGATTTTTTTTGTGAGTTTTTTTCATGTTTGAGGGCTTTGCACAAATGTAGTAATGCTAACCATGAAAACGAGATTCTTGTTTTTTTTTTTTACTTTGGAATATTATTTGAAATATAATATAAAATACCTCATGAGATTACTGGTTAAATGGTGGATAGACATTCGTGACTATCTTTTGTTCTCACTTGAGAATACTCAGGAGAGCACTATTCTAGTGGAACTCCACTAGAAAGCTTTCTCTACCAGAATGCGACGTGAGATAGATCTGTTTTGGTCAAGTGATTCAATTGTTGTGCCGTGAAAATAAACTCATTGTGAGCATTGTGAGGCTGCCTTCACCCAGAAGTTCCCAAATTGTCTGTCTTCATGGTGCCTCAAGTGTCTTTTTAATTAATGTTTTCATTAATGTTTTGTTTTCAAAAGAAATGCCTAGCAGTTTTGTTTATTTAGTGGATAAGTACAAACAACCTAGTAAGTATTTATATCCTAACAACTTAGTTGCCATTTAAGAAAGTAATACATATAAATTAGAAAAAACATATATATTTTTCTCTTTATAAAATTTTTAAATTTATTCTTTCTTAAATACCCACCATCATTCACTAGTGGGATGTACCACCTATTGGGCACTACACCTTGCAATTAAATGGACACTGCTACCCTTGTTTTTTATGCCCACTGATTTTCAGATATACTTGTTATCAAAGCAAAGCAAGTGTTAAAACAAACAGCCAATTTCACAAAGAGGGAATGTCATCAAAAGGAATACAGTACAATCTGCGAATTAACTTGAACTAGTCACTTCTACAGTGTCCAACATCTTACTGTGTTTTCTTTGAAAAACTGAAATGCCCCTCCATCCTCCTGTGAATTCACTCTGGCTCACCAGGGCACCTTGGACATACTGTGGGAAACCTAGTTTTAACCTGTGTTTGTTCTCTAGCACTAAGTTGGAGTTGCCCGAAAGAGCCTATGGGTTTAACTGCATCATCCAAAAGTTGCTTTGCATTGTGTTTGTTGTCCATTTTTGGTGAGCAAAAAAAGCATTCCTAGACTTTTCCTCCTAGAAATTCTGATTCAGTATGTTTGGGATGAGTGGGTAGAACCCAAGTATCTGTATTTTCAGCAAGCTTGTCTGGCGATACTAATGCACATGAAATCTGGTAACCACAGAAGTCTATTACAAACCCCTGAAGTTCAGGGACCGTGTTGCTTTTCACTTAAACCCCCTTCTTATGCCTGCAATACAGCATAATGTACCTTTGACAAAAGTTCATGGAATATATTGAACTTATTTATTGTCCGCTACTTCAGTTCTCTCTTCAGTTCTCCTTCCCAACTTCTTTTGTTCCATCCCTCCAAAGCAGGGGAGAAGGAGAGGAAAGATTGGGTCTAAGAGTTTTGTGAGTTTCCAAGACTCCTGACCGCAGCTTTCCTTGTCTCCCCTGCCAGTTCCTCACTCTCCCACACACACCCCTTCATCTTGTTGAATCAGTCACCTGTATCCTCTGAGATACACACCTGATGCACTTGTCTCTAGCCTTCCTTCCTTCCCTGGTAGCTCAGATGGTAAAGAATCTGCCCGCCAATGCAGGAGACCTAGGATCCATCCCTGGGGCAGGACATGGCAACCCACTCCAGTACTCGTGCCTAGAGAATCCCATGGACAGGGGAACCTGGTGGGCTACAGTCCATGGGGTCACAAACAGTCAGACATGACTGAGCAACTAACATTTCCTTACTTCTGTCCCACACCAAGAGATGTACATTTCCTAAAGTGGGGAAAACTCTTGAGTTTGGGAGAAAATTGAAAAATATTATATCTGTTGGGCTGGAAGAGAACTAACTAGATTATAATTTGGAAGCAAAAGGGCTTCTGTTTCAGAATTGAGGAAACACGGGGGAGAGACGTGAGGTACCCGAGGATACTCAGGGAGTGAAAAGCCACACATGGGAAGGGCATCTCCGTCTCTATACCAGGCCCACCTCATTTCCAGGGTGCTGCAGGAGTGTCTGAGTTTTCCAAGTCCCATCGGTAATTCTGAGAACTGGGCTTGGCAGCTTGTTTTGCTCAGACAGTTATCATGTTTAATATGTTAGACAATACCTTGTGATTTATTTATTTCAGTACTTACAAACTGAGTTTCCTTTTAAATGTTTGAATTTTGCTTTCATATGAGTTTTACAGACTGTGGAGTATGGACAACTTAGAGTCAATTTTTGTGTTTTAATGGGAAGAAGGCAGAAACTTGAACAGAAGAAACTATCCGCACTGTCAGAAAAAGAGGTCTTTGTCTTTTCTGGATGCTTAATTTATAAATTATACCCTAGCAGCCTCTGAATATGGGCTTCCCTGGTGGCTTAGCTGGTAAAGAATCTGCCCACAATACGGGAGACCTGGGTTCGATCCCTGGGTTGGGAAGATCCCCTGGAGAAGGGAACGGCTACCCACTCCCATATTCTGGCCTGGAGAATTCCATGGACTGTAAAGTCCATGGGGTCACAAAGAGTCAGACACAACTCAGAGACTTTCACCTCACCTCACTTCACTTGAGCATCTGAATATGGTTTGTTGACCAGCTGAGTGTTTTCCTGCTCAGAGGCTCTTTCTCCTTTGGATTCTTAGCTGAGGTCTGAATAGTCAGGCTTTGAGGGCCTGACTTCTGGACAGTTGAGACATGGCTATACTGGACATTTTTATGTACCGAGTGATTAGATAAGACTGTCAAGGATTGCCCAAGGAAGATCAGTGATTTTACTGTTTCTCTTGATTACATTTCTGGTATATTTTAGAAGCGATAAGACCAACTCGTGTGTAATGGAAAACCTGGCACTGTGAAACTCATGAAAAACAGTCTTCAGACTTCTCATTTCCAGGGTTACTTCATTCAAATGTTAATCACTCATTCCTTGCGTGCCTGCATGCTTCGCTCTCTTACTCAGCAGCATCTAAATCTCTCTGAGAGGTCGTCTTCTGAGTGCTTCTCACCTCCTGTGAGATGATGCCAGCTAGGGCTTCCCTGGTGGCTCAGATGGTAAAGAATCTGCCTGCAATGCGGGAGACCTGGGTTCAGTCCCTGGGTTGGGAAGATCCCCTGGAGAAGGGCATGGCAGCCCACTCCATTGTTCTTGCCTGGAGAATCCCATGGACAGAGGAATCTGGCGCCCTACAGTCCATGGGGTCAAAAAGAGTTGGACACCACTGGGCGTCTAATGCACAGACGCAGATTATCTTAAGCTGGCCTGTGAGTCCTGGAAGCCCAGCCTTCTCTCTTGGGAAGTAATCTTACAGCTGTGCATCTTTTCAATTCAATTTCAAATGCCTTTAAATGTTGACGTTATAATGATAGTGAAGGAAAAGCAGTGTATAATTTGGATGTCATATGAAGTTGCTTGTAATTTATTATAATGCTCATGGCCTGTTCCTTCAGCCCAGAATAGCTGGAGAATTGAGAATGCCATTAAAAAAAGGTGATGAAGGAATGTTTCACCTTTATTATCTAATATAATTAAGAATAAATTTAGCTTAAATTCACAAATCCAGATTGCTATTAATTAATACCATGACTGGTAATTTAAACCTACCTTTCCTTCAGGCTATCCTTGCCCAGAGGTGCTTTTTAAGGGAAAAATAATGTTATTTGATTTTGAGTTTCTTTTCTGGTTTTTTTGTTGTCTGGAATCTCCTCTAAGGTAAGAGAGACAATTTCAGAGAGAAGGAATGCCATAGATTGTCCTGATGCCATCCTGAACGGCCAGGACTGCTCGGCATGCCTCTCGTTACTGAGACATCATCCATCACGATAGAAAGAGTGTGCAGATTCCAGACGGCAGAAATCCGTCCGCTCGCTGCAGTCGAGTTGCTTCGGGCACTGACGTGGCTTCAACTGCATTTGACCTGGTGCTTCGGATTCAAGCCAGTAGGTGACTCATTATTTCAAATGTTTGGTTTGTGTTCTTACAGTTGAAGCCGTCTGCAAGGAAAATAGAAAAGCCCATTGTAAAAATAAGGTCTGTCTCCAGGAAGGAGAATCCCTGCGTGCTGACCAGGGTGGGGTGTCCACATGGGGCTCATCTGACGTGTTGCTTTCCCTTAGATCCTGCTTTGAAGTGGTCCTGGCAGCTGTCCATCCGTGAGGTGCTGGCGGTACTGCCGGCTATGCTTACGTTCTTTTTTAAAAATATTTTTATTCCTTTATTTTTATTTTTGGCTGTGCTGAGTCTTTGTTGCTGCACACAGGCTTTTTCCTAGTTGCAGTACACGGGCTTCTCTAGTTGTGGCTCCCAGGCTCTAGGTGCGAACGTCAGTAATTGTGGCACAACGGGCTTAGTTGCCGGGTGGCACATGGACTCTTCCTGGACCGGGCATCAGACTCTTGTCCCCTGAAGCCGCAAGCAGATTCTTAACCATTGGACCACCAGTGAAGTGCTGTGGTTACCTTCCTGATTGTGAGTTCAGAATGTGCTGGGTCCAAAGGTGGCTGTCTGGTGACTGAGAAAGAGCCATTCACTCTGAGGATGGGCCGACCAGGTACCTGTGATCAGGCTCCACTCTAAGGAGGAACACAGTGCTCATTCCAGTTCCAAAGGTTAACCTCATCAGATGGTTTCTCTCTGCACTTTGGGATGCGATGTGCAATTATGTTCTTTCTTTGGTTATTGGAGGCTGTCCATCTTCTATAGGTGATTTAGTAATTGTGGAATGTTAGAATCAAACTAAGACGTTTGTAAAATGTGGCTTTAAAAATCATCTTCAACCCTTGCATTTTCTTTTTAAATAAAACATTCTGCTAACTTATAAACTTGTCTCTTTTGTCTTGTCTTGGTTTTTAACTGTCCCAGGGGAACACTAAAGAGAAATGATCAAATCTCTCCCCAAACAGTGTGGTATAGGAGCCCTTGAAGATTTGTAGCACTGTGGCTATGAACTCACTATTGCATCCCATTGTAGACGTACAGCCTTTATTACTTTGTTACAGTATTTTGATTAATTTATTAGATGGTGACTGTATGTCAGATGCTTGTTTTGAGAGCCTTCAGCTGGTCAAATAATAGCTTCTATCTATTGGGTATATGCCAGGAGCTTCATTTAATCCTCACAGATATACTAGACAGCATAAATTATAGGTACAGTAAATGGCTTCTTCTCAGAGAGGTTAATTATGCCCAAGGCCACATGCTAGTAAGTAAGAGCTGTAAGAGTTGACATTTCACCCATGCTGATGTGACTGGGAGTGTGTCTCAACCAAAAGCCCTATTGCCTCTGCCCGTAAAGAAGAGGGGGCAGAGCTGCCACGCTACCTCGTGTTGACCTTCCACCAGCCTCTGTCCTTCTCTCCTTGCAGAGGAGCAGGATAGCATAATGGTTAAGAGCAAGGACAGTGCCCGAGTCTCACACTCTCTAGCTCTTAAATCTTGGGCAAGCTCCTTAGCCTTTTTATGTCTTCCTTTCTCCATCAGTGGCTAAGACCGTGCCTGTGGTTCTGAGCCTCAAATAAATTAGTATCTATAAAGTGTTAACAGCTCATAGTAAGCAGTATGAGAGTATTTGCTATTCTTGTATATTATCCTGAGGTTCGGTTAGAATGAGAGATCATTTCCATCTCTCTTTGCTTGCCTCATCAAACATGGGGCCTTGGGTCAGTTCATGAGACTGCTTCAGAGCAGGGAGGGTCGTGAATGGCCAGCTGCTGACGGACGCCCCCTCGACGGCAGTCCAGCCTTGACCTCCTGGACCATGCTCCCACGTTCTTCCACTCATCCTTGGTCTGTCTGGTCTCTGGCTTGGTTGCCTGTTCTCCCCAGATGTGTGCGTCCTCCACGTCTACCACGCGTGCTATCAGTACATCACGGCCCATCAAACACCGCGTGTCCCAGTGTGTCATCTGGACGTTTTAGCTCGTGTGCACACCATGGTGTGTCATAAACTGTGACCTCCTTGAGGTGAGGACCAAGTCTGTGAGAACCTTATAGAGTGACTTTTTTTAACATTTGATCATGGAAGCGCTGTTGTTATGGGACCTCGGGGTAAAGTCGCCTGGGGGAGGCAGTGGCCTTGGAGTCCCCGGGCCCGTCTTCCTCAACTGTGACGCTGCATTACCAGGGTCCTAGGGGCCTGGGCTCTTGACTTCAGCTCTTCCCCCTTCCTTATTCAGGGAACCTGAGATCTTATTACCCACCCTGTTCAGGGCAGTGAAAGAGTTCTCGTCTGATTTCCACTAGGAAGGGAAGTGAGTCAGGCATTCCTGCTGCAGAAGCTGTTTCTGGGAAAGGACTCCCTGGGAGGAGCGGTGGCCCAGCTCCCTGGGCAGCTCCTTCAGCCCCACGTAACTGCCAGAGGCTGGTGGGGACCTGGCACTACTGAGGAATGCCCCTCCCAGCCAGAAACCTTCAGTGACGGAAGATTATGCCGCAAATGTCAAAACCAGCTGTGGAAGCCTGGTTGTGTTGGTGTTTGTTTTATTTTTAATTGTGGTAAACAAACAAACAAACAAACATGTAACATAAAATTAACCATCTTAACATTTTTTAAGTGGCATCACATCCATCCATTTTCTTTTGGTTCAATAATCATCACCTTGGACTGCCAGTCCATTCTGAAAGAGATCAGCCCTGGGTGTTCTTTGGAAGGAATGATGCTAAAGCTGAAACTCCAGTACTTTGGCCACCTCATGCGAAGAGTTGACTCATTGGAAAAGACTCTGATGCTGGGAGGGATTGGGGGCAGGAGGAGAAGGGGACAACGGAGGATGAGATGGCTGGATGGCATCACTGACTCGATGGACGTGAGTCTGGGTGAACTCCAGGAGTTGGTGATGGACAGGCCTGGCATGCTGCGATTCATGGGGTCGCAAAGAATTGGACATGACTGAGCGACTGAACTAAACTGAATCATCACCACCAATCTCCAGAACTCATTCATCTTGTGAAACAGATACTCTGTACCCTTAAATGGGAGCCCTCCCCCCATTCCTTGTCTCCCCAGCCCACGCCAGCCACCCTTCTGCTTTCTGTCTCTGTGATTGGACTACTCTAGAGACCTTGTATAAGAAGAATCTTATGGTGTCCCTTTGTGACTTGCTTATTTCGTTTAATAATGTCCTCATCAGTTGAGTTCATTCGCTCAGTTGTGTCCAACTCTTTGCGACCCCATGAACTGCATGCAGCATGCCAGGCTTCCCTGTCCATCACCAACTCCTGGAACTTACTTTGGCCAAAGTATTGGAGTTTTAGCTTCAGCATCAGTCCTCCAATGAATATTCAGTACTGATTTCTTTTAGGATTGACTGGTTGGATCTTCTTGCAGTCCAAGGGACTCTCAAGACTCCTCTCCAACACTACAGTTCAAAAGCATCAATTCTTCGGTGTTCAGCTTTCTTTATAGTCCAACTATCACATCTATACATGACTACTGGAAAAACCACAGCATTGACTAGACAGACCTTTGTTGGCAAAGTAATGTCTCTGCTTTTTAATATGCTGTCTAGGTTGGTCATAGTTTTTCTTCCAAGGAACAAGCGTCTTTTAATTTCATGGCTGCAATCACCATCTGCAGTGATTTTGGAGCCCCAAAAAATAGTCTATCGCTGTTTCCATTGTTTCCCCGTCTATCTGCCATGAAATGATGGGACCAGATGCCATGATCTTAGTTTTCCGAATGTTGAGCTTTAAGCCAACTTTCTCACTCTCCTCTTTCACTTTCATCAAGAGGCTCTTTAGTTCTTCGCTTTGTGCCATAAGGGTAGTGTCATCTACATATCTGAGGTTATTGATATTTCTCCTGGCAATCTTGATTCCAGCTTATGCTTCATCCAGCCCAACATTTCTCATGATGTACTCTGCATATAAGTTAAATAAGCAGGGTGACAATATACAGCCTTGATGTACTCCTTTCCTGATTTGGAACCAGTCTGTTGTTCCTCCAGTTCTAACTAATGCTTCTTGACCTGCATACATCTTTCGCAGGCAGGTCAGATGGTCTGGTATTCCTATCTCTTTAAGAATTTTCCACAGTTTGTTGTGATCCACACAGTCAGAGGCTTTGGCATAGTCAATAAAGCAGAAGTAGATGTTTTTCCGGTATTCTCTTGCTTTTTTGATGATCCAACGGATGTTGGCAATTTGATCTCTGGTTCCTCTGGCTTTTCTAAATCCAGCTTGAACATCTGGAAGTTCACGGTTCACGTCCCCGTAGTTCATCCATATTGTAGCATATGTCAGAATTTCCTTCCTTTTTAAGGCTGAACAATATTCCATTGTGTGTATTGTGTGTATGAACCACATTTTATTTGTTCATTCATCTTTCAGTGGACTGCTGGGTTGCCTGCACATTTTGGCTATCGCAGTGAATCTTGCTGTGAATATTGGTTCTTGTTCTGATGGAACAGCAAGGACCCAGGAGTAGATTCTGTTTTGACTGATTGTGTAAAGGAACCTCTGTTTATACAGCTTCGAATCTTTTTTGAAATTCAGAAAGAATAGCCACCCAGTTGTCTGGAGTAATCCGGCTAAGTGTGTGTTTCTGTGTACTTGGATTTTTCATTAAGTTGAGGATTTAATGTAGATGAAATTAGAAAGGAAGAAGTGAAAGATGTTAAAAAAGAGAGGGCGGAGTCTCTTGGCCACACAACTGTGAAACTTTGTTAGAGAAAAAGGGGGAAAAGAGTCACTCCCCCCACAGAGCAGAGAATCATGCTGTTTACCTGGAGAACTATAAACCACCCAGGAGATAAACCCAGGTTAGCTCTTCCTTTACAGAATTATCAGTGTGTCTTCAGTGAGAGGAATCCCCTCCACACAGCTGGCTGCAGCTTGCAGAGGCTTCCTTCTGCCGCATGAGGCATTCATCCTCTCTCTGCTTGCTGGAGGTACCCCCCATCCTTCTTGAACTACTGGGCCCGAATGCCTCACCGTCTCTGGTTCTTCTGGTTTCTTCCAGAGTTCCCTGGCTGGAATGCTACCACCGCAATGGCATCTTCCCTTTGGCCTCTAACTATAGGTCTGTGAAGTGAAGTCGCTCAGTCCTGTCCGACTCTTTGTGACCCCATGGACTGTAGACTACCAGGCTCCTCTGTCCATGGGATTATCTAGGCAAGAATACTGGAGTGGGTTGCCATTTCCTTCTCCAAGAAATCTTCCTTATCTCTCATTGCTATTCTTTGAAATTTTGCATTCAGTTGGGTATATTTTTCCCTTTCTCCTTTGCCTTTGGCTTCTCTTCTTTTCTCAGCTATTTGTAAGGCCTCAGACAACCACTCTCCCTTCTTGGATTTCTTTTTCTTGGGGATGGTTTTGGTCACCACCTCCTATACAATGTTAGGAACCTCCATCCATAGTTCTTGAGGCACTCTGTCTACCAGATCTAATCCCTTGAATCTATTCGTCACCTCCACTATTTGTTCCTTTATATCCTCACAAGACCAAGTCTTCACTACCTTATATGCCCTTCACTTACCTTCCAAAGGACTTGGTTTTAACAATGCCAATTATTCCAAAAGAATGTCTGTTTGACATTTGTCAGAAAGAGCTCTGTATAGGTGGGAGGGTGGAGATGATGATGGGATGGATTATAGGGCCAAAAGGATTTGCAGGCATTTTCTTTGCATTGGTCTCAGAATTTCCGTTGAATTGCAAGTTGTTATCCTGTGTTTCTATCCCAGCTCTTCAGCTCTGCCTTTCCCAGATGATTTCATTGAAAAGCAATGACGAATTATGACTTGTCTTTTCTGCTGGAGCCTTAACAGACAGTTTTTTCCCAACTGTAAACATTTTAGTAAGTCTTTTGTTTAGTGAGTCATTAATTTGATGAGGAAAATGTCCTAATAAAGATAAAGAAACTGTAAACTGTTTCAAAAGCTGCAGAGGGAAAAATGTTCAGGCCCTTGTAGGTCAACTGCTTCCTCTTGTTCCTTGCATTTTGTCTGTTGCTTGGTCATGGGAACAGACAGAGTTTTGGGGTTTATGTCCTCATCTGAATTCCCTTCTGTGAAGAACTTGGACATACATACCAAGTGTGGATGTCTGACTTCTGCAGAGTCTCTTTATGGACAGGGGCTGTATATGAGGTGGTTGTTTTGAAAAATTGTTATTTAGTTGCTGAGTTGTGTCTGACTGTTTGTGATCCCATGGACTGTAGCCTGCAAAGCTCTGTTCATGGAATTTCCCATGCAAGAATACTGGAGTGGATTGCCATTTCCTTTTCAAGGGGATCTTCCCGACCCAGGGATTGAACCCATGTCACTGGCTTTGGCAGGCAGATTCTTACTGCTGAGCCAGCAGGGAATCCCCTTTATGAAAAACAGTCAATGAGATTTACCCCTTCCACCACAAACTAGCACATTAAATGTGTCACCAGGTTGGCATCAAGACATAATTGTTTCGGAGAAGGCAATGGCAACCCACTCCAGTACTCTTGCCTGGAAAATCCCATGGACAGAGGAGCCTGGTAGTCTGCAGTCCATGGGGTCGCAAAGAGTCAGACACGACTGAGCGACTTCACTTTCACTTTTCACTTTCATGCATTGGAGAAGGAAATGGCAACCCACTCCAGTGTTCTTGTCTGGAGAATCCCAGGGACGGGGGAGCCTGGTGGGCTGCCATCTCTGGGGTCACACAGAATCGGACACGACTGAAGCGACTTAGCAGCAGCAGCAGTACTCAGAAGTGTCATTAACTCCCAGGAATAGAGGGTCAGAGATCCTAAAATAGATCAAAGGCTAAAGAGACTAGGAAGCCTTCTTAGCTATAAACCTGAGATAGCATAAGGCAGAATCTGCATTCTTCATTTGTACGAAATTTTTATGGGATTATTATGACCTTACCTTCTTCGTAATTTTGGTAATACTCAGTGTTCCAGCATGCTATGCTATGCTATGCTTAGTCACTTCAGTCGTGTCCGACTCTGTGCGACCCCAGAGACGGCAGCCCACCAGGCTCCCCCGTCCCTGGGAATTTCCAGGCAAAAACACTGGAGTGGGTTGCCATTTCCTTCTCCAATGCATGAAAGTGAAAAGTGAAAGTGAAGTCGCTCAGTTGTGTCCAACTCCTAGCGACCCCATGGACTGCAGCCCACCAGGCTCCCCCATCCATGGGATTGTCCAGGCAAGAGTACTGAAATGGGGTGCCATTGCCTTCTCCGATGTTCCAGCATGGATATAGCTATTTCTTGGTTTTATTTGAATGTTTAGTGAAGTGTAAACTTATTTCATGTATTTTTTTTTTACAGAAATATATTGATCTTTATTAAATCCAAGGGTAGGCTTTATAGATGTTTAAAAAGCAACTGTCCAGCAATGCTTCATTTAAATGTCAGGAGGCAGTTGTCTGTTTCTGTGACACTCAGTCTTTGAGGAGGGAGACCCAGTTGAAGACTGGAAAAGAAAAAATAACACACTCGAAGCTTTCTTTGATAGAAACTTTGCTTGCAGTATTTATTAGTTGTAAAAATGTATGAAGTGAGAAGGGAAAAATGAACCCTATATAGTCAGTAAAAATGAAAACCAAGAGGCACAGTAAACTGAGGGGCTAAGTACATTAGAAAGAACTTGGATTTTGTTTTACTTGTATTATCAGTTAATACCTTTATGTAAGTTCATATTTGCTCTCTTGCCAGGTACTTGTCAAAAGGAAACATGATGATCCAAAAATAACCTTTCATTATAGCATACTTTTAAAAGTATTGCTCAATGTTTTGTTATCATTGACTGGGACTTCCTGGACTATCCTTCTTCCCCCTGCCAAAAAAAAATGTGGTACTAGGTATAATACCGCCATCTGTGTGAAGTTTGTGCGTTTGTATTAGGTTGGTGCAAATGTAATTGTGGTTTCAGATGTTGAATTTTAAATTTTAAATCAATTTAAATTCAGCCTTCTAAATCAATTCAGCCTTATAAATAGGCTGAAACACATATTTTTAAATCAAAATAAGAACGATTACAATCAACACATTTTTGCCAACAAGAAATAAGTTTGTTCATTCCTATAGCTTAAAAATTCATGTTTCGGATTCAGGGAAATTTTGGAAAGCATCTTCTGCTTCCTACTGGCTGCAGAAGAGTTTTTCCTTCAAAAAGTTCTCGAGATGCTTGAAGAAGTAGTAGTCGGTTGGCAAGAGGTCAGGTGAATATGGCGGGTGAGACAAAACTTCATAGCTCAGTTTGTTCAATTTTTGAAGCATCGGTTGTGTGACATGTGGTTAGGGGTTGTTGTGGAGAAAAATCGGCCCCTTTCTGTTGACCACTGCTGGTTGCAGGCGTTGCAGTTTTCTGTGAAAGAGTGAGTAAAAGTTGCTCAGTTGTGTCCACTCTTTGCGACCCCGTGGACTGTAGCCCACCAGACTTCTCTGTCCATAGAATTCCCCAGGCAAGAATACTGGAGTGGGTATAGCCATTCCCTTCTCCATGCATCTCATCAATGTGCTAAGCATACTTCTCAGATATAATGGTTTCACTGGGATTCAGAAAGCTTTCATGGATCAGACCAGCAGCAGATGACCAAACAGTGACCATGACCTTTTTGGTGCAAGTTTGGCTTTGAGAGGTGCTTTGGAGTTTCTTGGTTCAACCACTGAGCTGGTTATTGTATAAAATCCCATTTTTGTCACATGTCATAATCCAATCAAGAAATGGTTTGCTGTTGTTGCATCTAGTAAGAATACGACACTTCAAAACGATTTTTTTGATTTTTGGTCAGCTCATGAGGCACCCACTTATCAAACGTTTTCACCTTTCTAATTTGCTTCAAAGGCTGAATGACCATGATAGTCAACACTGAGTTTTTTGGCAACTTCTTGTGTGGTTGTAAGAGAACCAGCTTCGATGATGGCTCTCAGTTGGTTGTTGTCTACTTCTGATGGCCGGCCATTGCACTCATCTTCAAGGTGCTCGTCTCCTTTGCAAAGCTTCCTGAACCACCACCGCACCGTACGTTCATTAGCAGTTCCTGGGCCAAATGTGTTGTTGATGTTGCAAGTTGTCTCTGCTGCTTTACAATCCATTTTGAACTCCAATAAGAAAATCGCTCAAATTTGCTTTTTGCCTAGCATCATTTCCATAGTCTAAAATACATATAAAATAAGTAGCAAATTATAAGTCATTAGCAAAAAACATAAAGCAAGCAATGAGCTTTAAAATGATGTATAACCTAACCATATTTATTTCAGAATATATTCCAATATTAAATGGCAAATTTCAACAACGCAGAACTGCAGATTACTTTTGCACCAGCCTAATATAATGCTGCCAGAGCATTTCATAGCAGACATGACAAGCCAAATTTGATAACTGTATAAATATATTTTGGTTAGCTGTCTTTCTAACTACATAGAATTATGAAATGCTCTTTGTGAGGTGTGATCTTGCAAACTACACAGGTTATATTCTGCCGTGACACCCTGCAGGGGCTGGGTTTAATTCTGGACCCTTTTAACCTCTCATGATTGTCAAATAAACACGTCTTTGGTATGACGGGGGCTACACAGATGGCCAGGATTCCTGCATCCATTCAGCTGACAACTTTGTGTGCCGCTCCAGGCTGGGTGTCAGCTGGGGCCTTGGGCATGTGAGGTGAGCTTGGAGAAGACAGGCAGGAACCAGCAGGTGTGCGACCGCCGAGTCTGCACAGGCTGGGCAGAGTGTGCCACGGAGGTCTCTGCTCAGCACTCACCACTCCCTGCAGTAAAGGAGGGCCTGGGAGGCAGGTCAGGACTAGGTACCAGCTGAGCTGCGCCTTGACTGCTGAAGTCCAAATCTAAAGCTGTTTTTCACTATAGCCTTTGAACCGCACTGCCCATATGAATTAGATCACTTGATCATTTTTTAGGAAAACCTTTCTTACACTCCCACTTTGTATGCATATGGAAACAGTGCAATGGAAAGCATGGTCAGGACCACTCAAGCCTGACTTCGCATCCTCAGATCAGATCAGTCGCTCAGTCGTGTACGACTCGTTGCGACCCCATGAATCGCAGCACACCAGGCCTCCCTGTCCATCACCAACTCCCGGAGTTCACTGAGACTCACGTCCATTGAGTCAGTGATGCCATCCAGACATCTCATCCTCTGTCATCCCCTTCTCCTTTTGTCCCCAATACCTCCCAGCATCAGAGTCTTTTCCATTGAGTCAACTCTTCGCATGAGGTGGCCAAAGTACTGGAGTTTCAGCTTTAGCATCATTCCTTCCAAAGAAATCCCAGGGCTGATCTCCTTCAGGATGGACTGGTTGGATCTCCTTGTAGTCCAAGGGACTCTCAAGAGTCTTCTCCAACACCACAGTTCAAAAGCATCAATTCTTCGGCACTCAGCCTTCTTCACAGTCCAACTCTCACATCCATACATGACCACAGGAAAAACCATAGTCTTTACTAGACGGACCTTTGTTGGCAAAGTAATGTCTCTGCTTTTCAATATGCTATCTAGGTTGGTCATAACTTTCCTTCCAAGGAGTAAGCGTCTTTTAATTTCATGGTTGCAGTCACCATCTGTAGTGACCATTCAGGTATGACCTAAATCAAATCCCTTATGATTATACAGTGGAAGTGAGAAATAGATTTAAGGGCCTAGATCTGATAGATAGAGTGCCTGATGAACTATGGAATGAGGTTCGTGACATTGTACAGGAGACAGGGATCAAGACCATCCCCATGGAAAAGAAATGCAAAAAAGCAAAATGGCTGTCTGGGGAGGCCTTACAAATAGCTGTGAAAAGAAGAGAAGCGAAAAGCAAAGAAGAAAAGGAAAGATATAAACATCTGACTGCAGAGTTCCAAAGAATAGCAAGAAGAGATAAGAAAGCCTTCTTTAGCGATCAATGCAAAGAAATAGAGGAAAACAACAGAATGGGAAAGACTAGGGATCTCTTCAAGAAAATCAGAGATACCAAAGGAACATTTCATGCAAAGATGGGCTCGATAAAGGACAGAAATGGTATGGACCTAACAGAAGCAGAAGATATTAAGAAGAGATGGCAAGAATACACAGAAGAACTGTACAGAAAAGATCTTCACAACCCAGATAATCACGATGGTGTGATCACTGACCTAGAGCCAGACATCCTGGACTGTGAAGTCAAGTGGGCCTTAGAAAGCATCACTACAAGCAAAGCTAGTGGAGGTGATGGAATTCCAGTTGAGCTATTCCAAATCCTGAAAGATGATGCTGTGAAAGTGCCGCACTCAATGTGCCAGCAAATCTGGAAAACTCAGCAGTGACCATAGGACTGGAAAAGGTCAGTTTTCATTCCAATCCCAGAGAAAGGCAATGTCAAAGAATGCTCAAACTACCGCACAATTGCACTCATCTCACACGCTAGTAAAGTAATGCTCAAAATTCTCCAAGCCAGACTTCGAATCCTGGTTGCCACCTAATAGCCACTTGACCTTTCTGGACTAAAGATGAAAAGGGATACTGAAATATGTGGTGTGTGTTGGTTCAGGGCATGAAATGAGGTGGCTGACACAATGATCATTATTAGTCCCTCCTCTTCCCTTAGAGCACCAAAGTTGAATACCTTAAAAAAGGTTCTGTATTTTGAAAGGTGCCTGATGATAACGAGAGTGACTCACCTTGGGCCCCTTTTATTGTTTCTGGACTAAGTGCTTTCTTTACATTTCCCCATCTAATTCAGTAATTCAGAATTAGGGGCTGTTTCATCCCCACTTTACAAATGAGAAAAGTGAGGTGAGAGCAGTTCCATAACTTGAATTAACTCGGCCAGTCTGGCTCCAGAGCTCTTAACTGTCAGAACGGAGCTTCCGAAGAGGACAATGAGGCACTGATAACAGCACCTCATCCTTTAAGGAACACTTCTCTGTACCTTTTTATGTTTGTTCCTCATAAGGAAAAATAGGAGAGGGCTAGAAATGGGGTTAGAAGACTGATGGCTTACTCAGTGTGACTGAATCCGTCCGTGGCTGAATTGGTGCAAGAACGCTTCCTGCTTGATAATCTTGTGTTTACAGGATGAAGGTAGATCAGTGCAGAAATCCTTTTAATAAGTGAATGCTGTTAAATGTTTCAAATACGGAACAGACTCAGGGAGGTTGCATACATTGTTCAAAGTGTCACATGTCACTGTCGCCTTGTCAGTGGCCGGCATAATTAGAAAGGGCCCGTCAGCCTCAGAACCACACCGCTTCTGAGCAACCCAAGTGGAAGGGCTGGGAAGGACCGATGCAATCTGTCTTCTGGTCCCCTGGCTAGGGTGCCTCCTCAGGCCGCCTCTTGGATTCCGAAGCTGTCATGGAGGAGCAGCCCTGGAGCAGGTTGCTGTGAGCACTTGCTGTGAGCCCCGGTTGCCTCCTGCTGCAACCAGAAGGGAGATGATAAGGGGCCTGTGTCGTGAGGATGGTACGGGCCGCCTTCTTCCCATGCTAATCACGCTTTCTGCAAATTGAAGGCTCAGCGCAATTTTAAAGAAAGCAAGAGAGACAAGAAACCAAATAAGGTTGGGCCAGGAGCCTTTTGGGATTATGTGGTGTTCTACCCTGTAGCTGGAGATCCAGTTTCAGATGCCTGTGATTATGGCCTTTGCAAACAGTTGTCAGAGAAACTCGTAAGACTTGCAAAGGCTGCGGAAGAGCAGATGTGGCATTAAATTTCAAGCACAGTTACTCATAATAGCTTACATGTGGACCCGGAGTGTTCAGGATTCAGGCCTGAGTCCCTGTGACCAGGAGGTGCGGGATGTTGAGCAGAGGTGTCAGCATTTTCTGGTGGTCTTTTCCTGTTATGTCTCTTATTCCCGGCCCACAGACCCTTACCAGTGGGAGAACTCTTCCATAACAGCTAGCTCACAGCGCCTAACACTGTCATCCCTTTGTCCTGTTTAATAAGAAGACTCGACGTGACTGCTTTGCCAACAGGCATCAACAATGTCAGCAGATAGACTGTGGAAAGTGTGAGTCTCTGTGTGCTCAGTCATGTCCAACTCTGCAACCCCAAGGACTATAGCCCACTAGGCTTCTCTGCCCATGGAATTTCCCAGGCAAGGATACTGGAGTGGGGAGCCATTTCCTACTCCAGGGGATCTTCCCAAGCCAGGGATCAAACCTGAGGATTGGCAGGTGGATTCCTTACCACTAGTGCCACCTGAGTCTCTATCAGTTCAGTTCAGTCGCTCAGTCGTGTCCGACTCTTTGCGACCCCATGGACTGCAGCACGCCAGGCCTCCCTGTCCATCACCAACTCCCGGAGCCTGATGTCCATTGAGTCGGTGATGCCATCCAACCATCTCATCCTCTGTCATCCCCTTCTCCTCCTGCCTTCAGCCTTTCCCAGCATCAGGGTCTTTTCTGATGAGTCAGTTCTTTGCATCAGGCGGCCAAAGTATTGGAGTTTCAGCTTCAGCATCAGTCCTTCCAATGAATATTCAGGACTGATTTCCTTTAGGATGGACTGGTTGGATCTCCTTGCAGTCCAAGGGACTCTCAAGAGTCTTCTCCAACACCACAGTTCAAAAGCATCAACTCTTCGGCTTTCAGCTTTCTTTATGGTCCAACTCTCACATCTATATATGACTACTGGAAAACCCATAGCTTTAACTAGACAGACATTTGTTGGCAAAGTAATGTCTCTGCTTTTTAATATGCTGTTTAGGTTGGTCACAGCTTTATCTTCCTAGGCGCAAGAGTCTTTTAATTTCATGGCTGCAATTACCATATGCGGTGATTTTGGAGCCCAAGAAAGAAAGTCTGTCACTGTTTCCATTGTTGCCCCATCTATTTGCCATGAAGTGAGAAGGGGACAACAGAGGATGAGATGGCTGGATGGCATCACTGACTCGATGGACGTGAGTCTAAGTGAACCCCGGGAGTTGGTGATGGACAGGGAGGCCTGGTGTGCTGCAATTCATGGGGTTGCAAAGAGTCAGACACGACTGAGCGACTGAACTGAACTGAACTGATGGGACCAGATGCCATGATACTCATTTTTTGAATGTTGAGTTTTAAGCTAGCTTTTCTGCTCTCTTTCGTTTTCATCAGGAGGCGCCTCAGTTCCTCCTCACTTTCTGCCATGAGTCATTAAGGCCAACTTAAATTGGCTGTGCAGCAGACATTGTCCCGTTGTTAACGAAGTTCAAAGTATTAATATTTCTTTTCCACAGTTCAAATGGCAAGGACTTTAATGACTGTCAGAAATACCTTTATTTTATTATTAATAATGAAGGTCAAGATCAAAAGGATAATGTGTTGTTATAATAAACTAGCAGTTGTTCTTTTTGAAGCAAAAGCTGCTAGTTTTCTCCTTATCTCCAATAAAGAGGTAAGCTTACTGAGTTAAAAAATTTGAAGTGTTCATTAGGCAACAAAAACGATTAAAAAGAATATTCTAAGTCTTAGTATATCTAAAAAGGATATTCTCATTCTTGTTATATTGAAACACCCTTTTCTAGAGTTTTTCAAATAGTAATTGCTGGAAAACACAGTTTATCCTAGATTAATAAGTGGAGAACCCTAAACCGAGCGGTGGAATAGAATTTAAGGATCAACTTGTTTTTTTTTTCCCCCCGATAAAATCTGGACGTTTCTGCGATTGCTTTATTGAATGTGTCTGCCTACTCTGTTGGGGAGAGGAGCCGGGGAGGATGGGGCCTTGCACAGGCCAAGTGGGAGTCTTTTCGCTTGACTGCCCCAGTGCGTCACCGTTTTGTGGTGACTGAGGAAGCAGAGATGGAGGCTGAGGTGCCAGAAGCACACCAGCTCTGGGAAGCTCCGTGCACTGGGCTGCAGATCCTGCGTTCAGACACTGTGGTTCCTCTGTTACGCTCAGGGCTTCTGCAAAGCCAGGTGGCTAGCCCTCTTCTGTAAATGAGGCAATGTGAGACTCAAGGGATAACACGAAACTGCCACCGCCAGTACTTGCCTACTGCTTCGTTGTTACGAAACCATCTCACTTAATCCTCACAGCCGCCCTGTGAGGTGGCACGTTGATGAGCCCATGTTAGGAAGAGCAGAGCTCTTAGAGGTTTGAGTCACTTGCCCCAGGGAAAGGAGACTGAAAGGGCAGCTTTTGGCGGCACGTGGTAATTATGTCCCCACACTGCAAATAGTGAAGCCGGTACTTACCCCCAAGAGTCTGCACTCCAGAGTTGATGCGGTTCCTCCTCCGTAGGTCCTTCAGAGAGGTACAGCCTTGGATGAAAATGGCCTTGCCATCCCTTCCACTTGAAGCTCTGACACTGGGAGTTAGTGTGAGAAGGGTCTGACCGCAGGCTCCATCTGTAGCATGGAGTAGATAGCCTGTCTCTGTGATTGTTGTAAGTGATCCAGGGACACGAATGCAAGGGCTCAGTTCATCCGTGATGAGAAGGAAGAGGTTTGTTGTTACTGCTAAGGTCCTCAGTGCTCTTGAGGTTTGAGTTCTGGAAGATTCTGTCTCCCTTGATGCATGGCTGGGATATTTCTATGCAGAACCCTTACTTACTCCTGACCCTCTGGTACTGCACACACCCACAGTGGTTTCCTGGGGTCTAGTCTCCAGGGATCGCAGCTTTAGAACCTCTTTCATCATCTGTTTCCTATTCATTCCACATACCTCCAGGTTCAAACTTTCAAGATTCTTCTACCTCATCAAACCGTGGAGACAGCTGGGCCTCTGGTTCTTGCTCACCCTCCTGCCTTTCTAAGGCCAGTGGTACCCATAGTCTCTGTCCAGAGTTAAGCTTTTAGTTCATCCTTGAAAGATTTATGGAACATTTTTGTCCCAAGCAGAACCAAATGCTTTATATTCTTGTGTGTCACTTAGCCGGGAGTGAACACATTATCATCTTGTCTTGTTTCCTAGAAACTGGTAGAGACAGGCCCACAGGAGGACCTAAGAGCTGAGGTCACACTGCTTCCCTCATTTGCATTGTCAATGAGGAGTACCTCCTGACAAATGCTGCTGTTCTTTTTACCTTTCTCAAGAAGTTTTTCATCCTGGCTGTCTTTTCTTTCTCATTTACTTATGGGAAGTGGAAAGAATATAGGAGGCTCTATTCCTAGTTTTTCAGTATTAATCTAAATTTTATGAAAATCCTAAACTGATTAGCTCCGTCCTCCCCAACTGAAATCTCCTTGAGCTTAAAATGCCATCTCCTTTTTCAAAGTCGCCCTTCTTAACTGCTTGCCAAGAGTTCAGAATCATTTGGGCTGGATCATTTCAACATAAACTAAGACTAAAGATCTCTTATTTATCTTCTAGAAGAAAAGCCATTTTTAAAACTGTCATTCCTTTCAGAGAAAAAAGAGAATGAAAAACTAAGCCATTGATAAGACAGAATAAATGAAAATTTGAATGGAATGGGGACAAAATAAGTTCCCTTATTTTTAATTGTAGGGCTTCTGTTCATACAAAGTGACCCAGGGATAAAGAAGTAGGCAGTTTGAGTTGAGCTAGATAAAGATGAACAAAAAAGTTGAAAACCATTGAGTTATTTGCCGTCTTATTTCCTGTTATTGCTAATGGAATGGGTTTCTCAACCAGCATCTTCCTTCTGATTATTACAGATGAGGAAGCTTCAGGGACTTACCTGATCTTTTACTTCACCTGAAGATCCCTGTCACGGTCCTTGATTAGATGTGCTAAGCTGGAACATAAATAAAGTGTTAAATGAGATTTTTTTAAGAGCAATTTTTTAAGAATCCTACAAATCAGTCAGTCCAGTTAGCCAGTGTAAGTTACGCATTATGGTAGGCATTTCAACTTGGCTCGGTGCTGAAATCTGAAATCATTCCAGCGGTGGCTCGAGCCGTTGCTCTGTTTTGACCCACGGTACCGGGAAATGGCCAGAGAGTAAAAATGGCAAAATCGCTGAAGCTGGGACCCTTCATAAGCCTGTTTGCTTTGTTTGAGGCCAGTTTTCATCCTTTTTTTTTTTTTTTTTTAGTGTTAGTAGCTCAGTTGTGTCCAACTCTTTGTGACCTCATGGACTGTAGCCTGCCAGGCTCCTCTATCCATGGAATTCTTCAGACAAGAATACTGGAGTGGTTAGCCAGTCCCTTCTCCAGGGGATCTTCCCAACCCAGGGATCAAACCCGGTCTCCTGCTTTGCGGGCAGACGCTTTACCATCTGGGCGACTCAGATGCAAAAAGAGGGAGGAAATAAATTACACTTTGGTACTGAGATTTGAGTTAATCTTTAGTATTATACCAAGTGTACCTTCTAAGAACGGTCTGCTTGAAACACAGCTTTCATGAGTAAGCACTCTCCCAAACCATAGCATCTACGTAGCAGAGAGCTGGACCTGGAGTCTCTGAGCCCTCACAGTGCTCATGTATGTTACTGATGGATCTCATGATAATTTTGCCTCGTTAGAGGACCTGTGGCTAAGAAAAAGCATACCAGAAACCTAGCATGTAAGGCAGAGTGCAGAGTAATGGTGTCGGAAGCCTTGTACTGAATGATTCCTGGAAGGTGGTTCCCAGAGGAAATTGATGATGAAGTGAAGCTGTTCATATCACCCCTTGATCTCTTAGCAGAAGAAGGTACCCCAGGTGGAGGAAGAAGCCTCTGAAATAAATATGACCCAAGCCATTCCCAAACGGGGATAAATGTTCCTATTTGAAATGGAGCTGCCAAAAGCTCCATACCAGGAATCTTCTTTCTAACAAGAAAATGAAATTATCAACTATACCCTGGTTGTGGGCGATCAATTCCAAACCCTGCTAGAGAGAGTCTGAACTCAGCCTCATTTGGACTAGTTGGCAAAAGAGAAAAAGGAGGAGGTCTTACTCCTCCTTTCTGCCCCTTAGGTCATAGATTTTCCCTACTCTCTCATTGCTTTTGAAAAACTCAGTAATATTCCTTTTATTCTTTCTGTGATTGATGTCTTTGTCACAAAGGTTATGTGCTGGCATTCCTATCTTTACGTTGATCCTGTAAAAAGGTGAAGTGCAAACGACCATGCCAGAGAAGGAACATAATTAATGTCTTTGTGATGCTGTCCAAGTTCTTGAGAAACTATTAGAACTGGATTATCTTGGTGTTTGCCAGTTGAGGTCAAGCCAACAACTCTACTTGTCTTTCTTTCCCAGAGGGCATGACGGGAAAAGACAGAGAGAAAAGTTCAAGGAGTTAAAAACAAGAGCTTTCATTAGGATAGCATTTGAGGTCAGGTAAACATCTCTTTCGAGTTTCATTGAAAAATTCCAGGAGGCCAAGGGCAAAATCTCCAGAAGACTTGTTTCAAGGAGTTATAGCTCAGTGGAATTTAAAATAATTTAGGAAATTTAGGAAACCTGAATATGACATAGCTTAGGGGACATTTAGAAAGACAGAAAGGGAAAAGGACACCAAAACCCCAAATTTCTTCTCCTTTGAAAAGTGTGGAAGGCCTGGGAATGATTTTCCAGAGTGACTAGGAGAGACCTCTTCATTGCACACGTGTTTCTTTCCAGAGCCCGCACAGTGTTCGTGTATGTTATTGATGGGTGAGGTGTTAGTTTTGCCTCGTTATAGGACATATAGCTAAGAGAAAGCATGCTGAGGTGGAGAGTAATGATGTCAGAAACCTTGTACTAAAGGATTCCTGGGAGGTGGTTCTTAAACTTGTGAATTTGAGTCACGAATGCAGAGACCCATGGCGCACGTAGGGTCATCTGGGCAAGGAGAACAACAAAACGGCGAACAACAGATCCCTCCTTGTGCCCCAGGCCGTGTCCAGTGTGCGTGGTTTAGCCCAGAGCATAGTTCTTAGTTGTTCACTTTTGTGTTGTTCCAGTTACTAGTTTCAGGGTTCAGATGACATCTTTAACAAGAGCTAAGCTCTTGCTTAACTTTTTTTTATAAAGTTGAAAGCAACAGTCCCCTTTGACTCTGAAGGAAATTAAACCACAAGTCAGATTACCAGTGGAGACTGTGGAATTTCTGTCCCAGAGATCTTCAAAAGCAGAGCATGAAAGTTAGGTCACTTAAGTAAGTCTGTTTGGGGGCTAACCAAGATGACACTTTGCAGAGTTCCAAGTTCATCAAACAACTCATGTGAATATTCGTATATCCGTAGAACATAAGGAAAATCAGTACTTTGTTCCATTATCTTTTTAAATATTTATTAAAAAATTTTTTTTTTACTATAATACAGTTGATTGTTAAAACTAACGTTGTGTTAGTTTCAGGTGTACAGCAAAGTGACTCAGTTATGCATATACATATATCCACTCTTTTTTTTCTTTTAGATTCTTTTCCTGTATAGGCCATTATAGAGTATTGAGTAGAGTTCCGTGTGCTATACAGCAGGTTCTTAGTAGTTGTCTATTTTATTATATAGCAGTGTGTATATGGGAGAAGGCAATGGCACCCCACTCCAGTACTCTTGCCTGGAGAATCCCATGGATGGAGGAGCCTGGTAGGCTGCAGTCCATGGGGTCGCGAAAAGTCGGACATGATGGAGCGACTTCACTTTCCCTTTTCACCTTCATGCACTGGAGAAGGAAATGGCAACCCACTCCAGTGTTCTTGCCTGGAGAATCCTGGGGACGGGGGAGCCTGGTGGGCTGCTGTCTATGGGATCGCACAGAGTCGGACACGACTGACATGACTTAGCAGCAGCAGCAGTGTGTATATGTCAGTTCCAATCTCCCAATTTATCCTTCTGTTCCATTATCTTTTGGCTTCTTAAAAATGTGTTGCCTTTTCCATGCCCTGAAATGAGTCTCTCATTTGTGTTGTAATGCTAATGTTGTTTGTGGAAATTTGGGAGTGAGTAGGAGGGAGGAAGAAGGAAGTCCTTTTAGAAGATGACATTCGATCTTTTCAGAGGATGGCACTGGGAGGTCACTTGGCTTTGACAGAGCTGGCTTGCCTGAGCATATTAACAAACTCCCCAAAGAGCGGCGTTTAGCTTGAGGGCACTTCCTGTAAGGAACTGTTGCTTTACTAAATGATCAAGCTTGCCGGCTTTAAACAGTCTATTAAAGGAGAAGAGTTTGGTTGGTTCATTGTCATTGGAAGCGGTTAACTTTACAAAGTTAAGAAGATAGTCTGAAACAAGATTTTTAAATCATCTAGCTCCACTGTCAGTCCATAATGACGAAAATGAAAGAGTCAGAAAGTTGTTTTGTGGCATGCCAAACCACAGTGAGCATAGTTCTTGATGACTTGATGAATTCCCAGTGTCCCTGGGGCCCTGTGCTTTCTGCAGACTGCATCCAGGCTAGCCTACCACGTGCTGATGAATGAGCCTCCCTCCCGCCTGCTCACCTTAAAGCGACACTGTTCATTGGCTTGTGAGCATCTGTAAGAAAAGAATTAGTTTCTTTAAAAATGGAAGAAGTTACAAGCCATTAAAGGTGCTGAGCGGAGGGGAAAACAAAAGGTAAAAGTGGAAGGGTTTTGTGTGTGTGTGTGTGTGTGTGTGTGTGTGTGTGTGTTTGCCAGTAACTTGTGAAAACCTTTCATTCTTTTTAGTGAAGATTTATCTTAACAATTTTAGGAAGACTGATGTCCTGTGTGACTCTGTTTTTTGGAATTGTACAGTCAGTGTAGCATGGATTGAATACATTCCTAGGGACCTAGAAATGAAAATATACTACCTTCCCTTTGTCTTTCTTCTCTTTGTCTCTTTTGTTTGTCTTGTTTTCTTGCATAGGCAAAAATAAAGGAGAGAACGCGAAGTTATAACATTTGGTTTTAGTGCTGTTTTCTTTCCTTGTTCCATTTGAAAAAGGACACATCCATTAAAGTAAGACCCTGTGTTTTCCGTTGTTTCTCTTAACTTTCCATTCATTTGAAGTTGGCTCTGCCATGTGGTGGTTTTCCAGATGTTTGTTTATTTACAGTGAAACCCTTTCTTTCAAATGAAATCTTGTGTTTAATATATGAAACAGAGAAAATACAGCTGTTCTTGGGGTCTCCCCTCAGCCTCCTCCCGTCTCCTGGTGCCTGAGGCACAGGTGGGCACCCCAGGGCCTGAGGAACCTGGTGTTTAATCCCCTGGCATGAGCACAGGACTAGGAGAGAGTATGCAGTTTGTATGCAGTTTGCTGTCCCCCAGCTTTGCCACCCAGACATTTTTTTCCTCACTTCACTTCTCTGGACTTAAGTTCCCTGATCAAAAAAACAATGGCTTTGTATCAGAGCATCCCCGAGCTTCTTTCTGCCCTCATTTTGAAGGAGATCAGCCCTGGGATTTCTTTGGAAGGAATGATGCTAAAGCTGAAATTCCAGTACTTTGGCCACCTCATGCAAAGATTTGACTCATTGGAAAAGACTCTGATGCTGGGAGGGATTGGGGGCAGGAGGAGAAGGTGACGACAGAGGATGAGATGGCTGGATGGCGTCACTGACTCCATGGACGTGAGTCTGAGTGAACTCCGGGAGTTGGTGATGGACAGGGAGGCCTGGCGTGCTGCGATTCATGGGGTCTCAAAGAGTCGGACACGACTGAGCGACTGATCTGATCTGATCTGAACAGTCAGCAGTTCTGAAGTGTACACAGAGCTCTGAGGCAGTGAAAAGTTCAGTGACTGAGGAATGCAGACACGGGAAACAGGAGACCTGGCTCAAGGAAGGATTGTCCCCTGCCAGCGTGAAGGGTTCATGTAAATGAGAGCACAGGAACCAGAAGTCATGCAGCAGAAGAAATGTCTCTGAAGAGAGTGTTTTCTGGAGATTTCAGTGAGGCATCCTCTAACACATGGGAGTGGGAGCAGACGGCGGGGTTTGAGCCAGTTGGGGGTTGCTGTTTAACCATTGACTGCAGTCGAATTTGCTGTAAGTCCTTGGCTATTAGAGCTTCCCAGGTGGCTCAGTGGGTAAGAATCTGCCTGCAAATGCAGGAGATGCAGGTTCGATTCCTGCAGACTGGAAGATCCCCTAGAAGGGGAAAAGGTGACCCACTCCAGTATTCTTGCCTGGGAAATCCCATGGGCAGAGCAGCCTTGCGGGCTACGGTCCATGGGGTTGCAAAGAGCCAGACACAACTGAGTGACTAAGCACACATGCCCACACTGGGCTGTTGACAAATAAAATGATGTTCCCTCGCTAGAGAAAGTTCTGTCCTGTCTGTGTGTGTGTGTGTGAGAAAAATGCACTGAGGCCTAGTTAAAAAATCTGCAGCCAGTTAACACGTTTGGTTAAGAGAATGGGGATGGTGCGGCCAAGGTCAGGGTTCAGTCATTCGCTCAGTGGGCCAGTTAACTGGGCAGGGTTCTGGAGCCAGACTGTACTTTTAACCCTGACCAGCTGCTCCTCACATGTGTGCCAGGGGTCACAGGGAGGGTCAGAGAGCCTGGAAGGATATCTGAACTCAGCTTTTCCTCCCAGGACCTTGCAGGCAGGTCCTGGTCAGGGAGGGCTTGGCGTCTTATCTTGTGGGTAGGGGATGGGGGTTGGGGGAGTACACAGTCTCCATCTTGAACAGCCTTGAGGAGAAGCGAAACTACTCTTTGTGAGCCAGGGTCTCAGTGAATTCTGACTGTGGGTCTTTCCAGTTTGAAGACAGAACTCTCAAGGCTAAGTTACAGTAGAGATTACTGAAATAATGCTCTATAGTTCTTGTGAATGCCGGCCTCCTCCTCTTTTGGGAATTGGGAGAAGGGCTGGCGTTAGAAAATAGATCTGTTTGTATTTTAACCCCTTGAAACCCATTGTTCTCTGTAGCTGTTCTCATTTCTTCACTGAAACACCACTTTGTAATTGAAATTGAAGACACTTGGTTTTCATCTGTAAAAGAATAGCGTACAGGAATCTTATGAAAGTTGTTTTTAAAAATATGATTCCAGTGCTCACAGTTCCCCCAGAGAATGGTTCTGTATGAATAGATCTTACTACTAATTAAAGATGGAACAGTTTCTCTTGTTTCTTAGCATAAATACAGTCATGTATGAAGCCTACGTGGGATTTCATCTTTGCCCAGGGAAGCAGTTAGCTTCATCTGTCATTTGTTTTCTATGAAAGATAGAAAAAACAAGTCATCTGAGCTAAAGTATCTCCAACACTTTTTTGAGAAGAGACATGTTCATTTTTGTAAACATTACAGAAGTATAAGCCTTACGTACTTCTTAATCTCTGCAGCAACCAATCCTCACAGTATATGGTCCTGCTCTCGAGCCAGTGGTGAAAATGGGTATAAAAGTTAGAATTTTAAGACATCTGTTGGGTTTTATCCCCAGAATTAATTTGCTTCACGCCAGTGGCTTCCAAAGTGTTTGTTTTAATAGCAAGTGCTTTCAACAAACAAAATTTTCAGTGGAATTTTAACATTAAAAAAAAAGATAACCACAGAGACTGAAGTCCTGGCTGGGGACACACGCCTGCTCCTCCGACCCGCCAGCGACACCCCAGGGCCCCGTGCCCAAGGACCTCTGCAGCCGCGCTTGGGGCGACACCCCAGGGCCCCGTGCCGAAGGACCCTCTGCAGCCGCGCTTGGGGCGGGCACTCCACCCAGTTGCTTCAGCGGGTGTGTGTGGCAGCGTTGGGCCTTCCTTTGGCTCCTTGACTAACTCTTCTGAATGGCACACTCGCGGTGACATCTGTTTCCCCAGCACCAACTCTGGGTGGTTATTTTTAGTTAAGCGGCAGTTAGTCACAAACTTAAAAGCAAACCACCTAAACCAACCAGTGATTTTTTTTTCCTGAAATTGGACCTTTCCACTTGACTCATCTTCTGAGTTTGGCTCAAATGCCGTATTTGTCACTAAGTTTTTTGCCAGGAAGTTCTTCTCCCAGGGAATTTACGTTCAAATCTGCGATAAGAGTGCTTGCGGCACGTTAGATGCTCGTGTTCACCAACCTGGTGGGAATGAACTTTTCCCTTTTATGCCGCATTCTGAGTACTTGTGTTCCTGATGCCTGCTTTCCACTGCTGGAACAACACATAATAATACAGCGTTAGTTCACACGGTGGGTAATGCTGGAGTATCTCTTAATCAGACTGGTTAGACTGGAGTAACTCAGAATGCTACACAAGGAAAAGAGCCTCCTGTACATATACGATGCTTGAATCAATGCTTTGAGAGTAGAGTGGCACTAAGGATCGTCGGTCTTAGTCTGACGAGTTGTTCGTATATCGCAAAGCATTGTTGAGCACCTTCTGTCTGGAGTAATTTGGCTAAGCCTGGAGGAGACAGACCAGCTATTTCACTTGTATTCACTCCTTTAGTATGCATCTCTGTAAGGTAGATGCTATTAATTTTATTTTTTTTTTAACTACACAATAGTCAGCTCTTCCCTTACTCTGGGATAATCTCACCCTTAACTATGACTTCAGTCACCTCCTGATAATTTCCCAAATTCTGTGGACTGCTCTAAACTCTTCAGTTCCTGCACTTTGCCTACTGGCATCCCCCCTAATTGGCCACCTAACCAGTTATGGTTGGCCCTCCATATCCCTGTGTTTTGCACCCACAGATTCAACCAGCTTTGGGTTAAAACCTGCCAATACAGAGGGACAGCTATACTTCAAACTTGAAAAGCCTCAATGAGCAGATAGAGGCTACCCTCACGTGATCTCCTTTTTCCCCCTGACTTTCTTATCTTGATCCAGACATTACCATCTTCCTCTACATGTATTCATCAACTGACACTGAGAACTCACTCTGTCTCAGGTGCTAGTCCAGATATTAGGTGTCCTATATGGACAGACTCAAGCATATTCAAGGCTTTGCTTTAATGGAGCTTGCACTTTAGTGGACAAACAACTAACTTAAACAAAATAATAAAAAACTATATCTATACCTATCTATTGGGAGAAGTGTCAAGAACCTCAGATATGTGGCTGATACCACTCTAATAGCAGAAAGAAAAGAGGAACTAAAGAGTTTCTTGCTGAGAGTGAGGAAAGTGAAAGAGCCAGCTTAAAACTAAATTTTAGAAAAACTAAGATCATGGCATCCAGCCCCATTACTTCATAGCAAATAGAGGGGGAAAATGTGGAAGTAATGACAGATTTCCTCTTCTTGGGCTCTAAAATCACTGCAGATGGTGATTGCAGCCATGAAATCAGAAGACAGTTGCTTCTTGGAAGGAAATCTATGACAAACCTAGACAGTGTTTTAAAAAGCAGAGACATTTCTCTGCCGACAAAGGTCCATATAGTCAAGGCAGTGGGCTTCCCAGTGGTCACGTACAGTTGTGAGTTGGGCCATAAAGAAGGCAGAGCACCAAAGAATCGATGCCTTTGAACTGTGGTGCTGGAAAAGACTCCTGAAAGTCCCTTGGACAGCAAGGAGATCAAACCAGTCAATCTTAAGGGAAATCAACCCTGAATACTCATTGGAAGGACTGATACTGAAGCTCAAAATCCAGTATTTTGGTCATCTGATGTGAACAGATGACTCATTGGAAAAGTCCCTGATGCTGGGAAAGATTGTGGGCAGAAGAAGAGGGCAATCAAAGGATGAGATGGCTGGATGGCATCACCAATAATGGACATGAACTTGGGCAAACTTCAGAAGATGATGAAGGACAGAGAGGCCTGGCATGCTGCAGTCCATGGGGTAGCAAGGGCTTGGACACGACCAGGCGACTGAACAACAACAATACCTATATATCTAGACATGTCTGTATCTACCCATTCATCCTTTTGTGTGGATGGCTGTCAGGCAGTGGTGAGACACCTGGAGAAAAATACAGCAGGGTGAGGGTTCTGGAGACCACGAGGATGTGTGTTGCACTCTTCAGCGAGCACGGTCAGGGAAGGAGGTGGTATTTGCACAGAGACTTGAATGAAGTGGGGAAAAGCCATATGCATATCTGTGATCTGGAGGCAGGCCTGTTAATTCTTGCTACTCAAGGACTGAGTCATGACCATTTTTTTTAATGTTGCCCAAGCCATAGCTTGTAAAGATGTACTTAGCCAGCAGATGGATGTACTTGGACCTGGGAACCAGATAAGGAAATAATTATTACCCAGTGTGCTGGGTGTGGCACAGTCATGCCTAGAAGTCTGCATGGGCTCTGAGAAGAAGCAGATGGGAAGAAGGCAAAGGCAAAAGTACGTTTAGAGTTAGTTGGTCTCGCAGAAGATTACACTTGAGGTTGGTCTTAAGCAGAGTTCCACGTGTGGAGTTGGGGGGTAGGGGCACATAGAGGTAAACAGGGACTGATTTGGAAGACATAGCATCAGATTTGGGGTCAAACCAGCCCACCAAGAAGGGGAGCACAGCACTGTGACTTGTAATGGGGAGTGGTCAGCAAACTTAGGTGACCTGGAAATAGGTGAGTGTTCTAAGAGGATAAATTCGTTAATCTGACCTTGAATGCTGTCCTTGGGAAAGAACAAAAGGGAGAAAGAATCTTGGGTTTTCCCCTTTATCCCTTTCCCAGGTAACCCCACACCAAGAATGTTCCTTCCTTATGTCCCCCTTATCCTGTGTCCTTTTCTGACTTTTAAAGACAGCTTCAGCAAGGATTCCTTATCTGAGGCTATTGCAGAAGCCTCTGACAGCTTCACTGGAAGATCAGTCATTATGTGTTTTGAGAATAAACTCTGCTGTGTTGTGCCCCCAGGAAGGGACCTAGTGACCCCAGAAGCTGAGGGAGAGCGGGTGGGGCTGACCTTTGCTTCTGACCCAGGGTGAAGCTGTCTTGGGGGAAGGACAGGTTGGCTCTCTTAAGTGAAGGGACATGGGCTCTGGGGTCACCCTGGTTCTGGACACTCACTGGGACTGGGATGAATGTGCAGTGGGGACCCTGCTGGAACGATCTGGCGTCTTCCATATGCAGCTTTGGCATTATTTTGGTTTTACTGGGTTTGCCTTCCTCTTCTCTAATTTGTCAGGGCAGGTTTCAGCCACCTCCCACTTGAAGTTTTGTTTAGAAGGCAGATTCCATGACAAGAATTCTGGTGTAATAATCGTTTTTATTCTTTAATACCAAATCTTTGCATTTCTCTGTGGTGCTCAGGTTCGCCTGCTCAGGTAAGCAGAGCTGGTTGACGAGCTCAGATCCTCAGCATGCCTCCTTCCGTCTCTCCCTGGGGCGCAGCTGCGGGGCTTCCTTCTTCCTTGTGGGCTGGTGGTTTGTCGTAAGCAGGCCCTGTTACACGGCTCCTCTGCCAAGGAGTGTTGGGAGTGACTTTTACTGATGTTATACTGTATGTTACTGTGTGAGATTTACTGCCATCATAAGCGTCCTAAGGATATTTTATCAAAGGTTCATGTCCCCTTTACTTTGTTGTGATATGGATTTTTACAAATTTCTCGAACTGTTTGTCCCTGAAAGTGATCAAAGCTATGTTGTATGGTTTTCATGCAGTTAATGTTTGAAGTGACTTTGTTCTCCAGCCTTCATTCAGAGGGTGTCCTCACTCGTACCCTGGTGACCTTGTCTGTGGTATAAATGAAGATCCTTTTCATTGTCTCTGCACCACCAAAATCCCGTTACCTGCTCACTAAGGTCCAAGATTTAGCAAAGCTCAAAGCCTTTGATTCTGAAGACGGAAGCTTCAGATATTAAAGCCAGCGGTGACCCACATACATTGTGGTGTAAGCCACAGTTCCCAGCCCTTCCTGCAGGGTCTTGGGGGCGCAGTGCCAGGGCATCTAGGCAGACGGTTGCTAGCAGCACATGAGAGGAAGTCCTTTCCTGGAAAGTAGCAAATACAGCCTCGTTTTGGTCCCCTCAGCGCCTGGCAGATGCCTCCCCAGGTGCCCAGTAATTTCTGGGTCGAGAGTGGATAAAATAACGGACAGGTAAATGCTTCCATGCACATGTAAGATAATGAAAAGGGTAAGTATTTAAGCTGGGTTTTCAAAAGCAAACAATCCTATCAGTAGAGCTGTCTCGCTTAGAGACAGTCTCCTTTTCTCTGATTTCTTTCCTGTGTTTTTGGGTAATCGCAAATCCTTTAAAGGAAAGGCATTTCCAGGATGGTGAGCTGGCCTGTTTTGATGGTGTAACAGCCCTACGCCTCAATGAGCTTCACTTCTGTGATGGCAATGCCATGTGAGAATCTTCGAGAAGCATTCCTCAGGTCAAACAGGCTCATTCCTGGACTTCACAGGGTTTATCATTGATGGCCAGCCTTGGAGCAGTGTCTTTACTTGCTGTACATATGCCTTGGCCTGTGTGAGTCCATATTACCCTCTTTGGAAAGCTTTTGAATAAGTAGACTTTCTTTATTTTGAGTTTAAATCTTGGCATCTGTTTTTCAGAACACTAGTCTGTTATTACTTAAGGCTTATGCCCAGATTTGGAATGCAGGCTGCTAAGAAATGTCAAACAGAAAGGGCTTATAGCACTTAGAGTCCAAGTTCGTTGTGGGCTGCCTTTTGGCCTGGCGTGTGCCCTGGGCGTGCTGTGCTCACCTGCCCGTCTGTGATGACTGGATCTGTCGGTCTGAAATGATCTGTTCTTGAACAAGTGATGTTGGGTTATTTGATGAGGTTTGCTCATTGCCAGTGCCTGACTATATTCACAACTGCTTCTCTTTTGCAAAATGATCATATGCCTATATTCAAGTTTAAAAAATAAACAAGAATATTAAGGGTGGTTGTCACTCAGAGGAAAGTTTTTCAGAATTAAAGAGCTTTTTAATTATGCACACACTCTCCTCCACCACCTGTATTCTAAGGCTATTCCAGGACAGAATACATTCATGGAGGTTGGTCCAGACATTGATTTTTTCTGTTTTTAATTGGAGGATAATTGCTTTAGAATATTGTGTTGGTTTCTACCGTACATCAACACAGATCGGCCGTCGGCGTATGTCTGACCCCTCCCTCTTGAAGCTCCCTCCCATCTCCCACCCCATCCCACCCCCTCTGGGTTTTCACAGAGCACCAGATTGAGCTCCCTGCGCCACACAGCAAATTTCCACTGGCTGTCTAATTTTACATATGGTAATGTATATGTTTCTGTGCTACCCTCTCAGTTCATCCCACCCTCTCCTTCCTTCCTGTGTCCACAAATCTGTACTCTATATCTGCGTCTCCATTGCTGCCCTGCAAAGATATATATATACATATATATATATGTATCAGTCCTGGAATATATATATATATGTTTCCATATATATGCATTAATCTATGATATTTGTCTTTCTTACTTCACTCTGTATAATAGGCTCTAGGTTCATCCACCTCGTTAGAACTGAGTCAAATGCATTCCTTTTAATGGCTGAGTAATACCCCATTGTGTACATGTACCACAACTTCTTTATCCGTTCATCTGTCAATGGCCCTCTATGTTGCTTCTGTGTCCTAGCTGTTGTAAACAGTGCTGTGATGCAGACAACTGGTGTGTCGAAAATGTGCCCACTTGAGGACCGCCCTGAGAGGCCAGTGTGGCCATCGCCCCCTGTTCCTCCCATGCCCTCTATGTCCTCTGGTGCCTCTGGGGCTTTCTCCTCCTTCTGGAATCCTGCTGACACCTCTGCCTGATCATCTTCTCCATGCTATAAACCCAGCGTTCCGTCTTCCCCGTATCCTGCTTTTTATGGTGACCTGTGGGACATTTTCCTAATGCAGTCATCCATTGGTTTACACAGTAGACATTCCTGAAATGTGCCCCCTGCCTTGTGCTGTGCTCAGTGTAGGAGATAAAATCCCAGTAAGCTAGAGTTAAATTTCTTCACAAGGAGCTCCCGGTCTGGTAGATTTATAACTGAATGTTGGGGAATGACCGACAGTCACGTGAATGGACATAGCCTGGCTCTGCGTGCGTAGCAATAGCAGGCTTGGCGCGCAAACCTGTCGTGTTCAGAGGCAGTCTAATTGAGTCTCACTGGTTGCCGGCTCATTGGTAGGCTATTCTGTGGTGCCCAGATATTTTAAACCTCACCCTTTAAGAGCTTCATGTTGATGTCAGGACTTTTGAATTGAATCATTTCTCCTTCCTTAAGAGTGAAAGGAAGCTTCTGTGATGAACATTTGGCTTATAGTCTGTGAGGTCTTTGAAAACTTGCACTTCGGTCATTCCCTGTGTGGCTGAGTGATGGGGCAGGCATTGGAGAGGTTCAGGTTCCCAGCGTTTCACACGATTTAACACAGTCCAGCCTTTGGCAATCTGCCATCCTCTCTACTTGGTAGACAGGTTATGAAATTTGACACTCTTACATCTTTCTTGGAAAACCTTGTAAGTTCAGCAGTCCTTCAACGGCTGACCCATTTCTGTTAAATTCCTTTTGTCAGACCCAAGTGTGAGGTTATCTCAGACCTGTTGTCAGAAAAGTCAGTGCATTTCATTGACTTTTAAAAAAAAAACTGTCAGCCTAGTCTTTGAGTGACAGTTTATACTTTGATGCAGAAACTGGACACCGCTCTTTTTGTTTACTATGCTGCCAGCAACTTCCCTTAAAATGCGAACCGAATTCCCCAAGCATATATTATATCAACATAGCACACTAAAGTAGGATTTGGACAATTCCTTTAGCTGACACATGGAAGCAGAGCCTTAGAGAAGTGTGTCTACCAAAAATACAGAGAACTTCTTTAGTGAACTAGGAGGGATGCTTTGTGAAATAGTAGGGGTCTTAGCATATTTGGCTAATCTCCTTTGGTATTCACCTCCATGCTTTACATCTTTGGGGGCCATCATCGCCCCTGTCCTTGATAAATTAAGTATGATGGTTTAAAAGCATCGGGTCTTGGTTGCTGCAATGTTTCTTGGTTGGAAAGACACTGGACTTGGGAGTCACAGGTCCTAGGTTGGAGCCCAGATTCTAGCATTTACTGTGTGATTCAACTTAAGTTGTTCAGTTGCCTACTCTGTAAAGTGGGGATGATAAATAAGGTCTGCTCCCACCCCAACTCCAGCGACCTCTACTCCTACTGTGGATCAAGTGAGCAAATGAATTGCACAGTGTCCTGTAACTTACGCAGTGCTCTGCTGTGGGAGCCCCATTCTCGCCAAGGATGGGTTTGGTGAACTTGCACAGGGTCCCTGAAATGCCTCTTTCTGCCAAGGACGGTTACTGAAGCTTTCCCTTCTACGGGTATCTGTGCTCACAAGCAGCTGCCCCTTCACCCACCCAGAGGCAGCCTGGACCTCGCTGGGACAGCTGTTTCTGATGACATTCTTTCTTCAGTTAAGCTGAAACCCAGTCTCCTAACTTCCAAGATAATTTACACTTCTTGGTTCTAGTTTTACAGAGTAACACGAAACAATTCAAATCAGTGCATATGTCAAGTTGTAGAAATTTATAACTGAGAAGGGGTCTTAAACTCAGCTTCCTGTTTTTGGCAATTCAATTCAATAAATAAGAGCTGGGGCCTGTCACGTGGGTGCTGGCTCCAGCTCTGAAGGCGGCTATTGTTTCTACTCCTGATCTCCGGAAGTGGAACCAAAGGGCAGGGGACCAAATGGGGATGAATGGGAAGCAAGAACTTTTAACTCCTTCATGAGCAAAAATATAGTGGTTTAATTTTTTCTTTTTTTTTTTTTTAAAGAATTATTGCTAGAAGAAATAATACCTGCATTTATTGGGCTAGGAATAATTGAAATAGCTCAGTGGACTATTAATCTACAAGTGGACTTACTGATGAGCAGTGTGACTTTGAGGAAGTCAGTCATTACTCTTGAGAATTAATTTCCCTCAGGTTTAAAATGGACTAAAATTTTCTGCCCTGCCTATATTATATAGCTGTTAAATATGATAATGTATGTGAATTCAAATATTCACTTCTATACGCCATGTAACTCTTGGAAAATTCTTTAAACTTCTCTTTGTCTGCTTAATCTTTTAAAAGAACATTGGTTAGAACCTACTTTAGAGTTTTTGTGAGAAATAAATGAGTTAATTTCCATGAAGCACAATAGAGCAGTGCCCAACAGCTAATGTGTAACACATTAAATATTTTTTATGAACTTTTGAGGGCTCTGATATAACATTTTTTAGTCTACTGTACTTTTTTTAAGTAGCATCAAAAAATAAAAATAAACTGTAACATCTTGTTTACCAAGCAAATGTAGTAACCGAATTGGCATCGTTTATCTTTCTGATCACTTTGGTAATTTCACAAGATGTGACTTGGTTGTCAGAAAAGCTTTATCATGATACTGAAAGGTTACTCCCAAATACCTTACTTCTCTGGACCTTAGGCCAAATTTATGTATTACTGAAAAAGCCCTGATGCTGGGAATGATTGAAGGCGGGAGGAGAAGGGGATGACAGAGGATGAGATGGTTGGATGGCATCACCGACTCGATGCACATGAGTCTGAGTAATCTCTGGGAGTTGGTGATGGACGGGGAGGCCTAGGCGTGCTGCAGTCCATGGGGTCGCAAAGAGTCTGACACAACTCAGGGACTGAACTGAACTGATGTATTACCAGAGGTGTTTTTTTCTTTGCGGTGTGAGTTTGGAAAACTTTAAGTGGGGATTGGGATGATTTTCCCAGGGCACTAGTAGTGAAGAACCCTCCTACCAATGCAGGAGACTTGAGAGACTCGGGTTCGACCTCTGGGTGGGGAAGATTGCTTCAAGGAGGGCCTGGCAACCCAGTCTAGTGTTCTTGCCTGGAGAATCCCCTTGGACAGAGGAGCCTGGTGGGCTACCTTCCAGGGTGTCACAAAGAGTCAGACGCGACTGAGCATGCACACACAAGATTCAACTCTGCCTTTTCTGTTGCTGTTAGGGCCTCCAGAATTCTGTCTTAACTGGCCAGAGCTTTGCTTGTGTTATAGTAACAAAAGAGATTTTTAAATGTTATCTTTGATTTGAAAGTGTCCTAATTCAAGTATTTTTGTAGCCCATTTGGCTTTTAGAGATAATGAAACATTGATCAAGACTTCATTTCTAACAGACCCATTCATAATAAGCCTACTGGCTTATTTCGCAGAAGCTATTTCCAGGTAAAAATACTGATCATGACTTCCCACGATGTTCCCTGAAGGGGTAAAATTAAACTGTGGGAAATGCTTGAAATTTAACTAGTAACTAACTTATAAAGAACTTTTTAAAGAAATCATAACTCCCCTAAGCTATTATATAACAAAAGGCCTTATGAGTTCAGAATTCTTTTATGTGTGTATTTGTCTTAACTGAAACCCAAGGAGTATTATTAAGTATCTTCAAGTTTATAACTGAACTAAAATGGTTTCTTTAGACTGAGGAGCCTTTGAGTCCCGTGCTGGCTTTTCAACCTCAGGTCCAGTCTGGGTTAGTGTTAATGCTGCATATATTAACCTAGTTATCTGGATGTAAGCTTTTACTCATATACTGTATTATGTTATAGTCCTACAGGGCATGATTAGGGTAAATATTTTTAAACATACATAAAGCACAGGTTAATTTTATCTGCTAGTCAATTTCTTTTCCAGACTTTTACATAAAGGTATGTCAGATTTCTATCTGGGGAGGTGATGAATAGACTGCATAGAGAGAGAGAAAGGGGTGCTTTCAAGGGACCACATGGCAGAGTGAAAAGAGCATGATTTGGAAACCCTGCTTTTCAATGATACTGGGAGATTTCTCTGCTTCTTTCATCATATGTTAATGGACATGCTCTCTGTCTGGTGCCACACAGTCCTGGGTGTACAATACATTCCCAACAAATGGCAACTGTGACATTTTACATTAGAAATTTGTTCCATTTATGTTTAATATTTCAAAGCAATGCCGAAAGACATTTTGGTCTATTTTATGATCGTTTTAATGGGCTTATAATTTTCTAAGTTTACCTAAAGACTTTGAGAACACCAAAAGGAATACTTGATTTTGAGATAAACTAATTAAAAATCCTTCTTCTATGTACTGTATTAGACTTTTAATGACCATTTTTCCATGTCTCCAGTCATTGACATGCTAGTGAATTTAGCTTTAAAAGAAGTCAGCAGAGTAAGTGAAAAGGATATAAAGTGCTGCCAGGATAGAGTCCTCATGTATAATTTCCTGTGTCATCCTGCAATTCATTTCTGGATTGTCTGGGCCTCTTGTGTGTGTTTGTAAAGTGCCCTCCGCAGGCTGTGAAGGACGCCGTACAGTGCGTGTTCCGGGGCCTTCCTCGCTGTGCTCTTAGCTTTTCTGGTTCTCCAGTGGCTTGGATCTTGTGTCAATACATCAGTGTCCTTAGGAAGGGGTGGCTCCTTTGTAATACAAGCCAAACTTTATATGCATCCCGGGGACCTATGTTTGAAACATCACATATTTTAATGAGATATAAAATTGCAGGGTAAGTCTTCCTTGTGTGTTTAAAGTAAAAAGTAATTCTTTGTTCAATTTGTTTCTCCAGGTGGCAGTTTTCTGAAGTTGCTCATTGAGACTTCTCAGCATTCCTACAGATATAATAGGTGAGTCAATGAAATCAGATGCCCTTTCCAGGTGGGTAGCAACTTACTTCTTGAAAGAGGTACAGTGTTTCAAACTTTTGGGCCCTAGTTTTTTTTTATTTTTGTTTTTTGCTAGATACACCACTTTGATGGACATACACGAATGTTGTAAAGGACTCTGTAAAGGTTCATAAATGCTATTAAGTTTAATGTTGTAAATTCCTTACTTCAATCTGACATGGTTTGTTCTGTCACCATTTATAAACAAGTTTCAGGGCTCTTTATAATGGGAAAAGCTGGTTTTAAGTTGTCTTTCTTTTTGAGCTTCTCTGTGGACCATTCACCCTTTGTTATCATTTCTCTCTGAAAGGGGAAGAAGAGATGGCTAATTCAAATTACCCAGTTGTATCACTTGAAGACAGCTTGGGTAGAGGATTTGCTTAAATAGAAGTTGAAAACAATTGACTAACAATAAGTGATTTATGATTAACTCTATAGATTTTAACTTATAAACATCACTTTGAGAGAATATTAGTAACAATACTGAGGCTGAGTAACCTCCTACAATATGCATTCAATGAAATCAAGGCAGTGGAATAATAATCATTCTCAAAGACTTTCCTCTAGTCTGGTTCTCAGAGGGCAGAGGCCTGTTCAACCTGGCCTGCAGGGCAGGTCCCCAACCTCTAGGATCTAATGCCTGATGATCTGAGGTAGAGCTGATGTCCTAATAATAGAAATAAAATGCACAGTAAACGTAATGCATTTGAATCATCCTGAAACTATTCCCACCCCCACCTCAGTCCATGGAAAAATTGTCTTCCATGAAACCGGTCCCTGGTGCCAAAAAGGTTGGGGACTGCTGCTCAAGGGTCCTTGTTCTTGTTACGAACTTCCAGGTGGGACTCAGGCCGAGAAGGCAGTGCTTGCTATGTATTTCGGGCTGACTGACACCCTGCCCAGGAGGGTCCGCTGTGTGCAGGGGATTTGCAGAGTATTTTCACAGATACCATCTCATTTGTGGAAAGGTTATCTTTTTAGTTTTCTCGATTCTGGAGAAGGAAAAATTGCTGTTAATATCATGAATTGAAGTACTGATTTCTCAAATGTTCTTAAAACTGTCCTAAGGACTGCTGGTTGGGTTAGCTGGGGAAGCTTGGCTTGTTTTTCTGGTTCTTTGTTTCTTTAATGGAAACTGTAAGCTCTGATGAGTTATGGAATTATTTGAGAAAAGTTCCTGCTCGTGGGAAAGCCAGGGCTGACCCAAGACAGGTGGATGTCCTGTTGGCATTTTATCAAACTGATCATCTTTAAATACCTGCTCTGTATTTATTTAGTGGGGGTGGGAGAAACTATTAACAAAGACTACTAATGAAAAATACATACCTCTTCCTGAATGTTGAAAATAAGGGATTTATTACCTGTGCTGTTCTGAACCAGGTGTTCAGAAACCTGTTTAAAAGCTGGGTGATAATAACAGTCTGCCATGCACTGCTCAGATCCAGGTTTGCAGAGGCCTGCCAGCCAGGCGACATGGGGTTGGTGGGTGTGGGGCCTGCTTTTCCTCATATGGCTCTATGAGGGGAATATTCTCAACAGAGACAGGCCTGTGCTGCTGAGGAGTGTTTATTTCCATTCAGAGCACTGTCTCCTTGAGTGAAAACAGGTCTGGTTGCCATTTTGCCCGTTATGTGAGGAGTTGAGTGTACCCCCAACTTAAGTGGCTCCATGTTTCCGAGGTGTTCAATGATGATTTAATACCCCTCTGTGAGTTGTCACTCTGGATCAGTGCCAGGCTGGCCTGTTCAGTCCCGCTCCGGGGAAAAGCCAATTCCGTTCTGCCAGCGCCTTCAACAGCTAAGATGTGTATGCCCTTGAAATCCCTGTCTCTGAAGATTTAACCAGATAAAACCAACCTGCTGTGTATCTCTCTTTTTCTTTTTTGAATTGTGGATTCATCCTGTATAAATATATAAAACATTATCAAATCAGGGACATAAGAACAACCACTCTGATTAACAGCATCTGAATTACAAAGAAATCTGATCCTGCCTTCTGTGACCTATAATCACTCATGTTATATCAACTTGGTGGAAGGTTTCTCTGAAGCAGAGAGAGTCTTTGTGGTTTGGGGAGAGCCTTGACATCAGGAGGCCCTAGGCTGAGACTCTACCTTGGCCGGACACAGATCTGGCTTAGAATTCCAGCTGTGGTGTGAGCTGGCCATGTGACCGAAGACAGGCTTCTTTACCTGATGGAACCCTCATCTCTTCATGTGTGGATATGACTTCCTTCCAAACTGGTTTGGAAGACTGAACGTAGCAAAGATGGCAGTGTGTGTTGGTACACTGTAGATGGCAAGCACCCTGGGCCTGGCTCCTGATGCCAGATGTCTTGGATGTAGGGTGAGGAGGTCGGCTCTGCCAGACAGCTCCCGTGCCTCACTGGTAAAGTGAAAGCTGATCCCCACTCTGTTCTGCCCTGCCTACTCCAGGACAATTATGCAGAGCCTTTGAAAAGAAGGAACTTAGGGTATATGGTTGGAATGAGGGGGTTTCTAATGGCAGGCATTTTTTTTTTTTTAATCTAGTCAGAATTTCTGAGCTTGAATCCTAGATCTGCAATTTATCATTAAGTATATGACCTTGAATAAATTATTAACACCCTCTCTGGCTCTCACCCCATCTCATAGAACTGCTGTGAGATTAAATGATTATGTGTAGAGCAGGGTGTACAGAACAAGTACCTAGTGAATCTCAAGAAATATGCCAGTAACTTTGCTGGGATCCTTTTAGAAGGGAGACAGAGAGGCCAACTCAAAAGAATATCCATGGTTTTAAAACGTCTCCTGTTTGAACCTCAACTTCTTGAACTGCCGTTTCTATCATATTATGTTAGTCTAGACCAGGGAGGATCATCTTTGTCATGAATAGACTGAGAGTGACTATATCCTGCCATGTGATACTCGCTCATTTAGAAGCGGGGAGCATTGGGATTTGTTCTTCCTGGATTTTCTTCACAAGTAAACAGATCTTTCCTCGTCCAGGGGAACTCTTACTAGAATTGACCAGATAAGCAAAGTGAAAGCTCTAGATCTGTATTGTCCAACATGGTGGCTGCATCTGGCTTTTAAGCAATTTGAAATATGGCTAGTGTGACTGACGCACTGAATTTTTTTTTATTTCATTTCAGTTCTTTTACAGTTTAGAGCTGATATTCAATTATTGGTAAGCTTTTATGTATTTGTGGGAACAACTGGGAGTCTGCTTTTCAACTATGAATTATATAAATCTAGATTAAGTGCTTCCGAGGAAAATTTAGCGCCTGAGTTGAGATATGCTGTAAATGCAAAATATATATTTTGAAGTATTAGAAAAAAATATGTCAGCATTTTAATACTTTTTATATTGATTAGATATGAAAATGATAATATTTTGTTTATCTTGAGTTAATATTATTGCAATTAATTCCTTTTCTTTTTTAATATTGCACCTAAAATTTCAAAATAATGTACTACGTGCTCACATAATTCCATAGGATTTATGGAAATAAATTAATTCAAAATAATGTACTACGTGCTCAATTCCATTGGACAATGCTGCTCTAGATGATCCTTGAAAGAATTGGATAATTTCTCATTTATTAAGTGAAGTACAAGGTTTTCCAATAGACTGCAGATTATGAAAGTGGCTTTTCTTCTTCTTCTTCTTCTTCTTCTAAGGTATTGTTTATAGTCTACCAAGTAACAAGCTTAGAGGAATTTTTAAAAATACTTAAAATTGGAGAAAGAAAAATGGCACCTAGCAGACGTGTTACCTGTACCGTATGTGATTCAGGCTGAGGCTCTGTTTAGACGTCTTGGCTGTAGTCTTTCCCCTCCGCCTTCTTAGGAAATGGGGTAGGGAGGCACTTACAGCCACCCACCAGAATATGAACTCAAACACTGTTTTTCAGCTAAATATTCTCCTTCTTCGATGATTGTTGGCTCTACATCTGATGTAATGGCTTGTTCCCTGGGTCACATTTTGTCTTGTCAGTTTAGGTCGGTTTAGGAACTGTCATCCGGGAGAAATCCGTGACTTAGTTACCTGTAGTGAATAGCACGCTCCTCTTACTGTCGTCGTTTAGTTGCTCAGTCGTGTCCAGCTCTTTGCGACTCCATGGACTGTAGCCCACCAGGCTTCTCTGCCCGTGGAATTCTCTAGGCAAGAATACTGGAGTGGGTTCAATTCAGTTCAGTCACTCAGTCGTGTCCGACTCTTTGCAACCCCACGGACTGTGGACTGCAGCACGCCAGGCTTCCCTGTCCGTCACCAACTCCCGGAGTCCACCCAAACCCATGTCCATTGAGTTGGTGATGCCATCCAACCATCTCATCCTCTGTCGTCTCCTTCTTCTCCTGCCCTCAATCTTTCCCAGCATCAGGGTCTTTTCAAATGAGTCAGCTCTTCACATCAGGTGGCCAAAGTATTGGAGTTTCAGCTTCAGCATCAGTCCTTCCAATGAACACCCAGGACTGATCTCCTTTAAAATGGATTGGTTGGATCTCCTTGCAGTCCAAGGGACTCTCAAGAGTCTTCTCCAACACCACAGTTCCAAAGCATCAATTCTTCGGTGCTCAGCTTTCTTCACAGTCCAACTTTCACATCAATACATGACCACTGGAAAAACCATAGCTTTGACTAGATGGACCTTTGTTGACAAAGTAATGACTCTGCTTTTTAATATGCTGTCTAGGTTGGTCATAGCTTTCCTTCCAAGGAGTAAGCATCTTTTAATTTCATGGCTGCAGTCACCATCTGCAGCGATTTTGGAGCCCAAAAAAATAGTCTGTCACTGTTTCCACTGTTTCCCTGTCTGTTTGCCATGAAGTGATGGGACCAGATGCCATGATCTTCGTTTTCTGAATGTTGAGCTTTAAGCCAACATTTTCACTCTCCTCTTTCCCTTTCATCAAGAGGCTCTTTAGTTCTTCTTCACTTTCTGCCATAAGGGTGGTGTCATCTGCATATCTGAGGTTATTGATATTTCTCTTGGCAATCTTGATTCCAGCTTGTGCTTCTTCCAGCCCAGAGTTTCTCATGATGTACTCGCATATAAGTTAAATAAGCAGGGTGACAATATACAGCTTTGGCATACTCCTTGTTCTATTTGGAACCAATCTGTTGTTCCATGTCCAGTTCTAACTGTTGCTTCCTGACCTGCATACAGATTTCTCAAGAGGCAGGTCAGGTGGTCTGGTATTCCCATCTCTTTCAGAATTTTCCACAGTTTATTGTGATCCACACAGTCAAAGGCTTTGGCATAGTCAATAAAGCAGAAATAGATGTTTTCCTGGAATTCTCTTGCTTTTTTGATGATCCAGCGGATGTTGGCAATTTGATCTCTGGTTGCTCTGCCTTTTCTAAAACCAGCTTGAACATCTGGAAGTTCACAGTTCACATATTGCTGAAGCCTGGCTTGGAGAATTTTGAGCATTACTTTACTAGCATGTGAGATGAGTGCAACTGGAGCGGGTAGCTATTTCCTTCTCCAGGAGGTCTTCCCAATCCATGGATCGAACCTGAGTCTCCTGCTTGGCAGGCAGATTCTTTACCACTGAGCCCCCTGGGAAGCCCTGAAACATTGTAAACAAGCAGATAAAGTGATTGCCTAACTTACTGGACATATCTAAACCTGAATGTTTAATTCTGTTTCTGTACCAGCTTAAGACGTTGCTAAAAGGCATTTTTCTCATTTATTCAATAAAGTAATAGACATAAATAAGAATTTGAAAGAAATGAATAAAAGTATTCTAACACAAACGTTAGATAGTTTCAACAAATATTTAGCCAGGAACTATGTCAGAAGCTTAACTGTACTGGTCCTGTAGTACCAGAAATAGAAAGGGAGTAAGTGCTGGCTTGAAGTTTAGTTGTACTAGTTTTGCATGAAACATGAGAAGGTAGTACAGTTAAAGTGATCAATATTGTGTCTCACATGTATGCCCTTGGTGACACTGAAGTGTGCTCTAAGAGGTGGGGAGGAGGGTGTTAGGTTCAGGATCGTACTGGTCCGGTTCATCCCGGCTGGGTCACAGTGGGACAGTGCTGGGGTTTCCAAACTTCTCTGATCGTGTCCCTGTATAGTCAGTGCCAACGACACCAGCCACTTTCCTTGTAAAATCTTTCCATTGTATTTACTCGATCTGTCACACCTGCAGCCGTTTGGTTGATACACATGGCGAGTACCTTGCTGTCCTCATACTTTGCCAGACTGAAGAAGTGAAGGAGAGTTTACTGTCCAGTACTGTAAAGTCTCTCCAAGAACTAAGCAGGGTTGATATTTATATATTAGATAGAAACCATTATCAAATTTCATGAAGAATCTTCAGCTAAAGAGAGGTAGCTTTTCCTTGCAGAGGTTAACTGTTACGACATTGAGGTTTTTAAATTCCAATATTAGAATACATTAAGAGAATTCATTTCTGCCAGCAGCTCGCAAGCAGTTAATAGGCAAGGAGAAGACTTAGTGAGAGAGGTTATAATAAGCCTTCTCTTTTTACTGAGTGTAGATTGGACAAAATATATGCTTTCTGAATAGAAAGTGATAAAGTATAAATAGACACTGGTTTGCAAGATTTAAGAAAAGCAAATCAAAGTAATTAAATGCATTGAAGACTTGAACTGAGTGCAGTTCTTTCTCTATTTCTGTTACTCGCATGTTGACAAATTGCCTTTTTTTCTGGTAAGAAGTCTGGCTGTAGACAGCATGTGTGTCTGAAGGAGAGTCCTGAGCATTCTTCCCAGCAGGAAAGAATTATTCCCTTTCTATGAAAAGCAGCTTCCCTGGGTAGACTATGACCCTCCTGAGGGCTAGTCTGAGTCTTTTATTGCACTGTCTGTGCCCGGTACAATGCCTGATGCATGCTAGGTGCTGAGTGAGCATCTGTTGGATGGGTGGAGGATAAATGATGGTTAGACTGTGGCGCTGGTTCTGTGACATTCTCTGAAGAGAACTCTACTTCAGTACATTATAGATGGCCCAGCACAGTGCCTGACACATGTTATATATACAGTAAATGTTGGTGAAATCGAGGCATAATTGTGGGCTTAAGTATAGCTTCTAGTTTATAAAGGACTTTTGGGAATATGGCCTGTGTTTTTAAATATGTTTGTTTAATAATATCCTCATTACACAAAGTAGGTTCAGTTATCCCTGGTGGCTCAGACGGTAAAGCGTCTGTCTACAATGCGAGAGACCTGGGTTCGATTCCTGGGTTGGGAAGATTCCCTGGAGAAGGAAATGGCAACCCACTCCAATACTCTTGCCTTGAAAATCCCATGGACGGAGAAGCTTGGTGCAGGCTACTGTCCATGGGGTCGCAAAGAGTCGGGCACGACTGAATGACTTCACTTTCTACACAAAGTAGGGAATAATCCTTACTCTAGAAACAAAGAGCATAAATCACATAGGAAACAATAACTTTGACTACATTAAAAATTATGAACTTTATTTAAGGCTATATAGAGTGTGAAAAGATAAAATATCTAAAACACTCATAAATTTACAAAGGAGAATATGTAAGGAATGCCTGTGAATTAATAAGGAGGATAGGCTGACAAATGAAACAAAAATCCAGGAGTAGAGAAGAGTGGTGAAATACTTGAACAGGCGCTTCATGAAGAGGAACCACAAGGAACCAGTAAAATGAAAATTTGCTCAACCTTGTGAGTAATGTGAATACATACCCCTCCATGAGATACAAACTCACTTCTACCTGATGAGCAAAAAATTTTAAGTCTGATAATGGCAAGTCCTGACAAGAGTGTGGAACACCATGAACTCTCAGATACCAGTGGTGAGAATCAAATTATATTCACTCACTTTGTTGTTTGACTTTTACTGTTCTTTTTTTTTTTTTAACTGAAAAAAAAGTTGATGTGCAGTATCTTGTTAGTTTCATGTAAATAACATGGTGGACCGCGTTTTAAATACATTATGAAATGATCACCATAATAAGTTAAGTAACCACCTGAATATAACCCATTTATGATTTGGGGAGCCAGGAAGGTTCTTTTAAGCAGAGAGGTGAGGTTGAACATTGAGAAGGCACCATGAGGGACTTCCTTGCTGGTCCACTGGTTAAGAATCCCCCTTGCAATGCAGGGGATCCCTGATGGGGGAACTAAGATCTCACATGCTGAGGAGCAACTAAGCCAGCTGTAGCTAAGTGACGAAGCACAGTCTGGAGGGTTGCGGGGGTGAAGGGAAGGGGAATGGGATTAGCTCTGGGCAGAGACTGGGCAGCTCTCTGGCATAGAGAGGGTGGGGCTGCCATTGCTAAGACTGAAGCATTTACACGGAATAGATGTTAAGAGAATTCTCACAGGGTGGCTTCAGTTCTTTTGAGAAGTAGGAAGTTCATCTGCACTGGGGAGAGGAAGTGAAACCAGGGGTTAAAAGGAAGAATCCATGCTTCCCCACGTGGAAAGGAACTCGTCTCCGTGCTGATGTGGCCGTCTTCCTGTGAATTCTGGTTCTTTGTCTGACGGATTATTCTACAGGGAATTCTGGTTCTCCACCTGATGGAACTGGTCCACAAGGACAATTGGGGTCTCACGTTAGTAGACATATAGTTTTTTTTTAACTTTTTATTTTATATTGGAGTATAGTTGGTTAATAATGTGATAGTTTCAGGCAGACGGCAGAGAGACTCAGCCATACAATATAAACATATAGTTTTGTTGTGATCAAGTGTCTATGAAAAAGGCTATTTGCAAATCCTCTAGTAAGTTGTTTTGGTTCCGACCAGTACCTCTCTTGTCTGTTGTATATCCAAGAAGAAATATCCCATCCTTATGCAGAAAGCTTTTCTACTTTAATGATCCATTCTTTAAATTGTTCCTTGAAAGGAAGGAGATGAACTGACCTCAGGTGAATGAACATACCCTGGGACAGTGCAGAGTGTCTTCCTCATTGTCACCGTAAAATGTATTTGTGCTTTTATATATAGCTTGTTAATACAGGTAAATAGTAGCCACATGCATTTTATTTATTTATTTTTTATCATTTCCCATGTTAAGCCACAGCAATCCATTCTTCCCACTGAAGAAGGCAGTAAAACAGCTCTGAAGTTCCAAGGTGCTGCTCCCATAAACACCCTCTCCACTCTCTGAAATTTTGTCATGATTTTCTCACAGGAGCTGACTTCTGAATTAAATATTGATTTAATCTACATTTCATCTGGGGTTGATTCAGTAACCAAAGCCAAATGTTTGTGCTCTTTTTTCTCTCTTGGGCTTGCATGCTATGGGGGACCGCTAGTCATCCAGTGGACCTGTCCTTACAGACACCAGCATCTCCTGAGCCACGGGCAGCATCTCACCAGGTGGCATAGGGTCGGGGGGCCAGGCAGCTTGGAAAGGTGGGACTGGCCCCGATCTCTGTATCTCGTGTTACCAGCCCAGGGCAGCCTGTGGAAAAGTCTCAATTGGCAACCTCAGGTGGACTTGGAAATGTACCTGATTTGGGTCCAAATTATACTAAATGCACAGCCAAGTTGTGTTAGGAAATGGACACTTCCTGTCATTAACTCACAGGTCATGAAGGCAAATATGACTGCAAATCCACTTTGGAAATCTAGTGTGGCTAATCTGAAAGAGCTGACTTCTCTCTAGTTGGTGCAGTGCCTCATTTCTCTCTCCTTGCTTCTTTCTCGAGCTACATTTCTTATTCAGTTGACGTTCAGTCCATTTTTCTCCTACTATTCATGGAGTGACTGTGAGCTGGAAAGACGCAGACCACTGGTGTGGTGACCACCTGCGGTCATGGACTCCTCGTCACTGTTCAAGGTCAGCGTAGCCCATTTAGTGGCCACTTATACCCCACATCGGACTTCCCCAGTGGCTCAGTGTTAAAGAATCTGTCTGCCAATGCAGGAGATATAAGAGATTCAGGTTCGATCCTCTAGAGAAGGAAACCCACTCCAGTATTCTTGCCTGGGAAATCTCCTGGACAGAGGAGCCTGGCAGGCTATAGTCCATGGGGTTGCAAAGAGTTGAACACAACTGAGCAAATAACAGGGCTTTCCTGGTAGCTCAGCTGGCAAAGAATCTGCCTGCAATGCGGGAGACCTGGGTTTGATCCCTGAGTTGGGAAGGTCCCCTGGTGAAGGGAACGGCTACCCACGCCAGTATTGTGGCCTGGAGAATCCCGTGGACTATATAGTCCATGGGTTCACACAGAGTCAGACATGAGGGACTAATAATTGGTACTTGGTACAGAGAAAGTCACTTGGGCAAAACACCAAGAGGTACGTTTTTACCTAGCTGCTCTGATAGTCTGTGTTTTATGCTTGTATTAGTATGTTTATATCATAGGTACATCTGAAAGCAAAGATGATTTTTTATCTGCTTAAAGGTCACACCTCAGTCTTCCATGTGCTTTTGAACACTGGTATACTCTTGAAGCCAAGCAATAGCCTTAATATACATAACTCTTTTTTTTTTTTAAAGGAAAACTTTGTATTTTATATTGGAGTATAGCCAGGTAACAGTATTGTGATATTAATAGTTTCAGGTGGACAGCCAAGGGACGCAGCCTTCTTATGGACTTGTGGCTGGACTAGAATTGCCAGAGAATGTTTATATGTGTATTTCTCCTGATTATCAGAATAATCCACGTTCATACGGAAAAGTATAAGCAAGAAGGAAAAACCCCAGTTCCCTTGGGTGTCGCCACTGCCAGAGTAAAGGCCAAGTTTCCTTTTGTGCATTCTTTTCTTCACATAACTGAGCACTTACACTGCATACAACTTTATATTCAGTTACTTTTTTGTTTAATATTATGAGCATTTCCCCATATCATAAAAAGTTTGTCTACAATTTCAATGGTTGAATATTCTGTCTTAGGGTATATATTTAAATCATTTTAATCTTTTGTTTTTGACAATCAAGGCGTTTTCTGCTTTTTTAAGGTGTTAAATATAAACTTTGATTATCCTTTTAGAGAGATAAGTTCAGTTTTTAAGATCTATCCAGGAAAGTTGGGCTCTCATTGGCATTATAAGAGAGTAATTGCCTTGGCACACCCTAGAGGTGATCACATCTTTAAATCTTGCCACTCTGGGAAGTGAGAATGGTATGTCATTTCACATTTTACTGTTTTTACTACCAATAAAATTGATTGTTTTTCATAAGTAGAAGAGTCATTTTTTTTTTTCCTCTTTTGTGATTGTTCGTTTATGGTCCTTTTCAGGTCAAATTGTCATTTATGACAGTTGGGACATCTGTAATTTTTTTCCATTTTCCTAGAAGGATATATTGGAATGTGTAACTTTGAGCCTAGTGTCTTCTCACTAATAGTGTTAGCTGTTTAAGTCGTGTCCGACTCTTTGAGATCCTGTGGACTATAGCCTGCCAGGTTCCTCTGCCCATGGGATTTCCCAGGCAAGAATCCTGGAATGAGTAGCCATTCCCTTTTCCAGAGGATCTTCCCAACCCAGCAATCAAACCCAAATCTCTTACATTTCAGGCAGACTCTTTACCCTCTGAGACACCAGGGAAGCCTGTTAATTGCACACAAAATTGGCCATATTTGAGGGGAAATCAAGTGTGGAAGTGTCAAAGAGAGTACACTCGGGGGTCGCGATGTGGCTTGTCAGTTGTGACAGTCAGCATCTGGAAAGCCAGCTCTACCTAGTGAGCACTTGTCTCCCCCAGCCCCCAGACCTGTGGCCGCCACCCTGCACCTTGTCCAGCCAGGCAGGCCTGGCATAATACCTGTTGACAGAGGAATAATAAATACACAATATGTTGGCTCATGATGAAGTGTGCGTTGACTCCTGCAAGTGATGCTTACCTGCTCCATTTCTGCTCATGCCTCTTCTCAGGCTGTTTGACTGACTTTTCTTGCTTGCCCCTTATTATTGTTCACAGGCAGTCTTTGACCCCTTTCTCTCCTGCATCTTCCTGCAGTATCCAAATTCTCTAGCCTGCTCCGTGCCTTTAGCCACAGTCCACAGGCCAAACCTCCCGGGTCCAAACCCCTCTTCCAGGCTGCAGACCCGTGTAGCCTCCTGCCTGTGGGGGGTCTCCCCCTGGTGTGGGTTTCCTTTGTAAATTGAAGGATAATTGCTTTACAATATTGTGTTAGTTTCTGTTGTACAACAGTATGAATCAGCTAAAAGTATGCATATATCCCCCCCTGCTTTGAGCCTCCCTCCCACCCTCTCCTATCCTCCCCTCTAGGTCATCACAGAGCACCAGGCTGAGCTCCTTGTGTTAGACAGCAGGTTCCCATTAGCTATCTATTTTATACATGATAGTCTGTATATGTCCATTCAAAGTTGCTCAGTCGTGTCTGACTCTTTGCACCCCCATGGACTATATAGTCCATAGAATTCTCCAGGCCAGAATGCTGGAGTGGGTGGCCTTTCTCTTCAGGGGATCTTCCCAACCCAGGGGTCGAATCCAGGTCTCCCACATTGCAGGCAGATTCTTTACCAGCTGAGCCACAAGGGAAGCCCAACAATACTGCAGTGGGTAGCCTATCCTTTCTTCAGCGGATCTTCCCAACCCAGGAATCAAACCGGGGTCTCCTGCATTGCAGGCGGATTCTTTACCAGCTGAGCCATCAGGGAAGAAGCTGCTGTATATGTCCGTGCTACCGTCAATTCATCCTGCCCTCTCCTTCCCCTACTGCGTCCACAAGTTCACTCTCTACGTCTGCATCTGTATTCCTTTCCTGCATCAGGACCATTTTAGGAACCTGCTGCTTCACTGGCACTTCGAATGCAGTGTGCCCCCAGGTGGACCTGTTCCCTTTCCCTTCCTGGCCCTGTCCCTGGATTCTCTCTTCGGGTACAAAGACCCGCGCTTCATCCTCCATGTCAGACACCTGGGGAGCATCTTGAGACCCTGCTTTTCCCTCACGGACAACACCCCATGGGTTACATGAGATTCTAATTGCTGCTGCCTCCTCCCTATCCTTCTTCTGCATCCCTCTCACCCTGCCCTAGCTGAGATTTCATGCTGTGAATGAATGATATATGCTTTCTCAGTTAGAGACAGTCTTTAAAAATAAGTAAGTCAGGTTTTTTAAAAAATAAAATTTATGTTTTTCAGGGCATAGCATTGTAATGGAATATTTATTCTTTGTGTGAAGTAAATCATCCTCCATTAATTTATCTTTTATAGAAATGTGAATTCTTCACCTACCTGCGTGGCTTAAAGCAAACTACACCTTGAATAATGTCTAACACATATTAGTCAAGTGAGAGGCCCTTGGCATTATTCTCTAATTAAAGTGTTTTTGACTTGAGGGTTTGACATTTTTTCTTTGGGTCTTAATTATTTCCATATTCCATGTGTATTATTTTCCTGTAATATTGGAATTATCCTTTTTAGCTAGCTTTTCAACTTCACCTCCCAGGCAAGAAATACAGTTATTTTAATAAGATTCTTTGAGGGAGTAAAATTAATATTTTGGAGAATGAAAATAATGGTGAGTTATCTCCCAAAGATTGAAAGACTGTTAAGATAGCAAAATATCCTTACCCAGGGGTAGTTTTTTTTTTTTTTTTTTTTTTTAGGGTTTATTGAAAATATGGTGCTGGGAAGAATAAAAGGAAATTTAATACCATGGAATCTGGAAACAACCACTGAAATCCAGTCTTTTGAACACATATGATACACTAATTCCCAGAGATTTAAGACAGCTCCATTTGCTTCCTGAGGCTGTCAGGCTCCTTATGACCAAGACACGGAAAGGTTCTTCAGCACGAATATGCCATGATGATATTTTATTTACTATGAATATTGACCGTACATGAATATGGGATGTCCTGGGGTTCTGCCTTCCCTTATCGATATCAAGTTGGTGCTCTCCTTAGATCTGGTTCCCCCAGTACAGATCCTGTGACAAAGATTTAAACACAAGTAAGCTATGGATGTGAGAGTTGGACTGTGAAGAAGGCTGAGCGCTAAAGAATCGATGCTTTTGAACTGTGGTGTTGGAGAAGACTCTTGAGAGTCCCTTGGACTGCAAGGAGATCCAACCAGTCCATTCTGAAGGAGATCAGCCCTGGGATTTCTTTGGAAGGAATGATGCTGAAGCTGAAACTCCAGTACTTTGGCCACCTCATGCGAAGAGTTGACTCGTTGGAAAAGACTCTGATGCTGGGAGGGATTGGGGGCAGGAGGAGACGGGGACGACAGAGGATGAGATGGCTGGATGGCATCACCGACTTGATGGACGTGAGTCTGAGTGAACTCCGGGAGTTGGTGATGGACAGGGAGGCCTGGAGTGCTGTGATTCATGGGGTCGCAAAGAGTCAGACACGACTGAGCGACTGAACTGAACTGAACTGAAGCTACCTGGGAGCTTATCCTGAAAAGCATTTTTAGGGGACCTAGGCATGTGAGGTGGGGAGAAAAAAGCCAAGAAAAGGGTGCTCTTGAGCAGGTTGCTCAATCCCTAGTGAATTCTAAGAAACAGTCTTCAGAAACATCCCATCTGAGGGGCCTGAACACTGGCACATGTCTCCTCCAGCCCACATGTGTCCTTGCGAGCTGCTCTCGAGGCCAGAGCTTAAGGTCCGTTTCTTGCAGGGGTCAGAAGAAAACCCTCAGGGGAAGGCCCCGAGTCCTTGCTGTGTGCATGTGTGAGAGAGGGTGCTGAGGTGGGTACGACCAGGGCACCAACAATGTGTGCTGATTTAACCTTCTTTTTGTTGTTGTTAGAACAACTCAGCAAAATAAAATTCCAGGTTATTAGTGGACAACATTGTTTCATGGATGGACTAGGTCGCTTGAGGTGGTCAGAGACAAAGCGCAGGCGGAGACTGTTAGCAGAAAGTGCTTAAGTCATGTCAGTGCCTGATCGATGTCAGGGTGGATTTGAAAAATACTGGAAATTAGCAACTGTTTTTGAAATGGGGAAGGGAAGATGTAGAGGGAATCTCTGCGAGGTATCTAGATGTTGTTCCTAAAATAACATATCATGCCTTAGTCACAAAGGTTGTGATAAGCCAGTAACGGGAACAAATGGAACAGATGGATTGTCCAGGCTCCTCAGAGGCTCGTGGTTTCCTCAGTGCTAATCAGCCCACAGAATTATAGTTAGGCCCATAGGAAATTACGGTACTTTTTCCATGCACTCAGATCTGGAAGAAAACAAAAATCTGACGGAAATCTGTGGCCAGCCAAGCGTGAACGAGGCCACCTTCATTACTTGGGGAAGTTCCTGGGGAGGAAAAAAAAGGTGGAATCCAGTGCTTAGTGGACTTTAAAAAGAATCCTTCTCTGCTTCGTGTCTGTCTGTTCTGTTCTGCTACACAGCAGTCTTAGTGACACACCCTAACATGGAAGGTATGTCCTCGCACCCTCCTGGCTGTTCCATTGGTGTCATCCAGGGGATGAAGGCACAAGGTCTTGATACCACGAGGTATCTGATTATTTAGACCTGTTTGGTGATGGTGGAGTAACAGGGTATTCCTGCCCTGAAAGACCCCACCCCCACCCCCACCAGTGCAGCCGTGCAACCAGCAGAGAAGTAGCCGACAAAGGAAAGAGCACTTAATCCTGCTGCTTAGGGAGGCCTCCCAGAGCCGTGACGTTGGACTTGGGCCTTAAAGACGACTCGGTTTCACCTGGGGATGTCGGAGGAGAATGACAGCCCAGGTGGAGACCAGTGGGGGCAAAGGCACGGAGCCTGAAGGTGCAGGACGTGGTCAGGCGGCCGGGACGGGTTGGTGTGAGTGGCGTCCTGCAGGCAGGCAGAAGTCAGCCTGTGAGCATCCGTCCCCCCTGCCGGTGCCATCTCCCCTCACCAGTGCCAACAGGTGTCCCCCACACAGTCACGCCATTTCTATCAGCTCGTGCCCGTGTCCCCGTCAAACATCCTGCTCTTGTGGAAGCAACCTAGGTGCAGGATGATGGATGGAGCTTACAGAACCTGTGCGAGGTTCAAAATGCCATCAGCGCAGCTTTCTGGCAGTGAAACCTACATTTTGTGCTAAGTGGCTGGTTAGTGATCCTTGTAAGGCCTGTGAATGCCTTGTTGAAGGGGAAATTGATCTGCTTCATGCAGGTGGTCAATATTAAGCATAAAATATGCTGTTTACCCTTTCTTTGCCACATCTTCTCTGTCAGCCCATCCAGCCCCAAGTGTTCCACATTTCCGTGTTGTGAACATCTAGCTATATTTAACAGTGTATGGAATTAGTGGTGCTTATCAGCCCTGGGATTTCTTTGGAAGGAATGATGCTAAAGCTGAAACTCCAGTACTTTGGCCACCTCATGCGAAGAGTTGACTCATTGGAAAAGTCTCTGATGCTGGGAGGGATTGAGGGCAGGAGGAGAAGGGGATGACAGAGGATGAGATGGCTGGATGGCATCACTGACTCAATGGACGTGAGTCTGAGTGAACTCCGGGAGTTGGTGATGGACAGGGAGGCCTGGCGTGCTGCGATTCATGGGGTCGCAAAGAGTTGGACATGACTGAGCGACTGATCTGATCTGATCTGATCTGATTTTTTCCCTGATTTCTTCCCTTTTCTATACAGGTTGTCTCACAGGCATTAGCATGTTGGTGCTTTGGGTATGCTCCAGGGGCACACTTGCTCTTAGAATCCTTTAGTATGTGGATTGAGGAAAGGAACAAAACAGTAAGTTGGCCTCAGGTTGTCCCTCTTAATACATTTAACAGTTTAATCCAATTAGTTGTCATTTTTGTCTCATTTCCAATGGAGTAACTTCCTGGTTGAGGGGAAAAGAACTCAATGTGGTGTCCAGGCTCTGGGGACATTTCTCAGGGTGAATTAGGAGCAGGAGCTGAAAATGATTCCCAAACACCTCACTAGGAGCCCCAGGGAAAGTCTACTGAAGACCATCCCACCAATTCTAGACTGACTGACCTCTGGCTCCTCAAGTTAAAAATTACCTACAGTTCAGCCACTCTCAAAAAGGCTCTTTAAGTGGCTTTTCTACAGAATTCCCCTGAACAGTCACCTTGTTTATTTCTTAAACTGATCCGTGTACTCATGGTTCTTTTTCCCTTAGGAATTTCTACTTCCTCTTTTATCATTCATGGAATGTTTTTTCCCATGGAATTCCCCATCCCTCTGTAGATTCACTTTTATTCCATCCTTTGAAACTGCATTCAGGCTTCCAGGAGATGTTTCCCTGATGATTTCATAGCATAAGATGAAGACTTAAAAGTGCTTGATGCCAAAGGGAGAAATGTTAGGACGTCTAGAGTCTGATTTAGTAAACTGGGCCTTGGCTGCCGCGTATCCTTGGGTGAATCATTGTCCTTTAGTGAATGAATGTTAGAATAATCGAATGTAAGATGTGGATCTAGCAGCCAGACACACAAATCCTTCTCTCTACCCCTTGTCCATCAGTATCCCCAGCACAAGAGAAAAAAACAAAAGTGAATAGGATGTGTGTTCAGTCTCGTACTTAGCATCCAGTTTGCAGCATGCCTTCACTGTGCCCTGGCACGCTTCTCCTTGTACAGGGACTGGGATGGGTCCAGTCGTTGAATCTGGGGAGATTGCTCTTGTCATTTCCAATCTGGTAAGTGCTGTCAACCTACCAGCCCTAAATCTTGATTTGACCCAGCCTTGCCTGTATAAATCTCACCCACTGTTGAGATCATCATAGTCTAATGGCCAATAGATTCATTGTTTCCATACCATAACCATCGAAAGCTGCCAAGTTTTGAGGCTTTTGAGGATGGATGAGCTTTTCTTTCTGCCAGAGCAGCAAATTGTATGGGAGGGTACAGATCAGAGGGCTATAGATAAGTAGAGTAGTTCTTGAGTGGTTCATTAGTTCCTTGTGGAAGACTATTGGTTATGCTGTTTTCACTGAGTTTTAGGGTTGTGAAAGTTAAGCAGCATGAACCTCAACATCCATTCTGTAGGAATCAGGGCTTTTGTTGATGCTCAAAAATATTATATCTGAAGGTGAAGACCCCAAACCTTTGTGCATCAACTTTGAGAAAAAGAAGGTGAAGACCCCAAACCTTTGTGCATCAACTTTGAGAAAAAGAAGGTGAAGACCCCAAACCTTTGTGCATCAACTTTGAGAAAAACTGTTTAGGGTTAATCAAAATGATTTTGCGTAGAAGTTTCTCCATGGTTAATGACCTGAAAGATAACTGTGGTGACCTTAAGTTTTATGACCTCAGCTCAGGGCTTGAGGTCGTATGTGCCCCTTCCACCTATTGGAGAGTATTTTGAACACATGCCGTTTCTGGGATGTTTCAAAAGACATCAAGACAAAGTATGTTGGGCTTCCCTGCTGGCTCAGTGGTTAAGAACCCACCTGCCGGTGCAGGAGACATGGGTTCGATCCCTGAGCCGGGAAGATCCCTGTGCCATGGAGCAACGAGACTCCATCACAGCTGTGGCTGTGCCCCAGCTACTGAGCCTGTGCCCAGACCCCAGGAGCCACGGGCACCGAGCCCTCACCTCAACTACTGGAGCCTGCGCTCGGCTACAAGAGAAGCTGCTGCAAATAGAGGTCCACGTCCTGGGACTAGAAAGAGCCCAGGCAGCCATGAAGACCCAGCACACTCAAATAAATAAATAAATAATTTTTTAAAAGGCTAGTTACACTCAACTAAAACCACTCCCCAAATCCAGGATTCATGACCACACTTTCCAAAATGGTGTTCTAGGATCCTTTGCTTCTATAAATGTGTTTGTTCATCATCAATCAGCGTTAAACAGGATTTATTCTTATTGTGGGACCTCTCAGAGACTTTACCGGGTTACTGGGTACTGTGGCGTCTCAAGGGTGGCATACAGCATTCGGCATTTGTCCTGGGGCCCCTTTGATCTGGAAGCACCTGCAGACTGTCTCCCAGAACTCATGCCACTGTGACACAGTGGGGGAGACACTGAGGTGTGGTAGATGGGCTCAGAGTTTTCTAGCTCTCCCATCCAGAACTGGAGCCGTTTCCCTACCCCTTGAGTCTGAGATGCCCTTCTGACTTGCCAGGAGTGACAGACGCACCCCAAGTGTGGTGTGAGTTCCAGAGTCCAGATCTCTAGAAGTCCTCCTGCCTCACGTTTGCCCTCTTGGGGCTTCGCCCCGAAACCTCCACGTGAGGAAGCTGGTCTGACCTGCAAGAGGAGGAGAGGCTCGTCAGGGGAGAGCTGAGGTGTCCCCATTACCTGCCAGCTGTGTGACTGAAGCCTCTGAGACCTTTGGCACAGCTGACCCAACTGAGAACAGTGCGTGAGTGAGGCTAGGCAACTCATGGAGTCGTGAGAAGTATCGCGTCATTGTTGTTTTAAGCCACTAAATTTTGAGGCACTTTGTTACACACCCACAGTCAACAGACACACCAACATAAGCAGTAGCACCCAATAAAAACTTTGAAACAAGACCGAAAAAATACGATTGTTTATCTAATCAGATACTTCCTATGAAAATTTTACAGCTTAAAACTAAATTTATGGACAGGGATTTTCCAGAAACCCGAGTCATGTGAATAGTTAACAACAACCTAATGTGCGTGGCATGTGAGTCATGACACCAGGAAGTGGTACCTAATCAGAGAAGGCACGGACGGCCTCAGGAAGGTTGAAGGGCTGACGGGCTGGCGGAGCCCCACACCCAACGCTCTGCCGACGGCTGGGCTGACGGCTCTCTCTGAAGGTGACCGGTATCACTGAGGGCTCGTTCTTCCAGCTTAGTGATTAGATTCCAGCAGACATCTGCTCCACCCGCCGACCAGCTGTGGGGATGTGAGACCTTGCCAGCATTCCCGGCATCGAGCGGGTGTAATTATTCCTGGCTCCGTGGAGCAAATGTGATTAGCAGATGTCGAAGGGGCCCGTTTTTGGCAGGCCCTGGGTGAGGTGTGGAATTGGATGCAGCCTGGGTGCTGCCGCCTGCCGTGGCCTGACTGCAGAGGGCCCGGGCCTGGCAGCACCAGGTCCTGGGCCGTCACCCCCACCATCCTCTCAGAGCCCCAAGGCCAGGTCGGGCTGTGGACAGGGTGATCTGGGGCTGCAGGCCTCGCACCCTGCAGCAGGAGGCCTCAGGCAGAGCCATGTCCATCTTAAGATGCTCGAGCTGGAGGATCGCGACTGTCACACCAAAGCCATGCTGGCCGCAGTGAGTTGGGGAGAAGCAGAAGGATGCGAGAACCGTGGGAGGCTGGAGCTGGAGAAGCCTGTTCCTTCGTCATGGCCAGATGGCTCCCCGGGAAACTCCGGAGCGCTTTATAAAATCTGTTTCCGAGTGACTCAGGCTGGGAGTCTTGCAGCCTTTCCCTAGGGAGAAGGGCCGGCTTCTTCAGTGGAGGCAGGACATGCCTCACGATTGGCTGGGACCTCTCGTTGGTTGGCTGCAGCCTCATCCCTCCTGGCCGGTTCCCCTCAGACCACCCTGGACTAGTTCCCTCTCCCCCCCTGCCTTCCCACAGTTACGTGTCTGCTGGCTTCCGCTGAGCAGCCGTGCAGCAGAGTGGGAGGCGGGGGGAACTGCCTCCCAGTCTTGAGTTTCTAAAGCCATGACTTTCTCCAGTGGCTTCAGTATTCTCATCCCCTGCTCAGGCTCTCTCATCTCTTGTCCCCGTTACATGTCATATGTGTGAACATTGTGCTGGGAATTCACAGGCACTGTGAGGAGTATATATTCCACCGTGGCCATGTCATTTTCATTGAAAGTTCCGTGGAGTTTTTGTTACATTAGACTGACCCTGGTTTATATGTCATGCCCTGGGTGTGTGTGTGTTAGTCGCTCGGTCGTGTCTGACTCTTTGCGACCCCATGGACTGTAGCCCGCCAGGCTCCTCTGTCCATGGGATTCTCCAGGCAAGAATACTGGAGTGGGTTGCCATGTCGTCCCCCAGGAGATCTTCCCAATCCAAGGACCGAACCCGGGTCCGCTGCATTGCAGGCAGATTCTTTACCGTCTGAGCAACCAGGGAAGCCCATCACGGCCTAATGGGTACAAAAAAGTCCAAGTGGAACTTGGCTCCCGCAGAAGCCCATACCCTGGTTTCCGTGTGGACATGGTGATCCTGGTGCCCTTCTTTCATGGATTGATGTGTCTCAGGTGTAAGTTAGCAAAACAGAAAATCAGGCCCGTGTGCCTTGCAGACCGGCACCACATTAGGGATGGTGGGCAAGCAAGGGATCGTGCTTGTGTGGGTCTCTGACTTTGCTGTCACTGATAAGGCTGGGAGGAGAAAAGCTGGAGACCCGCCTTGAGATTCTTCAAGGTCAGACCATGTGGTGTTTGAGGGCCGTGAGGAGAGTTGCCAGAGTGATTTAGAGACGAGTTTTTCTGAGCATGTGCCAGAGTGCGGCAGTTCCTGGGAGCATTTTAGGGGCTCCCTGGAAGTAACGGTCATGATGGGAGCAAGGTGGCCCTTGTCAGCCTCTTACTTTTTAATCAACACGCTCTGCTTTGATCTGTCTCATACACAGAACTAGGGTTGCTCATCAGATTCCGTTTGATAAATCATGTTCTGTGCTCAGAAGAAAGTTTGCAAACCGCAGGTTCAGAGGACTGACTTCTAGTAAAAACAAACACAGAGAGAAGCCTTTTTAGCCAAGCAAGTAATGATTACATTTCTGGGATCTGCATAGATCAATCCACAGACATTTGGAAGCAGCAAAAAAGCAAAGAACTAAACAAATACATGTTTCTGGGTAACTACTATGTCACCAGGAAACTTAGTCAGGATAAACAGAGCATGCAGACTGTGACCTCTAAATGGCAAGGGGAACGTGAGGCCAGTTCCGGTCATCACTGCCGGTGACTCTGCCAGGTTGTCATTCTTAAGTAAACCCCAGTGAGTCCAGGGCTGAAGCTTAGGAAGAGTCATGTGATAAAAGCAACCATTACTGAGAGCTTTCCACTGGCTGAGTGCCGTGCCTTGGATCCATGTCTGTGCTACTAATTGTAGGTTCTATTCTCCCCATTTCACAGATGGGTAAACTGAGGCTCGGAGACTGAATAGTTTGCCCAAGGTCACATAGCTGCTAAAGTAATGGAGCTGGGGATAGGGCCCTTTGGCTAGAGTTATGTCCGTCAGTGTTCTGCTATATTGCTTCTCTCTGTTAGTCCCTTTTTAAATTTTTATGTTTGTGTGGGTTTTCCACCCTAATGGTTTTGCTAAGTAGAGTACCTAAGGATACCTAGTTTGAAAAATGTCTTTCTTGTCATACTTATTATACAACTACATGATCAACCCTCTCCAAGTTTGCTGCATATAAAGTTGACGTGTGGTGTTGCATATACATGATCCTCACTGGGAAAAATAAAAGAATGTAGAGAAAAGGAGCCAAAGGTCTAACCTTCCCTGTGTGTACTAATACTAAGCAGGCGTGTGCAGCCCTGCAAGTGTGTGTTTGTGCCTGAATTTGGTGGCTCACAGTCACCCACAGTTTTATTGGTGCAGGAGAAATTAGAATTCTTGCGGCCACAGCAGTAGGTAGCGTTGCTAAGGCAGATGGGAAGCTTTTGCACAAGTTTTAAGTTCTTAAATGTCGAATGTTCTCGAATGGCAGTGCGGCTTCTCCAGTTCCTCTTCTGTATCATGGCCTTAGCAAAGGCTGGGGAAGGATAGTCTTTGGGAGGATATGTTCTTCTCTCACTTGGTGCCCTTCCAAATGTGCACGAACCTATTCCTTATTCCTCCCAGTAACCAGATGTTTCCAGTGAGAGGGCTAGGTTCTGCTGAAACTTCTCTCCCGTCCGTTGACTCTGTTGGAGCAAGGTAGATCCCCTAAAGAGTGAATTTAACTGGCATTTAGTTTTATTTTTATAGGTGCATTTGGGAAAGCTGGAACTGTTTGAGAAACTATTTCACAGCACATCCAGGTGGCTTGCACACTCGGCCTCCATGCATCACACCAGAACAAGACTGAAGCTTGTACTGCATTTCTCTTGTAGAGCCAGTGAGGCGCCCCCACCTCGGGAGAAACATGAACTTGTGTGGGTGCTAGGAAGTATTGAGCAATAACTCTCTCAAGCCACCCGGGCCCCATTTGCCTAGCAGAAATTTATGAACAGGTCCTAGCGGCTCACACAAGTTCGTTTTTCTTTCCCAAGTGCCTCATGCACTTCCTGAAAGTCATGTTTTCATCGAGAGATTTGCTGTACTGGATTGTTACAGAGACACACCTGAGAAGTCCCACTCGTGATGCCGTAGCAGATGAGGATGACTTGACTGAGATAAGGCCTCCGATGTGGCCTCCTACTGGGGAATGTGTTGGTTAAAGGGGATATGGAGAAAACATTGCTACATAACAGGTATCTGGCTGATCTAACAGAACCTAAGGTCTTGCAGATGGTAGTAGAGCTGGGCGTGGGGAAGCCAGCACAGCTTGGACCTGAATGGTTGTGAGAGTTCCTCACAGTGACGGGCAGCTTGTCAGTGGTTTCCAAAACATCTGTCTCAAAGAGGGCGGTTGAAATTCCTACTGGGGAGTGTTTCCAGTCATTGTCCATGAGAAACGAAGAGTGAGTGGGAGTAATTGAAACACAGATCAAGAGGAAATGAGTCTGTGCTCCACTTGGGATTACAATGCAGATGAATTCCATATTTTGGTTAGGGAATGTTTTAAAAGGGAAGACGAGAAAAAAGCTTAGAGTCTGACCAGGTTACTAAATAGCAGACGGAGATGAAATTTAACGTAGGCTGAAACAGCCACTTCAGTTTGCTGCTCTTGTGTGCTGGCTGTGTGTGTGTATGTTCTGGGGTGTGTGTGGTGTGTATGTGTTCTGGGGTGTGTGCATGTGCATGTTTGCGAGAAAATGGCCCAGGACTTACTGGCATGCTTTCTCCGCCCTTGGCCCTACATCCCCACCGAGGTGGCCTGACCTCACCCACACGAGCAGTTTTAAATCTGCTGTAGTCAGCAGAGCTGTGGATCCTCGCTGCTTCTGCACAAGTCAGTGACTTGAAGATTCAAACGAATGCAGCAGCCCCCTTATCCACCGGGGACACTTCCAAGACTGCCTGTGGATGCCTGAAGCCTCGGGCTGTACCAGGCCTGATATGTCCTGTGTTTTTCCTACATACAAGCATGCATGATAAAGTTTAATTCACAAATTAGGCATGGTAAGAGATTAACAGCAACAATTAATAATAAAATAGAGCGCTTATTAATAATATACTGTAATAAAAGTCCTGTGAACGTGGTTTCTTTCTGTCAGAATACCTTCTTGTACAGAGTTAATGATTTTTCCATCTTAACTAAGCACTCGTCATGAACTGTGTCTACAAGTTTTGCAGTTAGAGGCGCGGCAGCAAAACGACCACAAACTTCTTTTCCCTTCATGACTTCGTGGCTAGAAGGTTCATTCTTACTGATTATTAGCAACCACAGCATATGAATCTTTCTCTTATTGAGAACTTTCATCTTTTCACTTAAAGAAGAAGTCTTTCCCAGCTTTTCTTTGGTGGATCCAAATTGGCAGAATCCCTGTTCTCCCCTGTGGGGCCACAGTTTAGTGATGTGAGGGTGACTTGAGCACAAGCACTGAGATACGCCTGACAATCACAGCAAGGCCACTACGTGACTAACAGGCGGGACAGGCTGGACTAGACAACGATGTACGTCCCGGGAGGGATGGAGGAGGACTTTGCCAGATTTCGTCACGCTACCCAGGCGCAGAATTTAAAGCTTGTGAACTGTTTATTTCTGAAATTTTTCAATTAATATTTTCAGACCACGGTTGACTGTGGGTAGCAAACCACAGAAAATGAAACCATGGATAAGAGGGACTACTATCATATGTATTCATCCTATTGACAGAAATCACAACTGAGATTTTCCTGAGTTAACTATCAGGAAATGTCTATTGATTTTGATTTAGAGATTTTCTTTGTCTACTCTGTCCCCTCTGTATAAACCATGGACTGGAGGTGCTGATTTACTCTGTAAATTGTGTTCACAATGTGCAACTTCCGATGATTCCAAACCAAGGCCTGAGCTCTGTTTTGCCCACTGAGGAGTCATCCGACAGGTTGTTATGAGATACAAGCTGCATGTGCCAAATGCCGTGCAAGGATGGAATAGTGAGCAGAGGAGACGTACGCGGTCCCTACCTTCCTGGAGGGCACGGTCTGCAGCCTCTCACAGCCTGGGTCTGGGCATTAAGGAAACTGTGCACCCAGAAGAGAGCCACCCAGGGAGCTGGACAGGGCTGAGGACCTGGAGCCCCTTCTTTGGCAAGTCTGGTGTCTCCTCCTCATGGCTCCCCTGGTGCTGGTGGGTGTCGGGGATTTTCCGAAGCCCCCTTCCTCAGGCCCCTCCGGCTCCCCGGTCAGTGGGCAGTGGTGTCAGCCCCTCAGGACCACCAGGGACGGGAGGGCTCGCCACCCACCCCTCCCACAGCCCGGGCCTGCCTCCAGCTACAAAGGCCACCTCCAGAGTCACCTCCTCTGGCCTCTGTTCACTGACGACCAAGCCGCCGGGGTGTGCCGCATCCTCCTGCATCTTGTCCTGGTTGTCACCATGCAGCTCTCCCTGCCGCCTCCTCTTCCAGCTGTATGGACCCAAAGGTGACCTGACGGCTGAGGAAGGGCTCGCTCTGGGTGGCCTCCCTGCCGCATCACAAGGCCAGGGTAGGGCTGCAGAAAGAGCTGCACCCGCTCTTAGCCCTGTGCCCCCGCGCCCAGGAGGCCAGGCCTGGTGGCCGGCAGAGTCTCTTGTGGATGGGGCCGAGGGCAGGGCCATCCCGCCACACTCTGCTTTCTCAGAGGGGCGGCGAGACGGGTGGGATGCCCAGAATGCACGGCCGGGAGGACTGGAGACCAGGGTCCCGGCACCTGCCCTGGCCCCTGCAGGGGGGACAGCGCTGCAGGGAAGTGCCGGGGTGTGGACTGAGCAGACCCTGTGTGTGCGGCCCCATGCGGTGACGCTGAGTCAGATGGGGATGGAGAACTAATGTGCAGACGGTCCAGTAAGGGAGAAAAGCTGCTCTTCATCAGCCTGCCCTGGAAAGCGCAGTGCGTCCAAAGGACTCCAGTCAGGCCTGGGCCCCTCGGTGCAGGAAACCGGCTAAAGAGAAAGGCTTTCTGGAAGAGAGGGCATTTGAGGTAGACCTTGAACCACAGCTGGGAGGGGGGATGCTCGGAGGCGAAGGGGTCAGGAGACGACAGCACCCAGCGGGGCGCAGGCGGGAATCGCCCCGAGGAGCGATTCCTGGAAGGTCCCGGGACACAGTTTACAGTTTACAAGTGGCCTTTGCCAGTGGACTCCACACTCCACAAAGGGACGAGGGCCAGGGGGTCGGCAGCTCTGAAAAAGTGGGTGTGTTTGTTCCCCATTCAGAAACCCCAGCCTCTCAAGGGACTGTGCTGGAGGAAGTGTGCTCTGGGTTAACGTGAGGCCCTGACGAGATTGTTAGCTTTTCTCTCCCTGATGGCCAGTCAACAGCCATCACACAATGCTGGAGGATTTATTTCCAAAGGATATGGAGGTAGTTGGACAAAAGCCTAACTACAATGGGGTTTTGTTGTTTTTTTTTTTTAACATCCAAGGTCACAGCTATTAAATTTCTATAACTTAAGGATTCTGGAATTATAAATGGCTTGCCTCCTAAAGTGGACCCTTGTCATAACTCAAACTCAGAGCATTCTAATGTCGTTTCTCCTACAGAAATACAGTTTTTAATGCGGGGGAGCTGCTATTTTTCTGTTTTCTTGAGTTAAACTTAAGCTTGGTGGCTCTAGTTCTTGCCGTCGGTCGGCTCGGTGGACACAAGGCAGTGACTGCCCTCACTTCAGGAAGCTTGCGTGTTCTCAGCAGCTCTCTTTAATTATTTCCATTTTCCTGCCGTGCACGTCTGAACTGTAAGTTCTCTTTTCTCTGGGGTTTGCAGCACGGTTTAGTTTTTATGTTTTTCCCCTTTTGAGTGTTACTCAATCCCCAGTCCCCAGAAGGCCAAGACCTGTTTTAGTAACTGATTTATCAGGTGCTAGGCTGGTGACCCTGCGGGAATTGATGGACAGGACCCCTGCCTCCTTTCCCAGGACTTTGTGACTGGCCCAGCCGTGAGCGCAAGAGTGTTCTCCACGTGGCGGTAAAGGGGGCTTGTCCGTGGGGGCTCTGGAACCTCCCCTAGTGGCTCTTGCGTCTCAGGTCTGCTCTCAGGGGCCATTCGGGAGGAGTGGGAAACGTCAGAGAAAACAGCCTTGGGCCTCCGGTCACAGTGTTCACGGTTTGTCGTCAATAAATACTTGAGAGGTGCTCGCTCCTCTCTCTCTCGTTCCCCCAAGGTTTTCTCTCTCCCATCTTCACTGCTGGCCAGTGGAGGAGTCCCTTAGATGATTTCTTTCAAAGCGGCTGATGTAGAGTCTGTCCTGTGAGCCACTGCCACCGGGACGGATCTGGGCTGAAGTGGGGGTGGTGGATGGCTGGGAGGTGGGGGCCGCGACTCCCTGGAGAAGTGGGGGTGGTGGATGGCTGGCAGGTGGGGACCATGACTCCCTGGAGAAGTGGGGGTGGTGGATGGCTGGGAGGTGGGGGCCGCGACTCCCTGGAGAAGTGGGGGTGGTGGATGGCTGGGAGGTGGGGGCCGCGCCTCCCTGGAGAAGTGGGGGTGGTGGATGGCTGGCAGGTGGGGACCGCGACTCCCTGGAGAAGTGGGGGTGGTGGATGGCTGGGAGGTGGGGGCCGCGCCTCCCTGGAGAAGTGGGGGTGGTGGATGGCTGGCAGGTGGGGACCGCGACTCCCTGGAGAAGTGGGGGTGGTGGATGGCTGGGAGGTGGGGGCCGCGCCTCCCTGGAGAAGTGGGGGTGGTGGATGGCTGGGAGGTGGGGGCCGCGACTCCCTGGAGAAGTGGGGGTGGTGGATGGCTGGCAGGTGGGGGCCGCGCCTCCCTGGAGAAGTGGGGGTGGTGGATGGCTGGCAGGTGGGGGCCGCAACTCCCTGGAGAAGTGGGGGTGGTGGATGGCTGGGAGGTGGGGACCGCGACTCCCTAGAGAAGTGGGGGTGGTGGATGGCTGGCAGGTGGGGGCCGCGCCTCCCTGGAGAAGTGGGGGTGGTGGATGGCTGGGAGGTGGGGGCCGCGCCTCCCTGGAGAAGTGGGGGTGGTGGATGGCTGGGAGGTGGGGGCCGCGCCTCCCTGGAGAAGTGGGGGTGGTGGATGGCTGGCAGGTGGGGACCGCGACTCCCTGGAGAAGTGGGGGTGGTGGATGGCTGGGAGGTGGGGGCCGCGCCTCCCTGGAGAAGTGGGGGTGGTGGATGGCTGGCAGGTGGGGACCGCGACTCCCTGGAGAAGTGGGGGTGGTGGATGGCTGGGAGGTGGGGGCCGCGCCTCCCTGGAGAAGTGGGGGTGGTGGATGGCTGGGAGGTGGGGGCCGCGACTCCCTGGAGAAGTGGGGGTGGTGGATGGCTGGCAGGTGGGGGCCGCGCCTCCCTGGAGAAGTGGGGGTGGTGGATGGCTGGCAGGTGGGGGCCGCAACTCCCTGGAGAAGTGGGGGTGGTGGATGGCTGGGAGGTGGGGACCGCGACTCCCTAGAGAAGTGGGGGTGGTGGATGGCTGGCAGGTGGGGGCCGCGCCTCCCTGGAGAAGTGGGGGTGGTGGATGGCTGGCAGGTGGGGGCCGCAACTCCCTGGAGAAGTGGGGGTGGTGGATGGCTGGGAGGTGGGGGCCGCAACTCCCTGGAGAAGTGGGGGTGGTGGATGGCTGGGAGGTGGGGGCCGCGCCTCCCTGGAGAAGTGGGGGTGGTGGATGGCTGGGAGGTGGGGGCCGCGCCTCCCTGGAGAAGTGGGGGTGGTGGATGGCTGGCAGGTGGGGGCCGCGACTCCCTGGAGAAGTGGGGGTGGTGGATGGCTGGCAGGTGGGGGCCGCAACTCCCTGGAGAAGTGGGGGTGGTGGATGGCTGGCAGGTGGGGGCCGCAACTCCCTGGAGAAGTGGGGGTGGTGGATGGCTGGGACGTGGGAGCCCAGACTCCCTGGCGATACCTCAAGCAGTTAATCAAGAGATGTATTTCCTCTCAGTGGGAGGTCAGGGATTTTCTGTTCCCTTGTCCTTTTTTTCTGTTTTAATTTTTTTTTAATTTGGTAGAAGTCACATAATATAAAACATAGTAATATTGTAAAGTAATTAGCCTCCAATTAAAATAAATAAATTTATATTAAAAAAATAAAACATAGCATTTTAACCATATTTACCTATATGTTTCAGGGGCACTAAGTACATTCACACCATTATGCAACTCTCACCGTCATTCATCTCCTGAAATTTTTTATCTTCCTAAACAGAAACTGTCCCCATTAGACACTAAGTCCACACTCTCCCTCCCCCACCCCTGGTATCTACTGTTTACTTTCTGTCTCCATGAATTTTATTCTAGGTGCCTCCTATAAATGGACTCAAACAATATCTGTCTGTACCTAATGTATATTGTAATGCATTTTTAATGCTAACTCAGTATATGTCCTACAAACAGATTGTATCTTCTTTTCTTTCTCCCTGTGTATCCTGTGGTTTCTTATTAGTTATCCACTTAATACATAATAATGTATATATGTCAATCCCAATCTCCCGATTTATCCCGCCCGTCCTTTCTTCCCTTGGTATCCATGTTTGTTCTCTACGTATGTGTCTCTCTGCTTTGCATATAGATTCACCTATACAATTTTGCTCGATTCCGCATATGTGCATTCCTATACCATGTTTGATCTGCAAGGAGATCCAACCAGTCCATCCTAAAGGAAATCAGTCCTGATTATTCATTGGAAGGACTGATGCTGAAGCTGAAGCTCCAGTCCTTTGACCACCTGATGCAAAGAATTGACTCGTTGGAAAAGACCCTGATTCTGGGAAAGATTGAAGGCAGGAGGAGAAGGGGACGATGGCATCACGGACTCGATGGACATGAGTCTGAGCAAGCTCCAGGAGTTGGTGATGGACAGGGAGGCCTGGTGTGCTGCAGTCCAGGCAGTCTCAGAGTCGGACACAAAACTGAGTGGCTGAACTGAACTGATACCATGTTTGTTTTTCTTTGTCTGACTTACTTCACTCTCTATGACAGTCTCTAGGTCCATCCATGTTCCTTTGTTTTTAATGCTAACATTGCATTTTCCCTCATTGACACCTCAGGTGGGCTCAGAAAGGCTTCCGTGGTTCCCTCTGGTGAGGCTAGAGGTCAGCACTGTTCCCTCACCAGAGACACAGGGAAGTCACAGTCCTTGGGTCTTCCTTGTTGCTGAAGGCCAAGAATGTGGGACATCCTCCCTGGTCTCCATAGCAAGGTAGCGGCTGCATTCCAGGCCTGCATGGTTTGTTCAGACAAGCAGACTATTCCGAATCAGTCCCAGAGAACCACTTCAAAAAGACCACCATTGGCCCCACAGAGGAGGAGCTTGTTGTCAAGGGCTGCTGTTAAAACAGTGAATTTGGGAGCTGCTTTAATGTGCCACTTAGGAGTCAAGGCTCGTTATGTAGCAGCAGCCGCAGCAGTGGACGTCTGAATAAGTGCCATGACCACAGGTGCCAGGAATGATCCCAGGCACCTCTGTTTCCTCCCCATCTTAAGGAGACTAAAAATGGCCAGGGCAGTTCTCTTCCCAGCCAGTTCCCACTGGTGACCACCAGGCCCTCCGCCTCCTACACACTGTGAGAGGCCACTGTGGTTCCTGAAAAGAATGGCTGAGGCCAAGGTCTGCGGCCTGTTGTGACTGATATTTTAGAACTGAAAAGAGGAACTTGCATGGGAGCTTGCATTGCTTTTGGAAGGACACATGTTTCTTCCATCAGTTTTGCTGCGTTGGCAGACAGAATGTTGCAAACTCAGAGATCATCGCCAGTCCCTTTTTAAGGAAACAAACAAGACCATGACCCAATTCAGTCCCTTTTCATTTATCTTACAGTGTATGGCTCAAACATTACCAAAGAAAGCTGGACGGGCTCCACTTCATAGTTCAGTTAACATGAAACATGTCTGTTAGCACACAAGGGGGTGGTTACGGATGGGCATGGTGTGTATTATGTTCACTATGTGCTTAGCACTTTGCTGGTGCAAAACGAATGCCAAGAAAGGTCTGTTTTTCCTGAAACAAGGAAATTGTTGTGTATGGATATATGTGCAGGTGTATGTACTTTTAAAAGCACCTTCCATTTGCCACACAGTGTGCTAATCCCTTTAGAGGCCACATCGTTTCTCTATATGCAACATGGAGAGAGCCTTAAATGCTGAGCTGTGTGGTCCCCACCAAGTGCAGTGTAAGATCAGAGCAGGGAGAGCTCTGTGTGGGTTGGAATGGAATTTTAAAATATACCTTATTAACTTCAAAGGCAGACATATGGACATGCTAATAACTTTTTCAAAAAGCAAAATGTTTGGCTGGTGTGTGTAGAAGCTATGAGTGGGGGTGCGGAAAGTGCTGGGCGTGGCTGTGTGGTTTTAGGGCTCCATCCCACAGGCCCACATCCTCTGCCCCTGTTGTGGGCCGCCTGCCCCAAGCCAACCCCCAGGGGCTGCAGCCCCTCCTTTCCTCCCCTAGGTGTCGCTGCAGAGGGTGCAGAAGCTGACCTTTCTCTGGGGAGTGGGATGGTCAGAGGTGGTGGTGGTGGTGTTTAGTCACTCAGCCGTGTCCGACTCTGCAATCCCAGGTACTGCAGCCTGCCAGGCTCCTCTGTCCATGGGATTTCTCAGAGAAGAACACTGGAGTGGGTTGCCGTTTCTTACTTCAGGGGATCTTCCCAACTCAGGGCTGGAACCCACGTCTCCTGTTTCCTGCAGGCCGGTTCTTCACTGCTGAGCGGTGTTGGGTCAGCAAATCTTTGTTGAGCACCAACTATATATAATGAAGAGGAATAGCCACTTTTATTGGTGCTTGGGTATGCAGAGTCCTGTATGAAGCCTTGTGCATACAAACGTTAACTTCCCACAGTAACTCAGTGGAGTGCTGAATTAAGTGCTCCTCAGTTCAGGGGAGAGAGTGCCTTGCCTAGGGTCATCACACTGCCACTGAATGGCAGAGCTAGCCTTTGGACTAGGTTACAGACAGGATTGTGTCTCCTGGTGAGATGGTGCCGGGCACCAAACAACGCAGAATTCGTGGCTTGTGGTCACAGACCTCAGCAATCTGTCGATCTTGAACAGGAACCATGTGAAAATCACACAGCACGTGCCCCTCCCCCAAGCATATGGAGAAGGGGAAACTGTGTCAACACAGGGATCATATGAAGAAAGGGAAATATGGAAAAGGGCGAACTGCCAATACAGGTGCGGTGGCTTACCTTCAGAATTAGTACAGAGAGTTGAATGTGAAGGTGGGCGCCATGGGCAATGGTTCTTGTTGATTTTGGAAACATAGCCACACAGTCAGGTAGGCAGCTGAAGGAGTAAAACAGGCTGCTGTACCATGAGGCAATACAGACTGGTAGAGACTGGGGGAAATTGGGGAATCTATGGAGAAGGAAATGGCAACCCACTCCAGTGTTCTTGGCCTGGAGAATCCCAGGGACAGAGGAGCCTGGTGGGCTGCCGTCTATGGGGTCGCACAGAGTCGGACACGACTGAAACGACTTAGCAGCAGCAGCAGCAGCAGCATGCCCTGTCTAAGGAGAACAGCCACTACCCAACTCCAGTGATCCGTCATGTGGAAATGTAAGTCCAATATTGCCAGTGTACTTATCTTCTCCCCTGAAAGAAAAGCCAAAACTTTGAATTTTTACATTGTCTTTCAATTTTGAATGTTTGCTGCTAATTTTTAAACATTTAATGGATCAGCTGTTGTATGTAAGCCTCCAGTTTTTGAACTCTCTGAAAGAATAGGAATAGAAGTGGGGGTGTGGAGGTTGGGAGTCCCAAGACAGCAGCCGAGGAGTTGCAAGTACATCTCACCTCAGGTCCACCTGGCCCCAGTGTTTCTCACACTTCAGTGTGCATGCGAGTCCCCTAGGGTCCTGGTCAAGTGTGCATCCTGGCTCAGGAATTTGGGAGTGTGGGGGGGAGTCTGTTGAAAAGATTCTGGGCTTAGTGGGGAAAGGCGCTGTGATAAATTAATGCCTTCTACTCTGAGCAAAGGAAAGGGAAATGACTTGACATACTTTCCGTCCCTGTAGTACAGCAAGGTGATAAAGTCAATTGTGTGTTTCTGGTCATTTCCAGGGTTTCCCTAAAAAGTCAGAATTTGAGTACACAGCTCGGTCAGAAGCTTTTGAATTTTACACCCTTCCTTACTTGTAACACAGTCCTCCATGTAAGAACTTGGATTCATCTCTCTGTCTTCTGGGAAACTGGGATAAGACTATCAGACTTGCAACTTGGGTGGGATAAAAAGAGACTTAACTGATTGGCCCTCCCTTCCTTGTGCTGTATTTTGAGGATAAAAGCTATGTCTTGCATATGTTGGTGTTCTGTTACTTCCACATGGCCTTGGCGTCCCTTCAGCATGGGGTCCGTAGTGGGAGGAAAGGGTGGGTGCCGAGGAAATTGCTTTGAGCAGAAATCATCTTGTTTCCATTCACTTAGAGCTGTTCTTGGAGCCCTCCTCAGGTCCCCTGCCTGTGTTCACTGCCCTTGGAATTGCATGCCAGGAAACAAGATGCTCTTTCTAATTGGGCAAGTGGGAGGAGAGGGACTGGGTGAGCCAGGATGGGCTGGCAGTTGACACCTAAAAATAGATCTTTTTCCTCATGAATAAACATGTTTGGGGGGCAAAATGCTGTGCACATTTCTAGCCATCCCAGACAGGTCAGCAAAGGAAGCCAACAGGGCCAAGGTACAGCCAGGTGGATGGGATGCCAGCCAGAATGAGGTTGCCATGACAACAGGGCCCCTTGGAGAAAGCTTCGGGGGCCTCCAGGGAGTGGAGGCCGATCTCAGATCTGAAGCCAAAGTGTATATGCAAGTAAGATGGGAGAGTGGGAGGGGTGGGAGGGGAGAGGGCTTGGCCAGCGCATCTTAGACTTTACGCGCCTGTGAATGTCAACGTGGATTCTGATTCAGCACTTCTGGCTGGGGTCTGAGGTTTCTCAGGTCTAACACGCTCCCAAGGGCTGCCGAGGATGCTGGTCCAGGGAGCACACTTTGCAGGGCAGAGGGTTCAAGTCCACCGTAGTCTTCAGGACTCTGAGGCAGGGCGAAGGCACACAGGCAGGGGAGTTAGCCCATTCCGTTTGTATCATCTTGAGTTTGGCCTGAGCTAAAAAAAATGGCAAGTGCTTTGACAGCTGTTTTTCATCATACTGAGATGTTTTCCTTGCCTAGTGATGGTGGTGACACGTTAGAGTAACAACAAAATTGAGTGTTGTGTGTTATAATTTTGCTGGTTGAAATGCATATGGTTGGGCAGACTCTAAATATTGTCTATGTAACAATTCAGTAAAATGCAGCCTGTGTTAGTTGATGTGTAACTGAGGCTCTTCTGAAATAATGGAGCAGATTTTAGCAACATTTTAAGAGCCAAAGAAGAGCTCAGGCATTAGATCTGGGAGATGAAAAGTCATTTTGATCATTTAAAAACTTGGATGAGAATGTAGGTCACTTGCCCTATGCAGAGGAACACAGCCATTCCTTGAGAGGCCGGGGTCCTTATCCCATCTCTCGGAGAACAAGCGTTGATGGTTGTGTCTGGAAGTGGCGGCTCTATCTGTTAGCAAGACCATGGCCAAGTTGTGCCTGAATAATAAGTAGCATCCTTCCCCGTACCCTGTGTGTGTTGGTCCCATATCCTCTCAGTCTTCAAGTGATCCAGTTTGCTCCCCTTGCCTGTTTTCAGGCTATGACATGAGTCTGTTGTTGGCATGGGCTCCTCACGAACTGTAGCAAAGTCTGGCTGTGGAAGCCGTGACGGGGTGACCTTCATAGAAGGAAGCCCAGCAAGCGCCCTCTTCACCGGTCTTTTGATCCACTCCCACTTCCCTCATGGGAGGATGCTGAAGTCCCTTCCCAGGGTATCAGCAGTCTGTCTGATTATTACAACTCTGAGACTGCAGGGCTCCAGCTTTGATCTTGCTGTGTTCCAGAGATGATTATCTCTCTGTGTCAGGATCCAGAGCCCGTTGTCTTGGGGAAATGCTATGATCGGGCCCACCAGAGGAGCTGATAGCCTGCCTGCTGCTGGGGGTGGAGTCCAGGGGGCAGTAGCCACGATGTGTCCGTGGTGACCCATAGACGCCCCCAGCCAGGCTTGGCAGGGGAGCGAGGGCTGGGCCTTTCCACTTCCTGCGTGGGGGCCCCAGGCTGGACGGCCTGGGCAGGCGGGGCTGTGGGCTGGCAGCGGGGTGGACAGGCACGAGCTCTGTGCGTGATTTCCTCTCCTGATCCCTCAGGTTCCCATGGCTCTGGGCAGCTCTGGTGGGCACCCCAGGCCTTTGTGCGTCTCCACCCCTCCCCACCAGTCCTGCCGGCCGCTGTAGACAGTCCCCACCACGCTTTTGGGAACATGAGACTCGCAGGAGCAGGGACTGAGTTGGGGTCTCAGCACCAGAGGGGTCCAGAGCGGGCTTTCTGAGGGTCATCTTCACCTCAGTTCCCCCCACTGTGATGTGCTCAGGGTGTGAGTTAAGTGGGAGACCAGGCTCCGTGCATGTGGGCACCGAGTGTCCCACTCCAGCTCAGGACCGTCTCTGTGATTCCTCGGCAGAACTGCCTTCTCTGGGACCCCATGGTTTTATGTCTGACCCTCTGCTGTGTCCCAGGACTCAGAAGAAGCCGCGTTTCTCTTTGTGGGATACGGAGAACTATCATGTACTGGGACGGGGGTGAGGGGAGCAGTCCTGGGGCCCTAGAAAAATGTGTTGCTTTTTCTTTCCCTTTCACTCCGATGAAGTTGATGGCTTTTCTCCCTACATTCCAGCACACTTGTTCAACTTGAAACAAAATGCCATGAAAGCTTTTAAGTTTTTGCCATGAACTTACAGTACAGGGTGAAAAATAATATTCTGAGATTTGAAAAGCTTAAGTTGAGGCGGCCGTGTGATTTTGGCAGTGTTTCCTTGCATGAACTCCCTGCACCTCATCTCAGCCCCTACCTCCCCCATCACAGGTTGGCAGAAACGGCAAGTTTTGCCAGAGTGGAGGGGCATGGCCAAGGCCTACTTGGGCAGAGGGGGGCCTGGGGCCCAAGCTTAGGCCCTATGGATCTGCACCCGTTTTAGTAACATGGGAAATAGGGAAGATGGACCCTACATCTGGTTCTGCCTTTGTGTTCCTATTTTTCTTTGAATCCAAAGGATGGCCGGGAAAGAACAGCCAGCAGTCACACCGTGTGTGAGTCAGTACCGGGCAGATGGGTGAGGAGTGGGACGGGGAATCACTGAGTCATGGCACTGCAGCTGTGAGAGTCCTCCCCCCGCAACAGCTCCTTCGTAACCGCCTCACTTATGGAGGCGCCACGGAGGCCCTGGAAGAACAGAGGACCCGCCCAGGGACACACCTGACCGGGGGCAGGTGCTGGAAGAGGAGCAGACTCCCGGACTCACAGTCCAGTGCTCCAGCGTGATTCCCAGGATCCGCTCTCTTGCCCATTTGGCCTGCGTCCCCGAGCACGCTGCTGGGTCCAGACCTGGGCCGCTGCCCTTGCCTGTTCTCCCAGCCTCTGACCCCCAGAGAGCCTCTCTTCTTTCCCTCCAGGAGGGTCTGCAGGGTAACATGAAGACGGGGCTCTGGTTCCCCGAGAGGCCCCACCGGGACCCTCTGGGGCAGACTGACCAGCGTCCTTGTCCTGCCCTCCTCTCCCTCCACCAGCATCCAGCGTCAGGCGGTGGTTTGGCTGCAACCGCCCAGCTTCTGCCTCCTAGGATGCCTCCAAGCAGTGCCGGGTACTGCTCCCCCGCACTGAGGCTGGGTGAGGAGCAGCCCCGCCAAGGCTCACAGTGGGAGCTGTGGGGTCTGCACCCCCGGCAGGCTGTGCCTGTCTCAGGGCCTCCACTCTTTTCTTGCTCTAAGAGCCTCTCTGGCCTTTTTTCCCCTCCCTTTCTTTCCTAGAACAATGGCTTAAAATCTAAGGCAGTGACTGCAGGTTTGGAAGGGAATGGTGGACCTGGGGCTTAAAAAATTTAATAAAACAGCCTTAGTTCTGGGAACGAAAAGAAACAATTTAAGGTGTTGATAAATGCTTGGCAGAGTTCTTTTCCTCTTTTCAGAGCTGATCCTGCAGATTAGGGTTTTGGCACATGGCTTATTACTTAACAACCCATACAAGCAGAGAGAAATGTAAATGATGCTGTTCTGTTCTTTTCTTCTGCTGAAAAGGGGGCTCTGACCTTGGAATACGAGCCTTTAGTTTAAGCACTGACATCTTTCCAGCCGGAGTGGGCTTTTTCCTCTTATTTCCTTTGTTGGAGGAGATTGAAAAGTTAACGCTTTTACTTACCTTTCCCGGGGTGTCCCACACCTCCCAGCTCCCACACTCTCATAATGTTAACAGTACATTTACAAACTAATACTTGTATTGTTCATTCTGATTTATTCTCATATACATTTTTCACATGTCTTCTAAGAAATGTCACAGGCCGACACTTTGTTCATTTGGTTTGAATTACTGTTGTACCTAATGGGACAAAGCTTCATTTGTTTAAAAATTATTCAATAGTTAAGATTTAATGGTCAGTGTAAATGTGTGTGTCCAATCACTCAGTCACATCTGACTCTTTGCTACCCCATGGACTGTAGCTCTCCAGGCTCCTCTGTCCATGGAACTTTCCAGGCAAGGATACTGGGGCAGGTTGCCATTTCCTTCTCCAGGGGACCTTCACAACCCAGGAATCGAACCTGCATCTCTTGCATTGGCAGGAGAATTCTTTGCCACTGAGTCACCAGGGAAGCCAGTTAATGGTCAGTGTGCCCCAGGATATCTTCATATACAAATGTGCCTCTTGTGGGGGAATGTGAAAGAAGTCTTCTCAAACCTTGGTTTTTGAGAGGATGAACTGCACTGAGTTAGACCTAAGTTAATTTTCCCTGCAGTTGACTGGTGGATGCCTGAACATCCAAGGAAGGACAGAATTTGTCTCCTGGACCCCATTGGTGAGGGTGTATGTGGCCTCAGTGAAGGAGAGAACAGGAGATGAGCCTCTAAAGTCCGTTGAGGTGCGGCCCAGTCTACACAGCACCGGGTCTACACCGAAACAGAGCTCATTTGGCACCCTTGGCCTAACTCAGTGTGTCTGCTTGTCAGGACGCAACAAGCAAGTCTGCTGTCATCCTGCTCACGATCAGGGGAAATACTACCAGTCCATGTCTTTCCCTGAACATTTGCCTCTGTAATTACTTGGAAAACCAGTGAAATGGACCTCCCATAGTAAACTGACCCTAGAGTCATTTGGGTAGAAACGCTGGTGTTTTGGTTAAAAAGATGCAAAGAGAGAGATCTGACTGAGGTGGTGGTGGTACCTCCCAAAACAACCTCTTCTAACTGGTTTTCTCATTGGGTTTAGCTGTTTTGTTTAGGTTTTTTTTTCTTTTTTCTATGTATTCCTAGTGTAATTGAACTTGTAACAACATGGGCTTGAGCTGCGTGGGTCCACTTGAACTGCGTGTGGATGTTTTTCAGTAGTAAGTACTGTAGTATGGCAGAGTCCCCAGCAGGTTGAATCCTCAGATGTGGAGGGACCATGGATACAAAGGGCTGACTTTAACACAGGGTAACCCCTGTGTGGTTCAAGGGTTGAGAACTGCACTCGTCGGTTAGCTGAGACGCACTACATGCCTTAATCTAAGAGCTTTGCTGTTTTCAGGGGATAAGCAGGTCCTGAGACAGGTGGGTCAGGTGTTGTGTGTGTGTGTGTGTGCGCTTTGTGCCCAGTTGTGTCTGACTCTTTTGCGACCCACAGGCTCCTCTGTCCATGGGGTGCTGCAGGCAAAAAGAATACTGGACTGGGTTGCCATTTCCTCCTCCAAGGACTCTTCCCAACCCAGGGATTAAACCCACTTCTGTGTCTCCTGCATTGCAGGAGGATTCTTTACCCGCTAAGCCATCAGATGTTAGCTTCATGATGCTGTCCGGGACCCAGGCTCCTCCTGCTCCACTTTCTCTAGCGCAGCACTGTTCATTCTTGAAGTCCCCATCAGAGCCTTTCTGGTCACATCCCCCAGCCGGAGAGAAACCTGTGCCAAAGCTGAGTAGGGTCCTTTGTTTTTTTCAGGGTTTTTTTTTTTTTTGGTTTTGGTTTCTTCAGGTTTTTTGTGGGGTTTTTTTTTTTGAGGTATAATTAACAAGTGAAGTTCTAATAATATACTTAAGGTTGCAGTGTGACGATTTCATATACATTTCTCATTGTGAAAGGCTGCTCACTATTAACACATTCATCACCTCACAAAGTTTTTGTTTCGCCTTTTTTGGGGGTTTTAAAAATGTTTTCGATAAGAGAGCCAGATCCGTTTTAACACCTTTTCCAGAAAATGTTCCCCATTTTGTCCACTTAAATCTCATTGGCCACTCCATCTGCAAAAAGAGTCTGAGAAATGTGGATTTTTTTAGCTAGGCACGTTGCCAACTCCCACCCCACCCCCACACCCCCCCATAGTGTTTCTTTCAGGGCTAGGAATGAGGTGAGGCGAATTAAGCATTCTCTGTCAGTGTAAAATGTAAGGAATTACCAAAAACCTCAGTAATCAAGGAAAATGATGTCTCAGTGCAATGTTACAGTACCATATTATAGAGCCTGAGGCAAAAGAAAAAATTGATCATGCTGATCCAATCTTTATTTAAAATTTTTATGTTTTTTCATTTGTTGTTGTTCACTCGCTCACTCATGTCCAACTGTTTGTGACCCATGGACTGCAGCACGCCAGGCTTCCCTGTCCTTCACCAACTCCTGGAGCTTGCTCAAACTCACGTCCATTGAGTTGGCGTTGTCATCCAACCATCTTGGCCTCTGTCGTCCCCTTCTCCTCCTGCCTTCAATGTTTCCTAGCATCAGGGTCTTTAATGAGTCGACTCTTTCCATCAAGTGGCCAAAGTATTGGAGCTTCAGCATCAGTCCTTCCAATGAATACTCAGGACTGATCTCCTTTAGAATGGACTGGTTGGATCTCCTTGCAGTCCAAGGGACTCTCAAGAGTCTTCTCCAACACCTCAGTTCAAAAGCATCAATTCTTTGGCTCTCAGCCTTCTTTATGGTCCAACTCTCACATCCATACAATGTTTTACATTATTGCTTATTAAAATATTCATCAATATTAATAAGTTTTTTGGCATCCCCTTTAATTTTGTGCTCAAGGCAAGTGCCTTGCTCTCCTTACCCCAGTCCCAGCCAGTGGTTTTCTTAGTGAAGAAGAAAAGAATAGATACTGGGTAGGAACCAGTCCCTGCCAGGGAGAGATCCCATTGCTCACCCATATCCTTACCTCCTTCCCTACTGCTGATGGAGTGAGTGAACTCATGTTGGGGGAGCACTGTTGGCAGGGCTGCAGGGAGCAATATTCTCACAACCCAAGAACTGCTCACAAACCACCCCAGTCTTTTGGGAGTAGACTTATAGTATATCCATAGGTAGAATTCTTAGATGAGTATAGATGTCATTGCTGACCAAGAATGAGTGTGTGTGATCAGAGAGGTCACTTTGGGGTCCATGTGGCAGTAATCACCTCATAAAGGATGGGCCCTCACTGGGGGCCATTAATGAAATTAAATTAAATTAATTAAATTAATGAAGACATCACGTCAGAGGAGAACTGTCCAGCTCCTCACTGCGTGTGTGGTCATACCTCTCAGAAAGAATGAATCTGGTTCAACTTGATTTCGTGTTGATTTAATGCTTTCTATAAGGAGTATTGGAGAAGAGTAGCCTCCTTTGTGGCTCAGCTGGCAAAGAATCCATCTGCAATGTGGGAGAGCTGGGTTTGATCCCCGGGTTGGGAAGATCCCCTGGAGGAGGAAATGGCAACCCACTCCAGTATTCTGGCCTGGAAAATCCTATAGACAGAGGAACCTGGTGGGCTACAAAGAGATCAAAGATCTCTTTGGGATGGCAAAGAGTCGGACACAACTGAACGACTAACACTACTACTACTTCTACTAGCCTAAGGTCACAATTGGCCGTAGGTTGACTCTGAGATGTGGAACCCTGGATACAGAGGAACTGAGGTCATGGAGGTTCAGCTACAAGTTATACTTGGATATTCTGACTGTGCAGAGGAAAACCTCCGGTGTTGTTGAAGTGTAAACTGTAATTTGATTATTAGTCTAGAATTTTAAAAATAATTTTAAACAATCATCTAGAATTTCAGAGAAGCTCATTTTAAATTTCATGACAAAATCATTTGTAGTTTTAGAAAAGTTCTACTGATGGTATTTAGTTATGAATTGGAGGGCCCTTGAATACGTATATCAAAAATAAAATGTCTAATAAAAATAAAAGCCATAAGTGGATCTTATGGCTTAATGTGATACAGTCAGGAAAAATAACCATGATAATCTCCCTTTTTGGTAATGCTTCTGCCTTAGACAAAATGGCATGCAAACCATCTACTGTATGGGGATTGAAACTACTTTATTTCTTTCCCCCTTTCTTCTTCTAGCTTCCAGAAACTTCAGGTAGGTTTTTAAAAATTATTTTTACAAATTGTTAAATGAATCAGTACCTAAAACAGACAAGTGCTTTTGGAAGTGTTGCTGCATTCACAGGACTGATTTTTACAGGGATATTAAAACATTTTGTGGCTATGATTCATACCCTGATGCTCATATAAATTCTTGCATTGCAGAAATTCGTGATTCAGTCTGTCAGATGATTTCCCTTCTTGAGACTGTAGTATTGTGAAAATTCAGCGATTTGTTTCACAAATCCTTTCATCTGCCTCCTTGTGTAATACTTTCTGTTTTTAAAGCTGTGAGCATTTTATCACCCAGCCCCACACCGGCCTTGCTGCATGGCCTGGCTCCATCCTACACTAAGCCCTGTTGCCCGCAGACGGTAAAACACTTTTCAGAGGCGCTCTGTGGCTTCACGCTTCAGGGAAAGTACTCTGTCAGTTCTTTTCAACCTTTCACAGGAATGCCGTGACAGTGAAATGAAGACATCAGGAAACGTACTTTTTAGTTCTTAAGAAGACACCTGCTGTAGGATTCCAGGTGTTGGCAAAGGCAAACAGTTAATTTTAAGGTATGAAGGGGTTGTCTTTGATATGACTCTGCCAATTAACATTTGGTTGTCTGTGTCCAGTTGAAGAATGAATTGCTAAAACACAATTTTTCAAATTTTGTTAGCATTGGACTGGTTAATTTAGAAGTATCTTTGTTGTCAGTATTGATTAGCTCTTTCGAATGTGAACACTGTGTCTTGGGTCTTGGGGGGATGCTCTGTATTTATTGATTCAATTAAATGGCCCATGCCACAGTTTCCCTTTCCATGAAGCAGGATCCTAGTGCTAACCTAAAAGCGGAGGGAGGAAGTTGAGCTGCAGTGCATACATGGTCCTTGATTAGCCCCGCAACTGCTGCTTTATAAAGCCCATGAATGGCACCATGACTTTGAGTTACTGCTGCCTGAACATGTTCTGCACCAAATACACAAACATGGCAGTGAGTTGCAAAGAATGTGGTAAAGAAGAGCGAGAGCATGAAGTAGGGAGCATGCAAGCCAGGCTGAGTTAGGACCATTGTATCTATTTTGTATTCAGAGAGCCACAGCAGATACAGCCCTGAGGCTGAATGCCTACTTGAAAAAATGTGCGGGGTTAAACACGTCCGGATTTTCTGTTTCTGGGAGCACAGTTACACTAAAGAGCCACCCAACTGCAGACAGATGGTGGTGTTTCCAAGATCAGTTGTAATCGTAAAAGGTCCTGGCAGCTGTCAGGTTCAAAAAATAAAGAAAGAGGGTTATCAGAACTGAAAACCAAGAGAAATGGAAAGCAGAGATTGATGATGCTGGGTGTTGCAGTTCCTATCCATGCTTCCTGTCTTCAGGACTTGGGACGGGAAATGTTGGTGACTCTTCACATTCTCTTCCACGCAGTTCAACCAGCATCAGGGATCTGAATAAATAAAGCTGGCGGGTGGGGGCGCGGGAGGTAGATGGAGTGATATGGAGGATCTTTCCATTTGAATGACATTGGTCAATTTCTCTTTTGATGAGACTAAAAACTGTTGCAATAATGAAATTCAAAATTTTTACCACCTTTTTCCTTTCCTTTCTATGTGACTGAACTAAAATCTAAAATCCTTCATTCCTCAGCGCTACTGAGAAGTACAGTGAGGCTGGCCATCTTTACTAATTTTTAGGCAGAGGACTTTTTGTAGCAAATGTGGGAACACAAAAGGGGTGAGGTAAAAATCATGTGATGGGAAGCTGATCCAAATTTGATCCTTTTTGAATTAAAAAGCGTCTTTAGCATGGAGAGTAGACTCTAGCTCCTGGAAGGCAGTCAGAGTCACGCTGCCGTTTATCAGCCTTCCTCATGGCTGAGCTCTCCTGGCCTTCTCCATTTGAACTTTCGAAAAATCTCCTCAGCATTAACAGCTTCCCTGAAGCTGGATCTTGAGCATCTTGCATCCTGATTTCCAGACAGAACTGAGTTAAAAACATAGTAACTGACTCCGTTTGTTTTTCTGTCTCCAAGGTGTTTGGCCCCACGTTCCTCCTCCCAGCCCCAGCGGGAGAGGAACACTTCGTTACTCACTGACAGGAACGAGCTCTGGAAACCTGACCAAATGTTGGCTGGGGAAGCCCAGTTCCCCCTCAAGCAGGACTAAATGTTTCCCAAATTAATTCTGACAAAGTGAGTTTAGAGTCGACTTTCTGGAGTTTCTCAAAATGATTTAGGGTATTTTAAGTCAACTCTGTGTTGGCTCTTTTTCCAGTGTCTAAGCCCTACTACCTGTTGGGGGCTTCATTAGTGTCAAATACTTTTCTTTCTAAGCTATGCCGTGGGAGTTTTTATCATGTAAAAATGTCCCTGGAATGTAAATGCCCTATGATGTCTTTGGTTTGATGTTGAGGTCAAATGCAGGCCGCTGTGTGACCTTCCTTCTGGAAAGAATGGAGGCTTGTTTTGCCTTGCTCATTTGGTTCTCAGCGCGCATTCAACCAGCAACAACACAATAGTGTATAGGGCTAAAGATCACTTGCCTCCATGGGGTTTTCGGGTGGACAAGACTTGGGATCAGAAGATTATAGATGTGTGGGCGCGTGGTCTTGTGTTGATGTGTGTAGCCTTCAACGCTGGGCACAAGCCTACTACTATTCTGGGTTATTTATTTCACTTTAATGAGCAAAGAAAAATATGGTGCACTTGAATGACATAATAATAGACAACGGCATGTTCTTGAGTTGTAAGTAAATCATGGTCAGAAAAAGACAGTGAAGAGGGTGTCTCACTAAATATTTCCAGGCTTTGTCTCGCAAAGGCTTGGTGGTGTTTTGGAGTGGCTAATTAGGAGATAGATCCAATTTCGTGCTGCCTTCTCTGTGACTCAGATGACCGTTGGAAACAGCTTATTTCAGACTTCGGCTGCCGGATACAGTCACTGGCTATTTCCAAACCCAAGATGTTTGGATGCTGATTGAGTCACAGTGTTTGCGTTCTGACTGTTCCATCAAACCCAGGCCGCGTGGGAAGCGCCGATGACACGGGCTGCGTTGGAGAGGCGACGGCCGCGGAGGGGAGGCAGCCCGGGGCTGAGGGGGGCTGCCGTCCCAGTGGCGCTCTTCTCGCCCAGCAGCGTGAGGTCTGCCTGTCCCACTGAGGGGGCCAGGGCACAGGCGGAAGCTCCTAAGCCCTCCTCTCAAGGGCAGGGGGCCTCAGGGCAGCCCTGGGGCGCTGCCACCTTTCTCAGGAGGCTTGGCGGTGTTGCCAGAAGGAGCTGAACAACAGCTTCTGGCAGAGAACAAGGCTCCAGTGCTCGCCTCTCCCCACTTCTTCAGCATCTGCTCCTGTTACTTTGCCTTGCTGCTTCAGCTTAGGACTGTCTCTCCCCTCCCAGTGACCAGCTGTCACTATTTAGGTGCTCACCAGCTCTTACCATGGGACACCCCCCACCCCGAGCCCCGCCCCAGATTCAGCATCGTTTGTGGCCTAAGTTGGTTTTTAAAGGTGTGACTTTTTACCTTTCCCTCTTTGAGTCAGGATGTTTCCCTTTAGTCTGTAGCTATTTTTTCATTTCTTTTCTTTTCCCTTGATACCGACCCCCCTTTCGTCCCCACAGGGATTAAAGCAACTGGATTTCCATCAAGGTTAGTATCGTGCTGGTTGTGTTCCTAACGTTCTAGCCCTAAGCGCCCTTGGAAAGACTGTTCATATGTGGGCAGTTTATTCTTACCCGATAGTCAAATGACCTGCTCAGTTCTGTCTTCCAAGGTCAAGGGAGTACAACTCTCGTTTTTAACAATATCATTGCTGCCATTTCCTAAAAGCTTATTGTGTGTCAAGCTCTGTACCAAGTATTTAACATTTATTTTCCCATTTAATCTTCATATCAATCTTATGAAGTAGATAGTGTCAACTTTTAAAAAATGCACAATGTGAGAGTTTCAAGTTAAATTTTATTTGGGGCAGAATGAGGACTGCAGCCTGGGAGACAGCACCTCAGAGAGCTGAGAGACTGCTCCAAAGAGGCAGAGGGAAAGGTCGGTATATAAATGATTCTGGTAAAGCGGGGAGTACATGCAATCAAGCACATTTATTTTTAGGAGGTTTCTACTAGTCTTGTGAAGCTTCTGCTAGTCACAAGAAACAGTCATCACCATGAAGGATTTTAGTGCTTCTCTAGATATGAGGAGATACAAGAATTGGGCTCATAAAGTCAGCTCCCGAGAATATGCAACTCGCTGAAGACCTGTCCTGCCAGTTTTCCCAGAGCACAGATGCCGCACTTCTGCTCTCCACCCTGAACTCCTTCAGGGGGTGTTGAGGTCAGCCGCTGCAGCAGCTCGTGACTTAATCCTTGCAGAGGTGGATGGCAAGCAACCAAGTGCCAATTTGTAGTCGACAGTCTTATTGTCTGCATTTTGCAACTGGAGAAATTGAGGCACAGGGAAGTTGGTTATTTGCCCAGCATCATTCTGCTAGTATGTGCCATTCGCCAGGACTTGAATCTCATCTCAGTCTAGATCCTATGCCGTAACCACCTTCCAAGGCCAAATTGTCTTCCAGGGCGTATGTCGGTATCTAAAGACAATCTGTATTGTCCCAGCCAGGAGGATGCTACTGGCATATAGTGGGAAGAGGTTAACGCGTGGGTGCTCAGGCACTCAGTCCTGTCTGACCCTTTGCAACCCCATGGACTGTAGTCGGCCAGGCTCCTCTGTCCGTGGGATTCTCCAGGCAAGCATACTGGCGTGGGTTGCCATTTCCTCCTCCTGGGCATCTTCCCAATCCAGGGATCAAACACGTGTCTCCTGTGTCTCCTGCATTGGCAGGCAGGCAGGTTCTTTACCACAGAGGCTAGGAATGCAGCTAAACACCCTCCAGCTTATAAGACAAAGAATTCTCTAGCACCAAATGTCAGAAGTGCCGAGGTTGAGAAACCCTGTTATAGATAGAGCAGACCGTTTGTGTTTAACAGTTAAGGGGAACCATCCAGGTGATATTCTGAAACTTCAGTTATTTCAGGAAATATTCCTTTGCATAGTTTTAAGAACTATTTTTAAATTGCTCCATGGGTAGAAAATATATGTAACTGTTTACAGGGAGAAAAGATTTCATGGAATTCCCAACTTTTGAAGTGCAGAGGAGATCTAAGAATTCCTTTATCTCTGCTGTGATTTGGTTATTGGAATCATGCCGTTTGGTAATTCCATCAGACAGTTTGACTTTGGTACCCACTTAGAGGTGTTATACACATAAATGCTCTGCTAGATGTCAGCAGGAAGTTTGAAAATTGTGAAATGTGGTATCCTGGCCTCGTTTGGGTCTCACGAATGGGTGAGGCTCCTGTGGTCCCACAGGCCATGTGCACAAAGACCCACAGAGCAGGAGGGGAGGGCGCCGGCTGGCGAGGCAGGGTCCGCGGGCTGCCCGCACGTTCCGTGTGGAGCAGTCCTCCCAGCCTTAATCACGGCCTCCTGTCTCTGTGTTCCAGTCACGTGCTTGGCCCCTCTGCTCAGCAGGCAAAACCAAGAGTTCCCAGTTGGAGAAGTTTAAGGTCTTCCTGTTTGTCTGATACTCCTGGCAGAGAAAACGTCCACATCTGTGTATTGTCCGCCCTTTTCCTTCCCCCAGCACCGCTCCGCACGCCCCCAGCAGCCTCGAAGCGCTGTATTGTTCCCATTCTTCCTCATCTTGACCTTGTGCTAACTGCCTATTTATTGTAATGACTCCTCAGATAAGGTACTCCTTGGGACTTTTTTTTAGTAAATGCTTAGGGCCAGGAAATCGAGGATCTAGCTAAAATGCGGTGCACAGCATTTTGAAGTGTATCTCAGACCACAGTGAAACGGACCCGCCCCCGCTCAGCTGTCTCTTTACCTCTTTTCTAGGTTTGTGTGTGTGTTTCCTGGGTCATGAACACCCCTTTGGGCGTTGGTCTCTGCAGATGACAGCCACCAGTGACCAGCTCCCTCCACCTTGCCCTCCAGGACACATGGTCACCTTGTTCTTCCCCCTTGGCCTGGCCCTCCATCCCTTTGGCAGTTTTCTCGTGTCCCCAGGGTCCACCCTGGTCCTCCTGTCTTCTTACTCCACACTGTCTCAGGAGGTCTCATCCATACCCCTGACATCCCTGGTACCCCAGTGCCCCAGGGCCTGGTGCATGTCCTGGCAAGGTCTGCAGAGACCACTAGTTCTCCTCTACCCAGACTAGACTTGTGATCTCGCCCAGCTTGTCCCTCCTCCCATATTCTGGATCCAGGGAATGGAAACGTTCGAGGAGTTGTACAGAAATCTGGGATGTGCTCCTTGACTCCTCTTCCCAAAAACCTTCAGGACCAGTTAGTCTCTTGAGTCTTACCCTCCACTGCAGTAGTTCTGGCCCTTTCCCTTCTTGCTTGGATCCCTGCCAGGGTTTCGCACTGGCCGTCCTGGCTCTGCAGGTGTGCCCCTTCCACATCGCTGGCAGCAATCCGCAGGATGGGGTGGGGGGCAGTGGCCTCCATCGCACAGACCTGCTGATCCTTGGCTCCCGCTGAGCCTGTGTGCACGTGTGCAAGAGGCACATGCTTATCCCTACCTTTCCTTGCCTGCCCCTCACAGGGGTCCACGGAAATCATCGCTAAGTAGTCTATAATAGAAACGGGGATGAGTTTTACTTGAGCCACGCTGAGGATGACAGCCCCGCGGTTGCTCAGACAACCAAGGAGCTGCCCCAGAGAAGCGTGGTTTTCAGCACAGGGTCATAACTGGTCATAGCAAAGAACATCAAACAACTCAGAGGTGCAGTCCTTCAAGGTTTAAAAGAACAGGTCAGCATGCACACAGCAGGTCAGCATGCACACAGCAAGTCAGCATGGCCTTGGCACCTAGAAAGGGAGTCTTTTCATTGAAGGAGAACCAGCACTGGCGTCCTAGGAAGAGAGGTATTTCATCTTTATTTTTAACATGGACATGCTTTTCTTTTGGTCATGGGATCCTTTCCTTTAATAATTAAAGCAGATGTACGATGTGTGTTTGACAGGCCACCAGCAGGCTGTTTTAGTTAGCATAGAATTTGAGTGAAATCATGTGTGAGCCAGAACGACTTCCCCATATCCAGTATGTGAACGTTTCTTCCTCACAGGGGTCCTAGAGATGAGTTCTCTAAAATGTAAGCCAGATTGTGTTACTTTTTTGGCTGAAAACACTGTAGGGGCCCCTCACTGTAGCGGACAACACGGAGTACAGAATCCCAAGCGTGACTCATCCGTCCCTCCCGGGATGATTCCTGCTCACTCCTCCTGCTGCGTTCCTGCCCATCCTCCCCACCCCGCCCCAGGCTTCAGGGGACGACCCTGACCCTGGCGGGCCCTATGCTTGGCATTTGCCCCCAGCGGCCTTCTCTCCTCCAGGCAGAACGGGGTGCCCCTCTTTGCTGCTTCAGTGGCATCAAGGGCTCTGTGCTGGGCCCACCTGCCAACTTCCCTGTTGCCCTGGGACCCCTCTGAGGATGGAGAGCCATCATTTTGGTGTCCAAGCACTGGTCCCAAGCCAGGCACACGGACGTACTTCAGAAGCCACTGGCATTGGTATGTGAATGGGATTTGTCTTTCAGACATGAGAGCACGCTGTTTCTGAGAAATGAACACTGCCAGCCAGGCTGCTTCAACTTTGCCTTCTTTCTGATGAGGCAGTTAGGGTACCCATAGACACCGGAAAACTTGTCTTTTGTTTTAACTGGAGGATAGTTGCTTGGCAATGCTGTGGTCTCTGCCTCACATCAACGCGGATCAGTCACATGTCTTAACCGCATCCGTTGGAGCCCCTTCCTTCCTCTCCTAAAAAAGTCCCATGTGGTCAGGAGTGGAGAGAGAATTTAGGGGACAGCTTGAAAAAAAGGTTGCAAATTCCTTTTGGGACCACACTTTGTACCCGCAGACTCTTCCTCTGATGTGCTCATTTAATTTTTTCCTGAGCCAAAGTGATACATATTTATCCAGTACAGACTATTTCTTTGAGTGATAAAGACTTCCATCAACAGTGGTTTTTATTTTTTTTTATTTTTTTATGCAAAAGAGAATATCATGCTCTGGAAGCGGCAAGGGGCAAAGCAGACCCCACTAGCCTCCTAAAACCGTCCTGGCTTGATGTCAGTGTTTATCTCTGACACCTTTATCTCTTACAACGGCCAAAAGCCCATGTGTCCTAGGGGTTTCTTTCTTGATTGAATTTGGATCAGAAAGCCACACTCACTTAACAGTCATCCTAGTTCCTTGAAATCATTATAAAAGTTTACAAATAACCCTGTAAGTTAAAAAGTGAATTTGAATGGATAAGGGGGCTGTTAGAGCATAAAGTTAATTTTCATTCTTCTGTTTAAAATTCATCGTACTAAATAGCTAGCAGATATGCCTGAATTAACAAGCATTCACTCTTTCAGCCATCGTTTCTACTTAAATATACCAAAAAAAAAAAAAAATGAAGATCATCAGCTACTTCTGTTTCGCTCAGGACATAAGCACCGTCAGCATGATCTAGCCCTTTAGTTTTCTTTTAAGTGTTTTTAATGCCAGCATTCAGGGTTATCCAACAGAAGCAGAAAAATTCTAGCCTTTCTCCACCCCAACTGTGACCCTCCCTTTTGAACTAATGATAGATTTACTTTGCAGTTATTATAGTCCTGATAAAGACCTTATCACGTTTCCTCACGGTTCTCCCTGATCTGGGAGTGCTGCCCCACCCACCAGAGCACTCCTCTGTGGCGAGTCCCATTCCTTTTGGCCTTGGTCTTTCTTAATGTCTCTGTGTTTCCTGATTCCAACTTTAATGACATTTCCATGAGGCCAGTAGGAGTACCTTTGTGTCTCCTCCCAACCCACCCTCCCACCCTCCTTTCCCTGCCTGTTCCCTGCACACCTTGGACTGTCAGATCTTGGACAAGGACGCCTGCCTGGTCTTACCTCTTTAGAGCTTCAGTGCTTAGTTCAATACAAGTTAGCAGTTGCTAATCACCATGATAAACAATGCACAGTAACAGGAGTTCTCCAGTTTGGGAAGCCCACAATATGTAACTCCTTTTTAAATGCTTTTGTTTCAGCAGATGTTTAATGAGCATTATTTTCAAAAAAAGGGTGGGGTGTAATGAGATAAGAACAGAGGAAAAATCCAAAAATCAAATATTCTGGATCCTGGGGAAAATAAGAGCTATTTTTGCAGTACTGGTGCAGTTTCACCGAGTACCTCAGCCATTCATTGCTTCTGTTCTTTGAAGCCTCTGGGCCCTTGGCTTCTTGGCAGGTGGGTTAGGGTGATGGGGTGGGTGGTGTGTCTGAGCGCATCACCCACCTACGCAGAGTGGCCTTAGAAGGGCTGCGCTTTTCTTCCTGCTCTATCACAGAGGCCGAATCCATGGACCTCAGACCTCGCTTTTGGGAATGGCCACCTCCGCTAAAGGGCAGTTTGAAATAAAGGTCAGGAAGTTAGGAGCAGTGAAACTGGACATGTTTATGAGGGTTATTCTTGTTGACATAGCTTTCTTCTCACAGTCTACCTCTGCAATTTAGGATGTGTGTGGTTGACTGCCAAATAATTTCTCAGAGCCTCCCACCCCGGCCTTTACTATCTGCAATTATCATTGTAATCAGACCAGTTTTACCAAATCTTGGTAAAATATTGCCTTTGACGGCACTGAGACCAAAATTTAAAAAAGAAAATTTAATCCACCCATGATCTCATTGACAGTACCAAGTAAAATTGAAAATCACTTTAAATTAATGTCAGCTCAGCAGCTTCATCTCCAGGCTGTTGGGTTGGAGTGCTGAATTTTTAAATATCATTTGAATCATTTCATATGATCGTAACAAAACAAGACATTTTATTAGATCATTAATAAGAATACTTACCAGAAGTAAGTGCCCCTGGATGGATGTAAATCAGCCTTCTGGGGCCATTTATAACTGATGAGAGAATTGCACTGCTTGACTTTAATAATTCACCCAGGAACAGAGAATAAACAGCAGCAAACATTAATTTTATTGGACAGTTTCATACGGTTTATGTTTTGAAATAAAAGGGATATGACTTGACTCCTGCCTGAAACCAAAGCACTTAGAAAGGACTCCCTCGTGCTCTTGGCATCTCCATGTGGGGAACTTGTTCTCAGATGCATTTGTTAATCAGTTGGCACCCTTCTTGCCATAAATAAGAAGCCAAAATATAAACACTTTAAATAGTGACCTCAGCTTTGTGTTCTATCATGTCCTTTGGCATATGGCTATGAAATCCTTTATAACCAATCATCTTACTTGTCTAGAACAGAAGCCACAGTATCTGAGAAAGGAAGGAGCCCATATATGACTGTGATTTTTCCAAACCAAGTACGGGTTCTTTAATTGCTGGCTCCATGTCTGCAGCTAAGGGTAGACAGGGCCTCGTTTTCAGCTCGCAGCCCAAAGACTGGAGTGGAGGCTGCTCTGCTGTGATTCCAAGAATGAGAGGCACTCTGGACCTGGAAATGAAAGGGCAGAGGAAGTAATAACGCTACGAGAACAGGGAGCCAGTCGAGCCCACGCCCTTTGACCATGGCCCTTGGACAAATGTGCTCAGATATAACCTTCTCTTCTGCCTCTGCACTCGGCAGCTCTTATAACCCACAGGGTATCCCTTTCCCATCCATCTGTAGGACTTGGAGAGCCACCTGCTTCAGGGGGAGAAGGTGATACAAGGTAGTCATGCACTTCAAAGGCTTGACTCTGGAAACTGACGATGGTCATCTGCAGATCCTCCCCAGCTCTGCCCCTGACTCTCTGAAGCTAGAGCAGCCAAGGATGCCGAGTGTGCTCACACACCATTAGCCAAGAGCCTAGACCAGAGTCTGTGGCCCCCTGCTTCCTGTCTATAGTGTTTTTGTCCCCACCTATGACTTTACCATTTGACAAGCTTCAGTCTACAGTCACTGATATTAAAAGGTGATTTTTTTGTGTGGCTGTGTGGAGACAGCTCTCCAAGAGCAGAAAAATGAATGTTGACCAAATATGATAATAGTAACAATTCCTACCACCTATTGAATATTTAAAATTATACCTTGCTTTACATGCACGTATTTTTAATCTTTATAACCCCCTTTGAGGTAGATCCTTTGAACACTCACACTTCATTGCTGAAAGACACAGAGCTACAGGTACAGACAGGGTGATAGTATTGAAAGAGATCTTTTGTGCCCTTTTTATATCCATTTGTATCCTTTATGCTATAGAACTCTTCTTAGACGGAGAAAATTGGTGTTTGATGGTGAAACTACTTACCCCCAGGCCAGGTGGGCCCTAAGGAAGATCTAAATGGGGAAAGGAGTGCCCTCGCTGACCTCATAGGTGGCCATGCTGATGTGGGCTTTGGGGGTGGGGAGGCTGGATCCCGCTCCAGGAAGTCTACTGCACCTGCCCAGCGTACTTTCCTTTTGCCAAGCACTTTTTAAGCTTATGACTTACTTAGTTGCCTTCACAACAAGCCTATGTGGTAGGTTCTATTAGTACCCTCGCTTTACAGACCCAGGAACTGAGGTACAGCACCACCTCTGGGCCCAAGGTCACTGCCCAGCAAGTGCTGGAACTGGGAGTCAAGTCCAGACAGTCTGGCTCCAGACGGAATAATCGCTCCCCGAGGTGCCTTTCTGGATGAGCTCATTGGCTGCAAGGGTGGGGCAGTGGGTTTGATAGCAGTCTTGGGAGAGTGACTGTTGAGTCCACGCTCATCCTGTACGTGAGCCTGAGAGACCTCCCCCCAGGTCCTGCCCACGTTTTCTGCGGGGACCCAGAGTGGTCAGCCACCCTGCTCGTGCGGGCCCAGCACGTGCGATGCGGAGAAAGGGACTTTCTCCACCCTGTCTGGGTGTCATCTCACGAGGCTGGAGGTCATCAGAGCCGTGGGAAACGTTTGCTGTGAGGAAGCCTGTTGGCTCCAAACACTTCAGAGAACCATGTGTCAGCACCCAGGGGTGCTCCTTTTTCTAACCTAACCAGAACACGGTCTTCTTTTTCCCTCCTCTGATTGCATGGAGCTGCCTTGCCAAGCACCTTTCTGTTTCTGAGCCACGTGAGTTCAAAGGGGAGGCACCACTCCAGCCTGGCACACCGGGGAGGCTGGGGCAGGAGCCCCTGGCAGCCTCCAGAGTCCAGGGCACCGGACACGTGCGTCATCCGGGGCCGGCTTTCTCTCTGCCCACCTTCCTTAGCAGCCCTTCCAGGTGAGCATCTGGGGTTGGGGTGTCTCCGGGACGTGGAGCTAAAGCCCTTTGTGTCCCCAGGCTCCCCAGCACTTTCATTTTTGTTCTGAAGTGGCTCGGTGCTCTGACCTGTGCTCTCTTCTTCTGAGTTCATCTCTGTTATGAGGCTGCACTGCTCTTAGAAGCTGACAGTAAGTCCCTGTTCCCAGAAAGAGTACTGCGTCTCACGAACAAGGACAAGGGTTCAGCCTGGCAGAACGGGCTTTTCTGTGACCGGCTTGAACTCTGATCTGCACTGACTTCATCTGGGCCGCTGTGAGCAGAGCTCGCTGGGCCGCCACCTCCCGCCTGGCACATTCCTGTGTCCTCAGGCCAGGTCAGTTACGCCGGCCGAGGTCCTGCCTGCCTTTGAGGGTGGTTCTGAATGTACGAGGATCTGAAGCTGCTGGCGGCTCTATGTTGAACTTGCTTTTTCTCGAAGAGTGTTGCATCCCTTTGGGAGCAACACTTAAGCTCGTCTGTTTTCAAAACACCGTCTGAATCCTAAATTTCTGGGGAATTCCTCTAGTTAATAAATGAAGGAAGCTTAAACTGGTCTACGGTTTTGAATTTGACATTCTCAGGGGAAGTTGAAAAATGCTGTGTGGCTTGATCTCTGGCTGTGAAGTCACTGAGACAGACAGTGTGGGATGAACTGGGTGTGGATGCAACGTACAAATCTATCTTGCTGACTTTTTAGATGTTAAATAAGTCTGACCTTACAAATGTGTGTGAATGTGTATCTATATGAGTGTGTCTGTGAGTGTGCATTCCTCATCACACAGTATTTCGTGGGTCTTAAACATTTGTGAGAAGTAAGGCACTAGAGAGGGGAGATTCTTGATACAAAAGTAATGAGCCGTGTTTGTGAATATCCACTTGTGTGGTTTTCTTTTTTTTAAATTGCAGATGCATTCAACACATAAAGCCTTAGGCTATTTCCATATCCTTCTATGAGCTCGCTGTCTTTCAAGAAGGGCATGTTAGGGACTCACAGGGCAATTTAGACCTTAATGCTGCAGGTTGTACCTTTGGTTGTGAAAAGCCAGCATCAGTGTGAGAGAAATAGTAAAACCAGTGAGTTTGAACGTTTGAGTGATATTCTTAGAAATATGAACATAGCCTACAATAGACTTTGACTCTAAGTCACTCAGAAACTTTCTAAAATTCATTAACAATGTTGGTTAGAAGCAGAAGTGACCTCGTGAGAATATAAAAGACGTTCTGTTCGTTTTTAAGGTGAGCAGTGGCTAGCATTGTCCTGAAGAAGTGAAGTGAAGTGAATTCGCTCAGTCGTGTCCGACTCTTTGTGACCCCGTGGACTGTAGCCTACCAGGTTCCTCTGTCCATGGGATTTTCCAGGCAAGAGTACTGGAGTGGATGGCCATTTCCTTCTCCAGGGTATCTTCCCAACCCAGGGATTGAACCCGGGTCTCCTGCATTGCAGGCAGATGCTTTACCATCTGAGCCACCAGGGAAGCCAAAGCTTTGTCCTAGTCCCTGGGTAAATCGCAAATTAGATCTTGGTTTTTAAGCATACAGGTTGTTTTACATCATTGGGCCCAGTTCACTGATAATATCCTTCCGTGGGTAATTAGAAACGTGTCATTCTGCTGAGAGCTTTGCCAGTAAACCCAATGACAGCGGCAAGGTCTGCAGTGTTTGCTTTGATGGGCTTCCGGGTGAAGGTCGCTGCCGGCGCGAGCTGCTCCTGCCCTGTGCCCCTGAGAAGTTCTGGGCTGCTGGGCTTTGGGCTGGCAGCCCTGCCTGTGCGTCATGCAGCGGGCCGGTCCCCTGGGCCACGCTGGGACGAGGTTTCCGCTGCACTTGTGCTCACACCCGTCACCTCCTTAACGGCTGCTCGGAACCCTGGCTCTAAGGCCCAGCTTGAACGTTAACCACCACCGCTGCCCCTGCCAGTAGCACTCGCAGGTCAGGTTTTCAGGGCCAGTGGAGGTGCAAAGAAAGAAAACCGTTTCTGCCATTCTTTAACCACCTGTGGCTATTTCCAGATTAACGTTTTTGTTTACTACTAGTTTTTGAGCTTGTAAGGTGATACCACATATGTATGTGTATCTCTATATATACATGGTTCAAAAAGAGGTGATACCTAACTTAACTGTATTTTTAAAGGGACGGGCGTTCTCACCGTTAGCTGATGCTCACCTTCCTCATAGAAGCTACCGGTTTTTGAACCGTAATGCTCCACGGTCTTTTCCTCCATCTCTGAAATGACTGTATTCCTAGAGGGACTATTTGGAGTCTCATGATGGGAGATGGCCTGAAAGCAGTTAAAAGTGTGGTCAAGGCCACTTCTCTCCTGTGAGCCGCTCCTTCTGCCTCGCGCCCCGTGGGCTGAGCTTTTCATGCTCCGCACTGCCCGCCCGGCCACCATTCCTTCCAGTTCCCAGCCAGAGGCCCAGGCTGTCGGTCATCCCCACTGCTCTCCTCTGGTCTCTTGCCCCCTCAGTTCGTGGATTCCTCACTCCGGCCCCATGTGCTCCATTCCCAGGAAAGACCTCTGTCCCGGGCTGACTCCTGGTACCAGCGGGCCCTGGAGGTGTCTCCTGAGCTGCCAGCCTGGCCGAGCCTCCTGCTCAGAGCCTCCTGGCCGAGCCTCCTGCTCAGAGCTCTCTTCTTGTGCCTGTTAGAAGCACACTTCCGAGTTGCCATCCTAGCTGGCGGCTGCACAAGGTGACTGGAGCCACCCCAGGATGCAAGAAATGGGATCAGAGAAGGAAAGGGAGGCAGCGTGAGTGAGTCAGGACTCTCTGGTAAGAGGCTTGGAGAAGCGTCTGATGTGGAAAGTAGTTCTTGCAGCTGCAGCCCTCAGGGTCACTTCTCATTGTCCTCATTTGCTCATAGGGGTTTTTTTCTTTTTTTCTTGGTAACTCCATGCATTAACCCTAAGATAAATATATGAAGAAAGTAAACTTTTTATTGAAGCAGTCTACCTTGTTGAATTGTACAGTGAATGCTTCTGAGATAGTTGCCAGTCTTTAATGGGGCTTCCCCGGTGCCTCAGTGGTAAGGAATCCACATGCCAATGCAGGAGATGCAGGTTGGATCCCTGGGTCAGGAAGATCCCCTGGAGGAGGGTATGGCAGCCCACTCCAGTATTCTTGTCTGGAGAATCCCCATGGACAGAGGAGCCTGGCGGGCTACAGTCCATGGGGTCGCAGAGTCAGACACGATTGAGTGACTAACACACACAGATTGAGGGTCACTGGATGACTTTTATCGCTTTCCAACTGCAAACTTCTTTGCCTTGTCTATCATAGAGGACGGTGGAGTTGAATGTATCTCGACACCAAAGACAGAATAGATGGGCCCTGGCTCTGCCAGGAGCTCGGCCCTCGGAGGAAGTTGGGTTGTGTGTGACCTTAAAACCTCAGCATTGGCAACCACAGGGGTTTGGTTTTTTCAGCCACTCCACTTGTCCGTCAAGGGTCAGCTGTTCCTCTGCTTCATGTTGTCAGGGACTCAGACTGTCAGAGAGGTCTCATCTGGGATTGTTCTTATTTCATGGGAGAGAGAAGCGAGCTGGACAACGGGGCACCCCCTCCCCCAAGCTCTTCCGCCCAGAAGTGGCTTGTGTGACTTCTACCCACGCTGAATTGGCTGAACGAGTCCCATGATCTGGTCTCATATCAGTGGGGTCGGGAAATATCTTCCTCCAAGAAGAGACATGATATTTGAAAGAATAATACGTCCTTTCACAAGAGCTTTTCTGGAAGCTTCCAGTAAGGAGACGACTCTTGTTCTACTTGATTCTTGAGTTTACTTGGTGTCTTACGGGTTTGTGTGAGAGGCTCAGAAGTAACCGACGGCATAATCCTCTTCGTTGATCGTGTTTGGGTTTTCTTAAGCTGCTGGAAGGGAACCTGGCTGATGGCCGTGTGTCTTGTGAACAAGCAGCGATTCTTTCTGCCTCTGTGCAGAGGGGATGGGAAAGCCTGCAGCTGCTGTCTGAATGAACGTCCAAACTCCCTGATGCTGGGGGCACTGCCCAGCTGTCACTTAGATGAGCCAGAAGCCCATCCTCTAAGGGTTATTGATTCTCAGGCTTGGGTCACGGGAGCAGAGGACTTGGCAGTCTCCCCTCTATTGACACCAGGGAGTTCATGAAGCAGGAAGTATCTTGATTTTATATGTAAGTTCTTATAAGCTTTTTGGTTTTCACCCTTTGTTACTTTGTCCATTAAAACTCTCTGCTTTCTTTTATTGTTTTATTTAAATTAAAAAAAAGTTGGGGGCGGAGTCTCCATTGCCGCATGCAGGCATCCTCCAGGTGCAGCATATGGGGACCGCTCCCTAGTTGCAGTGTGCAGGCTTCTCGTTGCAGAGCATGAGCTCTAGAGCGTGCAGGCTTCAGTGGTGGCAACCCACCAGCTTCAGTACTCGTGGCACATGGGCTTAGTTGCCCTGCAGCACGTGGGATCATAGTTCCCTGATCAGGGATCGAACCTCCATCCCCTGCATTGAAAGGCGGGTTCTTAACCACTGGACCACCAGGAAAGTCCCAAAACTCTGTGCTTTCTTATTGATCCTGAAAATACTGGTGAGGCTCACTTTAAGGGCTCATATTTTTCCAGAATTCATTATGAATATGAAAAACACTTTCTGTTTAAACTTATATATAACAGGGACATTGAAAGGCAGCTCTTGAAGCTCAAGTTCTGATTCCACTTAAGCCTTTGCCATCCCACAATGCGTGCAGGGCATAAGCCCCTGGCTAATAGGATCTTGACTGAATCACACCTTAGAGTCTACTGTGGAAGTCGGTTCTCCAGTCACTCCTGCTGGACAGAAAGAGACTAAAGGAAGATGATGACATTTTCCGAAAGGTCTCCTCGACCTCCTACAGGTTTTTAGATGATGACATTTGTGGAAAGAAAAAAGTTATGAAATATGTAAGTGGGCTTGACACATCTTAAAGAACGGATCATTTAGAAACTGGGACCAGATAGGTGGACCTGTTGACCTTGGTTGCTGATGCCTCAGGACAGAGTATAAAAATGACTCCTCCAGAAATGTGTGCTCAGAAAGCAGATTGACTGGGTACAGAGGAGTTGAAGTGGGCATCAAGGAAGAAATATCTGACCGGCTGGGACTGGAGGATTAAAAAACAAACTTGAGAGTCAGCAACTCCTCACCAAGTGCTCCAGACCCAGATAAAAAGAGGCTTGCTGAGGCGTTCTGGAGAGTGGAGTCTCTGCTTCTCTGGGGGGTCGGGGCGGGGCACCAGGCAGCTAAAACCACTGCTGAGTTCAGCAGGAGAGAGGACCACCTTGAGGGGAGCTGAGCTGGGGTCAGTAAGACCTGGGGTGCCTAAGATTACTTAGGTCCACTCGGTAAGTTCCTTGAGATTCCCTGACATCTGCAGCGGCCACGGCCACCTGAGCACGTCCTGAGTGGCCAGCCCAAGTCTGGAGGAGGAGAGTTCGAGAGAAATAAAAGCCGTGTGGCCAAGCGAAGTTTCGAGAAGCCCCATTTTGCCATTTGTAGAGATTACTGAAAACAAAGACTAACTTCCGTGTGTGGTCCAGAGAAACTGCCAGGACCTCAGGAGAGCCAGGGTCACGGTTCTGTTGATGCTGGCCAGTTGGAGTCCATGTCCTGTCAGCCTGACATCTTGGACAGATCAGCCTAACATCTTGGACAGCCTGATACAGATTAGCTTGGACCTTTAACAAATTTCAGAAAAACAAGTGAAAGTGTACTTAATTTAGTGAAGGCTATGCATGTCCATCCAGATGATAGAGCTTGACTTACTCTTCAGAGCAGATGTTTCTAAAATATGAGGGTTTAGAGCTCTGTTCTTAAGTTGCACCTACAAATACGAAAACTGCAGGAAGCTCCCCGCATGGGCTCTCACCATCCATGCCACCGACTGGCTCTGTCAAGGGGAGCAGCCCGTGATGTTGGCCTCCTTGACCTCTGCCCACGAGATGCCAGTAGCACCCCCTCCCCACCCCAAGCTGTGATAACCAACAGTGTCTCTAGACATTGCCAGCGCTCCCTGCAAGGCAGGGAGGGCACAGTCCCCCCCAGTTGAGAGATTGCCCGCAGAGTCAGAGGTGGGATGTGGGACTAGTTATCCCTGAGGAAAGGGTGTTGGCAGCCAGGAGGAGATGTGAGCCTGTTGAGACCGTGACTTAAGAAACAGTGTAATTTCTAGGGTATTTGGACCCTCTGCTTCAATAGAGTCAAGGTGTCTGCATTACCATAGTCAGTGTATTTTAGGGAGTAACCAGGGCAAGTGAGAGTTTGCAGACTTCCTTTGGTAGCTGATTAAAAAAATAAAAAACCATGCAAGGTGCCAAGCTGTTCATACCAGCACTGTCCCATCGGCTGTCACTCTGCTTTGTGCTCTGCAGAGGAGGTGCTGATGGATGGGGGCCCCTTGCCATAGGAGGGTTCCTGGACAGCCTGTGAGCAAGGGGCTGGAGGTCAGGGGGACAGCTGGCTGCCCTGCAGAATCGCTCGTTCCTGCCCTCGTGTGGCTTCGTGAGCTGTGCAGGGGACGCACGTCTGGCTCTGTGCTGGTGCGCTGGGCCACACACGTCCTCGCCCGTCTCTGCAGCCTCAGCAGCCCTGCCCCATCCCCACCCCGACGCAGCACCACGCAGCCTCTCGTGCAGGCGGACCTCACCGAGTCTGAGACCTTCCGGCTGACTGACTCTTAGAATTCAGTGTGTAAAGAATCTCCTGGGGGCTTGTTAGAGACGCAGTTCTGGCAGCCCTTCCAGAAAGTTTGGTTCAGTGTGTGGGAGCTGGGAACTTATACACTTTGAAACAGGTGGCCCATATCCCCCTCTAGGAGCTGGGGGGGCCCGGAGACCACACTCTTCGAGTCAGCGCTCTAGAGGGTCTTTCTAACTTTTGGAAGGCAACAGCACATAAATTCTACTTTCCTAATTCTCTTATCCTTCCAGAAGACACTGGGCGGGAGGCCACGGTGCTGAGCCTCTGTGCGACTTGTATATCTGAGGGAGGTGGTAATAATGAATGTGGACATTGGCCAAGAAACTACCAGCGATGTGGGAGTAAAATGCAGCCTGCTCCGAAGTGTATTGATTATTTGGGCCACATGGGTCAGTGTAGTAAATTTATTATTAATCACAGGAGCTCATATTCTTTTAGTACTTACTGAACCACCGATACTGTGTTAAGTTCCTTTGGTAAAGAATTAATTTAGCTTCCAGGATGGCATCCCTCAAAACAGAGCTTCTTAACTGTGACATCAGAACCACCTCCCCCCACACACTGTCCCAGGAGCTCTTTAAAGAAGAGGGTCCTGAAACCTAAAGGAGTGGAATGGGGTGGGGGGTGTGAGGGAGGTTCAAGAGGGAGGGGACGTGTGCGTACTTACGGCTGATTCATGTTGTTGTATCACAGAAACCAACACAAGACTGTAAAGCAATCATCCTCCAATTAAAATAAAATTTAAAACAACCAAAGTTAATAAATATTCAAAACTCAAAAAAAAAAAAAGAAACTAGAGTTCTGGACTTCCTTGCTGGGCAAGGGGTTAAGAAGCCATCTGCCAACCCGGGGGCCACAGGTTCGATCCCTGGTCTGGGAAGATTCCACCGGCCTCAGAGCAACTAAGCCCATGCACCACAACTACTGAGCCTGAGCTCTAGAGCCCGTAAGGCACAACTGGGAAGTCTGTGAGCCTCAGCTACTGAAGCCTGTGCTCTGCAACAGGAGGAACTGCAACAAGAAGCCGGCCCACAGCAACGAGAGTAGCCCCCGCTCACCGCAGCTAGGGAAAGCAGCAACGAAGACCCAGCACAGCCATAAACAAACAGCAACAACAGAAAGAGTCCTACCCAGAGCGGCTTCCTGCTCACTTCCTCAGCAAATATGGATTTTACTAGGACTGGAGAGGGCCGTACAGACTGTTCTGTTTTTGTCTCTTTCTGTGCACACACACATAACACACATGTGTATACATAGATGTATGGGTCAAGTTCCTCTGATTCTGAGGTGTAGCCTCACTCATATTCCTCCCAAATGTGATGCAGTAGGAATTACACAGCATCACCTATGAAGGATTCTTACCAAAAATGCTTAAGCTGAATCTAAATGAGATTAACTTTAGATTTAACTTCCATTTTCTCTATGATAGAGGATAGAGAACAAGTTTAAATGGCATCATGAGGAAATAGACAAATTAGATTGCTGGGTATCCTGTAAGACAACTGGCCTGGTATCTTCAAATAAGTCAGCGTCAAGGGAAAAAAATAAAAGCAGGACAGGGTAGGTTAGGGATGTAAGGACTGACTATTTTTTGACTAAAAGTGATTAAAGACATAATTAAAAGTGATGCATGAGCCTCGATTGTGTCATGGTTTTAAGAAAACAGCTATAAAAATTGGGGCAGGGTTAGGGAAATTTGAGTGTGGACCGGGCTTACAGATACAAGGAAATTATTGTCAGTTTTCTTGGGTGTGTTAATTTTATTTTGGTTACGTAGGAAAATGTCCCCATTTTTAGGACGTATATGCAGAAATGTTTAGGGGTGAAGCGTCAAGACATCTGTAACTCATTTTCAAATGGTCCAGGGGACAAGTGTTTGTGTGTGAGTGTGTGTACTGTGGATGGAACAGACAGGGCAGCGTGTAAGCCAGTATTCAGTCCACAGTGCTCATTGTCCACTTTCTTCACCTTCTGTCTGTGCTGGCAAATTGTCTTAATGAAGTTGAAACACAGCACCCAGGTAAGTGAGGTGGTGCTGTTCTCCAAAACGTGGTTTGCACGGCCCCCTTCTTGGGCATCGCTGCTGGCGTGATGGTGGAGAGTGTGGGCATGCCAGCCAGCTGTGGACGGCAGCTCCGCTCCCCACTGTCCCACCGAGGCAGCACTGACGTGAGGCCACTCTAGAGGCTCTGGCCTTTGCTCCCAAGCTTCCAGACTGTAATCTCTTAGGGCAGTTCCGCCCGAACGCACTCCCTTCCCTTCTCCCTGACAGCAGGAAGCTGCCAAGGAAAGGACCCCGTTCAGCTCTGCTAATACCACCCCTTCTTTTAAATAGTAGGGACCTGTGGAGAGGTGTGCAGACGCCCGTGGACCAACCATTTGTCACTTCTCTTGGTTCTGTATTCTGACTTTGGTATATTACTCCAGGTGTCTGCCAAAGCCTCATTTGTTTAGGGTTGTTTTTTGTTTTGTTTTTTTTGTTTATCCCTTGCTTTCCTCTGTGGACTAGCATAATTTTCCAAAAGTCGGAGGGCTGTCCATGTTATCCACGAACACCAGGGATGTGGTAGTAAAGCCAAGCATCCTGGAGGGGACATGTGTTTAGTGGCCGGTAGAGAGAAGATGTTTACATGGAAGCTCAGCAAGGGTCTGGTCTCATTATGTGATCTTTGGAGGAGTGGGAATCGCAGTGAACAGCAGGGAGGGCTGCGAAGGAGCGCTGTGCTGAATCCTGGGGTTAACGTACCCTGGATCCTGTTCCCCTTTGATGTGGCTGTTATCTCAGGGCACGCCTTCCCCGCCGGGGTGTTTGACAGAGCGCGGAGCACTGTAGAAGCCCCTTGCTGCCTCTCCCCTGACCCAAGGACTTTTCTTGGATCCTCAGGAAAGCCAGTTTTTGTCAGCCTTGCATATCATGGCTATTCCTCTAAAGTAGTCATTAGCAGACTTGCTGAGGAGACCAAAGCATCTTATCTCCCTTTTCCAAACAGAAAAATGAAGGCCTCATTGCAGCCACTCTGAGGTGGCTGCAACAATCTGGTATAGTGGAGGGGGACTTGTTTTAGCACAGATGGACAGGGCACTGAATTTTCTGAATTTACACACAGGGGTCCTGGAATAATTCTGCCTTAAATTTGGCAAGAACCATTGCTAAGAACCGTGCTAAGCCTAAATGTGCCTTCTTCCCTTCTCCTGAAGCTTCGCATCCTTTCTCTTAGAAGTTGCAACCTAATCCCACCCCTGGCTGGAAGCTGACCTTGCTGAGCAGGACACTGTACATTTGGCATCTTCATTAAGATCCAAGTCACCTGAGGGGCTGTAGCAGAATCTGAGGTTCTGCAAGAGGACAAATATGTAAGGTTTTATATTCACATTGGAGAAGTGCCACTGAACAGTAGAGAGGCAGGGATTGGTGGCAACTGGAGGCACCGGTAAACTGGCTTCCTATTCAAATGGGGAGCTTCCCAGGTGGCGCTAGTGGTAAAGAACCCACCTGCCAATGCAGGAGACACAAGAGATGTGAGTTTGATCCCTTGAGGATCTCTGGAGGATCCCCTGGAGGACAGCATGGCAGCCCCTCCAGTATCCTTGCCTGGAGAATCCTATAGGGGGCTACAGTCCATGGGGTCGCAAAAGGGTTGGACACGACTGAGCAGACCAGAGAATCAAATGGGAAGGTTGTTAGAGCTTCTGTCTCTAACAAGCAGACTCTCCACCTGTGAATTAGAAGCATTTTAAGCCTGGTGGGTGGAAACTGTTTGGATGAAGTGGGGCTCCTCGTGGGAGTCATCCTCTCTTGTTTTCTTATTCTCTTGAAATGATTGCTTTCATTATACACAGGTCTCCTCCAGAGCTCTTTTGCATTGGTAACTTCTTACTCAGAAGCCATTTCTATTTGGTAATATGGGGTGAGAGGGTAAGAGTGACTGAGTGAGAATAGATTATACTTCTGGCCTCGTGCTAATTTATTTTCCCCAGCTGAGTTTGTCAGCTGTGTTAGGCAGTAGGGAAACAGGAAGTAAGACCCAGGACCTCAGCCTCAAAGCCCACCAGGGAAGCTTGGACACCAGGAGTGACCTCATCCATCTCTAAATAGCCTGGGCTTGATCCTCCTGGATGTGTAAGGGCCAAGCTTCAGTTACCACCGAGCACTTCCACTGGCTAAACCGCTGTCTGCCCAGTCTCAGCCCTGTTAGGGGAAAAACTATCGAGGCAAAGGCGTTGATGCTTACTGAGCATTTACGGTGCCAGGCGCTGTGCAGGCGTCTTCACTGTTCCCGCTTCATTCTCACAACAGTGTCGTGAGGCAGGGGCCCCTCTCTTTCTCCACGTGGTCCATGAGGGAGCTGACAGCAAAGGCTCCGAGAAGTTACACGCCGTGTGTGCAGGAACCTTTGTGGTGCAACACACCATCTCTCCCTTCCCCAGTGCTACATGCACACAAGTGCACATGTGACCGTTAAGTTCCTGTGTTCCTAGCTTTGCACTAGCTAATTTCTCAAAACAGCATCTTGTGTAAGTGTTAAATCCACTGTTTTATAAGTCATCACCGCTCACTAGGCTGTGAGCCAGCATGGTGATGAAGCTTTGACACCCACTCCCATCTTTCCCCACTTCCTCCCTCCTCCGTAACACTCCCTGCCCAGCCATGGCCCACAGGCCACCAGGCTGTCTGTAGTTCTTAGGGAGTTGATGTGACCTGGGTTAATAAGTAATCATTCAGAACAGAGCCATGCGCCCAGATGTCCATTGCAAGCTGTGGGATTTTCCTGACCTCGGGGGAGGTGAGGCGCGGGGAGAGGCAGGAAGATGGGGCTGTGAGGAGCCCTGTGGCCCATTTCAGGGTTCAGGCCTCCCTGAAGGAGGTTTGAGCCGTCAGAGCAGGGCCCTCTGGTAATGAAGCCAGCCGTTTGTCCTTGGGAACAGAATGAGGCCTTGTGAGATCAGAAACAATGGGCGTGTTGAGTTTCAGACCTGCTGTGAACCAAAGCTCGGGCAGAGGCCCTGTGATGGACTGGGACGGTTCAAGGGACGCATTCTTCACTGGCAAGTCTCTGTTGTCAACACGTCCCCTCAGTGGTAATGATACTTAGCCAACGGTCATTAATGCCCCTGTTTCGAATAATTCCCACAAGTGAGTAAGTCAACAGTTTTTGGAGTTGTTTTTTTTTTCCTTCCTCTTCTTCACATTTTAACTTCTGTAGTTTATTTTGTCTAAAAATCACCCCGTGAGAAATGCATGAAAAATAAGTTTGCGAGGCAAAGTTTTATTATTTATCATGGTATTATTTTCCTTTTAAATTCTCCGTTACCTCTGAAGCAAATACTCCCTCCTGTGCCTCTGCTAGTAAGTTGATTCCCATACAGTAAAATCGGGAGTTGCAAAAGCTGCTAATAAGCAAAAGCTTTTGATACAAATTTGGCAAATTCAGCTCATCTAGTACCAAGTCCTGTAAACTTTTAAATCGCGGCTCGTCCGTGGACACAGTTCCCTAGCAGCCTATCTTGATCCGTCTGAATGCAGCCTGTGCAGCTGGACTTTTTCTAGTAAGATGTGATGGAGCAGGAGCGGCATCCCAAGAGCGCACAACCGGGGCCGGAGCCCGGCGCGCAAGATGCCGCGGGTGAGTGAGCAGTGCAGCCTAGAGATAAGGGGCACCACAGGAGCGCCCTGGAAACAAAGAAGCCGGCCAGCTCGCGGAGCCGGGGCAGCGTGTTGGCGGGGCGCGGGGCTCGCCAGGGCGCGATGCGCACTGGGGTCCCGACCCGCCAGTGGGCGGGCGGCAGGGCGGGGCTGGGGCCGCTCACCGCCCTCCTCTGTCTCTCTGCAGGTGAGGCTGCGGCCGTGGAGCTGCGACATGGCAGCATGACAGCCCCGGAGCGCGCTGCCCGACGACGCCGGGACGAGGGAGCCACCGCTTGAGCCGCCTTCCCGCGCCTTCCCCCTGCCGCGGCCCGGCTCGCTGCGCTTGCTCACCCCTTGGACTCCCGACTCCCTCCGCCTTGAGCATCAATATGTGTCATGTCATTGTCACCTGTCGCTCGATGCTCTGGACCCTCCTGAGTATTGTGGTGGCGTTCGCCGAGCTCATTGCCTTCATGAGCGCAGACTGGCTGATCGGGAAAGCCAAGCCCCGCAGCAGCGCCGAGCCGGGCGAGCAGGGCGCGGGCACCCCGGAGCCCTACCACCCCACGCTGGGCATCTACGCCCGCTGCATCCGGAACCCCGGCGTGCAGCACCTCCCGCGCGAGACGCTGTGCGGGCCCTACGCTGAGAGCTTCGGCGAGATCGCCAGCGGCTTCTGGCAGGCCACCGCTATTTTCTTAGCCGTGGGCATCTTCATTCTGTGCACTGTGGCCCTGGTGTCTGTCTTCACCATGTGTGTGCAGAGCATCATGAAGAAAAGCATCTTCAACGTGTGTGGGCTGCTGCAAGGAATCGCAGGTAAGCGTGCGCGGAGAGGAGGGGGCCCTAGGAGTGGCCCTAGGGTGCCACTGCGTGTGCGTGTGCGTCTGTAGGAGCGCTGTCTTCTCTCCGGGGCTAGGCAGCAGCCATGCGCTGCCCTCATTGCTCCCTTTGCCCTGTCTCACTCCCCTGAAGCAAAGGCAAGGCTGTTTGTTCTCCGCTCTCCCCTGCTCCTCTTAGCCTGTATCCCCTGGTTCTAAGTTGCTGGGTTTTGTTTGAGAAAGCTGCCACGGGGCTTGGCTTTCCCGATTAGCTAGTCTGAGCTCATGAAGGCAGTGAGCTCGGCAAACAAATGAGCTCCTGTTTTTTGCATTTCCCACTAAATTAAAAGCATGCTTTCCGCCCTCGGGCGTCCAGGGAGGAATTGCGGTGCAGGAAGCCCCCTGCAGTGGACTGTGTTCTGGGACCACTGTCAGGGAGGGGCAGTCATTCCCAGGCAGTGAGCCGGGTGCTGCCACCCACCCCGCCCCCACCTCCCCCATCCCCGCCGCGGGATGATTTCAGCTTTGGGCGGGGAGGTCGCTGGCCCGGAGGGAATTAGTATCCGCTGCTCTGTGTTTAATAACTGTTCTGGTTTAAAATGTCTCCTGGAGCCTGACAGAATGTTCTGTGCACCCGGATCAGAAATTACAAACTAACTCTCCCACTTTCTGGGAGTTTCTCACTAATGAGCTTGTTAGAAGTGGGTGGAAAGAGAAGTATGAGCACCTTACATAGATCCCAGAGGGGAGGCTGTGAGCGCCAAGACGACTTCCATAGCCACCAGCATTTCCACAGACTGTCCCATGCGGGGTTAAAAAGTGGATCTGGAACCAAGAGGGTTATCAGTCTGTCCACACTCAAGGGACTTGTTCTGGGTGGCAGACACACGCACAACCCCCACACACCAGAGTTTGAAGACATCCTCAAGAAGCAGAGGAATAGACTCTTGCTTTGGTTCTCAAGGGGAAAATCCACTTTTTAAACACTGCAACCAAAGTATTTCTTAATCTGAAGTCTGACGGGAGAAACAGCAGGCCACCCCCACCTGTCACTGAAGGGCGCATCCCGCAGCTGTGAGCCAGGGCTGCAGACGGTGCAGATAAGCCCTGGGCCTGGCACAAAGCCTGTGAAGCAGACCCCGAAGGAAGCAGCTCTCCCCTGCTTTATGGCGAACTCTTGAGCTCAGCAGGGCCGGCTTCCAAACAAACGTGTCCAACGACAGTTTTTCCCCAAATCCAGCTGATAAGGTGTTGTCCTTGCCCAGAGCTTAGGGAGCCCTGCTTGTGCATGCTAGGGAGAGGGGAGTGGGCCCGGAGGAATGACAGAGGACCTGCACCACACTCCTGCTGCTTTTGTGTGGGAGATACACTCATGGCCGATCTCAGGACCCCCGTCTCTTTCTCTGCAGGACCAGCCTACCATGAGAGACCCAGGCACTCATAGGCACTCAGGGAATTTGGGAGGCCAGGATTCTGATTTTTAGCTTTGCTACTGACTTGCACTTTTACTCGAGATAAATGCACCCACTTCTCTGGATGTTGGCATTCCTCCTCTTAAAGATCAAGGATTGGAAAATACGATCTGATCTTGGAGTTTTGCTTCTGTGAAACTCATTGTCGTCCTTTTGATTGACTTCTCAAATCTGACATTCATCCCCTTCGGCTTGGCGTTTCACCTTCCAAAAATGTTCAGCAAGCTCGGTTTCCATAATGGATCATCTTTTTCTTGTCAGAGAAATGTCCCTACTTTATTCCCCGAGGCACACAGGGCCTCAGGGGTGTGCAAGTGTGTGTGTGTCTTAAAACTTTGGCTGAGGAGTGTTACCAAAGTGCTACCAAAGCTTTTGGAAAACTCAAAATAAACATGTAGATGAAGGGAAGCCAATTTACACAAATTATTAATCTTGTTGAAGCGCCCTCGTTGACCAGAGAGGAGTTGTTTCTGCTCAGTTTGCGTGACTATGGTGTATTTGCTCATCTCCTGTGACTTCATGACTTTATTATGAGTTATATCAATATGCTGGTATGCAGATAAGGCTTCTGGTTTGTCATCCCTAGGAATGTGTTTCATCCTGAGAAACTCACTGCCTTTCAGCCAAGGGATAGCCATTTATAGTAGGGTGGGATCTTGGGATGTACCGTCACCATCAGTTTGCAGATTATAGATATCCTTCAGTCTCAAAGACTGTTTACCTGCAGTTTTTAATAAGGTGTTATTCCAGTGAACTTTAGTCTCTAGGAATGTGGATTACTCCACCACGTCTTTTGGTGCTCTTGTTTGCTATTTCACATAAATGGTAAGAGTGTTCATTTTGGCACAGAGATGAGTACATATTTTAGGTATTATTCATACACTCCAGTGAGTTATTCTTGACGTTCCTCTTTCTCTCCGTATCAGGCCTCTAGGAAGAAGGGCTGGGGACAAGGGAGTACCAACCCAAGATATTGGTCTATTGGTCACCTGTCTCGCAGAAGTCTTGATTTTCTAAAAGCTTGTTCCTCATTTCTTTCACTCATGCTCCCCATGCACATATGTGGCATCTCAGAATGCCTGAAATTGCTAAAAATTGGCTGAAGGCAAAGATTCCTGTACAGTTAGGTCCTGCCTCTCTAGGGACCACTGAGCTAAGGCTAAGAAAAGGGGTTTCTCTTCACCGCCCAGCCCAGCAGCACCCCTCTGAGAAGAAATCAAGGGAAAGATGAACCAAACGTTTGCTGGTCAGCCAGCTCCCTCGTGGTGGGCGGGGGCCACATCTGTTAGGGATTTCCAGTGGGCTCTTTCTCCTCTAGTAAGAGGTCCCCACCAGGCAGTGCAAGCCAACGTCAATGGCAGATGTGGCCCTTGAATCTGTGGCTCAGAGAGTTGCCCCCAAGTGTCTGAAGCAGCCCACTGGCTTGCTGTCCTCTTGGCCGGTCTGTAAGGGGATTTGGTCAGGCCCCAGCCTCAGCCAAGGACTTGCTACAGCTGTGAGCATCGCTCTCGCCTCTCCCTACACGCCCTCTCTCAGCCCTGCATCTATTCAACATTGAAACCAACGGTGAGAGAGGAGGCTGGTGCCAGAGCAACCCAAGGATTCTCTAGAAATATACTCAAACTGTATTTGTTCTTACAACTTGCATTTTGGCAAAAAGGACATTTTTTTTTTTTTGTAAAATGTAACTGGTTGAAAAATTATATGCTATCATATATTAAGAGAGCAAACCAGTCAATCCTAAAGGAAGTCAACCCTGAATATTCAGTGGGAGGACTGATGCTGAAGCTCCAATAATCTGGCCATGTGATGCGAAGAGCTGACTCATTGGAAAGGCCCTGATGCTAGGAAAGATTGATGGCAGGAGGAGAAGGCGGTGGCAGAGGATGAGATGGTTGGATGGCATCACCGACTCAATGGACATGAGTTTGAGCAAACTCTGGGAGATACTAAAGGACAGGGAAGTCTAGCGTGCTGCAGTCCATGGGGTCGCAAAGAGTCGGACATGACTGAGCAACTGAACGACGACAGTATGTTCCTTTACTAAGCCTAGTCTTAAAGGCCACAGGCTTGTATAGCTGTCACTGTTCAGAGTGTAACATAAGTCATCAGAATCTTAGTATTTTGATTTTAGAAGTTGGGTGTAAAAGAATATACCTCGGTGAAAAATCTCAAGATCTGAGTTACTTAAAAAAAAAAAAAAGCTATTGACTATTAAGCTAATCCAGATGGCAGGATTTGCCCTTATGGCCTCACCTCATGGCGGCACCCAGCCGACACTTCCAAAATGCTCACGCACAAATGCCCTGGCCATTCAGAGCTTTCTCTCCGCAGCAGTTGGAGCTCAAGCCTAACCTGGCCCTGGATCAGCCCTGACCTCACCTTGAAGTGTCTGTGAAATGTTGACCAGTTTTCTCACTTGGAAAATGGATTTAATAGTAGTACCTATCTCAGGGTTGAGGATTAAATTAGATCATATATGAGAAAGGCTTTTAAGCACAGTGTTTGGCACATGGTAAATAGTAAGTGGTAGCTACATGATGATTATAAAAGTATTTATGCTTTCTTGGCAGGTTTTTAGTATGTTTTTTTGTGTTCCTTAACAATTGCTGCATTCTAAGAAGTAGGGGTGTCTTTAGAATTGGCCTTGTGCTGTTGAAACCCAGTGTGACCGCATCGTCTTGCGTCATTCCCTGGCCCTTCGTAGCCCACCTGTTTGGGGACTGAAGAGCCCAGAGCAGCCCTGTGACTCTCACGTGCCTCTGGTGTCCTCGGGCCAGTTTCTGGAAGCTGAATTGATAGGACAACACAGAACTTCCTCCTCTCACTCCTCTTCCCATGACACGAACATTCTCCTCCTTCCTTTCCTTCCTGGAGGCAGCTTCTAGCCGTTGAGTCCTGGTTGCAGGAGGCTTCTCAGGCTCCCCTTGAGGATAAATCATAGGCTGCTTGGTCTTCGCTGGGTGAGGGCTCGCCTGGACTTGGCAGACCCACCAGCACACGTCAGTTTGTCGCCCTCTGGGATTCATTACAAAAGCTGGGGAATCGGCCAGCAGGGTCGTTTTCGCCAGCTGCCTTCCTTAGGCTGTGACCTGGATGTGGTCCACAGCAAAAGTGTAGAATGCAAAGATCCAAGTTTTCCATGACCGCATCAAGCAGTGTGGGTTTGGAAATACACGTAGGGCCCTCTTAGCAGCCTGTGGAATCCCTAGTGACTCAGGTTTGGGACGGAGCCATGACGATGATCTCAGGAGCGGGCCTGCTGGCCCCAGCCTGGGCTGCTCCCCTGGGGTGGCCACAAGGCGTGACGAGCTTGGGAGCTGCCGGCCAGGCTGCCTGCTGGCTTCGGGTTCCCTTCACAGGCTCTCTGCTGCTTTGTGTCTTGTCGGCTCTCCCACTTTGCAGTCCCTGTAGCCCTCTGCCTGCACCCATTTCAGCCCAGCAGGATGGCCCCAGCAAGCTGCCCACCTGTCCGGCTGGATGGATGGCTGTGGGACCGTGCACGCGGGCATTGCTCCCTGCCGTGGGAGCTCCGGGCCTGCTGCGCGGGTTCAGTTTCCTTGGAGGTGAGCCATGATTGACGGGGAAGGAGGACAATATAAAAAAAGATGGGAAAGGAGTAAAAGAAGCATCTCAGAAGACAAGCGGCAGGTTTTGTCCGTGCTGACTGCAGAGTGGCTTTGGTGTAGTCCGGCCCGCGTGAGGAGGCCGGGGTTGTCATATGAGATATGCCGTGATTGCTGTCCGGGGCTTGGCATTCTCACTGCGGTTTTTCACAGGGTGAACGCTAACCTTAGCATCAGGAAGATACCCATGACTCAACCTGACTGCAGCATCCATTCTGATGTATGCCCTGCCCTACCTGTTCACTCCCAGAGACCAAGTCAGTCACTGGCGAGGAGAGAGATAAGAACAAGGGCTTGGGAAGAGGGGAAGAGATCCCTGACTGTCTTCAAAGCCACTTTTCACCTGCTTTTCTCCGAGAAGGTAGTGTGACCTTGACTGCCTGACTTCAAGACATCGTCACAGAAAAGGCATGAGGGAAGTCAAGGGAGCATCCCCTGCTTCTCCTCCTGAGAATGAGGCCCCAGTAGATCTGGCTGTCAAAAGGAGGCTCTGAATTGCTGGCTCTCCAGTCAGAATGCCTCCACTGGAAGTGGGGTCTAACCCTTCTATATCTGAGTCATTTTAAGAGGACCACATGTAATGATTGATCCACCTTGAGGAAATGTTAAAATGTTAAAGGGCAGGCCGGAATTAAATTTCAATTCAAGGATCTTTTATTAAATGCCTGCTAAATACAAAGACCTCTAGACTCAGGTCTACAATTTCTTGAGTTTCTCTGCTCCCAAGCCATATTAGAGAGTCATTGCTTCAGAAGCTGTATCCTAGAAAAGCAAACAAAAAATATCATCACATATAAAGGGAAGAAAAGTGTTCAACTGTATCATTAGAGGAAAAACTACTGCCTAAGAGCGAGTAGACCAAACAGGTATTAATTTGAAGAATCAGTTGGGAACGCTAGAAGAAAATCGCAAACTCTCTTAAAATTCAGATAGAATATGCAGTTGATACGCAAATGAAGTATTTTGCTATGGTAACCACTTAATTGTGGACAAATAATCTTGTGAGCTATGGCGATCTGTGTTCCAATTCCAGTAACAAATCATCACGTAAGTATGACTCTGAATATTCACACAAGTGGTTCAGGCACTGTTCTAAAAGCTTGATGCAACAGTGGAGGTGTTCTAAGTCCTGAGGTCACTGCAGAAGTACTCTGCATCTCCTCTGAAGACTCCTGTGTGCTCAAGCACAGCACAGTTATGAGTTCGGATGTTGTATAGAGGCTTCCCAGTGGTTTTACTAACTGGCCCACAATCCACAATCTTTTTTTTTTTCAAAGATAGCTCCTAGTACAGATGAAACCTAAACCACACACATTGAGAAACAATTCAATATTAAAAACTTCAAACCAAAATACTTAGTGGCTATATGTGTTCAGGGTTTAGAGACCAACATCAGGGCCCTAGTGTTGAAAAGATAGCACCTGCTTGGTTGCAGGGATTATTTAACATTATCTGGACCCCCAAAGTCTTTAGTAGACAAGAAATTTACTTACTGTCCTGAAAATTTCAGAGCACAATAACTATTTTTATAGTCTCTTGTATTCTGCTATAAACTGCATTTTATTTTTTGCGGCAGCTTATTTTAAGTTATAAGTGTATTTTGGTTATAGTCAAATAGTAGCTGTTTCTAATCCTACATGTTGGATGAATAATTTATCAAGAAATATTTTATGAAGTTCTTCCAGTTACATAGACACCTCACTTGGAATGCAAGGTAAAATATTATCACTAACTCATGGGAAGGAATAATCTCAGTAAATTACTTTGCTGGGCTGCATTTTAACAGTAAAAGTTAAGGCTTTAGAAACTACCAATGAAGTAATTTGCATGTAAGCGTGAATCATTGCTGAAGGCGGCTTAGGGAGGCTTCAGTGTGGGAGAAACTGCATCTTTCTCATGGATTGTTTCACCACATATTTATTTCACCACATATTTCACCACATAGGGGCATTTGACAACTCTTAACTGATGGTCGTTAATTTTGAGTAATTATAGAAGAAACTTCCTCCGGGGGGCTTGGCTGCAAGGTCTTTTTATGACAACTATGCTCTGATTGTCTTCCAGAGAATTCTCTTTATTGCTCTGTCATCCGTTCTCCACCCCCCACCCTAGAAGAGTATTTTTCTTGCCAATTATAATTCCATGGAAGTGTTTTTAGTAGAAAACAAGTGCCCTACTAGACTCCTCCAGGGAGATGGTGTAAGCATTAACAGAAGCTTTAAGTAAAAAATTACTGACACCCGATCCTTCACTTGTTCTCTCCTTCCCATCAGAAAATCTTGTTGGTTAAAAGCCTCTAATGTTATTGATCATATACTAAAATAACTTGTAGGTATCATCTACTCTAAGACACTGTGGTTATCAGCTGAAAACCCTTTTCATTACCAGTGAACCCTCTGACCTCTTATTTCTGATCTGGCCTTCAGAGCAGAGTTTTTAAATGTCAAAGTTGGGTCCAGTCTTGAAACTTTAAAATGAGATGCAGTGAAAACAGGTTTATATTCTGAATGCCAAAGCAATGGAATTCAGAGCCTCTTTACACTCTACCTTTTTATTTGTGCAGTCAACAGTCGGGCTTTTCAGAGAGGCGTCCCCATCCTAACTCAGACCTGCCTCTCTCTTTCTCAAACACACACAGCTACACACACACAGACACACATCTAGCAGCCTCTCACTGCCTTGGAACAAATGCCAGTCCACTCTGCTAAGGTTTTGTCAATTAAAAAAAAATAAAAACAATGCACAGTGTGAGTTAAGCTTATTTGCGGTAAAATGAGGGCTATAGCCTGGGAGACAGCACCTCAGAGAGCTCTGAGGAACTGCTCCACAGAGGTAGGGGAAGGTCAGTATTCGTGATTTTGGTGAAGTGGGATGTATGCAGGCCAGCACACATTTTTGCACAAGGTTGCTGCTAGTCTGGTGAAGGTTACTACTAGTCATGAGGAGCAGATGTCGCTGTTAGTGAATTTACTGCTTTTCCAGATAAGAGATACAGGAATTGGGGCCCATAAAATCTCCTGAAAATATCACCGGGTGCTTCGTTCCCAACCTGCACCCTGAGCTCTTGTCAGAGGGTGTTGAAGTGAGCAGCTGCAGTGGTAGGTGACTTCATCCTTGTAGAGGCAGATGGCAAGTGACAGTTTTTAGTTTCTGCTGCTGCTGCTGCTGAGTCGCTTCAGTCGTGTCCGCCTCTGTGCGACCCCATAGACGGCAGCCCACCAGGCTCCCCGTCCCTGGGATTCTCCAGGCTAGTCGTCAACAAAAACGAGAAAACTGAGGACGGTGTTGTAAGATTTCATAGTGCTATATGTGTTCAACTTAAAGACCTGTCCTTTATTCTTAGGTTGCATCCTTTCCCCTTTCTTGTTAAAATGCCTTTTTTCGTGAAATGATAATAAGAGGAGATAGTGGTATTTTTAGTGTCTTTATGTTTGCAACAGAGAAATACTGACTCCCAGTAACTTTTATGGCTTTTGTGTTCCTGTCCGAAGTCCTAAAGTGTGGGAGCGACTCTTCTAGAATATGAGCAAGGAATGAGGCCTGGGTACATACACAGTAGATGCTCAATAACTGTTGTTCACTGACAGAAACAGAGTCTGTTCTGTGTTCACTAATCTGTGCTAGAAACCATGAGTTTCTTGGGATTTTGAAAGAGTAAAGGTTGTGGTAAATGCTGCTAAGTCTCAATCCTAGCATGAACTCTGCCCTCCTAGACAGCTAGAGCATAAATAGTAATTAATGCGGTCATCATCCAAAAAACCAGTAAGAATCATTTCAGAGCTGGCTGTCACTAAAACCAAGTTCTGTTTGGGCTTTACAGAATAAATTGTCATTGAAAAATTGAAAAGCCTTAGTGGGCAGCGTGATTTCCAAAGTAGAGATTCACCCAAGGGGGCATTCACGGGCAGAAGCCTTCAATTGGTGGGATGGCTAACGCTTTGTTGTGTTACACCGGTGTGTGAATGCTGCTCGGAGAGCCCTGGCTCTGAATGGCTAAGGGGCATTTTGGTGCCGAGGGCAATGTCCGGGCACCTGGAGAAGTCACACAGGCCAGGGTAGCACCGCTAGCTTAGTGCTGGGGCTTGGGAGGCAAGGACCTGAGTTCTCCTTGGCGGCGCAGCCCGGGGGGCCCGTCCTGGTGCCTGTAGTCATCGTAAGCAAGACTTCACGAGAGCCTGATGCGTTAGAGTGAGAGCAGCACTCCCTGAATGCAGACACTGGGACAGAGCAGGTCTCTTGTTAACACAGGATTAACAGAACCTGCTGCGTGTAGGTAGGTAGTCGTGCGAGGGTTCAGGGTTAGGGGGTCAAGCCAGAGCTCCTCAGCTCTGTTCCGTGAATTAAGAAGGGCTCCTGGGAGGAGGGGAGCTGCACAAGCAAGGATGTCATTTGGAGGCTGTCTGAGCACACTCTTGTGCTCGGCCTTGTCTAATCAGCTGAGTGTCTGTGCTGGAAGGCTCATAGGACGTGGGTTTTTGTGGATCACTGTGTGGATGGCATTAGTGTTCTAGATGGATGTGCGGTTTCAGATGGCTCCCAAGCACACAGACTCTAAGAGCGAAGACTGAAATGTAAGCAGGCTATACAGCTTCCGTTTATACAGCTTCCGTTTTCTCCCTCTCGTCTGATGGGTTTTGTGCTTTATTTCCACTTTTCTGCTCACACAGATTCTGCAGGAGAGGGCACCATAGCAAACACCGTGCTGCTTCGACCTTTTCATAGGTTTTCTTTCTAGAAGTCGTTTTTTGTTTTTTTTTGGCCAATGACAGCCATTCCAAGGTGGCATCTATATTGCAGTAAGGAGGCTGATGACACTCAAGACTGCAATGTAAGACAAGGAGTGGACGGACAGCCTTTATCTTGTTGCCGTCTTGCTGTCAGGGTTGTCAGGTCAGCCTGCCTGACACGAGGCGAGCCTTCCCCTCCCCGTCAGCCCTAGACAGCAAGCCTGTGGTGTTTCCACTTGGTAAGTGCTTGTCACGTGCTCCTGAATGTCTCACGGGTGTAAGCAAGCCGGCTTTTGAGGATTCAGCAACCTCCCCTCCTCAGTTGGACAGGGTTCGCAGTAAAGCAGCGGCCGAGGGTGATGGCTCCGGAGTGGGCCACGGAGCGCTGCCGCCTGGATCTGAGTCCCAGCTCCACCATGGATTAGCGGTGTAACCTTACTGACTCCCTCTGTGCCTTGGTTTCCTCATCTGTCAAATGATGAGATTAATAGTGCCAACCTTCCCAGATTCTCTCAAGGACTAAAGGACTCTGTAAGGGCTCAGCTGCTGCCTGGCACTTTGTGCTGCTCAGTGAGTGTGAGCTGCTGCCGTAGTCCCTGCAGTGGCAACACAGCTGCACAGCTTCCCTGGTGGCTCAGAGGGTGAAGCGTCTGCCCGCAATGCGGGAGACCCGGGTTCAATCCCTGGGTCGGGAAGATCTCCTGGAGAAGGAAATGGCAGCCCACTCTTGTACTCTTGCCTGGAAAATCCCATGGACAGAGAAGCCTGGTAGTCCATGGGGTCGCAAAGTGTCGGACACGACTGAGCGACTTCACTTTCCCTTCACTGTCTTTCATAGTTACTCTAACAGTTATCATTCCAACCATTAAGGGGTTCTAATCACCTGTATAAACCTCCACCTTTAAAGTATTAGTTGCAAATGTGGAAAATAAAGGGAGGGTGTTTACAGCTTAAACTCCATGTCATCTTTGTTTGGAATCTACCATTTTTACCATAGCAGATCTTTCCAAAAGGTTCTTCCAAATATGAGAAGACTAGAAAGGAAATGGGAATCACAGATGACCTGTGAAGCTGGTCAGCAGCATAGTGTGAGAAAGGGGCTGTGTCACGGGCACTGAGTGTGAGTTTGAAGGGGACGTGGAGACAGAAGCCAGGGAGCAGAATACACTCCTCCCTGCTCTCCGGTTTATGCTCCAGCGGGAGTTCCTCTCAGCCAAAAGTTTGTACTTGGAGGCACCCAAGAGACCTTGGGACCAGCGCTCTTCTTTTATGGGACAAATGCATGTTATGTCACAGTGAGAGTCCTGTGTTTACTTTCGTTGTCCACGTAGTTGGTTAACCACTTACTTATTTTTATTTAAACATTTTACCCACGAAATTGAGCTGCCTCTTTTAAAACAGAGTGTAAGGGACCGAGCTCAGCCTTGCCTTGGTGACTCTGGAGACATGACTGCGGGGTGTCTGCAGAGCCCCTGCACATGAGGAGCAGACCATTTCAGGCGGTCATCTCTGGGAAGAGAAGAGCTAGATGGCAGACTCGGTGGGCGGGCACCGGATGGTCTGACACGGTGCGCTCCTCCAAGCAGCCTTAGTACCGGACCGCGTGCCTTGGGGTGTTATGCAAGTGAAAAGATCCCTAGCTAACAACAGTGGGTGACTTTCAGATAGCTATTAGCGACTGCCAAAATGACTTCCAGCTGTCAGCATGGAAGATGACTTTGGAAAAAATGAGAAGTTAGACAGAAAGGAGAGGTAAGCATGCAGATCAATGTTAACTGTTAACTAGCAGGCCTAGGCCTGTCGTGTGTCACTCTGTATGTCAACTGTAGGGCCGCATGGTGGTCGCAGACTTAGAGCCACATAAGTACATGTGTTATTCCTCGAAGGAGCAGGACATCATCTCCTCCTTTCCCCAACTGCCTCCCCCCGACTCCATTGGAGGTTGACCTGTGACACTGCCCTCAGGGCCGGAGTGGGTGTCCTCCTGGGCCGTCAGCAGGTCTACCTTCCCGCCTTTGGTGCCAGCACTTTCTGTTGGCCTCTCCATTCTCCGGGCTTGCGCTGCTGGACACTACCTTACTGCTTCTGCAAGCTGCGTGGTCCCCCGCCCTCCTCGTCTCCCCTCGTCCCCTACCGCCACCTGCCGTCTTGCCGAACTTCTCCAGGTTTACCCCTGCGCCGCTCCTCTGCTCCCTGCTGGCACCCTGGGCAGTGCCCACAGTCAGCCTCAGTGCATCTGTACAGGTCGTGGCTGCAGCCAAGCATAGTTGGAAACAGTTTCAGAGTTTTGAGGCTAAATGATATAGATTACTGAAGACTTATCACACTTAATTGACTTACTGCTTTTTTTTTAAATGTGATCTCCCAATAGAGATCTATTTTTGTAGCTAGAAAGGAGATTTTCAGCACTTGCAGTCTCATGATTTGGTCCCTCCACATGTTTCATTAGTAAATGTGGCTGGTGTGCTGTTGGCCAGAATTGCCAACCCCTAGGATTCATGTTATTGAATGAAGCTTTTCCTGCAACCATTTTAAAAGCATGGCAAGAACTTAAAATGGCTTCATTTTAAAATGTAACGAATCTACATCACAGCACTCTATCTTTTCATTTATCCAACAAATATTTACTGAATGCCTATTACATGTCAGACATTGCTCCAGGCAATTGGGACACATAAAGAATAAACTGCACCAAGTTCTCTGTCCTCATGGGCTTTACATTCAAGCTGGTGGTGACAGACAACAAACCAAATAATTATATCGTGTGTTAAAAGTGACGGGTGCTGTGGAAGGAACGAACAAAAAGCCGGGGCAAGACAGGCTGGGTGTGCTGGGGTGACGGGGGTGGGGGTAAACCGCAGTATTAAATAGGCTCTCAGGGCAGGATTCAGTGAGAAGAGAGTCAACCCAAGACCTTTAAGGAGATGCAGGAGTTAGCCACATGGGCAGTCAGGAAGCAGCGCTCTCCCGGCCGAGGAACGGCTAGAATGAAGGCCAGCAGGCTCTGCCAGTGGAGGAAAGGGGGCTCGAGCAGAAGGGCAGGTGTCAGAGATGATCCGAAGATTTTTGACCTCAGCAGCTCTGGAATGGGACTCCCATTTACTGAGATGAAGCCCATGGGACAAAGACCGGGTTTTGAAGTGGGGAGTAGGAATCAAGAGTTAGGTTTGGGCATAGTTTTCAAGTATCTTGTTAGACATCCAAGTGGAGATCAAGTGGGCTGTTGGATATGCAACTCTGGAGCTAAAGTTAAGATCAGGGTTCAGGAGATGTCAGCCCAGAGGCAGTACCTAAAGCTGTGGGATCAAGTGTGATCAACAAGGACAATGTAGAGGACGGAAGACCAGGCCTTGGGCCCTCCAGTGTTCAGAGACTGAAAAGGTGAGGAGGAACCGAGAAGGGAAAGTCAGCAGGCCTTCCCACCTTGGTTTTCCTTTAATCCAATGTTGTCAGAACTTGTGGACTGAAGCTGTCACTCCCACTAAGCCTGGAATGCTCTCTGAGGTGTGTCCCAGAGTGGAGCTGGGATGCCGGGAGCCAGTCATTCTCCTGTCTGATTCGTCTTGTTATCGAGATGCCCGCCTGAGATGAAGGGGCAGGGGTTGCCTCCTGGCAATGTGCCCAGTGAGAGACGCTCGCTCAACAGACCAGCATTCAGTTTGAGTCACAGGGCAGACCTGGTAGGGATAAACATCACCAGGTGGAGTTTTTTTTTTTTTTTTTTAAGCTGTGTTGAATGGGAAATGAATGTTTGATAGTTAGATGGTTTCCTGCTAGGTTCTTAAATGAGTCAGTGGCTGTTTGAAAGCCAGAAATAAGTTGAACTCTTGACCTCTGTTACCCAAGGTTAACTTTGTCACTCCCATCAGAGGTTTATGGTAAATGCGGAGATAAAATTGTGGCAGAAATCCAGAAGGAGCCAGCGTGTCTGCCCTCAAGGGGCTCAGAGTCCTGCTAGGGCATTACTCTGTCCCAGGGCTGAGAATAAAGCCTGCTACTTACTAGGCAGCTCAGTACATTGAGTTGAATAAATACACAAAAGTACCACAATGAAGAGCTGAAGAAGGGTGTACACGGGGCAGTGGGAACACAGAGAATAACATTCTGGCAGGAGTGGTGACAGATGTCACACAGGTAACACGTGAGCCGGGACGTGGGGCGTGGGGGGTATTTCCAGGTGGATGAGTGCCCAAGGGTCAGCATGAGTGACACCCCTTGCTTGCGGAGTGGGCACTCCCCAGGATGACCTAGTTGGAGCCCACATCTATTGAACGATGCTGTGTCTGCTAGGCCCTGTCTGCTGTGAGCTCTCCAGAGATCCTAGGATATTTCAGAGCTTTAGAATGAGCGTGCTACAACCTGGTGCTGGCTGAGGGCATCGTTTCCTGGGGGCTTCTCCAGACTGCCGGTAGCAGTAACAGACGGCCGTCTTTCCTTCCTGTCCTTAGAAATTTTTCTTTGCGAACTGAGGTCTACTCGGTCTTTACCATTTAGTCTGGAAGCCTGTCTGAGGAGGAAACAGGAATATGATGGCCAAAGACGCACTTGCTGTTCCGCAGAGTAACAAGTGCGTTAGTGCTGGTTCTCCCTTGTCGGGCCAGGGAAGAGGGCCTCCTTCTGGACAGGCAGTGGGCGACCCACAAAAGGCAGGCCGCCTGGAGTCCGTCCCTCGGCCAGCAGGTGTGAAAGCGGGTGGTGGTCCCGTGACAGAGCCGCAGGAGGGCTGGCACCGACACAGCAGGGAGACTGGGAGGTCACCGCACACCCTTCCCCATGCTTCCCTCACCAGCTGTGAGCGGCGGTGCAGACTCGGCTCCCCCATTTCAATAGCATCCCCTACTCTTAAAACTAGAGGTGGCCATCTTCAGAGCAAGTAAAACATTATTATTTTATTGTATTCAGCAGCTTCTGGTCTTTCCAAAATTGGGGGCTTGGCGGGATTATGGAGGTTTCCCCCCTACCTAAGGGATTTGATTAAAACTTATATTTGATAACATATTATTTGATTTCAGGGCAGCAGTAAGAAAATCCCCTAAGATATATAATTTTGTGGCTGGTCTAATCATAGTCAGGGCTGTTGATCAGGAAGACTATGGCTTTACTTTTCCCAGCGTGTTTCATTCATTTTCTTTTTTAGCACCTTCTTTGTTTTAGGCACTGGAAGCTCAGCCAGGAGACCCAGCTCCCACCCTCTCCTTTTAGAGCTCATGGAGTCTAATTATTTGAGTTAAACCAGAGCCGTATGTGTATGTCGCCCACAGACTAAGATTTCTCTGTAGCAGGCTAGAACTGCTGGGCATCCAGGTTGAGTCTGAAAGCTCCTTCCAGGCCAGGGAAACTCTTACTAAAATGCCACAGGGACACGGTGGATGTTGCATTGTGACTGCTGGTACCCATGACAGCCAGCATCTTATGGTGGGCTTCAGTAAACTGTCAGGACTGTCTCTAACCTGGGCTGGGGTAGCATCTGTAAGGCAGTCCAAGTGACTGGCCATCACTTCCGTTAATGTCTTTCTTCCCCAGATAAGGCTGAATCACCCCCCAGTGACCCCATGGTGAGCATATGCTGGCACCTTCTAGTCTTCCTGGCACAAGGAACTGAGGCTGTTAGAGAAAAGACGGGCTGCAAGGGGGAGGGTCTCCCAAGGCTGGGGAGAACTGAACCTACTTGGGTACCATCCCGAGTGGAGCCGCTGCAGGAGCTATCGGCTCTCTCCACTGCCAAGTTTCCTGGAGTGGCTGCTGTCTTGAGCAGTTGTCCAGCATCCTCCTCGATGCCTCTCCTCCCCCTCCCAGCTGGGCCTGCTGCAGCTCAGCCAGGCCCCAGGAAGAGAGGCCAGTCAGAAGAAAAGCAGATGCCCACTGGCCTAGTCCGTTTCCTCTGTCACCCTCCAAACCCACGCACACACTGAAGGTTGATGCAGTAAAAAGCAAGGGGATGGAAAGGCCCCTGGGATGGGCTGGCCTCGCTGCAGAAGCTGCTGCTTTAATACTTCCAAGGGGGAGAGACCAGTGTCTGCGTGGCTCTTATGTGAAACTCAGTTCAGAGCACACCCCGCCTGGGGTCCCTGGGGCACTCCAAACGCAGATGAGGGGAGCCACGCCACATTTGCCGCAGACTTGGTGTATGTCTTACGGCGTGTCTTGCCTGTGGTCTGATGTGCCCATTCTGTCTCCGTAGCTGGTGTCATCAAGCCTGTTTGGACTCTGAGGCACATGTCTACTTCTAGCCGCTGGGGTTCACAGGCCTCGGACGGGCAGTGTGACGGGGAAGCCAACCCACCAAGAGGCTGCATCTCTTTTCCTGCCGGGGTGGTTCATTCTTGTTGACTGGCATCTGCCAGAGTTACATTACTCTTTCTCCTCCAGGGCACTGTGGTTCAGGAAAACTCTATTGAAGAACAAGCTGCCCTGACATTAATAACGTTTTATTAAGAGTCTACTCGGTGGCAGGCACGGTTCTGAACCCTGGCTTTCTAGTAGTAAATAAGATGTCCTGCCCTTGTGCAGCTTAGTTGAGAATGAAGATGGACTAAAAGTCAAAATAAGTGAAGTATCAGGTTGAGCCACATGAAACCACCATTTTTGTAGGTTAAAAAAAATGGACAAATAGTTTCATATGACAAGGTAATAGATTGTTACCAAGTTCGATACAGGATGCTTGGGCTGGTGCACTGGGATGACCCAGAGGGATGGTATGGAGAGGCAGGTGGGAGGGGGGGTTCAGGATGGGAACATGTGTACACCCGTGGTGGATTCATGTTGATGTGTGGCAAAAGCAATACAATATTGTAATTAGCCTCCAATTAAAATAAATAAATTTATATTTTAAAAAAAGAAATGATACGGAAACATACTGAAGCAGGGAACGGGGATAGCAAGTCAGGGGAAGGGAGGCGCTTGAAACTGTGAGTAGGTGGGACCTGAAGACAAGGAGGTGTCAACCGAGGGGAGCATGGCGAGAGCAAAGGCTGGAGCAGAGAGCGGGGGCGAGAGAGGTGGGCGACAGAGAGCCGACACAGAGGACCGCAGGGCTGTGGACTTTCCTCAGAGCTGGGAAGCCTTTATGGGCTTCTTGAGAACTTTACTCGGAGGCAAAAAGAACCTGCTGGGCTGGTGGCTGTGACTAGGGGACACTTCTTAGCGCCTGGAGACCGGTGCCCCAGGAGTAGTGGGGAGTCAGGACCTTGGGAAGTGAGGAGCCTGTGTGGCCACCTGAATCACGAAGCTTTCTGGAATTCCTTTAGTAGAGTCTTTTCTAAATACCTAGCGGGATGACAAATGTCTCTTCTCGCTCACTTGAAGGCCGGCAGTTTTCTCTCACGCTCAGACAGTCATGTGTGTTCATGGCACTGATCGTGCTCCGTTCGGCTCTGTCGTGTTCAAGGAGCAGAATCCTCGCAGCCAGGCCGCCCAGGTGGGGACACAGGTCATGTGCACGGGGGGGCTCACAGATGTACCGTAGCCACTTCCTGTCACCCACCTGTGGGGACTGCCCTGTGGGCTTATAATCAAGCTGGAGCTTTCAAAAGATTCTTAAGCATGGCACCCTTTTATGATAGTCTCCCTGCTGTTCACAGATGGATTGGCCAAGAGCAACCACAGGATTTTAAGTAGGCCTGAAGCACTTGAGGAACCTCACCTGAGCTACCAGTAAGGGAACAGCTCAGGAGAAGTACAGGGGTAAATGTACCTGACTGTGCTGAAAAAAAAAAAGGGGTCCGATGATATTAGAAGATTTCCCAGAAGGACCTGTGATAGCCACATGACTGTGCATCCTGCAGAGAGTCAGACACAGCTGAGCACTGAACAAGCCAGAGCCCAGCACAGGGCAGCAGAGCTGCTAGGTGACGGCAAATCCTGCTCACCCTGGCCCCTTCACGTTAACATGCGTTCATTCACTAATTGGACTTAAGCCACGTAATACAAATGACATGTGCAATTAATAATTGGAGCCACAATTCAAATACACACACACTGGCCTTTTAAAAGAAAGAGCGGGTAATGCTCCCTTGCCCCCGGCTGCATGCCTCTGCATCCTGATACAGGTCCCGGTGAGGGGGACTCCCCAGAAACTCAGGACCTGAGGGAGGAGACTGCCCAGGTTCCCTGTGCCTGGGGTGAGGTTTCCTAGGGAACGAGGTGGGGATTAATCAGGATTTATCATAGGCCTTAGAGATACAAAAGAATTAGCTCAGTCATCCTAGATCCCCCCAGCTGAGTTACATCTGTTCAGATGGAGAGTCCTTTATTCTTTCAAGGGTACTTTTTTGTAGCCTGGCCTTTCCCCTGATTATTAAGTTAGTTGCTCAGTCACGTCCGACTCTCTTGCAACCCCATGGACTGTAGCCCACCAGGTTCCTCTGTCCATGGGATTCTCCAGGCATGGGTTGCCGTTTCCTTCTCCAGGTCAGTAAAGGTAAGGAAAGAGAATTGAAAGTCAATCTTAAATTAGGAGGATAGAACTGCTATTCCAGTGTATCTAAAACACAGGTCTTTTTGTCTATGAATTAATAATCTTGGTTATATAGATATCATTTTTCAAAGAAAACTGTCTTTTCTTGCTGCATATACCACTGGCCAAAAAGTTTGTTTGGGTTTTCATACCATCGAATGGGAAAACACGAATGAGCTTTTTGGCCAACCCAACAGAATAAAGCCGTCATCTTCTTGCAGCATCCTTTCTACCAAGAAAGTTTTGTTGGGTAAGCTTTAAGGCCCCTCAGTTTTCTTTGTCATCTTGGGATCTGGACTTCCTTATAAGCAGCTTCTGCTGTGTGAGGGTGAAGCAGGCGAGGCACCCTGCCCCACCGCGGCCCCGGGCTGGCAGGGAAGGTAACTCTTGATCACACAGAGAGCAGTAAAGCTGCAGAGATAGTAAAATAGTGGGCCTTTAGTGTGTCAGTGTGGTGAGAGCAGCAGAATCGAAACAGAGCTTCTTAGTGTCTACTCAAAGCTGCACTTACTTAAAAGCAATCAGACAAAAAATTCTCATGAAGTTTGCATGTGGTTTCAGAATGTCTATGTAAATATAGAAATCACTGTCCTAGGTATGAGGTTGGTTGCTGGTGAATGCCAGCAAACTGACCCCTCATGGGCTTATCTTTCTTTAAAGCATGACACCCAAGTTAAGATCTGGTCTCTTGCATTTGACTCTTGTTCTCTGTGAATTCTCTGAGAATTCACATATTTTCTGCAGAAAGCCAGACAGTAAATGTTTTAGATTTTTGCAGGCCGCAGGGCCTGTACCACCCCGCTCACTGTGCTGTTCCTGCACTGCCATGGGCAGTCCATACATGAACAGGCATAGCTGTGTGCCAGTAAAACTTTACTTATAAGAACAAGGCCCCGCCTGACCTTAGTTTGCCAACCTCTGCCTTACTGCACGGAGAGGGCACTGGCACCCACTCCAGTACTTCGCCTGGAAAATCCCATGGACGGAGGAGCCTGGTGGGCTGCAGTCCATGGGGTCGCTGAGAGTCGGACACGACTGAGCGACTTCCCTTTCACTTTTCATCTTCATGCATTGGAGAAGGAAATGGCAACCCACTCCAGTGTTCTGCCCTGGAGAGTCCCAGGGACGTGGGAGCCTGGTGGCTGCCGTCTGTGGGATCACACAGAGTCGGACACGACTGAAGTGACTTAGTAGCAGCAGCAGCAGCCTTACTGCAAGACGAGCCCTATGGGAGGAAGTAGTAACAGAGTCACCTGCTTTCCTAGAAGAGAAATTACTAGTGGGTTCACATTCTGACACATACATACGAGGCTAAAGTGAAAGTCACTCAGTTGTGTCCGACTCTCTTTGCGACTCCATGGACTACACAGTCCATGGAATTCTCCAGGCCAGAATACTGGATCTTTCCAACCCAGGGATCGAACCCAAGTCTCCCGCCTTGCAGGTGGATTCTTTACTAGCTTCCATAAGGGAAGCCCCGAGGCTAAAAGAAGTATTCCTAATAAAGTGACTATCTTGATCAGGCCAGGTTAGTTGCACAGAACAGTATTGACACTCGCAGAGTCTGGTCCTGGAAGCAGACTCAGTATCGTTCCGCTACTGCAGCCCGGACCCCACAGCCCAGAGCAGACACATCAGATAACCATCACATAGACAGTACCATCACTCACTCACCACGGGGTTTTCATCTGTTCTCTCTTCTGCCCCTCAGGCCTCTTCCTCATCCTGGGCTTGATACTCTACCCCGCTGGCTGGGGCTGTCAGAAGGCCATAGGCTACTGCGGACACTACGCGTCGGCCTACAAACCCGGAGACTGCTCGCTGGGCTGGGCCTTCTACACCGCCATCGGGGGCACGGTGCTCACCTTCATCTGTGCTGTCTTCTCTGCCCAAGCGGAGATCGCCACCTCCAGTGACAAAGTACAGGAAGAAATCGAAGAGGGGAAAAACCTCATCTGCCTCCTTTAGTTTGGAAGAGACATCAACGCCGTTTTCTTGCTCGCCGTAACCTTGTGAAACACTTCACTTCTGGTTCCGTCATTTGGGTCAAGTGAAGAACTAGCCTTTACCTACCGAAGCCACATTCCACAGCCTCCCAGGACCGACGGCAGGCTGCGTCCAGCCACGCCGAGCACTGCAGGTGAGGGCCACAGTGCAAATCGTGAGAGATGGAACGAAAAAACTGCACACAAGCCCTGACGTGGAGTTTCGTTCCGTCGGACCCCATCTCCCCGCCAAGGCTCAATGAAGGATGATGATCTGACATGAAAGCAACAGGTTCTCTGGTAACAGAAGGGACCACAGGCCGGATCTGTGGGCGGTTTTAGACGCGTGTTCCTGCACAGGCTGCGTGCCCGCGGGCATCTCTGCCTCCGAGCGCGGTTGGGGCGGGGGCTTTGTTTCCTCTCGTTCTTTCACACTGTCTCCTCTGGGGTCCACAGTGAAGACCATACATTTACCGGGGACATGACGTGCGCTACAGGGCACACACCAAGACACTGCCTCTTGCTTAGCTGACCTGAGCAGTCAGCAGGGACAGTGTGGAATTCTACTGTGGGACTTACTCTAGGCTGAACTCCAGAGTCAGGTGGGTCCACTTAACTCTGAGTGTCTAGAAATTTGAGGAGAGAAAGGATGAGGACCTGTCCCACCATGAGAATAAAAGCACAGACAGACTCCTATCAGTAGAGACAGAGTCACTCCACTTCCCAGGCGTAGCACCAGTACTGGCCCAGTCTCCTCTGCCACCAGAAATCCTGTGTTTTTCCCGAGGGCTAGGACTGCGCTTTGACTGCCGGGGGAAACCTCGGTGTTTCCTCCTTCCAGGGGCCCAGGTCTCCAGGCTGCTGTGGCTCACGCAGAGAGCATGACCGAATCCCAGCCCTTGCAGGGAGACCTTTCCCCGCTGTGCGGTAACCAAGCGGCACTCAGCCGTGTTCCCGCCCTCGGCAGCAGCAGATGACAAGGAGCTGGTCACAGGAGTTATGTTTCTCTAGTTACTGGTGTTGGTCCTGGATGCAGACTCAGATAACATTAAATTGCTCTAACCGGTGAGTTTACAGCAAAGGCTTCATTCTCAGGAAAGCATAGAGTAGAAGGTTCATGCAAAAAGGAGAGCTCAACCAAGCTCCTAGCACCTGCCTACAACTGTTTACAGAAAGAATGAACCACCACTATTAAAAAGGATCCAGGGGCTTTTAATCTAGTTTCTATAAGTCACCAATATAACTGATTCAGGAAAATGGTTTTAGCCATCACTTCAACCTTACCCTGGAATGATCAAAGGGACCAAAAGAAACCTAGTCTGGTATTACCCTGAACTTCAGAATTGCGGGATGCTACAGAAACACTTCCTTACAACTTAAGCAAATGGGATGGATCCACCAAATTTCTGGAAGGATTAAAAGTAAGGGTCTCTTTAGGCTTATGAATCTTCTTACTTGAGGGCTTGCTTTGTTTTGAAAATTTAACAAATAACTAATGAACCTTGTTTGGGTGAGGTATTGTGTGCTAAGCGCCACCAGGCACAGAAGAATCCTGATTCAGATCTTACAACCCTGCCCTGAGTAAATCATCTTAAAGCTGTGTGAGTCTGAAAACCATGCCTTGCTGCAGAACGAGTAATTGCTTTATATTAATACATAGATGGGATGAAGAACTAAAGTTTTATTCCCATCTGGCCGTCGGCCTGTGCCAGAAACCATTTTATCTCACAGATTATGACCTAAAGGGCAGGAGAGGTATGGGTGGGGAACCAGCCTATAATGAGTTCACCATTCTTAGACCAAAACTGAGAATAAGCAAAGTGTACATCTGTGACTCTTTTGAAAAGCAAAGGGGTAAATATGTGTGCTCACGGCAGCCTGCCATCCGGACTCGGGAAACAAGACCCGTGTCTGACATCACACAGAAGGAGGTGATGGCGGCCACCGAACAGGGCTCCTGTCCCTGCCGGATAGGGACGCACAAAGTCCTGATGCCATCATACTTATCCCTTTTTAACACTAGGAAATTAATTTAAAAAAGAAAAAAGCAATTCCAAAAATAAAGTTCCCTCCACCAGGCAAATAATCTTGATTAAAAATAATACACATTTTTTTCACAAGATTCACTTTTCCTTCTATACAACATAGAGAATCTATGTTATAATGCTGATTGTACACTCGCACTCTCCTCCCAGAAAAGTCGTAAGCCTAGAGGATCCTCTGAGCAGGTCCATCATCTTTACTGATTGCTTGTCCACTACGGTGGGGTGGAGGTATATCCCTAGATCACTCTAATAACAAGTCATAAGTGAACATGTGCCCTCTCTTGGCCAGAAGAAAGTCAGTTGACAGCGTTTACTTCATTGGTCTGAATGTCACAGAAGACCAAAAAAAGTACATGCACACATACACAAAACCGCAAACCACTAAAAACTACTTAAAACACTGATTTGTCAAGCAGAGCACAGATGAAATCTCTCTAGCAGAGAGAGAATAAAAAGGTGGGCCTTTTGAACCTGCAAGTCCCTTTAGCCAGGCTTCAGTTGGGATAAATGGAATATCAAAATCTTGCTAGCCTAGATGAAAACTGCATGGCTGTTTAAAAACCACTGAATGGGAGGAATGTGTTAGAAACAGATTGAAAACAATTAGACAATCATTGACCTACATCTATTTTTCTAATACATTTCTATCAATCACATAATTGCCTCAGTCTAAGAATCTAATATATCTGGACCATCACTACTACCAGAAAAAGTCTTATTTATTTTTCGCCTGCATTTGTGCTTCAAGTTTTGTGATGGGGCTGGGCTTCTCAACGAACTCCAAGAAGGCAGAAGTGTTTGCTTTGGATTCTGTGGATTCTTTAAACCTGTGTGCTAATTCAACAATCTTCATGAATTGTGTAAGGGTTTTTGTATACTTATCAAACATCTGTGGTGTAATGATCTTTGTGAAACATGTATTCTGTAAAGTGCCATAGTCCTTTTTTTTAATGTGTGTAGCATATTTAAAATATATATATATATATATTATACATACACGAGTCTGTGTGAGAGATGTGCAATAACAAAGGTGTATGTATGTTCTGTTTTTTTGGGAACTGGACAGGAGTCAGAACAGAGACTGTTTCTGTTTTGGCAAAGGAGAGTTAAAACATTTTGCCTTCATGGCCTAGTCATTAACCCAGAACAATTCTAATGCTACACAGACCTATGTGAAGAAAAGACTGGTATGAAATCATCTTTCCCTGGGTCTGAATTAATCACTAGACGTATGTGAAAAGGTAGGCCGGCCAGCCAGGCCCAGGTGACGCCAGGCTTTCATGTGAAATGTGAAGCTGCCATGTTGCCTCTTCTGTTAGCGTGATAACTAGTAGTTGGTACATAATCACTAAGGAGCTATTTCTTAACCTGCTTTGATAGACCACGTTAATGCTAGACCACTATTTAAGGGCTAATCTCACACCTTCTTAGCCATAAGGGTCTGCTTAGACCAGACCTCTCTGTGCAATAACATATGGCCCCTGGAAATCCCAGGCCTGCATTTGTACCGGGGCAGCACAAGAAGGGCACGACTGGGGTTTCTTCTCAGACTGTGGTGAAACGCCTTCCCAGGCTGGGGGGGTCATGAGGTGCTCTGGAGGAACTTGGCACCACTTGATATTATTCAACAGCCACTTGAGCCAAATGTAAAACTGTGTTACCGCTGACGGACTCAATCAGAGCCTTCGAATTTCTGGTCATCCTATTGTAAACTAATACATTATTTGTCTAGCATTGATTAGGTTCCTGTGCATATGTATTTTCACCACATGCTCCCCACCCTCCCCAGATATGAATTAAACCAGATTTTGCAAACTTATTCTGATTCTTTCAAGTCTCATTATATTGTTTCAATATGATGTGTATAATCTGATCAAGAAAATACCTACCAAATTTTAAACATTAACATATGTGATACTGGTGATAAGATATTCAAGTATTTTAACTCTGCCATTCACTAATAACATATACACCTACCTGACGTTAGCTTTAACATGAAGTATATATTTCTTCCCCTGAGAAGCACTGATGTAATTATAAATAGGAAAAAAAAATATTAAAACCCTCTCATATGCTACATAGTTATCTAAATTTTGAAGAAATATGGAAATACTTCAAAGTATTGTGACTATAATGTAAAGAAATGTGTACAACAAAGGAAAGGTCAACTGAAGGACACGTTCTCCTCTTCCAACAAGAATACCACGATTAAAAGCCCATCATGGAGCAATACACATCCACAGTTCCTGAAGGTACTCCTGCCCAAAAAAAGCTTCATCTAGAAACAGGACTCCACTTACAAATTCAAGACACAAACAACCCTTTTCATAAACTCTTATTCAACTCTCCATATCATGTGAAGAACTTAGAACATACAAAAATAGCTTTATTTTCTTGATCTAGGGCCTGTGACAGCTGAAACTACTGTATGCTTTGGCTTCTAGGCATTCGAGACATTTTAACATTCCTGACATGTGCCGGATTTCTAATAGGAATCAACATTAAAAGCTGACAAAATTACCCAAATCAATAAAGGCAAGTTTTTTCCAAACAAATTACAATCTAAATAATCCAAGTGAAATTGGACATTTTCAGTTGCTTTCTCAGCTGTTATTACATCTTTTTCAAAAGTTAATCCACAAGAGAAAGGACCCTGACTTTACATTTCAGCACAGGCTGGGCAACCCACACCTGTGCTTCACATTTCACACTGAGTTTTTACTTAGCAATTTTGCTACCAGCTTGATCTTCCATGGCTTGATCTTCCTGGAACACACTGCATTCAACTCAATCCTAGCTCACCTTAGAAATCTCTGCTTAACATAATAACAGTCTTGACTATCCTGGACATTTCCTTTAAGGGAGCTATTTCAGCAGTTTCCAATAATTCAGTACCTTTTTTTTAACTCCCAAACACTAAAGGGTAAGAGCCTCAAAGCAGATTTCTAGCCTCTTCCCCAAAGCAGCCAGTAACTGTCTTCATTTCAGGACCCCATCGGTTGCCTAGTCACACAGTTGTGGCCATCTGCGGGTGCCTCTGCCATCTTCCTCACTGCAGCTTCCTCCTCACCCTGGAGAGTTCTCCAAGGTAAGTCTTTAAGACATGACCTGCTCACTTTGCTTAGATACACAGGATGTAAATAAAAGCATAAATGAATAAGAGGAAGTAGTAAAACCACATGGAAAAGAAAAATCAATCAAATAACTTGTAGCTCTTAGTAGCTCTTTGACTTTTTATAGACAAATATCCTGAAAAATCTAGTATCTATACAAGCAGTCCACCAAGGGCATATGTTTGGGAGAAACCACTAAACTTTACCCTTAAGAGAAGGAAGCCCCAATGAAGGCAGGAGATAGTGAAGACAATGAGATGAAGAGACGTTAGGGAGAAAGAAGGGACAGCTTGGGGAGTGATGAGAAGCAGTTCGGGGAGTTAGGGGAAGGAGTCTAAGATGGTTTGGGCACTGGGCAGAACGCGGTGCTTTCCCCTAGATCAGGAATCCAGCAGGGACTGGGACCGTGAAGGCATGAAGGTTCAGCCTAGGCTGCCAATGTGAAGTCCCATGTGCAGCTAGAAACACACGGTGGAGAGAAGACCAGATGGGTGACACAGACTTGGGAGTCTTCAACATGGACAGGCAGTAAGAACTTTTAACCTTTATACATGTTTCATGGGCTGGTACTGCGCTAAGCACTTCTTTTTAATTCATTTATTCATTAAAACCTTATGAGTAGAAACTAATATCCTCATTTTATAGATATATTAACTGTCACCCAAGTAACTTAACTGAGGTTAAGTAATTTATCCCACATGAAAAAGCTGGTAAGTGGCAAAGCCCAAGTTCAAATACAGGTTTGACACCAAAGACTACATTCTCCAACAGCTGTAGTTTCTTTCTACCCATGAGAGAGAAAACAAATACAAACCCCAAGGGGACACCAACATCTCTGCATACTAAACTCTTAGAATAACTTCCAAATTTAACTCCAAAAAAGCCACACCATAAGATGACAACTGATGAAAACACTGCTCCCTTTCAGAGAAAAACCTGGTAATTTTTCATACTTTCCAAGATGACAACATATATCTCAATTTGCTCAATCTAGAGAACAGCATTAAAAATTCATCAAGTATATGACAGTGATAAAAAATGATAGTTTTATTATAAACAATCTCTGTATATAGCACAGGGAACTATATTCAATATCCTGGGATAAACCATATGGAAAAAGAATATTTTTTAAATGTATATATGTGTGTAACTGAGTCACTTTGCTGCACAGCAGAAATAAACACAAAATTGTACTTTTCAACTATACTTCCATAAAAAAATTATAAATAATCTCTCATCAAGAATAAGCAGCCATTATGATTACATAAGGGGCCTATTTTCTTCATAGCTAATATGACCATTAAATGAGGATTTGTTTGCAACTTAAGTTTCTCCAAACACACACACACCCACACGCACACACGCCAAGGATCACTGAGGAAGCAGCACTGCTGTGAGGAGCAGGCAGCAGGTACTTACCCACAGGTTGTGGAGGTAGGCGTTGGTCTGCAGATTTTCAAAAATACACGCTGTACTTTTTTTCTTGATTACTGAATTGTTTTCTAGAGTCCATTGTCCCTAGAGGATGGATATGAGTTACTGGAAATGTGGAAGATGGAAAAGAGAGAAGTGGAGAGAGGTGGCACCGGGTGGTGGAAGCAACCCCACACTTGCCAAGAGCAGGGGGCCTGCGCTGGCCGCCTCTCCCCTGCCACTGCCACTCACCGAGTGACTGGGGTGATTTCCTATTCCTCTAAAACGGGGCCCAAGAACAGAAATTCCAGCACAGGCTTGGTGTGAGGGTTAAGTAACCAACTTAAGTGAAGCATTTAGTACAGTTTCTGATATACAGAAAGTCCCCAATAGTATGTTATTTTTAGAAAAAAGTTAAAAGAATCTTCTGTCCAGACTAATATCATTTAGAGTCGATCTTAAAAATGAAGCGTTGTCCTAAAAACTGTGAAGGATAATATAACCTGTTGTTAAACCCAATCTAGTTTTTACCTAGAGAGCCTCAGTGGATTGGCTACTTTGGCCAACAATTTTTTTTCCATCTTGTACTAGTCATCTTTAGCTTAGGGCTTTCAGCAAGTAGAAGATTCCTCTGAAGATACAAGATACGTGGTCACTCCTATTTATAAACAAGGAGTATCAGCTGAGCCCATCATCTGTGGGAAACCAGAATGCTCAGAAAACCTTCCGATTATTTGTTAAAGCCTACTGATGGCAAAGCCTTCTTAGAAAAGGAACATCCAGTCACGACACAGTGTAAATAAAGATGGAGATGGAGGGCGTAAATTGATACAATTTTCTGGAGAGCAATTTGACAATGCACATCCAAGATCATAAAAATCTATACTTACACTTTGACCAAGCATATTGTGCTAAGGAAAGAACACAAGCTTGGGTCTGCAATTTAGCAATAATATATTTCTTGGTAAGTTATTTATAATAATTAAAAAAACCTGAAATTCAGAACCTAAAAGAGTAACAGGATTTGAAAAATAACATGTAATACATGCATATACAGCCGCTGTTACAGAACTAATTCATCAATAGGAAAAATTCAACATATGTATATCAGAATTGGAAAAAAGATTACAAACCATTGTATAAGTTAAAATTCTCTAGCAAAAAGTCATAGGAAATCGACTCAAGATAGCTCAGAGAGAAAAGGGTAAGAATATTACTTGGAGAATGTAATATCCAGCTAACAAAAAAGGGGTGAACCGTCAGGCCTCACAAAGGAAACAGAAAGCTGGTAAGGTCTTTCCTATGTCCTTCATCCTACTTCTTCTGCATGTCTACTTCATTCTCCACTTTCATCACACATCAGTTTTCTGGTAACTCGTTCAAAGTCTTGGCAGAATATGATTATCCACATGGCCCAACTCTGAAACAGTATAATTCTAGACAAATCTGCCTTCAGAGTAAAAATTCAATGAGCCATGTATGAGCCCACTATGGCCAGGTGACATCCGGTGCCAATGTGGTCTTCAGGGGTCCAAAGAAGTGGGGTTTGTGAAAGCTGGACAGACATCCTCAAAAGACCAATTACAAGGCTGTAGAGGGAAATCTTATTTCTTAATATTAGGGGAAAAAGTGGCCTTCCTGGAAAATTAACAGAAAGAAACGAACCAAATTTTAACAGTACATATTTGTGGGTATAAAATTATGAACCGCTGTAACTCCTTTTGCTGTAAATATTTTTTTTAATTTATATGAAATGTAATTTTAATTTTATAAATAAGTTAATTTTAAAAGCTTAACTAGCAGGTCATTATGATATAATACCAAGTAAGGGAAAAACAGGATAAAAATTCCCATTATTTATATCCCTTAACTATATAAAATATGTATGTATACAAAAAGAAAGCAAAAAGTACAATAAACATTAACAGTGGTATCTCTAGATGAGAAAAATTACATATTGCTTTATTTTCTCACTTATTTTCCACATTTTGCAGTAGTCCTACAACAGATACATATTTCTTTCATACTAGAAGAAAACTAGTTGGAGGGATGTGTATGCCAGTTTTTATGTAGGAGACAATAATGCTGTAGGAACTTCTGTAACCACCAGAAGAAAAACAGTTATTCGGGGCATTTTCTTCCTAGCTCCCAAACACCTGAATAATAATATAAACTGTCACGGTAACAACTACTCATGACCATGATTTATCTTGAGAATTACTGGCCCACAAAATTTTTAAAGAGTTCTGGAGGAATTCTAGGATTAAAGCTAAGTACTATAAAACAAAGAGTTAAATAAAATGTGCATTCTATGGTTCTACAAATTCAACTGTTTAAATGTACAAAAGATAATAGTCAACATATGAAACACTATAAGGCAGAAGAGGATTAACGACTTTCTCTCTCCAGTAAAGATAAAATGGGTTTAGTGGCAGAAGAATTTTAACTACACCATCAGCCATGCCAACTCCAGAAAGTTATGAGCTGAAAAATAAATCAAGATTTGGATAAAATTTAACACTCACTGCACTGTTATGTGCTGGCTCCTATGCCCCTTGCCATTTGAAAACATAAACAGTGCTGATGAAAATTCTCTAAGTTGAAGGCTTTGTCTTATCAAAACCACACAGTTAAACTGTAAATATGAAGCCCATAAGAGGGGTAAGAACACTAGAGGGGAGCCTTTCCCTGTTTTGCTAGAATCTTCTAATCAAGGACATCTATTGTATTTACCTAGGATAGATTAGAGGCAACATCTGGCAGGCTTAGAAATTTTCTACAGATTCCTTTCTATCTTTCTATAGATTGTGATAAATCTTAAAGTTTAAAAATACTCATTCTTACAAAAAGCGTGCTGTTGTATAAAATGTACCCTAAAATTCTGGTTGAAATACTTCACTTTCCATCCTATTTAACCACTGAGATACAACCTTTTAGTTTAATAAACAAGTATTAAAAACAATTCTAGTGTTTTAAAACATACAGTTCTACTCTAAATAAATTTATACTGTGGCACTTGTACTCTATCAAAGTACAGATTTTTAAACATCCTCAATTATTTTTACATTAACCGCTTTTATTTCACCTCTAAAGTTCTTAATCACAAGGAATCAGTAAATTCCTTTAAACATTTAGCTTAAGGGAAAATGAAAGAAGACACAGTGCAGTGATGAGTGACAGCACAGAAATTCTAATAAGGGAAAAGTGCACAAAAAATGTAACAGATTCTGTACATAAACAGTTAGTGTAGAGTTTTACCAATAAAAATGTAAAATTAGGTGCTAATGCCAGTGTTTTCAGAAAAAGATAAAGCAATAACTATAAAAAGCATTATGTACTACAAATGATTTACAGAAACTAAAACTTAATTAAACATAAACTCCCTCTAAAATGCAAACCATACATTATATCAGCATGATTTACAAAAGGCCTATATCCAGTGAAAATCCAAAGTCACTTTTAGGTAACACCCAGAAAACTGAAATGCTGTTCCTATTTTAATTTAACATGAATTTCTCAAATAAGATTCACCATGAACACTTTTTTTAGACTATATTTTTTATATCCTCTTTAGATAATCAAATAAAAAATCCAACAATACACAAACTGGTACTTTCATCAGTACATAAGACAACAACAGGTAGTGAGTTTAGGGAACAGAAAACAAGCCCGATCGCATCAACACAACACTAGTACAGAGGCGTCCATGTGGGCCCGCAGGGGAGGTCTGGGCCACAACACGGGTTTTCTGTTTTAAATCTAGCTTCTAGTCTGCGTATTTTGACCTTACAGTGGTCAAACTATTTAACTAGTGAATCTCATGTTCCACTACCTACAAAGGTCTAAAGCAACAGAAAAACTGTCATGTCGTTTTAAAAAATCAAATGTGGTATTTCTATATACATTGAGTCCTCTGTATAATTATTGCCTCTGAAGTGCTAATACAGTATTTAAAATTACACAAACAAACATCCAGTAAACAGCATTTTATTTTATGACACTCTGTGTTAATACAATAAATATACAAAACTTCCAAACCACCGAAAACATGCAACAGTAGAGGGACAGATGGAGGGCATTTATAGAGAACCATGACAATCACCATAATGGCAGCGCAATATTACTCATTGACAAAATATACAGACATCCTTAGATAAATAATCCAAGTTCCAAATTAAACACCACTGAGCAATGATCTTCCAGTGTTCAAACTTTCGTTTGAAATAAAATAGCCAAAACAATACTACAAACTGAAAACTGACGTGGCTCCTTACAACGTGAAGACCACTTCATGATTGTGATACTGGGTAACACTAATATTAAATACAAACCACTAACAAATGCCAATCTTCTACTGAGTGCAAATGTGACTATTTACTAATAATTGTTAAGAGAATAGAGATTATAAGAATTAAAAACTCCTCTACCTTATCAAACTGTTAAGCAGTGCCATCGTTTTAATGCACATTTATGTTTTTAAAAAACATTTTTCTCTTTATAAGCTTGTATTAACCCAAATAACTGGAATTTAAAACAACACTTCCACCATCCAAACAAAAAAAAAAGGTACTGTTGGTTGTAATTATTCTTTGCTACTTAGCAATAGAGGATTTCTACAGAACAGAGAGAAGCATTCATAGTTCTTCAAGAAAAGTATTGATATCTCAGTATTCTTCAAAAGTCTCTATGATAAAGTTTTCATCTGTAGTTTAAGGAGAAACAAAAGGAACTTGAAAGATAATGACAGACCTAAGTGCTTTTGTTGTATTTTGTGGTTAATGTTTTGAATATTTGTAAAATCCACGCTCAACAAAGCATACTGATGAAACGTTTTTCAGTAAGATTATAGGCCCTAAAAAACTTGAATGGGCTTATTTGGTTGAGAAAGTAGGTAGAGATTATCACTGATCAGAAATATTCATAAAAACAGCTTTAAATTCATACTCTGAATCCTATTTTCATCAGAATAAAAGAAATATCTTCCAAGTATATTACTTCAACAAAGCCCCAAATAAATCAAACGTAAACACCATCTGGATGAATCTGAGTTATATCTAGCATCACACAAAGCTTCTTTCATAAATAGGAGAATTTACCTTCCTACCTCTAGGATGAAACTCATTTTAACTCCAAATTTGGGGGGAAGAATAAAAATGATTTAACCATTTACACCCAGCTGATTTTTTAGTATCAAATAATATAATCCAACAGACTACCCTTCCTTAAAATCAAATTGCATACAACATACTCATTATTCTGCAATCTGAGGTCTGCTAATGACTTCCAAAACAACAGTACTATGACTTTACAAGTGCTCTCTTTGAGGCATTTAATCAGTTATTAAAAATGATTCAAAGTTTCAATCCAAGTATACTATAAGAATGAAGTCCTGTGCTGGATAGTAACAATTTTAACATGATTATGTTCATAATTAATGCATCAACTATATCTGTATTTTCTTGCTTGGTTCAAGTTAAATGTTTTATTTTTTCTATTGCTATAGATTTTAGTGTGTTCAGTGTGTCTCAAAAATTCAAAGACTGAGGTGCATTAGGGATTCAAGTATAGTGAAGTATCAGGGTCTTTTTAATGCCAACTAGACATGAGAGGCTAAAAAAAATAGTATCTTAAATACTGTTATGTTCTTTTAGGACATGGAGTCAGGCTAGACTTTAACACCTCTGTTAAAAAGTACACAAGCATACCCCAAAAGAGAGCTGCCCAACACAAGCTCAGTTCAATTAAAAAGAGTAGCCACAAGAATATACCAAAGTTTCCAAACAGTAATATTTTACTATGGCATGAATACTGAAAATTAAAAACAAAAAGGTATTATCATCACTACATCCTATTCCACCAATTATCTACTTTTTTTGGATAATGCACTGCATATTATATTATATCTTCATATTACATCCCAGTACATTTTTATTTAAAAGAAAGTATTATAGAAAATCATTTCTATGATTCTATAAACAAGTCCCCAATCCTACAACCATAAGCAGTGCATAACCCAAAATACTAATTCTTTTAAGAAACATGGTCTCCATGCAAGATCAGAGATTGATTATCAAAATATCAACTACTCTAAATAAAGAAAATAAAAAGATAAAATTTACATTATCTGCTTTGAAAAGCACAGGCTCTTCACTGGTGACTGACACCGCTAAAAAGCAAGCCAATTTAAAAGTCCCTAAATTTCAGGTGTCCTATTTCTTTCAATATAAATAAGGAAAAGGAATGAAGCATTGCTTTACTGCTCCAATGTGTAATTTTTATGTCTAGGATTCTGCACGGAAGGACCGCAGCAAGTACCAAGTGCATTTTCTAGGAGGTGCCATGTGAATTTCTAGGAGGTGCCATGTGAATTTCTAGGAGGTGCCATGTGAATTTCAGTGTGCCACCACTGAAATGATTCGCCGAATATTCATCCCCCAAAAATATGGAGAATGTTTATTTTGTATGTAATATTTTTTCTGCAAGGGGCACTGAACTATTGAGAAACTGTCAGGTAAATAATAAGACGAGGAAGTTTTTCTGGTTTTAGCCCATGCACAAGAGATTAGGAAATATACGTGCTGTGTGTTTGGAACAAAAAAAAAATGTATAGAATACAGTAACTAGAGAAAAAAGTACAATCAAAAGGTAACAGTGCGTTGTCGGAAGACTCTCTAAATTTGGTTACCCTTAAACGCATTCTGAGCTGCACTGCTCGCTGCAGTTGAAGCTGCGTTTGCGGCCGCGGTCTGGACAGTTTTGTTGGACATCACACCTGTTGCAAACTCCTGTTGGGCCTTCTCAAAACTAGCACCTGTTGTGCGATACAGTCCATGTACCTAAGGAGGCACAAAAAAGTGGGAGAAGATGAGCGGTAATCTTACATGTTCTTTAGCAACAGCTCTTCAATTCGTCTCAACATGACTCAGAGATACAAAGAATAGATGCGAGGCAGGAGTCCTAAGATCAAGGACATCAGCCCCAACACTGGAACACAACACTGCATGTAAATATTTTCTTAAACCAGATTTTTCCTTTTTATCTGCAATGCAGAAGAGATAATTATGCCTATGCCAAACCAAGAATAATTTTTAAAAACAGCTTAACCAAAAGCAAAAAGCTATGCTTTCCACTGTACCAAGTTAAGATATTTACAGCCTTAAAAAGACTGGTTTAAACCTAACAAATCCCTTAGGATTATACAGTGGAAATGGCAAATAGATTCAAGGGATTAGATCTGATAAGAGTACCTGAATAACTATAGCTGGAGGTTGTACAGCAGGCAAAGATGAAAACCATCCCCAAGAAAAAGAAATTTAAAAGGCAAACTGGTTGTCTGAGAAGGCCTTACAAACAGCTATGAAAAGAAGAGAAGTGAAAGGCAAAAGGCAAAAGGAAAGGTATACACTTCCGAATGCAAAGTTCCAATTAGGAAGAAGAGATAAGAAAGCAGTCCTAAGTCAACAATGTAAAGAAATAGAGGAAAACAATAGAATGGGAAAGACTAGAGATCTCGTCAAGAAAATCAGAGATACCAAGGGAACTTTTCATGCAAAGACCGGCACAATAAAGGACAGAAATGATACTAACAAAAGCAGAAGATATTAAGAGGTGGAAAGAATATACAGAAGAACTATACGAAAATGATATTACTGACCCAGATAACCACAATGGTGTGATCACTCACCTAGAGCCAGACATCCTGGAGTGTGAAGTCAAATGGGCCTTAAGAAGCATCACTACAAACCAAGCTAGTGGAGGTGATAGAATTTCAGTTGAGCTATTTTAAATCCTAAAAGATGATGCTGTGAAAGTGTTGCACTCAAGATGCCAGTAAATTTGGAAAACTCAGCAGTGGCCACAGGACTGGAAAAGGTCAGTTTTCATTTCAATACCAAAGAAGGGCAATGTCAAAGAATGTTCAAACTACTGCACCATTGCACTCATTTCACATGCTAGCAAGGTCATGCTCAAAATCCTTCAAGTTCAGTTCACTTCAGTCGCTCAGTCATGTCCGACTCTTTGCAACCCCATGGACTGCGGTACGCCAGGCCTCCCTGTCCATCACCAACTCCCAGAGTTTACTCAAACTCATGTCCACTGAGTCAGGGATGCCATCCAACCATCTCATCCTCTGTCGTCCCATTTTCCTCCCACCTTCAATCTTTCCCAGCATCAGGGTCTTTTCCAATGAGTCAGTTCTTCACATCACATGGCCAAGGTATTGGAATTTCAGCTTCAGGATCAGTTCTTCTGATGAATATTCAGGGCTGAGTTCCTTCAGGATGGACTGGTTGGATCTCCTTGCTGTCCAAGGAACTCTCAAGAGTCTTCTCCAACACCACAGTTCAAAAGCATCAATTCTTTGGTGCTCAAATTTCTTTATAGTCCAACTCTCACATCCATACATGACTACTGGAAAAATCATAGCTTTGACTAGATGAACCTTTGTTGGCAAAAAAAATATCTCTGCTTTTTAATAAGCTGTCAAGGTTGATCATAACTTTTCTTGCAAGGAACAAGCATCTTTTAATTTCATGGCTGCAGTCACCATCTGCAGTGAGTTTGGAGCCCAAAATAATAAAGTCTCTCACTGTTTCCATCGTTTCCCCATCTATTTGCCATTAAGAGATGGGATGGATGCCATGATCTTAGTTTTCTGAATGTTGAGCTTTAAGCCAGCTTTTTCCCTCTCCTCTTTCACTTTCATCAAGAGGCTCTTTAGTTCTTCTCTTTCTGCCATAAGGGTAGTGTCATCTGCATATCTGAGGTTATTGATATTTCTCCCAGCAATCTTGATTCCAGCTTATGCTTCATCCAGTCCAGCATTTCTCATGATGTACTCTGCATATAAGCTAAAGAAGCAGGGTGACAACAGCCTTGACGTACTCCTTTCCAGATCTGGAACCAGTATGTTGTTCCATGTTCAGTTCTAACTGATGTTTCTTGACCTGTATACAGATTTCACAGCAGGCAGGTCAGGTGGTCTGGTATTCCCATCTCTTTCAGAATTGTCCACAATTTGTTGTGATCCACACAGTCAAAGACTTTGGCATAGTTAATAAAACAGAAGTAGATGTTTTTCTGGAACTCTCTCACTTTTTCAGTGATCCAACAGATGCTGGCAATTTGATCTATGGTTCCGCTGCCTTTGCTAAATTGAGCTTGAACATCTGGAAGTCCACGGTTCACATACTGTTGGAGCCTACCTTGGAGAATTTTGAGCATTACTTTGCTAGCATGTGAGATGAGTGCAATTGTGCAGTAGTTTGAGCATTCTGTGGCATTGCCTTTCTTTGGGATTGGAATGAAAACTGACCTTTTCCAGTCCTGTGGCCACTGCTGAGTTTTCCAAATTTGCTGGCATATTGAGTGCAGCACTTTCACAGCATCATCTTTGAGGATTTAAAATAGCTCAATTGGAATTCCATCACTTCCACTAGCTTTGTTCATAGTGATGCTTTCTAAGGCCCACTTGACTTCACATTCCAAGATGTCTGGCTCTAGGTGAGTGATCACACCACTGTGGTTATCTGGGTCATTAAGATCATTTTCGTATAGTTCTTCTGTGTATTCTATCCACCTCTTCTTAATATCTTCTGCTTTTGTTAGTATCATTTCTGTCCTTTATTGTGCCCATCTTTGCATGAAAATTTCCCTTGGTATCTCTAATTTTCTTGATGAGATCTCTAGTCTTTCCCATTCTATTGTTTTCCTCTATTTGTTCACACTGATCACTGAGGAAAGCTTTCTTACCTCTCCTTGCTATTCTCTGGAATTCTGCATTCAATGTGGTATATCTTTCCTTTTCTCCTTTGCCTTTCGCTTCTCTTCTTTTCATAGCTGTTTGTAAGGCCTCCTCAGACAACCATTTTGCCTTTTTGCATTTCCTTTTCTTGGGAATGGTCTCAATCACTGCCTTCTGTACAATGTCACAAACTTCTGTCCATAGTTCTTCAGGCACTCTAACAGATCTAATCCCTTGAATCTATTTATCAATCCACTGTAAAGTTGTAAGGGATTTGATTTAGGTCATACTTAAATGGCCTAGTGGTTTTCCCTACTTTCTTCAATTTAAGTTTGAATTTGGCAATGAGAAGTTCATGATCTGAGCCACAGTCAGCTCCCGAATTGTTTTTGCTGACTGTATAGTTTCTCCATCTTTGCCTGCAAAGAATATAATCAATTTGATTTTGATGTTGACCATCTGGTGATGTCCATGTGTAGACTCTTGTGTTGTTGGAACAGGGTGTTTGCTATGACCAGTGTGTTCTCTTGGCAAAACTCTGCTAGCCTTTGCCCTTCTTTATTCTATACTTCAAGGCCAAATTTGCCTGTTACTGCAGGTATTTCTTGACTTTCTACTTTTGCATTCCGGTCCCCTATAATGAAAAGGACGTCTTTTTTGGGTGTTAGTTCTAGAATGTCTTGTAGGTCTTCATGCTGCTGCTGCTGCTGCTAAGTTGCTACAGTCGTGTCCGACTCTGTGTGACCCCATAGACGGCAGCCCACCAGGCTCCTCCATCCACAGGATTTTCCAGGCAAGAGTACTGGAGTGGGGTGCCATTGCCTTCTCTAGTAGGTCTTCATAGGACCGTTCAATTTCAGCTTCTTCCTCATTACTGGTTAGGGCGTAGGCTTGGATTATTGTGAAACTGAATGGTTTGCCTTGGAAATGAACTGAGATCATTCTGTCATTTTTGAGACTGAATCCAAGTACTGCATTTCGGACTCTTGCTGACTACGATGGCTACTCCATTTCTTCTAAGGGATTCTTGCCCACAGAAGTAGATATAATGGTCTTCTGAGTTACATTCACACATTCCAGTCCATCTTAGTTCGCTGATTCCTAAAATGTGTATGTTCACTCTTGCCATCTCCTGTTTGACCACTTCCAATTTGCCTTGATTCATGAACCTAACATTCCAGGTTCCTATGCAATATTGCTCTTAACAGCATCGGACTTTACTTCCATCACCACACATCCACAACTGGGTGTTGTTTTTGCTTTGGCTCCATCTCTTTATTCTTTCTGGAGTTAGTTCTCCACTGATCTCCAGTTGCATATTGGACACCTACCAACCTGTGGAGTTCATCTTTCAGTGTCCTATCTTTTTGCCTTTTTATACTGTTCATGGGGTTCTCAAGGCAAGAATAGTGAAGTGGTTTGCCATTCCCTTCTCCAGTGGACCACGTTTTGTCAAAACTTTCCACCATGACCCGTCTGTCTTGGGTGGCCCTAAACGGCATGGCTCATATTTTCACTGAGTTAGACAAGGCTGCTGTCCATGTGATCAGATTGATTAGTTTTCCATGACTGTGGTGTTCAGTCTGTCTGCTGCAAAATTGCATTTAGAACCAAACCCCATACTTGCCAGAGACGCTTGGAGAGCTCAAACATAACTTGTGTGCACCAGGACCCAGAGACCCCGCAGAGACTGAGACAGAACTGTGTTTGGGTGTCTCCTGAGGAGCTATGAGTTCGCAGTGGACTGCTGCTGCAGGGGCAGGGGCTTTGGGTGCAGAAGACCTGGGTATGGCATAAGCCCTCTTGGAGGAGGTCACCATTAACCCACCACAGAGCTGCCAGAACTTATATAGAACTGGGGAAACAGACTCTTGGAGGGCACAAACAGAACCCTGTGTGCACCAGGACCCAGGAGAAAGGAGCAGTGACCCCACAAGAGACTGACCCAGGCTTGCCCGTGAGGGTCCAGGAGTCTCCGGCAGAGGCGTGGGTTGGTGGTGGCCTGCTGCAGGGTTGGAGGCACCGAGGGTAGCAGTGTGTGCCTGGGACCTTTTGAAGGAGGTTATCTTCATTACCTCCACCATAGTTTGGCCTCAGGTCAAATAACAGGGAAGGAACACAGCCCTTCCGTTCAACAGAAAATTGATTAAAGATTTATTGAGCATGGCCCCACCCATCAGAACAAGACCCAGTTTCCCACTCTGTCAGTCACTCCCATGAGGAAGCTTCCATAAGCCTCTTATCCTTCTCCATCAGAGGGCAGACAGACTGAAAACCACAATCACAGAAAACTAACCAATCCTTCAAGTTAGGCTTCAACAGTACGTGAACTGAAAATTTCCAGATGTACAAGCTGGATTTAGAAAAGGCAGAGGAACCAGAGATCAAATTGCCAACATTCGTTGGATAATAGAAAAAGCAAGAGAATTCCAGAAAAACATCTACTTTCACTTTACTGACTACAGTAAAGCCTCTGACTGTGCGGAATGCAACAAACTGTGGAAAATTCTTTAAGAGATGGGAATACCAGACCACTTTACCTGCCTCCTGAGAAACCTATATGCAGGTCAAGAAGCAACAGTTAAAACCCAACATGGAACAACAGACTGGTTCAAAATTAGGAAAGAAGTGTGTCAAGGCTGTATATTGTCACCCCATTTATTTAACTTATATGCAGAGTACATCATGCGAAATGCCAGGCTGGATGAATCACAAGCTGAAATCAAGACTGTCAGGAGAAATATCAATAACCTCAGACATGCAGATGACACCACTCATGGCAGAAAGTGAAGAGGAACTAAAGAGGCTCTTAATGAGGATGTAAGAGGAGAGTGAAAATGCTAGCTTAAAATTCAACATTCAAAAAGCTAGGATCATGGCATCCAGTTCCATCACTTCATGGCAAATAGATGGGGAAACAATGGAAACAGTGAGAGACTATACTTTCTTGGGCTCCAAAATCCCTGTGGCCTGTGACTGTAGCCATGAAATTCAAAGATGCTTGCTCCTTGGAAGCAAAGTTAAGACAAACCTAGATAAAAAGCAGAGACATTACTTCACCAGCAAAGGTCTATACAGTCAAAGCTATGGTTTTTCCAGTAGTCACATATGGATGTGAGAGTTAGACTATAAAGAAAGCTGAGCGCCGAAGAATTGATGCTTTTGAACTGTGGTGTTGGAGACGACTCTTGAGAGTCCCTTGGACTGCAAGGAGATCCAACCAGTCCATCCTAAAGGAACTCAGTCCTGAATATTCATTGGAAAGACTGAAGCTGAAACTCCAATACTTTGGCCACCTGATGGAAAGAACTGACACATTGACAAAGATCCTGATGCTGGGAAAGATTGAAGGCAGGAGGAAAAGGGGATGACAGAGGATGAGATGGTTGGATGGCATCACTGACTCAAGGGACATGAGTTTGAGCTAACTCCAGGAGATAGGGAAGGACAGGGAAGCCTGGCATGCTGCAGTCCATGAGGTCACAAAGAGCCAGACACGACTGTGCAACTGAACAACAAACAACATAACAAGAGACACTCCGACTTAAATACATGAACTTACTACCCAAGACAACGCCAAGAAAACAATACCTTACCTATTTCTATGTTGTCTACATATACACCACTGACCCTATATATCAAATTGTATCATTTTATCATTTAATGTACCACGCAATATGTATATCCTTAAAGATACTTGTGCTATTCACTCTGTACACTATTTAACATTTTGTGTATGGTCAGGTCTTAAAGGATTTAAGAGGAAATACTTCTGAGAACTATCTGTCCATACTGATTCTTCACTCAAATCTTAGATTCTTACAAGCAGGGTTCAAAAATACTCTATTAGCATCTCTTTCTAAGATGCAATAAACTACGAAGCACATCAATCCATAACATCACCCACTCAATCTAACACAAATTTGAGAAAGGAAATAACAACAAAACATTTTAGGACAAATATTTATTTATTACATGGCTACAAACTTGGGGGGAAGAAAGATGAGACAGAAAAGTGAACTCGTAATTACACTGCCTTGTGATTAAGGCCTAAATTAGAAGCCTGACTAGAATGTCATCAAAGCAGGTTTGGAGGATGGGGGCAGTGCACCCAAGTCAGCCCTTTCTCCAAGCTCAGAGACATAGGAACTGGTAATTGTGGCTAAGTGCAGAGTGAGGGAAAGGCAAAGGAGTCAAATGCTTTCAGGTTAAGCTTAGATACTGAGACATTGTTTCAAGAGGAGAGAGGACAGGTTGTTTTAGTAGGGAGAGCACACGCTAAGTTCTAAGCATTCATCCATTGCACAAATGTTTATGGAATACCTACTCTGAGACTGCCATGGCAGACAGGTGAAAATCTGGTTGGAAGCTAGACAGAAATGGACTAGGGACAGGGACCTGGAAACCAATGGCACATAAATGGTAGCTGCAACTCTGACGTCAGCTAACTGCACATGGTGCGAGAGCACAGAAAGCAGAAACAAAAGGAAATCAAGTACCGAGGCCTGTTAAGGCACCTATATTTAAGACATACTCATAACAACAACAAATGATTGAGAGAGGAATGAGAAAAACCAGGGATCTTTTCACAGACGCCAAGGGAAGAAAGCAGTTAAGGAATGAAGAGCCATTATGGGAATAATGGGGTAAAAGCCCCCAGTTCTTCTGATACAGTAGCGTAAGCAAATGCCATATTACTATGGATCAAAGTACTAAAGGGTCAGGGAGAAAAAGAGCACTCAAATACCTATACGGTTGAATCTTAAAATTCTTTTAGTACCAAGGCAGTATCATAAATATGGCACTATTTTTATTCCTTTCCCAACCAAGTTTTTTTTATAAAAAATATATGTGCAGATAAATTACTACACCTATGTTCGAGCAATTTATCTCATAACAAGTACATATAATTACCTCCTACAAATTAAATGTATTACAGAAATCTAATAAACCTTTTTTACTTATCTGTCTTTCCCCTTTACCCTCCCCCCGTCCCCCTCAATTTATGGGCATGTAATTAACAAACATTTGTTCTAACTTGCTTATTCCTTTTTTAAAATTTATATTAAATTGAGTGGCTGATATTATATCCTAGTGGACTTTATGGTTTAATTACTTAAAATGTAACTCATAGCCCCACAGAGCAGAGAGGGAAAAGAGAGGTAGGAATAACACATTTTTCAATGATCTGTATTTGTACAGACCCAGGGAGCCACCTAGAGGGAAAACAGTACCTATGTATCGTGCACAATGATCAAATACTGGTTTAATCCACGATATCCATGTGAAAGGGTGATTCCTCATTTCAGTGTCCCAGCAAAATGGGCTACTTACAAGGCTCAACATTGCAAAAAGCTTACCATTTCCCTGTTATGTTTCAGTGAAACCTATTAATAACATACTCCTTAAGAAATCGGGAATACAGTTTTAAGGTAAAGCAATGTAATTAAAAACAAAAACTGAACAACTGAAATACTTGCTATTTCTTCTGCTTATGAGAACTGCACTAAACTACATATTTCGTCCTAGGAGTATCACAGAAAAGACACTAGATTTTATATCTACTGATTCCACTACTTTCTACAGGGCTGGACACCACTGAAAACCTCAAGTTAACTTCCAATACAACAAAGAATACTTCTTATCTCTCAGAGTTTTCCTGAGGATCAAATGAGAACACGCTAGATGAGTAAAACTCAAAGTAAACTTTAAAATGTCTGCCAAAGTGCCACATTCATGCTAAGTCGCTTCAGTTGTGTCCGACTCTTTTTGGACTGTAGCCTACCAAGCTCCTCTCTCTGTCCATGGCATTCTCTGGAGTGGGTTGCCATGCCCTCCTCCAGGGAATCTTCCCGACCCAGGGATCAAACTCGTGTCTCTTACATCTCCTGCATTGGCAGGTCGGTTCTTTACACACTAGTGTCATCTGAGAAGTCCAACATGTGAGACACAACTCCAGAAAGAATTCTGCATCCCTCATTTATCTTCAAAAATACCTTAGTGTACAACATGGTTGAATGACACACAAAATATTATATACCGTGGAAATTTAAAAATCATGGTACTTTATTTAAACAAAACAATTCACGTGTATTATTTCCATTAAAGCTTCTGGAACACCATGTCAAGAAACTACTTCTTGGGTGGCAGAGAAGGAAAATGCTGAGCTCATCTTCTCCCACAGGTGAACCCACCTTAAAGCTACTTACAGACCAACTATTAATGAGAAATACCTGAAGACTAGCAGACAAGATCTACTAAAAGTAAAGCTATAAAGAAGGAAGCAAATGAAGATGGTAATAGAGGCACAGATGCAGTACAGTCAAGGCCTAACACCCTGGGTGGGTGACCTGTCAACGGGAGGATAATTAGAATCACAGAGATTCTCCCTGAGAAGTGAGGTGGTCCAGTCCCACACTGGGTTCCTGGTCAGGGAAGGTGAGCCCCCAGAGCTTCTGGTTTTGAAGGCCAGCAAGGCTTGCTTTCTGAGGAGCCAGAGGGCTGCAGGAAACAGAGCTGCTGATGTTGTTGTTCAGTCCTGCTCAGTCGTGTCTGATTCTTTACGACCCCATGGACTGCAGCCTGCCAGGCTTCCCTGTCCCTCACTATCCTATCTTCTGGAATTTGCTCAAATTCAGGTCCACAGAATCACTAATGTTATCTAACCATCTCATCCTCTGCCACTCCCTTCTTTTGACTTCAATCTTTCCAAGCATCAGGGTCTTTTCCAATGAGTCAGCTCTTTGCATCAGGTGGCCAAGGTACTGGAGCTTCAGCTTCAGGATCAGTCATTTCAGTGAATATTCAGGGTTGATTTCCTTTAGGATTGATTGGTTTGATCTCCTTGCTGTTCAAGGGACTCTCAAGTGTCTTCTCCAGCACCACAATTTGAAAGCATCAATTCTTCGGTGCTCAGCCTTCTTTATGGTCCAACTCTCACATCCATACATGACTACTGGAAAAACCAAAACTTTTGACTAGACAGACCTTTGTTGGCAAAGTAATGTCTCTGCTTTTTAATAAGCTGTCTAGGTTGGTCATAGCTTTTCTTTCAAGGAGCAAGCGTCTGAATTTCATGGCTGAAGTCACCATCTGCAGTGATTCTGGAGTTCAAGAAAACAAAATCTCTTACAGCTTTCACTTTTTCCCCTTCTATTTGCCATGAAGTGATGGGACTGGATGTCATGAGCTTAGTTTCCTGAATGTTGAATTTTAAGCCAGCTTTTTCACTCTCCTCTTTCATCCTCACTAAGAGGCTCTTTAGTTCCCTTTCACTTTCTGCCTTTAGAGTAGTATCATCTGCATATCTGAGATTGGTGATTGCTCTCCCAGCAAAGACTTCGCTCTTAAAGGGCTCACACAAAATGCCACCTGGTTTGAGACCCAGGGCAGAAGAAGTCATCTGAAAAGAGCCTGGGTGGGACCCACTTGGAGAGCCTCCTGGAGACAAAGAGGCAACTGGAACTCACCTCGGGGACACAGATGCTGGTGGCAGCCAATTTGGGGAACTTGTGCCACCACGAGGACACTGGTAATAGAAAATGCCAGTTTGGAATCTTCCTTCTTGCTTATCAGGGCTGGGACCTGACCCCACACACAAACCTGTCAGCACCAGAATGAGGGCACCTCAGGCCAAGCTTCTAAGAGGTGGACCCAGCCTAACGCACCACCAGGCCAGAAGCCACAGACTCCTCTGAGCCCCCAGCTAACTCAGGACCCAGCCCCACAAACCCCTGGTTAACATCAACCCCCAGATCTCCACAGCCATGCAGTCAAAGACCCCAGAGCTTGAGTCCATCCTCCACTGACACAGCGCTAGCCCTGGGACCCCCCGTATCCTGGCCCCATCCACAAACAGGCTGACTCTAGGTTTAGGATGCCCTTGTTCTGCAGTCAAAGACCTAGGACCCGCCTACATTCACAAGTGGGCCAGCACCAGCCCCAAGACTCAGACTTACGCAGCAAAGGGCAGTCACCAGACCTGGGAGTCCTTGGGCCCCAATCCCACCCAAAAGAGGGCCAACACCAGCTTCTGAACACTATGCACCTGGCAAACAGCTATGTCAGAAACTGGCCCCATCCAGCAGAAGGCCAACATGGGATCTCGGACACCCAGCATACAAACCAGCCACCATGACACACAACTCTACCCAACAGAGGGCCAGCACGAGCCCTGGGACCCCCGGGGCTTTGTAATCAGCCACCGCATGACACAGCCTGGCCCACCAGTGGCTGACAGCCTCTACACAAGGCAAGGCATAGCAACCAACCAGACTGAGGGCCGGCCATGTCTGCCAGACTGCCCACAGTAGTCAGTATGCAACAATGAACGGGCCCATGCAACCTCCACAGGGGGCAACCCCAGATCACGTAGCTCTGGGGATCAGAGGGGAGTGCACCGCTGGGACATGTAGGGTGTGTCCTACTTAACACCACTTCTCTAAGATCAGGAAATGTAACAAACCTACCAAATACAGAGAAATGAAGACAGTACCTGAGCCAAAATGAGGTAATGGAGGAATATGTTTCAATAATATGATAAAACCCCAAAGGAAGAAATAAGTAAAGTGGAGAAAGGCAATCTACACAAAAAATAATTTAAGGTAATGATCATAATAAAGAATGCAGGACAGTGATAAGATTAACAAAGAGTTAGAAAGTACAAAGAGTAATCAAACAGAGCTGGAGATACAGTAACTGAAATTAAAACTACACTACAAGGGATGAATAGTAGGTTAGATGATGCGGGGAACAAATCAGAGACACGAAGAGAGAGCAGTGGAATCACTCAAACAGAACAGAAAAAAAAAAAGAATTTAAAAAAATGAGGACAGTTAAAAGATCTTGAAATCAATATCAAACATGCTAACATTCACTTCATAGAGGTCCCTTTCACAGAAGGTAAAAAGAAAAAAAGGGGGCAGAGCACATATTTGAAGACATAATAGCTGAAAACTTCCCTTCTCTGGGAAAGGAAACAGACATCTAGGTCAAAGCACAGAGAACCCCAAAAAGGATCAACCTAAAGAGGACTAGGAAGACACACTGTAATTAAAATAGCAAAAGTCAAGATAAAACAGAGTATTAAAAGCAACAAGGGAAAAGAAACAAGTTACATACAAGGAAACTCCCATAAGGCTTTCAGCTTCCTTTTTAAGAGAAACTCTACAGGGTGGAGGGAACAGCACAGCACATTTAAAGTGATGAATGGACAAACCTGCAGCTAAGACGGCGCACCAAGGGTTTCCTCCCCATTTGAAGGAGAGACCAAAAGTTTTACAGACACGCAAAAGCTGAAAGAATTCAACACCACAAAACCAGATTTATAAGAAATGTCAGAGACTTCTCAAAGTAGAAAAAGCCACTACTAGAAATATGAAAATTACAAAAGGAAAAATCTCACTGGCAAAGACAAGCATAATGGTAGTAAATTAACCACATATACAGCCAGTAAAGCTTAAAAGACAAAAGCAGAAAAATTATCTATATCCACAACCATTAGCTAAGGAATACACGAAATAAGATGTAAAATATGATGTAAATGTGATGGATTGGAAGAGTAAAATTTCAGAGTTAAAATGTGTTCAAACTTATATAGATTGCTATATATAAACCTCTTAGTAACAACAAACCAAAAGTGTGTAATTGATACACACATGAAAGACAGAAAGGAATTCAAATATAACACTAAAGATGGTCATCAAATCACAAAGGAAGAGAGCAAAGGAAAGAAATAAATTACAAAAATTATTCAGAAAAACAACGAACACAATGCCAATAAGAACATACCTATCAGTAATTATATTAAACATAAATAGACTAAATGGTCCAATCAGAAGACAGAGCAGCTGACTGAATACAAAAATAAGACTCATATATGTTCCGTCTACAAGAGAGTCACTTTAGACCTAAAGTAACACACATGGACTGAAAGTGAGGAGATGGAAAAAGGTATTCCTTGCAAACAAAAGCGGAAAAGTTGGAGGAGCAATACTTGTATCAGACAGAACAGATGGTAAAACAAACAGTAACAAAAGACAAAAAAGGACATTACATAATGATCAAGAGTTCAATCCAGAAACAGATATAACAGTGGGAAATATACATGCACACAACATAGGAGCCTAAATATGCAAAGTACTACAATGTGAGAGACCTGGGTTCGATCCCTGGGTTGGGAAGATTCCCTGGAGGAGGAAATGGCAACCCACTCCAGTACTTTTGCCTTGAAAATCCCATGGACGGAGGAGCTTGGTGCAGGCTACTATCCATGGGGTCGCAAAGAGTCGGGCACGATGGAGTGACTTCACTTTCACGTACAGCACTAACACACATAAAGAGAAATTTGACATCAACCCAATATTAGGAGCAAACTTAAACACCCTACTTACATCAATGGACAGAAAATCAATAACGTAACACTGGCCTTAACACAATGGGCCAAATGAAGTTAATAAATATATAGAAAGGATTCTATCCAAAGTATCAGAATCACATTCTTTTCAAATGCACTAGGAACATTCTCCAGGATAGTTCACGTTAGGTTATAAAGCAAGTCACAATAAACTTAAGAAAGCTGGACTCTTATCAAGCGTCTTTTCTGACCACAATGCTGTAAGACTAGACACCAACTACAAGGATAAAATGCAAAAAACCACAAACACATGGAGACTAAACAATATGCTACTAAACAAACAATGGGCCACTGAAGAAATCAAAGACAAAATTTAAAAAACAGCTGAAGAAACAGGAAACCACTATGATTCAAAATTTATAGGAAGCAGCAAAAGAAGTTTTGAAGAGTGAAGTTTATAGTGATATGTCTTAGATAAGAAAACTGGTGATATCAAGGGAATATTTCATGCAAGGATGGGACAATAAAGGGCAGAAAGAGTAAGGACCTAACAAAAGCAGAAAAGAAGAAGAAGTGGCGAGAATACAACAGAACTGTACAAAAAAAGGTCTTACTGACTCAGATAACCACAGTGGTGTGGTTACTCACCTAGAGCCAGACATCCTGGAATACTAAGTCAAGTGGGCCTTAGGAAGCATTACTACGAACAAAGCTAGTGGAGGTGATGGAATTCCAGTTGAGCTATTTCAAATCCTAAAAGATGATGCTGTGAAACTGCTGCACTCAATATGCCAGCAAATTTGGAAAACTCATCCGTGGCCACAGGACTGGAAAAGGTTAGTTTTCATTCCAATCCCAAAGAAGGTCAATTCCAGAGAATGTATAAACTACCATACAGTTGCTCTCATTTCACATGCTAGCAAGGTAATGCTCAAAATCCTTCAAGCTAGGCTTCAGCAGAATGTGAACTGAGAACTTCCAGATGTTCAAGCTGGATTTAGAAAAGTCAGAGGACCCAGAGATCAAATTGCCAACATTCACTGGATTGTAGAAAAAGCAAGAGAAATCCAGAAAAACATCCACTTCTACGTTACTGACTACTCTACAGCTTTTGAGTGTGTGGATCACAATAAACTCTGGAAAATTCTTTAAGAAATGGGAATACTGCAAGGAGATCAAACCAGTCAACCCTAAAGGAAATCAACCCTGAATATTCATTGGAAGGACGGATGCTAAAGCTAAAGCTCTAATACTTCAGCCACCTGATGCAGAGCTGACTCACTGAAAAAGACCCAGATGCTGGGAAAAACTGAAGACAGAAGGAAAAGGGGGTGGCAGAGGATGCGACAGTTAATAGCACCACTGACACAATGGACATGAATTTGGGCATACTCCAGGAGATGGCGGAGCACAGAGGAGCCTGGTGGGCTGCAGTCAATGGGGTCATGAAGAGTTGGACACAACTTAGTAACTGAACAATAACAAACAACAGAAAACAAAAGAGTATCTCCAAAACAGACATTTTTGTATAGAAAAAAATTAAATGCTTTAAAAACTTATTTTTTAAAGAAATGAAATAACCTTTTCTAAAATTCTTCTGAAGTACAAAAAGTGACTGTTAACAATCATTTTATTAATATGGATGAGGTACATTAACAATGGAAGAAATAACCATTCAAAACTAGGGCCCAAAGGAAATACAAATAATGTTTTATGTATTTATCTCTTCCACACTAAATTATTCTAGCTTTTATATCAATTAAAGGATATTTTGTATTCCCTTAATATACAATCTCCTATGACTCATCCATTTGTTATTTGACCCATAACTAGTATTTAATGTGTCTTGGGGTGTTTCGCCTTGGGTTTATCCTGTTTGGGACTCTCTGGGTTTCTTGGACTTGGGTGATTATTTCCTTCCCCATTTTAGGGAAGTTTTCAACTATTATCTCCTCAAGTATTTTCTCATGGTCTTTCTTTTTGTCTTCTTCTTCTGGGACCCCTATGATTCGAATGTTGTAGCGTTTAATATTGTCCTGGAGGTCTCTGAGATTGTCCTCAGTTCTTTTAATTCATTTTTCTTTTTTCCTCTCTGATTCATTTATTTCTACCATTCTATCTTCTACTTCACTAATCCTATCTTCTGCCTCTGTTATTCTACTATTTGTTGCCTCCAGAGTGTTTTTAATTTCACTTATTGCATTATTCATTATATATTGACTCTTTTTGATTTCTTCTAGGTCCTTGTTAAATCTTTCTTGCATGTTCTCAATCCTTGTCTCCAGGCTATTTATCTGTGATTCCATTTGGATTTCAAGATTTTGGATCAATTTCACTATCATTATTCGGAATTCTTTATCAGGTAGATTCCCTATCTCTTCCTCTTTGGTTTGGTTTGGTTTGGTGGGCATTTATCCTGTTCCGTTATCTGCTGGGTATTCCTCTGTCTCTTCATCTTGTTTAAATTGCTGATTTTGGGGTGTCCTTTCTGTATTCTGGCAGTTTGTGGAGTTCTCTTTATTGTGGCGTTTCCTCGCTGTGTGTGGGTTTGTACAGGTGCCTTGTCAAGGTTTCCTGGTTAGGGAAGCTTGTGTCGGTGTTCTGGTGGGTGGAGCTGTATTTCTTCTCTCTGGAGTGCAATGAAATGTCCAGTAATGAGTTATGGGATGTCTATGGTTTTGGGGTGACTTCGGGCTGCCTGTATCTTGGAGCTCAGGGCTGTGTTCCTTTATTGCTGGAGAATTTGCTTGGTATGTCTTGCCCTGGAACTTGTTGGCCCTTGTGTGGTGCTTGGTTTCAGTGTAGGTACGGAGGCGTGTGATGAGCTCCTGTCAATTAATGTTCCTTGGAGTCAGGAGTTCCCTGGAGTCAGGGTTTGGACTTAAGCCTCCTGCTTCCAGTTATTGGTCTTATTTTTACAGTAGTTTCAAAACTTCTCCTTCTATACAGCACCATTGATAAAACATCTATGTTAAAGATGAAAAGTTTCTCTCCTTTCAAAGACTTAGGTTGTTTTTCTGGGTGCCTGATGTCTTCTGCCGGCATTCAGAAGTTGTTTTGTGGAATTTACTCGGCGTTTAATTGTTCTTTTGATGAATTTGTGGGGGAGAAAGTGTTCTCCCCATCCTACTCCTCCGCCATCTTGGCTCCTCCCCCAAACGTATTCTTTTTAATGGCTGAGTAATACTCCTTATGGCAGACCGTGAAGAGGAACTAAAAAGCCTCTTGATGAAGGTGAAACTGGAGAGTGAAAAAGTTGGCTTAAAGCTCAACATTCAGAAAACTAAGATCATGGCATCTGGTCCCATCACTTCATGGGAAATAGACGGGGAAACAGTGGAAACAGTGTCAGACTTTATTTTTTGGGGCTCCAAAATCACTGCAGATGGTGACTGCAGCCACGAAATTAAAAGACGCTTATTCCTTGGAAGGAAAGTTATGACCAACCTAGATAGCATATTCAAAAGCAGAGACATTACTTTGCCAACAAAGGTCCGTCTAGTCAAGGCTATGGTTTTTCCAGTGGTTTTGTATGGATGTGAGGGTTGGACTGTGAAGACAGCCGAGTGGCGAAGAATTGATGTCTTTGAACTGTGGTGTTGGAGAAGACTCTTGAGAGTCCCTTGGACTGCAAGGAGATCCAACCAATCCATTCGGAAGGACATCAGCCCTGGGATTTCTTTGGAAGGAATGATGCTAAAGCTGAAACTCCAGTACTTTCACCACCTCATGCGAAGAGTTGACTCATTGGAAAAGCCTCTGATGCTGGGAGGGATTGGGGGCAGGAGGAGAAGGGGACGACAGAGGATGAGATGGCTGGATGGCATCACTGAGTCGATGGACGTGAGTCTGAGTGAACTCCGGGAGTTCGTGATGGACAGGGAGGCCTGGCGTGCTGCGATTCATGGGGTCGCAACGAGTCGGACACGACTGAGCGACTGAACTGAACTTAACTGAATACTCCATTGTGTATATGTACCACAGCTTTCTTATCCATTCATCTGCTGATGGACATCTAGGTTGCTTCTATGTCCTGGCTATTATAAACAGTGCTGCGATGAACATTGGGGTACACATGTCTCTTTCAATTCTGGTTTCCTTGGTGCGTATGCCCATCAGTGGGATTGCTGGGTCATAAGGCAGTTCTATTTCCAGTTTTTTAAGGAATCTCCACACTGTTCTCCATAGTGGCTGTACTAGTTTGCATTCCCATCAACAGTGTAAGAGGGTTCCCTTTTCTCCACACCCTCTCTAGCATTTATTGCTTGTAGACTTTTAGATTGCAGCCATTCTGACTGGTGTGAAATGGTACCTCATTGTGGTTTTGATTTGCATTTCTCTGATAATGAGTGATGTTGTACAGAACAGTCTTTTGGACTCTGTGGGAGAGGGAGAGGGTAGGATGATTTGGGAGAATGGCATTGAAACATGTATAATATCATATATGAAACGAATCGCCAGTCCAGGTTCGAAGCATGATACTGGTTGCTTGGGGCTGGTGCACTGGGATGACCCAGAGGGATGGTACGGGGAGGGAGGTAGGAGGGGCGTTCAGGATGGGGAGCACGTGTATACCTGTGGCAGATTCATGTTGATGTATGGCAAAACCAATACAATATTGTAATTAGCCTCCAATTAAAATAAATAAATTTATATTTAAAAAAAAAAGAAACTAACTGTTCTAGAGCCAAAACAGTGTGCATAGATAACTTTAGAGGGCATTAACTGCTTATGAAAAGCCTGACCCCTAGTGGTTATAAACTATGGCCACATACCCCCTCAAAGGACTTTTTTCTTTTAAAAGACACAGTGTGGGAATGCAGTCAATAATAAACTGTCTTTGTATCATGACAGATGGCAGTTAGACTTCTCGCGATGATCATTTTGACACATACAGAAATACCGGATCACCATGTTGTGCACCAGAAACACAGAGTGCTGCAGGTCAACTATACTTCAAAACCAACTCACTCATAGAAAAAGATGTCAAATCTGAGGTTATATGGGCAGGGCGGCGGGGGGACTGGATGATTCAATCCCCCCTTCAAAAGGTACCAATTTCAAGTTATAACATATGTAAGTACTAGAGATGTAAGTACAACATGGAAAGTATACCGTCAAGGCTGTATATTGTCACCCTGCGTATTTAACTTTTATGCAGAGTACATCATGAGAAACACTGGGCTGGAAGACGCACAAGCTGGAATCAAGATTGCTGGGAGAAATATTAATAACCTCAGATATACAGATGGCACCACCCTTATGGCAGAAAGTGAAGAGGAACTAAAAAGCCTCTTGATGAAGGTGAAAGAGGAGAGTGAAAAAGTTGGCTTAAAGCTCAACATTCAGAAAACTAAGATCATGGCATCTGGTCCCATCACTTCATGGCAAATAGATGGGAAAAGAGTGGCTAACTTTATTTTGGGGGGCTCCAAAATCACTGCAGATGGTGATTGCAGCCATGAAATTAAAAGATGCTTACTTCTTGGAAGGAAAGTTATGACCAACCTAGACAGCTTATTAAAAAGCAGAGACATTACTTTGCCAACAAAGGTCCATCTAGTCAAGGCTATGGTTTTTCCAGTGGTCATGTATGGATGTGAGAGTTGGTCTCTAAAGAAAGCTGAGCGCCGAAAAATTGATGCTTTTGAACTGTCGTGCTGGAGAAGACTCTTGAGAGTCTCTTGGACTGCAAGGAGATCCAACCAGTCCATCCTAAAGGAGATCAGTCCTTGCTGTTCACTGGAAGGACTGATGTTGAAGCTGAAACTCCAATACTTTGGCCACCTGATGCAAAGAGCTGACTCATTTGAAAACTCCCTGATGCTGGGAAAGATTGAGGACAAGAGGAGAAGGGGATGACAGAGGATGAGATGGTTGGATGGCATCACCAACTCAATGGACATGAGTTTGGGTAAATTCTGGGAGTTGGTGATGGACAGGGAGGCCTGGCATGCTGCGTGCGGTTCATGGGGTTGCAAGGAGTCGGACACAACTGAGCGACTGAACTGAACTGTATATTATATATGAAAACTGTTGAGAGTAAATCCTAAGAGCTCTCATCACAAGGGAAAATCTTTAAAGTTTTTTACTTTGTACCCATATAAGATGATGGATGCTTGCTATACTTATTAAATCATTTCATGATATATGTAAGTGTGCTGTACCATGCTTACATATATGCATATATATGTATATGTAAGTGTACAAACCATTATGCTGTACACCTTAAACTTACATAAAGCTGTATGTCATTTATATCTCAATGAAACTGAAAGGGAAGGAAAAAACAGTAAGTTTTGAGCAAGCATGGAAAAGAAAATAAAAAGAAAAATCAGGTGTTTTCATTGGCTCTCAACTGCTATTAAATTAAGAGAAATTCTTGCCATTACAAATAAGAAATCTGGCCAAACTATATTTTAACATACATTATCTCCATTTATTATACTTCATAAAATCATCTCATTTAAATTCCTTATTTTACAAAGAATATGAAACTGGAACCAGGTCTTGAAAGAGCGCTTATAAGTCTTCCATAGACAGAGCAGCCCAGAGGTCAAGTATGATGCACAAAACTGAGGCAAAGGAATGTCCATGACGGACTGAAGAAGCCGAGCAGCACCACACGTGGAGTAGAAAGCCCAGCTCCAGCAGCGCTGTGAAAGGCACCCCAGCCCCATGACCACAACCACCACCATCTCATTTCCCAGCAGGAGGTTCACTTTCAAAAAGCTTCAGAGTGCTGGTTTTGTTTGGGATTTTTTTTTAATAGATTAATATAGTAACTATACAAAAAGTGAACTGAAGGAAGTGGGGTATGAGTTATTTGTAAAAACAATTTCTGGGTTAGCTGAGATTGGAAATAGAAAAGAAGAGAGAAAGATGGAGCAGACACTAAGACAGTTTCTAAGAAAGTGACTAGAAAAGTCATGCAAGCACTGACAAAGAACTGACGTAAGTGTTAAATGCAATCACGTGAGAAAGCACTCAGCATCACTCATTCACAGTTGGTACTTAATAAATTTTCTTTTTAAAACACTGCTTGAGATAAATTTGCATACTATACAGTTCAGCTTTGTAAAGTATACCATTCAGTGGTTTTCAGTATATTCAGTGTTGTGAATATATGTGTGTATACACACAATCTAATTTTAGAACATTTTCATCACCTCCAAAAAAGAAATTCTATAACCGTCTGAGGGACAGGGAAGCCTGGCGTGCTGCAGTCCATGGGGTCGCGAGGAGCCAGACACAACTTGGCGACTGAACAATACCTATTTGCCGTCACCCTCCAGCCCGCCCCTAGACAGTTCACGAAAATGGAATCATGCAATATGTGGTGCTAACAAATGTTTCTTTGAATATGAATCGGAACTTCTGGAAGTTCTGCTAGTTCTGAAAAGAGGATGAGTTTATGGTGCATTACTGTGAGACAATGACACCAGTCAACCAGAGCAGGGCAACAGTCACCTGAAGATGCCACTGAACGGCTGGGTAAAGCACTCTTCCAACTCCAAGACCCGAGTCCATGCAGGCGGGGAAGAGACTGAAACACGCAGAAGGCTGAAATCCCCAAGGGAAAAAAGCCTGCACAGCAAAAGCACAAAGAGCAGAGAACTGACTGCACTGAAGACGACTTTTACTTATGAGCGGAATGAAGAAATGGAGGAGGAAGACTAGTCTCAGAGGCAGGAGAATCAGGACGTAATTAAGAAGGCTGAGGAAGAGGGGCCACCTGCAACACAGAAGGCTTCCGGGTCCAAGGAGGAGGAAAATGCAATTAGTAACTTCAGAAAGCAGAGTTTCAGTAGTCATGCGTATGTATGTCTAAAAGGAAGTAAAAGCTTAAAATGTAGGAAAATATGGACAGGAAGAATATAGAATAAGTTTCACCGTTTTGAGAAGGATTAAAGGCAAACACAAGCCAAATATTGGAGAAGGAAATGGCAACCCACTCCAGTGTTCTTGCCTGGAGAATCCCAGGGACGGCGGGCCCTGGTGGGCTTCCGTCTATGGGGTTGCACCGAGTCGGACACGATGGAAGCGACTTAGCAGCAGCAGTAGCAGCAAGCCAAATAGTTCAAGAATTCAGTTTTCCTAATTATAAGGTACAGTTATTTCTATGCAATCCTTGTATATATTCTAAGTTACTAGATAGTAAATTAAAGGGAAAAAAAAAAGTTGTTTTAATGTGAAACACACCAAAAAGTATCATTTTAAAACATAGGTGTTATTCACAAGGTTTCTATACCATGTTGGAACATGTGGAATCTAGGAAAATGGTACAGATGAACCAATTTCCAGGGTGGGAATAGAGATGCAGAGGTAGAGAAGGGACATGTGGACGCAGTGGGGGAAGGGGAGCGTGGGACAAACTGGGAAATTGGGACTGACATGTATACAACACCACGTGTAAAACACACAGCTAGTGGGAAGCTGGTGTATAGCACAGGGAGCTCAGCTTGGTGCTCTGTGATGACCTAGAGGGGTGGGAGGAAGGTCCAAGAGCGAGGGGATATATGTATACATAGAGCTGATTCACTTCCCTGTATACCAGAAACTAACACAACAGTGTAAACATTATACACCAATAAAAAGTAAAAATATATATTAATATATATCTAATGAATTAGATAACATAATAATATAGCAAGGAGATCAAACCAGTCAATCCTAAAGGAAATCAGTCCTGAATATTCTTTGGAAGGACTAATGCTAAAGCTGAAACTCCAATACTTTGGCCACCTGATGCAAAGAACTGACTCATTGGTAAAGACCCTGATGATGGGAAAGATTGAAGGCAGGAGGAGAAGGGGACGACAGAGGAGGAGATGGTTGGATGGCATCACCAACTCGATGGACATGAGTTTGAGTAAGCTCCAGGAGTTGGTGATGGACAGGGAAGCCTGGCGAGGTGCAGTCCATGGGGTCGAAAAGAGTCGGACACAACTGAGCAACTGAACTGAATTACATATCTAAAACACAGTAAAACTTCATATAAAATAAAAACATTTATTTTTTTTCCCCTACCCTATGTAATCATTTTTTAAGGCAATGAAAACAGCCATGGGAATTCTATAGGAGGAAACAGTCATCCTTCAGTATTTCTGGGGTATTGGTTCCATGATATCCCTTACCCTCACATCCAAGGGTACCAAAATCTGAGGATGTTCTCAAGTCCCCTATACGAAGTGGGGCAGTATTTGCATATAACCTATGCACATCTTTCCTGTATGTATACTTGAAATCACCTCTAGATTACTTATATACTCTAATACAATGTAAATAGCTATTAAACCAATTAGGTAGTATGTAAACAGCTGCCGATGTGGAGCAACTTCAAGTTTTGCTTTTTGGAACTTCCTGGAATTTTTTCCTCTAATATTTTCAATTCACAGTTACTCAAATTAGAGGATATGGAACCTGTGGATATAGAGGGCCAACTGTATAGCTAATTGGGATTTTTACTAAAACCAAAATTCAATCTGCATTTCAGCCTGAATCTGTTACCAGCTCATATACTCTTAGGTAAAATAATTTAGCATTTTCAAATTTTAAATACAAATAAAACGTATGCACTACACACAGAATGGTTACTTCTATTTATTAACTGAGCTAGAATGCCATATTCAAAAAAAGAAATCAGAATACACAGAAAGATAACAAGTTTTTAAAATGAGGTTGATTCTTCAATCAATAAAAGAAGGTTTCCGTTAATAAAATTTTAAAATACTCCTTTTTTAAAGCAAGTTTAAAATGTGATGCCATTTTCTAAAATTTATCTATGCATAACCTTTTTGTTTTGGCCTCACCATTTAGCACACAGCATCTTCCTCAAGCAGGGATTGAACCCACGCCCCCTGCACTAGGAGCACAGTCTTAACCACGGGACCACCAGGGAAGCCCAGTCTATACATAACTTTTAATTGTGAAAAGTAATCTTCAGAGAGCAAACTTGCATAAGAACAACAATGAAATGACTTGCGAGTACACTAAATTAACAAGATGGGAACATGAGAACCGAATATCAGGTTCACTAAAAAAATTTACAGACATAAAACTTCACTCACCTTTTTAAACATAACTAGTGAGATGACTGCTGATGCTGTGAAAAGTGCTGCTATGATAACCATCATGATTCCAACAGGAATACTTTTGTTGAGACCAGTAAGGGATGAAATCCAACCACTATGAAATTTTAAAAAAGTATAATCAGGCAAATAAGTTAACACACAATTTTAAAAACAATCACATAATAACTAACACATATTCAGCTTTTAGGAGCCAGGCAACATTTTAGTTCTCTGTATGCATTAACTCATTTAATTCTCACAACAACCCCCCCCCCATGATATATGTTATATTTAATCCCTATTTCACAGATGAGAAACTGAGTCACCAAGATTATTCAGTAACTTGCCCAAGACCACACAGCTAATAAAAACAGCATAGTCTGAATTCAAACCTAAGCACCAAAATCCAGAGCCTTAAAGATGAACACAAGATTTTACATTTTTTAAACCTATGAGTTCATAATTTTTTTTTAACTTTAAATTGTTTAATTATGTAAGAAAATATTTGAGAACCACATATTCAACAAACAGCTAGTATTCAAAATATATAAAGTGAAGTTGTGTCTGACTCTTTGCGACCACATGGACTGTAGCCCACCAAGCTCTTCCATCCATGGGATTTTCCAGGCAAGAATACTGGAGTGGATTGCCATTCCCTCCTCCAGAGGATCTTCAAGAACCTTCAAATCTCAACCTTAAAAGTAAATCTTTAAAATTAAATAATTTCAATTAGAAAGTAGACAAAGACATGAAGAGACAGTTCACCAAGAGAATATAAAGATGGCAAACAAGCACAAAAAAAGATAAAACATAAGACATTAGAGAAATGAATATTAAAACCGCAGTGTGACATCACTACACAGCTATCAGAATGGCTCGGAAAAAAAAAAAAAAATGAGTGACAACACTGGAGTTGGTGAAGATGTGGAGCTGAAGCGCTCATATGTTGTTGGAACTGTAAAACGGTGCAGCTTTTCTGGTGAACACTGTCTGGAAAATAGTTTTTTAAAAACACCAAACACGGAACTCCCTGGAGGTCCAGTGGTTAGGACTCTGCACTCTCACTGGCTCAATCCCTTGTTAGGGAATAGCCCCTGTAGGGGGAGGGGGGTGGGGGGGAATCATTGTTAAATAAATAAATAAAAATTAAAAACATGCAGCTTCCATATGAACCAGCAACTTCACTCTTCTTCTTGGGTACTTATCACAGAGAAATGAAAATTTACGTTCACACAAAAACTTGTTCATGAATGTTTATAGCAGAATAGCCCCAAACTGGGAACAATCCAAGGTCCTTCAACTGGTGAATGGTTAAACAAACTGTGGTCTATCCACACCATATGCTGTTCAGCAATGAAAAGGGATAACTACTCATAGACACAACAACCTGGATGAATCTCCAGAGTATTATGCTTAGTGAAAAAAGCTAAAGGCTACATACTGTATGACTCCATTTATATAACATACTTGAGGGCACAAGCAGATCAGTGACTGCTAGGGTTAAGGAGGGACATGAGTGTGGCAATAAACAGCAGAATAAAGGATCTTTGGGTGATGAAAATATTGTCTGTCTTTACTGTATCAATGTCAAGATCTTGATTTTGATACTATACCATAGTTTTACAATATGTTACCACTGGGGAAAATAAAGGAATAAAGGATAACTTGGGGATCTCTCATTTCTTACTGAGTCTGTGACTCAACAATTATCTCAGAATAAACAGCTTAATTTTTTAGTCTGCAGAATTACATGAGATTATCTTATAACAGGTCACCTTGTACGCACCCTCACTAGTGGGTTCCTGTGCTATTTAGTCTTCTCACAAGCTTCTATGCTCAGTTTTAACACTTTTTCCTGTCTGTACTAAAAAGCAAAAGAAATTATTTTGGATTCATTATAAATAAAAAAGCACTGTTAACATAAACAGTGTATTTTTTTAATTAAACATTTAAAACATCTATCAAATGCTGAAGACTAAAATTTTTAAATGATAATGAATGCTACTTTTTCTGATTTAAAATACCCTAATAAATTACATGCATGTATATGTGCTCGTTAGATCTTCAAAGGTATCAAGAGTTGTGACTTTCAGTGTCTACTCTAATTCAGTATCACATACTACATTCAAGTCTTCAAATACACTCTAGTTACATGATCAGTTTAGTTCACATACACAGTGCAGCAAAGTTGCTTTGTATATGCTTTTGGCTTTACAAAAATTCAACTGTATGTAACAGTTAGAGAGAGGGATGATTTTATAAATATGTATTCTTCTATGCACCATTTCACTCAAAGAACGTTTGCTCCTGAGTATCTGAAGAGAGACATAAAATCTATTACCTTCTAACTGGGGTCTAAAGAGCCTCAGTTCCTGAGGGTGCCCCACTGAGTGAGCATTTTGCCATACTAAGAATGCCTCTATTGTTTAAAGATAGATCCTTACAAGCATGCAGTGACTCTACTTTTCAGACATGTGCATGTATGTTTGCAGTTATGTGTCTAGGAAAATACATGTTTACATACCTAAAATACCACTTTACACATAACAAGTACTCTTTTCTTAAATTCCTTCAAAGGTTAGTCCTTAGGAAATTTTTTAATTCCCTTTTTCAGTATTTGTTTACTTTTGCTGATCTGGTTTTTCTATGTCAAATATTTTTTAGGAATTCAAAAATTATATTAAGATATGAGAAGAAGAGATTATAACTAGAGTAATTAAAGTAAATGACTTACCAGTTACCCCAGTTATGAAATCCTGCAGCCTGGAGGACATGCACAGCAAACTGACAAATATAGACGAAGAAGAACACAAAGAATCTGAAGGAGCTGTCACTCCTGGTTTTAAAAAGAAAGGGGGAAAGGGGGAATGGAGAGAGAAAGAGAAAATGTCACCATTCTTCTCAGTACTTTTACATTCACATGTAGACTGACATACAAAATTAAAAAACATTTTTAAAAATATCAGTGGCAACTACCTGAACTGTCTACCCAAATGCTAGACAATGTTGTTATTATTATTCTCACAAATTTCCAATTGCACCAAAAAACATCTTGGCAAAAGAAAAATTACTTTGTTTTCCTTTTATTTTTTATTAAATAGCTTCACTGAATTATAATTAACATAATAAACTGCAAATATTTAAAATATACAATTCTGTAAGGTTTGACTGAAGTATATAACCATGAACCTTTTATAATCAAAATAGTGAACATAGTCCAAAATTTTGTGTACCTGGTTAATTCCTGCCTCCCCACCCACTGCTTTCTGTCACAATAGTTACATATTTTAAGGGTTTTATTTAATTGGATCATATAATATATATATTTTTCCTTGTCTGCCTGCTTTCATTCAGCACAGTTATTTTCCAATTCACTCATGATGTTGCCATGTAACAAAAGTCCATTCCTCTTCACTGCTGAGTAGTATTCCATCACATAGTATGCTACAGTTAACCTATTCATTCATCTGTTGATGGACAGTTAGGTTGTTTATGGTTTCTCCTTCTACAAATAAAGCTGCCATGGACATTAATGTATATGTCCACATATGAACATTTATTTTCCTCCTGGTAAGTAATTACCTAGAAGTGGAATGGCTAGAACCCACGTTAGAGATAAGTTTAGCTTTTTAAGAAACTGTAAAATTGTTTTCCAAAGGAGTTGTTCTACTTCATATTCTCAATGGCAGTATATGAGAATGCCAGTACCTCCACACCTCATTAAGACTTGACACAATCAATTCCTTAAATTTTAGCCATTCTAAGAGTTGTATAGCGGTAACTCAATTTAAATTTGCATTTCCCTAATAACTAATGTTGAGCACATCTTCATCCACATTTTTGTCATCCATATATCTCCTTTGGCAAACTATCAAAATATTTTTCCAAGGTTTTAATTTGCTTTTTCCCCTTACTGTTGAGTTTTGTGAGTTTGAATATACAGGTCTTTTTATCAGATAAATGCTTTGTAGAATTTTCTCCCAGATTGTGGCTTATCTTTTTATTCTCTTAAGAATGCCTTTTAAAGAACAAAGTTTTGTCTTTTTATGGACTCAAATTTATCAATTTGCCCTTTTATGAACCTTGATTTTATTGTTTTATCTAAGAAATCTGTGCCAAAGATACAAAGATTTTTTTTTGTTTTCTCAAGAAATTTTATATTTGTTGGTTTAACATTTAAGTTTATGTCCCCCTTTTTAGTTAAGTTTTAAGATATAGTATAAGGGATGGATTAAAGTTCTTTTATTCCACATATAAATGCAATTATTCCAGCATCATTTCTTAAAAAGACTATTCTTCCTGCACTACATTGTACCTTTCTTTAAAAAATCACTTATCTGTATTTGGGTGGGTTTATTTCTGGACACTCTGTCTCATTGCTCTATTTGTCAACCTTTATGTCAGTATCACACCTTTATGATTGCTTAAGTTTTCTAGTATGTCTTCAAATTAGGTATGTTAATCTATCAGCTTTGCTGTCTTTTTTCAAAGTTGTTTTGGCTATTCTAGGCTACTACGTTTCTATATATCTTTTAGAATCACCTGGCTCATTTCTATAAAACAACCGAAAAGGATTTTTATAGGGATTGCACTGTGTCTATAGATCCATTTGGAGAGAATTCACATCATATAATAATGCTGAGTCTTCCAATCCATTAACAAGGTATATCTCTCCATTTATATTTTCTACATAGATGATTATGTAATCCATGAATAAAGTCAATTTTACTCCTTCCTTTCTAATGTGAGGCTTCTTACTTGGTTTTCTGACCTGTTTATACTGGTGAGAACCTCTACTACAAAGTTTAAAATAAGTGGTGAGAATAAACATCTTTATCTTCTTCTTGATCTTAAACAGAAAGCTTTTAGCCCTTCACCATTAAGTATGATGTTAAATGTTACAGGTTTTCATAGATGCCCTTTATCAAGTTGAGAAAGTTACCTTTTATTCCAACTTTGAGTGTTTTTATCATGAAAGTGAAGGTTTTGGGATTTTGTCAAATGTTTCTTTTGCATCAATTAAGATGATCATATGATGAATTATGATAACTAATTTTCTAATCTTAAACCGATCTTAAATTCCTAGAATAAGCTACACTCACTTGATCGTAACACAATATCTTTAAACATACACAACATCTTTAAACACAGAATTTGATTCTTTGGCAAGATTTTCAACTGTCCAAAGTCTACTCCATTTCTGCTCATCCCAGTGACTATTCCAACCCCAAAACACATTTTTGGAAGTCTTCATTAGGGAAGATTTGTCCCTTCTACTTCATTTATTTAACAATCATTTATTTATATTAATATGAGCATGGCTCATACATTTATATGTTCTTTTTTCTTATTAATGTTTTTGCTTTGTTACCTGTGTACCAAGAAACCAGAGTATCAGAGTGGTTAAAATGATATATGTAACATGTACTCTGAAGAGAGTTTCATAAATAGAATAATGTCTAAAGGCATCACAACAGCTATTTCAGTTACCTAACAGGGATCTTTCTAGTTAGTTCCAAACTCACAGATAAATTCTAGAAGCTGAATCTACCTAATAAAACCTCTAAGAAATTTTTTACAAGGTAAAGAATATGTTTTAAAAAGTAAGCCTCTTTAATAGGTGGTGCTGGGAAAACTGAAAAAGCTACATGTGAAAGAATGAAACGAGAGCATCTCCTAACATCATATACAAAAATAAACTCAAAATGGATTAAAGACTTAAATGTAAGGCCAGAAACTATAAAGCTCTCTTAGAGGAAAATAAAGGAAGTATACTCTTCGACATGCATCACAACAACATCCTCTTTGAAATAAAAATAAACAAATGGGACTTAATTAAGCTTAAATGTTTCACAGCAAAGCAAACTATAAACAAGTTAAAAGACAACCCTCAAGTGGAAGAAAATAATAGCAAACAAAACAACTGACAAAGGATTAATCTCCAGAATATATAAGCAGCTCATACAGATCACATCAGGAAAACAAACAGCCCAACCAAAAAATGGGCAGAAGACCTAAACAGACATTTCTCCAAAGAAGACACACAGATGGCTAATAAGCACACAGAAGATGCTCAACATCGTCCAGTGTTAGAGAAATGCAAATCAAAACTACACTGAAGAATACCTCACACCAGTCAGAATGGCCATCATCAAAAAATCTACAAACAATAAACGCTGGAGAGGGTGCAGAGAAAAGGGAACCCTCTCGCACCACTGGTGGGAATGAAAATTGATACAGCCACTATGGAAGACGGTATGGAGATTTCTTAAAAAAATAGGAATAAAACTACCATATGATGCAACAATCCTACTACTGGGCATATACCCTGAGGAAACCATTAACTGAAAAAGACATTTGTATCCCAATGTAAAATGCAGCACTATTTACAACAGCAAAGACACAGAAGCAACCTGATGTCCACTGACAAATGAATGGATAAAGAAGCTGCGGTATATTTATACAATGGAATATTACTCAGCCATAAAAGGAATGCATTTGAGTCGGTTCTAATGAGGTGGATGAACCTGGTGCCTATCATACAGAGTGAAGTCAGAAAAACAGGTATCATTTTTTAATGCATATATATATGAAATCCAGAAAGATGGCACTGATGAACCTATTTGCAGGCCAGCAATGAGACACAGACATAGAGAAAAGACTTATGGACACAGGAGGGGGAAGGAGAGGGTGGGACGAATGGAGAGAGTAACACAGAAACATATGCACTACCATATAGAAAGTAGATAGCCAGTGAGAATTGGCTGTTATGACGCAGGAGCTCAAACCTGGAACTCTGTTGACAACTTGAGGGTGGGGCAGGGGGAGTAGGGAAGGAGGTTCAAGAGGGAGGGGACATATGTATACCTGTGGCTGATTCATGTTGATGTATGGCAGAAACCAACACAATACTGTAAAGCAATTATCCTTCGATTAAAAATAAATTTTAAAAAATACAAAAATTAAGCTGTCCTAATAAAAGGAAAGTATTTCTAAAATATTTCTCTCAAATAGCGATGAAGGAATGTAAAGATTGGTTCACTTTCCTCCTTTATATGTAAGCTGTTGTTGTTGCTGTTTAGTCACTAAAGCCTGTCCAACTCTCTTTGCGACCCCATGAACTGTAGCCACCAGGCTTCTCTGTTCATGGGATTTCCCAAGCAAGAATAGTAGGGTGGGTTGCATTTCCTCCTCCAGGGGATACTATCAACCAAGGGATCAAATTGCCAACATCTGCTGGATCATCGAAAAAGCAAGAGAAGTCCAGAAAAACATATATTTCTGCTTTATTGACTATGCCAAAGCCTTTGCGTGGATCACAATAAACTGTGGAAAATTCTGAAAGAGATGGGGATACCAGACCACCTGACCTGCCTCTTGAGAAACCTATATACAGGTCAGGAAGCAACAGTTAGAACTGGACATGGAACAACAGACTGGTTCCAAACAGGAAAAGGAGTACGTCAAGGCCGTATATTGTCACCCTGCTTATTTAACTTATATGCAGAGTACATCATGAGAAACGCTGGACTGGAAGAAGCACAAGCTGGAATCAAGATTGCCAGGAGAAATATCAATAACCTCAGATATGCAGATGACACCACCCTTATGGCAAAAAGTGAAGAGGAACTGAAAAGCCTCTTGATAAAGGTGAAAGAGGAGAGTGAAAAAGTTGGCTTAAAACTCAATATTCAGAAAACAAAGATCATGGCATCTGGTCCCATCACTTCATGGGAAATAGATGGGGAAACAGTGGAAACAGTGTCAGACTTTATTTTTGGGGGCTCCAAAATCACTGCAGATGGTGACTACAGCCATGAAATTAAAAGACGCTTGCTCCTTGGAAGAAAAGTTATGACCAACCTAGATAGTATATTCAAAAGCAGAGACATTTCTTTGCCAACAAAGGTCCATCTAGTCAAGGCTATGGTTTTTCCAGTAGTCATGTATGGATGTGAGAGTTGGACTGTGAAGAAAGCCGAGTGCCGAAGAATTGATGCTTTTGAACTGTGGTGTTGGAGAAGACTCTTGAGAGTCCCTTGGACTGCAAGGAGATCCAACCAGTCCATTCTGAAGGAGATCAGCCCTGGGATTTCTTTGGAAGGAATGATGCTATAGCTGAAACTCCAGTACTTTGGCCACTTCATGCAAAGAGTTGACTCATTGGAAAAGACCCTGATGCTGGGAGGGATTGGGTGTAGGAGGAGAAGGGGACGACAGAGGATGAGATGGCTGGATGGCATCACTGACTCGGTGGACATGAGTCTGAGTGAACTCCGGGAGTTGGTGATGGACAGGGAGGCCTGGAGTGCTGCAATTCATGGGGTCGCAAAGAGTCGGACCCGACTGAGCAACTGAACTGAACTGAACTGAACTGAACTGAAACTCACTTGGAAGACTATTTAAACAACATGAAAATGGACTAGGGCTTTGAATATGTTTTTATAGTTAAAATCAAATATCAAGTATCTTTCTATAGAAAAAATTAAATTGACTTCCTGGCTCATATGCTAATATAACATTTTTCAAGATGCTAAAATGATTTTCTATTTCAATTATATTTAATCTCTAATTTCAATTAGCAAAATATTCTAACGTAAAAGGTATGAAATCGCCACAGATATTATGTTATAAAGGAATAGGACCAAAAAAATACTGTCTACTTCCCAGAGGTAGCTTGCTTTTAAAAAGTATACCTGGAAGAAGCTTAGAAGTAGTATATCATCCTAACTACAAGTAAAAAGCTAGAAAAACTGAAAAATCAACAACTCTTCTTAAATCTGAAAGAGAAGAGAAGCCAGAGGGCAAACTGCAAGCCCAAACTGGACAGACAGACAGATGGATACAGAAAATCAAGTTATTGGAGCAGAAACCTCTGCAGCAACCATTGCAGGGGAGGAATACCTGAACTGTAACTGTCAAAATGCTGTTGGCCCGGAGTGGACAACTCGGAGTTAAGACTCCAGGGAGACCTAGTCATTCAGGGAATCCACACATTTGTGAGTTTTACCAACAACAGCTCACCCTGGCTCTGAGTGATTTCTTTAGAGAAAAATCCCTTCGTGCTTCTGGAAGGAGGTGGCAGAAAGGAATCATTTGGGAACACTCTAGAGCAGCGGTCCCCAGACTTTTTGGCACCAGGGACCAGTTTTGTGGAAGACAAGTTTTCCAGGGACTGCAGGGCAGGGAGGTGGGGCGGTGCATTACATTTATTGTGCATTTTATCTCTATTATTACATCAGCTCCACCTCAGATCATCAGGCATTAGATCCCAGAGGTTGGGGAGCCCTGCCTACAGCACTCTGTTCTTAACAAGGTATGCCCTCAGGAGAAACCAGAGCCCAACTCGCTCTGGAAGTAAGTTTTATTGCAGCCTGACCTATTAATGTAGTGGTAGTGTTAGTGGCTCAGTCGTGTTTGACTCGTTGTGACCCCACCGACTGTAGCCCGCCAGGCTCTTCTGTCCATGAGAGTCTCCAGGCAACAATACTGGAGTGGGTGGCCATGCCCTTCTCCAGAGGATCTTCCCGACCCAGAGATTGAACCTGGGTCTCCTGCATTGCAGATAGATTCTTTACCATTTGAGCTACAGGGAAAATTTTTAGAGATCCTATATGGGGAAACCGAAAATACCCAATTTCAGCCCACTCTATGACACCCTGTCCCACCTGAGGAGAGGGAAGGACTGAGAAGCACTGGTGCAGTTCACAGTCCAGAGGCACTGGCTAACTATTAAATAAGAGACTGAGACCTACTCATAGGCCCACAGAATGCTTCCCCTCCCCCATACCTTACCATCACATTACTAAAGGCCTATTTACAGCAGTTCCTTTTACATTATGTCCAGCAATCAAGTAAAAATCACAAGACATAACAAAAATGCAAAAAAATACATAGCTTGAAAATACAGAGCAAGCATCAGAATCACAGTCAGATAAGATAAGGATGTTGGAATTACCATCAGGAATGTAATATGCTATGGGTTCTAATGGATAAACTAGACAGTATACAAGAACAGATTAGCAATGTAAACAGAGATGGAAACTCTAAGAACCAAACAAACTAATTTTAGTTTTATGGTTCCAAATATGAGAGAAAAGGCTAGTGTGTGTATCTCCACCAAGAGCAACTAGAATAGTAGGATAAAATGGAAAAAAAAATCTGCTAAAATCCACTGAAGAGCTGCTGAAGCATCCAGGAATAGAGTCCATGGTTCTGGAGTGGAAGAGAACTACAGAAATGTAAGCTGACATTCTACAGCTTCAATTCATTTTTGCTGAATACAAGACAATAAGCTGAAAATTCAGATTCTGCCTGCACAGAACGCGGCTGTGAGGGAAAAGACAAACCAACAACTGAAGCTTTTAGCAGATTCACATGTTGAGTAATGAGAAGTGAGAGGCATAATACTGGCCCAAACATGCAGCCAACTTTTCTCTCAAGGCATGCACCAAACACAGACGCTAAAAAGACAGAAGACCTTCTGAAAGCAGAATAGGCTTTCTGCAGTGTTCCCTAATGGGAAAAGAATTAGAACGGTAATTCTCAAATTTTTGGCCTCAGCACTTCTTTATTATTGAGCATCACAAGGAACTTTTGATTATGTGGGTTGTAGCTCTTGCTTTACCAAATGAGGAACTAAAATTGAGAAATAGTTAAAGCATTTAACTAATTTTTAGATAAATTTCTTACAATAAAATAACACTTTCATGAAAACTGGAGGAGTGGGAGAAGCAAAAAGAGTAGCATTACTTTATATTTTTTGCAAACCTCTTTAATGTCAGGTTTAACAGACTATAGCTCAGCTCAGCCCCTAACTTATCCTCTAGCTGACAAGCAGGGCAAAGGTGAACTTCTTTTGAAACAACTGGCCAACATCAGAAGCCTCCACAATTATTTATTCACCACAACCAGATTCAGTCAAGTCATGTTAAGTATACCAACAGCTGCACCATATGATTAAAAACAAAGAGAAAAATATGAACAATACAAAACAGGTTCACAGAGCATTCTAGATACTGAAGTGTGCACATACAGACATTAACAAAATTTCATAAGAGAATGAAATCTTTAAAAAATTTCTAGTACACATGGCAAAAGGGAAAGAAACTACTGAAACTAAGAATACATGAGTTTATACTTGGATAAATTCCTAGAAACATACAACCTGCCAAGTCTGAACCATAAGGAAATAGAAAATCTGAACAGACCGTTTACTAGTAAGGAGAGTGAATTAGTAATCAAAAACTTCCCCAAAACAAAAGTCCAGGACCTCATGGCCTCATTGGTGAAATCACCAAACATTTAATGAAGAATTAATAACAATGATTCTCAAACTCTTCCAAAACACAGAAGAGGAGGGAACACTTCCAAACTCATTTTATGAGGCCAGCATTACCCTGATACCAACGCCAGATAAGTGCACTACAAAAAAAGAAAATTACCAGCCACTATTCCTAATGAACATAGAGGCAAAAACCAAATTCAACAACACATGAAAAGGATAACAAGGAAAAGAGCAGCAGGAACTCTTCTCCTATTCATGCAAGGACCCTTTTATTCCTCTCCAACCTACATCTTATAGGGGTGCCTCTCTCATTTCTTGACAACCAACCTGTTATTTTCCATTAGATCCAAAGATTCCTTCCTTCCCCCCATATATTTTTTTCCCTTCATTCCATTTCTAACCAATTTAGTTTTCTGTTGCATGACACTTTTTTCTCCAAATTCCCTAATATTCCCCATTTCCTTCCTTTTCATTTTCAGTTTCCATGTTTTCATTTCTAATTCCATTTGGCAAGTGTTTGGGGGACTGGGAGGGGTAAAGGTGGCGGGGGGCGGTGATACACATTCTGGATAATCAAATATATTTTTTGTTGAAAAGGAAAATAAGAAGTTAAACAACTGAATGTGGCCCTCTAATTTCTCTAATACATTATCTGTACAATACACACCTATTTCATAGTAATGTTGCTCCATGTGCATGAGAGCTGAAAAAGGTTTGTCATTCATAAACGAGTTTACTCAAATAAAAGTAAGCTGATCAACAACTGAATGCATGGACTCATCTAAGGCTAGCATCTAAATCAGCATTTCCCAATGTTTATTTTCTAAAGCAATAAAAGATACTCCACATACAGACACATATGATGGTTTCACGGTTACACCACGAAGCACACCAATCTCTTAAAGAAACCTAAGAAATTCTGAAATGAAGAAACGTATTTAGTTTTATTATCCCACTTAACTTCCCAAACTTAAGCTAATGAGCATTTTTTCTACAACACCTAGTAATATCCCACAGAACACGCATTTAGGAAATGTTTATCCTAACCATTCATTAAAATATATCATGCAAAATAGTATACTTAATCTTACAGTCTGCTGCTGCTGCTGCTAAGTCACCTCAGTCATGTCCGACTCTGTGTGACCCCATAGACGGCAGCGGGCTCCCCCGTTCCTGGGATTCTCCAGGCAAGAACACTGGAGTGGATTGCCATTTCCTTCTCCAACAGTCTAAATGGTTTTAAAATGTCAATGTCTTTTGAAAAACCAAAAGTGAATTTACACAGAAAATAATTACCAAGTTGCTAGGTGAAATGACTCACTTTAAATATTGCATGTATATTTACCTTAGCTAGGTTACCCAGATCCATTTAAAAAATTAGGATTAATCACCACTTTTGACTCTTTTTTTGAAGGCAAAAATAGGAGTAAAATATTCTTATGGAAAAGAATCTTTTACAAATATTAAGACTTAAGTTTGTTCTCATTTCCCCTCATTCATTTTCATGTTTGGTCTTTTTTCTCAAGTGGGAGAAAAGAATAGGATATCGTTAGTTACAAGGTCGAATGAATATACAGCAAGTTAGAGATGGACTTAATACACAGAGATGTTATATATGGACTTTTCTGAAGGTATACTGTACAATAATAAGAAGCTTAAAACATGAACATATGTCACTTTTACCTTTAAGGTGCACTACAAATTATTTACTTCACAAGTTTAAAGAGCACATTTTAAAGTACACACATTTTACCTGAAAGCTCCGTAAAGTGGTCTGTACCAACAGACAAATGAACAAGGAGTAAAAAGTAAGAACCACAGGATACTCAATCCAAAATCAACCCCTCTTGGAGGATCAACACAAAACCAAGCCAAGCATCCGAAGATATTTAGAAATAGTGTTACAGCATGGACTGTGGAATTAAAAAACAAAACAGAAAAGAAATGTTTATGTTCAATGTATGTATTCATTTAACAGAAATTATAATTGAAAAAATACTTCCTAAAAGCACATATAGTCTACCCCATTTCCATTTAGTATTTTTCGAAACACTGCTGTTTTTTACACGTTTGATTTGAAAACAGAGTATTCACAGGAAAAGGAGTTCTAATACATGCACTGTTTGGCAAAATTTCTTTTGGCCCTTTCCTAATGGGCAATTACACAGCTAAACCAGAGAAGCACAACCTTAAGGGCTTCTTCCCTAAGAAGGAAACATGTGATGTGTCTCTTGATCCAAAGCCCAAGCAGGATCGTAGTGGCTGCCAGGAAAAGAACCAGGACTTGAGAAGAAAAAGATTCTACACTTAGAACTATAATTTTTATAGCATAGGGCTACAGGCTCCTCCCAGCATGAATTACGCAAGAGAATACTAGAGAAGTGCCCTGTGCAATCTCATTGTAACATTTTTAAGCAATAAAAGTAATTAGAATGACTGGACTGAAACTAATACAGTAGAAACTTCCAATGACTATACAGTCAATTTATAAGGCTTATTAACTCATTTTCATAAAGTTGCCCATTTTTAAAAGTCCTGGCATTAAAAACAGTGTTTTGGTAGGGGATTACATTTATTTTAAAAAAGTAAAGTTTACCATGAGGCACTTTACCTACTTTGGCAGATCTTTCTTTTTGTTAATACAAATAGATCTTGGCAAACTCTTCCTATGATCTTAATAATTACTTTGCCTGATGGACCAAAACCCAAAAATCTGAGTAACATCTAAGAATATCTAACATCTAACATCTATAACTAGTAACTTTTTTTTAAGGATTTTTAAAAAAATTTATTCACAGGCTGAATTTGTTATAAGAAATAAATCATTTCAAAAGTTAAAGTACTGTTTAATGTAAATTATAGGTACAGTAAAAATATGTTAACAAACTACTACCTTAATTAAAAACAACAAATGGAAAACCTAGTGAGTATAAATTTCAAAAATACATTTTCAACATACATTAAAAAAACTTTAAAATTTCTTTAAATTATTAATCAAAAAATTGATAGTTAATGAAGTAAGATATAAACACATTCCAGGGTGCCTCTAAATTTGCCTTTATCTAACAACCAGATAAATACACAAATGCTAGGGAAGGAGAGCGAGCCCCAGAGGAAGAATGAAAATACGTGGGTTCGAGTGACATATACTGAGCTAAGCAGCCTCAGTGCATATCAGGTTTTCAACTCAAGAAGGGCACAAGCCCTTCCAGCTTTAAAATTCCATCCCATTCTACCACACAGGAAAGACTCTTAGTTATTCCCATTAGGATTCCTAAGTCATGAAAGCTAGCTTATAATAAATTTACTCAAAATCCTTGGCCTCAAAATAAAAGTAGTTCTGTTAGGGGCTTAAAAACAGAATTTGAGATATTGTGTGATATTATTCTGTAATATTAAATGGAATCCAACTGCCTAAAACCATTATAAATGTTCAGAACATTAAGTCAAATTTCAGCCTCTAAAGAAGTAACTTTTTAAGGTTTATCCCCTAATCTGTTTAAGAAAAAAAGACAGAATATACCTGCATGTGTATTTTAAAGCTCACAAAAATTCTTTTAAGAATAGATTAAAATATCAATTAAATTTTGTGTAATTTATTAAAATTTTTTCTATATGCTTTCATAGTAACCAGCAACTATGATCAGTAAGTCATTCATTTGTATCCAAATGAAGAGTAAAATATATAGGTCTACTTACTAAACAATCAGTCCTCTTACACAGAGACCAAAGAAACACACAGAAGGTCTAGGTAAAGTGAAGTGCGCGATCCTATGTTGTTAATTTCAATCCAACTTCAGTCCACTTGATGGATTCCAATTGTGGGTAAAATACTTAAGAAAATTTTAGGCCATTTTGTTTATATGATTCCCAAGTTGAATGATCCTCCTTCTTATAAAATTTCAATTTGCTTTATTAAGCACTCAAATCTGGTATTAGTAGACCTAAATTTGCAACCATCATTGGAATATTCTTCTTGCTAAGTCCTGCATTACAATATAGATACCTAAAATAAACAATTTTAGGACAGTATATTATCTTTTTCAATAAATGGTCTTTAACGTAGCTGATGTTTTTAAATTTTCTTTTCTTCTTTAAATTCAAGAGTATTGTCAAAAAGAGGTTGAGATTCATTTCATATTGGTATTTCTAATTGCTTCAGTTCCCTTATAGAGATTACTTGCCTCAAGAAAAGTACCATTGAAAGCATATCTTCATCATATTTGAGTTTAAAATGTAAATTACTTCTTTATTTTGGTACCTTGTAGGTGGCATAACATGGAAATCTAAACTCTGGGATCTAGAATCAAGCCATCCAACTCCAACTTTACTTGCTGAGTAATCTTGGGCAAGTTAGCTCAGATTCTCTAAGCTTTAGTTTCTCGAACTATAAAACTAGATAATATAGTACCTGCTTCATAGTGTGGTTAAGATTTAATAATGTAATATATACACAGTGATTAGCTCTGTACTTCGCACAAAGTAAATCCTGGATAAGTGTTATCTCTTGTTAGAATTATTATTACACTGTGATAATATTCTCCGGGCCAGAATACTGGAGTGGGTAGCCTTTCCCTTCTCCAGGGGATCTTCCCAACCCAAGGATCAAACTCACATCTCCTGCATTGCAAGGTGGATTCTTTATCAGCTGAGCCTCAAAGGAAGCCCAAGAATAATGGAGTGGGTAGCCTATCCCTTCTCCAGCGGATCTTCCCAACCCATGAATTAAACCAGGATCTCCTGCATTGCAGGCAGATTCTTTACCAACTAAGCTATCAGGGAAGCCCATTATAGTGTGAAAGCATTAGTCAACTCCAGAATCAGTAACAAGATGATACTTCTTGAAAATAACTTACTAAAATAGCCTATATCTTATGAAATTGAGAGACATTACTAAGTTAGCACTAGATCGTACTTTGTTGCAGATAATGTTTTTTCAAATCAGAACCTTAACTGGATGGAATCTTAAGCTCTCTTTGAATACAGATCTGCCAACTGAACAGGGTTGGGAAAAACCATAGCCAACTATGTTATTCGTAAGAACCTCAGAAAGTTATATGTAACTAGGACAAAACAGACCTATTTTGAAACAATCAGCATTTGTAAAGCAGTTAACTATTCAGTTAAAATTCATCATCTTCCCCATTCAATCTATATTTACCGAATTCCCTATAGAATTTTCTTCCAACACCCATCTCCCCTATCTAAAATATATTTTTTCACTAATAAGTCAAAAAACTTATACTTAAAATGCTAGGCTAATTTCTGCCAATTAAGAAAAGAATTATCTTGTGCTGTGCTTAGTCACTCAGTCATGTCTGACTCTTTGCGACCCCATGCACTGTAGCCCGCCAGGCTCCTCTGTCCATGGGGATTCTCCAGGCAAGAATACTGGAGTGGGTTGCCATGCCCTCCTCTAGGAGATCTTCCCAACCCAGGGATCAAGCCCAGGTCTCCCACATTGCAAATGGATTCTTTACCGTCTGAGCCACCAGGGAAGCCCAATTATTTTAATCTGCATATATTTAATGATATATTGATTAAATAAAATATGAGTTGTTAGTATGGACAGATATGGAATCAAAATCTTTAATAAAAATATGTAACACTACTGACACTCAGGATTAACCAAAGAAGTCAGATTGACAACATAATCTCAAAAGAAACTAAAAACAAGAGTTAAACACGTACTATCCAGAAGGAATCACTTCACACATTCCAAAGCAACCTTGCAATGCTGCTGTACGATTTTTAGGAAAATGATCTCATATATTTGGTGGAGAGAGGCTCCTTAACCATAAAAATAAGAACACACAAATTTTCTCCAACAAGAATGTACTCCACAATGCATTCATTAACTCAGCAGCTGTGCAAGTAAGAAGTCATGGCAGCTACCTCTCCTACCAAAACAACGATGGTAAATGGGGCTGAGACTGCTGTTTGGAATAAAAATAAAACAATAAGTGGGAATTCTGTGTACATACAAAAACTGGTAACAGCTGGACATTTAGTTTTAATATTCCATGTGCTGTAATTATATCCAAAGTATTGTGAACATCACAGCCTAAAATGTATGTCCTACTGTTCTATTTAATGAAATATCCGGTATTAATTCAGCACTTTGAATAATAAAAGTGTTCCTCTCCATCTGAAAGTGAACAGTAAATAGTGCTCAAAGCTCAAAGAGAAATAATTTATAATATTTCAACAGTTTATGCCCTTTTATAAGATAGTCATAATGCTTTACAGCTTTCATTTGCATAAAATACTATGAATAATTATTTCAAAGGATTATTACCTAGATAAGATTTTTCAGAGAAAAAGGATCATTGCAAAATTCCACCATATGATAGGGAAGTCCCTTCCTCAAAAGAATGCCAGTTCTCAGTACATAGACCTTCCTCAGATAAGAACTTAGACTGCCACATACTGCACAATTCTGAAGTAACTATATATATATGTGTCACTCAAATTTAAAGTATCTATAGGAAAGGACCAATTAATGATGCTACCTTAATATATGAGTTTTTTAAAAGTAGATTTTTGACAATAAAATATAAACACTTTCAAACAAATATATAATTTATTCTATACTCACACATCCATAAGTAGTACATAATCTTTACTGTTTTTTGGAATTCTACAGGGATATCTACAGAAAAATCCTGATAAAAACAAGGGCCCACAGGAAAATTGTCAGGAAGAGGTGGCCAATTGTTTTTTCTGCCTGCAAATAAAAAAAAAAAAAGGAAGTTATTTATATAAGTACAAATATTGCAATTCTTTTTGCATGTAATTATTTGTTTCATAATAAAGAACATTATCTATAATTTTAATAGGAGTTTAAAAATATAACACTGTAATATCCACATTCCTACAACTCTGAAAACCAAGCTTTCTATTTTTAAAAATTTTCCCAGAATATCAATTAGATGGTAAAATAATTTTCCAGTGTCATACCATACCACTTATGTAAGTTGAAACAAGAAAAGAAAAAAAGGGCATAGGGACATATGCTGTGACTCTTCCCTAAAAAGAGATTTATTTCAAAGACCCAAGACTCTGGCTCTCACATGAAACCCATGCAGATTTTAAGTCTCTACCATTTCCTCCTCAGTATCTACGATCTTTAAATATAATTCCTAACCCACATAGAGAGGCAAAACCTGCTTTTAAACTTTTGAGTTTTCTTCTGTTAACTCCATGAAGAAACACAAGCTAACTAATACCAAAGAACCAAATCTGGAAATCCCCCAAGTCTGGAAAAAATGTCAAAAGAAGAGATGTAAGAAAAGCATAAAAATATGTGAAAACTACATGAAACAATCATGAGAAAGAAGTTAAGGAATTACAGCACCTTCAAAATCCTAGAGAAAAAAATTCCAATTGTAAGGAGAAAAAATGTGTCTATAAAAAGAAATTAGACCGAAAATAGGGCTTGGGAAGTGGCAGCGAGAGTGGGGAGATAAAAAACTAAAATTAAGTCAAAAAATTGAAAACAAAAAGTAAAAACGGCACCTAAAGGCCATTTTCTCATTTTACATCTCATATCCCACACTCATAAATTAGATTTTACGTACTTTTTCATAAATCAGGAAAATTTTCATAGTGGAAAAAAAGCATCCTCTATTTCTGATTCTTCCCAACATGCCTCCACTGTTTTATCACTCCTTTCAAACTTTATATACTTCACACATCTCTCATACAAGTCTCATACTACTTGAGAAGCTGAGAACAGTAGTAAAGAACAGAGGCTCTGAAACTAGAAACACCTATACATCTATTGTCTAGGAGACCCTGAACAACTGACTCAACCTCCTGAAGACTGTTTCTACACTTGTAAAGTGAGAACAACTTACCACCCTTCCTATAATTGTACTGAGGATGAAATGAGTTAACAGATGAAAAGTACTTAAATGTATAACATACAGCAAGTCCCTTAATTTCTCACACTTCATTACTATTTCATTTACTAAAACATCTCTCATAGAAGCAATTTGTATTAGTCAAAGTTAAGGGAACAGGACAGATTTTTGTTAATTTTAGAAACACTGCTCTCAATTAAACTTTTAGTTCCTCCTTTCACAGATGCTGTCTCTGATGTTGCAAGCGAGAAATGGCCCAGGATAAATGTGTCCTTATGAGGCCCTTGTCGTTATTCAGTCACTCAGTCATGTCCAACTCTCCAACTCCATGGGCTGTGGCATGCCAGGCTTCCCTGTCCACCATCACCCAGAGCTTGCTCAAACTCATGTCCATTGAGTCGGTGATGCCATCCATCCTCTGTCCTCTGCCAACCATCTCGTCCTCTGTCATCCCCTTCTCCTCCTGCCTTCCATCTTTCCCAGCATCAGGGTCTTTTCTAAAGAGACAGCTCTTCACATCAGGTGTATCAGAGCTTTAGCATCAGTCCTTCCAAGGAATATTCAGGGTTGATTTCCTTTAAGATTAACTGGTTGGATCTCCTTGCAGTCCAAGGGATTCTCAAGAGTCTCCTCCAACACCACAGTTTAAAAGCATCAATTCTTCGGTGCTCAGCCTTCTTTATGGTCCAACTCTCACATCCATGCCTGACTACTGGAATAACCACAGCTTTGCCTAGATGGACGTTTGTTGGCAAAGTAATGTCTCTGCTTTTTAATTGTCATAGCTTTTTTAGTATGAAAAGGCAAAGATGTATGACATGAGGCCCTAGACTTATATATTCTAAGATAAAGAAAAAACAGGTAGTATATTATCACTCTAACGTTGTCATGCCATAACTATCCAGACATACTCACAGTAATTTGTCTAGCTCTCTCATCCCTTCATATCCAGAGACTTTCTAGTTCTCCCTAAGCTACTCCTTTGAACTGACTGATCTTTGGCAGTCACAGCCTAAATGGATTTCACATCAAATAATCGATTCACCTCTTACTTATTTCTTTGCTGTTGCTGTGTCTGCTAAGTTGTGTCCGACTCATTTGAGACCTGATGAACTGTAGCCCACCAGGCTCCTCTGTCCATGGGATTTTTCCTTCTCCAGGGGATCTTCCTGATGCAGGAATCAAATCCACATCTCCTGCATTGGCACACGGATTCTTTACCACTGAACCACCAGGGAAGTTACTTATTTGGCACCATCAAAATACCCAAGCTTCCTAGAGTTACCATAGGTGTTATTTTTTAAACTTGGTTTGACATATATAGATATACTTGTGAGGACAGAGGCAGCTTAACTTGAAATTGGTCTGAATAAACCAGAAGTTACCAGCTAAATGCAGTCAAACATAGGGTACACTCCCAAGTACTCACAAAGCTTCAGTAGACCCAGCTGAAGGTCCAAGTGCAGAATGCAAGGCTCCTGATTTACAATAAAGTAAAACCATATTTTCATTCACTTGTGAAGAGTCTAACACTGTTCTAATCTATTAAAACATTGCAAATCAGCCAAGATCAGAGAACTACAGAGTATCAAGTAGGAAATCTGCCATGTCTGAGCTCCTTGGTAGAATAACAGGGTAGAGTTTTATCTACAAACCGAATGACCTAGAGCTGGTGCAGGTCTATTAAAAAGGTTCAGTCATTTTTATTTCAAACATCTCTGGACACTACCATGTTGACTGAGGTTCTGCATTTCTCGTTCTCGACGGTCTAACTCCGCTGCTTTTCTTTCTAGTTCTTCCTGGCGCTTAAGAAGTTCAGCTTGGGCCAAGGCATGTTCCTAAATAGAAAATAAGGGAACATGCTGTCAGGAGTAGAAAATACAGTAATATTCCTGCTTCTACTATACTCCTACTTCTCTACTATGCTAGAAACTTAATTCAACTACTATTCCACATTATAGGAATTCACTGAAGATTACAGTTTCAGAAAATATTATGGAACTATTTGGTCCAGTTTGGCCTTCTGGTTATGAAAACCCTCAACAGGAATGTTGGGCCCATTAGGACAAGAAAAAATTCTCTCAGTAAGAGAAGTTATAATCCTAAGGTAATTGGGAAAATGAAATTAAGGGCAACCGTGGCTAAATTAGAATGAGGGACCGAGACAGAACAGATGAGGAAAAGGGACAAAAGGAGAAAAGGGCGATTGAATTTAGCTCTTACAAATTGGATTAAATGGTACCTAAGGTTCCCAGTGCAAGAATACCATATAATACATTATATTTTACAAGATAATGAGGTACAAGGAAGATATGGTTAAGAAATTCGGGTTTATAACTCCATCTGCCCTTATGTAATACCAGGCATCTTATTCATCTTTTTTCTTGGTATTTCTGCCCCTTCTATTGACTACCAATATACTTTACTTAGCCATTCTAACTCTCTTCCAATAATATCTATCTGATCTTATCATTGTTACTATAATGGAATTGTGTATTAAAAAGTGAGACCAACAGCAATAAAAATTTCACTACACAAGTTATACACCAAGATGACAGGAATTCAATAACTGCTAATAATGGAGCAAAGCAAATCAATACTTTAAAAATGAGGTATGAGTATTACAAGGCTGAGAAACTACTAACCCAGCTTCAAAAGTGAGTTAAAAATTAAACAAGAAGGATACATCAACGATATTCCAATAAAATTAAGTAATAAGGAATACTATATAAAGAAGTATTTTGCTCTGAAAGCAAATGTTATTGATATTGTAATTTCCCATATGAATTAACACATGTAACATGAACTAACCTTTGCAATCTGTGTATAAGCTGGATGTTCTTCTGTTGGCTTCATTATTGCTGGCTGTGTACTGGGTACGTTAGGCATTTTCACATTACCTGGTGGAGGCTAGGAGATTAAGAAAAGGACAAATTACATAGCATAGAAACCCAACTTCAACTTCTTTCAAAAAGTATATCAATAAAAACCAAAATGCCAAGAATTGCCTCACTTGCTCCCCTAACTTCTCATAATCAAGTGTGTGGCAGTGAGCTACTTAAGAGTTTCATCTCCATTTTCTCAAACTTGTTCATGTCTTAACTCGAGTTTGGCTGCTACTTCCAGCACTGCACCACTGGCACTCTCCTCCAGAAGCTGTAATTAAAAGCAAAACGAAAACAAAAAGCCCCGCAAGCATGTCTTTTTAGGAAAATACAGATAGCACCAAACTGAAGAATTTATACCAAGGTTAACTGTGCACTAGGTTAACCGTCCACTCTTTCCATCTAACAAAGTTATGTACCAGTGACCCTGAAAAGTAAATAGGAACAGTCTTGGCAGAACCCCAGTAATACTCCTCGAAAAGAATAAGAGGGAAGATATTAGGGAGATGGAAAATAAACTGCACAGCTCCACTCTGCCAATAAGGAGCTGAACTTCAAAAAGTAGGTAGATATCTACAAGTAGGGAATTGGTTACATTACTATATACACATATAATGCAGTCATCAAAAGGAATGAGTTAGCTGTACAGAAGAACGCCCTTTAAATACTAAATGAAATAAAGCCAACTACAGACCAGCTTGCATATGACCAATTTTTTTTTCTTTTATGAAATCAGTTGTATACATCCAATTTTTTAATGAACACAGTTATATATGTCCAGAAAAATATCTAGAATGTCCCAGCAACCTATCAAAGAGATTTGTACCTTTTGCTTTATACATTCTCTGTTAATTGCCTTCTCTCCTCACTATACTACTTTTTCTTTGGTCAAAAAATAATTGTAGATATTCTATAAAATAGCCACAAGAAAAAGAGGACAAGAAGAAAGGGAAGGAGAAGAAGAAAAAAAAAAGAAAACAAAACATACAAGCAATCAGCTGCAGAGAGAAGTTCAATGATCAGAAGAACTATTAAACTCGAAGACACCACCCATGCAGCTTGATTTTACTCTGACACAGCAAACAGCAGCCCTGAAAAAGAAGCCAGACACAACCAAAGATATAAATGGAGTACATCTGACTCTAAAATTCCTATGGAAATGTCAAGAGCTAAGAATAGGTCAAACAATTCTGAAGATGATGAAGGTAGGCAGACCTATAATATCAAGACTTAATACAGAGAGGAGACAAGATAGCAGAAGAGTAGGTGGACATGGAGTACATCTTTCTCCACTGATGCATCAAGAAAACACATTCAGATACAGAAGATCTTGCAGAACACCAGCTAAGAGCTGGCAGGAGCCCCTGACCACCAGAAAGGAATTATAAATCCAAGCAAAACTCAGTAGAATGAAGGAAGGCAGGTAAAAAGAGGAGAGTAAGCAGGACTGGACCTGCACTCAGGGGGTGGGGGAACTGGAGCAGGGGTCAGATTGATACATTAGAGCAACTGTTTGGGACAGAGGGGTAGCATTTGAGGCCGTTGGAGAGTGCAGCAGCTGACCTGTGACAGTCTGAATGGAGTGAGATCCACAAAGCCAATCCTACATACCCTGGAAAGGGACAGAAGTCCCCTGCAATGCACGGCGGCTGAGAGCAGGAGCTTATGGGCTGGAGTGCAATCTCATGGCAAAGTATACTGTTGACTGCAAGGAGATGGCCCAAGGGGACATGAGGGAGAAGACTGCAGTGGTAAACGCCTTTGGGAGAAAGCTGGGCAATGACGGGGTCAAGGCGACACTCCTGAGTCACTCACAGCGGTGGAGCCATCACTGTGGCCTCTCCCCCGTACTCCACCACAAGCAGCGGACCAACAAAGACCCCAGACAGGGTGGCCCTCAAAGTGCCGGACGCAGTGAGCATTAGAGAAGGACCTTTCAACACCACATACCAGAGGCTAGAAGAAGACTCTACTAGTACCATAGTTCCTGCACCTAAGTCTGCTGGCATCCCTACACACTCGGCACTGCCAGACTCCCACAATCCAAGCAGCTGCGCCACCTCCACACTCAATCCTTACTGGGCCAGAGTTTCCAGAGGCTAGAAAAAAATCCTAAGGGTCCCACATCTCTTGTGCCTGTGGTTGCCAGATCCCCTTTGTACTTGGCACTACCAGGGTCCCTGCCATCCAAGCAGTTGGGTCACCTCCATACCTGGTACTCACTGGGGCAGACCCAAGTCCTCCAGGGCAGCCACAGGAGCAAACTCCTGTGGATGACCCACATGCGGCTGTTGCTGTTCACTTGCCAAGTTGCGTCTGACTCTTTGCAACCCCATGAAGAACAGCATGCCTTCACTATCTCCTGAGGTTTGCTCAAACTCATGTTCACTGAGTCAATGATGCCATCCACCTATGTCATCCTCTCTAGCCCCATTCTCCTCCAGCACTCAGTCTTTCCCAACATCAGGGTCTTTTCCAATGAGTCAGCTCTTCGCACAACATAACCAAAGTATTCCGTGGAGCTTCAGGGTCAGCATCAGTCCTTCCAATGAATATTCAGTGTTGGTTTTCTTTAGGAATGACTGGTTTGATCTCCTTGCTGTCCAAGGGACTCTCAAGAGTCTTCTCCAGCACCACAGTTTCAAAGCATCAAAAATTAAGGAATCGATCCCATTTACCATTGCAACAAAAAGAACAAAGTTCTTGGGAATAAACCTGCTTAAGGAGACAAAAGAGCTGTATACAAAAAAATGATAAGACACTGATGAAAGCAATCAAAGACAACAAAAACAGATGGAGAGATATTCCATGTTCCTGGGTTGGAAGAATCAATATTGTGAAAATGAATAGACTACCAAAAGCAATCTACAGACTCAATGCAATTGCTATCAAATTACCAATGGCATTTTTCACAGAGATAGAACAAAACACTTCACAATTCGTATGGAAACACAAGAGACCCCTGAATAGCCAAAGCAATCTTGAGAAAGAAGAATGGAGCTGGAGGACTCAATCTTCCTGACTTTAGACTATACTAAAAAGCTACAGTCATCAAGACAGTATGGTACAGGCACAAAAAAAAAACAGAAATATACACCTATGCAACAAGATAGAAAGCCCAAAGATAAACCCACACACTTATGGGCACCTTATCCTTGACAAAGGAGGCAAAAATATACAAAGGCAAAAAGACAGTCTCTTCAATAAGTAGTACTGGGAAAATTGGACAGCTATGTGTAAAAGAATGAAATCAGACTATTTCCTAACAACATATACAAACTGAAAATGGATTAAAGACTTAAGTCTAAGACCACAAACTATAAACTCTTAGAGGAAAACAAAGGCAGAACACTCTATGACATAAATCACAGCAAGATCCTCTACTACCCACCTCCTGGAGTAATGGGGAAAAAAAATTAACAAATGAGATCTAATTAAACTTGAAAGTTTTTGCATGGGAAAGGAAACTACAAAGTGAAAAGACAACACTCAGAATGGAAGAAAATAATGGCAAATGAAATAACTGACAAAGGATTAATCTCCAAAATATACAAGCAGCTCATGCAGCTCAATACCAGAAACAAACAGCCCAATCGAAAAGTGGGCAGAAGACCTAAACAAACATTTCTCCAAAGAAGACAAACAGATGGCTAATAAACACATGAAAAGATGCTCAACATCACTCATCATTAGTGAAATGCAAGTCAAAACTGCAATGAGATATCTCCTCACATCAGTCAGAATGGCCATCATCAAAAAAGATCTATGAACAATAAATGCTGGAGAGCGTGTGGAGAAAAGGGAACCCTCTTCCACTGTTGGTGGGCATGTAACTGATAGAGCCACTATGGAGAGTCCTTAAAATACTAAGACTGAAACTACCATGTGACCTAACAATCCTACCACCAGGCACATGCCCTGAGAACCCATAACTGAAAAAGACACAGGTGTCCCAATGTTTACCTCAACACTATCTACAACAGCTAGGACATGGAAGCAGTCCAGATGTCTACCACAGATGAACAGAAGCTGTGGAACAGATATACAAAGGAGTATTACTCAACCAAAAGAAGGAACGCACCTGAGTCAGTTCTAATGAGGTGGATGAACCTAGAGCCTATTGTACAGAGTGAAGGCAGAAAATAAATATCATATATGAATACATATACATGGAACCTAGAAAGATGGTGCTGATGAACTCATTTGTATGGCAGCAATGGAGACGCACACACAGAACAGACTTGTGGACACGGGCAGGGGCAGGGTGGAAGGAGGGAGTGGGACAAATGAAGAGTACCATGAAAACATACACTACCACATGTAAAACAGATAGCCACTGGATTTGCTGGATGTTCAGGGAGCTCAAACCAGTGCTCTGAGACAATCTAGAGGGGTGGGATGGGGTGGGAGGTGAGACGGAGGCTCAAGAGGGAGAGGACATACGTATGTATACCTGTGGCTGATTCATGCTGATGTACGGCAGAAACCAACACAATCTTATAAAGCAACTCTCCTTCAATTAAAAATAAATAAAATTTTTAAAAAAGACTTAACGTAGAGACATCCCTGGGATCCAACAGCTCAGAATCTGCCTGCTGTTCTGAGGGACACGGGCTCGATTCCAGGTCCACGAGGATCCTACATGTCACATGGCAACTAAGCCTGTGCACTGTAACCACTGAAGCCTGTGTGCCTGAGAGCCCGTGCTCCTCAACAAAAAAAGCCTCCAAAATGAAAATCCCAAGCACTGCAACTAGAGAGCAGCTGCCACTGGCCAACTAGAGAAAGCCCATGAGCAGCAATGAAGATCCACTGCAACCAAAAAATAATAATAATAATTTTTTTAAAGAAAAAGATTCAATATGGTAATATACAGTGTGGTACAGATGCCAAAGACATAGAAAACACCAATATACAGCAGGGAAACAGAAATAAACCCTGTAAAACTTGATACCTAATAGAAGTCATACCACAAAACAGTGGAGAAATAACGTATTAGTCAATAACTGGAGCTGAGATAACTGGTTAACCAGATGGAATAATTAAACTAGATTTCCTACTTGATATCACATACAAATACATAAAAAGCAGAGACTTTGCTGACAAAGGTTCATCTAGTCAAAGCTATGATATTTTCGTAGTCAGGTGTGGATGTGAGAGTTGGACCATGAAGAAGGCTGAGTACGGAAGAATTGATGCTTTTGGACTGTGGTGCTGGAGAAGACTCTCGAGAGTCCCTTGGACTACAAGGAGATCAAACCAGTCAGTCCAGAGGAAATCAATCCTGAATATTCATTGGAAGGACTGTTGTTAAAGCTCCAATACTCTGGCCATCTGATGTGAAGAGTCGACTCATTAGAAAAGACCCTGATACTGGGAAAGATCGAAGGCAGGAGGAGAAAGCATTGGATGGCATCACTGAGTCAATGGACATGAGTTTGAGCAAGCTCTGGGAGATGGTGAAAGACATGGAAGTCTGGCATGCTGCGTCCATGGGGTCACCAAGAGTCAGACATGACTGAGCAACTGAACGACAATCACATACAAAAATAAATTCTATGTGGATCAATTACGTAAAGGTGAAAAAAACAAAATTTAAACACTTTTAGGAGGGAATGCAAATCACTCCAGTATACTTGCCATGAGAACCCCATGAGCCGTATAAAAAGCAAAAAGATGTAACACCGAAAGATGAATCCCCCAGGTCAGAATGTGTCCAATACGCTACTGGCTAAGAGGGGAAGACAACTACTAACAGCTCCAGGATGAAGGCTGGCCAAAGTGAAGATGACGCTCAGCTGCGGATGCGTCTGGTGATGAAAGTAAAATCCAGTGCTGCATAAGAACCTGGAAAGCTAGATCCATGAAAGAGAGGGTAACAGGCAGGAAGGCCAGGGGTCTCCAAACTGAGGAAATAGCCTGCAAGTGTCAGACATTTTTATCTTTTTTAAGGGGCAGGAGGAAACAAACTTGTGATATTTTTTTCTTCTCTATACAAATTTAAAAGGAGTTTCTCTTAAAATACTGTGTTGCCATATGACATCTGGTTTCTCCTAAAGTTAACTATTCTCAAACCTTGAGATAACCAATGCATTTTTCTTATGAAAATGTTTGTCTTAAGCTATGCTAATACGCTATGCATTTACCCCAAACTCTGTCTTCAAGTCGGTTCCGCCTCTTGGCTCAGAACCTACTTGACAAACCAGTATGTTATACTCAGATATTGTTCCCCTAATCTATGTAAATTAAACTATTTGTATGGTAATCTGTCCTTCCACAAGATTCAACTTAATCATTTTATGGCCCAGGATGAACCATTTGGTGCCAAGATTATCCCAAAATGCATCTTATGGGTGAGGGGCCTGGTGCCATTCTGAGTTTTAAGACATTCCTTTCTTTCATTAACAGACTGCTAGTGACTATGTAACATCCAGCTGAAGACTAGCAGGGGGGCACTCTTTCTGCCCCCTTCTGGTGCCTATGTCAGAAGCTTTCTCTATCTCCTTCATACTTTAATAAAACTTTATTACACAAAAGCTCTGAGCAATCAAGCCTCGTCTCTGGCCCCTGATTGAATTCTTCTCCTCCGGGGGCCAAGAATCCCGGCCATCTTTTTTCATTCGGCAACAACCTTTCATGAATCAAGGCAAATTGGACATGGTCCAGCAGGAGATAGCAAGAGTAAACATCAACATCCTAGGAATCAGTGATCTAAAACGGACTGGAATGGGTGAATTTAAAGCAGATGACCATTATATCTACTACTGTGGGCAAGAATCCCTTAGAAGAAATGGAGTAGCCATCACAGTCAATAAGAGAGTTCGAAATGTAGTACTTGGATGCAGTCTCAAAAACGACAGAATAATCTCAGTTCATTTCCAAGGCAAACCATTCAATATCACAGTAATTCAAGCCTATGCCCCAACCACTGATGCTAAAGAAGCTGAAGTTAATCAGTTCTATGAAGACCTAGAAGACCTCCTAGAACTAATACCAAAACAAAAATATGTCCTTTTCATTACAGGGGACTGGAATGCCAAAGCAGGAAATCAAGAGATACCTGGAGTAACAGGCAAGTTTGGCCTTGGGGTACAAAATGAAGCAGGTCAAAAGCTAACAGAACTCTGCCAAGAGAATGCACAGCTCATAGCAAACACCCTTTTTCAACAACAAAAGAGATGACTTTACATATGAACAACATCAAATAGCTAACACCAAAATAAGATCGATTACATTCTTTGTAGCAAGGATGGAGAAGCTGTTCTACAGCCAGCAAAAACAGAGCTGGAGCTGACTGCAGCTCAGATCATCAGCTTGTCATAGCAAAATTCAGGCTTAAACTAAAGAAAGTGGGGAAACCACAAGGCCAGCCAGGTACAACTTATATCAAATCCCCCATGAATATACAGTAGAAGTGACAAAGAGATTCAAGGGATTAGATCTAGTAAGCAGAGTGCCTGAAGAACTATGGACAAAGGTCCATGATATTGTACAGGAGGCAGTGAACAAAACCATCCCAAAGAAAAACAAAAGCGAGAAGGCAAAACTGTTGTCTGAGGAGGCTTTACAAATAGCTGGAGAGAGAAGAGAAGTGAAAAGCAAAGGAGAAAGGTAAAGGTAGACCCAACTAAGTTCCAGAGAACAGCAAGGAGAGACAAGAAGGCCTTCTTCAATAAACAACGCAAAGAAGTAGAGGAAAACCACAGAAGGGGAAAAGACCAGAGATCTCTTCAAGAAAACTGGAACTATCAAAAGAACATTTCATTCAAATATGGACACAATAAAGGACAGAAACAGTAAAGACCTAACAGGAGAGATCAAGAAATGGAAAGAATACACAGAAAAACAGTACAAAAAATATCTTAATCACCCAGATAACAATGTTGGTGTAGTCACTTACCCAGAGCCAGACATTAATGAAGTCAAGTGGGCCTTAGGAAGCACTGCTCTCAATAAAGTTAGTGGAGGCTGTGATGGAATTCCAGTAGAGCTATTTAAATTTTTTAAAAGATGATGCCATTGAAGTGCTACACTCAATATCCAAAGTGCCAGCAAATTTGGAAAACCTAGCAGTGGCCACAGGACTGAAAAAGGTCAATCCTCATCCCAGTTCCCAAGAAGGGCAGTACGAAAGAATGTTCAAACCACTGGATAACTACACTCATCTCCCATGCTAATAAGGTTATGCTCAAAATCCTGCATGCTGGGCTTCAGCATTATTTGAACTGAGAACTTCCAGACGTCCAAGCTGGGCATTGAAAAGGCAGAGGAAACAGAGATCAAATTGCCAACATTTGCTGGATCAGAGACAAAGCAAGGGAATTCCAGAAAAACATCTACCTCTGTTTCACTGACTTCGCTAAAGCCTTTGAATATGTGGATCATAACAAACTGTAGAAAACTCTTAAACAGATGGGAATACCAGACCATCATACCTGTCTCCTGAGAAACCTGCATTTGAGTCAAGACAAAACAGTTAGAACCCTGTATGGAACAACTGACTGGTTCAGGATTGAGAAAGGAGTATGACAAGGTTACATATGCTCACCCTGCTTAAGGAACTTATAGGCAGAGCATATAAGAGATACCAGGATGGATGAGTTACAAGCTGGAATCAAGACTGCCGAGAGAAATACCAACAACCTCAGATATGCAGATGATACCACTCTAATGGGAGAAAGTGAAGGGGAAATAAAGAACCTCTCAATGATATAGAGGAAGGAGAGTGTAAAAGCTGGCTTAAAACTCAATATTAAAAAAACTAAGATCATGGCATCCAGTCCTATCATTTCATGGCAAATAGAAGGGAAAAAGGTGGAAGCAGTGACAGATTTCCTCTTCTTGGGTTCTAAAAGCACTGCAGATGGTGACTGGAGCCATGAAATTAGAAGACAATTGCTTCTTGGCAGGAAAGCTATAAAAAGCTGAACACTGTGTTAAAGACATCACTTTGCCAACAAAGGTTCGTACAGTCAAGGCTATGGTCTTTCCAGTAGTCACATATGGTTGTGAGAGCTGGACCATAAAGAAGACAGAGAGCCGAAGAATTGATGCTTTCTAACTGTAGTGCTGGAGAAGACTCTTGAGAGCTCCTTGGAAAGCAAGGAGATCAAACCAGTAAATCCTAAAGGTAATCAACCCTGAATACTCATTGAAGGACTGATGCTGAAGCTGAAGCTCTAATACTTTGGCCACCTGATGTGAACAGCTGACTCACTGGAAAAGACCTTGATGCTGGAGAAGACTGAGGGCAGGAGAAGGGGACAACAAAGGGTGAGATGGCTGGATGACATCACCAATACAACTGACATGAACTTGGGCAAACTCTGGGAGATGGTAAGGGACAAGGAAGCCTGGAATTATGCAGTCCATGGGGTCACAAAGAGTCAGACAAGACTTGGCAAATGAACAACAAGAAGCAAAAAAATATACATGAATATTTTCATGAATTCAAAGCACATAAGAGCTTTTCAAATATATAAGCTATAAAAATATTTGTATATCCTGTCTATGATGTATTGAAAGTGAGTAAAGCAGCCTGATCACTCACCTAGAGCCAAATATTCTGAAATGTGAAGTCATGTGGGCCTTAGAAAGCATCACTATGAAGAAAGCTAGTGGAGGTGATGGAATTCCAGTTGAGCTATTTCAAATCCTGAAAGATGATGCTGTGAAAGTGCTACACTTGATATGCCACCAAATTTGGAAAACTCAGCAGTGGCCACAGGACTGCAAAAGGTCAGTTTTCATTACAATCCCCAAGAAAGGCAATGCCAAAGAATGCTCAAACTACTGCACAATTGCACTCATCTCACACGCTAGAAAAGTAATGCTCAAAATTCTTCAAGCCAGGCTTCAGCAATACGTGAACTATGAACTTCCAGATGTTCAAGCTGGTTTTAGAAAAGGCAGAGGAACCAGAGATCAAATTGCCAACATCTGCTGGATCATGGAAAAAGCAAGAGAGTTCCAGAAAAACATATATTTCTGCTTTATTGACTATGCCAAAGCCTTTGACTGTGTGGATCACAATAAACTATGGAAAATTCTGAAAGAGATGGGGATACCAGACCACCTGACCTGCCTCTTGAGAAACCTATATGCAGGTCAGGAAGCAACAGTTAGAACTGGACATGGAACAACAGACTGGTTCCAAATAGGAAAAGGAGTACGTCAAGGCTGTATATTGTCACCCTGCTTATTTAACTTATATGCAGAGTACATCATGAGAAATGCTGGCCTGGAAGAAGCACAAGCTGGAATCAAGATTGCCAGGAGAAATATCAATAACCTCAGATATGCAAATGATACCACCCTTATGGCAGAAAGTGAAGAGGAACTAAAGAGCCTCTTGATGAAAGTAGAAGAGGAGAGTGAAAAAGCTACCTTTCAGAAAACTAAGATCATGGATCTGGTCCCATCACTTCATGGGAAATAGATGGGGAAACAGTGGAAACAGTGTCAGACTTTATTTTTCTGGGCTCCAAAATCACTGCAGATGGTGACTGCAGCCATGAAATTAAAAGATGCTTACTCCTTGGAAGGAAAGTTATGACCAACCTAGATAGCATACTCAAAAGCAGAGACATTACTTTGCCAACAAAGGTCTGTCTAGTCAAGGCTATGGTTTTTCCAGTGGTCATGTATGGATGTGAGAGTTGGACTGTGAAGAAAGCTGAGCACCGAAGAATTGATGCTTTTGAACTGTGGTGTTGGAGAAGACTCTTGAGAATCCCTTGGACTGCAAGGATATCCAACCAGTCCATTCTGAAGGAGATCAGTCCTGGGTGTTCATTGGAAGGACGAATGCTAAAGCTGAAACTCCAATACTTTGGCCACCTCATGCGAAGAGCTGACTCATTGGAAAGGACCCTGATGCTGGGAGGCATTGGGGGCAGGAGGAGAAGGGGAAGACAGAGGATGAGATGGCTGGATGGCATCACTAACTTGATGAACATGAGCTTGAGTAAACTCCGGGAGTTGGTGGTGGACAGGGAGGCCTGGCATGCTGTGATTCATGGGGTCACAAAGAGTCAGACGCAACTGAGCGACTGAACTGGACTGGACTGGAAAGCAGCCTGGAACTCATAAATGATCAATATGTTTTGTAAAATTAAGGTGGTAGTTGTTCAGTAGCTCAGTTATGTCCAACTCTTTGCAACCCCATGGACTGCAGCACGCCAGGCTTCCTTGTCCTTCACTATCTCCCAGAGCCTGCTCAAACTCATGTCCATTGAGTCAGTGATGCCACCCAACCATCTCACTCTGTCATCCCCTTCTCCTCCTGCCTCCAATGTTTCACAACATCAGGGTCTTTTCTAATGAATTGGCTCTTCAAATCAGTGGCCAAAGTATTAGGGCTACAGCATCAGTTCTTCCAATGAATATTCAGGATTGATTTCCTTTAGGATTGACTGGTTGAGCTCCTTGTAGTCGAAGGACTCTCAAGAGTCTTCAACAACACCACAGTTCAAAAGCATCAATTCTTCAGCTTTTAGACAAAGAATAAGGTTAGCAAATACATAACCCATAGTTAATATTAACAAATTCAGCTATACTGAAATACAGTAACAAGGTGAAAAGTCAGTCACAAACTGGGAAAAACTGGTTACAACAGACTTCACCAAAAATATCTGCTGCTCAGAATCCAGGAAGAACTGTTACAAATCCATAAAGATACAAACTACTAACAGTAAAACAGGCAAAATACGCGAACAGACAATACAAAGAAAAGAAAACAGGAATGGCCAATAAAATTATGAACTAACGGTTTAACCTCACTAATAATCAAGAAATATAAAAACAGTGACATACCATTCCAAAACCATGAGATAGGAAAATGTGAAGCCTGAAGTACCAAACTTTGTAATTACAGTGTATACACAGTGATGGTATAAAAATTAAAGCATATGATCGGAAGCTTTTCAAGTCAGTGGGAAAGAAAAGATACTGATAAACAATGCTAGGATAATTATTTAAATGTTTGGGAGAAAAAAAATCAGATCCATGTCCCAACAGAATAAATTCCAAATGGATTAAAGTTCAATGTAAAAAGGAAAAAAAGAAACTATAAAGATACTAGAAATAGTACAAGTACATAGAATATAGATGACTACCTGATCTTGGCTTGGAGAAAAGCCACAAGGTCAAGATTCACAATGAGAAATCACAATGAAAAGAAAATACACCTGACAACATAAAAATTTAGAGCTCCGATGATATAAAGCATTTCATAGATGAGTTTAAGACAGGATCTAAATAATAAACAAATATAGACAATTCGTTAACATTTTTCATCATGTACAAATCAGTAAGAAATACAGGAACATGTTACGGGCGGAAATGCATTTTAAATATCCTTAATCAGGCTGCTTACACAAAAGAAATACAAAGAGAAAATAAATATATTCAAAATGTCAACCTCATGTGTAATCAAAAAAATGCAAATTTCACCTAACATTTTTTACACGATCATTACCATGTGACTATCAACATATTTTGGAAAAGATGTGACAAAATGGATATTTCTCACACACTGATATTGGGAATATAAACTAGCTCATAAAATAATCCTAGAGACAATCTGATATTAAGAGCCACTGAAGTATTTATACCCTATGACCCATAAACAGCTACTCCTAAAAAACAGCATACAGAAATAATGCAAGATATGCACAAATATGTGTATGCCAAAATGCTCCCTACAGCATTATTTATAAAAGCAAAAAAGTTAGACATATACCCAAATGTCCAATAATAGATAAAACATAGATAAATTGATAAATTATGATCCATTCATAGGACAGTATTTATGAAGCTATTTAAAAATTCTGAAAGAGTAATGAAATGAGAAAAGCTTCTACACAGAAGTTATAAAACAAAACTGTATATACACCATAATCTCAATTTCTTATTTTAAAATGCATCAGTATGTTAACAGTGATTATTTCTGACTAGTGGAATTTAAAGTTTTTTTCTTGTAATTTTTTATCTCTATTATAATTTTTATTATCACAAGAAATATACTCTCTGTTCCAATTGCCTATTCCCTGACTCCAATATTTCATATTAATAGGCAGAAAACTGACACTGATCAATCCTAACTGTTCAACTAGAAAATCAGAGCCCTGAAGTATCACCCTCTTGGTTTAATGAGTAGCAACAACAAAACAGTGACCAAATAAAATGCCTGGCAAAGTTAGTTTGGCAGCACAATTCAGAAAAATCATACAAGAAATTATTCAAGAATTCATCCTGGTGAAACTACAGTATAAATTATTTTTTTTAATTAATTATTTTTTATTGAAGGATAATTGCTTTACAGAATTTTGCTGTTTTCTGTCAAACCTAAACATGAATCAGCCATAGGTATCCATATATCCCCTTCCTTTCGAACCTCCCTCCCATCTCCTTCCCTACCCCACCCCTCTAGGTTGATACAGAGCCCCTGTTTGAGTTTCCCAAGACATACAGCAAATTCCCTTGGCTAGCTATTTTACAGTAATGGACAGGAGGCTTGGCGTGCTGTGATTCATGGGGTGGCAAAGAGTCGGACACGACTGAGCGACTGAACTGAACTGAATGTAAGTTTCCATGTTACTCTTTGCATACATCTCACCCTCTCCTTCCCTCTCCCCATGTCCATAAGTCTATTCTCTATGTCTGTTTCTCCATTGTTGCCCTGTAAATAAATTCTTCAGTACCATTTTTCTAGATTCTGTATAAATGTGTTAGAAAATGGTATTTATCTTTCTCTTTCTGACTCACTTCACTCTGTATAACAGGTTCTAGGTTCATCCACCTCATTAGAACTGACTCAAATGTGTCCCTTTTTATGGCTGAGTAATATTCCACTGTGCATATGTACCATAACTTCTTTATCCATTCATCTGTCAATGGACATCTAACTTGCTTCCATATTCTAGCTATTGTAAATAGTGCTGCAATGAACAATGGGATACATATGTCTCTTTCAATTTTGGTTTCCTCAGGGAATATGCCTAAGAGTGGAATTGCTGGGTCATATGGTGGTTTTATTCCCAGTTTCTTAAGGAATCTCCATACCATCTTTCATAGTGGGTGTATAAATTTATATTCCCACCAACAGTGCAAGAGTGTTCCCTTTGCTCCACACTTTCTGCAGCATTTATTGTTTGTAGACTTTTTGATAAGTGCCATTCTGACCAGTGTGAGGTGATATCTCATGAAACTACAGAATAAATTCTTTACTGCTTTAAGTCACAAATGAAGTATTAAGTATAATGAATTAGTAGGTAAGAATGAAGGCTGGTTTAGAGCGAGTATTTTATTTATCTGAGGTAATAGTTGCTGAGGGTATAGCAACGATGAGAAGTGCTGGAGAAGCACAAATCTCTAATAACACTGACATTAACCTGATAGTTAGTATCCCAATAATTTCCTCAAATTTGTCAATGCTAGCTAAATCTCTGCCCAGCTCTGGAACCAGTATTTTCATCAGCCACAATATGCGTGATTAGCCACCTCAGGCTGAGTATAGCTCTTGTCATTATTAACAACCTGCTCTGATAATGGCTCCAAATTCTTTTCCAACTTTTCACATCTGCACATACGAATAAAAAGAAAAGTAACACAATCCACTCAACATTTTCATTTACAGCAACACAGCAGATCACAACATTTGCAGAAACACCTCTGATTTGCAGTACCTAAAAATTCTGTTCAAAATTGGGAAAGGAGTACATCAAGGCTGCATATTGCCACCCTGCTTACTTAACTTATATGCAGAGTACATCATGAGAAATGCCAGGCTGGATGAATCACAAGATGGAATCAAGATTCCTGGGGAAAATATCAATAACTTCAAATATGCAGATGACACCACCCTTATGGCAGAAAGCAAGGAGGAACTAAAGAGCCTCTTGATGAAGGTGAAAGAGGAGAGTGAAAAAGCTGGCTTAAAACTCAACATTCCAGCTATACTACAAAGTAACAGTCATCAAGACAGTATGGTACTGGCACAAAGACAGAAACATAGATCAATGGAACAAAATAGAAAGCCCAGAGATAAATCCACGCACCTGTGGACACCTTATCCTTGACAAAGGAGGCAAGGATATACAATGGAGAAAAGACAATCTCTTTAACAAGTGGTGCTGGGAAAACTGGTCAACCACTTGTAAAAGAATGAAACTAGAACACTTTCTCGGAGAAGGCAATGGCATCCCACTCCAGTATTCTTTCCTGGAAAATCCCATGGATGGAGGAGCCTGGTAGGCTGCAGTCCATGGGGTCGCTAAGAGTCGGACACGACTGAGCGACTTCACTTCCACTTTTCACTTTCATGCCTTGGAGAAGGAAATGGCAACCCACTCCAGTGTTCTTGCCTGGAGAATCCCAGGGACGGGGGAGCCTGGTGGGCTGCCGTCTATGGGGTCGAACAGAGTCGGACACGACTGAAGTGATTTAACAGCAGCAGCAGCAGCAGAACACTTTCTGGCACCATACACAAAAATAAACTCAAAATGGGTTAAAGATCTAAATGTAAGACCAAAAACTATAAAACTCCTAGAGGAAAACATAGGCAAAACACTCTGACGTAAATCATAGCAGGATCCTCTATGATCCACCTCCCAGAGTAATGGAAATAAAAGCAAAAATAAACAAATGGGACCTAATTAAACTTAAAACCTTTTGCACAATGAAGGAAATTATAAGCAAGGTGAAAACACAGCCTTCAGAATGGGAGAAAATAATAGCAAATGAAGCAACTGACAAACAACTAATCTCAAAAATATACAAGCAGCTTGTGCAGCTCAATTCCAGAAAAATAAACGACCCAATCAAAAAATGGGCCAAAGAATTAAACAGACATTTCTCCAAAGAAGACATACAGATGGCTAACAAACACATGGAAAGATGCTCAACATCACTCATTATCAGAGAAATACAAATCAAAACCACAATGAGGTGCCATGTCACGCCTGTCAGAATGGCTGCGATCCAAAAGTCTAAAAACAATAAATGCTGGAGAGGATGTGGAGAAAAAGGAACCCTCTTACACTGTTGGTGGGAATGCAAACTAGTACAGCCACTATGGAGAACAGTGTGGAGATTCCTTAAAAAACTGGAAATAGAACTGCCATATAACCTAGCAATCCCACTGCAGGGCATACACACCGATGAAACCAGAACTGAAAGAGACACGTGTACCCCAATGTTCATCATAGCACTGTTTACAATAGCCAGGATATGGAAGCAACCTAGATGTTCAACAGCAGATGAATGGATAAGAAGGCTGTGGTACATATACACAATGGAGTATTACTCAGCCATTAAAAAGAATACATTTGAATCAGTTCTAATGAGGTGGATGAAACTGGAGCCTATTATACAGAGTGAAGTAACTCAGAAACAAAAACACCAATACGGTATACTAACATATATATATGGAATTTAGAAAGATGGTAACAATGACCCTATATGCGAGACAGCAAAAGAGACACAGATGTAAAGAACAGACTTTTGGACTCTGTGTGAGAAGGTGAGGGTGGGATGATTTGAGAGAATAGCACTGAAACATGTTATTATCATACGTGAAATAGATCGCCAGTCCAGGTTCAATGCATGAGGCAGGGTGCTCAGGGCTGGTGCACTGGGATGACCCTGAGGGATGGGATGGGGAGGGAGGGTCAGGATGGGGAACACATGTATACCCATGGCTGATTCATGTGAATGTATGGCAAAAACCACCACAATATTGTAAAGTAATTAGCCTCCAATTAAAATAAATTAAAAAAAAAAACAAAAACCTCAACATTCCAAAAACTAAGATGGCATCCAGTCCCATCACTTCATGGCAAACAGATGGGGAAAAAAATGGAAACAGTGACAGACTTTATTTTCTAGGGCTCCAAAATCACTGAGGATGGTGATTACAGCCATGAAATTAAAAGAAGCTTGCTCCTTGGAAGAAAAGCTATGACAAACCTAGACACAGCATTGATCATTTTGCCAACAAAGGTCTGTATAGTCAAAACTACAGTTTTTCCAATAGTGATATACAGATGTGAAAGCTGGACCATAAGGAAAGCTGAGCGCCGAAGTATTGATGCTTTTGAATTGTGGTGCTAGAGAAGATGTGGGAGTTTCTTGGGCTGCAAGGAGATCAAACCAGTCAATCCTAAAGGAAATCAACCCTGAATATTCACTGATGAAGGAGTGAGCTAAAGCTGAAGCTCCAATAATTTGGCCACCTGATGTGAACAACCAACTCACTGGAAAAGACCCTGAAGCTAGGAAAGACTGAGACCAGAAGGGGGTGACACAGAATGAGATGGTTGGATGGTATCATCAACTCAACGGACATGAATCTGAGCAAACTGCAGGAGACAGTGAAGGACAGGGAAGACTGGCATGCTGCAGTCCATGGGGTTGCAAAGAGTTGGGACAGGACTGAGCACAAAAATCCTGAATCAAATACATGACTTAGCTAACACGAAATCCTGAGAGGCCAGAAAGTAGGTAAAACTGTGAATCCAAACAAAGAAGAGCCTTGATGTCATCTCATTAACAAAATCACCAGAATTCAATAAGCTAGAGACAAAGCTTGGGAGTCTGTACAAGGTAAAAAGCAATCTGAGATCACTACAGAAAGCCAGGACTTCTAAAAAACCAACATTCTCAGTGGATAAGCAAAAGAGCAGCTTCACAAAAAAGAAATGGTATGAATACTTGCCTCTCTTGCTCTTGACTCTGGATAGGAAAGGAAAAAATTAAAATAAAAATCTTCCTCAAGAACTAGTAATCCTAAACCTACCACACTGAAAACTTGAGGCCAGGTTTCACACTACAGACAAAATATTCCAAGTTGAAATTTTCAAGATAACCCAGGTTGCAAGTATCTGGTGAAAGTAGAGGAACACACTTTAGAACTAAGCTTCAAAGAATTTTCACAGCTCAACCTCCAAGTAACTTTGACTCCTGATTTAAATACAGAAGCAAGTCATCATGAGCAAAGATATACAGATCCACAAACTAAAAAGTAAGACCAGAGATACTGTAATAACACAAATGGAACTTACACAAATGAAAACTATAATAATTAGAATTATAAATTTAATAGACAAAAATGAAACAGCAGACTACACAAAGATGAAGTGATAATTAGGGAAATGGAATTGGGTCTAAAGAAACTGCACAGAATGTAGCAGAAAAACAAGGGGAAAAAGGAAAACGTGAAACATTAGGAGAAATGAGAAGAGAGTGGGACGGTGTGATCAAGAGTTCCACAGGAAGCAAACAGAGAGAATGAGGGAAAATTAATGTTCAAAGGAATCGTGAGGACACTAGTACTTGGACTCCAAACTCCAAAACCCACACCAGATTTTTTAAGTTAAGAGCTACTAGACATACTAGAGTGGAAGAGCAAATCCTAAGAGATCTTAAAACCACAAAAAGAAAGGGGGTGTGACCAAGACTCTAGAGGAGGAAGACCTTCAACTCACCTACTCCTATGAGCATCACCAAAATGACAACTATTTACAAACCAACTCTTGAAGAAATGACCTGAAGGCCAGCAGAGAAGATCTTCTGCAACTTAAGATACAAAGACGGAATTACAACAAAACATGGAGAAGGGGCGGAGTTGTGGTACAGTCAAGACCCACAACCCTGTGCAGGCAACCCACAAACAGAAGGACAATCACAACTGCAGGGGTTCTTCCCAAGGCGTGAGGTGACCAAGCCCCACCTCAGGGGCCCCACCTTGAGGGTCCTGCACTGGGAGGACAAGCCCCAGAACACTCAGGGCCAGCAGGGCTCACTTTCAGCAGAGGCAGAGGGCTGCAGCAGAGACTCCTCTCTCAAAGGGCTCACACAAAATGTCACCTGCTCCAAGACCCAGGGCAGAAGCAGTAATCTGAAAGCCAGAGAGTTAATTCTTAGGCTGGTTGATAAGAAGTCTGGGCCGGAGGAGGAGGAGGTCCAGGGCTCTTGAGGAGGAGGAAAAGACAAACTATTTTCCTACAATGCTTTGTTACTTTTCTTTAAGCCCAGAGCTAATGACTACAACAAAACAACTCATCCTACTCAAGGGTCTGTTTCTCCTTAAGCGCTGCACCAGTGACTGTAGAATAACAACAATGTATCTTGCTCAAGGACATGTTTCTCCTTCTTAACAAGAAACTTCTGACTAATCTTAAGACAGTATGTTGTGGGAGTGGGTCTGGTAAGACCTTTCTACTGTTAGTTCTAATCTTGTTAATTTAAGATGTATTTTGTGGGAGTGGGTCTGGTAAAAGTATATAAGGCCTTCATAAAGTCTGAGGAGTGGGGGCATTCTCTGCCCCCTTCTGATGTCTATGTCAGAAGCTTTCTCTGTCATTTCTCACTGTAATAAAACTTCTACCACACAAGAGCTCTGAGGATTCAAGCCTGGTCCCTGGTCCCAAAGCTAAATCTTCTTCAGAGATCACGAATCCAACATCATTCACCATAAGCTATCAAAAGGAGACTGGGTCAGACCCACTTACTCCTAGAAGAGCCTCCCAGAGAAAGGGGAAGCAACTGGGAATCACCCCGGGGATCCAGATGCTGGTGGCAGCCATTTGGGGGAGTGCACTGTATGGTTTATCCAGTGGTCATGTATGGATGTGAGAGCTGGACTATAAAGAAAGCTGAGCGCTGAAGAATTGGTGCTTTTGAACTGTGGTGTTAGAGAAGATTCTTCAGAGTCCCTTGGACTGCAAGGAGATCCAACCAGTCCATCCTGGAGGAAATCACTCCTGGGTGTTCAATGGAAGGACTGATGTTGAAGCTGAAACTCCAATACTTTGGCCACCTGATGTGAAGAGCTGACTCATTTGAAAAGATCCTGATGCTGGGAAAGATTGACGGCAGGAGGAGAAGGGGACAATAAAGGATGAGATGGTTGGATGGTATCACCTACTCGGTGGACATGGGTTTGGGTGGATTCCAGGAGTTGGTGATAGGGAGGCCTGGCATGCTGCGGTTCATGGGGTCGCAAAGAGTTGGACATGACTAAGCAACTGAACTGAACTGTATCATCTATCACGAGGACACTGGTATTGGCAAGTACCATATGAGAATCCTCTCCCCGGCTGCTTAGTGTCAGCACCTGGACCTGCCCACCAGCAGGCCAGCTGCCCTAGGACCCCTCAGTCCCAGGTGCCATGGGACACAGACAAGTTCACCATAAGGCCCAGAAACATCAACAGATGAATGGATAAAGAAGATGTGGTACATAAAAACCATGGAATATTACTTGGTCATAAAAAAGAATGAAATCTTGCCATCTGTGACATGGACAGACCTAGAGGCTATTATGCTAAGTGAAACAAGTGAGTCAGAGAAAGAGAAATACTGGGTGAGTTCACTTGTATGTGGAATCTCAAGAACAAAACAAATGAACATACAAAATAAAATCAAAACCAACTCATAAATACAGAGAACAGGTAGTTGCCAGGGAGGAGAGGGGGACAACAAAAATAGGTCAGGGAGATTAAGAGGCATGAACTTCCAGTTACAAAGAATAGGGGTCAAGGTATAAAATGTAGAGAGTGGGGCAGTCAGTCACTAACTATGCAGTAACTTCGTGTGGCGACAGATGTTAACTAGAGCGACTGTGGTGAGCATTTAACACTGAACCACTGCACTGCATAATAGGAACTAAAGTAGTGTCGTAGGTCCAATGTATTTCAAAAACAAACAAACTCACAGAAAAAGAGATCAGATTTGTGGTTGCCAGTAATGGGGGGTGGTGAGGAACTGGATAAAAGTAGTTTAAAGGTACAAACTTCCAGTTAAAAATAAGTACAAGGGATGTTATGTACACCATGATAAACAATTAGCACTGCTGCAGGCTATAGATGAAAGTTGTTAGGAGAGTAAATCCTAAGACTTCTCTTCATAAGGAAAAAAAATTTTTTTCTATTTCTTTCATTTGGTATCTATATGAGATGAATGTTTACTAAATTTGATGTGTTAATCACTGCATATGTCTTTTTTTTTTTTTTTTTTGGCTGCACCACATGCAGGATCTTAGTTCCCCAACTAGGGATTGAACCCTGCATTGGAAGCACAGAGTCCTAACCACTGGACCACCAGGGAACTCCTATAAGTCAAATTATGCTGTACAGTGTCACATGTCAAAGTGAAACAGAGAGTTAGTCACACAGTCGTGTCCGACTCTATGTGACCCCATGGAATGTAGCCCACCAGGCTCCTCTGTCCATGGGTTTCTCTAGGCAAGAATACTGGAGTGGGTTGCCATTTCCTCCTCCAAGGGATCTTCCCACCTTGGGACTGAACTCGGGTCTCTCGCATTACAGGCAGACTCTTTATCAACTGAGCCACCAGGGAAGCCATATGTCAACTGTATCTCAATAAAACTGGAAGAAGAAGGAGGGGAAAAAAAAAACAAGAAAGATACAATACCTGCACAAAGGGATGCCAGTAAGAGTGAGCTATTTCTCAGCAACAACAATGGGAGCCTAGGTAGAAGGTGCCAAATTGATGAGAGAAAGTAACTGTCAATGTCAACCTCTAAATCCACTGATACTAGCTTTTGAGAACCAAGGTGAAATACTAAATAGTTATAAATATTAAAAGACCTTCTACTGTTAGGTAGGAAGTTTGGCATGAGCATTGAGGGATGGCCTAGCAAAAAAGGAGGCAAGCTGATCTCTAAACCCAGACTCTGCCCAGGATAGCAGCACACAGTGGATACAAACTAACCACAGGGGCTTCCTCAAGTGACCTTAGGCAGGTAGGAGCCCATTAAGGTTTATAAATATTCTATACACATATACATCTGATTATAACAGACTGAATTATAAGAAGACATGCACAGCAGAGCCTGTTGTTATGTAACCTGGAACTGTCAATCGGCCTTGAGTGTATGCCCATTTGCATTCCCTTTCTTGATTGGTGGTGGGTACAAGTCCTATTTTGCACAGGCACAACCAAAGAAGGAGGCAGGAAGTATAAAAAAAGGGAAGCCGAAATGGGTTGTGATGAGGACTCCTTTGGGGTTGGCCTGCTTCCATGTGTTGGGAGTGTTTGTTTAATAAAAGATCTGTCTGCTTGAGCTATAACTGAGCTGTAACTTGTCTGTTTTTTAAAACCTTTTAGTCTGTCCTTCCAAATTTTTCTTGCAATGAGATAAGACCCAAGGGAGGGAGAGAAACCAACCTGACACTACCAACAGACCCTCACTAAAGGAACTTCTATTTTTAGGAATAGGAAAACTAGTACCAGAAGGAATATTCGAGATGCAGGAAGTAGCATCTTTCTGCCTCACTGGACACTTCTGAGTATATCATCTTCCTTTTACACTCATCAAAACTGAAGATACAGAAGGAAAGTCAACCTATCTGTAGGAAAAAAAAAAATACTCTAGTGCACCTGGATATGCTAACCTCTTCTCCTGACTATCCTGAAACTGTGTCACTGCTGCTCTAGGAAAACCTGAAGTTATTGAGAAAAGTGCAGTAGGTCCAAAGATGGAGAGAAAGAAAAAACTTTAGAGAAGCCAGGAGAATAGGAGAGTGATGTTGGGTGCAGAGCTCTGGCCAGAGCAAGGCCATACACCTTTCTCCCATTGAGGATGAAATTCCACATGTTAAGAATAAACTACATTTCTTTAATCTTTGTAAAAGTTATAATTCTCTTATAATTTATATGGTTGTTATTTCATATGTTAACACAGATTACACAACTACATTTGCCTATTCATGTGGCTTTGGAGACCTCAACCAGGACCAAGAAATAAAAATTATAGAAATATTTTTAGTCAATAGAATTAAGAACATTATGATGATCACAGAAATACAATTGTGGAGAGACTTTTCTGTTATACAGTGAGCTCTTTGCATCAGAAATTCCAAAGGTGTTTCATTATTAAATAAATGAGTATATAAAATCCCTTTAAGGCATGGGAGGTCTACAAGCTGTCCTTATCATGCATAAAAAAATAATACTCATTTTTTTGGTTTCTTTCCAGTGTTTGAAACATTTATTCAAGAAAATTTCTCCTTCCTTTTTCTGGCTCTTTCTCTTCCATCTGTGAGCCAATAACATTTCTAAGTACACTCAGATCTAAAGCAATGTTTCTTTACATGTTCATAGATCTCCTTCATCAGAAAGCCTGAGTGCTTACTGAAAATGCAAACTCTAGGCCCCACTATAGACATCTTGATTCAAAAACTCAGGGATTGAAGAGAAGGGGTTTGTGTTTTCAAGGTGCTCACATTTAAGGTGAGCTCTCCAGGATGATTCTTACACCCCCTGAAATTTGAGAACCCCTCTCTGAGGGAACAAAGTTTACCGGTTCTGTAAACCACTGTCTATTCTTTCACCTAATGGAGAGAATGCCAAAAGAAACCTAAAACCGTGTAGCCTCCACTGACTTTATCAGTTTCTGATTGAGCAGACAGAACTGACTGAGGCTACGCCCAACACAGATTCTCTTGTTATTACGGGAGGTGAAAATTAAACATACCAATGTCAGAATCAGAATAAGTAGAAATCATTTTATCACAATATATGTCCATTTTAAAACAAGGCTTTTAAGATTAGAGTAACTGAGGGAGGTGGTATTATAATAGGAGAAAAGAAGGGATATACAAGAATGAGAGCTTTCAAAGAGAGAAAGGCACATAAAGGAAGAGAGGTGTGGCGAGACATATTCATTCATCAAACATTCACTGATCAATTACAGTGTGCCACAAACAATTACAGACACCTGGGAGACATTAATGATGCAACAGGCAAACATCCCTGCCATCAGGAGCTTACATGCTAGCAATGAAGATAAACAATACATATGTATATGTATGTAGAAAAATAAATACATTATAGAGTATTTTAGGAGGCAGCAAATTTTATGGAACAAAAAATGAATAGGATAAAGGGGTCATGAAAAGTTGAGTAGGGATAATTTTACAAAGGTGGCTGGGGAAGCCAATATTCAAGCAAAGACTTTATGGAAGTGAAGAAGTCAGCTCTGCAGATATCTGGGGGAAGACCATTTAAGGCAGAAGGAACAGCCAATACAAAGTCAGGAGAATGACTAAGAAAGTCCAGAGTGCTGGGAAAGAATATATAGGGAAGGAGTGAGAGATATTACAGACTAGATTATATGCTATATTAAGGATATTTGGTTTTACTTTGAAGAAAATCAAAAGCTAGTGAAGAACTCTAAGCAGGAGTCTGAAATAATCAACTTTTTCCCAAGGGGATCACACTGGCTGCTGAACTAGAAATAGATTGAAGGTGGAAGGAGGGAGACTAGTCAAGAAACCACCATTGTAGCAATCCAGGCAAGGAAACATGGTAGCTCAAGCCAAGTAGTGGCTATGGAAACCAGGCATCAGACCTGTATGTATCTGTAAGAGACAGCCAACAGGATTCCTGAACAGAAATGTGATGTGTAAGGAAATGGAAATAATGAAATACCACCAAGGTATTCACCTAAGTAACTAACAGGACAGAAATAAGAAACATTGAAAATGAGCAGAATTCCAGTGAGGGGGCTCAGTTCAGTACTGGATAAGATGAATTTCCAATTTCTAAGACAGCCATGACAGACGTATCTAGTACACAGCTGAACACATGAATGTGGGGTTCAGAACAGAGGTCTGTGCTAGAGATGTAAATTTGCGAGTCATCAACACAAAGATGGTATTTAAAGCTGTAAGATTTGATGAAATAACCATTTGAATGATCAAAGAGAAGAGAAGCAAAGTCTGGCACACTTCAATACTGGGGGTGAAGGAGCAGGGAAAGGAGAGAAATTAGCAAAGGAGACAGAGAATGAAAAACAAGTGCTCTGAAAGCCACAGGAAGAAAGTTTACTAAGAATGAGATAGTGATCAGTTGTCAGAACTGTTGATAGATGGGGAATAAGGTTGAAAATTCACCACCGGATTTAGCAATGTGGAAGTCAATTGGCTACCTTGACAAATGTGTTTCGGTGGAGTGCATGGATGTGAGTCTGAGTGAACTCCGGGAGTTGGTGATGGACAGGGAGGCCTGGCGTGCTGCGATTCATGGGGTCGCAAAGAGTCGGACACGACTGAGCAACTGAACTGAACTGAACTGAACTGAGGTAGCAAAGGCCTTTCTGAAATATTTTTAGGAGAAAGGCTTGCAGGGTGAAAAAAAAAAAAAAGCAGACAACTTTTTACAGGAGTTTTACAGCAAATGGGAGCAGAAGTTTTTCAGGAACAGAGATGTGAGAATTAGACTTAAAAGGGAAACGAGATCAAGGTAAAGTTTTGTTACAAAGTTACAGTAATCAAGACAGTGTGAGACTGGCATAAGGATAGACACAGAAAATTAAATTGAATCTGCAGTCCCCAAATATGCTCTTATATTGACAATCAATTGATGCTCATCAAGAGAGTCAAAATAATCCAATGGGGAAGAAAAGTCTTTTCAACAAATGGTGCCAGAACAAGTGGACAGCGACAGGCAAAAGAAAGAAGCTGGTGATCTATCTCATACCATCCACGAAAATTAATTCAAAATGGATCATAAACCTAAATGAAAGCACTAAAACTACACAACTCCTAGAAGAAATCTCAGAGTAAACCTTCATGACTTTCAGTTAGGCAATGGCTTCTTACACATGACAACAGAAACAAGCAACGAAATAGAAAATAGACAAATCTCACATGAAAATTTAAAACTTCTGTGTGTCAAAGAACACTATCAAGAAAATGAAAAGAGGGACTTCCCTGGCTGTCCAGTGCTTAACACTCTAATTGCAAAGCAGGCAGTGTGAGTTCCATCCCCCATAAACAAACCTAGATGGCACATTAAAAAGCAGAGACATTACTTTGCCAACAAAAGTCCATATAATCAAAGCTATGGTTTTTCCAGTAGTCATGTATGAATGTGAGAATTGGACCATAAAGAAGGCTGAGTGTGGAATTGATGCGTTCAAACTGTGGTACTGGAGAAGACTCTTGAGAGTCCTTTGGGCTGCAAGAAACCAAATCAGCAAATCCTAAAGGAAATCAACCCTGAATATTCACTGATGATGAAGTTGAAGTTCCAATACTTTGGCCACCTGATATGAAGAGCCAACTCATTGGAAAAGATCCTGATGCTGGGAAATATTGAAGGCAGGAGGAGAAGGGGACAACAGAGGCCAAGACGGTTGGATGGCATCACCAACTTGATGAATGTAAGTTTGAGCAAACTATGGGAGATGGTGATGGACAGGGAAGCCTGGCATGCTGCAGTCTACGGGGTTGCAAAGAGCCAGACATGACTGAGCAAATGAACAACAACAAGCTCCATACCTGCTGCGCCTGTGAGCACCAGCTCCCGTGCACACACAGTGCTGCCAGGGCCCCGGCCATCCAAGCAGCGGCACCACTCCCACAGAAAGTCCTCCAGTGCAGCCTCGGGAGCAGAGACTATGGTCGACTCACATACAGAGGTGGGGAAAACCACAACTGTACTCCAGGGGCAGTGTGGCTAAGGAAGAGGATCAACAACATTTCCAGGAGCTGTATAAGCTGTGGATTGAACCCACATGATCAACTTGGCAAACTCTTTGTCTATCTCAGTCTCAGTTCAGTCGCTCAGTCATGTCCAGCTCAGCGACCCCATGGACTGCAGCACATCAGGCTTCCCTGTCCATCACCAACTCCCGGAGCTTGTTCAAACTCATGTCCATCGAATCTTTGATGCCATCCGACCATCTCATCCTCTGTCATCCCTTTCTCCTCCTGCCTTCAATCTTTCCCAGCATCAGGGTCTTTTCTAATGAGTCAGTCCTTTGTATCAGGTGGCCAAAGTACTGGAGCTTCAGCTTTAGCATCAGTCCTTCCAATGAATATTCAGCACTGATTTCCTTTAGGATGGACTGGTTTGATTGTCCTTGCAGTCCAAGGGACTCTCAAGAGTCTTCTCCAACACCACAGCTCAAAAGCATCAATTCTTTGGCGCTCAGCTTTCCTTATGGTCCAACTCTCACATCCATACATGACTAACAGAAAAACCATAGCTTTGACTAGATGGACCTTTGTTGGCAAAGTAATGTCTCTGTTTCCTAATATGCTGTTTAGGTTGATCATAGCTTTTCTCCCAAGAGGCAAGCGTCTTTGAATTTCATGGCTGTGGTCAGCATCTGCAGTGATTTTGGGGCCCAAGAAAATAAAGTCTCTCACTGTTTCCATTATTTCCCCATCTATTTGCCATGAAGTGATGGGACCAGATGCCATGATCTTCGTTTTCTGAATACTGAGATTTAAGCCCACTTTTTCGCTCTCCTGTTTCACTTTCATCAAGAAGCTCTTTAATTCCTCTTTGCTTTCTGCCATATGGGTGGTGTCATTTGCATATCTGAGGTTATTGATATTTCTCCCAGCAATCTTGATTTCAGCTTGTGCTTCATCCAGCCTGGCATTTCGCATGATGTACTCTGCATATAAGTTAAATGAGCAGGGTGACAATATACAGCCTTGATGTACTCCTTTCCCAATTTGGAACCAGTCTGAAGTTTTATGTCCGGTTCTAACTGCTTCTTGTCCTGCAACCAGATTTCTCAGGAGGCAGGTAAGGTGATCTGGTATTCCCACCTGTTGAAGAAATTTCCAGTTTGTTGTGATCCACACAGTCAAAGGCTTTGGCATAATCAATAAAGCAGAAGTAGATGTTTTTCTGTAACTCTCTTTCTTTTTCTACCTGTGCCTATGGAATACATAAAAGGACAATCAAAGTTCCCACAAAAGGAAACACCCTAGCTCTGGCCGCTGGGGTCTCTGGAGGCAAGAACACACAGGAGTAGGGCCAGATTAGAGTCTGAGCTGTGCTCACAGCACTCCAGAGACCAGCCCAGTAGTGGAAGGCATCGTAGGGAGGCAGAGGTGAGCTGCCCTTCATGGCAAGGGCAAGGAAACTGACAGCTGAGATCCGAGAAAAACATTTCTTATTCTTCTTATATTTTGATTTGTTCTGTAATTGGTTCTGGATTTTTTTCTTCTTTTTTTCCTCTGATGCTGTGGTTGTTGATTCATTATTAACTGTATTTAAGCTTTGGAGAACTTTTTTAAACCACATTTTTTATTTCCTTTATATTGTTCTAACTCTATTTTGGCTCTCTGCAGTCCTGTGGGGTTTTTTCTTTTTCCTTTTTTAATTTTTGTTTGTTTTTCTATGATACATAGAAAACCCTAAATATACTATCAGAAAATTACTAGAGATAATCAGTAAATTTATTAAAGTTGCATGATCAATATCAACAAAATCAACACACAGAAATCACTTGTATATAGAATATATAGAAATCACATTTCTATACTTTAACAAACAAAAATCATAAAGAGAAATTAAGGAATCAATCCCTTTTGCCATTGCAACCAAAAGAATAAAATACCTAGGAACAAACCTACCTAAGGAGACAAAAGAACTGTATACAGAAAACTGTAGGACACTGATGAAAGAAATCAAAGACGACACAAACAGATGCAGACAGATTCCATGTTCCTGGGTTGGAAGGATCGATACAGTGAAAGTGACTAGACTACAGATTCAATACAATCCCTATCAAATTACCAATGACATCTGTCACAGAACTAGAACAAAAAAATTTCACAAAAAAAATTCACAATTTATATGGAAAGACAAGAGACCCTTAATAACCAAAGCAATCTTGAGAAAGAAGAACGGAGCTGGAGGAATCAACCTTCCTGACTTCAGAATACACTACAAAGCTACAGTCATCAAGACAGTATGGTACAGGCACAAAAACAGAAATATACATCAATGCAACAACATAGAAAACCCTGAGATAAACCCACACACCAATGGACACCTTATCCTTGACAAAAGAGGCAAGAATATACAATGGAGAAAAGATAGTCTCTTCAATAAGTAGTGCTGGTAAAACTGGACAGCTACATGTAAAAGAAAGAAATTAAAACACTTCATAACACCATACAAAAAGATAAACTTGAAAATAAGTATAAAATCAGAAACTATAAAACTCTTAGAGGAAAGCATATGACATAAATCACAGCAAGATCCTCTATGAACCACCTCCAAGAGTAATGGGGGAAAAAAAAAAGTGGGACCTAATTAAACCTAAAAGTTTTTGCACAGCAAAGCAAACTATAAACAAGGTGAAAAGACAATCCTCAGAATGGGAGAAAATAATAGCAAGTGAAACAACTGACAAAAAATTAATCTCCAAAATATACAAGCAGCTCAGGCAGCTCAACAAACAACCCAATTAAACAGTGGACAGAAGATCTAAGCATACATTCCTCCAAAGAAGACATACAGATGGCTAATAAACACATGGAAAAATGTTCAAAACTGGCCAGGATTAGAGAAATGCAAATCAAAGCTACAATGAGGTATCACCTCACACTGCTCAGAATAGCCATAATCACAATAAATGCTGGAGGGGGTGTGGAGAAGAGAGAACTCTCTTGCACTGTTTGTGGGAATGTAAATTCAATGTAAAATGTTAAGTAAATGTAAACCACTATGGAGGACAGTATAGAGATTCTTAATAAACTAGAAATAAAACTACCATATAACCCAACAATTGCACTACTGGGCATATTCCCTGAGAAAACCATAACTGAAAAAGACACATTATACCAATGTTCATTGAAGCACTATTTACAAGAGCAAGGACATGGAAGCAACCAAAAGGTTCATAAACAGATGAATGAATAAAGAAGCTGTGGGACATATACACAATGGAATATTACTGAGCCATAAAAAAGGAACGCATTTGAGTCAGTTCTAATGAGGTGAATGAACCGATCTGCAGGGCAGCAATGGAGACGCAGACATAGAGAACAGACTTTCAAACACAGAGTCAGGGAAAGAGAGCGTGGGACAAATGGAGAGAGTAGCATGGAAACATATACACTACCATATGTAAAACAGATCGCCAGTGGGAATTTGCTGTATGACTCGGGGAGAGCAAACCAGTGCTCTGTGATAACACAGAGAGGTGAGATGGGGGGGGAGGTGGGAGGGAGGTTCCAAAGGGAGGGGACATATGTATACCTGTGACTGATTCATGATGATGTATGGCAAAAACCAACACAATACTGTAAAGCAATTATCCATCAATTAAACATAAAAAAAGTTTTAAAATTACAAAATACAAACAGCATTAGAAAGAGTAATAGTGGGGCAGTCCTAAGATGGCAGAGGAATAGGACAGGGAGACCACTTTCTCCCCCACAAATTCATCACAAGAACATTTAAACGCTTAGTAAATTCCACAAAACAACTTCTGAATGCCGGCAGAGGACATCAGGCACCCAGAAAAGCAGCCCACTGTCTTCGAAAGGAGGTAGGAAAAAATATAAAAGACAAAAAAAGAGACAAAATAGCTAGGGATGGAGCTCCATCCCGGGAAGGGAGTCTTAAAAAGAGAGAAGTTTCCAAACACTAGGAAACACTCTCACTGCCAAGTCTGCAGAGAGCCTTGGAAGCATAGAGGGCAACATAACAGGGAGGAAAAATAAATAAATAATTAAAACCCACAGATTACGAGCCCAACGGTAACTCCCCCAGCGGAGAAGCAGCGGAGGCGCCTGCGCCCGCCACTAGCAAGCGGGGGCTGGGCAGGGAGGCACAGGCTGCATTGCTTAGAGTAAGGACCGGGCCTGAATGCCGCAAGAGCAATCTGAGCGAACTAACTTGGGACAGCAAACCAGACTGTGGGATAGCTACCACGCGAAAAGCCCTAACCTAAGACACCGCCAGGCCTGCACACGGAACAAAGGACTGACTAGAGCTACATGAAAAGCCCTAACCTAAGACACCGCCAGGCCTGCACACAGAACAAAGGACTGAACAGAACTAGCCGGCTGCAGACCATCCCCCTCCGGTGACAGGCAGCCAGAGCCGGAAGGGGGGCGATCGCAGCCCCAGAGAGACATTATCTACCAAACTGCAAGCAAGCTTCTTTGCTAACTAAGACTTCTTGGGGTTCTGGACGGTCAACATCCACCCGAGAAGGCACGCCGGTTGTACACCCAGAAAACCAAGCAACAGGGATGGGGGAGGCGATAAGTCGCAGTGACCGTGCTCGCCAAACACCTCATCACCTGAGCTGCTCAAACCTGGGAAGGGCACAAAACGCAGGCCCAACCCAGTCTACACCTCTGAGGACTACCCGAGTGCCTGAATCTGAGCAGCTTAGACCTGGGAGGTGCATGCAGCCAAGGGCCGGCCTCGGACGGTTCCGGCGGAGCAACCTAGAGCCTGAGCTGTGCGGGCAGGGAGCGTGCACATGCCATGAGCGGGGGCAGGCCCAGTGTGGCTGAGACACTGCGAGCACACGCCAGTGTTATTTGTTTGAAGCGTTCCTCCCTCCTCACAGCCCGACTGAACAAGTGAGCCTAAAAAAGTGTCCACCACCGCCCCCTTGTGTCAGGTCGGAAATCAGACACTGAACAGACCAGCAAACAGAAGAAGCTAAAACCAAGGGAACCGCCTGGGAAGTGACAGGTGCAGTAGATTAAAACCCTGTAGTTAGTGCCGACTACATAGGAAGGGGCCTATAGATCTTGAGAAATATAAGCCAGACCAAAGAACTATCCGAAAATGAACTGATTCCACACTGCCCACAACAACACCAGAGAAAATCCTAGATATATTTTTACTATTTTTACGATCATTTTTTTAAATTTCTAAGTCCTCTATTACTCCTTTAATTTTCACTTTTATAACCTACTATTACGTTGCAAAAAAAAAAGACCCTATTTTTTTAAAGCAAACTTCATATATATTTTTTTTTTAATAATTTTTTGACTTTGTCTTTTTTTTTTTCTTCTTTTCTTTAATATTGTATTTTTGAAAATCCAACCTCTACTCTAGATTTTTAATCTTTGCTTTTTGGTATTTGTTATCAATTTTGTACCTTTAAGAACCCTATCTTCAGTACCCATTTTTACTTGGGAGTGAGATTACTGGTTTGACTGCTCTCTCCTTTTTCTCTACCAGGTCGCCTCTGTCTTCTCCCTCCCCCTTCTCTTCTCTACCCAACTCTGTGAATCACCAGTGTGTTCCAGACGGTGGAGAACACTTAGGGAACTGATTACTGACTGGATCTGTCTCGCTCCTTTTGATTCCCCCCTTTTATCTTCCTGGCCACCTGTCTCCTTCCTCCTTCTTCTCTTCTCTGTATAACTCTGTGAACATCTCTGAGCGGTCCAAACTGTGGAGTGCACATAAGGAAGTGATTACTGGCTAGCTTGCTCTCTCCCCTTTTGATTCCACCTCATCTCATTTGGGTCACCTCTCACTCCCTCTTCTCTTCTCCATGTAACTCTGTGAACCTCTCTGGGTGTCCCTCACTGTGGAGAAACTTTTCATCTTTAACCTAGATGTTTTATCAACAGTGCTGTATAGAAGGAGAAGTCTTCAGACTACTGTAAAAATAAGACTGAAAACCAGAAGCAGGAGGCTTAAGTCCAAATCCTGAGAACACCAGAGAACTCCTGACTCCAGGGAACATTAATCGACAGCAGCTCATCAAATGCCTCCATACCTACACTGAAACCAAGCACCACCCAAGGGCCAACAAGTTCCAGAGCAAGACATACCATGCAAATTCTCCAGCAACACAGGAACACAGCCCTGAGCTTCAATATACAGGCTGCCCAAAGTTACTCCAAAACCACTGACATCTCATAACTCATTACTGGACACTTCATTGCACTCCAGAGAGAAGAAATCCAGCTCCACCCACCAGAACACCGACACAAGCTTCCCTAACCAAGAAACCTTGACAAGCCACCCATACAACCCCACCCACAGAGAGGAAACGCCACAATAAAGAGAACTCCACAAACTGCCAGAATACAGAAAGGACACCCCAAACGCAGCAATATAAACAAGATGAAGAGACAGAGGAATACCCAGCAGATAAAGGAACAGGATAAATGCCCACCAAACCAAACAAAAGAGGAAGAGATAGGGAATCTACCTGATAAAGAATTCCAAACAATGATAGTGAAATTGATCCAAAATCTTGAAATTAAAATGGAATCACAGATAAATAGCCTGGAGACAAGGATTGAGAAGATGCAAGAAAGGTTTAACAAGGACCTAGAAGAAATCAAAAAGAGTCAATATATAATGAATAATGCAATAAATGAGATCAAAAACACTCTGGAGGCAACAAATAGTAGAATAACAGAGGCAGAAGATAGGATTAGTGAAGTAGAAGATAGAATGGTAGAAATAAATGAATCAGAGAGGAAAAAAGAAAAACGAATTAAAAGAAATGAGGACAATCTCAGAGACCTCCAGGACAATATTAAATGCCCCAACATTCGAATCATAGGGGTCCCAGAAGAAGAAGACAAAAAGACAGTAATCTGGGCTGTAGGTTATTTTCTTTCATCACTTTAAGTATGTCTTGCCATTCCCTCCTGGCCTGAAGAGTTTCTATTGTAAGACCAGCTGTTATCCTTATGGGAATCCCCTTGTGTGTTATTTGTTGTTTTTCCCTTGCTGCTTTTAATATTTGTTCTTTGTGTTTGATCTTTGTTAATTTGATTAATACATGTTTTGGGGTATTTCGCTTTGGGTTTATCGTGTTTGGGACTCTCTGTATTTCTTGGACTTGGGTGATTATTTCCTTCCCCATTTTAGGGAAGTTTTCAATGATTATCTCCTCAAGTATTTTCTTTCTTTTTGTCTTCTTCTACTGTACCCAGCAAGGATCTCATTCAAATATGAAGGAGAAATCAAAAGCTTTACAAACAACCAAAAGCTGAGAGAATTCAGCACCACCAAACCAGCTCTCCAACAAATGATAAAGGATCTTCTCTAGACAGGAAACACAAAAAGGGTGTATAAACTCGAACCCAAAACAATAAAGTAAATGGCAATAGGATCATACTTATCAATAATTACCTTAAACATAAATGGGTTGAATGCCCCAACCAAATAGTGAAAATGGATACAAAAACAATACAGAAACAAGACCCCTATATATGCTGTCTACAAGAGACCCACCTCAAAACAAGGGATACACACAGACTGAGAGTGAAGGGCTGGAAAAAGATATTCTATGCAAATAGAGACCAAACGAAAGCAGGAGTAGCAATACTCATATCAGATAAAATAGACTATAAAACAAAGGCTGTGAAAAGAGACAAAGAAGGACATTATATAATGATCAAAGGATCAATCCAAGAAGAAGATATAACAATTATAAATATATATGCACCCAACATAGGAGCACCACAATATGTAAGACAAATGCTAACAAGTATGAAAGGGAAAATTAACAATAATACAATAATAGTGGGACACTTTAGTACCCCACTCACACCTATGGATAGATCAACAGAAAATTAACAAGGCAACACAAACTTTAAATGATACAATAGACAAGTTAGACCTAATTCACATCTATAGGACATTTCACCCCAAAACAATGAATGCTCAACATCACTCATTACCAGAGAAATGCAAATCAAAACCACAATGAGGTACCATTTCACACCAGTCAGAATGGTTGCTATCCAAAAGTCTACAAGTAATAAGTGCTGGAGAGGGTGTGGAGAAAAGGGAACCCTCTTACACTGTTGGTGGGAATGCAAACTAGTACAGCCACTATGGAGAACAGTGTGGAGATTCCTTAAAAAACTGGAAATAGAACTGTCTTATGACCCAGCAATCCCACTGCTGGGCATACACACCAAGGAAACCAGAATTGAAAGAGACACGTGTACCCCAATGTTCATCGCAGCACTGTTTATAATAGCCAGGACATGGAAGCAACCTAGATGTCCATCAGCAGATGAATGGATAAGAAAGCTGTGGTACATATACACAATGGAGTATTACTCAGCCATTAAAAAGAATACATTTGAATCAGTTCTAATGAGGTGGATGAAACTGGAGCCTATTATACAGAGTGAAGTAAGCCAGAAAGAAAAACACCAATACAGTATACTAATACATATATATGGAATTTAGAAAGATGGTAATGATAACCCTGTATGTGAGACAGCAAAAGAGACACAGATGTATAGAACAGTCTTTTGGACTCTGTGGGAGAGGGAGAGGGTAGGATGATTTGGGAGAATGGCACTGAAACATGTATAATATCATATAAGAAACAAATCGCCAGTCCAGGTTTGATGCAGGATACAGGATGCTTGGGGCTGGTGCACTGGGATGACCCAGAGGGATGGTACGGGGCGGGATTTGGGAGGGGGGTTCAGGATGGGAAACACGTGTACACCCGTGGCGGATTCATGTTGATGTATGGCAAAACCAATACAATATTGTAAAGTAATTAGCCTCCAATTAAAATAAATAAATTTAAATTAAAAATAAATAAATAAGCCAGTAGCAGAACGAATAGACTAAAAAAAAAAAAAGAGTAATAGTGAACCAAGAAGGAAACTTAAGAAAATGGGGAAAAAAATAGAGAAATAAGAGGCAATAATTCAGGGATCAGTAGATGATACCCACAATAAGTCCTGGGATCCAATTATAATCTGATGACATAAGAGTCAAATGATGACACAAAATATTTTTGACAGAAAGGAGGAAGACTGTCTAGAAGTAGCAACTAGAAATCAAGACAACATATACCCAAATTTGATGCCAGTTGTCTGAGAATAGTGAGAGAAAAAGCAGCTGGTTTTTGAGAAGGTTACAGGGGAAGCAGTGTCCTCATAGAAAGGCCAGGGCAAAGGACAAAACATTCAGAGAAAAACATAAAGATACAGGGGATTTTGGTGAAGTTAGACTCTGACTTCCAGAGAGCACATGTAAAGTTTTAGGAATTAAGGAAACAGAAGGGTTCAGAATCAGTAATGTGCAAAAGCATCATGAGGATTAAAATCCAAGAGATGTAAAAGAGTCTAGGGCCTCCTGTAGAGAATGACATAAACGGGAATCAAGGACATAGTGAGATTGGTCCTGATAAACTTAGAGTAGTCAAGTGTGGAGAGCAGGGAGGGATAAGTGTTCTGGAGACTCCATCTAAATGGGGATGAAGAGATATGAAGTAATACAGTCTTAACCCTAAAGTGCCATCTTATTTCCAGTGTGGCACACAAAACCTAGGATGAACCTCAATGATTTTCCCCTCCTCGTGTTCATGTCTTAATGTAATACCCTCTCCTTGAGTGTATGTATGACCTGTGATATGCTTCTAATCAACAAAATATGGTAACAATGACAGGGTATCATTCCCTTGATTACATTATACAACAGAGATACTCTATTTTAGTACAACAGTGTGAGAAACTCTGCAGACTCTCTGAAATGAGTGGCCATAATGGGGAAACCCCTGTGGCAAGAAACCATGCAGCCTCTAGGAACTGTGGACAGTATCAATAGCCTGAGGCTGGTCTCCAGCTGACAGCCAGCCAACAGCTAGGGCCCCTAGTCATATAACCACAAGGATATTAATTCTGCCAACAACCTGAATGAGCATGGAAACGATCTTTCCTGTCAAGCCTTTGGATGAGAATGGAGCCTAGACAACACCTTGATCACAACCATGTGAAACGCTGAACAAATGACCCAGTTAAGCTGTGTCCAAACTCCTGACCTATAGACATGATAAAATAATAAATGTGTGCTTTTTCAAGCTGCTAAGTCTGTAGTAATTTGTTACATAACAGTAGAAAATGAATATATCTACTATGAGAGATTCATCTTGACCCATTAAAGGAGGTGAGCATAGTCTAGGGGAGCCAGGCTTATGAGCACACAGTATCTCTTTACTCCATTCAATAACCAGTATTAGGTCTAAGGGAGATAGTCTCAATGGGTTGTGAGTTAGAAAGTAGATGACTTTAGCTGGAGCAAACAGCACATTAGAAGATAAGATTTAAAAGACGGTCAAGGGGAGAAGTCTGATGAGACCTTCTACTTTCTGCTCAATTTTTCTACAAACCTAAAACTGCTCTAAAAGATAAAGTAATAAAAAAATTTTTTTTTTTAAAAAGATACTGTGCTTAGTCACTCAGTGGTTTCCAACTCTTTGAGATCCCATGGACTGCAGACCACCAGGCTCCTCTGTCCATGGGAATTCTCCAGGCAAGAATACTGGAGTGGGTTGCCACGCCCTCCTCTTCTTCACAACCCAGGGATCAAACCCAGATCTCCCACATTGCAGGCGGTTTCTTTACCGTCTGAGCCACCAGGGAAGCCCAAGAATACTGGAGTTGGTAGCCTATCCCTTCTCCAGGGTATCTTCCCGACCTAAGAATTGAACCAGGGTCTCCTGCATTGCAAGCAGATTCTTTACCAGCTGAGCTACCAGGGAAGCAAAAAATGTACTTGGCATTCGTTATTCTTAACCCCATGAACTGTAGCCTGCCAGGCTCCTCTGTCCATGTAATCCTCTAGGGAAGAATACTGGAGTGGGTAGCCTTTTCCCTTCTCCAGGGGATCTTTCCAACCCAGGGATCAAACCTGGGTCTCCCATATGACACATTTCTAAGGAGTGAAGACCTAATCTGAACTTGGCCTTAAAAAAATAATTCTAGTCACAGCCAAAAAAAAAAGATTTGAAGAAGAGAAACTAGAGACAGTAAGTAGATAGGCCATTGTATTATCTCACATGAGTACCTGAATTAGGACAGTTTAGTAGGAACGAAAAGGACGGACACATAATCTCTCCTGGAGGTATAAATGACAGGATGTGGCTACTGATTAGATGTAGGATAAGAAGCTGTTTGAGACAAAGACGACTCTGGTGCTTCCAGCCGATGACACTAGAAGGCAATAGGTAACATTAAATGAGACTAGAAACAAAGAAGGTTCCGGAAGGGACAGATTATGAGCTCCAAGAAAGACAAGAAGCAAAGGAGAAAGAAAAAAAAAAATTTACAGAAATGTATGCCAAAAGAAAATGAAAAGTTATTACATACAGAAATTGCTTTTGCAGTATTAAAAATAGGTAAAATACTATGTACTAACCAGTCAGTTCCTGGAGCTAAAATTTTAATCCATTATCAGAAGAAAAGTTGACATTAGAAATTATTTAACTCAAATCTTCCTCTCTAGTTCCACTGTTACACATTTGGGGGAAAAAAATGCACAAACAGATAGCTAAAGGGAAGTTGTGTATAGAGCAGGGAGCTCAGCCTGCTGCTCTGCGACAAGCAAGAGCGGTGGGATCTGGTGGGAGGTGGAAGGGAGGTTCTAGGCGCAAGAAGGAGGGGACATGTGGATATTTATGGCCGAGTCATGTAGACATATGGCAGAAACCAACACAACATCGTAAAGCAATTATCATTCAATTAAAAATAAAATTTTTTAAAAATGCCCAAAGAGGTTAGATGGCTTCCTAAAGGTAGCAACTAATTAGTGGCAGGGACTGGATTAGAATCCAGGTCTTATGATTCTCAGTCTACTCCATGTCCTGAACTGACTTAGAGGCAGTTCCTACATACATAAATCAATTACCTATGCCCCTTACAGTCAGAAATGACCACCTAAGCATGCTAGTACCTGGAATTTTCTTCTCTTGGTTCTTCTGCAGATCTTGCTGCTTTATGTGACAGAAATCATAAATACCAACAACTAGCAGAACAAGAAAGAAACAAAAGAGCCTATTCCTGAAGGAAAACAGCATGACAGTCAACAAGGCCGTGAGAAGCGTCACTGAGGATTTTACCAACAGTACCACACTTCCTCCATACACACAGATAGGGCTGTCTCCGTATCCCTATGCTTCAATACTTGCCAGAAAAAGTCCGGTCTGAAGCCATGAATGCCATCACCAGTGGCTGAAGCTAGTTGAGAATCAAGTTGCAACAGGCATTTTAAACTGTTGCCTAACTTAAAAGGAAAACATTCCCCCTAAATATGTAACAATTCTCAAGGATGAACTAATTCTTCTAGTAATTTATATATTAAGTTTTAGAGGGTAAGCCAGGGAACCCATCATGCTCAACATAATACCAGAGGTAAACTGCATTTTGAGTTCAAACAAAAAAAATTATTTCATAACCAAAGACTACCCTCCACTTCATAGCACATCTCAATTCAGACTACCACATTTACAGTATCCTGCCAACCCTCAGTCTAAAAACTACATGGTATTTTATGAGGACCCCTTTCTCTGAATTTATACTATAGCATGAATTAATATATAAATTATTAAAATTATTTAAATATTTGTTACTTTCCTTAAAATTTCCACTCAAACAGAAACTTAAATATAAAAGGAAACCTAAAAAGAAAAATGAGAAAGAAAGGAACTTTCTAAAGTCTTAACAAAGCTATACACTAATTCTGCTAAAGGATCTTCCTACTAGAATTCAAGTAGTTCACCACACCCTTATGCAACAATCTAGAAGACTGTTTCACTTTCACAAATATTTTTCTATAACAAATATGGATAACAATAATCCACTAAAATAGTATTTGGAGTTCTAAAATATCATAACCAATTATCCAAGTCCACCTGCTATGTCTTAGAAAATAGTCACAGCTGCAGAAAAGGAGGGGAAACAAATTTCTAAAATCATACATTATGAAACAAAAGAACTCTGAAATTTTAAATTATTTTACCTGTGTTTTCCACAATGTAAAAAGTTCAGTGCAAAAATGCATCAGTGCTCTTACATCAATAATTTTCCTGGTTCTGACACTGTATCATTGCTCATCAAATCTAAGAGAAGTTTCATTGTAAGCTGGCTGTTCATTATTGCCTAGCTATTCTTTCAGAAAATTTTTCCTTGACTGTAAAGTCTCAAACATTTAAAACCATAATTTACATTTTTTTTTCTTGGATATATCTTCTTTGTGTAATTTTTTAAAATCCCAATTAGGTGAGAAAATTTCCATGACCAAGACTATACCTATTTCTTAGGCTGCTGCTGCTGCTAAGTCGCTTCAGTTGTGTCCGACTCAGTGCGACCCCATAGATGGCAGCCCACCAGGCTCCCCTGTCCCTGGGATTCTCCAGGCAAGAACACTGGAGTGGGTTGCCATTTCCTTTTCCAATGCATGAAAGTGAAAAGTGAAAGTCAAGTCACTCAGTCATGTCCGACTCTTCGCAACCCCATGGACTGCAGCCTACCAGGCTCCTCCACCCATGGGATTTTCCAGGCAAGAGTACTGGAGTGGGGTGCCATTGCCTTCTTAGGCATCTGCCTCTAAATACAGCAGTAGCAAAATGGAAAAGGCAAAAGCTTTATAAAAAAAAAAAAAAAAAGGTGAGTTACATAAACCAGTTCTGCCACTTATTAGCTAGATGACTTGTGTTTCAGTTTCTTTATCAGTGAAAGGAAACAGAAAATATCCATGTTCAATGTTGTCGTAAGAATTCGATAATACAGGTAAAAGCACAGGGCACAAAGTAGACAACTTGTTGAAGAACACTACTATTAACATTACCACAAAGAATAATCTAAAACTACTACTGTAAAAAGGTTAAACATATTTATTGCTAGTAAAACCTTCCCAAAAAGTATATAAAAATCTCTCTTTATTCATCACCAACAAACTTTAACAGTCATTCAAATCTCTACCCTCCAGAAATCATGTTAGAAGAATTACATATAATGGAATAAAATATACCAGGCTCTTTTTCTTCCTTTCAACTCCTACCAAGTTGCAATCTCGTACTTTTTCACAGTTTTCTATAAGGTTGTGCCATATAACATTGCTATCTTTACATGTCAACACTGGTCAACTTACTGGTCATTTCACAGGGTTCAATATGAAACTGACATGCTCAATGAAAACTTAATGATCTCAGCCTGGGTTGCAGTTGCTACACAAAAACAGAGGCTGTTAAAATAAATGAGGACTTTGAAATAAAGTGAAATTTAAAAGTTCACCCTTATTTTAGGGCTTTTATCTTGCACAAACTTCTTCCTAAAACTAAAAAGTTAATAAACCATGAAGATATTTCCAAGCAAAACCCTATATGATCTTCCAGAATTATTTTCTAGATTATGAAAAATATGATCTTCAGGAAGAGATGATCAATTAAGGATCCTTATGCTGACATGTAAATGCAAGCACAGAACTGAAGAACTTCAATATCTTTAATATCAGGATGACTAAAATTTCAGGAGCTAACAATGTTTAAAACTAAGGGCCTCAAGAATGTGATATTTAAGCTAAAGGCTCAAACACAGGAGACAAAATTATTTGCCAGAGAATTTTTGAGAGAGAATTCTCAACCTATCTTCAGTAGTCCTCAAAACTGGCTCACAGTAAAATTATCTAAAGGATGAAAGGAAAAACAAAAAGCTGCCTTATGAGGGATTAGGGCCCTAACAGACACTGTAATAAAGTTGCCCAGCTGCTTCTAACATGCATTCAAGGTAGAGAACCCTGTCCTGAGGGATTTGTCCATACTCCTTCATTTTATAAACCAAGACTTCATTTTGAGAAGATTATGTCTCTAGGCCGGATAAAGTTCAGAGATTCTAGTTGACCAGAGGAGAAGGCTAGTCTTATTCAGAATCACCTAATTCAGATGACAATCATACAAATATTAATGGTACAGTTCTGTACAAACATCTCTGTAAGAAAACATCACCCTGTATTACCATGAAAACAACATGGATAGCAAAAAATCTCCCCTGTTTAAAAAACTGTAGCAATATTAACATATTAGAGGGGTTATTAGCAATTTGTAGAACCATCATGGTATTTTCAATTACTTGGAATATTCCTTTTTTTAAAAAAAAAAGAACTTGCTAAATTCTAAATAAAACACTAACAGCTTGTTTTATATAAATTTATTAACTTAAAAGAAACCATAACTGAGATATAAATCCCATTTAATTTCCATTTTAATATTTAAAAGTAGTCCAATTAAAAATAGTCTTACTGTTCTGGAATCTGAGAATGGATTGTATTCATCAAGTCCTGGTGGGACATTTCTTGTCACTTGTGTAACTGATGGGTCCTGGAATAAAATTCAAAGGAGGAAAAAAAGGTTACTTATCCTTTAAGATACATTTATATTTACAAAGCATTTGTTTTATCTGTATGTTTGGTCACCCAGCTAAGCTAACAGAGGAAAATAAAGAAGATTATCAGATTTACTCAGTCCCATTTCCACAAAGTTGAAATTTAAACCCACAGCCCTCACACCCTCAAAGAAAAAGAAATGAAAACTAGGTTAGATGCAAATCAACTACTATTATTTAAAGAACAAAAATAGACCACCTCTTAACAGTTGTGTGGAACCAATTGCATCTTAGCAAATCTTGAGTAAATCCATCCCTTCCTTTGGGCTCCACAAAGAGTTCATGTCCCCCTTTTTTTCTTGAAAATAATGTCTTCAGTTTTCCCTACTGCAGATTTAAGTACCACAGTACAAATCAATGTCACATACAGGCAACACCTAGAGTACTCAAGATTAAGCCCCTCTTACTCGTTTTATTCTACAAAGTGTTTCTCTATGACTGTAGTTTATACTGTTCCACATGATCCTAGACTGTCTCCCTTTTCCAAGTATTATCACCACACTATCCCAACTTTTCAAATCTTCATATTAGGCTTTCATATAAATAACTGAATCACAAAATCCTAGTTACTCTATTTCTCTTGATTGTGAAATGTAAGATACTAATATAATGAACATCTCAACAAAACTGACTACATAATTAACATGAAAGGCAAATGCAAACCATAATGTACAGCCTCATCAGCCTTTACATCACGTTAGTTAAACTTTCACATTCATCAGAATCAAATAAAACACACACTGCTGCACCCTACTCCCAGAGTTTCTGGTTCAATATGTCTGGGGTGGGACCTGAGAATCTGCAGTTCTAACAAGTTCCCAGGTGACGCTGCTGGTGGGGACCACCGCTCCCTTGTCTACACTGTTCCTTCTCTAATCCATCTTCCTCAACAAAGCCAAAATTACCTTTCAAAAATGTAAAGCTGATCTTCTCATTCCCCTCCTCCAACCCCTCTGCTCTGCCCCTTATCCATTTCAGATTTTTAGAAACTCTCAACTATAAAATACAGCTTCCTCAAAATGCGACACAAGGCTTCTGACTATCTGAACTAGCCCCTGCCTACCTTCCAGCTTTATCAACTCTTACAACCATTCTCACCTTGCCAATCCTTTTCCCTTAACCAAACAAAACAAGCTACTGCATAAAAAGCCTCACACTTGGCAATAAGCAAGTGGTAAAGACAAATTAAAAGTACAGCACAAATGAAAAATAAAGGCTTTAGGTTTGCTCAACAATAAAATGGGAAGGAGGAAATGAAATCCCTCTACTTCTCAGGGTTTCCCTCCCAAGTTTATTAAAAAATGACTAGAAAGATTATCAAGAGTGGATGTATGCTTCGGGGGGTGGAATTAAGAAAAAAAGAAACATGAATATTTTGATACAATTTTTGATCAAGTTGACATTGCTGTGCTTAAAATTTGGAAGTGGGTTCAGGGTCAAGAAGTGGAGACCTAGTGAATCTGGATGTCCAGCTGCAGTCATGAGGCCCAGCCCACACCATCCACCACAAAACCAGGTGACCTGAGTCCTCAGACACCATGTGCTTCCTTGGCATTGCTTCCTCACACAGGAATACTCTTCCAGGCACAGTCAGCCTGGCAATCTCCTCCTCTTCCTTAAAGACTCAACCCGAAGACTACCTCATATGCTAACCAGTAATCTTCCTGATACCTGCCTGATAACCCAGTCACTCTGTCACAATCTCAATGTTCCCACATAACTTGGTATTTACCTCCATTAGCATTTATTTCACTGAACCATGATGAGCTTCATGCAAGTCTTTTTTCCCCAAATTAGACTGTGACATGTTCGAATACAAGAAATCAGTAAACAGGTCTTTATGATGCTGTGAAAGTGCTACACTCAATATGCCAGCAAATTTGGAAAACTCAGCAGTGGCCACAGGACTGGAAAAGGTCAGTTTTCATTCCAATCCCCAAGAAAGGCAATGCCAAAGAATGCTCAAACTACCGCACAATTGCACTCATCTCATATGCTAGTAAAGTAATGCTCAAAATTCTCCAAGCCAGGCTTCAGCAATATGTGAACCATAAACTTCCAGATGTTCAAGCTGGTTTTAGAAAAGGCAGAGGAACCAGAGATCAAATTGCCAACATCCGCTGGATCATCAAAAAAGCAAGAGAGTTCCAGAAAAACATCTATTTCTGCTTTATTGACTATGCCAAAGCCTTTGACTGTGTGGATCACAGGAAACTGTGGAAAATTCTGAAAGAGTTGGGAATACCAGACTACCTGACCTGCTTCTTGAGAAACCTGTATGCAGGTCAGGCAGCAACAGTTAGAACTGGACATGGAACAACAGACTGGTTCCAAATAGGAAAAGGAGTACGTCAAGGCTGTATATTGTCACCCTGCTTATTTAACTTATATGCCGAGTACATCATGAGAAACGTTGGGCTGGATGAAGCACAAGCTGGAATCAAGACTGCCGGGAGAAGTATCAATAACCTCAGATATGCAGATGACACCACCCTTATGGCAGAAAGTGAAGAGGAACTAAAGAGCCTCTTGAAAGTAAAAGAGGAGAGTGAAAAAGTTGGCTTAAAGCTCAACATTCAGAAAACTAAGATCATGGCATCCAGTCCCATCACTTCATGGCAAATAGATGGGTTAACAGTGGAAACAGTGGCTGACTTTATTTTGGGGGGCTCCAAAATCACTGCAGATGGAGACTGCAGCCATGAAATTAAAAGACACTTACTCCTTGGAAGGAAAGTTATGACCAACCTAGACAGCATGTTCTTCAGTATTAAAAAGCAGAGACATTACTTTGCCAACAAAGGTCTGTCTAGTCAAGGCTATAGTTTTTTCAGTAGTCATGTATGGATGTGAGAGTTGGAGTATAAAGAAAGCTGAGTGCCAAAGAATTGATGCTTTTGAACTGTGGTGCTGGAGAAGACTCTTGAGAGTCCCTTGGACTGCAAGGAGATCCAACCAGTCCGTCCTAAAGGAGATCAGTCCTGGGTGTTCATTGGAAGGACTGATGCTGAAGCTGAAACTCCAATACGTTGGCCACCTGATGTGAAGAATCAACTCACTGGAAAAAGACCCTGATGCTGGGAAAGACTGAAGACGGGAGGAAAAGGGGACAACAGAGGATGAGATGGTTGAATGGCATCACCGACGTGATGGAGATGAGTTTGAGTAGGCTCCGGGAGTTGGTGATGGACAGGGAAGCCTGGTGCAGAGAGTCAGACACAACTGAGTGACTGAACTGACTGGGGGAGTGCACCTTCACTGAATTTCAACTGATTTCCTCCATCACGCTTCACGTTGGACCTTCTCAATCACTGCCACATATAACCTCACAGGAAGATTAAAACCTGGCAAGAAAATACTTTCACCTTCAGCTAGTCATAGGGACATTAATTCAGTAACAGTTTCTTTGGGACCTCCCTGGTGGTAAGGCTCCACACTTTCACTACAGGGGGTACAGGTTCAATCCCTGGTTGTGGACATAAGATCCCACATGCCACACGGTGCGGCCAAAAATAATGGTAATAGTTTCTTCAATAAACATTTCTTGTGAATAATCAACCTCAGTGTCTTCTTGGTATATATACCATCCTCAAGCTAAATAATAGTCTAAAAACACAAAAGACTCCATGGATGATTGTGTATAACATACATTATGTATGTACTTACTATATCTGCTAACACTTAATAAGTTCGGGTTTCCTGATTAACACTCAAAAGTTTCTGTATCTTACGTACTTGTTCAAAAGCAGAAAGAGGACTCATCTAGGATTTGGAAACTCAGTTCACTGGAAATAAACTGAATGCAGTTTGCCTCTGCATACTTAAGCAAGTCACCTAAACTCGCGTCTCATACATAAAATAGGAGAAATATGATATATGATCGCCCTGGTCAGTTGAAGCTCTGAAATGTTATGCTAGACTTTAAGTCTTCACTGTTTGGAAAGTTAACTGCCTGTATTTAACTCTTCCCACCCTACTAGTGAAAAGATGTAAGCACTGAACAAGGCATTTCACATTTCAATGTGACTCAGTTTTCTCATCAGTAAGATGTATCACATAGTTCATGAACTACTGCGTGTAATATGACTGATACAGTTCCTGCACATGGACAACCCTTGAGTGACAGCTTAGGCTGTTATCATTATTACCAATAAGAAAAGAAGAGTCAAATAAAAAAGCGCTCCATCTTTTATTAACTGTGGTATCAAGAAAGTAAGTAAAGAGCATCCTACGTAATGAATAGGCCAAAAACCGTCCACAGCCACCTTCTGAGGAAAGCAGTAACTGGAGTCCTCCACCCAGTCACTGTGCCACGTGCCCCCAGTAGCTTAGCGGCATGCCAAAGGACGAAGAACTGGCCTCTGTGCCAACGGCAGCCACTTTTAGAACCAGACATGAGGGAGCCCGGCAGACCCCTACAGAAGTGATTCTGCCTGGATACTAACTAATCAATTCAATGAGGGCTTGTCTGTTGAGGCACCTGAATGAGACATAAAGACGGTATCAGCAGGAGAAGCTGACACTAGTCACAGTATAACGACAGACAGAAGCAAAGTCATAAGAAGGTGACCAGAAAAGGGGGCGTCAGGTTCAGCACCCAAGGGGAATGGCATTTACTAGAGTTGCCAATAAGTCACTAAAGCAAAAATGTGGCAACAGAATTGCTGTTCTTCTAGCTGATGAGGAATGACTGGTGTTAGAGAAGTTTTCACACATTCCTACAGACTCCCAGGAAGACCAGAGGAAGAAGAGAAAAGGAAGATACCTCAGAGGAGCAGAAGAGACAAAGAGGTCTGGCAGAGATCAGCCCCCTAACTTCACTCAAATCCGTGAAGCTCAATTCTTGTATGTCTTTTAACTACTGATTTCGTGTGAAAAGGGTTTCCACGGGTTGGCAGGAGGGAGGTCAAGGGCAGGGACTGTGGATCGAGGAGACACCATGTGAGCTCCCAGAAACTATCTCATCCCAACAGCAGACACTGACTGTGTTGGGCCTCCTTCCCTCAGAATCCAAACAAAACTCCTCCATCACCTGAGGTAACCTGAGCATGTCTCCATGCCTTAAAACCAGCACAGGTGGGACCAATGCTCTTGGCCATTTTGAGTTCTATTAAAACTTTACATAAAAACAGTTTACTTTCATTAAGATTTTATATTTAAATAAAATCTTCTGAGTGACAAAGCTTTTAATAAGTATTACCATTTACTGATGCCAAGTATACATTCTGGTCTCAAACATACTTATTGATCCAAACTGCTGCTAAATCACTTTTTTTTCATTGAAGTTGATTTACAATGTTGTGTCAACTTCTGTAGAGCAAAGTGATCTAGTTACACACACACATACGTATATTCTTTTCCACCATGGTTTAGCATAGGATTTAGTTTCCAGTGCTATACAGTAAAACCTTGTTGTTTATCCATTCCACATTTAATAGAAAAGACCCTGATGCTGGAAAAGACTGGAGGCAAAAGAGAAGGGGGTGGCAGAGGATGAGATGGTTAGCTAGCATCACCGACTCAACAGACATGAATCTGAGCAAACTCGAGCAGATACTGAAGGACAGGGGAGTCTGGCTGTGCTGCAATCCACAGAGTCATAAAGAGCTGGACACAACTTAGCGAGTGAACAACAAATGTAACAGCTTACATCTGCTAACCCCAATCTCCCACTCCATCCCTCTCCCAACCTCCACCCCCTTGGCAACCACAAGTCAGCTCTCTATCACATCTTAATTTAATTCTAATTTCACCTTTTCTCTCCCTTCTAAGGAGATGGAGGAGAATACAACTCTAGTCTTGAATTTATCCTTTGATTTTCTTAGTGACAGATATTTCCCACAGTTGTAAAGTTTAAGGCAACTTGACAAAACCTATGCAAAAAAAAAAAAATCTCTTTATATACAAGTTTCATCTCTTCCCATCTTTTCTCTGGATTACCCTATCAGTTATCCTTTTCTCTCATATGTTCATCTTCTTCTTCTCAACAGGTCACCTCACATCTACACTTGAAGTCTCAATCATCTTTAAAATGCACACAAGCAAAGAAAAACAAAACCATTCCTTCAATCACTCTCAAGCTACTACTATAAGCCCCCTTGTTTCTACGCACTTCTCATCTCCCACCCACACACCCTCCCATCAGGGGCTGTAAACTGCAATAGCCTTCCCACTATCTCTCCGCCTTGTCACACCTTCGCCAATCTATTCTTCACAGTGAACCAAGAGGAGCTTCTCAAAATACAAACTTGCTCATGTCACACCTACAGACTTGATGAATGTGAAGAGAACAAATGTATACTAAATTTGGTTTACTCTCTCAATCATCTAAGAGCATATTTTAGGCCTATGAAAACTTACAAGTCTTTGGGAATGAAAAATGGATAACTGGTGAAATCATTTATGGGATAGAGATTGCGAATACGGGTAAAGTTTCACCATCCACATAAGTGAGTGCTACAGCATACAGACAAGCTTTACACCAGCGATAACGCCGGACGTCCTTCCATCACACACAGCTGAAGCCCACTACTGTTGAAATAGTATACTTTATTTACCTAGACCTATGTCATGTAATGTACTGGCCACTAGCCACATGTATCTCTTGAAATGTATCTGGACCAAACTGAAATGTGCTCAAAGTATAAAACACGTGATATTTCTGATTTTGAAGCACAAAACAATGTAAAGTATCATTAACAATTGTTAGGTCGATTATATGTTGAAAGAGATTTTGTACATATGAAGTTGAATAAAATGTATTACTAAAACTAATTCCACCTGATTTCTTCTCATATACCTTCTACAAAATTTTAAATTACATGTGGCACAAATAATATTCCAACTGAACAGTGCTGATCTAGTCATTATAATTCATTCAAAAATGGCTAAATTTTCACTTTCATTCATTTGGGAAAATTCAATTATGTCACAAAAAGGAAAGCAATAAACTCAGATTTAAAACTAAATTTCCTTGAAGTTTTTTGAAATTATAAAAAATGGTAAGAGACCATATCAGAAGTTTCTCAAGCCAATGTTTTTATACAACACAGCAGCAGACGTCCAACATGCTTTTTCACTGTCCTCACACTTCATGAGCTACCAGAAGACAATAATTTGAATATATTTAATAATTTTGAAGAAATTAATATTTACAATTCTATCAAGGAAACCTATGGGAAACTGAAGAAGGCTAAAGCAAAGAGAGACTGAAGGAGAGAAAAAGAATTCATCTGGTTTAGCACAGGACTAAGAGTCAGACTCTATCAGATCTAGGCCCTTAAATCTATTTCTCACTTCCACTGTATAATCATAAGGGATTTGATTTAGGTCATACCTGAATGGTCTAGTGGTTTTCCCTACTTTCTTCAATTTAACTCTGAATTTGGTAATAAGGAGTTCATGATCTGAGCCACAGTCAGCTCCTGGTCTTGTTTTTGTTGACTGTATAGAGCTCCTACATCTTTGGCTGCAAGGAACATTATCAATCTGATTTCGGTGTTGACCACCTGGTGATGTACATGTGTAGATTCTTCTCTTGTGTTGTTGGAAGAGGGTGTTTGCTATGACCAGTGCATTTTCTTGGCAAAACTCTATTAGTCTTTGCCCTGCTTCATTCCATATTCCAAGGCCAAATTTGCCTGTTACTCCAGGTGTTTCTTGACTTCCTACTTTTGCATTCCAGTCCCCTATAATGAAAAGGACATCTTTTTTGGGTGTTAGATCTAAAAGGTCTTGTAGGTCTTCATAGAACTGTTCAACTTCAGATCTTCAGCGTTACTGGTTGGGGCATAGACTTGGATTACTGTGATATTGAATGGTTTGCCTTGGAAACGAACAGAGATCATTCTGTCGTTTTTGAGACTGCATCCAAGTACTGCATTTCGGACTCTCTTGTTGACCATGATGGCTACTCCATTTCTTCTGAGGGATTCCTGCCCACAGTAGTAGATATAATGGTCACCTGAGTGAAATTCACCCATTCCAGTCCATTTCAGTTCGCTGATCCCTAGAATGTCGACATTCACTCTTGCCATCTCTTGTTTGACCACTTCCAATTTGCCTTGATTCATGGACCTGACATTCCAGGTTCCTATGCAATATTGCCCTTTACAGCATCGGACCTTGCTTCTATCACCAGTCACATCCACAGCTGGGTATTCTTTTTGCTTTGGCTCCATCCCTTCATTCTTTCTGGAGTTATTTCTCTAATGATCTCCAGTAGCATATTGGGCACCTACTGACCTGGGGAGTTTCTCTTTCAGTGTCTTATCATTTTGCCTTTTCATACTGTTCATGGGGTTCTCAAGGCAATAATACTGAAGTGGTTTGCCATTCCCTGCTCCAGTGGACCACATTCTGGCAGAGATGGGAATACCAGACCACTTGACCTGCCTCTTAAGAAATCAGTATGCAGGTCAGGAAGCAACAGTTAGACCTGGACATGGAAAAACAGACTGGTTCCAAATAGGAAAAGGAGTACGTCAAGGCTGTATATTGTCACCGTGCTTCTTTAACTTATATGCAGAGTACATCACGAGAAATGCTGGACTGGAAGAAACGCAAGCTGGAATCAAGATTGCCGGGAGAAATATCAATAACCTCAGATATGCAAATGACACCACCCTTATGGCAGAAAGTGAAGAGGAACTACAAAGCCTCTTGATGAAAGTGAAAGTGGAGAGTGAAAAAGTTGGCTGATAGCTCAACATTCAGAAAACGAAGATCATGGCATCTGGTCCCATCACTTCATGGCATAGAGATGTGGAAACAGTGTCAGACTTTATTTTTGGGGGCTCCAAAATCACTGCAGATGGTGACTGTAGCCATGAAACTAAAAGATGCTTACTCCTTGGAAGGAAAGTTATGACCAACCTAGACAGCATATTCAAAAGCAGACATTATTTTGCCAACAAAGGTCTGTCTAGACAAGGCTATGGTTTTTCCAGTGGTCCTGTATGGATGTGAGAGTTGGACTGTGAAGAAGGCTGAGCACCGAAGAATTGATGCTTTTGAACTGTGGTTTTGGAGAAGACTCTTGAGAGTCCCTTGGACTGCAAGGAGATCCAATCAGTCCATTCTGAAGGAGATCAGCCCTGGGATTTCTTTGGAAGGAATGATGCTAACGCTGAAACTCCAGTACTTTGGCCACCTCATGCGAAGAGTTGACTCATTGGAAAAGACTCTGAAGCTGGGAGGGATTGGGGGCAGGAGGAGAAGGGGACGACAGGATGAGATGGCTGGATGGCATCACTTACTCCATGGACATGAGTCTGAGTGAACTCCAGGAGTTGATGATGGACAGGGAGGCCTGGCGTGCTGCAATTCATGGGGTCACAAGGAGTTGGACATGACTGAGCGACTGAACTGAACTGAAGAGTCTGACATAGCTTTGACTAGATGGACCTTTGTTGGCAAAGTAATGTCAAATATGCTCTCTAGGTTGGTCTAGGTTCCTTTTCTTCCAAGGAACAGTTGTCTTTTAATTTCATGGCTTCAGTCAACCATCTGAAGTGTTTTTGGACCCGGGGAAAATAAAGTCTTATCACTGTTTTCATTGTTTCCCCTTCTATTTGCCATGAAGTGATGGGACTGGATGCCATGATCTTAGTTTTTTGAATGCTGAGTTTTAAGCCAACTTTTTCACTCTCCTCTTTCACTTTCTTTTTTTTTTTTTCTCTTTCATAATCATTGTTTTTTTTTTTTAATGGGAAAATAATCTTATTTTTTTGGGGTGTTTTTTTTTTTAATTTTATTTTATTTTTAAACTTTACATAATTGTATTAGTTTTGCCAAATATCAAAATGAATCCGCCACAGGTATATATGTGTTCCCCATCCTGAACCCTCCTCCCTCCTCCCTCCCCATTCCATCCCTCTGGGTCGTCCCAGTGCACTAGCCCCAAGCATCCAGTATAGTGCATTGAACCTGGACTGGCAACTCGTTTCAGACATGATATTTTACATGTTTCAATGCCATTCTCCTAAATCTTCCCACCCTCTCCCTCTCCCACAGAGTCCATAAGACTGTTCTATACATCAGTGTCTCTTTTGCTGTCTCGTACACAGGGTTATTGTTACCATCTTTCTAAATTCCATATATATGTATTAGTATACTGTATTGGTGTTTTTCTTTCTGGCTTACTTCACTCTGTATAATAGGCTCCAGTTTCATCCACCTCATTACAACTGATTCAAATGTATTCTTTTTAATGGCTGAGTAATACTCCATTGTGTATATGTACCACAGCTTTCTTATCCATTCATCTGCTGATGGACATCTAGGTTGCTTCCAAGTCCAGGCTATTATAAACAGTGCTGCGATGAACACTGGGGTACATGTGTCTCTTTCCCTTCTGGTTTCCTCAGTGTGTATGCCCAGCACAGTGGGATTGCTGGATCATAAGGCAGTTCTATTTCCAGTTTCTTAAGGAATCTCCACACTGTTCTCCATAGTGGCTGTACTAGTTTGCATTCCCACCAACAGTGGAAGAGGGTTCCCTTTTCTCCACACCCTCTCCAGCATTTATTACTTGTAGACTTTTGGATTGCAGCCATTCTGACTGGTGTGAAATGGTACCTCATAGTGGTTTTGATTTGCATTTCTCTGATAATGAGTGATGTTGAGCATCTTTTCATGTGTTTGTTAGCCATCTGTATGTCTTCTTTGGAGAAATGTCTATTTAGTTCTTTGGCCCATTTTTGATTGGGTCATTTATTTTTCTGGAGTTGAGCTGTAGGAGTTGCTTGTATATTCTCGAGATTAGTTGTTTGTCAGTTGCTTCATTTGCTATTATTTCTCCCATTCTGAAGGCTGTCTTTTCACCTTGCTAATAGTTTCCTTTGATGTGCAGAAGCTTTTAAGGTTAATTAGGCCCCATTTGTTTATTTTTGCTTTTATTTCCAATATTCTGGGAGGTGGGTCATAGAGGATCCTGCTGTGATGTATATCAGAGAGTGTTTTGCCTATGTTCTCCTCTAGGAGTTTTATAGTTTCTGGTCTTACGTTGAGATCTTTAATCCATTTTGAGTTTATTTTTGTGTATGGTGTTAGAAAGTGTTCTAGTTTCATTCTTTTACAAGTGGTTGACCAGATTTCCCAGCATCACTTGTTAAAGAGATTGTCTTTAATCCATTGTATATTCTTGCCTCCTTTGTCGAAGATACGGTGTCCATATGTGTGTGGATTTATCTCTGGGCTTTCTATTTTGTTCCACTGATCTATATTTCTGTCTTTGCGCCAGTACCATACTGTCTTGATAACTGTGGCTTTGTAGTAGAGCCTGAAGTCAGGTAGGTTGATTCCTCCAGTTCCATTCTTCTTTCTCAAGATCGCTTTGGCTATTCGAGGTTTTTTGTATTTCCACACAAATTGTGAAATCATTTGTTCTAGCTCTGTGAAGAATACTGTTGGTAGCTTGATAGGGATTGCATTGAATCTATAAATTGCTTTGGGTAGTATACTCATTTTCACTATAGTGATTCTTCCAATCCATGAACATGGTATATTTCAACATCTGTTAGTGTCCTCTTTGATTTCTTTCACCAGTGTTTTATAGTTTTCTATATATAGGTCTTTAGTTTCTTTAGGTAGATATATTTCTAAGTATTTTATTCTTTCCGTTGCAATGGTGAATGGAATTGTTTCCTTAATTTCTCTTTCTGTTTTCTCATTATTAGTGTATAGGAATGCAAGGGATTTGTGTGTGTTGATTTTATATCCTGCAACTTTACTATGCTCATTGATTAGTTCTAGTAATTTTCTGGTGGAGTCTTTAGGGTTTTCTATGTAGAGGATCATGTCATCTGCAAACAGTGAGAGTTTACTTCTTCTTTTCCAATTTGGATTCCTTTTATTTCTTTTTCTGCTCTGATTGCTGTGGCCAAAACTTCCAAAACTATGTTGAATAGTAATGGTGAAAGTGGGCACCCTTGTCTTGTTCCCGACTTTAGAGGAAATGCTTTCAATTTTTCACCACTGAGGATAATGTTTGCTGAGGGTTTGTCATATATAGCTTTGATTATGTTGAGGTATGTTCCTTCTATTCCTGCTTTCTGGAGAGTTTTTATCATAAATGGATGTTGAATTTTGTCAAAGGCTTTCTCTGCATCTATTGAGATAATCATATGGTTTTTGTTTTTCAATTTGTTAATGTGGTGTATTACATTGATTGATTTGTGGATATTGAAGAATCCTTGCATCCCTGGGATAAAGCCCACTTGGTCATGGTGTATGATCTTTTTAATGTGTTGCTGGATTCTGATTGCTAGAATTTTGTTAAGGATTTTTGCATCTATGTTCATCAGTGATATTGGCCTGTAGTTTTCTTTTTTTGTGGGATCTTTGTCAGGTTTTGGTATTAGGGTGATGGTGGCCTCATAGAATGAGTTTGGAAGTTTACCTTCCTCTGCAATTTTCTGGAAGAGTTTGAGCAGGATAGGTGTTAGCTCTTCTCTAAATTTTTGGTAGAATTCAGCTGTGAAGCCATCTAGACCTGGGCTTTTGTTTGCTGGAAGATTTTTGATTACAGTCTCAATTTCCGTGCTTGTGATGGGTCTGTTAAGATTTTCTATTTCTTCCTGGTCGAGTTTTGGAAAGTTGTACTTTTCTAAGAATTTGTCCATTTCTTCCACGTTGTCCATTTTATTGGCATATAATTGTTGATAGTAGTCTCTTATGATCCTTTGTATTTCTGTGTTGTCTGTTGTGATCTCTCCATTTTCATTTCTAATTTTATTGATTTGATTTTTCTCCCTTTGTTTCTTGATGAGTCTGGCTGATGGTTTGTCAATTTTATTTATCCTTTCAAAGAACCAGCTTTTGGCTTTGTTGATTTTTGCTATGGTCTCTTTTGTTTCTTTTGCATTTATTTCTGCCCTAATGTTTAAGATTTCTTTCCTTCTACTAACCCTGGGGTTCTTCATTTCTTCCTTTTCTAGTTGCTTTAGGTGTAGAGTTAGGTTATTTATTTGACTTTTTTCTTGTTTCTTGAGGTATGCCTGTATAGCTATGAACTTTCCCCTTAGGACTGCTTTTACAGTGTCCCACAGGTTTTGGGTTGTTGTGTTTTCATTTTCATTAGTTTCTATGCATATTTTGATTTCTTTTTTGATTTCTTCTGTGATTTGTTGGTTATTCAGCAGCATGTTGTTCAGCCTCCATATGTTGGAATTTTTAATAGTTTTTCTCCTGTAATTGAGATCTAATCTTACTGCATTGTGGTCAGAAAAGATGCTTGGAATGATTTCTATTTTTTTTGAATTTACCAAGGCTAGCCTTATGGCCCAGGATGTGATCTATCCTGGAGAAGGTTTCATGAGCGCTTGAGAAAAAGGTGAAATTCATTGTTTTGGGATGAAATGTCCTATAGATATCAATTAGGTCTAACTGGTCTATCGTATCATTTAAAGTTTGTGTTTCCTTGTTAATTTTCTGTTTAGTTGATCTATCCATAGGTGTGAGTGGGGTATTAAAGTCTCCCACTATTATTGTGTTATTGTTAATTTCTCCTTTCATACTTGTTAGCATTTGTCTTACATACTGCGGTGCTCCTGTGTTGCATGCATATATATTTATAATTGTTATATCTTCTTCTTGGATTGATCCTTTGATCATTATGTAGTGACCTTCTTTGTCTCTTTTCACAGCCTTTGTTTTAAAGTCTATTTTATCTGATATGAGTATTGCTACTCCTGCTTTCTTTTGGTCCCTATCTGCATGGAAAATCTTTTTCCAGCCCTTCACTTTCAGTCTGTATGTGTCCCCTGTTTTGAGGTGGGTCTCTTGTAGACAACATATGTAGGGGTCTTGTTTTTGTATCCATTCAGCCAGTCTTTGTCTTTTGGTTGGGGCATTCAACCCATTTACGTTTAAGGTAATTACTGATAAGTATGATCCCGCTGCCATTTACTTTATTGTTTTGGGTTCGAATTTATACACCGTTTTTGTGTTTCCTGTCTAGAGAATATCCTTTAGTATTTGTTGGAGAGCTGGTTTGATGGTGCAGAATTCTCTCAACTTTTGCTTGTCTGAAAAGCTTTTGATTTCTCCTTCATACTTGAATGAGATCCTTGCTGGGTACAATAATCTGGGCTGTAGGTTATTTTCTTTCATCATTTTAAGTATGTCTTGCCATTCCCTCCTGGCTTGGAGAGTTTCTATTGAAAGATCAGCTGTTATCCTTATGGGAATTCCCTTGTGTGTTATTTGTTGTTTTTCCCTTGCTGCTTTTAATATTTGTTCTTTGTGTTTGATCTTTGTTAATTTGATTATATATGTGTCTTGGGGTGTTTCACCTTGGGTTTATCCTGTTTGGGACTCTCCAGGTTTCTTGGACTTGGGTGATTATTTCCTTCCCCATTTTAGGGAAGTTTTCAACTATTATCTCCTCAAGTATTTTCTCATGGTCTTTCTTTTTGTCGTCTTCTTCTGGGACCCCTATAATTCGAATGTTGTAGCGTTTAATATTGTCCTGGAGGTCTCTGAGATTGTCCTCAGTTCTTTTAATTCATTTTTCTTTTTTCCTCTCTGATTCATTTATTTCTACCATTCTATCTTCTAATTCACTAATCCTATCTTCTGCCTCTGTTATTCTACTATTTGTTGCCTCCAGAGTGTTTTTGATCTCATTTATTGCATTATTCATTATATATTGACTCTTTTTATTTCTTCTAGGTCCTTGTTAAATCTTTCTTGCATCTTCTCAATCCTTGTCTCCAGGCTATTTATCTGTGATTCCATTTTAATTTCAAGATTTTGGATCAATTTCACTATCATTGTTCGGAATTCTTTATCAGGTAGATTCCCTATCTCTTCCTCTTTGGTTTGGTTTGGTGGGCATTTATCCTGTTTCTTTATCTGCTGGGTATTCCTCTGTCTCTTCATCTTGTTTAAATTGCTGATTTTGGGGTGTCCTTTCTGTATTCTGGCAGTTTGTGGAGTTCTCTTTATTGTGGCGTTTCCTCGCTGTGTGTGGGTTTGTACAGGTGGCTTGTTAAGGTTTCCTGGTTAGGGAAGCTTGTGTCAATGTTCTGGTGGGTGGAGCTGTATTTCTTCTCTCTGGAGTGCAATGAAATGTCCAGTAATGAGTTATGAGATGTCTATGGTTTTGGGGTGACTTTGGGCAGCCTGTATCTTGAAGCTCAGGGCTGTGTTCCTTTGTTGCTGGAGAATTTGCTTGGTATGTCTTGCCCTGGAACTTGTTGGCCCTTGTGTGGTACTTGGTTTCAGTGTCGGTATGGAGGCGTTTGATGAGCTCCTGTCAATTAATGTTCCTTGGAGTCAGGAGTTCCCTGGAGTCAGGGTTTGGACTTAAGCCTCCTGCTTCCAGTTATTGGTCTTATTTTTACAGTAGTTTCAAAACTTCTCCTTCTATACTGCACCACTGATAAAACATCTACATTAAAGATGAAAAGTTTCTCTACTGTGAGGGTCACTCAGAGAGGTTCACAGAGTTACATGGAGAAGAGAAGAGGGAGGAGGGAGTTAGAGGTGACCCAAATGAGATGAGGTGGAATCAATAGTGGAGAGAGTGGGCTAGCCAGTAATCACTTCCTTATGTGCACTCCACAACTGGACTGCTCAGAGATGTTCACGGAGTTATACAGAGAAGAGAAGGAGGAGGCAGGAGACAGAGGTGGCCAGAAGGATAGAAGGGGGGAATGAAAAGGAGGGAGACAGATCCAGCCAGTAACCAGTTCCCTAAGTGTTCTCCACCATCTGGAACGCACAGAAATTCACAAAGTTGGGTAGAGTAGAGAGGGGTTAGGGAGGAGACACAGGCGACCTGGTGGAGAAAAAGGAGAGTCCAAAGGCAGAGAGAGCAGTCAAGCCAGTAATCTCGCTCCCTAGTGAAAAATGGGTACTGAAGATTGGGTTCTTAAAGGTACAAAATTGGTAACAAATACATAAAAGCAAAAATTAAAAATCTAGAGTAGAGTTTGGAATTTCAAAAATACGATGTTAAAGAAAAGAAGGAAAAGAAAGAGAGAAAAAACGAACAAACAAAAACAAACAAGGTCGCGAAAATTATAAAGAAAATATAGGTACAAAATTGATAACTAATACCAAAAAGCAAAAGTTAAAAATCTAGAGTAGAGTTTGGAATTTCAAAAATACAATGTTAAAAAAAAGAAGAAGAAAAATAAAGAGAGAAAACAAACAAACAAACAAAAACAATGTCGTAAAAATTATAAAGAAAATACAGGTACAAAATTGATATCAAATACCAAAAAGCATAAATTAAAAATCTAGAGTAGAGCTCGGAATTTCAGATATACAATGTTATATAAAAGAAGAAAAGAAAGAAACAGAGGAAAAAAAAAAGTCACAGAAATTATAAAAAAAACTATAGGTACAAAATTGATAACATATACCAAAAAGCTAAAATTAAAAATCTAGAGTAGAGTTTGGAATTTCAAAAATACAATGTTAAAGATGAAGGGAAAAAAAAAAAAAAGGTCAAAAAATTATAAAATATATATATATGAAGTTTGCTGAAGAAGAAAAAAATAGGGTCTTTTTTTTTTTTTGCAAAGTAATAGGTTATAAAAATGAAAATTGGAGGAACAATAGAGGACTTAAATTTTTTTTTTTAATTTAAAAAAAAAGAAAGAAAGAAAGAATGATCGTAAAAATAGTAAAAATATATCTAGGACTTTCTCTGGTTTTGTTGTGAGTATTGTGGGTTCAGTTCATTTTTGGCTAGTTCCTTGGTCCGATTTATATTTCTCAAGATCTATAGGCCCCTTCCTATGTAGTCCATAGTAACCACAGGGTTTTAATCTATTGCCTGTAGCTTCCAAGGCGTTTCCCTCTGTTATAGCTTCTTGTGTTTGCTGGTCTCTTCAGTGTCTGGTTTCCGCCCTGACACAAAGGGGACGGTGGAGGACACTTTTTTTTTTTTTTTTTAGGCTCAATTGTTCAGTCGCGCTGTGGGGAGGGAGGGAGTGATGCTGCAAACAAATAACACTGGCGTGCGCTCGCAATGCCTCAGCCACACTGGGTCTGCCCCCATTCACGGAGCATGTAGCCTCCCTGCCCACACCGCTCGGGCTCTAGGTTGTTCCGCTGGGAACCATCCGAGGCCGGCCCTGGGCTGCATGCACCTCCCAGGTCCAAGCCGCTCAGGTTCAGGCACTCGGGTAGTCCTCAGAGGCGCACACTCGGTTGGGCCTGCGTTTTGTGCTCTTCCCAGATCCGAGCAGCTCAGGTGATGAGGTTTGGCGAGCGCCACTGCTGCGACTTATCGCCTCCCCACCACTCGGTTATCTGGGTGTACAACCGGCGAACCTTCTCAGGCAGATGTTGACTGTCCAGACCCCCAAGAAGTTTTAGTTAGCAAAGAAGCCTGCTTACAGTTTTATAGACAATGTCTCTCTGGGGCTGCAATTGCCCCCTTCCGGCTCTGGCTGCCTGTCACCGGAGGGGGAAGGTCTGCAGCCGGCTATCTCTAGTTCAGTCCTTTGTTCTGTGCGCGGGCCTGGCGGTGTCTTAGGTTAGGACTGGCTTTTCGCGTGGTATATATCTCACAGTCTGGTTTGCTAGCCCAGATTATTTCGCTCAGATAGTGCTCAGGGTATTCAGGCCAGGTTCTTACTCTAAGCGATGCAGCCCACGCCGCGTCTCCCTGCCCAGCCCCCGCTTGCTAATGGCGTGTGCAGGCGTCTGCGCTGCTTCTCCGCTGGGGGAGTTACCATAGGGCTCCTAATCTGCGAGTTTTAATTGTTTATTTATTTTTTCTCCCTGTTATGTTGTCCTCTGTGCTTCCAAAGCTCGGCACAGATTCGGCAGTGAGAAGGTTTCCTGGTGTTTGGAAACCTCTCTTTTTAAGACTCCCTTCCCGGGACAGAACTCCGTCCCTCCCTCTTTTGTCTCTTTGTCTTTTATATTTTTTCCTACCTCCTTTTGAAGACTTGGGTTGCTTTTCTGGGTGCCTGATGTCCTCTGCCGGCATTCAGAAGTTGTTTTGTGGAATTTACTCGACGTTTAAATGCTCTTTTGACGAATTTGTGGGGGAGAAAGTGTTCTCCCTGTCCTACTCCTACGCCATCTTGGCTTCTCCCCCATCCTCTTTCACTTTCATCAAGAGGCTCTTTAGTTCCTCTTTGCTTTCTGCCATAAGAGTGGTGTCATCTGCAATATCTGAGGTTACTGATATTTCTTCCAGCCATCTTGATTCCAGCTTGTGCTTCATCCAGCCCAGCATTTCACATGATGTACTTTGCATGTAAGTTAAATAAGCAGGGTGACAATATATAGCCTTGCCGTACTCCTTACCCAATTTGGAACCAGTCTGTTGTTCCATGTCCAGTTCTAACTGTTGTTTCTTGTCTTGCATACAGATTTCTCAGGAGGCAGATAAGGTGGTCTGGTATTCCCATCTCTTGAAGAATTTTCCACAGTTTGTTGTAATCTACACAGTCAAAGGAAGCAGATGTAGATGAAGCAATGTAGAAGCCAATGAAGCAGAAGTAGATGTTTTTCTGGAATTCTCTTACTTCTTCTATGATCCGATGGATGTTGGCAATTTGATCTCTAGTTCCTCTGTCTTTTCTAAATCCAGCTTGAATGTCTGGAAGTTTCTCAGTTCACATACTATTGAAGCCTAGCTTGGAGAATTTTGAGCGTTACTTTCCTAGTGTGTGAAATGAGTGCAATTGTGCGGTAGTTTGAACATTCTTTGACACTTTCTTTGGGATTGGAATGAAAACTGACCTTTTTCAGTCCTGTGGCTACTGCTGAGTTTTCCAAATTTGCTGGCATATTGAGTGCAGCACTTTCACAGCATCATCTTTCAGGATTTGAAAGAGCTCAACTGGAATTCCATCACTTCCACTAGCTTTGTTCACAGTGATGCTTCCTAAGGCCCACTTGACTTCACATTCCAGGATGTCTGGCTCTAGGTGAGTGATCACACCATTGTGGTTATCTGAGTCAGGAAGATCTCTTTCATATAGTTCTTCTGTATATTCTTGTCACGTCTTCTTAACATCTCTGCTTCTGTTAGGTCTATACCATTTCTATCCTTTATTGTGCCCATCTTTGCATGAAATGTTCCCTTGATAATCTCTAATTTTCTTGAAGAGATCTCTAGTCTTTCCCATTCTATTGTTTTCCTCTATTTCTTTGCACTGTTGACTTAGGAAGGCTTTCTTATGTCCTTGCTATTCTTTGGAACACATATCCATATATCCACAGAAAAACTTGTACAAATATTCACAGCAGCATGATTCCTACCAGCCAAAAGTGGAAACAAGCCAAACTTATATCAACTGATGAATGTACAAATAAAATGTAGTATATCTATGCAATGGAATTATAATTAGACAATAAAAAGAAATGAATTTCTGATACGTGCTACAATATGAATGAAACTTAAACACATGATACTGTCAGTCATAAAAGACTGCCAGTCATAAAAGACTACATTTTTTACAATTCCATTTATATGAAATGTCCAGAGAGAATATTAGTGGCTGCCTAGTGCTGGAGAAGTTGGGAGGGAAATGGGTAATGACTGTGAAAGGTCATGAGATTTCTTTTCAGAGTGATGAAAATGTTCTAAAATTGACAGTGATGCCACACAACTGTGAATACACTAAAAATCATTAAATTGTACCCATTAAATTGGTTAACAGTATGGTACAGCTTCCCTGGTGGCTCAGAGGTTAAAGCATCTGCCTGCAATGTGGGAGACCTGGATTCGATCCCTGGGTGGGAAAGATCCCCTGGAGAAAGAAATGGCAACCCACTCCAGTGTTTTTGCCTGGAGAATCCCATGGATGGGGGAGCCTGGTGGGCTACAGTCCACGGGGTCGCAAAGAGTCGGACTGGACTGAGGAACTTCACTTCACTTCTTCATGGTACATTAATTATATCTCAAAGTTGTTTTTAAGAAGATAATCAGTTGTAACATTTCTTGTTGCCAACCAGCTATAGATCCATATGCAGGGCTTTCCTGGTGGTCTAGTGGTTAAAAATCCACCGAGCAATGCAGGGGACATGGGTTCAATCCCTGGTCCGGGAAGGTCCCACAAGCTGGGGGCCAATCAAGCCCTTGCACCGTAACTACTGAGCCCACACACTGCAACTACTGAAGCCCACGTGTCCCAGGGCCCATTCTCAGCATCACGGGAAAAGCCACTGAAATGAGAGGCCACGTGCCGCAACAAAGAGAAGCTCCAGATGACTGCAACTAGAGCACGCGCACATGGGAAAGAAGAGCCAGCGCAGCCATAAACAAGCAACAAGTCTCTTTAAAAAAATCCACGTCTTCAAAATCTAAATACCAAATCACTCAGTGCCCTTATTAACTACAGAAACACTCATTAGGAAAGAAGTGAAAAAGAGATTGGGTAGGAGATCTGGCTCTCAGAGACTACAATGATACCAGAGTTTGCGTACTTACAAACTGGATACTTTATTTTAGCATCCTGCTCTTTGGAATCATGAAAATTTCTTATAAATTTGAGAAACTGGGTAGCTAAAAGAGCTAGATGCCCATAAAAAATGCACTCAAGTACACAGACATAAAAAGAAAAAGGACGATGGCAAAAACCAGGAAAATATTTGATCATATTTGTTCAACTGACTTGCGGGCTCAAATGACCTCTAAAGAATGAGCCACTGCACCGACACCCTAAGGATGGGATGACATCCCTTATTTTCAATAAACTCTCAAGAGGTTTTCGCACCAAAAAAAGTTTGTTTTGTCATATATACTGGTTCTGCACCAAGATTAATGAGTTTTCTGTCATTCATATTAAATACTGAAATAGCAAAACAATTACCACTAAATGTGGCCAGCAAATACCCATAAACAAATGTTTAAATGTCTTAGTAGTTTGGTCATATCACAGGCAGTCATTGAGAAGGAAATGGCAACCCACTCCAGTATTCTTGCCTGGAGATTGCCATGGACAGAGGAACCTGGTGGGCTGCAGTCCGTGGGGTCCATGGGGTCGCATAGAGTCAGACACGCCTTAGCAACTGAGCACACACACACAGGCAGTCAACTTTCAAATGTAGCTTTTCCACCTCAAATACATGTTATAAGGAACATTTTCTTAAATGAATTCTGGCTAAATAACCTGCTCTCGCTAACTTAGTGGTTAAGCTCTTCAGACCAGCAAATCAAATCTACAACAACATATCCACGGGGAGAAAGCGTTCAGCTTTCCACCTGTGACACCGGGGATTCACCCTGCCAGCTTCCCAGGACTTCAAAAGGTAATCAGAATCCCAACTTTAAAAACCACTTAGCCTCAAACATAATAATAAAAAAATTAGATATCCTTTTTAAAAATCAACATTAAACAACCAAGTTTACAACTTCTCACCAATTAAACAAAGTTTGCACCACAAGGTAATTTGTCATAAAAATAAAATGAACTCTCATTATTATTCTCAGGTCAAGTTGTGATATATAATAGCTTCTAAAATTCCCATGCTTTGTAAGACAACCAGTAATTTCTATGTTTTGTTTTTGTTGCTATTTCTGTTAATACCCAAAGTTTAAAAGTTAATAAAAATTAGAGTCTGCCTTAGAAAATATAGGCAATTTAGGGATAAAATAAAGCAGAAGAATAAATAATCACATGTTGCAACTAAAGAGAAACTTGCACCATTATTTATTTCCTTTATCTGTTATTTTAAGAGCTTCTTATCTTTGTCTTAATTCAAAAGCAAACTCCTGTAACTATAAGAAGTGTAAAAAAAAAAAATCAAGTAAATATGGAAAGCAGAAAAATCAAGCAATTTGCCTAAGGTCACCTAGCTAGGAGGTGGACAAGCAAATTTAGGCTGCCTGGCTCCAATGCCACCCTTTTACCTACTCCCCTGGACCACCTCTGTAGATTTCACTAACTCCTTCCTCTAAGCCCCCAGCACTGGGGTAAGAACACATAAATATTTGCCTGCAATACATACAGCTCACGAAACATTTTCTTATGAACTCAACTCTAAATGGTGGTTAAGCGCCCCTGAGATTCAAATATAAATATTTCCATACATTTTTTTTAATCAAGTAGAAAAAGCATGTAACACTTCTTTGAAGTTTAGGGAATACATTAATTACACTTTTATAATATGCCCCTTACTTGTAAGCAATTCACTAAAATTTATGACTACTTGAGATGCCAAAAATTAGGCATGGTAGGCCATAAATAAAACCACAAGACTGGCTAAATCAAGCTAAAACAAGCATAAACTACTTAGGGAAAACAGTAAATTTACGCTAGTAAATCTATGCTAATACGCCAGCCCCGGCCATGACTGGCCCGTATTCTTGATCCTCTTTTCCTATCACCTACCACCCCCCACATATATCCCACATCACTGTATGAGAATTCTAACCAGCACTGGAGGATTCTTGCAGACAAAAGGACTACCAACAGCATATATACGACTCTACCTTTGCTTATTTCTCTTGAACAAAGAAACATCCAATATTCGTTGAGTATATACTGTTTGTATGATATGCACTGTTCTGTTTGATAAGCAAAAATCTTTAACAGCTACATATACTAAATCATTGCTTTCAAATGTCTAATTTATTTTTCTTCTATTAACAATCAAGTTAAAATTATCTATATTTACCTATCACAAATCCTTTCTTCCTAGTTTGATCTCACCAAAAGTCAGTGTTTGATCTCAACAATACTCAAAATGCGCAACACGTTTATAATTTACACTTATTCCTTGCTTTATTCTTTTAAGAGGTTCTAACAGTTTTGCTGATATAAAAAAAAATTCAGTAATTCATCTGTACCCTGTAAAATAAATAGAAGTCTCTTATAAAGGAAAAAAAAGTATCAAGTTGGTAATATTGATGTGTTCATAATTACATTCTAAAAACAAGTGTAAGACTCATTATTATACTTTTTTAAAGTTTCGAAACAAGCAGAGATTAGAAACAGTTGCAACACTAGCTCTATTGATTTGGGAAGATTAGCAACTAATAGATACACACACACACACACACACACTCTCTCTCTCTCTCTCTCTCTCTCAGATTAGCAACTAATAGATACACACACACTCTCTCTCTCTCTCTCTCTCTCTCTCTCTCGGGACTTCAGCAGGTTCTTGGGAGCCATTTTGCATGAAATATGAAGGGCTTTTTAACAAAAATACTTCATTTATTTTGCAAAAACATAGATTATGAATAAAGTTTTACAACAAGGGTGCCAAGATCATTCAAAGGTGAAAGAACAGTCTGTTCAACAAATGGTGTTGGAACAACCAGATATCCACATTCAAAACAATGAAGCTGGACCTTACTTCACACCCTACACAAAAATGAACACAAAATCCATCAGAAAGCTAAACGTAGAGCTAAAACTATAAAACTTCTTAAAGAAAACTGGGATAAATGTTCACGACCTGAGGTCTGACAAAGGACTCTTAGATACAATATCAAAACAAAGAATCTAAATATAGATAACTTGGACTTAATCAGAATTTAGAACTTTTGTGCTTCAAAGAACATTAACAAAAAAGTAACCAACGAAATGGGAGAAAACACTTGTAAATCATTTATCTGCATAAAGAATTTAAATCCAGAATATATTTTTTAAAAGTCTCTTACAATTCAATGAAAGACAACCAAATTTTGAAATAGGCAAAGGATATGAATAGACATTTCTCCAAAGATGTTATACAAATGGCCAATAAGCACATAAAAATAAATTCAACATCATATGACAATATGCAAGTCAAAACTAAAATGAGATTCTTCACATTCACTAGGATGGCTAGAATTATTAACAGGTAACAAGTGATGATTAGGACGTAGGGAAAGTGGAATCCTCATACACTGCAGGCAGGAATATATACGAAATGGTGCAGCCACTTTGAAAAACTGTCTGGCTATTCCTCAAAGGATTCAATATATTTACCACAAGCCCCAGAGATTCTACTCCCAGGTATACACCCAAGAAAATTAATACAAATGTTCAAACAAAAACTTGTACACAGATGTTTATAGCAGCATTATTCATAATACTCAAAAGGTAGAAACAACTCAAATATCCATCAACTGATGAGCTGGCATTACTAATTCTTACAAGCACCCAAAGCCAAACGCCAGAGAGATTACTGGATTGCTCTCTGCACACGTTTTACGACTTCTTGTGGCATTTCTTGCACAGGGAAGGGGATTTGGTACAAAGTCAAATCCAGCCAACCTCCACATTGTCTTTTATGTTCCACACCTATGAAACATTGGGAAATTTCCTTCTTGTGATTTAAAAACACCTCATAGTGTCTGAATTTTCATTACCACCAAAAACTAAGTACAACTTTAACTGTATCATGACAACCTGTATTCTATTATTTATATCTGTATTCAGTCTAGATACAGGCTTGATTCAATCATGATTTTGGTTAGAAGATGTTACTTTGCATTTACCTGAAGGAATTCTGCTTGAAAGAAACGGACTCTGCATACACAGAAAGATTCCATGTTTCACAAAGGCTGGAATTCTTCAAAAAACATGGCAATATCTCTTGTAGTTCAAGAGCAGCTCTAATAAGGACTGGGGTTCTAGAAAATGACCTCAGAAGCCCTGGTCATATGATTCCTACTCCGGTGCTTCATGATTAAGATAATCTGGCTCTCTTCTCATGTCTTTCCATAGTTATCCCCACTACTTTATTCTGCAACTTTTTCTCTGTGCTCTCAGTTCATGTTCTTAAGAGAAAAAGCTCAGTTAACTATCACTGTTCTTGTTGGGGCAAAATCTTTGGACCAAGAGCTCTTATCTGTTCCTGATCAGCCCAAAGACCTGCTTCTGCTGAGCCTTTGATAAGATCAGTCAGTTACCGCCAGCAGGGCAAGCATCACGCAATAAAGGAGATGACAGCCTGTGCGGAAGCAGTCACTTCAGGCTGCTCCCTCGGTACATGCTGGGACACAGAGCATAATGGCATCCTAGAACATAAACCCTCTTCTCTGAGCTGACCAGACTCAATTCTGATATCCGATATATTAAAACATGAAAGAATTTATGCATTCACAAATGGTCCATAAGTGTATAAAAATGTAACAGAACCTTTAAAATGAGGGGGGGTGGGGAACTTGAAACACGAAAATCTCTGCCTTAGCACCTGTGATACGTCATTCAAATTCTGCAAGAATTCCTTCAAGTGCTGAGGAACTCCATACCTAAAAACCATTGTCAGACTATTCTAATAGTTTTTTTTTTTTTTTTTTTTTTACATCTTTAGGTTAGGACTAAATCTATTTTCACATAAACTCTGCCATTTGGCCTTTTTTCTGAAGCAAGAACAAATTTATTCACTCAACCAACTAAGAATCCTTCAAGTATCTATATATCTCAAATTTCCCTTTAGCCTTCTGTAGACTAAACCCATTGAATAAACATACATTATTCTTCCGAGGACGTGATTCCATACGCATGGTCATTCTGACTTCTTCCTAGGCACAACCTATCTTGCTCAAACCACTCTTTAAACATGTACTTGAAACTAAAAGCAATACCCATTGGATGGACAAAAACAGAACATTGTAGACTTACTTTTAAGAACTGGTAACTAACTTCATTAATCCAATATACATTTTTCAAGAACCACCTAACACTGTGATTCATACTAAGAAAATACCCAGTAAATTTCCTGGATCTTCATTCAACACTACTAAAATATTAAATACACTCCAAAAGACCTTTTGGTGGGAGGCAACATCAGCAAAAGAACAGTTTATATTTAAAAATTCTCACAATCACATTTTCTGTTACAACTATTGTTAAAAGCAAGGACCAAAATATTACAAAACATATTCAAACACTAGTTTCGTCATTCAGTTATTGTGACAGATACCCCGCCCACCCTAGCAGCTTGAAAGCTTTCACTGGCGGTAGGAGACACTCAATCTAGACAAAAGGCTTCCACATATCTTTAGAGTATTGATCCATAGCCCCCTGACACTCTACCCTAAATAAATAAGACTGTCTCAGAAAGAATTATGGATGTGTTTTAAAGGATAGTTTGAATCTGTATAAGATGAACAAGATATTAGATCTGATAGACAGAGTGCCTGAAGAACTATGGCCAGAGGTTGGTAAAACTGTACAGCAGACAGTGATCAAAACCATTCCCAAGAAAAACAAATGAGAAAGGCAAACTGGCTGTCTGAGGAGGACTGACTTATGGTTGAGAAAAGAAGAGAAGTTAGAGGCAAAGGAGAAAAGGAAAGATATACCTATCTGAATGCAGTTCCAAAGAATAGCAAAGAGAGATAAGAAAGCCTTCCTAAGACAACAATGAAAAGAAATATAGGAAAACAAAAGAATGGGAAAGACAAGCGATCTCTTTAAGAAAATTAGAGATACCAAGGGAACATTTCGTGTAAATATGTGCACAAGTAAAGGCCAGAAACAGTAGGGACCTAACAGAAGCAGAAGATACTAAGAAGAGGTGACAAGAATACACAGAACAACTATATAAAAAAGGTCTTCATGACCCAGATAACCATGATGGTGTGATCACTCACCTAGAGCCAGACATCCTGGAGTGTGAAGTTACAGGGGTCTTAGGAAGCTTTACTACCAACAAAGCTAGTGGAGGTGATAGAATTCCAACTGAGCTATTTCAAATCCTCAAAGATGATGCTGTAAAAGTGCTGCACTCAATATGCCAGCAAATTTGGAAAACTCAGCAGTGACCACAGGACTGGAAAAGGTCAGTTTTCATTCCAGTCCCAAAGAAAGGTAGTGTCAAAGAATGTTCAAACTACTGCACAATTGTGCTCATTTCACACATTAGCAAAGTAATGCTCAAAATTCTCCAAGCCAGACTTCAACAGTACATGAACCAAGAACTTCCAGATGTTCACGCTGGATTTAGAAAAGGCAGAGGAACCAGAGATCAAATTGCCAGCACCCACTGGATCATAGAAAAAGCAAGAGAATTCCAGAAAAACACCTACTTCTGCTTCACTGGCTTAGACTTTGTGTGGATCACAACAAACTGTGGAAAATTCTTCAAGAGATAGGAATACCAGATCACCTTAACCTGCCTCCTGAGAAATCTGTATGCAGGTCAAGAAGCAACAGCTAAAATCGGATATGGAACAACGAACTGGTTCCAAATTGGCAAAGGAGTACATCAGGCTGTATATTGTCACCCTGCTTATTTAACTTATATACAGAGTACATCATGAGAAATGCTGGGCTGAAGGAAGTACAAGCTGAAATCAAGACTGCTGGGAGAAATATCAATAACCTCAGATATGCAGATGACACCACCCTTATGGCAGAAAGCAAAGAGGAACTAAAGAGCCTCTTGATGAAAGTGAAAGAGGAGAGTGAAAAAGCTGACTTAAAAATCAACATTCAAAAAAATAAGATCATGGCATCCAGTCCCATCACTTCATGGCAAATAGATGGGGGAACAATGGAAACAGTGACAGACTTTTTTCTCTTGGGCCCCAAAATCACTTCAGATAGTGACTGCAGCCATGAAATTAAAAAACACTTGCTCCTCGAAGAAAAGCTATGACCAACCTAGACAGCATATTAAAAAGCAGAGACATTACTTTGCCGACAAAGGTCCGTATATAGTCAAAGTTATGATTTTTTCAGTAGTCATGTATGGATGTGAGAGTTAGACCATAAAGAAGGCTGAGCACTGAAGAATGGATGCTTTTTAACTGTGGTGCTAGAGAACACTCTTGAGAGTCCCTTGGACTACAAGAAGATCAAACCAGTCCATTCTAAAGGAAATCAATCTTGAATATTCATCAGAAGGACTGATGAAGAAGCTGAAGTTCCAATACTTTTGGCCACCTGAGGCAAAGGGCCAACTCATTACAAAAGACCCTGATGCTGGGAAAGACTGAAGGCAGGAGGAGAAGGGGACGACAGAAGATGAGATGGTTGGATGGCATCACCAACCCAGCGGACATGGGTTTGATCAGGCTCCAGGAGACGGTGTAGGACACTGAGGCCTGGCATGTTGCAGTCCATGGGGTTGCAGTCGCAGAGTTGGACACAACTGAGCAAATGAACAACAAGATGAACAAAATTGTCGAGAGAGTTGTACCAGCCTGGACTAAAAGAAATAATTTCAAATTGAAGAGAATTTTTTTGGACTCCTAATTGTCAATGAGAAGGAAGCAGATTGAAAAATACTACTCAGTTCACAAATGGATAATTTACAGAAAAGAAGGGCTTCTTAAAGGGTAGAGCCACAAGCAGAAGAAGATAAAAGATTAGGAAATATTTCCAAGGTAATAGAAATGGGCCCTAATCAAAGAACATGCATTGCCTCCAAAGCAGGGGCCCCAACTAATGAGCCAGGCTCGATTTCATACTTGCCATTCACACCAGTGGGCTTCAAAGGTGGCTCAGTGGTAAAGAATCTGCCTGCTAATGCAGGAGACACAGGTTCGATCCCTGCTAGGGAAGATCCCCTGGAGAAGGCAATGGCAATCCACTCCAGTATTCTTGCCTGGGAAATCTCATGGACAGAGGAGCCTGGCAGGCTACAGTCCACGGGGTCACAAAGAGTCAGACTCGACTGAGGATGCACACACATCTTACCAGCGCCTGCAATGTGCCTCCCACTCCTCCATATGGTGGGAGTTCTACTGATGGTATCCTGTACGTGTCTCACCACGGTACACTGGTTTTATCTTTTCAGTTCCCAGGCCTATATCAAGAGGGACACAGTTCCTTTCATCAAGAAGTTAAGTCTCATGCTCCCAACTCCTTTTTTTAATCTGGACTGTTTTGTGGCTTGTTTTTACTAACAGAATTCCAGCAGAAGTGAAATGACTCAAGAAGCCTTGTGGCTTTCACTCTTTTCCTCTTGAAACACTGCTGCTACCATGAAAAGAGCCCAGACTCCTCCTAGGAGAGGCCACAGGAAAGAGAACCTATTTTGCGCCCAGTAATAGCCCCAGGTAACCGCCAGGACATCTTCTGCTACCCAAACCTAGCCAAGCTGCCAGATGACTGAAGGCACATGAGTGACTCTAGACAATAACATTTAAAAACAAACTGCGCAGCTAAATCTAACTCAAATAACAAAATACTGAACAAATAAATGCTGTTTTAAGCCACTACATTTTGGGATTACAGGCAATCATCCCTTAGTATATAAGCAGGGATTGGTTTCAGGAGCCCCTTTGGATACTAAAATCCACAGATGTCAAGTCCCTTATATAAGCTAGTGTTATGCAGTTGGCCTCCAAATTCAAGGATTTTGCATGTATTGAATATTTGTTACACAGCAATAGATAACTGCTGCTGCTGTTAAGTCGCTTCAGTCGTGTCCGACCCTGTGTGACTCCATAGACGGCAGCCCACCAGGCTCCCCCGTCCCTGGGATTCTCCAGGCAAGAATACTGGAGTGGGTTGCCATTTCCTTCTCCAATGCATGAAAGTGAAAAGTGAAAGTGAATTGCTTAGTCATGTCCTGCTCTTAGTGACCCCATGGACTGCAGCCTACCAGGCTCCTCCGCCCATGGGATTTTCCAGGCAAGAGTACTGGAGTGGGGAGCCATCGCCTTCTCCATAGGTAACTGAGAGAGGTAAATAAAATAATGATGCATCTTTATTTGATGAAATATAATCAGCAGCTCAATGGAAGCTTTTTAAAAATACCGACCTGAGGAAAACAGTGGGAACTCATGCAGTTGACATGAACATAAAATACCATAAACCATAAATTACTACCAATATGTCCCAGATTAATGCTGAAAGATAAAGTTTCCAAAGTTAGACTACCACAGAAGAATTCCTTACAGTCCTTTCCTAGCGCTATCCAATCTCCAGTCTTAACATTTTAAATGGATAAGAGTGCTATCCACTTATGGGCCTCTTTTTAAGACAAGGTTTTCGATTTTCAACTTCAAATAAACTCTGAGGATACCACTGGTATTACTGAAACTAAAAAGACAACTTAAATAAGAACACTGAATTGTAGGCCGTTTTAAATAGATTATTTCAATAGAGTAGAATTAATTTTTGAGGTTAAAGTGCACAGTTGCTCAATTTTAATACAGAGATTTTTTTATTGGGGAGGAAGCATGTGTAGTGACAAAGCACTAGAATTCAGACAACCTGCGTCTGATTAGTAGAACGAAGTAAAGCAAACCGCTTATTTTTGACCCTGATTCCTCAGTTATGACCCACCAAACAGCTTCTAACAGCATTCTAGAAGACTCAAAGGGAATAAGAATTTCACGAAATTAATAAGCAAAAATAAAATGGTTAACTTTACAGTCCCTTGAATTACTCTTAATACTAATTATTATCTAATTAAAGCCACCTTGCTTTGAGTAGTTATAACACACTAAATGTATGTTCACCTAATCCTATTAACAATCCTATGAAGAAGGTACTGAAAGGTTGTTGTTGAATCACGCAGACACTGGGATTCTTGGCCCCCGGAGGAGAAGAATTTAATTCGGGGCCAGAGACGAGGCTTGATCGCTCAGAGCTTTTGTGTAATAAAGTTTTATTAAAGTATAAAGGAGATAGAGAAAGCTTCTGACATAGGCATCAGAAGGGGGCAGAAAGAGTGCCCCCCTGCTAGTCTTCAGCTGGATGTTATATAATCACTAGCAGTCTGTTAATGAAAGAAAGGAATGTCTTAAAATTCAGAATGGCACCAGGCCCCTCACCCATAAGATGCATTTTGGGATAATCTTGGCACCAAATGGTTTATCCTGGGCCATAAAATGATTAACTTGAATCTTGAAGAAGGGCAGACCACCATACAAATAGTTTAATTTACATAGATTAGGGGAACAATTCTGAGTATAACATACTGGTTTGTCAAGCAGGTTCTGAGCCAAGAGGCGGAACCGACTTGAAGACAGAGTTTGGGGGTAAATGTAGTACGTTAGCATACCTTAAGACAAACATTTCCATAAGAAAAAGGCATTGGTTATCTCTAGGTTTGAGAATAGTTAACTTCAGGCCAAACCAGGTGTCATTATGGCAACACAGTATTTTAAGAGAAACCTCCTTTTAAATTTGTATAGAGAAGGAAAAAATATCACTAGTTCGTTTCCTCCTGCCACTTAAGAGAGATAAAAATGTCTGACATTTGCAGGCTATTTCCTCCATTTGGAGACCCCTGGCCTTCCTTCCTGATACCCTCTCAGTACTATTACTATATTCTACCTAACAGTAAACTAAGGTATAGAGGCTGCTAAGCAACTTTCCAAGGTTTTGCAGCTGGCCTGTTGGAGACAAAGCCAGAATCAAATGCAGTGTTTTCGTTTTTAACTCTCGAGCCAAAACTTTTAAATACAATATGAGACCCTCAAGTTCCACCACCAAACACAACACAAGAATTCTGATGTCAGAACTGCAAACAGGCAAGATTATATAGTGCCATCAGCAACAGAGCAAGAATCAGGTGATCTAAATTCTAATGCCAATTCCGCACGACCCACACCTGGATGTAAAACAATGAGCAAGTTAGCAATTTAGCAGTGGAAATCAAGTAGTTTTAAATCAAGAAGAAATTAGGATGGCTGACAAATGTGAAATACATATATTTTTCAAACATGAACTTTATTTTTGAATACTAAAATATTTCAAATATTGAAAATAAGAACAGGTTTGTAGGGAAAGTTGATGCTAAGGTAACACAAAGACGAATCTGGGAATGTTTTATATTTAAGTAGAGATGACCACAAATGCTATTTCAAAAATCAACATTTACATGAAAGGAAACCAACAGTAGCAAGAAGAAAGAATATGCTATACATGTAAACTTTTACCTTGAGAAGAAAAAGGCAGCTGAACTTAAATGGAAAGATAAAAGGTCAGGTACACAGTGACAAAACAGTCAACGAAAATAGATAAAGGTGTACTACCAAGTCCCCTTTAGGCCTGAATTGATCTATCCTTCGAAGAATTTTATGAACCTAAATAATCATTGTCCTCTGAATGCATCCACTTACAAAGAACAAGAACAGTTTATAATTTGATGCCACAACGAATGAGTATTTAAAGCTACTTTGGGGTTTAGAATTGCTACAGCAACCTTAAGTACTGCAGAAGAGGAAAGTGTCGTGGAACATTATATGTGACGAAAAAGCAGTCTGTACTCAGAGCCCTTTGGTGACCTAAATGGGAAGGAAATACAAGAAAGAATATATGCATGCATGTAGCTGATTCACTTTGCTGTACAGCAGAAACTAACACAACACTGTAAAGCAACTATAGTCCAATAAAAATTAGTAATTAAAAAAAAGCAGTCTGGGCTAAAAAGGCAACATTGTCTTGCCCTAACAAGAGAATTAGCTACCTAACAAAAGCCAGGAAATGGAACAGTATAATAGAAAATAGCAAAACGGTCAGATGCTAAATAGCATCAATGAACTGTCTGAATTAGGAAGAGCTGACAGGTTCTGTATTATACCTCAAAATATTCTAAAATACCCATTTGGCAAGTTATGAGATGTCGCTTCAGAATGCCTATGATTAAACAATAATCTAATTTTCCACAACATGGAATGATGGAATACTAAATACTAATTTATAGGGGGAAAAAAAATTCTCCTCCAAGTACAACCATATTATCTCTAAAACCTGAAAGTTTCAGGCTAGGTGTATAGAATTTTCTTAGGTGATATTAGAGGCAACGAATAGCTGAGTCCATTCTACATTTCTACAGAGTGAGTCAAACTGTCGATGACAACCAGAATCATTTACTTAAGATAATCCTCCATGAAATTATCAGGCGATCATCAGGGAAGGGGTGTTTCTCCTTTTCTAGAATTCTTAATAAAACCAGGAGTAAAAAGAAAAGATGTAAACTCAACAAGCCAGAAAAGTGATCCTTGTATGACCACAAATTGTTACTACTGTATTGATACATATGCAGGGGAAATTAAAGAACCAACTTCAAGAAATAGTCAGAAACAAATTACACGTGCTAAACAAATGCGATCGCTAAGAAACCTGGAGTGGTACTTTTTAGAAAGATAGTTCCTTTGACGTTGCATTAATTGGGGCGCAGATAATGAACGTCTTAGCCACCTTCCTTTACCCTTTTCTAAGCCAAGCCCTTCGGAAGCTGGAATCTACAAGGCAGACACCAAGAAGGAAAGAAGCTCACGGTGGAAATGCTATCCTCACAGAGCCCAGAGAACAGCTGACGCCCCAGAAGCTTGGAAAATATTCCGTTTACCTTACTAAGAGCGCTTAGAAAGGAAGACGATCGTCCACGTGCACTATTGTTTTCCAGGTGTGTTTATTTATATGTAACTTAGGCTTTGATATCAGTACCTCCAACCTCAGGCAAACGGTGGGGAGGAGGAATGGCAGCGCCGCGTGTGGTATCCGGGCGCAACACAAGTTAAGAAAATAAAAACAAAACCCTTTTTAAAAATTACATTGTACTCGGTGCCCTCACCTCTCCTCCACATCGCTGCCATCACCCCCACGCAGCTCCCCGCAGCCGCCGCCTCGGGTCCCCATGACAACCCCTCCGGAGGGCGAGCCCCCTTCTGCGGCGTGCTGGCCCTCGGCCCGGCCCGGCCGCGCCGGCCTGGCAGGTGACAAGTCCACCGGCCTGGCAGGTGACAAGTCCACCTGCTCCGGGCGCTCGCCCGCCCCGCTCCCGGGAGGCGGGCCGGGAACCCCGCAGCCTCGGGAGCCCCCACTCCCGGGCCAGGGCACGACCCTTTCCGGTCGGGGACCGGGGGGAGCCCGGCCGCATGGAGAGCTCAGGAGGTCCCACTCTGACCCCCACACGAGTGACACGGGGGCCGCAGCGGCCCCGCGCCTCGGTCTCAGGGGCTGAGTAGCGGGCGCCGTGGGCGCGAAGGAAACTTGTCGGTTTACACAAACGACGCGTCACGGCGGCGGGAGATGCTGGGGACGACGCTCACCTTGAAAGGGTTGTTGAGGTCCGGGTCGGCAAACGGGTTACTGTCGAAGTCCGACATCTCGCGCTTGGCGTCACCCACCCGACCCAGGCGCCGAGAGAGAGACGGGCGAGGCCGCCGCCCCCTGCGCGCTCACGTCGCCGCCGCCGCCGCGCAGATCCGGGGGCGGCTCGCGAGGCCGCCCGGCAGGCCGCGCCACTGAGCATGCCCGGTGAGGCCGGCAGCCGGCGCCGCGCCGCCTTCGCGGCCCCAGTCCTCCCGGCTGCGTCCCGCGATCCGGGCTTTCGCTGCGACCTAGTAGGAACGAGGGGCTGGGGAGGCCGCGAGCCGAGGTGCTCGGGAATAAGCGCCCTGCAGAGTCTCGGCGTTTGAATGAGCGGGGCGTCTCTCTGGATATGGTTGTATTACTGGTTTAAAATCGGCCCCCTGAGGCAGAGCGTAACTTAGGGGAGAGGTCGCACGTTGCGAGTAAGAAAAAGAAACACTGAGCCCACGTCTCCAGGTTAGAAAGGCAGCTCGGGACGCAGGCTACACACCTCCGGAAGGAGTGGCTACTGGGCGCAGAGGAGCGGGGACCCTGTCTCCAAAGACAACTCCCCGCGATGCCCAGTCCTCGCTGATGAATTTCGCACACACTTGACCCCACCTGGGAATCCCAGCTTTCAGGTTTCTCCGCCCCTGGGTTGCTGCCAAGTCACGGAGACCAGCCTCGATGCCACCGATCTGGACTGGCTCCGCAGAGGTTTGAGAACGAGTCAATACCAGGGTCTGGCCCTTTCTACCATCCTCCAGAATCTGCAAAATGGCTACGTCTCCGGAAATGATCGCGGGGTGGCACAGGTCCAGAGATCAAGGCCTTCACGTAATCATCTACTTACTAGATGACAAACAGATGTCGTCTTTGTTTTCATTCAGGCCTTTGGGGGCAAAATATACACCTCTGTTTTCCTAGTCACTACCCAACACCAGTGGAGAAGGGCATGGCAACCCGCTCCAGTATTCTTACCTGAAGAATCCCATGGACAGAGGAACCTTGTGGCTAGAGTCCGCGGGGTCCGAAGCGACTTAGCACGCACGCACACACCCAACACCAGCGATTACAAAAAATGAGTATGATATGAAATTTATTTGTATCATGTGTTGTCTCACCCCTAAACTTAATGAAAGGGCATCTCTGCATTATTCCCTTCTCACCTTCCTTTTGCTCTAACAGCAAAACACTTAGCAGACCAAGCTAGAATAAGCCAGAATTATTTCACTTGGAAGGAACTAGAGTTGGTTTTCTTGGTCTTCCTGCACTATTCAAAGTCACCTAGGAAATGGTTTCTCCCCACTGTGAAAATACTAGCTGGTGACAATAAACAAAAAACACATTTGCTGTAATCTCTCTGTTGGGATCCAGGCTGGGATACATGACAAGCTTCTAGGCCGCAGACTAGGACTGTCAACTGATAAGTGACAACAGACCAGAATGATCGTGGCAGAACTGCAAGATTGTGGGCATGGAAAACAGCATGCAATCTACTGTACTTGGACTCCTATCCTCAGCAGCTCCCAGGAGTCTGTAGCTGAGTGCTCAAAACACATGTGGAGTTCAAATCCGAATTTTAATACTACTTGTGCCACACACTTCACCTCTCTGAGTTTGTAAAGGGTTATTTAAGACTTATTTAAAATAAGATAGAGAAAAGTTACCTGCAGGTATTTAGTGCCTAACAAATATTGTTGAATGTGTGAAAATGCTAAGGGGGCCCAGTCCATCTTTCTTAAATATTTTTCCTCATCACACCTGAGCACAGATTGACTTCTCTCACCACGTTGGCCCTCACTCCCTTCACCTGTCCTTCAAATGACTCAAATAATCAGCAGCTGTTTATTATGCATCTATTATGTTCCAAGACAAAGGAGATCAGCTAAGTCTGCATTTCTGGATGGAAATTTCCAACTATGCTGTGTTTACACCTAATGATATTAGCACTTAATGCAAAATTTTACAGATTTCATCGTTACAGAATCACTTGGAATATTTGTTAATGATGCAGACTCCCACCTCTCTGTATCACCTACGCCTGAGATTGGCTTTACAATAGGGGCCATGGATCTGCATTTTTAAAAATTTAACTGTAGGGAAAATTGCTCTACAATGTTGTGTTGCTTTCTGCCTTACAATGCAAATCAGCCGTATTTATACATATATTACCTCCCTCTTGGGCTTCCCTGGTGGCTCAGACTGTGAAGAATCTGCCTACAATGCGGGAGATCTGGGTTCCATTCCTGGGTTGGGAAGAGCCCCTGGAGGAGGGCATTCTTGCCTGGAGAATCCCCATGGACAGAGGAGCCTGGTGGGCTACAGTCCACAGTCCATTGGGTCACAAAGTCGGACACAACTGAGCAACTAAAAACAGCACAGCACCTCCCTCTAGACCTTCCCTCCCTCTTGGCCTTCCCTCCCTTCCGCCTATCCTACCCCTCCCAGTCATCACAAAGCACCAGGCTGGGCCTCCCTGTGTTATATAGCAGCTTCTCACCAGCCATCTATTTTACACATGGTAGTGTATATATGTCGATGCTACTTTTTCCATTCATCCCACTCTTAAATATTTCTTCTATTTTTAAATGCCTTTACATATGACTATATTCTTTTACATAAATGGGTTCATAGCATACTCACTAATGCTTTTAACCTTTAAAAAAAATTTTTTTTTTGTTTTCCTTCCTCTCTATTCTTATAATACTGTCTATCTACAAGCACGCAATGTAACTCACATAATCATATTCAAACATAATACATATTCATGCAGGTATGCCTATACATAGTCATACAGAATTTTGGTATTGTCTTGAAAAAAAGGATTTTTTTTTTTTTTGCAAATTGTTTTTCTCACTCAATAGTAGTTTTTCGGTGAGATGGGCATTGACAAAGAGACAATCTATGGTTTCTTACCCCAGTACACCACATAAATATTTGTCTCTTTTTATGTGTACCGTTACTATAAAGGTGAAAAGTGCTGAGAAGCATGCTGCTCCTGCTGCTGCTGCTAAGTCACTTCAGTCGTGTCCGACTCTGTGCGACCCCATAGACGGCAGCCCACCAGGCTTCCTGTCCCTGGGATTCTCCAGGCAAGAACACTGGAGTGGGTCGCCACTTCCTTCTCCAATGCATGAAAGTGAAAAGTGAAAGTGAAGTCACTCAGTCGTGTCTGACTCTTAGTGACCCCATGGACTGCAGCCTACCAGGCTCCTCCATCCATGGGATTTTCCAGGCAAGAGTACTGGAGTGGGGTGCCATTGCCTTCTCCGGCTGGGAAGCATAGCTTAATGGAGATATCTCCAAATCAACAAGTATACATCTATGTATTCTTTTGAACTGAAAGAACCTTTAGCCCCTCTCAAGACCGAAGAAGAAACTCAATTTGAACATTTAAGTCATTTGCCTCAGTTACAAAGGAAGTGAATGGAGGAACTAGAAACAGAAGTCAAATCTATCAAATCACATTTCAGACATTAAAGGCATAGATCTGGTTGGTACTATTTCATAGAGGAAGAAGAATGCTATGTGCAAGGTAGAGAGAAAGCATACAGGAGGCTTTATTTGTTGGAGTAGTTCATTTTCTAGGAAGGATGGACAGGTGCTCACACACGCTCAGTTGTGTTCAACACTGGAGCCCCACCAGGCTTCTCTGTCCATAGAGTTTTCTAGGCAAAAATACTGGAGTGGGTTGCCATTTTCTTCTCCAGGGAATCCTCCCAACCCAGGGATTGAATCCACCTCTCTTGCGCCTCCTGCACTGCAAGAAGATTCTTTATACCACTGCCCCACCTGATAGAGCAAATGAAGAGTCAACCTAGTTGCTCTGGCATAAATCAGCTCTGTGACCTTGATCATATCAGTTCACCTCTCTGACCTGAGTTTCCATGCTAGTCAACAAGTACTTACCGAGCACCTACTGAGTGGTGAATATTGTTTTAGATAGTGGGGATAAAGCAGTGAACAAGTTGTAAGGGTAGGGTCTATTCCCAAGAAACTTTGTAAACCTAGAAGGCCCAAAACAGGGCTAAATGATATCTCAGGTCCTTTTTTTTTCCCCCAAACCTGTGCCCCCAGCGTTGGAAGCACAGAGTCAACCAGTGGACCACCAGAGAAGTCCCTCGTGTCCTTTAAACAGCTCTAACATTCTATTAATGGAGAAGGCAATGGCACTCCAGCACTCTTGCCTGGAAAATCCCATGGACGGAGGAGCTTGGTAGGCTGCAGTCCATGGGGTCACAAAGAGTCGGACATGACTGAGCGACTTCACTTTCACTTTTCACTTTCATGCATTGGAGAAGGAAATGGCAACCCACTCCAGTGTTCTTGCCTGGAGAATCCCAGGGATAGGGGAGCCTGGTGGGCTGCCGTCTCTGGGGTCGCACAGAGTCAGACACGACTGAAGTGACTTAGCAGCAGCAGCAACATTCTATTAAAGGGCTTCCCAGGGGCTCAATGGTAAAGAATCTGCCTGCCAATACAGGAGACAGGAGATGCGGGTTCAGTCCCTGGGTCTGGAACGTCCCCTGGAGAAGGAAATGGAAATCCACTCCAGTATTCTTGCCTGGGAAATCCCATAGACAAAGGAGCCTGGCAGGCTATAGTCCATAGGGTTGCAAAGCATCAGACACAACTGAGCACACATGCAACATTCTGCTAATCAGCATTCTTTTAATTTCTGTCCATGACCCTTTAATTTCTGTCCATTCTTTTAGTTTCTGTCATACTCCATCATCATACTGCTTCTCCCTCAGCCTGACACGTTTAACGTGTGAATCCTTTGGACAAGGGCTTAGTCTGAATTCCATGTTACCTGTACTGACAGCTGGTGAGTATTGAGAAGACAAGTCGAAAATTTGCATTTCCAACCTCAAAAGTTTCACTGGACTCTGGGTTCACAAATGGGTTAAAACTGAAACCCATCATCTCTTGCAGAAGACTCAGTCTCCAGCTGTGCTGCTGTGTCTCCTGCTACTGATACCAACCACGCACCCACAGGAGCGTACGTGGCCTCTGTTCAGCCACCGGCTGTACTTCAAGAAGGTATCAAAGGAGTTGAAGGCGCTGTGTGGTAGGCCTGATAATAGTCCTTCAAAGATGTTAACATTCTACTCATTGGTACCTATGAACATGTCACTTTCCATGGCAAAAGGAACTTTACCAATACAATTAAGGTTAAGGACTTGAGATGGGGAGATTATACTGCATTATCCAGGTAGACCCAATGGAATCACATGAGTCCTTAAAAGTGGAAAAGGAAAGCAAAAAAATTGTTGGTTTTGAAGATGGAGAAAGGAGGTCATGAGCCAAAGCATGTGAGTGGCCTCTAGCAGCTGGGGACAGCTCTCAGCTAACAGCCAAGGAAATGGAGACATGAGGATAAATTCTGTCGACAGCCTTAGTGAGCAAGGAGATGATTCTTCCTGAGAGTGTCCAAAAAGGGATTCAACCTCAACAACACCTTGATTATAGCCTCATGAGACCCATAGACGTATTCATTCACATCAGCACACATTTTCCAGCTTACAGCCTTCTAAGCTCACCACCTAAGCTAAACTCATCCCAACCAGCTCTCTCTTATCACCTTTTCCGTGATTCAAGAGGCTGAATGGTCTGAGTATCCTTAAGATAATTATATCATAGTGGCATTCTCTTATGATTTATTGCATCACGTATTGTATAGTATGGGAACACAATAAACTTAGCAAAAACAAATGTATGTTTTGAGTCTCTGTTTACCTATGACTACATGCACATACAGTCCTGGGTACCAAGAATGTCCATTTCCCACTCAGTTCTCACCTGTCAAAGTCCAACCAATCCTTCATGGTCAATTTCAAATAACATGCCCTGAACAAATCTTTACTGGCTATCCCTAATCCAGACTTATTTCTACCTTCCCATAGTATCTGACTTCCCTGGTGGCTTAGACAGTAAAGCACCTGTCTACAATGCAGAAGACCCGGGTTCAATCCCTGGGTCGGGAAGATCACCTGGAGAAGGAAATGGCAATCCACTCCAGTACTATTGCCTGGAAAATCCCATGGACAGAGGAGCCTGGTAGGCTCAGTCCATGGGGTCGCACAAAGAGTTGGACACGACTGAGTGACTTCACTTTCACTTTCCCATAGTATCTAAACAGTTCTGTATCTCTGTTCCAGAACTCACAATATACCATCTCCTATGGGTATAAAATTAGTATTGATAAATGCCCAGCATGTATGGTAGCTATTGATATTTGGATCAGATGACTATATCTGTCTCTCTCTATGATGTGAGCTTCTGAATGCAGGGAGAAATTCCATCTTTATATTATTTACAGAGCCAAGCACAGCATCTTGTTCAAAGAAGATCCTCAACAAATAATTGTGGGTTTACTGCTAAAATGTCTTAGCTTATAAAGGAGATTGCCACTTAATATCTTTGGTCAGAGTAAGTCCAAATATAAAATTAAGAGTAACCATTTTAGTAGTCAGTACAAACAGAATTGTGCAGCTACTGTGATAAAGTCTTCTGGACTGAAAATCTGAATTCTAAACAATGACTTCATAGAAAGACTGTGGAATCATTTCAAATGGTATGGACCAATGAGATGCAAGAACTAACTGCGGTGCTCATCGTATTACCTAAAATAGTCTGAATAACAACATTATGGTGACAATTATCCTCATTTTGCAAGACAGAAAGACAGTATTGCATATATGTATACATTAGGTAAGGCCTCCTCAGACAGCCATGTTGCTTTTTTGCATTTCTTTTCCATGGGGATGGTCTTGATCCCTGTCTCCTGTACAATGTCATGAACCTCCGTCCATAGTTCATCAGGCACTCTGTCTATCAGATCCAGTCCCTTAAATCTATTTCTCACTTCCACTATATAATCATAAGGGATTTGATTTAGGTCATACCTGAATAGTCCAATGGTTTTCCCCACTTTTTTCAATACAAGTCTGAATTTGGCAATAAGGAGTTCATGATCTGAGCCACAGTCAGCTCCCGGTCTTGTTTTTGCTGACTGTATAGAGCTTCTCCATCTTTGGCTGCAAAGAACATAATCAATCTGATTTCGGTGTTGACCACCTGGTGATGTCCATGTGTAGATTCTTCTCTTGTGTTGTTGGAATAGGGTGTTTGCTATGACCAGTGCATTCTCTTGGCAAAACTCTATTAGTCTTTGCCCTGCTTCATTCCGTATTCCAAGGCCAAATTTGCCTGTTACTCCAGGTGTTTCTCGACTTCCTACTTTGGCATTCCAGTCCTCTATAATGAAAAGGACATCTTTTTTGGGTGTTAGTTCTAAAAGGTCTTGTAGGTCTTCATAGAACGGAGGCCTTACAAATAGCTGTGAAAAGAAGAGAAGCGAAAAGCAAAGGAGAAAAGGAAAGATATAAGCATCTGAATGCAGAGTTCCAAAGAATAGCAAGGAGAGATAAGAAAGCCTTCCTCAGCGTTCAATGCAAAGAAATAGAGGAAAACAAAAGAATGGGAAAGACTAGAGATCTCTTCAAGAAAATTAGAGATACCAAGGGAACATTTCATGCAAAGATGGGCTCAATAAAGGACAGAAATCGGATGGACCTAACAGAAGCAGAAGATATTAAGAAGAGGTGGCAAGAATACACAGGAGAAGTGTATAAAAAAGAGCTTCATGACCCAGATAATCATGATGGTGTGATCACTGACCTAGAGCCAGACATCCTGGAATGTGAAGTCAAGTGGGCCTCCACTATGAACAAAGCTAGTGGAGGTGATGGCATTCCAGTTGAGCTATTTCAAATCCTAGAAGATGATGCTGTGAAAGTGCTGCACTCAATATGCCAGCAAATTTGGAAAACTCAGCAGTGGCCACAGGACTGGAAAAGGTCAGTTTTCATTCCAATCCCAAAGAAAGGCAATGCCAAAGAATGCTCAAACTACCGCACAATTGCACTCATCTCACACGCTAGGAAAGTAATGCTCAAAATTCTCCAAGCCAGGCTTCAGCAATACGTGAACCCATGAACTTCCTGATGTTCAAGCTGGTTTTAGAAAAGGCAGAGGAACCAGAGATCAAATTGCCAACATTCGCTGGATCATCAAAAAAGCAAGAGAGTTCCAGAAAAACATCTATTTCTGCTTTATTGACTATGCCAAAGCCTTTGATTGTGTGGATCACAATAAACTGTGGAAAGTTCTTCAAGAGATGGGAATACCAGACCACCTGACCTGCCTCTTGAGAAATTTGTATGCAGGTCAGGCAGCAACAGTTAGAACTGGACATGGAACAACAGACTGGTTCCAAATAGGAAAAGGAGTACGTCAAGGCTGTATATTGTCACCCTGATTATTTAACTTATATGCAGAGTACATCATGCGAAATGCTGGGCTGGAAGAAGCACAAGCTGGAATCAAGATTGCCAGGAGAAATACCAATAACCTCAGATACGCAGATGATACCACCCTTATGGCAGAAAGTGAAGAGGAACTAAAAAGCTTCTTGATGAAAGTGAAAGAGGAGAGTGAAAAAGTTGGCTTAAAGCTCAACATTCAGAAAACGAAGATCATGGCATCTGGTCCCATCACTTCATGGGAAATAGATGGGGAAACAGTGGAAACAGTGTCGGACTTTATTTTGGGGGCTCCAAAATCACTGCAGATGGCGATTACAGCCATGAAATTAAAAGACGCTTATTCCTTCAAAGGAAAGTTATGACCAACCTAGACAGCATATTGAAAAGCAGACCTTTGCCAAAAAATATCTGTCTAGTCAAGGCTATGGTTTTTCCAGTGGTCATGTATGGATGTGAAAGTTGGACTGTGAAGAAAGCTGAGCACCGAAGAATTGATGCTTTTGAACTGTGGTGTTGGAGAAGACTCTTGAGAGTCCCTTGGACTGCAAGGAGATCCAACCAGTCCATTCTGAAGGAGAGCAGCCCTGGGATTGGAAGGACTGATGCTAAAGCTGAAACTCCAGTACTTTGGCCACCTCATACGAAGAGTTGACTCACTGGAAAAGACCCTGATGCTGGGAGAGATTGGGAGCAGGAGGAGAAAGGGACAACAGAGGATGAGATGGCTGGATGGCATCACTGAGTCGATGGACGTGAGTCTGAGTGAACTCCGGGAGTTGGTGATGGACAGGGAGGCCTGGTGTGCTATATGATTCATGGGGTCGCAAAGAGTCGGACACGGCTGAGCGACTGAACTGAACTGAACTGATACATTATGTAACACACACAGTGTATGTGTGTGTGTACACATGTGCTCATTCATGTCTGACTCTTTGCAACCCTATAAACGGAAGCCCACCAGGTTCCTCTGTCCATGGGAGTCTCCAGACAAGAAAATTGGAGTGGTTTGCCATTTCCTACTCCAGGGGATCTTCCCCATCCACAGATCGATCCCATGCCTCTTGCATCTCCTGCATTGACAGGCAGGTTCTTTACCATTAGTGCCACCTGGGAAGCCCAAAGAACACATATTTGTATAACTAAATAGTAAGGAGGCATTTACCAATAATCATATTTAAAATACTATTTTTAAAAAGCAAAATAGTCTTGTAGTGAAATATATAAATTATATAGTAAATTATATTCTATATAGTATGTACTATAATATATAGTAGTAGTAAAATATATGCATGTATAGCGATATATAGTTATGTATAATAATATGTAGTAATATATATCAGATCAGATCAGATCAGTCACTCAGTCGTGTCCGACTCTTTGCGACCCCATGAATTGCAGCACACCAGGCCTCCCTGTCCATCACCAACTCCCAGAGTTCGCTCAGACTCACGTCCATCGACTCAGTGATGCCATCCAGCCATCTCATCCTCTGTCGTCCCCTTCTCCTCCTGCCCCCAATCCCTCCCAGCATCAGAGTCTTTTCCAATGAGTCAACTCTTCGCATGAGGTGGCCAAAGTACTGGAGTTTCAGCTTTAGCATCATTCCTTCCAAAGAAATCCCAGGGCTGATCTCCTTCAGAATGGACTGGTAGGATCTCCTTGCAGTCCAAGGGACTCTTAAGAGTCTTCTCAAAAAAAAAAAAAAAAAAAGAGTCTTCTCCAACACCACAGTTCAAAAGCATCAATTCTTTGGCACTCAGGTTTCTTCACAGTCCAACACTCACATCCATACATGACCACAGGAAAAACCATAGGCTTGACTAGACGGACCTTTGTTGGCAAAGTAATGTCTCTGCTTTTCAATATGCTGTCTAGGTTGGTCATAACTTTTCTTCCTAGGAGTAAGTGTCTTTTAATTTCATGGCTGCAGTCACCAGCTGCAGTGATTTTGGATATGACCTAAAGTCTATGCAATTACATAGAAGTCTTCAAAGTAAGGACAGTTTATAATTCTTAGATTGAAAATTAGGCATACATTTTCAAGAGACTCTTGTAAAAGAGGAAATAATCAGAGCAATCTAACACATTTTCTGATCTCCTAAAAGAAATACCCTAATCTGATCATTAGGCCTTTAAGGCAAGAAAAGTTGCTTTCAGGTTCTCCTTATATCTAATGCTGAGAATTTTAAGAAATCAGATGTATTTGAAATGGCTATTTTCTTCCTTGTCTCATGAGAAGAGAGGGTAAAATTTCTTAAATTAAAGCTAAAGTTTCTTAAATGCCTGGTCTATGTCAGGCACTGAGACGCTGGAGGCTCAACAGACATTTTCTCATCAACGACTGAGCGACTGAACTGAACTGAACATGTCTTTGGGAGGTAAGTGTTATTATTTCCATTTTACAAATGAGAAAATGGAAACTCAGAAAGGTGAGTGGATCTGAAAGTTATTTGAAGAATTATGTTGAGAACTAGAGGCTTCCTATCTGGGAGTTTGTCTTGCTTGTCATCACATGCTGCATTAAGCTTTATTGTATTGCCCAAATGAAGAAGTCCATGTTGGTTTCTTTTTTTTTTTTTTTTAAAGAAGTGGCATAATCTTGTTGGTTCATTAAGCAGGCCATTGTAACTCATGCTTTCCAGTATCCAACTACCAGATGACCAGGGGCAGGGAAAGAATGGCAGGGGCATAGATAACCATAGTCACAGAGTCTGAGTCCGAGAACCTGTACTTTCACCCAACCCCCACTGTGTAACTTCCTTCATCTGCCCAGTTGATGGGGCACCTGCCATGGTTGGCCTCTCCTGTTTGTGGCCTCAGAAATTTTGATGCTCTGCCTGCCTCTTGGCATGGTTTTAGGCTCTAGAGGTGAGAAAATACAGCAGTTAATGTTGTTCCTCCCATTAACGCAGGCCTCTAATATTCTTCAGATGCCTTAGTCAAAGCACTGGGTTTTCCTGGTGAATGGGCCTTCCACGGAAGTCTGTCATAATCTTAGAGTTTTGTTTTTTCTTTTTACAATGATTTGACAAATCACGGAATTTTCTTCTGACCCTCTCTTTAAATTTTCACAGTCCTCCTCTCATGGAACCTGGCACACATTCTCCTAGGAGCCTGGTTACAAGACAGTAGAAAACCACACACAGTGTTGCAAGCAAACTGTCCTTTTATCCATGACCACAGCTGTTATCTCTGGACCTTCTCCTACCTTGAAGTATCCTCCCTGATCCAGGGTTCGTTTCAAAGGTCAAAGCATAGAACTGTTCCTATTCTTAGTTCTGAAATCTTCTTAGTCTGAGAGCTGAGTATTAGCTCCAACTTCTCATCATTCACTCCTCTTGAAAGTCCAGAAAGGCTCAGACAAGTAAAAGTTGTGCACATAACAGGAGATATGCAAAGTACCTCTATTATATCATCCCAGAGCTATCTCATATTGAGCTATAGGTAAAGACATTGGAGACACTTATCTTTTAACTATCAATTTCTAATTTCTCCCTTTCCTTGGCTCCTGCAATAGTCTTTCCTGGAAACTCCTACCCAGGGTATTAATTACTCCATCCTCTGTAGAACAAGAGAACTCTGTGTATATCTTCATCATCTACAGATATTAGATGCTTTAAGATGCTACAGAAAAACCCAATGAATTTTTTGGCCAACTCAATATTGCTGACTCAATGGACATGAGTTTGAGCAAACTCTCTGTCCTTCATCATCTCCTAGATGAACCTGGCATGCTGCAGTCCATGGGATCTCAAAGAATCACACATGACTTAGCAACTGGACAGCAACAAAAATATTACTTTGTACTGGTACTACCAGAATTGGGTTCTATCAAAATCGGGATCTGTGGTGAAAGTGACAAGGAACTTGAGTACATGTAGCCTATTTAGGTGGTATTCCCAGGAAGGCAGAGTGAGAGAGAGGAACAATGAGACAGACAAAGAGAGAAAGTCAGTAAAGGAAGAATTATTAAGCAGTTTATAACTGTGGGTAACTGGGGCTGAATCCCAGTGGGAATTGGTTGGATTTTCTGTGGGGCATTCAGCACACACACACACACACCATATGCATTCAAGTAACTTTAAAACTAAGAAACGTAGTGGACACCAGTAGTGAGGAGCCTTTAACATGCTTGGTTACTGTCTGCTGCTGCTGCTGCTAAGTTGCTTCAGTTGTGTCCGACTCTGTGCGACCCCATAGACAGCAGCCCACCAGGCTCCCCCGTCCCTGGGATTCTCCAGGCAAGAATAATGGAGTGGGTTGCCATTTCCCTGTCCAACACATGAAAGAGAAAAGTGAAAGTGAAGTCACTCAGTCGTGTCTGACTTGTAGCGACCCCATGGACTGCAGCCTGCCAGGCTCCTCCATCCATGGATTTTCCAGGCAAGAGTACTGGAGTGGGGTGCCATTGCCTTCTCCGTGGTTACTGTCTACCACAGCTCAAGTCAGAGGTGGCCAAAGGAATATGACCTGGGCATCCACCATCTCTATAAGATCTGACACATCTTTGTCTTTTTTTTAGATTATATGTCCTTCCGGGGCACACACCACGTCTTGATCATTCACAGCCTTGATACCCAGAACAGTATCTGGTATAATCTGAAAACTAAATGATTGCATGGATAGATGTATAAATAGGGTTAAAAAAGAAATTTCATTCACGTGAGGTTGGCACTCACCTAGCAGCTTTTCTGCTCTCTTTGTATCACTTGCCTTGTTAATAATAGTTTTTACCATACCTTCTGAAACTTTGCCATAAGTGCTACATTTTATCATAGTACATAAAAGCTGTAGGGAAAATTTCTAAAGAGATTTTTTTAAGAACAATGAAATTTCTAGATAAAATTTTTTTAAATTATTTCCCTTCGTATTGCCTGCTTTGTCACCCACTTTTCACTGTAAAGGGAAACAGGAAAAAGTGATCATAAAATAAGAACAGAAAACGTCTACTTGGTCAGGCAAGATTCCAAAGAAATTAATCACGTTTTCACAAGGGTATTAGACCAGTTTCCTGATTAAATTGTAGTTTGGTTCACAAATGAATTTGAAAAATAAACTCAATGGAGATTTAGTGATGTGAGATTGTAATCAAGTCCAGTAATTTCTAAACCAGTGGAGTGAGGGTCCCAGAGCATTAGCTCGAGTTGAGAAGTTGAGAATTCAGACAGGTCTCAGCATGTCAGGGTGGCCTGTAGATGGGCTCACCAGAGCACAGCTTTAAGAGGACTGAAGGACCATGACGGGAAGAACAGTGGGAGATGTTGACAGCCAGCCTCTGGGCCTGAGGCCCTGACCCCACTGGGGAGCAGAAAGGTTTCCTTTACCCTCTGACAGGCAATGTACTTGGTGGGGAAAGTGTTCTGCCCAGAGGAGGGGATGGGAGAACCCACGGCTGAGGTCTGAGAAGGAGGACAAATCTGGATACAGCAGGAGATACAGCCCTCGATTGCCTTCCCATGCAGCCCTCAGAAACTCATGCCCAATTCCTAGGGAGAGAAAATCTGTAATAGAGAAGAAACTAAATAAAAAGCTATTATCACTAGAAATGCAGCAAGATACTGAGAAGAGATAGCTCTGTGTCACATGAGGAAAGAAAGAAGCTCACTTCAGAACCAAGAACCTTGCCAATATTGGAGGAATGGAGAGAAGGGATCAGGCTGAGCAACAGGAAGGCAACGTCACGTACTTCTAAGTGGAAGAGGGAGGTCAGGATGGAATGAACTACAGAGAAAAGTAGTAACATCAAGACGAGAGGGTGGAAGCCTTCAGGCCACCAGCTAGGAGGCAGAGCTGAGATCAAAACCACACTTTCTGACTTCTGGGTGGCAGAATCATAAAGGAGGTCTTCCCATCCTCTATCCCTGTGACTACTCACCTCAGGCCAAACCACACTGCCCGAGACCATCACTCCTTACTAGACAACATTGATTTCTTTTTCCTTATGTGGAAATCTTCTGGAAACTCACTTTGATTAAACATACAAATAAGACATAGTAATAAATATTTCTTAGTAATTGTCAAAGTAAAGAAAAATTTAAGCAAGAGAGCTTATTTGACTTGATTATTAAATTTAATTCATATATAAATGTGTGTGTGTGTTAAGTCACTTCAGTTGTGTCAGACTCTTTGTAACTCCATGGACTGTAGCCTGCCAGGCTCCCTTTTCTATGGGATTCTCCAGGCAAGAATACTGGAGTGGGTTGCCATGCTCTCCTCCAGGGGATTTTCCTGACCCAGGGATTGAATCTGAGTCCCTTATGTCTCCTGCACAGGGAGGTGGGTTCTTTACCACTAGCACCACCTGGGAAGCCCTCATATGTAAATACATATGTTTAATTATATAAGCAAATGATATTTATTAGAAGAAAGGGTCTGAATTACCCTATCTGCTTGCATAGATTAAAAAAAAAATTTGAAGTGACGTTATCATTCATTATCCCACCAAGAAATAAAAATATTATTTGAGAACATAGAAATGAAGTGATTTAGCATGCACGCATATAAAACTAAAGTCAAATGGTTAAATCAACAATGTTAAATCCATGCAAGGACTATTACATAACCATCAAAACGTTTTCTTTAAAATGTGTGATAACATGAAAAAACAAGTATAATAATGAATGGGGGAAGGTGAGATATTATTGAATATAAAGTATAGAGATACAACTTCATTTTTACAACCTAAAATTGAAAGGCAGATGAGACATGGACTATTTCTTCCTTTACTTTACTTTCTATTTATTCAGTAACTATCCATTATGTTACTAACTTGAAAATAGGTTCAGGAGAAAGAACATGACTTCAGTTCAGTTCAGTAACTCAGTCGTGTCCGACTCTTTGCAACCCCATGAACCACAGCACTCCAGGTCTCCCTGTCCATCACCAACTCCCAGAGTCCACCCAAACCCATATCCATTGAGTCGGTGATGCCATCCAACCATTGCATCCTCTGTTGTCCCCTTTTCTTCCTGCCCTCAATCTTTCCCAGCATTAGGGTCTTTTCAAATGAGTCAGCTCTTCACATCAGGTGGCCAATGTACTGGAGTTTCAGCCTCAACATCAGTCTTTCCAATGAATATTCAGGACTGATTTCCTTTAGGATAGACTGGTTGGATCTCCTTGCAGTCCAAGGCACTCTCAAGAGTCTTCTCCAACAGCACAGTCCAAAAGCATCAATTCTTTGGTACTCAGTTTTCTTCACAGTCCAACTCTCACATCCATACATGACCACTGGAAAAACCATAGCCTTGACTAGATGAACCTTTTTTGGCAAAGTAATGTCTCTCTGCTTTTAAATATGCTGTCTAGGTTGGTCATAACTTTCCTTCCAAGGAGTAAGCATCTTTTAATTTCATGGCTGCAGTCACCATCTGCAGTGATTTTGGAGCCCCCCACAATAAAGTCTGACACTGTTTCCATTGTTTCCCCATCTATTTGCCATGAAGTGATGGGATCAGATGCCATGATCTAAGTTTTCTGAATGTTGAGCTTTAAGCCAACTTTTTCACTCTCCTCTTTCACTTTCATCAAGAGGCTTTTTAGTTCCTCTTCACTTCCTGCCATAAGGGTGGTGTCATCTGCATATCTGAGGTTATTGATATTTCTCCCAGCAATCTTGATTCTAGCTTGTGCTTCCTCCAGCCCAACATTTCTCGTGATGTACTCTGCATATAAATTAAATAAGCAGGATGACAATATACAGCCTTGACGTACTCCTTTTCCTATTTGGAACCAGTCTGTTGTTCCATGTCCAGTTCTAACTGTTGCTTCCTGACCTGCATATTGGTTTCTCAAGAGGCAGGTCAGGTGGTCTGGTATTCCCATCTCTTTCAGAATTTTCCACAGTTTATTGTGATCCACACAGTCAAAGGCTTTGGCATAGTCATTAAGAAGAAATAGATGTTTTTCTGGAACTCTCTTGCTTTTTCGATCATCCAGCGGATGTTGGCAATTTGATCTCTGGTTCCTCTGCCTTTTCTAAAACCAGCTTGAACATCAGGAAGTTCATGGTTCTCATATTGCTGAAGCCTGGCTTGGAGAATTTTGAGCATTACTTTACTAGAGTGTGAGATGAGTGCAATTGTGCGGTAGTTTGAGCATTCTTTGGCATTGCCTTTCTTTGGGATTGGAATGAAAATTGACCTTTTCCAGTCCTGTGGCCACTCCTGAATTTTCCAAATTTGCTGGCATATTGAGTGCAGCACTTTCACAGCATCATCTTCTAGGATTTGAAATAGCTCAACTGGAATTCCATCACCTCCACTAATTTTGTTCATAGTGATGCTTTCTAAGGCCCACTTGACTTCACATTCCAGGATGTCTGGCTCTAGGTGAGTGATCACACCATCGTGATTATCTGGATCATGAAGCTCTTTTTTGTACAGTTCTCCTGTGTATTCTTGCCACCTCTTCTTAATATCTGCTTCTGTTAGGTCCATCCCATTTCTGTCCTTTATCGAGCCCATCTTTGCATGAAATGTCCCCTCGGTATCTCTAATTTTCTTAAAGAGATCTCTAGTCTTTCCCATTCTGTTTTCTTCTATTTCTTTGCACTGATCGCTGAGGAAGGCTTTCTTATCTCTCCTTGCTATTCTTTGGAACTCTGCATTCAGATGCTTAAGTGTGTAAAAAATCCCAAATCTTCACAGGGCCCAGATTTGAAAAAATTACTTTACAGATCTAGAATAAACTGTTTTGAATAAAATAATTTTCTGCATTAGTTTGAAAATCACTTTTTTTCCCCCTGCATAGTCTGGAGCTAATATGTGAAAGATTGGAGAACATGTGTGCCTGGCAGTTACCTTGTTGAAAGGAGGCCCTCGATAAACATTTATTGATGGCATGGGAAGTCCCTACTACCTACTCTTTCCCAAAACTTAATCACTGTACTCTCTGTGAAGCAAAACAATGTTCAGAGATTTAATCAGTCTTAGCAAGGGGACTCCCTACAGTCTTAGCAAGAAAAGACTCCTTTTTCTTACCAGTATGATTTGCCTGTGAATATCTTAGGACCAGACATTGATACTGGCATTCATTATATTTTAAATTTTTAGTTAATTTTTTATAAATAGATACAAAAAGGCTTCTGGAAAATGACCTACATCATAACCCATAGGACTGTCTTTGTTTAGGGTGGAAGCTGGCCATATCAGACAGATCAGCCATGTGATTTGACTCACACAGTATCCATTGACCTGGAGACTGAGGTCAACCACAGAAGCAAGAAATGAATGAATTATGCCGATGGAATAAAGTTCCAATAAAACTCTGGACACCAAAATGCAAGCAATCTTCCCCGGCAGTACTCCCTGCATATTGTCAGACCTCAGTGCTGGGAGGTGAATGAGTCATCACTCCAGGGGACAGCACAACAAAAGCTTTGTGTCTGGAGCTCTTCCAAACTGTGCTTATCAACCTCTTCCTTTTGCTGGTTTTTATCTGTGTCATTTCCCTGTAATAAACCATAATCATGAGTATAATAAGTTTCAGTGAGTTCTATGAATTGTTCTAAGGAGTGATCAAACCTGAGGATGATTTTAGGAACCCCTCAAACTTTCAGTTGGCATCAGAGCTGAGCACAGCTTAAGGACTGTGCCCCGAAACTTTGCCGCTTGGGCAACTCCAGGCATGTGGGTAATATGCAGACAGATGGGTGTGACTGGGCTTGGCCCTCGGGTTGGCCAACCTCCATTAAAATATCTGTACAACATAAGTTCTGCACATGTGTTTTGCTGTGAGGCATGTATAATGTATGTGTGTGTTGAGTCGCTCAGTCGTGTCCGACTCCCCATGACCCCATGCACTGCAGCCTACCAGGTCACCCTGTCCATGGGATTCTCCAGGCAAGAATACTGGGGTAGGTTGCCATTTCCTTCTCTATGTGTAATGTATGCTGCTGTTGCTGCTAAGTCACTTCAGTCGTGTCCGACTCTGTGTGACCCCATAGACGGCAGCCCACCAGGCTCCCCCGTCCCTGGGATTCTCCAGGCAAGAACACTGCAGTGGGTTGCCATTTCCTTCTCCAATGCATGAAAGTGAAAAGTGAAAATGAAGTCGCTCAGTCGAGTCCGACTCTAGCAACCCCATGGACTGCAGCCCACCAGGCTCCTCCGTCCATGGGATTTTCCAGGCAAAAGTACTGGAGTGGGGTGCCATTGCCTATAATGTATAATTGTGTCCAAACAAGTACAATCTTCTACCAAGCACAGTAAAATCTGTAATTGCCAAAATTTGCTAGATATTTTATATATACACAGAGTAACTGAACTGCAACATTTTTGTGACAGAACTCATGCTGAAAACAAAATTTTATATATATATATATCTCTCTCTCAGTATGTGTGCTTCCCTCTTTCCTGCCCATCTCCAATTAGATTTTTTTAATGTTTGTGCTTTTGAAGAATTCTAATGCTTTGTAAATCAAACCAAGTTTCCCCACAGTGCTATTGTAGTAAGGAAATAACCCCCTCAGCATGTGTTCACAAGAGCACAATAGGAATCCTGACGTGCAAAAAAAAGCACAGAACACACTGGGTTAGTAACAGTCTTCACTGTTCTAGAATTTTCCTGGGAAACAGGAAGAATTTGAACCTTTGGTCCATAAACAAAGAAACGCCAAACGACGTCTGTTTTTAACATACAAACATTTGTCTACATGCCTTGGTCAACATGTCCCTTCATTCTAGTCAAGGAGATTAAAGGAACAAAAATCCTATGGGGAAACAGATCACATTCATTTTTAAATCTGGTTTTCTTTTGGCATGAGAGCTCAATTGGTAAAGAATCCACCTGCAATGCAGGGGACCTGGGTTCAGTTCCTGGGTCAGGAAGATCCCCTGGAGAAGGGATAGGCTACCCACTCCAGTATTCTTGGTCTTCCCTTGTGGCTCAGCTGGTAAAGAATCTGCCTTCAATGTGGGAGACCTGGATTCAATCCCTGGGCTGGGAAGATCCCCTGGAGAAGGGCAAGGCTACTCACTCCAGTATTCTGGCCTGGAGAAGTTGCAAAGAGTCAGACACGACTGAGCAACTTTCACTCGCTTTAGCATAATTCAACTATCTGTTCTTGTCATATTCTTTCTCAATATTAGACATTTTTGAGAAGGTAATAAGCTCATTATTTTATTATTAATGATTAACCATGAATAATAGGAAAAGACCCTGATGCTGGGAAAGACTGAAGGCAAAAGGAGAAGGGGGTGACAGAGGATGAAATGGTTAGATAGCATCACTAATTCAGTGGACATGAATTTGTCCTCTACAAACTCCGGGAGGACAGAGGAGCCTGGTGTGCCAAAGTCCATGGGGTCATAAAGAGTTGGACACAACTTAGTGACTGAACCACACAGCAACAAAAATTCATTTTTCATTGAATTTTCTGTGGTTAGTATTTAGTACCAAACTAGTTAACAATTTATATTAAAAAGCAGAGATATTACTTTGCTTACAAAGGTCCGTCTAGTCAAGGCTATGGTTTTTCTAATAGTCATGTATGGATATTAAAGTCGGACTGTAAAGAAAACTGAGCGCCAAAGAATTGATGATTTTGAACTGTGGTGTTGGAGAAGACTCTTGAAAGTCCCTCACATTGCAAGGAGATCCAACCAGTCCATCCTGAAGGAGATCAGTCCTGGGTGTTCATTGGAAGGACTGATGCTAAAGCTGAAACTCCAATACTTTGGCCATCTCATGCTAAGAGTTGACTCATTGGAAAAGACCCTGATGCTGGGAGGGATTAGGGGCAGGAGGAGAAGGGGATGACAGAGGATGAGATGGCTGGATGGGATCACTGACTCGATGCACATGAGTTTGGGTAAACTCCGGGAGTTGGTGATGGACAGGGAGACCTGGTGTGCTGCGATTTATGGGGTCGCAAAGAGTCGGACATGACTGAGCGACTGAACTGAACTGAAATGAGTACAATTTAATTGCCAAGATATCCTACTGGCTTGACTGACTCTATGAGATGGACCTGCTGTAACTAAAATGTCTACTGGCTAGATAATCAGTCTCATCTGTATGATGTCAGACTATCTCCCAACACTGACCAATTTCATCCTTTTGGAATATTGGCAGGGAAGATGTCTCGCATGGACAATATAGTGTCCATTTGCACTCAGCTCTTGTCTGGTGTATGACAAATACTCTCTACCCAGCCAAGATGTCCATTCAATGTCCTGGCAACTACCACCAAGCTGACTTCAGAGGAGAGGACACAGTGGGGGAAGACTCACGTTCCTCCACCACTCTGTTTCAACAGTGATCACAGGCTTATTCCTAACATCTCACAACATGAACAATTTGAACCGTATCACTTGAAATTTTAGTGAAGGTTGAAAATAATAAAGGAGACTTAGAGCATACAAAAGAAGAATTATAAAATGGAAATTCTGATACTAGTGCTGGAATCAATCAGTCATTGCTTTGCACTGAGTGCCCCCGGAGCCATTTCTCTCTTTAGCCCTTAGCCTGAAACAAGTTCCCCTGGAGAAATGGCTACGGATTCCCTGGGTTTAACTAACACATGTGTGTTAGTCGCTCAGTTGGGTCCAACTTTTTGCGACCCAATGGGGTATAGCCCACCAGGCTCCTCCGTCCATGGGATTTTCCAGGCAAGAATACTGGAGTAGGTTGCCATTTCCTTCTCCAGGGGCTCTTCCCAACAACAAGTAGCCAATGCCATCTTATCTTCCACAGTCATTTATTTCTATCATGTCTGTCTTAACCAGAGTCACATCCCCAAATGCCACCAATAAGGGGAGAGGATAAAGTCCTCCCTTCCCTAATCCAAGACTATTTTCATTCTTTCTCTAGGAAGCTAGCAATGGTTCCACCACTTTCTTCAGGAGAGATACCCCACCCTCACCTCAGATCCTGTGGGTCCCTTAAACTATGCAAAGTAAACAAGTGCAGAAGTTTACAGTATGGATCCCAAACTCTGACTCATTCAGTTGTAAATGGTACCTCATGTGAGACATTAATTATTCAGTTCATGGCAGGCTGCAACAATCCCGGGCAGTTTCACTTCATAGTCTTTCAGTATGTGAAAGAAAGAGATCAGACCTATGCATCGCCTTGGGTGTGGTCCTAGTCCCATGATTTCCTGTGAGGAAATAACTGAATAAAAAGGCACTCATCTGTCAGAAACAATTCTTTTTGAATTAGTAGAAAGAGTTTCCCCCTTAACTCTGTAGTGGCCTCATCCTAGAAAGACATAACGCAATTTAGATTGCTAACTAAAAATTAATGTCTAAAATCAGAAATATCTGCCTTTGATTCAATGTGTCCTTAAGAACATGGCTAGGCACTTGTCTACAGTGAAGTTATTTTAAAAATTCATCAAAGTAGCCACAACCAAGACAAAGAAGAGAGAGGTTCCAAGTTCAAGCACAAATTCCAGTGTTCAAGAATGTAGAGACTGCTCATCACTATCACAAGTGGTTTTCCAGTTTCAACAATTTCCCTAAGGCACCCCTTACACTGGTGTGTGATTATAATCTGGCTCAGTCTTGACTGGTTGAATTCTCTGATGGTTTAGTTGTCCAGAAGATCAGTTATTTATACAGAGTCCAAAGTCCAGAAACCCCAGTTACAGTGAAGAACATGTATATGTTCTTTGATTTCAAACAGTACTTCTTTTCTAATAATGTATTATCTATTAAAAATGTATTCTGCTATAGAAATGTTCATAAACATACCTCCACCATAGAGATGGATGAAAATACAGATGCATTGATATTGTATGGCTTATTCCAACAACATGTGTGTGAATGAAACAGAAATGTTGTGAAGTATAAGCTACTGACTATCGAGCATTATATTAGGACTGCTGTCACAGTAATGGACTATGTAAAGCCCTAGATGTGGCCTAGTTTATCTACGAAAGAGTGACTTTTACCAAAATATGTCTATTTTACTAGTATTTATAAAAAACAAGCTTAAAGACCAAAAACATATGACTTTTATAAAGAGAATTTACATATTGTTTTTCTTTTTTCTAATTCAGTGTCTATGTTTTTTATTAATTCTATTTTTTACATTTACCTTTCAACTTTTTCCTGGATTCTTGGGATGAATGCCTATTTATCTTTAAAAAAAACTTTTAATGATAAAGGCATTTATATCTACAGATTGGCCTCTAAATGTAGGAACCACTCTGATGTGTTTCAAGTGTATTCTTGTCATTATCATTAATATCCAAATGATCTGTAGTTTCCTAGATATCCCTTGCACATGCATTGGAAGAATTAATGTACACCACAGCAAATATAATCAATAATATTTGTATAACTTTGTATGGTAACTAGACTTATCATGGTGATCATTTTGTAATATATAAAAATATTGAATCACTGTGTTGTATGCTTGAAACTTATATAATTTTGTAAGTAGGTCCTACTTTATTAGAAGAAAAATGAACAGATCCTAAAACATCTTCAAGACTTCATAAAGCATACCAACATATGCATAAGGAAAGTCTCAGAAGGAGAGGAAAGAAGAGGCAGAGAGAATGAAATAACAGCCAAAAACAAACCAAATGTAATGATAGCATTAATCCACACTTCCAAGATGTGCAATGGATTCCATGTAGGATAAATTAAAAGAGATCTAAACCTGGATACATCATAGGCAAACTGTCAAAAGACAAAGAGAGAATCCTGAAAACAGCAAGAGAAAAATGACTCACAAGTACAAGGGATACACAATAAAATTTATAGCTGACTTCTCATCAGAAACTATGGAGGCCAGAAGGCAATAGAATAACAGAGTCGAAGTGCTGAAAGGATTGTCAACCAAGAATTCCATATCCAAGGAGAAATTTAAAAATAAAGAAAAATGCAAACATTGTCAATTTAAAAAAATGCAAAATAGCAAATTTCTCATTAGCAAACCTGCCCTATAAATGAAACTACAGAGGGGTCCATGCTGAAATGAAAGGATACTGACAGGCATGTGTGTGTGTGTATGTGTGGGCTCAGTCGTGTCTGACTCTTTGCTACCCCATGGACCGTAGCCCACCAGGCTCTTCTGCCTGTGGAATTTTCCAGACAAAGAATACTGGAATAGGTTGCCATTTCCTCCTCCAGGGGATCTTCCCAACCCAGGGATCGAACCTGCATCTCCTGCATTGGCAGGCAGATTCTTTACCACTACACCACCTGAGAAGCCCAAGGACACTGGATGTTAACACAAATTTACTCCAAAAAATCAAGAGCACTAATAATAGTTATTACATAAGTAAATATTAAAGATTATATATATTGTTTTTGTTTATAGCTCTTTTTCTCTCCTTAATTAAAAGACAGTTGCATAAAGCAATAATTATAAAATTATATTCATAGGCTTATAATGTATAAATATGTATGCACACATATATGTATAACAATAATAGCACAAAGGAGCTATACTGAAACAAAGTTTTTGTATATTACTAAAATTAAGTTGCTATTGATCTAAACTTAATTGGTACAAGTTAGTATACTAATTGTAATTTCCTGGGCAAACACTAAGACAGTAACTCAAAAAAAGATATGGTAAGAGAAACAGTAAGACTAAGGCATGAAATGATATTCATCTTTAGTCATTCAGTTCAGTTCAGTTCAGTCGCTCAGTCGTGTCTGACTCTTTGCAATCCCATAAACCACAGCACGCCAGGCCTCCCTGTCCATCACCAACTCCCGTAGTTTACCCAAACTCATGTCCATTGAGTTGGTGATGCCATCTAACCATTTCATTCTCTGTCGTCCCCTTCTCCTCCTGCCTTCAATCTTTCCAACATTGGGGTCTTTTCACATGAGTCAACTGTTCTTATGAGGTGGCCAAAATATTGGAGTTTCAGCTTCAACATAGTTCTCCCAATGAACACCCAGGAGTGATTTCCTCCAGGATGGACTGGTTGGATCTCCTTGCAGTCCAAGGGACTCTCAAGAGTCTTCTCCAACATCACAGTTCAAAAGCATCAATTCTTCTGCGCTCAACTTTCTTTATAGTCCAACTCTCACATCCATACATGACTACTGGAAAAACCATAGCCTTGACTCTTTAGTCATTGCTGCTGCTGCTAAGTCGCTTCAGTCGTGTCTGACTCTGTGCGACCCCACAGATGGCAGCCCACCAGGCCCCACCGTCCCTGGGATTCTCCAGGCAAGAACACTGGAGTGGGTTGCCATTTCCTTCTCCAATGCATGAAAGTGAAAAGTGAAAGTGAGGTCGTTCAGTCGTGTCCGACTCTTTGCGACCCCATGGACTGCAACCTACCAGGCTCCTCCATCCATGGGATTTTCCAGGCAAGAGTACTGGAGTGGGGTGCCAGTGCCTTCTTCTTTAGTCATTAGGGAAATGCAAATCAAAACCACAATGAGATCCCACTCCAGACCCACTAGGATGGCTATAATTTAAGAGATGGGCAATAATCAGTAATGATGAGGACGTGGAGAAATTGGAACCTTCGTATATTGCTGGTGGGATTGTAAAATGGTTCAGCTTCCTTAGAAAAAATGTTGGCAGTTCTTCAAAGGACTAAACCTGGAGTTACTATAAAAGCCAGAAATTTCACTCATAGGTATATAAGCATGATTATTGAAAACATATATGCGTGCAAAAACTTGTACATGGATGTTCATAGCAGCCGGGCGTGCTGCAGTCCGTGGGGTCACAGACTCAGACGTGACCTAGCAACTGAACAACAGAAACAAGAAAATAAAATTGAATGAAGTTTGTAAAATTTTCCACCACCACAAACTCTAGGTATTGCTTATACATGAAGCTATTTAACAACCTTGTATAGAATAAGGAGTTAGTGAATGGAAGATGCAGAAACCAGAAGGTAAGAGGTAGAATGGAAGAAAGCAGAATCGAAGCTGAACGATCACTGGAGGGGCGGTAAATGCAGAAATAGAGGAGAAAAAAAAAAGATGCCCAGATGTTTCTTTATCATGATATCAGTGTCCCACAGTCTTTTTCCCCCTCCCCTAAGAGGTATTTCTACATATGAAAAGTGGAAACAGAATAAAAAGGATGAAACTAACATGCTCAATAGCTCTGCAGCTGTTCTTATTCCATTCTGGTGTTAACTTATATGAGATATACTCTCAGTTTTTTATTTCTGGTTAAATAAAAAACTCTGACTATGGCAGATATGAAGATTCTCTGTCCAGATCACGCTTCAAGAAAGGACTTTTTACCTGGCAGCAGGGAGTATAGCCAGCAGGCGGCCTCTAGCCAGGAGCTTTTTCCTAAGAGCTGCTTTCCCAGAAGCCTCCGGTTTCCTAGGGCAGCCTGCATGTGACGACTGACTGAAGCAGGGAATATAAAGTCTTCACCATTTGGGGTCCTAGTCTCCCAGAGTTCCATACCAGGTCGGATGAGGTTTTTGGACCTATATAATATAGTTCTCTGCTTTTTTCCTTCCAGGGAGTAAGCGTCTTTTAATTTCATAGCTGCAGTCATCATCTGCAGTGATTTTGGAGCCCAAAAAAATAGTCTGACACCGTTTCCACTGTTTCCCCATCTATTTCCCATGAAGTGACGGGACCAGATGGCATGATCTTAGTTTTCTGAATGTTGAGCTTTAAACCAACTTTTTCACTCTCCTCTTTCACTTTCCTCAAGAGGCTTTTTAGTTCCTCTTCACTTTCTGCCATAAGGGTGGTGTCACTGAGCGACTGAACTGAACTGAATATAGTTCTCCTCTCTCTGTCCTGTCTTGTGTCCTTCCCTGCTTTTCACAAATATTGCACCTAATAAAACAAATTGCTTCCAAAGTTCTGCCTCACTGTTTGCTCCTAGAGAACCTTACTTGTGATAAACTCATTTTGTTTTACATTGGTGCATAAGAGAAAAGAGAGAAGGCCCTAAACCCTCTGTTCAACAAAGAAAATGCTCAAGTATTTATGTATTCTAGAAACCAGGGATGACAATTTAAGTATTTATTACTAGGCAACACATTATTAATAAGACAACCAGTTTATAACCTATTAAGCATTGCTTTCACAGGCCATAGAAACAATCTTGACTCCAGATATCTAACAGGAATTGGCAGCTAAGGAATTCAGAAAACCACTGCCCAGCCCAGCTTCCTGTTTTTGTAAATAAAGTTTTATTGGAACACAATTACATCCATTCATTTGGCTGTTTTCATGAGCATAATTGAGTAGTCACAACAATGACCACGTGACCTGGAAACTTCAAATATTAACTATCTGGACCTTTAAGAAAATATTCTTTTGATGGAAATAACTTCTAAAAGGATGATTTTACAGGCAAGATACCATCTGCTTTTCTCTTCAGCTGCAGAACGAGGGAGCAGTTACAAATGTCTCCAGGTTTTTTAAAGGCAACACCTAGGATTCCACTAATTGGCACTGAGGAGAAAAAGGAAATCTCAAGAAGCCCAAAACAATATGGAGAGAACAGGGCAGAATAGGATTATTAACAAATGAAACAAGGAGTGTATACTATTTTGAAGCTACATTGATCAGAAGCTAAAAGCATAAAAGGGGTTTTGGGTGTCTTGGGGCCAAGTCTGAGAAGATTGGGTTTGGAAATTGAATGACAAAAAGGAAATCAGTGGACTGTGATTTGATCTGTCATAAATTTTACCAAAAATCAAAATGAGTGGGGAGGAGCAATATAGGGTAGAAGGTTAAGAGATGCAAACTATTAGGTTTCAAATAAGCTACAAGGATATATTGTACAACACGGGGAATGCAGCCAATAACTATAAATGGAGTATAACATCTAAAATGGTAAATCACAATATTGTACACCTGTTAACTTAGATAGTATTGTATATCAGCTGTACTTTAATAAAAGCTAACAAGCAAAAAAAGCCAAAAGGAAATGTGAACAGCACAATGAAAGATGCAACTGAGTGAGCCAGACCTTCTGGTGACTTCTTTCAGATCCTCTTTGGGATGGGTCAAGGGGAAGACACAGGGTAAGGACTTCTCTGGGTCCAGTGGTTCCCTGATAAAGGAACCCTAGGGAGAGCTCCCTGATAAAGGAACCCTAGGGAGAGTTCCCTGCTCCTTCCCATCAGTACCTGGAAACAGGCTACAGTTCACCCAGACTCCATGTCTGAGCCCCCCAGGTTCTGAGATTCTTGCTACTCCATATTTACAAAGTCCTTCCCTGTCCTGCTCTTTAACACAGGGCCTATGAATTTTCAATGTATAGCCCACTTAGGCTCTTTACCAGGGCCATGTTTAATTGGAAGAGAAACTCAGGGCATGCAGCGTGTTCTGAAATCTCTTTCCCAGCCTCTGTTTCTTTCACTTAATTGCTCTTCTTTTTAGGTCTCCCGGGCTCCCTTTTCACCTTAGGGCCTAAGTCATTCTGTACTCCCTCAATTGCTCTTTGTAGAAACAAGCAAAAAATAGATGCATCATTCGTTTACTAATTTTCTTCAACTAATAGTTATTGCAAGCAAGTTACAGCTTGATCATTGATATAAGACCGTTGAATACTTTAAAGCCATATACATAGCTGTTCCTACCAGCTTTCTTGTGTCTTCCAGAAACAACTGAGCTTTTATTCTGGGCAAAACAGATTACCAAATACCAGTCTTAAAGGCATGTGTTTTCCGTGAAAAGGGGTTAGAAAATGTGTGTAGTCATCAATTTGACATGTGATCTGTGTCTCTTCAGTCACATGTCACATTTCCCTGGCATTGTTCCCTTTTGCTCTTTATGAAAGTGCCTATTTACCATTTATAATGCTCTCACTTTTTAATGTTATACCTTCCCTTTCCAAAACCTATTTATATACCACTAAATCAAGCTGTGATAAGACAGCACTTTGCATTTGATTCCAATTCTATGTAATAATTTCTTATTCGAAACAACAATTATTTTATCAGGAAGAAGCAGCTGCAAACACAGAAATTCCTCTGAACTGCCATTAACAGAATGTTCCCTGCTGTCAAGCCAGATGTTTAGCTCTACATGCTGAGCTTTCTGGAGCTGAGACTGGCCGCTCTCTGAGACGGAGGTGCAGCCCCTCTGCCAGGCTTGCTAACCCTGGAGACAGGGTACTCTTCCCCTCACTCCTTGCCTTTTGACCCTATTTTCCCTGGCGCTCCTGCCCCCACTCCCTCCTGCCCCCACTCCCTCTGGAACATCTGTTGTTCTAGAGAATTCGGTGTTCCAAAAAGTCATAGAGACACAAATGACCTCATCTATAAAACAGAAACAGAAATAGAGAACAGACTTGTGCTTGCCAAGGGAGGTGGGGGTGGGGGAGGGAAGGATTAGAGTTTGGAATTAGCAGATGCAAAACTATTATATATTGAATGGATGAGCAACAAGGTCCTACTCTGTTGCACAGGGAGCCATATTTAATATCCTGTGATAAACCATAATGGAAAAGAATACTTAAAAGACTGTATTCATATATATATAACTGAATCATACAGCTATGCAGCAGAAACTAACAGCATTGTAAATCAACTATACATCAAAAAACTTTTAAATCATAGAGGGTTAAACTCATTAATGCACGAGTGTCCACAGCTTCTTTCTCTCCACAAGCTAAATAGAATTCTGGAGCTGTTCATTCTCTAGGCATTTTTCCACTTACCTTTCTTTCCGGCCTATTAGAAAGATGGGAGGCGGGGAAGGACAGTTAGAGCTGCTGACATGGGGTCGTGGTGGAAGGTCTTGGTTGGGAGTTGGCAGTGCAGGGGACAGAGTTTTCTGGGGCAGCTGCTTGAGAATGGCAGAGGTATACACAGAGGATTTTTTCAGTACACTGGCTGTGCCTGCTCAAAGCTGAGAATTATGGTTATACGATAGAAGGCAAATGGCTTGAACTGGGGCAGGATGCAGAGATGAATGGGAGCGTGAAAATGCTCTCATCTTTTACAGCAGAATCATTGAAGATCCATCCAATTGAAATGTGTGTCTGTTTTTCTTTCTTAAAGCACACTGAATCTATTCTAAGTATTTTAGAATACTTAAAGCACACTTCTTTCTTAAAGCACACTGAATCTATTCTAAGTATTTTAGAATATTTAGAATCCTTTAGAAAATCATATCCCTGGAGGAGGGCATGGCAACACACTCCAGTATTCTTGCCTGGAGAATCGCCATAGACAGAGGAGCCTGACCGGCTACAGATGATGGGGTCACAAAGAGTTGGTCAAGACTGAGCAACTACTCACAGCACAGCACAGAAAATAATACACCTTGTGGCAGAGAAATATTTATTGGAAATTCAGCAATTCCTTCAATTTATCTTTTTCTTTTGTTAGATTCAAGTTAGATTAAGTTTAATAAGTTATAATTAAGTTTAATATGAGTGATTTTTGAACTTTAATCTCTGTGCAATACTGTTATGTGAATTCCTACAGTAAGTGTGAAGATGAACTAATTTTTCCTTTAAAATGTGAGAAAAATGCCAATATGAAAATAATGTTTAGTTCTGGAAGGCAGGAATATGGAGGATTATTAGTTTGTCTTTGTGCTTGTCTCAGTCCATTTGGGCTGCTATCACAAGACACCACAGATTGGTAGCTTATAAACAATAGATATTTATTTTTTGCAGTCCTGGGGTCTAGAAGTCCAAGATCAAGGCATCAGCATGGCCACCTTCTGATAGGAACACTCTGGTTCACACCTTCTGGCTGTGTCCTCACTTGGTGAAAGAAGCTAGGAATCTCTCCAGTGTCTCTTTTATAAGGACACTAATCCTATTCCTTTTTTTTTTTTTAATTGAAGTGTAATTGATTTACAATGTTGTGTTAATTTCTACTATATAGCAAAGTAGTTCAGTTATATATATATGTACATACATATATATACACACACTTTGTTTTTAAAAAGTATTCTTTTCCATTATGGCTTGTCTCAGGATACTGAACATCGTTTCCTGGGCTGCACAGCAGGACCTCGCTATTTATCCATTCCATGCATGATAGCTTACATCTGCTTAAATCCACTAACTCCAAACTCCCACTGCATCCCACCCACAACCCACTCTCCTCTGGCAACCACAAATCTGTTCTCTATGTTTGTGAGTCGTTTGTAGATAGCTTCATTTGTGTCATGTTTTAGATTCTACATATAAGCAATATCATATGATATTTGTCTTTATCTTTCTGATTTGGTTCACTTAGCATGGTAATCTCTAGTTGCACAGACACTAATCCTGTTCTTGGAATCTACACTGTCATGGTCTAAACATCACCCAAAGGCCCCACCTCCTAACACCTCACTCAAGCATCAGGATTTCAATATATGAATTTTGGGGGAAGACACAAACATTCAGGCCATACCAGTGCTTCTATATATTTTCTAAATTTCCTAAAATTAAATTAATCAATTAAAATGACAGGAATACCCAACATTGCTATTATACATTCTTTCTCTGTTAATATTTTGTTTATTTATTGCATGGCACTTTTATGATGATGGTAATAGCAAAGCATTATGTTTTGACACAGAACTCTTCAATCAAAGATGGCTTTTATAGACATACATTTAAAAAGTGTCACTGATTCCAAAATAAATCATTATTCGTGTAAAGACTGGCATATACAGATATAAAAATAGAGCAGCAATAATTGTTGTATCTAAGAAATAGACTCTGAGGAGTGCAACCTCAGTTCAGGATAAAGGGAATTGAAATGTCAAGGGATTTCAGAACTTCTATGAAAAAAACCCCAGCAATCAAGTAAATGACTAATAGTAAATAAAAGAATCAAATATCTAACTAATAACATATACAAGCAAATTTTTCATGCCTCAAGACTCCACTGTATAAACTAGAGATAGTGATTTTTTTTTTTTTTTTTTTTTTTTGCTAAATAACATCGGGAGGTAAAGAGAGTGCTGCCTGGTGAAATTCTGGTTCTCAAAGAGAACTCAACAATGCAGGGGTTGGGTAGGGGGTGGAGGTTACCAGCACCAGCACTTGGAGATTTGTGTCACATGTGGTTCAGAATCTACTCTCTTCCATGAATTAATGATCTAAATTTTCAATATATCATTTTCAAGACATAATGTTAATGAATGTAAAAGGAAATGTAAAAAATATAAAAATTAACCCCTTAGTTTTTTCTTTCATATCCTCATCCACCCACCTTTTACTTTTTCTTTCCCTCTTCCTTAAAAAAAAAAAAAAGGTTTCTCTTAATCTTCCATTTTTTTCCTTGTAGACTCCTTTATTCCTGACTCTTCTCAACCAATGTCTTCTCCCTCTCTTAAGTAAGGGTGCACTTTTTTTTTCTGATTTTCTTTTAACTATTCAGCTCTGTAGAAATCTAGTGAAATTACACTGAACTAGTTTAATTGGAACCACTCTGTAACTTTTTTTTTTTTTTTTTTTTTTGCTACAGCAGGCGTTTCCTGGAAAACCACTCACATCAGTACTCTTGATGGAAAACTGATTCTCGTGCCGGCCTCCCCGCTCCCCGTCCTCACAGATGACGTGCAGACGGACCATGGCTCGTCCTCCTCATCCCTCTGCAGACTCAGTACCTCCGGTCCGCCCGCCCGCCCCTCCACCTGCAGACCCGGCGCGCTGCTCCCTCCGTGAGCCCCTCTAGTTCGCTCAGCTTGGCTCTGTTTCAGTCTCTGTGCTTTCACTTCCTTCCATTCTTCTCACAGCCGAAAGCCGTGGCCCTTTGCAACTCTGTTGACAGCACTTCAGTAGCTCCCCATTGTGTAAAAGGTTGAAGTTCAAATAGCTAACCTGCTATAAGCCTCGTTTTTCTTAAATTCACGGTCTGATCCCCTATACGAAGCAATTTCAACCCCTGGAAACACCCTGATGCTGTGCGATTAATAGATGTATGCTTGTGCTCACACTTTGCCCTCTGCTGGACACTGATTCATCTTTTAAGATTAGGTTCAAAGGAATACATTTTAAGATTAGGTTCAAAGGAATACATTTTAAAAACGTCTAATCTCACCAGAAGCTGGGGAAGTGAAAACTTTATTTTTTGCCTGCACCGCCTAGCGTGTGGAATATCTGTTTCCCGAGCAGGGATCCAACCCACCCCCTCTGCAGTGGAAACTCAGAAGTCCCACACTGAACCACCAGGGAAGTCTCTGAAATTTTTAAAAAATAACTTGTTCCCTTATCTGACATTCAAAATACTATAAGATTTTAAATATTCTACTTTTGGTTACCAGTTCTGTATGTAAGGAGCTTGGAAGTTGCTGCTCCATCCTAAAAATAAATAAAAAAATCTGAACTGGCTGAAAAATCCACAGTCCTCTTTGGATCTGTGAAAGAATAGGACACAGAGAACACCAGAGACCCCAAGACTGGAGAGACAGACAGGAAAATACAGCAAGTGGTGGCTTACCAGAGTAGAGACTCATAAGCAGAAACTGCCAGGGGGACCAGTGCCAGAGTCAGTTCAGTTCAGTTGCTCAGTCGTGTCCAACTCTTTACGACCCCATGGACTACAGCACACCAGGCTTCCCTGTCCATGACCAACTCCCAGAGCTTACTCAGACTCATGTCCATCGAGTCAGGGATGCCATCCAACCATCTCATCCTCTGTTGTCCCCTTCTCCTCCCACCTTCAATCTTTCCCAGCATCAGGGTCTTTTCAAATGAGTAAGTTCTTCGCATCAGGTGGCCAGAGTATTGGAGCTTCAGCTTCAGTATCAGTCCTTCCAATGAACACCCAGGACTGATCTCCTTTAGGATGGACTGGTTGGATCTCCTTGCAGTCCAAGGGACTCTCAAGAGTCTTCTCCAACACCACAGTTCAAAAGCATCAATTCTTCGGCGCTCAGCTTTCTTTATGGTCCAACTCTCAATCCATACATGATTACTGGAAAAACCATAGCTTGACTAGACGGACCTTTGTCAGCAAAGTAATGTCTCTGCTTTTTAATATGCTGTCAAGGTTTGTCATAGCTTTTCTTCCAAGGAGCAAGTGTCTTAATTTCATGGCTGCAGTCACTATCTGCAGTGATTTTGGAGCCCAAAAAAATAAAGTCTGTCACTGTTTCCATTGTTTCCTGGTCTATTTGCCATGAAGTGATGGGAATGGATGTCATGATCTTACTTTTCTGAATATTGAGTTTTAAGCCAACTTTTTTACTCTTCTCTTTCACTTTTATCAAGAGGCTCTTTAGTTCTTTGCTTTCTGCCAAAGGATGGTGTCATTTGTTTATATGAGGTTGTTGATATTTCTCCCAATAATCTTGATTCCAGCTTGTGCTTCCTCCAGCCAGTGTTTCTCATGATGTTCTCTGCATAGAAGTTAAATAACAGAGTGACAATATACAGCCTTGATGTACTCCTGTCCCCATTTGGAACCAGTCTGTTCTTCCATGTCCAGTTCTAACTTGCTTCTTGACCTGCATACAGATTTCTCAGGAGGCAGGTAAGCTGGTCTGGTATTCCCATCTGTTGAAGAATTTTCCACAGTTTGTTGTGATCCACACAGTCAAAGGCTTTGGCATAGTCAGTAAAGCAGAAGTAGATGTTTTTCTGGAATTCTCTTGCCTTTTCGATGATCCAGTGGATGTTGGCAATTTGATCTCTGGTTCCTCTGCCTTTTCTAAATCCAGCTTGAACATCTGGAAGTTCACGGTTCACATACTGCTGAAGCCTAGCTTGGAGAATTTTGAGCATTATTTTGCTAGCATGTGAGATGAGTACAATTGTACAATAGTTTGAACATTCTTTGGCATGGACTTTCTTTGGGATTGGAATGAAAACTGACCTTTTCCAGTCCTGTGGTCACTGCTGAGTTTTTCAAATTTGCTGGCATATTGAGTGCAGCACTTTCACAGCATCATCTTCCAGGATTTGAAATAGCTCAACTGGAATGCCATCACCTCCACTAGCTTTGTTTGTAGTAATACTTCCTAAGGCCTGCTTGACTTCACATTCCAGGATGTCTGGCTCCAGGTGAGTGATCACACCATCGTGATTATCTGGGTCATGAAGATCTTTTTTGTATAGTTCTGTGTGTTCTTGCCACCTCTTCTTAATATCTTCTGCTTCTGTTAGGTCCATGTTATTTCTGTCCTTTATTATGCCTATCTTTGCATGAAATGTTCCTTTGGTACCTCTAAGTTTCTTGAAGAGAGCTCTAGTCTTTCCATTTCTATTGTTTTCCTCTATTTCTTTGCATTGATCACTGAGGAAGGCTTTCTTATCTCTCCTTGCTATTCTTTGGAACTCTGCATTCAGATGGGTATATCTTTCCTTTTCTCCTTTGCCTTTCGTTTCTCTTCTTTTCTCAGCTATTTGTAAGGCCTCCTCAGACAACCATTTTACCTTTTTGTGTTTCTTTTTCTTGGGGATGGTCTTGATCACTGCCTCCTGTACAGTGTCACGAACACTCAGTAGACACCTTGGACTACAGTGTCCATAGTTCTTTAGGCACTCTGTCTATCAGGTCTAATCCCTTGAATCTATTTCTCACTTCCACTGTATAATCATAAGAGATTTGATATAGGTCATACCTAGATGGTCTAGTGGTTTTCCCTACTTTCTTCAATTTAAGCCTGAATATGGAGTTCATGATATGAGGCATAGTCAGCTCTCAGTCTTGTTTTTGCTGACTGTATAGAGCTTCTCCATCTTTGGCTGTAAAGAATATAATCAATCTGATTTCGGTATTGACCATCTGGTGATGTCCATGTATAGAGTCTTCTATTGTGTTATTGGAAGATGGTGTTTGCTATGACCAGTGCGTTCTCTTGGCAAAACTCCACTAACCTTTGCCCTGTTTCATTCTGTAGTCTAAGGCCAAATTTGCCAATTACTCCAGGTATTTCTTGACTTCCTACTTTTGCATTCCAGTCCCCTATAAAGAAAAGGACATCTTTTTTGGGTGTTAGTTCTAGAGGGTCTTGTAGTTCTTTGTAGAACCGTTCAACTTCAGCTTCTTCAGCATTACTGGTCTGGGCATAGACTTGGATTACTGTGATATTGAATGGCTCGCCTTGGAAACCAACAGAGATCATTCTGTCATTTTTGAGATTGCATCCAAGTACTGCATTTCAGACTCTTTTGTTGACTATGATGGGTACTCCATTTCTTCTAAGCGATTCTTGCCCACAATAGTAGATATAATGGTCATCTGAGTTACGTTCACCCATTCCAGTCCATTTTTGTTCACTGATTCCTAAAATGTCGATGTTCACTCTTACCATCTCCTGTTTGACCACTCCAGTTTGCCTTGATTCATGGACCTAACATTCCAGGTTCCTATGCAATATTGCTCTTTACAGCATCGGGCTTTACTTCTACCATCCACTACTGGGTACTGTTTTTGCTTTGGCTCTGTCTCTTCATTCTTTCTGGAGTTATTTCTCCATTGATCTCCAGTAGCAATTGGTCACCTACTGACCTGGGTAGTTCATCTTTCAGTATTCAGTATTCTTGCCTTGAGAACTCCATGAAGAGTGCCAGTGTACGAAAATCTGAATGTAACTGACAAATTGCTGAAGACACAAAGAGGACGAGTCTGAGAGTTAAAAACTCCGGAATGACCCAGGCATTGGGGAGCCTCCACGCTTTTCCCTCTAAGAGCTCGATCAGGTAGATTCTCACAATGATTATCAGAGGAAAATCCCCGCGTACTTTTGGCAGAGGAGAGAGAAAGGAATCAGTTTGTAATGCCAGAGAACTCTGTTCTTAACAAGGTCTGTCCTCAGGAGAAACTAACTAGATCCTATCCCAATGGGGTTGCAAAGAGTCATATGACTGAACAAAAACCTGATGATATTATCAGAGCCCAGTTGACCTTGAAAAAGGGATATCGCCAACTCCAACCCACTTTCACCATTTTGTTCCATTTAAAAGGGAAGAAAAAAACTGAGAAACACTTGTGAAGCTCACAGTTCAGAGATATCTGCTCAATAAAAGACTGAGCTTCCCAGTTGATGCTAGTGATAAAGAACCCTCCTGCAAATGCAGGAGACATAAGAAATGCAGGTTCAATCCCTGGGTCAGGAAGATCCCCTGGAGAAGGGAATGACTACCATTCCAGTATTCTTGCCTGGAGAATTCCATGAACAGATGAGCCTGGTGGGCTACAGTTTATGCGGTCGCAAAGAGTCCAACACGACTGAAGCAACTGAGCTCACACACAGTCGTAGGAATACAGAATGCTCCTCCTCTCCTACATTTCACCACCACATCACTGAAGGCCTCCTTACATGTCACGCTCAGTTATCAAGAAAAAAAAGTTCAAGGCATATCAAAAGGCAAAAAACACAATTTAAAGACATTAGAACAAACATCAAAGTGAGACATGGTAAGAATGTTGGGGTTATTAGAACAGGAATTTAGAAAAACTGTACATTAAGGGCCCTTGATTTTAACATGTAAGAACAGATTAGCAAAGTAAGCAGAGAAATGAAACTCTTAAGAAAGAACCAAACAGAAATGTTAAAGATGAAAAACACTGCAACAGAAATGAAGACTGCCTTTGGTGAGTTTATCTGTAGACTGGACATGAGAGTGATAAAGTAGAATAGAACATCTAAGGACTGTGGGACAAAAGATGTAACATACACTCAACAGGAACACCAGAAGGAGAAGAAGAAAGAAGAAGAAGAAATATTAGAAGAAATGATGACTGAGAATTTCCCCCAAATTAACGTCAGACAACAAACCACACATCTGAGAACCTCAGAGAATACCAAGCAGGGTAAATGCCTAAAAAACTATATATATGCATGTCAGTCACAGTCAAACCACAAAGAATACTTGAACTCAGTAATAAGAAGACAGACATCTAGACAATGGGAAATTATTCAGCACTAAAAAGAGATGAGCTTTCAAGTCATCAAAAGAAATGGAGGAACCTTAAATGCATATCACTAAGTGAAAGAAACCACTTTGAAAGGGCTGCATATGGTATGATTCCCACTACAGTCCACGGGGCCTACAAAGGGTCGGACACAACTGAGCGACTGAGCACACAGCTTCTAAATTGGGCTTCCCTGGTGGCTCAGCAGTAAAGAATCCTCCTGCAATGCAAGAGACGCGGGTTCGATCCCTGGGTGGGGAAGATCCCCTGGAGAAGGAAATGGCAACCCACTCCAGGATTCTTGCCTGAAGAGTTCCTGGACTGTAGTCCACTGGTGGGCGACTGTCCATGGGGTCGCAAAGAGTCAGACATGACTGAGTGGCTAAACAACAACAACAAATCCTCTAAATTACACTCACATGTTCTCAGAGCTATTCTGAAATTGTAATAAAAATAGCTTACCATTAAACATCTGAAGTTTTATTTTCTTAAAGTATTTATTGCTCACTTAATTAGTTTAATGGAGCTAATCACCACTTGATTTGCATTATAATCTGGTTAATTGTTGTCCTGAAGTTTTCCTCCCAGGGGCATGACTTTTGCTAGTTTCATTATGAATTTCTCAATACCCCTGGAAATAAATTAACCAATGATTTACATCTAGAAATCTTAATGTTCTCTTTGACAAATGATAGTTTCCTAACTGCTAAACCTCAAAGAAGCCACCTCAGAAAGATCTTAATTTGCTGCTACGCTCTCTCTGTTACTCCCTGCTTCTCTAAAAGCTCTTGTCACTGTGATGGAGCAAGTTTATTTAGTATGCTATTCAATACTAAATATAGGCATAGAATACAGGCAAACACAGGCACAGAGTCTGAACCGTTAAGCTTGGGTGTTGTAGGCGAGATAAGTCAGCCTGCGTTATGGGTTTGGGTTGCTGTGGTTTATGGGGCAACTGAAAATCTAGGTATGGCCTGGCCTCTCGTCTTGGCATTTTATTCAGGAGTATTCAGGCACTGGGAAGACTGGATTCAAATGATATTTGTGTCCACATGAGAATTTTCTTGAAAGCTTGTTCACTGATCTTGAATTTAGATTTTTTTTTTTTTTTTTTTTTTTTAGGAATTACTTTTGGGAAATTTCCTGTAGGGTCAGTTCCAGGACAAACACAGGATGGAGTGGGGGCAGCTGGTCAGCTCTAGGCAGTTCTAAAGGGAGCTCAGGACCCAACTATACTGTGTGTGAATACAAATCCCCTGGGAAGAGTCTTATCTGATTGACCCTTTGGGGCAAAGGGAGATGGGAAAAAGTGTTTTTACTCCAGGCTGGAGAAACTAACTCTTAGCATGGCAACAATGAGCAGCTCAAATCTCCCTTCTTCGATAAGGTCTATTCTAATTCTAATTATAGCCTGTCTTCTTTACTTCTTTTTTCTTAAATTTTTATTTATGTTATTTTTCTGGCCATTGGATCTTCATTGCTGTACAGGGCTTTCTCTGGTTACAGTGGGCGGGGTCTACTCTTCTTGACTTTACATGGGCTTCTCAATGCCAGGGCTCCTCTTGCTGTGGAGCTCAGGCTCTAGGTGCACAGACTTCAGTAGTTGCGGTGTGTGGGCTCCAGAGCACAGGCTAAGCAGCTGTGGTGCCTGGGCTTAGTGGTGCTGTGGCATGTGGAATCCTCCCGGATCAGGGATTGAACCCATGGCCCCTGCATTGGCAGGCAGATTCTTATCTACTGTACCATCAGGGAAGTCCTCTTTACTTCTTCAATGCAAAACAGTGTTGTCTAATACAATGTTCTGCCTTTAGGACTTGCTTCCTAATTTCCCACTGGAAAAAGAAAATGTAGGGCCCTTTGCTTTAAAAGGGCTTTCCTGATAACTCAGTTGGTAAAGAATCTGCCTGCAAGGCAGGAAACACCTATTCAGTTCCTGGGTCAGGAAGATCCGCTGGAGCAGCGATAGGCTACCCACTCCAGTATTCTTGGGTTTCCCTCATGGCTCAGCTGGTAAAGAATCCGCCTGCAATGTGGGAGACCTGGGTTCGATCCCTGGGTTAGGAAGATCCCCTGGAGAAGGGAAAGGCTACCCACTCCAGTACCCTGACCTGGAGAATTCCATGGACTGTATAGTCCATGGGCTTGCAAAGAGTTTGACACGACTGAGCGACTTTCACTGTGCTTTAAAATTATTAAGAATTTCAAAACAGCAACAGCAAAGCATTAAGCTAAAAATGGGCCCTTCAAAGCTTGGGGCCCTGTGCACATGAAGCTGGTCCCATCTGTCACGATGGAACCTTGAATATGGTAGCCACAGGCCGTATATGGCCTTTATAATGTAATATTGCTAAGGCAACTGTGGACCTGAATTTTTAAAACTTTAATTAACTGTAGTTTAAATAACCACGTGTGTCTCATGGGTACCATGTTTGACAGCACAACACCTAATAGGTTATAAATTATTTAGGGAAAATTACTTAATCCCATTGCTATGTAAGTTTTGTCACCTGTAAAACTGATGTAATAATATTACCTACCTCCCAGGTTTATTTTGAGAATTAAGTAAGTTAATTCATCTAGCGCTCTTACAAAAGTGTGTGGTATGTAATAACTATTAGCTTTAACAATATTTACTATTATTAACTTAATCCAATATATCTTTCAAAGTGCGCCTTCTTCAGTCCCTAAGTCATGTCTGAATCTTTGCAACCCCATAAACTGCAGCACACCAGGCTCCTCTGTCCTCCACTATCTCCTGCAGTTTGCTCAAATTCATGTTCATTGAGTCAGTGATGTTATCTAACCATCTCATTCTCTGCTGCGCCCTTCTCCTTTTGCCTTCAATCTTTCCCAGCATTAGGATCTTTTCCAGTGAATCACCTCTTCAAGAATGTGGCCAAAGTATTTCCTAACCTCGAGTAAATCCAAGAAATCACAGTCATCCTAGTACCCTTGGCTAAGACTGGTTCAGCGCTGGCTGTAAGCCGAGGTCTGCTGGGTGTTTGGGGAAAGATAGTTGTAAATAAATAAATAATAGTTGGTAAATATATCAAATGATATAGAATTTTTAAAGAGTAGTTGTAAATAAATAGGTAGTTGTAAATAAATGTAAATGATAGGTAGTTGTAAATAAATCAAATGATATAGAATTTGATAGAGTAAGAAGTAAAAGCTCCCCAAAACACACAGTTAACACTTTACCTTATGTGTTAGGGTGCTAGATAAAATACAGGCTGTCTCATTAAATTTGAATTTCAGATAAACAATGAATAATCTTTTCATATAAATATGTTACAAATATTGCATGGAATATACTAAAAAGTTGTTCATTTATGATCTGAAATTCAATTTTAATCCCATGTCTGTATTTTTATTTGCTAAATTTGCCAAGCTTAGATATACAGAGTCCCAAACTAATTACATTGTCATTTCTCTGAACTCAGCCAGGCTGGGTTAATTTATAATCCATGTAAGATTTGACAGAGAAATTGTCTCATTCTCTCCTATGGTTGTTGTACCAAGAACAAGGGGTTGGAGTTCAAGCGCAAGGCATTTCACCTCTCGGGCCTTAGGCGGTTTGCTTCTAAAATGGTTGTCTTAATCCAACAGGTTGCCCTGGATGTTTTAAATAATACAGAGGTGGCTCAGTGGTAAAGAATCTGCCTGCCAATGCAGGAGAGGTGAGTTCGATCCCTGGGTTGGGAAGATGCCCTGGAGGAGGAAATGGCAACCCACTCCGGTATTCTTGCCTGGAGAATCCCATGGACAGAGGAGCCTGGCCGGCTGCAGTCTGTGGGGTCACAGTCCGACAAGACTGAGCGACTGAGTACAGCACAACACAGAGATTACAGCAGGAGCAACAGAATCAGACATTCTAGCAGCGAGGTGACCTTTAGAAAGTTGCTTAACTGCCAGGTGCTTTGATTTCTCCATCTGTAGGAAGGGGAAATAATTAAAACCCATATCTCTTAGGCTGCTGTGAAAATTAAATCAGTTAACATACTTAAAGTTCCTAGAACTTTAAGTTTGACACATAAAAAGTGCTCCATAAACGTTATCTCTCACTACTATTCCAACTCCGGCTTTCATTGTCTCTTCAGTCTTTAACAAGCATCCCAAGACTCAGAGACTTACAACGTCAGATCTGGTTAGGGAAAAATGCTACCTAGAGGAACACTGGGTATGAAATAACTTTTAAATTACATATCTGCTTAGAAATGAATTTACTAATAGTATTTCAGATTACATTAAAAGTATTTGTTTTGAAATTATAGATTCTAAAGTATTGCTACTGAAAATTGGAATAGGTTATACTTTTTTTTTTCAAAGTCGCTCAATTGTGGGGGACTTTTTGAGACTCCATGGACTATACAGTCTGTGGAACTCTCCAAGCCAGAATACTGGAGTGGGTAGCCATTCCCTTTTGCAGTGCAGCTTCCCAACCCAGGGATTGAACCTAGGTCTCCTGCATTGCAGGTAGATTCTTTACCAGCTGAGCCACAAGGGAAGACCAAGAATACTGGAGTGGGTAGCCTATCCCTTCTCCACTGGATCTTCCCAACCCAGGAATCGAACTGGGGTCTCCTGCATTGCAGGTGGATTCTTTACCAACTGAGCTATCAGGGAAGCCCAGGTTATACTTTACTGGCATGCAAACTTGCCATTGGCCTTAACAAGGGAATTCTCATCAGAACCTATTTTTCTACCCAGAAAATGGGCACATTTTACAATGCAAGTTACTACAGAGAAGATTGAGTCTTCAGTGATGGAAGAACTATGCAAATAAATGTATTTAAGGAATGAACAGTGTTTATATGTTTATTTTTCTAGTTAGAAGAGCTACAATTCATTTATTTAACCTTGGGAAAAATCAGATATCAGGACACAAAAATTTTTGTATAATCAGTAGTTTAGAAAGGCTGCAGCCTTTTGTTTGGTTTTCAGTAGTTTAGATTTCAAGGTTATAAATTCAGCTTTCATTTTCCTTTTATTGGAGTTGGTTCATTTTCTGTAGAGGTTTAATTGGTTGCCAGAGCATCATCACAAATTTGAATAATTATGTACTGAATGGTAGGGTAGAACTGAAATTGGGGTTGATTGAGAGGGTTGGAAACAGAGCAAAGTTTTTCCTGCCATAGGAATCACAGATTCCTACACAGCAAAACACTGCTCGGCTCAAGCAAGCATTTTCAATGAATTTAATCTGTTTTGTGAGAAAAAGAAAAAAAAAAACCTCCAACAGCGACTCAACTTCACTTATAGTTGAGGGTAGCAAACAATAACTATACCAAGATACCACTTAAAAAAATCTATCGGGACTTCCCTGGTGGTACAGATCAGTCGCTCAGTAGTGTCCGACTCTTTGCAACCCCATGAATCGCAGCACGCCAGGCCTCCCTGTCCATCACCAACTCCCAGAGTTCACTCAGACTCACGTCCATCGAGTCAGTGATGCCATCCAGCCATCTCATCCTCTGTCGTCCCCTTCTCCTCTTGCCCCCAATCCCTCCCAGCATCAGAGTCTTTTCCAATGAGTCAGCTCTTCGCATGAGGTGGCCAAAGTACTGGAGTTTCAGCTTTAGCATCATTCCTTCCAAAGAAATCCCAGGGCTGATCTCCTTCAGAATGGACTGGTTGGATCTCCTTGCAGTCCAAGGGACTCTCAAGAGTTCTCCAACAGCACAGTTCAAAAGCATCAATTCTTCGGCGCTCAGCCTTCTTCACAGTCCAACTCTCACATCCATACATGACCACAGGAAAAACCATAGCCTTGACTAGACGGATCTTTGTTGGCAAAGTAATGTCTCTGCTTTTCAATATGCTATCTAGGTTGGTCATAACTTTCCTTCCAAGGAGTAAGCGTCTTTTAATTACATGGCTGCAGTCACCATCTGCAGTGATTTTGGAGCCCAGAAAAATAAAGTCTGATACTGTTTCCACTGTTTCCCCATCTATTTCCCATGAAGTGATGGGACCGGATGCCATGATCTTTGTTTTCTGAATGTTGAGCTTTAAGCCAACTTTTTCACTCTCCACTTTCACTTTCATCAAGAGGCTTTTTAGTTCCTCTTCACTTTCTGCCATAAGGGTGTCATATACACACTGGGAGAAAAATTCAGCAACATGTATGAAAATTACAAATTAAAAGTGCATATGACATTTGACCCACCAATTCTACTTCTGGGATTTTATCCTACAGGAAAACCTACACTCATATAAAATGATAAGTGCAAAGTTACATTTCAAATTGAAATATAGTTCATATGCCCTAAAATTCACTATTTTAAAATGTATAATTCAGTGATTTCTAGTATATTCCCAAGTTTACACAATCAGTGCCATTGTCTAATTCCAGAACATTTTCATTGGTCCTAAAAATCCTTGCACCCATTAGCAGCCACTTTACATTCCCCCCACCCGCAGTCTCCAGCAACCACCAACACACCTGTCTTCATGGCTTTTCCTACTCTGGACATTTCATAGAAATGGAGTCATACAATATGTGGCCTTTTGTGTCTGGCTTCTTTACTTAGAATAATGTTTGCAAGATTCATCCATGTTGTAGTATTTTTATGGCTGAACAATATTCCATTATATGGGTATGCCACATTTTGTTTATCCATTCATCAGCTGATGATATTTGGGTTGTTTCCACTTTTTTACTATTATGAATAATGTCTCTCTTGACATTCATGTACAAGTTTTCATGTGAATGTATACTGTTGAGTGTATGCATGGGAGTAGAATTGCTAGATCACTGTCAACTCTTATGTTTAACTAAATGGTTACTTCTTACAGTGTTATCTGTAATAGCAAAAACATGTTGGAACAACCAATGTGCTCATGGATAGAGGACTAGTTAAATAAGCCAGGTCACATCCACACAGTGGAATGCTGTGCATTTTTAAAAACAAGAAAACAGTCCCTATGCACTAATATGGAAGGATTCTTAAGACATGTTAGCTTGAATAAAACAAGGTGCCAAAGAGTTTGTGCTCTAGCTTTAGCTTTGGTGTAAGACAAACATAAAGAAACCTCGAAAAGGTGCACAAAACCCTGAGAGAATTAAGGGCAAGGAGTGAGTGCATTACTTCTAATACACTTTTTAATGACTTCCCTAGTAGCTCAGCAGTAAAAAATCTGCCTGCAATGCAGGAGCCTCAGGAGATGCGAGTTCGATCCCTGGGTCAGGGAGATCCCATGGAGAGGGAATGGCAACCCACTCCAGTATTTTTGCCTGGAGAACCCCATGGACAGAGGAGCCTGGCGGGCTACAGTCCATAGGGTCACAAAGAATTGGACGCGACTGAAGCAACTTAGCATGTATATCTTTTAATATTGCTTTCTGTTTTAAACCAGAATATATAATCTACTCAAAATAGACTTTTAAAAGAAATTCTGTAGAACATGCAGTGATGAGAGTCACCATTTGGGGTGTCTCCAGGTGACCAATCCAGGAGCAAGTTCTTTTCCAGTAAGGAAGAGGGAGAGAATGGATCTTTGGTAGGTGAAAACAACTCCCACCGCAAGCTTTGTGGGGAGTGTAGCATAGTCGGCAAGAGTGCTGGATGGGGTAACAGAAGCCACACTTTGAATCCAGGCCCATCAGCTTACTGGTTATGTGACCTTGGAAACTAGAACTCCCTAAGCATCAGATTTCTCATCTGTAAATGAAAAGCAGTTAATGACAGAAAATTATGCTTATAAAGCGCCTGGCACAGAAGAGGGGCTCAATGAATCACTGTCATTTTACCTGTGATTTGCCAGAGATTTAGTAATTTAAAAAAAAAAGATTTTTTTCCTGCTGTTAGTTAGCAAGATGTATTGGAGAAAGAAAAAATATATCACTGATAAATGCTCATGAGATTATAAATGTATTTTTCAGTTTCATTAATATACAAGGAATACAGTGGTCAGTAAATTGTTTTCAAATGTGAAATGAGATAGAGCTGTATTATAGTATTTACCACCTTTGATACGTGGACTGAAGAATTTAACAGGTTAAATCAAACCCCATTCCCTCTCAATTCACCTGCCCAAATAAAGTAGGAATGGGCATATTCCCCACAGGTTTAAGAGTGAGATTTCTAAGATTTGGTCTTTTGAGAAGCCATAAAATAAATCTTGAGGGATCACAACATTCTAGATTAAAATAAATGTGGGAAAGGAGGGATTTCTAATTTTTTTGATGGAAGTGAGGGCAAATAGCAGAGTTGCCAATAATGTGAATTCAACTTTTTCTATTAGGAAGTTTTAAAAGGAGAAAAAACTGAGATATGTGATAAATTCAGGTTATAACGAGTTTTCACACTCGTCTCAACTCAATGAGTTTACTACTCAAATGACTTGCCTTTTCGGTGATATTTTCCCTCTACCGCTCTCCTTTATAGATTTGCTTCGTATGAATTCATTTCTGAAAATGAAAGAGGACAGAATAAAAAGTGAAAGTTAAAGTAATGACAAAATTTTGGTGTTTTCATTGGATTTTAACTTATCATAAGCCAGATTTAATTTTCTCTTCTGAGATAGTGATGACTATCGTGGTTATTTTTATCAAAGTAAGAATTACTCTTAGGTTTTCCAAACTAGAGTAGACTCAAACGTTATGTGGTCTAACTGTCCTTCCAATGCTTGAAATCATCTTCACATGCTTACCCCCTCCCATCTTTCCACCTCCCTCACCCCTGGCCCATGACCACCGACTTCAAGTGCCAGGACATTCACTCTTTATCAAGAAAAGCCAGTCCTGCTATGACAACCAGAAAACTGTATCTATCAGATAGGTCTCCTCCACTCTCAAACTCCCACACACTAACCCGAATTCTCTACTGTAGTCATGCAGAAAAAACTTAATCCTTTTTCTTCCTGGAAGCCTTTTAAATTATTTAGAGACATATAGTTATTACGTCACCCAATGCCTTATCTCCTGTAGACCAAACATACCTAGGCCCTTTAAATAATTTTTTTTTTAAGTTTTCAATTGGAGAATAAAAAAAGGTTATGCTATGTTTAAAAACCACTGTTGCAGTGTGAGTGTGTGTGTGTGTGTGGTGTGTTACTCTAATGACCAAAATCTTTATTCTTCAACGGCTTCTCCAAGGTATCAGAATTTTTGATGGTCATTGGCCTAACCTGCCTAGCAAGTTTACTAGAGCCTCACCAAATTGATTTGCCTGTGGACTGGAAGTTTGGAACCAATGTTAATCATTCCATGGGCAATTAAAGCAAGAGGGACGTGCAGCAAAAGCATCTTACAAAAAAAGAAGATAGCCTCAGCCTCCATGCCCCTATCCTCAGCCTTGTTAAGAGAACAAAATATTGCTTGTCAGTCAGACCTGTCTAATGTCTTAGGAACACAGAAAGAACCCAAGGAAAGCCAAACACTGCCATTTGATTTTTCATGATTTGATTGATACCATGATTCAGTAAATTACTTTTTTGAGGGTTCTTCTCTTTTGGTTTGTTTAAAGCCGAGGACTAAATGTAGCAATAAAAATTTAAATTACTTTGGCTCTTGCCTGAAATGCTCAATATTCCAATCTCAGTGCTTCACTGTGGTGCCAGGGAGAGGAGCAGAGACAGTCGACAATGATTCTGTGTTACTGATTCACTCTACTCATTAGATTATATTGAAATGTTATGACTTTCTGGGTTCAGCGAGTTATTCCACTTTTGCCTCCAGCCATTTCAAGTAATATGTTGCTACTACATAGCAAAATACAAAATTATTTGGAGAAAGATTTTCTCATTGGATATAATCATTTTTAGATAGGAAATTAAGCCCTTTACTAAGCAATGTTAAATCATCAAAATTACATTTCCATGACTAATTAATCAATATCACTGCAGCTGTTTAGCTATTTTAGTATTGCTGAACTCTAGTAATTGATAGGTTTAATTGTTTTCCCTTGAGTTCAGCATAAAAAAATAAAATAGAGTCAAACATTTTTACTGTAAAATAGTATCCTGTTAGGAAAAAAATCACTGAATAAAAATACATCTGGGAATATGTTTTTGATAAACATATTCCCAAATGTTATAGTTATGTTAGCACTTGCTACCTTAATTTTGTACAATTCATTTACTGTAATCAAGACAAAACACAGGTTTTCTCCAGTACAGCCCAATATAGATCTCATGTTGTATATATCAAGGATTTTTCTCCTTTTGTTTTTAAGTGAATGCATGGTCAGTGTAACAGACATCAGTTTTTGGCTGAATTATTTATTTCTCTCCTCTATTAAAAGAGGTTAAAACAATGGGCTTTTCTTACTGATTTGACTAGGGTTTCAAACATGTGAAGATAGCACATGCCGGTATCTACCCGAATGTAGTAAAAATGCTACAGTTCATCGTGAATATGAAAAAAACAAATACAAACTAGTAGAAGAGGGCATTATCACCATCTCTTAATTCTTTGGCAGTGCCTTAGAATGATTTTTACCATACTTAAAATGATCAAATTTACTTCTTCTCTCTTAGGAATTTGCCCAATTTTCCACATATCAGAAAAATGAAATATGTTAAATTGCTATTCATCCTATTTCTGTCTTTGCTCTCAAGGTACCGTCTAAATTATTCTTTTATCAACATTTGTGTACTTTTCTGGGTTTATAGCTCCAAATTTTTTTAACGAGTGAACTTTATGAAAGCAGGATATTCAGTAAGAAATGAGCCTTGGGTTGTCGGGATTCTTGGCGTGGTGATAGGGGTTGAGGAGTAAGGGCAGCAGAGGGAAAAGAAAACAATTAGAAAAAAATTATTCAATAGAGAAGCTTTAAAATCAAAATCTTAATAGTCGCATCTAGAATTATCACTGGCATCAGCCTAGTATTATCATTTATCTTATACATACTTCCCTGTGGTTCAGAATGCTTAGATATTCCAATTGGGTAGGTGTGCTGCTGGGAGACACTCAAATGGAGAAAAAGAACTAATATTTATTGAGCACCTATAGGTGACAGGCACTGCATGGATACTTTCACATTCCATGCCTCATTTGATCACCACGATACACCGCTAAAGTTGGTGTGATTATCTGCATTTTACTGTTGGAGATATTGAAGGTGAGAGTAATTAAATAACTCACCCAGAGTTCCACTCATCATGCAGTAAATAAAACTAATTGCTCCGGCAGCAACATTAGTTAAAGAGAAAGAAGGAACCGAATAAGTCAACATGGATTTGGTCTTGTCCTTTTAAATATTGACAGAAGAGTCTCATCTCAGCCCTAAGATGGTCACATGAGAGGATCTGAAATCAAACGGTTTCCAGAGGTGAATGTCTTGTGTTCATTATGCCCAGGCTCTTGCTCTAAACCTCTTATACTAGAGGAGACATCTGTTCATTTTTGTTTTTCCCATGCCACCTTCCCATGTACATCACGATTAGTAAATATTTGTTAAATTTGATTTAAAATCTTCTTACAGGAGCAACAGGAAACAGTCATTTTATAATAGTGATATAATTACAGGAGTGTTCACCCTGGGATATTTATGCTTGTCAGAGTAATTGAGGACCCAATTAGAAAGTTGAACACTGAGTAAACAAAAAGGAATTGATTGTGTTGACCTAAAGCAAAACATACTTTCTAAAGAAAGGGCAAAAGGAGAGAGAGGGGGAATTATAAGGCTTAAGATCAATAATTATAAGATTTTAATATTTGAAATTATAATTAGAAGAGAAACTTAAGTGTGAGCAATTAGTATCTCATGTTTTCTGTGAAAACAACTACCTCTGCTGTCTACAACTGGAATTGCCACTTATCCCAGACAAGAGCTTCTTTTCCTAATTGGGTCAGATTATATTTTTAGTGCAATTTTATTCTAATTAATGTGGGCCCTTTCTATTAACCTTAACAGTCAAGAAACATGAAACAATGGGAGAATATATCAGCTGGGACTTCAAAGTAACTGTATATGCTAATGTGACAGGAATGACTGCTTGAGGACAATTTTGTTATATCGATTGCAATTATGAAGGGAAAATAAAATATTCTCAAGTATTCTTCACTCTCTCTGAGTTAATTAAATTTTATAACCTTTGCTAAACTCTTCAAACAATAGAATCTTACCAAGGCGATAGCAAATGATGGTTAAGAACTTCATTATCATCCAAAAATTCTGCTGGGTTGATAGATTTAGCATGTTTCTTTATTTTCATTGCAAGCATGATCACTAATAGCATTTATTGAATCTGTAGGGCACTCTGCTAGGTAGACAGAGACACCAAGATATATAAGATATGGTCCCTGGCCTTGAGACATTTATAGCCTAAATGGAGCTGTTTAGATTGATTAGAGTTGGCCCATAACAATTTATTTAATCCTCTGATTTATTATATAAAGTATTTTAGACCAATAGTCGTTCACTGGGGAGACATATGGGTAATACTGGACTCTCACCTTAAAGTTATCTTAAGATAAATTCTACCTCCTACCTTTACTGAGATATAAAAATTTGTTTTGAAAGATAATGCAGATGTCACTAGTTACCTTTTTTTTTTTTTTTTCAAAGAGAATGAAGTCCATTGATCCCAAGAAGCTAAAATACTAATCCTCTGAGCATTTTATTTGGGTAACTTGGAAAAACAGTTCAGTCCCATCTCTGCAACTAATTGGCGGTGTGACTATCACTGGCAGCTCTTTCTTACTCCAGCTGCTGTGCTAAAGGACGGGCTTTCCAAGCCTGCGACTTGAAATAAATCCTTTATCATTGAATACAATGGCATGCTTGCATCAGTAAACTATAGGCTCACCTCCCTCTCTTCTTAAAGAAGCTAGCCAACAAATAATGCTGAAATTGTAATGCACTCTATGCCTGATTAAAAAAGCTTTCTGTATGAAAAAGAAATGTTACTTAACATTTCCATGAAATAGACATCATGTGTCAAAAGAGATCAAGTTTTTCTAATACAGAAGTAATCATCACATGTTAATATAAAGAAAAGGTTTTCGTATCATGAGATGTTTTACCTTGATTTTCAACACGACTTGGAGAAAGGTGAAGGAACAGAATTTTTTTTCTTTGCAAATTGGGACATATGGAAATAAGTAATGGGGATAATTGGGTAAGTTTATTTCCTGGAAAAATGTTCTAAGTGTATCTTTCTGGTTTATTTCATTTGCTCGGTAATCAGGCCCTACATGATTGTCAAATTTCCTTTGTGATCACATTTAACTTTAAGTTAATGATCCATTTCCTTTACCAGTGGTATTAGTGGGTGACTCTTCCAACGTAACACACAGTCACGCAGACCAGCAGTTTCTGGTCACGGAGAAGCAGAAGCAGGTCCCGGAGGATTTCCAATTCATGCTGTAGTCTATCCTCAATTAGGTACTTTGAAGAAGTTGTATATAACTTTAAGAACTTTTACAACTTTGACATCCTAGCTATCTGTGCTTTCTCTTTATTGCTTTTGTTTTCATAGAAAAGTTGAAAGAAGAAAACAAGGAATACATAAGTACTCTTCACCTAGTTCACCAAATATTTATATTTTGTCACATTTTTCTCTTGATACATATATACTGGGTTTTTTTTAAAGTTTTTATTTTTTTTTCTTCAGTTTTATTGAGATATACTTGACATGCAGCAAGACTGCACTCTCAGTGCAGGCAGTTGGGTTCAATTCCTGGTCAAGGAACTAGATCCCACCTGCTGCAACTAAGACCAGGCACAGCCAAATAAATAGCGAAAAAAGACCTTCATGAATATTAATACAAAAGCCTTGTTGGAAACTATACAAATAGAATTTAGCAATGCATAAAAACCATTATATATCATAATCAACCAAGGATGCTAGGCTCCTTCCATGTTCAAACATCAGTCCAGATACAAACATACTTTTGAAAAGCCTTTTTTTCACCCAATCCACTTGAAAATAAGTTGTCGATATCATGACATTTTACCCATAGATGTTTCAGCATACATCTCTGGGAAAAAGTAGGACTTTATCCCACCAATCCAAAATACCGTTATGATACCTAAAAAGGTGACATTAGTTCAATAATACCATCTAGTGAACAGAGTCCATATCCTCATTCCACTAATTGTCCACAAGATATTTCTCATGTTGTTGCTTTTTGAATGCAGGATCCAATGGTGTTTTGCACTTTGCATTTGTTTTTTGCGTCTCTAATATTTTTTATCCTAAAGTAGTTCCCCTGCCTTTCTATATGCATAACAGAATTTTTTTAAGTGTACAGGTCTACGCGTTCTGTCTTAATAAAAAAAATTTTGGAGAAAAGAGTAAAGATAAATGGACCACATGTTACTTTTTCTGTTGCCAGTGCCTGAGAAGAAGCCTAACTAGTGGGCCTAACTTCTTTAGCTTGGCAACTTGACTTACTTTATATCAAAAATGTTGATAAAAAGGAGAAATCCTATAATGTTTCTCTAATAACAAGAAATTGGGAATGTTGGGATTTAAAACTAGCCATGAGCACATAGATCATTAAGATTTCCCTGAATCTGCTTAACTATTAAAGATAGTGTTCTAGTATTTGAGCTGGAAGAAACTCAGACACAAATAAAGTAGCTAAATTCCTTATTTAGCAGTAAGGGAAGTGAATCTCGAAAAGTCTGTAATTTGTCAAGGTTACACCACCAGTTAATTGTAAAAGTGGGACTAGAAATAAGATGTCTTGATTTCCAATATCCTCATGTCCCTGATTCTCTCATCATCTTCTCTGCCATCATCTTCCATCCCTTTTATCTCCTTTCTTTTCTAATTCTTCCTTTCCTCTTTTTCCATTCGTCTTTCTATTGAGCAAACAACAACAGATCTTTTTTAAAAAACAAACTAAAAAAACAAAACCAAATCACTTCTGGGACTTTCCTGGTGGTCTAGAGGCTGAGATTCCTGCTCCCCTCCCCGCAGGGAGCCCAGGTTCCATCCCTGGTCAGGGAAGTAGATCCCCCATGCCTCAGCGAGGATCCCACATGCCACAGTTAAGACTTGGCACAGTCAAATAAAAAACAAACAAACAAAACCCAATTCACTTTTATTACACTTCAGCCAGATTTTCTCAATAGCAGCCCCACTGATGTTTTGGGCTGGGTGTTTCTTTGTGATGGAGCACTGTGTCCAGTGCGTTGTAGGATAGTTAGCAGCATCACTGGAGTCTATCCATTTGGGGCGAGTAGCACTTCTTTCTTTGTAACAATCAAAAATGTCAAATATTCAAGGGTTTGGGAGATGGGGTTGTGGGGACAAAATTATCCCTGATTGAGAACTCCTGCCAAGTGCTTCTTACTTTGGCAGTGGTTCTTGTTTTATTTACCAACTCTGCTTTTACTACAAGTCAATATGAGTTCAAAATTTTATGGAGTTGTGATCATAGCATAGATGCAATGTTGTTCTATTTTTTCCACTTGATTTGTAGTAAGTATTTTCAACTGTTGCTGTATGACACAGACATTTGTTGTTTTTATCTACCCTGCTCCCTCTTCCAGCAACAGCACCCCTTTGTCTGTTGTGGAATTGCATCTCCTTTAGTCATTTGATTCTAGGGTCCTTCCCCCAGGCACAAGTGAATCAAGCCTGACCAGTCATAATAATCCTTTTCCAAAGCCACATGGTCAGTCTCAGTGACAGGTATATCACCCAAACTGGGCCAGTCAAAGCCCTTTCCTGTGAATTTGCTAGAAGACTCTATTTCATCTGGGTTACCAAAACTGTGACTTTGTAACATTGGAACTCCCTGCAGCTATGTCATCAGCTTATCTGCAGTTCAAGAGAATGAAGCCAACACAGACAGAAAGGAGGGCTGAAAGACGAGAGAGAAAATCCTGATGGTATCATTTGAGTCTCTATATCCATTCACATCTAAGGGCAGTGAAATCCTTGTCAATAACTCTCTCCCACCCCAACCCCCTTCCCCCCCAACTTTTTTTCATTCTTTTACTAAGATGGTTTGACAGGGATTCCTTCACTTGCAACAACAGCAGCAAAAAGTCCTGATTAAGAAAATAGTGTTCAAGTTGTGGTGCCATGATTTCCCTAACTGTTCTGCTAACATTGAACTTTAAAGTGATTTGAGATATTTTTCCATTATAAATACAGTGTTCTTTTTCAGTGCCTTTTGAATGACTTCTAGTAAATTTTCCATTAGTTTCCTCAAACGTGGGCCCTTGGTTTGAATTCTGAACTACAAGATTTAAAATTGAATGATTTACCATCTAATTTAAGGCCATTTGGTTTTGCTTTATTCTCTTTTGCTTTTATCCTTCTATTACAATCATTCCATCTGTGCTTATACCAGCTGTTGTGGCAGTATCTGCTCCAGCTGTATGGGCACATTTGAAGGCAGTAGGGTGCTACGTCAGTGGTTTAGGAAATTTTTTATGGTACTGTGAAGATTTATTTCTGACTCTTGTAGGACCTGCTTTATGATTTCTTTTAACTATTAACTGCAAGGCCAATATTATTCAATTTTAAGTTTTCAAACTTTTACAGTCACTTAAGGAACGATACTACTCTATTATCCTAATGTCTGTGAAAAATGTCTCTGACTGTTTCACTCCTATGAAGTCTATACATACCTGCTTTACCTGCATAAATTAGCTTTTCCACATCTTAAGGTCTACCACAAATGTTAGTGCCTTCTGTGCGATTTCTTTTATCACTTTCTCCAATTTGTTTCCACCTCTCATTAGTAAATTTACCTTTTACCCAGGAGAGTTGATGCAATAATGGGGGTAGTGCTAATTTAGGTAGTCAAGTATACCTTGATTGTAATAGTCATGGACTTGCCTTTCAGAGAATAGTAGGTCGCAATATACTACACTACAAAATACATTACCATCAAATTTATGGACGCATAATTTACAACACCAACAATTTAGGAGCAAATCAATGTTCAATATTAGGGGGCTAATTTAATGAAGTATGATATAGCCATAAATGGAATACTATGTAGTTGGAAAAAAGAACAAATAAGTTTTATAAACACTGATACATTTCCAAGATATATTATTAAGTATCTGAAGAGATGGTATAATAAGGTAAAAATTTTGGACCTGAAGTCTGGTCTATGTTCAAAGACTGGCTCTGCTATTTATTAGTTGTGCAAACTTGGACAAATTTCTTAAGCCTAGTTCCTCAGTTTTTTCACCTATGAAATGAGGATGCTAATGGTAGCTAGCTATGGCTTTTCCAGTGGTCACGTATGGCTGTGCGAGTTGGACCATAAAGAAAGCTGAGTGCTGAAGAATTGATGCTTTTGAACTGTGGTGTTGGAGAAGACTCTTGAGAATCCCTTGGACTGCAAGATCCAACCAGTCCATCCTAAAGGAAGTCAGTCCTGAATATTCCTTGGAAGGACTGATGCTGAAGCTGAAACTCCAATACTTTGGCTCCTTGATGTGAAGAGCTGACTCATTGGAAAAGACCCTGATGCTGGGAAAGACTGAAGGTGGGAGGAGAAGGGGACGACAGAGGATGAGATGGTTGGATGGCATCACTGACGTGATGGACATGAGTTTGAACAAGCTCCAGGAGTTGGTGATGGACAAGGAAGCTTGGCGTGCTGCAGTCCACAGGGTCGCAGTCAGTCAGACTGAGTGACCGAGCTGCACTGAACTGAATGATAACTGCATCACAGGATTGTATGAGGATCAAATGAGTTAATATATGTCATTGTTGTTGCTGTTTAGTTGCTAAGGTGTGTCTGACTCTTTTGTGATCCCATGAACTATAGCCTGCCAGGCTCCTCTGTCCATGGGATTTCCCAGGCAAGAATACTGGAGTGGGTTGCCATTTCCTTCTCCAAGGGATCCTTCCAACCCAGGGATTGAACCCACGTCTCCTGCATTAGCAGGTGGATTCTTTACTGCTGAGCCACCAGGGAAGCCCAGAGAGTGTCCGGCTTACAGTAAAACAGCAGAACTATAACAATGGGCTGTTAATGAATGGTTTTGAATTATTTAATATAACTAATAAAGTAAAAATTAATCTTTTTAATATACTGCAATAATTTGAATATATTCATCTTTTTTAATATATGACATATTTTCAACACTACCACTTTGTGTATTACACATATTCATGTAGAGGGTTATCTCTTCTTATTAAGATGTCTTTGAGGAGAAGGCTTGGCTTTTCCTCAATTTTGTGCCAAACATCATCTCCAGCACATGCCATATGCAAATTCCATATGTATATATTGACTACATTAATAAAACATTCAGATTGCTCTCTGCATATAGAAACTTCAGAGCTTTACACTTTAAGGAGTTTAAGAAGATATCTAATGGAGCTGATTCTATAATTTCAACATTTAGGAACAAGTCCAGATATTTTGTTAACAAAGAAGTTAGAAAGTTTATTTATACCTGGAGGAGCAGTATTCTGAAAGCATTTTCTTTTCCTTTAAAAAAAACAGTTTTATTTTTAAATGAGGAAAAGAGCTAATACTTTTTAGGAACTTTGGGTCTGAGAAAGATTAAAACTTGCCTGACTTTGTACATCTAGCTGGTGACGGAGTTAGGGTTCAAACCCGGATCTAGTTAATTGTTCTTTCTGCCGCAAGAGGGAGGCAGAAAGGAAAGCTACATTCACTGACTTTGTAAGTAAACCTCAGAGAAAAGAAATGAGGAAGAGGTTTTCACTCGATTTTTACTTCAACTGAACTTCACTTTGCTGAGCACATGCCCTAGGTATCTAAACTTCTTTCAAAACATAAGACTATATAAAAACACTCAATATATTAATAATATGAGGAAAAATACAACAACAAAATCATTTTGTATAACTTAACCCTTTGCCTCTGAGATAAAGCCCCTCTGAAATTCTTAAATAAGAGAATGATAAGTGGCCTAAAGGTTCCCCTTGTGATATTTAGTGATAATAGTTTCTCTCTAGTCTTCTAACATCACTTCAAATAAATATTAGTCATTGTCTAGAGTCGGGCTTATCATATTGCATTTTCCAGAGCAATTTCATTATAAAATATAATAATGAAATCATGGCATTTTCAAAGTGTAAATTTACAAGTGTGTACCATTTTAGAAAACCTGAAATGTGAAAATCCCCAAATGCTTGATACATTAGAGAATTGCATAAATTCAATTACAGAAGGGTTCTTCATGTTTCCAAATAATTGATCATGGGGTTTCTTTAAACAAGAGGGCATTATATCTCATGTTCATTTGGCAAAAGAAACTTTGTACTCTATTGGGAAAACTGTCCTCTTTAACCCAATGCAAAGCCTTCAGAGGGGTTTGTGTTACAGAGAGAGACACAGATAACTAAAAGACTCAGCTGTCCCAGACAGTTCTGTTACTAATGGGAGTGAGAATAGGAGGCAAGAGCACTGTTAGGATGGGTGAACAGGGAAGACCTCTGCTTGGGTGATATTTGAGTGAACAGCTGAATAGAATGAAGCCTGAATAAAGCTGAAGGCATCAGGCCTTTGAAGACCCAGTGAAACAATGTTCTTAAGTAAAGTCTCCTGGGTCAGAAAGAACTTACTGGATCAAGAGACAAAACACCGACTGTCTGGAGTGCAGTAAACTAGGGGGAGTGGCTCACAATGAAGTCTTTAGATATGAGTGAGGATCATGCAGAACCACGGTAAGCACATGGAGCTAATTTCAATCCTGCATTTTTTTTTTTGCAAGTTCATTTTTATTTTTATTACACACCACAGACATGTACACTAACCAGAGAGTAGGATGATTCTTTGTACTCTAAAACCACAGGAAATATTTTTCCATCTAACTTCTTTTTTCTGATATTGGAGTGGCATTTCAGATTACCATCTTGGAACTGGTTTAGGGCAAAGTAAAAGAAATCATGGAAGGCAACAGATATATAGCATAATCATGAAGCTATTTTTGGACGTTAGTGGTAACAGGCTGATTGAGAATAACAGGGCTGTGCAGTATTCAAAATTCTATTACTCAGGTATTTATTTTGTTGTTATTGTTTAGTCGCTAAGTTGTGTCCAACTCTTTTGAGACCCAAAGGTCTATAGCCCATCAGGCTTCTCTGTCCATGGGATTTCCCAGGCAACAATACAGGAGTGGATTGCCATTTTCTTCTCCAGGATTCTGAAATTTCTAAAGAGCTCAATAAATGGAAAATCTTTGCTATTAGAGAACAAATTATTGTTTCCTTCATAATTCAAATTTAAATATTTTTTAAAGTGGGAGCACTTAGAAAAATGCTTGCGAAATTTGAGTCTTCACTAACCCTGTGAAATTTAAATTCTGCTAAAAACCAGAAGAGAGTCACTTTCTAATTATAAAGGCTGCTAAAACTATTTATGTAAATTTACTTACTGTTTCTAGTCTAGATTTAGAAAGTCTTTTTCACCGATAGTCTTTTTTACCCCAATTCTTAACCATCCTCAATCCTGAAAATATTTTCCGAAAATTTACTCAAGTTTCGTGGTTTAATTTTCAGCAATCTGGAATTTTTTTTTATATAGTAATAAACCCTGCTGCTGCTGCTGCTGCTGCTGCTAAGTCGCTTCAGTCGTGTCCGACTCTGTGTGACCCCATAGACGGCAGCCCACCAGGCTCCTCTGTCCCTGGGATTCTCCAGGCAAGAATACTGGAGTGGGCTGCCATTTCCTTCTCCAATGCATGAAAGTGGAAAGTCAAAGTGAAGTCGCTCAGTCATGTCCGACTCTAGCGACCCCATGGACTGCAGCCTACCAGGCTCCTCCATCCATGGGATTCTCCAGGCAAGAGTACTGGAGTGGGGTGCCATTGCCTTCTCCCTAAATATATTCAAATCCTAATTTCTAGAAACTATGAATGTTACCTTATAGGGCAATAATGACTTTGCAGACATGATTAAAGTTTTTGAGATGAGGAGATTAACCTAGATTATCTTGTTGTTTAGTCGCTAAATCATGTCTGACTCTTGTAACCCCATGGACTGTAACCCGCCAGGATTCTCTTTCCATGGGATTTCCCAGGCAAGAATGCTGGAATGGCCATTTCTTCTCCAGGGGATCTTCCTGACCCAAGGATCGAACCCACATCCCCTGCATTGGAAGGTGGATTCCCTACCACTGAGCCACCATGGAAGCCCCTAAATTACCTAGGTCCTAAATATTGGGTTGGCTAAAAGTTCATTTGGGTTTTGTATAAGATGTTATGGAAACACTTGAACCAATATAACTCGAACGAATTTTTGGCCAACCGAATATAATCACAAATGTCAATGTAGGAGTGAGGCCAAGGGAATTTGTCATGGATTGGAAGAAGGCAAAGTAAAGTCAGAGCAGAGAGTTTTGAAGATTTTTGCTTCTGGCCTTGAAGATCAAAGAAGGGCCAAGAGCCAAGGAATGAAAGGAATGCAATCTAGCTGCTAGAAAAGGCAAGGAAAGTCTTAGGTCTTATCCCTGGAGCTCTGGGAGGAGTGGCCCTGCCCATACTTTAGAATGCATCCCTTCACTTCTGGTGGCACTAGTGAAGAACCTGCCTGCCAATGCAGGAGATGTAAGAGAAGTGCGTTCGATCCCTGGGTTGGGAAGATCCCCTGGAGGAGGTAATGACAACCCTCTCCAGTATTCTTGCCTGAAAAATCCATGGACAGAGGAGCCTGGCGGGCTACAGTCCATGGGATCACAAGGGCCACAGTCCATGGAATTGCAAAGAGTCGGACACGACTGAGCGACCAACTCTACTACTACTACCTGGACTTCAATCTTCTGAGCTCCAGAAGTGCAAGAGATTAAACTTATGTTGGTTTAAGCTGCTAGATTTGTGGTGATTTGTTACAGCAGTCATCAGAAATGAATACAGAAATCTAACTTAATTTCTCACCCTATAGCTAACTAATTAATTGTCCCAGTACCATTTATTGAATAATACATTATTGCATAAGTGTTCTGAAATGTTACCTTTATCATAATGTCAATACTCACTCAGAGTTAGTCTATTTCTATTTCTATCAATCAGTCTATTGATTCTTGAGACACTACCAAACTTTTAAATTGCAACAACTTTATAGTATATTTATGTGAGTAGAAGGGTAATTTCTTCATCATGCTGTACTCCTCCTAACGCTCATCTCCAGTTTCTTTCTTCAAGCTGGGTTTATTCATCCAGATAAACTTTAGGTTTAGTTTGTCTGGTAAAAAAAGTTTGAATTTTGATGGTAATTGTGTTAAATATTACAGGTCCACTTTCCTATCCAGAATAATAGACTCTCTTCTCAGGTGTTTTCCCCACTGTCCACCCTTTGGTAAAATGTTATAGTTTTTCTTCACTTATGTCTTGTAAACTTCTAAGGCTTATTTGTTGCTACTGTGGAATAGGGTCTTTTAAAATTACATTTTATAAGTGGATATTGGTGTGTGGGATTGCTATTGGATTTTGAATCTGGCCACTCTGCTGAATCAACATAAAGGCCTATTTTTTTTCTCTTAGATTTTCCAGCAAGATAATCATATTATCTATAAATATTGTAATTTTTCTTTTCCACTATCTATTTTTTGTGTATCTTTCTTATTGTATTAGCTAGAATTGATAGTATTAAATGGTGATGCTGTTACTAGGTATATCTATTCTTTTTCTGACTGTAGCTGGAATACTTTTGTGTTTCACTATTAAATAGTAATGTGTTTTACTCTGTATGTTTGTGGAAATATTTTAACATAATCTATACATACAACATTTATGTAGTAGTACTCCCTTATCCGGGTTTCTCAGATGGCCTAGTGGTAAAGAACCCGCCTGTCAATGCAGGATGTAAGAGATGATGGCTCCATCCCTGGGCCGAGAAGATCTCCTGGAGGAGGGCATGGCAACCCACTCCAGTATTCTTGCCTGGAGAATCCCATGGACAGAGGACCCTGGTGGGCTACAGTCCATAGGGTCACAGAGAGTTGGTCACAACTGAAGTGACTTAGTGCGCACTCTCTTATCCACCGTGGATATGTTAAAAAAAAAAAACCCAGTGGATGCCTAAAACCATGAGTAGTACTAAACCCTATATCATGTTTTTTTCTATGCATGCATAACAATAATAACATTTAACTTAGGCACAGTAAGAGAATATCCAAATTGCCAGCAACATTACTCCTGCACGTCCATTATTAAGAACAATAAGGTTTACTTAAAAACAAGCCCTGTGATACTGATAACCAAGATTGCTACTAAGCGACCAATGAGCAGGTAGTGTATATAGCGTGGAAATGGTGGACAAACATAATTCATGTCCTGGGCCAAACAGAGTGGGACAGCACAAGATTTCATCATGTCACTCAGGCTAGCATGCAACTTTAAATGCATGGCTGTTTATCTCTGGAATTCTTCATTTAATATTTTTGGATTGTGGCTGACTGCAGGTAACTGAAACCATGGAAGGCAAACTGTGGACAGATGGGGACTTCTGTATATGCACAATAATGGTGCCACTACTTTTTCCATTTCCTGGGCTATCAGGCATTTCTTTAAGTCAGAAAACTGATTCAGTATTATTCAATCCATTTCTAATATCCATTAATATATATACTGCATATACTAAGTATAATCAGTTTTTTAATGTTTAAGGTTCTTTTATTATACATAAAACCTACTGGCTAGTTTTAGGTTTTCCTTTAATATTAGTTTAGCATATTACTTAGAAAGGCTGTATGTCTCCTTATTTGGTATTAAAAAATCAGGCTTGGATATTAGTAATACTGCTGCTGCTGCTGCTGCTAAGTCGCTTCAGTCGTGTCCGACTCTGTGCGACCCCGTGGACAGCCGCCCACTAGGCTCGTCTGTCCCTGGGATTCTCCAGGCAAGAACACTGGAGTGGGTTGCCATTTCCTTCTCCAGTGCATGAAAGTGAAAAGTGAAAGTGAAGTCGCTCAGTCGTGCCTGACTTTTCGCGACCCCATGGACTGCAGCCTACCAGGCTCCTCCGTCCATGGGATTTTCCAGGCAAGCGTACTGGAGTAGGGTGCCATTGCCTTCTCCGTTAGTAATACTAGTCTTACAAAATGAATTTGAAAGTGCTTTGTCTTTTTAAAAATTCAGTAATAGTTTAATATAACCAAAACTGGAAATCATTTTAGGCCTGATAGAACTATATTGGTTTAGTATCTTTCTAGTGGTAGATTTTTGACAACTTTAAAATTTTTTTCTATAATTATTTAGTCTATTCATGTTTCCTACTACTTTTTGAACCATGTTTTATAGCTTATATTCTCCCAGAAGATAAAGAGAAAAGGTTAACATTTACTATCTATAATGTGCCTACAAATAAAAAAGACCTATAACTCATTTGAAAATAAGCAAATGTCAACTCTACATAATTAAAAGAAAAAAAATCATTTAATGTATGCTTTAACTCCATCACATTTGGAGTAATTATATAGTCCTGCTTCCCTGGGAAAGGCCTAGTTTATGTGTTCTTTCAGTAAAATTATGACTAGTTCATAAAGAGTCTTAAAAGTTTGAAATTTGGACAATGCATTATTATATGGACATCACCAACTCAATGGACATGAATTCGAGTAAAACTGGAGATGGTGGAGGAGAGCTGAGTCTGGCGTCCTGCAGTCCATGGGATCACAAAAAGTCAGACATGACTTAGCAACAGAACAACAATTAAAATAGAATTTAAACAGTAATGAGGATCTTATTATTTATACTTTGCCCATGAGTTTAACAAATGTTAAAACGATTTATAGTATTCATTGCTGGAAGAGGTATGATGAAACAGAGGAATATTTGTAGAAGAGATAATTGGAATCCTCCTTTTGGCTTATAAATTTGGCACTATCAAAATTTTTAAGTGTGTACATCACTGGATCTACCTATTGGACTTCTGGGATCTTACTTTATGGAAAAACTGATGCTAGTGCACAAACACAGGTATGGGCGATGTTATTGTATAGGCTACTAACTAAATAAATAAAAGTGTGTCCATAGAATTAAATATTACATATATGTTTTAAAAAATGAGGCAGCCATATAAATTGGCACTGAAAGATTTCCATAATACATTAAAAAAAAAATAAGATGCAGACTGATAACACAGTTTTAACTGACATGGTAAAATATACACATATATAATTTGTTTTTCTATGCTTAGAAAATAAGTTCGAAAATATGTATACACCAAACTTAACATCTATTATCATGGGGGTTCAAATGAACAGAAACTGAAATTAGACAATTCAATAAAGATTTTATTAAAATGTTAGGGAAAAAAACATTTTGAAAAAACAGCATGGTTAACAATGATCCTGAGATTCTATATATGTCAATAGGAGACAGAAAAAATTGGTTTGGGCTTGGTAACAGAGATCAAAGAATAATTTGGTTCTATTAGAGCTGAAGTTTCTTCTGATTAGAAGCATGACCTTTCTCCTGTCAGAAAATATCACAACTATATGTAAAATTTTTGAATTCTGAAGGAATGTAAGAGCTTGATCTCAACTGATGTAGTTACTATTTTTATGTATTTTTGTACATTTCTGTAAGAAGACTTCTGTAACAGTCTTAGAATCTTAAGGCATAAAGGAATTCAAGTCTTCTCTTGTCAATTCTCTAGCATCTTTTCAGTGATAAAGTTTCATCTGTTTTTCCAAGGAATATTTATTTTGCATCCTATACATAAGAATCCAGAGAAAAATTACCCAACAAGTATTTTGAGGAATATATAATCATAATACTCACACTATTTAAGGACAATGTAAAAAACTGTAGCTCAATTTCCTATATTAGTCTGTGTGAAAAAATTAAAATATTACCAAATAAAATCAAGCAGTGAATTAAACATAACAGATTCAAGAATAAAGAACTTAAAATCCATAATAAAAGCAAACTACTCAATGTAAAATCAAATAAGTATGTTCATGTGCAATTCTCAGAAAACAAAATGCAAATGGAACAATAATTTTAAAAGGTACTCAGATTCATTATGAATATGAAAATGAAGTATAATAAAACAATATTCATACCTATCATATTGATGATGATGAAAACTTTTAAGAAAGTGTTAGTGAGAATGTGAGGAAAGAAGATCTCTCATGCATTGCTGTGGGAATGTAAACTGTTAAAATTATATTTTAGTTGCTCAGTCGAGTCCGACTCTTTGTGACCCCATGGTCTGTCCATGGGATTTCCCAGGCAAGAATACTGGAGTGGGTTTCCATTCCCTTCTCCAGGGAATCTTCCCAACCCAGGGATCGAACCTGGGTCTCCTGCATTGCAGGCAGATTCTTTACAGTCTGAGCTACCAAGGATAGCTCCGGTAAAATTATATTGGAGAACGATTTAGGATATTCAGTAAAGGTACATATAATGTACAACCAAGACATTCTATGCCAAGAAATATATGCCAGAGATTCTCTAGGGTATGCATGTATCAGTGTCCTCATTTCACAGATAAGTGAAACGAACGCTTAGTTTCTTTTACTATTAAATGAACTAATATACGTAAATCATTTATATGCCTGGTACATATTAAGCCGTTTATTTTTTAAAATAATTTTATTTACTTATTTAAATTGGCTGTGCTGGGTCTTTGCTGCTGCTCGGGCTTGTCTCTAGTTGTGGCAAGTGGGGACTGCTCTCTAGTTGCAGTGCATGGGTTTCTCATTTCAGCGGCTTCTTTTGTGGGGCATGGGCTCCAGGGTGTGCAGGCTTCAGCCGCTGTGGCATGTGGCTCAGCAGCTGCGACTCCCGGGCTCTAGAGCACAGGATAGTTGTGGCCCACGGGCTTGGTTTCTCTGCAGCATGTGGGATCTACCCAGATTAGAGACTGAACTCATGTCTCCTGTATTGGCGGGCGGATTCTTTACCACAGAACCACCAGGGAAGCCCTAAGCCATCTATTAAGCATATATCATCATCATCAACATTATCATCATGAATAATCAGCTGTAGATTAAATTTCATAGGTCGATCAATATCATCATTATTGACAACAACACATTTTAAGTGGTTCATTGTATCATCCCTAGAGAGATATTCAAACATGAATAAAAAACCTGCCACGTTTTGATCAGAATATGAAGTGTGGAGGGCATTCTTCTCTCTCCATTAGAGGACCTAGAACTGCAGTCATGCTTGTTTCCAATGTAACAGTGTGGCTTTTCTTTTTAAAACTAAACTCTTATTTTTTGTTAAAACTTTATTTCTTAGAAGTTTTAGATTCACAGCAAAATTGAGAGGAAAGTATAGAGATTTCCCATATATGCCCTGCCCTTATACATGCACAGCCTCCTCATTACATTTTCATTAGAGTGGTCATTTGTTACAACTGATGAACTTTTACTGACCCATCATTATCACCCAAAGTTTGCGGTGTCCATTAAGGTTCACCTTTGGTGTTATTCATTCTATGGGTTTAGAGAAATGTATTCTGATATGTATTCATCATCATGGTATACAGCGTATTCTCAATGCCCTAAAAATCCTCTCTTCTCTGCCTATTCATCCCTCCTCTCCCCAAATAAATCCCTGGCACCCACTGATGCTTTTACTGTCTTATAGTTTGGCATTTTCCAGACGCCATATAATTGGAATCACAGAATATGTAACCTTTTCAGATTGACTTCTTTCACTGGCATGCATGCTCAGTTGGTAAGTCATGTCCAGCTCTTTGTACCCCATGGATTGTAGCCCGCCAGGCTCCTCTGTCTATAGGTTTTCCCAGGCAAGAATACTGCAGTAGGTTGTCATTTCTTTCTCCAGGGGATCTTCCCGATCCAGGGATTGAACCTGTATCTCCAGCATCTTCTTGTATTGACAGGTGGATTTTTTACCACTGAGCCACCCAGGAAGCCCCTCTTTCACTTAGTAATGTGCATTTAAGATTCCTCCACGTCTTTTCATGGCTTGATAGCGCCTCTCTTTTTAGTGCTGAATAATATTCCACTGTCTGAATGTGCCACATTTTAGTTACACATTCACCCACTAAAGATACATCTTGATTGCTTACCATTTTGGTGATTATGAATACAGATGCTAAAAACATCTGCACATGTTTTTGCTTGGACATGTTTTAAACTCCTTTGGATAAATACCAAGGAGCACAATTGGTGGATTATATGATAAAAAGTATGTTTAATTTTGTAAGAAACTGCCAAACTATCTTCCAATGTGGCTGTACCATTTTGCATTCCCACCAGCAATAAATCAGAGTTTCTCGTGCTCTATATCCCCACCAGCATTTGGTGTTGCTAGTGTTGTGGACTTTGGTGATTTTAGTAGTAGTAGGTATGTGTTGTTTAGTCAGTAAGTCGTGTCCTACTCTTTTTTGAGATCCCATGGCCTGAAGCCCACCAGGCTCCTCTGTCCATGGGATTTTCCAGGCAAGAATATTGGAGTGGGTTGCTATTTCCTTCTCCAGGGTGCTCTTCCCCACCTAGGAATTGAACCTGTGTTTCCTGCATTGTAGGTTTTACTGCTGAGCCACTGGGGAAGATCTGTAGTGATATCTGATTATTGTTTTCAGTGTGGCCATTAGAGGACATGAAGACCACATTCTGATCCTTATACAGCACTTCGGACCCGCCCCATGCACTGGCCCTCTGGGTTGTGTTTCACTCTGTGTGTGTGTGTGTGTGTGTGTGTGTGAGTCGCTCAGTCGTGTTTGACTCTTTGCGACCTCATGGATTGTGGCCCACCAGGCTCTTCTGTCCATGGAATTCTCTGGGCAAGAATACTGGAGTGCATAGACATTCCCTTCTCCAGGTGAACTTCTGCACCCAGGGATGGAACCCAGGTCTCCCGCGTGGCACGGGGATCCTTCACCTTCTGAACCACCAGGGAAGCCCTGTGCTTCTCTAGTCCCCTTACAGTTTCTAACTTCCGGGCTCTAGGTTTCGGAGCCTGCCTAAAGGCAAAGCAGTGGAAATAGTGCGCAGTATGCTCTGAAATCCACCTGAAATATCTAGGTCGAGGGGCAAGTCACTCCTGAAAAAGTTTCTCACGTGCTACTCTGGAGCCAGGCAACTTTCTGCCTTGACGCCTCTTAAGACTTTAAGTAAGAAGAACAAAAAGAGGTGCCCAGATAATGGGCTACTTCTGGTGTTCCGGCAGCTCTATTTTCTTTTATTCTACTTTTGGTAGCCAGACGCCAGTAGGAAGCATGCCTTTAGCTCCTTGGAACCAATGGCCCCAGGATTTTCCTTTGAAGCTACAATGATCCCATCTTGGCGGTGGCAGATCCCAGAAAGACAGGGTTTTAGAAATTTCCTTAAAACGCAGAGCTCTGCATAAAGATTGCCTGGGGCAGATGTAACAGCAAGACTAAGCGGACTGGAGGGAAAGCATTAGAAACCAGCCTAAACAGGAAAAGCAATCCTGATTCAGTTTAGCAAAGTTCACCTGGTGTGTTAAATGGTGTTCCGGGAGAAATCGGAAAGCTTCTGGTTTACAACAGGAATCCAAAAAAGAGGTGTCCGGGCCCGGGGAATCTCCTAAGGGGCCAAAATGGATACGTGGGTATCTGTCTCCCCCCCGCAAAAAACAAACAAACAAACAAACAAACAAACAAAAAAAACCAAAACACCTCTAAAAAGAGCTTAGTCTCTAGCACGCTGATGGCCTGCCTAGCGCAGACGCTGGGTTCCAGCCGCTCGGCTACCTCAAAAGCCAGGAGGCGGGAACTCCAGTCCGGCCCCGGAATGGCCGAGGGGTGGGCTCTGGCCGCCCGCACACTGGGCATGCGCAGAGGGTGGCCCGCCGGGTCGGCTGTGGGAGCGGTGACGAGTCCGGAAGCGCCTGCGCGCGCCCCTCTGCACGAGAACTAGTTTTGTTTCCAGTCGCTGGGACCGGAGCCCGTCAGAGAGAACCCCGGGCAGGACCAGCTCGACACCCGGCAACCCCGCAGCGATGTCCAGCAACAGCTTCGCTTACAATGAGCAGTCGGGAGGAGGGGAGGCGACGGAGCTGGGGCAGGAGGCGACCTCAACCATTTCCCCCTCCGGCGCCTTCGGCCTCTTTAGCAGCGATATGAAGAAGTGAGGAGAAAGGTTTGGGGTGTGGGGACGGGACTGAGGGGCTGGGGCTCCCGGGACAGGGGCAGGGTCGCCCTGAGACCGTCCGGGAGCGCAGCGGGCGTTTCCTGTCGCGGTATCACTTGGGAGTCGTGGGAGTTGGGAGTTTGGGTTGAGTGTGTGGAGGGGAATCTCTAGGAGTTTTCAGACTTTAGTGAAAAAGAACCATTGGGACCGCTTAGGTGCCACCCCCGAAGACCCCGATTGAGTTGGTCTGGGGCCCAGGAGTCTGAATTTTGAGCAAACACTTCAAGCTAGTTTAAAGTTTGCTTGATGACACCTGGAGAAATTCTCTCACTAGGGTGGAAGGATTCACGTTCGGGGAGCTGAGAGGGAAAGTTAGATTGTGTCTTATGGAAAACTGTTCTGTGACCCTTGAGTGTAGAAGCAAGGAGTTGCTTTAGGCGCTTTATAAATGAACGAGGTGGTTTATTCAGACACCAGTGTTCTCGGAAAATGTCTTTTGCATTTCAGACCAAAAAAGAAAAAACAAAACCCCCCACCAAAAGTAAAAGACAACCCCCAACCCAAAAAATAAAGCTCAGAAACACAGTAAGAAGCGTATGAGGAGAATATTTAGAGTGTGGGCAAGTGGTACAATTTTGCAAATAGTGTGGATTTAAAACATGAACACTAAACAAAGTATATTTTTAAGTTATTATGAATATTTTAAGTACCACCGAAAAAGGGAAAGAAAACACCCCACTCATTGATTTTTTTTTTTTTGTGGTGGGGGAGAGGGAGTGATTTTAAACTTACAGAATTCTGGTAACTTTGCATTTTTTTGTAATCATTTTTACATTTTTTCTTATTTTTGATCTCTCAGTACTCACTGAATATAATAGGCTGACACTAGATTTATGCTGAACTTAAGGTAAAGTAGCTATGCTGGTGGCTTTGTGGCGTCAGACAGATAAATTAAAATTTTATTTAATTAAATAATTTATTTGATTAAAATTTAATTAAAAATTTATTTTAAATTTTTATTTTAAAAGGCATTCTGGAAATTGCTAGTAGTTGAAGTTGAGATTACCTTTTGACTGTATTAAGCCAACTGAAATCTGTGTGGAGTGTGTGGAATAGAGTTTTTTGTTTATTTCCTTATTCTCAGGTTAGCAAAGTTTTAAGTAACGTAACTTCAATAATTTTTCATTTTTCCTTCTATGCATTTAGATGATGGATTATTCCAAAAAGAAGCTTGTTGCAGTTCTGTTGTTCTATTAGCAGATATTTCAACTGTTAAATTAATGTTTAAGTCTGTAGAGTCTGTTTTGCATGTGATATGCTTACAATTGATTTACTTTTATGGATTGTGAACTTCTAAGATGTTTTCCTCTTAGAGCCTTTCATTTCCTATTTTGTCAGATTTGGGTCTGATTTTGAAAAAAATGTGTGGCTTTGACTGTGACCAGTGAGTGTTACTGAGGTGACTGAGCATGTTGGAGTTGAAATAAAAATAGCTGACTTTGAGTACTTGTGCACACTACTTTACATTGATTATCTCATTCGGTCCTCCTGACAACTGTCTGGCTGAGTGAGTGTGACTTATGGGAAACTATTCTGTGACTTTCAGGTGCCACAGAGGATACAGAGCAACCCAAAGATACTTCTTTGATTTTACTTTGCAGATGAGAAAATTGGAGCACAAGTGGTTAATTTGCCTAAGATAATAGAACTAGAACACTGCCCTGCCTGAGTTTGAACTCAGACAATCTCATCTCAGAGCCCATTCTCTTGACCCTTTGGATGTGTTACTTGATGAAGTTTATTGTACCCTGATCTTCCCTTGTATTGCAGTTGGTAAAGAATCTGCCTGCAATGCAGGAGGCCTGAGTTTGTTTCCTGGGCGGGGGAAGATCCCCGGAGAAGGAAATAATTGTACCTTATTAGAGAATGCATACAAATAATTAAAAGTTTAAAACTTAAGTAGTCATAGACAGTGTATGACCTTGAGGCTTTCAGGAATTAGAAACATTTTGGCCATTGAATTGCAGACTAGTGGGGCTGTACAGAAATAGGGACCTGTGTTCTGGAAGTGGTCACTTAACCTCTCTTGAGCTTACATTCTCTCATTTATAAAAATGTGGTATTTCTTGCCTTTTAAAAAAACCCAAATGACAAAATTTATGTAAAAAACTTCAGGCTTATCCTGATCCTGTACTCTGATTTTTTTTTATCAAAGTATAATTGACATTGACATGTTAATTTCAGGTATACACCATAATGTTTAGTAGGTTTTTTTATATATTGAGAAATTATCACCACAGCAAGTCTGGTTAACATCTGTCACGATACTTAACAGTGTTTTGTTTTTTTTTTTCCCCCGCCTCCAATGAGAGGCTTTAAAGATTCACTTTTAGCAATTTTCAAATATGCAATACGTATACAAATACAAAAAAATACAAATATGCAATTAACTGTAGTTTTTTTTCCCACCTCCAATGAGGACTTTAAGATTCACTTTTAGCAGTTTTCAAATATGCAATACAAATACAAAAAAACACAAATATGCAATTAACTGTAGTTACCATGCTGTACATTATATCCCCGACTTATTTTTTTATAGCTGGAACTTTGTGCCTTGGACTTTCTTCACCCATTTCTCCCACAACCTCTGGTCTCATTTTTGATGATTTACTTTGAATGCTTTTGAGTTTGCAATAAAGTTGCAAGAATAATACAGAGAACTACTCTTGATGCAGGCTCAGTTTTTAAAAAATTACTACATTGCTTTATTTCTCTTTCTCTATCTACACAGACATACACACATTCGTATTATTATCTCTTCTGACCCATTGGAGAATAGGTTGTATACACCATGTCCCTTTATCCTCGTACCTTAGCATGTATTTTTTAAGAACAAGGATATTCTCATTCACAACTGCAGCACTGTTATGGTTAGGAAGTTTATCATTAGTACAATTTACAGTCTATAATCCTGTGTTGTCATTTGTCCCAATAAATACTTTAATTTTTTTAGCATTTTTTTTTTCTCTAGCATTTTTTTTTCTCTGTCCCGGGTGGGACAGAGTTGAAAGGAGAAGGGAGGATCTCCCAAGAGGCAATCCTTTGTCCTCTGGGGTAAATGAACTTGACCTAGTGCACATGGAGACCAAAAGCCTCTGATTTTTAATTTCCATAAAAATGTTAGAGAGAGAAGTGTGTATATATATATATATATATATATTTCTTTAAATTTTTGAGTCTTTGATATGTCTATACAATCAGTTCTTGTATCTCTTTAATCTCCTTTAATCTGGAATAGTTACTTAGCCTTTGTCTTTCACTGCCTTGATATTTTTGAAGAACACAAGTCAATTACTTTATAGCATGTTAATCAGTTTGCCTTTGCTGGTGTTTGCTCATGTTTTGATTCTTGTTAAATATCCCAGGCTGCAATACTACCTTCTTAGGCTTTTGTGTCAGGAGGCGTAGGGTGCCCATCTTTATGATGTTAATTTTCCCAGTTATAGGGTTTTTTTCTAGTTACCTATGGGGGGATCTGAGAAGGCAATGGCATCCCACTCCAGTACTCTTGCCTGGAAAATCCCATGGATGGAGGAGCCTGGTGAGCTGCAGTCCATGGGGTCGCTAAGAGTCGGACAGACTGAGCGACTTCACTTTGACTTTTCACTTTCATGCATTGGAGAAGGAAATGGCAACCCACTACAGTGTTCTTGCCTGGAGAATCTCAGGGACGGGGGAGCCTGGTGGGCTGCTGTCTATGGGGTCGCACAGAGTCGGACACGACTGAGGTGACTTAGCAGCAGCATGAGGGGACACTTTGAGATCATACAGGTGTTCTGCTCATCATTAGATTCACCATTCCCTGTACTTAGCCACCATGTATGAATCTCCTGAACCAGTCTTGACCTCAGTGTCTGCAGTGGTGATGTTTTTACTGGAGGATAATCGCTTCACACTTTTGAGGTGGTCTCTGCCACACATCAGCACGATTCAGTCATACTTATATGTGTGTATTCCCTCCCTCTGGAGCCTCCCCCGCCCCCCAACCCCAGTTCTATCCCTCTAGGTCATCACAGAGCACCAGGCTGGGCTCCCTGTGTTATATAGCAGCTTCCTGACAGTTAACCTGTTTTACACATGATAGTATATATACATATGTCAATGCTACTTTCTCAATTTCTCTTAGCCTCTCTTTCCCGCAGTGTCCAGAAGTCTGTTCTCTACCTCTGTGTTTCCATGTCTTCTCTGTAAATACGTTCGCTGTTTTCCTAGATTCCATATATATGTGTTGAAAGAAAACTGAAGGTGTTAGTCGCTCAGTCATATCCGACTCTTTGCAACCCCGTGGACTGTAGTCTGCCAGGCTCCTCTATCCATGGGATTCTCCAGGTAAGAATACTGGAGTGGGTTGCCATTCCTTTCTCCAGGGGATCTTCCTGATGCAGGGATTGAACCCGGGTCTCCTGCATTGCAGGCAGATTCTTTACTGACTGAGCCACTAGGTGTTAATACATGATGTTTGTTTTTGTCTTTTTGACTTATTTCATTCAGTATAACAGATTCTAGGTTTATCCGCCACTACAACTGACTCAAATTTGTTTCTTTTTATGGCTGAATAATATTCCTATATATATAAAAATATAATACACACACACACACACACAACTTCTGTATTGGCATCTAGGTTGCTTCCATGTCCTGGCTGTGATAAACAGTGCTGCAGTGAACACGGGGGTGCGTGTGCCTTTTAGAACTGTGGTTTTCTCAGGGTGTATGCCCACTAGTGGAATTGCTGGGCCATATGCTGGTTTAATTCCTAGTTTGTTAAGGAGTCCATACTGTTCTCCATATTGGCTGTACCAGTTTACATTCCCGCCAGCAGTGAAGTAGAGTCCCCTTTTCTCCACATTTTCTCCAGCATTTATTATTTGTAGTTTTCTTTTTTATGATGGCTGTTCTGATTGGTGTGAGGTGTTTTCTTTTGTCTTAAACGCTTATTTTAACCAGTTTGGCTGTGTGTGTATAATTTAAAATAGTAATTATTAATAATTTGTTTTTGGATTAAGCATTTAATTAGAAATTAATTTCTAGAAACAGACAATACTAATTAGTTTTTCTTAACAATGGTAAAACTACTAAATTTCTGAATCTCTCTTTTTTTTTTGAGAACTTCACAGTGTATTAGAAAGAGTATTGGACCTAGAGTGAAAAGACCTGGGTTTAAGTTGATGTTTTCTGCTTATAGTAATGTTTCTTTGTTCTAGTTGCCTGATCTCTTCAGACTTCAGTGCCTTTATTTCTAGGGAGGGTATGATAATACTTGCCTATTTTGTGAGTTTTTCACAAGATGGTATAGTTGAAATGACTTTTGAACTAGAATAGTAACTAACACTATTTGGAAAAGTTCTTGAAAGCTTCACTGAGGTGGTAATATATTAGGTCATAAAGCCTGAGAAGATTTTTGCCAGTTGGAGAATAGGGGGAGTTCTTCAGGCAAAGTATATAGAAACCAGGAGAGTTGCAAAAGAAAATTCATGTTTAGATGAAATATAGATTCAAGCATCAGCATTTAGAATTGTGGGTAGTAATTAAAGTATGGGAATGGATGAAATCGCCCAGGGAGAACTTTTCTTTTTAGGAGAAGAGGCAGTTTAGACAAAATGTAGGGAGCATCAACATTTAAGGTGTGAATGAATGAACAACTAGGGAAGGAGACAGTGCTCAGAGGGCTAGGAAACCAGAGGAAAGTTTAAAAAAAAAAAAAAAAAAAGGCAAGCTGAGAGGAGCAAGGAAGTGGTTAACTATGTTAGGAGTTGCTGAAAGAAGGCAGATGGAATGAAGGCTGAAAAGTGGCCATTGGATTTAACAATTAAAAGGTAACCAAGGTAGCGTTTTTTCAGTCCTTGCTGAAATTGATGGTCTTTTCATTTGTTAGATTTGCAGAGCTGATGTAGCCCCAAAGGACTGCATGCTTTTCTGTTGTCTTACTGTATCGTGCAGTGCGATGTAATAAATATGTCAGTGTTCTTGCATTGCAAATGATAAAGCCTAGCTTACTTTTTTAACTTAAGTTTTATTTATTGTCAGCTTTATATTGTCCATGAAAATTACATTACATTTAACTCTTTAACCTTTAATATCAGTGTTTCTCAGTGGAGGCCGCTAGGAATTTTACATGGGTCCCTGGTACATTATGTGTACATTAGTGTGTACATTATGGTAGGGTACAGTCCAAAGGGTCGCAAAGAGCTGGATATGGCTGAGTGACCGGGCACACAACAGCCAACACATCTAGCTCTATCCACACTGCCTTTTCTCACTTTCAAGGGGCATATAGAAACGTATCTGAATGAGAGTAACCTTTTTATAGGGATGTTTGTTTTTGTATTCCAGTTTGTTGAGATATAATTGATACACAGCACTGTGTGAGTTTAAGGTATACAACATAATGATTTGACTTACATACATCATGAAATTATTACCACAGTAAATTTAATGAACATCCATCATCTCATATAAATGTAACATTAAAGAAATAGAAAATAATTTTTTCCCTTGTGATGAGAACTCTTAGGATTTACTTAACAATTTTCACTTATAAAGTATAGCAGTGTTAGTTATATTATCGTGTTGTATAGTACATTCCCAGTTGTGAGATAAAGTACTTAAAACTGGAGATCTGTACCTTTTGACTGTCCTTATCCAATTTCCCCACTCCCCAGTCTCCCTACTTCTGGTAACCACAAATCTGATCTCTCTTCTGTAAGTTTGTATGTTTGTTTTTGGTGAGTAATTGACCTGTCACATACTACGTTAGTTCTTGGTACACAGCACAGTGGTTCAATATTTCCATACATTTCCAAATGATCACTATGATAAGTCTAGCTGGTATCTCTTGCCATGCAAAGATACTTCATATTTATTGACTGTATTCTCCAGACTGTACATTTCATTACCCGTGACTCATTTATTTTGTAACTGAATTTTGTACACCAATTCCCTCTTCCCCCCAAACCATCTGTTTGTTCTTTGTATCTGTGATTCTATTTCTGTTTAGTTATGTTTGTTCATTTGTTTTTCTCGATTCCATGTATATCTTTCCCTGTCTGACTTGTTGCCCTTAGCATAATACCCTTTGGTCATTACATGTTGTAGAAAATGGCAAGATTTCATTCTTTTTTATGGGTGAGTAATATCCCACTGTGTTTTGTGTGTTGTCTGTGTATGTATATATACACACACCATGTATTCTTTGGCCATTCATCTATCAGTGGACACTTAGATTGCTTTCATATCTTGGCTATTTAAATAATGCTTCAGTGAAGTTATGGTGCATACATCTTTTCAAATTACTGTTTTTGTTTTCTTTGAATAAATACCCAGGAGTGGAATTGCTAAATCATATGATAGCTGCTTTTGATTTTTTGAGGAACCTGCGTACCCTATGGCTGTGGCATTCTGCAGTTCCGTCAATGGTGTACAGTAGTCCCTTTTTTTCCCACATCTTTGCCGTTTTTTATTGAGTTGTGTGGTTTTCCTGATACTGACTTGTATGCGCTGTTTATATATTTTGGACATTAATCCCTTGTCACTAATATCATTTGCAGATATTTTCTCCCATTCCATAGGTTGTCTCTTTCTTTTGTTGATCGTTTCCTTTGCTGTGCAAACACTTTACTTAGATCCACTTATTTATTTTTGCTTTTATCTCTTTTGTCTTAGGAGACAGGTCCAAAAAAAAAGTTATGATTTATGTCATTATTCCGCCTTTGTCTTTTTCTAGACGTTTTAGGGTTTCAGGTCTTACATGTAGGTCTTCAATCCATTTTGAGTTTATTTTTATATATGCTGTGAGGTAATGTTCTAACCTCAACTTGTACATGTAGCTTGTCGAAGAGACTGTCTTTTCTACGTTGTACCTTAAACTCTTGGTTGGTGTCGGCCAGTAGGTGGGGGGACCAGGCCCAGGGGGTCCTGGAGCTGGTGCCAGACTGCTGGTGAGTGGGCATGTCCTACCAGCTGGCCGTAGGGCCTTGTTTGTCCCAGGTCTGGTACCCCAGCTCTGGTGGATGAGGCGGGGCCCAGGACTAGTGCTGGCCTGCTGGCAGGTGGGGAGGGTGGGAGAGACGAGCTGCTGGACCCAGGGCTCTTGGTCACACATTGGTGGGTGGGCTGCATCCTGAGCCTTCTGGTAGACAGGGCGGGTCCTGGGGTAGCTGAGGGCTCGGGCCCGTTGGTGGGCAGGACTGGGTCCCCCCAGCTACTCTTTGGTCTAGAGTGTTCCAGGACTGGTGCCTGTGGGCTGGTGGGTGGGCCGGGTCCTGACACTAGTAAACTAGAAGAGAGTTCCTAAATGACCCTTGCCAGGCACAGTATCCCTGTGAAATGAACTCCCCCAAGTGGCTGCCACCAGCGTCTGCGTCTCTAGGATACTTCCCAGTTACCTCTTGCCTCTTTGGGAGTCTTTCCAAGATCAGCAAGTTGGTCTGACCTAGGTTCCTCGCAGAATACTGCTTCTGCCTTGGAGCCTGGAGCATGTGAGATTTTGTATATATGCTACTAAGAGTGGTGTGTGTGCGCGGCACGCGTGCATAGTCATGTCCGATTCCCAACTGTTTGTGACCCCATGAACTGTAGCCCACCAGGCTCCTCCAGCCATGGGATTTTCCAGGCAAAAATACTGGAGTGGGTTGCCATTTCCTTCTCCAGGGGATGTTCCAGACCCAGGGATCAAACTCCCATCTCCCACATTGCAGGCAGACTCTTGACCGTCTGAGCCACCAATGAATCCCTTAATTAGGTAGTGTAGTGTATGTGAAGATGCCTAGCAAAGTGTTTGGCTCTCAATTTTGCATAATAAATATTTTAGATCTTTTACTTAATGACTGATCATTGAATGATTCAGATTCTTCTAATATTTACTGTCTCTTTAGCCAGTGTAGTTAAAAAATAAACACAACCAGATTCTGTGGCCCTTATACAGAAGGAAAAACTTAACCTGCGGTCCCTATTAATGTATTATTGCATTACCATGAAGGCCCCAAACAGCCATTTTCTTTATGTCATTGCTTGAGGTTTTGTTGTGGTTAGGATTAATTGACTTAGAATTGTCATGTAGGTGGGTGTTGAAAGAATTTTATAATCAAGATTTTGAAGTCTATAACATTCTTCAAATAGCGTTTTTATTTGCAAATGTGGGGTTATACCATAAGTATAATTAATTCTTATGTGTTTTTAGCAGATAAGATTTTTATCTTACCTTTAAGAAATATATTTGGTGAGATAAGGCTAATGTGAACTAATACGAATAGTACAAATATATAGTGTTAAATTGTGTAGTAATTCTCAAGTTTTCAGTGTGATATAACTAACAAAAAATGACTTATTTATAAGCCTTTTTTTTCCCCCCGTGAATGAATAGTGCATTTTAATGTGAACTTGGCCCACTGAGTTGTTTTTTTTTTAACTTTTTATTTTGTATTAGGGTATAGTCGATTAACAGGGCTTCCCTGATAGCTCCGTTGGTAAAGAATCCACTTACAATGCAGGAGATCCCAGTTCAATTCCTGGGTTGGGAAGATATGCTGGAGCAGAGATAGGTTACCTACTCCAGTATTCTTGGGCTTCCCTCATGGCTCAGCTGGTAAAGACTCTGCCCGCAATGCGGGAGACCTGGGTTCGATCCCTGGGTTGGGAAGATCCCCTGGAGAAGGGAAAGGCTACCCACTCCAATATTCAGGCCTGGAGAATTCCATAGTCCATGGAGTCACAAAGAGTTGGACACACTGAGCCACTTTCACTTCCATAGCAGATTAACAAACAATGTTGTGATAATTTCAGGTGACCAGCAAAGGGACTCAGCCCTACATACACCTGTGTCTGTAAGCCTTTATTTTTGTAAACAGTGATTTACTGAAGAAAATGGACATGCTGGAATTTTGAAATGTCAAACACATTTTAGTTTGAGATGCTGAAAATGCTGGAGCTCTGAGTTGTTAGCATATTATGAAGAGGCACAGGCTCTTCATTGTGGATTCCTTTCTCTTGTGTTTAGGAATTCGGTGCTGCTTGTACGAAAATATACTCCATTAATGATTTCCGTGGCATATGTTTGTCCTTGTCATCATCTTCGATTTCTGAAGATTTAATCCCTTTGAGTTCTGATAATGCCAGTTTTGATAACTGCTCATCTTGTTAATTCTGCTTAGCTTGTTGGAATTTATGGCCACTTAGTCTAGTTATGGTGATGTTAACAGCGTAGTTGCCATGCTGTATATGTAAATTGGGCCCTAATGTTTTTATTTACAAGGAACATATGAAATATAAGGCAGTTTCAGTGCTTTATTTTATTTTGGCCGCACTGCGTGGCTCGTGGGATAATAGTTCCTTGCCCAGGGATTGAATCCTGGCCGCGACAGTGAGAGCACTGAGTCCTAACTACTGGGCCACTAGGGAACTCCCAATTTCAGAGTTTTTATTGCTCTTTTACGAAGTAAATGTCGTTTGATTCAAGATGGCTGTTAACAAAAGAAGAAGCTATATAATGATATCTGCAGTTCATTTCTAGGTAGGTGAATTAGTTTTTGTCTTCATGTAAGTAAGACTTAATTCTACAAAGGGCTAACTATTCAAGTTAAGGATTGTCACTTTTAGTGGTGCAGTAGGGTTCCTATAATTTAATTCTTGAAATGTTCTTCAAATCAAATAAGATTTTACCACATTGAACAAAAAAAGTGAGGAAATACTGAGAGTCCTGCTTTGCAATAGGTTATAACAGTGTTCTATTTTATTTGCTTAGCTTGCATTTCTTCTTGGAGGAGATTCAATTCTGACTTTTACAGTCTGTCTTAAATACTCAACCAAGAAAATATAGATATAGAATATGTTACTTTAAGATCACTGATTTTGTGAAATCCAAGGAGAAAATCTAGAATATTTAAAATCAAGCCTTACTATTAAATCCCAGGACGTGAGATATTATTTCTAAAAATATTTAGAATTTGAGGTAACATTGCTAGAACTGAATGAGTAAAACTGAAAAGCTTAGACAGATGGTGGGTTGAAATGTTCTTTTTTTACTGCAGAAAAGTTACAAACGCTCATGGAATGATAAATGTTTTATAGTGAAATAATTTGACAGTATTGCAATTGTGAATATAAATGAACTACCGACAAAAACAAATTGCCTGCAGTCCAAATTCAAAATTTAAAGTGAAGAGCCCAAAGTAGAATAATCAAGAAGGAAATGATTTTCCTATATTTCACATTATTATGAATAACATTCTTTGGTTTATGTACTTAGGGAAGACTTATTTAACATGTCAGCTGGAAAGAGTTCATAGATCTACAAAAGTGAACAATTTATAGTCAATGTCTGCTTATTGATGGGCTGATTACTTGTATTGCTGATAGGGACTGACCTAATTAGAAGGCCAGTGTCTTTAATCTGGCAGCTGAGTGAGGTGGCATGCCAGCTGGATAAGCAAGAGGCTTATGAATAAGGCTGGTCCCAAGATGAAGGGTTGGCAGAGCTTTACTCTAGGAACAGGTTACTTAAAATTTCTTAAAGCATAGGTTAAGGATGTAGTCATAAAGAATGAGGGGGAAATTTAGTACTATGGGGGCGGGAAGGTAGGGGGAAGAGTAGAAGGTTGGGGGCCAGATTGGGTAGGGCCTTGTAAGGACTTTGGATTTTACTCTTGAGTGTGAAGAGAAGCCATTGGAAGGTTTTGAGCAGAATGGGCATTTAGAAGTCAGTCATTATTAAGTGCCTATTGTGTGCCAGATGTATTTCTTTTTTCAAAGAGGTTATGGTCTGTAGGATACTTGAGACCTTTTTTTTTTTCATTTCTAGTGTTTCTTTCTATAACCTAAAAAATATAGAAGTAACTTAACGGATTTAACAAATATGAGTGCCTTCTTATGCTTGGTACTCTTCTTAATGCTGGGGATTAATCAGTCAGTGGGCAAAATGCCTGCTTTCATGGAGTATATTCCAATCTGAAGAAGATAAGCAAGAAAATAAGTCAGTATATGGTCCGTCATTTGATAACAGGGAGCTCTATAGAGAAAAATAAGGCAGGGAAAGAGGATAGAGAATTAAGATGGAGGTTGGGTTGAGTTTGAAATAGCAGGGTAAAGAAAAGATGCTTGTAAATACCTGAAGTAGGTGAGGGAGTGACTTGCAGATGTCTGGGGAGAAAGAAGTCTTCAGTCAGAGGAATTGTGTGTGCTCAGGCTCTGAGGCAGAAGAATTTCTGACCTGGGAGCGTAGCAAAGAGGCCAGTATGTCTGCACAGAGTGAATGAAGGAAGAGGGGGAGTAGTAGATGAGATCAGAGAGATAAGGACCAGATTGTGTAGGGCTTTTTGTACATCCTTGTAAGGACTTGGATTTTACTCTGTGTGAGAAGGAAGCCATTGGAGGGTTTTGAACTGAAGAGTGAGATGACCCAACTTATGTTTTTAATATATCGCTTTGTCTCCTGAACTAGGAATAGACTGCAGATCTGAGGCAGAGACCAGCAAGGACACCCTATGGTAATCCAGGCAAGAGAAGGTGATGCCTCAGTCCGATCGGTGGTAGTGGGGAGCAGTGATTGGATTGTGGATATATTTTGAAAGTAGATCCGGTGAAATTTGCTGATGGTTTGGATGGTGATGTGTGAGAGAAAAAGATATCAAGGATGGACACAAGTTTTTTGCCTAAATAGCTGGAAATTTGGGATTAGTATCATCTGAAATGAAGAAGACTGTGAATAGAGGAACTTTTTAAAGAGGGGAGATGTTCAGGAGCTTGAGCACGTTAAGTGTGAGACACCTATTAGGCATCCAAGTGGAGACACTAAATAGACGGTTGGATACATGAGTCAAGCTTAGGGAAGACTTAGGCTAGAGACAGAAGTTTGGCAGCCATAAGATGATAGAAATGCTGTGGTCAGTTAAAAGTAAATTAGAGACTTCCCTGGCAGTCTGGTGGTTAAGACTTCACCTTCCAGTGCTGGGGGTGCAAGCGCGATCCCTGGTCAGGGAGTTACGATCCCACATGGCTGGTGGCCAAAAAACCAAAACATAAGACAGCAATAATAGTGTAACAAATTCAATAAAAACTTTTAAAATGGTCCACATTAAAAAAAAAAATCTCAAAAAATAGTAAAGTTAAAAATAGTTCTTACATTTTCTGCCTGTCTGACAGTATCAACAGTTACAAAATAACAGATTGGATTTCCCAAGGTGATTGGACCCTTGAACATTTCTTTAAAAACAAAATGTAGTTAAGTTTCTGGAAGTCGGAGATAGGTTTTGTTTACACACACAGATACACACACACACACACACACACACAGCCATCTTTCTTGGTACCTTATATAGTACTTAACAAATGATTTTGGATAATAGTGATTACAAATGATTCCCCCCCCCTTTTTTTTTTTAGCATTTTTGGTATTTTAAAACTTTGCATTAATATGGTAAAAATTACAAAAATGTTCAGTATTTCAATATCATGTGTTTTATATTTTAAAAATTTAAAAATACATGTGGAAATAAATTAATCTTTTGAAAATTACAATAGTTTTTTCCAACAGAATGCAGAATTTAAAATAAACATGTAAAGCTCAGTGATTTGCATTTTCAGATTTTTTTCTCCTGTCATAGGAAATTGTAGGACTTTTTTCTGTTTCTAGGCCTACATGGCCTTCATCAGGAAACTTGCCAGGGCTGTGTGACTTTTTTAAAAAATTGTGATTAAAAAATATATAACATAAAATTTACCGTCTTAACCATTTTTATGTATATAGTCCATTAGTGTTAAGTGTACTCACGTTGTTGTTCAACAGATTCCAGAACTGTTTCGTTTTGAGAAGAGTGCCAAGTGATTTTTTCAAAACTGAATTTTTTACTGAGATTTTCAAGTGCTTCAGGGACAAAGCTTATCTAAGGTAGAGATTGCATACTGGTTTCCTCAATTCCCTAAACAGAAGGCTAATCCAAACCCATCAGATGGAAAACTTGCCTTCTGTGGCCTTGGAAAGTTGATTTTTTTCTTTTTAAGGATTTAAAAATTAATCTAGCTTTGAGTTGGCATATCTTATGAGCATAGTAGAAAACGTATATTTATTTTACTGTAGTTTATGAATTTCTTGGAGGAAAATCTAATACTAATACTCATACTTGATGCACACACTGACTCTTTGGCATGTCTGTGTTTATGCCCATCTGCTCCTGTGGCACCATGCCCATTGTTACTGTGGCATGCCAGTATCACTGGGGCATGTGAGCCAACAAAGATGAATTGTTTGGATGGAATACACTATTCTGTAATACTAATTAATTTTGAGCTGATGAATCTACATGAGATAATGTTAACCAAATATAGTCAAAGTAATGTCAGTGAAAATAAAATTTATTTTGACTTAGACAGAAGTGTATCACAGATGCTTTAGACTACTACTGAGAATAGTTAGAATTAGTGTTTATTATGGCTCCAGTGATCAGTTTTCTTTTCACAAAATTTTGAATTTAAGAGAAAAAAATGCAACAGTTTTCTTGTGGTTGATTATAAAAGTTAGGGAAGTATTGTGGCACCATAGGTTATGGATTTTATACTTATTCTATAATTCTTGAAATGTTTTCTTAGTATACTCAACTTTAGAAATTCATAGCAATGTGGTAAATGGGAAGAATGTTGGATTTCAAAACAAGACGAGTTTAATTCTTTGCTCTGCTGTTCCCTAATTCTGTGGTGGTATACTTGAAAATTATGTTTAGAATTTCTTACACGTGTAATTTTTAACTTGCACATTATCCTTATATTCTCTGAGCTTCAGTTTCCTTATTAATTAAATAGTGAATAACTCCACATGTTTCCTAGAGACTCTGTGATACTAAAATAAATAAATAAATAATGTTTTAAGTTCTAGAAAACAATACTGCTTTCAGATAAGTTAATTATATGTAATCAATGTAAGGCATGTTAGTAATAGAGAAGATGTATCACTTCCCCTGTACCCCCCTGAGATAATCACAATGAAAAAGTTCTTGTGTATCCTTCTAGAAAAAAAATGTGTAAACCAAATGATTATATATATGTATCAGATCAGATCAGTCGCTCAGTCATGTCTGACTCTTTGCGACCCCATGAAACACAGCACACCAGGCCTCCCTGCCCATCACCAACTGCCCGAGTTCACCCAAACTCATGTCCATTGAGTCGGTGATGCCATCCAACCATCTCATCCTCTGTCGTCCCCTTCTCCTCCTGCCTTCAATCTTTCCCAGCATCAGGGTCTTCTCCAGTGAGTCAGTTCTTTGCATCAGGTGGCCAAAGTATTGGAGTTTCAGTTTCTGCATCAGTCCTTCCAATTAGAAATATAAATTTACTTCTAAGTGCTGCTTTTGCTGTATATCATGAGTTGTGAGATGTTGTAATTTTGTTGGTCAGTTCAAAATATTTTCTAATATCCCTGATGATTTTTTCTTTGACCCATAGGTTATTTAAACTGTGTTGCTTATCTTTCCAAACATCTGAGCATTTTCTAGTTTTTTTTTTTTCTTTTATGGATTTTTAGTTAGATTCCATGTACCCTAAGTGATTTTAGATCTTTGAAATTTGTTAAGATCTTATGCAGCATATAATTTTATTTTGATAAGTAGTGTTCTGTGTGCACTTGCAAAGAATGTTTATTCTGCAGTTGTTGGATATACTGTTCTATGCATGTCAGGTTAAGCTGGTTATTTGTGTTCATATTATCTACATCTTTATTGAATTTTTTTATCTGCTTGTTTAAAGAGAGGTGTGTTAAAAGTGCCAGTCATACTCGTGGGTATATGTCTTTCTTCTATTAGTTCTGCTTTATAGATGGAAGTTTTCCTTTATAGATGAAAGGTATAAATTTAGAATAAATCCCATGTAAATTTAGAGTTGTCTTCCTTTTGAAATGATACCTTTTTATATCCTGGTAGCAGATCCTCAGCAGTTATTGGTCTGAAAATCACTTTTTTTCCACCTTCAGCTTTGAAGCATATTTTCTTTCAGTGGGAATAGAATTGTGTGGTGGCCTTTTTTCTTTCAGCTTTTTAAAGATGTCATTTGATTGTCTTCTGATCTCTGTAAATTCTTTTGAAAAGTTGGCTCTCGGTATTATTGTTGATCCTTTTAAAACAAGGATTACTAAACTATGGCCTGTGCATTTGTGCATGCGTGCTCAGTCGCTTAGTAGTATCTGATTCTATGTGAACATATGGACTGGAGCCTGCCAGGCTCCTCTGTCTGTGGAATTTTCCAGGCAAGAATACAGGAGTGGGTTGCCATTTCCTGCTTCAGGAGATCTTCCCAACCCAGGGATCAAACCCGTGTCTCTTGGGTCTCCTGCATTGGCAGGTGGATTCTTTACCACCATGCCACCTGGAAATCCTCATATGTGTAAAGTTTTATTAGAACACAGCCAGCCTATTTATTTATGTATTGTAATAACTGATTTTACTTTACAGTCCTCAGAGATGGTATGGCATGGAATGCCTAAAATATTTGGCCCTTTATTGAAAAGTTTTGTTGACCCTTTCCTTAAGGAAATGTCTTTTTTTTTTTTTTGGATGCATTAAAGATTTTTCTCATTAGCTTTTGATTTTCAGCTGTTTGACTATTGTAGACCGTGTGTGTGTGTGTATGTGTGTGTGTCTGTCTGTCTCTGTGTGTATGGCTTTATGTTTTTCCTTTTTTTTTTTAAGATTTTAAAATATATAGTAAGTTTACATTTTTCATCAGTTTAGAAAAATTCTTAGCCATTAGCTTTTGAAATATTGCTTTTGTCCCGTTGTTTTTGGGGTTTCCCTGATAGCTCAGTTGGTAAAGAATGTGCCTGCAATGCAGGAGACCCCAATTCAATTCCTGGGTCTGGAAGATCTGCTGGTGAAGGATAGGCTACCCACTTCAGTGTTCTTGGGCTTCCCTTGTGGCTCAGCTGGTAAAGAATCCGCCTGCAATGCGAGAGACCTGGTTTCAATCCCTGGGTTGGGGAGAGTCCTTGGAGAAGGGAAAGGCTACCCACTCCAGTATTCTGGCCTGGAGAATTCTGTACAGTCCATGGAGTCACAAGGATTCGGACACAACTGAGCAGCTCTCATTTTTCACTTGTCTCTCCGCCCTCTTTTTAGGTATGTCAGATATTCTGATTATATTATACATGTCTGATGTGCTATTCGGTGTTTTCCATTCTTGTATTTCTTGGTGCTTCAGATTGCGTATCTCCTCTTGACCTGCCTTCACTTTCAGTAGTCCTGTCTTCTGCTATTTTCAGTCTGCTCTTAAACCTATCTAGTGAGTTCTTCATTTCATAAACTGTACTTTTAATTTCTGAATGTTCATTTGATTATTTGTATAGACTTTACTACTTTATTGACATTCTCTATTATTTTGTCTCTTTTGTCCATCTTTTCCTGTATTTTCCTGCCATATTAATTGTAGTGGTTTAAAAGTCCCTGTTTAATAACTAGTTTGTGAGTTACCCTGGATCTCTTTCTATTCCTTTTTGTCTTTTCTCTCCCTTCTCTCCCTTCTCTCCTTCCCTCTTTCCTTCCACCCTTCCTCTCTCTGTCATTTGTTCCTGTTTTTAGTGTGTCTCTTAAGTTTTGATCAGATGCTAGGTTAATCAGGAACATAGATGAATCTCTGAATGATGTCTTCCAAAGAGGATTGTGTGTTTTGTTTTTTGTTCTTTCTGACAGTATAGTGCTGCTGCTGCTGCTAAATCACTTCAGTTGTATCCGACTCTGTGCGACTGCATAGATGGCAGCCCACCAGGCTCCCCCGTCCCTGGGATTCTCCAGGCAAGAACACTGAAGTGGGTTGCCATTTCCTTCTCCAATGCATGAAAGTGAAAAGTGAAAGTGAAGTCGCTCAGTTGTGTCCGACTCTTAGCAACCCTATGGACTGCAGCCTACTAGGCTCCTCCGCCCATGGGATTTTCCAGGCAAGAGTACTGGAGTCGGGTGCCATTGACTTCTCCGAGTACAGTGAGCACTTTGGTCTTGTTTAAGTTCAGTTTTAGGCTTTTAAATCGGTTTTGTCTATTTCAATTTTTCTTACACTCCTAAGAAGTATCCTTACTTTTCAATTGTGCACCTCCTGTGGTCTTAACTGAAAGAAAGGCCAGGGTATTTACCAATACCTCCCTGGAGAAGGAAATGGCACCCCATTCCAGCATTTTTGCCTGGGAAATCCCATGGACAGAGGAGCCTGGCGGGCATACAGTTCATGGGATCACAAGAGAGTCAGACACGACTGAGGAACCAGACCACTGCCGCGTCTCCTTGGGAGACTTGGTTTCCAGCTGCTCTTTCCCTGCAGTGTGTGGTTGCTGAACTCTGCTCAGGTATTAATCTGTAACCTCCCAGCCACTGTTGTTTCTGCTGGATTTCCCACATTCTTACTCTGAAAATGCGGTCAACTACTGAAGGGACTTTGCACAGATTTTTTGTGCCTTTTCACTGGTTCCCTCCCCTGTAGTTTCACCCTTCAAGTTCCAGTTCCTTTGGTAGCCACAAACATTAATCTTTGTCTCTTTAGTCTTTTAAAACTGTCATTTTTATCCTTGGATTCTATTCTCCCAGATACTGATTTGAGAAATGCAGTCGGGAAAAAAGCTGATGTGAATAAAGAGCCCACTTTATGTGCTTCCATTCCTTCCATGATCTTGGCCCCTTAAGTTCTGCCTGGATGACTTGAGAAAGTTACCTTATTTGTTTTCCCCAGTTTTTATAGTCATTTTCTGTGGCAGGTTTAGTGTCTTACAAGTAAGAGCAGCGTGGGCAGATCTGGAAGTGCCTACAGTGTCTTCTAAACATAACAGCCAGAATGATTCTGTTTGTGTATTAGACTATGACTTCTGTATTCATCACCCTCCTGTGGTTCCTAACTTCATTCAGGGTGAATTATTTGCCTTGAGTATTATTTGCCTGCCTTCCTCTGCTCTGCCTAGAGTGCTCTTTCTCTTTCCCCCCCCTCCAGTATCAGTATGACTGACTTCCTCACTTGGCAAATGTTTGTTCAAGTATTTCCTTATTCAGCCTATTCTGACCACCCTATTTAAAATTGCCTCTTCCTTTCCCTTCTGCATTCTCTCTGCGTTTGCTCTGTTTTTCCCTCATATCATCCCATGATTTTAAAATTTATTCTTTTATTATGTTTGTTTGTTGTCTGTTTTACTTATTAAAATGAAAACTCTACAAGGGCAGGGATTTTCATCATTTTTGTTCATTGGTATGTCACAAATGCAGATTAGAACCAGATGAGAATGGAGAATTACAGAATCTAAGGGAAGAAGGATTTTAGAGATAGAAGAGAAGTAGTCAGTTATATCAAATATCAAATAATCTAAAAGTATTTGTGAGATTTCTGCATTGGATTTTTAAAGAAGGAGGTTATTTGTTACTTTTGTGAAACAAATTTTTATAGAAGAGCAGAGAGAAAACGAAGATTACCAAGGACTGAGGGTGTTGTGATAGCAATTATAGACTATTCTTTTTTAGTTTTGTGGAGAGTATAGTAGAAAAAGTTCATATTTAGTTGGAAAATTTATGGTTTCTCCCTTTGGAGAGTTAACAAATGGATGATTCGGTAGTTGGAATTTTCTGGTTTTACTCACTTTTGTGTTTATTAATTAATACTTTGTGCCCAAAACCACATAAAGTTTTGAGTGTCATCCAAGGAGAGTTACTGAGGTTTCACCTTGTGCATGGAAACTAATTATGAAGTGCAGTACCTTTAGCTGCACAGTGCTAGAAAAAAGTAAATTTTGGCTCTTGTTCCCAGCCTCTTTTTTTCTGCATACCTATTCATACCTATGCAAGTAAATTTTGACTCTTGTTCCCAGCCTTTTTTTTTTTTTACTACATATTCTACATGCCTATTCATGTATACTGGAGAAGGAATTGGCAGCCCACTCTGGTGTTCTTGCCTGGAGAGCCTCATGGACAGAGGAGCCTGGTGGCTGCAGTCCATGGAGTCACAAAGAATCAGACACACTTGGGCGACTGAGTAGCAGCATTGGTGTATACAGTGGACCCTTTGGAGTTGAAGCATCTTTTACTTGAGTAGTTGTCAAAGCGTGAAGAGGTGCCCATGACTTAGAATATTTTGATGGGGCTTGAGAAAGTTTCATACTGTTCGTGGGGTTCTCAAGGCAAGAATACTGAAGTGGTTTGCCATTCCCTTCTCCAGTGGACCACATCTGTCAGACCTCTCCACCATGACCCACCCATCTTGGGTGGCCTCACACGGCATGGCTTAGTTGCACTGAGTTAGACAAGGCTGTGGTCTGTGTGATCAGATTGGCCTGTTGTCTGTGATTGTGGTTTCAGTCTGTGTGCCCTCTGATGCCCTCTCTCAGTGCCTACCTCTTACTTGGGTTTCTCTTCCCTTGGACGTGGGGTAGCTCCTTTCAGCTGCTCCAGCAAAGCGGAGCCACTGCTCCTTACCTCAGATGTGGGGTGGCTTCTCTTGGCTGCCGCCCCTGAGCTTGGACGTGGGGTAGCTCCTCTCTGCCGCCGCCCCCGGCCTCGGGCCTGGGGTAGCTCCTCTCGGCCGCCACCGAGAATCAAGATTGCCAGGAGAAATACCAATAACCTCAGATATGCAGATGACACCACCCTTATGGCAGAAAGTGAAGAAGAACTAAGGAGCCTCCTGATGAAAGTGAAAGAGGAGAGTGAAAAAGTTGGCGTAAAGCTCACTTTTCAACATCCAGAAAACTAAGATCATGACATCTGTTCTTATCACTTCATAGCAAATAGATGGGGAAGAGTGGAAACAGTGGCTGACTTTATTTTCCTGGGCTCCAAAATCACTGCACATGGTGACTGCAGCCATGAAATTAAAAGACCCTTACTCCTTGGACGGAAAGTTATGACCAACCTAGATAGCATGTTCAAAAGCGGAGATATTACTTTGCCAACAAAGCTCTGTCTAGTCAAGGCTATGGTTTTTCCAGTGGTCATGTATGGATGTGAGAGTTGGACTATAAAGAAAGCTGAGCGCCGAAGAATTGATGCTTTTGAACTGTGGTGTTGGAGAATACTTTTGAGACTCCCTTGGACTGCAAGGAGATCCAACCAGTTCATCCTAAAGGAGATGAGTCCTGGGTGTTGATTGGAAGGACTGATGTTGAAGCTGAAACTCCAATACTTTGGCCACCTGATGCGAAGAGTTGACTCATTTGAAAAGACCCTGATGCTGGGAAAGATTGAGGGCAGGAGAAGAAGGGGATGACAGAGGATAAGGTGGTTGGATGGCATCACCAACTCAATGGACATGGGGTTGGGTGGACTCTGGGTGTTGGTGATGGACAGGGAGCCCTGGCATGCTGCAGTTCATGGGGTCGCAAAGAGTCGGACACAACTGAGTGACTGAACTGAACTGAGAAAGTTTCAGTCCTCCCCCCTCAAAGATTTTTGATGCGTCCTTTTGAGGATGTACTGCCGATTGGAAATCACTTTTCATCACTTTTCCCAATCCATCATTCCTGGATTTAAAATTCAAGTGTTACTTTCTATAGTACCCAAATTTTTGTGATTCTTTTGAGAGAAAAGGAAGTAATTATGTAGTACAGTGCTCTCAAACTGGTTAAGGGCCCTTTTTTTTCTTTTAAATTTCCAATCCATTATGGATAGATACTTCTGTAAAATACAATAAAAAATGAATTTCTGGAAAAAGCATGCAAAATGCTAGCCCTAGTTTTCTGTTACATTCAAAAATATATAACTACACTGTTGAAGTGCCTTAAGTATAGTCTCTCAGATTCTGTTTATATCTCCTATGGATTAGTGGCAAGAATTTGTGCGCTGGTAATGGGTCTTGGACGAGTCCTCCTCAGATCAGATCAGGAGAAGCTCTGAGACCGTGTGCAGTGCCGCAGTGTTAGTTTTCCCCTTAATCTACACAGTCATTCAAAGGAGTAGGAGGTTTTAATGAGTTATGGATTGCAGATTTTTTAAAAAGAGGTAATTTATATACTGTAAAAGCTTTACTACTTCTTAAGTTCTGAAAGGGTAACTGTTCAAAATTTGCTTTTTGAATAGTTGCTGCTTTACACAGTGCTGAAGTAGAAGTGACTTCTTGGTACCAGTAAGACTTGGTACCAGTAAGATTTTCTTTAACTTTCCAGTTATTTTTCTTCGGTTCTTAAAACTATAAAAACAAGCATATTTTGAACATGAAAGGAAACGTTATACCACTTAACACCACAAGATGTCACTTATGTAAAAATAAAGTTGTATTTTAATACTTAAAAGCTGAAAAGCTACAGGTAAGTAGATAAATGAAGAACTGCGTAAATTAAAAAAGCAGTGTTTGGATTGGTTTTTCGTAGAATCAATGAAAATGTTACTAATTCAGCATTGTTTTGAATCAACTCTTGATGTTTCACACAAAGAATTTCTTTTTGTTCCTTATTTAGATTTTTCAAAATTATAAAACTAAATTCTTAAGATTAATATAGTAATACATGTTAATCGACCATATTTGAATCTATATAATGAAGGAGATAGACCTAAAATGGCTCAATACAAGTGAACATATTTTGAAAGTAAACGAGGTGTTACGGTATTAACTTTCCCACATCTTTACTGTTTTGGTGACAAGCAAAGAGGAATTTGGGTAGAGATATGTAATTTATATCAGAATTCTCAATAGGTCTTTATGACATATCTGAGAAGTTGAATATTACATCAGGTTGAAGCAGTGCCTAGGCGTTTTCTTGTTTCTTTTCTCTGAACCTCAAAGTTATTAGCTTTCTGTCCATGTTAACACTGAAGATACTTATATTTGTTATTGAAGACCATCTTTTCTGTTAACCATGAAGAACAAAACCTTTGACTTTAGTATCAGGTTCCTGTTTTCTTATTTTTAGTTTAAGAGAGCGGGTCAGGATGTGAAGGTGTTTGGGAAGGGAACTGTAGCATAAGGAACAAACCAAGTTTTCATTAGGCCGTGAATAAGATTACACCTGGAGTTGGAGGTTGGAATGTCCTGAAAATTGATACTTCATTATTCTTCATTGCTCATTTTTCTCTCCAGATAACACTTGTAGAGAAGATTGGTAGAATACTCTTGGGGAAAAAAGGGATCAGACATGAGAAAATGAATTTTTTTTTTTTTTGACATGTACACACGTACATCTTTCTGTTTACTTATCTAATTACTTTACCTTTTTTCAAGTTCTTTTTTTTTTTTTTTAATTTTATTTTATTTTTAAACTTAACATAACTGTATTAGATTTGCCAAATATCAAAATGAATCCGCCACAGGTACACATGTGTTCCCCATCCTGAACCCTCCTCCCTCCTCCCTCCCCATTCCATCCCTCTGGGTCGTCCCAGTGCACCAGCCCCAAGCATCCAGTATCGTGCATCGAACCTGGACTGGCAACTCATTTCATACATGATATTTTACATGTTTCAAGTTCTTATTTACAAAAAGTTTTTAAAGGTTTCTTTTAGGTTTTTTTAAAAAAAATATAAAAGCCTACATGGTCAGTAAGTAAAATAGGAAAATAGCAAAAAGTAGAAGGGGGAAAAAACCTGATTTGTGGGTCCTGCCACAAAAAATTTCAACAAAAGGAATTTTTGTTCCTTTTCAGTTAACAGTGCAGTGTGAAAGAACAGGGAGTTTTAAGAAGGAATTCTGAATTCATTGCAGTGAGCAATTGGAGTATTTTTATATTTGGTTGTTATATATCCTCAGATGTAGTTCTTATATGTCACTTTCTTACTGTTTGTATGTTTTCTAGCTATGTTTTTAATTAGAGATAAGTAGTTATTGTGATTATTTATTGTGTCTTGCTAGTGGTCACCATTGTATTTAATTTTATGAGCTGCTTGGAAAGGAAGAGTAACTTTTTCATAATAAATCTCATTGCCTTTATTTATTTTTCCTGCAATGACAGTTTGTAACATTTAACTCCGGAGAAGGCAATGGCACCCCACTCCAGTACTCTTGCTTGGAAAATCCCATGGACGGAGGAGCCTGGTAGGCTGCAATCCATGGGGTCGCTAAGAGTCGGACACAACTGAGCGATTTCACTTTCACTTTTCACTTTCATGCATTGGAGAAGAAAATGGCATCCCACTCCAGTGTTCTTGCCTGGAGAATCCCAGGGACGGGGGAGCCTGGTGGGCTGCCGTCTATGGGGTGGCACAGAGTCGGATACGACTGAAGTGACTTAGCATAGCATAGCAACATTTAACTCCAGTATTAGTTTGCTAGGACTGTCATAACAAAATACTACAGACTCAGTGGCCTAATCACAAATTTATTTCCCCAGATCCTGGAGGCTAGGTATTGCAAATCAGAGTTTTGGTAGATTTGGTTTCCGCTGAAGCCTCTCTCCCCGGCTTGCAGACGGCCACCTACTTGCTGTGCCCTCACTTGGTCATCTTTTGGGCTTTGTGAATCAGTCCTAACCTACTCTTCTTATAAAAAATCACTTATATTGGATGAGGGCCACCCATGTTGACCTATTTTAATTTAATTAACCTCTTCAACGATTCTTCAAATACATTCATATTCTCTGGTATTGAGGGTTAGGATTTTAACATAGGAATTTTGGAAGGGACACAACTCAGCTCATAATAACACATGGTCAATCATTTATTCTTGGTATGTGCTTACTGCCTGTATTAGGCCTAAACTTGTAAAATGTAAAGTACTTTTGTCAAGGATGTCTATTTAGAGGAGTTAAGGAAGCTCTTCTCACCTACTTTTAAGCTTAAGCTGAGATCAGAGAGCTTCTGATACTTTGTTTGGGTCCGCACATGCATGTGAGCACCTTGAACCGTATTGCATGAAGCTGTGTGGAGTCAATTTTTAAAATCTCTTTTCTGGAGAGTTTGTTGTAGAAACTATTAAAAATTGCTAATCATAAACTGATAACGAGTACAAAGTGATTAGTTATAGTTTGTAATGCTACAATCTTTATAGTCATTTAAGAGGATTTTTCAGTGCTGTCCTAAAATAAGGTTCAGTGATTTAAATTCTTGAGTAAACTTGAGACTTAAGTGTGATACTCTTAATTTCAGAGTATGTATAATGGTGGCTTATCAGATCCTTAATAATGTATTTCTCAGAAACAGATAGATGTCTTTTAATCTTTTGGAGTATTTATATCTTATTAACACATGTGAATAAAACACTACAAAAACTTTTTAATATCATTTTAATGGAGGTATAATTCTCATACACCAAATTACCCAATTTTAGATTACAATTAGATGGGTTTTCGGAGAAGGCAATGGCACCCCACTCCAGTACTCTTGCCTGGGAAATCCCATGGATGGAGGAGCCTGGTAGGCTACAGTCCATGGGGTTGCTAAGAGTCGGACATGACTGAGCGACTTCACTTTCACTTCTCACTTTCATGCATTGGAGAAGGAAATGGCAACCCACTCCAGTGTTCTTGCCTGGAGAATCCTGGGAACAGAGGAGCCTGCTGGGCTTCTGTCTATGGGGTCGCACAGAGTCGGACACGACTGATGCGACTTAGCAGCAGCAGCAGCAGATGGGTTTTTGACAGATGTATACACCTGTGAAATCACTACCACAATTAAGAAGATACACAACATTTCCATCTTCTTATGGAAGGAATTTCTAATGTCCCTTTGTCCATTTCTCCTTCTGCCTATGAATCCACTACCTTGGTTCTGTCCCTACAGACTGCATTTTCTAGAACTTTAAATTAATTCAATTACGGTCTTTTGTGTCTGGTGTCTTTCAGTCACATAATAATTTTGAGACTTCATCCATATTATTGCATGTACTAGTGGTTGGTTCTTTTTCCTTTGTGAGTAATATTCTAGTGTATGGCTAAATCCCATTTTGCTGATGGACATTTAGATTGTTTCTGGTTTTTTGCTATGGATAAAGCTGCTGTGAATATTCTTAAATTATTCTGTAGAATGTTTTTCTTTCTCTGACAGTGGAATGACTGGATCACATAGTAGGTTTATGTTTAAATTTGGAAGGAACTCCCAATTTTCCAAAGTGATTGTACTCTTTTACGTTCCTACCAGCAGTGTATGAGAGTTCTAGTTGCTCCATAGCCTTGGCAATATTTGTTATTGTCATTGTCTTAATTTCATCTATTCTCATGGATGTGTAATGGTTTCTCATTAAATTTGCATTTTTTTAAAAAATTTGCATTTTTGATAGTTAATGACCTTAAGTATTTAACAGTATTCCTAATCTTTTTGTGTGTGTGTGAAATGCCTGTTCAGGTTTTTTTGACCATTTAAAAAAATTGGTGTGTCATCTTATAAATGAGTTATAATTGTTATATAACTTTTTTATAATTAAACTTCTGATTTTGAAATAATTGTAGATTCATATACAGGTATAAAAAGTAATACAGAGAGATTCTGTGTACCCTTTACCCAGTTTCCTTCAATGATAAACTATAGTACAACATCACAGCCAAGATGTTGACATTGACTTACTTCAGGAGTCTTGTTCTGATTTTCCTACTTTTATTTGTACTTAACTTGTAGATGTCTTTGTTAGGGTAGTGTTCTTTTCCATTTAACCACTTTGATATTATTTTGTAGGGTTAGATGAGGAACATGTACTTAATTACAAGTAAGAAAATAATTTGGTAGTAATGTACATCATGTTATTAAAATTACATATTTTAATGCCTGTGCCATATAAAATCTAAATATGCAATTTTTCTTTTTTGTGTGTAGAAATGAAGATCTAAAGCAAATGTTAGAGAGCAACAAAGATTCTGCTAAATTGGATGCTATGAAACGGATTGTTGGGGTAGGTAAAATAATTAGATCATTTTGACTTTTGAATAAATGACAAGTAGTGATATGCTAAAAATATATATTATAGAATATGTTAAATACCAAATCAAGCATTCCCATCTACCCTTCATTATTAACTTAGAATTTCCTGTCTAAAATATTTTGGAAGAAGTAATGAAGTACCAAAATTCAGAAACTTGAGTTCTGTCTTTTCTGTTTCTCAAATATTTCTTTTGTCAAATAGAGAGTGCTAATCAGTTTGAAGAGAAAGTAAGATTATATACTATATTTTGACTTCCTACAAAGAGGGATACTAATGAGCTAAAGGATATTTTTTTGGTCATTCTATGACCTAAAAATTGTGAGCATGCTTTCTTCTGATCTTCAAATTTCTTTACTACTAATCCAAATGGTTTATTCAGTTTATCAGCATAGAACTTCTAATGAATATTAATAGATGTAAAAACATTCTCTACTTTTCTGTTGTAATGCAAAATTCAGATAGTAGTCTAATATATTATTATGTAAGGGGTTCTACTGTCAGAATTAAAAATATAATGCAATTTTTGATTATATAATAAGTTTAAAAATATTTTTGCAATTTGTGTGGGTCTTGCCCTTTTTTTTTTTTTGATTGTTTATATTGACAGTGGAAAAAACTGGCTTAATTCAGTGACTATCTGATGCTAAAGAGTCTGCTTGTCTCAGTGGAATTAAATTTGTTAGACCTTGTCTTTCTTACTACTACTTTGCTTTTTTCACCACCATTGCTGATTTTGTTTTCCAGAACTTTTTGTATCAGGTCAAAATGTAGTAAATTCACGTAATTGCAAAAATAAACTCTACTGTAGTAGGGTTTAAACACAGCTGAAACAGTACTGTTTTCCAGCAGACGTGCCACCATATGAGAGTCTGAAATCTCCATTCTAAAATCCAAATCCCATTTATGAAGGATGATTATAGATATGAATTTACTGTGTTCAAAAGTTTGTTGTTGTGAAAACCCAATATGTAAAAGTCAAGGACTAATTATACCTGTAGAACTTGCTTGATTCTTTTATTTAGATTTATGTCATTTGGTAATGGAGGCAAAGGTTGAAGAGTTTTAGGTAAATTTTTCATTTGTTGATGTTAAACCAAGGCTTCCCTAGTGGCTCGGCAGATAAAGAATTCACCTGCAATGCAGAAGACACAGGAGACACAGGTTTGGTCCCTGGGTCAGGAAGATCCCCTGAGGTTGGTAATGGCAACCCACTCCAGTATTCTTGCCTGAAAACTCCCATGAACAGAGGAACTTGGCAGACTTCAGTCTGTGGGGCCACAAATAGTTGGACACGACTGAGTGACTGAGCACACACTAAATGTTATACCGTATAATAATAGCATTTATGGAGAGGTAGTTCTTTGCTTTACATGGCTTTGGGATTTGAATTTCAGTCACCACAGTTTGGTTAAATAACACCAGTCTCCTCACAATAGGTTTATACTTCAGTTATCATGGTACATTGACTTAGTAATTGCATACTGTACAAGTTTCATCACTAACTCTCCAGTCCTCAACTCGCTATATATAACAAACATGTGCATGTCATGTCACTTCTTTCAAAGTTATTTTTAGCAGTTGGTCACTGTGTGTGTTGCTCAGCTTGTGTACAGACGGCAAAGCATGCAGTAGTGGTCCCTCCTTGTTTACCAGTGAGAAGCCCACTTGACATTTTACCAGAATGGATGATTAAAAACAGAATTTGATCAACAAAGATAAAAATGCAGGAAGGAAATGAAAAGTGATGAGACTAGAAATGAAATTCAGGTAGAATGTAACTGGAGTGGTGGAGAAGTTGGTGACTGTGGGAATGCCGATGCCGCCACTTTTGGAGAGACTCTAAATCCTGCCGGGGAAATCCCATGGACAGAGGAGCCTGGCGGGCTGTTACAGTCCATGGGATTGCAAAGAGTCAGACATGACTGAGCATGCACAAACGTGTAGCTAGAGGCACTTCAGTAAGGTAGGCTTTTCAACATAAAAGGGGAAAATGGTTGTGATGAAAAGGCTAAAGATATGCCAGAGGAAGTGATGCTGCCAAAATCTTCACATTAGAGGAGCTCTAGGAAATAAATCACCACATTAGAAGTACCAAGGACACAATCTTGGAAACTGATCCATACTTAGAATACAGGTATATCAAGGAATATACAATATAATATATCAAGGAGTATACAAGATGCTTGCATGCATGCATGCTCAGTCGCTTCAGCTGTGTCCAACTCTTTGCCACCCCATGGACTTTAGCCCACCAGGCTCCTCTGACCATGGCATTCTCCAGGCAAGAATACTGGAGTGGGTTGCCATGCCCTCCTCCAGGGGATTTTCCCAACCCAGGAATTGAATCCAAGTCTCTTATGTCTCTTTCATTGGAGAGTGCATTCTTTACCACTAGCGCTGCGTGGGAAGCCCTAAAGACGCTTGCTTGATACTTCAAATGATGAGAATAAGGCAGGTCCATTCAGACTACTCCTGATCAGTTAATTCTCAATGACTCTAATGTTTTAAGGTAATTCTCAATGACTCTAATGTTTTAAGGTACAGTATATTAAATAAATGTTAATTTTATCATTTTTCACTTTCCTACCTATATATTTCTGACAGTAATAAGAGAGTATTAAATGTTACTTATAAAATTCTTATAAGTTACAGATCCAGTTGTCAAGATTGCTTTACATTGGTTTCAGCTCGCAGACCTGCAGGATACAGTCCTGCAGTGCTATATAAAGCAGGCAGTACTCTTAATTATTTCACTGAATTTTGGTTTTACATCCCACTAAGATAAGTTATTTCACTAAGTCTGAGGATGCTATTGAAATTCTTAAATATGAAAATGAGATATTTGGTAGTTTTTTCTATATTCCTCTTTCAAACTGATAAAGAAATAAAATGGATATTCTCACAATCTAGACTACTTGAGTGTTATAAATGTAATTTACATGTAAATAGACATCATAAAGAAGTGTAAATATAGCTATGGTAGTTGTTAGTCTGGTAGTTACAGACTTTCTCTCATTAGGAAATTTGTATAAATGTAAACTTGGAACTTGATCATTAAACTGTAGGAAAATGATTATTAATTAAAAATTATTCCTTCACTTTGTATACACTCTGTATAATGTCCTCAGGATTTATCCATATTGTTAAAAATGTCAGACTTTCTTCCTTTCTCATGGCTGAATAATATCCCATTTTATATACAACACAGACACGTGTGTGTGTGTGTGTGTGTGTGTGTGTGTAAGAAAGATGTACGGTACAGCTCACATTACCAGTTGGCTTTACCAGCACTGCACAGTGTTTCCCTGTATCCACATCCTCACAAACACCTGCTATGTTTTGTCTTTTTGTTCATAGTAGTTCTAAGAGGTTTGAGGTGGTAACCTCATTGTAGATTTGATGTACATTTCCTTGATAATGACTGATGTTGAACAACATCTTTTTCTTGTACCTCTTGGCACCTTTAATTTACAGAGTATTCTATGTCAATTATATCTCCATAGACCTGGAAAAAAATAATTAGACAAGTGACACAAATAGGTATTTGTAAATTTTCAAATAATATTGAGATATAAAAAGTAAAAGTTTCATTTTCCAGGTATACTTTAGGATTAAATTGTCAAGTTCTGTTAATTGTTTTTGGATTTTGATTAGGGTAATAGGAATTTGTGTATTTCCATCTCCACTCTTTTCCTGTCTTTCAGTAGCATTATATTCATATCTTATAGTTTCTAATCATAAGGAATCTTAAACATTCCTTGCTAGATTCGTTCCTGTGTACTTTTCAGTTTCGTTTGCCATTATGAATGGTCCCTTTCGTTATATTTTCAAAATTAATTATTACTAGTGTATAGGAGAACAAATGACTTTTCTGTTTTTGTATTTGACCTTCTCAGTGAACTTTTCTTAAATCTGATAGTTTTTTGGTTTCTTTGCTTGATTTTTGGATAGTTAATTGCATTATCCAGAAGTTATGACAGATTTATTTTCAAATATTTTTATCTCTTACTTGTTTCTCTTCTCTCTTTGCATGAATTAAGTTACACTATGATGTTCAGTAGTAGGCATGGTAGAAGACAACACTGTGTTATTTCTGATTTTAATGGAAATATTTGTAATATTTTACTCTTGTGGAATTCAAGTAGATATATATCTATATATTTAAGTGAAGTTGTATTATAGTTTTCATTTTGTCTTGTGTTGAGGTTTTTTTTATTAGATTCAGAGCATGAGTTATTATTTAAGCCATCTTGGCCTGCTCCTTTATTGCAAAGATCTCCCCTCTCATTTTTATCTTTTATGTATAAGTCTGAGATCTAGTTTGCATTATTTCTTATGTATGATGTGAGATTAAGAGACGAATGTTTTTTAACACATGTATATCTAATTTGCCTCTATTTTTATTAAATATTTCAATGTTTGTTATTAAAAAACTATCCTTTCCCAACCAAATTTCAGCCTCAAATTACAGTCAGTTTACTGTGTATTAGTGGACCCACTTCTGAACTCTTCTGGTTCATGGGTCTTTGTGGCCCTCTTTACCAATACCTCACCCTTGATTTCTGTAGCTTTAAAATAAAGTACTGTAAGTCTTCCTTAAAAAAAAAAAAAAGCTTTGTTTATGCTATATCCTTTGCATTTCCATGTAAATTTTGAAAGGTTGTCAGTTTCTACCAAAAAAAAGCTTCAGTTCAGTTCATTCAGTTCAGTCGCTCAGTTGTGTCCGACTCTTCGCGACCCCATGAATCGCAGCACACCAGGCTTCCCTGTCCATCGCCAACTCCCAGAGTTCACTCAAACTCATGTCCATCGAGTTGGTGATGCCATCCAGCCATCTCATCCTCTGTCGTCCCCTTCTCTTCCTGCCCCCAATCCCTCCCAGCATCAGGGTCTTCTTCAATGAGTCAATGCTTTGCATAAGGTGGCCAAGTATTGGGGTTTCAGCTTTAGCATCAGTCCTTCCAGTGAACACCCAGGACTGATCTTACTGGGATTTATAATGAAATTTATTAAATCTGGGCTTTCCTAGTAGCTCAGCTGGTAAAAAATCTGCCTGCAATGCAGGAGACCTGGGTTTGATCCCTGGGTTGGGAAGATCCCCTGGAGAAGGGAAAGGCTACCCGCTCCAGTGTTCTGGCCTGAAGAATTCCATGGACTGTATAGTCTGTGAGATTGCAGAGAGTCAGATACGACTGCATTAAATCTATAGATCAATTGACTTTTGACATCATTTTGTCTTATGACCCATGATCGTAATTCTCTCTCTCGTTTCTGTTATTTTTAATTTCTATCAACACTATAGTATAGTTTTTAGTGTAAAATTTTAAGTTCTGTTTTTTTTTTGTTAATAGTTATTCTAAATATTTTGTGTCTTTGATTGCTATTAAATACTGTATTTCAATTTTTTAAAATGGTAATGATATTTAATAAGATAAATTCAATGAACATAAGTAAATGTCTATAAATATAAGGTTTTCTTCATGGCACAACGCTACATCACATTCAGTTCAGTTCAGTTCAGTCGCTCAGTCATGTTTGACTCTTTGCAACCCCATGGACTGCAGTATGCCAGGCTTCCCTGTCCATCACCAACTCGCGGAGCTTACTCAGACTTATGTCCACTGAGTCAGTGATGCCATCTCTGACATCAACCGTTTCGTACTCTGTCGTCCCCTTCTCCTCCTGCCCTCAATCTTTCCCAGCATCAGGGTCTTTTACAATGAGTGAGATCTTCGCATCAGGTGTCCAAAGTATTCGAGAGTTTCACCATTAGCATCAGTCCTTCCAATGAATATTCAGGACTGATTTCCTTTAGGATGGACTGGTTGGATCTCCTTGCAGTCCAAGGGACTCTCAAGAGTCTTCTCCAACACCACCATTCAAAAGCATCAGTTCTTTGGCCCTCAGCTTTCTTTATGGTCCAACTCTCACATCCATTCATGACTACTGGAGAAACCAAAGCTTTGACTAGATGGACTTTTGTTGGCAAAGTAATCTCTCTGCTTTTTAATATGCTTTCTAGGTTGGTCATAACTTTTCTTCCAAGGAACAAGTGTCTTTTAATTTATGGCTGCAGTCACCATCTGCAGTGATTTTGGAGCCCCCCCAAAATAGTCTGTCACTGTTTCCCCATCTATTTGCCATGAAGTGATGGGACCAGATGCCATGATCTTCATTTTCTGAATATTGAGTTTTAAGCCAACTTTTTTACTCTCCTCTTTCACTTTCATCAAGAGGCTCTTTAGTTCTTCTTTGCTTTCTGCCATAACTGTAGTGTCAGAAGTAGATATAAAGCAGAAGTAGTATTTTTTCTGGAACTCTCTGCATATCTGAGGTTATTGATATTTCTCCCAGCAATCTTGATTCCAGCTTGTGCTTCATCCAGCCCAGCGTTTCTCATGATGTACTGTTCTATAAGTTAAATAAGCAGGGTGACAGTGTACAGCCTTGATGTACTCCTTTCCCAATTTGGAACCAGTCTGTTGTTCCATGTCCTCTTTGAACTGTTGCTTCTTGAGCTGCATATAGATTTATCAGGAGGCAGGTCAGGTGGTCTGGTATTCCCATCTCTTGAAGAATTTAACACAGTTTGTTGTGATCCCCACAGTCAAAGGCTTGGCATAGTCAATAAAGCAGAAGTAGGTGATTTTCTGGAGCTTTTGCTTTTTTGATGATCTGTATTCATTTACAGTAATTTAACTATTCTCATTTGGCAGTAATGTCATACAAGTGAATTTACTGATGACTACGAAAATTACAAAGTGAACCCAAGGCCACTTAATCAAGAGTCATAGCAACAAAGAAACCCTAGGAATGAAGGTCAAGGCAGTAGGTTGCAGCTGGCCAGATATGATACTATTTGCCCAGTTTTCATTTAGGAATTTGCTACAACTAATAAAAGGAATTCCCTTGTGGCTTAGACAGTTAAGAATATGACTGCAATGCAGGAGACCTGGTTCGATCCCTGGGTCAGGAAGATCCCCTGGAAAAGGGAAAGGCTACCCACTCCAGTATTCTTTCCTGGCAATTCCATGGACACAGGAACCTGGCGAGTTATAGTCCATGGGGTTACAAAGAGTCAGACACAACTGAACGACTAACAACAAATAAGTTATCTCTTCTTAGTAATTAGAAAAAATAAAATGACAGGTATTACGTATCACTTTCCTTTAACCATAAAATTAAAATATTTCCTGAGTGGTTAAAAGAAAAAAGGCCTTTAAAAAGAATATTAGTTACTCTTATATGTTCACAATGGAAACTCCATGTCCCGACTTAAAACACTAGCAGCGGTGGTAGTGGTGTGTACTAGCTTAAGAAACACATCTGGACAGTACAGCTGTTGACATATTAAAGTTCTATGCAGAAAGACATCTTTTAATTTTGTTTTAATATCAAACTAACAGAAAATTAAAAATTCAGTAAGAGCATGGGTTGGTCTGATTCAAGAAGTGCTTCCAAAATTAATTCACCTAGCTTTTTTTCAGGAGAAATTGTTCATCACCACAAATCTTTTCTAAATTAACTTTTGGAGAAGAAAATAGAAAATCAAAGCCGTAGCACAGTAGCTCTGTCAGATATTTCCCCTTGTATTTCACTCTTAAACTCGCAATTATTGGTTGCTAATTTTTTCTTTTATCATATAACTAGTGATTGTTTTTCTTGAAATTTTTTCCACTGTGTATTATAAAAATCATTTGTTTATCTTTACTTTTGTCCAGTTTTTAGTGTGATTTCTAGTTAGCACCATGTTTCTTTGTGGAAGCTTTAAAAATCATTTTTAAATGTTATGTTCATGTATATACATTTATGCATCATTTCAAAACATCTGTTGGGTGGAAGTAGTTTGCTAGAGGCCAATTAATAGAGTAGTATATTGGCTTCAAATTTTCTTTATTTTTTTAAATGTAATTTTCAATATTTACATTTCTCTACATAATTTAGATTTTATGAGCCCTGAATATGGGGTTTTATCACCTCATATAATTGTATACAGGGTAGTTTTAAGACCTTAGCTTTATAGTTAAAAACCTTTAAACATTTCTAAATTTTAATTTGCCAAAATTTTAAATGTTATATATTTGTTTTACATTACTTTCTTATGTATATCAGAATGCTGGCAGTGCACATCTGACCATCCTTCATAGTCGGTAGCCCTGCAGTTCAACAGAGAATCTCGTGAGCAGTATCTACCAGCAAGAAACCATAATGATAGTCTCAGTTCATTTTATTATCTTTCTTTGGTAATACCTGAGGCTTATTTAGAATCGTGGAGAAATGTTTCCAATGGTTCATATGTTGAATAAAGTCTCATGTATGCCAAAGCATGCTTAGGGAAGAAAAACTACCTACTTCAAAATCTTGTGGTCACTTATTACACTGCAGGACTCAAGTTGAAACATACATATGTTATTTTTCTTAATAGTTTTGAAAAATGTATGTCTAATGTTTAAAGCACATATTCATATTTTATCTTGGTTTGATGAAATGTGAACTAAGAATTTGAAATGTATTGCTTCATGTAGTGAACTAGTAATACGTTTTTTAGCTAAAATACTGATGAGTTGATTATTCCGAGTCCTTGAAGGAATGGAATATTTCAGTGTATCGAAATCTTTGATGTATTTTCTTTTAGTAAGTGTTGGATGTTAAAGGTCTTTCTCAGACTAGTTTGCTTGTCTTTTTGGGATAATGAGCAAATCTGAACCTTCTTTTGATGGATAAAATTCTTCAAATTTCTAATTGGAGCTATTGATATAAATTATTTATTAGCCATACATGTTACATGGTATTCGGTTGGACTTTAACAGAAAGAAGGGGAAAAAATAAGTTTTAATTGATACAGAAAAAGCATTTGACAGAATTCAGCACCTTTTATGATAAATCACTCACCAAACTAGTAATACAAAAAACTATCTCCGTGTTTTAAAGTGTTTTAAAGAAAAGTTCACAACTAACTTCATACTCAGTGGTAAAAGACTGAAAGCTTTCCCTCTAAGATCAGGAACAAAACGAGACGGCCTACTTTCCCCACTTCTGTTCAGCATAGTAATGAAGTTTTAGCCATGACAATTAGGCATGAAAAAGAAATAAAAGATATCCAAATTGGAAAAGAAGCAAAATTATCTTTGTTTGCAGACACCATGATTTTATATTTAGAAAACCTAAAGATGCCACAAAAAATCTTTTAGAACTAATAATCAAATTCAACAAAGTTGCAGGATAGAAAATTAACACATAAAAATTAGTTGTGTTTCCATACAGTAACAATCACCAGTCCTAAAAAGAAATTATGAAGGCAGTCTTATTTATGGTAGTATCAAAATGAATAAAATACTTAGGAATAGACTTACCCAAGGAAACAAAATATTTGTACCTTGAAAACTAAAATGTTGCTAAAAGAAATTAAGACACAGATAAATGGAAAAATATCCCATGTTCATTGATTGGAATTCTTATTGAAATACCAATATCCCCAAAGTTATCTACATACTCACTGCAGTTCATATCAAAATCCCAGGGATGTTTTTTCCAAAAGAAAAAAAAAAATCTGTACACATGCGCACACACACGCGTGCATATTTATTTATTTGACTGCATTGGGTCTTAGTTGCGTCATGTGGGATCTTCCGTTGCGACACGTGGACTCTCTTTTGTGGTTTGCAGTTTAGTTGCTCCTCAGTATGTGGGATCTTAATTCCCTGGCCAGGGACAAACTCAAGTCCCCTTCATTGCACAGTGGATTCTTAACCACTAGACTGAGGTCCTTGGCCAAAACAGTCGTGAAAAAGAAGAACAAAGTTTAGAAGTCTCACACTTTCTGATTTCAAAACTTACTACAGAGCTACAGAAATCAAAATGTGTGGTACCAACACTGCTGTATTTAAAATGAATAACCAACAAGGTCCTACTCTATAGCACAGGGAGCTCTGCTCAGTGTTACATGGCAGTCTGGATGGGAGGGGAGTTGGGAAGAGAATGTGTACATGTATAGCTGAGTCTGTTTGCTGTCCACCTGAAATGATCACAACATTGTTAATCAGCTATACTCCAATATAAAATAAAAAGTTTTTTTTTAAAAAAGTCACTAGGTCTAGCCCATATTCAATAAGAGTAGTTAATGACAGTGTGTATACTGTGGGTAGGGATGACTGGAAACTGTGTCTCAAGCTGCCTACCATAGAGTCTGAGAGGCTTTTAAATGATGTTTTTGATCATGTTATTATCCTTTTTAGTTAGTTAAAGTGTAGTAAAGAAAATGTAAGAAGTAAAAACAAAACAAAAACAAGTGCTGTCTTTTGTGAACTGTAACATACTGTATAAAAAGGCAAGCTCCTGAATGCTCTCATTTGTAGAAGCTGAAAGTGGTTGAGAGAGTAGATCTATCACCACAAAAAGAAACATAATTTTTTTATGGTGATAGATAGAGGTGCTAACTAACCTTATTGTGGTACCAGTTTGCAGTATATACATGAGTCAAATCATCACATTATACACCTTGATCTTAGTTATGTCAGTATATCAATAAATCTGGAATTTTTTAAATAAAAAGGAATAAATAACAAAAAGATGGGTAAATACCTAAATATTTCTCTTGTTTTATACCTGAGTAGTGAGTAATATTAAAGCCACTTATGATTGGATGGTAAGTTACTCTCAGTTCAGTTCACTTGCTCAGTCATGTCTGACTCTTTGTGACCCCATGGACTGTAGCACGCCAGGCCTCCCAGTCCATCACCAACTCCTGGAGCTTGCTCAAACTCACGTCCATCGAGTCGTAATACCATCCAACCATCTCATCCTCTGTCATCCCCTTCTCCTCCCGTAAGTTACTCTAGGAAAAGGGATAGCCTGTGTCTACTTATTCCCCAGGTAATAGCTCATAGGTAAATAGTTTTCCAAAATATCTCAAGTTAATTACATCGTGTAGAAATTTGTTGAAATTTCTGACGTGGATATAGTGTCATATCTGGAATCAAAAATGTCTTGGATTGAATAGCAGAATCGATATGGCAGAAGTTGAAATCACTAGAAACTAGTCAATTTGTTGAATAGAGATTAAAAAGAAGGGAACAAAACCTCGGGGTCTTGTTGGACGGTACAGAATATCCAACATATATGTCCATCTAACATATTTTTTTAGGGCAGGAAAAATACTTGGAAGACATACTTGTTGAAAACTCCCCAAACTTGATGTATGACAAGTTTGTAAATGAAAGAAACTCCTTGAACCCCAATCAGGATAAAACTGAATGAAAACCATTCATAAACGTATAGCAGTTAAACTGGAAATCAATAAAGAAAAAATTTAGAAAGTACTTGGGAAAAAAAATACATTGCATACAAGGGAACAGTAATTTGAACAACTCCATATCAACATCAAAACCATCAAAAACAAAACAAAACAAAACAAAATCAACATCAAAAACCATGGGAGCTAGAAGTCAGTGAAACATTTTTAAAGAAATTCTAATATTTTGGATATATAAGGTTAAATAAAATATATTGTTAAATTTTAAAAAATGTGTGGTACCAGCTTAAAGGCAGACATATATATAAATGTGTATATATTTATTTATATATATACACACACATAGAGTGCCTTAAAAGAAAAACTTCATGTATGTGGCCACATTATTTTCAACAAGGGTGCAAGACCATTCAGTGGGGGTAGAATCTCCCCAAATAGTGTTTGGAAACTGAAAACCCACATGCAAGAGAATGAATTTAGACCCCCTACTTAATACCATATATAGAATAAGTTAAAAATTGAGTCAAAGACCTCAATTTAAGAGCTAAAACACAGGCTATGGACATGAGATTGGTCAGAGGATTCTTGGATATGACATCAAAAGGTGAGTGAAAAAATTGATAGTTTAGAATATCAAAACATAAAACTTTGTGCATCAGATGACACTATCAGCCACATGAGAAGGCAACCCACTGGAGAAAATATTTTTAATCATATCTGATGTAGACTTTGCAGAATATATAAAGAACTCATATAACCTAATAACTTATAAAATATAAACTCTGAGATGACCGTGGAAGGTTTGACATATCTTGACTTACTTATCTATGTATCTGTAAACTGTGTTTGTGCATCTTTGTAATTATCTCATAATTTCTAGAAGAACCAATAAAATTACACAAAAAGTTATTGCCAAATAGTAAATATAAAAATAAAAATATAAGTTATTGGATACTAAAAAAAATGTCTAAATCATGAGAGTAATGGCAGTCAGGACAAAACAAGCACAGGGAATAAGGAATGATGAATAAAGTGGTAGAGCTGAATCCAAGTGCATCAGTACTCATCTCATGTCACCAACGAAAAGAGATGGTCATATTGGATCAAAGTGTCAAGATGCAACTATATGTTCTCTAGGAAAAATCCACTCTTAATGTGAAGATAAAGAATAGAAAGATGGAAAAATATATACCATGCAAAAACGAACCAAAACACAAAAGAACAACTCCCACTCCTAACCCTGGCACTTCCGGTTTCTCCTGCAGTGCTTTAACTTTCTCCATAGCACTGTTATCCTCGCATTGTTTTTTGTCCCTCGCCCCCATAAGAAGTAAGCTCAGATGGGTGAGGGGCTTCCCTGCTGACTGAGAGGTAAAGAATCCGCCTACCATGCAGGAGATGCAGGTTCAATCCCTGGATCAGGGAGATGCCCTGGGAGAGGAAATGGCTACCCACTCCAGTATTCTTGCCTGCAAAATCCCATGAACAGAGGAGCCTGGCAGACCGCAGTCCATGGGGTCGCACAGAGACAGAAACAACTGAGCACACGTGAACAATCCAGAGGGTAAAGACTTTGTATTGTTCACGATTTTACCCCCAAGGCCTAGAATAGTTCCTGGCATGTAGTGTCCTCTTGGCGAATATTTGTTGAATGAATTTGACTCTTGGATTTTTTTTCTCCTTCATGTAGTAACATCTTTTTGAATAGCATTGTGTAGACTAAAGCTGGGGAAGCCTTGGAATAGGGTATCATAGAAGAGGATATCTGACTTAGGTAATTATTGAATGACTGAAAGAAGGGATCCTAGAGAACATGAATCCCTCTCTCCTTATTTTACAGATAAGAAAATTGTAAAAATCGCATAAAAATACTTTAGCTGCACCACTTTATGAACCTTCTTTAATCCTCAGAAGGTTTCACAAAACAAGAAATTTCACAGGTAAAGAAATAGAAAATGAAGATTAGCTTATATTAGAGTTTTCTAAAGCTGTCATGTAGAAAATCTTCTGAGAGATTATTAACTGAGATTATTATTGTTTAAAATGTCACATAGTATTTATAAAATGTTTTTGTAAATTTATAAAACTAAACACCTTATATCCTTTTATCCTTAGATATGGTATATAGGAAAGATCTTTGTAAAAAATTAGAAGTTAACGCAGGAGGGTGAATTGAATCTTGTTTTTTCTCTTAAAAAATATGGTGGTACACCTAAGTTTAGTGAGGAAAGGAAGAGGACCTCGTGAAGGGAGCTTTGAAGAAAATGGTTGGAGAAGTAGGGGAATCTATTTAAAAAAAAAAAACAAACGAGAAAGAATGACTGTAGTTTGTTTAGAATAACATTTATTCTCCACCCCCACCCCACTGCAAATGTATTATATCTTTAATGTAAGAACTTGTTAAATAGAGTACAAATATTTGAAAATGTTTATAATGCCATTAACCATAGAAATCTATTATAAATATTGTATGTCTTAAATTACTGTGTTTCTTCCCTAATATGTCTATGTATTTGTGTATTTATATTGATTCACAAGAGATTGTTCTTTGGTGCAGATAGTTGGGCTAAGTAAGATGACTCAAAAAGAGTTAAGCTTGTTAATTCTATAGCTTACTTGTTTCTGTAGCTTATCTTCTAAATATTATATGTATGTAGAATTTATGTTTTGTTTTCAAATGACTAATTTTTTTAAAGTTTGAGCTCTTATATTCTACTTTTATTCCTCAGATGATTGCAAAAGGGAAAAATGCATCTGAACTATTTCCTGCTGTTGTGAAGAATGTGGCCAGTAAAAATATTGAGGTACTGTTTTGATTCATAATTTTTATGATTCCTTTTGGTGTGATAGAATCATATACTTTTCAGTTACCTTGAAATACAACATAAGATATTTAAATGTCACTAGATTTTTGATACAAATAAAATATCCATTATCTTAATAGGTGGAATTGAATATAAAGTAGACATAATCTTAGCTTGGAATTTTCCTGGAGAATGTGAAAAGTAAAATTGAGATTACTTCACCTTGGTTAAGGATGGTAACTTTCTAAGTATTCTTAGAAGCTAGTTTTGTTGAAGTTCTGCTCTTGGGACTTGATTTTAAAGTACTGTATGTCCAGGCCTAATCAGGGCAGAGACTGAATCCAGGTGTTAGGACTCCAAATCTAGTGCTTTTCCTGGAGCATGTTAGTTCTGATAGACCCTTTCTCAGTGTAGCAGGAGGTGAGCAGAAGGCAGGATGTAGTGGGGGCCTTCAATTATTGGTCTCTCCGTATAACTGTCGAGAGATTGACAGAATTTTGAGGCCAAGGTAATTAATATTAGATCAGAAGGACTAATATGAGACTGATAGAGTGTGAAAGAAAAATAGAATGAGCCCATGTAGAAACTGTTGAGAAAGATGAGTAGGATTGAAAAGTTCAATGAAGAGAAATAGAGATTGATCTGAGCAAATGGTGTGGTTTTTTTTGTTTTTTTAATTAATTAATTAATTTATTTATTTTTGGCTGTCCTAGTTCTTTGTTGCTGTGTATGGGCTTTCTCTAGTTGCGTTAGACAGGCTGTTCTCTAGTTGCGGTATGTGGGCTTCTCATTGCAGTGGCTTTTCTTGTTGCAGAGCACAGGCTGTAGGCGCACGGGCTTCAGTGTTACAGATGTGCACAAGTTTCGTTGCCCTGTGGCATGTGGAATCTTCCAGACCAGAGACTGAACCCATGTCCCCTGCACTGGCAGGTGGATTCTTAGCCACTGTAGCACCAGGGGAGTTCCATCTCAGTTTTGTAATTGGAGTGTTTATTTTGTTAACACTTGATGTATTTATTGATGTTGTTGAATTTGAGTGTACTATTACACCATTTCTTTTTTTTGGTTTCCTTTGTTTTTTTTTTTTTTTTTTCCTCTCTTCTTCTTTTCCTCTTTTTTAATGGAAGAAATGACAGTTAAATTTTTCTTGTTTTTATTTTTAACCCATACTTTGTATTTTTTTTTTCTTAGTGTTGGCTATATCCACTTAGCTTTTCACAGTCCAGTTATGTTTAATGTTGCACTTCTTCACATAAAGTATAGAAATCTTGCAACTGTATATATTCATATCCCTATTGTCTTTTATGTTTTAGTTATTAACTTACCAGGTTTATATAAGTTAAAAACATCATAAGAGAGTGAAGTTTTTCCTTTAAATACTTATGTGATAAAAAGGAATTAAAAGAAAAAACAGAAAAAAGTATTTATCATTTATTCAGATATTTATCATATCCAGTGTTCTCTGAGTTCTAAGGATTCAGATTTCTGTCAGTATCAAGATCATTCTGCCTGAAGAATTTCTGTTGGCTTTTTCTGTAGTGGAGGTCTGCTAGCAATGAATTCTCTTACTTTTATCTGAAAATGTTTGCATTTTGCCTTCATTCCTGAAGAATTGTTTCACTGGTTGTAGACTTCTGGGTTAATAGTTTTTTTTTGTTTCAACACAAAGATGCTTTGAAGATTCTTTTGCCGTCCATAATTTCTTATGTAAAGTTTCTGATGACTGGATCATTGATCTTCCTGTATAATTTGTGATTTTTCTCTTGATGCTTTATCTTTTACTCTTTATCTTTGGCTTTGAGTAATCTGACTGTACTGTACCTTTGTGTGATCTTATTTGTGTTCATTTGGTTTGGTGTGTGTTGAGCACCTCAGTCCTATAAGTTCCTGTCTTTGATCAAAAGTGGAAAATTTGGGGCGATTATTTCTTCAGGTAATATTTGCCCTCTTCTTTTTTCTCTTTCTGGTATTAAAATTGCATATATGTTATGTTGTTTAATTTTTATCTGAGAATGTATGAAACTTTGTTGGTTTTTTTAGATTTTTTTCTTATTCTTTATATTATATAATTCTTACTCATCTGTTTTTGAGTTTGCTTACTCATTCTTCTGTTCACTCCATTTAATTAAGTACATTCATTTTTACTTTAGAAATTAAGATATTAAAAGTATTAAAACTATTTTTTCATTTTAGAATTTCAGTTTATCCCTTTATATCCTTTGTTTACTTGCTGCGATTTCCTATATCCTATATTAATGGAGGGCACATTTTCTTTTTCTTAAGAATAAGTGTAACACCAGCTCTAAAATCCTTGTCTGCTAGTTCCAGTATCATTTCCTCAGGCTTTTATTTGTTGATTTCCTTTTCTTGTGTGCTTATGTTCCATTGTTTTACTTTTTCTTATGTTGGGTAATTTAGGTTGTTTCTTTTGAAATAATGAATATTAAATTATGTAGATTCTGCATCCTTTTATATTCTATAGGTGATGTTTTTGTTTTAGAAGGCAGTTATTTTGCCTAGATTCAGATTTCAAATTCTGTTGCATGGGCAGCAGCTTAATCTCATATCTTTTGTTTTTTGCTGAGCTGCTTTGAGTCTGTTCTGAGCTTGCATGGTTCAGAAGTTAGTCAGAGATGTGGCTAGAGACTGCTTAAGAGCCCATCTCCGGGCTCTACTTTATGGATTCCCCTGTTTTCTTCAGTGGCCATGGTGTTGCTGTGTTCACTTTTGGGTTCTGTCAGAGAGACTGGTTTGTCCATCAGTGCCTTCACCTGTACTTCATTCACTGTTCACTTAGCCTCAGCAGAAAACCGTGGAAATGGGGACGTTAGTTCATGCAGCTCTTTTTCTTACCATCTTTGCACATACTTTATATACCAGAAGAATCTGTTTGTTTCTGTTTCATTGCCAGGGAGTTTAGTGCTTTTTGTATTATGTCTTGGTTTTTTAATTGTATGTGGGAGATTGTTCTGCTGGGGTTTTATTCCAAAATTACCACAAGTCCATATATCTATTAAAGAGATTTAAAAATGAGCTCCCCTTCCCATCCCCCAAAGTCTTTTATTTGTCCTTGTTTGTTTACCATTCATGTCCCTTTTGATTCCTTCATGTAAGTCCATGAATGACTGGATTTTTTTCCCTGAATGACTAGAGGAATTTCTTTAATGTTTTTCTTGTTTTGCTGCTGATGAGTTTTCTCAGCTTTTGTTTAAAAAAGTCTTTCTCTTTTTTTGTATACAATTTGAAAACATCTTTGCTGAGTAAAATGTATATTTCTATGTTCTTTACTGTCTTTTTCTTTTAGTATTTAAAAAATATTTTATTGTTTTCTGACCTACATGGCTTCTTATGCCAAGTGTCTTGTCACTCTTATCTCTCTGTGTAAGCTATCTTTTCTTTCCTCTGTTGATTTTAAGATTTTTCTTTTTATCACTGGTTTTCAGTTTTACTGTGGTATACCTTGTCATATTTTTCTTCATGCTTATTCTGCTTGGGGTTTGTTGAGCTTCTAACTCGTGTGGGTTTATAATTTTCTTAAAATTGATAAACACTTTAGACATTAGTTTTTCAAAAATATGTCTTTTTTGTCTTCGTTCCTTCTGGTATTTCAAGCAGACATACAGTACACTAATTGATAGTGTTGCACAGGTCCCTTTTTCGGTCTTTTCTCCCTGTGCTTCACTTGAGAAGTGCTCAGGCTAACCCATCTTGCCTTTTGTAGTGTCTAGCTGTTGTGACTCCCCTTCAGTATAGTTATCTTACCAGCTACTGTATTTTTCATTTCTACATGTTTAATGAGATCATTTTTATATCCTCCAGTTATCGCTTCAGCATATTCATATTTTTGTCTACCTTGTTGGCCATATGGAGCATATCTATAATAGTTGTAACATCCCTCTGCTAGTTCTGTCATTTCTGTCATTTTAAGTCTTTTTCTGGAGATTGATTTTTCTCACAGTTATGATTCATACTGTCCTGATTTTTCTTTAAATTGCATTGAGTTTTCTTGTGATGCACAGTTAAGTTTATGTGGATCATTTGATTATTTCAAAGCATACTTGTTTTGGATATTTTATACTGTTGTTTTTTAACTGCTTAGAAACTCTGAGAAACAGTCAGTAGCTGTATCAGATCTCCAAGTTAGTCCACTAAATACGAATTTCTTACCACCTTATCCTTTCTTTTTTTTTTGTATTTTTAAATTTTTAATTGGAGGATACTTGTCAAAGCATACTTTCAATGTTTACTAAAAGATACAGAAACACTTTTAGTCTAGACTGATGTAAGCCCACTACTAAAGCAGTACCTTAGGATTCTGCTCAGTCATAGGTGTATTTATGAAATATTTTCTCTCTGGCTGGTGAGAACATGAGCTTTTCCTTGCTTTTTGTGATCTTTGGTGTCTGTTGTGCCTGCTGCTTCCCTGTGTTTTTCTGGTCTGGCTTCAGATAGTTGCATCGTATGTGCAAGACCGTGCTAGCCCACAGTTTGATGTTGTTCCTCTCCAGAGTGCGTTCTTTCCTTCTCTGAAGTTCCCTCCTCTTTGGTATTCTGCTTGGCAAACTCAGGCACCCTTGGCCTGTGTGAACTGTGATCACTGTCTCCTCAGCACAGTGAGGCACAGTGAGTTTTCTGGATTCTGTTTGAGTTGCTCCCTTGACTTTTTCCCCTTTCTCAGGGTTCACAGTCGGAGAAGGCAATGGCACCCCACTCCAGAACTCTTGCCTGGAAAATCCCATGGACGGAGGAGCCTGGTGGGCTGCAGTCCATGGGGTCACGAAGAGTCGGATATGACTGAGCGACTTCACTTTCACTTTTCACTTTCATGCGTTGGAGAAGGAAATGGCAACCCACTCCAGTGTTCTTGCCTGGAGAATCCCAGGAATGGGGGAGCCTGGTGGGCTGCCGTCTATGGGGTCGCGCAGAATCGGACACGACTGTATCGACGTAGCAGCAGCAGCAGCAGCAGCAGCAGGGTTCACAGTAATGTACTGCCTGGTGTCCAACATATGAAAACTTTTGTTTCATTTTATTCCCCCTGATTTTCTGTGTGGTTAAGGTAGGGAGGGTAAATAAGATCTCTCAGTTATTATTTCTAAGTTATAGCTTTATATCATAATCTGGAAATATTTTTAAAACCCTAAAATATATGGAAAGTTATCAGTCAAATGAAAACATTACTCTCAATTTTTCTTACTTTCCATGAGGAATTTTCAATTTATAGCTGGTTTACATGCTTGAAAATTCTCTTTCTCTTTTCCATCCTTTATATCAGAGTTCTGTGACGGGGTTTTACAGAATATATTAAGTAAGCTGCATATCATTAGCAGTTTTATAGTCAGTACTTAATTACTTCTAGTTTGGAAAACAAGGCATTTTCTAATGAAAACATTGTATTTGGAACAAGAAAAATAGAGTGCGTAAAATAATCATGACCTGAGAATGATGATTAGAGTTTTTAGCTTAAGTGAAACAAACAGATCGGCCAGGTCACATTTCATTTCAAACACAATGTTGATATGATGTAGACTCTTAGCTATTATTTGGACACTATGCAATAGATTGGGCGTTAATCTCTCATATAAGAGAAACTAGTAGTTTAAATAATTTGCATTTGCATGTTCGAAATCTGGAAAAGCGTGGTGAAGTATATGTTATACGATTTTTAGAGTGTACATTTCAGTATATAAAATGTTTTCCTGCCATCTTAAATTTTTTAGTAGGATAATTTATATTATACAAATTTAAAGATTCTATAAAAATTTTAAACCTGCTTTTTAGATACATTTTGAAGTAATGTCATTTTCTATTAGATAGTACAATACATATTTCAGATAGATGAATTTTGTGCACAAATGAATAGGCATCGTAGAATGAACTTGACTAACTTGAGTAAATTAAAATCAAAACACTTGTATACTTGTTGCCAACTTAAGAACTAGGATAAATTAATATTGGACTTAAGTTGATGAACTGTTCTTTCTCAGATTCTAATTAATGGGATAAATCTAGACTGAGCATGTAATCTTAAAATATTTTCAAAGTTTACTTATGATTAGTTTAGTAGATACTTATTAAGTACAATTTATGAGCTTGTTACGATGTATAATTCTGAATTGATAATTTAATTAAACTGTTTTTGTGGTATGACAATGCCATCTGAGCTGTCTGAGCTCCTAATTTGATATGTACATTAGTTTTATGATTTCTGGTCTAAGAACGTTGAAGTAGCTGGGGAAAAAAATCAGGCTTTCACTTAGAAAAGTTGTGAGCTGTGGGTAAAGCTTGTCTTAATGCCTTACATATAACAACTCACTTTATGCTCGCAAACAGCCCAGTGAAGCTGGTTCTTTCATTTTCCGTATTTTCATTATGAGGACAGAGTAGCAGAGAGATTAGGTTATGTGAGCAAGGTCACACACTAGTGCCTGGCAGTCAGAATCCAGAGCCAGGCAGCTTGGCTTCAGAAACCATTTTAGGTCATTCCGTTTTAAAGCCATCCTTCCTGTTTGAATCCTTCCTCCTTTTTCTTCAGTTTCTTTGACCTTTTATCATCATCTGGTATTAGCTATCCTTTGGGAGGTATCTGGCATTGGTATAAATTTGTTTTAACTCTATTGTATTGAAGGAGAGTTGATTTACACTGCTGTATCAGTTTCTGCTGTACAGCAAAGTGATTCAGTTATATATATATATATATATACACATTGTTTTTTATATTCTTTTCCATTATGGTTTTTCACAGGATGGTGAATGTAGTTCTGTGTGCTCTGCAGCAGGACCCTGTTACTTATCCATTCTGTATACCAGTTTGTATCTCTAATCCTTTCCCCAGCCCCCTCTCCCCCTGGGCAACCACAGGGCTGTTCTCTGTGTCTGTGACTCTGTTCCTTGGGTAAGTTCATTTGTGCCACACGCAAGTGATATTGTACCATATTTATCCTTTTTCCTGACTTGCTTCTCTGAGTAGGATGATTGCCAGCTCCATCCATGTTGCTGTGAATGCTGCTGTTGCCATTGTTCAGTCGCTGAGTTGTGTCCTGCTCTCTGCAGCTCCATGAACTACAGCAAGTCAGGCCTCCCTGTCCTTCACCATCTGCTGGAGTTCGCTCAACGTTCATGCCCATTGAATCAGTAAATGGTATTATCTCATTCTTAAGTATAATCTTATACTTAAGGAGTAGTATTCCATTGTGAAAGCAGTGACAGATTTTATTTTCTTGGGCTCCAAAATTACTGTGGATGGAGAATGCAGGGGCAAGGTCACAAATGCAATAGGCATCGTAGAATGAACTTGACTAACTTGAGTAAATTAAAATCAAAACACTTGTATACTTGTTGCCAACTTAAGAACTAGGATAAATTAATATTGGATGGAGAATGCAGGGGCAAAATTAAAAGATGCTTGCTCTTTGTAAGGAAAGCTATGATAAACCTAGACAGCATATTAAAAAGCAGAGACATCACTTTGCTGACAAAGGTCCGTATATTCATAGCTGTTGTTTTTCCAGTAGTTATGTATGGATGTGAGAGTTTGACCGTAAAGAAGGTAGAGCCCCGAAGAATTGATGTTTTTGAACTGTGGTGCTGGTGAAGATTCTTGAGAGTCCCTTGGACAGGAAGGAGATCAAACCAGTCCATCCTAAAGGAAATCAACCCTGAATATTCATTGGAAGGACTGATGCTGAAGCTGAAGCTCCAGTACTTTGGCCACGTGATGCATAGAGCCGACTCATTGGAAAAGACCCCTACGGCTGGGAAAGATTGAAGGCAAAAGAAGAGGGCAGCAAAGGATGCAATGGTTAGATAGCATCACTGACTCAGTGAACATGAATCTGAGCACACTCTGGAGATAGTGTAAGACAGGGAAGTCTGGAGTGCTGCAGTCCATGGGGTTGCAAAGAGTTGGACACAACTTAGCAACTGAACAGCAACAAGTATTCCATTGTATATATGTACCACATCTTGTTTGTTCATTCATTTGTTGATGGACATTTAGGTGGTTTCCATGTTTTGGCTATTGGGAATCGTGCTACTGAAAACATAGGGATGGGTGTATTTTTTCAAATGACGGTTTTGTCTGGGTATAGGCCCGGGAGTGCGATTTCTGCGTAACATGGCAACTGTTTTTTTAGTGTTTTGAGGAAGCTTTGTACTGTTTTCCATAGTGGTTGCACCAGTTTACATTCCCACCAGCAGTGTAAGAGGGGTCCCTTTCCTCCATACACTCTCCAGCATTTGTTGTTTGTAGATTTTTTTTTTTAAGTGATGGCTGTTCTGATCAGAGTGAGGTGATACCTCATTGTAGTTTTGATTTTCATTTCTCTAATGTTTAGTGAAGTTGAACACTCTTCTGTGCACCCGCTGACCATCTGTATGTCTTCTTTGGAGAAATGTCTGTTTAGGTCTTCGGCCTATTTGGGTATATAAATTTTTTATGTTTTAGATATGGCTAGAAATGACCAAGTCCTTGGATGTTGATAATAAGTTATGCTGTAACTTGTTCCTCCTGGACTTCCAGGAGTCTTGTTTTAAATAGAAAATTCTGTACTGTTAGCTATTTGTAATGTTCAATTATCAAGAGTAGAACTTTTCTATTCATTTTTATCCTTTACAATCAGATTCTGATATGCTGTCTAATATTTGTAACAGAAATGTCCCTATAAATATAATTCTGCCTCTCCCCCATAGTTTCACTTTCCACGATTTCAGTTACCCATGGTTAGCTGCAGTCCAAAAATATTAAATGGAAAATTCTAGCAATAAACAGTTCATAAGTTTTAAATTCCTCACTATAACACATGCTGCTGCTGCTAAGTCACTTCAGTTGTGTCCGACTCTGTGCGACCCCATGGACTGCAGCCTACCAGGCTCCTCCATCCATGGGATTTTCCGGACAACAGTACTGGCGTGGGGTGCCATTGTCTTCTCCCACTAGTATGATGAAATTTTGTGCCATTCTCTCTGGGGTCCCCAGCCATTGATGACATCTGCTCCTGACATCTAACCATCAACATTGTCGTGCTCGGTGATCCCAGGGTCACCCATAGTGGATGATCCTCTTTCTGATGCACCATCAGAAGGTGAGTAGCAGCCTGACCCTGTATCACAGTGCCAGCTTCATTCACCTGACTTCATTTTACACACAGGTATTTCATCATCTCCCATCACCACAAAAAGAAGGGTAGGTGCAGTCCAGTAAGTGAGAGGGACCAGATTCACACAGCTTCCATTACAGTATATTGTTATGCTGTTCCCTTTATTATTAGTTATTGTTAGCCTCATACTGTGGCTAATTTACAAATTAAACTTTATTATAAGTATGTGTGTGTAGGAAAAAACAGAGTATGTATGGAATTTAGTACCATCTATAGTTTCAGGCATCTCCTGGGGGTCTTGGAACGTACCCCTCACAGGTAGAGGGGGACTACTGTATTGATCTGTTTGTTCTAGGTTTGTTTTGCTCTTAAAATGCTGTTAGTTTTTGGAAACAGGCTTAATCCTCTAATGTGGAAAAACTGACCTAAGCTGCTTAAAATTTATGTTCAGAAAATGGATGTTTCATTGCTGTCAAGTACAAAATTTCATTTTTACAAGTACATGCTGCCTTAGACACACAGTTGAGGTGTACGTCATAAGCCATTCGATGTCAAATGATACCAAAAGTGACCTAGTAAGCAATCAGTGGTTATACTACAGAAATAATCAAAGGTTTAGTCAATAACTCATGAAGTTTGATGCACTAGTATTGATAAGCTAATTAAACAGATCTGCCTGTGTTCTTCCAGCCTACTGGGGCTCTGCTGTGATTAGCTTTACAGCAAGGAGTATTGTAACATTGAATGAAAGTAACTGATCAGAGAATGGAGTAGTCACGAAGCTTTAAGTACTCCCATTTCTGGTCACAGAATGGTTTCAGGGAAAGTAGGCTTTCTCTGCACACCTGCAGCCAGTCGGTGCATAGGCCTCTTGTGGTCAATATTGATTGATTCTTAGAACAGAACTTGAACAAATTTAGTGTTTTGCAACCTTCTGTGATTTAATATTGTTATGCTTTTTGCTATAACAGTCATAAAAATCCTTGTCCAATGGTGAGTAATTATAGCAATGCCTGCTAGCTCAGTTGTGGTTTGAACGTATCAGTGTTGACAGTATATATACTAGATATATTTTGGAGTTTATAATTCAGCTTTAAGAGCTGGCTTACAGTTAGGTAAATAAAAGATGTTGCTGAGAAATAAATCCCAAGAAGATGAGGAGGTGGGTGTGGACCCAACCCATTCTTGTTTCCACACTTTGCTGAGAACTGTAGACTGAGATCTGAATATAATTGGTGAAGAGAAAGAGTATTTTAAATGATTAATTTTCTTTAAAAAACCCACAAGTTAAAGACTTTGGAGGCAATCTTCTTAATACCTGTTGTTTTCTAACAGTGTGTTGATGTCCTTTTAAACATCTGTTTCATGAATTATAACTATTGATGGTAAGTTAGATATAGCAATCTAATAGGAAATGTCCCCCCCCGCCCTCTCTCTCACTGGGCTGTGATGTTTCATTCAGCTGATTATTATTGGGCTCTTACTGGGTGCCAGGCTATGGTGCCTGTACTAAATAACCTCACATTCATTCCAAGATTTGAAAAATATCTTATTTAAAATCTTGTGTTGATTTGATATGTTTAAATTGGTACAGATCAGTCAACCAGCAAATGTTGGCTCCTTTTTGGTGCTGTTGTAATCTTAGGAATTTTAAAATCTGGTTGGGGAGAAAATAATAAGTGCTTCTTAAACTGAGATTTAAGAATTTAAAGATTTTATATATCCATTTAAATATAATCGAAAGCATTGGGTATATTTGGATCATTTGGTTACCATCTTGGATACTCAGATCAGATCAGATCAGTTGCTCAGTCGTGTACGACTCTTTTCGACCCCATGAATCGCAGTACGCCAGGCCTCCCTGTCCATCATCAACTCCCGGAGTTCACTCAGACTCACGTCCATCGAGTCAGTGATGCCATCCAGCCATCTCATCCTCTGTCGTCCCCTTCTCCTCCTGCCCCCAATCCCTCCCAGCATCAGAGTCTTTTCCAATGAGTCAACTCTTCGCATGAGGTGGCCAAAGTACTGGAGTTTCAGCTTGAGCATCATTCCTTCCAAAGAAATCCCAGGGCTGATCTCCTTCAGAATGGACTGGTTGGATCTCCTTGCAGTCCAAGGGACTCTCAAGAGTCTTCTCCAACACCACAGTTCAGAAGCATCAATTTTTCGGCGCTCAGCCTTCTTCACAGTCCAACTCTCACATCCATACATGACCACAGGAAAAACCACAGCCTTGACTAGACGAACCTTTGTTGGCAAAGTAACGTCTCTGCTTTTGAACATGCTATTTAGGTTGGTCATAACTTTCCTTCCAGGGAGTAAGCGTCTTTTAATTTCATGGCTGCAGTCACCATCTGCAGTGATTTGGGAGCCCCCCAAAATAAAGTCTGACACTGTTTCCACTGTTTCCCCATCTATTTCCCATGAAGTGGTGGGACCAGATGCCATGATCTTTGTTTTCTGAATGTTGAGCTTTAAACCAACTTTTTCACTCTCCTCTTTCACTTTCATCAAGAGGCTTTTTAGTTCCTCTTCACTTTCTGCCATAAGGGTGGTGTAATCTGCATATCTGAGGTTATTGATATTTCTCCTGGCAGTCTTGATTCCAGCTTGTGTTTCTTCCAGTCCAGCGTTTCTCATGATGTACTCTGCATATAAGTTGAATAAACAGGATGACAATATACAGCCTTGACGAACTCCTTTTCCTATTTGGAACCAGTCTGTTGTTCCATGTCCAGTTCTAACTGTTGCTTCCTGACCTGCATATAGGTTTCTCAAGAGGCAGATCAGGTGGGCTGGTATTCCCATCTCTTGAAGAATTTTCCACAGTTTATTGTGATCCACACAGTCAAAGGCTTTGGTATAGCCAATAAAGCAGAAATAGATGTTTTTCTGGAACTCTTTTGCTTTTTCCATGATCCAGCAGATGTTGGCAATTTGATTTCCGGTTCCTCTGCCTTTTCTAAAACCAGCTTGAACATCAGGAAGTTCACGGTTCACCTATTGCTGAAGCCTGGCTTGGAGAATTTTGAGCATTGCTTTACTAGTGTGTGAGATGAGTGCAATTGTGCGGTAGTTTGAGCATTCTTTGGCATTGCCATTCTTTGGGATTGGAATGAAAACTGACCTTTTCCAGTCCTGTGGCCACTGCTGAGTTTTCCAAATTTGCTGGCATATTGAGTGCAACACTTTCACAGCATCATCTTTCAGGATTTGGAATAGCTCAACTGGAATTCCATCACCTCCACTAGCTTTGTTCGTAGTGATGCTTTCTAAGGCCCACTTGACTTCACATTCTAGGATGTCTGGCTCTAGGTCAGTGATCACACCGTTGTGATTATCTGGGTCGTGAAGATCTTTTTTGTACAGTTCTGTGTATTCTTGCCATCTCTTCTTAATATCTTCTGCTTCTGTTAGGTCCATACCATTTCTGTCCTTTATCGAGCTCATCTTTGCATGAAATGTTCCTTTGGTATCTCTGATTTTCTTGAAGAGATCCCTAGTCTTTCCCATTCTGTTGTTTTCCTCTATTTCTTTGCATTGATCGCTGAAGAAGGCTTTCTTATCTCTTCTTGCCATTCTTTGGAACTCTGCATTCAGATGTTTATATCTTGCCTTTTCTCCTTTGCTTTACAGTCAGCAAAAACAAGACCAGGAGCTTACTGTGGCTCAGACCATGAACTCCTTATTGCCAAATTCAGACTTAAATTGAAGAAAATAGGGAAAACCACTAGACCATTCAGGTATGACCTAAATCAAATCCCTTATGATTATACAGTGGAAGTGAGAAATAGATTTAAGGGCCTAGATCTGATAGATAGAGTGCCTGATGAACTATGGAATGAGGTTCGTGACATTGTACAGGAGACAGGGATCAAGACCATTCCCATGGAAAAGAAATGCAAAAAAGCAAAATGGCTGTCTGGGGGGGTCTTGGATACTAGTATCATTTAATTTTGGAACCCATTTTTTGTATTCTTATGTGAAATCACTTGATTCAATGATCATTTGAAGGTTTCATGGACTTGAAGGGGCTTGAGTGGGTTGGTATCATCTGTGGATGAGTGGGCATTTGGGTGAGATCTGCTTTTGATTGATTGACATGCCAAGGTGTGTTTTTGTTTTTGTTTTTTTTGGAGTGAATTTGTTCCTGTTTGGCTAATGTTCAACAGCAAGGGGCTGTCACAGTTCGGTTGACATGCAAAAACTTATTTAGCTGAGTTTTTGTCTGTTGAACTCATTTAAAATAGTTCTGGTGGGTACATGTTGCCAACGCTATAGAAAAGCCATCTTAGAGGAGTGTGGGAACTTAAAAATACGTTGTTTCAGATTGTTTATAATGAAAACTTCAAATACTTTTAAAATCAGAAAAAGTACTATTATTTTGGTGTTGGAGGGTTGTCTGGAAAGATGAGATTCACCCCTGAAGTGAAAATGTCTCTATTGGTTTATGAGTATAAACTTAATATTTGTTGTAAAAAAATTAAATAATATAGAAAGATGTAAAGAGTGAAGGTCACTGGTTAATACCATTACCCAAAGACAGTCACTGCTAACGCTTTACTGTGTAATGTTTTTAACTTTTATGCTTAACCGCTTTGAATCTTGGTTCTTCGTTTAATAGATTTCCATGTTGCTCAAGTTACTTAGCCTCTCTGTGCTTCAGTTTCTTCACCTGTAAAATAGAAATGATAATGTCTATTCATTGAGTTGGGAATATAAAATTAATTAATCTAAATAAAACATTTAGAACTGTGCCTGACACATAGTTAAGTATATAACTATTTGCTATCATTACCATATTATGTCTGGTTTAAGACGTGTGTTTTCTATTTTAAAGTTTATACAGCTGGGACTTATCTTTACAATTGAGGATGACTTAAAATTGTCGGAGGTTTTGTACCTTTCTTGTGGTCCATGAAATTATGGTACATCTTACAAATTGATGGTGTACCCTAAGACTGATAAAATACAGCATATGTGTGTGTATTTTCTATTAATACAGTAGTGAGATCATAAAATACATACTGTTTTGCATCCTTAAAAATTTTTACAAGGATATATTTTCAATGTCCAATATAGATTCACTTAATTATATATAATGGCCACATAATACAATGTTATGTGGATATACCGTAATTTTTTTTACTGTTCCCCTACTAGTGGAAATTTTATTGTTTAATGTTTGCTTTTATGGAAGATTCTGATTAGTAGAACTTGAGAGAAAAAAGGATGATAAACTAAGTGGAGATTGAGACAAAATCAAGTTATATTTGAGGACTGTTTCTGATTGACTGGAAAGGGAAGATTATGGGCTGTATTGAGTAGGTTTTACATACAGTATGGGCTGTATTATATATTAGGTTTCGTTTTTAAGATTCTGTGGGTCTATTCAACACTGAAGAGTAACTGGACATATGTTTTTTGTTAATTTCACCTATAACCCTGTCAAGATAGTACAGACAAATTGATATTACTCTGAAATGATGTGTTTAGCATTTTTATTAGTAATAATGAAGATATAGAAAGTATGTTCATCAAGTTTTCACTCTTGTTCCTGAAATTGTGAAGAATAGTAAAGTAGGTTGGATTATAGATTAAGAGCTAAAATTATCTGAGGAGGGTGCCATGATGGATTGAATTTAAGTTGTTGAAAATTTCTATAGGTATGTGTAAGATACTGTCCTCCTTTTAAAAGATCTCACTAGGCCAATTATTCAAGTGTCGATTGAGTCAGTCAGTAGTACATTTGGAAAAAGTATATGGTTTTAATCAAGAATTAGTTGTCTCAGTAGAAGCACCTCATCTGGAACAAAATCTTAACTAGTTTGTCTTGCTTAGACTTCATTTGTAGCTTGGAGTGCCACACTGAAAAGAACATAGGCAAATTGGGGTGAATTCAGAAGGGAGCAAACAGGATGGTGAAGGAACCCAGAACTGTGCTGTCTGTGTCAAGAGTAGCTGAAACATCAGGGCGAGAAGGCCACGGCCGTGCTGTGCCTAGTTGCTCAGTCGTGTCCTACTCTGCGAACCCATGGACGATATAGCCCGCCAAGCTTCTCTGTCCATGGGATTCTCCAGGCAAGAATGCTAGAGTGGGTTGCCATTACCTCCTCCAGGGGATTTTCCCAACCCAGGAATCCAACTCAGGTCTCCCCCGTTGCAGGTGGATTCTTTACCATCTGAGCCACCAGGGAAGCCCTGACAGTTGTCCCTAAAGAAATCCAGATTGGTTCCTATGATGTAAAATATGGCCCAGTTTAGCATTGTTTTCCTTTTCAGCATCGATTCCAGCTGTTTCTAGCTACTTCCCCTTCTTTCCCATGCTCTTTGAACATTGCATAAACCTTTAGATATGTACTGTGGAAATATATCAGAAAATTAATCAGGCAGTGGTATCTGAAGATATTTGAAAAGGGAGATACAAGCTGAAAGCAGTGTCATAAGGAAGCAGTTGATGAATTTCAACTCAGATTTCAATTTTTGGTTAATTTTTCTGCTCATCATAATTTTGTTATAAATGTAGTGATTTAATTGCCTTTGAAAACAGTTTTCATAACACACTTCCATCCGTCTGGAATTTTTATTACATTAAATTAATGCTGTTGTCACACATTCTTCTGGAGCTGAAAATATCATGTAATGTCTTTTGGAATCTGAATTTTATCATAGAATCAGAATTGTGTTTCAGCACCTTTTGACAGATGAGCAAATGTAAGTTCCCATACCATATGTTGGTTAGTGGACAGAACCCAAGTTCCTTATACTATTTGTATCCCTCATTTTGAAAATACTTTTGCAGTTTAGTTAATGTTTTAATACTCTTGTATAAGTTTTGCTCAGGAACTTTTTTTCCCCTTCAAGAGGAAGGACACTTTGATAGGATGTTGCTGTTACAGATTAGATTAGTAAAATCCTTACTTCACAAACTTTTTCTGTTTCTATTAATTATCTTGTATTATCTTTATTTTACAATGTAGCCTATGAGCAGGTTCTGTTACTTAGTTTAGGAAAGTTGAGAATGGATTTTTGTATAGACAGTATTGAATGTTTAGTTTTCACTCTGGCTAGGATTAAATGGTTTTTTCTTTTTCACAGATCAAGAAGTTAGTGTATGTTTACCTGGTCCGTTACGCTGAAGAGCAGCAGGATCTGGCCCTCTTGTCCATAAGCACTTTTCAGCGAGCTCTGAAGGTAAATGGTAGAGTGAGCAGGCAGATAGCTGCAGCATTTCTGCACAGTTGAAGGTGTGTCATTTAAAGAAGTGGAGCAATAATCCACTCAATAGTGCAGTCATGTTTTGAAAGAGTTAAAAGGCCTCTCACTGTGCCTATTCAATACCCTAGGAAAATAATTTATATAATCAACTGGGCTTTGCCTTGTATGTTCCTTTATGTTCAATGTAATCATTATTGTGCATCAGAGAACTCTTCATCATTACACTAACTTGTAGAAAGTATACAAAGAGGGGGCGTGACTTTTTTTTTCAGATAAAACTAACGACCTGCAGCATTTTATTATTATGAACTCTAAAAACCTGCATGTTTGGTAATATATGATCAAGTAGAACTAAAAACATTACTTTGCTTGTTAAAACATTATTCAGAGAAAGAAACGTTTTATTTCTCTTTTTCCTTAGCCACTTTCATATACTGGTTATTTATTTTCAATTAAGTAGCTTTTTTTCTTTTTTGCTATTGTTGTGTTATATCCTATAAGCACCTGTTAACTCTGTCATAATGATGTGTTTGAAATATTGCAAACTTGAAATTTTGATGAATATTTTTGTACTATTTTTAGGACCCAAATCAACTAATTCGTGCAAGTGCTTTGAGAGTTCTGTCAAGTATTAGAGTGCCAATTATTGTACCTATTATGATGCTTGCCATTAAGGAAGCTTCTGCTGACTTATCACCATACGTTAGGAAGAATGCAGCCCATGCAATACAAAAACTGTACAGGTTGGTACTTTATAAATAATACCAAACATCCCTAATGTTGCATGGAATGTTAAAGCCCACGGAGGCATATTTTTTTCGCTCATATAATAGTCTGACCTTAAACTGAGTAAGTAAACTCAGTGACCATGTTTCTTTCTCCTTGCCCACAAATATTCTTTATACATCTTCTATTTTATTTTGGTTATTTTGGGAGCCTTTGCAGGGTTTCTACTTGTAACCCTGTTAGGGACAGTGATATTTTATGGATTTTATAACTTAAAAATAATCAGATATTGAATTATCATTTATACAGTTTTTCTCATTATACATACGTTTATGTTATTAGAAAATTAAGATTTTTTTCCTCTTATTTATTGTAGGGTAGAGTCTAAAGCTTGTTATCTTCTCAGCTCACTTTGTTACCCTTTCATCCATCTTTGGTCCTGCTATTCCCTTCCTTGCTTGCTTTTCCAGAGCCGTTTTATTAAATACTGTTTAAATACTGATTTTTAAATATAGCACCATACTATATTTATGTGATATATATATTGTATATGGTATAATTATATTATAGACATATATACATATATATATGGTACCTTAATCTCTGTAGAATATATAATGCTTATATAAAAGAATTATTATCTTTCATAATTTGGTATTATTTTCAGTTACCATTTATTTCACGAGCTTTTATCAAGATCATTTTGTGTTTTTGGTGTGGTGCTATATGCATAAGATGTATGAAAATGTTAGAGGATGTACTATCACATTTTGAGGGGAAATAATCAAACATATGCCAAATAATTAAAGCAATCTATAATTAAAGTAAGGTATTGCTAAATAATGAATTATGGATATATAAAGGCACAATGACAGTGCCTTTGATAGGGTAGAGCTCAGAGATTGTCATATAGGGTTTCTTAAAGTAAAATAGAAATGGGATTAGTTAGGAAAGATTAGAGAAGGGAGAGTGGAATTTGAAACAATTAAAAATTTTGAGTGTTTAGATAATTATGTACTTAGTCATTTCAGTAGTGAGACTCTTTGTGACCCTATGGACTGTAGCCCACCAGGCTCCTCTGTCCATAGGATTCTCCAGGCTAGAATACTGGAGTGGGTTGCCATGCCCTCCTCCAGGGTAATTATAAATCAGATAATTATAATGGTCAATAATAAACTTATATAATGTTTATGAAAAGTGAAACTCATTTTCTTAGGTTAATTGTCAAAGTCAACTCATGCTTCGTAGTCTTTATCCTTTCTATTTATTAACTTACAAAATAAGATCAAAGCTCACTGCTGCTGCTGCTGCTGCTAAGTCATTTCAGTCGTGTCTGACTCTGTGCGACCCCATAGATGGCAGCCCACCAGGCCCTGCCGTCCCTGGGATTCTCCAGGCAAGAACACTGGAGTGGGTTGCCATTTCCTTCTCCATTCAAAGCTCACTATGACAGTTTAAAGCCAATCACTGGGCTCCATGTTACCTCTCTCTGTCTTGAATTTACAGTCTAGTAGCTCAGTACTGCCTATTAGTCCTCTCCATAAAATGCTTCTTATCTCATTACCATCTCTTTTTCCTTTTTAGTCTCTACCTAGAATATTTCCTACTTTTTCCAGCTCTAAAGCTGTTTTAAGATTCATCTGAGATGTCGCATCCCAAAAGAAGCCCTCCACAACCTTCCTACCTTCATCAGTGTTCCCTATCCCCATAGTCCCTTATCTATAGCACCATTATGTCTTAAGATTATATCTGGGACTGTCTGTACTAGATTGTCTTACTTCTCTTTGTAGGCTCATTGTTTAGTTTCAAAGTGAATGAACAATTGAATTCTGTGCTAGGAAGAAATTTTTTGGGTATATAAAGCTGGTATTATGATGCATCTGTCATTTCTATACATATGTGAGCCTTTGTTTATACTTTTTGGTTTTAGATGTCAGGTTTTATTATGCATGTCTCCATTAGTAAACTAGAATGATAGAGAATTTTTATTTGGAAATTTCTATGTGTTTCTTTTTGACGGTTAGGTATCCATGGTCAAAAATGATTCCTATTTTGTTATTTCCCCCTAGTTAAAAAAAGATTTTGTGGTTTAACTAACTGTAATTACTTTCTTGAGGTTTTCAAGTTCATTTTAAGAAGTAGTTTTGTTCTTTAACTATTTTCTTAATGGTTTTGATATCTGGGTTTAATTAATATGAGCAACTTTAGATAGAATAGGAAAAGTCAACTCATTCCACTTTAAATTTGTTTTCTGTTTATTTCTATCTAAAGTCTCTTTCTCCCCCCAACTTTAAAAATTTTTCGTATTCTTGAAATGATTAGCCTTACTTAAAGTTAGAAATAAAGAAAAAAAATTAATGTAAGTTTTTTCTTTTTATATTTTAGCCTTGATCCAGAGCAGAAAGAAATGTTAATTGAAATAATTGAAAAACTTCTGAAGGATAAAAGCACAGTAAGTAATATCTTTTCATGTCCAATAAAATTGTGCTTTATTTATATAATATTATTTTACTATCATATATATGACATAATAATTCTTATAGAATAAAAAGACGCTCCTTGGAAGGAAAGCTATGGCAAACCTAGATAATGTATTAAAAAGTAGAAAAATCACTTTGCCAACAAAAGTTTGTATTGTCAAAGCTATGTTTTTTTTCCAGTAGTTCTTATAGATGTGAGACTTGGACCATAAAAAAGGCTGAGTGCCAGAGAATTGATGCTTTGAAACTGTGGGGCTGGAGAACTCTTGAGAGTCCTCTGGACTGCATGGAGATCAAACCAATCAATCCTAAAGAAAATAAACCTTGAATATTCATTGAAAGGACTAATGCTAAAGCTGAAGCTCTAATACTTTGACTACCTGATGCGAAGAGCCAACTCATTGGAAAACACCCTGATGCTGGGAAAGATTGAGAGCTAAAAGAGAAGAGGGTAGCAGAGGATGAGATGGTTAGATAGCATCACTGACTCAATGGATATGAATTTGAGCAATCTCTGGGAGATAGTGGAGGACAGGGAAGCCTGGTATGCTGTAGTCCATGTAGTGCAAAGAGGCAGACATGACTTAGTGACAGAACAACAACAAATAGATTTTGAAATTATATAAATATTAATGGAGCTCATTAAAATCTTGAAAAATAAAAATGTCCAGGTAAAGAGAAAAGTTCCATTTGAAATTTTAGTTTGTTACATATTTCTTCATGAGAGTCTGAAGAAGAGCAAGTTGGGGAAAGACAATTCTTTCTTTAACCTGTGGCTAAATTGTCGACTGCTTTTAAGGCCAACTTTTTTTTATTTTAAACAGTGATTTACTAAGATTTTTAAAGGCTGAATCAGTTGAAAACAAATAATTGTTTTATAATGTATTCAGTATTAAAGAGATAATGAAAAATAGAGGAGTGTGTTTTAGTATTATAAATGTGTTATTTTTTTTCTTAGATACTAAAATGTTTTCATATGTATAACACTGTTTTATTGGCTGGTTAGTACTGAGCAAATTCCCCATCTTTTGGAAATGTACGTGTCTCTTCCTCCTTCCTATCCCACTCTTATTCTTTATGTATAGTGACATAATAATGAGATCTAGAAATAATGGCAATGCATGGGATCTATGAGCAGACCTCTGGAGGAGCTGGTGTAATGGTATCTTTTGGTGGAGTCCTCTGCACCCACAGGTATGGCTCAAAACTATTCAAAAAAAGGATTCCAGCTCATTTTAGGAAGATATCACCCAGTTGCATGCATATCTGTTTATAGAAGCCAATATAGCAGCCACTAGCCTCGTATTGTGCTCAGTCGCTCAGTCGTGCCCGACTCTTTGCGACCCCATGGACTGGAGCCTGCCAGGCTGCTCTGATCATGGAATTCTCCAGGCAAAAATACTGGAGTGGGTTGCCATGACCTTCTCCAGGGGATCTTCCCGACCCAGCAATCGAACCCAAGTCTCCTGTATTGCAGGCAGATTCTTTACCATCTGAGCCACCAGCGAAGCCAGACTATGGCTGTTAATATATGGCTTAGTATACGGTCTGTCCTGGAGAATGCTCAGTGTGTATTTGAGAGGAATGTATATTCTGCTGGCCTTTGGGTGGTGTGTTCTATAGATGTCTTTTGGGTCTCATTGGTTTATAGTGTTGTTCAAGTCTTCTGTTCTTTATTGATCTTCCTTCTTGTGGCTCATTAAAAGTGGAGTATTGAAGTCTACTGTTAACTATAGAGCTGTCAGTTCTGTCCCTGCTTGCTTTGTGTATTTAGGAACTCTGATATTTGGTGCATTAGTTCAGTTCAGTCGCTCAGTTGTGTCCGACTCTTGGCGACCTCATGAACCGCAGCATGCCAGGTCTCGCTGTCCACCACCAACTTCTGGAGTCTACCCAAACCCATGTCCATCGAGTTGGTGATGCCATCTAGCCATCTCATCCTCTGTTGTCCCCTTCTTCTGTCCCTAATCCCTCCCAGCATCAGAGTCTTTTCCAATGAGTCAACTCTTTGCATGAGGTGGCCAAAGTATTGGAATTTCAGCTTCAACATCAGTCCTTCCATTGAACACTCAGGACTGATCTCCTTTAGGATGGACTGGGTGGATCTCCTTGCAGTCCAAGGGACTCTCAAGAGTCTTCTCTAACACCACAGTTCAAAAGCATCAATTCTTCGGTGCTCAGCTTTCTTCACAGTCCAACTCTTACATCCATACATGACCACAGGAAAAACCATAGCCTTGACTAGATGGACCTTTGTTGGCAAAGTAATGTCTCTGCTTTTCAATATGCTACCTAGGTTGGTCATAACTTTGCTTCCAAGGAGTAAGCGTCTTTTAATTTCATGTCTGCAACCACCATCTGCAGTGATTTTGGAGCCCAGAAAAATAAAGTCTGACACTGTTTCCCCATCTATTTCCCATGAAGTGATGGGACCAGATGCCATGATCTTTGTTTTCTGAATGTTGAGCTTTAAGCCAACTTTTTCACTCTCCTCTTTCACTTTCATCAAGAGGCTTTTTAGTTCCTCTTCACGTTCTGCCATAAGGGTGGTGTCATCTGCATATCTGAGGTTATTGATACTTCTCCCGGCAATCTTGATTCCAGCTTGTGCTTCTTCCAGCCCAGCTTTTCTCATGATGTACTTGGCATATAAGTTAAATAAGCAGAATGTACTTATAATTGTTTTTACCTTCCTTTTGTCTTTATAAAATGTCTCAATCTCTCATAACAGTTTTTAAATTCGACTTTGTCCTGTTTAAGTACAACTTTCTTACAATTGCTGTTTACATGATATACTTTTTCCTTCTTTTTACTCTCAACCTGTTGGTATTTTTTAATCTAATGTGTGTCTCCTGAGGTCTGTATAAAGTTGGATCTTGATATTTACTCTGGTCTGACTACATATGCTTTTTGTTTAGATGGTTTAATCCATTGACATTACTTCTTACTATAATATAGTTGATTTATAGCTACCATTATGTTTTTCTATGTCTCATGTCTTTTTTTGTTTGTTATTCCCCCTTCACTACTTTTTTTTAATATCCAGTGTATATATTGTGTATGATAACTCTTTAGTGATATTTTTCACTATGTATTTTTGAAACTACTGTATTTACCTGAGACTATACTTGGAGACTCGGAGAAGGCGATGGCACCCCACTCCAGTACTCTTGCCTGGTAAATCCCATGGACGGAGGAGCCTGGTGGGCTGCAGTCCATGGGGTCGCTAAGAGTTGGAGACGACTGAGCGACTTCACTTTCACTTTTCACTTCCATGCATTGGAGAGGGAAATGGCAACCCACTCCAGTGTTCTTGCCTGGAGAATCCCAGGGACGGGGGAGCCTGGTGGGCTGCCATCTATGGGGTCGCACAGAGTCAGACACGACTGAAGTGACTTAGCAGCAGTAGCAGCATACTTGGAGACTAGACAGCAAATTTTTTAGTCAATAATGTAGCAGGAATCTTTATTTCTTCTGTAGTGGTTGGCATAATGAAGACAGAGAAAAGAAATTTGATTCCTTTTTGTCTTTTGTATGGCATACTTATTATATGCTTCTAGACCCAAATACAAAATCAATGTTATTGATATTGTGGATAACTTGATTTTAGTAATAATAAAAAAAAAAATTCAGTTTCTTCTGTCTTGAAGACATTTGCCAAGTACTGTGAAGAATACTAAGATCTGTAAGAAACAGATCCTTTATTTTAAGGTAGTTTGCCATGATTTCTGCTACATAATAAGCTAAAGAAATTAGTTTCTTGGCCTAGAAATGAAATCTCCATATATAATATGTGCATGTCTTTTCAAACAAGATGTAACATGTCATGGGTAACAACTGTCTCCTTTGGAATTAAACAGAATTGTATTTGAGCCTAAAGTTTTACCACATATTAGCTATGTATTAGGGGCTTCCCTGGTGGCTCAGAGGTAATGAATCCAGCTGCAATGCAGGAAAGGCGGGTTCGATCCCTGGGTCGGGAAGTTCCTCTAGAGCAGCGGGAAACACCCCCTTCTCTCCTAGAGAAGGGAGTGACAGTGCACTGCAGTGCTGCCTGGGAAGCCCGTGGTGGAGGAGCCTGGTGGCCGCAGCCCATGGGGTCCCAGAGAGTCAGACTCGACCTACGCGACTGCACAGTAGCTATGTTAAGCCTTCATAAGTTTCAGCTTCCAAATTTTTAGGCCTTATAATTTCCAATCTATAAAGTTTTTGTTTGTGTTGAGAAAGTTATTGTATATAAAATCCTTAGCACAGTGCCTGACACCGTGAAAGGAGATTAATAAGAAACAAACGACTCAAAAAGGGATATAAAGAATACACATTCTTTGTAAATTTAGAATGTCTGGGTTCTGACCCTGTATTTTGTATTTATTTCCAAAATACGATAGAAAAAATATTGTACTCGTTAATAGTAGATATTTAATATTTGTTGAATAATTGTGAGCATTAATTTGCTATATTCTTGGTGCAGGTAATTAGGTATTTACTGTTATTTTCAATGTTTTACTTCCCAAATGGTGTGTGTCATGCTCTGGTCATAGGTAGATAGGTCCTTTGGGAGCGTTGACTGTCTTGTCATTTGTGAGGTACTACCTGCCCTAAAGTATATATAGGATATGTTTATTTTTTTTTAATTAGGAAAGAACCTACATCTGTTTTCTGCCCATATGAAGCGGGAGTAGTTCATACTGAATTCTGTAATTTCAGAGCAGAAGTACACGGTTCTCCAGTGTTCTGCCTTTTCATGTCAATGTTTGTAACTTCCTTTTCCAGCATTTAGAAATGTGACTTACATTATCCACCACACTCACTCACTCAGCCCTGGAATGCAGATAAAGTATTGTTTCAGAATGGCCAGCATGTACTCTGTGAAGAGTGGTGAGACGGGGACTACTAATTGAGTTAAATGTTGGTTTAAGAATTAGGTTTATCATTAGGCTTACTTCTTGAATGCTGTTGTAAATCGAAATTGCATTAACATTGTATGGTTGAACTTGTTACATTGGTATAGAAGAAAGCTAGCTATTGATTTTCTGTATTGTGATTTTATATTTTGCTTCTTTACTGAATTCTTTTATTGTTGGATTTAGTTTTTTATCTTTCAACCTCCATTGTTTCATTCCAGAAAATAAATCATATCATTTGCAAATAGAGATAATTTACTTTCTCTTTTCTGATACTTATGACTCTAATTTTTCTTGTCATAGTTAATTATAACTTTAGTACCGTGTTCAGTAGTGGTGGAGATGGTGAGCATCCTTACCTTGTTTCAGTTTAAACAAAATGCCTGTCATGTGTGTGTATTGAGCAAGATGCTGACCCTGAGGATTTTTTTCTCTTTATCTTTTAGTTTTGTCCGGTGTGTCAAGGTCAGTTTTTTTCCTGGTGCCCAGTGAGGCTTTTTACAATATAGATTTAGAATTTATGTTATTTCTGGCAAAGTGGTGTTGTTGTTGTTAGGTTTTAAATATTACTGCTGTTCAGCTCTTAGCTTTTCTTCTTCAGAGATTTCAGTTTTCTCTAAGTTGGATCTTCTTTGCTGCCTTTACTTCTTTATCTCGCCTTCTTTCTCTTGGTTCTTTTTGTACTTTTCTTAAATGCCCCTTCCTAAATTTTTATTCAACTATTTTCTGCCGGGGGCATTTTGCAGTTTAATTAAGGTGTCTGGTTATTTCTTTTCTGGTTTCGATCAACTTCTGTTTCTTCCTGTTGTCTTTTGTTCCTTTCTGTTTTGTGATTTTCAGTTTCAGTTCATTTATGTGATCTTGAAATGCTTCTTTGAGGCAAGTTAATTCATTTTGAAGTGTTATGTGACAGTTGTTTGTTTGATTCATCATGGATTTTTTTTGTGGATAATTTTCATCAGTTGTTTTGATTTTCATCTTCTGCTCTGATCTACCAGGAATCTTTTTTTTTAGTATTTTCAAACACATAGGCTCCTCTCTTTCTCTCTGCTCTTGCTTTCAGTTCTCTCTTATGCCCACTTCTAACTCGTGTCTGCTTTTATTCTGGGCAGTTGTTTCAGACTATCATAGATCTTTGTAAGGTTTGTGATACATAAATGACAGATAAATCTTTGATTTTAGAAGTTATTTTCTACTTACATGTAATTAAAGTTTGGTAATTCCGAAGTATTTTAGTGTTGCTTAGGGCTTTGATTTTAATCTTTTTGCTTTCTCTGACTTTGCGTTGAGAAATTCACGTTTCCCCAGGTAGCATTAACATTCTACCCAGTATTTAAGTTGTCTACCCAGTATTTAAGTGTTTATGTTTTGTGAATGTTTTCTGATTATTTTTTCCTTTGTATGCTTATAGTTTGATGTAAAAAGATTGAAAACATTATGATATCTATATAGATATTTATTGATCTTATTTTATTATTACTTTTTCTTGCCAGATATAATATATTGAAGTGATATAGCTATATTTCTTCCCCACTAATTAATAGTGTTAGCATTAATATTTAAAATAAAAAACCTAAATCATTTTTGTTTAAAATTTCCTCATTAAATGATCCAAATTTAATTTATTTCCACATTTTAAAAGGAGTTTATTTGCTGTCAGCAGGAGCTTTTTGGGATCATGATGATAATGATGATGACATTGCTGTTGCTGCTGATAAATAAATTTTGAAAAGTGTTAATATGTTTAAGAACTGTATTTAATCTCTGTTGATTTTGAGACCTACCTTCTGTTGCTTCTTTTAGTCTAAAGGAAGATTTTATTGAAATTGAGATTTCAAAATTAGTTGTGTCATTCTAATTTTAAGAAAAGGTAGAAATAAAAGGCCTATTAAAATAGAAGTGTTTTTCCCTTTTACTAGAGAAATATGTAATTTGTCATATGAAAAGTCCTTTCCCCAAAATAAGTCACTTTGGGTTTAGGAATACAGTTATGGTAATATAACTAGAAAAACATCTTAGAATTACTTAGATAGCTATTGTCTGAAGGTATCTATTGGGCTTCCCCGGTGGCTCAGATGGTAAAGTGTCTGCCTGTAACACGGAAGACCCAGGTTCAATCCCTGGGTCAGGAAGATCCCCTGGAGAAGGAAATGGCAACCCACTCCAGTACTCTTGCCTGGAAAATCCTATGGACGGAGGAGCCCGGTAGGCTAAGTCCATGGGGTCTGTATCTGTAAATTTTAAAAGATATAATAAGAGCTTACCATGTCAGTGCAATTAAGGGAACATTTTTATTTATGCTGATCATACAGTCAACTGTTATATTTTTTAATATAATTTCTTTATTGTATTTTCCTAGATTTACCATTTTCATCATATTTTCTCTATTCAACGTTTCCTAAACACTTCATTTCTTTACTGAAAACCTTTCGGATGTGTAAATTCCTTTTTAAAATTTATAACACTTTCTCGTTTTTGTTTAAAATGTAGAAATTTATATTTATTGAGCAATTTAAGCTTTGTGGTGAACCTTCTTTCTTTTATTTAGAACACCTCAAAAGCAAAGTGGTATTTATTTCCTTTGCCTTTCAGGTTAATTTTAAAGAAATCCTTTTGTAGCGTTTAACTTTCTAATAGAAAATGGCTTCTTAGGAAAACAAATTAGATCAGTGCCTACTGAAAATTTGAGTTGCTTATTTATATTTTCTTGGTGACAAAGTTTCTTCTCCTTAATTTAGCTACAAAATGATGTTTAATGAATATATCGGTAGTTCATAGCTAAGCTGTGGGGGTAAGACACCATTTTATAAGTTATTGATTTAATGTTGGTAAAAGCTTCACTGTTATGGGCAAAAAACACACCTCTGAGTTTGTGCAGATGTTTTATTGTGATAGATCTATTATCCAGCTATTAGAAGATAAATGACTGATCTTTCCCATTTTCCATGCCTCAAGAAAATTGAAATAAGAAGGGGAATATCATTTGGGCTGTATGATTAGGGCAGGTTGGATGGCCATTAATTTAAGAGAAGAAAATCTTGGCAGCACTGGCCAACTTATACCATATTATCAATCAAACCTTGATGCACTTCTTGTGATGACCCAGCACTCTCAGGTTTTTCCAACGTTAATTAGAATTCATGGCAAAATAGATGCAAGGAAACGTTTTGTACCCTTCATAATTTTATAGAAAATTTATTGTTATTAGAGGAACCATTTGCTTAGTGTGATTTTTTTCATTACCAGCTTGTCAACTAGCATAGATAATCTGGAGAAAATATGAACTCCATAGATGGAGTGTCACTTTTGTTGATGGTTCATGTAGTTTACCTTGGAGCACAGCTAATGGCTGAAGTTCATAGCAACAGCACAGAAAAACGTGGCAACCAAGGGAAGATAAATGAACCATGTTTATTGCTTTAATATAAAAAATACATAAATGGAAAACTACATTTGAATTTGATGAGCTCATTGCTAGTTTCGTTGGAGTGATTTATTTTTCCCCTTATATAAAAAGCTACTATTGACACAGTGAGATGGAAATTAACTGTCTGTTTTTGGGAAACCAATATTTTTGGTTTTCAGATCTCAGTAGATCATTTTATTTTAATTCTGTAAGTTTTTATAGAATATTGAACATTTAATATACCAGAATTATCCAATTCTTCTGGCAGTGTTTAGGCTGGGGTCAACGGTTAAAACCATATGATGAATGAAATATCTAAAATCATTAGAAAAAAGATGATTTTATAATATTTTTCCTACTTTTGTGTTTCCATAAACTTTACCTGAACTTAAACAATTATTTTTTCAATTTTCATGTTGTTTGTTAATTCTGTAGAACTATTTTATACCTGTAGGTCTTGTTTTGATAAATTTAGTACCATGTGGGAACTGATTTTCCATTTAATTGTTTGGTGTCTAAACATAATTGAAAAAAATAATCTCTAGGTTTAGGCAAAATAACTTGATTTTACATAGTATTCCTTAAATTCAAACTGTGTTGAATTCCCATTTCGGTTTCATATATTACTTCATTCTAAGTGATATTACTCATTTTTGTTCTTTAGCACCCTAACCATTTAAAAAAATATAGCTTAATTAATATGATTGACATGTATAAAACATATGTAAATATAAATGTTTTACAAATACCATGTTATTCTATAGTTTGATGTCATAAACTTAGTTGTTTTAAGAGATTTTTAAATGATAATAGTTCTCATCTTTTAGAAATATTATTACTGAAGAGTGATTTGTACAGAAGACATCAAAATGTGGAGTTGAAAACACAAACATAACTTCCTTCCCATATCAATAGCAAATAGAAAATTATACATATAATACGTTTTTATTTAGTTCACACAAATAATCAATTCTTTGCTTTTTCGATTGAGGTGCATACATGCTGGGACCAGCAGGCACCAGTACTTGGGCAGGGCTGGAGTCAATAAATGCAGCTTCACGTTTATACTGATTGGTAATTCATAAAATCCCCACAGGACTGGAAACTTGTTTAGCATAATAGCAAGTCTATATTCTGAGCTGTTTTCTTTCAATTGTATTGTTGGTTGCATATTAATAAACTAAATGTCAGCCAAGTAGAGGGACAAACAATAAAAATATGAATACCACTGTATCTAATGTTTTTCAAAAAGTACCATTTCAGTAAGTTTTATTTCTATTTAATTGCTTATTTTAAGACATTGGGGAAATTTTAGACACTAAAATGAAGATCCCTAGTGTTCAGAAAGAATATGATATTAATTTATTTTTTCAAAACCATATTATATTGTTGGCTAACTCCAGACATATCAATGGTACATATATAGAAGTATTTGTCTATTATATATTCTGCTTAGCTTGTGTCTTTATACTGAAGAAATCTTAATTTCATCACTTTGCAAAAACAATTCCAAAAACAGCATTTGTGTTTAATTAAATGGTCTTGGAGAAAAGCTTCCTTTTATTGGTACTGTCTTATTTCAACTTACATACATCATTATATAAATAATAATAATGTTCTAAAATTGTAGCCAGTATTTCTTGTAAATAAATTATGTTGATAGAAATTAACAGGTTGATTAAAATATGTAAGATTTGAAAGTGTTTTTGTTCTAAAGACATTTATGAGTTCAGCACACATTTTAAGATAGATTCATCATAGATAGCATCACTGACTCAATGGACACGAATTTGAGCAAACTACGGGAGATAGTGAAGGACAGGGAAGCATGGCATGCTGCAGTCCATGGGGTTGCAAAGAGTCAGACATGACTTAGCGACTGAACAACGTGGTGAAATTGTCATTCTCATTTTAAACTGACATGATATGGTCTTTGTTATTGTACTGAGTAATGAATCTTTAGAGTTTTGGTAAGGTTTAAAAATGCACACTGCCCATAATTAATATGTCTAATCCATGTATGAACAGTCCATTGAAATTTAACCTGATGAAATAAGAAAAACAATTTCTAATACTAATACTTCTGATTCTAAGTGTTAGCTTTTCAGATATGTTTCAGCTATCAATATTATTCTTTTGGGCAGTGACTCTTCAAAATTATTTGTTATTCAAACATGGGTATTTTATTAGTCAAATGACTGAAAACTTTAAATACTGATTGCCATAACACTGATTGCATCTCTGTAATGCCCGAGTAGAATCTTTGATGGGAGGAAAACGTTTTTTAATGAGTTGCTATTTCTTTCTTTTCTAGTTGGTGGCTGGCAGTGTTGTCATGGCTTTTGAAGAAGTTTGCCCGGATAGAATAGATCTCATTCACAAGAACTACCGCAAGCTGTGTAATTTACTAGTTGATGTAGAAGAGTGGGGACAGGTCGTGATAATCCACATGCTAACCCGATATGCCCGCACACAGTTTGTCAGTCCTTGGAGAGAGGTAAGTGCTGAATGATCTTGTGCTTACACAGTAAACTAGGAAAACGGATGTGGCTTCTAAAGTGTGTACAGATTTAAGAGCAGGGAAATATAAAAATCTGCATGTTTAAGGAGCACTGATTTTTTTCACATTCTTTTGGAAAGCAGAAAACGAGCATAAATGCATGGATAATTGTTCATTGTTTTGGCTCTGATTGATGCATGTTTAATGGCATAGTGAATAAACTTTTGGTTTGAGGCCTGGCAAGAGGCCTTTGTTGGGAACAGCAGCTCGATAAAGTGTTGGCAGTGACATTGCCAAATGATGGATTTTTTTGGTTGTTAGTTTCATACCTTTCAGACCCAACTATTCCAGGCACTCACTTGTAAAAGTAGATAATGTGATTCTAACATATGTGAATTTATACCAAAGATAATTTCGCACCTTTACAGGTAAATTGTTTGTGAACTCAACTACTTTTTCCCCGGTTTTATATTTCTAGAATGTTTGTTTTACTTTTTTTCACTTAAGCTGGTAGAACTTTAGTAAAATTAATAATTAAGTATACCTTACAGTGAAGTTATTTTCTTTGTGCCAGTGAACTTTAGAAGCATACCTTACTTCTTTCATTACATTAACAAGTTAGAAAACCTTATTACATAGTTTGCAATAGAGATCTCAGTGTATATGTAAGATTTAAGGGTAAACTTTAACTAGTTTAAAGAAATCACTGAATATTATAAAATAGCACTTGTGTTCATTCTATACTTAATGATATTTCTTTGTCTTTTTAAAAAGCAGTATTATAGATTTTAAAAACAGAATGGAAAGTAAAAGACCAGATTACCACCCGGTTATGTCATAGTGGTTTTTACACAAGCTTATGAATAGGCTTTGATCGAATGTTCAGTACTAATTGCTTTTGTTAATTAGAAATAATATTAAAGTGAGAGAAAAACATATAAAAGGGAAAAATGTTCATAATTCTTGCTTTATGTGATGTATCCAGTTTTCCGATACTTAAGAACTTAAATGTTTAAAATATTTATCAGTGTTTTCTGCATTTACCAAGTATTGTTACTGTTAAAAAGTATTTAAGATTTTTAAAAATGTATCTTTAACCAGAAGGCTACTTGTAATATTGACTTCATCTTAATTTTAATATTTAAAAGGTGATTGGGTTATTCTACTTAAAATTCAAAAGAGATTTTAAACTATTCATATGTAAACGTCTAATGCCACATAGAGCTCTTAGACTGATGAAATTTTAGCTTTGAACAAAGTAAAATTTTGAAGGCAGTTTTGCTGGATTAAGCAGCATATCCATGCTGCAAATGTCTTGACCCTTTCCTTCAGTGGTAACTTGGAAGAGAGATTTTTTTGTTGCTAATAGCTATAGCTATCTGTTTGATTTCAGCCAGTCACTTTCCAGAATGCTATTCATATATATATTTTTTTGCTGTGTTGTAAGATTATAGGTTATTTTATCTTATCTAGCTATTGTCACTATTTAAAATTTTTTAATTTTAGTTTCCTGTCATCATCAAATCATTTTCAGTACCTGTATGCAAGTGATCCATGCTTTATCATTATGTAGAATCTAGAGTTTTAAAAAAGTGTGTTTTTCTTACCTTCTAAAATAGATTTTCAAATATCTCTTTTTGTAATTGTCTCTGTTTCTATTCCTTGAATTTTATTTTATTTTAGGTAAAATTAATTGTTAAAGCTGTTCACAAAGCCCAACACTTAAAATCTACACTGCCATATATACTCTTTTGACAGATAATTTTAAAAATTGATACGGTAGTGCATTCTTTGTGTTTTCATGTGTAACTCTGTGAACATCCATTTTTACAAACATGAGATGAAGTCTGATCGTTGTTCTGGGTGCACTGGAATTGCACTATCTCATTTCTTTGCCTTCTTTGCAGTCTGACGTTGGCATTATTCTAAATTCTGTAGGTTAGTTGACAAATTTTGTAGTTGCCAGCCCTGCAGCTCTGTCCTCAGGAAGCTAGCTGTGCTTCGGGAGCATCCACAGGGGTTGTAGGGGAGGGTGGGCAGTGCTACTCCTGGGGATCTTGCCACCGTTCCAAATGGAGCAGCTTCACCTTTGCTTGCCTTTCATAGGCAGCTATACGTATGACTTCCTTTGAGAAAGGCTCCTTGGCTTAAGAAATGGAAAGAAAGAAAACCACTTAAATAGAACATTTGTAAGGGTGTAGCTAACTATAATCATACGTATTTTTTAAAATTATAGAAGCAGTTGAAGCACATGGTGAAATAAAAATCAGTCTTCTCATAATTCGTTCCTTTATATATATTTGCTCATGACTTTTAAGGTATATTTTTTGTTTACTTTAATAAGTTTCTGACTGTGTGAAAGTCCATGAACTGTAGCCCACCAAACTCCTCTGTCCATAGAATTCTCCAGACAAGAACTCTGGAGTGGGTTGCCATTTTCTTCTCTAGGGGATCTTCCTGACCCAGGGATCGAACCTGGGTCTCCTGAATTAGAGGCAGATTCTTTACTGTCTAAGCCACCAGGGAAGCCCTGTTCTAGTCAAAGCTAATTTTGAAGCCCCCTCCTCAATCCTTAGTGCTCAGACATTACAGTTAGCTAACAATCATAATTAACTTTGCTTTTCAAAGAGAAAAATTATGTTTCTCATTGAATTCTTTAAAATATTTGTGTTTATATGCTTGAAGGGTAGCAAAAAAAAAAAAAATTTTTTTTTTTTTTTAAGGAATTGAAAATTAGAAGTTCTTTCTAAGATGGACTGATGTACATGCTTTTTTGTTAGTAAGTCCTCAAATGAACACATCATATACAAACAAGCTTCTTCAGGGGCAGAAGCGATTTTTAATTTAGTTTATTTGCATCATTATAGATCAGTATTTAGGCTGTTTATATGTAAATGTATGATTTGCGGAACAATTAAGTGTTGACAAAGTAGATTGCAGTCATATCAATTGCAGTGCATTTTCCATAATTTTTCTAACTGACATCTTTGATGATAAATAGTGGATGCCAAGTCAAAGCCGATTATACAGTGCACTAGGAATTCATGGGGCTGTCAGGGAGAAGACCGATTGACTTTAAATTTACATATTAATGAGAAGATTTGTTAAGAGGGTGCTTGACTATAGAAAATAACAGCATATTTATAGGGCACGACATTTTATAAATACAGCTGATGCAGGAAAATGGAAATTAAACCTTTTAGGTTAATAAATTCAAGAGACTGCTAAAATGCATATTTGCATTTTTATTTTCTGAAATTTACCTTACTCTTTGCAGTCCAAGTGGCTGGTTTTTTTTTTTTTTAATTCTAGGTCAACTTTGTATAATTTTCAAGGATATAAAATTACTTCAATGTTTTCTTTGTATCGTTCAAGCTTATTGTAGGAGAATAGTGAAAGTATAAATGATGTAAGTCTCTAATAGTAAAGTTGCTTTTGTAGAAGTAATCGATTTTTTAAAATAAATGTTACAAAGCACCAAGTAAATTTTAAGAGTGATTTTTTAAAAAATGTTTGTGGCATTAGTTAAAGACTGAAGTGAAACTCATGTCACTGGGCCTGATAAGAATGTCTTTAATTTTATTAATTTAAAGTTGAACTTTCTCTAGGAGATGATGGTTTTGCAATAATTATCAAAATATTTTACTTCACTAGTTTAGAACTTAAAATTCTGTAGCTCACAGTTACATTTTAGTATATGATTCCAGATAATAAATTCTGGTGGAAATACATATTCCAGTTTGAAATTTGAAGCAATAATTTTACTTTTCTTCCTCCCATTATATCTGTACTTCAATTGTAAGAGCTTATATTGGTGTAAGAAAATTCCAAGTTTACAGTTTTGTTTAAAGTATTTTTAAGATAGGTTTTTTAAGTTTTTCAAGGGTAGCTATAAAATAAGAACTCATCAGAACACAAAGTTCATGTACATACTTCTTGATTAGCAATTTTCTGCAAGTATAAAGTTATTTGGGGGAAAAAATGCAAAACTCCACATCTAGGTCCTGTTTTAGAGGACCTGAGTGTTAGAGATTATTTTTTTAAACTTTCTTTACAGGTTAATTTTCTTTGTAAAATAAATTTTGTATTTTGTTTTACTAGTGGGCTGTATTTGAATCTTATTTGGTATCCTCTGGATTTTTTAAAAAACAAAAGCTTGAAGCTTGGGGTAGAATCCATGCTTTACAATGCACATTTAAAAGTTTTTTGCTCACTTTCAGACAACTATTGAGGAAGGAAGGGTTCAGTGTGCAATTTAATGGGAAACTATGGACCACGTGCCGATACTGAAATGAGGTCTCTGTCTCTCCTTTCATTGGTTATGGAGCATTTATCTTACCAATTACTTATTTTTTGTTGTTGTTTATAGTTTATTTTTGTTTGGCTTTTTTAAACTTACATAGTTTCTTTTCTAAAGAAACATTAAAATTTTATTCAAGTAACGTGTATGGTTAAAAGAATACTGCAAGGCTTATAAGAAACAACATTTTCCTATCCCATTTTTTCCCATGCCTGGATCAACTACTTCAAATTCTTTTAGGCCTTTTCATATTTGTGTGCATTTAACTTTCTCCATTTCTAAGTAATGTCTATCTATCTATCTGTCTATATATATATGGTGCTATATAGCCCTATATATATGTATTATATGTAAAGATATATGTATTATATATATATATAATATATCATGTATATATTATATATAATATAAAGATATATACTATGTATATACATAATATATATATATATTTACATATAATACATATATGTGTGTGTGTATATGTATATAGCACTATATATATATATATATGGTGCTAGCATGCTAAATGAGCACAATTTCTGGTAGTTTGAATGTTCTTTGGCACTCCCTTCTGGAATTGAAATTGCCTAGTTTATCATGTCACTATTAACAAAGCACACGACATTCTCCATCAGAAAATTAAATCGTCTCCAAATATTATTTTATATGCAGTTGTTGAGATTCTACCAGTTGCCTGCTGCTGCTGCTGCTGCTGCTGCTAAGTCGCTTCAGTCGTGTCCGACTCTGTGCGATCCCATAGACGGCAGCCCACCAGGCTCCCCCGTCCCTGGGATTCTCAAGGCAAGAACACTGGAGTGGGTTGCCATTTCCTTCTCCAGTGCATAAGAGTGAAAAGTGAAAGTGAAGCCGCTCAGTCGTGTCTGACTCTCAGCGACCCCATGGACTGTAGCCCACCAGGCTCCTCCATCCATGGGATTTTCCAGGAGTGGGGTGCCATTGCCTTACCAAATATCAACTCTCCAGCTTCACTTTTTAAATAAAAGAATCCTGATTTTTGTTCAGAGTAGCAATATATCCAGTTAAAAATAACCAACTTCCTCTCAGACTCCCTTGGAGTCAAGAAATGGCTGTATGAACCAGATGGAGAAATTGAAATAGTTGTGGAGATATTCTGGCTGAGATTCTAGGAAAGCCATTGTTTTCCTGGCAGACTTACTGATTTTACCCTTTGCCTTTTTTTCATTGTTTCTTCTTGGAATGTGTATGTGATAAATACAGGTACAGCAGCCATTTGGCAGGCATGAAGATGAAGCCACACTCTGGAATTTTGGAGTGGGGGGGAGTTTTCCATATGGGTAACTTGATATTTCTGTTACATATAGCTGAACACATTCCAGTCAGTACCGTTGTCATATATCTAGTATTCCAATAACTTCATACTCTTCCAGGAGACGTCCTGGAGGCTCTGTATCCTCCTGTTCTAATCTGATTGCTTTCTAGGCTTGCTACACAGCTGTTGTTCTGGAACTTAATTTCTTCAATCTTCTGCGTTAAATCCTCTGTTTTTTAGGCCTTCCTGTCTGTACTGTCTTCTTTTTTGGTCTTCCAGCATGGAGCACATCCTGCAGTCCCTTCTTAAGAATGGGTAGATGAGATAAAAGTTCAAGATTTTGCAGTATTGCTGTCACCCTTGATATTTTGACCGGACTCTTGGGTCAGTCTTCTCTTATGTCTTCTATGTTTGAAATGTCTTGCTACTTTTACATTTGACTTCTTGGCCAGATGTAATACTGTTGGGTCACACGTTCTGAGAGCTCTGTGGTTGCAGATTTTTCTTTTCTGCAGGTAACTGTATTTTTTTTTTGGTTGTTTGAATCCTCAAAAAGATGGTTTTATGCTTGTTTATTTTTTCTTGAAATATTTGGAGGATTAGCAACATTGCATCTTCGGTGTGGATCATTCTATATGCTCTGTATATTCACTTCTTCCTATATTTTAGGGAATTGTCTTTTTATGTTTTAGTTTTTTAATTTGATGGTCAAATTTCTTTTCCTACTCCTTGTCAATTATATGCTTCAGGAATACAAATTTTTCTCTTTTATAATCCTTTGTCTGCTGTGTCTGTTACCTTTTTAAATAATTGCTTTAATGTTTGCTTTTTTATTTGCATTCATACATCTCCAGTCTTTTGTGTGTGTGTTAGTAATTTGATTTTCAGTGACCTGAAAGTCTGTTACTTATAATTTTTACTTAATTTGGTAATGATATTGCTTTCATTTTTATGTTTACTCAGGTTTCACTCTTTCCTTTATTCTGTGGTTTGAATATATGAGGTATTTGGTTTTTTTTGAGTTCACATTCTTACTAACTTGCTAGAGAATTTCTTTTGATATATGGAGAATCTTTTTACAGAATAATTTGTCTTTTTGCACTTTTTTTCCTTTTGTGCCATGAATGTATTGCACAGTAATTGTGCTCTTCTCCTATTGCAGCTACTTGGGAAGTGCTGGCACAGACATTTTGTTCTTTCTGATACAGTGTGACTTCTGCATTCTGTCCCACCATATCCAAAGACCATTTGTTTCTTCCTCTCAGTTTCAGTCTGATTGTGGGTTATTTTATTGTGTGTTTATTCAGTTCAGTCACTCAGTTGTGTCTGACTCTTTGCAACCCCATGAACCACAGCATGCCAGGCCTCCCTGTCCATAACCAACTCCCAGAGTCCACCCAAACCCATGTCTGTCAAGTCGGTGATGCCATCCAACTATCTCATCCTCTGTCGTCCCCTTCTCCTCCTGCCCCCAATCCCTCCCAGCATCAGGGTCTTTTCAAATGACTCAGCTCTTCGCATCAGGTGGCAAAAGTATTGGAGTTTCAGCTTCAAAATCAGTCCTTCCAATGAACACCCAGGACTCATCTCCTTTAGGATGGACTGGTTGGATCTCCTTGCAGTCCAAGGGACTCTCAAGAGTCTTCTCCAGCACCACAGTTCAAAAGCATCAATTCTTCGGCGCTCAGCTTTCTTAATAGTCCAGCTCTCACATCCATCCATGACCACTGGAAAAACCATAGCCTTGACTAAATGGACCTTTGTTGACAAAGTAGTGTCTCTGCTTTTTAATATGCTGTTTAGGTTGGTCATAATTTTCCTTCCAAGGAGTAAGCGTCTTTTAATTTCATGGCAGCAGTCACCATCTGCAGTGATTTTGGAGCCCCAAAGAATAAAGTCAGCCACTGTTGCCAGTTTTCCCATCTGTTGCCATGAAGTGATGGGACTGGATGCCATTATCTTAGTTTTCTGAATGTTGAGCTTTAAGCCAACTTTTTCACTCTCCTCTTTCACTTTCATCAAGAGGCTCTTTTGTTCTTCTTCACTTTCTGCCATAAGGGTGGTGTCATCTGCATATCTGAGGTTATTGATATTTCTCCCGGCAATCTTGATTCCAGCTTGTGTTTCTTCCAGTCCAGCGTTTCTCGTGATGTATTCTGCATGTAAGTTAAATAAGCAGGGTGACAATATACAGCCTTGATGTACTCCTTTTCCTATTTAGAACCAGTCTGTTGTTCCATGTCTAGTTCTAACTGTTGCTTCCTGACCTGCATACAGGTTTCTCAAGAGGCAGGTCAGATGGTCTGGTATTCCCATCTCTTTCAGAATTTCCCACAGTTTATTGTGATCCATACAGTGAAAGGCTTTGGCATAGTCAATAAAGCAGAAATAGATGTTTTTCTGGAGCTCTCTTGCTTTTTTGATGATCCAGCGGCTGTTGGCAATTTGATCTCTCATTCCTCTACCTTTTCTAAAACCAGCTTGAACATCAGGAAGTTCATGGTTCACGTACTGCTGAAGCCTGGCTTGGAGAATTTTGAGCGTTACTTTACTAGCGTGTGAGATGAGTGCAATTGTGCGGTAGTTTGAGCATTCTTTGGCATTGCCTTTCTTTGGGATTGGAACGAAAACTGACCCTTTCCAGTCCTGTGGCCACTGCTGAGTTTTCCAAGTTTGCTGGCATATTGAGTGCAGCACTTTCATAGTATCATGTTCCAGGATTTGAAATAGCTCAACTGGAATTCCATCACCTCCACTAGCTTTGTTCGTAGTGATGCTTTCTAAGGCCCACTGGACTTCACATTCCAGGATGTTTGGCTCTAGGTGAGTGATCACACCATCGTGATTATCTGGGTCGTGAAGCTCTTTTTTGTACAGTTCTTCTGTGTATTCTTGCCACTTCTTCTTAATATCTTCCGCTTCTGTTATGTCCATACTATTTCTGTCCTTTATTGAGCCCATCTTTGCATGAAATGTTCCCTTGGTATCTCTAATTTTCTTGACGAGATCTCTAGTCTTTCACATTCTATTGTTTTCCTCTATTTCTTTGCATTGATCGCTGAAGAAGGCTTTCTTATCTCTTCTTGCTATTCTTTGAAATTCTGCATTCAGATGTTTATATCTTTCCTTTTCTCCTTTGCTTTTCACTTGCCTTCTTTTCACAGCTATTTTTAAGCCCTCCCCAGACAGCCATTTTGCTTTTTTGCATTTCTTTTTCTTGGGGATGGTCTTGATCCCTGTTTCCTATACAGTGTGATGAACCTCCTTCCATAGTTCTTCAGGCACTGTGTCTGTCAGATCTAGTCCCTTAAATCTATTTCTCACTTCCACTGTATGAATCATAAGGGATTATTACTTATTATTGTGTGTTTATTACTCTAGCATAAAGGATTATGCCTCATTCTTCTTTGTTTTTGTAGCCTTATGGCATTTTTGGAAAGGAATAACTTGTGAGATAGTAAATTCAGTCTCAACAGAGATTAATGTCATTTTTCGGAAAATTGAGCACTTATTTTGGAACTTTCTTAAATGACCTATACTATCATTAATACCACCCAGTATATTCCTTTCAAGAAATACTCTTGGCCTGTAAGTTGTTCTTGTTATTATTGTTTAACCCAAGAATTCTGCTGTCCAGTACAGTCACTGCTAGCTATTTGTGGCTGTTTAAATTAACTGAAATTGAAAATCACTTCCTCAGTTGCACTGGGTCACATCCAGTGTTCAGTAGTCATGTGAGGCTGGTGCCTACTGTATTCGATAGTGTAATAGAAAATGTTTCCTTTATCACAGAAGTTTCTATTGGACAGGGTTGCCCTGGAGTATTAGTTCTTTTAGGGACTGCTGGGTTTACTGTTTACTTCCCCACCTGCTTCTCCTCACCGCTAACTTCCACTGCGAACCTCCCTCATGACCTTACGTCACCCTCAGTTGGATGAAAAGATAAGAAAAACCCCTCAGTTTTCTTCTGTCCAGATTGGGAGGCAAGGGTCCTAAATGAACAGTCTCAAGAAGTGAAGAATATGTTTTTGTAGGGTCTTGTCTTTTTAAAAAACTTTTTAAAAAGTTTATGCCAGTAGTTTATGACCTTCTTCTTGTTTCTTTCTACTGACTGATTTTTTTCTAGTTTTAATATTTTTCCCTCATATTGTTTATATTTGGGAAAAGTCTATTTTCTGTCTTTCTCTCACCATATTTACCTTGGAGCCCCAAAATGTTCACAGTATTAAAAGTATTTTATGACTTGGAACGTGTACTATTAATAAATGAATTTTAGGAAGAGAGATGCAAAGATTAAGACGTTCAGAAATGTGCATTATTCTCCTGCCCTTCTCTGATGTCTGTCCTTTTTCCACTGTGCTTCTCTCCTTGACATTCTGTCATGGATATTTATATCATTGTTTTTTCTTGACCCTATACCCCATCTGTTTCATGTGTTTTTTTATTTTTCTGTGTTAGTCTTATTTATTTTCTCTGTGTTAGTCTTATTACTCTAGCATAAAGGAATAACTCATTAATATTGAATTTATTTTCTAACAATCCTGTGATTTACTTTTCAGTTTTGTGATTTTGCTGCTTAATAGTTTTGCGTATTCATCTCATAGAAAATTATGGTTTTATGTAATCTAATAATGTGGTAATTTTAAACAGTCCATTTTATTCTATTCTGTTTTTCATTTAGCTGATATCCCCTGGTGGCTCAGATGATAAAGAGTCTGCTTTCAATGCAGGAGATGTGGGTTTGATCCCTCAATCGAGAAGATTCCATAGAGAAGGGAATGGCTACCCACTCTGGTATTCTTGCCTGGGAAATCCCATGGACAGAGGAGCCTGGCAGGCTACAGTCCATGAGGTCACAAAGAGTCGGACACAACTGAGCAACTAACACTTAACATACAAACTTTAAGTTTCTGATACATATCTTTAAATTACTGCAGTTCTTCTAGATATTGCAAGCCTTCAGTAGACTACAGAGTTCCAAAATGGTTATGTCAGACAGATTCTGCTAGTGCGTTGTTGTCTAGATGATATAGAGAATGTGGCAGTTTACGACCATACCACCCTGAATGTGCCCGATTTCATCTGATCTTTGAAGCTAAGCAGGGTCGGGCCTGGTTAGTACTTGGATGGGAGAATGTGGCAGATGCTGTTGATTGTTTCCATCAGACACTCCTATTCAAAAAGATCTTCTTTGCAGACACATTTTCTGCAGGGATTTAGCACTGTGTCTTTGCAGAAGCCATGTTGCTTCCTAGCCCAAGCTAATCTAGTTAATGTTAAGTACTTTCCCTTTGTAGGTGATGAGTTTAGGAATGGGCATACAACACAGTTCTGGCCTATGTGGAGTAATTAGAAATATGAGAAAAGTGGGATGTGGAGGGGTGTATGAGAAACGTTTACTTTAATAGACAAAGTATGAAGACATCTGACCTGAGGCTGAGATGTAACTCCATGGACTTAATGGTTTTAATTTCTGCTGATGGAATACCTTGATCAGATTAACTCTCTGGGAAATAATTTTGAAAACCAGCAGCTAAAGGCACTGTCAGATGATCAAAAGTAGGCAAAACTAGAGTGGACTCTACATGGAAAGGACTGAAATTTCAGGGTGTGAGTTTGCAGGATTTGCCTCAGGGCACTTCCCAATCCCATGGAATAATGGAAAAGTCACAGTCTTACTTAGGTTTTAGAGAACAGACTTCAAGGTTGGCAGAATACCTGAAAGGTTTGGAGAAAATTCCAGAAAGGTGTGGGAACGACAGGAGGGTGCACCCTTGGAAATACATGTAAACACCATCCAAATCATTGGCTGACCAACTCTGCATCTGTGAGAAAGACTCTAATGGGTCTAGCAAAAAAAAGCAGCAATTGGATGATGAAAAAAAAAAACTAAAGAGATTTCACTTGCTGGCCACATTAAGATAGACAGAGTTTGCAGTTTGAAACCAGTAAAATGCCTGCTATAACAAATATTAATACATGTCAGAGGAATGCAACATGAGGAAGAATTTATAGTGTGTAGTTGGTAATATTCAGAATACAATTTGAAAAAGTCAGCAGACATGAGAAACAAAAATATAGCTAATACTCAAGAGAAGAAGTAGGCAACAGAAACATAATCATCAAGAAGAGGCCATTACCTGACAAATAATGCAAGTTACTACATTTATTATATATATACACACACACACACACACACACACAGCAAAAATATTAAAAGGCAACATAGTTATAATGAGCAATCTTAACAGGATAAAAACCCTATAAGAAAGAAATAAATGGAAATTTTGGTGCTGAAAAACACAATGGTTAAATGAAAAAGGAGCTAGATAGATTTAACAGCCAGGAAAAGGCTGTAAAAATGTTGAGAAACCTGAAGATAGATTAATAGAAATTATTCATTCTGAAGAACCAAGAGAAAAACAAATGAAGAAAAGTGAACAGTCTCAGGGCCATGTGAACAATATGGAATGAAATCCTTGTAATTAAAATCCCCAAATAAGAGGAGGGAGTGAATGGAATAGAAATAATACCTGAAGAAGTAAAAGCGAAAAAAATTTCAAGTTTAAGGGTGAAAAAAACAACTGTACACATTCAGGAAACACATCAAATTCCCAGGCAAAAGAAATAAAAAGTTGTACCTTTGTACCTCATAGTCAAACTTGTGAAATCAAAAGAAAAAGACAAAACCGTGAAAGCAGATGGAGATTAAACAATGCATTATATACAGAGAAACAATTATTATGACTGACTGCTGATAAGAAACAATGGAGTCTAAAAAACAATGGAATATCTTTACATTGTTGAGAGAAAAATCTATCAAGAAAGATTTCTATATTTCTATATGACGAAAGCATTCTTCAAAAATAAAGATGGAATGAAGACATTTTCAGATGAACTAAATTGAAAAATTCATACATAGGAGAACTGTATAGTAAGAGATACTGCAAGAAGTTGTTTTGGTTGAAGATAAATGATAATCAGTGATGTATACATGTGTTTACATCCATCTATCTATCTGGCTTCTCAGGTAGCTCAGAGGTAAAGAATTTGCCTGCCAATGCAGGAAACACAGGAGTTGCAGGTTTGATTCCTGGGTTGGGAAGATCCTCTGGAGGAAGAAATGGCAACCCACTCCAGTTTTCTTGCCTGGAAAACCCCATGGACAGAGGAGCCTGGTGGCCTGTAGTCTGTGGGGTCGCAAAAAATTGGATACAACTTAGGACTTACCGACTGAACACACGTGCATGGGAGTGAATATGTGAGGATTCATGATTAATTTTACCTAAGTTGGGTTTAATTTTATTTTGTAGTTTATGATTGAGTGAGAACCACTCTAAAATGCATTCTGCACAAAAAACTTATTTATCTTATTTATCTGGTCATGAGATTGAGATTGGTTAGTTTTCAAATGACTAGGGCCACTCTTTCTCATGTCTTAGAACTCAGGTTGAACATCAGCTTGTGTCATGAGTACATTTTACTGCAGAGTAACATAGGAAAATGCCTTATGTAGATTCTTTAGATTTTTCAGTAACAAGATATGGAAACCATTACATTTGAAAAACGCATCTCTTACATACTGGTGCTGAACATGTCGTCATGAAAAATGAGAAGTGTTGTGGGCAATTGAGTGCTCTGGATTTTCAGAGTGACTCAACTCAGTTACTGGGCACAGGTGTTTCTATAATTGTGATGTATTGGGGGGTATTCAGTGTTCGATGATCCTCAAACCCATACTTCCACCTGTGGTGTAGTGGTCACTGGGCTGTGGTATAAAAACATGTAAAGTGAAGAGCATAGCAGTTACCTCAAGGAAGGAAAAAATATTTGAAACCAGTATATATGTTTTCTGTTGTTTTATATAGACCTAATTTGAGGGGAAAGAGACTACTTTTTTTTTTTTTTTGAAAAATATTAAACTTAAAAATGTATTAAACCTGACTTTAAAAAAGAAAGCAAATGTGTGCCATTCATACTGAATAGTTTAATGAAGCGTTTATGATACTGCCAGTCACCTCCTCACTCTGGTCTTGTCAGGGAACTCTGACCCATTGTGAGCATGATGCCCCTCCAGTATACTGCTATGGTGTCTATGGACTGAATGTTTACGTCCTTCAAAATCCACGTGTTGAAATCCTTAACTCCCAGTGTGATGTATTTGGCAGTGAGGACTTTGGGAAGGAACTCGATTTCAGCCAAGTTGTGAGTGTGGGGTTCTCATCTTGGGAATAGTGCCCTTCTAAGAAGAGGCACCGAGAGTGTGCCTCCTGTCTCTTTCTCTGCCCGTGTGAAGACATAGTGAGAAGGCAGCCAGCTGCAATGTAGGAAGTGGATTCTCACCAGAAACCAAGTCAGCCAGTACCTCACTCTTGGACTTACCAGCCTCCAAAACTGTGAAAAATAAATGTCTGTTGTTTAAGCTAGGCAGTCTGTGGTATTTTGTTAAAGTAGCTCAAGCTTGCTGTTAAGAGTATCTCATGGCATGACAGTGTCCTGATGTATTCGCCCGTAGCTTTTAAGCATTATGTAGCAGTCTGTGTCCACGGTAGAGTGCAGACATTGTATTGTTCTGGTTCAGATCTTAAGTTGGTGCTAGTGCCCTGCAGGCTGCTTGGAGTTCAGAAGACAAGTAGGTACACTCAGTGTCTCTTTCTTAACTACTGCCAACACCATGGTGATTAAAGAAAGAGATGGCAGGATAAATGATAATATTTATAAACTGTGCCTTTCCAGAAATATGCTTTATGAAATAAAAGGTAATATTTTTGGACTTCATAAAGCTTATATTTAATGTAACCAGCATTTCTCTTACTGAAAGTGAATGTTCTAGAGCATGATGAAAAGTTAATTTTATTTTGATTTTTATATTAGCATTTGGGGTGGTCAGTACATATGAGTGGAGAGAGACCTACTTTCATACGAAATAAGTTAAGATATATTAAACTCATTGATTCTTTTTAAAGGATTTGTTTTAAATTTATTTTTAAACCAATCTTAGGTTCATAGCAAAATAGGGTGGAAAAATACAAGGAATTTCTTTATACTCCTTATGCCCGCTTACCTCCCTGTCGACATCTTTCCCCACAGTAGTACATGTATTGCAATTGATGAACGTATGTTAATACATCACTATCACCTGAAGTCCACCGTTTACATTAAGGCTCGCTCATGTTGTCCCTTCTGTTGGTTTTGACAAATGTATAATGACCTGACCCCACCATTGTGATATTTTACAAAATAATTTCACTGTTCTAAAAATCCTCTGTATTCTGCTTATTTATTCCTCTTTCTGCTACAAATCCTGGCAGTCACTTTTTTTTTTTTTTTTAATTGCCTCCATAGTTTTCCTTTTTCAGAGTATCATTTGGTTAGAATCATCCACTATGTAGCCTTTCTGGATTGACTTCCTTGAATAGTAATATGTGTTTAAGGATGCTCTCTGGCTTTTCATGTCTCTATTAGCTCATTTCTTTTTAGGACCAAATAATATTCCATTATCTAGATGTCCCAGAGTTTATTCATCCATTTACCTGCTGAAGGATATCTTGTTTGCCTCTGTAAATTGGCAGTTACAAGTAAAGCCGTGCAGATTTTTGTGTCAACTTGTTTTGGCAGAAACCAAGGACTCTGATTACTCATGTGTGTGTGCTTAGTCGCTCATCCTGTCTGACTCTGCCGCCCTATGGACTGTAGCTTGCCAGGCGCCTCTGTTCAAAGGGATTCTCCAGGCAAGAATAGTGGAGTGGGTTGCCATGCCCTCCTCCAGGGAATCTTCCCAACCCAGGGATCGAACCCAGGTCTCCCACATTGTAGGCATATTCTTTACCATCTGAGCTACCAGGGGAAAGCCCATGATTACTCAACCATTTGATAATGTTGCATATAATTTTGTAAGAAGCTGCCAAATTTTCTTTAATAGTGGCAATACTGTTTTGTGTTCCCACTGGCAGTGAATGAGAATTTCTTTTGCTTTCAGTGTTGTCAGTATCCTGGATTTTGGCCATTCTAACAAGTGTGCACTAGTATGTTGTTTTAATTTGCATTTCCCTAATTACATGTAATGTAATGTTGAACATCTTTTCATAAGCTTGAAAGTGAAAACTGAAAGTCGCTCAGTTGTGTCTGACTCTTTGCAACCCCATGGACTATAGTCCATGGAATTCTCCAGGCTAGAATACTGGAGTGGGTAGCCTTTCCCTTCTCAGGGTATCTTCCCAACACAGAGATTGAACCCAGGTCTCCCGCATTGCAGGTGGATTCTTTACCAGCTGAGCCACAAGGGAAGCCCAAGAATACTGGAGTGGGTAGCCTATCCGTTCTCCAGCTGGTCTTTCCGAATCTATATATCTTCCCGAAACTATGTATCTTTTTTGGTGAGTTACTTGTTCAGATCCTTTGCCCATTTTTTAATTGAGTTGTTAGCTTTCTCCTAGTTGAGTTTGTATATTTTGGATAACAGCCCTTTACCGGATATATCTTTTCCAAATATTTTTCCAAGTTTGTGGCTTGTCTTGTCTTTGTCTTGACAGCTTTTACAAAGCAGACAGTTTTTATTTTAATGAAGTTCAGTCTGTCAATTATTTCTTTCATGGATTGTGCCTTTGGTGGTGTTATCTAAAAGTCATCACTATACCAAGGTCATCTAGATTTTCTCCTATGTTACATTCTGGAATTTTATGGTTTGCTGTTCCTCATTTGTCTCTAATCCTTTTTGAGTGAATTTTTATAAATGCTGTAGGTCTGTGTCTAGATGATTATTTTTTGCATGTTGATATTCAACACCATTTGTTGAAAAGACTTTCTTTTCTACTGTATTACCTTTGCTCCTTTGTCACAAGTCAGTTAACTATATATATTCATGCAGGCCTTTTTTGAAATTCCGTGTTCTGTTCCATTAATCTCTTTGTCTATTCTTTCATTAGTACCACACTGTCTTGGTTTTGATTACTGTAGCTTTATAGTTTGATCTTGAGTCAGACTCACTGTATAAATGTTAAATTATTGAAAAATTCAAGCATGCACAAAGATAGGTCCAACAGTCTAATGAATCCTCACGTATACATCATTTAAAGCAGCATTCATCAACTCATGGCTACTCTCACTTTAACTCAAGCCTCTTCCCATTTCTGTCCCAAATTTTATATACAATTCAAGATATTATATAATTTCACCCATATCTATTCAGAATGAATTTCTAAAACACTGTCTTTACTTTAAAGAAACTGCAAAGCTGTCTCCATTTTCCAAGTAAGGGATTTAACCTTTTTTTTGTTCAGCTTGAGTGTGTACTTTTTTAGAAAGGTGGAGAAGGTTGTCTATTGTATATCGTTTCATTTTATAAATGTATGGATATTTTAAATAGTAGAAAAATCTTTATTTATAAATATAATTTTTTATACTCATTAGTTTCATCACAAAGATTTTATATATTTGTGTCCTTATTATTACCAGAGTTCCTTTTTGAGTCATTTAATACTTTTCCATAGGGAACCATCTTTACTTCTGTATAGGTTGAGAGGCACATCATCTTGGAATATGGATATTCCAAGACTATGGATCCTGACATGGAAGTGTATTTTAAGCCTGTAGTACTCATTGATTATTAGCATAATTATTGTTAGAAATCCTTCTGTAAGGAAGCCTTTGTCAGGAAGCATTTAACAGGAGGCTTCCTGTGTGCTGTTTTGCATCTGTCAGGAATTCTCTGCTCCTTATTAATTCCTGAATATTCAGGAATTAAGAGGAGAGGCAAGCCTCTCCTGAGACTGAGGAATCCAGGCATTTCCTTTATTAGTTTTTCTATATGGTGATAAGTACCCTCTTCCTTTTTATGAACCATACAGTAAAAGTGGTTATTTACAACTCGCTCTTTCATATGGATGCTGCTGAAAATAGCTATCTTGTAAGACAGTATAAATACCTACACAATGTTGAATAAAGCACCTTTGCTCCATCAGAGCTCTGGTCCCTGTGTCTGTCTTTCTCTCTCTCTCTCTTTTTCAGGCTGATCCCCTGGAGCTCAGAGGCTCTCTAAGTTCACTTTCCTGCCCGGGCTTCTAAGACCCTCTCGAGAAGGTGCTCTGTACCTTCACCCCATCAAGAGGGCGCCTGAGGCCTTCGTGAACAGAGCAAGCCCCGTGCAGGGGCTTTATTGGCTTTCTGTATAAACCAAGGAATATCAGCGTCTTTCTCTCCTTTACTTTCTTATCATCAACTCCGGACCACCAAGTTCTGGTCCATTAAAGGACCTCAACAAGACTTGACTTTTCTCTCCCATTTATTTATTTATTTATTAGTCATTTATTTTCCTAAGTATGGATTCATAGATGTTTATTTTATTCTTTGGGTTATGAACTGATAACATCATTATTTTGTTGCTAAAATGATCTGGATTTATTTTAACTGCCTTAGTTTTAGAACCAGCTGTGTTCCAAGGTGCAAAAGAGCAGGTTTTACAGGTTCATTACTGTTTTTTTACATCAGATTTCTGTTAAACAGTTCTCTTTGCAATAATCAGTAATTTATTGTTGTTAAAGGTGAAATTATTTAAATGATCGTGAGGTTTAGAAAAAAATGCCAACATAAGCCACTGTATAAAATGTTTTAATTAATACCCATAAAGTCCCCATCGGTGATAATACCTCATTTCTCTAGCCTCAGTCAGACAATATATAATAGTTGATTTTTAAAAAACTTTTTGATGCAAGCGCTTCTAAAACAATTTTCTGTTTTCCTGCCCTTTGATAGCGAATGAAAGATACAAGTTAATATTTTTTCTTTCTAAATTGCACCTTATTTTATCCAAGAATCAGGAGCTCAGATGGTTAAGATTATATGCATGATATACTCTGAATGAGAACTTAGCATAATACCTAAAGACTGCTATTACTAATACATAATAACTAATAACTGCTGTTTCAGCTTTGTAGGGAAGGCCTTTCTAATTAATTCTAAATTTATAGATGTTTTGTATGAATTGAAACTTCATGTGTGCTTGTGTGCTAAGTTGCTTCAGTTGTGTCCGACTCTTTGTGACCCTGTGGACTGCGGCCTGCCAGTCTCCTCTGTCCTTGGGATTCTCCAGGCAAGAATTCTGAAGTGGGTTGACATGCCCTCCTCCAAGGGATCTTCCCAACCCAGGGATCGAACCCACGTCTCTTACATCTCCTGCATTGGCAGTTGGGTTCTTTACCACTAGCGCCACCTGGGAAGCCCGTGAACTGAAACTGCATAATGTTAATATCTAGATAAAAATATAGTAGAAGGTATTTTTTAAACTGTTTTAAAAAGTTAAGCAATTCTATTAGAAACAGTATTTCTTGGGGCTGGTGCACTGGGACAACCCAGAGGGATGGTATGGGGAGGGAGGAGGGTGGAGGGTTCAGGATGGGGGAACACATGTATACCTGTGGCGGATTCATTTTGATATATGGCAAAACCAATACAATATTGTAAAGTTAAAAAATTAAATTAAAAAAAATATTTTTTTCAAATGCACATAAAGATATATTAAAGTTAGTTCATCTGCTTTTTTTATATATGATGTACAATTAGTATACTAAGTTGAGCAAATGGAAGTTTCTTTCTATAGATTTCAGCATCTTTGAAACTTGTTTTATCTATATTTACTTTTAAGCAGACGAAGCATCCTTCTGATTGTATCTTGTTTATCTTACTTGTTTAACCAAACAGCAACAGAAAATGTTTCTGGACAAGGCGAAAATAAAATTCTTTCCACATACATTTAAAATGTTGATTAAGAATGATTATTTTGGAGTTGTTCTAAGTTATCTAAGATACAAAGTATGAGTCATCACTTAATATCTTTGATTATCTGGGCTGTTTTCTCTGAGAGAGCATAAATCTTCCTGAGTCTGATCTGTCCTGGTGGTTGCTGAAATTATAGCACTTTATATCAAAGTTATGTAAAGAAGTGAATCTGACTTTTCTGTAAAAATAATACGAGGTTGAGAGACTTTACTGGTGGTCCGCTGGTTTAGACACTGCGCTTCTAATGCAGGGAGCACTAATTTGATCCTTAGTCAGGGAACTAAGATGCCACATATCTTCCAGTATGGCCAAAAAAGAATTAAGTTTAAAAATAATAATACAGGTGAAAGTCACTCAGTCATCTCCAACTGTTTGCGACCCCGTGGACCGTACAGACCATAGAATTCTCCAGGCCAAACTACTGGAGTGGGTAGCCTTTCCCTTCTCCAGACAGGGTTGAAATCCCCACCAAAAAGCTCAGTCTTATCACTTAATTCCGTGAATATATTGTCCATAGTTGGGTCTCAGTTCTTGAAAATTCGTGTCTAATAGCCTCATTTTTTAACTTTGGTGTTTATTGTCTTTGTTTTTTAAAACTTCACATCATTGCTTTTTTCTTATATGGATATTTAGAAATAGGTAATGTATATGTCTCAGAAGCAAATGGCTTCATGAATTTTTGCAAACTGAAGAGACCGATGTAACGAGTACTCAGATTAAGAAACAAATTATAAGTATTCACCAGAAGCCCCTAATCCTCACTTTCCACTTAATATCCTGCTTTCCCTCTCAAATGGGAACAATATCCTGACCCTCAGTGACACTGCTTTTTCTTCCCCTTTATTTGCCCTCTTTTCTTACTTTCTGAAAAATTGTTGAACTAGTTTTGAAGCTTTGGATGATTAGTTTTGGTTTGTTTGTGGATTATTACTTGATCAGGGTATCAGCAATCTGAGTTCATTCATTCACTTCGATTCTACATTGACATGATTAAAATATGAGCTTCAATTTTATGACCTTAACTCCCTAGGATATAGGCTTTCAGGACTTAAAACCAGAGACTAAGGAGAGTTAGGCATCTTGCTTTTTGGTGGATCCTGATCACCAGCTTTTGCTTCTGTAATTTTTGTGAATTTGCTAAAAGCTCTTTAGGCCTTTCAGATTTTTGTTATGTATATAACAACTCACGCTTGGGGTGGAGAAACAATTGCAGGGATTTAACTGTTAGGTTTCTAGGTTTACCACTACTTCTGGGTCTTGTCTGCATAATTCATCACTGTTCTTTTAGCTTTTCAGTACCTTGAAACAAGTGTGCTTCATTTTTCTTTCCTAGCTCACTATAAGGTTTATTCCAAATTGCCTATTATTAGAAGCAGAACTCTATGATCCTATATTAACTGTTTTTAAAAAGTAATCTTTTAAGTGTTATTTTTAATGACATTTTGTCCCTGGGGTTTGTGACTTCTTTTAAGCAACTGTAACTAGCATTGATTAAAGTTGTTTTAGTGTAATGAGTTCCCTAAACAGTACATTTTGGTTCAAAATGAAGCACCTGTACAAAAGCCTCATGATGTACTTGTAAATCTCAAATAGGAGGCAGTTTCTTTTCTGAGGGATAATTTTAGGATTAGGGTTTCAGGGGAAACTTTTCTTCATATTTGGCATCTGGGGATATTTGATTTAAAGTGAGGTAATTTCTAGAAAAAATTTTAATAAAAGCAATGTTAATTGCTACTATTTGAGTGTTTAATATTCACTGGACACTAAATGGTTATATACTTTCACTAAACAAATCAATCTTCATGAACACTTTCATAATACTATTTGGGCTGCCTAGGTGGCGCCAATGTTAAAGAATCCTCCTGCCATTGCAGGAGACAAGAGACTAGGGTTCCATCCCTGGGTTAGGCAGATGCCCTGGATAAGATAAAAATACATAGTTAGTAATTAGCAGCCAGATCTAAAAAGCTATGCCATGGTGTTCTCATAACAATAAAACTAAGTTGAAATTTCACAGAAAGTGTAAGAGAAAGTTTCTTTTGACGGGAATATACTTTGAAATAATAGTTCATATCAATAACTATTTTAGGTATTAAGCAACATGTTCTTTGTGTTTGTTATCCAATAATCCTGTTAAAACTTTGTAGTATTTCAAAGAATCCCTTTCATTTTAGTAAATTACACTAATTTATCTAATGTTAAATGTTAAGAAAGAATTAGTTTATAGATCTTTAATAAAACATATGAAGCATTAATTTATATAAGTTTTACATAATAGCTTTGTAAGATCTTTGTATGTGGAAAAGATACTAATGAAAGAAAAAAATTCCTTAATAATCTTTTTACTAAAGTTACTGCCATAATCCTAAATTTTTATACACTACAATAAGCAATACAAATGTCATTTATTAAAATAACATAGTTGGGCTTTAATAAAGTTAATAGTGAAGGAGAACTGGAATGAATGAATAAACTTTTTAAAAGGCAGCTTTGTGTACTTTTGAAGATTTTATTTGTTAGTTATAGTGCTGTGTTTCATATTGATGAATATGATAAATATAGCAGTTTCATATCAATTTTTGGTTGATTTTGAACATTTGTTTGATTAATATACACTGAAGATTGTAGGTGAGTGCTTAGGCTTAAAGAATAAATTATTTGTGTATTGGCTTTGATATAAAAGTTTATCTCAGTTACAGTCCTTTTTTTTAAGCACTTAGACAAGTAATTTGTTTTGAATTGTATATTTGAAGAAGATAATGTTATAATTTCTAGTTTACTTCTAAATATGGGTATTACTTTTAAAATGCCTTTTGTTTTCAAAGAGTATAAATTTGGTGAGTTTCTTTTGTTAGAATTTCTTAAAATTTTTTTATTGTTGATTTAAAAAACACTGAGATAATATTATTCTCACTTCTGAGGAACCTAAAGGTCATGTTTTTGATGAAAAGTGTTTTCAGTGATATTTAAGTAAAGATTGTGTTTTAAAAGCAGTTACAAGGAAAACAGTTCATTCAGTTCAGTTCAGTCGCTCAGTCGTGTCCGACTCTTTGCAACCCCATGAATTGCAGCACCCCAGGCCTCCCTGTCCATCACCAACTCCCGGAGTTCACTCAGACTCACGTCCATCGAGTCAGTGATGCCATCCAGCCATCTTATCCTCTGTCGTCCCCTTCTCCTCCTGCCCCCAATCCCTCCCAGCATCAGAGTCTTTTCCAATGAGTCAACTCTTCGCATGAGGTGGCCAAAGTACTGGAGTTTCAGCTTTAGTATCACTCCTTCCAAAGAAATCCCAGGGCTGATCTCCTTCAGAATGGACTGGTTGGATCTCCTTGCAGTCCAAGGGACTCTCAAGAGTCTTCTCTTCAAAAGCATCAATTCTTCGGCGCTCAGCTTGCCTCACAGTCCAACTCTCACATCCATACATGACCACAGGAAAAACCATAGCCTTGACTAGACGGACCTTTGTTGGCAAAGTCATGTCTCTGCTTTTGAATATGCTATCTAGGTTGGTCATAAGTTTCCTTCCAAGGAGTAAGCATCTTTTAATTTCATGGCTGCAGTCACCATCTGCAGTGATTTTGGAGCCCAGAAAAATAAAGTCTGATGCTGTTTCCACTGTTTCCCCATCTATTTCCCATGAAGTGATGGGACCAGATGCCATGATCTTTGTTTTCTGAATGTTGAGCTTTAAGCCAACTTTTTCACTCTTCACTTTCACTTTCATCAAGAGGCTTTTTAGTTCCCTCTTCACGTTCTGCCATAAGGGTGGTGTCATCTGCATATCTGAGGTTATTGATACTTCTCCCGGCAATCTTGATTCCAGCTGTGCTTCTTCCAGCCCAGCGTTTCTCATGATGTACTCTGCATATAAGTTAAATAAGCAAGGTACAGTATACAGCCTTGACATACTCCCTTTCCTATTTGGAACCAGTCTGTTGTTCCATGTCCAGTTCTAACTGTTGCTTCCTGACCTGCATATAGGTTTCTCAAGAGGCAGATCAGGTAGTCTGGTATTCTCATCTCTTGAACATGTCATTAGGTGATGTTAAACTATAACAATTTAGGTAATTTCTTTTATTGTTATAACAGTGGATAAATATATGCAAATTGCTTTTAAGTGATTTGCTGATTTTTTTCCTCCTTAATTTTATTTAATTAAACTTTCTATTTTAAGATAATTGTAGATTCACATGCAGTTGTAAGAAATCATATAGAGAGATCTGGTGTAACCTTTATTCATTTTCCTCCAATGGTGTTGTCTTGCAAAACTATAGTAATATACTACAACCAGGATATTAACATTAATACTTCAGGATTCAGAACGTTTCCATCACAAATATCCTTCATGTAACCATTTTATAGCTAAACTCCTTTCCTTCCTCTGCCTAACCCTGCTGCCCCTTAACCCTTGGTAAGGGTCCTGAGGTGTCCATATCCAGCCTTTCTTCTCTCTGCCTTTCTTTTCTTAAATTATTTTATATATAATGTCTTGGGTTTCTAGTCGTTCTTAGTGCGAGGAATAGGAATAAGTATATCTATTCCATCTTCCCAGAAGTGGAAAATACGTTTCAGGTACATGGTAACAGAGATTACCTCTAAATAGTAACTGCACTGTGTGTGCTAAGTTGCTTCAGTCATGTCTGACTCTGTGCGACCCCATGGACTGTAGCCCGCCAGGCTCCTCTGTCTGTGGAATTCTCCAGGCAAGAATACTGGAGTGAGTTTCCATGCCCTCCTCCAGAGGATCTTCCTGACCTAGGGATCAAACCTGGGTCTCTTATATCTCCTGCATTGGCAGATGGGTTCTTTACCACCAGTACCACATGGGAAGCCCTCGTAATTGCACTGGATCCACTTAAATATTATTGTCTTTGTGTGCTTTTTGTTGTTGTTGTTTATTTTAAGGATTCCTTACCTGTAGGCTGGGATTCCCAAGTGACTCTGGTAAAGACTCCTGCCAATGCAGGAGACCTGGGTTCCATCCCTAGGTCGAGAAGGTCCCCTGGAGGAGGAAATGACAACCTACTCCAGTAATCTTGCTTGGAAAATCCCATGGACAGAGGAGCCTGACAGGCTACAGTCCAGGGGGTCACAAACAGTTGGAACAACTGCATGCACGAACGCATGCACCTATAGGCTAATTTTACTGACAGAGATAATAGAGAATTCAAATAAATAAAAAGTACAAGACAAAAACATATAATCAAGTCTCAGGGATATACATAAATCTCAAACTGAGTCTTTCTTGACAACACAGGGACCTTAATTACCAATTTTTAACCTGTCAAACTTTATTAATGATTTCTTTTATGTGTGTTGCAGTTCAAACAATTTTCTTCTTTCCTCTGACCCTTTGATCCAGTTACAGAGAGACTGATAATTTATGGAAACAGTTTTCAGCTTTGGGTAGTCTCATATCATAGGCTTTGTTAGAATTTAATGGTCAGGTTTTCCCTTTGGATGACTGTGGGTATTTCTATGCTAATTTAATGTGAGGTTTGCTATATAATATAAAAATATTATCTATTGCACTAAAGGACAGTTACTGTGCCATAAAATACAAGAAAAAGCAAGGCCTTTCTTCCATATAAGTAACACAGTTTCAAATTGCCTCCACAGTAGTATTCGTAAAATACTATCATTATTGTAGATGTTTTTTAAAAAGTTTTCTTTGTGTAGTATTTGGGCGGTTCCAGGTCTGAACTCATCTTGGAATTGGATTTCTTTCCTGTAGGGTGATGTTCTAGAGGACAATGAAAAGGATTTCTATGATTCCGATGAGGAACAGAAGGAAAAGGCTGACAAAAGGAAGAGGCCGTATGCTATGGATCCGGACCATAGACTTTTAATTCGGAATACAAAGCCTTTGCTTCAGAGCAGGAATGCAGCGGTATGTAAAAACCATTACAAGAAATAGTTCACAGCTTTTTAAAACGGTGCTTAAAAATATGCAAGTTCAATAAGTAATTTTGAGTTTACTAATGGAGCATTTATTTGTTTGTTTGTATACTAAAAATCAGGTTTTTGTAGGTTACTTGGTTTGGTAGCTGTATGCCTACTGTTCTTCATTTTCTTTTTGATTTTGTAATTGGATTCCTGAGATACGAGCCCAAGATGTTTTGCAGTTGATTGGAAGACTGTATGTATTTCTCTATTATGAAATTATTGTTGTGAGTACTTAATAAGGTTGTTGTTGTTCAGTCACTAAGTCATGTCCAACTCTGTGACCCTGTGGACTGCAGCATGCCAGGCTTCCCTGTCCTTCACTATCTCCTGGAGTTTGCTCAAATTCATGTCTGTTGAGTCAGTGATTCTATCTAACCATCTCATCCTCTGCCCATTATATTTGTCTTTATCTAATCAGAGTTTTGAAAAGAGTAACGTATAGTTAGAAACACCTAGCATGACACTTCATACACGCACAGTAAATTTTAGCTGGTAAGAATAATTAAAAATCATCCTTACTCAGGTCCTAAGTTTTTGTTTTGTTTTATATCTTTATTTTAAATAACTATATTTTAAAATATTTTAAAAGAATACAGTTGAAAATTAGAAAATACAAACTAGAAAAACTAATATAAGCATTATATTTCTATCACGTATCAGTTATAATATCTTAATGCAGTTTTCCCAAGATCCTTCTTTTCTGTATAAGTGTTCCTCTTTCATATGTGTGTATGTCTGTACATAATATATTTTAAACCAAGATAAAAGTCATAGTACACATAATATTTTGTAACATATTTTTTCTAGTCAGTTCCCTATTTCTACTTCAGTAAAATTTCATCTCATGAGATACCAGTTTACCCTAAATTCTTCTATAACTGGTTCACCTATACCGGTTACACTGCATCTGGTTGTTATATATCTTCTGAACTCTCAAGTCTTGCAAAATGTTCTCTGGGTTTGTCTGGTTACTTTCTTTACTATACCTTTGTTTCCTCTTAACTGGAAGTTATGTAAGTTTTGATGAATTCCAGTTAAATGTTTTCTTAAACTTATTTTAATTAAAAACAAATTCTTAATGAATCATTCTGTGCAGCTAGTTAAAACTGAAAATGAGAGTTTCCCTTGAACTGCTTTGTTTTCTGATGCTTGAGAGTTTGGTCCTTAGAGCTTTGTATGTGTATCTTAGGAATTAGCAGAAGTTTTTATCTTATACTTTGTATTTAGTTTCTAAATCATGATTAAGTAACTATGCACAATAATGACACATATGTTATTTTATTAATATTGTAAAATATGCTTATATTTCAGTGTGCCCTCACTTGACTTGATGTTACTTCAGTAGCTGTAACTCGCCAACTAAAATTACTTTATAATTTACTCATTTTTAATTTAACTTTCTCTTGGAAATTGGCTTATAGTCCAAATACTTACTGATCAAAAATGTTTTTGAATAGTGAAACAAATTGAGGTAGTTTGTACTGTACCAGTATACTTTGGTTCCCTGCTTATTTGATTATATACCAACTAGAGGTAATTTATTTTTTGTTCCAATATGTTTTGGTATCCTGCTTATTTGGTGCAGCTGGATTTAGAAAAGGCAAAGGAATCAGAGATCAAATTGTCAAAATCCATTCTATCATAGAAAAAGCAAAAGAATTCCAAAAAAACATCTCCTTCTGCTTTGTTGACTACACTAAAGCCTTTGACTGTGTGGATCACGACAAACTGTGGAAAAATCTTAGAGATGGAAATACCAGACCACCTTACCTGCTTCCTAAGAAACCCGTATGCAGGTCAAGAAGCAACAGTTAGAATCGGACATGAAGCAAAGGACTGGTTCCAGATTGGGAAAGGAGTACGTCAAGGCGGTATATTGTCACCCTGTTTATTAACTTATATGCAGAGTACATCATTTGAAATACTGAACTGGATGACTCACAAGGTGTAATCAAGATTGCCGAGAGAAGTATCAACAATCTCAGATGTGCAGATGATACCATTTTAATGGCAGAAAGTGAAGAGGAACTAAAGAGCCTCTAGATGAAAGTGAAAGAGGAGAGTGAAAAAGCTAGCTTGAACCTCAACATTCAAAAGACTAAGATCATGGAGTCTGGTCTCATCATTTCATGGCAAATAGATGGGGAAAAAGTGGAAATAGTGACAGATTTTATTTTCTCAGGCACCAAAATCACTGCAGATAGTGACTGCAGCCATGAAATGAAAAGACGCTTGCTCCGTGGAAGAAAAGCAATGACAAATCTAGACAGCAGAGACACCACTTTGCCAACAAAGGTCTATCTAGTCAAAGTTATGGTTTTTCCAGTAGACATATACCCATGTGAGAGTTAGACCATAAGTAAAGAAGGCTGAGTGCTGAAGAAATCGATGGTTTTGAACTGTGGTGTTAGAAAAGACTCTTGAAAGTCCCTTGAACTACAAGGAGATTAAACCAGTCAATCCTAAAAGAAATCAACCCTGAATATTCATTGGAATGACTGGTGCCGAAGCTGATGCTCCAATACTTTGACCACTTGATGTGAAGAGCCAACTCACTGGAAAAGACCCTGATGCTTGGAAAGATTGAGGGCAGAGGAGAAGGGTGCAACAGAGGTTAGATAGCATTACTGACTCAATGGACATGTGTTTGAGCAAATTCTGGGAGATGGTGAAGGATAGGGCAGCCTGGTGTGCTGCACATGGAGTTGCAAAGAGTCAGACATGCCTTAGTGACTGAGCAACAATAAATACACATAAAGGTTGACTTTGGAAGGATTGTGAATAGATTTTTTTTTTTTTTTTTAAGCCTTAGCTTACAAGAGAGACTTTGAGAATTTGTTTCAGGAAACTTTGTCAGTCCTGTGTGGAGGCTGTTCTGACAGTGTGGATAAGGTGATAGTATATGAATGGTTAGGAATAGAAAAGTTTTTACCGGATGTACTTTCTTATAAACATATATAATGTAAGTGCTGAAGGCCTATCAGGTTGTGTATTTTCAGTTGTTTTGGAGTTATGGGAGCGTCCCTCATGACTTTTACATATTAGACTATAAAATTCAAATTTGGGGTATTGAAGAGAGATTAAGACGCTTAGATTTGTAAATATTGGGGAAAAAGAAGATCCTTTAGCCCCTTTGGGTTTTGGAGTGCCCTAATTAATGTATCAGAACAAATGACATACTAAGTAGAATCTAGAATCTTAAAATCATTAACACACATAGAAAGTACAGTTTATTAAGCTTCAGCTTTCTTTTTTACATATAATACTTGTTAGCCATCTGTGTGCTTTAATATTTTTAAAAAATGACTGTCACCTATTTGTAGGTTGTCAGTAATTAATTTTTTCTTACTAAAATTTTAAATTCAGCAGAGGCTGTTCTATAATTAAAGTGTATTTGTAGATCACAAGTGAAGAAATTAGATATTCTTAAACTCAATTTCCCAAGTCATGTCTGAAAGCTGGACATCAGTGTTGTTACGAAAAAGAAAAGTACACAAAAATGCCATAGAGCAGTAAGTTGAGGAACCTATAACTCTAGTTTTAAAAAATGTTTTTTAGTTCTAGAAGAAACTGTTTTTGCTTTAAGCACCCTCAAGTACTGTAAACTCTTCAGGCATACATAAAAGTCCTGCTATATATTTGTTACCTACAGCCCAAGCAAAAATAAAGCAATATTAATATATCTTCATAACCAAAGACAAGATGATTAATTTCTGTAGCTCTCTCTTCGCAGTTGTCATGTGCCGAACTGAATACTTTCACTAAGTGGAAAGTCTGGAGTTTTCATCTCCGGATCTAAGTGTTGAGGCATGTGGGGAAACTAGTCTTATTAAATTTTATGACAGGGAAAGTCTGACTTTAATAATAGCTTTGAACCAAACACTATTTTTAAGGTTCTACATTTGAAAAACAGGATTTCAAATGCTGCTCTTTTAGAGGAATTGTTTTATTAGAGTTCCCTTAATTATAACTTAAATATACTGAATTTGGGGGTTCTTTAAAAATTTTAACCTACTTACTACTGTTACCTTTGAGTGTCTGGTTTCATCCCCTGTCTCAGGGTAGCACCAGCAGCAGCAACACTAGGAGGACTGTGGGCTTTGGAGTGCGTGTCAAGCTTTGCCATGTACTACTGGCATGTCAGACCTTGGGTGGTTCACTGAACATTCTTTTTTTTTCCTGAGGGTGTACAGTACTTCTTTCCTAGAGCTGCCATATCAGTTTACCAAAAACTGTGTAGATTAAAGAAATAAAAATTTCTTTAATTTTTTATTAAAGAAAAAAATATTAATTTAAAAATAAATAGAAATTTACTCTTTCACATTTCAGGAGACCCAAAGTCTAAGTCAAGATGTTGACAGGGTGGGTTCCTCCTGGAAGCTCTTAGGGAGAAATTAGCTTCTGGTGATCGCCAGCAGTTTCTGGCGTTCCGCGACTTACAGGCCTCACTGCAGTTTCTGCCTTCGTCTTCATACTGTCTTCTTCTCTGTGTCCTTTTCTGTCTCTGATAAGGACATCCACATTGGATTTAGGGCCCACTCTATAATCAAGTATGATCTCATCTTGATCACTACCTTAATAAAATCTGCAAAGACCACATTTCCAAATAAGGTCACATTCTGAGGGTAGGCATGCATTCTTAGGGGGACCCTATTCAACCTACACAGGGTAACAACATACTCATCTTAGTTCATGGGGATTTTGTAGGTGTTAAAGGAAATAATATGTAAGAACATGCTTTGAAACTGTAGTGTGGAACTGCTCATAGTTCTTACTGTTTTCATGCTTTATCTTTTAGGTGGTTATGGCAGTTGCTCAACTGTATTGGCATATAGCACCAAAATCGGAAGCTGGCATTATTTCTAAATCACTAGTGCGTTTACTTCGTAGCAATAGGTATGACGAGATTTTATATGTGTGTTTTCTTTTGTATTATATTACTTCACTAGTAATGTTTGAACAAATCAAATGTGTCTAGTAGGCATTTAACACATGGTTCTGACTGTATTTTATCAATTGAGATTTCATACTTAAAGGGATTATATTATAAAAGCCTTTAGATTATTAATTTCAAAGTTAATGTTAAATATTGAAGTTTTTTTTTTTTTTTTTTACCTTTAAGCCCAAAGAAATTGGAAGTATTTTTTTGTAATGTAGTATATGCTATTACAGTAGCCTAGTATTTTGGTATTTCTAGGCATGACAATATGGGGATTTACATTAAATCTGGAGTCACTGAAAAACTACATTAAATGTATTATTATATTGACTAGTATAATTATATAAGACTTCATATAAAGCAATACATATGCTGAATTATGTAGTTTATGACAGAACTGCTTTCTGTAAAGTTGCAATATTTAATTACTGTAGTTCTACTTAAGAAGACAGCTATATTCTTAATATTACTTGTTTTAAAGAAATGCATAAGCTTGTTATTTCCTGGAGATAGGCAGGTAGGTAGCAGTGTACTTTTCCATTTTACCTCTCTGTAATTCAGCAGTTCAAGTCAACAATTCAGGAAACCTTGAGTTCCTGTCACATGTACTTCGTAAATTTAAGATCAGATGTTTGTCATTTGTTTTGTTTTCTGTATTTAAGAAAACTGTTGTTTCAAGCTATTTAGCTTACCCTGAATATTAGGCAGTAATCAGTTATTTTAAATTAAATTTTTTTCCTTTGAGTACTTCTGTTAATGAGTTGAGAGAAGAAAGATAAATATTTATTTTTGTTCTTAGCTCAGAATTAGTGCCACAACTTTCACCCAGGGTTGGCTTTTGCCCTTCCTTAGTAAGATACTATTTCCTTTGTGTTCCTCTGTCTATTCGCATAGTCATTCTTTCCCTTTTATCAGTTCATTAAGTTTTGTTGTCCATAGCTGGTTCGAATAAGGATCTGGAATGCATCTTTCATGTGAAGCATTATACCAGGTTCAGTTGTGCGTTCATTTCTTAGATATTTGGACATAAAATAACATGGCTTTTTTTCTTTTAAAACCTGTCTTTCACTTTGGACAGAATTGAGTCACATGATGAGCCTTCCGGTCAAGAGTTTGTATTAACACTGTGGTTATGTTTGTTCCGTTAACCCTAAGAACACCTTCTTTGCATATGTTCAGAGCATGCATAGCATTGGCCCTGCCTCTTAGGAATACAGTATTACGACATTTGTTTTAACTCTTCCATGTGATGAATCAAATCTAATGTTGTATAGCTTATAGGGAAAATTTTTAAAAGAAGGCATAAATATCTTAAGATTTGCTAGAAATTTTTCAGTATTATATTTGAGTTCCTTTCAGTATGAAGCTTACTGCTGATTTTTTTCTTTAGTATACTGTTTACTTTAGGATATATTTTGTTGGAAAATATACCTAGTCAAAATTCTACTTTAATTTCTAGGGAAGTGCAATATATTGTCCTACAGAATATAGCAACTATGTCAATTCAAAGAAAGGTACGTATGTTGTGAACATAAAATTTAAGAGAGAAATGAATGCACTAGTATCATAAATGTATTTATATATTTATTTTTGTAATCTAGGGTATGTTTGAACCTTATCTGAAGAGCTTTTACGTTAGGTCAACTGATCCAACTATGATCAAGATACTGAAGGTATGCATGCTCTTATTTTTCAGAGACTTTAATGATAATTACTTTGACACTATTGCTGTAACTTTTAGTTTAGCATTTTCAAAATGGAGACCTTTTGAAAATTTTAATAAATCTTATTTTTTAATAGATACATGGGATTTTCTTTATGCTTTTAAAACTACATTATTGTATACCAATTATTGTGCTATATTTTAATAAGACAAAGTTAAGACATGCTGCCTATACCTTGAATAACTCACAGTAAGTGAAAGAGACAGACATGTAAATAGATAATTTCAGCACTGTGTTTTAAATGATTTATAGATGTGAATTGAGTGTTGTGGAAGAAGAGAAAGATGCAGCTAATTTTCTGGTATATTTAGAAAAGACTGATGGAAAAGATGATACTAGAGTGGATCTAAAAAGAATGACATGATTTTGTCCTTTTTTTTGGCATTGGTAGGTAAGTTGATAGCAATGTTATAGGGTTCAGTGTAGGAAAAAAGGCACATTTTATGCAACTACAAGAGATTATGAAAGAGTTGTATTCAGGGAATGATAACTACAGTATAGAGTGTAGTTATGAATATAAAGTTATAATGATGAAAACAATGTGATACTTGGATTATGTGATAATAACATGAAGCATGGAAACAGATCTGTGCATATCAAAATGTATCATATATGAGGGGAGACATTACAAACCAGTGAGAGCTATTCAATAGTAGACTAATCAACAAATATTGGAATGATTGGTTAATCACATGGAAACTTAAGTTTAAGGAAAAAAAAAAAAAATCTAAGACATGCCCAAATTGTATAATAAATTTACAGAATAATTGGTTTGCAGTTATCAAAAGCATCCACGTCCTGAAGGTCAAAAGAAAGGTTGAGTATAAAAGAAACTTTTATACCGAAAGAAACTAAACAACTAAATATAATGTATGATATGGAACTGGATCTTTTTTTTAATACATTATGAGATAATTAGTGAAACTTAAATATAAATGATTATTGTATAGATTTGATGTATCAGTGTTAATTTCCTGGTTTTCTTGGTAGTATTGTGGCCTGTAGGACAATGTCCTTGTTTGCAGAAAATACATACAAGATGTGTTTGGAGATGATGTGGTATCATTTTGGCAACTCTAGAAGCAAATGGCTTAGATAAAAACTGCTTTTTACCTTTTCTCTGTGTTAATTACTTTTTAAAATAGTACAACAAAGTAAGATGTTCTTATCAAAATAAAATGAAAAGTCAGTTCATAATCGAGGAGAAAATATTTCCAGTACATAACCTAAAAATTGACTAGTATCCAGAATATATAGGAAAACTCATACAATCTATGCCTTTTAATTAGAGTGTTTAGATCATTTGCCTTTAATGTAATTATTGATATGAATATGTTTATGTCTGCATCTTTTATTTTATTTTTCTGTTTGTCCCATCTGTTCTGTATTCCTGTTTTCCTTTTTGAAGCTTTCCTTCAGATAAATTGAATATTTTTTATGAGTAGATCCTGAAATTTTTTTAGCAAGCCTATTGGAGATGAACTTTTAATTGCACATTTCTTTTAGCTAAATCCAGAAGAAAGAATTAAAATGTCTAAATATTTGGTTTGGTAGGATGAAGGAAAACTAGTCAAAAGAATTAATTGGTATCTGGAATATAGAGGTATTACATGGAGGGCAAGTTGTTTTCTAACTTTATTATTAAAAGAAAAAGAAAACTGCCTTAAGTTGTTTAGGTTAATTAGATAATAAATTGTAAAATTGGAGCAAACAATTAGCGAAGCTGTAGAATTCTCTTTTTTGTAATTATTTTTTAAGCACCATATAATTATTCTGTTCATAGATGTAGGGAGGCAAAGTTCACCCGAAAGGTGTAGTGTCTCACATTTGTAATAGGCATTTTTTTAAAAATAGAAATTACCTTTCTATTAAATGGCTAACCTTTATTAAATTCACTTTCTTTATTTTATTTTATTTTTTTTAATTTTTATTTGAAGGATAATTGCTTTACAGAATTTTGCTGTTTTCTGTCAGACATCAACAAGAATCAGCCATAGGTATACATATGTCCCCTCCCTCCTGAACCTCTCTCCCCATCCCACCCCTCTAGATTGTCACAGAGCCCCTGTTTGAGTTCCCTGGTCATACAGCAAATTCTCTTCGGCTATCTGTTTTCCATATGGCATTGTAAGTTTCCATGTTGCTGTCTCCATACCATCAAAAAACGTTTACTTTCTCTTTTTCTACCTTAGCTTGAAATTTTGACAAACTTGGCAAATGAAGCCAACATATCAACTCTTCTTCGAGAATTTCAGGTTTGTGTACAATGCTAATTATGTAATAACTTCTAAAACATCTGTTCAGTTTTAAGTTAGATACATATGTTTCTCAATTTAGATGTGTGTAACTGTATAAATAAAACTATAATTTGGAAGAAGGTTGACAACTAATTTATAAGTTTTCAGTAATAAACATCAACTACAAATTTTAAATTTAAGGGAAATAAAATGTAGTCCCTTTCATATTGTAGAATTTGAGAGACTAGTTTGTAACTCTTTCTTATCATCATCAATAGTTTGTGCTACACTCTGTACTCAGGAAAATGGCTTCATTTCTTATTTGGTTGTCCCTATTTGATTGTCTGCTTCTATTTTAGACAGTGTTCTCTAGCTTCATGTATAGCTCAAAAAAATTGGTTTAAAATTGCCCTTCTCATGATTGTTTAATTGTTAATGCTTTGCTGTATTTTTAAAATCCTATATGTGGATAGTTGAGATGCTTCCCAGATACACATGCTCCAAAAACATAAAAAAAATTCCCTCATGGCTCTTAGGCTTTTTATGATGAAAGAGTTAGCTCTGAAGACTTAGTGGTAGAGCACAGTAATAGAAAACCTTATATCAATATTACGGGTTTTACATTTCATCAGCAGTTTTTTCATAACTAAAGTATACCGCATGCCACACACTATTCCCAGAATTTTTGTCTACCCCCAGCTTTTATACATGGCTTCCCAGGTGGCTCAGTGGTAAAGACTCCAGCCTGCCAGTGCAGGAGACACGGGTGTTATCCCTAGGTTGGGAAGATCCCCTGGAGGAGGGAGGGCATGGCAACCCACTCCAGTATTCTTGCTTAGGTTGTGTGATAGATGGTAGCTTTTAAGTGTATAGGGTCCCAAAGAGTAGGACAGGACTGAGCAGCTGAGCACACACACACAGCTTTTATAGATTAAAGTTATTTTGTTGCTATAATCATTCTTTATGCCTGTCCTAAATTTCTTTTTAGCTGTATAGACATTGTATTTCTTTTTGACTATGTGATCTTATACTTTTAGCAGGAGTAGTGGGATATTATAATATATTCATGCTTTGTAATTTTGTAACTGGATTACTATACTTTTATGCTATATATTTTTTTAGAAAAAGTTCTTATAAAATTAGGATATATGCTTATTTTATATTTGCATGGCAGAATATACAGTATCTCAAGTTCTTAGCTAGTAATCTGTGGCTATAGAACATTGCTTAAATGTGACCTGTAATTCATTTTTATAGGTTTGCTTATTTACTTTTAAGTTTCTGTCTCTGTGCTTGCAGTTGTCCCTTATCCTGCTGTCATGTATGAGCTGTGTAATCTGTCTGGATGTCCTTTTGCTTTCTACTTTCTGCTTCTGTCAGGTTACTGGAGTGGTAGGGAGTGAGTCTCAGGTAATTTTATGGCATTGTTTATCTATTTCAGAATATTGGTAATCCAGTCATTTCATTTAATATCAGGCTATTTCATAAGGTCCATTCTTTAGTCAGACTTTTAAGTGTATTCTTTCTTTATACATCTGTTTTTATCACTGTCTATATGTGTACTTTATTTCTGTGTTTATGTGTTATGCCCATAGGTGTTACAGTTTCTTTATAACTTTTTGAAATAATAGAGAACTTTTCAAAGGACTTATTTTCTGGGATTGAGGAAATTAGGTAATCAACTGGGAAATGGTTTTAAATACAGTTGATTTTTCTTACAGAGAACTAAGAAATTTAATTTGTTTATTTCTTCAACCTTTAATCGTGTTTTTGGTACTCTTTTCACCAATTTCATGTGTCTTTTAGATAGTTTTTGGATTTTCTCTTCCATTTGTCGTTTAGACACCATTTAAATGCATATCCTTTTTTGCATGTTAGATGAACAAGGTGTTAATTCTACATTATGTGCTTGTTATTTGAGTTTGGGGATGTTTTTTTTTAATTCCACTTGAAAATGGGATTTTAAATCCATTTATATTTTGTACATAAATGTGCATATTTATTAAAAGTACATCTTTTTTCTGTCTGTACCCAGTAAAAGCTTAGTTTTTGAATTAGGAAAGTAACAACCAAAGTGAAAATTTTTTAGGCCTGTAGTAAATAAGTGATTAATTTCTTAAGTTTGTATAAATATGTGGTTTACATTGTATTTTTAAAACATTTTTTTCAAGAAAATCTTTTTCTAAAGTGTGATGTTTTATTTTATTGCAAATTAGGTATATTTATAAAGTCTTTATTGAAATGCTTCTTACTGTGGCTGTTGTAGTTTTACCACCATTCAGATAATCTTTTTTAAAGTAAAATGTTTATCGGTAGCATATTGCTCCTTTTTCTCCACTTCTCCCAATATTTAGGTTTAGTATCTCTGAAAAGGCCACCCTTTTTTCATAGATTTATAGATGCTGCTGGTTAAATGAACTGAAACCTCCAAAAACAGAGGTCTCATCATTTCTTTCAACCTTCCACTTAAACTAATTGCTACCTTGGGTGACTGCCCCCACCTGTTTGGAGTTATAGGCTACTGTGGCCACAGGTGAAGGGCCCGACTTGAGAACGTGCCTGCACTACAGTCACATTCTGTGAGTGAAAAGGTGGACTTCCTTTTGTTCCTATAGATGAGAAAATTGTGTATTCTAGAATTTGATTTTGACAAAGCTTCATATTATAGGGATATTTTTCTTTGCTTGATAGTACCAGTGTGTCAACTAATTGAGACAATGTTTTTTAGACCTATGTGAAAAGCCAGGATAAACAGTTTGCAGCAGCCACTATTCAAACTATAGGCAGATGTGCAACCAGCATCACAGAAGTCTCGGACACATGCCTCAACGGCCTGGTGTGTCTGCTGTCCAACAGGGATGGTGAGTTGGCAGTTTCATTTTACTTGCAAATAATTTATCATTTGAATATTCTTGGCATGATCTACAAATTGTAATTTCTTTTTTAGTATTGCCTTTGAGCTTTTTCTGTATGTCCGTGATTACAATGAAGAGTAACGTTTTAGCTTTGAAATACACATATGCACACACATGAGCTTTTTGTTGTTGTTTTATTTAGTAAATTGGATAATTAACTTACAAACAGAATTTTCTTGCCTGAACAGAACTAAGAAAATGTAGTCTGTTTATTTTATTTCTTCACAGTTTAATCACCTTCATTTCACCCTTTCCACAAAGGTTCCATTTTACTGGTTTTTAAAGGCATATAAGTCATGTATAATATTGGTTCACCTGCAGAGGGTGCTAAAAGCAGGCAAATGACTTTACAACAGGAGAAGTTAAAAAGGCTAGATCAGAAAAGTACGTTAAACTTGTAATTTCAAGTTGTTTTTTCCAGATTAACTTAATAATTTTATATTCAAGATTAATTAAATGTAAAAGTCATCAATTTGGAACACCTTCATGTTTTTAAGCCAATCAGTGTCTAAACATTTTGTAGAACTGGATAGGTAATATCCAGTAAAATACATAGTCTAGAGTTCATTCTTTCTATGGTAAAATATCAGTTATTTCTATGATATGGGTTTAAAATAAATGAAACCTTTTGAAGAAAAAAGATTCAACTCTCACCTTTAAAAGTATTTATTTAATTAAAAATAGATTAAAACAAGAGATTCTTTTTAGGAAACATAATTTTCTGTATAAAATTATTGAAATTATTTGTGGGATTCTAAATAAAATTATGTCATATCTAGACACAAGCATATATGACATAGCAACCATAAGGTGAAACATAACAAAATTGATTACTTTTTATATTTTATTTGAAAAATAGCTTTTTGCCACAAATATTACTCCTAATTATTTTTTGGCACATGTAGATCACTTTTGAGAGCTGTAACATTGTTGTAAGTACTTCTAATGAAAAAAACTTTTTGAAACAAAATTTGTCCCCAAATAAGAGTGATCTTTACGATCAACATAAAATATAACTGTTAACCTGTCAATTCAAGATATTATAATGGAGAGAACATTTTTCTGTGTGTAGTGTCCAAATAAGTGACAAAAAGAAATTATCAACGAAATAGACTTTTTTAAAACACTGACTGTAGAAGGTAATTACAGAGGATAGCATGCTAAATGTCATTCATTTTATCTATTTCTACTTTTAATAATAGCATCCTCTTTGTGTCTATTTCTGTCACACTTTAAATTGTGAGTTTAAAAATATGCCTTCATTTTCCTGTGTCTTTAATAATGACTTCCTATTTGATCAAACAAGACACATTTCACTTTGATTGCATACAAAAAGCACACAAATCAGAACACTGGCTAGTTTTTTCAAATATAAAATGTATTCATGGTTTTTCAATTTTGTATTTTTACTCTTTTTTTCTCATGTGAAATTTTCAAGCTGAATATTAAAACAGATGTTTCTACTTCAGCTTTCTAGCACATTGATTTCTAAAAAAGTATTTTTTATTCACTTCATTTTAAAAAGATGAATATTCTGTACCCTTGTAGTACTTCTAAGGGAAGACTAGATGATTTTACAATTATACAATGGGAGGAGACTAATTTATAATCATTCTTAAAGGTAGCTTTACGAATTTAAACTGATATTTTAATGTTTAGACTTTTGTTTTTGGTAAATCGAAACTCTGTTTATAACCATGGACCTTTTTTTTCTGCTGTGAATATTAAGAAACTTAAATTGTATTTTTCAGGTTGCGATGGCATAGTTATCATCAGGCTATATCGTTAGCCTGATTCTTTAACTCTTTATTGTGTGTGCTGCACTTCTGTAGTTTGGAAATCTGGCTCAGTAACAATAAAGAAAGCAATAATATTTTTCATTTATAATGGCCAATTGTTATAACAGAGCCTCTTTGTCTTTCTGTTGAAAGATCTGCTTTTAGGAATAAGTGCTATGAATGAGGCCTCAGATTCTTTAAAATCTGTAAGACCTTTGGGACTTCTAAGGATCTCTGCCTCTTTGATTTTATATTGTGAACACCTCATCAGCTCTTTGGATACTGTATCTTGCAGCTTCGGGGACAGCATTGAGGCTACATTGTTTTTACATATATTTAATATATTCTTCTTGGACCTGTAGGGCTTTGGGGATTGTTTTGTTGTTGCTGCTGACTTCTTCTTTCTTGTCAGGGACAGGACTTTTAGGAAGACTTGAAGGTTGTCCTAAAATAGCCCATTATGACTATGTAAGATTCACTGATAAACAGATTTCTTAAAGACCTTAGAGAGAAATCTGCATTTTCAGTTGACTTGACTTAGAATAATTTAACTCCCAGTTGATTTTCTTTCACAAAATTTGCTGGTCTGAAAAACTTTTTTACCATCTACTGTAAACTGAAAGAAATGGGGTGAAAGACTATTTTTTAAATTTTGTTTATATAATAAACATTTGTTGAAAATTTGAATTAGTTGAGGTATTTAGTGAGTGTAGAACAGATGAATAAGGTATTCACCAGCCTATAAGAAGTTCCTGCCTTTAAGGAGCTCGTATTCTAACGGAGGGACACAATAATGTAAAACAAGTGTACTGTAGTCTTCGTATCTGTTGAACACTTAGCTGCTGGCTGTTGCTCTCATGCAGAACTAGACTACCTATGTTTGAATGCTAATGTTGTCTTGAATAAATTACCTGACCTCTTTGTGCTTCAGATTCCTCATTTGTAAAATGAAGATAATAGTAGGCTGTACTAATCTTGAGAACCTGAAGTGAAATAAGCCAGTCACAGAAAGGTATATACTGAATGTTTCTACTTGTATGAGGTATTAGAATAATCAAATTCATAAAATTCAAGAGTAGAAAGGTACTTGCCAGGGGCTGGAAGAAAAGGAAAGCGAGCGGCTACTAATCAGTGAGCGTCGCGTTTTACTTAGCAAGGTGAGTACGCTCTGGAGATCTCCTGTGTAACACTGAACCTGCAGTCAACAGTAGTGTGTCGTATGCTTGAAAATTGGTTAGAGGGTAAATCCCCTGCTACGTGTTCTTTCTAAAGTAAGTTTTTTTTTTTTTTTTAAATAGTAGGCTGTAATTCTTAGAGTCAGTACGATTAAGTTCTGTTGAGGACAAAGAGAAAGCTTGGAAAGGCCCAGAACACAAGTTCATTTTGTATTTGTAGGGGAGTGCTAAGGTCTTTGAAAGCCAGGAGGTAGCATAAAGGAAAAGTAGGGTGGAATTCCCATTCCCATTCAAAGGGAATGGGAAGGCACCCAGGTTAGGTAAATAGCACCCCACCACCACCACCACCCCGCAAGACGTTCAGGTCCTGATGCCTGAAACGTGTGAATATGTTATCTAATGTGGCAAAAGGAACTTTACAGATGTGATTAAGATTCTTGAGATAGAGAGATTTTTCATCCAATAATCTGGGACCCAATATAACCAAATGTCAGAAGCAGAAATTAGAATGATATCTTTGCTGGAAGGGGGTTTGAGCCGAGGAATGTGGGCAGCCTCTAAAATTTGGAAAATAATGGATTCTCCCCAGAACCTTCACAGAGAACTTAGCCCTGTTGACACCTTGGTTTTAGCTCCATAAGACTTATGTTAAATTCTGGCTTCAGAAGTGTAAAATGATAAGCTCATGTTGCTATCAGCCAACAAGTTTGTCGTAATCCATAACAGTAATGATCAGAAGATAAGGTGGCACCAAAAGGTAAATAAGGCCTAATTTTATTTCAACTATAGTTAGGGTTAGTCAACTTTGCCTGTACACGTGAATAATTAAAAATATACAACTTAAAAAAAAAAAAAAAACTTGGACTAATTTTGTAATAATATGTTTTTAAAAGATAAATTTTTATAGTACTGATTCTTCAAAACCGTTACATTGCATAGTAATTTCTTATATAACCACTTAATGTTTCCTAGCAGAGGGTAAGTTTGATGAGGGCAGAGTGTCATTCTGATTTGTCTTTGTTTTTCTCTAGCTCTAAGAGGTGGTCTTTATAAAAGCAACACCTGCTCATAGTAACATAGAACATTAAACATAAAATGGTAGATTCTGGTTCTGAGTTTGAATTCTCCAGTGCATCTTTCTTTCTTCATCTTTAAAATGCTGATAATAAGCTGCCTACCGTATGTTATTATGAGAATTAAAAGACATACATCATTTCTTAAACTAAAACATTGGCTTCCCTGGTGGCTCAGTGGCAAGCAACCTGCCTGCCAATGCAGGAGATCAGATTTTAGATCTCTGGAGAAGGAAATGGCAACCCACTCCAGTATTCTCACCTGGGAAGTCCCATGGACAGAGGAGCCTGGCGGGCTACAGTCCATGGGGTTGCAAAGAGTCAGACATGACTTAGCAACTAAACAACAGCAGCAGCAAACTAAAACATTATGAAATATTAATATATCTTTCCCGTGAAGAAATATAATATGAAATGCATATTTTAATAATAATTAGAATGGTAGAAAATTTTGCTTGTATTTTTAAAGGGACCTAGATAAGAAAATATATTTCAGAGAAAATGAGTAACAGAACCCAAGTCATGGCATATTTTCAGGGTAATATTAAAATAAACCTTTATAGAATATACCAGTGAATCTCTGATATCCATGAATCCCAGCTGATTTAAAAAAAAAAAAAGCCAGAATAACAAGGAAAGGTAGTGTTGGTGTCTTTCTTTGGTATTGGTAACCTTAGTAATTGTTTATATAAGATTCATTCGATAAAGCCAGGTGCTCTGACTGGTTTATTGTGTTTCGCTGCTGGTGCCACCAAAGACGTAACTCTGGACCACTAATTAGTCTATAATAATGCAATCTCGGAATCCCAGTTTGAGGATCTGCTTCTTGGAGCCACCCCCTAGTACCAGTTACTGTTAAGGCCCTGGCAAGAAACAGATGATACAGTTTAAAGAGATGATTGAAAAGAGTTTAATGAAGGAACTATTTATTAACTGTGGGTGGGATTAAGGGAAACCAACAAGATGTACTGTAATGCCCTGGGGCTAGCAGGCTAGCAGAGGTGGGAAACCTTTGCCATATCTAGAATTAAAGGAAAAGGGCTTGAGGATTGGGAGCAGTTATCAAACCCTGAAAGAGAGAGCACCTCTTGGGACTGAAACCTTCAATGGAGAAGTGCTTGCACTGCCAGGGAGATCTGGCAGGAAAGGGATCCGGGTTGTGGATATTCTCTCGTGTTTTAGTTTTCGCCTAGTCATTTAAGAAATGTGGAATGTTTTGCTAAGTTAAATGTACATTTTACTAAGAATACTGTGTTTGAATTGACTTTGAATTGAATTGAAATTCATATTTAAATACAAATAATCTGATTTTTTTTTTTTTTCCAGAAATAGTTGTTGCTGAAAGTGTGGTTGTTATTAAGAAATTGCTGCAAATGCAACCCATACAACATGGTGAAATTATCAAGCATATGGCCAAACTCTTGGATAGTATCACTGTGAGTACCAGTTAAGAGATCTTTGCTTTCAGTACCAATTGAACCAAATTTTATTGAGTAAATTATGGTTTTGTTAAAATAAATAGATATACTGAAGTATAATGAATAAGAGAGCTGCACAGTCTGGATTCTTGTTCTGAGATTCTGGCCTATTGTGGAAGGAAATCACAGATCTGAAAGAGGGAAAGGTTACAGTAAATACTGCATACTGGATTGGAGTTGGACATGTCGGTGTGAACTGCATTTGTCTTTATGTGGATAGCTAGGTGTGTTGGAGTATATATGTGCAGCTGTGTGTGTGTGTGCACACATTTGTATGTACATGTGAATGCATTCATGAGTGTACAAAGATATGTTTCTTAATGTGGCCTTTAAGAGGACCTACATACGATGATAACCCCACACCTAGTGCCCAGATCCTGTTTGTTTTCTTTTGTTTTGATTGAGATATAATTTCATAGCATAAAATTCACCCTTTTAAATCCAGAATTCAGTGACTTTTGGAGTGTTCACCAGGTTGGGCAATTGCAGAACCTTTTCATCATCCCTAAAATCAAGTCCCTAAACCAAGGCTCCTGATCCTCCCCATACTTCAGCCCCTGACAACTACTGATGTACTTTCTGTCTCTATGAATTTGCTTTCTCTGGACATTTCATACAGTTGGAATCATGTGATAATGTGGCCTTTTGTGTCTGGCTTTTTTCACTTTAGAATGTTTTCAAGGTTCATGCACAATGTACAAAGTAGTACCACATCCCCCTTTTGGGAAGACTTTGGTTTTTAAATTCCATTCAGCATTTAAAGAAACCAGGACTCCTTAGAGAAATGGCTGATTTTAGAGCTGGGCCACGGAAAGAACATCTTGTTGGGCCATAAAAACATGGCTCTGCTCACGGGACGGTAGAGATGTCAGAATTTAAGAGAGTTCCCACTGGCTAATTGGAGCAACAAAATACATGATAGTAAAAGGATTATAACCTATAGAGTAGGGTGAGAGTCTCTGAAGCCAAACTGGAATGGGTGGATGGATGAGTGAATAAGTGAGAGGAAAGATCTTTTACTATATTCTCACCACAGTTCTTTTTCTTCATGTCTACTCTTATTGTTGGTTAATATCAAAGTCAGGACTTCTTACAAAGACTGTATATGAGAGATTAAGAGACTGGATTTGAAAATGACATGACTTGGGTTCAAATTTAGTCTCTGCCCTTTACTGGCTTTGTGATCTTAAGCAATACTTGACTTATCCTTGCTCCAGTTTTCTTTTCTGTAAAATTGAAACACATGGACTAATGAATGACTTTATAGATCTGTTGTGAGGAATAAAGGAGTCAACATAAATGAAACACCGAGAGTAGTGTTTAGTGTAAACTTTTATTATGATCATGGCTATTGAATTTAATAAGCATCCTTGTTGCTCTTTCTGTTTTGGTTATTTATTTAACATAACTCCTATAGTGTTAATCATATGTCAGGTACTATTCTAAGCACCCTAAAAATATAAATCAGTGTTAATCATATGTCAGGCACTATTCTAAGCACCCTAAAAATATAAATCAGTGTTAATCATATGTCAGGCACTATTCTAAGCACCCTAAAAATATAAATCATTAATTGTAATTACAACTCTGAAAAATAGGTTCTATTCTATTTTACACAAAAGAAATTGGACGCAGGATTATTAAACTTTATCACAAATATAGAGCAACATAGAGCAACTTAATTCATTTCAATAAAATTTATGAAAAACCAAAACGGCAAAAGAAAAATATAAAATGTTAGAATAAAAAATTTTTAATAAGGTAGTTTTAAAAAAAAGGAAACCAAGACACAGACAGGTTAGGTAACATGATTAAGGTCATGTAGTAAGTAGGTCTGCTTTCTTAACCAGTACATTATTGCTGTATTTTTCTTCCTTTTCTAGTCTGTCTTTTTTGTATCCAATTCAGTTGTCCACTCACTGACCTGGCCAGGACTTTATTGTTGTTTCCTTTTGATTCACCCAAATTATTGACAAATTAGGCATTAAATTGGTCCATTTGCCCATATGTGGAGCAAGTGTTTAACATTATTTGTCAATAATCTAGGAGGGTAAAACTTTTTCCTCATGTCTACTGAGATAGATATGCAGCATCTCTGTGTAACCAGACATCAGATTTCAGTAGTATTTTAGTCATTGTAACAATCACAGATACTCCTACAGGTATTTAGATACCTTTTAGACAAGTGTTACATCGCCTAGTAAGAACCACTTTTCTAAGCAAGAACTAATGAGCCAAAGCTGGAAACTCTAGATCAGGGCAATCAAAGAACAGAAGTACTTACACAAATACATGTATATATTTATACACATAATTAAATGTATAAAAATAGACTAAATGAGAACTCTTGAAAAAGAAGGGCCATAATATAAAGGAAATTCTAATCTGATACTAAAAATACTGAGCAATCTTAGAAAATTTAGGGGTAGGGTATGATTAGTTCAGAATAAAAGTGTTTTGAAGGTGTCATGGGAGGAAGAGAGTAGAGGGAGGTGAGATTATTTTAGTAGTCTCATGTGTTTAAAAAGTAGCAAGGACTTCCCTGGTGGCTCAGATGGTCAAGCATCTGCCTACAATGTGGGAGACCCGGGTTCAGTCCTTGGGTCAGGAAGATCTGGTGAAGGAAATGGCACCCCACTCCAGTACTCTTGCCTGGAAAATCCCATGCACCGCAGAGCCTGGTAGGCTACAGTCCATGGGGTTGCTAGGAGTCGGCCACTACTGAGCAACTTCCCTTTCACTTTTCAAGGTGAAATTAGATTATCTTAGGGTGAAAGCAGTGGGTTTTGGTAGGGAAAATAGTTAATTTCTTGCTTGTAAATAATGGCAGAGAAACGTGTGTTGGGTTATGAGAAAGAAATAGGAATGTGAAATTCTGTATTCCGGTCGTCTTGTGCTGTTAGGCCTGTTCTGGTCTTGTTAGACAGGGAGAGGCAAAGCAAAGCAGTGTTAGGGCTTTCGGGGGATGCAGTGGCTTACACACGAAACCTGTGACTGTACATGAGACCTGGGTCAAGCAAGCAACAGGCTTTCTTGGAAAAGAGTTTGTTGTCTTTGATTATGTCCCTGTGTGGGGCTCAGGAAAATTCTTGATTGCATCAACTTTCTCTACAACAGTTGATGGAATATTCGCCAAGTGCATACTTCCTTACAGATCTTACAGCAAAGCTTATTTTCTGTTTTAATCAGATAGAAGATAACCATTAGTGGAATACAAAGTATGGTGGGAATTCCAAATTCACAAAAAGGAAAAAAACAGAAAACCTAAATGTAAACAATAAATGTTTAAAAATTAAAATGGAAGAGTTAAAATCAAGAAGTAAGATGGAAGAGTAAAAATCAAATATATCCTACTCTAAATATGAATGGACTGCATTCTCTCATTAGAAAACAGACTTTGGAATGAAAAACAAAAGCCAGATAAAGGCTATTTATAATTAAAACACTGTTATAAAAGTTGAAAATAGGAAAGTAGGGAAGAAGATAATTAAGTGAATATCAACAAGAATGTGAGATTTAAAATTAATTAAGGGCTTTTAACAGGATAAAATGGGGCATAAAATTCAAAAAGGCCAATGTACAAAGAAATTTAAAATCATATACCTACCTATATGTGCAAAAAATATGGCAACTAAATAAATATGTGAAGGAAAAGTCTATGGTAAATGCAAGGAGAAATAGATAAAATACAGTTTTATTCTTCCAGAATGAAAGGCATACTACCTGAGGATTGTTCTAACAGGGTTACATATTACCTTGAATGGGACAGGTGAGGATTTTATATTACAAAAGGAGAGTTGAAAGATGTTATTTCGTAAAGACTGCTGAGTGATTCTGAAGTAGTGCTTTATGTACTTCTTGCCCAGCTGCCTACCTGAATGCCTGCCATTTCACAAGTTAACTGCACTTGCCCTGCCACCCCTGCTTAGTTCACACTTAAGTTTTAATGCATATTGAGTCCAGATGCAGAATATTGCATCAGATTTGCTATTTGTATGCAGTTTGTTTAGATGTCTTCTGATTGTGCCTTTGACAAATTTAAATAAACTTGATGTTTTTGCAGGTTTTACCATACACTGTTGCATTGTGCAGTGAGCTGGTATTGTAACACAATAGCTTTTAAATTGAACTGCTTACAGAGTGATCTGTGAAATCTTTCTGGATGTCTTTCTACAACTGCTGCGGTCAGCTTGGAAAGATTATTCGTTTTTGCAGGCAGGTTAATGGGTTAAAATGGCAGTGGAAACTGCCTTCTGGTAGAAGGTTTAAAAAGTGCACTTAACCACTTGCTCAGGGCATTTAGAATAAAGGATCAGGCAGAGTCACTTACAGTCCAGTTTGTCTTTGGAAATACTGAAAAGCAGAGGTTCATAATGAAAGTGTTATATCATATGTGTGCATGTGTGTTAATAGTTTGGCTTTAGCCGTGGAGAACAAAAAGTGGCTTATTTTTGTACTGTTTTTTCAGTTGCTTCAAACCTTTGAAAATAGTGGCCACGGATTCATAGTATCAGTAGTGTACAAATGAGAGTCTTATAATTTAACAGGGAGGGAAAGGCAGGGCTGGAACCTGAAAATTTTATGATTCTGATTCCAACCAAATGCGCAAAATTAGGTTTGTCAGTTTTATAAGCTTTTTAATGTCAGCACAGAAAGATTGGTTTCAATATACTTATTGATAAACTTCCTGTTGTGGAGAAATTTTCTGTGTTTTTAAAATGTTACTTGGAAATTTTATTACCTTAGTTCTGGACTCTCTGAATATTATCCTGGCCCCGCCGTACCAGTGCTACCATCTTGAGATTTTCAGTATGAACATTTAGAACTTACTGATTTTTAATTTTTTAAAGACTTATATTTTAAATGTATGCACTATGTTTAGAATATTTGAATATTATTTTAATCTTGGTATATTAATGAATAGGAATAAAATAATCTCTCAGATCTTTGGGGGATTGTCCTTTTAACTAAAAAAAAAAAAAAGGGTATAACCAAAGGATTAAAGTGGAGTAATAGATTGTGATATGTCATAGAATTCTAATTTTTATACTAGCAATATATAATAAAATATTTAAGAAAAATAAATCTAGCATAACTGAAATCTGAAGTTGCTCATATATTCTTATTTAGAGGTACATTTCATTATGGTAGGCAACTTGAATTGCTTCATACTGGAAAATTTAATGTACCACTCAATTACTATTCTTTAGCCCAATTTAAAATAATAGATTGGAAGTAAGACCTTAATGCAGTGTAACCTTTGGAACAGTGGAAATAGCCTCTTTCTTCCCAAAAATCAGTATACAGTAAGGATATCAATTATATCATAATACATGAGTAGATCTGTAATAGCACTTAGTATTTTACTATTACTTATGCTTAGTATTTAAAATTATTATGTAAATATTACTGATTTTCTTCTCTCTTACTAAACTTATTCTAATATTAATTTAAAGATGGTAATGTTAACATGTTATTTAAAAATGTGTACTTGATTTTAAAGTTTTCTGATGACCTCATTCTGGTGAATGACTTGACTTAGTGATGTCTAAATGATTTTTTTTATTCTCAAAATGGGTGTTTTGAAGGAATTTGAGATGGTAGATATTGTGATAAAATTCTCACTTTGCAAAGGTCTCCATTCTCACTTTCTTCCTTAAGTGTACCGCTTAAGTCATACTGTGTACAGCTGTGAAACTGTAATGAAAACATTGGGACTTTATTTGAGAAATTAGAAAAGAACTTCATAAAGAGTCTTACCTCTTCTTGTGATGCTACTTCTTAATGATAGCCAGTGGTTTTTTCATTTATTATAGAAAGCAGATTTTCTTCTATACAGGTGAAAATGTTCGCAGAAACTAATTTGCATACCCCTTCAAATTCCTTTTGGAATGAGGGAGAATACAAATAAATAGTAATAAAACTAATTTGCATGCTCTAAATAAAATGTTCTTAATGGTGCTGGTGGAAGGTTTCCAATTTTTAGCAAAGCATTTATTTTTTTTAAGAAACAAATTATATGGAAAGGTACTTTATTAAAAATATATAAGGAAAAATGCCATATTGGACAAGTTTATCTTATTCCTATTTCTTTTATTGATGGCCAAGTAATAGACCAGCATTCATGATTTTATAAGCAGATCTTGGTAATTTTGTCAGTGCTGTAGACACAGATACGTAGAAAACAATAACAGTTTTGATTTGGAATCAAGGCCTTAAATGGGTCCTCTGTTCCTTTGTCTGTATTGTCCATGGCTTCTCAAAATGTGGTTTGCAAGCCACCTGTCTCAAGAATCATCTGTGATGCTTCATGGAGCATGGATTCTAGGGCCCCATCATAGAACTACTGTCTTAGAACTGATAACAAAAGCCTACAGTCCTCAGTTCAGTTGCTCAGTCGTGTCCGACTCTTTGCAACCCCATGGACTGCGGCACGCCAGGCCTCCCTGTCCATCACCAACTCTCGGAGTTCACTCAAACTCTAATCCTAACCTTGGATGCTTTGTATAGGCATGAGAGTTGTGAACCAATGCCCTGGAGCAAAGGTCAGCTGACTTTTCCTGTAAATTGATAGATAAGTAAATATTTTCAGCTTTATGGGGAATAGCAGCCCACTCCAATATTCTTGCCTGGAGAATTTCATGGACAGAGGAGCCTGGAGATACTGAGTGACTAACACACTTGTTTCAACTGCTCTTCTGCAATGACAGCACAGGAGCAGCAGCGATGATAAATAAACAAATGGGCTAGGCTAGACAGATTTGGCCCAGGAGTTTGCACATCTCTGATAGAATCAAGATTCTAGACCAGTGGGTTTTCCTTTATGAAATCAGTTTTAATCAGATTTTCTGGTAACTGAAGAAAATCTGTAAATATAAGAGAACTTCCTGGATATACGTTAAATGAATTAATAGATGTAAAACCTTTTATAATGTTTAAAGCCTTTTCTATATTACTATTAAGGAGAGTGTGATTATTTTGTTTGCAATAGTTCGATGTTATCTGCTTCTACTATTAGGTTCCTGTGGCTAGAGCAAGTATTCTTTGGCTAATTGGAGAAAACTGTGAACGAGTTCCTAAAATTGCCCCTGATGTTTTGAGGAAGACGGCTAAAAGCTTTACCAGCGAAGATGATCTTGTGAAACTGCAGATTTTAAATCTTGGAGCAAAATTGTATTTAACCAACTCCAAACAGGTAAGAGACTAATCCTTAGTCTACCTATGTGGAATCTACTTTCTTCTTTGCTCTGATCAAGCAGCTATGTCCATTTATACATTAGTCTGTCTATTCAACAATTACCCGGTGCCTGTTTCTTTAAGGTTTTACTTTAGATGGTAGTGGTGTAAAGAGACGATGTCCTGGTCTAGTTGAGGAGAAAAACATAAAAAAATGAAATAGTACATGGTAAGTGCTGTAATAGTGTATTGTGACACAGTGGAACTCCAGAGGAGAAAGTTTATTGAAAGTCTGAAATAGAAGGAGGAGAGAGGTCAGGCAGAGTTTCATAAAGGATAAGATTCCTGACTAAGGGCTTTTAAAGAGTGGTTTACTATATAGAATAAGGAGAGAGGAGAGCAGGGGGTCAGAGTCGTGACACAGCGTGGTGCCCCCAGGAAACTTAAAGCTGAGTTTCGAAAGGTAGGCAAGGACAGGACTTGGTCCTCCACGTGAAGGGAAAACCATTAAATATTTTTAATAGTGGTATAATTGACCATGTTTGCGGTTTAGAATATTCACTTTTTAAATCAGTTGACTTTGTGGAACTGTTGATTAGAGAAATAACCTGTATGTATAAAATGCATAGAATCACTTCTGGGTATAAAATAGGATCTTTCTCATTCTTTTTCCTTTCTCTAAATAACTGTTTAGACAAAGGAAAAAGAATGAGAAATTCTCAAGTAACTCCTCAGATTAATTTCTGTATATTTTCAGGTTGTCTTCATTCCTAATTGTGATGTGAGTTGTATTAATATAGCTTTGGCTGATGGGTATATCAAATTTGTGACCAAATAATCGCAAATATTTTGAGCATATTTCTATGATTTAGATTTTATCTTTATATTTTTAAGTCAGTCTTCGAAAGGAATCAGTTAGTCATTTCCAAGTGTCATGTAAATTAGTTCATGCAATGAGTTATTTTTTAAAAACTGAGTAAAAGGGGAAAACTATTTGCTGTTGAGTTGCTTCTTTATTGATAAAAACACTGTTTTAGCCTGACATTCATTGTTTTTACTGTTCGTATGGTATTGTGAATGTTACCACGACACCTAGAATATATGATTTTTATGGCCTTATTGGAACAGTGGGCTTCCCTGGTAGCTCAGACGGTAAAGAATCTGCCTGCAATGCAGGAGACCTGGGTTTGATCCCTGGGTTGGGAAGATTCCCTGGCGGAGGGCATGGCAACCCACTCCAGTGATCTTGCCTGGAGAATCCCCATGGATGGAGGAGCCTGGCAGGCGACAGTCCATGGGGTTGCAAAGAGTCAGACACGACTGAGCTACCAAATACAGTGCATCATAACAATGGTTTGGCTGCAATAAATAAATCTAGCTTATAGATTATCATCAAAGAAAAGTAATACAAAATTATTATGTTACTCAATATTGAAGTAGTTATGTCTTACAAAACTAAATAAAGGTTCTTTGGAGCAGTAAATAACCAATAATAGAGCATAGTACTCTATGTTCAGAAATTGTGAAGTGTATTCCATAACTTTTTATTCAGTGACTTTGAAGACAACATAGTTTGCACTCAGCTCATTTTTGGAGCTGAACTTCTGAAGTGTTGTATTGTGTATTTAAGAATGATACTTCTAGATAACCATAATAGACTTGACCACCAGCTGGTGAAACAGTTATGTTTAGGGAAAAAACTCATTGTTTTTAAATGATTAAATAAAAAAATAGATGAACAAAGCTACCCTATAAGTTTGTGTTTTGTTCTCCAGTTTCTCATTTCTCAAGGAGTTTTAAAGAATTCATAAGTGAGAAGTAGCACCAAAGAATAATGTTTAAGTTCCATTAACTTGACAGCATTTTTAAGTTGCATGATTCATAATCTACTGGATATGAGATAAGACTAAGATTCTTGTAAATGTAAAAAAATACATTTTCTATACATGTTAATTTTAGCCATCTTTAAAACTCAACTAGGGAGACCAGGCCACAGTGTTCAGAAACTGATTTGCCATGATGTCCCAATATTTGTTTGTAGATCCAACTTCCCTGTGGCCTAGATCTCTCAGTGAGCATTTTCAGAATTTTTATTGCATTATTTAATTATAGGGGATGTCTAGATTGATTTTTATCAGATATAGGAGTTATATGCCTAAAAGTATCTCAAATTTCTTTATTCAGTGTAAAAGAGATTTTAAAACTTAGTCAACAGTCTGCTTTTGGTAGTATTGAGTAAATTCCTACTGGGCAACTCTAAACTCTGTGAAAATACAAAAAGGAAACAACTGCCTGAAGTCTCTGAAGAGTAATTAAAAGTGGGAAGATTCTGAAGGGAAATTGACACTTTTCTGGGTCTGATCCTGAATTCAGTCTTCAGTTGGCACTACACATAAAGACTGAAACTCCAAAAGGAAACCCAGAGTCCTCCTGCCTGAGGAAGTAGAGGACGGAGTTCAAGAAAAATACAGGGAATTCCCTGGTGGTCCAGTAGTTAGGACTCCTTGCTTTCACTGCTGAGGGCCCAGGTTCAGATCCTGTCAGGAAGCTAAGATCCTGCAAGCTGCTTGGTGGGGTCAAAAAGAAAACTACCACCAAAGATATTGAAAAGTTAAGGAAGAATTCTAGAAAGGAAAGAGCCAGTGTGAGGAGCCTCAAAATCTGAATAATTCTGTCCAAGTCTCTGGCTGACACCTGAACCACATATATGCATGGTGGATTTAGAACAGCACAGTTAATAATAAAGGAACTGAACTGCAATTTGAACAGCACTGAGGAGACAATCTGTACTTTGAACCCAGCCTAAAATATAGCAAAGTTTAGGGTTTCTACAGTTCAGCATTCATAATGTCCAAGATAAATCCCAGTTTACTCAGCGTAAGAACTCGAACAGAGAATTACTATTCAATGGGTATAGAATTTCAATTTGTGAAGATATTAAAATTTCTGGAGATTAATGGTGGTAATGGTTGCATAACACTGAACTGTGTACTTAAAAATGGTTGCAGTATATTTTATGTTTATTTTAGCACAATAATGAACAAGAATAGGAAAATATGACCAGTTTTCAAGAAAACAAAAACCAGAAACCAACTTCTAGATGACTCAGATGTGGAAATTTATAGGTATAAATTTGAAGCAACTTTTATAAATGATTGATGACATAAAGGAAAAGGTGTTCACAATAGATGAAAAGCGAACTCTTAGCAGAGAAATAAAAACTAGTAAGAAATAGAAGTTCTAGAACTGAAAAATACATTTTGTCTAGTATTACATATTCTTTAATATTTTAATTTTTTTTGGTATGGAGATATAAAGCTGTTCATGTAGTTTTTAAAAATTATGATTAAGACTCTGTAGATGAACTTTTTCTGTAAGTTTCTTTTATTTTCTGACTTTGGGCTCTTTCAGTGGAAATTTAGAAAGCAGTTGGTATGTGATGACCTTAGAGCATTGTAGGCAGACACTTTGCCATCTGAGCCACCAGGAAAGTCCACCTTAGAGCTATTTAATGTCAATTACTGGAAGTCAGATGGTAATCAAAAGTACAGGCTCCAATATTAGACTGTCTGACTTCAAATACTGTTTTACCACTTACTAGCTACATGATTTTGGACTGATTATACAGTCTACATAAGACTTAGTTTCCTAATATGTAAGATGGGAGTTACAATAATATGGTCAGTTATTTATAATTCGACATATATATTCCTAAAAATCATTATGCTTTATAGAAATGCACAAACCATAGGAACTATTGCAAAACTAGAACCAGAGATATAGCACTCAAAAAAATTCGTTGATGACACAGGCTCTATGCAGTGACATTTATACCCTTTCTTGGATCAATTTTCTTGGCATTGAAAAAGTCAAGATAAAACATATAAAGGTAAAAACACTCAAGTTGACAAAAAAATATGTATACTGTAAAATTTTTTAAAATCTGGTTTTCTATATACTATCAGCAAACTATGAGGAAGAGAAATTAAGGAAACAGTCCCATTTACCATCAGATTAAAAAGAATGAAATACCTAGGAATAAACCCACCTAAGGAGATGAAAGACCTGTACTTGGAAAATTATTAGACACTGGTGAAAGAAATGGAAGATGTCACAAACAAAAGGAAAGATATACCATGTTCTTTGATTGGAAGAATTACTTTTTTAAAATGACCATACTACCCAAGGCAATCTACTGATACAGTGCAATCCTTAGCAAAATACCAATGGTGTTTTTCACAGAACTAGAATGAGTAACTTCAGAATTTGTATGGAAACAAATTACAAATAGCCGAAGCACTCTTGAGAAAGAACAGAGCCGAGGGAATCATACTTCTTGACTTCAGATTGTTCGTGAAAGTGAAAGCCGCTCAGTCGTGTCCGACTCTTTGTGATCCCAGGGACTACACAGTCTGTAGAATTCTCCAGGCCAGAATACTGGAGTGGGTAGCCTTTCCCTTCTCCAGAGAATCTTCAGATTGTACTAGAAAGCTACTGTAATCAAGACAGTATGGTTCTGTCACAAAAACAGACACATAGGTCAGTGGAACAGAATAAAGAGCTCAGGAAAAAACCCACACACTTACAGTCAATGCATCTATGACAAAAGAGGTAAGAATATACAATGAAGAAAAGATAGACTCTTCAGTAAGTGGTGCTGGGAAAGCTAGACAGCTATATGTAAAAGAATGAAATTAGAATGTTCTCTATCACTGTATACAAAAATGAACTCAAAATGGGTTAAAGACTAAATGTAAGACTGGATACTATAAAACTAGAGAAAAACATAGAACACTCTTTGACATAAGTCACAATATTTATTTGGATCCATCTCCTAAAGCAAAGGAAACAAAAGCAAAAATAAACAAATTGGACCTAGTTAAACTTAAGAGTACATCATGAGAAATGCTGGGCTGGAAGAAGAACAAGCTGGAATCAAGATTGCTGGGAGAAATATCAATAACCTCAGATATGCAGATGACACCTCTCTTATGGCAGAAAGTGAAGAGGAACTAAAAAGCCTCTTGATGAAAGTGAAAGAGGAGAGTGAAAAAGTTGGCTTAAAGCTCAACATTCAGAAAACGAGGATCATGGTATCTGGTCCCATCACTTCATGGCAAATAGATGGGGAAACAGTGGAAACAGTGTCAGACTTTATTTTTCTGGGCTCCAAAATCACTGCAGATGGTGATTGCAGCCATGAAATTAAAAGACGCTTACTCCTTGGAAGGAAAATTATGACCAACCTAGATAGCATATTCAAAAGCAGAGACATTACTTTGTCAACAAAGGTCTGTCTAGTCAAGGCTATGGTTTTTCCTGTGGTCGTGTATGGATGTGAGAGTTGGACTGTGAAGAAAGCTGAGCACTGAAGAATTGATGCTTTTGACCTGTGGTGTTGGAGAAGACTCTTGAGAGTCCCTTGGACTGCAAGGAGATCCAACCGGTCCATTCTAAAGGAGATCCAACCAGTCCATTCTGAAGGAGGAGGAGCCCTGGGATTTCTTTGGAAGGAATGATGCTAAAGCGGAAACTCCAGTACTTTGGCCACCTCATGTGAAGAGTTGACCCATTGGAAAAGACTCTGATGCTGGGAGGGATTGGAGGCAGGAGGAGAAGGGGACGACAGAGGATGAGATGGCTGGATGGCATCACTGACTCGATGGACGTGAGTTTGAGTGAACTCCGGGAGTTGGTGATGGACAGGGAGGCCTGGCGTGCTGCTATTCATGGGGTCGCAAAGAGTCGGACATGACTGAGTGACTGAACTGAACTGAAACTTAAAAGCTTTTGCACAACAAAGGAAACCATCAACAAAATGAAAGGACAATCCACTGAAAAGATATTTGCAAATGATGTGATCAATAAGAGGTTAATATCCAACATATATAAACACCTCATACAATTTGATATCAAAAAAGCAAACAACTTGATTGGAAAATGAACAGAAGAACTGAATAAACATTTTCCCAATGAGGAAATGAAGGTGACCAACATGCACATGGAAAGATACTCAGAACTGCTAGTCATTAGGGAAATCCGGATAAAAACCACAGTGAGGGAGCACCTCACACCTGTTAGAATGGCTGTAATCAAAGAGAACACCAATAACAAATATTGGCAAGGATCTGGAGAAAAGGAAATCCTTACACACTGTTGGTGGGAAGGTAAATTCATGTAGCCAAGGTGAAAAACAGTATGGAAATTTCTCAAAAAAGCTATAAATAGAACTATCATGTGACCCAGCAACTCAAATCCTGGATAGATAGCCAACAAAAAAACAAAAACAAAAGCACTAATCAAAAGATACACACACACACACACACAATACAAGATACGTGTACCCCACTGTTCATAACAGCATTACTTGACAATTGCCAAGTTATGCAAGGAACCTAAGTATCTGTCAACCAATGAATGAATAAAGATGTGATTATATATAGAGAGAGAGAGAGGGCGGGAGGGAGGGCTAGATATTATATCAATATAATGAAACACATGTATGATTTATATATACATATACTGTATAGTGTATATTATATACGTGTGTGTATATATACACACACTCGCATGCGCACGTGATAAATGTCTATAATGGAATACTCGCTCATTCAGTTGCTTCAGTCATGTCTGACTCTTTGAGACGCTATGGACTGTAGCCCACTAGGCTGCTCTGTCCATGTATAATGGAATACTACTCATCCATAAAAGAGAATAAATTTTTTGCTGTTTGCTTTTGCAACAACATGCATGGACTTGGATAGCATTATGCTAAGTGAAGTAAGACAGAGAGTGACAAATACTGTGTGATATCACTTATATGTAGAATCTAAAAAGTACAACAAACTAGTGAATAAAACAAAAAAGAAGTAAATTCACAGATAGTACAACTGCTGGTTACCAGTGAGGAGAGGGAAGGGGCAGGGGTGACATAGAGGTGGGGGGAAAGGTTGGTACAGGATTTTCTGAAATCATCTCTGTGAAACTTTTGAAAATTGTAAAGCAGTACAGAATTTAAAGAGTCATTTAATAACATTTTTTAATTAAAAAAATGTAAAGTCCTATTTAGTCGTGGAATGATGAAATTGATTAGCTAGAACATAGTGCTGCTTACATTTGCCTCTGATATATGTTAAGAATTCTGTGTAGTTCTCCTGAATTTACCAAACACATTTGCTAGTATCCTTCTGTTTAAAAGTTACAACCATGTGGAACCAATTTTAAATGCTGAGTCCTGTAAGGTTTTTTAACATTCCATAAACAAATATATGTGTAAGCTGATGTTAGGAGTATAAGATAACTTTTTCATTATTTTGTGTTGACCTATATAATATTTGAAGAAGGCTGCTGCTGTTGCTACTGCTAAGTTGCTTTAGTCATGTCCGACTCTGTGCGATCCCATAGACGGCAGGCCACCAGGCTCCGCCATCCCTGGGATTCTCCAGGCAAGAACACTGCAGTGGGTTGCCATTTCCTTCTCCAGTGCATGCAAGGGAAAAGTGAAAGGGAAGTCGCTCAGTCCTGTCCGACTCTTCGCGACCCCATGGACTGCAGCCTACCAGGCTCCTCCATCCATGGGATTTTCCAGGCAAGAGTACTGGAGTGGGTGGCCATTGCCGTCTCCATTGAAGAAGGCTATTGTTGAGCAAATAGTTTTTACCAGTTTATTACTTGTCAAGAGTATTTAGGTAAAAAAATGATGCCCATGTTTTGAGAAGTTTTTTTAGAATATTGGATTTCTTCATATTTACAAAGCATTCCCCCCAAATTTTTTTCCCAGAAATGATTCCTTAAACAGGAAAAGAATATTACATAAAAATCGAATACAAAGCTGTATATATGCTATTGAATATTGCTGTTATTTATGGCACATTATAATATTCTCTTCATCTTGTATGATTTTTTTTATAAAACCCATTTGAATGTACTGTTGAATGTCCACTCTGGTTTTGATTGAGCCTTAGGTCATATTGAAATGCTGTGATTGTTTACGTGATTGTATGTGTTTTCTTTGTTACTGTTGCCCAGGACAGATCTGATTTTTATCTATTGTTTCAGTGTCCCATCCAGTTTAGGCTTTATCCCAGGGTTTTCATTTTTAATGAAGTTGTTGTTATTGTTCAGTCCCTAAGTTGTGTCCAACTCTTTGCAACCCTATGGACTGCAGCACACCAGGCTTCCCTGTCCTTCACTGTCTCCCAGAGTTTGCTCAACTTATGTCCATTGAGTCAGTGATGCTATCTAACCATTTCATCCTCTGCTACTCCCTTATTCTTTTGCCCTCAATCTTTCCCAGCATCAGTAAGTAGGCTCTTCATATCAGGTGTCCGAATCACTGAAGCTTCAGCATCAGTCCTTCCAGTGAATGAATATTCAGGGTGATTTCCTTTAGGATTGACTGGTTTGATCTCCTTTCTGTCCAAGGAGAGTTACATTAAAATAAGACAGTGTAAGTTTGTAAGTTTCCATGTTGTACTTCTAACTTTTGCCATGGTTTTTTCTAGTGGTCTGTGAAACACAAGTGTAGTGAACAGAGCTTTCATTTAAAACTGAGAAACATTTAAATGGAAAGACTTTGTCTTTCTTTTCCCAACCTTTCTGAGATACAGCATGACTAACCTTTCCCGTTGAGAGCAGCATGTAGGATGTGTAAGAAAACAAAGCGTGCCCTGATGAGCCAGGTCCGTCTTTTTCCAGGGGTGGCGACATAAGTGCTGAAGTGTTTAATCTAATGGGAACTTGATGGTAAGCAGCGTGTTGTGTCACAGCCTGTGCAGAGCATTAAGCTCCCAGCTGTCAGTGGCTGGAGGAAGAGGAAAACATGGGAACTTAGGGGTTGGTTGTGGACGAAATATGTGCAGGAGATAGAGACAGAACAATTTGGCTATAAAGTATTCAAGAGAGTGGTCAGGGCACTCTTGCTACAGTAGTTTTGTCATTTACTGTGTACTGTAAATCTAAAACCTATTTACTTTATTATTTGGCAGTTCTTTTTTTTTTATTTTGTTATAAATCCAGTGGCAATAAATTCTGAAAACTTGAAGTGTATATTTAATGAAGAATGAAGTAGAGAATTTCTGTATCATTATTTAACCTGCACAAAATGTTCATCAGCATGTACCATCTACCATGAAAATCATAGTGATACCGCTAACCACACAACAAACTGAAGATAAGATAAATCTGCTAAAACAGGGTCAGCATCTATTTTCAAAACTGGAAGACATTTTAGGAAGTCTGGGCCTCAGGGTGACGATTTAATGTATACAGGTGCCAAATATGTTTACATCTCTTTCTGTGAGACATGATCTCATATAAATCAAGTAACTTTTAAAATTTAGTTTTGTTTATTTTTTATTACATGTTTTCTTTTGCACATATGAGGAATGAAGCAATGACGGTTAGTGTACTGGCTCCATTAGCGGAAAAAGGACCCAAATGATGCTGCTGGTTTTTAAAATAAAAAAACAATTAATTCCAATAATAGACCATTTTTACTCAAAGCTTTTGTACATTTCTTCTGTCAGTGTAAATGGAATCTGAATAAAGCTTTTGAAAGTTTATTCTGTCAAAATCGCTGTAAAATGCTATTGTAAATTTAAAAGCCCCAACGTGGCTTTCACTGAACAAATGTTGTCATGGTAAAAGCAACGTTCTTATTAAATGAAGAAAACTATGGAACAGAAATATTTTGGGCATTGGTTGTGGTGCATGCAAACTCACTCTGCTTATTTTACCAATTGAAATAAAACTATAATGGCCAAATATACTGATATTTGATATGTGTGGTTTAACTGAACTGCAGAATTCTTGTGATGAAGCTAATATTGAAAAAGCATACTTCAGCATGACAGCACACACCCTCATACTCAGTTTTTCCTGTATGTGACCAGCAGGACTTTAGAAATGCAATACTGTGAAAACCTACGTTGTAAATTAGCCTGTGTTATATACTGGCTTTTTTGCCTGGATTAGGTGGGTGGGTGCGTGGGGAGTAGATTAAGTGAGATTTTTGAGTGTTGGTTAGATTTTGATTCAAAATTATTTGGAAACCTTTAAAGTGTTTACCAGGTAGAGTTCCAACAACCTTCAGCCTTTGAGAACTATAAGCAAAATAGCAGTTCTTGGAAACAAATCTTGCAAAGAGAATGACAATGAAATATATCCCGATAAAAACAAAGGAAAAATTGAGCAAATTAAGTGGTAAGAGCTATTAATTTATTGTAGAAGTTCTTTCATTTGCAATATTTCAGCTATGATAAAGACTTTTTTGATGGAGCTACTATTTTAGTTGGTTAAGTTTATATTTTGTATTAGAATGAAATGAAATTGAGAAGGCAGTTGATTTTACAGTAGCTAAATTTGATGAAATATTAAACTATAGAGAATTATTCTAAAGTTTTATCTCATATAGTTTCATTGGAGGGGAAAAAATTAAATATCTAGGCTTGAAATATTTACAAATTTTAACATGAAAGCATTGAGAATATCCTTTATTCAACAGAATGTTTTCTATGCTTATTGGATCATTCAAACTGTAATGAGGGCATTTTCTCCATTAAAAATATTAAGTTCTATAGTGAAGAATAAGTTGCAAATGTCAATACTTTCATCATTAGTTATCATAAAATTCTATTTTGAAGATAATGGTAAGCAGTCTTATTTTTTTAATTAAAGATAATAACAACATATAAAATTACATTCTTTAGATAAATACCAATGACTTGGTTTTAGAGATAGAGCTAAGAAATTGATTAAGGTATGGGAATAAAGAGGTATGTGAGTAAATAATTATTCTGTTCATGTTTTAAATGCATCATGGGACCTGGATATGTTTTTATCTTTTAGAATTTTAATTTTGAAAATACACTTTGGTATAATTATTTCATAACCCACCAATATAATAAAGCAAATTTTATAGTCAATAAGTGCATATTATGGAAATTACATAATCTTGATAACTTAAAATTTTCTATCTCACTTTAAATAGAGATTGTTAATATTTGAAATAATTAACTTTCTAAAAATTAATTTCAGAGACTAGAAATAAAAGCAAGATGAATCACTCCACTAGCTTAAAAAATTACTGCAATGAACAGACTTTTTATCTGATTTATTCTAGTTGCGTATTCTAAATCCCAACATTCAGATGTACTTCAGAGAGTTAAGTTAGTTATGAATTCTCACTACAGTTGAAGAAACAACAGTAGGATGTATTTTCCAGGTTATCCCAGCAAGTTGATTACACAGTCCATTGTACCTTGGATTGACCTGGGTTATTCACTTGGTGACTGTTTTGCTGATTGTCCTTAAAAAATCAATCATAGAAATTTTCTTATCTGTTGTTGAACCAACGTAGTCTAGTAATTAGTGAATAGCAGTTGTTGTTAACCAAATTTAGAATAGCTCTATTAACATTTTTCATCTGTATTTTTTGTAGTTCTACTTTAGTAAAACTAGGTTAATGGTTTTTAAATAGATTGTTACTGAAAGAAGGTTGCTTTCTTTCCAAACCAATTATCTTAATGAATTAATATTGTAAAAGAGTTTGCCACACCATTACTGTATCTTGACTTATTGTTATAGAACTATCTTTAGCTCTACCTGACTTGACGGATTTTATTGTTTTTAATCCATTTCTAATGTCTATAAAATGTTCTAATGTAGATGTTTATTTTTTCCATGTATTATGAATCCTGTTTATAGTTAGAATTGTATATGTGTAACCTTCTAAATTAAAATTATGCTTTTTCAATAAAGTAATGAGTTGAAAATACAAACCTATTTTGTTAACATTTCAGGTTTGGTTTAATTATTATTAAAATTATCTCAATATATGTTAATGTAGTACAGTCAAAAATTGACTTAGGAAATCTTATTAGAGTGTAAAAGCTACTATAATAAGTTGTTCCCTAACATAAATAAATAAATGACCAATATTACTAGAGGCCATAAGCAATATGGGGGAAAAAATGGAAGGAGTCTTTTATCCTAGTTTTTAGAGGGCATCAGCAGCTTGCTTTTATGAAAAAGTAACAGCTAAATGCACTGCAAATAATTTGCAGTAATCCAGTTCAGTGATTCATGTGTCTGCTTTAATGGGTCATAATTCAGGGTAAAGTAACTGAGTGCAGTCAGAGTGCAGACACTGCTTATGCCAGGGACAGTATCTCTTCATAAAACACACCTCAGGAGAAGCAGTTTGCCAGCCCCCTAATACTCTCTGATGTTTTGATGTCCTGCATATTTTTCCGATTAAGTTTTGAGTGCCATGTTTTTAGTTGTATTTCCACATTCATTATTCTCACGTAGACCCTTCAGCGGGTTTGCCATATATGATTATTTTTTTAATGATGCCTTTCTTTCCACTTCAGCAGTTTAATAATCTAGCACATGGCTGCTTCTCAGTACTCAGCATTCACCTCCCCAATACTGAAGAGGACATGTGCTTTGGCTTCAGAATTCCATTTGCAGTGTTAGAAATGCATATTCCCTATGGAACAACATTTGTTTGACATAACCATTCATTTTTATTACCTCTTTAAATATGTTTATCCAGAGTTATCAATAATCATAAATAACTGTATTCTCATCTTGTTCTGTTTTTTTCCAACAGACAAAATTGCTTACCCAGTACATATTAAATCTCGGCAAGTATGATCAAAACTACGACATCAGAGATCGTACAAGATTTATTAGGCAGCTTATTGTTCCGAATGAGAAGAGTGGAGCTTTAAGTAAATATGCCAAAAAAATATTCCTGGCTCAGAAACCCGCACCACTGCTTGAATCTCCTTTTAAAGGTATTATTATCAGAATATACCTGCAGAATATCATGTTATCTTAAAACTTATGATACTATATCCCATTTCTAACATGTTTAAAATTTATCTCTTAGAAAATGTGTGATTAGTGTGTATAAATTTATAAATACGAAAAGTGTGCTGTCTATTCATTCATCTCTTCTCTGATACAAGCTTTATATTAGTTAGTTCAAGTTTATGTTTTTATAGGCCTTATTTACCTAAATAATTTCAATCTTCTGACGTTTATTCTTACCAAATGATTTGACTGAACAATAGATAAAAGCTGTGTTGTTTTTGTAGACATTGACTTCATTTCTGGTTTAAAGAGATAGCTTTGTTTAATAAGGGATATGTAATTCACCTTAGTAGTGAGTTATTAAATATTCTGTGTACACTAACATAAGCTTTTCCGGAAAGAATTATTTCATAGAAGTATCCCTTTATATTTGTTTGCTTTTCAGAGATGGAAATTGACTTATTTTCCCCAGCTTTTTAAAAGGAGTAATTTATCAGTTTCACAAGTAGCCATTACAGTGGGAATCAAATGATTATATACTTTGGTTTTCATATTGTTTCTTCTTTAATTGTTGTAAAGGGATAAAAAGCAGTTCAGTTTTGTAGTAAAACTTAAAATTCTGAGTGTGTTGGTGGCAAGACATGTATATGGATTGTTTAACTGTGCTGTCATTCTTAATATTCACAGTAAAGTAATTTTTAGAGAAGCTACATATCAGAGCAACACCTCTAAACACACTGACTGATTAGCTTTTTTATTGACCATTATCGGGGAGATTATTGTAATCTATGGACTGAAATCAGTTTTTTTGACCTGTGAAGAGTTTCCTAGTTTATATTTATTCCTTGACATTTGAGGTAATATGCCAATTACCTTGAGCTCTGATTAGGATTGTTCTCTGTTATATGCAGCTCAGATTGTTTATTTTATATTTTCCTTTATTTTAATAGATAGGGATCATTTCCAGCTTGGCACTTTATCTCACACTCTCAACACCAAAGCAACTGGGTACCTGGAATTATCTAATTGGCCAGAGGTGGCGCCTGACCCATCAGTTCGAAATGTAGAAGTAATAGAGTTGGTAAGTTGACCTTTCTGAAATTAATTTTGTCAAGCAGTAGGAGATTCTAGGATAGCTGCTGTTTTGTATAAAAGCTTTTTTTGGGGGGGGTGAAAACTGAAAATTGTTCTGGTATTTCTAAATGTAATGTGTTAGGTATATCTTGCTGCTATGGGAACTAAATATTGTAGTATTCCTATGGCATTGTACATGTACTGTTCCTTTTCTTCAAGGAAATAGAGAATTGGATTCTCTGCATCAGTGCCAGCCACATTTGTGATACTGCATTTGTAGCTGTGCAGATTCAATTTCTAAGGTATTTAGTTTCATTGAGTTGAGCTTTTCCCACTTAGTTTAGAGACTCATAAGCTTCCTGTCAATATTTTCCAAATCATTTTTGCTATCTCTTCCAGAAAAACCATACAAAGTGTTCTTTTGGCTTTTCTGAGGAACCTTTTTCACATGAAGCCAAATATAAATAGGAAGCATTATGTACCAAAAATATCCTTGAACAAGGTCACAATTAATGAATAATATATAGCTTCACATTAAAAAAAAAAAGTCTCTGTATAAATACTTTTTTCCTAGGCCTTTATAACATGCTGGCCACTAAAATAAGGGAATTAATGTTCTTTCCTAATATTATCTCTTTCTTATATAAACAAGAAAAATAAAGAGAGATCTTCTGATTGTCTTTAAAGATTATGTGAAATATATCTGATATTTTTTTAAATAGAATTAATAAAAAGAACAATTATTTATTACATCCTCGGTGCCTTTCCAGTACAGCACATATATTGAACTAGGGTTCAGGTAACTAGTCTTTATCTATAATTCCTATGAGAAAGTCAGTTAATCTTCTTGCCTACTGACTTTTCCTTATACAAAAACTGTCTTCCTTTAAATAGAAGAATTCCGTACCCACACTTTGCAGCTTGTAGGGTCTTAGTTCCCTGACCAGAGATTAAACGTGGGCCACAGCAGTGAAAGTGCCAAGTCCTAACCTCTAGACTGCCAGGAAATTCTTGGGGCACAGCCATTTAATTTGACTGCTTTGAAAAGTATGTTTCTCTTAACTACTCAAACTTATCCAGCTTTGGAGTGTGGCCAGGGCAATAATAACCAGTAACTAACCCTGGTAGTGTTCTTTGATAATATTTTATAATCATTATTTGTTTAAACCTCATAATTATTATAAGTGATGGCAATTGTCATTCCCGTTTTGCAGATGATGAAACCAAGGTTCAGAGAACCTAAGTAAATTGCCCAAGTTCCCATAGCTAGTAACTGATAGAACTGGAATACCACTTCATATCCCAGTCCACTGTTCACGCTCTTACTGCATTTTATTATGTAACATAATGAGAGGAAGCTGGAGCTTGTTGCAATTCTGGACTCGTTAGTATTTATTAGCACCACTGTTTTCAGGTTGTGACATTATTTCTATTTAGAGACGATTTTTTAAAATATAAAACTAACAAGTTCCATGTTTCTCCTTGCAACTAAGTTTGGTGATTTCTCCTCAAATATACATACTACTCTTAAGTATTCTTCAAAAAGATTGGCTTATTTATGAAACATTTGGTCAGATACTAGCATACAAAGAGAATGTTCTTTGTTGTAAGTAATACTCTCCTAATTTCTTTTGCCTGTTTGTTGTTTTTATGTTTCTGTCCCTTTTCATTATTAGGTACTTAATGTTTTGGCCCAAGTAGAATCACCCTTTTATCCCACCCTACTTCTACCCTTATCCCTCCTCCTTGCTGCCCCAATCCACAAAAAAAAAAAAAGTTAAATAAAAATATCATCTCAGAAATTGATAGCAATGCCATGCAGTTTAATTTGGTCTCAGCAGTGTTCTTATATTGGCTGATAGATTGGCTGTTTGGCTGGCTTCTTCCATTTTCTTGTGCTCTTCTGAACATTAACTACCTATAGGGACAGTACTTGAATAACCTATTTTCTTATATTCATTTCACCTGTCCAGTTGAACAGAGACAAATTGATTTCTTTTTCATTTTGCTGACTACATTGTGGAAATTAATAATTGGTAACTTATTATGGAGAATAATTATAACTGATGGAACTTGGTTGGAAAAAACTCACTCTCCATTGATGCCATGTAGAAAACAGTTTCAATCTGCTTGTCTCTGGACACATTGACTTGAAATTACACTATGAAGGCTTAATTAAATATAAAAATAGCATATATAGTTCTATTATCAGATTTGGCTGCAGTAGTGTAGAAAGTAGTGTTCACATAATCTTTCTTGCCTTTCATTCTGCCTCATCCCTCTCTAAAGTTGCATCAGTGTATTTATGCACATAATATATGTGTGACCCTAGTCTTACTGTAAAGTCATCTTACAGGGTCATGTCTTATTACTATGAAATTTAACTTAGCAAGAACAACAGCCTAAGTTTAGACAATCTAATACTTTAATCAAAACAATATGGAACCTAGTCACACTGACACTAGAAGTCACGTTGCATTACACCTTTCCAGGATATTGGCTACTATATATATTATGCCACTAGTAAATTTTCAAGATTCTTTGCAGTTTTTGTTTTTACTTGGTTCTAGAAGATCCTTTTCTCTCAGTTTTGCATATCAAGGGTATTTTGCTTTATAAACACATCTACTATCAATATTTTATCTTATATTGAAACTTTCAAATTAGTGCTGTTATTTTTTTTCCTCTTCTCTTTACCCTTTTATTTCCTTTGCTAAGAATGATACAATTATCATAGTCATAACATATCATAACAAAAATTAAAATACTTATTAGTCTTTACCCTTTAAAACCTTAAACTCCATGAATAGAGAATCCATGGCCCTGTAAAATATTATGCCCCTCTCAGCATAGGCGCCTGCTTTTCCTTATATGATGACTTAGTCTTGTCCTGACAGCCATAGTCTAACTAATTTTTTTTTTTTTTTTTTTCATAAATTGACCTGACACACATTTTACTAGCCTGCAGAAAAATGTATTTGTTTGGATTTAAGAAAAGTATTAACTTTACTGTTTATTAAATATAGGAGAACTTTGTTTATAGAATACTGTCTTTATTCATATCTGGAGAACAGAGCATTTTAAACATACATAAAAAGCAGTATTGTTGATCTTATGTTAGTATCTTACTCAAATATATTTGAGTAATTTTTGCTCATTTTTCTGTTATTGTCCAGATAGTAATTTTCCAGATTACTGAAGCTTACCTTTGTAAGCAACATATCTTAAGCCCATAAGCCCTCTACAGCAGTGGTTTTTAAACCTAGCTTTATACTATATTCATATGGATATCTTAAAACAAATCTGTCGGACCTGTACCAGACCAATCAGAATCTTGGGAAGTGGGTCCCAAGCGTTAGCATTTTTAGCATTAGTATTTTTATTATTGATATTAGTATTTTAAAAAAGTATTCTCAGGTGATTCTGACAGACATCCAGTGCTGAGAACCATTCTTGAATAAGAACCTCAGTCTTACTGTAAATTTCTTTACAACAAATGTTACCGTAGCAGACTGGCACATAGTGAAAACTCTGAAGTGTGATAAATAAATGCGTCTTAACTGTTCTTAACCTTTTAAAAAATACACATTTCCTTGCCCTTTAAAAGAGAGTGTATGAAACATTTAACTTTTTCTTAATGAATCAAAGTTACACTTATGAAAATAATTTATTTTACTTCAATACACTGTGTTAAAGTTTTTAAGGGTCTGTCACCCAACTAATAGTTTTTGTGCCAGACACATTTAAGATATATCAGTGTACAAAATATTCAAACGTCTCTGATCTCCAGATGCTGATGTTTTGCAGGGATAGACTTACAATTACAATAAATATATAAATTGTAAACAGTAGTATATTAGAAAATAATAAGTGCTATGACCAAAAAACAGCAAAAAAATCAGTGCAAAGGAAGATCAGCCTCCACAGGAGGTTGAAATTTTCAGGAGAGCAGTCCTCCCTGAGGTGGCACTTGTACAGAGTCTTGAAAGAAGTGAGGAAATGAGCCATGTGGTCGTCTGGGGTGAGGGTGCTGGAAGTAGGATCACCTTTGGAGAAAGGCCTCAAGGAGGAGCACGTCTGGGGTGTTTGAAAACCCTGTGATGAGTGGCTGGAGGGAAGTGGGCAAGAGGGAGAGCAGCAGCAGGAGTCAGGTAGGGCTGACGGGTTTTTATCGTAAGGGCTTCATTTGTTCTAAGTGAATGGGAAGCCTTTGCAGACCTTTTCAAAGAAAGAGGGGCTTGATTGGAATTAATAAAATCATTCTAGCTGCTGTTTTGAGCCAGCTTGGAGTGGGGGTGAATGATGGAACTAGACACAAGATAGCCAGTCAGAGACTAGTGTGATTCAAGAGGGGGGAGGCGGGCTCTGAGTAAGGTGGTAAAGGACCAAGGGGCCTATAGGCTTTCTTGATGGATTAGATATCTAGGATATGACAAACACACAAATCAAGAATTTCCCCAGGGTTCAGGTGGTTGAGATGGTACAGGCTATTTGTTGCCTACACTAGATGTTTTCATTTTTTTTTTTTTTTTAAACCTCAGTATCAAGGTAACTCAGCTGATAAAGACTCCACCTGCAATGCTGGGGAGACCCTGGTTTGATTCCTGGGTTGGGAAGATCCCTTGGAGAAGGGATCAGCTACCCACTCCTATATTCTTGGGCTTCCCTGGTGGCTCAGATGATAAAGAAGCCGCCTGCAATGCATGAGACCTGGGTTCAGTCGCTGGATTGGGAAGATCCCCTGGAGGAGGGCATGGCAACCCATTCCAGTATTCTTGTCTGGAGAATCTCCATGAACAGAGAAGCCTGGCAGGCTACATACAGTCCATGGGGTCACAAAGAGTCAGACATGACTGAGCGACTAAGCACAGCACACAGAACATCAAGCTGTGAAATTGAATTTCTTACTGCTCTTACTACTTCTGCCTCTAATTGCCCTTATCTCTTCTAGACTGTCTTACTTTAGCTTAAATCTTCTATAGACCAACGAATACAAAAGTATTTAAAATTATGTTATATATAAGGTTGTGGATCTAAAATAATAGGCTCTGAGTGAGAGTTTATGTTTCTCTACTTAGGGGTAGTGGGAATCAGTCTTAATGCCAAGACTTTTCAGTGTTTCCTTTTCTACTGAGGCTTTAAACTTCCTTCTGGTTTCACAGAGTATTCCGAATGATTAAGTCTGCCGAAGACTAGATCCCTTTTGAGAATTCCTTGATATTTACATTTTTACTTTTTTTAAATCAGGCAAAAGAATGGACCCCAGCAGGAAAAGCAAAGAAAGAGAATCCTGATAAGAAATTTTATTCCGAATCTGAGGAGGAAGAGGACTCTTCTGAGAGCAGCAGTGACAGTGGTGGGTTTTTAATTCATTGGAAAGCCTTGTTCACCGTGGCTTATAGGCTGTGCTTCCTGCAGAACAGTGAGGCCCAGAATGTAATATTCAGCCAGCAGGTTTAGGTGAAGTTTATACGATTGAAACAGTTCCTTTCATTTACATGTCAAAGTAATTTTGATACGTAAGTTTTCAAAGTAATTTCTAACTGCTTTTTATTTGGCATTGCCTCTTAGACCCATAACTAAAAAATGACAGAATTGAAAAAAGAGCTCATGCTTTTCTGAATTCTAACCCACACTACCTGGGATGTTCATTAACATGTTGAAAAACATAAATTTACATTTGGTAAGCCTTTGTTTTCAGTATTTGACAAATTAGTCTGTGGTGCGTTATTTTCTGAAGTAATAAGCTGAAAAATGGGGAAAATTACTTCAATCCAAACAGCTAATGCTAAAAATATGGAATTTCAGGAATGACATAGACCATTGAGAAAGATATGTTGTGTAGTTAAGAGTGTCTCATAGAGATATTTGTCTCCATTCCATTTATTCACAAGCTCATGTTCTATTTAGAGTCTAACCTTTTTCAGTATGTATTTGAAATATTCCAGTAACATTATGGCTTTTCATGGCATTATCTGAACACGTATAGTAGGGATAGTAAGAGTTCTCTTTTAGCTACCAGAAGAAAGAGAAAACTTTTCTCATTAGAAGATACCAGTTTTTTTCCAATGAACACGTCTTCTTGAAGATAAACAAATTTCCTCCAGGATTTTTCTAACTTGAAAATTTAAATAAATGGTGCCTGAAATGAACTGGATCCAGATTTGTGTTGAACTCCCATATAAACATGAAAAGTAACTTACATGCTATAAGTTTTTTTTATTATTGTTTATAGCATAAGCCAGTTATCTAAGTTAACATGTATGTGTGCTTAACTTTGACTTCACAACAAATTCAAAACACCCTTAATCAACAGTTTTGTTTTCTAAAGTTTGGGTAAAGGTAAATTTTGCTCTTTGTAAAAAGTCACAATGGGACTTGGCTTGATGGCTCAGTGGATGAGACTCCACCTGCCACTGCAGGGGACACGGGCTCGATCCCTGGTCTGGGAAGACCCCACATGCCTCGGAGCCGGTATAAGGTCACGCGCCACAAGGGCTGAGCCTCCGTGCTGCAGCTGCTGAAGCCGGCGCGCCACAGCAAGAAACCCTGGTGCCGCAATGAAGGGGAGCCCCTCCTCCGCGCGGCTCGAGGAGACCATGCAAGGCAGCAGAGGTCTAGCACAGCCAAAAATAAACAAAATGATAGATTTTTTCTTTTCTTATGAAATGATAAAAAAGAAAATTTTAAAATCTCAAGGCGATGAGTGCCTTACCGTGTGGTAGTACTGTTGTGTTGTAATCACCTTTACGCATTTCAAATCATTTAATCTTCACAACAGCTCTGTGATGGAGCTTTGCTGGAAAAAAAAAAGCCAAGACCCAGAGAGGTTGAATAACTGCTCGGTCTTACACCTTGGTATGTGGCAGGGCCAGGATTTGAACATGGACGTTCCAGCTTGAAAACTCATACTTATCACTCTAGGCTATTCCAAAAGAATATAGGCATTCCTAGCTTTTTGCTGTGTGATACATAAATTAATCTTCATAGAGTAGATACTACTATTTACCTATTAGAATACTATTTTAACTTGAGGTTATGTTCTTCCCTGGGGACACTTCATCAGCTAGATCATAGGCCAAGATGGTTGGATGGCATCATCGACTCAACAGACGTGAGTTTTTGCACGCTCTGGGAGATAGTGAAGGACAGGGAAGCCTGGCGTGCGGCAGCCCATGGGGTCACAAAGAGTCGGATACAACTGAGTGACTGAACAACAGCAACATGTTCTGCCCTGAGGACACGTCATCAGATAGGTCATAGGCTAGGAAAACAGTGTGTCCTCTTATCCAGGATACAACTCTGTACATGTCATCGTTTCAGCTACCAAAAAGTTATGCTTCCTGTTTAAAATACACAAAAACATGCTGTATATCGGGCTTCCCTGGTGGCTCAGAGGTTAAAGCGTCTGCCTGCAATGCGGGAGACCTGGGTTCGATCCCTGGGTCGGGAAGATCCCCTGGAGAAGGCAATGGCACCCACTCCAGCACTCTTGCCTGGAGAAGCCATGGACGGAGCAGCCTGGCGGGCTGCAGTCCGTGGGGTCGCTAGAGTCGGGCACGACTGAGCGACGCCACTTCTTCAGTGAGCCCTAGTATGCCATAATTTATACAGAAAAGTTTTAACTGTGTAGTTCCTCAGTGTGACTTTATCATTTCTTTCACTTATGGAAGACTCTTACACTAGCTAAAATAAGTACTTTTTGATTAGTGATTTTGCTTTGTTGCCTTTGAATTAAGGAATTTTTGAAGATGATTTGAACAGCTGTTTTCCCTCTCAAAATTTGTTCCTAAGATTCAATAATCCCTTCTATTTCTCTAAATAAAATTTCCCATTATAAGTAGAGGAAATAAAATTATTTCTTTATTCTTATATCATCTTCATTGTTGTTCGTTCGCTCAGTTGTGTCCGACTCTTTGCGACCCCATGGACTGCAGCACGCCAGGCTTCCCTGCCCTTCACCGTCTCCCGGAGCTTGCTCAAACTCACATCTGTTGAGTTGGTGATGCCATCCAACCATCTCTCCCTCTGCTGTCCCCTTCTCCTCCTGCCTTCACTCTTTCCCATAATCAGGGCCTTTTCTGATGAGTCATCCTCATAATCAGTCTTTAAATAAAAAGTTTTGCTGTAGCTAAGACATGTATGGGTTTGGGAAGTAATATATGCTCACATTGTTTTACTTGGTTGATCTTTTCTATTCCTTCTCTGGGTATTGGAGCCCCACTGTGCTCACTCTGCTGCAGGGTTCTGGAGGTCTGAGTGACCGGACAGCAGATATAGAGACTGTGGATCCAGTGGGGTCCACTATGTGAAAACTCAGCATCTCATTTCATTTGTGATGAATGTTGATACTTGCTTCTGTCCCTTGTATTTATTAAGTGGCTATAAATCAAAGAGCATCTGGTTACTTTTTTTTTTCAGAGAGTGAGTCTGGAAGTGAAAGTGGGGAAGACGAGGAAGAAGACCGCAGTGGGGACAGCGCTGAGGACTCGGGTGAGAGTGGGAGTGAGCCGGAGGCTGGGAAGGGAAGAGCAGCCACACGCTCCAGAGCCAGAGGGAGAGGGTGAGTTATTGCCTTCACAAACATTCTGCGGTCTTTTTCCCTGCTCTAACACTGAGTGAAAAAATGAGTGTATGTTTATCTCTCCAAACAGACTGTAAGTCTTTTAATATTAATTTAAAATACCGATTCACATTATTCTCCTACTTGTAATGCTCAGTTTCCATTTTGAACTTGAACAAATCTTGGGGTTACATTTTGAAAATTGGTGTAACCTTGGAAAGCCGAGTTAAGTGATCACGCAGTTGGTATGAAACACTTAATTACCTTTTGCAGCAATTTTGCTGAGAGTGAAAATTAAATCCTTCAACACTTTGCCATTATGTAACTAAGACAATTGATTTTTCTAAATAATGTTATATTAAAAAGATTATGATCCAAATATTAGAGTCAGGGGCTGTGAAGGAAGACGGTCATAAGGTATTTAAGTGTTAGCACTTTTTAAGATCTCCCATTATCAACAATATTATCATGTGTTAAAGTGTCATTAAAATTTTGAGTAATTGGGGCTAATACCTTGAATTGTCTGAGTCTGTTTTCCCCACTGCTGTCAGAGAGTGGCCTCTGCAGACACGATGGCCCTTTCCCTGGGAGCCTGCTGCCCGCTCAGTTGATGAGCTTGCAGCCCAGCTCAGTCGTGGCTGGCAGCACTGATTGGGGCGCAGTACGCTCTCTGCTCCTTTTATTACAGACAGTAATTAAAGCAGCTCGCCCTGCCACTTCCATAACAAACACAGCATAATGCCCTAATTATGACTTTATTAATTTAAGTCAGGATTTAATGATTTTAAAAGTGATTTATATTGTTTTTCCTGTTCAGAACAAATGAAATCTGTAGGTTAAATTAATACAGGCTTTTCATCATGCAAAGTTAAAAAGCTAGTTACCAGTAAATTCTTTTCATTAGATTAACATCTGAAACTCTAAGCAGTAAGGTAAACAATAATTACCCATCAAAATTGAGTGATGCATAATAAAATAACACTTTTACCTTTAAAATCTTATCTTAAAGGCTAGAAGCTGAGTATAGTCAGAATCATTCACTTGTTGCAGCAAGCCAGTTGCTTGGTTTGTAGTAGCCTTTTCTCAGAGAGAGGTTCTGTACTTCTAGTTTAATATCAGAATATCTGTGATTTGTTGTTGTTCAGCCGCTAAGTCATGTCCGACTCTTTGTGACCCCGTGGACTCCAGTACTTCAGGCTTCCCTGTCCTTCACTGTCTCCCAGAGTCTGCTCAAACTCATGTCCATCTGTAATTACTTAGTTTGTGAAGAATGTTATATTTCTTAGGAAGGCAAAGTTTTGTTCAGAGCACTAAGTGTCTTTTCTGATAGCAAAAGTCAATATGCTAGAAGCTTATAATCATAAATTGTGTTAGTTTCATTATTTTTTTCTTCAGAAACAGGCTTTTTTAAACTCATGTTTGAATTTTTAAAAATTGTTTGTTATATAAAAGGAAATCTCAGATACATTCTAAACCTTATATTTTAGGTATATGTTTTAACCACTAAATGGGAGATATAAATTGCCATTCTTTGATAGGGGAAGGAAAAAAAACACACTTTTTAGTCATCAAATATAATTACATGTGCTCTGAGATGTTACCATGACTTCATTTTTAATAAACAGCAATCACATATTTCCTGCACAAAAATCAGTTCAGGGAAATATCAATTCTTCTAGTTGCCTAACCACTCACCCTCCCCAGGTGTTTTTCTTCTTGACTCTTAGAATTTTTTAAAAACTTTGCCAGTATAACTATGTGATAATTTTTTAAAGCTAAGGAGCTCTAAGTATCTTCAAAACCACCCTTTAGTAGTCATAACTGCTGTGCTCTGCTTAGTTGCTCAGTCGTATCCAACTCTTTGTGACCCCGTGGACTGTAGCCTTCCAGGCTCCTCTGTTCTTGGAATTCTCCAGCCAAGAATACTGGAGTGGGTTGCCAGGCCCTCCTCCAGGGGATCTTCCCAACCCAGGGAGCAAACCCAGGTCTCCTGCACTGCAGACAGAGTCTTTACAATGTGAGCCACCAGGGAAGCCCAAGGGAACTAGAGTGGGTTGCCATGCCCTCCACCACGGGATCTTCCTGACCCAGGGATCAAACCCATGTCTCTTAGGTTTCCTATATTGGCCTGTGGGTTCTTTACCAGTAGCGCCACCTGGGAAGAATGCATTAAAACATCTGAATTAGATAATTGTTTATGAATTGCCTTATACTATCTGGCACAAGGTGGATTTTTAAAACAATATACACATACATGCACATATGATAAAGAGAAGTTAGACCTTCAAACTTGAGAAAATAAAAAAGATCACAAGCTATCTCTTTTCCCCTGAGCGAACACCGTGTGTTATCTCTTCCTGGAGACCTTTTCCCCTTCCCTTCTTCCTGCCTTATTCCTCTTTCAACTGGTGTGTCTCTTCCTCTAGGAAGGGTCCCAGTCTTGGTCCGTTTTGTTGAGATGCTCCTTCAGGTATTCTCAGGACACAGTATATACTTTGTTACTTATTGTTTACCATGCTTTCTTGTCACTGCTGACTTAACTTCTCTGTATCTTCCAATGGACTGACTGTAGACTCTATAAAGGAGCAGAATGGAGATCATCTGTATCTTACTAACCACTGTTACTCTTAGCACCTAACATAGTGCCAGCTCATGGAGGGCAGTCAGTAAATATTTGTTAAATAAGGGAATGAGTGAACAAAACGAACATCAGCACTTAGGTTTGATCATTGGGTATTTTAAAACGTTAGTATTTATCTGATTATCTGACATTTTTAGTAAAATTTAGTACATTAGAAGAATTCTCTTTTGAACTGCTTGATGTTTTCTCATATATATTAAAGGGTCACATTTGGGAACATATGTAAATCATTTTCTTGGGCAGAATAATCTATAAAATGCAAGTCTGTATTAGCAAAAGTAGATTATAAGTATTTAAATTTTTAATGAGTATTTTGAGATAGTATTTTAAAATCTGCCTAAGTATTTCTGAAGTTGTTAATGTTAGCGCCTAATGTGTAGTCCTAGTAAATCATTTAATTATTGTTTTCTACTTAATGATGTCATTTAGTCTCATTTTATGATCTTTTGCACTTGAAGTGTGTGTGATATGGTTTAGTTTTGAATGGGTTCCGATTCATTTAGTTATAGATAATACTGTCTTTATTATTATTTCATTAACATGTTTTGGAATTTTAAAACCATTTTTACTGTCTATACACCAAAAAGAAATGGTTCTCAGTGAAATACACTTCTCTAATAAAGATTTTGATTCATATGCAAAATGGAAAAATGGTAACACTTGTCATTCGATTTTTCAAACTACTTTTTAATGTAAGTATCTAATATTTCAAATTTTATTATTCTGATTAGTGATTCTAAAGATGTGGATAAGGAAAAAGAAAACTCTAAAACTTCAGAGTCTTCCAGTGGTGAATCTAGTTCGATAGAGGAGAGTTCTTCGGATTCTGAATCAGAATCGGAATCTGAAAGTGAATCTGAATCCAGAAAAGTTACTAAGGTAAGAGATTACACGTTTTTGTAGCAATTAAGAATAAATATTTCTAAAAATTTGTTTTGTTGAAAATCAAGAAAGCAGGGAAGGAATTTAATATGTCACTGACAACTAAACACCATGTTCGTTCATCCACACCTGTGATTTTATTTTGATTTTTTTTTTTTGTATATTATTACTTCCCTCATAACTCAACTCTGCAGAGAAGTTAGAAACTTTTTTAACTTCACGTTTTCCAACCACAATTAGAGACCTCAGTGTTCTGAGTATGACCTTTTTTGTCCTTGGCTGTGACGTGACAAGGGAAGCTTTTGCCAGATGGAAAGTAAAGGAGACCTTGACTTCCCCTTTACTCAGTACTATTCCCTCACAGAAGTAGTACTGAGCAAAGAAATATAAATGTACATGCTTCATAAGAAATTAAGACTGATATACTTTTTAAAAATGTATCAGGCATTTTGGATAATAATTTTTAAAGATTTAATTAAAGAGTATACATTCTTTAATAAAAATGCAGTAACATATATTTAAAAACAAATGCAAGAACCACTTGTGACAATAGAATGATTATAGGGACTTCTCTGGGGGACCAGTGGTTAAGACTCCAAGCTTCCACTGCAGGAGGCCTGGGTTTGATCCCTGGTCGGGGAACTAAGATCCTGCATGCTGCACTGTGTGGCTGAAAAAAAAGAGCAATTATGGTTTTTTTAGTACAATATCTGTAGCACTAAACCTTGTCTGCTTAGCAGCAAAAACAAAAAAAATTGGAAAATGTTTTTAATACAAAATTCAGACTTAATATATCCTTTTGATCTTTAATTATTATTCCCATTTTATAAATGGATCGTGGTGGTGCTCAGTTTCAAATGCAGTGGTTTTTATGAATAAATGTATTATTCCATGTGTTGAAAATATGATCACACCTTACCTTTTATTGAATTCAGCTTTTTTTAAATGCAGGATCTTTTTCATTTATTTGTTCTAGTAACATGAATTTCTTGAATAAATCATTTCAGTAGGCAAGTATGAAAATAAATTCATCAAAGTAATAATTGTCCTCTTCCATCCAAGATTTATTGTTAAAGAATAACCATATTTTTTAAAAAGAATAAACATGCTTTAAACATTGGCTAGTATTTGTCTGTTTTTAAATATTCTTAATTATAGAAAAACCTATTTTAAACCTGAATTTATATTTAAAATTTATGTCTCTATGTAGTATATAACATGGGATTTTATTTTTCAAAAATTCACATAAAATCTTAGAGATTTTTAGGTTTATTAATCTGGCCTCTTATAAACTTACTACTCAGTGAGTTGGATATCTTCTCATTTCCTGCTTATATTAAATTACAAAATGATCCTAAGATTTTATTCAAAATAAAAGAGCTTTAGAAACAGAGTTTTTCAAAATAACCAAGCAAGAAATTAAGAGTTGTCAAGTGGGTACAAGTGAGTTATTCTAATGAAGTTTTGTGAAAGTTGAAAAATTGCAGACTTTAGTACCTTTTCAGCGTTGGACATTAGAATCCCACAGAAGTGCCCCAGGCCAGAGGTTCAGTTTATTTCTTCTCTGTCACTTTCAGTGATCAGATTAAATCGCTTAGTAGTGGAAAATATTTTACTGTAGAACATCATTATGAAATTCCAAAGTAATGCAGTGATCCAAGACTCTTGAGAAATTCAGGTTTTATTCACATTGTCGGTAGTTTTATGTCTGTGTGTTTTGCTTATATAGTTTATTTTCTATATATTGTAATGCCTTTCCTGTCTGTAACAGGCAGATTATGTGATTGTTTGTTTTAATATGTATTCTCCACCTTGGAGCCACCATAACTATTTTTTTTCTTTTTATTTCTTTCTGAGTGATTTGAAACATGGCATGCAATTACACGTGCACCAGTTTTCTAACAAAGGACAACACTATAATTGTAGAAAAGTTCTCCTTGCACCGTGTTGTGGTTTCCACTCTAAATTATGAGTAATGGAGGCAGATGGTGGATGTTTTACCTTAATTTAGCATGACAGTATGTTAGTGCTAAAAATTCATATACCTTAAATCTGCAGCCTAGCTAAAGCTATACTTTTACTCTCTCAACCTTTTCTTTCATTTGGACAATGTATTTTAGAGATATTGAGCGTGAAAATGGGACCTTGGGGTACCTCGAATATATGGCTTTGAAAACAGTTCATTTTATGGAGGTCCTGATGGGTATAGTGTTCTACTTGTTGGAAGATAATATCTTTATGCTTCAGTTTCCTCATCTATAAAGTAGAAATGCTTTATACCTACTCTGCTTCTTTCAGTGCTATTATAAAAAAATCAGATGTGAAAGATCAATGTAAAGCCCTATATAAATATAAAACATTAGTGTTAACATTTTTAAACTTGAATATTAATTCTCTGAGAGACCAGTATTAGGGTTACAGAACACCAGTGCTAAAAGGAACCCAAAATATTTTGTCACTCTTATGTCTTTGTAAATACCTTTCTAGTTAGAAATTAATGGTCAGGTGTGACCCCTTATCTGAAGCCTCTGATCTCATCCACTGTCTGCAGAAGACTGACCTGCCATTCACTATGAGTATCTTCCTACCTCTCTACTCTCTGACACACAATCTCAATTTACCCTCCTCCTTTATCCTTGAATGCAGCTCAGAGTAAGTGATCCCTATCCACTTAGCGTCCTGTTTCCTTTTGGACTTGTTTAGTTGATAGTCTTCTACCTCCATTGCACCTTCAGTCTCTTTTTTCCTTAGTTCCTCCTCCGCCAACGAAAGCATTCAGGTCTCTTCTCCTTTTAAAGACAGGAGAAGGGAATGGAAGAGAGAGACACAGAATGTGTGAGTGAGAGATTAGAAGAATAATCTAGATGTTCTCCAGCTACTACCTCTTAACCCAATTATTTCTTAATCCCTTTTAAATTGATTTCTACTTCTGTTACTTCCTATAGATACTGTTCTCTGAAAAGGCAACCATGATCTTTCTCCAAAACCAGTAACCTTCTCTTAGTTTATCCTTCTCTGATCTTTTTATGACAATATCCCTACTACTTGAAACTCGCTTCATCCTTTTTATTTTGACTTTTCTAACCCTTTAATTTTTTTATTTTTCACTTTTTACTTCTCTTCTGACACCCAGGTGTGAACATTGCTCCAAAGTTAGTGCTTCTCAGTTCACATTTTTTCAAAAATATTAATTGATGTGGATTAATTTTAGTCCTTTATTTCCTCTACATTTTACTGTTGTGAGACTTATTAACTCTAGTAACATCAGCTAAAACATTTCTCTGAATTACTTCTATGATAACATCTGTAAATTTTCTTATTCAAACCAGATTCTTAGACCTCTTAGGAGCTGCTGGTTTCCCAAACCTAATACACCCAGAGACATGATCTGTCATTCAGTACCAGCATGCTTTCTGTTCTCCGGGATTTGGAGCCCCACAGTTGTCTTTGACCCCTACTTCATCCCGTTTGTATGCCCTGTGGCCAAGTCTTCGAGATTTTGTGTATTATTTCTCATACCTGTTTCTTCTTTCCCTGCCATCACCATTACAAGTCATCTCTTCCTTGTGTAGTCCATACACCACTGCCCTTGTCATCCTCAGACAGCTCCCCAACCCCAGTCCTTCCAGACAGCGGCCGGCTTACTGTCTGAGTCACCTATGATGATACCCCATTGTCTTTCAGTGAACTCCTTAAGCTCAAAGGTCCAAACCCACCTTTCCAGTCTTAACCCCTCTTGTGTTCTAATCCCAATGGACTGTTCATGGCTCTCATGACATACAGTATGCTTTTCCATTCCTGTGCCTTTGATCTTCTTTTTGTATCTTTTCCCTTATTACAGAAAATATAAGCTGAGGAGGAAAGTGGCCTTGTATCAAGGGTAGTTCCTTACTTCTAGTTGAAAATGAGTGCATGGACTGAAGGATGTTAATGACTAGAGGGTTTTACTCACATGAATGGTGTCGGGACAGTCAGGTGAGAATGGTGTAGGGCAGTAGGTGAGAACTGCTGTTAAACTGTGTCTGTTCCTAAGTGTTTGTCATTCAGCACCACACCCCTGCATTTCCATAAAGCTCAGAACTGCTGGTGTCGGTTGGTTTGCTCTGGTGTCATGTTGGTTTGTTTCTCTTACTGATTGGGAGATGGACTCTACTGAAGTCAGATATTGTCAGTAAGAACCAAAGAAAATTATCTTTCTCTTCAGTTACAGTTATTTTGATGGGCAAGCATATTTTTATTTGTAGATGTTCTTTTCTGAACTAAATTTAATAAACATTTTAATTTCAGTCTGATCCTTTTATAAAATAAGTTGTGTTCAGCTGCTAAGTCATGTCTCACTCTTAGTGACCTCGCGGCCTGCAGCACACCAGGCTCCTCTGTCCTTTACTATCTCCTGGAGTTTGTATAATACCTATAACAAAATTAGTTTTAATAGTTCTGTATCTTCAGTACTTTCACATATTTCACATGGTGTTTAGGAAAGATTTCTTTTTTTACACAGAAGAGTGGAGAAAAAAATTAGTAATACAAGCCATATTAAATCAGGAAGACATTCACATTTATATCACTTTATACCATGTTTTACTGATATAATTAAGTTATATTCTGCTTGTAGTTAAAGTTATGTGTTGAACAGATGGTAAAAATTTTATTTAAAATATATTTTTTAAGTTGCCAGGGTTTTTTTTTCTTCATTGAACATGACTTCAGTGTTTTTCTTATCAGCCAATACGTTAGGAGATGGCAACCCACTCCAGTATTCTTGTCTGGGAAATCCTCTGGACAGAGGAGCCTGGCGGGCTACAGTCCATGGGGTCGCAAAGAGTCAGACACGACTGAGCAATAACACACACGATAAGTTAGGGCATTCCCACTTACTGCAGTTGCTTCTGCCATCACCATGGTCGTCCCACTATTCATACCTGAACTGTGACTCAGCACTTTTGATTATATCCTCAGTGTCTATGCACCACCTACTAAATATTCAAATAAGCTGTGATTAAAATAATAAAAATTTTAAGTCATAATGGTAATTTATTGTGAATAATTTTATGTATTTCCATAAAAATATTAATAGTATTTTAATTATTTATATTAAGCATAATCTATCTATGGAAAATACATATATTTAATATATTTGTACCTAATAGCATTTAATACTAAGAGCATTTCCATATTTGAATCAAAATTAGGGTTAATATGTTTACTAGCTTTAAGAAAAATAATATCGTCTCTATATCCTAGCAGTGTTTAAGATGCTTTTGTCAGTGGTCTTTATCACATTTATAGAGATCTCACAAAGCTTTGTTCGTCTCTTTTTGAGAGGTGCAAAGAAGCTAATTAAATCTTTTTGTGCTCTTTGGACTGGTCAGTGTCTTATGACTAATGTTCAGATGTCAGTAAATATTGAGACATGCCTCAATAAAAGATCTACCATGTGAAAGATTCTTGGGTATAAAGTAAATATGGGATGTAGTATGAACAAATTGTGGATAAGAGTGAAAGGAACTATTTTCTGATTAGTTTTCTGCCCTATCTGTGAATAGGAAACAAGGTTTACTTGTGTTTTTCCAAGTATTTATGATTGTTGCAATTACATAACTTCTCTGAAGATTGTAGAATATTAGTTTTTACTCTGACAGTTCAAAGGCTTGCCTCTTTCAATTTATGTCTTTTCCAGTTTAGTTCATATTTTAAGTTCTCCAGAACAGAAATAGCATTTCACTTCAATTGAGATCTTTAAAGTGAATGCCATTAAGCAGTCTTTCTTATTGAAGTAGGTATAATCTAATAGGGAAGATTTGTTTAACAGTTTAGACTTCTTTTTAACTTGTATAGAAGTCTCAATTTTCTGGCAGTGTAATTTTGTTTTAAAGCAAAGAGTAAATGTGAGCCTCAGATTTTTAAAATCAGATTTGTTAGATGACTTGAAGGCAAGAGAATCATTAAATTGTCTTTGGTTGGTAATTCTAACTGAAAATATTTCTTGTGGATACCTTGCCCTGTGAGGATAGAAATAAGCCTTGCATTTTTGTTGCTTCCAAAGCATAATGTTGGTTTGACAAACTTATATTACCATTTATCCTGTTTTATAGTTTTAAATTTCAAACGTCTTTATAATGGTTTCCTGTTAGGAAGCATATTTGATGCTTGTTGTGTTAGATCTTCTTTTTGCTTCCCTTTTTTTTTTGGATCAGCATGAAGATAAACATGCATAATAGATTTTTAAAAATCCTTACAAGGTATATTATTACATTTTTTTTTGTTTGTATTCTTTGGAGCTTAATAAGTATTTCCAGGATCTTTTATTTATTATTTGAAATGAAATATGTTAAATAGAAATCCGTTTCTTAACCCTGTGACTTTGTATTTCATTTTGAAAATGTTGATGTGTTGAGGTGTATAATCGAATACCATAGAAACAAATGGAGATTTGAGGATGATGAATTGATAACTAGGTATTTTTGTAGTGAGATTTTAAGATCAGTTACTGTTGTCCTTATAAAAGTCTAATACAGTCACTCAGCTGTTAAAAACCTAATCCTCTATTTAAAAAAATATACAAAAACAAATTGTCTATCTTTCTGCCTGATCTCTTCTCAAGTACTAACACAATGGAAACAGTGGGTGATCTGTCAATGTGTTTGGTTTGTCAATGATGGTTTTGTATAAATATTGGGAGGGTAAGAAATAAAATTCACACAGTAAAATATGATTTCGTCTGCCTTTTCTCTGCAGCTCCATGGCTCATGCTGCGGTGTGAAATTCTCATTTTACACACTTTGCAGGCGGAGCACATGAATTATGCATTGAGCAAGAAAAATCTCCTGCCTCAAGTCCTATATGCATTTACCCAGGTTCTGTCTCTATTACCAAGATGAATTGCAAATGGAGAAATGTTTGATGGAATGGAGCTCTTAACTTCTTTGTTTAGAATTCAGATTTTTATTTTTAAAGTAGATCCTTTAAGTATGAAAATGTTTTGAACTTACTATGGATTTTTTAAAATGAGAAATGAAATATAAGAGAGGAATGCCAAACACATCACGATGCTTTTTACAGCCTTGATTCGGAATGCAAGGCTTTTTCAATTCAGTAGAAATGACCGTTATCTATTGCTAATGTTGTATTTCAGTCACCAGTTATTTGCTGTACTCAGAAAGTCAATGAAATTCTGTCCTTTTGAGAGCCTTTTTTTCTTTTTCTTTTAGGCTTCTAATAAGAGACTATGCCAATTCCACATGCAGTTCTGTCCTGAGTTATATGTGACCTGATGTGTGTTTAATAGATATTGTTACACACTCTTAGCTGTGAAGTAGAAAATAAGGTATATAGACCTGCCTCCAGATTTAACTTTGTCTTGATTTGATAGGTTTCTAATTTTTCAGGTAGGGAGGGTACAGTTCCATAAAGACAGCCATGCACCATTGTAGGTTATAGGAAGCTACACCCATTGTGCTCAGCATGGCATTTTGATAAAGTCACATGGTGATAAGCTTTTTGTTCTATGTTCTTTCTTCACAGGAATGTTATTCTTGTTGAGATGGCATATTCATTCTGAATGTGTTTTTGTTACCTGCAACTTTCACATTTCAGCTTCAAAACTAACATTTCTTTTATTTTTCTTTCTCCAGTCCTAGCAATTGTTACTTATTTCAGGTGTGGAGAGAAGGACACATATTACTTGCTTTGTTTTTAAATAACGAATGAAAATTAAAACCCACCTAGATGATTTGGAGTTTTCAGTGGCAGAAATAAATTATTTTGAAGAAAATCAATGCTGATGTTTCTGGCTAGTATTTTAATGTGTATTATTGTGTGATCCTTGAAAATAATTTTTCTGAGTATTGGTGGAAGGGGGAAAAAAGGCAGGATTTAAATCGTTTTAAAATGTTACTGAATATGTTATGTGATATATTGCTCTTGTTCATGTATGTTCACTGCTATAAGAGCTCTAACACTATACAGACTTTAAATGTCAGTAAAGTACCTTTTGCTTTAGTGATACCTTTCTGTAGTTAAAGGGCTACTTCAAAAATATTTGTAGTTACTTACATTAGCAATAAGATATAAACTCCTTTGGTGGATTATAAGTCATCTGAAGGCAGGTACTAGACTGTGTCTGTCTTGGTTGTGTTACTTCCATTGCTTAGCACAGAATCTATTAAAAATTCTATACGTATGTATGAATCAATGAATGACTGAATAGGTGGACAACAACATTTTGTCAAAAGCTTAAGTTTTGGCCTTCAACTTGTGAAGGTTTAATGTAAAAAAAGTATAAATTTAGGTAACCATGGCCCAAATAAATCTGTTTAGCACCCTAATCCTTGTTGGTCTTTAATTGTTTATACTTCTACTCAGTACTGTGCCTTTTTTTTTTTTTTTTTCATGGTTACACATCTTTTCTGAATCTCTAAACAAACTGTGACTACCTTGAGGCTTAGGAATCAAATCTATGGGTATCCACATTTCAAAAATATGATAGACTAAATAAGCAAATTTGAGGTGGGAGAAGCCCTAATTATGTATAGAAATATTGGAATACTTTACCCTCCCCAAAGGAAAATAGAAAAGAAAGTAAATTAATTCTTTTCAACCCTAAAGAGCAAGAGCCTGAAAATATTTATTGTTTTTAATGAATATCTTTGGCAAAAGAAGTCTGATGCAAACCAGTGTGGAAATGTAAAGTTGCTCATGCAGTGCCTGTTACAGACTGCCTCTCAAAAAGGCGGAGCTGTCCCAAGCCCATTGACAGTATCAGAGCTAAGCATGTATTATTTAAGCATTTCTTTTTCTTAAATCAACTTGTTTTAAAATTATTTTTGAGAATATTTGTACACTTTCTACCAAAGAGTCACATTAGATTTTTATGTTAGGAAAAAGTTGTCAGAATATAAAATAATTATTTACTTTTAAGTTTCCTTCTGAAGGTCCTTTATAATCTCTAAGTAAAAAATATTTTTAAAGTTTGCAAGGTGAAGAAGAAATATCATGCACTAACTGAAATTTTGATTCAAAAAAGCATTTCACATAACCATATACAAACTTAATTTGATTTTTTCTGGAAGACTAAGCAAAGGGGGAAAATATGTTTGTTTTGAAATGTTAAGGACTATGTCATTGATTTTTAAGATAGAATATACAATAAATAAAATATTTATTATTTTATAGGAGAAAGAAAAAAAGACAAAGCAAGAGAGAAATCCTCTTACCAAAGATGTTTCACTTCTAGATCTAGATGATTGTAAGTATTGAAATTTAAATCTTTTCATCTGTGCTTAGCAGTAGTAGTTTTCATTTTTCTAGTACTTTTCATTTACATGTCTCAAAATAATCAACATCTATTACAAAAGATTTATAGATATAAATAGACAAGGAAATATCAAAAATTGTTTCTATTAGTATTTTTTCCCATCTGTTCTGTATATCAGTTAGTTTTGTATCACCTAAATAAGTATAATTGGTCAAATAAAATGCATCAAATTCATTTTAAGCTCTTTGGTTTTAGTGAATAATTATCTATATCTCAGAATTCTACACTGTTAAATGTTGACTATGGGGATCAAGATATCTAACTTAAGGATATAGGGAATCAGGGATGTAATTGCAAATGTAAAGGACATCACTCTTTTCTACTTGCCACAATTGGGGTGTGAACAGAAATAAGCACAAACCTTTTGGAATACAGTAAAATTTATGTCTATCAATATTTTAACTGCAAAAAAATCTTTGTGCACCAAATTTACTTCTAAGAAGTTAGAATCCTTTACAAAGATGTGTATTCATCTTCCTTTAAAGTCTCCTGAACTGTGAGAAAGACAGTAGAAGTAACTTTGTGGGTAGGTGGATTTGCACTAGAGGAAGAGTAACAACAAGTGAGAGTCATTTTGCAGTATAGTTTTCCTGTGCCGGATGTGGGTTATGCATTTATGTCATATTGTCATAGAACTGTTCTATATATGTTGTTTACCTTGCCTATTTCTAATAGTCATGGCAAATCCTTACTGTATAGAAAGTAAAATATATAATACTGAAAAATACATAACAGAAACTAAAAATAAAATTGGAACCAAATTTGAATAATTTCTCACTTACTGGCAAAGATTTTAAAGTTTACATCATTTCTTAACCTCTTGGCTAAGATTTTTAAAGCAACATCCAATATTGTTAAGGTTTGGAGAAGCAGATACCATACATGTTTTTCATAGGCATATAAATAAATGCAGTTTTTTGAGGTTATTTGAGCAATATCTGTCAAGATATTAAATTCCACACACTTTTTGACCTAGCAGTTCTTTTCTAGGAATTTATCCTGTAGATAAACTAGCAAAATCAGATTCTTATTCCATCCTTGTTTTAGACTCTTCAACCTAGTGGCTTAATTTTACACATAATGTCCGTATTCCTTTAGTGCTCTGACTCCTGCCTACCTGTTATCCACACTGTTCATCTGCATTTCTGAAATATGCCAGGCTCCTTCCTGCCAAGGGCCTTTGTTCTACTGTTTCCCTTGCTAAGAACACCTCTTCCTGATCTTCTGATGGCAAGCTGCTGTTTATCTTTCAGATCTCAGCTTAAAGATCACCTTCTCTTACATACTTATTGAATCATTCTTGATGGTCTTCATGACATTTTTCACTATCTGAAATTATCTTAAATTTTTTTTTGTATTGTTTATTGTCTGTCTTGCTCACTGTTACTCTTAGAACCTAGAACAACTCCCAGGAGATAGTGGGAACCCAGTAACTATTTGTTGAATTAATAAAATGTAGAAAGGTATATAGAAATTTCCCTGCAGCATTATTTTTACAGCCCAGTTCTGAAAATAAATGAAATGTCTACCAATAGTGTGACATAACCATTAAAAAAAGTGAAGCACCTTTTTAATATGCTAGTTTATGTCATTATATATATGAAATATTATAAGTTCGAAAAGATACATGTAGAGTATGACTCTTCTGTAAAAAAAAAAAAAGTAAAAGAAGAACTATATCCTGCAGACAAATACAAATATTATTATACATTGTATATTTCTGGAACACTACAGAAGATATACTTAACAATGTTAGCTCCGAACCCTATGGGATATAAGAATGACCTAGAGACAGAGGAGAGGGGGAGAAAAAACCAACTTATTTTGTATCTCTCTGAGACAATGAATGTTTTACATTTATTTGTAAAGTTTTAAGTTTTAAACTGTAAAAGAACAACAGTCAGACCTTTAAAAAGGAATTAAGAGGCAATGTTACAAGGTATTAGAGTGTACTCATTCCTTTTCTCCTTACATTTGACTCTGGATTTTCTGGCAGCTAAGGAGAAAAGAGAAACCTATAAAATGGTACAATTTCTATTATTACTTTTTAAAGCTTTTTAAAAAGTATATAGAAATAAAAATTTTCTTAAATACTAAGTTTTAAGAATTTAAATGTAAGGTTTTTTTTTTAAGGGAAATTTCATCCCAGCTTACATTTAACTCAACCTAGGATCTATTTCTGTTTGTTTTTAATACCCAGTAATTATTCATTTAAAAATTTTTATATATTAAAAGTTGTATTGAGATTTTGAAGCATAACTTTGGTCAGAAGAACAACTGTCTAATTATTAAATATACTTTAGTAAAGAAAGTGTTTTGTAGAAAGTTTTGAAAAGAAAATGGGTTAGCATTCTGACAAATCAGTTCAGCATCTTTTCATAGGCAAATCCTTTTTCCTCCAAATTGGAGATTTGAGATTCTGTTTCATTATTTGCCTCTTTCTCTCTTTATCATTCACATTTCTTTCTTTACCATAAATATTCCTGAACAACTTTTAAGACTGTAAGGTTATCCTTTATACTGTAAATTTACTGTTGTTGGAAATAAAACTTATTTAATTAACTGTTTCCATTTCTTGCTGTCTTAATCAGTGAAGCTATATGCATCTTTGTAAGTATGTTATTTATTGCATTGTCTCCATGACTATATCCTTAAGATAAATTCCCAGGAATAGAATTACCAGGACAAAAGCTATGAAGAATTCTACTGTCTAAAATTGCCTTCCACAGAGTTGGTACCAACTTACACAGTAGTATTATGAGAGTGCCAGATTCCTTTTACCCTGGTTTACCAGTGCTGGGTTTTGTATTTAAAAATCGCCTTTGCCAGTTTGATAGGTGGAAATGGTATCTCATTTTAATTTGTATGCCTTTTAAAAAAAAAGAACTATAGAGTTGTTTTATTTCTTACTCATTAATTCACCATAGTCAGCTGCCTGCAGAATCCTATTTAGGATAAACTTTCAGTGCCAGCTTCCATCTTGCCAGACCTGTAAACAGATGTGTAATCATTTCTTTAATGCCAGAACCTCAGTCTTCTGAAATGATACTAAAAGCTTATATTTTTTCCTGTAAGAGTCAAGCTTACCCGTGGTATGAATTGTTCTTCTCTGTCTTTAGCCAAGCGGTAATTAAAATCAGAGGCTATTTCATACTCAGTTTTTTATTTCTTACATGGTCATCTAATATTTTGGATTGGATGGATAGACAAACAAATGGACAAACATGCCCTTAGAGCCCACTGGAAAAGCTACATGTTGCATGGAAAGGCAACACATTTTGATTCAAATTAGAAGAACCAATTTCTAGTCCTACAGTAGTTCTTCCATTCACTTGTTTTATGATCTTGCAAGTTTTAATCTCAGTATGCTTCATTTTACAGTGTCTTTATATAAATGCCCCTTCTTCCTATTCGTACCATTATCTTACTTCAGTCCTCATCATATCGTGCCTAAAGTACCGTAAATTCTTCCTCACTGCCAACCTGAGTGCTCTTTACATGTCTTCAGTCTGTCTCTTACACTAGCCTCTGACTAATTATTATGCAGCACCATGTATCTTACTACTCCTCTTTCTGGTAGATTTTTAATAGTTCTCTTTGATTTATAGGATAAATCCAATCCCCTGAGCTTTTCATTCCCACCTCTCAGCCTCTGTTTACATCATCTCATTCAGTAACTAACCAGCTTCTTCCTTTCCTCTTAATTTGAATTCTACCCTTAATTTAAAACTGGGCTTCATTCCCTCCTCCTCACCAAGCCTTCTCTTACCACTCTATCCCCATTGATCCTTTTTTTTTTTTTTTTTTTTTCTTTTCACAATTCCCTATGGCACTTGCTACTTGTTAGTGGTTTCTGACATATGACTAAGGAAGCGTGGAGAAATTGTAGCAGTGCTTCACACTAAGAGCACACTCCTTTAAGAGTGCAGGGGAGCAGCTGAGGGGCTCCCCTCCCTCCTCCACCCAGCCTCCACGCTGCTTTTTCTCTTGGGCATGTTGAGATTTTCAGATTTTCTTTTTGAAACTTTTCTTCTTTTGGCAATATAATTTATTGACTATATTGTTACTTTTTTTTTTTTTTTTTTGTCTTCAAGCATGTGTCTTTTTTTCTCAGTTGGGTTTTAAGTTTCTTGAAGACAGGGACCATATCTTGAACTTTTTTGCCTCTCACTTGCTCCATTGTTCAAAAAATACTTATTGATAATTTTATGAATTAATATTTGTTCTGCCTAACTTACAAGATATTGTGAGACTAAAGTGAGAAAAAGATGCTTGAAAAGTGATGACACGTGAAGTAAATGTTACTTCCTTTATAGTGTTGTTGTAGAGTGAGAACTTGTTGGAAGCTAAAACTTTTTCCACATTTGGATTTATTTCATTCAACAAACAGTTGAACAATGACTAAGTACTGAAAATTAATGTGTCAGAGTCCACTCACACAGACCAGGAGAAATGAAAACGTTTAAAGACACACATTTGTATTGCAAGAGAAGTATAATTGTACAAGTGTATCCAAGTATACCTGTAGAACAAGGAAGACACACAGAAACTGTTTCAGTGAGTCTAGTTGTGCCTTCCCCCTCAGTGATATCTTAATGGATACAGATTGCACAGGAACAAGGCAGAGAAGTACCTTTAGGCCAAGGGCATAGAATATACAACGTTCAAAGACATGAAACAAGATCTTGGAAACTTACTTGGTAGAGCTAAAACATAGGAATGACTGATGAAATTGGAGCTAAGCTAGACCTGCCCAGTATGGTAGCCACTGGCCACATGTAGCTATTTAAATTTAATTAAATTTTGAAATGCAGTTCTTTGATCACACTAGCCACCTTTCAGGAGTGCAATTGGTATACAGGCTAATGACCGTCATGTTGGCCATTACAGTTACAGAACATTTCCATCATCTCAGAAAGTTCCATTAGACAGTGCAGAGCCAGATCATAGAAGACCTTGCACATTTAATTAAGGGGTTTGACTTGATTTTTGTAGATAATTGTAAATCTTTGAAGAGTTTTAAGCATGACAGTGACATGATCAAATTTGTGTTTAAAAAAGATTTTCAAATTTTTTTATTGATAGAATCAAATATTTCTATCTAGCTCATAGCTTTTGCTGACAAAGTATAATTAGAAGTGAATTAAGTAGTCTGGGCCCCTTATAATTATTACAGTGGAAAATAAAATAGAGAAAAGATTTAATAAACACTCTTAAGGCTTATAACCCAACTGGAAAACTCTCTTGAGAGGTGTTGTTATCCTTTACATTAGTCTGAAAAAATGTTCCTTTACCTTTTTCTTTTAGTTAAGTTACTGGGTGATTAATGTTAGTGATAATGTTAGGAGATTAAAATTTTCAAAAAGTATTACTCAAGGTATTTATATTCTTATTTTGTTATAGGATTTGTCATTATGTTTTGAAAGCTAAGACTAATAACTGCCATGACTTGATAATAGCTTGACTAAATCAAGATGTTAAATAGAATTGTCATAGACTTATTAATCAAAGTAATTTAATTAGGTTTACCAGCAAAATAAAAATGTTGCTTTTAGTAATACGAATTAAATTTTCATGCACATGTGCTAATTTGGCCCTTTACTTACAGTCAACCCGGTGTCCACTCCAGTTGCACTTCCCACCCCAGCTCTTTCTCCAAGCCTGATAGCTGATCTTGAAGGTTTAAACTTGTCAGCTACTTCATCAGTCATTAGCGTAAGTAATTTTCAAAATGTATTAGCTCAGTTTTCAAATGATACCATTGCATCTTTTTTTATTAAAATACAAATAATTACATTCTTAACCTCAAACAGTTCTTCCTCCTAACAAATCTATTTCAAATTTGACCTTTTAATTTTGTAAATATATTTTTAATTAGCTCTATCCAAACCGTTGTTGTCTCAATTTCTCCTTGTTATCCACACTTACTTACCATGTGTACATTTTTCTCTGGTACTGTTATATATCTCTAACTTATGAAAGTTCTTTGCCACATAATAATTAGTTTATATACATAGATTCTGTCTTGAAGAATTGTTTTCTACATGAAGAGACTCCCATTCTCATCATCATTCTACACCTACCACACTATTCCTTTACCATAGGCTACTAAAACTGCCTGTTTTTATTTAAAAACTCAAGATTGTATTTCTTTTTACATTATATTTTCATCTATTTGCATTATATATGTACATGCCTTAATGTCTCTAAGAAAATTCTTTAATATTTTTTGGGGGGACTGACTTGGCAGCGAGGCAAGAAGCTTCCCTATCTCAAAATAATGCCAAAGCCGTCAGCCTTTCACAGTATCTGAAGCTACAGTAACTTTTTCTGTGTTAGCATGTTATATCCACTAACCTTTCGCTCTAAATCAGGCGTGCTACCTACGATGTGTAATCTGTTGACATGCTTGGCCTCCTATTAATTTGTTGTCGGGAGTCTGACACAGTAAGCAATAGCACAGCAAGTTCTGATGGGCACACGGGTGGCTTGAAAAGATCTGCTGTGTCAGTGGTTGCCAGGGCTAGCAGGGTACATGAGTGGTGATTTGAGCTGCCTGGAAACACAGAACTGCTTCTGCCAGAGATAAGAGAGAAAAGCACCTAATTCTTGTATGGTGCTACCAACAAATCTCCTCTTCAAAGCAAATGTGGTATCAGGGCTGTGCACCGAAACACCCGAAAGAGCGCCATGCATTTCCCTTTAGCATCGGCCAACTCAGAAAATACAGGCGAAAACTCTTAAGTGTATCATGTTGTTTTTCAGTTTGTAGAACATGATTCTCTCTTTATCACTCAGAAATGAGTAAAGCAGTATTTGGGACTTTAGTTTGTCCTTGTTGCTAAAAGCACAAGGCACATTAGAAGAGATGAGGGGAAAGTGGATAATTATTTAAGTAATAAATATGTACTAAGCATCTGTAGGAAGCTGTAAAGAGAAAGCAGTCATGAAAAAATCTATAGTGAAGCACAGTAAGTTTTTGAGGCGAAGGAAGCACCCTAAAAACTTGGGAGGCAATAAGGTGGTAGATGAATAACTTGGGTTTGATATCAGATGACCAAAAACCAAATCCCTGCCTTGCCACTTACTAGCTATGTGACCTTGGACAAATTAGTAAGTAGCTTCTCTGCACCTAAGTTTCCTATAAAGATAATATCTACTTCACAGGTTCTTGCCAGATTAATGAGATAATAAATGTGAAGCTCTTAGAACACTGACTGGCACATTGTCATCACTCAATAAATATTAGCTAATATTTTTGGAAGTGGTATAATACGTGATAATGGACCCTGAGTAGACTCACACTTTATTAGCTGTAAGAAGAATGCAGTTGAGATTAGAAAAGCTTGTAGTAAATTTTCACTTATCACAAAGTAATTGAAGGACTCATCTTTTTATACTAAAGAAAATATTTATTGAGATGGCCTCTTCAAAGGAAAAGAAAAGCACTTTATCCAAAGAGTATGCCAAAAAAATAAAGAACTACCAAGTGAAGCAGGATTACAGCCTTCATCCCCGAAAGCTAACAAAATGGTCAACCAAGTAATCGTAACAAGAATGGCAATCAGAAATTCACCAGCAACAAACCAATAAAGAAACCAATAGAACTTTAAACAAAGAGAAAAGTAGAGCCTTGAGAAGTAGAACCTATGGAAATTGAGTGTTCTGATGCAGAATATCATGGCTCCTGATCTCATGTTCAGCCCTCGAAACAGTGCTTTAGAAAGCTGAATCAAGCAAAGTGTAAGTTTTCTCATTAGGTGTACAAATTTAGAAAGAAATAGACTAAAGACATCAAAGGAAATACTCAAAGACTAGTCCTCAAAAATTAAAAACCCCAATAATGGTATGGGACCTCAACAAATGCAAGGGTCTCTTGAATCCTAAAATAAAATTCATGGATGAGTACATCCTTAATTTAAAAATCAACATGTTACCCCGATTCAATAGAAAGAAAAAAGTACTTTCTAATAAGTAGTGCAGCGCTTGATAAATGTTTGACCATGACTACATTAGAAATGTAGTGAAGTAGCGAAATGATGCCGGCAACTCTAAATGCAAACTGATAAACTATATGATTGTATTAGCAACCCAAATGCCATGAGTTTTGGTGTAACATGATTTTCCAAAACATTGAATGGTTTTTCTGGTAGTTATTCCTGGGAAATGGGGTATTTTAAAACCTTGCAATGCGGGGCCCCGCTCCCCCATCCATGAAAGACTACTTTGTACTGATAGGAAAAGTGTTCTAGGACCAGGTGATTTTTAAACAGGTTTTCACGTTATGATTGTCCAGCAAGACGGGTGAAAGTTGTGGCTGCTGCTGCTGCTGCTGCTGCTGCGTCACTTCAGTCGTGTCCGACTCTGTGTGACCCCGTAGACGGCAGCCACCAGGCTCCCCCATCCCTGGGATTCTCCAGGCAAGAACACTGGAGTGGGTTGCCATTTCCTTCTCCAATGCAGGAAAGTGAAAAGTGAAAGTGAAGTCGCTCAGTTGTGTCCGACTCTTCGCGACCCCATGGACTGCAGCCTACCAGGCTCCTCCATCCATGGGATTTTCCAGGCAAGAGTACTGGAGTGGGGTGCCATTGCCTTCTCCGGAAAGTTGTGGGGAACGTGGTATAATCTTTATTGGGTGAATCTTCCCTGGATTCATCCAGAAAACGGATGAGGGATGCAGTGAAACAGGCGTTATACACTTCTCCACTGATGTTGGTCTAAACCGTCATTCTGGATGACAGTTTGGGCATCTGTGTATAGAATCATCAAAATATGCGTATTGTTTGACACAGTAATCTTGTGAAAGTGTTAGCCAGTCATTCGTGTCCGACTCTTTGCAGTCCCATGGACTGTAGCCCACCAGCTCCTCTCTCTAACGAATGCTTCAGGCAAGAATACTGGAGTGGGTAGCCATTCCCTTTTCCAGGGGATCTTCCTGACCCAGAGATTGAACCCAGGTGTCCTGCACTGCAGATGGATTCTTTACCGAGCCACAAGGGAAACCCAGTAATCTTATGTGTAGGTTTTTCTTCTAAGGAAATAATGAGAAATACAAAGATTTATGTGCATGGCTATTTATAACCACAGTGCCTGGTGATAGGAGAATGATGGTTGCATCAAGTATGGCAGAGTCAAATTAAAGAATGTTGTATAGTCTTAATAAAAATAGTTTTATAAATCTTTGAATGAGATAAGAAGTGTGGCATAAAATTAAGTGATGAAACAATATAAAATATTATGTATTTTACCTCAGCTTTATAAAATTCTATGCTCACACTATTTTTTAAATGTAAGGAGAATGAAAGAAGAAAATGCTATTATATGTAGTATTTTCTAGAGTTTCTCTAGGCAAGGAGTAATATATATATATTACCTCAAAAGCAGTCATTTTGTAATAGGCATAATAAGCATGTATATGAATGACTAGGACGCCATTTTATTGACTCCTAATGTTTGTCTTTCTGAATCAACATCGGTAATTGCATTAAGTAAGTAATTTGGTTTTCTCACCTCTAAAATAAAAGCAAAGTAGATCTCCATGTTTCCTTCTAACTCTAGCATTCTATGAATCTGTGGAATTTTGAAGCAAACCAATTAATTATACTGGGATGATTTGAGTGTTTGTGAAAATAAATGGATGACAACACTTTTTAGCATATATGGTGACTTCTGTTTCATCAGTTCAGTTCAGTAGCTCAGTCATGTCCGACTCTTTGCGACCCCACAGACTGCAGCACGCCAAGCTTCCCTGTCCATCACCAACTCCCAGAGCTTGCTCAAACTCACGTCCATCAGGTCCGTGATGCCATCCAACTATCTCATCCTCTGTCGTCCCCTTCTCCTTCCACCTTCAATTTTTCCCAGCATCAGGGTCTTTTCAAATGAGATAATTCTTTGCATCAGGTGGACAAAGTATTGGAGTTTCAGCTTCAGCATCAATCCTCCCAGTGAATATTCAGGACTGATTTCCTTTAGGATAAACTGGTTTGATTCTCCTTACAGTCCAAGGGACTCTCCAGAGCCTTCTCCAAGACCACAGTTCAAAAGCATCAATTCTTCGGCACTCAGCTTTCTTTATGGTCCAGCTCTCACATCCATACATGACTACTGGAAAAACCATAGCCTTGACTAGACGGACCTTTGTCAGCACAGTGATGTCTCTGCTTTTTAATATGCTGTTTAGGTTGGTCATAGCTGGTCATTAAAAGACATAGCAAGTGTCTTTTAATTTCATGGCTGCACCATCTGGAGTGATTTTGGAGCCCAAGAAAATAAAAACTCTCACTGTTTTCATTGTTTCCCCATCTATTTGCCATGAAGTGTTGGGACTAAAAGCCATGATCTTAGTTTTCTGAATGTTGAGTTTTAAGCCAACTTTTTCACACTCCTCTTTCACTTTCATCTAAGTTATTAAGGTCTTTTTTTGTATCGGTCTTCTGTGTATTCTTGCCACATTTTCTTAATATCTTCTGCTTCTGTTAGGTCCGTACTATTTCTGTCCTTTATTATGCCAATCTTTGCATGAAATGTTCCAGTGGTATCTCTGATTTTCTTGAAGAGATCTCTAGTCTTTCCCATTCTATTGTTTTCCTCTGTTTCTTTGCATTGATCACTGAGGAAGGCTTTCTTGTTTCCCCTTGCTATTCTTTAGAACTCCGCATTCAGATGGGTATATCTTTTTCTCTTTGCCTTTCGCTTCTCTTCTTTTCTCAGTGATTTGTAAGGCCTCCTCAGACAACCATTTTGCCTTTTTACATTACTTTTTCTTGGGGATGGTCTTGATCACTGCCTCCTGTACAATGTCATGAACCTCCGTCCAAAGTTCTTTAGGCACTCTGTCTATCACATTTAATCCCCTGAATCTCTTTGTCACTTCCAGTGTATAATCATAAGTGATTTAATGTAGGTCATACCTGAACGGTCTAGTGGTTTTCCCTACTTTCTTCATTTTGCGATAAGGAATTCATGATCTGAGCCACAGTCAGCTCCTGGTCTTCTTATTGCTAACCATATAGAGCTTCTCCGTCTTCAGCTACAAAGAATATAATTGATCTTATTTTGGTATTGCCTGTCTGGTGTTGTCCGTGTGTAGAGTGGTCTCTTGTGTTGTTGGAAGAGGGTAATTGCTATGACCAGTGCATTATGGCACCCCACTCCAGTACTCTTGCCTGGAAAATCCCATGGATGGAGGAGCCTGGTAGGCTGCTGTCCATGGGGTCGCTAGGAGTCGGACAGGACTGAGCAGCTTCACTTTGACTTTTCACTTTCATGCGTTGGAGAAGGAAATGGCAATTCACTCCAGTGTTCCTGCCTGGAGAATCCCAGGGACGGGGGTGCCTGCTGGGCTGCCGTCTGTGGGGTCACACAGAGTCGGACACGACTGAAGCGACTTAGCAGCAGCAGCAGTGCATTCTCTTGGCAAAACTCTGTTAGCCTTTGCCCTGCTTCATTTTGTACTCCAAAGCCAAACCTGCCTGTTACTCCAGGTATCTCTTGACTTCCTACTTTGGCATTCCAGTACACTATGATGAAAAGGGAATCTTTTTTTTGGTGTTAGTTCTAGAAGGCCATGTAGGTGATCATATTCTCTGTCATAGGTGATTTTTATTTCATTGAGTTTTTATTTTCTTATTGGCTTAGTACAATATGGATAAGTTTTATTTTTTGAAATTACCAAAATATTTACAATGAAATCCAAAGAACAGTTCCTTTTTCACACTAAAGTGAAAGTCGCTCAGTTGTGTCCAACTCTTTGCGACCCCAAGGACTGTCCAGTCCATGGAATTCTCCAGACCAGAATACTGGAGTGGGTAGACTTTCCCTTCTCCAGCAGATCTCCCCAACCCAAGAATCAAACCAGCGTCTGCCGTATTGCAGGTGGATTCTTTACCAGCTAAACGAGTAAAGATTGTGTATAAACAAAATATTTATTTCAGTCTTCCATGAGACTAATTGGTAGTTGGCCCAGAGATGGCCAAAAAGGAACATTTTAGTGCTTGCTAGAGTATTTCAGATAATCACGATGGTGTGATCACTCACCTAGAGCCAGACATCCTGCAGTGCAAAGTCAAGTGGGCCTTAGAAAGCATCACTACGAACAAAGCTAGTGGAGGTGATGGAATTCCAGTTGCGCTATTCAGATCCTAAAAGATGATGCTGTGAAAGTGCTGCACTCACTATGCCAGCAAATTTGGAAAACTCAGCAGTGGCCACAGGACTGGAAAAGGTCAGTTTTCATTCCAATCCCAAAGAAAGGCAGTGCCAAAGAATGCTCAAACTACCACACAGTTGCAGTCATCTCACACGCTAGCAAAATAATGATCAAAATTCTTCAAGCCAGGCTTCAACAGTATGTGAACCATGAACTTCCATATGTTCAAGCTGGATTTAGAAAAGGCAGAGGAACCAGTGATCTAATTGCCAATATCCGCTGGATCATTGAAAAAGCAAAAGAGTTCTAGAAAAACATCTACTTCTTGCTTTATTGACTATGCCAAAGCCTTTGACTGTGTGGATCACAACAAACTGTGGAAAATTCTGAAAGAGATGGGAGTACCAGACCACCTGATCTGCCTCCTGAGAAATCTGTATACAGGTCAAGAAACAACAGTTAGAACTAAACATGTAATAATAGACTGGTTCCATATAGGAAAAGGAGTACATCAAGGCTGTATATTGTCACCCTGATTATTTAACTTCTATGCAGAGAAAATCATGAGAAATGCTCTACTGGATGAAGCACAAGCTGGAATCAAGATTGCCGGGAGAAGTATCAATAACCTCAGATATGCAGATGACCACCACCCTTATGGCAGAAAGCAAAGAAGAACTAAAGAGCCTCTTGATGAAAGTAAAAGAGGAGAAAAAGTTGGTTTAAAACTCAACATTCAGAAAACTAAGATCATGTCATCTGGTCCCATCTCTTAATGACAAATAGATGGGGAAACAATGAGAGACTTTATTTTGGGGGGCCCCAAAATCACTGCAGATGGTGATTGCAGCCATGAAATTAAAAGATGCTTGCTCCTTGGAAGAAAAGTTATGATCAACCTAAATAGCATATTAAAAGCAGAGACATTACTTGGTCAACAAAGGTCTATCTAGTCAAAGCTATGGTTTTTTTAGTAGTCATGTATGGATGTGAGAGTTGGGAGTATAAAGAAAGCTGAGCACCAAAGAATTGATTTTGAACTGCGGTGTTGGAGAAGGCTCTTGAGAGTCCCTTGGACTGCAAGGAGATCCAACCAGTCCATCCTAAAGGAAATTAGTCCTGAATATTCTTTGGAAAGATTGATGTTTAAGCTAAAACTCCAATACTGTGGCCACTTGATGTGAAGAACTGACTCATTTGAAAAGACCCTGATGCTGGGAAAGATTGAAGGTGGGAGGAAAAGGGGACAACAGAGGATGAGATGGTTAGATGGCATCACCGTCTCAATGGACGTGAGTTTGAGCAACTCAGGGAGTTAGTGATAGATGGTGAGGCCTGGAGTGCTGCAGTCTGTGGGGTCACAAAGAGTCAGAAACAACTGAGCGACTGAACTGAACTGAGAGCATATCAGTAAAGAAACTGAATTTTTAGTGAATTACTAGAAAAGTTTTTTTTTTTTTAACTATATTATTGATAGGCTAAGAGTTTCTAAATTGTTATACCCTAGACCCCCAAAATTCAGTAGTAGCAATCCTCAGAATATTAGTCCTCTGGAAAGGATGAGAAAAGAAGAGGAGGGATAAAGTTTGCATTTTAAGAGTAAATGTGAAATAAGAATGAATTATTCCTGGTGGCTCAGACAGTAAAGAATCCACCAGCAATGCAGGAGACCTGGGTTGGATCCCTGGCTTGGGAAGAGGGATAGCAGCCCACTCCAGTATTCTTGCCTGGAGAATCCCCATGGATAGATGAGCCTGGTGGGCTACACTCTATTGGGTCACCGAGAGTCGGGCACAACTGAGCGACTAAGCAGAGCACAGCACAAGTAGGAATTGTTCACCTAGGGTATTAGAAATGTTGGAAAATTGGAGAAACAGTTGTTTAATGTGACTAAAGCATAACATAGAGGTTGGAATAACCAAGTCTCTGATGCTGGAGAATGTTGGTGATGTACTATCATGAGAAAATTATAGTAATGATTTCTTTCTTATATCTCGGTACATATAGAAAAGTGATAATAGGTGGCTCAGATAGTAAAGAATTTGCCAGAGACCTGGGTTCGATCCCTGAGTCGGGAAGATCCCCTGAAGAAGGGAATGGTTTCCCACTCCAGTATTCTTGCCTGGATAATTCCATAGACAGAGGAGCCTGGCGGGCTATAGTCCTTGGGGTAGCAAAGAGTCGGACACGCCTGAGTGACTAACACACACACAATATTTGTGTTGTGCTCTGGAGTAAACAGAGATGCTGCAGATGGGAGGTACCCTTGCCTGGAGCTCCAGTTTCACAGGTAACACCTGACATTTCTGAGGTTAATGGCAGAGGCAGTAGCACAGCATACCTCTGACCCATTTGTGGTACATTAGTGAGGAAGCGCTGACTTAGCTGCTGTAATATAACCAGTTTGATCCTCATGGATCACAGTCCCTAAGTGGAATTTAACTTAGGAGGCTGTGGGAAGGTTCATTAAGAAAAGCAATCTTTATAAAGGACAGCGGTAATATATTAAGGAGTAGTAAGTAATTCCAAGAACAGTCCATGAAAGAGAAACCAGGGTTGCAAAAAGGAAACGTCAGTTTGATACAATATGTTATTTGGAGTTAGCCCAACTTGATGTTACAGGCTTCCCAGGTGGCATGGTGGTAAAGAATCCACAATCCGCCCGCCAAAGCAGGAGACTGTAAGAGATGTTTGTTCAATCCCTGGGTGAGGAAGATACTCTGGAGAAGGAAACGGCAACCCACTCCAGTATTCCTGCCTGGAAAATCCTGTGGACAGAGGAGCTTGGCAGGCTACAGTCCATGGGATCTCGAAGAGTCAGACACAACTGAGCGACTAAGCACATGATGTTATGCAGAGTCCTCCAGACTGGTAAGTTTGTCCAAGACTGCTGAGGCAGCTGCAAGTTGAAGGGTTTTCTGAAACTACCCTCAAGTATGATGATTTACTAGATCAATTCACACAAGTCAGGTAAACCCTATGTTTAGGGTTACAGTTTTACTGTGGCATGCTCATGCTCAATCACATCAGTCGTGTCCGACTCTTTGCAACCGCATGGACCGTAGCACACCAGTCTCCTCTGTACGTGGGATTCTCAAGGCAGAAGTACTGGAGTGGGTTGCCATGCCCTCCTCCAGGGTATCTTCCCCAGCCACGGATCAAACCCGTGTCTCTCTGTCTCCCGCATTGGCAGGTGGGTTCTTTACCACTAGCGCCACCTGTAAGTAACAATAGGATAAAATTAGCATCAGCCAAAGGAAGGAATCTGTGGAGGAGATTCTGGTTGTGTCCCAAACTCAAAGCTTTTGGGTTACTCACCTTGTGTTGGAGTTGGTAGTATATCCAGGAGTACTGCCAACCAGGGTAGCTCCCCAAGCTTAGATATATAGTTTTTATTGAGGCTTTACAACATAAGCAATGTCGACTGAATTAATTGCCTCATGGCTGAACTCACTTTCTAGTCTTCCCCTCCAAGTCAGTCTGATATCAGCAGCCTGGAGCTCCAACCCTCTACAATCATATGGTTGGTCTTTCTGGTGTGGTCAGCTTCCATCTTGGGTTTTCTGCTTCGCCAAGCTTTCTAGGGGCCCACCAGGAATAATCAAGGCACTCCATCACTCTGGAAATTCCAAGTCTTTAGAGGCTACCTCTCAAGAGCTAGAACAAAGTCCAGATCTGTCTTTAAATGAGACCAGATTCCATACTACATATGCCAGGTGAGTGTTTTTTTTTTTTCATTCAACAAGTATTTATTCAGGGCGGAATATGAGGAGGAGCCAAAGATGTAGTTGTATACAAGGCTGTGTTCCAGACCTTAGGGAGTTTACAGTTGAGTAAGAGCAAAACAAAATAAAAATTTCTTCAAAATTATGTAACTTCAGTATACTAAGTATTTTCATTTTGTAACATAGTTTGCCCTTTGGGATATTTCTACAAATGCAGGTTGTCTGGATTTCTATGACTATATACATAAACACAGTTATTTTATATTAGCTAAACTCCACAGTGCCACCTATTTCAGTAGTAACTTAAAATCTAGCAGGAGTTTTGACATTTAACACAGTTTAGAATTTAAATATCTGAACTACCATACCTCTAACAAAAAGTAGATGGATAATTTTGAGTACATGGCTGTTCACCTCTACTTTTTTGAAGTGACACTGTGGATCATCACTAAATCACTTAATGAAAAAATCAGATCAGATCAGTCGCTCAGTCATGTCCGACTCTTTGCGACCCCATGAAGCGCAGCACACCAGACCTCCCTGTCCATCACCAACTCGCGGAGTTCACTGAGACTCATGTCCATCGAGTCAGTGATGCCATCCAGCCATCTCATCCTCTGTCATCCCCTTCTCCTCTTGCCCCCAATCCCTCCCAGCATCAGAGTCTTTTCCAATGAGTCAACTCTTCGCATGAGGTGAAGAAATAGATTCTCACAGTGTCCAGTAAAGACAGCATCAGCAGCATTAACCTGAGTTTTGTGCATATTATTATGGGTAGTCAGCATGGAATTTTCCTATGAGCAGCCAAAAGATGGCATTGTTTTATCAATATGAAGCTACTTAACTAAGGGCCCCCCCAACCCCTTCAGGACTTCCTGCTGGCTCAGTCCGGTAAAGAACCTGCCTGCACTGCAGTAGACCCAGATTTGATCCCCGGGTCAGGAAGATCCCCTGGTGAGGGGAATGGCAATCCACTCCAGTATTCTTGCCTGGAAAATCCCATGTACAGAAGAGCCTGGTGGGCTACAGTCCATGGGATTGCAAGAGTGAGACATGACTTATGGACTAAACCAACCCCTTCCAGGATTTACAGGCTGAAAGTAAGAAAAAGAAAACATGTATGTAATGCCCTTGAACAGGCAGAGTGACGCAAGGAAAAGGCTTTTTTGTTTTTAATACATAAACCAAGTTTACTACCTGAAGTTCGTGTTTATCATTAGTTCTGTGCAACTTCCTCTGAAAGGAATATAGGAGAACTGGCAAGTAGGCCTACAGCTTCTGCTATTGACAGAGATTGGCAACTACTAGAGTTACAGCTATCCATGGTTGGGAATGAGATCCTGACCCAGTTTATATTATAGGAAATTAATTGGAAAATCAGGAGTACCTATCGGACCTGCTTTTGGCACCGAAGTCACTTTGTCAGTTTTAAAACAACATGAAGAAAAAACAAGCCATAATTCATGATGCAGAACCTGAATTTCTCAGTCTGAATTTGCTAAAACAGCTTGTGGAATTACTCAGATAATCACATCATAATGATGGACAGTTGTAACTGAATTTGATCTCCATTTCTCTAAAGTGGACTTAGATCTTAGTTAGACCTTTCACTTTTTTAAAATTGATAATGGGCTAGGGCATTTTACCGAGAAGGCAGTGGCAACCCACTGCAGTACTCTTGCCTGGAAAATCCCATGGACGGAGGAGCCTGGTGGGCTGCAGTCCATGGGGTCACACAGAGCTGGACACGACTGAAGCGACTTAGCAGCAGCAGCAGGGAATTTTAATTTTGTTTTCCAATCTGCTGTCTTCTACCGCCAGAGTGCTGGCTTTCTTCTAGTTTGTCTACAAGGACAGATTGCTTCCAGAGTTTTTGTACAAGGGTCTTACTAAGTTGTATGCTAGATATTTCACGAATACATAGCCTCATTCCCATACAAATGATAACATGTCTGTGGTAAAAATTGTTTTCTGATATGCTAGAAAAACTGTATTTTTTTAAATATGTGTTTTTTATATTTTAAAAACTTAATCAAGCCTCAGGCTAAGAGACAAATCCAGCTCAGATCGAAAATTTCCTTGACTTTAAAGAAGGAAGAAATTATAAGTTAAAATTAAAAATAATTTTGTCATTTTAAATTTGGGAAAAATCCTTTATTTGTTCTGATGAAAATGTCAGTAGTCATGGAACTGTGGTAAAAATAATGAAAAATCACTGGCCTGGGTCTGCTTAAATTGAAAACATTTTTTAATTAAAGTCTGACAGCATTTTGTGCTTCCATTGCCCAGCCATGCCCCATCTTATTCTTTTATTTAATTCTCTTCTGCATATGAGTTGCTTTAATTTTTAGTCTTTAAGCTGTATTACTGCTTTATCTTTTTATTTCTGTATTAATTCAGAAGTCTCATAGTTAGTAACAGACCATTATCATCTCTCCCTGTCCTAGATTATTAAAAGGAGCCACTTTTAAAAAAGATATTGTTATCAATTTTAGCTGTAGGTTTTTTATTGTAAAAATATTTTTTATTTGCCTTAAACAAATATATGGCAATCTTGTCTTGAATTCTCCACAGTGAAAAATCCACTATATCAAGTGCTAACAGTAGTTTTTATGGAAAAACAAAAAAAAAAGGTTACCACCAAAACAAAGAAAATATGTGTATAAATTTGTAAGAAACAGAAGGATTTAAGACGTGATGGTAAAGAAGGCCCGGGCCTTCCTGTTACTCTATGGTGGGTAGTTCCTCTCCGTGCTGTGGGTTCCATCTTTAGAGCTAAGGCAGTTCACTTGAGACTTTTTTCCTAAGATTATTGTTTTTAGTTTTCATTAATTACCATTATATGTACTACACTCGGAAATAAAAGGTTTTAGAGTGCCAGTTATTTAAAAAGAATTTAATCTTTCTTGGCAATTTTATTTTCCACATTTGAAATTGATTGAACATCGTATTACTGTCAACTGCCATGTTGTGAATTTTGTTGCTTGTGTTGAATTGTGATATCTACAGTGAAAAATATTTTTTAAGCTTTAGGATATCTTAGACTATTATGCATTGGCTAGTCATGTTTTAATTATTATTTAATTATGTATCAATCAAGTTAACTTCTATTACTTCTGTTCCTCTTTTAAAAGCTTGCCAAAAATTTTCTGAACATAGGACAAGGCATGGTATGGAAAATTGATTTTCCATTCCATTAAGTGTTATTTAATAGTATTAAGTCTTTTAACATGAAAAACTTTCCCTAAACATGACAAATTTTACTGTGATACTTAGAGAAACTTTGTTTCTCTTCACAGGAAAAGAAAATGAATTTAGCTTTCAGGCACACACCAAACTAACACTAAGAAATTAATTTATTACCAGAGAGAGGAGAATATGGAGTAAAAATAGATAAGTACAGTCTATGACCCTAATATCAAAGAAAAGTAAAAGCCACTTATCTTAGAATATATCAGATACACTGTTATTCAAATCATTCAGGAATATAATTACAGACAGCTTTTATAGGCCTATCAATATGGATTATTTCTCTACATTTGCGGCTGTTCCACATTACTGAATATATAAATATCTCCCCTAAATTCTAAATTATTACGAAGGGTCTACTATACACTTCTGCTAAAAAAGATAACAAAACAGATTTTTACTGTGTTCTTTAACATGCATAATTTAGGTTAGATACCAACAAAATGTAACTTATGTGTCTTGTTTGAATCCTGACTGAAGCAAACCAACTCTAAAAAGACATATAAATATATATACGACAGTAAAGGAAATGTGAACACTGTATTTTACATGAAATTGGGCGAGTTTTTTTTTCTTTTAGGTGTGATAATAGTATTGTAAGTTTTCTTGACAAGTCTTTATCTGTTAGATATACAAACGAAACTGTTTACTGATGAAATTACTGTATCATCTGACATTCGAAGTAGAACAAAAGATTAAACAAGATTGGGCAAATACTGATAGTTTTTTGGAAGTTAGTGATGAGCACTTTGTTCTTTATGTTATTCTCTGCTTTTGTTTATGTTTGAAAGTTTTCCTAGTAAGTTTTTTTTAAAAAGTACACGGTTTCAGAAACTCATTTCATATTTTCACTGAAGATCTTGGCGTCCATGCTTCACTAAGTATGTGCCTTGCCAAAGTTATCTTGTAAATTTAAGATAGTACTTAAATTTTGAGTTCCATTCAGATTGTCATCTGCGAAATAAGAAGACTGTAATATGTAATAGATTGTTTCTAACGGCCCTCAGTTCTAGCTCTTTAGAAGTCCGTGGGAAATTAAGAGGGAGACAGCAAGTGACTTTAGTAAACATCAGTGTCAGTGTAGGGGAAAGGTGCCTTATCTTTTATATTAGAAATATATTAACCTAATAAGACTTAGACTCTGGATCCCTGGAAGATAGGACAGGGCCTTTTTATTGGCCTTTCTGTTCTCGCTGCTTGATCCATAATAGAAATTCATCAAAAGTGTATTAAATGAATGAAATTAATCTTTCCTGTTTTCCAGTTTCATTATTATAGAATCCTTTCCCTCTGATGTCAGCTTAAAGACTATTGTTAACCTGTTAGTTTATTACATCATTGTGAGAATTATTCTTATGAAGCACATATCTTAAAAGTAGTCATGATCCTTACATATTTCTTTTATTATAACATGTAACATTTAAGACTGAAATGGAGAATGTTATTGTTTTACTTTGTTTGACTAAATGTATCTTAATAGCCCATTCTTTATGTATCTTA